>NC_090443.1:243147462-248147462 GCF_031143425.1 Pleurodeles waltl
CATACACCTCAGTGGCTAACTATTGTTTTTAGGAGACTGCTTAATCTGTGTTTATTTCATTAAAATATGTTTAGAAAGTGTCTGCATTACCTGTTTTTGCCTTGAAAAAGCCAAATATCTGAGGGAGCGACAAACAGTAGTTCTGTGTTTTTCAATCTCTCCCTCACCTGGAAAGTAGAATCTGCCAGCTTGGAAATGTAGATTCAACCTGCCTATATCCAAGGCGATTCTGAATAGAGCAGTAGCTCCCTTCTCCCTTCCACAGGGGATTGGGTTTCACTTAACTTGGCCCTTATATAAGTTGCTATTGGTTGTTGCATATGTTGTCATGATTGGTTGCTGGGATTAGTATTTCTATTAGCTTAAGGTTTAGGGTTGGTGTTGTGATTGGTCCTAGGGTTGAGATTCCTATTGGTTCATGATTTTAGGGTTGGTGTTGTGATTGTTTCTAGGGTTGAGATTCCTATTGGTTCATGATTTTAGGGTTGGTGCCGTGATTGGTACTAGGGTTGGGATTCCTATTGGTTCATGATTTTAGGGTTGGTGTTGTGATTGGTAGTAGGGTTGAGATTCCTATTGGTTCATGATTTTAGGGTTTGTGTGGTGATTGGTACTAGGACTAGGGGTATGATTGGTGAATAGGGCTTGGCCTCCCATGGGTTGTAGGGTTTAGGGTTACACATCTCATTGGTAAGGGTTAGGACTAGGTTTTGATAGGCCAATAGGGCTGTTTAAGCCTAGGGCTCAAGGCGCCTCAGCCCGGACGTCGAGGCTAAGGTCAGAGAGGACAAGAGCATTTGACTGTTTGGGCCTGTTTGGGCCAGGTCGGGCCTAGGGCCAGAAATGCTGCCAAATTTTCCATTTACCAGAAATGACCTTACTCCCTACATATCCATCAACATGCACACATATCAGCAAAGACATCTAACTCTTACAGTACAAACTGACCTCATACAGATTGCAATGTCTCATCAACCAACACAAAACCCCACATACCACACCTATACACATATCCACCACACCTACAACAGTAAAACACCTTAATGCTCTTAGCAAACACTACTCTGTCCATTCCCCTAACACAACCTGCCATCGCCCATACAACACAAAACCACATACTACATTACCTTCAGCCATCCAGATTCACACTCCCTGTTCATACAAACCAACAGAAGTATCCTCTATTTGGTCCTGCCAGATACCGTTTTATCATGACAATACCTAAACCCAGCCTTCCAACACACCATCCCCCTCTCTTCACCAATTACACACAACCATACAATCCTTCCACTCAACTCCACCACACATATTACCTTTTCCAGTGATCAAAACTAACACAAACACCCCTGACCCACTTTTATACCCTCTTTCACAACTCATACACACTTCTCCAAAACACATAAAAAAAACCTGTAGTATTCAAATACCACTCACCAGCACTAACTCACATACAAACCTTCACAGAAAATCACTACACCAATATCGCCTCTCACTATTCTACAAAATCAAAACAGACCACACTCATCAGCACACCAAAATAACACAAACTTTCATAATAGTTTCTGTCACCCCCACTCCTACCCTCATGACTACACAAAGAATGCAAATCCTGACCAATCTTTACTCCTACATTCTCACTCTTCAGAAACATCTTCTACAAGCACCCCAACTCAGCAACATTCATTTGCCTTTTATTATAATCCACATGCTACTCCACCACCCCTACCCGAATACTCTTTCCACACTAAACAGATGTAAACAAAATATACAACATGCCACTCTTAACAACTTTGCATTACCTTGTCTGCTACACAATGAGGCTATTCTAAAAAACAAACCTACACTGTTCATGTCTCCCTCTGCCACCAAGTCCACCACCAACACACACAGACGTAACAGAATGTCTCCTAAGCCTGCTAGAAGAAGAACACTGTATTGAAAAACAGGACTATTGTGACCCCCACACAGTTATCACAACTGAGAACACACCTGCTAGAAGCTCAAAATATACTGCTCCCCCTTCTCCAAAACAAAACAACACCGCCACAAACACACATTTTCTAAACTGCCTGCTCATAAATGCTCGATCACTCTAAAAAAACAAGCACCACATCTACGAACTGCTCACGGACACACAACCTGACCTACTATTCATAATGGAATCACGATTGGGGGATGACATGACGCCAGTGTTGCATGAAGCCATTCTTCTGGGCTATCAAACCATCACACAAAACCGTATAGGCAAGAGATTAGGTGAACTAGCTTCAAACAAGCAATAAATCTCAGAAAACAGACAACATTTCCATACAAGGTTGTGAGGCCCTACTCACCAGATGCAATCCAACACCAACTTCCTCCTGTAACTTTCTCCTCCTTTACAGACCTCCACCTAACAAATCAACATTCCCAGACACTTTTCTAGATACAGGCTTAAACCTTACAACATTATACTCAAACCTTGGGAACCAAAACATTTGGTTTGACAAACCCAATATGCTCCATCCTAAAGCTATCATCACTGTCCTAGTCACATTGAACCTACATCAGATTGTACACAATCCCACACACATCAGTGGGCACAACTAGATGTCATTTTTGCAAAGCCTGAACTAATTACCATTCAAAGCATCATGCCAATCACATGATCAGACCACCATTTGATAACTTTCCATCATAAAACACCACAAATCAACACACCCCATAACAGCTTTCATACATGCATCTGTCGATCATTGAAGCCAACTCAATTTTGAAGACTTAGAAACACAACTAACAGCCAACACAGATCTAGATACAATTAATTATGTTCTAAAACCTTATGAGTGACTACAGGAAGCTTTTGATATCCTAATACAACTCAGAAAAACTCAGAAAAACTAAACAGGACAAAAGAAAACCAACAACTTGGAGAAACACAGAGTTAAAAAGATAAAGCAACAAATCAGAAGGTTGCAACGGACCTGGCTCTAATCTTAACAGAATATACAAATCAGCAATCAAAAAAGCTAAAAAAGGTACTACTCAGACAGAATTTTAAATGCTGATTCTGCAACTAAAGAATTTTATAGAGTTCTCAATGAATTTCGAAAACCTAAATGCATGGAAGGAAGTCATGCCACTATTGAAGATTTTACAAACTGGCAACTCATTACTCAACCAAGGCAGACACATTGGACGTCTATTTAAAACAGAAGAAAACCATCAGCACCAACCTCTTTCCTAAAATCCCCTCCAAGAATAAACCAACCCAGCCTCTGCACTCCTTCAAACAAATATCACAAGATGAATTTATGGATTGGTCAAGGCAAGCAGGCCTTCCGGTTGCCCTTCTGACCCTTGTCCACCAGACATCTTCAAGAACATTATTTTATCTACGTCTGCTGCCACACCTGTAATAAGAATCATCAATAACTGTTTAACTACAGAAACCTTTCCTGGAGACCTAAAAAAAGCATACACAGGTTCTATATAAAAAAAACAAAGCTATACTCGTAGGGCCCCAACACCTACAGACCAATCACAAATTGACCTTTCCTGGGAAAACTGTTAGAAAGAACAGAATTTGCCCAGATGCCACAATTCATTGACAATAATTGCATACTTTCAGACTGCTAAACTGGAGTCCACCTAGGAAAAGACATGGAATCGTCACTCATAGCAATCTGGGATGATCTTAAAAACACAGTCGACCACAATGGAGTTGCTGTACTACTTCTCTTGGAACTCTCGGCTGCCTTTGATACTGTTGACCATGACACCCTAATTCAAAGACTTCACGAAGCTGGCATAGAAGGGATTTCTCTCAACTGGATTACATTCTACCTTCAAAACAGAACTAATATTATCTATTCTCCCCCCTTCTCGTCCAAACCCTACCTCACAAAAGCAGGGGTCCCCCAAGGATAAATCATCTCACTTATTCTTTTCAACATCTACATGATGTCATTACCAGAATTTATCAATGATTTTCAACTCACATACTACAACTATGCAGATGACTCACAAATACTACTTAAATTGGGATGCCCCAAAGACATTGATAACTCACAAATCTTCACTTGCCTCAGAGCCATTGGTCAGTGGATGACTTGGAGCCTTCTCAAAATTAATGCTTCTAAAACAGAAATACTCACATGTGGCGACTGGAAAAATTATGACCCGCTGTGCGCCTGGCCTGACGATCTCAAACCACCTCCTCAAGTATTCAAGGAAGTTAAAAACTTTGGATTTACCATGGACTCCAAGTTAACAATGAATGCCCAAGTGGACAAATTAGCACAATCAAGCTTCATCACCTTGAAGGCTATGCAACACATCTTCCCCCACCTCGGATTTCCACACACGGTACAGGCTACTATTTCACTTGTACTATCCAAACTGATTATGCCAATGGCCTCTACTATGGATCATCTCTATCTATTATGAAAAAACTACAACGTATTCAGAACTCAGCTGCCAGGCTACTATTACATGTAAAGCCACAAGCTCACAGCTCCCCTGCCTTCAGAGCATTACACTGGATGCCCATTGCAAGAAGATCCACCTTCAAGCTACTTTGTATCACCCACAAAGTTATACATGGAACAGGACTGCTTTTCACCAAAAATAAAATAATCAAACACTTTCAACAAAGAAACCTCCGGTCAAGATTGGCACCCTGCTTTAGACACCAGCATACAAGAAAAAGACAATAGTACATCCTTCTCCATTCAAGCAGCTAAACTATGGAATTCATTACCCCCAAATATAAGATCCACGGATAACTATCTTTCCTTCAGAAGACTACTCAAGAGTTGGCTCTTTCCTTCATAAACACCATATTCAAACAGCAATGGACTGCATATGCCTGTGTTGATAAATACTGTTAATCTGATTAGGTGTATATTCTAGATATGTATAGTTTTTTTAAGAAATGTGTATTGTTACTATTTCATAATAAAAAAATATACACATACTCTGTAAGCTTGTTTTACAAATTTATATTTACTCACAGTTATATATATATATATATATATATAGTGTGTATGTGTGTGTTTGTGTGCATCTGTGTATGTATATATGTGCATATATACATATATTTGTGTATATTATTCTATGCTGAACATGTTCATAGGTCATTGCATAGCTCTTACAAAAGTTGTTATATTAGATACCTATGAATCCCTGCTCTCGTATTTATATCACAATGATCAAATGTTTTATTATCTATTTAACAGAAATCATTTCGCTATTCAGAAATTGAGGAATGATAAAAGAATGTTAGACACTTAATAATGAACTTCAAATTTTACAAATCTTGAAAGTCTGGTTTATGTAACACTACTTTTCTTCTCATATTATTCTACCCGTTAGTATATTCCTTGCACATATATTCCCTTAATATGTATTTACATATCTATGTATGTATTACTCTAGGGTTACTGTACTGTAGAAAAATAAATAAAAATAAATAATATAAAATGTTTGAATAAAATTAAAATTATATATCATTAAATTAAATAAAAAAGAAATAATAATCAATAAATATATAAAAAACAAATTAAAATTTAAAAAAACATTTTACTATTTTCATCTTCAAAACAACCCTGCCTAAGCTCTTCCTTCCTCTACCGCATCTAGGTCACCCCAAACCTCAGTTTACTTCCATGATCTCCCGATCTCCCAAAAACCCTACTAACTTCTCCCTCATTTTTCTCACATTTGACTCATCCAAAACCCCTCCTGCTACTATGATCTCCCTAACTCTTTCCACAGGTTCTTCCCTCCTCCATATCTCTTTTACTCATCCCAAGCCTCATCCTAATATTATAAACTCAAAGTTACCATTTCTGGATTCTTCCCTCCTCTATTCCTCCTTTACTCTAGTCATACCAATTAACAAACTCACATATCCTCTGCTCAAATGAACACATAATAATACTAATACTGTACTGTTAGAAAGGGTGTCTCTAGTTGGCAGAGGTATTCACCTTTGCCCAAATAGGGACTACAATCCTAGGCAGGATAAGTCACACACAATCCAAATTATCCTGTGCCCACCCTCTTGTAGCTTGACACTGAGCAGTCGGGCTTTAACTTAGAAGGCAATGTGTTATACTTTTCATCCTTGGCGAGGTCTCCCTTAACTTTTTGCCTCTGTTCCCCAGGTTGTTGATGTGTGCTGGACTCTGATTTTACTGTTTTGTTACTCTGGGCACTTTACCACTGCTAACCAGTGCTAAAGTGCTAGTGCTCCTGGTTAAAAAGTGTACGTAATTGGTTCTCCATGATTAGCGTATTTATTTTACTGTTAAGTCCCTAGTAAAGTGCACTAGAGGTGCCCAGGGCCTGTAAATCAAATGTTACTAGTGGGCCTGCAGCACTGATTGTGCCACCCACACAAGTAACCCTGTAATCATGTCTCAGACCTGCCACTACAGTGTCTGTATTTTTACACTGTAAATTCGACTTGGCAAGTGTACCCACTTGCCATGCCTAAACCTTCCCTTTTCTTACATGTAAGGCACCCCTAGGGTAGGCCCAAGGGCAGGGTGCAGTGTATGGATAAGGTAGGACATATAGGGGGTCATTCTGACCCTGGCGGTAAAATCCGCCAGGTCCAACGACCGTGGGAGCAACGCCAACAGGCTGGCGAAGCTCCCTTGGGCATTCTGACCGCAGCGGTACAGCCGCGGTCAGAAACGGAAAACCGGCGGTGTACCGCCGGTTTTCCGCTGCCCTGGGGAATCCTCCATGGCGGCGCAGCTTGCTGCGCCGCCATGGGGATTCCGACCCCCATACCGCCATCCTGTTCCTGGCGGTTTTGGCCGCCAGGCACAGGATGGCGGTATAGGGTGTTGTGGGGCCCCTGGGGGCCCCTGCAGTGCCCATGCCAATGGCATGGGCACTGCAGGGGCCCCCGTAACAGGGCCCCACAAAGATTTTCAGTGTCTGCCATGCAGACACTAAAAATCGCGACGGGTGCAACTGCACCCGTCGCACCCCTTCCACTCCGCAGGCTCCATTCGGAGCCGGCATCCTCATGGAAGGGGGTTTCCCGCTGGGCTGGCGGGCGGCCTTCTGGCGGTCGCCCGCCAGCCCAGCGGGAAACTCAGAATTACTGCGGCGGTCTTTCGACCGCGCAGCGGTATTCTGCCGGCGGGACTTTGGCGGGCGGCCTCCGCCGCCCGCCAAAGACAGAATGACCCCCATAGTAATGTGGTTTATATGTCCTGACAGTGAAATACTGCCAACTTCGTTTTTCACTGTTGCAAGGCCTGTCTCTCTCATAGGATAACATGGGGGCTACCTTTAATATGATTAAAGTGTAGATTCCCCCAGAGAGTAGATGGACATGCGGAGTTTGGGGTCTCTGAACTCACAATTTAAAAATACATCTTTTAGTAAAGTTGATTTTAAGATTGTGCATTTGAAAATGCCACTTTTAGAAAGTGAGCATTTTCTTGCTTAAACCATTCTGTGACTCTGCCTTGTTTGTGGATTCCCTGTATGGGTCAGTTTGACAGTTGGGTTGTTTTTCACCTCGCACTAGACAGTGACACAAAGGGGGCTGGGGTGTAACCTGCATTTCCTGATTAGCCATCTCTGCTACGAGGGAGGGGTGGAGTGGTCACTCTCATCTGAAAGGACTGTGCCTGCCTCTGGCAATGACGGCTCCAACCCCCTGGTGTGTGTCTGAGGCCTTGCCTGGGCAAGGCAGGATTTCACAAGTAGGTGTGAGTCCCCTTTGAAGAAAGGTGACTTCAAAGACTAAAATGGGTATAAGAAGGGCACCCAAATCTACAGACTTGAGAAACACTTCTGGAACCAAGAGGAACCTCTGCCTGGAGAAGAGCTGATAGCTGAGGAAGAAGTGCTGCCCTGCCTGTGACTGTGCTTTGTGGAGCTTTCCTGCAGTTCTGCTTCTGCCAGAGTAAGAGGGCAAAGACTGGACTTTGTGTGCCTTCCATCTTGTGAAGAAATCTCCAAGGGCTTGAGTTAGAGATTGCCTCCTGTTGTTTGAAGTCTCAGGGACAGCAAAGACTTCTCTCTGCCAGCACCTGGAGTCTCTGGAGAGACTCCTGCTCTGACAAGTGGTGCCCTATCCAGTCCCTGGGCCCTGGAAAAGAAAGCTGGTGGAAATCCAAGGAAATCGACTTCGGACGACTCAGGACCGACGCCGCTGCTGAATACGGTGACGCCGCCTGCACCAAACGCCGTAACCTTCGGTGGAACGTGACACTCTTCGCAGGCCCGACGCCGCTGCAGCCCCGCTGAAGTCCGCGACTCCGTGGAAGTCACCGCACACAGACGCGGCGATCCCCGACTACACGCATCGGCTTGTTTTCACTCTTCACCAAAGGAACTGTACTTGGGTGTCTACATGACTCCGTGTCTGGCGCTGCTGGTGTCGGCTTGTTGTGAATGACTCCGTCACGACGCCGTGTTAACATCTCATCGAAGCATTTTTGTTTCTAAGCGCTATTTTTGAGTTTAATCTTTAAAAATTCATAACTTGACTTTTGTATGTCGGATTTTTGTCGTTTTGGTCTTGTTTTGTTTAGATAAATATTTCCTATTTTTCTAAACCGGTGTTGTGTCATTTTGTAGTGTTTTCATTAAGTTACTGTGTGTGTTGGTACAAATACTTTACACCTAGCGCTCTGAAGTTAAGCCTACTGCTCTGCCAAGCTACCAAGGGGGTAAGCAGGGGTTAGCTGAGGGTGATTCTCTTTCACCATGACTAGAGTGAGGGTCCTTGCTTGAACATGGGGTAACCTGACTGTCAACCAAAGACCCCATTTCTAACACAATGTGTAAAGTATTTATGCAACAAATCATAAAGTAACACAGTAAAAACACCACAAAAATACACCACACAGGTTTAGAAAAATATAAGATATAAGATATTTATCTGGTTAAATTAAGGTCAAAATGATAAAGATGTAATAAACACAAGTTGAGATATCACTTTTGTAGGAATAAAAAGAGTCTTAGGGTCATATGTACCAAAGCATTTTCCCATTGACACAGAATGGGTAAAACCCTTTAATATATCTGGCCCTTAATTCTTAGAAATCAACAGTTGCCTCTTGTTTACACAAAGTACCTGGTGTGCGTCAAAAATGACACGCACGGGGACTGCAGAGTAGAAGATGCGTGCAATAATAGGGTGTGCGTTGGCTTTTCCAACGCGACAGAGGCAATGCATGGTTTCTTTCCACGCTACAAGGGGCTTTGCATCGATTTCCGGTATGCACTGTTGGTTCCTCACTGCGATATAGGGGTCTTTTTAATGCCCAGGGATGATACGGGAAATCCTGGACATGTGGGACAAAGTCACAGGTGGTGCATCAATCCAGTACGGTGATGTGTTGAATTTTCTGTTGCACTTCAGGCGCTGCATCAACTCTTCACTTGGGAAGTCAGGCTGTGTCATTGCGGTTCGACTCTGCGTCGATCCGGTAGGGCTGGGTTTTGATTTTCCAGCCGCAAGGCCGGTGCTGCTTTGATTCTTCACTCGGGAAGTTGGGCTGCATCGTTCTGGCTCAGCTGTGCGCCGATTTCTCAGTCACAAAACAGCTGTGCATCATTTCCGGCAGGCTGTGCGCCGATTTTTGGTGCACAAGGAGTTTCCTGAAGAGATGAAGGGGGTCATTCCTACCCTGGCGGTCTATGACTGCCAGGATAGGTGACGGAGGAAGCACCGCCAACAGGCTGCCGGTGCTTCCGGGGGCATTCTGACCGCGGCGGTAAAGCCGCGGTCAGAAAAGGGAAGCCGGCGGTTTCCCGCCGGCTTCCCGCTGCCCCAGGGAATCCTCCACGGCGGCGCTGCAAGCAGCGCCGCCATGGGGATTCCGACCCCCTTCCCGCCAGCCTGGTTCTGGCGGTTTTCACCGCCAGAACCTGGCTGGCGGGAACGGGTGTCGTGGGGCCCCTGGGGCCCCTGCAGTGCCCATGCCACTGGCATGGGCACTGCAGGGGCCCCCTAACAGGGCCCCACATAGATTTCCAGTGTCTGCGTGGCAGACACTGAAAATCGCGACGGGTGCAACTGCACCCGTCGCACCCCTTCCCCTCCGCCGGCTCCATTCGGAGCTGGCATCCTCGTGGAAGGGGGTTTCCCGCTGGGCGGGCGGGCAGTCTTCTGACGGTCGCCCGCCAGCCCAGCGGGAAACTCAGAATGACCGCCGTGGTCTTTTGACCGCGGTACGGTCTTCTGGCGGTTCCCGCTTGGCTAGGAATGAGCCCCGAAGTCTTTTTGGCCCTGAGACTTCAGAAAACAGGAGGCAAGTTCAATCCAAGCCTTGGAGAGAACTTCTCAGCAAAGTCAGAGGGCAGCAAGGGAGCAGGGAAATAGCAGGGCAACAGTCCTTCTCAGCAAAGCAGTCCAAATGAGTCCTTTGTGCAGCCAGGCAGTTCCTCTTCTCAGGCTGCAGGTTCAGGTCCAGAAGTGTCTGGTTTGGTGGGGTCAGGTACCCAGTTCATATACCAAACATGCCTTTGAAATGGGGGAGACTTCAAAGAGTGGTTTTCAAGTGCACAAGGTGCGTTTTCAGTACAGGTCTGTCTGTCAGGGTCCGAGTAGGGGGGTTGGCAATCCATTGTGTGAGGGCAGGCCACTCGCCATTGAAATGTAAGTGTCAGGCCTTCCGCCCTTCCAGCCCAGAAAGACCCATTCAGTATGCAGATGAGTGCAAGTGTGACTGAGTATCTTGTGGTTGTCTGGGTGAAATGCACAAGGAAGCTGTTAGCCAGCCCTGCCCATACATTGATTGGAGACAGTCTGTAAGGCACAGATGGATTTTAAGTGCAGAGAAATGCTCACTTTCTGAAAGTGGCATTTCTAAAATAATAATATAAAATCCATCCTCACCAATAAGCAGGGTTTTCTATTTCCATTCTGGCCATACTAAATATGATCTGGTTACCCCTTTCTGATCAGAATCCACCACTCACACAGTTTAGGAGGGTAACCCTAATGCTATCCTATGAAAGGAGCAGGCCTCACAGCAGTGGAAAACGAATTTGAAAGTTTTCTTTTACCAGGACATATAAAACAAAAATGTATATGCCCTGCCTTTTACCTACACAGCACCCTACCCTATGGGCTAGGGCTTACTTAGGGGTGACTTATATATAGAAAAAGGGGAGCTTAAGGCTTGGCAAGTACTTTTAACTGCCAAGTCGAAGTGGCAGTAAAACTGCACACACAGGCCTTGCAATGGCAGGCCTGAGACATGGTGAAAGTGGCTACTTATGTAGGTGGCACCACCAGCGCTGCAGGCCCACTAGTAGCATTCAATTTGCAGGCCCTGGGCACATGTAGTGCACTTTACTAGGGACTTACAAGTAAATCAAAAATGCCAATTGGGAATGATCCAATGTAACTATGTTTAAGGGAGAGAGCATATGCGCTTTAGCACTGGTTAGCAGTGGTAAAGTGCACAGAGTCCTAATACCAGCAAAAACAGTGATATATAAGTGGAGCGAGGTAGGTAAAAAAGTTGGGGGATGACCACTCTAAGGCTGCCTGGTCTAACAAGTACTCATATTTCCCTATACTAATCCACCTCTTGACTTCCAGAGTAGTTTGCTACTCGTAGAAAAGCACTTTGATACCTCGTAAGGGGTAGTAAGTGCTATATAAATACAACTACAATTACTATGCCCCTATGGTTTCTACTATTCCAAATTTCAAATTTCTATGCATTAATTTGTTAGTTTTTGAGACTATGACCACAGTGATAGTCATGTTTTTATTTTAACTATGAATAAATTTAGTTCATATATTTATAATGTAGTTCTGTTGTTGCAAGAATTTCCCGCAAAACAAAAACGCATTCTTAATCCCTCATGAATGTGATTCTAGCATGCTTAGCCATTCATCACTCCCCTGTCTGGAGGGAACATGGCATGCATCAAATGAAAATATACGACTGATTATTTTAAAGATATGTTGGCGCGCGGCATGCGATAATGTCAACCCCATGTGTCACTATTATAAATGCCATTAGCACAGCATCCTCTGCGATCAGACGTGTAGTAATAGGAGCGATGAAAAATGATTTTCCTCAGGCGTTCTGCTGTTATCAGCTATTAATTAAAGTCCATTTACTGCTGCAACGGAGTCACTTGGAATATGTGCAGAAAATACAGGCCAGACTTAGAGTTTGGCCATGCGTACCCCTTCACAAACATGATGGATATAACGCCCGCCATTCAAATGTTATAAGATAAAATGTACTTGTAATACAGCAGATGTGATATCCATTAGATTGTGAAGGAGTAACCCCTCCACCAACCTCTAAATCAGGTGTTGGGAGGGAAGAAATAATAAGTAACAAAGAATTTAGAGCGCGATACAGGGAAAAGTGTTACCACCTAATCTTCATCAATACTGGGTTTTGTATGGCTTTTAAAAATATTATTTCCTCCATATAGATCTCCACCGGAGGTTTTATCACTGCAATGGTTGGCATAGTGCTGATAAATACGTCACCGCAGCTTACAGAGGATTGCACATTATCACACTCAGACCTTTAGACAATCAAGGCAAACATTGAATAGATGAGTGGCAGTTGAGGCCACCACAGTGAGAAGTGGTAATCTCTTTTCATGAAAATCCTTGCAGGAAAGTACTATGCAAAAAAAGTATGCAGCTCTCAGTAGCACGAAAAAGAATGCTTAAAGAGAAAAGCTACTTAATGTCATCCCGACCCAGTCAGAGAAGGAAATCATGAGACATACGCTGTGTAAAGCTACTCTCATCTCTGCAAAAAGGCTCCCTTTTGCGGATTGTAATGCACTGTTCGCAAATGTGTTATACAATATTGTGCTCACTTGAAAATGGACTTGAGCTGATTTTTAAAAATTAAATATACGTTTTTACACGTCCTAAACATTTTTTAAAGACAATGCACAGGGACATTCCCCCTCAAGGAGAGATAGATAAGACCCAACATTTTGAACCAGCATCCTTGTGTAAGATAAAATATGACCAGCATGGGTAACCAAAGGGGTTAGATGTGAAACGGTATCCTTCACACTAACATATGCAGATATGGTACTAGAAGCCCACTTGGAAGTGGAAGCTGGCTAGGTTGAGTTTGTTTCCACACCCAAGACAGACTGACAAAAGTGGGTTACACAAGAAGGTGAGCTTCGAGTTGCCCTCTGAAGATAGTAACTGATGTAAGGAAGACTGTTATTTAAGCCAGTGCTGTTACACCTATTGGCTGTTACTGAGTAGACCCTCTCTTTCGTATGTGCAGAGAATGCTAGCTCATGCAGAACAAAATGTCAAAGGACTTGCAGACCGTTATTAATGTGCTATTGGCATATTCTACCTAGGTGGACGCTGTATTTTATTAGGCAAACACTTTCGTAGCATCCCCTAAACATCATGGTGTGATTCTTGCTTAACGCAATCTGTGAAGGAGTTCCTGGGTTCGTGCCTACAACTGATAAAGAAAATCCCAGAAATCATTGATACAACATTAATGATCCTAAATGGTCTTTTTTACTATTTTAGTGAGCCCTTGCCAAGGCTTCCAATAGTTGTGATGTAGTTTGTGTCCTATCAGGCTGTATTTTGAGTCAGCCTGTGGTCCTGGCTTTCCTCTACCCATATATGCAGAGAACTTTGTGTAACATCTAAACACAGTATAAGCTACAGGATTAGCCTCTATAACCATGGAGCACTTGGCATGAATTCAACTGTCCCCTAAGACGATTCAAAGTGTACCTCAAACTCTAGGTAGAAACACTTCTTTTCGAAGAATATTCGTTCCACATGTGCAACTGCCACAGGGAAGCTGTCACTATCAGTTTGTGTATTGGCTCGCAGACAACTCACTGGGCAATCAGGCGCTGTTACTGGGGTCTTCTATCTGTAGTAGTGTAAAACATATAGGCCCTCATTACAACCTCGGCGGTCTTTCAAAAAATACCTCCGAGGCTGCGGGAGCCAGTATACCGCCAGTGCCAGCGGTATTCCTGGCTCCCTATAATGACTTTTCCGCTGGGCCGGCGGACGGTAACAGTGTTACCGTCCGCCGGCCCAGCAGAAAAGTCACATCAACATTGCTGCCGGCTCGTAATAGAGCCGGCAGCAATGCTGATGTGCAGTGGGTGCAGTAGCACCCATCGCACATTTCACTGCCCCAAATTCGGGCAGTGAAATGCACGACAGGGCTATGTCTGGGGGCTCCTGCACTGCCCATGCCAAGTGCATGGGCTGTGCAGGGACCCCCAGGGGCACCCTAAGTCCCCCTTACTGCCAGCTTTTCCATGGCAGTGTTTACTGCCATGGCCAGGCTGGTGGTCGGGGACTCATAATCCCCAGGGCAGCGGTGCTTTCACCGCTGCCCTCGTGATATTCCGCGTGGAGTATGTTGGAGGGGCTGGCGGTATGGCGCCACAGTCATAATAACTGGCGGAACACCGCCAACCTTTTGGCGGTGTTACCGCCAGCTTACCGCCGACCGCCAGGGTCGTGATGAGGCCCATAGTGTAGTGTATCAGCAGACACTGTTCCTCCATTATATTAGGTGTACACACTTAACCATGATCCGGCTCCAGGGAGTAACAAAATTTCCTGAATGCGCCATCCACTACATGTGTACCCAATTTCAGGAATGTGATTTTCGATTCACAGTGAATTATACAAGACGCAAGAGATGATAGGATCAGTTCAGGGGAACATACACGTAAATGCTCTGCAACTGCTCAGAGTACTACTAAATCCTATGGAGCAAGCTGCGATCGTAGGGACTAAGCACACCTGAGGTGATCCAGCCTAGCATTATCCCACCTCACATGTATTCTAGCACTCTCACACACAATGAAGAATCCAGTGGACACTCATAACATACCACCAGGTAGCATGATTTACCAGGAAGTACCAACAGGCAGTCTCTCTACTGGCTAAGTTAGGTAAACAGCCCTGTATGCAACTACTTTAAAAAGATGTTAGAAATGGTTAGTTGTGTCATGGCCTGGTTAAAGCAGAAATAACCCATGACAAAACCCAGGACAAAAGGAGTAACTATCACAAAAATTGCCTATGACTCAGTTAGTGAGAAAAATGCTAAAATAATTTTGAACCATGTCAGGAAGTATGTGCTGCCCAAGAAAATACACGTGGCTTGCCAGAATAACACAATGAGGATCAAGTTGTGAGATGGATACAATTCTATTGACTTTAGACCCTATCGTATGTGGAGAGACTCAGGATGTATATATGGCTGTAATGCTCTTGCGCGAGAGATGTACGAGCATGATATATATGTATTGTTAGAGATGGATTTTGTATGAAGTCAATATATATATATTACTAAGATATGTGACTAATGTGAAGTTTCCTAATTTAAAGAAATACTGTGTTAGGCTATCTCGCATGTACTTGACCTGTATCCACTGTGGGGATCTGTATGAAGCTCAGAATGTCACAGGCTGCAAGCCTATGTTCAAGTGGTTACTACAGAGTTGATAACATTATGAGGTGGTGCAGTGCAAAAATATGTTGTTTAATAATGGGCAGTATATACAGGGTGAATCCTTTTGACCTGTTGAACAACAACTGATACAGGGTCAGATTTGGACAGAAAATAGACCTGGGCACTAATATAAAAGTGCACCCCCTTAGAGAACTAGGGCCTGATTTAGAAGTCAGTGGAAGGGAATACGCCGTTATAAACATGACGGAAAATCCATCCACCAAATTACGATCCCATTCTACCCTATAGGATCGTAATACGGTGGACAGGATATCTGTCACATTTGTGACAGAGTATTCCTTTTGCCAACATCTAAATCAGGCCCTTAGTTAAGAAAAAAAGTGGACCATATCTGCAAATCTATGCAGTTGTTTACTTTTAAAAAAGCTGCTCTGCACGGTATGAAAGACTGCATTTGTTTGCTGAAGGCAATGTTGTGATAATATCATATGTACAAATAGTAATGTCAGCCCCAAAAGACCGTTTAATAGGTCCACAAACAGCAAAAAATGTAAAAAATGTCTCACACATCGACCTGTCAGAAGAGCCTTTCCGGCACGGCCAGGCTGACCTATAGGTCAGTCAGTCCCTAAGCCAATGGTGTTTTATCACAAACGCATTTCCGAGAGATTATGTAAACACTATTTCAGTGTGATTCTGCACAGCTATGTGGTCTGTGCAGTGCGCACTCAGAATGTGTGGTTCCCAACAGCTGTTCTAAAGGTGTGTGCAGGAACACATGCTGGCCTTTGAGGAGGGGTTTGGAGGTCGAATGAAACCGTAGCATCTTTGGGAAGAGTGCAGACACCCCTGTGACTCCCCTGTTTATGCAAGGGTCGGAATTACAAGTTGGTAAGTATTTAACACATCTGATAATTAGTAGAGGTGTTAAATATCTCAACTTCCATTATATTTCGGCAAGTCAAACCTGCCAAAATTTAACGGGGAATAGCATAGAGTATCTTCCTTTTCATGAGGATTTTGGTGCATTAGATACCAAAATCTGCCTGCTATTCCTCACCAACTCATAATACCTTGTTGTATTTTTATTTGTCGATGTGATAAATAACACCTAAACTCGTAATCAGGGCCAAAGTGTTTAACATCATGTTCTTCCAGTGGAGATTGTGATAACTTGCCTGTGATCCTTAATGGAAATATGGCCATCCAAAGAGCTCTCCTTAATTTGCCTGTGGCACATAATCCATATGAATAAGTGAACACCCTGCAGGATTGTGCAGGCAAATACTTGAGGCAAGAAGAAGCCTGCTGTAATAGGAAACTGCACTCTAAATGCTGCAGACAGCATAATATGCAATCTGGGCATCCATCATACTCAACTATTAACACTCAAACTGTAGGAGACATATCACGTTATGATGTATGCAAGACATAATATTAATAGTATTTTTGTGCCATTATTGACTGCATAGCAGGCTCATAATGTCAGTTTTTAGACCTTAATGAAATTATTGGTGAAGTTCATCAGCAGAGGCATATGATGATGGTAGCACATCGCTATTATTGACTGCCTTCAAGGTCAATAATACTATTTAGTATAGGAATTGTTAGACCTGACAGCCTTAGGGTGGTCACCCCTAACTTTTTGCCTGCCTGCCTCCCTCCACTTTTTGGACACTGTTTTTGCTGGCTTTTAGACTCTGCGCACTTTACCACTGCTAACCAGTGCTAAAGTGCATATGCTCTCTCCCTTAAAACATGGTAACCTTGAATCATACCTGATTGGACTATTAATTTACTTATAAGTCCCTAGTAATGTGCACTCTATGTGCATAGGGCCGGTAGATTAAATGCTACTAGTGGGCCTGCAGAACTGGTTGTGCCACCCACTTAAGTAGCCCCTTTTCCTTGTCTCAGGCCTGCCATTGCAAGGCCTGTGTGTGCAGTTCCACTGTCACCTCGACTTGGCATTTAAAAGTACTTGCCAAGCCTAAACCTCCCCTTTCTCCACATATAAGTCACCTCTAATGTTTGCCCTAGGTAACCCCTAGAGCAGGGTGCTGTGTGGGTGAAAGGCAGGACATTTACCTGTGTAGTTTACATGTCCTGGTAGTGTAAAACTCCTAAATTCGTTTTTGTACTACTGTGAGGCCTGCTCCCTTCATAGGCTAACATTGGGGCTTCCCTCATACAGTATTGAAGTGGTAGCTGCTGATCTGAAAGGAGTAGGAAGGTCATATTTAGTATGGCCAGAATGGTAATATAAAATCCTGCTGACTGGTGAAGTTGGATTTAATATTACTATTCTAGAAATGCCACTTTTAGAAAGTGAGCATTTCTTTGCACTTAAATCTTTCTGTGCCTTACAATCCACGTCTGGCTGGGCTTAGTTGACAGCTCTTTGTGCATTCACTCAGACACAACCCAAACACAGGGTACTCAGCCTCAGTTGCATACATCTGTATTTTGAATGAGTCTTCCTGGGCTGGGAGGGTGGAGGGCCTGCTCTCACACAAAGGACTGCCACACCCCCTACTGGGACCCTGGCAGACAGGATTGAACTGAAAGGGGACCTGGTGCACTTCTTAGCCACTTTTTGAAGTCTCCCCCACTTCAAAGGCACATTTGGGTATAAAACAGGGCCTCTGCCCTACCTCATCAGACACTTGCTGGAGAAGAAACCTGAACCAGAAACTACATCCTGCCAAGAAGAACTGCCTGGCTGCTCAAAGGACTCACCTGTCTCCTTTCTACAAAGGACTGCTGCCTTGCTGTTGGCCTGCTGCCTTGCTGAACTCTTGTCTGGCTGTGAAAGTGCTCTCCAAGGGCTTGGATAGAGCTTGCCTCCTGTTCCCTGAAGTCTCAGGACCAAAAAGACTTCTCTTTTTCACTTGGACGCTCCGTGCGCCGAAATTTTCGACGCACAGCTTGTTCCGCGGCGAGAAAAACGCTGCACACCGACGCTGATCGACGCGACGCCTTCGGGACGACCGGAACTTCGACGCATGGCTTCGCAAGGACAACGCCGCACGACCTCCAGAGGAGAAATCGACGCGACGCCTGCCGTGAGATCGAAATTTCGAAGCGCAGCCCCGCAGAACGACGCGCAGCCGGAAAACAAGCAGGAAAATCCCCGCACAGACCCGGGACATCTGGTAATCCCCGCGATCCACAGAAAGAGACTGTCCGTGCGCCGGAAAACGACGCACGACTTCCCCGCGTGAAAAATAACGACGCAAGTTCGTGTGTGCTGGGGAGAAATCAACGCACACACCCTTTTTCCACGTATCTCTTCTTCTGTGGCCCTCTGAGGAGATTTTCCACTCCAAACCAGGTACTTTGTGCTTGAAAGAGACTTTGTTTGCTTTTTAAAGACTTAAGACACTTTATATCTCTTTTCAGTGATATCTCTACAAATTCACATTGCAACTTTATTCGTTTTGACCTACAATTATCCTGATAAATATTATATATTTTTCTAAACACTGTGTGGTGTATTTTTGTGGTGCTATATGATGGTATTGTATGATTTATTGCACAAATACTTTACATATTGCCTTCTAAGTTAAGCCTGACTGCTCGTGCCAAGCTACCAGAGGGTGGGCACAGGATAATCTTGGATTGTGTGTGACTTACCCTGACTAGAGTGAGGGCTTTTGCTTGGACAGGGGGCAACCTGACTGCCAACCAAAAACCCCATTTCTAACAGGAATGTGTCAGCACCCTTAGCCATTTCTTCTTTCTTTGCCTCAAAATCCTTCCCTCACACAGCCCTGTTAATTCTCTGCACTTTGAAGGATCGGTGTGTTCTGAAAAAGTTTGCAAGGAAGCTTCACAGTGGTTTGTTAGGGAGTATCTTCTCAATAATTTGGTTAGCTGCCCATCACAGCACTTTAATGAGTGCTGCTTACTTCATATTGTTTGTAATTGTATGTTTTTATATATATTGTTTACTAACCTTGATGAGGCATTGAAGCACTTTAAGACGAGTAGCACATTACTCCGGAACCCAAGGTTAGTGGTTAACCTCTTTGGTGCATTGGACAGCTGATGCCATGGTGCTTGTGTGCACAGGACGGCTCTGAACTGTCCATGGACAAGGCACAGGAAATCCCTCTGGTGTCCGCACAAGAGGGATTCCCTTCTGAAAGAAACAGCCTCAGGAATTGGGGAAAAGCTTCCCCATCTCCTGAGGCTGTTTCTTTTGTTTCAGTGAAATGACAATCAGCACGGGTGTAGCACTGATGTCACTTCACTGAAACCAAAAGTGAAATGAGCCAATCAGCTTATTTCGCCTTGGTGCTCAGGGACCAATCTCAGCCCCCAAGCACTGAATTAGATGGGAGAGTTATCATTGGAAAGGGAAGAATCTCCCCCTTCTAATGGTACCCCACCCTAGTAGATCTCTGCTTGGGGATTGCTGCAGGAATATGATCACCAAGCATAGTTCTACCCAGTAGACACCAGAGAGGGCCCCAATCTACCCCAAGAGGAGGCGCAGAAAACCCACTAGGCCCCAGGGATTTCTTTTTTTTTTATTAGTCTAGGGGCTGCACAGAATGGGCATTGCAATAACCCCATATCCCCAAATAAATAGACACAGTCCCCGGGGACAGATGGGGAGTATTCCCTCCTAACAGGCCCCAGGGGTGGGCAGAAAGCCCAGTATACACCAGGGAAGCATTTTTTTTTTTTAAATAGAGGGGTGGGGGCTGACAACTACCATGGTCATGGTTTTGTGCCCCCTCCCAACTGAAGATGGCAACAGTCTTTCTGCCCCCCCCCACCCACCCACGGACTAAAGCATCTCATCCCAAAGGCAAGCTGGAGGACATTTGACTCTTTTGGGTTTTGATTTTAGATATGAGAGCTTAGCTAACTCCCAATATCGTCCTACTTGCAATGGTCAGTGACTGCACTTTTTGAACTTCAGTACGGTGCCACCTGGAAAAACCTACCAGACCCAGACATTTCTGAAAACGAAACACCTGGGGGAGTCCAGGGTAGTGTGCTTCATATGCACCCCATGCCATTTTTTAACCCACTACCCACAATGCCCTGCAAACCTCCAGCTTTGCCTCAAATCACACATTTTCTCTACATTCCTGTGATGGAAACTTCTGGAATCCACAAAATTCCTACCACCCAGCATTGCCCTATCTGTACTGATAAAACTCTGCCCCACTTGTGTGGGTGCCCAAAGCAGAGTTAGCTGAAAAACATATGCAATAAACTGCCCTTTTGGACCAGCTTTGGTTCCCCCTCAATTCCTACACTTTTTTGGCATTTTCCTGTCACAGGCACTTGGCCCACCTGCACAAGTGAGGCATCATTTTTATTGAGAGATTGAGGGAAATGCTGGGTTGTAGGAAATTTGTGCTGGCACAGTCATTTCAAACAGAAATGTGATGAAAATGTTATTTTTTTTTAGCTAAATTTGAGGTTTCCATGGGATTCTGGGTAAGAAATTTTCGGTGATCGATGCAAGTCGCAACTCCTTGGACTCCCCTGCAAGTCTAGTTTTCAGAAATATCTGGGTTTGGTAGTATTCCCTAGATGGCTGCCCAACCCGGGACTAAAAACGCAGTTGTCCCCCTTTCAAAAATAGGTTGTTTTGTGATAGATAATTTTGATGTGACCACAATACGTTCTGGACCTTTCTATGTCACTGGCACTTAGCCCACCCACACAAGTGAGGTATCATATTTATTGGGAGACCTGGGGAAACGATGAGTTGTAGGAAATTTGTGGCTCCCCTCAGATTCCAGAACTTTCCATCACAGAAATATGAGACACATTTTGAGGTTTGCATGAGATTCTGGCTAACAGAACCTGATGAGAGCCAAACAGATTCTCCTGGGAGACTATTTTTAAAAAATGCACAGGTTTCCCAGGTTTCCTTGGGTGCCAGCTGGGGTAGGGCCCAAAAACCCAAGCTACCCACTTCAGTTTTGCGTGGAACACTTTCATGTATCCATGTTGCGCTTTGGGCTGTTTCTTGTCATGTGTACTGAACCTACCCACACAAGTGAGGTACCATTCTCATCAAAAGACTTAGGAGAATGCTAGGTAGATGGAAGTTTGTGGCTCTGTGCAGATTCCAGAAGTTTCCATTACACAAATGTAAGGAAAATGTGTTTTGTAGTCAAAGTTCGAGGTTTGCAAGGGATTCTGGATAAAACAAGTTAGTGAGAGCCACACAAGTCACCCCACCATGGATTCTCTTGGGTGTCTAGTTTTCAAAAATGTATTGGTTTGCTAGGATTCCCTAGGTGTCAGCTGAGGTACGGCTCGAAAACCACAGCTACCCACTTTACAAAAAAGGGTCAGTTTTGAGTGGAAACATTTGATGTATCCATTTTGAATTTTGGGCTGTTTGCTGTTGTGGGCACTAGGCCTATACACACACAAGTGAAGTACCATTTTTATTGTAGACTTAGGGGATCACATAATAATAGAACAATTGTTTTTACCAATTGTCTTTCTCTGCATTTGTGCCTTCCAAATGTAACACAGTGTGTAAGCAAGACGTCATTTTGAGGAATGCCCTCTAAATCACTTGTGAGTATGGGTAATCCAAATTTCAGAGATGTGTAAATATCTACTGCTTCCAAACTGCACATTTTATACCCATTTTGGAATAACATTGTTTTCCTTGATATTTATTTTTCACTCTTTAAATGTTACCTGGTACATATTGAAAAATCGTTGTGGTTCCGCTCATTTATTGGCTCTGGGTACCAAGGGTTCTTGGTGATCCTACAAATGTTATATATCCCGTCAACCATAAGGGTCAAGTGAATGTAAAGGTATATTGCTTTTGAAAATCTGCCATAATTAGAAGTTACAGATGAAAACATAGGCACAAATGGCTGTTTTTCAACTCAATTTCAATAAAATGTTTTAAACTGTTACTTTCCTTGGTAAAACTTTGAGGGATCTACACAAATGATTCCTTGCTGAATTCAGATTTTGTCTACTTTTCAGAAAAGTATAGCTTTCAGGGATCCACCATTGATTTCATAACCCATTTCTATCACTAGCAGGAAGTGGGTTGAAAAAAATCTAAGAAATGGGCTATGTCCTAGTAATATGCCAAATGGTGTTGAAAAATGTAGTTTTCTGATTCAAGTCTACCTGTTCTTGAAATCTGGGAAGATGGTGATTTGAGCCCTGCAAATTCTCCATTTATGCCATCTGCAGGGAAAAAACAGATGCTTTCTTGTGCAGCACTTTTCCCCCATATTTCCCAAATAACCCCAAATTTTGTTGAATTTTGGCTAATTTCTTGGTCCCCTCCAGGCGAATCCACAAACCCTGGGTGCCTTTTAGAATCCCCAGGATGCTGGAAAAAAAGGTCACAAATTTGCCATGGATAGCTTATGTGGACAAAAAGGTATAGAGGCCTATGCTCGAACCACCCCAAATAGCCAAAAAAGGCTTAGCACGGAGGTGGGGCGACTTAGCAACGAACAGATTGATATAGTGGTTATTGTTGCTTATTGTGTTTAGTAATGTGCTCTTAAGAAAAATCGTATGCATGTACTCCAGTCACTTTGTGATACACTATATCAATACCAGTTAGGTGTGTTTATTAGTGGGGTCTATTTGGTTTTCGCTAAACGGCAGGTGGGATGGATGGGCTAGAAGTTATAACTATCATCATATCAATATTCTGAAATCTTTCTTCGTTTTTTGACATTTCTTGCATGGTTCACCCCATAGTCTCTCTTTAGGTAACCTTTCATAGCCTGGTGCCACCATCACAAACCATGCCTGGTCATTCTTCATGCTTGAGGCATTGCAAAAAAAGAAGACTTTAAAACATGGTATGTAAGCTAGGAAACCTTAGATCTCCCGATCACGGCTGACTTCATCAGCCGTCAAGATCGATTAGGTGAGTGTGGTAAAACAACTGTTCTCCAAATGATCGAATCGTCGATAAACAGGTTCAATCGGACGGTTCCTTGTAGACGCAAGAGTCCAATCAACAAATGTGAATATTGCTTTGATTGCATCTTTACGATCTACTTGAAAGCTTCATTTGTTTAGTGGATCTTTCAGCGCTAAAGCAGAGTTGAAAGCAGCCCGTGAAAATGTTTTCATTCCTGCCAAATACAGCACTGGCGCGTGCTGCATGCACATGTTTAATTACCTCAGGCCCTTACCCAGTACACAGAGCATAGTTTCTGTACAGCCGCAAAGTATACATGTGGCTATAAATAATGTGTGTACCACTCCCTGTGGGCTACTTTCAAACACGGATGGCCTTAGGATCCTGGAGCCGAATTCATAAGTGACAGCAGCCATTTGCCTCAGATTCTTTCACATTTTTCCTGTCTCAAATGGCCAGGTGGGCACTAGGCTGTACTTCTGTATATTCATTGCAGGATTCACAAAACCAGTGTTTAACTCAAGTTGTTTGGATCAAAAAGCAAATTTACCATTAACAAGATTGGAAAAAAGCAATGAGCTTAGAGTTACAAGAGCAAAATAGTTAAAAGAAAAAAAAGTAGTTGATGGAAGGGAGTGGGAAAAAGGGTGGAAGGGAAGGGAGTAGATGTGTGAAGCTGTAATAATTATGTCTATAAAGTTGGAAGAAGTTGGGAAACTGTCCCCATCAGTATGACAAGGTTACATTCCTACCGTTGCTCTAGTGAAGTTTTCCATCATCTGGTTTCAGGACCACATACTGTAGTGTGCTAGCAGCCAGAATAAATGTTTCAGTCACTGCCACACAAGGCTATCCTTAGCCCTGAGGAGCAATGGGTAAAACAGCCCTGCTGTACAGCTATGCATTGACCATTCACACTGCTTGACAAAAGTGTGGTTTTTACTAGCCAATGGATGTCCATCAAGTTTACTAGAGTTTTACCTGAACAAAACAGAACTCCTGTGCACCACTTCAGATAGTGACCAGTGGAGCAAAATTACCCAGCCCAACGCAGTAGGCCACTGGTCTCGTCAAGTTGTTCCCATGTCTCCATTTGGTGGAAAATGCTACAGTCCATCAGATCAATGTAGTCTGAATATGTGACCACATATCTCATATGCTGTTATGCGTTTATTGTTCATCTATCCAGAGCAGAGTCAGGCTTAAAACAATGATGATAGTACACAAGACCCCACAACATCCAGCTTCTAAATATGTCTATTGTGATCCCCTTAATCCCTACTGTAATCTCTGTCTTCTTGTGATTTCCAAGGCAAACTCCGGGCCCAAGTAGATAGGTCATTTTGTAAAGCTGCATCAAAATGTTAGTGTGTACTGATGATCAACTTGCATTCTTGATTGTATTTAATATATTTTAGAAACTACTGAAAATGTGACTTCTTATCACTAGTTCAAATGCTATTGTATGGCCATATAGCATATTGTAATTGTAATAGTATTTGTATTGTAATTGTATTGTATTAGTATTTATATAGCACTTACTACCCCTGATGAAGCGTCAAATCACTTTTTGGTGAGTAGCACGCTACTCCAGAACCCAACAGGAATTAGTGGTGGATTAATATAGGGAAATATGAGTACAGTTCTAGTATTATTATGAGTTAATTTGAGCTGCGGATATGTGAGTTTGTTAGTTGGATTAACTGGACTAATGGAGGGGGGAGGAGGGAAGAATCCAGAAGTGTTAATTGGGAGTTTATGGTAATAGGATTTAGGCTTGGGAAGAGTAAAGGGGATGGAGGAGGGAAGAGTCTGTGGAAAAGGTTAGGGAGATCATTGTAGCAGGAGGGGTTTTGGATGAGTTAAAGGTGAGATAAATGAGGGAGAATTTAGTAGGATTGTTTGGGAGATCATGGTAGTAAGGTGAGGTTTGGGTGAGTTAGATGTGGAAGAGGAGGGAAGAGCTTAGGCAGAGTTATTTAGGAGAAGAAAGTAGTAGAATGGATTTCAGATGAGTCAGAGTGGGAATGGAGGAGAGATTGATAGAGACGTGACGTATGGTGATGGGTAGACAACGTGTGATATAAAATGAGAGCAGGGATTCATAAGTATCTAATATAACAACTTATCTAGGAGCTATACAATGACCTATGAACATGTTAAGCATAGAATAACATAACACACATATATATATATATATATACACATACATATATATATACAGTATATGCACACACACACACACATACACACTTGAATACACACATATATGTACATAGATATCCATATTTAAACCATGAGTAAATATACATTAGTTAAACAGGTTTAAAGAGTATGTGTGTGGTTTATTGTTATGACATAGTAGCAATACATATTTTCTAAAGAACTATATATAAATAGAATATACACATAATCAGATAAAAAATGTTTATCAACATAGGCATATGCAGTCCTTAGCTGAATATGGTGGCCTTGATAAAAAGAATTCTAAATAATGAAGAGTGTTCCCCGTTCTGCATGTTGACTGCAATGGTGGCTAAATAAAGTCGTATGGAAGTGTAAGCCAAACTGGACTTCGGTAGGAAGTTGGCTCTGCACACACCACCCCAAAGTGAGAGACATTGTGCACAGAGTCCAAGGGTTCCCCTTAGAGGTTGATCGCGGCAAAATTAGATAATACTAATGCTCTATTTTGTGGTAGGTTGGTTGAGCAGTGGGCTTATCGGAGGGTAGTGTTAAGCACTTGTTTTACACACACAGGCAATAAATGAGGAACACAAACTCAAAGACTTAACTCCAGTCCAATAGTTTTTATATAGAAAAATATATTTTATTAACTTATTTTAGAACCACAAGATTCAAGATTTGAGGTAAAAGCCTATAAAATGCAAGGTACTTCACACAGGTAAATATAGAACTTTGATTTAAAACAGTACTACACACAGTTTAAGTTAAAATGGCAATAAGTTTTTTTTAAAGTGGACACTGCAAAAATCGGCAGTTCCTGGGGGAGGTAAGTTTGGTTAGGTTTCTCAGGTAAGTAAAACACTTACACAGTCAGCCTCCTGGGCATAGGCAACCCACCTTTCGGGGTTCAAGGCAACGCCAAAGTCACCGTACTAGCAATACAGGGGTCAGGTGCAGAGGTCAAAGAAGGGCCCAAAACACTTAGGCACCTAAGAAGAACAGGGGTGCTCCGGTCCTAGTCGGCTTACAGGTAAGTACCTGCGTCCTCGGGGAGCAAACCAGGGAGGGGGTTTGTAGAGCACTGGGGGAGACACACACAAGCCCACAAAACACACCCTCAGCGGCACGGGGCAGCAGGGTGCAGTAGGCAAAGTAGGTGTTGGGTTTGCTATTGGAAGCAATGGAGGGACCAGGGGGTCACTTAGGTGATGCAGGCAGGGCACAGGGGGGCTCCTCGGGCCAGCCACCAACTGGTCAAGGATGAGGGCTGCCTGCTGGTCACTCCTGCACTGGTAGGTGGTTCCTATAGGTCCTGGGGGCTGCGGGTGCAGTGCTTAGTCCAGGCATCGGGTTCCTTTGTTACCAGGCAGTCACGGTCAGGGGGACCTTGCCACCAAAAGTGGAGGCTGTGGCCGGAGGGGCTGGCATCTCCACTAGCTGGGATACCCTGGGGTGCTGTAACAAAAGGCATGAGCCTTTGAGGGTCACCGCCAGGTATTACAGTTCCTGCAGGGGGAGGTGAGAAGCACCTCCACCCAGTACAGGCTTTGTTCCTGGTCCTATATGATCATGTGTCCTATAAAACCAAGAAGCTGTGTGAATGTTCTCGAAAAAAATAACACTGTGTGACATGTTCCTCGAACCCTACACACCACACCCTCCACTCACATCAAGACCACACAATCATAGACACCACTCCCACACCCAAAAGCCAAGAATCTCATTTGAATCCTTTTCACCAGCAGGCATAAATCACCAATAGAGAGAGCCCTCAAACTTAAGTTCACTAGTGCACTCAGCAGTCCTCTGTGAATCTGACATTGTGGACATCATCAAATAGCATAAACTGGAACACACTTCAACACAGAGACATTTTTCACACTAACATATAGATACATCTTTGACAACCTCATAACCCATGCTACAACATTCAATGTGCAGAAACATATAAAAGAATGCAGGCTCCCTCTCATCCACAAGCCTCTATGGTCCTATATCTTAAGCAATTCAGCAGAATCTGAAGCTTACCACTAACAGCATCTGAGAAAACACGTTCTCATCCATACCTTCCCACTATCACTATCCCACAAAATCTGTTTAAATTATTTGTTGGAAATGGCCTGCTCTACAGGATCACACCCTAACTTTTTGCCTTCCTCCTTTCACTTTTTGCTGTATTTTCTTGTTGACCTTAGGACTCTGTACACTTTACTACTGCTAACCTATGTTAAAGTGCCTGTGCTCTATCCCTAAAACATGGTTTGATTGACGTATACCTAATTGCCACAACTAGGTTACAGGTATATCCCTTGTAGAGTGGTATGCCATATACCTAGGTCTTGTAATGTAAATGCTACCAGTTGGCCTGCAGCACTTACTGTGCCACCCACTTAAGTAGTACCTTAAAAGTTGCTGCAGGCCTGTCATTGCAACCTGAAGGAAGTGTCCCACTCCCATGCCCATTGGCATTTAAAACCCTCTGCCAAGCCTTAAAATCCCCTTTTTTACATATAGGTCACCCCTAAGGTAGGCCCTAGGTAGCCCTTGAAGCAGGGTGCTATGTGATTAAAAGGTAGCATGTCAACTATTGTTCTAGTAGTGAAAAACTCCCAAATTTGTTTTCACTATTGCAAGGCCCTCCCATAGGACAACATATGGGGCACCTCACCTATATTTAATAAACTGTAATTCCTATACCAGAAGTGGTAGATATGTCATGTATCTATGAACCTGTAATGATAAACCCTCTTAATGGGCAAGTCAAATTTATCATTACATGTTTGAAAATGCCACTTTTAGAAAATTGGCATTTCCTGCCCCTAGCCCTCTGTGACTGTAGCCTGTCCTAGGTCACATGAATAGGTGTGACTGACAGTTAGAACTTTGTGAATTCCTCCCACACAGTCACACAACAGTGGAATTAGCAGAGCCTGAATGGGCCATGGACTGACTTGAAGGGGAGGAGCTAAGCACAGTCTCACTTACACCTGAATATGCTGGGCTCTGCCACCACACAATAGGCTTAACCACCGTATATTGTCAGTGCTGCCAGCTGAGACCCAAGGCATGGGAGGCAGAAAAGACCTGGAGCTTCAAAAAAAACCTTCTAGAATTATCTCCCAACCTCTAGGAGCAGGGCACCTGGACATAAAAATAGGGCTATCAGACCCACGCTTCAGCTCGCTGCTGGACCTGCAGAAAGACCCTCAGAGGGCTCCATGTTTACTCTGCCAGACTGCTGCTGTACCTGGAAGGACTGCTTTGCTGCCCGAAGCCTGCCTTGAAATTTCAGAGGCTTGCCCTGCTGTGGAGCCCTGCATCTTTCACTGCATCCAGGACTTTCAGAAGTGACTCTGAGGGCTAGTTTTGCTGGCCTCCTGTTCAGAGCCACAGAGACATAACATGGTCCCACCATTTTGAACCCGCACCTGAACCCAGCCTGAGCGAAACTTGAACATCCCTTCTAAACCTCGTCGGTTCCTTCCCCTATATAGAAAATTTCCCTGATAACCTTCAACCGAGACAGATTCGCCCTGCTGAAAACACTAATTTTTAACTTTGATAGCTTTCTAAAAACCTCTCTGTTACTCATTTTCCATTCATCAGACTACTGAGAAAGAGATATCTGTTCAAGGTCAAGACCCGATCAGCATCAAATGCCCATGACAGGACATTCAATCGAAACCTCAACATGACGCAAGATAATTCCTCCATTTCTCAAACAATAGCAGATAACCACTAATTCAAGACTGCTCTTGAAGTGACATATAATACAAAATATCTTGGATTTAACTTCAAGGAAAACCTCTTCTTCAAAGAACACCTTGCAAAAACAAAAAACAAAAATCAGCAAAGAATCAATTGCCCTTCTTGAAGAAAGTTAAATCCTTCCTTTCCTAAACCGATTTCCGGAACAGCAGTCTAAGATTTGGTTTTCTCACACCTGGATGGTGGAAAAGCCCTGTTCTACTGTCTCCTCTTCACACCACAGACCCCACTGAAAGGCATCCTACTCACTGCTACATGTCTTATCAAATACCTGAAGACACTCATGCATATAGCTCTAATAATGAAGGAAATTATTCTCATTCAATGCTACCAGCATCTTCAAGACCAGCTAAATCACAAACAAAGCCAACTGAAATAGCGCCCTGTATATCTGTTTGGAAAATAACTACCTTGGCCACTGCCAGATAGAGACCAAAATCTGTAAATAAAAGGAAAAATAGGAGATAGTCCCTGTCTACCTATGCCTCCATGGTCTCAAACAAGATCCCTTTCAAATCATTTTTGACCAGCTCTCCTGCAGTTCAGAAAGGAGGTGATGACTCACTTCCTCAGAGAACACTACGTCTCTAAATGATGCGAATTGCCTTACATGAACATTCAGACTCGTAAACATTACTGAAGGGTATCCATAGACTCAAGCATGCTTATACCTCTGCTCCTCTCTCACTAGGTTACCTCACTACAAACACACCTACAAAATTGGAAAGGGGACTTGTCAAACCAACTGCTTTTCTAGCAAGCCAACTAAAAAATGAAATTACAATCTAAGTACTTTTCTTAACTCTACTGTATTCAATCTATTTGATTCACAATCATTGCCTTTTGAATCAAAGTACACTGCACTCACCAATCGCTTCCAGCTGGACTCTCTTGTGAGGCCTTCATTACCTTCACAGCCCCCACAGCCAGGCTCCAATTGTTCAGTAATATAAACATCTGCCATAACACTTTTTTGTTGAGTGGGATAGACCAGTGTAATAGTTTACCCATGCATCGTCTGCAGCACACTTTCTCTTCCTCGGCAAAAAGATGTATTCTGACACAAGAACATTGCTCACCCTCCCTAGACACCATCTGACCACACTCCAAGGACACGTAGGAAGGCCTCACTTATGCAAACACATAGCTCAATTCCAACGTCTGACATTATTGCTTAAAACTCCTAACAGGGGTTGAGCTCTGTGAGTGGCTTCTCTTTCTTGTGTCTGGGAACAAGCTGGTGGTACTTTCCATATCCTGGGAAACTGTGTACAGAGTTGCAGTCTCAGAGCAGTGGTTGAAGTCACGCAAAACAAGGAGACCTTGAAGGGAAATCCACAGAAGAAACCGACTTTCCTCTGAGAGAGAAGGTATGTGATCCCACTGAAAGCTGCAGCACCTCAGATTTCTGGCTCTGTGGGAGAAGACCCTGCTTTAGCTGTAGTTCATGGGTGTGGTCTGGGACCAGTGCCAATGATTGGGCCAGCAAGGTCTTTCCTTATAGGATGCATCACTCTGAGAAGAAGCCCAGATGTGACGGTTGAAGTAGGAGCAGCAGGAGAAATCATGTGGCAAAGTAACAACCCTGATTTTGTCTCAAATCGACAGCCATGAAAAAAGGGGACATGAATGGAAGAAGAATGACGTCTTCTCAGCCCTTGTGTGGGTGAGCAGAAAGAAAGGGGAAGAAAACTAAGGTCCATCTGGAGATATAGGCAAGGAAGTGAGCCAGAAAAGTATGATAGTGGCATTAGATAGGATCTTGCTAGATACTTTAGAACAGAAGATTGTGGAGATGGAGTCTCATCTGGGACATGTGGAAACTAGGATATCTGGTACATAAGCTTAAATGAGGGACTTGGACACTAGGATACTGCAGATGGAAGATTAAGTGGGTGATGTGGAAGAGCATTTAGGAGACTAGGCAAATTACAGGGATGGAGTGACCAGGTCAATGGTTGCGCATGACAAAATAATTGAATCCTTACTATGCCTATCACACTTAATGATAAAGGGATTCTCTCTTTTTGCTGTTGACACCTCGGTCACAGAGGTGATCACCACCGGGTCATGATGCAGGTGCCCTTGCTAGAAGTACATGTAGGATGCCCACAAGGGAACATATTACAAAAGTGCCCCAGGGGTGCAACGGGTATTTGCACCCACTTTGTGTACACTCAGGAAACATTGGTACTACAGAAGGGGCTGCAAACGCTTGTGCAGTTCCTTCTGTGCACATGTAACTCCAGCGCTGTCATTAGAGGGCATTCCCTTATTTGAATGGGGGCATTACCCCATGCAAATGAAGTAATCTCTGTGCCTCTGTGCCCGTGCCTTATTACAGATGTGGGCGCAGACGCAAACATGCCTTTAGGAGGCACACTGAAAGTGCTTCACAAAAAGGTGGCACTCCTTCAGTGCACCTCATAAAGACAGCCCGTTGGAGGAATGTAAAGTGGGCCCATTGACCCCCAGACACACCCTTGCAAGCAGGTGCAGTCACTCACTGCATTAGCCTGCCAAGAGATCATTAATCCCTCTTATTAATTCAGGTGGGTTACCGCCTGCAGAGAGAAACACAGAGCAGCTTTTAAACAGCTGCACCATATTTGTCTTGAATTCACTGCGGGTCAGCACATGTTCATGACTGTCCTGAAAGTAACGTATTTGAAAGAATAGGGCATACTTTCCCTGTTTGCACCTGCGCACCTGTTTAAAGGTGCCCCACGCCACAAACCACTGCAAACTGGAAAAGTTAACCCTATCTGTATTAAGGTCCCAGATCTGCAAAATCCCTGAATGTGCTGGTCAGTGATACTCAAACTTAGCACAGAACTTTGCTACCCAGTCCAAAGGCCCTGGCAGAGCTAAAGTAGGATTTGCAGGCTGATGGAAAGTGAGCCCTCCTTTTCCCTGACCGAAGTTCTAAAATATAGAGGAAATAATAGCAATCAATTTGTAAGGATTTGGATAAGCTGTGAGTGCCAGTCTCTTGGTGGTTTCCTGTCTGGCTTAAAAGTGGTGAAAGAGGGAAAATATTGTATTTGTGTATAAATTGTAGTAACACAATCCTTCCTGGACACTTTAAAGAAACCTTTTGATGGGTATATGGAAGAATAACATTCTAGGACTAGGCTGAAGTGGTAAGCATGCAACCCAGTCTTGAGAACTCTGGAGGCACCAAGGACCTTTGAGGAGTTTAGAAAAGTTAAAGGTTGTTGTTTAACAGACTTTGCTAGTGGAAAGGTGCTCTAACCTGGTTTTAGCTAGGGGAAGACATAATTTGCATAGTTTAGTGTAGCGTATACACATGGAATTACTTAAAAATTCAGCAAGATTACAGTTGAATTATGCAATAAGAGTAATTTTGGATTTGGCACGACTTTTTTTATAATGCAAAATGCACCCTTGTTTCCAAAATGGATGCAGGGATGCATTTTGCACTTAGAAACAGGGCTAAATGGAGCAGAACACAAATAGCTAGTGGCCACTCGATCTTGCTAAATGTGATCTTGCATTAGAACTTTTTCCTCCAAACTACTCTTAATTATGCAAGGAGGAGTAATCAGATACTTATTAGCAATTTTGCATCAAAGAGTAACGTAGAATTACCAAAATTACTCTAATTACTCCAGCATAATTGAAATTTCATCCAGCCCTAGTTCAAGCCTACAGTTACACCTGATTCCCTATCCTCCTCATGCCTACAAACATTCAGGGGCTCATTACGACTTTGGCGGGCAGAGGAGGCCACCCGCCAAAATCCTACATTGGGATAACCACCTAAAGGCTGTCCCTCCGCGGGCCCTATTACGAGTTTCCCGCTGGGCCGTCGGGCAGAAACAGCACTTCTACCTGCTGGCCCAGCGGGAAACTCACCACAATCGAGCCAGCAGCAATGTTGCGGTGCACCGGGTGTGGACAGAAGCCATCATGCTTTTCACTGCGTGACGGGGCTGTCCATGGAGCCCTCTTTCCACCAGCCTATGCATGGCGGTCCGTCCTCCATGCATAGGCTGGCGGAAAGGGGACTCATAATCCGGAGGACAGTGGGGCTTGCAATGCTGCCCTGGCAAATTACGACCACTGAGACCACCAGGCTGTCAACTGGAGGCAACCTGGCGCTGCCGGTGGTCGGACCATGGTGGCTCCGCCACAGTCATAATGTGGCGGTCGGACCGCCACCACGAGTGTGGTGGTCTTAAGATCACCTTACTCGTAATGAGGGCCTCAGTCTTTCCCTCCTGCCATTATATTTTCTGTGATTTCTTTTCACTGCTTAGCACTTACCCTTGGAATGTAACGTTCATTATTTTAAGGTGCATTTTAGTGCAAGGCCTAAAGTGGTGTTATCTGGTAGTGTGCTTAGTGACAGGCTAGTGTTATTCTATTTTAATTTTTGTTACCGGCTGTAACCGTAACTGATAATTTTCTGCCTAATGTGAACCTTATGAAAAATTATTGAAACCTAAAACTCGTTTCAGCAAGCTCATCTATGCTTTTGCCAAGTAAGCATTTTTTGCTGTGGCTGCTTCCTGACAAAGTTGTTGGTTGTGGTTGTAAGTTGTAACCAGAATGTTACCTCCAGATCTTGCTCATATGTGGGCCAGTAGCGTTGATTTATTTGCCAGAAAGGTAAAAAGATTTTCTAAAGAGATTATGTTGGATACATATTTATAGATTGGGCCAGGCTACGGTCGAGGCTCGACTTTACAGCAGGTCAGAGGTCGCACTCAAGTTGACAAACACCGTGGAAAGGGATGTACAATATGTTTCTCTGGTGATACATTTTTGAATGAAGGAAGTGCTCTGTCTCAATATGAATTGAGCAGTATGTGGACCTTTATTTGTTACTTCTATTGTTTCGTTAATAAGTGCATAAGAGAGAAAGTGGAGAGTGAACCTGAGAGACTGGCACAGGAATCATTTTCTGAAAGTACAGAAGGGAGTTCACCTCCAGATGACGCTACAAAATGTAGACAATTAAAAGATGATGTGAAAAGCAAATTTTGTAAATTGAAACATCTAATGAGATGGTCAAATGGTGAGAAAGCACCTCACTGCAAAGATATGTAGGAGTAGGGTGGGTACCAGAGGTCTGAGAACTTTATTGGGACCAAGTGATAGAAAAAACAAATCGGACGATACTTAATGAGTGGGATAAGAACAATGTTGCAGCCTCAAAACAATGTTACAAGTTCTAATTAAATAGGCAGAAAATTACAGAACTGAAATTCTGAAAGGAATAGCAGTATTAAGGGAAGGCCTTAAAAGCCATAAAGATCCGAATATGATTGATAATTTGGAGACGGAAATCTAGATGAGATCTAAGAAATCATCAACCAAAAAAGCTTCAAAATACTACAGGGAAAAGAAGGAGATTGTAAGTTGAGACAGGTGTACACCTTTGCCAAATGCTTCTCCCTTGTAGAGAAAGACCACAATATTGAAACAAACAGATTACGAAAATGTTAAAAAGCAATGTGACTGAGTTTTGACACAAACTCTGGACTGGATACCTATCATGAGGAGGACATCACAATATCTGTAATAACCAAAAAAGGCAGTGACTTTTTAGAAAAATTCAGACTGTTAAGACTGGAAAAGACTATGGAACAAAGGAGACAGTGGCCAACCAGAAGAAAATAAATCAATGTTGTGGTAGCAGGGGATGATGAAAGAATGAAAACCCATCAATAAAAAATAAAAAAACAATTGTCAGGCATGGCCCTTTTAGTAGGGTTGCCCTTAGATATTTTTGTTTGCCTTCTATTGCTGAACCCGCTTTTGTTGGCATTAGAACTATGTGTACTTTTTCACTGCTAAGCAGTGGTAAGGTATTTGTGTTCTCTCGCCAAAACATGGTACAGTTGATGTTTTGCTAGGCCTAAACCTTTGTTTTTAACACTTTTATGTCTCCCCATGGTAGGCCCTAAAGACCTACAGTGCAAGGAACATTGTGTTTAAAAAGTAGGGAATGCACAATTAAGTATTATATGCCCTGGCAGTGAAAAACTCCTAAAGTTTTTTTTAAGTGTTATAAGACCTATCTCTCCCATTGACTAATACTGGGAGTTAGAATGTAAATATTTAGCAGGACTAAGCTTGTCCCTGTAACCGACCCACACTCCATCGCAGTTGGCCTGAACTTGTAAATGTCCCCAGGTCTAGCATGACCAGATGACAGCAAGTTGCTCCTTGTGATTTTAGGTGTTATTTTCACATAAAAATTTGACATTTAATATCTCTGTTCTACTGATTGGATTTGTGTTGCTTTGGTATTATTTTATTTATAAAATGCACTCTATTTTTCTAAAATGGTGTGAGGTTTTCGTATGTTGTGTTTTCAGTGTATTACTGTCTGTGTGCTGCATATATACTTTACACATTGCCTCTATGTTAAGCCTGATTGCTTTGTGGCAAGCTACCAGAGGGTTAAGTACAGGTCAAGTTAGTAACTTTTGTGGTTCACCCTGACAAGGACTGTAGTTGCTGCATGAGTGAGGTTCCCATTCACTCAAACAATAACCCAATGTCTTGAAATAATGAAGAAGAATTAAAGCCTGATCTATAATTGGGAACTAACTTGACAAACTGAGACATTGATGCAGCAAAATCACAGTTATCAAATTTGGGTTTATCCTTATCCCTAGAGACAACATTTGGTTATTCCCCAACATAAGTGGATGCCTATATCCTTATTCACAGACTAAAGCTCTCGCAGCACCTTACTTTCCTTTAACTAAACCTAAATCACAATCAAAGGATTGTTTTGTCGGCTATATAGATGATTGTATAGGTAACCATAACTGGAGATGTTCAATAGTTTTATACATTTGATCAAGAACCATAACTCAATTTTTAAAGGTGTTTTTTTCTGTGAATTTCATAGTTCATTTTATGATGTACATACTTTCAAAACTCCAATGTGAACAGCCTGGCTGTAGAAGTATACACATTGTTGTGGCTTACGTCTCTGAGATCATCTTGTTGCAAGAAAGCATATTCCCGGGTAAGGAAATGTGTCGAACCACTGAAAAGCTAGGACAATGAAGAATCTGTATTTTATTTTGCTCGACAGGGAATCAAAGCTTACCCTTTTGTTAGAAATGGGGTTTTTGGTTGGCAGTCAGGTTACCCTCTGTCCAAGCAAGAACCCTCACTCTAGTCAGGGTAAGTCACACACAATCCAAAATTAGCCTGTGCCCCCCCTCTGGTAGCTTGGCACGAGCAGTCAGGCTTAACTTAGAAGGCAATGTGTAAAGCATTTGTGCAATAAATCATACAATACCATAATATAGCACCACAAAAATACACCACACCGGGTTTAGAAAAATATATAACATTTATCTGGGTATTTGCAGGTCAAAACGATTAAAGATGCAATATGAATTTGTAAAGATATCAATGAAAAGTGATATAAAGTGTCTTAAGTCTTTAAAAAGCAAACAAAGTCTCTTTCCAGCACAAAGTACCTGGTTTCTGGTGGAAAATCTCCGCAAAGGGCCCAGAAGAAGAGATACGTGGAAAAATGGTGTGTGCGTCGATTTCTCCCCAGCACACACGGACTTGCGTCGTTATTTTTCACGCTGGGAAGTCGTGCGTCGTTTTCCGGCGCGCGGACAGTCTCTTTCTGTGGATCACGGGATTACCAGATGTCCCGGGTCTGTGCGTGGATTCTCCTGCTTGTTTTCCGGCTGCGCGTCGTTCCGTGGGGCTGTGCGTCAAAATTTCACACTCACAGCAGGCGTTGCGTCGATTTCTCCTTGGAAGTCGGGCGGCGTTGTCCTTGCGAGGCAGTGCGTCAAAGTTTCGGTCGTCCCGAAGGCGTCGCGTCGATCAGCGTCGGTGTGCGGCGTTTTTCTCGCCGTGGAACAAGCTGTGCGTCGAAAATTTCGGCGCACGAAGCGTCCAAGTGAAAAAGAGAAGTCTTTTTGGGCCTGAGACTTCAGGGAACAGGAGGCAAGCTATATCCAAGCCCTTGGAGAGCACTTTCACAGCCAGACAAGAGTTCAGCAAGGCAGCAGGCCAACAGCAAGGCAGCAGTCCTTTGTAGAAAGCAGACAGGTGAGTCCTTTGAGCAGCCAGGCAGTTCTTCTTGGCAGGATGTAGTTTCTGGTTCAGGTTTCTTCTCCAGCAAGTGTCTGATGAGGTAGGGCAGAGGCCCTGTTTTATACCCAAATGTGCCTTTGAAGTGGGGGAGACTTCAAAGAGTGGCTAAGAAGTGCACAAGGTCCCCTTTCAGTTCAATCCTGTCTGCCAGGGTCCCAGTAGGGGGTGTGGCAGTCCTTTGTGTGAGAGCAGGCCCTCCACCCTCCCAGCCCAGGAAGACCCATTCAAAATGCAGATGTATGCAAGTAAGGCTGAGTACCCTGTGTTTGGGGTGTCTGAGTGAATGCACAAGGAGCTGTCAACCAAGCCCAGCCAGACGTGGATTGTAAGGCACAGAAAGATTTAAGTGCAAAGAAATGCTCACTTTCTAAAAGTGGCATTTCTAGAATAGTAATATTAAATCCGACTTCACCAGTCAGCAGGATTTTGTATTACCATTCTGGCCATACTAAATATGACCTTCCGGCTCCTTTCAGATCAGCAGCTGCCACTTCAACAATGTATGAGGGCAGCCCCAATGTTAGCCTATGAAGGGAGCAGGCCTCACAGTAGTGTAAAAACGAATTTAGGCGTTTTACACTACCAGGACATATAACTACACAGGTACATGTCCTGCCTTGTACCTACACAGCACCCTGCTCTAGGGGTTACCTAGGGCACACATTAGGGGTGACTTATATGTAGAAAAAGGGGAGTTCTAGGCTTGGCAAGTACTTTTAAATGCCAAGTCGAAGTGGCAGTGAAACGGCACACACAGGCCTTGCAATGGCAAGCTTGAGACAAGGTTAAGGGGGCTACTTAAGTGGGTGGCACAACCAGTGCTGCAGGTCCACTAGTAGCATTTAATCTACAAGCCCAAGGCACATATAGTGCACATTACTAGGGACTTATAAGTAAATTAAATAGTCCAATCAGGTATGATCCAAAGTTACCATGTTTAAAAAGGGAGAGAGCATATGAACTTTAGCACTGATTAGCAGTGGTAAAGTGCGCAGAGTCTAAAAGCCAGCAAAAATGAGGTCAGAAAAAGAGAAGGAGGAAGGCAAAAAGTTTGGGGATGACCCTGTCAAAAAGCCAGGTCCAACACCTTTCAAATACCCTTCTAGTCCCAGTCCAAGTACAGAACTTCCTAGAACAAGGCACTTCGTGCAACACTGAGGAACTCCTACCAATCAGTATGAACATCGAAGAGTGGGAATGCCCACATTTTCTTTAATCTGTGCATCCATCAATTTTCTTCCAGGCTGGTTGCAACAGTATCCTACTGATTGCACATTCAGAAATGTGTTCAAGAATCTTACAAGACAAGGATGCTTGCCTCTGTTGAATGTCCTTTAAATGGTCTAGTAGCTACATGGTGCCAACGGTTCTACCCAGGTGAAAGCAGTTGTCTACCTGGAAGAAAACCAGTGAACCAGATATAGCTGAATGTTTTACTGTTTGTCCCTTTAAGGCTTTCACCCTTGATGTTGGATAGTGCTGAATTTCTTTAGAACTGAAGAAGCTGATGCACATAGTGGAGAAATCCGGGAGATGAAGTACAACCGATCAGTCTTAAAGAATTGCAAACCTTAAGACTTTTTAACAAACTAACAGTGCTATGAGAACATTTTCTGACAGCGTGAGTAAAATTTGAAGGATTCTTTTTAAACATACCTTATCTTTTCAATGCATTTTTCACCGAAGAATCTTCTGCAAGCGTATTGTGTATTTTCAAAATTATTGCATGGCAGTTCTACGAATAAGGCATTCTGAAATGTTTCCTGCTGAGCCGTTTGAGCCACAAATCAATTTTCTATATTGTTATGACCTTGTATTTATTATATTTCTATATTTCTGATTACCTAGTTTAGAACATATATCAATTGTTATTTACTTAACTGTATAATGGATAGGGCCTCTTTCTTCCATATCTCAAGCATACGATTCCACAAGAGATCCAGCAAAGGGGTGCATTGAGCAGACTGATGGTTTACTTTATTTTTTTTGCATTTCATAGAATAAAAGCACCCCACCCCAGCACGTAGTGATATGTTGACAATAATAAAGATGGTGGACTAGTTTACTAGCAGAAAGAGGTTCCAAAAATAGACAAAAAGGCAAAGCAGGCTTTCAGTACATGGAAGTGCAATCTCCACTACACTCGCTTTCAAAGTGATCAGTCAGTTTTATTTTAAATCAAAAACTCAAAATGGAATATGCTGTGTTTGTTGAGTCCTTGCCAACACACCAACTGATAGCATTTTATTTTAACATATTTAATTAGTTTCTTTGAATGTTTGTATGATTTTTATTACTCTGAATGTCTCACAAAAACAAAACACCGGGCAAACATATAGTCTTGGGTGTATTTGTATGAATCCTGGGCTCTATGCTGCCTGGTTCCATATTTACAACACCTCCCCCCAACACTATATATGAGTTGCAGCTTCATTGATGTTGTGTGAATTTATGGATTCTTGTTCTTGACCACAACTTGTGAATGTCATGTGATTATTTATTTGAATTCACACACATATATATATATATATATATATATATATATATATATATATATATATATATATATATATATATATATATACATATATATAAATCAATATCTGTCTCTCTCTGCGATAGATAGATAGATAGATAGATAGATAGATAGATAGATAGATAGATAGATAGATAGATAGATAGATAGATAGATAGATAGATAGATATGCCTTGGGCTTGCTGTGCATTTCGTACACCTATGTCATCATGGTCTATTTTGATTAATTCACTAACAGATCACAAGGAGCTACCCACATCCTCATTTAGAAACACAAACATACTAATGGCTGACAAAGTGAGGCCCCAAGCTGGCTGAAGTTGTGAGGCCTCGATTATTAGCTCTTTGTGGGTCGAACGACCATTTTCAGGTCAGCAGTTACTTTAAACTTCTGAGGCAGACACAGTGAATATTGTTCTGTTATTTTCCATTGTTCAAAAGGACACTTCTTTTTGGATAGTTGAAAGGTTCATTTTTAACTTTTTGAAAGTCAGTCAACCGGATTCTGATGGCGCAGCGCAGAATTTAATGAATTATTTACCCTGCAGCACTGGCTCTTTGAAGCAGGAAGCGAGCACACATAGGATACAAACAAAACTAGAAACTTCTCCGGATTAGCATGCTGGGGGCTGTTTCCGTCAGAAGTGCAGCCTTCTGAACAGAAAACAGTAAAGTATGAAGCCGCTATCATTTCCCAAGATCTGATGAAAACATTTCCATCCTCATTGCTTCCCGTTGTCTCGCTGACTACTTGAACACACAGCACGGGTGGAGCTGGACTCGAAGACTGTGCACTTAACAAGGGTTAGCTCCTCATTAACGTGAGCGGGAATTGCTGGAGAAGGCACACCGCCAATCAGCTTCCATGTCTGACAAACACAAGAGCTGGGGATCATTAAATGTGGTCGTCATTATGTCATTTTGCTCTACTATGCAAAGGCTGGCTGGTTTTATTCTTACAACAAATACCCTGTGTTAGACTTGCCATCCTTGGTGTGGTCTCCCTTAACATTTTGCCTCTGCTTCCCAGGTTGTTGCTATGGGCTGGACTCTGTTTTTGTTGTTTCTGTTACTCTGGGCACTTTACCACTGCTGGCCAGTGCTAAAGTGCAAGTGCTCTCTATGTGAATTTGTATGTATGACTGGCTTTTCCATGATTACCATATTTGATTTACTAGTAAGTCCCTAGTACAGTTCACTAGAGGTACCCAGGGCCTGTAAATCAAAGGCTACTAGTAGGCCTGCAGCACTGATATTGCCATCCACATGAGTAGCCCTGTAAACTTGGCTCAGACCTGTCATCGCAGTGTCTGTGTGTGCAGTTTTAAACTGCCAGTTGGGCTGGGTAAGTGTTCCCATTTGCCAAGCCCAAAACTTCCCTTTTAATACATGTAAGGCACCCCTAAATTAGACCCTAGGTACCCCCCTACGGAGGTTGCAGTGTATGTTAAAAGTAGGACATGTAGTGATGTGTTTTACATGTCTTAACGTCGAAACTCAGCCAAATTTGTTTTTCACTGTTGCAAGGTCTATCTCTCTCTTAGGTTATCATGGGAGCTGCCTTTAAATATTCTTAAAATGTGGTTTCCCTTTGAGAGCAGATAGAAATTTTGAGTTTGGGGTCTCTGAACTCACAATTTAAAAATACATATTTTAATGGAGTTGGTTTTTAGATTATTAGTTTGAAAATGCCACTTTTAGAAAGTAGGCATTTTCTGGCTTAAACCATTCTGTGACTCTGCTTGTTTGTGAATTCCCTGTCTGGGTCAGACTGACAGTTAGATTGTTTGTGAATCCCCTCTAGACAGTGAGACAAAGGGAGTTGAGGTGTAGCCTGCATATCCTGATGAGCCATCTGTGCTAGAGTGGAGGGAGGAGTGGTCACTTACACCTAAATGGGCTCTGCCTGTCCTCTCACAATGCAGTCTCCTCCCCCCGGTATATTATATGTGTTTTGGGAGGAGGAGCGAGACAAGTATAAATTTGTTTATACAAATTGTGAGTGCCAGAATTATAACTCTTTCCAGTGATCAATTAAAGTCTTCACTGTGATGTGTAGTATATGTGTATTTTTCCCTACTCTATACCAGCTTTATATCAATGCTGGGGGCACAAGCAAGCGTTCATTTTGGGAGCCTGTGACTGCCGCAACCCAGAAAAACGAAGAATGAGCCGGCCTGCTGGTCACAGAGGTTGGGGAAGCCCTGAGGGCTGAGCCGGTCCTCCGGGGAGCAAGGCATCTGTCCAGCAGGCCCTCAAGGGCTCTGGGTATGCTCTCCGGGTCTAGCATAGGGCAGGGAGCAGCCGAAGCTGAGCAGCTATGCCGCCTGGTTATGGGCGGCTGGACCAGGGCATCATCTACTCGGGGAGACCAGGAGAGGTCTCCCTGATGGCCACAGGAGGAGTGGGTTGCCTTTCTTGTCTTCCTTCCCCAGGCGCCCTGCAGCAGAGGCCCTGTTAGCCATGGCGGTCTTGTTTGCCAAGGGTAAGCCCCTCCTGGTATTGGTGTTGTGGCAATTTTGTTGGGCTTGGAGGACGGGGAAGAAACCCTTGATGGAGGGCTTGTGTCTACCCAGCCTTTCTGGAACCTACCCTGACTACTACAAAAGAAGTGCTGAGGTGCTATAGCCTTTTTACAGGAGGGGAGGTATTGTGACTCCTACCATTCATGCTCTACTGTTGTTTCTCCCATCCTATGACCGGACAGTTGTTACATGTCGTGCTCATCAGGTTGGGGGGGGGACACTTGTATTTTCAGGAACTCCTTGGCATACAGTACAGGTGATACTTATGACATATATTCTATGTACATGTTTTCCTGATGTGTGCATTTATATTGGTAATCTTATGACCTATGCAAAATGTTTCACTCTATGTACATTTATGATGATGTCTTGGCATCTCCAAAGATATGTTTATTCTGATGTGCATTTTTGGTGGTAATGACGACCTGACTACTGCTTGCGTTGCAGAATACCAGTAACGTATATGTTTACCTGACTACTTCTTATTTTCGCAGAGTACTAGTAACCTGTGTAATGTTTTCACATCTCCTTGTGTAACAGGGTATTACTGATACATGTAGTGTTTGGTCTAATGGTGTTTTATGCAATACAGTTTATTTTATATAACTTGTTGTTGTGTTTCCTTTGTGGTGTGTTTATTGTGTCACATGTGTTGTGTGTGGTGTGTGTTGTGGAAATGCTTTACGCATGACCTCTGGGATAAGCCTGGCTGCTTGTGCCAAGCTACCTTGGTGGTCAGCAGGGGTTATCTTGGGTGTGTAACTCCCTCGCCCTGACTAGAGTGGTAGGTTCTGCTTGGCTTAAGTGCATAACCCAGCCAACTAAAATACATTTCCGGTAGATTTTTTTACCTGAGCAGACCATTGGGGAAATTTTTTAGAGCAAAAATACAAACCTGAATGTGAACAGCAGTGTTATGAATGCAAGCAATTGGAAACCAATTTAAGATTACACTTTCCAGTTTAATTTTTACCTGAACTGACTGTTCGAATAAGTTTTCTGAGAGCAATATGCACCTTGCATAATTCTGCATGATTTCTCATTATTGTGTGGTAATTTTGCATAATTATGCTACACAAAATTGAGTGCGTTATGACCACCCCTATTCCAAGTTTGACTATGGCAACAGCCTAGGCACTGGTGCACCCAGTGTCATTATAATTAAAATGTCCAAAATTCTGCCACAATAATCTGTCTCTGCCTTCACCCAAGGAGCACATGCCTCCAAGCTTGAAATTAATTTACTTCTTACCTATAGTTTGAAGGGCAATGTTCAAGACAGATTGCATTGTCCACAGAGACTCCTAAGGAAAGGACCACTTTGCCGACAATTCAATTTCAAGAAATAAAACACAAGAGGACAGTCTGCTCCAAACTTGCACCACAGATCATCATACCACCTTACTATAGGAAATCCATAGGAAGCACTCCTTTTTCAGTGCGAACCACTAAGCTCTGGAACTCACTATCAGCAAAGATTCAAAGCATTCAGGAGTACACACGCTTCTGAAGACAATTGAAAATGTGGCTACTTTCAGGATAACTACATCATCATCCACCATTTCTCTCTCCAAACATGCCTGTTCAGGACCATAAACTTTTAAATAAACTATCTGAGGTGGACTATCCAGTATGGTATCCACCTAAATGGATTAAAACATAAGAAGTACCATAAAGGGGTCTGCAGAGCTGCTCAAAGCTGCCAGCTAACTGAGAACCATAAGCTGTTCATCTCTCGCTCAGACTATTCATAAATCGCACTGCATCCTGTCACAAAATAACCACCCCTCATTGTTATCATGAGGCGCATGGAAACGCTTCCCACATAGGAAGAAAAACAAAGACAACACCCTTCCAACCATATACCCTACATGGCATAGCATGATGTCCATTCCAGCAAGCACTTCAGAACCGCTCGTCGGAGTGTTGCAACACAATACAATGTCCGCCGCCCCCACTAACTCGCCGCCCGCCACCCTTAAACAAACACCAGGGCTATTTCAGTGCTGATGTCAAGCGTTCACAATGTAAATGAGGATTAGCATGCAGTGAAGACATTTACAACTGGTGAAAAGCACGGTATTACACTTCTGTGTTGTGTTGCCTGCTAACATTTCGGGACCGAGAGCAGTTTGCCCGGAATGCACAATCTGATTTAAAAATTCCCACACAGCACTTGCAGTGATTGTAACATAATTTTAAAACACATGCTCAAAATGCACGGCTGTGCAAGAATGCGCACACACACACACATGCAGACAGTAGTATCACACTCTAATGCATGGTTATGTACGTGTGTGAATGCATGCATATATACACACATGGGCAGAAACACGTATAAATTCACACACACTACAACCAGCCATCCCGCCGACGTCTCGGTTCGACTGCACCTACTGCCTGCCTGGAGCCTAGTCAGACTAACATGCTGCTGGCTGATCAATGCTCTTATGTCACATTTCAGTGAAAGATTTTTCAAAGTAGCCGTTAACTAATGAAGTTACCGGTTTATTAACAAGATATGATTCAGTTCGTAGTATGTGCTTACAATTAAAATAGAACATAAATAATAGACCACACCATTAACTTTAATGAACCTGTGGCTGCATCATTATTACAGCGCTGGCGTCATCTTTCTTTCTGCATTGGAAGAGGGAGGGGGTAAAGGAGGTGTTATGTTGAGCTGCGTTTGCCTAGCAGTTGCTTCAGGCGCAATGGATTTATGCAACACAAAGCAAGTCACAAACTTCAATAATATGGTCCCTCGGCAAAAGCCGTGCCCGCATCACGACCTCTAAGCCACAGTACAAGCTGTTTATTCCTTCTGTGTGGCCTAGGTATCCACAGTGATTTGTTTTCTTCTATCAATGATGACACTCCAACACCCCTGTGGTCTACCTGCACACACTGGATCACTTCACATCACCTAGAGACCACCACCGTCTGCACTCATAACAGCCTTCACACCACAACAGCCTGCACACAGCACATCGCACCTAAATATCATAAATATCTACACATTTTAGAAATCTCGCATTCCCTGTAGACCACAAGTACATGAGTTTTCCTCATCTTACACCTCGGTCACCTGCACACGAGCACAATTTGTACTACCTGTGGATCAAGATCACCTGCAAACAGATGAACACTTCACACCATCTATAAATCACAAGCACTACATCACTTCTGACCAAAAGCAACTGCAGATAGAGAAGTATCAATTACACCACTTTCATCTAAATGTCAGATTGAATCACCTATGGAATACAAATGACTACAAACATGAGAACACCTTTGCTTACCATGCCTGCATGGATATGAATGCCTTAGATTACTTCCTGGCACCACAAAGAAGAGCATCGTGTATCAATTAAGGACAATAAACACCTGCCCACACAGTACCTTTTTGCATCACCTGTCACAAAAGTACCTGCAAACATAAGGGCGCTTACTATCTAGCACAACTGTCTGCACACAAAGGACCACCCCACCTACCTAATGAATTTACAAACTTCTGCATCCACAAAAACACTTTGAATCACCTTAGACCACCACCACACTGTACACACATGAAGCATATGTGGACTACAAAACCCTAAGGAAAGAACATCTTGAATCACCTACAAACTACAACCAGACACACATTTAAGAAAAACTTACAACATCTGTGGAACACAACATCTGCACACAGACGAGCACCTCAAATCACTTAATACCACTACTCTGTGTACCACAACAGGCTGGGCATCTCATATCAGCTATGGACCAGAAATAACGACACATGCAAAGGACCATAAAGTTACCCTGGACCACTACCACCCACAGATAAAAGAGCATGGTGCATCACCTATGGATGACAGAGGTGTGTACATACAAGGGAAACTTGCATTCCCTAAGGATCTTCTGTGGGCTACTGCCCATCTGGAACCCAGGAGAGTGCCTCGCATCAGCTATGGAGAACAACCACCTGTACACAGAAGAGTTCCTTGCATAGATTGTGAAACACATGAAACCACATTTGGCTTACAATCAAGTGAACTCTTAAGAACATTGGTGGACAACCCAACCAGTACACAGAAGAGTATTTCACATCACATACTGACATCACTCACCTTCACACAGAATAGCACATGTCATTATCTAAGACCACCACCACCTGCACACAAATAGGACTGTAAATCACTGATATCCTGTAAACAGAAAAACACCTTACACTACCTGCACACAATAGCACTACAGAACACCACCACTTGCCTAATAAGAGTGCCTTGCATCACCTTTACAACAAAAATGTCAGCAGACTGAAGAGTGTCTTGCGTTGTCTATGAACCACAACCACAAGTGCACATAAGGTCACCTAGCATCTGTATGTGGTCCAACCATGTGCACAGAGCTCACATCACCTATGGCCCACACCAACCCGCAAACAGAGAGTGGACCAAGTCATGCAAAGTCCTCAGATACGTGCACACATACAAAAACTTAATGCCACCTGTGGCCCACAACCATACACATTCATAAGAGCTTCATCCATCACCTCTGAGCCACAACCGTCTTAAGTGAAGGGAACTCCATATATAAGACTATCAACACAAGTACACAGATGAGAAACTCATACCACTTCCTACCACAGAACCTTGCAAACAGAAGAGCACATCGCCTATCAACTGCAAACACTTCCACATATGTGAATATCATAAATGAAAAAAAGGCCACACCATCTCCACACAGAAAAGAACTTCGCTTCAGTTATGGCCTACACAGAAGAGCAGGTTGGAACACGGAAGAGGCACAAACAGAGGAATATATAAATGAGTACTTCACACCACCTCAAACAACAGTCATCAACAAAACAGAAGAGCATCTCACATCACCAATGATGCACAGAGGCGACCACTTCGTATTACTTATAGAACACATACACCTCTACACAAAATGGCACCTACTCCTAAGAACAATCACACCCGCTGAAAAGAACACCTAGGATTAACTATGAACAACAGTCAAACGTACACACAATTGTAGCTCACAACATCACTGTCAGTACACAGATGAAAAACTTACATTGTAAGAAACGAGAAAATGAGAAAAGAGCATCTTTTGTCTATCATCTAAGAGCCACGGACCTGCACACAGAAGGGCATTCTGCAGCAATAATAGGCCAGACACAACGTCTCCCAAACAAGCACTTCCTTCCAAATACCCAGGGGCCAGAAACAAAGACACACATAAAATAATTTTGTATCACCTAAGAAAATAGAGGACCTGCGCTCGGACAAGCAAATCGCACGGCTGAGGATCTTAGCAGGTAGATGTGTGCTTTAACATTGAAAGGTGGATGTACTATTGTAGAGATGGATCATTTTGCACGACTTCATCATCATCATTCATAAGTTAACTTCATGTTCAAATATTTTTTAAGAACCGCTTACAATACATTTACATGACCCATTAAAACATAATAAAATATTAAAAATCAATACTGTGGGAGCAACAAGCTGCCAGAGCATAACTTCATTCAATAGGTGTTATTACATGAAACTTGAAACAGCAGTTCTTGGCACATGGAAAAACATTTTCGTGAAATAGCGTTAAAACGGGATTTAGTCACCTAGAGTAGATTGCATTCTGTTGGAAATAGTCGTGGGCAAACATCTGGCGGGAGCTCCTCAGCTGCATTGATTAAGAAAGTGCGAGTAACATGCTGTAACATGTGATCCTTAGTGCACACCAATTTATTCAGGGTCGAATCACCTATACTTGTAAAGGCCTCATGTTCCCAAATGTGCACGATTTAAACTTCTGATGTAAATCTCCATAGGAACAACCAAAAAGACAAAGGTTGCCTGGTCCTTAACTCGTGGGCAGTGGAACAGTTTGAAGATGGGAAACACATTGTGTCTTTTAAATGAACAACCTGTTTTCATCTCCATAGGATTAACGTCTGGGGGTGATGTGATCGGGGGACTGCAGGACACAGAGGGAGGGAGGAAAAGATTGGTGGGTGGATGAATAGACGGACGGACCGATGAACGAACGGGAATGTGGATGGATGGATGGCAAAAGTTATGAATCAGTTAGGCGTTTCCCAACATGAATAACCAGTGGAGAAGGAATGACATTTAAGAACGTATTCCTGCAGTCATTCTCACTTCTTACGAGTATCTTTGAAAAATGCTAGTACTGACTTTAAAGCTGACACCCATGACAGGCACTCGGGTATTTGTTCACTGTGCATATTCTTGTTGAACGTTCACAGTCCCATCACTGTCGAGGGGAAGAGGTTGGCACTGTCGCAGTCTCGCAAGAAAGGCTGTCATATTGCCAGCCCTGCCCGCACCCACTATCTGTTCCGGTTCCTGTCACAGGGCCGGGCGCTCAGACCAGAGTGTACTTCGGCCTCGCCTCGACCACGTGCCCAGTTCTCCCCTTCTGTTGGGAAGGCAGCGAGCACCGGAGGCCGGTGGGCACAGGATCACAGGCCCCTGCGGATGCACCGTTCTCCTGCACAGCCTTAATCGCGGTTCGTGTCTAGCTGGAGCTGTAAGACACGTGTAGTCACACCCCAGGGCCCTGCCGCCCTCCACAGTCCTGCGCATGCTCGCTTCACCGTAGGTAGTAGAGTGCGGTCCAGGTGCAGGCAACCCCTAAGATCCAGTACACCCCCCACCCCTCCTCACACACACTCTATACAATATTCTTCATCGTTCCATGCGGCTCTTCTTAACCTGTGCATCAGGTACAAGGTAAGCGCGGGGCTTTAAGTGGAGTGGCGATTGTGTGGAAGAGGAAGGCTAGAGCTGTGGCGCTCACCAGTTTGTGATTCTGGGCAAATCCAATCCCTGGCCTAAAGATTAACAATACAAATCCGACCATGTGTAAAGTAATTTGAAGCTCATGTAAATTGTTCCAATGCCAGTGGGACTAGTTCGTGTTACATAAAACAGCAACAAAGATGGAAAAGGTTGGAACTGTCTAGTAAAATGGTACAACCAGGAGTCCTTTCAAAGAGGAGTGGCCTACACAATTAAAGGCGTGGCCTAAAACATTTGCACTAGAGTCCTATCAGTGAGGTAGGTTGCCGCCTGACCAGATTTTGGATGCATATCTGTGTGTTTTCTTTTAGTCCTTCGAGGAATACCATAAAACAAAGAACACCTCTACTAAAACAGAACAGGCGGTGGCTTTTCCATTCCTTGCCAGCTCTGAATTGTAATTACAATTGGAACTGTTTCAAAGGTGGGAACGTAAAATGTGAATTAAACTTCGCAGTGGTCTGTGGAAGAGGGAGTGGTCTTCTTACTGTGTCATTCAAGCCAGTTCTCTCCTTCAGGTTGCATCCCTCTGAGATCCATCACTATTTTTCAAACAATAAGTCACACCTTTTCCTCACACAGCTTTCTGAAATCCCTCCATAGGCACGCCTCACGCACAGTTCATCTCCTTCCTGTCATCCTCCTCCCACCCTCTCAAAACCATGGAGAAGCAGCCGTGCCCATCCCTCCTGTCTTGGGGAGAAGAAAGACCTCTCCTTGCACAGGGTAGATCGGTGGGGCATAGCCCCTGCAGAGGGTGACAGGGACACTGCGCGCTCCCGAAGGATGCAGCAAAGGGGACGGGGCACCGCATCCAGCCATGCACGACCCACCCTGGGGTGAAGTGGGGGTGCGAGAGCCCGACAAATGGGCTGAAGAAGAGAAATACGAGAAACCTAACCCCGTCGACACAACGCCCCACCACATGCTTATTCTAACATGGATAACCGTTTGCAGTGGACGTACTTTAATTCTTGGTTATCACGAAAAAATGGAGAAAGTACACTATCTGTTACTTGGGAGCCGGGAGAACCATCTCCTTTTCCGTCACGCAAGCCACCTCTTCCTTGCATTGTTTCCCTTCTCCAACCCCAAACGTTGGCTTACACTAATGGAGGACCTTTTCGTTGGCCCCCTCTTGAACTAACTAAGGCGGGGTCGCCTTCCCTTCAATCCCATTTCATCCTCAGGGTCGTTGCTTCCGTTGGCGCAGCCGGTGCAGTTGCACCGAGCCACAGAGACCCGAAGGTCGGACTAAACTCTGATTACTGCTATATCACACAGTTCAAACAGCGTTGGTGGGGGGGTCTTCTTTGCACTTGGACCTATGACACACTAGCTAGCGATCTGGAGTAATGCAAAGTTAGCAGAGAAAGTGCAGCCTGTTCACCCTTGAACTCTACGCTAAAGTCCTGCTGTTACCTGGCGTACAACTAATACTGACTGGCGCACTCCAGGTGTGCTCTGAACACCTTACAATCTGCAACTCCTTGAATAGGATCTCACAGCTACAGAAATTCAGCTGACCCAGTAAACCCGCACCCCTGCCTCCCTTAAAAAAATAAAAACACAGATGGACCTGTCAGATATTGGGTTGAGCATACGGTGTCCATCTTACATGTACAAACACGCACATGCGCTTACCCAAATTCAAAGTGCGCGCAGAAAAATAGGTACACACATAGGAATAAGCACAGGTCCGTAAACTCGCCGTCATACTCACATGGGTACACACGAAGGCGCGCGTACGCAGTAAATAGACACATAAGTGCTGACACACAACCTCAAACGTGCCCGCGACATTGCAGGTGTGTAAAGACAGGAACATACACAAGTACCCACACGTGCATAAAGCACACGCACACACCTTGAAAAATACGCAAAGGCGCTCCACACACACACAATCGAACAAACACACGAGGACACTCAGATGCAGCCGCGGCCGCACACTCATACAGCAGAGAAATACACGATCAAACACGCAGTGACAGGAATCGATGCTTCCGCACTAAGCTACCGTGGATGGCAACATCACCCCGTGGCCTCTCGAAGCGACCTTGAGGCCACATCTGGTGAAACCTGCGCCTGCGCCTTGAGGCTGTCTCGACGCTAAGACGCCCTCTGCAGTTCCAATGTTCAGGGTGGGCGGGGTGGCCTGTTCACCCACCAGCAGCGTGTGCCCCCTATCAGACGCCGAAGGGCTGTGCGCGGAGCTCAAAATTGCCTCCAGGCTTCTGTGATTGTGAGTACAGAGATTTAGTGCACTGCACCAGTCTCCAAGATCCTGCTAACGGGTGTACAGAGAGACTCGGTGGCACGACACCGACTCTGCACCTCTGTAATGTATCTGTACAGATGTGCGGAGCACAGCCGTCGGCTCTCCGCGCTATTGTGGATGTGTACAGATGCCTGCAGCACAGCCACCCGTTCTACTCTTCAGTGAATGTGTACAGACCTGTGGAGCACAGCCGCAGTCTCTGAGCTTCTGTGACTGTGTACAGGCGTGTGGAGCACATCTGCCGGGTCTCTGCCCTTTTGTGAATGTGTACAGATGTGCGGAGCACAGCTGCCTGCTCTGTGCTTCTTTGAATGAGTGCAGATGTGTGCAGCACAGCCATCGGATCTACACTTCTGTGAATGTGTACAGATGTGCGCAGCACAGCTGCCGGCGCTGTGCTTCTGTGAATGTGCACAAATGTCTTCACATGACCTGCGCTTCTGTGAATGTGCACAGATGTGTGCAGCACAGCCATCGGTTCTCTGCCCTTTTTTGAATGTGCACAGGCGTGGGCACATGACCTGCGCTTCTGTAAATGTGTGCAGGCGTGTGGACCACAGCCACAAACTTTGTGCTTCTGTGATGCATCTGTACAGATCATTGGAGCACAGCCACAGGCTCTGTGCTTCTGTGATGTATCTGTACAGATCATTGGAGCACAGACACAGGCTCTGCCCTTCTGTGACTGCCTACGAACATCTACTGGCGGTGCGCTTCTGTGGATGTGTATTTAGCAGTGCAGCACAGCCACTTGTCCCGCAGTAGGGTGAATGTGTTTGCTGATGTGTGCAGCACATCCACAGGCACCGTGCTTCTGTGCTGCATCTGCACCCACGTGAGCAGGATATTCATTAACCGATTCCGCGCTTCTCTGCTACTGTCGGCTCTGCGCATCCGTACATACCTGTGAAGATGTGTTCAACACCGCCACCGGCATGTCTGTGGGAGTGTTTTGAGAGGGGTGCACACAGCCCTGGGCTCTGCGCTCTTATGAAGATTTTTTCAGAGGGGTGCACACACCCACGGGCTCTGCGCTCGTGTGAATTGTTTTTCAGAGGGATGCTTTAAATGCACCGGTACTGTCCGGCGCTGTGTACCGGCACGTTTTATATTTTCAGAGGTAGAATACCTGCACTTCTCAAGAAAAACGTAAATCCTTTAATTAGAGAGTACCTGCACTTCTCAGAAACAAGCAGATACTCTGGCACAGAGTACCTGCACTTCTTTTTCCATTCCAAGCACAGCAGAGGGGTGCACACAGCCACGGCTCTGCGCTCGTGTGAATGTGTTTTGAGAAGGTTCACACATTCACGGGCTCTGTGCTAGCGTGAGGGGGTTTTCAAAGGGGTGCACACAGCCACGGGCTCTGCGCTCTTGTAAATGTGTTTTTCAGCACAACAACAGGGTCGTCTCCTCTTTGTTGTGCCTGTATAAATGTGTGGAGCACAGCCGCTGACTCTACACTTCTGTGAATGCCCCGACGCAGGTGAGCAGCACACCCGCCCTTCTGCACGCCTCTTAATGTGTACTTATGCGTACTTGTGTGCACAGCACACGCAGCCGCTCACCGCGTATGAATGTCTGCGGGGAGGGGTGTAGGGAACCTCTCGTAGGCCTCACACGCAGACATGCCTCGTTTACACCAGCCAGTCAATGATATGTGGGCCATTCTTCATCTCCACCTCGAGCACCACCCTCCCAAGTGTTATCTACCACCAGCCGTCGCCCGCGCCATCCCTTCACTCCACGGGTCCACGCGTCTTCTCTGTCTCTACTTGCCAAACCTCCTTTATTCCAAGACGCCTTCTAATTAGCTCAGAAACACAGTGCACCTCCACTTCATTGCCTCCCCAGTCTCTCTCTCCTAAGTCCGTCTTCTTTTCACTTAGCTCATCTCGCTACCATCACTCTGCGTCCCTTGGCATCATCAGCCTCTCCATCACTACACACATTATCCAGTCCGCCCGCTCACCTTTCCTGCGCCGGCCCACTGCATCCCGTTCTCTTATTAGCGCCTTCGCTCCACTCTCTGTCCAAGATCTACTCTCCCTCCGTATACACCTCTTTCAAATTCCAACAGTGCCCTTCTCACATCTCCTTCCTCTTATCTCCATTACACTTGTCCTTCCTTCCCTCCGCCCCCCTTCACTCGGCCATCTCCACTCTCTCCGCCGTCTCTCTTCGCTTCCCTCCCTTTCATTCAGCCTCTATTGTCTTCTGTCTCGAATATTGATCCTCATTCGATCGCACCCTTATTCCGTTCCACCTTCACCCCATCTGCCCTCCATTATCCATTTCTTAGCCAACTACCCCATCTTTAAAAGTGTCTCCGCAACCCCCTCCAGACCCACCCACTTCATCCATCCGCCCCTCACACTCTCACGCACTTTAATACATTATCACGCCTCCCTTCCACCCCTTTCCTTGTCCTTTTACGCTACTTTCATCGTCTGTCCTAGCGCTCCTCCACCCCCCAACGAACTCCCATTGCCCTTTCTTCCACCCCATATATCACTTCTTCCTCATATCCCCTTTATAGTGCCACGCAGATCCACTCCCAGCTCTCCCTATCCGCACAATCCTTTAATTTGTAACTCTGATGCTGTCACACACGTATGTGAGTATACCATCTATGATATATAATTGTTGTTGTACCACACGGTAGTTCGGTATGTCGGTGTCTGAAGTTGTCACATGCTTTGGGGAGACTAACACTGAATGTCCTGTGAAGACCCACACCCAGCACCCACGTTATCACACCTCGGCGGTGGTGTGTTTTCTGTGACAGGCTGGGCTGACTGCGTCGCAGGAAGATACGGGTTAGAGTGCCACGGCCCCTGGGTGTGTTACTTCTGTAGTAAGAACTACCTCCACCCCCAGATTCTGGTAAGCAGCCACTGGCCGGAAACCCATCACCAGACGCGTGGCGTGACCACCGTGGAGTGTGAAAAGGCTACCATGTAATAAGATTCTTATACATCTGTTGGCACCGCCTCAGTGTGCGGAGGCACTGGTCGTCCAGTATAAGGTGTTATCACTCGGGGAGCAAGTTTCCAGCCAACACCAGAAACAGCCCATGAATAGCGGGGTACCCGCCAACACCAGAAACACCCCAAGAATAGCGTGGCTCACCCAACACCAGAAACACCCCATGAATAACGGGGCTCCCCCAACACCTGAAACACCCCATGAATAGCGGGGCTCCCCAGCACCAGAAACACGTAATAGCAGGGCTCCCGCCAGCACCAGAAACACCCCAAGAATAGCGCGGCTCCCCCAACACCAAAAACACCCCACGAATTGCGGGGCTCCCGCCAACACCTGACACTCCCAGTAATAGTGGGCCTCCCGCCAGCCAGAAACACCCCATTAATAGCGGGGCTCCCGCAACACCACAAACACCCCCCCTGAATAGCGGGGCTCCCGCAAACACCCGAAACACCAGATTGAATAGCGGGGCCCCGCCAACACCAGAAACACCCCATGAACAGCAGGGTTCCCATAAACACCAGGATCGCCCCATGAACACCAGGGTTCCCATAAACACAAGAAACACCCCATGAACAACAGGATTCCCACAGGACACAACAAGTTGCGCTCCTTCCAATACAGGGTCACTGCAACACAATCGATCACCACTGCCAGAGCGGGGCTACCGCCAGTACCAGAGCACCACATGGAGGGCGCTGGCAGAACGAGTGGTCACTTCCGAAACACCCATAGCGTAGCGAGCATGCCAAGGGCCCTGGAGCAAGCATGGAAATGACACTATAACTGCTGCGGAAGTAAAATACAGTAAATATCAGGGCTTGATGGCCCCGGTACCACGACACTTGCTGCACCGATGGTAGCCACGCCACTGGCCTACACCAGAAAGATGACACATGTATGCAGAGCTCCTACCAACACCAGAAAACACATGATGCAGAGCTCCTACCAGCATCAGAGGACGCCTCATGCTTAGCTCGTGAGGACCCCAGCGGAAGCCCCATGCAGAGGGGGACAGACACCACCTTCAGAGCTCCCACCGGCACCAGGGGACGGATTCTACACACAGAGCCATCACATACATCAGGAGACAGACACCAAATGCAGAGCAACCACCTACACCATGAGAGACACTGATGCACAGCTTCAACAGATACCAGAGGACAGACACTACATACAGAGCTCCCACCGACAGAATGGGCAACCTCGTGCAGAGCCCCCTCCGACACCAGGAGAGAGAGAAGGGCAGAGCTTTACGACTCCACATGCATCCCTTTTACAGAGGGAGGGAAACATAAACTACAAACATTGCTCCCACCGACACCAAGAGAGAGACAAGCCCTGAACTTCGGCAGACTTCACATGCAGAGCTCCTACCGACACAATAAAAGGCAGGCATGAATGTCAAGCTCCTGCAGACACCAGGGGTCAGACACCACATGCAGGGCACCTAACCGAGACAATAAGACACATTTGGAGAGACCCTACAGACATCAGGTGACAGACGTCACATACAGGCGTTCTATAGACATAAGAAAACATAGACTACAGGCAGAGCTCCTATAGACACCAGGGGTCAGACACCATATACAGAGCTCTTTCTGACACAATCGACAGAGATCCTACCGTCTCCTGAGGAAAGAAACGCATTTAGGGCTGCTAAAGACACGCGGGGGTTAGACACCACTGCAGACCTGCAGCCGACATCAGGGACATAGACTAACTGCAAAGCTACTACAGACACCACGGGAGGCACTACAGGCAGATCTCCTGCCAGCACAAGGAGGTACCACATCTGAGCAGGATCACTAGGACTCACTATCAACTGAACAGTTCTCCTGCCAATACCAGGGCAACGCATGCATGGCTCCTACCAACACCAGCACACTGCATGCAGAGCTCCTACCACACCAGGCTACTGCATGCAGGGCTCCTACCAATACCAGGGCACCGCATGCATGACTCCTAACTACACCAGGGCACTGCATGCAGGGCTTGTACCTACACCAGGGCACTACATGCAGGGCTCCTACCTACACCAGGGCACCGTATGCATGGCTCCTACCTACACTAGGACACCATATGCTTGGCTCCTCCCTACACCAGGCCACTGCATGCATGGCTTTTAACTACACCACAGCACTGTGTACAGGGCTCCTACCTACAGCAAAGCACAGCGTACAGGCCTCCTACTCACACCAGGGCAACACATGCATGGCTTCCACCTACACCAAGGCACCGCATGCAAAGCTTCCACCTACACCAGGGCACTGCATGCAGGGCTCCTACCCACACCAGGGCACCGCATTCAGGACTCTAACCTACACCAGGGCACCTCGTGCAGGGCTCCCACCAACACCAGGGAACCACATTTAGTGCTTTCACCACCACAAGGGCACCACATGCATGGCTCCTACCTACACCGGGGGACCGCATACAGAGCTCCCACCAACACCGGGCCACCGCATCTAGGGCTCCTACCTACACTGGGGCACTGCATGCAGGGCTCCTTCCCACACCAGTGCACCACATGCAGGGCTCCCACCAACACCAGGGCACTGCATGTAGGGCTCCTATGTACGCCGGGGCACTGTATGAATGGCTCCTACCTACACCAAAGCACAGTGTACAGGGCTCCTACTCACACCAGGGCACCACATGCAGGGCTTCCACCTACACCAGGGCACTGCATGCAGTGCTTCCACCTACACCAGGGCACTGCATGCAATGCTTCCACCTACACCAGGGCACTGCATGCAGCACTCTAACCTACACCAGAGCACCTCGTGCAGGGCTCCCACCAACAGCAGGACACCACATGCAAGACTTGCACCATCACCAGGGCACCGCATTTAGTGCTTCCACCAACACAAGGGCACTACATGCAGGGCTCCCACCATCACCAGGGCACCGTATTTAGTGCTTCCACCAACACAAGGGCACCACATACATGGCTCCTACCTACACCAGGGCACCACATACAGAGCTCCCACCAACACCGGGGCACCGCATCTAGGGCTCCTACCTACATTGGGGCACTGCATGCAGGGCTCCTTCCTACACCAGGGCACCACATGCAGGGCTCTCACCAAGACCAGGGCACTGCATGTAGGGCTCCTATCTACACCTGGGCGCTGTATTAATGGCTCCTACCTACACCAAGGCACAGCGTACAGGGCCTCCGTCTCACTCTAGTGTACCACATGCAGGGCTTTCGCCTACACCAGAGCACTGCATGTTGTGCTTCCACCTACACCAGGGCACCGCATGCAATACTTCCGCCTACACCAGGGCACTGCATGCAGGGCTCCTACCCACACTAGGGCACCGCATGCAGGACTCTTACCTACACCAGGGCACCTCGTGCAGGGCTCCCACCAACACCATGACACCACATGCAAGGCTCCCACCATCACCAGGGCACCGCATTTAGTGCTTCCACCAACACAAGGGCACCACATGCATGGCTCCTACCTACACAAGAGCACCGCATACTGAGCTCCCAGCAACACCGGGGCACCACATCTAGGGCTCCTACCTACACTGGGGCACTGCATGCAGGGCTCCTTCCTACACCAGGGCACCACATGCAGGGCTCCCACCAACTCCAGGGCACTGCATGTAGGGCTCCTACCTACAGCGGGGCACTGTATGAATGGCTCCTACCTACCCAAGGGCACTGCATGCAGGGCTTCTACCCACACTAGGGCACCACATGCAGGCTTCCACCTACACCAGAGCACTGCATGCAGCGCTCCTACCTACACCAGGGCACCACATGCATGGCTCCTACCTACACAGGGCTCCTCACTACACCTGGGCACGACATTCATGGATCTTAATTACACCAAGGTACTGCATGCATGGCTCCTACCTACACAGGGCACCATGTGCAGGGCTCCTGCCAACACCAGGGCACCGCATGCATTCCTCCTATGTACATAGGGCACCACATGCAGGGCCCTTCCCTACACCAGGGACCACATGTATGGCTTCTTACTACACCAGGGCACTGCATGCTGGGCACCTACCAACACCAGGGCCCAGCATGCAGGGCTCCTGCATACATCAGGGCACTGCATGAAGGGCTCCCACCTACACTAGTGCACCGCATGCAGGTCTACCACCTACATGAGGGAAATGCATGCAGGGCTCCTATCAACACTAGGGCACTGCATGCAGAGCTCCCACCAACACCAGGGCAGTGCATGTAGTACTCCCACCAAAACAAGGGCACCACATGCATAGCTCCTACCTACACCAGGGCACCGTATGCAGAGCTCCCACCAACAAGGGGCACCACATCTAGGGCTCCTACCTACACTGGGTCACTGCATGCAGGGCTCCTTCTATACCAGGGCACCACATGCAGGGCTCCTCTCTACACCAAGGCACCGCATACAGAGCTCCCACCAACACCGGGGCACCGCATCTAGGGCTCCTACCTGCACTGGGGCACTGCATGCAGGGCTCCTTCCTACACCAGGGCACCACATGCAGGGCTCCCACCAACACCAGGGCACTGCATGTAGGGCTCCTACGTACACCGGGTCACTGTTTGAATGGCTCCTACCTACTCCAGGGCACAGCATGCAGTGCTCCTACCCACACTAGGGCACCGCATTCAGGCTCCTACCTACACCAGGGCACCGCATACAGAGCTCCCACCAACACCGGGCACCGCATCTAGGGCTCCTACCTACACTGGGGCACTGCATGCAGGGCTCCTTCCTACACCAGGGCACCACATGCAGGGCTCCCACCAACACCAGGGCACTGCATGTAGGGCTCCTACCTACACTGGGTCACTGTTTGAATGGCTCCTACCTACTCCAGGGCACCGCATGCAGTGATTCTACCCACACTAGGGCACCACATTCAGGCTCCTACTTACACCAAGCTACTGCATGCATGGCTCTTACCAACAGCAGGGCACTGAGTGCAGGGCTCCTACCAACACCAGGGCACAACATGCACGCCTCCTACCTACACAGGGCACCATGTGCAGGGCTCCTGCCAACACCAGTGCACCACGTGCATGGCTCCTATGTACACAGGGCACTACATGCAGGGCCCCTCCCTGCACCAGGGCACTGCATGCAGGGCTCCTACCTACACCAGGGTACTGCATGACCGGCTCCCACCTACACCAGTGCACCGCATGCAGGACTACCACCTACATGGGGGAACCACATGCAGGGCTCCTATCAACACCAGGCCACCGGATGCAGAGCTCCCACCAACACCAGGGCAGTGCATGTAATGCTCCCACCAAAACCAGGACACCCCATGCATGGCTCCTACCTACACCAGGGCACCATATACAGGTCTTCCACCACCAGGGCACTGCATGCATGGCTCCTAACTACACCAAGGCACCACATGCAGAATTCCTGCCAACACCAGGGTACTGCGTGCATGGCTCCTACCTACACCAGGGCATCATATGCAGGGCTCCTACCTACACCAGAGCACAGCATGCAGGGCTCCCACCAACACCAGGGCATTGCATGTATAGCTCCTAACTACACAACAGCACTGCATGCAGGGCTCCTACCTACACCAGGGCACCACAAAGAGAGCTTCTGTCAGATGTAGCTGTGCTCCTACCACCAGCAAGCACATTACACAGAGAACACTTACTAACTGAAAGGAGCACAGGGTGAAGGGCAGGACCCCCGGTCACAAAATGCAGACCTCATGACAATTCCTATCAACACAAGAGGACACCACTTGTACAACAGGCAGTGGCGTAGCGTGGGTTGTCAGCACCCGGGGCAAGGCAAGTAATTTGCGCCCCCTAACCCGTGGATTTTAGCACTCGCGAGCGCGCCCCCCCCCCCAGATGTTGCGCCCGGTGCGGCCCACCCCCCCTGCCCCCCCACGCTACGCCACTGACAACAGGGCACCTAAACTCAAGACAGCACACACAGGGGGCTACCACCACACAAATACAGACTCACACAGCAGAGCTCCTACAAACACCAAGGGACAGAGCATGTGGAGCTGCCTCCTGCCAGCACCAAGAGCACACCACATGCAGTGCTTCTACCACACGACCGACCGCCACACGAGAGAGGTGCAAGGAAACACCAAGTGACATTGCATGCACAGCATGATGGATAACATCCCAAGGGCGCGCTGCAGTACGAATGACACCAAAGAATACCAGGGCACACCTCATGCAGAGCACATCTCCTGCCTAAAATAAGGCACAGCATTTACTGGGTGGGTTACCTCCCAGCGCAAGGTAACACCACACCGAGACATGGACTGCCATCAGCATGGGAGCACAATGCATGCACAGCTGAGCTCCTGTCAGCACAGTGGGCACCGTATGCAGTGCAGGGCCCCTAATGACACCAAAGGCACCAGCTTGAGAGCAGGGCTCAGATCAGTGACGGGGACACCACATGAAGAGCAGGGCTCGAGCCAACACCAGGGGGTACTGATTGCAAATCTGTGCTCTTTCCAACACAGTGGGGACCACATGCAGGGAATGGCACCTAACCAACAAATGGGCACCATAACAGAATCCCTGCCAAAAAATGGAAACCACATAAAGAGCCCCTGCACAACTCGTACCAACATTACGACACACTTCACACAACGCTACTGCAAAAGCAGGGCTCTAACAACATCAGGACACAGCACATTTAGAGCGTTGCTTCTGCCATCACAAGAGCACCAAATGTACAGTTCCAAATGGTAGGGGTCTCTCCTGCACAAGTGGACATCACATGGAGATATTGGCGGCTGTCAAAATCAAGTACAATGCAAACAGAGAGAAAACAACTTGGACACCCAGTGGTGTAACACCAAATGCTGAAAGCCCCTGCCGATTCTGAAGAGAGTCCCTGAGTCTCCTATATCCCTCATATATTAATTGATCTTAGGCTGAATGGGGGTCCCTGAAGAACGCAGGCCCCAGAAGAGTCTCCCCATATTTGCGCCGCAGGGGATGCAGCAGCCTGCTTTATTCCCCTGTGGACACCACAAGGAAAGTAGGGATCTTTCAAACCTTAGACACCCCAAGCAAAAAAAGGTTCCTTCCAAAGCCTTGAACACGACAAGGTAAGCACAACTCTTTCTAAGCATTGGGGTTAAAAAATAAAACAAGGATCCTTCATACCTTGGACACCATAGGTAAAGTAGGGCTGATTCAAAACTTTGGTCACCACAAGCAATGACGAGCTCCTTTTAGACATCACAAGGGATGCAGGACTCTTTCTAAACCTTGGATCCCACAGGGGAAGCAGGGCTCCTTCTAAACCATGGACACCTCAAGGGAAGCAGGGCTCCTTCTAAACCTTGGACATACCTGGCAAAGCAGGGTTCCTTCTAAACCTTGCGTGCCACATGGAAAGCAGGGCTAATTCTAAACCTTTGCCACCACAAGGGAAGCACGGCTCCTTCTAAACCTTGTACCCCACTGATAAAGCAGGGCTAATTCTAAACCTTGGCCACCACAAGGGAAGCACGGCTCCTTCTAAACCTTGTACCCCACTGATAAAGCAGGGCTAATTCTAAATATTGATCGCCACAAGGGAAGCACGGCTCCTTCTAAACCTTGTACCCCACTGATAAAGCAGGGCTCCTTCTAAACCTTGGATCCCACAAGGGAAGCGGGCTCCTCCCAACCTTGGACCCCACTGATAAAGCAGGGCTCCTTCTAAACCTTGGACACCACAAGGGAGGCAGGGCTCCTTCTAAACCTTGGACCCCACTGGTAAAGCAGGGCTCCTCGCAACCTTGGACCCCACTGGTAAACAGGGTTCCTTCTAAACCTTGGACCCCACTGGTAAAGCAAGGCTCCTCCCAACCTTGGACCCCACTGGTAAAGCAGGGTTCCTTTTAAACCTTGGACCCCACTGGTAAAGCAGGGCTCCTCCCAACCTTGGACCCCACTGGTAAAGCAGGGTTCCTTCTAAACCTGGGACACCACAAGGGAAGCAGGGCTCCTTCTAAACCTTGGACCCCACTGGTAAAGCAGGGCTCCTCCCAACCTTGGACCCCACTGGTAAAGCAGGGCTCCTCCCAACCTTGGACCCCACTGGTAAAGCAGGGTTCCTTCTAAACCTTGGACTCCACTGGTAAAGCAGGGTTCCTTCTAACACCGTGAACATTACACGCAGGCAGGGCCTCTAATGATATAACTTCAGCGGCACCATATAGAAGTTATGGCTGTAGTCCACCTGTGCCGCTAACCTAGCAAGAGAGTGACTAGGCGCTGAGCAGCTAGTGATAGCTCTGGTCGATTAAAGACACGTTAGAAATAGCTCAGGCTAATACATGGCATATCACGTCTGGAGCGCGCTCCCCAACACCAGTGGATGTCACCACTCGAGCAGGGCCTCCAGAAGCTCCAGGAGTTATCTGCACCGCGTCCACATAGAGCATTAGGCGCGATAAATAAATCGTTGTTACTGTCAAAACCAGAGGATACCAAATGTAGTGCAGGCGGAGCGGCACTGCGAACTGCAGGAGATATTACCTCAAGAGCAGAGCTGCAAATCATACCCGACATACACAACATACAAAAGACACCATTCACCAATACTAGAGGAGAACATATGTAGCACCGCACTCCCACCGACACAAGGAGCTACCTCAGTCAGCGCATTGCTCCAGGCAACAAAAGAGGACAAACCATTCAGCGCTGGGCTTCTGCTAACACAACAGGGGACATCAAAGCGTTCACTGAAGTACTCCCGATAACACCACGGGACCCCCGCATTTATAAGGGCAGGGAACCCCATATTTAGACTAGGGAACCTGCTAACACCAGTGATAACTCAGTCGCTCAGGGCTCCTGCTAACACAAGGGGATACATCAAAGTGTTCACAGGAGGAGTCCAGGTAACACCGCAGGACCCCGACAGTCAGAGAGGGGACCACAGCGTTTGTCGCAGGGCTGCTGCAAATACCAGGGGACAGTACATGCATCGCAGGGCTCCTGCTGAAACCACGGAGCCCCACGTTTGTCCCAGGACTGATTGTGACAATAGGAGAGCCCCACATACGCCGACGGGCTCCTGCTAACAACAGGGGACCTCACACTTATCGCAGGGCTCCTGCTAACCCGAGGATACCACCATATTTGTTGCAGGACTCCTGCTAAAAACATGGGACACCAACATTTATCACAGAGGTCTTCCTAACACCAAGAGACCCCACATTTATCGCAGGTTCCCGCTAAGACAGGAGGGGGCCCACGTTCAGGGCTGAGGTCCCGTTGACTGTGCCATTTCACCGGCAACATAGCAATGGTGAAGGTGACACTCCATGCACTTTGACCCTGACCAGTGATCTCCATGACAGATCAATGTGCACATGATGTCATGTACCTCATCCCCGCACAGGCACCACTCTCACTAGACACTGTGCCATCACAGACGTCTGCACTGACTGATGAGAGACGTTTCCGGCCTTCCTTGTGTGCCGTGCCCCCCCCCCCCCCCATCACTTTACCGAGCAGAGGAAACGATCTGATATTCCACTCCTTATTAGCATATAACAAGCACAGACGCAGCACACAGACTCGCACAGAGGAGGATGTTTTTTCAAGCAAAGAACCCAGATCAGTAAATCTCAGGGATGACATCATCATCCTGTAATATTATGTGCACATACGCCTGTGAATCTATCTATCTCCAAAAACGCACGTGTACGTGTGTATTTTTTCTATAGATTCTTAAAATCGAGTTAGCCCTAATTCACCAACTTTTCCAAATTCTGTCTCTCCGTAGCACGCTAGGGGGAAGGAGGTTAGTTCTTAGTATGCCTGTGCCATGCTTGGGTGGAATCATTTGTATTCTGTTGTGCAGTACCTGAAATTTTCGAGTCTGATCGAAAGGCCAAATGGCAGCCTCTGTATAAAGAAATGAGTGCGATAAGTCTCGCGCCATACCGTGGAGAGATATGAAATGTTGAGCACTCAATTCCTAAGGGAGGCATCGCAGCACCAGAGCAGGACATAACTTGGCGCCAGTGCAGTGTATGTGACTGCCATGTTAAGAGCAGCTCACCTGATGCACCGGGGAGCAGGATGGCCGCGCCAACCAGCGCCCGTGTGTGGGCCACCTCGCCGTTTCGCGACACCTCACACAGGCGCGGAAGAATCTCATTAATACACACCCAACCGCCTCCATAAACCACAATGTAAACTTTCATCACTCACCAGGCGAAATCTCGGCAAGTCGGAAGTTAGTCCACAAAAAAATAACCAGAACTCAAAGGCACAATCCACCATGGTGAACTTCATAGCGAGGGGGTCGCCGGCATCACTGTAGTCGCCACTGGACCACTCACTGCCAGATTTCGCGGCAGCACCTGGACGGAAGCTTTAAAAAATTCAACGCGGTGCTTAGAGCTCAATCCAAGCGCAGCAGACACACGGAGTCTGGCGCTTGTTTATCCAGCGGCTAGGGGCTGGGAAAGCCACCCGAGGGTCCACGGGAAGGAAGGGGCAGTGAACGGCAGTCGAGAGCCAACAAGGAAGATGGGCAGTGAAGCCAGACGAGAAGGCAGTGTGCGCACAGAAGCAGGAATATCACAAGCGCCTGGAGAGGTACAGAGGCGTCTCTGTGCACGGCGTGTAAGGCAAGTGAACTAGTGAAAGGGCTGCACCTCCGCAAAGGTATAGGACCTGCACAGGAAATAGGGGAGGGTCCAGTAGCGCTGAAGCGTGTGTCTGGTGAAGCAGCAGTGACAGACTCCAGGATCCCGCACTGGTCTCCTGCAAGAAAGTCCCCTTCAGAGAGTGGGCTGTACCCTGAGCGTTGTCACCAATAACTGGTAATATTCAGCTGAGTGCCCTCCCTTGCTCCTTCGAAATGTTTAAATAAGACTCGCACTGAAGGAATCCAAACGAAGGCTGGTAAAATATGTTGCAGGCTGACAAAAACAAAATAAAATAAAGAACGCGTTGGTCCGGGCGCTTAGACGACTGGCGGGCAGCAGGGCGCTCTCTCGGCAGGTCTAGGCGGCCGCTCCCCGGCGCGGAGCGCACTCAGTGGAGGCGGGCTGCATGCTCGGTGTGTGCGCCTCTCGGCTGAGGAGGTGCCTCGCTGCAGCCTGCTCCCAGCTCTGCTCGTTCACTCTGAGGCACAGGCAGCAGCACCAGCAGGCAGCGCAGGTCCGGCCCGCAGCGCCACGCGCTCTGCTGTGGGGGAGAGCAGGAAGCGCAGGCACGCCTGGACCACCGGGGCTGGTACAGGCTCAGTCTGCTGCTGTCTAAGGTTAACCTACATTTCAGTCAGTGTGCCCGAATACTGCCCTTACATGCTCGGCCTGAGCCACGGGAGCTGGTACAAACTGAACCTGCAGTCGCCTGACCTTTCACTGCTGCACAGGCTCCGAGGTTACCCTGGGATTCACTCAGCCTGCCCTAGTACTGCTCTTACAGTCTCGGCCTATAGAAGTGCCGTCTGCCCGACCTATCACTGCTGCACAGGCTCTGAGGTTACCCTGGAATTCACTCAGCCTGCCCTAGTACTGCTCTTACAGGCTTGGCCTATAGAAGTGCCGTCTGCCCGATCTTTCACTGCTGCACGGGCTCTGAGGTTACCCTGGAATTCACTCAGCCTGCCCTAGTACTGCTCTTATAGGCTCGGCCTGCTGCTGTCTTACTTCCCGACCTATCACTGCTGCACAGGCTCTGAGGTTGCCCTGGAATTCACTCAGCCTGCCCTAGTACTGCTCTTACAGGCTCGGCCTATAGAAGTGCCGTCTGCCCGACCTTTCACTGCTGCACAGGCTCTGAGGTTACCCTGGAATTCACTCAGCCTGCCCTAGTATTGCTCTTACAGGCTCGGCCTATAGAAGTGCCGTCTGCCCGACCTATCACTGCTGCACAGGCTCTGAGGTTACCCTGGAATTCACTCAGCCTGCCCTAGTATTGCTCTTACAGGCTCGGCCTATAGAAGTTCCGTCTGCCCGACCTATCACTGCTGCACAGGCTCTGAGGTTACCCTAGAATTCACTCAGCCTGCCCTAGTACTGCCCTTACAGGCTCGGCCTGCTGCTGTCTTACTGCCCGACCTATCACTGCTGCACAGGCTCTGAGGTTGCCCTGAAATTCACTCAGCCTGCCCTAGTACTGCTCTTACAGGCTCGGCTTATAGACGTGCTCACTACCCGACCTATCAATGCTCTGTGGTTACCCTGGAATTCACTAAGCCTGCCCTAGTACTGCTCTTACAGGCTCAGCCTGTCCTATTACTGCTCGGCCTATACAAACGCTTACTGTCCGGTCTATCACTGCTGCACGGACACTCTCTAAGGTTACCGTGAAATTCGCCCAGCCTAGCCTACCCCTGCTTCTACAGGCTCAGCCTACGGATCTGGTGGCACGGACTGAGCTTCGTTGCTGGTGCTGGACTGGCTCCGCCTATGACCTTGTTAACAGACTCCCCTGGCTGTGAGTGCCGGCATCTAAAGTCATGCCGAAGCTCTCTCGGCCTCACCTCTCATTACCGGTGAGGCTTGGCCTGTAGTTACCGTGGAACGGACTCAGTCTGACATCTCACAGCTGGGACTGATGGATCCACTGCTGTGCTGGGAGAGCTGTAGAATTAGCTATCAGGCCTAGTGCACGCTCAGCCCTTGGCTATACAGTGATAACTTCAACGTGAGCTGCCATAGTTGGTACTGGCTCGGAGGGAGCCTCTATCGTGCCATGTGCAGCGTGAGGGCAAACACCCACCTGTACAGGCGCGGCCTGAGGTACAAATGAGCCGCCTAGCCTCGTATATCACTTCTATCCTATTCTAATGCCGCCTGGAGTTTGAGCTGTTAGTGGGCTCTAGACGACTGAGCAGCATCGCTGGTGCCCAGGAGCGGCACAAGCGCCTTCTGCGATCCCATCACGCAGAAGATGGGGCGCCTCTCTACATGCGCTTTATCTAGTTCCAGGAGACCCCTAAATATCGGCTGTAGTGCTGGAATGTTCAGCCTCCTTGTCATCATCCAGCCCCTCGGCCTCCCACGGGCCTCTAATCTTTTCGACTTTTAGGGTAAAAAGTAGCACAATGCAAGGCAGCAGTCGAAGGTGCTGGTAATGTTGTGCTAGAGGGAGAGAGCAGCACAGAGTCATATCCACACAGATGTGGTGCTGCAGCTCTCGTGCCAAGACTGTCAGGCTGTCTAGCGCCATACATACCGTTCGCACCGCAGCGTGAAGCTGAGTGCATGATGTCTAGCTCGGTGGGCCCATTCCAGCACAGAATACTATACTTAGACAAGCCTTTAAACTGTCACGTTGCATGACTGCATCTGCTCTTCTTGATAAACCTACCCCTTCATCTGCTTTGTCTGGGTAGCAAAACTTGCTCGGCCTTTTGCAGTGGTGTTCTTTCTGCTTACCCAGGGGGCCTGTTTTGTCAGGATGGAGACATTCACCTGGTTTGGTTGAATGCTGAAACTTCCTCTGCCTTGCCCAGGGTGTGTGAAGTTCATTCTGGTATGTGTGGGCAGTAATATACTTTTTGGGACAGATTTATCAAGGCTTTGTGTTTGTGCAGTGTCACAAAATGAGAGGCAACCCAGATCAAAGTTTGAAATTAAGATTAATTTCTCAACACTAATCAAACTTGGAGCTGGGAAGCAGAGATAAAGTAAAAGAAAATAGTGATTTGCCTCAAAAGGATATCCTATGGCTATTTCCCTGCACTCACCCATGACTTTTGACCCAAAAACTATTATATACTAAAAAAGGTAGAGAGGGTTTTGCTCCAAAAATGTGTGCCTAATGGAGGAAAGCACAGTAAAAACGTTTTTTTCCCCGCAAAACGTTTATCACTTTGCATTTGAGCTGTGCCTGTAATTTAAAGCACACAGACTAGTATTTTTGTACTGGAAGTAGTGCTTATTTTGTAAACAGAAAAAAGTGCCAGGGCCCTTGTCAGGGGGCCATTGCAGCTTGAACCATCCATAGCTCCCACTAGCACTACCAATTACAGTACTATAACTACCAGTCCTCACACTCTTACAAGTATGAAAATTCAGACTTTAAATATACATTAAAATGACTAATCCATGGCCCAAGCTGTTCTTATAGCTTTGGATGGCAAGCAATAGTGATTTTAATATATACTTATTTAACAGCTGTTGCTCCTAAAAAAGAAGACACAGCGCCACCAGGTGGCAGGCTGCCATAAGAGATGGTGTTGACAATAACCTGAGGTGAGCACAATAAACCACCTGCTCAAATTAAGCATGGCAAGCTTCCAGAACAACACCTGTGTTAGACTCATGCACACCTTTACACTTTAGTGTGGGATGGCGAGGTAGGAAGTGTAAGAAGGTGTGTTCCTGTGTTTTCTCTCTCACAAGGGAGGCTATATTGCACCAGCAGAGGGGATGAAGGTAGCACTACATCTGTAGAAAAGGCGCTGTTGTGTTTTTTCGCTGCGATGCTCCCTTTCCAGATAAATCTGGTCCTCTGCGGTGGTGGTGTAGTTCGCTCTGTTTTGTCTGCTAGCACAGTTTGCTCTCATACGCACGCGGTGATTATGTTGTTCCTGCTTCAAGTGGGCAGTAAAACGTGCTGCTTTTTTGGGTGGTGAAGCTCACTATGCCTCACCGGTAATGTGTGCTGTTTTTTCGATGGTGAAACTTGCTTTTGTGTGGACAAATAATATTGTGTAGACTGTAATATCCGCAGTTTTTTCTGGGTGGGGAAGTTTGCTGTTTTATGGGTGGGAAAGTTTTTTTCTTTGGGCGGTGGAGCTCCCTTTGTCTGGGCGACGCCATTAGTGTGTGTATGGGGAGGGGAGGGCACATCTGTAAAATCTGGTCACGGTGTGAGCGCGGGAGAGGCGCCCTACGGCAGGGGAGGGGCTTGGTCTTTTGCCGCCCTCAGGAGTCTGTGTAGTGCGCAGTGTTGCAGTAGAGTACCTTCTACACCTGCCCCCAGTCTGTTGCTTTTCGTTTCATAGTCCCCTCAGGCGGACTGCAGAGAGCGCCGGGGAGAGAGGAGGTTCTCCCTGTATGTGCAGGTGGAATGAGGGGGCGCGTGCAGGTGCAGTGACGATGCTGGTGGTGGTGGAGGGGGCATAGCTTAAACCGTGGCACTGTTTTTTAGAGAATGGAAAGCGTGTCGCCTCAGGTGAGGGTCCATATGGTGAGGAGAGGGGAGGGTTTCTGCGAGTGGTGGTTATCAGGGCACTGCGGGACCCCCTCCTGCCCCTCCCCTCAGGGAGGCTCCAGTGTGTAGCAGAACGAAAGATAACATGGGTCATGGCCACAAGTCCACTAAATATACCCATGCATATAGGGATTTTAATGCGAAATCATTAGTTAATGATAATATCCTTCGAGCCTTGGACTACGAAGTTATATCATCAAAGGATACCATAAAAACAGATTTCAGGTGGACCCCCAAAGAGGCAGATTTATCCTCAATTCTCCAATTATTGGGTTCGTGACACCAGGAACGGAGTCACCTTCAGCCCTGAGAAGTAGGGTGTGGGTCGGGGGAGGATCTGAGTGGGTGGTGTTGGGAGAAGAAGAGATTACTCGGCTCCTGCCCTCTTTAAACAGAACCACGGCGTGAGACACGCCAGCACCTGCGTGGCAGACTGCGGCACATACCGAGTGTCTTTGGACCTCCCTCAGTGAGTGCCCTGAGATGCACGCTGCTCTTGGAAGCAAGAACACCATGCGCTGCAGACTTCCGGCTGGTGGGGGCGAGGGAGGCTGCAGGCTGGCACTGAACACGCACACCACAGGGGACAGAGGGCTGCCACTAAACGCGCACACCACTGGGGTGCGGGTTGGGGGGGGGGGGCAGAGGGCTGCAGGCTGTCACTGAACGTGCACATCGCCGTGGGGACAGGGGGTGGGGGCGGGCACTGAACTTTCACACCGCTGGGGGACAGTGGGCTCCAGGCTGGCACTGAAAATGCACAGCGCTAGGGGGCAGACGGCTGTCACTAACTGTGGACACCGCTGGGGGAGAGGGGGGGGGAGAGGGGGCTCCAGGCTGGCACTAAACGTGCACACCGTAGTGGGCAGAGGGCTGGCACTGAAGTGCACACCGCCCGGGGCAGAGGGCTGCAGGCTGGCACTGAAAGTGCACACCGCTGGGGGACAGTGGGCTCCAGGCTGGCACTGAAAGTGCACATCGCTAGGGAGCAGACAGCTGGCACTAACTGTGGACACCGCTGGGGGAGAGGGGGCTCCTGGCTGGCACTAATCGTGCACACCGTAGGGGGCAGAGGGCTGGCACTGAAGCGCACACCGCCCGGGGCAGAGGGCTGCCGGTTGGCACTGAACGTGTAGACCTGGGGCCTCAGGCATCAGGAGGTCGTTAGAAGCACACCTTGGTGGGAGCACAGGGGCTGCAGGCAGGAACCGTCCTCTGAGAACAAACCACTTTGGATTCGGGAGGGATGTGTGTGTGTTTTTAGGTGGTGTGTGTGTAAACGATATAGCATCAGAGGAGGCCTAGTCAAGGAATGATCCGGGAAGCTAGAGGTGAGCCTTGAAAAGCCGTGCTTGGCTCTAAGAGTCCCTGCACAACACGAGCCTGGAAAATATTTGGCATAGAAATCAAGAAACCGATATCACGTAAATAAAGGATGAAGTTTCTTCAAAGTTCAAAAAACGTCTATTTATTAACACGTGGAAGCGTTTCACCTCTGTAATCAGATGATATCACGTCATTGAGAAACACTTATTAAAACTGATTGTTTTAAACATGCACTTGGAAACGTTGATATCCTCCTGCCACAAAGATCACAATGTCACTAGTGAATTGAGTCAGTTGTTATGGTGCCCCAACGGTGCATTGATTGCTTTTATGTATGATGCAACATTAAAGTCTTAAACCAAATACAAGAAGTGTTCGTACAAGGCACACCCCGAGCTCATGATTTTGAATGTGTCTTATGTGAGATAATAAAGAAAAGGCGTCTCAGAGAAAAAAAAAATGTCTAGGATCACACATTTTGGCAAGTGGAAAGCCGGGATGGACGCCATGTTTTTTTTTGGTTTCCAATTGTGCAAATAAGCCACTAGATAGGTTTGACTTTCTTTCTCCTTTTTTACTGCAAATATCACTGCTTTGTTTTTTAATTATGTGTTCTCGAGGTTGGAGGCAACTTTAGGTGGCAGGCTGAAGCCACATGAAAGCTCGGCTCGTTGTGGGCTCGAAGGTCTAGAAGGAGCTCTAGCTGAGCCACACCCAGTTTGTGGTTCCCGGTTTAAGCTCTCGCCCACCTCTAGAGAGCATGCATTTGAAAGAAGACACTGCAAGGGTCATTGGGACATTTTAGAGAGCAGACTCCTTCTAGAAGACTACCCTTTGGGTACTGGGACCGGAGATGTAGGTTGCTTGTTGCAAGCACTTTCTGTTGGGGGTTTGGGGTGCCCCATGTGCAGGCAGCCCCTGGAAGCACACCATGTTACTACTAAGCTCGGGGCAGGGGTACCTAGAGACAGCATCCGATATTAACTCATCTACTTTCGGGGAGATATTGGGACGTAGGTGTCTGCGCGTTGTACCCCTATCGCAGCCCTCATTACTCGCTTCCCTTTGCCACTAAGTGGCCATAGCAAGCCTGTCATTGTAGTCAATTGCATTTTGCACGCTGGGATTTTTAAACAACACTTATAGTGGCAAAAGTGAAACTACAAGTCATCGAATGCTAAACAATGTTGGTTAATTTGCACTTGGCATATAGTAATTCGTGAGCTAAATATATAGAGCTAATGAGGAGGATTGTGGAGGACTGAGTAATGTCTGCATGTGTTAAATACACTGCCGTCTACGTTTGTGTCTGTGCGGCGGCGGAGTGTTACCTTTCCTGAATTCACATGCTGGGGGGCTGATTGAGGGTGTGTGGGTAGCGAAAGGGGTCTGTTTGCCTCTAATAAATGCATTGCTAGGCGACTGGCTTGGGCGTGTGGTGGGTGCGGGGGTGGAGCGAGCTCAGTTGCTTCCAATATACACTGTCGGGAGACTGGCGCGGTGTTGGGCGGAGCGGGTCTGGCTGCCTCTAATAAATCCACATTGCTAGGAGGCTGGTAACATTTCTGCATATGTACGGGCTGTGGTTGAGGGAATACTATTTAGGGACATGATAGGCACAGACAGAGGGTCCCAGCTGCCTTCAAACACTGGCACGAAATAGGGTGCACACGTATTTCGTTTGGGGAGGGAGTCTGGGTGATAGTGATGAACACACACTAGTACAGCGTCACATGTGCATGTGGAAGGCGAAGCCCACCCCCTCCTCCGCACAGCTTGTCCTTGGACACCATCCCTCCGCAAAGCCTGTCCGGACTGCAAAGCAGGTGCCCTTCAGCGGACATTCAATAGGGGATTGTCCGATGTGAAAGAGCGAGGATGGAGCAAGTGGAGACGCGGGGGCTGGAGGAAGCCAGGGCCGTCTTTGGCAGCGTACCAGTGGGGGCGGGAGCGGGGTGTCTGCTGTACGGCACCCCGCGTTCAGCGCTGCCCTGACCCACACCGAGGCTACCCGTGAGACAGACACATGGATCCTTCTCCGGGAGCAGAGTCAGCCGACCCCAGGAAGAAGCCGATGTTTTTCAGAGGTGCTTCGGTAGTCATCACTATAGTGAAGCAAGATTGAGCTGTCTCCACCTATGAGGCCGCTATGTCCAACATGCCTCTAGAGGTTTATTACAGTTATCTTGTATTTCAGATACCCCGATCAGGCAAATATGTTTAGACCACAAATGGAAATGTTATTTTTCTCGTACAGTGCAGATATGCTCATTGAATTCCACCCATGCGCTTACGATAAATGAACAATTTTCGGGGCAGAGAGATTATGCGATTAGTCCAGTTTCACACAGTCCGATAATGCGCGGAATCGGGTCGATACCCCTCTCTTAGTCCATAAGGCTGAAACGAAGCTACTAGCACGCACCTTCTCCTGTCCACATGCGCACAAAGAGTCCAGGGGAGAGGCAAGATCAGCCGACAGTGCAGGAGGTGGGGGAAGGGAAGGCTGTGCAGACAATAATTCGTGGTGAAACAGCCAGGGAAGTGGGCTACACGCCGGCGAAGGAACTGACGGGGCTGGGACAGGGAGGACGAGAAGAGACGGTCTGTTGAAATGAGTGGCATCAGAATGAGAAGATATACCTGAAAAGATAGGTTGGGGGTGAGGGTTGGGGTGGGGGGGGTGCAGTGCCGGCGACATTATGAGACAGTGAGGAGGAACGTACTATGAGTGCATTGAGTAGGGTATATCGTGTAAGACATGAAGCTTGTCGAGAACATACAGTGAGCCAAGACAGTAAAACACCGCCAGTGAGGATCCTGACAAGTTGTTTCGTGTGATAAACATAAGTGAAAAGCTGGCCTATAAACACCTCTCGTGGCGTGCTCTGGTGCCGCTCTCCGAGGTGTCGCTGTCCGAGGTGCTGCTCCCCAGCAAAAACCAGCGGCCGCAGCTGCCGCGCTTGAAAACGGAAGCAGCGCTCAGCGCATAGCTGGGCGGGGCCTGGAAACATGCAAATCTCTAGTCATTCCCATCAGGCCTATGAGAAGACGAAGGACTCAGCTATGTCTAAAGTCACCCTACTGAAATAGGTCGAAAATAAGTAATTGGGCGGCACCCATACAATACTCTATGGGTCCCATGTACCACACGGTTTTGAGGTCACAACCCGCGAAAATCGCCCTTTGCGACCACAAAATGGGCAGGTACCATGTACCATCCCTATTTTGCATGTCAGTATGCGAATACCGACTCGCAAAATAGGTATTGAGACTCGTAATTAGGAAGGGGCGTCTGGAGGACGTTCCTTTCTAATTGTGACTTGCAAGGGGATGTGTGATTCTTTTGTGACTGTGAGTAGGGTTGCAAAACAATCCCAGTTAACACCAATTTCAAATTGGTATTAACACATTCACAAACAGAAAGGGGTCCCCACAGAACTCCTTCCTCTTTGGGAATAGAAGCGAAAATAATTTTTCAGAGCTACTCTGAAAAAATGAAAAGAAAACTTGTCATTTTTCTTTTTGAAATGCATCCTGTTTTCTTTTAAGGAAAATGGGATGCATTAAAAAAACTGCTTTAATTAAAAAGCAGTCACATGCATGGTGGTCTGCTGTCCCCAGCAGGCCACCATCCCTGTGAGTGCATCCGTTCCCAAAGGGGTCACAAATTAACCTACCTCATGAAAATTGATAAAGAAGGTCATTTGCGACCCCATGGGAAATCGCAAACAGTGTTATTGGGACTGTTGTACATTTGGTTTTGCGACTCACAAACATGCGGTCGCACATCTAGCCCTATATCCCTTCAGAATATTTGGAGAGATTGTGTTTCTGGTGTAATGTCTAATTGGAAACAAAGACAACCTTCAGGGTGAAATCAAAGCCAGAATTTTAAAGACACCCTACCAAATGTATACCATGCCCTTAACACCCTTTCTTGCCATTCTTATAATAATATATACATGTCACAGATTATGAAGAGATCTAGGCGAGGAACCTCGCAAAATAGGTCTATCCAATTTATACTCTTGGGAGGACGTAGGAATATGTGTAACTAATGTAGCAAAACAATTTCACCCATCAATTTTCCTTTCACAGTATGAGGTGCGAAAATCTTGAAATCGTTAGTAATTCAAATAGTAGTACAGTATTATTAGATCAAGGCCAAGACAACTCTATGCATATTGCCTAGTTAAACCCAGATGTGGATAAGGATCTCACACTCTCACTAAAACTAAATAAGTGCTAAATTCTGGAATGTTTCCCCAGCATGATGCCCATGAAAATTACACAAAATAATGTGCTGTACTGTACTCAACAACTGTGTCTATACTTCAGCCTGAGAAAGACAGTTGAAAAGAGAAATAACCCAAACACTTTTTGAAGTTTGAGACTGTGGCTCCGCACCCCCAGTCTACAATATGTGAATATAAATGGGATCCAAACCACCTATTTTGTTCCAGTTGCAAGGTCTTCATGACCAAGGAGCAGAGTGCTCTAGAGAGTACTCGAAGGACTGGTCAGTGTGCAGGGCTGGCATCTGCCTGGCAGACAGCCCCCCAGAGGTGAAGGATATCGCTTGAAGTATGCACTTTCTTCTCGAGTAGCTGAGCGTCATCCTAATGCCGGAAAATCTGCCTGTCTGCTGAGAGATGGAGGGAGTTTGCATGGCCCTGCAGGAGGAGAGACTGCCCAGCAGGAACTTCGCTGTGTGTTCCTGGCTGGACACCCAGAGAAAGTGGGTTACCTGAGAAAATGAAGCCAAGTGCAACCTGTAATGTAACGCGCTTTCCTGTCTCTATCTGTGAATCTCATTCAGGCTACTTGGTTTTCTGTCTGTCATGTGCCTTCCCTGGCCACTGCTGTGAGCACTGATTTGGTGGGGTCACTGAGTGCGAAAAACTGCAACATTACCAAAGGAGATGAAATCAACCTAAGCAGACTGTAAATGTCAGGTGCACTCACCAGGCTACACCAGCCTGAAGTGGGTGCAAATGCCTTGCTGCAGGATCTATCTGCATTGGCAACTCCTGAAGACTCCAGGATCACTGCACCAAAGCCCCACAAAGCTGCAATAGTGTGCCTGCTGGAAGACCATGCACATCGAAGACAGGGACTGTGCGCGCTCTCCCACATAACTGCTAAAATACCAGCACTCGAGTATCACAAGCCTATGCTGTGGTCAGAGCAGAAGAGTGCTAAAGTGCTAAAAAAAGCACAAGGACTTCACTCTGTTTCAAACCACCAGCATCACAGTGGCAAGAGAAAAACTAAAAGCAAACTGATAGCACCTCTGTGGCTGTTAGGAGTGTGTTATGCGCATCAGACGTATTCATGTCTCTACCCAAGACTACTGGGGGACAATGACAGCAGGGTCACCAGGATGGGAGACAGCTTAGAAAGAGAGAGGAAGGGGTTGTAGTGTCATATGGGCATCAGGGGTCAATGGGGTACAATGACAGCAGGCTACTGCGGGACAATGACAGCAATGTTCCCCGGATGGAAGACAGCATGGAGAGAGGGGGGTACTGTGTCATACAGGGACGAGGATTAGGGGTATTATCTAGTAATGGCAATTGGATTGTGTATGATTTAGTTTTACCCTGTGATTAAAAGTACTTTCATTTACGGAAATGAAAGCACTGGACAGGACATGAAGTTATTGTGTTTGTTGGTTGGTTGTTGAGTTCTTTGCTAATGGTGTTCACACTATTTCTGTGAGAAGCCTGTGGCTATTTCAGTATTCTAACAGTCAAGTGCAGAAAGGCTTATATTTGTCCCGCTTTTCAAAGCCATTGTATGACGACGACAGAACATTAGTGGCAAATGACTCCAACCACCACGAGTGAGGACAAACAGCTCCTTTATGGCATGTGACATGCATGTATAGTCTGGTACACATACAATGAGATATGCACTTAGCCTTTATCTTACATCAAAGATGAACATGAGGCCATAACTCAAAAATGCATTAGAGATACCGGTGGGAGACTCTTTCATAATAAAAGTGTCATACAACTGCAGCAATTATCTCAAAATAATGTCTACTCCAACTAGTCTCCCAGAAGAGAAACATTTTATGGAAAAGTGTAACCACCAAAAAAAGATCAGAGGTGCAAATTATGCAAAACATTATACTTCGGAAATATTCAAGATTAAGCTCTCATAATTAAACAAAGTGCCTAATCTTACCTAAAAGCAATGGTCTTGAAACTTGATGTGTAGCTGGCAGCAAGATTCTTTAACTTTATGAAACATACACTGAAGCATCCAAGCAGTGTAAATCTCCACACCAAATATTTGTGAACTTTTCTAAATAGTAGGAATAATGGTATTTAGAGGGATATTAAGAGCATGATGGCAATTTAACCACACTTTGTAAGTCGATGCACATAAAATTAAGAACACATTCATTTATTAAGTCTCATTATATAATTGTGCCAATAAACAACCCGATTTTTAGTTTCTAGATCAATGCCGCCCCTTGAAGGTAGTAGGCACGCAGCACTTGTACTCTAGGGGTCTGGACAGTATTTTAACATTTTTGGTCAAGCTACACTACCAGGCTGATGACTGTAGCATGCTACAAACATCAAGGGCCAGATGTACAAAGCCAGGCTGCATTTTTTTACAGTCCGAATTATTATTTCGGGCAATTAATTAATGCAAAATTGGATTTTCTGATGTAGAAAGACCTTTAGGGAAAAGCAAATTGCAATTTCTACCAAGTTGAAATCACAAATTGCGCTCTTCTGAATAGGAAATGAGAATTGGGCGTTTAGGAAATGCAATTACTATTGACTTCAAGTTGATGGTAACCATGTGCAATAAAAAAAAAAAAAGCACTGCAAAGTATTTTTTGTTTTAAATTGCAATGGAGCACACACATGCCCCTTGGGCACATGTGTGCTCTACATGCTCTACATGTGCTCTACATTTGCATCACTATTTTTGGGGTGCATTTCCGGGGCCTTTTTGCCATAGCCATCCTTGGTTTTGCTACTCCCAAATAGCGATTTCCTACAAGGAAATCGCTATTTGGGAGTAGCAAAACTGGGCCTTTGTTACAAATGGCATGAGATGTCTTATTTGTGATTTCTTAATAGCGATTCTTACTTTGCAGGAATCACTATTATGAAACTGTGTATTGGTACGTAGCATTTTGCATTTCCTAAAAAGCGATTTCTATGAAGCCGCTATTTAGGAAATGCAAAATTGCATTTTAGTACATCTGGCTCCAAGCCCTTTAATTTCCTTTGATTCTTCAATCAGGAAAACAACACTTTCCTTAATATACTATAAAGTAGCACAAAAGCACCTTATGGTAATATGTTTGCACAGCACTCTCTCACTTTTATTATTACTTGATGGAGGGGTGTCCCCTTGAAGCAGGCCTTGGCCAATTCTTATCATACCGGGTGCAGTATTTTAAATTGACAATATTAAGTTACTATTTGTGCCTCAATGGCCCAAAGTTAAACTTCGTAACATGCACTGTTTTGCTGTTTTTGATATTTAAGATGTTTTAATGGCTATATTGTAATATCATGGTAATATTTTAACATGTTTATATGTACATGCCATGGTTTTAATTAACTATGCATTAAAATAAATTGACTTACTTACTTTCTAGGTTTCCAACCCACTACTAAAAGTATTTCACTTGATCAAAACCGTCAAATTGTATAATGATAGTGGTGTATTAAAAATGCGTTTAGTACTTTGTTTTAAATTATTTTTAGTGCATGTAGTTAAAAAACTTCATAATACATTACATTTGTTTTGGCGTCAAATATTCTCTTTAATCAAGCTGGAATTTACCTTGGCAGGAATTCAGTTCACCAGTTGCATATTGTTTTTTCTTCGTCCAATTACTGTATTTGCGATTTAGGACATCGGTTTATACTGGACCAACAAAAATATCCAATTCTATTGGTGAAATAAAGACACTTATTAAAACCAATAGTTGTCCTTAGAGGCCAGTAAACAGTTAGTAGATGTAATCAGAATATGAACTTGAACTTTGTCCAGAGAAGTTCAATGAAAGTTAAAAAGCCCAAATGGCAGCCCTTCCCCCAGCTTTGGTCTTCTTGTTGCTCCAAAGCGGTAGAAAGAACGTGTTGCTTTTTTAAGTTTTAATTTTTATAATAAGTTGAGATCGTTTCAGTAACTTTTTAATAAGGTAATTGATATAAGTTAAAACCTGGATTTAAATGGTACACGTGTGATTGTCCATTTATTTATTTACTTATTTGTACTACTCATATAGCTTGAACCTTGTCACTAGGGCCGCAGAGTGCTTTCCACACAACTAGGAAAGGATATGTGTTGCTTTCATTAATGAGAGAGTCAGAGAAGAGCAATTGTGAATCCTGCTAGTAAGATAGATATCATTTGGAAGAAGTTGGTTTGCAGATCCTTATGGAAGTGTAAGAAGTTTGAAGTTAGTCTAATACATCCCTTGATGGAGTTGTAAAGCCTTGTGGCTAGACAAGAGAAAGCTTATTTGGATACTTTTGCTCTGCTGAATAACAGGATTTCCAGGATTAGTTGGCATTTGTTTATTTGTTCTTCGGTCTCTGACGAGTTGAAGTTTTTCATCCAGATAGGAATGTTGGCCAGTATATAATACTTTATGAGCTAAACAAGCAATCTTGAATTCAGTTCTCACTTCCTGCGGGAGCCACTGGAGATGTCTCAGACCGGGTGTGATGTGGTCTGGTTTACGGTTCTAGAGATTAGACAAGCAACTGCATTTAATATCCATTTTAGAGGTGCCAAGGTGAATTTAGGAAGGCCTGCCAAGGATGCATTTCCTCTATCAAAATGGCTCTGGACCTGGGCTTGATTAGTCGATCTGAAATCCGAGTGAGGAATGTATGTTTTTTTGTTTGCTGAGCAGATGGAGGTGAAAAGAGGAGAATCCTGTTGCTAACCCAAAAGTCTTAATTAGAAAATTATTAATGAATGTTTATGTATTTTGAATAGTGAAATTGGTAGAAAATGATGAACGTAGACAATAATATGCACGTTTTAAATTGTGACCTCGGAGAATGGCCACCAGGTTATACGAATTGTATTAAATAAGTGATTAACATATATAAAATATTGAAAATGTATTAGATTAATGTAGTGATATGTCATATATTGAGAGATAACCCATGTTTTACAATAATTGTAGGTCCTAACTTAGCGAGTGTCTTGGACTAGTCTTGCCAGGCCTCATGCAGAAGCTGTATTTCTTAAATGTTCAATGAAAAGTGCTGACAAGATGAACTAACCATGAACTGCTCATTGTTTAATAAAATGTGCTTAGCTGAAGCTTCCATTTGAACCGACGGACAGGAGACGACAGAACTAGAATTGTATCAACTGGTGTGTAAAGCGCACTGGGTGTACTTTCCCAGGACTCGAACACTGAAGACAGTGACTGGAGAAGAAGATGCAACATTTTTGATAACTGACTAGCTGGATGATGAGGACATCATAAAGTGGACCAATCAACCACATGTGAACTGTGAAATATTAGAATTCATAGATTTGGAGCAATATTGTAGAAGAAGAGATTCGAGATTCTGTCATTGGGCTTATACTCTCTGACCGAGAGCCTGATGTGATGCTGATCGACTGATGACCTGAGGACGAAGACTGACTCTGTTGCTGATCCATACGAAGGATAGGTAGAAATGGTAATGTCACTGAATTATTTTTTTGTGCCTTTTATTTCTAGGTACCAACGGCACTGTCTAAATAGTATTCTTAGCTAGATGTTTCCTAAGTTCCTGTTCTAAATTGTTTTGCATGAAGTCCCAAATGCTGATGCTAATCTGGGTTAGGTGAGGGTTTCCCTTCCATAACAATTGACACAGCACATAGACAAATGATTGACGGACAAATTTGCTGAACTCCATTACACAAAATGACTTATTGCCTTTGATTCAATTGTTGGCCTAGGCTAATGTTTTAGAATGTACTCTGATGCAAGTTTTGATTAGGTTATGTTTTTGGTGCCTTCTAATGAGTTAATGTCGGATTTTGTTTGAGTTGAATTGAGTTTGAACAAATCTCAGGAATTAGTATTGTAACTAATAGGGAAATAAAATTACTACAACATTTACTGAGTTGTGGTTAATATGACTGAAGAGTCATGGTGTGTTGCTATTTTCTTTGTTGATTATTGATTAATGCTTTGTCTTATGGTTATTAAATTTTGTGTATTGGTCATTGGGAAATATTGGTCATACCGTAGCTAGGATACTCCATGTGAATCAAAAGGTTCACCAACCTATGCGTGTCCCTTTGTAAGTTTACTTATTAAGGACAGGCGTGCAAACAGTTTTTCCTAGCAGCTCGTTGGTTAGTTTCCTTGGAGAACTAGTTATGTGGTGACCAATGGTTATTGTGGTAGTTTGAGATAGGTCAATCATTCATCATTATTGAGATTTGGATTTTGTTTTTCAAAATGGTAATTGTAGCAAGAATGATGTCCCCTTAAGCCCAGAAATGACTTTCCCAGATCTTGGAACCTGCTAGTAGAGTTGGGTATGTTCTCGGTATTCTAGTGGTAATGTGAGGGAGATAGGTTGCGCTTGCACAGCTTATGCAAATTGCAGGTGAATTGTGACATATGTGAGGGAAATTAAGGAGTCTGCGTACTCCAGATGATGTTTTACTAGAAGTGTGCATACTCTGCAGTATGAGAGTAGGGAAGTCGTTGAACTTCACATGAGTGTGGAGCTTTGTGCTAAAAAATTGTCCACGTGGTTGTTGATGTACGGACCCTGCGTGGTCTAAGACTACGGAGTATATTGACAAGTGTAGGAGACACTTAGGTATATGTTGTAATCTGTCTGGTTTTGTAGGTTGATCAACAAGTCTGTGTGTGAGTTAAAGTGGGCAAGAGAAAATTTCAACTGAGATCTGGTGGGTCCTATGTGCACCAGGACAGACCCATTAATCAGTTGAGAGTAAAATTTGCAGGTCAAATTTTGCTTGCAAATCTGGGAGACTGAGAAAAAGGAATAGCTGCATGAGTGAAAGGGCCATCAGTGAAAATCTGTAAGATCTCTGAAGCGATTGTGTTACCTTCCCATATTAAACCAGCCAATTTGTTTTTTTTTAGTTTTTGGATTTTGGATAGTGCTTGCAATTTTTGCATTAGTTGTGAGGTTCAGAGTTTAGGAGGACAAGCCGCAAGACTTTGTCAGCCACAGTACGTGTGAGTGTGGTGTCATTGGAGTCACGGTGGTTGGTTTGTGAGAAGGGTCACGCACGGATTGGTAACCGTCTGTGAGAGACAATTGGTTGAGAACGTGAGTGAAAGGAATCGTGGGAGTAAACGTCATTTCCTGATTTGATTTGAATACACAAAAGTAGAAAAGATGAAGTTTTTCAAAGCATTTAAAAGTGCCCTAAGCGGAGAAACGTATATTAAAGTGACTGTAGGGGAGCCTACCCCACCGGAAAGTTCTCCGGCTTACATTGTGATGGAGGAGCTAGGTGTCACGCCATGTCTTTGGTTAAAGCAGTGGTGCAAATTGACAGAGAAACAGGGAGTTTTAGCATTTCCTGAGCATGGAATGTTTAATTTGAGAATGTTGGACCAGTTGCGGATGGCGTTGTATGAAACCAGGCCCCATCTGAAACCAGCTCAGTTTGAGGCATTAGCAGTTTGGGAGCTGATAGCAAGACAACAGCAGGAAATAAAATTCCAAAAAAGAGTAATAAAGGTAGAGAAGTCTTTAGCAGAAGCAAGATGGGATAGGAACAGAAAAAGTGGAGAGCAGTGACATTGCAGGATGTTAAGCTGTTTCCTGCTATTACACAGCAAGATGAGACAGAAGGGAAGAAAGCGACTGGCGAAATTGAGAAGAGTTCGCCTGGAAGTAAAGAGGTGACAAGGCCTTGTATAGTAGAGGAAGAATCAGATGATGAGGCTCTTATTACTCAGATACTGAGGGACCGACCTCCACCATATGCGGTGCATGAGGGGTGTCCACGTACTAGTTCTGATCCAACTGCCCTGGCACAGGCATTGGGGACAGCGAGTCCAGTAGAGGTTGACAAGGGACAGGTGTAAGGAGTGGTACAGAGTACTCCTACCGTGTTGACTGCTTATGTGGTCCAGGCACAGATGAATCTGCCACCGATGTACAGAATTTATCCTGAAGTACAGATTCTTGAGACAACTTCAAACTTAGTGGTGCCTGCGGAGCAAGTGGTTTCAAGGCTGTTGTTGGTTCAGGCTGAGCCGACTCCTATAATGATGCCCGAGGGACAGCCACAAGGAATGCCGAGGTTTACACCAATGACAGGGACAGAGTCAGATTTAACCCCGGTAATGAATCAGAGTATGGGAGTAACTCTTTCGCAAAATGCAGGTGCTAGAGCAGATGCAATATCGCTGCCGATTACTGTTGGTCCGGTGGTACCATTGTTTGCGCAGAAGAAATCAATCACAGGGGAACAGGGTGAGATTTCACAGAGCCTCGTGAGGAGGGGGATAAGAGAGCATGTGCAGGCAGTTTCTTCTATGAGTCAGACCTTTGATGGATCGAGGTCACTAATGGATCTCAGTTCACTTGTTGCACTTCCCGATACTGTAAATGCCCTAGTGTAAGTCAGAGCTTCAAGCTTTTGACCCCGCAACCTCCAAGTGCAGTGGTACAGCAGGTGCCATCATCAAACGTGAGTAACATCACGCTACAGGGATTGACAACACAGCAGCTGAATGAGTGGTTAGACGGTCTGAACACCCCTCAGAATGTGTCCAAGAGTGAAGAGCAGATTGATCGTGTTAGGTTGAGTATGGAAATAGCTGAACTAGTTGAAGGATCAATGGGGGTAAATAGGTAAGAATCCTATACAGAAGAAGAGCTGAGATACTTATGCCCAAAAATCACAAAAGAAGTGGGCAAGATACATCAGAGATTGGCAGACTTAGCAGAAAAACATCATGTAGAAATCGGGAAAATTAAGCATTTGAAAAGGAGCTACTGGTGAGATTTTGAGGCAAAGGATTTTGAACACAAGAGGTCAGCAGGAATGAAGGCGCACCTTAAAGAATTATTGCAGAGTGCTAAAATTTGGGGAGCATTAGAAAAGTGTGAAGGCAGAAGGGCAAGGAAGAAGGAGAAATGGAAATGAGATCACAAGAAGAGTCCGAAAGTGCACTGAAAAACAAGGATTCAGTAAAAATTCTACCAATGAGGGAGATTCCAGGAGAGGCAATTTGTTCACGTTGCTTGGCACAGGAGTGAAATTCTGTCATTCCCAAATGATTATACATAACTGAGGGAGAAGCCGGTTGAGTGGTATCAGCAGACAGACAGGTTTGTGAAGCTTTCAAAATGTCTGTGGTAAGACCTGAATACTTTAATAGAAATAGTGGTTCCGGACGATTTGTGGGTAGAGTGTAAGAGAGCAGTAGATTGGCCGACAAGTGAACCAGAAAGGGACAGGTGCACCATCACCTGAAGTAATGAAGCATTTTTATAAGGTGATTGAATTCCTGAAGACAAGAATTTTGCCTAAAAATATCGATTGCCAGAGGATTGACAGGACAGTGCAGGAGGTAAAGGAGTCGATTCATGCGTACCATGAAGGATTGTTAAAAGCGTTCAAGTGGCAAGGAAGCAATCAAGCTAAAAGGCATGTTGCATTTTTTGCTCAGGTTTGTGGAAGGACTGAGACCTGAAATAGGTCAGATGATTAAGAGTCATTTAATTTGTCAGCAGGCAAAGCCAATTGATGAGGTATTGCAGTATGCAAAATACTTTAGTGGCGAGATTGAATTAAAGCAGAAAAAGCTGAAAGGGAAGGCGATCGTGATACAGATTAAGGCAGCAAAAACAGGAGTGCAGGGAACTTCTGTTCAACAGATACCATAGCAGCAGGGAACTGTCATGTTCCAGCTTCAGATGAGAGGTATGGGTTGTGGAGGCAATATGAATCGTGGACCGGATTTGAGTACTGTAGTGGTTCAAAGTGATGTGCAAGGGATGAAGAAGATGTTACCGTGTTAAATTTTCAGAGCCGTGGGACATTGGAAGCAGGAATGTCCAATTATGGTGCAGGAAGGTTGTGTTCAGCAAAGTGGTGATGTCAATACATTTCAAAATGTAAGAATGCCAAGGATGAGAGGTCCTAATCCAAATTTTCAGAATAACATGAATCACATGCAAAGTGTTCTACCCATGCAGCAGGTGCAGATGCCTCATGCACAGTTGACCCAGTTGCAACCAGTGCAGCAGCAGGTTCCTATGGTACCTAGACAGCAAATGCAGATACCTCAAGCCCGATGGAGCAGCAACAGGTGATACTTACTCAACAGTTCACGGGTCAGAGACAAGACAGAGATAATAACACAGTGCACTAATCCCCATTACACGGTGAGAATGAAATAAATGGTGAATGGATGAGTGATAGTTCAGATGAGGAGCCATGTGTGCTTGCAGCTTCCTTAGAAGTAGACCAGAGAGGACCCTATGTGAGAGGGAAGGTGATGGGTCACAAGGTCTCATTTTTGGTGGACACAGGAGCTACGCGCTCTACAGTAAGAAATGCAGAAGTCTCTAATTTGCCTCTTTCTGGAAAAACAGTTCAGGTTGTGGGGTAGCGAATAAACATTTGACGAATCCGATCACAGATCCAGTGCAAGTTGAGATTGGTAACTTCCAGGGACTGCATAAGTTTGTAGTCTGTGATTCGAATACAGTATCCCTATTGGGATGGGACTTATTGTGTAAAACAAGGTGTTCAATTACTTGTTCAAATGACAGAATTGAGATTCAGACCAATAGTGATGAAGAAGAAGACCTATCTCCAGAAGTTGAGAGTGAAACTGCAAATGAAGAGTACCCATAAATTGAGTTTTTCCCAATGTTTACAGTGAAAGAGCTTCATTCTGATTTGCAGGGAACAGTACAGGAAAACGTGTGGGATCCGACCGGTAAAGAAGTGGGTTTGATCAAGGGAGTGGAACCGATTAAGGTTACTTTGAAGCCAAATGTAGTGTTTCCGCAGCTTCCACAGAACAATATGACACAAGGGCCCTCATTCTGACCCTGGCGGTCTTTGACCGCCAGGGCGGAGGACCGCGGGAGCACCGCCGACAAGCCGGCGGTGCTTCAATGGGGATTCCGACCGCGGCGGTAAAGCCGCGGTCGGACCGGCACCACTGGCGGGGTCCCGCCAGTGTACCGCGGCCCCATTGAATCCTCCGCGGCGGCGCAGCTTGCTGCACCGCCGCGGGGATTCTGACCCCCCCTACCGCCATCCAGATCCCGGCGGTCAGACCGCCGAGATCCGGATGGCGGTAGGGGGGGTCGCGGGGCCCCTGGGGGCCCCTGCAGTGCCCATGCCACTGGCATGGGCATTGCAGGGGCCCCCGTAAGAGGGCCCCTACATGTATTTCACTGTCTGCTGCGCAGACAGTGAAATACGCGACGGGTGCAACTGCACCCGTCGCACAGCTTCCACTCCGCCGGCTCGATTCCGAGCCGGCTTCATCGTGGAAGCGTCTTTCCCGCTGGGCTGGCTGGCGGTCTGAAGGCGACCGCCCGCCAGCCCAGCGGGAAAGTCAGAATTACCGCCGCGGTCTTTCGACCGCGGAACGGTAACCTGACGGCGGGACTTTGGCGGGCGGCCTCCGCCGCCCGCCAAGGTCAGAATGAGGGCCAAGATGTCTTGATGAAAGTGGCACAGATAATTGGAGATTTTGTGAAGCAGGAAGTCTTGAAAGAAGTGCTGAGCAGCCCATGTAATTCACTGATAATGGGTTTGAAGAAGCCGTGTGGGTAGGTGAAAATTGTACAGGATTTGAGAAAAGTAAATGACATGGTGGTCAAGTGTTGTCCTGTGGTGCCAAATCCAGCAGTAATAATGTTCCAGATTCCATGTGATCCAGAATGGTTCACAGTGGTTGATTTGTCACAAGCTTTTGTTTCTGTGCCTCTTCATGAGGATAGTCATTTTCTTTTTAGTTTCAAATTCCAAGACAGAGTCTACGGCTGGTGCAGACTTCCTCAAGGGTACACGGAGTCACCATCATTGCTCAACAAAATCTTGAAAAAGACTTGGAGTCATTGGAATTGATATTTCAATCGACTCTGGTACAGTACATTGACAATTTGTCAATTGCATACAAAACAAGGGACGAGTGTAAGTATGACTCTATTGCCCTGTTGAATAATTTGGGAAAGTTTGGTCATAAGGTGTCACCATTAAAGTTGCAGTACTGTCAGAAGTTAGTGAAATATTTGGGTCACCAAATTGAGAAAGGGTTGAGGTGAAGTTTGAGAGAAAGGATTATAGTGATATTGCAGAAAAGTCCCCCGACCTCACAGAGAGATGTCAGGATGTTTCTGGGAATGGTAGGTTATTGTCGTCAGTGGATTCCAAATTTTGCTGAACTTTTAAAACCATTATGGAAGCTGCCACATAAGGATGTCACTGATCCCATAGCATTAGATCAGGAACAGATGAAAGCGTTCAATGAGTTGAGAGAGAGTTTGTGCAGAGCGTGAAACCCTTCATATTACTTTGTCATGAGCGTGATGCATGTTCATTGTCTGTCTTGATTCAGGTCAATGAAGGTGCTTATTTCCCGGTAGCACATTTTTCAGCTACCTTGGACCCAGTTGCGGCAGCCTTACCAGGTTGTTTGTGTGCTGTTGCCGCAGTTAGTCAAAGTCTTTCACAGTGTGAGGGAGTAGTGATGGGATATCCCCTGATGGTAACGGTCCCTCACTCAGTCAAGATTTTACTGACAAGGACGAAAACACAATACTTGACTGGTGCCAGACTGATGAGATATGAGACGAGTATTTTGGGTGCCCCTAATGTGAGACTGAAAATATGCACAGTGCGGAACCCGGTAACTTTACTTCCAAGTGATACTATTGAAATTGAAAAAGAAGAAGACATTGAGCATGATTGTCTTGAGTTAACTGAGTTGTGCACAAAACCGAGACCTGACATCAGAGATACTCGATTGGAAGAAAATGACCAAATTGTTTTTGTTGATGGTTCATATCTCAGAGTTGGTGCAGGGACGTTGAGAGCAGGATATGCTGTGTGCACAATTACAGGTACTTTCGAAGCTTCCTGGCTTCAAGGAGTATATTCTGCACAAGTAGCAGAATTGTTTGCTCTTACCAGAGCATGCCATGTTTCTGCTAGACCGAGAGTCACTATCTATACAGATAGCCAATACGGATTTGGAATTGTTAATGATTTTGGTCAATTGTGGTCTCAGGGAGGTATCCTGTCCTCCACTGGTTCACCGGTGAGAAATGGTGAAAGAATAAAAGAGTTGCTGAATGCATTGCAATTGCCTGAAGAAATTGCTGTGGTGAAATGCAGTGCACATCTAAAAATCACAGGATTATGTATCGGTGGGAAATGGATATGCAGATCAAGTCGCAAGGTTTTGCGCATTGTACTGTATATCATTCAAGGGCAAGTGGGAATTGATGTCTGAAGAAGATATTACATGTACAAGTTTTGCATTAAAGGTAATCAACACATTAGAAAAATTGAAAACTTTGCAAAGTAATATTGACAACGAGAAAAAACGTTCATGGCTTAAAATGAAATGTTTTCAGAGGCAGGATGAGCTATGGGTATCCGAAGAGGGTCAAATGGTTTTGCCATATAGTTTACTGCCACAAATGGCAAGAAACTATCATGGTTAGGCACCCATTGAGAGGTAAGCCATGGTTCCTCTGTTCAAAATTGATTGGTTTAATCCCAAGTTTAGACAGGCAGCAGAAGCAGTATGTCATTGCTGTGTTACTTGTCAGCAATTAAATGTGGGGAAAGTGACTGTGGTGAACTTAAGCCACATTGGAAGAGCAGGAGGTCCGTTCAGTAGAATGCAATTGGATTTCATTGAAATGCCTGTGTGTGGAGGTTTGAAATATGTGTTGGTGATTGTGTGCATTTTTAGTCACTGGATCAAAGCGTATCCTACAAGAAGGAATTATAGCCTCACAGTAGCAAAGCTGTTGCTTAGAGAGTTGATGCCACATTTCAGATTTCCGATCTCTTTAGAACCAGATAGGGGAACACACTTCAATAATGAGGTAATTTAAACGTTTGTGTGCAGTACTAAACATTGAGCAGAAGTTGCATTGTAGTTACCACCCTGAAGTATCACGACTAGTGGAACAGATGAATGGTACTTTGAAATCAAGAATTGCCAAGATGTGTTCAGCCACGAATTTGAAATGGCCAGATGCATTGCCCTTGGCGTTGATGTCAATGAGAAATACATCTGACAGGAAGACAGGGCTGTCGCCCCACGAGATCCTTATGGGCAGGGCAATGAGATTGCCAGCAGTTCCAGCCAATGCACTTATCAATATACAGATGAAATGGTGTTGGATTACTGCAAGGGTCTAGCTGTTGTGGTGCGCTCTTTCTTTCAGCAGGTGGAGGCCACTGCCACCAATTCACGATCCAGGGCACAACCTGAGAGCTGGTGACTGGGTTGTTGTCCGAAAACATGTTCACAAGACGTGTTTGGAGCCACTTTGGAGAGGTCCTATCAGGTGATTTTGACAACTATGACAGCAGCGAATTGTGCAGGGATACCAAACTGGATTCACACGAGTCACACGAAGAAAGTGGCATGTCCACTGGATCATGAAGAAGTGTTGTTGAGAGTACCAACAACTGCGAAGCAAGTTACAGCACCAGAACCAGAGAAGGAACAAAGAGAATCAGAAGCTGAACCAGAGATCATGGAAGATGGTTCTTTCACCCCTGTAAGAGATGAAAGTAAAGAGTTACAGGAGGGTGCTGGAGAATCTATCTCGACTGATGCAGCAGGAGAGCCAAGCACAGCAGGGGTTCTCCCAGAAGTAGACGAATCTGAGAAACAAACAGAGCAAGTGTCAGACCGTCGGGGAGGGAGTTGAGCTGAATCAAAACCAAAGTGATCTGACTCCTCCTGACCCTGTTGCAGGTCCATCAAGAGAAAACACCATTGAAAAAGTAAAGGAGACAAGTCCAATCCTGGAGAAAATATTGACAAAAGGTTGAAGGAAAGGAGATAAATGGTCTGCATCACAAGTAGAGAAAAGGAAGGAAGTGGTTATCAATCAAACGCTAGAGGAGAAAGTAGATACCACGAGAAAAGAAGAATTGATTGAAGGAGAGTTGAGTGGTGATAGAAAGTTGAAGAGAAAGAGAATAGCAAGTCAAAGATACGCAGGTCCTGAATGGGTGTATGCAACCACAAACGAATGACAACATGAGTTTATGTCTTTTTGCTTTGACAGGGAAGTTTGAAGTCAATATTTTGATGTGACCTGAAGGTGATCAAGGAGCTGAACTGTTGGAACAAACTTGAGAAATATTTTGAGGAAAGAAACTGTTCTGGGTATGTATTATATTTGCAGACTTAATGCTTATTACCGTCTTCCAAGAGGACGGTATGGGGCATGTTATTTGGGGATTGTGTTCCCAAAGATTTACCAGAGAGAGAACTTGAAAAAGTTTCCGAAATTGACTGAATTACATCATAAGAGACAGAGAAGGGAATCCTCTTCTGCGGTAGTGGAGGAAATATTTATTGCGGTGATTCCTTCACTGGGAGTCATCCTGAATTCGATCAAGATTCCAAAGTTGTCTACTATTGTGGATAACATGCTGACAAATTTTACAGGGGCAATACTCCTGATAGATACTGAATTGGCTGTGGATAGAGCTATGACTCTTCAAAATCGTCTTGCTTTAGACATCCTTCTAGCGAAGGACGGCAGAGTCTGTAAAATGATTAACTCTAGTTCATACATACCTAACAATAGTAAAGAGATAAGGGACTTACTTACTAACCTGACTAACTCAAGTAGTGATTTGAAGGAATTAAAAGAACCAGGTTTTTCGGAAAAGTTTGGAAAGGGATTTGCTTCAGTGGGAAACTGGGTTAGTAATATTTGGAATGGGGTGCTACTAAAAATCATGCAGGGAATATTGATTGTAATTGCTTACATATTAGGAATATGGGAATTATGTAAATGTTGTCAAAAGATTACATTGAAAAGGTCTAAAATTAATCAGAGGAGGGAAGAACGAAATAGGGAAAGAATCTATAGGGAAGATTTGAGAAGAACATAAAATGCTGACCAAATCGAATTATGAAATTGTAAATGGGAACAGTAGTGTGATGACATATTTAGTCAACAGAGGAGGGATTGTTAATCCAAAAGTCTTAATTAGAAAATTATGAATGAATGTTTATGTATTTCGAATAATGAAATTGGTAGAAAATAATTTACGTAGAAAAATAATATGCACATTTGAAATTGTGACCTCGAAGAATGGCCATCAAATTTTGCGAATTGTATTAAATAAGTGATTAACATATATGAAATATAAAAAAATTATTAGATTAATGTAGTAATATATCATATTGAGAGATAACCCATGTTTTACAATAATTGTAGGTCTTAACTTAGTGAGTGTCTTGGCCTAGTCTTGCCAGGCCTCATGCAGAAGCTGTATTTCTTAAACATTCAATGAAAAGTGCTGACAAGATGAACTAACCATTAACTGCTCACTGTTTAATAAAATTTGCTTAGCTGAAGCTTCCATGTGAACTGACAGACAGGAGTTGATGGAACTAGAATTGTATCAACTGGTGTGTAAAGCACACTGCGTGTACTTTCCGAGGACTCGAACAATGAAGACAGTGACTGGAGAAGAAGATGCAACATTTTCGATACCTGACGAGCCGATGATGAGGACATCATAAAGTGGACCAATCATTGACATGTGAACTGTGAAATATTCGAATTCATAGATTTGTTGCATAGACATTACTGGTTAGAGAAATAATGTACGATTAATTGACTAATTGGAAATTGGGGGATAGTCTGGGTGACTTTGATATAACAACGTGACAGAGGAGACCAGATTCCAGATTTTTGAGGAGATTCTAGAGACTTGTCCTGATTTTGCGAAGTGATATTGTAGAAGAAGAGATTTGAGATTCTGTGATTGGGCTCATACTCTCTGAGTGAGAGCCTGATGTGATACTGATTGACTGATGACCTGAGGACGAAGACTGACTCTGTTGCTGATCCATACCGAGGATAGATGGATATGACAATGTCACTGAATTATCTTTTTGTGCCTTTTCTTTCTAGGTACCAACTGCACTGTCTAAATAGTATTCTTAGTTAGACGTTTCCTAAATTCTTGTTCTAAATTGTTTTGCATGAAGTCCCACATGCTGATGTTAATCTGGGTTAGGTGAGGGTTTCCGTTCCATGACAATTGACAGAGCACAGAGACAAATGATTGACGGACTAATTTGCTGAACTCCATTACACAAAATGATTTATTGCCTTTGATTCAATTGTTGGCCTATGCTAATGCTTTAGAATGTACTCTGATGCAAGTTTTGATTAGGTTATGTTTTTGGCGCCTTCCAATGAATTAATGCCGGATATTGCTTGAGTTGAATTGAGTTTGAACTAAACTCATGAATTAGTATTGTAACTAATAGAGAAATAAAATTACTAAAACGTATACTGAGTTGTGGTTATTATGACTGAAGAGCCATGGTGTGTTGCTATTGTCTTTGTTGATTATTGATTAATGCTTTGTCTTATGGTTATTACATTTTGTGTATTGATCTTTGGGAAATATTGGTCATACCATAGCTAGGATACTCCATGCGAATCAAAAGGTTCATCAACCTATGCGTGTCCCATTGTAAGTTTACTTATTAAGGACCGGCGCGCAAACACTGTCAATTTGGCAATGTGGTCTGTTAGCATCAGATGTTGGTCTACCAGAAAGCCTAGATATTTAGTGTGAGGCATCGAACCAAACCATAGAGATTCTAAATACCTAAAGATTCATAATTCAAGTGTTATTTTGTTTCAGTTTCAGAGAGCAATTACATCTTGTTGAGTAGTTTTTTTTATACAGATCTTACGAGTGTTTGGGGTAAAGACCCTTATGTGGAGATATGTGTTGTCAGCATGTTGATGGATGAGGATATGTATTAAGTTGTTAAGTGTCTGTCCACGTACCACAGCTCTTTAACATTTATAAAGGACCAATAGCCACAGGCAACTCACTTTCTCTGGGTCTCTGGCCAGAAACCCACAAGGATTTTCCTCCTGTGCAGTCTCTACTTCTGCAGGGTCGAGCAAACTCCTTCAATCTCTCAGCAGACAGTGCAAGACTGCAGTTCCCACCTAAGTAAATTAAAAGATCTGTAAATTCCCACTTGCCAATATATTTGGAAAATGACCAGCTTCAGATCGGACTGTTTTTTATCTTTTCACAGGACTGAGAAGGTTCTTCTAGCTGTACTCCTTTTGAAGGACTCCACAACCACAGGTAAATGAAAACAATATTATTCAAGATGTTGTCGTACAACCAGAGCATGACTATCACTCAGCCAGTCAGCTGCCACTGACATCCCTGGAATGCTGACTCTGAGATTGGAACACAGAATGCAACCACCTTTCTGGTTCCAGAAAAAGTACACAAAATGAAACCTGGAAGCTCATAACATATCTTCCTCCTTTACAAATAAGAACTAGGAAAACATTGATTAACGCATACAAAGAACAAAGTTACATGAGGGCATCGCTATCCTCACACCCCTTAAAATGAAGACACTGAAAGAAACGTATTTTAGCAAATATAATCTCCCAAATATGCTGGAGAACGGCAATTTCTCCTACCCCTTATTTCCTTCATCGTTTGTTTTGACCTTATTAGATCCCAAAGTTTCCAACCCCACATTCCTTCTATTCCAGCAAACAACACCAGTGTTCCCAGATTTCTATGTCAAGTGGCACAATTGTTCATCTGACATCAGTATGTAAGCATTGCTTATCTACTTCATACTGTCTACATTGCATTTACCACCTCTCTGATGTGACAAAAGGACACATCTAGAAGAACCACTGTTGTCCAAGATGATTTTAACGTCCTCAACAACAGCAAGAAGAACCTTCTCAGTACTGTGAAAAGATAAAAAATCAAAAAACAGACTGTTCCATCTGAAAGCTGATAATGTTCTAAATGTGATGTCAAATGTGAATTGACACAACTTTTAAATAATTTAGGGCCTAATTGCGAGTTTGGCAGTTGGAACTCCACAATCCTGGAGGTCCGACTGCCAGAATGCCATCACCAGGAGACCGCCACCTCTGCCGGTATCAGGGATCCTGATGGGATGGCGGGGGTCAAAGTCATGATAAGCCACAGCAGTGCTGAGTTTGGTACCGCCGTGCTGATCAGAACTTTCCTTTCTACCTGCTTTTTCATGATGGGTCCCCTAAATGGAAAAACTGATGGAAAGGCAGCGCTGGTAGCCACAGTTGGGCCCCTGCACTGCCCATGTCCATTGTCCATGACTGTAACCATTACGTCCGATTACCGGCCCTCGGGGGAAGCTGTAGCGCTCAGCTCGAGGGCCGCCACCCCAGGTCTAGGCTGGAAGGGGAATCGCTTCCCATTCCACCCCGACCCTCCCAGTGATGTCTGATGACTTCAGCATGTGAGAGTGTGCTGACCTCATCAGAGGTCACCTCTCATGCTTCCAGCACGATTGCAGAAAAGAAATGCTCAGCATTTCTATCCCGTTAAGGAGGAGGGGGCCAGCAGAGGCATGAAAGGAAAGGATCGCTATGTGATGGGGCAGCAGAAATGCACACTAGACACCAGGGATTTATTTTTTCTCTGAAATGGACTTGAGGGGAGCGGCCCCTTGGGCAAGGGCTACTCCCCAGGGGGGCAAATAATTTTTAGGCCATTTCTGCCCCCCGAGGATAGAAAACTCCTAGACGCCAGTGATATATATATATATTTTTTTTCTTTTTTTCTTTTATGTGTAGGGAGCGACCCCTTCGGCAAGGGCCACTCCCCAGGGGAACAAATAATTTTTAAACCCCTAGACACCAGGGCTAATTTTTGTTTCATTTATGTGTAGGGAGCGACCCCTTAGGCAAGGGGTGCTCCCTGTGGGGCCAAATTGTTTTTAGGCCATTTCCCCCAGGGGCAGATCAGCCTAATATATTTAGGCCGATAAGCCTCCAGGGGGGTAGAAACCACTAGGCACCAGGGAGCTTTTTTTTTATAACCTTGCGCATAGGGGTAGTGGCCCCTTGGGCAAGGGGCACTTCCCGGTTTGGGAAAATATTTTTAGGCAAACCCTTCAACACCACGGATAAAAATATATATATATATATATTTGTTTTATATTTGGGGAGCGACCCATTAGGCAAGGGTCGCTGCCCGGGGGCCAAATTATTTTTAGGCCATTTCTGCCCCCCCTGGGGGCATATCGGCCTAACATAATTAGGCCGATCTGCCTGGGGGGGGCAGAAACCTCTAGACTTCAGGGATATATATATGTTTCATTACTTTATGTTTTTATGTATGGGGAGGAACCCCCGAGGCAAGGGTCCCTCCCCTGGGGGGCAAATTGTATTTAGGGCATTTCTGGCCCCATTGAGGGCAGATCAGCCTATTTTTGTTAGACCAATCTGCCGCCAAGGGGGGCAGAAACCACTAGACACCAGGGATTAGTGTGTGTGTATGTGTGGGTCTCTCACCATGGGGGCACATTACTGTTGGCCATATCTGCCCCCCTTGGGGGCAGATCGGCCTATTTATGGAAGGCCCACCTGCCCCCAGGAGGGGCAGAAAGCTCACCAGAGATCAGGGAAGATTATTTTTCAAAATAAGAGGGTTGAGGTATGGCCATACCGCCACACCAAATAAATAGGGCCAAAGTTGTTCTGCCCACCAGTGGGCAAATGGGGTAATTACCCCCGATCCACACCCGGGGGGGGCAGAAAGTCTACTTGATGGCATGGAATTAAAAAAAAGCAAAAAATACTGGGGTGGTGGCTACCATCGAGTATGGGCCTGGTTATGCCCCCATCCCTACTGAAGGGCATAACTGTCTTTCAGCTCTCCCCAGCACACAAAAACATCTTATCCCACGCCAAGCAAGAAGACATTTGATAATTTTGGGTTTTGGTTTTCCATTCGGGCCATGAGAGCTTGGTAACTCTCAGAATCGTCCCACTTGGAATGGTGAGGGCTGCACTTTTTTGACTTTGGGACGCTGCCATGTAGAAAAATCCACAAGACCCAGACACATCTGAAAACTTAACATCTGGTTGATTCCAGGGTGGTGTGCTTCACATGCACCCTGCACCATTTTCTTACCCACAACGCCCTGCAAACCTCCAACTTTGCTGGAAATCACAGAGTTATCCCACTTTTTTGTAATGGAACCTTCCCGAATCTGCAGGAATCTACAAAATTCCTACCACCCAACATTGTCCCATCTATACTGATAAACATTCTGCTGCACTTGTCAGCCTAAAAATGTTTATTTCTTCAAACTGCCCTTTTTGACCCGCTTTGGTTCCCCCTCAATTTCAACATGTTTTTGGCTCTTCCCTGTCTCAGGCACTTGGCCCACCTAAACAAGTGAGGTATAATTTTTACTGGGAGACTGAGAGGCTAAGGGGAAGGTTGGGTGGTAGGAACTTTGTCCTTGTGCGGTGATCCCACACAGAAATGTGGGAAAAAAGTGATTTTTTAGCTAAATTTGAGGTTTGCTGAGGATTCTGGGTAAGAAATCATTGGGGGATCCACGCGAGTCCCACCTCCCTGGACTCCCTCGGGTGTCTAGTTTTCAGAAATGTCTGGGTTTTGTAAGTTTCCCTAGATGGCTGCTGAGCCCAGGACCAAAAACACAGGTCCCCCCCCCCCACACCCCAAAACAGGCTTTTTTGTATTTGATAATTTTGATGTGTCTAGATAGTGTTTTGGGGCATTTCCTTTCGTGAGCACTAGACCTAACCACACAAGTGAGGTACCATTTTTATCGGGAGACTTGGAGGAATGCTGGGTAGAAAGAAATTTGTGGCTCCTCTCAGATTCCAGAACTTTCTGTCACCGAAATGAGAGGAAAAAGTGTTTTTTTGGCCACATTTTGAGGTTTGCAAAGGATTCTGGGTAACAGAACCTGGTCAGAGCCCCACAGTCACCCCATCTTGGATTCCCCTAGGTGTCTAGTTTTTATAAATGCACAGGTTTTCTAGGTTTCCCTAGGTGCCGGCTGAGTTAGAGGCCAAAATCCACAGATAGTCACTTAGCAAAAAACTGCTCTGTTTGCTTTTGGAAAATGTGATGTGTCCACGTTGTGTTTTGGGGCATTTCCTGTCATGGGCGCTAGGCCTACCCACTCAAGTGATGTACAATTTTTATCGGGATACTTGGGGGAATGCTGGGTGGAAGAAAATTTGTGGCTCGTCTCAGATTCCGGAACTTTCTGTCACTGAAATGGGAAGAAAAAGTATTTTTTGGGGCCAAATTTTGAGGTTTGCAAAGGATTCTGGGTAACGGAGCCTGGTCAGAGCCCCACAAGTAACCCCATCTTGGATTCCCCTTGGTGTGTAGTTTTCAAAAATGCACAGGTCTGCTACGTTTCCCTACGTACCGGCTGAGCTAGAGGCCAAAATCCACAGCTTGGCACTTTGCAAAAAACAGCTCTGTTTTCTTTGGGAAAATGTTATGTGTCCATGTTGTGTTTTGGGGCAATTCCTGTCTCGGGCGCTAGGCCTACCCACACAAGTGAGGTATCATTTTTATCGGGAGACTTAGAGGAACGCTGGGTGGAAGGAAATTTGTGGCTCCTCTCAGATTCCAGAACTTTCTGTCACCGAAATGTGAGGAAAACGTGTTTTTTTAGCCACTTTTTGAGGTTTGCAAAGGATTCTGGGTAACAGAACCTGGTCAGAGCTCCACAAGTCAGCCCATCTTGGATTCCCTAGGTCTCTAGTTTTCAAAAATGCACAGGTTTGGTAGGTTTCCCTAGGTGCCAGCTGAGCTAGAGGCCAAAATCTACAGGTAGGCACTTTGCAAAAAATACACCTCTGTTTTCTGTCAAAAAATTGGATGTGTCCACGTTGTGTTTTGGGGCATTTCGTGTTGCGGACGCTAGGCCTACCCACACAAGTGAGGTATCATTTTTATCAGGAGACTTGGGGGAACGCTGGGTGGAAGGAAATTTGTGGCTCCTCTCTGATTCCAGAACTTTCTGTCACCAAAATATGAGAAGCATTAGTTTTTTTAGCCAAATTGTGAGGTTTGCAAAGGATTCTGGGTAACAGAACCTGGTCAGAGCCCCACAAGTCACCCCATCTTGGATTCCCCTAGGTCTCTAGTTTAAAAAATGCACAGGTTTGGTAGGTTTCCCTAGGTGTCGGCTGAGCTAGAGGCCAAAATCTACAGGTAGGCAATTGGAAAAAAACACCTCTGTTTTCTTTAAAAAAAATGTGATGTGTCCACGTTGTGTTTTGGGGCGTTTCCTGTCACTGGCGCTAGGCCTACCCACACAAGTGAGGTATCATTTTTATCGGGAGACTTGGGGGAACGCTGGGTGGAAGGAAATTTGTGACTCCTCTCTGATTCCAGAACTTTCTTTCACCGAAATGTGACAAAAATGTGTTTTTTAGCCAAAGTTTGAGGTTTGCACGGGATTCTGGATTACAGAACATGGTGAGAGCTCCGCAAGGCACTCCATCTTGTATTTCCCATGGTGTCTACTTTTCAAAAATGCACAGGTTTGTTAGGTTTCCCTAGGTGCTGGCTGAGCTAAAGGCCAAAATTCACAGCTAGGCACTTTGCAAAAAACAGCTCTTTTTGTTAGGATAATGAGATGTGTCTACGCTGTGTTTTGGGGCATTTCCAATCCCGGGCACTAGGCCTACCCACACAAGTCACATGCCATTTATATCGAGACACTGGGGGAATGCTGGGTGGAAGTACATTTGTGGCTCCTCTCAGATTTCAGGACTTTCTGTCACCGAAATGTGAGGAAAAAGTGTTTTTTAGCCACATTTTGAGGTTTGCACAGGATTCTGGGTAACAGAACCTGGTGAAAGCCCTGCAAGTCACTCCATCCTAGATTCCCCAAGGTGTTTAACTTTCAAAAATGCACAGGTTTGGTTGGTTTACCAAGGTGTTGGCTGAGCTAGAGGCCAAAATCCACAGCTTGGCACTTTGCAAAAAACAGCTCTGTTTTCTTTGGGAAAATGTTATGTGTCCATGTTGTGTTTTGGGGCAATTCCTGTCTCGGGCGCTAGGCCTACCCACACAATTGAGGTATCATTTTTATCGGGAGACTTAGGGGAACGCTGGGTGGAAGGAAATTTGTGGCTCCTCTCAGATTCCAGAACTTTCTGTCAAAGAAATGAGAGGAAAAAATGTTTGTTTGGCCAAAGTTTGAGGTTTGCATAGGATTCTGGGTAACAGAACATGGTCAGAGCCCCACAAGTCACCCCATCTTGGATTCCCCTAGGCGTCTAGTTTTAAAAAATGTGCAGGTTTGCTAGGTTTCCCTATGTGCCGGCTGAGCTAGAGGCCAAAATCCACAGCTTGGCACTTTGCAAAAAACAGGTCTGTTTTCTTTGGGAAAATGTGATCTGTCCACGTTGTGTTTTGGGGCATTTCCTGTGGCGGGCACAAGGCCTACCCACACAAGTGAGGTACCATTTTTATTGGGAGACTTGGGGGAACGCTAGGTGGAAGGAAATTTGTGGCTCCTCTCAGATTCCAGAACTTTCTGTCACCGAAATGTGTGGAAAAAGTGGTTTTTTTGGCCAAATTTTGAGGTTAGTAAAGGATTTTGGGTAACAGTACCTGGTCAGATCCCCACAAGTCACCCCATATTGGATTTCCCCCTGGTGTCTAGTTTTCACAAATGCATAGGTTTGCTACGTTTACCTAGGTGCTGGCTGAGCTAAGGCCAAAATCTACAGCTAGGCACTTTTAAAAAACATGTCAGATTTCAATGTAAAAATGTGATGTGTCCATGTTGCGTTTCCTGTCGCGAGCGTTAGGCCTACCCACGCAAGTGAGTTAGAATTTTTATCGGGAGACTTGGGGGAACACAGGATAGCAAAGCAAGTGTTATTGCCCCTTGTCTTTCTCTACATTTTTTCCTTCCAAATGTAAGACAGTGTGTAAAAAAGACTTCTATTAGATAAATGCCCTGTAATTAACATGAAAGTATGGGCACCCCGGAATTCAGGGATGTGAAAATGACCACTGCTTCTCATCACCTTATCTTGTGCCTATTTTGGAAATACAAAGGTTTTCTTGATACCTATTTTTCACTTTTTATATTTCAGGAAATGAATTGCTGTATACCCGGTATAGAATGAAAACCCATTGCAAGTTGCAGCTCATGTATTGGCTCTGTGTACCTAGGGTTCTTGATGAACCTACATGCCCTATACATCCCCACAACTAGATGAGTCCAGCAGACGTAACGGTATATTGCATTAAAAAATCTGACATCTCAGGAAAAAGTTACAGAGTAAAACATGGAGACAAATGGCTGTTTTTTTCACCTCAATTTCAATATTATTTTATTTCAGCTGTTATTTTCTGTAGGAAACACTTGTAGGATCTACACAAATTACCCCTTGCTGAATTCAGAATTCTGTCTACTTTTCAGAAATGTTTAGCTTTCTGGGATCCAGCATTGGTTTCACACCCATTTCCGTCACTAAGTGGAAGGAGGCTGAAAGTACAAAAAATAGTAAAAATGGGGTATGTCCCAGTAATATGCCAAAATTGTTTTGAAAATTGGGATTTTCTGATTCAAGTATGCCTGTTCTCGAAATCAGGGAAGATGGTGATTTTAGCACCGCAAACCCATTGTTGATGCAATTTTCAGGGAAGAACCACAAGCCTTCTTCAGCAGCCCTTTTTTCTTTTTTTGAAAAAAGACAGATTTTTTGCTATATTTTGGCTAATTTCTTGGTCTCCTTCAGGGGAACCCACAAAGTCTGGGTACCTCTAAAATCCCTAGGATGTTGGAAAAAAAGGACGCAAATTAGGTGTGGGTAGCTTATGTGGACAAAAAGTTATGAGGGCCTAAGCACAAACTGACAGAAATAGACAAAAAAATGCTTGGCACCTGAGGGGGAAAAGGCCTGTCAGCAAAAGGGTTAATAAAATATCTAATTGTTAATGGGACAGGTTGCTTCATAAATCGACTTGTCCTGTAAAAATATCTACTTGTCCCTCTGGTGCCATATAGTGAGGCGACAAGGTATGGCATTAATTTAATTATATGAGCTCTGATAGTAGCCTCTCTGATTATTCCAGGGATAAATCTATAGTAGTGCTTGAATACTAGCAATTTCCCTATTTTGCCACCTTTCCACAGATCTATATAGTGGGGCTTGAAGTAGCAGTAAGCAATAGTTCAGGGGTTTGAATGCCCTTTTGAATCCGTGCAAACCTATTAACTTGCATGTTTAAGGGTTTTCTTCAGGTCTTCCCTAATCATTTCCCATACTGAGAAAGGTGGAAAATTTACTCCTGACAAAGGTGATAAGTAAAACTTCTTCCAGGGTTGGGAATAAAGTGGTTAAAGGGAAAGTGAACTTCTAAATGCTCAAAACATTTTCACATGACCAAATCTTCACCTGCATACTTGCTTGTGCTAAATTACAGTTCACAAATATTTTCTAGGAGTACGATTTTCCTGGTCTACTTCTGTGAATTCACGAAATATGCAAATGTGCACTAATGCAAAGACATATACCATGGGTGCACTTTTGTGACTTTCTTTAAGAATTGGGCCCCTAATTTGGGCTGGCATTAATCAAGACCTTTTGTTTTATTAAAATTATATTTCTCTTTCTATCTATCAGCTGGCTTCACTGTGACTGATCCTACTTGCGAAATCCGCTCCTACTCAGTGCCTGGATACCCTCACGGAAGACACATTCTGCACTGTACAAATCCATATTGCATTACACTGATGGCAATCTCCTCTTTCACAAGGAGTCTATCAGCACACAAGAAGTTGTCTTTAGTGCCAGGAACTACTATGGCAATGTGTGCTTTTTGCAACTAAAATAAATTTGGTTTTTGCTAAAATGTGTTACAAAGGTAAGGGCCCAGTAGGGGGCACAAAAATAAAGTTTTACAAAAGCCATGTCAAAACAAGACACACATTGTCAAAACTAAAAGACTGACCACCAATGTCAGACTTATTAGCTTTGCCTATGCTCGTTTATATATTCATTTTTGCTAAAATGTTGCTGAAACCTGTAACAGTGCCTTCCAATTTGAATATTTTTTGGAAAAAAACACTCTGAGTAGTTTAGCAGTGCGTTTTTTCCTAGTTTAATTTATTTGTGTACATTTTATTTTGAAAGCAAACAATTAATCTTGCTTTCCAACTTCAGCAGATATTTTCATTTAATCAAAGAGAATTCTGGAAGCATAATGTGTAGCCTGATATTTTTAAACTTTGGAAATGTGTGTACACATTTTTTTACTGGAACCTCTGTCAGTCATGCAATTCGAGATTACAACATGTCTTTAGAACACCCAACATAATAGTAAAGGTTTTGCATAAGTGAAGCATAAATACACGTTTAAACAGCATTAACTTATGGACACAAATATTACCATAACTGTAGAAGTTCCTTTCCCTGCTTTGTAATGTGGTTCTGTAAATTATCAGAGTTTGTGGTGTATGGGGTTGGGCCTACTTGTCCCAGGGACAAAATAAACCACTGTTTCCAAAAGCTTAGAGTTTAAAAGCCAGAGCCCAAGGTCTTATGATATGATGATCCTTCTGGAAATATAAACCAGCTCTGCTGAGGTCAACAGCAAATGGTTTGGGGTTACCACTGATGGATGCAGTGCTCTGATATTATAGACAGGCCGGAGAAACTCCCTAGAATGTGAGAACCCTTGTGGGAGAAGCTAAATAAAAACATCTGCCAAAATGAAGCTTGAAACCCAATGAGTGCCAAGGCTCATTGTTAGAAATAGAGGCCCATATTTATACTTTTTGACGCACAACTGCGCCAACGCAGTTGTGCGTCAAAATATTTACCGCTGGCTAACGCCATTCCAAAGCACCATGCGGGCGCCTTATTTATTGAATGACGTTAGCCGGCGCTGCGGACTGGTGTGCGTAAAAAAAAATTACTCACACCAGGCAGCGCCGGCGTAGGGGAAAATGGAGGTTGGGCGTCAAAAAATGGGGCAAGTCAGGTCTGAGGCAAAATTCAGTCCTCAACCCGATTTGCGCCATTTTTTTTGACGCCCAACCTCCATTGACATGACTCCTGTCTTAGCAAAGACAGGAGTCATGCCCCCTTGCCCAATGGCCATGCCCAGGGGACTTATTTCCCCTGGGCATGGTCATTGGGCATAATGGCATGTAGGGGGTCCCAAATCAGGCCCCCCTGTTGCCACAAAAAAAAACGAAAAAAAATACTTACCCCAACTTACCTCAACTTCCCTGGGATGGGTCCCTCCATCCTTGGGTGTCCTCCTGGGGTGGGCAAGGGTGGAAGGGGGTGTCCCTGGGGGCATGGGAGGGCACCTCTGGGCTCCTTCTGAGCCCACAGGTCCCTTAACGCCTGCCCTGACCCAGGCGTTAAAAAACGGCGCCCATCAGGCTGGGCGCCGTTTTTTAAGGCCTGCCCCCTCCTGTGCGTCAAAATGACGTCAGAGTATAAATATGGGGCACAGGCCTTAAAGTCATTTTTTGGAAGGGAACGCCTACCTTGCATATAATTAACGCAAGGCTGGTTCCCCCTTCCAAAAAATGACGCACATGGTGGAACTTTGACGCCCGCAGGGCCGGACGTCAAAGTATAAATATGGGGCAGGGTTTGCGCCGATTGTGCGTCAAAAATTTTGAAGCACATTCGGCGCAAACAGAGTATAAATATGCCCCAGAGTCTCTGGTTGGCAGTCAGTTTGCACTCTGTCCAAGCAAAGACAATCACTCTAGTTGGGGTAAGGGAGATACACAGCTCACATAGCCCCTGCTCACACCCTTGGTGGCTTGGCACAAGCAGTCAGGCTTATCTCAGAGGCAATGTTTAAAGTATTTGTACCAACACACACAGTAATACACCACAACAGGGACACAAAATGAGTTTAGAAAAATAACCAATATTTGTCTAAATCAAACAAGACCAAAACGCCAACAATCCAACATACACAAGCAAAGATATGAATTTTTGAATTTAGAAAGAGTTTGAATCCATAGAAATCAATGGATGTGTTGTTTTTACACAAAGTACCTGGTATGCATAAAACATAAAGTCGCACAGGCAAATGTGTGTCGGAAAAGTAAGAGATGCGTTGATCCCTGAATCTGAAGTGAGGCTGTGCATCAATTCTTCTCCCATCAGGTAGGTGATGTGTAATTTCTCTCTCCCACAGAATGATACATCGATTTCTGGACAGGCAGCCTCGGGTCTGTGCAGGTTCACTGTGGTTGTGACGCCCAGCGATGATGGGTATGAAATCCTGATGCACAATGGAAAAGATACAGGCTGTGTGGGTGATGCATTAATTTCGGCTGCAGCAAGCGGGTGTTACATCGAATTTCCTGGCCGCAATGCATGTCATATGTCAATTTTTCAGCAGTGAGGCAGGTGCTGCATCGATTTTACTCCAGTTCTGCTCCAGTTCATGGATTTCAGTCTTGATTTTTACCAGCTTCTCCTTCCAAGGGCCCAGGGACTGGATAGATCACCACCTGGCAGGGTAGTAGTCTCAAAAAGAGAGTCCAGGTGGTGGTAGAGGAAGTCTTTGATGGCCCTAAGACTTCAAAAAAGGGTGCAAGCTCAGTCGGAACTCTTGGAGACACTTCACAAGCAGGAAAAAACAACATAGTCCGGTCTATGTCCTCACTATGGTAGAAGCAGCAACTGCAGGCCAACTCAGCAAATCACACTCACAGGCAAAGGGGTAGTACTCCTCCTCCAGCTCTTCGGTTCAGCTCTTCACCTTGACTGAGGTTTCTCTTGATCCAGAAGTAATCGAAAAACCTGGGGTTTCAGGTCCACTACATATGCTTATTTCTGCCTTTGAAGTAAGCAAACTTCAAAGGAAAGTCTCTGTTGTTCACAAGATTCTGTCTTGCCCAGGCCAGGTCCCAGAAACATACCAGGGTGTTGGAAACTGAATTGGATGAGGACAGGCACAGCCCTGTCAGCTCCTCCCTCACCACTCTAACCCAGGAGACTCATCAGGATTTGCAGGGCACTCCTCAGCTCCCTTTGTGTCACTGTCTAGGGGGAATTCACAAACAGCCTAACTGCCAGTCTGATCCAGATGTCTGGGAACCTTGGGCTTCAGGCCGCAACGTGCCTTCTAACTGCACCTCCAGGTAAAATCTCCTCAGTAAGGGGCATCCACTGGATATAGCAGGCACTTCAATAATGTTTCTTCCATGGGGCAGGTTTGAGTCTGACAGGGGTCAGGGACAGGAACAGGGCATAAGCAAAAGTATCTTGAAGTGAAGGTGTAGAAGGGGTGGGAGTGGGTGGGGTTTGGGAGGTAGAGGGAGCTGGAGTGGGTGCTGTATGTGTTTCTGTCTGTTGTGCATGTGGGTGTGGTGTATGTGGTGCATGTTTGGGTGTGTGTATTTTGGATGTTGTGTGGTTTTCAGATGAAGGTGTGCGTTAGTGTTCAGTAGGTGTTGGTGTCTGTACTTTTCTGTGAGTGTGCATGTTTGAATGTGTGTGGTTTTGTCAATGTAGTGTATTCTGGTGATTGTGAACGTGTGCGTCTGGCAGGTGTTATTTTGTGTGTAGGTGTGTGTGTTACTGTGTGTTTGAATGAGTGAGCTAAAAGGTGGATGTTGTGGTTGTGGTGCTTGTGGGTGTGCTGGTGGGTGTGGATGTGCTAGGAGATGTGGTGGATGTGGCAATGAGTTTGTCTGTGGAGGGTGTGTTGGATGTGTCTGCGGTGGTGAATATTGTGGTGGTGGTGGTGTTGTGGGTGTGGTGGTTGTGTGATTGGTGGTTGGTGCTGTGGTAGTGGGTGCTGTCTCAGCAGTGTGCCTATGTAGGCTGGGTGCATGCTTGTGTTTCTTTGTGTGTTTGTGCTGCATGTGTCTGTGTGAGTGGGTTCGTGCAAGGAATTGAATGTACTTGGGGCAAAGCTGACAAAAGGGAAATGAGATGGGGAAGGTGTTGGAGTTGGGGCACAAGGTCGGGATGGTTAAGAGGCTGTAGTCAATGAGAAAGCTAGACCTTAAAATTACCTCCGTAGGCCAGACATAACACTGTGAATGCCTTACAAGTACACTACAGTTTGCTGCATATGGCCACTAAGCCCCTGGATGGCATTCAGGACTGCAGTCTGGCCTATAGAGATATTCCAAAGGAGGTCAATAGCCTCCTCACTCAAAGGAGCCAAGGAGACGGGGCAGTCGGGGAGGTGCCTGCAGCAAAGGAAACCCCACCCCTTTTAGGGGGCTGGAATCTACCAACTGTGGGGAGCAAGAGAGAGGGTGGGGATAGGAGTCTGGGTGGTGGACAAGGATGCAGATGGAACAGTTGCTGTAGGGTCTGCCACCACTAGGGACAGGTCTTCTGTGGAGGGCTCTGAAGATAAAGATGTGGAGTTTGTGGCTGCCATGCCAGTCCCCCTACCTTCCATGCCACAGGGGCCCTCAGCGTAGGTGGTCTCACCACCCGAACCACAATGGCCAGCTGCTTCCACGCCTATGTGACCTATGTCTCCTCCACCTGTTCCTGATGATCCTGAAATGACAGATACAACAGTTTTATTGTATCTGTAAATAGAACTGATCGTGAAATTTGATCAAAAAACATTTTCCAATGATTCATATTTCACCTGCTACAAGGGTCTCAAACTTTGGTTCCTCATTATCATTATCTCATGTATGTAAGGGACATTTTCAAAAACCATTTGTTCAGTTTTGTGATTATTCATGATAGCTCCCATGTCATGTATGATCTTGACTCTCATATCCATTTTAATTTTTCTGCATAAACTGTTTAACTCCTTTGAAATGGTGGGGTTTGTTGTTTAGAATAGTGATCTTATATCACCAAAAAGAATATAAACCAAAACTACATTTGTACAGTATGTTTACAAGGCCTACACATCTGCATTATTTTCAGTCACAAAAAGGAAAATATGAATCAATGTTTTAACAAATCTTGCAATGTTGTAACAATATTTGTATAAACCAAAAGCCTGTTTCCATTGTTAGGCATTTGACAATGATAACAGTACTTCAAGTAACTAATGTATATTTCAAATGTAAAAAAGATTATATGGATTCTATACTGAAGTAACTTATCAATGAGACAGGACACTATATAGATAGCTATGCTTTTGAAGAAATTAAGAATACTATTTTGTGGTGGATTGACAAATGACTCATGCAACATAAGTAACTACTTAGACCATGATACATTTCTAATCCAAATCAGTACACAGCTGAAACATTTCCACATTTGACTCTTAAATATCTCTAGTTATTTGAAGTCTGTGTTGCCATTGTGTAAAATCTCCAACAATATCACAGTAAACATTACATACACTGATTTATATATATATATATATATATATATATATATATATATATATATATATATATATATATATATATATATATATATGTATATATATATTCTTTAAAGATTCAGATGTAATTCACAATAATACAGATTACACCTTGATGCATTTATGCATTTACAAAATGAGTCATGATCTGGGACTGACACTGACTTTTACAGATAGGCTATTCCAACATATATATGATGGGACCTTGCATCTGCAAAAGTCCCGTTAAGTTTCCCACTTCTCTCCATCATTGATTCATCCTATGGATATAACAGAGAACATTATAAAATGGTTTATGGTTCGTGATACTCTGGTACCAATGTGTACACATTCCTGTCTATGTTATACCAAATAATGTATGCCTATCACAATTAATTTTCACAAAACAGACTGACCTATATGCACATTTGAGACTGAGTAAGACATCATGCAAATCTGTCACTTTTAACATGAGGAAAATAGTATTTTTTTTATTTCAAATACATCTGGGATATGTTTTTAAACAAAAATGGCTCACATTCTCACTCATATTTAAGTATAAAACCAACTAACCAATGTGACATTTGGAACATCACTGTATCATAATAGCATGTTATGCTATGTCACCTGCATATAAGGCTAACGTAACATCATTCACAATATTGAAGAAGCATCACACCTGACACAATAAAGACCAGTGGCCTGCTTAGTGCTATTGTCCCTTATTACATAAAACTACCTGATGTGTATTCGTTGTTTAGACTGGCATGTCTCTGCTCAAATCAGTCCTTTTGTAGTGAACACAAATCAGGTGGTATCTTTTCCCAAAATGTAATCTACAAAACAGATAATTGTACACATTGGGCAAAACATACACTTTCAAGAATTCTTCCTTTGTGTTGGTCATATGTCATCCTTAATGTGGATGGCAAAATTAGTTATTGTAAACAAAATATATTGATTTAACATGTTGAACTCACACTAGAACTCACCCCTTTGATGTACTGTTGAGCTCTCAAATGCCCACCAAGGTCAAGATAGGCCACCGCAGGTATGGAGGACATTAGGAGGGGTCAGGGTGCATGCCTGTGCGTCCCAAGTTGGAAGGACTGGTCGAGCTGGACTTTGGCTGACTTTCTGGTCCAGCATCATAGGTTCTCCTACCTCTATGACAATCGATGCTGCATCACTGATGGACCTCCAGGGTCTGCACCTTCACGGCAATGGCCTTCTATATCGCTTTCCTCTTATTATGGGCATTGACCTGTATGGAAAGAAAAAAGAAACAAAAAAAAAGTTTGCGAAGTTTTTTTTGTCTGTATTGCCGTGACAAATTTGCAACACCTCTCACAAGAATTTCTAAAAAAAAAAGTCTGTACAGATTATTTACAAACATTTTATATTTTCTAAGAACTACTAATTTATAGTGACCTATTAAGTTCCTTCAACATTTTCAAAGTCCTCATATTAGTAATACAGGCCACCAACATAATGTAGTCCAGGGTCTGAAACCTTTCCCGTAGTGAGAGGCACTCTTGAGCAGTACAAATCATTTTGAGCTACTAAAGGCTGAGCAATGTGTACAAATTTAGCACACACCCTCACACACAGCTACATTGAGTTAATGCCAGATGTTTTCAGAGGCAGATACTATGAAACACACACAATGACTAACAGTAGTATGGGAGGTCTACCATGTGTGCCAGAGAGAGCATTTTTGGTGAAGTATGAACAAGTGTGTGTGTAGGAACAGCATATACTGTAAGGATGATTGAAAGCCTGTCTCATTTATACTTACAGTACAGGTCATACTTTTCCACATATATGGCACCATTACACTGCTAAAACATACAGACACTCATCTTTCAGGAAGTAGGATGTAGTTTAAATTGAAACAAAAATATCAGACTACTTCAAAACTTGAAAGTTTCTTCTTGCACTTTACATTTGTCTCATTTAGACGTTTGGCTGAATTTTCACTTAAACTACTAGTACAGTGACTACTGGCCACTGGAAGTAAGGGGCATGCAATTTGTCAAGTGAAATTTTGATTTGTGAGTAAAATGAGCAAAATAGTTAGCTTATTCATTCAGATGACTTTTCATGTTAATTTACAGACATCTCAAACATTGTCAATCATCAAGTCCCTTTCTAAATTATTCAGTTCACTGCACTCCAATCACAACACTTCACTCTTGAACAAAAAGAGACAAATTAGCCAATGTATGAAGAAGAAACAAGTTACTTAGAAAACATTTCTCATTCAAACATGTACCCGATCCTCTGAGTTCCCATACAACTGGCTGTACAGGGACAGGACCGCCGTGTTGAGGAGTTCCAACGTCTCAGGTGAGGAGATAGGGGCCCTATCACCTACTTTGCCAAGCATCATAGCTCCCAGAGGTCAGTAGCAGCAGCAAAAGTGGAGAAGGTGTTGTTGGCTGCAGTATTAAGAGGCAAGTTAGTTTGTTTTGAGACACCACATACAAATACACAGCGTACACGACCCAACCCATGATGAAGACGGGCACAGCCATTGACTTTGGTGTATAGCCATCACACACGTAAAATGATGGCTGTGTCCATCATGGAGTGTCATACTTACTAGGTGGTCCACTTCCACTGAGGGATGTCAGATAGCCAATGTCCTGACATTAGAGTCAGGTGCCTGCCATTTTAGGAAGTGAAGCAGTGTATTTTTGAATTTGGCATCACCACCACTCAAAATGGTGGCTAGTTTGTTTAGAAATGTAAGATATGTACGACACAGCATTATTCAAAATTTGACACTTTAAAACGTAAACCGTTACTGTATTTAACATTGATAGTGACGCAGTGTATTTTATACTTCTGTTGATGTTTTTTTTTTTTTTTTAATAATACATTGGAAATGTATTAATTACACACTAATATAAAAAATCAGACATGCAAAAAATGTGTATTCAAAGTTGTGGTATACACATAAGTCATGAAAAGATTAGAGGTGGGTGAAGTTTGTAAAGTTCAACTATGCGGAATTCTGCAGAGTGTAAAAAAAAACTCAGCAAAGTCTACTCGCTCCACGCGAATGGACGGAGTTGTGCTCATCCACCTGTTTGCGCAGATTGGTGTGAGTTACAGTCACCCAGGCACACGGCTATTCTTGTTTTTCTTATTCTGTGCATAGTGCTGAGCCAACTTTTCAATCTATACTAAATCTTTGCCAGCCATACTATCCTAACTATCCTTCTCTGTTTAGCATTTATTTTCTTAGTGTGCGTATTTGTGTTGGTGTATTTTCAGTTTTTGCCTCTTTGCTTTATTTTCTGTGACTTGTTGGCCCCTTTTTTCTTTCCCCCAACTTCCTAATTTCTTCCTCTCTATTCCGTCTCTTTCTGCCTGTCTTTTTTTTACGCCCACCCAGCGCCATGGCAGAACGTGGGAGAGATAGAGCTAGGGCAGGGGTGCTGCTAACTATATACCCTGCTGGCATCTGCACCACCAGGGGGACAGCCTCTACCATTTTTAGAAAGGAGGAGGTGCCCATACTTGTTTATTTAAGTGGCACCACCTCCCCCTCCATGCTGGCAGCAGGCAGCCAGTCCGGGAGTGGGTACGGCCTATGACAGCATTGGCTGCTGTGGGGTAGGGTTCAGCAGTTGATACACCACTGGGCCAATATCCTGAACCATGAGTGGGACATACCCAACCTGCTGGGACATCCAAGTTGAGGGGCTTGGTGAATTCTAGTAATGATTACTAATTTAGTTATGTCCTACAATGCTAATTGTTTTTTCAAATAGCATGCTGCTCACATTCAGATGTAATTTAAGTTCATGTAACATTATGAATATTATGTGATCCAATTTGACCAAGCCTGGTGTTTGGTGCTACCTAGTTCTGCTTGTTATTGTAGGGACTTGCTTGGGCAGATTATTTAAGTAATTATGCTGACTCCTCTGTCCTCTAAGATAGTGGTACAGTTGTGGCAGTAGTAATATAATATCAGTGAATTAGTGTTCTCTGTGTCTTTCTTTGTATTTAGCTCATACAGTCCCAAGTAATCTCCCAGTGATGTGTAGCATGCATCTGTGCACTGAAAGGGAAGCTGACTGAGTTGACCCATCAAAGAGGTTTGCAATTTGCAAAGCAAAGATAATTCACTAAAATGCATTAGTATTTCCAAATGTAGTTTAGGAAAATTGGAATAGGGCTTATGCAAGTGTTCAGAAATTAGGACTAGGTCAACTCGATAATATAGGCAATCCAATTTAGAAACGTACAATGTCAGTGTGTTACTGCATCTGCCTTTGCAGTAAAAGTAGTTTCTAGGAGATTAACTGTACCTCAAATCTATTTTTGTAATCTTCTTTATTTCTTACATCAACACCTAAAGTGAAGAAGAGGGCATCAGAAGGTTGCATCGAGGAGGGTGCACTGACCAGTGCAACAGTGGGTGAAATTCCACCGCCACCATCACTGCCTCAGCTGGATCTGATGGCTCTGCTGGCCCAAGTAAGGTCTTGTTAATATTATTTATTTCTCTAACTTTTGGCTCTCCCCATTAGAATATTTTTCTTTTGTTCTCTTATACTGTGACTTTTTTTTCAAATCCTCTTCATTCTATTTAATGTTTATTCTTATTATCCTTCCCTGTAGTATACCCTTTTCTTTATTTCTGATTTCTGTAGCTGACTTCCTCTTGTCTGTACTATTATGTAGCTTAACCTTTTTTCTGCTTGGTTATTAAGCTGTCCTTCTCCCCTAACTTGTATATCCTGTAGTCTGGTACTGCAAGACAAAGATGCTTGTTTGTTGTGAAGGCTTACTATTTATTGGTCATGCTCAAATGACTAGAGAGTATCCATCGTTATGGTAAACCCCCCAGTGCTGTACTGTATGTATTATTATTCAGTATCCCAGCAGTATCAATTACAGTACAGCACAGCAGGAAAGTAGTATATGGATGGTTCAATTGCAATTGCCAACCAAAACCATGTGTCTTTCATTGACAAATTTATTCTACCCCTTCGTTGAGTTTCAAATGACTCACAGCCATGATCACATCCGTTGACCTGATTTGTGGCTTTTCTAACATTGTCAACCAACATAATGACCAAAGTGATATTTTAGATAGGAGAGAAGACACAGCAAACTGAACTTTAATCATTATTGAGGTTGTATTTTGTTAAAAAAATATAAAAAGGGGGAGGTGTATCTGGCATCTTAAATATGCAATGTTTTTTCTAGCCACACAGACCACCAATGTTAGGGCCAGCACCAGTACACCACTTGATGCAGCAGCTGAAGGGGGAGTCTCTTCAGCAGAAGGGACGGGCCATAGTAAGTCACATTTTTTGGTTATTGAGAACTACTAGTATACACACTATGGCCCTCAATATGAGATTGGCGGCAAATGCCCCCTACCACCACGGCGACGGCTGCCAACATACCATTGCCGTAGCTACCGACCGTTTTGCCATTATGACCGTAGCCAGAATTCTGCCAGAAGGCTGGCGGAATTCAAGTGATGGTCATGGCGGTGGACGGCAGTAAGGACGCCAGCAAAACACCGCCTACTGTATCATGTTCCATGAAACGGCCTGGCGGTGTTTTGCTGATGGATGTTGCTGCTGGCAGCAGCGCCGCGTCCCATCTCCTGCCGGAGGACCCCCTGCAAGCAGGTAAGTCGGGTTCTCCGTCAGGAGAGGGGGTTGGTGGTGTTGTGTGCGTTTGTGGGAGTGTGTGTGACTGCATTTGAATGCGTGCATGCGTGTGTAATGCCTGTGTGCATGAGTGTGTGTGTGTGTGTACGTGCATGTTGCGTTGTGTGCTTGTGTGTGTGTGTGTGCCTGGATGTATGTTTGTGAGTTTTGCAGTGAGTGTTTATGTATGTATAAATGCATGGGTGAATGTGTGTTTGCGTATGTGTATGGGTGTGTATGTATGTGCGTGTATGTGTGTATATGTGGGGAGCGGGGGTCGGGAGGAGAAGGAGGAACTCAGGGGAGGGGGGTGGGGAGACCCCTATCAGTGCCATGGAAGGAATTCCCTGGCATTGATAGTGCCTACCGCCATGGTTACCATGGCGGTACAAAAACCACGGAAACCATGGCAGTGGGTGGGGTCAAAATGCCATGGGTGGCCTAGTGACGGCTGCTGGGCTGGAGACTGAAGTCTCCAGCCCAGCGGTCGTTACCCCCCTGGCGGTCGGTGTGTTGACTTGGCGGTTTGGCTTTGGCCAAACCACCAATGTCATAATAGTGGAGGTAGGTACCGCCAGCCTGCTGGCGGTAATACCTCCACTAAAGCACCGACTGCTCGGGTCGTAATGACCTCCTATATTTGTGGGGGTGAGGCAGACTCCAATTATCATTATCATCCATGACCTCCCTGCCCATGGCACTTCATGATCCATGGGCCATGACCCCATCCCTTCCCTCCCAGTGCCCACTCAGTCACCTCCTAGTACCACAATCCTTTATTCATACCTAAGTTCTGTCCCAGCCTACCAAAAGCATTGGAAAAAAAACATTTTTGCATGTGCCACATGTTACAAGAGAAGTGGTTCATGCAGCTTCCATAATGGATATGCCTGTTCAAATTTTTCCCTTTTGACATTCATTAACTTTTAATGCAGAAGACTAAGGGCCTGATTTAGATATGGGCATGCAGGTTACTCCATTACAGCAGTGACAGATATCCTGTCAGCTGAAATCTAAATCCCATAGGATATAATGGGATTCAGATTTCATCAGACATGAAGCCCATCACTGCTGTGATGGAGAAACCTGTCTGCCAATATCTAAATCATCCCCTAAGTCAAGTTTCCGTCCCTTACTTCCAAGTCACTGTGCTTGATTAAAATACTATTTGTTTGAGGGTGAGGCCAGGAAGCAAAATGGGATTAAGTGTGTGTGATTTTGCATTTTGTGGATAGGATATTCTGTGACAAATGTGCCCAATAAAATCTATATATCTCATTCCGTGCCCTGTACTGCAGTGCATCGTTTTTCTAACTGTGTATGTTAGACCCATAGGATATCTAAAACCAGTATGTTATACATGACATGTGTGACATATTAATCACCTGTCTCAGGGCAGAATTGAAAGGCATTTGGAAAAGAACAGGACATTGGAATCAAAGTACATTTTTTGTTCATTTCAACTGCTCCAGCTGCAGAATGCAGAGAATAGCAAATTTGTACCCGATGTGCTAGCTGGATCGCTTCTAATCATTTAGCACAAATAAGAATAGAATACTTGTATTCCATAGTAGATGAGGCCTCACTCATTAATGAGAGTTACTTTTTTTCCCCCACAAAGTGGCTGTTTGGTTTATTTATTTTTTGTAGGAAATCCTTTACAAGAAAAAACAAGTCACTCAGGGCCCTATTATGACCCTGGTGGTCTAATGACTGCCAGGGTCGCAGTGGTGGTTGGACCGTTGCCGGTACAGCGGTCCTACCGCCACATCATGACCGTGGCCGTAGAGCCCCAGTCAGACCGCCAGCACTGCCAGTTTTCATCCGCATGATAGTCTGGTGGTGCTGGCAGTCCTAATCCACCAGGGCAGTGCTGCAAACAGCGCCACCCTGGGGATTACAACCCCCCTCTACGCCAGCTGTTTCATGGCTGTAACCCCATCATGAAAAGGTTGGCGGAGATGGGGTGCAGGGTGCGACAGGGGGGCCCATGCACTGTCCATGCACCTGGCATGGGCAGTCCAGGGGCCCCCCTGGCCAGCCCCATCACAATATTCACTATCTGTTTAGCAGACAGTGAACATTTTGATAGGTTCTGGCACCCCCTACGCACTACAGCAGAGGTCTTCAAACTGGGGGGTGGGCCCCCCTAGGGGGGCCTGAAGTGATCCCAGCGGGGGCCCCAGACTCTGGCCAAAATAAATATTATACAGATAACAGGCCTTTGTTTTAAGCAGAAGCATGTTATTGCAGTTTTAAAAAGCTAACAGTACTTAACTGCAATGTTTAAATAGGTTTAGACATATTTAAACATTGCCATGTTTATAAAATAATTGTGAAAAATTCTAAGAGGGGGCCCAATGATTTTTATTTTTCAACTGGGGGGGCGCGCCATTAAAAAGTTTGGAGACCTCTGCACTACAGCATTGCCGACAGCTCCATTACAAGCCGGAGACAATTCTGTAGGCTGTTTTCTGCTGGACCAGCAGGTGGAAACTGGGTTTCTGCCCGCTGACCCAGAGGGAAACTCATAATGGCCCCGGCGAGGAGGCAGCCACATTGGCGCAACCTCCCCGTTGGAACTTCGGCAGAGGGGCTTTTCTGTCGGCTGAAGTCATAATCGGGCCCTCTGTGTTTTTAATCGTATGCTGCCTCCTTTCAGCCAGTCAGTGCTTTTATGTGAGGCATGTGTTGGTAAAATCATGTCCCTGTGATGTTCCTAATCACATCAACAATTCCAATGGCCCTAGGTAACTAGTAATGTACTTATACTGTTCCACTGTGTAATTTAAAAACAAGTGTTTGCTCAGCGCATTCGCTACAAATTTGTCTTTTTTACTTTTTTGTTTCTTGATATAGCTACTCCTACTTGTCCACCACTATCGCTGACCCGACAGGAGATATCGGGCCAGCTCCAGGGGCAGAGGATAGAGACCACCAGGGCCCACTACCAGTGGCTGGTAGAGAAGGAGGGCCAGGCACATGCAACTGCTCAGGGGTCCCAGTTCCACCAGCCAACCACCCACACCTCCAGGCCATGCCAGAGCCTCTGGCAGCCTAAAGTTGCCCATCCCTTATCCCATACCACCATTGTTTCACCCCTTTCAGACTGGCTACACCATCACTGAGTGCTGCGCGAGCTTGTGCACTTGGGCCCGTAGGATGGTACACCTCGAGGCCCAGGCACAACACCTGAGGACCCTCATTGAGAATGCACTCTACTAGTGCTTTTTGTCATTTGTTTTGGTTTGAGAGAGTTTTGTTGTGGGTGGAGCGGGTGGGAATTGGGGCAGGAGATTTTTCTTTATGGACATTTGGACATTTATATTTATTTTGGAAATTGGTTGGGGATGGGGAGAGATGTAGGAGAGGGAGGGCCTGATGTGGGTGGAGAGGGTGGATTTATTTTTATGTTATTAAAGGGAAAAATCTTTCTAATCTACTTTATGTTTGATGAATTATTTTTGTGCTTCCTTTTAACTTTGCGCAGATGCCTTTTAGCGCAGCCTGTCATTTTTAATCTACCTCTCAAAATGAATGCTAATTAAGAGAGTATGCTGCCATTCCCTATCTTGCCTACAGAAACATATATAAACAATTACTTATGTCATCTGTTGTAGAAGTTAGTTACGTACTAACTAAAGTAGTTCACTTAACAGCATAGTTCTCTTACCTGAATACATGAAGCAATGGTAGGTGGCTGCTCCCTTTGTCAATGTTCCAACATACTACTGGGGGGTTTCACAAGGTGGCTTTTTTATTGTAGCGGAAAGGAAATCACAAGCGTGGTCCCACTCCCACCTAGATGATCTCTAAAAGGATTCATCAAAAGAATCATGGGCAACTAAATTGCTAGAAAAATTGAGAGTTAGTAGGTTATAAATATACATTCACATCATAGCTCTAGAAAGACTGAGGACAGACTACTGCCGCCATGACACATCAAAGAATACCACATTTTATAACAAAAACTAACAACAGTAAATATTTATGAGCAATAACGAGCATGGACTATGAAAAACGAAGTTATGAATTTTTCAAATCAGGAAACATCATCTAATGATGATGATCTCGAGGAATGGCATTCTTACGTATGCGTGGTTGGGTAAGAGGGGCTGGTGTGGGCTATTGCTCAGGTAAAAGTCGATCCATCAGTGATTTGGTGTCATATTTAACCACATCTGCCCCACCAAGTGTGTGATTTGCTTGATATAATTAAGACACACCTCAAAAACAATTACACCGCCCATGGAAAGAGGGTTAGGAGATTGGTGAATGGATGGGAAAGGGAATTTGGCAAAAAGTGTGACAAAGACAAACACAATACAAGAAAAATATTGATCAGTGTGATGGGCAGCACATCATCATCATCAGTCTGTTGTGATAGGAAGTGAAGAAATGAGTATGACACAGTTCAGTTAAATGCATTTCAGCAGTTCTTCTGCCCCAGAGACCCAAGTTTTTTTTATATCTAAATGTTCTGTCTTCTATGTTTGAAAAAATCAAATTCAAATTCTGGAGCAATCAATTGAACCTACCCAGTTCTAAAAAATATGATTGTTAAATGAAAAATGATACTGTATTGCCAAATTGGGTTGTGCATCTGCATTCTCCTCTGGAATGTCTGTCACTCTGGGGTGCCTATCTGAACCGTTCCTGTAGGTAAGCAGGAGTGTTAAGCTTGTATCTTTGACACAGGCAACACATTGGCATTTGGTACTGGCACTTTTGTAAATCAACTCTCTTCTGGAGCAGCCCTGCTAAGTGATGCAAAAAAGATAGGCATGTGAAGGAGGCAGGCATTTTCTATAAAGTCATGAAGGAATTGCAGAGGCTTCTTCACTGCACACTGGTCAAACTCCAATCCGGCCATACATGTGAATAAAAAATGGAGGGGCAGCATAAATCAGAGACAAACATAATGTTCCACTACCTAAGCTATGTTTTTTGCAAAAAATTTAATGAGAAATAATGAAAAAGTTCTATGGTGTCACTGGCATACTTGGACTAGGAAGTAGAGTTTGTCCTCAAACTCAGGTGGTTCAACCAGAAGTTTGTCAGCTAACACTCTGGATTCTGACTAATCATCCTCCTCCTCCTGTGCTTTTTCAGGAGTGGTGTAATCAGTTGGTATGACATTTTGGTTCAATTTGATCATGGTCAATCTCTGCACATTTTGAAATGAGAGACTGGTCCTTCTCACTGTAACAACTATGCACACACTCAGCAGACACACTTGCTACAGGACAAGACAGAAACTTTATTGCCAGCCTGCAGAGCACTGGCCATTTGCCGCATCCTCCCATACCAATATACCAATGGGTTTTGATCCACATACACCTCTTTGGGGCCATGCAGATACTCCTAGAACATCCTCTGAATGGTCATTGGTGCTGCCAATTGCTTAACCTCTTTTTTCTTCGCCTCTGCACTGGACTTACAGCCTTTCACTTGTAACCAAGCCAATTCAGAGGTTAGGTCAGATTCTTCTGTTGCTGGTGTTCTTGTTGCTTGTGTAGGTTGCTGTGAGACAAGAATGCCCTTTCTGGAAGTTGAAGGTGGCATCCCAAAACCGTGGAGTGGGACTCCAAGTTCCAGCCATTCTTTTTCCAGATCTCTGGCTTGCTCAACAATCTACCTCTTCAATTATGAAACATTCCCTTCAGAAAAGGAATGAAAGTAGGCAGACGTTTCTTATACTGTGGATTAAGTACTGTGGCACAGATGTACTCTTTGGATGAGATGATTTCATTTTGCAGCCTTGCATTACAATCCAAGTGAAAGATTAAGCTCTCAACCAAGGAATGTGCTTCTGGGTTTTGGTTCACACCAGCAACTGTGAACCTTCCAGATACCTTCTTTAGCTGGTCCTGTAGCAGATGCAACAACGGGATAGCTTGGCCCATCATACTGTCCTCCTTGCTAACTTCTTGTGTAAAAACCTTAAAAAGGGGCAGCATCTGTGTCAGGCGTTTGACTAGTGCTTATTTGTCCGCATCCATGGTCATAGCTTTTCAGTAGTGCTCAAACAGATGTAGCAACATGTAATAGATCGAGTTCCAATGTGTTGGTACCTCTTGTATCAGGGCTTTAAGTGGTACACTATTATGATTGTTGAATAATCCGCAACCACTTCCAGGCTTTAAAAGAATCACTAAAATGAGTTCAGATCCTTCTGCAGGTGGTCAGTGTGTTGTTGGCATAGGGCCCGATTTAGATCTTGGTGGTGTTACCATCAATCTGCCAAAGTAGCAGACCAAAAAATGGCATCAAGTCAACAGGTGTTCCATCTGCCATATTTAAATCTATTGCAGCTGAGCCAAAGACCACTGGTGCAGGCGACTTTCAAGAAGTAGATGGTGGTAGATTCAATATGCATTGTGTAGCAGTCACTGTATGCTGTGGTGTCTCCATCTGACTCTGAATGTTCTTGTGCCATTGTGAAGTTGATGAGGGGGGTGATTCTGCACATTGCTGGGGACAAGCCTGCTTTGCCTGACGATTACACCCTCTTCTTCCTCATCATCATCACCTACCACGGTGATTGAACTTGTAGCTGATATTTCCTGGCTCTCCTCACCTTCACTACCATGACCACATTCAGCAATATTGTTAAGGTGCTCCTCCATCCAGATTGCATGAGGTTTTTTCATATCAATTGTTTGACCACCAATACCATAACGTGAACCAGGCTTACCTTGACGAGAAATCATGTGGCAAATGGAGCATATCGCAATGTTCTCCTCATGTTTGCTAAGCGTAAAAAAGTCCCAAACTGTGGAGATCCACTTTCTTTGTGGGCCACTGTCAATGCCTGAATAAGAACTGGAGATAGGTTGGTGTATTGTTGATAGCCTCTCTGCAGTGCATACTTCCACTGAGGTAGGCATTGGTGTAGGTCTCAGCTGAGGCCTTACAAATATGGGAACTGGTGGTGCTACCTGTACCAGATCCCTTGGGGCAAGATGAATAGGAGGAGTTATGTTGGACTCCTTTGGGATAACTTTCATAATGCTTCCTCATCCTCCTCATCATTCCCTTCCATAATTCTAAGAATTTCAGGAACTTTTCTTTTCCCTTTTCTCTCCTGGCATCTACCAGACTCTTTTGGGGTCCACTACATGTCCCCATCATCATCATCAGAAGTGATGCTTGGAGAAGATGGTGGGGTGCCCTTTCTTTTCCATGCTGGAGATCTGGGAGATAATGATTCTAAAAGAGGAGATTTTTGCTCAGCAGGAAGTTCATTTTCCTGTTCTGCTCCAACTTGAGATAGATCTATTGTTGGTGGCTGCGGCTGTCATCCACTTTGCTCTGTTTCCTAAAATTACTGGGTACTACTTTGTGAAAGGGAAAATCCTATTTGACGTCACTGTTAGTCGGTGCCACCATGATTGCTGTGGCTTGCTCACTGACAGACCTGGTCTTGGGCACAGGTTGGTGCTGTTTATGTGGGAGTGCTGCTCCCAGGTTACCCACGGCAGCCTGTGCAGCAGGCACACGTCTCCCACAAAAAGTTGTGGTCATCTCATCACTGGTGGAAAGCATCTTCTTCTCTTTGACCACCTTCTTATGAGCAACTTTATTTGGGGTCATCTTAAAGCTCTCAGTTGTCAGTGGCACTAAGCTACACAACCGAAGAGATTGGAGGACTGATGCCACTGTACGGGCCTGCTGTTTGGCAGTACTGCAGATGATGTCTTTTCTTCTCTTGTGCACCTAAATGCAAACAAGAAAAAAAAACATTTAATGAAATGTGGCATTGTTGTAGTTTGAGTTAGTACAGACAAAACAGTGGCTATATTAGTGTGGTTGGTTACTAAGATAATCAATCAGCAATTTTAAAGTTAAACCACACCACCATCCCATAAAACTTAATTTCCAGTCTGGATGACACAACTTACAGTAATATCTCTTTGGTTTATGTCTATTCTAAAGTAGACACCTGTCGCAGTCAGGGAGGTGCATGGGTAAATGGAATAATCATAAAAAAATGAATGATTCTGTAGTGTCTGCAGTGCACCTAAGAAAGCCTGTCCAAGAAGAAATGGAATAATACCTAAAAAATGAATCCTGTTATGTGGCTGTGCGCCTATGGTCGATGGATGGATCAAGGCAAAATGAATGTAATATATATATTTTTTAAAACATTAAAATTACTTTAAAAAAAATCAAAAATCAAAATGAAAAAAAATTAAATTAAAAATCAAAACTTGCATATTAAAATAAAAAATAACATGGGAGTATGAGAAGAACCTCTTGTGAGGCAAGGAAGTGGACATGAAAAATGAAAAAAATGCATGTAATAAAAGCACTTTTACAGACAATGATCCTCAAGCATAATATTAAACTCACATCACATCCATCCATGCAAGCCTAAGGCAAAAGCTCTCTGGATGGATGCACAAAATGGCCGCCAGCCACATGGTCAAACAACAGCAGTGACCAAGGAGGCATGGGGAACAAAGAACACATGCAATATTAACTCAAAGGCACACTGGCTGGATGCACTAAATTACCACCAGCCACACGGTCAAATAACAATAGCGAGCAAGGAGGGATGGGGAGCAAAGAACACAATCAAGCCAAGAGCAAAAACACACAGGCTGGATGCACAAAATGGTTGCCAGCCACATGGTCAAACAACAACAGTGAGTAAGGAGGTATGGGGAACAAAGAAAACACGCAAGAATATGAACACAGACTACACAAAAGGGTCCCTGTCACATGCATGGAGAACAAAGACAAATGGTGGCCGATGACAAAAACATACACACACACACACACACACACACACTGGCCAGAAAAAGGTGGCATGCTGGTACCACTGAAGAAAAAAACATCAATTCAGCAATGAAAAACATGAACATTAACTGACCTATAGAGATTTAACAACAACATGCATCCTCCTTTGGCATAAACAATTGCACGACATATACACTTTTTGCAGAATAAACGTGAAATATAAACAATAGCCAACAATTTTCATTTAGTCCAATGCCATCCCTACCCTAAATCAAGTTTTAAAAACATATATGACAGAAACATTTCTTTCATTCACTGATGGCTAGTACTGGAATTACTGACTGGATGGCCTGTTGGAAGATTAGGCCACATAGTAAAATAAATGAATATTGCAAATGTAACAAACATGGGGAAAAGGTACTGAACTGTGCAGCATTTCTGCTTTATAAAAGGGGAAAAATGAAATGCAAAAAAAAAAAAAAAAACTAGGCTCCTACTTAAACTCCAGGCCACCCACCACAATGAAATTTAACAATCAAATAAAAGTACGAAGAAATGCTGGTGCAGGCCCTATTAAACAAACAACACCACTATACAACAGTTTTTTAACTTACTTGTGTGATATCACAAAAACAAAGTCCTTAAATCCAGATATTCACCCGACATAGAGAGTAATCCTTCCACCTCAAAATCCTAATAAAAAGTGACCAGGAGGTGGACAAAGCACTCAAAGAAGCTTGCTGGAAAGGAACAGGAACAGGAAGTTGGAGTGTCTAGGGCATTTCTTCCCTGTTGGAAAAAAAAGTAATAAAAAATGCTTCTCCCACTAAAAAACAACTTGAACAGTCCTTTTGAGAAGAAAATCCGCTAAAAAAAATCTGAGTAGATTTAGCTGCTTCTCGATTCAAAAATATATTTGAGATACATTCGCGAGTGGCACTAAATTGGAGCAGTTGCTGCTGGAAGCCGCACAAGCAACATTGAAATGTTGCTTGTGCTCGCTAGTGGCCTGAGAATATTGTGGCACTTGCGAACGAACACCAAAAACACATCTCACGTGAGCGAACTCAAACAAAAAACTCCTCTTCTCACTTGATGGTGGAATTTGGGAACTCCACGCTACTCTGTGTAGCGTAGAGTGCCCTAATTCTGAAAACGCTGCAAGCAAAGTACTATAAGACCCTTTCAAGTGATATTTTTTTTCTTAAATGCAGGCAAATGAACGCAGGCAGGGGTAGAAGACAACATCCTCAAGCCTTCAGATCTGTCACCATGGAGGAAAGGGACATCATAAAAAACACAGATTGAAGAGCCAAACCATTCAGGATTTATGTCACCAAGTTGAGACTGATCTTCAGCCTCACAATAGAACTAGAACATCAATAACACCAATAGTGTAAATCATGACAGTACTTCATTTATTTTGTGGCTACAGAATCTTTCCAATACACTGTGGCAGTGTCTGGAGGCATGTCACAACCAACCTTCAGTGGGGTGCTGCAAGACGTCCTTTAATGATGAGACACATCAACAGTTTCATCCAGTTTCCACAACATTAGGGTTTTGCCAATGTGAAGGGAGATTTTTATCCTGGGTGGCATACCACATGTGTTTGGAGAAATTGATGGCACACATGTTGCCTTGGTGCCACCACATGCCAGGGAATAGGTCTACAGCAATAAGAAGAACTTGCATTCAATCAATGTACACATTGTCTGCTTACCTGATTTGTACATCTGTGTGTGCCCTTTTCACAGGATCAACTCATGGTTCCTTTCAATCAACCAATCTAGTATTTTCAGAGCACTGCTTATCACCCTGGGTGATTTTCAGGCGCTGAGAATTGACGCTGTGTACCGATGGCCTCTAGTCAAAGAGCCAGGCCCTGAGTCCTTTCCTGAAGTTGGCGAGGGTGGGTGCAGTTTGCAGTTGGTGGGGGAGGTAATTTCAGGACTTGGCAGCGAGGAAGGAGAGTGAACCGCCTCTGCATCAGCTTTGGCAAATGCATGGTACATGTGCAAGGGTGAGGCAGGCTGAGCAGAGTTCTTTGGTAGGCTGGTGGATGGTCAGGCGGTGGTTAATCTGGTTGGGTCTGATGTTGTGGAGGCCTTTGTATGCAAGGATCATAACCTTGAATTTGTAGCTCTTCTGCACGGGAAGCCAGTGGAGGCTTCTGAGGTGAAGGATAATGCTGGTCCATTTGGGGAGGTCTAGGATGGGCCTGGCTGTGGGATTCTGTATAGTTGGGAGGCAGTTGAGGAGTTGGGTGGTGGCTCCGTAGTCCAATCTGCTGGAGAAGAGGACTTGGGTTACCGTTCTTTTGAAGTTGACTGGGATCCATCTGAAAATCTTTTGTAGCCTGCGGAGGATGAGGAAGCAGGAGGAGGACACTACATTGATCTTTTGCTTGAAGGTGAGTTGACTGTCAGTGATGATGCTGAAGTTGCTGACATGGTCTGTCAGGGTTGGCCCGAAAGCGGTGGGTCACCATGTGCTGACCCAAGGCGAGGTGTTGTTTCCGAAAATGATCACTTGATCACTTCTGTCTTGTCTGTGTTCAACTTCAGACAGCTGGACCTCATTCACTAGGTGACATTGGTCATGGCATTGTTGAAGTTGGATGTGGGGTTGGCGTGGTCCTCAGAGAGGGAGAGGATGGGTTGAGTGTTATCGGTGTATGAGATGTTAAGTTTGTTGGTGCGAATGATGTTGGACAGTGGCCTTATGTAGGTGTTGAAGAGGGTGGGGCTGAGTGAGGGCACCTGGGGAATGCCACAGATGATATTCTTGGGTTCTGATTTAAAAGGTGGTAGGTGGATTCTCTGGGTGTGTTCAGTGAAAAAGGTGTGGATCCACTTGAGGGAGTTGCTCCGGATGCCGATGTGGTGGGGTCTGTTGATGAGGGTGCGATGTGAGATGGTGCCGAATGCTGCTGAGAGGTTGAGGAGGATTAGGACTACTTTCTGTCTGTGATGTGGTCTTTTGTGGCAATCAAGGCAGTCTTTGTGCTGTGGTTGACACAGAAAACAATTTGGGAGACGTCCTGTGTTCTTCCTGGTGTTCAAAGAGCTATAGGTTGATGGCTCTTTCCAGATCTTTTGCAGGGAAAGGCAGCAGTGAGATCAGGCTGTAATGTTTTAGTTTGATGGGGTTGATGGAAGGTTTCTTCAGGAGCGGTTTGACCTCTGCCTTCTTCCAGGCATCAGGAACAGTGGCTGTAGTGATGGAGGCGTTGATGATGGGATTGAGGGCACAGCTGATCTCCTTCTGCCCTAGGTTGAATACGGGGTGGGGGCACAGGTTGGTGGGTGATCCAGAGTGCGTTGAGCTCAAGATGGCTGCCGTCTCCTGAGTTATTAGTGGCTTCCAGTTTGTGAGCAGGTGGCTGTGGGTGGTGTCCGCTGTCAGGAGGTGGTCAAGGCTGGTGTGTTACAGGTCAAAGTTGCTGTAAGTTGTCATTAATTTGGCATGGAATTATTCTGCCAGAGTGTAGCAGACGGCCTCTGAGGGTTGGTTCCTGTTCTTGGTGGCTGATGGGCAGGAGAATTGTGCCAATGCTGAAGAGGTCCTTAGAACGGTTGGCGCTTCTCTTGATGCGGTTGATCAGGACATCCTTCTTATCCTCTCGGAGATAGTAATGATATTTGTTGAGGGCTAGTTTGAAGATGGTGCATTCCGATTGGTTTTTGCTTGTGCACCATTGTCTTTCTAGTTGCCTTCATTTTCTCTTCAGCAAACGGAGTTTGGGCGTGAACCAGCTGGTGCTTGCTGGATATTTAGGTGTTGGAATTCCTTATGGGGCGCTTACTTCTGCACAGTTGAAGATCCAGTCAGAGAAATTGCACACGTCTTGCTAGAGGCTGCTGGCGGGGTTGAGGCTGTTGATGTTAAGGGTGGTGGCCCATTGGGTCTCAGTGATTTTTCCTCACCTGCAGTGTGGGAGGCAGAGGATGAGGAGGAGGGTTCTGGTTCACTTGCTATGGTGACATATCGATGCTGTGGTCAGTCCAGGTTAGATCTGTTGTGTGGGAGAATTTGATCCTGTCGCTGGTGTGAAAATGGAATTCAGGGAGTGTCCTGCATTGTGTGTGGGACTGGTGACCAATTTCTTGAGTCCGATTTTGCTCAAGTTGTCCAGGAAGATGGAGGAGTTGTAGTCATTGGGATCATCAAGGTGGAAGTTGAGGTCCCCCAGGACCATTGGAGTCAATGCCAAGGGGGAGATGAACTCGAAAAAAGCCTTGCAGAAGCCAGGGTGGTGGCTCGGGGGACTGTAGGGGAGGGTTCTTCTGATGGTGGTTCTGACGTCAGTTTGGGTTTGGAAATTAAGGTGTTCCATGATGGGTGACTTGTCTTCGACGATGGTACATAAGTGGTTGACCTTGTGGACGACTGTGATACCTTCCCTGTGCTTGTTGTGGTGGTCTCTGTGGATCATTTTGTAACCTTGAGGGGTTGCACAAGTGATGTCGGCAGCTTATGGTAATGAGCCAAGTCTCTGTGATGAACATCAGGACGGGGTTGAGAGTGGTTATGGTGTCCCATGTTTCAGTGGCGTGTTTGCAGAGGGATCTGATGTTGAGCAGTTGACAGTGCTGCTGTTCCTCAGGATGAGGTGTCGATGGTGTGGGACTGGTGTTGCAGATGAAGTGGCAGTAATGGCAGGTGAATGGTACTACTGTGGTCCGAGGAGATGTGCTGCAGCAGTTGTTGTCTCAGTTCCAGGGGACAAGGTCTCGCAACCGGGAGGAGGAGTATCAGTGGGTGGTGGGAGGTCCAGGGTTCCAGGCTCTGGGCACAGTCCAGGCATGGATGGGCACAGATGGACTTGTTTTTGGCATGCCTTGGTGCATCGGTGGTGCGCCTACTGCCCAGCCCACTTTGGCCTGCATTAAATAGGTCCTGCGGAGTGAGGGGCACTGGGTGGTGGTTGGCGGGCTGAAGGCAGAGGAGGATAGACAGCAGGGAAAAACGGGGGATGATGCTGGGGCTAATAAAAGGAAAGCAGGCTAAATAATACCAAAACAAGGCTAAAACAACCAAAGTAAGGCTGATTACAACTAAAGCTACTAAAATAAGGCTGATTATAAGCTAACAATAGTGCTCTCAGTAAGAGTACTGAGGCACTCTACCAGAGCTTCAGGACCTTGGAAAGAGGCAGCCAGATGGTGTGGGGGAGCTGGAACGGGGACTTAGTCAATGGGGTTGCGCTGCAGCCTCCATTAAGTAGGTCCTGGGGAGGGAGGAGTGCTGGGTGGCAGTAGGTGGCTGACAGCAAAGCAGGAAAAATGACAGGAAAAATGGGGGCGACATAGGGGTTAACAAAAAAAAAGCGGGCTGAAAAATACCAAAACAAGGCTAATACCACCAAAATAAAGCTGATTATAAGCAAAGCTACCAAATTAAGACTGATAAAATAACAAAAGTGTTCTCAGTAACAGTACTGCGGCTGTCTACCAGAGCTTCAGGATGCTGAGAAAAGGCAGCCAGATGGCATGTGGCAGCTGGCATGGATACTTGCCGTCCTTTGTACTACAGAACTGCATCATACCCCTGCAACAAACTGGACCTGAGAGGGACTGCCTTGTTGGTAAGTACAGTACGACACGAGGATCCTTTGTTTTATGCATAGTTTAGGAATCTACAATGGGATGAGATAGTTTTGCTCAATATATTTTTTACTTTCATCTAAGAGACTCACCTTATCCTAACCGACCATAGTTTATGGCACCGCTGAGGAATCCAACAACGTCAGGGGAAGACTACTTCAATAAGGCCCATGCAAGAACACAGACAGATTTAGGGGTATATTTGAGAGCCCCTAGCACCACTGGAGTGTCACTTTTAATGATGGCCCAATGGCGCTATGCCCTGCGACGTATTTACAAGGAGCCGTTGAGCCTCTTTTTTTTGGCTTAACACCACCTTGTAAATACAGCCCTTTAACACTCAGTCCTTTGCATGAAAGGGGCGTCCAATGGGTGTTGCTGTGGGCATGCCACAGCAACACGCATTGCATTTTGACAGTGCTTCAGATTTATGAGTTTTCATAAACCTAAGGCAGCGCCAAAATCTAACACCACCCCACGGATGGCGTTAGCAAGGCACAACAAGGAGGAATACTTTTATTCCTCCTCTTTTTTTGCTTTTTTCCATTCATGCTGCATTCTGCAGCATACAAAGAAAGAAAAAAATGCCAGACATGATTGTTATTGCGCCATTTGAACAATCATTTCAAATTGAATCTTTGGCACTTCTTTGGCAGAATGCAGCACACACAGAAGTGCCAAATTGCCATTAGTGATTGTTTCTATGCAGAGAGGGACACCTTCCTGCACATAAACAATCAAACCCCTCAACACAGACATCTTTGCACGATGATGCAAGGATGCCTACGTTGGTGCTAGGCAGCTGAATTTAGCATCAGCGCTTGAACAACACAGGGGTGCGCGTATTCAATAAAATACAGTGCATCTCTGCATTGTGAAAATGACAGAGCGTGGCGCTGCCAATTTTGACACAGCGTCGCGTTCTGTCATTTTCTGGTAAATATGGGCCTTAGATGTCAGGACAAAGCTTGTGAGCCCTCATCTACTCATCCAATAACATGTGCCAAATTACGGTTGCCAACTGCATGTTTCACAACATAACCCTGAGACGTAACATCTCAATTTTCTCAGAGGATGGAGACCATGAATAGCTACCAGATGAGGACATTGAAATAGCCAATTAAGATTACAGTGGTGAAGAGAAAGGAATTGACATACATCAAGATTTAAAGACAACTTCTTCACCCGAGTGTAAGTTTACCCTTACTTATTGTAACATCAAATGTCAGAACAATTTGTAAATAGTGAACATATCAGTCTGTGATGGTAATTTAGCAGTAATTGTTAGCTCAGAAAAGTCCAGGGAAAAGGTGTTTGTTGATCAAAGTTTCGATACATTGACTATCGTGTTTATTGACATAGATTATTTCTGCTTGTGCTAAGTATATGTGTCCTCCTAACTTATCATTTGAGTCAATTTTCTTATGTGAAATCATTAATTTTTCCTTGTTATTTTGGTTTATGATCCTTCACCATGTCATCCTCAGTTGAACATTTCAAAGTTGTAAAAACCAACACCAGAGAGAGTGAAAAGACAAGTGTCTGCTTATCTTCCCAAAAACATCATAATAAAATCAACAAAATCAAGTAGATAGGGCCTGATTTATACGTTTTTAGCGCTCGATTTGCATAATTTTTTTATGCAAAAGTGGTGCAAACTAATGAAATTCAATTATATTTTGTACGTTTGTGCCGCATTTGCATAAAAAAATTACGCTAATGCAGCGCTAAAAAAAAAATAATTAAGCACATAATATTTAAACATAGAGCCTGTTTTTTGTGTCTCTAGAAAAATAATTTAATTCTTGTAAAAGACCCTTCACCCACCAATCTAGCTGGTGGCATGCTTCATCATCTGGGTCCCACCATGGGTGCCGCAAGCCTCCGAGGTGTGCGTACATGCCTGATTACAGTAGAACTGGTCAAAGATTTTTGTGTAAGTGCACCTAAAATATGATGTGTTCATAAACTAGAAACAGTATCATAGTAAAATTGCCTAGAGGGCTCCCTTTTACTGATGTACCTTTGTAATACTGGTGCTCTCAGACAAGATTAAAAACTGTGTGTGATGTACTTGGAGCTATAATGGTCTCCTACATCTAATAAGGTGGACATGTTTAAGCCCTTGAGCTATGTAACCCAAAGGGTACAAATTGGCTTTCTTCAGGATCTATGATAGATTTTTCATCAGCTCTGTAGGACCAAAGCTAGTACAATATTTTGTTTACTCACTGATCCTGTTTTAGTAACAGCACAGCTCCATTTGAGAATTTGTGCCTCCTTTTGATCTCAATTCATGGGGGTGCCGAGGGGATGAGCCCTGTAGTCACACAGATTTCAAGAGATGTCATCCGTCTTTTGCCTACATAAGTCCCCACATCCTCCGAAAGGTTAATTTCAAAGTTGTGACATTTGCAGTGATATGTTGCTCTTGGAAAGTACAAAGGGAACTTGGGTTGACCCTGGGACACACACTTTGGATGTACAGATCTTGTAAAGAGACAACTTGCACAGTGATTGCATGGAGGTTCGTAAGATTGTATTAGGCCCGTTTTCTGTTGGATGTTGCCACCAAGGCAATATGTGCTGCTTAACATGCTCTAACCACATGTATATGTCAAGTCATAGCATACTGATCTCCCTACATGTTGGCTAAATATTAATTTTGTTTTAAGTGTATAAAGCTGTTGATGTGTTTCATCATTGTAGAATTATCTTTTTGTAGCACACCACTGAAAAGTGGTTGCAACATGCCTCCAGATACCACCACAGTACACTGAAATGATCCTGTTGCCACAAAATGTAGTATTGCAATGATTTTGACTATTAGGGCCAGATTTAGGAACCGTTTTGCATGGCGCAAACTGTGAAATTCGCAGTTTGCGCCATGCAAAACGCACATCGCAATGCACATTCCCATTTTGCGGGTCGGTACCGAGTCGCAAAGTGGGAATGTGACTCGCAAATAGGAAGGGGTGTTCCCCTTCTATTTTGCGAGTCGCACCGCGATGCAGGATTGCTTTGTGACCGCGAACGCAGTCGCAAAGCAATTCTCAGTTAGCACCCATGTGAAGTGGGTGCTAACTCATTCGCAAAAAAGGAAGGAGTCCCCATGGGACCCCTTCCCCTTTGTGAATGGCGCCAAAAATATTTTTTCAGAGTAGGCAGTTGTCCAATGGACCACTGCCTACTCTGAAAAAATGAAACCAAATGGTTTCATTTTCCTGAGTGTATTGCAACTCGTTTCCTTTAAGGAAAACGGGCTGCAATACAAAAAAAAAAACAGCTTTATTAAAAAAGCAGTCACAGACATGGTGGTCTGCTGTCTCCAGAAGGCCACCATCCCTGTGAGTGCAGGGAATCGCAAGGGGGTCGCAAATTGTGACCCACCTCATTAATATTAATGAGGTGGGTCTTTGCGACCCCCTTGCGATTCGCAGATGGTGTCAGGGACACCATTCTATATATAGGATTGCGACTCGCAAATTGCGAGTCGCAATCCCGTTTCTACCTACATCTGGCCCCAAGTGTAATTTATGAGGAAGTCCTTTTGTGAGGCAGGATGGCTGGCCACAGCTGATGACATGAATCATGAATAGTTGCCTTTTTAATATGTTTAATTGGATTATATTCCCCTTTTCCATGGTGTCAAGGTCTGTCATTCTAAAAGGCACAGACTGTCGAGTTATGTATTTAGATGTGAAAAGTATCTAAAATTTGGACAAAGAATTGCTACTTACAAATGTATGATAGCAATACATTGAGATTTCAGTTTTTTTACAAATGGGAAATACATAACCTAATTATTATATCTTATTTTTGTTTAAATCTTATTGAGTAATAATTTTTAATAATGTTGATGGATGGAAGACAAAAAACAGAAATACCACAATCAATACAACACTAGTCTTTGACTTTGGAGAATTATTTTATTAACACAAATTAACTAAAAATAGTTTGAGGCATAATATCAAGGGAAAAAGAGAAGAGAAATAAAGTACATGATGGTGGATGAAACTATTTATGATTAGCTAAAATTGTTTGTAGTCTAAATTACAAATTACAACTGCCCCAAAAAAAAAAAAATGTGTCCATGAAATAGTCCACAGAATGAATGGTAATCACAAACTGGAGGGCATTAGGTTCAGTGTCTCTTGGCGGTGGCGATAGAGGTCTTGCCATCCTTTCGTGGTGGTCTGGATGACTGTCCCCCCCTGGGGAGTGGGGGTCCACAGTCAGTTGCAGGGACTGGGGTGGGTGGACAGTTTCCTGCTGTGGCAGGGCCTCCCTGTCTGTGGATGAGGAAGGTGTATTTTGTCCTGATGTTGAACCGTAGTCAGGGATAGGTGGTACAGGAAAAGCCCTGCACATTTTATGATAAATGTCAAACATCACCCACAGGGAGCACAAATTGAAATTGTGATTCTGCATCTCTACATTTTGCTCCCTCTGCACAAGCTTCATTTCCAAGAGTTCTGTAAGGACCTGGGCCATCACATCTTGGGACTGCTGTAGTGCCCCTGAGGTTCAGTCAGTGGTGGTCTGGGTGATAGTATCCAAGTGGCTTCACTTAGCTGGCCCACAGATTCCCTCTCACAACCCCCACTACCCTGTGCCCTTGAGGCAGTGTGCTGCATCCCACTGGATCATGGAAGAACTGGAGTTGATGAACAGCAGCCAGTACTGGGGGCCACACGATTTCTGTGATGTTCATTTAGACACACAGGGGCATTTGTGTACTCCGTTTGCGCCGAATTTGCGGCGTTTTTTTGGACGCAAATTCGACGCAAAACTAACTCCATATTTATACTTTGGCGTTAGACGCGTCTAGCGCCAAAGTTCCTGGAATTAGTGTCATTTTTTTGGTGAACACCTTCCTTGCGTTAATGATATGCAAGGTAGGCGTTCCCGTCTTAAAAAATGACTGCGATGCTATTGCGTCGTATTTATACTGCCGGGCAAAAATGACGCCCGGGAGTGGGCGGGTCTAAAAAACCTGCATTAGCGCCGGATTTTAGCACCTGGGTCAGGGCAGAAGTTAAGGGACCTGTGGGCTCAGAATGAGCCCAGAGGTGCCCTCCCCTGCCCCCAGGGACACCCCCTGCCACCCTTGCCCACCCCAGGAGGACACCCAAGGATGGAGGGACCCACCCCAGGGACATTAAGGTAAGTCCAGGTAAGTATTTTTTTTTATTTTTTTTTGTGGCATAAGGGGGCCTGATTTGTGCCTCCCTACATGCCACTATGCCCAATGACCATGCCCAGGGGACAGAAGTCCCCTGGGCATGGCCATTGGGCAAGGGGGCATGACTCCTGTCTTTGCTAAGACAGGAGTCATTTCAATGGGGGATGGGCATCGTTAAAAAATGGCGCAAATCGGGTTAAGACGTTTTTTTTGCCTCAGCCTGACTTGCCCCATTTTTAGACGCCCAAACGCCATTTTTCCCTACTCTGGCGCTGCCTGGTGTACGTGTTTTTTTTTCACGCACACCAGGCAGCGCCGGTCGGCTAACGCTATTCAATAAATACGGCGCCCGCATGGCGCTTCAGAATGGCGTTAGCCGGCGCTAATTTTTTGGGCGCAAAACTGCGTTAGCGCAGTTTTGCGTCAAAAAGTATAAATATGGCCCACAGAGTGGAGGTATCCATTGGCTGAGGTGTTGCTGCAGCTGGGGTGGGAGATGTAGGACTGGGCCAAGTGAAACTCACTGGAGCTGTCTGCACAGACAGACCAGATTGACCCTTGAGCTTCGCATCATCCAGGCTTGCAATAGTGGTACCTTCACTGAAAGCTTGACCCTAGTCTAGAGTAGAGGTGAATTCAGTTGCAGATATTAGTCTACCGGCCCTGGGTGTAGGACTTAAGATGAATTACAGACAATATGAAATGAAAAGTCTAGATTTTATCTCAAATGCACCTTCAGCTACAAATAAAGCAACCTAAAAGTGAAAATTATGATTACTGGAATGACAAGGCCTTTGTGTGATTTTTATTAATTTACACATGCAAGGTAATTTACACAGGTGCAAATGTCATAACTAATGTTGGAGAGATGTCCTGAAATGAAAAACATTATTTAGAAAGTGTACATTACATGCACCAGACATTCAACCAAAACACAGTAGTGAGGAGAATTGAGAACTAAGGTCCATTAAGCTAAAAACAATACTGTAGTAAACTTATTAGAATTAATGGAATTGGTCATCATGTGAACACTGCAAAGTAAATTAGTCTGTATGTAAATTGCAATTGTGTGTAAAAGTAGTATCAATACTACTTATATCCAGCATGCCACAGAACATGATTGAAAATCTTTGATTCAACAAACTATAAATTATGTAAGCAAGTACATAAATTCAGGGGAGTAAAAAGAAGGTGACAACATACTAGATCTTCAAAACAAATGACATTTTTATATATAGCATGAAATGGTGAATGGCAAATGCATAACACTTTGACATGTGCATATATGAAAGAAAAGGGAGGTTGAGCAACATCATATTGCACTATTGTTTTCCAGACACAAAAACAGGGCATCGTGGTAGTGTAGCCATTAGCAAACACCATTGACATTGCTTGGTAAAATGTGAGTTAAACATACCTATATAAATATCTACAGTGAAAATGAACACACATTTACAATATGTGCTCACATATGTGAATGATGTAAATAGGTGAAATAAACACTTAGAAGCAATATTCCTATATGTGCAAATAGGTGGAGTTTGGAATCTGTTTTTTTAAGTACAACAACATACATTCACATAAAGCAAAGCACTAGGCAAATGCAAGGAATGATCCATGGAGAACAACATACATTCTGACAAAACATTTTGAGCATTGTTAAAAAGAAAGATACAAGCATGATGCTGTAATTTGGATAAAAGAAGATATTTTGGTGAATCATGTTTAGATATATGTTTTGATGAGAGTTTTGAAACATTCTGAATAGCTAACTTAAGGGCAGAAACTACATTTGTGATTAGTGAGACACTGCTAAGTTCAACTTGCCAGTTTCCGTTCCACCAGGGACTCCTGTCAAGCCTTCAGGATGTAGGATCTTGCTATCCCAAGAAAAGAATTGTAATGGGGGCTGAGAGAACCAGTCCCTTCGCCTCCAGGTGAAGCTTGGAGGTCAGTGAGCGCACTTTTCCTGTAGGTCATTCCATCTCATCCTAATTTCTTCCTGTGTGCATAGATTGTTTGCTACAGCACTCACTCTGTCAACTATTCTGATCCACATTTGCCTTTTCTGAGATATGGTCATAATTAGTAATTGGGCTCCAAACAATTGTAACTGTACTCTAATAATTTCATACACCATGACTGACAATTCTCCCTCTGGAAAACATGAATTCCTCCTATGTCCATAGTGAGTAACTAAATTAATTATGAAGTTACCTAAAAGTTGATGAAAAATAAATAAAAATAAGTGAAAGAAAAGGAAAATAAACAGAGGGAGAAAAAATCTGACCTTTGTGGCAAAATCAGCAGCAACATGGTGTTCTGCAGCGGAATGGCAAACGATCATGGTCTGAAATGGAATTTGTTTTTCAGTGTGGGTTGCAGGTCTTCATAATTTGCCAGTATACATCAGGTGTGTACTGCTAGCATCCATCCAATAGCCACAGCCATAGTACAATGATGAATGGGTCCCATGCCAGACTCACGCTGTCAGGAGACCGCCACTGGTACGCTGCCAGGGTGACTTATCTAAATATGGTTGGCATAATCCCACCATCCCATCGGCTGTGGGATACTGCTCATGTGAAGGAGTATGCACCATTGACGTGGACGGAGGTTGAAAATGCCATAGATCTAAATACGACAGTTGGAACTCTGAAAATGGACTTGATAGAGTACTTGAGCCCTCCACCATGGTGGGACGGCAGGCACTCATCCCGTCAAGATCTAAATCACATCATATTTCTTTAATAAACAAATCTATGTATTCTCCCAGTGGTTCTAAAATCAAACCACAACCTATTAGAGCAGGGCAACATGGTGGTGATTCAAGACTCTTATAGACTTTTGGGAGTGTGTGTAGAACAAGAACCCTTAGATGCTTATTATTAAGCAAATGAAAATGAAATCCTCCTGGAACACCTCTCGGCACTTCCTGGTGGACACAGAAACCCCAGCAGGTGTCCCAAAAGGAAAGGGGGAGTGGAAGAGAAAGAGACAAAACACTGTCACGTCTTGCCGGTCCAGCAATGCACCCCGTATCTTCGGGGGGGCAGGTCGTTGTTGACAGAGTGATAGTAGAGCTAGTGCACTCTACTTCCTTGAAACTGAATCTCTCTTTCTGATAAGCAATGGTAAACCAACTGTGTAACACAGAACATTATGTTTACCTAGAAACATGAAGGTTTAACCAAGAACAGAGATATGATTTAACCCTAATTCCTGGGGATGCTGACAGATAATGCAGGAGGCAATTTGGGGATTCCTGACAATTATAAGGTTGCACACTATCAATGTGACCATAGCGGTCCAACCACTATGTCTCAGCAGGAGGAAATGAGGACTATGAAGGGAGACAGTCAATTCAAGACAGCCTCACATGTCCAGTGCCGGCATGGAGCCCATCACACACGTCCTGGTGATGTTGCTGCTCATCGATGAAGCCCAAAATCCACGCTGCCATGCACCCAACCGACCATAAGTACACACATCCTTCTGTTTATTAACTGTACCGACAGATCATTGTGGCATCATCCATATAGGGGTCATGTTATGGGGACAAAGTAAATGTGTCACTGTGTCCCAGGTCAGAATCACACACAATGAAGGACACATCCACAGTCACAATACACCCCCTTTGGACAGGTCACGCATACTGCACTGCAAGACTGCACAAAAATACACGTCCACCTCTCAGGCACAGGGACATTGAAGTGAACACAACATTGTTCCACACAACACCAACAACACACCAACATCACAGCTACAAATACAACTCACACACCCACATTCCTCACATGTAATGGACTGTCATCACATTCAACACACAAAGGTTTGGATGAGATATGGAACACAAATAACACTCCCAGTAAACAGCGCTGTAAAGGAAACACACATCACCCACATTGGGACACAATGGAAGGACAAGGGATGCACAATAGTCAGAAAGAAAAATAAGCAAACCTCACCATCCAAACAATACTGGCACAATAGGGATGGGGCCAGAAGGAAAACACAGGGAAGCAGGCTACAATGGGACACATATATTCTTGCAACTGCCCATAAAACATTTGTACAAGAACAGGCCCTTCAGGTATCTCTGGGACAAAACGTACTGGACCCAAATTACATGCCTATCTGCACAATGTGGAAGTGCAAGTCAACAAAGCACATACAACCCCAACTGCATAGGACATACATCTACATGAACTAGCAGAAAGGCACACAGCTAAATGCACACATGCACAGTCAAATGCCAACAAAGCTAGCACCATTGAACACTCTCCATGCATGCACAAACATAACTCAAGATGACACATCAGATGAATACGTAATTCATACCAGTGGGACAAGTCTAGCTCCATACGTGCTCACATTGGACAACACAAGATGAAATACCATACCAAGCAGTACAAAATGCCATGACACCACCACACCACCATTGCATGTACACCTCCATATCCATACATACACCCTTGTCTTGGGGGACACCAGCACTGCCCACAAACTCAGATACTGTAAACAACAGCAAATGCATCAGCAAGCAGGCTGAAACACACACAAGTGTAGGCACATGACAAAAGTTACTCAGAAACAACATAAAAGTAGAGAAGGAATCACAGGACAAATGTATACTCCAATGAAACAACTGTTTGGGTTTATTCAATTTTAAAAAGGGAAAATTCCAAGGCCATTGGCTAGTCCATGGGTGTTGGCACAGGCATATCATGGTATCGTCACTTGACACCGAACTGCCAGGGAACTTCCACAGGAAGGGGAATCAAGTGGGAAGGCAGGCACCTCAGTGATCACCCATGAGGGTCAAATGTGGGAGGGGAGTTTGGTCTTGGGTTTGGGAGGTGTGGGCTTCTTCTTTGGGGGAGGGATGTGGGGAGCCTGCAGAGGGGGCCTTGGAGGTGGAAGGGAGGGGCTGGGAGGTAGGTATGGGCCTCTTAGTTATAAGGCAGAGTGTGGGAGCAGGGGAAAGGGCAAGGTCAAACAAAAAAACTTCCTGAGGGACATGGGATGGTTAGCAGAAGGGACCTGGGATTTGGAGGTCCAGGGAGTGGCTGTCTGCTGTGACATTGTAGATGTCGTGGATGCATGCTTCTGGGAGGTATACTTGTGATTAGGTGGTGCTGGTTGCATGGGTGAGTGAGTGCGTTTGTGTGTTTTGGGTGGCTGGAGTGGTGGATATGTGTGTGCCTGTTGGAGTGGTGTCTGAAAGTGTGCTGGATGTGGTGGATGTCTGTGTGTCTGTTTGTGTGGTGTCTCATGGTATGGTGCTTTTGGTGGATGTCTGGGTGTCTATTGGTGTGGTGTCTACAGGTATGCTGGGTGTGGTGGGTGTGTCATTTGCACACATGGTAGTGCCTGTGGGTATACTTGATGTTGTGTGTGATATGCTGGGGGTGGTGGAGTGGTGTTTGTCTCTGGGGAAGTGGTGACTGTTGTTGTGTCTATGGGTGTCTGCTGTTTGCTTGCATGCTGGTGTACATTGTGGTGCTGGTGTCTGTGTGTGCTGCTCTTGTGTATTGAGGCAAATGCATGTGGATTGCTCTGTGTTCTTTGGGTGGGTAGGGGAAGGGGGGATTTGGATTGGGAAGAGGGAGGTGGAGGTGGAGGGGAGCTAGAAGGTGGAGGGGTGACTGGCTGCCTTCAATGTCGAGGCCAAAGCATGAAAATATCTCTGTAGGCCAGAGATTGCACCACGAATGCCTTCGATGGAATGCATTTGTTTGTTGGAGTTGGGTTGCCAATCCCTGGATGGTATTCAAAATGGCTGTCTGACCCACAGAGGTACTTCTCAGGAGGTCAGTAGCCTTCTCACTAAGGGCAGCAAGGGTAACACGTGCCGGGACAGAGATGCCTGCGTCAAAGGAGACGCCACTCTCTTGGACGAGTGGCAGCACGGCCAACTGGGTGGGGATTAACAGGGAGGGGGTTGATGGTACATGGGGTGGCAGTCAAGGATGGTGCAGGGGGATGCCCCGATGAGTCCACCACCACTAGGGAGTGTCCACTGAAAAAAGAATCCATTGATAAAGAGGATGTTCTGGTCTACCCCGTGGCTCTCCCCTCACCCTCCAGGCCACTGGGTCCCTCTGTGTTGGTAGTATCTTGACACGAGGTCCCTTGGCCATATACTTCTCCACTCATGCCCATGATTACACTTGAACAACAGCTCTCATTAACAAACATTACCATGATATCATACTCTACCTAAGTGGCCCATACACATGCCATACCATATGCATGCATGCCATCTGAACTGTCATCAATTGCCCACAGGAAAATCAGGATCTCAGACAACTACAATTGCATGACTGAAGTTGTGCAATCACAGTAACAAGTAGGAGACCTCATCACGCTCAAACCTTTGTCCCATGGAGCAGACCTCAGTTTCCTTTTGTCATAAAATAGTAGGCCAATGTCAAATGCATTTATACAGATATCATACAAGGTCATGCCCACATCTATTTGCCACTTACATAGTTACCCAACAATAGGAAATGATGCTCCAAAATCCTGCCATGTTGATTACAAAAGTACAATATTCAGGAGAAGGTGACTTGGCAATACTTTACCAAGTGATATTTGTTTCAATAGAGTCATGGAGTTAATACTAATGTCACTCAAATAGGCCACACATGGAAATGAACACTGTAGACATCATGTGTAATATGTCAGAGAGACATAAAATCAATCAGCAAGCCCCAGTGTAATCACCTCTAATGTCTGACACCCCTTACAATGACATACTATGAGTGCATAAGTATATGTTGGAGAGGTCCAGAGATTTGCAGGTACTGGAACGCCCTCAACAAGTTGCCAAATCGGAAGCTACCACATTGTCTCCATTATGGTTATGCAGATCCAGATGTCTGTCTGTAGGTAATGCTTGTACCCCAAAAAATGTGATTTCAAAATAACTGCAAGTCACTCCATGATGCATGCCAACAGTCAGGCCACAAACATTACCTTTTAAACATGTGCACTGCACTTTTCAACATGATGCCACATCAAGGGCATTTAAATGAACATTGTGGCAAAAAACTCTATGCCTACCTGTCATGTTGTCACAGTGTCCTTTCCTCAGGATCTGCACATTGCTGAACAAAAGGCCCATCTTCCGGCGTCACCAACTCAGAAAGCTATTATGGCACAGAGTTATGATGAAGCCAGTCGGAGGGAAGGGAATTAGGGTAGGGAACAGCAGGGAGAGAGATCTGAAAAGAAAAGGTTAGAACAAATATGCACTTACTCATTCATAGCAGTATAACTCATCAGTAGATTCTTGACTAAATGTGTCTCCGTGATATCAGATGAAGACCCCTTTTGAAGTGAGGGCAAAGCCCCTTCTTTGAATCATGAAACAAGAACAAACTACAATCTCAGAACCAAGAGATGGTAAGAGCTTAGGACTATGATCATACTCTGAATATTAATCCTGTAACATCTATGCATTCGTAACATAAACCTTTGATCATGGTCTAGAAAATCTCAAAGAATTGTGGGGGTCATTACGACTTTGGCGGGCGGCGGAGGCCGCCCGCCAAAGTACCGCCGTCAGAATACCGCTGCGCGGTCAAAAGACCGCCGCGGTAATTCTGAGTTTCCCGCTGGGCTGGCGGGCGACTGCCAGAAGGCCACCTGCCAGCCCAGCGGGAAACCCCCTTCCACGAGGATGCCGGCTCCGAATGGAGCCGGCGGAGTGGAAAGGGTGCGACGGGTGCAGTTGCACCCGTCGCGATTTTCAGTGTCTGCTATGCAGACACTGAAAATCTTGGTGGCGCCCTGTTAGGGGGCCCCTGCAGTGCCCATGCCATTGGCATGGGCACTGCAGGGGCCCCAAGGGGCCCCACAACACCCGTTACCGCCAACCAGGTTCTGGCGGTCAAAACCGCCAGAACCAGGCTGGCGGTAAGGGGGTCGGAATCCCCATGGCGGCGCTGCCTGCAGCGCCGCCATGGAGGATTCCTCAGGCCAGGGGAAAACCGGCGGGAAACCGCCGGTTTCCCTTTTCTGACCGCGGCTTTACCGCCGCGGTCAGAATAGGCCTGGATGCACCGCCAGTCTGTTGGCGGTGCATCCGCGATCCACGGCCCTGGCGGTCCATGACCGCCAGGGTCGTAATGACCCCCTAAATGTGCTTTTCACGTATTATGCTTTCCAAAAAACAATGAAAACTATGATTTGCGTATCTCCAAAAATGCTTTCACATTCACAACTATAAAGCCAGAAAGTTTTTACTCATTGAACTTGAAGGGCTTTGTTCCTTATGCCAGATAGCGCTTTCATTTGTTTCATCTGAAGAGCTACGCTCATTATACTAAGGGGCTCCTTACTCATGTGGCCTGAATCACTTTGATTTTTGTGCCAAGGGCTTTTTATGCATGTGGATTGAAGCTCTTTGATTGCTGTGCCAAGGGCGCTTTCCTCATGTGGACTGAAGCGCTGTGATTGCTGTGTCAAAAGTGCTTTACTCATGTGGACTGAAGCGATTTAATTACCGTACCAAGGCCGCTTTCCTCATGTGGACTGAAGTGCTTTTATTACCGTGCCAAGGCCGCTTTCCTCATGTGGACTGAAGCCCTTCAATTTCCGTGCCAAGGACACTTTACTCATGTGGACTGAACCGCTTTAATTACCGTGCCAAGGCTGCTTTCCTCATGTGAACTGAAGTGCTTTAATTACCGTGCCAAGGGCGCTTTACATGTGTGTCCTGAAGCGCTTTGCTCATTGTACTAAGGGGTGCTTTACTTCTGTGCTCTGAAGTGCTTTAATCGTCGTGCCAAAGCGACTTTACTCTGAAAACTGAAAACGCTTTGCTTGTTGTGCAAAGGGTCGCTTTACCTTTTAGAAGTACAGCTCCCTTCAAGATTTGGCTCATCTAGACCATACCGCTATGAGTACGACCTTCTCGTATCTGAATTCACCATGAAAACAAGGGTACTCCGATTTGCCATCCATCTGCCATGTAGGAAATCTGCTCTTCTTCAGAGGAATCCCCTACGAGGTCTGACTGCATCGAAGTCTTCAAAATAGTGAGCAACGTGGTTGGGTGTGGCTCGGCTTTATAGGCCTGCCACACCCCAAGATGGCTGCTGCCTCTAAAAACATGGGAATTGTAGTCCCTTCATGGAATAGCACTGATGTGTGTTAGCATGCCCATGACTGCTGGAGTGGTTTGAGTAGAGGCAGGTAACGTAACTGACAAAGGGGGTCATTCTGACCTCGGCGGTAAAAGTCGCTTACCGCCGGCCAGAAGGCCGCCATAACACCGCCGTGGCAAACCGCCACGGTCATTCTGACCCGCAACTGGCAAACCGCCAAAAACCCGACATCCACAAAAGTCCGCCACACCAAAGGTCAGCGGGAAACTGGCGATGACCAAACCACCACCGTCACGCCAACAGAAATACGCCCATACCATTCTGACCCACAAATCCCCGCAGCGGTCTTTCAACCGCGGTATTCCATTGGCGGTACACACCGCCGCGGTCAAAATACACACACCTTTACAAAACACTACCACATTGGATAATTCAAAATACACACACCTGAGACACATACACACACCACTCCCACACACCCAATTAAATATTAAACACACACCCACATCACCCACAAACCCCTACGACCACAATTGCGAGTGAACGACAGAGAGAGAGAGCACAGCATAGAGTACACCATCACACAGAGGCAAATCACAACATCACCCACACAATTTCCACGCACAAAACACCATACACCACCACACTCACCACACTCTACAACACATACACCACCCCTCACCTCATCCACACCACCCCATGGCACCCCAAAGACACCCCAGGTTCTCTGACGCAGAACTCAGGGTCATGGTGGAGGAAATAGTTCGTGTAGAGCCCCAGCTCTTCAGGGCACAGGTGCAGCACACAACCATTGCCAGGAAGATGGAGCTATGGCAAAGAATAGTGGACAGGGTCAACGCTGTGGGACAGCATCCACGCAATCGGGACGACATCAGGAAGCGGTGGAACGACCTACGGGGGAAGGTGCGTTCCATGGTATCAAGGCACAACATTGCGGTGCAGAAGACTGGCGGCGGACCCCCACCTACTCCCCTAGAATTCACAGCATGGGAGGAGGAAGTCTTGCACATCCTGCATCCTGAGGGCCTTGCAGGAGTAGGCGGAGGAATGGACTCTGCTAAGTCAAATCTTCACTACTCCATTCCCCCCACCCCACCTGCATGCCAAATCATACCCCCACCCTCACCCCCACCCCATCACACCAACTCCTTGCAAATGGCTCACCATCACATCCCACCGATCCCAAAACCTAGCCCTGCGTGCGTCCCCAAAGCATGGACACCCATCCCCAAAGCATGCCCACTGCACACACCCATCACCCCCACAAGCCACCGTCACAAAAGCCCCCACAAGGGAATGCCAGCACTGGGGGACACGGCCACCCACCCATTACACGAAATGCCACACACAGAAGCAATAACCATACTCTTATACCCCTGCAGGATCCGAACGCCACCACACCGCCACGGAGGGTCCAGAGATGTCCATCCCACCCCCAGAAGAGGCCCCCAGTGATGACATCAGCTCTGTCTCCCTGGACCCTGATGACCAGCCCTGCCCATCGGGGACCTCAGGACAGTCGGTTCCCCACAGACAGCCACAGGCTACACCAGACCTAACCCCCTCTGGGAACACCAGCACAGCTCCCACCCAGCGGGCCCATGCCTCTGTCTCCAAGACACGTCAATCAGCGGTGTGTCCACCACTACAGGGCACCCAGGTTGACCCACCACCCCAACAACAACAGGGACCTGGGGGCAGTGGTAGTGGGCACACCGTCCAGGGGACAGAGGCCCAGGGAAACAGGGGAACTGGGAGGGCTGCTGTGCGACAGGGGGGGGACAGGCCCAGGGAACCGACTCTCCAAGAGGCCCTCTCCTCCATCATGGGAGCATACCACCACTCCCAGGAGACGATGGCTACGGTATTGGCCAGGTTCCAGGAGATCCAGGTCATGCAGGAGCAACAGTACATGGGGTTCAGAGAGGAACTGAGGAACATTAGTTCCGCAATGGGGACCATCGTCGTGGCCCTAACCCAGATAGTCACCACATTGCGGGACCATGTGGCACCACAAAGGGCCCCTGTCACTAGCCTGGACCAGGAAACAGCCTACCACCTCCGCCGGCGCTAGTGGACAGGAGGCCCCCACACAACGACAGGCCACCAGAACCCCACCTCCTGCAGAAGAAGAACCACCCCGCAAGCGGAACCTGAGATCTCACAAGAAGACAGAGTAGGATTGCAAGACCCCCGCCAGCAAACGATACCCCCTGATGTCATCCCACTGTCCCACATTGTCACCGTGTCCAACCTTGAACCGCCCCTGCTCCATCCTTCCACAGGCATATGGACAATGCACCTGTGCGACTGAGAACTGGACTCTGCCATGGACATTACTCCACCATCACCCATCCCCGTTTTACAATCATGTTCCTTATATTTAGCACTTGAATTAAATCACTTCTTGCACTAAAAAAATCTGGAGTCTGCTTGTATTTTGAACAAATGTATTAGACATAACGGTGCCAAAATGTGCAGTTACATTGTGATGATAACATACCACACAGCTGTAGTCCATGGGCAAACAAAGCAGAGGTCACGCAGTGGGGCCCACAGCTCTGAAAATGGAAGGGAAAGTCACAACTCAGTTAACAGGAACTGGGGGGGAACTCAGACAGTAGAGAGGCAGGAAACTTTAAGTAAATGTAAAATGGCGTGGTTGATTCGTACCTGTGTGCTACTGAAAATACTGTTGTATCACTGTGTCCCTGTTGTCTGTGTCGTCCCCGTCGTCCTCCTCCTCTTCACTCTCCACAGGCTCCACAGCTGCTACAACACCACCATCTTGACCATCCTCCTGCAGGAAAGGCACCTGGCGTCGCAAAGCCAGGTTGTGAAGCATACAGCAGGCCACAATGATATGGCACACCTTCTTTGGTGAGTACATTAGGGATCCCCCTGTCATATGCAGGCACCTAAACCTGGCCTTCAGGAGGCTGAAGGTTCTTTCTATAATCCTCCTAGTTCGCCCTTGGTCCTCATTGTAGCGTTCCTCTGCCCTTGTCCTGGGATTCCTCACTGGGGTCAGTAGCCACGACAGGTTGGGGTAACCAGAGTCACCTATTAGCCACAAACGGTGTCTCTGTTGCTGTTCCATCACATAAGGGATGCTGCTATTTCGCATGATGTACGCATCATGCACTGACCCAGGGAACTTGGCATTTACATGGGAGATGTACTGGTCAGCCAAACAGACCACCTGGACATTCATAGAATGATAACTTCTTCTGTTCCTGTACACCTGCTCACTTCCACTGGGGGGAACCAAGGCCACATGGGTCCCATCAATGGCACCAATGATGTTGGGGATATGTCCAAGGGCATAGAAATCACCCTTCACTGTAGCCAAATCGGCCACCTCAGGGAAAACAATGTAGCTCCGCATGTATTTCATCAGGGCAGACAACACTCTGGACAAAACCTTAGAAAACATAGGCTGAGACATCCCTGATGATATGGCCACTGTTGTTTGGAATGATCCACTTGCCAAAAAATGGAGTACTGACAGAACCTGCACCAGAGGGGGAATCCCTGTGGGTTGGCGAATGGGGGACATCAGGTCTGGCTCCAGCTGGGCACACAGTTCCTGTATAGTGGCTCGGTCAAGTCTGTATGTAAGTATGACATGTCTTTCTTCCATTGTCGACAGGTCCACCAGCGGTCTGTACACGGGAGGATTCCTCCATCTCCTCGCAAGTCCCAGGGGAGTCAAGCAACCCACAGGTACGTAACCACAGCTTGCACAGAACACGATTCGCTATGCATTGAATGGCTTGTATGAGTGGCAATGCAAGGCCTAGGTCTGTGTGACGCCGTAGAAATTCAGCCATGTGGGCCCTTGAAATGGCGGCTGCCTGACCTGTGAAGTGTGACAATGGGATGTGAGGTCAATGCGCTGGCGTGGCACACCGTGGCGGTAGGCGGTCGAAGACCGCGGCGCAAAGCAGCATTGGTTAACATTGAACCCTATGGGTCTCAGCAGCCAATGACGATGTGCGCCGGCGGTCGCGGTACGCACCGCCGCGGTACGCACCGCCACGGGCGTGACTGCCATTTTCTACTTGCTTAATCACTCGAGACCTGATCATCCACAGGAGAGGACCTATACTGCAAGTGCTGCTGTGAACTCGGTCTGGAAGAGACAATGGCTGCTGCGACTGGGGAAAGGACCCCTGCCTTCACATCTGAGGAATTGGATAAACTTGTTAATGGGGTCCTCCCCCAGTATGCGCTACTCTACGGACCTCCAGACCAACAGGTAAGTACACTGGGAGCACGTAGTATGGGCTATGCCTGTGTTGAGTGGGGTGGATGTAAGATGGTGGGGAGGGGAGCGAATGAGGAGTGCAACGCACAACAAATGAGAGCATGTGCCACATGGCAAGGTTGGGGAGGGGGGGCCGCGCACATCGACCATGCAGAAAAGTGATGATATTTATTTTTCAACCCTGTACATGTCACATAGGTCAGCGCCCATCAGAAGATCGACATTTGGCGTGCCATCGCCAAGGACGTCCGGGCCCTGGGGGTCCACAACAGACGGGGCACCCACTGCCGCAAGAGGTGGGAGGACATCCGCCGCGGGAGCAGAAAGACCGCCGAGGCTCTACTGGGGATGGCCTCCCAACGTAGGAGGGGTGCCAGTCGTCAATTGACCCCCCTGATGTCCCGGATCCTGGCGGTGGCCTACCCCGATTTGAATGGGCGCGTGAGGACATCACAGCAGACACAAGGGGGTGAGTATCAGCACATTCCGCTATATTAGCGCACAGTGGAGGCGTCTGGGTGGGGGAGGAGGGCTGTGGCTATCTCTAGGCCAGGGCGGTTTCTGTAGGCTAGGCCCCTCCGTTAGACATGGGCCTGTGCCCCCGCCCCCCACCTCTGTAGGGTGCTAAGTACAGCTATCCATGGGCCGGGCTCACCTATGTGTGCATTTGTCGTCCATAGACTTGTAGGCCAAGTCACTATAATTGAGTAGTGTACCCCGAGTGTGCGGCGTAGTGCAGGGGGCTTCTGTGTCTGTCCTCTCCGCCAACGGTGCCGCCAATGCATGCACTCACCATGTCTTTCTTTCTTCTCCCCCCCCTTTTTTTTGGTTTTCCTGTTCATGTGTGCATTAGCATCATCAGGCGGAGGAGAAGTGGCATCGGTGCACGAGGGAGCTGCATGTCACATGGCCCCGGAGGGCCCTGCAACAGACTCGGACTTAACCAGTGAGACGGAGGGTGAGGGGGGCTCCACAACGGGGACCCGTGGAGACGTCAGCGACACCGACACGTCCTCGGAAAGGAGCTCCCTTGTGGTGGCGGCAACATCCGTGCCCACCGCAACAACAGGTACAGCCGCCACCCAGCGCACCAGCTCCGCCCTCCCAGCAGCCCCTCAGCTTTCGCCCCGTGCCCGCTCGGCCAGGAAGCCGGCCATCTCCTTCGCCCCTGGCACCTCAGGTCCTGCCCCAGTTACCACTGCTGCCCTCAGTGCGGAGATCATTGACCTCCTCCAGACGCTCATTGTTGGGCAGTCTACCCTTTTGAATGCCATCCAGGGGGTAGAAAGGGAAGAGCATCGGAGCAATGCATACCTGGAGGGCATTCATTCGGGTCAGGCTACCCATCAGCGATCGTTCAACGCTCTGGCCTCAGCACTGACGGCTGCAATTGTCCCTGTGTCTAGCCTCCCCCCTCCAACTTCCTCAACCCAGTCCCACTCCCCTGTTCCTCTGCCTATCCCAGACACACCTACAGACCAGCCTGCACACACCTCAACACCCAAGGGCAGCTCATCCAGACATAAGCACCACAGATCACACAAGCATTCACCCAAGCAACATCCACATGCAGACACAGCAACACCCACTGCCTCCACTGTGTCCCCCTCCTCCTCGTCTCCCTCCTCCCTCCCTGTGACGTCTCCACTCACACCTGCATGCACACCACCATCAGCCAGTACGTCCATCACCACCACACCCACCAGAACAGTCCGCACACGTGCAGTCACCACCCCCACTACCATTTACACGTCCCCTGTGTCCTCTCCCAGTGTGTCTGTCACCCCCTCTTCCAAACCACACAAACGCAGGCAGCCACCCACCCAACAGCCATCCACCTCACGAAAGCCTCCGTCACAAGCACCTGCACCCAAAGACAGCACACTTGACTCTCCTACAACCACATCCTCTTCCTCCACTCCCATACCCACTACAACTACCCGTCCCTGTCTTTCTAAATTGATTTTCCTTTCCAACCTTGACCTCTTTCCAACAACTGACCCACCCCCTCCATCTCGTAAGACTCCAACCAGCACCTCAGCCACCACAAGCCCTGCACCTACTAGGACCATCGTTCAGGGCTATTGGAGTCCACCAGCTCCTAGGGCAGGAACATCGGCCAGCAGCAAGGGGACAGCCAGCCCACCCCCTGGGAAAAGAAGCAAAAAAGGCAAGGGCCGGCGCCACAGGCCTGAGACGGCTGCCCCCAAGGACACCAGCCTTGCACCGTCACCTGGCCCATCCACCAAGGGAGGCAAGGGCCCCAGAGATTCTTCCAAGGAGGGCAAGGGCCCCAGAGATTCATCCAAGGGAGGCAAGGGCCCCAGAGATTCTTCCAAGGGAGGCAAGGGCCCCAGAGATTCTTCCAAGGAGGGCAAGGGCAGCAGGGTGAAGAAGTCCGGCAGCAGGCGAGCTGCCCAGGAGGGCCCCACCAGCCCCATTTGGGGTGTGACGGAGGACACCCCCGGGCCCAGGAGTCCAGCACAGGAGGGTCCCGCAAGCGATAGGTCGGATGGCGACTGAGCGGGAATGATTGCCCAGATCTGGTTCCCTAGGAACACAAGACAAGCACCGCTGAACAGGGCCCCGCCGTGAGAAGCACCGCTGAACAGTGCCCCGCCGTGAGAAGCTCCGCTGAACAGGGCCCCGCCAAGAGAAGCATCGCTGAACAGGGCCCCGCCGTGAGAAGCACCGCTGAACAGGGCCCCGCCGTGAAAAGCACCACTGAACAGGGCCCGCCGTCTCTGCACTGCTCCGCTGGGCCCTTCCTGTCAAGCACCGCTCCGCTGGGCCCTTCATCTGAAGCACCGCTCCGCTGGGCCCCGCCGTCTCTGCACCGCTCCGCTGGGCCCTTCATCTCAAACACTGCTCCGCTGGGCTCTGCCGTCTCTGCACCGCTCCGCTGGGCCCTTCCTGTCAAGCACCGCTCCGCTGGGCCCTTCATCTCAAGCACCACTCCGCTGGGCCCTTCCTGTCAAGCACCGCTCTGCTGGGCCCTTCCTGTCAAGCACCGCTCCGCTAGGCCCTTCATCTCAAGCACCGCTCCGCTGGGCCCTTCCTGTCAAGCACCGCTCCGCTGGGCCCTTCATCTCAAGCACCGCTCCGCTGTGCCCTTCATCTCAAGCACCGCTCCGCTGTGCCCTTCATCTCAAGCACCGCTCCGCTGGGCCCTTCATCTCAAGCACCGCTGGCCCTTTGGCAGGGCCGGATCTGTGTCGGGCAGGGCTTCACGAAGCACTCTGGCCACCATGCCTCCTCCATAACCAGTGGAGTCTGTAATCCACCAGATGGACTGTTGCTTTGCACTCCCCAGGATGGTACAGTGGGCAATCCACCCACTGTAGAGACTTGAGAGACTGTGGCTTTGCACTCCCCAGGATTGAACAGTGGGCAAACCACCCACTGTAGAGACTTGAGAGACTGTGGCTTTGCACTCCCCAGGATGGTACAGTGGGCAATCCACCCACTGTAGAGACTTGAGAGACTGTGGCTTTGCACTCCCCAGGATGGTACAGTGGGCATGGAGGCCCCTCGTGGATCTGGCGTCCTGGACTCATGTGGCTGAGGTGCCCCCCCTTCCCTTCCCCCTGAGGTGCCTGTGGTTTTATTATCTGATGCCCCAGCAGTGTTCTCGCCAATGGAATCGGGTCTCGTGTGTGGGCTTTGCCCATGTGATTATGCACATTGGCCCACGAACAATGGCATGTAGCCAATATGTGCCGGACTTTTGGACTATGTATACATTGTTCATGTTGTGATTTATTTGTTTTAAAAATCTCATATTTCACTTAAGTTCAAATATGCTTTAATATACTTCTATTTTAATGATCATTTTATTTTGTCTTTGAATTATTCCGGGGGGTTTGGGGGGTGTACATCTGACTTGTTGCTCTGCATTGGTGCGTGGGGATTTGGGGGGGGGGGGTCGCGTATGTGTGTGCCCGTAATCTTTTCTCCTCCCCCCTCCCCTGTGTCGTAGGTGCAGTACTCACCGTTGTCTCCTGCGGCGGCGTTCGTGATCCTGGTAGAGGAGCAGGTAGACAATCTCTGGAAGGATGTTTAATTTGGGTTCCATGCTGTCCAGATTCCTCGTGGAGTGTTTTCCCGTTCGTGGTCTGTTTCCGCCGTGTTTTTATCGGCGGGGCTCCCGCCCCGGAAACGGTGGCGGATTGGTGGGTCGTGATAGGGTGGGCGGTACATTGTCTGCCGCCTGTCTGTTGGCGGTGACCGCCGCGCTGTTTGTTTGCCCCGCCGTGGCGGTCGGAGTGTTAAAGTGGCGGGCTGTGTTGGCGGTTCCCGCCAGGGTCAGAATTCCATTTTTTTTACCGCCTGCCTGTTGGCGGGTTGGCCGCCGCTTTAACACCGACCGCCGAGTTCAGAATGACCCCAAAATGTGTGGATGACGCCCAAATAACCATAGAAAGGAGTTGAGTTTATTGAAGAGTGATGAGAGTTATTATAAGCCAGTTCTGCAAGCCAGAAAAGATCCAGCCAGGTTTTAGGAGACTTTGTTGCGTAACATCGTAAATATTGTTTCAGAGTTTGGTTTAGTCTCTCCGTTTGACCATCCGTTTGTGGATGATAACTAGTAGATAAAGTTGAATCAATTCGTAAAGCCTTGCACCATTGTTGCCAAAACCGTGTAGAAAATTGTGTTCCTCTATCAGAGAGGATAACTCTTGAAAGTCCATGAAGGCGAACTATATTTTCTAAGATGATAGTTGCTAAGGTGTCGGAGGTTGGGAGCCCTTTAGAGGCAATGAAGTGGGCATACTTTGTAAGGCTGTCCACCACCACTAGAATGATTGTAAATTTTTTATTTGAGGAAGACCAGTAGTAAGATCCATAGGGATATGTTCCCATGTATGATTGGGAACAGGTAGAGGTATCAGTAGACCTTTGGGCTTGCTATGTTCACTTTTGCATCTTGCACATACTTCACATAATTGTAGCATTTGCTTAAGGTCTTGATCGAATGTAGGCCACCAAAAATACCTTTTCATCAGTTCTATTGTTTTTTAAGGACCTAGGTGACCTGCCAGAGGATGACTGTGTAACCAATGAAAAGGTATCTCTCTTAACTCCTCAGTAGGCAGGAATACTCGAGATTCATGTAGAGGTAAGCCTTGTTGAATGGACCTTTGGGTGTCTTGTTGTAACCACTCTTGCCACTTGGTGATATGAAAATGATTACGAATGAGATGAAAGAATTTCTCGGCTGCTACTAAACACAACACTTTTGAAGGCGTTATAATAGGCATGGGTTTTTGTTCAGTATGTGTGATTGAAGAATCTTGTCTAGACAATGCATCGGCCTTACGATTATCTACTCCTGGTCTAAAAGTCACTATAAAATCAAATTCTGCACAGAATAGCATCCATCTTAGTTGTCTAGGAGTTAGTAGTTTGGTAGAACTCATAAATTGTAAATTTCTATGATCAGAATTTACAATTATGATGTGTTTTGCTCCCAATAGATAATGTCTCCATTCTTTAACCCCTTTAGTGTGGGTGTCGGCCAACGCCCGCACTACCTCCCTGGTGCGGGTCACGACCAGTGGCTGACACCAGGGAGGGGGTTCGAGATGCACCTGAGGATTTTCTTTTTTTTTTTAAAGCCCTCGGAGAAACGGAAGCTCTTCTGTGTCTCCCCCCACCCCCCACCTGCCCCTTTGTGACGTCAGCATGCCGCGAGGCGTGCTGGCGTCACAGTGTTGTTTTCCCCATCGGAGCAGGAAGGGGCCATAGGGCCGCTTCCTGCTCCGATGGGGAAAACGGCCTCAAACGGCCCCAAACGGCCTTCCCTATGTTCGGGAAGGCCTCGTATGAAAGGGGAGACTCTCCCCTTTCATACGAGGCCTTCCTGAACGCGTTTCCTGGCCCTCGCAGGGATTTCACTTGGGGGGTTCGGCCCCCCTCGGAAAACGGGCCGCCCCCCCCCCCCCCCTGGGCCATATTTTTTAATTTCAAGGTTGGGGCGATCGCGTCACCCCCAGGGGCTATTTTTTATGTTTTTTAAATAAAGAAATTGACAGGGGGTCGCCCGTGGGCAGGGCAACCCCCTGTGGGGGCAATACTTTTTTTTAGTAGTTGTATGGCTTCCCTGGGGGTCAACCCTACAACTACCAAAAAAAATACAGATCTCTATTTATTTATTTATATATATATATATATATATATATACATATATATATATATATATGTGTATGTATATATAGATCTATCTATAGCTATATCCATGTAGATAGATATATCTATATAGAGATCTATATATAGATATAGATCACTTTTGTCAGTGCATGTGTGGTTTCCCTGGGGGCAAGATCGGCCCCCAGGAAAACAAGACCCACATATAAAAGTGATCTATATATATATCTTATATATATATATATATATATATTTTTTTTATTTTTTTTGCCACCAGTTGTCTTGCAGTTGCGGCTTGCATCTTCAAAGCAGTGCACATACTTCAACTGACGCATTTCAACTGTAGCATTTAGGCAGCAATAAAAAAGTCAAGCAAGTCTTGTGAATATGTTTCTGCTACAAAAATGATCAGACATTTGTCTAGTGGCAGTTTTAGTGCCATAAAGAAGCGCAGAACGTTTATATGACTACTGCAAAGAGCAAATCTGTATTTTATGTAAATAGCTGAGTACATTAGTAAAGTCAGCCTCTACCTGCGCTATAATACAAATGAAATGTATGTGCGGGGTGGGGGGTGGCTATGGAGAGATGAAGAGCACATTTGCTGGGTGGTAATGAGGGAGTGAGGGAATCCGAGTAGGAGGACATGGGAGTGGGAGCACCAATAATGATTGTTGGACTACACGCAGGCCACATTTTGAGGTTTGCAAAGGATTCTGGGTAACAGAACCTGATCAGAGCCCCACAAGTCACCCCATCTTGGATTCCACTAGGTGTCACGGGGCATTTCCTATCGCTGGCACTAGGCCTACCCCACCAAGTGAGGTGAGGTACCATTTTTATCGGGAGACTTGTGGGAACGATGTGTGGAAGGAAATTTGTGGCTCCTCTCAGATTACAGAACTTTCTGTCACCGAAATGTGAGGAAAAAGTGTTTTTTTGGCCACATTTTGAGGTTTGCAAAGGATTCTGGGTAACGGAACCTGATTAGAGCCCCACAAGTCACCCCATCTTGGATTCCACTAGATGTCTAGTTTTCAAAACTGTGCAGGTTTGCTAGGTTTCCCTAGGTGCCAGCTGAGCTAGAGGCCAAAATCCACAGCTAGGCACATTGCAAAAAACAGCTCTGTTTTCTTTGTGAAAATGTGATGTGTCCACATTGAGTTCTGGTGCATTTCCTGTTGCGGGCGCTAGGCATACTCCCACAACTGAGGTACCATTTTTAATGGGAGACTTGGGGGAACGCTGGGTGGAAGGACATTTGTGGCTCCTCTGAGATTCCAGAACTGTCTGTCACCGAAATGTGAGGAAAACATGTTTTTATAGCCACATTTTGAGGTTTGCAAATAATTCTAGGTAACAGAACCTGATCAGAGCTCCACAAGTCACCCCATCTTGGATTCCCCTAGGTGTCTAGTTTTCAAAACTGTGCAGGTTTGCTAGGTTTCCCTAGGTGCCAGCTGAGCTAGAGGCTAAAATCCACAGCTAGGCACTTTGCAAAAAACAGCTATGTTTTCTTTGTGAAAATGTGATATGTCCACGTTGTGTTTTGGGGCATTTCCTGTCGCTGGCACTAGGCCTACCCCACCAAGTGAGGTGAGGTACCATTTTTATCAGGAGACTTGTGGGAACGCTGGGTGGAAGGAAATGTGTGGCTCCTCTCAGATTCCAGAAGTTTCTGTCACCGAAATGTGAGGAAAAAGTGTTTTTTGGCCACATTTTGAGGTTTGCAAAGGATTCTGGTTAACAGAACCTGATCAGAGCTCCACAAGTCACCCCATCTTGGATTGCCATAGGTGTCTAGTTTTCAAAACTGTGCAGGTTTGCTAGGTTTCCCTAGGTGCCAGCTGAGCTAGAGGCTAAAATCTACAGCTAGGCACTTTGCAAAAAACAGCTATGTTTTCTTTGTGAAAATGTGATATGTGCACGTTGTGTTTTGGGGCATTTCCTGTCGCTGGCACTAGGCCTACCCCACCAAGTGAGGTGAGGTACCATTTTTATCGGGAGACTTGTGGGAACGCTGGGTGGAAGGAAATTTGTGGCTCCTCTCAGATTCCAGAACTTTCTGTCACCGAAATGTGAGGAAAAAGTGTTTTTTTGGCCACATTTTGAGGTTTGCAAAGGATTCTGGGTAACAGAACCTGATCAGAGCCCCACAAGTCACCCCATCTGGGATTCCACTAGGTGTCTAGTTTTCAAAACTGTGTAGGTTTGCTAGGTTTCCCTAGGTGCCAGCTGAGCTAGAGGCCAAAATCCACAGCTAGGCACTTTGCAAAAAACAGCTCTGTTTTCTTTGTGAAAATGTGATGTGTCCACATTGAGTTTTGGTGCATTTCCTGTTGCGGGCGCTAGGCCTACCCCCACAACTGAGGTACTATTTTCATTGGGAGACTTGGGGAAACGCTGGGTGGAAGGAAATTTGTGGCTCCTCTGAGATTCCAGAACTGTCTGTCACCGAAATGTGAGGAAAACATGTTTTTTTGGCCACATTTTGAGGTTTGCAAAGAATTCTAGGTAACAGAACCTGATGAGAGCTCCACAAGTCACCCCATCTTGGATTCCCCTAGGTGTCTAGTTTTCAAAACTTTGCAGATTTGCTAGGTTTCCCTAGGTGCCAGCTGAGCTAGAGGCTAAAATCCAAAGCTAGGCACTTTGCAAAAGACAGCTACGTTTTCTTTGTAAAAATGTGATATGTCCACATTGTGTTTTGGAGCATTTCCTGTCGCTGGCACTAGGCCTACCCAAACAAGTGAGGTATCATTTTTATCAGTAGACTTGGGGGAACGCTGGGTGGAAGGAAAGTTGTGGCTCCTCTCAGATTCCAGAACTTTCTGTCACTGAAATGTGAAGAAAAAGTGTTTTTTTTGGCCACATTTTGAGGAATGCAAAGGATTCTGGGTAACAGAACCTGATCAGAGCCCCACAAGTCAGCCCATCCTGGATTTCCATAGGTGTCTGGTTTACAACAATGTGCAGGTTTGGTAGGTTTCCCTAGGTGCCAGCTGAGCTAGAGGCCAAAATTCACAGCTAGTCACTTTTAAAAAAACACATCAGATTTCAATGTAAAAATGTGATGTGTCCATGTTGCCTTTCCTGTCGCAAGCATTAGGCCTACCCACGCAAGTGAGGTACCATTTTTATCGGGAGACTTGGGGGAACACAGAATAGCACAACAAGTGTTATTGCCCATTGCCTTTCTCTACATTTTTTCCTTCCAAATGTAAGACAGTGTGTAAAAAAGACGTCTATTTGAGAAATGGCCTGAAATTCACATGCTAGTATGGGCACCACGGAATTCAGAGATGGGCAAATAACCACTAATGCTAAATACCTTATCTTATGCCCATTTTGTAAATACAAAGGTTTTCTTGATACCTATTTTTCACTCTTTATATTCCAGCAAATGAATTGCTGTATACCCGGTATAGAATGAAAACCCATTGCAAGGTGCAGCTCATTTATTGGCTCTGAGTACCTAGGGATCTTGATGAACCTACAAGCCCTAGATATCCCTGCAACCAGAAGAGTCCAGCACACGTAACAGTATATTGCTTTAAAAAATGTGACATTGCAGGAAAAGGTTACAGAGTAGAATGCTGAGAAAAATGGCTGTTTTTTTCAGCTCAATTTCACAAACAACAGCTTTCAAATGTTTTTCAAAAGAGAAAGGGATACATGCTGACATGTAGGGACAAGGAATGTTGGAAGCAGTGATGGCACATAAATCATGTCAATGGACATTCCCCACTTTCTAAGGGAAAGTATTGATCTATGACTGCACAATATAGGTTCTCTCACAGATGTAATGGCCATCTTCACATTACAGACTGCAGTCAGGCACCAGCACCCATCATACGCTAAAGACAACTAGCCCCTGGGTGGAAGATGTCAATATACTAATTTACCCAAACACATGGCTGAGGACCATGATCCATCACTTACTTTCCTTTGGCCTGTAACACTGAGGAGTAGTGGTATATAGCATAGAATTTAAACACACTACAACAACAGACAGTACTTGATTGATCAATGTATACAGCCATTTGTTGTTCCGGGAGAGCAAGTAGTTTGTGGATTGTACACAACTGTGTCCGACATCACTGAGCCAATAGGCAAGGCACATCAGTATACAGCACATGACATGTCTACACAATCACTCATCTACTGTGCGACACGTGACTCAACTCTAATCAACAGTGGGAGCTGTCAGAACCTAACACATTCATTTGACAATGTGACAGGCAGAACTATGCCCTGTACTCACTCCCTTGTGGCTGGTGTGCTGCCCTTAAATGCCCATCAAACTCTGGATAGGTCACCACCAGAATTCGGGCTATTAGGGAGGCCACGGTCTGATCGGCACCCAGTCCACACTGGGAGGACATCCCTATCTGGACCTCAGTGATTTTCCTGGCCCAGCGTCTCAGGTCCTCCCACCTTTTTCTGTAGTGGGCACTCTTCCTGCTGTGGACCCCTAGGGTCTGCACCTTCCGAGAAATACCTTTCCATAGTGTCTTCTTTTGATGGGCATTGACCTGCATGGATGCAAAAGACAAAACAAGAGATTATGATCACAGGTTTCATTACAAATGTTTGATTCATACATGTCAGTAACATCAAGCTTGGGCTTTTCTATTTGTCATTTCTTCCCAAGTGTGACACACACACAAGCCAATAAGCACAGAGACATGGCTACGGACATATATGTTTCCAGCTTCAGATTAACCTACTTTCCTACTCATGGCCTACAATGACTAAGCACGCTTATTGACATCAGTTAGCCCATGCTCTAGCAAACGGTACGGTGATGCGAGCCACTATGAAACACCACACACCTATGGGGCTTCTGAAGGGTAAGCTCCTTAGCCATGAATAGACTAACACATTCATACTCTGTGAGAATGACTCACTGCATGCAGTCCCTATAGGTAACTGGCAAAGTTAAAACTGCAACATTACACATGAGTAATGTTAGAAATGGGGTCTTTAGTTGGCAGTCAGGTTACCCCTTGTCCAAGCAAGGACCCTTACTGTAGTCAGGGTAAAGGAGAATCACCCCCAGTTAACCCCCGCTCACCCCCTTGGTAACTTGGCACAAGCAGACAGGCTTAACTTCAGAGTGCTAGGTGTAAAGTATTTGTACCAACACACACAGTAACTTAGTGAAAACACTACAAAATTACACAACAGAGGTTTAGAAAAATAGAAAATATTTATCTAAACAAAACTAGACCAAAACAACAAAAATCCAACATACGCAAGACAAGTTATTAATTAAAAAGTCTTACATCTTTGAGAAAACAGATAACACACTTTTAGCTTTGAAAAGTACCTCAGTAGCATCAAAATAACACACACAGGTGAATGTGCGTCGAAAAAGGTAAGGAGTGCGTCAATTTCTCACCCGCAAGTGAGATTGTGCATTGTTTCTCCTTCTCCGGTCAGGTTCGCGGGCATAATTTTTCTTCCCCGCAGGGGAACTATGCATCAATCCGGGCAGCACTGGGGTCCAGGCAGACGTTGCATCATTTTTCCGCACCCAGCAAGGTTTGCATCAAAAATCCTGTTGAACAGTATAAAAAAAAAACTCGCAATGTGGGTTGCTACGTGCATCGATTTTCCAGCTGCGATGCCGGTGGAACGTCGATTTCTGCCACAAAGCTGGTGGTGTGTCATTTTTCAACCACGTCTTGGTGAGTGGGTCAATATTTTTCCAGCATAGCGGTCTGTGCATAGATTTTCAGTCTTGGTCTGCCAGCTTCACCGTCCAAGGCCCCAGGAACTGGATAGGGCACCACTTGGCAGGGCAGGAGTCTCAGCAGAGAGTCCAGGTGCTGGCAGGAGAAGTCTTTGATGTCTCTGAGACTTCAACAACAGGAGGTAAGCTCAGGACAAGCCCTTGGAGATTTCTTCACAAGCAGGAAGGCACACAAAGTCCAGTATTTGTCCTCTTGCAGAGGCAGAAGCAGCAACTGCAGGATAGTTCCACAAAGCACAGTCTCAGGCAGGGCAGCACTTCTCCTCAGCTCTTCTCCAGGCCGAGGTTCCTCTTGATGTCCAGAAGTGATCTAAAGTCTGTGGCTTTAGGTGCACTTTGTATACCCATTTTGCCCTTTGAAGTAGGCTTACGTCAAAGGAAAGTCTCTCTTGTCTGTGAAATCCTGCCTTGCCCAGCCCAGGCCCCAGACACACAACAGGGGGTTGGAGACTAGAGAGAGGTGCAAACAGCCCAACTGTCAAACTGACCCAGACAGGGAATCCACAAACAGGCAGAGCCACAGAATGGTTCAAGCAAGAAAATGCCCACTTTCTAAAAGTGGCATTTTCAAACACACAATCTCAAAACCAACTTTAGTAAAAGATGTATTTTTGAATTGTGAGCTCAGAGACCAACTCCACGTCTATCTGCTCCCAAAGGGAATCTACGCTTGAATAATTTTTAAAGGTATCCCCCATGTTAACCTATGAGAGAGATAGGCCTTGCAACAGTGAAAATTTGGCAGTATTTCACTGTCAGGACATATAAAACACATTAGTATCTGTCCTACCTTAGACACGCGCTGCATCCTGCCCATGGGGCTTCCTAGGGCCTACCTTAGGGGTGTCTTACATGTAAGAAAAGGGAAGGTTTAGGCCTGGCAAGTGGGTACACTTGCCAAGTCGAATTGGCAGTTAAAATCTGCACACACAGACACTGCAGTGGCATGTCTGAGCCATGTTTACAGGGCTACTACTGTGGGTGGCACAGCCAGTGCTGTAGGCCCACTCGTAGCATTTGATTTACAGGCCCTGGGCACCTCTAGTGCACTGTATTAGGGAGTTACCAGTAAATCAGATATGAAAATCATGGAAAGCAAATTACATATACATTTGACATAGGAGCACTTGCACTTTAGCACTGGACAGCAGTGGTAAAGTGCCCAGAGTAACAGAAACAGCAAAAACAGAGTCCAGCACACATTAACAATCTGCAAAAAGTTAGGGGAGACCACTCCAAGGATGAAAAGTCTAATAAGTAACAATGAAGGGACTGGCATGGTAGGTACAGAAAGTGTATTCCCTATCCATGTGTGGACATGTGGAATAACAAATGCAGACTCATGCCACTTCCTGGGGCGGGATACTATGCAAATTACCTCTACCACAGAATACTCATTTGGACATATGGTGGTCTATGGTCCTACCTATACTACTCTTAATAGGGAAGTCTGTAAGACCACCAGCATGGTAGTCTTTTGAAGACCTCCAACAGGGTGGTCTGGCAGTCCATCCACCAAATACATAATGAGGCCCTTAGTGATAAAGTTTGGTTTTAGATTGTGGTTTTAGGGGCTTTGCTCTATGGTGATTATTAGAAATGGGCTCTCTATTTGGCAGAAGTATTCGCTTTTGTTAAAGTAGGCACCACAATCCTAGTCAGGGTAAATCACACACAATGCAAATTATCCTATGCCCACCCTCAGGTAGCTTGGCACTGAGCAGTCAGGCTTAACTTAGAAGGCAATGTGTGAAGTATTTCTGCAAAAACCCATGCAATAACACAGTGAAAACACCACAAAAATACACTACACAGGTTAAGAAAAATATGTAATATTTATCTAGTTAAGCTGAGGTCAAATTGAAAAGATTCAATAAGTGCAAGTTGAAATATCACTTTTGCAAAATTAAAAAGATTCTTAAATCTTAAAAATCAACAGTTGTCTCTTGTGTGCACAAAGTACCTGGTTGGTATCAAAATTACACATGAAGACCGCAGAGGAGGAGATTTGTGAAAAAATAAAATGTGTGTTGAATTCTCTGACGTGGCACAGACGATGCATTGTTTCTTTCCAAGCTGCAAGGGGTTTTGCGTCGATTTCTGGAGTTCAGTTTTGGGTCCTCACTGTGATGTGGGATTCTTTTGATGCCCAGGGACAATGTGTGAAAATCCTTGGCGTGCAAGATGAAGTCACAGGTGTTACATTGATCCGGTAGGTGTTGCACCAAATTTTCTGTTGCATGGCAGGTGCTGTGTTGAGTCGTCACTGAGGAAGTTAGGCTGCGTCATTCTGCTTGGCTCTGCATTGAACTGCTAGGGCTGTGAATAGAAATTTCCAGTTGAAACGCAGGTCCTGCGTCGATCTTCACTGAGGCTCCATCGTTCTGGTTCGGCTATGTAGCGATGTTCTCATTGCAAGGCATGCTGTGCGTCGTTTCTGGCAGACTGTGTGTCGATTTTCAGCTCACAAAGAATTTTCATTAAGAGATTAAAGCCCTCATTATGACATTGGTGGTAAATCCATCTTAACGCCACACTGACGGCCACCAACATACCGCAGAAGTGGTGGATATCCGTTCACCATATTATGACATACACACGCCAATCTGAAAGAATACAGCCACATTCACAAATCCGCCAAACCAAAGGTCAGTGATAAAGTGGCAGTCCCAAAACCCATACCGTTATGCCAACAAAACAACTCCCATCACATTATGACCCACGAATCACCACGGCAGACATTCAACAGCAGTAAACCTTTGGCGGTACATACTGCTGCACTCAGAATTGACACCCACATACAAAACAACACAACATTGGCCTATACCAAATGCACACACCTGACACACATACACACACCACACCCACATAACTATTAAACACCCACCCACATTACCCACAACCTCTTGTAAACACCAATTGCCTCCAGGAGACTGTGAAGAAGGCCACAGAGACAGCTAGACACACACACTACTTACACCCATACACACCTCACGCACTCCACATCACACACCCCTCCACATTACCCAACACACCCTCACGAACACCCATCACACATCACCCATGGCACCACAAAGGCATTCCCGTTTCACTGAGGAGGAGTTAAGGGTCATGATGGAAGAAATTGTCAGGGTCGAGCCACAGCTCTTTGGAGCACAGGTACAGCAGATTTCCATTGCAAGGAAGACGGAGCTATGGCGGAGAATCGTGGACAGAGTCAATGCTGTGGGACAGCACCCAAGAACAAGGGATGACATAAGGAAAAGGTGGAACAACCTACGGGGAAGGTACGTTCCATAGCAGCAAGACACCAGCTCACCATACAGAGGACTGGCAGTGGACCCCCACCTCCTCCCCCACAGCTCTCAGCATGGGAGAAGCAAGTACTGGCAATACTGCATCCTGAGGGACTCGCTGGAGTAGCCAGTGGACTGGAAACTGGTAAGTCAATATTTACTACCTATCACCCCCCAATACCTGCAAGCCATCTAATACCCACACCCACACCCTCACTCCCATCACTCCACTCCATCCCACACACTACACCTACACATCTCACTAACCCTAATGCCAAGCCCTTCATGGCATACCAATGCATGGACAGCCCTCCCCGTCCTGCATGGGCACCCATCACCAAAGCATGCACAGCATAGGGAAACTAACAATCCCACAATACAACACCATACACAAGCAAAAGCTGGCAGGGCAACACCAACCATAGAGTGGAAGCTAGGGAAGTACAAAGGTCATAGACTTGAAGCATAATATATCACTTACTTCACCACAGGTGTCCCAGCAAATGTCAGTGGAGAGGAGGTGCCATGACTATCCAGTCCCCCAACAGAAGAGGCCCCCAGTGATGACAGTTACTTTGGACTTCTGGAACTGGATGACCTAACTGGCCCATCAGAGACCACTGGATACCCGGTCACCCAAGCTCCCTCACAGACTACCACAGAGCCTCCCCTATCAGGAACCAACACCACAGCACCCACCCAGCACACCCAAATCAATCAGCAGTGTGCTCACCTGTTCAGGGACTCCAGGCACACCCTCATACCCAAGACAATCAGGGACCTGGGATCAGTTGCAGTGGGCACACCATTCAGGGGACAGGGGCAGAGGCCAACGAGGAAACTGGGGGGACCACTGTGCATCAGGGGGAGGACAGAAACCGGGAACCAACTCTCCAAGAGTCACTCTCCGAGATCCTGGGAGCCTACCAACATTCCCAGGGTACGATGGGCCAGATCCTAGGCAACATGCAGGAGAACAGGCGGTTGCAGGAGGGACCGTATCAGGGGATCAGGGAGGACTTGCAGGCCATTAACAACACCCTGATCACCATAGCAGGGGTGCTGGCAGACATAGCCAACATCATGAGGGAGGGAACAGCACATCAGCGGCCCCTACCACTAGCCAGTCAAGCGAACAGCCCTCCACTTCCATTGAGGCTAGTGACCAGGAGGCCCCTCCCCAGGACCCACAGGCCACCAGCACCCCTCCCCCTGCAGAAGGTAAACCACCCCGCAAACGTTCCCAGTGACCCAGACAGAAGCCAGAGACACTTGCCAAGACCACCACCAGGAAATAAGACTCTGTTTATTGTCCCCCTTGTGTTCCACTCAGTCACCTTGTCCACCTTGAACTGCCATTGCTCCTTTTCCTCTGGCCCATTGGACACTGCACCTGTGCTACACACAGACTGGAACAATACCCTGGACCTTCCTCTATCATCACCCCATTCTATTGCACCTTCCCCTCTGTTTCTTAGCAGTACAATAAACACCCTTGGAAAAAACTTGACTACTAGTCTTTCATGTATTGAAAATGTGTAATGATGGAAACAGCTACATCCATTGCAAAAGAACTGTACTTAGTGAGAGCATATAAAGAATGACCTGTAGCTAGCTGTAGTGATCACATCAGGACATTGTTGTTAGATCACCAAAATCTAAAAATGATAATCCATGGGTGACAGTAAGTAGAGGTAACAAATGGGTAATGCCAGCATGCCAATGCCACACAAAATACAACAATAGTCATTGAAATGTGAAGTTGCATTGTCTCACCTGTGTGTCATTGGAAGTACTGACGAATAACAAATGTTCTGCTGTCCACATCCTCATCCTCAATGTCCTCAGGGTCCACTGCTGCCACAGGGGCAGCTCCAGTGTAGAAAAGGTACATGGTGTCTGAGGGACAGGTTGTGCAACATGCAGCATGACACGGTTATCTGGCAGACCTTCTCAGGTGAGATGCACAGAGCTCCACCTTTCAGATGGAGGCACCTGAACCTGGCCTTCAGGAGGCCAAAGGTCCTCTCAATGATCCTCCTGGTTCCCCCATGTACCTCATTATAACGTTTTCAGCCCTTGTCCTGGCATTCCTCACAGGGGTCAGCAGCCATGATAGGTTTGGGTAGCCAGAGTCACCTGCAGGCATTGAGGGACAGCATTTAGCCACACACTATCCTATTAGGTCAATATCAGAGGCATACACTAACATACACCGGGTTGAGACCAAGGCTCACCTATTAGCTACACCCTGTGCCTCTGTAGTTGGCCCATCACATTTGGTAGGCTGCTAATCCTCAGGCAAAGGCATCATGTACTGATCCAGGATATTTAGCATTGACGTGGGAGATGTACTGGTCCACCAGGCACACCATCTGCACATTCATGGAGTGGAAACTTTTACGATTCCTGTACACATGTTCATTGTGGTGAGGGGTGGACAAACGCAATATGTGTCCCATCAATTGCACCAATAATATTGGGGATATGTCCCATTGTATAGAAGTCGGCCTTCACTGTGGCCAAATCTTTCACCTGGTGGAAAGCTATGTAGCCACACATGTGTTTTACCAGGGCAGACAAGACTCTTGCCAGCACGATTGAGAACATTGGCTGTGGAATTCCTGCTGCCAAGCCCACTGTCACTTGGAAAGAGCCTGTCGCCAAGAAATGGAGCACTGATAGCACTTGCACAAGAGGGGGGATCCCAGTCGATTGACGGATAGATGGGATCAGGTCAGGCTCCAACTGGGCACACAGCTCTGTGATTGTGGCCCTGTCCAGTCTATAGGTGAGTATAATGTGCCTGTCCTCCAATGTAGCTAAGTCCACCAGAGGTCTGTACACAGGGGTATGTCTCCATCTCCTATTCATCTGCAGCGGTAGGTATCTAAGGGACACAAGAGTGAGTAAGATGTCACAATTTGAACAACTAAACCAAAACAGCAGTCAACATCGTGCAATTAGATATTGGGACAGTGTTAATTGCAAAGTATGTGCCTATTTATCCTGTGATGCAGCAATTATCGATAGGCCTGTTCACCCCCCCTGAAATGGTGACCGCCTGTCCTGTGTGGAGGGAAAGGTGGAAGTGAGGTAATTCTGCCAACGTTGGGCATCGTGACAGTAGGCAGTTGTAAATGGCCGTGCAATTCCTCAGTGGATAAAATTGGGCCCTATGGAGTACAGTGGCCAATGAGGATGTACGACAGTGGTGTTCGTGTACAACGTCGCGGGCGTGACTGCCATTTTCTAAATCATTCCTCACTTGTTTCCTGACCTTCAACAGGAGAAGGCCTACATTGTGTGTGCTGCTGTGGCCTGTGTCTGCAACCTACCATGGCCCATATGACCGGGAAAAGGTCCCTAGCCTTCAATTCAGGGGAGTTATAGCGACTGGTCCATGGGGTCCTACCCTAGTACAGACTCCTGTATGGGCCTCCAGACCAACAAATGAGTACACTGTGGGCACGATGCATGTGGCATGGATGCATGAATATGTGTGGGAAGGCATTGTGTAAGGGAGGGATTATCTGTTGGGGGTGTTCATGTTGTGCGCTGGGGAATGTGTGTGCCAATGGTGATGGAAACGAGTATGGTGGACCATGTGTGTGACAGCCTGGACTGTTAGTTTAATGGTGTTTTACTGTCTTTATTGCCTCTGCAGGTCAGTACCCATCAAAAGAAGGGAATATGGCGTGCCACTCCCAAGGTGGTGCAGACCCTGGGGGTCTATGGCAGGCAGAGAACCCACTGTCAGAAATGGTGGGAGGACTTGAGACGCTGGGCATAGAAGACCGCGAAGACCCAGCTGGGGATGGCCTCTCAATAAGGAAGACCCCCCTGATGGCCCGCATACTGGCGGTGGCGCACTCTGAGCTGGATGGGCACTTGAGGGAATCACAGCAGGCACAAGGGTATCATCACAAATTTTGCCAGGTGGGGTGGTATCAGTGTGGTGGTTGTGTGTTAGTGGGTGCCCCTAAGGCCAGGCCAGACATTGCAGCGTGGGTCATCTGAAGGGTAATGGTTGCATGACAAATACAGGTAACCTAGCTTGTTAGTAGTCACTTTTAGGCAGGGCTGCGTGGGTCCCAGGTGAGCTGAGGTTGGCGGTGTAGGCTCCTCATCAACCTTGGTGGCTAGTCATATGTAGTATAATGCATATTGCATAGGCCTGTTCCCTGTGTGTGAGGGTGCTGTGTACGCCAACGGTGGTGCTGGTGCAGTCATTGACCCAGTGTATCCTTTGTCTCTCTCCCCCGTTTCTTGTTGTGTCATCCTGTCCTTGTGTGCATTAGCATCATGTGGGGAAGGTGCAGGGGCACTGGTGACAGAGGGAGCTGCATCCCACAGGACCCTGAAGGCAGAGTCCACCGATGCCAAGGGAACCAGTGGGACGGAGGGCGAGGGGAGCATCACGACGGAGACTGGAGGGGACAACAAAGACTCTGATACTTCGTCAAATGGGAGCTCCCTGGTGGTGGCAGACACCTCTATGACCACCCAAGCTGGAGGTACAGCCGTCACTTCCTGTACCAGTACAGCCCTCCCAGTAGCCCCTCAGCAAGTTGCCCGTGCCTGCTCGCCCAGGAGGGTGGGCATCTCCTTTGCCCCAAGCACTTCAGGCCCTGCCCTAGTCAGCCCTGCTGCCCTGAGTGAGGAGGCTATTGACCTCCTAAGATCCATCTCTGTAGGGCAGTCAACCACTGTGAATGCCATCCAGGGGCTGGCATCCCAGATGCAGCAATGCAATGCATTCCTGGAGGGCATTCACAGTGGATTTACGGCCCAACAGCGATCGATTCAGACTCTGGCCTCCTCTTTGATGACAGCTATTGTCCCTGTTTCTACTGTCCCCCCTCCAACTACCACTTAACAGTCCCACTCCCCTCAACCCCAACCCATCCCAGGCACACATACAGATGAGCATGCACACAAGGCAACACACAAGAGTGGCACAGGTAAACACAAGCACCACACTTCATCCTACATGCACTCACACAGGCACTCACACAAACACCATACAGTTGCAGACACGACAATATCCACTGCCTCCACTGTCTCCCCCTCCTCCTACTCCTGCATCTCCCTCCCAGTCATGTCCACACTCAAACCTGCATGCACTACATCTACATCCACTATCAGCATCACCACACCAAGCAGAACACACACCTCACTGGCAGACACCTCCACAACAACCATGAACTTGTCCTCTGTGTCCTCTCCCACTGTGTCTGTCCCCCCCCGCTAAGGGACACAAACACCAGTACTCAAACACCCAACAGCCATTCACCTCAAATCAGCATACAGCCCATTTACCTGCGCCCAAATCCAGCAGACATACACCTCCAACAACTACTCCCTCATCCTCCACTCCCATTACTGATCCCTCCTCCTGCCCCAATGTTCCTAAAAAGCTTTTCCCTTCCCAAATTGACCTCTTTTCTACCCCTTCCCCCCATCCTGCACACATGGGCAGGGTACCAAGGACACAGCCCAGCACCTCAGCCAAACAGTCCACGGGGACAGTAGTAGCACCACCTACTTGTGGTGGAAAGGATACCAGACCTACAACACAGAAGGAGAAGGAGCCAGCAGCACCAGGGAAGAAAGGGAAGAGTCCTGCACCACCAGGGAAGAGTGTGAAGAGTCCTGCACCAGGTGTGAAGAAGGGGAAGGAACCCTCACTAGCTGTGAGGAAGTTGAAGGAGCCTGCACCAGCTGTGAAGAAGGGGAAGGAGCCCATCCACCCCTGCCAGGAAGGGCAATGGTTCCACGACCCATGGACAGGAGGAGGCGAGGCACTCTACGCCAGCAGAAGCTGTCAAGCTAACACCACCACCACCACCAGCTGTCATGGGCCCCCCACTGCCAGATGTAGAAGTGCAGCCATCAGGGAGTGCAGGGGCTGCCCAGGAGGCTCCTTCAACCATCACCTCAATGCAGATATTGGACAGTGCAGGGGCTGCCCAGGAGGCTCCTCCAACCACCACCACAGTGCAGATATCGAAAAGTGCACGGGCTGCCCAGGAGGCTCCTCCAACCACCAACACAGTGCAGATGTCACTGGCGGCAGACACCATGTAGACCACACTCTAGGGGCTGCTGTGCAGGGCTGCCCCCTCCAGGACCAGTGGGCAAGTCACCCACTTGAGAGACTGTGGCCTTGCACTCCATAGGACAAAGCAATGGGCATGTTGCCCCATCCACAACCAGTGGGCAAGTAACTCAATTGAGAGACTGTGGCTTTTCACTCTCCAGGACAAAGCAATAGGCATGTTGCCCCCTCCAGGAACCAGAGGGCAAGTCACCCACTTGAGAGACTGTGACCTTGCACTCCCCAGGGCAAAGCAGTGGGCATGTTGCCCCATCCAGAACCAGTGGGGATATTCCCATATTCGGCTGAGTGCCCCCCCCCCATCACCCTTGCAAAATGATCCCCCTGCAGTGTTCTCTCCGGCTGTGTCAGGAAACAGGTTGGTCCTTGGACTGTGCCCTGTGGCCTTGTGTGCCCTCATGTCTTTGGACTGGGAATTGGCCCTTTATTGACATTTGTATCTGTTTGGTTTGTGTTCTGGATTTCGCTATGCTAATACATTGTTGTTCCTCCAGCATTGTGGTCCGTGTTTTATTATGCTGTGTGTCGTGTGCTAATGGTTTACGTGTGTAGCTGGTTGTGTGTATGGTGTGTGTCTGGTGTGTGTTGTGCATGTGTGTGTCACTCTTGTTTTCCTCCCACCCTCCCTTGTGTGCTAGGTGGCTGTACTCACCGTCGTCATCTTTGTCGTGTTGGTGTTTAGGGTGGAGCATGACATAGAAAATCATCTGGAAGACTTGCAGTTCAGGTTCCATGGGGGCGTGGTTCTTCCCTGTGTCTCCAATGGTGAGTGCTTTCACTTCTGAGCTCTGTTTCTGCCAGGCTTTTGTTGGCGTTGGTACTGCCCCAGAAAAGGTGGAGGTTTGCAGCGTCTTCGTATGGTGGGTGGTACTTTGTCTCCCGTCTGCCTTTAGACGGCTACCACCATGGTAACTGTTTTTTCCGTAGTGTTGGTTGGTGTGGTACATTGGCTGTCTCTGGCAGTTATCACCGCCATGGTCATAATTTGGCAGTACTTACTGCCAGCCTGTTGGCGGTATTACTGCCACTTTAACACTCAACGCCAGGGTCGTAATGAGGGCCTAAGTCTTTTTGGCCCTGAGACTTCAGAAAACAGGAGAAAAGCTCAATCCAAGCCCTTGGATAGCACTTCTCAGCAAAGTCTGAGTCAAGCAAGGCAGCACGGCAACAGCAAGGCAGCAGTCCTTCACAGCAGTGCAGGTGGGTCCTTTGGACAGCCAGGCAGTTCCTCTTGTCAGGTTTCAGGATCTGGTGCAAACGTTTCTGAGTTGGTGGGGTCAGAGACCCAGGCCCATATTTATACTTTTTGACGCTAAACCACGCTAACGCAGTTTAGCGTCAAAAAATTTAGCGCCGTCTAACGCCATTCTGAAGCGCCATGCGGGCGCCGTATTTATGGAATGGCGTTAGCCGGCGCAAGCAGACCGGCGCTGCCTGGTGTGCGTGGAAAAAAACCACGTAGACCAGGCAGCGCCGGCGTAGGGGGAAAATGGCGTTAGGGCGTCTTAAAATGGGGCAAGTCAGGTTGAGGCAAAAAAATCGCCTCAACCCGATTTGCGCCATTATTTTCGACGCCCAGACACCATTTAAATGACTCCTGTCTTAGTAAAGACAGGAGTCATGCCCCCTTGCCCAATGGCCATGCCCAGGGGACTTGTGTCCCCTGGGCATGGTCATTGGGCATAGTGGCATGTAGGGGGGCACAAATAAGGCCCCCCTATGCCACACAAAAAAAATAAAAAAATATAAAAAATGATACTTACCTGAACTTACCTGAATGTCCCTGGGGTGGGTCCCTCCATCCTTGGGTGTCCTCCTGGGGTGGGCAGGGGTGGCAGGGGGGGTCCCTGGGGGCAGGGGAGGGCACCTGTGGGCTCATTTTGAGCCCACAGGCCCCTTAACGCCTACCCTGACCCAGGCGTTAAATAGTGGCGCAAATGCGGGGTTTTTTGACCCGCCACCTCCCGGGCGTGATTTTTGCCCGGGAGTATAAATACGACGCATTTGCGTCGCCGTCATTTTTCTAGACGGGAATGCCTTCCTTGCATCTCATTAACGCAAGGAAGGCGTTCACGCAAAAAAATGACGCTCTTTACTCATACTTTAACGCCAAAGTATAAATATGGCATTAGTTTTGCGCCGAATTTGCGTCGAAAAAAACGAAGCTAATTCGGCGCAAACGGAGTATAAATATGGGCCCCAGTTTACATACTCAAAAATGCCTTTGAAGTGAGGGAGACTTAAAAGAGTGTTTTTAAAGTGTGCAAGGTCCCTTTTCAGTACAGTTCTGTCTGCCAAGGTCCCAGTGGGGGGTTTGGCAGTCCATTGTGTGAGGGCAGGAGACTAGCCTTTGAAATGTAAGTGTCAGGCCCTCCATCCTTCCAGCTCAGGAAGACCAATTCTGTATGCAGATGAGACTGGGTATCCTGTGTTTGTGGTTGTCTGGGTGAAATGCACAAGGGAGCTGTTCACCAGCCCAGATGTGGATTGGAGACAAGCTGTAAGGCACAGATGTATTTTAAGTGCAGAGAAATGCTCACTTTATAAAAGTGGCATTTCTGAAATAGTAATTTAAAATCCAACCTCACCAAGAAGCAAAATTTTCTACTACCATTCTTGCCATACAAAACATGACTTATTTACCCCTTTCTGATCAGAATCAACCTCTCAAACAGTATGTGCGGGCAGACCTAATCCTAGCCCATGAAAGGTGCAGGCCTCACAGTAGTGGGAAATTAATTTAGGAGTTTTCCACTACCAGAACATATCAACCCACTTGTACATGTCCTATCTTTTACCTAAATAGCACCCTTCCCTATGGGTTACCTAAGGCCAACCTTAGGGGTGACCTATATGTAGAAAAAGGAGACTTTAGGGCTTGGCAAGTACTTTGAAATGTCAAGTCGAAGTGGCAGTGAAGCGGCACACACAGGTCTTGCAAAGGCAGGCCTGAGGCATGTTAAGGGGCTACTTATGTGGGTGACACAACCAGTGCTGCAGGCCCACTAGTAGCAATTTACAGGCTGTGGGCACATGTAGGGCACTTTACTAGAGACTTAAAAGTAAATTAAATATGGCAATTAGGTATGAGACAATGTTACTATGTTTTTAGGGAGAGAGCACATGCACTTTAACACTGGTTAGCAGTTGTAAAGTATCCAGAGTCCTAAAGCAGATTCAAAAATGAGGTCAGAAAAAGAAGAGGAGGAAGGCAAAAAGTTTGGGGGTGACCCTGTAGAGCGGCCATTTCCAACAGATATATTGCACTGGTTTTATTTCTTCACATTTTTTGTAATTATTTGGCATTTTTATGTTGTCCTCAATTAGTGTGTCTATTACAAACACATTTGCTATATAAACTGTAATTTGTGATGGTAGTCTTTTGAAACATTTATTGTGTGTAGTTTATTACTACTGCTTCTATTCTTTTAGCATTGATTGCATGAGGATAATCAACCTCACATTATTTATTATTTTTGAATGACACAATGAGAATCACTGTTGCAATTAAGAAAGAACTTTAAAAAAAGAGAACTTTTAAAAAAAGGTGAACAAAATATTCAACTGTACAAAATGTATTACCTTAAAAATGATAACCTGCTGCCATTCATTTTTCCTATTCCAGATTCTAGTAAATAATTTGAAAAATATACCGATTGAAAGAATACATATACCAATGTTGCAGTGACATCTCTTCTGCTCTAGTGAGGCAGTTGTCCCCCTCCTAGCTATGACTGCGCCTTGGCAGAAGTGCACCATGGGTGTGTGGCAGCCTATTGTACCTGCAATTAACTGGTTCCTTGAGTGTGATAAGGATGCCATCGGAGCTGGCAACACCACTCATTTTCCATGGGTGGTACCTTGTCCCATTGAAGCAAGCAAGCAGACTGAGTGCTCTTCCTCCAACCCAGAAACATTGATTTTAGTGACTGTTAAACCTGGCATCCTTGGCGTGGCCTCACTGTCTTTTTTTGCCTCTGCCTCCTATGTTTTGACTATGTGCTGGACTCTGTTTTTGGCTGTTGTTGGTAATCTGAGCACTTTACCACTGCTAGCTAGTGCTAAAGTGCAAGTGCCCCTGAGTAAAGGGTATGTGTAATTGGTCTTTCCATGATTGGCATATTTAGTTTACTAGTAAGTCCCTAGTGATGTGTACTAGAGGTGCCAGGGCCAATAAATCAAATTCTACAGGTGGGCCTGCAGCACTGGTTGTGCCACCCACATGAGTAGCCCTGTAAACATGTCTCAGACCTGCCACTGCAGTGTCTGTGTGTGCGGTCTTGTACTGCCAACACTACACAAGTGTAGTGTATGTTAAAGGTGGGACATGTACTGATGTGTTTTACATGTCCTAACACTGAAATACTGCCAAATTTGGTTTTCACTGCTGCCTTTAAATATTCTTAAAGGCAGATTCCCTTTGAGAGCAGATAGAAATGTGGAGTTTGGTGTCTCTGAACTCACAATTTAAAAATACATCCTTTAGGGCATTTTCTTGTCCTAACCATTCTGTGACTCTGCCGGTTTGTAGATTCCCTGTCTGGGTCAGACTGACAGTTGGGCTGTTTGTGAATCACCCCTCTAGACAGTGACAGGGAGCTGGGTTGTAGCCTGCTTATCCCGATGAGCCATCTGAGCTAGAGTGGAGGGAGAAGTGGTCACTTACTCCTGAATGGGCTGTGCCTGCCCTCACAAAATGCAGTCTTCAATCACCTGGTGTGTGCCTGGGGCCTGGCCTGGGCAAGGCAGGATCATGTGAACAACAGAAACTTTTGTTTGAAGTTTGCCTACTTCAAAGGCTTAAAGGGGTATAAGCAGTGAACCCAAAACCACAGACTTTCTGATAACGTCTGGAACTAAGAGGAACCTCTGCCAAGGAGAAGTGCTGCAGGCAATAGATACCTCTGCCTGTGACTGTGCTTTGTTGGGCTATCCTGCAGTTGCTGCTTCTGCCTGTGAAATGAGACAAAGACAGGACTTTGTTGTGCATTCCTGCTTGAAGGAGAATCTCCAAGGGCTTGAACTGAGCTTGCCTCCTGTTTTAGTCTCAGGGCCATCAAAGATTTCTTCTGCCAGCACCTGGACTCTCCACTGAGACTCCTGCCCTGCCAAGTGGTTCCCTATCCAGTCCCTGGGCCTTTGAAAGGTGAAGTTGGCAGCACAAGAGCTGAAATCGACACAAAGAGCATCGTGCAGGGACATTTTTGATGCACTGTCTGCAACGTGGATGATAAACGACGCACCACCTGCTTTGCGGCTGAAATCGATGCATCGCAAGTGGAGAAATGACACAACACCTGCTTGCAGCTGCTGTTAATGACTCAAACCCCATGCAGCATGGTTTTCTAACACCTTGTGACCGGATTTCTCATGCATTGTCCCTGGGCATCAAAGTCATCATGAACCTGCGCGGATCCAAGGTGCCCCATCTGCAAATCTACGCATCGCTCTCTTGTGAGGGAGAAAAATGATGCAGCGCCGACCAGAGAAGAAACGACTCATGGCCTTACTTGCGATATTGGAATTGACGCATCGCTGACTTTTCTGACGCACATTCATCCGTGCGGCTTTTATTTTTGACTTTGTGTAAAATCAACGTTTCCATTGTTTTCTATAGAGTAAGACTCTTATTCTTTTGAAAATTCAGATTTTGACTTCTGTATTTTGGATTTTAGTTGTTTTTGTCTTGCTTGATTTAGATAAATATTACCTATTTTTCTAAACTGATGTGGTGTCCATTTTGTAGTATTTTCACTGTATTACTCTGTGTGTTGGTACAAATACTTTACACATTGCCTCTGAGGTAAGCCTGACTACTTTTGCCAAGCTACCAAGGGGGTAAGCAAGGGCTATCTGAGTGTGTTTCTCCATTGCCCTGAGTGTCCCTGCTTTGACAGAGTGCAAACTGACTGCCAACCAGAGACTCCATTTCTAACAGTGAGCCCTCTGATGCAGCACCAGAGACTGCAGTACAATTAAGGTAGGAGAAGTGACAGGCCTGGCAGGGTCCAGCAGGGAGATAAGGTGCAAGGTGGTAGTGCCCCACTAACTTTGGTAAGCATGCAGTAGATCTGGAGAGGGGGAGATCCCCACGTTTCCCTCTGTGACCCTCAAGATGTCATGCAGTGACTCCGAGATATACTATCCACATGGCGCAAAAGCTGTGGGGTTTATGAGGTGTAATAACTGGGCTGGGCCTGGACCTCTGGAGTGTAATTTGCAGTAACTGCTGTTCCTTAAGGCTATCAGCCTATATCATGGTGAAGCCCCAAGGGAGAACTACACGCGCCTAGCAAGAATGCTAAGGCACCACCATGGCTTGTGTTAATCCCCACAGGGCTATAGAGAGTGCATTGGAAGACCACAATGAGAAGTTATCTTAAATACTTGAAGCAATTTCTAACTCTAAGGTTGTGCTCACATGCAAAATAGATAAAGTGGTGATAGATGTTATGTTCCTCCAGATGGATCAGAAAAAATGTCAAAGTGGGTCACTTAGAAAAAAATCTAGTCTATCAATACTGCACCGATCGATAAAGGAACTAAAATCCCATGTTAAAGAATTAAGAGAATTAAGAGAAGAAGCTGAAATCCTGAATGCTCAGGCAGAAGATGCAGAGGGGCACTCCAGTAGGAGTAATGTTATTTGAAAAATGTCTATTGGAAATTATGTTAGGTGGCAGATCCAAGAATCTATGGTAGAGAATGCCCTCAAGGTGCCTGATCGATGACCAATCCTGGGCTCTTCACCTAGAACCATGATTGTGAAATTGCTGAACTTAAGAGATTGTAAATAAATTGTTGCTGTTGAACTAGAGCACAGACCATGGGATTTGGACAACATGAAAGTGCATATTTTTCCAAACTACACAGCCTTGGCCCCACATCAATAGCAGACACTCCTGGAATGCCTCCACCAACACAACATCCAGTTTGCACTGCTTTCTCCAGCCAGGTTGTGAGTGACCAGTGAAAGACTTGGGCCCTCATTATGAACACAGCGGTTTTCACCACCGTGTTCTGGCTGGCAGTCATTCTACTGACTGCCAGCCCCCCTGGGACCCCACCGGCCGTATAATAAACATTCTGCTGGCCTGGCGGGTGGAAACATTGTTTCCTCTCGCTGGCCCAGCAGAATGCCTGGCCAGGACATTGCCGACGGCTCCACATGGAGCTGCCATCAATGCCTCTGTGCGGCAGATGCAGCTGCACCCGTCGCGCAGATCACTGCCTGTAAATCGGGCAGTGACCTGCACGATGGGGCACTGCACAGGGGTCCCTGCAGTGCCCATGCCACTGAAATACAAGTTCAATGATCCCATTGACTGAGAGGAACAATTTGCATTTAGGTTGCTTGGGGAGTTTGTCAGGGTTGGTATGGTAGTTCTACTAACCTTAGCTGTGGGAATGTTTAAATTGCTGTTTGTGAGCATGTGCCTTTGTGCGGGGATAGAGAGCTCAGCAATTGCTAATCACACACGGTTCAACAGAAGTTTCTTCCAACATGGAACTGGTACAATGGGGTGGGGTTGAGATGTCTAATTTGGAATTTCTGAGGATTAAGCTCCTTGATTAAACAATATAAGATATTTGTATGTCTTAAGAGGTGGAGGACTCGAGTGACTTGTTTACAGCAAATGCACATGACGGATGCTAAATAGGTAATTTACAAAGGATCTCAAGAGGTCAAGTTTATGGAATAGGTTATGTGGCGAACTCCAGTGGGCTATTGATTTGGCTCTCCCCTGTAGTGCACCTCTGGCTGTTGGAGGCCAAGTGTGACCTATAGGGAAGATACGTGATAATGGACAGTGAAACAGAGGGTAAGAAATTGATACTGCCCTTTATATATGCCCCCAGTATTAATCAGATGAACGTCTTGCATGATCTGGACAATCACTTGCTTAAGCTACATGACAGATTGTTTGCCCTAGGGCCGACTACAATTTGGTAAATAACATGAGTGGTGACAGATGGATCCCCTTGCTGCAGGGACTTTTGGCGCTACTCTCTCAGACGGTTTCAAGAACTGGAAGAGACAATGGGGTTTGGTGGAAGCACAGAGAGAATTGCATCCAGAAGCTGTTTAATAGTCCCTTTTTTGAGCAATATTTAGAGTCCAGATAACCTTGATGATACAGACAGGATATTACCAAGCCCACACAATTTCAAACCACAACCCTTTGGAACTGACGCTAAGCATAGATTAATAGATAACCCTGACACCCAGGTAGAGGCTTCAGCCAAACTGACTACTGGATATAGCTTACCAAACAGAAGTGGGAGAGTGCATGGACAGCTATGTCCCTAGCCTTTGCATGGGAGGCATTCAAAATGGTCATCAGAGGAGTGTGCATTAATGCAATATGGGATTAAAAAGGTATCAGCCTTCAATGCTTGTGAACATTGTATCCCTTAAAATATAATTATATTGGGGACCCAGTTTTATACAGGCCTCTGGACTTCGGTTTCTACATATAAACCCAAAAACCTAATCAATTGGCACTAGTCATGGCTTGCGCAGAAGAGGTGATGGGGATACTCCTTCAGGCTACATCTTTAGGGAACCAGTTAAGGTACTCACATTCTCTGGGTACACCACTGGTGTACTTGAGAAGCATAAGACCTGCACTTTCAAATGCCTTTGTGATGAGATGCCCCAAAACACTGCCAAAATGTCAAAATCAAAGTGAATGTCTAGAAACAAATGAAGACAACTGACGATGGTGCACAGTGTTGGTCTCGACTTTAAATTCTTACATGCTCAATTGACTTATCTGCTATCCCAGCAATTCTTCTAATGATTTTAAAGCACGTAGAAGCAAATTGGTTTCCTGTGTGAGTTATCTAACTATCTCAATGTACCACATGTAGACAAATGTGAATGGTGTTCATCAGCTCATTGCACAGAAACGCAAAGGATCCTTCAGGAACAAGAATCAACAAAGAACATAATCTTCAGTTTTGTAAAGTGCAATAAAACAGAGATATGGAATGTTCATACACATTCCCAGATAAATCACACATACATTCAGATAGACTCCAATGCACAAAGCAACGGGAACCTATATAAGCAGCTCAATAAACATGATTCCATTCACAGAGGTCCAATGACCTAAAAAGGCTCATTCACACAGACCAACAGATATGCAGGCACCTATGCACATTGAACACTAGTCACAGAGCGATGCTATACCAATTAACTGTTAAAACACTGACAAAGTTGATTAAAAGTTTTCTTTATAACTTCGCCTTGAAAGAAGTTATGAAATCATTCTTTCAGCATTTTACTAATTAATACAGATACAAATATTTTTTGGCAATAAAATTGTATCATAGCTGTCACAACAATGTGTCTTCACTTAAACTGTTTGCAAGCTGATGATGCGGGCTTGCTGTGTGATAGTCAAAAAACGTCGTGTTACTCCTTCCCTCCAGTTCAGAAAGCTGTGAATATGTCATTTTACCGCAGTCATCTAGGAACAATATAACAATATAAACTTTATGACTCTTAACTCCAGAAAAACAACTAAAACAGAAAAGTAGCGTTTAAAGGACTAGGAACAAAATTGAATGAAAAGTCAGACCTGTGTTATGTTTAGTACACATTTAACTTAGAAAAGGGTACCCACAAAAAAGCATCATGTCCCCTGTGTTGGTAGCTATTTATCGAAAGGGAAGACCCAAAGGGAACACCTTTGAAGGAAGGGTTTCCTAGATACACCGACACATCTCATTTCATGTGAGGGATGATTGAAAGTTGACTATTACTCTTTGATCGTGAGAGAACTGGCATGGACAGATTTGACGTGAACCATACACAGAATTCTAGCTAGACTCCTTGCACCTGGGACATGATAGTTGGTGAAATGATTTTGCCCTAAAGCAAGTGAAAAGCTAAAAAGGAAGGTCTGCATCACAGGAGACTTTATTGTAATACGTTTTAAGTAAATTCACCAATAACTACTGAGTTAGCCTTATAAATCACAGCTGGAAGACAGAAGAACAGAAGACGTGCACCCTGAACTAATTCTTGTTTCCATAGGAAATGGCTGAAAGCAAAACTCCTGCTTTCTTTTGAATCTTTCTTGAAAAAGTATTCTCAGGACCAAGGAGCCTGGCTTCTTGATGACACACTGGAAGGAGGAGAGACAGAACATCATTATAACACCATTATAGGATGAGCTAACAAGATCAGCTAGAACTGAATGTTTGGCTCTGATTGGAAATAAGAAAACTAGAATGTAACCACTAGCCTTTGACCAAATGAGCTGTTCCTGAATGTTTGGGGACATTTGAAACACCAGAATTAAAATTATAGCAGTTCTTCTTTGAGTACTAAAAGTCAGAAACATGTTCACCACTTGAGGTATCAGGGTAGCGTGCTGAGGCTCCCTAGCACAAACATCGCATCAGCTGTTAAAATTTCAATATCTGACCTGCTCAAAGCTCTGGAGCTCTCTTGGGTAAACAAAGTACCATTCCCGGGGAAGCAAAATTAACATCTTTTCCCAGTCTTGCACCACTGACAAATTTAACGTCCAGAAAAGCTTCATAGTGCGGAAGTAGCTTACAAAGGTGGCAAATTGTGCCCAGTGAAGATGCTAGCTTGACAGCAACAATGAAACCTATTGCTCCACTCTAAATTTATTCAGAAGTTTGATGATTCAGAGTGAATGAAAAATTAAAGTATCTAACCTTGTTGGACCCATTTACAGTGAGTTTCCCACCTAACCCTCCTGCTGGCCTTTGAATTCTAGGCACATAATGAAAATATAGATTTTCCATAGCGTAGTGGGATGAAAATCTGGATTTTATTAAAGACACAGAGGATAGTATTTTGCAATCTCCTTTATTGCCACCATGCACAGCAGCCCTTTTAAAAGAATATAGACCACAGCAATATTTCAAAGTACATAAAAGATTGGAACTCCTAACTAACTTCCTTCTTCTTGATGACTTGACTGACTAAAAGCTTCTATATTCACTAAAAGTAACGCTTACCAAAAATCTATAACTATTTCTTCAAATATATTTTGTTACAAAACACGTTCCAAACGTCTCCAACAGCAGCCGTTCATTTCCATGAATTAACAATCGAAGTTTCTTCAACAAACCAAGCTTGACCACTAACTAAAAGAAAGAAACAAAAGAATATTAAGAAAGGTTTGAGCTAATAGGAGGGATAACATTAGCCTTGAGCTCTTTAATAAAATCCAGATTTTCTGCCCACCAGGCTGTGGAAAATCTACATTTTATGGCAATACCCATAGGATGACAATATACATGTTCAAAGCCTAGCAATCAAAGAACATGCTGCACTCCTCACTGGTTTAAAATAAAACTTTCTAAAAGTTATATCAGTAAACCAATCAGAACACCTAGGAAAATCTTGCAAAGCACCTTTAACGCAGCTGCACCTTTTACAGAATGAGCTCCAAACACACTCACGTCTACACAGGTCTCTTAATAGCTTCCGTAACCAATCTTGCAAGCGTCTGGGATGATACTGTTTTAAATGGATATGTAAATGATATTAATATCTGCTTCACTCAATCCAGTCTGATAACCTTTGTTTGCCTGTCACACTCTTTCACACACCGAGCCACACACACATTTTCATTGCTTTTAAAGAATAAATAAAATATTGTTGTTGAATTAATTTTTGTTATCCAGAAAAACAAACTCTTTTTTGAGAAAAAAAACTTTGCTTGTTACATTAATGGCCCTCAAATCAGAACACCCCCTAAAAGATACCAAACATGATAACACCACAACTTAAAAGTCGAACCATTCAATGACAAGATCTAGTTTGACACCCAACCCTCCAAAAGTGTTAAAACTTTAAAAGCATCCCAAATAAAACTATATCTGGTCACCAATAGCTTAACAATCTGATCCTCCTCATCAGTCTCCTCACTGGAACATCCTGTCCGTACAGACATTTTATTTACCAGATAATGTCCAGCAGCAATAGCCGATCTGTGTACATCAATCGACCTATAAGACAATCCTCTTTCAAACAATTCTAAATAGATAGCCACTTCCACTACATCCACTGAAAAGGGATTAAAATCCCTCTCCACACACCAGCAAAACCATCTATAAATCTTCCTTGTTCCTAGAGCCCAAGATTCCTGATGGGAGATGTCATCTGTCATGAAAGGACTGGCACTTTCAAAACCCTCCTGAAATTCTCCAAGCAAACCAAGACCAAATGACCCACATCTCTCCTGTTAGGCCGATCAAAATGCCTTCAAACATCAGTAAAAGAACTGGAAAGTCTATCAACAGCTCCACAAGAACCTAAAACCAAACCTGGGTTCTGCAAGGAAGATTAACTAATACTACAGACTCTCTCCACTTGTGAACAATCAAAGTCACATGAGCAATCATGGAAAAAGAGGGAAATGCAAACTGAAATACTTACTTACCTGAACATTCAGCCTGTGTGTAAAAAGATCTATTTTGAAAGGATCCCAAGCACACTCCCGTCCCAAGAAGACTGTCCTGTCCCATCTCCAGTCTTGTGCAATATCTTGGATATCAATCCATCACCATGTTGCTCAACCCTTTAAAGTGCTTCGCTTGAACAGACACGTTGTTCCTCAATCAATACTCCCAAAATAATTTTGTATTGCAAATGACCCTGCCAATAGCTCTAGACAGTTTATGAACATCTTGCCCTCATCCTCCATTCACCGACCATCTGTCTGCACCAAACCACTTTGTGCACCCCACCCTCTAAACTTGCATCTGTCTCCATAACCAGCTCTAACTGCCCCCCAAAAACCGCTCTTCCATCCAAACTCCCATATTTGATAACCACCACTGATGCTCCTCATTCACCTCTGTGGAAGAAGGATCTTTTTCAAATATCTCAAACCACTTCTCAAATGCAAAGCCTTCAACTTGTGCAATGCCTGACCATTTATCAGTCAAGGAAAAATAGCCTGAATGGTTGAAGAAAGAAGACCTACAATAAGAGTCAGCATCCTTAATGTGATTTGATCCAAACTCAAAATTTTCAGAATCGGCTTACGTATCCTTTTCAATTTGTCTCTGAGGAGTCGCTACAAAGCACTAACAGTTTCCACCAAAAAGCCCAAAAACTGAGTCTCCTGACTTGATTCCAAACTCAACTTCTGTCTGTTTGCTACAAAACCCAAACTTTCAAACAACCCCACTTCCAATTCCATATGAAACATTACTATGGATCTCTCCTGAAACATAATCAAAATATCGTCCAGATACATTTTCAAATGGATACCTTTTTTCCTAAAAAAAAAACATCTCTGGATGAAGAACCTCTGTAAAACATGGCAGAGCCAAAGATAGACAAACAAACTTCTGTAGCTTTCCTCTCCATCTTAACTGCAGAAATCTGATGCGATTCCCAAATGGGAATCGTTAGATAAGCACCCTTTAAATCCTATCAAGTCAACCAATCTCCCATTTGCAAAATGTCCCTTAACATATGCATGCCTTCCATTTTGAAATTACATCAAACCACCCAGTCGTTCAAACTTGTCACTGAACACATACCTTTGCCCTTCTTTACCACTAAAAATGTATTTCTTACAAAACCTACCAAATCCTGAGAAACCTCCACAATGTCACTTCCCTAATAATCCCTCATCCTCTTTGTCCACCAATCTTGGCTGTTACTTGCTGAACACAATATCCTTGAGAACCCATGTCTGAATTGTTTTTCTGTGAAATTGATGTAGTAAGCCTGTACCATTTCTAGTACCTAAGAATCTGTTGTATTTTAGAACTATTTGTGATCAAGCTGAGCGAGTCTGCACGCTCAGTTTTAATGGCATAACTATAGAGAATAGACTTACACAAACTTCAGGCTCGATGCTCACCATGGCTTCCGCTGCTTCTACATCTCTGATGGAAGAATCCAGAAGTTAGAAATTGGGTCTCTAGTTGGCATAGGTATGCAGCTTGTCCAAGTAGGGACCACATTCCTACTCAGGGTAAGCCACGACACAACCCAAATTATCCTGTGTTCACCCTCTGGTAGCTTCAGACAGAGCAGGCTGGCTTAACTTAGAAGGCAATGTGTAAAGTATTTGTGCAACAATTCATGCAGTAACACAGTGAAAACACCACAAAAATACACTGCACAGGTTTAGAAAAATAGGTAATATTTATCTGAACAAAATTAGATCAAAACGGCATGAATCCAATATGCACAAGTCGAAATATACCCTTCTTAAAGGTTTAAAAGAGTCTCAATCCTAAAGAATAAATTGTTGTATCTTTGTAGCACACAGTACCTGGGAAGCGTCAAAAATAACAACGCTTGGGAGCCACAGAGGAGGAGATGCTTCAAAAAATAAGGTGATGCATTGGATTTTCTAGCATGGTACAGACGATGCGTCATTTCTTTACACACTGCAAAGTGATGCACCTATTTCCAGGAGCACAGCCTTGGTTCCTTACTTGCGATGAAGAGATATTTTGATACCCAGGGATGATGCTTTGAAAATCCTGGATGCGCTGGTAGAAAGGAGCAGGTGCTGCATCGATCCAGTAGCCGTCATGGTGATTTTTCAGCTGTGAGTCAGGCGCTGTGTCAGACTTCCAGTTGCGAGTCCTGCACTGACTCGTTGAAGGCCGGTGCTGCTGTGATTTTCTAGCTCGGATGCAGGGGATGCGTTGATTTCTGCAGGCATTGTGTCGATTTTCTGTCGCATGAGGATTTCCTGAAGCGGCAAAGTCTTTGTTGGTCCTGATACTTCAGAAACAGGCAGCAAGCTCAATCCAAGCCATTGGAGAGCACTTTAGGAGGAAGGCATAGTCCTTCCATCAGAGTCAGAAGCACCAGGCAGCAGAGCAACAAGCAGGAAAGCAGTCCTCCAACAAAGCAGTGCAGCTGAGTCCTTTGGGTAGCCAGGCAGTCTCTCTGACAGAGTCCAGGTGTAGGTCCAGATGTGTCTGATTTGGTGGTGTCAGAGACCCAGTTTATATCTCCAAAAATGCTTTTGAAGTGGGCAAAACTAAGAGTGGCTTTGAAGTGCACAAGTCCCCCTTTCAGCTCAGTCCTGTCTGTCAGGATTCCTGTGGGGGGATTATCAGTCCTTTGTGCGAGGGCAGGCTACTGGCCTTTGAAATGCAAGAGAGAGCCTCTCCACCCTCTCTGCCCAGGGAGACTCACTCAGTATGCAGGTGAATGCAGATGTGACTGAGTGTCCAGTGTTTATGGTTGTCTGGGTAGAATGCACAAGGGGAGCTGTCAAACAGCACAGACCAAACGTGGATTGAAGACAGGGCTGCAAGGCACAGATGGCACTAAGTGCAGAGAAATGTCAACTTTCTAAAAATTGCATTTTTAAAATAGTAATAGGGAATAGAACTTCATCAGTAAGCAGGATTTTCTATTACCACCTGGCATTACTAAACATGACAGGGCCACTACTTCCACATCAGAATCTACCACTTAAAATATATATTAGGGGAGTTCTAGTGGTAGTCTGTGAGAAGAGCGGGCCTCATAGCAGTGGAAAACTAATTGGGGAGTTGTTCACTACCAGGACATGTAAGACACATAAGTACATGTCCTGCCTTTTACCTACATAGCTCCTTGCCCTATGGGTTACCTAGGGCCTACCTAAGGGATGACATATATGTAGGAAAAGGGGAGTTGAAGGCTTGGCAAGTAGTTTTTAGAGCCAGTTTAAAGTGGCAATGAAGCTGCACACACAGGCCTTGAAAGGGCAGGGCTGAGACATGGGTAAGGGGCTACTCATGTGGGTGGCACAGTCAGTGCTGCAGACCCACTAGTAACATTTAATTTACAGGGCCTGAGCACATGAAGTGCTCTTTACTAGGGACTTACAAGCACATTAAATATGCCAATTGGGTATGAGACAATGTTACCATGTTTTTAGGGAGAGAGCATATGCACTTTAGCACTGGTTAGCAGTGGTAAGGTGTCCAGAGTCCTAAAGCTAACAAAAATAATGTCAAAAAAAGAGGAGGAGGAAGGCAGAAAGTTTGGGGTTACCCTTCAGAAAGAGCCATTTTCCAACAACATGGTTGAACACTGAGACTGATAGAAGGGTCTAAAGCCACAGGAGTATGAAGTCCTCATGATTCTTTGCACTCTGTTAGGAAACAGACCCTTGGTTCACCCAGTCCAACCAAAAACTCGATCACCAAAAATCATCTTAATATCTAGTTGTAACTTTTGAATGGAGCAATAAGCACACACAAACTTAGGCATGTCCTTAATAAAATCACCCCCACAAAGTGACCATTCACTGCCAGCTCTAACTAATTGTTTACCAGATTCACCAAATTTTTATTAGTTTTGAGTAAAATGCTCTTTCTGCACTCCAGTAAAATACTGGTGTTAGACTTTCCTCATAAGGAAACAGCACATTAATCCCACTGTCAGCTTCTCAACTTCCAACTGATTTACAAAGGCCTCATCCATATCAAATATCTTGGTTAATGGGCCAATCACATCCAATCTTCAGTCCTGACACATTCTTAAACCTTTATCCAGTCCTTTACGAGGATCACTTCCCCCTTTATTAATAAAGGCTAAATATTCTTGCATCCAGCTCTAGTGTTACCATTACCTTGTTTGACAATGAAGGTCTCGGACAGTCTGACCTCAACTGTATCCTAACATCCTTAGGAATCTGCCTTCTCAACCAAAACTCCACATATGTCACAGGTGAACACTGAGGAGAAAGTGTATGTTTAACTAACAGTGGAGCAAACATAAAGTCCCCCAAGGGATCAGTCAGAACATCAGTTTCTTTACATTTCCCCACTCCATAGTCAATTTTCTCTTTCCAATCTTTATAATTCTGATCTTCTGATGATCAACCTAACTCCTTTTGAGCACTACCAGTGGATTCATCACAGCTCACTCCTGTATGCTTGTACCCTTTCTTTAAACTATCTCATCCTTTACCTAGACTTTTAAACTGCCCAACTTGTGTATCCTCAATACTTTCATAACATGGGTGCTCATGATCTTATAGTCTGTCCCCACAGACTTCCTCTTCTTAATCTGGCCAACATTTTTTTCAATATTTCTCCTTATCCTTGTAGTCTTATCCCTCCTTTCATTGCGGGAAGTCATCTCTCCAGCTGACCAAAAACATTTTCCTCAGAACCAAGCACTCTGACCTGCAAAATGGTGTCTAATTTCTTCTGCATTCCTATTCAAACCTCTGAGGAAATCTTGTCAATTACACTCTTCAATGACTCCTCCAACATCACCTCCTGCACTACCTGTTTACCCTTATCACTCATACTAAATAAACAAACAAATCATAAAAATGCCAAGCAATATCTCCTTAAATATTGCTGAGCAAAAAACGCTTGACAAAAGCTAAATTCCACACAAATGCAATGCTTTTATAACCTGCACTCAAACTGCCAAAATGCATCCACATTGCCCAGCATTGGAAACTTCCCAAAAACACACAAAATGGCTGCCAACATATGACGACATGCCCACTCTAATGTGCATCCAACAAGTAAGTCCTTCCTCACTTTCCAGACTCCTGACCGCTCATCCTGATGAAGCCCAGCTCATGCACAACAGAAGGAATTTAAAGAATGTGCGACAGCCAGAACTGGGTAATTCAACCAGATATCTGCAAAAAGTTCTGTGCCCTCTAGAATTTTCAGTAAAACATAACGTTATACACACTCAGGTTCATTCAGAATAATTTAACAAATAATAAAGGCAATATGCCTATGCATATAAAATATTTTAGAAATTCAGCAGTTATAGTTATGGTTAACTCAAGTAACTATAACTCGCTGCTGCGCCATGCACAGTTTTTTCATCAATAGTTTTATTGGAAATATTGAAGTAATGATATCAATGATGCCCTAGAAGGTGTCATCAATTATGTAATATGTAGAGTAATTAGCTGTGCATGAGGAAGACACAAGTTGTAGTTACTTTGGAGTGCAAGTTATATTTACTTCAGTTAAGGTTTGTGCCTGGAAATTCAGAATCTAACTATAACATCCCTTTAACCTTTGTTTTTTTCAGTGAATTCCAATTTTTGTTAGTACACACAGATGTAAATGTACCCTGCTCCACACATGACCTTTGGCTGGGACCAGCAGCGTACCCTACTGCATGCACCCAAACCCAAGCTGCGCACCACCTTCAGTCATATGCAGCATGACGTTGGATGCAGTTTTTTTTTTGTTTCCAATTTTTTTCTGCATCCGCGAATCTATCAGTTGATCCGCGAACCCCCATATTGAAAAAAGAAATTGGCCATTTTATTGCCCACAAGGGATGTCTCCTTGATGTTTTCACACCCGAGCAGATGTGACAAACAACGGCCTCTACTTTTCTGTCAGGTTTCAGCCAGCTAATCAGGGCCTTGCTTTTCTCCTGGATCTGGACCTGGATCCGCATCCCTATATATCTATTTTCTTATCTCTAATATCTCAGAAAGTAATTAATGGATTTACACAAAATCACAAAAAGCGTCCACCCCCCCACTGCCCAACTGAATACAATGAGGGGGGACACAGGGCACCCCCACAGCCACAGGGACCACCACCTCCCAGGGACTTTAAATAGAAAATGTGTGGGGGCTGCAAGCCCCCACACACACCCTGGGAAGTGCCACCTGCCCAGGGCACTAATCGAATGTAACGCGGGGCCGTTCGGCCACCCCCCACTGTAGCCCTGGGGACCACCACCTCCCAGGACTGAACTAAAATAAAAAGTGTGGCTATTTTACATTGGAGGGGGGCTGTGTGGCCCCCCTCTAGGATCCACAGATGGCCCTGGGACAGCCACACCCCAGGGCTGGCTCCTGCTATCTTCTGGAGTGCCCACACCCGGGACATAGCTGTTTGCACTGACTTGGTGGAAACTTTGCCAGCTCCAGCCAAGTCAGAACAAACACTTCACTTTCTGCAAGTGAGAGCTGTGAAACAGTTCTTGCTTGCAGAAAGCGGGGTTTTCATCTGTTCCCCTGCACACAAAGGTGTGCAGGGAAACAGATGAAAACATTGCTCCTGCAAGCAGGAAGCTGCTGTTTAAAGCAGCACCCTGCTTCATGGAGCAATTCCGGCTCCTGCAGGACTGGGTAGGACTGCAGGGGCCTTGAAGCTCCCCCATTGTCCTGTTGCTATCTCTCTCTCTCTTCCATCCCATAGAGGGATGGAAGAGAGAGAGAGATTGTCATTGCAATGGTCTCTTCATACATGACTTCACAGAGTCAGAGTAGCAAGATGTTTGGTACAAATGTTATAGATATGCTTGGATGCAGAGCAGAACAGACTCACTTTAGGCCACATGGTCAAGGTCATGTGCTGTCAATCAGTAAGTTAAAGTTCAAATTATAGTATCGTTTGGCAGTCTGTCTGTTTATTTTCTAGTGTGTTCACTGTTAAACATTCCTGGTGATGGAACATTGAAGTGTTTTCCCCCTCACAATCTGTGGGTTGAGCATCATCACTAAGGTGGTCATTACAATCCTGGCGGACGGTGTTAAAGCGGCGGTAAGACCACCAACAGGCCGGCAGTAAAAAATTTGCAATTACGACTGTGGCGGAAACCGCCAACAAAGATAGCCACTTTAACACTCCCACTGCCACAGCGGTACAAACAAACAGCGCGGCGGTCACCGCCAACAGACAGGCGGAAGGCAATGTACCGCCCACACTATTATGACAGGCCAATCCGCCAGCTTTTCCAGGGCGGATTCACCGTGAATAAAAACACAGCTGAAACTGGAATTTCAAAGGGAAAACGCTCACCTCTACACACTCCACGAGGAACGAGGACACCATGGAACCGGAACTCCAAATCCTACCTGCGATAGTCTTCCTGCTCCTCTACCAGGAGCACGAACACCGGCAGCGAAGACCACTGTGAGTACTGCACCTACGACACAGGGGAGGGGGGAGGGAAAAAACAGACACGCAACACACCCACCCACACCCACCCACACCCTCACCCACCACAACACACACACTAATACATCATGATACAATATAGTTACACCCCAAAAGCCCCCCCCAGAAGAATGCAAAGACCAATGGAATATATTAAAAACAAGAAGGCAGAAATATATATATACACAATGTACAAAATAAATACCAGGCATAGTAGTCCAGGTACTGCACAAAGAAAGTCCGTGGAACACTGGGACCACACGGTATGGGCGAGGCCCACACAAGATCCCCAACCATGATGGAGAGAACACTGCAGGGGCATCAGAGAGCAAGAAAACAGGCACCTCAGGGGGAGGGAAAGGGGGGGCACCTCAGCCGCTTGAGTGCACGACACCAAATCCACGAGGGGGCCACATGCCCACTGTTCAATCCTGGGGAGTGCAAAGCCACAGTCTCACAAGTCTATACAGTGGGTGGTCTGCCCACTGTTCAATCCTGGGGAGTGCAAAGCCACAGTCTCACAAGTGGATGACAGTGTCCACTGGTTTTGGAGGGGGCATGGTGCCCAGAGTGCTTCATCCTGTTAAGGACAGAGGTAGTGGATGGATCTCTCCACTGGTTCTGGAGGGGGACTGGTGCCCAGAGTGCTTCATCCTGTTAAGGACAGAGGTAGTGGATGGATCTCTCCACTGGTTCTGGCGTGGGACTGGTGCCCAGAGTGCTTCATCCTGTTAAGGACAGAGGTAGTGATGGATCTCTCCACTGGTTCTGGAGGGGGACTGGTGCCCAGAGTGCTTCATCCTGTTAAGGACAGAGGTAGTGGATGACAGTTCCCACTGGTTCTGGAGGGGGCATGGTGCCCAGAGTGCATCATTAACCCTGTGACGGACCCAGTTGCGTCAGTGCCCCTGCCGCTCATGGGATAGCGGTGCTTCAGATGGCGGTGCCCTGTTCAGCAGTGCTTCAGATGGAGGTGCCCTGTTGAGCGGTGCTTCAGATGGCGGTCTACATTGCAGGGTCTCAGCTGCTGGCGGTCCTTCATGGCCCAACGGGCCTTTTGCTGGTGGTCCTTCATGGCCCAACTGGCCTTTTGCTGGCTGTCCTTCATGGCCCAGCTGGGCTGGTGCTGGTGGTGAGCTCCTGGGCAGCTGGGCTGGGGCTGGCGGTGGCCTCCTGGGCAGCTGGACTGGGGCTGTTGGTTGCCTCCTGGGCAGCTGGGCTGGGGCTGGCGGTGGCCTCCTGGGCAGCTGGGCTGGGGCTGGCGGTGGCCTCCTGGGCAGCTGGGCTGGGGCTGGCGGTGGCCTCCTGGGCAGCTGGGATGGGGATGGCGGTGGCCTCCTGGGCAGTGGGGATGATGACGGTCTTCTCCGCCGTGCTGCTCTTCCCAGACTTGCCGGGTTTCTTGTGGCCCTTCCCCACCTTGGAAGGTGTCACAGCTGACTCCACACTGCCAACGGGACCCCTGGGAGCGGCTTTGGTGGCTGGAGTCTTCTCCCTCTCCCGCCGGGCACTGGCCAGCTTCTGATGCTTCACAGGTGGGAGACTGTCTGTGCTGTGGCTCTGTGCCACACTGGCTGCCCTGGTGGCCGGTGCACTCCAGATTCCGGTGACTGCAGGCACCATTGGTCCCGGAGATGTTGTGGCTGAGGTGCAACTTCGGGACCTATGAGATGGATGGGGTGGGGGTGGTGTGGGAAAGAGGTGGACAGGAAAAGTTTTTTGGACAAACTGGGACGGGTAGCTGGAGGGGATTTGAGAGTGGAGGAAGAGGTGGTGGCTGTAGGAGGTGTACGTTTGAAGACTTTGGGTGAAGGTGCATGCGCTGGAGGCTGTCGTGAGGTGGATGGATGTTGGGTGGGTGTGTGCCTGCATTTGTGTATCTTGGGAGGGGGCGTCACAGACACACTGGGAGAGGACACAGGGGACGTGTGAATGGTAGTGGGGGTGGTGACTGCACGTGAGCGGGGTGTGGTGGTGGGTGTGCTAGAGAGAGACGTAGTGGCTGTAGAGGTAGTGCATGCAGGTGTGAGTGTAGACGAGACTGGGAGGGAGGAGGGAGACGAGGAGGAGGGGGACACAGTGGAGGCAGTGGATGTTGGTGTGTCTGCATGTGTGTGATGCTTGCGTGAGTGCCTGTGGGATGTGTGGTGCTTATGTTTGCTAGAGCTACCCTTGTGTGTTGACGTGTGTGCATGTTGGTCTGTAGGTGTGCTTGGGATAGGCAGAGGTACAGGGGATTGGGTCGGGGTGGAGGAAGTTGGATGGGGGAGGCTAGAGAAGGGGACAATGGCTGCCATCAGTGCTGAGGCCAGAGTCTGGAAAGCTCGGTGAAGGGCCGCCTGACCATAATGAATGCCCTCCAGGAATGCATTTGTTTGTTCCACCTGCCTCTCTACACCCTGCATGGCATTCAAAATGTTAGACTGCCCAACAGTGAGGGACCTGAGGAGCTCACTGAGGGCAGCAGGGGTGACAGGGGCAGGGGCTGAGGTGCCTGGGGCGAAGGTGATGCCCACCCTCCTGGGTGAGCGGGAACGGGGCAAAGGCTGAGGGGCTGCTGGGAGGGCGGTGCTGGTGGGGGGGTGGCGGCTCACCCTGTAGATGCGGGGGCACAGATGTTGCCACCACCACAAGGGAGCTCCCATCAGAGGACGAATCCATGTCGCTGGTCTCAGCTCCTGTCCCCGCCGTGGAGCTCCCCTCGCCCTCGATCCCACTGGTGAATTCTGACTCCATAGTGTCGCCCTCCAGGGCCATGTGGGATGCAGCTCCCTCATGCTCCGGTGCCACTGCTCCTCCGCCTGATGATGCTAATGCACACAAGAATAGGGAGACCAAAAAAAGGGGGGGGAAGACAGAAGAAAGACATGTTGGGTGCATGCATTACCACTACCGTTAGCGGACACGACAGAAAACAGAAGCCCCCTGCACTACGCCTCGCTCTTGGGCTCCACTGTTCAATTCCTGGGAAATGGCCTACAAGGCTATGGACGACATCTGCACACATAGATGACACAGGGGCATGATTAGCTGTACTTGGCACTCTACAGAGGTGTGGTGGAGTGCCACATGGCCTGCCTTACGGATGGGCCTTGCCTACGGAACTCGCCATGGCCTAGGGAAAACCCACAGCCCAACTCCCCCACCCAGACACCTCGTAATGCGTGCAAAGTCAGCTGAATGAGAGTGTACTCACCTCCTTGTGTCTGCTGTGATGCCCTCAAGCACCCATCCAACTCTGGGTAGGCCACCGCCAGGAACCTGAACATCAGGGGGGTCATGGTGCGACCAGCACCCCTCCTATGTTGGGAGGCCATCCCCAGCTGAGCCTCCGCCGTCTTCTTGCTCCAGCGGCGAATGTCCTCCCATCTTTTACGGCAGTGGGTGCTCCATCTGTGGTAGAACCCCAGGGTCTGGACGTCCTTGGTGAGGGCACGCCAAATATCTTTCTTCGGGTGGGCGCTGACCTACATGAAATGTACAGGGAAAAAGAGAAGTTATTACCAACTGCACCGTCAAACTGATTGGCCCCCATCCCTACCCTTGCCATGTGGCACATGCATTCACCGTCTTTCATGCATGCAGCACTCTGCCCCCTTCCTTCTTACATCCAGCCCTCTCCACACAGGTATAGCCCATACAACATGCTCCCTGTGTACTTACCTGTTTGTCTGGAGGACCGTAGAGTAGCTTGTACTGGGGGAGGACCCCATCAACGAGTTTCTCCAACTCCTCCGATGTGAAGGCAGGGGCCCTTTCCCCAGACACTCGAGCCATTGTCTCTTCCAGACCGAGGTCACAGCAGCACTTGCAGTGTAGGTCCTCTCCTGTCGAAGATCCGCTATCGAGTGATTGAAGTGATAGAAAATGGAGGTCACGTCCGCGGCGGTGCGTACCGTCACCGCCGGCGTATATCGTCATTGGCTCCTGGGACCCATAGGGTCCAATGTTAACCAATGCATCATTGCGCCGCGGCCTTCGATCGCTTACCGCGACGGTGTACAATGCCAGCGCAGTTACCTCACATCCTATTGTCCCACTTTACAGGCCAGGCAGCTGCCATTTCAGGGGCCCACATGGCTTCATTTTCAACTGCGCCACACAGACCTAGGCCTAGACTCAACACACATACAGGCCACCTTTTGTGTATGAATGGTGTTCTGTGTAAACTGTGGGTACATACCTCTGAGTTGTTTGACTCTCTGCTCGCTGTTGTCCTTCATAGGCACCATCCGCTGGGACATGTGAGGAGATGGCAGCATCCTCCGGTGTACCGACCGTTGGTGGACCTGTCGACAATGGAGAAGCGACATTTGATTATCACATGCAGGCTTGACCGTGCCACAATCCAGGAACTGTGTACCCAGCTGGAGCCAGACCTGATGTCAGCAATCCGCCATCCCACAGGAATCCCCCCTCAAGTGCAGGTGCTGTCAGTGCTCTATTTCCTTGCAAGTGGCTCATTTCAAACAACAGTGGCCATGACATCAGGGATGTCCCAGCCTATTTTTTTCCAACGTATTGTCCAGAGTGTTGTCTGCCCTTCTGAAACACATGCAGAGCTACATCGTTTTCCCTCAGGTGGAGGATTTGCCTACAGTGAAAGGGGATTTCTATGCCCTGGGAAATATCCCCAACATCATAGGTGCCATTGATGGGACACATGTGGTTTTGGACCCCCCCACACAGGAGTTAACAGGTGTACAGAAACCGGAAGAGTTATCATTCCATGAATGTACAGATGGTATGTTTGGCCGACCAGTACATCTCCCATGTGAATGCCATGTTCCCTGGCTCAGTGCATGACGCCTACGTCCTGCAGAATAGCAGCATCCCTTATGTGATGGGTCAACTCCAGAGGCATCGTGTGTGGCTATTAGGTGAGCACCTGGAAGCAAGTCAGTTGTCTGGGTCTGTGGATATCCCTACAGGTTAGTGTGTGTCTAACAGTTGTCCCTCGCCATTTGCAGGTGACTCTGGTTACCTCAACCTGTCATGGCTACTGACCCCAGTGAGGAATCCCAGGACAAGGGCAGAGGAACGCTACAATGAGGCCCATGGGCGAACTAGAAGGGTGATTGAGCGGACCTTCGGCCTCCTGAAGGCGAGGTTCAGGTGCCTCCATATGACAGGTGGATCCCTATTCTACTCACCAAAGAAGGTGTGCCAGATCATCGTGGCCTGCTGTATGCTTCATAACTTGGCTTTGCGACGACAGGTGCCTTTTCTGAAGGAGGGTGGTCCAGATGGCGGTGTTGTGGCAGCTGTGAAGCCTGTGGACAGTGAAGACGAGAAAGCAGAGGAAGAAGACATGCACAACAGGGACTCAGTGATCCTGCAACATTTCCAGTGAGACACAGGTAAGAATACAAACCTGCATACTGCATGTAGTTTAAGACTACTACCTCTCTACTGTCTGTCATTTTCACCCAGTGTATGGTCACTGAGTTGTCACCTTCCCTTACGATTTCACAGATGTGGGTCCCACTGTGTGACATCTGCTTAGATTCCTCATGGACTAGAGCTGTGTGACATAGGTATGTTGACATTACTATTTAAAAATGCATTTTGTCACTGTAATTGCTAATACACTATTTCGAAATCACAGACAGACTCCAGATCGTTTTATGCTTTAGGTGTGTTTATTTAAGTGCTCAATATTGGAGGGAGTAGTGAAATGGTGAGGGGTGATGGCGGAGGAAGGTCCATGGCAGAGTCCAGTCTATTAGTCTCACAGGTGCATTGCCCATATGGGCATAGGAAGTGGAGCTGGGGCAGTTAAAGTATGGACAGGGTGACAAAGTGGGACAGTAGGATAACAATCAGGGTGGTCTCATTTCTTGGCGGGGGTCTTGGCATAGTGCTCTGTCTTTGTCCTGGATCTAAGGGACCGTTTGTGGGGTGGTTCTCCCTCTGCAGGGGGTGGGGTGCCGGTGTGGTGGGCCTGTGGTGGGGCGTCCTGTCCACTTGCGCCGGCGGAGGTGTTGGGCAGTTCATCGTCCATGCTAGTGTCAGGAGCCCCTTGTAGTGCCACAGTGTCCCTCCTGATGTTCACAAGTTCCTTCAGCACCCCTACGATGGTGCCCAAGGTGGAGCTGATGGTTCTGAGTTCCTCCCTGAAGCCCATATACTGTTCCTCCTGCAGGCGCTGGGTCTCCTGAAACTTGGCCAGTACCGTTGTCATCGTCTCCTGGGAGTGGTGGTAGGCTCCCATGATGGAGGAGAGGGCCTCGTGGAGAGTGGGTTCCCTTGGCCTGTCCGCCCCCTGTCGCACAGCAGCCCTCCCAGTTCCCCTGTGTTCCTGGGCCTCCGACCCCTGGACCGTGTGCCCACTACCACTGCCCCCAGGTCCCTGTTGTTGTTGGGGTGGTGGGTTATCCTGGGTTCCCTGTAGTGGTGGACACACAGCTGATTGACGTGTCCTGGGGACGGAGGTATGGGCCCGCTGGGTGAGTGCTATGCTCGTGTTTCCAGAGGGTGGAAGGTCTGTAGTGGCCTGTGACTGTGTGATGGGAACCGACTGTCCCGAGGTCCCCGGTGGGCCGTGCTGGTCATCTAGATCCAGTTGGACAGAGGTGCTGTCATCACTGTGGACCTCTTCTGTTGGTGGGGTGAACATGTGTGGACCCTCCTGTCAGGTGATGTTGGTTAGGGGTCCTGCAGGGGTATAAAAGGATGGTTATTACATGTGTGTGTGTCATGGTGTGCAATGGGTGGGTGACCGTGTTCCCCAGTGCTTGCATTCCTGTGTGGGAGCTTGTGGGATGGTAGTTTAGGGGGGTGTATGGGTATGTGCAATGGGCATGCTTTAGTGATGGGTGTCCATGCTTTGTTGTTGCATGCAAGGCTTGGTGTTGGGATGGGTGGTTTGTGATGTTGGGATATATGTGAGGAGTTGGGGTGCTGGTGTTGAGGGTGGGTTTATGTGATAGCATGCAGGTAGGGTGGGGGATGTAATAATTGAGATTTGACTTACCAGAGTCCATTCCTCCACCTACTCCTGCGAGGCCCTCAGGATGCAGAATCGCCAAGACCTGCTCCTCCCATATTGTTAGTTGTGGGGGAGGAAGTGGGGGTCCACCGCCAGTCCTCTGAACCGCCAAGTGGTGTCTTGAGACCACGGAACGCACCTTCCCCTGTAGGTCGTTCCACCTCTTCCTGATGTCCTCCCGATTTCATGGCTGCTGTCCCACTGCGTTGACCCTGTCCACTATTCTTCGCCATAGCTCTTCCTTGCAATGGAGGTATGCTGCACCTGTGCTCCGAATAGCTGTGGCTCCACCCGGACGATTTCCTCCACCATGACCCTGAGCTCCTCCTCCGAGAACCTGGGGTGTCTTTGCCTTGCCATGGGGTGGTGTAGGTGATGTGTGGGGTGGAGTGTGTGGTGATAAGTGTGGTGATATGTAGTGGTGTGTTGTGTGAGGTGCGTGGAAGTTGTGTGGGTGATGGTGTTTTGTGCCTGTGGATGCTAGTTTGTTGATGGTGGTGTCTCTCTCTGGCCTTCTCTCAGTGATTCTGGTCATGGGGATTTGTGGGTGATGTGGGTGTGTGTTTTATATTGTATTGGGTGTGTGGGAGTGGTGTGTGTTAGTGTATCAGGTGTGTGTATTTGGAATTGTCCAATGAGGATGTGTTTTGTAAGAGTGTGTGTACTTTGAGCACGGCGGAATACCGCGGTTGAAAGACCTCCGCGTGGATTCGTGTGTCGTGATAGTGTGGGCGTATTTATGTTGGCGTGACGGTGGAGGTTTTGTTTTCGCCAGTTTATCACTGACCTTTGGTGTGGCGGACTTGTGTGGGTGTCTTAATTTTGGCGGATTCCGAAATGTGGGTCATAATAGCTGTGGTGGTTTTCCGCGGATGTGTGTTGGCAGTCTTCTGCACGGCGGTAAGCGGCTTTTACCGCCAAAGTTGTAATGAGGGCCTAAGTATGGACATTTCACAGGAAGGTATCACAGCTGGCCTAATAGTTAATATCTCAGACGTGCACAGGTTAAGGGTTCTAGTCTACTTAAGTCTGTGGACATTTCCTGGTTAAGTTTCTCTTTTAAATATTTAAGTTACATACTGAAAAGTGATCTCACTCTTTTGAAGTGACAAAAACATTTTTCTTTTCAATTTTTCCAGAAATATCTTCTTCTAGGTATATCATTCATCAAAGACTAAGTCGCTCCTTCTCTCTCAATTTCTCACTTTCTCTCTCAGGTTTGGGTGGCTAGAGGGTTGCTTACATGGACTGGGGGCCAGGTCCTGCAGCCAACCACCACTGCACATGGTCACAGGCTGTGCGTGAAGGTGGTTGGATTAACATATAGTAATGAAAATTACTTTACGTTAAAAAAGTATTTGAAATTCACTGAAAAAAATAACAAAGGTTACAGGAATATTATAGTTAGCTTCTGAATTTACTCATACAAAACCTTAGAAATTCAACAGTTATAATTTTTTCAAGTATCTATAATTCTTGCCCTAAGGTAACCATAACTTGCGTCCTCATGATGCACTGCTAATTACCCCAGGTATTACAGCACTCATGGCATCTTTTAAAACATCATTGATAATATCACTGTAACACTTGTAAAGTTATTCATTCAAAACTTGCATGGCGGGCATGAGTTATAGTTTCCTTAGGGCACGAGTTATAGTTACTTGAAATAATATAAATGGTGAACTTACACTAAACCATAGAAAATTAGCAGTTTGAGTTATTTCAATTAACTTTCACTCACAGCCTAAGGTGCGCCCCTGCCCTGTAGAGTTTTTTCTTCAGTAATTTAACTTCTAATGTTTCATTGATATTCTTATTGATCTCATGAAAGTTGTTATGAATGCTGTAATATCTGGAGTAACTAGCAGTGCATGGAGAGGGCACAAGTTATAGTTACCTTAGGCCACGAGTTCTAGCTACTCAAAATAAGTATAACTGCTGAATTCCGAAGGTTTTGTGTGAGTAAATACAGAACCCAACTATAACACTCCTGTAACCATTGTTTTTTTAGTCAACTTCTATGTTTTTAATGGTTATTTTCATTGATATATGTTAATCCAACCCCCTATAACCACCCAATCCCATGCCACATATGGCTAAAGGTTGTGTGGGGCGCGGTTTGGCCACAGGGCGTAGGCTGCGGCCAGTCCCTACAGCTAACCACCCTAACGACCCAAACTAATGCTGCACACAGCCTTTGGCCATGTGCAGCGGGAGTTGGCCACAGTGCCTGTATCTCTGGGTGTGAGAAATGGTGTGAGCGGGTGTCTCTGGATGTGAGAGTGGCAGTGAGAATATCTGTCTGGGTGTGATAGTGGGTGTGGGAGGGTCTATGTAGGTGTGAGAGTGGGTGTGAGAGTGTCTGCTTGCACTCCAATAGATGAAAGATGCATTCACCTCAATGAAGGATTTCAGATCGTTACATAATTCCAAACTAAACACACTTGCTTTGCAATCACCAAGCCCAGTAGTGAGGATCATTTGTCCTTTCCAGAAGTGGAGCTTCAACTGGGACACCTACTACTTTTGTATTTGCAAGTGCATCCTGTTGGGGTTTAATTTCTATGAAATGAGGATCTCCCACCAGAATGGAAGCTCACCTGCTCCTTTATCCAATAAGAGACTAGAGTTTGCACAAAATGTGTACCTAACTGGAACACTTTCTACTAGTTAGTAAGTGCTTCCTTGTTGGGTAAATTTACAGTGTGGGAGAGGGGAGCCACAAGGATCCCCTTCCCTGGCCAATGTTGGCCCAGGGGACCCCATGCCCCCAGGGCCTGGCCTTCAAACTAATGGAGGATAGAGGCCACACTGCACTCCTCCCCCAGTCAATTTCAGCCTCATCCTCTAAGGCCTGAACAGTAATAGCAACCGAACCGCTGGATGTAATTATACTACATTTGATAGAAAGGTAGCTCTTGGTCCTGAAAGAACAATTTTTGTTATTTGATTTAATTTCATTTAGTTGTTTGGGAGATAATAAAGAAAAAACTAATTTGTATATATAGGGCTGCGAAGGCACCATGAACCCTTCCGATCTCATGCTGAGATCTAATTGGCTGCCAACACTTTATTCAGGAAGTTTTGGCAGACATCTTGGAGCCTTGCTTCAGGCGAGTCCCAGAGAAAACAAAACAAATAAAAGAGGGCAATTTAGGGACACTCTGACCCCCTAGCTCTAGTGTTGGAGTCCCAGAGGGACCTCACCAGGGCAAAAAAAACATTTTTTTAAAAACTTTTGCAAAAAACATGGCGGATCCACAAATCTGGTGAAAATAATAATTAAAAAAAAAATAAGCGTAGTCTCCTGGCCTCTTTTTTTAACAGAGCCCCCGCGTGGGCCAGGTCCCGGGGGCGTTGTTTTTTTAAAAAGATGGGTGCACATGGGGCCCCCATCCTGAGGCTCTTTGAACCCTGGGGACCACTATCTTCCCAGGGCTTTATTTACATATTGGAGGGGGGCCACTCAGAGCCACCTCCATGTGCTCAAATGAGCCCCGGCGACCACCATCTCCTTGAGACTTTCTCTATTTTTGCACATGGAGGGTGCTGCGACGCCCCATTCCCAGGCCCCATAGACCACCACCTCCCCAGGGCTATTTTTTTGGGAAAGAGTGGGGCAATGCGGCCCTCCTGCTGGGCCATTCTTGGCCCCGGGGACCACCCTCTCCCCAGGACAGTCCCTTGAAATTGAGAGAAGAGGGGGCCATGCAGCCTCCCTCCCGGAGCCAAATATAGCACTGGAAACTGCCACACCCCAGGACGGGTTCTACTATGTTTGGGATGCCCACCCAGGGACATAGCTGTTTGCTCTGACTTGGCGGGAGCTTTGACAGCTCCGGTCAAGTCAGAGCAAACATAAACTCTGCTCCCAGGAAGCGAGAGCTATCAAACAGCTTTCACTTGCTGGGATCAGAGTTTTGTTCTGTTTCACTGCCCACAGAGATGAGGGCAGGGAAACAGAAGAAAGGATTGCTCTCACATACAGGGAACTGCAGATTTTGCAGGGGCATTCAGGTTACCCCACGGTTCCCAGCGCTACTGAATGGGGACCCTTGTAGGCACCCATGAGACATGGCTTGGTCCTGGGGAAGGGGTCCCCGGGGCCAAGATTGGCCAGGGAGGGAGGCTCTGTGGTTTCCCTCCTCTATTTAATGAAGACCGGGCCCTGAGAATGGGGACCCCAGGTCCATTCTGGCCATGATGCTCATTTCACAGAAATTAAATGTCACCAGGAAGCACTCACAAATATAAACATAGCAGGAGCCCCAGTTGAAGCTCCATTTCTGGAAAGGAAAAATTATCCTAACTCCTGGGCTTGGCGAAGGCAAATCAAGTGTGTTTACTCAGAGATTCCATATTGACTAACAATCTGAAATCAGTCGTGGAGGTGAATGCATTGTTGATTTGAGCGCAATCTGTATGTGACTATGATGAGTGTTTTTTTCTTGTTCTCTCCTGCTGAGAGCAGAGTGCATGGTTCTCCGTTTAAATTGCTATAAGTATTCAAATGTAAAAATCATCTGGAAGCTCTGCACGCACCAGAATAGTATGTAAAGGTCTTCCAGCATTATGCCGGGCTGATGGACAGCTTACCAAAGGGCTTCCCAGTGCATTTGCTGCTGATTCGGGTGACGCATTCTTGATCCCGAGGAATATGAGGACATATCCATAAAACAAAGAAACACTTACCTCATATAGATAAAAGGAAGGTCCCTGGCTTGCTTGAGATTTATGTCTTTGTCGTCTCGTTGGTCTCTATAGGAGGATTCATGTTATCACTGAATTCTAGAAACACCAGGATCAATAATGTTCCTACAATGCACACAATCCCACTGTGACATTTTCTTCTGCTCCATCACACAGCTGTAGTGTAGAATACAAACTGGGCATTTCCCGTAAGAGGGAGAAAGACCTCCACTTGGGCAGATATTTTGTGCAAAGCTGTGGACTCTTATTGGATAAAAGGACAGGTGAGAATCTTTGTGGCTGAGTCACTCACACAGCTGCTGAAACACCTGTGCAGACACTCACAGACGGACTCAGACACTCAAACAGGCACACATGCGTCCACTCATAGACCCACTTATACATTAATGCATCCACTCCCAAACCCCCTCAGACATTCATGCACACACTCACAGACCCAGCCAGGCTCATGCACCCACTCATAAACACATGCACTTATTCACAGACCAACTAAGAAACTCATGCACTCACTCATAGACTCACTCAGAAATTCATATTCTCACTCCTGACCTACTCAGACACTAATGCACCCACTGTCAGCCCCACTCAGACACTCATGTGTCCACTCACAGACCCATTAAGACCCTCATGCACCTACTTACAGACCCACTCAGACCTTCAGGCACCCATTTAGGGAGTCACTTAGAGACTCTTGCATGCAATCATAGACACACTCAATCACAGACCTACTCAGAAACCCACTTAGGCAGTCATGCATTCACTCACAGACCTACTCGAATTGTCATGCATCCACTCACACATCCAATCAGGGACTCATGCACCCACTCACAGACCCACTCAGAGACTTACACACACAGTCATAGACCTATTAAGAGACTTATGCATGCAGGGTTAGGTTAAGCATGCAGGGTTGGAGCAACCCCTGACCTGCTTTTTGGTCGGGAAAAGCTCCCCGCGCCGCACAGCTCCACCGTTGTGCCCGCGTCCCTCTCCCCAACCTTGCAGCTTCTACTGCGAGTTCGAGGCCCCCTCCACCTGCAGGTCCCACCTGCGCCTCATCCCTGGTGGTCCAGTGGTGCCGTAAGTATCGTCTGTCTGTGTGCCTTGTGCCATTCACTTTATTTTTCTCTGTTTTCTGTTTTTTTCCCGTTTTCTGTGCCTTTTTTCTCTATTTTGTGGCATTTTCCTCTGCTGAGCTTCCCCTGTGGTTTTCCCCTGTCGCTGCATCGCTCATGACCCGTCCCCCTCACGTGCCCATTTGCGCTTCCCTCCCGCCTCCCAGCTGCTCCTCCCTCCCACCTCCCCCTCTTAATGGTGGCCGCTGCACGGTCGCGCTGCTGGCGTGCCGGAGGCACGCAAGAGGCAAGCCCGTCTGCACCCGTCCGCGCCTGGACTGCACCCAGCACCAGTCCCCTTGGCCGCTGAAATCCCCAGACACCAGGCGCTGCTATAACGTCAACGCCCTCCACACCCACAACACTGTCCGATCTACCTCCTGCTTCCAGGCCTCACCAAAGCTCGCCCACAGACCCTTCTCCTGCCCGAGGTGCAGCTTCTCCTCCCTCCAGGCCACCACCTCAGCCGGAATAACCGGACGCAACCACCTCAGGTGCATCCTTCTCAACACCCACTCTGTCCACAAGCATGCCTTCGAGCTCTGGGACCTTCTTGTTTCCTCCTCCCCAGACGTCGCATTCCTGACAGACACCTGGCTGCACCCATCCTCAGCCCCCTACATCGCCATGGCCATCCTAGCCATCCCTGACGGCTACAAGATCACCCGCATAGACCGCAACAACAGACCGGGAGGAGGGATCGCCATCGTCCACAGGAACACCATCAGAATCTCAACCAACACAAAGACACCCTCAGCAGCGCTGAACACATGCACTTCCAAATCCACATAGACCACAAGACCACCCTCAGGGGCACCTTCATCTACAGACTCCCTGGACCTGACCTCAGTTCAGTGACTCCATCGCTGACATCGCCAGCACCCAAGCCCTAGATTCCACAAATTACATTCTCCTCAGGGACCTGAACTTCTGCCTCGAAAACACCAACAACAGCAACTCGATCTCCCTGCTCGACAACCTCACCAACCTGGGACTCAATCAACTCGTCACATCTCCCACCCATTCCGCCGCACACAAATTCAACCCCATCCCCTCCACCAGGAGACACGTCACCTTCAGCCACACCACCGAACTCCACTGGACCGACCACGCTGCATCCACTTCACCTTCAATGAACCCACCACCCACTACCTCCCGCAACCGACAACCAGTCGTAGCTGGAACAAGATCACCAACGACCTGCTGATCTTTGCCCTCACCCTCGCCCCACCAGCTGCCTCCACCCACGCCGACTCAGCCGCCCGAAACCTCAGGCAATGGATCAAAGACTGCACCAACACTCTCGCCCTGTTCAAAAAACCTATTCACAACCACACCATCAGTTTTCCACCTTGTTCACCACCCACCTCTGGACCTCCAAACAGGTCTGCCGCAAACTCGAGAGGAAGTGATGCCACAAAAAGACTCCAGCCACCCACACAGCCCTCAAGAATGCCATCCACAAGCACCACCAGCTCATCAGAGCCACCAAGAGAGCCTCCTTCACGGAACGCATCACAACAGCAAAGAGCTCTTCAACATCGTAAAGGAACTCGCCAACCCCAGCTCCAGCACAAACAACATCCCACCTTTCCAAGACCTCTGTGACTCACTCTCTAACTTCTTTCACAGCGTGATCACCGACATCCTCGGCAGCTTCAACAACATGACCTCACCAGCAGCCACCAACACCTCAGACTCATCGCCCCCCAATCACACCAACCTTCTGCTCTCCTGGACACACGTCAACGATGCCGACACCATCAAAGTAATGAACAGCATTCAATCCGGCTCCCCATCTGACCCCTGCCCACACTACATCTACAACAGAGCAAGCTCCATCGTCGCCCCCCAACTCCGTCTGATCATCAATCGCTCCTTCGGGACCGCCACCTTCCCGGAAGACTGGAAGCACGCCGAGATCAACGCCTGACTCAAGAAATCCCAGGTGGACCCCCACGACCTCAAAAACTGCCATCCCATCTCCCTGCTCCTGTTCCCGGCAAAGGAACTTGAGAAGATCGTCAACAGGCAACTATCCCACCACCTGGGGAAAACAACACTCTAGACCCGTCTCAATCTGGCTTTCGTAGCAATCACAGCACCGAGACCGCCCTCACCGCTGCAACCGACGACATCCAGACCGTCCTGGACAAAGGCGAAACAGCAGCCCTCATCCTCTTGGACCTCTCAGCTGCCTTTGACACCGTCTGCCACCATACCCTGCGCACACACCTCCACGACGCAGGGATCCGCAACATGGCCCTGGACTGGATCACCTCCTTCCTCACCGACAGAACACAGACAGTCCACCTCCCACTATTCCTATCTGAAGCCACCAAGACCATCTGCAGCATACCACAGGGCTCCTCCCTCAGTCTGACACTTTTCAACGTCTACATGGCACCGCTCACCAAAATCGTCCAATCTCACAAACTCAACATCATCTCTTACGCCGATGATACCCAGCTGATCCTCTCCCTCACCAAGGACCCAGCCACGGCTAAAACCAACTTCTACGAGGGAATGAAGGCCATAGGCAACTGGACGAAGAAAAGTTTACTAAAACTTAACTCAGATAAGACGGAGGTCCTCATCTTCGGCCCCACTCCCTCCGTTTGGGACGCCTCCTGGTGGCCGCCCTCACTGGGAGCCGCACCAACGCCCACCAATCAAGTCTGCAACCTGGGTTTCATCCTTGACTCATCGTTCTCCATGACCCAGCAAGTTAACGCCGTCTCGTCCTCCTGCTTCAACACCCTTCGCATGCCCTGCAAAATCTACAGGTGGATCCCCACCAAAACCAGAAGGATGGTTACCCAGACCCTCGTCAGCAGCAGACTGGACTATGGCAATGCCCTGTATGAGGGAACCACGGCAGCTATTCAGAAAAGACTGCAACAGATACAGAACGCCCTGCGCTCACCTCATCCTCAACATTCCCCTCTATAGCCACGTTACAGCCCACCTGAGAAACCTACACTGACTTCCTGTCAACAAAAGGATCACATTCAAACCCCTAACCCACACAACACTCCACAACGCCGGACCAGCATGCCTCAACAATCGTCTCACCTTCTACACCCCAAAGAGTCAGCTCCGCTCTGCCGATCACGCCCTCGCCACCATCCCTCGCATCCTCAGGGCAACATCTGGCGGCAGATCCTTCTCCTATTTCACGGCCAAGACCTGGAACACCCTCCCCATCCACCTACAGCAGACCAAGGACCCACTGACCTTCAGGAGACTCCTCAAGACCTGGCTGTTCGAGCAGTAGAAGCTCCCCCCCTCAAAAGCGCCTTGAGACTCTCACGGGTGAGTAGCGTGCTCTACAAATACTATGATTGATTGATTATAGGGGGTTAGCTGCATGGCTTGGCTGCAGGCCAGGACCTGTGGCCAACTTCTGCCATGCATGGCCAAAGGCTGTGCCTGATACAGGGTTTGCTGGTTATATGGGTCAGCTGCAGGGCCCGGCCACAGGCCAGGCCCTGTGAGCAACCCCCACCACGCATAGCCAAAGGCCATGTGTGGCACGGGGTTGGGTAACTATTGTGGGTTGGCCACGAGGCCTAGCCATGCACTGCTAATTACCCACCATATATTACATCACTCATGACAACCTCATTGATGATATCAAGGTAACATTTCATTAAAAATATTAAGAAAACACTGCATTGTGGGTAAGCGAGTTAAAGTTACTTTAGGACATGAATTATAGTTATATAAGCTAACCTTAATTATAACTGCTGATTTTCTATGGTTTTGTGCGAGTGAAGTTAAATCATATCTAAAACCTCCCTGTAACCTTTGGTTTTTTAAGTGTGTATATATGTGTAAATAGATATATATATCAAAACACACACTCGTCTCTCAAACAAAAGATTGCACACTCACAGAGAAATGCTGTTACCTAAATGTATTTGCCATAAAACAAAAAAAGTAACTTAGTTATGTTTCGGTGTTTGGCCTTTGTAAATGTCAAGACAGCCGGCGTCATTTCATCATTAAAATACATAGATCATTATGAATGGGCAGCAGCATAGGTTCATCAATAGAGAAGTCGTACGTAAAACATCTGCCATCCATGACATATTATGGATAAACTGGCGGCCATCTTACAATGTAGTAATTTGCCTACAACATCAGGCTGAACTATCAGAAAAGACTTTCATGTACAGACAAAGTATAACATGATCCTCAATATACTTATTATGTTCAATTTAAACAATGGTACATTGCTTGTACACATGCTTTCTACCACTAAAATCAATGGCATCCCTATACGTTACTGAACATGGATGAAGAACTCTCTGTGCTCTAGGGACAAGAAAATCTTGTGTAGGGTTTTGAATACCTGTACATCAGAGTACCTTTTCCCCCATCCTTAAATTCATTTGTTTCCTGATTTGATAAGGCTTGCAAGCTTGTTCCTCCTACATCCTCTAAGAATAGCTGTACACATTCCCTTAAGGGATGTTTTAATTGATTGTAGTAGGGTAGGCTTAGTAACATGTTTGCTTTCTTTCAACTACACTGATTTTCATTATCATGTCTGTTATTATATATTTTTTATCTTTTTGTTGTCTCCTGCAGGCTCACATTTTATTGGAAACTATGTGCTTCACTATTTTGGATTAGTTTTGGAAATGTATTGCTTTGGCCCTCTATGATTTAACAGGGACGCTCATGAACTAACTTGTACGGTAAAAATAACATCTTTTGCGTATATGAACCCCATACCTATCTGCATCCACAACTAGTGTGACAATGGACTATCAATGTTTACTGAGGCCTTTAATTGTATGTAGTGATTACATAATTATGCACTGTGCTAACATATTATTTCTTATAAGCTACTATATTTTTTATAATTGAAAGTATCTAGGCCCAAATAGGCTTAATTCATATGAGTTAGCACACTAGAACGTGAATATCTCATTGCATAATCTTGTTGTTTGTGTTTTCATTTTGGTCAGGTGGCATCTTCGACCACTTGGGCAATGTCTTTACTTTACCTTTTCCTTTGTTTTCATTTAGGAATATTATTTTGAGATTAGTCTGTAGTGGGATTGTCTTCACATACGCAAATTGCTTAATATGAGGAGTTGTATGTGTGGCATTTACATGTATCTGCAACCACTTATTGTCGCTAGGGAAATGGATGACCAAACGTGGTTTAAGATCGTCTTTCTTGATTGGGTGAGCAGTTTTTCAGGTATTGAACTTTGAATATCCATTGAAAGGTAGGCCATCTCTGCATTTCATTTCACTTTTATTTCCTTAATTCAATTTAGTTTTTGATTGTTGTGCCTCATGTATTACAGAGCCAGAATTACTGAATTGTATCAATGTCATTACCATTGCAACTCTTCAATGATCATAATGAGAGTTTACATATACTAATGTGTTTGTGAAATTTCAAAATAGCCATCATTTCATGCTCATTATCGGGAGACACTCTTGTTCTTTGTTTATGTTTACACTTTGCAACATGGTGATATATGCTTGGTGTCACTCACCCTTCAACAAGGCACGAGGAGTGCTGAAAAGCGTTAGGTGTTTTCATCTGTTTGCTGCTGGAATATGAGGTGATTTGAGCACGGAATAAGGTTTGCAAGACTACCTGCATACCTGCATACCTGCATACCTGCACACTCCTGGAGTGCACATTATGTTCGCTGGACTGAGTCACATGGAACCCAGGAAGCTTAAACTTGGGAGCTACCCAGAGTCCTCTATTCTTTTTTGCATAGTTTATGCAGCACAAAGGGATTTGTTTTGACTTATACTGGGTGCTCCCTTGTGTCTGGACAAAGCTAAAAGCTAAACCTCTCTGATGAGCTCTAATGAGAGCGAAACATGTGTCAGGGGTTGCTTTTGCTATTTCCAGGATGGCTTGGACGGTATTTTACCAGTCCAAAGCTGTAATACTGTGCCTGGAACGGTAAATGGCTTTTGTCATTTTATTACTTGACAAGGTTGACACTGTGTCAAGCCTATGCTTAAAGACTTTGCTGTACAAATGGCAAAAGACTTTGTTACTATCTAGCTCGGCATGGATAGCACTGTGCTGATCCAATGCTTAAAAACTTTGCTAGATAAACAGACATTGGAGGTGAGCAAATCTAGAGTGTCGTTGGTGTTGCCCAGTGCTCCTTACTAGAGCTGCTCTCCACCTAAACATAGGAACTGCCCAGAGTTCTTTATTCTTTTTTGCATATTTATCTATCTATCTATCTATCTATCTATCTATCTATCTATCTATCTATCTATCTATATATATATATATATATATATATATATATATATATATATATATATATATATATAAAGATATATATATACACACACACACACAGTACAAAACATGAAAGGTGTCTGTGGGATAAAACTTGGCGTACTCCCTCAAGTCCCAAAATTGTGTATTGAATTCTTTAGAAACTAGTGCTCAACTGGTAGTGACAATGAGCGACCCAAACAGTGTCAAGAGATGTAAGGAGAAACCTTCAAACAAATGTAATAATGAAACCTACCCAGAGGACAATACATATAGTCCCTCATTACCACCCTGGCGGTCGGTGTTAAAGCAGCGGTAAGACTGCCAACAGGCCGGCGGTAAAAAAAATGGAATCACGACCATGGCGGAAACCGCCAACATAGACAGCCACTTTAACACTCCGACCGCCATGGCGGTAGAAACTAACACTGCGGCAGTCACTGCCAACAGACAGGCGGAAGACAATGTACCGCCCACACTATTATGAGAAGCCAATCCGCCACCTTTTCCGGGGCGGAACCAACGCCAACAAAAACACGGCGGAAACAGGACTTGGAAGGGAAAACACTCACCTCTCCACATCCCACGAGGAACCAGGACGCCATGGAGCCAGAACTCCAAATACTCCCTGCGATGGTATTCCTGCTCCTCTACCAGGAGCACTTAAGACGGCAGCGATGACCACAGTGAGTACTGCACCTACAACACAGGGGAGGGGGGTGGAAAAAGAGAGTGACACACACATACGCAACACCCCCACCCCCACCCTCACCCACATCACCATAGACACCAATGCATGCTGCAACATTACATTTACACTCCCCCACCACCCCCTGGAAGAACGCAAGGACAAAAGGAAATGAGCTGAACGATTGTAATAAATAAAAATCCATAAGTCAAAACTTGAAATACAGTATAAACAATTATGTACACCACCTACACAAGTCCGGATAGTGCACCATTCATAGTCCGTGGACCACTGAGCCCAAAACGCATGGGCGAGGCCCACACTCGATACAAGACTCCAAATGGGGAGAACACTGCAGGGGCATCAGATCGAAATTGCACCTCAGGGGGAAGGGAAAGGGGGGCACTGCAGCCGGATGAGTGCACGATGCCAGCTCCACGAGGGGGCCCCATGCCCACTGCTGTATCCTGGGGAGTGCAAAACCACAGTCTCTCAAGTCTCTCAAGTGGATTGGTTGCCCACTGCTCTATCCTAGGGAGTGCAATGCCACAGTCTCTCAAGTCTCTCAAGTGGGTGGGTTGCCCACTGCTCTAGCCTGGGGAGTGCAAAGCCACAGTCTCTCAAGTCTCTCAAGTGGGTGGGTTGCGCACTGCTTTATCCTGTGGAGTGCAAAGCCACAGTCTGTCAAGTCTCTCCAGTAAGTGGGTTGCCCACTGCTTTATCCTGGGGAGTGCAAAGCCACAGTCTTTCAAGTCTCCCAAGTGGGTGGGTTGCCCACTGCTTTATCCTGGGGATTGCAAAGCCACAGTCTCTCAAGTGGATAACAGTGTCCACTGGTTCTGGACGGGGCTTTGTGCCCAGAGTGCTTCATCCTGCCAAGGACTTAGGTAGTGGATGTGATACTCCACTGGTTCTGGAGGGGGCTTTGTGCCCAGAGTGCTTCATCCTGCCAAGGACTGAGGTAGTGGATGTGATACTCCACTGATTCTGGAGGGGGTTTGGTGCCCAGAGTGCTTCATCCTGCCAAGGACTGAGGTAGTGGATGCCTTTCTCCAATGGTTCTGGAGGGGGCTTTGTGCCCAGAGTGCTTCTTCCTGCCAAGGACTGAGGTAGTGGATGCCTTTCTCCACTGGTTCTGGAGGGGGCTTTGTGCCCAGAGTGCTTCATCCTGCCAAGGACAGAGCTTGTATAGCCTTAGAACCCGCCTTAGAGGGCTCTACCGGCTATTAAAGGCCCGCTCCCCGCGTTAAATGCCCTCGCCGATGGACTTTAATAGCCGGTAGAGCCAGCTACGGCGGGTTCTAAGGCTATTAGAACATTCTGCCACACAGGGCAGAATGTTCTATTAAAAAAAAAATGTTCACAGAGCCCGAGGGGATTAAAATCCCCTCGGGCTCCGTGAGGCTTTGTTCGCAGCTGTTGCTGTGAACAAAGCGAACATTGGAATGTTGGCGCTGTGGGCTTTTACCGGCCTCTAAAAGCCCGCAGCACTCCATTGTTTTCAATGGAGCCCCCAGCATTCCAATGTTCTAATGGATGTTATACTCCACTGGCGGTGGTGCAACATGCAAGCTGCCCAGGCTCCTGGAACTGACCACCAGCCTTGTACGACTGACCACTGGGGATGGCAGCCATGTCTGCGGTGGTGCCACTGGCTCAGGATGTCGCGGGGCTGCTGGCGGCGGTGTCAGTGACATCGGTGCTTTCGGCAGACTCTGTGGCATCAGTGCTGGCGGCAGGCTCTGTGGCATCGGTGCTGACGGGGGGCTCTGTGGCGGGGGTGCTGGCAGAGGTCTTTGTGGCGGCAGTGCTGGTGGCAGGCTCAGTGACTGCGGTGCTGGTGGCGGGCTCAGTGACTGCGATGCTGGTGGCGGGCTCAGTGACTGCAGTGCTGGTGGCAGGCTCAGTGACTGCGGAGCTGGTGGCAGCCTCAGTGACTACGGTGCTGGTGGCAGCCTCAGTGACTGCGGTGCTGGTGGCGGTGCTGGTGGCGGTCTTGTCCGCCGTGCAGGCTGGCGTCGACATGGACCTGCCCTTGATTTTCTGGCCCTTCCCCCCCTTGGATGGTGGCACAGCTGTCTTGCCACTACCCACTTTTGTTTTGCCTGAGCACTTGGTGGCAGGTGTTTTTGCCTTCTCCCTCCGGGATGTGGGCAACTTTTTTATTTTTGGAGGTGGCGGAATGTCCTGGCCCTCGCTCCGTGGAACACTGGCAGCCCTGTTGCTTGGCGCACTCCAAAAGCCCGCAGTTGCTGGCACTACTGGGTCCGGTGATGTGGTGGCTGAGGTGCTGGGTTGGGACCTGGAAAGGCGGGCCCTAGGGGACGGACGGGGGAGGAGGTGTAGGGAAGAGGTCAATATTAGACAGGAAAAACTTTTTAGACACACTGGGACAGGTAGATGGAAGGGGTTTGGGAGTGGAGGAAGATGTAGTGGTTGTAGGAGGTGTACGTTTGCTGACTTTGGGTGAAGGTGCATGGGCTGGAGGCTGTTGTGAGGTGGATGGCTGTTGGGTGGGTGTGTGGCTGTGTTTGTGTAGTTTGGGAGGGGAGGTCACAGACACACTGGTAGAGGACGCAGGGGATGTGTGAATGGTAGTGAGGGTGGTGAGTACACGTGAGCGGTGTGTGGTGATGGGCGTGCTGGTGATGGAGGTAGTGGCTGAAGTAGGGCATGCAGGTGTGAGTGGAGTAGTGCATGCAGGTGTGAGTGGAGACGAGACAGGGAGGGAGGAGGGAGACGTGGAGGAGGGGGACACAGTGGAGGCAGTGGATGTTGGTATGTGTACATCGGTATGATGCTTGTGTGAGTGCCTGTGGGATGTGTGGTGCTTATGTTTGCCAGAGCCACCCTTGTGTGTTGAGGTGTGTGCATGCTGGTCTGATGGTGTGCTTGGGATAGGCTGAGGTACAGGGGATTGGGTCTGGGTGGAGGAAGTTGGAGGGGGGAGGCTGGACAATGGCTGCCATGAGTGCTGAGGCCAGAGATCTGTTGGGCTGCCTGGCCAGAATGAATGCCCTCCAGGTAAGCATTTGTTTGTTGCAACTGCCTCTCTACACCCTGGATGGCATTCAGAATGGTAGACTGCCCAAAAGTGAGGGATCTCAGGAGGTCAATTGCCTCCTCACTGAGGGCAGCAGGGCTGACTGGGGCAGGGCCTGAGGTGCCTGGGGTGAAGGAGATGCCCACCCTCCTGGGTGAGCGGCCTGGGACACACGCTGAGTGGCTGCTGGAATGGCGGCGCTGGTAGGGGGTGGTGTCTGTACCTGTTGATGCGGGGGTCACAGAGGGGCCTGCCACCATCAGATGAAGAGTCGCTGTCGCTGATGTCACCTCCTGTCCCCGCCGTGGAGCTCCCCTCGCCCTCTGTCCCACTGGTGGCTTCAGACTCCGTTGTCTCGCCCTCCAGGGCCATGTGGGATGAAGCTACCTCCTGCTCCGGTGCCACTGCTCCTCCGCCTGATGATGCTAATGCACACAAGAACAGGGAGACCACAAAAAGGGGGCGGGAGACAGAAGAAAGACATGTTCAGTGCATGCAATACCACTACGGTTGGCGGACACTACAGACACAGCAGCCCTCTGCACTACACCATGCATTTACAGTTCCCTAATTAATCACAGGGACATGGGGTACAAGGCCTATGCCTGATTGCTGCACACATGGAAGTCACAGGAGCCTGACTAGGTGTAGTTGCCTCTTACCACTGGTGGGGTTGGGGTGCCACATAGCCTGCCTCACAAAGCGACCTTGCCTACAAAACTCGCTCTGGCCTAGGGGAACCCACAGCCCACCTCCCCCACCCAGATACCTCGTAATGCGCGCAGAGTCAGATGGATGTGACTGTACTCACCCCCTTGTGGCTGCTGTGATGCCCTCAAGTGCCCATCCAACTCCGAATAGGCCACCGCCAGGCTCCAGAACATCAGGGCGGTCATGGTGCGACTGGCACCCCTCCCACGTTGGGAGGCCATCCCCATCTGGGCCTCCGCCGTCTTCTTGCTCCAGCGGCGAATGTCCTCCCATCTTTTCCGGCAGTGGTTGCTCCGTCTGTGGTGGACCCCCAGTGTCCGGATGTCCTTGGCAATGGCATACCAAATATCCTTCTTCTGATGGGCGCTGACCTAGAGGAATAGCACAGGTGAAAAGGAAAAACTTTAACCGTCCGGACCGTCACAGTCATTGACCCACATTCCCACCCTTGCCCTGACGCACATACACTCACCGTCCGCTCATACAGGCCTCAGTCCCCCCTCCTGTATCTTCCATCCACACCACTCCAAACAGGCATTGACCATACAGGATGCTCACAGTGTACTCACCTGTTTGTCTGGAGGATCGTAGAGTAGAGTGTACTGGGGGAGGACCCATCCACTAACTTCTCCAAATCCTCCGAAGTGAAGGCAGGGGCCCTTTCCCCAGATACATGAGCCATTGTCGCTTCCAGACTGAGGTCACAGCATCACTTGCAGTGTAGGTCCTCTCCTGTCAAAGGTCAGGTATCAAGTGAGTGAACAGACAGAAAATGGTGGTCACGTCCGTGGCAGTGCGTACTGTCACCGCCGGTGTACATCGTCATTGGTTCCTGGGACCCATAGGGCCCAATGTTAACCAATGCAGGATTGCCACACGGTCTTTGACCGCCTACCCCGACGGTGTAGAACGCCAGCGCAGTTACCTCATATCCCCTTGTCCCACCTTACAGCTCAGGCAGCCGCCATTTCAGGGGGCCACATGGCATTATTTGTAAATGCGTCACACCTATCTAGGTCTTGCACACATAGTGACAGGCACATTGCGGATTGATAAATGTGTGCAATGATACATTTTTTAATACCTCAGTGTTGGCTGACTCTTTGCTCGTGCTCGCTGTTCTCGTCCATACGGCACGTCCGCTGGGGCAGGTGAGGAGATGGCAGCATTCTCCGGTGTACAGACCGCTGGTGGACCTGTCGACAATGGAAGAGAGACATGTAATAATCACCTACAGACTTGATTGTGCAACAATCCATGAACTGTGTGCCCAGTTGGAGCCAGACCTGATGTCAGCTATCCGCCATCCCACAGGAATCCCCCCTCTAGTGCAGGTTCTGTCACTACTCCATTTCCTGGCAAGTGGGTCTTTTCAAACTACAGTGGCCATTGCATCAGGGATGTCCCAGCCTATGTTTTCAAACGTGTTGTCCAGAGTGTTGTCTGCCCTGCTGAAACACATGCGCAGCTACATCGTTTTCCCTCAGGTGGAGGATTTGCCCACAGTGAAAGGTGACTTCTATGCCCTGGGATATATCCCCAACATCATAGGTGCCATTGATAGGACACATGTGGCATTGGTACCCCCCGCAGGAGTGAACAGGTGTACAGAACCTGGAAGAGCTACCATTCAATGAATGTGCAGATGGTGTGTTTGGCCGACCAGTACATCTCCCATGTGAATGGCAAGTTTCCAGTCTCAGTGCATGACGCTTACATTTTGAGGAATAGCAGCATCCCTTATGTGATGGGGCAACTCCAGAGGCACCGTGTGTGGCTAATAGGTGAGGACAAGGACCCTATACAGTGTGAATAGTTGTCTGGGTCTGGGGTTGTCCCTAAGGGTTAGTGTGTGTCTCACAGTTTTCCGTCGACATTTGCAGGTGACTCTGGGTACCCCAACCTCTCATGGCTACTGACCCCAGTGAGAAATCCCAGGACAAGGGCAGAGGAACGCTACAATGAGGCACATGGGCGAACTAGGAGAGAGATCGAACGGACCTTTGGCCTCCTGAAGGCCAGGTTCCGGTGACTCCATATGACAGTTGGTTCTACTCACTAAATAAGGTGTGCCAGATTATAGTGGCCTGCTTTATGCTGCACAACCTGGCTTTGCGACGACAGGTGCCTTTTGTGCAGGAGGATTGTCCACAATTAGGTTTTGTGGCAGCTGTGGAGCCTGTGGACAGTGAGGAAGAGGAGGCAGAAGAAGAGGCTATCGACAACAGAAACAGGGCGGTGTTGATGGACTTGAGTTCCTCCCTGATCCCCAAATACTGTTCCTCCTGCAGCCACTGGGTCTCCTGAACTTTGGCCAGTACCGTTGCCATCGTCTCCTGGGAATGATAGTACGCTCCCATGATGTTGGACAGGGCCTCGTGGAGAGTGGGTTCCCTGGGCCTCTCCTCCCCCTGTTGCACAGCAATCCTCCCAGTTCCCCTGTTTTCCTGTGCCTCTGTCCCCTGAACCGTGTGCCCACTGCCCCCAGGTCCCTGATTTTCTTGGGGTGGTGGGTTGGCCTGGGTTCCCTGTAGTGGTGGACACACTGCTGTTTGATGTGTCCTGGGAACAGAGGGATGGGCCCACTGTTTGGGTGCTGTGGTAGTGTTTCCTGAGGGGGGAGGCTCTGTGGTGGCATGTGCCAGTGTCAGGGGAACCGACTGTCCCGATGTCCCAGATGGGCCGGGTTGGTCATCTTGATCCAGTTGGACAGAGCTGCTGTCATCACTGTGGGCATCTTCTGTGGGGGGGAGTGGACATGTCTGGAACCTCCTGTCCGGTGACATTGGGTGGGGGTCCTGCAGGGGTGTAAAGGCATGATTATTGCATCTGTGTGTGTCATCGTGTGCAATGGGTGGGTGACCCTGTACCCCAGTGCTTACATTCTTGTCTAGGACCTTGTGTGACATTTGGTTTGGGGATCTGTGTGGGTATCTGTAGTGGACATGCTTTGGTGATGGGTGTCCATGCTTTGGTGTTGCATGCAGGGCTTGGTGTTGGGATCGGTGATTTGTGATAGTGGGACATATGTGAGGTCTTGGAGTGATCGGGGTGAGGGTGAGGGTGGGTGTATGTGATAACATGCAGATAGGGTGGGGGATATCATAGTTAAGATTTGACTTACCAGAGTCCATTCCTCCTGCTACTCCTGCGAGGCCCTCAGGATGCAGTATAGCCAAGACCTGCTCCTCCCATGTTGTTATTTGTGGGGAAGGTGGTGGGGGTCTGCCGCCAATCCTCTGAACTGCAATCTGGTGTCTTGAGACCACGGAATGCACCTTCCCCCGTAGATCGTTCCACCTCTTCCTGATGTCATCCCCATTTGGTTTGGGGATCTGTGTGGGTATCTGTAGTGGACATGCTTTGGTGATGGGTGTCCATGCTTTCTTGTTGCATGCAGGGCTTGGTATTGGGATGTGTGGTTTGTGATAGTGGGACATGTGTGAGGTGTTGGAGTGATGGGGGTGAGGGTGGGGTATGTGATAGCATGCAGGTAGGGTGGGGGATGTAATACTTAAGAATTGACTTACCACAGTCCATTCCTCCTGCTACTCCTGCAAGGCCCTCAGGATGCAGTATAGCCAAGACATGCTCCTCCCATGTTATTAGTTGTTGGGGAGGAAATGGGGGTCTGCTGCCAGTCCTCTGAACTGCAATCTGGTGTCTTGAGACCACGGAACGCACCTTCCCCTGCAGGTCGTCCCACCTCTTCCTGATGTCATCCCGTGTTCTTGGATGCTGTCCCACTGCATTGACCCTGTCTACGATTCTGCACTATAGCTCCATCTTCCTGGCTATGGAGGTGTGCTGCACCTGTGATCCGTATTGCTGTGGCTCTACCCAGACGATTTCCTCCACCTTGACCCTGAGCTCCTCCTCAGAGAACCTGGGGTGTCTTTGCGGTGTCATGGTGTGGGTGATGTGTGGGGTGGTGTGTGTTGTGATGTGTGAGGGGATGTGTTTGTGTGTGTTGTCTGAGGTGCATGGATGTTGTGTGAGTGATGGTGTTGTGCGCCTGTGGATGCAAGTATTGTTGATGGTGGTGTCTCTCTCTCTGTGCTTCTTTCAAACTTTTGTCGTAGGGGTTTGTGGGTGATATGGTATATGTTTTATTTTGTATTGAGTGTGTGGGAGTGGGGTGTGTATGTGTATCAGGTATGTGTATTTCGAATTGTCCAATGGGGTTGTGTTTTGTAAAAGTGTGTGTATTTTGAGCGCAACGGTGTGTACCGCCAATGGAATACCGTGGTTGAAAGACCGCCGTGTGGATTCGTAGGTCGTGATAGTGTGGGCGTATTCCTGTTGGCGTGACGGTGGAGGTTTTGTTATCACCAGTTTATCACTGACCTTTGGTGTGGCAGACTTGTGTGGCTGTCTGGATTTTGGCGGATTCCGGCCTGTGGGTCCTAATAGCTGTAGCGGAATTTAGCCGCTGCACCGGTGTGTTGGCAGATTTACCACCAATGTTGTAATGAGGGCCATAGTCACAAATGTCCTCAAATCAATCAAATGCCATTTAATACAGGCATATTGAAAGTTTGTAAGTCGAACTGGATAGTGGTACAGTCAGAGTTTCCTTATTTCAGATGCAGCATAGGCAGCAGACACATGTTTCATCATAGACAACTTTCTCAAGGCAGTCAATAGTGATAAGGTCAGCAAATCTTCTGTGCACGGTTCGGTATTTGCTGTCAAAAAGATGAAGAAAACTGATGTATCCCATCGTTATGTTACAAAGTCGCACTATCCTGAGTATATAGGGAACAGAGGAACCATGATACATTTTTCGTGTCTTTATGGGCATGTAAGAGTATCAGAGTAGCGTGTGACGGCAACAACGCCTTATGACAATTGACTGCCTTGAGAAAGCTGTCCATTCTGGTGTGGAGGATTATGCTTTGCCTGACTAATTTGCGCTCAAAAGTAATCTCAACATTCTAAGTCCTGTATGTAGTGCAAATATTAAGGTGGATCTTTATACCTGGTTTACAGTTTACTCATTTCATAACAGATCTTTGTTGTTCAGAATAATACAGCAAGCTAATGGTCATAGTGGATACAAAGTTACCTACAGCAGACGAAATGGCACAATCATTTTTGACATTTTTTTCAACTTCATGGATCACCTCATAAAAATATTTGTGATAGATGAACAAAGAATAATTTATGTTTTTGAGAGCTTTGGATGTGGCACTGGAAGTAGAACAAGCCATATCTTCTGTTTCTAGTGCCCTTAATCAAATGGGCAAACAGGGCTGTGGCCGTGGGTACAGCGATAGGGAGTAAAACGACACTCAGGTGAAAGGGTGAATATACGTGATTTTATTGTACTTCAGCAATATCTTTATAACAGTCTCTATCTGTGGGTTTTAAGATGAATGATCTCCTCTGTTTCTTCTCCCTCAGGTTACCTACTGTCTGTCGATGGATTCCCGGCAGTGATTTTGTCAGGTGGACCAGAAAAAGAGGAATGAAAGGCAGGTAAGTAGTGTTTCTGTAAGTGAGTTTGTATTTCAGTGACATGCAGGAAGGGTGTGGGTGTAGAGAGAGAGAGAGAGAGAGAGAGAGAGAGAGAGAGAGAGAGAGAGAGTAGAGAGACAGAGAGAGAGAGTATAAACGTGGTAGAAATATCCTCTCCCAAGCAAAGAAAAGTAAAAGAAAAAGGAAGCAGGATTTCAGGGTGAGGGCTATAGGACCCGTCCCTACACCTCTGTGGACACAGTCTCCATTACAGTCGGTTAAACCATTCTCCCCCGTGCTCAGTGGTTGGTGCTCCTTCTTTTGTTGGTGGGTTTTCCCCTCTTCCCTTTTCCTCTTCCCCTCTCCTCCACCCTCCTCCCTTCCAGCCATAGACAGTAATTTATTCCTTAAGCAGGACCGTACCTGCTTTAGCCACGTCCCTCCAGGGACGTTGCGGAGTTTGAGCCTCTCTGGACTTTCCTGTCCCTCCGTGGGGGTCTCTCGCGTGCTTCTTGGTTCTGTCCTCCCAAGGTGGGGACAGCTGTTCTTTCCGTCTCCTTCGTTGTCCTCTCGGTCCGCAAAATCCATTCTTCCCTCCTCGTTGTTTTTCTCCTCGGCGTCCTTCTCCTCTCCTGTGCGCACTGCGCACAGTCCTTCTTCGCTTTTTACACTATCGGGAACCCGGATATCCGGGTACCCGGCTCCGACGTCGTCTTTCTCTTCCTTCCGGCCTGGCACTTCCCCTTCCTCCCCGGATAACTCGATGGGAATCCGGATGTCCGGATTCCCGTTTTCAAGGGTTTTGTTCTCTTTGGGAGCCTTCGGGTGCTGTTCCGATCCCGGATCAGCACAAAATGGAGCCGAGGTGTCCGTCACCCGGCTACATCTCTCCTCCCCATAACGGGACTGATGGAGTTCCGAGTTTCATGGATATCGTGACAAATAGTTGGCAACACATTGAAGATCCCCAGGGATGTGACGGACCTGGAATGAGAAGGGTTGGAGTTCCATAAACCACCTGAGGATACGTGATTTGGTATTCTTGTGGGAGGCCAACCAAGTGAGGGGTGCATGGTCTGTATACAAAATAAAGGGATGCCCTAAAAGGTAGTTTTGCAGGTTCTCTATGGCCCACTTGATGGCAAGACACTCCCTCTTGATTATTGGATAATGACGTTCTCTAGACAATAGCTTCCTACTAATGAATACTATGGGATGGTTATAACCTTTCTCATCCGTTTGAGACAACACAGCACCTAATCCAACGTCTGAGGCATTAGTTTGAAGGTGAAAGACTTTAGTAAAGTCGGGGCACTTTAAGACGGGCTCAGTCGTGAGGCAGTATTTAAGATGTCGGAAACTAGATAGTTGTTCTTCTGTCAAGGCTGATATTTTGCATGGTTGATTTTTCTGTAACAGGTCGGTAAGGGGTGCTGCTAAGGTGGAATAACTGGGTATGAATCGTCAGTAATAGCCTATTAAGCCCAGAAAGGAACGGAGCTTTCTTTTGGTTGTTGGAATAGGTACTTGTTGGATGGCCTCTACTTTGTTTTTCTGGGGTCGCAGTTGTCCCCTCCCTATGAAATAGCCGAGGTAAGCTATGTGATCATGGGCCAGATAACACTGTTTTGGATTAGCTGTAAGACCTGCTCCGCGTAGGGCATGGAAAACACTATTTAGATGTTCAAGATGTTCTTCCCATGTTTCACCAAAAAACACTATATCATCGAGATAGGCGGCTGTGTAATTTTGAAAGGGTCTTAGGAGATGATCCATTAACCTATGAAAGGTAGCCGGAGCACCATGTAGGCCGAATGGCAGTACTGTGAACTGGTATGGCCAGAAGGCGTTGAGAAAGCTGTTTTTTCCCGGTCTGCTGGGGCTGGGGTATTTGCCAATACCCTTTTGTTAAATCGAGAGTTGACATATATCGGGCCTTGCCTAGTTTTACAAATAGATCATCGACTCGGGGAATGGGGTACGTATCAAAAAGGGATATGGCATTCAACCGGCGAAAGTCAATAGAGAAACGGATAGATCCATCCGGTTTTGGTACTAATACGACCGGCAAACACCAAGGGCTGACCGATGGTTCTATGACTTTCATTTGTAGCATGGTTTTTATTTCCTGCTCAATAAGATGTCGTCGTGATTCTGGGATACGGTAGGGTCGTTGACGTACTGTTTGACCCTCTGGTGTTCTAATATGATGTTGTATTAAGGTTGGTTTACCTGGTTTTCCTGAAAAGAAGCTGGTATGTCGAGCTAGGAGGCAACCCAGCTGTCTGCGTTGGTGTTCTGGTAATTCGGGGTTAACCTGGGGCAGTTCTGGGGATAAATCTGGGTTATTGGGACATAACTCAATATCTAAGGGCTTCTCAGGTGTTATTAAGAATCCCGTAGCACCAGGATTAACAGACATAGTGGGTTCTTCCCACCTTTTCAGCAAGTTGATATGATAGATTTGTACTAGTTTTGGGTTCTTTGATAATTCGATGAGGTAGATAACCGGAGAAACTTGCTTAAACACTGTATATGGACCCTGCCATTTGGCTAATAGTTTATTATCGGAACTGGGATGTAATATGAGCACTTTCTTGTTGGGCTGGAGTATTCTTGTTTTCGTACCCTGATCATAATACTGCTTTTGTTTGTTTTGGACTCTCTCCATATGACTACCCACGTCTTCCCAGACTGTTTGTATTTGGACTTCAGTACGTGGACATACTCTAATAAGGGTTTTTCACCTTCTTCCTCTTCTTCCCATATCTCAGCCTCCATATCTATTAAACTGCGGGGCTGTCGCCCAAAGACAAGTTCGAAGGGACTATGCCCTGTAGAGGCTTGTTCATGGGACATTATAGCATAGAGGACCAGTGGGAGCTTCCGATCCCAGTCTCGCCCTGTTTCTGAGACGGTTTTCTTCAGTAATGATTTTATTGTACGGTTATATCGTTCGACTAGGCCATCGGTTTGTGGATGATATACTGAGGTTTTGAGTTGTTTGATACCCAAAGTCTTACAGATATGTGCCATCAAGGCCGACATGAATGGTGTACCTTGGTGGGTTAAGATTTCATTGGGAAACCCGACCCTAGAAAAGAAGCCAATCATGGCTTGGGCCACATTTTTGGTCGTCATGCTAGTAAGGGTTATGGCTTCTGGGTACCTGGTGGCGTAATCAACGAGAACTAAAATGTATTTATGCCCTTTTGTGGATGGGAGGACGGGGCCTATCAAGTCCATTCCAACTTGGGTAAAGGGGATGTCTATTATTGGTAGGGGTTGTAAGGGTGCTTCCCTCTGAGGTCCAGGGTCCACTAATTGGCATTTGGGACATTGGGTACAATACCGTCGGATATGTGCATAAACTCCCGGCCAATAAAACCAACGTAATAAATATTCAGTTTTCTCTTTACCATAGTGTCCCCCTCCCGGTTGATTGTGAGCAAGACAAAGCTGGGCTCGGGTACGACTAGTTGTCTTTTCTCTTTATTATCATGTTTAATGATTCAATATAGAAGGTTTTTGTGGATAAGGAAATAAGGACCCACCTCGCCTGTGCTTACTGTCTTGGTTGCTTTCCATGCGTTTTGAAGGGATGGGTCTTCCCGTTGACTGCCCCAACAGAAGGGAAAGGGGTTCGGGACAGGGCCCAGGATCTTCCTTGGGTTTTCCTCCTTCTCGTGTGTCCAATAGAGTTGTTTATTGTGTTTCTTATTCCGTTTAGTAGGTTTATAGTGGGGCAGTTCATTCTCTATGGGAATACCCGAAAAGGCAGCCTCTGCCCACCAAGGCTCTGATTGGGTTTGGGTTTTTACTTTCTGTAGTACCTCTGGGAAGTGTATGTAGTCTGTCCCTAAGATACAATCTTCCACTAAGCGGTCCATAACCCCCATGTGGACCTCCTCCTGTCTCCCTTCCCATTCTAGGTGAACAGAAACCAGGGGATATTCTCTTTTGTCCCCGTGGATATAGCATATGGAAACCCATTGTGGTGACTGCTGTTCTGGCAGGTCTACCACCCCAGTTCTGAGAACGGACTGACTACAACCGGAGTCAACCAGGGCTGTGATGGTTCTTCCATTGACTCTTATCTCCTGTATGTATCTGGGGTTGCCTTTTCCTGTGCATAGGAATCTTCCCCTAGTAATCCCGACTTCCATGGGCTCTGTTTTGTCCTCCTTGCGAGGGCATTCCCGGGCTATGTGCCCCCATTCGCCACAACTGTATCACTTTGGTTGCTGCATAGGAGGTTTTTCACCTACTTTCGGCCAAGTAGTGTCTTCAACAGATTTGCGGGTAAAGGACCGAACGGATACTGGCGGAAGTCGGGTCCAGGAACTTGTCATTTTAGAGTTTCCACCCTTAAACACGTTTGACCTGTGGTAGGCACATGCCAGGTCAACGACCATACTTGTAACGACGTTAGGGTGCTGTCGGATCCAACTACTGGTGGGCGGAGGAAGGGATTCCAAATATTGCTCCAGAATGACCGCTTTTATAACATCTTCCCTTTCCGTTCCTATAGGACCTAGCCACTTGAATCCTAGGACCTTGACTTTATAATAGAATGTTCGGGGGTCTTCAGTAGGACCCCATTTCATTTTCCGAAAACATAAGCGGTAGTACTCCGTGTCATGTCCTACTCTCTCCAGGATACTCTTTTTGATGTCCTTATATGGGGTTGTTCCATCCGGATTGGCGGCCTGATATGCCGTTTGTAGGATACCTGTTAGTAAGGGTGCCACATACTGACCCCATCATTCTTCGGGCCATTGGGTGGAGGAAGCCACTCTTTCAAAGTTTGTAAAGAACATGTCGGGGTCCTCCCCCTCTTGATACTTTTGGAGGACCGAACTCGGTACATTAGGGTGGACCTTACTGGCGGCAATGGTGTCCACTAGCTTTTGGATGGCCGTCTCGTGCACCAACTGATTATTTGCCATAATTGTGGCCACACTTTTTAGCGCACTCTGGAGGTCCTCTCTATCTTCCTTGGCTTCTCTCTGTTGGGCCTCCCATACCATTTGCAGGTGGCGTTGCCTTCGGCCAGTTGCTGTATCATGTCTTCCAGTGTGGGTTTCACCTCCATGTTGTCCTTTATCACTATAGTAATCCCACTTCTAGCACCACTGTGGCCGTGGGTACAGCGATAGGGAGTAAAACAACACTCAGGTGAAAGGGTGAATATGCGTGATTTTATTGTACTTCAGCAGTATCTTTATAGCAGTCTCTATCTGTGGGTTTTAAGATGAATGATCTCCTCTGTTTCTTTTCCCTCAGGTTTCCTAGTGTCTGTCGATGGATTCCCGGTGGTGATTTTGTCAGGAGGACCGGTAAAAGAGGAATGAAAGGCAGGTAAGTAGTGTTTCTGTATGCAAGTTTGTATTTTAGTGACGTGCAGGGAGGGTGTGGGTGTAGAGAGAGAGAGTAGAGAGACAGGGAGAGAGAGTGTAAACATGGTAGAAATATCCTCTCCCAAGCGAAGAAAAGTAAAAGAAAAGGAAGCAGGATTTCAGGGTGAGGGCTATAGGACCATCCCTACACCTCTGTGGATACAGTCTCCATTACAGTCAGTTAAACCATTCTCCCTCGTGCTCAGTGGTTGGTGCTCCTTCTTTTGTTGGTGGGTTTTCCCCTTTTCAAACTCCCTTACCTTTTCCTCCTCCTCCCTTTACCCCTCTACTCCACCCTCCTCCCTTCCAGCCATAGACAATGATTTATTCCTTAAGCAGGACCTTACCTGCTTTAGCCACGTCCCTCCAGGGACGTGGCGGAGTTTGAGCTTCTCAGGACTTTCCCGTCCCTCCGTGGGGGTCTCTCGCATGCTTCTTGGTTCTGTCCTCCCAAGGTGGGGACGGCTGTTCTTTCCGTCTCCTTCGTTGTCCTCTGGGTCCACAAAATCCGTTCTTCCCTCCTCGTTGTTTTCCTCCTCGGCGTCCTTCTCCTCTCCTGTGTGCGCCACGCACAGTCCTCCTTCGCTTTTTACACTATCAGGAACCCGGATATCCGGGTACCCGGGTCAGACGTCATCTTTCTCTTCCTTCCCGCCTGGTGCTTCCCCTTCCTTCCTGGGTAAGTCGATGGGAATCCGGATGTCCGGATTCCCGTTTTCAAGGGTTTTGTTCTCTTTGGGAGCCTTTGGGTGCTGTTCCGATCCCGGATCGGCACAAAATGGAGCTGAGGTGTCCATCACTTGGCTACAAGGGCAAATCAATCAAATTTCAGAATAATATCTGTAGTAATATTTTAATGCTAATTAAGATATTTAGAGAGAATACTTTCCAATTTCTCTACAATAATACTAATCATAGTGTAATCTAGCTTTTGTATTTTTCTGTATTCTAGGACTTCGTCCAATAGTTTTTCCATCTGTTCATCTTAGCTACCCTTTGATTCTGGTGGCAGCTAACCAATTCGATTGCATAAACATTGACGACTTATATCTGACAACTTAGCCGATTCAAAGGTCATGGTGCTAATTTGCCATTTTTACTCTGCCAGTTAAAGTTTGGTCATGGTTTTTTGGTGCATTTGTGATACTACATCAAGTCAAGCCTGTGGTTTTTCAATGGATGTTACATCATACTTGGAAGATTAATTTTGTTTTCATAATCTCAGTGAAGTCATATGTTATGGATTCATATCATTAACTTCCATCTGAATGTCCACCAGGTACAAGGACACCCAAATATGAGATTCAGACGTTTGAGAATGTCAAATATTTTGAGGGCAGCTTCAGTTTTTGATTAATTAGGATGTTACCCTTCTACTGAGTAACCCTGGAAAGATGCACTTTAAGTTCATGCTCCTTTTCTAGTTTGCTGTTTCCTGAAGTAGCACCCTTGTATGCCCTGAACATCCAGAAGGAAGCATACTGCTACATCTGTGCTGAACTGAGAGTTGGGAGTTTACAGGAGACCTGATGCAGAAAAAAGAAGAACAAATGCAGTTTGTGTTTACAAGTGGCATCCTATCAGATACCACTCAGCGCACTGTTCAGTGTTCACTTCACCTCGTGCTGCGATGCCTCTGGGCTCATGATCAGCAGGAGGGGTGTTCTGAGTGAAGTATGTGGCAGAAGGATTGCAGAATAAAGTGCTTGTCTGAAGATGTGAAACTTCTTCATTTGGCAGGTAGGCTTCATGAGTTCTAGAACTGGAAAGTGAACGCACCCTATAACTTGCCATTGGTGGTCAGTACATAGGATGTTACTTAACATTCCCAATGAATAATTAAATAGGTCCTTACCTTGAGATGTCAGCTCCTGATGAACCCATACAATAGCGGCTTATCCAGGTAAAGTATGTGTTGCACTGAATCTGTTCTTTATTTTTCATCCACTTCTTCATCCCTTGTTAACATTTGTGTCCCAGAATGTTTCTCTTCAGAGCTTCACTTACTACTGGATTCACCCTTTGGATGTCTGAAGGGCAACTTTCTCTTACTTGATGTTAAGAGGAGTTTGGTGCAAATTTATCCCCCTCAGTTACTGATCTTAATCTTCATCAAAATGTATAAGTTCATGAATGATTTTTTTTCTTTGTGGGTTTTCTTCCTATGAAATCGAATAAACAAATACTAAAAAAAGAAAACAAATACTGAGAAAGTCAAAACCCAATTTACCTAAGAAGGTGGTACCCAAAAATATGGATGAAGATGACAGAGGGAAGGGTGCCATTAACTTTGAGTTGGGGTGGTCTTTCCACTAGTTAACACAGAAACACTGGTGAATAATACGTTTGTGCATATTGTCTTTGAAGAGGGAGGAAACTGTTCTTTCTTTTGACATCAAGCAGTGCACACATTACAAATACGTTTGTGTTGTGGAAAGTTTTTGCTGACCCCTGAAAATAGCTTGCGAGTTTCAGTGACTCAACCAAGAACTAATCACTCATCGGATAATCTTGTGGATAACTCTTTAAAGACACTGGAGAGCTCAGCTAAGAACATTAATATAACAATCTCAAATGAGCTATGTAACGGGGGAATGCTGTGGCGACTCATGAGTTAAGGATCAATGCTTTTACTGCGTTCAGCCAGGGCTTAAGTTGGAAGACACCTCCTATTCTAAGACGCCCAGAAATAGTGGGAATTCCACAATGCATATCCAGTGTGGTAACTAGGGGTGAGTAATTTCCAGAAGGGAAGGTGAAACTATGTCCCAGTGCTCCTGAGCTGGGAGGTGGATTCTGAGGGTAGGCGTGTGGCTCTTAAGAACTCTGAAATGTATTTTTAGGTGGCTTTAATGAATTGAGTCATTGTAACTGTTGCATGATTTCTGCACTTATTTCCAGAACACAGCCTGGAATTTAGTTCTTTAGCTCTCTAGTACTAGATACTTAGAGGTCATTACAACCCTGGTGGACGGTGTTAAAGGTGCGGTAATACCGCAAACAGGCCGGCGGACAAAAAAAGGGAATCATGCCAGTAGCGCAAACCGCCAACATAGACAGCCACTTTAACACTCCGACCGCCACGGCGGTACAGACAAACAGCGCGGCGGTCACTGCCAACAGACAGGCGGAAGACAATGTACCGCCCACAGTATCACAACCCGCCAATCCGCCACCTTTTCCGGGGCGGATTCACTGTGGATAAAAACACGGCGGAAACAGCTTTTTCAATGTGAAAACGCTCACCTTCTACACACTCCACAAGGAAGGAGGACACCATGGAGCCGGAATTACAAATCCTACCTGCCCTTGTCTTCCTGCTCATTTATGAACACCAGCAACGGTGGCGGCAAAGACAATGGTGAGTACTGCACCTACGACATAGGGGAAGGGGGAGGCAAAAGTAAGGGGGACACACACGAAACACCCCACCCCCACCCTCGTACATTATAACACACACAGCTATGCATGTCAAAACATCACAGTAACAACCCACAACCCCCCGGAAGAATGCAAAGACCAAAGGTAATCATTCGATAAATTGTAATGTATCAAAATACAGTTACCAAATATATACAGATATAAATATACACACAATCAAAAGTATATACATTACGAGAAGCAGTGCAGGTATGCACATATCAATGTCCGTGCACCACTGGTCCAAAAATGCATGGGCGAGGCCCACAATAGATACCAGTCCACAAATGGAGAGAACACTGCTGGGGCAACAGATAGAAATACAACAGGCACCTCAGGGGGAAGGGAAGGGGGGGGGCACCTCAGCCGGATTACAGCACCACGCCAGATCCACGATGGTGCTCCATGCCCATTGATGTATCCTGGGGAGTGCAAAGCCACAGTCTCTCAAGTCTCTACAGTGGGTGGGTTGCCCACTGTACCATCCTGGGGAGTGCAAAGCCACAGTCTCTCAAGTATTTGCAGTGGGTGGTTTGCCCACTGTACCATCCTGGGGAGTGCAAAGCCACAGTCTCTCAAGTCTTTGCAATGGGTGGTTTGCCCACTCTACCATCCTGGGGAGTGCAAAGCCACAGTCTCTCAAGTCTCTACAGTGGGTGGTTTGCCCACTGTACCATCCTGGGGAGTGCAAAGCCACAGTCTCTCAAGTCTTTGCAGTGGGTGGTTTGGCCACTGTACCATCCTGGGGAGTGCAAAGCCACAGTCTCTCAAGTGGATGACAGTCTCCACTGGTTCTGGAGGGGGAATGGTGCCCACAATGCATTAAGCTCCCTGTGACGGTTCCTGTACCGTCACAGTCCCAGCTGCACATGGGATAACGATGCTTGATGTGGCGGTATTTCTTTGTTCAGCGGTGCTTTGCCATGGCGGTCTCTGATCTGTTCAGCAGTTCTATGCCCTGTTCAGCGGTCTTCACCATGGCGGTGATTCCCTTGTTCAGCGGGGCTTTGCCATGGCGGTCTCTGATCTGTTCAGCGGTTCTCTGCCCTGTTCAGCGGTGCTGTGCCCTGTTCAGCGGTCTTCACCATGGCGGTGATTCCCTTGTCCAGCGGGGCTTTGCCATGGCGGGCTCTGACCTGTGCATTGGTGTGTGGCATGACGGTCCCTCATTTTCCAGCGGGGCTGTGGCAGCCGAGGCCCTCCTGGGCACTGACTCCGGCAGTGGTCTCCTGACCAGTGACGATACTTGTGCCCTCCTGGGCAATGACTCTGGCGGTGGTCTCCTGACCAGTGACGATACTTCTGCCCTCCTGGGCAATGACTCTGGCGGTGGTCTCCTGACCAGTGACGATACTTCTGCCCTCCTGGGCAATGACTCTGGCGGTGGTCTCCTGACCACTGAAGATACTTGTGCCCTCCTGGGCAATGACTCTGGCGGTGTTCTCCTGACCAGTGACGACGGTGCTGGTGGTGGCGTCTCGGCCGCCGGGGAGGATGGCGCCCTTCTCCGCCGTGCTGCTCTCACCAGACTGTGCAGACTTCCTCTGGCCCTTCACTACCTCGGGAGGAGTCACAGCTGACTCCGCAATCCCCCTGGGACCCTTGTGAGCAGTTTTGCCGCCCGGAGTCTTCACCCTGTCCCGCCGGCCACTTTCCAACTTTAGATGCTTTACAGGGGGTGGACTGGTAGTGCTTTGGCTCTGTAACACACTGCCTGCCCTGGTGGCCGGTGCACTCCACACACCTGTAACACGCACCACTGGTACTGGAGTCTTTTTGGCTGAGGCGCTACTACAGGACTTATGAATTGGAGGGGTGGGGATGGGGGCAAAAAGGTCAACGTTGCTGAGGGAGAGTTTATGACGAACACTGGGATGGGTCGCTGGATGGGGTCTGGGAGTGGAGGAAGAGGAGGTGGTTGTAGGAGGTGTCACTTTAGGTGTTTTGGGTGCAGGTGCAGGTACTGGAGTCTGTAGTGAGGTGGATGGATGTTGGGTGTGTGGGTACCCGCGTTTGTGTACTTTGGGAGGGGGCGTCACAGACACACTGGGAGAGGACACAGGGGACGTGTCAATGGGAGTCGGGGTGGTGAGTGCAGGTGAGCGGGGTGTGGTGCTGGGTGTTCTGGTGCGAATCCTAGTGCCTGTAGATGTAGTGCATGCAGGTGAGAGTGTAGACAACACTGGGAGGGAGGAGGGAGACGATGAGGAGGGGGACACAGTGGAGGCAGTGGATGTTGCTGTGTCTGTATGTGTCTGATGCTTGTGTGAGTGCCTGTGGGATGTGTGGTGCCTATGTTTGCCTGAGCTACTTTTGTGTGTTGAGGTGTGTGCATGCTTGTCTGTTGGTGTGCTTGGGATAGGCTGGGGTACAGGGGACTGAGTCTGGGTGGAGGAAGTTGGAGGGGGGAGGCTAGACACAGGGACAATGGCTGCCATCAGTGCTGAGGCCAAAGATTGCAGGGTTCGATGAAGGGCAGCCTGACCAGAATGAATGCTCTCTAGGAATGCATTACAGTGTTGCAACTCCCTTTCTACACCCTGGATGGCATTCACAATGGTAGACTGCCCAACAGCGAGTGACCTGAGGCGGTCAATGGCCTCCTCACTAAGGGCAGCAGAGGTGACAGGGGCAGGGCCTGAGGTGCCTGGGGCAAAGGTGATGCCCACCCACCTGGGTGAGCGGGCACGGGGTGAACGCTGAGGGGCAGCTGGGAGGGCGGTGCTGGTAGGGGAGGTGGCGGCTGTACCTGTAGAAGTGTGGGGCACAGATGGTGCCGCCACCACAAGGGAGCTCCCATCGGTGGACGAGTCCGTGTCGCTGGTTGGTGATCCGGTGCCCGACGTGAAGCTCCCCTCGCCCTCCGTCCCACTGGTCCATTCTGAGTCCCTGGTGTGGCCCTCCATGGCCATGTGGGATGCAGCTCCTTAATGCTCCGGTGCCACTGTACCTCCGCCTGATGATGCTGATGCACAAAAGAACAGGGAGAGCAGAAAAAGGGGGACGACGACGGAAGAAAGACAGGTTGAGTGCATGGCATACCGCTACCATTGGCGGAAAATACAGACACAGCAGCCCCCTGCACTACGCCATGCTCCTGGCCTCTACAGATGCAATTCCTGGGATATGGCCTACATGGCTATGGTGGACATCTGCACACATGAAAGCCACAGGGGCATGTATACCTGTACTTGGCACTCTACTGCGGTGGGGTGGAGTGCCACATGACCTGCATTATGGAGGGGCCTAGCCTATGGAAGTCTCCCTGGCCTAGGGAAACCCACAGCCCTCCTCCACCTAGACCCCTCAACTGCGCGCAAAGTCCCCAGAATGATTGTGTACTCACCCCCTTGTGTCTGCTGTGATGCCCTCAAGCACCCATCCAACTCCGGGTAGGCCACCGCCAGGATCCAGATCATCAGGGGGGTCATGGGGCGACGGGCACCACTCCCACGTTGGGAGGCCATCCCCAGCTGACCCTCTGCCGTCTTCTTGCTCCAGCGGCGAATGTCCTCCCATCTGTTCCGGCAGTGGGTGCCCCGTCTCTGGTGGACCCCCAGGGTCCGGACGTCCTTGGCGATGGCACGCCAAATGTCCTTCTTCTGGTGGGCGCTGACCTACATGACATGGACAGGGGAAGAAGAGAAGTAATTAGCAAGAGCACCGTCGCAGTGAGTGGGCCCCATCCCTGCCCTTGCCATGTGGCACATGCATTCACAGTCCTTCATGTTCACTGCACTCTGCCCCCTTCCCTCTTACAACCAGCCCTCTCCACCCAGGCATAGCCCATACAACGTGCTCCCTGTGTACTTACCTGTTGGTCTGGAGGACCGTAGAGTAGCGTGTACTGGGGGAGGAACCCGTCCACAAGCTTCTCCAACTCCTGAGCATTGAAGGCAGGGGCCCTTTCCCCAGACGCAGCCGCCATTGTCTCTTCCAGACCGAGGTCACAGCAGCACTTGCAGTGTAGGTCCTCTCCTGTCGAAGATCAGGTATCAAGTGATTGAACAGATAGAAAATGGCGGTCATGTCCGCGGCGGTGACGTCCGCGGCGCTGCGTATCATCACCGCCGGCGCACTTCATCATTGGCTCCTGGGACCTATAGAGTCCAATGTTAACCAATGCGGCATTGCGCTGCGGTCTACGACCGCTTACCGCGACGGTGTACAATACCAGCGCAGTTACCTCACATCCCACTGTCCCAGTTTAGAGGTCAGGCAGCTGCCATTTCAGGGGTCCACATGGCTTAATTTGCAACTGCGTCACACATACCTGGGCCTACACTCGACACACATGCAAGAAGAATTTTTGTCTTTGGTGTCGTGTTCTGTGTATCTGTGGATACATACCTGGGATTTTGTTGACTCTGTGGTCGCTGTTGTCCTTCCTAGGCACCGTCAGCTTGGACATTTGAGAAGATGGCGGAATCCTCCGGTGTACCGACCGCTGGTGGACCTGTTGACAATGGAGGAGCGACATTTACTCATCACCTACAGGTTTGACCGTGCCACTATCCAGGAACTGTGCACCCAGTTGGAGCCAGACCTGATGTCACCAATCCGCCATCCCACAGGAATCCCCCCTCAAGTGCAGGTGCTGTCAGTGCTCCATTTCCTTGCCAGTGGGTCATTTCAGACAACAGTGGCCATGGCATCAGGGATGTCCCAGCCTATATTTTCCAACGTGTTGTCCAGAGTGTTGTCTGCCCTGCTGAAACACGTAAGGAGCTACATAGTTTTCCCTCAGGTGGAGGATTTGCCTACAGTGAAAGGTGACTTCTATGCCCTTGGACATATCCCCAACATCATAGGTGCTATTGATGGCACCCATATAGCTCTGGTCCCCCCCCACAGGAGTGAACAGGTGTACAGGAACAGGAAGAGTTATCATTCCATGAATGTACAGATGGTATGTTTGGCAGACCAGTACATCTCCCAGGTAAATGCTATGTTCCCTGGATCAGTGCATGACGCCTACATCCTGCGTAATAGCAGCATCCCTTATATGATGGGTCAACTCCAGAGGCACCGGGTGTGGCTATTGTGGGACTCTGGTTACCCCAACCTGTCATGGCTATTGACCCCAGTGAGGAATCCCAGGACCAGGGCAGAGGAACGCTACAATGAGGCCCATGGGCGGACTAGGAGGGTGATCGAACGCACCTTCGGCCTCCTGAAGGCCAGGTTTAGGTGCCTGCATATGACAGGTGGTTCCCTATTCTACTCACCAAGGAAGGTGTGCCAGATCATCATCGCCTGCTCGATGCTTCACAATCTTGCTTTGCGACGCCTGGTGCCTTTTCTGCAGGAGGATGGTCCAGATGGTGGTGTTGTGGCAGCTATGGAGCCTGTGGAGCCTGTGGAGCCTGTGGAGCCTGTGGACAGTGATGAGGAGGACGCTGAGGAAGAAGACATAGACAACAGGGAGTCAGTCATACGGCAATATTTCCAGTGACACACAGGTGAGAACAGTTTTCTTTTTTACATTACATTCACTTTCACACTTCTACCTCTATCCTGTATGTCAGTTCATAGCAGTATTTGGTCACTGAGTTGTACCTTTCCATTACGGTTTCACAGGTGTGGTTAGCAACGTGTCATCTGCTTGCATCCTTCAAGGACTTGTGATGTGTGACATAGGTATGTTGGCTATAAAATCGGAAAGCATGTTGACACTGTCATTGATAATACATATATACCAAATCACAGACTGACTCCAGATTGTTTTGTGGTTCAAGGGTGTTTATTTCAGTGCTCAAAAATGGAGGGGGTATTGATATGGTGATGGGGGACGGTGGAGGAATTTCCATGGCAGAGACCAGTCCATTAGTCACACAGGTGCACTGCCCATATGGGCATAGGAAGTGGAGATGGGGCACTTCCAATCGGGACAGGGTAACAAAGTGGGACAGTGGGAGGACAATCAGGGTGGTCTCATTTCCTGGCGGGGGTCTTGCCATCTTGCTCTGTCCTGTTCCTGGATCTCAGGGCCCACTTGCGGGGTGGTTGTCCGTCTGCAGGGGGTGGGGTGCTGGTGTGGTGGTCCTGTGGCGGGGCGTCCTGTCCACTAGCACCGGCAGAGGTGGTGGGCAGTTCATCGTCCATGCTAGTGTCACGGGCCCCTTGGAGTGCCACGGTGTCCCTCATGGTCTTTTATATGTCCTTCAGCACCCCTACGATGGTGCCCAGTGCAGAGCTGATGGTTCTGAGCTCCTCCCTGAACCCCAAATACAGTTCGTCCTGCAGGCGCTGAGTCTCCTGAAACTTGGCCAGTACCGTGGCCATCGTCTCCTGGGAGTGGTGGTATGCTCCCATGATGGAGGAGAGGGCCTCGTGGAGAGTGTGTTCCCTTGTCCTGTCCGCCCCCTGTCGCACAGCAGCCCTCCCAGTTCCCCTGTGTTCCTGGGCCTCCGTCCCCTGGACCGTGTACCCACTACCACTGCCCCCAGGTCCCTGTTGTTGTTGGGGTGGTGGGTTCTCCTGGGTTCCCTGTAGTGGTGGACACACCACTGATTGACGTGTCCTGGGTACGGAGGTATGGGCCCGCTTGGTGGGTTCTGTGCTGGTGTTACCAGAGGGTGGAAGGTCAGTGTTGGGCTGTGCCTGTGCAAGGGGAACCGACTGTCCCGAGGCCCCTGATGGTCCGGGGTGGTCATCAGTATCCAGTAGGGCAGAGCTGCTGTCGTCAGTGTGGGCCTCTTCTGTGGGTGGAGTGGAGATGTCTGGACCCTCCGGTGTGGTGACGTTCCGTAGTGGTCCTGCATGGATATAAGAACATGATTAGTGCATGTGTGTGAGTAATGGTGTGCAATGGGTGGGTGTTTGTTTACCCCAGTGCAAGCATTCCTGTGTGTGGGTTTGTGTGATGATGGTTAGGGGGTTGTTATGGGTATGTGCAGTGAGCATGCTTTGGTGAGGGCTGACCATGCTTTGTTTTTGCATGCGGGCTTGGTGTTGGGATGGGTGATTTGTGTTATGAGAACATTAGTGAGGAGTTGGCGTGATAGGGAAGGGGGAGGGGGTGAGGGTTGGGGTGTGTGATGGCATGCAGGTAGGGTGGGGGATATAATAGTTGAGATGGAACTTACCAGTGTCCATTCCTCCACCGACTCCTCCGAGGCCCTCTGGATGCATGATGGTCAAGACTTGCTCCTCCCATGTTGTTAGTTGTGGGGGAGGAGGTGGGGGTCCTCCACCAGTCTGCTGAACTGCCAGGTGGTGTCTTGAGACCACAGAACGCACCTTCCCCCATAGGTCGTTCCACCTCTTCCTGATGTCCTCCCGATTTCTTGGATGCTGTCCCACAGCGTTGACCCTGTCGATGATTCTTTGCCATAGCTCCATCTTCCTGGCTATGGAGGTGTGCTGCACCTGTGAGCCAAATAGCTGTGGCTCTACCTGTAGAATTTCCTCCACCATGACCCTGAGCTCCTCCTCGGAAAACCTGGGGTGTCTTTGGGTGACATGAGGTGGTGTGGGTGATGTGTGGAGTGGTGTAAGTGTTGATGTGTGTGGTGATGTGTAGTGGTGTGTGGTATATTGTGCGTGTAATGTTGTATGGACGATGGTGTTGTGTGCCTCTGTGTGGTGGGGTTCTCAGTTGCTGTGCTCTCTGTCTATCTGGCCTTCTGTGGGTGTGTGTTTTATATTGTGTTAAGTGTGTGGGAGTGGCGTTTGTTTGTGTATCAGGTGTGTGCATTTCGATTTGTCCAATGTGGAGGTGTTTTGGAGATGTGTGTGTATTTTGAGCGCGGCGGTGTGTACCGCCAATGGAATACTGCGGTTGAAAGACCGCCGCGTGGATTCGTGTGTCGTGATAGCATGGGCGTGTTTCTGTTGGCGTGACGATGGAGGTTTTGTTTTCGCCAGTTTATCACTGACCTTTGGTGTGGAGGTCTTGTGTGGGTGTCTGAGTTTCGTCGGTTTCCAAAATGTGGGTCATAATAGCTGTGGCGGAATTTCACGGCTGCAGCAGTGTTGGCGGTCTTCTGCACGGCGGTAAACGCCTTTTACCGCCAATGTTATAATGAGGGCCTTAGTCAATATACCAACCTAAGACAGACAGTCCAGTAGACTGTTACCACTCCACAACCTACTGTGCCATACTTAAGAGGGATGTGTTCTAGTAACAGTGGTCCTGTGAGATCTCACAGTGATGACTAGTGGAACTGAAATCCTTTTTCACTAGGGAGAAGCACACTAATCAGAATCCTATTTACGTGCACAAATTATGAAAATAACTAATATAAAAATAAACAAGATAGTGGCGAGGATGTTTACCAGCAGGGTGAAAAATAAACATTATTTTAATATTATTACAGCATCATAAAGCTTCTATGCAACAATATCTCCAACTTCTCCTTTCTCTTGGCAGCTAAGCCAAACTTAGTACAAAAACTGGCCTACTCCAAGATGTATAGATGGTTCACACCTGCACACATTTTCTGGAAAATAAAACTATGATCAGCTAGGAACAGTAGCAATGAGTCTGCGTCTCAAAGTCAGCAGATAAGCCAATTGAAAATGTGCCTTCCCAAAGCAGTGAGCAAAAAAAGGTGATTACAGCTTTCTGTGGCCCTCAATCTCAGATCCCTCAAACAACACTCTTTTCTATCTCATAATACTCTGCTCTAGTTAATATGGCCCTCAATATGTCATTGGCGGTAAATGCTGCTTACCGCCACAGTGACGGCCGCCAACATAGCGCCGTGGAGGCAAATATCCGCTCGCCATATTATGACACACACACACACCAGTCTGACGGAATGCAGCCACATACACAAATCTGCCAGCTCAAAGGTCAGTGATAAAGTGGTGGTACCAACACCCATACTGTTATGCCAACAAAACAACACCCATCACATTATGACCCACGAATCACCACGGCGGACATTCAACGGCAGTAAACCATTGTCGGTACATACTACCGCTCTCAGAATAGACACCCACATACAAAACAACACTACATTGGCCAATATGAAAAACACACACCTAGCATTCATACACCCACCACACCCAAACACCCACAGCGCTATAAAACACACACTCTCATTACCCACAAACCTTTACAAATACAAATCATTCCCACAAGACTGACATCAAGACCACTGTGATAACAGCACACACACCACTTACACCCATACATCCCTCACGCACCTCACATCACACATCCCACCACATTACTCAACACACTCTCACCAACACACACAACGCCCATGTCCCCACAAAGACACCCCTGTTTCACTGATGAGGAGTTAAGGGTCATGGTGGCGGGAATTGTCAGGGTAGACCCACAGCTGTGTGGAGCACAGGTACAGCAGATATCCATTGTAGGAAAGTACCATCTTGCCTGGCATGTTACCCCCATTTTTCACTGTATATATGTTGTTTTAGTTGTATGTGTCACTGGGACCCTGTTCTCCAGGGCCCCAGTGCTCATAAGTGTGCCTGAATGTGTTACCTGTGTAGTGACTAACTGTCTCACTGAGGCTCTGCTAATCAGAACCTCAGTGGTTATGCTCTCTCATTTCTTTCAAATTGTCACTGACAGGCTAGTGACCAATTCTACCAATTTACATTGGCTTACTGGAACACCCTTATAATTCCCTAGTGTATGGTACTGAGGTACCCAGGGTATTGGGGTTCCAGGAGATCCCTATGGGCTGCAGCATTTCTTTTGCCACCCATAGGGAGCTCTGACAATTCTTACACAGGCCTGCCACTGCAGCCTGAGTGAAATAACGTCCACGTTATTTCACAGCCATTTTACACTGCACTTAAGTAACTTATAAGTCACCTATATGTCTAACCTTTACCTGGTAAAGGTTAGGTGCAAAGTTACTAAGTGTGAGGGCACCCTGGCACTAGCCAAGGTGCCCCCACATTGTTCAGGGCCAATTCCCCGGACTTTGTGAGTGCAGGGACACCATTACATGCGTGCACTACATATAGGTCACTACCTATATGTAGCTTCACAATGGTAACTCCGAATATGGCCATGTAACATGTCTATGATCATGGAATTGCCCCCTCTATGCCATCCTGGCATAGTTGGCACAATCCCATGATCCCAGTGGTCTGTAGCACTGACCCTGGTACTGCCAAACTGCCCTTCCTGGGGTCTCACTGCAGCTGCTGCTGCTGGCAACCCCTCAGACAGGCATCTGCCCTCCTGGGGTCCAGCCAGGCCTTGCCCAGGATGGCAGAACAAAGGACTTCCTCTGAGAGAGGGTGTTACACCCTCTCCCTTTGGAAAATGGTGTGAAGGCAGGGGAGGAGTAGCCTCCCCCAGCCTCTGGAAATGCTTTGTTGGGCACAGATGTGCCCAATTCTGCATAAACCAGTCTACACCGGTTCAGGGGACCCCTTAGCCCTGCTCTGGCGTGAAACTGGACAAAGGAAAGGGGAGTGACCACTCCCCTGACCTGCACCTCCCCTGGGAGGTGTCCAGAGCACCTCCAGTGTGCTCCAGACCTCTGCCATCTTGGAAACAGAGGTGCTGCTGGCTCACTGGACTGCTCTGAGTGGCCAGTGCCACCAGGTGACGTCAGAGACTCCTTCTGATAGGCTCCTTCAGGTGTTAGTAGCCTATCCTCTCTCCTAGGTAGCCAAACCCTCTTTTCTGGCTATTTAGGGTCTCTGTCTCTGGGGAAACTTTAGATAACGAATGCAAGAGCTCAGCCGAGTTCCTCTGCATCTCTCTCTTCACCTTCTACCAAGGAATCGACTGCTGACCGCGCTGGAAGCCTGCAAAACTGCAACATAGTAGCAAAGACGACTACTGCAACTCTGTAACGCTGATCCTGCCACCTTCTCAACTGTTTTCCTGGTGGTGCATGCTGTGGGGGTAGTCTGCCTCCTCTCTGCACTAGAAGCTCCGAAGAAATCTCCTGTGGGTCGACGGAATCTTCCCCCTGCAACCGCAGGCACCAAAAAGCTGCATTACCGGTCCCTTGGGTCTCCTCTCAGCACGACGAGCGAGGTCCCTCGAATCCAGCAACTCTGTCCAAGTGGCCCACACAGTCCAGTGACTCTTCAGTCCAAGTTTGGTGGAGGTAAGTCCTTGCCTCACCTCGCTAGATTGCATTGCTGGGAACCGCGACTTTTGCAGCTACTCCGGCCTCCGTGCACTTCCGGCAGAAATCCTTTGTGCACAGTCCAGCCTGGGTCCACGGCACTCTAACCTGCATTGCACGACCTCCTAAGTTGTTCTCCGGCGACGTGGGACTCCTTTGTGTAACTTCGGGTGAGCACTGTTTCACGCATCCTCGTAGTGCCTGTTTCTGGCACTTCTCCAGGTGCTACCTGCTGCTAAGAGGGCTCTTTGTCTTGCTAGACGTCCCCTCTACCTCTTGGTCCAATTTGCGAGCTCCTGGTCCCTCCTGGGCCGCAGCAGTGTCCAAAAACACTAACCGTATGATTTGCAGCTAGCAAGGCTTGTTGGCATTCTTTCGGCGGGAAAATACTTCTGCACGACTCTACAAGGCGAGTAGGATCCGTCCTCCAACGGGGAAGTCTCTAGCCCTTTGCGTTCCTACAGAAACCGCAGCTTCTTCTGTCCAGGAGAAGCTTCTTTGCACCCGCAGCTGGCATTTCCTGGGCATCTGCCCATCTCCGACTTGCTTGTGACTTTTGGACTTGGTCCCCTTGTTCCACAGGTACCCCAGATTGGAAATCCAGCGTTGTTGCATTGTTGGTTTGTGTCTTTCCTGCATTATTCCTTTAACACAACTTCTTTATCTTTAGGGGAACTTTAGTGCACTTTGCACTCACTTTTCAGGGTCTTGGGGAGGGTTATTTTTCTAACTCTCACTATTTTCTAATAGTCCCAGCGACCCTCTACAAGGTCACATAGGTTTGGGGTCCATTCGTGGTTCGCATTCCACTTTTGGAGTATATGGTTTGTGTTGCCCCTATCCCTATGTGTCCCCATTGCATCCTATTGTAACTATACATTGTTTGCACTGTTTTCTAAGACTATACTGTATATTTTTGCTATTGTGTATATATATCTTGTGTATATTTTCTATCCTCTCACTGAGGGTACACTCTAAGATACTTTGGCATATTGTCATAAAAATAAAGTACCTTTATTTTTAGTATAACTGTGTATTGTGTTTTCTTATGATATTGTGCATATGACACTAAGTGGTACTGTAGTAGCTTCACCCGTCTCCTAGTTCAGCCTAAGCTGCTCTGCTAAGCTACCATTATCTATCAGCCTAAGCTGCTAGACACCCTATACACTAATAAGGGATAACTGGGCCTGGTGCAAGGTGCAAGTACCCCTTGGTACTCACTACAAGCCAGTCCAGCCTCCTACATTGGTTGTGCAGTGGTGGGATAAGTGCTTTGAGACTACTTACCACTCTTGTCATTGTACTTTTCATAAGAGAAAAATATACAAAACAAGGTCAGTGTATATACACATAGCCAAAAAGTTTTGCATTTCCTCTTTTCACTCTTTTCTAAGTGCTGAAAAGTACTTCTAAACTTTCAAAAAGTTCTTAAAAGTTAAAAAAGTTTTTTTTCTGTCTTTCTAAAAAGTTCTGAAAACTTTTTTCTCTTTTTCTATCACTTTAACTCTCTCTAAAAATGTCTGGCACAGGCCAAAATGTTGATCTGTCCAAACTTGCATATGACCACCTTAGCTGGAAAGGAGCAAGGAGTCTCTGTGTAGAGAGAGGTTTGAGTGTAGGGAAGAATCCTTCCTTGGAACTGTTACTTAACATGCTTAGAGAACAAGATAAGGCTATAGGTGCCCCATCTGTTGAAAAAGTACCTAATAGTTCCCAATCTGATTCAAGGACTCCCCCAGGAAAAGATTCAGGAAAGAAACTTCCTAGCCTGCCCATTACTAGACAGTCTAGCATAGTTGGTAATGATGATGAGCCACACCATACAAATAGTGTTGTCTCACATCATAGCAAAAGCATTTATTCTCACCATACTGGTAGTAATGTTTCTGTTAGCCAAGCTGTTAGGGTGGCTTCTGTAAGGGACAGGTCTCCTTCTGTTCATTCCCATCATACCTCTGTATCTAGGAATGTCCCTCCCACCAACACCGATGACAGAATGTTAGAGAGGGAACTCAATAAGTTGAGGGTGGAACAAACCAGACTGAAGCTTAAAAAGCAACAGCTGGATTTGGATAGACAGTCTTTTGAACTAGAGAAGGAAAGACAGAAGTTCGGTTTAGATACCCATGGTGGCAGCAGCAGTATTCCCCATAGTCATCCTGCAAAAGAGCATGATTCCAGGAATCTGCACAAGATAGTTCCCCCTTATAAGGAGGGGGATGACATTAACAAGTGGTTTGCTGCACTTGAGAGGGCCTGTGTTGTACAGGATGTCCCTCAAAGGCAGTGGGCTGCTATCCTATGGCTATCATTTAGTGGAAAAGGTAGGGATAGGCTCCTTACTGTGAAAGAAAATGATGCTAATAATTTCCAAGTTCTTAAGAATGCACTCCTGGATGGTTATGGCTTAACCACTGAACAATACAGGATAAAGTTCAGAGAGACCAAAAAGGAGTCTTCACAAGACTGGGTTGATTTCATTGACCATTCAGTGAAGGCCTTGGAGGGGTGGTTACATGGCAGTAAAGTTACTGATTATGACAGCCTGTATAACTTAATCCTGAGAGAGCATATTCTTAATAATTGTGTGTCTGATTTGTTGCACCAGTACTTGGTGGACTCTGATCTGACCTCTCCCCAAGAATTGGGAAAGAAGGCAGACAAATGGGTCAGAACAAGGGTGAACAGAAAAGTTCATACAGGGGGTGACAAAGATGGCAACAAAAAGAAGGATGGTAAGTCTTCTGACAAGGGTGGGGACAAATCTAAAAATGAGTCTTCATCAGGCCCACAAAAACACTCTGGTGGGGGTGGTGGGCCCAAATCCTCTTTTAATCAGAACAAGGAAAAGAAACCATGGTGCTATTTATGTAAAATAAAAGGCCATTGGACAACAGATCCCACTTGTCCAAAGAAAAGGACCAATGCTCCTACCACTACAACCCCTACTGCTACCCCTAGTGTCCCTACTAATAGCAGTGGTGGTGGGAGCAAACCTACTAATAGCCAATCCAAGGGAGTAGCTGGGCTCACTATTGGTAACTTAGTTGGGGTTGGCCTTGTTAGGGAGGCCTCAGAGGCTGTGTTAGTCTCTGAGGGGGCTATTGATTTAGCCACCTTAGTTGCTTGTCCTCTTAATATGGATAAGTACAAGCAGCTACCCCTAATAAATGGTGTTGAGGTTCAGGCCTACAGGGACACTGGTGCCAGTGTGACTATGGTCATAGAGAAACTGGTCCACCGTGAACAACACCTACTTGGTCACCAGTACCAAGTAACCGATGCTCACAACAACACACTTAGCCACCCCATGGCTGTTGTTAATCTCAACTGGGGGGGGGTTACTGGTCCAAAGAAAGTTGAGGTAGCCACAGATTTACCTGTAGACTGTCTACTAGGAAATGATTTGGAGACATCAGCTTGGTCAGATGTGGAGTTGGAGGCCCATGCAGCAATGCTGGGCATCCCAGGGCATATTTTTGCTTTGACAAGGGCTCAGGCCAAAAAGCAAAAAGGACAGGGAAGCTTGGATCCTTGAACAATGGACCAAGTGCTCCCTAAAGCTAGGGCTAGTAGAAGCAAACCACTTCCTACTATCCCTCCCTCTACAGTGGATTCAACTTCTGAGGAAGAAGAATTCCCTCCCTGTGCAGAACCTACACCAGAGGAGCTGGAAGCAGACACTGCTGAGCTTTTGGGTGAAGGGGGGCCTGCCAGAGAGGAGCTGAGTGTGGCACAGCAAACCTGTCCCACATTAGAGGGTCTCAGACAGCAAGCTGTCAAACAGGCTAATGGGGATGTCAGTGACTCTCACAGAGTTTACTGGGAGGACAACCTCTTGTACACTGAGCATAGGGATCCTAAACCTGGAGCTGCCAGGAGATTAGTGATTCCTCAGGAGTACAGAAAGTTCCTCCTAACCCTGGCACATGACATTCCCCTAGCTGGGCATCTAGGACAAATGAAAACTTGGGACAGGCTTGTTCCCCTGTTTCATTGGCCTAGAATGTCTGAGGACACAAAGGAATTTTGTAAGTCCTGTGAAACCTGTCAAGCCAGTGGCAAGACAGGTGGCACCCCAAAGGCACCCCTTATTCCACTGCCTGTGGTTGGGGTTCCCTTTGAAAGGGTAGGGGTTGACATAGTTGGCCCCCTTGACCCTCCTACTGCTTCAGGCAATAGATTCATCTTGGTGGTAGTGGACCATGCCACAAGATACCCTGAAGCTATTCCTTTAAGGACCACTACAGCTCCTGCAGTGGCAAAGGCCCTCCTGAGAATATTTTCCAGGGTGGGCTTCCCAAAGGAAGTAGTATCAGACAGGGGAAGCAATTTCATGTCTGCATACTTAAAGGCCATGTGGAAGGAGTGTGGGGTAACTTACAAGTTCACCACACCCTATCATCCACAAACAAATGGACTGGTTGAGAGATTTAACAAAATTCTCAAAGGCATGATTATGGGTCTCCCTGAAAAACTCCGCAGGAGATGGGATATCCTTTTACCATGCCTCCTTTTTGCCTACAGGGAGGTACCCCAGAAAGGAGTGGGCTTTAGCCCCTTTGAACTTCTTTTTGGACACCCTGTTAGGGGTCCACTAACACTTGTAAAGGAGGGTTGGGAACAACCTTTAAAAGCTCCTAAGCAGGATATTGTGGATTATGTACTTGGCCTCAGATCAAGGATGGCTGAGTATATGAAAAAGGCCAGTAAGAACCTTCAGGCCAGCCAAGAGCTCCAGAAGCAATGGCATGATCAGAAGGATGTTTTGGTGCAGTACCAACCAGGACAGAAAGTGTGGGTCTTGGAGCCTGTGGCCCCAAGAGCACTCCAAGATAAATGGAGTGGACCCCACACAATTGTTGAGAAAATGGGTGAAGTCACTTATTTAGTTGACTTAGGCACTGCCAGGAGTCCCCTCAGGGTGCTCCATGTCAACCGCATGAAACCCTACTATGACAGGGCTGATCTCACCCTGCTCATGGCAACAGATGAGGGACAGAAGAAGACAGTGATCCTCTACCTGATCTCTTCTCTTCCACAGAACAAGATGCTCTGGTGGAAGGTGTAGTTTTGGCTGATTGTCTTACTGCTGAGCAGAAAGACAATTGCATAAACCTCCTAGATCAATTCTCTGAACTCTTCTCTACTGTGCCAGGTACCACTTCTTGGTGTGAGCACACTATAGATACTGGAGACAGCTTGCCTGTCAAAAGTAAGATCTATAGGCAGCCTGACCATGTCAGGGACTGCATAAAGCAAGAGGTCCAGAAAATGTTAGAACTAGGAGTGGTTGAGCACTCTGACAGTCCATGGGCTTCTCCTGTGGTACTTGTACCAAAACCCCATTCCAAAGATGGAAAGAAGGAAATGCGGTTTTGTGTAGACTATAGAGATCTCAACTTGGTAACCAAAACTGATGCTCACCCTATACCCAGGGCAGATGAGCTCATAGATACACTGGCATCTGCCGAGTATCTAAGCACTTTTGATTTGACTGCAGGGTATTGGCAGATCAAATTGTCAGAAGATGCTAAACCCTAACTGCATTTTCAACCATTGGAGGACATTACCAGTTTACTGTAATGCCTTTTGGTTTAAAAAATGCACCTGCCACTTTTCAGAGGTTGGTGAACACAGTCCTGCAAGGGCTGGAAGCTTTCAGTGCAGCATATTTGGACGATATAGCAGTCTTTAGCTCCAGCTGGGATGATCACCTGGTCCACCTATGGAAAGTTTTGGAGGCCCTGCAAAAGGCAGGCCTCACTATCAAGGCTTCAAAGTGCCAGATAGGGCAGGGTAAGGTGGTTTATCTGGGACACCTTGTTGGTGGGGAACAGATTGCACCACTTCAGGAGAAAATCCAAACAATTATTGATTGGGTTCCCCCTACTACTCAGACTCAGGTGAGAGCCTTCCTAGGCCTCACTGGGTATTACAGGAGGTTCATTAAGAACTATGGCTCCATTGCAGCCCCTCTTAATGACCTCACATCCAAGAAAATGCCTAAAAAGGTATTATGGACAGCAAACTGTCAGAAAGCTTTTGAGGAGCTGAAGCAGGCCATGTGCTCTGCACCTGTCCTGAAAAGCCCTTGTTACTCAAAAAAATTATATGTCCAAACTGATGCATCTGAATTAGGAGTAGGGGCAGTCCTATCACAACTTAATTCTGAGGGCCAGGATCAACCTGTTGCTTTTATTAGTAGGAGGTTGACCCCTAGAGAAAAGCGTTGGTCTGCCATTGAGAGGGAGGCCTTTGCTGTGGTCTGGGCACTGAAGAAGTTGAGGCCATACCTGTTTGGCACTCACTTCATTGTTCAGACAGACCACAAACCTCTACTTTGGCTAAAACAAATGAAAGGTGAAAATCCTAAATTGTTGAGGTGGTCCATATCCCTACAGGGAATGGACTATACAGTGGAACATCGACCTGGGAATAGCCACTCCAATGCAGATGGACTCTCCAGATATTTCCACTTAGACAATGAAGACTCATCAGGTCATGGCTAGTCTTATTGTCCTTCGTTTGGGGGGGGGGTTGTGTAGGAAAGTACCATCTTGCCTGGCATGTTACCCCCATTTTTCACTGTATATATGTTGTTTTAGTTGTATGTGTCACTGGGACCCTGTTCTCCAGGGCCCCAGTGCTCATAAGTGTGCCTGAATGTGTTACCTGTGTAGTGACTAACTGTCTCACTGAGGCTCTGCTAATCAGAACCTCAGTGGTTATGCTCTCTCATTTCTTTCAAATTGTCACTGACAGGCTAGTGACCAATTCTACCAATTTACATTGGCTTACTGGAACACCCTTATAATTCCCTAGTATATGGTACTGAGGTACCCAGGGTATTGGGGTTCCAGGAGATCCCTATGGGCTGCAGCATTTCTTTTGCCACCCATAGGGAGCTCTGACAATTCTTACACAGGCCTGCCACTGCAGCCTGAGTGAAATAACGTCCACGTTATTTCACAGCCATTTTACACTGCACTTAAGTCACTTATAAGTCACCTATATGTCTAACCTTTACCTGGTAAAGGTTAGGTGCAAAGTTACTAAGTGTGAGGGCACCCTGGCACTAGCCAAGGTGCCCCCACATTGTTCAGGGCCAATTCCCCGGACTTTGTGAGTGCAGGGACACCATTACACGCGTGCACTACATAAAGGTCACTACTTATATGTAGCTTCACAATGGTAACTCCGAATATGGCCATGTAACATGTCTATAATCATGGAATTGCCCCCTCTATGCCATCCTGGCATAGTTGGCACAATCCCATGATCCCAGTGGTCTGTAGCACTGACCCTGGTACTGCCAAACTGCCCTTCCTGGGGTCTCACTGCAGCTGCTGCTGCTGCCAACCCCTCAGACAGGCATCTGCCCTCCTGGGGTCCAGCCAGGCCTGGCCCAGGATGGCAGAACAAAGGACTTCCTCTGAGAGAGGGTGTTACACCCTCTCCCTTTGGAAAATGGTGTGAAGGCAGGGGAGGAGTAGCCTCCCCCAGCCTCTGGAAATGCTTTGTTGGGCACAGATGTGCCCAATTCTGCATAAGCCAGTCTACACCGGTTCAGGGGACCCCTTAGCCCTGCTCTGGCGCGAAACTGGACAAAGGAAAGGGGAGTGACCACTCCCCTGACCTGCACCTCCCCTGGGAGGTGTCCAGAGCTACTCCAGTGTGCTCCAGACCTCTGCCATCTTGGAAACAGATGTGCTGCTGGCTCACTGGACTGCTCTGAGTGGCCAGTGCCACCAGGTGAAGTCAGAGACACCTTCTGATAGGCTCCTTCATGTGTTAGTAGCCTATCCTCTCTCCTAGGTAGCCAAACCCTCTTTTCTGGCTATTTAGGGTCTCTGGGGAAACTTTAGATAACGAATGCAAGAGCTCAGCCGAGTTCCTCTGCATCTCTCTCTTCACCTTCTACCATGGAATCGACTGCTGACCGCGCTGGAAGCCTGCAAAACTGCAACATAGAAGCAAAGACGACTACTGCAACTCTGTAACGCTGATCCTGCCACCTTCTCAACTGTTTTCCTGGTGGTGCATGCTGTGGGGGTAGTCTGCCTCCTCTCTGCACTAGAAGCTCCGAAGAAATCTCCCGTGGGTCGACGGAATCTTCCCCCTGCAACCGCAGGCACGAAAAAGCTGCATTACCAGTCCATTGGGTCTCCTCTCAGCACGACGAGCGAGGTCCCTCGAATCCAGCAACTCTGTCCAAGTGGCCCCCACAGTCCAGTGACTCTTCAGCCCAAGTTTGGTGGAGGTAAGTCCTTGCCTCACCTCGCTAGACTGCATTGCTGGGAACCACGACTTTTGCAGCTACTCCGGCCTCCGTGCACTTCCGGCGGAAATCCTTTGTGCACAGTCCAGCCTGGGTCCACGGCACTCTAACCTGCATTGCACGACCTCCTAAGTTGTTCTCCGGCGACGTGGGACTCCTTTGTGTAACTTCGGGTGAGCACCGTTTCACGCATCCTCGTAGTGCCTGTTTCTGGCACTTCTCCGGGTGCTACCGGCTGCTAAGAGGGCTCCTTGTCTTGCTCGATGTCCCTTCTACCTCCTGGTCCAATTTGCGAGCTCTTGGTCCCTCCTGGGCCGCAGCAGCGTCCAAAAACACTAACCGCATGATTTGCAGCTAGCAAGGCTTGTTGGCATTCTTTCGGCGGGAAAATACTTCTGCACGACTCTACAAGGCGAGGGGTTCCATCCTCCAAAGGGGAAGTCTCTAGCCCTTTGCGTTCCTACAGAAACCGCTGCTTCTTCTGTCCAGTAGAAGCTTCTTTGCACCCGCAGCTGGCATTTCCTGGGCATCTGCCCATCTCCGACTTGCTTGTGACTTTTGGACTTGGTCTCCTTGTTCCACAGGTACCCCAGATTGGAAATCCAGCGTTGTTGCATTGTTGGTTTGTGTCTTTCCTGCATTATTCCTCTAACACGACTTCTTTATCCTTAGGGGAACTTTAGTGCACTTTGCACTCACTTTTCAGGGTCTTGGGGAGGGTTATTTTTCTAACTCTCACTATTTTCTAATAGTCCCAGCGACCCTCTACAAGGTCACATAGGTTTGGGGTCCATTCGTGGTTCGCATTCCACTTTTGGAGTATATGGTTTGTGTTGCCCCTATCCCTATGTGTCCCCATTGCATCCTATTGTAACTATACATTGTTTGCACTGTTTTCTAAGACTATACTGCATATTTTTGCTATTGTGTATATATATCTTGTGTATATTTTCTATCCCCTCACTGAGGGTACACTCTAAGATACTTTGGCATATTGTCATAAAAAAAAAGTACCTTTATTTTTAGTATAACTGTGTATTGTGTTTTCTTATGATATTGTGCATATGACACTAAGTGGTACTGTAGTAGCTTCACCCGTCTCCTAGTTCAGCCTAAGCTGCTCTACTAAGCTCCCATTATCTATCAGCCTAAGCTGCTAGACACCCTATACACTAATAAGGGATAACTGGGCCTGGTGCAAGGTGCAAGTACCCCTTGGTACTCACTACAAGCCAGTCCAGCCTCCTACATCCATTGCAAGGAAGATGGAGCTTTGGCGGAGAATCATGGACAGATTGAACACTGTGGGACAGCATCCAAGAACAAGGGACAACATCAGGAAGAGGTGGAATGACCTACGGGGGAAGGTACGTTCCATAGCAGCAAGGCACCAGCTCGCCATACAGAGGACTGGTGTGGACCCCCACATCCTCACCCAAAGGTCACAGCATGGGAGGAGTAATTATTGGCAATACTGCATCCTGAGGGACTCACTGAAGTAGCCAGAGGACTGGACACTGGTGAGTCAACAATTACCACTTATCACCTCCCTTACCTGCATGCCATCTCACACCCTCACCCTCACTCCCATCACTCCACTCCATCCCACATACTGCACCTATACATATGACTAACCACAATGATAAGCCCAGCATGCTATACCAATGCATGGACAGCCCTCCAGCCATCACCAAAGCATGCATAGCATAGGGAAACTAACAATACCACAATACATCACCATAAACAAGCCAAAGGTGGCAGGCAACACCAACAATAGAGGGGAAGCCAGGGATGTACACTATGTCACACACATGAAGCATAATACATCACTTACATCCCACAGGTACCCCAGCCAAAGTCAGCGGAGAGGAGGTGCCACGACTACCCAGTCCCCCAACAGAAGTTGTTCCCAGTGATGACAGTAACTCAGGACTTCTGGATCTGGATGACCTACCTGGCCCATCAGGGACCACTGAACAGCCGGTCACCCAATCCCACTCACAGTCCACCACAGAGGCTCCCCCTTCAGTATCCAACACTACAGCATCCACCCAGCATATCCACACCTCTGTCCCCAAGACATGTCAATCAGCAGAGTGCCCACCTGCACATGACCCCAGGCCACACTTCATACCCAGGACAATCAGGGACCTGGGGTCAGTGGACACACCATTCAGGGGACAGAGGGTTAGGCCAACAGGGACACCGGGAGGCCTGCTGTGCACCAGGGGGAGGACAGGACCAGGGAACCGACTCTCCAAAAGGTACTCACCAATGTCTTGGGGGCCTACCAACAATTCCAGGACACGACGGACCAGATCCTTGACAATGTGCAGGAGAACAGGTTTCTACAGGAGGGACAGCATCAGGGGATCAGGGAGGACTTGCAGGCCATTAACACCACCCTGATCTTCACAGAAGGGGTGATGGCAGACATGGCCAAAATCATGAGGGATGCAACAGCATACCAGCGGGCCCCTACCACTAGCTAGTCTATTGACCAGCCCTCCAGTTTCTCTGCAGCTAGTGGGTAGGATGCTCCGCCACAGGACCCAAGGACCACCAGCACCCCTCCCCTGCAGAAAGTGAACCACCCCACAAACGTTCTCTGAGACCCAGACAGAAGCCAGAGACACTTGCCAAGACCCCCTCTGGGAAATTAGAATCTCCTGATTGTCCCCCTTGTGTCCCACTCAGTCACCTTGTCCACTTTGAACTGTCGTTGCTCCCCTTCCTGTAGACCCTTGGACACTGCACCTGTGCTACAAACAGACTAGGACAATACCCTGGACTGTCCTCCATCATCACTCCATTCCATTGCACTTTCCCCTCAATTTCTTAGCACTACACTAAACGCCCTTGAACACAACTTGACTACTGGTATTTTTTAGCCATAGGAATGTGCAGTTGCACTGTCTCACCTGTGTGTCATAGGAAGTACTGACGGTTAACTGATGTTCTGTTGTCTTCATCCTCATCCTCAGCCTCTTCATCCTCACTGTCCTCAGGGTCTATTGCAGCCACAGGGGCATTTCCAGTCCCCTCCTCCTGCAGAAAAGGTACATGGTATCCGAGGGCCAGGTTGTGCAACATGCAGCATGCCACTACTATCTGGCAGACCTTCTCGGGTGAGGAGCACAGGGATCCATCTGTCAGATGGAGGCACCTGAACCTGGCCTTCAGGAAGACGAAGGTCCTCTCGATGACCCATCTGGTTCACCCATGTGCCTCATTATACTGTTCCTCAGCCCCTGTCCTGGAATTCCTCATAGTGGTTAGCAGCCACGACAGATTTGGGTAGCCAGAGTCACCTGCAAGTATTGAGGGAGCACATTTAGCCTCACACAATCCTATGGGGTTAACACCAGAAGGCATACACTAACATACAATGTGTTGCGATCAAGGCTCACCTATTAGCTACACCCTGTGCCTCTGTAGTTGGGCCATCACATTTGGAATGCTGCTATTCCTCAGAACAAAGGCTTCATGCACCGACATAGAATACATAGCGTTGACGTGGGAGGCCGCCAGGCACACCATCTGCACATTCAGTCAGTGGAAATTCTTACGATTCCTGAACACCTGTTTATTCAGGGGTGGGGGAACAAACGCAATATGTGTACTATCAGTCGCCCCGATTTTATTGGAGATATGTCCCATTCCATAGAATCCGGCCTTCACTGTGGCCAATTCTTCCATCTGGGGGAAAGAAATGTAGCTGCACATGTGTTTTACCAGGGCAGACAACACTCTTACCAGTACGATTGAGAACATTGGCTATGACATTCCTGCTGCCAAGCCCACTGTCACTTGGAAGGAATCAGTTGCCAAGAAATGGAGCACTGATAGCACTTTCACAAGAGGGGGGATCCCAGTTGGATGACAGATAGATGAGATTAGTTCTGGCTCCAATTCGGCACACAGCTCTGTGATTGTGGCCCTGTCCAGTCTATAGGTGACTATAATGCGCCTGTCCTCCAGTGTAGCTAAGTCCACCAGGGGTCTGTACATGGGGGTATGTCTCCATCTCCTATTCATCTGCAACAGTAGATATCAAAGGGACACAAGAGTGAGTAGGATGTCACAATTTGAACAACTCAACCACTAAACCACAACAACAGTCCACATTGTGCATTAGTTGATTGACGGATAGATAAGATCAGGTCAGGCTCCAACTGGGCACACAGCTCTGTGATTGTGGCCCTGTCCAGTCAACAGGTGAGGATAATGTGCCTGTCCTCCAGTGTAGCTAAGTCTACCAGGGGTCTGTACACAGGGGTATGTCTCAAACTCCTATTCATCTGCAGCAGTAGGTATCTAAGGGACACAAGAGTGAGTAGGCTGTCACAACTGGAACAATGAAACCACAACTGCAGTCTACTTGGTGCACTTATGTAATGGGACATGTTAATGGCGAGGTATGTGCCAATCTAATATGTGACACAGTTTATGTCGCTATGACTGTCCCCCCCTGAAATGGCGATTGCTTGTCCTGCATGTAGGGACAGGTGGAAGTGAGGTAATTCCACAGACGTTGGGCGTCGTGGAGGAAGGCGGCCGTGCAATTCCTCATTGGATAATATGGGGATCTATGGAGTACAGTCACCAATGGGGAACTGCGCCTGCGGTGAAGTTGTACACAGCCGCAGAACTGACCGCCATTTTCAATCTGATTCCTCACTTGTTTCCTGACCTTCAACAGTAGAACACCTACACTGTGTGTGCTACTGTGACCTGTGTCTGGAACCTACCATGTCCCGAGTGACTTGGGAAAGGGCCCCTGCATTCACTTCGGCAGAGCTGGGGCGACTGGTCGATGGGGTCCTACCCCAGTATGGACTGCTGTATGGGCAGGATGCATGTGGGAAGGATGCATGGAGATGTGTGCAAGCATCGTGTCATGGGTGGGGGTGTATATGGTGTGGACCAGGCGATATGTGTGCAAATGGTGATGGAAACAAGTATGGTTAGCCATTTGTGTGACATGCTAAACTGTTTGTTTAATGGTTTTCTCCTGTCTGTATTGCCTCTGCAGGTCAGTGCCCATCAAAAGAAAGAATTATGGCGTGCCATCGCCAAGGACGTGCAGACCCTGGGGGTCTATGGCAGGCGGAGCACCCACTGTTGGAAACGGTGGGAGGACCAGAGATGCTGGGCACATAAGACCGCGGAGGCCCAGCTGAGGATGGCCTCACAACAAGGAAGGCCTCACAACAAGGAAGGGGTGCCCATCGGAACCTGACCCCCCGATGGCCTGCAAACTGGAGGTGGCCAACCCTGAGCTGGATGGGCACTTGAGGAAATCACAGAAGCCACAAGGAGGTGGGTACACTGTGTATCATTACAAATTATGGCAGGTTGTGTGGGATCCGGGTGGTGAATGTGAGTAAGTGGGTGCCCTAGGGACATGCCAGATATTACCAGATAAAATACAGGTAACTTAGCTTGTTAGCATGTCATTGTGTGTCCCAGGAGGGCTGCAGTTGGCGGTGTGTGGCCCTCATCTTGCCTTTGCATCTAGCCATGTCACTGGCAGTGCAATGTATAGTGCTTAAGCCTGTTCCCTGTTTGTGACAGTGTTGTGTATGCCAACTGTTGGTGCAGTCATTGACTCAGTGATTCCATTGTCTCTCTCCTCCCTTTTTTGTTCTGTCATCCTGTCCTTGTGTGCATTAGTATCATCTGGCGGAGGAGCAGGGGCACCGGTGACAGAGGGAGCTGCATCCCACAGGACCCAGGAGGCAGAGTTCACCAACACTAAGGGAACCAGTGGGACGGAGGGCGAGGGGAACAACACAGCGGAGACAGGAGGTGACAACAGAGACTCAGATACCTCCTCCAATGGAAGCTCCCTGGTGGTGGTGGACACCTCTGTGACCACCCCAGCTGCAGGAACGGCCGCCACCCCCATATCAGCACCGCCCTCCCAGTAGCTCATCAGTGAGTTGCCCGTGCCCGCTCACCCAGGAGGGTGGGCATCTCCTTCGCCCCAGGCATCTCAGACCCTGCCCCAGTGAGCCCTGCTGCCCTGAGTGATGAGGCTATTGACCTCCTGAGATCCATCTCTGTAGGGCAATCAACTATTGTGAATGCCATCCAGGAGCTGGCAACCCAGATGAAGCAATGCAATGCATTCCTGGAGGGCATTTACGTGGATTGTTGGACCACCAGAGATAAATTCAGGCTCTGGCTTCCTTTCTAATGGCAGCCATTTCCCTGTTTCTACCGTTCCCCACCAACTAACACTTTCCAGTCCCATTCTCCTCAACCCCAACCCATCCCAAGTACACATACAGTCAAGCTTGCACATAAGACAACACACAAGAATTGCACAGGCAAACACAAGCACCACACTTCATCTCACAAGCACTCAGGCAAACAATTACAGTTGCAGACATGACAACATCCACTGCCTCCACTGTCTCCCCCTCCTCCTCCTCCACCTCCCGCCCTCCCTGTCATGTCCACACTCACACCTGCATGCACTATATCAACATCCACCACCAGCATCACCACATAAAACAGCACACACACCTCACTAGCACACACCTCTACAACATCCATGCACAATTCTCCTCTGTCCTCTCCCACTCTGTCTGTCCCTCCTCCTAAAGGACACAAACGTAAGCACTCACACACCCAACAGCCATCCATCTCACATCAGCATACAGTCCATGCACCTGCACCCAAATCCAGCAGACATACACCTCCTACAACCACTCCCTCAACCTCCATTCCCATTAGTTCTCCCTCCTCCCACATCACTGTCCCTAAGAAGCTTTTCCTTGCCCAACTTGACCTCTTCCCACCCCATCCCCCCCATCCTGCCTGTAAGAGCAAGCGCCTAATGACCTAGCCCAGCACCTCCGCCAAACAGTCCACGGGGATAGTGGTGGAACCACCTAGTCGTGGTGGGAATGATACCACACCTCAGGCAAGAAGGGGAAGGAGCCTGCACCTCCAGGCAAGAAGGGGAGGGAGCCTGCACTTCCAGGCAAGAAGGGGAAGGAACCTGCACCTCCAATCAAGTAGGGGAAGGAGCCTACACCTCCATCCTAGAAGGGTAACGAGCCTGCACCTCGAGCCAAGAAGAGGAAGAAGCCATCAACCCCTGCCAGAAAGGGTGCGCAATCCACGCCCCATGTCATAGAGGGGACGAAGCCCTCTACTCCAGTGGAGGCTGTCAGGGTGACACCTCCAGCACTACAAGTGGTCACAGGGCCCCCACCTCCAGCTGAGGATTTGCAGCCATCACCACCTGCAGAGGCTGCCCAGGAAGCACCTCCATTTGCCACCACACTGCAGCCATCACCACCTGTAGAGGCTGCCTGGGAGGCACCTCCATCTGCCACCACACTGCAGCCATCACCAACTGCAGAGGCTACCCGAGAGACACCTTCATCTGCCATCACCACCTGCAGAGGCTGCCTGGGAGACACCTCCATCTGCCACCACACTGCAGCCATCACCAACTGCAGAAGATGTCAGGCTTATACCGTCACCACCACCAGCTGTCATGGGGCCCCCACTGCCAGATGTGGAAGTGCAGCCATCAGGGAGTGCAGGAGATGCCCAGGAGGCTCCTCCAACCACCACCACAATGCAGCCATCAGGGAGTACAGGGGCTGCCCAGGCGGCTCCTCCAACCACCACCACAATGAAGCCATCAGGGAGTGCAGGGGCTGCCCAGGAGGCTCCTCCAACCATCACCACAATGCAGCCATCAAGGAGTGCAGGGGAATCCCAGGAGGCTCCTTCACCCACAACCTCAATGCAGATATCAGACAGTGCAGAAGCTGCACAGGAGGCTCCTCCAACCACCACCACAGTGCAGATATCAGACAGTGCAGGCGATGCCCAGGAGACCCCTCCAACCACCACCACAGTGCAGATGTCACTGCCGGTGGACGCCATGTAGGCCACCCTCCAGGGGCTGCTGTGCGGGCTGTCGCCTCCAGGACCAGTGGGCAAGTCACCCACTTGAAAGACTGTGTCCTTGCACTCCCCAGAACCAAGCAATGGGCATGTTGCCCCATCCTTAACCAGTAGGCAAGTCACCCACTTGAGAGACTGTGGCCTTGCACTCTCCTGGAGAAAGCGATGGGCATGTTGGCGCATCCACAACCAATGGGAAAGTCACCCACCAGAGAGACTGTGGCCTTGCACTCCCCAGGAGAGAGCAATGGGCATGTTGCACCCCCAGAACCAGTGGGCAAGTCACCCACTTGAGAGACTGTGGCCTTGCACTCTCCAGGACAGAGCAATGGGCATGTTGCCCCATCCAGAACAAGTGGGAAAGTCACCCACTCAGAGACTTTGGCATTGCGCTCCTCAGGACAAAGCAATGGGCATGTTGCCCCCTCAAGAACCAGCGGGAAAGTCACCCACTCCAGAGCCTGTGACCTGGCACTCCCCACGACAGAGCAATGGGCATGTTGCTCCTCCAGAACCAAGGGGAAAGTCACCTACCTGAGAGACTGTGGTCTTGCACTCCCCTAGACAGAGCAATGGGCATGTTGCACCCTCCAGAACCAGTGGGCAAGTCACCCACATGAGAGACGGTGGCCTTGCACTCCCCAGGACAGAGCAATGGGCATGTTGCCCCCTCCAGAACCAGTGGGCAAGTCACAAACCAGAGAGACTGTGACCTTGCACTCCCCAGGACAGAGCAATGGGCATGTTGCCCCCTCCAGATCCAGTGGAAAAGTCACCCACCTGAGAGAATGTGGCTTTGCACTCCCCAGGACAAAGCAATGGGCATGTTGCCCCATCCATAACCAATGGGAAAGTCACCCACCCGAGAGACTGTGGCCTTGCACTCCCCAGGAGAGAGCAATGGGCATGTTGCACCCCCAGAACCAGTGGGCAAGTCACCCACCTGAGAGACTGGGGCCTTGCACTCTCCAGGACAGAGCAATGGGCATGTTGCCCCATCTAGAACAAGTGGGAAAGTCACCCACTCCAGAGACTGTGGCCTTGCACTCCCAGGACAGAGCAATGGGCATGTTGCCCCCTCCAGAACCAGTGGGCTTGTTCCCGCCACCGGCTGAGATGCCCCCCTCCCCCTGAGGTGCCTGCCCACTTGCAAACTGTTGCCCCTGCAGAGTTCTATCCAGATGTAATCAAGATTGGAGTTGGGCCTTGGACTGTGCTCTGTGGCCATGTGGGTCCTTTGAACATTGGACTGGGCAGTGTCCCTTTGTGTACATGTGTACATATCTGTTTCACGGACAATTCGCTAATTTATTAGCTATTGATATTAATACATTCAGTTTCATGCATTCCTGCTGTCCTTGCATTATTCTGCTGTGTTTCGGTTGCAAACTGTTTTTCGTGTGCAGCTGGACGTGTTTATGGTGTGTGTGTGGATGGTGTGTGTCATGCGTGTGTGTGTCTCTCTCGTTTTCCTTCCTCCCTCTCTTGTGTGCTAGGCAGCTGTACTCACCGTCATCATCTTCGTCGGCATTGGTGTTCCAGGTGGAGCATAACGTAGAAGATCATTGGGAAAACTTGCAGTTCGAGTTTCATAGTGGCGTTGTTCTTCCCTGTGTCTCATGATGGTGAGTCTTTTCTCTTCAGTGATATGTTTCGACCAGACTTTTGATGGCGCTGGTACCACCCCGGGAAAAGATGGCGGTTTCCTGTGTCATAATATGGTGGGGGGTACTTTGTCTCCCGCCTGGCTGTTGGCGGCTACCACCGTGGTGAGTGTTGTTTCCGTCCTAGCAGTTGGTGTGGTACATTGGTTGTCTATGGGAGTTATCACTGCCATGGTCATAATTTGGCAGTAGTTACCACCAGCCTGTTGGCGGTATTACCGCTACTTTATCACTCACCGCCAGGGTCATAATGAGGGCGTATATTTTGTCTGGACATTGTTGTACATTTTTAAAATAAACTTTCAATAGTAGGCATTTCTAACCGTTCACTTACTTACATTCTGAGAAACTTGCTCATTATTTAAAAATAATAATTGAGATGTTGAGATAGCAATTTCCATGAAACCTTATTCTTTGTTCAAAAATAATCACTGGAAAGGCAAAACCATACAGAAAAAAAACATGAATATATATTCAAGCAGACTGCGTTATCACATTACAATGAATTCAACATTTATAAATGTGAACTTATATTTAATACATACACCTAACTAAATACACCCATTCGCTTCTAAAGGGTAATACCTAGAAAGGAAAATGTTTAACATTTATAACAACTGTACTTTAGTTCAGAGGCACACAAAGAGATTAAGGGATAGGAGGTCTATATGTCTTACAATGGTGGGACCAGTGACCTAGTGGCTATCTACTTTGCCAGGAGAGATCCTTGAGATTGTCCCGAGTGGGAGTACCCATGTTCTGGATGTGCTGCCTGTGTTGAGTGAGAGACAAGCACCACAAGACCTCCAAGGTTTGGCTTGAGGGCCAATCCTGCAAGTCCTGGACTGCCAGGCAAGTGTTCAGTAACACTGCAAAATAAAATGATGGATGGAGTGTTGAAACTTTTCAAACACTCACCCCCGCTCACAGATCTGGGTTTAATCCATTGTTATTTTGCTCACTACATCGCTCCAGTTTAGGCCTAGCCATATGCACATCAGCTTTGACCCAGCTCCCCATGGGAACAGTCCAGCCCGAACTGCCAAGCAACATTCTTCTTGGACAGAAACAAGCATTCTGGAACAGGTTTAGGTGTGTCACCACCCATCAGCCAGGTTAGGTTGAATCCAGTGGCGCAGCAAGCAAGGGACCCTTGTCTAAGCATACCCTAGCCATTTAGGGTGCACATAGCAACATCACAAAATAAAATGATGGATGGAGTGTTGAAACTTTTCAAACAGTCACCCCCAGTCACAGATCTAGGTTTAATCCATCGTGATTGTGCTCACCAAGTCACCCCAGTTTGGACCCAGCCATGTGCAAATCAGTCTTCACCCAGCTCCCTATGGGAACAGTCCAGCCCGATCCGCCAAGCCATGTCCTCCCTGGACCAGAAACAAGCATCCTGGGACAGGTCTCGGGATATCACCCCTCATCTGCCAGGCTAGCTTGAATCCAGTGGTGCAGGGAGCAAGGTGTTCAGTCTCAAGGTACAGAACCTCAGCTGATGTACCTGTCTCAGGGTGTGATCAATGAAATGGCAAGGAGCAAGGTGTTCAGTCTCAAGGTACAGAACCTCAGCTGATGTACCTGTCTCAGGGTGTGATCACTGAAATGGCAGAGATAGTGGATGAAGAAGAATACTTGCTTCTTGAGGATGTAGTTCCCCCCCTTCTTGCCAGTACCAGAAGGTTTGGAAAGCCTCACGGGGGAACCCTTAGACAAGAGCTTGTGGTAAATATGTTTTCTCATATTGGGGTGACATGAAATACACAATGATCTTTGGCATGCAATCCTGAGGGTGAATTAAGCTGGTAGTGAATGCACTAGAAGACGGACTCTCAGAGGAGGGGTGAAAAAGTGTGAAAGGGGTAGTCGCTTTTGGGATTGACTCCAAGAGCATACAAACCTGCACAGTCATTGCAGAGTCAATGCTGGGCCCAGTCTGGGAGCTGAGAGTGGAAGTGAGAACTCAAAGTCCAGGAACTAATCCAAGAGTATTCTTCGTCTTTCAGTGCATCATGGAGTAAGACAGAAAATTGATGTATTCCTCTGTCCCTAAGGACAAGGATGTTCTGAGAACCTCTTCCTTATATTGCTACAATGTTGGCTGAGTAGTTACCAATAATTAAAGAGTTTTAGGTGCTATGTCTCACTTCTGCTAAAGAATCTAAACCAAGGAACATGTGGGAATCCTAGTCCTGAGTGAATCAAAAGGCTTGAACTATGTCCTGGGCCCTGGCAGGCCCCAAGAAACAGTGGATTATTCCTTGCTAGATTATAGGCAGGCAATGAGACTTTCCACAGGCCCTGGCTTAGTATGTTCACCAGTGAGTGCATGGTCAGAAATGTGGTCCAATATATTGACAACTGTCAATTTTCACGCCCTAGGATCTATCACACTGGGATTTTCTTTTTGATATTTTGTTTTCAGAGCTTGCCTTTATGTGGGGACAAGGCTTTCATACAAGTGCCATAGTGGGACACTAAAGCCATTAGCCAATGTTGTGACTATCACTTTTTGGAGTGCATCTATAGCTAAGATAGCTTTATCCTTGTCATAGGTGAGTGTGCATTAGAGGGGTTGGGATCTCATAAGTGCATTATTTAGAAGTAGAGCCTGACAGAGGGTGTAGAGCAATGAAAGACAGACTGATGCCACTTTGGAGACTCCACATTATCTGTATTCTTCCACCTAAGCAGATAAAGCAACCCTGAGAATGGTTAGTTTTGTATATGTGTTAGGCTTACCGAAAAGATGGAGACATATTAGTCTTTTTCACAGATTCTCACAGATTTTTTTAATGTTGTGATCCTGCTTTACTGGAAGTGAGATAATGCTGAACACCTGACTGCACGTGTTCTACCCCTAAACCATGGTGCTTGAATATCAAAAACTGTTTGCACACTTGAGGCAAAACTGCACTAAATCTGTAAAAGTGTCCCAAATGTCAGTTAACCAATGTAAGAAACAGTCTGTTCTTTCACCACAAACATGTCAATTTCTCGGAAAAGATGTTTATGGGGGCTTTCTGTGTTTTTTGTATTTTGCTTGACTTGCTCAGGACAACCTAAATATGTATCAGTTTCATATTTCATATTCTTAGTTTTCACTTTGGTTTCTTTCCTTTGCTAAGTGTAATTTTTCCATCCTTATTTGATAGTCCTTTGTCGCGATTTCTCTCGGTATTCATAAATTATAAAGAAAACTACAAAAATTCATTAGGTGGGCAAGCAGTGCCATAGCACTGCAGCTAATGCTGAGATGTTAAAATGTGAGAATAGTCAGTTTGCATGTTTTAGCAGATCTTTCAAGTGAAATAAGTCATCTATAAAGTTGGCATGAACCGCACAGGGTCTAGTTGTAAAATGCTCATAGGTGCAACAAGAAAGTTGTGCCAGCATTCACTTCACTTTAGGAAGTGGGGCATGATAGTAACACTACTGCAAAGTCTCATGGCAGCTTTCTATTGGAAAAGCTAGCAATTGTGTATATTTTTCCCTGGTATTCCACACAGAGCCTTGTCCGTTTACAGTGGAAGGAATCTCCTGGTAGAATAGCATTCAGCAGTCAACCAAAATGTTTTTTTTTTTTATAAACAGATTTTTATTGTTTTAAAAAGCATAGAAAACTTTAAATAAGACAGGTAGGCAAAGCAGCGGACATTTACAGGGCAATACATTTTAGTGACAGACCACCACAGGCGACAGTTTGAACGTGAGTATGGATCAGTAATAACATTCAGCGTAAGCTCCGTTACCGCATTCATGTTTGTATCCTTTATCCATTCTATGATCATACAACCATCCACCCCCTCCAGATTTTTTCAAATTTCTGGGGGCAGCCTCTAGACTCATATACCACTTTCTCTTGATTTGCACACCAGTCAACGCCTTTTCGCCACTTTCAAACTGATGGGCCCTCAGGGGAGATCCAGGTAGCGGCAATGCCTCTTTTGGCGACCAGCATGGCCACAGTGGCCATGGCTCGTTTCGCTTGTGGACCTCCCATCTCCTCCATCACCCCCAGTAGGGCCAATTTAGCAGACCTTTGAACATCCCGCCCCAGGGCGGCCCGATCTCCCGGAATACCCTGCCCCAGAATATTTGTATCATTTGACAGGACCAGACCATAAGGAAGAAGTCGGCAGGGCCGCCCCCCACACAGTGGGCATTGGGCAGAGGGGCTCAGACCTGCACAATGCAGTCTGGACAGCGATAGGTAGGCTCCATGTAAGTAGTAAAATTGAACGGCACGGAATCTGACCGACACCGCCAACTCCCTGGGCGCCATCAGAGCCTCCCTCCACTCCGATTCCTCCAAGGCCCCCACCCATGACTCCCATCTTATTCTGATGGAGTTCAGGTCCCCGGGAGAGTTGTTAATGAGCATTTTAAATATTTGGGAAACACCCTTCCCCACCAGGTTACCCATGAGTAGTTTTTCCTCAAGAGGGCTGAATTCCGGATGGGGGCTGGTGGTTAGTAAATGGAACCTCAGGGCGTGTCTGAGCTGAAGGTATTTGAAGAACTGTGTCCGGGCTAGTTGGAAATCTACCTGCATGTCATGGAAAGACTTCATAGTTTCCCCTTTCCACACGTCACCCACCAAGGAAATGCCTAGCCGGTCCCAATCTGTCAATCCCTCTAATGATGCTGTTGTGCTTAGCCATCTCCCTGCCCATAATGGGGTCTGGTGTGTGATAGTGACATTCCATCGGGTGTGTCTTAAAGCTACACGCCATGCCAAGAAGACTGTTCTGGTCACCTCCCCCATATAAGTAGGGGTCTGAGGCACCCAGGCCTCCGTCATATGTACCTCTCCTACAGTGGTGGGTCGCTACTCGGTGTCCGGCACCTTTCCACAGGAACTGGCCCGTGACGTTTTCGAGAGCTCTAAACCAGGAGCGAGGGATCAGCAGGGGGAAATTCTGAAAGATATATAGGAGCCTCAGCAGGACCATCATTTTGAAAAGGGCTACGCGGCCCATTACATTCAGTGGCAAGGTTTGCCATCTCTGCAGATCTGACCTGATGCAGGTCAGTAATGGTGTCAGGTTCTCGGCCCATGCCAGTTCGGGTAGGGTGGACACCCAGACACCCAGGTATTTAAGTCGACGTAGTGGTATTGTGTCCTGCCAGTCGAAGCAGTCATGTGAGCTAGCAAGCAGGATCAGTATTGATTTAGTGGGATTCACCTTTAATCCCGATGCCCGCTCTTAGCGCCGTAGAAGGCAAAGGCTGCGTGGGCACGTTGTATTGGGGTCTTCCATGTACAGCAGAACGTCATTGGCGAATAGTGATATCCTATCCTCTTGGGAGTGACCCCATTTCCACCCACAGTACACCGGGTCCGCTCTGATCATGTGGGCTAGGGGCTCAATGGCCAAGATAGACAGCAGGGGAGACAAGGTACATCTCTGTCGTGTGCCCCGTTGAACTTCGAACGTTGGAGATAAAGTTCCATTTACCTGCACCCGGGCTGTGGGGTTAGTGTATAGTGTCTGAACCAGACAACAGAATCTTGGACCTAAGCCTGCTCGCTGCAGCACCAGGGAGAAAAAGCTCCAATCCACTGAGTCGAAGGCCTTTTCAAAATCTATAAGTAGAAGGGCAAGATCCCTGTGTAACCGGTGGCTTTCGGCCAGGGCCACGTGTAGGCGACGGATAGAGTGTCGAGTGCTGCGAGTGGCCATGAATCCACACTGATCTGGGTGGATCAGTTGTGGCAAGACCCTTTTTAGGCAGTTAGCGAGGATGGTGGCAAAAATTTTAACTTCAGTGTTAATCAGTGATATTGGTCTATAATCAGCGCAGTGTAGTGAGGGAGGTTGGGATTTGGGGAGTACCACAATGGTGGCGGCATCTAGTTCTCGGGGGAAGGATCCACCCTTTTCAACCTCTGCATAGAGTTTTAGCAGATATGGTGTTACATCCTCTTTGAAGGCTTTATAGTATTCGACGGGGAACCTGTCGGGTCCCGGTGTTTTCCCAGCTCTTAGAGTTGATATGGCAGTTCCTATTTCTTCTGCGTTGATAGTTTCGTCTAAGGTTTGCATTTCCACTGCAGGCAGCTGCGGTAGGGGAACCTCATCTAGCATGCGTTGAGCCTGCTCCAGGTCAACCAGGGCAGACATTTGATATAGTGCTTGGTAGTACTTAGCAAAGGCATTCCCTATTTCTGGGTGTTTTAGCACAGGGCTCCGTTCCCGGAACCGTCATAGATTTCTGGGATTATCCTGGAGGTGTGGTGGCGTGACACCAGCCAATATAACATTTTCCCGGATTTGTCCCCCCACCCATAGACTTTCACTGTGGTGGCTCTCCACAGGTGTTTCGCTGCTTCCAGGGACTGGTCCCGGATCTCTTCCCGGATTAGGATTAGTAGCCGTTCCGTTCTGTCGTTTGGGTCTGTTATTGTTGGGCCTGGCCTTTTTACAGGGTCATCCCCAAACGTTTTGCCTCCTTCCTCCTATTTTGTCTGACCTGTTGTTGTTGTCTGGGCACTTTACCACTGCTAACGATTGCTAAAGTGCATATGCTCTCTGTGTAAATTGTACTGTTGATTGGTTTATCCATGATTGGCTATTTGATTTGCTTGTAAGACCCTAGTAGAGTACACTATATGTGCCTGGGGCCTGTAGATTAAATGCTACTAGTGGGCCTGCAGCACTGGTTGTGCCACCCACTAAAGTAGCCCCTTAACCTTGTCTCAGGCCTTCCATTGAAAGGCCTGTGCGTGCAGTTTCCCTGCCACTTCGACTTGGCATTTAAAAGTACTTACCAAGCCTAAAATTCCCCTTTTTCTACATAACAGTCACCATTAATGTGTGCCCTAGGTAACCCCTAGAGCAGGGTGCTGTGTGGGTAAAAGGCAGGACATGTACCTGTGTAGTTTATATGTCCTGGTAGTGTAAAACTCCTAAATTCATTTTTACACTACTGTCAGGCCTGCTCCCTTCATAGGCTAACATTGGGGCTGCCCTCATACATTGTTGAAGTGGTAGCTGCTGAACTGAAAGGAGTAAGAAGGTCATATTTAGTATGGCCAGAATGGTAATACAAAATCCTGCTGACTGGTGAAGTTGGATTTAATATTACTATTCTAGAAATGCCACTTTTAGAAAGTGAGCATTTCTCTGCACATAGATCTTTCTGTGCCTTACAATCCACGTCTGGCTAGGTTTAGTTGACAGCTCCTTGTGGATTCAATCAGACACACCCCAAACACAGGGTACTCAGCCTCACTTGCATACACCTGCATTTTGAATGGGTCTTCCTGGGCTGGGAGGGTGGAGGGCCTGCCCTCACACAAAGGACTGCCACACCCCCTACTGGGACCCTGGCAGACAGGATTGAACTGAAAGGGGACCTGCTGCACTTCTAGGCCCCTCTTCGAAGTCTCCCCCACTTCAAAGGCACATTTGAGTATAAAACAGGGCCTCTGCCCTACCACCTCAGACACTTGCTGGAGAAGAAACCAGAACCAGAACCTGCATCCTGCCAAGAAGAACTGCCTGGCTGCTCAAAGGACTCACCTGACTGCTTTCTACAAAGGACTGCTGCCTTGCTGTTGGCCTGCTGCCTTGCTGACCTCTTGCCTTGATGCAGAAGTGCTCTCCAAGGGCTTGGATAGAGCTTGCCTCCTGTTCCCTGAAGTCTCAGGGCCAAAAAGACTGATCTTCTTCAATTGGACTCCTTGTGCGCCGAAAAATTTGACACACAGCTTGCTCCGCAGAGAAAAATTCACTGCACGCCGATCCGGAAGGACGCCGCTCGATCCCGCAAGGAAAAGATTGACGTGACGCCTGCGGTGCGACCGGAACTTCGACGCATGGCCCGCCTGTACAATGCTGCCCGACTTCCTGAGAGGAAATCGACGCAACGCCTGCCGTGAGGGAGAAATTTCTACCGGAACGACGCACGGCCGGATAACAAGCTCAGGATTCCACGCACAGACCCCAGGACATCTGGTAATCCCGCGACCCACAGAAGGAGACTGCCCGCGCACCGGAAAACGACGGACGTCTTCTCCGCGTAAAAACTAATGACGCAAGTCCATGTATGAAGGGGCGAAACCGACACACACACCATTTTTCCCAGAAAACGACGCACGCCTTCCCCGCGTGAAAAATAATGACGCAAGTCCGTGTGTGAAGGGGTGAAACCGACGCACACACCATTTTTCCCCGCATCTTCTCCCCTGCGGCCCTCTGCGGAGATTTTCCACTCCAAACCAGGTACTTTGTGCTTGTAAGAGACTTTGTTTGCTTTTTAAATACTTAAGACACTTTGAGGGTTATTACAACTTTGGAGGAGGTGTTAATCCGTCCCAAAAGTGACGGTAAAGTGACGGATATACCACCAGCCGTATTACGAGTCCATTATATCCTATGGAACTCATAATATGGCTGGTGGTATATCAGTCACATTTGGGACGGATTAACACCTCCTCCAAAGTAGTAATAACCCCCTTTATATCACTTTTTAGTGATATCTCTACAATTTCATATTGCATCTTTGATCGTTTTGACATGCAAATACCCAGATAAATATTATTTAAAAAAATCTAAACACTGTGTGGTGTATTTTTGTGGTGCTATATTGTGTTATTGTATGATTTATTGCACAAATACTTTACACAATGCCTTCTAAGTTAAGCTTGACTGCTCAGTGCCAAGATACCAGAGGGTGGGCACAGGATAATTTGGATTGTGTGTGACTTACCCTGACTAGAGTGAGGGTCCTTGCTTGGACAGGGGGTAACCTGACTGCCAACCAAAGACCCCATTTCTAACAGTTATGTTTTGGTTTTTAAGCTTCATTGCCCGGAGTTCTAATTGTTCAATGTGTTAGGTTTGTGTGTGTTCTTGTCTCTGTATCAAATCTCTGCCGCCCACAAAGTACCTGCTGAGGCTACCGACCCTTCATTTAGTGCAAAGTAGTCTTGTAGTGCCTGTCGCAGTTGTTCAGTGTAAGACCTATCTTGGAGGTACCACGCGTTTAAGCACCACATGGGACGAGATTGAGATCGGGCGGGACCCACGACAACCCAAAGTGGGGCGTGGTCGGAGACCCCCCTTGCCAATATCTCAATATGAGAGAGGGCTGTGCCGTCTACGCTTGGGAGCAACACCAGGTCGATTCTGGAATGCGACCCGTGGGCTGCCAAAGTGTGGGTGAATTGTCGCCGTCTTGGGTGCCACACCCGACAGGCATCACAGAGCCCCGTTGCGGAGAGCCATCCTGTGATTCCCGCCGCTGCTACTTGTCTATGTACAGAGATCAGACCGGTAACGTCTAGAGTCGGGTCTGGGGTTGCATTGAAGTAGCCCCCTACCATCATAAGCCCGGGTGGAAGGTCAGCGAGTAGTTTAGTGAGATCATCAAGTGTTTTCCGAACCAGTGGATGGGGAACATAAACAATGATTATGTTAGTCGTGATTCCTTCGATCTTGCCAGTGATGGCCACGTATCGTCCTTGCCGGTCCCTCCGGACTTGGATGTTTGTCAAGGGGAAATTACGGTGTAGTAATATGGCTACCCCCCGAGAACCGCGCATGAATCCGGCATGATATACCCTGTCAAAGCCCCTGCGGGTCAGAAAGGGGCAGTGGTCCCCCAGGACGTGCGTCTCCTGTAACAGGAGTATTCCGGGTTTATGTCGGTGTATGAAGGTGAACACTGCAGTACGTTTAATTTTATCTAGGAGGCCATTAACGTTCCATGAGATCACCTGTGTTTGAGTCATGGTGGGTGGGTGTTTGGAAACGTCCTGTGGTGTCTGTCAATATTACCTGCCTCTGGGCCTGGGGATAACGGAGGGCCACTATTTCGCCCATGTCGTCGCTAGTGTGGGTCGCTGCTAATTCAGTTAAGTCTCTATTGTCCCTGCCCTGTGCCTTACCTGGAGAACCCATATGTGTCTGAACCATAACTTTTGCCTTTGAAACTAGGCTAAACCTCCCTTGCCCCCCAACTCCCGCCCCATCCCATACTTCCCCCCAGAAGCATCTGTCGCCCAGGTGTTGCACCTCCCTTTTGGAACTGGTGAGGCGGAACATCAACAAATAGGGTAGCAGTGGTGGTGGACCCCTCCTTGAAGTCGGATCAAGTTCAAGAACACAATAAACAATGTTGGTCTATTTTCTGATATAGTTGTTATCAGCTTGGCAAAGTGGTACTTCTGTCTGGGGATCTCTTTGTGAGATCATAGTACTGGGCTACGAGATAGGTCTGTATCATCTGGAGACCCGAACCTTGCCTGATTTATGTCTCGAGAGTCTCAGCCCTGGGGGGGCGTCCTCTGGGTCCCTGGGTGACTGCGGGCCCCACGACCCCGTCCGGTGGATCCCAGGGGGGGAATCCAAGCGGGATCCGTGGTATGTCCTGCGTCTCCTAGAACGGGTGCGGCATCGTCGATCGGACTGCTGCCTGTTCTGGCCGCTCAGCATTGTTTCTTGCTGGAGTCGGGATCCGTCTCTGTAGGGACCCAATGGGACCTCTTCTGTCAACCAGGTCCAGGCCGTGGCTGGCCGATCAAAAAAGTAAGTTTTGTTGCTGTGGGCCACCGGGAGTCGTGCTGGAAAAAGGAGGCGATATTAAATGATCATCAATCTCAATTTCTGCTTCACCTCTATGAACGAGCGGCGTTGTTGCTGCACCTCCCTTGTGTAGTCGGGGACGAGACGGACCTTCACCCCGTCGCAGACAAGATCCCCCTTCGAGCGTACCTCCTGTAGCACTGCGTCCCTGTCTTTGAAATTGAAGCGACAAAGTATCACTGATCTGGGCGGGGAACCCGGTGGGGGCCTTGACTGAAGGGCCCTGTGGGCTCGCATGATTGCGAACCATGGCGTGAGATGATCCGCCGGCATCCAGGAGCAGAACCATTCCTCCAGGTACTTGACCAGAGACTATTCTACTGCGGTTTCAGGAAGGCCCACCACGCGGAGGTTATTACACTTCAACCTGTTTCCCGCATCCTCCGCTCTCCGGTGTAGTTTTGAAGTGCGGGTGGTCAGTGTGGAGACTTGGGCCTTAAGAGCGGTCATGTCGTCCTCCATTGTGGAAATTCTGGATTCAGTTTCGGTAATTCGAGCTGTGGCATTGTGGAGGTCCTGCCGAATCAAGGCTACGTCCACTCTCACCTCTCCTATTTTAGTTTCAACAGCCACTTGGGACGCCTGGATCGCCTGGAGAATTGTTGCCAGGTCACTGGACACCGTCTGGGGATTGCCACCTCCGCTCGGGGCACGGTCTTCCGTCTGGGGACCAGTTGCTCCAGTAGTAAACTGGTCCAGACGTGTTTGCGCTGCTGCCTGCCGTGTTGCCTTGTCTTTGCCCATCGTAGTGTAGTCCCGCTCTCTGTTTCGCCTAGGGTTCAGTGGATTGGTTTGCTTCACTGCCTGTTAAAGTCTCTTCCCCGCGGTGCAAGGCCAGGATGGTACTGCCAGGGGTTCGAATCAAGTAGACAGTCCGCTCCTGGGGGACAGCTGTGTGATTGCAAGGGGTCGGGGGCCACAGGCCACAACTTCCAGTTCGCTCTTGCTCAGTTACAAGAGGACCCCCAGATGGTTCAAGGTTTCGGTTGTCGTTTCCGGTAGGGCGTAGTTGGGTAAGACGAAATGCCAGCCCTCTCCCCCGGCTCAGGTTCGCCAGTATAGTTAGAGCGTTTTGTGGAGGGGGAGGAGGGGGGTGCACAGGAGAGGTCTCCATCCCAACAACGGTGGTCTCCACTCTCCCACACAGGCAATTGTTCCCCTTCACAACTCTTTCCCGGCAGGACCTATTGTCTTCATGCTCCTGTGAGAAAGTCTTCAACCAGGCGGGGGCCCCCCGGGTGATTTCAGAGGCTTTGGCAGCTTCATTTGGTAGGGCGGAGGTTGGGGGGGGTTTTGGGGGCGTCCAGAGGAGGGGGAAAAGGAGAGGGAGCGCAGGAGAGGGCCTCACCTTGGTTGTGCCGGAACCTACTCTCCTGCGTAGACAGCCGTTCTTTGGCACGGTTCTCCCCCAGCAGGCCCCCCCCCACCCCCAGGCTCCGGCAAATCTTCAGTTTGGCGGGGAAGACCCCGGGTCGGCGTCCGTCGGTCCCTGCCCATCCAGGAGCCTCGGTGCCTCTGCACCCCTCCGTGACCCGGATCACAGGGTCTGGGCCGTCGCAGGAGGTCTCCAGTCTGCACCCAGGCCGGTGCTGTCTTTGAATCCTAGGCCCTCGGTCTTGGGAAGGGCAAGGAGGCCCAGCAATCACCGCTTCAGCCGGGCCCGGCCGAGCCCGCCACGGTTCCCCAACAGCGGTGCCACACGCTTCCCTTCTATTCCAGAGGGCAGGTGCTCCACCCCCAACAGTGCTGATGCGCCGCCGCAGAGCCCCAGTCACCAGCGGCCTCCACTGATGCCTCGTTCGCCGTCTGCCATCTTTGGCCGTCGCGGTTGCCCCGGGCGCTAACCAGCGACCTCCTCAATCACTAGTGCTCCGCTTCGCAGTTCCACCCGCCATCCGCCATCTTCGCCCCGGGTGGTTACATGCAAACCAACTGCTTACGGCTTGGCGGGATCGTCGGTGAAAGTATTTTCGATTTCAGCGCGGCGGCGGGGTCTCGGGGGTCCTTTTAGCGGTGCAGATGTTGTAGGATTGTGTGTTCTGTAGAAGGCGGATGACGGGGGGTCCGGAGCACTATGAAAGTGCAGCCGCCATCTTGACGCCTAATATTTCCTTAGAATATCACTTGGACAAAGACTTTCTGTAGGATTGGGAGGACACTTAAATGAGGCCTCTTTTTCCACGATGTGCATTTAAAAAAACTCTGAATGCAAAGTAGTGAAATCGAAGGATAAAATAGAAGCATTAGAAAGGAAAATTAAAGAATTGTATCAAAAAGAAGCTACAGACAAAAATATGTTATCTCATATGATATACTTAAAGAACATCAGTTTTAAGTGACGGAGACAAGTATGAGTAAAATCAGGAGGGATGAAAAAGATAACATTAGTTGAAGAATTTAGACATTTGTAAAAAAGGCTTGATAATCTAACTGTTAACCATTAGAAAATACCAAAGCCAAATACCATAGAAGATATTTCTGGCTCAAGTTGTAGCTCTGAATTTTCTTCCTTAGAAGAGGCTGGACCTAGAAATTTAGATCTATTGTACACAATACCACAAACTTTGCCTATTTTAGAGGACGTGTACAGGTTCCTTATAGGCTAGTAAAAAGAAGACATAAAACAAGGAAAAGGAAAGGAAAACTTGAACAAACATAGGGGGCGGGAGTACTAACTCGCAAGCAGCCAGGAGACAATCCACATAGAAGATATTATGGCTGGAGATATAATAAGCAGGTCTGTATATCCTTTATACCTCTGATGTATGCTGTTAAATTACAAACAATTTCTTAACAACAAATTCTGTAATTAATAAGCAATGGGATGAATATTAGACAAGAAGAAGATCAATTGCAAGGTACTCTAGAAAGGATTAGGTTTATATTGTACAACGTGTGCAACTTTACAAATGTGCATTCGGATTTGTTGATTTTGCTTAGAAAATTAGAAGTTAAAAGTTTGTTTTCCATGATGGATAAAAAGAGGTTTTGGTAGCTTTACTATTCCAATTTTCAAAACTGATAGTTTCTGATGTACATGACTTACTACCAGTATTGCCAATAAATTGTGAAAATTACATGGATGTGCAAAAGTTCTTTAAAGCTTTGAGTAATCAATCAGAATTTGACCCAGTGGCCTGGTACCACCTTCAAAATTCATCCCACAAGTGAATCAATTAACATGAATAGGAATATTTATGTCTAAAGTAATAGAAGAATTGTATAGAATGGAAGACAAACAGGTGTAAATCTCAATGGGATACATTTATGGCAATGGTAATCACAGCAATATTCCCTCACCACAGAGAATGGAGCTGATGGATTTGTATTTGGAAAAAACTTTGTCAAACGAGAGGCTAATAATGGTGATAATATCATAATCATGAACAAAAACAATTAACTTACTGATGGTCGATGTTACAAAAACATTATCTGGTAATTCAACTGCTAACATAAAAAAGTTGATGAATCATAAATTAAGCTTTTGGTAAGAAATGGGTCTCATAAATGACCCTGAATACAGATAGCTAAGGATTGATAACCCATGTTTCGGTTCATGTATGTATTTATGCTCATGTATATACTATCTAAAATACATAAACAGAGGCACTTCCCCTGAAAGACCCATCATTTCTGGGATTGGCTCTGTCACAGAGAACATAAGAATTTGTTGTTAAGAAATTGTTTGTAATTTAACAGCATACATCAGAGGTATAAAGGATATACAGCCCTACTTTGATTAAATTAAGGTCAAAACAATCAAGATTTGATAATCACAAGTTGAAATATCACTTTTGTAATGATAAGAAGAGTCTTTAGTTCTTAAAAGCAACAATTGTCTCTTGCAAGCACAAAGTACTGGGTTTGAGTCAAAATTAGATGCACGAAGCCTGCAGAGGAGGAGATGAGTGGAAAAAGGTAGGTGTGCGTCAGTTTTCTGGGCACACACAGACGATGCGTCAATTCTTTTCCACGCGGCAAGGGCTTTGCATCGAATTCCGGCATGCAGGCTTGAATCCTCTTTCCGATGTGGGTGCTTTTGACGCCCAGAGACAATGCATGGAAATCCTCGGCATGCAGGACGGAGTCACAGCTGTTGAGTCGATCCTGTGGGTGATGCGGTGGAATTTCTGCCAAACAGCTGGTGCTGCGTCGATTCCTCTTGCAGGGAATCAGGCTGTGTCATTCCAGCTCAGTGATGTGTCTATCTAGTGGGCTGTACGTTGAAGTTCCAGTCGCAATATTGCCGCTGCGTTGATTTCCACTTGAGTAGCAGGGCTGGATTGTTCCGGTTCAGCAATGTGGTGATTTACTCACCGCTGGACAGGCTGCGCATCGATTCCAGCAGGCTGTGCATCGACTTTCTCCACAGAAGGAGGTTCCTTGCAGAGATTAATTCTTTTTGACCCTGAGACTTCAGGAACAAGAAGCAAGCTCAATCCGAGCCCTTGGTGAGCACTTCTCAGCAGAGCCAGAGGCCAGCAAGGCAGAAAGGCAACAGCAAGGCAGCAGTCTTTTACAGCAAAGCAGTCTAGGTGAGTCCTTTGGGCAGCTAGACAGCTTCTCTTGGCAGGTTGCAGATTCTGGTGCAGAGTGTCAGTTCCAAGATGTGTGTGTTTTGATAGGGTCAGGGACCCACAAATCCGAAAGTGCCTTCGAAGTGAGGGAGACTTCAAAGATTGGTTTTGAAGTGCACAAGGTCTCCTTTCAGTACAACCCTGTCTCCCAGGATCCGAGTAGGGGGGTTGGCAGTCCTTTGTGTGAGGGCTGGCCACTGTCCTTTGAAATATAAGTGTCAGGCCCTCCACCCTTCCAGCCCAGGAAGACCAATTCAGTATGCAGATGTGTGCAGGTGTGACTGAGCATCCTGTGTTTTCTAGTTGTCTGGGTGAAATGTACCAGGAAGCTGTCAACCAGCCCAGCCAGATGTGGATTGGAGACAGGCTGGATGGCACAGAATGATTTAAGTGCAGAGAAATGTTCACTTTGAAAAAGTAGCATATTTGAAATAGTAATTTAAAATCCAACCTTACCAGTTAGCAGGATTTGGTATTACCATTCTGGCCATACTAAATATGACCGATTTACCCCTTTGTAATCAGAATCTACCACTCAAACTGTTTATGAGAGTAGTCCTAATGTTAGCTTATGAAAGGAGCAAGCCTCACAGCAGTGGAAAACAAATTTAGAAGTTTTCCACTACCAGGACATATAAAATTCACAGCTATATGTCCTGCCTTTTACCTACACACCCTGACATCTGGGATACCTAGGGCCTACCTTAGGGGTGACTTATATGTAGCAAAAGGGGAGTTTAAGGCTTGACAAGTACTTTTAAATGCCAAGTCGAAGTGGTTGTGAAACTGCACACACAGGCCTTGCAATGGCAGACCTGAGACATGGTTAAGGGGCTACTTATGTGGTGGCACAACCAGTGATGCAGGCCCACTAGTAGCATTCAACCTACAGGGCCTGGGCACATGTAGTGCACTTTACTAGGGACTTACAAGCAGCTCAAATACGGAAATTGGGTATGAACACATTTTACCATGTTTTAAGGGAGAGAGCATATGCACTTTAACACTGGTTAGCAGTGGCAGAGTACAGAATTCTAAACCCAGCAAAAGCAGTTTCAAAAAGTGGAGGGAGGCATGGAAAAAGTTGGGAGTGACCACCCTAATACTGTCGGGTCTAACAGTGGGATGAAAAGAATATGGGGGTCATTACAACATTGGCGGTAAAAGGCGCTTACCGCCGTGCAGAAGACCGCCAATACACCGCCGCGGCTGCAAAATTCCACCACAGCTATTATGACCCACATCTCGGAATCCGCCGAAATTCAGACACCCACACAAGTCCGCCACACCAAAGGTCAGTGATAAACTGGCGAAAACAAAACCTCCACCGTCACGGCAACAGAAACACGCCCATGCTATCACGACGCACGAATCCATGTGGCGGTCTTTCATCTGCGGTATTTCATTGGCGGTACACACCGCCGCACTCAATATACACACACATCTCCAAAACACCGCCACATTGGACAATTCCAAATACACACACCTGATACACATACAAATACCACTCCCACACACCCAACACAATATAAAACACACACCCACATCACCCACAAACCCCTACGACCAAAAACTGAAGACGAAGGCCACAGACAGAGACTACAGCAATAGACAACCCCACCACACAGAGGCACACAACACCATCACCCATACAACATCCACGCTCAAAACACCCCACACCACCACACATCACCACACTCATCAACACATACACCCCCCCACACATCACCTACACCACCCCATGTCACACCAAAGACACCCCAGTTTTTCTGAGGAGGAGCTCAGGGTTATGGTGGAGGAAATCTTACGGGTAGAGCCACAGCTAATTGGAGCACAGGTGCAGCACACCTCCATAGCCAGGAAGATGGAGCTATGGCGAAGAATCGTCGACAGGGTCAACGCTGTGGGACAGCATCCAAGAAATCGGGAGGACATCAGAAAGAGGTGGAACGACCTACAGGGGAAGGTGCGTTCCATGGTCTCCAGGAACAACATCGCGGTTCAGCGGACTGGCGGTGGACCCCCACCTCCTCCCCCACAACTAACAATATGGGAGGAGCAGGTCTTGACCATCATGCATCCAGAGGGCCTCGGAGGAGTCGGTGGAGGAATGGACACTGGTAAGTCAAATCTTAACTATCATATCCCCCACCCTACCTGCATGCTATAACACACCCCCACCCTCAACCCCTCTCCTATCACTACAACTCCTCACTAATGTACTAATTACACAAACCACACATCCCAACAACAAGCCCTGCATGACACAACTAAGCATGGACACCCATTACTAAAGCATGCCCACTGCACATACCCATAACAACACCCCAACCATCATCACACAAGCCCCCCACACAGGAATGCTTGCACTGGGGTACACGAACACCCACCCATTGCACACCATGACACACACACATGCAATAATCATGCTCTTATACCCCTGCAGGACCACTACGTAACGTCACCACACAGGAGGGTCCAGACACCTCCACTCCACCCTCAGAAGAGGCCCACAGTGACGACAGCAGCTCTGTCCAACTGGATCCAGATGACCAGCCCGGACCATCGTGGGCCTCGGGACAGTCGGTTCCCCTCGCACAGGCACAGCCCAGCACTGACCTTCCACCCTCTGGTAACACCAGCACAGCACCCATACCTCCGTACCTAGGATAAGTCAATCAGCTGTGTGTCCACCACTACAGGGAACCCATGATAACCCACCACCCCAACAACAACAGGGACCTGGGGGCAGTGGTAGTGGGCAAACTGTCCCGGGGACGGAGGCACAGGAACACAGGGGAACTGGGAGGGCTGCTGTGCGACAGGGGGCGGACAGGCCAAGGGAACTCACTCTCCACGAGGCCCTCTCCTCCATCATGGGAGCCTACCACCACTCCCAGGATACGATGGCTACAGTCCTGGCCAAGTTTCAGGAGACCCAGCGCCTGCAGGATGAACAGTATTTGGGCTTCAGGGAGGAACTCAGAACCATCAGCTGCGCCCTGGGCACCATCGTAGGGGTGCTGAAGGACATACAGAAGACCATGAGGGACACCGTGGCACTCCAAGGGGCCCCTGACACTAGCATGGACGATGAACTGCCCACCACCTCCGCCGGTGCTAGTGGACAGGACGCCCCGCCACAGGACCACCACACCAGCACCCCAGCCCCTGCAGACGGACAACCACCCCGCAAGCGGTCCCTGAGATCCAGGAACAGGACAGAGCACGATGGCAAGTCCCCTTCCAGGAAATGAGACCCCCCTGATTGTCATCCCACTGTCTCACTTTGTTACCCTGTCCAGATTGGAACTGCCCCAGCTCCACTTCCTATGCCCATATGGGCAGTGCACCTGTGAGACTAATAGACTGGACTCTGCCATGGACATTCCTCCTCCATCACCCATCACCATTTTACCACCCCCTCCAATAATTAGCACTTCAATAAACACCCTTGAACCACAAAACAATCTGGAGTCAATCTGTGATTTTTAAAATGTGTATTACCAATTACAGTGACAAAATGCGTTTTCAAATGTAATGCCAACATACCTATGTCACCCATCACAAGTCCATGAAGGATGCAAGCAGATGACACACGTTGGTAACCACACCTGTGAAACCGTAATGGAAATGTACAACTCAGTTACCAAATACTGCTTCTAATTGACAGACAGGATAGAGGTAGAAGTGTGAAAGTGAATGTAATAGTAAAAAAATTGTTCTCACCTGTGTGTCACTGGAAATATTGCTGTATGACTGACTCCCTGTTGTCTATGTCTTCTTCCTCAGCTTCCTCCTCATCACTGTCCACAGGCTCCACAGCTGCCACAACACTGTCATCTGGACCATCCTTCTGAAGAAAAGGCACCTGGCGTCGCAAAGCAAGATTGTGAAGCATCGAGCAGGCGATGATGATCTGGCACACCTTCCCTGGTGAGTAGAATAGGGAACCACCTGTCATATGGAGGCACCTAAACCTGGCCTTCAGGAGACCGAAGGTGCGTTCGATCACCCTCCTAGTCCGCCCATGGGCCTCATTGTAGCGGTCCTCTGTCTGGTCCTGGGATTCCTCACTGGGGTCAATAGCCATGACAGGTTGAGGTGACCCGAGTCCCCTAATAGCCACACACAGTGCCTCTGGAGTTGACCCATCACATACGGGATGCTGCTATTCCGCAGGATGTAGGCGTCATGCACTGAGCCAGGGAACATAGCATTTACCTGCGAGATGTACTGGTCTGCCAAACATAAGATCTGTACATTCATCGAATGATAACTCTTCTGGTTCCTGTACACCTGTTGACCCATGCGTGGGCGGACCAGAGCTACATTGGTTCCATCAATGGCACCTATGATGTTAGGGATATGTCCCAGGGCATAGAAGTCACCTTTAACTGTAGCCAAATCCTCCACCTGAGGGAAAACGATGTAGCTCCTAACGTGTTTCAGCAGGGCAGACAACACTCTGGACAACACGTTGGAAAACATAGGCTGGGACATCCCTGATGCCATGGAAACTGTTGTTTGAAATGATCCACTTGCAAGGAAATGGAGCACTGATAGCACCTGCACTTCAGGGGGGTTTCCTTTGGGATGGCAGATTGGTGAGATCAGGTCTGGCTCCAACTGGGTACACAGTTCCTGGATTGTGGCACGGTCAAACCTGTAGGTGATGATCAAATATCGCTCCTCCATTGTTAACAGGTCCACCAGCGGTCGGTACAACGGAGGATTCCGCCATCTCCTCAAATGTCCCAGCTGACGGTGCCTAAGGACAACAGCGAGCACAGAGTCAACAAATTCTCAGGTATGTACCCACAGCTACACAGAACACGACACCAAATACAAAACTCTTCCTGTATGTGTGTTGAGTGTAGGCCTAGGTATGTGTTACGCAGTAGTAAATGAAGCCATGTGGGCCCCTGAAATGGCGGCTGCCTGACCTCTAAATTGGGACAATGGGATGTAAGGTATCTGCGCTGGTGTTGTACACCGTCGCTGTAGGCAGTCGTAGACCACGGCGCAATGCTGCATTGGTTAACATTGGACCCTATGGGTCCCAGGAGCCAATGATGAAGTGCGCCGGCGGTGATGATACGCACCGCCGCGGACGTCCCCGCCGCGGATGTGATCGCCATTTTCTATCTGTTTAATCACTCGATACCTGATCTTCGACAGGATAGGACCTACACTGCAAGTGCTGATGTGACCTCGGTCTGGAAGAGACAATGGCTGCTGCGTCTGGGGAAAGGGCCCCTGCCTTCACAGCTCAGGAGTTGGAGAAGCTCGTGGACGGGTTCTTCCCCCAGTACACGCTACTCTACGGTCCTCCAGACCAACAGGTGAGTACACAGGGAGCACGTTGTATGGGCTATGCTGGGTGGAGAGGGCTGGATGTCAGTAGGAAGGGGGCAGAGTTCTGCGACCATGAAGGACTGTGAATGCATGTGCCACATGGCAAGGGTAGGGATGGGGGCCACTCACTTCGACAGTGCAGTTGCTAATGACTTCTCTTCTTCCCCTGTACATGTCATGTAGGTCAGCGCCCACCAGAAGAAGGACATTTGGCGTGCCATCACCAAGGACGTACGGACCCTGGGGGTCCACCAGAGACGGGGCACCCACTGCCGTAAAAGATGGGAGGCCATTCTCCGCTGGAGCAAGAAGACTGTGGAGGCTCATCTGGGGATGGCCTCCCAACGTGGGAGGAGTGCCTGTCGCACCATGACCCCCCCTGATGTTCCGGATCCTGCCGGTGGCCTACCCTGAGTTGGATGGACGCTTGAGGGCATCACAGCAGACACAGGGGGGTTAGTACACTCTCATTCTCATGATTTTGCGTGCAGTGGAGGAGTCTGGTTGGGGGAGGAGGGCTGTGGGTTTCCCTAGGCCAGGGAGAGTTACGTAAGCTAGGCCCCTTCGTAAGGCATGGCCCTGTGGCCCTCCATCCCACCTCTGTAGAGTGCCAAGTACAGGTATACATACCCCTGTGTCATCTATGTGGACAGATGACACTCATAGCCATGTAGGCCATATCTGAGGAATTGCATCTGTAGAGGCCAAGAGCACGGCGTAGTGCAGGGGGCTGCTGTGTCTCTATTTTCCACCAACGGTAGCGGTAAGCCATGCACTCAACCTGTCTTTCTTCTGTCGTCCCCCACCCTTTTTGTGCTCTCCCTGTTCGTATGTGCATCAGCATCATCAGGCGGAGGTACAGTGGCACCGGAGCACAAGGGAGCTGCATCCCACATGGCCATGGAGGGCCACACCACAGACTCCGAAAACACCAGTGGGACGGACGGCGAGGGGAGCTTCACGTCGGTCACCGGATCAGCAAACAGTGACACGGACTCGTCTGCCGATGGAAGCTCCCTTGTGGTGGTGGCACCATCTGTGCCCCCCACTTCTACAGGTACAGCTGCCACCGCCCCTACCAGCACCGCCCTCTCAGCAGCCCCTCAGCCTTCGCTCCGTGCCAGCTCACCCAGGAGAGTGGGCATGGCCTTCGCCCCAGGCACCTCAGCCCCTGCCCCTGTCACCGCTGCTGCCCTCAGTGAGGAGGCCATTGACCTCCTCAGGTCACTCACTGTTGGGCAGTCTACTATTGTGAATGCCATCCAGGGTGTAGAAAGGGAGTTGCAACACCCTAATGCATTCCTGGAGGGCATTCATTCTGGTCAGGCTGCCCATCATCGAACCCTGCAATCTCTGGCCTCAGCACTGATGGCAGCCATTGTCCCTGTGTCTAGCCTCCACCCTCCAACTTCCTCCACCCAGACCCAATCCCCTGTACTCCAGCCTATCCCAACCACACCATCAGACAAGCATGCACACACCTCAACACACAAAAGTAGCTCAGGCAAATATAGGCACCACACATCCCACAGGCACTCACACAAGCATCACCCACATGCAGACACAGCAACATCCACTGCCTCCACTGTGTCCCCCTCCTCATCGTCTCCCTCCTCCCTCCCAGTGTCGTCTACACTCTCACCTGCATGCACTACATCTACAGGCACTAGGACTCGCACCAGAACACCCAGCACCACACCCCGCTCACCTGCACTCACCACCCCCACTACCATTTACACGTCCCCTGTGTCCTCTCCTAGTGTGTCTGTGACGCCCCCTCCCAAAGTAGACAAACGCGGGCACCCACACACCCAACATCCATCCACCTCACGACAGCCTCCAGTACCTGCACCTGCACTCAAATCACCTAAAGTTACACCTCCTACAACCACCTCCTCTTCCTCCACTCCCGGACCCCCTCCAGCTACCAGTCCCAGTGTTCGTCAGAAACTCTTCCTCTGCAACGTTGACCTCTTTCCCACCACCCCCACCCCTCCAATTCATATGTCCCGTAGTATCACCTCAGCCAAAAAAAGTCAGGTACCAGTGGTTTGTGTTAAAGGTGTGTGGAGTGCACCGGCCACCAGGGCAGCCAGTGTGACAAGGAGCCAAAGCACTGCCAGTCCACCTCCTGTAATGCACCTTAAGTTGGAAAGTGGCCGACGAGAGAGGGTGAAGACTCCTGCAGGCAAAACAGCTCACAAGAGTCCTGGGGGGAGTGCTGAGTCATCTGTGACTCCTCCCGAGGTGGTGAAGGGGCAGAAGAAGTCTCCAAAGTCTGGTAAGAGCAGCACCGCGGAGAAGGCCGCCATCCTCCCCGCCGGCCGGGACGCCACTGTCATCACTGGTCCGGAGACCATCGCCAGAGTCAGTGCCCTGGAGGGCAGCAGTATTGTCACTTGTCCGGAGACCACCGCCAGAGTCAGTGCCCTGGAGGGCAGCAGTATTGTCACTGGTCTGGAGACCACCGCCAGAGTCAGTGCCCTGTAGGGCAGCAGTATCGTCACTGGTCCGGAGACCACCGCCATAGTCAGTGCCCTGGAGGGCAGCACTGTCGTCACTGGTCCGGAGAACACTGCCAGAGTCAGTGACCTGGAGGGCCCCGGCAGCCACAGCCCCGCTGGGCACTGAGGGACCGTCATGCCACACACTGCTGCACAGGTCAGACACAGCAAAGGCAAGCACCGCTGAACAGGGCAAAGGGCACCATGGTGAAGACCGCTGAACAGGTCAGACACAGCAAAGGCAAGCACTGCTGAACAGGGCTAAGACCGCCATGGCGAAGCACCGCTGAACAGGTCAGACACAGCAAAGGCAAGCACCGCTGAACAGGGCAAAGACCGCCATGGCAAAGCACCGCTGAACAGGTCAGACACAGCAAAGGCAAGCACCGCTAAACAGGGCAAAGAACGCCATGGCAAAGCACCGCTGAACAGGTCAGACACAGCAAAGGCTAGCACCGCTGAACAGGGCAAAGGGCGCCATGGTGAAGACCGCTGAACAGGGCAAAGACCGCCATGGCAAAACACTGCTGAACAGGTCAGACACAGCAAAGGCAAGCACCGCTGAACAGGGCAAAGTCCGCCATGGCGAAGCACCGCTGAACAGGTCAGACCTAGCAAAGGCAAGCACCACTGAACAGGGCAAAGTCCACCATGGCAAAGCACCGCTGAACAGGTGAGACAGAGCAAAGGCTAGCACCGCTGAACAGGGCAAAGGGCGCCATGGTGAAGACCGCTGAACAGGGCAAAGACCGCCATGGTGAAGACCGCTGAACAGGGCAAAGACCGCCATGGCAAAGCACCGCTGAACAGGTCAGACACAGCAAAGGCAAGCACCGCTGAACAGGGCAAAGACCGCCATGGCAAAGCACCACTGAACAGGTCAGACACAGCAAAGGCTAGCACCGCTGAACAGGGCAAAGGGCGCCATGGTGAAGACCGCTAAACAGGGCAAAGACCGCCATGGTGAAGAACGCTGAACAGGGCAAAGACTGCCATGGCAAAGCACCGCTGAACTGGTCAGACACAGCAAAAGCAAGCACCGCTGAACAGGGCAAAGACCGCCATGGCAAAGCACCGCTGAACAGGTCAGACACAGCAAAGGCTAGCACCGCTGAACAGGGCAAAGGGCGCCATGGTGAAGCACCGCTGAACAGGTCAGACACAGCAAAGGCAAGCACCGCTGAACAGGGCAAAGACCGCCATGGCAAAGCACCGCTGAACAGGTCAGACACAGCAAAGGCAAGCACCGCAGAACAGAGCAAAGACCGCCATGGCAAAGCACCGCTGAACAGGTCTGACACAGCAAAGGCTAGCACCGCTGAACAGGGCAAAGGGCGCCATGGTGAAGCACCGCTGAACAGGTCTGACACAGCAAAGGCTGGCACCGCTGAACAGGGCAAAGGGCGCCATGGTGAAGCACCGCTGAACAGGTCTGACACAGCAAAGGCAAGCACCGCTGAACAGGGCAAAGGGCGCCATGGTGAAGACCGCTGAACAGGGCAAAGACCGCCATGGCAAAACACTGCTGAACAGGTCAGACACAGCAAAGGCAAGCACCGCTGAACAGGGCAAAGTCCGCCATGGCGAAGCACCGCTGAACAGGTCAGACCTAGCAAAGGCAAGCACCACTGAACAGGGCAAAGTCCACCATGGCAAAGCACCGCTGAACAGGTGAGACAGAGCAAAGGCTAGCACCGCTGAACAGGGCAAAGGGCGCCATGGTGAAGACCGCTGAACAGGGCAAAGACCGCCATGGTGAAGACCGCTGAACAGGGCAAAGACCGCCATGGCAAAGCACCGCTGAACAGGTCAGACACAGCAAAGGCAAGCACCGCTGAACAGGGCAAAGACCGCCATGGCAAAGCACCACTGAACAGGTCAGACACAGCAAAGGCTAGCACCGCTGAACAGGGCAAAGGGCGCCATGGTGAAGACCGCTAAACAGGGCAAAGACCGCCATGGTGAAGAACGCTGAACAGGGCAAAGACTGCCATGGCAAAGCACCGCTGAACTGGTCAGACACAGCAAAAGCAAGCACCGCTGAACAGGGCAAAGACCGCCATGGCAAAGCACCGCTGAACAGGTCAGACACAGCAAAGGCTAGCACCGCTGAACAGGGCAAAGGGCGCCATGGTGAAGCACCGCTGAACAGGTCAGACACAGCAAAGGCAAGCACCGCTGAACAGGGCAAAGACCGCCATGGCAAAGCACCGCTGAACAGGTCAGACACAGCAAAGGCAAGCACCGCTGAACAGAGCAAAGACCGCCATGGCAAAGCACCGCTGAACAGGTCTGACACAGCAAAGGCTAGCACCGCTGAACAGGGCAAAGGGCGCCATGGTGAAGCACCGCTGAACAGGTCTGACACAGCAAAGGCTGGCACCGCTGAACAGGGCAAAGGGCGCCATGGTGAAGCACCGCTGAACAGGTCAGACACAGCAAAGGCAAGCACCGCTGAACAGGGCAAAGACCGCCATGGCACAGCACCGCTGAACAGGTCAGACACAGCAAAGGCTAGCACCGCTGAACAGGGCAAAGGGCGCCATGGTGAAGACCGCTGAACAGGGCAAAGACCGCCAAGTCAAGCATCGTTAGCCCATGTGCAGCTGGGACAGTGACGGAACTGGGACCGTCACGGGGAGCATGATGCACTCTGGGCACCAGTCCCCCTCCAGAACCAGTGGAGACTGTTATCCACTTGAGAGACTGTGGCTTTGCACACCCCAGGATGGTACAGTGGGCAAACCACCCACTGTAGAGACTTGAGAGACTGTGGCTTGGCACTGTCCAGGATGGTACAGTGGGCAAACTACCCTTCTGTAGAGACTTGAGAGACTGTGGCTTTGCACTCCCCAGGATGGTACAGTGGGCAAACCACCCACTGTAGAGACTTGAGAGACTGTGGCTTTGCACTCCCCAGGATGGTACAGTGGGCAACCCACCCACTGTAGAGACTTGAGAGACTGTGGCTTTGCACTCCCCGGGATGGTACAGTGGGCAACCCACCCACTGTAGCGACTTGAGAGACTGTGGCTTTGCACTCCCCAGAATGGTACAGTGGGCAACCCACCCACTGTAGAGACTTGAGAGACTGTGGCTTTGCACTCCCCAGGATACATCAATTGGCATGCAGCCCTGTCATGGATCTGGCGGGGTGCTGTAATCCGGCTGAGGTGTCCCCCCCCTTCCCTTCCCCCTGAGGTGCCTGTTGTATTTCTATCTGATGCCCCTGCAGTGTTCTCTCCGTTTGTGGACAGGTATCTAGAGTGGGCCTTGCCCATGCATTGTGGGCCCAGTGGTCCACGGACATTGATATGTGCATACCTGCAGCACTAATCGTGATGTATGATTTTTGATTGTTTTTATATAACTGTATATATTTGGTTACTGTATTTTGATACATTACAATGGTTGAACTCATTTCCTTTTGTCTTTGCATTCTTCCGGGGGGGTTGGGGGTTGTTACTGTGCTGTTTGGAAATGCATTTGTGTGTGTGTTGTAGTGGGTGAGGGTCGGGGTGGGGGTGGGGGTGTTGGTGTGTGTGTCTGTGACTTTTGCCTCCCCCCTCCCCTATGTCGTAGGTGCAGTACTCACCGTTGTCTTCGGCGCCTACGTTGCTGGTGTTCGTAGAGGAGCAGGAAGACAAGCGCAGGGAGTATTTGTAGTTCGGGCTCCATGGTGGCCTCCTTCCTCATGGAGTATGTTGAGGTGAGCGTTTTCCCATTGCAAAAGCTGTTTCCGCCGTGTTTTTATCCACGGTGAATCCGCCCCGGAAAAAGTGGCAGATTGGCAGGTTGTGATACTGTGGGCGGTACATTGTCTTCCGCCTGTCTGTTGGTGGTGACCGCCGCACTGCTTGTCTGTACCGCTGTGGCGGTCGGAGTGTTAAAGTGGCTGTCTATGTTGGCGGTTTCCGCCACAGTCATAATTCCCTTTTTTTGTCCGCCGGCCTGTTTGCGGTATTACCGCAGCTTTAACACCGTCCGCCAGGGATGTAATGACCACCTATGTTGTTTCTGAATTTAGATGGGGTGTATATATATATATATATATACCAGAATAAAAACATAATTTGTTTCACTTGCAGTTGAACAGTTTTTATCATCAAGATCTACATATTATTTTGGGCAGCCTAAAATGTTGGTTGAAATGGCAGATTTGATAATGTCTAATAACTTTCCCTATATAACAGAGGGTGGTACCACTAGCAGCATTGGTCCCCAAGTTTGCCTCTCTTATGCCAACCTATTCATTAACTGGTACTTGAGGGGGTACGCCCTAGGGAGTCAAGCCATGGATGCAATGTATCCACTTTTGGGGTTGATACATAGAGACCTGGTCATCATATGGACTGGAACTATAGAACAAATGTAGAAGTACCATTTCTATTTAAATCAAGATGCATGTAATGTCTCTCAGAACCTGACTATGGATAGACAGAAACCACTTTTTGTATGTGAAATTATCTGCAAAGGATAACAAAGTTCATAGTGTCTGGTATAGAAAAAGATCGGCGACAAGAGCAGACATCGCACATCCTGGTTTAGTCTATCTTGGTGAAGGATGGATTATAGACTAGAGGATATGATGAGTCTCTCCTAGAGCAATGTGAATATAGAATATGTAAGGTTGATAGATTTGCCATTCTGAAAACACAAGTCAGGACTAAAAGGGAAAATGAGTTAGGGTTCATAATACGACTCAGCCCATAATGATATTTTTAAAGTGATACATGATGACCCTCATTAACAGGACTTCCAGAACTGACAGAAGTAGCCTCTCAGAAGCCATTAATCACATTTAGAAAGGGCAATAACTATTAGAGGCTTATCACTAAGAATGATTTGACATCACACACGGAGGAAAATAATTAATTAACGCTTCACCCAAAAGGTTTCTTTGTATGTACAGAATGTAGTGTGTGTGGATATGGCATCCGTAGAATATCTGAGTTTAGATACAAATCCTCTAAGGTATAAAAGACCAGTCAGTTAATCAATTGTAACAGCACTTTTACTCTATATCATTATTTAAAATTGCTCTTTAGTGTATGTAAGAATTACTAAAAGGTCATTAAATCTTAGAATACAGAAGCACAAGAGGACAGTCAAAAGAATGAACTTACGATTTCCTTTGTCCCAACATGCAAAACGATGCATCCCCTAATAGTAATTTCACTTTCCATGGTATACAGAGGCCAGTTGGATATGCTCCTGTGGAGTGTTGCGAAAGGTTTAAATAGAAAGAAAGATTGCCATTATTTTTATTGAAGTTCTTTGGAGGGATTTACAGTTTATGAGGGACACATTGGATATGAAGTCAAACTGTTACTTAAATATCATTTGTAAATCAGGCGCTTTTTCATTTAGATTGGGAAATAAATATATAATCTAAACACCATAGAACATAGCATCACTAGTTGTTTTACTATTTCAAACACAATGGTGTCTTTGAACATATGTCTCTGAATATTAATGTTGGGTTCTGCAGAAACCATTTTCTTATTGAGACACATTTTGTTTCAATAGAGATTGGATGGTTTGTTAAACTAGAAATATCTTACTATTGAGCTGGCATACTGCGACTTAATGGGAAAAATTATGATTGGTAGAGAAACGTGGAGCCCTGATAGCATTTAATTGGTCAAGAGTGAAGGGGAATAGTATACGGTAGCATCATTCCTTATAGCTATTCCTTTTCAGAATGGAGCCTCTCTGCAGATCATGAGGATGAAGATATATAGGGGTATATTTAAGAAAAGTGGCTCTGCACCAAATGGACTGCCACTTTCCTTGTGCCCCTTAGCGCCCACCTCCTGCCACCATGTGTGCGCCGTATTTCAAATATGGCGTATTTCAAATATGGAGCACCATGGTGCAGGGTAGGGGACATTAGTGTTTTTTGACAGTATTGATGTACTGTTCAGCATTAGCACCAAACCTGAGCAGTACATAGGGGCCCATTGTAACCCATGGTGTTCCCCTTTTAATGCCTGCTCTAAGCAGGTGTTAAAAATGCTGGAAAAAATTAGCAAAGAAATCTCTTAGATTTCTTTGCGCCATTTTTTCAGCCCCCTAATGGGGGAACGCCTCACTTTCATACATTATGCCTGGTGCAGGCATAATGTGGTGCAAGGGGTTACAAAGAGGTGCAAGGCATGCATTGCACCATTTTCTAAATATGGTGCAGCATTTTTTGCCATCTAATTAGTGTAAAACAAAATGACGCTAATGCATCATTAGATGACGCTAGACGATCTTAAATCTGGGCCATAGCGTCATATTCCAACATGGTGCTCACCTTAAGTGAAATGGATAGCAGTATATGGTTTTGGTAAGGATATGAGCACATCTGTCTAAAAGGTTTCCTGCTTATGCGTAAAAGAACTATGTAGACTAGGATTTATTTAGAATCCACTCTCTTCTAATTTGGTGCCTGTATTCGGTTTGACGCTGGTGGGAACAATGGCTGATATAACTTGACACTAAATTTTTCTTAATTTGATGCTTTGAGATGTTAAGGCTTTGTGAAAAACAGGCCCACTAAGTTTAGGGGTAAAGGATATGAAATACGGTGTTTAGAGGTTTAGTCCTCATATGGATGGCGTGTAATGGGAAATAACATGACTCATATTAGATTGAGAACAACTGTGTTTATAAGTGGAAAGAAACTGGCCTCCTGTATTTGAAGTGAATGGCCTTAACGCTTAAAAAGAAAAGACATTTAGGTTAGGCCTTCCACTAACATAATAGTTCTGTATGTTTAGGACCTATTTAGGGCAGATTACCCATCAAGTACTCTTCTCCTTTCAGAACTAATGATGGGAAGCAGATAATAAGCTGTGCAGCTTATTTGCTTAGAATTCAGAATCAATAAGATAAATATATAAAGGGCATTGCTTGAATTATAATGAGATACCAATTAGGGAAACTATACAACTATCAAATTCGGTTTTAGAGTACTGACCTTGTCAGCCAAGGCAAGATATGAATAAATATTAAGATTCTTTAAATAAAAGTGAAGCAGGTGACAGGAAATGTAAAATATACTTAAATATGGAATATGGCTGTAATTCCTATCAGGGGCGGTTAAGAAAAGTCAATTGGATTCAGTACTACCTTTGTTAAGATGTAAAATTTGGTGTCATTATTGTTAACGAAATTAGGATTTTATTGTACAAAGCACGAATATGTAACTATTTGTCTGTTTATGTTTTTGCAGCCCTGATAAAGTCCCTGGGTAGTATGAAACGCACTGACTTGGTCAGCATTTCTCCTTTTAAATATTGTATACATCTAATAAAGAATATTTTAAATAATTGTGTAATGGAGGTGGATGTTTAATGATTTTGGACTCCAAGTGTTGTATGAGTTCCTCTCCTGAAGGACTGATAGTGATATAAACTGAAGTGCCGAAACTATATTGAACTTGTAAAATGGTATCTAAACCCTATTAACTGTCAATCACGGAATGCCTCCACTTGAACGCTTAAATGATTGTGTTTGACAGTGAGCTGGGGTTTATAGACGACTTAACCTAGAAGACGAAGATCACCATGGTATGTACAATCGACTAATGATGTATGTGTATTGTAAGGAAGCTTTAGTTGAATGTTTTCTTTTCTAATATTGCGTAGTGGTGTTCCCACTAAACTCACAATCAGGTTCAGTCCTTAAATCCGGTTTCTAGACCAGTTGGGTTACTCATTAAGAGGGACATGGAGATTTAATATTTGCGACATTTTACTAATCGGTAGCAATCTAATTTAGTGATGAACTTCAACCTTTAAGAATCCTGTCATGTACATGCATTTCAGAGTTTGTTATATTCTGCCTTCATTTGGCCGAATTGAAAATCAGTTCAGTCCGTCAAAGAACCTCCTGCATTGACAGTAGTCCTTTTGCCTCACAATACCCCGCTGTACACTCATTAGAGGGACAAGGAACTATGGGGGTCATTCTGACTTCGGCGGGCGGTGGAGGCCGCCCGCCAAAGTTCCCCCGACAGAATACCGCAGCGCGGTCAAAAGACCGCTGGGGTAATTCTGAGTTTCCCGCTGGGCCGGCGGGCGACCGCCAGAAGGCCGCCCGCCCGCCCAGCGGGAAACCCCCTTCCACGAGGATGCCGGCTCCGAATGGAGCCGGCGGAGTGGAAAGGGTGCGACGGATGCAGTTGCACCCATCGCGATTTTCAGTGTCTGCTATGCAGACACTGAAAATCTTTGTGGGGCCCTGTTAGGGGGCCCCACGACACCCGTTCCCGCCAGCAAGGTTCTGGCGGTCAAAACCGCCAGAACCAGGCTGGCGGGAAGGGGGTCGGAATCCCCATGGTGGCGCTGCCTGCAGCGCCGCCATCAAGGATTCCTCAGGCCAGGGGAAAACCGGCGGGAAACCGCCGGTTTCCCTTTTCTGACCGCGGCTTTACCGCCGCGGTCAGAATTGGCCTGGATGCACCGCCAGCCTGTTGGCGGTGCATCCGCGGTCCCCGGGCCTGGCGGTCTATGACCGCCAGGGTCGTAATGACCCCCTATGATTGCACATAGCCATGATGTCAAAATGGGACTTTTGGGCCACTCTCTTTCACAAGGCCAAACAGGACAACCTGGAACTCTCACTGACATTGCAAGGAGAAGACACAGTGGGAAGGGGCATTTGAATGTGGTTTTCCATGAGCACTCTGGTGCACTACTCCCGGTGAGAAAAATAGATAGGTTCCCAGTATAAGTGGGTTTCCCTCTGATGGGGAGATGATGATCCAAGATTTTAATAGATAATCACAGGGGCCAAACAGCAGAGCAGACTTATTTTCCCTGTCACCGTCATGAAACAGTGCTCTGTGGAAAAAACCCTATCAGAACATGAAATACATTAATTACAGCCAAATAGGTGGGGCCGGGATGAGACTGTTTAGTGATAGCTTTAAGAGTCACCGCCGTGCACTGCTATATTAGTCCAATAAACAAGGCTACCCTCAGCTTTAATTAAGAACACTGTGTGATTCTGAAGAAGACCAGCATAGTAGTCAGTCAGTCAGAAATAACTTTATCTGGCCAAGATTAGCCATAAAATCTACACCAACAAATTTAAAATGTCCGACTAAAACACGTAAGGCAACCTGCTAACAACACAAAACAATACAATACAACCCAAGAACGGCTGAAAATAGAATACAGTCGTGTATCACAGGGATACAACTATTACCAAAAACCAGGCAGTGATGCAACCTTCGATCGCTATGGTACATACAGTTCGTTAACGGCAATGTAAAGGACTTTCCACATCCAGGAGGCCACCCTTCCATAGGTTTCCTGCATCTTGCACTGCTGATTTGAGAAATGAACTGACCTTAAAACAACCATCGGGACTGATTAATAGCTGAAGGTAAAATAACTCTTCCCTACATTTTCAGTGGCCTAGAGATTTTAGTAAGGGTTTAAGAAAAAGCCAGAAAAAGGGTTAAATATGTTCCAGAAAAATACAAAGTGCAACAGAGTTTGAACTGACAAACTATCATACGGGAAGGGCGGGGCAAATTCCCACAAAGAGCTGTAATCCTCCCAAAAGCTCAAAAGCCCCCAAACCGTTCCTGCCCTAAAACTGAATAGAAGAGACCTCTCCCTGTGTGTGAGATGTAGGATTAGGCACAATACGGGCTCTGACGGCACTAAAAACCTATAATAATCTCTCACAGAGTTTATGCTCAATTCATTGCACAGCCACCGTGTTGATAAATCTCCAAAATGTATTGCTTGACCTTCGAATTATCATCTCTCATTATATGTGAGGGAGCAGTGAACAACACAGACAGACCAATTGCATCAAAATGTTTAGAGATGTAGGCTAGTCATGGAATTGGAGTTTCTTGTCCAAATAAAGGCAGTTGATGATGACATCCCTGCATAAACTGGTCTCTGGGGTTGATCTGTACACTAAACCATACTGCAGAGGAGCCAATTTTGCTTTATCTGAAATGTACCATAAGCTTAGCTCAGAATGCATAATACAATGTGAGCTGGAGGGGGAAAGATAAAGTAACCATCAGCAAATTTAATTTTCCTTTACTTTAATGGAGGAAGCGTTATGATGCCCCAATCCCCCACACCATGCAGAGCGGTGGAGCCTCACTGGATATTACATATGTTAGCTTTGGCATCCTTGGCCTATCTGTTTTTTTTTGCCTCTGCTTTTCATGTTTTGACTGCGTCCTGGACTCTGTTTATGCTGGTTTTGTTACTCTGGGCACATGCTCCCTGTGTAACATGTATGTGTAATTTGCTTTTCCATGATTGGCACATTTGATTTACTAGTAAGTCCCTATTAAAGTTCACTAGAGGTGCCCAGGGCCTGTAAATCAAATGCTGCTAGTGGGCCTGCAGCACTGATTGTGCCACCCACATGAGTAGCCCTGTAAACATGGCTCAGATCTGCCACTGCAGTGTCTGTGTGTGCAGTTTTTAAACTGCCAATTTGACCTTGCAAGCCTCCTCACTTGCCATGCTCAAACCTTCCCATTTTATACATGTAAGGCACCCCTATGGTAGGCCCTAGTTAGCCCCATGGGCAGGGTGGGATATGTACTGATGTGTTTTACATGTCCTAACAGTGAAATACTGCCAAGTTCGCTTTTCACTGTTGCAAAGCCTATCTGTTTTATAGGTTCACGTGGGAGCTGCCTTTAAATACCTCTTAAGTGCAGTCTCCCTTTGGGAGCAGATAGAGATGTGAAGTTTGGGGAATTTAAAAATACATCTTTTAGTAAGGGTGGTTTTTAGATTGCCAGCTTGAAAATGCCACATTTAGAAAGTGGGCATTTTCTTGCTAAACCATTCTGTGACTATGCCTGCTTGTGTATTCCCTGTCTGGGTTAGACTGACAGTTGGGCTGTTTGTTCATCTCCTCTAGACAGTGACACCAAGGGAGTGGGGGTGTAGCCTGCATATCCTGATGGGTCATCTGGGCTAGAGTGGAGGGAGGAGCTGACGCTTACACCTCCCACTCCCTGGTGTGTGCCTGGGGCCAGGCCTGGACAAGGCAGGATCTTGTGAACAACAGAGACTTTCCTTTCAAGTTTGCCTACTTCAAAGACAGAAAGGGTTATAAGTAGTGGACCAAAAACCCACAGATTGATAGATTACTTCTGGACTCAAGAGAAACGTCAGCCAAGGAGAGGAGCTGAAGAGCTGGTGGAGGAGTACTACCCCTTTGCCGGTGACTGTGCTTTGCTGGGTTGGCCTGCAGTTGCTGCTTTTGCCTGAAAGAGGACAAAGACTGGACTTTGTGGTATATTCCTGCTTGTGAAGCGTCTCCAAGGGCTTGGATTGAGCTTGCCCACTGTTCTGAAGTCTCAGGGCCATGAAAGACGTCCTCTACCAGCACCCGCACTCTCTGCTGAGACTCCTCCTGCCAAGTGATGCCTAATGCAGTCTCTGGGCCCTTGAAAGGAGAAGCTGCTGAAAAACCAAGAAGAACCAAGTGCACCGACCTTGGACAACACCGGACTGATGATGCTGCTAGATTCCATGATGCTCCCTCCACCTGAAGCTGTGGTCCTCGCTGTAGTGCAATGACCCCGCAGACCCGACACTGCCACAGCCTCGCTTAAGTCCTCAACTTTGTGAGTCCCGAAGTGCCGTGTCACCAACATCCATGACACCCGACTTCACCGCACCACGCCATGACCACCGGATATCGACTCTGCCAGAAGTGCGTGGATCCAGTGCTGGCACCAATGCCACCTCACCTCCACAGCGCAGCAGCATGAACCTGACGCCTTGCACCAGCGCCTCCACTCCTTCACTCCGCAGCGCCTGAACCGACTCCACACCGGATCTAGCGAGGCCCCAATCCCCGACTCTGTGTACCGGCTTGTTTCCTCATTTTCAAAAGGTGCTGTACCTAGGGGTCCGTGTGACTCCGTGACTGGCACCACTAGCGTCGGATTTTTGAGAATGACTATGTCATGATGCCATGGTATCACCAATGAGAGGCATTTGTGTTTCTAAGTGCCATATTGTTTTACTCAGATAAATATTGGCTATTTTTCTCACCTGGTGTTGAGTCCTTTTGTTGTGTTTTCACTGTGTTACTGTGTGTGATTGTACAAATACTTTACACATTGCCTTTGAGATAAGCCTGACTGCTTATGCCAAGCTACCAAGGGGGTGAGCAGGGGTTATTTTAAGTGAGCATCTCCCTTGCCCTGACTAGAGTGAGGGTCCCTGCTTGGACAGAGTGCAAACTGACTGCCAACCAGAGACCCCATTTCTAACAATATATATTCAAAATGGGGGAAATAGTCCCTTTTCTTACTGACTCAGGTATATTGTGCCAGCTTCCCTACTGAGCTTCAAGTGTGAGCTGTTGGGATGCAGTAGCCAAGATCCAAAAGAGGTAAAAATAATTCCTAGGTAGCTGAAATTATTCATGTTACCAAGCGATTTACCTTTTATTATAAGTTTAGGTATGTTTTTTTCCCCTGACCACAAGCCATAATATGTAACTTCCCAAAGTTTGTTGCCAAATCTAAGCTGCTCATAAAAGAAATGAAGCGCTCAACTAATGTCCACAGTGCTTCGGGTTTTATGCGTACAGTAAAGCTTAGTTTGCATATAATAGCATGGGCATCTGTATGTGAGCGATCTCAGGAATATCGTTTGAGGCCTTTATCAAGGAGATGTCCAATCCATTTATACAGATAATAAAGAGCAACAGTGCCAGAATGCATCCTTACCACACTCACTCTTCAGGTAAGGGGGGAAATATCAGACATTTCACCTTCCGAGCCAAAATGTACTTTTGCAGCTAGATTTTCATGTAAGATGTACCAGAAGGTCACTAATGCCACCTCTACCCAAAAAACATCAGCCACAGCTTGGTTCTACTGACACATTCAAAGGCTGTTGAAAGATCAATAAAGGCCAGGGGCAGAGCTTAGCAACGGTGTACTTGCAAACCAGAATAGTATGTGGAAGATGTGCCCCTGGATCTGAGGAATGACTGTGGGAATCCTGCTTTATCATGAATTTACAGAGATAAATGCCCTTTTCAGGGCAAGACTGCATTTTGGCTGGAACCCTCACTTAGTAGAACTTTTGAGAAGCATGTGTCCAACTTTATTTTATGGCTTAGCACTTGAAATGTTCTTGAAAGTTTGGGAACTGTGCTAGGGATCACCAAGAAGATATTCAGCTTTTATGGAAGTTGCAGCTTTTTTTTCCTGTAGGACCATTTTAAAGTGATTAGGTTATCTGAAAAAGGCACACTCTCGGTGTGCAGATGCTCCTGGTTCATCTCACACAGAGATTGTTGTAGTTAAGTTCAAAGTGTCTTACAACACTGCCTGCTAAAGATTTTAAGGTATGTAGAAAGTCTCTTAGGATAAGGAAATCATGGGATTTATATTTCGGCTGACAAGATGCCCGTACCCGTTGTGACGGAGTACCCTGTCCACCATTATCTAATTCAGGCCCTTAGTTCCAAATGTGTGGGAGCAAGGAAGGGTAGCAAAGTGACCCCTGAAGTGAAACAACCACTTCAGATACAATTTTCAAGCTGTGTCTGCTCGAACTTTAAGCGCTAAAGTTAAGCTTTCTCAGCTCTATGACCTGTCATGAGCTGTAGTCATGTATCTCTTTTTGCACTCACGCCTGCAGAAGGTTTACACGATTCAAGCGTGGGTAATGATATCTTTGAATTATCATCACCCTGAGCATAATTGAAGTCTTTTCTAATCCTCACTGGATTCTCACCTTTTTAAATCACATCAGAGAGAATTTTGTAACCCTTTATCGCCACTGAAGCTGGACTTCTTAGAGTACAGTCACTTTCCGCACTGAGCGTTTATGGCTGCTCCTTTGTGGCCAAAAATGTTAATAATTACTATTCCATACTCTTCTGTTATAGATATGTACATACTTGTGTATGACCATGTCCATTATTACCTCGGTGAGCAACTTACTGATTAGTTTACATTAATGTTTTAATTAGGTTTAGCAAGTAAGTTATATAACGTTCAAATCAGCATTATGATCTAAGCGCAGGTCTCTGTTTATTACAACTACTGGAACATTTGATGCTAAAGTCAAGATATTTTGCAAAACAACAAGAAGAAAAACTCAACCCCTAAACAGAAGGCAAGCACCACACCTCTGCCACTCCCCCACAATCCAGGGCATTCCATTTAATCGACGACTTAATTTTTATTACAAAGACCTAGGTGTTCCGTTTAATTAAACAACTATCACAGTACTCTGGTAGTTGATATTTTAGACACAATATTTTCATCTCTGAGGAGGGTGAAGCTCACTCGAAACATTCACTAACTTGAATTTGAGGATGGTGTGTTATTTTTTGCCTGTGTTGTGTCGGGTTCACTGCCTGGCGACCAACATCTGATTAGCACATTTCCCTGTTTCCATGTCTATACTGCAGCCACTAATGTACTTGCTATTTACATTTTACCCAGAAAACAAGAAAATATCCACTACCCAGTCATGGTACTAGAGGTGATGTTTTTGCAATAAAGTACATTTTCAACACAATAAAACTTTACAGGCGTGTTGCTTTATTGAAGCAAGAACACATTACTGTACTTTAAAATGATAACAACTTAGGTTATTTTTATTTACTTTCTCGTATCACGGTTTAATAATTTCTAAGCATGGTAAATAATTGATGCTGCTTTAACCTAATCTGATGGTTATCGACCAGAGAAGGGAGAATGGCTTATTTGGCCCTATGATGGTTAAGAAGTCTTTTACTTGCTGAGTTATCTTGCTGCATACAGAAAGGAATGTATTTACACATGTGTGTAAGCTTTACAGCCAAAAACGTAGTTATTAAATAAACTCAATCCAGAAGAGAGAACAAAGTGTAGTACTGTGTTCTGGTATTTAAACCATGGTGCCCCAACACAATCAAGCAGCCAGTCTGCCAGACACTCAGGCCCGTATTTATACTTTTTGACGCAAAACTGCGCTAACGCAGTTTAGCGTCAAAAAATTCTGCGCCGGCTAACGCCATTCTGAAGCGCCATGCGGGCGCCGTATTTATTGAATGGCGTTAGCCGGCGCAAGCAGACCGGAGCTGCCTGGTGTGCGTGGAAAAAAACCACGTACACCAGGCAGCGCCGGCGTAGGGAAAAATGGCGTTAGGGCATCTTAAAAATGGTGCAAGTCAGGTTGACGCTAAAAAATCGCCTCCACCCGATTTGCGCCATTTTTAACGACGCCCAGACGCCATTTACATGACTCCTGTCTTAGTAAAGACAGGAGTCATGCCCCCTTGCCCAATGGCCATGCCCAGGGGACTCATGTCCCCTGGGCATGGTCATTGGGCATTGTGGCATGTAGGGGGGCACAAATCAGGACCCCCTGTGCCAAAAAAAAATTATACAAAAAAAAAAAATTATACTTACCTGAACTTACCTGAATGTCCCTGGGATGGGTCCCTCCATCCTTGGGTGTCCTCCTGGGGTGGGCAAGGGTGGCAGGTGGGGTCCCTGGGGGCATGGGAGGGCAGCTGTGGGCTCATTTTGAGCCCACAGGTCCCTTAACGCCTGCCCTGACCCAGGAGTTAAAAAGCGGCGCAAATGCGTTTTTTTTTGACCCGGCCACTCCCGGCCGTGATTTTTGCCCGGGAGTATAAATACGACGCATTTGCGGCGCAGTCATTTTTTTGGACGGGAACGCCTACCTTGCATCTCATTAACGCAAGGAAGGCGTTCACGCAAAAAAATGACGCTCTTTCCTCCTACTTTGGCGCTAGATGCGTCTAACGCCAAAGTATAAATATGGCGTTAGTTTTGCGCCGAATTTGCGTCGAAAAAAACGACGCAAATTTGGCGCAAACGGAGTATAAATATGGCCCTCAATATGAGATTGCAGATCTGTAATGTGATGAATATATTTGTGTAGATTTGTGACTAGGTTTTGCAGCCATCCATACATTTATCATGTTGATTGTGTTTTATAACATAGAAGTGATCATAAGAACTAGGATAAAAGTAGTGCAGCACACTATCTTGTTCCTTCAGGGCATGGCCCTTCAACAACTTGAATGCTGGTCTCATAGTACAGTTGAAACAATATGAATGATATGCCACACAGATGTACTTTGGTGCAATCAGCCTACGCATAATAAAATACCACCACTTCCAATTTATTATAAGAAAAAGTAAGGGAACATTTAAGAAGACAGTAAACATATGAGTGATATTCATATTAGGCTAATAATTTGAATTCGATCTCCCAAAATCCAGTGCACACATTACATTGTTTATTTTAGCATTGCCAAGGGTGTAACACAGCACCCTGCCTCCCTGATAGTGCAGGGGGCACCAAACCTGTAGGCAGCACCCATTTATCCCCATGCCAATGGATATATATTTGAGTTATGTGAGACTCAGAGGCCCTTCGGGGGTCAGGAGGGATCTTTTTGTATTATACCACGGCTCCTGGTCACAGGCAGAAGTCTTGCAGAGCTTCCCCTTCTCACACAGCCCATCTGGCTGCTTGACAGAAATCAAAGTTTGAAGTCTCAACCTTCCCTCCCTATAGTCCATTTGCAGACACCAAATGTGATTTAGAGTCTGAAGCTGATTGTCCCACAAAACAGGCCATGGGAGTGACCGCAGTTCACACCTGGATGTCAGCCACAGTGATATGTGCATAAAAAGGTTAATCTCAAGCTCAAAGCCCTGCTGTTTATGATTCCCCTATCAGCCCCATCACCTTCCGGAGATGTTTCCAGGATCCTTCCTTGTGATCTTTCTCTAAATCAAGGAACAGTCTTTTGAAACATAACAGGAGAGTGGCTTTCTCTATTCCTCAAATGTGTGTTCCACCCACCTCACAGTAATGCAGCAATACACAAATGTGTCTGGGGAGATTTCTCTGCTCCTGATGTCTTCATCAGGCAGGCATGGACTTCCCAAAACGTGCCCCAGGTTCCTCATGCAATGTACCATAGCTGGCACATTTGCACCCAGTGTATTTTTACAGCACACAAACACTCCAGTACTTTGACCTCCATAAATTGTACCACTACAGAAATACATACATTCAGCTCACACATTCAGTCTGTGTACACTGCTCAGTACTGTAGCTTTTCTGTATTGTACCAGGGTGTGCTGTTTGCAAACACACAAATACACTGTCAGCACATTCACACTTACCATGTGGGGGCTGCACAACACTTCACCCGTCATGTATATTACTTCTTAAAAAGGCGCATACACCCAGCGCATGCTTTTATTTGCACATGCACTGCACAACGCTACATCTCTCATGTAAGGCATACATGCACTCAGTGCATGCACTAAACATTCATGGACTACACAGTTCTGTTCTATCATTGTACTGGTTCTCTTTCCAGGCACACATACATCCAGGACAGAGCCAATACTCCTGCAGACGTCCCATTAACCGAGCGCTCAGCATTTCTCCTTGAACTTCGGCAGCTTTGTTCTTCTCATCGGGTCCATCAGGCATTCTCACTGCTTCCTCCAGAGATACCAACCACCTGCAGCAACAATTAAATGGCAATCTTATCTGGTAAAATGGAAAACTAATATCAAAACGATAAGGGAATTAATTATCTGATGGGTTATTCTGGAAAGGACTGCTTAAGTTAACCATTTGTTTTTTTATGTTTTCTCAAGAGAAAAAGGAAAATATTATTTTTTTGTTTAAGTGGGAAATAATCCGCAATCAATACCTATTGAGTTGTGAGTGATATATATATATATATATATATATATATATTCTTGTAGAAGTGGAACTAATCTGAAATCAGAGCTATTAAGAAGCTCTTCATATTAAGGTTATTATTATTGCGCAAGACATTGATTAATTACAGGCGATATATAGTAAGATCGTTGATAAGCTAACAAATCTTTATCCTTCCAGCAGATGAACGCCTATTAAGCCTATGAACTATTATGAACATATGATTCATTGCCATCGCCATCTAGACACATAGAATCTAGACACCTTAGGTAGGTGGTAGAAGGCACTGAATATTTTCAGATATGTGTGCATTCCTCCTTTGGAATACTCTTGAGTTCTGTCCTCTAGAGTTAGTGTCTAGAGACTTCCATTCCACCAAGAGCTGACTTCTATAAAAGGGAGAAGGGACATTAGGCAAGGCAGAAGCTGGGTACATATTATTAAAATTCTTCACACTGGATATGTTCTCAGTTCTAAAGTCCTGTGTGTATGTTTCAGAAGATGAAGACCACAACTGGTGCTGCCCAAACTTCATCCCTTCATCCTGGTCAATCAGCCTCCACCAATCATGTCCCGTTTGGTTCGCATGGAATTTGGAAATCACTTTGGCGGTTATTATGAACATGACAGTTCGGCCCGCCATGCCGGCAGTGCCGGCTGAAGCCGCCAGCCGGCATGGTGGGCCGAACAACCACATAATGAAATGGATGACGGCCGCCAGCGGCAGCTGTCACCCACCGCCATGCTCCCGCCGTCAGGCAGCCTGGCGGCGGGATGAAACACCCTGCGCATAATGTTTCAAATGCCGCCAGCCTTTTCCTGGCAGGATATCTCGCTAGAAAAAGGCTGGTGGAGGGGGTGCCCTGGGGCACCCCTGTGGGCCTCCAATGCGCATGTCACTGCCCGATTTATGGGCAGTGACATGCGCGACGGGTGCTGCTGCACCCGCCGTACACCAACATTGGCGGTGGCTCCCCATGGAGCCGCCCTCAATGTTGCGGCTGTGTTCCCCGCCAGGCCAGCGGGCGGAGACGCCTTGCGGGTAAAACATTATACAGCCGGCGGGTTTTCCAGGAGGCTGGCGGTCGATGGAAAGACATGACAATAAGAGGTGTCTGCACATTGAAGGTCCCGGGAAACAGCTAGGCACAACCTGAGGTAGAGTATAATGAAATGGCAAAGCAAGCAGGTCAACGGCTCTCATGATATGCCCATAAATTGTAAAGAACTCACATAGGGGAATCTGAGAGGCTTCGGAGGGAAGGAAATCAAGAGGTACACCCGGGTCGAAGATAAACAAGAACATCAGATGACATGACACAAATGATTTAGACAATATTTGACCCATGCAAACCTCTAAGACTGATCACCCATGATACAAAAAAAATGGAGAGAGGAGAGACCTATGTTAGAATATCAAAAAGGGAAAAAGGACACACTGTATGTGTATGCTAGATATGTGTACAAGATTCAAAGTACAATTGGAGAATTAAAAACACAGTAGTGCCCCATCTGAATGGTGCAATTTCAAGTCTTGGAGGAAAGAAGGAAAGTGGGAAGGACCTTGGGAGATGGGGAAGATGATAAGATGAGGTTAGATGGGACTCAAGAAAAAGGGTGAGATGACTGGAAAGCAATCAAGAGGAAGGTGTTAAGGGAGGAAAACATTGAGGTGGAGAGAAGAAAAGGACAATGGAGAGAGTTCAAAGGGAAACAAGGAAATGTAGACAAGACAAAAGATGGATAGTGATGGAAGGAATAACTGTCATGGACCAAACGGATTGCTAAACAACAGTGAAAAACCTGAAATCTTTGACGGAAAGGAAGGGAGAGAAGGATGTTTGAGAAGGGAAGGGAGAAAGGATAGTTTAGGGACTGGTAAAAAAGAGCAGTTCATCAGAAGAAAATAAAAGAATGGAAAATAAAAAACAACAGAGGGTGAGGCATAGAAGGGGATATGTTTGGAAGGGGACACATTGCGGATGAAAGAATAGGGAGGGAAAGATATGAGGGACACAAATGAGGATGAAGAGAGAAAGAATAAAAGACAACCCAATATCTGAGAAAAAGAGAGTGAAAAAATGGTGGACAGATCTCTTTCAGTTCTTCACCACAAACCAACTCTAGTCCTCGAATTTCGAAGTATAGGTACATCCTAATATCACTACCTTTCCTCCCCCAATGTAAGCCTAAATGAGCGCACTCTGCACACAGGTATGACTATTGCTCACATCCCTCGTACTTGCACACCACCACCAGTCTAACCGATTGAGTAATAAAAATTCCTGTGATGTTCTGACTGCAAAGTCACTTGGGTCAAAGGTCATTCTTCCAGGCTGGCTCTCTACATGGAGCTTGGAAGATGCCCCTTCTGGTTCCTCAAGAGCAGAGAGCAGCAAGAGTGCAGTTGTCAGTTTTATTATAATAATAATAATAATACAAAACTTTATTCGACTTTCAACAAGTCATAAAAGTCAAAAAAACGAAAATCTCCATTTATAATACATTTCAGTCTATAATAAAAAAGGTTAAATAAATATATAATAAAAAGATAAAAAGCACACAACAATAAACTGTCTAGTGTATCGAAAAAATAGCCCTGTAACAGTAAATTACAATTACATCACCACCCCCATAGATTTCCTTAACTTTAGTATAATACATAAAAAATTAGCCAGAGTTCCACACATCTCTAGAGAAGATAGTGACTGGAGGCAGGCATAAGCTGTACGACACTGGGGGAGATTGATTGACCTTAAAAGTGGAACTATTAGACACTTCCTCTGTAGGGCATAGAAATTGCAGAATAAAACCACATGGATTGTGGATTGAGGTGTCTTTGCATCACAGGGGCATGGTTTTAATGAGGTGGACCAGTCGTTCATAATTGGGAATGAAACTAGACGATGAAACGTATCTAGCCTAAATCTAGTAAGAACGTAACGATGTCGAAGGTGTACCACGTTTGCCAAGTATGGCTGCATGCCCTCAACCGTCAAAATTGTTTGGTTATGAATGACTGTGATTTTTTTTTATTCAGTCCCCCAACGTATGTCTTCTAAAAACTTTAGTTCCAGGATGCTCAGGTCCTTCCTAGATATTTTCCCCAGCGAAGCTGGGTTTGTATAGTAGTCTTTATTGCCCATTTTTTCAAAAAAGGTCATAATGTATTTTAACCATGGTACCCTCAATGTATATAATGACTTTGTACAATCGGTCAGGATGTCCTTATTAAAACCAGTATGTTCCGAGGTCCACACTTTATGCCATAATAACAGTGGCTGAATCTTTATCAACTCTACAATAAAGGGAACCCCAAGTTCCGAATGAATGACATACGATGAAGTGCCATTTGGTACCCTCAGCAGATGTCTTAAAAAATCGTTTTCCACTGTCTGAATTAAATCACAATTTGTATGTCCCCAAATTCCTGCCCCATACGTGACGGCCGGGATACACTTGGCTTTATAGATCTTTATCATATTTGATGGTGTAATAGTTTTATTATAGGCATATACTTGATATAACTTTGTAGAGCAATAGTTGTAACTAAGTACGACCCCAGATTTTGAATTATGGAATATTTTGCTAGATTTTCCTGGTAGCTCTTTTTAAAGCATGAGCTTTTTAAACAACGTATGGTTTAAAAAATGCAATCTATGCTAATTTATTTGGTTTCATGTTTTAAAACACATCTTTGTGGTAAGCACACCTCCTCCATAGGCCCATTATAGAAGGACACAATCTCATAGCTGCTTATATTGCTGTTTAAAATGCCTTGCGACAATTAATTTGAAGTGCGCATGTACTCTATCTACTTTAAATTAATGTATAAAGTATCTATACATCCCACTATAGCATCCGTAGAAGAGTGTATTTGATGCTTTGTAACCACTTGGGCGTTTTGACAAAATATAGACTTTGTTAAAGCAGGAGGAAGCGGAACAGCAGAAAACATAATAATATATTGGTGCTCCATTGTATACCAACCTTTTCTTTTCTAAACCATATCTCTTTCGATCGGCTGCATGCAAAAAACTAATTTTTTTATCCTGCTCATCGTATGATAGATATCTAATAATACAGAAATACTGATGAACATTACAGAATTAAGGAACAAAAATGTGTACCTTAAACAGAAGCACACACCTTGGCTGCCCAATTAATTTAAATTTTTTTTTTCAAGTGATCATTGTCCTGACTGACGACTACAGCACCAACAAACCCCCTCCCTGAAATCAGTCAATGTGCTAGGGATAAGAGTGGCTTAGTTAAAACAACGAAAGTATACACAACATGAAAGTACAGGAGAAGTTAAGCCCACCAGTGTATGGCGACCACTGCTTGTTAGGAAGAACGACATGAAAGCAGTCACACATCTTGGAAAGTGCATCTTCATTTACGAGTGTTTGCAAACATCGATAGTTGCGTTTGATTCCCTCACAGGAGTAAACTCCCTCACAGAAGTAATCTGTTGTGTTTTAGAGCCTTTGGACCAGATTCTTCCCTTACTGCTCCAATCACAGTAGAGCTAACAGGAGGAGGAAAACAAGCAGCAGGAGGTTTAAAGTGCGTGAGACCCACGTTCCTAATCCTCTCCACCCCCGCCCAGCCCACAACCTCAAAACAAACAAGCATTTGGAATGCAATAGTCTTGTGTTTGAATTAGAGCTCAGAGCAGCACTGATCAGCGAAGGGTCTGAAGGTGCTGCTCCCTTCGTCCAGCCCTCCTCCCAGTGATTCTGCTATGTCTCTTAAATGATGACATGCTGCAGGAGAGACAAGCTGTTTCATGTTTCTAGGGTCCATTTGCGAGACGCGTATCCAGCTGAGGATTTGTTTTTGAAATCTGGGACATGATTTAGCTCATAAAAGCAGGAAGACATGTCCCGGATGCCAAACAAAAATAAAGCAAGAATTTAGAATGCAATAGTCTCGTGTTTGCCCGAGTTAGAGCTCATAGCGTTGTAAATTACTGACTGGAGTTTTATTGCCACACAGACTGAAAATAACAAAAGGAAAAGGGTGAGCTGGACCTGGAAAAGCCTCCCTCTGCTGTTGGTTTATGTTTAAGAGGGAGCTGGTGGGGAGGAGTAACTGAACAAGCACTGTGAGAAAACAGGGCTGATTGCAGAGGCCCCATAACTTTTTGCCCCCATTTTCCTCTTTTTGCTGGTGTTTTCCTGACTTTGATGGTGCCCTGGGTACTGCTAACCAGTCCCAGGGCCTGTGCTCTGTGTAAAATGGATATGCAAATTAGGCTAAATATAATTGGCTAAGTGAACCTACCTATAAGTCCCTAGTATATGGTAGGGCATGTAGGTTTAGGGACCACAGCATAGGTGGTGCACACCTAGGTGCATTGCTGAGGTGCCCAGTGTCATTTTAAAAGCAAGCCTGCCTTGCTGGCTGCTTTTAAATTAAAGTTATATGCAAATTCGACTTTGGAATTAAAGGTACTTCCAAAGTCTTAAACTACCTTATTTTTACATATAAGTCACCCCTAAGGTGTGCCCTATGTGCCCCTAGGGCTGGGTGCCATGTAACTATAAACAGGGACTTTATAAAAATAGATTTATAAGCCCTGGTGAGGTAAAAACAGCCAAATTCGTTTTTCCCTCATGGAAGTAAATGGCCTTCATAGGCTAGAATGGACAGACTTTATTTTAAATTTTAAAGTCTCCTTAAATGTTGCATACCAAGAATTTGGTATCAAATTAATTGTTGTAATAAATCCTACAACTTCCAGTTGTTGGATTTAATATAACTAGTTCAGGTAAAAAGTTTAGACTTTACCTAAAAAGTTGCCAATTTCAGCTCTGCATTGTTTTTGCTGCTGTGCTCTGATTGGCCAGCCTGCAGCAGCTTCTGCCAGGCTGCCTTGATGAGGTGTGAAGTGGCCAGGCTTCACACAAAGGAATGTGCTTGGGGGAGAGAATCTCCCCTCAGCAGATGGTGAGGCAGGAAGGGGGAGGGCTGCCAAACTGGTCTTCAAAGGCAGAGAAGGACATTTGCAGCACCCAGCAACACCCCCACATCCTGCAACCCCAGACAGCTAGGTGCCCCCTTGATTAGATTAGGAGAGGGCAGGAGAGGGGTGTGTTTATGATTTTTAGCCACACCAGTGGGTGGGCTCAGCCAGATGTAACCTCCAAAAATCAGATTCATCCATGTTGGATTTTTGGAGACTGTTGCCTTCTGGGATGGATTTTTGCCACACTTCCCAGGAAGTGGTCATCACAGGGGGACGACCCTGTCCCTGATTGGAGAACCAGGGCCCCCCTGCTTTTTACCCAGGAGCAAGGATAAAACTGGCAGACCTGCACCCACGCCTCAGATCCCTACCAGATTTCAACAAGAAAGGAACTAAAGGAGAAGAAGGACTGCCCTGCTGGACCCCTGGCCTGCACCTGGAACCTGCACTCAGAAGGACTGCACCAGCTGCACACTTGGGCTTCACCACAAGAAGGACTTTGCCTGGCTTCAACTGGTTCAAGGAGGGACTCCCTGTTTGCTACAGGTGAAAAATTGCTAAACCAGAGTCCCCTGCACCAACTCCTGAAGAAAGCGACCAGCTGACCACTGTCCAGTGGCCAAAAAGGAGTTTGCGCCAGGTGCATTCTGGGAGTTGAAGTCCACACCCCCCAAGGACCATCACAGAACTTCTGGACCCTTGGGGTGAGCTGTGGACCCCAAAAGAACCTTAAAAGAACATCTGGGTGAAGCCCCAGAAGTTTGGAAAAGATTTGAGAATTTTTGGAAAAAAGCTCCAGAGAGGGACCGACCCGCCGCGGAAATTCTAGCCGGCTTGCCTCAACCGCGACCCGGCCTGACTTCGTGGTTCGTCCCGGTAAAGAAAAACATCCAAAAAAGAGACTAAGTCCGAACGTAAAAAGTTGACCGGGACCTCCCAGCCATCGTATCCGAGAAGGGCTCCATGGACGTCGGATCAAGATCCAGGTTTACCCCGGTCGAAGGATTTTCATCTCGAAAAAATGACTAAGTCCGAAGGTAAAAGTCTCCACCGAGGAAACCCACATCGCGTATCCGGACAAGGGCTCCAGGAGGTCGGATTCAACTGGCAGGTTCGTCCCGGTGAAGAAAAACTTCAAAATAAAGACTAAGTCAGAAGGTAACTTTTTGACCGAGGCCTCCCGCGACCTGTAGCCGAGCAGGGCTCCATCGCGGTCGGCCTGAAAGTTTGACTTTGCCCCGGTCCTGGTGCAACCAGATGACCCGATTGGCGCTTTTTGTTTCTAAGCGCTAGAAAAGTAATAAGTCTTTAAAAATTCATATCTCCGGTTCCCCTGAACCGATTTTAATCGTTTTTGTGTCATTTTAAAGATAAAAATATAAGCTATTTTTATAAATTGGTTTTGGATTTTTAAACTCTTTCCTGTGTTTTATTTAATTACTGTTTTGTGATATTTGAATGCTTTACACTTTGTCTCCTAAGTTAAGCCTTGACGCTCGTTGCCAAGCTACCAAGGGTTGAGCTGGGATTAATTTACTGAGACCTAGCTGTACCTATGTGGAGGTTAGTGGCTTGTTGCTAGGTGTAGGTACCTACCTGCCCTACCAATAACCCATTTTCCAACAAGCACCCACACTGTTGAGGTGAAACAGGCAAATTCCCAAAAAAAAGTCCCTTACAGAAGAGATAAACAGGACATAGCGTAATTACACAGTATTTTGTGCCCTCCCAAAGTGAAAAAAGGCAGGACAAAGAGGCAGAACTGTCCACTAGCAAGCAAGGATTTTTGAAGGACACTGCAACTAACAAATAAAAATGCTGGAACAAACTCTATAGTATTCTTAAAAGTATACAGCAGGCCGAATGCTACCGCTCGACCTAAAAAGGTCATGTTCACTCCTACTGATCACTACACAGTATGCTGGCACCACCACGCGTGTGCTGCTAACTCCTGGTGAAGGCAGAAGCCTTCCACCACTCTAAAGGCAGCGTTTTGGGCACCTCTCTTGGTTTAACAAGAGTGCAATCCTTGAGATAGGCCTATGTCATAATGTACACTCTTGATCCATGTTCGCCTATGACCAAGAATCAGCGTTAGATATCCAGACAACAGTACAGTTGGGCACTCAGGACAGGGTTACATGTCTCCTGCCATGTGCAGAGGACTTTTTCCCCCTCAACAGTTATAGTATTTGGAGTACACTATCAGATTTTTGCTGTTCACACTCTCCTCTTGCATCATTTGAAGCATAAATCATAATGATGCATTACTGAGTCTTAACTTGCTGTTTTTATTTTTGGTCCTCATTTTACATTCCATGATTCCACTCAAAGAGAGGGGTCGGGGATCTTTCTGTGTGGATTTTACCAATTTTGCTCATAGCCCATCTCCGCCAGACCACACTTGTCTGGAAATATAACCTTGCCATATCCACTTGCCAACATATTGTCGGCATATGGTGGTATACTCAGAAATGTATATAATCATAGGTCCATCCCAAGCTTACTGCACACCTATACCATCTCCCATACCCAACCGTTGTTTCACTGGGTTCCAAAATCTATTTTTCTTACTGTCCTTACTCGTATCTAACTTTAAATTGTACATTAAGGAGTCTTTCCAGTCTGAAAAAGTAGGAGGTGTAGGAGGCTAGCCTGGCTTGTAGTGGGTACCAGAGGTACTTACACCTTGTGCCAGGTCCAGTTATCCCTTATTAGTGTAGAAGAGGTGTTTCTAGCAGCTTAGGCTGATAGAAGGTAGCTATGGCAAAGCAGCTTAGGCTGAACTAGGAGGCATGTAAAGCTCCTACTATACCACTGGTGTCATATGCACAATATCATAAGAAAACACAATACACAGAAGTACTAAAAAAAAGGTACTTTATTTTTATGACAATATGCCAAAAGTATCTCAGTGAGTACCCTCAGTATGAGGATAAGTTAAATACACAAGATATATGTACACAAACCAAACTTAGGTAAGTAATAACAAGATAAGTAACGCAAACAGTGTAGAATTACAATAGATTGCAATAGGAGCACATAGGTATAGGGGCAACACAAACCATATACTCCAAAAGCGGAATGCGAACCACAAATGGACCCCAAACCTATGTGAGCTTGTAGAAGGTCGCTGGGACTGTAAGAAAACAGTGAGGGTTAGAAAAATAGCCCACCCCAAGACCCTGAAAGGTAGGTGTAAAGTACACCTACTACCCCCAGAGAGCACAGAAGTCGTGATAGGGGGATTCTGCAGGAAGAACAAACACCAGCAATGCAACAACAGTGGATTTCTGGACCTGAGTACCTGTAAGACAAGAGGACCAAGTCCAATAGTCGCAACAGTGTCGAGAGTGGGCAGGAGCCCAGGAAATGCCAGCTGAGGGTGCAAGGAAGCTGCCACCGGTTGGAAGAAGCTTGGAGGTCTGCAAGAGAGAAGAGGACTAGGAACTTCCCCTTTGGAGGATGGATGTCCCACATTGCGTTGAAGCTTTCAGAGGTGTTCCCACGCAGAAAGACCGCAAACAAGCCTTGCTAGCTGCAAGGGTCGTGCTAGAGGTTCTTGGGTGCTGCTGTGGCTCAGGAGGGACCAGGATGTCACCACTTGGAGGAGGAGAAAGAGGGGGCGCCCAGCAACTCAGGGAGCCCTCACAGAAGCAGGCAGCACCCGTAAAAGTACCTGAACAGGCACTTGGAAGAAAAGTGAACCAGAGTCCACCCGAAGTCACAAAAGGGAGTCCCACGATGCCGGAGGACAACTCAGAAGGTTGTTCACTGCAGGAAGGAGTGTCGGGAACCAGGCTTGGCTGTGCATGAAGGAAATCCTGGAAGAGTGCACAGGAGCCAGAGCAGCTGCAAATCACGCAGTACCCAGTCTAGCGTGGGGAGGCAAGGACTTACCTCCACCAAACCTGGGCTGAAGAGTCACTGGACTGTGGGAGTCACTTGGACAGAGTTCCAGGGACCACGCTCGTCGTGCTGAGAGGGGACCCAGAGGACCAGTGATGCAGTCTTTTGGTGCCTGCGGTTGTAGGGGGAAGATTCCGTCGACCCACTGCAGATTTCTTCAGAGCTCCTGGTGCAGGGAGGAGGCATGCCACCCCCAGAGCATGCACCACCAGGAAACAGTCGAGAAAGCCGACAGGATTAGGCGATACAAGGTTGCTAGTAGTCGTCTTGCTACTTTGTTGCGGTTTTGCAGGCGTCCTGAGCAGTCAGCGGTCGATCCTTTGGTAGAAGGTGAAGAGGGAGATGCAGAGGAACTCTGGTGAGCTCTTGCATTCCTGGTCTAAAGAATTCCCCAAAGCAGAGACCCTAAATAGCCAGAAAAGGAGGTTTGGATACCAAGGAAGGAGGATTGGCTACCAAGAGAGGTAAGAGCCTATCAGAAGGAGCCTCTGACGTCACCTGCTGCCACTGGCCACTCAGAGCAGTCCAGTGTGCCACAAAAACCTCTGTTTCCAAGATGACAGAGGTCTGGGACTCACTGGAGGAGCTCTGGGCACCTCCCCTGGGAGGTGCAGGTCAGGGGAGTGGTCACTCCCCTTTCCTTTGTCCAGTTTCGCGCAAGAGCAGGGCTGGTGGATCCCTAAACCGGTGTAGACAGGCTTATGCAGAGATGGGCACTATCTGTGCCCATCAAAGCATTTCCAGAGGCTGGGGAGGCTACTCCTCCCCAGCCCTGACACCTATTTCCAAACGGAGAGGGTGCTACACCCTCTCTCAGAGGAAATCCTTTGTTGTGCCTTCCTGGGCCAGGGCTGTCTGGACCCCAGGAGGGCATAAACCTGTCTGAGGGGTTGGCAGCAGCAGCAGGTGCAGTGGGGACCCCGGAAAGGCAGTTTGGCAGTACCCAGGTACTATGCTAGAGACCCGGGGGATCATGGAATTGTCCCCCCAATGTCAGAATGGCATTGGGGGGACAATTCCATGATCTTAGACATGTTACATGCCCATGTTCGGAGTTACCATTGTGACGCTGTACATAGGTAGTGACCTATGTACAGTGCACACGTGTAATGGTGTCCCCGCACTCACAAAGTCCGGGGAATTTGCCCTGAACAATGTGGGGGCACCTTGGCTAGTTCCTGGGTGCCCACACACTGAGTAAATTTGCACCAACCTTCACCAAGTGAAGGTTAGACATATAGGTGACTTATAAGTTACTTAAGTGCAGCGGTAAATGGCTGTGAAATAACGTGGAAGTTATTTCACGCAGGCTGCAGTGGCAGGCCTGTGTAAGAATTGTCAGAGCTCCCTATGGGTGGCAAAATAAATGCTGCAGCCCATAGGGATCTCCTGGAACCCCAATACCCTGGGTACCTCAGTACCATATACTAGGGAATTATATGGGTGTACCAGAAAGCCAATGTGAATTGGTAAATGTAGTCACTAGCCTGGTAGTGACAAATTTGGAAAGCAGAGAGAGCATAACCACGGAGGTTCTGGTTAGCAGAGCCTCAGTGAGACAGTTACGCATCACACAGGGAACACATACAGGGCACATACTTATGAGCACTGGGCCCTGTCTGGCAGGGTCCCAGTGACACATAGACTAAAACAACATATATACAGTGAAATATGGGGGTAACATACCAGGCAAGATGGTACTTTCCTACAGGAGGGAAAATACTAATCAATTTTTTACAAATCTCCCTTCTCGCCACAAGCATTATATAAAAGAGCAATTTAGAGCCATCCCTAATAACCATCGGTGATTCATGCAAACATCCAAAATTCACTAACGGGATGCTTACCTTAGAGCTCATGGGGAGTATTTCACTGATTGCTTCACCAACCTCTTCCCAAAGCTTACTAAGCTGTGAACATTCCACAAACATATGTAGATCATCTTCCGATACCGACCCACACTTTTTGCATCTGACCATGTTGCCATGGTCCAGTCTGGAGAGCCTTGCAGGTGTCCAAACACTCTATGGATTGAAAGCAAATGATTTCTTCTTAACACAGCAGATTTAACTGTGTTATATAAAAGTGTAGTACATACTATCCATAAGTCTTTTTGCTGAAGCTCCGGCAAACAGTCTTTCCATAACTCTTCCGGAAGGGTAAGTTCACCGTCCACAATATCCATAATCAGCCAGTACCATCTAGCCACCTCCTTCTTCAACAGAGTTTCCAAATGCATCTGGTCCTCCAAATTATTAGTACCCCCAGTTCCTCATTCAAATTCCTCACCCAGCTTTTTATCTGGAGATTTTTAAATTTGGACAGATTACCTCCTGCCTCCCCCTTAAGGTTTTCATACAACTGACTTCTTCATTATAACAAAAATTGTCCCCACTGCGAAAATTCTGCTTCTTTCAATGGAATTGCCAAGCATCCTTGGTCCACTCCGGTGAACATGGGGAGTCCTAAACAGGGGTATGTTCTATAATTTAACAGGTTTGTAGCCCTCCTGACTGCATACCAAAGTTTTGCTAAATCCTGTAACACTTTAAATCAGACTTTCTTAAAGAATTTAGGGTCTCCAAACTTGTGTAAAAAGGTTTTCTGCAACTCACAGTTTTCCTCCATCATTGCTATCAAAGTCCGCGACAGCTTCAAGCAACCTGGTTGATTAAAAGTATCCCTCCTGTTCTTCAGAAAGAAAGCCCATGCGCAATATTGCATATCCGGTACCGCCAGCCCTCCCTCCTCTTTCTTTCTTCTCAACTTTTTCCAAGAAATACGGACTCCTTTAGATGCCTAGATAAAATGACTAATGTTCCTCTGGGGTTTCCTCAAGGAGTCCTTGTTATACATTATTGGTATTGAGTTAAAAATAAATGTGAATTTAGGTACAATCACCATCTTAATTAAGTTTACATCTCCTATATTAAGGGGAGATTTAGCCATTTCTTCGTTAAGTGATATACATCCCTGATCACCTTCATAAAATGTATTTCTGCTAATTTACTTAGATCATGTGTTATAGTGATCCCTAAATATTTAACCTCCTCCGTTTTAATTATAGGGCTGCTTGTTTCCATATGCCACCATCTTTTGATTATTAACTGCATAACCACAAATTCCCCCAAATTCTACCATCAGTTCTTCCAAAACCGGTTTAGCCTGAATTAAATTAGATGTATAAATCATTAGATCGTCTGCATATAAAGAGACCTTCCTAGATAGATTCCTACACACAAATGGGGGAATTCTCTGATCTGAGTCTGAACTTGCTGTTCAAATTTGCAGCCTCACTTGAGGGTGCCTTCATTCTACAAAGCTTAATAGGGGATATCCACCTTGCCACATTAGGAGATGCATGTGGTGCAAAATCACACCCAGTGATACCCCCAGTGCTTCTGCACAAAAATGTCTTCTTCTGAAAAAAGAAAGGAGATATCTGTGAACCGAAACATAATCCCTGTCCTGCATTCTATTCCAATTTTGGACAGGAAACCTCAAAATAGGGCAATTACCATCAGAATATTGGCTAATCTGCACCATGGTCCTTGTAGTAGGGCCCAAAATATAATATTATACCAATGCAATAAAAACAATTAACAAAGCTGAAATGCAAAACCAGCCATTCCTCTGCAATCCAATCAGGACTGAACTGCATTCACATCCATCCTAGATAAAAATACTTCCATTAAAGTGCATGACAGTTGTGAGACCTGCTCCCGTTAAAGACCCTGAGACCGACTCACAGCAGCATTTGAGAGGATGGAAAGCAGTAATAGAATCACTCTTTTATGTACTCTCACATGCTTTTGTGAATATGCCCCGAAATGACCACCTTCCAATTGGAGGATAACAAAAATGCTAATACAAAAACAGTAATACAAAATGTTGTTGGCTGGAACTCAGTAATGTTACTCCAACATTTACTGCAGTAGTTCTAAATCCAAAATAGATCAGTCACAACATACATGTTCCAACTCACAGTTACTGCAAGAGAACCACATAGAAAGCAATAGTCCCATAGAATAACACCGCCAGCACAAACCCCTATGCCTGTTGCTACTGTAGCATCATGGTCACCTTGGCATCCAAAAACCACACTACCATGCGTGATTCTGTGGTCCAGTAGGCCCTGGGTCTCAGTAAAACATAATAGGAAGCCCATGGCTGTAGACTGTATGTTTCATTCACCGAGGGTTGCCTTCTCTTATGCCCTTGGGCTCCTAGCAGCTGCTCCCTGCTCCTCCAGCTCCAAAATGTCAATATGCTGCCTGAAAGTTTGCAGCTGCCATTTAAAGCTGATCTGCTGCTATCTGGTTTAGGTGTTTATTCCTGTTTTTTCTTTTAATCATGGCTGTTTCTTCATTTCTTTTTTTCAGGTTTATTATTGTAGTTGAAGGGTTAATCACAAAAAAACTGCATTCCTTTGCTTGTTTTCCTTCCTCTCAATTCACTGATCTTGACTTCTCGCTCTTGAAGAATTCCACTATAGGATTCCTGGTTTTCTCCAATCCTTTGAAGTCTCCATCCTGAGAAGAGGTTTTTATGTCTTTGTCGTTTTCCTCCTGAGAAGATGCAGCTCCCCAAGAGCACCATTGTGGCCCCCGGAAACAGTCACCTGCTCATCAGAAAGCCCAAACTGGATTACAGTGCCTAGTAAAATAAAAATTGATCCAAAACTTTACATATTGCAGACACCCATATATTGAAGAAATTTAAAAACACTTTAAAAAACTATGGTTAATGTAAAAATGGCCAAATTACATTTAGACACAGCAGACTCATGCAAACGGCCATACAAGAATGTATCTATGCAAGTAGAAAATTACACATATGTAAATTGTCAATGACTTATAAAAATTATGAATCATATCACATCTAACATAGTTCTATGCATACTCAAAGACAAATCATTGCATGTCCCAAGTGTGCAGATACAAAAATGACACACTTGTGCAATAACACCCTAACAATTACAGACAATATAACTGTGCCGATGTCTGGCTCCTAAACAATTCATAGTATAATGGGAAGAGGACACTACCCAGGAGGAAGACTTTGGGGGTCATTATGACCACGGCGGTAGGCAATAATGTGGCAGTTGTACCGCCAACAGGCTGGCGGTACATACCGCCACGTTATGACATTGGCGGGTTGGCTGCAGCCAACCTGCCAACTTACCATTCCTACAGCCAAGGCTGTAGCAGCTGCCATGCCGGAGATAACAATCTCCAGCCCGGCAGCCGCTATTGAACTGCTGGCAGCATTATGAGCCTGCCTACCACAATGGTTTTAGAGGTGTTGGCAACGCCACGAAAACCATGGTGGGAGGCCCTACTAGTGACAGGGAATTCCTTCCCTGTCACTGGTAGGAGGCTCACCCACCCCCCAAACACTTCCCAGATGCCCCCACCCCCTTTCATCCACGCTTCCTCCTTCTGATCCCTCCTTCATGCACACTCACAGACACACACCATACATACACTCACTTACGCACTGGTATAAATGCATTCATTCACACATTCATCCATTCATTCTCACACACATTGTTACACGCATTCACACTGACACACAGACATGCACTCACATTTCCATTTGCACACGCATTCTCACCATTGCAAACACCCACGCAAATAATACTACACACACAGTCACATTCACGCACAGTCACACATTCATGCACACAACCTCACACACACACACACACAACAACCCCCACCCCTCTCCCCCGTCACAAGCACAACTTACCTACATCCAGGGGGGCTTCCGACAGGGAACGGGACTGGGCGCTGCTACCACCAGCAGTGCCTGCCAGCAGAACACCTCCAGGCCGTATCATGTGTCATGATAAGGCTGGCGGCGATCTGCTGGCACGACGCTGCTGGTGGTAGCAGCGCCACCTTACCACCATCCACAAGTATGGCCACAGCTGGATTTCTGCCCTTCTTGTGGCAGAAAAACATCTGTGGTCATAATTCAGGCAGACGGATGGTAGCTGCGGCGACGGTCTTTTGGTGGCCGTCGCCGAAGCATTAGGCGACTCATACCACCATTGTCATAATTAGGGCCTTTATGTATTTGCTCCCAGTGGCAGGGTTTCACAGGTGATATTGGATAGATTGTGTCTGTTTCTTATTTTCAGTTTGTAGTTTTACATGAAAAGGCGTGGATCTTTATCCTGTGCTGCATAGCCGTTCATTTGGTGGATTGTTGCCTAAAGTGTGCCATGCAATTATATCTTGCCTTTTATGTGTCCCTACTTCTTCATGTATGAGGGTAGGGACCTGTACTCCCGCTACTCAGCATAACTCTCCTCCAAGAGCAGCTAATTTGCATTTGAGCAAAGAGTTATGCGTGTGAATTGCCATTTCAAACCAGTGCTTGGAAAAAGTGATTTAATCTTTCCATTTGCTGAAAGCCTGTCCTGCCAAGTATTCGAAACTGTATTTCAAATGTTGGAGAGTGATGTGGGGGGAAAATACCGCAGATTTAATACCAGCAGGCATCACTGCGTTAAGTCCGAATTTGAGAAAAAGTGGTTTAATCTTTATCATATATAAAAAAGACTTTATACTTTGCAATACTCCTGCTCTACTGTGAAATTTAAAGAATAAAAAGCTGACCTGTTTCTTCGAGGTGTCAAATCTATGATTTATGATCTGCAGCTTTGACAATGCTATGTACCTTTCAGCATCCCACTTTCCTGGAAAATGCTACCTAAATGTCAGAAGTACAGCTGCAAGTACGTCTTATCAATCCTGCATAAACGTGGACCTGCAATTTGCACTTTACCATCGACAAAAATACGGGTATGGTTTATGATCATTATATCAAGTATGGTAGCTGTTTAAAACTCAAAACAGTTGATTTAAACTCAGTAAAATATTTATCTTCAAAACAAAATTATAGAGCTTTAGGAAGAACTCCTTAAAAGAGCTCTACCAGATAATTCAGTGGGCGATGTGGACAGATGCGCAAGTAGTCTTTTGCGTGCAGAGTTGATGGTGCTTCCAACATATCTCAGGCCACATCTGGAACAGTTCAGCAGATGCATACAAGAATCAGAGGCACAGGTCATTGTCTTCAAAATTTTGGAGTAAGGAATTTGAGAAACAAAGAGCTGCCTGCACCTGGCATCAGGCGTCTCCCCGCGATTTGGGGTGGTGGGGAACTTTTGTTATACAAGGGTGATTTTGTAGCAGTGCAGCAGTTTTAAAAGCACTGCAGAGTTCCTTGTATATCCAAAAGTTTTCACACAACAGGGAAACAGCCAAAATAACTCTGGTTTTTAATGTACCTGCTGGAGAGAGATCGGAGTTTTGTCTAGTGCCAGTTTTGGCTCATCTATGTTAGAACCTGGGGTTAATAAACCTGCTGGAAAGAACGTGTGCTATGCAGATTACAGAAAAGTATTTTATGTGCATAGCTCAGTGGGATACTGCTTTTGTCATAGAGATCCTTTTGTTACTGTGCAGTTCATAAGTGAACTCGCCATCAAAGTACTGCATGAAAAACTGCATGGTACAGATTACAAAGTTAGGTTTTGTTTCCCAGTCTGTAAACTAATTTTGCTAAAAAGGGTTTGTTTGGTTAGAAATAAATTGTTATAGGTAAAGTCAACCCTAACCAATGTGCTATGTTCTGAATCCTGAATATATCCTTCCCCAGACCAAGCACTCTTTAAAAAATGCCTACCAGTATGGATGACATGTGATTCCTACACCTGTGATTCCCCTTTGTCTTATATAACATCTTCTATACACTTATTTACACACTGTCTCTGCATGTGTTTGTGATGTAAACTGCTTCAGCACCCTATGCTGGTAAGAGAGGCGCTATAAACCAAATGAAATACACGTGAGTGAGGGCTATGGAGAGAAGAGAGGCACTGTTAGAGGGTGAAGGTAAGGGAATCTTTGAAAAGCCCCAATAAAGAGTGCAATATCAAAGTGCTATGAAAGGCCATCATTTGCTATGCTTTGAAAACGAGTACAATTGAATATAATGAAAAATGTGTTGTAGAATGCACAGTTTCAGCCATTGTTTCCCGATTCTGTGACCCACCCTGTAAGATCTGTCATCCTTGGCATGGTTTTCCCTAATCTGTTTTCCATCTGACCTCTTGTTTTGCTGACCTTTTGTTTTTGCTGTCTTCAGGACTCTGGGCACTTTACCACTGCAAACCAGTGCTAAACTGCATGTCCTCTCTTCCTAAAACATGGTAACATTGACTTATCCACAATTGGCATATTTAATTTACCTATAACTCCCCGGTAAAATGCACTACCTTTGCCCAGGGTCTGTAAATTACATGCCACTGGTGGACCTGCATCATTGGTTGTGCCATTGCAGAGACTGTGGTGGTAATTAAGAGTTGGGGGGGCGGAGGCCACCCGCCAAATTCTTCCCACCCATAGACCACCTTTGCGGCCTGAACCCCACTAGCCCTAATAGGAATTCACTGCATGGCCGGCGGGTGGAAACAGTGTTTCCGCCTGCTGACCTTGCAGTAAACAGGGCCTTAACATTGACGCCAGCTCCTTATAGCCAGCGCCAGTGTGGCAGTGCAGTGGGTGCAGCAGCACCCGTCGCAAATTCCACTGCACATAATTCGGGTAGTGGAATGCGCGATGGGGGTGTGCATGGGGGACCCTAAAGATAGCGAGGGTCCCCTCTTGTTATATAAAAAAGCCAAAAGATATTTTTTAGTGAATACTTCACAACACCAATTTTATCAATTATATTGCATCAGTTCAAAAAAGATCACAACAGTCTTGGAGTCAACTAATTAAGTTGATAGATGAATCCACAGTCTTTTATTCCCAATCTGAATCTCATTTCATAATCTGTGATCCACAAGTCAGGATCATGACTTGTGGATCACAGATTATGAAATGAGATTCAGATTGGGAATAAAAGACTGTGGATTCATCTATCAACTTAATTAGTTGACTCCAAGACTGTTGTGATCTTTTTTGAACTGATGCAATATAATTGATAAAATTGGTGTTGTGAAGTATTCACTAAAAAATATCTTTTGGCTTTTTTATATAACAAGAGGGGACCCTCGCTATCTTTAGTTTGTAGTTGGAGTTGTTTTTTCTCCTAGGGTAGGGTGTTTCCCTGAGGAGGTTCCCCGTAATCTATTGAGGGTAGAATATCACCCATAGCGCCATTGATCCTTATTTATACACCCTATTTTGTTGCATGGGGGACCCTGCACGACCCATGCCAAGTGCATAGGGAGTGCAGGGTTCCCCCGAGTCCCTCATTCTGCCAGCCTTTGCATGGTGAAGTTAACCAATATGGAAAGGCTGGCGGATGGAGAGTCCTAATCCCCAGGGTGGAGCTGGAAGCAGCGCTGCCCTTGTGGTTGTGAAACCACCGGTACCACCAGGCTGCTGGCTTGCAGCAGCCTGGTGGTGTCGGTGGTCTGACCATGGCGGCTCCGCCGCGGTCAGAATGTGGTGGTCCCATCGCCAGGCAGTTGATGGTGGGGCCGCCATTGTGAGTCTGGCATTCATGCGACCTCCAGATTCGCAATGACCACCTGTGTGTGCAGTTTTGAACTACCATGTTGACCTGGCAAGTTAACCGCTTTTCCAGGCCCAAACATTCCTTGCAAATACATATAAGTCACCCTTAAGGCAAGGTGCAGTGCATTTGAAAACTTGGACATGTATTTTTTGATTTTATATATCCAGGTACTGAAAACTCCTACATTTGTTTTTCACAACTGCAAGGCATATCTCTCCCACAGGCTAACATTGTGGTTACCTTATTACATTATGTAAGTGTAATTTCCTACTGGGAAAAGATAGACATTTCAAGTTTGCACTCAAAATTTAAAATCACAACTTATGTTAAAGTTGGATCTTAAGTTGCAAGTCTGAAAATGCCACAATTAGAAAATTGGCATTTCCTTACTTTAACCAATCTGTGCTTCTGCCTGTCTTTGAATACATATCTGAAGTTAGTGACAGCTGGACCTTGTGCATTCCTTTTCAATGGCTACGCAAAAAGGTACCTTAGTTGTGCCTGATGGGCCACTAACATGTTGAGGGGTCATCCTGGCCAAGATGGGAGGTAGGAGCTGACCCTTGCAAAGAACTGCATACCCCCCGTAGTGAGTCTGGAGCCGGGGCAGGAATGGCAGGGCCTTTAGGCATTTCCATGGCCTCTCTCTGAAGTCTTCTCCACTTCAAAGGCACAGCTTGGTATGAGTACTTGTTCACAGACATCCCCAAATCACTACATGTCTGGACCTGAGGACATTCTGCCAGGAAGAAGGAATGCTGTGCTGCAGAAGGGAATTTCTGCTGGACTCTGCTGGACTTTGCTATACTCCTGCTCTGCTGTCCCTGCCCTGCCGCCTGCTGCCCTCCTTGCCTGGGAGTGACAAGGACTAGATCTGCATCTCTACATCCCAAGAACCAAAGTGACTGTCAGGGCTTGCTGGCAATGAAATCAAAGACTTCACTTCATCCTGCAACAGCACTTGGACTTTTCTTGTTGCAAGCCTTGCCTTGCCAAGTGGTGCCAATCTACTCCTGGGCTCTTGGAATTGGGTATAACGTGCTGAAAATGTAATATCTTTTCATCGTTTTAATAGTGCCAGTCAGAACTGATGCATCACCTTCGACACTGATGCATGACTATTTCGTGGGATCACATCGCTGGCTGTGTGGATCGACGGCAGTGCCTTGTCTACATCTGAGGGGTTTAGCAGCGATGCACACATGTCTGTGTGGTTCAGAACCAATGCATCGCCTACATCGCCAGGATCGATGACACATCGGCTCAGTTGCTCCTGTCATTGATCCTCGCTTCCTCCCTCAATGCCAATGCAACCCCAATCCAAGGTACTAATTTCAGTGGGACAAGGTCGGTCCTGGTATCTGACCCTCACTCCATCACGATCGGCCTGACTTTTCAGATTTAACATCGTCCAGTGTGACAAGATAGCCACTGTTTGGGCTTTGTGCTTTTAAACACTATGGGCCTCATTTATTAGGCCCTAGCTGCACACTGCACCACCGGAGAATCATTTTGTTATGCTCTGGTGTCGCAGTGTGCCAGCCCATATTTTCAAGGCCACACAAAGCCACCTTGTGTGGCTTTGTGTGGCCTTGCAAATATGGACCCCTTTCATGCATGACACTGCATGAAAGGGGCATTGCATGGATGTTGCTTGGGGAGTTCCCAGGCAACACTCATGTAACCTGAAGGAATATGGCGCATTTCCAGATTTACAGGGCTGGGGATGTGTCAGATTCCTATACCACTTCAGGGGTGGCATAAGAAAGACGCAATGAGGAGATGTATCTTTATTTCTTCCAGTTTTTCATCTTTCTGTGTGTGCTGCATCCCCACCATGCAGGAACCCTTGCACCATGGTGCAAGGGTGACTGATTTGGTGCTAGGCAGCAATTTGTACACCAGCACAGGTGGGTAGGACAGAAACGTATTGTATCTTGCAGATACAGCACATTTCTGCCCTTTCCCAGTGGCGCAGTAAGGTACTTGTTGCACTGTCCTGTGCCACAGGCTTTGTAAATGAGGCCCTATATTTGCAAATATTTGTTAAAAATTCATATCTTGACTTCCACTTATTTGATTTTTGTGTCATTTTGGTCCTGTTTTGTTTATTAAATTAAGCTCTATTTCTCTAACCTGATATGGATTATTTGTGTGTGGTGTTTTCACTGTTTTACTTTTTGAAGTATTGCACAAATACTTTACACATTGCCTCTTAAGTTAAGCCTGCCTGCTCTGTTTAAAACTACCGGAGGATGAGCACAGGTTAACTTATGGTGTGTATCTGACTTACTCTGAGTAGGATGTGGTTCCTGCTTGGACAGGATGCATAACTCTGCCAACCAAAAACCCAGTTCCTAACACCCTCCACGCCCCATTGTAGTGGTCACACTAACTCGCTATGTACCCTATGGGGGCTGATCTGACAACATTTGCCAGGCCTGCTTTGGGTTCCCAGTCTAGCCCTGTTCACAGAGTGGAGAAAATGCCAAGATTTGGAGGTTGGTAAAGGACATTATGTAAATTGAAACCCAAATACATTACTGATCTTAGTTGTAAGGTCTATGTAGGACTGAAAATGGATCAATACCTTTTGATACATATTGACTAAAAGTTAATTGTTTAATCAGTATTGACAAAGAAATGTTCACTGATATTAAAGAGGATGAAATCAACTGTATACACTAAGATTAATGTGAAAAACTAAGATAATATTCCTACATACAGTGCCTTGTTTGTAGATATGTGACCACTGGGACAGGATTTTCAGTAGATTAATTTTATATTTTTCACTACATGAAATGCAGGCAATTGGATGTGTTTGCAAATAAGCAACTATTGTATATATTTGTAAATAACCGACTGGGGCTTTGCTTCCATGCAAGCATTCAATTAACTGTGCACAGTAACTGGCAATATTCACTTTTTAATTTTTAAAAATGTTTATATGGGTAAAATGAGCATGATCTCCAATGATTAATTATGATTGAAAAGTTATAGATCTATTTGAGCAACATGGGTGTATTCTCCATTTCTATGTCACCATATATGGGAACATTGTAAATCTCTTTACCACATTTAAAACATTTTTATTTATGTATTTCTATTTATAGATAGTTTTGTGATTGACTGTTAACTTTAACCCCTTTTGATGAATCTTCACAAAACGTAATAAACAAAGTTCATTCACCTCATCTCTTTCTGGAAGGTTTTGGGGTGATCTGGTCAGTGAGGGCTGAGAAAAAAGTGGGTCCCAAAACGTAAAATACCCATGCATTTTCCATGTGAATTTTTTGGGGCAAAGCTGCTGAACAGAATAACACCTAATTCGGCATGAAACTAGATCTTGTACCTCAAATTGTGCATTTTGTGATTTGGTGTAAATCTGTTCAGTAGTTTTTGAGAAATTAAGGGTAAAAAATAGTTGTATATTTTGACAGTTGGGCTCTTGAGAGCCTTCTGAGCTTTCTGCAAGAGCATGAATTAAAAAATGGAGCTGTATGATTGGTCGAGAGGCCCATTTTCCCATGAGCCTTCATGCTCTTGTGGGAGCAAGATGTTCCTGTGAGTCTTATGAGAGCCAGCGCTCTGATTGGCTGGCTGTTAGAATGTTAGAAATGAAATGGCCGCCAATACTGCTTACTGTGAGAAACTGGAGGTGTTGTGGAAATGAGTAAAAGAGTCATATAAGGGGGCAGGAGAAAGGATTGCTGTCCCACTAGATGTAGACAGGAGATCTGTAAGGGATGACTATTTTGAGGAAAATAAATGTCTATTGTTTCAACTACTTTTTTCAACCTCATTGGACTCTCACAGGATCGTAAATGGTAAAAAGCAGTAGATGAGCTCTCAGTCCAGTCCATTAGTAGCAATGCATATTGTAGTGCTTGCTTTTGAGGAAAAGTGTGTAAGAGATAAGTACTGCAATGAGTAGATGGTTAATTGTTATTTAAAAAAGTTACAATCATGCTAGAGTCTCACGGGATCATGAAAAGCAGAATGGAGAAGGTGACCTTTGAATACATTGTAGTGTGCACACTTGCTATTGCAGGAGGAAGACTTAGTGGAGATAGTATGTATCAGAATCTACCATTTATGCCCAATTACAGTCCTTCCATATGGTGTGCTTCCTCTCCTAGACCTCTTGCAAGGGTCTTGTGAGGATTTCACTGGAGCAAAAAAAAACACAAATATTTCATTTATATCTTCAATAGAACAATACATAATATATTTTTATAATTTAATCAATATGTCAAATGTTCTACTTTCTTCAAAGTTACGAGAAAAGACTGTAATTAACTTAAGTCATAATATATTTGATACCATCACTCTTCAGATTATGGTATCTAGACTCCACCAAGCAGGGATTAGAGATTCTGCCTTTAAGATTTTGGAGTCCTTTTTGGGTGCTAGACCGATTACTGTGAGCTGGGCCAAATTCAGGACTCCTGCTTTTTGTCTGCCATGCGGGGTCCCTCAGGGCTCAGCTCTCAGTCCTACTCTATTTAATGTCTATGTTGCCCCTTTGGCCAAACTGATCGGTTTGTACGGTTTTATGCCCACCTCCTATGCGGATGACACCCAACTGTTCATCCCTGTGGCTAGGAATAACTGGGAGGAAGTGGCTGATTTGTAACTGTATATGTGAGATCAATTGTTGGATGGGTCAGAATTGGTTAAAGCTTAACAGTAATAAAACATAAATTGTGCTTTTCGGATCTAGCAATGAGGTGTCCCGATGGTGGCCTTCAGAGTGTGGGGAGCTTTTCTCCCCTATTGCTGCCACCTAAAACTTGGGAGTCATCTTCGATAACTGTCTGTGTTTTAAGCCTCAAGTAAACGCCATGGTCAAAGCAAGCTATTGGATTTTAAAAACATTGAGGAAAATCCTTCCTTTTCTGCAGCAGGAGGAGAGAGTCCGGTCATTCTGGCATTAGTAATGTCTAGATTGGACTACTGTAACTCTCTGTTGTTGGACCTGGATGAAATGTCATTGAGAAAGCTCCAACTGATTCAAAACAATGCGGCTCAACTGATTTTAGATCTCCCTCATTCGGCATCTGCCAGTAAAAGCTTAAAACTATTGTACTGGCTTCCGGTCAAGAAGCAGATCATATTTAAAACTCTATGCCTTACGTTCAAGGTGGAACACGGAGGAGGAGCAGACTACCTAATTGCTGGACTATGGTGGTACAGTCCATGTCAGCAACTTAGATCTAAAAACGCTCATCTGATTCAAATCTATCGCACTCCAAGGGCGAAATGGGGAGATACAGCATTTACAGTGCAGCTAAGCACTGGAACTCGCTCCCTTGGGACATTGGGAAGGAGGACAAATTCTTGACTTTCAGGAGGTTGGTGAAAACCTGGCTGTTTCGTCGTTAACTGGCTGTTTCTGCATCTGGCCCTCTTTCTCGGACTCGCACTGCACCTACTCCAGCGCTTTGATGCTAAGGCCGGAATGCGCTTTAGAAATACTTAAACACAAATACAAATATGATGTCAAACGTATCTCACGAGAGCCAAACAGGAAGTACAGCCCAGTCGGAGTCCACCAGGGGATAGCCCGTGCAGATCCTGTGAGCGTCTTGGGAGAGCCATCAATTTTAAAATAAATAAGTATACAAACATTTTTTATTTACTATTGTATCATAGATTACTATTAAACAATAACAGAAAACATGATTAAGAAATCTATGCAATAGATTAGTATGAAACTTAAAACTCTACAATCTCGCAGTCGGCAGGCAAGCGTCGTGCAAGGCTCTTGCGAGAGTAATGGCGTCTTAAATATAGATTGATGGTATTATGCATCCATGGGAGAGTTAGAAAAACTGAGCAAATACACATTCACTACCAACATATTTATCTGTTTAATTCTGACACATATTTTACAAACATTTTGCAAAGAATGAAGCATACTCTTATGTCACAAAAAATATTTTTCCAAAGAAATATCTAAGCATACCATACATTACCAAACCATTCTACCATATATCCACTCACCTAAATAATTAATTTACTTGGCCAAGAGCAGGAGCTTAGGAAAATTGTACTTTACGGAATCAGAGCTTCAACTGGGGCACCTGCTTTGTTTATACTTCTAATTGCTTCCCGTTGTGATTTAAGTTCTGTGAAATGACCATTGTGCCAGAATGCATCCTGAGCTGCTTTGTTATCCAACAGGAGTCCACAGTTTTGTGCAAAATGTATACCCAACTGGAGTACTTTTTACTGCCTAATTAGTAAGTGCTACCTCATTGGGTAAATGGATGGTGCATCTCCACTCAGCAGAAATCTGGGCACTATGAAATATATGAGAGGCCCTCAGAGAGTTGCAAACCAACACAAGCAGGGTAATGGTTTTTGGCTCAGCCAAGTATCTCAGGGCTTGGTGGTTAATGCGTTTTAAGTGCACCCATGGAAATCATAGCCCATTGTAGTATCTGCGGCTAAAACCCTTGCTATGATTAAATTTTATATAGGATTTTATTTGGTTATCCATTTTATCATATCATAATACATCCTGTATAAGTTGTCTTTTAGGGTTTGATGGCTTTCAAAATAACTGTTCAGTTTTATTTATTTATGTCAACTGTTATTTTATGACCATGGTGGTCGAAATAAAGTTTTTGATGATGAAAGCCTCCAGTGACCCTGTGTGTCTGTAATTTTGGCATTGACATTCCTTGAGCATCTTCAATCAGAAATCTGTGAAAACATTAACCCTGATGTGGAAAAGACGATGAAACTACAACGAGTTTAATCTGTACCAAACAAGGGTACTTAATTATATGTAGTAAATGCTTCTTTATTTGGTGGATATGTGCTCATATTCCTTTGCATCCAGAATGCATCTCCAAAATTAAATGCGAAACACGCTCCAAGGGCTTTTTAGTAGTAACAGAAAGCTGCCCATCAACCTGAGAAAAGACATTGCTTACCACTAAGATATATGTGCGGGGCTAAAGGAGTCGGGCTTCTAGGTCATTTTACATACTGGTAGTGGTTAAAAGTGAGAACGGTGATGTCTGAGACTGCGGGGGGAGCCTCAAAGCCCCTGTGGTCCCTACCAGCTCCCTGCCTCCAGTTGGAGCCAGCATTGCTCCTGCACACAGCGAACAGCTAAACATGCTGCTCCCTGCGTGCAGGAGCAATCCTTTTATGTGTTTTCAAACAAATGAAAAGTCAGTTTTCCTGCTCCCGCCTGCTGAGCTTGCTCTCGCTTGGCAGGAGCTTTTATAGCTCCTGCCAAGCAAAAGCAAATTACTTTCTCCCTAGGATGGGCACCTCAGAAGATAGGGAGCCTGCCCTGGGGGGGGGTGGTGGTCCACAGGGTCATTAGTGGCTCTAGGAGGGAGGCATTCACTTTGCATGGGCCGGCCCTGGGGAGGTGGTGGTCCACAGGGCTCTATGTGGCCCGAAAGGGAAGCTGCACAGCCCGTCCTCTTTAATTTTCTGGCTACAGGGAGGTTGTGGACCATAGGGATCTAGAGGCCTATGGAGGGGGGTTCATGCCACCCTGATCCAATAAATTAAGTATGCCCCAGGTAGATGGTCATCCTCAGAGCTATTACCAGGGACAGGAGGGGGTTCTGAGCGCGCCCCTCTACTTTTTCTGAAAAGCCCCAGGGAGGTGATGGTCTCCAGCGCCCCATCCAACATACCATATAAATCCCTGGGGAGGTGGTGGTTCTCGGAGTTCAGAGGCTTTCACCCCCTCCTTCCTTTTTACATAAACTACATACCCACAGGACCTGGCCCACCCAGGAGCTGATAAAAAACAAGCGCTTTATTTCATTTTTCATCTGATCCATGGGCCTGCCACAGTTTCTGTCACAAAATGGAAAGAAAATGCTGTTTTTTTTGCCCTGACAGGGATCCAGAGGGACCTAGCACCAGGGCTAGAGGCTCAGGTTATTCCTCCCCTGCCACTTATTTCTTTAGTTTTACTTTTTTTGAAACTCTACTGAGTCCCCAAATGGCTGCCAACACTTCCATGTTGAAGTGTTGGCAGCCAAACGAATGTCAATACAGGGACTGCCGGATCCATGGGGGATCCATTTTCTACAAATTTGTTTTTCATTTAATATCTGAAAACTACTAAACAGATTTATCCCAAATCACACAAAAATAACATTCTGGTCCAAGAGCTAGCTTTTTGCCAAATTTGGTGTATTTCCATCCAGCAGTTCGTGCAGTAGTCATCTTCACAATCACTATGGAAAATTGCATTGGTAAAATGCGTTTTGTGACCCCCCCCAATTTTTCTCTGCCCGTGCTTGATGGATCACCACAAAACTTTCAAGACAAAACCGGAAGTAATGTTTTGAAAATGTTGTGATTCATCAAAAGTTGATGGCAAAAGTTATTGGCAAAAAACTCTTCCTGTGTAAATAGGTCCTAAATATAACTATCTATTGACGAGTGCCAATAGGTAATATGTTTGTGTGTGTGTGTGTCCCACTTTCAATAGAAAAAGCGCTTCTTGTTTTGCTACTAACTTTGGTACTATTTGATAAATCGTCATGAAACAGAAGTCACCCACCTCAGCTCCTTCCTGGAAAGCTTTGGGGTGATTGTCAAATGGGGGGCAACAAATAGGGGGTGGTCACAATACATATTTCTCCATGAAAGTTTTGAAAGGAACTTTAGAAAATGCTACAACCAAAACAGTTGAACAGATTTACACTAAATTTGGCAAAAAGCTAGATCTTCATTCATAAAATGTGCTGTTTATGATTTGTTGTAAATTGGTTCAGCCATTTTAGAGAAATGAAGCTTTAAATCTACTGTTTTGAAACCTAAACATCACTAAAATTCACCAGCTATGTGCATCTTTGTTAAGTGTTACTTTCACTGCTCCTATACAATGCTTATGACCTCACATTTTAAATCACTTGTGATATGTCAATGAATTTCACAAAATTAGTTTTTGACCAAAAAGCCATTTGACCCAGCCCTTTCAAGTCACCTTTGATATATATTTCCAAGTTAGACTCCACAGCAAAAGTCACATACTCCTTTTGCTGGTACGAAGTGCTAGATGCATTTATAAGAATTTTGGCAGACACAACACATTTTGGCTCACATGTCAGCATATTTTGTGCAGATCCCTCAAGCAACAGGGTATAAAAAGGGAGATTCAAAAAGTGACATTTTTATTTTTATGCCCATAGGATTATTTTGCTCCTTGAACTTCTTGGAAAACAATGATAAGTCTTGGGGAAGGTGAGTTTCGGCTTGGCTCTGGATGAGGTGCAAATAGTGTTTGAGGTACAGGATGTATGGACAAAGGAGACTTTCAATTAGAGTTGTGTATTGTTGTATATTGGTGAATTTTGATGCTGTTTTCAATGAGGAGACCCCAAAGGAGCTCAATTTAGAGATGGAGGATGAAAAGGAAAGTACGCAATGCTGCAGGATCCTTAACTTGATACGGATCCAGTGTTGGTTAGAAAAATTGGATGGGAACCATTTAAGGACACTGCCAATTAAACCCATTAGAGACTTCAGGATGTGGATACAGTGGGGATGGACAATAGCGTCAAATGCAGCTGGGAGGTCCAGCAGTATTAGGAGGTAGGAGACGTCTTCATCTATGGTCAGGGGGGAATTGTCTATGATTTGTAACTTTACAAAAAAGAGGATAGAATCAGACTCAGCCCAAGCACCTGCTTCTCCCCTTTGTTTTCATATATGATTTTTAACTAATGGCCCCTATGCTGTTGCATAATCCGAGGCCAGATTGGTAGGGATGCAAGAGATGATTGAAGCTGAGCATAAACTGCTTTTTCAATGATTTTGCCAATGAAGAATGCATGAGTGAGTGGGAGATAGTGGGCAACATCATCAGGGACTATAATAGGCCTGGACAAAATTATAATAATGCCGGGGTACAGTGAATAATTTCAGTAATTTTGTTTTTTTAGATGAAGTTACTGCAAATTACAAACATTCCTGTAATTTTGAGTAATTTGGCACAAAATCCTTCTCCAGGAGCACAGAAACAGCAAACTTAGCTGGCTGCTGCTGTTTGTGTTCTGTTTATTCTTGGTGCAAAATGCACATTTAGGCCCATTTTGTGTAATTACACTACAGCAAAGTATGCACATGCTGCCCACCCCTAGTCCACAATAGGTTGAATGGTATTATCTGGCCTGACTAAAGGTTACTGGGAATGGCATTCATGATAAAGTATGGAAGAGAGAGCTTCTCCCGAGAAAGCTATAATGTTGATAAAGCTAAGACATCATCTTCATTGCAGGTGGCATTAAAGGAGTCAACTGTTTCAGCAGAACATGCAAAAGGGTTTTGAAGGGTGACTGTTGAGGGACACCACAAGAGATGGTGGGTCTATGTGGAGAAGCTGACTAGGTCCCAGATTCTCAAATGTTTAGCATTAGGTTAGCGTTACATTTGTAATGCTAAACCGACTCAAAATGTTCTTTGGGATTCACAAACCTGCGCAAATTTTTATTTGTATTGGTTTGTGTGGCAAAGTAAAGCACAACAGCACAAAATTATTCTTTGTTTTACTTTGCGTCAAGGGGGCAGAACATCGGTGGTACATGGGCGTACCTGTGCTACCACCGATGATTTTTGGCGCTAAACCCTATTCTGAAACGTCAGAAAAAAGGGTTTAAGTGCCAAAAATGAATGCCGCTGAAAAGTAGGTGTTAAACGGAGAAATGTTTTTATTTCTCCCTGTTTTTCTGACTTTGCATGTGTGCTGCACTGCAGAGCACACATATAATGAAGGAAAGCATGTCCACTTGTCTAGGCATAGTATTTTGTACTGAACCTTTGCTAGACTTATGCACACCCCTAGCACTATGACGCTAAGGTGTGTGAGTAGAGCACAGCAGCTAAAATCGGCGCCGGCACTAGGAAGAGGGGAGGAGAGTTCTATTTCTATCTGAATATGCGGCTTTCCTGCTCTCTCCTTGTAGCACAGTGCATCGTTTTTTGCTGCTGCACTGTGCTGCATGACATCTTTCAGAATATGGGCCTTGGTGTTGTCAATGTGCTATTAGACCATCTGTACTTTTTCACTGATGAAGAGGTTGATAGCAGTGTATGTATTTGTAGAGTGTAGGAACAGAAATTCAGGCATTGCTTATGTTTTTAAACATATTTCTGCTTGTATTGAAAGTTTATTGATGTTAGCATTGTACCTTGTCTGCATTTTGGGCAAATTGACTTCAATAGCACAAGGGCATTTGGAGTCTAGTTTTATGTTGATTTTCTTTCATTTTGTTAGCAAGGACTTTGAATTACCAGGCACTGGATCTTTTGACTTATACTGCATGTTTTGCATGCTTTGTTGGAGTGTGTGTTCACATTGGTTTGCAGAAAAGCGTTAAAGGTATTTAGAGGTGTTGGCATATGAACATGGAGGTGCCATGGTGGTAGATGAGTTCAAGCTGTAGGTTGTTGATGGAGAAGGATCTAAAGCTATGGCTTAGTCTTAGTTTTTTGGATTGGACACTGAGCTGGGAGTGGTGTCCTGGTAGTCGGAGTTATAGTTAGGTTGTATTGGATTGTGATGTTGAGAAGACAAGATCGAGAATGTGGTCCCTGGATTGTTCTGGTTGCTATGGTTTACCACGCTGAGTGCATTGATATTTTGGATTGCATCTATGTTTTTCAAGCTTTCTTTGTCTGGGAGGTTTAAGTCACAAGGAAGGTGGAGTGAGCTTCTCAGATGAATGAGGTGGCCTGGAGATAAGATGGAAGGTGCTGAAATGAGATGCCTAGAGCGGGAAGTGGCATGTGAGGAGCTCCATGTGTTGAGACTCACATGCATGCCTAGGGAGTATGGCTAAAATGACTTATGGATAGTGAGGCCGCCTCTCTTCTTATGTGTTCTTTTTACATGATGGATGCTGTAGCCTCTGCACAAAGGGAAAGTTATCTTGTGCCAGGATGTGGGAGTAACACATGTTTCTGTTATGAAGGGCATATCAAGCTTGCAATAGGTGATAAGATTTGTGAAGTTTGGAGTTCAGAGCATGCATTAATGAGCATACGCTGGAATGTTTGTTTAGTAGTTTAAGAGTGTGTTTTTGCTAGTGGTATTTAATAATAACGAGATGATTTACAGAGCACATGGCTACCTCACTAAAGGTGTCCCAGCATTGCATGATTCATTTCAAAGATTCAGCCCGGAGAAGCCACATCAGGCTCAATTACATACGCCTAACAAACCAGGTTTTTAGATTCTTCTGGAAAGCTAACTCAGAGGAATCTTGCCTGAGTGATAAGGGGAGAGTGCCACATTTTAGCTGGCAAGATACTAAAAGAAACACCGCTGGGACTCACCTTTTTAACTATGGAAATACAGGCCAAGAAGGCTCCAGCTGATCTCAAATTTCTTCTAGGGATATGCGGTTTAACTACAGATTGCAGATACTCGGTGCCTCTTTTATTTAGAATTTTATGGCAATAGCACATGGCTTAAAAGATGATCCTTTCCTTTAAAGCAAGCCAGTCCAAAATTGCACCAGTGCTGGGGCCAGATGGGCCCGTCTCTGTAGTTTCAGCAACAGCCAGGCTGTGATGTTCCGTTCCTTCTGTAATCTTTTCAACCAATATTGGGAGACCCCCAGGTATAAAACATTACAATAGTCCAGTCTAGATATCACTAATGACTGGACTACTATCCTCCTAGCTACTTCTGGTAGAAAGAGAAAGATCTTTTTTGAGGATCTTACAGTCACAAGACATTCACCCACCAGGCTCTTAATTTGAGTCATACCAAATGCCTAGATTCTTAGCTTTATGCTTGGGTACAGGTAGTGGCCCCAACGAGACAGGCCACCATGCTGAGGACCAAATTGAGGGCTGCTTGCGAAGATTAGGACCTTGGTTTTGTCAGTATTGAGTTTAAAGCAACTGAGGCTCATCCACTCAGCGACCTCCAACAGGCACAATCTCAAAAGAGATGCTGTGTTGGTGTCCTGGGAAAGAGTGATGATCAATTGTGTATTGTTGGTGTATGATACGATGTAAAAGCCGTAATCCTTGAAGATATCAGCCAGGGGACATATATACAGATTGAAGACAGTAGGGCTCAGAGATGAGCCCTGTGGTACTGCCTGCCGTAGTGGAAAAACCTTGGAGCAGCAGGACCTTTGAGACACCCAAAAGGTGTGGTTCTGAATAAAAGAAGCGAACCACAGCAATGCTTGGTCACCTATTGTGGGAGCCCAGACCTCCACCCCATGATCCAAAATTGCTGGCAAGGCAGGGTCTGTAGGAGACACCAATTTAACAGATACTAAAAGAGGGAATAGGTCCTCCACAGAAATAGGTTTAAAGCTGGAGAGTCCTGTATTGTCTGCCACAGGCTCAGACCAAACTTTAAGACAGAGAGCATCTTTTACCGTCTCAGGAAAAGAAGAATACATCGTTACCAGCTTACTGAAAAAATATTGAACCAGAGCACTGCAACATTCTTCTGATGGCAGAGTCAATGCTGTCGCCAATTCAAGAGATCTTATATGAGGCTGTGTCTGTGTGCTGTGAGTATTTTATCTATGTATCTATGTCCTGTATTTAAGTGGTGGTGGTCTAGGTGTGATTGTAGGGCTAAACACCGTGGTTGATGGGTGAGACACATGATTATATCTGTTGGAAAGTGGGTTCTTGGTAGTGACAAGTATTAACATACCACTGGCAATAAGGCCACTAACCAAATATAGGTTCAGTAAAGGTTTCAGTAAATTAGCACCTTATTCAACCCTTGGTAGCTATTACCAAACAGGCAGGCCTAATTTAGGAAACAAGAGTGTAAAGCATTCAAAAACACCAATACAGTAAATAAGTGACACAAAACACAATAACAGTGCCACACCCATTTATACAAATAGATTATATTTCTACGAGTAAATAGACACCAAAACAACAAAAATCCAATGTAGGGAACCAGAGATATGAATTTTTAAAGAATAAACACTTTCTAGTGCTTAGAAACACAAAGCGCTAACTTTACCGAATTCTCCAAAATTGTCCAAACTTCAGGAGGTGTTTCCTGAAGTCCTCAGTTCAGTACAAAGGGTCCAAACCACAAATCCAAGGGTCTGGAATATCCTGAATGGCCTTGGCAAGTTGACCACAATTCCCACAAAGCACCTGGCCTAATCCTTGAAAGTCCACTGGATACACTCCAGACTCTTACTGGAAATGATGCAGGTAAAGCTCCGCAAGCCTGTAGCTGCAGGGAATCCACTCCTGAGTTCTTCTTGAAGCAAGGCACCGTCCCCATGCCTGTAGTACTAGATTGTGCAGCAGGTGCAGTTATCTCAGAAGCGCAGGCCAAGGGTGCGAATCCGGATTCCAGCAGGGCAGTCCTTCCTCCTCTTGTAGTTTCAGGCAGCAGATCTGAGAGGCGATGTACCTCTCACATATGTATTCACAGCTCCTAGGCATCAGGAAGGGAGGCACCCTGTCCAATAGAGTGCAAAGTGACACGCAGATGCATGATCACTTCCTCCAAAGTGTGACATATTCCTGTCCCAGAAAACACAATTCTTCCAAAATCCATGATGGCTGAAATTTCAGCAGAACAATAAGAGCTGACTAAATCAACCCCCAGTGTGGCTCATTTCTATAGTTCTCCTCATCCTAACATTTGCAAATTCCTTCCTTAAGCCCAGTATCTGTCCGAGGAGTCCAGAAGGTGGGGGTTAGGTGATCTGGCATTCCCTTTTGTCCGGCATTCCTTTGAGGCAATATGTTTTATTAACTCTTCCCCTGCTCTGGCACTCATTGTAGCCCCAGAACTGCCCTTCAGCAGATAGACTCTTCCCTGGACAGCCACTTATCACTGAATCAAGCAGCTCTGTTAATCCTGTTAGCACTGACCAATCAGAGGGGCGATTCAGAAGGCTGGTTTTTTGGCATACAGATAGAAACGTCTTATAACTTCTTTTCTGTACAAGTTGTGATAAATTCACCAATGTCAAATTGCTGGATTTTTCAGAAAAAATCATTTAAGTCCTTGAATGACTTTTCTATGCTTTTCCTTACTATATTTACAATAAAATACAATATTGCAGTGAGCCTATGGAACCCAGTATCTACAATGGTGGAAAAATGAAAGCATCAGTTTTTCCCTCACCAGGATTCATAAAACATCTTCTATAAGGACCCCGGTTTATAGTTACATAACCCCCACCCCTGGGACAACAAGGAAAGACCGTGTGGATTTCTAATTTGTGACAATAAGGTAGATTTTCACCTTTAAAGTGCCCATAACACCAACGTCGAATTGGGGCACCATTTCCATTTAAATGCAGTCTGCTGAGTCAGGCTGTCTTTAAAAAAAACTCAAGCAGTCCCCACATGCAAAAAGCAGCAATTCTGCCCAGCCTCTACTTCCATGCCCTATTATGTACTAGGGTCTTGTAGGTAGTTGGAACCCCCTTGCCATATTATTCACTAGAAGTTGTCATGCAAATGGTATGAATTTAGCTTTTAAAGACAGGCTGTAAGGAGGCCTGCATTTAAAACATGCAAGTGCTGAACTTCTGCTGGGCATCTAATCCCCATGCCTTATTATATACGAGGGGCTTACAGGCAGATTGTACCCCCTTGCCCCACTATACAGTATACTGGGGACTTACAGGGTCTGTCAGGCCAATTGGAAGGGTACCCTAATACCTAAAGTACTCTACTACATATGTGTGTTTTAACATAGAATTGGCCTGTATCTCTCTATCAGAGCCCATGGCACTATCAGAGTCAGCTACCATCAGCACCAGTCAACAACAAAGCAAATTGGGGGTGAATAGGGCAAAAAGATGACTTTGCAACATGGCCCCCTCCCAAACTAAAGGTGATGGGTCAATAACCTGCACCCAGGTAGTCCTCATCAGCTAAGTGAAAAAACCTAGAAAGTCCATCTGCATTGGCATGTGCAATCCCAGGTCTGTGCTTCACTATAAAGGTCATCCTCTTTAGGGAAATGGACCACCTCAAAAGTTTGGGATTTTCTCCCCTTGTCTGCATGAGCCACCTGAGCGGTCTGTGGTCATTCTGAACACAAAAGTAAGTACTGAAAGATATGGCCTAAGCTTTTTCAGGGACCGGATGACAGCAAAGGCCTCCATCTCAATGGCACTCCATTTTTGTTCTATGGGGAGAAGTTCCCTGGTAATGAAGGCAACTGGCTGATCAAGGCCCCTGTCATTTACCTGTGTCAATACTGCCCAAATTCCTTGCTCAGAAGCATCTGTCTGCACTACAAACTCCTTTGTGTAATCTGGGGCCAGCAACGTTGGTGCTAAACATATGGCAGCCTTCAGAGTGTCAAAAGCGTTCTGACACTCTGGAGTCCAAATCACTTTCTTTGGCCTCTTCTTAGAAGTAGGTTTTGTCAGGGGAGCCACAATGGTCCAATAGTTCTGAACAAATCTTCTATAGTACGCAGTCAGACCAATAAAGGCCCTGGCCTATGCCTGGGAAGTAGGAGCTGTCCAATCCAAAATTATTTGGATATTGGCCTTGAGAGGTTGCACATGGCCTCCACCTACAAAGTGACCCAGGTACACCACAGAACTCTGCCCTATCTGGCACTTGCTGGCTTTAATAGTCAGACTGGGTGGCAGCATGGCCTGAAGCACTTCCCTCAGGTGGTTTAAGTGATATTCCCAGGTGGAACTATACACAGCTATATCATACAGATATGCTGCACTAAACTGCTTCAACCCAGACAGGACCCTGTTCACCAACCTTTGGAAGGTGGCAGCGGCATTCTTTAAGCCAAATGGTATTACTTTGAACTGGTAATGGCCCTCTGGTGGGGAGAATGCTGACCTCTCCTTTGCTCCGTCAGTGAGGGCAATCTGCCAGTATCCTGAGGTCAAATAAAATGTACTCAGATACCTAGCAGCCTCTAAACTATCAATGAGCTCATCAGCTCTAGGTATAGGGTGTGCATCAGTCTTTGTGACTGCATTCAGTCCTCTGTGGTCCAAACAGAACCTTAATTCCTTCTTTCCACGCTAGGGATTAGGTTTGGGCACCCGCATCACTAGACTGGCCCATGGGCTGTCAGAGGGCTCAACTACCCCAACTCCAGCATCTTAGCTACCTCATCCTTAATGTTGTCTCTGACATGGGCAGACAACCTGTACTGTTTATTTTTGATAGATGGGCTGTCACCATTGTCAATGTGGTGGACACACCAATCAGCGACTCCTGTGGTCAAAGAGAACAGACCAGCAAACTGCTCCAGCACCTACTTGCAGTCTCTGTGCTGTCTCTCAATTTCAGAGAGAGTACCACTCCCTCCACTGACCCATCTTGCACATCATTGGAGAGGAAGTCAGGTGCTGGCTCAGTTTGCCCCTCTTCTCCCTCATCTGTAATCAATAACATGGTCATGTCTGCCCTGTCATGGTAGGGTTTCAATCTATTGACATGCAGAAGCCTATGAGGGTTCCAGGGGGTGTTAAGGTCTACCATAGAGGTAACCTCACCCTTCTTTTCAATGATTGGATAGGGCCCAGTCCACTTGTCATGGAGGACCCGAGGAGATAAAGACTCAAACACCCATACCAATTGCCCTGGGATATACTCATGCATTGCAGCCTTCTGATCATACCAGTGATTCATGAGCTCGTGGCTAGCTCCAGAGTAGCTTCCCTAACTCCTATGGTTGAGGTAGGGAGACACAATGGGACCATCAGGCTTCAAAATAAAATTATGCCTTCTTTGTCATGGCTTTTGCAGACCTGTAGGCTATGTGAGTGGTCCAAATTGCAGCCCTCAGACATACTGGGCCAAGGATTTACAAATACATGGCAGGGGGTTTTCAGCCTTTACTGGACCTGCCGAAGGGTTTGCAGCCCTTGAGCTTTATTCACTAACACCATGGGAGGTCCAACAAGAGTACGCAAGTTTGCAAGGGTCCACAAACCTAAGACAGGATTAACAAAATAACAAATGTAAAAAAACATGGTATGGCTATAGATCAGAAGACTGCCCACCCCCTCTGTGCATGGCCAAAGTCTGTGAATAGTGGTGATTGGCCATCTGTGGCAGGTTGTGCTCAGGGCTTGACACTAGTCAAGGCCCTGCTGCCAAATACTGCTGCACATGCCAAAGGTCATAAACAGAATAGTTGGCGTACTAGCCATCAGTAGTGCAGATTGACAGCCTATTGTCAGGTTGGACACGAGGAACTGTTGCATGCGGTATATGATCAGAAGACTCCAATAACCCACAGAAAAAACTAAGGTTAAAACACTAGCAATGTACTTAAACATATTTAAAGTACATTATTGTTATGAATTAAAACCAAAAAAAACACTGTCATTGACAAGTTATGGTTATATCAGAATGAGAACTCACAAATCATTGATACAAACCATAAACACCTGTCAAATGCAATGCTTGTGTCCTCTCAATATTTAAGTACCAACACCTAAAAGCACAATAACTTATAGTAATCTATTTGATAGTGTTATTGTTATATGTAATCTGGTATCCAACCTGTTAGATAATTTGTGACATTTGTAATTCTATTTACTACATCAAGATGAGGTCATGAGACTGCGTATGGCGTGCTACTGATGGTTTACATGGCTGTCTTACAAGTTATGGATTGTAGTCATAACCATAACATGTTAATTTCAGTGTTTTTTCTCTTTTAATTTGTAACCATTACTTTAACTGTGATTTTTAAGTGAGTATCTAAGATTATCTAAACATTGGTTTGGTGTTTCAGTGGCCACCTTTATTTATTATTAGTCCTGGGGAGCCTACCACTAGGTCTGTGTTCCTAAAGGGGGGGGGGCTGCTTGGTCCACCCCGAGCATCCAGAGGCTCTGGGGAGCCTACCCCTAGCTCCCAGGACCAAGAACAATTTTATATATAGTACCTTCTGCCAGTCATCAGTAGGTTGTTATAGTTAGGACCATGTTTCCACAGAAAAGTTTTTTTTTTTTTTACTTTCCTACATCTTTGCCACCGTTTGACGAATCTGCACAAAAATTTGCAAAATAGTGCCCTAGTGATTCTTGTGGTGCACGAGGGCAGAGAAAAAGGGGGGTCAAAAAAGTTGCTCTTTCCATGATAATTCCCTCAGGACCTATAGACACGACTAAGGCCAAAACCACTGGACGGAATGACACAAAATTTGGCAGAAAACTAGCTGTCAGCAAACAGATTACGCTTTCACTTATTTGGTGTAATCTGTTTAGTAGTTTAGGGAATATTAAAGGGAAAATACATTTGTATATCTGAGCTTGCAAACTCTTTGAGATGACCTTGGGGAATAAGAGCTTGTGCAGAAAAATTCACAAATCTGTTTGGCTGGCAACACTAAAGCCAGGAAGTGTTATCATCTATCTTGGAACATGGCTTCAGCGGAGTCCAAACAAAAAACGGAGAACAAAAAGGAAAAGTGGCCAGGGTAGGGACACCCTGACCCTTTAGCTCTGGTGCTGCGACAGACACACCCCACTAGGGCAAATAAGAACATTTTAAAATATTTTTGCTGAAAATTTGTGACAAATCCACTAATTTGTGGCAAAAATTTTTTTTTTTTAAAACAAGTGTGGTTGGGCCGGGTCCGGAGAAGTATAAAAAAATAAGGAGGGGGGCACACACGACCCTCACCTTGACTTATTATTGCCCTGGGGACCACCACCTCTCTGGGGCTTTAATGATATTCAACGCAGGGGGCTGTGCAGCCCCCCACCGCAGCCCTGGGGACTGCCATCCACTTTGGGGCATGAATAGATTAGAATGTGTGGGGGTGCCTGGCTCCTTAGCAGACCTGGGGATCACCACCTCCCAGGGGCATTATTAAATTAGAATGCTGTGGGGCCAACCCCCGCATCGTTGGTGACCGCCACCTCCCTGGGGCATTAATAAATTAGAATGCGGAGGAGCTGCCCCCCGCCCAACCACAGCCCCATCTCCCAGGGGCACTGATAAATAGGAATGCAAGGGGCTGCCTGCCCCCAAGGAACGGCTCCTGCTGTGCTCTAGGGTGCCCCATAAAAAATAAGTATTTAGGCTGTTCCATGTGCATGGGTTTTCCCAAGGCTGAGATCAGCCTGGGGAGGGGGGCTGCACAGTCCCCTCCCCAAATGAAATACATTTTTTTAGAAGGCCCCATTTTTTTATGCCTGGGTCAGGGCAGGCGCTAGGGGACCTGTGGGCCTATTTCCATGGTGGAATACCACGGAATAGGCCCACAGGTGCCTTCCCCAGGCCCCCGGGACACCCCCCACACCAGAGGGATTGCGGAGGATGGGGGACCCCATCCCAGGTAAGTTCGGGTAAGTATTGCATTTTATTTTTTAAAGTGCCATAGGGGGCCCTGGAATGGGCCCCGCTACATGGCACTGGGTGCAATGGCCATGCCCAGGGGACCCTGGTCCCCTGTGGTGGCCATTGGCGTGGTGGGCATGACTCCTGTCTTTTCTAAGACACGAGTCATGTGGTATGGATGGCTTTGGGTCAGAAAATGAATCTAGGCAGGTTAGAGTAATTTTTTTTACTCTAACCTGCCTAATGTCATTTTTTGGTGCAAAACCGCCTTCTTCCATAGCGCCAGCTCCACCCGACTAACACAATTTGTTTAAGCTAGCCCACTCTTTGCACCAGGTTGCACCATTCCATAAATATGGTGCCTGGCTGGTGAACAGAAATGGAGCAAGCCAGTGCTAAACCTGTTGGTGCAAAATTGCGTTAATGCAGTTTTGCACCAAAAAGTATAAATCTGGGCCTTAGTTTATAAATATGAAGCAACAGCAGCAATAAATTCAGTTGCGTGGCCATGGTACAGCAGACGCAGTGACACCAGAGTGGGCCCAAGAGTGTGAGCAGCCCTCTTCACGAACATTAGCATTTGGTTTATAAATATCATGCAACAGCAGCAGTAAATTGATGTGCGTGGCCATGGTGGTTTAGGTGCAGTGACACCAGAGCAGGCCCAAGAGTGCAAGCAGCCCCCTTCATGGAAATTAGCATTCAGTTTATAAATATCAAGCAATAGCAGCAATAAATTCAGCTGCATGCCTTTGGAGCAGCAGGTGCAATGACAATGGGAGCAGGCTGAAGAGTGCGAGCAGCCCACTTCAAGGAGATTAGCATTCAGTTTATAAATATCAGGCAAGAGTAGCAATAAATTCAGGTACGTGGTCACAGTGAAGCAGGTGCAGTGACACCTGAGCGGGCCCAAGAGTGCGAGCATCCCACTTCACGGTGATTAGCATTCAGTTTATAAATATCAAGTTACTGCAGCAAAATATTCAGGTGCGTACCCATGGGTGCAGCAGGTGCGGAGACACCGTAGCGAGCCCAAGGGTGCAAGCAGGTCACTTCATGGAGATTATGACTGGCTTCTACTATTCAACCAGGGGCCGGGGGTAAATTCCATGCTTACATTATGGTAAATGACACCCTTGGTATGCCACTGAATATAATGTTACTATGCTTTCCCTTTTCATGTGAATAATAACCTCTTAATCCTTTTCACAGCCTCTTAAATTTCACACTGTCAAATGTCACAATCATAAAACAATATTTTTTCTTGTGTGGTAAGTGAGAATTTCCCAACTGCATGCGTGGCCCTTCTCCACACCCTCTCTCTCCTGGCCTTCCCTGCAAACAGGTAGAACACTTGAGCCATTCTCTTTAAAATGCAGTGCCAAGGACTGCTTTTTTCCAGTTCTGACCCTCCTAAAACTGAGCCCTGAGTGGAGCAGAAAAATATCCTGAATGAGCCCATGCTTGGCAGCTATGTGAATGGGTGGTACAATACTTAGGGACATATTTAAGAAAGCGCCACAGTGCAGCACCACTTTCCTTGTGCCCTGTTGCGCCTCCCTACCACCTCCATGTGTATGCCACATTTAAAATACGGCACACCATGGCATAGGGTAAGGGGCAATACCGTCATTTTTACGCTATTGATGTACTCTACAGCAGTAGTGCCAAAATATTGGTGCTACTCCCACAGAGTACATGGGGGCCCATTGTATGCAATGGGATGCCCCCTTTAAACAGCTACTCTGAGCAGGTGTTAAAAGTGCCCCAAAAATTATGCAAGGAAATCTGTAAGATTTTCTTGCACCATTTATTGGCCCCCCTAACAAGGGAATATCCCCTTTGCATAAATTATGCCTGGCACAGGCATCATGTAGTACAAAAGGTTACAAAGTGGTGCAATGCATGCATTGCGCCACTTTGTTAATACGGCGTGGTGTTTTTGGTCTTCTAACACCAGATTAGCGTAAAAAATTACACTAACGTGGCGTTAGTATTGCGCCTGGGGCTCTTAAATATGCCCTATAATGTTGCATCCTGTAAGCACAGACTTCACACTGAGGCATTTCAACAGACCATCTCTCACCTTGTAATTTAAATATGTTGAACTAGCACATGAGCCAAACAAATCTCTTCACTCATTCCTCGGCAAACAAGCATTTGCAATGCAATGGGTCTCATGTTTACTCGAGTTAAAACTATTAACATTGTAAACTCCTACCCAGACTTTTTTTGCCACATAAACTGAAAATGAAAAGTAAAAGAGTTTCACATAAGAGAGCCAAAGGCTGCCATGAGCACAAAGTAAACACACAAAAGGAAACAGAAGTTCTCTTGCAGTGAAACTTATCGTCAAAAGCTCAATTATCCATGTTACCGGCAAAAGTGCAAATATCCATGTAATGTCATGCAAAGCGCTGTACTAATGCCCAGCAAGATCATGCTGCCTATGAAATAAAGAGAAAAAATAGTGCAGAAAACATATGGAAGCCTTGTATGTTTTCAGTAGTTGGCCGGTGCACTCGAGACGGGCTAAACACCGGTAAAGCCATGACGTATGCATGCTTTTCACTAATTAAATCAAGCTATTTTTAAAAGGCAAACCTATGAACCAACCAAACTGACGGGCTTGACATGGGTGTGGTTAAAAGCCCACAGAGAGCTAACAGCAGGGATATAGCGCTTTGCACTCCATCCTAATAAGGTACAAATTACTACTTTGGAAACCTGAGATAATAATTCAACAGACTACACCACATAAACAACTATTAGCAGTTTATCAAATTTAAAACAAACATTATTATCAGCTTTTTCTAATCTTTCTAATCCAGTTATAAACCTATTGGCTTTGCCATTTCTTTTTAGGTCGGGTGTCAGCCAACACCTTTTGTTTTCCCAAAATAAATTGTTTAAAATTTACTTACGTATAAAGACATACATTAGGGGTGCTTTCAGCCAGCTCTCTCCATCAATTGATCTGTTGTGATGTATTTTATATTTGTTGCCGCCTACCACAGCATATAAAATGTGACAATGGGTCAGCCTACTTCATTTACTGGCTTCCGTCACTTTGAGTTTTGGCATTTTGTCTCATTACTGCACTGCGCAGAGGATCTGTAATAAAGCACTGTAAGGTGTTGTACTGCCATTTGATAAAGTTTTGTTTTGACCAATGACTTTGTGTTTCACCACTGCGCATATTAGTTGCTCAATGTTCACCAGTAGCACATGGTATGTTTTGTTCAGTTTAGCCGCCTATGGGCTTTGACATTGCATTAGTCATTACATTCTGTATTCTGCCTATTGGCTTTGACATGGCATTAGCCATTACTTTCTGTATTCAGTTTAGCCGCCTATGGGCTTTGACATTGCATTAGCCATTACATTCTGTATTCTGCCTATTGGCTTTGACATGCTGTATTCAGTTGAGCCGCCTATGGGCTTTGACATTGCATGCCTATTGACTTTGACATGATGTATTCAGTTTAGCTGCCTATTGACTTTGACATGCTATTAGATATTCTGCCTATTGGCTTTGACATGATATCATATATTCAGCTTAACTGCCTATTGGCTTTGACATGATCTTATACATTGCATTTTGTATTCAGCTCAGCTGCCTATTGGCTTTGACATGATATTATACATTGCATTTTGTATTCAGCTCAGCTGCCTATGGGCTTTGACATGATATAAGACATTGCATTTTGTATTCAGCTTAGATGCTTATTGGCTTTGACATGACACTAGACATTGCATTTGATATTTAGGTTAGCTGCCTATTGCCTTTAACATGACATTGCATTTGATATCTAGGTTAGCTGCCTATTGCCTTTAACGTGGAGTTAGACATTGCAGTTGAGAATCCAAGCTGTATTTTTCCAAGCTGTGTTTTTGCACCAGAGAACCAAGATGTTTTTCTCACAGTAGACTAGACATGATAAGAGAGAGTACATGGGTGTTGTTTTTTCTTCGCTTGAGCTTGGGAACAGGAGTAGTCTTGGAGACCTGGCCAGTCTCCAAAAGGCTTGCTCAGTTTCCCAGGTCTGAGAGGAGGGGGCACACCTTTGTAACGAATGTAACAGGCTGCAGAGAGTCAGATTCGAATCTGCCGGACCTCGTGCTGGAGCTTGGCGCCAGCTGCCAGCAATCCCGTGTGGGTACATGAATCTCTCTTTCTCGCGGCTGACAGGGGTCATCAGCTTGCAGACCTTAGAAAGATGAAGCTGTAGATAATTCCCACACGGTGAAGTATTTGTTTTGCTTTGCATTCAATATCTTATAAATATAACCTGCTGTGCATATTGCAAACTGATATATTTTGTTTGATTAACGCGGACTTGAAAGCTACTAATTCGTCATACATAAAATATTGTGGTTGGGGAAGAATTAACAACAATAAAAGTCTTCTTTGACCTCACAAGTGCATTTCTAGTGTGTTATGTTAGTGCTTAGAAACTAGATAATAGGAAAGCACTACAATTGGTACCAGAAGTGGGGTCGGTCATTAAGAGGTGATTAAGAAGGGGTTTGACGAGTTAGTAGATTTCTAAGTGCACACTTTAAAAGTGTAATTGTTTTTTTGTTGTTTGGAGAGTTACAGAAATTGTTTTTTGTTGTTTGGAGAATCACAGTAGCACGGCAGACCATGTCATGTGTTGTTAAACTGCCTGATGGTGCTACGAAAAACTGTGAATTGTTTGTTGTTTGGAGAATCACAGTAGCACGGCAGACCATGTCATGTGTTGTTAAACTGCCTGATGGTGCTAAGAAAAACTGTGAATTGTTTTCTGTTTGGGGAATTACAGAAGAAAATGCATGTGTAGAAAACGTGTGTTTTGGAAGTAATGATGACAGAAAGGTCTGGATACCTTTATCTGCTTACAGAGAAATGCAGGAGAAATGTAGGCAGTTGGAACATGAAAATAGGAATTTACGTGAGCAAATTAGCCCGACTGAAAGTTATAAAAAGGCTGTTTTTGAAGAATCTTTCTTGTCCCATTCCAGTAATGAGGGGGTTAAGACAGCTCCGAGCTGCACTGAGTTTTCGTGTGAGCCAGGGTTTTTGGCAGACAAAATGCATTCCTTAACTGATAACACGGATGAGAGAGACCAGAATGTGATTTACGAGTTACCGTTGCAAAATGCACAAGTAAAACGAAGGATTTTAGAGCAAGACAGCCCGAGTTTCATTAGCTTGTTTGATTTTTGGAAAAAGAATATCCCTCATTTGAGTGAAATCCTAACACTTTTGTATATGGTCACTGTGAAAAATTATATGCAGCTGCGCGCTTGTGATTTGGCAAATGAAATAATGCAGACTTTAGGTTTTTGCGCAGTGCAAGAAGGAAATACTTATGTACATGTAATTCAAGAACAAGGAAAGAAAATAGTGCCCCTAGCTAGAATCATGCAATGGATCTGGTACTTGCAAGACAGGGCTAGAGTACCACAGGTAAAAGAATTACCGGTGAAATTGTGTGCACCATTTGAATTCGTGTCCACTGAAGATAAAAAGCATGTTTGTTTCACTAATGATTCATTGACTGAAATGTTGCTTTCTGGCACAGTAGAAGGAACAGCGTTGTATAATGTGTGTCAGATTTTAAAGCAAGAGCTACGTGAGATGTGTCATTTTTATGCTGATTTTTGGTTCATTGCTAATGTTTTAGCACCTAACTGGTTCAATTACCTTGCAGATGTTAATGAGAAAAATTCAGAGAGAGAAGTGTACACCCAGAATTCTGCCTTAGTGGGGATGGCTAAGTGGGTGCCCCAGAAATGTGAACAGCTGAGAGAAAAAGCCACTTACAGGTGGGCAGAGATGAGAGAGATGCACATTCCCCTAGATTTGATAAAAACTGTGCAGCACGCACAAAAGCAATCTGTCATGCAAGCAGTCACAGAGCAGTTGGGGAGAGGAACGTTACCAGGACAGGAATGGCAAAGTGATCAGGTTTTAGGGAGAGTGATTGCTGCAAATTACCAAGGAAAAATCGAAATTATGCTGATACCTAGAAAAGAATCTGATTCATTCATACAAATTGGAGACAGAATGGCCCAAATTGGCAAAAATGCAGTGAATGGAGGTTTGGTAAAGAATGAGTCTGCCCCAGCCCTTCTGACAGTGCAAGATTAGGGAAGCTGTGGTGCAGCAGATAAAAACCTCAGTGCTTATGTGTGGGCTGAAGCCCCAAGTGACCCTCCAGAACCTGCAGAAAATATAACAAAGGGCCCCAAAAACGTCCTGCTGATTATAAAACAGGGAAAGAAAGAGGAAGGGTGCAGTTTAAATGAAAAATGTTATTTGCAAGAAAAGTCATACTTGTTTCTCTTGCAGATCCTACCACGTTTCGCCACTGTCCCTGAGTGTGCTGTGTGGTCCCCCTTCCGGTGTGTGCGTGTGGGGTCGGGGAAGGGACCGAATCCCAAACCTGAACCTGGCTGAGTAAAGTGCCAGCACCATGGATCCATTTTGCGCAAACTGCGCCTTCAGTTCAAGTTCAACTTGTTTGATTGCATTCTTCTACTGGAACTAAGCTGTGTTTTTGTTTCTTTTTCCCTTCTCGTATGGAACTCTGACTTTTGCTTACCTTCCAGAAAACCTTTCAGGTGGACCGTGCACCTTTACATGAGCAGAACTCATGCCACATCAAATTGCTAACACTGTTGAATTAGAGACTCACTCAGAGTATAAAAATTGCCCAGTCTTTTCTATGTAGATGTATCTGATGTGAAAAGGTCATGAAATCAATGTGTTAATCCACTTCTATTGCTTTACAGGGATTGCTTTGATCATAATGTTTTTTTTTTTGTGCTGATGTTTTTTGTTTTTGTTTGAAACAAGAGATATGTGAAACAAAAATTCATTGGTCAAAGGGCGGAATGTACTGTCATTTGATAAAGTTTTGTTTTGACCAATGACTTTGTGTTTCACCACTGCGCATATTAGTTGCTCAATGTTCACCAGTAGCACATGGTATGTTTTGTTCAGTTTAGCCGCCTATGGGCTTTGACATTGCATTAGTCATTACATTCTGTATTCTGCCTATTGCTTTGACATGGCATTAGCCATTACTTTCTGTATTCAGTTTAGCCGCCTATGGGCTTTGACATTACATTAGCCATTACATTCTGTATTCTGCCTATTGGCTTTGACATGCTGTATTCAGTTGAGCCGCCTATGGGCTTTGACATTGCATGCCTATTGACTTTGACATGATGTATTCAGTTTAGCTGCCTATTGACTTTGACATGCTATTAGATATTCTGCCTATTGGCTTTGACATGATATCATATATTCAGCTTAACTGCCTATTGGCTTTGACATGATCTTATACATTGCATTTTGTATTCAGCTCAGCTGCCTATTGGCTTTGACATGATATTATACATTGCATTTTGTATTCAGCTCAGCTGCCTATGGGCTTTGACATGATATAAGACATTGCATTTTGTATTCAGCTTAGATGCTTATTGGCTTTGACATGACACTAGACATTGCATTTGATAATTAGGTTAGCTGCCTATTGCCTTTAACATGACATTGCATTTGATATCTAGGTTAGCTGCCTATTGCCTTTAACGTGGAGTTAGACATTGCAGTTGAGAATCCAAGCTGTATTTTTCCAAGCTGTGTTTTTGCACCAGAGAACCAAGATGTTTTTCTCACAGTAGACTAGACATGATAAGAGAGAGTACATGGGTGTTGTTTTTTCTTCGCTTGAGCTTGGGAACAGGAGTAGTCTTGGAGACCTGGCCAGTCTCCAAAAGGCTTGCTCAGTTTCCCAGGTCTGAGAGGAGGGGGCACACCTTTGTAACGAATGTAACAGGCTGCAGAGAGTCAGATTCGAATCTGCCGGACCTCGTGCTGGAGCTTGGCGCCAGCTGCCAGCAATCCCGTGTGGGTAGATGAATCTCTCTTTCTCGCGGCTGACAGGGGTCATCAGCTTGCAGACCTTAGAAAGATGAAGCTGTAGATAATTCCCACACGGTGAAGTATTTGTTTTGCTTTGCATTCAATATCTTATAAATATAACCTGCTGTGTATATTGCAAACTGATATATTTTGTTTGATTAACGCGGACTTGAAAGCTACTAATTCGTCATACATAAAATATTGTGGTTGGGGAAGAATTAACAACAATAAAAGTCTTCTTTGACCTCACAAGTGCATTTCTAGTGTGTTATGTTAGTGCTTAGAAACTAGATAATAGGAAAGCACTACAGGTGTGTGAGAACAATACCAGCTCCTGTTCAGCCTTGGGCTCAAAACCACCTCCTAAAGTACATCGCAGTCTGAGGGTACACAATCACACTTACCACTCATTTTTTATTGTCCAAATTAGTTAATTATAGGCAAGCAGCAAATCCTGCTGTATGCGTGTGCTCCACTGCATTTCTCCAACCTGACACTTGTCACCCCGCCAAACATTCCAGGGCTGCAGAGAGATCTTCCGTAAAGATTCGAGCTCAGTGAGATGCCCACTCTGATATTTTGTAAGCAGTAAGTAGAAAAAAAAGTTTATTTTGCCAGTCTGCTTTTCTATGTGTGTCTGTCTCTAAGTCCAGACGTTGGATGTGAGTGCTGCAAGTTTGTGAATGTTTACAAACATCGCAAACACAAGATTCTTTGCCTCATAATGGATCCACAGCCAGTGCTTAGTTTGTAAAAGATTGAGTGCCGGTGTTGTGCAGCCATTTTAGTTATAGCTCCATGCATGTTATTTGTGCATACTAGGCCTGCCTCTGTGTACTTTAAACTAGATATATTTTATTCAGCTTTGTTTATTATTATTACAGTAGCCACTTTCACTATCTAACTGTTTTTGCCTAGGCCAGCACTCTGTTCTCAAACAGGTCATTCTTGCTCACTCTGTGCTTCTTCCAAGGCTGCAGTAAGATAGGTTGCCGGTGAATGTGGTGTACACATCCTCCATGTAGCCACTTACGACTGCGCAAACAGCGGAGTATTGATGCTTTGTGCCAATTGCAGGTTGTGCAGAGCGATCGATGTACATGACTCTTTGATACTGATCAATAGGCAGTGTGTTTGCAGGAACTGGGTATTCTACTTCATATTGCAAAAATTCTTGTAATTTTGGGTCAAAGATGTAGTCTACATCAATGGCTGTCAATGATGTGGCAAATTGTATCCAACGTGGATGTAGTTCTTTAGCGTTATGAACGCTCGCTTTTGTGACAGCCTCAAGGGCTGGGATGGGAGAAACGACTGTAATGCGTTTACCCTGGGCTAGAGGTCTTTCTTTAATGACAGCTATCTGAACGGCAGTGAGAATTTTCTCAGTGGGAGCAAAGCGTTGTTCTGCTGCTGAGTTCAAATGTGATTTGTATGCAATTGGTACGGTCTCACCCTCATTAAACGTTATATAGGTGAAACCAATGGCACCAACAATTACTCTGATGACCAAGTGTGTTTTATTGTCCCTCGTATGTAGATGTTGTGCTGCAAGCATGTCTGTCTGCAGGTCTCTGAGAATGCGTGTGTGTTCAACTGTCCAAAATTTACTTGAAAAGTCAGGACGTATTACGTCATATAAAGGTTTTATGCGTGTTGCATAATCAGGAATGTATGTTCTGCCAAAATTCAGGAAACCCAATAGAGATTTTAGTTTTTTAATCGTATTTGGAGGTTATAATTGTGCGCATTTTTCTAAGAATTGTGGCGCTAGGCTTTTTCCTTCACTCAATAGCTCTTATCCCAGAAACAGGACACTGAGGAAGGCATTTTTTTTTTTTATGTTGAATTTGCATCCAAATTCAGCAAAGCCCACAACAATGAGGGCTACACATCTTAAATGTTGCAGCAATTCATCATCCGTGAGATAGATATCATCTACAGAGGACAATGCTTCATGGTCAATGTCGTGCAAAATTACAGTCACACGAGTTGTACCCCTGGGGTAAATGACAGAATTGTTTCTGGGAGCCTAGTGCACTGAAACTTGATAAGTCTGTACTCTCAGGCGCTATATTCTGGCAGAAGAAACCATTGAAAATATCCAGTGTTGTTTTGTATTTTTTGCACACTATGTTGTTCATCAGTGCTGTGCTATGTGAGTTTTGTATAGCATATGTGCGTGTATGACTGTTTAAATGTCTGTAGTCTAAGACTATTCGGTATGAATGGTCGGGTTTAGCTACTTGAAATGAAGGATTATTCATTGGGGAGACACAGGGTTCAATTACGCCCTGTTACTCCAGTTGTGTGAGAATTTCTCTCACGGGTGCTTTTGCATCATGATTTATTGGATACTGAGACTGAGGTTGTGGTTGATTTTTAATAGGAATTACATGGTAGGGGGAATCTTTATCCCATCCTATGTGGTTGCAATATAATGCGATATAATGCGGGTGCCTGCGCCAATGCCCAATCGATGGCGTAGGATTCTGCAAGTTCTTCTGGAACAAGGGACAAGGGACAAGAAAGAAGGTTGAATAACATCTTCCCCATATGGGCAGGTACAGACAAAATCAGGTGGCCAATCTTGTTCGGCCAACAAAACATCATATATATTGACTACGCTATCCCAAAAGATAGCATCTGTTGTGCGTTCAATGTCTCCTTCTAACTGTAGAGTTACTTCATTCATCCTATCAGTCATGGAGTGATAGTGCCCACGTCCTGTTCTTCAAGAGGACCCTCTTCTTGAGGGGCATATTGAACTGCAACTGCTGCCACCTTTTTCTTTTTAAATCGTGGTTTTTGTTGAGGAGGTTTCCCTTCCTTTTTAACAGAAACCTCTGTTGAACGTTGTGATTCCTGTCTCGGTTTCACATACTCTGTTCTTTGCTCTGACCACCCACCTCTATCACTGCGTTTTTTTCGATGAGGCCTGAAAGGAACAAGATTGGTGTGTATCAGTATATTGATATCCATCAGGCATTTTTATATTATCTCTATTTCTGAGATCATATCGATTCTCCCCTTTCTTTTTTAGGAGTTTGTTGTTTTTTATCCCAGCGGTTTTTATTACCCTCAGGAGGTTGCTTGGAAAAATCTTTATTAGATTTGCCCTGAAATTATGGTTTAGTTGGTCTGGCCCCTAGACTATCACGACCAATACTAGAGTAGGTCTCTGCGATAAGCTTTGCCAACTCACGTTCTTGATCCTGTTGAGGAACATCCCGGAGCCACATGCGCACCGCTAGTGCGACCTCCTCCCCTTTAAGGTTACTTTAAATGATTGACAATACTGTGCCAATGTTGCCCATTAATTGCATCCCCAAGTCTAGGGCCGGGGCAGCCCTTTATTCATCTTGAATTTGTTTCAACACTTTTGGCAAGTTGGCAAGTGTCGGGGTACTGTGTGCAGTAGTGTAGAGTGTGGCAAATACTGTGCCCCATGTATTACAGCTATCTACTGGGGGGACCAACCCAAATGGCAGGCACATTGTCAAAATTCTATGTTTATCCTGAGGTCCCGTATGGGAAAATACTGCTTCCAGTGCATTTATTTTTTGAGCTAGCCAAAACGGAATTTCTTCTCGTTTGGCGTGTACTTTATCCATGAGCGAATGTACAGTCGCAGGATTAATGCCTGCCGTTACTGCATGTGGTTGTGCTGGAGCAGCATGTGCTGGGTTTGTATTCAATGTTTGTATTACAAATTGTACTAGATGTCTGTAGATTGCCATCAGCTCAGTATATAAGCGACAGACTTCGGCTACTGCTAAGTTTGCTACTGCAGAATGTGGTGTATAAGTGGCCAATAAAGGCCAGGTAGGACCATCATTACTTAGAGGACCTAACCTATCTGGTAAAATCGTATGGGGTAGGGCACCATCCAGCCAATTATTATGTTCTTGATAAGATAAAGGTATTTCTAAATTTACATATGCTCTGTATTGTCCAGGTACGTTTGCAAGTGTATAGTGATGAAATGTGTTTGTGTTCCCATCAACTGCTGGAAATGAGACCCAAGAATAAAAAAGTTCTATTCTATAAGCCTACCACAAATGTGAGAGGAACCCCCGGGCCGTTAGGCCATTTGCCAATAAATGTGCAGTCAGAGGTTGTCTCATATTGACTGGAATTGCTACCTGTTGCGGATTTCGCCAAGTTAGATGGTATATTTGTTCAGAGATGAGCACACCAAATGGGGATTTTCCCTTTAGAGTTCAAGCTTGAACAACCTCCAGCATCAGATAGGTGTTCCCTACTTAGCTGAGGAGGAAACCCTCAATACCACGGACGTCTCCGTATATAGTACTGAGGTGTCTTTGTGCATAGTGAGACAGGGATACTCAGGAGGACCCGAAAATTAGAGCCTGACCAAACATTGGTGGCGCCATGTCGCATAGGCTCTCATCATCCTAATGAGACTACTGGATTTTGAGCGGCAGGATTGCCTGCAGTGTGGGAGACTGAGTCTGACCCACTACAGGTGACACCTGTCGCCCCAATCCAGGTTTTGATCCGGCTAACTAGTAGTGCCTCATCTTCACCCAAGGGCAGGATGATTGGGCAGCCGAGCGCATGCCATGATTGATTTCTCAGGGAAACCTTGGTCACTGAGGTCTCATCCGTTTCTCTCAGTTACATTAGTCTCACATACACAATGACAAACAGAGGCAGTATAGGTTTCAATAATGCTTTAATAAAGCAACTGCATCTTAGTTAGCAAAGCATGGACTGCATAGGGTGCAATACCATATGTGTTTAAACTTTCAATGAACGATATAATAATACCTGGAGTTATTTCTGATGATTGGGATGTAAAAACAGTTGATTCTATGATGACTGAATTGCAGTATTATACTGTATTTGAAAGCGAAGATGTTTATCAATCTAAAGAGAACTACGGTGATATGTTTTGCTATAATTATTATGGACACCATTTCATCCACAAAGCAAGTACCCCAAAGACTGTTTTTAATTATACGCAATGGGAACATTGTCTGACCCCACCACAAGGGAGTTCCAAAACTTATTCTGAAAAGTTTACATATTTTTCTGGGCACAATGTTAAAAATGCTGAGTCGTATTATTTTAAATTGCCACCAACACAAAATGTACGCATATTATTAACAAATACAAAATGAATTTATTCAGATTCCTTTGTTTCCTGGTTGACTATAGAGGGCTATGAATATTGCCGAAGGTCGATTGGCTTAAAAAGTGTGTGGGGAACTAGACATTGGCAAATACGGGTGAAGGAAGCTTTATTTAGAACATTCCTGATACCTGTTCAAATTATATTTTTAAATGACACTGCACAACAAACAAGTTGTTTAGGCTTAGCAAAGATTAAGGAATTGAACAGGCCCAGTATTCCTACACCTGTGAAATTTTATAAATGGCAAAAATATATAAATGCAACTGAAGATCTAACAATATTTTGACAATAAAAATACGGCAGGGAGCTTATGACCCCTAATACCAAAGCGAAGTGGATCTAAGGTTTAATTTAAGCTTGCGCAGGGGTTGAGTAGTGTTTGGTGGTAAGAGGCCTCAGCGATACCCGGCCATATAATGAAGTGTACTGTTCTTCAAGAGGACCCTCTTCTTGAGGGGCATATCGAACTGCAACTGCTGCCACCTTTTTCTTTTTAAATCGTGGTTTTTGTTGAGGAGGTTTCCCTTCCTTTTTAACAGAAACCTCTGTTGAGCATTGTGATTCCTGTCTCGGTTTCACATACTCTGTTCTTTGCTCTGACCACCCACCTCTCTCACTGCGTTTTTTCGATGAGGCCTGAAAGGAACAAGATTGGTGTGTATCAGTATATTGATATCCATCAGGCGTTTTTATATTATCTCTATTTCTGAGATCATATCTATTCTGCGGGGTCTCCGTCCCTGGAGATTCTCCCCTTTCTTTTTTAGGAGTTTGTTGTTTTTTATCACAGCGGTTTTTATTACCCTCAGGAGCCTGCTTGGAAAAATCTTTATTAGATTTGCCCTGAAATTATGGTTTAGTGGGTCTGGCCCCTAGACTATCACGACCAATACTAGAGTAGGTCTTTGCGATAAGCTTTGCCAACTCACATTCTTGATCCTGTTGAGGAACATCCCAGAGCCACATGCGCACCGCTAGTGCCAGCGCCTCCCCTTTAAGGTTACCTTAAATGATTGACGATACTGTGGCAATGTTGCCCATTAATTGCATCCCCAAGTCTAGGGCCGGGGCAGCCCTTTATTCATCTTGAATTTGTTTCAACACTTTTGGCAAGTGTCGGGGTACTGTGTGCAGTAGTGTAGAGTGTGGTAAATAATGTGCCCCATGTATTACAGCTATCTACTGGGGGGACCAACCCAAATGGCAGGCACATTGTCAAAATTCCATGTTTATCCTGAGGTCCCGTATGGGAAAATACTGCTTCCAGTGCATTTATTTTTTGAGCTAGCCAAAACGGAATTTCTTCTCGTTTGGCGTGTACTTTATCCATGAGCGAATGTACAGTCGCAGGATTAATGCCTGCCGTTACTGCATGTGGTTGTGCTGGAGCAGCATGTGCTGGGTTTGTATTCAATGTTTGTATTACAAATTGTACTAGATGTCTGTAGATTGCCATCAGCTCAGTATATAAGCGACAGACTTCGGCTACTGCTAAGTTTGCTACTGCAGAATGTGGTGTATAAGTGGCCAATAAAGGCCAGGTAGGACCATCATTACTTAGAGGACCTAACCTATCTGGTAAAATCGTATGGGGTAGGGCACCATCCAGCCAATTATTATGTTCTTGATAAGATAAAGGTATTTCTAAATATACATATGCTCTGTATTGTCCAGGTACGTTTGCAAGTGTATAGTGATGAAATGTGTTTGTGTTCCCATCAACTGCTGGAAATGAGACCAAGAATAAAAAAGTTCTGTTCTATAAGCCTACCACAAATGTGAGAGGAACCCCCGGGCCGATAGGCCATTTGCCAATAAATGTGCAGTCAGAGGTTGTCTCATATTGACTGGAATTGCTACCTGTTGTGGATTCGCCAAGTTAGATGGTATATTTGTTCAGAGATGAGCACACCAAATGGTGATTTTCCCTTTAGAGTTCAAGCTTGAACAACCTCCAGCATCAGATAGGTGTTCCCTACTTAGCTGAGGAGGAAACCCTCAATACCACGGACGTCTCCGTATATAGTACTGAGGTGTCTTTGTGCATAGTGAGACAGGGATACTCAGGAGGACCCGAAAATTAGAGCCTGACCAAACATTGGTGGCGCCATGTCGCGTAGGCTCTTATCATCCTAATGAGACTACTGGATTTTGAGCGGCAGGATTGCCTGCAGTGTGGGAGACTGAGTCTGACCCACTACAGGTGACACCTGTCGCCCCAATCCAGGTTTTGATCCGGCTAACTAGTAGTGCCTCATCTTCACGCAAGGGCAGGATGATTGGGCAGCCGAGCGCATGCCATGATTGATTTCTCAGGGAAACAGTGTTCACTCAGGTCTCATCCGTTTCTGTCAGTTACATTAGTCTTACATACACAATGACAAACAGAGGCAGTATAGGCTTTAATAAAGTGACTGCATCTTACAGAGCAAAGCATGGACTGCAATAACCAGGATGATACAGCATGACAAGATTAAAATTGTGACAAGGAGAGTAAAGCATAGAAATAACGCTACCATATTGTCACTAGAGTCAATGGACTAATTCCTACCTAGGCTATAACAGAGCGCAGAGTGTTAAGCTCTAATTCTGCCCTTCAGGTTCCCCTGGGAAGACATCATCCCCCATACCTGAGCATAGGCCTGAAGTCTGCTTAAGCAACCTTATCATTAGTCTCATTAGGATGATAAGAGCCTACGCGACATGGCGCCACCAATGTTTGGTCAGGCTCTAAAATAACTCACATATTTGAAGTCTCATAACAGACAGGAAGAGTGTGTGTGTGTTTGTCTGTGTGTGTGTAAAAACCTTTGGTGAAATCCGACAGACACCTTACCATACCTGACTGAAATCGCTTATACCCAACTATTTTATTGGAAAATACATTCATGGGGGGGGTTAACACCCCCAAAACCCACTGAAGGTATGCCCCTGATGTCAGTGAGCCGAATGCCCAGGCTGCACAGCCTGAAAACCACCTCATGCCTCTTAAATCCACTACCCAGCACTCTCTGTCCCTTCATGTTGCTCTTGCAAGCTTCTGCTTTCCCCCTTCGCCAAGTGTTTTCAGTCTTTCTCTTCCTCCATCTTTCCAATGTGTGTGATTTCCCTTTCCTGCTCTCAGAAATAGTCTGATAAAAAATTAAGTGGCATCCCTAAAAATGAGGCAAAGTGGCCCCCTCTGGCAACTACTGACACAAATTAAGCACTGTAGGACCGAAGCTACGTGTCTGTATGTGGTCACAAGTGTAACTCCCACTCTTAAATGTCAGCAACCTTTACTGATTTATTGTCTGTGTACAAACTGTTGGTGGTTTAGGTTGTGGATGCCATCGCTATTGTCTGACTGCACAGCTTATTCTGACCCCCTTAGCGTGCAGACACCACTGCAGACAAATAAAAACTGAATGTAATGTAGTTTCCAGCTTCCCAACCCTGACTTTCAATGACAGGCTGCGTGGGAGGGAGTTTCAAAGAGCACAAATCCTTACTGGCCTGAACATTGAAGGGATCATATGGAAACTGACACTCGCACGTCATTCTGAAGCATGTAATAGAAGTAGGCATTTATTGCTGTCTGAGATAATTGTGTGTGGGGCAGGAGGATGGCTGCACACATTGAAAGTGGTGCATGGTTTGGTGTAGGGTGTGCCTCTGACCCAAAGTACAAAGAGGCACACACACATCTATATCTGTAAAACCAGTTTAATGAAGTGTAAGCAGTGAGGGATAACTAGTTCACACTGCAGCACACTTGATTATATGGCCGGGTATCGGCGAGGCCTCTTACCAACAAACACTACTCAACCCCCGCGCAAGCTTAAATTAAACCTTAGATCCACTTCGCTTTGGTATTAGGGGTCATAAGCTCCCTGCGGTATTTTTATTGTCAAAATATTGTTAATCATAATCAAAATGATACGCAGTCACCACAATCATATTCACAAAGTATTTACAGAGTTTCCAAGGGATGCCTAGCCTTAACAGAGTACCCTAATACATCCACATTCCTGTCACTGACTAAAACAGTTCGCTCCTGCGTACCCAACCTTGGTGGCTGTGAATGAGATCATGACTGTTTTCCTATTACCCCAAACCCTTCCCCTCCTTACGCTATGAATCCCAGGGGTAGGATCTCCATCATGGTGTTCTCCTACCCCTTCCAAACTGGATTGCTGTGGAGGGGGCCTGCCTGCCCGCTAGGATACCTAACTCGTGAGCCCCCCCACCCTCAGACTCCACACCCCCCAAGGGCCAGTGCTCGCATCAGACCTTCTGCGCATGCGCAGGTGGTTACTTCTAAGGGCCAGATGCCAGCGACCGCTCGCAACCCCCACGCTCCTGTATGTCGTGCACACTTCCCAGCCAGCACCCCTTGGAGGGTCCAATTAGCTTGTCACCCAATTTTGTAATAAAAAAGGTACCCGTTTATATTCCCAGTCATGATCTCACCCCGCCACAGGCCCACATCAGTGCCCGACGATGTGGAGTTCCCCCCCAAGAAGAGGTCACGCACGCTATGATAGCCAGGCGAATATATTCTCTAAAAACATTTCATAGCCGACTTGTGAAAGTTGGACTCCGTCCTGCAGAAAAAAAACTGTCTCCTTTAATGCAGCCATGTGAGATCACAGCCAACCTTGGAGTCCGAAACATCTTGGCAAATTTGCTATTGATTCTTTTGATTGAAGGCTTTCACTGAGAGCCCGTCCCTCCAAAGAGTGCGAGGAATCATGTTCGATCAAGCAAGGACAGGCTGAGGGAATATTTTGGCCAACCATCCAATTTTCGATATTACCAGCTCAAACAGCCGCCATCATTCTAGAGAAACCATATCATTACCCCCAAGGTGCAGCACAATGATGTCTGGTGACGAGTAGCCTAAGCGGGGCATTGAATCCAGGAATGGACTTAATTGAGTGAGCCGCAGCCCGCCTCAGCCAAAGAAAGAGATACGGAAACCAGCCTCCGATGCGTGTGCATGAAAAGCATTCCTTGTAAATAGTTCACTTGCACGTCGGACATGGGAATATCCAATTACCCACAGCTTGATGATACCAGCAACTCCTGCGTGCACCGGAGTCTTCTGGACCGTCAAACACTTATTGCGAGCGTCTACAAAGAGTACAAAGAAAGCGAGGCGTAAAGGACATGAACTCATAACATATGCAATCACACATATCGCTTGTAGCAATCTGACAACCACCTTCCAATTCTCTTAATCGCTGCTCCAGGGAATCCTATTGCCACAGCTGCTGTGGCTGCCCCTATCCTTAAGGAGTGAGTGCCAAAATCTGAGGCATCCAAACCCACTGCCAGAAGGGAGCGCTTGAGCACCTGTGAGAATTGGTAGCTAGTAAATGGCGTGCCGTCCGCATGCAGCAAAACCGCTCCTGTCTCCTCTGGAGCAAGCTGTGCTAGGAAGACCTTTAAGTTCTGTATAGGGCAACACGCGATACCCCGGGCTCTATGCGATAGGATATGGTCCCCCTTTCCATCTTGATCCACCTTAGAGCGGGGAATGGGGATCATCAGACACCCAGCCCACTCCTGCCAATGAATATCCACCAACTGCAGTCCCCCGAGGTGTCCCTTTTATTGCGTGTGACCAGTTCACCCAATCTAGAAAGCCCCATAAAAGGCAAGGGTAAAGGCTGACTTAAATAAGGTGACCTCCCAAGGAGAAGTACAAACATGATCCAAAGCAACTAGCAATGCCCTCAACTTTGCCACATCTATAGGCCGCCTACAGTCCGGCTTAGAGTCCTGAATGCGCTGCCATCCCACAAGAGCCCTTCTCACCAAAAATGATTTTGGACCGTTGGGCACCCCCCACAGTTGTGAAAAGAAAGAAATAGCAGTGGAGTGACGCCTGGCGCATGCAATTGACTTCCTCTCAGCCCTCAAAAATTCTAAAAATGCCAAGATTGAAGCTGGATCAAAATACGTTGACGATACCGCCCCACCCCTGAAATTAACATATGCTGCAAATGCTCCTTGGTAAGCTTCTGCATTCTGGGTGCTAAGCTGGCTGCCACGAGGTCCGGTATTCCTTGGCAGCAATTTGCCACAGATGTTCTGGAAAGGGCATTGGGAACTCCTCCGCTCCAGGGAGGTGAGACCTGAAAACCTGCATCTTAAAACGGGAGAGTGCATGAGCAGCATTATTCAACACACCAGGTACGTGTTTAGCTCTGAAGGTCACATTCAACCTTAAACACAGTAATACTATCTCTTTCAGCAGCCTTAAAATCATCTTGCACCTAGCTGCTTGCTGGTTAATGCACTCAACCACTGACATATTATCTGACCAGAAAATCACAGACTGATTCCAAAATCTCTCTGGCCAAATAGACAAAGCCACTAGAATTGGGAATAGTTCCAAGAAATCAATATTAGAAAACGGGCCCTCCTGGACCTAGTGTAAGGGCCATTGCTGAGTGCACCATGCTGTGCCCAATATAGTCCCAAAGCCTTTGCTGTCAGTTGCATCTGTAAAAAGGCCCAATTCCTCATTGGACCTAGGCAGACTGGCCCACACTATCATCCCATTAAAGTCACATAGAAAGGTTTCCCAAATCCTCATATCTTGTTTGACTTCGTTGGAAAGCCTGGTGTGATGATGCTTGACTTTCAACCCTGACATGGCCTGAGCAATTGACCGAGAAAAGGGGCACCCCATGAGTATGATTTGCAGCGCAAAGTTCAGCTGTCCAACCAAGCACTGCAACTGATGAAGTGTCACCTTCTGCACCCTCAAGCAAGACCGCAACTAATGTGACAAAGATACCACCTTCTCCCAAGGCAATCTATACACACCTGCCACAGAATCCAACTATATCCCTAGGAATTCAATTGTGGAACAGGGGCCCACTATCTTTCCTTCCGCAAGTGGAACCCCAAACTCCCACATGAGTTTTTTAAAGACATCCAACGCACCAGCACATTGATTAGATCCAGCGGGACCCAGGAAAAGGAAATCATCCAAGTAGTGTAAAACCCACCTATGTCACGCCCTGTCCCTAAAAACCCACTCCAAAAAGGTACTAAACTTCTCAAAATATGAACATGACACAGAGCAGCCCATAGGCATACACATATCAAAGTAATACTTTCCTTCCCACTGGAAACCCAAAAGGCCGACCCCTCGGGATGCAACTCGGGATAAACCGCCAACAACCAAAATTCAGATTCTATGTCAGATTTCACCATCAAAGCCCCAGACCCCAGCTCCTGTAGCATTTGAAATGCCTGATCCAAAGAAGCATACCTAACCAAACACACTGCCCCATTAATGGTCTCATTCACCGACTACCCCTTTGGAGTGGACAAATTGTGAATCAGTCTGAACTCCCCTGGTTCTTTCTTGGGGACTACCCCTAATGGAGAACAAACAAAGCCCTGCATGGGAATTTCATCAAAAGGCCCGCCACCCGCCCCAAATCCAGTTCCTTCTTGATTTTCTTACTTGCCACCCCGGGGTTGGAGCGCAGAGACTGCTGATTCTTACAATGGGGCGAGCCAACATAGTCCTGAGCCGGTACTCTGAACCCGTCCTTAAACCAAATACAACACCTGTGCAGCTGCTTGGTTGGGGTAAACGTTAGGCCAAAGGATCATAGCCAATGGATTAACAGGGGACGAAGCTTAACAAGAAAGGATACCGCGCGACCCATGCATCCCAAATCGTCAGTCTTGTTTCTTGGCACCTTTATCTCGTGATTTTTAAAAACAATTGAATTCTGGGTGGGAGTCCTGGCCACAAAAGGAAAAGCGGTGTTTAAAGCGGCATGTCCCAGGGGACCGCGAGCAAGTGCACCGGTTGAAATCCCAGCAGGCCCCCCTCTTGGCCCCATTGCCCCCTGAGGCTCCAGAGCCCGTTCCTGTAGGCCCACGAAAGGGCTGTTGACCTGGCACCTGAGTGTGATTTGTATAATGCAACCAAGTGATTATGTGTATCTGATCCCATGCCAACGGAGGCTTATATACCTTGATTCTCCTGAATTCCTTATCGTATTCTTTCCATGCCGTGCCTCCATATTCATTGTGTGCCCCCACGATCCTGTTCTGATAGCAAGCTAATTGCGCACCTAAGTCACTGAAACATCCTGCTAGAATGGCCTGATAAATGGAGAATGCTCTAACCCAGTTGGACCAAAGACTCCTCCACCCTCCTCTTTTGGGGCCCATGCCCACACCCTCTTGAATGTGTGCACTCTTTGCAATGCCTAACCTCCTCCTTCTCAGCTTTGTCAACCAGTAAATCAAAGATGTCGATGTAAGCCCCCTTCCAAATCTTCTCCGTCACCTCAACTGGTACATGTAGCCCTAACTGTTCATGCTCTGAGCAAATATCCCCCAAGTCTGTAAGGGGTGAAGCATGACCAGTACCAGACATTGCTGTAGAGGTCACCACCGCTGGGGGATTAACTGCTTGCAGTAGTAACCAGTTGTGCTGTGGACACCGCAGCAGGAGTCAACTGGTCCTCCCTGTAAGGGTTGAGGACAATGAGATGGCCCCCTGCACCCCCGCTAGTGTTTGACTCTGGCCCTTTTTCCTGAGACCCCTGGTCACTCTTTGCAGAGCTCAACCTGGAAGCCAATTGTTGAGCCTGTTCCCTAAAGTCTCCCTCATTAGCCCCTGTCAATGGGCCCTCCCACTACATTGGTGGACAGCAAACCCCGCCTCAGACCGACGCCATGTGCCCCACAAGATCCCGCTGACTGGTCTTCCCCTCACTAGACGGCCCAATGTTCTTACCTGCAACAGTGTTTTGTGGTCGGGCTGCAAAGCCCACAGTTTGCGCTGTCACCTGACTCTGGCCCCCACTCCCACCACCTGGGATGAACTAACCTCAGGCTGCATTGAAGCTAGATTGACAACTAGCGCCGTCCCCAACCTCTGCAGGGGTGCCCTCCTCCCCCAGCACCCTTACCATTCCTCTGCCTGCGCACCCTTTTCGGAGTTGGGGTGAACGCCTTGCTAGTTGATATCCCCGCCCGCCGGGGCCCATCCTTGCTAAAGCACGCCACTTCCCCTGAAGAAGATGTCTGCACCTTCACGGATGCTATGGCCTGGTCCATAGCATCCACCCTAAGCATCAGAGCCTCAAGGAGCTTTTCCATTTGTGACCGTTTCTCAGCCATGGCCAAAAAACACACGCATTAACCCTCCCATGGAACACTAGATCGGACAAACCAATAAATAGGCCTCTACAGCGAAACCTAAAAAACAGGTAATCACTTTGTGACCCCTATGGGACTCCCCTTGGCAAAAAACACTTAATGTAAGGGCCCCCTTACCATCAACCATGAATTAAACCCCCTACAGGTATGTCAAAGGGCCCCCTACACTCCACCACACTTTTATGGGCCCGCCCAATCTATCAAGAAAAAAACAGGACCACGAGCACTCCCCACACAAAATTGGCCAGGAGGCCGCTCACCCAGTAGCCCAGGAACCCCACAGGAGCCGCCAGCAAGATTAACTCAGGTCAGGTGAGCTTAGCTCAAACCTGTACGGGCCCCATGAGTCTTGCTGGGCCACTCGCATCATCCTCTTCTTTCCTATGTGATTGTAAAAGGAAAACTGCAAAATAAGGAAACAGTAAAAAAAAAAGAAGAAAAATGAAGCAATTGCAGGTCACTGGGGCCCCTTGGTCCGTTCGGCGAGCTCGAGAACGACATGTTATTAAGGCCGGCCCGGGACATCACTATTGTGCACAAACCCGGAAGCACAAAAAGTGCTTCCGGGGCTGCGGACCCTTTTTCAGCCAATTGGCTGTAATTTTGTTGCGCTCCCCGACTCCACTCCCAACTTTCTCGGCCCAGCACCGCCGCCATAAGTGGGCCCCCCCCTGATTGGGGTGGCCCCCATGTATTCACCAGTTTACTGCTTAACAGAAAGGTTCCCCAAATTATTGCTTTGTAGCGTGTTCGGTGAGGTGGGCTCCAGTTACACAATGAAGCAGAAAAACATCTCTAAAGTGGTGGAATTCAATAGGATTTCTAATTCTGTGTTTAAACAAGCATTTACAATGCAAGGGGTCTCGCGTTAGAGCTATTAGCGTTGTAAACTCCTAACCGGACTTTTCCTGGTAGAACAGTTTCACATATGTGAGCCGATGGTCACCATGAGCGTGAAGGAGACACAGGAAAGGAAACAGAAGTTCGTTTGCAGTGAAACTTATTGGCAAAAGTGCAATTATTCATGTTTGCCGGCAAAAGTGCAATTATACATGTAACCAGGTTGATGTCATGCTAAGCGCTCGGCTTCTGCCCAGCGAGATAGTGCTGCACAGGAAATGAAAAGATAAAGTAGTCCAGAAACCAGCTAAAAACACAAAGCTTCATATGTTTTCAGTAGTTTACCAGTGTGCTCGAGGAGGGCTAAGCACCAGAAAAGGCATGACGTATGCATGCCTTTCACAAATGGAATCAATCGATTTTTAAATGGCAAGCCCACGAACTAGTGAAAGTGACGGGGGTGACATGGTCGTGGTAAGAAGTCCACATACAGATTACAACATGGTCGAGACGCTTGCACGCGCTCAACCCTAAAAAGTGACATTTCTATAGTGTTCTTGGTATTTAAGTGGTTAAATAATAGCAAGGATTCAGACTTAAAAAATGTTAGTGTTACGGGGAACTTCATAAGAAACTAAAGTAATTATTGGACATAACTTAGTGTGACCATATCTGCACAGTTTATTGAAGGGCAAACTGAATTTAATCGCAGCTCTTGTTGGATTTCGAGTAACATATGGCAAATTCCCTGCATGCAGACACTGCAGATCACCCAGAATGCACCTATTAGATTGGGTGACCAGACGTCCTGGATTTGCCCAGACAATCCCGGTGTTTGGTGGTATGTCCCGGCGTCTCAGTGCTTTTTTAATTTTTAATAAATGTTCCTGATTTTGGGACAAATGTGAAACTCCGAATTAAAGGCATAATTGAAAACTATGCTGGACGTCCTTACTATCTTAAATAACTCACATAATTTATATTTTTGTTTCAGGCAGCACAAAAGGAGGTCAGCTGGTGCTTGCAGCACAGGTGGACTGAGTGGGAATTAGAGCAAGGGGGGCCAGGGTGAAGGTTCTGCTGTAGCTACCATTATACTTCATATAAAAAAAAAACCTAGAACTTAACTGAAAAAACACAAAGGTTACAGGCATGTTATGGTAAGGAAATACCATTAAAAACCCTAGAAATTTACTCAGGAAAAAAGATGTTACAGGGACGTTATTGTTAGATAAAAATTTTACACGTAAAAAACACTGAAATTCAGTAGTTACAGTTATACTTATCTGAAGAAACTATAACTCGTGCCCTAAAGTAACTATAATTCACGCCCTCGCCATGCACTGCTAAATACCCCACATATTACATTGATCTTGACATCTCCAATGACATTATTGATATTATAACTGCAACTTTTGCAATAAAATTATTGATGAGAAAACTGTGCATGTAGTGCATAGAATGCATCCCTCCTACTTTTAATGATGTTGCTTCCCGGGGGATGGGGTTCCCTGGAAATTATGGCCCCTTCCCTTCTCTATTTCAATCAGGCTCCATGGGATGGGGCCACATGTGCCCTCCCATAATAATAAAACCAAATCCCCATCTTGGGGGGGGTGAGGTCAAAAAACAAGCGCACAATACTGCACTTGTTTTTTTAAATTTTTTTTTTAATTGCTATGAATCCATGTACTCCATAAATCCTTAGCAACATTTTTTTTAAATGCTTTTGGCCACAGGCAGGGTCTCTGTGGGACCCCACCACCAGGCCTAAGGGGTCAGCGTACTCCTACCTTGCCCACATCAGTTTTTTCCATTCATTCCAATTTTCTTTGGACATGGGCATAGTCCCAAGATGGCTGCCACCACTTCCTGGTTGAAGTGGTGGCAGCAAATCAAATCTCACCATGAGATCTATTGGATCAGTGAACCTTATGCATCCCTTCATATATATAAATCTTTCTTCTTTAACACCTCCAAAACAAAAATCACTCTTTGTGGACCAAGATTTAGCTCTATGTTAAACTTGATGAAATTCTGTTCAGCGTTATGGGCTGTAGTTGTGTTCAAAATCCCTATGGGAACTTGCACAGGGATACAAGTTTTGGGACCCCCTTTCCCTCAGCCCCCTTTTGCAAAGCACTATGAAACTTTCCAGACAGCAGCTGAATTGACTGTCACATCAGTTCTGACAATTTCATGAAGATTCGTCAAAAGGTTCCAAAGTTATTAGCAAAACAAAAATACACTGGAAATTAGGCCCTGACTATAATTATCAACAGGCGAATGATAGTATGTATAAAACATATAGCGTGTTTTGGTTTGTTAATAACTTTGGACTCATTTGACGAATCTTCACAAAACTTTTTTTTTTTAATGTTCATCCACCTCCACTCCTTCCTGGAAAGATTTAGGGTGATTCGTCAAGTGGGGACTGAGAAAAAAGGCAAGATCAAACACAAAGGCCCTCATTATGACTTTGATAGTCTTTTTCAAAGCGTGCCAATGCCGCGGGTGCCAGTAGACCGCCATATTACGACCACCATATTACGAGTACTGCAGGATTTCCTCCACATTTTTGGTGGTGTCCTGATGGTGGGGCACTGCCGGTGGTGGAAGCGCCTATTCCATGCTGGACAACCTTCTCTCTGGACAAGGTAAGTCAGGCATCCGACAAGGGAGCGGGGTGGAAGGGTGGGGGTGTTGTGTGTGTGTGTGAGTGGGTCTGGTCTGCGTGTGTGAATGTAAGTGTGTATGCATCTGTTTATGCATGTGTGAATTTCAGTTCATGTGTGTATGTGTGTTTTAATGCATATGTGGATGCATGTATGTATGTTAAAGTGAATGCATGTATGAATGTTGAAGTGAATGCGTATATGGATGCATGTGAGTGAATGCGTGAATGTCAGTGTTGGTGAATTAGTGAGTGTATGCAGGGTGCATGTGGGTGTCTGTGGGCATGTGCATGTATCCAGGGAGGGGGAAGGGAGTGGGTGGAGGGAGGAGGAAGCGCTGTACCTGAAAGGGGGTACTGTGTCTGAAGGTGGGTTGGGGGTGTCCTGGTACAGAGGGGGGTGAAGGGTATTGTGCTTGATGGGGGGTGGGGCAGTCATCTGCCAGGGACAGGGAAGAAATTCCCTGTCACCGGTAGCCTTTACGCCAGGTTTTTCATGGTGGTGCTACCGCTGTGGAAACCCTGGTGGAAAGCCAGCTCAAAATACCACAGACGGTCTTCTGTGGACTGCTGGGTCGTAGATGCTCATCTCCAGCCCGGTAGGGATTTGGCAGCGTGGCAGAGTCCAACCCGTCATACTCATAATGTAGTGGTCTTTAGCGCCAGCATGTTGGCGGTGAAACCTCCACATTGGCCCTGGTGATCAGAAGACCGTCAGGGTCAAAATGAGGGCAAAAGTCCTCATGCATTTTCCATAGACTTGTTTAAGAAGAGCTACAGCTTTGGCCAAACCTCCAATGTCATGATAGTGGAGGTAGGTACCGCCAGCCTGTTGGCGGTAATACCTCCACTATTCCACCAACCGCCACGGTTGTAATGAGGGCCTAAGTGTCCTGCCTTAAAGTTCTAAAAAACAAAGATATATGTGGCAAGGTAGGGATACCCAGATCTCCTAGGCCACATGGCAGTCCCCGGAGGGTATCTTGGGGCAAAGAAAAATATATATCAAAAAGTGCCTGGATCCATGAGATTCTCTCATGATGGGAAACAAATATCATGGCTGGGCCACACTTATTTGTTATAAACCCCATGAAGATTATCCCTGGGACTATTTTCATAAAAGAGAGGGGGCTGCATGGACCCCTTTCCCTGAGTCTCCAGAGGCTCCAGGTAGACCTCCCCTGTGGCAAAAAATATTTTTATGGGGAGAGAGGACTCATGACCCCCTCCCTTTGCCAGTAGAGGCCCTGGGGAGCCCACCCCTAGTGCTGAATATACTTTGTATAGGATGAGGGGCCATGTAGCACCCATCTAGTGCCTCAATAGGCCTCAGGGTGCACACCTCTGGGTCTAAACTACATTTTTAGAAAAAGCGGGGTCGTACAGCCCTCTCTGAGTCTCCAGAGGCCCTGGGGAGCCCTCCTCTGGGGCTAAAAACACTTTTTATGGGAAGGGGGATGTGTGGTCCCCAAACCATTAGAAGCTTCGAGGTGCCCACCTCCGAGGCCAAAGTTAATTATTATGAGTAGGGGAAGTACACAGCCCCCTCCCTGAGCTTCTAAAGGCTCCTGGGAGATCATACCCAGGTCCAGATCACAAGCTTTATCCTGGGGAGCCCACACCCAGGAGAAAGCAGTTTCCCTGCCCACAGCAGCAGAGGCCGGGAAACCTGTGTTTCCCTATGCAAGGTGTGAGCATTTTTAAGTCTCCCTCCAAGTGGGAGCAAACATCAAGTCCACTCCCAGCAGGAAGGGGCTTCAAAAATGTTCCCGGCTGCTAGAGGTGGACCTTTCATCTGTTTCCCTGCCTACACTGAAGCAGGCAGGGAAGCAGATGAAAATCTTGCTTCCGCCAGCAGGAAGGAGCATTATAAGCTGCTCCCTGTGGGTGGGAGCAATGCAGGTTCCTGCTGTTTTGAAGGAAGCCAGTTGCAACCATGACTACAGTATAGTGGGTTTCCTAGAGGGCACCAGGGCACCCAACATTTGTTGTGCTGGTCCCAGAGGGATGGGATGTCCAGACTGAACTTGGCCTGGGAAAGGGGGATGCCCCTTGAAAACGCTACCAGGCCCAAGGAAATTGGTTCCCCAAAGACAAATATGGCCCTGGGCAGGGATTACATTCCCCCTACCCTGTCAAAATGCTGCTGAACCCTGGAGGATGGGGTCCTTGATGCCAAAATCCGCATAGGAAGGGGGCCTACATGCATCCCTACCATTAGAATGCTGCTGTGCCCATCCGGATGGGTCCCTGGGGCTGACTTCAGCCCAGAGTGGGGTCCATGCGTGCCCCCTCTCCCTCAAAATAACACTGGCCCCTATGGATTGGGTCCTGAGGCCAAAAGCAGCCTGGGGAGGTGGGCCATGATCAACCCCTCTCCTCAAAAAAATGCGGTTACCCAGGGAATGGGGTTTGGCCGTGATAAGGAGGGTGCCACATGTCCCCTCCCCTTTATTTAAATGAGTGGCCCTGGGGGATGGGGTCCTCCAGGGCCTATCAAAGAAGAGGGAGGGGGCATACTTGGGGAGGGGTGCTGCATGGCCACCTCACCTTAAAACAATACACTGCCCTGGGGTTGGGCCCCAGGGCCTAAAGAGGCTCATTGAGGGTGGCACTCACCCTCTCGCCCCTTTATTTTTAGAAAAGGCCCTGGTGTGTAGGGTCCCCAGGGCCTACCAAGGCCCCACTTTAATTAAAAAACAAACAGCTCTGGTAATGGGCATCCCTGGGCCAGGCCTTATGGGCAGTTCTCCACTGCTCATGGCCAAAGGCCATGCACAGCGTGCGGTTAGGTGTACGGAAGGGGTGGTTTGCTGCAGGCCTAAAGGGGTTGCATTTAATTATGGTAATTGAGTATTATTTTGCAATAAAAAGCCTAATAAATTCACTGAAAAAAACAAAGGTTAAAGTAATATTATAGTGAGGCTAATTTGTCAATAACAACATTAACATTTTGAACTCAAAAAACACAGAAATGTACTTTTTATAGTTCTCAAGACTGACTATAACTTGTACCCCCCCAAGCCCTGCTTATATGACATCACTCATGGCATGTTCTATGAGAATATTTATGACATCACTCATGACATCATCCAAGCTTCACTTTCCCACATATTGGTCTGTAAATTACCCTGGCATTAGAGGCCTACCACTAAGTACAAAATAGATCAGGAGAATATCAGCCAACATTACTACCATCACAGATACAACTCCCTTGGGTGTAAAAAGCATGCATTATGTGCAACATTGAGCTTATACCACACACATTACAGGTAACATAGTTCACATGAATAATCAATCACAGCTATATGGGAAACCTACATTGAATATGGTGTTCAATCTATATACAGCTGTTCAGAGAAAGCCAAGTTCCTAAAAATAGTGAATGTCAGTTCCAAAACAAAGAGCTACTATGGACAGATTTTAGCTCTATCAAACATGTGAAAGTTACCAAACCTACATTGAGAAACAAAGTTGTTATCAGTGGAGAACTGGGTACTATAAACAGTGCTTCCTCTATGGAGAGAGATTAATTTATGCCACACTGTTTGCAAATAGTGAATCTTTCTTAGGAAACACACCACAGAGTATTAAACTGTGTCTTCTAAGAACAGTGTATTTGCTTAAAATAATGAAGATCTGAAGGTACTATACATTTTACTACCTGCACCGTTTATACTGTCATGAAAACTTTACAGACGGCCCATCTTTCTCATGCAAAAACCTGGTGCACACAGTCTTCTAAGTTATGTAGAAATTGTCATAACGACACAATTCTCTCAAATAACTTAAGGCTGCTTACAAAAGTTAGTATTTACCTCATAGAGTCTTACTCCTGTTGAAATGTTTCTATGCCAAACATAAAAACGTGTGGAAGGTAATGAATACACGCTGCACTGGGTGTCCCTAACTGTGTCACCTGCACACAGTTAGGGACACCCAGTGCAGCACCATTTTCCTTGCTCCCCTTAGCGCCCCCCTGCCACCATTGTGTGTGAGCCGTATTTAAAATACTGTGCACCATGGCGCAGGGTAGGGGGCAATAGCATCCATGTATGTGATGTTATTGATATGCTCTACATGAGGAGTGCCAAAACGTTGGCACTACTCCTGCAGGGCACACAGGGCCCCATTCTAAATAATGGTATGCCCTCTTTAAACGCCTGCTCTGAGCAGGCGTTAAAAGTGCCAAAAAAATGGCTCAAGGAAATTTCATAGAACTCCATGTGCCATTTTTTAAGCCCCCCTAACGAGGGAACGCCACCCACATACATCATGCACAGGCATAATGTGGTGCAAGCATTACACAACTTAGTAAGAATGGCACGTGGGAAATGGAACCCTAATGCCACACTTGCTTAAAAATAAATGCTGCAAATGTGGTGCAAGGTGGTGCTAGGGGCTTCTAAATATCCTCCTTAGTTTTCAATACAAAGATGTATTATGTGTTCAATATCTCTACCTATTGTGCATTAGGAGCTGGACTTTGTCGCCACAAAATTAGGCAGGCAAGCAATATGGTACTTATTCACCACTATGTAAACTAAAAAAAAAAAATATATATCACACTCACTAGATGATGTCACAAGTGAAATTATCAAACTGTCACACAAATTCGCATAGGCAAAAGAGAAGATGGACTAGCTGTTATATTGAAGGAAACATAAAATCTGACTAAAGCTGGCGACAATCCCCTACAAGGTTGTCAGGCTCTCATTACCAGATGAAAAGCACACCAACTTTCTCCTGTAACTTCCACCTTCTTTATGGAATACCACCTAGCAAAGCAATATTCTTAGAGATGTTTCTAGAGATAGTTTCAGACATTGACACAACACTCCAACCTATGCATCCTTGGTGACCCAAACATATGATTTGACAAACCCAATAAGCCCCATCCAAGAACTATCATCACTGGCCTAAAAACACTGAACCAACATCAGATCATCCATAAACCCAGACACATAGCTGAACTCATCCTAGATGCCATTTTTACAAATGCAGAACCAGTTACCTTTCAAAGGATTACTTTAGGCACATGGTCCGACAACCGTCTGGTAGCTTTCGAACACAAAACACCTCAAATAACTGCACCTAAGCCACCTTACATGCAACTAGGGGCCAGATGCAGGAAACGTTTAGCGAGTCGCAAACGGCAAAAATTGCCGTTTGCGACTCGCTAATCACATTTCCCTATGCAGAAATGCATATTGCGAGTCGGGACCGACTCGCAATATGCATTTCAGAATCGCAAATAGGAAGGGGTGTTCCCTTCCTATTTGCGATTCGGAGTGGAATGCAATACCATTTGCGACCGCATATGCGGTCGCAAAGGGTATCGCAGTTACCATCCACTTCAAGTGGATGGTAACCCACTCGCAAATTGGAAGGGGCCCCCATGGGACCCCTTCCACTTTGTGAATGGACCCAAAATTATTTTTTCAGGGCAGGTAGTGATCCAAGGGACCACTACCTGCCCTGAAAAAATACCGAAACTAAAGGTTTCGTTTTTTTTTTTAAGTGCAGCTCGTTTTCCTTTAAGGAAAACGGGCTACACTTAAAAAAAAAAAAACTGCTTTATTGATAAAGCAGTCACGAACATGGAGGTCTGCTGACGACAGCAGGCCTCCATGTTTGCGAGTGCCTAGACTCGCTATGGGGCCGCAATTTGCGACCCACCTCATTAATATTAATGAGGTTGGTCATTGCGACCCCATAGCGAGTCGCAGACGGTGTCTGAGACACCGTTCTGCATTGGAAATTGCGACTTGCAATTTGCGAGTCGCTCCGACTCGCAAATTGCAAGTCGCAATTTCCAAATTTCCTACATCTGGCCCTAGATATCGACCGTGGGACATTCTCAATTTGGAATACTTAGAAACACAATCAGCATCCAACTCAGAGCTTGATACAACACATTTATTTAAAAAAACGTATGAGAGGCTCCAGGAAGCTTTTACTATCCTATTACCACTAACAAAAACAAAACAGGACAAAAGAAAACAAGCACCTTGGACGAATGCAGCACTAAAAAAGATAAAACCACAAATTGGAAAGCTGCAATACACCTAGCTTAAAACAAATAACAATCAAGAAAAACTCGACCTACACAAACTTAACAGAATGTACAAATCAGCTATAAACAAAGCTAAAAAGGTACTACTAAAGCAGAATTCATAAAGCTAAATCTGCAAACAAAGAATTTTACTATATCCTCACTGAATTTTATAAACCTAAATACACAGAAGGAACTCATCACATTCCTCAAGAATTTACTGACAAACTGGCAAATCATTACACAATCAAAGGAGACATGATTGACTCCTATTTCAAAGGAAAACCAACATCACCAACTCATTTTCAACAATCCCTGTGGAAGGTAGGCTAACCCAGCCTCTAAATTACTTCAAACAACTATCAGAAACTGAATTTATGGATCTTGTCTAAGCAAGCAGACCAGCCAGCTGCCTTTCTGACCCTTATCACCTTTATCTATGACAAATCTTCATGAACATTTTTTAACTACCTCTGCTACCTCTGCTGCCACAACGGTCAGAACAATCATCAATAATTCTGATTTGTCTTCGACAACTTAGCATTGGCAAGCATGAATGAGGAAAAAACTCAGCTCCGCTATGCCTAGTTTTTCAGAACTTCATGCTCTATGTGGAGCGTGGAGTGGGAAAAAGTCTACAAACTGAGTGGAAAGGAGTTCACTGCCCACCCCTATTCTTGTTGTTGGAGGGGGGCTGCATGGCTTTCCTCGAGGAGCCATTGATGGCCCTGGGTACTGCCACCCCCTGGGATGTAGCTGTTTCCTGTGGCTTGGCTGCAGCTTTGACAGCTTCAGCCAAGTCACAGAAAACATTCCGCTTTCTGACAGCGGGACCTGTCAAACTGGTCCTGCTGTCAGAAAGTGGAATTTTCAACTCTGTTTCCTGCATGCAGATATGTGTGCAGGGAACAGAGATGAAAGCTTTGTTCCAGAAACCAGGGAGCTGCTATTAAAAGCAGCTGTCTACATGCTGGAGCAATGGGACGGCAGGGGAGGCCTTGATTCTCCCCCTGCGGTCACTCTCTTTTAACCTCTTTCTTCTCTCACACACCCACTCAGACCCTTATGTACTTACTCACAGACCCACCCAGACACTCACATACCCACCTACAGACCCTTGTGCACCCGCTCACAGTCCCACACAGATCTTCACACACCCACTCACAGACCCACTCTGACACTCATGCACCTGCTCACAGACCCACTCAGACTCTCTCACACCCACTCACAGACCCCACTGAAACCCCCATGCACCAACTCACAGACCTGCGTGGTCACTGATGCACCAACTAAGACACTGATGAATGCACTCTCAAAGCCAGACAGAGACTCTCACAGCCACTATCACCCCCAGATACACCCTCTTAAACCTATTCTCACACCCAGAGATATAGGCTGTGACCATCTTCTGCCGTATACAGTCAAAGGGCCGTGTGCAGAGTAGGGTTGGGTGTTTAGGAGTTTGACCACAGGGACTGGCTGGAAACCAGGCTTTGCGTCAACCCCTGCAGTGCATGGGTGAAAGCCTGCATGGTGCAAGGTTGGCTGCTTATAGAAGGTTGGCCTCAGGGCCTGGCTGCAGGCCCAGCCCTGTGGCCAGCCGCCGCCATGCACAGCGGCGGATCGATTAACATATAATAATGCAAAATTACTAAACGTTTAAAAAAAACATAGAAATTCTCTGGAAAAAAACAAAGATTACAGGGATGTTGTACTTGGGAAATAGAATTAAAAAACATATATATTTAGAAATTGGGTCTCTAGTTGGCACAGGTATATACCCTCATCCAAGTAGGGACCACAATCCTAGTCAGGATAAGTCACACACAATCCACTGGCACTGAGCAGTCAGGCTTAACTTCAAAGGCAATGAGTAAAGTATTTGTGCAATAAATTAAGGTGAAAACGATCAAGAGTTGATAAGCACAAGTTGAAATATCACTTTTCCAATAACAAGAAGAGTCTTAAGTAATAAACCCAAAGAGAGGAGAATCAATTGACTGGTACAAGAAAAATAGGATCAGACCCCAATGTGGCAAACCATTTCCTTTCTCACTCTGACAGGTCAGGATGGTCGGGTGAAGACAGGGACTCTTCTGGGGATGATTCTAGCAATAGCTCATTAGGCAATACAAGTGACATAGGTGAAACCCCAGGTTGTGGCACCCGGTCAACAGCAAGATGGGCACTGGAAAAGGAAGGAAGAAAAGGAGCCTTTGCAAATGATCTTAAGTGGGACTATTCGAATCTGCAGAGCCTAGGAGGTAGTGTTTTAGACCCCCAGGACCAGCTAATGCAGGGCCTGACAGCTCAAGTGCCACCTCTTGAGGCTATCTATCAGAGCATTATGACGTACAGAGATGAGGCACAGGCAGATAGTTAGAGGGCCAAGGTGGCAATCAGGAAGCTGCAGGGGGCAATTTGAAAAGTTGCTAAAACGTGTTCTGAGATATCAGAGAGGATGACCATACTAGAAGACAGCATTGCAGCAGTGGAGTTGTTTGTGGCCACTGTTAAAGGATAAGCAGAGGCCAATAAGGCCCATCTCAGAGACACACAGTGAATGCTGGAAGAATTTGAGAGCCATCAATGGTGTAACTTGAGCATGCTGAAGGTTTGTGGAGGCCTGAAGGGGAGTGATGTAAGGAAGTTTATAATCAACGTGCTTCAGAAGGCTGTTCCGGAATTTATCGGTTGGAGCTAGGAGTGTGAAATTCAGAGAGCTCATACATTCCCATTAATGAAAAAGCAACTCAGTCATGAAATTGAGAAGCCCAGACCAATTTTGTTTTTTTAGTGGATTTTTAGCTGAGACAGGCTATGTTTGAGCAGGCCCTACCAGATGTTGTGCATAGTGTTGATGGCTGTTCTCTCTTTGTCAGACCAGACTTTTGTCATCTTACTATTGACAGACATTACAATAGTACTCATGTGTTCTGCTCTGAAATTAGGTATAAAGATTTTTGGAGAAAATGACTTAATAGGCAGAACTGGTTTAAATGCCTGCTTTGAGGAGTTCTGATACATTATTACAGGACCACGTTACATTAACTGTTAAGCTAGGGTTTTTCTTATCTTTGATCTGTATAAAGCCTAATGGTTAATCAGGGTTGTTTCAATGTGAAATTTGCTTACTTTTTCGTTATGAAGGGATGGGGGAAGAAAGGAAGAAATAGAAGAGGAGGGGAGGGTTCCTGTAGTGTTCTTCAGGTTCTACTTTGTTTTTGCTTTCTTTGTTTTTTCAATTTTTAACATTTTCCTAATTCAGTACTCACTTCTTTTGGGCGTACTTTGATGGAGGAATTTAAGTCAGTGTAATTATGTAGCTGTAATAACTGGTATTGGCCCTGACCCAGGGGAGAGGATCCACAATTCCATTAACCAGACCATTTAACGTCTGAAGGCTTCACCAGGGTGGTTGGTGTGTGAGGGTTAGTGGGGTAGGGTGGGTAAGGAAGGGATGGGAGCAGGGTGTGGGGGATTGTTGTCTATTAAAAAATGGAGCTACAGCAGGATGCAATTGAATGAAATGAATACTCAAATTAGTGATGCCAGATTTTTTTTAAGTGCCTTAAACTGGTGCAGTAGATATATAGCTGCTATCACAGGTCTGATGATTAATTAGTCACAATAATGCATACTGAAAAATACGTATATGTACTGCTAACGTCTTTGAGTTGAATGATAAAGCTAAAAGACAGAATGTGACAGAGATAGGTAGAACCTTTAAAGCTGATATTATATATGAGCAAGAGGGATTGGTTAGGTATAAGGGGCCACATTCGATTGGGGTGTGTGACACAGGGATCTGCTACATGGGGGATGGAAATCTTGGCCAGAAATAATCTAGCTGTTGTTAAATGGAGCCTGGCTGATAGTTTGGGTAGATGGGCAATAGTGGAATGCCAGATAGAAGGTTGTCACCTTACTATAAGTTCTATGTACGACTCAAACCTAGATGAAGCTGGTGTTATAGAAAACCTGGATGAAGAGCTAGCATTATGACCAACCCCTGTTGTTGTCAGTGGTGATCTTAATATACACGTGGAAATTACTAAAAATAGAAAACCAACAGGGCAAGATAGCAGTAGGAAACCTTGGGTTTTCAGGCTATATGCCAGCTGATGAAGGATTCTGGGTTAGTTGATCTGTGGGCAGGCTTAAATTTCCAGATCCACGCTATACTTACTCCACTCATCCACACAGGAAATATGTCTGGCTTGATTATTTCTTAATTTCAGTCACCTTAGTTGGCAATGCTTATACTAAGACACTTGCAAAGTTGTATTCAGACCATAACCCCTTGATTCTAGAGATTACTCACATGAGGACTGATAGGACATTACAGTGCTCGACATTCAACAGAAAAATACTCCTCAACATCAGCTATATAGAGCACATGAGTAAATGGGTTGTTGAGTCCATAGCAAACAATAGAATCAGTGCCCCTGAGGGCTCAGTCTGGGACTTATTAAAAGCTGGATTCAGAGGTGAGATCACCAGCTTTGGTTTGTATAATGAGAAAAAGCAGGCTAATGTAGTTAGGGGACTCAGTCTCAAGCTTTCATAACTTGAAATACAACCTATGAGGCTGATTATGGAGAAGTGGGATTACCATGAGCTGTTGCAAAAAATTATTGTGGCTAAAGCTATGGGCAAATATTATCAGAGCAGGTCATTGGACCCAATGCAATGGGTATGGGGAGAGTGTTGATAGGTTATTGGCCCTTTGCACCCGACAAAAGGAATAAAAAAGGTGTAAAGAAAGTGTACTAGATAGAGAGAGGCTCTAACTAGCACACCCAAGTCCTTCACTGGAGTATTTCAGGGGTACTATGAAGAACTCTATGAAGAAGATACAGTTCCCTTTTAGATTGACTGGAAGGCTTTCTGGATGAAATATAGATTAAGGGGCTGGGAAACGAAAAGAGCAAAGACATGGAGGCCGATATAACTACAGATTAAATTAAGTTAGCATTGTTCTCCTTAGCTTTCGAAAAAGTGGCTGGGCCAGATAAAATATCAGTAGAATTTATTTAAGCATTCTACCCACAGCTAGCTAAAGATATGGCAGATATCTTCTTGGTTGCACAGCGGAGTGGGTTGCCCCTGCTTCATGTGTGTGCACTAATGTGGTCTTCTTGAAGAAGGGAAACCCCCTATGAACCCTGGATCATACAAACCTATTTCCCCGATTCACAGTGATGCTAAACTATAGTCAAAGGTTTTGGCAATGTATTTGAGCAGGCCTATGACTAAGTTGGTCTCCCCCTAGCAGCATGGGTTTATACATGGATGTGGAACCACTGATCATATAAGGCAAGCTGTTATCCTGCTTAATGTGGCAGAAACATCTAGGGAGCCACTGGCCATGATTCTGCTCATGCAGAGAAGGCTTTTGATAGAGTGTTGTGGGAATATCTACAGGAGATACTTAGATGCAAAGGGCTTGGCACCTGCTTAATAAGAGCTATAAAAGATTTATACCACATCCCAATGGCTAAGCTTCAAGCTGTGGGGAAAGAGTCAGAAAGAATTTCACTTATGAGAGGGAGGGACTTAGCAGGGATGCTCTTGTTCACTGCTTCCATTTGTACTTTATATTGATCCTTTCATTAATGGATTGAAGTGAAATGCTGCCATTGGGCCAGTGAGGATAAGGGGGATGAATACTCAAATATTGGCATATGCCGACTATATAGCTGTGCTTACTCCAGAGCCAGCAATTGCCCTGATGGAAATAGAGAAGGAAGCTGAACTATTTGGGATATTCTCTGGCTTTGTTCTAAATAAGGGAAACACCAGAAAATATGTACCCACGATATTGGACTCTGCTATAGCAGGCAAGTGCAACATATTTAGGGGCCCAGATCACAGCTTGAGTGTACAAAATCATGGGAATACATTATACACCACTTCAGATGAAAGCCATACAAGACTTAAGATGGATAAATAATCTACAATTAACACTAGCTGGTCATGGTAATGTTGTAAAAATGATCATACTCCCCAAAATTTTGCATTTATTCAGGGCAATACCACTTGAGGCAGAAACATTCTGGTTGAAAAGAGTGTATTGATCTCTAAACTATCTGGCACTCCCCAGAAACAGTTGTGGCTGGGCAGTGCCTAAATATAGGTACTACTGTTGGGCATCTCTTCTCCAGTATGTGGGGATTCTTATCACAAAGAGAGGGAAATGTACTATGGCCCAATCAGAGATACCTTCAATTTATGAACTGACATTAGGGGAAGAGGCCAAGGGATGCTTTGCCAGGAATATTGAGTGTAGCTACTATAAGAAAGTCAGATTCAAAAATGTTAGCATGGCCTTTAGGGCCGGGGACTCCTAGGGGTCCACAAAGCCTCCTCAGGGGGTCTGCAACTGCTTAGAAAATTAAATACTATTAACAGATTAGATTCCCAGCTTTCAGTAATGACTAAGTGGTGGGGTCCCAGGTTTCCAATCATGATTCAGTGGGAGTCCCCGGGTTCCACAGAAGGGAACCACTGGCTTAGGGGTAAATTTGAGTTCACCAAGTATAAAAATATTCCCAATAATGGAGATAATCTATTTTCCCATCTATATTTCATGAAGCAATTTGTAGGGCAGGGGACCAGGCAGGGGTTGTCAAGATTGTCAAGATGGGGGATCTTTTTAACCACAATGAAGTTTATAAAATTGCTGACTTTCCGTTGAAATGCGGCCTGCCACTGCAAAAGAAATTCAAATAATTTCAGATCAGGAATTTTATATCAAAGCTTGGCAAGGAGCAATTGTCTGTGGCCAAACTTTCACTGCTGGAACCATTAAATGACACTAAGGTAACCAGGACTAGAGCAGTATAAAGAGCTCTGATGGGCACCATGCCAGACGATTTGCTCTGCAAACAAAAAGATGGGGGAGTAGAGTGGGGTTTATGGAAATTGACTTACAGAAGTCACTGGAGCTGAGCCCAGAAGCGTTGTTGATGACAGGTATGAAGAGTGAACACTATATGATGCTGCTTAACCAGTTCTAAAACCGGCCAGGATGTTTAGCTGGAATAGGAGATCCAATTATAAGTGTCTTTTTTGTGGGTGAGGGGCCAGCCGATATGGCACATATGTTCTCCTCCTGCTCAAGATTACAGTCATTAAGAGAAGGGACTGGGGTCTCTCTAGAAGAGGTATTAGATATGAAGGTGGAGTTTACTCCCAATTATATTTGGATTTGACTAATGCTTTCAAGGTAATAAGGCAAGGCTCTACTATATGTTTATAGCTTTTGGCAGTGGCTTGTTTGATTATAACAGCAGCTTGGCTGAGTCCTGACCCTCAACAAACCAGTAGTTGCTCTCCTGACTGCTTAATACATGGAACTTGGAAAAACACTTTATAGCTGTAAAGGTAGGAGGGCAAGAAATGTGGAGCCCGGATATGGGTGCCCTTAGAAAAGTGGGTCAGAGCGCAGAGCTAGAACTGGGGACTGGACCTTATAACATGATGCTAATAGCATGTCAGAGATCTAAGGCCTAATTTAGAGTTTGGCTGACTGGTTACTCTGTCACAATTGTGACGTATAGCCCTTCCGCTGTATTACGATCTCCAAAGGCTCCTTTGGAAGCATAGTAAGGCAGACAGCATAGCTGTCACATGTTTGAAGGAGTAACCCCCTCTGCCAAACTCCAAATCAGGCCCTTAGTCACGGTCCATGGTGGTGTACTTTAAACATTATTTTGTTTTCAATGCTCGTACCTGCAAAAAGTCACTTTATATGAACTGGTGTGGGAGCAACACCATTCATTCCTAGCAAAGAGGGAGGCTAGGGGCTCCATAAAAAGGAATTCTGTTTTTATTTATCAAGCTATTTATTGAGATCTGTACTGTATTAAGAACATGGCCAAATGTATACTAATCATTCTATCATTGTGAGAAATGTAATGATCTGTTTTTTCTGATACATTTTCGGATGTAGGCTCCACAATTATAAAAAGGAAGTAAAACATCCACCAATAACTTTTTTATCTTCAGAAAACTACTTAAGAGTTGGATTTTTCCTACATGACCACTATACTCAAAGCACAAATGCATAGCATATGCCTCTGTTTCTAAACAACTATAAATTGATTATTTGTATGTATATAGATGTGTGCGTTTCTTGGTACTAGTATATATATATATTCACTGAAAAACCCAAAGGTTACAGGGATGTTATTGTTAGGTTCTGAATTTACTCATAGAAAACCATAGAAATTCAGCAGTTATTGTTAGAGTTCATTTAAGTAACTATAACTCGCACCCTAAGGTAACTATAATTTGCACCGTTGCCAGGCACAGTTTTCTTATCAATAAATTCTTTGGAATGGTTGCAGTGATAATATCAAAGATACCATACAAGATCTCATCAATGACATAAAATGTGGAGTAATTAGCTGTGCAAGACGAAGGCGCAAGTTATAGTTACCTTAGGATGCAAGTTATAGTTACCTAAAAGAACTCTAACTATAACTGTTGAATTTCTGTGGTTTTGTACAAGTAAATTCAGAATCTAACTGTAATGTCCCTGTAACCTTTGATTTTTTTCAGTGAATTTCTATGGTTTTTAACAGAACGCAATTTTAATTGCTATACGTTTTTCCAACCCCCGCCACACACAGACGAAGGGGGGTTGGTCACAAGGCCTGACCTGCAGCCATCCCTTGCAGCAAAGCCCTTATAACCACCCAACCCCACATCAAGCATGTCCTTTGGCTGTCGGCAGCGCTGGTGGGCCATGGGGCCTGTCTCTGTCAGTGGATCTGTGAGTGGGTGTGTGAGTGGACACATGAGTCTCTGAGTGTATGTAAGTGTGAATCGATTAGTGTATGAATGAGTATGTGTTTTTTCTTTCAAATGCTTCCATACTCATGAATAATTTGTGAAAATTGTTAAATTATCGTGAATATTGCACATGGTGACGCAAAAGTATTTGAAACCCATAATTTGCACCTAAAATACACTTAAATCACCCTCCTGGAGCGGTCAGGATACCTTGATTTAGGCTGCGGTGTTGGCCGAAACGTGTGTTGTTGATTAAATCTTTGCACTACATTTCCTGAGAGAGAGTATTTTGCTTCATGGAGATATATATATATATAGATATATATCTATCTATCTATCTATATCTATCTATATATATATATATATATATATATATATATATATATATATATATATACATATATATATATAGAGAGATATATATGCATATATATATATATATATATATACTGTATATATATATATATATATATATATATATATATATATATATATATATATATATATACACCTATATATCTATCTATATATACATATATATATATATTTTCATTTAACAAACCAAAGGGGTTACAGCAGGGACGGTATATAGTTAGGCTCACATTTTAAATGTGCGAAACCAAATTCACGTGTTATAGTTAGAGTTATCTCAAGTAACTATCACTCGTGCCCTTGCCATGCACTGCTAATTACAGCACAAATTACGACACTCATGACATTTTTGAAAAAAACATTGATATTATCAATGTAATATTTGCAGTAAATATTTGATGATGAAAAAACTGTGGCGGGGCGCGAGTTACAGTATCTCAAGGCACGATAACTCTAACTATAACAGGTGAATTTCTTTGGTTTTGTACATTTGAAATGTGAGCCTAACTATAACGTCCCTGTAAAATGTGTTTTTTTAATGAATTTCAATGTTTTTTTTAATGTAAAGTAATTTTCATTACTATACATTATTGCAGCCACTGCCGTGCATGACCTTTGATGGTGTGTGGTGGCGGTTTACTGCAGGAAAAATTGAAAATAATGTTTTTTTCGTCAATTAAAAAGAGTGAGATCACCTTTCAGTATGTAACTTAAATATTTATAATTGAAAAGAATCTAAAGCAGGAAATTACCACAGACTTGAACCCTTAACCTTCGGTGTGCATTTCTGAGACCTTAACGACGAGGCCAGAGGTTACTCCTCACTGTACAGTGTCCAGATTTAGCTACTCATTCAACCCACAGACTTTTGGGAAAAAAGACTTCAATGTTCCATCAATAGGAATGTTTAACCATCAAAACACTAGAAAATGTTCTGAGATACTAGTATTTGAACCTTCAACCTACTGACAGTCCAAGATTTTTACCATTAGGCCAGAAGTGACCCTGGTCTGCTGTTGATCAAAATGTAAGTATAACATTCTAGCGAAACAGTTTGCTAGAGTGACTCTTTAAAGTCAATAATGGTGTGACCATTGAAATTAGAATCTCTCTCTCTCTTATCTATCCGGTTGTATGATGGAACCATGCATGCCTCAACAACGCGGTCTGAACAACAACTGCATTGTTTCCACGCATGTCTTTTCCACACAAGCCTTTACAACAAATTTTCATTGTAAAAGCATGGCTAGTAAAGGCATATGCGGAAACAGCATGCAAAATGGCATGCATGGTTCTCATACCACTCCCCGCCCTGAGGCTCAAAACTACACCCACGTCTAATACCTAAACTACCCCAACCCCCCCACCCACCCTAAAAAAAGATCCCAACACCTCCATCCTCAACACTATAAAATAAAGTACCCCAACCCCACCACCCATCCTAACCTCTCACTCTCTAAAAGCAAACTACCCTGACACACCCCAGCCCCTCTGAGCCCTAAAAAAATAAAACCATCCGACTCTCCCGTACCTAAAAATAAACTACCCCGACCCCCCACCCACCATGAGCCCTAAAAAAAAACAACCGAACCCTAAAAACTAAACTACCCCGGCATTCCCCACCTGCCCTGAACCCTAAAACCTTGCCCCCTAATAAGTAAACTATCCTGAGCACCACCCACCCAACCTAAGCCCTACAAAAATGAATAAACTATCTTGACTCCCCCACCCCAACTCCTAAGAACGAAATTACCCTGAACCCTCCCACCCACCCTGAGCCAAAAAACAAAATACCTCGACCCCCACCCAAAATCTAAAGCTAAAGTAGCCCGACACCCCCCACATAACCTAAGCCCTAAATCCTCCCCACCACTTAAAACTACCTACCATCCCTGCCCCAACGCCACTTCCCTCACAGCGTCCTTTCCAGATCCTTCCTCTTCTTCTCTCCTCCCTCATCCCTCCCTTCCTTAAACCTTACCTCAGCTTTTTTTAAATAAACTACCTAGCCCCCACCCTAAATAAAAAAATAACCAAAAATCCCCACTCCTGCCCCTAAAAAAAATTAACCAACCCCCACACTAAGCCCTAAACCCCCGCACCAAGTCCTTAAAAAAATACCAAAACCCCCACTGTGCCCCTAAAAAAAAATAGCCACCCAAATCCTTTAATCCACCCCCACCTCACCACCCCTGCCCTACTTAACTCATTGCATCCTCTCTCTAACAAAGCATGGCTATTTCTGTGCCTTAACTACGTATATGCGTAGTTAACACATGTGTGGTTAAGGCACAGAAACAGCCATACGTTGTTTAGGCAAGCATGGCTATGCTTGCGTGATAAACATCTGCTTTGTTTACAATTCATGGCTAAGGGTGTTTTCCTTCCACAAGGAGGGAGCTGTTTTAAATAGCATCCCCCTGCTTGCAGGAGACATATTTTTTAGTTGTTTCCATGAACGCATTTTTGTGTGCAGGGAAACAAATGAAAACTTAGCTTTCTGCAAGCAGGAGCTGTTTGACAGCTCTCTCTTGCAGACAGCTCAGTGTTTGATTTGTGTCCCATGCACCCCCCTCCTTTATATCAACATGCTTCAAAAAAGAAGTGCAGGAGTCCGTGCTTGTTTTTTTTAGTCATTGCTGTGAATTTGCGATGTCAGCACAAAGGCACAGCAATTCTTTTTTTTAAAACAGCTTTTTTACCCTCGTGGTGGCAGAGCTACAGGGTGAGGGTGTCCCTACCCTATACCCTTTCCTTTTTTACACTTTTTTCTAGGACTCACCTGAAGCCACGTCCCAATATGAATACCAGCACTTCCTGGGTTAAATGGTTCGCAGCCATTCAGAGTTCTGTAGCTCTCTGCATGAGGTCTTATTATTCACAAAGTCACCAGGGAGGATCAGCGGCCCGAGATATATAAATTTAATTTCCTTTTACTATCTCAAAAACTAGTGAACAAATTTACTCCAAATAACCAAAAGCACAATCTGGAGCAAAATATAGTCAGAAGGATATATATATTCTCATTGAGAAAGGCGGAGACGCCGAAACGCGTTCCTGTTTGGTCGTATTAAACCTTATTTTGCACATTCATGGAGTGCCGGTTGCCTTATTGAGGAATAAGGTTTTTGTTTGTATGTTAGACGCGGTGGCGCGCGTCGTATCCAGGCACCATTGGCGGTCAGGAGCGGCAAGGGAATTGCCGAATTTAAGTGTTTTCATATATATATATATATATATATATATATATATATATATATATATATATATATATATATATATATATATATATCAATATTATTATTATATATATATAGATATAGATATAGATATATACATGTGCGTGTATACATATATATATATATATATATATATATGTATAGAGTGATGTAATATGTGAGGGCATAAGCAGTGTATTGTGGGGGTGTAAGTTATAGTTAGCTCAAGTAACTACAACTGCTGAATTTCACTGGTTTTGTACCAGTAAAATGTGAGCCTAACTATAATGTCCCTTTAACCTTCATTTTTTCAGTGAATTTCTGTTTTTTATTTTATTTCCTAACTATAACGTCCACGTAACCCTTGTTTTTTTCAGTGAATTCCTAAGGGCTTTTTAATGTTGAAATTTTATTTCCTAACTGTAACTACTAACCTTTGACAGTTAGTGTGTGAGTGTGCCTTAGTGCCATAGTGTCTACGTTAGATCTGTGAGTGGTTGTGAGGGTGTCTGAATGGGTCTGTCAGTAGTCTGTGAGTGACCGAAGAGGACTGTGAGTGGGTATGAGAGTCTCTGAGTGGGTGCTTGATTGCCTAGTTGGGTCTGTGAGTCAGTGCATGAGTGTCTAAGTGGGTCTGTGAGTGGGTGCGTGAGCCTGAGTGGGTCTGGAAATGGGTTCATGAATGTGTGAAGGGGTGTCTAGGTGGGTATGTGAAAGTTTGAGTGGGTTTGTAAGTGGGTGCACAAGTGTTTAAGTGGGTGTCTGAGTGAGTGTGTGAGTCTCTGAGTGGGTCTGTGAGTAGGTGTATTAGTGTCTGAGTAGGTCTGTGAATGGGTACATGAGTCTCTGAGTACAACTGTGAGTGATTACATTAGTTTCTGAGTGGGTATGTAAGAGAGTGCATGAGTCTCTGAGTGGATGCATGAGCCTTAGTGAGTCTCTGAGTGGGAACATGAATGTCTGAGAGGGTCTGTGAGTGTGTCTATGAGTGGGTGTATGAGTGCCTGGGTGGGGCTATGAGTGAGTACATGAGTCTCTGAGTGGGTCTGTCAGTGGGTGCATGAGTGTCTGAGTGAATGTCTGAGTGCATCTGTGAGTGGGTGTGTGAATGTCTATGTTGGTGTGTCAGTAGCTGTGTGAGCGACTCGGCCACAAAGGAAATTCGCCTGCCCTTTTATCCAACAAGAGTCCAAAGTTTTGCAAAAATATCTACTGAAGAGTTCTTTCTGCTTCCTTGAGTAAATGTGGAGTACTTAGTCTACACCACAGCTGTGTAATGGAGCAGAAGGAAATGTCACCAGTGACATTGTGTGTGTTGTGGCAACGTTATTCTTACTGGTGTGTCTTTCTCTAGAATTCTATGATAACATCAATCCTGTTATAGACCAACAAGACTACAAAGACGTAAATCTCCAGCAAACAAGGGTGCTTCATTGTTTCATTGACCCCTGACCTGATTTTAGGGTGACCCCTGACTTGATTTTAGTTCGGGTTTCACTGTTCACGCCGCACAGCTCCTTCTGACTGCCTCCGTGCCCATGATCCGGCCCTCGCTGCTGCTGAGAGTTCGAGGCCCTCCACCACCCACCTGTGCCTCCCCAGACATCGCCTTCCTCACTGAAACCTGGATGAACCCCACCTCAGAACCCGACATCGCCATAGCCATCCCTGAAGGCTATAAGATTATCCACAGAGACCACACCAACAAACCAGGAGAAGGAATCGCCATAGTACTCAGGAGCACCATCAGGATCTCAACCAACACCAATGACACCATTGATGCTGCCGAACACTTACACTTCCAGATTCACGTCATCGCCAACACCACTCTCAGGGGAACCTTTGTCTACAGACCCCAGGCCCCTGACCACAGTTCTGCGACACCATTGCTGACACAATCAGCGCCCACGCCTTCGTCTCTGCGGACTACGTGCTCCTTGGCAACCTGATGTTTCACCTAGAGAACGCCAATGACAGCAACTCTTCAGCCCTGATCACCAACCTCACCAACCTCGGTCTCAAACAATTCGTCACAACGCCCACCCGCTCGGCCGGCCACACACTCAACTCCATCTTCTCCGTCAGCAGCCACATCTCCTTCACCGATACCACCGAACTCCACTGGACCGACCACCGCTGTGTCCATTTCACCTTCCAGAAACCCACTGCCCACCACCACCGCAACAGATCCCTCTCTCTTCAGCATCGTCAAAGAACTCTCCAACCCCAAGTCCTGCTCCATTGACCCCCTCTCACAAGACCTCTGCGACTCCCTTGCCACCTTTTTTCACTGTAAGATCACAGACATCCATGGCAGCTTCGCCTCCCCAATCCCCATGACCACTGTTTCCACCACTAACCCCAAGGCACCCAGCCACACCAACCTCCTGAGCGCCTGGACCCAAGCCAATGACGAGGACACCACCAAGACCATGAGCACCATCTACTTTGGATCACCCACTGACCCTTGCCCTCACTATGGCTTCAACAAAGCCAGCCAAATCATCGCCCCCCCCAACTCCGTGCTATCATCAACAGCTCCTTCGAGACCGCCAGCTTCCCGGAGAGCTGGAAACACACCGAAGTCAGCGCCCTGCTCAAAAAACACAAGGCAGACCCCGAAGACCTCAAGAACTACCGGCCCATCTCCCTCCTACCCTTCCCAGTGAAGGTCATCAAAAAGATAGTCAACAGCCAACTATCCTGCTTCCTGGAGGACAACAGCACGCTAGACATCTCCCAATCCGGCTTCCGCAAGAACCACAGCACCGAGACCGATCTCATCACCGCAACCGACGACATCAGGATCATGCTCAACAAAGGTGAAACCGCGGCCCTCATCCTCCTTGACCTCACGGCAGCCTTCGATATCATTTGTCATCACACCCTACACGCACACCTCCACGACGCCTGGATCTGCCACAAGGCCCAGGACTGAATTGCATCCTTCCTCTCCGGTAGGGACCGCCTCCCTCCTTTCCTGTCAAAAGCCACCAAGACCATCTGCGGAATCCCCCAAGGATCCTCTCTCAGCCCAACCCTTTTTAACGTCTACATGGCACCGCTTGCCAACATCGCCCGATCTCACGGGCTCAACATCGTCTCCTACGCAGACGACACCCAACTGATCCTCTCACTCACCAAGGACCCCGCCACCGCTAAGATCAATTCCCACAACCGACTGCATGCCATCGCCAACTGGATGGAGATAAGTCGCCTCAAACTGAACTTAAACAAGACTGAGATCCTCATCCTTGGCTCCAACCGCTCAGCATGGGACGACTCCTGGTGGCCAGCCACCCTTGGAACCGCACCAACTCCCACCACCTACGCTTGCAACCTCGGCTTCATACTAGACTCATCGGTCACCATGACCCAGCAAGTCAACGCCGTCTCAGCCTCATGTTTCAACACTGTCCGCATGCTTCACAAGACCTTCAAATGGATCCCCATCAAAACCAGAAGAATGGTCACCCACGCCCTCGTAAGCAGCAGACTGGATTACGGCAACGCACTCTACGCGGGAACAACAGCCAACCTCTTGAGGAAACTTCAGCGTATTCAGAACACCTTCACACGCCTCATCCTCAACGTCCCATGCCACGAACACATCTCAGCCCACCTCAAAGACCTACACTGGCTCCCCGCCAACAAGAGGATCACCTTCAAACTCCTCATCCATGCTCACAAGGCTCTCCACGATGCAGGCCCTGGCTACCTCAACGAGGTCTCAACTTCCACATACCCACCTGCCATCTCCGCTCCGCCAACCTCGCCCTCGCCACTGTCCCCCATATCCATCGTACCACATCCAGTGGCAGATCCTTCTCCCACCTCGCCGCCAAAACCTGGAACTCCCTCCCCTTCAACCTACGTCTGAACCAGGGCCTCCTGACCTTCAGGAAATGACTCAAGACCTGGCTATTCGAGCAGTAGCAACCCCTCCCCCAGCACCTTGAGACCCTAACGGGTGAGTAGAGCGCTTAACAAGTGATTAATTGATTGATTGATTGTTTTAGGGAGATGTCCTCATATTTCTCGGGATCAAGAATGTGCCACTCAAATCTGCAGCAAAATGCACTCGGAGGCTGTAGGAAAGTCCTCCTTTTTGCTCTTGTTACCCCCAAACTTTCTGGTCAGACTCTGGTGGTTACTGCCTCTTGGCTGTGCCCTGGGTACTGCTTACCAGTCCCAGGGCCAGTACTCTGTGTAAAGTGGATATGCAAATTAGGCTAATTATAATTGACAGTATCAACCTACCTACAAGTCCCTAGAATGAGGTAAGGCATGTAGGTTTAGGGACCCCAGCATAGGTAGTGCACCCATAGGTGAACTTCTGAGGTGCCCAGTGTCATTTTAAAGGCAGGCCTGCTTTGCTGGCTGCTTTCAAACTAAAGTTATATGCAAATCTGACTTTTGAATGAAAAGTACTTCCAAAGTCTTAAACTCCCTTATTTTTACATATAACTCACCCATGAGGTGTGCTCTATGTTCCCCTAGGGTTGGATGCCATGTAACTATAAGCAGGGGCCTTATAAAAATTGTTTTATAAGCTCTGATAAGGTAAAATAGCCAAATTTGTTTTCCCTTACTGTAGTGAATAGTCTCCATAGACTAAAATAGTGAGACTTTATTTTAACTTATAAGGTCCACTTAAGTAACAGATACCTTAAGTTTGTTTACAATTGTTGGATTTAATGTAACTTCTTCAGGTAAAGATTCTTAAACTTTACCTAAAAAGTTGCCAACTTCAGCCCTGTAGTGTTTTGCTGCTTTGCTCTGATTGGTCAGCCTCTGGCAGCCTGGCCAGGCTGCCTTGATGAGGTGTGAAGTGGCCTGGGCTCAACACAAAGAGATGTGCCTGGGGGAGGAGTTCTTCCCTCAACGGATGGGGAAGCAGGGATGGCTGTTAAACTGGTCTTCAAAGGCAGGGAAGGACATTTGGAGCAACCCAGCACCTCCCAGGAGCAAGGATAAAACTGGCAGTCCTGCACACACACACTTCAGATCCCTACCAGATTCCAACAAGGAAGAACTACAGAAGAAGAAGGACTACCCTGCTGGACCCCTGACCTGCACCTGGACACTGCACTCTCGAGGACTGCACCAGCCGCACACTTGGGCTTCACCACAAGAAGGACTTTGCCTAGCATCAACTGGTTCAAGGAGGGACTCCCTGTTTGCTACAGGTGAAAAATTGGTAACCAAAGTCTCCTGCACCAACTCCGGAAGAAACTGACCAGCTGACCACTGTCCAGTGGCCATTTTGGAGTTTGCCCCAGGTGCATTTTGGGAGTTGTAGTACACACCCTCAAGGAGCATCTCAAAGGTTCTGGGACATTAGGGTGAGCTGTGGACCTCAAAAGAACCTTAAAAGAACATCTGGAAGAAGATCCACAAGTTTGAAGAAGTTTGGAGAACTTTTGGAAAAAAGTTCCATAAAGGGACCGACCCGCCGCGGCAACTCTAGCCAGCTTGCCTCAACGGTGACTCGGCCTGACTTGCAGGTTCGTCCCGGTGAAGAATATCTCTGAAAAAGTGACTAAGTCTGAACATACAGGCCCTCATTCTGACCCTGGCGGTCGGCGGAGAGACGGCGGTCGGACCGCGAACAGACCGGCGGTATTAAAAATGGCATTCTGACCGCGGCGGTCCCCGCCGCGACCGACCGCCACTTCTCCACTCCGACCGCCACGGCGGTCATGACCGCGGGGCTGGAGTTTGCGCACTCCGGCCCGGCGGTCGTCCCAAGACCGCCAAGGGTATTATGACCCTGCCTACCGCCGCGGTTTCTTGCGGGCGGGAACCGCCGTGCGAACCATGGCGGTAAGCACTATCGGGGCCAGGGAATTCCTTCCCTGGCACTGATAGGGGTCTCCCCCACCCCCCACTACCCACCCGAGTCCTCCCCCCACACCCTCCACCCCCCTGCCACCCCCCAGAGGTGGTACGAACCCCCTCCCCACCCCCACCCCGACATGCACATACATGCACCCCGACATGCACACACCCCCAACATGCACATATACACACCCCCTACACACACATACACAACGGGGACACATACCCGCACACATACATGCAGACATGCGCACCTGCCGAACAGCACACATTACCCATAGACACAGCAGCACCCCCCGCCCGCATACACGCACTCACACACCCCCTCTACACACTCACACGCACACCCCCATGCACGCCCACATCACACAACACCCCCCACCCCCTCCCCTCACGGACGGTCAACTTACCTTGTGCGTTGGTCCTCCGGGAGGCGACAGGAGCCATGGGGAGGTGACCGCCAACAGAAGACCGCCAACAGAAGACCGCCACACAGAAATGTGGGTCGTAATTCTGTGGGCGGTGTTCTGCTGGCGTGGCGGTGGAGGTTGACCAGTCTCCACTTTCCCGCCGACCGCCAGTGTGGCTGCTGGCGGTTTTCCGGCGGAACGCTCCCAGCGGTCAGAATGCGCACAGCGGCATAACGCCGCGGTCGGCGGTCTTCACCGCGGCGGTAACTCGGCGGTCTTGCGAAAAGACCGCCAAGGTCAGAATGAGGGCCACAGAGTTGACCGGGACCTCCAAGGCAGTGTATCCGAAAAGGGCTCAAGGGACGTCGGATCAAGATTCAGATTTGCCCCGGTCAAAAGATTTTCACCTCCAAAAAATGACTGAGTTTGAAGGTAAAAATCTCTACAGAGGGCTTCCACGACGAGGATCCGAGTAGGAGTTCGAGGAGGTCGGATTGGACTGGCAACTTGGTCCCGCTGAAGAAAATCTCCAGAAAAACGACTAAGTCCTAAGGTAAACTTTTGACTGAGGCCTCCCGCAGGCTCTAGCCGAGCAGGGCTCCATCGCAGTCGGACTTAAACTTTTACTTTGCCCCGACCAAATGACAAGATTGGCACTATTCGTTTCTAAGCACTAAAAAGCATTAATTCTGTAAAAATTATTCTCTGGTTCCCTTTATCCGATTGTATTTGTTTTGGTGTCATCTTAAAGCTAAAAATATGTCCTATTTTTATTAATTGGTTTTGGATTTTTAAACTGTTTCCTGTGTTTTATTTCATTACTGTTTTGTGATATTTCAGTGTTTCACGCTTTGTCTCCTAAGTTCAGCTTTGTCGCTTCTTGCCAAGCTACCAAGGGTTGAGCGGAGTTTAACTTATTGAGACCTAACGGGGCCTAAGTATAGGTTTGTGGCCTATTGCTAAGTGTAGGTACTTACCTGCCCTTACCAATAACCCATTTTCCAACACTATCTGCTCCCAAAGGGAATCTGCACTTTAATAATATTTAAAGGCATCCCCCATGTTAACCTATGAGAGATAGTCCTTGCACAGTGAAAAACGAATTTAGCAGTATTTCATTGTCAGGACATATAAGACACATTACTATGGCCCTCATTACAACCCTGGTGGTCGGTGATAAAGCGGCGGTTATACCGCCAACAGGCCGGCGGTGAAAAAAATTGAATCACGACCATGGCGGCAACCGCCAACAGAGACAGCCACTTTAACACTCCGACCGCCATGGCGGTAGAAACAAACACCGCGGCGGTAACCACCAATAGACAGGCGGAAGACAATGTACTGCCCACACTATTACAAGGCACCAATCTGCCAGCTTTTCCGGGGCGTACCAACGCCATCAAAAGTACGGTAGAAACAGTCTTTGGAACAGAAACCACTCACCTTTTGACACTCAACGAAGAACCAGGACGCCATGGAGACCCAGTTACAGGTCCTGCCCATGTTGCTTTACCTCCTCATCTACCAGGAGCATCAAAGACGGCGGCGACGGTGAGTACTGCACCTAGCACACAGGGGAGGTGGGGAAAAAAGAGAGAGTGACACACACACGCAAGACGCAACACTCCCACCCCCACTCTCACCCACAACACCATACACACAAAACCATACAGCAACATTACTTTTACACCCCGTAACCCTCTGGAAGAACGCAAGGACAAAAGGAATTGAGTTTAACGAGTGTAATAATCAAACAATCTGGTAGCCCGAGATAACTTTAAATCATCAGTATAGTGGTGTGGGTATGGTGTGTGTGTATGTGTATCAGGTGTGTGTATTTTGAATTGTCCAATGTGGTTGTGTTTTGTAAGTGTGTGTGTATTTTGAGTGCAGCGGTGTGTACAGCCAATGGTTTACCGCGGTTGAAAGACCGCTGCGTTGATTTGTGGGTCGTGATATTGTGGGTGTATTCCTGTTGGCGTGACGGTGTGGGTTTTGCTATTGCCAGTTTATCACTGACCTTTGGTGTGGCGGACTTGTGTGGGTGTCTGTATTGTGGCGGATTTCTAGATGTGGGCATCATACCTGAGCGGATTTCCGCCGTGGCCATGGTATATTGGCGGCTGTCAGCGCGGCGGTAAACGGGATTTACCGCAAGGGTTGTAATGAGGGCCTATATGTCCTTCCTTAAAAATACACTGCACCCTGCCCATGGAGCTACCAAGGGCCTACCTTAGGGGTGCCTTACATGTATGAAAAGGGAAGGTTTAGGCCTGGCAAGTGGGTACACTTGCCAAGTCGAAGTGGCAGTTTAAAACTGCACATACACACACACTGCAGTGGCAGGTCTGAGCCATGTTTACAGGGTTACACATGTGGTTGGCACAACCAGTGCCACAGGCCCACTGGTAGCATTTGATTTACAGACCCTGGGCACCCCTACTGCACTGTACTAGGGACATACTAGTAAATCAAATATGTCAATCATGGAATGCCAATTACACATACACTTTACGTAGGAGAACATGAACTGTAGCGCTGGATCTCAGTGGTAAAGTGCCCAGAGTATCAAAAACAGCAAAAACAGATTCCAGCACACATCTACATCCTGGAAAACAGAGGCAAGAAGTCAGAGGAGACCATGACAAGGATGCCAATTCTAACAATTAAGAACTTATAAGTAAATTTAATATGCCAGTTGGGGATAAGTCAATGGCACCATGTTTCAGCAGAGAGCACATGCACTTTAGCACTGATTACCACTGGTACAGTGCCCAGAGTCCTAAAGTCAACAAAATTGAATTCAGCAAAAAGTGGAGGGAAAAGACAAAACGTCTGAGAATAACCCTGTAGAACCAGGTCCAATAAAGTTGGCAATTGATCCTGCTTCCCAGATTATTGACCTACTTTCTGACAAACCAGAAGATTGTTTCCATTGATGAACTATATAGGTTACCTCTCTACACACCTTTTCTGTTTTCTGGTAAGATAAGGTAAGCCAGTACATGGCGAAAGGGATTGAGATCATCTGGATCAATTTTACCCTTTTCCAAAAGACTTGCGAAAGACAAAGGTACAGTCAGTGCCTAATTTGAAATGTCCAGCAGGGGCCAACAGCACTTATTTTTCTGCATCAGAAATCTACTGAGCTCAAGATGTGGAAAAACACAATAGGAAAAACAGAGGAAGCAAAAGATGCCAAAATCATCACAAAAGGAAAAAGCAGGAGAGTACAAGCGTGAGATAAAGTGACAAGGAGTGTTTGGTAGTGGATTAAAAAGGCCTGATGTGGATTAAGACTACAGTGATTTGATGATCAGTGTGCTGACATTAAATTACACCAGCCACATGCTTCTGAGCAGAGCTTCGGGCACTGGCACTCATTCTTTTACAAATCAAGCACTAGGTTCAGTGTTTCTGAGTTAAGACTGAGATAATGTTTTGAAAGTAGCCCAAAGATTAGATTATTATTTGCACAATGAAGGATGTGTTAGCTGCAGGGTCACTGCCAAACTTTTTGCCTTCACTCCTCCTGGTTTTCTGAATTATTTTTTGTTGGCATTAGGGCTCTGTGCACTTTACCACTGCTAACCAGTACAAAAATGTTTGTGCTCTCTCCCTAAAACATGGTGAAATTGGGCTACACCTGATTAGCACATTGAATTTACATCCCTAGGACATGGTACTACATGTACACAGTGCCTGTAAATTAAATGCTGCTAGAGGACCTGCAGCACTTATGATGCCATCCACTCAATAAGAACTTTAAAACTTGTCTCAGACCTGCCATTGCAGCCTTTAGTTCAGTTTTAAACTGCCATTTTGATCTGCAAATTAAACCTTTTGCCAGGTGTAAACCTTCCTATTAACACTGGTGTCCCCCTAGGGTAGGCCCTAAATGTGTATTGGGCAGGGTGTATGGTATTCATGGTATTTAATAACTATGACATGTAGAATAAAGTTTTACATCTCCTGGTATTGAAAACAAAACTTCTGAAGTCATTTTTCACTACTGTAAGGCCTAACTCTCCTATTGGCTAACAATGAGTTACCTTAATACATTTAAAAAGTGCTAACTTTGGATTGGAAGCGGGAAGAGGTGCCATGTTTAGACTTAAATGAATTTCAATTTAAAGTCATCTTTAATGGTAGTGTTGCATTTTATGTCATATTCTGAAAACGCCACTTTTAAAAAGCTGGCATTTTCCTGTCCTAACAATTTTGTACCTCTGCCAGTGTCTTTTGTCACATGACAGTGAATTGCTCTGCTGTTGGACTTTGTGTATTCTTCCCAGACAGTGAAATAAAAAAGGTACTAAGTGTGGGTTTGATGGCCATTCTGCCAGAATGGCTGGGGAGGAGCTGTTCCCTGCCCCACTTACAATTAAAGGTCTTGCATCCAGCACACATGTAGGTACCCGTCACTAGTCTTTTGCCACCCCAGGCTTGTAAATGTGAGCTTCATGAGTTTTTCATTAAAATGTGCTCCTTACATGACCCTCAGGCCATATGAAGTTGTACTACACTAGAAAGATGCCATCACCAGGAGTGATCAATCAGACTAAGGAGATTTATTTGCTTGTAATTCTTTTCTTCTTAAATGAGGCAAAGTGATGCAGGGTCTCTGTCATGTTGTCATTGGCATTGTTAATAGCTTTGTCAGAATCTCAGTCATTCTAAGGTCATGGAAGAGAGGAAGCAAAACAAATAGCAAGATCATTTGGTTATTATCATATTGTCTTTATACAGAAAGACAAGTGGGTATGTCTACTATGAAAATGACCAAATGTGAACTAAAGTATGTAGTGTAAAAAGCAGCTTGGGCTATTCTCATGAGTGAACTGCCTAATGCAGTTGAAGATAAGAAGTTTTCCATACTTGATGACCTGAAGAACACCTGCCGGCTACATTATAAACGGGAGACATCACCAGCTTTGCACTTGAATAAGTGGAACCATATCCTTTCACCCTACCTAGTGGTGCTGAATATTTTCTTACCTAAAGATCACATGGGCCCTGTCAGTAACCCTGCTTATTCAGTGGAACCGCTCTTCTGAAACTAAAGAATGCAGAAGAACACAGAACTAGAAGTGCATACAACAGATGAAACTGGAGATTTCCCATCTCTCTCTGTGTAGCTCTTCCCCCAATTACTTTGTGATTAATCAATCCATGTGGACCTAGGCAGTTAGAGCTGCTGCAGAGGAATACCATGCACCCATGTTTATGGTCATAAACATTTTGCTGTTCACGTGAACTGGAGTTGTGAGGTGGCTTCTTTAATCTTGTACTTAAGGATTGGTGTCTGGGATGTCTTCATTAAATATTCAAAGACATTAGGAGCAGAAACTAATTACAGAGCCTTCAGCAAATGTTGTGACTTGGAAATATTTATGTTTTGAATGACAGGGTCAAGGTGGCATAAAAAAAACACTACCTTCCAGACTACGTCCTAGTGGTGTATTCTGCTCTGAAATTGTAACCAACATCAAACTCATTTGGTGATGGAGCCCGTTTTTGTGAACATTTTTCTCTGAAGGCTGCTGCTTGTGCAAGCTAACCTGGGTGAGAAGCGACCTTGTCACAGTTGCCTTTTTAAAGTCAGAATGTTTGGATTTGTGAGATGTCAGTCACAGCTTACATAAAGGCTTTGCTCTTTCTTATTCTTTAACAAACGTTGGGCCCGATGTATCAGCCCATTTTACAATAGGGACAGAAAGGGTCTAATCCTTTGATACATCAGGCCCTAGTCTCCTACAATGGCATATATGATGTTGTTGAAATGTTCTAGGAATGATAAAACATGTCGCAGGGATCATGGATAATTTCAAAGGAACGAATAAACGGAAAGTGTGCTATAATGCAGTCACACTAAGGCCCTAATTTATACTTTTTGGTGCAAAACTGCACTAACTCAGTTTTGCACCAAAAGGTATAGCACTGGCATGCACCATTTCTGTGCACCAGCCGGGCACCATATTTATGGAATGGTGCTAGCCGGTGCAAAGTGTAGGCTAGAGTAAAAAAAAAAATTACTTTAGTCGGGTGGGGCTAGCAGTATAGAAGAAGGGAGTTTAGCACCAAAAAACGACTTTAGGCAGGTTAGAGTAAAGAAAAATGACTATAACCAGATTAGCGTCATTTTATGGTGCTAAACCTACCATGCCACATGACTCCTGCCTTATAAAAAAGGCAGGAGTCATGCCCCCCACCCCAATGCCCAGCACAGGGGACAAGGGTCCCCTGGGCATGGCCATTGCACCTTGTGGCATGTATGGGGGCCCATTTCAGAGCCCCCTATGGTACTTTAAAAAATAAAATAAAATGTAATACTTTCCTGTACTTATCTCTACTTACCTGGGATGGGGTTCCTCCATCCTCCGCAGTTCCTCTGGTGTGGGTGAGGGTGCCTCTGGGGCCTGGGGAGGGCACCTGTTGGCTTATTCTATGGTGTTCTACCATGGAAATAGGCCCACAGGTCCCCTAATGCCTGCCCTGACCCAGGAGTTAAAAAATGGGGCAAAGCTAGCTTTGCACCATTTTTGACCCCTCCTCCCTCCCGTGCACCATCGAGAGTATAAATATGGCGTTAAGGCCATAGAGTCATTTTTTGCAATGGAACGCCTACCTTGCATCTCATTAACGCAAGGTAGGTTTCCACTTCCAAAAAATGACTTTAACTCCATAAATTTGGCACTAGATGGGTCTAGCACCAAAGTATAAATATGGAGTTAGTTTTGCACTGAATTAGAGTAAAGAAAAATTATGCTAATTCGGTTGCAAACAGAGTATAAATATGCCCTTATTGTGTATGATAGTTATGTCTCATTCATTTCAGTTAGTCATTCTTTCTGAAGCAGAGCATAAACATTTGGGATAAGAATGTGAAACTGAAGTGATGAGGTGTGAAGGAATCAGATTTGAGCAACAATATATTTAAGAGAGTTACGAAAAATGACATCTTCCACATTTAAACCAGACAAGACCTACGTTTGGCATAGGTTCATAATGTTGCTAATTCTTAGCATACTGTGGGCATCCATATCATGGTAATGTTTAGCTCTGGAACATCTTTGGAACTGGTATAATGCTGGTAATTCTTGACATACTGTGGGTATCCATAGCATGGTGTTTCCCATCCATCTCATACTAGTGGCCTGGCCTAAGGTTTGTACTTCCTAGAATGTTGTAGGCATCCACTGCATGAAGCTGTGATACATGGGCACGCTAGGTAGATTCTATGTATGCATGGCAGTACTAAATGTGAATATTTATTGAAAATATTAAGCTGATGGTAGAGCAACTTACTTGCATCTAACATTACATGTATTTGACTATTAATTGATATTTAGAGTTTTAATAGGAGTTGTACGATTGATTACAAAATTATTCTACTTCCAAGTTCATATTTAAAGCTGGTATTTAAGTGATAATCAATACTAGTGTCAGAGACACTACCATGTGCTTGAACAACTCTGATCATTGGACCTATAAGCTATTTGTAAGCTAAGTAATAGCAAAGCTGTGTTAAAACTAAATATAACCCTAAAATGAAAACCACGGGCCAACCAACTACAGCATCTAAAATAGGTGTTGGTCGCAGTGGGAATGTCAGAGGTTAAATTTAAATTGGTTAATTATTTACTCGTACTACACCTGCAGTAAATTTACAGTGCTTTAATCTTGTCCAGAAAGTCTGTTAGTGTACTTCACAGAGAAAACCGACAGCCTACTGCTCAGAAAAGCTAGTGGTACATCATTAATCCCTGTGCAACGCCAAATCGCCGGAACACCAATTTGTGTTACTCATAAGGATGAATTGATAGTACTCTGAATTTATATCATGTTCATGAATTGATTTTGGTTACAATATTGTTAGAAAAATTTAATTAATTTGTAGTACACATATTTTGACTGAGAATCTACTGGAAGGGGCAAAATGGAAAAACAAAGACAGTGATGTGAGAACAGAAGCCATGAACAAGGATAGAAAAACAGAAACGTGTTTAAATTAACTTCAGCTACTAGTAATTACTGTGGGCTACATTTCAGTTTATCATTTTTCCAACACCTAGGGCCTGAGTCTTAAACTGGACTCTGCAGTATGTTATTAGTATTACAAAACGCAGTTTAAAATGCAATTCAAAAACGACATGCAGGCCCGTATTTATACTCCGTTTGCGCCGAATTAGCGTCGTTTTTTTCGACGCAAATTCGGCGCAAAACTAACGCCATATTTATACTTTGGCATTAGACGCGTTTAGCGCCAAAGTATGGGCAAATAGCGTCATTTTTTTGCGTGAACGCCTTCCTTGCGTTAATGAGATGCAAGGAAGGCGTTCCCGTCTAAAAAAATGACGGCGACGCAAATGCGTCGTATTTATACTCCCGGGCAAAAATCACGCCCGGGAGTGGTCGTGTCAAAAAACCCTGCATTTGCGCCACTTTTTAACGCCTGGGTCAGGGTAGGCGTTAAGGGGCCTGTGGGCTCAAAATGAGCCCACAGGTGCCCTCCCATGCCCCCAGGGACCCCCCCTGCCACCCTTGCCCACCCCAGGAGGACACCCAAGGATGGAGGGACCCATCCCAGGGACATTCAGGTAAGTTCAGGTAAGTATAATTTTTTTTTTTTTTTTTTTTTTTTTTGGTGGCATAGGGGGGCCTTATTTGTGCCCCCCTACATGCCACTATGCCCAATGACCATGCCCAGGGGACATAAGTCCCCTGGGCATGGCCATTGGGCAAGGGGGCATGACTCCTGTCTTTACTAAGACAGGAGTCATTTAAATGGCGTCTGGGCGTCGAAAAAAATGGCGCAAATCGGGTTGCGGCGATTTTTTTGCCTCAACCTGACTTGCCCCATTTTAAGACGCCCTAACGCCATTTTCCCCCTACGCCGGCGCTGCCTGGTCTACGTGGTTTTTTTCCACGCACACCAGGCAGCGCCGGTCTGCTAGCGCCGGATAACGCCATTCCATAAATACGGCGCCCGCATGGCGCTTCAGAATGGCGTTAGACGGCGCTAAATTTTTTGAGGCTAAAATACAATTCTGTCTCCATTTTCTTAAAACTGTCTTGAGACAAATGAATCTCCAATAATTCTCTGTGGAAAGTTCAAGCTTTCAATGGAAAGTGTTGAAATGTTTATGAGTGCCTCTTTAGAATATATGAATTTCATTTTTTGTATTTTCCAGCAATAGAATTTTGAACAGAAACTGTGCACGAAGCAAAGTCCACATTAAATATATTATTCTGTGTCATTATTAACATTGCCAAATTTGGAAAATGGATGAATGGATAAATGGGCACCATTGAAACAGAAGACTGACGGGACAGACCAACAGTTATTGTGACAATTAGTACGTAGAATATGTTTGCATATCTACAGTTTCTGAGCGACGTGTTAAGAGGTAACGGGTGGCCCAGGTTTTTTTGGGGATTTAGGGTGGGTTTGTGTAATACCACATATCTGAGAAGGCTTTTCAAAGATGTCTTTAAAGTGGAAAAGAAGAGAACAGCCCTCAGGTAGAGGAGGAGTAAATTCCAGCAAAGGGGTTGGGAAGTCATTTAATATGGCTGAAAGCGGAAGCTGGCACAGGGGGTTTGGTGATGGTGAATATGTGAAGATTGACTGATCGAAGAGTATTGGTGGGAGCGTAGTGAAAGAAGATGCTGACAATGTAAGGAAGCATGTCATTGATTTATTTGAAGAAAATGTTTGGCAGTTCAAATTGGACCCAGTTGTTGGCTGGGTCAACCTGTTTTGGGGTAATATGAGAAAGAGATTCCATGCCTGGAAGGGGAAAATCGTATTTAGGTTGCAAAGATGATAACTTTTTCAGTGGGAGCAAAGGCATATCTAAGGAGGCCAGTAAATAATCTATTGTTTTTGTCCTGCTCCCTCTGCAATGATGAGGCTTTGTGTAGTGTTAAATTAAAGATGCCGACAGATTTTTACGATACTATGGAGCTGGTATCAGGCCGTTAAAGCTATCTTAGAAATAAATAAGTTTAACTTAATTTGGAAATCAAAAGGAGCATTAGCTGAGAAAGGAAGTCGGAGAACAAAATGAGAACGTCGTTTATTTATGTAAAACTGTATTTCCTTATGTTTTGCTTTTACTTGTCCTTTTGCAAGTATTGCCCCAAATGTTCTTGGAGAAAGTCACAATTTCTCACTTGACTCTCTCAGTCCAATCTGTCATATATACACTTTTCACTGTTTTCAAAGATCTCTAGCCATCACTGTCGACATCTAATGTAACAAGCTACCTTAAAAAAACCTTTAAAAAATCATATTTGAACTGGTTGATGTAAACATCAGTGCATCATTGCTTGTAACTAGTGCAAAATCTCCCAGAAGCATTACAAACCTGGCACCAGTGCAATTCACGTAATTGGGGCCCAAAGTAGTATTTTGAGTGATGTTCCTATGCGTAACAAACCATAGGCCGTATGTACGAACACATTTTCCCATAGACATAGAATTGGTAAAACCCTTTGCTACATCTGGCCCCATATGTTTTTATGGCCCTTAAAAGTATGCCATTGTAGCATGAGAATAAAAACTTGCACTCCTGAGGCCATATTACAAAAAGTTCCCCGGGAGCACAATGGGCATTTGTGCCCGCTATGAGTGCCCTTGGGGCACTTTGGTATTACAGAAGGGGCCAGAGATGCTTCTACAACCCTTCTGTAATACTGATAGCGCTGGCACACACGTTGCACCAGTGCTATTTGAAGACAGCATTCCCTCTTTGGATGTGGATTTGGCCCTATGTAAATGAGGAAATCCCTTTACCTCTGTGCATGCGCCATATAATTAATGAGAGCAAGAGTTAAAGAAGCTGTCAGGAGGCTCACTGACAGTGTTCCACCAAATGGTGGCACACTGCCAGGGCAGCTCCTGATTGCAGTCCTCTGTAAGGGGGAATGGGGGTCCCATGGATCCAGCAGCCATTTCCTTGCAGGAGGGTGCAGTCACTTACTGCACCCGCATGCAAGGAGATCTCTATCTCCTCTTTAAAGTGCAGGCAGGTGCCACTTGCACAATGAAACATGGAACAGCTTTGAAGAAGCCACTCTGTATTTCATTTGAATGCCATGCCTCCGGGGCAGCACAAGTTTGAGGCTGCAATGGGGAGAGCACATTCACACCAATAGGGTGCACTTTCCTTGTTTGCACAATGGGCACATGTTTTAAGCTTCACTTTAGCACAAACAGGGACAGTAGGCCCTTTACTTACTAGGGCTCCTGGTGATTCCAATGATGATTTATGTGATACCATGAGGGATGTGATTAATGACGTGGTTTGAGATTTTATTGGTGAAGTCATACATAAAGTTATGAAGACTACATGGTGGGGCATGAGTTAGGGTTCTCATAGCATAGCAGAAGTAGTAACCTTCAGGGGTTGTAAGCTTTTGCAACTGCATTCTTTTCAGTGAAGTTCTTGTTTTTTTTTAACATTGACTGGGAAAGTAAATGCAGTACATGAAGTACAACATTTCTAACTGTTTTACAGTGGACTTCAGAGGTTTATTTCATAGGAACATTTTCTTGAGTTATTTAATGTTGGTTGGGAGCTCTTTTGCTTTTTGATGATGGATGAGCGGGTATATAGGGATGCAGATGCATGATGGTGATTTTGTGGATCAATATAAGTCTTTTTGATCTAATATGGCTGTGTACAGCTTTATGAAGTTTGGTGAGTAGTGTAAATGATGGTGAGTAGACCTCTCATCAGATCTGGATGAAACATGGCATCTCCACACTAGGTTTATCTTGCTGATTGCCTGCCGTACTTTTTGAAGATTCAACATGCTGCAAATTACATTTATTTTTGATCTGCCAGTTTATGCAGATTCATCAACTGGCACCAAAAGGTTTCGGATTACGAACTGCTTTTTGACCTCTTCTTTATAACTGCCACCTCACCTGAATGATCTGCATAAAACTAAGAAACAGATATCAAAGACCAATATAACCATACTCTTTGCTAACTTTCACATTGAGTCTCTCAAACACTGTCAACAGTATCAGCAAATCTTTTTTTTACATTTCCCTTTACTTTTGCCCCCATTTGTTCCACATGAAACTTAATAATCTTCCACTTATTCTAATTTTCTTACAGCCTGTGAAATTTCATGCAGATTTATCAAACAGTACTCAAGTAATTAGTGAATACATTATTTACCACCCTTATCTTTGTTACATTGATGGTTATGCACATTCATCAAAGGGCAGCAAATGTATTAGTAACTGAACACATCTTTGAACCCCTATTCCTTTAAATTTGCACTTCTTTAATGGATCTGCATGAAATTGAGACTACCAAGGATAACCTACATTTTCTAATCTCTATCAAATATTGTGCAGAACCATCAGACAGTGCTAAAGTTATTAGCAAATCAATAATGTTATTAACCCTCTTAACTGAACACCCACCTTTTGCTTTTCTTTCCCTATTAGATCTGTATGAAACCTGAACTAATTACTCCTTGTAGTTTAATTCACATTCATCAAACAATGTCAAAGGTTTTAGTTGTTCAAACTTTGCGTGGAACCCACTCGGGATAAGTGGCCCGGTCAGTCTGTCTCACATCAATGCAATGAGGTGGAGCTTTTTTGTGTTGGTCCTTGCATTCAAAGCCAGACTGGCCTTACTAGGCATTAGGCATTTCCCCTGGAACTGGAAGGGTGGGGGCTGCTTTTGTTACTGGGGAGCTAGTTTTGTAGCATTGCAGCAATTTTAAAAGCACTAAAGATTTCCTTGTATATCTAAAAGTGTGTCATGCAACAATAAAAGTGCCAAGTACCCTCTGGTGATTAATGCACCAGCTAGAGAGAGATCACAGACTTCTAAGATAACGCAGACGGTTAATATGTCTGCTGCAAAGAACATGTATTATGCAGGTTACAGAACAGTATTGTATGTACGTAGCTCAGTAGGATACTGCTTTTGTCATAGAGAGTCTTTTGTTTCTGTAAAGTTCATAAATTAAAATTATAATCTAGCACAGTGAGTTATGAAATGCCATCAAAGAGCTGCATGCAAACAGCATGGTACAGCTTAAGAAGTTATGTTTTTTCCCAGTCTTTGATTATCCTAATTTTGGTAAAAAGGGTTTGTTTGGGTAGAAATAAATTGTTATTATTAAAGGCCCCCTAACCACTGTGTTACATTATAAATCCTGAGTTTATGCTTTCCCAGACCAAGCACTCTTAAAAAATGCCTATCAGTATGGATGACATTTGAATCCTACACCTCATAGCCCCCTGTGTCATATGGAACATTTTCTATACACTGATTTACACACATATGATTCAATGTCTGGGTGTGTGTGTGTGTGTGATGATGTAAAGTACTCCAACACCCTACGCTGGTAAGAAAGGCACTGTAAAACAAGTGAAATACACGTGAGAGAAGGGCTATGGATAGATGAGAGGCCCTGTTAGAGGGTGATGGTGAGGAATCTTTGAAGATTTGAAGATTTCCTAGTGCTCTGCAAGATTCTCATTCACTATGCTTTACAAATTAATATAATTGAATGTATAATGAAAAATGTGTTGCGTAATGCACCATTTTTGTCATTGTTTTCCGAATTGTCTATGGTGGGGAGAACCCCTCCAAGCCCCATTGTGGTGAGCAGACTCGCTTGCTATGAAACGTTTTAGGGGGGTGGTGGTCTGACAAAACTTGCCAGGGCTACTTTGGGTTCCTAGCCTGGCCCTGCTTGCATTCAGTGCAAGCTGAGGACCTTGTGCTTGCTTGACCCATTTGGTTTTGGAGTTCCCTTTGACCCTGTTGACTTGAAGATTTCCTGCTTGTGGCAGTTCCCGGAAGGCGGTGAAAGGTGCCAGGCTGGATAACCAGAAATATGTTAAATAGGATATTCTTTGTTCCAGACAAGCCATCCCAGGATAGCACAGTTACTGAGGGAGGAGACATAAGCCTTAAATGTATTTCAATCTTACATGGTTATATATTATGGTTATATTCTCAAGATTTGATGACAGTCTTCCAATCCAAGATATATTAACCTATTTTGCTGTTATTTCATTTCCTGACTAAGTCATATATAAGGAGGCTTAGCTCAGACAAAGTTGCATCACAGCGTTCTGGTATCCATATTTTGTTGCATTTATCAACCGTATTTTGCCTTTCTCTACCACAGACTGCTGTGTTAGATATCTCTCCTGGAAGATTTGATGCTGGCTTCTTTATTGACTAGCAGGGTAGTTTTGATGCTTTGCTTTTCAATACTTGCATCATTCATCATCTTCAAAATTGCCAAAGAAGCTTTCTTGGCTCTTTTTCTTCTTTTTCCTCCTAACTAGGAGCCTCTTGAGGAGAAACATGATCCCTTACAAGTTCATGATAAGTGCTGAGTGGCACTGTATCTGCTTGGAAGAAGAGCCTTACTCCAGGCAATCAATAATAAACAAGAGTTATTCCCAGAGTCCAGTACTTGACTTTAGGAAATGAAAAATGGAAGTCCGCCCATGTCTTTCATGGATTTTAAACTTCTGCAAAATTAAGTGCAGATTATTCACACAATTGCAGAATTGTTATCAAATGAAAAAAATGTGACTCCCTTTTTAACTGCCCCACTGTCTGATGGTTCTGTGAGATTTGTTAAAAAACTAAACATGCTAAGTACCTGCCAAATTTCATATATGTATGGAACAATGCTAAAGTTTGAAGCAAATCAATAAATATATTTTCAACTACAAGATATACAAAAGTGTTTACCTCTCCAAGGCAACCTCGAACCTAATATCTCAAAAACTACTGAATGGAGTTATATCAAATTACAAAAAGCACCCTCTACCAAATGTTCTGTGGTTATGTTTTACTACAGTGATTTATGCTGTAGACAAATTTCCCAGGTGAGCTTAAACAGCATTTTTGACACCCTTATAATTTTTTCTCCTGCATGATAACATGCTTCAGAGAAGGCATACATATCATTTCAGGAAAACCAGTATGATTAAGCATCTTTGTGCCATTCACCTAAATGAGTACTTTCAGGCTGAAATGAAGCAATAAACGGAGGGAAGAGGAAACATTTCTGCAAAGTTTTTCAAATAGAAAAAGATGAGTGTGAACCCTGACTGTCATTGCCTACCATCTGTTATAAACAATGCAAAAAAATAATTTGCTCTAGTGAACAAAATCAACCAGTGAGCTCTACTGCTATCAACGAGCATCTGAAAGTATCCCACAAATACGTTTATGCTTCCCTTAACAAAATACGTTACCAGTTAAAAAGAAATGTTTAAAAAAATGAACAGTAACTCTATAAGGTATAAAGTTTACAGCAAAAAAATGCTTAATCAAGCAACAAAAACAGTGTTAAAGCCATAAACAAAGATTTAGTTAAAAAAAATAGGAAAAAATTGATAATCGTCATTGGCACCCACAGCTCATTAGTGCAGGGCCTTGCTGGATGTCAAGCAATGCAACCAGCCCCAGCTACGCAAGGCAAAGGTCACGCCCGCAGGCATTCGGCTGCTGAGCCGTGAAAGATGGAAACAAGCATCTCCTATACAGTAGTGTGCCATAATTTCTTTTCAAAAGATTCTCACGTCTTTTATGGATTCACAAATGCACAGAAGATCCGTAAAATAATGACTTGGATATTTCTATAATTTACTTGTGTAACAATAATTACGCCAGTCAGCTGAATGAATTTACACCAATACAGCTAAGGGACATCGGTGAGTAAAGCTCAGGTTTCATGCCAAGTTCGGTGCAGCTTTTGATGTAGCAAAGTGTACACTTTACTGTGGAACCTAAAACTAAAATCCATTTTAACCCCCCTTTAATTTTCCCTCAGAGTGATATGCACTTGACATGTTATCAGTACTCACTACTTGTTTAGGAAGCTCATGTAGATTTCTTAATTAGTGTGAAAAGCAATAAGCAAAGCAAAAATCCTCTTTTTGATGGAAACCCAGCCCTAAACATGACTACTGCATTGCTATTCCTGACCCTGATATATATCGACACTCCACGTAGTCTAACCAGTCTTCAAAAGTGGCACTTTACTCAGTGATGCATTTTGGATCATTTATTTAGAAAATGATAGGAAATAAAATTATTAACTAAATATGTTTGTTCCTCTGATGCATTTATTCCCACATCTCGCAAGACATACTTATTGATATTGAGGCATTTTCTTTCTGTTTGGAGTATGAAGTCCATTGTTACCGTCCCTATTAAAGTGAATTGTGGGATATGTGGTCTCACAGCCATTGTTCTATGTTGGTTCTAGTAAAATGTCCGTCATTACTATTGCATCTCTAAGCTTCGGTTCTTAAGCTTATGGCTGCAAACATTACTTATTTACATTTCTCTAGTGGGCAATTACACAAAACAATGATTACACAACTCATCACAGAATGTATTCCATCCTAAATTCCCTCCAATGAGAGCCATATTTAAATTGCACAACAGCTAAAACATAATTTATTCAACTCGCTAAGGGGATGATATATGTGATATTAATTTTCAGATTGTCCAAAGGTACATCCCTTATTATTTCCCCAATGGGAGCCATATTTCAGTTTCATTAAACTTTGAAAATCAATCAATGAGCATTTATATTTGACCAGTTTATGGTCCTTTGTGGCAAAGTATCTAACTAATATTAGACGTAATTCCATCTGCTTTAGTTTCAAAAGCGTGTCTTTTTCTTGTTACCATCTGACAATTGTGTCTATAGCCACATATTTCAATGAATCATTTTTACCTCCACATAACATTCTTCCTCCCAGCTAGTGCTTTTGGTTACAATACATTAGGGCCTTTTTTGCATCTCAGAACTACACTAAACTATCATACTTGTTGTTACATTGAATCAGTTAAGTCACACATGGATTTTAAGCACATAGCAGTTATTTTTTCATTGCCATACATTTCATTAAAATATGACATTCACTGGTTGCCTTTTTTAGAGTGCCTCCCTTTTCTTTAAAACAAAAATTATTTGCTCCAAACATGCTATGGAGTTGTCACAACTACTTCTAGACTTCTTTTCATGTTCATGGCTGCAGTGCGCCTCCTTCAACTTCTGAAACAACAACCAGTGCAGAAAGCAACAGATGCCTGCCCCACAGTACTGTCGTGGTCAGTGTGGGACAGGAGTTAGGAGGCTTGTAGCTTGATCTATCTGTAGCAAGCACTAGTAATGCGTGAAGATATGTGATACCGAAAACATCCTCTCTGTGTGCCATCTCTGTCTCTCTTTGGGCCTAAAGGTAATTTTTTCACAGGTTGCCGAATCAATAAAACAAGTAACTCAAACCTTCAAGTAGTCACATGTGTCCTCTCCTGCATCTACTTTAAATTACTCACTACTTTTTAGTTCAAATATCTTAATTATTATTTTCCAGTTGTTGGCTGTAAATACAGCATGACAAGACGAGTATGCTTTAGCATACATGCAATTTATTATTACACGCACTGCAAAAGCTCACAGAAAAAGATAGCAGTCTGTGGTGATCAGAATGTTGGGATAGCTATAATGTGAGTAGAATAAGGGGATGGAAAGGTCGGGGAGGAAGAATGTTGTGGGGGGCAGTTGCTGTGGGGCGCTTGCCGGGTGATGTTGTGTTGGCATAGCCCCCTTACAACAAGCCTATTCCATTAAACGAGTTTGGAAATTATTTCAACCTGGTGGCTCATTTATTTCTTCACAATAGTGATGAGCGGGTGAGGAGCAGTGCCACTTTAACCCAGTGTAACAATTCGGCTGATTCAATTCTGCGCTTGAATGCGACCGCCAAACTTGTCCAGCAAACACACTTACTGGAAGGGATGGAAGGATTGAAGGAGCTGACTTGTCACGGTATCGATCATCCTTGTAATGGTAATGTGAGCCGCTGGTGTTGTGTGCGAGGAGTGCGCTTTAAAATTTCAGGTGCAGTTGGTTGCGTGTGGAGCTGTGCGCTAGAACTGATCGACGTGCATAGGTGAAGTGCTCTCTGCGTAAATACAATCCCTAATTCCTTTGGAACAGAACATGGGACTACATATTGGCGGCCATCTTTGATGTACTCTGGGTAAATACAAGCCCTAATTCCTTCAGACAAAACGTGGGACTATGTCTTGGCAGCCATCTTTGATGACTGGGAGGATTGCCATTACAGTTGTGATTGTACGGCACAGTTATTTACTTTAACTGGCATTCAGTGATGCACACACATTTAACTACAGAAAGGATCAGTAATCGGCTTACACACTTCAACCACAGAAAATAATTATTTTGGGAATGAACTATCCATGTCATGCGCACACCATTTTGGTCAGTAAATTTTGTAGTAACATGTGGATCTTAAAAATTGACCACTAATAGTGGGAAAAATATGTCTAGCATTCAACCACCACCTTTCTTTTTAGCTGGGCATGGAGAACCACCTATTTCATGGGAACTGTGGTTGGATTAATTTTAGACATATGTGGAGGTATTGGAAGATGGGTAGTGTACAGCAGAAAGGCATTTGACCTTACTAAAACTCAGACTAGGTGCAATAAGACTGAGAGAATTAAAAAAATCTGCCAGTGTTGGACAATGTTGGTAAAGAAGATGTATAGAAATGTGCTCTCAAACAGTTACAGAAAAGGTATGGTAGGAAAATTAATGTAGTCATGGAAAGATATAAGTTTTACTCTAGAGAACAAAAAGAAGATGAATTGATTGACCAGTATAAGGCAGTGTTGGGAGGACTTGCTGTAACCTGTACGTTCTAACATATGACATACAACTATATTTTAAGGGACCAGCTATTAATGAAAACTAAATAAAAAAAAGTCAGGAGAAATTGTGGTCTTCGGGTGAATGGTCTTTAAAAGCTGCAAGTGAAGTGACAAGAGGTTTTAAAATTACTGAGAGATGCATACAGGCAATGAGGAAAGGAAATAAAGACAATGGTACTGTATGTGCTGTAGAAAGTAAGGAAGTTGGTAAGGAAAAAAATAATCTTGTGGTCGGTAAAACTAAAGAGCTAATATGTTTTAGATGCGGGGCTAATACACATTTAGAAAATCCTAAATTGTGTCCTGCTACTGGCAAGACATGTAATGTGTATGTAAAAGTGTGTAAAACAAGTGAATTGTGTTGTGGAGGATCCCAATAATGAGGACCTTGAGTATGGAATGCATGACATGGTGTACCGAGCGAGAACAGTAAAGACAAGAATATTCAATAGCCAAGGTGTACTTAAAGCATTGATGGAGTACAAGTGAGGAAAAAGTAGTTTGACAAACTATAGCCTGATAGATTGTTAGAGAATACAAACTTAAACCTGTGTAGTTACTCAGTTCATAACATTTCTATAGTTGGATCTGTGGAAGCCAAAATTGGATTTGCTGGGAAAATGTGCTTGGGAGATATGTTTATACAGAAAAAGGAGCTATGATTTTAATATGGCCACTCATGACAGAACTCTGAGTGAAACTTGATCCTAATGCTGATTCACCTGTGTTTGCAGTGGGTGAAGGTAATATTATGAGTACAAATGATACATACTCTGACTTAGGGAAGGAATTTCCGAATGTTTTTAGCAGCCAGTTAGAAACACTGACAAAGTTTAAACAAACCATCATTTTAAAAGAAAATTCTATAGCTGTAAGGCAAAAGTTGAGGAATGTTCTGTTTAATTACAGAGGGAAATTAAAATATATATTACATGATTTATGTGAAAGGGACATTTTAAAACTGAATGAAAGTTTTGGTTGGGTATCTCCAATTGTAATTTATTTGAAACCCAATGGTGATCTGAGACTTTGTGTGGATTTACAGTCACTAAATGATGCAATTTGGGTGTATGCTTTTCCATCACTGACTTTGCAAGAATTAATGTGGTCCATTGGTGATGCCAAAGTTTTTTCGACAATTGATTTAGCTAATGCTTATCATCAAATACTGCTGGATCCGGACTCTAAGCACTGTACAGCTTTCATAAAACTTGAAGGTTTGTTTTAGTATAAACGTGTTGCCATTTGGTTTAGCTATGCAACCACTGTGTTCCAAGGGGAATTGTCCAGAGTATTATCAAATATAACTGGTGCAATTTGTTTTCAGGATGACATATTGATATTTGGAAAGGATAACAATGAACATGATTGCATGTTGAGGGAAGTTCTACAGCACTTATGGACAATGGATTAACTGTGAAAGAACAAAAATGAAAATTTGGGAAACAACATGTGGAATATATGGGTCACGTAATTTCGGAAGATGGCTTTCGTCCGAAAATTAGCCACGTGAAAGCCATTTGTGATGCTACAAAACCCAAGTGTGAAGAACAATTGATATCCATGATAGATTTGAAAGAATTGTATGTACAATTTGTAGAAAAAGCACACATCTAAGGTAGAGAATCTTAGAGCATTATTAAGGAAAAATTTAATATTTTTCTTGGGGACAGAAACTTACTAAAAAATGTGCAGCGTTAAAAAAAGAAATTATAAATGCATCACACTTAAGATCATTTGATGATGATGCAAACTGTATTATTTCTGTGGATGCTAGTGGGTATGGTATTGGTGCTGTTTTATCCCAACAACAGAACGAGAATGTGTGGGTGGCCGCATATGCATTCCGTACTTTAACAGAGGCAGTGAGGAATTATTCTGTAACTGCAAGAGAATTACTAGCTGTGACTTGGGATGTGCAGTGATTTAGAATGTATGTGTGGGGTCGCAAATTTAAGGTATGCACAGACCATAAGCCATTGATAAATATTTTGAGTCCTGGAGGTGGAATAAATCTTACCCCCCAGTTGGTGAGACTCAAAACTTTAAAAGTACCTTTATGAAGTTATGCATTTGCCAGGGAAGGATAATCGTGTGGCAGATGGGTTATCATGGTTGCCTTTAAAGAATGAGAATTTTGAGGAGGTTGACAATAAGGAGTGTGATGTGGCATTTACGTATGACGATGTAGTGTCTATTTAAGATTATGAGATAGAAATGGAGTTTTCCGAGGAAAAGTGGAAAGAGAGAACGCAAAAAGATGGAATTTTGTTGAAGGTAAAAGAATTTCTCAAGAAGTAGTGGCCATCAGAGCGGCAGTTACAAGGGGAGTGTAGTACATTTTGGAAGGTCAAGGAAGAGTTATCCGTATGTAATAATATCATTTTGAGGGGCAATAAAATAGTACTCCTCATCGTATACGTGAACTTATTGTCAAATTAGGACATGAAGGGAATGGTGCTACAGCAACTACCAGAAGGAATATTAAGGAAAGTTTTTGGTGGCCAGGTCTGGATAGTATGGAGGACCGTTGGGTGAGGGGATGCAATGCATGCAAGGTAAGTGATAAGTCTGTCAAACAAATGGTAGTACCTCTGCAAATGGTTAATTCCCTGAAGGACCTTGGCGGAAGGTAGCGATTGATTTTATGGGGCCTTTTGCCACATTATCATCCAGAGATGGATCATTCTTATTGATTATTATTCCAAGTGGCCAGACGTTTGCATGGTTGGTAATGCAACCACGGATGTGGTCATCAATTTTTTTATAGGATGGCATTCCTGAAACCCTAGTATTGGATAATGGTGTGCAGCTCACGTCTAGTAAAATTAAATCGTTCTTAAAAAATATGGTGTGAATCACTGAAGGGTATTACTATATCATCCAGAGGGCAATGGTCAAATCGAAAGGTTCAAAAGGGTAGTTAAGGAGGCTTTACAGTTGGCTCTGAAATCTAAATTGTAATGGAAGAAGGCTCTTCAGAGTCTTTTACTATCTTATTGAATTACACCTCATTCGGTAACAGGAAAAACTCTATTTGAGTGGTTGAGGATAAGGAAACTTTCTTGTATTATTGTGTTTAAAGAATAAGAAAAAAGAGCAGGTATTGGTGATGGTCAAATCAGGGAGCATGTGCTAAAGCACCAAGGTCAAGTGCTGAGTAGAGTCAACAGAGGGAGAACTATGCCTAATCTTGTAACAGGGCAGTATGTACGTGTAAGGAACCCTGGGATTGTAGACAAAGGAGCAGGCCATTTGTTAGGTCCTTTGAAAATAGTGAAGGTGTTGGATGGAGCTGGTAAACATGAAGATTGTAAGATGGAAGACAGTAAGATATGTAATCTGCAGCATATGAGTCTGTGTGAAGGGGTTAACATGCATGAAAATGAAGATGATATTGAGGGGTATTTGTTGGGGAGTGATTTCAAGTTGCATCCAGTTGTGCGTCCCGATACACATTTGGATGCATGTTTTGATTCTGGTGATAATGCAAACAAGAGTGTTCCAACCACTGGTGGTATGCCTCTTTGACAAAGTCAAAGGGAGAAGAAATTACCTGGACATCTCAAAGAATTTATGATGGAATGTTGAACATTTGTAATAAAATGTAAATATAGTTAATTTGGTAAGGCATTGAAATGTAGCTGCTGAAAAGTGTAAAATAGTTACATTGTAATGTAATGGTGACATGAGTACTTTTGAGTCAGTTAGGGCATTTTATGTATTTTTTGTTTTGGGGGAGGGCGTGTGGTGATCAGAATGTTGGGATAGCTATAATGGGAGTAGAATGTGGGGATGGAATGGTTGGGGAGGAAGAATGTTGTGGGCGACAGTTGCTGTGGGGCGGTTGCCGGATGATGTTGTGTTGGCATTGCTTCCTTACGATGAACCTAATCCATTAATCAAGTTTAGAAATGATTTAATCCTGGTGGCATGTTTATTTCTTCACACAGTCCTTTAAACATACCTAACTCTACATGTAAGTCAGAATTGACAGGCAAATTATAGTTTCTCCAACTATTCTCATCGACAAGTCTTGAAAAGCCAGTAAGTCTGACTTTACTGTGGTGACTCATGCAAACACAATTTGCACATGTTTTTCTTTGTATAAGTTACCATATTTAAGCTAGAGATATTGGCTTTGCCAGTGTTTAATTCCTGTACATGCTTTGAGGTATTCTTATCTTTTGTCACAGCCACGTTCTTCTGGAAACATCTCTCTGTTCTATCTGTTATTTAAAACCTTTAGCTTTTGTTAACCTTATGCATGGAGGCATTCATTCTATAGGTAGGAAGTTGTAGTTTTATTCAGAATGGGTTAGCCTCTGTCAATGATAGTAAATAATAGTTTTATTGAGAATGTACTCAGGTAAGACTAGGGGGCATATTTATGAGAGGCTTGCACTGCCGTTGTGTCACTTTTAGTGATGCAACGGCAGCCCAAACATCTCAACCATATCTATGAGGCCACACAAAGCCACTTTACGTGGCTTTGAATGGCCTCATAGATATGGGGTAAGGCAAGTCATTGCAAACTGCGACGTTGCCTTATCCTGCACTACAGAGGCATTCAATGGGCAGTACAGTGCATTTTCCCTTAAAACACCCATGGATTTTGACACATCCCTGGAATTATGAGGGCCTGTAAACCTGGGGATGGGACAAAACCTTAATGCCGGCCCAGTGAAGGATAAAAGGGAGAAATATCTTTACTCCTCTTCATTTTTTCCCTCTTTTTATGTGTGCTGCATCCTGCTGCACACATTGAAAGAGAAAATGCCTCTATAGATTGCTTCTGTGAAGGAGGGTGCCCCTTCCTGCAATTACACAATCCTGCGACAACACAGGGAGTCTTGAACCATGGTGCAAGGGTGTCTGAGTTTGCTTTAGGCTGCTGAAACATCTCCAGTGAAGGGGGGAAGTCAGGAATGCACCATAATGGATAAATACTGTGCATTCCTGTCCTTTCATTTTGACATAGGGCAGCGCAGCAAGGTGACTTGCTGCAGTGGCCTACGCCAAATCCCCTTAAAGGAGGCTTAGTCCGAGTTTGACAAGCTGCCCGAGAGCCCCCACATGTGTAACAACGCTGGCTACCTCCCTCTGACCAAATTCCCCAGCCCCACAGCAAGATATCCTTGCCTAATCTCTGTGCCTAAACTACACCCTGTTGGCTGCTAGATGCCCTTTAAGCACAGATGTATGTCGAGCTGACCACCATGTTTAAGTGGGCCACTCGCCAATTCTTTTTGTCCTGCAGAGTGGTGTCCTTAGAGTCGTGGTTTCATTCTGCAGGATAAAATAGAAATTTTCTTGATGCACAGGTAGATTTCCTCCTATGTGACAGAGACATTTTACTATTTTCCTACCTCAAACAGCCAGCCAAACATGGAGGGCTCATGGGGGAAAAACACACAGTGATAGTCACCCATCTCTAAATTAAGTGGGGCACGCAATTCCACCAATGGTTTGAGATAGCAGGAATAATTGAACAATGCACTGTGACTCATGATAGAGATTGCAATCTATGTTATTCAAGGGTACCCAGAAACATCCGAACAGGATTGTAGAATAACAGCCATCCATTCATGTAGCTAACTGCAGATTGCACTATGGAAGATGAATGATATGCACCTTCATACCAAGCAGCTGCTTTATGATGCAGCCACACATCAGACAACTGCGAAACACTCAATGCACATTTGCGTGCTTCCAGATCCTTCCCCATGAAAAGAAAAAAGCTGCGATTACAGAAAAATCTCCCAGGAAACCAGTAAGAGAGGACTTCCCTGAAAAAAAAACCAAGCACATTTTTATAGCAAACGTTCAAAGCTTATGAAGAGAATCAAATAACCATAAGTTTTGTTTTCAATGAAAATACAAGAAAGGGTGAAATCCTTCAGAAGAATTGAACATGGAGACATGCACATCCATTTTTTAAAATTATTTTCTTATGTACCAAGCACAACTACTGTCTCCACTGCAAGGCTTCCAGTTAATGAGTTGATAAGGCATAGTAAACATAGGCCCCTACAGATTAGCGTGATTATAATTCAACCCCATGCTTTTCAGGGAATCTTATTCCATGAGTCAGTCTGGTACTCTCAAATGTAAAGTGCATGAGCATGCAGCTTTGTTGAAAAGTGAGCATATAACAGAACATTGTTAGTTGAGCTGGAGAACGTATAAGTATCGCTGTGACAATATGCGCTGTAGAAATGATACAAAAGTGTAATGAACATTACATATATTGTGTGCTTTAATGTTACTAATGTCAAGCGGTGCATCCAAATCATATTATTCAAGGTGCACTCACAAGTAGAAAGGTAATAATTTTCTATGTGTGTTTTTATCATGACTTTATTCTGTTGAAATATAACACAAGTATGCATTTATATTAATGTATCTGGATTTTGGTATTATGATTGAAAGATGTATAATGACAGGTATTCATAATTATGTTACATCTTTGATGGAAAATGCACGTATCATTATGTATCTCAAATGTGTATTGAATCGTCCACTAAGTTAGCTCAACTGAAGGCCTGAAATGATATTTTTCTATGCATAACCTTCAACATGGAGTTTTGCTTGTGTTGTATTATCCTTTACTTGCAGGTGCATCTGCACAAGTCTACCGTTGATGAAAGATATGTTGTGTATTTGAGATAGTGGGATACGGGAGGATATGTGTGTAAGGCCAAGTAGTGAAAACAAATTAAGGAAGAAAGACTCCACTGTGTGCACCAGGATCCGGCAGATATTCAAAGTTGTCCTGATGTTTTTTTTGTGGGATGAAAGTCTGATGGGAGTTGCTAATTCCAATTGAACACAGAAGATAGAAAACTACTGGTGTCAATGACATGAAGTCTTGAATGTTCTATAAGGTCAGAAATTGGTATTCATTTGTTTAGACACGAGGGTACCCCTTTTAACCTTTGGTAGTAGCTGATTCCCCTCCACTTAGAGAGGTACAGACCTCTCTATTCCTAATCTGGTTAAGTGGTTTTGTGCTATGCACACCTCTCTATAATAACTTCTTCTAAAGTTTCTATTATGTTGGCACTTTCTGATTATTTTCATTTTTTTATATATTTTCTCAGAGATAATTAGGATATCCCCCATACCTTAGTTAGGGTATTTTGATTACATTAGTTTGCAAATGATTAGAGAAGAGGAACATAACTTGTATACTGACCATTAGATTGAAGTTCTCATCTTTTGTATTGCTGCAATTAAAATTCTTGAATGCCTTATGCTTGTATAATTTAATCTGATTCAATGCTTTATTTCACGTTTGGTGATTTTGTACTTATATAGCATGTTTTTGAGACTCATTTACATAAGTTTGGCCTTAAATTTATAATTAAACTTTGAACCTTAGTCTCCGACTCTGAGCTTTATTGTGTGACTAAATTGGTTACAATGTTAAGTAATTTAATGTGTTGGTTTTGATTCTGTTGACCCTTGGAGCTCCTAAAAAAGGTCTGTCGAAAGAAGAGAAACCAGAGAATAGGGATGAAGCATTCTCAGCTCATCACTGTAGTAGCTAAGCTTCATGAAGCTAACTGCTGTATTTTAAAAGAACCTGCATTGGTCCAAAAATCTCTCTATTCTCTGTAAATGTCATGGTCTCCAGCAATCCGGTGGGAAACTCAAATACAATAAGGAATAATGTTGATAAAGCACAAAAATGAGAAAGTAATAGATTGCCTGTGAGGTCTACCATTTCCATTTCATGATGCAGGCTCCTAAATGTCAGGTCTGTTCACACCTTGTAGGTCCAGACACTATATCAGCCCATGGTGACCCTGATGCCTACAATAATGGAATGTCAAGTGCAGAGGTGCACATCTGTAACATGCGGTTCTCCTGCCTAAGTTTACTAGGCCTTTCCTGAGTGGGTGTGTACTGGCAGTGTCCTCTTTCAGCACAAGCATATGCTAAGGAAAGGGCTACTGGCCTTGTCCATTTAAATGAACTATGGTAGACCAATTTAAGACTTATGTTTTCAATCTTGGCTCTATGAACGCCTTGGTGCATTCCTGGTCATCTACTGTATCTGGGTCTGTCAGGCAGAAGGAAGATCTGGTGCTTTATGTTTGTACACTTTTCCTGAGGATTTTCTCCCAAATCTGACTGAGGTGATCTAGATGAGATACTAAGAACCATTTAATGTGAGTGTTGCACTTCTTTGCAAAAGTATGTTAGGGGATTTTAGTGGAGAACACTTACTCAAATGTGTATGTGCTGGGAAAATTGAACAGTTTGCTCTATGAAATACATAGTTTGCACTAAAATGATACTGTATGAATATAAACCATTTTGAAGCCATCACCACAACCTGGTATGGATAAATTATTGTTGAATAATATGTCAAACATAGAGAGAATGTGTGAGAAAAAATAACAAAGTCTTCAAAGTGAAGAGTCAGCCCTCGAGCATCACACCTCCACTATGGACAAGGTGGAGCAAGGCCATGAGGAAAACTCCTAGAACATTTAGAGGTTCAGGGAACCATTGAGACAAAGGTAGAGCAAATAGGTAACAAACTGAGGTCTGCCATTTTTTTATCCTAGGTCTGCACACAATCCCAGAGGTGTATGAGCCAAAGTGGGGACATTGTAGTGATGCAAGATACAGAGTGGAGAAATGTGTCGTGCATCAGGTTGTGCAGTCCCAACCTAAGGTCTGCCATGAAAAACGTGGAACTAGATACAATCCTCGTCAATCTGGGGAACTCTGGGCAGCAAGAACACATATATATGGTGGCTGGGAGTGCTCACATATTTCCTGATTTAAGTCATGTGACTCTTTTAGAGATACGACTAGCAGGTTGCAAAAAGCATTTTACTCTACTGGGAACAATGCTCTATTTTTTTCACCACACAGCTGTGGATGCCAAGAGGTTCCAAAATTCTTCATTTTACACAACCAGTGGTGACCGGCGATGTTTGAACTCCAAATATGCTGTCATTTAGGGCTCTAGAGGGAGCTGCTCCACTTTACTTTCCTGGCCTCCTAATAAGCCCTTCAATATGTTTGCCTCAGCTTCAGGAATGTCCACAGCCAGTTGCCACCTGGAACGAAATTCCTATTTAGCCTGATATCAAAGGGGTAACAGGAGGTAGGAGGGTGGTAATACAGGGACCTCTCAAGGTCAGGTGTCACATGAGATCAGTGAGGGAGTGCAGGTGGCCCGATACCACCTGGGATTTGGGCACAAGATGCATGAAAATGTGTGGGAGAGAGCCACAAAATGTCCATGTTCCACGGGAGGCCAACGGGAGGTAAATTGCCAGAAGGGAAACAGGTGCTACTGGGAAAGGGGAATGTAGCAGTATGCCTTAAAAAGCCACTTAAGAAGGTTTCAAAAGCTGACACAAGAGGCTCGGATGTTTATGCAATGCTGATTTCTGGTGTCCCGAAGTCTTTTCTCACAGCTGTGTTTCCATCTGGGAGACTGAGTCAGAATAATATGAGTACAGATTATAGTGTCCGATTACATTCTTCTGGACAGTAGGCTGCAGGAGGGACTAACAGGTCATTTGGAGGGCATTACACACAGGATGGGTGTTGAACACCTCTCCTGTCTGCTGTTGGTTCCTTTTATTGGTCCAGTGGCAATTGATGCATGTGCTTCATTTAAGAGTCAACAGGGGTCACAACTGTGTCCCCTGGCTTTCCCTATTAGGCCCCTGACCACAGAGTTGGCAAATCAACGCACCCAACACGGAGGAAGCTCTATATTCCTTATTGTTTGCCCAGTTTTCATTATTATGAAGTACTGAACCATATTCTATTACTCACTGTTAGAGCAATAAAAAGGGAGCTTACTTAGCTGGAATGAAAAATATGGTGGCAGCTGTGGTAACTAAAAATGGTTTAAAATGCATGTTGTGTGCATGCTTGCAAGTGAGTGTGTTTATGTGAAGGAGTGTGTTCATGTGTGAGCATGTGTGTGCATGTGTAAGCATGTGTGTGAGTGAGAGTAAGAATTGGTGACAGTTAGTAAGATTGTGTGAGACTGAATATCAGCAAGTATTAGTGAATGAGAATGAGTGAGTGAGATTAAGAGCCACTGAAAGTGAGTGAGGGCAAATGAATATGTGTGAGTGAGTGTGTGGGGGTGTAAGGGAGTGGGAGTGAGAATGAATGAGTGTGAGTGAGAGAACGAGTGTGAGTGAGTAAATTTGAATGTGATCAACAATATAATTTGATTTTGACAAGTATTTTGTTGGCCCTGACATACTGAAAATAATTATTCTTATAGAGACTTCCAGGGCAAAATACTGGCACTGGCCCAGTGGGATTAGTTCTTAGCATAAAGGGTGCCAATAGTAAAATACTAGTATTGACATACTACAAGTAATTCATGGCATATAGGACACCCCTGGAAGATACTAGTGTACGTGAGGAAATTCTTGGCATTGGGAAACCAGTGTTGAAATGCTGGTACTAGCACACTGGAGGTTATTATTGGCATAAAGGTAGGCAACTTGGCATATGGGAGGGTGTCAATCATGACAAAATGCTGGCCCTGACATAGAGGGGTCATTTTTTACTTAAGAGTCATCTATATGGATGGTATACATTGCAACATACTGTCACCAGCATATTTTATGTTACTTGTGATATAACGGGACACCCGTGGAATATGAAGGCACTCATGACAATATGCTGGCTCTGGCACAATGGGGGTGATTTATGACACATTAGGGCCCCCAAGATCATTTTGAAAAAATGGTGTCAACTCCTGGGGAACATCCAATTTTATTAATTTGGCACATTATCAAAGAATAATTAATGAGTGTCCTGTGAGCGCCTTTGGCATTTTAGCAAGTGTATGTGAAATGTGTTCTGTGAAAAGCACAATTTCATCCCATTCCTTTAAAATTGTTCTTGCTTTGTTCACTCACTGCAATTCAGGGCACGTATGCCCCAGAGCTTTCAAAAATCTAATCAGAACTATAATACAAGTGGCATCTCTAATACACATTTGTCTGTGTAATACTGGTGCTCCTAGCATGTCATTATTATGGAATTTCAGCAACGTCAATTGCTGTGATGTCAGTCATGTGATATGCCATTCTGGAAAACATCAACATCAAGGGTTATATAATATCACTTTCTGTGATGTCACTGAGGTCAAATAGTATGTGATGTCACGTCTACTACGCCTCTCATTCTGGTAAATTGACACCTTTGAACCAAGGGCATTAAACAGAGAGTTAGTTACATAAAAATGTGGATGTGTTTCCAAAAATCAAGTTTTTTTTGTTGATGATGTAATTTTGCAATTGTCTGTACAAATTGAAAAGGGTCGACATTATCTGTGGTCTATTCTAAACTGCTGCATTTTATATAGATGGTAATGTCAAAACAAGTCAATCTGACAAAAGGGGCATTAGCAAATGGTAAAGTAAACCTTCTGGTAAAAAAATATGCAGCATATAACTAAGGGCCAGATGAAGCAAAAGAAAATTTTGCGAGTTACAAATTGCGAGTCAGACCGACTCGCAATTTGCAACTCGCAAAATTGTATGCAGAAAGGTGTCTCAGACACCTTCTGCGACTCGCTATGGGGTCGCAAAGACCCACCTCATGAATATTAATGACCCTATAGCGAGTCCATGCATTCACAGGGATGGTGGTCTGCTGAAGACAGCAGACCTCCATGTCTGTGACTGCTTTTTTAATAAAGCAGTTTTTTTTTTTTTAATTGCAGCCCGTTTTCCTTAAAGGAAAATGAGTTGCAATACAAAAAAATAATGAAACCATTTGGTTTCATTTTTTCAGAGTAGGCAGTGGTCCATTGGACCACTGCCTGGCGTGAAAAAATATTTTTAACGACATTCACAAAGGGGAAGGGGTCCCATGGGGAACTCTTCCTGTTTGCGAATGAGTTACCACCCACTTCAAGTGGGTGTTAACTGTGAATTGCTTTGCGACCGCTTTCGCGGTCACAAAGCAATTCTGCATCGCAGTGCGAGTCGCAAATAGGAAGGGAACACCCCTTCCTATTTGCGAGTCGGGTTCACATTTTGAGAGTCGGTACCGACTCGCAAAATGTGAATCAGCATCGCGATGGCCGTTTTGCATGGCACAAACTGCGTTTTTCGCAGTTTGCGACATGCAAACCGGTTCCTACATCTGGCCCTAATTTCGAGCATCTGACTAATGATCATATTTCTTTGCTGAATTAGCATAAAGGAAGCTTTTTAATGAACAAAAATTAAATACCTTAAAGACAGTGAAAGTAACTGTACAAGAATGACTATTCCAGAATTATTTCCTTAATGGGAATACTGTTTGGCTGAGTTTTCTCTCATATTTTGTAAATAATGGTCACATTTGAAAAAATACATTGCGAAATTCTAAATTGTAAAGCAAAATGCACAACACGAGAAACACTTGATCTTATTCAAGATGAACAAGTAGATGTATGTTTTAACCAAGCAGATGCTTTTTGAAATATATTTTAAAAAACCTTGACGTGAAAATGTGAGGAAAGTTACTAAAGGTGTTTTTATTTATTAAGCCTGCATTGCTTGTGCCATGCACAGCCAAACCTTGGGGACAAAAATACCCAAGTCAACGAATGAGGGATATTCCATACAGATACAACAAAGATAGTCTGTCCGGATTTCTGCATGCCTGTGTTTCCATTCAGAAATCTAATTAAAGCCAAACTAAGTGGTTTTGCCAATGCTTCTTCTGTGTGTTTCAGTCATTTGGTGAAGACGTTTGTCGGACGTTAAAAGGGTAAGTTTTGCATTATTTGTGAATAGTATTTTACTTTAGTCTTACAGCAGAAAAAATGTTACTTTACATTATTTAGGCTGCACCATATTAAAATATGTTTTGGACACAATATCCTACTCATTAACATTCGACTGGTAGTAAGAGCTTTTTTTAGAATTATCATAAAGCTTCTTGGTCAAGTGTCTTCCGCATAAAAACTTATTACATCTTTTTTGATAGTTTACTGGCACATAGAAAGAAAATTGTATGGGGAATGAAAGTCATTGAATCTGAGAAATAAATATTACGTTATTGGAGGCATGAAACCAGGCATAGATACCTCAAATCATGAATTGTGCTTATTGCTTGTTTTACCCTAATCTCGACCACGAAAGATGAACTTAAATGTGAGTGTTGCTGCTTTGCATGGTGAAGGTCCTGAACACTTTCTGAACACAGATGAGGAGATCAAGGGACAAAACTGATGAAGATTTAAAAAAATGTTAACACGACTAGATTAATGATCCTTTCCATAGGGTAAGGTACGGTGTATGAGTTTCATTGAGGGTGACATGGTAAATAAACTCACATTGATATCAAATAACCAAAGTGACAGGTCTTACATAAATAAATGTGGGAGTGTAATATGGGTATTGATGTAATATGGGTATGTTTTGTGTTTACAATGAAATGTGTAATGTTGTTCACTGTTAAACTGTTAGTTCTTTGTTACCTCACCATGTAACCCTCTTTCAAGGATCTGGAGACCCCGGATGGCACTTGTGTTGGACTTTTTGCCTTACGCAGGGTCATCCCCAGCCTTTTTGCCTCCTTCCTCCTCGTTTTTCTGACCTCTAGCAGTTGGCTCTAGGACTCTGAGCACTTTATCACTGCTGACCAGTGCTAAAGGGCAGATGCTCTCCCATCTAAAGTTGGTATGATTGACTTATACCTAATTGGCATATTTAATATACCTATAAGTTCCTTGTACAGTGGTATCTCTATACCCAGGGCCTGTAAATTAAATACTACTAGTGGGCCTGCAGTGCTGCTTGCGCCACCCACTGAAGTAGACTTTCATACCTGTCTCAGGCCTGCTAGCGCAGGGCCTGTGTGCGCAGTTTTCTGCCACAGGGACCTGGCATTTAAATTTACTTGCCAGGCCCAGAACTCCCCTTTTACTACATGTAAGTCACCCCTAAGGTATGCCGTAGCTAGCCCTATTGGCAGGGTGCCACGTATGTAGAAAGGCAGGACATGTGCATATTGCATGGCCTGTCCTAGTAGTGACAAACAGCCTAACTTGGTGTCTCACTGCTGTGAGTGCTGCCTTCTCATAGGATTGCATTAGAAATGCCCTGCCTTATGTGTAAGGGGTATTGTCTGATTTATGTGGGGTAGCGTAGGCATGTTTGGTATGGTTGTGATGGTGATAATAAATGCTGCTTACTGGTGTGGGTGTATTTTTTATTACTATCAAAGAAATGCCACTTCTAGAAAGTGCGCATTTATCTGTGCTTATGACTCTGGTGTTTTGCAGCTTGACTCCAATCCACGTCTGGGCAGAGTGACAGTTGGGGCTTTGTGCATACTTTTCAGACAGCCTGTACACAGGGAGGGTGGGAGTATCACAGAGGTGCATCTGCATACTGAATAGTCTTCCTGGGCTGAGAGAAGGGAGAGGCGGGGCACACCTACATTTGTAAAGGCTGTGCCCTGGCCTCACACAATAGGGTCGTTAACCCCCCACTGATGTTTGGAGCCTGTGCTGAAAGGAGAGAGGGGGCACTCCCAGAACCAGTTGTAACTGGCTGGAACCTCCTCTCCCTACCATTGTAAAACACTGTAAGAACTGACTATAAGTACAGGGGAATTTTCCCCACAATTTGAACACTCTTGGAAATTGAACCTGGACACAAGACACTGCTGAATGGACTCACCAGGAAACCGCCTTGGACTGCTGCTGCTGTGCTAACCTGTGACCTGCCTGGTCACTAGGAGGAACTGCCATCATCTGCACCCCTTGTGGGGCCTGTAGCTGGACCCACCAGCCTTGTGCTCCTTCCTGCTTCATTGTTCCCAGGGGCAGGGTGCCGTGGCCCCTGACCCCTGTAACTTTTTCCTGCACAAGGAGTGCTGCCTTGATATCCCCTTTGTGCTGGGAGAGCGCTCTTCTGTGCCCTCAGGCACTTCGTGGCACCTGTTTCATGCTGGAATCACCACCGCAACCCGGGCTATAAGTATGGCCTTAGCGCTTTGAAAAGCGCTTCCTGGATGGCCCCCAGTAATCACGGTCCCCGGAGGGGCCCGTCAATGGCCTAGAAGAGGTGCGTGCCGCCCTCTTCTCCTCAAAAGGATGTCAGAGGCCCCCATTTTGCGCATAGGAGCGCAGGGGGCCCCATTGTTCATCTTCTAGGCACTGGAGGTGCCTTCATCAAGCCAGGTACTGTTAAAGGAACAATATATAGAACATAAGTTCTTACTAGAGACTTTGGGGGTCATTCTGACCCTGGCGGTCATGGACCGCCAGGGCCAACGACCGCGGAAGCACCGCCAACAGGCTGGCGGTGCTTCCATGGGCATTCTGACCGCGGCGGTACAGCCGCGGTCAGAAACGGGAAACCGGCGGTGTCCCGCCGGTTTCCCGCTGCCCCTGGGAATCCTCCACGGCGGCGCTGCAAGCAGCGCCGCCATGGGGATTCCGACCACCTTCCCGCCAGCCTGGTTGGTGGGAATGGGTGTTGTGGGGCCCCTGGGGGCCCCTGCAGTGCCCATACCATTGGCATGGGCACTGCAAGGGCCCCCTAACAGGGCCCCACATAGATTTTCAGTGTCTGCGTGGCAGACACTGAAAATCGCGACGGGTGCAACTGCACCCGTCGCACCCCTTCCACTCCGCCGGCTCCATTCGGAGCCAGCATCCTCGTGGAAGGGGGTTTCCCGCTGGGCGGGCGGGCGGCCTTCTGGCAGTCGCCCGCCCGCCCAGCGGGAAACTCAGAATGACCGCCGCGGTCTTTCGACCGCGGTACGGTCTTCTGGCGGTTCCCGCCAGGCCGGCGGCATCCGCCACCGGCGGGGGTCAGAATGACCCCCTTTGTCTGATTTATATGTTGCCTACTGTTTTTGATGGTGTTTCATAGGCATACGCAAATGTTCCTTTTATGGGCATGACTTGCTAATATGTTTCCCTAAGTTGCCAAATTTTTTCTAATGTTCCTACTATGGGCGTTTTTGATATTCTTATGACAAGTGTTCTAATGTGATAACGTGTTTCCTGACTACTGCTTATGTTGCAGAATACTGAGTAACCTGTGTGTTATGTGTGACTACTGAGTAACTAATGTGTAACGTTCTGACAACTGCTAAGGTAGCAGGATAGTACTGATATGTGATGTTTGGTCTGATAATTGCGTTGTGTACAATACAGTATATTTTCATATAATCTGGTGTTGTGTTTCCTTTGTGCTGGGGATATTGCGACACGTGTGTGTGTTGTGCAAACGCTTTACACATTGCCTCCAGGTTAAGCCTGACTGCTCGTGCCAAGCTACCAAGGGGGTGAGCAGGGGTTATCTTGGACGTGTAACTCCTTTGCCCTGACTAGAGTGGGTGGGTTCTGCCTGGTTGAGGTGCATACCCTAGCCAACCAGAAACCCAATTTCTAACAACTTGCATCATGGCTTTCCACTTGAACGGACACTTGCGCCTGCCGTGGACCCGCAATAAAGGATCACGTTGCTTTTAACCATCTAAACGAATAGAGTTATTATGTTTGGGTTGATTTCTCTCACTCATACCAGATGGTTTCCTCTACATTTTATGGTACCAGGAGTGGGGCAGTGAAGAGACATTTACGGGTCCACGACCGGCGATATTTGCATCAAATAATTTCCTGGAGAGTGTTTCCTCTACTGCACCTTGGTTCTGTGGCCAAAATGTTGTCAAAGGATTTACCTGACTGCACTCTTACCAAGCTACTGTTCAATCCTTATCGCTTTGGGTGCTTATGGCGGTTGTCCGTTATTTTTGTTTGTACGAAGCATAGACATTCTGTTGCTGGGTTCATGATAAAGAGAGGTTTGCGCGTGTCATGGACATTCTGTTGCCTGGTGAGTGAACTGAAGCCAGAAGGAGGATCGCAAGTGTTTACGTGCGACGTCTGTGACATATGAGGGAAAGATTGCATGTCACTTGTGCGCCACATCTCTGACGCAGGAGGCTGTGTTTGCCAGGATACCTGTATGTGTGTCAGTAACATAAACAAGAGACTTTGGGCCAGATGTAGCAAAATCACAAATTGCGACTTGCAATTTGCGAGTCCCTGCAACTCGCAAATTGCAAGTCGCAATTTGGGATGAAGAAAGGTGTCTCAGACACCTTCTGCGAGTCGCTATGGGGTCGCAAAGACCCACCTCATTAATATTAATGAGGTGGGTCGCAATTTGCGACCCCATAGCGAGTCAGGGCACTCACGGGGATGGAGGCCTGCTGTAGTCAGCAGACCTCCATGTCCGTGACTGCTTTGAAATAAAGCAGTTTTTTTTTTTCAAAGTGCAACCCGTTTTCCTTAACGGAAAACGAGCTGCACTTTGAAAAATAAACCGAAACCTTTTGTTTCGGTATTTTTCAGGGCAGGTAGTGGTCCATTGGACCACTGCCTGCTCTGAAAAATTATTTTTTGGTCCAGTCACAAAGGGGAAGGGGTCCGATGGGGACCCCTTCCCATTTGCGACTGGGTTACCATCCACTTAACTGCGAGTCCATTTGCAACCGCTTCTGCGGTCGCAAATGGAATTGCATACCAGTGCGACTCACAAATAGGAAGGGAACACCCCTTCCTATTTGCGACTCGGAAATGCATTTTGCGAGTCGGTTCCGACTCACAAAATGCATTTCTACATACCAGATGGGCTTTAGCGACTCGCAAACGGCGTTTTTCGCTGTTTGCGAGTCGCTAAAGCTTTCCTACATCTGGCCCTAAGTTTGTTACTAGGATACCTACTAGAGACTCGGTTGCCAGGAAACTCGCTGAAGGAGCTGTGCGTTGCACCTTGAAGTGCTGCGCGACAAGTCTTAATTTAACATTTTCATTGCCTGGAAATTCATTCTAAAAGAGACTGAATGAGCGATGCACTTGAAAATGCTGCATGACGTGTTTTGACAATTTTGTTGCCCGGAAATTCAATTTTTTTTAAAAAGAGTAAAAAAGACTGATGTGTACACGTGTTCGCCAAGGAAAAAAAAAACTGAAGAAAGGAAAAAAAATGATGAATGTTGTTTGGTCAGGGCAGTTTCTTGTTGACATATGGAGGGTACTATAATAATTTGTTACAGGAGTAATGTTGTAGCTTCCATGCAATTTTTATATCTGCCTATTTAACTATGTGTAAGCATTGCTTCTTGGTGAAATTGTTGCTGAGTTTTAACATGGCAACAAATCATACAGTAGTTCAACCACCACCATTCTTACCAAAAGCCAGAAAAACAGAAATAGGTGGAGTGAGTGGTTGAGAAATTTTGAAAATGATCTAATTGCAATTGATGACAATGACTTTTCACCAGCTAGGAAGCAGGCACTTCTTTTTAATCATCTGGAGGTTGCAGGGCAGTATGTATTTGATAATTTGCCTGCCATACCACCACCAATTGATGATAATATTGTTTGGAATGTGTATGTCGAAGGAACGGAAAGAATCAGGAAACAGTATTCTGATGAATCGAATGTGCTGTTGGAGAGGTTCAACTTTGCGATGTGCAAAAAGTCAATGGATGAACCTGTGGATGAGTATCTAGCTACTTGTTGTGAGGTAGGATTTCAGTTGTAATGTGGATGTACATATTAGAGATCAGTTTGTTTTTCATTGTCACTCTAAGAAACTTCAGGAACGCCTTTAAGCTGTCAAAATCCCTCTTTAGATGAAGCCATCAACATAGCGAAGGCCGTTGAGAGGTCCATCATCATGTAAAGAGTGGTCTGTGGTCAAAGTGAACAGACTGCTGTTAGTCAGGAATATGATGATTCTGAGTTGTGCAAAGTCAACAGGCATATTTGCTGGATTGCAGTAGCATGGACAATAAGTCTCAATAAACTTTTTTTAGTGAGTGGGTGTGGTATGGACTTCAGAAAAGTATGGATTATGGATGAAGGATTTAAATGAAAGGGATTCTCCAAAAGAAGTAGGAACAGAGTTGATGTAAGTGAACTCTGCTACAGGCATTAGTTTAATTCAAACAAGTTCTTGTAGAATGAAATAACAGCTTAAGTAGTGTTGAATGCTTTGATTGACTTACTCCAAATGACAACTACTCTGGGGACAGTAGGCTGAAGCATAGCACAGCAGGACTAATAATCTAGCAGTGTCATTCCAGAACCACGGCACAAACTGAGAGCCTCTATCAGAGTATAAGAGAGTCCATGGATTTGTAGAATATGGTGCACAAAAGTGTCTGAGCAGATTACCTTTAAACTGAATAGACATCTGCCAAGGCCCATATGACTGTATGACCGGCTGTAGTGGGCAGAACTTTAATGCGATCCATAGACCTACTCTGGAAAGGGTAAGGGGCATGAGTAGGTGACCCTTACCCATGAAGCAACAATCCTAGGTATCTAAGGGCCACTTTATATCTGGCACAAACAATGCAATTGGTCGCATATTCAGATTCTTCTCTCTTCACGTTTTTCCACTAATTGTAACAATTGAGTAACCCAGCAGTTATCCTTAAGCAAAGATGCCCTGCTGTAACCTGTCATGACACCATGCAAACATAGGTGCAGATTTATTAAAAGTGGCACTGCACCTAGTGCAGAGCCACTTTTCTTGCACCTCTTAGCCCCCTCAATGCCACCATGTGTGAGCCGTATTTAAAATATGGAGCACCCTGGCAGTAGTCAAGGGGACTAGCATCATACTTTTGCAGGATTAGCATAAAAAGTGATGACCCTAATCCTACAAAGCACCCAGAGGCCCATTGTAACTAATGGGAGAATCTTTTTAATGGCTGTTCTTAGTAGGAGTTACAAAACGCCGTGAAATGACGCAAAGAAATCTCATAGATTTGTTTCCACCATGTTTTCAGCTCCCCTATTGCCAGAACACCCCCTTGCATAAATTATGCTTGGAGCAGGGATAATGTGGCACAAGGGGGTACAAAGTAGCACAATGCAAGCATTATGCCACTTTGTAAACATAGCCTAGTGTTTTTGGCTCTTTAATGCCACATTAGAATCAAAAAATGATGCTAATGTGGTGTTAGAGTGGCATTAGGCCCACATAAATCTGTGCCATAGTTTGTTGAGTTTCAGATGTAGATAATACAAACTGAAATTTGTGAAAATGTATATATTTTTACTTGAAGTATAAGATGAACCACCAGCGAGGAAACTAGTGCATTCATAAAATTGATAAGAAAGGTGTAAGTCCACTTCAAAGTCATGAAAAGGAGAACTAATTATATCCACCTACGTACAAGATGCTATTACCTTAACTTTCTCTTCCTTCCCATCAGCATTGATGTCCTGTGAGACATGATTTGAATTCACCACAACAAGAAATATGCAAAGGAAATGGATCCACTGAGTTTGCCTTTTATTACTTGCCACAGTTATATTAAGTATCCCAAGATTCCTGTGGGCAATAAGGGCAGTAACTGGCTATTTGTCTTCCTCCTTTCTCTCCTTTGTCTTTATTCAAAGCTTACTTTATAGCTAGGATTTGCTTTTTAAAGGAATTATGGTTTCCTCACATATTATTCAATTTCCAAGGTAGAAAAGCCAAAGAATGTACTTGTGGGTAATAGGAACTTTGTGTGACAGAACAGTACCAACTGCATTATTGGACGCCTCAGTTCCAAAATGTGGGTTTCATTCATTTTTGTGTGTATAAGGATTGGAACAGTAGTGAATTGTTCACTCAGATTCTGAAAAGAGATCTGACAGTAAATGGTTCAACCATATAAATATATATACTTTCGAGACTGCAGCTGAAGTGACATGCAAGCTGGTTTTGAAAATTTCTTGAAGGAGCACCAAAGTTCTTAACAAAACAAAAAAACACAAAAAATCATTTTTATTTTGCTAAAAACTTTGACTATGCATGGCAGCAGTTGGAATAACACATGGTAATTAAAAATTACTTTATGTTAAAAAAAAACTAGAAATTCATTGAGAAAGAAAAGTTTAAAGGGGTGTTAATGTTAGGAAACAGCATTAAAAAACATAACAATTCACTGAAAGAACCTAAGGAAACAGGGATGTGATAGTTAGGGAAAGGCACTAAATAAACCTGAGTAACATTATGGTTAGCTTCAGATTTTGCACACATAAAACCATAGAAATTCAGCAGTTACAGTTGTCAAAAGAAACCAAAGCTCTTGCCCTAAGGTAAGCTATATCTTGCACCCTCGCCATGCACTGCTAATTACTCCACATATTTCATCAGTCATGACACCTTCCATGACATCATTGATAATATCACTGCAACATTTTCAATAAAATTATTGATGAGAAAACTCAGCATGGCTGAGGGGTGAGTTCTAATTACCTTAGGGCATGAGTTATAATTTGATGAGATAACTATGACTGCAGAATTTCTATAATTGTTTTTTTTGTGTAAAATTTTAACTTAACTGTAACGTACCTGTAACCCTTGGTTTATTAGTGAATATGTCAATATATATCTATATCTATCTATCTATCTATCTCTCTATATATATATATATATATATATATATATATATATATATATATATATATATCTATAGATATATCTATATAGATATATCTATAGATATATATATACATAGAAAACCACTGACACCAATCTCCCAGTGAATTGCACAGTCTTTATTCTTGTACAGCAAACAGTAATGCGTTTCAACTCAACAGAGATTTGATCACGGTCTATGATCAAGACTCTCTTGAGTTGATATGTGTTGGTGTTTGCTGTACAAAAATAAAGACAGTGGAATTCAATGGGAGATTTTTGTGCAGCCATTTTCTAATTTTGGGTTGAAAAATGAAGAGGGGGATTGGTCTACCCCCACCACTAGAATCAACAGCTGAGTGCACTGTGGACCTGCCTGACAGCATTGTTTTATATATAAATATATATATATATATATATATATATATATACACATATGTATTCCTAGTGGTGGTTGCCACTAAGTAGTCATAGCTAGGACCTAGTTTCTATAGAAAAATCAGTTTTTAACTTGCCTATATCTTTGGCGCCGCTTGTCAAATCTTCACAAGATTGTCCAAAATAATTCAACAGTCACGTCAGCTGCGGTCTGAAAAGTTTTGGGGTGATCCGTCAAGCAGGGGCTGAGAAAAAGGGGGGGGGGGCAAAAAGGAGTGTTTGGCAAGTTAACTCCCATAGGGATTTTGAACAGTCCCTATGGGAGCCTGAACCACCGGTTGAACTACACCAAATTTGGCAGAAAAGTAGCTCTTGGTCCATAAATAGCCCTTCGTGTTATTTGGTGTAAATCTGTACAGTAGTTTTTGAGATATTAAAGAAAATCCAAGTTTGTTTAGATAGGGATGGAAAGGATTCACAACCCCTCCTGATCTTGTGCAGAGATTTAATTGGCTGACAACACTTTAACAAGAAACTGTTGGCAGCTATGTTGGGACTCGGCTTCAGCCAAGTCCCTGAAAAAATTTTACAAAAATAAATAAAAGGGGCCAGGGTAGGGACACCCTGGCCACTTAGTTCTGGTGCTTCCACAAGCAGAGAGCTGCTATTTAAAGCTGCTTGTGGGAGTAATACCAGCTCTGGCAGTATGCAGGGAGCCGACTAGGAGTGCAGGGGCCTTCAGGCTCCACCACAGACCTGTTACTCTGTTTCTTTCTTCCATCCCATAATGGGATGTAAGAGAGAGAGAGAGAGAGAGAGGGAGATAGAGAGAGAGAGACATTGTCATTGGAATAGTCGCTCCATGCAGTGTCTTCAAAGAGTAAGACTAGCAAGATATTTTGTACGAATTTTATAGTTATGTTTGTACGCAGAGCGGAACAGAGTCACTTCTGGGCTAATGTCAACATTTTGTGCTGTCACTCAGGAGGCTGAAGGTTCAAATCCTAGTATTTCTTGGCAGTGTAGGTGTTATTTACTGGTGTTTTGACTCTTAAACATTCCTTTCCAATCACATGTGTGGGTTGACTATCATAGGTATGTCTGGAATCAACACAGTAAGGAGTTTACCTGTGATATAAGGTAAAGGTCACAAACCCTTGCACTGAAAGTTGAGGGTTCTAGTCTAGGTGTGTCTGTGGTCATTTCCCCACTTTAATTTGTTTTCAACTTCAAAAGTTAAAGGTTCATAATGAAAGGTGATCTCACTCTTTTTAATTGGGAAATACATTTTTCTTTTCCATTTGTCCAGAAATATCTCATTCTAAGTATATCATTAACTAAGGCCTTAAAAACTCTCTGTCTCTCTCCCTCTCACTCTGTTTTTCTCTCTCTCTAAATTTCTCTTTTTCAATATCTTTCACACAACCACTCAGACTCTTACGCACTGGCTCACGCACCCACTCAGACACTCACGCACCCGACTTACAGGCCCACTCAGACAGATATACCCACTCACACACCCACTTAGGATCTCAGACACCCATTCACAGACCCACTGAAACCCTCACACAGCCACTCAGAGACCCACACAGAAACGGATGCACCCACTAAGACACTGATGCACCCACTCTCACACCCAGACAGACACTCCCAGCCATGTTCACCCCAGAAACACCCTCTCACACCTATTCTCACACCAAGGGAGACAGGCCACAGCCAACTCCCTCTGCACATGGCCAAAGGACCATGTGCAGTATGTGGTTGGGTGGTTAGGGGGGTTGGCTGTAGGGTCCGGGCACTGTCCAGGCCCTGTGGCCAACCGGCGCTGCACACAGCCAAATGCCATGCAGTGGTTGGATTAACGTAAAGTAATGACAATTATTTTACGTCAATAAAACCATAGAAATTCACCAAAAGAAAATCAAAGGTTACAGGGACATTACAGTTATGAAATAGAATTCAACAAAACATAGAAATTCACCGAAAATAAAAAAGGGACATTGTAGCTAGGCTCACATTTTAAATGTACCAAACCATAGAAATTCATTTGTCATAGTTAAAGTTATCTAAAGTAACCATGACTTGTGCCCTAATGTAACTACAACTTGCACCCTTGCCATGCACTGCTAATTACCCAACAAATAACAGTACTTATGACATCTTTAACATCATTGATAATGTCACTGTAACATGTGCAGTAAAAATATTGATCAGATAACTGTGCATGGCGTGGAGGGGGGGCTGCCTGGTTCCCTCACAGCCCCAGGGACCACCACCTACCCTGGGAAAATATTTAGTTCTTTGTGTCGGGGGCTGCGCACCCCCCCACATTCCTGTGGAACACCACTTCCCTGGGGCAAAATGGAAAATCGATGCGGGGCCATCTGGCCCCCACACAGCGCCGGGGAACAACACCTCTCCAGGGCAAGATAGCAAATGGATGTCAGGGGCCACCTGGTCCCCCAGCAGCCCCAGGGACTGCCACCTCCCTGGAGCACAAGTTTTAATCCAATTTGAAGGGACTGCCCAACTCCCCTCTGCAGCCCCAGGGACCACCACCTCCCCGGGGCTGAAATACAATCATGAGGGGGGTCTCTTTCCGACCCTTCGCCCCGAGGACCACCACCTCCCTGGGGAGGGGAGACAAATTTCAAAAGATGGAGGGGTCATAGATGGCCCTGGTGACTGCCACCCCCCAGGGCTGGCTCCAGCTATGCTTGCAGGGAAACAGATTAAAACATTGCTTCCACAGCCAGGGAGCTGCTATTTAAAGCTCCCAACGTATGCATTTTGCAAATTTCATGAAGGTTTGTCAAGCTGCACCAAAGTTATTGGAAACCAAAAGTCTTAACTATAACTACCTTAATAAAGGAGAGGGCGGCATGGGCCCCCGACTCTTAGGTTTTCTATTAGCCCGGGGGACTGCCACTTCCCCAGGGCGATCAGAAAGAAAAATGCGGGGGGGGTCTTCCGTCAAGAAAACAGAGGAAATACCTGCTGTCACAGAGATTAAGCTGTATCTTTAGCTGCTCCAGCAAGAGGAGGGACCTGGCTTGGACCACGGGGGCCTTCAGGCTCCACCTGTGGTCCCCAATGGACCGAATTGATGGCCGGGCCACAAGGGATGGGGTCCCAGAGACACCCAGAGACACCCTCTCATACCTATTCTCACACCTAGAGAGACAGGCCCTGCGGCCGGGGTTGGGTGGTTTGGTGGGTAAGCCTGGATACAGGAGGTTGACCACCAAAGGCAGTGTGTGGCGGTGGTTGGATTAACATGTAGTAATGAAAATTACTTTACCTTAAAAAAACATAGAAATTCACTGAAAAAAACAAAGGTTACAGGAACATTATAGATAGGTTATGTAACGATAAAATCACGGCATGAGGTAATTATAACTTATGACCTCGCCATGTACTCATAATTACCCAAGATATTACAGCACTCATGAAAGTAGGAACGGATATTATAACTAGTCACACACAAAGGAGGCAAATTGTGGAGCTCATTATGTCTGGATCAGGAGACTTCTAAATAGAGAACTCCATATCTGGTTTATGTCTCCTATATATGCACATGTAGTTTAGCGTCTAAATTGTGCCTCCGTGGTCTCTCTGTTCCCAATCACAATATCATCCTAGACTAAATTTTCCTTAAATTCTAATGCTCTACCCCCTTTCTAGGGTCTATTCTAAAATCTTTGATACCATAAAATGTCAAACGCTTGCAATCTCATCCATGAACATCCCAAAAGTGTTTGGTCACTGGGCATGATCTGTCTTGATTTTTGATGGATCTAACATGTTTCAAGAACTGAATCTTGCGTAAATGAATGGTGCTCCCAACATATTTTTTTTCTGACAGCCACACTGGATGACATACACCACAAATTTAGTTTCTCAAGTGATCCTTGCTGTAATTAAACACGATCTCCCCTCAAAAGTTCTCATAGGACTGCATATTCACTGCCAACTTGCATGCTTTGCAATGGACACAGCACCAAAAACCCAGACTCTTTTTTGTCAACCACGTTGTTTTGTCCTTTTCCATAAACAAAAGGAGAAGCACTCTGGAGTAATTTTTGATTGATTAATGTAAGTTCCAAGCAGAGGTGCAGCACGGGTATGAGGTTGACTTTCTCCTTCAGTACTCTCTGATCTTTGGTAGAGTCCATTTCTAAAACCTGCCCAGACAACGCTTGCCCCAGAAAAGTGATGCAAGGGAGATGGAATTAACAATTGGACGTTTAGCACTTAACTTATGCTGTCTCAGTCTTTCAAGGTCTTTCTTCCCATGAGAGATGCAAGTTCACTGATAAGGGAATAACCAAAATATCATTCAGGAAGCACACCAAACATTGGTTAAGGATGTCATGAAATATAGTATTAGGGCATCTCTGGAAAGAAGGTGTGGAACTCAAAGCCCAAAAACATACCAGATAATCAAAATGCTTGAAACATGTAGAAAACCCCAAATTATATTCACCTGCAAACGGAAGTCGCACAAGATTGTAGGCTTTTTTAGATCCTTTTAGATCCCGTTTACCATGTATGGTAGCAGCCCTAACCTGATCAAATAATACCTTTAACAGTGTCAAAATGTATCTATTCTTCACAGAGACTGCTTTATGCTGCCTATAATGGAAGGTCTAAAGTTTTCTTGGGAATTAATACAATTGGGCTCCCATAAGTGAGGTGCATGGAGTGTTTATCTAAATTGGATTTTTTTTTGAGGAAGTAATTATCCTTTTCAGCCAAAGCATAAGTTCAGCAATACAAAATGGATGCACCAGATATTCAACTTTATCATTAAAAAAACAGTTAGATCATTTACAAAGCTTCAACAATCAGAACCTCTTCTTACCTTGCAGACAAGCGCGCAATCTCTGGTGGTTCTTGACACACCTCAAACTTTTGACTAAAAAATGTAAAACAGAGAAAAATAAACATTAATGCACCCACGGTCTGGAACAGCAGCCCTGAATCCATAAGGATCACAGCAATGCTTTTCCAGTTTAGGAAAGAGTTGAAGCCTCACCTCTTTAAAGAACACTACATCCTAATGCATCCTAATACATCCTAATGCAACCCAGCTTCTTCCCTATTACTCACTGACTTTTTGTTTAACTGTGACATAATATAGCACTCCCTTGTCTTTTGGCTAGGTTCAACTATGGAAATACCATATACATACATACACACACAGCAAACATATTTGAGTGGGAAGGGAGGCTATCTGCATCTCTGACATGGAGTACGACACCTTGATGTACGCCATTCACTGTGGGGCACCAATGTATCAAGGAGGCAGAAAGTTTAGGTGTTGGGTCTTCATATCATTAGCCTTGAGATGCAAGAATTATTTTTTGTCAGTCAATGAAATGGATTTGCTTGTATATGCTTAGCTGAAAATGCTGGGCATTTATGATGTAAAAAGTGATAAATTCTTAATGCTTACTGGCCTTGTTCGTAAGCAGCTCTGGAGTTTTATGGGATATAGGACATGAAGTTAACCTAAGACCTTCAACCGAGTGTATGATCTCAGTCTTGTCTTTAGCTAATTTTGAAAACATAGAGTGAAGTGCATCTAGGAATCTAGGTATCTGTGAAATTACCTATAGCATCACAATCTAACAGGGCATAAACTAATGTTAAAAATACATCTTTATAGCAAAGGGCTTCTGTGATGAAAAAATATAGTGTGATGAAGGTGGCTGTATTACATCACATGAAAGGGAGATTTCACTGGAACCAGAAACGAGAACTCCCTTCTTTAATGGCAGATTGATCCGTTTTCCACTTAGGCTCTTTAGTGGGGATGGTTACATCCAGCATAGCAATATTCGCTACAATAATATTAGTTTTCTTTCACCTTTGTTCTTATGAAGTAAGGGGCCTCCTAATAATACCTAATTGCATGGGTTCTATACCAGGGTTCTTCCCATGTTTCCTATGGCTTCCCCTGTTTCCTCACGCGGATAAAAGGGAAAATACCTTCTATTTCTTTTCCTATCCCTCAAGTGATGTTTTGACTGGAGGACTAAGCTCATGTGAGAAGAAATATCTTCAGGAGAAACCACTAAACAAGGAGTGTCTGGAAATGCTTTCTTGAGACCTGAATGTAATATTACAAAATGTAAGTCATTAGCCCAGAGAGTAAATGCCACCAAGCTCTTGAATTAGGTGACATGACTGAAAACATCTCTAGAGCAATGTTTTTCAAACGTGTTAATGCTGCCCCCGTGGAAAGAAAAAAATATTTACATAACTATTCTATTAATTTGGAGATGTTCAAAAATGTCTAGACCTATTTAAACATTGCAGTTAAGTTATGTTACCTTTTTAAAAACACAATAAACATTTCTCTACTTGAAATATAGCAGTATTATCTGCATAATCCTTATTTTGGCCAAGCCTGGTGCCCCCCTTGGGATCACTTGAGGCCCCCAAAGGGGGGCCCATCCCCCATTTTGAAGAGCCCTGCTCTAGAGCCTTGTTTGATGTCAGTCAGTTTCTTACAAATTTCTTACAGAAAAGTCACTAATTGTTACTATTTTCACACATGGAATTGCATGCTACCAGGAATACATCATCATCATCCATTATGGGTCCTGTGGCCTATCAAAATGGTTACCCATGTACAGCATCCACCCCTAGATTCATCAAAAGAAACACCACTTTAGCTTTCCCAGTAGTGTGTGTAATTCATGACATGTATTTGACCTTGAACCATGAATTTCAAACATTCTTGAGGGTCTCACTTGAGTCTGAAGAGTATGGTTTATAAAGTTTACTGTGTGCCTAGCTCAGTTTGCAAGATGAATGAAAATATAAGTGTTGGGAAAGCCAGAGCAGGGTGGCATAGGATGCATGACACCAGAGATTCCCTACACAATGCAATCTATGACTAACAGTCCTGTGGCCTGTATTTTCATAAGCAATCACCCTCTGTCTTAAGGCTGTGGTCTCTTGTCTTGAAGCTATGACTTCTATCTTTAGGATAATCAAAACCCTAGCCATTGTCTTCAATACATTCTCCATTTCCTGAGGGGGTTATAGTGTGGTTCTGGCTGTCCCTCTGATCTTTGGATGATTTGAAGTCTTTGTGAGGGATGCGAAGAAGCAACTCAGTACCATGTGGGTGTCTCTGCATGGCAACACTGGAAGGAAGAGCAAGAGGAAACAGTAAACAGCAACAACAGGGGACCTATTAAGAAACAAAACCCCAAAAATATATATCATGGACACCAAATCGATTTCTTCCCTTTATCTCAAAGCCCCAGATTGAGCAGAGATCTACCAGTGGTTGATGATCTATTTCCTCGTTGCAAACTTCAGTCAGTGGCATGGGGTATATGGTAACACAATAATATACACACATCAAGGAATAGTAGAACAGAATAGGAGAATATAGTTCAGGGAATAGAGGATAAAACAGAAATACACAAGTAAAAGCCAAGGCAGGTATAGTGTATTGAATGCACAGGTCATGATGAAGGGAATGTGGAGTCCGCATGTAGAAAGATAATTCCCAATTAATAGCAAAACAACTCCACTCAAATCAAGCCCAACCCAACTAAGCAGAATTGTTCTCTCCTCATTAATACCTGGTCAAATGTACACTGTTCTCACTTTCCTGGCTAGATTCTGACTCCCCAAGAATGTGTCCGTGAGCAATTTCAGTGTTTCCTAATGTAGCATTGGTCTGCCTTTTGGGACTGTTTGGAGATGCCCAGCTATCTAACCAAGCCAATGGAGTTTCAAGACAGCTGAAAAAATGGTTCTTATTGTCCTTTGTAATCTTTTAGAATTGAAAATTGCAGCATATGTTGAAGCTCACAATCCTTGAGTCATCATGTCACTGTCTAAATTTATTTTTCTAGATCTTTGTACGCAATTAGTCAGAAAAGATCATAGTGTTAACATATTTATGCTGTGTGTTGGTCACACTTCATGCTTGCTGGAGTTAGGATTGTGGTCACTGTAATTCAAGAACCTGGCTATCTCTGTCCTGGGGGATTGTGATTGCTTTATGGTTTGAGGTCAGTGCCCTATGTGATATTTTTAATTAAGATAGTTTTGAGAGGTTGCATGGTATCAGAGCATACGTTTTGCATGGATTCCAGAAAAAGTTCCACCTACAGGCCTCTGCATTTTACAGAAATGCAAGGAATATGAGGTTGCTCCTTTGAGTGGATCTTTCTGCATTTTACAGGAACCTTCCTGTAGTTTGACAATTTTTTGACACATTTCTTTTGCTTTAGAAGTAATTTCAGCAACTACCCTCTTTGTGATTGTAGTTGTTTTTGTTACATCCTTTAAATCTACATGTATCAAATCAACATCTATCGGCACATTGTCAATGTTTAGCTCCAGTGCAGCCCTTGATTCCACTCATGAGGTCTGCTGCTGGAAGTTTCAGTTTCCCAATTTTGCCAGCATTAGGTAGTATTTTTGCCTTCACTTCAGATGACCATCCCCCTCTATGTTGCTTGCTGTTTTCTGTGTCATCCTGGTCTGTCTTTCACAATAATGATATTTTACAGAACCCTCATTAATAACAGTGACCACAATAGGAGTGTAGATGTCTACAGGGGTCAGTAGAATGTATTTAGGATTCAGCACCAAACAGTAAACACCAATTAAGGTGTGAGGAGTTGATCGTTATAGTCTTCAATACGGTTTCTGCTGACAACTTACAGACACTGTGTACCCCTCCTCCATGGTCACAGCACCGAGGATTCTAGATGATCTGCATCTGAAATTCACAAAGAATAGTCTGCATAGAACCATACGTAATCCGGAAGCATTCACCAAAAAGGCTCTGTCAGAATGATTATTAATCACACAGTTCAGTCCATGGATATCCAAAGGAGCATCATCCTTCCAGCTTCCACAACTTGTACATGTCTGTATGTTGAAAGCCAAAACAGCTTCAGAAGTTTCCAGTTTCTAAATGGGTAAAGATGGATGGGGGGAAGACTCTGAGGGCCAAATTTAAGAACGGTAGCACTGCATCCAGTGCAGCACTAGTTTTCTTGTGCACCTTAGTGCCCCTCTAACACTACCATGTATGTGCCATATCTAAGATACGGCTCATCATGGTGGTAGGCAGGGAACTAGCGTCAACATTTTGGACACTAGTTTGGAGCTGTGCAGGATTAGTGTAAAAAAGCTTATGCTAATCCTGCCAAGCCCACTGAGGCCTATTGTAAACAATGCTGTGCCTCCCTTTAATGCATTCTCTAAGCACGCATTAAAAGTGCCAAAAAAATGATGCAAATAAATCTCTTAGATTTGTTTGCACCATTTCCTCCACCCACCTAACGAGGGATCAACCCCTTCCCAAACATTATGCCTGGCCCAGGCATAATGTAGCGCAATGGGTTACAAAGTGGTGCAATGCATGCATTGAGCTTCTTTGTACATTTGGTGTGGTGACTTTGGCATCATTGGGCCACATTAGCTGAAAAAACAATTAAGCTAATGTGGCACAAGGAGGCCCTAGGGGCTCTTAAAGCAGCCCCTGAATCGTCTCAAACCCCTAGATCTCTATGCCACTGGCTCCCTGAGCGAGAAACACTTGAGGCCCAAGCCTGCTCAAGAAACAAGGCTCCAGCAGATAGCACTTGTCTTCAGCAGGGCTAGTCTTCAGTGAGTTTTGATGGTGGCAGTATCTTAGTTGTGCACACCATCCAGGCCAAGTATCAACCGAACAAAGGATTCATCATGAACTGCACATGTTCCTTACAGGGAGCTCTCCAATTGCAAAAGTTGGCACCAACTGCGAGAAAAGAAGCTCTCTCATCTCTCTATTAACATCTGAAAAGTGGTCATTGCTCCCTTGAATAGGACCATGAGGACATTTTTCCGAGGCTGTCAAATCTCCGCACAATCGCTCCGGTTTAGTAGGTCGATGCCCCCTCTGATATCTTCCTAAACAGATTATGCTTATGTTGGAAAATCATCTTTTTTGCCCTGATCACCTCTACTTGTTGACTGATACTGGTAGTTACTGACTCTGAAAGTGCTCTGAGCTCTGCTAAGTAGGCCCAAGGCCAGTGCTCTATCCACTAAAGGTATATCATAACTGGCTTAATTCTAATGGGCCAAGACAACCTACCAGGAAGTCCTAGTATATGGTAGGGCACGTATGTTTAGAGACCCTAGTAGACTTAATTCACTAAAGGGTCCACTACTGTGGTGTCTGGTGTCATTGTAAAGGTATGCCTTCTTTGCTGGCTGGTTTTAAAATACAACTTTGTTCAAATTTGACTTTGGGTTTAAAAGTACTTCGAAAGTTGTGATCTACCTTGTTCAAACTTATAAGTCACGGCTAAAGTCTGCTCTAGGTGCTCCAAGGGGAGGGTGCCTTGTTATAAAAAGCAGGGGCAATATAAAATATATTTTATATGCCACTGTAAGGAAAAACATCCAAAGTAGTTTTACCCTTTTGTAGTGCTGATAGTCCAATAGGATAACATGGGAAGACTTTATTACGTTTAATAATGTCTTACGTTAGATCAGAGCTAGCTAGCAGTATCATTCAAAGCATCAAAGTAATGGTACAATAAATCCAACAACTTGTCAAAGTCAGATTTATTATAACTATAACAGGAAAGTAATTTTAGAACTTGCTATCCTGAAGTTAACTAAAGAGGCTCTGTAGCAGCCTCTTCTTATTGGTCAGCCTTTTACAGTCTGAGCAAAGCTGCTACCTGGGCTGGTGTGAAGTGGCCTTGGGCTGCAAAAATAAAGCCATTTAGTGGGAGAAGATCTGATTCCTGGAGAAGCCAGGGAGAGGATGGAGGCTGGGAGGATAAGCTTGACTTCAAAGGGAGGAGAACAGAGGTCACAAGACCCAGGCCAGCCGTCACTTCCTTGATCCCCAACCAGATGGGAGTCCTCCTAATTAGATTGGGAGAGGTGCTGGGAGGGAAGTGTAGTCAGATGTTATCCACACCTCTATGTTGGGTTATACAGACACACACTGCAAGGACAGAATTTCTCCCTTTTGATTTTTGTCAAAACAGTGCATTTTGAGTCAAAAATATGCTACGCTTTGCAGGTAGTCATCATAGCAGAGGGAGGTAACTTTATCCCCATTGGTTAGGGTGTTCCCCCTTGCCAGCCAGCATGGAGAAAAAATATTGGAGAGCTGCAGGAGATTCTCAGATCACTACCTGGAACATCAGAAGAAGAAGAAGAATTGCCCTGTTGGATCCTTGGTCGGCATCACAGAAGGCTTACACTCAAGCTCCACCTGCTGTACACTCAAGGCTCTACAAAGGGGGAACTATGCCTGACTCAGAGGAAAAACGAGTAGACTCCCTGATCAGCAACAGGTACAACAGAGCTGGAAGAAGTCACCTGCAAGCCCGAACAGAGGATCACCCTAGCTGACCAGTGGTAGATATATTTTTCCCAGACTGTGTAGGTGCATTGTGGGAGATTGAGTCTAGCATCCAGAGTTTCTGAACCCATGACCAGCACTAGAGAACACTTATCACCTCAAAGAAATCAAGAAGCAACTGGACTACTGTTCCTGGTATCATCTTTAATGAGTTCCTGACACTCTGAGAGGCCCCTCTAAGATCCTAGGCCCTTGGAGTGGTTCCCGATCTCCTTAATTAAAGCTTTTGGGCTCCTTGTGACCGTGAACGGGCACGTTCATACCGGAACCGTTCCACTCGCACAGAGAATCAGCGGTGACTGCCACAAATTTGTCTCTTCACCCAGCAAACATCTTCTCTCCATGTGGATCAGCACCATGAGGCTCCAGCTTGCCCGTTGAGAATGCCTGACCACCTCTTTGCACAAAACAGACCATCACCAGCGACACTATCCTTGCTCTTGGTGAACTTCTCTGATGCTAACAAACTGTTGGCACAAAACTTCAGAAGGTAAACTTTCAGCAGGATCAACCTGGGACAGCATCCGACCTGCTCTCCATAATGGTTGGCTTGAACTTTTAGATTTGACCTAGTCCAGCGTGACAAGATGGCCGTGGCTGGTGCTCTATGCTTTTACGCAGAATCCTACAGTTTATTCTTTAAAAAATCATAAATCAGGTTCCCTACATTCAATTTTTGTCACTGTGGTTTCATTTTAAGGACAAAAATGTTCTCTATTCTCATAAATGATTGTTGGATTTTTATTGTGTGTCTTTTAGCTATTTATTGTTTTTGGTGATATTCAATGTTTTACACATACCTGTTTCCTAGATTTAAGAGGTCATAAATCAAAACATTCTAACAAGGAAAAGGAATAGAATACCCTGAGACCCTGAGACAATAACATAGAGCGATTACCTCATGACAATTTGTGGTAGAAATGACATCACTTCCTATGATGTCCAAGAATACGTGCTGTCACTTTCGCTACCCCATATAATTTGGAGAGTCGACGTCCATGATTATGTGGTTGGAGAAGGCTGTCCTGATTCTCTCAGATCTCCAAGAGCTTACTCCCGAAAAGCTATAATCTCGGCTTACATGTTTCTTTTAAATTGCATTCTGCTCGATATAATCCTCATGCTCTTCACTCTCCAACTGTCACAATCTGGCTCATTGTCCCACTCAAACTTGAAATAAAGAAGAGGTTTACCCAACTACCCTACCTGACCTGGGTAATAGAACACATTATAACACAAAGTTGGTCATAAGGTCGGGATCAATTGCCCTATTATCTATAAAGAGAAGTGATAAATGCTCTCTTTGAAAAATAATTTCTTTAAAAAATGTATTCATACATAATTTAACAGGACGAAGAAACCATACACGAAGAAAGAATGTCTCAATTCAACCAAAACATAGCACATGGAATAACATTTACACAACATCAACAATTATGGAACATATGAAGAATAATCACAAAAGTGAAAAGAATACATCGTTTGACAATTGTCCCAAATAAAGCTCCTCCAGAAGAGGTGGTGGTACGAAAATCGCTTAAAGTTGTGATCCACTAAAGAGCGATGATTGTGGGTAACTGTACCCACAAGAGCTGGACCCTTAACAATTTCTTCTTAGGGTTCCTGGCACTGTGTGATGTAATTTTAAATAGGCAAGTACACTTTTTACCCAACCTCACCACAAAATGAAAAGCAATTAAAGCTGACAAGACAAAACAGTGCAAATGTTTTCAATCGCTCTGTGCCATACAGAATATTGCCAAAGTCGGAATTAATGTCGGTAAATGGAGGTGAAGGTTTGATAGCTGATTAGCTAAGATGCAAGTATTTGATTACCATTCCACGTAAATGTATACCTTTTGTACTGCACAAATGCTGTACATGCAGGTGGGAACACGGTTGATGGGTAGGGAGGCAAAGCAGTTAGGTCCATGCCAAATTGTCACACCATTGACCCAAAACCTGCTGTTAAAGGTAGAGTGCTTGCTTCAGAAATCAAATATATTGTCCCAGATATATGCTAAAGTAAAAAATAGCAGCACCACGCTGCACCACCAAAAGCAGAGGTGTTCTGTATTTAGAGGAATACAGCACACCCCTGTGTTTCCCCCTGCTCTGGCGCTAAATAAAGCTGCTTAGCGCCAATGCAGACATCCTTGCACCACAGTGCAAGGGTGACTGCGTTGAGGGGATAGATTGTTTAAGTGCAGGAAGGTGTCCCCTCCTGCACGTAAACAATCATCCATGGCATTTTGCTTCTTCTATGTGTGCTGCAGAATGCAGAACACATAGAAAAAGCAAAAAAGAGGAGGGAATAAAAGCATTCCTCCTTGTTTTGCAATGCTACTGCTACCCCTGGGGTGCTGTTAGTTTTTGACGCTGCCTCAGGTTTACAACAATTCGCAGCATCAAAAGCAATGGGTGTTGCGTTGGAGCGCCTGCCGCAACACCCATTGCACGTCTCTCTGGCACAGAAAACAACATCAGAAGGGCCTATATTACAGAGAGGCATAATGCTGTAAAAAAGTGGTGTTAAACCTCCTTGAAAATATGCTTAGCGCCACCAGAGCATCATAAAAAATGATGCTCCTGTGGCGCTATGGGCTCTTAAATATGCCTCAATGTTTTTTACTATAAAGGTTTTAACTGTTATCCTGCTTTCTGACAAGTACTCGTACCATTTATATTGTTTTTAACTTTTTTTAAAAACATGCTGTGCTCAATTTTGCAACCTGTCTTTGAAATAGGAAATTATGTCATAAGCAGACAGAAAGTTCAGTGTGTACACCCATCACAGAAGCAGAAGTGCAAAACAAATGTTTTTATGGTTTTTGTTTTTGACTTGCCGTGTAAATAACACTTTAGCACTACCAGGTGACTCTCTTGCTATCAGTGCAGCTGTCTCGTTATTGCAGGTTTTCCGAATGCTTGGCACTCTGTAAAGTGTTACAGTCCAGTGACCCTCAACAACTATGTGAAAGTGTACAGAAAGTTTCAAATATGGTGTGGGGAGGAAAGTCAGCCTCTCTGCACTGATCACCCCATTTTTTGAACTTATGCTGGTGGTTACTGGCTCTGAAAGTGCCCTGCACTCTACTAAACAGGCTCAGTAACAGCGCTCTGTCCTCTGAAGGTGTAGGGTAATTGGTGTAATTCTAATTGAAAAAGGCAATCTTCCTATAAGTCCCTAGTATATGGTAGGGCATGTAGGTTTAGAGATCCCAGTTGACCTAATGGGCTTAAGTGTTTACTGCTGTGATGTCTGGTGTTATTTTAAGGCTGGGCCTGCCTTGCAGACTGGTTTTAAAATAAACCCATGTCCAAACTCGTCTTTGATTTTAAAAGTATTTCCAAGGTCCCAAACTATCTTTTAAGTCACCCTTAAAGTCTGCCCAGGTGCCCCCAAGGGTAAGGTGCATAGTTAGAAAGAAGCTGGGACAATATAAAAGATGTTGAAGCTAGTTAGCAATACCATTCACGGCATCAAATTAACAGTCACATTAAATCCAATAACTTGCCAAAGTTAGATTTAGTAGAATTATTACAGGGAAATAGTATTAGATCTTGCTGTCTTGAAATTACCTAAAGCAGTTTTGTTGCAGCTTTTTCTAATCAATCAGCATTTCACAGCCTGAGTCAAGCTGCTACCTGAGTTAGTATAAAAAGGCATGGGACTGCAATAATACAGCCATTTGGTGGAAGTAGATTTGCTTCCTGGAGAAGCCAGTGAAAGGAAGTGGGTTTAAAAGGTTGGTTGGACTTCAAAAGCAGAAAAACAGATGTCACAAAACCCAGGCCAGCCCAGATTGACCCCCCCCCCTAATTAGATTAGGAAAGGGGCTGGAAGGGCACTGTAGTCAGTAGTTAGCCACACCTCTTGGTTAGGTTACTCAGACACATACGAAGACATTTTTTTTCCATCTTGATTTTTGGGAGAATAGTTTATTCTGGGCCAGAGGTTTGTCACACTTCACAGGTAGTTGTCATACTAGAGAACGGTAGCTTATTCCCTATTGGTTATTGTGCCTCCTCCCTCAATTCCAGGACTGAGGACTAAATAAAGCAGCTTTGTGGACCTCATCTGCGCACTACCTGGAACAAAAGAAGAAGGACTGGCATGCTGGACCCTCGCACTGCATCAAAGAAAGCTGATACTCCAACAGACTGCACCTGCTGCACTCACAAGGCTCAGACTGTGCCTGACTCAGAGGTAAAATAGTGGACTCCTAATCAGCAACATGTAAAACAGAGCTGTAATATGTCACCTGCATAATTGAAGAGAAGACTATCACAGTTGACCAGTTGTAACTTTGTGAATGGATTCTCCTGGACTGCACAGGTACATTTTGGGAGACTGAGTTCAACCCTACAACCGGCAATCCAGAGTCTCTGAAACCTTGGCTGTGCTTTTGGACCCTTCTTTTACCGGCTTGTGTGCTAATCTACCAGGGGTTGAGCAAGGATTAATTTACTGAGACATTGCGGGACCTGTTGGTGATTGTGGGATTTTTACTAGCAGAGGATGAATATCCCCACCTACTAATAGCCGACTTTCCTAAGTGTGCATATTATTGTTGCTGTTGGGTCAACTGAAGAGGAGAATGTGTTAAAGGTGTTGAGTAGTGGGAGGAAAGCACATAGAGAGGACAAAATGAGAGAAATAACAGATAAAACAAATTGTGTGTCCTTTCATTCTCTGATGCCACTTCCTGTTTAGTGCTATAAGTCAGGTGATAAAATGGAAGAAAGAAATCAAAAAATGTTTTTTTTAAACATAACAGAAATAATTTTTGATTTTGATTGTTAGCAGCCTGGCAGGAGTTACAGTATTAATGCCCAGGAACAGTGTATTTTATTTTTTAAAACAAAAGTACTATGTAGGTTCCCTCTAGGAAGCAGGGGGCTATTCATTGACATGCCAGATAGGGCTGAAGCAAATACAATGGCAGTTTTAAATGATGAAGGAAGGTTCTTTCAAGACATGAGTCTTTTTGAGCGGTGTCTTCTTGAGGTTGATACCGAACCATAAGATTTGATTCAAGAACTGATGTGTGCTTTTCTAGTAAGACCATAACAAACAACAAGATGATGGAAGGAATGATTACATTAATATTAGCAATTGGCAATCTCTTAGGCCACATTTCAGTCCATATTTTTTCACCCAAGTTGCTCTAAACAGACGCCAAGTATATGCAAATCAGACTTGGTCCTACTCCAATAGAACACTCTACCCTGAATGCCAGGCCAGGTCCCCTACAAACGGGAACACAAGTAACCCCAAGACAGGTTTTGATTTTTTTTTTACTTTTGCTTTATTTACAGTCATCAGTGTGGTATAGGTTGAGTCCTGTGGAACAATGAGCACAGGACCTATGGCTTGACATACCCGCTGTAATTAGAGCATTTACTATAACAAAAAGGTGATTGAGGGATGCTTAAATTATTGTTAGCCACTGGCAATTATTCGAGCCACATTCCAGGCCATTTATGTTTGCCCGATATACCACTCTAGATGAAGAAATGGGATGCACTCTGAGTAACTATCGACGGTTGAGATGAATTCAAGTATTTAACCCACTGCTTTTAGTTGTCCTTCTAATAGGGTCAGCACACGATTGCAGAGACCTGTTTTTTGTGTTCATTAAATGGGGGCCCTTTAAAATTCATGCAGTTGAATCTTTTTTTAACTTTAAGATGAGCATGGATGTAGGAATGACCATAGGCAAAACCTGAATAAAGCTTTTGTTCATGTTTCTATGCATGCTTTCAAAATAAGCTAACATTACGTAGATTTATGTTTTGTAAGCATATGTTTGCTTTTGCCTTAGATTTTTCCTTCACTTATCATGACATCATTAATCAGATGCAGCGACGGCCTCTGCAAATCTCAAGGTTTGGGGGGCTGGGAGGGAATAACAAATAATAAAAAAAAAGACTTACCTTTTCTGTTGCCGCCTCCCTCTCCTGCCGCCTCGCTCATCCTTCTTGCCTGTTCTGGTGCTGCTTACATGCTATTCATAGCATGTAAGCAGCATCAGGATTGGTCTGAGCGGAAGTCACTCAGACGCCAGCCAAACACACACATGCACGCTCCCCTCCTTCCAACTCTTCCACCTCCCGTGGACCACCCCCGCCCCTTCTGCACTGCTGTGCCACAAGTAGAAATATAAAATGATAAAAAACTATCGTTTTATTTTTCTGCTTCTGGCACAACAGGTGGGCCGACGCTCCTGCGCCATAGCGAAGGAGCCGCCCCGGACCAGATGTCATCCTTTTGAAACATCGGTTGAGAAAACAACTGAGATTTCAAATAAACAAGACTTTTTTCATTGTGATCCTAAATTCATGCCGTGGTTCCTAGAGCAGTTATGTCCAACATAGTTTTAGGATGACTGATTATGCAAATGAATTTCATTTAAATCTCTATTATGTCCATTTTCTCATGTTGATATCCTGAAACTTTTGCATGAAGCCATACAATTCTGGTCCTAAGTGAAGTACACATGCTTTAGATGGGCTGGGGGAGGCGATACGTGCACTGCGTCTTAAAGATGTGTTAAAAATTAAAGTTTCGTAAAGTGCCCAGAATAATGAAAAATGAAAGGAAACAACAAGTAATAGATTTTATCATGATGGGCACATAGAGCCAGACACTCCCGTGCACAGGTGTGCACAAATAGCTTAGTAGTGACACTCATTCAACAATTAAATTGTGTAATGTATTGTACTTGCACTACCCCACTAGCACAGCATGTTATCATATGCAGGGTCGTCAACAGTGCAGGAAAAGAAGAAGCAGACTTGCTGCTCTGCCTGCTTGCCTAGAAGCATCAGAGCAAACTCGCAATTAGTGAGCTCATGAGGGATTTGGAGACAGCATGATTTCATTACTGAACAGGCAGCCTCTGTCTGTGGCACACACACCTGTACATGCATGTATAAGGCTGTGTATGCATCATGACCACATGCCAAATCCTCATTCCCATTCATTGCAGTGAGTGGCATGCAATCAGAGAACTGCAGTGGTTTTGTCAGCATTCTGTTGACTAGAGCACTACTTATTCCTAGGCACCTGGTTAAAGAACATCTGTGAAGATAAGATTCCAACTTAGCTGATGATTTGTTATTATCATGGATAGTGCCCTATTGATTCCTCTGATGCCAACCTGTGGCATAGAATACAGATGGTCAATCAGCAGGACAGTGATCTGTGAAGGCTGCATCAGTTTCATATTTATGAACTACCTATTACCTTTTCTGGGTATATCCTATGTACAACAAAGAAAACACACATCCAGACATGGGCATCTTCTTTAGATTAGTAGGAAAGTGGTAGTGAGTTAGCCATTCAGTGGATAGAACAAGAGGATGTATGACAAAACACTGTGGTCAATATATGGACCTGCAAAAATATTGAACAATAATGACTACCAGTATATAGTTAAGTTAAGCACAAATGGAAAAATATAGATTTCATCCTTTTAACTTCACATCTGCATACATTAATGATTCAGCGGTAGTCAATATTGTGGAGTAGATGTTGTTGCTGATTGATATACACAATAGTGTGCCCCCACCCTCCAGTGAAAAACGAGGGGCTGATTTAGATATTTGCAGATGAGTTACTCCATCACAAATGTGGCGGATAGCCCGTCTGCCAAATTCTAAATACCATAGGATATATCTAAATATCTAAATCAGGCCCTAAGTCAGTGAGTGACTTAGCAACAACATCTGAGTTAGTCAGTGAAAGAATCAATAACCAGGTCATTGAATCATTAAGTAGGAGAGAGCATATGTGAGTGAGTTCAAGACTGAGTAGTAACATGTATATGGTACACTTAACATGGCCACCATATATTTTGAGGCATGGTACATCTGCACCTAGAGGAACACTAGGAGACCATTCAGGGCCCCAGCAAAAGAAAGAGGTTTAGAAGCTAAGCAAATAGTAGTTGCTTGAGTTTTTTTCTGAACGGTGACTAATTACATCTATCCTATTTTACTGTTTATATCATCAAGATGCATAGATGTGTATTTAAGAAAAGAAAATCTAAACTTACTTATATGTACTTACCTTCTCAATATTTTGTCCCTTGTTATGTTGGTCACAATATTGTGGTAGCGCAATGTTTCTGTAGTTGATAATCAAAATACAAATGGTTATTAACCTGAATGTTTTCACTTCTTTCACACTCGGGTATACCACTGTAAGTGTCCTGCTGTACTACCTGGGACATTTTATTTTAAATCTCCAGATAATCAGCTGAACAAAATACATATGGCTGAGGAAGATCACATTCAAGTCCATCTTGTAGGCCTTGGGAAGCCCCAAATAGCCCAAAGTTGTTCTGACTTTGTGTTTGAGGACACTTAAGGTCTATTCCTGAGGGTAAGTTAAAGACCAGGAAGTAAACAATGGAGTAATCAGATGTGTGTTGAAAGTGGCCCGGCTACCACCGTTCTACTTGAATAGAATAGAATGCTGTCACCTCGCTAGCCAGGCTAAATTAATTATAATCTGTGCCTTCACCATGCACTACTTATATTCTATTAAACTACATCACTTGTTGAACGTTCAATAATAGCATTCATAACAATAGCATGTTAAATCATAGCATTCATAACAACACCCAAGACAGCTTAAATGACATAACAATTATGAGAAGAGTGTGCATGGTAGAGGGTGAGTTATAGTTAATATAGTCGTCTAGCGAGTTGACAACACTCTGCAAGGAGGTGGCTGAGTTCTAGTACTTTTGGGAGGTGTGCAAATTATACCTTTAAACTATAAATATAAAATTATATATAAAACTTTTGAATTTCTAATTCATGTGTGTGTAGGTAAAGTTGGTTTTGTGTGGCATTAAAAAAATGATGTCTTCCTAACTATAACTAAGATTGAGTGTTGAATTTCCATTTTTTTAAATAACAATGTGTCATTGAGTAGAGTGTCGTTGAGTAGAGTGTCGTAGAGTAGCACAGAGTACAGTGTTGTGGAGTAGAGTGACATAAGGTGGAGTAGAGCAGAATAGATTGTTGCAGATTGGAGTGCAATTGAGTGGAGTGTTGTGGAGTACAGTGTGGGACAGTGTTGCATAGTGTAGTGTCATAGAGTGTAGTGTCATAGAGTACAGTTTTGTAGAGTGGAATGTTGCAGAGTACAGTGAGGGAGAGTGTTTTAGAGTGTACTGTCATAGAGTAGAGTGGCGTAGAGTGGGGTGTTGTATAGAGTGGCATGTCGTAGGGTGGAGTGTCATAGAGTGTACTGTCATAGAGTACCGTGTTGTGTAGTGCAGTGTCATAAAATACAGTGGGGGAGAGTGTTCTAGAGAGGAGTGTCATAGAGTGGAGTGTCATAGAAAGGCATGTCATAGAGTGGAGTGTTGTAGAGTTTAGGGTAGTGTGGAGTGTCATAGGGTGAGGTGTCACTTCTCCTCGATCAATGAAATGGCCCTTTCACCTGTCACCGCTGTCTCTTCACCTGCAACTCAGGACCTCCTACCTTCACAGAAATTGGCGCTACTTACCCTTCGTGGACCACAACCACCCTGTAACCACTCCAATGCCTCTTTCTCAACACCATGTCTAGGACACCATTTCCACCCTTGCCCATGACACTATCTTCATCACAGAAACATGTCTCAACCCCTCCTCCACACCTGACATTGCCATAGCAACGGCCAAACACCAACAAACACAGAGAAGGCTTTGCTATCATTCACAAAGAAACAATCTGCTGCGCCACCACTGAGGATGACACCACGACAATCATGGAACACCTTAACTTCCAACTCCACACAAATGACAGAACTACCATCAGAGCAACCCTTGCCTACAGACGCCCAGGACCACGCACTGGTTTCTGCGATGTCATCACTGACTTCATCACCCCACTACCCATCAAGTCCAAGCGGTACTTCTACCTCAGAGACCTCAAACTTTACCAGGACAACCCCACAACATCCTGGATCCTCCTGGATCTCAATGCAGCTTTTGACACTGTATCCCACCACATACTAATCAAGAGACTGCACCACATTGGGATCCAGGAAGATGCATTTCAATGGATCGCATTAATCCTCACAGGATGATCTTAGAAAGTCCACCTACCTCCCTTCCACTCAGAACCCAAGAGCACCATCTAAAACAACCCTCAAGTTTCATTCCTCAGTCCTACCCTCTTCAACACCTTTCATAACACCTCTAGCTGACATAATCAGAATCCGCAACCTCAACATCAGATCCCACACTGATGACACCCATGTCATCCTCTCAGTATACCCCACCACAAGGAACACCTACTTTCACAACTGTATGAAGAACATCGGCAACTGGATGAAGACAAACTGCCGGAAGTGCAACACTGACAAGACCATAGTGCTGATCTTTCTGCAACAACACCTCCTCTTGGAATGACACCTGGTGGCACACCAAACTCTGATCCACACTGAGAGACCATGCCTGCAACCTCAGCCTTATCCTGGACAGCAAGCTCACCATGAAGCAAAAGATCAACGCAGTCTCCTCCATCTTCTTCCACACCTTGCCCATGCTCCGAAGAATCTTCAAATGTCTCCCCGTCAGTATGAGAAAAAACGTTCACTCAAGCCCTAGCTACCAGCCAGCTGGACTACGACAATGCACTCTACACAGGAACCCCCACCAAACTCATGAAGAGACTACAGACAATACAGAACTCAGTGGCCAGACTCATTCTCAACCCGTCCAAATGGACCCACCTCACCCATACATCAGGAACCTCCACTTGCTCCCCATCAGAAAAGATGCCAATTCAAGACATTGACAAGGCCTACAAACTCTCCATGAACTGGGACCAGCATACATCAACCACTACCTGAACTTTCACCAGCCCTCCAGAGACCTTCACCACCCTCACCCTTGTGCAGACACCACATATCTGCCGAAGCCACAGTGGAGGCTGTTCCTTTTCCCACCATGCCACAAAGTCGTGGAATGGCTTTCCCCTTCATCTCTACACATCACCCTTGCTGGAAGAATTCAGGAAGAGACTCAAGACATGGCCTTTCGACTATGCCCTGCTACAGAGTGCCTGGATACCCTCACAGGTGATTGACAGTGCTATACAAATATCAACTGATTGATTGATTGATTGAGAATGTGATAGAAAGGAGCAGAATTGAGTGGCACAGAGTGGAATAGAGTGTTGTAGAGTGAAGTGCCATAGAGTGAAGTAGAGTGTCATAGATTGTGGTGGAGTAGAGTTGCATACCGTATCGCACAGTGGAATGGCATGGAGTGACGTAGAGTGGAGAATCGGAGTAGAATGGAGTACAGTGGAGGAGTTTGTCATAGAGTATGGTGGAGTAAAATGTTGTGGAGTGGCATAGAGGGAGGTGAGTCGAGTGCCATAGAGTGGAGTAGAATGCAGTAGAGTGCATTTGAGTATTGTGGAGTAGAGTGGCGAAGAATGGAGTATAGTGGAGTGGAGGGGCATAGATTGGAGTTCAGTGTCATACAGTGGAGTAAAGTGGAGTGGCATAGAGTGTTGTGTCTTAGAGTCTTGTGGTGTGGAATTTGGTGGCATAGAGTGTTGTAGCATAGAGAGTTGTAGTGTAGAGTGTCATGGTGTACAGTGTTCGTTCATAGAGTGGAGTGGCCTAGAGTAGAGTGGCATGTTGTACAGTAGATTACAGTGGCAAAGAGTGGAGTGTTGTGTCATGGAGTAAAGTGGAGAAACTTGTGGTGGAGTGGAGGAAAGTATCATGTCAAAGAGTGGTGTGTGGTACAGTGTGTTAGAGTGGAGTGGTGTAGTGTGGAATAGCAAAGAGTGGAGTTGTATGTCGCAGAGTGGAGTGCTGTGTGATAGAGTGAATTGGTGTGCTGTACAGTGGAGTGGAGTGTCTTAGAGTGGAGTGGTGTGGAGTGTCATAAAGTGGAGTGGACTGAAGTGGAGTGGATCGGAGTGTCATACAATGGAGTGGCATGTCATTGAATAGAGTGGTGTGTCATAAAGTGGAGTGGCGTGTTGTTTCAATGAAGTGGAGTGGAGTCTCAGAGGGTGATGCTTGTAGAGTGAAGAGTTATAGAGTGGAGTGGCATGTCATAGAGTGAAGTGTTGTTGAGTGGGTTGTCGTCTAGTGGAGAATCACTGACTAGAGAACTATAGAGTGGCATGGAGTGGAGAAGAGTGTTTTAGAGTAGAGTGGTATAGAGTGAAGTAGAGCGTCATCTAGCCGAGTGTCATACAGTAAAGAGAATTAGAGGGTCATAGAGTGCAGTGTGATAGAGTTGAGTGGTGTAAAGAGGTCTGCCTTACAGTGGAGTGTCATAGTGCCATACAGTGGAGTACATTGGAGTGGCATAGAGTGGAGTACAGTGTTGTACAGTGCAGTGCACAGAGTTGCATAGAGTGGAAAGGCAAAGAATGTCATTGAGTGGAGCGGCCTAAAGTGGAGTAGTGTAAAATAGTGGAGAAGAGTGGAGTAGTGTGTCATGGAGTAGAGTGGTTGTGGAGTGATGTAGATGAAGTTGTGCAGAGTGTTGAAGATTGGAGTAGAGTGTTGTAGAGTGCCATAGAGTGAAGATGAGTGTTGGAGGGTGGAGGGATGTAAAGTGTCATAGAGTGGAGTACAGTAGCATACCGTGGAGTAGAGAAGTGTGCCATAGAGTGGAACAGTGTAGAATGTTCTGTGATAGAGTGTGGTGGCATACCGTATTATGGCATAGGGTGCTGTAGTGTAGAGAATTTTCGTGCACAGTGTTGTGCCATAGATTGTTGTGGTGTAGACTGAAGTGGCATAGAGTTGAGTTACATGGAATGGAGCGGCGTAGAGTGGAGTGGCATAGAGTAAAGTGGCAAATCCTAAGGTATATAGCAATTACATCAAGTGGATTGTTGTAGAGAAGAGTGGAGTGATATATCATTGAGTATAGTGATGTGTCTTAGAGTGGTATGTTGTACCATGTGTTAAAGTGGAGGTGTATAGAGTGGAGCTGTGTAAAGTGTAATTCTATGTCATCGTAGCATGGAGTGGCATATCGTACAGTGGAGTGGCATGTTGTACAATGGAGTGGCATGGAAGGTCCCAGAGTGGTGTGACATTTTGATGAGTGGAATGACATGTCATAGAGTGGAGTGGCATGCCTTACAGCAGAGTGGATTGGCATCTCGTAGAGTGGAGTGGCTTAGAGTGGAGAGACATACAGTGTAGTAGACTGTCGCAGAATGAAGTAGCATAGAGTGGAGTGGCGTGTTGGAGAGTGGACAGGCATAGAGTGGAGTGATATAGAGTAGGGAGTGGTAAAGATGAGTGTCATACAATAGAGTGTCACTAAGTTGCGTGTGCTGAGAGGAGTGTCTTTCAGTGGAGTGCTGCATAGTTGCATGGAGTGGAGTATATTGTTGTAGAGTGGAGTGACATAGAGTGTCATAAAGTGGAATGTTGTAGAGTAGAGTGAAGGAGAGTGTTGTAGAATACAGTGTTGTGGAGTGTCATAGAGAGGAGTATTGTAGATTAGAGTATTGTACAGTGTCACAGAGTGGAGAACAGTGGAGATGCATATAGCAGTGTACAGTGTTTTATAGTGGAGTGTCTTATAGTGGTGTAGATTGTGATAGTGTGGAATGGCATAGAGTGTTGTAGAGTTGAGATACATCGAATGGAGTAGAATATAGTATTGTGGCATAAAAGGGAGTGTGGTAGAGTGTAGTTTTGTAGAGTGTTGTAGTCTAGAGTGTTGTGGCATTGAGTGATATGGCATAGAGTGTTGTGGAGTGTAGTAGTGTAGAGGGAACTGACATACATAAGAATAAACCCTGGGCTCTGGGGTCCCCAGGGCCTCCTAAGGCACGCAGAGGGGGATCATGCACCCTCCCACACCTTTAATTACAAAAATTGCCCTGGAGGATGGGGTCCTCAAGGCTTAAAAAAACTCTGGGAGGAGTACCATGTGGCCCCTCCTCTTTAATTAAAAAATAGCTGCCCTGGGGAATGAAGTGCCATAAAGGCTCAGGAGGGGATCCATGCAGCCCCCTTTCCTTTAACCCCTTCGCTCCCAGGCCTTTTCCCCTCCTGTGCTGAGCCTTTTTTTGGCTATTTGGGGCAGTTCGTGCTTAGGCCCTCATAACTTTTTGTTCACATAAGCTACCCACGCCAAATTTGCGTCCTTTTTTTCCCAACATCGTAGGGATTCTAGAGGTACCCAGACTTTGTGGGTTCCCAAGAAGGAGGCCAAGAAATTAGCCAAAATACAGTGACAATTTCGTTTTTTTTAAAAACAAATGGGAAAAAGGGGCTGCAGAAGAAGGCTTGTGGTCTTTTCCCGTGAAAATGGCATCAACAAAGGGTTTGCAGTGCTAAAATCACCAGCTTCTCAGCTTTCAGGAACAGGCAGACTTGAATCAGAAAACCCAATTTTTCAACACAATTTTGCCATTTTACTTGTACATACCCCATTTTTACGCATTTTTGTGCTTTCAGCCTCCTTCCAGTCAGTGACAGAAATAGGCATGGAACCATTGCTGGATCCCAGAAACCGAAACATTTCTGATAAGTAGACAAAATTCTGAATTCAGCAAGAGGTAATTTGTGTAGATCCTACAAAGGTTTCCTACAGAAAATAACAACTGAAAAAAAAAATTGAAATTGAGGTGAAAAAATCTGCAATTTTTCTCTACGTTTTACTCTGTAACTTTTTCCTGCAATATACCATTACGTCTGCTGGACTCTTCTGGTTGCGGGGATATATAGGGCTTGTAGGTTCATAAAGAACTCTAGGTACCCAGAGCCAATAAATGACCTGCACCCTGCCTTGGGTTTTCATTCTATACTGGGTATACAGCAATTCATTTGCTGAAATATAGAGAGTAAAAAATAGCTATCAAGAAAATCATGGTATTCCCAAAATGGGCACAAGATAAGGTGTTGAGGAGCAGTGGTTATTTGCACATCTCTGAATTCCGGGGTGCCCATACTAGCATGTGAATTACAGGGCATTTCTCAAATAGACGTCTTTTTTACACACTCTAATATTTGGAAGGAAAAATGTAGAGAAAGACAAGGAGCAATAACACTTGTTTTGCTATTCTATGTTCCCCCAAGTCTCCCGATAAAATGATACCTCACTTGTGTGGGTAGGCCTAGCGCCCACGACAGGAAATGCCCCAAAACACAACGTGGATACATCCCATATTTTTACTGAAAACAGAGGTGTTTTTTGCAAAGTGCCTACCTGTAGATTTTGGCCTCTTGCTCAGCCGGCACCTAGGGAAAACCTACCAAACCTGTGCATTTTTTAAAACTAGAGACCTAGGGGAATCCAAGATGGGGTGACTTGTGGGGCTCTGACCAGGTTCTGTTACTCAGAATCCTTTGCAAACCTCAAAATTTGGCTACAAAAACACATTTTCCTCACATTTCGGTGACAGAAAGTTCTGGAATCTAAGAGGAGCCACACATTTCCTTCCACGCAGCGTTTCCCCAAGTCTCCCGATAAAAATGATACCTCACTTGTGTGGGTAGGCCTAGCGCCCGCGGCAGGAAATGACCCAAAACACAACGTGGACACATCCCATTTTTTGACAGAAAACAGAGGTGTTTTTTGCAAAGTGCCTACCTGTAGATTTTGGCCTCTAGCTAAGCCGGCACCTAGGGAAACCTACCAAACCTGTGCATTTTTGAAAACTAGAGACCTAGGGGAATCCAAGATGGGGTGACTTGTGGGGCTCTGACCAGGTTCTGTTACCCAGAATCCTTTGCAAACCTCAAAATATGGCTAAAAAAACACATTTTCCTCACATTTCATTGACAGAAAGTTCTGGAATCTGAGAGGAGCCACAAATTTCCTTCCACCTAGCGTTCCCCCAAGTCTCCCGACAAAAATGGCACCTCACTTGTGTGGGTGGGCCTAGCGCCCACGAAAGGAAATGGCCCAAAACACAACGTGGACACATCCGATTTTTTGACAGAAAACAGAGGTGTTTTTTGCAAAGTGCCTACCTGTGGATTTTGGCCTCTAGCTCAGACAGCCCCAGGGAGGGCAGAAATGGCCTAAAATAAATCCCCCCCCCACCACCCCCGGGGAGCGACCCTTGCCTACGGGGTCGCTCCCCTTGCGTGACGGCGCAAAAAAAAAGATACCCAGTGCCTAGTGGTTTCTGTCCCCCTTGGGGGCAGATTCACCTAAAATCGGCCAATTTGAACCCAAGGGGGGCAGAAATGGTCTAAATACAATTTGCCCCTCCAGGGGAGCAACCCTTGCCTAAGGGGTCGCTCCCCATCTCTAAAAAAAATAAAATAAAAAATAAAAAAAACAAAGAAATTAGCCCTGGCGCCTAGAGGTTTCTGCCCCCCCGGGGGCAGATCGCCTAATAACAATAGGTGGATCTGCCCCCGGGGGGGCCGAAATGGCCTAAAAAAAATTTGCTCCCCCCACCCCCCCGGGGAGCAACCCTTGCCTACGGAGCTTCCAGCGCGATGGGGGAGGCTCTGTGACAATCAGCGCGCCCTCGCCCGTGGACATCACAGGGGGGGTCGGGATGGAAGGGGAAGGGCTTCCCCTTCCATCCCTGACTTGGGGGGGTGGGGGTAACCCCACAGAGGGAGCGCTAGCGCTCCCTCTGGGCAGTGTGCCCAGGACGTAATGGTTACGTCCTGGGCACAGCAGCACTGTGCCGCAGGACATATCCATTATGTCCGCGGCACAGAAGGGGTTAATAGAAGAATGGCCCTGGCCTAATAAGGCTCAAGATGGGGGCCACACAGCCCCCTCCTCTTTAATAAAAAATGTCTTGGGGATGGGGTGGCGTGTACCCACTCCCCTTTAAAAAACATAAGGCTCTGAGGCCAAGCCCCTGCTGGGCATGTCCTTCAAGGGGTTGGCTTTATGTACAGTAATAATATATTATTTTACATTACAAAACAATGGTTTAGCTAACGTTATAGTTAAGTGTGATAAAAACAAATGTTTTTGTTTCAAAAACACCCTAGAAATACACTGAAAAAAAAGGTTAAAGTAATGTTATAGTTAGGCAAATATGTCATTGACAACATTAAGATTTTAAACTGAAAAAACCCACAGAAATTCACCAGTTCTAGTTGGCAGAGATAACTATACCTTCACCTCTGCCATGCACTGCTTATGACCTCACATATTACATCACTCACAACATGTTCTATGACATCATTTATGACATCACTGATGACATCTCAAATTACATCATTGATGTCTTTACCTGATATGAGCAGGGTAAAGTGGTAGAAAGAAGAATCCCCAACCTAAATTTAACAAACAAACGTTTTGCTAAAGTGGTTGTTTTCCATCCAAACTAAGTTGTAGTTTTTCATTTTAAAATATGATAAAGGTGACATGTTTAAAGATAGGTTCTGAAGCTTTTGTTACTGCAATTAGAACAAGCATGCATCATAAGACTGAATGTCATCTGTTACGTTTTACACATATTATGTAAAATGATTCAAAGGTCCTATTTGACTGTTTGGCAAGAGCTGTTTTGGACCAAATTACCACCTTGAGTAGAGCGAACAGAGCCACCCATTTCCCTCAACTAAACTGGAGATAATGTGTGTTGGGCATGTAACCACCTACCGAGAGAGTGTCAGGCATATTTATTTTATTGTTCTGAGTTCTGTAAACATTTCTCCATAAGTGTGCAGACACATGAAATCCACAGTGATATTTGTTTGTATATATATTTGTTGATTAAAGTTTTCAGATGAAAGGCGAACAAAGAACAGGCAGTGACAACCAATGAGGATGACAATCCAACATAGGAAGCATGCAAGTGGTAGTTAAAGTAATCACTTAGGGGCAGATTTATCATTCAGGATGATGCAACTACTAAGTAAGATTTATAAAGTCATGCAAGGCCACCTTGTGTGACTTGAGAAATCTAGAGTAATGCAACACCATGCAAATCACTGTGTTGCGTAACTCTGCCCCAGGGAGACATTCCCTGGGTGAAGAGTGAGTGTTCCCATGCATCCACCCATGGATTTAGGCACATTCAAAGATTTACCAATACTGGCAGACCTGGAATAGGTCAGAATGCTACACCTCCCCAGGTAAGGCGTAATGAGGAGAAATATCTTTATATCTCCTCATTTTCTCCTCCTGCAGCGCACATGGAAAAATCAAAGGAATTTTTACACAGGAAGGTATCCCTCCCAGCACAAAAACAATCCTTTCTGCAATGCATGCAGCCATAAGGACACTTACACACGGAAAGGACTGGAATGTTCCATATTATGTTAACTACAGTGCATTTCTGCACATGCAGCTCAGTCTAGCAAGGTGGCTTGCTGTGCTGCACAGTGCTGCGTGAAAGCTTCAGAAATATGCCCCATAGTATAATTGATGTAAAAAGAAACCTTTAAGAGTGCAGATAAACTGTAGCCCAGTGTTCATTCTTTTGTCTCCCTCATCTTCTGCCTGCATTAACTGCAGAAGAAAAACACTCCCAACTATGTGACCACCCAAAGAAACAAAACTAGTTGATAGGAAGAGAAACATTGTAAGTACTGTGATACATCTCAGAACTAAAAGAGGGTCTTACCCAGCCATCTCAGCGTAAGAGGCCTAGGGCCATCCAACATGATGTAAGGACTGAGTTAGGAGGGCCACCACGCAAATTAACATACAGCAGTTTCAACTAATTTTGTAGTAGATGAGGGCAATTCATGTTGCTGACCCGAAGTTCCATAGCTAGTATAGTCTACAGTCTGTGATACCATTGAGTGAGTGATAGACATTCTGCCTTTTTCCAGTTGTGAGCTATAGTCAGTTTTTCTGACCCAGGCACTGTGTCACACATAGTCAACACCATCAAGTCTGTAGGTTTAAGACCCAAGAGCATAACTTCTTGCATTAAGGGAATCCAGTAGCCCAAGGCTCTGTGTATTAATTTGGAAGGGTCCTCTCAAAAGGAACAGACCACCGGGCACTCCACACCACCTCCTCCAGCATTTAAGACCGACCTTATAATCTATGCAATGTAGTCTCTAGGGGGTGTAGGGTGTAGTGCCTACCGTACTTAGGGCCCTCATTATGCGTTTGTCGGTCAGTGGACTGCTGTGGTGGAGATGGCGGGTGCACCGCCGTGGGACTGGCGGTATAGACCACCAAATTACGAGTACTGGGAAGGCACCTGCAGAACACAGTCAAGTTTCCGTCCGAACTGCCAATGAGGATGGACCACTGTTGCCGGGGGAATGCATCTTCAGGCCGGCAGTCAGACAGTTTCCACCCACTGTATTACGAGAATGAACACCGCCAGGACTTCCAGGGTGGTCTAACTGCTGCAAAAACCATGGCGGAAATGAACAACATAACAGGAAGCACCTAATTGCAAGCCTTTTCAATGCTCCTGCTGGCCATTGACATCCAGGGCCAGCGATGTTGACAGAGACGCCAGTCGTAAGTACCCCATCCTAGCAGAAACTGGAGGGAAGGACATTAGTACACATACACATGCACAAACACACAGTCACCATACATACATGTGCAAGGAAAGCCAGCACAAGCTTTATAACATTGACACCAATTGTGCTGTCCTAGGTAGATATTATTGGAAATATCAAAAATGTAATGACAACAACTAGATACAAAATTCCACAAGGGCCAGTGCATCATTGCCCAAATGTCCCAGGCACGCTAGGCATCTGAGGACTGCCCAACTTGACTCTTGACAACAATGTGCAGACCTCCACAGGGCAAGGGGATCAATGGGGCATGCAGGCACCTCAGGGATGTGGCCATGGGGGTGTGTGATCAGGGTTTCTATGGCAGTCCTTCCTCTTCTTATCAGGCATCCCTCCCTTACTGTCCTGTTTTTGGGGGGATGCCTTAGCCTTGCCCCTCTTTCCTGCCTCATTAGGTGAGACAGCGGTGGAGGTCACCAGAGCAAGGGACCCAAATGGAGCACTGCCAGGGCTGGAGGAGTGAGGGGCAGGTGTGCCTGTTGTGGCAGCACTGCAGACTGCTAACTGCGGGGCATGGCTCAGCCCAGAGGCGGTCATGGAGGTGGAAGGAAGGGGTCTGGGAAGGGTAGCAGGGCGTTTGGGGGGTACAGGGACGGGACCAGGGGATTGGAACAGAGAAAACTCATGCAGGAATCTCTTTTTAGGGGCAGCGAATAGGTCATGGGTTAGGCTTTTTGTAATGGAGGGAGAGGGGATGGTTGACAGGTGTATACATGGATGTGGTTTGGGGTGCTGATGCGTGGGTGTGTGAAATGTGTGTGCTGGGTGTGTGTTGGGTGGATGAATGATAAAGATATACCGGGAGGAGGAGTGGAGGAGATGAAGGAAGATGGCAGGATGGGTGTGTGAGTGAATGTTGGTGTGCAGGTAGGGTGGATGTGCTGCATGTGGTTGTGTTGACTGTTGTGGTGCGTACAGTTGTGGTGTATGGGGTGCATGCAGGGGGGTCTGCTGTTGTTGTGACGGTGGCAGTGACAGGACATGTGTCTGGACCTGGGACTGATGATGTGGTGTATGCATGTGTGAGTGGCGATGTGACTGTGAGGGGTGAGCAGGTGGGGGAGTCAGGGTAGGTAGTGGATGTTCATGTGTGTGCATCTGAATGGTAGATGTGTGCATGGCGGTGGCTGCGTTTGTGGTGCATGAGATTGTCCTTGCACTCTGGGTCTGTTGATGGGGATGCATGCTGGTATAAAAGTGTGCTTTGGATGGGAAATGGGAGAGGGATGTGGGAGTGGGAACAGGTAGATGGAGGGGGGACGGAAAAAGAAGGAACACTGGCTGCCATCAAGGAGGAGGCTAGAGCCTGAAATGATCTCTGAAGGGCAGACAGGGTACTGTGAATGCCTTCCAGGAACACATTTGACTGTTGCATCTGGGATGCCAGTCCCTGGATGGCATTCACGATAGTTGTTTGCTCAACAGAGATTGACCTCAGAAGGACAATAGGCCTCCTCATTGAGGGCAGCAGGGCTGACTGGGTCAGGGGCAGAGGTGAAAGAGATGCCCACCTTCCTGGGTGAACGGGCACAGGCACCTGGGTGGGGAACTACACGTAGGGAGGTGCTGGTAAGTGGGGTGGCAGACAAGAATGGTGCGTACATAGGGCCTGAAGGTTCTGCCACCACCCAGAAGTCACCATCAGAGGAAGAATCAGATGATGGTGTAGATGTTCCTGTCTCCCCTGTGATGCTCCATTCGTCCTTCATCCCACTGGTCCCCTTGGCTCCGCTTGTATCTGCCTCCTGGGTCCTGTGGGATGCAGCTTCCCGACTAGCCGGTGCCCCTTCTCCTTTGCCAGATGATGCTGTTGCACAAAAAGACAGAGGAGCAGAGGGAGGGAGGTTGGGACAGTGAGAGCCAGAGTGGGAGAAAGAGAAACAGGGAGCAAGTGGTCAGTGCCAGCACAACAGCCGCACAAAAGTCACTACAACATACTCTAGTGTCATGTCATTACATGCCAAGCCTTCACACACCCATGACACTGCAATGACAGCCATGCGTGCCACCTCAGTCATGCACACACATTCAATCTTGTACAGGATGAAAGCCATACCCTCAACACATGTCTGACCCACCCCATTGGCTCATGGCTCCATACGATCACTAGACCCAAACTTTATACTCTATGGGCGTTTGGAGGCATACTTTCACAGCCACATAACCCAAGCACATATAGCTCAGATTTAGCAGATTACAGATACACCACATGCCAGCAGACAGCAGATAGGGAGATAGCCCCAGCAACATTGATTGGATATTTGGGAGTACAATGTGTGTGAACACCAGAAGCAGGAACCCTGTCCACATCTAAGACTCTGCTCATGTACTACACAGTTTCCCTTTTACCGATGCCACTTAGCAGTAAAGTCAACTCCAACTCACATCCTGCACAGCATATAAACACGTATGTAGCACATCTGGCGTCAATGTGTCCCAAGCCTAGTCACACAGTAACTACATAGCACTCATCTCACAGCTGTCACACACTGCACAGGCTGCCCCTATCACTCACCACGTAACCTAAGTATGAATGTGAACTCACCCCTTTGTGGCTGCTGTGATGCCCTTAAGCGCCCATCCACCTCAGGGTACGCCCCTGCCAAAATGTGGGACATAAGAGGGGTCAGGGTCCAACAGGCACCCTCCCTTGTATGGAGGACGTCCCCAGCTGGGCCTTACCAGTCTTCCTCGTCCAACATCTCAGGTCCTCCCATCGCTTCCTGCAATGGGTGTTCTGCCAGGCATGGACTCCCAGGGTCCGCAACTTGCTTGGCGATGGCACATCAGATCCCCTTCTTCTGATGGGTGCTCACCTGCATGGATAACACTGAGAAAAGGAGACAGTTATGTAGATGGCATCTTAGGGAATGTATTGGACACAACACATCCCCTGATCAAACGCACATTTCAACCTTCCACTTGTCCTCAGAGCCCTCAGCCAGGTCCTTCCACAAGTCACTCATCCTCGTCCCAAGGCCCCCATCCACATTTGTACCACTCACAGACAGTACAATCATAGGGCACTCACCTGCTGCCCTGGTGGCCCATACAACTTGGCATACAGGGGTAGGACACCCTCCACAAGCTTCTCAAGTTCTTCTTGTGAGAAGGCTGGGGCCCTATCCCCTGCAGCAAGTGGCATCTTGGTTACCAGTGGCAGAACACAGCAGCACATGCAGTGGAGGTCTTCTCAGCAGGAGTGGCAGGAGTCAGGTGAACATGAGCCCATGAAATGGCGGTAACGACCGCCGCAGACATCACCTTCACTGCCGTCGGGGATCGCCATTTGCTCATGTCTCCCAAAGGCAACCATGTTAACCAATGAGGAGTTGCATAGTGGTTGCAACCGCCTACCGCCATGATGTCTTGAGCCGGTGGGATTGGCACACTTCCATCTGTCCTGTGGAGGCACGACAGGCGGCTTCCATTTTACTTCTACAATGTGTACCGAGGGGGGTTATGAGGTGCGTCATGGATGTTTAATAGTGACTTGTACACAGCTCCGTTGCATTCACACAGTCCTGTATGCACATAATGATTGCCACTCCCTACTATTTCCAAGTACGGTGGAAGACTGATGGTGAGGAATTCTCCTGTCGATAGGCCACTGGTCGATCTTGCCACCCTTGAAGAGAGGCACATCATCCAGTGCTATTGGCTCAACCATCAGAGCATCATGGAGATTGTGAGGCTGTTAGAGCCGGATCTGTGGCCTGGTATTCGTCACACCAATGCCATCACACCCACAGGACAGGTGTTGGCATTCCTCCACTTCCTTGCCTCTGGGTCTTCCAAAAAACAGTGGGCTGGGCTGCTGGAATGTCCCAGCCCATGTTCAGTAACGTCTTGAAGAACGTCATATGTGCCCTACTTGTACATATTGGCAGCTATATCAGGTTCCTCCAACGTGACGATCTGGCCACTGTGAAAGAAGCCTTGTACGCTGTAGCACATGTGCCACAGGTAATCAGGGCTATTGATGGGACCCACATTGTCCTAGTGCTACCCAGGAGGAGTGAACAGGTGTTTCGGAACCATAAAAAATTATACTCAACCAATGTTCAGGTAGTATGTTTTGCAGACCTCTTCACCACTCAGTTGACTACCCGGCTCACAGGGTCAGTGCATAATGTCTAGATACTGTGGAACAGCAGTATCCCACACCTGATGGCACCACTGAAAAGGGATCATGCCTGGCTCATCGTATGTATCGTGTCAAATGTGTGCCTCTGTATTCTTCACACTCTATACCACCTTCCAGATTTACCGTACAGTTTTCAATATGCCTATTGCCTCTGTGCATACAGGTGACTCTGGTTATTCCAACATGCCATGGCTACTGACACCTCTCAGGCATTCGACTACAGCAGCAGAAAACTGTTTCAATGAGGCCCATGGTAGGACCCGATGGATAATTAAACGCACCTTTGGAGTGCTGAAAGCCAGATTCAGGTGCCTGCACCTTACTGGAGGGTCCCTACTGTACAGACCAGCAAAAATGTGCCAGATCATTGTAGCATGCTGCATGTTACACAATTTGGCTCTCAAACGTCACATCCCATTACTGGTTGCTAAAGAGGGTGCAGTTGCGCCAGTGGCTGATGAAGAGGACATGGGGAGTGATGAGGAGGGGGATGACGAGGATGCAGTTGATTCCAGAGCAGAGCTGATACAACAATACTTCCACTTATTGTGTAGCCTTTTTAGCTATAGTTTTATACACAATATTTTAGTATACTAAGCCTGTTGCTGTGCACTGTAACCTACATAAATTGTATTCAGCTTCATTTTTATTATTTTAACAATGGCCACATTTGCAGTCTTGTTTTATTTTCTCTATTGAGCTGTTCTAAGCATAGGACAGCACTATGTTCTTAAACAAGACATTTCTTTCACCCTGCGCTTTTCTCAAGGCTGTAGTAAGATAGGTTGCCGGCAGAAGTGGTACGTTTTGTCTCCAATGCTCACAGAAACATACACACTCTTATGAGGGGATCCTTTCTTGGAACATCAGCTACTTTATTATAAAAACACTACTTTGACCCATGTAGGTAAAGGGAGATTCCAGCCAGATGACCTCGACTGAATGCTGATTGCTGAGTGCTTTGCTGCAGCTGCTTATGTAGACTACAGGCTTCTTGCTCAGGCATGAGGGATGATGTCTTCCCAGGCGGACCTGAAGGGCAGAATTAGAGCTTAACATGCTGTGCTCTAACATAGGTGGTCTTTACAACCCTGGCGGTCGGTGTTAAAGCGGCGGTAAAACCGCCAACAGGCCAGCGGTAAAACAAATGGAATCATGACGTGGCGGAAACCGCCAAAACAGACAGCCACTTTAACACTCCGACCGCTACAGCGGTACAAACAAACACCACTGCAGTAACCGCCAACAGACAGGCGGAGGACAATGTACCGCCCACACTATTTCAACCCACCAATCCACCACCTTTTCCGGGGCGGATTCACTGCGAACAAAAACACAGTGGAAACAGGACTTCAAAGGGAAAACTCTCACCTCTACACACCCCACGAGGAATCAGGATGCCATGGAACCCGAGCTCCTGATTCTGCCAGCCTTTACCTTCCTGGTACTCTACCAGGAGCACAAACGCCGGTGGCGAAGACCACGGTGAGTACTGCACCTACAACACAGGAGAGGGGAGGGAAAAAACAGTGACACACACACATGCAACACGCAACACCCCCACCCCAACCCTCACCCACTACAACACACATGCTAATACATATTGATACATTACAGTTACAACCCCAACCCCCCCTGGAAGAATGCAAGGACAAAAGGAAATGAGTCGAATAATTGTGATATATTCAATTACAAACATCAAAAATATTTACAAATATATACATTTATACTATATATAATTATATACACCAAGAACACAAGTCCAAGGGATTCCACCATCATAGTCCGTGGATCACTGGGCCCAAAAGGCATGGGCGAGGCCCACCCACAATACCCAAACAAGACAGAGAGAACACTGCAGGGGCATCAGTTAGAAATAAGACAGGCACCTCAGGGGGAAGGGAAGGGGGGCACCTCAGCCGGTTGAGTGCACAACGCCACATCCACGAGGGGGCTCCATGCCCACAGTTCCATCCTGGGGAGTGCAAAGCCACAGTCTCTCAAGTCTCTACAGTGGGTGGTTTGCCCACTGTACAGTCCTGGGGAGTGCAAAGCCACAGTCTCCCAAGTCTCTACAGTGGGTGGTTTGCCCACTGTTCAATCCTGGGGAGTGCAAAACCACAGTCTCTTAAGTCTCTACAGTGGGTGGTTTGCCCACTGTTCAATCCTGGGGAGTGCAAAGCCACAGTCTCACAAGTCTCTACAGTGGGTGGTCTGCCCACTGTTCAATCCTGGGGAGTGCAAAGCCACAGTCTCTCAAGTCTCTACAGTGGGTGGTTTGCCCACTGCTTTCTCCTGGGGAGTGCAAAGCCAAAGTCTCTCAAGTCTCTACAGTGGGTGGTTTGCCCACTGCTTTATCCTGGGGAGTGCAAAGCTACAGTCTCTCAAGTCTCTACAGTGGGTGGGATGCCCACTGTTCAATCCTGGGGAGTGCAAAGCCACAGTCTCCCAAGTGGATAACAATCTCCACTGGTTCTGGAGGGGGCTTTGTGGCCAGAGTGCTTCATCCTGCCAAGGACTGAGGTAGTGGATGTAACTCTCCACTGGTTCTGGAGGGGGCTTGGTGCCCAGAGTGCTTCATCCTGCCAAGGACTGAGGTAGTGGATGTAACTCTCCACTGGTTCTGAAGGGGGCTTTGTGCCCAGAGTGCTTCATCCTGCCAAGGACTGAGGTAGTGGATGTAACTCTCCACTGGTTCTGGAGGGGGCTTCGTGCCCAGAGTGCTTCATCCTGCCAAGGACTGAGGTAGTGGATGTAACTCTCCACTGGTTCTGGAAGGGGCTTGGTGCCCAGAGTGCTTCATCCTGACAAGGACTGAGGTAGTGGATGTAACTCTCCACTGGTTCTGGAGGGGGCTTGGTGCCCAGAGTGCTTCATCCTGCCCGTGGCGGCCTCAGTAGCGTCGGAATCATTGGCGCTCACCGGCCTGTGGTGCTGCTGGCGGCGGTGTCCTGGGCAGCGGTTCAGCTGGTGGCGATCCTGTCCTAGCCTGCGGTGCTGCTGGCGGCGTTGTCCTGGGCAGCAGTTCAGCTGGTGGCGGTCTTGTCCTGGCCTGCGGTGCTGCCGGCGGCGGTGTCCTGGGCAACGAGGCTGCTGCTGGCGGTCCTGTCTTGGGCAGCGGGGCTGCTGCTGGCGGTCCTGTCTTGGGCAGCGGGGATGCTGCTGGTGGTCCTGTCTTGGGCAGTTGGGCTGCTGCTGGCGGTCTTCTCCTGGCCAGGGGGGCTGCGGCTGGCGGTCCTGTCTTGGGCAGCGGGGCTGCTGCTGGCAGACCTGTCTTGGGCAGCGGGGCTGCTGCTGGTGGGCTTCTCCTGGGCAGCAGTGCTGCTGGCGGTCTTCTCCTGGGCAGCGGGCTGCTGGCGGTCTTGTCCGCCGTGCTGATCTTCCCAGACATGCTGGTTTTAATGTACCCCTTCCCCACCTTGGATGGGGTCGCAGCTGTCTCCACACTCCCAACTGTACCTCTGGGAGCGGCTTTGGTGGCTGATTTCTTTCCCCTCTCCGGCTGGGCACTGGCGAACTTTTTATGCTTGACATATGGGGGACTGTCCATGCTCGGGCTCCTTGCCACACTGGCTGCCCTGCTGCCTGGTGCACTCCATCATCCGGTGACTACTAGCACCACTGGTCCCGCCGATGTTGTGGCTGAGGTGCTAAGTTGGGACATGGAAAGTCGGGCCCTAGGAGACTGAAGGGGTGGGGGAGGTGAGGGAAAGGCTGGCCAGTAAAAGTTTCTTAGAAACACTGGGACGGGTAGCTGGAGGGGGTTTGGGAGTGGAGGAAGAGGTTGTGGTTGTAGGAGGTGTACGTTTGCTGACTTTGGGTGAAGGTGCATGGGCTGGAGGCTGTCGTGAGGTGGATGGCTGTTGGGTGGGTGTGTGGCTGCGTTTGTGTACCTTGGGAGGTGTCCTCACAGACACACTGGGAGAGGACACAGGGGATGTGTGAATGGTAGTGGGGGTGGTGACTGAACGTGAGCAGGGTGTGGTGGTGTGTGTGCTGGTGATGACGTAGTGGCTGAGGATGTAGTGCATGCAGGTGTGAGTGGAGACGAGACAGGGAGGGAGGAGGGAGATGAGGAGGAGGGGGACACAGTGGAGGCAGTGGATGTTGTGTCTGCAAGTGTGTGATGCTTGTGTGAGTGCCTGTGGGATGTGTGGTGCTTACGTTTGCCAGAGCTTCCCTTGTGTGTTGAGGTGTGTGCATGCTGGTCCGATGGTGTGCTTGGAATAGGCTGAGGTACATGGGTGTGGGTCTGGGTGGAGGAAGTTGGAGGGGGGAGGTTAGAGACAGGGACAATGGCTGCCATCAGTGCAGAGCCCAGAGTCTGAAAAGCTCCCTGAAGGGCTGCCTGACCAGAGTGAATGCCCTCCAGGTATGCATTGGTTTGTTACAACTGCCTCTCTACACCCTGGATGGCATTCAAAATGGTAGACTGCCCAACAGTGAGGGACCTGAGGAGGTCAATGGCCTCCTCACTGAGGGCAGCGGGGTGACTGGGGCAGGGCCTGAGGTGCCTGGGGCGAAGGTGATGCCCACCCTCCTGGGTGAGCGGGCACAGGGCAAACGCTGAGGGGCTGCTGGGAGGGTGGTGCTGGTGGGACGAGGCAGATGTACCTGTAGATGCGGGGGGCACAGATGGGGCCACCACCGCAAGGGAGCTCCCATCAGAAGAGGAGTCCGTATCGCTGGTTTCAGCTCCTGTCCCCGCCATGGAGCTCCCCTCACCCTCCGTCCCACTGGTGAATTCGGAGTCCATAGTCTCGCCCTCCAGGGCCATGTGGGATGCAGCTCCCTCCTGCAAGGGAGACCACAAAAAAAGGGGGGGGCAGAAGAAAGACAGGTTCAGTGCATGCAATACCGCTACCGTTGGTGGGCACGACAGACACAGAAGCCCCCTGTACTACACTGTGCACTTGGGGTCCACTATTCAATCCCTGGGACATGACTTACAAGGTATGGCCGATTTCTGCACACATGGATGTCACAGGAGCCTGACTAGGTGTAGTTGGCACTGTACACAGGTGGGGTGGGGTGCCACCGGTCCTGCCTGAAGAAGGGAACTTAACTACCAAACTCGCCCTGGCCTAGGGGAACCCACAGCCCACCTCCCCCACCCAGTCACCTGCAATGCGCACTGAATCAGCAGAATGAGAGTGTACTCACCCCCTTGTTGCTGCTGTGATGCCCTCAAGCGCTCATCCAACTCCGGGTACGCCACCGCCAGGATCCTGAACATCAGGGGGGTCATGGTGAGACGGGCACCCTGCGCACGTTGGGAGGCCAGCCCCAGCTTGGCCTCTGCCGTCTTCTTGCTCCAGCGGCGAATGTCCTCCCATCTTTTCCAGCAGTGGGTGCTCCGTCTGTGGTAGACCCCCAGGGTACAGACTGCCTTGGCAATGACACGCCAGATGTCCTTCTTCTGGTGGGCGCTGACCTACAGGAATTGTACAGGGGAAAAAGAGAAGTAATTTCCAACTGCACCGTCACAGTCATTGGCCCGCATCCCTACCCTTGCCATGACGCACATGCACTCACCGTCATTTCATACATGCCTCATTCTCACCCCCCCTATCTTTCATCCACCCCACTCCACACAGGCATTGCCGATACAGAATGCTCACAGTGTACTTACCTGTTTGTTTGGAGGACCGTAGAGTAGCATGTACTGGAGGAGGACCGCATCCACGAGTTTCTCCAACTCCTCCGTGCTGAAGGCAGGGGCCCTTTCCCCATTCACACGAGCCATTGTCTCTTCCAGACTGAGGTCACAGCAGCACTTGCAGTGTAGGTCCTCTCCTGTCGGAGATCAGGTATCGAGTGATTGAACAGGGAAAAAATGGCAGTCACGTTCGCGGCGGTGCGTACCGTCACCACCAGCGTACATCGTCATTGGCTCCTGGGACCCATAGGGTCCAATGTTAACCAATGCAGAATTGCGCCGTGGTCTTTGACCGCCTACCGCGACAGTGTACAACGCCAGCGCAGTTACCCCCTTGTCCCACCTTACAGGTCAGGCAGCCGCCATTTCAGGGGGCCACATGGCAATATTTTTGACTGCGTCACACATACCTAGGTCTTGCCTAAACACTCATATAGGCAAATTTCGATTTATGAATAGTTTTAGAGTAAGCTGTATTTACGTACCTCAGAGTTGGTTGACTCTGTGCTCGCTGTTCTCCTCCATAGGCAACGTCCGCTGGGGCATGTGAGGAGATGGCGGCATCCTCCAGTGTACAGACCGCTAGTGGACCTGTCGACAATGGAGGAAAAACATGTGATCATAACCTACAGGCTTGATCGTGCCACAATCCAAGAACTGTGTGCCCAGTTGGAGCCAGACCTGATGTCAGCTATCCGCCATCCCACAGGAATCCCCCTCAAGTGCAGGTGCTGTCAGTACTCCATTTCCTAGCAAGTGGGTCTTTTCAAACAACAGTGGCCATAGCGTCAGGGATGTCCCAGCCTATGTTTTCCAACGTGTTGTCCAGAGAGTTGTCTGCCCTACTGAAACACATGCAGTGCTACATCATTTTCCCTCAGGTGGAGGATTTGCCTACAGTGAAAGGTGATTTCTATGCCCTGGGACATATCCCCAACATCATAGGTGCCATTGATGGGACACATGTGGCCTTGGTCCCCCCACGCAGGAGTGAACAGGTGTACAGAAACCGGAAGAGTTACCATTCCATGAATGTGCAGATGGTGTGTTTGGCAGACCAGTACATCTCCCATGTTAATGCAAAATTCCCTGATTCAGTGCATGACGCTTACATCCTACGGAATAGCAGCATCCCTTGTGTGATGGGGCAACTACTGAGGCACCGGGTGTGGCTATTAGGTGAGCACATGGACCCAATTCAGTGGGAATAGTTGTCTGGGTCTGTGGCTGTTCCTATGAGTGTGTGTCTAACAGTTGTCCCTCGCCATTTGCAGGTGACTCTGGTTACCCCTACCTGTCATTGCAATTGACCCCAGTGAGGAATCCCAGGACAAGGGCAGAGGAACGCTACAATGAGGCCCATGGGTGAACTAGGGGGATTATAGAGCGGACCTTCGGCCTCCTGAAGGCCAGGTTCCGGTGCCTCCATATGATAGGTGGTTCCCTATTCTACTCACCAAAGAAGGTATGCCAGATTATCGTGGCCTGCTGTATGCTTCACAACTTGGCTTTGCGACGACAGGTGCCTTTTCTGCAGGAGGATGGTCCAGATGGAGGGGTTGTGGCAGCTGTGGAGCCTGTGGACAGTGAAGACGAGGAAGCAGAAGAAGAGGACATCAACAACAAGAACACAGTGATCCTGCAATACTTCCAGTGAGACACAGATAAGAAGACAACACTGCCTGCTACATCTAATTTAAATCAAATACCTCTCTACTGTCTGTCATTTTCACCCAGTGTATGGTCACTGAGTTGTCACTTTCCCTTACGATTTCACAGATGTGGGTCCCACTGTGTGACATCTGCTTTGTTTCCTCATGGACTAGATCTGTGTGACATAGGTATGTTGACATTACACTTGAAAGAGCATTTTGGCACTGTAATTGCTAATACACTATTTCAAAATCACAGACAGACTCCAGATTGTTTTGTGCTTTAAGGGAGTTTAAGATCCAGTTGGACAGAGCTGCTGTCATCTCTGTGGGCCTCTTCTGTGGGTGGAGTGGACATGTCTGGACCCTTCTGTCCGGTGACGTTGGGTAGAGGTCCTGCAGGGGTGTAAAAGCATGATTATTGCATCTGTGTGTGCCATGGTGTGCAATGGGTGGGTGACCGTGTACCCCGGTGCTTGCATTCCTGTGTAGGACCTTGTGTGATGATGGTTTAGGGGGGTGTATGGGTATGTGCAGTGGCCATGCTTTGGTGATGGATGTCTATGCTATGGTGTTGCATGCAGGGCTTGGTGTTGCAATGGGTGTTTTGTGATATTGGGACATGTGTGAGGAGTAGGAGTGATGGGGGTGAGGGCGAGGGTGGGGGTATGTGATGGCATGCAGGTAGGGTGGGGGATATAGTAGTAAAGATTTGACTTACCAGAGTCCATTCCCCCAGGTACTCCTGCGAGGCCCTCAGGATGCAGAATAGCCAAGACCTGCTCCTCCCATGTTTTGAGTTGTGGGGGAGGAGTTGGGGGTCTGCTGCCAGTCCTCTGTACCGCAAGGTGGTGTCTGGAGACCACGGAATGCACCTTCCCCCGTAGGTCGTTCCACCTCTCCTGATGTCATCCCTATTTCTTGGGTGCTGTCCCAGTGCGTTGACCCTGTCCACGATTCTTCGCCATAGCTCCATCTTCCTAGCTATGGAGGTGTGCTGCACCTGTGATCCTAATAGCTATGGCTCTACCCGGATGATTTCCTCCACCATGACCCTGAGCTCCTCCTCAGAGAACCTGGGATGTCTTTGCCGTGCCATGGGGTGGTGTGGGTGATGTGTGGGGTGGTGTGTCTTATGATGTGTGGGGTGACATTTAGTGGTGTGTTGTGTGAGGTGCGTGGAGGTTATGTGGGTGATGGTTTTGAGTGCCTGTGGATGCAAATTTGTAGATGGTGGTGTCTCTCTCTGGCCTTTAGTCGCAATTGTTGTCGTAGGGGTTTGTGGGTGATGTGGGTGTGTGTTTTATATTGTAATGGGTGTGTGGGAGTGGTGTGTGTATGTGTACCGTGTGTGTATTTCGAATTGTCCAATGTGGTAGTGTTTTGTAAGAGTTTGTGTATTTTCAGCGTGGCGGTGTGTACCGCCAATGGAATACCGCGGTTGAAAGACCGATGCGTGGATTTGTGGGTCGTGATAGTGTGGGCGTATTCCTGTTGGCGTGACGGTGGAGGATTTCTTATCGTCAGTTTATCAGTGACCTTTGGTGTGGCGGACTTGTGTGGTGTCTAGATTTTGGCAGATTCCGGCCTTTGGGTCATAATGACAGTATCGGAATTCCGTGGCTGCGGCGGTGTGTTGGCGGTCTTCTGCACGGCGGTAAGCGGCTTTTACCGCCAATGTTGTAATGACCCCCAAAGTCTAGGTAGGAACTATTCTTAAAAAACATAGTGACAACATGGTAGCATTATTTTTGTGTTTTCTTCTACTTGTCACAATTTTACTCCTGTTGTGCTTCATCTTCCATAGTTATTTCAATACATGCTTTATTATCTAAGATGCAGTTGTTGCAATAAAACCTTATTGAACTACACTCTGCCTCTGATTGTCCTTGCATACGTGAGACTAATGTAACTGAGAGAAATAGATGAGATCTGATTGACCACGATTTCCCTGTTGAGTCAATTGTGTCATGCGCTTGGTTGCCCAATCATCCCTGCTCTTGGGTGGATATGAGGCACTGCTAGTTAGCCAGAACAAAACCCGGATTAGGCCGACAAGTGTCACCTGGTGTGGAATCAGACTCAGTCCCCACAATACAAGTGATTCAGTAGTCTCATTAGGATAATGAGAACCTACGTGACACACTGACATACAGGTATGTGTCAAAGCCATGCTGTGTAACCAGTAGCAATGTCTGCCGTGTGAAGGGCTGCTACGAGGGTTGTATGTTCAAAGTGGGTATAGGGTGAACCCATTACTTTAGATGTGGTACTGTTAACTGTGTTACAGAACTTGTAAATGATTGCTCCCCCTTCTGGTACTGTCACATAAATTGGTAGGTCAATGGTCTTCCTGTTACATATGTGATGGCTGTATATTTTGTACTCATGGTAGATAAAGACGTAGACAGAAACTGTGCTCAAAGGTGCTTATTTTTATTATACATGTGCAAGGGCTGATGAGTGTGGTGTTGGTGAGTGGGATCATCAGAGTACTTAGCCCACCTGTGGGGAGTCATTGTCCAGTATGATGGCCATGTGAAAAAGGTGTTATGACAGTGGACATTCAACAGGCTGTTGCTGTGACACATAAGGGAGTAAGTTCTGAAGTGGCTTACTTCCTGGCGGTGGTCTCGGTCTTGGCATCAGTGGAGGCTGGATGTCTGGTTGGATATCCTCGCTCATGTGGGTGGGGGCTCCTCAGCTACAGGGAAAGGGGTGCTGTTGTACTGTGTGTCCTGTATCAGGGCCTCCATTCTTCTGGTTGTGCCTGACTTGGATGGCTTAGATGTGATATGGCTAATGGTAGGGGCCTGCTGATGGGAGGTGGACTTATGTAGGATGGAGGTAAGTTCCATTAGCACCCCTGCAATGGAGGCCATGATGGCATTGTGGGTCTGCCACTGCTGCATGGCCTCCTGATGGGGCTCCATCTGTAGCCTCTGGGTCTCCTGCAGGGTAGTGAGGATCTGGGCCATGGTGTCCTGGGTTTGGTGGTATGCACCCAGGACTTGGATGAGGGCCTCCTGGCCATTCTGATGTTGTTGCTGCCCCCTCCCTTGGACCACAGAGCCCCTCCCACTAGCCCTGGCCCCAGTGCCTGTGCCTCTGGCACAGTGTGCCCACTCTCAGTAGCACCAAGGCCTTCATTGTCTGGAGCGGGTGCCCTTGACTCAGGCCTCTGTACTGTGGGAAACACCTAATTGAGTGGCCCCTGAGGCACAGGTTTGGGGAGGAGGCGCTAGCAGTGGTGTTTTAGCCACACGGGAGGGTGAGTCCAAGGTTTCTAGGTTGGGGCTGCTGGAGGGGGACTGGCCAGTTGCCCCAAACCGCCCAGACAATTCGTCATCCTCCAGGCATCCACCGGGGCCTTAATTCTGGGGAGGGCTGTCTGACCCTGGCAGCCTCTGCTGGATGGCAGTATCAGGGCTAGCTGTGGATGAAAAGGGTGAGAGATGGTATGTGGAAATGTTGTTGTAGTGTCATGGGGTGCCCCTTGCAGTGGGTGGAATCATTGCCCAGGGATAGCAATGGCATTTGCAGCAGTGCTGACACTGCATGATGAATGGCCTTTGGGCCATGCTTGTGATATCAATTATAGTTGTAGGTTTGCTATTTGACATTGCTGTAATTCGCATTGGTAGTGAGGTTGTGTTGGCTAGTAGTCTGGGTGGGCAGAGGGATGAATGTCGATGCAGCTGCACCATTGTGAGATGTGAGTGTGACTTGGATCCGGCATGCCTAGTGATAGATTGTGGGAGTGGCAGTTGGGGAGATAGTGAGGGTTTAGCATGCATTGTGCGGGATGGGTGTGTGAATGGTGGGAGAGGGGTGGTGTGGCATGCAGAGTAGGAAGGTGAGGTGATAGTGGGGGTGCATTCTTGTGGTCTGTGATATGATGGAGAGTGGTAGGTGCTTGCGAGGCATGCAGGACTGGAGTGGTTAGTGTGCAAGGGGGTGTAGGTTCCTTACCATTATTAATCCCTCCAATGATTCTTGTCAGGTCAAGGGGAGGAGGTCGGGGACCACCGCCAGTCTTGTTGAGGGCAATGTTTTGCCTGGATGCCATGGAACTGACTTTCCCCCGAGGTCATTACACCTCTTTCTGATTAACTCCCTTGTATGTGGGTAGCTGCCGGCTGCATACACCCTGTCAATGATCCTCTCCCATAACTTGGTTTTCCTGGTGTTAGACTTTTTAGTTTATGTAGGGTCATCCCCAATCTTTTTGCCTCCTGCCTCTTATTTTATCTGACCTATTGCTGTTGGCTTTTGAACTCTGAGCACTTTGCCACTGCTAACTAGTGCTAAAGTGCACATGTTCTCTGTGTAAATTGTATTGTTGATTGGTTTATCCATGATTGGCATATTTGATTTACTAGTAAGTCCCTAGTAAAGTGCACTAGAGGTGCCAGGGCCTGTTAATCAAATTATACTAGTGGACCTGCTGGACTAGTTGTGCCACCCACATTAGTAGCTCTGTAATAATTTCTCATACCTGCCACTGCAGTGTCTGTGTGTGCAGTTTTAACTGTAAATTCGACTTGGCAAGTGTACCCACTTGCCAGGCCTAAAGCTTCCCTTTTCTTACATATGAGTCACCCCTAAGGTAGGCCCTAGGCAGCCCCAAGGGCAGGGTGCAGTGTATCATTAAGGTAGGACATATAGTAATGTGTTTTAAATGTCCCGACAGTGAAATATTGCTAAATTCATTTTTCACTGTTGCAAGGCCCATCCCTCTTATAGGTTAATATTGGGGGCTACCTTTAAATCTGATTAAAGTGTAGATTCTTGTTGGGAGCAGATGGATTTGTGGAGTTTGGGGTCTCTGAGCTCACAATTAAAAAATACATCTTTTAGTAAAGATGATTTTAAGATTATGGGGGTCATTACAACCCTGGCGGACGGTGTTAAAGGTGCGGTAATACCGCAAACAGGCCGGCGGACAAAAAAAGGGAATTATGACTCTGGCGGAAACCGCCAACAAAGACAGCCACTTTAACACACCGCCCGCCATGGCGGTACAGACAAACAGCGCGGCGGTTACCGCCAACAGACAGGCGGGAGACAATGTACCGCCCACACTATTACAATCCGCCAATCCGCCACCTTTTCCGGGGCAGATTCACCGTGGATAAAAACACGCCGGAAACCACTTTTGCTATGGGAAAACGCTCACCTCAACACATCCCACGAGGAACGAGGACTCCATGGACCCCGAACTCCAAATACTCCCTGCGCTTGTTTTTCTGCTCCTTTACGACCAACAGCTACGTAGGCGCAGAAGATACCGGTGAGTACAGCACCTTCGACATGGGGCGGGGGGAGGCAAAAGTTAGGGGGACACCCACCAAACACCCCCACCCTTGCATATCACAACATACACACCAATGCAGTCACAAAAATAACAGTAACAACTCACAATCCCCCCGGAAGAATGAAAACACAAAGCCAAAATCGGGCAAACATTGTAATGTGCCAATATACATGTCATAAAAAAATATACAGATATATAAATTTCAAAATCACTCTTATTTACACATACAATCCGAGAAGTAGTGCAGATATGTACATAACAATGTCCGTGCACCAACAGTCCAAAAATGCATGGGCGAGGCCCACAATAGATACCTGACCAAAATCGGAGAGAACACTGCCGGGGCATCAGATAGAAATAAAACAGGCACCTCAAAGAGAAGGGAAGGGGGGGCACCTCAGCCGGATGAATTCAAAGCCAGATCCACGACGGGGCTCCATGCCCATTGAAGTATCCTGGGGTGTGCAAAGCCACAGTCTCTCAAGTCTATACAGTGGGTGGGTTGCCCACTGTGCCATCCTGGAGAGTGCAAAGCCACAGTCTCTCAAGTCTCTACAGTGGGTGGGCTGCCCACTGTGCCATCCTGGGGAGTGCAAAGCCACAGTCTCTCAAGTCTCTACAGTGGGTGGGTGGCCCACTGTGCCATCCTGGGAAGTGCAAAGCCACAGTCTCTCAAGTCTCTACAGTGGGTGGGCTGCCCACTGTGCCATCCTGGGGAGTGCAAAGCCACAGTCTCTCAAGTCTCTACAGTGGGTGGGTTGCCCACTGGACCATCCTGGGGAGTGCAAAGCCACAGTCTCTCAAGTAGATGCAGGTCTCCACTGGTTCTGGAGGGGGACTGGTGCCCAGACTGGATGAGTCTCCACGTGAAAGTACCGGTCCTGTCACTGTCCCAGCTGCACATGGGATAAGGATGCCTGATGTGGCGGTCCATTCATTCCTACACGGTGCATGCCCTGTTAATCGGTGCTTTGCCATGGCGGTCTTTGCCCTGTTCAGCGGTGCTTTGCCATGGCAGTTCAGGACAGTTCAGCGGTGCTTTGCCATGGCGGTCTTTCCTTGTTCAGCGGTGCTTTGCCATGGCGGTTCAGGACAGTTCAGAGGTGCTTTGCCATGGCGGTTCTGGACTGTTCAGCGGTGCTTTGACATGGCGTTTCAGGACAGTTCAGCAGTGCTTTGCCATGGTGGTTCAGGACAGTTCAGCGGTGCTTTGCCATGGCGGTTCTGGACTGTTCAGCGGTGCTTTGACATGGCGGTTCAGGACAGTTCAGCGGTGCTTTGCCATGGCGGTCTTTGCCCTGTTCAGTGGTGCTTTGCCATGGCGGTTCAGGACAGTTCAGCGGTGCTTTGCCATGGCGGTCTTTGCCCTGTTCAGCGGTGCTTTGACATGGCGGTTCAGGACAGTTCAGCGGTGCTTTGCCATGGCGGTTCAGGACAGTTCAGCGGTGCTTTGACATTGAAGTTCAGGACTGTTCAGCGGTGCTTTGACATGGCGCTTCTGATACGGACATTGGTGTGTGGCATGACGATCTCTAAACTGGACATTGGTGTGTGGCATGACGATCTCCACACTGGACATTGGCGTGTGGCATGACGATCTCTACACTGGACATTGGTGTGTGGCATGACGATCTCCACACTGGACATTGGTGTGGGGCATGACGATCTCTACACTGGACATTGGTGTGTGGCATGACATTCCATCATTGCCCAGTGGGGCTGTGGCATCCTGGCCCCTCCTGGGCTGTGACTCCAGGAATGCATTACCGTGTTGCAACTCTCGTTCTACACCCTGGATGGCATTCACAATGGTAGACTGCCCAAAACAGTGAGTGACCTGAGGAGGTCAATGGCCTCCTCACTGAGGGCAGCTGGGGTGACTGGGGCAGGGCCTGAGGTGCCTGGGGTGAAGGTGATGCCCACCCTCCTGAGTGAGCGGGCACGGGGCAAATGCTGAGGGGCTGCTGGGAGGGTGGTGCTGGTAGGGGGGGTGGCGGCTGTACCTGTAGAAGTGGGGCGCACAGGTGGTGCCGCCACCACAGGGGAGCTCCCATCTGCGGACGAGTCCGTGTCGCTGCTTGGTGATCCGGTGGCCGACGTGAAGCTCCCCTCGCCATCCGTCCCACTGGTGCATTCAGAGTCGGTGGTGTGGCCCTCCATGGCCATGTGGGATGCAGCTCCCTCGTGCTCCGGTGCCATTGTACCTCCGCCTGATGATGCTAATGGACAAAAGGACAGGGAGAGCAGGAAAAGGGGGGGAGACAGAAGAAAGAGAGTTTTAGTGCATGGCATGCCGCTACCGTTGGCGGACAAGGCAGATGCAGCAGCCCCCTGCATTACGCTGTGCTCCTGACCTCTGCACATGCAATTTCTGGGACATGGCCTACATGGCAATGGTGGGAATCTGTGCACATGGATGCCACAGGGGCAACTATACCTCAACTTGGCACTCTGCTGAGGTGGGGTTGAGTGCCACATGGCCTACATTACGGAGGGGCCTTGCCTACCTAACTCGCCCTGGCCTAGGGACACCCACAGTCCACCTCCCCACCCAGACCCCTCCACTGCATGCAAAGTCCGCAGAATGAGGTTGTACTCACCCCCTTGTTTCTGCTGTGATGTCCTCAAGCGCCCATCCAACTCCGGGTAGGCCACCGCCAGGATCCGGAACATCACGGGGGTCATGGTGTGACAGGCACCCTTCCCACATTGGGAGGCCATCCCCAGCTGAGCCTCCGCCGTCTTCTTGCTGCAGCAGCGAATGTCCTCCCATCTCTTCTGGCAGTGGGTGCCCCGTCTCTGGTGGGCCCCCAGGGTCCGGACCTCCTTGGCGATGGCACGCCAAATGTCCCTCTTCTGGTGGGCGCTGACCTACATGAAATGCACAAGGAAAGAGGAACAGTCATTACCAACTGCACCGTCAATGTGAGTGGCCCCCTCCCTACTCTGCCCATGTGGCCCATTCATTCCCATGCATAACTGATCTATGTACTCTGCCCCCTTCCCTCTTCCAACCAGCCCTCTTCACCCAGGCCTAGCCCATACAACGTGCTCCCTGTGTACTAACCTGTTGGTCTGGAGGACCGTAGAGTAGCATGTACTGGGGGAGGACCCCATCCACAAGTTTCTTCAACTCCTGTGCAGTGAAGGCAGGGGCCCTTTCCCCAGACACAGCAGCCATCGTCGCTTCCAGACCGAGATCACAGCAGCACTAGCAGTGTAGGTCCTCTCCTGTCGAAGGTCAGGTATCTAGTGATTGAACAGATAGAAAATGGCGGTGACATCCGCGGTGGTGACTTCCGGGCGGTGCGCATCATCGCTGCCGGCACACCTGTTCATTGGCTCCTGGGACCCATAGGGTCCAATGTTAACCAATGTAGCATTGCGCCGCGGTCTACGACCGCCTACCGCGACGTGTGCAACGCCAGCGCAGTTACCCCACAATCCCATTGTCCCAGTTTAGAGGTCAGGCAGCCGCCATTTCAGGGGCCCACATGGCTTAATTTACTACTGCGTCACGCATAGCTAGGCCTATACTCAACACACATACAGGAAGGTATTTTGTCTGGTGTAGTCTTGTGTGTAACTGTGGGTACATACCTGGAGGAATAGTGACTGGTTCTTCGCTGTTGTCCTTCTTAGGCACCGTCAGCTGGGACATATGAGAAGATGGCGGAATCCTCCGGTGTACCGACCGCTGGTGGACCTGTTGACAATGGAAGAAAGACATATCATCGTCACCTACCGGTTTGACCGTGCCACAATCCAGGAACTATGTACCCAGTTGGAGCCAGACCTGATGTCACCGATCCGCCATCCGACTGGAATCCCCCCTGACGTGCAGGTGCTGTCAGTGCTCCATTTCCTTGCAAGTGGGTCTTTTCAGACAACAGTGGCCATGGCATCAGGGATGTCCCAGCCTATGTTTTCCAACGTGTTGTCCAGAGTGCTGTCTGCCCTGCTGAAACACGTAAGGAGATACATCATTTTCCCTGAGGTGGAGGATTTGCCTACAGTTAAAGGTGACTTCTATGCCCTTGGACATATCCCCAACGTCATAGGTGCTATTGATGGAACCCATGTAGCTCTGGTCCCTCCCGCAGGAGTGAACAGGTGTACAGGAACAGGAAGAATTATCATTCAATGAATGTCCAGATGGTCTGTTTGGCAGACCAGTACATCTCGCAGGTAAATGCTATGTTCCCTGGCTCTGTGCATGACGCCTACATCCTGCGGAATAGCAGCATCCCTGATATGATGGGTCAACTCCAGAGGCACCGTGTATGGCTATTGGGGGACTCTGGTTACCCCAAACTGTCATGGCTATTGACTCCAGTGAGGAATCCCAGGACCAGGGCAGAGGAACGGTACAATGATGCCCATGGGCGGACTAGGAGGGTTATCGAACGCACCTTCGGCCTACTTAAGGCCAGGTTCAGGTGCCTCCATATGACAGGTGGATCCCTATTCTACTCACCGAAGAAGGTGTGCAACATCATCATCGCCTGCTCACTGCTCCATAATTTAGCATTGCGACTCCAGGTGCCTTTTCTGCAGGAGGATGATCCAGATGACAGTGGTGTGACAGCTGTGGAGCCTGGGGAGCGAGTGGACAGTGATGAGGATGAAGCTGAAGATGAAGAAAACGACAACAGGGAATCAGTCATCCAGCAATATTTCCAGTGACACACAGCTGAGAACATTTTCTGGTTTAACATTACATTAACTTTCACACGTCTACCTCTATCCTGTACCTCCATTTCGCTCACTATTTGTTAATTGAATTGTACCCTTCCATTTCAGTTTCACAGGTGTGGTTACCTACGTGTCAACTGCTTGCATCCTTGAAGGGCTTGTGATGTGTGACATTGGTATGTTGGCCTTACAATGGGTAACCCATTATGACACTGTAATTGATAATACAAAGTTCCAAATCATAGACTGACTCCAGATGTTTTTGGCTTTCAAGGGTGTTTATTTAAGTGCTAAAAAAATCAAGGAAGGTTGTAAAATGGGGATGGGTGATGGTGGAGGAATGTCCATGGCAGAGTCTAGTCTATTAGTCTCACAGGTGCACTGCCCATATGGGCATAGGAAGTGGAGCTGGGGCAGTTCCAATCTGGACAGGGTGACAAAGTGGGACAGTGGGGGGACAATCAGGGTGGTTTATTTCCTGGCGGTGGTCTTGCCATCTTGCTCCGTCCTGTTCCTGGATCTCAGGGCCCGCTTGTGTGGTGGTTGTCCGTCTGCAGGGGATGGGGTGCTGGTGTGTTGGTCCTGTGGCGGGGCATCCTGTCCACTAGCGCCGGTGGAGGTGGTGGGCAGTTCGTCGTCCTGGCTAGTGTCAGGGGCCCCTTGGAGTGCCACGGTGTCCCTCAAGGTCTTTTGAATGTCCGTCAGCACCCCTACGATGGTGCCCAGGGCGGGCTCGATGGTCCTGAGCTCCTCCCTGAACCCCAAATACAGTTCGTCCTGCAGACGCAGGGTCTCCTGCAACTTGTCCAGGACCGTCGCCATCATCTCCTGGGAGTGGTGGTATGCTCCCATGATGGAGGAGAGGGCCTCGTGGAGAGTTGGTTCCCTTGGCCTTTCCTCCCTCTGTCGCACAGCAGCCCTCCCAGTTCCCCTATGTTCCTGTGCCTCCGTCCCCTGGACCGTGTGCCCACTACCAATGCCCCCAGGTCCCTGTTGTTGTTGGGGTGGTGGGTTACCCTGGGTGCCCTGTAGTGGTGGACACACCGCTGATTGACCTGTCCTGGGTAGGGAGGTTTGGGCCCGCTGGGTGGGTGCTGTGCTGGTGTTACCAGAGGGTGGCAGCTCGGTGTTGGGCTGTGGTTGGGCAAGGGGAACCAACTGTCCTGAGGCCCACGATGGTCTGGGCTGATCATCAGGATCCAGTAGGGCAGAGCTGCTGTCATCACTGTGGGCCTCTTCTGTGGGTGGTGTGGTGTTGTCTGGACCCTCTGGTGTGGTGACGTTCCTTCGGGTTCCTGCAGGGGTATAAAAACATGATTATTGCATGTGTGTGTGTAATGGTGTGCAATGGGGGGTGTTTGTGTACCCCAGTGCAGGCATTCCTGTGTGTGGGCTTGTGTGGTGATGGTTGGGGGGGTGTTCTTGGTATGTGCAGTGGGCATGCTTTAGTGAGGGGTGCCCATGCTTAGTTTTGTCATGCAGGGCTTGGTGTTGAGATGGGTGGTTGGTGTCATGCGGGAGGGTGGGGGTGTGTGATAGCATGCAGGTAGGGTGGGGAATGTGATAGTTAAGAATTGACCAGTGTCCCATCCTCCACCGTCTCCTCCGAGGCCCTCAGGATGCAAGATGGTCAGGACTTGCTCCTCCCATGTTGTTAGTTGTGGGGGAGGAGGTGGGGTCCGCCGCCAGTCCGCTGCACTGCGATGTTGTGCCTGGAGACCGTGAAACGCACCTTCCCCCGTAGGTCGTTCCACCTCTTCCTGATGTCCTCCCTATGTCTTGGGTACTGTCCCACGGCGTTGACCCTGTTAACTATTCTGCGCCATAGCTCCATCTTCCTGGCTATTGATGTGTGCTGTACCTGTGAGCCAAATAGCTGTGGCTCTACCCGCACGATTTCCTCCTCCATGACCCTGAGCTCCTCCTCGGAGAAGCGGGGGTGTCTTTGGCGTGCCATGGGGTGGTGTGTGTGATGTGTGGGGTGGTGTATGTGTTGATGAGTGTGGTGAGTGTAGTGGCATGTGGTGTTTTGTGCGTGGATGTAGTGTGGGTGATGGTGTTGTGTGCCTCTGTGTGATGGGGTTGTCAATAGCTGTGCTGTCTCTCTGGCCTTCTCTCAGGAATTCTGGTTGTAGGGGTTTGTGGGTGATGTGGGTGTGTGTTTTATATTGTGTTGGGTGTGTGGGAGTGTTGTTTGGTTGTGTATCAGGTGTGTGTATTTCGAAATGTCCAATGTGGCGGTGTTTTGTATATGTGTGTGTATTTTGAGCACGGCGGTGTGTACCGCCAATGGAATACCGCGGTTGAAAGACCGCCACGTGGATTCGTGGGTAGTAATAGCATGGGCGTGTTTCTGTTGGCGTGGCGGTGGAGGATGTGTTTCCGCCAGTTTATTGCTGACCTTTGGTGTGGCGGACTTGTGTGGGTGTCTGAATTTCGGCGGATTCCGTGATGTGTGTCATAATAGCTGTGGCGGTCTACCGCGGCCGTGGCGGTGTATTGGTGGTCTTCTGCACGGTGGTAAGCGCCTTATACCGCCAATGTTGTAATGACCGCCTATGTGTTTGAAAATGCCACTTTTAGAAAGTGGGCACTTTCTTGCTTATACAATTTCTGTGACTCTGCCTTTTTGTGGATTCCCTGTCTGGGTCAGTTTGATAGTTGGGCTGGTTGCACCTCACACTAGACAGTGACACAAAGGGAACTGGGGTGTAGTCTGCATTTCCTGATGAGCAATCCGTGCTAGGAGGGAGGGGTGAGTGGTCACTCATTCCTGAAAGGGCTATGTCTGTCCTCACACAATGCAGTCTCCAACCCCCGGGTGAGCGTCTGGGGCCTGGCCTGTGCAAGGCAAGATTTCACATTCAAAAGAGACTTTACTTTGAAGTAGGCCTACTGCCTGGAGGAACCTCTGCCTGGAGAAGAGCTGAAGAGCTGAGGAAGAAGAGCTGCCCTGCCTGTGACTGTGCTTTGTGGAGCTATCCTGCAGTTGCTGATTCTGCAGAGTAAAAGGGCAAATACTGGACTTTGTGTGCCTTCATTCTTGTGAAGAAATCTCCAAGGGCTTGATTTAGAGCTTGCCTCCTGTTGTTTGAAGTCTCAGGGACAGCAAAGACTTCTCTCTGCCAGCACTTGGAGTCTCTGAAGTGACTCCTACTCTGCACAGTTGTGCCCATCCAGTTCCTGGGACCCTGAAAGGAGAAGCTGGCAGCCTAAGAGGAAGAAATCCACGCACAGAGCGCCGTGCGGGGAAAAGATCGATGCAACTCCGGTCTGCGGCTGAAGAAACGACGCGCCGCCAGCTCTGCAGCTGAAAATCAAAGCTTGCTGGAAACATGACCAAAGAATCGGCGCACGGAGCTGAAGAAATGACACGCAGCATCGCTGCCGGAGACTCAGAGATCGAAACCCGCGCTGTGTGGTTTTTGAATCATTGTGTGGCTGGATTTCTGACGCAATCACTGCTGGGCGTGTAAATACAACGCAAGGCCTGCCCGGACCCGAGAGTGCTGACTGGATTGACGCATCGCTCTCCTGCGGAGAGAAGAAATTACGCCTCCAACCTGACGAAAGGAGGAATGGCGCAAGGTCCCGCTTGTGAGTGGAACTGACGCATCACAAGCCCTTTTTGACGCACACTTGCCCGTGCGGGGTTACTTTTGACGCACCCATGGTACATTTTCTCGCTAACAGTGTTAGTGTGTGTTTAAAACTACTTAAAGACTCTTTTTGATTTTTTATTGATAACTTGACTTGTGTATTGTGGATTTTTGTCGTTTTGGTCTTGTTTTATTTCCTATTTTTCTAAATCTGTATTGTGTCATTTTGTAGTGTTTTCATTAAGTTACTGTGTGTGTTGTTACAAATACTTTACTCTTAGCACTCTGAAGTTAAGCCTACTGCTCTGCCAAGCTACTAAAGGGATAAGCAGGGGTTAGCTGAGGGTGATTCTCTTATACCCTGACTAGAGTGATGATCCTTGCTTGAACAGTGGGTAACCTGACTGTCAACCAGAGACCCCATTTCTAACACCTGGTCATTGATGTTTGCTGGACTTGTGCTCCCATCAGTTGTGGCTCTACTCTGACGATCTCATCCACCATGACACGCAACTCATTGTCCGTGAAGCGTGGGTGCTTGTGGCGTGACATATTTTGGGGGTGCGTGCACCGTGTGTAATCAGTGGTCAATGTGCAGTGGTTCATGGGTTGTATATTTCTGGACTGTGGTAGTATTTGCAAGGGTTTGAGAGGGTGAGAGGGGGTGTGTTTCATGGTGTAGTGAACAGGTGTGTGTAGTGTGTGTATGTGTTTCAGGATGGGGTATTCGACCTGTCCTATCTGATGTTGCCTTCTACTGGCGGTGGTGCACCCCGCCAATGGTTTCCCGCTGTGCATGTTCCGCTGTGCTGTAATCTGACTTAAAATATGACGGCCGATATGGTGTTGGCGTGGCGGGCCCAGCGGGTGGACAGTCACTCTTTCCCCATCAGCGGCACTGGTGGTGTTGGATTTCTGGCTGTGTTTCGTCGGCTTGGTGTTTGTGACTCATAATGCGCGGACACTGTACCACCAACACTGGCGGGATGGTGGCAGGATTTTTCATGCCGATCTTGCTGGAAGACCGCCAAACCAGTATAGCATGTGTAAGCTAAAAGTGCCACTCGGGACATCTGGTCGCATCTCAACTGGGGCAAAGTCAAAGTTTAAGGCCGACTGCAATGGAGCCCTGCTCGGCTACAACAAGCAGGTAGCCTTTGTCAAACATTTTCCTTTGTATTTTGACCTTTTCTTGAAGATTTTCTTCAGCGGGATGAAATCACCAATCCGATCTGACATCCCTGGATCCCTCTTCAGATACATGTTGCAGGTGACCTCAGTGAAGAACTTTACCTTAGTTGCCATTTCAGGATAATAAGCTCTGAACCTGAATCTTGATCCATCATCCCTGTAGCCCCCCTCGGATACGCTGCACGGGAAGTCCCGGTCAACTTTTTATGTTCGGACTTTGTCACTTTTTTTGGAGATTTTTCCTTCTGACGGCGATTGACCTTCCACAGCAAGCTGATTTAGATGCAAGCTTGTTGGATTTACTTTCCAGGAACACCCAGTGAAATCCTGGAAGTCTAGGTCTCTGTGTCACGACTCCGGACAGAGTTCCCCTTGAGGTCACAGAATATCTCCCTATGGAGGTAGTATACTGAAACAGAAGAGCAGCTAAAGTCATACACTGGGAATAGTAAGGCACAGTAACAGGATAGAAAAGGCAGAGTAACCGTAGGGTGAGCAAACAGGGAATGGATCAGTATTTGGCAACTACAATGGGGTTACCACAAAAGTTGTACACAGGTAAGGATGAGAACTTCCCAGAGCAACAGGCAATGTCAATGCCTCTGTGCGGATTACTCTTACAGATAGTGACCCCACAAGCCCCATTGAAGGGAGGCAGCAGAAATGATTCTGTTTCTGGACTCTAAGGGCACAAACAAGGATTGTACTTACATACACAAGACAAGCCCTTGTGGGTCCAGCTGGAGAGACAGTGGCAGTTCCTGGAAAACAGCAATAGCATACTGTTACAGTTGGGCACTTAAGACTACATACAACATTAGACAAAGGATGGGACAGGAATTGACTCATGGAACCAGGAGCCAAACCCAGTACAAAGGAAAACACTTATACACAGGTGAGGACTGCTAGTACACTTACCAGACACAATAACCCAATAGGAAACAGAAACAGAAGGAACAAACTAGGAGGCAAAAGCAGGAACAGGGAACAGGCTCAGGCTGAAGCAAAGCAGGAACAGGACTGGAAAGCAGTGAGCAGGCTCTGGATGAAACAAGCAGGAACTGGGCTGGGAGACAGAGAACAGGTTCTGACTGAAGCAAGCAAAGAAAGGACTGGAACAGAGGGTGCTGGAACAAGCAGGAACAGAGCTGGGAATCAGAGAGCAGGTTCAGGCTGAAGCAAAACAGGAACAAGAATGGGAAACAGGGAGCAGGCTCTGGCTCAAGCAAGCAGTAACAGGGCTGAGAAATAGGGAGAAGGCTCTGGCTGAAGCAAGCAGGAACAGGACTGGAACACAAGATAACAAGAGGTCTGGTACACAAAGGAAACAAACTCCATTGCACTCTGAGGAGCTTCAGGAAATGGCAGCTTATAAGCAGTTCCAGGCAGCAGCAAGCCCAGGGCAGAGTCACATGGCTGCGCTGCACAGGAGTGATCACAGGTGTGTGCAGTTCCAGTCTCACATATCCTGGAGGAGAGAATCCAGTACAAAGGAACAGCAGGCCTATACCCATAGGAAACAATGGATCGCAGAATCCAGGTCTTACTGAATACCAAGCAGTGCATTATGGGACGTGAAGTCCATGGAAGCAAGAGTAGTTCTACAACAGCATACCATATTGACATAGGAAGCAAGCAGGGGTCAGAAAGGGACTCTGGATGAGTATTATTGGTGAATCCCAGGCTGCAGATAGTCTGTTTACAGCTCCCCCTTGAGATGGGACAACAGAGTCATAGCATCCGGAGCTTTTCAGCAGGACGAACCTGCAAGTCAGGCGGGGTCGCGGTTGAGGTAAGCCAGCTTGACTCACCACAGCTGGTCGGTCCCCATATAGAGCTTTTTACCAAAAGTTCTCTAATCGTCTTCCAACTTCTGGACATTCTTCCAGAAGGTCTTTGAAGGTTCTACAGGAGTCCACAGATGAACCCAAGTTTCCAGAAGCTCTGGGTTAGCTCCTTGATTAGGACTCCAACTCCCAGAAGGCACCTGGCTCAAACTCCAAAACGACCACTGGACAGTGGTCAGCTGGACAGTTTCTTCAGGATTTGATGTAGGGGACTCTGGTTAGCTATTTTTCCTCTGTATCAAACAGGGAGTCCCTTCTTGAACCAGTTGAAGCCAGGCAAGGTCCTTTTTCTGGTGAAGCCCAAGTGTGCAGCTGGTGCAGTCCTTCAGAGTGCAGTGTCCAGGTGCAGGTCAGGGAATAGCAGGGAGTCCCTCTTCTTCTGTCATTGTTCCTTGTAGGGATCTGAGTTGTGGGTGCATCTCTGCCATATTTATCCTAGTTCCTGGGGTGGAAAGCAAGGGTGGGAATTATTCAATCACAGGCACGCCACAGCCCTATTGGATGACCACTTCCTGAGAAGAGTGGCAAAAATCAATCCCGGGGAGCAACATTCTTTAAGATCCAAAATAGCAGAATCTGAATTTTAGAGGTTAGGTCCAACTAAGTCCACCCACTTGTGTGACTAGGTTCCCTTAACACACCAACCTCCCACTCTCTCCTAATCTAATCAGGGGAGCACCTGGCTGTCTTGGTTCACAGGAAATCGGGGAGGTCCTGAGCTGCTCCAAACCTCCTTCCCTTCTTTGAGGATTAGTTTGGCTGATCTTCCCCCATCCTGTTTCACCATCTGCTGAGGCAGATCTTCACTCCAAGGCACTTCTTTTGTCTTGAGCTCAGGCCACTACATACCTCATCAAGGAAGCCTTGCCAGGTTGCCAGAGGCTGACCAATCAGACAAGGATACTACAGAGCTGAAGTTGGCAACTTTTAGGTAGAGTTCTACAACTCTTTCCCTGAACTACTTATATTAAATTCAACAGAGGCAAGCTGTTGAATTTACTAAACCAATATGTTTGGTACCAAACTTGACATTTCTAACTCATTTTGAGACTTTATTCATTTAAATAGTCTCCCTATTCTAGGCTTTGGAACCTATGCACTACAATGAGAGGAAAAAGAAATTTGGCAATTTTTCCTCGCCAGCCTTTATAAAATAATTTTTATAAGGTTCCTGCTTATAGGTACACTGCACCCAACCCTTGGGGCACCTAGGGCACATCTTACGGGTGACGTATATGTAAAAAAGGTACTTTAAGACTTTGGAAGTACTTTTAATTCTAAAGTCGAATTTGAAGGCTTGCCTTTAAAATGACACTGGGTACCTCAGCAGTGCACCTATGGGTGTGCTACCTATGCTGCGGTCCCTAAACCTACATGCCCTACCATACACTAGGTAGGTTGACACAGCCAATTTTAATTAGCCTCATTTGCATACAGTTTGATCAGGGCACATGACCTGGGACTGTTCAGCACTGTACAGGGCACCATCAGAGTCAGGAAAACACTAGCAAAAAGTGAAGAATGGGGCAAAAAGATAGGGGGCTTCTGCAATCAGCCCAGTTCTCTCACAATTCTCAAGACATAAACACAAATAAATGTCAGCTGTGTGACAATGTTGGCAAACGTCTGTGAGGCAGCAATAATCAGATATATCATACAAATAGATGATCACAGAAGAATGATAAGTATCACTGAACATCAAACCTCATATTAATCTAAATGACAGCGGCTTCAAAACATTCTGAAAATGCATGAAGAAAGACAATCAGTACAGCAGTACTGTAGTGCATGAATTGCATAGGTTAAAACATCATCAGTACCAAACCCCTGTCCATCTAATACCAGCCCATGTGGGCAGTATGTGATATCACCAATGAGATAAACACAAATATATATCAGCATGTAACAGTATGGTCAAAAATCTCTGAGGTGTCAATATTCAGATATATCTTACGAGTACATAGACACAAAAAATGTTGAGGAAACATGAACGCACAACTTACGTGGGTGATAATCATACCAAACATGTGCTGACCTATCTCAATATAGATGTGAAACTAGACTTCCTGTCAATTCTGGATACAGCTAATACCTGAATGAAAAAATACAAAAAGAAAACACAAGATTAAAACCTTCAAACCATAAAAACTGCTTAAAATGATCTAACTCTATGGAAGCAACAAGTAGGATAGAATACTGTGCACCATGTTGATTATATAGTATTACAGGGTGTACTACAAGCCTCAGTAACCTAAATGGACTACTAGTTCTTCACTTGAATTCAAATGTTTTGGTATCAAAGTGTCAAAATCAATAATGTATTTTGGTTCAAGGATTCCTAATTTGCACTCCCTGTCCCCATCTCTGATATTGGGGTGACAGCATCAATGACAACAAATTAAAAAAATGTGGCATTTTGTTGGCATGCCTCTGCAAAATGTCTAGCCACTAGGTATTCCTTATCCCAATGGCTTCTGGTCCTCATATGCTCCTGAACTCTTTTGCCAACTTTGTGTATGGTACTGCCAACATACAGCTTGCAACATGGGCAAATCAAGAAGTAAACACAAAATCCCATGTTGCAGGTGTACAGCGTCCTAATCCTATGATATTTAAAAGTAGCTGGAATCCATGACCTGTCACAGTGAGTACTATGGGGCAGATTTAACTGCCCCTAGAGCCTCCTTGCACCACATTAGCGTCATGTTTTTACACTGATGTGGCCCAACAAGGCCAAAATTGCAGCATCAAATTTACAAAGTGGAGCAATGCATGCATAGATATGGCGCACACATGGTGGCATTAGGGGGGCTCTAAGGTGCGCAAGAAAAGTGGTACTTCACTGGGTAATCATGGCCTATATGTACAAGCTTTACATTTCATGCAACAGAAAAGTCCACTCACAGTCTGGTCTTACCTCTGCATTGTCTGTCTAGTACCACATTTTTGCTGAGGTTATCTTGCAAAGAGAAACTCCTGTGGAATACAATCTGTGGTGTTTCATGTATGAATTTGGCAAAGATATCATCTGTCCTGAGTATATGCTAGTATCTATTGAACACCTTATAGATTTAGGGTGAATGATTAGGGAAGGAGGTAATAAATCTCATGGTATCCTCATCCTCTGTGTTTTTCTCCTTGGGATATATTAGCAGGACCCTATCTACCGAGTCACCTCGGGCAGTAGCTTTTCTGATAGTTTTCTTGCTTTAACATCTCTCTCGTTCTCTCATAATATCCTTTTCTTTCTCATAATCCTGATTGGTACTGCTGATCCGCTTGGTTCTAAGTAGCTCTCCATAGGGGAAACTGTAAATAAGACTACTGTGGTGTGCAGTAGTAGAAAATGGCAAGCTGTTGCCTGCAGTTTGCTTCCTAAACTGTCTAGTACTCAATTTGTCACTCTGAATATTGATTCCTACATCAAGGAATTCAATGCTGGACCTACTAATATGGCCTGAAAAATGTAAGTTACATTCATTTCTATTCAGCTTTTTAATAAATTCCTCATCAGATTTGGCATCGCCCTTATATATGATAAAACTGTTATCAATAAAGTGTGCCCACAATACAACTCGTTCCTCAAAGGTAACTATGCTACTGAACACCAATTCCTCCTACCAGCCCACAAACAAGTTTGCATGGGGGGGTGAAACAGATGCCCATAGCGGTCCCCTGCAGCTATGTATAAAATAGCCCATCAAATAGAAAGAAAGTATTGGTTAAGCAGAAAAAAATCATATCCAGTAACATTTCAGAATGTAGTAAAAGTGAATTGGATCTATCCCTTAGAAATGCCTGACAGTCTGAAAGCCCAAATCATGCCTGATACTGGTAACAAGGCTGGTTACATCAAGACTCATCAGCAGCTAATCCTCCTCCTAATGAATGCCATCAATTATGGTTAGAAAGTGAATGGTGTTTTTTAAGTACGCAGAGAGGGCTGTGGTCTCAAGTAATGGTCAATGAACATTGATGTGTTTTCGTCAAATAACCTACAGCAGACACTATAGGTCTACCATGTGGATTGGTAGGATCTTTCTGTAACTTGTGTAGGAGGTACATGATGGGGGTTCTATGATAATCACATTTAAAAAACAAATATTCCTCCCATTCTAATAGACCTCCATCTTTCCACTCACTCAGTATCTCCCAGTATTTTGTATTGGCATTCATCATACTGGACTGTATGTAGCAAACTGAATCATTCAATAACCTCAAACTTTCCACCAGATATTCATTCTTAGACATGATCACAACATTTTCACCTTTATAGGACGGTCTCACTACAATTGTGGGGTCCGATTTGATCCTACTAAAGGCTAAACGTTGCTCTGATGTGATTATGACCAGCTACTTTATAATGTTTACATTTCAACCTTTTCAATTCCTCCTGAAAACCTTTCTCAAATACGTCCAAGGCATCACAGTGTATCTGTGACTGAAATATGGATTTAGGATTACAGTGACTAGCACAATTTAAATTAACATCAATCTCAAAATTCAAAAGGTTAAGCATAGGGTCTTCTTGACCACTCATAGCATCATCCAACATGGTATGCAATAAATCACTGTAATTAATGCATAAATTACTTAAAGCAGGTGGGGTTACAGCCAGTGAGGTAGACTTGGCTTGTATGAAAACACACTTTTTAAGATTCAATTTCTTCATGAGCTGAAATACATCCATTCTGGTATGTACGCAATTCATATTGACAGAAGGGCAGTAGGATAAACCCCCCCAAAAAATAACCTCAATGTCTTCTTTAGATAGTGGACGGTCTGTAAGATTTACCACATTCATTGGATTGGTTGTCTACCCCTTGAGCTTGTTCCCATGGGCACTGAGTTTACATTTCTTGGGTCTTGTTTTTGTCTGCTTGTTCCTACTGATCTTCCACTCAATCCTCTGCCTCTCAGAAAGTTCTGCTCTGCATTCATTTCTGTCATCCCTTGAGTTAACAATTGGTATTATTTAAATAAATATATATATATGTTTTTTTTTTTTTTTTTTTTCACCAAACCAGTCTGCAAGGTTACACTCTTTTTTGCAGGTACTTTCAGGAGGTCAGACCAGCTCCAATAATGTGCAAAATAAAAAAAGAGTGCTCTCCATATCAGATTCACTGTTTATTTGTAATTTATAAACAGTTGATGTGTTTCAACCACCACAGATCTTGTTCACAACTGTTAGTCCTACTTCCATATCCACAATAAAAACCTTTTAGAAAAACAAAGCATTCTGGATCTCGTAGTCAAGGTGCATATGTGTACAAAAGCAATTATGAGCAGAAAAAATGTCAAAATGTTTTATGGATTTCCTAATTTTGCTACATTCTGACAATTTTATCAAAACATTAATTGTTTTGCCATCATTATCTCAGCTTAAGCTTTCAGTGAGAATTATAACCATACTTATATACATCATGTCCTTTTGGTACTTGGAATTTCTTTTTTTTCATACCCATTGCTCACTTGCTGTTACAAAAGTATTGCAATAATAAACCTTTCATCTTCCATATCTGATGTAGCCTAAACATAATTATTAACATGATTAGTATTTTCAATGATCTTTGACCTCTCAGTGAGATATATTTTGACACATCTTATCTAAATTAAAATTTGATTTGTTTTTCTATTTTTATTTCTCAATTTTGATTTATTATTTTGAAATTCCTACAATGATAATAATTTTATCCTCAATTTTATTTAACCAATTAGATATGTTCTTCGTCCAGGTTGAAACCTCCTGGGTGTTTCACTTGAGTTTCATAATATACCATGATTCTTTTCTCCTTAATAATAAAGTCCTATCTCCTCCTCTGGGTGGTGAGGTACTGTTTCTATATCATAATATTGTACATTTCTCCATGTGAAGTCTGTATGTGTCCTAATAATATATATTCCTACAGCAAATGTTGTATCATTATTTTTTATAGCTCTGATGTGTTCAAGAATTACTTTTCTTAACTGGCAGATAGTGCTACCAATATATCTCAAACCACACTGGCATTCTAGTACATACACAACATAAGTTGTTTTGCAGGTAATCCTTTAAAAAATGAATTTTTCTTCACCTTTTGCATCTCTGTATGATTTCATGTTTTTGCCAATTGTGCAGGCCTTACACTCTGATTTTTTTTTTAAACCTTTTTTCAACTTTTCATACCAAGCCTCACTTTGCTTCTTCTCAAAATAGCTATTTACTAGCATATCTTTAATTGATGGAGCTTTTTTGAAAGTAATAGAGACTGATGGTCCTATTTTCACATTTATATCAGGAACTTCCCTTAATATTGCCAATATTTTTGAAAACTATACCTGATTATATTATCTTCTTTACTGTAAGATAGAATAACTCTTGGTTTTAATATCTGTGATTTTTCTACAGTGAGTCTATTCTGTTGGCTACACACTAGCATATTATTGTGATTCTTCTGTCTGCCTTTCTCCAAAATTCTTAATATGTCTCTTTGTTTGTAACCTCTTACCCTAAATCTATTCGTCATAGTTTCCCATGTTCTTCGAATTCCCTTTCAATTGAACAATTCCTTTTTAACCTTAAAAATTACCCATATGGGATGTTCTTTACTACTTGTTGGGGATGGAAACTTGATCCATGTAAAATTGAATTGGTAGAGGTTTGTTTTCTATATAGTGTTGTTTGTAATTGGTTATTCTCCACATACAAATTTATATCTAGAAAATGTATTGTTATCTTATCAACTACATATGTGAATTTTAGACCAACAGAATTATAGTTCAAAACATTTAAAAAGATTTCAAAGTCCTTTTGAGTTCCTTTCCAAATGACACAGTTGCGCAAATTTAACGATGGGATGGTGGGGGAAAAGAAATTGCTTGGAATGAACGCATTTAAGCATCTGTGGAAAAGGTTGTATTTTGGATGAGATATATAGATGATCTCCTTATCATTTAGATAGGAACTCAAAAGTTATTGAAACCATTTTCAATGTTCTGAACTATAATTCTGTTAGTTTAAAATTCACATATGTACTTGATAAGATAAAAATACATTTTCTATATATAAATTTGTATGTGGTGAATAACTATTTACAAACAACACTATATAGAAAACAAACCTCTACCAATTCAATTTTACATGGATCAAGTTTCCATCCCCAGCAGGTTGCGATCTCCCAGCCTCCGTCAGCGATGCTGCGCGTCATTTCTCCTGCTCTGATTCTTCTGTTGCATTTTCGGAAAGCGTTGATTTTCGGCCGCGGAACCGGTGGCTCGTCGTTTCTCCAGCCGCAGATCGGAGTCATCTTTTCCCCTCATGCCGCTCTGTGCATGGATTTCCTTTTCTTTAGGCTGCCAGCGTCTCTTTTCAGGGTCCCAGGAACTGAATGGGCACCACAGGGCAGAATAGGAGTCTCTCCAGACACTCCAGGTGCTGGCAGAGAGAAGTCTTTGCTGTCCCTGAGACTTCAAACAACAGAAGGCAAGCTCTAAATCAAGCCCTTGGCAAGTTATTCTAAAGATGGAAGGCACACAAAGTCCAGTCTTTGCTCTCTTACACTGGCAGAAGCACCAACTGCAGGATAGCTCCACAAAGCACAGTCACAGGCAGGGCAGCCCTTTTTCCTCAGCTCTTCAGCTCTTCTCCAGGCAGAGGTTCCTCTTGTTTCCAGAAGTGTTTCCAAAGTCTGTGGTTTTGGGTGCCCTTTTTATACCCTATTTCTCCTTTGAAGTAGGTGTACCTAAAATTAAAGTCTCTTTCGAATATGAAATCTTGCCTTGTCCAGGCCAGGCCCCCAGACACTCACCAGGGGGTTGGAGACTGCATTGTGTAAGGGCAGGCACAGCCCTTTCAGGTGTGAGTGACCACTCCTCCCCTCCCTCCTAGCACAGATGGCTCATCAGGAAATACAGACTACACCCTAGCTCCCTTTGTGTCACTGTCTAGTGTAAGGTGCAACCAGCCCAACTGTCAAACTGACCCAGACAGGTAATCCACAAACAGGCAGAGTCACAGAAATGGTATAAGCAAGAAAATGCTCACTTTCTAAAAGTGGCATTTTCAAACTCGCAATCTTAAAATCAACTTCACTAAAAGATGTATTTTTAAATTGTGAGCTCAGAGCCCCCAAACTCCACATGTCAATCCGCTCCCAAAGGGAATCTACACTGTAATCAGATTTAAAGGTAGCCTCCATGTTAACCTATGAGAGGGACAGGGCTTGCAACAGTGAAAAACAAATTTAGCAATATTTCACTGTTAGGACATATAAAACACATTATTATGGTGGTCATTCTGACCTCGGCGGTAAAAGGCGCTTACCGCCGGTCAGAAATCCTCCATAATTCCGCCGCGGTCGCGGTAATCCGCCACGGTCATTCTGACCCACAGCAGCCAAACCGCCGAAAATCCGACAGCCACAACAGACCGCCAGACCAGCGGTCGGCGGAAAAGTGGAGGTGACCAAACCTCCACCGTCACGCCAACAGAAATACGCCCATGCCATTCTGACCCACGAATCCACGCGGCGGTCTTTCAGTCGCGGTTTTCCATTGGCGGTACAATCAGAATACACACAAACGAACAAAACTCAGCAACATTGGACGATTTGAATTCCACACACCTGATACACATACACACACCACTCCCACACACACAATACAATATAAAACACACACCCACATCACCCACAAACCCCTTCGACCAAAATCCAAAAAGAAGCACTGAGAGACACAGCAGCGATCATAGAACACCATCACACAGAGGCACACTACACCATCACCCACACAATATCCACACACAAAACAACACACACCACCACACTCAACACACTTAACTACACATACTCCACCCCACACATCATACACACCACTCCATGGCACCCCAAAGACACCCCCGCTTCTCAGACGAAGAACTCAGGGTCATGGTGGAGGAAATCGTTCGGGTAGAGCCCCAGCTCTTCGGCACACAGGTCCAATACACCAGCATTGCCCGGAGGACGGAGCTATGGCAGAGGATTGTCGACAGGGTCAACGCTGTGGGACAGCACCCCAGAAATCGGGAAGACATCAGGAAGCGATGGAACGACCTACGGGCGAAGGTGCGTTCCATGGTATCCAGGCACAACATCGCCGTGCAGAAGACTGGCAGAGGACCCCCACCTCAACCCCCACAATTTACAACATGGGAGGAGGAAGTCTTGAACATCCTGCATCCTGACGGCCTCGCAGGAGTCGGCGGAGGAATGGATTCTGGTAAGTTGAAGCTTCAATACTGCTTCCCTCCCACCTGCATGCCAAATCATACCCCAACCCTCACCCCCATCCTCGAACCCCACCCTCACCCCCACCCCCATCCTCACCCCCACCCTCACCCCCACCACCATCCTCACCCCCACCACCATCCTCACCCCCACCCCCAGCACACCTATTCCCTGCCAATGTCTCACCATCACAACCCACACATCCCAAAACCTAGGCCTGCATGCGTCCACTAAGCATGGACACCCATCACCAAAGCATGCCCAATGCATATACACATCCCCCCCACAAGCCACCCTCACCAAAGCCCCCACACACGAATGCCAGCACTTGGGGACACGGGAACCCACAGATACACCCATATGGCACACATTGAAACTATAACCATACCTCTATACCCCTGCAGGACCCGACTGCCAACACACCGCCACGGAGGGCCCAGAATTCTCCACACCCCCCACCCAAGAGGCCGTCAGCGATGACAGCAGCTCTGTCGACCTGGACACTGATGACCAGCCCGGACCATCGGGGACCTCTGGACAGTCGGTTCCCCTCAGACAGCCACAGGCCACTACAGACCCAAACCTCTCTGGGAACACCAGCACAGCTCCCACCAAGCGGGCCCATGCCTCTGTCTCCAGGGCGCGTCAATCAGCGGTGTGTCTACCACTACAGGGCACCCAGGATAACCCACCACCCCAACAACAACAGGGACCTGGGGGCAGTGGTAGTGGGCACACCGGCCAGGGGGCAGAGGCCCAGGGAAACAGGGGAACTGGGAGGGCAGCTGTGCGACAGGGGGGGACGGGCCCAGGGAACCCACTCTCCACAAGGCCCTCACCACCATCATGGGAGCATACAACCGCTCCCAGGAGACGATGGCGACGGTACTGGCCAGGTTCCAGGAGATCCAGGTACTGCAGGAGGAACACTATCGGGGGTAGAGGGAGGACATCAGAGCCCTCACCTCCACCCTGGTTACCATGGTAGGGCTGCTGCAGGAACTCATCAACACCAGGACGGACACTCAACAACAACAAAGGGCCCCTGCCACTAGCCTGGACTAAGAACAGCCAACCACCTCCGCCGGCGCTAGTGGACAGGAGGCCCCCGCACAACAGCAGCCCACCAGACCCCCACCTCCTGCAGGAGAAGAACCACCCCGCAAGAGGGCCCTGAGATCTCGCAAGAAGACAGAGTAGGATGTCAAGACCCCCGCCAGCAAAGGATACCACCTGATGTCATCCCACTGTCCCACATTGTCACCCTGTCCATCCTTGAACTGCCCATGCTCCATCTCTCCACAGGCCTATGGACAATGCACCTGTGTGACTGTTACTCTGGACTCTGCCATGGACATTCCTTCACCATAGCCCCCACCCACTTGAAACCACCCATCCCATTTTGAGCACTGAAATAAACACCTATTTTGCACAAAACTATCTGGAGTCTGGCTGTGATTTCAAAATATTGTAATTGACATGACAGGGCAAATATGTCCTTGTACATAGTGAAGTCAACAAAGCGCTGCCACAAAGCTGTAGTCCATGGGGAAACGAAGCACAGGACTCGTAGTGGGGACCCCAGATCTGAAATAGGGAGGGAAAAGCCACAACTCAGTCATCATACACTGGGGCAAATAGACAGGCAGCAGAGATGCAGGAGAGTAGTTTACATTTACTAAATTATGTTTGAATTGTTACCTGTGTTCTATTGGAAGTACTGTGCAATGATTCTGTCCCTGTTGTCTGTTTCAGCCCCGTCGTCTTCCTCCTCGTCACTCTCCACAGGTTCCACAGCTGCCACAACACCACCGTCTCGACCATCCTCCTGCAGGAAAGGCACCTGGTGGCGCAAAGCCAGGTTGTGAAGCATGCAGCAGGCCACGATGATGTGACACACCTTCTTAGGTGAGTACATTAGGGATCCACCTGTCATATGCAGGCACCGAAACCTGGCCTTTAGGAGGCCGAAGGTGCGTTCGATCACCCTCCTAGTACGCCCATGGGCCTCATTGTACCGTTCCTCTGCCCTGGTCCGGGGATTCCTTACTGGGGTCAGTAGCCACGACAGGTTGGGGTACCCAGAGTCCCCCAATAGCCATACACGGTGTCTCTCTAGCTGTTCCATCACGTAAAGGATGCTGCTATTCCTTAGGATGTAGGCGTCATGCACTGACCCAGGGAATTTGGCATTGACATGGGAGATGTACTGGTCAGCCAAACACACCACCTGGATGTTCATAGAATGGTAACTTTTCCTGTTCCTGTACACCTGCTCACTTCCTTGGGGGGGAACCAAAGCCACATGGGTCCCATCAATGGCACCAATGACGTTGGGAATATGTCCAAGGGCATAGAAATCACCCTTCACTGTAGCCAATTCGCCCACCTCAGGGAAAAGGATGTAGTTCCTCATGTATTTCATCAGGGCAGACAACACTCTGGATAACACCTTCGAAAACATGGGCTGAGACATCCCAGAAGCAATTCCCACTGTTGTCTGAAATGACCCACTTGCCAAGAAATGGAGTACTGACAGGACCTGCACCAGAGGGGGAATCCCTGTGGGTTGGCGGATGGGGGACATCAGGTCGGGCTCCAGCTGGGCACACAGTTCATGTATAGTGGCACGGTCAAGCCGGTAGGTCAGGATAATGTGGCGTGCTTCCATTGTCGACAGGTCCACCAGCGGTCTGTACACGGGAGGATTCCTCCTTCTCCTCGCCAAACCCAGCGGACGGTGCCTAGGACGGACAACATGGAGCACACAGTCAAGCAACCCACAGGTACGTACTCACAGCTTGCACAGTAAACGATTCTCTATGCAGTGAATGGCGTGTATGAGTGGCTATGCAAGGCCTAGGCCTGTGTGACGCAGTTGAAATTGAGCCATGTGGACCCTCGAAATGGCGGCTGCCTGACCTGTGAAGTGTGACAATGGGATGTGAGGTCAATGCGCTGGTGTGGCACACAGCGGCGGTCGGCGGTCGAAGACCGCGGCGCGAAGCCGCATTGGTTAACATTGAAGCCTATGGGTTTCAGGAGCCAATGGCGAAGGGCGCCGGCGGTGGCGGTACGCACCGCCGCGGTACGCACCGCCGTGGGCGTGACCGGCATTTTCTATCTACTTATTCACTCGCGACTTGAACTTTCACAGGAGAGGACCTATACTGCAAGTGTTGCTGTGACCTCGGTCTGGAAGGGACAATGGCTGCTGCGCCTGGGGAAAGGGCCCCTGCCTTCACTGGAGAAGAGTTGGAGAAACTTGTGGATGGGGTCCTCCCCCAGTATGCGCTACTCTACGGTCCTCCAGACCAACAAGTGAGTTTAATTCAATATGGATTTGGGGCCACTGGCTGGCTTGGGTGCCTGGCGGGGGGCATGGCGGGGATGGGGGGCATGTTGGGCCTGGCGGGGGGCCTGGCGGGGGCATGGCGGGGATGGGGTGCATGTTGGGCCTGGCGGGGGCATGGCGGGGATGGGGGGCATGTTGGGCCTGGCGGGGGGCATGGCGGGGATGGGGGGGCATGTTGGGCCTGGCGGGGGGCATGGCGGGGGGCCTAGCGGGGATGGGGGGCATGTTGGGCCTGGCGGGGGGCCTGGCGGGGATGGGGGGCATGTTGGGCCTGGCGGGGGGCATGGCGGGGGGCCTGGCGGGGATGGGGGGCATGTTGGGCCTGGCGGGGGCCTGGCGGGGGGCCTGGCGGGGATGGGGGGCATGTTGGGCCTGGCGGGGGGCCTGGCGGGGGGCATGGCGGGGATGGGGGGCATGTTGGGCCTGGCGGGGGGCCTGGCGGGGATGGGGGGCATGTTGGGCCTGGCGGGGGGCCTGGCGGGGATGGGGGGCGTTGGGCCACTGGCAACAAAAATGCAGACAAACTTGAACGTGGTATTTCTCCCTCCCTGTACGTGTCACATAGGTCCGCGCCCATGAGAAGATCGGGATTTGGCGTGCCATCGCCAAGGAAGTCCGGACCCTGGGGGTCCACCAGCGACGGGGCACCCACTGCCGCAAGAGGTGGGAGGACATCCGCCGCGGGACCAAGAAGACCGCCGAGTCTCTGCTGGGGATGGCCTCCCAACGTAGGCGGGGTGCCTGCCGTCAACTGACCCCCCTGATGTTCCGGATCCTGGCGGTGGCCTACCCTGATTTGGATGGGCGCGTGAGGGCAGCACAGCAGACACAAGGGGGTGAGTACAAGCATAATCTACTCTGTTGTCGCGCAGTGGAGGTGTCTGGGTGGGGGAGGAGGGCTGTGGGTCCCCCTAGGCCAGGGCGATATCTGTAGGCTGGGCACCCCCGTAAGCCCCTGTGTCCCCAGCCACCACCCTCAGTAGTGTGCCAGTACAGCCATCCCTGGGCCGTGTCATCCATGGGTGCAGTTGTCAACTCTAGGCGTGTAGGGCATGTTCCACGGAATGCGTAGCGGACCCCAAGTGCGCAACTTAGTGCAGGGGGCATCTGTGTCTGTCATGTCCGCTAACTGTACCGGTGATCCATGTACTCAAAATCTCTTTATTTCTCTCTCCCCACCCCTTTTTGTTTGTCTTTCTGTGCTTGTGTGCATCAGCATCATCAGGCGGAGGAGAAGTGGCATCGGGGCAGGAGGGAGCTGCATCTCACATGGCCCAGGAGGGCCATGCCACAGAGTCTGACTGGACCAGTGAGACGGAGGGCGAGGGGAGCTCCACAACGGGGACGACTGGACCCTGCAGCGACACGGACACGTCCTCGGAAGGGAGCTCCCTTGCGGGGGTGGCACCATCCGTGCCCCCCGCCATTACAGGTACAGCCGCCACCCAGCGCACCATCTCCGCCCTCCCAGCAGCCCCTCAGCGTTCGCCCCGTGCCCGCTCTGCCAGGAAGCCGGGCATCTCCTTCGCCCCAGGCACCTCAGGCCCTGCCCCTGTTACCCCCGCTGCCCTCAGTGAGGAGGTCATTGACCTCCTCCGAACGCTCATTGTTGGGCAGTCTACCCTTTTGAATGCCATCCAGGGGGTGGAGAGGGAGGTTCATCGCAGCAATGCGTACCTGGAGGGCATTCATTCGGGTCAGGCTGCCCATCAGCGATCGTTCCAGGCTCTGGCCTCAGCACTGACGGCAGCCATTGTCCCTGTCTCCTGCCTCCCTCTACTAACTCCCTCCTCCCAGTCTCCTGTTCCTCTGCCTGTCCCACCCACACCATCAGACCAGCCTGCACACACCTCAACACCCAAGAGCAGCTCATCCAAACATAAGCACCACAGATCACGCAGACATTCACACGAGCAACATTCCGATGCAGACATGCCAACAGTCACTACCACCTCTGTGACCCCCACTTCCTCGTCTCCCTCCTCCCTCCCTGTGACGTCTACACTCACACCTTCATTCACCTCACCATCAGCCAGTGTTTCCATCACCAGCACACCCTCCAGTACAGTCCACACACGTGCAGTCACCACCCCCACTGCCATTTACACGTCCCCTGTGTCCTCTCCCACTGTTTCTGTCACCCCCTCTTCCACACCACACAAACGCAGCCACCCACCCACCCAACAGCCATCCACCTCACGACAGCCTATCCCTCCTGCACCTGCACCCAAAGACAGCAAACGTGACTCACATACAACCACATCCTCTCCCTCCACTCCCATTCCCACTGTACCTACCACTCTCCATTGTCCTAAAAAAATCTTTCTCGCTACTGCTAACTTCTTTCCTGACCCTGAGCCCCCCCCTCCTTCTCGTCGGGGTAGGAAGAGCACCTCAGCCACCACCAGCCCTGCAGCCCCCTTGACAAGGGTGCAGGGGTATTGGAGCCCACCAGCCCGCATGTCTGGATCTTCGCCCAGCAGCAAGGGGACAGGCAGCCCACCCCCTGGGAAGAGGAGCAGAAGGCGGAAGGGCCGCCGCAGGAGCCCGGGTTCTATATCCCCCCAGGACACTAGCCAGCCACCGTCAACAGCCACAGCTCCAAAGGGAGGAAAGGGCCACAGACTCCCGACTAAGGAGGGCAAGGGCAGCAAGGCGGAGAAGTCAGGCAACAGGCCTGCTGCCCATGGAGGACCCGTCACAGCTGCCCAGGAGGAGCCCACAACCCCCATAGCCGCTGCCCAGGGAGGAACCATCACAGCTGCCCAGGGAGAGCCCACCACCCCCATAGCCGCTGCCCAGGGAGGACCTAGCCCAGCTGGCCAGGAGGGCCCCACCACCCACAGCGCAGGTGGGCATTGAAGGAGCACCATCCCCGCTGACCAGGAGGGCACCACCAGGCAATGAGCAGTTGGCCATAGAATGGCCGCCGTCTCCAGCACCGCTCCGCTGGGGACCGCCGTCTCAAGAACCGCTGAACTGGGCCCTTCAAGGCAAGAACCGCTGAACTGGGCCCTTCAAGGCAAGAACCGCTGAACTGGGCCCCACCGTCTCCAGCACCGCTCCGCTGGGGACCGCCGTCTCAAGAACCGCTGAACTGGGCCCTTCAAGGCAAGAGCCGGTGAACTGGGCCCTTCAAGGCAAGAACCGCTGAACTGGGCCCTTCAAGGCAAGAACCGCTGAACTGGGCGCCGCCATCTCCAGCACCGCTCCGCTGGGGACCGCCATCTCAAGAACCGCTGAACTGGGCCCTTCAAGGCAAGAACCGCTGAACTGGGCCCTTCAAGGCAAGAACCGCTGAACGGGGCCCCGCCGTCTCCAGCACCGCTCCGCTGGGGACCGCCGTCTCAAGAACCGCTGAACTGGGCCCTTCAAGGCAAGAGCCGCTGAACTGGGCCCTTCAAGGCAAGAACCGCTGAACTGGGCCCTTCAAGGCAAGAACCGCTGAACTGGGCCCCGCCGTCTCCAGCACCGCTCCGCTGGGGACCGCCGTCTCAAGAACCGCTGAACTGGGCCCTTCAAGGCAAGTACCGCTGAACTGGGCCCTTCAAGGCAAGAACCGCTGAACTGGGCCCTTCAAGGCAAGAACCGCTGAACTGGGCCCCGCCGTCTCCAGCACCGCTCCGCTGGGGACCGCCGTCTCAAGAACTGCTGAACTGGGCCCTTCAAGGCAAGAGCCGCTGAACTGGGCCCTTCAAGGCAAGAACCGCTGAACTGGGCCCTTCAAGGCAAGAACCGCTGAACTGGCCCGCCGTCTCAAGCACCGCTCCGCTGGGGACCGCCCTCTCAAGAACCGCTGAACTGGGCCCTTCAAGGCAAGAACCGCTGAACTGGGCCCTTCAAGGCAAGAACCGCTGAACTGGGCCCTTCAAGGCAAGAACCGCTGAACTGGGCCCTTCAAGGCAAGAACCGGTGAACTGGGCCCCGCCGTCTCCAGCACCGCTCCGCTGGGGACCGCCGTCTCAAGAACCGCTGAACTGGGCCCTTCAAGGCAAGAGCCGCTGAACTGGGCCCTTCAAGGCAATAACCGCTGGCCCTTTGGCAGACGTGGCAGGGCAGGATCTGTCTCGGGCAGGGCTGCAGGATGTCCTCTGGCCAACATGCCTCCTCCAGTGGCAGTGGAGTCTGTTATGGACTGTTTGGACTGTGGCTTTGCTCTCCCCAGGATGGCCCAGTGGGCAGGCCACCCACTGTATGGACTGTATGGACTGTGGCTTTGCTCTCCCCAGGATGGCCCAGTGGGCAGGCCACCCACTGTATGGACTGTATGGACTGTGGCTTTGCACTCCCCAGGATGGCCCAGTGGGCAGGCCACCCACTGTATGGACTGTATGGACTGTGGCTTTGCTCTCCCCAGGATGGCCCAGTGGGCAGGCCACCCACTGTATGGACTGTATGGACTGTGGCTTTGCTCTCCCCAGGATGGCCCAGTGGGCAGGCCACCCACTGTATGGACTGTATGGACTGTGGCTTTGCACTCCCCAGGATGGCCCAGTGGGCAGGCCACCCACTGTATGGACTGTATGGACTGTGGCTTTGCACTCCCCAGGATGGCCCAGTGGGCAGGCCACCCACTGTATGGACTGTATGGACTGTGGCTTTGCTCTCCCCAGGATGGGCCAGTGGTCATGGAGTCCCCTCGTGGATCTGGCGTCGTGTACTCAAGTGGCTGAGGTGCCCCCCCTTCCGTTCCCCCTGAGGTGCCTGTCCTTTTTTCTTTCTGATGCCCCTGCAGTGTTCTCTCCGTGGAGTTCTTGTCGTGGGACTGGGCCTTGTCCCTTTGCTCAGGACCCCTGTGGTCCACGGACAGTGGTTGGACTACATATAGTAGATGTATATATTTTGTACATAGTTTATTTATTTATTTGCATTACTGCTGTCCATTTTTCAATATATCTGCCCGTTTAAGATCTCTTCTTTTGGTCTTTGCATTATTTCGGAGGGGGGGGTTTGTGGGTTGTGACAGTGATCTGTGGGAATGCATTGATGTGTGTGTTGTAGTGGGTGTGGGTGGGTGGGTGTGTGCCGGTAATCTTTTCCCTCCCCTGTGTCGTAGGTGCAGTACTCACCGATGTCTTCCGCGCCGCCGGGCGTGCTCCTGGTACAGGAGCAGGTATAGGAGTGCGGGGATGACCTGTAACTCGGGTTCCATACTGCCGGAATCTCGCGTGGAGTATGTGGAGGTGAGCGTTTTCCCGTTCGTAGTCTGTTTCCGCCGTGTTTTTATCGGCAGGGCTCCCGCCCCGGAAAAGGTGGCGGATTGGTGGGTCGTTATCGGGTAGGCGGTACCTTGTCTCCCGCCGGGCTGTTGGCGGTGACCGCCAGGCTGTTTGTTTGTACCGCCGTGGCGGTCGGAGTGTTGAAGCGGCGGTCTCTGTTGGCGGTAACCGCCAGGGTCAGAATTCCATTTTTTGGACCGCCAGCCTGTCGGCGGTATGGTCGCGGCTTTAACACCGACCGCCAGGGTTGGAATGAGGGCCTATATGTCCTACCTTAACCATACACTACACCCTGCCCTTGGGGCTGCCTAGAGCCTACCTTAGGGGTGTGTGACATGTAAGAAAAGGAAAGGTTTAAGCCTGGCAAGTAGGTACACTTGCCAAGTCGAATTTACAGTTAAAACTGCACACACAGACACTGCAGTGGCAGGTCTGAGACATGATTACAGAGCTACTTATGTGGGTGGCACAACCAGTGCTGCAGGCCTACTAGTAGCATTTGATGTACAGGCCCTGGCACCTCTCGTGCACTTTACTAGGGACTTACTAGTAAATCAAATATGCCAATCATGGATAAGCCAATTACATACACATTTTGTAAAGGATACTTGCACTTTAGCACTGGTTAGCAGTGGCAAAGTGCCCAGAGTAACAAAAACCGTAAAATAAGAGTCCAGCACACATCAAGAACCTGGGGAACAGAGGCAAAAAGTTAAGGGAGACCACGCCAAGGATGAAAAGTCTAACCCTCATTGTAACAGGTGGTATTCATTGTTAATCAATCATGATTATGACCTACTGGAAAAAGTTTTATCCTCTTCGTTACTCATTCAAATTCCTTTCACACATTTCAAAGTTAACCACATTTTCACAGGGCCTCCTTGAGAAACCCATTCCCATTAATAACATCATTTCCCAGGTATACATATCCTATATAATTAACTGATAAATGTAATATCAACAATTGTACACTCATAGTTTAACCCATGTGGGCTAAATCCTCATTCAAACATTGATTAAACGTTCAAAATAACCTTAATGATGTCATACTGTTAAACTAATTTACTACATTTGTGGGTCTCATCATGCCATCTGCATGTTTCCTACCTCCATGCCAAAGTGAAATTGCCCATGAATCATGCCAAAGTGGGCCCATGTGGTAATTTTCACAATCATTACAGATATTGTAAAGGTTTTTTAAACTTCTAATGAGGTTCTCTAATTTCCTCATGTGTACCCCAACAGTGACTTAACACTCTTATATCTTTCTCTAGTGTGCATTGTTATTACTATTGCATGTGTTCTAAAAGAATCCCTAATTCCCCTGCCTCCATGTCATGACAATCTTAATGCCTTCACTTCACATAATATGCTCTATGGTATGATTACATCTAAAACTATCCCAGCAGGTGTAGTGCTGACTATCATCATCCTCTTCTCATTGATGTCACTTCCTGCTAGATTCATAAATGTATAGAGCTCCTCCTCTATATTCAGTCCACTGGGTGCTTTACTGTCCAACCTTAAGATATACCTGCTCTCAATCTGTCTCAAGAGGTTCTCTCTATTTCTTCCACCAAGGTGCTGGGAAACTGCACCAGTGCCAAAATACTTTATGCTGGTTATATCACTCCCATGGACTTGTATCCATGGACATGTATGCCTAGTTATTGGATATAACCAATACATCTTTACCGCTACACTTATATGCTGTAATATCCTCATGTGGGCCTGCAATTTTGTACTGCCCATGTACCGTAGCCCACATACACATTGCAGTACATATACTTCAAATTCCGGCTTTCAATAGTATGGTCCCTGAATACATATTGGCGTCTTGGATAATGGTGACATTACTTCCTCCATTTCCTCCCCATACTTACAAGCCTTGAATTTATGGCACCTATGGAAGCCCTTCATCTCTGGGCTACTTGATACTAACAAATCCTTCATAGCACGAGTCCTACGAAAGGTGACTTGAGGTAGTGTGGGCAAGGTTGCACTTAGCACTGCGTCTGCCTGTAGAAGATGCCAATGTTTTCTTAGTATAGTTCTTATCTTTTTATAGTCAGTTCTATATGTTGTGATCATTCTGATTTTTTAGATTTTCCTGTTCTGGTTACCTCAACCTTGGCTACTGCTGTCTCGATTACTTCCTTACTGTAGCCTCCATGCAAAGATTGTTCTATTGTTTCTTGCCTTCCAATCTCTCAATCCTGTCTCGTACTGCTTTTTTCTCTTTACTCTTAACAATACACCATATAGGATATAAAAAATGGTGTGTTTAGGGTGGCAACTCGAGGCGTAAAAAATCATATTGCCAGCTGTTGGCTTTCTGAACAATTATACTATAAACATGCATACATATAGATGCATGTTTGTGTGTGTGTATATATATATATATATATATATATATACACACACACACACACATATATATAAATATATATTTGTAAAAATACATATATTACATATATATCTTTTTACCTTATCAGACCCAAACCTTAAACCAAACCCACTATTAACCCTGAAAATACCCTTGCCACCCAAATACCCTTACCTACCCTAAACCCTAAACCCAAACGCCTTTACCCACGATAAACCCTAAAACAACTTTGCCACCCAAATACCCCATGCACAACCGAATACTGAAGAACACCATTCCTACCTAAATACCCCACCATCCTAAACCTAAAACCCCCTTCCCTCCCAAATACCCCTACTCACTCTGAACCCTTAAGAAACTCTTGCTGCCCAAATACACTTACCCACCCTAAACCCACCCTTGCTACCCAAATCCTAAACCCACTCTAAACCCTAAAAATTTCCCTTGCCACACAAATACCCTCATCTACCCTAAACCCCAAAAACACTCTGTTGTATTTCTTCTGTTCCACGCGCTGCGAGCCACCCACTGCGCGCACACAGCGCGTGGAACAGAACGGTGAGAGGAATACGACGGGCGGTGAAGACGGCGGCCGTTGTGGGTCTCCCTCCCGGTTTCAGCATGAATAAATCTTTATTTATGAACTCACGGTGAGTCTTCTTGGATCTTTTTACTGGCGAGGAGGAATGCGGCTCTGCTGACCGGGAGGAGTGAAAAGGAGCTACGTGTTTTGTTTATTTAGTGTGTCAACGGCTATGAAATATTTCTTCAACTGTCTGTTTCAGTTTTTTTTTTTTTTTTTTAAACGTCTACTGGAGCCTCTGAACAGCTGTTTGGTCAGGTTTCAGGGAAATCAATTTCTTCCCAGTTGAGAGACTGATACAATCATCGTGTGGGAGTGTTGCTTGGCAACAGTTTCAAGTTTCTTTTGAAGACTTTGTCAACAGCAAATGTTGGTGTGCTTGTTGCCTAGCAACGGTATGAAGCTTACTTTGGAGTTTTCAAGCCTATATTAGTTGCCTTGCAACCGTAAATACATTAATTTTGGTGTTTTTTTTTATTTTTTCTTTCGTGACAATTAATAAAACAATTATATAAACTTCTATAATAACAATGGAAGGTTTTACAGCGCCAAGTTTTTTTTTTTAACACTCCTGGAGAACCTGTCATATCCTGGGAGGACTTGAAAGAGGGTTTCGAAGCATATGTCTTGGCTGTTGGTGGTGATATATTCACGGCATCCAGAAAACTGGCTATGTTGAAACACTGTTTGGGGGCAGAAGGAAGGCGCATTTTGAAACATTTACCATATCCTGATGAGGATGAAGACCAGAATGAGGATGAGTACGAGATTGCCATGGAACAGTTGAACTCCAATTTTGGAAGAAAAAAAAAATGTTGTTGTGGAGCGTTTTAAATTTTTAAAGAGAAGCCAATTGCCTGGAGAATCAGTTGAAAGTTATGTGGCAAGTTTGAGGATTTTGGCTGCAACTTGCAACTATGGTCATTTCCAGGATGAAATGCTGAGAGACCAACTGGTTTTGAAAGTTAATGATAAAAAAATTCAAGAAAAATTGTTAAATACAGAAGATTTGACATTACAAAAAGCCATTGACTTCATGAAGAGAATTGAGATAACGAGTGATGGTCTAAAGGAACTATCTTCTGCGTCGGGAGCTGTGAATGCGGTTGTTGGAAGAGACTATGGGGGTCATTCTGATCCTGGCGGTCCGAGACCGCCAGGGCAAAAATGACTGAAAGCACCGCCAACAGGCTGGCGGTGCTTTCTTACCTATTCTGACCGCGGCAGTACCGCCGCAGTTGCACCGCCGGGGCCGGCGGTTTCCCGCCGTTTATGCCCCGGCGGTGATAATCCGCCAGGGCAGCGCTGCCCTGGGGATTATGACCCCCTTACCGCCAGCCTGTTTCTGGCGGTTTGTACCGCCAGGAAGAGGCTGGCAGTAAGGGGTGTCCTGGGGCCCCTGGGGGCCCCTGCACTGCCCATGCCCCTGGCATGGGCAGTGCAGGGGCCCTCTGACAGGGCCATGGCCAGCTTTTCACTGTCTGCGTAGCAGACAGTGAAAAGCGCGGCGGGTGCAAATGCACCCGTCGCACGGCCGCAACACCGCCGGCTCCATTAGGAGCCGGCTCCTGTGTTGCGGCCTCATTCCCGCCGGCCCAGCGGGAATGTCGGAATGGGGGCCGCGGGAGTGTGGCCGCATTGGCGGCCGGCGGTAGCCGCCCGCCAAGGTCGGATTGACCCCCTATAAGTTCAAAAAGGAGGATTTGTTAGCAACTTCAGCGAAGATGGAGGGAAGAAAAGATACTATTTGCTATAGATGTGGCCTCAAGGGGCACATTGCGTCTGATGTGTGCTGTCCTGCTGCTGGCCAAGTGTGCAGGAAGTGCAAGTCCAAAGGACATTTCGCGAGAGTGTGCAAATGGGAAAAAATGAGTGTATGAGCACAAGGAGGGATAGAGGTGCAATCAATTCTGTGGGTAGTGATAGTGAAGATATTGACTCTCAAAAATTTATTTTGCAGGTGGTGGATGTTGGGTGTGTGAGTTCAAATGGTCCGCACTGTGTGATTAACATTGATGGAGTAGATGTACTTGGGATGGCTGACTCAGGGGCGAGATATACTTTGATCGGAAAAGAAAATATGTCTAGTTTTCCTGCGCATTATATTAAACCTCCAGATGTGCGTTTACTAGCGTATGGTAACAAACCTATTGAGCTTGTGGGGTATATGGATGCTTCTCTAGAGTTTCAAGGGACGGTAGTCAAGTCAAAGGTATATTTTGTGGAGGAAGGTACCAATTTGTTAGGTTGGCCGCAGCAAAAGGACCTTGGCATTATTCTTGATCCTAATCACCCCGATCAAGTGTTGGGGTCGAAGTCCAGCGTACATATGGTGCAAAAGGCCAATTTTGTAGAAGAATTTCCCCAAGTGTTTAACAATAAGTTAGGAAAATTAAAGGGGTTTGTGCATAGAATTATTTTGAAGCGTGATGCTGTACCAAAGGAGCATAAACCTCGTCCTGTGCCTATTGTGATGAGGAAACAATTACGACGTGAATTATGTAAGTTGTCAGAGCAAGATGTGATAGAAGAGATCGAGGCGTCGGAGTGGTTGGCGCCAGTGGTGATTGCTAAAAAGGCTAATGGAGACATGCGTTTGTGTGTGGATTTGCGGGATCTTATTGCTGCTATATGGGTGGATAGACATCCTCTGCCCAATATTGGTGAAATGTTATCCACAGTGAATGGGGCAAGTGTATTTTCTACCTTGGATTTGTCATCAGCATATCACCAAATTGAATTACACCCAGAGTCACTTGCATTAACCTCTTTTATCACTCCAGAGGGGGTGTACAGATTTAAGCGCATGCCTTTTGGTTTGGCGTCAGCATCGTCAGTATTTCAATGGGCAATGCATCATTTGGTTAAAGATGTATCTGGCGTTACTTATTTTCAAGATGATATCTTGGTGTTTGGTGGAGACCAGAATGAACATGATTGTGCAATGAGAAAGGTGTTGAGTGTTTTAAGGGATAGTGGGCTGACGATCAAATTGGAGAAGTGCAAGCTGAGTGTGCCTGAAGTGAAATACTTGGGTCATTCAATTAACAAAGATGGTATTTTGCCTAAATTGAATTTAGTGGAGGCAATTGAAGGCACGCCTTCTCCCGCTTGTAAGGATCAATTGAGATCGTTTTTAGGTCTTGCGGAGTACTATTCTAAATTTATTTCCAAGTTTGCCAAAAAAACAGTGAATATGAGGAGGTTGTTGTGCGTGAAGGAACAATTTGTGTGGTGTGAGAATTGTGAGAGAGAGTTTTGTTTGTTGAAGAAACAAATTGCTTCAGCTCCAGCTCTTAAGCCGTTTGACACTAGGGATGAGATCATTATTAATACTGATGCCAGTTCCGTGGGACTGGGAGCAGTGTTAATGCAAAAAAGAGCTGGAAAGGAAGCGACAATAGCGTATGCTTCTAGACCGTTGAGTTCATCGGAAATGAATTATTCCACCATCGAAAAGGAAGCATTGGCATGTTGGCGGGGTGTTAACCATTTCCGTAAGTTTGTGTGGGGTTTGAACTTTGAAATTCGTACTGATCATCGTCCGTTGGTGGAAGTATTATCGACCAAGGGTGCGGGTAGGGCCACGCCTAGAATAGCTCGTTGGGTGGCCAGAATGTTGGAGTACAACTATGATTTGGTGTATTTTCCCGGAAAAAAAAATATGTTGGCTGATTGTCTGTCAAGGCTTCCAGTAAAGTCGGTGCGGGGTGATGAATCTGAACCTGATGAACTCATAGCCTCTGTGGACGTGGATGTAGGTTGTGTGACAGAAGGCAGGATCTCACATGAAGAGTGGATTACTGAAGTTCAAAATGATGGCGTGTTACAAGAGGTGATGGGTTATTGTCATCAAGGTTGGCCAAATAGAGGGAGTGCTTCTTCCGAGGCTGAGTACTTTCGACAAGTGGGCGTAGAGTTGTGCATGGAGAACGGTGTTGTGTTCAGGGGTGAGCAGTTGGTGGTACCAACTGTTTTGCGAGAACGGGTGCTAAAGTTGGCTCACGAGGGTAATCTTGCGATGAGCGCTACTAAGAGGTGGGTCAGATCTGAGTATTGTTGGCCTGGCCTGGATAGGGAGGTGGAACATCATGTGAGAGAGTGCGTGTTGTGTGCGTGGAGCAACAAGTCTCAAAAGTTGGTTAAAAGTGATCTTGTTGTGTCTGATAAGTCGGGCGGGCCGTGGAAGAAAATAGCCATTGACATTATGGGTCCGTTTAATATTTTAGGAAGTGTGCCTAAATATGCTTTGGTGGTTGTGGACTATTTTTCCAGATGGCCAGTTGTAAAATTTGTAGAAAATATAAATACAATGAGCGTTGTGGAGTTTTTGATGGATTTATTTGACTCAGAAGGAATACCTGAGATAATAGTTTCTGACAATGGTGTACAATTCGTATCTAGTGTCATGAAAGATTTCTTATGTAGATTTGACATAGAGAACATCAGAGCATCTGTTTATTACCCACAGAGTAATGGTTTGGTGGAGAGATGGAATAGGACGCTGAAAGAAGGGTTGCAATTAGCGATTTATAATGGTGTGAGTTGGCGTAAGGCAGTGAAGGATCTGGTTTGGTCTTACCGTACTTCTCCCCATAGTTTTACGGGAAAGTCACCTTTTGAAGTCATGAGAGGTAGGAAACCGAGGGCTTTGTTGACAAAAGGTGTGGGAAGAAAGCAATTTGAGATGAGTGAAATACCTGATGATTACAAAGTTGGAGATTGGGTGCGAGTGGTGAAGGGTGCATGGTCGGCTAAAGGGGAATCTACATTTTCAGTCTCTTTGGAGGTGAGAAAAGTGTACAAGTATACCCTGTTGCTGAGTGATGGAAATGTGTGGAACCGAGGAAAAATTATAAGGGTTCCTCCACAGTTTAATCAGGAAAAGTTGTGGGAGGTGGAAAACAGTTTGGAAAACAGTGTTGGTAAGGGTTCGACGAGTACTAGTGAAACACCCTTGAATAAGAGTGGACGTGTTGGTGTGATGGTGAGAGACAAGTCGATGTTGAGAAAGCCTAAGAGGTTTGTTGACTTTGTCACTGCTTACAGTAAAGTTGTTGGTATCCACAATATGTTGTGCTACATAAGGAAATGTTTTTTATTCATGTTATTGTATCGATGCATTACACAAATGAATTACATAATTATCTTATTATGTCATGTATATGTATTCTATGATATGATGTTTAGTTTGTGTAGTAATCACACATATATTTGTTTATGTGATGTTGATGCATTCTATGTATTGTTGTGCATTTTCATCGAAGGAAGGGGGATGTGTTGTATTTCTTCTGTTCCACGCGCTGCGAGCCGCGCACGGTGCGCACACAGCATGTGGAACAGAACGGTGGGAGGAATACGACGGGCGGTGAAGACGGCGGCCGTTGTGGGTCTCCCTCCCGGTTTCAGCACAAATAAATCTTTATTTATGAACTCACGGTGAGCCTTCTTGGATCTTTTCACACTCTTGCAACTCCAATACCCCTACGCACCCTAAACCATAAAATTCCCCTTGCCGCCAAATACTCTTACCCACCCAAACCCTAAAAACACTCTTGCCAGCCAAATACCCCTACCCACCCTAAAACCTAAAAACCTTCCTATCCACCCAAATACCCTCACCCACTTGAAACCCTAACAATTCCCCTCGCCACACAAATACCTTCACCTTCCCTAAAACCCCAAAATACTCTTGCCACTCCAATACCCTTATGCACCCTAAACCCTAAAATCCCCCTTGTCCCAAATACCCTTACCCACCCTAAACCCTAAAAACACCCTTTCCAGCCAAAAAACCCTACCCACCCTAAATCCTAAAAACTGTCATTGCCACCAAAATACCCTTATCCACCCTAAACCCTAAAATACCCAAGCCAACCCATTCCCTCACCCACCCCTAAATCCTAAAAACACCCCATGCCCTCCATGCACATGTTTCTCATCAATAATTTTATTGAAAATGTTGCAGTGATAATATAAATGATGTCATAGAAGATGCAATAACTGGTCTAATATGTAGGGTATGTAGCAGTGTATAGCCTGGGGTGAAATATAGTTTCCTTACAGCATGTGTTGAAGTGTCTTAAGAAAAGTAAAATCTGAACCTAACTATACATCCATTTAACTTTTGTTTATTAACTGAATTTCTATGTTTTTTTAAATTCTATTTCCTAGCTATAATGTCCATGTAACTTTTTTTTTCCCAATGAATGTAGATTTTTTTTTAACATTAAGTAAAATACCTACTTACTGATTACAACGCATCTGAGGAGGGGAGTTGGACGCAGGGCATGGCATTGTGCTGACCCCACCCAAGCGTGCTGCTCTTGCCCCCTTCCTCTTTGCCAGCCATTGTCCAAGTCCATGCCCCTGCTCCCTCATTACAGCCCTGTGTGGCCGTTGTTTGGCCACTGCCCTTTCCACCTGCCCTGAACAGTTAGCTTGCTGCCCCATCTACCTCCTCCTTACCCTCTGTAGTCCGAATCCATGCACCTGCCCCCTCCCTGCTGCCCTGCATTGTCCGATATGCTGCCACTGCACTCCATTTAGCTTGATGTTCCTATTAACTCTTCCTGCCCTTCATTGCCCATTTCTATGCCCCATCATTGCCCTCCTGCTTAGCCGCTGTGCTTAGCTTGCTGCCCCTAACCTCCTTCCCCTGCCCTCTGATGTCTTCATGCTTGCTCCTGCTCTCTCCTTTTTGCTCACCATATTCAATGAACCTGCTACTGCCCCTCCTATCTACTCTGAGTATTCTGTTGAGATGCCACTGAAGCTTCCACCTGCTTAGCATGGTCAGATGACTGCTGCCTGTCCCTGCCACATCCACTGTGTCTGTCCGAGCTCAATGCCCCATCTCCTCCCTCCTGTCCTCCATGGTCCATTTTGCCACCACTGTCTTCTGCTCCCCATGCTCTGCTGTGCTGCAACTACTCCTCTTGCCAACCCTGCGTAGTCTGTTGTAAAGCTCCTTCTTTACCTTTCTTGTCTGGGCCAGCCTCTACCCATCTCTTCTAAATATACCTAGGCAGGAATCAGTGAAACAGGAATTTCCTCTCTTCACTGGCCTCCTGAGCCAAACCGGATGAAATTTAAGACGCTGTGCCACATTCATAGAGCACTGCATAAGAGAGGTCCTGCATTGCTTAGGACATTGGCCTCCTTTTATTCACCTATCAGACCGCTTAGGTCCTCTACAGCATTTCTAGCTGCGATCCCTAGAGTGAAGAAGTCTAGATGGGGCGGGAGATCCCTGGCCTATCAGGGTTAAAAATTATGGAATTTCATACCACTTAGCCTGCGTATGACCAGCCACGAACTAACCTTCCAGAAGGCTCTAAAAGCCTGGTTGTTTAAAGTATAATCCTGCTTCTTTTCATATATCGATTCTAAGTGTCCCGCTTTTAGAACTGGGAGGCCTTTGGGTAGCAATGAGCTTTAGAAATTCACATAACATAACATAACATAATATAACATGCTTTCTGTCCTCCATGGTCCTCTGTGCATGCCCCTGCCCCCTCTCTCTTGCCCGCCATGGCCGTTGTACTGCCACCAACACTCCTGCTTGCCATGCATGGCCTTCTGTGCTGCCACAGCCCCTCTCACCTTCTCTGTTTGGTCAGCTTGCTGCCTCTGACCACCTGCCACCTTCCCTCTGTTGTCGGTGTGTATGCCCATATAGCCTCACTGTTGCCGTCCATGGTGTGTAGTGCCCATCCTGTCTGCTCTCCATGGTATGCTCGCTGCTCCAGCCCTGCCCCTTGCCCCCTGCTCTCCTTTTTCCATGTGCAGGTCTCTATCCCCTCCCTCCTGACTTGACTGATCCACTGTTGTGCCTCTGCCCCCTCCCTCCATTCTTTCATGGTCCATTATGTTGCAACTGTCCCTCCTGCCTGTCTGGTATGTTCTGCTTGCTGCCCTTGCCTCTTTCCTCTCTGCTCTCTGATGTCCATGCGCATGGCTCTGTCCTCTCTATTGCCTTCCAAGGCCTGTTGTGCTGCACTGCCATCCTGCTTGCCCTGTGTGGTATATTGTGCTGCAGCAACCCCTGACGCCTGCCTGTATGGTCGGTTTGGTGCCCCTGCTCATCTCCCTCCTGCCCTCTGTTATCCAGGTCCATGTACCTACCCCAGTCCTTCTGCCCTCCGTGATCCAATGTACCATGGTTGCCAACATTTTGAACTTGGTAAGAGGGAGATTTTAGGCAGGAGACAGATAAAATAAAGCCCTTTTGGGCTTAAAAACATCAAGAGTCTCCTGCTTGAATCAGATCTGTTGGCATGTATAGTTGTACTACCACTTTCTGCCCTCAATGAACTGTTATTTTGCCACAGCCTATCTTGTCTATCCTGCATGACTGGTTTGATGCTCCTCACTCCCTTTCCCCTGCCCTCCATGGTCTCTTGTGCTGCCACTGCCCCTCTCACCTGTCCATTGTGGTCAACTTGTTTCCTCTGCACCCTCCCCCCTACCCTCAATTATCCAAATCTATGCCCCTAACATCTGCCTCCCCACAGTATTCTAATGAACAACTAGATTGTTAACATTCTATATGTATTACAAAAGTATGCCACATGACGTCATCTTGATGTAATCAAAACTGTAATATCTAAATCTTCTCCTTTAGAAATTATAAAAATAACAGGGTCCTATTTCCATAGAAATGATAGCTAGTGGTCCAAAAAACTAAAATGAAGAAATATTGTCTGAGTTCTCAAATAGTGACAAAGAACTTTTAAATTATTTGCTATCTTTATGTTTTTTTTATGCAGCTGATCACTTGATTATATGTTTCACTTAGGGGAGAGGATGTGGTGTTGCGGCCAGAGCTGCAGAATTTGCAACTGAGGAACCAGGTGCAGTTTCAGAGGTTCAAGTTTCAGCATCAGTTCGACATCCTATGATCCTGGGAAAATCAATTAATCTACCCATGCCGTTAGCAAAATTAATGTGTCCTTGTTTAATGTATCTAATGCTCATGTAAAACACTCTAATACCTTTGTGTCAAGTCTGCACTCTATACAACTTCAAAACAACACCAAAATTAAGGCCCTCATTTTGACCTCGGCAGTCTTTTTTAAAGACCACAGAGGTACCGCCGTGCTGAAGTCCGCCAGTGCGTATTATGACTGCTGTTAGCCCTCTGTCCTTTTTCAGACGGAGAGCCGCCAGCAGCCACTGCCCCATCATCAGAACACCGCCCATGAATCACGTCCCATGATTCGGTGTGGCAGTGTTCTGGTTATGGGGTGCTGGGGGGCGGAGCAGCCCCCATGGATCCCGTTCCCTCCCGGATGATCAACGGACAAGGTAAGTCGGGTCGGTCTGTGTGCATGTCTGTTTGTATGTGTGCGGGTATGTGTTGTTGTAGTGTATGTGTGCGTGTAGGGGTGTGTGTATGTGCATGTTGGGGGTGGGGAGGGGGTTCCTGCCACCTTTGGAGGGTGGCAGGGGGGTGGGTGGTGTGGGGGGAGGACTCGGGTGGTGGAGTCCCCGCTAAATGCCGGGGAAGGAATTCCCTGGCACTGATAGTGCCTACCGCCATGGATTTTGTGGCGGTTCCAAACCACCCGAAATCCATGGTGGTATGCAGGGTCCTGATACCGCCGGCATCTGGTGATGGCCGCCGGGGTGGAGGCCGAAGTCTCCAGCCCAGCAGTCATCACCGCGCTGGCGGTCGGAGTGGAGAAGTGGCAGATGACCATGGCGGTAACCGCCATGGTCATAATTCCATTTTTGTTTTTTGCCTGCCTGTTGGCGGTATTACCGCCACTTCTCTCACGTTTGCCAGGGTCGGAATGAGTGCCTAATTGTTTTGCACACTTTTATCATTGAGCTATACTTCAGCAACATTTTGGTGATATTTGTGCCACATTTAGGCTCTTTATTCTCTGGTGGCTATCTTGTGACACTCCTCTGTTATGAAGCTCCCTAATCTTATTTACTACAGTATCCTCAGTATAAAATGCTTTCAGTTTTCTACTTCAATTCCTTCAATGTGTCCGTCAGATGTGCAACCCTTTTGGCATAAATTTAGAATGTGCATGTTTTAGTCTACATGTCAGAATGTTTTAATGAAACAGAAGAATGAGATATTTGAGAACTTACTTAAAACTTGTGCTACAGCACTAACCATAATTTCTATGACAAAATGAAACCCCTCATTTTGGTGCTTTCTAAATCAAAAGTTTAAAGCTTTACCAGTTTAATTCTATCAAAATGTCTTCAGGTGTGCAACCCTTTTGTCATCAGTAAGCCTGTTAGTGCTTTAGCTATTCTTTAGTAGAACACTCTGGATGGCTGCAGTAGAACACAAGGGAATCAGCTGACAGACTGCTCTTGTTGAAAGTTCATGTTTTACTGAGAATGTCAGACTTTATTCTCATATGGCTGAGAATGATAGTGTGAATTTACAGAAAATATTCTTCTGGAGCACCTTCCATTAACTTAATGGGAACATCATGAGAAAACAGTTTTCTCTCAAACATGGTTCATGAAATCCCAGCAGGGTAAAATCACCATAGAACACACCACAATTCCTAAAATTAGTACAGCACAATCAACAAAGGACTTATATTGTAACTACAATTTGTTATCACCCATTATCCGTTCTCCTTTCTGTGACCCTAGAAACCGTCCATTCACTATAATTTATTTCAGTGGGGTGCTATCATGTATATTGGTCTCAAGATGGCTAACAGTTTCTGGTTGAAGTACCTTCAGCCAATCAGATCCTACCATGAAATTTGTGTTTTGGCGTGTCCCAGATGTACAAATTTAGATTTCCTTTAATATCTAAAAAAATACTGAATTGAAAGCAGAGTCTCAAAATGGCTGCCAACACTTCCTGGTTGTTGTGTTGGCAGCCAATCAGATCTCTCTCAATGAGATTGAGAGGATTTGCAAAGCCTTAGTACTTCTAGATGTACACATTTGGGTTTCCTTTAATTTCTCCTAAATTACTGAACTGATTTACAGCAAAAAACAAAAAGTGTAATCTGCATACCACAAAACTACCTTATATATATATATATATATATATATATATATATATATAGATGGATAGATATATATGATGGACTCATACTTACCTGCAAAATATGTACATTTTCGAGATACAGCCATGCGTGCATGGTAAAGGTATATCGTTGTAAAAGTTTGTGTGGTAAAAGCATGAATGTTGAGGCCCATGCATTGTAAAGACTGCGTTGTTAAGGCATGTGTGGTTCTGACCTTGTTATCAAAGCTGTTCTCCCTGATTACGAGTATCCCATAAATGGTGATATTAATGTGACTGTAAGTGGTGCAATGATTCTGTGTAGTAAAATATACACCATTGTTAAATTTTCACAGATCCAACTAGAGCTTTAAGAGATAAAATCACACTGTGTTCTTGAGTACCAGTGGGATATCATATACTTTATAAGGGTCGATGGTAAAAATCACTTTGCTTGGAATGTTGGTGCAATTCGGGAACTCCACGCTATGCGATGTAACGCGGAGTTCCCTAAATTCTGCCATTTAGTGTGAGGCAATATTTATATTTATATTTATATCAAGATTTTGTGCCTGCTAGTGTGGTTACTTTTTTTAATTGTTATTCTTTTTTGGTTCTTTTCTTTACATTTTGCCTCCATCCACCCCTGACTGCCAAAAGCGCACAGCCACAAAACAGCATTAATTGTTTTAGATATTATTCCATTTCCCCGACTCCCTGCCTGCCAAAGGTGCCCACTGTCCTTCAGTTTTTTAAGGAATATTCCATTTTCCCATGCACCTCCCTGCCTGCTACAGGTATCTCCCTTAGAATAGATGCAAATAAAGCAAAGAATCACATCAGTTTATTGTTATCCTGACTGGAAATGAAATTTTATGTTATGATGGTGTAGTTTCACTTTAAAAATGGTTAGATATATTGTTGTTAATTATTTAGGATAATAACTTAAGTAACCAAACTAAATTATACTGTCCTTGTCTGTACTAATTCAAACTGCAACAATGTTACATTTCGCTAAATGTTTTTCTTGCTTGTTTGCATTCGGTGCCCAAGGGAAGAGACATCATCCACAGTACTACCAGACAGAAGTCCTGTACACAGACATGTGACCATACAACAGATGATGTCATTCCTTCCATCTCTTCTGCTTTGTGCAGCTCAGTGCAACTGCCAACTGCCAGCTTCAAGATGGCCCCAAAGAAAGGTGCTGCCAAGAAAATTGCCAGTGAGAAGAAGCAGCTTTCAATCACTGGTGTACTGGTCCCAACCTTTTACCCAAGACTTGTGTGACCCACACTGGCCTCTAGGGAGAAAGCCAGCAGTAGTAGATCTTGCTGAAGTTGGAGCAGAGCAGGATGTTGAGCTTCCTGCTGAGCAAGAACCTCCCCCTTTAGTAGCATTGGCTCCCAGATCTCTAGCAGGAAAAAGTAAAGGTACTCCACCATCATCTCCAAGCACCCCTTACAATGATCTGGAAATGGATTGCCCCCAGCAGAGTCCAAGGCATGACAGGAGAGGGAAAGAAAAAGAAAAGTTTCTGAAAGCCTTAAAATTATGGAAGGGGAGGAGGAGGAGGATACGCCTGTCATTTTTATGGAAACTGCTCCAGAGGAGACCAACATTAACCCTCATATTCAATTTGCTCCAAGGGATGTGGACATGTACCACCACCATCACCTTCCATATATGTAAGGTCCCTGCTGAGACCTGCATCAACACCTACCTCAGTAGAATTATGCACTGCCGAGAGGCAATCGATGACATACCCACCTACTTCCAGTTCTTCTTCAGGCATTTGGCACTGGTCCACTAAGAAAGTTCTCCTCCCCAGTTGCAAAATGCTCCACTTGCTACCCAAGTGTTTGTTGAGGTAAGCCTGGTTGACATTACGGTACTGGTGGGCAAACAACCCATAGGAAAAAACATTATGTAATCCGGTGGGAGGAGCACCATAAAAATATTGCTGCAAAAGGAGTTAGTGAAGCTGAGGAGAGTGGGAAATCATCAGCTCCAATTACGGTGGAGAGGGATGAGGAAAAAGAAGGTGACATCTTTACTGCAAGCAGGTCTGTCCCCAGTACTGGGCCAGCATCACCCACCTCAGCAATCGCAAAATGTCAGCTGGAGACACCGTGGTATACAGTGACTGCCCAAAGATGCACATTGAGCTGACCACTTACTACTTTTCGGAAGTCGCCTGCATCAGTGGCCCCAGAAAAGAAGAAATTCCAGTCTACTATTATGGGATTGTTTAGGCAGGAGGCGCTCTTTGGCTGAAAGCACCCAATGGCATGTTAGTACAATGGGAAGCTGGCTAAAATGTTAGCTCTGGACTGCCTCTATTTTTTTGAGAAAGGTTTGGGATTTTTAGAATTTGTTGCGGTCATCAGCTCAAAATGGAAGGTTCTTAGCCTGACCTATTTTGCCATCATTGCTGATCCAGTGCTCCATTATGATGGTCTTCAATTGGTTGGACAAGCTTTTCGGCAAAGTGCTGTTCACACTAGCCACTTGACAAGAGATGTGTGGACCAGTTGTCAAGCAGCTGATTACATGTGTATCACTGCACACTGGATTTCTTTTGAGACTGTTAGGCAACAGCTATCTACAGGTCTCAGCGCTGAAGATACTTCTGCCAGTGAGAAATTCCATATCGCTGCAAACATCTTGGAAGACTTTAACATGAAGGTATGTGAATGTCTGTGACCTAGAGGTCTCAGAATTGGATTTGTTGCCACCGACAATGGTAGTAATACAGTCAAGGCCATGGCAGATTGTGACTATATAAGGTTCCTGTGTTTGCTGCATTTCATCGACCTAATTGTACAGGACTTTCTAAAAAAATAAGACATACTCAGCAACATACTGACCGCCTGCAGAAGAATCTGCACTCATTTCAGCCATTCTTTTAAAGCCCGAAAGCAGTTGAGGATTATTCATTTTGCTAATATGGTACCAGTTAAAGCCCTGAAACAGGAGGTGCCAACACATTGAACCTTACCTGTTACATGTTGCAACATCTGTTTGAGCAGTGCAGACAGATCGATGACTATGTCACTCTAAGAGGAGGGGACAATTGGGAAAAGCATGAGCTTGGATGTGGACAGATTGGGCCTAGTCAAATGCCTGACACATATGCTACTTCCTTTTGAGGTTTTCACATAGGAGGTCTGCATAGAGAACAGTAGGCTGGACCAAGCTTTCCTGGTATTGCATCTGCTCCAGAACCAGTTAAAAAAGGTGTCTGAAAGGTTCTCACTCGCTAGTGTGAATGAAAACACAGAAGCAAATACCTTGGTTGGGAGCCTCCAAACAAGACTACCAAAAGAGACATCATGTTGTCCAAAGAGTACATCTTTGCCACACTACTGGATCCATGGTACAAAAAATGTCTTTCCACTTTTATTCCTTTGTCTGAAGGGGATGTTTCAAAATAGAAGATGTGGATTTGTGAGCAAGTCAAAAAGAGGTCTATGTGGATCAAAACACAATTGTGCATTGATATGAAAAGTGTTCAGTGAAGAAGTCTCCCCATTCCCCACAGGACATTTGTGACAATGCCTGCCTCTATCCCATGCCTATATTTTTTCCCATCACCTAGCAGGGCTTCCCCAGAAGAATATTGATTTAGAAGACTACCAAATTTCAATGTGTTGCTTGCACCAAAGAGGAGATACAATTGTGCACCTACCACCGTGCTTGGATTGGATGAGGTAACTATTGCATCAATGAGTGATGATATATGACTGAGTGATTGTGAGTGATGATTGATGATGTAGGTGGTGGCAGACGCTGAGGGTGGGTATTCAACTTATTTGTAAACTTGATTTTGATGATTTGCAACATTAGGGCCTGATGCGTGATTATATTTACTGAAGGTGACTGGCCCTTTTAAACTTAGCAAAATGTATCTGCAGTGTCCACTAATTTGTTCTGGTTCTTCAGAGACCAGACCAGTTTACAGAGGCACTGAGAACGCTCTTATAGCTCTGCCTCATTTACTGCAGTGCAGGCTGGACACAAGCCGTGCTCGGGTGAAGCCTAGGTCAAGGGTCAGGCCTGTCCTGCACCCTTCAACAATAGGAAGAGGCAGGGCCACACCCCTTGGTTTGGCTACAGGGGGTCCTACTTCTCCCTTTTGGAACTTTGGTCAGATCTTGCCCATTGAGGTTCATGGAACTATGATTTTTATTATTGACCCTTGCCCAGCCAACATTCTATTCTTACCTTGATCGGCTTCTTGGATTCGGCTTTGGATTGCCTGTATCAGAAGGATCATTCTTTTATAAGAAAACTGTTTTATGTAAAGTGCAAGTATTTATACTGTTGAATCTGCGTTTACATTTATTTGCGTTCACCTCCTGCTATTTCAGTTGCAAAGAGAATGGGAAAAAGAAAGCACCCAGGCACCGTGGTTAAATCACCAAATAATACCAGAGCATTTATTATGAACTATATTACAGGTGCTATGGGAGCAATAGAAAAACAAAGTGCAGAAGAGTCTTTATCTACCTGTACTAATGATGCATCTGGGTCTGTAATGCAGGCTTATGACGTAAATTCAGATTCATCCCTAAATAAATCTCCCAAGGAGATGGTGAATGACACAACAAATGGGGGAGAAAATGGGTCCATTCTCATTCACCTTATCCCCCTAATTCTCAACTCTCTCAAAATGCCCTAGGAACTCGGTTCCCACCCAACAGCTTTTAAATAAACTGGTGAAGGGGATCAGGCAAATGCAATTAAATCAATGAAACCTAAAACTACACATAACCCAACAGTAACTAAATTGAAAACTGGAGCGTCTGTTAACAAGGTATCCCTGGAGGATCTTAAACTGCTTTTTCTATGGTACAAACTCTGGAAGCTCTGGTGAAGACCATCTTGAACACACTTACTGATAGATTGAAGTGTGTAGAAAATCTTAACTCCATGTGCATAGATTTATTGAAGAAAGCACATTAGCAGTCTGTTAGACATATTTCAACAGATGCTGACAGAGTCATATCCCAGATATCCTATGCAGACAATGGATTAGATGTGGAGAATCATTAAATACCCCAGGTACTACCACCTGCTGATGGTTTAACTACAGCATGATCTAATGAAACTTCTCCACATCATATCAGGGATGTTCCTATCCTCTCCCATCTGCAAACTCATACTTGTATTGATGCTAAGGGCCATATTACTTATCAAACCCATCCCATTCCATCATTGCACTCTTTTCCCACCAGGGAACTGCTAACAGTAATTCAGCCAAACCATCAGACTACCTGGATTTACCTCAATCTGTAACACCATATGTAGTAATCTTGGCTAATGTTTCAACCTTACTAATGGAAGAAAATAAAACGTGGGCTTCATTAGGAAACAAATCTCTAAGTTGGTTAAACAACAAGGTAGGCTTAGGAGGGGCACCTTTTGATGATCTAAAAATGGCTAGAAGAATAAAGTTTGTTGGCAGGGGATGAAAATTCTTCCAGAGAGATTGTGTGGTTCTGTCTTTCAAAACACCTGGCCTGGTTGAAACCATCTTACACAGAGTATGTGCCCTACCTAAGACCCCACATCAATTCACAGTATTACCTCTTGGTTATTCCTATGAACCTACCATCATAAGAAAGGTTTTCAGGCAACCGGTACGTGGTAATCTTGGGTTTCCTAATATAGCGCAATATGCTATTTCAACTAACAACCTATTTGATGGGCTGTATTCACTTCATAGAGTAAATAGACTTGTGGGCTGTCCATCAACCACTTCACTTAGGGATAGTGATCTTCATGACACAATTAACAGAAATATGGATCCCCTAGATGGAAAAAAGGCATTTTGTAAAATAGCATCCCCTTTGAGTATTTTGGACCTTCATAACTCTGATGCCACACTAAAGCAGGCAGAGTGTATTCTGAAAAGACCGAATCTTACCACTTTAGGGGTCTAATACTTAAATATTCCAGGTTTGCGCAATAAGCATAACACTGTACAATGGTTGCATTTTGTGTCCAGGTTCCAAATTGTCTGTCTTCAGGAGACAAGGGTTGTTGATCTGATTCATGTAAATGGGCTTTTAAATCTTATTATGTTCTGGCTATTCCTCCGAATTTTGGTAGACCAAAAGGGGGTTTATGTACTTTTACAGCAGATTATGTGACCTCTATTAATATTACTGTGGCAGGAACTAAAATACATTATCAGATTATTACTGTTGATATTTCTTCACTAACCCTGCTGGTTTTAGTTATTTTTTATAAAACATGCATGAATGATGGAAATTACCTCTGCTCTCCAACAACTTAATAGTGATTTCGCCTTGTTAGGCATGGGTAAATCCAAGGAACTTATAATACTGTGGTGGGAAATTTTAATATATGCCTATGTCCTCTGCCATCTAAAAAATATGTGGATTGATAAATAATGACAATAGTGATATATCTACCTTTACACATAATTGCTGCAGTGATACATTAAATGAGCTACTGTTTAAATAAAATGTGGCTTTCAGTAACGATTTATGTAACCCGCCTGTCCCATTTAGAAGCACATTTAATGGTAGAAGTATCTGGGATTTAATTAGGTGTTAAAGCTGGGGCAAAAGAAGCCATTGATGCTTTCATAAGAATAACAAAAGGGAATAAGGAAGAGCTAGCGATCCATCAAAATCACTTTGCACCTGAGAAAAGGAGCTGACCTAAGCGGTCATTTACATTGGTCTCAAAATGTATTACCCATGACATTTTGATAAGTGGTCATTTACCCCAGAGTGCTGAACTGAATAAAAATCTACTTAACCATTAGGTCAAAAGACATTGGGCCCCAGTTGTTGATGACATTGAAATTCTTCGTCCAAATGGTATGCTCGGCGATGGTCATTGAAAGCCCCTAATACATTTCTAGAGCAGTTAATTAATATTCAAATTGAAGCATTTGGGATTTAATTAGGTGCTAGAGCTGGGGCAAAAGAAGCCATTTATGCTTTCATAAGAATAACAAAAGGGAATAAGGAAGAGCTAGCGACCCATCGAAAGCGCATGGCACCTGAGAAAAGGAGCTGGTTTGATTTTACATGCACTAATGCCTGTAAGAGATTCAAAACTGCCCTTTGAAAATTGCCAAGAAACCCACAAGAAGTCCAGGCTTGTAGACAGATTTATAGATGAGCCCTGAAGCAGCAGAAGGAAGGCCTGAAAGATGGAGCTTGGGAGGCCGTGCAGGAAGCTAGTCTTAGTAAAGGTATTATGGCCTTTTGGGGTGTGATCAATTTCCCTTTCCTGAAAGAGGCAGGCAGCCCTTGTTTGAAAATTGCCATTGGCAAAGCTGATTGGATAGGCCATTATACTCATGTGTATTCTAGTTAATTGGAAAATTCAGCTGGTCCTCATTCTTCTGTATCTGGCTACCAAGTAAAAGCTTTGCCCCTTGGGCATGTCAACCTACCATTAGGTTGTTATGGCTTTAGAAGAGAGTGAAGGGGGTAAAGGGGTTAAAGCACCAGACCCAGATAGCATTCCTCTTGACCTTTACAAGGCCAACATTGCCCTGTGGGGCCCACTACTGACTCTAGTCCTTCAAGCCTGTTGTAGTGCATGCTTCTTGAATACCTGGATTGAATTAGCAATTGTTCCCATTTACAAGAAGGGTGATCGCAATAATCCTGCTTGTTACAGACTGGTTTCTGTACACGATTACCCAGTTAAAGTGGCTGGTCACATCATCCTGAATAAATTTTTGGACAGGGCTGAATCCAATATAATTGTGCCAGAATTACAATAAGGATTCTGCTCGGCTTTGGGAACTATGAACAGAGATTACATTTAAGCCCCCTAATTGGAACATATACACTTATTAAACAAGGCAATATGTTCTTTGTGTTTTCAGATTTAACATCTGCATTCAATTGTGTTCTTCATGACAAGCTGTAAATCATTATGAACGACCTGTGGGTAGACCCATTTATAGTAAACTTCCTTAGAGAAATGTATTCAGGAAGTAAGGCTAAGAGAAGGTGTGGACTTAAGGGGGAGCGTACACATTCAGTATATGGAGAGGGGTAAGCCAGGGTAGCGTGCTTCCTCCATTTCTGTTTAATTTGTATATAAATAGGTTAGGAAGTGTTTTGGAAAGCAAAAGTAGTTACCATCCTCAAATTGAATAACAACCAATTCCAACCCTCCTCTATGCTGATGATGCAGTGCCTAAGGCTTGCTCCTCTTTGGGCTTGCAGCGCCTACTTAATGACTTTGTCGCATTCATAAAGGACTTGGGACCACAAGTCAATATAAGTAATACTTTTATCATGAAGTGTGGGAAAAGGAATATGAAGTGCAATATTTTGATTGAGATCACCAAGATATGTTTTACCCCAACCTTCTTGTATTTGGGTATTTTATTTGACATGGAGGGGATTGGGAAACATGCAATCAACTTTAGGAGGCTTGAGTTTATTAAAACTATCATGTCCTTGTTTAAATTTGCTAGGAAGTTGGGTGAGAAGCCCCCAAATGAGATGTTGACTATTTGTAAGGCAAAGTATCAGACTACCGCTATAGATACTCAGCCTGACGCTCTTCAACATCTACATGTCCCCGCTAGCCAAGATCACCAAACAACATGGGCTGAACATTATCTCCTACGCCCAGACCCAACTGATCCTCTCCCTGGCTGACCCTGTAAAGGCCAAAAGATATTTCCACAATAGGATGAGAGCAGTCTCTACCTGGATGGAAGCCAGCTGCCTCAAGCTCAACTCAGACAAGACAGAGACCCTCGTAATTGGCTCCACTCCTTCCACCTGGAGCGACTCCTGGTGGCCTACCACCCTCGGAATGCCCCTGCTCCCATGGACCACTCACAAAATCTGGGCATCATCCTGGACTCTCCATGATCTGCAAAGTAACCGCTGTCTCTTCGTCATGCTTCCAAACCCTCTGACTCCTTCAAAAGATCTTCAAGTGGATTCCCTCTGACTTGAGGAAGACAGTCACACATGTACTTGTCACTAGCAAACTGGATCACAGCAATGCACTCTATGCCAGCATCACCAACAAACTACAATCAAGACTACAAAGAATCCAGAATGCAGCAGCTAGACTCACCCTGCACATCCCCCAACACAGCCACATCTCCTCAATCCTCAGAGACCTACACTGGCTCCCAGTCACAAGCACAACACATTCAAACTCCTGATCCACAACTATAAGGCACTACACAACAGGGGACTGGCATACCTCAACCACCGCCTGCCTTCTACGTACCCAACACACAACTCTGTTCTTCCCAGCTTGCCCTCACATCCATTCTCAAGATCTGGAAAAGCACAGCAGGAAGAAGATCCTTCTCCTACCTTTCACCCTGTACATGGAACAATCTCCTTTGCAGACTCAGACAGACCGCATCACTGAAGCAGTTCAAGAAGGACCTCAAGAACTGGCTCTCTGATTGAGCAGCATGCCCACAAACAGCGCCTTGACATCCTACCGTGATTAGCTGCGCTTTAGAAATTACTGATTGATTGATTGATGGGGCAGAAGTGTGGGGATATGTTAACTGTCAATTGTTACAAATGGCTGAAATTTTTTTTTAAGGAATCTCCTCACTGTCCCGAATTGTTGTCCCACCTTTGCTTTCCACTCAGAAATGGAGGCACCTTTTCGAACAGATTTGATTAAGTCTTAGTCTGTTTTGCTCTGGCTCAAGATCTGGTCACCTAAGTCTATTGGATTAAATCAGGAGGTCATTAAAACTGTCTGAAATCCTGCTATGCCCTAAAATCCTGTGACTTATGTATGTTAAAAATGTTTTCGCAGAACTGGGGCCTTCAAAATATTTCAGTCACCCAGAATCTTTGAGTTGCAATACTAGAAAGGTTTTAAAATCAGAGTATGTGTCCCTGCTTGTGGAGTTGCTGAAACCCAGCATCATCAGGAATCAATTGATTTTGGTGACATACGACATGCAACACTATCTTAAAATTGTACAAAATGTCCATCACAGATTCGTACTAACGCATTTTCGGATCGACATATATCACAGTTTGACTAGTTTTCTTACTATAAACGATTAGTCAAAAACTTTGCTGAAATGTCAAAGTACCATGCACACTGTCTTAGCAGTGGGACTGGCATCAAGCAGCGCGCATGGGTGGCGGAGTAAATTCTGCCCATTTGAAGAGTGAGGCATAGTTTTTAATGTTTTTTTTTTGCTGTGAGTTTCGCCCAGGCCTAATACTATACCTAGGCAAATTCACAAATTTATTTCATTTTTGGTAAAATTAAGACCTGAGAAAGATGAATAGATCACATAAGTGGGACAACATAGAACCTGAAAATTAGCTGTGATGGGAATAGGACCCCAGCACTTGCCTAGTGTTCATATTTTTCTATGAAATCTTCAACAAATCTACTGCTGGAAATGTGTTTTTGAGAATAACAAATCAATATGTTAGTTGAATTTAGGGTTATGCAAAAAGTTTTAAAAACCATCCATATTTTGCTGAGCTCTTGATGTCTGCATTTCATTAAGTTGAAGAAATTGCTAGGTTTAAGTTCCCTTCAGCTGAGTGATTTTTTGTGACCATTGTGAGATCATTTTCACTGCATTCCAACTGAGAATTTTTGCTAATCCTATACCAAGGCCTACTTAAACCCAGCCAAATTAGAAAATATATTCACACTTTGGCTGCCCTTTTCCAACTTTTATATGCACAATGGCACACGTTTTTAGAATTTTTCTCTTCAACATGATTGAAGACTCTTCTGAGATTGCAGAACTCTTAGTTTTCAGAAAGGATAGGAACTGTTAAACTTAACTCTATGAAGAACTTTAGGAATACTAACAGTAAAAAGTGTTTTGCAACTTACAGTTATCTGTACTATATCATAATGTTATTCAACCTCTGGTAGAAAAACTAAAGTATATGAAGTTGATTCAGAACACCGCAGAGTGGCACAGCAGAATCAACAGTGCTTTTAACATTCCTCCATCTGGCGCCCAGTCCAATGAGTGATCCATTTTTCCTGAGGCCATTTTATTGCCCTTACCCTGAAGCAGTACTAATGACCTTGATAATGCCGCACTTTTGCAGCATTTCTATATATTTGGGGGCATATTTATACTCCGTTTGCGCCGATTTAGCGTCGTTTTTTTCGACGCAAATTCGGCGCAAAACTAACGCCATATTTATACTTTGGCGTTAGACGCGTCTAGCGCCAAAGTATGGGCAAATAGCGTCATTTTTTTGCGTGAACGCCTTCCTTGCGTTAATGAGATGCAAGGAAGGCGTTCCCGTCTAAAAAAATGACGGCGACGCAAATGCGTCGTATTTATACTCCCGGGAGTGGTTGTGTCAAAAAACCCCGCATTTGTGCCACTTTTTAACGCCTGGGTCAGGGTAGGCGTTAAGGGGCCTGTGGGCTCAAAATGAGCCCACAGGTGCCCTCCCCTGCCCCCAGGGACCCCCCCTGCCACCCTTGCCCACCCCAGGAGGACACCCAAGGATGGAGGGACCCATCCCAGGGACATTCAGGTAAGTTCAGGTAAGTATAAATTTCTTTCTTTTTTTTTTTTTTGGGTGGCATAGGGGGGCCTTATTTGTGCCCCCCTACATGCCACTATGCCCAATGACCATGCCCAGGGGACATAAGTCCCCTGGGCATGGCCATTGGGCAAGGGGGCATGACTCCTGTCTTTACTAAGACAGGAGTCATGTAAATGGCGTCTGGGCGTCGTTAAAAATGGCGCAAATCGGGTGGAGGCGATTTTTTGCGTCAACCTGACTTGCACCATTTTTAAGACGCCCTAGCGCCACTTTTCCCAACGCCGGCGCTGCCTGGTGTGCGTGGTTTTTTTCCACGCACACCAGGCAGCGCCGGTCTGCTTGCGCCGGCTAACGCCATTCAATAAATACGGCGCCCGCATGGCGCTTCAGAATGACGTTAGCCGGCGCAAAATTTTTTGCCGCTAAACTGCGTTAGCGCAGTTTAGCGTCAAAAAGTATAAATACGGGCCTTGGTTTTTTTTGGGACAAGACAATGAACTACGGAAAGTCTTTTTCCTTCGCTAATAGAATTTCACTTTCATTAGCCCTGTGCTGTAAATCTGATTACAGAAGAGTTAATGTGTTACCTTAGACGTTGGCTATGTAATTCCTGCAGTGTACTTGCTGATGAGAGCAAACATCGAGAGAACATGTTTTGCTTGCTCGTTCTTCATCTCTGTAGCACAGTTCTCATCAAGGTCCGTGAAAAGCAAGAAGACGTCGAATACCTGTTGCAGTGTTTACATAATTACAAATTACGCATGGCAATAAGAAGCAGGTTCGGCCGTCCTTGTGAAAATGGCGGTACTCCTTTATCCGCTTAGCTACTGCCCTGTGTTTAATTAAAGGTGCAAAATACAGTCATTGAAATGTGTGACAACTGTGGATATTATTTATTTAATATTGGACTTATTTCGAGAGTGACAGAATTAAACAAACGTGGCGGATCTCCTGCCCTTATAAGTGAATGAATGAAGAAAGTGAATTGTTTTTTCCAGAAAATATCATAAAAGGACCTTACTTATAACATGTCTATATGCTTCTGTCAGTCAAATAAAAGAAGCACTGCTTCAAGTGGAGTAAAAAAGGTTCCTGATTTCGATCTTCAAGACTTGAATCATGTGTATCAGCTGCCTGTGGCTCACTTTGGTCAGCGTCTGGGAGCCTCCTTGAAGGAAGGGTAGACGAAAAGAAGCTTCAAAATGTGTTTGCTAAAATAAGAACACGCAGACAAGCTTCAAGGTTATTACAGCTTCTTTATTAAGGTGGACCCATGACAACCTCAGCTGCCATCCAGGACCAGCGTCCATGAATAACTGCCAACAGGGACGCTCTGGAATCTTAGACAGAGCTGATGCTGTGAGGATTCCATATGCAGCATTCAAGAACAAACATATGAAACTGCAATACAGTATTACATCTTCTCCTTCCCTTACAACAAAATTAAAATAAACTATAACTACGATAAATTAAATCAAATCTAAGTCTGAAAATTTAGATGGTAATCTAACCAAACAATTACTATGAGTATTACACATTTCGTGAGTATTCAAAACACTAGTTGCCTCATCATTCTCAGAATTGAATGAATCTTGCAACTCTAGAATGTCAGTGATTATGCTCTCGCTAGCACCAATTGAAGTATCAGTGTTCATGTGAAAATCCCTGTCAGAATATACTTTTCTGAAAATGTCAATTGGTGATACATAATTAGGCACTACACTGTTCCTGTTCCACCATCCCTTTCCTACCAACAAAAGAGAAGTCTTACTAGCCTTGATGACTTTCACAGGTAAGGAAAGCTTAGATTCTCCTTTAAGAACTCTCTGTGGTTTTCTGATCAGAACATAATCCTGTACATTGATTGGCACTTCTTTAACATTATTTCTGAAATCATAGTTGCACTTTTGCAACCTTTGTTTTTCTATAACACTGTTTTGTAATTTGCTACAATCAATTTCACACAAACATTTGGATTTATTCACTTCATTATGAGTCAACCAAGTTGGAAGCAATTTGATTCTCGCCTCCTGCCTTTAAGAAGAGTAAAAGGAGACAACCCTGTAGTAGACTGAGGTGTGGTGAGATAAGCCCAAATGTTCTCTTTAAGAAAACATGAGACATCTACATTGACAGCAATAGCTGTTTGAATTCGCTCCTTTAAAAATTGGTTGGCTCTTTCTACCAGACCATTTGACACTGGGCTGTATAGAGCTACTTGAGAATGTTTTACATAAACGTTTCTCATAAAATCTTTGATTTTTTTCAATGTAAAATGTACCCTATTGTCTGTAACAATCAAGGAAGGAGAACCTTCAACTAGGAACAGTTTCTCCAGAAAAGAAATTATAGATTCTGAATTAGTAAACTCCACAAATGAATAATAAATCCATTTGGAGAAGTAATCAATCACAACAATTAAGGACATCATTGATTTAGGCACCAAATGAAAAGGCCAGGAAAAATCTATACTAATTTATCCCAAGGTTTGTCAGGAAGACGAACATTACATAAAGGTTTGGTAACACACTTCCAGTGTTTGTCGAAGACAACACAGTGTGAACAATTGTCCACAAAATTAGTTACCTCTTTGTCAATACTAGGGCACCAATAAACTCCATTTAACTTTTTGCACATAGCAGAAGTGCTCAAATGTCCCTTCATGTGCAATTTTAACCTCAGACCAATAGGTAGAACAAGTAATCCACCCCTCATGCATATACCATTCTCATATGACAATTCCATAGCAATCTGATTAAAAGTTTTTAACTCACCATTGAGATTCTTTTCAGAAGGCCAACCATTTTTAATGAAGTGCTGGACCTGTGTCAACACTTCATCTTTACACATGGCCAAACTCCAGTCATCCTTTGTAATATTGCCATCACAAGGTGAAACAGCATCCACTAAACCTACAACACACTCCGTATCATGGTCTGCAATAGCATCATCAGAACGCGGCAATGGCATGCAGGAAAGACCGTCTGCACAAGTATTTTTCCCTCCTTGTACATATTTCACACTGAGATCATACTCCTACAATTTAGAAAGCAAACACACCAAGCGAGCAGATGCTTTACCCAAGCCATTGCCACAAAGAAGGCACACTAAAGGTTTTGTGATCAGTTTACAGATCACAACTGGTGCCCCAAATAAATGTTTTACATTTTTCCACTGCCCATACACATGACAAGCATCTTTTTTCAATTGTGTTATAATTAGTTTCTCCATCTGTAAGGGATCTTGAAGTAAAATCAACAATGTTTTCCTGCCCATTGACCCACTTGCCAAACACAGCACCAATCTCCTTAAGACTGGCATCAACATTTATAAAAGACTTGGTAAAAGAGACAAAGGTCTTCAGAGCAGGAGTAGACAAAACTACTTCCTTCATATTCTGAAAGGCATCAGCTCCTTGACTGTCCCACACTGTTGCCTTTTTTAAGCAACAAACTTAAAGGTTGAACCATCATAGCAAACCCTGAAACAAATCTTGTGTAATAATCACACAACCCCAAAAAAGAACATAGAGCATCCTTGTCAGAGGGAGCTGGAGCATTTTTGAGTGCTTCTATATTACAAGATTTTGGTTTTATACCATCTCCAGAAATTGTATGTCCCAAATATTCTATTTTATTCAGCATGAATATGCACTTCTCTGATTTGACTGTCATGCCACAAGATTGTAAAAGAACAAAAACTCTCTTCAAAGCCTGAATATGTTCCTCAACTGTCTCAGTGTGAATTAGTATGTCATCCTGGAATGAGTGAATATTATCCATTTCCCCAAATAAAGTGTCTATCATTTTTGGAAAAACACTAGCAGCAGATGCTAGGCCGAATGGTAACCTACAATATTTAATTGCACCAAACGGCGTGACAAAAGCAGTAAGTGGTTAGAAAAATGTACTTAATGATATTTGATGGTAAGCTGATTGTAGGTCTATAGTACAAAAAAACTTAGATTTACCTATGGTTGTCACCATTTCTTGAATGTGGGGAAGAGGATGACAATCTAGTAAAATATTTTTGTGACGAGATCTCAAATCAACACAAAGTCGAAGATCACCAGACCTCTTCTTTGTGAGAAAAATGGGAGAATCCCATTCAGAAGAATCGGTAGGCATGATCATACCCTCAGATACTAACCTATCTAATAATTCCTTCAAATTCTGCCTAACGCTCAAAGATACTGGTCTGAACTTATGTACTATGGGTATAGCTCCTTTCTTTAATTTGATACAGTGCTCAAAGCCCAGAACAGTTCCAACCTTATCAGTGAAAACTTTGGGAAACTGAGATTTCAATTGCTCAGACCCTCCATCTGCAGAAACTAAAGATAAAGAAACATCACTTCTATTAGCTAATGGAGGCATGTCTCCCAAAACAATAGGAATATCATGTCCAGGACATAGAATAATGCCACGCCTAGATAAATCTTTCCAGCCCACAATATCTCTCCCATTAACCGCAACAAATATTTTAGTATATATGCACCTCTCCGAAATTTCTAAATCTGAACAGAGGAATCCAAGGAGTTAGATATCCTGTTCACCAAATGCTTTAGGACTTATATCAAGCTGTTCCAAAACATTTCAATCTGACCAAAACTTAAAATAAGTAGTATCTGCAAAAATTGTTACAGGTGCTCTCGAGTCTGCCATAACTGTTATACTTTGCCATCCACAAGTGCTTCATACAAAGGCCCCTTGATAACCTCAGTTTTCAAGTGCAAGACAGGATCAATAGAGTCCACAGTCAAAATTACATTGGAAAATCTTTCTAGGCAACTATGAGTGTGATCTTCAAAATCACTAGTATGTATGTTACTAATCTTCACTTTACTGAGATTGCTAGTTGTGCCAACACCAATAGCTGTACTTCTACACACCACCTGAAAATGTCCTACTTTGTGACATTTCAAACATTTTTTTCCCCTTGCAGTGCATGATGGATTATTTCCGATATGATTGCGAGAACCACAGCGGAAACAGGCTCTAGTACCCCTGCCTTGTTTGGAAGACTTATTGCTAACTGCACAGATCAAATCATCCTCCGTCACACAATTAGCAGTAGATTGGCCTGTGTGACCTGATAAAACTTTAGAAGAGACAATGGACCTTTCTATACTCTTTGCAATGTCAATTGTTTCTGCGAAAGAAGGATTATGACAGGCTAACAGACGTTCCTGTATTTTCTCAGAAAAGCAGTAAAACACAAATTGGTCCCTTATGTAAATATCTACATTATTGCCAAAATCACATTTAGCTGCTAAAACTCACAAAGTTGGCACTAATTCTTTGACTATTTCTTCAGTAGATTGCTTGCACATGGCAAAGTTAAACCTTTCAAGAAGAATGCTGGATTAATCCGAATACTGTTTTCCCATCCTTTCCTTTCCTTCCAAATAAACATTCCAAACAGTATCCCCTCTTCACTGCACCTGTATAGGAGGCAAATTATCAAACACATGTGACCAGCAACTCCTAGGTGGTTGAACAGCAAGGCCATCTTTCTGACAGGAGAAAAGTCATTAGCATCAATGGCTGTGAGGTAGTTCTCAAAAATTCTCAGCCACTCACTCCATTTTATATCTGGCTTGCCACTCCTTTGTAAAAAAGGAGGAGGTCGAACAACTCCTTGATTGTATGTCATAGTAAAATAAGAGCTTAAAGAAAATAACCTGCACTAAAGTGGTGAAATAGGCCAAAAGCTAATAATGCTGGCTTAAAATGAAGCACAGAATCCAGCCAAAATGTTAGGATGAAGAGAAAAGACAAATGTAACAAACAAATAATTTCCAGAAACAAACCAATTAAGTCAGGTAAGTCTTTCTCTGTGATGAAAATAAAAGGCAACCTGATTTATCCAGCAATGCTCTGTGCCGATTCACAGAGCAAAACGGAAGGAAATTCGATGCCCCCTGGCGTGAGGGTGTTGGGTCAGGTGACTCAAACCGGAAATACGTACTAGCGTATTGCATACGCTATCGTGAGGAGGGTTGTGCAGCGATGGCTCACAGACTGCAGGTGAACATTCTGACAGAGTCAGCTTGCTGGGAGCCGTAAGCTAGTAGCCACCTTGAGCAGTATCCAGGCAACAGCCATCTCACGTATTAGGTAAAGAGGCGCCCTTCAAAATAAATGAAACAAATTTCAGAGTCTTCAAATCGATGACCTACCACTGACCGTGGTGCCGGCGTGAACAGTTTCCAATATGTATATAAGCAATTTCATCTGCAGAATTTGTTGGTGAGTCACATACACGAACAAAGGTTACCCCACTCCTGGTGCCAAATTATGTAGGAAGGGTAGACGAAAAGAAGCTTCAAAGTGTGTAAAATAAGAACACACAGACAAGCTTCAAGGTTAGTCCAGCTTCTAACTGCCAACACAGACACTCTGGAATCTTTGACAGAGCTCACGCTCTGAGGATTCCATATGCAGTGTTCAAGAACATATGAAACTGCAAAACAGTATTACACTCCTTTCCCTTGGAGTGACTCCACGACTTGATACCATAAAAAATTAAGTTAATATATTTCCTGAATCGGGATAGTTCAAATGAATATGTTGTTGTCAGGCAAAACCTTAAAGCACCTTTACATGTTGCATACTCAGGTTTTAAAAACATTAGCCCTCATTTATGGGGATTTGGCGTAGGGCAGACAGCAAGTCACCTTGCTGTGCTGCCCTACGCCAAAGTGAAAGGGCAGGAATGCACAGTATTTTATCCAATATGGAGCATTCCTGTCCTTTACCCCTGCACTGGTGCCAATTCGGCAGCCTATGGACAAAGCAGGCACCCTTACTTCATGGTGCAAGGATGCCTCTGTTGCATGCATTATTGTTTTTGACCAGAAAGGGGCACCTTCCTGCACAAAAGCAATCCTCAGAGGAATTTTCCACTTTTCATGTGTGCTGCAGAATGAATAAAGTTATTTCTCCTTGTTACACTTCACTTTGTGAGACATAAGGTTTTGGAGCATTCCCAGGTTTAAGTGGTTTTGTAAATCTGGGGAGCATCAAAATCCATTGGTGTTGTGTGGGAACACCCATGGAACGCTTACCGTGGGCAGAGTAAGGCAATGCAGTGATTTTTGCTGTCTTGACTTACTTCATCTATGAGGCCATTGAAATCCAAGCAAAGTCACTATGCATGGCCTCATAGACATGATTCTGTAATTTATGCCACCAAAGCGCCCAGAGGCATAAGAGTCTCATAAATATGCCCTATCGGTTTGAATGAAGTGCGATATGCATGCACAAAATGTAGGAAAAAGCAGAGTGGCATTTGGCCTTTGGTTTCTACATGCCTTGTTTGATGCCACTTTTAAATGTTCTTGCATCTTCAGGTCGTAATATGATTTTGATATTAGGTCTGTATAAACAGAAGAGTGTAAGTCTTCCAGGTCCATCTTCCATGAAAGCATTTTCACTTGCTTTTTAAAAATGTTTATATAACCAGATAGGAAATAGAGGAAGTCAGCAAGCTGTAGACAGCCAGATTGGGGACCTTGGACACTGTACTTGATTATGAGGTCAAGGGTTGGCCTTCTCACTCAAGTAGCCTGTAGTGCCAGCCTAAGGGAGCCTAGGTTAGCCAGGTGGACTGAGTAGTAATATTTGTTAGAAGCTGTCTTACATTCTGTAGTGTTAAAGAATTGTAAGCGTTAGGACCCTGTGACTAGGGATAGATGTTTGAAGGACATTACATAATTAATTTGGAAGGCGTCAGGGTGTGCTCTTTAACAGTTATTGGGATAGTGAGAGTTTAGTTAAATGAAGTACACTGACGACTAAAGACATTAACTATGAGCTCTGTGTGTGGTGCGTTTTTGAGCCTGCTATGGGCAGGTGAAGACTCAACAACTGGCGACAAGAAGGGGTACATGTCCCAAAGAAATAAAATTGCTCTACCTGAGAGTTTGCTAGAAATAGCAAACTGCTTGTACGTGTCATGTGTGCCCAAGCCAGAATGCAGAATCCTGCAGTTGTCGCAGTTTGGCGTACAAGCACCGCTCCAGCCCACAAGAGGCCTGGTGGAGAAGGTGAAGGTCCAACAAGGGTGCAGAGCTGGAAAAGCCTGACAAGACTCACAGGAAAGGTAAGGAAAAACAGAAAGTGCTGTGCCCAGCATTGAGCCATGAGTCATACAAAGAAAATGCTAAAGACAATGACTACGAGGTACAAAACATGCAAGGACAACCGGCTATAACGCGCGAAGATAGAGTCAACCAGGTAGGAAATATAAACATGTACTCACCAGTAAGACAACGGTCTCAATTGGCACATCAGACACACCGGTTGAGACCTGATGGAGAGGCCGATACATGTAAAGTAGCAAATAGGATCCATTAACCTCAGGAATTTCATCCTTGAGCACATGCCCACCAATATAAAGTCACAAGATGGGCCTGAATGAGAAAGCTGCCAAAATAGCACAAGCAAATGACACGAACAAAAAAAAGAAAGCAAAAAAATAGACCAAAGCCTGCAAGAAACAGAACATGCACTCCCCATCAAAAGTGAAAAAGGTGAAGGACAGCCACTGGGCAAGTCCGATGACCCAAGTTCAAGTACTGAGCCAGTATTCACCTGAACAGCAAATACTTCAAATGCCAGAAAAAAGATGATTTGGATGATTTCATGCATGCTCTGGGAGAAGTAAATGAGGAGAAAATCATTAAATACTTAAAGAATCTGACTGGTGATGGAGTAAAAGAAGTGAAAAAGAAACTCACACAAAATGAAACAATGTTTTACTGTCAAATTAAAGATGGGTTAGGAGCCAAGTTCAACCCGATGCCAAACGTTGACTGTGAAAGGTACATTTCCAATCAAGCGAGACAACAAGTTTGTGAAATGATGAACAAGTTTCATGAAAGACTTGATACGCTCATCCAACATTGCAAATTCAGAGAATTTAATGATGAAGAAGCTATGACTTAGGAGTCATTGATGGTTGTTTGTTGGACTCATTCAGAAAATGCAGGTTGCAAGCGAATCTCAGTCTTGAAAGGGTGCTAATGGCTGCTAAAACTGAGGAACGAGCCAATTGGTAAGCTGGTGACATGGAAGCAGGAACAGCAAAAGATGAACAGGCATTAATCATGAAGAGTAGACACCAGTACCAACCAGAAGCTCATAAGATGACATCCTTGGAAAAAGAAAGACTGTGTTTCCAATGTGGATGTTCATTCCCACATGAGAATAAATGTCCTGCTATTAAACAAATGTGTAAAGGGTGCAGAAAGGAAAACCGTTTGTAAGCAAAGAAAAAACAACATGTGTTATGAAAGGAGGAGAAGATGGACACCAGAAGGTTGCAGAAGCAGTCTTGTCATAGCCACAAAGACAAAAAAGGACCTCAACTGTTCAAGTTCAACCTGCAGGAGTTCCTTGACATCACCTTGATCAAAAGTGAAAAGGGTAAATGTGCGATGATCATAGATAAAAGGGAATGACTTGCGGAAGTGAGCCTTGCCGCTTGCACAGAATATGGGAAAAGGGCAGAAACAAGTGAGCTAAGAAATCAAAAGAAGTCATATGGACAATGCCCCAAAAACAAACTCAAAGTAAACAATTTCCCAGCAACTTTTGTAACTGATAAGGGTGCATCGATCAACATTATGCCTGTTGATGAATTTCAGTCTTACCCCTAAACCATGATTCAAAGCATCAAGTGTGAAGGTGTACACATGGGACGCTTCCAAGCTGTTACGGAGTCAAGGCCATTCATAGCAACCCTGCGGCACAAGAAGATGTGTTTGCAGGCCCCAATTCACATGTTCAAGGTATTCCATCTAGTGCATGCCTGCCTAGCTTTAAACACCTGTTGACTCGGGGCTGATATCCTTCAATTACATCCTAAATTCACAACTTGAAATTATGAGTCAGTTCACTGTTTCATGGTCTAAGAAGGCTCAAAATGATGAAGGTGAAACTTCACATTGATGAAGACATCAGGTCTGTTGCACAGTGATTCTGCAGAAGAGCATTTCACCTGCAGGAAGCGGTGGAAAAATAGGAGCTAGAGGTTTTGCTGAAACATGATATTTTTGGGCACTCTTGTGGTCCCACACCATGGATGTCACCCATCATGGTAGTGCAGAAGAAGAACACTGCAGTGCACATCTGTGAGGATATGTGCTAAGCCAACAAATTAATTGAGAGACAGATATCCTGGCCTGCACATTGTGGATGTGATCATGCAGTTGAATGAAGCCAAAGTTTTTCCCCATTGTGACCTGAACAAGGGCTTCCAACAGCTTGAACTGGAAGAGGTTTGTAGGTATATTACCAATGTTTTGAATCACATTGGTTTATTTAGATACAAAAGATTAAGCTTTGGAGCAGTCTCTTCTACAGAAAGTTTCCAATATGTTATACGTGGGATTATTCAGTCTATGACACATGCCTTCAATTACAGTGATGATATAATGGTACTTGGTGCAACACGAAAGGAGTATGACAAAGCCTTCAAAGTATGTCAATTACTTGCAGATGCAGGCCTCACCTTAAATGCTGAAACCTTCACAGGAGAATGTAATATTTAATCCCGGAAGATAGATATGCAGGTCCAGAATTGTTCAAAGTTCTGTGCATGAGGACCAGGATCTTAAACAGGATGCTTTTTTTAACAGGGAGCCAGTGCAGGTTCTTCATGTGGGAAGAGATTGAAGCTCATCTAGTTGCCTTGAGGACCAGACAGGCCACAGCATTCTGGACATGTGTGCCCTTCGAGACATTATTGCAGCCCAGTTTTGGAAACAGTTTTCAACAGTTAAGTGACAATATTGAATTAAAAAAAATATTGCAATATCCGGATTAACATTCTGGCACAAAAAAAGGGATTGTGCTGAGAGGATCCTGGATTGTCATACCTGCGAGTCTGAGGCAGCAAGTTATTGAACTCACCCATGAAGGCCATCTTAGCGTATTGGCCACCAAGAGGGCATTGAGGCATCACATGTGGTTCTCTTGTTTCAACGAGAAAGAGGAGAGGGAACCAAAAGAGTGTCATCTGTGCAATTGCCTGTCTTCCAAAATGACTCAGCATCCCCTGACAATGTCCCATCTCCCTGTGCATGCACAGAAGTAATTGGTGTTGATTTCTTGGAGCCTCTGACCAATGGACATCCCTTTATGGTGATCATTGAGCATTCGCAATTTCCTCTGGTGGAAGACATGTAATCCACAACCCTTTACAAAGTCATTGAGCATCTAGATAACATCTGTGCAGTGTGGGGCATCCCAGGGAGTTTCAAGTCAGATAGTGGTCCACCATTCAACAGCAAGAAGTTTAAGAAGTTTCTGACCGGTCTCAACATCAGACGTCAGAAAAGCACACCTTTGTGACCTCACGCCAACCTTATTGTGGAATGATTTATGGGGAAGCTGAAATGGATAATTCAACGTGCATCAATAGAGGGACTTGAACGGAGTAAAGCATTATGCCAAGCCCTCCATGCATACAGATCAACCCTTCATTCCACTACAGGTGAGAGTGCTGCCTCTCTGATGTTCAGGAGAGCTAGAACGACTAAACTACCAAGGTCGACTCCTGAGCCAATCCTTGCATGATGATGTGGTCCATGCTACTGATGCTGCTCGGAAGCAGCAGATGAAGACACATGCTGACCGACTATGTCAAACTGGAGAGGTTGTGTTAGAGGAAGGTGATTTGGCTTCTGTCAAACAAAAGTGAATGCAAAAGATAGATCCACCATTTGATAATGAACCTCTGAAGGTTTCGACATGAAACTACATATGACCAGGGCACATCATCAAGGCAAATCCATCACAAGGGACTCATCCCACTTCAGACGTCTGTCTTGTTAATCATCAATCCCTGAAGATTCAGAGAAAACTGCCCCACCTAAGGATCAAACATTAGAACCTCTGCCCTCGGGGGTCTAATCCAGCTACAGCTCAACTATGTCATACCACACAGTCTGCCCAAACTGTAGGAGCCCCCAGACGGCTGATCGAAGAATTGTAATCCTACTATTTGTTTGTGTCTTTTTCATTAAACAAGGTGGCAGATGAAGGGTCTTAGATCTGTAACTGTTTGGGCCCTGTGACTTGGGTGGACTTAGAAGGGATACTACATAACTAATCTGGAAGGTGTCAGGGTCTGTTCTTTAACAAGTTTTGGGATATTGAGAGTTTAGTTACATGTTGTACCCTGACGGGCAAAACTGTTATCTACAAGCTCCATGTGTGGTTTGTTCTTGCACCTGCTATCAGGCTGGGGAGGAGCCAAAACATTCCAACTTCTGCCTTACCGGTCCAAACTCCAGGCATATCTATGATCGGTCAGTACATTTTGGTAGTTGAAGGACACAGCTACATGAGTTGCATTTTTGTTTGACCACTAATGCTGGGAACTTTGCTTGATAGGTTAAGTGGCCATCTGAAGCTGCCAGAAGCAGCTAAGCTTTTTTCATTTTTACAAAAGCTTCTACTGCAGGACTGTGCAGGCATCTATTTAGTTTACAGAATGCAAATGTCACACCTGTTGCTTTTCCTGCAGCATATTTTAAATGTTGGCTAGGTTTTCCTCTTTCCATCATCCAGACCCCCAATGTAATTATATTTTGAGGTATGTGTTATGTTTAATGTACCATTCTACATGTTTGGGTAGCTTTATTCTTTTGTCTCCCAAAGACAATCATCTTTTTTTTTTTACATTAAGCACCAGCTTATTGCTTACATTGTAATTGTTTGGTTCAAGTGTGCACTCCATGCCAAGCTTTGTATGATGAAGGATGACCAAGTCATCTGCATACTGAATTATTAGTAACCCATTTGCTCCAGTTCTTGATGGAATTGTGTTTGCGTTGCTCAGTGTGCTTCCTAGATTTGCTGTAAAAAGATTGAATAATATCAGCGCTAAGACACATCCCTATTTTAAAACCTATCTGGCCAGAATACAGGTAGTAACTTTATTTTTATGGCCTAGCTTCATGCACACCCATGTGTCAGTGTAAAGAGAGAGGATTGCTTTGAGTAGGGCTGAGGGAATTCCTAATTTTCTTAACTTGACCCAATGAATGTGTCAGTCTACCCTATCAAAGACCACTAAATAATCCACAATGCATGTTAAGAGAGTGGGGTGATTAAGCAATAAGAAGCAATAAATCATATAAAACAGATCCACTATATTATCAAATGTATACATGCTTTGTCTGAACCCTATTTGGAAAAATGGCAACAAATTTGCTCTAGATGTCCATTCTTTTATCTTGTTTAGTAAGATTTTTGCATAGTCCTTGCCTGCGATGTCCAAAAGAACAATAAGCCTGTAGTTGACAGGGTTGGAGTGGTCTCTATTTCTGTATATGTGTGTCATTTGAAGCCTTTCCGTGATTTCAACACTTGGGCAAATTGCATGCAATTCTGGTAAATGGGTGTCAGATAGTTGGCCCAAAATGTGATGCCTGCTGTAGAAAGAGAGTATGGCAGGCCATTTGAGCCTGAGACCCCATTTTCCTGAATGGAGCAAAAGATGGTATGGGTGTCAGATGTAGTTATCTGACTGTTGTTGACTGTTGTTGAGTTTCCGATTGATATCGGGCATAGTATTAGAAGGTGATGAGGAACTGCTATACATTTTATTAAATGCTTGTTCACTGGTCAAGTACTGCTATGATTTTAGTGACTTAGGGCCAGATGTACGAAGCAATTTTCAAGAATCGTCCCGTTTGCGACTTGAAAAATGCTGTTTGGGTTTCGCGATTCAGCATTAGGAAACGGCGTGACAAGGGCGTCCCTTCCAAATACTGAATCCAGATGGTATGTATGATTGTTTTGTGACCGCGAATGCGGTCGCAAAACAATCGCAGTTAGCACTAGTTTCACACTGGTGCTAACCCATTTGCAAATGGGAAGGGGTCCCCATGCCTGCTCTGAAAAAACAAAAAGAAAACTTTTCATTTTTGATGTTGAAATGCAGCTTTTGTTCCTTTAAGGAAAACGGGCTGCATTTTTTTTTTTAAAACCTGCTTTATTTAAATGCAGTCAAAAACAGGTTGGTCTGCTGTCTCCACCAGGCCACCATCCCTGTGAGGGCGGCCATTCCCAATGGGGTCGCAAATTTCGACCTACCCCATGAATATTCATGAGATAGGGCATTTGCGACCCCATTGTGAATCGCAAACAGTGTCACTGACACTGTTGTACATCTGATTTTTGTACATGTGGCCCTTAGTGGATAACTACTCACCCGATATAGTATTTTTAACAGAAACCTGGGCAGCCAGACCTGCAACCCAGAAATAGTGGTTGGAGTACCCAAGGGATTTACCTCCTTTAGGATAGACCGCAAGGACAAACAATGAGGTGGAATGGCAATTATTAAATCAGATGTGAGGAAATTCCCCAATCTGATTGTGAAGCACTTATGTTTAATTGCAACATTACAAACGGAGAAGTGTTTAATGGTCTACTTATTTATTGAAAACCAGGCCCAAAAACAAAGGGCCTGATTATGCGTTTGATGGTTGGACCACCAAACCGCCAAGACGGAGGTCCCTAAAAGGCTGCTGTGCTGGCAGTCCACAGACAGCCGTATTACGATGTACACAGACAGAGCTTCCACCCATCAAGCCAAAGTGCAGACTGCCAATAGCGCAGTGGTCCGTCATCTCGCACCGCCGTAACCAACCACCAATCCTAAAACTAACACACAGTCAATGTGGCAGTCATCTTGCGGCGGTTCGCCAATGGCTGTCGACCACTGCGGTCCACGTTCTGCAAAGTTACAGACTAGTACACATTGGATGAATTCAAAAACACACAGCAGAAAATTATGGGCCCAGTGGACTCATTTGAAAATTGCACTGTAAAACATACCCTTTCAAAGACCATGACATTTTAAATCTCCACTGCAGCCCAGCAAGACAGAGACCATACTACTTTTTGTACTTTTTTCCTTTCCACCTAAGCTACCCATTTGTGCTCATCCCATTTTTCACCTTACAAACCCTTCCACTATTTTATTCATTTTCTGTCCAAAATATCACGTCTTTTTCCCTTTGTCACTGTCACTACTTTATTTTCATGGCACACAACAAACATATATGTTTTTCGGAGGATGATTTGAGAGTCATGGTGAATGAAATCATAAGAGTAGAGCCGCAAGTGTGTGGACTCCAAGTCCAGCACACTACTCTCAGTAGAAAAATGTAACTATGGCAAAGGATTGTCCACAGAGCCACTTCCTTAGACACCACCCTGTGCACAAAGGAGGATTTTAGGAAGAGGTGGAACAACCTGAGGGGCAAGATGCGTTCTCTGGCCTCCGGGCAACAAGATGGAGGTCAACAAGACTGTCAGTAACCCTCCCAGAGCCCCATTACTACGCTTTCCCTGGGAGGAAAAGGTCTTGGCCATCCTTCATCCCGAGGCCTTGACAGGAACTTGTGGGGGAGTGGAGTCTGGTAATTTACAACATAAAAACTGTCCTAAACTGCAATGTCATGCATGCTCACAGCTCAGCTTGGGCCACTGCGTCATTCATTGACTCTACCAACAGTCAATACCCAGAGTATCTGAGATGTGAGTCTGTCAATGTGTATTGTTGGTCCTAGTGTCACAGCTACCAACACCGATCACATGCCATAAGTTGGAATAAGTGTTTCAATAACAAAATCCATCCCAGGACTCAAGGTATGTCTCAACATGTAAATGTATGCTCCATCCTAAATGCAGTCTGGCAACAGATTTGTTATAGGCAAACATGTTCAAGTGCTGGGTATTAGAGGGAGTGACGTGACTGCAACTCCAAGGAGGCCCTGTTCCTTTCACTCCAAGCACCAGCCCAGCATTCGCTTTCCCAAAGATACCTGTGTATGTGTACTCTCAAATGAAGTTTACTCACCTGTTAGTATGCCATTTATCTAGTGTGTGAAGTAGAGGGAGCGACCTGACTGCAAAGCCCAAGATGCCCTATTTCTCTAACTCCATCCACCATCCCAGTGTTCACTTTCCCAAATACATCTGTTAGTAAACTCACAAATTAAATTTACTCACCTGATGGTACAATATTTGTTTACTGTGTGAAGTAGAGGGAGTGACCTGACTGCAAAGCCCAGTAGGCCCTGTTTCTCTAACTCCAACCACCAGCCCAGTGTTTGCTTTCCCAAATACATCTGTTAGTGAACTCTCAAATGAAGATTACTCACCTGGTAGTATGCCATTTGTCTAGTGTGTGAAGTAGAGGGAGTGACATGAAAGCAAAGTCCAATAAGCCCTGTTTCTCTGACTCCCCTACCAGCCCAGCATTCACTTTCACACATACATCTGTTACTGAACTCTCAAATGAAGTTTGCTCACCTGGGAGTGAGCACAATACAGATCATGCTCAACTCAGACACTTGTTTGTCTAACTAGCTCCATCTTGACCTGGTATCCCAAAATGGTGAGCACTGACCTTACTTAGTTTGTACACCATTTATTTTTAAGGCCTTAAGCTGCATCAGCAGACTGGTAGCTGCAACAAATACATTGACATGCCACTGCACACACGATGACTGCAGATACAGATAGAACAAAGTTGTGTTTTTGCATGTATCACACTCAACTAGGCCTCCAAATGGTCAAATGCACATTGTCTCTCCATTGAGTTGGCGTTACTGTTGGTAAGATGTCATGTTCATTCCCCCATCCAAACTGCAAATGTTCAGCCCATCTACTGAGCTGCTGGGGCCAGAGCGTCCATAGCACCGTAGCTCTGCTGAACCATCAACCTATCCTTCAAGTCTGCCACATTCACCTCAGACTGGAAACACACCAAAATCAGCCTGCTACTCAAGAAACCTACCGCCGACCCTAGGGAGTTGAACTACAGGCCAATCTCTCTGTTCCTTTTCCCAGCCAAGGTAACTGAGAAATCCGTCAACCAGCAACTCACGAGTTCCTCAAGAAACACCGTATACTAGACCCTTCCCAATCTGGATTCAGAAGCAACCACACACCGAAACCATACTCTTAGCAGCCACCAATGACACATGCATCATACTGGACTGCGGAGGCACTGCCACACTCATCCTCCTTGACCTCTCTGCTGCATTTGACACCTTCCCCCACTCCACCCTCTGCGACAGATTGCATGACGCTGCCATCAAAGACAAAGCCCTGAAATAGAACAGGTCCTTCCTCACCGGAAGAACATAGAGGATCCGACTACCACTGTTCACAACAGAACCTCAAGATACTTTCTGCTGAGTGCCCCAAGGATGCTCACTCATCCCAACGCTTTTCAACGTCTACATAGCCCCCTCTCTAAGATCACCAAACAACACGAGCTAAACTTAGTCTCCTACACTGATGACACCCAACTGATCCACTCCCTGTCCAAGGACTCTGCACAAGCTAAGAGGAATTTCCACAATGGAATGTGAGCAGTCGGCTCGTGGATGGATGCCAGCTGCCTCAAGTTCAACTCAAACAAGATAGAGCTCCTTGTGATCGGCTCCACCCCTTCTGCCTGGAATGACTCCTGGTGTCCCACCGCTCTGGGTAACGGCCCCCGCCCCCACCGATCATGTGCACAACCTGGGCATCATCCTGGACTCTTCTCTGTCAATGAACTACCACGCTAATGACATCTCCTCATCAAGCTTCCACACCCTCCATCTCCTGTGGACAATTTTCAAATCTTTCTCCTTGACACGAGATAGACAGTCACTCACGCACTCATCACCAGCAAACTGGACTACAGCAACACACTCTATGCCGGCATTACTAAGAAACTTAAATCAAGACTACAAAGAGTCCAGAATACAGCAGCCAGACTCATCCTGGACATCCCCTCACATAGCCGAATCACCTCCCACCGCAGAGACCTACACTGGATCCCAGTCCACAAGCGCATCACATACAAACTCCTGATCCACACCTTCAGTGCACTGCACAACATGGGACTGGCATACCTCCACTACCACCTCTCCTTCTACATACCCAACAGACAACTCCATTCTTCCCACCTGACCCTCACAGCCATTCCCATGATCCAGAAAAGCACAGCAGGTGGACAGTCCTGGAACATCTGGGCAACCTGGTGAGATAGCAACAGAGAGTCTTACAGTGCCCACAACTACACCTCCCAGCCCCAATCCTGGATCCTGAGGTCCAATCCAACACTCCTGACATTGAGTTTCCGGGACCTAGTTGGAGACAGGCTTGTGGGGGTAGGGTCTATGGGGGGTATTCTGTGGGCAGGAAGAGTGGGGCTAGTGGGGCCACTCACAACCAAGCCAAGTCTTGTGGATCTATCAGGAGTCACAAGGCATGATGGGTCAGGTATTGCCTGAAATCTAGGAAATAAAGCAGCTACAGAGGGACATGATTAGGAACATGTGCAAGCAAATGGAATCCCACAATATCCAACATGGCTTCCTTAACAGGGATTCTGAGGGTCATCAATACAACCCTGAACAGGGCTTTTCTGACCCAATCTTCCCCTTCCTTTTGGGTAACCACTTCAGACCCAAGTACGTCTGCAGGAGTCACAGGAAGGGAGGCCCTGCCAGAGGCACAACCAACCACAGGCAACCCTTCCTCTATAGCAGCTGATCCCCTTCCCCTTCGCAAACGGTGACATCCTTGCCAGAATCCAGGAGGTGTGCATGGCAAGATGCCCACCACTGCCAGCAATGAACCTCTTCTTAATGTCCTCCTTTGTGTATCACACATCCACTCTGTGGTCTTATCCTGAACAATGTTCCATTTCTGATGAGAGGAGTACTCTGGACTTTGGACTTTCAATGGTGTAACATCTGCTCCAATGATTTCATTCACCATGACTGACCACTTCAATTAACATTTTTGTTAATTTCTGTCACAATTTCTTTTTCTGTAGTAGATTTGTTATAAATTCACCCATTTTACACACATTGTCTGCTGTCTTCAAATTACATTTTGCCTTGTAGATATGTCAGACCATATGAACCGTATGATGATATTTGGTACTTGTGCAAGCAGGGAGATTTTGCATGTACACAGTGTCCTGCTCAGGATTACAATCATTCTACACAAACACCTGCATACAAGTGTCTTGTCATAAGAAATGTTATTAAACTGTTCAGGGCATAGACTAACAATATGTCTGAAACATAGCAAATCATACATGATTGAATCATACTGGGTAAATGATCAAATTTACAGGTACAGAACTCCAGACCATGGAAGCAATGGATTTATCAACACTGTCCTGTAGAATAAGCAAACATTAAAGTGGTTGATGTCACCATCTGGAGCCATATCGTCTACTACACAAAAGTAATCCAACATCATATAATGCAAAACTCAGACAGATGGTAGTACAACAGTTTCGTTCACAGGGTCATTATAATTCAGTGCCTTGGCATTTGGTGGTATGACACAAACACATGTCATTGATGTGTCACAGGCACTTTGGCCTACAATAATAAAATACATCGACAGCTACATACAGTTCACACAAAAAGGGTGTTCAGCCAGTGTGAAGGTAAACTAGCATGAATATGGCCTACGACTACATATTTTCTGACACATATGATGCATCAGGGCCACCACTTGACAAGGAAGAGGTCCAATGGAGACTTCCAAACTTCCATCCCATCACTATGCAAGCTGTCTTGGCACATGTCTTGTACACTCAGTATGTGACCTACATTCCCCGGAACAATCCATGCACACTTCTTTTATCTGAATAACATCACATACCTGCCAATGTCACAACTCTGAAATGCCCACATGAAGATGTCATGGTGAAGGTACCTGAACAAAGAACAAAACAAGGAGTATAGTTATGAAAACCATACATATCACACGAGACACACAGCAAACATCTGGAGAACAAAGTACATTATGATAAATCTGACACAAACAAAGCAACATCATCAAGATGTGGATTTGTCAAAATCTACCTTATCAAACACCCTTTGGCTGATCTTGCCTGACTATCGGCTCCCTAACTATTTCCAACAATGAACTCCACATATTATCAAAGCTACAGTTCATTGTACAGTCAAAGGCATTTCATCTCATGACATACACTCAGGAGAAGAAGCGGTCAATGAGATCTTGTCGCAAGACAGCTCCTTCCTCTTCACCACTACCATCTTAATTTGGCACTTCAGGATTCTCACCCAGTGGCACAGCAGGCTCCCCCTTGTCTGGCATGTAAGAGATATTCCTCTATGGGGGAATATTATGTAGCATCCACCAGTCCTGTCCAGACAGTGATATATGGCCTTCAGGAGCCCAAAAGCCCATTCCACTGCCCGCCGTGTTCTTCCATGGATCTTATTGAAGTGGACTTCCCCTGATAAAATCATGTGATCAAGAATTTTACACCCAGTACACATCACAGCTGTCAGCCACACAAGGGTCAAATGTGACCAGCATGGATGTCTACACCCAACTATCTGCTCCTCAAATGCCCCTCGAAATTTAACAGTCTTCTCCACCCCCAAAAAGACTGTTAGCGGCGGTGGACAGTGCACCTCTGCAATATGCAATCTGTGCCCAGCAATACAGTACACTGGTGTTTGTATAGAAGAACCTACAAAACAAGGCTGCTTTAGAATGTTTGTGATGACCTGGATAACTTTGACCATGTTGCGTAGATATCCCCTTCAGTAATGATGGATTCATTATCCTTCGAAGATATACATGTATTAAGAAAATTACATATTGTTAAGTACAGTCTTTTAATATTTTGACTCCTTTATAGGAAAAATATTACCCATATATATATATTGCATTATTTAAATACTTTTTTCTGTCTTAGGACGTTTGGGGAATTCCATTGAGAAGAAAAAAATGTTTTGTTTATAACATGGTTTTTAGAGTGGTATGATTGAAGCGGAAAGATAGTTGTTGAAGCAAGGGAGCACGATATCCATGTCCTACATATCAGAGCACTGTATTATGTTTGATGTTGGAAATTACGATTATGAATATCAGTAGTAAAAAGGATGTTGGTGATACCAGAATTTAGTAGTTACATAATGTGAATAATTAACATTTATTTGACATCCTCAATTAATGTTCATATGCTGTTACAGTGTGGGATTCTACTTAGTGGAACCTAATTGGAGGTGTTTTTTTGTTTTGTTTTGGATGCCTGACCTACTTCACTGGACATTAGGAACAGCCCACAGCTGCCGGCAGAAGTTGACTGTGCGGTGGGTTGTATTAACCATGGTGGACACAGCCATAGGCTAATGTTGTTGCCTGTGACAGTAATGGGCCAACGGCTGAGCCTGTGAGTGGTGATGACCACATATTTGGCAAACATTTATGCTGCATTTTGAAAAATTCACTCACTTGACTCCTGACCCTGCTGCCATCAACATCTCCACCACTTCAGTTGCTATGTGCTGCATGGAATCAATCATGTCAGGCCAAGTAGGTGAAAGGGCCCCTGCCTTCTCTTCTGAGGAGCTGGAGAGATTCGTTGAGGAGGTCTTCCCCCTGTATGGTCAGATCTATGGCTCACCAGAGGAGTAGGTAAGAACCTCATAGGCATATTTTATTCTGTTGAACACCATCCTTTCCTTCTTCATAGGCTACAATGTGCCTCTGTGTGCACGCTCAACTTTTTGGGTGCCTATTTTCACTTTTTGTGTGCCATACATGTGATGTACATGGTGCAGGCAGTGGAGAAAGGTACTCTATGTCTTTCACATTAACATTGCGTTCGCTGATGTGAGATAAGGCGTAGATCCTCCTTGTGTTGCATTCCTATATCTAGACAAGGAGACTTTACAGCCATACAATGACACATCTTTGGCTAAGATGGTTGTAGATGTCAAATGGCATATATGTTCATCAGAGCATGAGCTATGTATGTATAATGTTTGAGTCATTTGAGGATCTTGTAAGCAATGTGTATAGTGCCACAAGCACTCAGCCCACATCTGGCCTTGCTAAACTGTTGTATGAGAACCATATAAAAATCTATCTGCCCTTCAGAGTGCCACACAAGTCACTACCCACACAGAGGATGGGCATATAATGCACTTTCATGCATAGAAGTGAAGGAAATGTGAGTGTAATGTAAGTTCTGCATGCTCAGCCTGCAGAGACCAGGGGCTTTCAAATGCATCTCCCAGTATAAGCCAGGCTGGGGTGAAGTTACTGTGGCCATGCAACTGTTACACGGGGCCCACTCCCTGTAGACCTGCTGATCCTGACTTGTGGCCAAAATTAGTCTCCAGTTGCAAAACCTGGCCTGAAGGCCGTTGTCCATTGCCTACGTTAGGAATAGGTACTGCAGTAAACCCCTGACCTAGTACATTTGTGCATTTTGCCCCATTGTCAATGTGTGTCATTGACTTCTGACAGGTCCCTTACTCCCACAGCTCTGTTGTCACCTTTACATTAGTTATATGTAGTTAGATATATTTGTCCAGTACCGGTATAGTGCCAAACCAACAGTGCAGATAGTTGGTTGATTCTGGGAAGAGCATGATATATATAACTCATTAGCTTGGTTACATGCAACCAATCAGACCAAACATACCTTAGTATGTTGGATGCTATCTCTGTAGGATTCACACTTATGGTAAAAGGTGTGTTCTGTGCTACAAGTACATACCACACAAACCCACTTTGAAGTGGCAGACGTTTACATTGGGTTGCCCACATGTCCACACATGCACAGGGAAGAGACCTTTTGCTCCACCCATGGCAGCCCTTTCATTGTCACTTAAGTCTTATGGTGATGTCTGTACTATAGTAGTTGCCTGTAGTGATTTTACACTTTGTAAGGCCACAATGGTGTGTTGTGTTTCATTGTGTCTCACATCACAGTACATGTTGCTTGAACCTGGGTTACCTGATGTCAGTAGGCTTGCTTAGTCAATGTATGCCATGAGCAGGATAGTTGGTTGGTATGCTGATGATTTCAAAAGTGTGAAATCATGTCTCTGTCCTTATCAGCATGTGTGCTTTACCCTTCTGGTGTGTTGACAATTACAAACTTTTTTGCTTGGTGTTCCTGAAATGTGTGAGGCACAACCATTTGGCCACAAAATGGATTTGTAACCTTTTGATTTGTCTCTTGCATCCATACAAGTCAACACCCATCAGAAGAAAGGGATTTGGAGAACCATCACCCGGAAGGTGCGGACTCTCGGGATCCATAGCCAGTGGAGTGCCCACTATCAAAAGAGGTGGCAGGACCTGAGATGCCTGGCCAGGAAAATTGCAGAGGTCCAGCTGGGGCTGTCCTCCCACTGTGGACATGGTAAATGTCGGAGCCTGACCCCCTAAAGGCCCGCATTTTGGCAGTGGCCTATCTTGAACTTGATTAACATTTGAAGGCAGCACAGCAGCTACAAGGAGATAAGTCCTGTGCATGTTTCAGCCTGTTACACTGCCACGTTGATTTGTTGGAGTCTTCTGTCTCCTCCTGAAGATTGGAGATGGGCCATGTGTGATGCACAAGATAAGTAATTATTTGTATAGGTGTGGGAGTTGGTGCATGCTGGTATGCCTTGCTTATTGACCCAGTGACCTAGGACAAACAGAGTACAGTCCACAACCAGTTAGCTCTCCATGGCCAAAACATGGCTGAGTATTGTGATCAATCAGTTCATGTTGTTTGTTGTTGTAGGTGTCATTTGTACCCAACACAACACTTGTCTTCAGTGTGACAGCCCAAACAACTAGAAGTAATAGATCACTGTATTCAGCCATGTATCTGCTCAAGTGAATATATTGGCATATGTCTCCCACAGGCCACTTGCCTTCAGTGTGTCAGGAGTGTGGGTGCCTCACTACTGTCTGTCATGTGAAGGTGGGCATCATACCTGTGACAGAGCATAAATTGCCTATTGGGTGCAGTCACAGATCAATACTTTCCCTTGGTAAGAAGTGATTGTCCAGTGATATGATTTTGGTGACATCGCCGTTGCCATAATTCCTTGTGCCTACATGTTAGCATGTGTACCTTTCACTTTTGCCATATAATTTTCACTGCTGTTTCATGCATGGTCTACCTATCTTCATGGGATGATGTCTAATTCCCTCACATATGTATGCAGGCCAATATGAGTTTTGGATTATACATATGTGATGAGGCTACAGTTCATGTGGTACCATAGACAAGTGTGTGTCACCATTGATTGGTGGTTCACACGTACCCTCGCCTGCCATTCCATGTAATTTGGCTTGTAGAGTTACAGAAGCAAAGAAGGACATGGTAGGTGGGACTACCGTTTTTACTCTCAATGAGCATTTCCATGCCATTAAAACCATTTAGCCAAGTACTTAGTACATGTTAAATTGTGATGGTTCATTGTCTAACTGTTGACATGCATCAGGGAGTAACTTGCAATAATGTGGGAATCATATGTGTTTATGTACATACATTCATCCAAGAGAATCTGTGTTTGCTTGAAAAAAAGGAATAGTTATGTGTCTACCCACTGAGCAACTTGTTAAGGGCCTTCTACAGGTATTTGAGTATCCCTGGGCCTCTACAACATTCAAATGGCTATTGACTTTTATTCATGCAGTCTGAGTAGGGTATTCTCAGGAGTACCAATCGACAAATGTGATTTCCTTGTGGATAACTGAATCATTGTGGTGTGGATATTTGTAGACAAATCGCCCAGACATTTTGCTCAATGTGTCTATAGTGTACAGTTCTGTGCAACATGTAAAATCTATCACAGTAACATTATTTTAACCTCCATGACTCTATCTAGACGATGTACATATAGTGAAGGGACCATTGGGAATTTTTTCCATTGTGACATGAGTGTTTCCATGTCAAATTCTTCCGGCTACTGTACTTCATTCAGCAATATGGATGAATAATTTGGCTGAAATTTCATCATGATGTGATATTGGGTATATGAAGATTGGCTGGATGCCTGACTTTGTTTGGGCATTGTCATACTATTTTGTGACAGCAGGTTGCTGAGAGATGCTACAGAAGCCAAACAATTCAAGATGATAAGTTCTCCTACTTGTTCCTTGGATATTGTAATTGCACGACTCCACACATGCAATTGGAATTGTCTGCGATTCTAAATGTCCTCTTGGCAACAATTCACAGTTCATGTAACATGCATGCATATTGTGTTGCAAATGTTAGAGCCACTTTGTTGGAGCTTGTGGCTGGGGGATACTGTACATTATGATAATCTTTGGTAACCACAGCTGTTCGAGTATGGTCAGGTACATGTAGTGACCCTATTTGTATATTTGTCTTTATAATTGCAGCATCAGCACGGGCAAGCAGAGGAGACAGGGCTGTACCAAGTGGGGAAGCAGCTGACCACGGAGGGACCCAGTGGCCTGGAGGGTCAGTGGAGTGCCACAGAGAACACAGAATCCAAATAATCATTTTTAGATTCTTTTTCCAGTGGCCACTCACTAGTGATTCTCCTTCTCCATCCTTGTCCACCACCCCCAGTTCTATCTTCACCCTCCCTGTTGCTCCCCACCCAATTAGTTGTGCACCTCACCCCTGCCCCATTACCCCTGCTGCTCTGAGTGAGGAGGCTAGTTACCTCCTGAGGAGTATGTCTGTGGGTCAGATTACCATTCTGAATATCATCCAGGTGTAGGGCAGCCAACTCCAGCAAGTGGTTGCGCACCTGGAAGGCATACATAGTGCCATGTCTGGCGTACACAGATCTTCTCTGGCTCTGGCCTCCTCACTGACAGTAGTCTTCCACCCACACCGTACCCCAGATGCCACCCCAATATCCACAGACACAGCTACGACACACACCACACCCCCAGACACCACCACAACAACCACAACCACCACTCCCAATTTAAAGAGCACCTTTATCTCACAGCCCTCTAAGAAATTCAAATGTCTACACCCACACACGTAACAGACACCACCTAAACCCAACCATGACTCAGACACACACACCAGCAGCATCAATACCCACAGCAGTCACAACCAGTTCCTCAACTTCCTAACCCATAGTCCCTTCTGTAGTCCCTACCTGTTTCTCAAAGAAAGTTTCTTTTTTGACCTTGCCATTACCCCTGTGATCTTGCCCCCTCCCAAAACCAAAAGGTCCCCACACACATCCCGACTCATCCCTTCCATGTATTTTCAGATCCTTACACTGCAGCCTCAATTTATAAGGACTGAATCAACATGGCAGTTGCCCTGACCGATGGTCACAAAACTAAAAAAATAATGAAAGTAAGCCCACTGCCCCCTGGTTCTCAGCAGAACTGAGATGTATTAAACACAAGTATAGACACCAAGTAAGGATATGGAGGGATAAATATTGGGAGACATAAAAAATCCAAATATAAACAACTTTTATTGGAATATAAGCAGCTGATTGTGAAGAAAAGATCTGAATCTGTCTCGGACAAAATCAGTAAAAAAAATGGTTAATTCTGACAAACCAAAACACTTTGTACCGATCAGAAGATTTGAAGCAAGATACCTATTTTTTTTATGATAAGATCCATGTGAAAGTTAAAAATTCCAAATTAAATTTTTCTCTTTACAAAAGTGACAAAGTCCCATTCTCAGTGGGGAAATAGAAAAAATTTCAACTTTTTTGTCCAAAAAGTGAAAGAATCCAAATTCAACTTTTTTCATCTAAAAAAGTGTAAAAAATCCAAATTCAATTTTTTTCGTCAAAGACGTGACAAATTTACATTCTGACAAGAGACTTGGAAGCACTTGTGACTTTTTTCAAAAGTTGATTCTGAGATGGGACTTAGAAAAGAATTCAACTTTTGTCTAAGTTGACATGTGTTTTGCTTCCCATGTTAGAATGGGACATTTTGACTTTTTGGATGGAAAGATCAACTTTTTGATCTAAATAGTGAAAAAGTGCAAATTCATAGTTTTCTTCAAAAAAGTGACAGAGCCCCATTCTGAGTAGGGACTTAGAAAAAAAACTCAACTTTTTTCATCCAAAAAGTAAAAAAGTGCAAATTCATTGTTTTCTTTAAAAAAGTGGCAAAGCTCCATTCTGAATATGCTGCAAATTTACACCTAGCCAGAACATTAATAATGCAAGTGATATTCGAGATAACTTACTAGTTCCCCGGGGCACACTATTAGAGTTCTCCCTGCTGACAGAAGGAAAGGTGTGTCAGCTTATCGAATCCACTAAATCTGGATCTCTATCAGACCGCTGTCCTCCATCTGTTCTACAATTAGCAGCAAAGATAATTTCAGGTCATCTTACTACACTTTTGAATTTAATTATTCAAACAGGATTTTTTCTTACTGATTGGAAGAAAGCATTTATTCTTTCTCTACTAAATAAGCCTTCTCTTGATCCTAACGAGGAAAAAAGTTACAGGCTCATATCCCGGCTTCTGCTTCCAGCAAACATACTAGAAAAACACCTCAATTCTGAGCTTCAGGAAGTTTTGGATGTAAAGGAAATCTAAGATGATGAGCAGAACGGTTTCAGAAAAAAACATAGCACAGAGTTGCAGTGGTGTAAGAAATTGGAAACATTATGGACAGTGGAGGAAAAGTGGCCTTGATCTTATTAGATCTTTCTGCAGATTTCTATACTGTCTCCATTCAGTACCTATTAAGTGATTAAAATGCATAGGGGTAGGTGGATTGGCATATTCTCTGTTGACATCTTCTCTTGTGGCTAGAGAGCAGACAATTGCATTTGGATATTTTGCATCCAAAAGTTTCATGCAGGCATGATGGGTCCCTCATGGTCCCTCCCCAAGTCTGACTCCTTCTAATATATACCTGGCACCTCTGGCCAAACTGATTAGATCCTTTGGTTTGTCCAATGTATCATATACAGATGATACACAGATTGTAGTTTCACTCCTGGGAGCTACATCAGAGGTTGCAATTTGATTTGCATCTTGTATGCATGAAGTTGTGAGTTGGATGAACAACAACTATCTGAAATTAAATTCAGTAAAAACAGAAGTCCTATTGTTTGGAAAAGAAACAACATTCTGGGACTCCAACTGATGGTATCAGGATATTGTCCCTTTACCTTCTCCTGTTTATATTTCTACGTGCTGAGAACTTTGAAAAATATATGGCAGTTCATTCCTTTGGATCTACAACAAACAGTAATCACCACCTTAGTATAGATTAAGATTGATTACTGTAAAGCTCTTTATTTAGGAATTCAAAAAAGATATCTATGCAAATTACATGAATTACAAAATGCTGCTGTGTGCTTGCTGATGAAAATTCCCACACACTCATCAGTTTTTCAAGCTTTCAACCAGCTTCATTGGCTTCCTGTTGCAAAGAGAGTGGCTTTTAAAGCACTCTGCCTGGTCTACAAAACGCTTCATGATATAGTCCTTCATTATTTGAGGAACGTCTTCCGTTGGCACAGGCCTAGCAGAACTCTCCGCTCCTGCCATACTAAATCTATGGCTGGACGTAGGGTAAAGCGAGCTTCTTGGGGAGGGAGAAGATTTTTAGAGGCCACTATTAAATTATGGAAAACACTTCTACATCCGCCAACCTCTTGCAGTTCAGGGAACAACTCAAAACATGGATCCTAGCAGAGTGTACAAATATTTCAATTGAGAATCTAGATGTTTCACCTTGAACGACCAAAGTAAGGCATTATGGCCCTCATTATGACCCTGGCGGTGTTGCACCGCCAGGGCCAATGGGGGCGGGAGCACCGCCGACAGGCCGGCGGTGCTCCCTTGGGCATTCTGACCGCGGCGCTTTGGCCGCGGTCAGAAATGGAAAACCGGCGGTCTCCCGCCAGTTTTCCGTTGCCCATTTGAATCCCCCATGGCGGCGCAGCTCGCTGCGCCACCATGGGGGATTCTGACACCCCCTACCGCCATCCTGTTCCTGGCGGTTCTCCCGCCAGGAACAGGATGGCGGTAGGGGGTGTCGCGGGGCCCCTGGGGGCCCCTGCAGTGCCCATGCCAATGGCATGGGCACTGCAGGGGCCCCCATAAGAGGGCCCCACTAGTATTTCACTGTCTGCATAGCAGACAGTGAAATACGCGACGGGTGCAGTAGCACCCGTCGCACCTTCCCACTCCGCCGGCTCGATTACGAGCCGGCTTCATGGTGGGAAGGTCGTTTTCCCCTGGGCTGGCGGGCGGCCTTTCGGCGGCCGCCCCCAGCCCAGGGGAAAAGTCAAAATACCCGCCGCGGTCTTGCGACCGCGGTACGGTATTTTGACGGCGGGACTTTGGCGGGCGGCCTCCGCCCGCCAAGGTCCGAATGAGGGCCTATATGTTTTGTTAGAGGTTTTTAGATGGTGTTCAGCCTCCTTGTTGTTTTTATACTAGCTTTTAGAGGTGCTCAATAAACTGACATACTTTTCTAAACCTCAAGAGTGTAACATTGATTTTTTGTAATTGGATTGGCTTGGATTGGCTTTGTTAATGGGTTACAATGTCCTTTGCCTCATGCGGCGTAGTATATGGAGTTTATTGTCAAGCCCCAGCTTCTTGAAGATGTTTAATTGTTGCAGTGTCATTCAAGGCCTCTGTGTAACTTCATGTTTTTCTTCAATCTTTCAAGCAAGCTGGCCTTGTTTCCTTTTAGTGATTTTCCTCATCTTTGGAGACTCCCAGCATGCATAGCTGTTCAGCGGTTTAAGAATCAAGCAGAAATGTTGTTCTGGAAGAATGGTGGTCACGTTCAGTTCACTCTGTTACAATAAAGTCATTATGGGTGTCTAGTAGCAAGTCACTCACAATCGAGTAGTCCTATGTTGATATACCTCTTTATATGTATATGTGGGGATTTTTGTGGAAATCTCTTGAGTGCTTGATGAGGGCTTAGAATGTTAAGACTGTAAGGCCCGTATTTATACTTTTTTAACGCCGCATTTGCATCATTTTTTGACTCAAAAGCGGTGCAAACTTACAAAATACAACTGCATTTTGAAAGTTTGCGGCGCTTTTGCATCAAAAAGTGATGCAAAAGCGGCGCAAGGAAAGTATAAATATGGACCTAAGTGTGTAACCAGTCCAAAATGGTCATCTTTAATTAATCCGGTGTTGTCTGTTTTTCGGCTGATTGCTTGCCCAAAGTGTTCATGTTGAAGTCCCCTGTCAAAATGAACTCATATGGTGCAAACCTACAGAATAGATTATCACGTACCTTACAGAACCCTTCAACTAATAGTTTTGAAACTGGTTTGTGGAGATATAGATAAATGTAAAAGTATCGGTTTGAGACGTCCATCAATATGAAGATCATAAATTCCCACTACCTGACATGCCGGATGTTCTATGTCATGTGGAGTAGCTTCTACATTTAAATATGTGGTACTGTACATTGAGAGGCCTCCAGATGGAGGACCAAAGTGGTTAATTTTGACGGCTGGGTGGTGTATTTCATAATATCACAGGATCAGCTGTGTTTCATTGCCCAAGTTTCTTGGAAGGCAAAATATACTGTCATTTTCTAAATACATTTTAGTGTTTTGGCTTGTTTGAGAATTGGCCATAGCCCAGCAATGTTCCAGAATATTACTGTGAGCTTGAGCTTAGTTTGTGATGTTGGTCCCTGACTGTACCTGGGTCTTGCTAGGAATTAATTTGATTTTTTGCAGTTAATGTAGAAGAGGTCTAGCCCCAGACTTGCTCTTCGATACCCCACTCTGTTGCAAATATAATGCTGAATTGTTGATTCAAGTGTAGAATGAGACAGATCATGAATTTCTTCTTTAAAAGTGAGTCAGTTACATAATTCACTCCCTTTAGCGTACTTTTCGTTACAGAGTTACAGTTGTACAGTTGTTCAAAAGTATTTTACTGTTCAAGATGTTGGGTACCTTTCCGGTTCCAGGGCTCAGAGTTCAATGCTTCACTGCCTGAAGTTAGGCTTTTCTCTAAGAACTTGATTCACATGATTTGGTGATCTCCAGGTGACTGTGGTAGATTCTGAGTTTGGAGAGAGAGGAATGGTTTTAATGATGATCTCACATTTGTAATGGTTTAAAGAAGGGATGTGTTGTAATATACACAGTAAGTTTGACCTGGTGAATGTGTTACATCTTTCACAGAATGTATGTAAAAGAGAAAACATAGTTTTGTGAATAAGCATGGAAAGACAATTTTGTGCCTCCTTCCTTGGGAAACTCCCATTGTGTCATCCTATTCCTGTTGCTGTATGTTGGTTGATTATTGCTGATTTGTTTTTGAGCATGTTTATCTTGGGTCTTATACCTTTTGGTTGGGGTGCTTCAAGTTGACAAATACTGATAGTTGGTTACAATAGGATGGGACGTCTGCAAAAGTTATTGAATTATTATTCCTGTCTCCTTTGTGGGTAGCTGTTAGGTTTCCTGATGAATTACCATGTTTCTTGCTTGAAGAGTTTGAGTTTCTTCTATCCCCTTGCCCGAGTTCAGGGCCAGGCGATTGCCTGTGTGGTAAATTCTGACAAACAAGATTTAGTTTTAGGCTTAGTTAATCATGGCTTCATAAGAATTTTCCATTGCAGGTTCTGCTGCAGTAATGGTTGCAGTCAGTGGTCCCCTCTTTATTTACTAGCTCTGTCTATCTTGGAGTATTGGAAAGAGTTTGTGGAGAAGTTTGTGTTCCCCGCTTTTGGGCCTGGCTCCCAGTTATCAACCTAGTTTTTCTCTTGTTTCTTTGATCTTTTTTTCTGTCCTCAATAGTCGTTTGTTTCCTTGCTGAGGGGCTTGTTTTGCTGGTGAGTTGTATAACTGAGGAGCAGTAGTTGACTCCATTTCAGCTCTCAAATGTTCCTCTGCCTCGTTGGAGACTGGGTTGTCTTCCCATGGGTAGTATGGTCACGCCTAGTTTCAACTTCCTGAGTATTATCTTCACTACTACAGAAATTATGTCTCCAATGTCCTCAAGATGGTTGAATGGCATGACATGGGCAGGTAGACCGCTCCCTTTTGTAGCATTCAATATCTTTAGGTTGTCAACTAACAGCCACAGTAGTTCCGGAAGGGTACAAAGTTTACCTACAATTTGTGAGCATACGCATTTACTATATGGTAAGCAAAACTAAGTTATAAACATATATGAAAACAACTGACTGACCCAAATGTCAAAAAATATTTAGCCTACTGAAAATCGATAATGTTAAACACCCCAGAAGAATAACATAAATCAGCAAAACTACAACATGCATATTAATTGCAGATTTCAAAGCAGATGATGGTGATATCAGTAAATCATCACAATACAATTTTAACAATTACATTTCAGGGCTGGGCCATCCTTATCTATAAGACTTATTGGGACTTGCGTGTGTGGGAGCAGGCTAGCACATTCAGGCAAAAGCAAAGGAAAGACAAAAATAATTTGAAAAAAATCATCCAACTATGGTAACTCACTATAAATATATGCTGAGGCAAGCACCTAAGCTGAAAAAAGACAAGAAAATACATTTAGTTATACCTCTCCTCATGGGACAGCAGGCAGCGAGAATCCATCAGCAATCACTTTCTTTCGACGTCAGTTGACAACAGCTGCATCAGGACAGTACAGGACACGAGCTGCACATTGGAGAAGTCAGCACTTCAGAATTACTTAAGCATATCAGTGCTGAACAGCATAAAAAAATGGGGCATTTAAGAATATGCCTTTAGTCTTCAAAGATAATCTAGGGGTAAAGGGAATCATGAAAGCAGAGAACAGCTGGACATCATCAGTGTATCAAGACTGACTCTTGCAGAGTTCCGCACGAACTAAAAAAAGGAATAGACTGACACAAAGTAACTTCAACACAAACTCCTCTCCATATTTCCAAAGTTCCTCACTAATTAGAAATATTCACTGTCCGTTGATTGGTCCTTGAGGTGGGCTCATTTCAGACGTCAGAGTCAGGCCCTTATTGTGAGGCTGACAGTCATGAGACCGCCAGCCTCGCAGTGGCGGTCATACCGCCGCAGAGCCAAGCCTCCACAACCCCACCAGTCCCGCTGGTGTGGTCGCACCACCGTGGCCACCAGGGAGCACCTCCAACCCGGCAGCAGGCCTCAGCTTGCCGTCCGGATTACGAGGCTGCAAACCGGCAGGCTTTCGGTGGTGGTCATCCCGCCACGAAAACGCTAGTGGTCACGCACCTGGCGACAGGAATCTGGCACACACATACACACATGTCGGCAAACATGCACACATCCCCCCACCCATCCTCACACTCACACACCCACCCACATCCCTCCACACATGCATGCATACACATATACACCCATTCGGCATATGCATACATGCACTCAGACACACCCACTCACTCCCATTCATCAACACAGACTCCCCCATTCACATTCACATACATGCACACATTCACTAACCCTCTCCGCAAACATGCACATGCACACCCAAACACACAGACCCCCCTCCCCTCCTTCGGACACCCAATTATCTCCTCAATTGAGGAGGACATCCAGAAGGGGATGGGTCCTGGTGTCTTCCCTCGCCACCAACACGACGCTTGCAGGACCCCGCCAAGCTGTATTATGGCTTGTAATATGTTGGGCGGAGTCTTCCTGGTGTGGCAGTGCCGGCGAGGGTCCGGTCTCTACACCACCAACCCCCAGCACAACTGCTGGCTGCTTTCTGCCTCAATAATGGCAGAAAGCAGCCAGCATTCGTAATATGGCAGACTACTGAACACCACCACTGGCGGTATTCTGGCGGGTTGGGCTTTTGCGGTCAGTGAAATTGACCACCAAAGTCCAAATAATGGCCTTAGTGGCCAATGGTTGTTAATGGTACCACCAAGTTTGCAACTATTTTGGATTTTCTAAGCAAAAGTGCATTGTCAATTCAATGATTTCATACAATCTCACCAAAATATTTAATTTTCTAATTGTTACTTCAAGTCCAGTCTCAGGACACAAAAAATAAACTAAGCCTGTTTCACAAAGGAATCATGACTTTCCTGTCTTGTTCCACAGCTAGGACAAATATTATTACAAAATTAACTCTAAACATGTTCCTTGCCTTCAATGCAATAGGACATTCATTTTCACATCAGCAACCTAGGAAAATAATTCAGGTCAAAGGGAACAGAATAAACTAGTAATTTTCCACTAATGATGCAAAGCAAATCTCTCAGGTCTAGTCGAGCTTAGAAAACCTAAATGCATAATAATACTATCAATACACATAAATCTTATTGCACACCTTATTATTAAAGTCAAATATGCAAAGCAAATTATTTAATTGCGAACATTATTTACAACATGTTAGAACAATTTTAGATGCACATTCATTTTTCTGCACACATGTAAATCTTGTTAATAAAATTCATTTGATTCAATATAAGTACGATTAATTCACATTCATTTAATAATTTCATTCTAATATTTATTTAATAAAACATCCTTTGCATTACCTCATGTCAAAAATTCTGTCAAATATAAATGCACAATGTCTTCATGTTAAACGCAATGTCAAAATGTGAATGGCAGCCACAATGTCCAATATAATTCACATGTGCACATTTCACATTTCAATATTAATTCCTCTTTTAAGCTTTTGAGTCAAGGTTAATTAGTCATCATATGCTAACTTCTATGCCACTGATGTATTAATAAAATGTGATCTCCAGCACCAGCATACTTCAACAAGCGTACCTGCTTTCACAAACATTCAAGACACCTCCGCTCATCCGGACATCTGCTTGCACACATCCTACACATATGGAACTCCCCATCCAGTGGTTATGTCGTCTCCTAAATTGCTTCTAAAGCATGGAGCAACCTGCCACTACACATAAGAGCATCCTCCTCACTGCTTGAATTTTGAAAGAAGCTGACGACCTGGCTTTTCAAGTAGTCCCACTAGACCCTAGGTTAGGCTAGGCTCACACCTGCATAGTGCAAGGATATCCTCCCATGTGATAATGTGCTCTATAAATCTGCCTAACATAACAAAACCTAACAAGTATGCCTACAGGCACAGATGGATAGATTCCATAAAAGCAAAGATGCCAAAATCACAAACTGCAAACTAAAAAAGGTATTAACTATAATTACATTGACAACTAAAAAAATGCAAATCTTTGGTAAATCTACTGCTCTCCCATGTTTTTTTGAAAATCTTTTAGTTGTTGGGAAAGCTTCTGGGCCCTCATTGTTTAAAAACCAACAAAAAAATGGCTAAAGTGTCAAATGTTTTTTGATAGGAAAAAAGCACACTCTAGTCATCCCTGGCACTGAAGGGAGGTACCTTGTGAGGGAAGAGAAAGAGCAGCAGCCATAACTAAGAGTGAAGTTATCCAGTGAGTGAATTTAGCCAATGAGTGATGCTACAGCTTGGAAACAGTGGGAAATATTTCCCTCTTTCTGCTTCTGAGCTATGTTGTCTGAGAACAATGCACTAACTCAAATAATATGCTAAAGTAATTCCCTTTACTCCCTGAAGGTGAATAAACCAGGTGCTTGGCTCTGCACTTTGCCAGAAAAGTATATTGTGCTAAAGCCCCAGCCTCTTCTTTTTCTGATGCATTTTTGATTTGGAAAAGGCTGAATGAAGAATGGTCAGATTTTCACACAATTCTGAATATCAATTACCTGAACATAAAAATTAATTTAGAATTTAGACTATCAAAACATAAAGATATATTTTTTGAATTGTGAAAAAAGTGTATATCTCAAACTATGCAACAAAGCAGCATATACAGGTGATAGATTGTACTCAATAGTGTACTACATGTCACATCAAGACATCACAGGCATCCTATTCAGAATACTCCCTACAGAGAACTCGTACAAGTGAAATACTTACGTAGATAGTTAAAAAAAAAAGAATTACAGTATTAATGTCATGAATTAAACAGCACAGTAAAGGCAAACCACTTAGTAGTAAGAGAATCACTGATAGACACAGAGTAATCAGCGCTGAGAGTAAAGCCATCAATTAAGATTTTCTAAGGTGCTGGCATTTAATGTCAATTCTTTTAGAAACCAGGTGTTACTTTTATGGGAAGCACAACTTTAGGTGACCTGTTAAGCTGCAGCAAAACCCTTAATTGGTCAATGATACTATTGTGAGGAAACGAACCCCGAACCTCCCTACTTACCTTGCATGAATCTCTGAGGCTGCACCACTGGCTCCCGACAGCAGGGCAGAGCTTCCAATGACCTGGACCCATCACTGCGAGAGTTAAGGAGGAGAAAATAATGCCACAGCTGCACAGTAAGGGAGTGAGTAGGAGTTCAGGAAAGGAGAGGATCAAGGAAGTGAGACGCAAGTTGGAGAAAGTCTGAACCTGACGTGCATGCCCATTATTTGCATGTTGGTTTGCTCTTCTTTTCTTTTCTTTTCTCATGACTAGCACATCCTTATACTAAAAAAGGACCTACCTGTGTTTATATATATTAATAAAACACACAACAGCTGTGGTGACGGATGAAAGGGATGGAGGCATTTCTCCTGTTCTTATACTTTCTGCTATTTCTCTATCTTTGAGTATCAAGGGTGGTGCCATCTATACGGAAGACTCTGAAAACACTGAAGAAAGATTATTTCCAGTGGACCCATCATCAACATCCTTACAATTGTTGTTTCATCATATCAATAACACTAATAAATACCACCATTCTGATTCCCATCCGGCCTCCACGTTTATATTTCTGCTGAGCCCTCCCACAGCTACAAATTAACTTGGCTCTCCATGAATAAAATCAACCTTCAAATGTAGTTAGAACGTATGTTGTGACGGTCTATGCACATGGAAAATAATATGAATTCGAAAAAGTTAACAAATAGAGAAAGCATCAGAGATGAACATTTCTAAACTGTAACTACACACATGGAGAGCATACCATTTTACCTTTCACTTATTCTTGATGGAGATTGAAGTAAAACTTGTATGCACTCAAAACAGAGACAAGAAGTACCCAAAGACAGTCAAATTTGATTAGATACATCAAAAGAAATAACCTAGTCATATAAATTTAGATGGTATTTTTCAAGTGTAAAGACATGATAGAGGAGGAAAAACTTAACTCAAATTGTGAGAGGTAGAGACATTTTGGATTCATGAGTATACATGTCAAGAAAGACTAAAGAATTAGCAGACAAGTCCAAGCACTGAATAGGAAGTTTCATAATTAGCCGAGATCTATCTTATTTTAACAATGTTTTCTGTGTTTTATCTATAGTCAGCTCAATCTGTTACACTATAAATGAAAGGAATGAAGGTCTTCCACATACATCTCGAAAGAATTCAGATAGATGCTACACCAAAGCCATTATGCATGCTACTGCTATACACATCCGAGTGATTGCTGGAATTTCAATATCCTTTATAGCACGTACAATTGTATTTTTCGATTATACAGTTTTATTTACGGTTTTTGTTTCAATTTAGCTACTGATAACTTTATGTAAAGCATCAGCTGCAAACACATTACAGGATGCATATTTAATTAATATGACTCACTGCCCTGCTTCCCTCCCACCAATCCCTTCCCTGTGACACCTTTTGTGTCATGAAGGATCCTGTGGAGAGACTAGACTATGGGGGTCATTAAAACATTGGCTGTATAAGGCGCTTACCGCCGTGCAGAAGACCGCCAATACACCGCCACGGCCGCGGTAGACCGCCACAGCTATTATGACACACATCACGGAATCCGCTGAAATTCAGACACCCACACAATACCGCCACACCAAGGGTCAGCGAGAAACTGGCGGAAACACATCCTCCACCTCCACGCCAACAGAAACACGCCCATGCCATTACGACCCACGAATTCACGCGGCGGTCTTTCACCTGCGGTATTCCATTGGCGGTACACACCGCCGCGCTCAAAATACACACACATCCCCAAAACACCGCCACATTGGACAATTTGAAATACACACACCTGACACACATACACACACCACTCCCACACACCCAATACTATATAAAACACACACCCACATCACCCACAAACCCCTACTAAGAAAAATTCAGAGAGAAGGCCAGAGAGACAGCACAGAACAGACAACCCCATCACACAGAGGCACACAACACCATCATCCACGCAACATCCAAGCACAAAACACCACATACCACTACACTCACCACACTCATCAACACATACACCACCCCACACATCACCTACACCACCCCATGTCACGCCAAAGACACCCCCGCTTCACTGAGGAGGAGCTCAGGGTCATGGTGGAGGAAATCATCCGGGTAGAGCCACAGCTATTTGGCTCACAGGTACAGCACACATCCATAGCCAGGAAGATGGAGCTATGGCAAAGAATAGTGGACAGTGTCAACGCTGTGGGACAGCACCCAAGAAATAGGGAGGACATCAGGAAGAGGTGGAACGACCTACTGGGGAAGGTGCATTCCACGGTATCCAGGCACCACATCGCGGTACAGCGGACTGGCGGCGGACCCCCACCTCCTCCCCCACAACTAACAACATGGGAGGAGCAAGTCTTGTCCATCTTGCATCCTGAGGGCCTCGGAGGAGTCATTGGAGGAACGGACACTGGTAAGTCTAATCTTAACCATCATACCCCCCACCCTACCTGCATGATATCACACACCCCCACCATCACACCCTCCCCTATCACCCCAAATACTCACCTATCTACCCATGACACCAACCACTTATCCCAACCCCAAGACCTGCATGACATAACTAAGCATGGACACCCATCACCAAAGCATGCCCACTGCACAGACCCACAACACCCCCCAACCATCAGCACACAAGCCCCCACACAGGAATGCAGCACTGGGGTTCACGAACACCCAACCATTGCACTCCATGAAACACACACATGCAATAATCATGTACTTATACCCCCGCAGGAACCCGAAGGAACGTCACCACACCAGAGGGTCCAGACAACACCACTCCACCCCCAGAAGAGGCCCACAGTGACGACAACATCTCTGCCCCACTGCATCTTGATGACCAGGCCGGACCATCATGGGCCTCAGGACAGTCGGTTCCCCTTGCGCAACCACAGCCCAACACCGAGCTTAAACCCTCTGGTAACACCAGCACAGCACCCACCCAGCGGGCCCAAACCTCCTGTAAAGTCCACTCCACAGAATTCCTCTTCTTTTCACAAGTTTTCTTTATTATGGTTGAAAAGTCATAACACCTTCAGCAATTATAGACACATCCTTTTCTCTCTCCTCTCCAGATCCTTCTCCCCCCATCATTCCATTCCTGACCTCAGCTTACTACCTCATCACATTCTAGATTCCTTAAAGGAGATGCTACAATAAATACTAAGATCTCCACACACCTCCCCCCTTTCATTAAAACAAAACAAATCAAAATGAACACAATATAATTAACTATATACAATAATGTAAAATACCATAAAAAATATTTCAACGATTAAGTATGCAAACATTCCCCATGTCCCATGTGGATCCATTTTCTAAGACCACCACATTTTTTTTCACATTCGACACACGTTGAGGAGGAAAATATTTGCTTTCTCCTTTAAGAACTATACCCTTCTTCCTTACCGCCACCCAATCTCCTTTTTGTATTGTACAAGATTTCACACCCATCCTCCTATCGTAGTGTGTGGCACATTTTTCCTGCATCTTTTCAACTCTTGCCCTTATTGACTCTCTATCAACCATCACTCTGTTATTATTGGTCTTCAACCACACCGGGCACTCCAACACACCAGGTTCCCGTCCCTTTAATGATACAAAAGGTGACACTCCCGTAGTAGAATGGGGAGACGTTCTATAAGTCCATATCATTTTACTCAACTCTTTTCTCCATGGAAGTCGATTCGCCAGAGATAACTGTATATTTTCCATTATTAATCGGTTTACCCTCTCCACCAGACCATTGGCTTGCGGATGGAAAAGAGCTACCCTCTCATGTTTGATTCCAACTCTTCGTATATAATCAGTCATTTCTGATGATATAAATTGCACCCCATTATCGGATACAATGCATTTTGGAAAGCCTTCCTCCATGAATACCTTCTCAAAGAATTCTATCACCACTGAAGTTTTCACGTGCCCAACTACCTTAGTAGTGCACCATTTAGAATGATAATCTACTAACACCAATATATATTTACACCCCACTCCCAAACTAGGAATAGGCCCAATAAAATCTGTAGCCAACTCTTACCACGGACCACTAGGAAACTTCACAGGAGCCAGGGGTACGTGCCTCAACACCTTGGTCTTATCGCTATTGGCACATGCCACACAATTTTTTACTGCTTTTTCCACTTGCTTGTCCATCTCAAGCCACCAAAATGTCTGTCTCACCTTCCTTTTCATTGTTCCCCTTCCCAGATGTCCTTGATGGGTAATTTCAATAATGTGTTTACGTATATTAACAGGTGGAACAAGTTGATCTCTTCTTAATAACCTCCCATTAACTATACTTACTTGATCCCTAATTCTAAAGTACTTTACCAAATCACAATCCAGCTCATCACCAGTCTTCCAACCATTAATTACTCTTTCTTTCACGACTTGCATAGTTACATCACTAACTTCTGCCTGTTCCCACTCTTGTGCTGTTATAGCCATTTCTCCTAAAATAGTGCTCACCACTTCTTTCGACTCCATTTCCTGAAACTCACCATCATCCACTGGCGCTCTAGACAAGTAGTCCGCCACAACATTCTTATTACCTTTCACAAATTCCACCGTAAAGTTGTAACCCAATACTGACAATAACCACTTGGAAATTCGCAGAGTAATACCACCCTCTAAACCACGCACCCCTTTAAAAATGTAGGTAAGTGGCTTGTGGTCAGTCTTCAACTTGAAGGGTAAACCCCACAAATAAAATTTTAAATGGTTTATTCCCCAACAACAAGCCAGGGCCTCCCTCTCTATCACAGAATATGAGACTTCGGCGCCCTGCAACCTCCTGGATGCAAAACCAATGATGCGTTCTTCACCATCCTTAACTTGAGTTAACACAGCTCCAACACCTACATTACTAGCATCAGTTGTTAAAAAGGTTTTTGCACGTGAATCAAATATTCCTAATGTTGGAACCTTCGAAATATGATCTTTTAGTTCTTGAAAAGAGCACTTGCAACTATCATCCCACACATACGCTACTCCCTTCTTCATAAGTTTCCTTAATGGTTCAACCATTTCTGTAAAGTTCTTAACAAACTTGGAGCAATATTCTGCAAGACCCAGAAATGACCTCAACTCTTCTTTTGAGCCTGGTTCTGGAGCATGCTTGATTGCAGAGACAATGCTCTTCTTTGGCCTAATTCCATCTTCATTTATTGTGTGTCCCAAATATGTTACCTCCCTTTTACAAATTTGACACTTCTCCCTCTTAATTGTTAGGCCATTCCTCTTTAACCTGTGCATTACTTCATGAAATAAAAGATCATGATCAGATTCATTCTCCCCTACGATTAGTATATCATCTTGAAAACATAATACACGACTCATGTCCCCAAAAACTCGTTCCATTATCCTTTGGAACACCGCAGACGCAGAGGCAAGTCCAAAGGGCATTCTCGTATATCTAAAAGCCCCTAGCGGTGTTACAAAAGATGTTAAATGTCGCGAATCAACATGCAGGTTTATTTGATGGTACGCCGAAGACATGTCCAAAACACTGAATGTTTTACCCTTCACCTTCACTGATAGCATTTCCGTAATATTTGGAAGAGGTTGTCGATCAACCCATATACATTTGTTGAGGTCTCTAAGGTCAATGCATAGGCACATTTTTCCATCTTCCTTTGGTGCAACGACTACCGGAGCCAACCATTCCGAGGATTCTATTGGTTCGATGATGTCTTCTTTCAACAATTTTTCCAATTCTTGTTTTAATGGCTCCCTCAATAAATTTGGGACATTTCTTACCTTGTGTACAATAGGTGTAGTATTTTTTTTCACTATAATCTTATGCACACATCCTCTCAAAAGACCCAATTTAGAAGAGAAAACTTCATGATATCTTGCAACTAGATCATGTTCTATTGGTTCCGTCACAACACCAATACTTATCTCCTCAGTAAGTGACACAGGTTCCTTTGCATTTGGATTTAAAATTATTCCAAGGTCCTTCTGATGGCGCCAACCAAGGAGATTTGTACCAAAGTCTGTGATGTACACTTTCCCTTGAATGATTCTTCCCTTAAAGGAAATAGTCATGCAGCACATTCCTATAATCTCTATTTTTCTCCCTGCGTATCCCACAGCTCTTATATCAGGAATTATTAGATTTTTACGCGAAGAATCTGCCCATCCAGAATCAAATACTTCCTTTGAGATGAGGGTGAATAGGCTTCCCGAATCCACCAACAACTTAACCGGAAAACCATCTAACATGGCTTGGATATGCGGCTTATCCAGTGCTTCAGCGCTCTCCTTCTTGACTCCTTGAAGTGAAATTACCTCACAGTTGTGAGAGACCAATTCTCCATGAACCGTCAGGATTATATCTTCCATGGTCTCACATACGTCTTCTACCTCCTGAACCATCTTGTTATCTATGCCACATTTGAATCTGCAAACTTTGGCAAAATGCCCTTTTTTCCCACAGTTGCGACAAATAGTATTCCTGGCAGCACATGTTTTACTGGAAGCTATATGCACTGGGGCGCCACATCGATAACATTTTATAACTCTCCATTCCTGTGTTTTACGTTTTTCCTCTTTACTTATTTTCACATCGTCACCATTCTTATCACACCTATTCCATCGTGTTGCACCGCGAGGTTCCTCTTTCTAATTAACTTCTGCCACAACTCCTTGTTCAACCTGTATAGATTTTACATCCATTTCTTGCAGCCATACAGCTGCATGCTCCATTTTCTTAGCAATCAGTATTGCTTCCTCCAAGTTCGGATCCTTCATCAATAATTTTTCGCGTATTCTTTTGTCACTCGCACACCTCACAAGCTGGTCCCTTATTAGGGAATCCAGTAAATGATCGAATTCGCAAGATAGCCCCAGACCTCTTAGACTCGCTACATAGGATTCAATGTCTTCATCTCTTTGCTGTACTCTGGAAAAAAACTTATGACGTTGTAACACAAGATTCGTCTTTGGAATGAACTGTATGTCTAACATCTGTATAGACATATCAAAGACGTTAGAAGGCTGACCGTCTCCCATTCCTAGCGATACCTCTGGTAAATTCTCATATATTCTTCTGCCCTCAATTCCAAGATGATGTAACAATATGGCTTGGCGTCTCGGAGGAGCATATCGATCACTCCCAATAGCTAACATATAAGTGTTAAAAATCTTCTTCCATTGTTTCCAGGGAATGGATGGATCACCTGGAGTTGCTAGGAACGGTGGTGGTGCTGATATACTTTGATCACCCATTTTATATATATGTTTTCTATTATTATTTTTTTTTTTTTTAAAGTCTCACTTCCTTTTTCCTCAGGTCCTACTTCCTTTTTCTCCTCCTCGTTCGAAGACCTAGGTAAGATTTCCTTTTTTTTTTTTTTTTTTCTTTTGTTCCTGTTAATTTTACACTGTGTGCTCCTTTTCCTCAAATTAGCGCGCGCTAGAGAAATGTGAGTTAAACACGCTTTTCTCTACGCGTGTTGAAAGAAATTTTTATAATTAGCACGAGGCGGCGCGCGGTGACGCACGCCTATCCATTTCTAACGCGTTGTAACAGCGCGTGTCGAAAGCTGCTTCTTCAGTCGCGTCTTTAAAAATAAACAGCGCGTGGCTGCGCGCAGACAGTCTTTAACGGCACAGTTTCTCAAAAGGATTTCCAAAAGGATAAAGTATCGCGTATTGATGCGATTCTAGTTATAAGAATTGCTGATTCAAAAGCAATTTTAAAGCAGTAAATAATGTTATAATTATTGTAGTTTTAAGTACCTTTTTTCTTTTATACGTTTCCTCGAAGGCCAAAATGAATAACTGTTCATTATAATCCAGGAGTGAAGGTGTTCTTTAGCCTGTCTCCTGCACAGGCCCTCGTCGCCAATGTAAAGTCCACTCCACAGAATTCCTCTTCTTTTCACAAGTTTTCTTTATTATGGTTGAAAAGTCATAACACCTTCAGCAATTATAGACACATCCTTTTCTCTCTCCTCTCCAGATCCTTCTCCCCCCATCATTCCATTCCTGACCTCAGCTTACTACCTCATCACATTCTAGATTCCTTAAAGGAGATGCTACAATGAATACTAGGATCTCCACACCTCCCTACCCAGGACAGGTCAGTCAGCGGTGTGTCCACGACTACAGGGCACCCAGGCTAACCCACGACCCCAACAACAACAGGGACCTGGGGGCAGTGGTAGTGGGCACACGGTCCAGGGGACGGAGGCACAGGAACACAGGGGAACTGGGAGGGCTGCTGTGCAACAGAGGGAGGACAGGCCAAGGGAACAAACTCTCAACGAGGCCCTCTCCTCCATCATGGGAGCATACCACCACTCCCAGGAGACGATGGCCACGGTCCTGGACAAGTTGCAGGAGACCCTGCGTCTGCAGGAGGAACAATATTTGGGGTTCAGGGAGGAGCTCAGGACCATCGGCTCCACCCTGGGCACCATCGTAGGGGTGCTGACGGACATTCAAAAGACCTTGAGGGACACCGTGGCACTCCAAGGGGCCCCTGACACTAGCCACGACGATGAAATGCCCACCACCTCCGCCGGCGCTAGTGGACAGGACGCCCCGCCACAGGACCAACACACCAGCACCCCATCCCCTGCAGACGGACAACCACCACGCAAGCGGGCCCTGAGATCCAGAAACAGGACAGAGCAAGATGGCAAGACCCTCGCCAGGAAATAAGACAACTCTGATTGTCCCCCCACTGTCCCACTTGTTACCCTGTCCAAATCGGAACTGACCTAGCTCCACTTCCAATGCCCAGATGTGCAATGTACCTGTGAGACTAATAGACTGGACTTGCCATGGACATTCCTCCACCATCACCCATCACCAGTTTACAACCCCCCTTCATTTTTTGAGCACTTAAATAAACACCCTTGAAACACTAAAAACAAATGGTGTCAGTCTATGATTTGTAAATCTGTATTATAAATTACAGTTTCATAATGGGTTACCCATTGGAAGGCTAACATACCTATGTCACACATCACAAGCCCTTCAAGGATGCAAACAGTTGACACGTAGGTTACCACACTTGTGAAACTGAAATGGAAGGGAACAACTCAATTAACAAATAGTGAGTGAAATGTAGGTACAGGATAGAGGTAGATGTGTGAAAGTTAATTTAATGGTAAAAATGAAAATGTTCTCACCTATGTGTCACTGGAAATATTGCTGTATGACTGACTCCCTGTTGTCATTTTCGTCTTCCTCAGCTTCATCTTCATCACTGTCCACAGGCTCCACAGACTCCACAGCTGCCACAACACCGTCATCTGGATCATCCTCCTGCAGAAAAGGCACCTGGTGTCGCAATGCCAAGTTATGAGCATGGAGCAGGCGATGATGATGTCGCACACCTTCTTCGGTGAGTAGAATAGGGACCCACCTGTCATATGGAGGCACCAGAACCTGGCCTTAAGGAGGCCGAAGGTGCGTTCGATAACCCTCCTAGTCCGCCCATGGGCATCATTGTAGCGTTCCTCTGCCCTGGTCCTGGGATTCCTCACTGGAGTCAATAGCCAGGAAAGGTTGGGGTAACCAGAGTCCCCCAATAGCCATACACAGTGCCTCTGGAGTTGACCCATCATATCAGGGATGCTGCTATTCCACAGGATGTAGGCGTCATGCATTGAGCCAGGAAACATAGCATTTACCTGCAAGATGTACTGGTCTGCCAAACAGACCATCTGGACATTCATTGAATGATAAATCTTCCTGTACACCTGTTCACTCCTGCGGGGGGACCAGAGCTACATGGGTCTCATCAATGGCACCTATGACGTTGGGGATATGTCCAAGGGCATAGAAGTCACCTTTCACTATAGGCAAATCCTCCACCTGAGGGAATATGATGTATCTCCTTACGTGTTTCAGCAGGGCAGACAACACTCTGGACAACACGTTGGAAAACATAGGCTGGGACATCCCTGATGCCATCGCCACTGTTATTTGAAATGACCCACTTGCAAGGAAATGGAGCACTGACAGCACCTGCACGTCAGGGGGGATTCCAGTCGGATGGCGGATTGGTGACATCAGGTCTGGCTCCAACTGGGTACATCGTTCCTGGATTGTAGCACGGTCAAACCGGTAGGTCACGATTAAATAAATGTCTCTCTTCTATTGTCAACAGGTCCACCAGCGGTCGGTACACCGGAGGATTCCGCCATCTTCTCATATGTCCCAGCTGACGGTGCCTAAGAAGGACAACATCGAAGAAACAGTCACTATTCCTCCAGGTATGTACCCACAGTTACACACAAGACTACAGCAGACACAAAACCCTTCCTGTATGTATGTTGAGTGTAGGCCTCAGTATGTGTGACGCAGTTGAAAATGAATTCATGTGGGCCCCTGAAATGGCGGCTGCCTGACCTCTAAACTGGGACAATGGGATTGTGGGGTAACTGCGCTGGCGTTGCACACCGTCGCGGTAGGCGGTCGTAGACCGCGGCGCAATGCTGCATTGGTTAACATTGGACCTTATGGGTCCCAGGAGCCAATGAACAGGTGCGCCGGCTGTGATGATGCGCCCCGCCGCAGACGTCACCGCCGTGGACGTCACCACCATTTTCTATCTGTTCAATCACTAGATACCTGACCTTCGACAGGAGAGGACCTACACTGCTAGTGCTGCTGTGACCTCGGTCTGGAAGCGACGATGGCTGCTGCGTCTGGGGAAAGGGCCCCTGCCTTCACTGCACAAGAGTTGGAGAAACTTGCGGATGGGGTCCTCCCCCAGTACATGCTACTCTACGGTCCTCCAGACCAACAGATTAGTACACAGGGAGCACGTTGTAGGGGCTAGGCCTGGGTGGACAGGGCTGGGTGGAAGAGGGAAGGGGCAGAAGTCATACTGCAGTAAAGCATGGGAATAAATGGGCCACATGGTCAGAGTAGGGAGGGGGCCACTCACATTGATGGTGCAGTTGGTAATGACTGTTCCTCTTTCCTTGTGCATGTCATGTAGGTCAGCGCCCACCAGAAGAGGGACATTTGGCGTGCCATTGCCAAGGAGGTCCGGACCCTGGGGGCCCACCAGAGACGGGGCACCCACTGCGGTAAGAGATGGGAGGACATTCGCCGCTGCAGCAAGAAGACCGCAGAGGCTCAGCTGGGGATGGCCTCCCAACGTGGGAGGGGTGCCTGTCGTACCATGACCCCCCTGATGTTCCGGATCCTGGCGGTGGCCTACCCGGAGTTGGATGGGCGCTTAAGGACATCAAAGCAGACACAGGGGGGTGAGTACACTCTCATTCTGCGGACTTTGCGTGCAGTGGAGGTGTCTGGGTGGGGGAGGTTGGCTGTGGGTGTCCCTAGGCCAGGGCGAGTTATGTAGGCAAGGCCCCTCCGTAATGTAGGCCATGTGGCACTCTACCCCACCTCAGTAAATTATCAAGTTGAGGTATAGTTGCCCCTGTGGCATCCATGTGCGCAGATTTCCACCAATGCCATGTAGGCCATATCCCAGAAATTGCATGTGCAGAGGGCAGGTGCGCGGCGTTGTGCATGGGGCTGCTGCATCTGTCTTGTCCGCCAACGGTAGCGGTATGCCATGCATTAAAACTCTCTTTGTTCTGTGTCCCCCCCTTTTCCTGCTCTCCCTGTCCTTTTGTACATCAGCATCAACAGGCGGAGGTACAGTGGCACCGGAGCACGATGGAGCTGCATCCCACATGGCCATGGAGGGCCACACCACAGACTCTGAATACACCAGTGGGACGGAGGGCGAGGGGAGCTTCACGTCGGCCACCGGATCACCAACCAGCGACACAGACTCATCTACCGATGTGAGCACCCCTGTGGTGGTGCCACCATCTGTGCGCCCCACTTCTACAGGTACAGCCGCCACCCCCCTACCAGCACCGCCCTCCCAACAGCCCCTCAGCGTTCGCCCCGTGCCCGCTCACCCAGGAGGGTGGGCATCACCTTCGCCCCAGGGACCTCAGGCCCTGCCCCAGTCACCCCTGCTGCCCTCAGTGAGGAGGCCATTGACCTCCTCAGGTCACTCACTGTTGGGCAGTCTACCATTGTGAATGCCATCCAGGGTGTAGAAAGGGCGTTGCAACATGGTAATGCATTCCTGGAGGGCATTCATTCTGGTCAGGCTGTCCTTCAGCGAACCCTGCAATCTCTTGCCTCAGCACTGATGGCAGCAATTGTCCCTGTGTCCAGCCTCCCTCCCCCAACTTCCTCCACCCAGACCCAATCCCCTCTACCCCAGCCCATCCCAAGCACACCTACAGACCAGCATGCACACAAGTCAACACACAAAAGTAGCTCAGGCAAACATAGGCACCACACATCCCACAGGCACTCACACAAGCATCACACCCATACAGACACAGCAACATCCACTGTCTCCACTGTGTCCCCCTCCTCCTCTTCTCCCTCCTCCCTCCCAGTCTCGTCTACACACACACCTGCATGCACCACATCTAAAGGCACTAGGACTCGCACCAGGACACCCAGCACCACACGCCGCTCACGTGCACTCACCGCCTCCACTGCCATTTACACATCCCCTGTGTCCTCGTCCCGGTGTGTCTGTGACGCCCCCTCCCAGAGGAACCCAAATGCCGGCAATCACTCACCCAACATCCATCCACCTCACGACAGCCTCCAGTACCTGCACCTGCACCCAAAACAGCTAAAGTGACACCTCCTACAACCACCTCCTCTTCCTCCACTCCCAGACCCCCTCCAGCTACCCATCCCAGTGTCCGTCAGAAACTGCCCCTCTGTCAAATTGACCTTTTTGCACCCAACCCCCCTCCAATTCATCAGTCCCGTCGTAGCGCCTCAGCCAAAAAGCCACCAGTACCAGTGGTGCGTGTTCCAGGTTTTTGGAGTGCACCGTCCACCAGGGCAGGCAGTAGGACCCGGATCCAAGGCACTGGCAGCCCACCCCCTGTAAAGGCTCCGAAATTGGAGAGTGGACGACGGGACTGTGTCAAGACTCCTGGTGGGACAACAAGTGAAATGGGATCGAAGGCGATTGGTGAGTCAGCTGTAACTCCAAAAAAGGTGGGGAAGGTCCCGAGGAAGTCTGCCCAGCCTGTTGTGAGTGTCACGGCGGAGAAGTGCGCCATCATTTCCGGCGGTCCAGACACAACCGCCAGCACAGTCGTCACTGGTCCAGAGACCACCGCCAGAGTCAGTGCCTAGGAGGGCCCAAGTATCGTAACGGGTCCAGAGCCCACTGCCAGAGTCAGTGCCCAGGAGGGCCCAAGTATCGTAACGGGTCCAGAGCCCACCACCAAGGTCAGTGCCCAGGAGGGCCCAAGTATCGTAACAGGTCCCGAGCCCACAGCCAGAGTCAGTGCCCAGGAGGGCCCAATTATCATCACTGGTCCAGAGACCACCGCCGGAGTCACAGCCCAGGAGGGCCCAAGTATTGTCACTGGTCCAGAGACCACCGCACAAGACACAGCCCAGGAGGGCCCAAGCATCGTCACTGGTCCAGAGACCACCGCACAAGACACAGCCCAGGAGGGCCCAAGTATCGTCACTGGTCCAGAGACCCCCGCACAAGACACAGCCCAGGAGGGCCCAAGTATCGTCACTGGTCCTGAGACCACCGCACAAGACACAGCCCAGGCGGGGCCAGGATGCCACAGCCCCGCTGGGCAATGATGGAACGTCATGCCACACACCAATGTCCAGTATGGAGATCGTCATGCCACACACCAATGTCCAGTGTGGAGATCGTCATGCCACACACCAATGTCCAGTGTGGAGTTCGTCATGCCACACACCAATGTCCAGTGTGGAGTTCGTCATGCCGCACACCAATGTCCAGTGTGGAGATCGTCATGCCACACACCAATGTCCAGTATGGAGATCGTCATGCCGCACACCAATGTCCAGTGTGGAGTTCGTCATGCCGCACACCAATGTCCAGTATGGAGTTCATCATGCCACACACCAATGTCCAGTGTGGAGTTCGTCATGCCACACACCAATGTCCAGTGTGGAAATCGACCGCCATGTCAAAGCACCGCTGAACAGTCCAGAGACCGCCATGGCAAAGCACCGCTGAACAGTCCAGAACCGCCATGGCAAAGCACCGCTGAACAGGGCAAAGACCGCCATGTCAAAGCATCGCTGAACAGTCCAGAGACTGCCATGGCAAAGCACCGCTGAAAAGGGCAATGCACCGGGTAGGAATGAATGGCCCACCACATCAGGCATCCTTATCCCATGTGCAGCTGGGACAGTGACAGGACACTACCTTTCACGGGGAGACTCATCCAGTCTGGGCACCAGTCACCCCCCAGTACCAGTATGGACCTGCATCGACTTGAAAGACTGTGGCTTTGCACTCCCCAGGATGGTACAGTGGGCAAGCCAACCACTGTAGAGACTTGAGAGACTGTGGCTTTGCACTCCCCAGGATTGAACAGTGGGCAAGCCACCCACTGAAGAGACTTGAGAGACTGTGGCTTTGCACTCCCCAGGATTGAACAGTGGGCAAGCCACCCACTGTAGAGACTTGGGAGACTGTGGCTTTGCAATCCCCAGGATACATCAATGGGCATGGAGCCCCGTCGTGGATCTGGCTTTGCATTCATCTGGCTGAGGTGCCCCCCCTTCCCTTCCCACTGAGGTGCCTGTAGTGTTTCTATCTGATGCCCCGGCAGTGTTCTCTCGGATTTTGGTCAGGTATCTATTGTGGGCCTTGCCCATGCATTTTTGGACTGTTTGTGCACGGACATTGTTGTGTACATATCTGCAATACTTCTCGGATTATTTATGTAAATATGAGTGATTTTGGAATACATATATTTGTATATTTTTGTATGACATGTATATTGGCACATTATAATGTTTTCCCGAAATTCGCATTGTCTTTGCATTCTTCCGGGGGGATTGTGGGTTGTTACTGTTCTTTTTGTGACTGCATTGGTGTGTATGTTGTACTATGCGAGGGTGGGGGTGGGGGTGTTTGGTGGGTATCCCCCTAACTTTTGCCTCCCCCCTCCCCCATGTCGTAGGTGCAGTACTCACCGGTATCTTCTGCGCCTACGTCGCTGTTGGTCGTGAAGGAGCAGAAAGACAAGGGCAGGTAGTATTTGGAGTTCCGGGTCCATGGAGTCGTCGTTCCTCGTGGGATGTGTAGAAGGTGAGCGTTTTCCCATAGCAAAAGCTGTTTCCGCTGTGTTTTTATCCACGGTGAATCCGCCCCGGAAAAGGTGGCGGATTGGCCTGTTGTGATACTGTGGGCGGTACATTGTCTCCCGCCTGTCTGTTGACGGTGACCGCCGCGCTGCTTGTCTGTACCGCCGTGGCGGGTGGTGTGTTAAAGTGGCTGTCTTTGTTGGCGGTTTCCGCCAGGGTCATAATTCCCTTTTTTTGTCCGTCTGACTGTTTGCGGTATTACCGCATCTTTAACACCGTCCGCCAGGGTTGTAATGACCACCTATGTGTCTCTGCTCTCCACGGACCCTTCATTCTGCACTTAAAATTCTTGAACTGCTGAGAAATGCCAGCAGGAAAAATGACCTATTTCTAGTTGAAAGACTCTGGTGTGACTTAAAGACTAGTTTTCACACTCCGAGTTTCTCTATGAAACTTTCCCCTTCTAGTTGTGTTAATTGGATTTGCTCTTCCATAAGAGAGGAGTAGCAACAGCAGTGGTTTATCCATGGTGGCTCCCTCTTGTCATTTTCTTTGTTTATTTTTCTCTCTTCTCTTTTTTTTTCCTTTCTCTCTCACACTTAATAGGTCTACTGAGTTTTGAGTACCTAGTTTAGTTTAGTTGTAGCCTTGGTTCTGCCCAGAGGGGGTCTCAGGTGTTCTTCCAGTTAGTAGAGATGGGCACATCCGGATAGATGAGACTTCGGCCCATAAATTGGGCATAGATATGAAGTTTGGTCGTTTGGACAGTGGGTCTAGGTTGGTATTGAGGGATGGTTTGGGGGTGGAGGCTCAAGTAGAATATGCCTGGTTCACAATAGAGTAAAAACATGTTGGGAGAAAATGGGGAAAAAAGTGGAGTAAGTGGGCTGGGAGGAAGGTAGTGTGGGGAACTTCCCAAAGGCAGGAGAGAACATGCACAGGGATGAGGGGATGTTGACAGATGAGTTGGGGCCAGTTCATATCCTCCTTGGATATCAGTGGTATTAAAGCTTTAAATAAGAACAAGTTAATTAAGGAAGAACTCTATACCCTTAAACCACATATCATGTGTCTTTAGGAGACTCATTCATCCCAAAAGCAAGTTCCCCTTTTACAAGAGCTAGAAAATAGGGTTCTGAACACCTCTGGTTATATTTCCACTTAATAAGGGCTGGCCCTATTAGTCTTGGACAATAATTGGATGGTATTAAAAGCAAAACCGGATACATTGGGTGATGGTTAATAGCTGTAATTCAAAACGGGGATATTCAGTTCAATATCTGTATAGTATGTGGCCAAAAGAGGATGATCCATCACCGTTTGCTTATCTCCTGGTGTACTTCACCAATCGGTAGAGCCCTTAGTATTATTTGGAGACTTTAATGTTGCACTATATCCTGAGCTCAAAACTACATCAGGGTGAGTACTACAGGAGAAAGACATTTTAGGGATGCCTTGAAACAAATAGTGAGTTTATATGAACTAGTTTGTGCCCTGCATTGCTGTAGACTGTTGAAGAATGGTTTTACCTTGTACTCCGTCCCCCAAAAAACTCTCTCTCAGATCAATATATTTTTTGTTAGCCACTTACTTCAATCTTATTTTAACATTCGGTCAAACATAAGAATAATCTGATCATAACCACTATCTAGGTTTATAAGATCAGAGTGCTGCAGTCAGCATTTTTCTCCACACCTCTGGACCTTTGATCTGCAGCTGCTATTAGATGGTGAGTATATTTGAGTAATGACTAAAATGATAAAGGAATTTCTTGACACAAACCTCAACTCAGCATCCTCAACCTCTTTTTGGGAAGCACTTAACACTGTTTTGCAGGGGTCAATCTCTGAGGTTTACAATACCACGACAAAGGTCATAGAGCCTGGCTAAGACTTTCCCACAGTTCGCCCTTAGTCAGATCGCGTATGAAACAAATGAGGCAAACCCAGTAACCTCCAGGCCTGAGTATATAAATATAGTGAACAATATTTTTTGCCACCAAGGGCGAAGTATGACCCTTGACTTCCACAGAATAAAAATTGTATCTCTATATCCTGTTTAATCACAATTTAGCAATTCAATTCAAGAGTAAGGATATTTCAAATTATATATAAAAAAAATGTTTCAAGTGCTACTAAGTGATGGAACAAAGACCCATAGTGTTATGTACAATATATACAGAATTTTGGTTAAAAAATAGTGGTCTTCAAAGAAGACCCCTTCAATCCAGGTGTCCTGAAGTCACTATCCATATCAAACAACAATTCATAATTACTTACGTTGACGTTTCGACAAGAAAGAAAAGATCCAATCATTATAGGGTCAGAAGTCTTTGTAATAGGTAGCAACTAAAATAGACCAAAAAAGATCATTGTCAGACTCCTCATATATGAGGACATCATTTACAATAGGGGTTAGAAAATATCACCTACAGAGAACTTAACCTGAATAGCAAGCGATGTACAGGTATGTCATATCACTTCATATATACTGTCTTTAATTTAAAGCCTTCAATAGGTTTGATCCCCTATTCAAAAGAACTATATATGGGTATCATCTATTGGTTGACTATTGTTATGAATCAGCCTCTATTCGAAACAAATTAAATGTTATTTTTAGACTCACCCTGATCCTTGTGTCAACCAAATTTCAATCTTGTGTGTCTCCCCAGGTAGAATAATGTAAATCTTCTACTTGTCTTGTAGTTAATAATGTCTCCCGGGAACTGAATCCTGAGAACAATCTAAAATAGGAACCATGCTACCTTTTAGATTTCCGTGGATTACCCACCAATCAACAAGAGTGCGTGCCCATTCCAAACATACTTGCGTATAGCAGACAAAGTGATTCCGATAATATACTGCCGTCCATGTTCACAGGCAAATCTATGGGAGGTATGCCCTTTAAGACCCATTCGTGAAGGCTGGTAATTAAAACAAATTCTGCAGTCAAAAGTGTGCAACATGCTCTGAAACAATGGCGATTCACTTTGAAGGATGTTGGTCTATGAAAACGATCTGTCTATGACTAATTCCCCCTGTGCAAACAAATCGCTTGAGTGATCTCGTAATCAGATTGAATTTTGTTGTCAACACTCTGCACCCCTTTTACAAAACCGCGTATTCACTACAAAGAGTTAGTAAATAAAGTGAAATCTGCCGCCAAAAATATCCACTTTTTGCATTTAGGGGATGTTAGTAAGTAAAACCCAAATATCTAAATACTTATAAACATCCCTGTAAGCACTAATTAATACTTTACTCAAGCGATATTGTTCAAATTGAACCTATTTACCAACAAAATGTATCCATTTGGCAAAAACACGTGTTTCACTTACAAAGGAGGTAACTGGTGCTGTCCTCTAATTCCTATATAAGAACGACTTAAGGGATTCGACGGATACCTTGTGTAAAGTATAATGGAAACAGATTAAACTGTAAGCGAAACCGCTCATTACACTTCAAACGTGTGAGCATGGTGCTGTGTGCTCGAATAAAGGGCCAGATGTAGCAAAATGCAAAATTGCGACTTGCAATTTGCGAGTCCATCCAACTCGCAAATTGCAAGTCGCAAATTGCTATACAGTACGGTGTCTCAGACACCGACTGCGACTCGCAATGGGGTCGCAATGACCCACCTCATCAATATTCATGAGGTGGGTCGCAATTTGCGGCCCCATTGCGAGTATAGGCACTCGCTAACATGGAGGCCTGCTGACGTCAGCAGACCTCCATGTTCGTGACCTGCTTTTCAATAAAGCAGTTTTTTTTTTTTTTAAGTGTAGCCCGTTTTCCTAACAGGAAAACGAGCTGCACTTAAAAAAAAAACGAAATCTTTTGTTTCGGTATTTTTCAGGGCAGGGAGTGGTCCCTTGGACCACTCCCTGCCCTGAAAAACTATTTTTGGGTCCAGTCACAAACTGTAAGGGGTCCCATGGGGACCCCTTCCAATTTGCGAGTGGGTTACCATCCACTTGAAGTGGATGGTAACTGCGATGCCATTTGCGACCGCGTATGCGGTCGCAAATGGTATTGCATCCCAATGCGACTCGCAAATAGGAAGGGAACACCCCTTCCTATTTGCGAGTCGGAAATGCATATTGCGAGTCGGTAACGACTCGCAATATGCATTTCTGCATTGGGAAACGCGTTTAGCGAGTCGCAAACGGCAAATTTTGCAGTTTGCGACTGGCTAAACGTTTGCTACATCTGGCCCAAAGTTTTGAGGGATACATTGTAATAGCGAGCTTCATACTTCGCAAAAAACTCAATTCATCACAGCAGAAATTGAAGGCCACCTGGTATCTCTCGCATCTTCCTGTGAAGTGCTCTCCTAAACAGATTCAAACGTGTGTGACGTCAGATGGAGGGACATCTGCCCCCTCTCATGTTCATCAGGGATTTCTGGTTTCTTGCCTCTACCATATATGAATGATTCCAGTAATATGACAGATACATTGTATCTAGTGTGTAAGTATATTGGAAACAGATTAAACTGTCAGTGAAACCTCTCATTACCCTTCAAACGTGGGAGCATAATGCGTGTGGTCTAATAAAGATTTGAGGGATAACGTGTAACATTGAGCTTCATACCTTGCAATAGACTTACTTTATTGCAGGAGAAAACAGAGACCACCTGGCATCTCTCACGTCTCCCTGTGAAGTGCTCTCCAACATAGATTCAAAAGTGTGTGACTTCAGACAGAGTGACACCTGCTCCCTCTAATATTCATCAAGGGAATACTGGTGCCTTGCCTCTACCATATATTCTGTAGAAGAGGAGTGCTTTGATACCGTCATTTGTGAATATATAAGCACTGCGGTTTGGTCTTGATGATTATATGCTAACACAACAATGTATCTACCAAAAGACCTGTTCTGTTCAAGTGATTATTATTATGAAAAAAATATTTTTGTGTATTATATATACGTAATGTCATTCATTCCAGAAATGGCATAACTAAACACCTCAGGATGTATCACTAGAAGATTTACACATGAATGTAAACAAATCTATGTATTGTCCCAGGTCACAGTATTAAAAAACCCTGGATTGATGTGTGCTCCACATTGTTCAGAGAACAAATGTAATACGTGATAGTAAACATGCTAAATTCAACAACCACTTGACTTATAAGATCACAGTTCCAAACAAATGCTGCCTGTCACCAATCCTCTAATGTAGTAAAACCACTTAGTATTATTTCACATCATTCCATCCAATATAGTTCTTGTTTGGCAAGGAGACTATTCTTGTCTCCTCCGTGAGGTCCCAACTTGCCATTTTCCATGACTTGCCATCTTATCTCATCGCTGTTGTGTTGCTGTTTCTAATAATGTTCCAGCAGTGGTGCTCCTGTGACTTTACATTTAATTCTGCTTTTATGTTGTAAAATTCTGCACAACACCTTTTGAGTTGTTTTTCCTTTATACATTAAGGCCCATATTTATACTTTTTGACGCAAAACTGCGCTAACGCAGTTTTGCGTCAAAAAAATTAGCGCCGGCTAATGCCATTCTGAAGCGCCATGCGGGTGCTGTATTTATTGAATGACGTTAGCCGGCGTTAGCCGTCGGCGCCGTCTGGTGTGCGTTAAAAAAAACGACGTACACCAGGCAGCGCCGGCGTAGGGGGATATGGGGCTTGGGTGTCAAGAAATGGGGCAAGTCAGGTTGAGGCAATTTTTTCGCCTCAACCCGATTTGCGCCATTTTTTTTCACTCCCAACCCCTATAGAAATGACTCCTGTCTTAGCAAAGACAGGAGTCATGCCCCCTTGCCCAATGGCCATGCCCAGGGGACTTATGTCCCCTGGGCATGGTCATTGGGCATAGTGGCATGTAGGGGGGCACAAATCAGGCCACCCTATGCCACCAAAAAAAAAAAAAAAAAAAACTTACCTGAACTTACCTTACCTCCAGCCTTGGGTGTCCTCCTGGGGTGGGCAAGGGTGACAGGGGGTGTCCCTGGGGGCATGGGAGGTCACCTCTGGGCTCCTTCAGAGCCCACAGGTCCCTTAACGCCTGCCTTTTGCAGGCGCTAAAAAACGGCGCAAAAGCGGCCGTACGTCATTTTTTTTGACCCGCCCACTCCCGGGCGTGAATTTTGCCCGGGAGTATAAATCCGACGCACATGCCTCGGAGTCGATTTTTTTGACGGGAACGCCTACCTTGCATATAATTAACGCAAAGTAGGTGTCCACGCAAAAAAATTATGCTAACTCCATGGACTTTGGCGCTAGACGCGTCTAACGCCAAAGTATAAATATGGAGTTAGTTTTGCGTTGAAATTGCATAAAAAAAACGACGCAATTCCGGCGCAAACAGAGTATAAATATGCCCCTAAATTACATGGACACCAAATCACATGAATGGCATACTCTCTGTTGCAAATGGTGAAAGAAGTCACAACAATCCCATTATGATCAACACAAGTTCCTTAGTATTAAAAGTCAAATCACAAGCCAAAAAGTATCCGCATTTATGGTGACACCCCACTGATGGAAGACCCATATAGTATTGATTGAAAATGTTTTGATTGCGGGAAAGCCACCCTTACCAAAAAATCTTTGAAATTATTTCCTCTTTTAAAGGAGAAGAGAGGTAATTCCTTTTCAGTAAGGAAATCCTTGATCAACTCCCAATGTTTTTTGATAATCTTTTTGATCCCATTACCAGCTGGACCAAATATGGTGGCACACGTTATCCTATTTAAGCTATACTCTCTTTGTTTAGGTTCCAGAAGCCATTCTCTTTGGTTATACCATAAACTTTTGCCTGCTCATTCCACTAATCCTTTTGGCAAGCTCTCTGAATCAATCTGTTGGACAATTGCTTTTATTCTTTAAAATAATATTCCTTCCTTGTGCAGTTCCTACAAAGTCACAGGAACTACCCAAAAGGTAAATTATCTCTCAAGTTCCTAGGATGACTAGTACTATAATGTAACAATGTGGTCCTCACTTTTGGCTTTCTGTAAAGTGACACAAATAGTCTACCTTCATCAATTCCTATCTTCCTGCACATAAACAATATATCCCATCAACACAGACACCCTTGCACTATGGTGCAAGAATGCCTGCATTGACGCTATGCTGCTTAATTTAGCGGCAGCACATGGGGAATCTCAGGGGTGCGCTGTATTCATCTAAATACGGCGTACCGCTGCATTTCTGAAGTGGCGCAGCGCAGTGCTGTGCTTTTTGGTGCAGCACTGCTCTGCACCACTTTAACATAAATCTGGGCCTATGTCTCCAGGCCACGGTTAGAAGTTCTCTGAAAAAAAGACTTTCAATAAAGCAATATGACTTTTCATCAAAACAGTGCTACCATTATTAGTGGGAAAGACAAGCACATATAAAAAGCAGCAAACAAACACAGATGTTGAATAAAACAGCATTGGCACAAAAAGAAATGATCCAAAACAGCACTTCCACACTGCAAAATGGTGCTAAATCACAGCTCTGTACTATTATGCTCAACTTCTTTCTTCCAGGGTCATTGTTACGCTTCAGCAGTAAAAAAAAAAAGAAAAAACAATGTTCCTAATTTCTTTCATGTAGACAAAACAGACGGTAGTTTCTCTTTATTAAGACATGATTAGCTGTCGGGAAAAGTTTACAGTTTCCAAAGTGCTTACTTGCATAAACTGGAATATTTATGTGAGCTCGCATTTTAATCAATCACTTCTTTTACATGCATGTTCTTATGCATTATACATGTAAGTGATATTTCCTCCAGGGCCCACCTTTGTCACCTTTTGAGTTTTATTACATTTAAACTGTGCTTCCCCAAAAAAATCGATACTCCCAGTCAGGGGTGGTTTCTTTTTCAGGGCTGAGGGGCTAGGACCCTCTGAAATTTCTACACATTTACAACAAAAAGTTATAATTGTTCAGAGATGCGATCGTAACTCTGAACAAATTGATGCATTTAAGTCTGGGCTGTCTGTCTGCCCTAGACTGCCTGCCCTACCTTTATTTTTTTTGTTTCAGCAGGAGGAACGTGCCCCAGTGGCTCCAACTTCCTCTTCCTGTCAGGAACGCTTCTCCTAGTGCCTTGTACATCTCCTGGCCACTTTTCATTTGGATTTCAAGGTGAAAGGATCACTCTTTTTGTCTGCAATTCCTGCTGCATATATACTATCATATTTTAAGGACTTCAACAAGTAAGTTTTAAAACTTTTGGATAAGTGTGTTGCTTGATAGAGGGCATGCATGAGCATTTTATTTGTGCTTTTATTCAATTTTTTAATTTGGTGGTGATTGTGGTGTGTGGCCTGAGTTGAAGTAAGGAACTAATTTTGTTGCATGTATTTTTGTATCTTTTATAAAGGAAAAAGGTTGCACTGTTAAGTACATTTTCACAATGTTTCTTAAATTTGCACTATTTATATATTTTGCCATGTTGCCTGATCGGCCCATAGGACATCTAACCAGTACTATTCATTTGGATATAAAACCATGTTTCTGTGGTAAGTATTGTTTTAAAACATCTATGATCATTTAGGGTAGGGATCACATTGGATTAAATGCTAAAAAAAAATCTTATTTTGTATTTCAGTTTTGTTTTTGCCAAAAGTGTAATTTGTTGGGGTAATAATATATCATGCCTAGGGAGGATGTTTGTGTTGTAAACATTTTCATAGCTGACTTAAAGTTTGTTCTTGGCATTGCTGAATTATTGGTAGTGTTTTCTTCATTATTTACCATGCTTTCTTTGTCTGACAAGTCTGTGTGTGTGTTTGCCATAGGCCACTAATTTGTCTTTGTTCTCCATGCCATGCGGCCAGTGACCATTTTGTGTAGTCAATGTCCATCCATAGGCCTGTATCTGTTCTTTGTTGTTCATGCCTCCTTGCATATTGTTGTTGTTTGACCTTGTATTGGAGCCCATTTTGTGAACATAGTCATTGTGCTTTTGCTATAGGCCTGCATGTGTTCTTCAGTGCCTCCTTGCTTGCTGCTAATGTTGTTTGACCATGTGGCTCATGGCCATTTTTTGTAGGCAGTCATAGCGTTTTTGCTATACGCCGCATGTGTTCTTTGTTCTCCAAGCCTCTTTGTTTGCTGTTGTTGTTGTTTGCCATGTTGCCAGAGGCCATTTTGAGGCAGACACATAGGGGGTCATTACAACATTGGCAGTAAAAGCCGCTTATCGCCGTGCAGAAGACCGCCAATTCACCGCCGCGGCCGCAGAAATCCGCCACAGCTATTATGACCCACATCTCGGAATCCGCCGAAATTCAGACACCCAATTAAGTCCGCCACACCAAAGGTCAGTGATAAACTGGCAAAAACAAAACCTCCACCGTCACGGCAACAGAAACACACCCATGCTATCACAACCCACGAATCCACGTGGCGGTCTTTCAACCGCGGTATTCCATTGGCGGTGCACACCACCGCGCTCAAAATACACACACATCTCCAAAACACCGCCACATTGGACAATTCGAAATACACACACCTGATACACATACACACACCACTCCCACACACCCAATACAATATAAAACACACACCCACATCACTCACAAACCCCTACAACCCAAAATTATTGACGAAGGCCAGAGAGAGAGCACAGTATAGACAACCCCACCACACAGAGGCACACAACACCATCACCCACACAACATCCACTTACAAAACACCACACACCACTACACATCACCACACTCATCACCACATACACCACCCCACACATCACCTACACCACCCCATGGCACGGCAAAGACACCCCAGGTTCTCCGAGGAGGACCTCAGGGTCATGGTGGAGGAAATCGTAGGGCAGAGGCATAGCTATTTGGATCACAGGTGCAGCACACCTCCATAGCTAGGAAGATGGAGCTATGGCAAAGGATAGTCGACAGGGTCAACGCAGTGGGACAGCACCCAAGAAATCGGAACGACATCAGGAAGAGGTGGAACAACCTACGGGGGGAAGGTGCGTTCAACGGTCTCCAGGCACAACATCGCGGTACAGCGGACTGGCGGAGGACCCCCACCTCCTCCCCCACAACTAACAACATGGGAGGAGCAGGTCTTGACAATTATGCATCCTGAGGGCCTCGGAGGAGTCGGTGGGGGAATGGACACTGGTAAGACAAACTTAACTATCATATCCCCCACCCTACCTGCATGCTATCACACACCCCCACCCTCAGCCCCTCCCCTATCACTCCAACTCCTCACCAATGTACTAATAACACAAACCACCCATCCCAACACCAAGCCCTGCATGACACAACAAAGCATGGACATCCCTCAATAAAGCATGCCCACTGCACATACCCATAACACCCCCCCAACCATCATCACACAAGCCCCCACACAGGAATGCTAGCACTGGGGTACACGCTCACCCACCCATTGCACACCATGACACACACACATGCAATAATCATGCTTTTACACCCCTGCAGGACCACTACCCAACGTCACCAGACAGGAGGGTCCAGACATCCCTACCCCACCCACGGAAGAGGCCCACAGTGATGACAGCAGCTCTGGCCAACTGGATCCGGATGACCAGCCCGGACCATCGTGAGCCTCGGGACAGTCGGTTCCCCTCGCACAGGCACAGCCCAACACAGACCTTCCACCCTCTGGTAACACCAGCACAGCACCCATCCAGCGGGTCCATACCTCCGTACCCAGGACACATCAATCAGCTGTGTGTCCACCACTACAGGGAACACAGGATAACCCACCACCCCAACAACAACTGGGACCTGGGGACAGTGGAAGTGGGCCCACGGTCCAGGGGACGGAGGCACAGGAACACAGTGGAACTGGGAGGGCTGCCGTGCGACAGGGGGCGGACAGGCCAAGGGAACCCACTCTCCACGAGGCCCTCTCCTCCATCATGGGAGCATACCGCCACTCCCAGGAAACGATGGCTACGGTCCTGGCCAAGTTTCAGGAGACCCAGCACCTGCAGGAGGAACAGTATTTGGGCTTCAGGGAGGAACTCAGAACCATCAGCTCCGCCCTGGGCACCATCGGAGGGGTGCTGAAGGACATACAGAACACCATGAGGGACACCGTGGCACTCCAAGGGGCCCCTGACACTAGCATGGACGATGAACTGCCCACCACCTCCGCTGGCGCTAGTGGACAGGACGCCCTGCCACAGGACCACCACACCAGCACCCACCCCCTGCAGACAGAGAACCACCCCGCAAGCGGTCCCTGAGGTCCAGGACCATGACAGAGCACGATGGCAAGACCCCCGCCAAGAAATAAGATCACCCTGATTGTCATCCCACTGTCCCACTTTGTAACCCTGCCCATTTTGGAACTGCCCCAGCTCCCCTTCCTATGCCCATATGGGCAGTGCACCTGTAAGACTAATAGACTGGACTCTACCATGGACACTCCTCCACCATCACCCCTCACCATTTTACCACCCCGTCCAATAATTAGCACTTCAATAAACACCCTTGAAGCACAAAACAATCTGGAGTCAGTCTGTGATTTAGAAAATGTGTATTAGCCAAGACAGTGGCAAAATCCATTCTCAATAGTAATGTCAACATACCTATGTCACACATCACAAGTCCATGAAGGATGCAAGCAGATGACACACGTTGGTAACCACACCTGTGAAACCGTAATGGACATGTACAACTCAGTTACCATATACTGGTTGAAATTGACAGACAGGATAGAGGTAGAAGTGTGAAAGTACTTGTAGTAGTCAAGAAAGTGTTCTCACCTGTGTGTCACTGGAAATATTGCTGTATGACTGAGTCCCTGTTGTCGAAGTCTTCTTCCTCTGATTCCTCCTCATCACTGTCCCCAGGCTCCACAGTTGCCACAACACCGTCATCTGGACCATCCTCCTGCAGAAAAGGCACCTGGCGTCGCAAAGCAAGATTGTGAAGCATACAGCAGGCGATGATGATCTCGCACACCTTCCTTGGTGAGTAGAATAGGGAACCACCTGTCATATGGGGGCACCTGAACCTGGCCTTCAGGAGGCCGAAGGTGCGTTCGATCACCCTCCTAGTCCACCCATGGGCCTCATTGTAGCGTTCCTCTGCCCTGGTCCTGGGATTCCTCACTGGGGTAAATAGTCATGACAGGTTGGGGTAACCAGAGTCCCCTAATAGCCACACACGGTGCCTCTGGAGTTGACCCATCACATAAGTGATACTGCTATTCCGCAGGATGTAGGCGTCATGCACAGAGCCAGGGAACATAGCATGTACCTGGAAGATGTACTGGTCTGCCAAACATACCATCTGTACATTCATCGAATGTTAACTCTTCCGGTTCCTGTACACCTGTTCACTCCTGTGGGGGGGGGACCAGAGCTACATGGGTTCCATCAATGGCACCTATGATGTTGGGGATATGTCCAAGGGCATAGAAGTCACCTTTAACAGTAGACAAATCCTCCACCTGAGGGAAAACGATATAGCTCCTCATGTGTTTCAGCGGGCAGACAACACTCTTGACAACACGTTGGAAAACATAGGCTGGGACATCCCTGATGCCATGGCCACTGTTGTTTGAAATGACCCACTTGCAAGGAAATGGAGCACTGATAGCACCTGCACTTGAGTGGGGATTCCTGTGGTATGGCGGATTGCTGACATCAGGTCTGGCTCCAACTGGGTATACAGATCCTGGATTGTGGCACGGTCAAACCTTTAGGTGATAAGTAAATGTCGCTCTTCCATTGTCAACAGGTCCACCAGCGGTTGGTACACCTGAGGATTCCGCCATCTCCTCACATGTCCCAGCTGACGGAGCCTAGGAAGGACAAAAGCAACCACAGAGTCAAGCTACTCAGAAGTATGTACCCACAGCTACACAGAACACGAAACATTATCCAATAAGTTGTCTGTAAGTGTGTTGAGTCCAGGCCTAGCTATGTGTGACGCAGTTGAAAATGAAGCCATGTGGGCCCCTGAAATGGCGGCTGCCTGACCTCTAAACTGGGACTATTGGATGTGAGGTAACTGCGCTGGCGTTGTACACCGTCGCGGTAGGCGGTCGAAGACCGCAGCGCAATGCTGCATTGGTTAATATTGCACCCTATGGGTCCTAGGAGCCAATGACGAAGTGCGCCGGCGGTGATGATACGCATCGTCACAGACGTCACTGCCGCGGACGTGACTGCCATTTTCTATCTGTTGAATCACTCAATACCTGATCTTCGACAGGAGAGGACCTATACTGCAAGTGCTGCTGTGACCTCGGTCTGGAAGAGACAATGGCACGTGCGTCTGGAGAAAGGGCCCCTGCCTTAACTGCACAGGAGTTAGAGAAGCTCGTGGACGGGGTCCTACCCCAGTACACGCCACTCTACGGTCCTCCAGACCAATAGGTGAGTACATAGGGTGCAAGTTGTATGGGCTATGCCTGGGTGGAGAGGGCTGGTTGTAAGAAGGAAGGGGGCAGAGATCTGCGAGCATGAGAGAATGTGAATGCATGTGCCACATGGCAAGGGCAGGGATGTGGGCCACTCACTTCGACGGTGCAGTTGGTAATGACTTCTCTTCTTCCCCTGTACATGTCATGTAGGTCAGTGCCCACCAGAAGAAGGATATTTGGCGTGCCATCGCCAAGGACGTCCGGACCCTGGGGGTCCACCAGAGACGGAGCACCCACTGCCGTAAAAGATGGGAGGACATTCACCGCTGGAGCAAGAAGACAGCGGAGGCTCAGCTGGGGATGGCCTCCCAACGTGGGAGGGGTGCCCGTCGCACCATGACCCCCCTGATGTTCCGGATCCCGGCGGTGGCCTACCCTGAGTTGGATGGGCGCTTGAGGGCATCACAGCAGACACAAGGGGGTGAGTCAAACATCATTCAGCTGACTTTGCGTGCAGTGGAGTAGTCTGGGTGGGGGAGGAGGGCTGTGGGTTTCCGTAGGCCGTCGTGGATCTGGCGTGGTGCTGTCATCCGGCTGAGGTGCCCCCCCTTCCCTTCCCGCTGAGGTGCCTGTTGTATTTCGATCTGATGCCCCAGCAGTGTTCTCTCCGTTTCTGGTCAGGTATCAGATGTGGGCCTCGCCAATGCATTTTGGACTCAGTGGTCCACGGACATTGAATGTGCATACCTGCACTACTAATCGTGATGTACATTTTGTAGAATGTGTATATACATCTGTATATATTTCCTTACTGTATTTTGATATATTACAATGGTTGAACTAATTTCCTTTTGTCTTTGCATTCCGGGGGGGGTTGGGGGTTGTTACTGTGATGTTTGGATATGCATTGGTGTGTGTGTTGTAGTGGGTGAGGGTCGGGGTGGGGGTGTTGCATGTGTGTGTCCCTGACTTTTGCTTCCCCCCTCCTCTATGTCGTAGGTGCAGTACTCACTGTTGTCTTCGGCGCCGTCGTTGCTGATGATCGTAGAGGAGCAGGAAGACTATCGCAGGGAGTATTTGGAGTTCCGGCTCCATGGTGCCCTCCTTCCTCGTGGAGTGTGTTGAGGTGAGCGTTTTCCCATTGAAATGGCTGTTTCCGCTGTGGTTTTATCCACGGTGAATCCGCCCCGGAAAAGGTGGCGGATTGGTAGGTTGTGATACTGTGGGCGGTACTTTGTCTCCCGCCTGTCTGTTGGCGGTGACCGCAGCGCTGCTTGTCTGTACCGCCGTGGCGGTCGGAGTGTTAAAGTGGCTGTCTTTGTTGGAGGTTTCCGCCACGGTCATAATTCCCTTTTTTTTTTCGCTGGCCTGTTTGCGGTCTTACCACCGCTTTAACACCGTCCGCCAGGGTTGTGATGACCACCATAGTGTATTATTAATCCCTAAGAACATTGATGGAAGAGGTCTCTGCCATTTTCATTTTTCTTTTACTTTCTTCAACAAGAATATTTAATGTGCTTGAGGATCATTGTAGTATATCTATGAACAATAATGTGAGTACAGTGAGGTAGCAGTTGTATACAAACTACACCTCCTATTGACAAAAGTAAATGTGGGTATACTGTAATAGGTAAAACATGTTTGGTTGATGCTTTCTCAGTATCACGCACCCTACTACCAAGGGTACAAACAACAATGAACCAAAGGATCCAATGTACATTTTAATCACAAAAGAAGATACCATAGCACTCAAATGGAAGTCAGAAAAAGTCAAAGTCTATAATGTAAAGATTCGTAGAAAATAGGTTTGGTCAAATTAATTTATTGAGACATGGAGAGTTCTGTTATCCACAATGCACACATCATCACAACAACAACGGCATGTGTTTTCAAATGATAAGTGACTTTTTTGGCAGTAAATTTATACAAAGTAGTAATCAAAAACTAAAAACAGGGATGAATTGTGATGTAAAATAAATATGTGTAGAGAAGGAAATAGTCGGAAAATTAATACACCGCTGTTCAACAAGAAGGTAGAGGAGGTAGGTAGGAAGAACTTATGTTTTGGTCCATGTTGGCAGACCTCCTACCTGGGCAAATTTTAGGGGTAGGACAAGGACAGTTACTACACTAAGTACTACGATACTGCTGTAAAATCGATTAATGCTGCAAAACCTCATAAAGTGAAACAGATTTAAATTAAACAGTTTTCTGTTCCCTTACAGTACCACTTTGGTGGCAGGATATAACTGGACTGCAGGAAGAGGTAAATAACTACTGAAGAATATTATGTGTCAAGGCACTTAAGAGAGGGAAGGTTTAGGTAGAACAACAGTACACTCAACAATGCTATGATAAATTATACTATGGCAGCTTGCAACAGAAAGGAAGGTAAAGAATGATGAGAAAGAAAAAAAAGTAAAACCTATGTATTTTTTGAAGCCACCATCTCTTCTACCCCGAACAGACTCACTCCCTCCCCAAGTCAAAATGTCCTAAAAAGTAACTCCAAATTCCAAGCCCAATGTAAAAACCAGTTCACCAACTTTGAACCCCACCCTCTCCACGCACAACATGCCTTCCAACCAAAACAAAAAGTTAGTAAAAAGGGGCCTACAGGACATCAAGTTTACTGGCCAATCCTGCTGCCCTTGCTGGAGCAGTGATCTCTCCTGTGTAAGGTTAGACAGCTGTTGTAGGACACAGAAAAGGAGGTGGCATGTTGTTACACTTGAGGAGGCGAGGTCAGAGGTGATACAGGTGCCAGTGGAGGATCCTGGCTGCAGGCAATGGTGGCATGGTTGAGTTGAAGGCAGGCCTGGCTGGTGACACGAGGTGCTGACCTAGACCTGTACCGCTCGTTCCACGCACCAGCCTGTTATATTATGCTGCCACTGCCTCCAACTGGAGCTGCTGTAGCTGGAGAGCTAACTCCTTGGTGGGTAAGCTGCCACTGGTGGTTGCTGCTTGGTGCCATCAGAGGGAGTAGCTATATCAAGAAAGTAAGAGAAGTGCAAAATACAAAAACACAAATCGTGATGCCCACCTCAAATACTTGTTTCTAGTTATATTGTCTCCCTAGGACCATTAGTATTTTATTTGGATGTGATGATTGATGATATTGTTAATGGTATTAGTCAGTCTCACACAACCTGTTCCACGTTTTTTCCACTCATGCATCACATCGTAGCTAGGTAGTGAATCATAGCACTGACTGAAAGGAAAGTTTTAAGCAACAACATCCACATGTAATCAAAAGAAAGAAAAGAAAACATGATTTTTCAAAAGTTTTAATTGATAGTGAAACCTTACACAGATTCTGTGTGTTCCAAAAATTGGGTTACCTTACCGGAGTAAAGAGTGCAAAAGACATACGGTATTGGTTCTGGGCTTGGTATTTTATTTCTGCCATGCTGCACTTTCATAGAAACCTCTTTTATAAGACAACATTTGGGGTCCATGACCATGATGACAACTCTGTCTCTGTCCCTATACTTTTCAACTGTTTGTTTGATCAAGAAAACAACCAATGTGTTTTGTGACTACAGTACTTCTTGGGCCTGCCTGTGCAATCTTCTATACATTACCAAAAATGTTTCCCCTCTTGTTAGTACACAATAACAAAAATACGTGTAATTGAACAAGAGGAACAAGGGGGAAGCTTGAAAAAAGAGCAAAGAAATATAAAGACAGAAGAAAGTCAGTTGTGGAAATAGGAAATTTAGAAGAATGTAGGGAAATGTAGATAACGAACAAGCAACATGAAAAAAATAGTAAGTACATGGAAAACCATAATTTTAGTAGTGGTGATGACTTGCAGAGGGCAGCAGAACCACCGCCCATGGCGCTGGTGGCGGGGATGGTGTTGTTCACACCGATTGCAGCACTGGTGGTACCCAGAAGTGAAGAAGATGCCCTCTTGCCGTTTGATGCTTAAGAAAGAAGATAAGAAAACAATGTTTGGTGGTACTCTGTACAAACAGATTTGTTTGACAGGCACAGCATTGTGCTTTTTAAGTCAGATAGTCTATCCTTGTTTCATAATCCAAATATTAAACCCATAACCTTTTGAACTATTGAAGTGATAGTGATGGGCTCATGTGCTTACTCCTCTCCGTGCAATGGACCTTTTTAGGAGGTTTGAGAGGTAAAAGACAGTTAAAATCTATCTTACAATTCAACCTACAGTGCAACCCTGTTTGTCACACATTAAATACCAAAAAGTGATAGGTACAACTCAGACGTTATTACACGTTAAGGGCCACACTAAAATAAATAAATGCCACAAACATGCTATATGAGTATAAATCACCAAAGGCAAAGTAAAGCACCAAATGGGATTAAATCGCACAAGCATAAGGCATACAAGCATTTCAGTCCAGGCAATATAAAAGTTGAGAAACAAAATCTCATGGGCTGTATATATATTTTCGTCCAGTTGCCTTATTATTGGATAAGCCTTTGTTAATCTAAATATCCCGAACCAAACTAACAGGAATCCCAAGTCAATTCTCAGAAATAGGAAAGTGTCAGCATAGCAGAGACTGTTGTAGAAGTTCTGATGGAGAGGTGTTGCATAGCATATAGTGACACAAAAGAATAAGGATATTGAAGTCTCTCTCTCTCCAAGTCTCTAGTGAATCTGCAACCCACTATCTATGTGAATACCAATTAAAACCTACTGAACCTTCGATATATTCATTTAATCAACACCAGCATATTCTATCTTCCTTACAGTTGAAATTGGCAATTCCCCTCTGGTCTCTCACCCCACGAATTGGACTTCAGGATGACCTTGAACCTCTCCCAGCACCTTATACACAAACAGGAGTCTGTTTTCCTTAGTTCATTACCGCTTTCTTGTCATTGCCAAAATATCCTCCCAGACCTCACAATCTCTAACACAATATGACTTTACCCAAGTGTAGAATCATACAAATGCACTTTCAAAAGAAAGAACATTGCAACACAAGCAAAACCCCACAATGAAGGTTAAACATGAGAAAGTCAGGGCTGATTCACAAAGGTAAACTTAGGACAAAAGTCTAACTTTTACTACTTTTTGGTATTCACAAAGGTAAATTATGAGTAGTATCTTTACGTCCTCACTCAGGGCAGAATCTTCGTACTTGAGGCCGAGATCCACTCCATAATGTAAAGATTCTGCCCACAGTGTAGACATTAAGCTGCTCTCATAAATTACCTTTGTGAATATTCAAAGTCATAAACTTGGACTTCTGGTCTAAGATTACCTTTGCGAATCGGGCCCAAGATGCTTAAGGCCTTTAGTTATGCTAACTTAATAAAACAGACAAAACACATTTGAGATAAATGATCATAAGTGCATATTGAAATTATGAATGAGAGTGAAATTTATAAATGAAAATGAATATAGGCAGTTTTAATGAAGCAATATAAATCAAAATGCATAGATATAAATGTGAATGAATACTATAGTTTGGCAGGTCAAAAACAAACATTAGAACACATGCATATATGAGTCGCTAGTCCTCTTCCGTGAATGAACCTTCAGCAATACGATTTGGACGCTTCTCTTTCCATTAGTAACATTTAGGCACATATATATATGCTGTTGATTACATTGTTGAGTTACTTCTGTGATGTATGCGGGTACAGCAAAAATTACGTGTTACCAGATGCATTCCAAAACAACGACCTTTGCTTCTCTACCGCCTTTTGTAAAGTCAAATTAGTCCACCTTTGCATACTGCATATTCATGGGATTGGGGCTATGAGCTAAATAAAACGATAAAGCTGCAGATAAGAACGCATGTTAATAATGCAACAGCCAAGATATACTTCACTAACATTGTATGAGTGACTGACATGATGAATAGCTGACAAGAATGCTTTAAATCAGCCCAAGCCAGCCCCTACCCAGCTCACACTAGAACAGAATCCTGGTAGTATCATTCACTTGACTTCCACTACCCTCCAATGTTCCCAACTGCCTACATCCTCCAGACCAGGTTGGCATCATGCACCACTAATGTACTCTTTCAAGGGTTTGTGTTGCACTTTCTTATAAGGATTTCACAATTATTTTGCCCCTCCGTACACAAAACAATCAAGGGTGCAGGTGCAAGTTATAGTTACCGTAGGGTGCAAGTTATAGTTACTTGAGGTAACCTTAACTATAACTTAACACCCAGCAAGTCGACCAGTTCCTGTTCCAGATAAAGGACATCTGCCCAGCGACACACCAACTGCTGCTGGGTGCAAATGATTCTGGTACTGCATCACACAGACCGTCCTGCGGGGCATAGCCCTTGCTGGGCCTGCTGCCTGGTAGCATTTGTAGGAGATGGCACTGTATCCAAAAAATTAGTGTTACCACCGTTGTCTCGCTAAAGATGCGGCAAGGCCACACCCCTGCTCTTCTGCACTACCTGAATGGGGTGCAGGTGGCAACTGTGCTGCCTGCTTCTGCCATAGACAGTGAGATTTGAGAAGTAAAGATGGGACTGGGGTGAAAAACAGATAGCCCAGGAAAGGAATGAGGATTAAATAAAGTACAAAAAAGTTAAAAAATGTAAAATAATAACAAAAATAAACATAAGGACTATGACACAATAAGAAAATTAGGGGCATATTTACAAGCCCCTGGCCTAACCTAAGTTTTTGATTTTTTGATGGTAAGGCGGCGCTATGGTGGCTTTTCTGCCGCGCCAGATTTACAAAGTGGCTCAATACTTGCAATGTGTCACTTTGCAACCCCTTGCACTAGGCATATTGTATCCAAGGGGGGTGTTCCAGAGCTGCAAGGCCCAAAAAAATGCAGTAGTGAAATTTACAAGATTTCACTGCGCCATTTTTCTGTAATTTTTAACACCTGCACCCATTGTAGTCACCTGCATGTTGCTGCACGAGTAGTGTAGCAAAGTATCAAAATGGCGTTAAAAGTTATGACGCTATTGTGCTAACGACCACCATGACGCGCTGTATCATAATTACGACAGAACCATGGTGTTGTTAGATACCGGCAGGAGGACACAAGAAACATTTCTTGTAAATATGAGTCACCTTTAAAATGTTGGGATGGAGGAATAGGAAAGAGTAGATGTGGTTGGATGGCTCTAGTTATAAAAGGTAAAGGAGCCATCAAGGAAATACAGAAGCAAGGAAAACAAAATAGCTGCCCTCTTGCAGACTGTTTGGTGACGTTTGAACTGATTTTTCAGTGCAAAACACACTACTGGCACGAAAGAATAGTGCAAATAGTGGGACGAACATTTTTCTCCTTATTCGAGGAGTTTAACAGATCCTACTAAGTTTTTTTTGTTCTTCCCAGTACAATTTAATATCCGTGTATGCTTCTTTTTTGATGCTACATTAAAACCAGGTCTTGAAAAGTGTACTAAGAAACCTTTTTTTAATTAAAAAAAGAAGGAACTGCACAGCATTCATATTAAAAGCAACAAAGTTGCAGACTTAACCGATTTTTACTTTATTCAACTTTTTTTATACTACTGCACCTCACCATCTGAATAGACATTTACCTCTTAATGTATTTGCTCTATAATCTGTGGTCATTTTTACCCATTTCGCACATATTGAATTTTTGAGATGGCACTGTTCTCACTACCCGAAATGCACTACTGACCTGAAAAAGCAGTGCGAATTGGCGGACCAGCATTCATCCGCAGAGTTCCACGGATCCTATGGAGTTTTGTTCTGCCCAGGCCTATTTAATACCTGTTTATACATCTTGTTTGATGCTTCATTAAAATCAGGTTTTGAAAAGTATTCTAAAAAAAAGAAAAACATTTTTATAATAAAAGGAAAGGCACAGCAAGTATATCAAAAGCAACAGAGCTGCAGATTAAACCGTTTTTACTTTAACTTTCTTACACCACTTCACCTTTCCATCCGAATAGACATATACCTCTTTATCTATTACCTATTAAACCTTTTTACCCCTTTCCCACCTATTGAATTTATGAGATGGTACTGTTTTTCTCACTACCCGAAATGCTCTACTGGCTGAAAAAGCAGCGCAACCTGTTCGGGGTGTTCGGGAGTTTTTTGCTCCACCTAGGGCAACTTAATACCTGTGTATATATCTTTTTTAATGCTACATTAAAACCAGGTCTTGAAAAGTATTCTAAGTAGTAATCCTTTTTTAATAATGAAAGTAAAGTGACCGCATACATATTAAAAGCAGATTTAACCATCTTTTTTTTTTTTGTACCTTTCTTACAGTACTTCACCTTGCCATCCAAATGGACATATATCTCTTGATATATTAGCCCTGATACCTGTAAACCTTTTTTTTATCAATTTCTCATATATTGGATTTATGAGATGGTACAGTTCTTCTCATTACCCGTCAGCTACTGCTACACTGGATAGGAAGATTGCTCAGCGACTTAGAGATCAACTCTGTCATATCCAGCCATCTGGAAGACATGAGTTCAAATCAGGTCATGGTACGTTCAGACTTTCATCATTCTATGGTCGGTAAACTGATTATGATTAATTTGGGCAATAGTAACACCTATTTCTTTATAGCACGATTCATAACATGTCAGTCAAAATATTTAGTAAAACATTTTTCACCTGTTTGAGGAGTCCAGCAACCCCCCACTAAAGGTACTGTTTGAAGTAGCACATCTGGGGGTGAGAAATAGATGTTGATGGTCAAAGAGCTGTCCCAAGAATGCAAAACCTCTGGAGGAGGGAAATATCTAAGCAGGTCTAGTTTGACACCAATGGAGTCTTGTAGGATGTGCCTCACTTATTCTGAAGCCAAGCAAGACTGCAGTTCCTTGCCTTATGGTGGACACATTACATAGTAGTGGGCCAAGGTAGGTATCTGTTGAGGTTTTCCGGCCCAGTAAGAGGCACCACGTCTATGGATATTGGTCTGCAAGTAACCATTTTGATGGTAACACTTTGATATTGTATACTGCTCTAGCAATTTGTACTTTTACATTTCTGATACTCCTGCTTACATATAGTAAATCTCAAGGACAGATTGACAGGTGAAAAACATTCTCAGTGCTGCAAAAACGTATAGTTCTGAAGTTCCCCCTGGGAGCTTATGTCCAAAACTATTTTTACACTGCTAGTGAATTTACAGACACAGTTTCTGTCATTTGGGTAGTTGTCACTCACTGGTGCTAAATTTCTGATTTGGGGTCGTGTGCGGTGTTCTTGAACCTTTCTGGATCTGGTATCACTAGATCACCTTTGAAGCTCCTTTCTCGTTGAATGCAAATAAAGGATTTTCAGTTATTAATGTCCATTTTAAGTATATGCCATTGTTTATTGACATCAGTATCTTACGAATTGTGCTTGTTTGAGTAGGTGGTGACATGTGAGACTATTACTAGTGGATAGTTTTACTTTTTGAGAAGAGCATCACATTTGAACTATTGTGCTGACTTCTTGGTTTGCTTTAGCAATTTTCGGTGTATCTTTTTTCAATCAATTTGAATGGCAGGTATGTGGCTTGTTCTTCAAACTTATGCTGTCCGTGCAGTTGCACTTCAAATGCATAGAATGTTTCAACAATAGATTTGCTTGACTGTTCAATAGATTGTCAAACTTCAAGAGTGCTTTATAGCATGTAGGTTTTTGGAATGCTTCTGTTCAATGATAACCATTCCATGATGTAATTAGTCAGTACCAGAAAACTAACTGTTCTCTGCTCCTGGCAAATCTCAAACGAAGATCGTCAGTACTGATCCACAGTTCAATGTTCTTGGCTTCAGTTTCACTGCATGACCAAGTATTTAGGCCCGTATTTATACTCCGTTTGCGCCGAATTAGCGTAGTTTTTTTCGACGCAAATTCAGCGCAAAACTAACGCCATATTTATACTTTGGCGTTAGACGCGTCTAGCGCCAAAGTATGGGCAAATAGCGTCATTTTTTTGCGTGAACGCCTTCCTTGCGTTAATGAGATGCAAGGAAGGCGTTCCCGTGTAAAAAAATGACGGCGACGCAAATGCGTCGTATTTATACTCCCGGGCAAAAATCACGCCCGGGAGGTGGCGGGTCAAAAAACCCCGCATTTGCGCCACTATTTAACGCCTGGGTCAGGGTAGGCGTTAAGGGGCCTGTGGGCTCAAAATGAGCCCACAGGTGCCCTCCCCTGCCCCCAGGGACCCCCCCTGCCACCCCTGCCCACCCCAGGAGGACACCCAAGGATGGAGGGACCCACCCCAGGGACATTCAGGTAAGTTCAGGTAAGTATAATTTTTTATATTTTTTAATTTTTTTTGGGTGGCATAGGGGGGCCTTATTTGTGCCCCCCTACATGCCACTATGCCCAATGACCATGCCCAGGGGACACAAGTCCCCTGGGCATGGCCATTGGGCAAGGGGGCATGACTCCTGTCTTTACTAAGACAGGAGTCATGAAATGGCGTCTGGGTGTCGTAAAAAAATGGCGCAAATCGGGTTGAGGCGATTCTTTTGCCTCAACCTGACTTGCCCCATTTTAAGACGCCCTAACGTCATTTTTTCCCAACGCCGGCGCTGCCTGGTCTACGTGGTTTTTTTCCACGCACACCAGGCAGCGCCGGTCTGCTTGCGCCGGCTAACGCCATTCCATAAATACGGCGCCCGCATAGCGCTTCAGAAGGCGTTAGACGGCGCTAAAGTTTTTGACGCTAAACTGCGTTAGCGCAGTTTAGCGTCAAAAAGTATAAATATGGGCCTTAGCATCTCATCTATGAAATTTTGTTATAATCTGATAGGTTCATTGTAGGGGTTATGTGATGAATACTTTTTTTTCCGAAATTGTATACAATATGAAAGGCAAGCCTTGCGGTATCTTTGAACTAAAAATAATAATCCTCAAAGGTAGGAATGCCCATTTCATGATGAAAGTTATTGTTGTGAAGTAGTCAATTTGATGCCACATAATAACTCCTGAATCACATGTAAAGTAGTTTGAGGAAGAACACTCCAGTATAAGGCCCCTAATATGGGCTCATCAATAATTGTGTTGGAGAGTCTTGGGTAGATTTAGGACAATTTGGAATCCTTTAGATAGACACATTTTCAGAGTGGGGCCATTATGGAACACAATCAGTCATCCCAATGGAAAATATGATATTTTAATACTTTTATGCAATGTATACAAGTGTGGTGTTTTGGGAGTTTTTGTTGCCACCAACAAAATGAGATCACTCTTAGGTAACCGCCGTTTGCGCCCAGCCTCAGTTGCAAGGTTCATTATGCAAGTGAGAAGGTAAGAGATGAAATAACAAACTAGTATTTTGTGAACATTGTAGTGTGTGAGAAGATGATGCACTTATCTTTGTTAAAATATCTATAGCCGTGTCTTCTTGTTTAATGGATATACTGTCATTATTGATGATTTCCTGGAGGGATTATATTTTTTCAATTAGATAAATTATTAAAGAGAGCTTTGGAATAATTTTCTCCTTTTTCCACGTCCTTCAATATCGCTTGTTAAGGTGGGAACACTTCTACAGCAATAACATGTGGAGGGAGGTTGAAATTTGAATTTTATCTAGAGGTCTCAGTTGCCTCACCATTCCAGAAAAGTCTTAAGTTAATTTTCCTGAACAGTTCTGTGAGTACACATGTCACAATGAAGAATAATTTCTAGGGGTGGGTGGGGACAAATCCCAATCCCTTGTTAAGCTCCTTGTGCTGTGTCTTTGGTAGTGGTATATTGGCAAGCTTGACCTCTAGGCCAGGGCCTGGCTCATTCCCATTATCTGTTCCTTACCAAAGATGCCCTTTATGTTTTCAGTGCCCTGTGCCCACTATATTTGAGTATGTTGTTTTTGCAGCCTCTTCCCTTGCTACTGCCATGGCTCAAAACAATTCCGATGGCTCCCTAAAAAGGGAGCTACTGTTGAAATAATGCATTTGTATTGAGCCAGATAATAAAATGGGGGAAAGATGTGTGCCAATGTAAATGTGCTAAGTTTGTTGCTTGAGCCATCATTGCCACTACTCCACTCATCTGAGTAAACAGTCCAGTTTTTTAGAGTAATATTTATAACATATGGATAGGTTGTTTCAAAGGACAATTGTGTTATGTCTTACTTTGGTTTGGCAATTTTGGAGTCGATTAGCAATTATTATGTTCTAGCATCTCATTGTGGATTGCATCCAAGCTTTTTATAGTCATTCCCATTCATTAAATCTATATTCCTTTCTTTTTTCATTTAATAAAATTATGAAAGATAACAGTTAAGTAAAATACAGATAAACACATATAATTGAAGGCGAAGGACGGATGGGAAGTCCAATTGTTAAATGTTTACATTAGGCAGAGAAAGCTTAGTGTAGAATCTTTGGTGGTTGCGGACCTCGACAGAATTTTAAGCAGACTGAATCCAAAAGTCATGCTCATTGTGGGAGGTTGTTTTCTAATTGTAAATATGAGCCAATTAAGGGGCTAGGAACCGTGTTGGAGGAGGAGGAAGGGGCTAGAGGTATTCCCTTTGCTTGATGCAGGTCCTGCTGTAACATACACCGTAGCGTCTATACAACTATTTCAGCTAGCAGTAGGACATAACCTTCAATCATGCAATGGTAGGGCAGCGTCAGATTGCCCCAGCGCATTAACATATGTGAAGGGGACTGTGTGCTCGAGAATGGATTACATTTTGGTGAGTGCAAGTGAATGGGAATTGGTTGAAGAATTTGTAGCCAACATTCAGGAAAGATAGTGATAATAACCCCCCTTTGCTGGTCCCTGGGTGAAGGCCTCATTGGCCTACTACGTCCTATAGCTAAGGAAATAATGCAAGCCCAGCTATTGGTTGGGAATAATCAGAGATCGCTTAGGTGGCCTGCTGTATTGTGTAGAACAGACAAATTGGCAAGGGTATATGCAGCATCTGCGGACACACTATCACCTTATATTGGCTGGCCATCCTCTAAAATCTCAATAATGGCCATTCACCCCTACTTAGCTGAGGAGATAAGGATTAACTTAACAATACCTACCAGCAACAAAAACATAGCGAACCCCAGGGAAAAGACGTGGACAAATCTGTGGTATTCGGAAAAGTGTAAATAGGCAAACAAAGAGCTCCTATTAGCACTTAAGAGAAAGAACAGTAAGAGGATTTGAGGGGCGAGGGCAGAATACAAGAGCATATTATTGAAGGTGCAGGGGGAATGGGAGGATTCTAACTGGAAAGACCTAACTGAAGCAGGGAAAGGGAAAGATGGTGATGCTTTATTGCTTTTACACCTATGTGTTTTTAGGGCTGAAATAAAGCTTTTGAACTACTAAATAGTTATAAAATGCATCACAACATGAGGTAAAAAATATCAGTAATGAAATATTTCACAGAGTAATCATGATTATCTAGGATAGTGTAAATTTTGGAAAACAATGCAACAAATTCATTCAGATAATGTCCCAAAAGATATGTCATAGGTCTCAATAATTAGTTATTGCCCTTGTGATTCAATAGCTCCTTAAGACACTCTCTGCCTTCTTGTAATATTTCACTACTGAAGAAGTTGAATCTGAGAGAGGTTAGACCAGCCTTAATGATTTGCCCATTGTAAAATTGACATCAGTAATTTAAATGGCCCAATTAGTAATATGAGCCTCTAGCTTATGATAATACATGACCCTAGGGCCTGTAAATTAAATTCTACTAGTGGGCTGCTGCACTTATGTCATCTGCTAAAGAAGCACTATAAAACATGTCTCCAGGCCTGCCGCTGCAGCACGGGTTTTCAGTTTTAAACTGTCATTTTGACCTGGTTTAAACCTTACTTTTTAAAACTTTGTCACTTCTACTGTAGGCCCGAGTGCCCATAGACAGGTTGCATGGTATTTAAAATGTAGGACATGTATATTTGAAGTTTTACATATCCTGGCAGTTAACCACCTCACCCAAGTCTTTTTTTACTGTAGCAAGGCGGGATCTCACATAGAGTAACACTAGATTACAACTTTTAATGCTTCACTTCAGACTGGGAGCAGCTACAAAAAATATTTAAGGATTCTTCTAAATACTAAATTAAAATCTGACCTAATATAGTCAGATTTTACATTACTATTTTAGAAATGGCACTTTCAGAAAGTTGGCATTTTTCTAATACAAAAGATCCTTTCTACCAGTGTCCATTGTCACCATACTGTTAAATGGCTTCACTGTGGTGAGATGTGGGCTACTCTGGGACAGTAGATAAAAGGCCCTGGGAGAGAAGAGGGGGCTCCACACTTGCCTCGATGGCCTGGGGGGCTGTACCCAGCCCATTCCTGAGCCTGTAAGGAGGCCTTACACTGTCACTGGCAGATGTTGCCCACACCTAGGCTTGCCTCCCCTTGTCTGCCTAGCCCACTCAACTCCAAAGCAAGTGGAAGGGGGAGCTGCCCCAGAAATAATGTGGAGTGACCACAAGGGGTGTTTGCCAATTTCCATAGTCACATCTCTCGATAGACAAAGGGAGCTCTGAACAGGAGAAGAAGGGTTCTGCCATAGAGGCACAGTGGAGCAGTTTACAGTAAAACAAACAGTACGTGCTGTGTGGGTGGGTTCACCCCTTGAAATTGTGACCACATTGCCTAGGGAGTGGACCTCATCCACAGGCTGGCACTGGACACAAATGTGGCAACCCCTGTACTTCCTCAGAACAATCTTGGACCTGGGAAGATCAGAATAAGGACTGCTCTGTTGTCTAAATCCTGATGTCTGAAGCCTTGTACCCAGGACACCAAAAGATGTGTAAGTTGTCTGACCTCCTCTTTGTTCTATAAGGACACAACAAGCTTCCAGAAGTCTCTCTCACTGCAACTGACTAATTGACAATTCACTTTAGCTTGCCCTGCACCCTGCTGCTTGCATCTTTTGGAGTGTGTCCTAACCCCCAAATGATGCCCCAAGGTCTTGCACCCTTTGCTGGTGTTAGTGTGTACTCATCCGATCCAACATTCAAAAGCTGGGACTTCAAAACATTTTGCCAACATTTCCTCTAAAGAACAGGCAAAAGATTAGGAATGCCATCAAGCTGAAGCCATCGACGTCAAACTACTGGTCAGAATCAACTTGATGAAAATGTTCTAAGTCCAAATTTAGAGGGCTTCACTGGGACCAACTCCTGCAACCCATTGAGGTTGAGGCCTACCCTGGCGCAGACTTCAGACTATGCTCACTCTGAGCTTTCCTGACTTTGTTGAGAATTGCACCTGGATCCCACTTTTCAGCAATCCACCGTCATTATGCTCTGGTTTGGATCCAGCTTGTAGGTTGCCCCACTGACAACTCATTGATGACCACTTTTCTTTGAGAAACATTTTTAAACCAGAAGGTCAACTTTCTACCGGTCTGAACCTGGTCCTTGTATCCAACCTGTGATCCATTGCTGTCAGCCTAACTTTTGACCAGATAACTGCAGCGGACACTTTGTACTTTTGTCATTATTTTTTATTCAAACTTTAAAAATTATTATCTCAGGGTCTACTTTTGGGATTATTGTCATTTCCATGTCAGTTTATGTATAATAATTGACTATTTTTTTAAATGTGGTGCACTACTGAGGTGCCAAGTGTCATTTTAAAGGCAGGCCTGCCTTGCTGGCTGATTCTAAATTAAACTTACATGCAAATTCGACTTTGGAATTAAAAGTAGTTCCAAAGTCTTAAACTACCTTATTTTTACATATAAGTCACCCCTAATGTGTGCCCTATCTGCCCTTAGGGCTGGGTGCCATGTAACTATAAGCAGGGACCTTATAAAAATAGTTTTATAAGCCATGGTGAGGTAAAACAGCCAAATTCGATTTCCCTCATTGTAGTGAATGGCCTCCATAGCATAGAATGGGGAGACTTTATTTTAATTTTAAAAGTCCCCTTACGTAACAGATACTACAAGTTTGGTATTAAATTAATTGTTATAATAAGTCCCACAACTTCCATTTGTGGGGTTTAATATAACTTGTTCAGGTAAAGAGTTTTAAACTTTACCTGAAAAGTTGCCATCTTCAGCCCTGCAGTGTTTTTGCTGCTTTGCCCTGATTGTCCAGCCTCTGGCAGCCTGGCCAGGCTGCCTTAATGAGGTGTGAAGTGGCCTGTCCCAACACAAAGAGATGTACCTGGGGGAGGAGATCTTTCCTAAGTAGATGGGGAACCAGGAAGGGGGAGGGCTGCCAAACTTGTCTTCAAAGGCAGAGAAGGACATTTGGAGCAACCCAGCAACACTCTCACATCCTGCAAACCCAGACAATTCGGTGCCCCCTTGATTAGATTAGGAGAGGGCAGGAGAGGGGTGTGTTTAGGATTTTCAGCCACACCAGTGGGTGGGCTCAGCCAGATGTAACCTCCAAAAAGCACATTCAGCCATGATGGATTTTCGAGCAATGTTGCTCCCTGGGATTGATTTTTGCCACACTTCCCAGAAAGTGGCCATCACAGGGAGAAGGACCCTGCCCCTGATTGGAGAACCAAGACCCCCCTGTTTTTCACCCAGGAGCAAGGATAAAACTGGCAGACCTGCACCAACACCTCAGTTCCCTACCAGATCCCTACAAGGAAGAACTACAGAAGAAGAAGGACTGCCCTGCCAGACCCCTGACCTGCACCTGGACACTGCACTCTAGAGGACTGCACCAGCTGCACACTTGAGGTTCACCACAAGAAGGAATTTGCCTGACTTCCAATGGTTCAAGGAGGGACTCCCTGTTTGCTAAAGGTGAAAAATTGCTAACCAGAGTCCCCTGCACCAACACCTGAAGAAACCAACCAGCTGACCCCTGTCCAGTGGCCAAAAAGAAGTTCGCACCAGGAGCATTCTGGGAGTTGTAGTCCGCACCCTCAAGGAGCATCTCAGAGCTTCTGGAACCTTGGGGTGAAATGTGGACCTCAAAAGAACCTTAAAAGAACATCTGGAAGAAGATCCAGAAGTTTGGAGAAGTTTGGAGAACTTTTGGATAAAAGCTTCATAGAGGGACGGACCCGCCACGGCAACTCTTGCCAGCTTTCCTGAACCGTGACCCGGCCTGACTTGCAGGTTCGTCCCGGTGAAGAAAATCTGTCCGCACGTAGGAAGTTGACCGGGACCTCCCAGCCAGCGTATCCGAAGAGGGCTCCAAGGACATTGGATCTAGATTCAGGTTTTCCCCGGTCAAAGGATTTTCACCTCAAAAAAATGACTAAGTCCGAAGGTAAAAATCTCCACCGAGGGCTCCCGCGACGCGTAACCGAAGAAGAGTTCCAGGAGGTCGGATTGGACTGGCAGGTTCGTCCCGCTGAAGAAAATCTCCAGAAAAACGACTGAGTCCTAAGGTAAACCTTTGACCGAGGCCTCCCGCGGGCTGTAGCTGAGCCAGGTTTTATCGCAGTCAGCCTTAAACTTTGACTTTGCCCCGGTCGAGGTGCGACCAGAAATCCAGATTGGCGCTTTTTGTTTCTATGCGCTAGAAAGCATTAATTCTTTAAAAATTCATATATCCGGTTCCCCTTATCTATTTTATTAATTTTGGTGTCATTTGAAAGCTAAAAATATTTCCTAATTTTATAAATTGAATTTGGATTTTTAATCTGTTTCCTGTGTTTTATTTGATTACTGTTTTGTGATATTTGAAAGCTTTACACTTTGTCTCCTAAGTTAAGCCTTGTCGCTCATTACCAGGCTACCAAGGGTTGAGCTGGGTTTAATTTATTGAGACCACACAGGACCTAAATGGAGGTTAGTGGCCTATTGCTTGGTGTGGGTACTTACCTGCCCTTACCAACAACCCATTTTCCAACAAACATTAAAAACATTGTTATGCCACTGCCATGACAGATATTCAATATATTGTTTAAAATACCTCAAAAATGTAAGGCCCAAAGTTCCTACTCTTATTTCAGTGTAATGCATTCTTAAAATAATTAGAAACTGCCAATGCAACAATGGGTTCATTCAACATTTGTAAATATGCCAGGTCGATATTTACAAAATCCTTTGCCATTAAGAACAGGCAGGAGAAATCTTCTTTTAAATGGGTCATGAAAGCTACAAAACAGGACCAAGGCCCTCATTACAACATTGGCGGTAAAAGCCGCTTACCGCTGTGCAGAAGAACGCCAATACACCGCCGCAGCCGCGGAATTCCACCACAGCTATTATGACCCACATTTTGGAATCTGCCAAAATTCAGACACCCACACAAGTCCGCCACACCAAAGGTCAGTGATAAACTGGCGAAATCAAAACCGACACCGTCACGCCAACAGAAATACGCCCACACTATCACGACACACGAATCTACGCGGCGGTCTTTCAACCGCGGTATTCCATTGGCGGTACACACCGCCGCGCTCAAAATACACACACTCTTACAAAACACAGCCACATTGGACAATTTGAAATTCACACACCTGATACACATACACACACCACTCGCACACACCCATTACAATATAAAACACACACCCACATCACCCACAAACCCCCACAACCAAACATTCTGAAAGAAGGCCAGAGAGAGATAGCACCAGCAAGAACAACAGCATCCACAGGCACACAACACCATCACCCACAGAAATTCCACGCACCTCACACAGCACACCACTACATATCAGCACACTTAACAACACACACTCCACCCCACACATCACCTACACCACCCCATGGCACAGCAAAGAAACCCCAGGTTCGCGGAGGAGGAGCTCAGGGTCATGGTGGAGGAAATCGTCCGGGTAGAGCCACAGCTATTCGGAGCACAGGTGCAGCACACCTCAATTTCAAGGAAGATGGAGCTATGGCGAAGAAAAGTGGACAGGGTCAACACAGTGGGACAGCACCCAAGAAATCGGGAGGACATCAGGAAGAGGTGGAACGACCTACGGGGGAAGGTGCGTTCCGTGGTCTCAAGACACCACCTGGCGGTTCAGAGGACTGGCGGCGGACCCCCACCTCCTCCCCCACAACTAACAACATGGGAGGAGCAGGTCTTGGCGATTCTGCATCCTGAGGGCCTCGCAGGAGTAGGTGGAGGAATGGACACTGGTAAGACAAATCTTAATTATTACATCCCCCACCCTACCTGCATGCAATCACATACCACCACCCTCACCCTCAACCCCAGCACCCCAACTCCTCACATATGTCCCAACATCACAAACCACCCATCCCAACACCAAGCCCTGCATGCAACAACAAAGCATGGACACCCATCACTAAAGCATGGCCATTGCACATACCTATACAACCCCCTAAACCATCCTCACACAAGGTCCCACACAGGAATGCAAGCACGGGGGTACACGGTCACCCACCCATTGCACACCATGAGACACACAGATGTAATAACCATCCTTTTATACCCCTGTAGGACACCTACCCAACGTCACCGGACAGGAGGGTCCACACATGTCCACACCACCAACAGAAGAGGCCCACAGTGATGACAGCACCTCTGTCCAACTGGATCAAGATGACCAGCCCGGCCCATCGGGGACCTCGGGACAGTCGGTTCCCCTCACCCAGTTACAGGCCACCACAGACCTTCCCCCCTCTGGAAACACCAGCACAACACCCACTCAGCGGGCCCATACCTCCGTCCCCAGGACACGTCAATCAGCAGTGTGTCCACCACTACAGGGAACCCAGGATAACCCACCACCCAACAACAACAGGGACCTGGGGGCAGTGGTAGTGGGCACACGGTCCAGGGGACAGAGGCCCAGGAAAACAGGGGAACTGGGAGGGCTTCTGTGCAACAGGGGGCGGACAGGCCAAGGGAACCCACTCTCCACGAGGCCCTCTCCTCCATCATGGGAGCATACTACCACTCCCAGGAGACGATGGCAACGGTACTGGCCAAGTTTCAGGAGACCCAGCGGCTGCAGGAGGAACAATATATGGGTTTCAGGGAGGAACTCAGAACCATGAGCTCCACCCTGGGCACCATCGTAGGGGTGCTGAAGGAAGTACTCAACACCAGGAGGGACACTGTGGCACTACAAGGGGCCCCTGACACAAGCATGGAAGATGAACTGCCCACCACCTCCGCCAGCGCTAGTGGACAGGACGCCCCGCCACAGGACCACCACACCAGCACCCCACCTCCTGCAGAGGGAGAACCACCCCGCAAACGGTCCCTGAGATCCAGGACAAAGACAGAGCACGATGCCAAGACCCCCGCCAAGAAATGAGACCACCTTGATTGTCATCCTATTGTCCCACTTCGTCACCCTGTCCATACTTTAAGTGCCCCAGCTCCACTTCCTATGCCCATTTGGGCAATGCACTTGTGAGACTAATAGACTGGACTCTGCCATGGACATTCCTCCACCATCACCCCTCACCATTTCACTACCCCCTCCAATATTGAGCACTTAAATAAACACACTTAAAGCACAAAACAATCTGGAGTCTGTCTGTGATTTCAAAATAGTGTATTAGCAATTACAGTGACAAAATGCTCTTTCAAATGTAATGTCAACATACCTATGTCACACAGCTCTAGTCCATGAGGAATCTAAGCAGATGTCACACAGTGGGACCCACATCTGTGAAATCGTTAGGGAAAGTGACAACTCAGTGACCATACACTGGGTGAAAACGACACACAGTAGAGAGGTAGTAGTGTTAAAGTACATGTAGTAGGCTGGTCTGTACTCTTACCTGTGTCTCACTGGAAATATTGCTGGATCACTGAGTCCCTGTTGTTCATGTCTTCTTCCTCTACTTCCTCGTCTTCACTGTCCACAGGCTCCACAGCTGCAACAACACCGGCATCTGGACCATCCTCCTGCAGAAAAGGCACCTGTCGTCGCAAAGCCAAGTTATGAAGCATACAGCAGGCCACGATGATCTGGCACACCTTCTTTGGTGAGTAGAATAGGGATGGAGGCACCTGAACCTGGCCTTCAGGAGGCCGAAGGTCCGCTCGATCACCCTCCTAGTTCGCCCATGGGTCTCATTGTAGTGTTCCTCTGCCCTTGTCCTGGGATTCCTCACTGGGGTCAGTAGCCATGACAGGTTGGGGTGACCAGAGTCACCTGCAAATGGTGAGGGACAACTGTTAGACACGCACTAACCAGGAGGGATATCCCCAGACCCAGACAACCATTCCCACTGACGTGCCTCCAGATGCTCACCTAATAGCCACACACGGTGCCTCTGGAGTTGACCCATCACATAAGGGATGCTGCTATTCCGCAGGATGTAGGCGTCATGCACTAAGCCAGGGAACTTGACATTCACATGGGAGATGTACTGGTCTGCCAAACATACCATCTGTACATTCATAGAATGATAACTCTTCCGGTTTCTGTACACCTGTTCACTCCTGTGGGGGGGGACCAAAGCCACATGGGTCCCATCAATGGCACCTATGATGTTGGGGATGTGTCCCAGGGCATAGAAATCCCCTTTCACTGTAGGCAAATCCTCCACCTGAGAGAAAACGATGTAGCTCCGCATGTGTTTCAGAAGGGCAGACAACACTCTAGACAATACGTTGGAAAACATAGGCTGGGACATACCTGATGCTATGTCCACTGTTGTTTGAAAAGACCCACTCGCAAGGAAATGGAGCACTGAAAGCACCTGCACTTGAGGGGGGATTCCTGTGGGATGGCGGATTGCTGACATCAGGTCTGGCTCCAACTGGGTACACAGTTCCTGGATTGTGGCACGGTCAAGCCTGTATGTGATAATCAAATGTCGCTCCTCCATTGTCAACAGGTCCACCAACGGTAGGTACACCGGAGGATGCCGCCATCTCCTCACATGTCCCAGCGGACGGTGCCTATGAAGGACAACAGCGAGCACAGAGTCAAACAACTCAGAGGTACGTACCCACAGTTTACCCAGAACACCAATCATACACAAAAGGTGGCCTGTATGTGTGTTGAGACTAGGCCTAGGTATGTGTGACGCAGTTGGAAATGAAGCCATGTGGGGCCCTGAAATGGCGGCTGCCTGACCTCTAAAGTGGTACAATGGGATGTGAGGTAAATGCGCTGGCGTTGTACACCGTCGCGGTAGGCAGTCGAAGACCGCAGCGCAATGCTTCATTGGTTAACATTGGACCCTATGGGTCCCAGGAGCCAATGACGATGTACGCCGGCGGTGACGGTACGCACCGCCGCGGACGTGACCGCCATTTTCTATCTGTTCAATCACTCGATACCTGATCTTCGACAGGAGAGGACCTACACTGCAAGTGCTGCTGTGACCTCGGTCTGGAAGAGACAATGGCTCTAGTGTCTGGGGAAAGGGCCCCTGCCTTCACATCGGAGGAGTTGGAGAAGCTCGTGGATGGGGCCCTCCCCCAGTACGCGCTACTCTACAGTCCTCCAGACAAACAGGTAAGTACACAGGGAGCATGTTGTATGGGCTATGCCTGTGTGGAGAGGGCTGGATATAAGAAGGAAGGGGGGAGAGTGCTGCGTGCATGAAAGACGGTGAATGCATGTGCCACATTGCAAGGGTAGGGATGGGGGCCAATCAGTTTGACGGTGCAGTTAGTAATAACTTCGCTTTTTCCCCTGTACATTTCATGCAGGTCAGCGCCCACCAGAAAAAAGATATTTGGCGTGCCATCGCCAAGGACGTCCGGACCCTGGGGGTCTACCACAGACGGAGCACCCACTGCCGGAAAAGATGGGAGGACATTCGGCGCTGGAGCAAGAAGTCGGCGGAGGCTCAGCTGGGGATGGCCTCCCAACGTGGGAGGGGTGCCTGTCACACCATGAGCCCCCTGATGTTCAGGATCCTGGCGGTGGCCTACCCGGAGTTGGATGGACGTTCAAGGGCATCACAGCAGCCACAAGGGGGTGAGTACACTCTCATTCTGCTGACTTCGCGCGCAGTGGAGGGGTCTGGGTGGGAGAGGTGGGCTGTGGGTTTCCCTAGGCCAGGGCGAGTTCTGTAGGCAAGGCCCCTCCGTAAGGCAGGCCATGTGGCACCCCAGCCACCTCTGTAGAGTGCCAAGTACACCTAGTCATGCCCCTGTGTCATCTATGTGTGCAGATGTCGTCCATAGCCTTGTAGGCCATTTCCCAGGAATTAAACAGTGGACCCCAAGAGCGCGGCGTAGTGCAGGGGGCTTCTGTGTCTGTCGTGTCCGCCAGTGGTAGCGGTAATGCATGCACTCAACATGTCTTTCTTCTGTCTACCCCCCCCTTTTTGTGGTCTCCCTGTGCTTGTGTGCATTAGCATCATCAGGCGGAGGAGCAGTGGCACCGGAGCACGAGGGAGCTGCATCCCACATGGCCCTGGAGGGTGACACTACGGATTCTGAATTCACCAGTGGGTCGGAGGGCGAGGGGAGCTCCACGGCGGGGACATGAGCTGACACCAGCGACACAGACTCGTCCTCTGATGGGAGCTCCCTTGTGCTGGCGGCAACACCTGTACCCCCCGCATCTACAGGTACAGCCGCCACCCCCCCACCTGCATCTCCCTCCCAGCAGCCCCTCAGCCTTTGCCCCATGCCCGCTCACCCAGGAGGGTGGGCATCACCTTCGCCCCAGGCACCTCAGGCCCTGCCCCAGTCACCCCTGCTGCCCTCAGTGAGGAGGCCATTGACCTCCTCAGGTCCCTCACTGTTGGGCAGTCTAGCATTTTGAATGCCATCCAGGGTGTAGAGAGGCAGATGGCACAAACCAATGCATTCCTGGAGGGCATTCATTCTGGTCAGGCGGCCCTTCAGCGAGCTTTTCAGACTCTGGCCTCAGCACTGATGGCAGCCATTGTCCCCGTCTCTAGCCTCCCCCCTCCAACTTCCTCCACCCCGACCCAATCCCCTGTACCTCAGCCTATCCCAAGCACACCTACAGACCAACATGCACACACCTCAACACCCAAGGGAAGCTCAGGAAAACATAAGCACCACTCATCCCAAAGGCACTCACGCAAGCATCACACACATGCAGAAACACCAACATCCACTGCCTCCACTGTGTCCCCCTCCTCCTCGTCTCCCTTCTCCCTCCCAATCTTGTCTACACTCACACCTGCATGCAGTACCTCTACAGCCACTACGTCCCTCTCCAGCACACCCACTACCACACCCCGCTCATGTGCCATCACCACCCCCACTACCATTCACACGTCCCCTGTGTCCTCTCCCAGTGTGTCTGTGATGCCCCCTCCCAAGATACACAAATGCAGGCACACACCCACCCAACAGTCATCCACCTCATGACAGCCTCCAGCGCATGCACCTTCACCCAAAGTCACCAAACGTACACCTCCTACAACCACCACCTCTTCCTCCAGTCCCAAACCCCCTCCAGCTACCCGTCCCAGTGTGTCCCAAAAACTTTTCCTGTCCAACCGTGACCTCTTTCCCACACCTCCCCCACCCCGTCCGTCTCATAGGTCCAAACTAGCACCTCAGCCACAACATCTCTGGGACCAGTGGTGCCTGTAGTCACCGGAACCTGGAGTGCACCGGCCACCAGGGCAGCCAGTGTGGCACGGAGCCACAGCACAGACAGTCCCCCACCTGTCAAGCATCAGAAGTTGGCCAGTGCCCGGCGGGAGAGGGGGAAGACTCCAGCCACCAAAGCAGCTCCCAGGGGTACAGGTGAAAGTGTGGAGTCAGCTGTGACACCTTCCAAGGTGGGGAAGGGCCACAAGAAACCCGGCAAGTCTGGGAAGAGCAGCACAGCGGAGAAGACCGCCATCATCCCCGATGCCCAGGAGGCCACCACCAGCACCAGCCCACCTGCTCAGGAGGACACCACCAGCATCAGCCCAGCTGCCCAGGAGGCCACCGCCAGCACCAGCCCAGCTGCCCAAGAGGCCACCGCCAGCACCAGCCCAGCTGCCCAGAAGGCCACCGCCAGCACCAGCACACCTGGCCAGGAGGCCACCGCCAGCACCAGCCCAGCTGCCCAGGAGGCCAGCACCAGCCCACCTGGCTTGAGAGACTGTGGCTTTGCACTCCCCAGGATTGGTCAGTGGGCAACCCACCCACTGTAGAGACTTGTGAGACTGTGGCTTTGCACTCCCCAGGATTGAACAGTGGGCAACCCACCCACTGTAGAGACTTGTGAGACTGTGGCTTTGCACTCCCCAGGATTGAATAGTGGGCATGTGGCCCCCTCGTGGATTTGGCATCGTGCACTCAAGCGGCTGAGTTGCCCCCCCTTTCTCTCCCCCTGAGGTACCTGTTTAGTTGCTCTCTGATGCCCCTGCAGTGTTCTCTCCGTCATGGTCGGGGATCTTGTGTGGGCTTCGCCCATACCTTGTGGTCCCAGTGTTCCACGGACTTTCTTAGAGCACTACCTGGACTACTATGCTTGGTATATATTTTGTACATGGTGTATATATATATTTCTGCCTACTTGCTTTTAATATATTACAATGGTTACACTCATTTTCTATTGTCTTTGCATTCTTCCAGGAGGTTTAAGGGGGTGTAACTGTGATGTATTGATATGCATTAGTGTGTGTGTTGTAGTGGGTGAGGGTGGGGGTGGGGGTGTTGCGTGTGTGTGTCTCTGCTTTTTGCCTCCCCCCTCCCCTGTGTCACAGGTGCAGTACTCACCGTGGTCTTCGCCGCCGGCGTTCGTGCTCCTGGTAGAGGAGCAGGAAGACTATTGCAGGTAGAATTTGGAGTTCCGGATCCATGGCGTCTTCGTTCCTCGTGGGGTGTGTAGAAGTGAGCGTTTTCCCTTCGGGATTCCTGTTTGGCCATGATTTTATCCGCGGTGAATCCGCCCCGGAAAAGGTGGCGGATTGGCCTGTCATAATAGTGTGGGCGGTACATTGTCTCCCGCCTGTCTGTTGCCGGTGACCGCCGCACTGTTTGTTTGTACCGCTGTGGGAGTGTTAAAGTGGCTCTCTTTGTTGGCGGTTTCCGCCACGGTCGTAATTGCTAATTTTTTACTGCCGGCCTGTGGGCAGTATTACCGCCGCTTTAACACCGACCGCCAGGGTTGTAATGACCACCAAAATGTTCTAAAGTCTGGGGTGAAAAATTATTACAAGGGCAAATCTTAATCGCAGATGGCTCATATTGCCCCGTCTTAAAACATAGGTTTCATCGGACAGAACCTAACCTGAACCTAGTAAGAAGAACTCTTTCCAATGGATTTCTGACAAAGGAGGTTCCAAATTCAGGAGTGGTATTTAAAATCATCAAAGCCCTGGCCAAGTTATCTCTGTTTTCACCAAACGGCATAAGTAACAACTTCTTCACAATCTTTCTGTCTGCCCGTTTTAACGGTTCGGGATTATAAAATAGTTCAGGGCGGCCCAATGATAGTGATGTAGATCTGATATAATTAAGCCATGGGATTTTGTAACCTAAATCACAACCTAGGCAATCCTCAATACCTTCCCCTGTTAAAAGCAGTCGATTTCCCACTCCAAACAGTTATCCACCACAACATTGGGGCAATTTTTACATAGTCTTCTGCAAAGTCCAAACCCAGCTCCTCATGCATAAACAAACTTGGGCTGGCAGGACCCACCCCTAATAACTTCTTGCAAAAACAATGTTCTTCACGTTGAATAGACTTACAATTTTAATACCCCAAAATTACTGCAGCATATAATATTACAGGTAAACACTTCATCTTGTAGACCTGCAGCAACAGCACAATAGGTTTGCTCCCAGCTATCTGAGCAAATCTGAAGAGCGCCACACATGACTGGTCAAAATGCAAACATTGATTGTGAGACATTAAGCCTACGAACAATGCTCATCGAATGTAACCCCCAGTTAAGAGAAGGAGGTCATCCTTGATATCACCTAACCTTTGATCGTAATCAGTCTAAGTTTCGGGTTCCGCTTCCCACATATCATAAAGTGAGCTTTTCAGGTATTTACATCCAATTGCAAGTCACCCATAAAATCAACAAACAAATCCACCAGAGCTTTGAGGCCATTCGGCGTGCAGGAAAGAATGACTGCATCATCCGCATATAATAGTGAGGCGACCAGGATATTTTTGACTTTCAAAAATTCTTTGACAGGTGAAACCAGGTGCGAGTTCTGGCCATTAATATATAGTAAAAATAAATCTGGCGCCATGACACAACCCTGCCTGACACCCCTTGTCAGTTAAAAACCATTAGAACGTTCCCCTGCCTTCCCAAATCTTACTGAGGCATTAACATCAAGATGTAGGGCCCGGAGAAAGTATACCAAGGGTTGAGGAACCCCAAGGCCTTCCAAGATTGACCATAGCTTTGATTGATTAACCCTATCAAAAGCACAGCTGAGGTCCATAAAAGCCAGATATACAGCTCCCTTCATGGCCACCACATATTTGCCCACCAGTAGATTGAGGTTAAGATAATGTTCCATTGTTCCCATGCCCTCTCTGAATTCAAACTGAGCTGGGCAAATAATATTATTTGGTTGAATCCATTCATTAATACGAAGAAGAACAATACGCCCCACTATCTTGACAGTGGAAACCAGCAATGAAATAGGGCAATAACAAGCTGGATCTTGCCTACAGCCTTTTTGAAAACCTGCACTATTACTGCAGACTTCCACAAATTAGGGATACCAGTTTGAATAGCAGCATTAAGTACATTAGTCAGTAACGGGGCCCACATGATAACATTTTCTTTGAAAAATCCAGAGGAACACCATCAGGGCCAGGGGCTTTGTTAAAGGGGCTTCCCATAATGGCATACTGATCCTCTTCTAAATGAAAATGTAGACACAAATAAAAGGAAAGTACTTCGTCCACTGCCACCAGGTGTTCTGCACTATCCAAAGAGTAAACGCACTCAAAATGGGTAACCCATTTTTGGGCGGATATGGTAGTCTGTACATTGAGAAACTTGATAAGCTTCACGATATTCCAAAAGGTCCTCGCATCCCCAATCATACTTGCACCGACTAATTGCTCCCACTTCTCTTCTTTGAGGCACTGCTTCCTGTTTTTTTATTGCCTCTTTATGAGCAGCCCTAGCTGCACTGATAGATTGGGGTGCCCTGGGCTTATCTTTGAAGGCTTTATGCAAGTGCTTACTAGCACTTTGGCAGTTTTTATCAAACCACCCCTCTTTAAGGTCCCCTAAAGACCCTTGCAAATCCAGCAGAATGGATCTAAGGGTACTGTGCAAAAGCTGAAAGTCTGCCCGAATGACATATGGTGGAGCCTCAGATAACAGTAGGGAGCTAAAAAACACATTCTTTGTATCTCTTAGCAACTGCCACCAGTAAAGTGGGAATCAGAAGTTTCTGCCACCTAAGCCTTCTACGCTGATCTTTTGGGGTTCGCTCAGTCACACCTGGAGCCACATTCTTAATCCCTGAAGCGGGAATAACCTTTCTAGCGTCTACAACATTATGATCACTTTGCAATTGGCCATGAATCTGGCCCTTAGTAAAAAATCTGCAAAACTGCTGGAGATAAAAATATAATCAATTTTGTCCCCTTTCCCCACCCTACAAATGTGGGTTTATGTAGATCACATCTTGCCACTCTCTCCAATATGTTGCAAAGGCCAGTCTGCCTCTATTCGGTAATCAGCAGCTTACCTCTAGGATCAAGAGGCACCCCAGACGATATCTCTTCTTCCATAAGAAGGGGATCTACATCCGTAGGAACCATACCTATCTTAGCAATAAAATCCGCACCTAAAAAAACATTAAAACAGCCCAGCCTATCAGCAGCCCTTTCCTCCAGAATTGATAGAGCTTGAAATAAGACCCTGATCTGACATCCTGCGTGACACACTGAGTAATAAAAATGTACAATTAAAAAAAAAAATCTGCCAAAGCCACGACCCATAATATCTGTATTCCACTGTGCCTAAGAGGAATCGGTACAACTTGCAGTTGTGCGGATACTCAGAATAATGAGGCCAAGCCTCCTTTTGCTGTATATCCTAGTGAAGGAGTTGCTGGAATAACATAGGTTTCAAAACCTTCCACAGAGAACATCTCCTGCACCCATGTTTCTTGGAGTGGTATAATATCATACTGGTAGATAAACATAACCCACTGAGGGTCAAAATTTTTGTTCCCAAGGCCTGTACAATTCAACGAGAAGAAACTAGGGGCCAGATGTAGAAAGCGTTTTGCATGGCGCAAACTGCAAAATTCGCAGTTTGCGCCATGCAAAACACGCTTCGCGATGCACATTCGGTACCGACTCGCAAAATGGGAATGCGACTCGCAAATAGGAAGGGGTGTTCTCTTCCTATTTGCGATTCGCACCACGATGCAGAATTGCTTTGTGACCGCGAATGCGGTCGCAAAGCAATTCGCAGTTAGCACCCATGTCAAGTGGGTGCTAACTCATTTGCAAAAGGGAAGGGGACCCCATGGTACCCCTTCCGCCTTGTGAATGTCGCCAAAAATATTTTTTCAGAGCAGGCAGTGGTCCAATGGACCACTGCCTACTCTGAAAAAATGAAACCAAATGGTTTCATTTTTTCTTTTGTAATGCAACTCGTTTTCCCTTAAGGAAAACGGGCTGCATTACAAAAAAAAAAAACTGCTTTATTAAAAAAGCAGTCACAGACATGGAGGTCTGCTGTCTCCAGCAGGCCACCATCCCTGTGAGTGCAGGGAATCGCAAGGGGGTCGCAAATTGTGACCCACCTCATTAATATTAATGAGGTGGGTCTTTGCGACCCCCTTGCGATTGGCAGAAGGTGTCTGAGACACCATTCTGCATACGATTTTGCGAATCGGAAATTGCGAGTCGCACCGACTCGCAATTTCCAATTCGCAAAATCGTATCTTGCTACATCTGGCCGTAGAATCCCTAATTGTGCTTATGATATTTCCCGCCCGTGGGACACAAACATCTGTATTAGCCCCAACTGAGGCCCCCGTGGGCTCAATAATGATTTGTCAATCAATTTCATCCAGGTCAGACAAAGGGGAGAATCTGTTCCTGATTGGTATAGTAGTGATGGGGCCCAACCCCGTTCTCTGCTTCATGTGATTGAAGCCCCTGGCGAACAACAGGGTCACAGGCTTATAAAAAAAACCCTAGTTGCAAAATCCTAGTACTCAATACCATCTTAAGTGGTTACTTAGTAGTAAAAATCACCCCCCCCTGTGAAATCAGGTGTTATGTAATTGATCACCAGACAATCACCCTCCATAGACTTGTTGTTTGGATGAGATCCAATCAACTCTTCGCATAAATAAAATATTCCTCAAATCCATAGGGTGGAAATTTGCATTTTGGCTCAACCAGTGACAGACTTTATTCTGCAAGTTCTCAGTTGTCTCTACCTGAGATGACTCAAGAGGGGGATTCCTACTAATACTACAACATATGGACAGCATTCAGGAGGCAGGTTCAAACAGGGCAATCTTGTAGCTGGTTTGTGTCAAACATCCTTACATCACTGTTTCTAGAAACCCCCTCTATAGCTTGCTCCAGGCCTACCTTTCCCCCCTAACATCGCGAGACAGGGGAAACCTAATATTACCTATCAATTACCCAGAGGCATAAGGTTCGGGTAATTTGGTGTTGGGTAAAACACTAGCAAGGCTCTCTGGGTAGAATGACCCCCCCACCCAAACCCAGGCTCACTTATAGCCTCCCCCATGAACAAGTTTTCTCACATCTTCTCTCCTCCAAAGCAGAGGTCCCATGAGTGGTCACTATGGGTTCTGGTCTGTTCAGGCTAACAATCTACATCTCTAATTTGAGTAACCTTTCTAATACAGGAGCCAAACACAGATCAAAAATGTGCTTAAATTTATCCAGGATGTTGTCCCACTCCTGAGGAGATGATGTCTGCCCCTGGTTGCTCCCACCTTGATACCCATGGAGCCTGTTGGCTCTGACTGCTTATCCTGATGCTTCCTTTTTGTTGCCAGGGCACTCTCTTTAGTTGTCTGGGGGGGCTGTACTAGCGAATCATCCAAATGATCCTTCCCAACTACTACCTCCCTTAGATGAATATCATGATGTCCCAAAGTCAAATTATCGGGGGGCACTATATGATGGAGGAGGGAATTTCATAACGAAGAAGGGCCCACAAGTGGACCACCACTTGGGCTCCACCCTGGGTCCATTGACAGCCTCCTCTCAGCCAAATCAGTTTATTTTGCAATCACTCCCATGGCCCGAGTTAAATAAGAGTCGATCATAGTTTCTTCTTGGGGCTTCGGGGTTACTCCCTTACTGTCCTGCAGTATGTGCTTTCCCATTATAATTACTCAATGGCTCTTTAAGGCCCCAAAATGTCTAAACAAAGTTTAGGGAGAAAAGATTGAGAGATGGGGCCCAGCCAAGGCTCTTCCAGCTGATGATGAGTGAAGACGGGCCCGGTCTTGGCCCGGTCTCGGCTCAGGCATACGCCCGGATGCGTCCCACACAACGGGAAGTCACGCTTACTTAAAGCTCTTCTGGGGGCGGATGGCATGTTGCAAAGGGGCGGGCCTCCTGCCCGCGGTGCTGCCTGGAATGTGCAAGCCTTAAAATCAACAACTGGGATCCCACCAAGCAGATGCAATCAAATAGGAGGGGTTAAGAGGAGCAGGTTAGGCCAATGGTAAAATATCCAAATGGTCAGGCCACATTTGCAACTCTACACCCCCCCCATGTGGAGCCAAAGATCTTCAGTGTAGTTATCACCCCTACAGTTCCTCAGGAAGTCTGTACCTCCAGCTCCCCCTACTCCACCAGTTGCCTGCCAGAGAGGTTGTGCAGAGAGGACAAGAGGATGGGGAGGGCTTACGGGTCCAATCGGCACTGCTAGACAAATATGAGGCTGTTGAATGAGTTGCAAAGCCCTCTCACCCTAGAGTCCCCACCATAGCAGCTCCAGTGTTATCAGCCAATACAGGTCCCAGAGGGAGAGAGCTGAAGAGAGCACCTGAGTCCAAGTCCTCAGGTAGTGACTAAGGGTTAAGTTACTGTCCGAGGCCACAAGCTGGGGGTAGACCGAGTACCAAGAGGCTCCCACAGCTCCCCTCTGCAGTGAGTTGCTCTCCAGGCGTTAAGGGAGCGAATGCCTTAAACTATGAAGGCCTAGCGGAGGCCCAGCACGCTCCCCCATATATGCACGCTGTCCCTCTGCATACTAAAGTGGAGGAGCATAGCCTGGAAGCGCACCCGAGGATCTCCAATTTGCTAGGAGGAGGGAGTGTGACAGCAGGCATGCCCGGATTAGATGGGGCGGCAGCGTCCGCATGGAACCAAAGGCAGTTCTCTTCTGTGGGTGTTTCCGGTTTCATTTTTAAATTACTTTTAATAGGAGTCCCTGGGTCGCTTGTCTGGACTCTGAAACATGAATCCAGGGACTAAGCATATCATGTTTCTGCCAATTGATGTTTGGCAAGGTGTTTTTTGTCATACATAGGTAAAGCACTTTTGCAAAAAAAAAGTGGATTTTAAAGTGATTGGAATAAACCACATGATAATCCACTTAGACCATGTGAATAACCATCTTCATTCATTAAAGATGAATGATGAAACCATTGTTTTGACAATGTTGCCAGTTTGAAAGATCCAAAACAAAATGCTTCATACATAAAAAACAGGGCCTGATCATATGTTTTTACCTAAGAGTTTAATACAAAATGCTTGCAAGCCTTTGTGAAGCCAAGCACATATTCCAAACAGAATGATGCCAGGTTGGTGTATTATATATACTGTGAGGTATAATCAGTGTAAGTTGGGTTTTTTCCATTAGAACAGAGGTAAATACTATATCATTTATGTTGATTGTGAAGGCAGCATTATGCACATGAATTAAAATTCTGTTCTATCAGACCATTGACAAGGAAAACTTAAAGCATATCATTGCACCACTTTTGCAAAGCATATTGAAAATGAGGCCTAGCGTAGGCAGATTGATGAGCCATGGCTTTGTGGTTAGACCTACAAACATATCTCACCAATATGAATCAAGGACATTAGTATTGACATCACAATATGTGCATCATGTTCTCTGGAAGTAAAATATTGATAATCAAAAGCAAGATATAAGGTTAAGACAGAGCAACATGCTATTTACTAGCATATCAGTTTATCCTTTTCACTTCAATGCTCACTCTCTTTTTGTGGGCATGTACAAATGCTTATTTAAGGTCACCAGTCATCCATTCCAGTTTCTCCTTCCACAAATTAAGATAGAACACCAAGCTATTTATTTGGTATCCAGTGTAAAATACCTTTAAGGTTACAGATATGTTTAGGATATTCAATTATCAGTTTTGCTGTTGGAAAGTGGGTTACTGGTAAGGGCAGGTAAGTACCTACACTTAGCACTAGGCCACTAACCTCCACTTAGCTCCAGTTAGGTCTCAATAAATTAAACCCTGGTCAACCCTTCGTAGCTTGGCAACCAGGGACAAGGCTTAACTTAGGAGACGTGGTGCGTAAAGCATTTAAAAATCACAAAACAGTAAATAAGTAAACCACAAAAAAAATCCGACACCAATTTATAAAAATAAATTATATTTTTATCTTTGAAATGACACCGAAATGATTAAAATCGGATAAGGAGAACCGGAGATATGATTTTTTAAAGAATTAATGTTTTCTAACGCAAAGAAGCAACTAGCGCTCAAAGGGCTAAAAAAGTTCACAATGGAAAGGAACAAAGTCCAGAGTTCAGGCCACCCACGAGGTAACACTATCACACTTACTTTCAGAGGTGTTTCTAGATTCAGGAAAGTGGTCCACAGCACCAGCCAAGGGTTCAGAGGCTCTGGTTTGCCTCTTGGGGTGTGAGACTATAACTCCCACAGTGCACCTCTTCAACTTATGTAGTTGCTCCGAACACCTCCAAACTTCTGGATCTTCTTCCAGAGTTCCTTTTTGGGTCCTTGAAGTGTCCTCAACTTGATCCAAGGTTGCTCCTTGGGAGTTGGAACTACAATTCCAGAATACACCTAGTCGGAAACCTCAAATGGCCACTGGACGCTGGTCAGCTGGGCTCTCCTTGGAGGACTTGATGCAGGGGACTTTGGGCAGCTCTTTTGTACTGTAGCAAACAGGGAGTCACTTCTTGAAGCAGAAGAAGACAAGCAAAGTCCTTTTAGTGGTGAAGACCAAGTGTGTAGCTGGTGCAGTCCTTCAGAGTGCAGTGTATGGGTGCGGGCCAGGGGTCCAGCAGGGCAGTCCTTCTTCTTCTGACGTTCTTCCTTATTGGGATCTGGTAGGGAACTGAGGTGTGAGTGCAGGTATGCCAGTTTTATCCTTGCTCATGAGTTAAAAACACGGGGTCCTGGTTCTCCAATTAGGTGCAGGGTTCTTCCCCCTTTGTTGACTACGTCCTGGGAATTGTGGCAAAAATGTATCCCAGGGAGCAACATTCCTCAATTACATCTGGCTGAGCCCACCCCTGGTGTGGCTAAAAATCTTAACCACACCCTTCTCCTAGCTTCCCCTAATCTAGTCAGGGGGGCACCTAATTGACTGGCCTATGGAGGCCATTCACTACAATGAGGGAAAAACGAATGGGGTTGTTTTACCTCACCAGGGCTTATAAAACTATTTTTATAAGGTCCCTACTTATAGTTACATGGCACCCAGCCCTAGAGGCACATAGGGCACACCTTAGTGGTGACTTATGTAAAAATAAGCTATTTTAAGACTTTGGAACTACTTTTAATTCCAAAGTTGAATTTGCATGTAACTTTAATTTGAAAGCATCCAGCAAGGCAGGCCTGCCTTTAAAATGACACTTGGTACCTCAGCAGTGCACCTATGGGTGCACCACCTATGCTGGGGTCCCTAAACCTACATGCCCTACCATATACTAGGGACGTATAGGTAGGTTAATATTGCCAATTATAATTAGACTAATTTGCATACTTTATACAGAGCACAGGCCATGGGGCTCGTTAGCAGTACCCAGGGTACAATCAGAGTCAGGAAAACACCATCAAAAAGTGAAAAATGGGGGCCTCTGCAATTAGCCCTGTTTTCTCACATTCGGCATTTATCAATGCATACTTTGTTAAACTGTCTTTAATTTTCAAAACAGCAGCAGTCCCCCTGAGTAGACTTTGTGTACCATCAGCGGTCTGCGGACCTCAGGAAAAGAATCACCGGTTGAGGAGGTTGATTATCAAAGCATGACTAAAGATAGGAATTGAGGGTCTCATTTTGAGTTTGCCAGATGGGATACTCCGTCACAAACATGACTGATATCTTGTCTGCCGTGTTACAAGTGCATTATATCCTATGGTACTGAATGGAAATTTGTTTCATTTGTGACAGAGAATTCCACCTGCCAAATTCTAAATTAGGCTCTGAGTGCCCAGGAAACAAATGAATCCACAAGAGAAATCAATGATAGTCACAGCACAGTACTCTATGTAAAAAAAAAATTAAGAACATAATAGATTTTATTGAATCGAATCATTTTTAACAGTGTGCTATTTGTGCAAACATAACATGACACCAAGGCACATTATTTGTTCACTGAGTCAGAAGATAATTTTTTGACTACTTTTTTCTAGACTTTGTGTGATTATAACCCCATCTCTGTACCGGTAGGCGCAGCACGTAGAAAAAACACTTATTTTCTATCTGTGTGGTTCTTCACTCATGTGATTAAGATTAAAGTAATGTCCCTCTTGTTAATTAGAGGGTATGCATGTGAAGCTGTGTTTTATTTAATACTGATTTCATGTAAGGATTAGTAAAGCTTCTCCCTTGTGAGATTTCCATCATAAGTCCGGAGGGCAGAATCCTTTCCAGGTATTCAGGACAATCACTCACTACATAAACAAATTCCATTTGGATCCATGGTATACAATATTAGGTGGCTGTTCTAATTATTTGCCATAAGCTCAGACCTTCTGAACTTCAAAAGGACAACTTTAGTGGCATTATGATGGACACATCATTTCACGATTTGCTATGTTTCTGATCAATCAATTAATAGTGTAGTAAGCGCTGTTCTTCTGTTAAATCTTTGAAATGTTTTCATTCTGAATGTCCTACATTTATAATGATTGTTTATGCCCAATTGCATGTTATTTTGTTTGGTTTTAGTTGTTACTTCACTAGGGAGTGTTTTCTTTTTAATCTGGTTGTCTCTTTTTGATTTTCTTTGTATTTTTTAACACATAGCATTTTTAAAATTTCTCATGCAAGAATTTACTTTCTTTTGAGTGCAACCCATCAATCAAAATCATGAAAACATAATACAAGCATGATAAAAATATTATAGACAGAAATTTAAAAACAAAATTCAACACAACCCAACAATCTGATGGAGCCATGCAGTAAAGAAGTAATGAGATACAACTGTCACAGTTTCACTTGGTGTGGAAGCTTCAATAGTTCCAAGACTGGTGTCCTGTTTCGGATACCTGTAGATTTTAATAAAGGCAACAACCATTTATACCTAGGGTCAGTACACCATGGACAAAAAAAATTATATTTTCTTTAGTTCAAATATATCTTATTTTCAGTGCAAGCTGTCAGTGTGACACAGATCTGTAGTCACTCATCCAAACTGTCTTGCACTTTGAGCCACAGCTATTTCATTTTCTCAATTTGAACACATATAATTAAAAGAGATAAGCTGAAAATGGGAATACATAACTTTGGCTGTGCCATTATGCGCTGCAGGGGTGACACAAAAAGTGCGATCATCAATGCATATTTTGTGTCCTTTAATGATACTAATGTGAAATGGTTTATTGAAATCATATTATGTTGCTTGGGCTCGTAAGTAGAAAGGTAGTAGTTTTATATGTGTGGTTTAAAAAGGACTTTAATAAGTTGAAATGTATCACTTCTATGTTTTATAATCATGTATCTGGATTATGGTATGATGATTGAAAGGTGGTTAATCACAAGTTTTTTTATATGATTATTTTTCATTCATGAAGAGAAATGCTTGTATGTGTCTTGAGTACATTAAAATGTCTAATAAGTTAGCTCAAGTGAAGGCCTGAAATGTTTATTTTCTATGCTTAACCTTAAACGCAGAGTTTTGTTCATGTTGTATTATTCTCTATTTACAGGTATGTCTGCATGAATCTACTGTTAATGAATGGCAAGTTGTGTGTTTGAGATAGTGGGGTAGAGGAGGATGAGTTGGCAAGGAAAAGGGGCATTAACAAACTGAAGAAGAAAAGACTCCCCTCTGTGCACCAGGATCTGAGAGAAACTCAAGGTCGCCAATTCCAATTTAGCATGGGAGAAGAAAAACTACTGGTGTTGATGAAGTGGATTCTCGAAGGTTCTACAAGGTCTTAATTGGTATTGGCTTAGTTAGACAGGAGCAGACACCTTCACCTTTTGGTGAGATCAGACTCCTCTGAGGCTTGGAGAGGTACAGACCTCTCCATTCCTAATCTGGTTGAGTTGCTTTATGCCATGCACATGTCTCCCTCAGAACTTCTTTTGAAGTTTCTGTTATGCTGACACTTGCCGATTATTTTCCTTATTTCCTATATTTCTGACAAAATAATTAGGATTACCTCTATAGCTTAGCTAAGGTATTTAGATTAAATCAGTTTTCAGATGATTAGACAAGAGGACCACGTCTTGTATACTGACCAACAAATCCTATTTCTTATCTTCTATATTGCTGCAACTGGTATTGATGTATGTCTGATGCTTGTAAGATTTAATCTGATTCAACGTTTTACTTCACCTTTGGGAATTCTGTACTTGTACAGCATGTTTCTGAGACTCATTTGAATAGGTTTGGCCTTACAATTGTAATAAATCTTTGAATTTGAATTTCTGACTGAGATTTAATGTATGATCAAGTAGCTTATACTGTCAAGTTTTTTAAAGTGTTGAGTTTATCTTCCTTTACATCTCAGAACTCCTAAAAAGGTCTACTGAGAAAAGAGAAACATGAAATTGGGCTCACATTTTCTCAGATGGGAGCAGACTGATGATGGTTAGGATCCTGAAGTAAGGGGAGCTAAAACCTTTTATTCTAGAGTAGGAAGTCCCTAGAGCCCAGTCCTTGGTGTCCATGTTCGGATTTTGGAGGAATGGTCAAGATTCGGAGACTCAGGAGAGAGTTGAATAAGCAGTAGAGGAGTGAGTATCGACAGGGTCGTAAATTGCAGTGGTTCTTGTTTGGAGATGTTTGCATGTTGTGTGAGTGTGATGTTTTAGGAGAATAAACTGAAGTTGTTAAAAGGTGTGACATGACTTAAAATCCCAAGACAGTATTAAAGAGTCAGAAGACACCGTATTGTAATTGTCTGCTAAGTCTGGTGGCGCTTGTTATGAGACGTTGTATATGGCACAATTAAGATAGGGACTTATCTTTATGTGAATGTGAAGTGGTTGTTAGAGTGGATCTTAAAGCGCAGGGTGAGCCAATACCAATCTGGATAATACCCTGCAGGTCGAGGCTTCATTCAAAGTGTTTGATACTCTTGTGTGATTTGATACTGCCAATTCCTTAGTGGACAGACAAAGGTTAATGTAGTGTATTTTGTCATATGTGTGTGTGATGTTGAGGTGAGTGCATGCATGCAGATTGTAAAAGAGGGTGAGCCGCTGCAAGGAGCGAGATTGACGTCACAGTGTACCATGCTAGTATTGACCAGTTGGTATTCTGTCACGCTTGGTATTGGTTGTGGGCATTACAAGGGGACTCTCTCAGATTGGTTGTCGCTGTTGAACAAGAAATTGTAGATAAAGAGTTAATTCCTGGCCCGGAACAAAATCCTCCTTCTGATTATTGATATTTGGTTGAAAAAATGAATTGTTTTAAGGGTATAAAAGGTTTGTTTAGAGGAGAAATGCCTATACCTCATAGAGAGGCATAAGAGCTATCTCCTGAGTTACCCCAGGTCATTATATGGCAGTAAATGTAGGTCTCCATACATGTATTTGGCTTAGTAAATAGCACAACATCAGAGAAAAGAGGGTGCATTGAGGTTCCCACTTTATGGCACACTTAATTGGATAATTGTTGAAAAACTGGATGCAAGTGTTTTACGAGATTAAACCACCTCCTATACATGCACAATATGAGATGGTTAACACTTGGGAACGTGCTGTTCATGCTAGAAATAGAAATACCAGGGTAGGCCTCGAAGAGCAGCGCACACTTCTGCGGATGCTAGATGGAATGCTGAACAGAAAAGATGGAGAACTGATATACTTGAGGGAGTTAGACTGTATCCAACCTTGACAAGTGAGGCAATCCAGGGAAAGAAGGAAAAGAAAGGAGAAACAAAACAAACGGCGGGAAGGCAAAAGGAACCTGATGATATGAGTGAGGTTAGTGACAGTGACTCTGGAGACAGCTTTCAAGATGTACCAGTGTAAGAAAGTCTCCCCCTGTACAAATGAGACTCAGGAGGCGGGTTGAAATAGCATAAGTAGTGATGGAAAAGTTGAATTAGCTACTGCTCTGGTAAATGTGATTCCTGGTCCAGTGCGGGTTACTCCGACAAATGTACATTGTGAACCAAAGGGAAAGGGTTCAGGATTTGTGTTCCTATTGACCCTGTCATACAAAATACTGTGGATACTCTTATTGTTTCAGTCTCTATTGGTTCTGTGGTCCCTATGTATAAGCATGTTTGCCAGGAAAAACATCCTATAATTTGGCAGTCCCCTGTGCAGTAGGTGGTCAGATACCAGGACAGAAAGTCCTGATATGGGAGGATATGTTCCTTTAGTACCAACAACACACATGGGTTTTCTGAACGTGGAGAGTGCTGATTTGACCTTTTTTCAGGATGTGGGTACATAGGTACATATCAGAAAACACCAACTTCTGGAACACCTGTATGGGAGCCAACTTTAAATGCTAGTGACGGTGCCGATGAAAATGGAAATACGTCTAAAGTCCCTGTAGTGATAAAGAGTCTCTGCGCTATGGAAATAGATGAGTGGGTGAAGGCTTTCAATGCTGATTAATCTTCAATACAAAGCGGGAGTACCGAGGTGAATCATGGAACAATTCAGTGACCGTAGAGAGGGAATCTGGTGGATGTGGCAAAATCAAAATTAGAACTGGATGAGATGATTAGTGGGAACTTTGCAATGGCTCGTTTTGATACTTATCATGAAAATGAGCTTGTGTTCAAGTATAAGGATGTTACTAGACATGCAGGACATGTTTATGACAAATTAGTTCAAGGATACAAGGTACACTTGAATAAGACAAAAGCTTTGACAGAAGACCTATTGGGTATGTTTTAATGAAGAAAACATAACCTGTTTGAGAACTTCACCTATGAAAGTACAAATTAAAAAAATCATTCAAAACATTTCAAAATGGAATGAGTTGGGTAAATGGGAAGCTCGATGGGTGCGAAAGCAAGAACCAAAGAAACAAACAGGAGAACCTCTTCCTGTAGTGGGAGAGGTGGGTGCAACAACATTCCAGGTGAGGGAAGTGCCTGTTAGAGGTTATGTGCATGTGCCTTGGAGCAAAAGTGATCCTGCATCATTCACTAATGTCTGAGGGAAAAGATGGTGGAGTGATACGAATAAGGAGAGAGGGTTGTGAAAATTTCTCAGTTGTTTTGGGTCAATTTGAAAACTTTGTTCAACCTTTGCTTTCCGAGTGACTTATGGGTATGATACAAAATAGCTATTCAATGGTTTGAGTAAGAACCACCAAGAAGTCTAGTGAGGAAAGACCCTTCGCCATTGATAATGAAAAAGTATCAGCAGGTGATGACATTCTTGAAGTCAAAGGTGCCACCCCAAGATAATGATTGGATCAATATTGACAGAACAACCCAGGAACCCAAAGAGTCAATTCATGCTTACTATTAGAGATTGTTGCAGGCATTCAAGCAGTATAATAGAATCAAGGTGCTTGAACCAAGGGATATGGGACATTATGTGTCAAGGTTTGTGACAGGATTGAGACCTGTGATCATCATGATGTTTCAACAGCATTTGATTTGTTGGCAGAATACATCATTTGATGGGGTCTTGAGGTATGCAAAGCTTTGTAATAATGAAAATGAGATGAAACAGAAAAATGTAAAGGAAAACTGAATGGTTGCCCATGTGAAGGCTGCTCAGAGAAGTAGTCAGGTCCAGCCATTTGTAGGGAATGTTGGTGCTATTCAAGGAGTCTAATAATAGAGAGCAAAACCAATGAAGGGTAGAGATCGAGGTGTTCCTATTGATCCTAGTACAGGGATGGATATTGATAGCTTGAAGAAGACAACTCCTTGTCACTTTTGCAACAGGTTGAGACATTGCAAGAGGGAATGTCATTTTAACCCAGCCAATCAGCTCCAGAATTCAGCACTTGTACAACCCCAAAATAACAACCCCATACAGATGCAAAATGTGCAGAGATAGAGAGGGCAGAATTTTAATGTACTACAAACTACAGTGAGGAACGTTCCACAACCCTCAATGCCATAGAAAAATTCAAATGGCCCTGACTAATTTCTGACCAGGTCCCAAACTTGAATTCAAATGTGTTTCAAGATCATAATCCCTTCCAACAGTTTCCTATGTTTGAGACATTCAAGAACTATGGCTCTGATCAGTCAGCCTGACAGTGTCTGAGAGGGGAATACGACTGCATACTTGGTACAGTCTTGGAGGTAGACCAGAGCGGTCATTCATAAATGGTGAAGCGAATGGCCAGCCTGTGTAATTTCTGGTTGACACTGGTGCTACCCATTCTACTTTAAGAACAGTAGACGTTCTAAACCTACCCCTCTCTGGAAAACTGAACCAAGTTTTAGGAGTAGAAAATAAATGTCAACCCAAGAAACAACAGAAGTGCCTGTGAAAGTAGGGTCCTTTAAAGAGCATCATCGATTTGTGATGTGTGATTCTAGCCTTCTATGGAAGCAATCTCCTTTCCAAATTAAACTGTGTCATCTATTATACACCAACAGCATAGAGATACAAACCCATGATGAGGATGTCGCCTTTAAAGTGGCGAATTATGGATCCTACACCACATTGTTTACCCTATTAACCATTGATGTTTGCCACCAGACTTTAAAGAGGCAGTCAAGTCAGAGGTGTGGGATTTTTCAGGAAAGGATATAGGGTTGATCCAAGGTGTTGAAACTGTTCGAATCACATGGAAACCAAATGCAGAATACCCAAGAACACCCAAAAACAATTTGACACCTGAAATGATTCTAGGAATGACTCTAGTGATTGAATCCATTATTCAACAGGGAGTCTTAAAGGAAATCATCAGAAGTCCTTGGAATTCATGGGTTATGGGTTATGGAAGCCAAATGGGAAGTACCACATTGTGCAGGACTTGCGAGAGGTGAAGAAAATTGTTGTTCTTTGTCCTGTGGTACTGAATCCTTCTGTGAATTTATTTTGAATTCCATGTGAGGGTGAGTGGCTCACAGTCACCTATTTGTGCCAGGCTTGCTTTTTGGTACTGTTGCATGAGGACAGTCAGTTCCTCTACACATTTCAGTTCAGAAGTCATGTCTTGGCACTCTGCCAAGTCCCACAGTTTTATACTGAGAACCCCTCCATTTTCAACCAGATTCTTAAGAAGAATCTGGAGTCCCTGGTCATATCTTGTCCTAATTCAGCACTTTGACAACCTATTGGTGGCAACAAACACTCAAAAAGCCTGTAAGCAAGATCCCATTGGGTTGTTGAGCTACCTGGCTGAGAAATTACAAAGTATCCCCAGGAAATGTACAATATTATCATAAAGAGGTTCAGCATCTCAGACATCACATTGAGAAAAAAGCAAGAGAATTTCGGCAATTTTGAAAATGAATCTGCCAACTACCCTGGGAAAAGTCAAGATGTTTTTGGGAATGGTGGGGTACTGTTGCCAGTGAATTCCCAATTTTACCTTAATGGCCAAGCCTTTGCAGTGGCTGACACACAAGGATATGTCTGATTATGTACCCTGGGATAGAGATTGCTTGATTGCCTTTCTAGAGCTGAGAGAAATTCTCTGATGTGCCTCATCACTGGTAATGCCTGAGTACAATTTGTCATTTGCACTTTTCTGCGGTGAGATGGAGGGCTGTGCTCTCTCAGTGGTTACACATTTACACAGAAATGCCAGAAGGCTTGTGGCCTACTTCTCTGCTACTCTTGATCCTGTAGCTTCTGCGCTGCCAGGTTGCCTTGAAGGGTGTCAGCAGTTAGTGTCAGCACTGAGAGATGTGAAAACATAGTCATGGGTCACCCGTTAACTGAGTATGTTCCCCATTCTGTGGTATTGTTGACAAGGACTAGAACCCAGAATTTGATAAGCAGCTGCCTGAGCAAATTATTCTTGCAGCAGAAAATTTGACTGTCAGGCACTGTAGTGTTCTTAATCCTGCCACCCTGTTACCTGGACCTCATCATGAAAATGATGAATGTGAACTGGATCATGATTGTCTCAATGTCACTGTATTATGAACCAAACCGAGACTGGATATACTAGATAAGCACCTACCTGAATCTGATTTTGTGTAATATGTTAATAGCTCATGTTTACGAGACAATGGGAGAAGTCTGAGAGCTGCATATGCAGTCTGAACAATTTCAGGAGTTGTTAAATTTTCCTGGCTTCAAGGAATATTTTCTGCACAAGTGACTGAATTGATTGCTCTTACTAGGGCATGCTGTGTTTCAGACTAGCTGAAGGTGACTGATAGTCAGTACTGCTTTGCTGTTCTTAATGACTTTGGACACTTCTGGTCCCAAACGGGGTTTATGACTTCTTCTGAATCCCATGTCCTAAATTCCCAAAGGTATCTCTGGAGTGTTCTTTTACTAAGAGGAAGTAGATATTTGGTGAATCAGATGCACAACATGATGACTGACTGAGACATGTATTAAATAAATTCAAAGAATATGGTTTAACAATGCAGGTTAAAATGTGAAAAAATAAATTAATAGGGACAAAATATTTATTTCCAAGGGATTCAACCTAAAGCAGAGTTGGTCAACACTATACTAAACCTAGTAGTCACAAAGAACAAGGACGAAGTGCAATTATTCTTAGGAATGATTGCATTTTACAACAAATTCATAAGTAATTTTCCCATGAGAAACTTTAACTTTCAAAAGAATATGGTGACTTTCAACTGAGATGAAGATTGTGGATCAGAGTTTGAAAGTATTAAAAAATGTTTAGCTGCTGCTTCAAAATTGAAAGCATTCACCCTGGGCAAGAAAGTGATTGTAGAAACTTATGCCAGTTCCAAGGGGTTAGGAGCTGTTGTTTACAAGAGAATGATAAAGGAGAAGTGACAACAGCATTCACCTTTAGGGCCTTGAGACATGCAGAAAGAAATATTTTGTAGTAGAGGAGGCATTGGCTGTATAACAGGCACCTAACAAATTTATAAGTTTAATGGGAACTGGTTTCAAGGTAAGAACTGATCACAAACTGCTCAGAGAGGTGTACACAAAAAAGGGCCAGGAATCTATCTCAAGTAGGATTAGAAAATGGGTCGTAAATCTCCAGTAATTTGCATTTGATATTAAATAGGGTCTCAGGTGAGAAATGATGCAGCTGGCTGCCTATCACAATTAGTCAATAACACAGGTGGGGAAACTCAAACTAGTGAAGACACTAGAGAGGATTTTCCCTTATCAATTGAAATGTATGTGTATTCACTAATGGAGTTATTGAAGAAAAAGACTAAATACAAGAACTAAAATCTAATCCAGTTTCAAGTAAGGTTAGAAAAAGGATGGTAGAAGAATGGCAGAGTACAAAAAGGGACTTTGAACAGTTAAGAGCATATTGGATGGTCAGAGAGGAATTGTCAGAGGTGGATGGATATCTGTCAAGAGCCATGAGATTGATACCACTTGAGTCTTTTAGAAGAAAAGTAATTGACCAAGCCCATGAAGGTCACTATTGAGTTACAAAAATGAAAGAAAGCACCGGGTTGGATTTATGGTGGCCAGGGGTGGATGAAATGGTAGAAAGAGTTGCTAGGGATTGTGCACCCTATTCTAACAGTCACAAGGTGTTGAATTCTTGTACCCCTCCCATGTATTGTCGATCTCTGCTAGCAGGACCGTGGATACATGTGGCTATGGGCATAATAGGTCCTTTAACTGGACAAAGAAGTTCATATTACATTTTAGCTTTGGTTGACTTGTTTTCAAGATGGGCAGAGAATAAACTAGTCTCAGATATCAGCTCTAGTGTGGTTATTACATCTCTAATTGAGGTTTATTATACAATAAGTTCTTCCTAATACCCTATTGGCAGGCAATGGGGTACAATTTTGCTCAAAAGAAATGAAAGTGTTATTGGAATGTGATTGTATTATCCATAAACTCTGTCTACTCTATCACTCAGAGACTAATGGGATGGTAGAAAGATTTAGTAAAACACCTAAGGAAGAAATGAAATTGGCTAAGACTAATGGGTTATGTGACTAGACGTTTACATCTTTACTGTTCATCAGTCTACAAGTTTGACTCCATTTGAACTACTAAAAGGAAGGAAGCCCAATTCCAGATTAGTGCCAGGGTGGTTGAAATGACACAAAGGTAGGGTCAAAATTGATGTTGATCAGCCGTGGAGGAAGAAGGAGAAAGAATCACAAACTGTCTCCAAAGAACGATATGATTTAACTCATAATATCAGGGTGATGAATTTTAAATTGGGCGTTTGGGTTAGAGTAAAAGCTCCACCTGGTAACAAGAAATGGTATAAATTTACTGAGGCTATGAAAATTATAAAGTTTATTCAGAATGAGGTCAAGACACATGGTGGTAGGATTTGGAATGTGGGAAGAGTGGTGAAACATTGGTGGCCAAAACAAAATGAAGATCAGCTGAGAAGAAATGAAAATGTGATGGAGAAAGGTGATTTTGCAACTAACTGTAATGATGAGTTATTCAGTACCATCAGGGATAAAGTTTTCTTTAGATCAAGTGGCAGGGTTTTATGGTTCTATGGAAAAGAAAATGTATAGATGTAATGAACATATTCATTCAGTTGAAATCTATGTGTAGTCATTCAATCATTTTTGATTCTTGGTTAAGCATGCTTTCTTTATTTTTATAACTTCTAGTCTAGTTTGAGCAATATGTTTGTTCCCCTTACTATTTCCTCTATTGTAACCTACAGTTGGTTTTTCAAATTATAAATAAAAGGAAGATGTGTGGTCACTCTGGCATCTGTCACTGTCTAGTGAGCCATTTTCTACAATGAACTGATATAATCAGACTGTGAGAGGTAGTGACAGTTACTGATGGTAGTTACTAGAGCTTTGGCTGCCCTGTTAAGAATAAACTTTATCTGATATGTTCAACTTACCGCCGTCTTTTCCTGAAGAGGTATACTGATTTTTTCTGGAGCATTAGAGTTGCCTGAACCAGTTGCAGTGGTCAAGTGCCATGCACGCTGTAGTGGAAATGATAATGTAATATCGGGTAACAATTATGCTGATGAGGTGGCAAAGTACTATTCTCACAATGCCTGTAGCCTTAGTGGAGAGTATAGAAATGAGGGAACGGATGAGTCCAACTATAAGATTTTGTGAACAACTGCAGACACATGGGAAGAGGTTAAGAGGTTTCAGGAAGAAGTGTCAGAGGAAGAACAGCAGAGTTGGGTTAGAGACGGTTGTGTTAAAAGAGATAGTTACATTTGGGTTTCAATGGACGGAAGATCGGTGTTGCCAAATAATTTGTTACCTCCAATGGCGAGGCACATCCATGGTCCAGCTCATGTTGGCAAAGATGCCATGATGAGGTTATTTAGGCAAACATTGTTTAATCCTAAGTTTAGGCTGGTGGCTGAAACGTTGTGTCACAAATGTTTTGTGTGCCAGATGAATAATGTTGGGAAGGGAACTGCAGTAACACTAAGGCCTTCATTACGAGTATGGCGGTCAGCGAACTGCCGCAGTGGAGTTGGCGGTTGCACCACTCTGGGCCCGGCGGTGAAGACCGCCATATCACAAGTGCAAGGTTGGCACCCGCAGAACACAGCCAAGTTACCATTCGTACCGCCACAGCGGAGGGGTCGGCGCAGCAGGCAGCAGCCATCTACAAGCCAACGGTCAGGCAGTATCCCACAACTACATTACGAGGTAGCACACCACCAGGATTTCTGGGGCAGATCCACCACCACCAAAAACCAGGTGGAAACAAACAATATAAAAGGGAACACCTACCTTCAGGAACACAGGCACGTCTGTAGGTGCCATGGCACTCAAATTGCAACTCCTCCCAATGCGCTACCTGGCTATGCAACTCCCTGACCAGCGACGGCGATCAAGGTACCAACCATAAATACACCAGCCTCGCACACACTGGAGGAAATGACGTTAGTACACACACACAACACACACATGACACAGGAAGCCACGCCCACACACACATGCAAAGAAACACCATACCAACACACACACACACACACACACACACACACATACACACATGCATAGACGCTAATATCCCCAACCACCACACATACAAGTGGAAGAAAAGCCAGGACAAGGTAGGTACCATTGACACCAATGGTGTTGTTGCGCAGATATATTATAAATGGTAAAACTATGTACACTCACGCCCAAGGGCCAGTCCAAAATCCCACAGTGCCCCGAGCACACTGGGCACAAGGTGACGCCCCAACTTGACTTCTGACTGCAAAGTGCAGGCCTCCACAGGGCAAGGGCATCAATGGGGTACGAAGATACCGCAGAGGTGAGGGGAGGTGGTTAGGGGGTCCTTGGGCTTGAGGGAGGGTCCTTTGGTCTGAGTTTGGAGGGGAGTCCTTGGGGGTCGATTTGGATGCTGGGTCCTTGAGATTGCTCTTAGAGGGGGGTTTAGCCAGTGGGAGGTGGGGGTTGGGGTTGGCCTTGGAACCGGATGGAGTGGGCTTGGCCTTGGAAGTGGAGGGAGTGGGCTTGGCCTTGGAAGCGGAGGTAGCAGGAAAGGGCTTGGGTGTGGCAGGAGGAGCAGTGGACGTGACAGGGGCAGAAGTGGCAAATGGTAGAGGGGCATGGGTCAGTTGTGGGGAACAGGGAAAACCCTTGGAGGAAACATTTTTGAGGACACATGGGAGGTCAAGGTAAGGATGTTTGGGAGTGGAGGGAGTGTGTATGGTTGTGAGGTGTGTACGTGGAGGTGCCTTGGGTGCTGGTCCGTGGGTGGATGAAATGTGTGTGCTGGAGGCCTGTTGGGTGGGTGAGTGTGGGTGTTTAGATGTACTGGGAGGAGGTGGGGAGGGGATGCAGGGAGATGGCAGAGGGATATGTGATTGTATGTTGGGGTGGTGTCTGCAGGTAAAGTCGATGTTCTGCAGGTGGGTGTGTTGATAGTCATGGTGTCTGTGCCAGTGGTGTATGGGGTGCATGGATGGGGGTCAGATAATGTGGAGATGATGGCAGTAAGGGCACATGTGAGAGGATCAGTGAGTGATGTGGTGCTGACTGCAGGTATTAGTGGTGTACTGACTGTGAGGGATGAGGTGGTGGGGGAGTCGATGCAAGGTGTGGATGTTGTCATGTCTGCATGTGTCTTGTGTATGTGCATGGCGGTGGTGGCGTTTGTGGTGCTTATGTCGGTCCTTGTGTACTGTGTCTGTTGATGTAGATGCATGTGGGTCAGTAAGAGTGCCTTGGATGGGTGAGGAGAGAGGGATATGGGTATAGGAACAGGTGGCTGGAAGGAGGACAGATGTAGAAGGGACACTGGCTGCTGTCAAGGAGGAGGCCAGTGCCTGAAACATATCTCCATAGGCCAGACAAGGCACTGTGAATGCCTTCCAGGAATGCATTGCATTTTTGCATCTGGGATGCCAGTCCCTGGATGGCATTCACAATAGTTGTCCGCCCCACAGAGATGGACCTCAGGAGGTCAATAGCCTCCTCACTGAGAGTAGCAAGGCTGACAGGGGCAGAGGCAGAGGTACCTGCAGCGAAGATGATGCCTACCCTCCTGGGTGAGCAGACACGGGCAACTGAGTGGGGAGCTACAGGTAGGGCAGTGCTGGTAAAAGGTGGCGGACAAGGATGGTGCTGGGATGGTCCCAGATAGGTCCACCACCCCCAGGGAGTGTCCATCGGAGGAGGAATCAGAAGATGTAGTGGTCGATCCAGTCTCCCCCATGGACTCCGCTGGTGTCAGCCTCCTGGGTCCTATGAGCTAAGCTTCCACACTCGCCGGTGCCCCTTCTCATTCGCCAAATGATGCTGATGCACACAAAGACAGAGGGGGACAGAGAGGGAGGGAGAGAGAGAGAGACAGCGTGCAATCGGTCAATGCCAGCACAACAATGACACAGGGTAGAACATCAGCATTTGATGCCATGCCACGATACGCTTTGCCCACCCCTGCACATCCCACATCCTACAACTAGGGAACACCATGGTGGAAACCACAACAATGCACATGTCAACCACTGATGGTCTGACTGATGCAAACGTACATGGGGAGTGGTATACCCGCAACACCTGTCCAGACCTGCCCATGGCCGTTGAGACAGGCATGTAAAGGACTGCACACACCAACAGAAACCCCAGTACACATGAAGTGCCTGCCAGTTGATTGAGGTTCCGGGATCCACCCCTGGCATAGTGGTTGACAAGGACTAACCACAATGGTCTCACACCCCAGGTCCAATCATCCTGTTGCCATGAGCTGGCAAGCACATCTAGCTAGTAGGGGGCCAAACAGTTTCAACAATGGAAGAGTCTGTCCCGCTAACACTGACTGCATGGCATTACCTGCATCTGTGATGCCAATCCTGTCCATATGGACACTACCCATAGTGGAAATCATTGTACCAAGCATCCACACCACAGCTACCCAATGGTGCCCACCCAGAGCCACCGTGGCAACACATGTTGCAAGTGAGAGTGAGTACTTACCGCCATGTGGCTGCTGTGCTGCCTTCAAGTGCCCAACCACCTCAGGGTAGGCCACCACCAATATGCAGACCATTAGGGGGGTTCAGGATCTGATGGTCACCCCTCCCTTGTTGGGAGGGATATCCCCAACTGGGCCTCTGCGATCTTCTGGGCCCAGTGTCTCAGGTCCTCCCATCTCTTTCTGCAGTGGGTGCTCCGCAAGGCATGGACCTGCAGGGTCTGCATGTGCTTGGCAATGGCTCGCCAAATCCCCTTCTTCTGATGGGTGCTGGCCTGCATGGGTGGCACAGACAGAAGGACACAGTCATATAGAGTGGCATCCCTGGGACAGCAGTGGACAGCACACATCACACTTCCACACCCACACGTTGTTGGAAAGTGGGTTATTGGTAAGGGCAGGTAAGTACCCTCACTTAGCAATAGGCCACTAACCTCCACTTAGGTCCAGTTAGGTCTCAACAAATTAAACCCAGCTCAACCCTTGGTAGCTTGGCAAAGAGCAACAAGGCTGACCTTAGGAGACGTGTAAAGAACTTAAAAATCACAAAACAGTAAATAAGTAAAACACAACAAAAATGCAAATTTTTAACAATAGATTACATTTTTATCTTTAAAATGACACCAAAACAATTAAAATCGGATAAGGGGAACCAGAGATGTGAATTTTTAAAGAATTAGGGGGTGATTCTAACCCTGACGGGCGGCGGAGGCCACCCGCCAGAGTTCCCCCCTCCAGAACACCGCTCCGCGGTCATAAGACCGCTGCAGTGATTCTGGCTTTTGCACTGGGCTGGCGAGCGGCCGCCAAAAGGCCGCCCGCCAGCCCAGTGCAAAAGAGCCTTCCCACGAGGACGCCGGCTCAGAATTGGGTGCTCCCGCCAACCCTGGCCCCGGCGGTCCATGACCGCCGGGGTCAGAATGACACCCTTAATGCTTTTTAGTGCTTACAAACAAATAGTGCCAATCTGGTCATCTGGTCGCAACTGGACCGGGGCAAAGTCAAAGTTTGTGGTCGACCGCAATGGAGCACTGCTTCAGCTACTGCTCGCGGGAGGCCTCGGTCAAAAGTTTACCTTAGGACTTGGTCGTTTTTCTGGAGATTTTCTTCAGCGGGACCAATTCGCCAGTCCAGTCCGACCTCCTAGAACTCTTCCTCGGATACGCGTCGCGAGAGCCCTCAGTGGAGATTTTTACCTTCGTACTTAGTCATTTTATCGAGGTGAAAATCCTTCGACAGAGCAAACCTGAATCTTGATCTGACGTCCCTGGAGCCCTCTTTGGATACACTGCCTGTGAGGTCCCAGTCAACCTTCTACATTTCGGACTTAGTCACTTTTTCAGAGATTTCCTTCACCGGGACGGACCTGCAAGTCAGGCCGGGTCATGGTTGGGGCAAGCCGGCTAGAGTTGCAGCGGCAGGCCGGTCCCTTTATGGAGCTTTTTCCCAAAAGTTCTCCAATCTTTCGGATCTTCTTCCAGATGTTCTTTTAAGGTTCTTTGAGGTCCACCGCTCTCCCCAAGGTTCCAGAAGCTCTGAGATGCTCCTTGAGGGTACGGTCCACAACGCCCAGAATGCACCTGGCGCAGACTCCTTTTCGGCCACTACACAGTGGTCAGATGGTCAGTTTCTTCAGGAGTTGATGCAGGGGACTATGGTTAGCATTTTTTCACCGGCAAACGGGGAGTCCCTCCTTGAACCAGTTGAAGCCAGGCAAAGTCCTTCTTGTGGTCCTTCTTGTGGTGAAGCTCAAGTGTGCAGCTGGTGCAGTCCTCCAGAGCGCAGTGTCCAGGTGCAGGTCAGGGGTCCAGCAGGGCAGTCCTTCTTCTTCTGTAGTTCTTTCTTGTTGGAATCTGGTAGGGATCTGCAGTGAGGGTGCAGGTCTGCCAGTTTTATCCTTGCTCCTGGGTGAAAAACAGTGAGGTCCTTCCCCCTGCGATGACCACTTCCTGGGAAGTGTGGCAAAAATCAATCCCAGGAGCCAACATTCCTCAAATATCCATCATGGCTGAAAGTGATTTTTGGAGGTTACATCTGGATGAGCCCACCCACTGGTATGGCTAAAAACTTTAAACACACCCTTCTCCTGTCCTCTCATAATATAATCAGGGGGGCATCTAATTGTCTAGGTTTGCAGGTTGTGAGGGAGGTGATGGGTTGCTCCAAATGTCCTTTCCTGCCTTTGAAGACCAGTTTGGCAGCCCTCTCCCATCTGCTGAGGGAAGATCCCCCTCCCCAGCACATCTCTTTGTGTGGAGCCAGGCCACTTCACACCTCATCAAGGCAGCCTCGCCAGGCTGCCAGAGGCTGGCCAATCAGAGCAAAGCAGCAAAACACTGAAGGGCTGAAGTTGGCAACTTTTCATGTAAAATTTAAAACTCTTTACCTGAAGAAGTTATATCAAATCCAACAATTATAAGTTATGGGATTTATTAATAACAATTAATTTGATACCAAACATAAGGTATCTGACACTTAAGGGGACTTCACTACAATGAGGGAAAACAAACTTGGCTGTTTTACCTCACCAGGGCTTATAAAACTATTTTTAGAGGGTCCCTGCTTATAGTTACATGGCACACAGCTCTAGGAGCACATAGGGCACACCTTAGAGGTGACTTATATGTAAAATAGGGTAGTTTAAGACTTTGGAAGTGTTTTTCATTTCAAAGTCGAATTTGCATGTAACTTTAATTTAAAAGCAGCCAGTAAGGCAGGCCACTTTTAAAATGACACTGGGCATCTCAGCAGTGCACCTATGGGGGCACCACCAATGCTGGGGCCCCTAAACCTACATGCTCTACTATGTACTGGGGATTTATAGGTAGGTTGACTTAGCCAATTATAATTAGCCTAATTTGCTTACTCATTTTATACAGAGCACAGGCCCTGGGACTGGTTAGCAGTACCCAGGGTACCATTAGAGTCAGGAAAACACCAGCAAAAAGTGAAAAATGGGGGTAAAAAGTCAGGTGGCCTCTGCAATCAGCCCTGTATTCTCACACATGTCGTCACCCAATGTAGCCTTAGGCCCCTCACCCATGTCCATGCGTCAGACACACTGCCACCTAAAAAAGGCCGCCATCCCCATGCGCCCAACTCACATACAGGACAATAAAATTGGGCTCACCTGCTGATCAGGTGCCCCATACAACTGTCCATATAGGGCAGGACCCCGTCCACGAGCCACTCCATGTCTTTCTTAGTGACGGCTGGGGCCCTATTTCCTGCAGGATGTGGCATCTTGGCTACCAGAGTCAGAACACAGCAGCACATGCAGTAGAGGTCTTTGGGTGCTCGAAGTTCAGGAGTCAAATGAGCAAGAGCACAAGAAATGGCGGTCACGGCTACCGTGGACATCACTGTCACCGTCGGTGGTGATTACCATTGGCTCCTGCCTCCCATAGGCAAAAGTATTAACCAATGGTGAGTTGCACGGCAGTTGTGACCGCCTACCGCCATCATGTGTTACAAGGTCGGGATGATCTCACTTCCACCTGTCCCATGCATGCAGACATGTGGCTGCCATTTTACATGTCCAATGTGTAATGTCTGTGAAAGTTAGTGAGTCATGGGTGACATTTGCTGACCTGTGGCCACATCAACACCGTTGACAGTCTATGGTGCATGACATAATTCCAACTCTCTCCTGTTCCCATGCACGATGTAGGGTTTTGGATGAGGAATGCACTGGTGTACAGGCCCCTAGTCGACCTTGCCACCCTGGAGGAGCATCACATCATCCAGGCCTACTGCCTGAACCATGTGACCATCATGGAACTGGTGGAACAGATGGAGCCGGATCTGTTGCCTGCCATTCACCATCCCAATGCTATCCCTCCCACAGTACAGGTTTTGTCAGTCTTTGCCTACCTTGACTCAGGCTCCTTCCAGGTTACAGTGGGCCTGGCAGCTGGGATGTCGCAGCCCATGTTTGGCAATGTCCTGAGGGATGTACTATGTGCCCTGCTTTTATGGGCAGCTACACACAATTCCCCCAATGTGCAGAATTGCCCACTGTCAAGGCTGCACTCTGTAATGTGGCATACGTCCCCCATGTCATTGGGGCAGTTGATGGCACCCACATTGCCCTGGTGCCACCCAGGAGGAGTGAGCAGGTCTATAGGAACTGCAAAAACTTTCATGCAGTTAATGTGCAGGTTGTGTGTCTCGCGGACCAGTACATCTCCCAGGTGATGGCCAGGTACCCAGGCTCTGTGCATGATTCCTTCATCCTGAGGAACAACAGCATCCCACACATGATGCCACCACTCTAGAGGGACTGGACCTGGCTCATCGGTATGTACCCCTGCATACGTGTGCCCCTCAGCTCTCTGCAATCATGTGTCCCTGGCTTATCGTCCTCCTGGGCTTGACATGCCTCTTATCTCTCTGCACACAGGTGACTGTGGCTATCCCAAACTGCCCTGGCTCTGACACCCGTGAGGCATCCAACTTCAGCTGCAGAGGACCGTTACAATGAAGCCCACGGTCGTAACAGACAGGTCATTGAGAGGTGCATCGGTCTGCTGAAGGCCAGATTCTGGTGTCTGCATATCTCCAGGGGTGTCCTGCTCTACAAACCACAGAAGGTGTGCCAGATCATTGTGGCTTGCTGGAGCAGGTTAGTCAAGCACACAGAGCCTGAAACAGCACATGTTTGATCTGAGGGGGGTCTGGAGAGTTTTATAGTTGCAACTGAAACAGGAGAGCCTCATCTTGTAGTGGCAAATGAGTTGTCTTCAGATTCAAACCTGAAGTAGGACATAGTGCTACACAAAAGCAAGTGGAAGCTGGAGATCGTTGTGCCAAAAGACAAGAAAGGGAAAAATGTAATCTGCCTAAACAGAGTGTTTCTCAGATGTTTCCTGAGGATACTGAGAACTCTGATCAAAGTGAAAGCAGCATGAAGGATTGTCACTGGGGAGATCAAACAGAACGAGAGTGTCCTTTCAGAAGTGCTCTTCGTCTGAATGGACATACTTTTCTGTAGATGATGGAGATAGAACATTTTGGAATAACACTGCAGATCCAACTGAAGCTCCTTGAACTGAACATTATCTTTAAATTCTATTTTGAGATTCCTGTGCTGTTTGATAGATTTAGAAATTTTATTCTGGTTGTCTTTATTAGTGAATTTGAACCAACCATATTTTAGAGACTTTGCACTGACTTTGCTATGGAATTAAGAAGAGTATCTGCTGTTGTTCGTCACTTGAACTTTGTTTTGCCACTTTGCACCGGTGGAATTGATGGAGACTACTTTGTTGCAGTTGTGTTTTACCTTAAAGATCTGATTTTGGAGCAATCATGGAAGTTAACCAAACCAGTAGCTGTAAGTACATATTAGCTGTAATATTGCTTGTTTTCTTACTAGTACTAATAATTTTATTGATAGGTGCGTTTTTTCCTATTCCTTCTGCAACAAATGAGATATTGTCTAGTTTTCCCCTGCAAACTCTCAGTCCTAGAGATAGTGGCTTACATACATTAGAAGATAAGGCTTTGCACATAGGTGATTCAGAGGAGATTATTCTGGAAATGTATATTTCAAATTGCTTTGTGAATACATTGATACTATGGACCCAATGGATTGCTATGTTTATATACACTGAAGTGCTTCCATTTCAGAAGGCATCAATTAAGACCACATTACTTTGACATGTAGAGTTTCTTGCAGTCTTTTGTTGAATATACTTTACAGGCAGGGTAGTTTTCAATATTTTTTTTCAAATGATCATCTAGTTCTTTCAGAAGTTCCTATGTTCAAACACCTGAATAAAGATCCTTATTTTAAAGGTGCAGTAAGAGCAAGAAAGTATTTTGTATCTCTCAAGCCCTTAGACACTGCATATGCAAACAGACATACCTTGACTTGTTAAATGACTGAGATGGAGAAGACATTTTTGAATTTTTTGGAGGACAGAGGAAAAGATTTGGGGCCATATATAAGGGAAAATAACGGTGCACGACACTGTGCCAAATATGTCAGCGTTGCACACTGTCATTTTCACAATGCAGGAATGCGCCGTATTCAATGGAATACGACGTACCCCTGTGTTTCCCTCTGCATCGGCGCAGAATTTGCTGCTGTGTGCCATGCAGCAACCCTTGCACCATGCTGCAAGGATGGCTGCGTTGAGTGGGAGATTGTTTTTGTGCAGGAAGGCACACCTAAATGGCGATTTGCTCTTTTTATGTGTGCTGCAGAATGCACATAGAAAGAGAAAAAAAAGAGGAGAAATTAAAGCATTTCTCCTCAATGCACCCTGCTAGTTCCAACCCTGGGTGATGTTAGATTTTGGTGAGCCTTAGGTTTACGAAAACTCGTAAGTCTGGTGTAGCGTCAAAATGCAACACGCCACAGCAACACCCATTGCACACCCCTCCCATGAAAAGTGCTGCATGTGTAGGGGTCGTATTTACAACATGGCGTTAAGCCACAAAAAATGGCTTAACGCCACTTTGTAAATACGGTGCAGTGCATAGCGCCAACGGAGGGTCACTAAAAGTGACACTCCAATTAGTGCTAGAAGCTATTAAACATGCCCGTAGAGTCCAAATCTGAAAACTGGTAAAGATCTTAAGAAACAGCATAGATGGAATAAAGAGGAACTTGAACACCAAGGGAAGGGAAACTTACCAGTGTTATCTCAAGATTGGCAACATAAGGTAAAACTGCATATTCACATTGATCAGAGTTATTTTAACCCTTTATTTATAGGAAAAAGTGAATGTAAACATACTTTTGATGTCAGAGGAAAGATGAAATAATTTCTAGATGGTAAGGGTTAAATTTGTGGACAATATGCTTGTTTTCAATTACCCAAAGGATGACATGGTACACGTTATGTTGGTATAGTTTTCTCAAAAAGTTATCAAGTGGAACATTTCAGTGACCCTGTCTGGGATACGAAACCTAGAACTAGAAGAGGTGTTAGTGAAGGAGAAGTAGAGGGAGATATTTTTGGTGCGTTGCTCTCACCTGTAGGAGTGATCCCGTATGATTTGAAGATTAAGTAACTGTCCACAATAATGGGTAAATTGCTAACTAGTACAGCAAATTCCTTATTGCTTGTGAATACAGAGATGGTAATGATAAGATCTATGCCTCTTCAGAACAAACTTACATTAGACCTTTTACTTGCAAGAGAGGGCGGAGTCTGTCAGGTACTAAAAGTTCAACAATGCTGACTTACACCTCTCACAAAAGTAAGGATTTGAAAAAATATATTCATAACATTTCTGGGCTCACTAAGAATTTATTGAGTTAGAAGCAACAGGTGCCTGAGTGGATATTGGAGATGGATTTGCTGCAGAATCAATCAGGAATTTATAAAGCGTGGCTTATCATCCGGCGGGTCTCAAGGCACTGGTAGAGGCTGCGGATAAGTCAAAGACCGAGGTGTGGAGGGGGATTGCCTGGGGTGGAGAGGCAGCGTGTTCCAGGTATGCGCATGAGGTAGGAGAAGGGTCTGTAGACAAATTATTTGAAAATCTATGAAGGGGGGTTGTAGGTTTCATTTTTAAGCCATTCTTGGTAATTGCCATATGAGTAATAATTCAGATTGTGGGATACAAAATCTATCGGAGGATGAGAGTTGAGCAGGCAAAGAAGAGGAGGATGGACGATATTGAGCTGGAGGAGAATCAGTGCAAATATTATGATCAATGAAGTGTCTGGAAGAATCGAAATGGAAACAAAAAGTGCGATCATCAATGCATATTTTGTGTCCTTTAATGATACTAATGTGAAATGGTTTATTGAAATCATATTATGTTGCTTGGGCTCGTAAGTAGGAAGGTAGTAGTTTTATATGTGTGGTTTAAAAAGGACTTTAATCAGTTGAAATGTATCACTTCTATGTTTTATAATCATGTATCTGGATTATGGTAGGATGATTGAAAGGTGGTTAATCACAAGTTTTTTTATATGATTATTTTTCATTCATGAAGAGAAATGCTTGTATGTGTCTTGAGTACATTAAAATGTCTAATAAGTTAGCTCAAGTGAAGGCCTGAAATGTTTATTTTCTATGCTTAACCTTAAACGCAGAGTTTTGTTCATGTTGTATTATTCTCTATTTACAGGTATGTCTGCATGAATCTACTGTTAATGAATGGCAAGTTGTGTGTTTGAGATAGTGGGGTAGAGGAGGATGAGTTGGCAAGGAAAAGGGGCATTAACAAACTGAAGAAGAAAAGACTCCCCTCTGTGCACCAGGATCTGAGAGAAACTCAAGGTCGCCAATTCCAATTTAGCATGGGAGAAGAAAAACTACTGGTGTCGATGAAGTGGATTCTCGAAGGTTCTACAAGGTCTTAATTGGTATTGGCTTAGTTAGACAGGAGCAGACACCTTCACCTTTTGGTGAGATCAGACTCCTCTGAGGCTTGGAGAGGTACAGACCTCTCCATTCCTAATCTGGTTGAGTTGCTTTATGCCATGCACATGTCTCCCTCAGAACTTCTTTTGAAGTTTCTGTTATGCTGACACTTGCCGATTATTTTCCTTATTTCCTATATTTCTGACAAAATAATTAGGATTACCTCTACAGCTTAGCTAAGGTATTTAGATTAAATCAGTTTTCAGATGATTAGACAAGAGGACCACGTCTTGTATACTGACCAACAAATCCTATTTCTTGTCTTCTATATTGCTGCAACTGGTATTGATGTATGTCTGATGCTTGTAAGATTTAATCTGATTCAACGTTTTACTTCACCTTTGGGAATTCTGTACTTGTACAGCATGTTTCTGAGACTCATTTGAATAGGTTTGGCCTTACAATTGTAATAAATCTTTGAATTTGAATTTCTGACTCTGAGATTTAATGTATGATCAAGTAGGTTATACTGTCAAGTTTTTTAAAGTGTTGAGTTTATCTCACTTTACATCTCAGAACTCCTAAAAAGGTCTACTGAGAAAAGAGAAACATGAAATTGGGCTCACATTTTCTCAGATGGGAGCAGACTGATGATGGTTAGGATCCTGAAGTAAGGGGAGCTAAAACCTTTTATTCTAGAGTAGGAAGTCCCTAGAGCCCAGTCCTTGGTGTCCGTGTTCGGATTTTGGAGGAATGGTCAAGATTCGGAGACTCAGGAGAGAGTTGAATAAGCAGTAGAGGAGTGAGTATCAACAGGGTCGTAAATTGCAGTGGTTCTTGTTTGGAGATGTTTGCATGTTGTGTGAGTGTGATGTTTTAGGAGAATAAATTGAAGTTGTTATCAGGTGTGACATGACTTAAAATCCCAAGACAGTATTAAAGAGTCAGAAGACACCGTATTGTAATTGTCTGCTAAGTCTGGTGGCGCTTGTTATGAGACGTTGTATATGGCACAATTAAGATAGGGACTTATCTTTATGTGAATGTGAAGTGGTTGTTAGAGTGGATCTTAAAGCGCAGGGTGAGCCAATACCAATCTGGATAATACCCTGCAGGTCGAGGCTTCATTCAAAGTGTTTGATACTCTTGTGTGATTTGATACTGCCAATTCCTTAGTGGACAGAAAAGGTTAATGTAGTGTATTTTGTCATAGGTGTGTGTGATGTTGAGGTGAGTGCATGCATGCAGATTGTAAAGGAGGGTGAGCCGCTGCAAGGAGCGAGATTGACGTCACAGTGTACCATGCTAGTATTGACCAGTTGGTATTCTGTCATGCTTGGTATTGGTTGTGGGCATCACAAGGGGACTCTCTCAGATTGGTTGTCGCTGTTGAACAAGAAATTGTAGATAAAGAGTTAATTCCTGGCCAGGAACAAAATCCTCTTTGTGATTATTGATATTTGGTTGAAAAAATGAATTGTTTTAAGGGTATAAAAGGTTTGTTTAGAGGAGAAATGCCTATACCTCATAGAGAGGCATAAGAGCTATCTCCTGAGTTACCCCAGGTCATTATATGGCAGTAAATGTAGGTCTCCATACATGTATTTGGCTTAGTAAATAGCACAACATCAGAGAAAAGAGGGTGCATTGAGGTTCCCACTTTATGGCACACTTAATTGGATAATTGTTGAAAAACTGGATGCAAGTGTTTTACGAGATTAAACCACCTCCTATACATGCACAATATGAGATGGTTAACACTTGGGAACGTGCTGTTCATGCTAGAAATAGAAATACCAGGGTAGGCCTCGAAGAGCAGCGCACACTTCTGCGGATGCTAGATGGAATGCTGAACAGAAAAGATGGAGAACTGATATACTTGAGGGAGTTAGACTGTATCCAACCTTGACAAGTGAGGCAATCCAGGGAAAGAAGGAAAAGAAAGGAGAAACAAAACAAACGGCGGGAAGGCAAAAGGAACCAGATGATATGAGTGAGGTTAGTGACAGTGACTCTGGATACAGCTTTCTAGATGTACCATTGTAAGAAAGTCTCCCCCTGTACAAATGAGACTCAGGAGGCGGGTTGAAATAGCATAAGTAGTGATGGAAAAGTTGGATTAGCTACTGCTCTGGTAAATGTGATTCCTGGTCCAGTGGGGGTTACTCCGACAAATGTACATTGTGAACCAAAGGGAAAGGGTTCAGGATTTGTGTTCCTGTTGACCCTGTCATACAAAATACTGTGGATACTCTTATTGTTTCAGTCTCTATTGGTTCTGTGGTCCCTATGTATAAGCATGTTTGCCAGGAAAAACATCCTATAATTTGGCAGTCCCCTGTGCAGTAGGTGGTCAGATACCAGGACAGAAAGTCCTGATATGGGAGGATATGTTCCTTTAGTACCAATAACACATGGGTTTTCTGAGCGTGGAGAGTGCTGATTTGACCTTTTTTCAGGATGTGGGTACATAGGTACATATCAGAAAACACCAACTTCTGGAACACCTGTATGGGAGCCAACTTTAAATGCTAGTGACGGTGCCGATGAAAATAGAAATACGTCTAAAGTCCCTGTAGTGATAAAGAGTCTCTGCGCTATGGAAATAGATGAGTGGGTGAAGGCTTTCAATGCTGATTAATCTTCAATACAAAGCGGGAGTACCGAGGTGAATCATGGAACAATTCAGTGACCGTAGAGAGGGAATCTGGTGGATGTGGCAAAATCAAAATTAGAACTGGATGAGATGATTAGTGGGAACTTTGCAATGGCTCGTTTTGATACTTATCATGAAAATGAGCTTGTGTTCAAGTATAAGGATGTTACTAGACATGCAGGACATGTTTATGACAAATTAGTTCAAGGATACAAGGTACACTTGAATAAGACCAAAGCTTTGACAGAAGACCTATTGGATATGTTTTAATGAAGAAAACATAACCTGTTTGAGAACTTCACCTATGAAAGTACAAATTAAAAAATTCATTCAAAACATTTCAAAATGGAATGAGTTGGGTAAATGGGAAGCTCGATGGGTGCGAAAGCAAGAACCAAAGAAACAAACAGGAGAACCTCTTCCTGTAGTGGGAGAGGTGGGTGCAACAACATTCCAGGTGAGGGAAGTGCCTGTTAGAGGTTATGTGCATGTGCCTTGGAGCAAAAGTGATCCTGCATCATTCACTAATGTCTGAGGGAAAAGATGGTGGAGTGATACGAATAAGGAGAGAGGGTTGTGAAAATTTCTCAGTTGTTTTGGGTAAATTTGAAAACTTTGTTCAACCTTTGCTTTCCGAGTGACTTATGGGTATGATACAAAATAGCTATTCAATGGTCTGAGTAAGAACCACCAAGAAGTCTAGTGAGGAAAGACCCTTCGCCATTGATAATGAAAAAGTATCAGCAGGTGATGACATTCTTGAAGTCAAAGGTGCCACCCCAAGATAATGATTGGATCAATATTGACAGAACAACCCAGGAACCCAAAGAGTCAATTCATGCTTACTATTAGAGATTGTTGCAGGCATTCAAGCAGTATAATAGAATCAAGGTGCTTGAACCAAGGGAAATGGGACATTATGTGTCAAGGTTTGTGACAGGATTGAGACCTGTGATCATCATGATGTTTCAACAGCATTTGATTTGTTGGCAGAATACATCATTTGATGGGGTCTTGAGGTATGCAAAGCTTTGTAATAATGAAAATGAGATGAAACAGAAAAATGTAAAGGAAAACTGAATGGTTGCCCATGTGAAGGCTGCTCAGAGAAGTAGTCAGGTCCAGCCATTTGTAGGGAATGTTGGTGCTATTCAAGGAGTCTAATAATAGAGAGCAAAACCAATGAAGGGTAGAGATCGAGGTGTTCCTATTGATCCTAGTACAGGGATGGATATTGATAGCTTGAAGAAGACAACTCCTTGTCACTTTTGCAACAGGTTGAGACATTGCAAGAGGGAATGTCATTTTAACCCAGCCAATCAGCTCCAGAATTCAGCACTTGTACAACCCCAAAATAACAACCCCATACAGATGCAAAATGTGCAGAGATAGAGAGGGCAGAATTTTAATGTACTACAAACTACAGTGAGGAACGTTCCACAACCCTCAATGCCATAGAAAAATACAAATGGCCCTGATTAATTTCTGACCAGGTCCCAAACTTGAATTCAAATGTGTTTCAAGATCATAATCCCTTCCAACAGTTTCCTATGTTTGAGACATTCAAGAACTATGGCTCTGATCAGTCAGCCTGACAGTGTCTGAGAGGGGAATACGACTGCATACTTGGTACAGTCTTGGAGGTAGACCAGAGCGGTCATTCATAAATGGTGAAGCGAATGGCCAGCCTGTGTAATTTCTGGTTGACACTGGTGCTACCCATTCTACTTTAAGAACAGTAGACGTTTTAAACCTACCCCTCTCTGGAAAACTGAACCAAGTTTTAGGAGTAGAAAATAAATGTCAACCCAAGAAACAACAGAAGTGCCTGTGAAAGTAGGGTCCTTTAAAGAGCATCATCGATTTGTGATGTGTGATTCTAGCCTTCTATGGAAGCAATCTCCTTTCCAAATTAAACTGTGTCATCTATTATACACCAACAGCATAGAGATACAAACCCATGATGAGGATGTCGCCTTTAAAGTGGCGAATTATGGATCCTACACCACATTGTTTACCCTATTAACCATTGATGTTTGCCACCAGACTTTAAAGAGGCAGTCAAGTCAGAGGTGTGGGATTTTTCAGGAAAGGATATAGGGTTGATCCAAGGTGTTGAAACTGTTCGAATCACATGGAAACCAAATGCAGAATACCCAAGAACACCCAAAAACAATTTGACACCTGAAATGATTCTAGGAATTACTCTAGTGATTGAATCCATTATTCAACAGGGAGTCTTAAAGGAAATCATCAGAAGTCCTTGGAAATCATGGGTTATGGGTTATGGAAGCCAAATGGGAAGTACCACATTGTGCAGGACTTGCGAGAGGTGAAGAAAATTGTTGTTCTTTGTCCTGTGGTACTGAATCCTTCTGTGAATTTATTTTGAATTCCATGTGAGGGTGAGTGGCTCACAGTCACCTATTTGTGCCAGGCTTGCTTTTTGATACTGTTGCATGAGGACAGTCAGTTCCTCTACACATTTCAGTTCAGAAGTCATGTCTTGGCACTCTGCCAAGTCCCACAGTTTTATACTGAGAACCCCTCCATTTTCAACCAGATTCTTAAGAAGAATCTGGAGTCCCTGGTCATATCTTGTCCTAATTCAGCACTTTGACAACCTATTGGTGGCAACAAACACTCAAAAAGCCTGTAAGCAAGATCCTATTGGGTTGTTGAGCTACCTGGCTGAGAAATTACAAAGTATCCCCAGGAAATGTACAATATTATCATAAAGAGGTTCAGCATCTCAGACATCACACTGAGAAAAAAGCAAGAGAATTTCCGCAATTTTGAAAATGAATCTGCCAACTACCCTGGGAAAAGTCAAGATGTTTTTGGGAATGGTGGGGTACTGTTGCCAGTGAATTCCCAATTTTACCTTAATGGCCAAGCCTTTGCAGTGGCTGACACACAAGGATATGTCTGATTATGTACCCTGGGATAGAGATTGCTTGATTGCCTTTCTAGAGCTGAGAGAAATTATATGATGTGCCTCATCACTGGCAATGCCTGAGTACAATTTGTCATTTGCACTTTTCTGCGGTGAGATGGAGGGCTGTGCTCTCTCAGTGGTTACACATTTACACAGAAATGCCAGAAGGCTTGTGGCCTACTTCTCTGCTACTCTTGATCCTGTAGCTTCTGCGCTGCCAGGTTGCCTTGAAGGGGTGTCAGCAGTTAGTGTCAGCACTGAGAGATGTGAAAACATAGTCATGGGTCACCCGTTAACTGAGTATGTTCCCCATTCTGTGGTATTGTTGACAAGGACTAGAACCCAGAATTTGATAAGCAGCTGCCTGAGCAAGTTATTCTTGCAGCAGAAAATGTGACTGTCAGGCACTGTAGTGTTCTTAATCCTGCCACCCTGTTACCTGGACCTCATCATGAAAATGATGAATGTGAACTGGATCATGATTGTCTCAATGTCACTGTATTATGAACCAAACCGAGACTGGATATACTAGATAAGCACCTACCTGAATCTGATTTTGTGTAATATGTTAATAGCTCATGTTTACGAGACAATGGGAGAAGTCTGAGAGCTGCATATGCAGTCTGAACAATTTCAGGAGTTGTTAAATTTTCCTGGCTTCAAGGAATATTTTCTGCACAAGTGACTGAATTGATTGCTCTTACTAGGGCATGCTGTGTTTCAGACTAGCTGAAGGTGACTGATAGTCAGTACTGCTTTGCTGTTCTTAATGACTTTGGACACTTCTGGTCCCAAACGGGGTTTATGACTTCTTCTGAATCCCATGTCCTAAATTCCCAAAGGTATCTCTGGAGTGTTCTTTTACTAAGAGGAAGTAGATATTTGGTGAATCAGATGCACAACATGATGACTGACTGAGACATGTATTAAATAAATTCAAAGAATATGGTTTAACAGTGGAAAAAAAATGCAGGTTAAAATGTGAAAAAATAAATTAATAGGGAAAATTTTTTTATTTCCAAGGGATTCAACCTAAAGCAGAGTTGGTCAACACTATACTAAACCTAGTAGTCACAAAGAACAAGGACGAAGTGCAATTGTTCTTAGGAATGATTGCATTTTACAACAAATTCATAAGTAATTTTCCCATGAGAAACTTTAACTTTCAAAAGAATATGGTGACTTTCAACTGAGATGAATATTGTGGATCAGAGTTTGAAAGTATTAAAAAATGTTTAGCTGTTGCTTCAAAATTGAAAGCATTCACCCTGGGCAAGAAAGTGATTGTAGAAACTTATGCCAGTTCCAAGGGGTTAGGAGCTGTTGTTTACAAGAGAATGATAAAGGAGAAGTGACAACAGCATTCACCTTTAGGGCCTTGAGACATGCAGAAAGAAATATTTTGTAGTAGAGGAGGCATTGGCTGTATAACAGGCACCTAACAAATTTATAAGTTTAATGGGAACTGGTTTCAAGGTAAGAACTGATCACAAACTGCTCAGAGAGGTGTACACAAAAAAGGGCCAGGAATCTATCTCAAGTAGGATTAGAAAATGGGTCGTAAATCTCCGATAATTTGCATTTGATATTAAATAGGGTCTCAGGTGAGAAATGATGCAGCTGGCTGCCTATCACAATTAGTCAATAACACAGGTGGGGAAACTCAAACTAGTGAAGACACTAGAGAGGATTTTCCCTTATCAATTGAAATGTATGTGTATTCACTAATGGAGTTATTGAAGAAAAAGACTAAATACAAGAACTAAAATCTAATCCAGTTTCAAGTAAGGTTAGAAAAAGGATGGTAGAAGAATGGCAGAGTACAGAAAGGGACTTTGAACAGTTAAGAGCATATTGGATGGTCAGAGAGGAATTGTCAGAGGTGGATGGATATCTGTCAAGAGCCATGAGATTGATACCTCTTGAGTCTTTTAGAAGAAAAGTAATTGACCAAGCCCATGAAGGTCACTATTGAGTTACAAAAATGAAAGAAAGCACCGGGTTGGATTTATGGTGGCCAGGGGTGGATGAAATGGTAGAAAGAGTTGCTAGGGATTGTGCACCCTATTCTAACAGTCACAAGGTGTTGAATTCTTGTACCCCTCCCATGTATTGTCGATCTCTGCTAGCAGGACCGTGGATACATGTGGCTATGGGTATAATAGGTCCTTTAACTGGACAAAGAAGTTCATATTACATTTTAGCTTTGGTTGACTTGTTTTCAAGATGGGCAGAGAATAAACTAGTCTCAGACATCAGCTCTAGTGTGGTTATTACATCTCTAATTGAGGTTTATTATACAATAAGTTCTTCCTAATACCCTATTGGCAGGCAATGGGGTACAATTTTGCTCAAAAGAAATGAAAGTGTTATTGGAATGTGATTGTATTATCCATAAACTCTGTCTACTCTATCACTCAGAGACTAATGGGATGGTAGAAAGATTTAGTAAAACACCTAAGGAAGAAATGAAATTGGCTAAGACTAATGGGTTATGCGACTAGACGTTTACATTTTTACTGTTCATCAGTCTACAAGTTTGACTCCATTTGAACTACTAAAAGGAAGGAAGCCCAATTCCAGATTAGTGCCCGGGTGGTTGAAATGACACAAAGGTAGGGTCAAAATTGATGTTGATCAGCCGTGGAGGAAGAAGTAGATAGAATCACAAACTGTCTCCAAAGAACGATATGATTTAACTCATAATATCAGAGTGATGAATTTTAAATTGGGCGTTTGGGTTAGAGTAAAAGCTCCACCTCGTAACAAGAAATGGTCTAAATTTACTGAGGCTATGAAAATTATAAAGTTTATTCAGAACGAGGTCAAGACACATGGTGGTAGGATTTGGAATGTGGGAAGAGTGGTGAAACATTGGTGGCCAAAACAAAATGAAGATCAGCTGAGAAGAAATGAAAATGTGATGGAGAAAGGTGATTTTGCAACTAACTGTAATGATGAGTTATTCAGTACCATCAGGGATAAAGTTTTCTTTAGATCAAGTGGCAGGGTGACCTGACCTTCTAGTTTCCTAAAAGATTATGTTGTCAAATGAGCGTGATAAATTTATAAAACTACCTGAAACATTCTTTTGGGGTTATTGAACTCACTACCTGTCATATTTATGCTTTGATTTAACAAACCATCTTTTATAGTTCTATGGAAAAGAAAAGGTATAGATGTAATGAACATATTCATTAAGTTGAAATCTATGTATAGTCATTCAATAATTTTTGATTCTTGGTTAAGCATGCTTTCTTTATTTTTATAACTTCTAGTCTAGTTTGAGCAATATGTTTGTTCCCCTTACTATTTCCTCTATTGTAACCTACAGTTGGTTTTTCAAATTATAAATAAAAGGAAGATGTGTGGTCACTCTGGCATCTGTCACTGTCTAGTGAGCCATTTTCTACAATGAACTGATATAATCTGACTGTGAGAGGTAGTGACAGTTACTGATGGTAGTTACTAGAGCTTTGGCTGCCCTGTTAAGAATAAACTTTATCAGATATGTTCAACTTACCGCCGTCTTTTCCTGAAGAGGTATACTGATTTTTTCTGAAGCATTGGAGTTGCCTGAACCAGTTGCAGTGGTCAAGTGCCATGCACGCCGTAGTGGAAATGATAATGTAATATTGGGTAACAATTATGTTGATGAGGTGGCAAAGTACTATTCTCACAATGCCTGTACCCTTAGTGGAGAGTATAGAAATGAGGGAACGGATGAGTCCAACTATAAGATTTTGTGAACAACTGCAGACACATGGGAAGAGGTTAAGAGGTTTCAGGAAGAAGTGTCAGAGGAAGAACAGCAGAGTTGGGTTAGAGACGGTTGTGTTAAAAGAGATGGTTACATTTGGGTTTCAATGGACGGAAGATCGGTGTTGCCAAATAATTTGTTACCTCCAATGGCGAGGCACATCCATGGTCCAGCTCATGTTGGCAAAGATGCCATGATGAGGTTATTTAGGCAAACATTGTTTAATCCTAAGTTTAGGCTGGTGGCTGAAACGTTGTGTCACAAATGTTTTGTGTGCCAGATGAATAATGTTGGGAAGGGAACTGCAGTAACACTAAGGCCTTCATTACGAGTATGGCGGTCAGCGAACTGCCGCAGTGGAGTTGGCGGTTGCACCACTCTGGGCCCGGCGGTGAAGACCGCCATATCACAAGTGCAAGGTTGGCACCCGCAGAACACAGCCAAGTTACCATTCGTACCGCCACAGCGGAGGGGTCGGCGCAGCAGGCAGCAGCCATCTACAAGCCAAGCAGTATCCCACAACTACATTACGAGGTAGCACACGACCAGGATTTCTGGGGCAGATCCACCACCACCAAAAACCAGGTGGAAACAAACAATATAAAAGGGAACACCTACCTTCAGGAACACAGGCACGTCTGTAGGTGCCATGGCACTCAAATTGCAACTCCTCCCAATGCGCTACCTGGCTATGCAACTCCCTGACCAGCGACGGCGATCAAGATATCAACCATAAATACACCAGCCTCGCACACACTGGAGGAAATGACGTTAGTACACACACACAACACACACTTGACACAGGAAGCCACGCCCACACACACATGCAAAGAAACACCATACCAACACACACACACACACACACACACACACATACACACATGCATAGACGCTAATATCCCCAACCACCACACATACAAGTGGAAGAAAAGCCAGGACAAGGTAGGTACCATTGACACCAATGGTGTTGTTGCGCAGATATATTATAAATGGTAAAACTATGTACACTCACGCCCAAGGGCCAGTCCAAAATCCCACAGTGCCCCGAGCACACTGGGCACAAGGTGACGCCCCAACTTGACTTCTGACTGCAAAGTGCAGGCCTCCACAGGGCAAGGGCATCAATGGGGTACGAAGATACCGCAGAGGTGAGGGGAGGTGGGCAGGGGGTCCTTGGGCTTGAGGGAGGGTCCTTTGGTCTGAGTTTGGAGGGGAGTCCTTGGGGGTGGATTTGGATGCTGGGTCCTTGGGATTGCTCTTAGAGGGGGGTTTAGCCAGTGGGAGGTGGGGGTTGGGGTTGGCCTTGGAACCGGATGGAGTGGGCTTGGCCTTGGAAGTGGAGGGAGTGGGCTTGGCCTTGGAAGCGGAGGTAGCAGGAAAGGGCTTGGGTGTGGCAGGAGGAGCAGTGGACGTGACAGGGGCAGAAGTGGCAGATGGTAGAGGGGCATGGGTCAGTTGTGGGGAACAGGGAAAACCCTTGGAGGAAACATTTTTGAGGACACATGGGAGGTCAAGGTAAGGATGTTTGGGAGTGGAGGGAGTGTGTATGGTTTTGAGGTGTGTACGTGGAGGTGCCTTGGGTGCTGGTCCGTGGGTGGATGAAATGTGTGTGCTGGAGGCCTGTTGGGTGGGTGAGTGTGGGTGTTTAGATGTACTGGGAGGAGGTGGGGAGGGGATGCAGGGAGATGGCAGAGGGATATGTGAGTGTATGTTGGGGTGGTGTCTGCAGGTAAAGTCGATGTTCTGCAGGTGGGTGTGTTGACAGTCATGGTGTCTGTGCCAGTGGTGTATGGGGTGCATGAATGGGGGTCAGATAATGTGGAGATGATGGCAGTAAGGGCACATGTGAGAGGATCAGTGAGTGATGTGGTGCTGACTGCAGGTATTAGTGGTGTACTGACTGTGAGGGATGAGGTGGTGGGGGAGTCGATGCAAGGTGTGGATGTTGTCATGTCTGCATGTGTCTTGTGAATGTGCATGGCGGTGGTGGCGTTTGTGGTGCTTATGTCGGTCCTTGTGTACTGTGTCTGTTGATGTAGATGCATGTGGGTCAGTAAGAGTGCCTTGGATGGGTGAGGGGAGAGGGATATGGGTATAGGAACAGGTGGCTGGAAGGAGGACAGACGTAGAAGGGACACTGGCTGCTGTCAAGGAGGAGGCCAGTGCCTGAAACATATCTCCATAGGCCAGACAAGGCACTGTGAATGCCTTCCAGGAATGCATTGCATTTTTGCATCTGGGATGCCAGTCCCTGGATGGCATTCACAATAGTTGTCCCCCCACAGAGATGGACCTCAGGAGGTCAATAGCCTCCTCACTGAGGGTAGCAAGGCTGACAGGGGCAGAGGCAGAGGTACCTGCAGCGAAGATGATGCCTACCCTCTTGGGTGAGCAGACACGGGCAACTGAGTGGGGAGCTACAGGTAGGGCAGTGCTGGTAAGCGGTGGCGGACAAGGATGGTGCTGGGATGGTCCCAGATAGGTCCACCACCCCCAGGGAGTGTCTATCGGAGGAGGAATCAGAAGATGTAGTGGTCGATCCAGTCTCCCCCATGGACTCCGCTGGTGTCAGCCTCCTGGGTCCTATGAGCTAAGCTTCCACACTCGCCGGTGCCCCTTCTCATTCGCCAAATGATGCTGATGCACACAAAGACAGAGGGGGACAGAGAGGGAGGGAGAGAGAGAGAGACAGCGTGCAATCGGTAAATGCCAGCACAACAATGACACAGGGTAGAACATCAGCATTTGATGCCATGCCACGATACGCTTTGCCCACCCCTGCACATCCCACATCCTACAACTAGGGAACACCATGGTGGAAACCACAACAATGCACATGTCAACCACTGATGGTCTGACTGATGCAAACGTACATGGGGAGTGGTATACCCGCAACACCTGTCCAGTACCTGCCCATGGCCGTTGAGACAGGCATGTAAAGGACTGCACACACCAACAGAAACCCCAGTACACATGAAGTGCCTGCCAGTTGATTGAGGTTCTGGGATCCACCCCTGACATAGTGGTTGACAAGGACTAACCACAATGGTCTCACACCCCAGGTCCAATCATCCTGTTGCCATGAGCTGGCAAGCACATCTAGCTAGTAGGGGGCCAAACAGTTTCAACAATGGAAGAGTCTGTCCCGCTAACACTGACTGCATGGCATTACCTGCATCTGTGATGCCAATCCTGTCCATATGGACACTACCCATAGTGGAAATCATTGTACCAAGCATCCACACCACAGCTACCCAATGGTGCCCACCCAGAGCCACCGTGGCAACACATGTTGCAAGTGAGAGTGAGTACTTACCGCCATGTGGCTGCTGTGCTGCCTTCAAGTGCCCAACCACCTCAGGGTAGGCCACCACCAATATGCAGACCATTAGGGGGGTTCAGGATCGGATGGTCACCCCTCCCTTGTTGGGAGGGACATCCCCAACTGGGCCTCTGCGATCTTCTGGGCCCAGTGTCTCAGATCCTCCCATCTCTTTCTGCAGTGGGTGCTCCACAAGGCATGGACCTGCAGGGTCTGCATGTGCTTGGCAATGGCTCGCCAAATCCCTTTCTTCTGATGGGTGCTGGCCTGCATGGGTGGCACAGACTGAAGGATACAGTCATATAGAGTGGCATCCCTGGGACAGCAGTGGACAGCACACATCACACTTCCACACCCACACGTTGTTGGAAAGTGGGTTATTGGTAAGGGCAGGTAAGTACCCTCACTTAGCAATAGGCCACTAGCCTCCACTTAGGTCCAGTTAGGTCTCAACAAATTAAACCCAGCTCAACCCTTGGTAGCTTGGCAAAGAGCAACAAGGCTGACCTTAGGAGACGTGTAAAGAACTTAAAAATCACAAAACAGTAAATAAGTAAAACACAACAAAAATGCAAATTTTTAACAATAGATTAAATTTGTATCTTTAAAATGACACCAAAACAATTAAAATCGGATAAGGGGAACCAGAGATGTGAATTTTTAAAGAATTAATGCTTTTTAGTGCTTACAAACAAATAGTGACAATCTGGTCATCTGGTCGCAACTGGACCGGGGCAAAGTCAAAGTTTGTGGTCGACCGCAATGGAGCACTGCTTCAGCTACTGCTCGCGGGAGGTCTCGGTCAAAAGTTTACCTTAGGACTTAGTGGTTTTTCTGGAGATTTTCTTCAGCGGGACCAATTCGCCAGTCCAGTCCGACCTCCTAGAACTCTTCCTCGGATACGCGTCGCGAGAGCCCTCAGTGCAGATTTTTACCTTCGTACTTAGTCATTTTATCGAGGTGAAAATCCTTCGACAGAGCAAACCTGAATCTTGATCTGACGTCCCTGGAGCCCTCTTTGGATACACTGCCTGTGAGGTCCCAGTCAACCTTCTACATTTCGGACTTAGTCACTTTTTCAGAGATTTCCTTCACCAGGACGGACCTGCAAGTCAGGCCGGGTCATGGTTGGGGCAAGCCGGCTAGAGTTGCAGCGGCAGGCCGGTCCCTTTACGGAGCTTTTTCCCAAAAGTTCTCCAAACTTTCGGATCTTCTTCCAGATGTTCTTTTAAGTTTCTTTGAGGTCCACCGCTCTCCCCAAGGTTCCAGAAGCTCTGAGATGCTCCTTGTGGGTACGGTCCACAACGCCCAGAATGCACCTGGCGCAGACTCCTTTTCGGCCACTAGACAGTGGTCAGATGGTCAGTTTCTTCAGAAGTTGGTGCAGGGGACTATGGTTAGCATTTTTTCACCGGCAAACGGGGAGTCCCTCCTTGAACCAGTTGAAGCCAGGCAAAGTCCTTCTTGTGGTCCTTCTTGTGGTGAAGCTCAAGTGTGCAGCTGGTGCAGTCCTCCAGAGCGCAGTGTCCAGGTGCAGGTCAGGGGTCCAGCAGGGCAGTCCTTCTTCTTCTGTAGTTCTTTCTTGTTGGAATCTGGTAGGGATCTGCAGTGAGGGTGCAGGTCTGCCAGTTTTATCCTTGCTCCTGGGTGAAAAACAGTGAGGTCCTTCCCCCTGCGATGACCACTTCCTGGGAAGTGTGGCAAAAATCAATCCCAGGAGCCAACATTCCTCAAATATCCATCATGGCTGAAAGTGATTTTTGGAGGTTGCATCTGGATGAGCCCACCCACTGGTATGGCTAAAAACTTTAAACACACCCTTCTCCTGTCCTCTCATAATATAATCAGGGGGGCATCTAATTGTCTAGGTTTGCAGGTTGTGAGGGAGGTGATGGGTTGCTCCAAATGTCCTTTCCTGCCTTTGAAGACCAGTTTGGCAGCCCTCTCCCATCTGCTGAGGGAAGATCCCCTCCCCAGCACATCTCTTTGTGTGGAGCCAGGCCACTTCACACCTCATCAAGGCAGCCTCGCCAGGCTGCCAGAGGCTGGCCAATCAGAGCAAAGTTGGCAACTTTTCATGTACAATTTAAAACTCTTTACCTGAAGAAGTTATATCAAATCCAACAATTATAAGTTATGGGATTTATTAATAACAATTAATTTGATACCAAACATAAGGTATCTGACACTTACGGGGACTTCACTACAATGAGGGAAAACAAACTTGGCTGTTTTACCTCACCAGGGCTTATAAAACTATTTTTAGAGGGTCCCTGCTTATAGTTACATGGCACACAGCTCTAGGAGCACATAGGGCACACCTTAGAGGTGACTTATATGTAAAATAAGGTAGTTTAAGACTTTGGAAGTGTTTTTCATTTCAAAGTCGAATTTGCATGTAACTTTAATTTAAAAGCAGCCAGTAAGGCAGGCCACTTTTAAAATGACACTGGGCATCTCAGCAGTGCACCTATGGGGGCACCACCAATGCTGGGGCCCCTAAACCTACATGCTCTACTATGTACTGGGGATTTATAGGTAGGTTGACTTAGCCAATTATAATTAGCCTAATTTGCTTACTCATTTTATACAGAGCACAGGCCCTGGGACTGGTTAGCAGTACCCAGGGTACCATTAGAGTCAGGAAAACACCAGCAAAAAGTGAAAAATGGGGGTAAAAAGTCAGGTGGCCTCTGAAATCAGCCCTGTATTCCCACACATGTCGTCACCCAATGTAGCCTTAGGCCCCTCACCCATGTCCATGCGTCAGACACACTGCCACCTAAAAAAGGCCGCCATCCCCATGCGCCCAACTCACATACAGGACAATAAAATTGGGCTCACCTGCTGATCAGGTGCCCCATACAACTGTCCATATAGGGCAGGACCCCGTCCACGAGCCACTCCATGTCTTCCTTAGTGACGGCTGGGGCCCTATTTCCTGCTGGATGTGGCATCTTGGCTACCAGAGTCAGAACACAGCAGCTAATGCAGTAGAGGTCTTTGGGTGCTCGAAGTTCAGGAGTCAAATGAGCAAGAGCACAAGAAATGGCGGTCACGGCTACCGTGGACATCACTGTCACCGTCGGTGGTGATTACCATTGGCTCCTGCCTCCCATAGGCAAAAGTATTAACCAATGGTGAGTTGCACTGCAGTCGTGACCGCCTAACGCCATCATGTGTTACAAGGTCGGATGATCTCACTTCCACCTGTCCCATGCATGCAGACATGTGGCTGCCATTTTACATGTCCAATGTGTAATGTCTGTGAAAGTTAGTGCGTCATGGGTGACATTTGCTGACCTGTGGCCATATCAACACCGTTGACAGTCTATGGTGCATGACATAATTCCAACTCTCTCCTGTTCCCATGCACGATGTAGGGTTTTGGATGAGGAATGCACTGGTGTACAGGCCCCTAGTCGACCTTGCCACCCTGGAGGAGCATCACATCATCCAGGCCTACTGCCTGAACCATGTGACCATCATGGAACTGGTGGAACAGATGGATCCGGATCTGTTGCCTGCCATTCACCATCCCAATGCTATCCCTCCCACAGTGCAGGTTTTGTCAGTCTTTGCCTACCTTGACTCAGGCTCCTTCCAGGTTACAGTGGGCCTGGCAGCTGGGATGTCGCAGCCCATGTTTGGCAATGTCCTGAGGGATGTACTATGTGCCCTGCTTTTATGGGCAGCTACACACAATTCCCCCAATGTGCAGAATTGCCCACTGTCAAGGCTGCACTCTATAATGTGGCATACGTCCCCCATGTCATTGGGGCAGTTGATGGCACCCACATTGCCCTGGTGCCACCCAGGAGGAATGAGCAGGTCTATAGGAACTGCAAAAACTTTCATGCAGTTAATGTGCAGGTTGTGTGTCTCGCGGACCAGTACATCTCCCAGGTGATGGCCAGGTACCCAGGCTCTGTGCATGATTCCTTCATCCTGAGGAACAACAGCATCCCACACATGATGCCACCACTACAGAGGGACTGGACCTGGCTCATCGGTATGTACCCCTGCATACGTGTGCCCCTCAGCTCTCTGCAATCATGTGTCCCTGGCTTATCGTCCTCCTGGGCTTGACATGCCTCTTATCTCTGTGCACACAGGTGACTGTGGCTATCCCAAACTGCCCTGGCTCTGACACCCGTGAGGCATCCAACTTCAGCTGCAGAGGACCGTTACAATGAAGCCCACGGTCGTAACAGACAGGTCATTGAGAGGTGCATCGGTCTGCTGAAGGCCAGATTCTGGTGTCTGCATATCTCCAGGGGTGTCCTGCTCTACAAACCACAGAAGGTGTGCCAGATCATTGTGGCTTGCTGGAGCAGGTTAGTCAAGCTGTCGGGGAGCACACAGAGCCTGAAACAGCACATGTTTGATCTGATGGGGGTCTGGAGAGTTTTATAGTTGCAACTGAAACAGGAGAGCCTCATCTTGTAGTGGCAAATGAGTTGTCTTCAGATTCAAACCTGAAGTAGGACATAGTGCTACACGAAAGCAAGTGGAAGCTGGAGATCGTTGTGCCAAAAGACAAGAAAGGGAAAAATGTAATCTGCCTAAACAGAGTGTTTCTCAGATGGTTCCTGAGGATACTGAGAACTCTGATCAAAGTGAAAGCAGCATGAAGGATTGTCACTGGGGAGATCAAAGAGAACGAGAGTGTCCTTTCAGAAGTGCTCTTCATCTGAATGGACATACTTTTCTGTAGATGATGGAGATAGAACATTTTGGAATAACACTGCATATCCAACTGAACCTCCTTGAACTGAACATTATCTTTAAATTCTATTTTGAGATTCCTGTGCTGTTTGATAGTGAAGGAGAAGTAGAGGGAGATATTTTTGGTGCGTTGCTCTCACCTGTAGGAGTGATCCCGTATGATTTGAAGATTAAGTAACTGTCCACAATAATGGGTAAATTGCTAACTAGTACAGCAAATTCCTTATTGCTTGTGAATACAGAGATGGTAATGATAAGATCTATGCCTCTTTGGAACAAACTTACATTTGACCTTTTACTTGCAAGAGAGGGCGGAGTCTGTCAGGTACTAAAAGTTCAACAATGCTGACTTACACCTCTCACAAAAGTAAGGATTTGAAAAAATATATTCATAACATTTCTGGGCTCACTAAGAATTTATTGAGTTAGAAGCAACAGGTGCCTGAGTGGATATTGGAGATGGATTTGCTGCAGAATCAATCAGGAATTTATAAAGCGTGGCTTATCATCCGGCGGGTCTCAAGGCACTGGTGGAGGCTGCGGATAAGTCAAAGACCGAGGTGTGGAGGGGGATTGCCTGGGGTGGAGAGGCAGCGTGTTCCAGGTATGCGCATGAGGTAGGAGAAGGGTCTGTAGACAAATTATTTGAAAATCTATGAAGGGGGGTTGTAGGTTTCATTTTTAAGCCATTCTTGGTAATTGCTATATGAGTAATAATTCAGATTGTGGGGTACAAAATCTATCGGAGGATGAGAGTTGAGCAGGCAAAGAAGAGGAGGATGGACGATATTGAGCTGGAGGAGAATCAGTGCAAATATTATGATCAATGAAGTGTCTGGAAGAATCGAAATGGAAACTGATGAAAAAGGCAAGGTTTTAGCCAGTCTCATTTGAGGGATTTAGCATGATCATGATGACTAAATTCATCATCAGAGGGGAGATTGAGAATGAATAATGGCTGTGCCATTATGCGCTGCAGGAGTGACACCAAAAGTGATCAACAATACATATATTGTGTGCTTTAATGCTTCTAATGTCAAGTGGTACATCAAAATCATATTTTTATATGTGCACTCACAAGTAAAAAGGTTTTAATTTTATACTTGTAGTAGGAAAGTACCATCTTCCTGGCATGTTACCCCCATTTTTCACATGTATGTCAGTATGTTTTTGCCTGTCTCACTGGGATCCTGCTGGTCAGGACCCGAGTGCTCATAGTTTGTGCCCTAATGTGTCTGCCTGTGTAGTGCCTAACTGTGTCACTGAGGCTCTGCTAACCAGAACCTCAGTGCTTATGCTCTCTCTGCTTCTAAATTTGTCACTGTAGGCCCGTGACTTCATTTACCAATTTCAATTGGCATACTGGACCCCCCTTATAAGTCCCTAGCTTATGGCACCCAGGTACCAAGGGCATTGGGGTTCCAGGAGATCCATATGGGCTGCAGCATTTCTTTTGCCACCTATAGGGAGCTCAGACAAACCCTTACACAGGACTGCCACTACAGCCTGCGTGAAATAGAGCACACACTATTTCACAGCCATTTTCATGACACTTAAGTAACTTATAAGTCACCTATATGCCTAACCTTCACTTGCTGAAGGTTAGGTGCAAAGTTACTAAGTGTGAGGGCACCCTTACACTAGCAAAGGTGCCCCCACATTGTTCAGGGCCATTTCCCCAGACTTTTTGAGTGCGGGGACGCCATTACAAACTACATATAGGTCAATGCCTATATGTAGCTTCACAATGGTAACTCCGAATATGGCCATGTAACATGTCTATGATCATGGAATTGTCCCTCCATTCCAAATCATGGAACCCCAGTACTGCCAAACCAGCTCTCTGAGGCTTGCACTGCAGCTACAGCTGCTGTCATCTCACACACAGGGTTCTGCCCTCCTGGGGTCTGGGCAGCCCAGTCCCAGGAAGGCAGAACAAAGCATTTCTTCTTAGAGCAGGATGTTACACCCTCTCCCTTTGGAAATAGGTGTTACAGGTTGGGGTGGGGTAGCCTCCCCAGCCTCTGGAAATGATTTGAAGGGCACTGATGGTGCCCTCCTTGCATAAACCAGTCTACACCGGTTCAGGGATCCCTTCTCCCCTGCTCTGGTGGGAAACTGGATAAAGAAGAGGGGAGTGACCACTACCCTGTCCATCACCACCCCAGGAGTGGTGCCCAGAGCTCCTCCAGTGTGTCCTAGAGTTCAGCCATCTTGCTTTGCAATGTGTGGGGGCACTCTGGAGGGCTCTGAGTGGCCAGTGCTAGCAGGTGATGTCAGAGATCCCTCCTGACAGGTTCATACCTGATAAGGTAGCCAATCCCCCTCTCAGGACTATTTAGGGTCTCTCCTCTGGGTTCTCTTCAGATGCTGCTTGCAAGTTTCCATCAGGAATCCTCTGCAACAACTTCAGGCTCTTCTGACCTCGGATCAACTGCAGCCTGCTCCAAGAAACCCTGTAAATGCAACAAAGTGTCTACAAGAGACACTTTTCTTCAGCAACCGCAGCTCCAAGTCAGCAACTGCAACAGTTTCCACAGTGTGCATGCTCTGGGGACTCCCTGTCTTCAACCTGCACCAGAAGGACCGAAGAAATCTCCCGTAGAGTGACGGAGTCACTCCCCTGCTCCAAGCAGGCACTTTCCAAGGCGATGACCAGTACCCTGGGACTCCTTTCATGGCAACAAGTGTGCTCCTAAGGACACAGAGGGTGGACATCATCGATATAGACTGTCCTGAGGTCCTGCTGATGCAATTTGGAGGAGGTAAGACCTTGCCTTCCCTGAGAACAATGGTAAACCTGTGTATTGTGTCTTCTTCGCCTCCTGAGGCCTCTGTGCACTCTTTGCAAAATTCCTTCATGCACAGCCTGGCCCAAGTCCCCAGCAGTCCACCCTGCGATGCTTATCTCACTGAGTTGTTCTCCGGCAGCCTGGGACCTTCTTTTGTTGTGCTGCATCAACCATGTTTTGAACCTGGTTTCTGTGGCTTCTGGGGGTGCTGGCTGGCATCATGAGGGCTCTCTAAAGTGCTGAGAGCCCCCTTTACTCCTCAAATAGAGTTGAGGCCCCCAGGTCCCTCCTGGGTCCATCCAGAGCCATTGTGATGAAAAACACACTTTTGTCGTAGCCAAGGCTTGTTGGCACCTTCCAACATGAAATCTCATCTGCAAAGATCTTCACGCCGTGGGACATCTTTTGCATCATTCAGTAACCCACTAGCATCTTCCTAGTGTGCATTTCTGCAGTCTTCTACTAACAGGGGACTCTTATTTTGCACCCTCTTCTGGGTTGGCAGGGGCTCCTGTCCTTCCTGGAACTTCTTTCGACTTCTGGACTTGGTCCCCTTCCTTTGAAGGTCGTCAGGTCCAATAATCCAGCAGTTGTTCTTTGTAGATGTGGTTGGTTGCTGCAAAATCCCAAAAACAAGGTGTAGTGTGTCCTAAGGAAACTTGCATTACTTTACTCCTGATTTTCTGGGCTCTGGGGTGGGGTAATATATTTATCTTTACTGTATTCTTACTCTCCCAGCGATTCTGCACACACTACACTTGTCTAGGGGGGAATTCATGATTCACATTCCACTTTTTTAGTGTACGGTTTGTGTTGCCCCTAGACCTATTTTCTCCCATTGCATTCTATAGGATCTCCTACTGTTTGCATTGTTCTTTGACTATTTACTTGTCTAATTTCGGTGTCTAGTGTCTGTATTGTGTATAATACTTACCTCAGGAAGGAGTATTGTCTCTAAGATATTTTTGGTACTGTGTCAGCCAAATAAATACCTTTATTTTTGGTAACACTGAGTATTGTCTTTACTTGTGTATAAGTACTGTATAACTATAAGTGGTATTGCATGAGCTTTGCATGTCTTCTAGATCAGCCTAAGCTGCTCTGCTATTGCTACCTCTATCAGCCTAAGCTGCTAGAACACTACTACATTCACTAACAAGGGATAACTGGACCTGGTGTAAGGTGTAAGTACCCAAGGTGAATGTATTTATGTTCATGTATGTGGATTATGATATTATGATTAAAAGATGTAAAATCACAAGTTTATTCATAATTATGTTTAATTTATTAAGGGAAATGTACATATAACTATGTATCACAAATGTGCATTGAAATGTATAATAAGGCCCAATTGAATGCCTGACCTTCAACGTGGAGTTTTACTCATGTTGTATTATTCTTTGTTTGCAGGTGCGCCTGCACGAGTCTATGGTTAATCAAAGACATGTTGTGTATTTGAGATAGTGGATTACGGGAGGATGGCTTGGCAAGGACAAGCAGTGCTAACAAACTAAATAAGGAAAGACACCCCTGGGGTGCACCAGAATCTGAGAGAAACACAAGGTTGTCCTGATGTTTGTTTCCTAAGATGAAAGTCTGATGGGAGTTGCCAATTCCAGTTGAGCACGGAAGAAGGAAAACTACTGGCGTTGATGACAGTGATTCTTGAAGGTTCTACAAGGTGTATATTGGTATTCCGTTAGTTAGATGAGAGCAGGCTTCTTTACCTTTTGGTGAGAGCAGATTCCCCTGAGACTTGGAGAGATACAGACCCCTATATTTCTAATCTGGATGATGGCTTTATGCTGTATACACTGCCCCATCAGAACTTCTCCTGAAGTTTCTGTTATGCTGACACTTTCCGATTATTTTCATTATTTTCTATATTTCTGAGAGATAATTAGGAATCCCTCTATAATTTAGCTAAGGTATTTAGATTAAACCAGTTTTCAAATGATTAGACTAGAGTACTGCAACTTGTATACTGACCATCAAATCGTATTCCTTATCCTCTGTATTGCTGCAACTGAGATTCTTATATGCCTTATGCTTGTATGATTTATTCTGTTTCAACACTTTACTGAACCTTTGGTGATACTGTACTTAAACAGCATGTTTCTCAGACTCATTTACATATGTTTGGCCTTGAATTTACAATAAATCATTGAACTTTAATCTCTGGCTCCAAGATTTAACGTGTGATCAAATAGGTCACACTGACAAGTAATTTAAAGTGTTGATTTGAACTCTCTTTACCCCTCAGAGCCCCTAAAAAGGTATATCAAGACAAGAAAAACAAGAAAATGGGCCAAAACGTTCTCATAAGTCAAGAATGAGAAGTGCTCCTTGAGTACATAAAATACTGTTTGTTGTATCTCAAATTTAGACGTGCATACGAGGGCATATCTTGATGCAATTTTCATGCTGAGTACCAAAAGGAGACCGACTTGAGAAGAAAATATCTGATTCAATGCAAAATTTCTCCTGCTGAAATTTTCTGTGTGAACCATTTGCCACAAGGCAAAAATAACACAGTGTGCGAAATGGAGAAAATGTCATGCATGTTGTGGAACAGAAAGAAATATTTATCCAGGTTTTTGTGTTGTACTAGGGCAAACGGGTATCATGCAACACAGTCCAATAAGATATGTCACTGCTGCTATCCTCCCCAACACTGGTGCACAAAACGTCTGCCTTACATCACACACACATACCTTGCCACCATAATGTAAAGGTGTGTGTGTGATGTCTAGCAGAGGTTTGTACTGAAAGAGTACCCTCCCAGTACAAAATACTGTGCTTAGACAAACATTTCTCCTTGCGAGGGCCAGGGTGAAGGAGGTATATTATTTTTGGTGAAAACTCCTGTCTACTAATTTTACTAGATAGGGCTTTGTGTCAAGAATAATGAGTGGTGGCATGAGAGTGCCTAAGCACCATCCATGTAGCACCACCTTGAAACAAGTAGTAAAAAGTAAAGTAAAGCTCTATTTGAGGGCTAGTTTCCAGGGTGAAAACATTCTGCGCTGGAAACTAAGGGGCAGATTTAAGGAAAGTGGAACTGCAGCCAGTGCATCGCCCGTTTCCTTGCCCCCCTTAATGCCCCCCACCACAACCTTGTGTGCGTCATATTTAAAATACAGCGCATCATGGTGCAGGGTTGGGAGCAATAGTGTCATTTTTTGTGACATTATTGATGTACTCTGCAGGAGTTACACCAAAATGTTGGCCCTACTTCTGAAGATTACATAGGGGTCCATTATAAATAATGGTATGCCCCCTTTTAATGCCTGCTCTGAGCAGGCGGTAAAAGTGCAAACAAAATGGCACAAGGAAACCTCTTAGATTTCCTTGTACCATTTTTTTGGCCCCCTTAACGGGGGAACGCCCCCTTGCATACAGTGTGCCTGGCGCAGGCAAAATGTGTCGCAAGGATTTACAAAGTGGCATAATGCATGCATTGCACCACTTTGTAAATAAAGCGTGGAGAAAATGAAACTTTAGCGCCACCTTGGCGTGAAAAAAATTATGCTAAGGCAGCGCTAGGGTGGCACTAGGGGCTCTTAATCCTGACCCTAAATACTTTAGCAATATTTTGCTGTAGTTTACCTCACTATGCGCTACTTTGCACTCATACATAGTCTTGATGAATGTGCCCCGAAAATTACATGAATAAACACCCAGAAAACAAAAGTTTGAGGCCCGTATTTATACTTTTTGACGCTAAACTGCGCTAACGCAGTTTAGCGTCAAAAAATTTTGCGCCGGCTAACGTCATTCTGAAGCGCCATGCGGGCGCCGTATTTATTGAATGGCGTTAGCCGGCGCAAGCAGACCGGCGCTGCCTGGTGTGCGTGGAAAAAAAACACGTACACCAGGCAGCGCCGGCGTTGGGAAAAGTGGCGCTAGGGCGTCTTAAAAATGGTGCAAGTCAGGTTGACGCAAAAAATCACCTCCACCCGATTTGCGCCATTTTTAACGACGCCCAGACGCCATTTACATGACTCCTGTCTTAGTAAAGACAGGAGTCATGCCCCCTTGCCCAATGGCCATGCCCAGGGGACTTCTGTCCCCTGGGCATGGTCATTGGGCATTGTGGCATGTAGGGGGGCAAAAATCAGGCCCCCCTATGCCAAAAAAAAATAAAAAAAATAAAAAAATGTATACTTACCTGAACTTACCTGAATGTCCCTGGGATGGGTCCCTCCATCCTTGGTTGTCCTCCTGGGGTGGGCAAGGGTGGCAGGGGGGGTCCCTGGGGGCATGGGAGGGCAGCTGTGGGCTCATTTTGAGCCCACAGGTCCCTTAACGCCTGCCCTGACCCAGGCGTTAAAAAGTGGCACAAATGCTTGGTTTTCTGCCCCGCCAACTCCCGGGTGTGATTTTTGCCCGGGAGTATAAATACGACGCATTTGCGTCGCAGTCATTTTTTTGGACGGGAACGCCTACCTTGCATCTCATTAACGCAAGGAAGGCGTTCACGCTAAAAAATGACGCTCTTTACTCATACTTTGGCGCTAGACGCGTCTAGCGCCAAAGTATAAATATGGCGTTAGTTTTGCGCCGAATTTGCGTCGAAAAAAACGACGCTAATTCGGCGCAAACGGAGTATAAATATGCCCCTGAATGTGCCAAATAAAAAGCCTTTCCGACTGAAGGGTCCATAGAAGTCATTTTTCATGGCAGCTATTATGACCTCCTACTGCAAGTGTTGGCGATTAAGAAGTAGTAGTCTTCCCACATTTCACCCTGTGGAATATGTTAGTTGGTGTCATTTATGAATTCAGTCTGTTTTTCCAAGCAAGTCTACTTGGTAATGTGTGAGACAATTTCTTTTCCAGCCAGCATCTGTGCGCGATTTGGCCCATTGTGGTTTACAGAAATTCATGTTCTATTTCACATCTTGTGCAAATTAGCAGTAAACCTACATTTTTCCACAAAATGAAGAAAACTGATCTAAATCCAAATGTAAACATGTTAAATTGAAAATGAAGACATATTCTAAAAGCAAAGGAAGCTGGAAGTGTGGGTTTCTCGCCAACACAATAAAGAAAGCACATAAACATAATATATATTTTCCTGCCAGCTTTCTGAGAACATTAAAAGCAAACACCTTCTTAAATAATTTGCAGTCCCTCTGGCAGAAGTAAACCTCATTAGAATCAGCTACAACAAGCAGGAAAGCACTGCAAGAAGTGTCATGACAGGACATTTAGCAAAGGCTGACAAACATAAAGAAAGCTGTCACTCAATAGTCAACACCCACTGCTAAACCCAGTGTTCGCTCCTTCCCTCACATGCACTAGAGCGTAGCATCAGATATTTATGCGAACGATGATGGCTGGCCTGATTAAAAAATATATATATATTCCTGCCAAAAAGTATATTGCTATTGTTTCAAAAGAACTGAGAAAGGTGAGTTAGGTTGTCTGTTTCCTGTCACACACCTCGGGTGACTATCCACACTGTAAGGTGGTGACACACCAAAAGAGTAAAACAAGCCTTATGAGAGGGTAAAGGAGCTTGGGAAATACTGTTAAAATAACATGATTTATTTGAAAAGTCTGGCAATGGTAAAAATTAAGTTTGTTTTTTGTTTATAAACAAAAGTACTTTACACATGATTGAGAAGTAGGTAAAGTAGCATAATATGAATAAGGCAGGAGTCATGAATCTGTGTCTGCAATTGAGTGAGCAAAAAAAAAAGTATATAGCAGAGTGTTGGAAAATGGGTTATTGGTAAGGGCAGGTAAGTACCTACACTTAGCAATAGGCCACTAACCTTCACTTAGGTCCAGTTAGGTCTCAGTATATTAAACCCAGCTCAACCCTTGGTAGCTTGGCAACGAGCGACCAGGCTTAACTTAGGAGACAAAGTGTAAAGCATTCAAATATCACAAAACAGTAATTAAATAAAACACAGGAAACAGTTTAAAAATCCAAAATCAGATTATATTTTTATCTTTAAAATGACACAAAAACAAATATAATCGGATAAGGGGAACCGGAGATAGGAATTTTTAAAGAATTATTATTTTCTAGCACCTAGAAACAAAATGCGCCAATCTGGTCATCTGGTCGCACCTTGACCGGGGCAAAGTCAAAGTTTAAAGCCAACCACGATGGAGCCTGGCTCGGCTACAGCCCACAGGAGGCCTCGGTCAAAAAATGTTCTTCAGCGGGACGAACCTGCCAGTCCAATCCGACCTCCTCAAACTCTTCTTCGGATACGCGTCACGGGAGCCCTCGGTGGAGATTTTTACCTTCGGACTTATATGTTTTTTCGCTGTGAAAATCCTTCGACTGGGGCAAACCTGGATCTTGATCTGAAGATTTTCTTCACTGGGACGAACCTGCAAGTCAGGCCGGGTTGCGGTTGAGGCAAGCCGACTAGAGTTCCCACGGCGGGTCGGTCCCTCTATGGAGCTTTTCTTCAAAAGTTCTCCAAACTTCTCCAAACTTCTGGATCTTCTTCCAGATGTTCCTTTAAGGTTCCTTTGTGGTCCACATCTCACCCCAAGGTTCCAGAAGCTCTGAGATGATCCTTGGGGGTGTGGACTACAAATCCCAGAATGCACCTGGCGCAAACTTCTTTTTGGCCACTGGGCAGGGGTCAGCTGGTTGGTTTCTTCAGGAGTTGGTGCAGGGGACTCTGGTTAGCAAGTTTTCACCTGTAGAAAACAGGGAGTCCCTCCTTGAACCAGTTGAAGCCAGGCAAAGTCCTTCTTGTGGTGAAGCCCAAGCGTGCAGCTGGTGCAGTCCTTCAGAGTGCAGGGTCCAGGTGCAGGCCAGGGGTCCATCAGGGCAGTCCTTCCTCTTCTGTAGTTCTTCCTGGTAGGGATCTGGTAGGGAACTGAGGTGTGGGTGCAGGTCTGCCAGTTTTATCCCTGCTCCTGGGTGAAAAACAGGGGGGTCCTGGTTCTCCAATCAGATGCAGGGTCTTCCCCCCTGTGATGACCACTTCCTGGGAAGTGTGGCAACAATCAATCCCAGGGAGCAACATTCCTCAAAAATCCATCATGGTTGAAAGTGATTTTTTGAGGTTACATCTGGCTGACCCCACCCACTGGTGTGGCTAAAAATCCTAAACACACCCCTCTCCTGCCGCTTCTAATCTAATCAAGGGGGCACCTAATTCTCTGGGTTTGCAGGATGTGAGGGTGTTGCTGGGTTGCTCCAAATGTCCTTCTCTGCCTTTGAAGACCAGTTTGGCAGCCCTCCCCCTTCCTGCTTCACCATCTGCTGAGGGGCGATCTCCTCCCACAGGCACATCTCTTTGTGTGGAGCCAGGCCACTTCTCACCTCATCAATGCAGCCTGGCCAGACTGCCAGAGGCTGGCCAATCAGAGCACAGCAGCAAAAACACTGCAGGGCTGAAGTTGGCAACTTTTCAGGTAAAGTTTAAAACTCTTTACCTGAACAAGTATATTAAATCCAACAACTGGAAGTTTCGGGACTTATTATAACAATTAATTTGATACCAAACTTCTGGTATCTGTTACTTAAGGGGACTTTTAAAATTAAAATAAAGTCTCCCCATTCTAGCCTATGGAGGCCATTCACTACAATGAGGGAAAACGAATGTGGCTGTTTTTACCTCACCAGGGCTTCTAAAACTATTTTGATAAGGTCCCTGCTTATATTTAAATGGCACAAAGCCCTAGGGGCACATAGGGCACCCCTTAGGGGTGACTTACATGTAAAAATATGGTAGTTTAAGGCTTTGGAACTACTTTTAATTTCATTGTTGAATTTGCATATAACTTTAATTTAAAAGCAGCCAGCAAGGCCGGCCTGCCTTTACAATGACACTGGGCACCTCAACAGTGCACCTATGGATGCACTACCTATGCTGGGGTCCCTAAACCTACATGCCCTACCATATACTAGGGACATATTGGTAGGTTGACTTAGCCAATTATAATTAGCCTAATTTGCATACTGATTGTACACAAAGCACAGGCTCTGGGACTGGTTAGCATTACCCAGGGCACCATCAGAGTCAGGAAAACACCAGCAAAAAGTGGAAAACGGGGGCAAAAAGTTTGAGGGTCTCTGCAATCAGCCCTGTTCTCTCACACAGAGTATCTTCAGTTTAGCAGTTTTTGGGACTGAGGGCATATTTATACTTTTTGATGCAAAACTGAGCAAACGCAGTTTTGCATCATAAAGTTTAGCGCTGGCTTGCGTAATTTTTTAGTGCCACCCGAGCGTCAAATTTATATTATGATGCAGGATTGCGCTATAAACTGATTAGAGTTAAAAATTTTGACGGTAACCCTTGTGCCCTGTCGTAAGGCAAACTGACATTAAAGCTGCAAAATTGACCTTAACCCTTTTTACGGCATGTAAACATGTCGCAATTAGATATGCACCATTTTAACCCTGCATTTGCGTCAACTTTAGATGCTAATGCAGGAACGTTTGCAAAGCAGAGAGAAAATGGAACCAGCAGGCCAGGAGAGAACCCAGGGTGACCCCATACACCCAGGAACCAGCCAGGAGGGCACACAAAAGTCCCAGGGGAAGGAGAAGAAAAAAAGGAAGTGTTGGTTTGGTGCCGAGGAGCATGAAATCCTTGTGAGAGAGGTGATGGAGTGCCAACATCAGCTATTCGTTACCTTCAAATTGTCAATTGGCAAGAGAGAGGTAATATTGCAGCAAATATTGGACAAAATAAACAGTGTGGCAGAGGTGTAGAGAACTGTAAGTGCAAGAAACACTGGCATGATTGTAAGTGAAAAACTAAGGAGAAAATGGCAAGGAACAGAAAGGCAGCACTGCAAACTGGAGGTGGAAGTCCAGCACGACAGAAGGACCTGGATGAGATGGAGGAGATGGTTGCAGCGGTCATCCCAGAGGAACTGGTCACTGGAATCTCAGGACAGGACAGCACAGACTACCAGGAACCACCACAAATGCAGGGTAAGTTGCATGGGCTAAATAAATGCAAAATTAACGAATGCAAGAAGGGAGAGGCACATAGAACACACTCAATGCATGTGAATGGAGTGCAGAGGGGCACATTACCCATGAATCAAGTTGCGCCATTTAAACAGAAGTAACACATGTACCCACGCTTTTGTTGTGTCATGCACCACAATACATGCACAACCTGGACATATGTTAATCACCAGGGCTACATACCAACATGTACATATGCAGCATATAGGATGGAAGGCATGTCTAAGTAATGTGTCTGTGGTTGTGTCATCACAACATTCCTTGCATATAGTCAAACAAATCCTACCAACACAACTAAGACATCAGAGACTAGGAAGTCAGTCAATACCATTCCTGGGGTTACGTCATGGTGGTGTCTCTTGCAGAAACACTTCGCAACTGCCTTGTCCCATTGCCAAAACATATGTGTGCTGCATCTTACAGCACACATTAAAATGTCACTTTAACTAGCACTACCCAGACATGTGCAGGAAGCACCACCACCCCTCACATAAACAACACATGCTCATAAGGCAGCCACTTCTCCGTCATGCAGTAAGGATGCCTGTCTGGGTGTAGGGAAAAGTAATCTGGGCAGCTGTTGCGGGAATTGCAGGGTGGTCCTGTATCACAGAAAACATGGCACTACTCAGTGTAACTAACCTGGTGCAGTGTGGAGCCACACATTGACACTGATCAGAACTGTGCCACTAGAGGAAAAATGCACTACAGATTGCAATCTGTAGGTCACAACACATACAAGCAGAGCCCAAAACTACTCTGACACAACCATGTGAGCCACATAGGAATGGAAAAACAATAACACAAATACAACATATGGTGTATGTCTGTGAACATCATAGTGTGCTATATCACAACTGACGGGTGGGGGATGGTGCATGGGCAAGTCTGGCAATGCTAAGACTGCTGGTGCATTGTACCCTTCGTGGTTGGAATATGAGTAACACGCTGGGATGACGAGTGGAACTCTGTCTCCTCATGTCAGCTCTGTGGGACAGCTACCACTACATTGTTGATGGATCAAAAAAAGGCAGCTCCAGTCTTGGAGTGCATTGGGTGTGACAGCACACGCTGCTCTAATCACTGCAAAGCAGGCAGTGGAAAGTACAAAAGGCCTGGGCATGGGGTCTCCTGCACTGTCCATGACAGGTGCATGGGCTGTGCAGGGGCACTCAGGGGCACACCACACCACATTACCACCAACCTTTGCATGGGAGTTTGATTGCCATGCACAGGCAGGCGGAAAAGCGAGAACATACCTGGAGGGCAGCGCTGATCATAATACTAGTCTAGTGTCATAAGACAGGTGGTATTGCTAGTCTGTAAGCTACAGCAACCTGCAAGTGCCAGGTCATTGGCCCACAGGGCATTCCTCATGGACAACATGTGCCATTTCCACCTGCCCTGTTGGCGGTGGTCATATTGCCAATAGCAGTCTGGTGGTCATAGGACCATGTATGCACCAGTACAACTACCTGCAAAATCTCCACCAAAATAGCTGAAGGCCCTTATCTAAGTTCAACATTAGTCAACTGGTTATGTCCATGATTTTGTGGCATCAGGCACTGTCATGTAGAAAAATGATGTTCACATCAACAAATGATACCCATGCTGGCCATCCCTGTGCCAGTGTTAAATTAGCTGAGCTGCCACAATGCTGCATCTCTTGCACAATAGTGCAAGGATGGCTTCATTGGGGGGAGATCATAATTGTGTAGGAAGGAGCACCTTCCAGCACAACCAGAAACAGAAATGGCAATCTGCTAAGTCCATCTGGCTGTGCAATGTAGCACACACACACATACATCAATTGAAGTAAACAACAACATAGCACATTGGTAATGCCATCCTTGGAGTGGTGTAAGCTTTTGGTGCCACTCGGGTGTATGAAAAACACGTAAAACTGGGACAGGGGCAAATTGCAATGTGTGTTGGTGTGGCTTGACCACTGCAACAGAATTGCAAAGCCCTGTAGGAGGCTGGCCTGTTTTGTAGTGGGTACCTAAGGTACTTACACCTCATACCAGGTCCAGTTATCCCTTATTAGTTAAATGTAGGCAGTGCTCTAGCATCTTAGGCTATCTAGAGGTAGCTGTAGCAGAGCAGCTTAGGCTGAACTAGGAGACATGCAAAGCTCCTGCAATACCACTATAGTTACACAGTACTTATACACAATAAAAGAAAATACACAGTGATACCAAAAATAAAGTTACTTTATTTTAGTGACACAAGGCCAAAAAATATCTTAGAGGCAAGTATTATACACAATATATAAACTAGTAACCAAAATCAGGTCAGTAAACAGTCATATAATAGTGCAAGCAGTAGAAAATACAATAGATTGCCTACGGGCAACACAAACCATACACTAAAATAGTGGAATGCGAATGTCAAATTCCTACCAGGCACATGTAGTATGTAGCGGGGTGCTGAGAGTGTAAGAAAACACCAAAAGTAAGTAAAGTACCCCACCCCAGAGGCCAGGAAAGCAGGAGTAAAGTACAGCTAGTTTCCTCAGGACACACTACAAGTCGGGATTAAGGATTTTGCAAGAACCAAGCAAGACTGTAAGCAACAAACAATGGATTCCTGGACCTGAAGACCGGTGGAGAGAGGAGACCAAGTTCAGAAGTCAAAGAAGAATCCAGGAAAGGACAGGAGCCCCTGCCAACCTAGAAGAAGGTGCAAAAGTGGATTCTCCGGTCAGAAGAAAAGTACAGAAGAGCACCAAAGAAGATGGCTGTGGGTTCCTGCTTGTTGTAGGAGATGTTCCACGCAGAGTTGTTTGATGCAGGCTGTTTGTATCACTGGATTCCGACAACAAGCCTTGGTTCAAGCAAGTATGCGGCTTGTGTAAAAAAAGAGCTGCCTGGACCCAGGAGGGACCTGGGGGTCTCAACTCAGACTGAGTAACTAGAGGGGGCTCTCAGCACTTCAGAGAGCCCTCAGAAGACCGGGCAGCACCCATGGGAGTACCAGAACAAGGAGACAAAGAAGATGCAAAGTGCGGTCATCGCAGCACTACTTTGGAAGGTCCCACACCGCCGGAGAACAACTCAGGGAGTTGTGCGTCTCAGGATGGAGTGCTGGGGACCTGGGCTATGCTGTGCAAGAAGGATTCTTGGAAGAAGTGCACAGAAGCCCAAGGAAGCCACGGTGCACAGGGCTACTGTTGCAGCACAGGAAGGCAAGCGCTTACCTCCATCAAATTTGAACAGCTGGACCTTTGGACAGTCTGGGTCACTTCGGTCCACCACCTGTGTTTCAGGGAGCATGCTCGTCATCAGGAGAGAAGTCCCAGAGTACCAGTTGTCGTCGCAGAAGGGTGCCTGCAGAAGCAGGGAAATGACTCTGTCACTCCATGGGAGATTCCTTCGGTTCTTCTGGTGCAGGGTGGAGTCAGGCAGTCCTCAGAGCGTGCACACCCTGGAAACTGTTGCAAAAGCTGGCTGGAGCTGAAGTAGTACGTCACAGGAGTCATCCTGGATAGTTTATTGCAGTTACAGTGATTCCTGGAGCAGTCTGTGGTTGATTCAATGGTCAGAAGCTGAAGCAGAGGATGCAGAGGATGCAGAGGTGTATTGGAGGAATCTTGCAAATCGAATCTGAGAAAACACCCAGAGGAGAGAACCTAAATAGCCCTGAGAGGGGGATTGGCTACCTACCCAGTTATGCAACTATCAGAAGTGGTCTCTGATGTCACCTGCTGGCATTGGCCACTCAGAGGTCCCCAGAGGGTCCCCACACCTTGGAATCGAAGATGGCTAATACCAGGGACATTCTGGAGGAGCTCTGGGCACCCCCCCTGGGGTGGTGATGGACTTGGGAGTAGTCACTCCCCTTTCCTTTGTCCAGTTTCACACCAGAGCAGGGACTGGGGATCCCTGATCTGGTGTAGACTGGATTATGCAAGTAGAGCACCATTTGTGCCCTTCAAAGCATTTCCAGAGGCTCTGGGAGGATACCCCTGCAAAGCCTGTAACACCTACTTCCAAAGGGAGAGGGTGTAACACCCTCCTCCCAAAGGAATTGCATTGTTCTGCCTTCCTGGGATTGAGCTGCTCAGTCCCCAGGAGGGCAGAAACTTGTCTGTGAGATGGCAGCAGCTGGGGCTGCAGTGGAAACCACAGAGAGCTTGTTTGGCAGTACTGGTGGTCCATGGTGGAGCCCCCAGGGTGCATGGAATTCCCCCCCCCCCATCGAGATTTGGATTGAGGGGACAATTCCATGATCTTAGACACCTCACATGGCCATATTTGGAGTTACCATTGTGAAGATAAATTTTTGTATTGACATATATGTAGGGCACGCTTATAATGGTATGCCCTCACTCACGAAGTCTGGGGAATTGGCCCTGGACAACGTGGGGCACCCTTTCTAGTGCAAGGGTGCCCTCACACACAGTAACTTTGCACCTAGCCTTCAATAAATGAATGTTAGACATATAGGTGACTTATAAGTTACCTTAGTGCAGTGAAAATGGCTGTGAAATAGTTTGTGCACTATTTCACTCAGGCTGAAGTGGCAGTCCTGATGAAAAGGTTTGTATGAGCTCCTTATGGGTGGCAAAAGAAATGCTGCACCCCAAAAAGATCTCCTGGGACCCCCAATGCCCTGGATACCTAGGGACCATATACTGGGGACTTATAAAGGGGTCCAGTGTGTTAATTAGAATTGGAATATGAAGTGATTAAAGTGTATTGACAAACTTGGTAAGTAGAGCGAGCATAAGCACTTGAGTTCTGGTTAGCAGAACTTCAGTGACACAGTTAAGCATAGTGATAACACACATAGGCCACAAACTATGAGCACTGGAGTCCTGGGTAGAAAGATCCCATTGAGACAAGCAAAACACACTGACAAATAGGGTTTTAAATGATGAGCACTGGGGTCCTGGCTAGCAGGATCCCAGTGAGACAGTACAAACACACTGACAAACACTCACAAACAGGCCAAAAATGGTGGTAACCATGGTAGAAAGTGTCTACTTTCTCACAGGCCCTACCATGGAAATGGATGCATAAGAAGGGGCCACAATAACAAGATGGTGTCAAGCCACCTAAAATAAATGCATCATACCTTGTTAATATGACACAGCTTTTTGGGCTACTTGAGCCTCCCTTTACATGACACTCAGGTGGGGCAAAGAGCTGATAAGTTGCAGCCATAATGTACAAGAACAATGTTTGTGCTGCAAGTTGTCACTGAGCCTCCAATAGCAATTCAGTGATGTGACATGTCAACTGCCACAACATAGGAAGATTCATTTTACACCATCTCATTGCAGATTATGATGGCTCTTCTGCTGATCTGCCTGTCCTGGAGTTCTCCGATGACCTAGATGAACACATGACAACCATCAGCCAAGAGACTCACCAGGATGTCCTGGTATCCCTCCAGACACCACCTCCAGTTGCAAGGAGGACAGCAAGTGTAGCAGCCATCACAGATCACCCACCCAACATCCAAATATTACAACCTGCCAGCAGCAACACAGCTCAGGACTCCGAGGACCCAGGGACAATCTTCCAAAGGACAGTGGTAGGAGTCTAGCGGGAGCTGGCCAAACAGGTGTGGGTGGGGATGGAGGCCATGGCAGCCAGCCAAGAGGGAATACGCACGTGCCTCACGACAGCTATTGAACACACAGCTGCCAACCGAGGCACACACTCCCTACTGCATGGAGTTCAGCAGCGTCTGATTGACATAGCTGCAGCCATGAGGGAGAGGCCACAACAACTGCTCTCCCAAACTGGCAGCAGCATGATTGAGAACAAGCTGGACTCCATTCAGCATGAATTGGCCTCCCTCAGGGCTGACACGTCTGTCCACCACCGGGATTTCGCTGCTATCTTGAAAAGTCAGCAGATCCGCCTTGCTGACATATGTTATTCCACAAATGGCAGCTGCCGGGAATTGGGACTTCACATCTTCAACCACTGAAGTGTGTGTAGCACCCTCTACCTCCCCACCACCACCACCAATGGCACAGGAGACACCACACACATCGCAGGATGAAGATGTGGAACAGATCCCCTTCACTCGGAAGAGTACCAGGTAGCACCAGCCTATGCCACATGGGCAGTGTTCTCCTAAGTTCTGTGCTAAAGATCATGCCAGTGTTATTACAGTAGGATCTGTGCACTCTTCACCCACACACTGTTGACCTGTCTGCTATGGACTGTCATTGTCTCTCACTTTCACTTACCGATTGGCAATTATTGTTCCTCTGCACTTATCAACACTAATCTGAAGCACGTCCCGTGACATGTCCCTCAACCCTGGACTTGTATTGTGTCACAAATGTATGAATTTCACAAATGGGGTCACTGACCTGGACATTGTAAATATCTCCCTACAACACTTCCACTTGTAAATAAACACCTTGTGCACAATTAGCAAGTCTAAGTCTATTGTGATCCATTGTAATCCATCAATTGTAATGTGTGAATCCATGTCATTGGTCACATACTTTCTGTACAAGAGTGCAGGACTGTGAGGGCATAAAGCTACACACAAAGTTCCTAACATGACAATAGTGTATGCTGGTCTCATCACCTACAAGCAATTCACTGAGTATGTCACAAATGAAGGACACATATCTGGTTCCCTCACCATAAATGGCAACTATGGCTGAAAAGCAAGTTTAGGGCAATATTGTCAGCTGGGAGTACCAGAAGAACTAATTGGTGTGGTACAGAGGAATCTAACCTCATTAGTGATGGCCACCGATCAGTTTTGCAGGATAGAGTTCCAATTGTGGCTGTTGTCAGATGTGCCACAGTTCCTAACATTCCTACTACAGGACCCCAACACTGACAGCTGAAGTACCAGACTTACCTGTCCAATACAAAGTATACATAGTCATCATGAGTGGCGGGGACACTGGGTGGCAGATGCATGGACTAGTAAGTGTGATGTTGCAGTCAATGTGACAGCTCCATTGTCAATAGGGATTACACATGGCAAATGACGCTTTTGTAGGCAGGACGGATTCCATATGCCAACTCCCCCAAGGTGGCCAGTACGCATATTGAGAGAACCCTGAGACTCACAATTACACAAACTGTTTGCAATGATAACAGGATATTTATTATAAAGGGATCTACTAAAAAAAACTAAAACCTACCCTACCCTAAACCAACTTATACTAACTATACTTATCATACAATTAAACTATCTAACCTATGCTAAACTTAACTTACACCTAAAACAGCACACTCTAAACATTGGTCCCCCACCCCCTTAAGAAACAAGACACAAGTAGGACAACAATGACTATAACTACACATCTACTAACTAATCCTATGACCTAAACAACTATATATATATTTTTTTAATAAAAGCACATATAAACCCCAACATCAACCCCCACCCAACAACCTACCAATAAAAACCTAAGAATAGAAACTCACCCTCCAACTACACTTATCCTAACTAATGGCTACACTACACTAACCTACCACTAACTACATAAAAGACAAACTAAAATATGGTACAGCTTTAAAAGGGAGGGGAAGGAGCTGGGAGGTGGTCTATCACAGTCTAAGTTCATTTGCATGACTTCTTGACTGTCTCTTTGATGTACTTGAGGACTTTGCGGTCCTCTGCCAGTGCCTCCTCAAAACTGTCCAAACACTGGAGTATCAGGGTCACATCCTGACATAAGTCCAGTTCCAATTGTGATGGCCCAGCAGCTGGTGATGAAAACTGGTGTGGGGTGGTAACTAGTGCTGCAGAGGTGGATGGGGTGGGTGCAGCTGGAACCCCCTGCATTGAAGATGCTCCTGCTCCATCCTTTGTTTGGGGTAGGGGAGTGGGTCCCCTGTGTGGGATTGCCCACATTCCCCAGATACTTTCTCTGAACAGAAACAGCATGCCACATGGTGGTAACCTGTGTGCACCTCCAGGATGTGGTGGTACCTTTCTGACCTGCAGTTGAACTGACGCTGTTCCTCATTGGTCATGTTGGCAGCTGCAAAATGAGGACAAGTAACCATCAGTGTCAGCATTGGGTGGAGTATGTACAGATTTGTAACTTGCACTGCTACATCTGATTGCACATACAGTCGTACACATATGCCTCAAAATATTTGTATTGCACCCCATCTGCCTCTAAATCCAACCATACATCACCAGTATCTTGTACATGTCAGTGGTATGTCGTCAATCCATTGAAATTCATGATGGCCCACAGCTGATAGGAGCAAACAATGGACCACTAAACTTGACTCTGATCTACACTTTGAGCATCACGTGTCTCAACAAGTACGAATTTCCTGTCTCCCTGAGCTGAAGGGGGTTGGGCATCCAATCCATCAGCTCAACACCCCTGGTGATACCCCAAGGCCTGAGCACCCATCATGGAGTGTAGGAGTGGACCAATTGTTAGGGGGGCTACCAACTACAAAGATGGTATTCTATGTTGTAATACATCTACATTCATGTGTCCAGGTGTAAAACCTTGCCTGAGCCTACATAATTGGGGCCCAGCTTCATTTCCCATGCTGTGGCCACATGTATCACTGATGCTACCTTGATATGAGAAAGGTTGTGCCATCCCTGACCTGCAAGTTCACTGTTGTTAAGACATTACAGCACTAGAGCCCCCTACCCTGTGCCACAGAGTGCTACGTGTGTTCAATTGCATGCAAATGGTGGCTGTATGGATGCCCTGAAGGCCAGAGCAATGGCGTCACAACTGTGTGTGCTGTAACTGTATCCGGGAGCATCTCACATCATCAGCAGATGCATGTCAGATATCCTCACAGCACCAGCTACACAAACAGCATTGCCTTCTCATGCATCTGTGATGTGACCTACATCAGTCACAATTTACATGTTGGCTGCACCGTATTGGTTACGCTGCTGACATCCTCTCTGGAGGGTACTGTGGCACCTGTGGTGTGTGTATGTCTCCCACAGAATCCCCCTACAGAGTAATGCAGTTGGAACCCAAAATCGGTCCCATCTTGTCATCAAGTGTGAGCTATGCATGGCACACATTGCAGATTATAGTGGTGTGACAAGGGTGTTAACAACAGGCATGCTATGTACATATACAGCTGGCCTGTGACCTATGATGGCAGGCTTCCATAAGTATGTGGTCAGCCATAACTAATCCTTTTACACACAATTCCATGTTAGCCCATGTTGCCCTTAGAACTACATGCAAACCAACATCATTGCACAACCCACAACATACATGATGTGAATGTGATGGAGCACCATGCTGATGAACAATTGACAGCGCAGCAATCTGACACAATGTGTTGTCACCTATGCCAGCGATAATATTGCTTCTAGTACTTGACCCAGCCACACTTTTCCCATGGTGCTAAGCTGACTGCGCTGAGGGGGAGATAGTCTTTGTGCATGGAAGGACACCTTCCAACACAAACAAATTCTACAAAGGGACTCTGCACTTTTGATGTGTGCTGCCAAATGCAGCACCCAATGAAAGAGCAAAGTATGGAAGGCACAGCAATATATATGTTAGTCTGTTGTGGCCTGCTAAAGCCACACCTTGGTGTGTTTACAAGATTTGGTACAACCTCCAGTGTAAGGAAATGTGTAGGTCTCGGACACCCTCTAATTGGTGTAGGTGTTGCCATGGCACAGCCACTACAACACCCACTGCAAGTACCTTCCACGTAAAGTACTTCATGTGAAGGAGCCGTATTGACAAGTTGATGTGAAGCCACAAAATGGGTACCATGCCCAAAATGTATACATGGTGCAGGGCATAGCGTCCCTGTAGCCTTTCAAATATAGAGGCTCCGGTGGTGCTTGGGCCTCTTACAAATGCCCCACGATGTCACCATCAATCCTCCCATGATTTCTTATCATTGGTCCAGAAAACTACATCACTCATTGCATTCCACTCTTCTGACTGACTCACACCAAACCCTGGAATAGCTAACAGAAGCCACAAAATGGCACTTACTAGATGCATTGAAGTCTTCAAATCTCACCACCACTCTGATAGTGTAAGTTTCAGGTCCACCTGTAAGACATGAATGTAGAACATTGCTTAGTGTAAATCCTACTTAATGTAAATGGACAACGTAGTTCAGTGTATTATGCTGACTCTGATACACAATGAACAGGTCAAATGTGTAATGAATCCTAGTTCATTTTAATGGGATAACAGGAGTTAGCTTAGCCTCTGGCTTGCAGACTCATGCCCCGTCACCTAGTGACTTTTAACCTACTTAGCTTGCTCTGTCTTAGCCCATTTAATTATTTATTTCTTCTAAGATGGCTGCCTTGTTTATAGATAGGCCATTTGTTATGGGTAACATTATCAGTGTCACCGCGCCAAGGCGTCAAGATCAAGCACCAAAGACAAACAAACAGTAGGTGTTCACACTTAGGGATTTTCCCTCTCTATACTTTTGAGGGATTGTTTATATATGCTGCAGTCGTCTTGACGCTGACCCAGTCTTTGTGTCCCTGCGGAGTCTGAGATAGAGACCTCATTCCAAGGTAACGAGGGTTGGGGGCTCCTCTCATGGGTATGGCCTTGGCAGATTAGGATTAACAAACCCAGCTCTCCTTTAGGTAGGAGGTTAGGACTTTCACATTAGGGTATTAGGGCATATTACATCTCATATTTCTTTTTGACGTATTGAAAGATGATGGGGTCTTTGTAATAATGACTCTCGTCTTCACAATTCTGTTTCTTGCATTATTCATTATCCTTGCAGTTATGTTAAATAAAAAGAAACTCTACTGCATCTTTGTCATTGCCTGTGTTTGTATGAGACATGATATATCTGTGAGAAAGGGGTAATCTCCGTTTAACCACGACACTCCCTGAGATATCTTATTCTCGAGACCATGCGTAACGGCTGCCATAAATCACCTTTTACTATTGTGTTTCTGGTGAGGTGCTGCTAGTGAGCCGGTAAGGTTGGGACAACAGTTGCGACTTGTTGTAGGAAAGGCGTAGTCGCCTACAAACAAAAGTACTGTCATCCTTAAACCAGCAGTCTTGCTTAGAGCAAGAGTCCAAACTACGACATGGTGCCCAACGATGGTGTTTAGGCACTAATTTACGGATATCCCGACTATCACTGTCTCACAGACAACAGGTACCCTAAGTACCATTATACGGAGACGTCCGTGGTCTTTGGGGAAATCCTCCTTAGCTGAAAAGGTAACACCTGATTAAGCTGTAGGTTGTTCGAGATCAAACTCCTAAAAGGACTTTACTACCCATTTTTGGTGTTCCGTTTTTCTAAACAAATATGGCTGACGCCATTGACATTCCTGAAAATGCTAGACAAGTACTAACACAACATTTATTAACGCATGGCCTTACAGATGAGGGTGGGGATGTTACTCTGATAATAGAAGCTACTGAAGCATACCAAACAGAAGTATTTTACTGTTGGGTCACCTTTCCTGAGGTTGACCAAAGAACGCACACATTCCACACATATGAAATTGCAAATATACCTTTACGGTACCAAGCATACCAGTATCATGAAATATTGCTCACATACCAGGAGCATCAGAACTGGTTCGAAGGCGCCCTACCACATGTATTACGAAGAGTGAGGTTAGGTCCCTTAAGTAATGATGGACCTACATGGCCTATGTTTGCCACATACACACCTCGCCCAGGCATACAAAATATGACAATAGCAGATCTACGAGATTTATATAATGAATTAGTGGCATTATATAGACGATTAGTCCAGTTCGTAATGCGAACATTGAACACAACACCAGCGCGTCCAGCACCGCCAGTAGCTGGTGGTTATCAATTGGCTACTGGGATTAATCCGCAAACAGTGCATTCTATTATGGGTAAAGTGCCCAAGGAACGAGAAAAAATACCGTTCTGGATTGCCCAGAAAACAAATCAGCTGAAAGCTGTGTTTCCCCATATGGGACCACAGGAAAAACATAGGTTGCTCACTATGTACTTGCCTTTTGGGATGGTTCCCTCGGTAGATGACTGTGCCACATGGGGTACAGTCTTCGCTGCCATACATACTACCACACATGGTACCCCGACACTTGCCAATTTACCGGAAGTGTTAAAACAAATACAAAATGAGCATGGGGCTGCACCAGCCCTGGATTTGGGGATGAAATTAATGCGTAACTTTGACGCCGTATCCTCAATAATAATGAGTAATATTAAGGGGGAAGCGGTAGTCGTTGATTATAGACACTTAAATAGTCATACACACACGTATGCTATGCAAAATTCACACAGCACGGCACTGATAAACAATATAGTGCGTAAAAAATATAAAACAACATTAGACATATCCAATGGGTTCTTCTGCCAGAATTTAGCACATGAAAGTTGGGACCTGAGTGCATTCTCATTTGTCTCTCAAAAACGCTTTTGTCGTTTACCTCAAGGCTATAAAAAAATAGCCCAGGACTGTTTTCAGCCCGTGTAACGTCAATATTACATGATATTGATTCCGAGGCATTTTCCTATGTGGCTGACATATATCTCACAGACGACATCCTCGACATTCATCTTGCGAGGGTCGATCAGATCATTTTGGGATTTGCAAACCTCGGTTATAAATTCAATTTTAAGAAAAGCAAGATAGCCTTTCTTTGCGTACTATTCCTGGATATGAGCTATCAAACGAGGGGAAGAGCCTGGCCCACACTTTCTAGAGAAGTGTGCTCAACTACAGCCTCCAAACACACTTAAGAAATTGCAGTCATTACTGGGTTTCTTCAATTTTGGCAGAACATACATTCCAGATTATGCAGAACGCATCGAGCCACTTTCTGACTTAGTTCAGCACAAATTTTCTAGCAGACACTGGACAATTGAACACACGCACATCCTTAGGGACATGCAACAGGACATGCTAGAAGCTAGACACTTACACATACGTGACAATAAAACAAATTTGGTCATCAGAATAATTGCTGGTGCCATTGGATTTACTTATGTCACCTTTAATGAGGATGACACGGTACCCATAGCATATAAATCACATTTATACTCAAATGCTGAACAACGTTTTGCACCTACAGAAAAGATTCTGACGGCAGTTCAGATGGCCGTCATTAAAGAGAGGCCACTTGCCCAGGGGAAACATATAATTGTTGTCTCCCCAGTGCCGGCCTTAGAGGCTGTCACCAAAGCAAGTGTTCCTAACGCAAAAGCATTACATCCGTGTTGGATTCAATGGGCAACGTCTCTGACCGCCACTGATGTCGATTATATATTCGATCCAAAACTTCAGACACAGGAATTCCTCCAGTATGAACAAGAGTACCCCGCTCCTCTAAATATCTTGCCACTAGACAGCTACCATACCGTCATATACACTGACGGTTCAGCACAACCGGCTGTAGGTATTAAACATCAATACTCGGCAGCTTGCGCAGACGTGAGCGGAGTGATGGAAGATGGAGTTTTCCAACCTCACAATACCTACACGCAGACCTTAGGGGACTGCACAGCCCAGTTGACTGAGCTTAAAGTTCTTATTCTAGCGCTCGAACATACTGAGACAGGATGCCAGACTTTGATAGTCTGTGACTCATATTACTGCGTCCAGTCATACAATGAATATCTCAATCATTGGAAACTGAACAGGTTTAGAGATTCTAAAGGGAACCCCATTAAACACAAGACATTGTGGGGGAGGGTGGCTGATCTTAAGGATAAGCTACTGTGTGTCCATGTAGTCCATACATTTGGACACCAACGTGTAGGAGAACACTTTGCCGGGTAATACACTGGCTGATGAAGCAGCAAAAACAGCAGTGGCTACGGCTTCTTTGGCTGCAGTGACTCATTCACAAACGAGAATGGATAGTGAAATATTGATTGCCGTTAAAGTTTTGGCTGCAGGCAAGCCCCTTCCGAAAAGATACCCTACAAACTATACTTACCATATCAGTGCACAGAATGTTGCTTACACAACGATTCCTGGGGTTGGAGATCGAGGGATCCCCAATGAAGACCAGAGATTAGATCTAATCAAAGCAGCGCATGAGGGTGTTGCTTCTGCACATGCTGGTATAAAGGCCACAATAACACTCCTACAGCAACGCTTTTGGTGGTCTGGTCTATGCAGATGAACAAAGCAGTATGTCCTTTGCTGTGACATTTGCCAGCAGATCAAGGGCTCTAATATCAAACGCCTACCGCAGGCATCCCTCTTAGTGTCCAACAAGCCGCTACAGTGTGTATACCTGGACCATTGTGGTCCCTTACAGCCTGATGGTGCATACAAATACATTTTAGTAGCTGTAGATTGCTGTTCTAGATTCCTGTGGGTATGGCCAAAGCGGTCGGCTGACGCCCAGACTGTTATAAAAGATTTGCTGATCTTTATCGGTACATATGCGGTTGCAGCATTCCATTCGGACCAGGGTCCTGCATTTGCCTCTAAGGCATTCAGGGACACATGGGGATGATGGGTGTTGAACTCCATTACTCCTCACCATACCATCCCGATGGAAATTCGGTTGTGGAGAGGCGGAATCATGATCTAAAGCAGTCCTTAACAGCTCAAGTATTAGGTTCAGGCCGCAGTTGGTTACACCACCTATATGGGGTCCAGAGAGCACTGAATAATCTGTCAAGACGGTCCTTGGGGGAACGCTCTCCATATGAGGTTCTCTTTAGGATACCTATGTATGCCCCAGATCTTGATGCCTCTGATATGGTGGCAGCAGAAACACTGTTTGACATAAAAGAACGTCTCACTCTTTTACAGGAGCTTCAACAATTTCATGATGATAAATCATCTGCAAGTGCTGCCACCTTAGGAATAAGGGATTTGGCAAAAACTTCAACTGGCTGGATTCCTAAAGTTGGGGATCTGGTTCGTGAGGAGATCGCTGTGAAGAAGGAGTTCAGTCCATCATACAGAGCACCTGTACCAGTCTTGGGAATACAAGGCACCAGGACTGTCATCTTACCACCACTGTCATGTTCTAAGACAAACAGATTCATCTCCATTGATGACATCAACCTACACCATGTGGCCGATCCTTCACAGTAGACTAGGAGGTCCCTTCAGTGGTTCCCGATCCCCTCTCACTACCCAACAGGACATCCATCTACATAGTAGGATGAACATCAGTACTACAGATTATGCAACAATGTCAACTGCTGTTCCAGACAACTCCTCGACCATGAGGAGGGTGGAAAATGAACTCTTGTTGGTTCCAGTCACATCTTCAGTGACCACCCCGCTTCAAGATTTAGATATATTTTACACTAACACATCACCGACTGATGACGTTGTCTACCAAGAACCTCCACGTGCAGTGGACCCGAGTACACCGGCTCCTGTGTTTGCAGAGACTACCTCTGGCTATTTCATTGACATTGATGATTTTTCTTCAGATTCATCCACTACTGTGATTGACAATGTCTCAAAAAGTAGTAAGCTGTATCGAAGGCTTAAAAAGAACTGTTTGAGATACCCATGGAACTACTTGTGGTTCTGTTTGACATTTTTTGCATAATTTTTTTGGATTGGTTTTGTGACTGTTTTCTTTTTGCTTATAAATGGTCACTATATTCCTGATCGCTCCTCATTGGAGCCTGTTGATGAAGTTTTAACACCACATCATTCTTCACATAAGGTCCGCAGAGATTTGTCCCCTGTAAATATTACAGCAATACCGATTACTGATGGGATTGTGTGGGACAAAGTTCCATTCGATATATACGGGCCTACAGAAATTATTCAAATACCATACGTGTTCAAAATTTCATTGACTGATGTAATTACAGCTGATGTTATCTCTGATGATTGGGATGGCCAAACAGTTGATTCCATGCTAACTGAAATGAAGGACTATTCCGATTTTGAAAGTGATGATGTATGTGATTATACAATGAATTATGGGGAAATGTTCTGCTATAACAATTGGGGACATCACTACCTACACCATGCCACTAGATACAGGTCAGCATTGAACTACACACAGTGGGAACACTGTTCTACACCACTGGTGGGGAGTCCAAAGTATTATAGCGATAAATTTACATACTTTTTTGGGCATGATACAAGAAAAGCAGAGTCGTATTGTTTTAAATTACCTCCAGCACAAATTAGGAAAATGTTGCTAACTAATACAAGACTGATTTATTCAGATCCCTTTGTTTCCCGGCTCGCAATTGAGGGTTACAAATACTGGAAGAGCACTATTGACTTGAAAAGTGTATGGGGAACACAAGATTGGCAAACACAGGGTGGGGAGGCTTTATTTCGAGCATGCCTGATTCCTGTGCAAATGATTTTCTTAAATGACACTATTCAGCAGACATCCTGTCTGGGGTTAGCGAAAATTAAGGATCTGAACACACCCAGTATCCCTACTCCGGCAAGGTTTAGAGATTGGCAACACTTCCTTAATATCACAGAGGAAAGGCTAGACGCAATGGTTAAGGCTGGTACCTATAATTCTTCAATTTCCAGGCCTGGCGGGTGGTTAAAATTGGCCACTGACACTAATGAGTGCCAAGCGCGTTTTTTGAACTCTTCAGGGAGTTTTTCAATTAACAGGCCAGACCCTCGCTTTATATCGGGTCAACATACAGGTATAGTTACAACATACAGTGTGGTTAATCTGGGCCAGCAATGGGTACAAACAAACACGTTAGCCGCGGTTAAGAAACACCTCAAACTCTTTCTGACAATATGGACTTGCAGGATTTTCTGCTGGGTCCTAGGAAACAACGCTCAAAAAAGTTTTTATATGCTATGTACAATGAAATTTGGAAACTTTCCTAGATTGAGGCTGCTGCGCGTTTAAGGCAATTGGATAAAGAAAATTTAGAAAAGACATTAGCTGTTGTCGACAACGGCATGAATACACTGTCCAACAGAATTTATTCACTATCAAATATAGTGGCGTCTGCTATTGATATCACTCAGACAGACTTGTCCCGGTTATATCATGGGCAAACACAGCTACGTTCCATCATGCAGCTAGGTTGGACATTACAGACACTGAAAAGTGGGCGCATTCCATGGAAGTATATTAATGGGAGTGAATTCTTCACTGCCTTTAATTTTTCCAAGGAACAAGCGACAATGGCTAAAAGGGAGGCTAGTTTCACCCTGCTTCAAGTAGAGAAGTTAGATAAGTTGCCCTTCACGGTAGCAGAGAGTCCTTCAACTATCTGGCTCGTACATGGCAACATTAATTTACCGATTTCGACCTTTCGTTTCTCAAGCTGCCTGAAACATCTTGCAGTGGGAAGATATGAGCAACTAGGAGATAGCTTTATTAAGGAAGAGTGGGAGTTGGTTGCCCTTTGTGTCTCTTCACGGTCTTTGCAATGCGGGGGTCGCAAATTTGGCCTGTTTTCTGAAGGGTACTCTCGTCCCTTTGATTCGCCCGGTATTTCATGTACTTTCCAATGGAAGTTATGTGGTACTGAACAATCAAAGTTGTTGCGGCATGCGACCAGGCATTGCCTACGCAATTTCGGTCTCGAAGGTCGTTACGTGTTGTGGACTTGTTTTGTTTCCCCCCACATGAGAGATTAAAGTATCTGACATGTGGCCCCACATAGATAATATTAATGTGAACTATGACAAGCTGAGTAGGCTAAAGGCGCTATTGTTTCAAAAACAGGTCACCTTGACATCCGCAAAGGAGACGTATGCTCTCCAGATTGCGAGATCATCAGCCGAGATACAATCCCTTCTAAATACCAACTTCCCCAAGCACTTTGGAGAACTGGTATCCAGAATATTCAATGCTTCGAGCACCACTGGGATTGTTCATTTCTTTAAGGCTGTCGGGTCTGGTTTCGTGTCCATCTTCCAGACTGTCTTCGGAGTGATCCCATCAGCCATCCATTCTCTCTTTTCAAGTGTGTTTGGTGGCTTTCCGATCATTTTGGCTTTGATTGGCGGACTACTACTGCTATTTCTTCTGATTCACAGTGGTTGTTTCTTTCCAGCAACACAGAGCAATGGAGCTGCTCCCACCAACTCCACTGGGCAGTGAGCGCATGGTTCGGATCTTCGGTTCACCTTTGCTGGTGGAACTGGAGCATGACTGGTCGTTGTCATTTCGGCCCCTTCTCTGGTGCGTACAACCAGTCTTCTGCTGCATATGGTGTCTCTTTGAACATCTGCCTATGGTCTGTCTTGCTGTAGCACCGACATCTCCTGTGGACCACGAACTGCTAATATCCCCGAAGAGGGTTCATACACAGTCATGCCCCTTGAGACTGAGGTTGCTCCGCGAGGCCACCTACGAGCCTTCCGTTTTGAGATCTACCATGGATGAGGACACTGCAACGGATAACGATACACCAGGAAATACGGCTCACTTCTGCTCTGTGGATCCGTTTGTCCGCCCAGCACTCGACTTAACATCAGATGATGTTGACTCATTTTTTAGGTCCTTGGTTGGTGACTTCGATGGCATTCTTCAAGATCATGCGTACAGCAAATAATTTGATGAATTGACTTGCCATTCCCCATTCCAAATTATGCATTTAAATTGACATTTGCTTTTGCACGCTGTGCTTGTCGTAGTTGACATTAACATCTCTGTATGTGTTTTTAGCAGATTTGTTTTAATATGTTTTTTAACATATTCCAAAGATTTTTTTAGCGTGTTTTTTTTTGCTTTTAGCTTTTAGTTCAGAGCAAGTTTTAGCATTTGGGTTGTAGTGAATCCTAGTTCATTTTAATGGGATAACAGGAGTTAGCTTAGCCTCTGGCTTGCAGACTCGTGCCCCCGTCACCTAGTGACTTTTAACCTTCTTAGCTTGCTCTGTCTTAGCCCATTTAATTATTTATTTCTTCTAAGATGGCTGCCTTGTTTATAGATAGGCCACTTATTATGGGTAACATTATCAGTGTCACCGCGCCAAGGTGTCAAGATCATGCACCAAAGACAAACAAACAGTAGGTGTTCACACTTAGGGATTTTCCCTCTCTATACTTTCGAGGGATTGTTTATATTAATTGCTGTCCCAAGCATGTCTGTTATCTATTGTTTAGGAACACACCCACGTTAGGGGTCCTTCTAGATCTGTATAAATACATCACACTTTAGACAGATAATCAGAGGGATTCCGACCAGAGGGCATCGCCACCATCGCTTATACCAATGCTGCAGTCGTCTTGACGCTGACCCAGTCTTCGTGTCCTTGCGGAGTCTGAGATAGAGACCTCATTCCAAGGTAACGAGGGTTGGGGGCTCCTCTCATGAGCATGGCCTTGGCAGATTAGGATTAACAAACCCCGCTCTCATTTAGGTAGGAGGTTAGGACTTTCACATTAGGGTATTAGGGCATATTACATCTCATATATCGTTTTTACGTATTGAAAGATGGTGGGGGACTTTGTAATAATGACTCTCGTCTTCACAATTCTGTTTCTTGCATTGTTCATTATCCTAATCATTGCAGCCCATGAAACTTATCGCAAATTGCAGTTATGATAAATAAAAACTATTGAAACTCTACTGCATCTTTGTCATTGCCTGTATTTGTATGAGACATAATATATCTGTGAGAAAGGGGTAATCTCTGTTTAACCACAACGCTCCCTGAGATATCTTATTCTCGAGTCCATGCGTAACGGCTGCCATAAATCACCTTTTACTATTGTGTTTCTGGTGAGGTGCTGCTAGTGAGCCAGTAAGGTTGGGACAACAGTTGTGACTTGTTGTAGGAAAGGCGTAGTCGCCTACAAACAAAAGTACTGTCATCCTTAAACCAGCAGTCTTGCTCAGAGCAAGAGTCCAAACTATGACAAATGGAACTGCCAGTAATCTGGACCCAGTGCACGGTCAGGCTCCCTAACATGGCCTTGCAAAATTACACCAAGAAGCCGATAGGACTAAAATATTGCAGCACCTATTGCATCCATACTGTCCTTGTGTGCCTTAGTGCACCCCTTACTCATATCCATGTGTGTGTGTAGTCATAATTAAGTCACGGCATGCTGGCAGTGTGGGCCAACATCATGTTTACATGTTTACATGTGAAGGCCAATGATGCACTCAGCAGGAGATGCTACAGATCACCGAACCTCCTGCTGAGTACAAAGAGCCCTTCTCAAGCATGCCTATGCACAGATTTCAATCTGAAAGGGGGGGGGGGGGGGGACCGGGAGGTTATTTGGTCCAGTGTACAGTCTCTCAATAATAGTCATATAAATTAGAGTACACTGTTCCAAACTATTCTAACATCCTAGGAGACCTGGGGATGGGCGACCTGACTTTACCAGTTGACGTCAATGTAAGTGATGGTCTTCAATCCTAAGTGAGGGTGTTTCAATTCTTTTGTTATTATATTTTGGAGAAGAGGTTTAATTTTTATGATTTTGGTCCTGATGAAGCGTCAATGGATCCGGTTGGACCGTAAGGACGCAAAACATGTTGACCTTGGTTTAGAGGCTGTAGGAAAGTACCATCTTGCCTGGCATGTTACCCCCATTTTTCACTGTATATATGTTGTTTTAGTCTATGTGTCACTGGGACCCTGCCAGCCAGGGCCCCAGTGCTCATAAGTGTGCCTGAATGTGTTACCTGTGTTATGACTAACTGTCTCACTGAGGCTCTGCTAATCAGAACCTCAGTGGTTATGCTCTCTCATTTCTTTCAAATTGTCACTAACAGGCTAGTGACCAATTTTACCAATTTACATTGGCATACGGGAACACCCTTATAATTCCCTAGTATATGGTACTGAGGTACCCAGGGTATTGGGGTTCCAGGAGATCCCTATGGGCTGCAGCATTTCTTTTGCCACCCATAGGGAGCTCTGACAATTCTTACACAGGCCTGCCACTGCAGCCTGAGTGAAATAACGTCCATGTTATTTCACAGCCATTTTACACTGCACTTAAGTAACTTATAAGTCACCTATATGTCTAACCTTTACCTGGTAAAGGTTGGGTGCTAAGTTACTTAGTGTGTGGGCACCCTGGCACTAGCCAAGGTGCCCCGACATTGTTCAGGGCCAATTCCCCAGACTTTGTGAGTGCGGGGACACCATTACACGCGTGCACTACATATAGGTCACTACCTATGTGTAGCTTCACAATGGTAACTCCGAATATGGCCATGTAACATGTCTAAGATCATGGAATTGCCCCCTCTATGCCATCCTGGCATTGTTGGTGCAATCCCAAGATCCCACGGGTCTCTAGCACAGACCCTGGCACTGCCAAACTGCCTTTCCCGGGGTTTCACTGCAGCTGCTGCTGCTGCCAACCCCTCAGACAGGTTTCTGCCCTCCTGGGGTCCAGCCAGGCCTGGCCCAGGAAGGCAGAACAAAGGACTTCCTCAGAGAGAGGGTGTTACACCCTCTCCCTTTGGAAAATGGTGTTAGGGCTGGGGAGGAGTAGCCTCCCCCAGCCTCTGGAAATGCTTTCATGGGCACACATGGTGCCAATTTCTGCATAAGCCAGTCTACACCGGTTCAGGGATCCCTCAGCCCTGCTCTGGCGTGAAACTGGACAAAGAAAAGGGGAGTGACCACTCCCCTGACCTGCACCTCCCCTGGGAGGTGCCCAGAGCTCCTCCAGTGTGCTCCAGACCTCTGCCATCTTGGAAACAGAGGTGCTGCTGGCACACTGGACAGCTCTGAGTGGCCAGTGCCAGCAGGTGACATCAGAGACTCCTTCTGATAGGCTCCTTCAGGTGTTGCTAGCCTATCCTCTCTCCTAAGTAGCCAAACCCTCTTTTCTGGCTATTTAGGGTCTCTGTCTTTGGGGATTCCTTAGATAACAAATGCAAGAGCTCATCCGAGTTCCTCTGCATCTCTCTCTTCACCTTCTGCCAAGGAATCGACTGCTGACCGCGCTGGAAGCCTGAAAAACTGCAACAAAGTAGCAAAGACGACTACTGCAACTCTGTAACGCTGATCCTGCCGCCTTCTCGACTGCTTTCCTGGTGGTGCATGCTGTGGGGGTAGTCTGCCTCCCCTCTGCACTAGAAGCCCCGAAGAAATCTCCCGTGGGTCGACGGAATCGTCCCCCTGCAACCGCAGGCACCAAAAAACTGCATCACTTTTACCCTGGGTCTCCTCTCAGCACAATGAGCGAGGTCCCTTGAATCCAGCAACTCTGTCCAAGTTACTCCCACAGTCCAGTGACTCTTCAGTCCAAGTTTGGTGGAGGTAAGTTCTTGCATCCCCACGCCAGACTGCATTGCTGGGAACCACGACTTTTGCAGCTACTCTGGCCTCCGTGCACTTCCGGCGGAAATCCTTTGTGCACAGCCAAGCCTGGGTCCACGGCACTCTAACCTGCATTGCACGACCTTCTAAGTTGTCCTCCGGCAACGTGGGACTCCTTTGTGCGACTTCGGGTGAGCACCGTTTCACTCCACTTCGTAGTGCCTGTTCTGGCACTTCTGCAGGTGCTGCCTGCTTCTGAGAGGGTTCCTTGTCTTGCTCGACGCCCCTTCTGTCCCCAGACGCAATTGGCGACATCCTGGTCCCTCCTGGGCCACAGCAGCATCCAAAAACCCTAACCACACCATTTGCAGCTAGCAAGGCTTGTTGGCAGTCTTTCTTCAGGAAAACACTTCTGCACGACTCTCCACGGCGTGAGGGATCCGTCCTGCAAAGGGGAAGTTCCTAGCCCTTGTCATTCTTGCAGAATCTTCAGCTTCTACTGTCTAGTAGCAGCTTCTTTGCACCCAAAGCTGGCATTTCCTGGGCATCTGCCCATCTACGACTTGCTTGTGACTTTTGGACTTGGTCCCCTTGTTCCACAGGTACCCTCGTTTGGAAATCCATCGTTGTTGCATTGCGGATTTGTGTCTTTCCTGCAGAATTCCCCCATCACGACTTCTATGTCCTTTGGGGAACTTTAGTGCAGTTTGCACTCACTTTTCAGGGTCTTGGGGTGGGCTATTTTTCTAACCCTCACTGTTTTCTTACAGTCCCAGTGACCCTCTACAAGGTCACATAGGTTTGGTGTCCATTCGTGGCTCGCATTCCACTTCTAGAGTATATGGTTTGTGTTGCCCCTATCCCTATGTTCCCCAATTGCATTCTATTGTGACTATACATTGTTTGCACTGTTTTCTATTGCTATTACTGCATATTTTGGTATTGTGTACATATATCTTGTGTATATTTGCTATCCTCATACTGAGGGTACTCACTGAGATACTTTGGCATATTGTCATAAAAATAAAGTACCTTTATTTTTAGTATATCTGTGTATTGTGTTTTCTTATGATATTGTGCATATGACACTAGTGGTACTGTAGGAGCTTCACTCGTCTCCTAGTTCAGCCTAAGCTGCTCTGCTAAGCTACCATTATCTATCAGCCTATGCTGCTAGACACCCTATGCACTAATAAGGGATAACTGGGCCTGGTGCAAGGTGTAAGTACCCCTAGGTACTCACTACAAGCCAGTCCAGCCTCCTACATTGGTTGTGTAGTGGTGGGATAAGTGCTCTGTAACTACTTACCACTTTTGTCATTGTACTTTTCATAAGAGAAAAATATACAAAACAAGTTCAGTGTATGTACACCTAACCAAAAAGGTTTGCATTTCTTTTCTCACTTCTTTTCTAAAGTGCTGAAAAGTACCTCTAACTTTCTAAAAAGTTCTTAAAAAGTTTTTAAAGTTTTTTTTCTATCTTTCTAAAAGTTCTGAAAAACTTGTTTCCTTTTTCTATCACTTAAACACTTTCTAAAAATGTCTGGCACAGGCCAAACTGTTGATCTGTCCAAACTTGCTTATGATCACCTTAGCTGGAAAGGAGCAAGGAGTCTCTGCATAGAAAGAGGTTTAAGTGAAAGAAAGAATCCTTCTAGAGAACTGTTAGTGAATATGCTTATTGAACAGGATAAGGCCACAGCTGGCACTCCTGTTGAAAATTTAGCTGATGGTTCCCACTCTGACTCTGGGGCACCCCTAGCTAAAGAAGTGGGAGGGAAACTTCCAAGTCTGCCCCCTAGCAGACAACCTAGCATAGTTGGAACTGATGTTGAGTCACATCATACAGATAGTGTGGTCTCACATCACAGTAAGAGTATTCCTTCTCATCATAGTAGAAGTGCTGTTTCTGTGAGCCAAGCTGTTAGGGTGCCTTCTGTTAGGGACAGGTCTCCTTCTGTCCTTTCTCATCATACTTCTGTTTCTAGACATGTCCCTCCCGCCCACCCTGATAACAGATTGTTAGAAAGGGAGCTCAATAGATTGAGAGTGGAACAAACCAGAGTGAAGCTCAAGAAGCAACAGCTGGATCTGGATAGACAGTCCTTAGAAGTAGAGAAAGAAAGACAGAAGTTGGGTTTAGAAACCCATGGTGGCAGCAGCAGTATTCCCAATAGTCATCCTGCAAAGAGCATGATTCTAGGAATCTGCACAAGATAGTTCCCCCTTATAAGGAGGGGGATGACATTAACAAGTGGTTTGCTGCACTTGAGAGGGCCTGTGTGGTACAGGATGTCCCTCAAAGGCAGTGGGCTGCTATCCTATGGCTATCATTTAGTGGAAAGGGTAGGGATAGGCTCCTTACTGTGAAAGAAAGTGAAGCCAATGATTTCAAAGTTCTTAAGAATGCACTCCTGGATGGTTATGGCTTAACCACTGAACAGTACAGGATGAAGTTCAGAGAGACCAAAAAGGAGTCTTCACAAGACTGGGTTGATTTTGTTGACCATTCAGTGAAGGCCTTGGAGGGGTGGTTACATGGCAGTAAAGTTACTGATTATGAAAGCCTGTATAACTTGATCCTGAGAGAGCATATACTTAATAACTGTGGGCCGTATTTTTACTTTTTGGCGCACAACTGCGCTAACGCAGTTGTGCGTCAAAAAATTTAACGCCGGCTAATGCCATTCCAAAGCGCCATGCGGGCGCCTTATTTATGGAATGACGTTAGCCGGCGGAGCTGCCTGGTGTGCGTAAAAAAAACTGACTTACACCAGGCAGCGCCGGCGTAGGGGAAAATGGAGCTTGGGCGCCAAAAAATGGGGCAAGTCAGGCTGAGGCAAAATTTTCGCCTCAACCCGATTAGCGCCATTTTTTTTTACTCCCAACCCCCATTGAAATGACTCCTGTCTTAGCAAAGACAGGAGTCATGCCCCCTTGCCCAATGGCCATGCCCAGGGAACTTCTGTCCCCTGGGCATGGTCATTGGGCATAGTGGCATGTAGTGGGGCACAAATCAGGCCCCCCCTATGCCACAAAAAAAATATAAAAAAAATACTTACCTGAACTTACCTTACGTTCCCTGGGATGGGTCCCTCCATCCTTGGGTGTCCTCCTGGGGTGTGCAAGGGTGGCAGGGGGTGTCCCTGGGGGCATGGGAGGGCACCTCTGGGCTCCTTCCGAGCCCACAGGTCCCTTAACGCCTGCCCTGACCAGGCGTTAAAAAATGACGCTAAAACGGCTGGACGTCATTTTTTTTGACCCGCCCACTCCGGGCTTCATTTTTGCCCGGGAGTGTAAATACGGCGCACATGCCTCGGAGTCATTTTTTAGACGAGAACGCCTACCTTGCATATCATTAACGCAAGGTAGGTGTCCACGCTAAAAAATGACGCAAACACCAAGATCTTTGGCGCTAGACGGGTCTAACGCCAAAGTATAAATATGGAGTTAGTTTTGCGTCGGATTTGCGTAAAAAAAAACAACGCGATTCCAGCGCAAACAGAGTATAAATATGCCCCTGTGTGTCTGATTTGTTGCACCAGTACCTGGTGCACTCTGATCTGACCTCTCCCCAAGAATTGGGAAAGAAGGCAGACAAATGGGTCAGAACAAGGGTGAACAGAAAAGTTCATACAGGGGGTGACAAAGATGGCAACAAGAAGAAGGATGGTAAGTCTTCTGACAAGGGTGGGGACAAATCTAAAAATGAGTCTTCATCAGGCCCACAAAAACACTCTGGTGGGGGTGGTGGGCCCAAATCCTCTTCTAATCAAAACAAAGAAAAGAAACCATGGTGCTATTTATGTAAAATAAAAGGCCATTGGACAACAGATCCCAGTTGTCCAAAGAAAAGCACCAAGCCTCCTAAAACTACAACCCCTACTGCTACACCTAGTGTCCCTACTAATAGCAGTGGTGGTGGGAGCAAGCCTACTAATAGCCAATCCAAGGGAGTAGCTGGGCTCACTTTTGGTAACTTAGTTGGGGTTGGTCTTGTTAGGGAGACCACAGAGGCTGTGTTAGTCTCTGAGGGGGCTATTGATTTAGCCACCTTAGTTGCTTGTCCCCTAAACATGGATAAGTACAAGCAACTACCCCTAATAAATGGTGTTGAGGTTCAGGCCTACAGGGACACTGGGGCCAGTGTGACAATGGTAATAGAGAAACTGGTCCACCCTGAACAACACCTACTTGGTCACCAGTACCAAGTAACCGATGCTCACAACAACACACTTAGCCACCCCATGGCTGTTGTAAATCTCAACTGGGGGGGGGGTTACTGGTCCAAAGAAAGTTGTGGTTGCCTCAGATTTACCTGTAGACTGTCTACTTGGAAATGATTTAGAGACATCAGCTTGGTCAGATGTGGAGTTGGAGGCCCATGCAGCAATGCTGGGCAACCCAGGGCATATTTTTGCTTTAACCAGGGCTCAGGCCAAAAAGCAAAAAGGACAGGGTGACTTGGATCCTGGAACAATGGACCAAGTGCTCCCTAAAGCTAGGGCTAGCAGAGGTAAAGCACTACCTACTATCCCTCCATCTACAGTGGATTCTACTTCTGAGGAAGAAAAATTTCCACCCTGTGCAGACCCTACACCAGAGGAGCTGGAAGCAGACACTGCTGAGCTTTTGGGTGAAGGGGGGCCTGCCAGGGAGGAGCTGAGTGTGGCACAGCAAACCTGTCCCACACTAGAGGGTCTAAGACAGCAAGCTGTCAAACAAGCTAATGGGGATGTCAGTGACTCTCACAGAGTTTACTGGGAGGACAACCTCTTGTACACTGAAGCAAGGGATCCTAAACCTGGAACTGCCAGGAGGTTAGTGATCCCTCAGGAGTACAGAAAGTTCCTCCTAACTCTAGCCCACGACATTCCCCTAGCTGGACATTTGGGACAAATGAAAACTTGGGACAGAGTTGTTCCCTTGTTTCATTGGCCTAGAATGTCAGAGGACACAAAATAATTGTTCAAGTCCTGTGAAACCTGTCAAGCCAGTGGCAAGACAGGTGGCACTCCAAAGGCACCCCTTATTCCACTGCCTGTGGTTGGGGTTCCCTTTGAAAGGGTAGGGGTTGACATAGTTGGCCCCCTTGACCCTCCTACTGCTTCAGGCAATAGGTTTATCTTGGTGGTAGTGGACCATGCCACCAGATATCCTGAAGCAATTCCTCTAAGGACCACTACAGCCCTTGCAGTGGCAAAGGCCCTCCTGGGAATCTTTTCCAGGGTGGGCTTCCCAAAAGAGGTGGTATCAGACAGGGGAAGCAATTTCATGTCTGCTTACTTAAAGGCCATGTGGAAGGAGTGTGGTGTGACATACAAGTTCACTACACCCTATCATCCACAAACAAATGGACTGGTAGAGAGATTTAATAAACTCTCAAAGGCATGATTATGGGACTCCCTGAAAACCATGCCTCCTTTTTGCTTACAGGGAGGTACCCCAGAAAGGAGTGGGCTTCAGCCCCTTTGAACTCCTCTTTGGACACCCTGTGCGAGGTCCTCTAACACTTGTTAAGGAGGGTTGGGAACAACCTTTAAAAGCTCCAAAGCAAGACATAGTGGACTATGTACTTGGCCTCAGATCAAGGATGGCTGAGTACATGAAAAAGGCCAGTAAAAACCTTCAGGCCAGCCAAGAGCTCCAAAAGCAATTGCATGACCAGAAGGCTGTTTTGGTTCAGTACCAACCAGGGCAGAAAGTGTGGGTCTTGGAGCCTGTGGCCCCAAGAGCACTCCAAGATAAATGGAGTGGACCCCACACAATTGTTGAAAAAAAGGGTGAAGTCACCTACTTAGTTGACTTAGGCACTGCCAGGAGTCCCCTTAGGGTGCTCCATGTCAATCGCCTGAAACCCTACTATGACAGGGCTGATCTCACCCTGCTCATAGCAAATGATGAGGGACAGGAAGAAGAGAGTGACCCTCTCCCTGATCTCTTCTCTTCCACAGAACAAGATGCTCTAGTGGAAGGTGTAATTTTGGCTGATTGTCTTACTGCTGAGCAGAAAGACCATTGCATAAATCTCCTGGGTCAGTTTTCTGAACTCTTCTCTACTGTGCCAGGTACCACTTCTTGGTGTGAGCACACTATAGATACTGGAGACAGCTTGCCTGTCAAAAGTAAAATCTATAGGCAGCCTGACCATGTCAGAGACTGCATAAAGCAAGAGGTGCAGAAAATGTTAGAACTGGGAGTGGTTGAGCACTCTGAAAGTCCATGGGCTTCTCCTGTGGTACTTGTACAAAAACCTCATTCCAAAGATGGAAAGAAGGAAATGCGGTTTTGTGTTGACTACAGAGGTCTCAACCAGGTAACCAAAACTGATGCTCACCCTATACCCAGGGCAGATGAGCTCATAGATACACTGGCATCTGCCAAGTATCTAAGCACTTTTGACTTGACTGCAGGGTATTGGCAGATCAAATTATCAGAAGATGCAAAAGCAAAAACTACATTTTCAACCATTGGAGGCCATTACCAATTCACAGTAATGCCTTTTGGATTGAAAAATGCACCTGCCACTTTTCAGAGGTTGGTGAACACAGTCCTGCAACAATATAGCTGTCTTTAGCTCCAGCTGGGATGATCACCTGGTCCACCTATGGAAAGTTTTGGAGGCCCTGCAAAAGGCAGGCCTCACTATCAAGGCTTCAAAGTGCCAGGTAGGGCAGGGGAAGGTGGTTTATCTGGGACACCTTGTTGGTGGGGAACAGATTGCACCACTTCAGGGGAAAATCCAAACTATTATAGATTGGGTTCCCCCTACTACTCAGACTCAGGTGAGAGCATTCCTAGGCCTCACTGGGTATTACACTGGATATTACAGGAGGTTACAGGAGGTTCATTAAGAACTATGGCTCCATTGCAGCCCCTCTTAATGACCTCACATCCAAGAAAATGCCTAAAAAGGTACTATGGACAGCAAACTGTCAGAAAGCTTTTGAGGAGCTGAAGCAGGCCATGTGCTCTGCACCTGTCCTGAAAAGCCCTTGTTACTCTAAAAAATTCTATGTCCAAACTGATGCATCTGAATTAGGAGTAGGGGCAGTCCTATCACAACTTAATTCTGAGGGCCAGGATCAACCTGTTGCTTTTATTAGTAGGAGGTTGACCCCTAGAGAAACGGTTGGTCTGCCATAGAGAGGGAGGCCTTTGCTGTGGTCTGGGCACTGAAGAAGTTGAGGCCATACCTGTTTGGCACTCACTTCATTGTTCAGACAGACCACAAACCTCTACTTTGGCTAAAACAAATGAAAGGTGAAAATCCTAAATTGTTGAGGTGGTCCATATCCCTACAGGGAATGGACTATACAGTGGAACATAGACCTGGGAGTAGCCACTCCACTGCAGATGGACTCTCCAGATATTTCCACTTAGACAATGAAGACTCATCAGGTCATGGCTAGTCTTATTGTCCTTCGTTTGGGGGGGGGGGGGGGTTGTGTAGGAAAGTACCATCTTGCCTGGCATGTTACCCCCATTTTTCACTGTATATATGTTGTTTTAGTTGTATGTGTCACTGGGACCCTGCCAGCCAGGGCCCCAGTGCTCATAAGTGTGCCTGAATGTGTTACCTGTGTTATGACTAACTGTCTCACTGAGGCTCTGCTAATCAGAACCTCAGTGGTTATGCTCTCTCATTTCTTTCAAGTTGTCACTAAAAGGCTAGTGACCAATTTTACCAATTTACATTGGCATACTGGAACACCCTTATAATTCCCTAGTATATGGTACTGAGGTACCCAGGGTATTGGGGTTCCAGGAGATCCCTATGGGCTGCAGCATTTATTTTGCCACCCATAGGGAGCTCTGACAATTCTTACACAGGCCTGCCACTGTAGCCTGAGTGAAATAACGTCCATGTTATTTCACAGCCATTTTACACTGCACTTAAGTAACTTATAAGTCACCTATATGTCTAACCTTTACCTGGTAAAGGTTGGGTGCTAAGTTACTTAGTGTGTGGGCACCCTGGCACTAGCCAAGGTGCCCCCACATTGTTCAGAGCCGGACTTTGTGAGTGCGGGGACACCATTACACGCGTGCACTACATATAGGTCACTACCTATGTGTAGCTTCACAATGGTAACTCCAAATATGGCCATATAACATGTCTAAGATCATGGAATTGCCCCCTCTATGCCATCCTGGCATTTGTTGGTGCAATCCCATGATCCCACGGGTCTCTAGAACAGACCCTGGCACTGCCAAACTGCCTTTTCCGGGGTTTCACTGCAGCTGCTGCTGCTGCCAACCCCTCAGACAGGTTTCTGCCCTCCTGGGGTCCAGCCAGGCCTGGCCCAGGAAGGCAGAACAAAGGACTTCCTCAGAGAGAGGGTGTTACACCCTCTCCCTTTGGAAAATGGTGTTAGGGCTGGGGAGGAGTAGCCTCCCCCAGCCTCTGGAAATGCTTTCATGGGCACACATGGTGCCCATTTCTGCATAAGCCAGTCTACACCGGTTCAGGGACCCCTCAGCCCTGCTCTGGTGTGAAACTGGAATAAGGAAAGGGGAGTGACCACTCCCCTGACCTGCACCTCCCCTGGGAGGTGCCCAGAGCTCCTCCAGTGTGCTCCAGACCTCTGCCATCTTGGAAACAGAGGTGCTGCTGGCACACTGGACTGCTCTGAGTGGCCAGTGCCAGCAGGTGATGTCAGAGACTCCTTCTGATAGGCTCCTTCAGGTGTTGCTAGCCTATCCTCTCTCCTAAGTAGCCAAACCCTCTTTTCTGGCTATTTAGGGTCTCTGTCTTTGGGGATTCCTTAGATAATGAATGCAAGAGCTCATCCGAGTTCCTCTGCATCTCTCTCTTCACCTTCTGCCAAGGAATCGACTGCTGACCGCGCTGGAAGCCTGCAAAACTGCAACAAAGTAGCAAAGACGACTACTGCAACTCTGTAACGCTGATCCTGCCGCCTTCTCGACTGCTTTCCTGGTGGTTCATGCTGTGGGGGTAGTCTGCCTCCTCTCTGCACTAGAAGCTCCGAAGAAATCTCCCGTGGCTCGACGGAATCGTCCCCCCGCAACCGCAGGCACCAAAAAACTGCATCACCGGTACCCTGGGTCTCCTCTCAGCACGACGAGCGAGGTCCCTTGAATCCAGCAACTCTGTTCAAGTGACTCCCACAGTCCAGTGACTCTTCAGTCCAAGTTTGGTGGAGGTAAGTCCTTGCCTCCCCACGCCAGACTGCATTGCTGGGAACTGAAACTTTTGCAGCTACTCCGGCCTCCGTGCACTTCCGGCAGAAATCCTTTGTGCACAGCTAAGCCTGGTTCCACGGCACTCTAACCTGCATTGCACGACCTTCTAAGTTGTCCTCCGGCGGCGTGGGACTCCTTTGTGCGACTTCGGGTGAGCACCGTTTCACTCCACTTCGTAGTGCCTGTTCCGGCACTTCTGCGGGTGCTGCCTGCTTCTGAGAGGGCTCTTTGTCTTGCTCGATGCCTCCTCTGTCCTCAGACGCAATTGGCGACATCCTGGTCCCTCCTGTGCCACAGCAGCATCCAAAAATCCTAATCGCACAATTTGCAGCTAGCAAGGATTGTTGGCGGTCTTTCTTCAGGAAAACACTTCTGCACGACTCTCCACGGCGTGAGGGATCCGTCCTCCAAAGGGGAAGTTCCTAGCCCTTGTCGTTCCTGCAGAATCTTCAGCTTCTACTGTCTAGTAGCAGCTTCTTTGCACCCACAGCTGGCATTTCCTGGGCATCTGCCCATCTCCGACTTGCTTGTGACTTTTGGACTTGGTCCCCTTGTTCCACAGGTACCCTCGTTTGGAAATCCATCGCTGTTGCATTGCTGATTTGTGTCTTTCCTGCAGAATTCCCCTATCACGACTTCTATGTCCTTTGGGGAACTTTAGTGCACTTTGCACTCACTTTTCAGGTCTTGGGGTGGGCTATTTTTCTAACCCTAACTGTTTTCTTACAGTCCCAGTGACCCTCTACAAGGTCACATAGGTTTGGGGTCCATTCATGGTTCGCATTCCACTTTTGGAGTATATGGTTTATGTTGCCCCTATCCCTATGTGTCCCCATTGCATCCTATTGTAACTATACATTGTTTGCACTGTTTTCTAATACTATTACTGCATATTTTGGTATTGTGTACATATATTTTGTGTATATTTGCTATCCTCATACTGAGGGTACTCACTGAGATACTTTTGGCATATTGTCATGAAAATAAAGTACCTTTATTTTTAGTATATCTGTGTATTGTGTTTTCTTATGATATTGTGCATATGACACTAGTGGTACTGTAGGAGCTTCACTCGTCTCCTAGTTCAGCCTAAGCTGCTCTGCTAAGCTACCATTATCTATCAGCCTATGCTGCTAGACACCCTATACACTAATAAGGGATAACTGGGCCTGGTGCAAGGTGTAAGTACCCCTAGGTACTCACTACAAGCCAGTCCAGCCTCCTACAGAGGCACTATATCATTTATAGTCCCTTAGGTTTGTTGTTTTAGAAAGTTACTGAGCATTACACTCTAGTGTTACTTTCATGCATTTTTTAATCTTGGTCTTCATCCTCCTTATACTGATTAAAATTATGATGTGTTGGTGATGATTAACCAATTTTACACGCATTTCTCTGTTCTCTCCAACCTATGCTGGTGCCTGGATGCAGGCAGCCAAGCTTAGATAGTAGAACCCATCAGTTACTATCAGAACACCACAGCGTAGAGCCCCCCTCGGGGAGCCCGTCAGGCGTTGCAGCGCCGGCCTGGCGAGGAGCATCTCCCGATGATGATGACAGTCATCCATTGTGATGCTTGAGGGCTCTTGCTCCTGAGACTCCAGGTCTCCTGGGATGTTAGAATAGTTTGGAACAGTGTACTCTAATTTATATGCAGAGATTTCATACATTCACTCAGCATCCCTACAGAGTGTTGGAAATCATACTTTGGAACATTTGTTGTGACACTGACATCTGGTTTTGACCTCCCTAACTCTTTTTTACACACCCTTTCATGCCTTTTTAATGGCACAGGTGTCATTCCTAGCTGTAGAATTGGAACGCTGTACTGTGCATGCATCACTACACTTGGGGCCATAGATATGGAAGTGGCGCAGCACCTAGTGCTGGGTCTGTTGAAGAGCAGGCCCTAGTGCACTCCTGATGCCACCAAGCATGCGCATCTCCAATTGACTGCGCATCATGGTAGTAGTTAGGGGGAGTAGGGTCAAAATTGTTTGACAGTAGTCTGGCGCTTTGCAGGATTAGCATCATTATTTATATTCCTGAATCATGCTAAGCACCCAGGGACTCATTGATCATGACAGGAGCTTGTGTTTAATGGCAGCAAAGAGCAGGCATTAGGAAATCCACCATGAATGGGGTGCAGCAGTCTCATTGACTTTTCTTTGATAATATGGATTCCCCTTTTCCACCAGAACGGCCCCCTTGCATACATTGTGACTGGCACGGCCATGATGTGTGTCAAGTTTTGCAAAAATGGTGTAATGCATGCATTGCGCCACTTTGTACAGACTACGTGGGGTAAATGGCAGGTTAGCGCCACATTACCATCAATCAGATGACACTATGGCAGCGCGAAGCTTGCACTAGAGGCACAAATGCACTCGATCATATGGCAATGGGAGACTTACCAACAGTTCCACCGATTTCGATTTCGAAATGATCCAGCAGATCCTGCTCCCTTGCAACCAAATCTGCCCACTGATGCTTGAGCTGATGCTCACTGAATCCGGTCTTGAAGATCCTCCCAGATGTTACTCGACCTTGCCCCATCGCAGATGCCTTGCCTCTGTGAGGTAGCCCAGGATCACCCTGCCATCCAGTTGCAGCACGAGGGGCTGGTAATGGGCCACCAACCAGATGACCCCCCCCCCCCAGTTCATCAGGAGACATTCTCCCCATCCTACCCTTCCCAGACATGACAAAAGGGTACAGGAAGATAGCCCAAAAAATATGATAAAGGGAACTTAAACCCAAAACCTACCCCAAAACTCCCAAAACTACCCCAACAACTAAACTACCGCAGACAGACATCCCACAATATGACAAAAAACAGTACACTAATAATACAAATGACAAGTAAATAGACAATTTATACACCAAAAACACAGGACACAGCATAATTTACACAAGAAGACCTCCAAACACACCACAAATCCACCAGCACCTCCAAAACACAACAACACACAGTCACAGGGGAACAGACTGTGAAGTGAAAGTGAAGCTTCACTTACTTTACAATGCTTGCAGGCAGGATATCCATGTACATCACTTCCTGGCGTGTGCGTCACTTTTTTTGCATCATGCGTGTTTTCTTTTGATGCATGGGAGTCATGCGTCGATTTTTCTTCATGGTGCACTGAGAGCAGTGGTAACATTGAATTGCCGCTCAGGTCCCAGTCATCATTTTCACAACGTTGTGGTGTGGTGTTGATGAATTAGAATCATTTGTTGTCGCGCATATCGAAATAGTGCAATTTTTTCCATTGTAGCCCGAGTAATTTCACCTTACATGGGCTGTAATACTATGTGGTATATGTTTTTTGCTACATGTGCAAGTCTGTGCATGAATGTCATTGCACTGTCATTGGTATGTGTAACCAGTACGTGTTTTCATGATGCAGCTGTAGGCACTCACTCATAATTTGTGCATATGTTCATATGTCCTACACTGTGTCCACATTTATGTTGGCACATGTGTGCTATGTGTTCACATATGTGTATGACTTGTGAGTAGCAGGTGGAGTACATAGTTATGTCCGTGGGCAATATATGTCTACATGCCTACAAACATATTTGTATTTAGGCCCTGTGTCAAACATATGCTAAGGCGTGTGTCAACCACTACATTTTGTACTCAGAGTACGCAGTGGACTAGGACGACATTGACATCATGTATCCCCTGTCAAGTTGAGTGTGTATGTGTGTCTGCTCACTGGTTACTGATCGTACTTACCTAGTTATAGGACAGCTAAGCGTTTGCCATGCATATTAGTTGCTGCAGATTTTATGGACATGTGTGTTAGTGAAGAATGCTAAATGCCACTTTTCTGTATGGACATGTGTCATTTGTGTCATACGTCACAACATTGCTGTTTCAAGGGAATGTGCAAGCTCACATTGACATCTTCGTGCATAGACAGAAGTTGTCCTTTTAACTATTGCCTGTGTAGTCACATCACTGGCACATATGAACTGTACGTCAGTACATAATTGATGGGTACGTTCATACCCTCACAGGTTTTGAGACACCTATGCCATTATGTTGCTGCTAGGTTAGCTTTTGTAGTGAATCCACTCACATTACCATGCCTGGCCCATTATCGTGGTACATGTGTGATGAGATCTTTGGGACATGTGTGCCTGCCTCCAATTGTGTTTTCTGATCTGTCAACATCATGTCAGTCATAATTGTCACATACAATGCCGTACTACTCTGTTGCAGTGTTGCAGTATAGCATAGATAGCAGGCCTACCCATCTACATCAATATGTGAGTTTGTGTGGCAACACAAACCCATGGTTGCATGTGGAGGTGCAGGTTGATAGTGGTCTACTTCAATCTTCCCCCTGTGCACGTGCATCTATCATCTGACATTATCATATGTCAATGTTGTCATAGCAGTGGAGCGTGGGTTTAATGAGCTGGTACCTCTACCATTTATGATAGCTAATTTCCAGCTTGTGCACACTCCCTAGTGGATGGAGACATGCACAAATGTGGACATACAGACCTGGTTGTGATTAATTCCAGTGCAGTATGAGATGTCAGCCTTCCCCTCTCAGGTACACTGGTCGGGTGTTTACACATGTAGGACATGTATGGTTGTTTAGGAGTCCAAAACTGTGTCCATGTTCAGCCTTCTTAGGGGTTGCATGACTGGTGTGATGTAAAGTTTGGACAAATAAAATGGTTAAGATTGAATTGTATGTGACTGTCTGCTGTTCTAGTACCATGCAAAGAGCAATTACCATGATATGGTGGTGGCAAACATGTCTGGGTCATGTACTAACATCCCCACCCTCTCTATGCATTAGTTAGAGTTTGACATGTAGACATTGGTGTCTTGCAGCATCTGTTTTGGTATTTGTCTGGTCATTATCCCTTTTGTCTGCCATCACTGGTGAAGTATGTTTGTGTCCTACATTTCTCCCAGTCTTTTGTCTGCTATCACCTTGTACACATCTGCTACAGCAACATTGTCAGGTGATATTGGAACAGGATACTACATGTGGCTTGTGTAATATGGAAATATTCTCTTCTACAACTGTCAACTCAGTTGTCAATGTCCCATTAGCAAAATTAGTGAGATGGAATGCGTGCCAGACACACATGACATTGCACATGCCTCAGCACTTGAGTAATCCCCATGTGACATGGCATGTTGTATCAGCATGAATTTGTGGGTATCTCAGAGCTGTACATCCACATCCACCATTGAACATGGCAATGCAATTCTCCCAGCATGCCACAACCTAGCTGACTCTTACCATGACTGACTGATGTTGAGGTGTATACTCTCCTTAGTGCTGTATTCATCCATTGCCAGATGCTGATGATATGACTGTGTCTACTCCCACTCAGTGTGATGTGAGTCCCTGACTGTATATGAGAATGCTGCACACGTTCACATATGCCACACATAATTGTGATATTGGAGGCCATTACATGTATGAGCAAGCTAGTTATATTTGGTACCATGCAATGGATCTGCCTTGTAAGCGACAACGAGTGGTTTGTATTGCTATGTGTTGTGTTATATTGTTATACGGGGCATACTGTGTAGGCATTCAGACACAGGTCAATCATTGTGGACAATGGCATACCTGTTGCTACCTAGGATGGACACCCATGCATTAGTCTACATGTATTTCTCATTATTAGCAGTGGGCATGTGTAAATCAAGCCTATTTGTGTGACCGCTGTGCATCCTATGTAGATGGGTGTGTCACACACTCTGCCTACATTCCAGCCAGACTATCATTTGGTAGATGTAAATCACAGACCAAACAATCTGTAATGTGTTTGTATATGGATTCAACACCCCTAGCTGCTTTATGTCACTGCCAAGCCATTGGCCATTTTCCAGCCAATGTGAATGTGCAATACATAATTTACAGTCCTCAATGTGTCAGGGATGTGGCCTATTGTACTGCCAGTACCTATTCCCATGGACACACTGTGCAGGCTCATCTTCCAACATTGACTAATTACCATGGGCAATTACTGAACTAGCAACGTTACCTATGATTTCCCCCCTTGAAACACATATACAGTGCAGGCCAATCTACTATCACACAGTGTTGTGACAGTGTACAGTTCTGACATTACTTTATTTCCATTTCCTTACAGCCCCAACCTTATGTGTGGCCCTTTTGCATGCCACCTGTTAGGGATGGTGTTTTGTTGGTGAATGGCCCATGAAATTGCACATTGTCCACATGATGCAACAATATATGTAATGGTGCATGGATCTTGGCCTTCAGAAGTCACATGCCAGTGATTTGGGTGTCACTAATATGTGAGATGGAGTCTGTAGAAACCCCATCATCACCAGAAATGTGTGTACCATACTTGTTTCTGTGTTTCTGACACACTCTCTGAGGTTAGATTCAAATTCCAAACATATGTGTACAATGAGGAGACCAAGAATTGTGTTGTTGAACACAGTTTATTTGAGGTGTTTACAAAGTACTTTTTTGGTTGACTATGTATAAAAATTGTCAACAACTGTCTGTCTCCTGCGGACCCCTGCCGCTGTGTTTGGTAGGTCTCCCTCAAGGTCCTCATCCCCATCATCCACCTCCTCCTCACTGTGGATATCTACTTGTACATCCCATATTGTTTCTGACACACTTGTTGTGCAGTATAGCACATACGAGTATGATCTTGCATACCAGCAGGGGTGCATACAGGAGGCTTCCTCCTGTCATGTCCAGGCACCTGAACTGAGATTTGAGAAGGCCAAAGCTACTCTCCACCACATTGTGTGTCTTCCGGTGTGCTTTATTGTAGGCGCGCTGTTCATTGGTATCTAGATTTGCAAATGGGGTCCTGACCCATGGCTGTATTCCATAACCTTGGTAAGCTTCAAAGATGAGAGGGAGAAATTTTGTAAGAGTTGAGAGGGACCATGAATATTCCATGGCAGCAGTTGGTTGCAGTTTGAGTGGTGACTCAGAGGTGTTTGCAGTGTTGTGTATGTTCCTGGTCTTGCAATATGGTTCAGTTTGAATGTGTTGATGTACATGTCATTCTTAAGTACTGACTCAAGGACCTGTATGTGACCATCTGGATTCCAATACGTGTGCCCATCATGTATGTAACATGCTTTGTGTAGTCCATTTTAGTAGCAGGGTCTTCATAATAGATGCAGGCTACCACCTCCTTGCAGCACAATGGTGTCAGATGTGTGGCCAACATAGCTGCCCTACAAAGCCAGCCTATTCCATCGATGTAGGTATGTGGAATTATGCATGCAGTGCAACACATAGTGGGCTTTAGTGGCAGATGGTGTTTGTGTCAACCATCTTGGCCCTCATTAAATTTCTGATGTTCTCAAGTATGCCAGACTCACAGTGGCAGTTGGACCGCTGCGGTCATGGCAGTATGACCCCCACTTTATGACCGTGGTGGACCCACCATGTTTGGACCGCCAACATTGCCAGGTGGCCACCAGCCAGCTGTCTGGCAGTCCCAGCAGTCTTAATCTGCCAAGTCAGCGCTGCAAGCAGCAAAGCCCTGTGGATTTGGACTCCTAAATCTGCCAGCCCTACCGCCATGCAAGGGCTGGTGGAATGGGGGTGTCAGGTGTCCCTTGGAGGCCCCTGCACTGGCCATGCACTTGACATGGGTAGTGCCGAGTCCCACACAGACAGACCTGTAGCACTTTCCAATGCACAAATTACATGCAGTGATAACTGCTACCGGTGCTGCTGCACCCACCACAAACCGGGTGCAATGTTTTGGCCCTCTTCCCAGCTGTGCCAGCACATGGAAAAGCATGTTTCCACCGACAGGCCCAGCAGTGAACTCCTGGTTGGGCCAGCAGGGTTTAGACCACATTGGCGGTCTAACTGTGGTGGAAGTTTAACAAGCGGTCTCTGTGAGACAACAGACTCATAATGAGTGTCCAGGTGTCCAAGGGTGTGTATCAAATTTTAGCATGATGATTAGATTTGGTACCGGTGAATGTCCTATCTTTTTAGTAATTGGATTTTCTGCTAGACTTACTGCACATGCACAGTGCAGACTTTAGGAGGGGGTCCTGTTAGATTTCTGAAAGGTCACTTATAACAGTGCATGTATGGCCAGTCATGTCCTCCATACTCCTACAGGAGTATACTATGGCATTCATGTACATTACAGTTTAGCAGTGAATCTTCACAGTGGTGTACTATTGTTAGTCTACAGTACAGGCATGATGGTGTTATGGGGCGCTAAGTGGGGCATGTGAAGTGTCAGTTGAGTAGCTGTGTCACCATTTCTCATGATTCTGCCCCATTGTCTATAATGGCAGGTACATTAGTCTTCCCATGTATGCAATTCAATGCATTTGACAGATGTATGTGCAGCCTACAGGCATGTCTGGCATGTATAGATGTGATGTAGTTGTGGTTGGCACCTCTTGGGTGGCATTTGATGTGGATTTTGCCTGAATCTTGCACACCATGAATGAGGTGGGGATGTGCCTAGGTGTGACTTTCTTTATATGATCATGTAATAGGCCATTGACATGGCAGAGCTATTGATGGTTTGGTCTAATGTGTGTGTAGTATACTTAGTAGTAGTGGACACTTGTAGTGGTTTGTGGTCTTATTCTGTATAGAAAGCGTACATAGCTCTTCCAGTCCTTCACGTGGTCTGTTTTTTAGCTTGTGGCTGTGTTAGGTACATGTGGGTGTCTGCGTTTGTGATGTCCATTCATTGTGGTGTACTGTGGCATGTTGCATACGTGCTGTTGCCAATAAGTCTGTGGTCCCATGCCCATGCATCTTTGTTGTGGTATATGTGTTGTTTGTCCTAGAGGTTTGATGTGTTGTGGGTGTATTTCTTGGTTGGTTGACTTACTAACAAGTAGGCCATTGCCATGTTGTCCATCCTGGAACAGTTCGCTGATGGTGGACTGCCAGAATATGTAAGCATCATGGACACTGCTGGGGTACGTGGCTGAGATATTGGCGAAGAGCTCACAGTGGTCCACAATGGCCTGCACATTTATCGAATGTGTGCTTGTGGTTCCTGTATAGGTGTCCCGTAGCTGCAAGTGGCACCAATCACACATGGGTGCAGCCCATTGCACCTAGCACATGCTGAAACCCAGCAATGAGATAGAATCCGTGCTTGGTCTCCTGCTGCAGTTGCTGGGTGTTTGGTAAGCAGATGTGGTGGGGTGTGAGGCGGATGATGGCATCTAGGACCTTAGCAGGTAAAGAGATATTGATGGCTGGGAGACACCAGCCACTAGTGCCCCTGTTGTCTGAAATGATCCAGAAGCCATAATTTGCAGAACAGTGAGGAGCTTTGTGATGGGTGGTATGTTGTAGGGATTTTGTAGCCTTGCTATAATATCTGGTGCAATCTGGTTTAGCAGGCGTAGAATGAACCCCCGGTGGAGACGGTTAGTGCTGATGATGTCTTGCTCCCTGAGAAAAGGAGGATTATCCTCTGCCAAAATATCATCTCCTGCCTCCTGTATTTCCTTTGTAGGTGCCATTGTGGTGTTTGAGGTTGCTGTTGTGGAGGTGGAGGGAGCAGCTGACAGCGAGGACGTCTGTAGCATGTGCCTACCTGGAGCAGTACAACTTCCATGTTGTCCTGGAGGTAGCAAATGTTCCGTCTGTGAATTTTTCTTATATAGTGGCGTATGTGCCTCATTTTAATCCCTGGTCAGACCCAGGTATTACAATTTGACACAAAAAGGGGTTAACATCATTTTTTGGGTCCACCTCCCACCCCTGCGTCCTTTTTGCAGGGGGGATAAATATGGAGCTAGGGTTTTAGAGTCATTTTTTGGACGGGAACGCCTACCTTGAATCTCATCAATGCAAGGTGGTTTCATGCATCAAAAAAATGATGTTAACTCCTATATTTTGATGCTAGACAGGTCTAGTGTCAAAATATAAATATGGAGTTATGTTTGTGCTGAATAAGCGTCAAAATAAATGACGCTAATTCAGTGTCCATTTTGGCTAGTCAATTTCAGTTGTTCCTCAGAAGAATATCAACATAGCAATTGTCCTGGCACTATGAATACTTTCACACACACAAGCATATAAATGCACACACAGTAGGAACAGAGATAAAAACTCCAAATGATTGTAATATTTTTCCATTCTTAACCCCCCTCTGACACGGTCATTAGCCTCTGGCAATAGCAAAGTTTGCCACCAGCCTGGCCATGCACACAACCACCTTAAGCAACTAAACCTTTGAAGTTCATGGCCCCCAGCCATGTGCAAGGGGTGGTTGTACTCATGTCCTTGTCTCCAGCCAGACCAACCTCTGCTGTGTGTCGATTTCAGCCACCTCATTTTGGGATTGGGCGAAATGCCTGTTCTCTACCAAGACCCAGTGCTCATTCCACTGTGGCACTCAGTGATCCTCCTCACAAGAACTAGGGCATCAGGGTTTCTATACTCTGACCCCTTCTGTGTTATTTTTATTTGTCAATCAGGACTCCTGGAGGTGTGTAATGGGGGTAGCATTTTTCTTCATGTTGTGACTGCCACTCAAATGTGTTGGTCCAGTGGGACCAGCCAAAGAGATTGCATGTTTTGACATTTTATATCACAGTACTCCTGCTGCAACAGATATCCCTAAATGTTGAACGTTAATTTTAAAAAAGCTGACCTTCTGAATAAGTAGCTAGATATCTGCCAAATTCAATGTAATTCTGTTCAGGCATTTTTTCTGTATGGTTTCGTATTTTTTTTTTGTAAATTGCATGGGGAAAATGTGTTTTGGGGCTTGCCCTTTTTCTCAGCACCCACTAAACAGATCACCCCCAAAACATTACAAGAAGGAGCTGAGGTGCATGAACTTTGTTTTGGAAAGTTTTTTTAAGATTTGTTAATTGACTCCAAAGTTATTAGCAACACAAAACACATAAGTTGATAGAAAGAAACTTTTCTTGGTGCCTCTTTTTATTCTCTAGCATTGGTAAATTGGTGTTTTGAGTATGTTTTGAACATGACAAGCATCTCAAATTGTTTGGACTGTAAAGTCACTTGCATGGAGATAGGGATGAACCCCTGCTCTAAGTTCCCCATCTCTGGTGATATCTCAATCTTTGGTAATAATTTTTGGTCATGGGTGAACATGGATCATGAGTGTACACCATGACTTAAACCTGTGTTGGGAAATGGGACCCCCTTGATTGCACTCTGAAAGAGGAACTAGACGACTTACCCTGGGGACGAATGGTAAAAAGGCCATTTCTAAAAACCTTGCCTTGCCCTTCCAGCGTCTTAACCTCAGGCAGACAGCGACTGGGAAAGTTGGAAAACATTCCATCCCCTTTCATCACAATGTGCTGCTAGGTAATTCAAGGAGGTGACCTGACTGGACCCAAGACAAATCAGAAACAAGATGTGGGGCGTTTAAGGAAGAGTTCTCTAGTCCAAGTTGTTGGAGGCTGGGGAAGGCAGTGGAGAGGAGAATGCAGATGCCAGAGGAGAAGAGGAAATACCAACACCAGCAGAAGAGGATGTCCCAAGGAGAAGAAGCCAGTCTACAAAAAGTATCATCCCGATGCTGGAAGGATTGACGACCCCCGTTCGCAGTGGCCAGAGGAAGTGAGAAGAGGCCGACCTTGCAGGAACCCAGGATTCAAGATTCACATGCCAGAAGGCCACCATGCGAATAAACCTGTCCCAGCTGCGTGAACGACTATGAGGTTAGGAAGGGACACAGGGAAGCACAACTACGGGGAAAAGGAGGAAGTATATGGGGATAGGAGACGGAGAAAATAGTTGAAGCAATCGGTGGTGATAATTGAAGAAAGTTATCATTACTGTACTGGGGAAGGTTTTGTGGTGCATAATTTACAATCCTTACTAAGGCAATAAAGGAGCAACGACCCTCCTTTTTTAAATTTCTTTGTGTGAGCCTAAGACTGACTTTAATTATTTCTTTCTGGTGGAGGTACCTATGAGTAAACGGTCCTTCTGTTAATAGGACTTCTGCTCTCATACACCTATCTCACTTTAAATACTGTAATGGTGGCACAAGAGGAAATGTAGGCACGAGGTGAAACCCTTTCAAGGTAGGGCAAGGAATATGAGACATTGTGAAACCCAAGAAACCCAGAGAACACTTACCTGAAAACTTTTTCTTCTCTTGAAGGGCACTTCGCGGAATGGTGGTCTAGGAGAAGAGAGGCACTAAAAGAGAAGAGAGGAAGTGTTAAAAAGGAATCCACAGAAATTAAAAATAATCTAAATAAACAAAGAAGTATAAACCACACTGTGAGTTCAAACGTGCATTGATTCCGCTCACAGCTTACAGCCTGTCTCATGGAATGTGATCTGGTTAGACAGGGAAGGGCACACAATTCACTACTTTCAGATTGGTGAAGGGCTACTGCCCTTACCAAGAGCTAAGTAGCATGAGCATGGTGGTGGCAGTATATCATTTTTTAGTAAGTAATCAGAAAAATGTCCCAGAGTTCTTGTCTTTGTCATGGAAGTGGGGCCAACTGGTCCACTACAGTACATTCCTGCTGCTGTGCGTTTAGTTCACCCTTGAGAATGGATGTAGTGCTGGCTGTGCATGCATGTTTGCATGTATCATGCTGGCATGTATGTGTGCCTGTGGGTGCAGTTCATGGAGATTTTCTTGTGATTGCGACAATAGGCAACATGAGATCTGCACTTCTCATGACAACATCAACAGCCTAAGATGACTGAAAAAGTGATTCTCCAGGAGCAACTGTTCAATTCACACAACAGGATCTTTATTCTACAGTGACAACTGTCCATGGCGCCTGACCTGCTCTTCGGGATACAGCAACTGTAACACTTTCTGTGTTCCTCGCAGCCTCCTCCCCCAAGATTAGAACTTACAAGTTAAGTTTTTCTTTTGAGTGGGACTAACCTGTTCCCTATATCTGGTCCACACTCCATCATGGGTAGCCTGAACTTATTACTTTTCCCCAGGTTTCCATGACCAGATAAACAAGAGTGGCGATGTGTTGTTTTAGGAGTTACTCTTACCTTAAATCTTTAAAATTGCATAAGTTCGACTGATTGGATTTTCATCATTTTGATGTCAAAAAAGGTATTAAATTGTACTCTCTTTTTCTAAATTGGTGTGGGGGTTTTCTTGAGTTGTGTTTACACATTATTGCTGTTTGCTTCATAAATACTGTGCACATTGCCTCCAAGTTAATCCTGACTGTTTTTGTGCCAAGCTACCAGAGGGTCAAGCACAGCTTAATTTAGTGGCTTTTGTAGTTCAGCCTGGCAAGGATTATGACTGTTGCTTGAATAGGGTTTCACCCATCTCAACCAGCAATCCACATACTCACTACTGAGGGCTAAGGGTCTGCCTGGATCCCTGCTGGATAAGGGGAAATCCCCCTGGAGACTCAAGAAAGCTCAGCCTGGAGCAAAAGCTTCTGTCTTACTTAAGAATAGAGGACACTGTACAGAGAAAGAGATTGCTTAAAGGGAGTGAGGGCCAATGTGGATTCTGTAGAGTGCACTCTGAGAGCAGAATGTGAAATTCTGGTACGTCAGAACTGCTGCAGCGATCAGGCCATCTACCCATGTGCACTATTCATGACCTCCAGATTCCAGGTGGATGTAGGTGGAAAGAATAAGGTTGATTGTCAGGGTGCTGCACTGTGACAAGAGAAGAGTCATCACCCTGTGAAGAACCATAACCTGAAGCAGGCTGTCGCCTTATTTGTGTCACTCACACCTCCGTTTGCTAAGTGGGGACTGCAGTGAAGATTGAAAGCTGTCATCCTGGTGCATTACTGTAACTTGAGGAGGGCTGTAGCCCTGTGCAGAGGTGTGACCTGAAGGGGCCATCGCCCTGTCTGCAACTGTTTGCAACCCCCCTATCTCAGCGGAATGTGACGCAGTGAAGTGAAAGTCCTATCACCCAGGAACCGCATGAAGCCATGAAGAAGAAGCAGGTTATGACCCACAGAAGAAGCGCAACAATCCAAACACCCAAATCCAGGAGAACCCAAGAACTGACTCTGGATTCTGGAAGACTTAGCAAATGATCGGAGAAGAGCAGCGGCTGTCTGCTGCCTCGACTACAGTATTTACACTTCTGAATCTCCAGGCCACAGGTGCATGCCAGGGTCCTCCACACTGCCACCCTAGGTAGAGCAGCTAATACTGAATGCCAGGCCTCTAAGTATCTTGCTGTGACTAACACACTACGGCGTGAGGACACTTTGGCCCATATTTATACTTTTTTAGTGCCACATTTGCATCATTTTTTGACGCAAAAGCGGCGCAAACGTACAAAATACCATTATATTTTGCAAGTTTGTGCCGCTTTTGTGTAAAAAAATAACGCAAATGCAGCGCTAAAAAGTATAAATATGGGCGTTTGACTTTTTCAAAGCCAACATGAAACTTTTACTTTAACTTTTGCAAAGCCATTGTCGAACTCCTAAGACTGCAACTCACTTGTGGGCCCTAGTTGGATGTCTTCTCAAGTGAATGGGAAATAACCATTTTCCTTGCACAGGAAAGTGGGATTCAAGAGCTTTCTTGAGTAATGCTAGTGTGCTTGCCTTGTGACAGTGTATATTATTTGTGGTGTACTCTATTATACTTTGGGTTCATATACAGATAATACTTTTTACATAAAAACAATCATTTGACAGAACAACCATTTATCGGTGTTGCTTGATGTATTTTGGGTTGTGAAAGTGTGTTCACTCCTAAGAAGACTTGGACAACTCAACCCATGGTACTACTGAAAGGGCGCTAAAGAGGTACTTGGCCCAGTTGCTCATACGGTAGAATGTTTCTCTGCTTCCCGGAACAGGATTCTGACATAAGTTATGGTCTGTAGGGGCAGCATAATTGACATCACACACCCTTTGACCTTCATGAAGTCACAGTCAACTGTTTCTTTATCTCTGTTTATCACTTCTATTCCCCTTCTCTCAGATGCCTGTTTTTCAAGTGTACCCCTTAGCTGCTATCTTTTTAAATCTGTCCCATTATCACACCTTTCTCAAGACTATCTCCTGCTCTTTTTCTGCATCCCAAAGCTTTTAGCGTTGTGTTTCTCAGCTGTCTTCCTGCCATGTCATTAACCTCTCTTCCCTTCTCTTTCTCTCTGCAGGCTCTTTTTTAATTGTCTCTGTGCTCATCACTTCTCTCATATCCCTCTCACTCTCTCATTCCTATTTCTATGCCTCACATATCTTTCACCTCTCACCTCATCTCTCTAACTGCTGCTCTAGCTGCAAATTAGCTTTTTTTATCTCTACTTTATGCTTTATTTCCCTTTCCAATGACGGTGCTCAGTGACAGCCACGGATATCAAGACACCTTTTTGCTGTGCAATGTCAATAAGCAGCAATAATGTTGTAGTTATGGTGCCAGTTTATATTGAACATACATTTCAATGTTCTTCACAAAACTGTTTATAAAGCCTTCACAACATGCTACAAAGTCAGCTCATTCAAGAGCCTTCACCCCAGGAATGGTGGCAACACTGTCACTGCAGTGTGAGTTTCACTGCTGAATTTATTTATGGAAAACAAAAGTCCCTGTTTGCTGCAGGTTCAAAAGCAATTAAAAGGCTTATGAGAGCCTATTTAACTTCTGCAACTGAACTTTCAACACTGCTTAGCAGTGCCAGGGGTCGCAAGGAGGAAGGCAGGGGTTGCAACTGAGGCCCCTGGTGATCCTAAATGAAGTTCATAAACAACATATGAAAAATCCCAAACGATTTAAGAAAAATAGAGAATATTTTAATACATAAAATGACACCAACAACAACATAAATCCATTAAGTAGAATCTTAGTGATGACCTTTTAAAGTTTCTGCTGAAAATAGATCCAAAAAGCACAAAGAGACACTTTTGGTTACCCAATCATGCTAGAGCAGGTCAAAGTCATAAGTTCAGGCCGACCGCGATGAAGCACATGTTGAACACAGGGCCAGGTTTATCCTGGTCCAGTGTTTACCTTCTCAATGGTCCACAAGTCCAGGGATGTTCTGATGAGCGGTTCTGAGGGTGTGCTTTTATACCCAGTGCTGGCCGCTGTGTGTGGGGGGGAATCCCATGCCAGTTCACCACTCTTTCCTGGGTTTAGTTCAATCTGGCTGGGGGGGATAATGGAAAGAGCAGGTCTGGCGTCAGGTTCCTTAGTGTGTGCTGCAGGCAGGGTCCTTTAAAGTATAGTCTGGACAGCGGAGAGCTCCTCCCGTCATCCTGTCAGGAAGACCCATTCCCTCTACATCCAGGCCCCAATTGTCTTCGTGTCAGAAAGGAATACTTTTCACACCACAGAACAACCATTAACAGCCAAGCATCCTTGGACACTGGAAAAAAGAAACATTTGGGTTAGGTAGGAATATGCAAACTTTCTAAAAGTGGCATTTTCAGAATAGTAAATTTAAATCCAACTATACCATTGGGGAAGGTTTTAAATTACAATTCAGATGAGTTAAAGAAGTAATTCTCTATCTGCTTCCAAATAATCACCTATTTGTGTAATAAGGTAACCCATTGTTACTCTATGGGAGAATTAGCCTTACTACGGTGAAAAACAACTTTAGGAGATTATCACTTTTAGGGTATCTAAAACATAACTGAACACCTCTTACTTTTTAAATAGCATGCACGCTTCCCTCCAAGCCCTTAAAGTCTACCTTTGAGGTGACGTATAAGTATTAAAGAGAAAGATTCAGGTATGGTAAAAGGTTTGTTTTGCCAAGCTGAAATGGCAATTTAAAACTGCACTACAGGTTGCAGTGGCAGGCCCGAGACATATCTTACAGTACTACTTTGGTGGTTAGCACAAGGAGTGCTGCAGCCTGTAAAAAACATTTATTTACATACATACCCGAGTATATTTAGTACCTTTTACTGGGAACTTATATTTAAATTAAATGTATCCGTTAGGTGTAGGCAAATTTTACCATGTTTAGAAGGAAAGAAACTGGAGAAAAGTGTGCAAAATCCTTAAAGCTAGCAAACACAGGTTCTTCAAAGGAAGGCAAAGATCTGGGTTGGCCTTGCATAAAAAGCCAGATTCAACTGGATGAGATCATCTTAGCATCTTTTTGTTTGTGAATATAGTCAAACTTTTTTGTGAACAGTGCACAACTCATTTCAGGACAATATTTTTTTGGAGTAAGCAGCAGTGGTGGGCAGTAATTTGGGCAGGGAAGGGTAGGGCCAGACACATGCATTCATTTACACTTACTGACTCACACCCAAGCACGCACACACACCCATTAAAAAATGCACACACACACACCTATTCACAACACTCACTGACAACAAATTAATGCATTTATACATACGTGCATACGTTCACCCATGCACCGAACATTCAATAACATAAACATGCCTGCCCAGCACCTCCCAGAAAAGAAAGCCTCAGAGGCCTGAGGAGAGTTGGGACAGCAGCCTTCCCTCACTCGCCTCAGAGTTGGGTGGGGTCAGCAAAGAGTGGGATGGGGTCAGTGAGAGTTGCTAACCCCACTCCACTCTGTGCCAACGTGTCACTGATTGAAACTTGGCCCTGGGCTCTTCAAGGATTAAAACTGAGGAGTCCAAGAGTGAGGAAATCATTGAAGCTCCTCCTCACAGGAACATTTGATAGGCAGAGGAGGTCACACCTACAGGGCTAGGAAAACCTTAGCCTGGCATAGTTCAGCTCAGTCAGCCAGGAGCCTCTGCGTTTAATGCATGTCTAACTCCAGGCATCCTTACCAGAACCTTTGCACAGCCTGACAGACACTCTCCTTTTCCAGCAAATGTGAGAAAGCATGGCCCTCCGCCTTTATTACAGGCCATGGCAGGTAGCAAGTATGATTCATAAGGATTGAAAGAAAAAAGGAAATTGTGAAAAGCATAAAACACCTTATTTTGTGAGTGTGCGTGTAAACATACAAAATAAATTGATATATGTTTGTGCGTGTGTGTGTGTGTGTGTTTGCAGTTGTGTTTCATTGTACAAAGACTGTTTCTAAAGCATTTTGCATTCTCCAACCATGTGAAAGTGAAAGCGGTACTAGTTGTCTGAAGAAATGTTACACTGTGTAAGAAACAAAAAAAATAATAGGTATTACACAACAAATTATCTTAAATCTGCTATAAAGTGGTTGGAGCATTCCAAGTCCTTTCTTTTCTATTTTCTTTATTTTACAGAATAATCTACCACTATACCCGAGTGACTTTCTGTGCTATATTACAAACCTATCTCACAAAGCAAAGTCACCTGATTAGTCAGTCACCATGACACAAGACTCTAACATTGAAGTTATTTATCCAAAAAAGCCTGAAAAATACCAGTAATGGAATGCAATGCACATCGTTTCTCACACAGTCATATTTTACTCTTGATAGATAGTTGTGTTATTAGAATAGGGGCAACATGAGTTACAGTGTGCATTGTACACTACATGTTAAAACTGGTGACGGTTAGGGCTTTTTGGATTTGTGATCGCTCAGCCATAGTCAACTTTTACCAGCATTTTTTCAGTGAAATACTAGGGCCCATATTTATACCTTTTGATGCAAAACTGCGCAGAATTTTTCCATGCATTGTCCCTGGGCATCAAAAGAACCCCGCAGCGCAGTGAGAATCCAAGACTGCATGCCTGAAATTGACGCAAAGCCCCTTGCAGTGTGGAAAGAAATGGTGCATCGTCTGTGCCGCAGCAGAAAATCCTACTCACACCTTATTTTTCCACTCATCTCCTCCTCTGCGGTCTCCGTGCATGGTAATTTCGACGCAAACCAGGTACTGTGTTCAAACAAGAGACAATTGTTGATTTTTAAGATCTAAGACTCTTTTTAAACTTTCAAAAGTAATATCTCAACTTGTGCTTATTGAATCTTGATTGTTTTGACCTTAATTTAATCAGATACATATCTTATATTTTTCTAGACTTATGAGGTGTATTTGTATGGTGTTTTCACTCTGTTATTGTATGGTTTATTGCACAAAAACTTTACACATTGTCTTCTAAGTGAAGCCTAACTACTCAGTGCCAAGCTACCAGAGCGTGGGCACAGGATAATTTGGATTGTGTTTGACTTACCCTGACTAGGAATGTGGTACCTATTTGGAAAAAGGGGAATACCTGTGCCAACTAGACCCCATTTCTTACATTATATATTTCTGCTGGTTTTTGATCACCACTCTAAATAACACTCTGCATATAATCTTAAATCTCACCAAGATTCCCAGAGAACAAACCAGACAGTTGTCTGTGATACAACATGTAAAACCTTGGAAGCATGCAACAAGTGAGGACATCCGTTAATGCTCTGGGTGTTTCAAGACAGCAGACCTTACATTTTCACAACTACATCGTAACATGGCTTCAGTATGCATAATCACCTGAGATTCCTTCCAGTGAAACAGGTTTGGATTACTGCTTCAACCAGTTCAATCATATTAAGGGCCTGATTCTAACTTTGGAGGACGGTGTTAAACCGTCCCAAAAGTGGCGGATATACCACCTACCGTATTACGAGTTCCATAGGATATAATGGACTCGTAATACGGTAGGTGGTATATCCGCCACTTTTGGGACGGTTTAACACCGTCCTCCAAAGTTAGAATCAGGCCCTAAGTGTCTCAAAACTGACCACTCCTGAATATAAATAGGACAAAATGGCCATTGGCTGTTTATTCCTTTTACAATGCACTTGGACTAGGCTTCTCCAACGAGTAGCTCGTGAGCTACTAGTAGCTCTCCAGCTACCTGTAAGTAGCTCTCCTCTGTCCAGCCAGGCCTACTGAACAAGAAGCATTTGATTGGTTGAATTGATATATGTATACCAAAATTGAGAGTGTATATTTAAGATTGTTTATTTTAGGAAATCATAAGACGATGTTTGGAGAAAAATGACTCAATTTCCAAAATATATTCATTCTGATATTTGAGTGATAATCATATGTCACTGGAGAGACATTTTACAATATCTTGGTCCCAGGGTCATTGCTGATATGGCTGTTATTTATTACCTATCTTGAGGCATTCTGTACTGTCAAAGGCTTTTTTACAAGCAACCACCCCTGGTGCACTAAGTTGATTGCACGTAGTAATTTTGCATAATGTACCAGGCAATATAATCTTGTCTGTTGTGGTCCATATAACAACACTGATAATATTTGTAGCTCTCAATGAGTTTCATTGAACATCAGTGGCTCTTATTACAGAAAAGGTTGGAGACCCATGATTTGGAAACATCTGATGAGAATTCTAATCACACTGTGATTGCATTTGCCAAAGTATCACCTAATCAAAAAAAAAAAAACCTTACCTATTGTAACTTTGATTCTCTAGATTATTCTTTATTGAAGTCAGCATACAATATATTGGAAGGTGGTGACTGACCAAGAGTTATAGATGCAGTTAAACATATACTAACTCCCTCTGAGGTTGGAACTGCTACATACGCTGCCTTCTTACATTGTAAAAATATCCAATCATCACAATTTTTGCTACTGTACATTATAGCTTGATCGATTCAAATACCCATATGAAAAACACAAAGGGCCTCATTTACAAGAAATGACACATTGTTGCAGCAAAGATGCGGCAAAAATAGTTACGCCAGAATCCTATGCCAAGGAAGCATCATATTTAAAATAAGAATTCTGCCTGCGTCAGAAAAACTGACGCATCCGTGTGTGTCTTGCCACAGTGAAATCTGACACTACTGCTGCAAAAGAGACACAGGGCTGACTTATGGTATAAAGTGACGCAAATCAGCGCTTCATCAGTTTTGTGTGTGGAATTGTGTTAACAAAACTACAAAAAATTATGCATTAGTGGAAAAAAAGGGCACACTTCACAGAAGACAGCCATGGAGCATACAACAGACAGAAGATGCAAGGACAACAGCCCCACCTCACATGGTAAGAGGAAGTACAACTTTAGTGAAGAAGAGAATGATATATTGATCACTGAGGTGACAGAGCACCAACAACAGCTCTTTGTCACCTCAAAATTGCCATTAGGGAGAAAAGAGGCCATTTGCCAGTCCATCATGGAGAAAGTCAACCACATGGGACAATCAAAAAGGACTATCATTGACTGCAAGAAGTGGTGGCATGATTATAAGCACTGGACAAAGGAGAAACTGGCAACCAACCTGTAGGCAGCAATGCAGACCAGAGGCGGGAGCCCTGAGCCCCAAGAGGAGCTGGATGCCGTGGAGGAGCAAGTGGCAGCTGTATCTCAGACAAGATGGTGGCTGGAGTCCCCAGACAAGGCAGTGCAGCACATGAGGAACAACCACAGACACAGGGTAGATATGAACAAGGAGCAATGGGGCAACATAGTAATCGTGCAGTCTAGCTAGCTATGTTCCAGTGTTCCACTGAGCTGTCTGCAGGGCACAGGGCAGAAATATGGACCATGTTCCATTAAATTACACTGAAATGGCACTCGCACTGCCCAGAAATATATTGGACAGCCCAATCAGGCTCCGACACATTCACTCATTGCATGTGTAAAGTGCAGCACCAGTCCAGGTCAACCTGTGTATACTGGCATGTATAGTGCAATACACTATATTGGTCGCCCGAACCATAAGTCACAAACATGGAGGCCCAATCACAAGCTAAGTGCGCAGGGCAGCAATGCAAGACAGCTAACTGTGCTGCCACGTGCCACACTGAAGGGGGAGGAATGACTTGTACAGACTAGATAGCATGCATTCCTGTCCTCTGCCCCTGTGCTGATGCACACTGGACAGGACAGTGCCAAATTGCCAGCACCCTTCCACTATTTTGCAAGTATCCCTGGGTTGCAGACAGATTTGTCCCTGTGCAGAAGGCACACCCTCATGCACAAAAACAATCATGTCTGGCTTTGTTCACTTCCTATGTGCAATGCAGAATGCATCTCACAAAGCAAAAGGAAAAAACAAAAAGAATATAAGACAACACTCCTTGTTACATCTCTCATGGGGAGGTGTAAAAAATTGTCACATTCCACAGTTCACCAAACCTCATGGAAAGCAAAATAGAGAATGGCTTTGGCATTTGAAACACACTATAAAGGCCATGGCATTGCCATCTGGCGCAGAGTAAGTCAATGCAGCTACTTGTCCAACCTTACCTCACTCCAGATCTCCAAGACCAGAAAAAGCCATGCAAAGTTGGCCATTTTGACCATGTAGAAATGGGTCTGCAGCTCACCCCACTGGGGTGTCACAAATACTGAAGTACTGGCGGCAGAAGCTTCATGAACATATGCCCCAAGGGCTGCAACAACACATCATGCCTTAACATCTGAACCCTATACAACCTGATGGGAACAATGCAGGCCCCCTTGTACCATGAGGCCACTGTGTCGGATGTGGGCCCATAAACATGAACATGCCCTGTAACGGAAGCCAAGGGCATGTGCCTTTCAAAGGAGAAACAGCTCACCAGGGTGGGGGGTCAGGTGTGTGCTATGTGAAGTATCAACACATAGAAACATGCCAAGAGCCACATGTAGATTAATTGTCATAACAATACATAGGGGGTCATTCTGACCCTGGCGGTCATCGACCGCCAGGGCCAACGACCGCGGAAGCACCGCCAACAGGCTGGCGGTGCTTCCTGGCCAATTCTGACCGTGGCGGTAAAGCCGTGGTCAGAAAAGGGAAACCGGCGGTTTCCAGACGGTTTTCCCCTGGCCATAGGAATCCTCCATGACAGCGCCGCCATGGGGATTCCGACCCCCTTCCCGCCATCCTGTTCCTGGCGGTTCTTACCGCCAGGAACAGGATGGCGGGAACGGGTGTTGTGGGGCCCCTGCCACTTTGCAGACACTGAAAATCGCGACGGGTGCCACTGCACCCGTCGCACCCCTTCAACTCCGCCGGCTCCATTCGGAGCCGGCTTCATTGTTGAAGGGGCTTTCCCGCTGGGCCGGTGGGTGGCCTTCTGGCGGTCGCCCGCCAGCCCAGCGGGAAAGTCAGAATGACCGCCGCGGTCATTTGACCGCGGTACGGTCTTCTGGCGGTTCCCGCCAGGCGGGCGGCTTCTGCCGCCCACCGGGGTCAGAATGACCCCCATAGTGCTAAGCTGCCCTGACATACGTAGTGAGATTACATAGATGTCATATGACATTGTAGGGGCCATAAGAACCCATGTCATTCATTAAATCTGATTGGGTCAGGGGTGATGCTAGTGATGCACATCAGAGGACCATGTGTGTTGAAACCAAAGATGGTGTGATGCCCTGCTGGGCCCATGGGTGTGCAGTGTATTGTAAGTGCTGGTTAAGTAGTTTGAACTGCCACTGTGTCTGAATGGGGAGACTTTGCATAGCAAGGAAGACTGAATGGATATGTGTACTGCAAGGTAGTCAGACCTGTACAATTGTGCTGCTGTGTCTGACAGTGTCACACTTGTGTTGCAGCTGTGAAGGGATTACAATGAAGTGCCCATTGGGATACTACATCCTACATGTGATGTGGTCATGGGTGAAGATGTAGCATCTGGCAGGAGGAAGTCTGAAGGGAAAATGTCTTAGCATGCCATGTATGTCTCAGTTGGAGGATGTGAATTAGGGATCTGTCAAGGGACATTAAAAACGGCAGGGAGTTATAGAGCCAGCAAATTACCTATTGTGACATTGACCATAGCCTCAGATCTGATACACAGTACCCACTGTCCTCATTGATGGGGCCAAAATAGAATCCAATCATTTAATCTGAGAAGACAGATACAGGAAATAGATGGGAAGCACATAGCCTTACACATTCCTGAGCCTATCAATGCTTATTTGGTCTGTAGAGTTGGGCAGGACAGGTGTTACCAAATAAACCCTTGCCCACTTAATGCACAAAGTACAAGCAAGACAGCACAGCAAGGCACAGTACCATAGTGTACAGTCTGAAACCCAGATGGCAGACTTATGACACATTTTGGACAAATGCTTCATTACTTGCACAGAAACAGTTGGTAGAATAATGGCCACATGGAATTAAGCCACACTAGGATTTAGGTGTAATCTGAACAGTAGTAGTGTCAACATGTTAAGACACAATCATTATAGGCATCATGGGAAAGAATGTAAAGCACCCTGGCAGAAGTGGACATGATGTCATCTCATAAATGTAGGAATGGTAGGCCTAGAGACCTGTCTAACTGTTTTACATTGTGTCATTACAAAAAATGTCTGCCTTGTCAGTCACGCGGTTGTTGTATTAAGAATGTAGAGATATTACCTTCTAAAAGGCAACGTTAGTGCAAGTTGGACTCCATACCTCAGAGTAATAGACATCGTATGCCTCAATTTTGAATAGAAGTGTAAACATTAACAAGTCTGAATGTCAAACACATTACTCATGTCAACATTTAACCTAGGACACAGTTAAGATTGTTCTCTCACATTGCAGAGGGTGTACCTACAGCTCCTGAGCAGCTGCCTGTCCAGAATGATGATCTGGCTGAGGATTATAGCCTGCCAATCCCTGATAAAGACAACCTCTGGTAAATCATGTGCTTCTTCAACACACTCTCACTGGATGTGGGAAGGGCCAACAACATTGCAGGGTCTCCAGAGTATCCACCCAGTACCCACCGGCCACCCCACTTCAAGCCCTGGACTACGGGAAGCCCGAAGTAGAATTTCAACCCTGTGCAGTAGTTGTCCAGCAGAAGATGCTAGATGTGGTATGGCTGGGGATGGAGACCATGTTAGGCACCCTAGAGGCAATCTGTAGGTGCCTCAGTCTAAATAAGGACACCTTGTCCGCTACTCAAGGGACCTACACTTCTCTCTGTGAACTCCAACAGTCCCTGACTGATATCACTTGTGTCATTAGGCAGACGCAAGAACAACAGCCCTGCCAAAGTGGCACCAGAGAGGTTGCCAAACAGGTGGGGGAAATACCCAACATCCTGAGGTCCATGGAGCAGAAGCAGGACACATACATCACCAATCAATCAATAAATCAATCAAAGCATTCGTAAAGCGCCCATGAGGGTCTCAAGGCGCTGAGGGGGGCTGCTACTGCTCAAACAACCAAGTCTTTAGGTGTCTCCTGAAGGTAAGTAGGTCCTGTGTCTGTCGCAGGTGGATGGGAAGAGTGTTCCACATCTTAGCGCGAGGTGGGAGAACAATCTGCCACAGGAGGTCATTCTGTGGATGTGTGGGACGTGGCAAGGGCAAAGTCAGCCGAGCGAAGTTGTCGGGTCGGGGTGTAGAAGGAGAGCCGTCTGTTGAGCAATTCTGGTCCGGTGTTGTGAGGTGCCTTGTGAGCGTGTGTGAGGAGTTTGAACGTGATTCTCTTTTTGATGGGGAGCCAGTGCAGATCTCTCATGTGGGCTGTGATGTGGCTGTGGCAGGGGTTGTCAAGGATGAGGCGTGCGGAGGTCTTCTGTATGCACTGCAGTCTTTTCTGGAGCTTGGCAGTGGTTCCTGCATAGAGGGCGTTGCCGTAGTCCAGGCTGCTGCTTACGAGGGCTTGGGTGACCGTCCTTCCGGTTCCAATAGGGATCCATTTGTAGATCTTCCGAAGCATGCGGAGGGTGTTGAAGCAGGAGGAAGAGAAGGCCTTGACTTGCTCAGTCATTGATAGCAATGAGTCCAGGGTGACTCCCAGGTTGCATGCGTGGTCGGTGGGTGTCAGTGCGGGTCCCAGTGTGGCAGGCCACCAGGAGTCATCCCAGGCGGAAGGGTAGGAGCCGAGGATAAGGGCCTCAGTTTTGTCAGAATTCAGTTTCAGGCAGCCATTCAGAGATGGCCTTCATTTCTTCGTGGAGTTTGGTTTTGGCAGTGGCGGGGTTCTTGGTGAGAGAGAAGATCAGCTGGGTGTCATCGACGCATGAGAAGATGTTGAGTATGTGACATCGGACTATGTTTGCAAGTGGAGCCATGTAGATGTTAAAGAGGGTCAGGCTGAGGGACAATCCCTGGGGAACGCCGAAGATGATCTTTGGCTTCAGAGCGGAATGGAGGAAGGTGGACTCTCTGGGTTCTGCAAGTGAGGAAAGAGGAGATCCAGTCCAGGGCTCTGTTGCGGATCCCTGCATCGTTGAGGTGTGTGTGTAGCGTGTGGTGGCAGACGGTGTTGAACGTGGCTGAGAGGTCTAGGAAGATGAGGGCTGTGGTTTTGGCATTGTCAAGTATGGTCCTGATATCGTCGGTGGCGCGATGAGGGCGGTTTCGTTGCTGTGGTTGCTGCAGAATACGGTTCGGGACCGGTCCACAGTGTTGTTCTCCTCGAGGAAGCGGTCAGTTGTTTGTTGACAATTTTCTCAATTACTTTTGCCGGGAAGGGGAACAGAGAGATGAGCTGGAAGTTCTTGAGGTCCTTTGGATCCGCCTTGGGTTTCTCGAGGAGGGCATTGATCTCGGCGTGCTTCCAGCTCTCCGGGAAGGTGGTGGTCTTGAGGGAACTGTTGATGATCTTCCGGAGTAGGGATGCGATGATGGAGCTCGCTTTGTTGAAGATATGTTGAGGTCAGGGGTCGGATGGTGAGCCGGAGTGGATGGTGTTCATGATTTTGATGGTGTTGTCATTGTTGATGTGGGTCCAGGAGAGCAGGAGGCTGGTGTGGCTGGGGGCGGTGAGTCTGTGGTGTCGGTGGTTAACGGTGGGGTCTGAGAAGCTGTCATGGATGTTTGTGATCTTGCAGTAGAAGATAGAGGTTAGGGAGTGGCAGAGGTCTTGTGATTGCGGGATGTCATTGATGTTGGAGCCGGGGTTGGAGAGTTCCTTCACGATGTTGAAGAGCTCCATGTAGCTGTGTGCGTTGTTATCACTGCGTTCTTTGAATACGGTTCTTTTGGCAGTTCAGATGAGTTGGTGGCGTTCTTATAGGCTGTGTGGTTGTCCGGTGTCTCGTCTTGTCACTACTTTTTCTCAAGTCTTCAGCATGTTTGCTTGGATTCTTGGAGGTCGGCAGTGAACCAGAAGGACATTCTGTCAGTGCATCTGTTAAAAGGTTTCTTGATCAGGGCGAGAGTTTTGGCACAGTCGTCGATCCATTGCCTGAGGTTGCGGGCTGCTGTGTCTGTGTTGGTGGTATCGATAGGTGGGTTCTGGGATAGTGTGGTGATCAGCTGGTCTTCGGTGACCTTGTTCCACCTGTGGTGGGGAATCCGCTGCGGGTGATGGTGAGTTGTGGGTTTCTTGAAGGAGAAGTGGATGCAGCAGTTGTCAGTCCAGTGGAGTTCGGTGGTGTGTCTGAAGGAGACGTGTTTGCTGGGTGAGAAAATGGGATCGAGCGTTTGTCCTGTGGATTGGGTGTGTTGTGACGAGCTGCTTCAGGCCAAGGTAGTCAAGGTTGTTGAGCAGGGTGGTGGAGTTGTTGTCATTGGTGTTCTCGAGGTGGAAGTTCATGTCCCCGAGGAGTATGTAGTCTGTGGATGCGAGGGCGTGCGTGCTGATAATGTCGGAGATGGAGTCACTGAACTGCTGTCAGAGTCCCCGGAATCTGTAAACGAGGGTCCCTCTGAGGGTGGTGTTTGGATCGGTGAGGATCTGGAAGTGCAGGTGTTTGGCAGTGCTGAGGGTGTCTTCGGTACTGGTCGTGATTCTGAGGGTATTCTTGTGGATGGTAGCAATGCCACTATGGATGCCTACCACTGTGACCTTGGGGCTATGCTGGCAAACCAGCAGGACCTTCTCAGTGCAGTGCTGCCTAAAATTTTGACACCGAGAAATGCTACTCCGGACAGGGGATCTACATCTTCAGCCCATGATGTGTGTGTACCTCCATTGCCTCAGGCATCTACAACACCCAACTTCAAGGAGGCAGCCAACACACATCATCAGAGGTGGACGATGTGGACTTCACCTCTTTCAAACATAAAACTGCCCGGTAGCATCTCTGTGCCAAATTGTCTGTTTCTCCTTTGCCCAGTGTTCATCCATTCCGGTATACCTGACAAGTGCTACTGTCCTCATTTTGTTGTCCCACTTAAACCAATTTTGAATGGTCAGTGTGGTTGAACTTCCCTATTGGCAAATCAATATTCTCTTATTCACTGAAACACTCCTCTCCAACATATGTACAATGCAATGTATCTCCCATTGGACTCTGTCTGGACATTTTATGGCTTTGAAGAAATGTTGGCGTTGTTGAACTAAGGACTGCCCCTTGCAACTTGCTCCTCTGTCCACTTGTAAATAAATTCTCTTCCCTCATATAGCTTGTTGTATGTCTGTTAATAATAAAATGGAGTACACCATGTTGGTTGTGCTCTCCCAATATACTCTACAAATTCACAAATTGAAAATGTGTGCAATAGACTCATTACAAAATTAGCACAGGGCAAGGGCAAAAGAGAATGTGAACCATATGTGCATCTGAGCTAGTAGGTAATTATCAAGGTCACATGTATGAAGTTCTACAAATAACAATCTGTCCCTGGTCAGGTGGCAGGTATTTTAATGGATACTAGCCCACAATCAACCATGATATGAAAATTAATCGGTGCAAGAGAGAGTGAGAAAGTTTATGGAAACAGTGTATGAGCCAAAGCATCCTTGATAACTCACAATTGCATCATGTATTTGGTGTTTACATAACAGGTAAAGTATAATGGTTGGATGAAACCTGCTTATGGCCTGTTGACCATCCACAGCAAACATGCAACTTTCTCTGCACAATCATGTTGGATGATCCAGTAAGTCACTTCACTACAAACATACCATTCTATACTGCTTAGTTGTTTCACCCAGTCAACTATACAAGTACAGTCATAGAAGCACACATCATGGGCTTAATCCAGCAAAGTCATACATGTCAACTTATACATTGTGAATAAGGAAGCAGCAGTGAAAGTCATTAACAGTTATTTATTATCCACATTACAGTCATATGTAAATATTAAACAAAACTAACCTACGCTATATCACAAACCTAAGCTAACTATGCCTGTTCTAACCTATGCTAACTAATCTATCCTACCTTAACCTACTAATAACCTAAACTATCTGTCCTCAACTTATCAATATCTACACATAAACCATATCAGACTAAGTAAACAACAACCCTCCACCCACCTTACAACACAACAGGACAAGAAACACACATACACTAAACCTATACATAAACTAACTAAACATTGAAACCTGAACAAATATATATTTTTTGTATTTTAAAAAAAAACCTTTTTTTTTTACAGACACTAAACATCAACCCCCACCCACTAAATAAACAACCCACCCATATGCCCAACTAACAACTATGACATATTAAAAGCTAAAAAATACTTTAAAACTACCTAACCTGACAATAATCTAATCCTTATGCTAAACTATGCAAACATCATATATAAAAACAAAAAAACAAAGGAGGGGCAACAGGTCTGAGTCCACTACTGGTGAGCCAAAATCATGTCCACTTATTTTTGGAGTTTCCCCACTTAATGCGAATAGTGACAACCTGGAGTTCTAGGCCTGCCAGCCTCCGCTTAATGTCATCATTGGCAGTGTTGACCTTCTGGTCCACACCGAAGCTAGGCCCTGGTGTTGTTTGGACTCCCAGTGGTGACAAGGGTGGTAGGGCAGATAAGAGCCCAGGGACAGCTCCATGATCTGTATCAAGTGTCCCATTACCCACAGCACTTGGGACTGCCTTCTCTTCTACTTTCTGTCCCCGTAGTGGTGACCTCCAGGATCTTGCAGCCTTGCTCTCCTCATACTTTTGTTCAATTTTACAGAATGCCTTGCTCAAATGACATATGTCTCCAATTGGATCAAAAATGCTCTGTTCTGCCCTGGGTTAATTTTGTCTGTTGGAGAGGAAGGACATATGTACACCATGTGTGTAGTGATTACATCCACCTGAAAGCCAAGAAAAGTTACAGTGCTCTGTGAATGCTGAACATCTACACTGTGTACATATGTAGCACAATACAACAACATCACTAATGCCTGGTACTGGCAGTACATTGGGCATGTAGCATAGGGTTAAGTTTGAAGGTCCAGATAATGATGTCATGTTTCCCATGTTGCAGGGTGTTGGAAAATGGGTTATTGGTAGGGCAGGTAGGTACCTACACCTAGCAACAAGCCACAAACCTCCACAAAAGTACAGTTAGGTCTCAGTAAATTAATCCCAGCTCTACCCTTGGTAGCTTAGCATCGAGCGTCAAGGCTTAACTTAGGAGACAAAGTGTAAAGCATTCAAATATCACAAAACAGTAATTAAATAAAACACAGGAAACAGTTTAAAAATCCAAAACCAATTTATAAAAATAGCTTATATTTTTATCTTTAAAATGACACAAAAACGATTAAAATCGGTTCAGGGGAACCGGAGATATGAATTTTTAAAGTATTATTATTTTCTAGCGCTTAGAAACAAAAAGCGCCAATCGGGTCATCTGGTTGCACCAGGACCGGGGCAAAGTCAAATTTCAGGCCGACCGCGATGGAGCCCTGCTCGGCTACAAGTCGCGGGAGGCCTCGGTTAAAAAGTTACCTTCTGACTTAGTCTCTTTTTTGATGTTTTTCTTCACCGGGACGAACCTGCCAATTGGATCCGACCTCCTGGAGCCCTTGTCCGGATACGCGAAGTCGGTTTCCTCGGTGGTGATTTCTACCTTCGGACTTAGTCGTTTTTTCGAGATGAAAATCCTTCGACCGGGGTAAACCTGGATCTTGATCCGACGTCCGTGGAGCCCTTCTCGGATACGATGGCTGGAAGGTCCCGGTCAACTTTTTACGTTCGGACGTAGTCTTTTTTTCGGATGTTTTTCTTGACCGGGACGAACCACGAAGTCAGGCCGGGTCGCGGTTGAGGCAAGCCGGCTAGAATTTCCGCGTCGAGTCGGTCACTTTATGGAGCTTTTTTCTAAAATTTCTCCAATCTTTTCCAAACTTCTGGGGCTTCACCCAGATGTTCTTTTAAGGTTCTTTTGGGGTCCACAGCTCACCCCAAGGGTCCAGAAGTTCTGTGATGGTCCTTGGGAAGTGCGGACTTCAACTCCCAGAATACACCTGGCGCAAACTCCTTTTTTGGCCACTGGACAGTGGTCAGCTGGTCACTTTTTCAGGAGTTGGTGCAGGGGACTCTGGATAGCAATTTTTCACCTGTAGCAAACAGGGAGTCCCTCCTTGAACCAGTGGAAGCCAGGCAAAGTCCTTCTTGTGGTGAAGCCCAAGTGTGCAGCTGGTGCAGTCTTTCTGAGTGCAGGGTCCAGGTGCAGGCCAGGGGTCCAGCAGGGCAGTCCTTCTTCTCCTTGTAGTTCTTTCTTCTTGAAATTTGGTGGGGATCTGAGGCGTGGGTGCAGGTCTGCCAGTTTTATCCTTGCTCCTGGGTGAAAAGCAGGGGGGCCCTGGTCCTCCAATCAGGGACAGGGTCGTCCCCCTGTGATGACCACTTCCTGGGAAGTGTGGCAAAAATCCATCCCAGAAGGCAACAGTCTCTAAAAATCCAAAATGGATGAATCTGATTTTTAGAGGAGAGATCTGGCTGAGCCCACACACTGGTGTGGCTAAAAATCATAAACACACCCCTCTCCTGCCCTCTCCTAATCTAATCAAGGGGGCACCTAGCTGTCTGGGGTTGCAGGATGTGGGGGTGTTGCTGGGTGCTCCAGATGTCCTTCTCTGCCTTTGAAGACCAGTTTGGCAGCCCTCCCCCTTCCTGCTTCCCCATCTGTTGAGGGGAGATTCTCTCCCCCAAGCACATTCCTTTGTGTGAAGTCAGGCCACTTCACACCTCATTAAAGTAGCCTGGCAGAAGCTGCTGCAGGCTGGCCAATCAGAGCACAGGAGCAAAAACAATGCAGAGCTGAAATTGGCAACTTTTTAGGTAAAGTCTAAACTTTTTACCTGCACTAGTTATATTAAATCCAACAACTGGAAGTTGTGGGATTTATTATAACAATCAATTTGATACCAAATTCTTGGTATGTAACATTTAAGGAGACTTTAAAATTTAAAATAAAGTCTGCCCATTCTAGCCTATGAAGGCCATTTACTTCAATGAGGGAAAAACGAATTTGGCTGTTTTTACCTCACCAGGGCTTATAAATCTATTTTTATAAAGTCCCTGCTTATAGTTACATGGCACCTAGCCCTAGGGGCACATAGGGCACACCTTAGGGGTGACTTATATGTAAAAATAAGGTAGTTTAAGACTTTGGAAGTACCTTTAATTCCAAAGTCGAATTTGCATATAACTTTAATTTAAAAGCAGCCAGCAAGGCAGGCTTGCTTTTAAAATGACACTGGGCACCTCAGCAATGCACCTAGGTGTGCACCACCTATGCTGTGGTCCCTAAACCTACATGCCCTACCATATACTAGGGACTTATAGGTAGGTTAACTTAGCCAATTATAATTAGCCTAATTTGCATATCCATTTTACACAGAGCACAGGCCCTGGGACTGGTTAGCAGTACCCAGGGCACCATCAGAGTGAGGAAAACACCAGCATAAAGTGGAAAATGGGGGCAAAAAGTTATGGGGCCCTTGCAATCAGCCCCAGTTTCTCACACAGGGTATCTAGACAGTATCTGTCACCTCATGTATCAGATGAGGGGGCTGGGTGACAATAAACATCACTGGATGTCTCACATAGCACCTATGGGCCTATCCTTCACAGCATGGTGTGTTTTTGCAATGTAATGTCACTGTGGAAAAACCCCTGTGGCATGTTATGTTTATTTATCAGTCATACAGAGTAAAGTGGCATAGTAACCGAAATATCTACCGGACCATCCTGATACATATTTAGTGGCTTATTTCCAACCCCATGTGAAATGCAGGAATGACACTTTTAAGGATGATCCAGTGGACACACTGCAGAGCCATATTTACAGGGCTACTTCAACCCACCCAGCATAGCTTTTCATTGCCTTGTAGATATGAAGCAAGGCAATGAATCACAGGTGGTAGCATTGCCTCCCACTGCAGTAGGTAGCTGTGCCATGAGTGTTACAACACCTCTGGCATGTGAGACATTCCCCAATTTTCAACATATGTAAACCTGAGAGTTCATCAGAAGCCTAAGCCTCCCCAGGGGAGTCATGGGAGAGGCACAATGAGGCAAAGTTGCATGTCTCATCCTTTTTCATAATTTTATGTGTGCTGCAATGTGCAACACACATAAAATGTTGAACTCACTGCCATCTCTACAGACTCAGGCAATTTGGGAACTTTCCAGTAGGTTCACCAACTTTGATCACTAGTGATAAAGGGACTCTGCCTCTCGTCTAACGAGGTCTGCCCACTCATGCTTAGTATGGTGGATGCTCCGCTATATGTTGAAAATCCTTGCCATATGGAACTGGACCTTAGCCCAATGTTGCCATCTCTCCCGAGTTGGGTATCCTTTGCTGACCCGGCATCCGGCGCCTATTATGTCTGGCAAGTAGTCGATCAGCAACCACAGCAAGCCCCCAAACTCCTCAACATATTTTTGCCTCTGGCCCTTCCCAACATTTCCAAAAATCTAAACCCACAACAAACTCCCCCATCCCCAAAAACTACAAAACCCATAAATGGACAGTTACCCAATAATACAATGAACAGTATTAGACAAAATACAATTACAAGACACAAATGACAGTAAATTTAGACAACAAGAACAGCAGAAAACACATGACCAAAACACACCCTTTTACAGCGCAAACACCAAACACCTCAACCAGAAGACTCTAAAGTGAAAGGGAAATAAACTGCACACTTCCTGGTTTGCAGCGTGACTGAGCCATTGCATCATTTCCTGGGGGATGTTTCACATTTTCTACAGAGGTGTTACTTTTCCTACTGAAGCATCAAATTTTTTAAAGAAGCATCACTTTTCCTACTGAGGCATCATGTTTTTTAAAGAAGGATCACTTTTTCTAAAGCAAGCTTTGGAAGCGTCACGTTTTAGGAACAAGCATCACTTTACCTACTCAAACAACAGATGCGTCATCTTTCATGATAAAGCCTTACTTTTCCAACTCTGCCATCAAAAGTTTCATTTCCTATCAGAATGCATCACTTTTCCTACTAAAGTGTTGATTTTTTGATGCATTGCTTAGGAATAAGCCTATGTGTTGGTTAGACTTTGCTTTTTGCTTTTCTGCACAATATCTCTTTACTGACAAGCTTTTAAACTTGGCCTGTGTTGCATGTGCATGTTGACTTTGCACATATGTGTGTCTCCTTGAATTTATGGCAGGGGCACTAAGATAGGTAATATATTGCTGTGACATGCACAGATTTGTTGTAGTCTAAAAATATCATGACAATATAGTGTGTATTTTCTGGATGTGTTATGCTTGCCTTGATGATGGCCTCTGCATGTAATGCATTTATTGTTTCATATATGTAGCCCACATATGAAAATTGTCACCTTATTGTCAAACATGAAGGTGGCCTTTTTAGAAGATCTTGCTTTCTGTCTGCATTACATACAAAGGGCCACATTTATAAGGTTTTGGTGCAGGACAGCGCCAAATGGATTTTTGCTGCACTGCATCTAAGGTAAAAGGCAATAATGGACTGTATCTATGATTTATGGTGCATTCCTGTCCTTTTCACCTGCACTCACAAAATGGTCTGCAAAGCACCCATGCAGACACCCTTGCATCATGGTGCAAGGGCACCTGAGTTGCAGGGATGCTTGTTATTGTGCAGGAATATTGTGCAGGAAGCGACACCTTCCTGCACATAAATAATCAAAGGAGGTGCATTAATCTTTCTATTTGTGCAGCAGGATACAGCACACATAGCAAAAGGTAAAAGAAAGAGGAATTAAGGTATTCATCCTTTTTGCACATCTCTTACACCTCCCCTGGGCCAGTGTAGTCTTTTGCCACATTCCCAGGTTTAATAATCTCGTAAACATGGGAATGTGTCAAATGCCATTGGTGTTACGTGGGAACACCTACGATTACTCTAACGGCATGCCTCCCTATCGCAGGATGAGACAACACAGCAACTTGCACCACGTTGCCTCAGTCCATATCTACAAGGCCATGAAAAGCCAAGCAGGGTGGCTTTACATGACCTTGCAGATATAGCCCTGCAGTGTGCACCACCAGACTGTCATTATAAGTGACATTCAGGTGGCGCACAGGGGCTTGTAAATAAGCCCCACAGTCTTTACACACTATTGCCATTACCACTTCCTCTAGATTGTGATGGGGTGTCTGATAGTCAGTGCATATTTGCATCACACATGCACTGTACATGCACACATTAGTGTGCATTGCCACATTTGTTTGTTGTGATTTTTCCACACATAATGCATTTGGTGCATGTAATTAATATGCACACATGCTTTTGACAGCATGATTTTGATCTACCTAAATTTTAGATTGGCAAGGTTCACATTGGTGAGATGTCAATGTATGGAATGTTTACAGTAAATGTGAAATGACAGTCTGTACATATTTGTTCTCTACATTGATTTATTTACATACTTACAAACTATGTTGCCAATGATTTTGCAAATTACATTATTTTCCAATCACACATAATTAGTCGGAATATAAATTGTGAACTATGTGATTCCTTCTCTGTGTTTCAGCTACAGCTCCGACATTTTGACCTCTGTCCTTCTCATCTGTGTCATCCTGCTTCTTGCACATCTTGGCCCTGGTCCCATTTGACATTTGTCCGTACACAAGTATAATGCAGGATACAGCATTCCAGTATTGTTTGACATACTGTTTATGTGGAGTACAGCAGTCCCCAGACATATCAAGGCACTTCAAATGTGACTTCAGCAGGCCAAATGTCCTTACGACTATGCCCCTGGTCTTGGTCAGCTATTTGTTGTATTTTTGGTGTGCCTCGATCTGTGGATTCACAAACGGGGTTATTACCCACATCCTCAGACCATATCCTTGGTCAGCTGAAAAGACAAAGAGAGATGAGACACTCAACGCACTTTGACATTCTGACACAGTGGCTTTGTATGTCTTGTGACATGTGTGTTTGATGTGGGCCAAATAATGGTACATATATGAGGTACACCCCACATACATGTGCACTGTAGGGCTCATCTACAGGCAGTTTGCGCCACTGGTCACTTTTTGTGATGCACCTGCAGCGCATAGTGCAGACCCTGTCTACAAGGCCTTGCAAAGCCACTTTGCATGACTTTTCCTGGCCTTGTAGATATAGAGTAAGGCACCGCACCTCAAGTTGTTGCATTGCCTCACTCTGCATCATAGGGGGTGTTCCATGGGTGTTGTAGTAGATTTTCCTATGCAACACCCATAAGTCTTGATGCATTCTCAGATTTACAAAAATCTGTAGCCTGGGGGTGCTTCAAAATCTTATGCCTCCCAGGGGAGGCATAACGAGTAGGAATAGCTTTATTTCCTCTAGTTTTATCCTCTTTCTATGTGTGCTGCTTCCTGCAGCACACATAGAAAGATGTGAACACCTCCTTAAATGTTTATGTGCATGAAGATGTCTCTTCCTGCACAAGACAATTGGGACAACAATGCAGGCACTCTTGCACCATGGTGCACATGTGCCTGTGTTGACGCTAGACACCAATTTGTGCACTGACACATGTAGAATGGACAAGAATGTAATTGATACGACACATTACTGCCCTTTATTATGGATGCAGGATAGTGCAGCAATAAGCCTTGCAGCACTGCCCTGCACCAAAATGTTGAAGATGAGGCCCTGTATGAGTTACCACACACAGATATGAACATTGGGCCATTATACAGTTGTAGTTGTTACAAACCAATAGGCCATTCCCATATTGGTCAGTCTGAAATCTCTTGTTGATGATGGAGTGGTGAAAGGTGTATGCATCATGAGCACTCCTAGGATATTTGGCCAGGATGTTGGTAAACAGGTAGCAATGATTCAAGATAGCCTGAAGGTTAATGGAGTGTGTGTGTTTCCTGTTCTGGTATATGTGTGGCATAGCTGCTGGAGGAACAAGTTGCACATGTGTGTAGTACATGGCATCCAGCACATATAGGAATGGCGTAGAATCCTTGTTTTGTCTCCAGCTGCATTAGTTGCGTGTTGGGGAAGAGAAGGTACTGCGGTGTTAAGGATGTGATGGCATCCAGAACAGTATTGAGGAAAGTCAAGAATGATGGTTGGGAGATACCAGCCACTTTGGCTGTGGTGATCTGGAATGACCCAGATGCCAACATGTAGAGCACAGCCATGAGTTTCACTTGTTGAGGCATGTTGGTGACCTGGCAAGTTGTTGGATTGAGCCTAGGTGCTATTTGATGCAGTAATCGGTCAATTGATTGCCTTTTTAGACGGTAGTGGGTAATGAACTAATCCTTCCTTAGGTAAAGGAGGCTAATCCGCTGCTGAGGTATGGGCTCCCTTCTCCTGCTCTGTCTTTGTGGTGAGCGGGTGGGTTGAGGTGCGTGTAGTTGTGGTGGAGGGAGTTGTGGCCTCCTCCATGACACTTTCAGCTGCAAGATGAGGTAATTCATGTTTTGACTGAGCTTATCAAACAGTTCTGTCTGAGTTCTCTTTATGTTCAACTGCCAATGCGCCATTTCCTACGCCTGGGTTACTGATGCTTATGAATTTTTACGCATTTGTACACTTGCACGAAACTCCCAACCAATGCGTCACTTTTTAGTTTCCTTGTAAATATCCATGTATATGTTTTGTGGTGAAACTTATGCAGTAATGCCTACCTTGAATACATGAATACTTATGTGAGGCAGCCGGATCAAGCGCAGGAACATTTTGATGCAGAATGACTAAAAGTGACACATCTGCCTAGGTCAGTGGTTCCCAAAATTTTTACTCCAGAGAACTCCCACTGAATCATTACTGGAAGCCATGGACCCCTAAGCAATTGTACAATTTAAATTTCAAACATTAAAAAAGGAAATTCACAAAAACCACACAAACAAGTACACACCAAACAAATACTGAATTACTAAAAATATATTTACTTTATATTGAAAAATGATGCAAAAATCAAAAATGTGATGGGACATTTGGGGCTGCATCTCGGTGGCTAACTTTTTAATGTTTAGTTTTATTTTAGGAAAACTGAATCCTCAGGTCAAATTTAACATTTCTCAAGTGATTTTTATTTTTATTTTATAGGTACATAAGATCTGAGAAAACTTTTTCACATAAATATGTGGTGAGGAAAGGAAGTCAAAGCATAAGGGTGTCTCATCTCTCAATAGCTTCTCTATCACATGTAACTAGGGTGTCAGAGCACTTTACAGGGCACTACAAGGTGTAGGACTCACATGCCATCCACATTGGTAGGCATTTTCTGAGAGTGGTTGTCTGGAGAAGCACAAACTCAGGATTCAGAACACAACACAGTGGTTAGAGTTGACTTGAATAAGAAGAATGTATTTCTATGCAAGCAAACATTTTTAGCAGCATAAGGAAAATGAAACGCTAGGGAAAAAAACAACTTTCTAATTTGTGCCATGCAGTTTGCATGCAGCTCCTTAATAGTACTTCATAGCTCACTGTGCTAGATTACGAATGTAACTTATGAACTGTACATTAACAAAATAATCTCTGTGACAAAAGCAGTATCCCACTATGGCATTGTAGTGAATCTTAGTTTGTTTTAATGGGACACAGGAGTTAGCTCAGCCTTTGGTTTCCAGACTCGTGCCCCAGTCACCTAGTGACTTTTACCTTACTTAGCTTGCTCTGTTTTATCGCATTTATTTAATTAAATTTAAGATGGCTGCATTGTTTTTAGTAAGTTCTATGTACAAAGGCACATGTTCCACAATTGTCCAATATTTCAATCTTCACAGTTTATTTCTGTATTCTTCTTTCAGAGAATCAGCTTCAGTTTAGACTCCAGCCACTCTTGCCCACACGTGTTTCGTCTGGGGAATGACCCATGGACTTCATAAGGGCTGCAATTACACCTATACATAGTATTGTATACCTTCCACTTCACATAAATACTATTCTTTTACAGAACAATCCACCTCCTGTGAAGTAAGTGGGAACCTCGAGTAATTTACATCACCTTTTTCTCACCCCATTTCCGTGTATTATGTGACCATAAGATATATATGCATATATATCCATTATTTTCATATAATAAATCTTATAAGTTATATTTGAGATAATTTAAGATCATTTTATTGTGTACATGCATAAACATGTGAGACCCTACTTTATTACTACGCCCCCGTATTGTGAGTGTTAAACACACTACAACCATCACCGATAAGAAGTACCTGTAGATTAGTTTTTCCCTACACGTCAAGCTGTTGTCCAACTTCCATTCTTATTTTGTTCTCTTTCGCCCAACATTTTCGTATGCTTTTCAAGTGTTCTTGAATCTCCAAATCTCTTATATATATTTTCCCCTCATATCCACGTCCTATAAAAATGATCTATTGTTAGCGTCACCCTTATCATATTACTCTACATTCTAATCCAGTCCAAACTCCTCACACATAATTAACATACCCTTGTCCATCTCATCCATTTATATATCTTGCACTATGCACCTATTATGCTGTGTGTCTCCATCGTCACTCCATATTCTATTTACAACGAAGCCTATATTCCAGCCGTCTCATATGCCTCCTCGGCGTGTCCTCCTTCATTGTATTTCAATCGCACGTAAATTAAGCTTTCCCCAATTCTCGTCAATAGCGTGCTGTTCATGCATACATTCTATATCAATCTATGCCATTACGGTCACCTTGACCAATGCCTTCTTATCTCACTGCCACCCGTCATTATATATTTCATATCACAAAACATTGTTTATTCTCTGCTCCCAATATATGCCCACTTTTAACCTCCTTTGAACTCTCTTCTGTTCACTCACCCACGTTTATCCTCCTCACCTGCTGCACATGCAGTTCCTTTCATTCATTCATTTCACGTTATAACCGCTTTGTTTTTAGGGTCGAGCCTGCGTTGCATGCGCTCGTGCATGCGTATCGCAGCGAGACGCTTTAGTTCTTAGAAAAGGGCTCGGAGCCCTGTCGACCTCACGTCAGTGTGTTTCATTGGTTCGTGGGCTTGCCTAGTAAAATCTGCTTGCTTTCATTAGTGGAAGGTATGTACACGTCATGCCTTTTCCGGTGGCTAGCCCTCCTCGAGCGCAGCGACCAAGTACAGAAAACATGCGAGGCTCGCTGTTTTCTGTCGGATTGTGGACTACTTTTTCTCTATTTTCCTAGCGCGATTTCTCTTGGCAGAAGTCAAGCGCTTTACACAGTTAATTTCACTTTTTCTGGTTACGTACATAAAAGCACTTTTGCCGATAGATGAAAAGTCGGGTTAGGAGTTTACAACGCGATCAGCTCTAAGATGAGCAAACGCGAGACTCGTTGCATTGCAAATGCTTGTTATAACCTGCATTGACACCAAAACCGGACTGAATTTCCAAACTCTCTCTGCCTTCACCCCTCTCAAGATAAATCGTATTGGGACTATTTTCTCTCTATATGAATTCTTCATCTGTTATCCCTACTTCGCGTCACTGTATACATTTCTATTGCCTCCCACCTTAACGAGTGTCTTCCAAATCGCTGTAGAAATATGTTTAACGATAAAGAAAATTCATTCTCTATCCCCAATATATTCCCACTTTTGACATCATTTAAGCTCTTCCCTGTCCACTCACCCCCATTTGTCGTCCTCATGTGCAGCGAGTACACTTCCTTTCATTTTCTTAGCCCACTCTCTATCTCCTTTGTTTTTATAACCTCTGTCCAGTTCACATAAAAAACGGACTAGATTTCCAAGCTCTCTCTGCTGGCACCAATCTTAAATGGAAATCTTCATGAAACTGTTGCTCTATGTCTGAATTCTTCGTGACCTATCCCAACTTAGTATCATTGATGAGTTAGGTCGCACATCCATAATATCCCCTACTGGTATAATTAAAAGCCTTACTCCTTTATTATTATCTCCACAAACTTCAATATCATTACCCTAATTTTTTTTATATATATTTGTTTATCTGCCTTCCTATTTAACTCTCCTCCCATTAGAGTCTACCTACTATTGTATGTTCCACATGAAAATATGTGATAGACAAACTCAGCCTTTGGCTACAAATTCAATTTTAGAAAAACAAAAATAGTCTTTCTCAGCATACTGTTCTTGGGATACGAGCTATCAAACGAGGGGAAGATCCTGGCCCCGCACTTTCTAGAGAAATGTGCTCAACTTCACCCACCTAACACGCTCAAGAAACTATAGTCTTTATTTGTTTTTTTCAACTTTGGCAGAACTTACATTCCTGACTATGCACAATGTATCAAGCCACTCTCTAACTTATTACGCCCTGATTTTTCTAGCAGACACTGGACTGTTGAACACACATGCATCCTTAGGGATGTGCAACAGTGCATACTAGAAGTAAAACATTTCCACACATGTGACGACAAAACAAATTTGGTTATCAGGATAATTTCTGGTGTCATTGGGTTTACTTATGTCACCTTTAACGAGGGTGACACAGTGCCCATAGCATACAAATCTCATTTATATTCTAATGCAGAACAACATTTTGCACCCACAGAAAAAAATCTTACTGCAGTTCAGATAGCTGTCATTAAGGAGATGCCGCCTGCCCAAGGGAAACGCATCATTGCCGTTACCCCGGTGCCAGCCTGCGAGGCCGTCACCAAAGCAAACATTCCTAACGCGAAAGCATTACATCCACACTGGATTTAGTGACAACCTCCCTGACTGTCACCGATGTTGACTACATCTTTGATCCAAAACTATAGACACAAGAATTTCTCCAATATGAACAGGAGTATCCCACTCCCCTAGATATTTTGCCACTTGACAGATACCATATTGTCATTTACACTGATAGTTCAGCACAACCAGCTGTAGGTACCAAACATCAATATTCAGCCGCTTGTCCAGCCGTGAGTGCAGTGATGAAAGATGGAGTTTTCCACCCTTACAATACCTATACACAGACCCTAGGGGACTGCGCAGCTCAGCAGGCTGAACTCAAAGCCCTTATTTTAGCACTAGAACACACAGAGCCAGGATTGCTGACTTTAATTGTCTGTGACTCATCAGACTGCGTCCAGTCCAACAATGATTACCTTAATCATTGGCAACTGAATGGGCTTAGAGATTCCAAAGGGAACACCATAAAACACAGAATTCTGTGGGGGAGGGTGGCTGATCTTAAGGATAAGCTACCTTTCTCCATGCAGTACATACATTGGGCCACCAACGTGTAGGAGTACACGTTATCAGCAACACTTTGGCTGATGAAGCAGCCAAATGGGCAGCAGCTACGGCTTCTGTGGCTGCAGTGACTCATTCACAGACAAGGTTGGATAATTAAATTCTGACTGCCATAAAAGCTTAGCCTGAAGGCAAGTCCCTTCCAAAAGCATACCCTACAAATTAGTCTCTACCCATCAGTGCGCAGAATGTCACCTACGCAAAAATTCCTGGGGTTGGAGGTACAGCGAACCCCAATGAAGAGCAGAGATTAGATCTAATAAAAGCAGTGCATGAGGGTGTCGTTTCTGCTCATGCTGGTGTTTCAGCTACAGTAACACTCTTAAAGAAATGCTTATGGTGGCCAGCTCTATACAAATAGACAAAACAATATGTCCTTTGTTGTGCCATCTGCCAGCAGATAAAGGGCTCAAACATCAAACACCCACAGCAACATCCCTCTTAGTGTCCAGCAGACCACTACAATGTGGGTACCTGGACCACTGCGGTCCACTTCAACCTGATGGTGCCTACAAATACATATTAGTTGCTGCAGATTCTTGTTCTAGATTCCTGGGGGTATGGCCTCAGCGGCCGGCTGAAACTCGAACTGTTATAAAGGAGTTGCTGATCTTTATCGGTACATATGTGGTTGCAGCATTCCATTCGGACCAGGGCCCTGCCTTTGCCTCTAAGGCATTCAGGGACACCATGGGGACGATGGGTGTTGAACTCCATTAATCCTAACATTACCATCCGAGGGAAAGTAGGTCATGGAGAGGCGGAACCGTGATCTAAAGCAGTCCTTAACAGCTAGAGTATTAGGTTCTGGTCGCAGCTGGCTTCATCACCTATATGGGGTCCAGAGAGTACTGAACTATCTGACAAGACTGTCTTTGGGGGGGGCGCACTCCCTGTGAGGTTCTCTTTGGTATACCTATGTATGTCACAGATCTTGATGGCCCTGGTTTAGTGGCAGCAGACACACCTTTTGACATAAATGAACGTCTCACTGTTTTACAGGAGCTTCAGCAATTTTGTGATGATAAATCATCTGCCAGTGCTGCCACTTTAAGAATAAGGCATTTACCAACAACTTCCACTGGCTGGATTCCTAAAGTCCGGTATCTGGTTTGTGAGAAGATCGTTGTGAAGAAGGAATTTGGTCCATCCATCAGAGCACCAGTCCCAGCCCTGGGAGTACAAGGTACTAGAATTGTCATCTTACCACCGCTGCCTGGTTCAAAGCAAACAGATTCATTTCCAATGATGATGTCAAAGTTCACCATGTTGCCCATCCTGCACATTAGACCCAGAGGTCCCTTGGGTAGTTCCCGGTCCCCTCTCACTACCCAACAGGACATACCTCTTCAAAGTAGAAATAACAACACTAGTTTGTACTGCACAACAATGTCCAATGATGCTACAATTACCTTTTCGATCGTGGGGAGGGTGGAAAATGAGCTCTTGCTGATTCCAGTTACCACTTCAATGACAGATTTGCCTGTTTTCTACACCAACACTACACAGACTGATGACACCGTCTACTATGAGTCTCCAAACGAAGTGGATCCATCCACCAGTGATGTACCTGCTCCTGCATTTGCAGAGACTGCCTCTGGTTATTTCATCGACATTGATGACTTTTCTTCTTACTCATCCACTCAGTAATTGAAAATGTTCCATAGACATGTAAGCTGTAACTATGGCTTGAAAAGAACTATTTAATTCACCCATGGAACTATTTATAGTTCTGCATGATATTTTTTGCATAGTTTCTATGGATTGGTTTCGTGACTGTTTTCTTTTTGCTAATAAATGGTCCTTACCTTCCTGAACGGTCCTCTGTTGCACCTGTGGATGAAGTCTTAACTCCATATCATTCCTCACATAGGGTTCGAAGAGATGGGATTGTATGGGACAACGTTACATTTGATAAATACGGGCCTACTGAGATCATTCAAATTACATATGTATTCAAAATATCTATGACAGATGCAATTACACCTGGAGTTGTATCTGATGATTGGGATGTCCAGAAAGTTGATTCCATGTTAACTGAAATGAAGGACTACTCAGTGTTTGAAAGTGATGATGCATGCAATGAATTATGGGGAAATGTTCTGTTACAATAACTGGGGACATTCCTACCTGTACTACTAGACACAGACAAGTACTTAACTACAGACAGTGAGAGCACTGTTCAACACCAACTGTGTGGAGCCCAAAATGGTATACAGATAAATTTACTTATTTTTCTGGCCATGACTCAAAACATTCAGAATCATATTATTTCAAATTACCTCCTTCACGAATTGGGAAATTTTTGCTAACGGATACAAAACTGATTCATTCAGACTCCTTTGTTTCCTATCCTGCAGTTGAAGGTTCCGAATACTGGAGGAACACTGTTGATTTAATGAGTGTATGGGGAACACAAGATTGGCAAATACAGGGTAGGGAAGCTGTATTTAGAGCATGCCTGATTCCTGTGCAAATGATATTTTTAAATGACACCATTCAATGGATATCCTGTCTGGGGTTAGCAAAAATAAAAGAAATGAACACACCCAGTAACCCCACACCAAAAACGTTTAATGATTGGCAATTCTTCCTGAATGTCACTGAGGAAGAGCTAGATGCAGAGGTTCAGGCTGGTACTTTCCAGTCCCAGCGGGTGGTTGATTTGGCCAATAGACACCATTGGATGTCAGTCATGTTTCTTGAATTCCTTAGGGGGTTTCAAGATTAGCCGGCCAGACCCTTGCTTTGTCTCGGGTCAACACACGGGTCTAGTTACAACATACGGTGTGGGTAAACAGTGCCAACAATGGGTACAGTCTAACAAGTTAGCTGCAGTCAAAGAACATCTTAACACTCTTTCTGAAGATGTAGACTTACAGGACTTTTTGCTAGGTCCTAGAATGCCACGCTCTAAAAGATTCATCTATGCTATGTATCATGAGATATAGAAGCCTTCTCAGATAGAAGCTGATGCCCATTTGAGGCAGATAGACAAGGAAAACTTAGAAAAGGCTTTAGCTGTTGTCGATAACAGCAAGAACACTCTATCCAACAGGATCCATTCCCTAACAAACATTGTGTTGTCTGTAATTGATATAATTCTGACAGACATGTCACTTTTATGTCATAGACAAAGTCAGCTGCGTTCTATCATGCAGTTAGGATGGACGTTACAGACATTGAAAAATGGCTGAATTCCATCTAAGTAGATTAACAGTAGTGAATTGTTCACCACCTTTAATTTATCCCGGGAACAACCGACGATGGCTAAAAAGGAAGCAAGTTTCACCATGCTCCAAATAGAGAAGTTAAAAAAGTTGCCTTTCACAGTTGCAGAGAGTCCTTCAACAGAATGGCTCCTACATGGCATCATTAATCTGCCCATTTCTACTTTTCATTTTTTTTAAATGCTTGGAACATCTTGATGTGGGCAGGTACAAGCAACTAGGCGATAGCTATATTAAAGAAGAGTGGGAGTTGCCCTTTGAATGCAAATGAATGAACAGCGAAACAGAGGTCTTTCTTAGCGGATGCAAATATGAGACTACTGTTAGTCATTCAATGATCTGCAAACAGTTGCCCCTTCACAGCCTTTGCAATGCAGGGGTCACAAACTTGGCCTGTTTTCTGAAGGGTACTCCCGTTCCTTTGATTCAACCAGCATGTCATGTACTTTTGAATGGAAGTTATGTGGTGCTGAGTGACAAAAACTGTTGCGGTAGGCGACCAGGAATTGCCTACGCAATTTCAGTCTCTAAGGTTGTTACGTTTTGTGGACAAGTTTTATTCCGTCCCACATGAGAGATAAAAGTATCAGAAATGTTGCCTCACACTGATTCTGTTGATGTAAATTATGACAAGTTGAGCAGACTAAAGGCGCTACAGTTCCAAAGTCAAGTCACTTTGACATCAGCTAGAGAGACGTATGCTCTTGAGATTGCAAGGTCATCAGCTGAGATACAATTCCTATTAAATACCAACTTCCCCAAGCACTTTTGAGAGCTGGTATCCAGAATTTGCAACGCCTCGAGCACTACTGGGATTGCCCACTTCTTCAACGCTTTTGGGTCTGGATTTGTGTCCATCTTCAGGACTATCTTCGGAGTCATTCCATCGGCCATCCATTTACTCTTTAACAGTGTGTGTTTGGTGGTTTTCCTATAATTCCGGCATTGATTGGCGGAATACTGCTGCTATTTCTTCTGATTCGCATTAGTTGTGTCTTACCAGCTACGCGAAGCAATGGAGCCACTGCCACCAGCTGAACGGTGCAGTGAACGCATAGTTCAGGTCTTTGATGCTTGGTTGCTGAAGGAATTGGAGTACGCTTGGTGATTGTCATTCCGACCACTCCTATGGTGCATGCAACCAGTCTTTTACTGCGTATGGTGCCTCTTCTAACACTTGCCTACAGTGAATCTTGCTGTTATGCCAGGGCCTCCTGAGGACCAAGTACGGCTGATGTCCCTGATGAGGGTTCACTCATGGTTGTGCTCCTTGAGACTAAGGCTGATTTGTGAGGCCACTTATGAGACACCCTTGGTGAACGATCTGCTCTTTTTGGCGCTGTGGAGAGTGCCACTCCTGCAGGTGGACCTGCACAAGAGACTACTACGCACTCCTGCTCTGTGGATCCATCTGCTTTTCCTGTGATTTATATAATATCTGACGATGTGGCCCCTTTCCTGAGGTCCTTTCCATTCAATGGCTTTGAAGATGCTCTTCAAGATCATGACTGTTAGAAAGATTGGATGATTGGCTTATTATATAAAATTCAAAGTTTGCATTTATTGCCCTTACTTTGGCCTGGTATGCTTGTCATGATCGACATTATGGCCCTCATTATGACGTTGGCGGTAAATCTCGCTTAACGCCACGTTGACGGGTGCCAACTTACGGCAGCGGCGGCGGATATCCGTTCACCATATTATGAAACACACACACCAATCCGACAGAATACAGCCACAGACACAAATCTGCCAGACCAAAGGTCAGTGATAAAGTGGCGGTATCAAAACCAACACCGTTACGCCAACAGAACAACACCCACTGCATTTTGACCCTCGAATCACCACGGCGGACATTCAACTGTGGTGAACCATACCGCCACACCCACAATGGACACCAACAGACAAAACAACACCACAATGGACATTTCAAACAACACACACCTAACACCCATACACACACCACACCCACACCACTATAAAACACCCACCCACATTACCCACAATCCCTTTACAAATACAAATCATTGGCACAAGACTGACACCATGACCACTGCTACAACTACATACACATGACACATACACCCATACATCCCTACGCACCCCACTTTAAACACCCCAATACATTACCAAACACACCAATTACATAACACCCATGGCACCACAAAGGAACCCCCGTTTCACTGAGGAGGAGTTAAGGGACATGGTGGAGGAAATTGTCAGGGCAGAGCCACAGCTATTTGGAGCACAGGTGCAGCAGATATCAATAGTAAGGACGATGGAGCTATGGTGGAGAATCGTGGACAGGGTCAACGCAGTGGGTCAGCACCCAAGAACAAGGGATGACATCAGGAAGAGGTGGAACGACCTACGGGGGAAGGTACGTTCCATAGCAGCAAGACTCCAGCTCGCTATCCAGAGGACTGGCAGTGGGCCCCACCTCCTGCCCCACAACTCACAGCATGGGAGCAGCAAGTCTTGGCAATACTGCATCCTGAGGGCCTGGCAGGAGTCGGACCGGACTCTGGTAAGTCAACTTTCAACAATGATCACCCCCCCACCTGCATGCCATCATTTACCCTCACCCTCACTCCCATCACTCCACTCCATCCCACACACTCCACCATCACATCGCACTAATCCCAATGCCAAGCCCTGCATGATGTACCAATGCGCGGACACCCCTCACAGCCCTACATGGACACCCATCACTAAAGCATGCACAGCATAGGGAAACTAACAATCCCACCATCCACCAACATACACAAGTAAAAGCTGGCAGGACAGCACCAACCATAGAGGGGAAGCCAGGGATGTGCAATATGTCATACACATGAAGCATTATACATCATTTACATCCCCACAGGTACCCCAGCCCATGTCCTTGGAGAGGAGGTGCCAGCACTATCCAGTCCCCCAACTGAAAAGGCCCAGAGTTATCACAGTAACTATGGTCTTCAGGATCTGGACGATCTACCTGGCCCATCAGGGACCACTGGACAGCCAGTTACCCAATCCCAGTCACAGACCACCACAGAGCCTCCCCATCAGTAAACAACACCACAGCACCCACCCAGCATACCAAACCTCTGTTCCAGGACACATCAATCAGCAGTGTGCCTACCTGTACAGGGACCCCAGGCCACACCTCACACCCAAGACAATCAGGGCCTGGGGTCAGTGGCAGTGGGCACACGGTTCAGGGGACAGAGCCACAGGCCAACAGGGAATCTGGGAGAAGTGCTGTGTACCAGGGGGAAGACAGGACCAGGGAACTGACTCTCCAGGTGGTGCTCTCTGAAGTCCTGAGAGCCTATCAACATTCCCAGGACACAATGGGGCAGATCGTAGACAACGTGCAGGAGAAGAAGCGGCTGCAGGAGGGACAGCATCAGGGGATCAGGGAGGGTTTGCAGGCCATCAACAACACCCTAATCCCCATAGCAGGGGTGCTGGCAGATATGGCCAACATTATGAGGGAGGCACTGTCACACCAGCGGGCCCCTGCCCCTAGCCAGTCATCTGAACAGCCTTCCACTTCCACTGCCGCTAGTGGCCAGGAGGCCCCGCCACAGGACTCAATGGCCACCAGCACCCCTCCCACTGCAGAAGGTGAACCACCCCGCAAACGTTCCCTGCGATCCAGACAGAAGCCAGAGACATTTGCCAAGACCCCGCCAAGAAATAAGACTCTCTTGATTGTCCCCCCTTGTGTCCCATTCAGTCACCCTGTCCACCTTGAACTGCCATTGCTCCCCTTCCTATGTCCCCTTGGACAATGCACCTGTGCTATGAACAGACTGGAACAATACCCTAGACTTTCCTCCATCATCACCCTATCCCACTGCACTTCCTCCTCTATATATTAGCACTTCAATAAACACCCTTTGATATAAATCGATTTTGAGTATGTCATGTATTTCAAATATGTATTGACTGAAACAGGTACAACCAGTTCAAATGAACTGTACATCGAATGAGCACAGAATGAATGACCTGTAGCTGACTGTTGAGATCACACCAGGAGTATTTGCCATATCACCAACATATGCAAAATGAATAGCCAGAGATAACAGTAAGTAGGCATACAAGTGGGAAGTACCAGCATGCCAAAGCCACACAGAATACAACCAAAGTTATTGAAATGTAAAGTTGCACTGTCTCACCTGTGTGTCATTGGAAGTACTGACAGATTCCAGATGTGCTGTTGTCCACATCCTCATCCTCATCCTCTGCCTCCTCATCCTCACTGTCCACAGGGTGCACTGCTGCCAAAGGGGCATCTCCAGTCTTCTCCTCCAGTAGAAAAGGCACATGTCGTCTGAGGGCCAAGTTGGGCACCATGCAGCATGCCACTACTATCTGGTAGACCTTCTTGGGTGAGTAGCACAGGGATCCACCTCACAGGGTGCACTGCTGCCAAAGGGGCATCTCCAGTCTCCTCCTCCAGCAGAAAAGGCACATGTCTGAGGGCCAAGTTGTGCACCATGCAGCATGCCACTACTATCTGGCAGACCTTCTTGGGTGAGTACCACAGGGATCCACCTGTCAGATGGAAGCACAAGTACCTGGCCTTCAGGAGGCCAAAGGTCCTTTCAATGATCCTTCTGGATTGCCATGTGCCTCATTATAATGTTCTTCTGCCCTTGTCCTGGCATTCCTCACAGGGGTCAGCAGCCATGATAGGTTTGGGTAACCAGAATCACCTGTAAATATTGAGGGACAGCATGTAGCCACACACTATCCTATATGGCCAACAGCATAGGCATACACCAACATATACTGGGTGGGAACTAGGGCTCACTTATTAGCCACATCCTGTGCCTCTGTAGTTGCCCCATCACATTTGGGATGCTGCTATACCTCAGGACAAAGGCATAATGCACCGACCCAGGATACTTAGCATTGACGTGGGAGATATACTGGTCCACCAAGCACACCATCTGCACATTCATAGAGTGGAAACTCTTGCGATTCCTGAACACCTGTTCATTCTGGCAGAGGGGGGCAAATGACTATGGCTCTCATTACAACATTGGCGGTAAAAGCTGTTTACCGCTGTGCAGAAGACCGCCAATACACCGCCGCGGCCGCAGAATTCCGCCACAGCAATTACGACCCACTGCTCGGAATCCGCCAAAATCTAGACACCCACACAAGTCCGCCACACCAAAGGTCAGTGATAAACTGACGAAAACAAAACCTCCACCGTCACGCCAACAGAAATACGCCCACACTATCACGACCCTCGAATCCACGCAACGGTCTTTCAACCGCGGTATTCCATTGGCGGTACACACCGCCACGCTCAAAATACACACACATTTACAAAACACAACTACATTGGACAAATCGAAATACACACACCTGATACACATACACACACCACACACCACTCCCACACACCCAATACAATATAAAACACACACCCACATCACCCACAAACCCCTACGACCAAAACACAATACCATCACCCTCATAACTTCCACACACCTCACACAACACACCACTAAATATCACCCCACTTATCACAACACACACCACCCCACACATCACCCACACCACCCCATGGCACGGCAAAGACACCCCAGGTTCTCTGAGGAGGAGCTCAGGGTCATGGTGGAGGAAATCGTCCGGGTAGAGCCTCAGCTATTCGGAGCACAGGTGCAAACCCCTCCATAGCTAGGAAACTGGAGCTATGGCGAAGAATAGTGGACAGGGTCAACGCAGTGGGACAGCACCCAAGAAATAGGGATGACATCAGGAAGAGGTGGAACGACCTATGGGGGAAGGTGCGTTCCGTGGTCTCAAGACACCACCTTGCGGTTCAGCGGACTGGCGGCGGACCCCCACCTCCTCCCCCACAACTAACAACATGGGAGGAGCAAGTCTTGGCGATTTTGCATCCTGAGGGCCTCGCAGGAGTAGATGGAGGAATGGACTCTGGTAAGTCAATTCTTAACTATTACATCCCCCACCCTACCTGCATGCTATCACATACCCCCACCCTCGCCCTCACCCCCATCACTCCAACTCCTCACAAATTTCCCAATATCACAAACCACACATCCCAACACCAAGCCCTGCATGCAACAACAAAGCATGGGTATCCATCACGAATGCATGGCCACTGCACATACCCATACACCCCCTAAACCACCATGACACAAGTTCCCACACAGGAATGCAAGCACTGAGGTACACGGTCACCCACCCATTGCACACCATGGCACACACAGATGCAATAAACATCCTTTTATCCCCTGCAGGACACCTACCCAACGTCACCGGACAGGAGGGTCCACACATGTCCACACCACCAACAGAAGAGGCCCACTTTGATGACAGCAGCTCTGTCCAACTGGATCTAGATGACCAGCCCGGCCCATCTGGAACCTCGGGACAGTCGGTTCCCCTCACACTGGCACAGGCCACCACAGAGCTTCCCCCCTCTGGAAACCCCAGCACTGCATCCACCCAGCGGGCCCATACCTCTGTCCCCAGGACACGTCAATCAGCAGTGTGTCCACCACTACAGGGAACCCAGGCTACCCCAACAACAACAGGGACCTGGGGGCAGCGGTAGTGGGCACACAGTCCAGGGGACAGAGGCCCAGGAACACAGGGGAACTGGGAGGGCTGCTGTGCGACAGTGGAAGGACAGGTGCAGGGAACCCACTCTCCACGAGGCCCTCTCCTACATCATGGGAGCCTACCACCATTCCCAGGAGATGATGGCAACAGTACGGGCCAAGTTTCAGGAGACCCAGTGGCTGCAGGAGGAACAGTATTTGGGCTTCAGGGAGGAACTCAGATCCATGATTTCCACCCTGGGCATCATCGTAGGGGTGCTGAAGGAAGTCCTCAACACCAGGAGGGACACTGTGGCACAACAAGCGGCCCCTGACACTAGCCTGGACGATGAACTGCCCACCACCTCCGCCGGCGCTAGTGGACAGGAGGCACTGCCACAGGACCACCACACCAGCACCCCACCCCCTACAGAGGGAGAACCACCCCGCAAACGGTCCCTGAGATCCAGGACAAAGACAGAGAACGATGCGAAGACCCCCGCCAAGAAATGAGACCGCCCTGATTGTCATCCTTCTGTCCCACCTTGTCACCCTGTCCATTCTCAAACTGCCCCAGCTCCACTTCCTATGCCCATTTGGGCAATGCACCTGTGAGGCTAATAGACTGGACTCTGCCATGGACATTCCTCCACCATCAACCCTCACCATTTTACAGCACCGTCCAATATTGAGCACTTAAATAAACACCCTTAAAGCACAAAACAATATGGAGTCTGTCTGTGATTTCGAATTAGTGTATTAGCAATTACAGTGTCAAAATGCTCTTTCAATTGTAATGTCAACATACCTATGTAACACAGCTCAAGTCCATGAGGAAACACAGCAGATGTCACTCAGTGGGACCCACATCTGTGAAATCGCAAGGGAAAGTGACAACTCAGTGACCATACACTGGGTGAAAACGACAGACAGTAGAGAGGTAGTAGTGTTAAAGTACATGTAGTAGGCAAGTTTGTATTCTTACCTGTGTCTCACTGGAAGTATTGCAGGATCACCGAGTTCCTGTTGTCGATGTCCTCTTCTTCTGCTTCCTCGTCTTCACTGTCCACAGGCTCCACAGCTGCCACAACACCTCCATCTGGACCATTCTCCTGCAGAAAAGGCACCTGTCGTCGCAAAGCTAAATTGTGAAGCATACAGCAGGCCACGATGATCTGTAGGGATATCCCCAGACCCAGACAACCATTCCCACTGACTTGCTTCCAGGTGCTCACCTAATAGCCACACACGGTGCCTCTGGAGTTGCCCCATTACATAAGGGATGCTGTTATTCCGCAGGATGTAAGCGTAATGCACTGAGCCAGGGAATTTGGCATTCACATAGGAGATGTACTGGTTGGCCAAACACACCATCTGCACATTCATGGAATGGTAACTCTTCCAGTTTCTGTACACCAGTTCACTCCTGCGGGGGGGTACCAAAGCCACATGTGTCCCATCAATGGGACCTATGATGTTGGGGATATGTCCCAGGGCATAGAACTCACCTTTCACTGTAGGCAAATCCTCCACCTGAGGGAAAACGATGTAGCTCCGCATGTGTTTCAGCAGGGCAGACAACACTCTGGACAACACGTTGGAAAACATAGGCTGGGACAACCCTGATGCTATGGCCATTGTTGTTTGAAATGACCCACTTGCAAGGAAATGGAGTACTGACAGCACCTGCACTAGAAGGGGGATTCCTGTGGGATGGCGGATAGCTGACATCAGGTCTGGCTCCAACTGGGCACACAGTTCCAGGATTGTGGCACGATCAAGCCTGTAGGTGATGATCACATGTCTTTCCTCCATTGTCGACAGGTCCACCAGCGGTCTGTACACCGGAGGATGCCGTCATCTCCTCGCATGTCCCAGCAGATGGTGCCTACGAAGGACAACAGCGAGCACAGAGTCAACCAACTCAGAGGTACGTACACACAGCTTACTCAGAACAGGAATCATAATTCGAAATTTGCATGTATGAGTGTTGAGGCAAGGCCTCGGTATGTGTGATGCAGTTAAAAATTAAGCCATGTGGGCCCCTGAAATGGCAGCTGCCTGACCTGTAAAGAGGGACAATGGTATGTGAGGTAACTGCGCTGGCGTTTTACACGTCGCGGTAGGCGGTTGAAGACCACGGCGCAATTCTGCATTGATTAACATTGGACCCTATGGGTCCCAGGAGCCAATGACGATGTACGCCGGCGGTGACGGTACGCACCGCCGCGGACGTGACCGCCATTTTTTATCTGTTCAATCACTCAATACCTGATCTTCGACAGGAGAGGACCTACACTGCAAGTGCTGCTGTGACCTCGGTCTGGAAGAGACAATGGCTCGTGCGTCTGGGGAAAGGGCCCATGCCTTCACATCGGAGGAGTTGGAGAAACTCGTGTATAGGGTCCTCCCCCAGTACAAGCTACTCTACGGACCTCCAAACAAACAGGTAAGTACACTGGGAGCATGCTGTATGGGCTATGCCTGTGTTGAGCGGGTGGATGAAAGTTAGGGGGGAGGAGATTGAGCCGTGCATGAAACTACGGAAAGTGCATGTGCCACATGGCAAGGGTAGGGATGGGGGCCAATGACTGTGATGGTGCAGTTGGTAATACCTTTTCTTTTCCCCCTGTACAATTCCTGTAGTTCAGCGCCCACCAGAAGAAGGATGTTTGGCGTGCAATCGCCAAGGACGTCCGGACCCTGGGTGTCTATCACAGACGGAGCACCCACTGCCGTAAGAGATGGGAGGACATTCGCCACTGGAGCAAGAAGACGGCAGAGGCCCAGCTGGGGATGGCCTCCCAACGTGGGAGGGGTGCCCGTCGCACCATGACCCCCCTGATGTTCAGGATCATGGCGGTGGCGTACCCGGAGTTGGATGGGCACTTGAGGGCATCACAGCAGCCACAAGGGGGTGAGTACACTGCCATTAAGCTGATTCAGCGCGCAGTGGAGGTGTCTGGGTGGGGGAGGTGGGCTAAGGGATTTCCTAGGCCAAGGCGAGTGTGCTAGTTAGGTCCCCTTCTTCTGACAGACCCTGTGGCACCCCACCCCACCTGTGTACAGTGCCAACTACACCTAGTCAGCCTCCTGTGACATCCATGTGTGCAGATGTCGGCCATAGCCTTGTAGGCCATGTCCCAGGGATTGAACAGTGGACCCCAAGTGCGTGGCGTAGTTCAGGGGGCTTCCGTGTCTGTCGTGTCCTCCAACGGTAGCGGTAATGCATGCACTCAACATTTCTTTCTTCTGTCGTCCCCACCATTTTTTTGGTCTCCCTGTTCTTGTGTGCATTAGCATCATCAGGCGGAGGAGCAGTGGCACCGGAGAAGGTGGGAGCTGCATCCCACATGGCCCTGGAGGGCGACACTACGAACTCGGAATTCACCAGTGGGACGGAGGGCGAGGGGAGCTCCATGGCGCGGACAGGAGCAGAGACCAGTGAAAAAGACTCGTCCTCTGATGGGAGCTCCCTTGTGGTGGCGGCCCCATCTGTGCCCCCCGCATCTACAGGTACAGCTCCCACCCCCCCTACCAGCACTGCCCTCCCAGCAGCCCCTCAGCCTTTGCCCCATGCCCGCTCACCCAGGAGGATAGGCATCACCTTCTCCCCAGGCACCTCAGGCCCTGCCCAAGTCACCCCTGCTGCCCTCAGTAATGAGGCCATTGACCTCCTCAGGTCCCTCACTGTTGGGAAGTCTACCATTTTGAATGCCATCCAGGGTGTAGAGAGGCAGTTGCAACAAACAAATGCATTCCTGGAGGGCATTCATTCTGGTCAGGCAGCCCTTCAGCGAGCTTTTCAGACTCTGGCCTCAGCACTGATCGCAGCTATTGTCCCTGTCTCTAGCCTCCCCCCTCCAACTACCTCCACCCAGACCCACACCTCTGTACCTCAGCCTACCCCAAGCACACCATCAGACCAGCATGCACACACGTCAACACACAAGGGAAGCTCTGGCAAACCTAAGCATCACACATCCCACAGGCACTCATGCAAGCATCACACACATGCAGACACACCAACATCCACTGCCTCCACTGTGTCCCCCTCCTCCTCCTCTCTCTCCTCCCTCCCAGTCTCGTCTCCACTCACACCTGCATGCACTACATCTACAGCCACTACTTCCATCACCAGCACACACATCACCACACTCCACTCACGTGCAGTCACCACCCCCACTACCATTCACACTTCCCCTGTGTCCTCTCCCAGTGTGTCTGTGACGCCCCAAGATACACAAACGCAGGCACACACCCACCCAACAGCCATCCACCTCACGACAGCCTCCAGCGCATGCACCTTCACCCAAAGTCACCAAACAAACACCTCCTACAACCACAACGTCTTCCTCCACTCCCAAACCCCCTCCAGCTACTTGTCCCAGTGTTCTCAAGAAACTTTTCCTGTCCACCCTTGACCTCTTTCCCTCACCTCCCCCACCCCATCAGTCTCCTAGGGCACGACTCTCCAGGTCCCAACCTAGCACCTCAGCCACAACATCTCCGGGACCAGTGGTGCCAATAGTCACCCGACTGGAGAGCACCAGGCAGCAGGGCAGCCAGTGTGGCAAGGAGCCACAGCACAGACAGTCCCCCACCTGTCAAGCATCAAAAGTTGGCCAGTGCCCGGCGGGAGAGGGGGAAGACTCCAGCCACCAAAGCCGCTCCCAGGGGTACAGGTGGGAGTGTGGAGTCAGCTGCGATACCTTCCAAGGTGGGAAAGGGGCACAAGAAACTCAGCAAGTCTGGGAAGAGCAGCACGGCGGAGAAGACCGCCATCAGCCCTGCTGCCCAGGAGGCAACGGCCATCATCCCCGCTGCCCAGGAGGCCACCGCCATCATCCCCGCTGCCCAGGAGGCCACCGCCATTATTCCCGCTGCCCAGGAGGCCACCGCTATCATCCCCGCTGCCCAGGAGGCCACCGCCATCATCCCCGCTGGGCCAGACAGGACCGCCATCAGCCCTGCTGGGCCAGAAACGACCACCAGCACCAGCCCCGCTGGGCCAGAAAGGACCGCCATCAGCCCCGCTGGGCCAGACAGGATTGCCAGAACAAGCCCCGCTGGGCCAGAAAGGACCGCCAGCACCAGCCCCTCTGGGCCAGACAGGACCGCCAGCACCAGACCCGCTGGGCCAGAAAGGACCGCCAGCACCAGCCCCTCTGGGCCAGACAGGACCGCCAGCACCAGCCCCGCTGGGCCAGACAGGACCGACAGCAGCTGAGTCGCTGCCAAGAACCCCGCCGCAACAAGCACCGCTGAACAGGACACCGCCGCCACAAGCAGCGCTGAACAAGACACCGCCGCCACAAGCAGCGCTACCACGGACACCGCCGCCACAAGCACTGCTGGCCCATGAGCGCCAAGGGCACTGACGCTACTGTGTCCGCCACGAGCAGGATGAAGAACTCTGGGCACAAAGCCCCCTCCAGATCCAGTGGAGAAAGGCATCCACTACCTCAGTCCTTGGCAGGATGAAGCACTCTGGGCACAAAGCCCCCTCCAGAACCAGTGGAGAAAGGCATCCACTACCTCAGTCCTTGGCAGGATGAAGCACTCTGGGCACAAAGCCCCCTCCAGAACCAGTGGAGTATCACATCCATGGTCCTTGGCAGGATGAAGCACTCTGGGCATAAAGCCCCCTCCAGAACCAGTGGAGTATCACATCCACTACCTCTGTCCTTGGCAGGATGAAGAACTCTGGGCACAAAGCCCCCTCCAGAACCAGTGGAGAAAAACATCCACTACCTCTGTCCTTGGCAGGATGAAGCACTCTGGGCACAAAGCCCCCTCCAGAACGCGTGGAGCATCACATCCACTACCTCTGTCCTTGGCAGGATGAAGCACTCTGGGCACAAAGCCCCCTCAAGAACCAGTGGAGTATAACAACCAAGTACTCTGGGCACAAAGCCCCCTCCAGAACCAGTGGAGAAAGACATCCACTACCTCAATCCTTGGCAGGATGACGCACTCTGGGCACAAAGCCCTCTCCAGAACCAGTGGAGAAAAACATCCACTACCTCTGTCCTTGGCAGGATGAAGCACTCTGGGCAGAAGCCCCCTCCAGAACCAGTGGAGAAAGGCATCCACTACCTCAGTCCTTGGCAGGATGAAGCACTCTGGGCACAAAGCCCCCTCCAGAACAGTGGAGATTTACATCCACTACCTCTGTCCTTGGCAGGATGACGCACTCTGGGCACAAAGCCCCCTCCAGAACCAGTGGGGAGTTACATCCACTACCTCTGTCCTTGGCAGGATGAAGCACTCTGGGCACAAAGCCCCCTCCAGAACCAGTGGAGAAAGGCATCCACTACCTCTGTCCTTGGCAGGATGAAGCACTCTGGGCACAAAGCCACCTCCAGAACCAGTAGGTAAAGGCATCTACTACCTCTGTCCTTGGCAGGATGAAGCACTCTGGGCACAAAGCCCCCTCCAGAACCAGTGGAGACTGTTATCCACTTGAGAGACTGTGGCTTTGCACTCCCCAGGATTGAACAGTGGGCAAACCACCCACTGTAGAGACTTGAGAGACTGTGGCTTTGCACTCCCCAGGATTGAACAGTGGGCAAACCAACCCAATGTAGAGACTTGAGAGAATGTGGCTTTGCACTCCCCAGGATTGAACAGTGGGAAAAACCACCCACTGTAGAGACTTGAGAGACTGTGGCTTTGCACTCCCCAGGATTGAACAGTGGGCAACCCACCCACTGTAGAGACTTGAGAGACTGTGGCTTTGCACTCCCCAGGATTGAACAGTGGGCATGGGGCCCCTTCGTGGATTTGGCGTCGTGCACTCAACCGGCTGAGCTGCCCCACCTTTCCCTTCCCCCTGAGGTGCCTGTTGTATTGCTATCTGATGCCCCTGCAGTATTCTCTCCGTCATGTTCGGGTATTGAGTGTGGGCCTCGCCCATGCCGTGTGGGCCCAGTGTTCCACGGACTTCAATGGAGCAATACCTATACTACTATTCTTGGTGTATATATTTATTAATAGTGTATATATATTTTTTCGTACTGGATTTTAATATATTACAATGGTTACACTCATTTCCTTTTGTATTTGCATTCTTCTGGGGGGTTTGGAGGGTCTAACTGTAATGTATCATGCTGTATTAGTGTGTGTGTTGTAGTGGGCGAGGGTGGGGGTGGGGGTGTTGAGTGTTGCGTGTGTGTGTCCCTGTGTTTTTCCTCCCCCCTCCCCTGTGTCGTAGGTGCAGTACTCACCGTGGTCTTCGCCACCGGCGTTCGTGCTCCTGGTCAAGGAGCAAGAAGATAAGGGCAGGGAAAATGTGCAGCTCTGGTTCCATGGCGTCTTGGTTCCTCGTGGGGTGTGTAGAGGTGAGCGTTTTCCCTTTGAAGTCCTGTTTCCGACGTGCTTTTGTTCACGGTGAAACAGCCCTGGAAAAAGTGGCGGATTGGTAGGTTGTGATAATGTGGGCGGTACATTGTCCTCCGCCTGTCTGTTGGCGTTGACCGCCATGCTGTTTGTTTGTACCGCCGTGGCAGTCGGAGTGTTAAAGTGGCTGTCTTTGTTGGCGGTTTCCACCAAGGTCGTAATTCCATTTTTTTTTTCGCCGGCCTGTTGACGGTCTTACCGGCGCTTTAACACCATCCGCCAGGGTTGTAATGACCCCCTATGTGTTCAGTCAATCACCCCAATTATATTGGGGATATGTCCTGTTGCATAAAACCAGGGCAGACAACACTCTTGTCAGCACTATTGAGAACATTGGCTGTGACATTCCTGCTGCCAAGCCCACTGTTACATGGAAAGAACCAGTTGCCAGGAAATGGAGCACTGATAGCACTTGCACAAGAGGGGGGATCCCAGTGGGGTGACGGATAGCAGATATCAGGTTAGGCTCCAATTGGGCACACAGCTCTGTGATTGTCGCCCTGTCCAGTCTATAGGTGAGTATTAAGTGCCTGTCCTTGTGTGTAGCGAAGTTCACCAGGGGTCTGTACACGGGTTATGTCTCTATCTCCTATTCATCCGCAGTTGTAGGTATCTAAGGGACAAAAGAGTGAGGAGGCTGTCACAAACTGAAAAGGGAGCCACAACAGGAGTCCACAATGTGCAGTGTAATTTGTCAAGTATGTGCCTATTTCTCCTGTGATGCAGCATTATTCCAAAGGCCTGCCCCCCCTGAAATGGGGTTTGCCTGCCCTGTGTGGAGGGACAGGTAGAAGTGAGGTAATTCCGCTGAAGTTGTGCGCCATGGTGGGAGGCGGTCGGGAACCGCCGTCAATTCCTCATTGGTTATAATTGGGCCCTATGGGGTACAGTGGCCAATGTTGATCAGTGCCGGCAGTGAAGGTATGCACCGGCGGTGACGGTATGCACCGCCACGGACGTGACCCCCATTTTTTATCTGATTCCTCACCTGTTTCCTGACCTTCCATAGGAGAGGACCTACACTGCATCTGCTGCTGTGAACTGTGTCTGGAACCTACCATGGCCCATGGGACCAGGAAAGGGCCCCAGCCTTCACTTCAAAGGAATTGGAGAGACTGGTGGATGGGGTCCTACCCCAGTACGGACTGCTGTATGGGCCTCCAGACCAACAGGTGAGTATACTGTGGGCATAATGCATGCCATGAATGCATGGAGGTGTGTGTGAAAGCATTGTGAAAGGGGGGAGGGATGTCCTCTTGGCTGGGTACACTTTGAGTGTTGGGCTATGTGTGTGCCAATAGTGATGGAAACGGGTATGGTGGGCCACTCGTATTACTGGCTGGACTGTTTGTCTAATGGTGTTCTCCTGTCTGTATTGTCTCTGCAGGAGAGCGCCCATCAAAAGAAGGGTATATGGCGTGCCATCGCAAAGGTGGTGTGGAACCTGGGGGTCTATGGCAGGCAGAGCATCCACTGTCGCAAACGGTGGGAGGACCTGAGACGCTGGGCACGGAAGACGGCGGAGGCCCAGCTGGGAATGGCCTCCTAACGAGAAAGCGTTGCCCGTTGGACTCTGACCCCCCTGATCACCCACATATTGGCAGTGACCTATCCAGAGCTATGGGTGAGTACAGTGGCTATCATTATAACTCACGGCTGGTGGGGTGGTATCCGGGTGGTGGTTGTGTGTCAGTTGGTGCCCCTAGGCCAGGCCAGACATAGCAGTGTAGGTCCTCTGGTGGCTAAGGGTCTGAAGAGGAAATACTGCCTACCTAACTTGTTAGCATCCACTACTGGTCGGGGCTGTGTGGGTCCAAGGTGTGCTGCACTTGACGGTGTGTGCTCCTCCTCATTCCTTGGTGGCTAGCAATATCACTGGTAGTGCAATGCATAGTGGGTAGGCCTGTTCCCTGTGTGTGAGGGTGCTGTGTAACCCAACGGTGGTGTTGGTGCAGTCATTGACCCGGTGTATCCGTTGCTCTCTCCCACCCTTTCTTTTTTTGTCATCCGATCCTTATGTGCATTAGCATCACCTGACGGAGGAGCAGAGGCACTGTTGATGGAGGGAGCTGCATCCCACAGGACCCAGGAGGCAGAGTCCACCAACACTGAGGGCACTAGTGGGACGGAGGGCGAGGGGAGCAACACAGCAGAGACTGGAGGGGACAATACAGACTCAGATACCTCCTCCGATGAGGGCTCCCTGGTGGTGGTGGCCACTTTTGTGATCACCCCAGCTACAGGTACAGCCGCCACCCCGTACCAGCACCATCCTCCCAGCAGCCCCTTAGCAAGTTGCCCGTGCCTCCTCACCCAGGACGGTGGGCATCTTCTTCACCCCAGGCACCTCAGGCCCTGCCCCAGTGAGCCGTGCTGCCCTGAGTGAGGAGGCTATTGGCCTCCTGAGACCCATCTCTGTATGGCAGTCAACCATTGTGATTGCCATCCAGGGGCTGGCAGCCCAGATGCAGCAATCTAATGCATTCCTGGAGGGCATTCATGGTGGATTGGCGGCCCAACAGTGATTGATCCAGGCTCTGGCCTCCTCTCTTATGGCAGCCATTGTCCTTGTTTCAACCGTCCCCCCTCCAACCCATTTTCCTCAGCCCCAACCCATCCTGAGCACAGAGCCGGACGAGCATGCAACACCCAAGAGTGTCACAGGTAAACACAAGCACCACACTTCATCCCACAGACACTCACATAAACACCATTCAGTTGCAGACACAACAACATCCACTATTTCCACTGTATCCCCCTCCTCCGCCTCCCCCACCTCCCACCCAGTTACGTCCACACTCACACCTGCATGCACTACATCATCATCCACTACCTGCATCATCACCACACCAAGCAGAACACACACCTCACTGGCAGACACATCCAAAACATCCATGCTCATGTCCCCTGTGTCCTCTCCCACCGTGTCTGTCCCCCCTCTTAAAGTACAAAAACGCAAGCACTCAGACACCCAACAGCCATCCACCTCACAACCGCATACAACCCATGCACCTGCACCCAAATCCAGCAGAAAAACACCTCCAACAATCACTCCCTCATCCTCCACTCCAATTTCTTCTCCCTCTTCCCGTCCCAATGTCCCTAAAATGTTTTTCCTTTCCCAGATTGACCTCTTCCATACCCCCCGTCCTGCACATATGGCCAGGGTATCAAGGTCCCAGCCAAGCAGCTCAGCCAAACAGTCCACAGGCCCAGTTTCAGCAGCACCTACTTGAGGTGGAAAGTATTCCAGGCCACAAATACTGAAGGGGAAGGAGCCTGCACCAGCCAGCAAAAAGGGGAAGGAGCCTGCACCAGCCAGCAAGAAGGGGAAGGGACCTGCACCAGCCAGCCAGAAGGGGAAGGAGCCTGCACCAGCCAGCAAGAAGGGGAAGGAGTCTGCACCAGCCAGCCAGAAGGGATAGGAGCCAGCTCCAGCTAGAAAGAAGGGGAAGGAGCCTGCACCAGCCAGCCAGAAGGGACAGGAGTGTTCACCAGCCAGCAAGAAGGGGAAGGAGCCTGCACCAGCAGCTGTCACAGAGACCACACCGCCAGCTGTGGTTGTGCAGCCGTCAGAGAATGCAGGGGCTGAGCAGGAGCCTCCCACAACCACCACAGTGCAGCCATCGGAGGGTGCAGGGACTGAGCAGGAGCCTCCCACAACCACTACCACCACAGTGCAGCCATCGGAGGGTGCACAGGCTGAGCAGGAGCCTCCCACAACCACCACCACCACAGTGCAGCCACCAGAGGGTGCAGGGGCTGAGCAGGAGCCTCCCACAACCACCACCACAGTGCAGCTGTCAGAGCCGGCGGACGCCATGTGATCCAGCCTTCATGAGCTACTGTGCAGCCTGCCCCCACCAGAACCAGTGGGCAAGACACCCACTCGAGAGACTGTGGCTTTGCACTCCCCAGGACAAAGCAATGTGCATGTTGCCCCCTCCAAAACCAGTGGGCAAGACACCCACTCGAGAGACTGTGGCCTTGCACTCCCCAGGACAAAGCACAGGGCATGTTGCCCCCTCCAGAGCCATTGGGAAAGTCACCCCCTCGAGAGACTGTGGCCTTGCACTCCCCAGGACAAAGCACAGGGCATGCTTCCCCCACCAGAACCAGGGGGAAAGTCACACACTTGAGAGACTGTGGCCTTGCACTCCCCAAGACAAAGCACAGGGCATGTTACCCCCTCCAGAACAAGTGGTCTTGTTCCGCATCCGACTGTGGTGCCCTCCCTCCCCCTGAGGTGCCTGCCTATTTGCCAACTGATGCCCCTGCAGTGTTCTATCCATGTTGGTGCAGGGATCGAGTGGGGCCTTGGACTTTGCCCTGTGGCCCCTGTGAACTGTGGACTGGGCAGTGTCCCTTTTTTGTACATTTGTACATATCGGTTGCATTGCCACATCGACTTATTATTTTTGATGTTGATCTTATTGCAATCACTTTCGTCAGTTCCTGGTGTCCATGCATTATTCAGCCAATTATCAGGGACAAATTGATTATCTTGTGCAGCTGGTTGTGTGTATTGTGTGTGTGTGTGTGGGGTGTGTGTTGTGCGTGTGTGTGTCACTGTTGTTTTCCTTCCCCCCTCCCTTGTGTGCTAGGTGGCTGTACTCACCGTCATCATCTTCGCCGGCATTGGTGTTCGTGGTGGAGCATGATGTAGAAGATCATCGGAAAGACTTGCTGTTCTGTTTGCATGGCGGCGTGGTTCTTCCCTGTGCTTCCAATGGTGAGTCCTTTCTGTTTTGTGCTCTGTTTCTGCCAGGCCTTTGATGGCATTTTTACCGCCCCGGAAAAGGTGGCGGTTTGCTAGGTCATAATATGGTGGGTGGAACTTTGTCTTCCGCCTGGCTCTAGGCGGCTACCGCCGAGGTGGCTGTTGTTTCTGCCCTGGCGGTCGGTGTGGTACATTGGCTATCTTTTGGAGATATCACCGCCATGGTCATAATTTGGCAATAGTTACCACCAGCCTGTTGGCGGTATTACCGCCACTTTATCACCAACCGCCAGGGTCGTAATGAGGGTATATATCTTTATGTATGTTTTTAGCTATTGATTTTTAACACGTTTTTAAATGTGGTTTTTAATCTGTTTTTTATGATTTTAGCTTTTAGTCCAGAGCATTTTTAGCATTTGGATTCATTCACCTACTGTGGCGTCAACTTCTGGCGTCATACTTGTTATGGCAATGGGGAGGGTGTAGTGAATCCTAGTTTGTTTTAATGGGATACAGGAGTTTAGCTCAGCCTTTGGCTTCCAGACTCGTGCCCCCGTCACCTAGTGAATTTTACCCTACTTAGCTTGCTCTGTTTAAGCACATTTATTTATTTAAATATTTTAAGATGGCTGCCTTGTTTTTAGTTAGGCCTATATTTTAGTTTGGGTTAACAGCGCCACCGCGCTGAGGCATCAATGTCAAGCGACAAAGATAAACAAACTGTAAGTGTTCACATTAGGTACTTTCTCTCTTCAAGCTTTTGAGGGAATTGTTTATATAAATTACCATCCCAAGCATGTCTTGTTATCTATTGTTTGGGAATAGACTTGCGTCAGGGGTCCAAGCAGATCTGTATAAATACTCCTTACTTAAACAGATAGTTAGAGGGATTCCGATCAGATGTCATCGCTGCTATCGATGCTGCCTGTTGCCTTGACGCTGACCCAGTCGTCATATCCCTACGTAGTCTGAGCTAGAGACCTCATTTCAAGGTAACAAGGGTTGGGGGGCTTTTCTCATGGACAAGGTATTGGCAGATTAGGTTTAACACACCAAGCTCTCTTTTAGGTTAGAGATTAGGCTCATTACGCTAGGGTATTAGGATATATCTTATACTTTATGTCATTACATATTATTGCTAGATCATGGGGGTCTTTGTAATAATGACTTTTGTCTTTACCATTCTGTTTCTTGCACTGTTCATTATCCTAATCATTGCAGCCCATGCAACTTATCACAGATTGCAGTTTTGCTAAATAAAACCTATTGAAACTTTACTGCATCTTCTTCATTGACTGTGTTTGATTGAGACATGTTGTTTATGTGAGAAAGGGGTAATCTCCGTTTAACCACGACACTCCCTGAGATGTCACACTCTTGAGTCCATTGAGAAAGGCTGCCACAAATCACCTTTTACTGTTTGGGTTTTTGGTGACGTGCTGCTTGTGAGCCGGGAGGGTTGGGACAACAGTTGTGACTTGTTGTAGGACTCGCATAGTTGCCTACAAACATAAGTACTATTATCCTTAAACCAGCAGTCTTGCCTAGAGCAAGAGTCAAACTACGACACTATGCATATAAAATACTGTTCTTTGCGTGATGCATGTTCTTTGCAGCAAGTATATTAACCATCTGACCTACCTTTGAGTCAAAACTGCCACTAGACAAAACTCCCCTCTCTCTCCAGCATGTACAATAATCAATAAAGGAATATTGATGCTTTTATTTTTGTCTGAAAGCTGTTCGATATACACGATATACACAGAAGTTTACAGTGCTCTTAAAACTGCTGCACAAGCAAAGCAATAGATATAAAAAAAACACGTATGTGTTTGTCTGAGGCCCAGCTGCAGAAATGCCTTCCTCCCGGTCCAAGCCTCATTGACCCCTGGGGATCCTCAGACCACAGGTTGGAAACCACTGGCCTAGAGGCATCACCTTGTAAATATGGAGTAGTGACTGCACCAACAATAAGTCTTACATTTTGATGTATAGGCGATGCAAGCTCCTTGTAAATAAGCCCCCTAGTCTATATATATAGATATCTCACTAATAATGTTAGTTTTAAAGTCATGTCTCATGTCACCAATGAGATCATTAATCATGTTTGTGGTGTAATCTGTCACGTTTTTGCAGGTCAGGAGCACTGTATTTGGTTTACAAGTTATTTTTTGTATGGCTAGAGAGCAGGTAGAGTGTTAAATACCTAACCATAAATAGATAGATAGATAGATAGATAGATAGATAGATAGATAGATAGATAGATAGATAGATAGATAGATAGATATTCACTGAAAGAATAGTTTGTGTGCCTCTAAAAAAGTAGAAAATTGTTTTTATCATCTTTCACAGTCCTAGATTGGTAATTCAACAGCTGTCAGTGACACAATGCCATAACTGTCACAGAAACAGAGTATATATGTATTTATTCCATTGTTTATGTATTTGTAAAGTGCTGTCATGTCACCTTAAAGTATTTTCACAGCATGTATATCCTAAGTTAAACAAAAAAATGAGTAAACAAATGTTCACCATTTAAGAATGGCGTGCAGGGGACATGTTTGGTACCAAAACCTGGTAGTCAATAAGGCAGGACCCTGGAATTTCAGAAGCTTGAAGGTGGGTGGTTTCACATTTGACTGCTTCTGAGACATTTTCTGAAGAGTGGCAAACTATGTTGGTATATCAAGTGAGGGCTGAGATTGTTTCAAAGTTGTGACCATGGAACTGTTAACTCTTGTCTCTGTTCCTGAGATTCAGTCTGGGATGGGCCTTTCTAGATTTCAGGTCACTACTTGAGATTTAATGAGGAGCTATCCTCTCTCGGTCTTCTGGGCTCATTAACTATGGGCTTTGAAAATTGTACATAACAGTCCAGATTTACCAGTTTTCCACGGATCACAGTGTAGCAGTCATATTTGCCATGCAGCGTTGTGCAAGGAGAAAAACCCAGCACTGAGACATATACTAAGGTTGGCATGCTGCTGTTGTCACGGCCTCCACTGGCACACCAACAAGCTGCTTCCAGTTATGCCCCTCGAATGCAAAGCAATGTAAAGCAGAGCAAAGGGGTGCTTGCACCAGGAAAAATGTCACCTTTTTAACTTAAAGCACTTTGTGCAATGGATAGTAAATACTCTTGCTAGATTCTACATCCCTTTGTGCCAGCACAGAGCTCTAGTAAATCTGTACCAGCATCTTGAAAGTAATTCTCCTATCCACGATGAGAAGTCGGTCAGATTTCTTAAGGTTGAGACAGTCTGCCTTCTTTATTTCGATGTCTTTGAAGCATCAGTATTTCTTTATTTGTTAGCTCGACATAGATTATGTAACAATAATAAAGTATTGTACCTGTTCCGTGCAGTTCTTAAACTGGAATAGTGGAACAACCTTAGACAGTATGATGAGTTGATGATGTCTTTGATAATGGCTGTGATTTGGTGTGTAAATTAAACTGTAACTCACACAAGACTTTGGTGGTCATTACAACCCTGGCGGTCGGTGTTAAAGCGGCGGTAAGACCGTCAACAGGCCGGCGGAAAACAAATTGTAATCACGACAGCCACTTTAACACTCCGACCGCCACGGCGGTACAAACAAACAGCTTGGCGGTCACCGCCAACAGACAGGCGGAGGACAATGTACCGACCACTGTATCACAACCTACCAATCCGCCACCTTTTCCGGGGCGGATTCACCGCGAACAAAAACACGGCGGAAACAGGACTTCGAAGGGAAAATGCTCACCTCAACACACCCCATGAGGAATCCAGACGCCATGGAACCCGAACTCCAGATCCTGCCAGCCCTTATCTTCTTCCTCCTTTACCAAGAGCACGAATGCCGGCGGTGAAGACCACGGTGAGTACTGCACCTACGACACAGGGGAGGGGGGAGGGAAAAAACAGGGACACACACATGCAACACGCAACACCCCCACCTCCACCCTCACCCACGACAACACACACACTAATACAGCATGATACATAACAGTTACACCCTCCAACCCCTCCGGGAAGAATGCAAGGACAAAAGGAAATGAGTGTAACCATTGTAATGTGTTAAAATCAAGTACACAAAAAAATATATATATATACACTATAAACAAAATATTCACCAAGAATAGTAGTCCAGGTAGTGCTCCATTGAAGTCCGTGGAACACTCACGGAGAGAAAACTGCAGGGGCATCAGATAGCAATAAAACAGGCACCTCAGGGGTAAGGGAAAGGGGGGGCACCTCAGCCAGTTGAGTGCACGACGCCAAATCCATGAGGGGGCCACATGCCCACTGTCCCATCCTGGGGAGTGCAAAGCCACAGTCTCTCAAGTCTCTACAGTGGGTGGTTTGCCCACTGTTCCATCCTGGGAAGTGCAAAGCCAGAGTCTCTCAAGTCTCTACAGTGGGAGGTTTGCCCACTGCTATATCCTGGGAAGTGCAAAGCCACAGTCTCTAAAGTCTCTATAGTGGGTGGTTTGCCCACTTTTCCATCCTGGGGAGTGCAAAGCCACAGTCTCTCAAGTCTCAACAGTGGGTGGTTTGCCCACTGTTCCATCCTGGGGAGTGCAAAGCCACAGTCTCTCAAGTCTCTACAGTGGGTGGTTTGCACACTGTCCCATCCTGGGGAGTGCAAAGCCACAGTCTCTCAAGTCTCTAGAGTGGGTGATTTGTCCCCTGTTCAATCCTGGGGAGTGCAAAGCCACATTCTCTCAAGTCTCTACAGTGGGTGGTTTGCCCACTGCTATATCCTGGGGAGTGCAAAGCCACAGTCTCTCAAGTCTCTACAGTGGGTGGTTTGCCCACTGTTCCATCCTGGGGAGTGCAAAGCCACAGTCTCTCAAGTCTCTACAGTGGGTGGTTTGCCCACTGCTATATCCTGGGGAGTGCAAAGCCACAGTCTCTCAAGTCTCTACAGTGGGTGGTTTGCCCACTGTTCCATCCTGGGGAGTGCAAAGCCACAGTCTCTCAAGTCTCTACAGTGGGTGGTTTGCCCACTGTTCAATCCTGGGGAGTGCAAAGCCACAGTCTCTCAAGTGGATAACAGTCTCCATTGGTTCTGGAGGGGACATTGTGCCCAGAGTGCTTCATCCTGCCAAGGACAGAGGTAGTGGATGTGATACTCCACTGGTTCTGGAGGGGGCTTTGTGCCCAGAGTGCTTCATCCTGCCAAGGACAGAGGTAGTGAATGTGATACTCCACTGGTTCTGAAGGGGGCTTTGTGCCCAGAGTGCTTCATCCTGCCAAGGACAGAGGTAGTGGATGTTTTTCTCCACTGGTTCTGGAGGGGGCATTGTACCCAGAGTGCTTCATCCTGCCAAGGATTGAGGTAGTGGATGTCTTTCTCCACTGGTTCTGGAGGGGGCTTTGTGCCCAGAGTGCTTCATCCTGCCAAAGACAGAGGTAGTGGATGTGATACTCCACTGGTTCTGGAGGGGGCTTTGTGACCAGAGTGCTTCATCCTGCCAAGGACAGAGGTAGTGGTTGTGATACTCCATGGGTTCTGGAGGGGGCTTTGTGCCCAGAGTGCTTCATCCTGCCAAGGACAGAGGTAGTGGTTGTGATACTCCACTGGTTCTGGAGGGGGCTTTGTGCCCAGAGTGCGTCATCCTGCCAAGGACAGAGGTAGTGGATGTTTTTCTCCACTGGTTCTGGAGGGGGCTTTGTGCTCAGAGTGCTTCATCCTGCCAAGGCCAGAGGTAGGGGATGTGATACTCCACTGGTTCTGGAGGGGGCTGTGTGCCCAGAGTGCTTCATCCTGCCAGGGCCTGAGGTAGTGGATGTCTTTCTCCACTGGTTCTGGAGGGGGCTTTGTGCCCAGAGTGCTTCATCCTGCTCGTGACGGACTCAGTAGCGTCAGTGCCCTTGGCGCTCATGGGCCAGCGGTGCTTGTTGCGGCGGTGCCCTGTTCAGCGGTGCTTGTGGCGCCGGTGCCCTGTCCAGCGGTGCCCTGTTCAGCGGTGCTTGTGGCGGCGGTGCCCTGTCCAGCGGTGCCCTGTTCAGCGGTGCTTGTGGCGGCGGTGCCCTGTCCAGCGGTGCATGTGGCGGCGGTGCCCTGTTCAGCGGTGCTTGTGGCGGCAGTGTCCTGTTCAGCGGTGCTTGTGGCGGCGGTGCCCTGTTCAGCGGTGCTTGTGGTGGAGGGGTCCTTTGCGGTGACTCAGCTGCTGGCGGTCCTGTCTGGCCCAGCGGGGCTGGTGCTGGCAGTCCTTAATGGCCCAGCGGGGCTGGTGCTGGCGGTCCTGTCTGGCCCAGCGGGGCTGGTGCTGGCGGTCCTTCATGGCCCAGCGGCGCTGGTGCTGGCGTTCATGTGTGGCCCAGTGGGGCTGGTGCTGGCGGTCCTGTCTGGCCCAGCGGGGCTGGTGCTGGCGGTCCTGTCTGGCCCAGCGGGGCTGGTGCTGGCGGTCCTGTCCTGGGCAGCTGGGCTGGTGGCGGTGGCCTCCTGGGCAGCAGGGCTGGTGCTGGCGGTGGCCTCCTGGGCAGCGGGAATGATGGCGGTGGCCTCCTGGGCAGCAGGGCTGGTGCTGGCGGTGGCCTCCTGGGCAGCGGGGATGATGGCGGTGGCCTCCTGGGCAGCAGGGCTGGTACTGGCGGTGGCTTCCTGGGCAGCTGGGCTGGTGGCAGTGGCCTCCTGGGCAGTGGGGATGATGGCAGTGGCCTCCTGGGCAGCGGGGATGATGGCGGTGGCCTCCTGGGCAGCAGGGCTGGTGCTAGCGGTGGCCTCCTGGGCAGCTGGGCTGGTGGCGGTGGCCTCCTTGGCAGCGGGGATGATGCAGTGACCTCCTGGGCAGCTGGGATGATGGTGGTCTTCTCCATCGTGCTGCTCTTCCCAGACTTGCTGACTTTCTTGTGGCCCTTCCCCACCTTGGAAGGTGTCGCAGCTGACTCCACATTCCCACCTGTACCCCTGGGAGCGGCTTTGGTGGCTGGAGTCTTCCCCCTCTCCCATCGGACACTGGCCAACTTTTGATGCTTGACAGGTGGGGGACTGTCCGTGCTGTGGCTCCGTGCCACACTGGCTGCCCTAGTGGCCGGTGCACTCCAGATTCAGGTGACTACAGGCACCACTGGTCCCGGAGATGTTGTGGCTGAGGTGCTAGGTTGGGACCTGGAGAGTCGGGCCCTAGGGGACTGACGGGGTGGGGGAGGTGAGGAAAAGAGGTCAAGGGTGGACAGGAAAAGTTTCTTGGGAACACTGGGATGGGTACCTGGAGGGGGTTCAGGAGTGGAGGAAGAGGTTGTGGTTGTAGGAGGTGTTCCTTTGGTGACTTTGGGTGAAGGTGCATGCGCTGGAGGCTGTCGTGAGGTGGATGACTGTTGGGTGGGTGTGTGCCTGCGTTTGTGTATCTTGGGAGGTGGCGTCACAGACACACTGGGAGAGGACACAGGGGACATGTGAATGGCAGTGGGGTGGTGACTGCACGTGAGCGGGGTGTGGTGGTGTGTGTGCTGGTGATGGAAGTAGTGGCTGTAGATATAGTGCATGCAGGTGTGAGTGTAGACAAGACTAGGAGGGAGGATAGAGATGAGGAGGAGGGGGACACAGTGGAGGCAGTGGATGTTGGTGTGTCTGCATGTGTGTGATGCTTGCATGAGTGGCTGTGGGATGTTTGGTGCTTATGTTTGCCAGAGCTTCCCTTGTGTGTTGAGGTGTGTGCATGCTGGTCTGAGGGTGTGCTTGGGATAGGCTGAGGTAGAGGGGATTGGGTGTGGGTGGAGGAAGTTTGAGGGGGGAGGCTAGAGACAGGGACAATGGCTGCCATCAGTGCTGAGGCCAGAGTCTGAAAAGCTTGCTGAAAGGCCTCCTGACCAGAATGAATGCCCTCCAGGAATGCATTTGTTTGTTGCAACTGCCTTTCTACACCCTGGATGGCATTCAAAATGGTAGACTGCCCAACAGTGAGGGACCTGAGGAAGTCAATGGCTTCCTCACTGAGGGCAGCAGGGGTGACTTGGGCAGGGGCTGAGGTGCCTGGGGCGAAGGTGATGCCCACCCTCCGGGGTGAGTGGGCACGGGGCAAAGGCTGAGGGGCTGCTGGGAGGGCGGTGCTGGTAGGGGGGGTGGAGGCTGTACCTGTACATGCGGGGGGCACAGATGTTGCCGCCACCACAAGGGAACTCCCATCAAAGGACGAGTCCGGTTCACTGGTGTCAGCTCCTGTCCCCGCCGTGGAGCTCCCCTCGCCCTCCGTCCCACTGGTGAACTCCGAGTCCATTGTCTCGCCCTCCAGGGCCATGTGGGATGCAGCTCCCTCCTTCTCCGGTGCCACTGCTCCTCCGCCTGATGATGCTAATGCACACAAGAACAGGGAGACCACAAAAAGAGGGGGGGATGACAGAAGAAAGACTTGTTGAGTGCATGCATTACCGCTACCGTTGGTGGACACAACAGACACAGAAGCCCCCTGCACTATGCCGCACACTTGGGCTCCACTGTTCAATCCCTGGGACATGGCCTACAAGGCTATGGCCAACATCTGCACACATGGATGACACAGGAGCCTGACTAGGTGTACTTGGCACTGTACACAGGTGGGGTGGGGTGCCACAGGGTCTGCCAGAACAAGGGGACCTAACTAGCACACTCACCCTGGCCTAGGGAATCCCACAGCCCACCTCCCCCACCCAGACACCTCCACTGCACGCAAAATCAGCAGAATGAGAGTGTACTCACCCCCTTGTGGCTGCTGTGATGCCCTCAAGCGCCCATCCAACTCCGGGTACGCCACCGCCAGGATCCTGAACATCAGGGGGGTCTTGGTGCGATGGGCACCCCTCCCACGTTAGGAGGCCATCCCCAGATGGGCCTCCGCCGTCTTCTTGCTCCAGCGGCTAATGTCCTCCCATCTCTTACGGCAGTGGGTGCTCCGTCTGTGGTAGACCCCCAGGGTCCGGAAGTCCTTGGCGATGGCACGCCAAATATCCTTTTTCTGGTGGGCGCTGACCTACATGAATTGTACAGGGGGAAAAGAAAAGGTATTACCAACTGCACCGTCACAGTCATTGGCCCCCATCCCTACCCTTGCCATGTGGCACATGCACTTTCCGTAGTTTCATGCACGGCTCAATCTCCCCCCCCCTAACTTTCATCCACCCGCTCAACACAGGCATAGCCCATACAGCATGCTCCCAGTGTACTTACCTGTTTGTTTGGAGGTCCGTAGAGTAGCGTGTACTGGGGGAGGACCCTATACACGAGTTTCTCCAACTCCTCCGATGTGAAGGCATGGGCCCTTTCCCCAGACGCACGAGCCATTGTCTCTTCCAGACCGAGGTCACAGCAGCACTTGCAGTGTAGGTCCTCTCCTGTCGAAGATCAGGTATTGAGTGATTGAACAGATAAAAAATGGCGGTTACGTCCGCGGCGGTGCGTACCGTCACCGCCGGCGTACATCGTCATTGGCTCCTGGGACCCATAGGGTCCAATGTTAATCAATGCAGAATTGCGCCGTGGTCTTCAACCGCCTATCGCGACGGTGTACAACGCCAGCGCACTTACCTCACATCCCATTGTCCCACTTTACAGGTCAGGCAGCCAACATTTCAGGGGCCCCCATGGCTTAATTTTTAACTGCGTCGCACATACCTAGGCCTGGCCTCAACACTCATACAGGCCAAATTTCAGATTAGGATTTGTGTTCTGTGTAAGCTGTGGATACGTACCTCTGAGTTGGTTGACTCTGTGCTCGCTGTTGTCCTTCATAGGCACCGTCCGCTGGGACATGTGAGGTGATGGCGGCATCCTCCGGTGTACAGACCGCTGGTGGACCTGTCGACAATGGAGGAAAGACATGTAATCAGCACCTACAGGCTTGATCGTGCCACAATCCTCGAACTGTGTGCCCAGCTGGAGCCAGACCTGATGTCAGCTATCTGCCATCCCACAGGAATCCCCCCTCAAGTGCAGGTGCTGTCAGTACTCCATTTCCTTCAAGTGGGTCACTTCAAACAACAGTGGCCATAGCTTCAGGGATGTCCCAGCCTATGTTTTCCAACTTGTTGTCCAGAGTGTTGTCTGCCCTGCTGAAACACATGCGGAGCTACATCGTTTTCCCTCAGGTGGAGGATTTGCCTACAGTGAAAGGTGACTTCTATGCCCTGGGACATATCCCCAACATCATAGGTGCCATTGATGGGACACATGTGGCTTTGGTACCCCCCTGCAGGAGTGAACAGGTGTACAGAAACCAGAAGAGTTATCATTCCATGAATGTGCAGATGGTAGTTTGGCAGACCAGTACATCTTCCATGTGAATGCCAAATTCCCTGGCTCAGTGCATGGCACTTACATCCTGCGGAATAGCAGCATCCCTTATGTGATGGGTCAACTCCAGGGGCACCGTGTGTGGCTATTAGGTGAGCACCCGGAAGCAAGTCAGTGGGAATGGTTGTCTGGGTCTGGGGATATCCCTACAGGTTAGTGTGTGGCTAACAGTTGTCCCTCGCCATTTGCAGGTGACTCTGGTTATCCCAACCTGTCATGGCTACTGACCCCAGTGAGGAATCCCAGGACAAGGGCAGAGGAACACTACAATGAGGCCCATGGGTGGACTCGGCGGATAATAGAGAGGACCTTCGGCCTCCTGAAGGCCAGGTTCAGGTGCCTACATATGACAGGTGGATCCCTATTCTACTCACCAAAGAAGGTGTTGCCAGATCATCATCGCCTGCTGTATGCTTCACAACTTAGCTTTGCGACGACAGGTGCCTTTTCTGCAGGAGGATGGTCCAGATGGCGGTGTTGTTGCAGCTGTGGAGCCTGTGGACAGTGAAGACGAGGAAGCAGAAGTAGAGGACATCGACAACAGGAACTCGGTGATCCTGCAATATTTCCAGTGAGACACAGGTAAGAATACAAACCTGCCTACTACATGTACTTTAACACTACTGCCTCTCTACTGTCTGTCGTTTTCACCCAGTGTATGGTCACTGAGTTGTCACTTTCCCTTATGATTTCACAGATGTGGGTCCCACTGTGTGACATCTGCTTTGTTTCCTCATGGACTAGAGAGGATGGACAGGGTGACAAAGTGGGACAGAAAGATGACATTCAGGGTGGTCTCATTTCTTGGCGGGGGTCTTGGCATCGTTCTCTGTCTTTGTCCTGGATCTTAGGGACCGTTTGCGGGGTGGTTCTCCCTCTGCAGGGGATAGGGTGCTGGTGTGGCGGTCCTGTGGCAGGGCGTCCTGTCCACTAGCGCCGGCGGAGGTGGTGGGCAGTTCATCATCCAGTCTAGTGTCAGGGGCCCCTTGTTGTGCCACAGTGTCCCTCCTGGTGTTGAGCACTTCCTTCAGCACCCCTACGATTGTGCCCAGGGTGGAATTGATGGATCTGAGTTCCTCCCTGAAGCCCAAATACTGTTCCTCCTGCAGGCGCTGGGTCTCATGAAACTTGGCCAGTACCGTTGCCATCGTCTCCTGGGAATGGTGGTAGGCTCCCATGATGTTGGAGAGGGCCTCGTGGACAGTGGGTTCCCTTGGCCTGTCCTCCCCCTGTCGCACAGCAGACCTCCCAGTTCCCCTGTGTTCCTGGGCCTCCGTCCCCTGGAATATTTGCCCACTACCACTGCCCCCAGGTCCCTGTTGTTGTTGGGGTGGTGGGTTAGCCTGGGGTCCCTGTAGTGGTGGACACACTGCTGATTGACGTGTCCTGGGGACAGAGGTATGGGCCTGCTGAGTGGGTGCTGTGCTGGTGTTTCCAGAGGGGGGAAGCTCTGTGGTGGCCTGTGACTGTGTGAGGGGAACCGACTGTACCGAGGTCCCCGATGGGCCGGGCTGGTCATCTAGACCCAGTTGGACAGAGCTGTTGTCATCACTGTGGGCCTCTTCTGTTGGTGGTGTTGACATGTGTGGACCCTCCTGTCCGGTAACGTTGGGTAGGGGTCCTGCAGGGGTATAAAAGGATGTTTATTACATCTGTGTGTGCTATGGTGTGCAATAGGAGGGTGACCGTGTTCCCCAGTGCTTGCATTCCTGTGTGGGACCTTGTGTTATGGTGGTTTAGGGGGGTGTATGGGTATGTGCAGTGGCCATGCTTTGGTGATGGGTGTCCATGCTCTGATGTTGCATGCAGGGCTTGGTGTTAGGATGTGTGGTTTGTGATGTTGGGACATTTGTGAGGAGTTGGAGTGATGGGGATGAGGGTGGGGGTATGTGATAGCATGCAAGTAGGGTGGGGGATGTAATAGTTAAGATTTGACTTACCAGAGTCCATTCCTCCATCTACTCCTGCGAGGCCCTCAGGATGCAGAATCACCAAGACTTGCTCCTCCCATGTTGTTAGTTGTGGGGGAGGAGGTGCGGGTCCTGCTTATCAATTTTTCCTAGACAGATATGTAGCTAAGTGTCACTCCCATACACCTGATTTCGATTGATGTTTCATGCTTCAGTGGTTTAAAGGGATTGAGTAACAAAATCCAGAGACAGAAAAGTAGAAAAACGCATTTGACTACAAAAAGTAAAATATAAAAAAAATCGAAAATGATTGTGAAAGAAATATGCAGATTAGTACTGGATTATGGGATGTGGTTAGGGAGATTTTTAGGTTCAGGTTTTAATCAGGAGTAGAGCTAGTTACTCATGTTGTGAGGGATGCTGAAAGTTACAGGCTATAGATTAGTTTTGGGTTCGTTTTCTGGAGGTTTTAGGGAGGATTGTGGGATCAGTTAGGCATGGTTAAGAATTAATTAAAGATTAGATTAATTTTAGGGTCTGGGGTAGTGTTAGGTTGAGGGAGAAAGAGGGTGTTAGGGAATGTGTTAGTTAAAGTTTCGTACGGTTTGCGTTGAAATAAGGGTAAAGGTAAGGGTTGGGATAAAGACTGGGATTATGGCTAACTTTGGTGTGGTGGTTGGCAAGGGTTCAAGGTTTAGTGAAGAAAAATTAAGGTTGTTGCTACAACAAGGTGTCAGTTTTCCAGGAGAAAGAGAAAGAACAGCAAATAAAAATAAAAATTAGGAAACCTTACTTTTCAAGGCACCGCTTCCAAGAAAAATGTTGAACTTATACCTGGTTACCTGAAATGAGTCTTTGAAGGGAGCAGTATTTAAGTTGTTAGGTAATGTTATGAATGTGCACCACTTGCCCAACGCCATTGCAAACAGTGTGTACCCTCTCACCCTCTCAGCCCTGTTACAGGAGAAGAGGTGTTCTACAAAAATCCAAAGCCACAGAACATTAGTGTCTCAGCAACTTCGTCACTGCAAAAGAAAGTTATCTAAGAACTCTCAGGTTTGGCCAGATATGCTCCTGCTTTCCTTCACTGACGTTTCACGTGTTCAGACTTTTCACTAGCTTTGTTCCAGTACTCTGTCTTACCCTCCTTCCTCCATAGGAAGAGTTGCCTTTGTTGCATCTACTCTCTGCGGGGTACACCTCTCCTGCTGCCTCCAGTTCTGACTCATTTAATTCAGGTCAATTGAAGTTATCCATGGGAAGGGTTCCCTCCCACCTACTCCACTAACCTATACTTGTTTCAGCTTCCTATCACTCTCAGAAGTGGTTTAGCACCATTTCCTTGAAGTTGCTGCTGGGAATTTAGATTATCAGGAGTAGTGCTTCCTTTCTTGATAAGTTAATTCACCTAGAACGTCTTGGATTGTAGGGTGGAGGGGGTGGGGAGAGGTTGAATTATCAAGACTGACATTGTGCTGTGGGGACAACTTACTGATTTTTCCCCTTATCTCTTTTCAGCTCACTTAGGGCCATATTTATACTTGTTTTGCGTCAAATTGTCGTATTTATTTTTACACAAATTCAGTGCAAAATGAACTCCATATTTTTACTTTGGCGCTAGACCCGTCTTGCACCAAATTTATGAAGTTAAAGTTATTTTTGTCGACGTGGAAACCTATTTTGCTTCAATGAGATGCAAAGTAGACGTTCCCATGCAAAAAATGACTCTATGGCCTTAGCGCCATATTTATCTCCCCGTGCTAAAATCACGCACAGGAGGGAGGAGCGGTCAAAAAATGGTGCAAAGCTTGCTTTGCACCATTTTTTAACATCTGGGTCAGGGCAGGCATTGAGGACCTGTGGGCCTATTTCCATGGTGGAACACCATATAATAAGCCCACAGGTGGCCTCTCCAGGCGCCAGGGAAACCCCCCCTCACCAGAGGGACAGTGGAGGATGGGGATCCCATCCAAGGTAAGTACAGGTAAGTATTTATTTTTTAAAGTGCCATTGGGGGCCCTGAAATTGGCGTCGCTACATGGCACTGGGTGCAATGGCCATGCCCAGGTGACCATGGTCCCCTGTGCTGGCCATTGCGGTGGTGGGCATGACTCCTGTCTTTTCTAAGACAGGAGTCCTGTGGTATGGATGATTTTGTGTCAGAAAATGACTCTAGGCAGGTTAGAGTAATTTTTTTTTTTTACTCTGACCTGTCTAACATAATTTTGTGGTGCAAAACTCCCTTCTTCCATACTGCCAGCCCCACCCAATTAACATCATTTGTTTTGACGCTAGCATACCCTTTGCACCAGCTTGCACCATTGCATAAATATGGTGCCCGGCTGGTGCACAGAAATGGTGCAAGCCAGTGCTAAACTTTTTGGTTCAAAACTGCATTTTGTAAAAGTATAAATCAGGACCTTAGTGTCAGTGATATCTGTTTCCATACACTGGTGGGGTCTTGTTTCCCACTGGAGATACTAGTAGGCAGTGGTCCCTTCAGGGAGTAGGCAGATCTCTCTTCTGCTCCACTCCTGAGGGTATATCTGTCTCTAGTCCCCAGAGCCAGACAGATAGCTGAGGCCTCACTCTTCAGAGTGATTATGGAGAAGGCTGTGGGCACTATGGCGCAGGCCTTAAATAATCTACATTCAAAACAGCAGCCACTCAGTAAGAAAATGCTTGACAATGTCAAAAAGCAATAAACCCAAATAAATATGATAAAAAGAGGGTCATAGTCCACTGGGACCTAGTGTGGGTAAATCCTGGGGGTTTACTGGCTTTCACTGCTTTTTGTTGTGCTTGCTTCTGATTCTTCAACCTTGCTATTGTTGCCTTCAGGAGTAGGAGAGGTAGGCACAGAGCTTGCTGCCTTTTCCTCAAATGCTCATTAGGCCCCAAAGAAACGCTTCAGAATTCTGCTGTTTCCTACTACAATGTCAAACGCAGGAGCATCATGTAGATATCAAAGGAAAGACATTGATTGCCTTCTTTCTCATGAATTTAGAGGCAATGATCTATTGTGGGCAGCCCCATAAATTGAAAACCAGGATCATTTAGATTACTTATTTTCAGAGGTATTTAAGACTATGTCGGAAGAGACATATGTTTAACAATCCTTCTGTAATGAATTTATGAATTTGAAAGAAGGCATGTGTGACATTCTTAGATACATTATGCTAGGGAGAACAAGGGGTTAATCGTGCTAGGTGATGTATGCCCTTGCAGGAAGATATGGTGAGTGGAGGCTGTCAGCATAGCCGCCGACTTGGCTTGTGCACTACGATCTCTACTTCATGGTGCTTTGTGGTGTTCTGTGGTCTCTGCAGGACTCCCCAGGAGGATTTCAGGCATACAGACACTGGTGCAGGTCACAGGTCATACCAACCACACAGGTCCCCAAAGAGCTGGAAGCCAGCTGGGCCCCAGGGAAGCACACCATGGGAATCGGCGTGGTGTGGACTTCATGTGCATCACCAAGTTCAAGTGTGCCCAAGGCTGGGGGGGGCAGACATCAGATGCAGCACCAAGGCACCCCACTTTTCTGTCTCCTCATGCCAGCCGGTTTGTTCTAATCAGTTGGACTCAGGGGAGTAAGCGGGGGTAAGCCTCAGCAACTTTCATGCCTCAAACATTTCGCTGTTTGTTTCCTGTTCATTCGTTGTCATCTGGCATCTTAAGTACATAGGCATACTGTATGCACACTGTACGCGCATTCCTCCTTTGTTTCATAATTATGTTCCCATAAGCACATGTCCATTTGTCTTTATACACCTTCACCTCTTCCTGTCTTCCAATGGCAGCACCAAATCATTTTCGTTATCTTCATGGCTTGAGTGCTATGATGTGCTGTAGTTATTAGCCATCATTTAACGGGCTTTTAGCTGTATGAGCAAGGCAGATTGACTGAGTGCTGTGCACTGCAGAACCATATTGAACCATCGTGATCAGTAGGCCAAACATGTGTGGACTCTGAGAGCAGCGGAAGCACTAGAAGGGTGCAGGAGGGAGCAGTGCCACCCAAGGATTGTCAAAAGATAAATATTGGTCCTGGTAACAAAATTAGCACCAAAAATTGATACCAACAATGGAGTAATTGATACCAACAACATTCGGTCAGTACCTAACAATGTGCCTTAGTAGTACCAGAGGCTGCAAGAGTTACAAGAATTGCACCCAATAGTCATCACAGATATTCCGATACTCCCAAACCCACTTGGCCAGGCCATTAACCTTAAGTTATGGGACTTGGGGCCAGATGTATGAAAATGTTTTGCACTCGCAAACGGTGCGAATCTGTAAATTCGGCAGTTTGCGAGTGCATAACAGTGGTCTGCAATGCATGAAAGGCATTCGCAGACCACAAAGCAGAAATTGCTAAAATAGCTATTTTTGCGTTGCGACCTGGGTTTTGCGAATCGCAATTTGCGATTCGCAAAATCCACATCGCAAGGCTATGCTGCAAAAAATCGCAAATTGCGATTTTTCGCAGAATGGCATTTTGCACATGCATAATACCATGGACTGCAACCAGGTGGTAACCTGGTGCAAAATTTAAAAATGCATTTAAAACACATTTTTAAATTGAACATGTAAAGCACACATGCCCTTTTGGCATGTGTGCACATTACATGTCCCCCAAAACATTTTTGGGGTGCAGCAGAGGGGGCCATAGGCCCCCAGCACCCTGGGGATTTGCATTTCCAAAATTGCGATTTCTGGTCCAGCAGGCCCATAGCTGCGAATGGGGCCGGTATCGCAATTTGCGATTCGGTAACAGCATTTGCGATTTTTAAGAAATCACTATTACCGAATCGCAAATGTGATACATGGCACTTTGCGAGTCGGTAATAGCGATTTCTTAAAAATCGCTATTACCAAATCGCAAAGGGCCGTGATGATACATCTGGCCCTTGGTCCTGCTACCAGTCAACAGCCAGTGGAGATATCAACAGCAAGCGGAAACACATAACAGTGAAAAAACAGTTGTCCCTTCACTGATGGCTTTGGGGGCTGGAGCCGCAGTAATGCCTTCTGAAAAATCAGACAAAAAAACTCCATGCTATAGGAAAAAGCAAGAAAGGATAAAACTGAGTTATCGATTATGCATATGAGTTCCCTACAAAATCGGGATGAAACATAAAAAAGTGTGGTGGATGACAACTCCGGAATTGGGGTAGAAGTAAAAATAGACAAAGAGTATCATATTTCAGTGCCCTGAAAAAAACACCAGACGTAGTTAATGGATCACGTGGCTTAACACTCCAGCCAAAATCCACCACCCACTATGTCATGGGAAGGGGGTGCATTGAGGCCGTTAAGGTCACTGAATGCAATGAGGATAATGAATCTGCTCTGCAATTTGAAATATTCACAAAGGATGACAATACTCACACGACTGCCAATGGAATCTCGAGGTATCCAGAAAAGGAGGTCAAGACATCACTGTGGCGGGAAGCCCAAGGCAGGGGAAAGCTATGTCATCTGCTTGGGGGTGGAAAAGGAGTAATTGGATAAACAGTCATCATTTTCATACACTCTATGAGCAGATTCCAATATGAAAACTGTTCCTCATGTGCCTAAAAACATACAGTCCAAAACCGTGCCTCATAGCAAAGTCTATGGGGGGCTGGCTTGGTCATTCAAAACATTCAAGACAAATTTGTTGGGAAAACACACAAATGATAAGGCTTGTATGACCAAGGAGGAAAAAAGTTACACCGGTCATCGATCTCAAACTTATGAGGATGGATCAAGTCCTAAGTGTCTTTCCATCAAGAATGCTGTTTCAGGTATCACCGCTCTACTCTTTGTCTCTCTCAGATTTATTCTCATTGCAAGACCTGGAGTACATGAATGGTTCCCTGGTGAAAGAAATGCAGTTCCACTATGCAATCGCAGGGCAGTAAAGCAAAAAGGGCGGGTGCCATGCCAACGAAAAACTTGATACTGCTAACAGGGAAATCAGTCCACATAGTATAGCGTGTAACCTGAGTAATCTGACTAACTTCAACAATACTAAAAATGGAGCCTCTATCAAGTGTTTTAATAAGTCATATATTTTGAACCCTTTATTACAATCTTTTTATTCAACAAAAGCAGAAAACAATCGTGACACAAAGGAACCTAAGGATAGCGGCACTCAGGAAGACCTCAGGTCAACGGATTGCCCAGGAATCGTACAGCAAAAAACTCCAGTTCAGAAGAACCAAGTCCTGCATAGAGTACTTGCAGCAAGCAAGAACTAAGGGGAGGAAAGAAAAGACATTGAAGAGAGAAATGCTAGTAATAAAGGCAATAAACAAAATCCTGAAACTCCCACCTACTCACTATCATAAAGACAGAGAGCAACAAGGAAGAAACCTTTCATAAAATCCCCCAGGGAGGTAGCAAAGAGGCTACAACGTCTTCAAAGGAAGATAAAGGACGGCACGCCGTCCAGGCAGATTCAAGCACGAATGCATTAAAAACCAACTGAAATTACCAGCATTCAAATTTATTTCAAGCAGTATGTCAATGCTTACCCACATGCTACTGCTACTTGGATGGAAGGAAAAACCTCAGTGTATGGCGACATACTTCCAACTAAGGACGTAAGCCAGCCTTGTGGCCATATCCAGGATTTCCAGGACCTACTGCACGATACATCAAATACAACGGCCTGTAAGAGTGAAAAAAATAATACCAATGCTTAGCGTGCTAAATTTAGAAATGACTACGCTCTGCAGAGTCGGATCTATGTACAAAAGCATGTGTGCACAAAGCTCCAAACAGGATCAAATGCCTGCTACTGGAACCAGGGGTATATTAGATAGTGATTGTTCACTTCTCCAGCAGAGATAAGGAAGAACCGCAATGAACAAGTTCCCTGAAGCTCAAGCAAAGGTTACGAGTTATCCATCACTACCCATTGAACAGGAGAGGTGGAAACAGAAGGTTGTAAATGAAAAAAAAAAAACTGCTTTTGTTTTTGAAAGGTGAACTGGGCATCACTGATTGGCCAGTTACTAACATCATACAAAATGCAAACACAATCAGAATATTACAGGATGTAAATGTTAAAATGCTAAATCCAGAAATTGAGAAAGGGGTCAAAGACATAAAAAATATTGCAATCTTTAGCTTCCCCCCACCTACCAGCAATGAAGAAAAAATAGCTCTAATGGAATAAGGGGCCATATTAAGAGAACATGATGGTGTGTGTTTCTGCTCCAAGTTTGACAGTATTGAGCACCATAATTTTCAAAATTCAGGGGTGTGCCATATTTACTAGACTATGTCTCACCCCTGTGTTTCCCCCTGCGCCGGAGCTAAATATGCTGCTGTGCACCAACGCACCATCGTGCAAGGATGGCTGTGTTGAGGAGGACACCTTCCTGCACAAAAACAATCTTAAATGGCGATTTGCTCTTTCTATGTGTGCTGCAGAATGCAGCACACATAGAACAAAAAAGAAGGAGAAATGAAAGCATTTGTCCTCGTTGCCCCACGCTAACACCACCCCTGGGGTGGTATTAGATTTTGGAACAGCCTCAGGTTCACGAAAACTTGTAAATCTGGGGCAACGTCAAAATGCAATGGGTATTGCTGTGGCATGTCCACAGCAACACCCTTGCACACTCCTTCCACGCAAAGTGCTGCTTTTGAAGGGCCCTATTTACAAGTTGGCATTAAGCTAAAAACAGTGGCTTAGCGCCTCCTTGTAAATACGGTGCAGTGCATAGCGCCACCGGAGCGTCACTGAAATGAAAGTCTAGTGGTGCTGGGGGCTCTTAAATATGCCCCAAGACATATAAATGGTTGTCTGATACACTGGGTGATACAGCAGTCAAAATGGGAGATTCCCAGATCATGAGACGTCATAAAAGCATAATCAAAACCAGATGTGTCCTAGTGGGTACAAGAGCTTCAAAATCTGTAGATCAGAACCTCTGGCCAAGCTTTTATCTAAGATGAGGATTATTCTCAATCTAAGTGCAAAGAGTACAATTTGCAAAGCAGCCACTAAAAGCTTGGCATATCTAGGGATGGGGCCTAGAGAGCACAGGTGCAGCAGAAAGAGAACATAATTGAAGAATGTAACAAATTATTGACTCAAACTCCCACAGACTGGATGTATCTCCATAGACGTCAATTCACCAAAATGACGGGGGGAGCGGAAGTGTCATCACAAACCTTTTGATTCCAGTGACATCACAGGATGTGACATCATAGGACCCGATGTCTACCCAGCAGGTGATGTCACATGACATGTGACCCTGCTGACATCACCTGAATTACCTAGCCAAAGTTAGGAACCCTACATTAATTGCAAGATTAATAACATTCCTCAACAATTGCTAACACAGATATATGTATATTTTAGTCATCACAAATGTTTTCATTTACAGCCAAATGTCAGAAATGCACCCACTCCCTACCTATCTGCAAACAGTTGCAATTGCATATGCAAGTACAGTCCTATGCAACCATAACCTAAAATAACTAGGCTCAATGAGTGAATGACTATGGCGGTCATTCTGACCACGGCGGGCGGCGGTCGCCGCCCGCCATGCGGTTACCGCCGAATGACCGCTCCGCGGTCAGGAGACCGCGGCGGCCATTCTGGCTTTCCCGCTGGGCCGGCGGGTGACCCCCAAAAGGCCGCCCGCCGGCCCAGCGGGAAAGCCCCTGCAACGAGGATGCCGGCTCCGAATAGAGACGGCGGAGTTGCAGGGGTGCGACGGGTGCAGTGGCACCCGTCGTGATTTTCACTGTCTGCCAAGCAGACAGTGAAAATCTGTATGGGGCCCTGTTAGGGGGCCCCTGCACTGCCCATGCCAGTGGCATGGGCAGTGCAGGGGCCCCCAGGGGCCCCACGACACCCATTCCCGCCATCCTGGTTCTGGTGGTGAAAACCGCCAGAAACAGGCTGGCGGGAAGGGGGTCGGAATCCCCATGGCGGCGCTGCAAGCAGCGCCGCCATGGAGGATTCCCTGGGCCAGGGGAAAACCGGCGGGAAACCGCCGGTTCCCCTTTTCTGACCGCGGCTTTACCTCCGCGGTCAGAATAGCCCTGGAAGCACCTCCAGCCTGTTGGCGTTGCTTCCGCTGCCCTGACAGCCAGGGTCGGAATGACCCCCTATGTGTTCAGCAACACTGCTCCTGTGAAACAATTTTTAAACAAAGAATTCAGAACAAATCTATTGTATGAAAACATTTAAATATGATCTATGATGATCTGAAAGAGAATTTAGAAGTATAAACCTTTTACTATATATAATAAATATTTTAGTAAACAATACAAACATGTTAGGATTTTAGGACCTTATACAGTGCCACATGCCACAGAGTTTCTTTTTGCTCTGCCACAATGATGAATACTAATGATGTAAATGCCAGAAAGTTGCACCCCGCTTCGAGTACCCAGAGCAACATCCTCAGCTACAGTCCCAGCCTCGGTTTGCCAGTGCAAACTACAGTGCTCAGCCACAGCACACACCCACTTTGGCACAAGATCTAGGGCCAGATGTATCATTTTATCCAATAGCGATTACCTAATTGCGATATTTTGCGAATTGCAATTAAGTAATCGCTATTGGAATGTATGAAACTCCAGGAGTTTTATACTGCGATTCGCAAGGGTTCGCAAATGAACCTACTTCATTAACTCATTAACATTCATGAGGTAGGTCTCAATTTGAGAGCCATTGCAAGTGGCTACAATCACAGTGATTATGGCCTGTTGGGCTCAGCAGACCACCATGTCTAAGATTGCTTTTCAATAAAGCAATCTTTTTTTTTTTTTTAAATGCAGCCCGTTTTCCTTGAAGGAAAACGGGATGCATTTAAAAATGAAAAATGAAAAGTTTTCTTTTCATTTTTTAAGAGTAGGCAGTGGTCCGTGTGACCACTGCCTGCTCTTAAATTTTTTTTTTGCATGCATTCACAAATGGGAAGGGTTCCTTTGGGGACCCCTTCCCCTTTGCGAATGGGTTACCACCAATTTGAAATTGGTGGCAACTGGGATTGTTTTGCAACCAAATTTGCGGTCACAAAACAATCATACATACCTCTGCGATTCAGTATTAGGAAGGGACGCCCTTGACACGCCCTTTCCTAATACCGAATTGGTATGTAGTCGCAATTCCAATTTGCAATTCGGTAACAAGTTACCGAATCGCAAATTGGATTCGTTACATACCAAAATGCCCTTTGGGCCGTTTGCGATCGCAAAACACTTAGATACATCTGGTCCTTAATGTCCCCAAGCAATGCTACCGCCTGTAGTGCTTCTAATTTCCATTTGTTGATCAGAATAATGGAATTTGATTTACCACTTGAGGTGATCAAGTCTCTAATTTTGCCAAATTCAATGACATTTATGTGAATCTCTTCTGAAGGATAAAAGACTGAGAGGGTTTGCTAAGATTCAAATCTATGTGCATGGGATGGAACACAGATCCCTGTAGTGGAAGCCTTAATTTTTTAAACCACCAGCTCTGGGTTATAGTAAAGCACAAGAGCAACATGCCTTAGCAGGGTATTATTCTGATTAGGGGCAGTACAAGAAGCACCCAGCACAGGTACTCCTTAGCAAAGATGTTATACCAGTGTTGGACAAAGCCAGGTCTTCTCATTAAAACTCAGGTACTTTTAATGACTTATTAGTGGCACCTTTCAGGAATGCGGTAAAATAAATAATGGCAAATGAAACAGAAACGTGACCAATACTGCTATACATAAAATAGTGCTTAATTAATTGAATCTGCCTCCCATTTATAGCAGTTGGAGGACTATATACACCATGATACAGTTAACTGTCTACCGACCACTCGCAGAATCCAGCACACACTGTCTGGAATATAGTACTGTATCTCTGAGGTAAACTGCCTTTTGGCTAAATGTTTGCTATACAAAGACAAAATACATATACATACTCGGAAGGGCTAAATTGTACACATATTTAAAACCTTTACATAGTGCATGTTGCAATTTAAAGCATGAGTCAATAAAAACATATTGTCAACATTCTTTTGTTCTAAAAATATACTGCATGTGCACAAAATTATATCTTCTTTATGAAATATCTGCTTACTAAGCTCCCTTTCTACTCTTATTGCACATTAAGTCAAGGGACAACATGCCAGTGCCTAGAAACCCACAGTATAACTGTGAAAACAGTTATGAGACTTTTGCAATAATACTTCATGAATGGGTATGATGAAGAGGGCCTTCTAAATTTTGGTACTACTTTTACATGAGTCTTTTCTTCTGGCTGTTCCCTTCACATCTCATATCCAGTGGATAAAAGAATGCAGATGAAGCCTCTGTAGCATTTTGTTACTACCACTTACTAAGTGGATTCAGCACTCATCAGGAATATCAAGCCCAGGCTGAGTAAAACTACTGTGTCGACTTAGGAATAGCATGCAGCCACAGAAGAAGTGGGGGTGCAAACATTGGCTTATATTAACTGGCTTGTGTATCAGCCACCGAAGTGGCCAGCATGTCTAACTAGGCCCAGCACACAAACAAAGTTCACGACTTCTCATTTCAGAGATGGGCACCATCACTACAACTGACAGTCACATGCGTAATGGGTTATACCTAGCTCAGTTTGCAGATCTATTGTAGAACAGACCCCAGGGCAACACAGGCAAACAACCTCAACCTCCAGGGCTGAGGCGGATTAGGCTCAGCTGGCCCCAGGTCCCCAAAACTTCTTCTGGCAGTAAACTTCTGCAGCTCCACATAAATACAAATAATATAAGGCAGATGTATATATGAACTGATTGATATTATGTTCATTCCTGACAACAAGGATAACCCTAACAAGGCCACAAAAGTTTAATTTAGGGACAAGGAGGATAGCCGAGTTGGTGGAGACGCATTCTAAGATCTTGGTGGAGTGGGGAATAACTATAAGTAAATTATCTAAACCAAAATAACCCTGGCAAAAAACATTCAGGCCCATTGTCAGCATGATTCTGTTCTTTCCTGCTCCAGGGGACCACCAAACCTTAAATTTTCAGTAGAGCTGATCAGAATTTTGATGGAACAAGTAGATAATAAAAAAGATGTGTTGGCTGGCATGGAGCTACCATTGATTTCAAAGAGTAATGCCAGAGAAGACCACACAAATACACAAAAATTGAGCCGTGATTTACAAATGTGTTCGTCGAACATTCTTGGTTTAAATTCCCTCCTGAACGATATTGACGTGATGGAAGGAATCTGTAAAGGATATAATCGACCTTCAGAAAACTTAACAGTTGTCTAATGACGTGGCAGGATCATAAGGAATTTTTATCTGCTGCTGAACCATCGACCAAAGGGGGGCATCCATCAGGAGGAATTTCTATTTTAGTTCATAAAGCCTTGGAGCCTGAAATCAGTGTTCTCACAAGTAGCATGGGGGCTTTTATTTTCATTAAGATACATGCAACAGCCTCAGGTAACAGAAAAGAGATACCAGCCCTTATTATTGGAAACTTTTCTCTAAATCACAAATAGCCTCAAAATAAATTAGTTTCTGGAGAAACTTTACAGTTGATTAAAGAGTTAGAACAACAGTATCTCACAGAAATGTGGATTTTGGCAGGTGACTTTATTATGTTCCTACTGGAAACATCAGAACCTCCCCCTTGGCAACAAGAGGAGGACAATGTGTGGGGTATACTGGAGATTGTTCTGGGTCCGTCAAGGAAGGATATGGCTGGCCAGAAATGTGCCTCTACTCTAAACCCCTTGGACCTTAGAACCTTAAACGGGAGAGGAGCCCTGGACCAACCAGCCTCCTGCTCTTATATGATTGGCTCCCGTGCCTCTTTAATAGATTCTATTCAGATTTCGACTCAGCAATTTGCATGGGTTAGCAGCTTCCAGGTTTCTCATACATTAACGAGTGATCATGCAAGGATAACGTACCTTTCACAGGGATATTCCTAGACTCCTACAACTTCAAACAGTTGGCATACAAGAGTTCACTAGTGGGCTGCTGTTAGACCTGGCATCCTTGGCATAGTCTCCCCTGTCTTTTTGCCTCTGTTTCCCATGTTTTGACTGTGTGCTGGACTCTGTTTTTGCTGGTTTTGTTACTCTAGACATCTAACCACTGCTGACCAGTGCTAACGTGCAAGTGCTCCCAGTGTAAATTGCATATGGAATTGGCTTTTCCATGATTGGCATATTTGATTTACTAGTAAGTCCCTAGTAAAGTGCACTAGAGGTGCCCAGGGCCTGTAAATCAAATGCTACTACTGGGCCTGTAAACATGGCTCAGAACTGCCACTGCAGTTTCTGTGTGTGCAGTTTTAACCTGCCAATTCAACCTGGCAAGTGTACCCACTTGCCAGACCCAAACCCTCCTTTTCATACACGTAAGGCACCCCTAAGGTAGGCCCTAGGTAGCCCCAAATTTGTATTTTGGTCTCTAGCTCTGTCATAAGTATCACATTTTTTTAGGTATTTGAGAATGTATTAACCAATTATGTGTATCTGTGTGGTCTGCTGTAAGCCGTCTTAGCTGCTTTTTAATAGAGTTTTTATTTTATCTTTGGTATTTGGGGGTCGCAAGTTGGAAGTGTGTTTGATTTATTTTATTGTATTACATTGCATCTTGTACTTTATGGGATTATGGTTTTTACTACGTGCCTTGAGTTCTATTATGATTAATCATTTGTTCATGGCGGTTAGAGGATAGATGCTTGTATGAAGTGAACAGGATATATCATGTCATTTTAATTACATTGATGTAATTGATTTATCTATCTTTCTGTGAAGTGAAAGGAAACTGGATCATTGGCATAAAATCCCATATCGCGTTATAGAACATTATTTTCAAGGAAGAAAAACCACTACGCTGGTAGCAATCTGGGCCCTTCCCACAAAGAGCAAATATTTGTCAAATAAACAGAAAAATGTTAACCCATTGGTATGTGATCACCAGGATTTGTGTAAATGGGTATGTGTGCAATGTACAACACAATTACTGTAATTATGAGCACACTGTCCCATTAGTGGTTTAGATTATTATGCTCATCAAAACCCTGCTAAGTCTGCACTCATAGAAGCCATTAATATGTCCATAAATGTAAACAGCCATTAGTTGGTTATACTTTTCAAGTGTATATTTTCGACCTTCCTCATACGCAAGCTTGTGAATTTCACATAAAGACACTAATGAATCAGCCAAATTGACGATATAATGGGGGTGAAAAACACAGGTTCATGTGTTTTCCCCAAGTTAATGGTATTCACTTTATCACTCTGGGAAGGGTAAAAGGCTGAGTGGACCAATCCGGATTCAAACCTGGGGGTTAAGCACTTATTCTTGTAGAACATACATTCCACCACTGAGCAGTCCGACCCAGTTAACGTCTCAATTGTCGAGCCAATAAATGATATGCTTTTTTCACCTCGCTATTGCTGCATGGGGTATATATAGACGGCATGTTCGGCAGCGAGGTCCTGCTTTGTCGATATTCTAGAGCGCACATCGTAGGGGTGCCTGTTCGGCCACTATCTGCCACTTCTAATGCTTTAATATGAAATCGACATCTCCAGGAATTACAGGCTATCCCTGGGCCGAATCCGAGCCACTATGAGACTTGTGAGCCACGCTCCTCTTATATTTTCCTGAGCATTAAAATGGACTTTGAAGGGCGCATGTGAAGTCGACCGATTCTGCCAGCAGCACATGCCAGGGACCGAGCCCAAGTGTGTTGTCAAGGCGCGGGATGCCACGCCTCGTCCTGCTCCTTCCACATTAGAAAATGAAGAGTGGGGCTTTCTTTTGTAGAATGCAGGTACATATGTCCCATGACAAACTAGCAAGCAACTTGAAATGTTTTTAGTCATTTTACAACATGCAGTGCTGTGCCCCCACTCACTTTGTGGGCCCTTCCATTTTTAACGATGACATTGTGATGTTGGAAGCCAGGGGTCGCAAAGCCAGTGTCAAAGGTAGCAAGAGGCAAGCTAGGGGTCGATACTGCGATCCCTGGTGACCCCTAAATAAAGTCCACGCTTTTCTCCCCCACAAGACAAATCTTCAACAACCTTGACAAACGACCCGCTGGCACTGTCGACAGAGAACAGAGTAAAGAATGTAATAATTCCGTGATCCAAACCCCTGTGGGACTGGAGGTCTTCCCTCTCAAAAATACATTGTCACTATAATGTTGACTGATCAGAAAATAAAAGGAAAAGAAAGGGAAAGCGATGGTCTGGATCAAGAGGAACAAAGCCAGCAAAACAGTGGATACAGGAACCCCTGTAAAGAAAAAGGATGAAATGCTTAAAAACGAGTGATTTGATGAACTTGGATTGACTATTAAAACATCGCTGGGGGAGGGGGTACGAGGGCTAAAAACAAACCCACGGGGGAAAATAAACGCATCATTTATTTAATGGAGCGTTTCTGGTATCCCCCAGAAGGCTGCAGATTCCAATTTTGTGACATTTGTTACCTCCTATGATATTGTAATTCTTAAAGAAACACGTACATAATCTATTCAGAATGCACAATTAAACTAGCCAGAACATGAATTAGTGGCGGTCTACAGATTGCGTGCAGGTCAGATATATGTGTGGCATTTAAAGAACGGGAAAACCTTCATGACTACCTCCAAATATGTGATAATAAACTAGCTGATTATTTCATACTGAGAATAATAAATGTGAACGTATAACAGACAAAAGGTGCAAGATTTTCAAAAACTACTAGAAACCATCAAAGAGGGGCTACAAGAATCAAATCAGCCAGACGTACTAAGGGGCAGATTTAAGATAAGTGGCGGTGCACCTAGTGCAGTGCCACTTTCCTTGCGCCCCTTAGCACCCCCCTTCCACCACAATGTGTGCACTATATTTAAAATACGGCGCACCATGGCGCAGGGTAGGTGGCAATACCATCATTTTATTTTTTTACGCTATTGATGTACTCTGAAGGAGTAGCGCCAAAATGTTGGCGCTACTCCTGCAGAGTAACCATTAGAAGGAGGGTGATGTCAAAGAGTGAAAAGGCGCTCCAAATCTCCCAATCTAGGGACTTAAGTAAAATTAAGTTACGGTGCTCTGCACTGGGGTCCCACCCCCTAACCACCCCTAAAGGGTTAAACTACTTAACCAATGTTACATAGAATGTGAAGGCACACGTAAAAACAATCAAAAATTCACAGTCACTTTATAAAGTATCTCATTAATATATTTTCAAACTCAAAGTAAAGGCTTAGAACATAGTATTTAGAATTTTACAATAGTGTCCTGATCGTATCTCAAATTGAAATCAGCTGTCCAAATTAAATATTCCTTTGATGTTTATTCCAGCTATTTAGTTCATAGTTCCAGATGTTTTTCAATCCATCTTATTTCCAAGAATTCCAATTTTATAGAAGTTCCGCGAAATCATTCATATAATTTTACATCAAAGTTCACAAAAAGTTCCTCTTTTGCTTGTTTATATGTCCATCTCTCTTACTTGTCCATATGTCTGTCCCGTCAACACGTGTTTCATCAGGGGAGTACCCCTGGACTTCTTCAGGACCTCCCAAAGTATTAATGTCACGTGTAAAATGACCTAAATCTAACTGAACAATATATTCCATATTAGAATATTAACATTGCAAAAATTAATCAACACTCAATAGTGGGAAATGTACACTTCTCATAGTGAATATTAATACATACTTCCGATAACTACCCTTGATTTGGCTATAGTTTAAGATAACTTAACTGTCAAATCACAAAATTACACACAACATACGTTCAGTTTAATGTATTTGAAACAGCCATTTCCTGACCCTCTCTTCATACAACTCAATTTCAATGTTTGGGACCTTCCTAACAGAAATTTTCATAGACCTTTAAATAATATATTCAGTATCCTGACATACCTTTTCTTACAAAGCTGTATTACCTGTACCACATCATTTCCTTATGTCTCAATTTCAAACCTGACAGTTGTATCTAAAAATAAGTAAATAACATTGTATTCCTGTGAGTGTTAACTCTTAATCCCTTCATCTCCATGCACCTTATAGTATTAGCACCTTTTGTGTAACACTCACCTCCTTCTTGTAACAGTTCCATGTATATTATAATGTTTGTATATCACCACACTATAACAGTATCTGTCATAATAAAATCATAAATATGCCGGTTAGGTTAAGGTCCCATATCTGCATTTGTCCACAGTTTCCCTGCCACTTCCCAATCCTGTCCTACCTGTATATGCACTTCGTAAGGCTTCCAAACGCGAGTACGCCGTCTCGTTTTTATTTGTAACACTTAGTGAGGAGAAAAGGTAAGGTAATACCAGGCTACTGAAATATAAAAGAGACCACTAAACAACGCAGGACAGGAGATAGGCAAGAACAAAGTATAATCAAAGCAAGCGATATACGAATATATGGAAAAGATGTCTCTGGTAACTTAGGAAAAGCCTTTGGATGAACACCAGCAGATTGCTCTGAACAACAGTCATACAGTGCAATCATAGTGACACTTGCTGTATAGAGGCTGTTCTACTCAGTGCAAGGTGGACTGAGACTAACAACAGCACTGAGAACGGTAAGACTTCAAAGGAACTGGGTGCAACAACAGAAGTCTTTCCCTTACCTGATCAAAACAGAGAACAAACCAGAGGTCACATTGTAAATGGAAATGGACTGTAACAAACAGTGGACCGAATTTGGAATGGAACAGAAAACCAGAGTGGAAAGAAACAAGACAAGGAATTATGCACATAGCTTCAGAAATCAAGAACAGAAATACAGAAACCATGGGCAGGCTGCACCCAACAGGCAATGGAACAAGTAATGTCCCATTTTTACAGGAAATCCAGAACTGGAAATCAGAGCAAGGAACTCGAGGCTGTAACCAACAGGCACTTGAACATTTAATGCCTTTTTGGTACATGGAAACTAGAACTTGGGTTCAGAACAAGAAATTCAATAATGTACCCAAAAGGCACTGGAACAAGTTATTACTTGCTGGTACATGGAATAAATCCGTAATTCAGAACATGGACGGAACCATAATTCAGAACAAGGATATAATGGAACTGCTCCCAACTCAGGGAATACATGGTCAGAAGTCCAACAATGAAAATATAGAACTCAGAATATCAGGCCAGAATGGAAGGTGAGACTGAGAAACAAGGGAAACACATAAGCACAGTGCTGCCAGAGCAGACACATGAACACAGGGCAGTGCAAAAAGCAGTAGCAGGGCTCAGGAACTTCTCTCAACGTGTCAAGAATTCAGCAGAGCAGGCAACTGGAGAAGAAAGGTTCCAAGAAGCAACCAGTAGGCAGAATGAAAGTCCACAGTGAAAAATGGATTGAACCAGGATTCATGCAAGTGAGCACATGAGCATGTTGGAAGTACTAAGACAGAGTTCCATGTAAATTATGACTACCCAAAGGTAAATTTTTCAGCTCACGTGGTAAGGTAAGGCATACAAGTACCATATTGCATTAGTGGTCGATAAGTAATAAACCGTGTAGTGGAATCTGGAGTGGGTTGAGTTTCCAAGAGGGTTTAAGCACAGGTTCAAAACCAGTATTCGTGATGACCCTGACACAATTAGATGTTGACTGTAAAACTTTCCCCAAAAGTGACCCTAAAGGAACTTAATGTCTGAATCACAAGAGACAGTAGTTCCTTTAGGATTCCAAATTCCCCAATCCAAGGAGGGTTTAGAGAGAGCCTGTTAACCACTGATCAAGTATTCACCTTTCTTCACATTGTGCATATGTTCAGCAATGCGAAAAAAAGCTTCTCTATGTGGCCTTTTTGGACTCAACTAGACCTTTTAATTAGTATCAAAGCTCTGCCGTTGGCAAGAGTTAGTATCTATGGGGACTGATAACAACCTATTGTTGCTATATGCAAATACCACTTCACAATTAAGTTCCACCCAACAAAGGCTACTCAGTAAAAAAAAGAAAAAAAAAACACATCAGGAATGGAATCAATCAAGGGTGCCTGCTGGCCCCACATTTGTTCTCCTTATATATCAATGACCTCTGCATTACAGTAAGGACTGCCTCCGAGGACATCCTGACAATAAGTGGCTTCAAAATTCCAGCCCTGTTATATGCAGATTATTCAATCTTGATTGCTAGAACAGCAAGGGGCCTACTACCCCAACTGACAGTCATGGAAACATATTGCAAAGTAAACCAAGTAAAAGTCAACACTGGGTCAACCCTAGAAGAAGTGAAATCCTTTAAATATCTGAGAATAGAAATAAGTAACAAATTAAATTGTAAAATACATATTCAAAATACACTGAATAAAGCCAAGGTTTCTGCAATTGCTATTGTAAGAAAGGTCAGGAAACATGGGCAGCACGTTTCCAATCATATTAATAAAATCTTCTTAGTGAAAGTAGGGGATCAAATTGTCTACAGTCCAAACTTTGGGGTTTGGATATGAGTGTCAATCTTGTAGGCTGTTTTGAGAGACAATGCTGGAAAACAATCATTATTCTACCAGAAGGATTTCACATAGTTTATAATCAGACTTGGGCTATACTTCTATAGAAAAAAGGGCCAGATAGACCCAACAAAATATGTCTTAAAAAGATTAAAAGAACTTGATGGACTGGGCTTGGGATGAGCACTTCAAACTCAGAAGCAAAACCTATTTGCATTCCCCTGGCTTAAAGAAACCAATTGCCTAAACTTGGCATTATGCCAGGCCCTGATTAGTCATCAAATGAACTAAAAGAGAAAAATAAACTCCACAATGGCCAAATATTTTCCACATCTGGCAAAAGATCAAATAAATGAAAACATTAGATAATATTCCTTATACTGACAACATTGGTATATTTGATCTCTCACCAGGTGCACAGCAGTCTTTAACCCAGTTGACAAAACCCATTGAAAGGAGGCTTTTTGCATTGGCAAGAGCAGGCTGCTTATTGTTAAACAAATCGGATCTGGAGAAATACTTCAATTTCTGCTAGTTGCATCTGTGGGTCCATAGAAGACTTGAACTGATAGAGCGGTCCGTAGTAATAATTTACCTGTGTTCGGACGCTCTTTAGGCCGATGAATCTTTTGACTAAGTGGGAACTCTCTGTACTCTTAATCAATCGATTTCATTAAAATCAATAATCAATATCGAACATAAGCAATACCTTGATCAACATAACACTTAACAATTAATCCAGAACACATTTCGGCGAACCCTGACCTTTCAGTCAGGAATAACCACACCAGTTTATTGCAAAGTTAGTGAATTTATTTCCCTATATTAACAAAGCTAGCACAATATAGATGTGTCTCAACACCAAATGATAAACATAAATGAACATTAATAGCTGTCCATAGCTGCGAAACAAGTGTAATCTATGTAGCATTTGAATCACAAGGCATTCGATAATAGCAATGCAAATCACTAATACGATAATCTGTAATGAACTTATTGCATAAATTTAGTCAGCATAACAAGATCTCAAATTGCATCGTGCAACAAAAGGAATCCTCGTCTAACCTCAAATTAGCATCGGCATGTGGGACTTCATGCAAAAACAATTTAGCAACATTAATTTAGAAAACTCCTAGCTAGGGATCTTATCAAAATCAGCAGTTGGTTACCTAAAAGAAACACAATGCAATTGTACAATTTCCTTTCATATTTACCAATTACGATCAGCATACAAGGAAGTCTTCGTCTCACAGGTACCGTTCTTCGGTCGGCATGGGTACCGTTTCGATCAGCATGGGACGGGGCAAAGGGGCAGGGGTGGACGGGGCAATTGCCTCACGGCGGCAAGGTAAAACTACTACTTCATGCAAAGAGATCAAATCAAAGTTAAAGTCTCTAGGGCCAGAATCATTTAAAGTCTCTTTCTCTCGATTAGAGAAAGCATCAAAGTCTCTCAAAATGGCGTCGCAGCAAAGTGGGCCATAATAGCTACGAAGTCTGCAAAATGGCGGGTATCGAGCTGGTAATGGCTACTTTCTTCTCGTGCACCTGATTTTTATAGACAACAGTTCAAATCCAGTAGGGTCTTCCATTGGAGGGTTCATAGGTTAGCTTCAAATTGTCCAATCAAAAACGACAGTTCTCAAGCTTTTGCTTAAGCATACATTATCCTTGGAGATGGGTACGCAAGTTGCAACATTGTCTACCAATTAGCTCACTTTCAGAGCCTCCATTGTCCGCACCTGCAAATCGACCTTGGAGTAAAGAGAAAATATGCCAGGCTGGCACGAAACCTTAAGATAAGCATGTGAACGGTTTCTGTGGAAAAGTACAGCTTCAAGCAAAAATACACGTTTATTAGCACAGTGGAAAAATACGAGCATCTAAACCGTGAGACCAGGCAACTAGGCCAAAGCCTCCGCTAAAGTTATGCTAAGCTAAAACATTTCAAAGAAGCAAATCGTAGCACACGTTTATGATTATGTCGGATTAGTGCAATTCTAATACACCACGTTATATAAAGCACGCGTATAAATGTTGGCAAACTACTCTGAGGGCACATTTTGTCCCCGTACAATCTTTATTAGTTCGGTTAAAGTCACACATGATTATTGCAGTACTACGTTTAAGCTCTAATAAATGTAAAACCTTCATTTCTGCTTCATCAATCCCTCCTCTGATGACTACTAGTCATCACACAAATCATGCCCACAAATTTTATTCCATTAAAATTCTGTCAGTTCCCTTTTCCTTTTAGTTCCCCTAGTTTGCGCTTTGTATTCTTCTGCCATTCTTTTCATAATTTTCTCTTCTTTTCTTCTTTTAATTCTTTCCATAATCATTATTATTCCCCTTTTTATTCCCCAAATTCCAAATATACAAATTATTACTATTAATATTCCCTCTATTATTTTCAGCAATATTCCATTCCAAATTCCCCCAATCCAATGTCCCACTGAAGCAAGTCCTTTTCCAACCTTCTCCCACACTCCTGGTTCTTTCAATTCCTTCAAATCTGCACTTTCTTTTGTTAGATTAGCAAGCATAGTTTTAATTTTCACACTATTGTCAGGAATATAAGTACAACAGTGTCGTGCACCAAGCATTTTGCAAACGCCGCCATCCTTTGCTAAAAGAATGTCTAAAGCAAGCCTATTTTGAAGAGTCATAGCTCTTTCCGCTGCAAGTTCAGCATCTATCAGGATTATAGCACCTGAAAACTTTGTCAACATGTTATCCACTATAGTAGACAACTTTCTTATTTTGATGGAATTCAGCACAACTCCCAATGAAGGAATCATGGCTCCAAATATATCTCTTACCACAGCAGCTGCGGTCTCTCTTTTCTGGATACGATGGGATCCAGATGTCTTTTGAATCATCGATAGGTCATCCAGTTGATAAACCTTTGGGAACACTATACCCAAATAACATCTCCCCCACCAACCCTTTGGAAGACGATAATAGGCATTATACCCACAAATGTAATATACACCTGGAATGACAGGGTCAAGTCCGTTCATCATGAATGTCCATTTGGCCTTAAAGATAAACGTATGTCTACACTCACTCGCTCCTACAAAAATTTTGTCATAATAAGATTCACCTCGATATATACAAAATTTCCCTACATGCCAAGCATCTAAAGCTATTTTCCCTTGTGTCTTTATTGCAGCAAAATCATAATTATCTACTGAAGTCCTCTTATGTAGCTCCTTTTCTAATTTCGCCTTCATTTGTGCCCTTCTATCATCTGTGCGATCTAAAAAGCTTATTTCTACTGCAGAGAGCGAGCAGGTAAGATTTTCCCTATGAGCGTGAGCCGTTTCAAAAGGTTGCATTGGCTCGAAAAATTCCCTCATTATTTTAGCATCCCAATCTTTAGCAATCTGGCTTAGCTGCGCTATTATGGGAACATAAGCAAAGGTAACATCATAATTTTAGTAAAAATACTGTATGTTAGTTTGACCATAAAACCTAGACATTACTATACTACATGTAATCCCGTATGTAAGAGGCATGTGGTGATATGTCACCCCTTCCTTTACTGATGTCGGTATCTGTGTACACACATAGCAATCTTTCGCATCCATTGTCTCAACATATTCTGTTAGCAAGCGATACAAAACATTATACGAAAGCTCTTTCTTATCATGCAAAAGCCTCTCATCTATTTCTAGTCTTTTCAATGCAGTTAGTTCAGTGACAGTGACAGGAGCAAAAGTAGAAGCATAAATTTTCTCATTCTCACCTTTTCCATGCATTCCAAGTACAATCGCCATTATTATTAGTACACATGTAATTACCAAGCCTATACACACATATTTACAATATTTCTTTCTACTGTTTTGCGTCATGATCTGTATAGAATCAGAGAGCTAGAAGCACCTGTAAAAGAAACTATTTAGCAATTCAGTTACAAAGCTGAGCGAGCACAATGTTCACACCGTCTTCTTCAAAAGGCCAGTCACTTATCGGTTAGCAGCATTTGTCTCAATTCGGTAATAACTCAGCCTTTATTAGTTCAGCAAGTCTCATCCGGTTTAGCAATGTCTCAACTGGTGTTTGTTTCCCGTTAAATTGTAGCAAGCAATATCATTTATTACTCTTTCAATCGACAGAGTCCATAAAACTTTTCTTTTCTATTGGTATTTCTTCTTCTTCTTCGTTCTCGATGCTTAGAGATACAAACTCGTCAGTCCAATCGTCATTGACTGCATATGCGCATTCAGGACCGGAATACCTTCTGTTCGGTATCCTTTTCCTTTTCAATTTTGCTTCTCTTTTCAATTCTGCCTCGCTGGTACTTTCCTCTTTTGTCAAGTTCTTTTCTTCACTCGAGGTCGGTACCACGACAGACACTTCTTTTCTTTTCTCTTTCACTTTTGGCCTTTCTCCGTCGTTCAAACCTTCTCCAGTCCTTTGTTTTACGGGTGATATACTTAGCCTCCTCTTTGCACCATGTCCATTTGACGGACCTGCAACCTTTTCTGTAGAGGTTTGAACTTTTTCGTTCTGTTCTGCCTTGTCCCCTCCTTCGGGGGAATCAATCACTTTCTCTTTTTCATTTTCTGTATCGTCTGCTTCCGGGAAAGCCCTCCTCTGATCAGGCTCTCCTGCTTTTTCACCCTTTTCGAGCCCTTCGTCACCGTTACTTTCGTCAGGCTCTTTATCACTTTCAGCTGCTTCAGGTTCTTTGTCACCTTCAGCTGCTTCAGGCTTTTTGCTACCCTCAGCTGCTTCAGGCTCTTTGTCACCTTCAGCTTCTTCGTCGCTGTCTGAACTTTCTCCTTGGTCTTCCCCAAGTGAGTCGGACTCTTCGCCCTCCAATAATATCTCTCTTTCTCCTGCTTCTGCCTGTTCTCTTTCAGTTCGGTTTTGTTCTGTCTCAGCACTCAGCACTGTTTTATCAGGCACTGGCAGTTTCAGCGCTTCAACTTCCTCATCTGTGGGACACAACACCTTCTTTGTGTGACTGGCGTGAATCCAGTTGGGAACCCCCGCACACTTCACAGCGGTAGTTGTCGTCAGGATCACTTGGAAAGGGCCTTTCCAACGGGGTTCCAGACACGACTTCCTCACGTGCTTCTTTACCACGACCCAGTCACCTGCTTTCAGTGCGTGTCCTGGACCTTGGATCGGTGGCAAGGTAGTCGCTTCCACCTGGTGAGAGAAAGAGCGAACCACGTCAGCCAGTCCTTTGCAGTAGTCTAACACCATATCATCTGTAATATTCAGAAGCGTGTTTGCGGGAACTGCAGGAAGTCTCATAGCCCTGCCCATGAGAATTTCATGCGGAGACAATCCAGTCTTTCTATCGGGAGTGTTTCTCATTGACATTAGCACTAAGGGCAATGCGTCAGGCCATTTCAAATTTGTCGATGCACATATTTTCGCCATTCTTGATTTCAGTGTACCATTCATTTGCTCCACCAGTCCTGATGCTTCAGGGCAATAGCTACAATGCAGCTTTTGCTCAATGTTCAGCGCTTCGCAGAGTAACTTTATCACCTCGTTGTTGAAGTGACTTCCCCTATCTGATTCTAAAGAGATCGGGAATCCGAAACGTGGTATCAACTCCCTCAACAATAGCTTCGCAACTGTAAGGCTGTCATTTCTACGTGTGGGGTATGCCTCAATCCAGTGACTAAAAATGCACACAATCACCAACACATATCTCAGACCTCCATGCACAGGCATCTCAATGAAGTCCATCTGCATTCGACTAAAAGGCCCGCTTGCCCTACCAATGTGACTCGCGTTCACAACCGTTCCCTTTCCTGGGTTCATCTGCTGGCAAGTGACACATCGATGGCAAACTGCTTCTGCAGCTTGGCGAAATCTGGGGTTAAACCAATCAGTTTTGAACAATCTTATCATGGCATCTCTCCCTAGGTGAGCTTGCCCATGATAGAACCGCGCAAGCTGTGATAAGAGACTATTTGGCAAAACAAATTTTCCCTCATTTGAAACCCATAACTCGTCTGGTCTCCTTATACATTGCGATTTAATCCAGGAATCTCTTTCATCCTCCCTGACATTATTCTGTAGTGCTTTTAGTTCCTCTATTGTATCTACGACCTTTAAGGCAAATGCTTCAGCTGGTTCGAGTTCTGGTTCATTTATCGAATTCCATTCATCTCTGAGCAATATACAGTTCAAGGCACAAAATCTTGCGACCTGATCCGCATATGCATTTCCCAGAGAAACATAGTCCTGTCCTTTCGTGTGAGCACTGCACTTTACCACTGCAACTTCGGCTGGCACTTGAATGGCGTGTAACAATTCCCTTATTCTCTCCCCGTTTTTCACTGGGGATCCTGAAGAAGTCAGGAAACCTCTCTGTGACCATAGTTGTCCAAAGTCGTGCACAATCCCAAACCCGTACTGACTATCAGTATAAATGGTGACTTTCATCAATGCAGACAATTGACATGCTCTTGTAAGGGCTGCAAGCTCTGCTACTTGTGCGGAATAGACTCCTTGAAGCCATCCCGCTTCCAAGACACCTGTTACAGTACATACAGCATATCCTGCCTTCAAAATTCCCATCCCGTCTCTCAGACATGAACCATCAACAAAAAGAATCTGGTCATTTTCATCAAGTTTAGTATCCTTGATGTCCGGTCGAGGTTTTGTGCAGAATTCAGTCACCTGAAGGCAGTCATGCTCGACGTCTTCAGCGTTCTCAATTTCAGCATTTTCTCCAGGAAGCAAGGTTGCTGGATTCAACGTAGTGCACCTTTTCAGCTGCACATTCGGTGAGCCCAGAATTATCGTCTCATACCTTGTGAGTCTTGCTCCAGTCATGTGCTGTGTTCGGGAGCGGGTCAAAAGTATCTCAACTGAGTGAGGGACCATGACTGTTACTGGGTGTCCCATCACTATTCCTTCACTCTGAGTGAGGCTGATACCAACTGCTGCTACGGCGTGCAAACACCCTGGGAGTGCTGCTGCAACCGGATCCAGAGTAGCTGAAAAATACGCTACTGGTCTGTTTACGCCACCATGGGCTTGGGTCAGGACAGACAAAGAACATGCATCACGTTCATGGCAAAACAATGTGAAAGGCTTTGTGTAATCAGGCATACCTAAAGCTGGAGCCCTGCACATGCATTCTTTCAATTCAACAAAAGCATCCATCTCATCTCCCTTCAGCTCAATTTGATCCAAGGGATCCTTCTGGGTCAGTTTCAGTAAAGGCTTTGCTAGAGTCGAGAAGTTGGGAATCCACTGGCGACAATAGCCCACCATTCCCAAAAACTTCCTCACCTCTCTCCTTGTTTTGGGTGGACTCATTTGAAGTACGCTTGTAATTCTTTCCTTCATTATTCTCCGTGACCCTTTCTCTATCTGGTGACCCAAGTATTTCACTTTCTTCTGACAGAACAGCAATTTGGAAGGAGACACCTTATGTCCATTCCTTCCCAAATGATTCAACAGAGCAATGGTATCGGCTGTACAGCCACTTTCTGTCTTTGATGCAACCAGTAAGTCATCAATGTACTGTACTAGGGTTGACTCAAACGGCAATTCTAATGCTTCCAGGTCTTTCTTTAGAATCTGATTGAAGATTGACGGTGACTCGGAAAACCCTTGAGGAATTCGACACCAACTGTACACCCTGTCTAGGAACTTGAAACAAAAGAGGAATTGGCTGTCCTAATGAAGAGGCACAGAAAAGAATGCTTGTGACAAATCGATGACTGAGAACCACTCGGCATCGCAAGGGACCTGAAACATTATCACAGCTGGATTTGGTACGACAGGGCAGCATTTGACTATAATGTCATTTATTTTCCTCAAGTCCTGCACAAGTCGGACCTTTCCACTCGGCTTTATTAGTCCCATTATTGGTGAATTACATGGACTGCTTAACACTTCTTTCAGTACTCCCTGTTTTACAAATTCGTCAATGAGTTGGGCAACTTTCATGAGGGTGTCTTGTGCCATGTGGTATTGTGGGGTCTGGGGAAAGATTGCATTGGGCTTTACAGTCACTTTCACTGGTTCCACTCCTTTCATCAATCCCACCTCTTTCCCTGTCATGTCCCACACTTCCTTTCCGACTGTCTCCCGTAATTCGGCTGGAATATCTTCTTCAGTTATCATCGGGAAAAGACAAATCAGAGGATACTCTTCATCTACAGTTTCCATTTCGTCCCCCTCTACACTGTCCTCTTCTTCCCCATCACTGCTCGTCTGGATTGTTATTCCTTCGTTCAAACACATAATCGAACAACCCAGTTTGCACAATAGGTCTCTCCCTAACATTGCTATCGGGCTTGAGTAACATACCACAAACTGATGCACCCCTTGATAGTTACCGATACTGACTGGTACCGGATCTGTTATTGGGTTCGTCAGGTGCCTGTTTGCTACTCCCACCACTTGAACTGTCCTCCCTGAGAGTGGCAAATTTGGTACTTCACTGCTCTTAACAGTTGAACGTGTGGCTCCCGTGTCAACCAAGAATGAGACACGATGACCCATTACTCTTCCCTCTACGTATGGACCCTTTTGATCAACTTCCAAGGATGCTGCAAGCACACAATCTCCTTCTTCTCCTGAACTTTCACTCTCCCATACATTGTTTATTCCACTCTCACTGTGTAATGGGAACTGTTGTACTGTGCCATTTGTACTCATTACCTGACCCGAGACCTATGGAGGAACCATCACTTGCTGCTGACTCATTGGTGCCAAGGGTATTTGCATTTGCTGATTAGGTACCATAGGTAACTGCTGTTGCATTGGCTGCATTTGCGTCATCTGCATACGAGGCATCTGCATCTGCTGCGGCTGCATAGGTTGTAACCCCTGCAATTGATTTATGGTCTGAAAATTTGGACTTGGACCTCTCATTTTCGGTCCCCTCATTGTCTGGAATGCATTGACATCATTGTTTTGCTGACCAACGCCTGCACCTGCACCTGCACCTTCCTGCACCACCATCGGGCACTCGCGTTTCCAATGACCTACAATTCCGCACACGTGACACGGCATCACCTTCTTCATTGCCTGTACACCCGTCACAACAGTGTTCAAATCCGGACCATTATTCACAAAACCTCCTCTGCCTCTGCCTCTGGCCTGTGGCTGAAACGCCATGTTCCCCTGCAACTGCGGCTGCGGTTGCAGTACCTGCTGTTGGAACCCTTGCATCCCTTGCAAACCTTGTAAACCTGTCTGAGCTGCTTTAAGTTGCATCATCATCACCTTCTCTTTCAGCCTTTTCTGTTTCACTTCAATTTCGTCACTACAGTATTTCGCATAATTCAACACCTCATCAATCGGTTTCGATTGCCAGCAAATCAAATGTGACTTTATCATCTGACTTATCTCTGGTCTCAGCCCTTCCACAAATCTGAACACAAAATGAAGCATGTCCTTCGCCTCAATTGTTTCCGTGCCACTGTAGTTCTTAAACGCCTTCAACAACCTCTCATAGTAACTATGAATCGATTCTTTAGCCTCTTGGGTAGTTCAATCAATCTTCTGCCAATCCACATTTTTCGCGGCAACCTTCGTCTTCAAATGCTCAATCACCTTGTAGTACAAGCTCATCACCATAGGTGATGGTGCACCCGTCTCCCTGTCTCTTTCTGGTTCACTTGTCGGCCAACCTACAGCTCTTTTGCAATCCTCCCACAAATCTGCTGGAACCACAATCTCAAAGAGAGTGTTCAGATCTTCCCAGAGACATTTTGCAAGCTTCACAAACCTATCAGTCTGCTGATACCATTCGATCGGCTTCTCTCTCAGTTTGGGAAAATCATCCGTAAAAGACTGAATGTCACTTCTGTGCCATGGTACATGTATTAGTTTTCCCCCTGCTGTCTCCCTCATTGGTAACATAGTTACTGTATCACTGCTCTGTGGTCTTTTCTCATTCTGCTCTGTAGCACTGTCCCTCCTCTTTTCCTTCCTCTTTACCCACCTGCTTTCCCACTTGTCTAGACACCTCCACACTTGGGCACTCTGCAGCAATTCTCTAAGGTGTGCCTTCATGCCTGCTGACCTCATGTGTTCAAAATCTGTTGTTCCAAAATCCAACCTGTAGCTTCTGCTCAAGTGTTTCATCTTGTCTATGTCAACCCCGTTTCTGTCAGCTGCTTCCTGCAAGCTTTTATGTACCTTGTTCACTTCCTTCGTAATCCTGGGACATAGATACCTCAGCTCTTCTTCCGTGTAGGACTCTAACCTATTCACACCCATGGTCCCTTCCACCAATTCTTGTGCTTCCATGTTCAACCTGACCCTATTCATATAGTCTTCTCCTTTCCCACTGGCTGAACTTTGTGTGGAATTTAGACTGTTGTACCACTGTGTCAGCTGTTGCGCATTCACCCCCATCAGTGTAGCGTTCACATCGACTGCCATTGATGGTTGCAGCAACTTTTCAGTGTTCGAGGTCAGGGGTATTATCAGTGGGGGGCTCGACCTCACCAGTGTCGACTGAGCACATATGGGACTAAACTCCATCAAGGACCCAGACCCAGTTGGTTGAGCCGCTATCGGAGTTATCCCTGGAGTGTTCTCTATGCACCTCCTTTCTGTCCCATTCTGCAGCATTGATCCCTGACCGCTCATACCTATATTAGGCTGACTATACAAAGGTACCGGTGGACCTACGGTAATGGGTAGCGATATCGCATCTGGATTCTGTCCATTTCCCATGTTCTGAGGCATGTTCATTCCCACACCATGGGTCATCATTGCCGGCATGCCTATCTGACTCCCCGTCATTTGAGCATGTGCGTTTCCCCCCTGCATCTGCTTCTGGGGCAGCAAAAACTGAGTTGATTCAGCTTGTCCCATTGTTTGGTTGTACCCATTCTGTCCTCCCATTGCGGCTGGGTCTAAAATCATTCCCGTACTATTATCGCTGCTGTAATACCTTGGGACCTGCGACTGATAATTTTCTGCTGGTTTCAACATGGGCACATCTGGATATATCCTCCTAACCTGCGGTATCTGCGGGGTGAACAATAAACTCGGGTCCTTAGATCCCGATGACGCTCCTGAACTCTGGGTTTCACTGTTCTGTACCGATGCCGGAGGGGCAGAACTGGTACTTGGACCTTGTCCATTCTCTGCATAAGGTGGTGGACGGTCGTTCAGCAATTGCATTATTAACTCCTCATCCTCTAACTCCTCTTCCCTTCTCAACTTTTCCTCGTCCTCTCTATCCTTGGAACACTTCCTGTCTGTCTTACAGGTAGCTTTCTTACCTGTCTCCTCTTCTTCCTTAGTAATTGCGGGGAACAATTTTATCCCCTGCAATACATCTGACCTCCACACCTTCTGTGCATTATCCCACCTAGCGTCCGCTAGTGTCTTTTCTACCTTTCTCATCCTGGTCTCAAACTTCTTCTGCTGTTGCTGTCTGGCCATTAGTTCCCAAATCGCTAGAGCCTCAAACTGGGCTGGCCTCGGAGGCACCTTCATGTCGTACATCGTGAATCTCAAATTTTCTAGAATCCTTATATTGAATGTCCCATGTATCGGGAATGCTACGCTCCCATGTTTCTCTGTCAGTTTGTGCCATTGCTTTAGCCAAAGGCACGGAGCTACCCCCTTCTCTTCCATTACAATGTAAGCTGGTGTACCCTCGGGTGGCGTCTCCTCTCCTACGCTCGCTTTAATGTAAGAGTCCCCCTTCATCGCACTCCTGAATGCTTTAAAGAATTTCATTTTCTCGTCTTTTATTTCACAAAGTTTGTAATCAATAGGTGACTTTAATTCCCGGAATACTCTTCGCTTGCCTTCCCCCTTCCAACCGAGTCCCACGGACTGCGTCCAATCCGTGCGCGACCCTTCTCACCAACCAACCTATCCCAGCGCGGCTCCTAGTGACGTCACAGTCACACACACTGCGGCTGACAAAGCCTCGCGGCTAGTCCTCCTTCATTCACCTCCTCTCGTAACAACTTCTTGCATGTATCGCGAGCTACCAAAAAATAAAACAGATCTGTCGGTTTACTACAGGAAGGGTAACACAGTCGCTTCAGGACCTTAGGGACCTTTCACTAGCCTCGGCCGCTATTCCGTCTTTCTCGGTCCCCACGTTCGCAAGCAAATCTGACCCGCAGATCTACTCTCAACTTGTCAATGATCTATTCTAGTGCACTTAGAATCTTGTCAAAGCCCGAAGTCGAAGTTTCTTTCACTCCCTAACACACGTACCGACTCGTTGACCACGCCCGATCAACCTACTAAACCGCCCAGACCACAACATGGATCAACATACTCCGGAGTCTCTTGACCTCGCAGGGCCCGTCTCAACAACAACAACCACGTGGACCTTTTTATGCACAAAGCGCCACACGCACATGAAGTTCGACGACTTCCCTACTCTCACCCTCGGAGCCGCACCTCCGCTATTTCTATGAAGTTCGACGACTTCTCTACTTCTACACTCGGAGTCGCATCTCCGCTATCCTTTAAAAGAAAAAAAATCCTCGCAACCTTTTCACACACCCTGCGGCAATAAGCTGTGCAAGCGCAAAACCCTAACTCCACTCATACCATCACTAGTACCGCCAACGCCGATTCCACACCTCTGTTCTCTCCATTCGCAAGCTCCGAGATCCCGGGAAAGTCGCGGTGGACCTAGCCCATCATCATTCTGTCAATCAGTTTTATCCTAGAAAAATCTAATTCAACTTCTCAAGTGTGGTTCAAAAAATCGAAACCGTTAATTCAACACCATGTACTTTAAGAGTACAGGGTCCCAAAAGACGAAACCATCCTCTGCTACCATCTACTGATAGAGCGGTCCGTAGTAATAATTTACCTGTGTTCGGACGCTCTTTAGGCCGATGAATCTTTTGACTAAGTGGGAACTCTCTGTACTCTTAATCAATCGATTTCATTAAAATCAATAATCAATATCGAACATAAGCAATACCTTGATCAACATAACACTTAACAATTAATCCAGAACACATTTCGGCGAACCCTGACCTTTCAGTCAGGAATAACCACACCAGTTTATTGCAAAGTTAGTGAATTTATTTCCCTATATTAACAAAGCTAGCACAATATAGATGTGTCTCAACACCAAATGATAAACATAAATGAACATTAATAGCTGTCCATAGCGGCGAAACAAGTGTAATCTATGTAGCATTTGAATCACAAGGCATTCGATAATAGCAATGCAAATCACTAATACGATAATCTGTAATGAACTTATTGCATACATTTAGTCAGCATAACAAGATCTCAAATTGCATCGTGCAACAAAAGGAATCCTCGTCTAACCTCAAATTAGCATCGGCGTGTGGGACTTCATGCAAAAACAATTTAGCAACATTAATTTAGAAAACTCCTAGCTAGGGATCTTATCAAAATCAGCAGTTGGTTACCTAAAAGAAACACAATGCAATTGTACAATTTCCTTTCATATTTACCAATTACGATCAGCATACAAGGAAGTCTTCGTCTCACAGGTACCGTTCTTCGGTCGGCATGGGTACCGTTTCGATCAGCATGGGACGGGGCAAAGGGGCAGGGGTGGACGGGGCAATTGCCTCACGGCGGCAAGGTAAAACTACTACTTCATGCAAAGAGATCAAATCAAAGTTAAAGTCTCTAGGGCCAGAATCATTTAAAGTCTCTTTCTCTCGATTAGAGAAAGCATCAAAGTCTCTCAAAATGGCGTCGCAGCAAAGTGGGCCATAATAGCTACGAAGTCTGCAAAATGGCGGGTATCGAGCTGGTAATGGCTACTTTCTTCTCGTGCACCTGATTTTTATAGACAACAGTTCAAATCCAGTAGGGTCTTCCATTGGAGGGTTCATAGGTTAGCTTCAAATTGTCCAATCAAAAACGACAGTTCTCAAGCTTTTGCTTAAGCATACATTATCCTTGGAGATGGGTACGCAAGTTGCAACATTGTCTACCAATTAGCTCACTTTCAGAGCCTCCATTGTCCGCACCTGCAAATCGACCTTGGAGTAAAGAGAAAATATGCCAGGCTGGCACGAAACCTTAAGATAAGCATGTGAACGGTTTCTGTGGAAAAGTACAGCTTCAAGCAAAAATACACGTTTATTAGCACAGTGGAAAAATACGAGCATCTAAACCGTGAGACCAGGCAACTAGGCCAAAGCCTCCGCTAAAGTTATGCTAAGCTAAAACATTTCAAAGAAGCAAATCGTAGCACACGTTTATGATTATGTCGGATTAGTGCAATTCTAATACACCACGTTATATAAAGCACGCGTATAAATGTTGACAAACTACTCTGAGGGCACATTTTGTCCCCGTACAATCTTTATTAGTTCGGTTAAAGTCACACATGATTATTGCAGTACTACGTTTAAGCTCTAATAAATGTAAAACCTTCATTTCTGCTTCATCAGAACCACTTTTCATTAGATCGCCCCATGTGCAGTGCCATGACAAAGATCACCATTACTAAGCTGCTCAACCCAGAACATTTTGACGAGGCAAACAAGCACTTTTTTCCTTTTAATTGATTTGTCTGGGAAAGCAACAAAATGGACTGCAAGATTTTTAAGAAGAAATTGGGAGCACAGAACAAAACTGTTGCAAAAGGGGGTGTATGCTGGCTCTTTGTCAGAGTAGCACTCCCCCAGAGGTGGAACAGAGGAGGTAGACAACTTAACCGAGATTTAAAAAACTTCTAGCTAACACAGCATGTATTTTCAACTCTATTAAGGACACTGAGAGCTGTTTATTAACATAAAACACACAGCAGACAATGAGAACACTTTGTGTACAAAAAATACATTTCCCAAACGTTCCATATAGATGACTTATGTTCTGCACCCATGACGTCCTTCTGTCGTCTCTATATAAATCCCTTAGCGCCATGATCATCCTCTTTCTTTGTCTGATGGTTTGATTCTTCTGGTGAACTTTTCCTGATGCTGGCTATCCCGTCAATTGTAGAACAACCACAGAAAACTTCAGCAGAGCAGGCCGGGACAAACACCTTCAAAGGACCAACCGGGCCCATAACTGGAAACAGAGCTGCCACCAGCTACCCATTCTTTTGTTAAGATTCTGAAAAGGTAGAGATAACTGCATCATAATACTTAGAACTCCAGAGTAAATTTTCAGTCAACAATATTCAGGACAAGTGGGAGGGAAACAGATCATCAATACTATTGCATATAATAACATTGGACAAACATATACTTTGTTGTATTGAGAAATTAAAGGGTGGGATAATCCTCGTCTCTGTGTCGTTAACAGAATTGAAAATTCTTGATGCGTTAGCTATAAAGTTTTTTATTCTATGTCAGGACCAGAGGCTCAGGTTATGCTTGTTCAAAGCTGCTGGAGAACCAAGGAAGCCACTTCAATAATTGGTTTGTAATAGAAGTTTTTAAACATAGAATCAGCGAACCAATCCGCTGACCTCATGATATCTTGAAAATGAGAGCCTAGACTGAAAGACTTAGATGCCATGGCTTCTCTAACGAGTGTGTGCCAAACCTGGAAGTGTCCATGCCTGCCTCTGACAGAATCTATTTCACCCAGTGAGCCAAAGTGGCAGATGACACAGGATGAAATGGTTTCTGGAGAGCAATTAAGAGCTGACCCCGAACAGATTGGTGAAATTCCCTAGTGCGATCTTCGTATTCTTTCATGCATTGAACAATACACAGTTTAGGATTCGCTGGAAAGCTAGGATAGGTAATTTGCTTTGAAAGTGTCTTAGTACATCTAGTTAAGGAAAAGGTAACCCCATCTGGCAATTAGACTCTACCTAAAAGATCCAAAACCTTGACATCACACACCCTTCTGCAGGAGACTAGACATAATAAAACTCATCAATTTAGCTGATAACTGTTCCCGAGACAAATTGAAATTAGTCAGCCATCATTGGAGGAGTTTCGGGATGTCAGATGGACTGCATAAGCAGCGCAAACATACAAAATACAATTGTATTTTGTAAGTTTGTGATGCTTTTGCATCAAAAAATGACGCAAATGTGGCACTAAAACAGTATAAATATGGGCCAAAGAGTCATAACCTGAAAAGAAATGTGAAATGATGTTGTAAACAAATAGCGGTAAGGAGCATTTATCTTTAATCGTGAGCGGCAAACAAACAGGGCAGTCAAGAGGCTGAGTGATTTATATAGATGCGACAATAGGGCATCATGGGCGCAGAGGATATGTTGTCGCTATAGTACATTTGGGAAACATAGTATTTTTTACATACAGTGTTCTCATTGGCTACTGTGTGTTTTGTGTTCATAAACAGCGAAGAAAGTGATGCATAATCCAAAGCCTCTTGACCTGACATAGAATCTCTGGTTGTTACTGATGCCATTTTCACCTGAAAAAGAAAGGAAGATAAGAGTAAAAAATGACTATTGGAGTTGTAAATGCACGGTTGGATTTTAGGACTGAGACATACAGGAAAGCAAAGAAAGGAGCAGGAGAAACATTGGAAGGACCTTTACTTTTACAGGAACCAGAAAGAAAGAAAGAGAAGAAGGTCAAAGGGAACTCTAAGAGGAGTGTTAGAAATGGGGTCTCTCTTTGGCCGTCAGTTTGCACTCTGTCCAAGCAGGGACCCTTACTCTAGTCAGGGCAATGGAGAAACACACTTAGATAACCACTGCTTACACCCTTGGTAGCTTAGCACAGGCAGTCAGGCTTAGCTCAGAAGCAATGTGTAAAGTATTTGTACCAACACACACAGTAATACAATACAAACACTACAAACTGACCACCACTCCAGTTAGAAACATAGGTGATATTTATCTAAATCAAACAAGAACAAAACAACAAAAATCCAACATACACAGGTCAAGATATGAAGTTTCAAAAGAATACGCCATGGAAAACAATGGATATGTTAATTTTACGCAAAGTACCTAATTCCCGTAAAAAATAAAGCCGCAGAGGCGAGCGTGCGTCTGAAAAGTCAGCGATGAGTCGGACCTTATTCGCAAGTCAGGCCGCGCGTCGTGTCTTCTCCGGTTGGGTAGGAGATGTGTTCTTTTTCCCTCGCAAGAGATCGGTGCGTCGATTTCCAGAAGGGGCACCTCAGATCTGCCCAGGTTTGCAGTGACTTTGACGCCCAGGGATAATGAATGTGAAATACGGTCGCACAGTGTTAGAAAAACGAGCTGCGTGGGGTTTGCGTCATTATCAGCAGGTGTTGAATTGTTTCTCCAGCCGCAATATATCAATCACCCAGGTGCGATGCAGGTGGAGCGTTGATTTCACCTGCAAAGCCAGTGGTGCGTCGTTTATCAGCCGCATTGCAGATGGTGTATTAAAAATTTCCCTGCACAGTGTTCTGTGCATGGATTTCAGCTCTTGTTTTGCCAACTTCACCTTTCAAGGCCCCGGGGACTGAGTAGGGCACCACTTGGCACTGTAGGAGTCTCAGCAGAGAATCCAGGTGATGGCTGAGGAAGCCTAAGATGGCCCTGAGACTTCAAAACAGGAGGTAAGCTCAGTTCAAGCCCTTGGAGATTCTTCTTCAAGCAGGAATGCACAATCAAGTGCAGTCTTTGCCCCCTTTCACAGGCAGATGCAGCAACTGCAGGATTGCCCAACAAAGCACAGTCACAGGCAGGGAAAGCACTTCTCAGCTATTTAGCTCTTCTCCTTTGCAGAGGTTCCTTTTAGTTCCAGAAGTGAGTTTTGGATCCAATACTTATACCCCTTTCTGCCTCTGAAGTAGGAAAACTTCAAAGGAAAGGGTCTGTTGTTCAGAAGATCCTGCTTTGCCAAGGCCAGGCCCTAGACACACACCAGGGAGTTGGAGACTGTGTTGTGTGAGGGCAGGCACAGCCCATTCAGGTGTAAGTGACCATTCCTCCCTCCACTCTACCTCAAATGGCTCATCATTATCTACAGGCTACACCCCACCTCCCTTTGTGTACCTGTCTAGAGGAGTTTCACACACAGCCCAACTGTCAGTCTGGCCCAGACCTGGAATCCACAAACAGGCAGAGTCACAGAATGGTTTAAGTAAGAAAATGTCCACTTTCTAAAACTGACATTTTCAAACAACAGTTTAAAAACCAAGTTTACCAAAATATGTATTTTTAAATTGTGAGTTCAGAGACACCAAACTTCATATTTATCTGCTCTCAAAGGGAATCTGCACTTTAAAATATTTCAAGACAGGCTCCATGTTGACCTATGAGAGAGATAGGCCTTGCACAGTGAAAACCAAAAGTATTTCACTGATAGGACATGTCAAACACATCAGTAGTTGTCCTGCCTTTAACATACACTGCACCATGCCTTTGGGCTAAGCAGGGCCTACCTTAAGGGTGCCTTACATGTATAAAATGGAAAGGTTTGCGCCTGGCAAGTGGGTACACGTGCCAAGTTGAATTGGCAGCTTAAAACTGCACACACAGACCCTGTAGTTGCAGGTCTTAGCCATGTGTACAGTGCTACTCATGTGGGCAGCACAACCAGTGCTGCAGGTTCACTAGTAGCATTTGATTCACAGGCCCTAGGCACCTCTAGTGCACTTTACTAGGGACTTACTGGTAAATCAAATATGCCAATCATGGAAAAGCCAATTACATATACAAGTTATACAGGGAGCACTTGCACTTTAGCACTGAAAATAGATTCCAGCATAATGTCAAAGAAGCAGAGGCAGAAAAGAAGGGGGCGATCACGCCAAAGATGCCAGGTCTAACAACGAGAAACATACAGAGTATGGAGAGAGGAGAAGAGAAGCACGGAGACAGGAAACCACTGAGAAAGCGATAAACGGAGGAAGCCCAACAGTGTCAGCCCAAAGGGTGACGACAGAGATAAGAGAGACAGAACAGTGTCTTGTCAGAGACTGAAACTCAACACCCCAAAAGCAAAGTTTCTGTGTTCCAGCCCCTGAGGGACAGAGTCGACAGTCACGCTGACCCTGAAGTTTACTGGCTGAAGTGGAGGCAGACACTGCCGGAGAAGTGCCCGATCATGCCACGCTCCAGGAGGAGCATGGCTAACCCTGGTTCATGCTCGGAAGTAGGACTCGAAGGGGAGAGGGCGGCACTAAGTTGTAAGGAAAAGGGGTATGTAGGCCAGCGAAACAGTCATATTATGATAAAACGCTCAGATAGAAAAACTAGATGAACACTACACAAATTGAAGCATATTCTTTTTTTGAAATTTTTAAAAAAGAGATACCTACATTAAAATTAAAACTGATAACATGTTTGGTATTAATTATTTCTTTTAAGAGGGAAAGGAGCCAAATATATTCTCAAGCCGTCATTTATAGGGAAAACCAAAGAATGAGAAAAGAAACAAATGAGAAAATAAAGAGTAGAAAATAAAGAATAGAAACAGAGTAAAGAGATTCCCTAAACATGAAGAAACACATATGGAAAGGTAAGAAGAGAAGAGGGAGGAACATTTATTTAGGTGTACAACAGAATAAACTACTTACCAACGAATGTCTTTCTAAGGGCTCCGGCTGGGGGGAAGTACAAAACCCCTGGAAGATAGAAAGAAAGAAAAGAGCATAAGAAGAATTCTTTTTTGTTTATCAACATAGACTAAAGGTAATACAGATTGGCACGCAAGCTATTAAGATTAAGGGCCATATTTATACTTTTCGACGCACAACTGCGCCAACGCAGTTGTGCGTCAAAAAATCTAACGCCGGCTAACACCATTCTGAAGCGCCATGCGGGCGCCGTATTTATTCAATGACGTTAGCCGGCGTTAGCCGGCGGCGCTGCCTGGTGTGCGTCAAAAAAAATAACGTACACCAGGCAGCGCCGTCGTGGGGGAATATGGAGCTTGGGCGCCAAAAAATGGGGCAAGTCAGGCTGAGGCAAAATTATCGCCTCAACCCGATTTGCGCCATTTTTTTCGACTCCCAACCCCCATTGAAATGACTCCTGTCTTAGCAAAGACAGGAGTCATGCCCCCTTGCCCAATGGCCATGCCCAGGGGACTTCTGTCCCCTGGGCATGGTCATAGGGCATATTGGCATGCAGGGGGCACAAATCAGGCCCCCCTATGCCACAAAAAAATAAAAATAAAATACTTACCTGAACTTACCTTATGTTCCCTGGGATGGGTCCCTCCATCCTTAGGCGTCCTCCTGGGGTGGGCAAGGGTGACAGGGGGGGGTCCCTGGGGGCATGGGAGGGCACCTCTGGGCTCCTTCCGAGCCCACAGGTCCCTTAACGCCTGCTCTGACCAGGCGCTAAAAAACGACGCAAAAGCGGCTGGACGTCATTTTTTTTTACCCGCCCACTCCCGGGCGACATTTTTGCCCGGGAGTGTAAATACGGCGCACATGCCTTGGAGTCACTTTTTTAGACGGGAACGCCTACCTTGCATATCATTAACGCAAAGTAGGTGTCCACACTAAAAAATGATGCAAACTCCATGGACTTTGGCGCTAGGCGCGTCTAACGCCAAAGTATAAATATGGAGTTAGTTTTGCGTCGGAATTGTGTAAAAAAAAACGACGCAATTCCGGCGCAAACAGAGTATAAATATACCCCTAAATATTCCCCGTCCTTCTGGAACAATAGCTACCCAAGGACTGGCCTGTGAGATAAAAGAAAATAAAAGAAAAATAAAAGGTTGCAATATGTCAACTTGCCATTGTGGCCATTCTTTGAGGACTGCGCTAGCTGACACCCTGCCCTGTGCACCTGAAGCTATAGAGTTAGGGCTAGGGTTTTTTATGTTTTTAGTCATGATTTCAAATGTGTTATTTTTTCTTTAATAATTTCACCTATAGCGTCATTGTAAAAACTCCTGTAAACGTATTTTTTGTGTGTGAGGGGCAGCAATGCATTCCATACAGTCAGAAAACAAGGTAAATCAAATTCAGCTGTAAAATTAGTTGCATCACCCTTCAAGAGTTTGTGGCTGTGATGAAATGGACAAATTATGTCCCAATAAAGCTGTTCTACTGGCATCTTAAAGGGGAACTAAACGTTGCTTTGAGTGAAATGGTTTCTTCTCAGAAGACATAACTTCCCCTACAACTTTAGTGTTGCAATTAGAGCAGAGACTAAAAGAGAAGATATTGGATAAGAGGTGTTTTGGTTTCTGCTGTAAAGATGTAATTAGAAATAATGGCACGGGGTGGGGTTTGTGGCAGGATGAGACAAATAACACTCAGTCTTAACAGACATTTCTTTATGAAGGAAGTCCAAGCAGCATGCTTAAGATCCAAGAAGTAATTTATTTGACATGTTGTGACTACTCTAGCGCTGTATTCGGACAACAAACAATTATGCTGAAACTCCAAATGCGCCCAGACGGTGTCACAGCAAAATGTCCTGCAACGCAGTCATTGACCAGCACTCACTTCTGGTCCACTTTGGCCAAAAGTAATCAATCCCTCTATTGCCCATAGTAAAATTATCACACATTGCCTGTTAGTGAGCAGAAAAGGCAATGTCTGTCCATATTTTCATAATCAAAGTGATGAACTTAGTGGCAAGTTGTATGGTAACGTGCTGGTTTCGGGAACCTCTGTCAACACACAAGTAACTTTTGAAGTAATGTTGATGCTGGCATGCAGCCTGTTGTCCTAGCATTCAAGTTCAGTGAAGGTCCTGGCCTCAGCTTCGTTAGTGGAGGACAGCTAACCAGATAGTGAGATCCTCGACTGCATATAAAGCTCTCAGTTGCTTCAGTGCTGAGGCACTAAAGGCAGAGAAATATGCCAAGTAGGTGTTAAATTAGTTTTCACCCCACAAGGCGTGCTTTGATTTTTTTCAAAGAAAACTACTAAAGCTGATTTTTGATTTACAAAAACAAACAAGCATTTGCAATACAATGGTTTTGGCATGTGCAAGTTAGAGCTATTGACGTTGTAAATGCATAATTTGACTTTTCTTGCCACATAAATTGGTCCGCCCTGCCTCGAAATTTGGTCCTTTCCTGCCACATGATTCCAGTGGCCTTGTGCAACGCGACACTACACAGGAGTGTTGGAGATTTTGAGGGTTTTGTTTTTATGACTCGTCAGTAATACACACACATGACTGGAGAGCTTCAAGTAAACCCTGATGGGCAACTGCTTCAAAGATTGATGACTGGTCAAACAGCATCAAGAGACATGGATCACTATTGTCACTTATTAATAGAAGGTCAACCTAAGAAAGACGGAATAATGAAGTACTACTATTACTAAATGTGCTGTGTTTTGATGCATAATCTGCCTTTTCTTGCATCAATATTTACTCAATCTTGCCACATAATTTGACCCTCTCCTGCTGCATAATTCCGGTGACCCTGCCTGTTATGTTGATCACAGTGACTTTCCATGCATTATCATGCCAAATGTGTCATATTTCTGGGATGACATCAGTATGCCATTGTGTGGTTAATTGATGTTTGGAGCATTCCTCCAAACCTTATGCACCACACCCAAAGCTTCCCACAGAGGGCCACCAGACACACTCACCCCTCCAACCATGCACTCATGAAACACAGCCAATACTAATCGCTGTGCAGAAGGAAAACAACACAACCCCCAGACAACTGTCCAACGACATCTAGAGACATGTTACAAAGTGCCATATTATCTCCAAAATTGAGATTTTAATTATAATTTAGATGTCTGTAACAAAGGGTGAAAATGTTGTAAAAACACTCCTCGACAGCTGCCCCACGTCAGTCTAGCTACTAACTTTTTTTATTTAGAAGCTAACATAAGAAAAGCAATGCACGACCATGTACTGCATTAAGGACAACACAACATAGTGCTGCTTTCAAGGAGCGGTAAACACTGCAGGTAGAGCGTTAGATGCTTTCTTTAAATACTGCCATTTTGTGGCATAAACAATGCAAATAAAGTCACCAGAATTAATGGCCACCTTCTGCCATCAGTTCATTTTTTTCCATGCATGGTGGAAATAGTGGTTGGAAGGGGCAAAGGAAAGGGTCTTTTTGTTTTATGTCGACAGCAGCAGTGCCATGGCTTCCCTTGTAGTGAATCCTAGTTTGTTTTAATGGGACAAAAGGAGTTAGCTTAGACTTTGGCTTGCAGACTCGTGCCCCCGTCACCTAGTGACTTTTAACCTAATTAGCTTGCTCTGTCTTAGCCCATTTATTTAATTAATTCTTCTAAGATGGCTGCTTTGTTTATAGTTAAGCCATTTTGTTTACCTTTATATTATCAGTGCCACTGCTCTTAGGCATCAAATCAAGCGACAAAGACAAACAAACTGTAGGTATTCACATTAGGTACTTTCCCTCTTCACGCTTTTGAGGGAATTGTTTATATTAATTACTGTCCCAAGCATGCTGTGTTATCTATTGTTTGGGAACAACCTACGTCAGGAGTCCAAGTAGATCTGTATAAATACATCACACTTTAGACAGATAATCAGAGGGATTCTGACCAGATACCATTGCTGCTATTGATGCTACACGTCGCCTTGATGCTGACCCGGACTTTGTGTTCCTATGGAGTCTGAGAACAAGACCTCATTCCAAGGTAACAAGGGTTGGGGGCTACCTACAGGGACATGGCATTGGCAGATTATGTTAAACATACCCAGCTCTCCTTTAGGTAGGAGATTAGGTTTATTATGATAGGGTATTAGGACATATTATACACTCTATGTCTTTCCATGTAATTGCAGAATGGTGGGGGTCTTCATAATCATGACTCTTGTCTTTATAATTCTGTCTCTTGCACTGTTCATTATCCTAGTCATTGCAGCCCATGCAATGTTCCGTAGATTGCAGACTGTGTTAAATAAAAACTATTAAACCCTTACTGCATCTTCGTTATTGCCTATGTTTGGTTGAGACATGATGTATCTGTGAAAAAGGGGTAATCTATATCCGTTTAGCCACGACATTCCCTGAGATGTCATACTCTTGAGTCCATGCATAAAGGCTGTCACGGATCACCTTCAACTGTTTGGGTTTTTGGTGAGGTACTGCTAGTGAGCCGGAAGAGTTGGGACTACAGTTGCAATTTGTTGTAGAATAGGCATAGTCACCTACAAACATAAGTACTGTCATCCTCAAACCAGCAGTCTTGCTCAGAGCAAGATTCCAACTACAACATGGTGCCACCAACGATGGTGTTTAGGCACTAATTTACGGGTACCCCGACGAACACTGTCTCACAGACAACAGGTACCCTAAGTACCATTATACAGAGACGTCTGTGGTCTTTGGGAAAATCCTCCTCAGCTGAAAAGGGAACACCTAATTAGGCTGTAGGTTGTTCGAGCTCGAACTCTTAAAAAGGACTTTACTCCACACTTGGTGTTCCATCTCTCCACCCATTTTAAAATATGGCTAACACCATAGACATTCCTGAGAATGCTACAAAAGCATTAACATTACACCTAGTAGCGCATGGGATTATAGAAGAGGGCGGGGACATCACTTTCATAGTAGAAGCTAATGAAGCTTACCAAACAGAAACATTTTACTCTTGGGTCACCTTTCCAGATGAAGACCGCAGAACAATTAAATTTCACACATATACAATTGCTAATGTACCACAGTGGTACCAAGCATACCAGTATCATGAAATACCGCTTACTTATCAGGAGCATCATTACTGGGTTGAAGGCCTCCCTACCCCGTGTAATATAATGTGTGAGATTAGGTCCTTTAAGTAATGACGGACCTACGTGGCCTACGTTTGCCACAGACACACCTCACTCGGGTATACAAAATTTGCAAGCAGCAGACCTGCAAAATTTATATAACGAAATAGTAACATTATATAGACGGCTTGTTCAGTTCGTAGTGTGGACTTTGAACACAACACCAGCGCGTCCAGCACCACCAGCACCTGCAGGATACCAATTGGCTACTGGGATTATTCCACAAACAGTGCACACTAATATAGGTAAATTACCCACAGAGCGGGATAAAATACCTTACTGGATAGCCCAGAAAACAAATCAGCTGGAAGCTGTGTTTCCCCATACAGGACCACAGGAGAAACTTAAAATTCTAACAATGTGCTTGTCCTTTGGGATGGTTCCCTCAGTGGATGACTGTGCCACATGGGGTACAATCTTTGCTGCAATATATACTACCACACATGGAACCCCAACACTTGCCAATTTAACGGAAGTGTTAAAACAAATACAGAATGAGAATGGGGCAGCACCTGCCCTAGATTTGAGGATGAAATTAATGCGTAACTTCGAAGCGGTTCCCTCGATAATACTCAGTAACATTAAAGGGGAAGCAGTAGCACTGTCTATACGCCAGCGTCTCTGTTGTATCTTAGCATCATAAGGATTCTGTTTGGATCCTTGAGTGACCAGTGTTCTGGGTTGTCAGTCCACTTACTGGCTTAGAGAATAGCTGTGTTGTCTGGCAGGGGTTGCACCGTTATACTTAATTAAAGTGGTGAAACCATTTATTTGGACTCCTTTATCACAAAATTGGCGACGCGGTTGGGATACTGAGTGTTTACATGGAGGTTACGGTCATGAAATCAACCCCTGCCGGAGAAAGTCTCAAAAGAAGGAGAGCCCAAAGTGAACCTTGAGGCGTGTACCACTGAGCATTGAATTATAAAGCCCGACGTGAATATTGTAACGTGTATCACTGAGCGTTAGGGAATTGTGAAGAAATCATCCTGTGCGAAGGATACCAGACTGCGAATAGAAAAAAAAAAAACAGCACCAGCCCTGGATCCAGTGCGGGCAGACTAACAAATGTACATGTTTTTGGGGGTTTTGGCCAGGGTGAGTGCACCTCAGAGGTTGTGTGCGCGGCGGCTGTGCGAATGTCATGCATGGTGTATGGTGGTACTCAACGTGGTTGCTACGGAGACAGGAACGCCGCAAGGAGAGTGAGAAGATTGAACGCGGAGGTTGGTTTGTTGCCAGCCAACTAGGACGCTGAGCACGTCGGGATGCTCATTTCCTACCAGACAACTAGGACACAGAGCGCGTTGGGAACTCATTTTTCTGTACCACAACGTGTATGAAGCAGAGTTGGGATCGACGACGACAAGACACAATGAAACCTGTTTGACATTCATGCTCAAGGAGACTGTATTGTGTAGAAGCTGAAGAGACAACGGTGACCACTATATTTATTTTAGTCAATTGTTTTACACGCTTTTCACGAATGTTTAATGTGTTTTATCTAAGTTGTATTATTCAGGATAATATCGTGTCTAAGGGGGTGGGGGTTGGTCATCACTATGTATATGTCTTCCATTTTAGCACCTGCAAAGTTTCTACAAAGTCCTGGTACTCCATGCATAATCTGGGAGGACTGGCGTGAAGCCTTCGAGACTTATCTTGAGGCAATGGGGTAATACTCTAGATGCTTCACAGAAATTCGCGATTTTAAGACACAATTTGGGTATTGAGGGAAGAAGAGTTTTAAAAACGTTACCGAGAACCATTCGTAATGCGTCTTCTAATGTTGAGGGTGATGATGATGATGATTCAGTATCAGATAATGGTAGTGGTGATGAGTATAGCGAGGCTATGAAGGCCTTTGAAGGATGACCATGGTAGGAAAAGTTAGTGTGATTGTGGAAAGACATACGTTTTTTTCCAGGAGTCAGATTCTGGGGGAAACTGTGGAGCAGCATGTTTCTGAATTAAGAACTTTTGCTGTTCCTTGCAAATTCAAGGATTTGCAAGAAGAATTAATAAGGGATAAATTTATTAATAGAACCAACAATAGCAAAATTTAGGAACGTTTATTAGGATTGAAGGACCCTTCTTTACAAAAAAACATTAAAATAGCAAGAAGTGTAGAAAATACATCAAAGTATTTGACGGAGCTCAAGCTGAATTATGGTCATGGTGGCAATGAGCTCAAAGATGTGAATATTGTAACTAAGATGAAGAAGGGTGGACCCATGCGGAAAGACAAAAGATAGTGTTACAGGTGCAGCAGCAACAGTCACACAGCTGAGGCTGGTAAATATCCTGCAGTCTCAGCAAAATGTTAGAATTGTAAGAAGGTAGGACATTTTTCGAGTGTATGCAAGGCGGGACAACAACAAGGTTTTGGTCAAAAACAATTGGTGAATGTTATCAAGGGGCGTAGTAGTGAGCATTCAGAGGATGAGGAAGAAGAGGAAAGAATTGAAGTGTTAACAATGGATGATGCTGTTGGTGTAATTAGAGAAGGGTATATGCCACCAATGTGTATAGTAAAGATTAATGACAAGGATGTTGAGGTTTGGGCTGATTCATGCTCACCGTACACCATAATTAATGAACAAATGTAGAAGGAACTGGGGATGGGTGAGATGTTTTTGACAGACATTGAACCTGAGGGTTATTGTGGTGGCAAATTGCCGTTAATAGGGTACTTTGAGTGTAGACTTACGTTGAAGGGGAGGTGTTCTGATGCTCGTGTATATGTGGTTAAACAAGGGAAAGCTCTTCTTGGTTGGAGAGAACAAAAGGCTTTGAGAATTGTGTGTACATCCTGATCAAGTGCTTTTGACTAATCACTCAGAGAAAAATAAGTGGAGTGTAAAGTTTTCAGATTTGTTTTCTGACACTTTGGGGTGTTTACGAAAATTTGAGCATTGTATTGTTTTGAAGTCAGGATGTACACCCAAGGTACATAAAGTGAGAAATTTACCTTTTGCATTAAGATCACAGTTGAAGGGGGAGTTAGACAGGTTGTGTGATGCCAAGGTGATTGAACCAATTGAGCCATCGGAATGGCTTAGTCCGGTCATTTTAGCACGTAAGCCAAATGGAAAGTTCCGAATGTGCATTGATTTGAGAGATCTCAACAAATATATTTGGGTGGATTGGCACCCATTGCCGCATATAAATGAATTATTGTTCTCAGTTAATGATGCTAATCATTTCTCTTGTCGAATGCATACCATCAAATTCGCTTGCATCCTGATTCAAAACATCTTACATCATTCATAACTCCTGAGGAGGCGTTTAAGTGTGTACACATGCCGTTTAGTTTGGCATCTGCATCTTCTGTTTTTCAGAGAATTATGAACAACATCTTGAAAGGTATAGAGAAGGCTGTGGTGTTTCAAGACGATATTTTGGTTTGGGGTACAGATATGTCGGACCATGATACTGTGTTGAGTGATGTGTTACAGAAATTGCAAAAGGCTGGTCTCACCAAAAGTGTTGAGAAATGCAGAATTGGAGTGAAACAGATAGATTAATTAGGACACACTTCGGGGCATATTTATTCACCGTTTGCGCCGAATTTGCGTCGTTTTTTTCGACGCAAATTCGACGCAAAACTAACTCCATATTTATACTTTGGCGTTAGACGCATCTAGCGCCAAAGTTCATGGAGTTAGCGTCATTTTTTGGCGTGAACACCTTCCTTGCGTTAATGAGATGCAAGGTAGGCGTTCCCGTCTTAAAAAATGACTCCGATGCATATGCGTCGGATTTATACTCCTGGGCAAAAATCATGCCCGGGAGTGGGCGGGGCAAAAAACCCCGCATTTGCGCCTCTTTTTAACGCCTGGGTCAGGGCAGGCGTTAAGGGACCTGTGGGCTCAGAATGAGCCCAGAGGTGCCCTCCCCTGCCCCCAGGGACACCCCCTGCCACCCTTGCCCACCCCAGGAGGACACCCAAGGATGGAGGGACCCATCCCAGGGAAGAAAAGGTAAGTTGTGGTAAGTATTTTTGTAAAAAAAAAATTGTGGCATAGGGGGGCCTGATTTGTGCCCCCCTACATGCCACTATGCCCAATGACAATGCCCAGGGGACAGAAGTCCCCTGGGCATGGCCATTGGGCAAGGGGGCATGACTCCTGTCTTTGCTAAGACAGGAGTCATGTTAATGGCGTCTGGGCGCCCAAAAAAAATGGCGCAAATCGGGTTAAGACGATTTTTTTGCCTCAGCCTGACTTGCCCCATTTTGGGACGCCCAAACGCCATTTTTCCCTACGCCGGCGCTGCCTGGTGTACGTCGTTTATTTTCACGCACACCTGGCAGCGCCGGTCAGCTAACGCCATTCAATAAATACGGCGCCCACATGGCGCTTCAGAATGGCGTTAGCCGGCGCTAATTTTTTTGGCGCAAAACTGCGTTAGCGCAGTTTTGCGTCAAAAAGTATAAATATGGCCCTTCATATGGGGAAGGTGTAAAGCCCAAGAGGATATTGTTGGAGGCTATTGAGAAGGCACCGCCTCCTACTGACAAGGAACAGTTACGTTCTTTTCTGGGACTGGCAGAGTACTATTCAAAGTTTGTTCGACAATTTGCTGAAAAGTTCATGTTTTAAGAGAACTCATGAAATCTATGGTTAAGTTTGTTTGGTTGGAAGAATATCAGGAAACATTTGAGTTTAGAAAAAGTGAAATTTTAAACTCTGTGGCACTGAAACCATTTGATCCCTGCGATCAGTCATTCATCGTTGTAGATGCTAGTGATCATGGTTTAGGGGCAGTTCTCATGCAGAAGAAGATGGCCAGGGAAAGAGTGGTGGTGTTTGCATTACAGACGCTCAAGGGTGCAGAAGAAACGTATTCTGTAATTGAGAAGGAGGCCCTAGCATGTTGGTGGAGTGTTAATTATTTTAAGACATATGTGTGGGGCAACCAGTTTGAGTTGAGAACTGACCATAAACCATTGATAGATATATTTACTACAAAGGGAACAAGTAAGGCTACGCCTAGGATAGCCAAGTAGCTATATCGATTGCAAGAGTATGATTTTGATTTTGTGTATATACCGGCAATTGTCAACAGGTATGCAGACTGTTTGTCACAAATGTAGTTGCAGAACAACATTGATGATGATGACATGCAGGATGGTGAAGAGTGGTTGGTGGCCAATGTAACTGAGTCAAGTGAGGGTGTCATCAATATGGAGGAATGGAAACAGGCTATAAAAGACGATGAGATGTTGAGTATGATTTGTGATCAGTTGTCTAGTGTGTCAGAGGTGTGTACGAAAGGAAAAATGTTTGGGGAGTACGATAAGATTTTGACTGAGTTATCTGTAATAGATGGTATTTTAAGAAGGGGTGGAGAGGTTAGTTGTGCCTATGGGTTTGAGAAACAAATTAGTAAGTACATTGCATGAAGGTCATGTTGTAATGTCTGGAATGAAGGGAGAGCGCATGTGGATTTTGGGTGGCCAAGTATGGATAAAGAGATCGAGAGATGTGTTAGTAATTGTGTTGCATACATGTGTAGCGACAAATTTCATGTTTCTGAAGAATCGTCCATATCATGTACAAAATTGCCTGAGAAACCTTGGCAAAGGGTGGCAATGGATATTTGCGGTCCGTTTGTTGTTAAAGGAATTGAGAGCAAGTATGCAGTTGTTTTGGTGAATTATTTTTCCAAATGGCCAGAAGTAGCTTTTATGAAGAAGTAAAGGCTAGTAAAATTATAGATTTTTGTGAGGAGATGTTTCACAGGGAAGGCTATCCGGAGTGTGTGGTTACAGATAATGGACCACAATTTGTAGCTGAACAGTTTAGGAAGTATCTTGAAGGTTGTGGAGGGAATCATAACACTACTGCTGTGTGCAATCTCAGGGAAAATGGTCTTGTAGAAAGATTTAATAGAGTGTTAAAGGAGAGTGTTCAGTTGGCTGATGAACAAGGTTATGATTGTAGAAGGGCCGTCAAGGAGATAATTTGGAGGGATCATAATACTCCTCATTCTGTCACTGGTGAGACTCCCTTTTGTTTATTGAAGGGAGGGGTGGCAGGCATGAAGGTGACACCTGCGTGGATGAATAAGTTGTGTATTAAAAAGGTAAAAAGAGAGGACTTTTTGGAGAAGGTGAGTAAGTATCAAAGCAGTATGTGAAGAGGCACAATGACTGTGTGAGGAATGTAGGTCATAAGTTTAAACGCGGTGACTGGGTAAGATCGGTTTTATTGGACAGCCAAAGGAAGGGGTTGTCAAAATGGTCCAAGCCAAAGCAGGTTAAGGATGTGTGGGTAACAATGTATGATTGAGTGATGGAGAAAAATGGAATGCACCAAGAATAACCCGGTGTAATGATCTAGAACTTATGTTAAGTGGTGAGGAGAGATTGAGATGTGCATAACAATATCAAAAGAGACGAGGATAATACGAAAAGAAGTGATCGGGTTTCGACTAGACCGGGTTGGATGAGAGACTAATGCGGTCATTATGAACATGGCGGGAAAGACCGCCGACCGCCGTGTTGGTGATGAACAGAATCCCGCTGGTGGCAGCAAATGCAAACCCGCCATATAATGTTTGAAAAACCGAACCCCACCCAAAAAATCCCAGCCCACCACTCCCCGCCAGGACACTGTCGGCGGGAATCCCGGCCCACCCCACCCTGCCACCGCCAAGCACACCCACATCCCGCTCTCCAAATAATGATGCACAAATCACCTTGACGGACAGTGGAGGCCGGACGACCATTGGCGGCTGCGACCACCACGGGCGGCAAGTGGACTCAACAGCAACAAGTGCACACATTGGCTAGGCCTATCACCCACTCACCTGACACACATCCAGAACCCCATAAAATACCCCCAGACACACCCCACAATCCCTTGCAATGAAACCAGGACCAGAAGACGGAGAGCACCAGCGCCAGACAGCGAACACCAGCATACAGGACACGCAAATCGACCCACACAGGAGCACCCTTACCCGTCCCCAGTCCCGACGCCATCCACCACCCTCACCATGTCCCCCCCCCAAAAAAAAATCCACGCTTCACCGAAAGGGAGCTAAGGACCATGGTGGACGAGATCCTGAAGGTGGAGCCACAAATATTCGGGTCCGAGGTGCAGCACACACCCATCGCATGGAAATTTGAGCTGTGGCAGACCATTGTCAACAGGGTGAATGCAGTGGGACACCATCCACGCACCAGGGACGACATCCGCAAGAGATGGAACGACCTGCGGGGGAAGGTCTGTGGCATGGCATCCAGGCACCACATCTCAGTGCAGAAGACTGGGGGAGGACCGCCACCAACACCACCCGACTACATCGACTGGGAGGAGAAGGTACTCGCCATCCTGCACCCAGAGGGACTCACTGGACTTGGTTGAGTCATCTAAAATTACCCCACATAAAACACATGTGCAATGCATGCACCACCCCACCCCACCCAGCCATTACCCACAACATCCACCACCCTGCATTACCCACAACTCACTACCAGGATCACATCCCTCCCGCTGTGCACAACCACCCACCCCTGCATGTATCTACAATGGAATAATACCCCCCACCACAATGTAACCCCAACACTGTCACTAAATGCAATGTCCACCTCACAAAGGCACCCTGGAAGGCCACTGAAAGTCACACTATGAAATGGGGAATGTTTGCAAAGGCATAGAAGTCAGACTTGATGGCAGGGAGGTCAGCACTTTGGGGGAATTGCACATAAGACGGCAGATGTTGTACAAATGCATTCAGAAATCTTGTCAGTACCTGGCTGAACATTGGCTGTTAGAAACCAGCACCCATGTCCACTGTCACTTGAAATGAGCCTGTGGCCAGGAAATGAAGTGCGGAGAGCACCTGCACCTCAGTTGGAATGGCATGCTGACTACTATTTCCGGAAGTCAGTGCAGGATCCAGTAATGCACATAGGTCCTGAATAGTTGCACGTGTGAGTCTGTAAGTGACAATGATCTGACGCTCCACCATGGTCCCCATATCTACAAGTGGTCTGTACACCAATGGTGCCCTTCTTCGCCACAAGGGTTGGTACCTATGAGGGGTTACAAAAAGGAGTGATGTGCACACATACATTGGCATATTTGCTACATACATGCAGTGCATTGTTCATAGTAGTGTCTGTACAATAATAAAGGCGAGGAGCCTTGTGGGACACCGCAGATGATCTCGGTGGGTTCCGTGCGGAAAGGCGGGAGGTAGACTCTTTGAGAACGGTCCGAGAGGAAAGAGATGATCCAGTCCAGGGCCTGTCCTAGGATACCGGTGGAGCGGAGGCGGGTTATTAGGGTGCAGTGGCAGACGGTGTCGAAAGCAGCTGAGAGGTCGAGGAGGATGAGGGCGGTTGTTTCTCCGTTGTCCAGTAGGGTTCGAATGTCGTTGGTGACTGCAATGAGGGCGGTTTCCGTGCTGTGGTTGGCCCGAAAACCGGACTGGGAGGGGTCGAGCAGGTTATTGTCTTTGAGGAAGTTGGTCAGTTGTATGTTGACGGTCTTCTCGATGACTTTGGCTGGGAAGGGGAGGAGTGAGATGGGGTGGAAGTTCTTCAGGTCGTTTGGGTCCGCTGTAGGTTTTTTCAGGAGAGCGTTGACTTCTGCGTGTTTCCAGCTCTCGGGGAAGGTGGCAGATGCAAACGAGCTGTTGATGATGGTCTGGAGAAAGGGGGCGATGCTGGCGTTGGCTTTGTTGAAGATGTAGTGTGGGCAGGGGTCCGATGGGGCACCAGAGTGGATGGTGTTCATGGTAGTTTTGGTCTCTTCGGCGCTGATGGGTGTCCAGGTGTTGAGGGTGACGGCTGGGGCTGTGAGTTCCGTGGTGGTCGGCGGGATCTGTGGACTGAAGCTGTTGTGTAGTTCGGTGATCTTTCGATGGAAGAAGGTAGCGAGGGAGTTGCAGAGTTCTTGTGAGGGCATGATGGAGTTGGAGCTGGCGTTGGGATTGGAGAGCTCTTTGACGATGTTGAAGAGTTCTTTGCTGTTGTGGGTGTTCTTGTCCAGTCTTTCTTTGAAGGATGCTCTTTTGGTGACGCGGATGAGTTGGTGGTGTTCGCGGGTGGCGTTTTTGAGGGCTCACATATTTTCTGCTGTGTGTTCTTTGCGCCAGGTTTTTTCGAGGGTCTGGCAGGTTCTCTTGGAGTCTTTGAGGGCATCTGTGAACCATTGGGGTTTTCTTGCGTTGGTCTGACTAGGGTGGTGTCTGAGGGGGGCGAGGTTGTCTGCGCAGTTGGTGATCCATTGTGTGAGGCTGAGGGCCGTGTTGTTGGCGTCGGAGGTGATGGCAGGTTGGTTGTGGTTGAGGGTGGAGAGCAGCTGTTCTGCAGAGATTTTGTTCCAAGGTCTGCGGGTGATAGGTTGTGTGTGCGGGTGGTGAGTCTTGCGTCTGAAGGTGAAGTGAAGGTGAGGTGGACACATCTGTGGTCGGTCCAGTGTATCTCGGTAGAGTGGCTGAAGGATACGTGGTTGCTGGCAGAGAAGATGGGGTTGAGCATGTGTCCAGCGATGTGGGTGGGCGTGTTCACCAGTTGCTTGAGACCGAGGTTGGCAAGGTTGTCGAGCAGGGTGGTGGTGTTGGTGTCGTTGTTCTGCTCCAGGTGGAAGTTCAGGTCTCCGAGGAGGATGTAGTCTGGTGAGGCTAGGGCGTGCGGGGAGATGAAGTCTGTGATGGATTCGCTGAATAGGGCGTGTGGTCCAGGGGTTTTTAGACGAGAGTTCCTCTGAGTGTGGTCCTGGGGTCGGTGTGGATCTGGAAGTGCATGTGTTCAGCGGTGAGGAGGGTGTCTTCGGTGGAGGTGGTGATGTTGATGGAGCTCTTGTATATGATGGCGATTCCTCCTCCGACTTGGTTGGTGTGGTCTTTCCTGGTGATCTTGTAGCCATCGGGGATGGCTATGGCGATGTCGGGGGCCGATGAAGCGTTCATCCAGGTCTCAGTGATGAAGGCGACATCCGGTGCGGTAGAGTCCAGGAGGTCCCATAGTTAAATGGCGTGCTTGTGGACGGAGCGTGCGTTGATGAGGATGCACTTGAGGTGGTTGTTGGAGCGTGGGCTGGTGGACGGAATGCAGTTGCGGTGGAAGGTATGCTTGCAGGTTTGACAGGCGAAGGGTCCATGTGTGCGTTTCGGGCTGGCTTGGTAGCAGGTGGTAGTACGTCCCGGGTTGAGTGCGTGGAGGGAGGTAGCGTTGTAGCAGTGCTGAGGGTTTTGGGAGCGCTGGGTGCCAGGGGTTCTGGCGCTGGGTGCGGTCCAGGCACGGACAGGCGCAGACGGGCTTGCCTTTGGCGCGCCAGCGGGCGCCATAAGTGGGAGGGGGGAGGAGGGGTCAGCTGGGGGTGGGAGGCGAGAGGGAGGGTGAGGAATGGGAGCAGGGGGGGGCTGGGCCACACGAGTGGCAGCGGCGGGAAAGCAGAGAGCGGGAGGCAGGAGGCCGAAAAAGAGAAAAATTGGGGAGAAAAGAGGAAATTCACAGAAGAAAGGTGAGGATGGCAGGAAAAATCAAAAAGTAGAAAGAGTCAGAGGGGGAGAGAATGCACAGTGGAAAAAGAGGGGCGAGATACACAGGAGTAGAAAGCGCAGTGGCAGAGTGTAGAAGGGGAAATTCATGAGGGGAGAGCCAAGAGGAGAGGAGAAAAGACGAGGAACTGGGCAAGAGAGAGCCAAGAGGAGAGGAGAAAAGACGAGGAACTGGACAAGAGAGAGCTAAGAGGAGAGGTGAAAAGACGAGGAACTGGACAAGAGAGAGCCAAGAGGAGAGGAGAAAAGACGAGGAACTGGATAAGAGAGAGCCAAGAGGAGAGGAGAAAAGACGAGGAACTGGACAAGAGAGAGCCAAGAGGAGAGGAGAAAAGACGAGGAACTGGACAAGAGAGAGCCAAGAGGAGAGGAGAAAAATGGGGAACTGGAGAAGAGAGAGCGCAGAGGAGCTCCTACGGTCTACTGGAGGTGGCAGGGGCCTGGGCAGGTGGAGCTGCAGCAGCGGGGGAAGCGACCTACCCTAGGGTCAAGGGTCGTCACAGCGTACGGTGGTGTTGACCGCTGTTCGCACCCTCATTGGCTAACATGGATGCCAATTGGGAATCCTGGCGTATCATGATCGCCATCATGGGTAATGGTGCATACCCCTGTGGAACGTACGCACGTTCGTCATCGTTTGATCACTTGACTCCCTGATCTCGTGCGGACAGGTACTCCACTCTGTGTTCTCCTGTCGCCTGCCTCTGGCTATGGATGTTCCACGTGGTGCAGGGGAAAGGGCCCCATACGACAGACTCTACGGACGGCCAGAAGTGCAGGTGAGTCCGGGTATGGGGGGCACTGTGTGAGTAATGGATGGAGTGGCTTGCACATATTTGTGCTCCGGATGGGCCATGGTGCATGGAATGCTGTGTGCCACTGTCCTGCATGTTTGACATTCTGCCAGCTATTCCCATCGTGCAAGTGCCCGACCTCTGTGTTCCATTTCTGTGTCACCCCACTAGGTCAGCTCCCACCAGAAGAGGGCACATTGGCATGCCAAGGAGATACGGACCCTGGGGGTCTACAACCAGCAGAGCACCCACTGTCGAAAGAAGTGGGAGGACCTGCGGCGCTGGGCGCGAATGATCAGTGAGGCCCAGCTGGGGAAGTCCTCCCAACGTGGAAGGGGTGCCCGTCGGGCACTGACCCCACTTATTCGTTGGATCCTGGCGGTGGCGTAACCAGATCTGGATGGGCGCTGTAAGGCTGTAAGGCTGCACAGCAGTCACAAGGGGGTGAGTACTCACAGACCATGCTTCAGTCTGGAAGGATGAGTGTGTGTGAGATAGGGCTCATGCTGCTTAGAGCAGGAAATTTGACTGGTGTCCATCTACTGTATGTTCCCCAAAGGGTGTAGAGGTTTCCCTGTCAGGTTTCACCTACCTCAGCTCCAATACTATTTCAGGGGATGGGTGTAGGTCAGCATTCTGCTCAGTAGTCAGGAGCATGGCCATGGGCATAGTGTACGGTGCTGCCTGTTGGGTGTGTCTGCTGGGTGGGTGTATGTCTGGCCATTGTGTATCAGCATTCAGCTATTTACAAGTGTCTCTCCTGTTTTGTCTCCCCATCCCTGTTCTCTTGTGTTGGTTTGGTACAGCATCAACATCAGGCGAGGGAGCTGAGGCATCGGCAAGTGGGGAGGCAGCGGCCCACGGATCCTCCGCGGCAGAGACAATGGACGCCCAGGGGACCAGTGGGTGGGAGGGTGAGGGAACTTCCACGGGGGAGGCTATTACCACAGGAGGTAGTGACTCTGAGACCTCCTCCGATGGGGGTCCTCCGGCGGTGGCGGCCCCCAGTGGACACACCCCTACCGTGAGATCTTCCGCCACCACCCATACCATCACCGCCCTCCCTTCTGCTCCCCACCGAGTTGCCCGTGCCCGCCCACCCAGAAAGGTGGGCGTCTCCTTCTCCCCAGGCATCTCCCCCCCCTGCCCCAGTCAGCCCTGCTGCCTTCACAGAGGAGACTATTGACCTCCTGAGAACCATCTCTGTAGGGCAGACAGCCATTGTCAATTCCATCCAGGGTCTGGCATCAGAGGTGCAGCAGACCAATGTCTATCTGGATGGCATTCACAGTGCCATGTCTGCCCTACAGAAATCTTTTCGGGCTCTGGCCTCCTCTCAGACGGCAGCCAGTTTCCCTGGCCATTCCGTCCCCCCTCCAACCTCCTCTACCCCTTCCAGCACCCCACTCGTTTCACCCGTCCAAAGCACACAATCAGACCCGCTTACAGGCACATCAACACACAAGAAGCACACTTCAAAACACAAGCACCACACCTCCCACCACAAGCATTCATACAGCCAACAGACACCTGCACACACAACAACGTCCACTTCCCCCAGTGTGCCCACCTATTCCGCCTCCCTGTCTGTCCCCTCTACATCCACACCCTCATGCACTGCAACTTCACTCGCTGTTACTGCTCCTCTTCCTGCACTCACCACGATAGCAGACAGCCATACATGCACCCCATACACCACACCTGCACTCACCACCTCTACTGTAGTTGACACATGCAGCACACTCACCAGACTTGCAGACACCCACCCAACATACACCCACACTAGCTGTCTGTCTTTTCCCACTGTGTCCACCCCCCACCTCCCAAAACACACACTCACCAAGACACCCACCCATCAGACATCCACCACACCACAGCATACTGAGCAGTCACCTGCACCCACTACACTCACACCTACACCCATACATTAACTCCCTCTGCCTCCACTCCAACATCCTCATCCATGCTCACAAGAAACGTTTCCTCTCCCATGCAGACCTGTTCCAACCCACTGACCCACTCCGTCTTGTCCCCAAATGTGCCCACCTCCTTGCCCTTTCCGCTCCTTCCACATCACTGACCATCTCGGTCCAGCCTTCCCATTCCTATGCCCCTTCCCCGGTGAAGAAGAAGGCCCACTCAGAGCCTAGGCCATCCAGCTCCACCCGAGCCAAACAGCCCCCACCCCTTCAAAGGAGAAGCCCACCCCCCTCCAACCTCCTCACGCAAGTCAAAGTCCCACCCCCATCGAAAATCCCCACCCCCTCTGCCCCCCTTCCGTGAGGTGCCTGGATCCCCATATGGTGCCCCGTTCAGTGGAGTACCCAGCACTTGTGGGAGTCAGGTGTGGTCAGTTGTGGCCAAGGACAATGTGAATTTTATGGACTGGCCATTGGCCCTGTTGGCACTGTTTAGCTGTGTGGCCTGTGTTTGGGCTGCACGCAGTTCCACCCAGGTGTTTGTTTTAATTTTTTATGGGTGTAGGGCTATTGTATGTACTATGGTCAAGTTGCAGTGGCCTTCAGTCGGGTACATACCTCTTGGTGTGGGGTGTATGACTTGTGCTGCTGGGAAGGGTTGGGGGGGCATTGCAGAGTGGGTGGAGTGGATGGGTATGTAACTGTGTCGTAGGTTGCGGTACTTACCGTCGTCGTCTTTGTCGGCAGTCTCGATCATGTAGGTACATGGCAAGGAGCAAGGCTGACATGATCAGCAGCTCTCTGTCCATGGCTGCCGCTTCAAGTTTTGTGGCACTCTAGTGAGTCTTTCCTTATATTTGTTTCATTTCCTCCTGGCTTTGTGTGGCGGGGGTTCCTGCCTCGGAACTGGCGGCGGAATGGTGGTTCATAATTTGATGGGCAGGTTGGGCCTTTCCGACGGCCTGTGCGCGGATTCTGCCATCGTCAGCGGGACTCCTTTCCTGGAGGGGGGTGGTGCATGGGATGCGTGTGTTTCGTTTGGTTTGTATTTTGGCGGTCCAGCCCGCTCCTCTGTTGGCAGTTTCTACCGCCGGCGGAGCGGAACGGACCACCATGTTCATAAGGAGGGCCTATGTTTGTAAATAGTTTGTATGTATTTTGATGCAAGAAGAAAATGGATTTGTTACTTTGCTTCTGGGATTCAGTAATTCCGGATTTGCCATACATATGTAGCAATGTGAAGTTTTCTATGAATGCAATTTATTTTAAAGTTTCTTTTATCTTAGTCGTTTAGTTAAATTGTTTGTAAATTAAGTTGTGTGTCAAATGAAAAAAGGGAGCTGTGTTTTACCTTAGCAACATAAGGATTCTGTTTGGATCCTTGAGTGACCAGTGTTCTGGGTTGTCAGTCCACTTACTGGCTTAGAGGGTAGAGGGTGGTCTGTCAGGGAGTGCACCATTATACTGAATAAAAGTGGTGAAACCATTTATTTGGACTCCTTTATCACAAAAGTATCAGAGAAACTCCACATTTGGAACAAGAGAGACAGCTACCAAAAATGATTTCCGCTACCTATACTAGTATAGGACGGGATAGTCTGGGAGCCAAGCCAAAGAAACTGGAAATACAGAATACCGCACCTAAGGAAGGTACGAAACAGACACAAGAGGGTTAAAAAAGTGCTGGTAGAAGCCAAGACAATTTAAAGACAGACAGACAGACAGAAGCAGAGAGCAGATTCTCCGCATCCAGAGGAATCCGAAAGGAGATATGTTCTCAGAAATAGGGAGAATATAAAAACTCCTGATAGATATAGTGATTCACGTCCCTCTCGTTCCTTTCAGGATGCTCCGGATAGGCGTAGCGAGAAAGGGGGCCGTCCTGACCGACATCTAGAATACGTGAAACAAAAGAAAGACTCCATACAGTCTACAGTCAAAACAGAAGAGAAGACTTTGCAACAAAAAACACAGTTTAAGAAGAAAAAGGTGGCAGCACTGTCAGTCAAAAATGCCAATACACTTGAGAACATTTCTGAAGAACAAGACGTGGGCAGTGATACTGCTAGACAGCACAGCAGAGGTTACGATATGTCACCAGAGTCTGAAAGATCATCCGGATGCGACAGCAATTAGCAATTTTATTGCAGTTGAAACAGCGTACGAGCGTGTACTCCCACTTGATAGACTTTATGATCTGAAGATCCAAATTGAGGGAGACGTGGAATGCACCATCAGTGTGATCTTTTGGGATGAACCTAATTGTGACATCCTATTGGCCGAAAGAGATTGGCCGCCCGTAAGCTCCCACATAGGCAAAATGTCATTTTTCCTTCTTTCTCTAATCTTGTTCCAGAGGCGGAAAAGGAAACTTATGCTATCAAAAGGGCTTTAGCACAGGCACCTGCATTGTACCGCAATCATTTAGGTCGGGACAGGGATTCTCCATGTCATGTAATACCTATCAGGTCTACACCCCAGCCTCAGACACAATATCCAGTTAAACACGAGGCTAAAGCTCCGGTGAGGGAGATCTCACTCAACTAGAATATCAGTGGGTAGTTGAGCCCTGCACCTCTGTAATGAATAACCCATTATTCTCGGTTGTGAAACCAGACCTCTCCTATAGAATAGTTTTAGATTACAGGCATTTAAACAGCCATACACGTACATATGCCATACAAAATTCACATAGCACAGCAATTGATAAACAATATAGGGCCTCATTCCAAGTTTGGCTGGCGGCGGGCGCCGCCAGCCAAACGGGAACCGCCAAATGGCCCCTCCGCGGTCAGAAGACCTCGGATGCCATTCTGGCTTTCCCGCTGGGCCGGCGGGCGACTGCCAAAAGAGCGCCCGCCGTCCCAGCGGGAAAGGCCCTGCAACGAGGAAGCCGGCTCCGAATGGAGCCGGCGGAGTTGCAGAGGTGCGACGGGTGCAGTTGCACCCGTCGCGATTTTCACTGTCTGCTAAGCAGACAGTGAAAATCTGTATGGGGCCCTGTTAGGGGGCCCCTGCACTGCCCATGCCAGTGGCATGGGCAGTGCAGGGGCCCCCAGGGGCCCCACGACACCCGTTCCCGCCATCCTGTTCACCGCCAGAAACAGGCTGGCGGGAAGGGGGTCGGAATCCCCATGGCGGAGGATTCCCCCAGCCGGGGGAAATCCGGCGGAAAACCGCCGGACCCGGCTGGGCGACCGCGGCTTCAAAGCCGCGGTCGGAATACTAACTGAAGCACCGCCAGCCTGTTGGCGGTGCTTCAGCCGGCCTCCACCCTGGCGGTCATAGACCGCCAGGGTCAGAATGAGGCCCATAGTGTGCAAGAAACATAAAACAAAATTGGATATTTCCAACGGGTTCTTCTGCCAGAATTTAGCAGAAGAAAGTTGGGACCTGAGTGCATTCTCATTTGGCTCACAAAAACGCTTTTGCCATTTACCCCAGGGTTATAAGAATAGTCCAGGGCTGTTCTCAGCCTGAGTAACATCAATATTGATCAATGATATTGATCAATGATGTTGATCCTGAGGCGTTATCCTATGTGGACGACATTGATCTCACAGACGACAATCTGAACATTCAGCTTGTAAGGGTCGATCGAATAATTTTGGAGTTTGCAGAAGTCGGTTATAAATTCAACTTTAAGAAAAGTAGGATTGCATTTCTCAGTGTGTTATTCCTGGGACACAAGCTATCAAATGAGGGGAAGAGCCTGGCCCCGCACTTTCTGGCAAAATGTGCACAACTGCATCCACCGAATATGCTAAAGAAGCTACAGTCTTTACTTGGTTTCTTCAATTTTGTCAGAACATACATTCCTGACAATGCACAAAGTATCAAGCTACTATATGACTTAATACGTCCAGATTTTTCTAAAAGACACTGGACAGTTGAACACACATGCATCCTTAGGGAGTTGCAACTGGACATGCTGGAAGCTAAACACACACACATGTGACAACAAAACAAATTTGGTCATCAGAATAATTGCTGGTGCCATCGGGTTTACTTATGTCACCTTTAATGAGGATGACACAGTGCCCATAGCATATAAATCACATTTATACTCAAATGCAGAGCAACGCTTGCACACACAGGAAGAAATCTAACTGCAATTCAGATGGCTGTCATAAAAGAAAGGCCACTTGCCCAAGGGAAACGCATCATTGTCGTTACCCTTGTGCCAGCCTTAGAGGCCGTCACCAAATTAAGCGTTCCTAACGCTAAAGCATTACATCCACGCTGGATTCAGTGGGCGACTTCTCTGACCGCTACTGCTGTTGATTAAATTTTTTATCCAAAGCTCCAGACACAAGAATTTCTCCAATACGAACAGGAGTGCCCCACTCCTCTACATCTTTTGCCTTTAGACAACTACCATACTGTCATTTATACTGATGGTTCAGTTCAACCAGCTGTGGTACCAAACATCAATACTCAGCCGCTTGCGCAGCTGTGAGTGGAGTGATGAAGGATGGAGTCTTCCACCCTCATAATACCTACACGCAGACCCTAGGGGACTGCACAGCTCAGTTAGCCGATCTCAAAGTCCTTATTTTAGCACTAGAAATAACAGAGACCGGAAGACTGACTTTGATAGTCTGTGATTCATATTACTGTGTTCAGTCTTACAATGATTATCTTAATCATTGGAAACTGAATGGGTTTAGAGACTCTAAACGGAACACCATAAAACACAAGACATTGTGGGGGAGAGTGGCTGATCTTAAGGATAAGCTACCATGCGTCCATGTAGTACAGACATTGGGCCACCAAAGTGTAGGAGTACAAGTTATCGGTAATACTTTGGCTGATGAAGCAGCCAAATCCGCAGTAGCTATGGCTTCTGTGGCTGCAGTGACTCGTTTTTACGAGATTGGATAATGAAATAGTTACTTCCGTGAAAGCTTCGGTTGAAGGCAAGTCTCTCCCGAAAGGGTACCTGTTAGAAATGGGGTATTTGGTTCACAGTCAGGTTACCCCATGTTCAAGCAAGGACCCTCACTCTAGTCAGGGTAAAAGAGAATCACCCACAGTTAACCCCTGCTTGGTAGGTTGGCAGAGGAGTAAGCTTAACTTCAGAGTGCTAGGTGTAAAGTATTTGTACTAACAAACACAGTAACTTAATGAAAACACTATAAAATGACACAACACAGGTTTAGAACAATAGGAAATATTTATCTAAACAAAACAAGACCAAAACAACAAAAATCCACAATACTCAAGTCAAGTTATTACTAAAAATGCAAAAAATAGTTTTTAAGTAGTTTTAAACACACACTAAGGGGAACATTTATACTCCGTCTGCGCTTTGACGCACATGCAGCGCAAACCTTGCCCCATATTTAAACTTTGACGCCCACGGACGACAAAAGTCCGCCGTGTGCGTAATTTTTGGGATGTGGCAACCCGCCTTGCGTTAATAATATGCAAGATAGGCGTTCCCATCCAAAAAATGACTTAAACGGCCGTGCGTCGTATTTATGCTTTAGGGGAAAAATGAAGCACGACCAGGCGGCGGAGCCGGAAAATGACGCACAGACCGATTTGCATCAAAATTTAACGCCTGGGTTAGGGCAGGCGTTAAAATGGGGCAAACACACCTGTATTTAATCAGAACACACAGAAGCAACAGCAGAGCAGCAAAAGGGAGACATGGAGGTGATTCTTATCCAGCGTGCATGCAGACGCAGAACTCAGCAGCTACAACAGCAGCTACCACAACACCAGCAGGGAACCCAAAGGCAGTGCAGAAAGCAGGAGAGGATATTCTGCACCAGAACAACCCTTATGGCCTCAGGGAACACAACATCATCCAGAGGTACAGATGAACTGGCAGGCCATTCAGTAGCTGCTGCGAAACACTAAGCCGCAGCTGGCGCCCACTTTGCCGACACCCGCACCATCCCATCAGAAAAAAAGCTGCTTGCCGTACTTCACATGCTGGCAAGTGGCTCTTTTCAAACAACTGGTGCCCTGGTTGCTGGAATATCACAACCATCATTCTCTGCCTTTTTGCCCAAAGTACTGGATGCCATCATTGGACTTACACCCCACCAAATCTGCTTCCTTAACACACTGCAGAAGCAGCAGGAAACAAAACAGGGGTTCTACCTCATTAGTGGCTTCCCACACGTCCTTGGTGCAATCGACTACACACATGTACGCCTTGTGCCACCTGCTGCAACTGAACACCTCTACCGCAACAGGAAGCACACACACTCTATCAATGTGCAGGCCATTGTCGATCACCAAGGATTGATCACCAACATCGTGGCAAAATATCCTGGGAGTGTCCATGACTCATTCATCTTCCGTCACTCTACCATCAATCAGCACTTCAAGGATGGACGGTATGGCAATGGACTACTTGTTGGTAAGTACAAAAACCTACTTATATACACACGGCACAGCAACCCTCTAGGACACACAACACATACGCCACAACAGCAACATGTGAACAGGAACACACTGAGGTCGTGACATCGCTAGCCATGTTTCTTAGGTCACCATTGAACCTGTCACACATCGTAAATTAGTGTACAGTCTAATGTTAGGACGTGAAAGATCACAACGTGTGGAGTGGGTTGCTCAAATGTCACCTTGCAAATTGTAAGTGTCCCAATGACGTTTACATTAATCCATTGCATAAGTCTAATGGGATGTCCAGGGTACATTGATATGAATGTGTTAACAACACTGTCAAAATGAATCTGTGTATGGAACTATCATCTCACCCCCAGTGAAGACACACAGACACCTGTATCACAAGTCACAATGCTAGGGAGGGCACACTGTAATGCAAATCCCAAAACATACTGCTGACAAACGGTTCAGCCAAGGAAACAACACGATGCAGATGGTACATCCTACACGCCTAGGATGTGACATAATAACACAAAAGAGTCACAGACAACACAAGACAACTACTGCCATGAAAGGTGATTTAAATGGGGCTAGCTATATCAACATGATCCCATTCATTTTCTCTTGCAGCTGATCAGGGGTATGGCATCCAGCCATGGATAATGACACCTATTGGCAAACCGAGTACTGCAGCAGAGCGTGCCTACAATGACGCACATAGGAGGACACGCCCCATAGTCGAGAGGACCTTCGGCATCCTCAAGTCAAGGTTCCGGTGCCTCGACATCACTGGTGGTAGCCTCCTATATTCCCCAGAGATGGTCTGTAAGATCATCCTAACATGTGCTATTCTGTACAACATTTGCATCAAAAGGAACTTTCCCCTCCTGGAACCAGAGCCACACATGGCTGAAGAGGAGGAAGAGAAGGATGCTGGCCTGCAACATGAGGGGAAACTACAGAACATGGCCGCTGGTATACGCAGGCGGCAACATATAGTGAAAAAAAATTTAAAAATATAATCACCATCACCACTTTAATGAACTAATTTAAATAAACACCTATAATAATCACCATATCATGGTCTGGCTAATCATTTTTGCACACCTTCATTTCTAACTATCAGAATAAGAGTGTTGCCTCATGGAGCATTGCTGATATACTGATTAGGACACTGAAAATCCCAGAGCTAATGTGATGCGTAACATAAAATGGTCACACACACACACACTGTAAATGACATATATCATGTACACTTCTCCTTTGAAGGCCAATAGCAGGCAGTAGGCACATTTCAGTTATCTACTGCACAGTTGATATGTCACATTACCCATAGACAGATTTGTTGTGTAAGTGCTATTTATTTAAAAGTGCTGTATTGCTATCTGTGCATTGTCCATGATTGTGAGTCCATTAGAGTGACATCTTACATTGCGATCCGACACAAGGGGTTACGGAAATGCTTTTGACATGCTGGGGTGTTTCAGACAGTGCAGAGGGACAGGATTTGCCAATGAGTAGGAGAGAGACAATCACTGGGCAGGCTGACACGATATACAGTGGTAAGCAGAACAGTCATTAAGTAGAGTTGTTGCAAGACTGGTATGTTACAAAGCGCAGGACCTTGGAAATTGTTGGCCATGTGGCAGGGACTAGTGCTTCCGGGTACTTTTCCGTGTGAAGGTGATCTGTTCCATGTCTTCTTCTTCTGATGTGTGTGTTGCCTCCGCTGTTCTTGGTGGTGGTGGTTGTGAAGGGGCAACACACACCTCAGTGTTAGAAGACGTGGAGTCAGACATCCCGGTCGCTGCTACCTGTGAAGGTCTTAAGGGCAGTACTGCTGCAAGGAGAATCTGCCTGTTCTTGAGGGATAGCAGCCCCATCACGATGGTAGGCAGCCAGATCGGCCCTGAGGGGTTCAATGTTGCATTCGTGCACGCGTTGACAGGATTGCTGTTGTAGGTGTTGGGTCAACTGTATTACAGCTGTGCTGATTTCCTTCTGTTTTTTTTTTGCTGTTCCTGCAAGATAGATGTTAGGGCTTTCATAGCTGCTGCCTGATCTGCAGATGACATCATGCACGAACGCACCGCCTCTAGGCTGGCTGCCATAGTTTGCATCCCCACCGCATCTCCTTGGCCAGCTCCCGCTGCACCGCAACTACAGTTCTCTCAAAGCTGGTGCCTGTGTCATCTGAGTCCTCAGCTGTATTGGAGCTGGTAGGTCTTACAATTGGGCTGGTGGGTGGATCCTCTGCAATGGCTGCTTGTTCTGCTCTCCTACTTGTGACTGATGGGGTGGGGTCTGGAGGGTTTCAAGGACCTTTTGGATAGTCTCCTGGGGAATGTTTATCAGCTCGTCATCCATGTCATCAGGGTAATCTGGGACAGGCATATCCGCAGGAGATCCATCTTCCTCTGCAATGAAACAGGGTACAATTAGTGTGTCTGTGTTGTGGCATGAGTGATGTGACATGCATGCCTTGTGATGAATTCACATTGTGATCTTGTTTCGTGTTTATTGCTCCAGTCTTTCAGATGGGCATTCTCCCAGGCCTATGGCCCACATGCATGTCACATGTATGTTATTAAGTTATTAGACTTGTCAGCATCATCTCTTCTAGGTGTTGGTTTTCGCCAAATAGTGAATTGCCACCTTCTTGTCCTACTCAACCCTCCGTCTACATCCATTCTCATGGTGAGACCTTTTACTGGCTGTGGGTGTTCTGATGGCACTGGCAGCACACTTAACAATCTGGACCTGCCCCAGTCTCTGATCTTTCACATCCACTTAAATGTATTTGACATTTAGCATATCCTATGCATAGCTATGTTATGAAACGATATGGATGTTGGCATTGGTAATGTGTACAGCTGATGTTGCGAATGTGTGGTACATTGGATTGCCCTGATAATCGTATCAGTGTCCTATTTCCCCCTCTGACTGTGCAGGTGTATTTCAGTGACCAGTTACATGTGTCCCCCACTCAGTGCTGTTGTCTGAGCAGTATGACATTTGGGATGTTACACTGTGACCCAGGCACAGGATGGACCTTGACATATGCAGCATGGGTATGTCCTTAGTGCTGTGTAGTTCCTATTGTTGTTTACATTGGCTGATGTTTGCAACTATGGGCATTGACATTTGACAGTTCTGGGGCCTTTGCCTTTTTTTCAGGGGATTGCTGAAGTTGTCATCCTCAACCCTCTAATTTAGGTGTGTATGATCCATGGGGAGGTTACTGCCATTGGCTACTTGAGCTGCATACAGAGCGGAAGTGGTAGTGGGAACTGTTGTCGCAGTTACATTCCAGTTGTCGGTATGGATAGAGGTTGTTAAGAGGGCCCTAGTTAATGTAGGGGGTATGGTGGCTGATGTGTGCCGGGATGTCAGTTTGAAGTTGTGCCCTTCCCTCCTGGCGTGGCTTTCCCTTTGCTCCATCGTTGGCATGGCAGCATGCCCCCATGGGACTGTTGTTGGTATAGTGTAATGGTGTGCCCCAGCTTCTGTCTGTGCAGGCCATGCCCCCATGCCGTGCCCCTTTACCCATGCCACTCCATGTATATGATGACTGTAGGCGGGCGTCGCTCGCCTCACCTACCTTCGCGCAACACTGGCGATCGCCGATCGCCTCCTCCGGCTTCCGTCCACGTCATCAAGGAGACGGGTGGGAGCGGAGACGACAATCGGCACTGGACTTCCGGGTTGCCGAGCGACCACAAAAGGAAGACGCCGTGAGAGAAGAGGGCGAAAGGAAGAAGGAGCAGGAGAAACGCCACGGACCCCCATCGAGGAGAGAGGAGAAGACGAGGAAAGATCCTGACCGGTAGGAGACGCCCGTGACCGGAGCAATGAGCCGTGCTGCACCGGCACTCCGTCCAGACCCTGTAAAGCAGGAACGACCGAGAGGAAACGAGACAGCCTGCCACGGCCCAGGAGGGTCGTGGCTGCACAAGGTACGTGCCCTCTTCAAGGGCAGCCACCATAAGGAGGGAGAAGGGGAGGCAGAGGGGGGAGAAGTAGAAGGGGGAGGACAAGGACTGGGGAGCTACCAGGGCACCTTCCCACCCGACCTCTAGCCTAAACAGAGCCCAGAACAGCCTACCCTCACAAACTCCTAACTCCCCCCACTAAAAACACCACTTGTCTTAATTTTATTATTGTTCACTTCGTATCCTCTCACACCTCCCCCACACTAAACCCTAAAATTAAGAAACAAGGAAATACCATCCCACTTACCTGCTGTGTCCTTTTTGTTCTTTCGAGAGAAATCGCGATACCCAGAGGAGGACACCCAGAGCGCCACCTAAGAGGGAGAAAAGAAAACCGTTGAAAGACCCGTAGCAACCCAACGCTCACGCAGAAGAGAAACAAGGGAAGAAAAGAAGACCTACCCTTATATTTTGTTCCACCTCTCCTGTCACTCAAATAAATCACGTAAAATCCCTGTCAAGGGTTCTTGAAATCTGCGTCCGTGTCCTCTGTAGCCGGGATCCCTCCCCCACAATGACTTACATGCAATGTGTAGTAGGTATTCCCCCCGGTTGCAGTTGACATTAGTGCATTTCAATATCCCATGCGACTTATCCTGCATGTGCGTTGTCTCCTGGTAGTCTGCGCTGTCCTGTCCTTGAATCCCTGTGACGATCTCCTCAGGGATAATGGCTGCGACCATCTCCTCCATGTGGTCCAGGGCCTCCTGGTGTGCTGGACTCCCACCTCCAGTCTGCAGAGTTGCCTTCCTGTTCCTGGCCATCTTTTCCTTTGTCCTGCGCTTGCAGTCATGCCAGCGTTTCTTGCACTCAATGACAGTTCTGCATACTTCTGCCACACTGTTAATCTTGTCAACAATTTGTTGCCATATTGCCTATCTCCTACTGATTGGCAACTTTGAGGTGACAAACAGTTGGTGCTGGTGTTCCGTCACCTCTTTAACCAGAATTTCCTGCTCCTCTGCACTGAAGCGACACTTTCTTTTCTTCTTATAAGTGTCCTGGTTCTTGTGTGGGTCCTCCTGGCTGGTCTCTGGTCTGTTGTCATCTTCCTGGGGTCTGTAGTGGCATCTGGGATCCATTTTGGCTCCCCTCTGGTGAAATAGCAGTGTTCGCAGAGTTTTTTGATGCTATTGCGTCAAAAAACTGCGCATATCCGGTTTACGGGGTCGTAAATCGACTCACAGCCATTTCCGCAGCGTTAATGTCCTTTTGCTTTACGACTTGACGCTGCGATGTGCGTCAAAATAAATGACTCCCACCTGTGGTTTGCGCCGCCGTGCGTCAAAGTATAAATTTGATGCCCGCACGGCGCACTAAAATGGCGTTAGCCGGCGGTAATATTTTTAACGCAAAAACTGCGCCGGCGCAGTTTTGCGTCAAAAAATATAAATATGGCCCTAACACTGATAGCGTGAAAAAGTACCTTGGGTGTGTCAAAAATAAATCCGCACGGGTGAGTGTGCATCAAAAAGGGGCTTGCGATGCGTTGATTCCACTCATGAGCGGGACCATGTGTCATTTCTCCTTTCGTTGGGTCAGGGCACGTCTTTTCTTCTCTCTGCAGGAGAGCGATACATCGATCCGGTCAGCACTCTCAGGTCCGGGCAGGCCTTGCGTTGTTTTTACATGCCCAGCAGTTCTTGAGTCGGAAATCCAGCCGCACAATGACATTTCTCCTGCTCTGTGCATCGATTCTTCGGTCGCGTTTCTGGCAAGCATCGATTCTTAGCCATGGAGATGGCGGCCCGTTGTTTCTTCAGCCACAGCTCGGAGTCGATCTTTTCCCCACATGACACTCTGTGCGTGGAGTTCCTTTTCTTTAGGCTGCCAGCTTTTCCTTTCAGGGTCCCAGGAACTAGATGGGCACCACAGGGCAGAGTAGGAGTCTCTCCAGAGACTCCAGGTGCTTGCAGAGAGAAGTCTTTGCTGTCCCTGAGACTTCAAACAACAGGCAGCAAGCTCTAAATCAAGCCCTTGGAGAGTTATTTTCAAGATGGAAGGCACACAAAGTCCAGTCTTTGCCCTCTTACTCTGGCAGAAGCAGCAACTACAGGATAGCTCCACAAAGCACAGGCAAGGCAGATCTTCTTCCTCAGCTCTTCAGCTCTTCTCCAGGCAGAGGTTCCTCTTGTTTCCAGAAGGGTTTCTAAAGTCTGTAGTTTGAGTGCCTATCTTATACCCAATTTCTCCTTTGAAGTAGGCCTTCTTCAAAGTAAAGACTCTTTTGAATGTTAAATCCTGCCTTGCCCAGGCCAGGCCCCAGATACTCACCAGGGGATTGGAGACTGCATTGTGTGAGGGCAGGCACAGCCCTTTCAGGTGTGAGTGATCACTACTCCCCTCCCTCCTAGCACAGCTAGCTCATCAGGAAATGCAGGCTACATACAGCTCCCTTTGTGTCAATGTCTAGTGTGAGGTGCAACCAGCCCAGCTGTCAAACTGACCCAGACAGGGATTCCACAAACAGGCAGAGTCACAGAAATGGTATGAGCAAGAAAATGCGCACTTTCTAAAAGTGGCATTTTCAAACACACAATCTTCAAATCAACTGTACTAAAAGTTTTATTTTTAAATTGTGAGCTCAGAGACCCCAAACTCCACATGTCCATCTGCTCCCAAAGAGAATCTACACTTTAATCAGATTTAAAGGTAGCCCCCCATGTTAACCTATGAGAGGGACAGGCCTTGAAACCGTGAAAAACGAATTTAGCAATATGTCCCTGTCAGGACATATAAACCACATTACTATATGTCCTACCTTAACACTACACTGCACCCTGCCCTTGGGGCTACCTAGGGCCTACCTTAGGGGTGTCTGACATGTAAGAAAAGGGACGGTTTAGGCCTGGCAAGTGGGTACACTTGACAAGTCGAATTTACAGTTAAAACTGCACACACAGACAGTGGCAGGTCTGAGACATGATTACAGAGCTACTTATGTGGGTGGCACAACCAGTGCTGCTGGCCCACTAGTAGCATTTGATTTACAGGCCGTGGCACCTCTAGTGCACTTTACTAGGGACTTACTAGTTAATCAAATATGCCGATCATGGATAGACCAATCAACAATACAATTTACACAGAGAGCATATGCACTTTAGCACTGGTTAGCAGTGGTAAAGTGCTCAGAGTTGAAAAACCAACAGCAACAGGTCAGACAAAATAGGAGGCAGGAGGCAAAAAGATTGGGGATGACCCTGCATAAGCAAAAAAAAGTCCAACAGTACCCTACAAAATATTCTTACCACATCAGTGCATAGAATATTGCTCAAGCAACACTTCCTGGGGTTGGAGATCAAGCAATCCCCAACCAAGACAAGAGATCAGATATAGTAAAAGCAGCGCATGAGTGTGTCGCTTATGCTGGTATATCGGCCACAAAAACACTCTTGCAGAAAAGCTTCTGGTGTCCAGGTTTATACAAACAGACAAAGCAATACGTCTTTGTTGTGACATTTGCCAGCAAATAAAGGGCTCCAACATCAAACGCCCACCACAGACATCCCTCGTAGTGTCCAGCAGGCCATGACAATGTGTGTACCTGGACCATTGTTGTCCACTTCAACCTGATGGTGCATACAAATACATCCTAGTCACTGTAGATTCTTGTTCTCGATTCTTGTGGGTTTGGCCCGGGATTAGTGGCTTTCCTGTAATTTTGGCATTAATTGGCGGAATGCTGTTGCTATTTTTTCTGATTCACAGTGGTTGTTTCTTTACAGCTACACGGAGCGATGGAGCAGCTGCCAACAGCGCAACTGCCATGAACGCATGGTTCAGATCTTCAATGCTTCCTTGCTGGAGGAACTAGAGTGGAATTGGTCATTGTCATTTCGGCCACTCCTCTGGTGCGTGCAGCCTGTCTTTTGCTTCATATAGTGCTTCTTCGAACATTTGCCAATGATGTGTTTTACTGTCATGCCAGTGCCTCCTGTGGACCAAGAACTGCTGATGTCCCAGATGAGGGTTCATACATGGTTGTTCCCCATGACAATAAGGCTGATCCGCGAGGCCACTTATGAACACTCCGTGTTGACTGAGTTGGCTCTTTATTCTATGGAGAACTGCATTAATGCAGGTGGACCTGCACAAGAGACTACTGCGCACTTTTGCTCCGTGAATCCATCCGCCCATGTGATCGATCTTACATCTGAAGATTTGGCCTCATTTTTTGATTACTTTTTAGCCGGTGACTTCGGAGCTACTCTTCAAGATCATGACTACAGTTCCACAAAATTATGATTGTTTTTTTTTACCAAACTAAAATTCAAAGTATGCTTTTATTATTCTTACTTTGGCCTGCTGTGCTTGTCGTGGTTGACATTTAAGTCTCTTTTGTATGTTTTTAAACTATTAATTTTAACTATGTTTTTTAACTTTTGTTTTTATGCTTCGCTTTTAGTCCAGAGCAGTAGGTGATCACATTAGGTACTTTCCCTCTTCACGCTTTTGAGGGAATTGCTTATATTAATTACCGTCCCAAGCATTCTGTGTCATCTATTGTTTGGGAACAACTTACGTCAGGGGTCCAAGTAGATCTGTATAAATACATCACACTTTAGACAGATAATCAGAGGGATTACAACCAGATACCATTGTTGCTATCGATGCTACACATCGCCTTCACGCTGACCCGGACTTCGTGTTCGTACGGAGTCTGAGCACAAGACCTCATTCCAAGGTAACAAGGGTTGGGGGCTCCTTCTAGGGACATGGCATTGATAGATTAGGTTTAACATACCCAGCTCTCCTTTAGGTAGAAGGTTAGGCCTATTATGATAGGATATTAGGATATATTATACACTCTGGTGGTCATTTCAACCCTGGCGGACGGTGTCAAAGCGGCGGTAAGACCGCCAACAGGCCGGCGGTAAACAAATTGCAATTACGACGGTGGCGGAAATCGCCAACAAAGACAGCCACTTTAACACTCCGACCGCCACAGTGGTACAAACAAACAGCGCGGCGGTCACCGCCAACAGACAGGTGGGAGACATTGTACCGCCCACACTATTATGACAGGCCAATCCGTCACCTTTTCCGGGCGGATTCACCATGGATAAAATCACGGCAGAAACAGGAATCCCGAAGGAAAAACGCTCACCTCTACATACCCCACGAGGAACGAGGACACCATGGAATCGGAACTCCAAATTCTACCTGCGATAGTCTTCCTGCTCTTCTATCAGGAGCATGAACGCCGGCGGCGAAGACCACGGTGAGTACTGCACCTACGACACAGGGGAGGGGGAGGCAAAAAACAGGGACACACACACGCAACACCCCAACCCCCACCCACTACAACACACACACTAATACATGTTGATACATTACAGTTACACCCCCCTAGCCCCCTGGAAGAATGCAAAGACAAAAGGAAATGATTGTAACGATTGTAATCTATTAAAATCCAGTACACCAAAATATATATACACCATAAACAAATATGTACACCGATAATACAAGTCCAGGTATTGCACCATTTATAGTCCGTGGACCACTGGGCCCAAAATGCATGGGCGAGGCCCACACTCAATACCCGATCAAAACAGAGAGAACACTGCAGGGGCATCAGATAGAAATACAACAGACACCTCAGGGGGAAGGGAAGGGTGGGCACCTCAGCCGGATGAGTGTACGACACCAGATCCACGAGGGGGCTCAATGCCCACTGTTCAATCCTGGGGAGTGCAAAGCCACAGTCTCTCAAGTCTCTACAGTGGGAGGTTTGCCCACTGTTCAATCCTGGGGAGTGCAAAGCCACAGTCTCTTAAGTCTCTACAGTGGGTGGGTTGTCCACTGTTCAATCCTGGGGAGTGCAAAGCCACAGTCTCTAAAGTCTCTACAGTGGGTGGGTTGCCCACTGTTCAATCCTGGGGAGTGCAAAGCCACAGTCTCTCAAGTCGCTACAGTGGGAGGGTTGCCCACTGCCATATCCTGGGGAGTGCAAAGCCACAGCATCTCAAGTGGATAACAGTCTCCACTGGTTCTGGAGGGGGACTGGTGCCCAGAGTGCTTCATCCTGCCAAGGACTGAGGTAGTGGATGGATGTCTCCACTGGTTCTGGAGGGGGACTGGTGCCAAGAGTGCTTCATCCTGTGAAGTACAGAGGTAGTGGATGGATCTCTCCACTGTTTCTGGAGGGGGACTGGTGCCCAGAGTGCTTCATCCTGTGAAGGACAGAGGTAGTGGATGGTTCTCTCCACTGGTTCTGGAGGGGGACTGGTGCCCAGAGTGCTTCATCCTGTGAAGGACAGAGGTAGTGGATGGATCTCCCCACTGGTTCTGGAGGTGGACTGGTGCCCAGAGTGCATCACTCACCCGTGAGGGACCCAGTTGCGTCAGTGCCCCTGCCACTCATGGGCTAGCGGTGCTTGAGTTGGTGGTCCTTCATGGCCCAGCGGTGCTTGTGCTGGCGGTGCCCTGTTCAGCGGAGCTTGATTTGGCTGTCCTTCATGGCCCAGAGGGACTTGTGCTGGCAGTGCCTTGTTCAGCGGTGCTTGTGCTGGCGGTGCCCTGGTCAGAGGGGCTTGTGCTGGCGGTGCCCTGTTCAGCGGTGCTTGAGTTGGTGTTCCTTCATGGCCCAGCGGTGCACGTGCTGGCGGTCCTTCATGGCCCAGCGGTTCTTGAGTTGGCGGTCCTTCATGGCCCAGCGGTGCTTGTGCTGGCGGTCCTTCATGGAACAGCAGACCTTGTGCTCGCAGTGCCCTGTTCAGCGGTGCTTGAGTTGGCGGTCCTTCGTGGCCCAGCGGGGATTGTGCTGGCGGTCCTTCACGGATCAGCTGGGCTGGGGCTGGCAGTGGCCTCCTGGGCAGCTGGGCTGGCGGTGCCCTCCTGGGCAGCTGGGCTGGGGCTGGCAGTGGCCTCCTGGGCAGCTGGGCTGGGGCTGGCGGTGCCCTACTGGGCAGCTGGGCTGGGGCTGGCGGTGGCCTCCTGGACAGCGGGGATGATGGCGGTCTTCTCCGCTGTGCAGCTCTTCCCAGACTTGCCGGGTTTCTTGTGGCCCTTCCCCACCTTGGGAGGTGTCACAGCTGACTCCACACTCCCACCGGAACCCCTGGGAGTGGCTTTGGTGGCTGGAGTCTTCCCCCTCTCCCGCCGGGCACTGGCCAACTTCTGATGCTTCACAGGTGGGGGACTGGCTTTGCTGTGGCTCCGTGCCACACTGGCTGTCCTGGTGGCCGGTGCACTCCACATACCGGTGACTACAGGCACCACTGGTCCCGGAGATGTTGTGGCTGAGGTGCTACTTCGGGACCTATGAGATGGACGGGGTGGGGGAGGTGTGGGAAAGAGCTCAAGGGTGGACAGGAAAAGTTTCTTGGACACACTGGGACCGGTAGCTGGAGGGGGTTTGGGAGTGGAAGAAGAGGTGGTGGTAGTAGGAGGTGTACGTTTGGTGACTTTGGGTGCAGGTGCATGCGCTGGAGGCTGTCGTGAGGTGGATGGCTGTTGGGTGGGTGTGTGGCTGCATTTGTGTACCTTGGGAGGGGGCGTCACAGACACACTGGGAGAGGACACAGGGGATGTGTGAATGGTAGTGGGGGTGGTGACAGCATCGTGAGCTGGGTGTACTGGTGGGTGTGCTGGTGAGGGACGTAGTTGCTGTAGAGGTAGTGCATGCAGGTGTGAGTGTAGACAAGAGTGGGAGGGAGGAGGGAGATGACGAGGAGGGGGACACAGTGGAGGCAGTGGATGTTGGTGTGTTTGCGTGTGTGTGTTGCTTGCGTGAGTGCCTGTGGGATGTGTGGTGCTTATGTTTGCCTGAGCTTACCTTGTGTGGTGAGGTCTGTGCAGGCTGGTCTGATGGTGTGCTTGGGATAGGCAGAGGTCAGGGGATTGGGTCTGGGTGGAGGAAGTTGGAGGGGGGAGGCTAGAGACGGGGACAATGGCTGCCATCAGTGCTGAGGCCAGAGTTTGAAAAGCTCGGTGAAGGGCCTCCTGACCAGAATAAATGCCCTCCAGGAATGCATTAGTTTGTTGCAACTGCCTTTCTACACCCTGGATGGCATTCAAAATGGTAGACTGCCCAACAGTGAGGGACCTGAGGAGGTCAATGGCCTCCTCACTGAGGGCAGCAGGGGTGACATGGACAGGGGCTGAGGTTCCTGGGGCGAAGGTGATGCCCACCCTCCTGGGTGAGCGGGCACGGGGCGAAGTAAGAGGGGCTGCTGGGAGGGCGGTGCTGGTAGGGGGGTGGCAGCTGTACCTGTAGATGCGGGGGGCACAGATGTTGCTGCCACCACAAGGGAGCTCCCATCAGAGGACGTGTCCGTGTCACTGGTGTCAGCTCCTGTCCCCACCGTGAAGCTCCCCTCGCCCTCCGTCCCATTGGTGAATTCCGAGTCCGTAGTCTCGCCCTCCAGGGCCATGTGGGATGCAACTCCCTTGTGCTCCGGTGCCACTGCTCCTCCGCCTGATGATGCTAATGCACACAAGAATAGGGAGAATACAAAAAGGGGGGGGCGACAGAAGAAAGACATGTTGAGTGCATGGATTACCGCTACCGTTGGCGGACAAGACAGACACAGAAGCCCCCTGCACTACGCCGCACTCTTGGGCTCCACTGTTCAATTACTGGGAAAAGGCCTACGCCTATGGACGACATCTGCACACATAGATGACACAGGGGCATGAATAGCTGTACTTGGCACTCTACAGTGGTGGGCTGGGGTGCCATATGGCCTGCATTTTGGAGGGGCCTTGCCTACGGAACTCGCCCTGGCCTAGGGAAACCCACATCCCTCCTCCCCCACTCAGACAACTCCACTGCGCGCAAAGTCAGCAGAATGAGAGTGTACTCACCCCCTTGTGTCTGCTGTGATGCCCTCAAGGGCCCATCCAACTCCGGGTAGGCCACCGCCAGGATCCTGAACATCAGGGGGGTCATGGTGCGATGGGCACCCCTCCCACGTTTGGCGCCATCCCCAGCTGAGCCTCCGCCGTATTCTTGCTCCAGCGGCAAATGTCCTCCCATCTTTTCCAGCAGTGGGTGCTCCGTCTGTGGTAGACCCCCAGGGTCCGGACGTCCTTGGCGATGGCACGCCATATATCTTTCTTCTGGTGGACGCTGATCTACATGAAATGTACAGGGGAAGAAGAGAAGTCATTACCAACTGCACCGTCAAAGTGATTGGCCTCCATCCCTACCCTTGCCATGTGGCACATGCATTCACCGTCTTTCATGCACGCAGCACTCTGCCCCTTTCCTTCTTACATCCAGCCCTCTCCACACAGGCATAGCCCATACAACATGCTGCCTGTGTACTTACCTGTTTGTCTGGAGGACCGTAGAGTAGCGTGTACTGGGGGAGGACCCCATACATGAGCTTCTCCAACTCCTCCATTGTGAAGCCAGGGGCCCTTTCCCCAGACTCACGAGCCATTGTCTCTTCCAGACCGAGGTCACAGCAGCACTTGCAGTGTAGGTCATCTCCTGTCGTAGATCAGGTATCGAGTGATTGAACAGATAGAAAATGCCGGTCACGTCCACGACAGTCTCGTCCACGGCGGTGCGTACCATCACCGCCGGCATACATCGTCATTGGCTCCTGGGACCCATAGGGTCCAATGTTAACTAATGCAGCATTTTGCAGCGGTTTCCGACCGCCTACCGCAACGGTGTACAACGCCAGCTCAGTTACCTCACATCTCATTGTCCCACTTTAGAGTTCAGGCAGCTGCCATTTCAGGGGCCCACATGGCCTCATTTTCAACTGCGTCACACATACCTAGGCTTAGTCTCAACACACATACAGGCCATCCTTTTGTGTATGATTGGTGTTCTTAGTAAACTGTGGGTACGTACCTCTGAGTTGTTTGACTCTGTGCTCGCTATTGTCCTTCCTAGGCACCGTCCGCTGGGACTTGTGAGGAGATGGTGGCATCCTCCAGTGTACCAACCGTTGGTGGACCTGTCGACATTGGAGGAGCGACATTTGATAATCACCTACAGGTTTGACTGTGCCACCATCCAGGAACTGTGTACCCAGTTGGAGCCAGACCTGATGTCAGCAATCCGCCATCCCACAGGAATCCCCCCGCAAGAGCAGGTGCTGTCAGTGCTCCATTTCCTTGCAAGTGGGTCTTTTCAAACAACTGTGGCCATGGCATCAGGGATGTCCCAGCCTATGTTTTCCAACGTATTGTCCAGAGTGTTGTCTGCCCTTCTGAAACACATGCGCAGCTACATCGTTTTCCCTCAGGTGGAGGATTTGCCTACAGTGAAAGGTGATTTCTATGCCCTGGGGCATATCCCTAACATCATAGGTGCCATTGATGGGACCCATGTGGCTTTGCCCCCCCCCCCCACAGGAGTGAACAGGTGTACAGAAACCGGAAGAAATATCATTCTATGAATGTACAGATCATATGTTTGGCAGACCAGTACATCTCCCATGTGAATGCCATGTTCCCTGGCTCAGTGCATGACGCCTACATCCTGCGGAATAGCAGCATCCCTTATGTGATGGGTCAACTCCAGAGGCATTGTGGGCCATATTTATACTTTTCGACGCACAACTGCGCCAACGCAGTTGTGCGTCAAAAAATCTAACGCCGGCTAACGCCATTCTGAAGCGCCATGCGGGCGCCGTATTTATTCAATGACGTTAGCCGACGTTAGCCGGCGTTAGCCGGCGTTAGCCGGCGGCGCTGCCTGGTGTGCGTAAAAAAAAATTACGTACACCAGGCAGCGCCGGCGTAGGGGAATATGGAGCTTGTGCGCCAAAAAATGGGGCAAGTCAGGCTGAGGCAAAATTATCGCCTCAACCCGATTTGCTCCATTTTTTTCGACTCCCAACCCCCATTGAAATTACTCCTGTCTTAGCAAAGACAGGAGTCATGCCCCCTTGCCCAACGGCCATGCCCAGGGGACTTCTGTCCCCTGGGCATGGTCATTGGGCATAGTGGCATGTAGGGGGGCACAAATCAGGCCCCCCATGCCACAAAAAAAAAAAATATATATATATACTTACCTGAACTTACCTTATGCTCCATGGGATGGGTCCCTCCATCCTTAGGCGTCCTCCTGGGGTGGGCAAGGGTGACAGGGGGGGTCCCTGGGGGCATGGGAGGGCACCTCTGGGCTCCTTCCCAGCCCACAGGTCCTTTAACGCCTGCCCTGACCAGGCGCAAAAAAACGAAGCAAAAGCGGCTGGACGTCATTTTTTTTGACCCGCCCACTCCCGGGCATCATTTTTGCCCGGGAGTGTAAATACGGCGTACATGCCTCGGAGTCACTTTTTTAGACGGGAACCCCTACCTTGCATATCATTAACGCAAAGTAGGTGTCCACGCAAAAAAATGACGCAAACTCCATGGACTTTGGCGCTAGACGCGTCTAACGCCAAAGTATAAATATGGAGTTAGTTTTGCGTCAGAATTGCGTCAGAAAAAACGACGCAATTCGGGCGCAAACAGAGTATAAATATGCCCCTGTGTGTGGCTATTAGGTGAGCATCTGGAAGCAAGACAGTGGGAATGGTTGTCTGGGTATATTCCTACAGGTTAGTGTGTCTAACGGTTGTCCCTCGCAATTTGCTGGTGACTCTGGTTACCCCAACCTGCCATGGCTACTGACCCCAGTGAGGAATCCCAGGACCAGGGCAGAGGAACGCTACAATGAGGCCCATGGGCGAACTAGGAGGGTGATCGAGCGGACCTTCGGCCTCCTGAAGGCCAGGTTCTGTTGCCTCCACATGACAGGTGGATCCCTAATCTACTCACCAAAGAAGGTGTGCCAGATCATCCTGGCCTGCTGTATGCTTCACAACTTGGCTTTGCGACGACAGGTGCCTTTTCTGCAGGAGGATGGTCCAGATGGCGGTGTTGTAGCAGCTGTGGAGCATGTGGACAGTGATGAGGATGAAGCAGAGGAAGAAGACATGCAGAACAGGGACTCAGTGATCCAGCAATATGTCCAGTGAAACACAGGTAAGAATACAATCCTGCCTACTTCATGTACTTTTACACTACTACCTCTCTCCTGTCTGTCGTTTTCACCCAGTGTATAGTCACTGAGTTGTCACTTTCCCTTACGGTTTCACAGATGTGGGTCCCACTGTGTGACATCTGCTTAAATTCCTCATGGACTAGAGATGTGTGACATAGGTATGTTGACATTACTATTTCAAAAACACTTTGTCACTGTAATTGCAAATACACTATTATGAAATCACAGACAGACTCCATATCATTTTGTGCTTTAGGTGTGTTTATTTAAGTGCAAAATATTGGAGGGGGAAGTTAAATGGTGAGGGGTGATGGCGGAGGAGTGTCCATGGCAGAGTCCAGTCTATTAGTCTCACAGGTGCATTGCCCATATGGGCATAGGAAGTGGAGCTGGGGCAGTTTAATTATGGACAGGGTGACAAAGTGGGACAGTAGGATGACAATCAGGGTGGTCTCATTTCTTGGCGGGGGTCTTGGCATCGTTCTCTGTCTTGTTCCTGGATCTCAGGGACCGTTTGCGGGGTGGTTCTCCGTCTGCAGGGGGTGGGGTGCTGGTGTGGGGGTCCTGTGGGGTGGCGTCCAATCCACTAGCACCGGCAGAGTTGGTGGGCAGTTCATCGTCCATGCTAGTGTCAGGGGCCCCTTGTAGTGCCACAGTGTCCCTCCTGGTGTTGAGTACTTCCTTCAGCACCCCTACGATGGTGCCCAGGGTGGAGCTGATGGTTCTGAGTTCCTCCCTGAAGCCCATATACTGTTCCTCCTGCATGCGCTGGGTCTCCTGAAACTTGGCCAGTACCGTTGCCATCGTCTCCTGGGAGTGGTGGTATGCTCCCATGATAGAGGAGAGGGCCTCGTGGAGAGTGTGTTCCCTTTGCCTATCCGCCCCCTTTCGCACGGCAGCCCTCCCAGTTCCCCTGTGTTCCTGGGCCTCCGTCCCCTGGACCGTGTGCCCACTGCCACTGCCCCCAGGTCCCTGTTGTTGTTGGGGTGGTGGGTTATCCTGGGTTCCCTGTAGTGGTGGACACACAGCTGACTGACGTGTCCTGGGGACGGAGGTATGGGCCTGCTGGCTGGGTGCTGTGCTGGTGTTTCCAGAGGGGGGAAGGTCTGTGGTGGCCTGTGCCTGTGTGAGGGGAACAGACTGTCCAGAGATCCCTGATGGTCCGAATGGTCATCTAGATCCAGTTGGACAGAGCTGCTGTCATCACTGTGGGCCTCTTCTGTGGGTGGAGTGGACATGTCTGGACACTCCTGTCTGGTGACGTTGGGTAGGGGTCCTGCAGGGGTGGAAAGGCATGATTATTGCATCTGTGTGTGCCATGGTGTGCAATGGGTGGGTCACCCTGTACCCCAGTGCTTCCATTCTTGTGTGGGACCTTCTGTGATAATGGTTTAGGGGGATGTATGGCTATGAGCAGTGGGCATGCTTTGGCGATGGGTGTCCATGCTTTGGTGTTGCATGCAGGGCTTGGTGTTGGGATGGGTGGTTTGTGATATTGGGACATTTGTGAGGAGTTGGAGTGATGGGGGTGAGGGCGAGGGTCGGGGTATGTTATAGCATGCAGGTAGGGTGGGGGATGTAATAGTAAAGCTTTGACTTACCAGAGTCCATTCCTCCACCTCTTCCTGCGAGGTCCTCAGGATTCAGAATCACCAAGACCTGCTCCTCCCATGTGGTTAGTTGTGGGGAAGGAGGTGGGGGTCTGCCGCCAGTCCGCTGAACTGCCAGGTGGTGTCTTGAGACCACAGAACGCACCTTCCCCCGTAGGTCGTTCCACCTTTTCCTGATGTCCTCCCGATTTCTTGGGTGTTGTCCCACTGCGTTGATCCTGTCCACTATTCTTTGCCATAGCTCCATCTTCCTTGCAATTGAGGTGTGCTGCACCTGTGCTCCGAATAGCTGTGGCTCTACCCGTACGATTTCCTCCACCATGACCCCGAGCTCCTTCTCCGAGAACCTGGGGTATCTTTGACGTGCCATGGGGTGGTGTAGGTGATGTGTGGGGTAGAGTGAGTGGTGATAAGTGTGGTGATATGTGGTGGTGTGTTGTGTGAGGTGCGTGGAAGTTGTGTGGGTGATGGTGTTATGTGCCTGTGGATGCTGTTGTACTTGCTGGTGGTGTCTCTCTCTGGCCTTCTTTCTGATTTTTTGTCGTGGGGGTTTGTGGGTGATGTGTGTTTTATATTGTAATGCGTGTGTGGGAGTGGTGTGTGTATGTGTCTCAGGTGTGTGTATTTTGAATTGTCCAATGTGGGGATGTTTTGTAGAAGTGTGTGTATTTTGAGCGCGGCGGTATGTACCGCCAATGGAATACCACGGTTGAAAGACCGCCACGTGGATTTGTGTGTCGTGATAGTGTGGGCGTATTTCTGTTGGCGTGACGGTGGAGGTTTTGTTATCCCCAGTTTATCACTGACCTTTGGTGTGGCGGACTTGTGTGGGTTTCAGAATTTTGGGGGGTTCCGAAATGTGGCTCATAAAAGCTGTGGTGGAATTCCGCGGCGGTGTGTTGGCTGTCTTCTGCATGGCGGTAAGCGGAATTTACCGCCAATGTTGTAATGACCATCTCTGTGTCTTTCCATGCTATTGCAAGATGGTGAGGGTCTTCATAATCATGACTCTTGTCTTTACGATTCTGTCTCTTGCACTGTTCATTATCCTAATCATTGCAGCCCATGCAATTTTCCATAGATTGCAGATGGTGTTAAATAAAAACCGTTAAAACCTTACTGCATCTTTGTTATTGCCTATGTATGGTTGAGACATGATGTGTCTGTGAGAAAGGGGTAATCTCCGTTTAATCACGACATTCCCTGAGATGTCATACTCTTGAGTCCATGTGTAAAGGCTGCCACAAATCACCTTCAACTGTTTGGGTTATTGGTGAGGTACTGCTAGTGAGCCGGATAGGTTGGGACTACAGTTGCGGTTTGTTTTAGGTTAGACATAGGTGGTCATTCCAACCTCGGCGGTAAAAGGCGCTTACCGCCGTTCAGAAGACCGCCATAACACCGTCGCGGCCGCGGTAAACCGCCACGGTCATTCTGACCCACAACAGGCAAACCACCAAAATACAGACATCCACAAAAGTCCGCCACACCAAAGGCCAGCGGGAAACTGGCGATGACCAAACCTCCACCATCACGCCAACAGAAATACGCCCACACTATCACGACACACGAATCCACGCGGTGGTCTTTCAACCGCGGTATTCCATTGGTGGTACACACCGCCACGGTCCAAATACACACACACTTACAAAATACAACCACATTGGACAATTCAAAATGCACACACCTGAGACACATACACACACCACTCCCACACACCCAATTAAATATAAAACACATACCCACATCACCCACAAACCTCCACTCCTAGAGATTCGTGAACACGCACCGAGAAAAGACATCCGAGCACTCAGACGCCCAATTCACTGTCACCCAGCAATATTTGCACGCACTTCACACAACACAACAATACACTTAGCAGCACACAATCCACCCCGCACATCACCCACACCACCCCATGGCACCGCAAAGACACCCCAGGTTCTCTGATGATGAACTCAGGGTCATGGTGGAGGAAATTGTACAAGTAGAGCCACAGCTGTTCGGGGCACAGGTGCAGCACACCACCATTGCCAGGAAGATGGAGCTATGGAGCAGAATAGTGGACAGGGTCAATGCTGTGGGACAGCACCCAAGAAATCGGGACGACATCAGGAAGAGGTGGAACGACCTACGGGGGAAGGTGCGTTCCATGGTATCCATGCACAACATCGCAGTGCAGAAGACTGGCGGCGGACCCCCACCTACTCCCCAGAATTTACAACATGGGAGGAGCAAGTCTTGAACATCCTGCATCCTGAGGGCCTCGCAGGAGTAGGCGGAGGAATGGACTCTGGTAAGGAAAATCTTAACTACTTCTCCCCCCCACCCCACCTGCATGCCAACTCATACCCCCACCCTCACCCTCACCCCCATCACATCCTACTCCTTGCAACTTTCTCACCATCACAACCCACCCATCCCAACACCTAGCCCTGCATGCGTCCACAAAGCATGGACACCCATCACCTAAGCATGCCCACTGCACATACACATACAAACCCTCCCCCCCAACCACTGTCACAACAGCCCCCACAAAGGAATGCCAGCACTGGGGTACACGGGCACCCACCCATTGCACGCTATGACACACACAGAAGCAATAACCATGCTTTTATACCCCTGCAGGACCCGAACGCCACGTCACCGCGCAGGAGGGTCCACAAATGTCCCCTCCACCCCCAGAAGAGGCCCACAGTGAGGACAGCAGTTCTGTCTCCCTGGATCTAGATGACCAGCCCGGCCCATCGGGGACCTCGGGACAGTCGGTTCCCCTCACACAGCCACAGGCCACAGTAGACCTTCCCCCCTCTGGGAACACCAGCACAGCACCCACCCAGCGGGCCCATACCTCTGTCCCCAGGACACGTCAATCAGTGGTGTGTCCACCACTACAGGGAACCCAGGCTAACCCACCACCCCAACAACAACAGGGACCTGGGGGCAGTGGTAGTGGGCACACGGTCCAGGGGACAGAGGCCCAGGTAAACAGGGGAACTGGGAGGGCTGCTGTGCGACGGGGGGGGACAGGCCCAGGGAACCCACTCTCCACAAGGCCCTCTCCTCCATCATGGGAGCATACCACCGCTCCCAGGAGACGATGGCGACGGTCCTGGCTAGGTTTCAGGAGATCCAGCTTCTGCAGGAGGAACAGTATATGGGGTTCAGGGAGGAACTAAGAAACATCAGTTCCGCCATGGGTACCTTCGTAGTGGCCCTGAATGAGGTAGTCACGACATTGCGGAACACTGTGGCACCTCAAAGGGCCCCTGACACTAGCATGCACCAAGAACTGCCTACCACCTCAGCCGGCGTTAGTGGACAGGAGGCCCTGACACAAGACCAACAGGCCACCAGAACCCCACCCCCTGCAGAAGGAGAACCACCCCGCAAGCGGGCCCTGAGATCCAGGAAGAAGACAGAGTAAGATGTCAAGACCCCCGCCAGCAAAGGATACCGCCCTGATTGTCATCCCACTGTCCCACATTGTCACCATGTCCAACCTTAAACTGCCCCTGCTCCACTTCCCACAGGCATTTGGACAATGCACCTGTGAAGCTGATAGTCTGGACTCTGCCATGGAAAATCCTCCACCATCACCCCTCACCGATTTGCAACCACCCATCCAATGTAGAGCACTTGAATAAAAACACTTATTGCACAAAAAATCTGGAGTCTGGCTGTGATTTAGAACAAATGTATTAGACATGACCGTGCCAAAATGTTCATTCATATTGTGATGGTAACAAACCGCTGTCACACATCTGTAGTCCATGGGGAAACAAAGCAGATGTCACGCAGTGGGGCCCACAGCTCTGAAAACGGAAGGGAAAGTCACAACACAGTTACCATACACTGGGGGAAAAAGTCAGACAGTAGAGAGGTAGGAGTCATTAAGTAAATGTAATATGCCGGTGTCTACTCTTACCTGTGTGTCACTGAAAATACTGCTGTATTACTGTGTTCCTGTTCTCTATGTCGTCCTCTTCGGCTTCCTCCTCTTCACTCTCCACAGGCTCCACAGCTGCTACAACACCACCATCTGGACCATCCTCCTGCAGAAAAGGCACCTGGAGGCGCAAAGCCAGGTTGTGAAGCATACAGCAGGCCACGATGATCTGGCACACCTTCTTTGGTGAGTACATTAGGGATCCACCTGTCATATGGAGGCACCTGAACCTGGCCTTCAGGAGGTCAAAGGCTCGCTCAATCACCCTCCTAGTCCGCCCATGGGCCTCATTGTACCGTTCCTCTGCCCTTGTCCTGGGATTCCTCACTGGGGTCAGTAGCCAGGACAGGTTGTGTTAACCAGAGTCCCCTAATAGCCACACCCGGTGCCTCTGGAGTTGACCCATCACATACGGGATGCTGCTATTCCGCAGGATGTAGGCGTCATGCACTGACCCAGGGAACTTGGCATTAACATGAGAGATGTACCGGTCAGTCAAACACACCATCTGTACATTCATCGAATGATAACTCTTCCGGTTCCTGTACACCTGTTCACTCCTGCTTGGGGGGACCAAAGCAACATGTGTCCCATCAATGGCACCTATGATGTTGGGGATATGTCCAAGGGCATAGAAGTCACCCTTCACTGTAGGCAAATCCCCCACCTCAGGGAAAACGATGTAGCTCCGCATGTGTTTCAGCAGGGCAGACAACACTCTGGACAACACCTTGGAAAACATAGGCTGGGACATCCCTGATGATATGGCCACTGTTGTTTGAAATGACCCACTTGCTAAGAAATGGAGTACTGACAGCACCTGCACTAGAGGGGGGATCCCTGTGGGTTGGCGGATGGGTGACATCAGGTCTGGCTCCAGCTGGGCACACAGTTCCTGTATAGTGGCTCGGTCAAGCCTGTATGTCAGTATGACATGTCGTTCCTCCATTGTCGACAGGTCCACCAGCGGTCTGTACACGGGAAGATTCCTCCATCTCCTCGCATGTCCCAGCGGACGGTGCCTATGAAGGACAACAGCGAGCACAGAGTCAAGCAACCCACAGGTACGTAACAACAGCTTGCACATAGCACGATTCCCAATGCATTGAATGGCTTGTATGAGTGTTGGTGCATGGCCTAGGTATGTGTGACGCAGTTGGTAAATAGGCCATGTGGGCCCTTGAAATGGCGGCTGCCTGACCTGTGAAGTGAGACAGTGGGATGTGAGGTCAATGCGCTGGCATGGCACACTGCGGCGGTAGGCGGTCGAAGACCGCGGCGCTAAGCCGCATTGGTTAACATAGAACCCTATGGGTTTCAGGAGCCAATGACGATGTGCGCCGGCTGTCGCGGTACGCTCCGCCGCGGTACGCACCGCCGCGGGCGTGATCGCCATTTTCTATCTGCTTAATCACTCGATACCTGATCTTCGACAGGAGAGGACCTACACTGCTGCTGTGACCTCGGTCTGGAAGAGACAATGGCTCGTGCGACTGGGGAAAGGGCCCCTGCCTTCACTGCAGAGGAGTTGGAGAAACCTGTGGATGGGGTCCTCCCCCAGTATGCGCAACTCTACGGTCCTCCAGACCAACAGGTAAGTACACTGGGACCATGCTTAGTGGGCAATGCCTGGGTTGAGTCGGGTGGATGAAAGATGGTGGGGAGGGGAGCGATTGAGGCATGCATCAAACGACAGATGAGAGCATGTGCCACATGGCAAGGGTGGGGATGGGGGCCACTCACATCGAGCATGCAGAAGGTGATGACAATTTTTCTATCCCTGTACATGTCACATAGGTCAGCGCCCACCAGAAAGTCGCAATTTGGCGTGCCATCGCCAAGGACGTCCGGACCCTGGGGGTCCACAACCGACGGGGCACCCACTGCCGGAAGAGGTGGGAGGACATCCGATGCTGGAGCAGGAAGACGGCAGAGGCTCTGCTGGGGATGGCCTCCCAACGTAGGAGGGGTGCCAGTCGTCAATTGACCCCCCTGATGTCCCGGATCCTGGCGGTGGCCTACCCCGATTTGGATGGGCGCGTGAGGACATCACAGCAGACACAAGGGGGTGAGTACAAATACATTCTGCTGACTTTGCGCGCAGTGGAGGTGTCTGGGTGGAGGAGGAGGGCTGTGGGTATCCCTAGGCCATGGCGATCTCTGTAGGCTAGGCCCCTCCGTAAGGCATGGCCCTGTGCCCCCGCCCCCCACCTCTGTAGGGTGCCAAGTACAGGTATCCATGGCCCTGTGTCATCTATGTGTGCAGTTGTCGTCCATAGGCTTGTAGGCCATGTCCCACGGATTGCGTAGTGGACCCCAAGTGCGTGGCGTAGTGCAGGGGGCTTCTGTGTCTGTCTTGTCCGCCAACGGTAGCGGTAATCCATGCACTCAACATGTTTTTATTTCTCCTCCCCCCCTTTTTTGTGGTCTTCCTGTTCATGTGTGCATTAGCATCATCAGGCGGAGGAGAAGTGGCATCGGAGCACGAGGGAGCTGCATCTCACATGGCCATGGCAGGCCATGCAACTAACTCGGATTTCAGCAGTGAGACGGAGGGCGAGGGGAGCTCCACAGCGGGGACTCGTGCTGATGTCAGTGACAGCGACTCGTCCTCTGAAGGGAGCTCCCTTGTGGTGGCGGCAACATGCGTGCCCCCCGCAACAACAGGTACAGCCGCCACCCAGCGCACCAGCACTGCCCTCCCAGCAGCCCCTCAGCGTTTGCCCCCTGCCCGCTCACCCAGGAAGGTGGGCATCTCCTTCGCCCCAGGCACCTCAGGCCCTGCCCCTGTCACCCCTGCTGCCGTCAGTGAGGAGGTCATTGACCTCCTAAGGACCATCATTGTTGGACAGTCTACCCTTTTGAATGCCATCCAGGGTGTACAAAGAGAGGTGCACCAGAGTAATGCATACCTGGGGGGCATTCATTCGGGTCAGGCTGCCCATCAGCGATCGTTCAACGCTCTGGCCTCAGCACTGACGGCAGCAATTGTCCCTGTCTCTAGCCTCCCCCCTCCAACTTCCTCCACCCAGACCCAATCCCCTGTACCTCTGCCTATCCCAGACACACCATCAGACCAGCCTGCACACACCTCAACACCCAAGGGAAGCTCATCCAGACATAAGCACCACACATCACACAAGCATTCACACAAGCAACATCCACATGCAGACATACCAACACCCACTGCCTCCACTGTGTCCCCCTCCTCCTCGTCTCCCTCCTCCCTCCCTGTGACGTCTCCAATCACACTTGCATGCACAACATCTTCAGCCACTACGTCCATCACCAGCGCACCCACCAAAACACTCCGCACACGTGCAGTCACCACCCCCACTACCATTTACACGTCCCCTGTGTCCTCTCCAAGTGTGTCTGTCATCCCCTCCTCCAAACTACACAAACGCAGGCAGCCACCCACCCAACAGCCATCCACCTCACGACAGCCTCCAGCCCAAGCACCTGCACCCAAAGACACCAGACTTCACACTCCTACAACCACATCCTCTTCCTCCACTCCCATACCCACTACACCTACCCGTCCCTCTCTTTCCAAATTGATTTTCCTTTCCAAACTTGACCTCTTTCCTACAACTCCCCCACCCCGTCCGTCTCATAAGACTCCAATCAGCACCTCAGCCACCACAAAACCGGGACCAGTGAAGAATGTTGTCCATGGACTGTGGAGTCCCCCACCCTCAAGGGCATCCAGTTCAGCTAGAAGCCAAGGCACGGCCAGCCTACCACCGGAAAAGCATCCTAAGATTGCCAGTGCCCGGCGCGAGCGACCAAAGACCCCAGGGACCAAAATCCCTACATTGGCACCGTCAGGAAGTGAGGTGCCACCTGGCACACCGCCAAAGGTGGGAAAGGGCCAAAAGCGTGCAGGGAAGGGTGGGAAGGGCAGCACTCCCGACAAGTCCGGCAGCAGGCCAGCTGGCCAGGAGGGCCCCACCAGCCCCATCCCAGGTGTGGAGGAGGACACACACAGGCCCGGTACTGAAGCCCAGGAGGGCCCCGCCAGCCACAGCCCAGCTTCCCAGGAGGGCCCCGCCAGCCACAGCCCAGCTGCCCAGGAGGACCCCGCCAGCCACAGCCCAGCTGCCCAGGAGGGCCCCGCCAGCCACAGCCCGGCTGGGCAATGAAGGACCGCCAGCCACAGCCCAGCTGGGCAATGAAGGACCGCCAACTCAAGCACCGCTGAACATGGCAAGGACTGCCAAGGCAAGCACCGCTGAACAGGGCAAAGACCGCCAAGGCAAGCACCGCTGAACAGGGCAAGGACCGCCAAGGTAAGCACCGCTGAACATGGCAAGGACAGCCAAGGCAAGCACCGCTGAACAGGGCAAGGACCGCCAAGGCAAGCACCGCTGAACAGGGCAAGGACCGCTGAACAGGGCAAGGACCGCCAAGGCAAGCACCACTGAACAGGGCAAGGACCGCCAAGGCAAGCACCGCTGAACAGGGCAAGGACCACTGAACAGGGCAAGGACCACTTAACAGGGCAAGGACCACCAAGGCAAGCACCGCTGATCAGGGCAAAGACCGCCAAGGCAAGCACTGCTGAACAGGGCAAGCACCGCTGAACAGGGCAAGGACCGCTGAACTGGGCCCTTCATCTCAAGCACCGCTCCGCTGGGCCCTTCATCTCAAGCATCGCTGACCTGGGCACCGCCGTCTCAAGCACTGCTGAACTGGGCCCTTCATCTCAAGCACCGCTGAACTGGGCCCTTCATCTCAAGCACCTCTCCGCTGGGCACCGCCGTCTCATGCACCGCTGCACTGGGCCCTTCATCTCAAGCACCGCTGAACTGGGCCCTTCATCTCAAGCACTGCTCCGCTGGGCACCGCCGTCTCAAGAACCGCTGCACTGGGCCCTTCATCTCAAGCACCGCTCCACTGGGCACCGCCGTCTCATGCACCGCTGCACTGGGCCCTTCATCTCAAGCAGCGCTGAACTGGGCCCTTCATCTCAAGCACCGCTCCGCTGGTCCCTTCATCTCAAGCAACGCTCCGCTGGGCACCGCCGTCTCAAGAACCGCTGCACTGGGCCCTTCATCTCAAGCACCGCTCCGCTGGGCACCGCCGTCTCATGCACCGCTGAACTGGGCCCTTCATCTCAAGCACCGCTCCGCTGGGCACCGCCGTCTCAAGCACCGCTGAACTGGGCCCTTCATCTCAAGCACCGCTGGCCCATTGGCGGAAGGGGCAGGCCCGCATCTGTGTCGGGCAGGGCTGCACGAAGCACTCTGGGCACTCGTCCCCCTCCAGTACCAGTGGAGACTGTTATCCACTTGAGAGACTGTGGCTTTGCACTCCCCAGGATGGCACAGTGGGCAACCCACCCACTGTATAGGCTTGAGAGACTGTGGCTTTGCACTCCCCAGGATTGATCAGTGGGCAAATCACCCACTGTAGAGACTTGCGAGACTGTGGCTTTGCACTCCCCAGGACATGGCAGTGGGCAAGCCACCCACTGTAGAGACTTGAGAGACTGTGGCTTTGCACTCCCCAGGATGGTACAGTGGCCATGGAGGCCCCTCGTGGATCTGGCGCCGTGGACTCATCAGGCTGAGGTGCCCCCCCTTCCCTTCCCCCTGAGGTGCCTGTAGTTTTCCTATCTGATGCCCCTGCAGTGTTCTCTCCGTTGGAAGTAGGTATCCTGTGTGGGCTTTGCCCATGTGTTTTGGCCCAGTGGCCCACGAACAATGGCTGATGGACATATCGGACTGGACAATTTATGTATATGAAGTTATAGATGTGTGATATATTTTATACTCAGTCTTACAATATAATTCTATATTTATAATCATTTCCTTTTGCCTTTGCATTCTTCCGGGGGTTTTGGGGGTGTAACTGGGATGTGTTGCTATGCATTGATGTGTGTGTTGTAGTGGTTGAGGGTGAGGGTGGGTGTGTCGCATATGTGTGTCCCCGTAATTTTTAGCCTCCCCCTCCCCTGTGTCGTAGGTGCAGTACTCACTGTTGTCTTCTGCGCCGGCGTTCATGCTCCTGGTAGAGGAGCAGGAAGACAATGGCTGGGAGGATATGTAGTTCGGGTTCCATGCTGTCCAGATTCCTCGTGGGGTGTATGGAGGTGAGCGTTTTCCGTTTGAATTGTCTGTTTCCGCCGTGTTTTTATCGGCGGGGCTACCGCCCCGGAAAAGGTGGCGGATTAGTGGGTTGTGATAGGGTGGGCGGTACATTGTCTCCCGCCTGTCTGTTGGCGGTGACCACCGCGCTGTTTGTTTGTCCCGCCGTGGCGGGCGGTGTGTTAAAGTGGCGGTCTCTGTTTGCGGTTTCCGCCAGGGTCGGAATTGCATTTTTTTTACCGCCAGCCTGTTGGCGGTCTGACCGCCGCTTTAACACCGACTGCCAGGGTTGGAATGACCCCCATAGTCACCTACAAACATAAGTACTTTCATCCTCAATCCTGCAGTCTTGCCTAGAGCAAGAGTCCAATTACAACAACCTCTGCAACCTCCACCTGCCAAGCAATAAAGGAGGTGTGCACACAATCTTCCTTACTCTTCCATTCAAAATAATATGTGGGAGGGGAAATGAGGGTGCTTCTACCATGGAAAATGCAAGGGGGAAGCATGGAAGCTGCGCAGCAATGGCACTCCACAATGTAAAGACCAAGATGTCAATATGAGCTTGTTCCCCTTTCTTCTTCGCTGCAGAATATGCCAACGTTTTGCAAAAATGTGCCCAGTAGCGAGACACTTTCATAAACTACACAAAGGGAATGCAAACTTGCTTCCCCTTGTGGTAATCAATGAGATTAAGCCCAGGCAGAGGGGAAGAGACAGGCAGAAAATGTTATGGATATAGGGGCCAGATGTAGGAAAAATAAAAATTGCGAGTCGCATTTTGCGAGTCAATGCGACTCGCAAAATGCGACTCGCAATTTGGTATGCCAGGAAACTAACCGGTCCGATTTAGCGACTCGCAGCCGGACTCGCAACGCTGTGTGCGAGTCCGCAGATTGCGAGGTCGCTGTTTGCGAGTGTGCAAAAAACGAACTCGCAATTAGCGAGTGGGTGTCGCAAATTGCGAGTACCCTCAAAATTGCTTGCAGGTGCAGCAGAACACTCCAGAAAGCACACCAGAACACTCTGGAAACACTTCCTGGCACATGATGATGACATCACAGCCAGGAAGTTAACAAATACACCTGGGAGGAGGCAGGACCACACCCTTTTATAACTGCCAGTCTTCACACTGAACAAGCAGCAGCAGCCATGGAAGGAACCCCCCAAAAAAGGAAAATGAAATTCTCTGAGAGGGAGCTTGAGGTGCTGACCGAAGAATGTTGTCAGCACCATGATGAGCTCTTTGGGAGAGCAGCCCACACTGTTCCTGAGGCCACCAAAAAGAAAATCTGGCAGGAAATGCAAGAGAAAATTAATTCCCTGGGTGTGAGCCACAGGACAATTGAGGACATAAGGAAGAGGTGGTATGACCTCCGCTCCCGGACCAAGGAGAGGGTGGCAGAAAGGCTCCGGGAGATGAGAGGCACTGGAGGGGGACCATCATCTGTGCCACCACCCACACCCCTTGAAGACATGATTGAGGAAACCTTTGAGCCGGAGGCAGTGTGTGGATTTGGGGACCTGGACACCTCAGAGCCCAGCACATCAACCGGTGAGTACCATGTGGCATGCCTGTACCCCTATCAATGACATACCCCACCCACAATGTACACAGGTGCATGCACAACCAAAATAGCTCCATTTCAAGGTAGAAAAAGCCAGAATGATGCATTATGGGAAATGTAGTCCAATAGGCAGTTCATAGGCAAATGTTTATTAGGAATTGTGCAATAGATACTAGACACTGACAGTATGTTCCCCATGTCCCACAGGTCTCCAGCAAGACACCCCCTACACCCCAAGCACCCAGGCCCAGGAGGACACCCCAGGACCCGCCAGCACCCCCACATGCACAGTCAGCAGCATTCCGGCAGTGGTAACGCCTGCTGCAACAACAACGCCAGGAGCTGCCCCAGTAACAGCCAGGGAGGATACAGGTGGGAGCACAGGGCAGCCACCACAGCGCAGGTGTCGCAGGGCAAGAGCGTCTGGATCCCGGATACTTCCTCCAACCAGCAGTGAGGCACATGTGCTGCGGGGTCAGCGCCTGCAGAACACAATATTGGGCAGGATTAGTGGGGTGCTGCACCGCTTTGTAAGACACAACCATGCAAGCATGCAGCACCTCAACAGACGCATGGACCTGATGTGCCAGAACACTGGGGACATTGCCTCTGCCATCAGGGAACTGGCGGCCGGACTGCTGGGCCAGGCAGAGGCTGGGCGGCGCAGAGATCGCCAGATTATGCTAAGACTGGACAGGATGGCCACATCGATCGGCAGGCTAGCCATCAACACAACAGGCCTGTCGAGGAGGACAGTTGGCCTGCAAATGGAGATGGGCCATTTTGCTGGGGATGTTGCCAGGGGCCTGGGACGTCTCACACATATAATAGAACTAATGGAGACACGGGAGATGTCGAGGGCCACCGGGGAAACACCCCAAGATAGTGAGGAGGGCTCCACAGTGAGCAGTGTATCTGCTACTGAAAGTAGGGTGCTAAGGAGTGGGAGGCAGAGCACCATGGACACAGCAGGGACCAGCCAGGCTGGCAGGAGGGGCAGGAGAAGCTAGAGAACAGCCCGGAGAAATAAATGTGGCACATGGCGTTAATGTGTCACATGACTGGTTGGCATTTCCCTGCCCATGGACAAATTCATCTTGTATATAGTTCATTCATTACATTATTAAAACAGTTATTTTTCTTCCACTTAACTAAAGGAGTGTTTGGTTAATGGGTGAGTATGGTGGGAGTTGACACGTACCGTCCAAAATATTGCGTTGCAATGTGTTCCCGTCTCAGTCTGCCTTGATTAGCTAGACTCCTATCCCCATGATGGCGATGTGGTTGTTCTTGCTCTTCCTCATCAGGATCTGGCTCTGCAGGGGTGAGAGGTAGCCCACGTCGGGTGGCTATGTTGTGGAGGATGGCGCATGCGACCACAATTTTGAATGAGGTAATGGGGGTGTATTGGAGGGCGCCTCCACTGCGGTGGAGGCATCTGAATCTTGCCTTCAGGAGTCCGAAGGTCCGCTCTATCAGGTTCCTGGTCCTCTTATGCGCACTGTTGTATTGCCTCTCAGATTCATTACTTGGTGTTAAAAACAGAGTCATGATCCAAGGCCTGAGAGCATATGCACTGTCACCTGTTGGGCACAAAAGTACACTGTTATTAAGTCCAGATAGTCGTGCACAGTGACCTGTGTGTATGTCTGCAAGTGTCTGTGGCTCTACCTAGGAGGTATCCGTCTCCAAATTCCCCACGTTCCAGGCGTTGATGTATCCCACTATGCCTAAAAATGTATGAGTCATGGGTACTGCCTGGAAACTTAGCAACGATGTCCGTGATGACGTAATGGGCATCACAAACAACCTGTATGTTGAGTGAGTGGGTACACTTTCTGTTGCGGAAAATATGTTCCAGATTAGCAGGGGGGCATATTTGAATGTGTTTCCCATCTACACATCCAATGACATGGGGGAAGTGGGCAATGCGGTAAAAGTCCAGCTTGGTGCTGTTAATTTCTGCATCTAGGAAGGCCCTGAGGTGCCTTGACACTGCACTTTGGGATACCCCACCTGCCACGGCAATGACCCCCTGATAGCTCCCTGAGGCCAAGAGGTGCAGTGCGCATAGTACTTGCGCATTCGTAGGGATGGCGCAGCCACGCAGAGTCTTGTGTTCTAGCTGTGGTTTTAGTAAATCTATTAATTCTAGAATGGCTGCGCTGCTAAGGCGGTATTTATCATAGATCTCCTCTTCAGTTTGCTGGAAAAGGGTCTGCCTGGTTCTATATATCTTCTCCTGTCTGTGGCCCCTCCTCCTCCTCTGCTGGGCTGCGTAGACTCTCCTCCTCACTGCTATCAGGTATATGTCCGCCATCTTGAGTAACCCAGATGCCTTCTGGGTCTCCTTTTATACTTTGGTAATGGTTACCACCTGCTCTGAGTTAGTGGTAAATGCGACATGCAAACTGGGCTTTTTGGTACTAGTCGCAATTTGCGACTTGCAATTTCATATTGGTTGCGAGTCGCAAAATGCGAGTCGCAATTTGCGGGTCGCAAAATGGGGTCGCAACGGATGCGACTCGCAAACGGGTCCCATCGCTTTTTGCGAGTCGGAAATGGGCTTTTTGCATTCCATTTCCGATTTTGCACTGTCGCAAATTGCGAATCGGCCCGTTTGCGAGTCGCAAACGTTTGCTACATCTGGCCCCTGGAGTCTAAATACATAATTAAGTTAACCACTTTAAATCCCCATGGTTTGAATTCAAGTGAGGAAATGAATGTCCATTTGGGTTAGAATAAGCGAAGTGAACTACTCGGGCCTCTAGATGATTCAGGTGTATATATTTTTCTATCATTACACATTATGGTGTTCTTAGGGGGTGGTTTTGGTATCGGTCTAACACTGACATTGGGGCGAAGTGTGCAAGGTTATCACCAATACATTGTTGGACGATATACCCGGCATTGCACATTGTGAGCTGTGGGAAGGAATTAATATGGGGGACTGTAACAGTGCACATACATTAGCCCACATGGGCAAGACAGGCTAATAGATAATATGGAAATTAAGTTTGACTCTGTAATGTATGAAAAATCATGTCATATTTTAGATTGATAATATGATGCATTAATACATCAACATTACAGTTTTGAAAACGTACATGGCAATGAATTTTGAGGATTTATTGGAAACATAGGCCCTCATTACAACCCTGGCAGTCGGTGTTAAAGCGGCGCTAACACCACCAACAGGCCGGCGGTAAAAAAAAATGGGATCACGACCACGGCGGAAACCGCCAACATAGACAGCCACTTTAACACTCCGACCGCCAGGGCGGCAGCAACAAACACCACGGCGGTCACCGCCAACAGCCAGGCGGAAGACAATGTACTACCCACTGTATTATGACAGGCCAATTTGCCAGCCTTTCCGGGGCTGTACCAACAACATCAAAAGAACAGAAGAAACAGTACACCAAAGGGGAACTACTCACCTTTCGACACTCAACGAAGAACCAGGACGCCATGGAGCCCAAACTTCAGGTCTTCCCCATGTTGTTGTATGTACTAATACACCAGCAATTAGAAAGAAGGCAGCGGCAACAACCAAGTGAGTACTGCACCTAGCACACAGGGGAGGGGGAAAGGTAAAAGAGAGTGACATACACATGTGACATGCAACACCCCCATCCCCCACCCTCACCCACAACACCATACACAACAACATTTCCAACAACATTACAGATACACTCCGTAACCCCCTGGAAGAACACAAGGACAAAAGGAATTGAGTTCAGTCAGTGATATTTTGAAATATGCAGATATAGCAAACAAGTTTAAAAAATCTGTATATACAAATATTTACGTTAGGGCCCTCATTACAACATTGGCGGTAAATGCCACTTACTGCCGTGCAGAAGACCGCCAACACACCGCCACGGCCGCGGAATTCTGCTACAGCTATTACAACCCACAGCTCGTAATCCGCCAAAATTCAGACACCCACACAAGTCCGCCACACCAAAGGTCAGTTATAAACTAGTGATAACAAAACCAACACCGTCACACCAACAGGAATACGCCCACACTATCACGATCCATGTGGCGGTCTTTCAACCGTGGCAATCCATTGGCGGTACACACCGCCACGCTCAAAATACACACATATTTACAAAACACAACCACATTGGACAATTCGAAATACACACACCTGATACCAATACACACACCACTCCCACACACTCAATACAATATAAAACACACACCCAAATCACCCACAAACCCTTATGACCAGAATAGCAACAGGAGGCCAGAGAGAGACACCACCATCAACAGGCACTCAACACCATCACTTACACAACATCCACGCACTACACACAACACACACAAAAACATCCCCTCACACATCACAACACACACCACCCACACCACTCCATGGCACCACAAAGACACCACAGGTTTTCTGAGGAGGAGCTCAGGGTCATGGTGGAGGAAATCATCCAGGTAGAGCCACAGCTATTCGTATCACAGGTGCAGCACACCTTCATAGCTAGGAAGATGGAGCTATGGTGCAGAATCGTGGATAGGGTTAACACAGTGGGACAGCACCCAAGAACTAGGGATGACATCAGGAAGAGGTGGAACAACCTACGGGGGAATGTGCGTTCCGTGGTCTCCAGACACCAGATTGCAGTTCAGAGGACTGGCGGCGGACCCCCACCTCCTCCCCCACAACTAACAACATGGGAGGAGCAGGTCTTGGCTATACTGCATCCTGAGGGCCTCGCAGGAGTAGCAGGAGGAATGGACTCTGGTAAGGCAAATCTTAACTATTACATCCCCCACCCTACCTGCATGCTATCACATACCCCCACCCTCGCCCTCACCCCCATCACTCCAACTCCTCACATATGTCCCATTATCACAAACCACCCATCCCAACACCAAGCCCTGCATGCAACACCAAAGCATGGACACCCATCACCAAAACATGTCCAATACAGATACCAACACAGACCCCAAAACAATTATCACACATGGTCCAACACAAGAATGGAAGTACTGGGGTACAGGGTCACCCGCCCATTGTCTACCATGGCACATCCAGATACAATAATCATGCTTTCACACCCCTGCAGGACTCCTACCCAACGTCACCAGACAGGAGGTTCCAGACATGTCCACCCCCCCCAAAGAAGACGCCCACAGTGATGACAGCAGCTCTGTCCAACTGGATCTAGATGACCAGCCCAGCCCATCTGGGACCTCGGGACAGTCGGTTCCCCTGACACAGTCACAGGCCACCACAGAGCCTCCCCCCTCAGGAAACACCAGCATAGCACCTACCCAGCGGGCCCATACCTCTGTCCCCAGGACACATCAGGCAGCAGTGTGTCCACCACTACAGGGAACCCAGGCAAACTCCCCCCCCCAAGAACAGCAGGGACCTGGGGGCAGTGGCAGTGGGCACACAGTTCAGGGGACAGAGGCCCAGGAAAACCGGGGAACTGGGAGGTCTGCTGTGCGACAGGGGGAGGACAGGCCCAGGGAAAGAAATCTCCACAAGGCCCTCTCCAACATCATGGGAGCGTACCATCATTCCCAGGAGACTATGGCAAAGGTACTGGGCAAGTTTCAGGAGGCCCAGCGGCTGCAGGAGGAACAGTATTTAGGGTTCAGGGAGGATCTCACGTCCATCAACATCACCCTGGGCACCATTGTAGGGGTGCTGAAGGACGTTGTGAATTTCAGGAGGGACACTGTGGCACAACAAGGGGCCCCTGACACTAGCCTGGATGATGAACTGCCCACCACCTCCGCCGGTGCTAGTGGACAGGAGGCACCAACACAGGACAACGACACCAGCACCCCACCCCCTGCAGATGGAGAATCACCCCGCAAACAGTCCCTGAGATCCAGGACAAAGACAGAGAACAATGCCAAGACCCCGCCAAGAAATGAGACCACCATGATTGTCATCCTTCTGTCCCACTTTGTCACCCTGTCCATCCTTAAACTGCCCTAGCTCCACTTCCTATGCCCCTTTGGACAATGCACCTGTGAGAGAAATAGACTGGACTCTGCCATGGACATTCCTCCACCATCACCCCTGACCACTTTAAAACCACCTCCACTATTTTGCACTTAAATAAACACCCTTGATTCACAACACAATCTGGAGTCAGTCTGCGCTTTCCTTTCAGAAATGTGTATTTGCAATAACTGAGGAAAATACCAATGTCCATTCAATTTGTCAACATACCTATGTCACACAGCTCTAGTCTATGAGGTAACATACCAGAGGTCACACAGTGGGACCCACATCTGTGAAATGGAAAGGCAAAGTGACAAGTCAGGGTCCATACACTGGGTGAAAGTGACAGACAGATGATAGGTCTAACAATTTTATCAGATGTAGGAGGCAGTGATGTCTTCTTACCTGTGTCTCACTGGAAGTATTGCAGGATCACGTTGTTTCTGTTGTCTATGTCCTTCTCTTCTGCCTCCTCTTCTTCACTGTCCACAGGCTTCACAGCTAGCACAAGACCCCCTTCTGGACCATCTTCCTGCAGAAAAGGCACCTGTCGTCGCAAAGCCAAGTTGTGCAGCATACAGCAGGCCATGATGATCTGGTACATCTTCTTTGGTGAGTAGTAGAGGGAACCACCTGTCATATGGAGGCACCGGAACCTGGCCTTCAGGAGGCTGAAGGTCCTCTCCATGACTCTCCTAGTTCACCCATGTGCCTCATTGTAGCGTTCCTCTGCCCTTGTCCTGGGATTTCTCACTGGGGTCAGTAGCCATGACAGGTTGGGTACCCAGAGTCACCTGCAAATGTCGAGGGAACAACTGTTAGACACACACTAACCCTTAGGGACAACCCCAGACCCAGACAACTATTCACACGGTATAGGGTCCTTGTCCTCACCTATTAGCCACACACGGTGCCTCTGGAGTTGCCCCATCACATAAGGGATGCTGCTATTCCTCAGAATGTAAGCGTCATGCACTGAGCCAAGAAACTTGACGTTCACATGGGAGATGTACTGGTCTGTCAAAGACACCATCTGCACATTCATAGAATGGTAGCTCTTCAGGTTTCTGTACACCTGTATACTTCTGCGTGGGGGGACCAAGGCCACATGTGTCCCATCAATGGCACCTATGATGTTGGGGATATGTCCCAGGGCATAGAAGTCACCTTTCACTGTAAGCAAATCCCCCACCTGAGGGAAAACGATGTAGCTGCGCATGTGTTTCAGCAGGGCAGACAACACTCTGGACAACACGTTTGAGAACATAGGCTGAGACATCCCTGATGCTATGCCCACTGTAGTTTGAAAAGACCCACTTGCCAGGAAACGGAGTACTGACAGGACCTGCACTAGAGGGGGATTCCTGTGGGATGGCGGATAGCTGACATCAGGTCTGGCTCCAACTGGGCACACAGTTCCTGGATTGTGCCACGATCAAGTCTGTAGGTGACTACTACATGTCTCTCTCCCATTGTCAACAGGTCCACCAGCGGTCTGTACACCGGAGGATGCCGCCATCTCCTCACCTGCCCCATGGACGAGAACAGCGAGCACAGAGTCAGCCAACACTGAGGTAGTAAAAATACAATTTCATTGCACACATTTGTCAATCCACTATGTGCCTTTCTCTGTGTGTATGCAAGGCCTAGATATGTGTGACGCATTTTAAATTAATGCCATGTGGCCCCCTGAAATGGCGGCTGCCTGACCTGTAATGTGGGACAAGGGGATATGAGGTAACTGCACTGGCGTTGTACACCGTTGTGGTAGGCGGTCGAAGACCGTGGCGCAATCCTGCATTGGTTAACATTGGACCCTATGGGTCCCAGGAGCCAATGACGATGTATGCTGGCGGTGATGGTATGCACCGCCGCGGACGTGACCACCATTTTCTATCTGTTCAATCACTTGATACATGATCTTCGACAGGAGAGGACCTACACTGCAAGTGCTGCTGTGACCTCAGTCTGGAAGCGACGATGGCTCATGTGTCTGGGGAAAGGTCCCCTGCCTTCACACCGGAGGAGTTGGACAAAGTAGTGGATGGGGTCCTCCCCCAGTACACGCTACTCTAGGCTCCTCCAGACAAACAGGTGAGTATACTGTGAGCATGTTGTATGGGCAATGCCTGTTTGGAGTGGTGTGGATGGAAGATACGGGGGTGGGGGGAATGAGGCCTGCATGACCGGACGGTGAGTGTATGTGTGTCTGGGCAAGGGTGGGAACGTGGCCAATGACTGTGACGGTCCGGACGGTTAATGTTTTTCCTTTTGCCCTGTACTATTCCTCTAGGTCAGCGCCCACCAGAAGAAGGATATTTGGTGTGCCATCACCAAGGACGTCCGGACCCTGGGGGTCCACCACAGACGGAGCACCCACTGCCGGAAAAGATGGGAGGACATTCGCCGCTCGAGCAAGAAGACGGCAGAGGCCCAGCTGGGGATGGCCTCCCAACGTGGGAGGGGTGCCCGTCGCACCATGACCCCCCTGATGTTCTGGATCCTGGTGGTGGTGTATCCGGAGTTGGATGGGCACTTGAGGGCATCACAGCAGTCACAAGGGGGTGAGTACCGTTACATCCATCTGACTCTGCGTGCATTGGAGTTGTCTGGGTGGGGGAGATGGCCATTGGGTTTCCCTAGACTAGGGTGAGCTTTGTAGGCAAGAACCCTTTGTGAGGCAGGGTAAGTGTCACCCCAACCCCACCAGTGGTAAGAGCCATCAACACCTAGTCAGGCTCCTGTGACTTCAACGTGTGCAGCCATCGGGCATAGACCATGTACTTCATGTCCCTGTGATTAATTAGGGAACTCTAAGAGCATGGTGTAGTGCAGATGGCTGCTGTGTCTGTAGTGTCCGCCAACAGTAGCGGTATTGCATGCACTGAACATGTCTTTCTTCTTTATTTCCCCCCCTTTTTGTGGTCTCCCGGTTCTTGTGTGTATTAGTATCATCAGGCGGAGGAGCTGCGCCACCAGAGCAGGAGGGAGCTGCATCCCACATGGCCCTGGAGGCAGAGACAATGGAGTCAGAAGTCACCAGTGGGACAGAGGGTGATGGGAGTTCCACGGCAGGGACAGGAGCAGAGACCAGCGACACCGACTCCTCCTCTGATGGGAACTCCCTTGCGGTGGCGGGCCCCTCTGTGCCCACCGCATCTACAGGTACAGCCGCCACCCCCCTACCAGCACCACCCTACCAGAACTGCCCTCCCAGCAGCCCCTCAGCGTGTGTCCTGTGGCCGCTCACCCAGGAGGGTGGGCATCTCCTTCGCCCCAGGCATCTCAGGCCCTGCCCCAGTCAGCCCTGCTGCCCTCAGTGAGGAGGCTATTGACCTCCTGAGATCCTCATCTGCGGCGTCCCCCAAGGCTCCTCGCTAATCCCAACACTGTTCAACGTCTACATGGCCCCCCTCGCACAACTGGCCCGTCAGCACAACCTCAGCATCCTCTCCTACGCCGACGACACCCAGCTCATCCTCTCCCTCACCAATGACCCACACACCGCCAAAGCCAACTTCCACGAGGGATTGAAATCCATCGCCGAGTGGATGAGAAACAGCCGCCTGAAATTAAACTCCGACAAGACGGAAGTCCTCATCCTCGGACGCACCCCCTCGGCCTGGGACGACTCCTGGTGGCCCACCGCACTGGGACCCCCGACCTACTCCAGCCAACCACGCACGCAACCTCGGCTTCATCCTCGACTCCGCCCTCACCTTGTCCAAACAGGTCAACGCAGTCTCCTCCTCCTGCTTCAACACCCTCCACATGCTCCGTAGAATCTGCAAGTGGATCCCGACGGAAACCAGAAAAACAGGGACCCAGGCCCTCGTCAGTAGCAGACTTGACTACGGCAACGCACTCTACACAGGCATCCCAGCAAAAGACAACCAACGACTCCAACGCATCCAGAACGCATCCGCCCGTCTGATCCTCGACATACCCCGCCGATGCCACATCTCCCACCACCTGAAGGACCTCCACTGGCTCCCCGTGGAAAAGAGGATCACCTTTAAACTCCTCACCCACGCGCACAAAGCACTACACAACGCCGGACCCTCCTACCTGAACAACAGACTCAACTTCTACGTCCCCTCCCGCCAACTCCGCTCTGCCAACCTCTCCCTCGCCATCGTTCCCCAATTCCAACGCAAGACCTCCGGCGGCAGATCCTTCTCCTACCTCGCCGCCAAGACCTGGAACTCCCTCCCGACCCCCCTGCGCCAGACCCAGGACCTCCTCACCTTCAGGAGACTCCTCAAGACCTGGCTCTTCGACCAATAGCAGCTGCCACCCCCCCTAAGCGCCTTGACACCCTAACGGGTACATAGCGCGCTTTATAAATTTAATGATTGATTGACTCACTGTTGGGCAGTCTACCATTCTGAATGCCATCCAGGGTGTAGAGAGGCAGTTGCAACAGACAAATGCATACCTGGAGGGCATTCATTCTGGCCAGGCAGCCCAACAGCGAGCATTTCAGGCTCTGGCCTCAGCACTGATGGCAGCCATTGTCCCTGTGTCCACCCTCCCTCCTCCAACTTCCTCCACCCAGACCCAATCCCCAGTACCTCAGCCTATCCCAAGCACACCATCAGACTAGCAGGCACACACCTCAACACACTAGGGTGGCTCTGGCAAACATAAGCACCACACATCCCACAAGCACTCACACAAGCATCATACCCATGCACACATACCAACATCCACTGCCTCCACTGTGTCCCCATCCTCCACGTCTCCCTCCTCCCTCCCTGTTACGTCTACACTCACACCTGCATGCACTACATCTTCAGCCACTACCTCCATCACCAGCACGCCCATCACCACATACCTCTCACGTGCACTCACCACCCCTACTACCACTCACACATCCCCAGTGTCCCCTCCAAGTGTGTCTGTGAGCCATCCTCCCAAACTACACAAACGCAGCCACACACCCACTCAACAGCCATCCACCTCATGAGAGCCTCCAGCCCATGCACCATCACCCAAAGTCAGCAAATGAACACCTCCTACAACCACTACCTCTTTCTCCACTCCCAAACCCCCTCCATCTACCCGTCCCAGTGTGTCTAAAAACCTTTTCCTCTTAAATGTTGACCTCTTCCCTACACCTCCCCCCCCGTCCGTCCCCTAGGGCCCACCTTTCCAGGTCCAAACCCAGCACCTCAGCCACCACATCACCGGGTACTGTGGTGCCAGCAGTGCCCGGATTTTGGAGTGCGCCAAGCAACAGGGCTGCCAGTGTCCCAAGGAGCGAGGCCAAGGACATTCCCCCACCTCCAAAACAGAAAAAGTTGCCCACATCCCGGAGGGAGAAGGCCAAAACACCAGCAGCCAAGGGCTCAAGCAAGACAATTGTGGGCAGTGTGAAGACAGCTGCGCCACCATTCAAGGTGGGGAAGGCCCTGAAGAAGAAAGGCAGGTCAACGTTGCAGCCAACCTGCACGGCGGACAAGACCGGCACTGCCACATGCACTGCCGCCATGGACACTGCTGCCAGCAGCACATATACTGAGGCCTTCACCATCACCGCAGACACTGCGCCCTTCAGCAGCACCGCAGTCAGTGAGGCCGCCACCAGCACCGCCGCTACTGACACTGCCGCCAGCTCCACGGTCAGTGAGCCCACCACCAGCACCGCCACCAGCACCGCCGTCACTGAACTGTCACATCCTCTACCTCAGTCCTTGGCAGGATGAAGCACTCTGGGCACCAAGCCCCCTCCAGAACCAGGGGAGAAAGGCATCCACTACCTGAGTCCTTGTCAGGATGAAGCACTGAAGCACTCTGGGAACCAAGCCCCCTCCGGAACCAGTGGAGAAAGGAATCCACTACCTCAGTCCTTGGCAGGATGAAGCACTCTGGGCATCAAGCCCCCTCCGGAATCAGTGGAGAAAGGCATCCACTACCTGAGTCCTTGTCAGGATGAAGCACTCTGGACACAAAGCCCCCTCCAGAACACTACCTGAGTCCTTGTCAGGATAAAGCTCTCTGGGCACAAAGCCCCCTCTAGAACCAGCGGAGAAAGGCATCCACTACCTGAGTCCTTGGCAGGATGGAGCACTCTGGGCACAAAGCCCTCTCTAGAACCAGTAGAGACTGTGATCCACTTGAGAGACTGTGGCTTTGCACTCCCCAGGATAAAGCAGTGGGCAAACCACCCACTGGAGAGACTTGAGAGACTGTGGCTTTGCACTCCCCAGGTTAAAGCAGTGGGCAAACCACCCACTGGAGAGACTTTAGAGACAGTGGCTTTGCACTCCCCAGGATAAAGCAGTGTGCAAACCACCCACTGGAGAGACTTGAGAGACTGTGGCTTTGTACTCCCCAGGATAATGCAGTGGGCAAACCACCCACTAGAGAGACTTGAGAGACTGTGGCTTTGCACTCCCCAGGATAAAGCAGTGGGCAACCCACCCAATGGAGAGACTTGTGAGACTGTGGCTTTGCACTCTCCAGGATCAATGGGCATGGAGCCCCCTCGTGGAGCTGTCGTCGTGCACTCATCCGGCTAAGGTGCCCCCCCTTCACTTCTGCCCTGAGGTCCCTGTTTTATTTCGATCTGATTCCCTGCAGTGTTCTCTCTGTTTGGATCGGGTATCTTGTGTGGGCCTCGCCCATGCATTTTGGGCCCAGTGGTCCAAGGACTATATTGGTGCAGTACCTGGACTTGAATTCTTGGTGTACATATTTGTTTATAGTGTATATACAATTTTGACTAATGGATTTTACATGACTACAATCATTCAACTCATTTCCTTTTGTCATTGCGTTCTTCTGGGGGGGGTTGGGGGGTGTAAATGTAATGTTTCAGCATGTATTGGTGTGTGTGTGTGTTATTGTGGGTGAGGGTGGGGGTGGGGGTGTTGTGTATTGCGTGGGTGTGTCACTCTCTTTTCCCTCCCCCTCCCCTGTGTTGTAGGTGCAGTACTCACAGTGGTCGTCGCCGCCGTCGGTCGTGCTCCTGGTAGAGGAGCAGGAAGACAATCGCAGGGAGTATTTGGAGTTCAGGCTCCATGGCATCCTGGTTCCTTGTGGGTTGTGCAGAGGTGAGTGTTTCCACTTCCAAGGCCTGTTTCCGCCGTGTTTTTGTTTGCGTTGAATCCGCCCCAGAAAAGGTGGCGGATTGGTCTGTCATAATAGTGTGGGCGGTACATTGTCGATGAGCGCCATGCTGTTTGTTTGTACCGCCATGGTGGTCGGAGTGTTGAAGTGGCTGTCTATGTTGGTAGTTTCTGCCATGGTCATAATTCCATTTTTTTTACCACCGGCCTTTGCCGGTTTTACCGCCATTTACCACCGACCGCCAGGGTTGTAATGAGGGCCTGTGTACAGTAGGCCACAGTGATGTCCTGGGGAGTGCAAAGCCACAGTCTCTCAAGTGGGTGGTTTGCCCATTGTTTGGTCCTAGGGAGTGCAAAGCCACAGTCTCTCTAGTGGGTGGCTTCCCCACTGCTTGGTCCTGGGGAGTGCAAGGCCACAGTCTCTCAAGTGGGTGGTTTGCCCACTGCTTGGTCCTGGGGGGTGCAAGGCCGCAGTCTCTCAAGTGGGTTGTTTGCCCACTGCTTGGTCCTGGGGAGTGCAAAGCCACATTATCTCAAGTGGGAAGTTTGCCCACTTCTTGGCCCTGGGGAATGTAAGGCTACAGTCTCTCAAGTGGATGGCTTCTCTACTGGTTCTGGAGGGGGCTCTGTGCCCAGTGTGCTTCATCTTGCCAAGGATTGGGTGAGTGGATGCCTTTATCCACTGGTTCTGGAGGGGGCTTTGGGCCGAGTATGCTTCATCCTGCCAAGGATTGGGTGAGTGGATGCATCTCTCAACTGGTTCTGGAGGGGGCTTTGTGCTCAGTGTGCTTCATCCTGCCAAGGATTGGGTGAGAGGATGCATCTCTCCACTTGTTCTGGAGGGGGCATGGTGCCCAGTGATGCTGCACCTCGGGTGTGGCAGTTCCCATTCCCACACCTGGGTGTCCGAGCCATGAGATTTTCAGGTAACAGGTAGCATGATATTCCATGGAAGCAGAGCCACACTCCACCCTGTGGCGACTTAGGCCACAAACTGCTGGCAGTGCCAGTACTGGTGGTGGTGCCTCATGTGGTGTGTGCAGGGTCCAAGACTTCTCCTGCAGCCTCCGACGGTTGCCCACTGGGGATGCTGCTGATATCCAATGTAGGGGCACTGGCTGGGCACCTGGCGGTGCAAATGGCGGTTCAGGGGGCAGTGGATGCGGTGGTGTCTGCGGCAGAGATGCTGCCAGTGCTGACCGTTGTGCAGTTGTCTGTAGTAGTGGAGAGAGACACCAGGCCATCTCCAGCAGCCTCGGACGGCTGCCCACTGGGGATGATGCTGGTGGCTGTAGTTGCATATGGCTCTGTCCAAACTGGGGTGGCATGGTGATCAAAAGAACAATGGATTAAACCCAGATCTGTGACTGGGGGTGAGTGCTTGCATTGTTCAGCACTCCATCCATCATCCTTTTGTGTTGCTAAAGTTGCCCTAAGTGTGAAGGGTATGCCCAGACTTGGGTCTCTTGCTGACTGTGCAACTGGATTCAAGCTAGCCTGGCTGATGAAGGGTGATACCCTGAAACCGGTCCCAGAATGCTTGTTTCCAGCCCAGGGAGGACCTGGCTTGGCAATTCGGGCTGGACTATTCCCATGAGGAACAGGGCCAAGACTGATCTGCATATTGCTGTGTCCAAACTGGGCTGGCATGGTGAGCAAAAGAACAATGGATGAAACCCAGATCTGTGACTGGGGGTGAGTGTTTGCATTGTTTAGCACTCCGTCCATCATCCTTTTGTGTTGCTAAAGTTGCCCTAAGTGGCAAAGGTATGCCCAGATGTGGGTCCCTTCCTCACTGTGCCACTGGATTCAAGCTAGCCTGGCTGATGAAGGGTGATACCCTAAAACAAGTCCCAGGATGCTTGTTTCAGGTCCAGGGAGGACCTGGCTTGGCAGTTCAGGCTGGACTGTTCCCATGAGGAACAGGGTGAAGACTGATCTGCATATGGCTGTGTCCAAACTGGGGTGGCATGGTGAGCAAAAGAACAATGGATTAAACCCAGATCTGTGACTGGGGGTAATGTATTTGCATTGTTCAGCACTCCGACCATCATCCTTTTGTGTTGCTAAAGTTGCCCTAAGTGGGAAGGGTATGCCCAGACGTGGGTCCCTTGCTCACTGTGCCACTGGATTCAAGCTAGCCTGGCTGATGAAGGGTGATACCCTGAAACCGGTCCCAGGATGCTTGTTTCCGGTCCAGGGACGACCTGGCTTGGCAGTTCAGGCTGGACTGATCCCATGAGGAACAGGGTCATGACTGATCTGCATTTGTATGTGTTCAAACTGGGGTGGCATGGTGAGCAAAAGAACAATGGATTAAACCCAGATCTGTGAGGGGGGGTGAGTGTTTCCATTGTTCAGCACGCCGACCATCATCCTTTTGTGTTGCTAAAGTTGCCCTAAGTGGGAAGGGTATCCCCAGACATGGGTCCCTTGCTCACTGTGCCACTGGATTCAAGCTAGCCTGGCTGATGAAGCGTGATACCCTGAAACCGGTCCCAGGATGCTTGTCTCCGGTCCAGGGAGGACCTGGCTTGGCAGTTCGGGCTGGACTGTTCCCGTGAGGAACAGGGTCAAGACTGATCTGCATATGGCTGTGTCCAAATTAGGGTGGCATGGTGAGCAAAAGAACAATGGATTAAACCCAGATCTGTGACTGGGGGTGAATGTTTGCATTGTTCAGCACTCTGTCCACCACCCTCTTGTGTTGCTAAAGTTGCGCTATGTGGGAAGGGTATGCCCAGATGTGGGTCCCTTGCTTACTGTGCCAATGGATTCAAGCTAGCTTGGCTGATGAAGGGTGATACCCTGAAACCGGTCCCAGGATGCCTGTTTCCGGTCCAGGGAGGACCTGGCTTGGCAGTTCGGGCTGGACTGTTCCCATGCGGAACAGGGTCAAGACTGATCTGCAAATGGCTGTGTCCAAACTGGGGTGGCATGGTGAGCAAAAGAACGATGGATTAAACCCAGATCTGTGACTGGGGGTGAGTGTTTGCATTGTTCAGCACTCCGTCCATCATCCTTTTGCGTTGCTAAAGGTGACTGTAGTTGTGTCGGCGGCGGTGCAGGGGGGCGGTGCAGATGGTGGTGCAGGTGGCTGTGCAGGTGGTGGTCATTGCAGTGGTGCTTACCGTGGTACAGGTTGCTGGCCTGTCAGGAGAAATGGTGGTCACCAGTCCCTCACTAGGAGGCCCTGTGCCCTGAGGTGACTTGCCCTTGCTTTTGTGTCCCTTACCCACCTTGGTAGTCGCTGATGGGAACTTGGCACTGTCCCCTTTGTTTTTGGATGAGGCCTTGCTGGGTGGGTGGTGCATCTTTTCCCTGCTGCATGCCGGCCCCTTCTTTACCTTAGCAGGTGGCGGAATCGGGTGGTCCTTAGCTTTGGTAGGTGGCACACTGGCAGCCCTGACGGGTGCCCCCTTCGATCCTCTCGGACTTGCAGGGACCACAGCGGACTCCGATTTGGTGGCTGAGGTGCTGGCCTAGGATCTATACATCCTGGCCCTAGGGGAAGAACGGGGGGAGGTGTAGGAAAGAGGTCAATGTTAGCCAAGGAAAGTTTCTTTGACACACTGGGACAGGAAGATGGAGGGGGTGTGGGAGTGGGAGTGGAGGAAGAGGTAGTGGTTGTAGGAGGTGTACGTCTACTGAGTTTGGGTGAAGGTGCATGGACTGGAGGCTGTTGTGAGGTGGATGGCTGTTCAGTGGGTGTGTGCCTGCGTTTGTGTACTTTGGGAGGAGGGCTCACAGACACACTGGGAGAGGACACAGGGGACATGTGCATGGTTGTGGGGGTGGTGATTGCTCGTGAGGGGTGTGTTGTGATGGGCGTGCTGGTGATGAGGCAGTGGCTGATGATGTAGTGCATGCAGGTGTGAGTGGAGACGCTACTGGGAGGGAGGTGGATGAAGAGGAAGAGGGGGACACAGTAGAGGAAGTGGATGTTGGTATGTGTCATGGGGATGGTGCTTGTGTGAGTGCTTGTGTGATGATGTGTGGTGCTTTCCTAAGCCACTATTGTTTGTTGATGTGTGTGCATGCTGGTCTGAAGGTGTGCTTGGGATAGGCTGAGGTAGAGGGGATTGGGTCTGGGTAGTGGAAGTTGGAGGGGTGAGGCTGGACACAGAGGCAATGGCTGCCATCAGTGCTGAGGCCAGAGCCTGAAATGCTCTCTGTTGTGCCGCCACGCCAGAATGAATGCCCTCCAGGTATGCATGTATTTGTTGCAAATGCCTCTCAACACCCTGGATGGCATTCAGAATGGGTGACAGCCCAACAGTGAGGGATCTCAGGAGGTCAATAGCCTCCTCACTGAGGGCAGCAGGGCTGACTGGGGCAGGGACTGAGGTGCCTGGGGCAAAGGAGATGCCCACCCTCCTGGGTGAGCGGGCACGGGAAACACGCTGAGGGGCTGCTGGTAGGGCGGTGCTGGTAGGGGGGGTGGCAGCTGTACTTGTTGTTGGGGTGGACACAGAGGTGTTCACCATCGTCAGGGAGCTTCCATCAGAGGAGGAGTCGCTGTCACTGGTACCCACTCCTCTCCCCATCGTGGAGCTCTCCTCGCCCTCCATCCCACTGGTGCTTTCACCCTCAGTTGATTCACCCTCATGGGCCATGCGGGATGCAGCTCCCTCCGCCGCCGGTGCCTCTGCTCCTCCGCCAGATGATGCTAATGCACACAAGGACAGGGTGACAAAACAAGAAGGGGGGATAGACAGAGGATGCACATGGTCAATGCCAGCAACACCACTACCGTTGGCATAAATAACACACACTGAGCTACCCTAAGCACTAGGCCATGCCAAACCACACACTAAAGTATTCACTAGCCAATGGGGTACAATGCCTAAAGCCAGCACCTGCACACCTGACACCCACAGGACCCTGCCCAGTAATAGTTGGCCACTTGTACCATTGGGGTAGGGGTGCTTCAGAGCCTGCAGACAAGAGACCTACCCTGGCATGATCGCCCTGGCCTAGGGGCACCCACAGCCCACATTCTCCACCCAGCTAGTTCTTAAAGCACGCAAAGTCAGCTTTCTGAAATGGTACTCACCCCCTTGTGGCTGCTGTGATGCCCTCAAGCGCCCATCCAACTCCGGATAGGCCACCGCCAGGATGTGGAACATCAGGGGGGTCATGGTGCGATGGGCACCCCTTCCACTTTGGGAGGCCAGCCCCAGCTGGGCCTCCGCCGTCTTCTTGGTCCAGCAGCGCAGTTCCTCCCATCTCTTGCGGCAGTGTGTGCTCCACCTGTGATAGATCCCCAGGGTCCGCAACTCCTTGGCGATGGCATGCCAAATACCCTTCTTCTGGTGGGCGCTGACCTAGAGGTAAAAGACAGCGGAAAATGTAATTACTCACCCATCTGGACCGTCATATTCATTGCCCACCATTTCCCACCCATGCCCTGATGCACATATACTGACTACCTCTCATGCAACATTCAGGCCAGGATGCCTCAGCTCCCCCCTACATGTAACTTACATACACAGCATTCCCTACATTCATGGCCCACGTATCATGCTCACAGTGTACTCACCTGTTTATCTGGAGGACCGTAGAGTAACATGTACTGGGGAGGACCCCATCCACCAGTTTCTCCAACCACTCCACAGTGAAGGCAGGGGCCCTTTCCCCAGACACTCTAGCCATTGTCGCTTCCAGACTCAGGTCACAGCAGCACTTGCAGTGTAGTTCCTCTCCTGTCAATGGTCAGGTAGCAAGTGAGTGAATAGGTAGAAAATGGCGGTGATGTCCACGGCAGTGCGTACCGTCACCGCTGGCGTACATCACCATTGGCTCCTAGAACCCATAAGGCCTAATGATAACCAATATGAAGTTGCGCAGCGGTCTTCGACCGCCTACCGTGACGCTGCACATTGCCAGCGCAGTTACCTCATTTCCCCTTGTCCCTCCTCACAGGTCAGGCAGACGCCATTTCAGGGGGGCACATAGCATGGCACCTAACTGCATCACAGCACATATTGGCACATATACTGACTCTAGATTACACACACTGCTTCTGTGACATTAATGCAAACACAGTTGTGCTATCTATGTGGGAAATGACTTTCTGCTCACCGTTCTCTTCCATAGGCTACAACCGCTGAGGCAGATGATGAGATGGCGGCATCCTCCGGTGTACAGACCCCTGGTGGACCTGTCGACAATGGAGGACAGACACATTATAATCACATACAGACTTGATCGTGCCACAATCCAAGAACTGTGTGCCCCATTGGAGCCAGACCTGATGTCAACTCTCTGCCTCCCCACCGGAATCTCCTCTCTGGTGCAGGTCCTGTCAGTGCTCCATTTCCTGGCAAGTGGCTCCTTTCAAACTACAGTGGCCATGGCATCAGGAATGTCCCAGCCAATGTTGACCCGAGTGTTGTCTGCCCTGCTGAAACACATGCGCAGCTACATCCTGTTCCCCCAGGTGGAGGATTTGGCCACAGTGAAAGCTGACTTCTATGCCCTGGGACATGTCCCCAACATCATTGGTGCCATTGATGGTACACATGTGGCATTTGTCCCCCCCACAGAAATAAACAGGTCTAAAGGAATAGAAAAATCTATCTTTCGATGAATGTGCAAATGATGTGTTTGGCGGACCAGTAAATCTCCCACGTGAGTGCCAAATATCTTAGCTCTGTGCATGACGCCTATATCGTGAGAAATAGCAGCATCCCTTATGAAATGGCCCAACTCCAGAGAAACCAGGTGTAGCTAATAGGTGAGGCCAAGGTCCCTACACAGTATATGTAGGTATAGGGGTTGTCCCTAAGGTTGTCCCTAAGGTTTAGTGTATGTCTCATTATTGTCCCTAGATATTTACAGGTGACTCTGGTTACCCCAACCTGTCATGGCTACTGACCCCAGTGAGGTATCCAAGGACAAGGGCAGAGGAACGTTACAATGAGGCACATGGGAGAACAAGGAGGATAATGTAGGAGACCTTCGGCCTCCTGAAAGCCAGGTTACGGTGCCTCCATCTGACAAGTGTGTTCCTGTACTACTCACCGAAGAAGGTGTGCCAGATCATTGTGGCATGCTGTATGTTGCACAACCTGGAATTGAGACGCCAGGTGCCTTTCCTGCTGGAGGATGAGTCTGGTGATGGTCTTGTGGCAGTGAGGAAGAGAAGGCAGATGTAGAATATGTGGACAACAGAACAGGCATTATCCAGCAGTACTTCCAGTGACACACAGGTAAGAGACTGTAACTCCTCTTTACATTTCAGTAAACTTTAGGACATTGTACATAGCATCCTCTTACTCTCTGTGTATGGCCACTGACTGTTCCCTTTGGGTTTCCTTTTTTCAGATCTGTGTACCTCATTCTGGCTTCTTCTATGTGTATTGCTGCCCACCAACTGTCATACATAGCTATAATTCAATGCTTTGAGAAATACATCATTCCAATCATTACACTGACTCCAGTATGGTTTATATTTCAATGTTTCAGTGTTTATTTTGCACTAAATAGTTTGGGAATACGGGCAAGGGGCTGGGGTGATGGTGGAGGACGGTCCATGGCAGAGTCCAGTCTCTTGGTATCACAGGTGCATTGTCCAATGGGGCACAGGAAGGGGAGTAATGGCAGTTCAAGGTGGACAGGGGAACAGAGTGGAACAGAAGGGTGACAATCAGGAGAGTGCTATTTCCTGGCAGGGGTCTTGGCAATGTTCTCTGTCTTCTGCCAGGATGGCAGGGACCATTTGTGGGGTGGTTCTCCTTCTGCAGGGGGTGGGGTGCTGGTGGCCTGTTTGTCCTGTGGCTGGACCTCCTGTTCACTAGCGCCGGCGGAGGTGGAAGGCTGTTCCTCAGTTTGGCTAGTGTCAGGGGCCCTTTGTTGTGCCACTGCCTCCCTCATGGTCTTCCCATGTCAGCCAGCACCCCTGCTATGGTGACCAGGATGGTGTAGATGTTTTTTAGGTAATCCCTGATCCCCAGGTACTGTCCCTCCTGCAGCCGCTGGGTCTCATGCAACTTGGCCAGTACCTTGCCCATGGTCTCCTGGGAAAGGTGGTATGCTCCCATGATGTTTGAGAGTGCCTCGTGGACGGTTGGTTCCCTTGGCCTGTCCTCCCCCTGTCGCACAGCAGTCCTCCCAGCTTCCCTGTTGTCCTGTGCCTCTGTCCCCTGAACCGTGTGCCCACTGGGACGGACCCCAGATCCCTGCTCGTCCTGGGTTTGTGCGGTTGCCTGGGATCCCTGTAGTGGTGGACACACTGCTGATTGACGTGTCCTGGGGACCGTGACATGGGCCCACTGGGTGGGTGCTGTGCTGGTGTTTCCTGAGGGGGGATGCTCTGTGGTGGGTTGGGACGGTGGCAGGGGATCCGACTGTCCAGAGGTCCCAGATGGGCCAGGTTGGTCATCGTGATCCAGGCGTACAGAGCTGCTGTCATCACTGTGGGCCTCTTCTGTGGGTGGACTGGATGTAGCTGGCACCTCTTCTTCGGTGACGTTGGGTAGGGGTCCTGTTGGGATGCAAATGCATTGTTATTGTACCTGTGTGTGCCATCTTGTGTGATGGGTGTGTTTCCCTTATATAATAGTGGTTTCCCTGTCGCATTGGCCTTCTGTGATTGCTGATTCTGTGGGCTGGGTGAGTCTCTCTACTGGGCATGCTGTGGTGATGGGTGTCCATGCATTGGTGTTGCATGCAGGGCTTGGTATTGGGATGTGTGGGTTGTGATGGTGGGGTAGTAATGAGGTGATGGAGTGATGGGAGTGAGGGTGAGGGTGGGGATATGTGATGGCATGCAGGTGGGGGATGAAAGTAGTAAAGATTTGCCTTACTAGAGTCCAGTCCTCCTGCTAATCCTGCGAGGCCCTCAGGATGCATGATCGCCAAGACTTGCTCCTCCCATGTTGTTAGTTGTGGGGGAGGAGGTAGGGGTCCACCGCCAGTCCTCTGTACAGTAATCTGGGGTTTTGAAACCACGGAACACACCTTCCCCCGTAGGTCGTTCCACCTCTTCCTGATGTCATCCCTGGTTCTTGGATGCTGTCCCACGGCGTTGACCCTGTCCACGATTCTCCGCCATAGCTCCATCTTCCTTGCAATGGACGTGTATTGTAGCCATTTTTAATGTAGCTTTCTGCGCGTTTGCTTAAAGTATTAGGCCTCTGTGCACTTTGCCATAGATGCATTTTATTTAGCCTCGCACTGTTATTTTACAATAACCAGTTTCACGGTCTTGTTTTATTTTCTTCTATCACACTGTTTAGCTTACTTCAGCACTGAAGTTCTCAAACAATACATTCTTGCTCGCTCTGTGCTTCAGTAAAGGATACAGTCTGGTACATTGCCGATAGACGTGGTAGAAGTTTAGTCTTTAGGGTTTGTAGAACGTACACATTCTTACATAGGGACGTTTCTTAGAACACCGGCGTGTTAGTTATAAAAACACTTCCCAATCCTGGTACATGTAAGAGGGAGATTCCGACCAGGAACCCACAATTAGATGCTGACTGCCCTGTTGCAGATGCTGATCCAGATCACAGGCCTTTGCTCAGGTATGAGGGTCGATGTCCTCCCGGGGGAACCTGAAAGGCAGGCTTAGAGCTTCACATGCTGTGCTCAAAATATACCTTAGAGAGAGAACGTAATCTGGTTGCACTATGATAGCATTATTCTTAGGTTTCACTCTCCTCGTTACTATTTCAATCCTACTGTTGTTGTTTGGTTCTGGTTATTACGGCTCACGCCTTGTTATCTAAAATGCAGTCGTTTTATTAAACCAATCTTTAAAACTCAAACTGCCTTTGTCATTTATATATATGAGACCAAACTGTGTACGAGAGAACTGGTTGTGACCTGAGTGACCACGACTTCCCTGGGAAGCACTAAGATGTCATGCGCTCGGCTGCCCAATTGTCTCTTCCTTTTGGGAGTGATAAGGCACTGCTAGTTAGCCTGAGCTCAACCCGGATTTGGGGTGACAAGGGTCATTCGCCGTGGGTCAGACTTAGTCCCCCACACTGTGAACGATCTTGCCACCCAAAAATCCAGTAGTCTTATTAGGATAATGAGAGCCTACATGACAAGACATCTGCTGCACCTGTGATCAGATTAGCTGTGGCTCTACCGGAAGATTTCCTCCAGCATGACACTTAGCTCCTTCTCAGAAAACCTGGGGAGTCTTTGAGGTGTCATGGATGTGCTGTGAGTGATATGTGTGAGATGATGTGTGTGGTGATGTGTTGGGATGTATACTGTAATGTGCGTGGATGGTGTATGAGTGATGGTGTTCTGTTCCTCTGTTGGGTGTGTGCTGTTTGCTTGTCTCTCTGTGCTTGGTCTCTTTTTTTCATTGAAAGTGTTGTGGGTAATGTGGGTGTGTGTTTTATAGTGTTGGGAGTGTGTGGGTGTGGTGTGTGTATGTGTGTCAGGTGTGTGTATTTTGAATTGTCTAATGTGGTGTAGTTTTGTAAGAGTGTGTGTATTTTGAGTGCGGCGGTATGTACCGCCAATGGTTTACCACGGTTGAAAGACCGCCGTGTTGATTCGTGTGACGTGATACCATGGGCGTATTCCTATTGGCATAACGGTGTGGGTTTTGGTACCGCCAGTTTATCACTGACCTTTGATGTCGCGGACTTGTGTGGATGTCTGTTTTGTGGCGGTATTCTCTGTGTGTGTCATAATACCTGTGTGGGATTACCGCAGTGAGCACGGTATCTTGGCAGCTATCGGCACAGTGGTAAGCGGGATTTACTGCCAGGGTTGTAATGAGGGCCCTAGTGTGTAAGGAGTTAGACATAGGCTTATGCGTATTAACAATACAATTGTGCAAAATTGTGGATTAGAATGTATTGGTGCCCATTTCTATTGGAATTAATTTTCAATGTGAACTCCTAATTGATTTAGTTGGGTACATGGACTTCCCACATTGAACACACATTTGGGCAAACAATAATGAAATCAGCCCTGGTTGATATTCCTTAATGGCAGCCACTCTGCAATGTAACGTGTGAGTATTTGTTTGTTAGTCCATTTTTTATGTCTTTGTAAGTTTTAATATTTAATATGTACATTTTATGGCCATCCCGCCCATGACCAAGGCTACGGCTGAAATGCATTGGGAGAAAGTATCGTCTGAGTAAATGAGTCTATGCAATTCCAATGGTGTGCAAGCTTTTCCTTTGATATATGAGGATATGTTGTTGATATATATATATATATATACTGTATATAGACACACACATATATGTACACACAGTTGCTGCATTAGCACAAAAACGAACTGCTACATACAGTATCTTTACATTGTGCAGAATATTAAAAAGATAGCTGGGAGTGAGACTGAGTGGGCCTTATCCTTAGACACCAATTGAGGGAATGTACGGGCGCACAAAAACATACAATTTCTTTAAATAAACAACTGAAAGGTACAATGCTACACAAGTTGTTTGTAACACAGTCACTGAGAACTATTTCACCCTCAGGAGCAGGCACATGCGCCACTTAGAGTAGCATCTAGAGTGTACTTCTCTATTAAGGATTCGCTAGCACCCAACGGGTTGCTTCAGGATGCTTTTGGTCCACTGCTTGCTATCCGAACCGTTGGTTCCCTAAGGATATTGTCTGCCAATGTGTGTGTTTTCCCCGACTGCTGGCACAAAACAGAACGCCTTTGCTCGGTTTATCTTATAGCAAGATGTGATAACCGTCATGTAAGGTTGCACATTTGTGACCAAGGTGCATGAATGGTATTGACATACATATGTAAATATAAATAACAATAAATAAACAAATTATGTGGATGGGTCTCAATAAGCGGCCCAGCAGGGTGCTGTGCAAAAGGTCAAGGTAGCGTTTTCTCCTCCCACCTCACAAGCACAAAGCATGCAGGAGAGCCATATGGACAGAAAAACATCCACCATCCAAAAGCATAATTTTAAGCAAAACACTTCCAACAAAAACGTACCCACAACCCACACTACAAAGGAAGCATGTGTACACCCCATCAGTGTCAGTAGTGAAAAAAAGGTGAATCTGCAGCAAAACCACCGTTATCACCAAACAGCAAATCACACTCTGGGGATACGTCGTGCACATCGGAACACCACGGCCAGAGACAAATACATTCACTACAATGCCCACACCCTCAAACCCTCAAAACCAGATGCAGTTTTGAACTATGTACACATGTTCACATACCACTCCCCTCGAAAAAAGGTTATGTATAAAGCGAACACACAAGGCCACCTCTAATGGCAAATGTTTCCTTGTAACGCGCACCAATACCTCCGATTGAGTTCACGCTATATGAAACTTCAAAGCATCATGGCCACCATGGAGTGTGAAAGGGATAGACAAAAGAAAAAAGTAGTGTGCACACACTAAAGTATATGGCCGATCATGCAATAATCCATTTAACAGGGTCAGTCTGCAAGGCATAACAAACCAAACTCAAGGCAGAACAAATGTAAACCATTTATATAGGAAATCAAGGGAATTTTGAAAGGCAGGCCCAGGAACGTCCAAAAGTGATGGGTGTGGTTAAAGCCCAGAGAACACATTGCAACATGTCGAGAAGAGCAGCTCTTGCACGCTGCTGTGCTCGACACAAAAAATGAATTGGATATGACATGCAAGACGTTTTCTCCCTATATGTCAGGGCCATATCCTGGATTCCATGTCTGGGGCATCCATGCCACACATGGGGGCCCAAGGAATGGAGATTTAGTAACGGTGTCCTAAGTAGGGCACAATGACTGACACTATATTGTGGCCCAGCGGTGGACTGGTGAAGGAAATCTGCAGGCGGAGCTCTGTGAGTTCTTTGGTGTAAATGGTGTGATATCCACATTGCTAACAAAGGGGAGGTAAACACATTGTTTGGCAGGATGGGAGATATGCCAATTGACTTGCAGCGGTCCGTTAATACTCCCCTATTTGTTACACCTGAACAGTAGCATGACGTCCGAGGATAACTCGTAGCCAAAAGCATTCCATTAATCTAACTATAGCATAATTTTAGCATACTAGTTAGAGCATTGGCAAACACTGGTGGAATTTGAAGATCTCTATATTGTAATTCATGCCACTGCTAAGCTTTTAAAAGCTAATGTGGCTTCTCTAAATTTCCTAGTTGTTTATGGATAATGTAAATCATTGTTCATAAATATGCTTCAACTTCAAGTTTACAATAACAGTTTAACACATAGAACAGCTTTTTATCAGAGTTCAGAGTTTATATGATTTCAATCCCTGTCTTGTAAATAATTAGTATGGCTTACCATGGCTATTTGCTTGCTTTCTGAAGCATGTGAACCCATTATTGCTAACTTCTCTTTAATGCCGAGAACAGGTCAATTCCAGAATATTCTCGTGCTGTCCCTTGTTAAAAGTAGGGAGTTCTGCGGCCCTCCACAGCATTTTTACCCCCACCCCCCGTGCATGTAGCACATGGTGGGATATCACTGTAGTGCTGCTAGAGTAAGCGGAATGTCTAAGGTCACCCCCAAGAACCACTGTAGCTTTCATATGCAGGACAGCTTCTTCACGAATACCTCTGCGACCCTACTTTACCAGACTACTCGTCCTGTGGGCAATCCAATCAACTGTAACACACGGGACGATGTGACCGGCCACACAGCCTATGCTGCATTTTTACAAAACCATGTTGCTACTGCGCTGGTACTTATTTACTCAGTAGGTGTTTAGAGGCTGCCGCACTGTCTGTGACGCTTCAGCATCCATTTTAGAAAGTGAAAACGGGGGCTTGTAACACTTGAGCTGAACCTATCTGTGAATCGTGTCCTAAACCAATTTTGTCATATTTAATGTGAATTTAGTTTAAAGAATAGAATAAGGAGCAAAGTAATTTAGAGTTCTTGTATCCAGTGTCGTTCTTGCTTAAGATGTCTAAAGCATGTATACATTCATAATTTGTAAATAGGTTCATTAAGTGAGCTGGGCTATAATAAGGTTAACTCACTGAGACATGAAACGCTCATTTTTGTTTTGTGTGTCATACAGTATTTTTTTGGGAGAATGTTATCATTTGTATATGTTTTAAAATAATTATACACCCAAGAATTGTATGTTGTGTCTAATAATAATGTAATCATATAATATCTAAAAGTGTCTGTTGTCAGATATTTTTGCTGGGCCTTTCTCAACCTTTTGTTTACACCTGCGTGAAAGCTTATTTTAAGCACTTGTTGAGAACTATACAAAACCTTCCAAATGCACTCTTTTTATGAAAAGAGGAATAATAAACACCTATCTATACTCTGCCTTATGGTATATATTTGACTGTTCACCGCCTCCGGGCAATGCACAGAGGAATTACTCTGTCGTTCACAGATATTCACAGAACTAGGGGTCGCTGCATGATTTGTTTCCTGCACCACTGAGACTACAATCTGCAAGCAAGTGTTTGGTCCTTGATCTAATTCCGTTCCTAGTCCCCAAAGACGGCAATTTGACTGCCGTCCTAATTGGCATGTGAACCAAATGTTATTTGATGCCTGATAAACGTACCTTAACATACACTTAAATCAATGTTGTGCCACTATCGCTTTAAGTTTGAAATACATAGAATCTCTCGCCAGATAATTTCTGGAATTTCAAAATCTGGTGCATGAGGCTCAATTTAATTATAAAGTGACTTCATCTGTGATTTAGGAAATATCTTAGTTTTTTTTAAAACATACCTTAATGTTTGATCAGTACGTTGAACATAATTGACTATTAACAACATTTCATTGTCTATATACACGTTTGTACATTTATAAATCATTCACTTTAAAACCAAAGGTTAAATTAAAGTTATTGATAGATGAAAATGTCATGTTAAAAAGTAACCTTGTAAGCTTAAAACACGCTGAAATGCACAATTATAGCTAAATAGAGTAACTATAACTTGTGCCTCCTGTCATGCAGAGTGATGTCATCAATGATGTTATCAGCGATGTTATCAATGATGTTATAGAAAATGTCATGAGGGATGTACTATGTGAGATCATTAGCAATGCATGGCCAGGGTGCAATTTATAGTTACTTCAGTTAACTATCACTGGTGAGTTGTTTTTTTTTTTTTTTTTTTTTAGTTTAAAACATTACTTTTTAACTGAAATTTTCACCTAACTATAACGTAAAATTAACTGTTGTATTTTTTTAATAAATATATATTTATTTTTTTATGTAAGGTAATATATTATTATCAGACCTAACAATGCCATCACTTTACTCTTTGTTTTTTGTGCATGAATTTCTGTACTTGTTTTGTACTTTAAAGTAACAATGCAAAGAGCTGTCATTTTAAGTAAGTCAGACCTATTGGCATCATTCAAGGGTCAGAAAATCAAAATATAAAAGGCTGACTTATTGGCAGGTGGTCAGCACATCAACCTATATAACGTAGATATATTGTCAGTGACAAAGTCACCACAATAATTTGTACACAACCATAGTCCAATGTATTTCTTATAAGTACATAAAGCATAATAATTGCCACAAAAATATTTAAAAAGAAGCACTTTTATTTGAAACAGCCATAAATATGTGGTTCAGTTTGTTTATGACACTCTTCAGGCCAAAAATGCAACCATTGAACCAACCACAAAGCACCCCTGCACTTCAGCTCAATAGCATAGAGCTCCTTCTCAGACCGCTTTAAAAATAGTGGTAAGCTCTCCTGGATCATTCATTCAATGACCAACGAGATACAGTAATTTTTTTCAAACATTCCCAGTGGCTGCTCTGCTTCTTGCAGTCACCCACAACTCTGACATTGACAGTTGTTTGTGCTCCTGCCCCTCAGTGGCACACCACACAAAGTATAATAGTGATTAGAAAGCCCACACCGGGAATTATTTGGTACTCTTGGAACTGATCAGTAAATATCAACTTTCTAAAGCAGTTAGGCTGACACTATTTTTTCTTTTTATTTAACCCCGACAGCGTGAGCGTCGGCCACTGGCCGATGCCCACACTACCTCCCTGGTGTGGGTCATGACCAGTGGGCGACACCAGGGAGGGGGTTAAAAAATCCTCCAGTGTTTTTTATTTAATTTTTTTAGCCCGGAAGAACTTCCGCATCTCCCACCAACACCCCACCCGCCCCTCTCTGATGTCAGTCAGCCACGAGGCACGCTGATGTCATATTTCTCCAGGAGCAGCGGAGGAGCAGGTAAGCGTCCTTTCCCTACTCCAGTAGGGAAAACAAGGCCAAATTGGCCTCCCCAGAAGCCAGGGAGGCATCGATGGAAAGGGGAGAGTCTCCCCTTTCCATCGATGCCTTCCAGGAACAGTTTCCTGGCCATGAATCTCAGAATGGGTGTGATCCATGGCCATGAAGCACCCATAGGCACCAGGGATCTTGTTTGGGGGGTTTGCCCCTGTGTAAATGCCCCCCCGTGGGGGCATAAATAAAAAAAACAAATAGGTTGGGGTTCTCCTGGGGGGCAATAACGCCCCCCAGATAACAAAACAAAAAACAAATGGCAGGGTCAGCCCTTCGAACACGGGCCGACCACTGGGGCTCAATTTCATCAACAGTTTTCTGTGGGGGCGATCGGGCCCCCCCAGGAAATATTTTTTTTTTAAAACAAAAATGTTGGGGTCAGCCCTTAGGCTGAACCCCTATGGGACAATTTTTTTTATACATGGGATTTTTTTATACATGTGTGCTTTGCCAAGTGCCAAGGGAAAGCACACATGTATGAAAAAAAGTGATGTAGAGAGCCAGTCTCTCTCTCTCTCTCTATATATATATATATATATATATATATATATATATATATATAAAACGAGAGACAAATCTCTATAGATATGTACATATATATACATTTTACATGTTTTACATGTGTTGTTTTCCGGGAGCCACAATCGCCCCCCCAGGAAACCCACACATATATAAAAGTGATATATATACTTATATATATCCAGTGATTCTGAAGGAGACGATGACGACAGCTGTGCTGTCCCTTCGCAAGCACATTCTTCGCAGCGGGACAACATTGGGTTAGCCGAACCCAGAGAGCAGGTACATGTGGCCACAAGCACGGAGAGAGTGCTCTCCTGGCAGCCCCCCTTTTTAGTTCACCCACAAATTCCACCTTTTACTGGTGACACTGGATGTAAAGTCAATACTGCCATTTTATTGCCAGTCGACTATATCAATCTATTTTTGGATGTTGACTTCCTTCAGGAAATTGTGCAGCAAACAAATGTCTGTGCAGACCAATTTCTGAGGGAGCATGGAGGCACTCTAGGGCTCCGTTCTAGGGCACGCCAGTAGACTCCCACTTCGCTGGCGGAGTTGAAGATATTTTTGGGCCTTACGCTCAAAATGTGGTTAGTGCAGAAACCCACCTTGTAGTCCTAATGGACGATTCGACCAGTTTGGTTACCCCCATCTTCGTACCATACATGGGCAGAGATCGTTTTTTGCTATTGCAGCGCATGCTTCATTTCAATGACAATTCTGCTGCATTGCCCCAGGACCATCCAGACCATGACAGGTTGTTGACAATTCGGTCTGTTGTGGAACATTTGTCTGCCAGGTTTCCAGAGAGCTATACTCCTCGAAAGAATATAGAGCAGTCAATGAGTCCTTGATCCTTTACAAAGGTCAGCTGCTGTTCAGACAGTACATTGCGAACAAAAGAGCATAAAGCTGTGCATGCTATGTGAGAGCTCTTCTGGCTATGTGCATAGCTTGAGAGTGTATACAGGGAAGGACTCTACCCTAAACCCTGTAGGTTGCCCTCCCGCGTTAGGGGTCACAGTTAAGATTGTATGGGAACTTGTCCAGCCACTTCTTCGCAAAGGTTATAACCTTTATGTGGACAATTTCTATACAGGAGTAGAGCTGTTCAGTGAGCTCGACAAAGCTTGCACTGTGGCCTGTGGTACAGTTTGTTGTTTGCAAGAAGGTCCAGAAATCCCATGGTACTGCATTGTGTTCCAACGAACTGCCTGAAGTCAAGTTTTTGGATAGGCGTGATGTATATGTGCTCACCACAATTCATGATGAGAGCACTTCCCCCATAACGGTTTGGGGTCAGATGGCCGAAGTCCACAAGCCTATCTATATACTTGATTACAATAAGTACATGGGCGGAGTGAACAAGAACGACCAGGTTCTTCAACCATACACTGCGTGTCGTAAAACTCACACTTGGTACAAGAAACTGTTTACCCACCTGATCCAGATAGCAACGTACAATGCGTTTGTGGTTTACCGTCAGACAACCACAGGAAGACTCATGACTTTCCTTGATTTCCAGTTGTCTGTAATTGAAAGCCTCACTGCTGTTACAGAAGCAGCAGCAGCCTCCACCTCATATGTTTTGTAGGATGTGGCAAGGCTGAAGGAGAGACACTTTGCTGATCACATTCCTAAAATACCCAAAAAGGATTGTCCATGTAGTTGCTATAAAGTCTGCTTTGAAGCATAGAAAGCGGCACGAGAGTCAGTATTATTGTCCCCAGTGACCATCTCAACCAGGCCTCCGTGTCCCTACTTGCTTTACATTGTATCATACCAAAGCAAAGTTCTGGGAAATCGACTGAGGTGGAGCCACGTTGGGTAATCCTTTCAGTGGCAGTGCATGGTACCAAATGTCCATGGGCCACTGCTTCATTAGGCAAGGAGCCACAGAATTTTACTTAATCTACTTCAGGAAATCATGGACCTCTTTATGGCCTGCTTGAGACCTATATCCACCGTCAGAACGTGGTAGGTGTTCTGTTCAATTAACGTGTATTATAGTCCCCGTACTGCACATACTAGTGGACAGAGCATATGCCACATTGTCACAGAGTACCCTGTGTGGCAGAATGTTAAAAGCATGACTGCATTTTGAAGTGCTTGTTAGGGAACTTATGTATACTACACAAGGACCACCATGATTGCCAACGAGAACCAGAGTAAGAGTAATAAGTCAAACAAATGTCCTGTCAGACATATTCAGCAACATGTCTACTTGTTTGAAATCGTGCAAACTCAATTTGTAGCTTCACTTTCAAACCAGAAGTAGAAGTGTTGGTGAATGAGTCCCACAGGATATTTGTTTGACTTTTTACTTTAGAGATATTAGGATTTCTTCACCAGCTTGTCTGCCTTAGTTTCAACGGTAGAAATGCACGCTCATTTTGAGAAATAGGCCGCCTAAGGCATACTCAGACACCCCCAACTTGCATCCACAAACTAGTATAGGTTCACTTGGCAATTATACAGAATTAGTCAGGACTCCGATGAGAACAGAGACCTGAATGGGTAAGGAAAGCTTATGGTAGGTGTGCCTTCATTGGGATTTGGCACAGGTAGAAGGCAGATAGTAAAGGTAGTTCAGATGTACATCATCTACACCTATGGATTCAAACCCATTGGTGTCATCCCAGCACTGAAGGACAATGACAGGTATGGGTCAGTGTTTGACCTGCTTTTCATGTTCATCCTCCATCAGAACTTAGTAGATGTTCAGTTTGCTGTATGATAAGTGCATTACAGTCACAGCACTGCACATAATGTTGGCTGGGACATATGCTATTTTCTCACGGACTCCCCTGTGTGCCAAACACTACCCTTTTTCATAGCCTATGACCTTCTCTTTTGGGAACATCACGAGAATTCCCCAGCATGTTTCCCTTAGTTTCAAGGGTAGATATGCTCACTCAGTTGGGGGAATTGCTTTGTACTGCATACGCGGACACCCCAGCTTGCATCCATAAACTGGAAGGAGTTGGATTTAGCACAGTGAGTGCGTTAAAGGTGCATGTCTTCCTGAGCCCCGGGTGGCTGTCATGGGAATCATTAGTAAAGGTTTGTTATGCATGCATTCAGTAATGTTCAGCAAGAAGGAGGCGGTTACTTGACAGGTGGTAAAATGTAGTCAAACGTATTCCTTTCTGTGGCATATGAATGTGATGGGCCCTTGTCTGGCACCAGTAAGTTAATGTGAGTGCAGTGATTGGTTGGATTGGGCCCGTGGCCAGCGGTATGAAAGGGTTATTTTTTTGTGCATGAATGGCATGTGAATGGACCATAGAGAGGTTGGTGCCTGAATGTGGCTTTATGGCCCACCTTCAGAAGGCTTGGTTTCAAAATTCAGATACTCTGAAAAGTATTCATGCTTTGAAACCATAATTTCAGGAGGTGCTAAAACCAAACAGTGAGGGTGGTGGGTTAACTTTAACATACTAGTACCAGGTGAGTCCAAGGGTAAAGGACTTTCGTGGTTCTCACCAGTTTTCCTTCACATAGAATCCCCTTGAAATCACAAAATTTGCTTAAAAACACTTTTGCCTTGCAATTCAGTGAGTGGACGTCCTGGGATCTGCAGGCAGCCACAAATTTTCTACCACTCAGCATTCCACTAAGTCCCCATTGAACATTTCTTCACTTTATTGAGTGGGCAACTGACCACAACAAGGAAGTACCCAAAACGGATTGTGGAGACATCAAAATTACCTATCACAAAACAGCCTCGCTTTGTAAGAGAGTCACCTGAGTATTTGGTCTTGGGCTCGGCGGCCATATAGGGAAACATTCCAAACCCTGACATTTCTGAAAACTAGAAACCTGGGGCAGTCCAGGGAAGTGTTGCGTGCTTGGATTTCACAAAGTTTTCTTACCCAGAATACCCTGCAAACGTGAAACATTGATGAAAAGCACAATTTTTCCTTGCTTTTTCATCACAGAAACTACAGGAATGTGCAGGGATCCTCAAAATTCCTACCACCCAGTGTTTCTCCACTTGTCCTGATAAAAACACAACCCCACTTGTGTGCCTGCGCCTAGTGCCTGCATCCGGAATGGATCACTACAGGGTTAACAGTAGCCCTCATGCAAGGGCTACCAATGACCCTTGTGTGATCCATTCCTGTCGGGGGCATTAGCCTACCCACACAAGTGAGGCAATGTTTTTTATTGGGTGGCTTGGGGGAATGATAGGTAGAAGGAAGTTTGTGGCCCTCCTCAGATTCCAGAACTTTCTGTCACCAAAATGTGAGAGAAAAGTGTTTTGTTTTGCTAAATGTTGAGATTTGCAAAGGATTCTGGGAAACAGAACCTTGTGGGAGCTCCACAAGTCACCCCAGTCTGAATTACCCTAGGTTTCTAGTTTTTAGAAATGTATAGGTTTGCTAGGTTTCCCTAGGTGCTGGCTGAGCTAGAGGCCAAAATCCACAGCTAGGCACCTTGCAAAAAACAGGTCAGTTTTGTTTCGGAAAATGTGATGTGTCCATGTTGCATTTTGGGGCATTTCCTGTTGCAGTCACTGGGCCTACCCACACAAGTCAGGTACCGTGTTTATTGGGAGACCTGGGGGAACGTTGGGTAGAAAGAAGTTTGTGGCTCCCCTCAGATTCCAGAACTTTCCATCACCGAAATGTGAGGAAAAAGTGTTTTTTTTTTCAAATTTTGAGATTTGCAAAGGATTCTTGGTAACAGACCCTGGCGAGAGCCCCACAAGTCAGCCCCTTCTGAATTCCCATAAGAGTCTAATTTTCAAAAATACGTAGGACAGCTAAATTTACATAGGTGCCTGCTGAGCTAGAGGCCAAAATGCACAGCTAGGCACTTGGAAAAAAACAGGTCAGTTTTCTTTTGGAAAATGTGATGTGTCCATGTTGTGTTTTGGGGTATTTCCTGTCGCGGGCACTAGGCCTCACCACACAAGTGAGATACTATTTTTATTGGGAGACCTGGGGAAACACTATGTAGAAGGAAGTTTGTGGCCTCCCTCAGATTCCAGAACTTTCAATCACCGAAATGTGAGGAAAAAGTGTTTTTTTTTGGCCAGATTTTGAGTTGTTTAAAGGATTCTTGGTAGCAGAACCTGGTGAGAGCCCCACTGGTCACCCCAGTCTGAATTACCCTAGGTGTCTAGTTTTCAGAAATGTATAGGTTTGCTAGGTTTCCCTAGGTACCAGCTGAGCTACAGGCCAAAATCCACAGCTAGGCTCCTTGCAAAAAACAGGTCAGTTTTGTCTCGGAAAATGTGATGTATCCATGTTGCATTTTGGGGCATTTCCTGTTGCAGTCACTAGGCCTACCAACACAGGTCAGGTGCCGTTTTTATTGGGAGACCTGGGGTAAGGTCGGGTAGAAAGAAGTTTGTGGCTCCCCTCAGATTCCAGAACTTTCCATCACCGAAATGTGAGGAAAAAGTGTTTTGTTTGCCAAATTTTTAGTTTTGCAAAGGATTCTTGGTAACAGACCCTGGCGAGAGCCCCACAAGTCAGCCCCTTCTGAATTCCCATAGGTGTCTAGTTTTCAAAAATATATAGGTTTGCTAGGTTTCCCTAGGTGCCTGCTGAGCTAGAGGCCAAAATCCACAGCTAGACACTTTGGAAAACAACAGGTCAGTTTTCTTTCGGAAAATGTGATGTGTCCATGTTGTGTTTTGGGGTATTTCCTGTCGCGGGCACTAGACCTACCCACACAGGTGAGATCCCATTTTTATTTGAAGACCTGGGGAAACTCTAGGTAGAAGGAAGTTTGTGGCCTCCCTCAGATTCCAGAACTTTCCATCACCGAAATGTGAGGAAAAAGTGTTTTTTTTGCCAAATTTTGAGTTGTACAAAGGATTCTTGGTAACAGAACCTGGTGAGAGCCCCACAAGTCACCCCAACCTGAATTCCCGTAGAAGTCTAGTTTTCAAAAATATATAGGTTTGCTGGGTTTCCCTAGGTTCCGTCTGAGCTAGAGGCCAAAATCCAAAGGTAGGCACTTTACAAAAAAACAGGTCAATTTTCTTTCGGAAAATGTGATATGTCCATGTTGCGTTTTGGGCATTTCCTGTTGCGGGCACTAGGCCTACCCACACAAGCGAGGTACCGTTTTAATTGGGAGACTTGGGGGAATGCGTGGTAAGAAGAAATTTGTGGATTCTCTTAGATTCCAGAACTTTCTATCACCGAAATATGAGGAAAAGGTGTTTTTTTGCCAAATTTTGATGTTTGCAGAGGATTCTGGGTAACAGAACCTGGTGAGAGCGCCACAAGTCACCCCATCCTGGATTCCCCTACATGTCTAGTTTTTAAAAATGCACGGGTTTGGTAGGTGTTCCTAGGTGCCGGCCAAGCTAGAGGCCAAAATCCACTGCTAGGCACTTTGCAAAAAACAGATAAGTATTCTTTCGGAAAATGTGATGTGTCCACGTTGTGTTTTGGGACAGTTCCTGTCATGGGCACTAGGCCTACCCACAAAAGTGAGGGACCATTTTTATCGGGAAACTTGGAGGAATGGTGGGTGGAGGGAAATTTGTGGCTCCTTTTAGATTCCAGAACTTTCAATCACCGAAATATGAGGAAAAAGTGTTTTTGTTGCCAAATTTTGAGGTTTGCAAAGGATTCTGGATAATAGAAACTGGTGAGAACACCACAGTCACCCCATTCTGGATTCCCCTAGGTGTCCACTGTTCATAAATGTATAGGTTTGCTATGTTTCCCTAGGTGCGGGCTGAGCTAAAGGCCAAAATCCACAGCTAGGCACTTTAAAAAAAAAGTCAGATTTCAATTTAAAAATGTGATGTGTCTATGTTGCTTTTTGGGGCGTTTCCTGTCGCGGGCACTAGACCAACCCACACAAGGGATGTACCATAATTGGGAGACATTGAGGAAGACAGAATAGAAGAACAAGTGTTACTGCCCATTGTCTTTCTCTACATTTCCTCCTTCCAAATGTAAAACACTGTGTAATAAAGAAGTGTATTTGAGAGATACCCTGTAACTCATATGCTAGTATGGGGACCCCAGAGTTCAGAGTTGTGCAAATACCTACTGCTTTTCAACACCTTATCTTGTGCCCATTTTGGAAATTCAAAAGTTTCCTTGATACCTATTTTTCACTCTTTATATTTCAGCAAATGAATTGCTGGATACCCAGTATAGAATGAAAACCCATTGCAAAGTGCAGCTCATTTATTGGCTCTGGGTACCTAGGGATCTTGATGAACCTATAAGCGCTATATATCCCTGCAACCAGAAGATTACAGCAGACATAACGGGGTATTGGTTTTGAAAATCTGACATGGCAGGAAAAAGTTACAGAGTAAAACGTGGAGAGAAATGGCTGTTTTATTTACCTTAAATTCATTTTTTTATTTTTTATTTCAGCTGTTATGTTCTGTAGGAAAACCTTGTAGGATCTACACAAATGACCCCTTGCTTAATTCAGCATTTTGTTTACTTTTCAGATATGTTTAGCTGTCCGAGATCCAGCATTGTTTTCAGACCCATTTCTGTCACTAACTGGAAGGAGGCTAAAAGCACAAAAATAGTAAAATGGGGTATGTCCCAGTAAAATGCCAAAATTGTGTTGAAAAATTTGGTTTTCTGATTCAAGTCTGCAAAGCCTTTTTTGATGCTATATTCAGGGAAAACACCACATGCTTTCTTCTGCAGCCTTTTTGCCATTTTATTTTAAAAAAGGACATTTTTGCTGTATTTTGTCTAATTTCTTGGTCTCCTCAAGGGGAACCCACAAACTCTGGGAACCTTTACAATCCCCAGGATGTTGGAAAAAAACATATGCAAATTTAGCGTGCATAGCTTATCTGGACAAACAGTTATGAAGGCCTAAGTGCAAACTACCCCAAGTAGCCCAAAAAGGGCTCAGCATGGGGGGGAGGGGGCAGCAGCTAAGAGGTTAATATTCTGGTGCACTGGTCCCACCTGCTTATTTTTTTTTCTGGCAGTGTGGGGAACACACTCTCACACAGCCAGTTCTAGTTGCTGCTTTTATATATCTTTTGGCATCACAGTGAGCCCACTCCCTCCCTGCCATCTGCTTTTTCTTTCTTTTTTTTTTTTTCCTTTTGAGTACTTAGGTTCCAACCGGGGCACCCAAAGGCTTTCACTTTTGGAATTTTTGTTGGCAATGTGAGGAACCTCCTCCCATACTGCAAAGATGGTGCCATGGACTACCAGCACACTGAGGCCCATATTTATACTTTTCTAGCGCCACATTTGCGTCATTTTTTTACGCAAAAGCGGTGCAAACTTACAAAATACAATTGCATTTTGTAAGCTTGCGCCGCTTTTGCGTCAAAAATCAGCGCAAATGCGGCACTAAAAAAGTTTAAATATGGGCCTCAGTGTTGGTAGTGACAGATGCCAGCTTTCACAGGGAATAGCAAAGCACAACGCAATGTGGAGGGGTGCACAGCAGCACCAACACTCAGGCCCTAATTTATACTTTTTGCTGCAAAACTGCACTAACGCAGTTTTACACCAAAAAGTTAGCACCGGCTTTCACCATTTCTGTGCTCTAGCCAGGCACCATATTTATGGAATGGTGCAAGCCGGTGCAAAGGGTAGGCTAGTGGCAAAAAAAATGACTTAAATTGGGTTGGGCTGGCAGTATTGAAGAAGGGATTTTTTGCACCAAAAAATGACATTAGGCAGGTTAGAGTAAAAAAAAATGACTCTAACCTGCCTAGAGTTATTTTCTGACACAAAACCATCCATACCACATGACTCCTGTCTTAGAAAAGACAGGAGTCATGTCCACCACCCCAATGGCCAGCACAGGGGACCAGGGTCCCCTAGGCATGGCCAATGCACCCAGTGCCATGTAGGGGGCCCCATTTCAGTGCCCGAATGGCACATTAAAAAATAAAATAAAATACTTACCTGTACTTACCTGGGATAGGGTCCCCAATCATCTGCTGTCCGTCTGGTGTGGGTGGGGTATCTTTGGGGCCTGGGGAGGGCACCTGCCCTGACCCAGGAATTAAACAATGGGGCAAAACAAGCTTTGCACCATTTTTTGACCCCTCCTCCCTCCCATGCAACATTTTTGCAGGGGAGTATAAATATTGCGTTAAGGCCATGGAGTAATTTTTGCATGGGGACGCCTACCTTGCATCTCATTAAGGCAAGGTAGTTTTCCATTTCCAAAAAATGACTTTAACTCCATAAATTTGGAGCTAGACGGCTCTAGCACCAAAGTATAAATATGGAGTTAGTTTTGCACTGAATTAGAGTAAAGAAAAAAATGACACTAATTCCATGCAAATACAGTATAAATATGCCCCTCAATGTCCTTCGAGGTCCAGGGATGGGGATCTGAGAACTGTTATGCTGCTGGTACCAGAAACAAGGGAACCCGCTTGGGGCACAAAACACTTTCCCCAAATTTTTGTACTATGTTTTTGAGGGCCAGGGGATGGGATCCTGGGACCACTTCTAACATTAGCTTCCCCCTCCTGAAGTTATATTTAAGAATGTACACTCTGTCAGACTCTAGGCCCTGGCCACTCAAGGTTATTATTATTATTTTTTTTTTAAAAGGGCCTCCGACCCCTTTTTTTCAAAGTTTCCTGCTATACACTGATTCTATTGCCCCCACACCCTTATCTTTTGCCTAATTTTGTTTATGAACATTGGGCTGAGTCTCCGAGTCCTGAAATGTCTGCCAAACATCTTTATTGATATGAGGCAGCCAATCAGATCTCATTTTATAATCTGCCAGTCCCACAGTTCTCCTGCATCTCTAAATATCTATACATTTTTAACCTTAATTTCTCAAAATTTACTGAACTGACTTAAAATAAAAAAAACACTCTTTCTGGATAAAGATCAAGATTTCTGCCAAATTGGTTGTAATTCTGTTTAGTCATGTTGTCTGTAGCTGTATCTAAATTTCCTATGCAAAATTTCCTGGAGAAAACTTGCTTTGGGACCTCTCTCCCCTTTATCTTGGCTTTCGCTTCATATATCACCCAAAATCTTTCCAAGAAGCAGCTGAAGTAGATGAACCTTTTTTGGAAACTTACATGATGGATCAACAAACTGCACCAAAGTTATTAGCAAACCAAAACAATCCATATCCTATACAAACCTGGTCTTAAACTATAATTACAAAATGATGACTGGCACTGTGTAATAAATATACATGTATATGTACACATACATTTTATGAGTTAGCCAGTGTGTCATTACCGTTATGTCTGAGTTTTCCAAAAAGGCATTTTATTGTTTTCTTAATACTGTGGCACTGTGTCATGAATGTGCAAAAAGTTTCCCAAATTGAAGTGCACCCACTTTGGGTTCTTCATTGCAAACATAATTCAAATTAATGGGATCCCAAAAGCGACATTTCACACTTTAACACCAGTAGCATTTGTTGTGCCTTACACAGAAAATCAGATGGACAGAATGACAAACTTAGCATGTGAGCAGAAATTCCCCTCAGGCAGTGTCATAGACCTAGTTCTGGTTTAAATCCCTTCAGTAGTTGTAGGGAAATTTACATTTAAAAATATCTATGGTCTAAGAGTGAAGAGGTTGCATGTCAGAGCTCAACTGTTAATCCAGAGATCCTCTGCTTAGTCGCAAATCCACAGGATTTGTGAATCTGATATTAAAAAATAAATGAGTAAAGGCACTTCATTGGGCAACTCACCTTAGGGGCGGGAGGTCTCAACCACTGCTGCACTCGCCCTTCGATGTGTCTTGTGGAGTTTGGGCAGAAGGTCTGCCCTATTGAGTTGCCCACAAGGTTGTCTTTTAACCAGCCCTTTTCTTTGTTTCTTTTAAGATATTTTTGGGATTTACAAAACCTAAACAGAATTTGTGAATCTGAAGCAAGCTTTACACCCTGAAGCTTAGATCGGAATAACAAATCAGATTTCTGACTCAAATGCACAACATCTAAAATGGAATAAGGGGAGCAGTAGGTCAACAGGTACCACTGTCCCCATCAGCCATTTTAGCTGTCGGGTCTGCAAATCAGAAATCTCATTCCTGAATCCACAACTTTTTACTGTCTGTTAAAAAGATTTAATATAAGGAGGGCCCTTTGCAGGTTCCCATGCTGTGACATGGGTGTCAGGGAGCTAGGCCTGTAATGGTTGCTTCTTGAGAAACATTACTCTTGCATCCTTCAAACAGATCTCACTGATCCCATGTCATTGTAATTCTGATACCACAGATCCAATGTGGAAAAACGTTTCATCATACAATGTCACACACACGCCTTTATTCGGCTAAAAGCCATAAAAGGGAAATACAATCAAGCAATACAAAAAGCACATTATTCCAGCAACAATTAATATTCACTTAAATACAAAAATCAGACTGTCTAGATAATGGCCAATATTAGTCTTAAAAGCAATAAATAACAATCAATTACAATATTACATTTTTATAAAACCCTTAAAATTAAAATTTGCCTCCCGTGCCATCAGGCACTTATTTGCTTAACTAGGGAAGGACTATTTAATCAATTAAGTAAAAAATAAATAAATAAATAACTGGATCTAAAAGCTAGATCCATAAGTGTCAAATGACACTCCCTAACCTGGAGAGTCCCATATCGGAACTTCATAAATAAAACTTTTGCTCACCTAGGATGGATAGTATCTATCCATTCCTCAGCTCTCGGTAATGGTTTGATATCCAGGAAACTTAAGGTTAGTCTACCTAGATCCTTGCTGTAGAGAGGGCTGTTTAGAGTGAAGTCCCAAAATACTTGTTTTAGTCGAATCTTAGATTGTGTTGTGAGTGTATGCGGTTCTTCCCAATAAAATTTCAGCCCTAGATTGTAAAAGCATTGCCTTATATAGTGGAGCCACGGAAGGGAGATGGCCTTGTCCAAGTCCATGATCTCGATTAGTGCTTGCCTATATTGGATCAATTCAGGGGTTGTCCAAAGTCTACACCAGTAAAGCAAGGGCCTCAGGGCTGCCAATTTACCTATTTGTTTCATATTAATATCATAGGTTAGAGGAATCAGTGGAGTAGATAGAGGGAGACCCAGTACCCCCCTCATAAAATTATTTTCCTGGGTAACCAGTGGGGTTAGATTTGTAAATCCCCAGAGTTCGGCACCATATAAAGCAGCAGCCTGTGCTTTGCATCTATAGATCTCAAATACTGGTGAAACAATGCTAGATCTTGAACATTTGTAATTTTTACTAATCGCCATGGAACTATGAACTAAGGAGATAGCAGCTTTATTGACGTGCGGTGCCCATGACAACTTGGCATCAAGCAGTATCCCTAGATAGTTGAAGTTTTTTACTCGTTCCAATGCCTGCCCTCTAATACAAATGTTTCTCTTGAGTGCTTTATGGGGGTTAACAGTCAGGTATTTGGTCTTGATTGTATTTATTTCTAGTCCCTTCAAATTGCAGTACTCACTAAATGTATCTAATAGGGTTTGCAAACCCATGGGAGTTTGAGATAATAAGATGGTATCATCTGCAAAAAGGAGGGCAGGAACTGGATCACCGTTCAATCTTGGCGAGTCATGATTACTTTGTTTCAAATGTTTAATCAGCTCATTAATATATAATGAGAAAAGGGTTGGGGCAAGCACACAACTCTGTCTCACCCCCCTCTTGATAGGTATTGGGTCTGTCAACTCTCCCTTTGGACCCCACCGAACCTTTGCAAATGTATTTTCATGTAACCTCTCTAGCTGGCACAGGAGGTTCCCCGGCATGCCCTGTTTCCCTAGTGCTGCCCATAAGGAGTCTCTTGGCACCAAATCACAATCCACAAACGCGATATAGAGGTGACCCTTCCTTAGTCTAGTATATTTCCACATTATTGTCAATAGACTAAAGGCCTGATCGACTGTACTCGTCTGCTGTCTAAAGCCTGCTTGATATATAGTCAATATGCTGTTTTCTTCTATCCAGCTACTAATTCTATTCAGCAACTGTCTAGCATACATTTTTTGTATGACATCTATGAGGCTGATTGGTCTATAGTTCCCAGGGTCTTCCCTGGATCCTTTTTTGTAGACTGGGATTATTTCTGCCCCTTTCCATGTCTCAGGCACTAGACCTCCCCTTGCTATAGCGTTACTTAAAAGATTTTTATAAGGTGCCCAAATTTCTATACTATGTTAAAACATATCCCCCGGGATCTTATCCAAACCGGGGGTTTTTCCTGGCTTGATTGCTTTAATGGCATTCACCGTCTCCTTCAGACTAAATTGTAACTCGGGTAAGATGCCCCAAGTAGCTAGAGTTTTATGCTTGGAGGGATAGAAATCAAGGCTGGGGGGATCAGAGTAAAGGTCTGTAAAATAGTTAACCCATGTTTTGGGATCTATATGATGATCTGTATTAAATATCCCCACTTTGCTACCGTGGGTAACTATTTTCCAGAAGATCATAGCGTCATTACTTTTTGCTGCTTCCAGCAGATCTTGCCATTTTTGATCCTCCCAGTTGCTTTGGGCAGTTGCCAGTGTTTTCTTGTAGCTGGCCCTTGCCTGTTGTACAGCTAGTCGATTTTTTTGCTTTAAAGCCTCTATCAGTACTCTTTTCCTCTCCCTGCATTTGATAGTATACCATGGACTACTTGGGGTGGTTTGCACCTTCTCCTTTTTATGCTTATGCTGTAACTGTTTGGTCAGGAAGGGTCTTAGTGCAGTACTCATTGAGTGATGGATGGCCGTAATAGGGATATCAATAGGTTTATTTTTTGCATAAGGCTCCAAAAGATCAGAAAATGTATGTTACATATTTGTCATAGTGTCCAAATTGCCTAGTATTGCTGGCCATTTTACAACCCTTCTATTGTTGCTGAGGGTGGGTTGTAACTCCACCTTATCATGTTCTATATATTCCAAATCCAAATCCAGGAGGTGGGCCCTGAGTTCAATTATTAACGGGAAGTGATCGCTTTCCCTTCTTTTATCTATTTTAAAAGTCACTAATCTTCCCCATGTACTTATACTATGCAAAATGTAGTCTATTTTCGAGGTTGAGTTGCCTCTCTGGAAGGTATCCAAATTAAGGCCTTCTTCACCCACTCTGCCATTACACGCCCTCAGTCCGTGCTTTAATGTAAGGCCCATAAGTTGCAGGGCGGCCACTGTGCCCGGAACAGTTTTTTCTATTGTTAGATAAGGAATTGCTCTCATTCGATCTTCTTCTTCTGCTAGATGTTCTAATCCAATTATAGGTTCATAATTACAATTAAGGTCACCCCTGTCATAATTGTCTCTCCTACTGTGATCTTTTTAAGCAGGTCGTCTAATAGAGTTATTTCAGGAGACTCCAAATTTGTCCTTCTAGGCCTTATATATACATTGAACAAGTGGGATGTTATCTTATTTTTTTTCCCCAATACCAACCATAAAATATCCTCTGACTCTGTGACTTGCATACGTATCTCGACATTTAATGAAATTTTCACCCATGCAACCAACCCCCCGGACGGCCTCCCTCTGGCAGCTGAAGTTGCACTAATAAAAAAGGTTTTAAATCCTAATTTATACGGCGGATCCTTAAGCCAAGTCTCTTGAAAGAGACAGACATGATATTGATCAAAATAGTCCTGCCATTCAGGGTCTATAAGCTTATTTTTTAAGCCTGCTACGTTCCAGGAGATCATAGTGATTGATCCCCTTCCATTTAGGGTGGTGACATTAGAAGTAGGGCTCAAATATGCTGTTGAATCTTTCCTACGGGGCGAAGACTCCACTGTACTCCCTGCCCCTGTAGCATGAAGATCATTCCCTTCATGGGGCTCACCTACTGTTGGGTCCCCCTTTGGTCCCACTTGTGCCTGATCTAGCTGGGTTAGTCAATCTACTCTTTCAAGATTGGAATCTCCATTTCTCCTTTGCAGTCCCCCATTATTATTATACTTAGGCCTCTGGACTAGGGGTTTGATAATGAATGGATCCGGGCTAAACCTCATAGCATTAATTTTGGGGGCGGGGGTTCTCTGTTCCATGTCAATCAGGCCTCTGATTAATCTTCCATCCTTAAGTGTTAGTGCAATAACGTCCTGTTGCCCTATCTCTCCTGGCATTCTTTCTGCCCCCCCCTAATATCTGAATGAATTATGGATAGACAGTGTCTTTTGGCCCTGATCCAGTGTATAAGCTTATTCTTTAAGGAATCCTCGTCTTCTCTGCTATTTAGGGACAGTTTTGGAACATTTAACAGGTAAACAACATTGGTCCTAATAGGATACCTATCCCCCTCAGAATGACGATTCCATGTGGTGCGACGGATACGATCATTAAATGCTTGGGGATAGGGGTTCAGAGTAGGTTCCACCTTTCCTTTTCCTTTTTGTAGCCCTTTTACCAAGCAGGGTTCTCTTCGTGGATTCCCTGTTTCTTGGAGTAGAACACTAGCATTACTTCTAGGATAGTTGCGTAATCCAGTATTTTCCTCATTCTCCCCTTTTTGTAGCCCTTTTACCAAGCAGGGTTCTCTTCGTGGATTCCCTGTTTCTTTGCGTAGAACACTAGCATTACTTCTAGGATAGTTGCGTAATCCAATATTTTCCTCATTTACCCATCTCATACATCCCTGTGGTTGATGTAAAATCTTAGCTATAGCTGGGATAGGGTTGGGGTCAATATTCAAACTTTGAGGACGTGTAGATCTACCTTGGGGATGAAATGATGTAAGGGGGGTCTCCTTTCCGCTCTGAGCTCTATAGGTTCCCCTACCCCCCTCCTTTTCCACAATATCTGATAAGGTTCTTACTTCAAGTTTCAATTCCCTAACTTCCTGGATTAATCCAGAGAGTAGGTCATAAAGATCTGCTAGAGTTCTTGTTTTATGTTTTAAATGATTCACTGGTTCTAGATTGGGTGGAGATGTCCTCTCTCTAGCTAACTGTACAATTGGGATAGTTGGGTATAGCTCATCCACAGATTCCCCCTCTTGTACATTCTGTACTTTATTACTATTGAGTTCTGCCAAGACTGCGTATTTATTGAAGCACACAACTTCACACTCCTGCATATGACCCTTCTTCCTAATACTATCTATAGTGCATGGGTGTATGGATCGAGTTGTAGCATCCTTAGGGTTGCCTGTCCTAATATCGGTCGGTTCCTCCCCCTCTTGCTGGCTAACAATCTCTATTAGTTTATCTTCCTCTAATTCGACTTTCTTCGTGTAATAGGAGGTAATCTTTTTATCAGGACCTTCCAGGATAGTGGCCCTATTACATAGTAGTGACTCTACCTCCTCGATAAGATCATCAATTTCAGCTATAGTGCAGTTCTCGCCCGCATTCCTAAGTTTTTTTATAGATTTCTCCTTCCCCCTTGGGGGTTCTGATGCCTTACGTTTTCCCATATCTTGAGCCACCTATATAATGCTTCGGCTCTAATGGAACCAGTCCACAATATGTATTTATAAAAGAGATTAAAAGAAGGTCTAGTGGGGGTAAACCTAGATAATAAATATTAATTTCTCGTATGGCAAACGTTAAATATAAATTTTGCACTCATAAATACAAGCAGACCTCTTGCAGAAAATGAAGAGGCAGAGACCCGGCCCAGCCCCACTCCAAAATCTAACAGATAATGATGAAAGCGCTACACCAATAAAGGGAGACTTCCGTCCTAAGGCCCTCTATAAAAATACCTTTTTTAGGAGTAATTGTCGGCACAGTACCTCCAGGCAGCCATATACGTGTGAGCTGCCTAATCCGAACGTCTTTAAATGAATGTCAGGGGGGTGGCCCTGCCCTGCACACACCTCCTGACGCGCTTCCCACGGCGGCGGGAGCGCTGTTAGCAATTTAAAGGGCTCCTGCCCTGGACACACCTCCTGACGCGCTTCCCACGGCGGCGGGAACGCTGTTAGCAATTTCAAGGGCTCCTGCCCTGGACACACCTCCTGACGCGCTTCCCTGCATCATACAATGAGATCTTCCTTTTATGAATTGCAGATTCATAAATTATTAATGTGATCCCATGAGGCAGAGATATATAAATGTGTTAACCCTATAAAGTCTGTTTGAACACATTTTAAATGCCTTTGTCTCATAAAATGGTGGATGGATTTACTCAATGGTCTGTTTTCATATCAAGCTGAGCGTAAATCTGTTCTTTTATTTGGGCTATAGTTATGAGCAAAATTGCCTATGGAAGTGTAATGGGAAAACACTTGTTTTGCACACACACTTAACCATTATACCTGTGGACTAATGCGCACAACAATTGGCATGCAGAACTTTATCTGAATGAGTTTAACGAATTTCATGCAAGTCCATCCTTGGAGTCAAAAGTTATAGGCAAATCAAAAAAATATTGTTTTTATGGAAAGTGTACCACAACAAAAACTGTGGTGACCACCACTCTCTAATTGTTATAGTTTGTAAAAGTAGTTCTGAAGTTATGGTTAAGCCTCGGTTCACACTTAATATGTTGTTTTTGCTTATGTCTTTCATGCAGTTTGACAAATCTACACAAAATTTAGCGCTCGCATAGTGCATCTGACTAAATTTTGCATGTCTGTAGGAGCGCTAGGAGACTGGAGCGCCAGGAGCACCAGGCACAGCGCAAGCATAGCAGGGCAGAGGGGTGATTCTCCCCTCGCTCTCACCATCGTACCCATCATGAAATATACTTGTAAAGACTCAAAAGACTCGAAAGACTCACAAATACATCTGGGAGTATCTGGAATACATCATTTGTGACTGTGTATCTGGAAACCACAGGTAGACCACGTGACACTACCGCCTGCCTAAGAAAAAAGGGAGGAAAATCAAGATTGAGGATATTTTATGGGAATTGTGAGAAACTGCAAGAAAAAGGCAAGAAAATGGTAGGGCTTGTGTCCAGAGACTAACACTGGGATTCTTAAGAAGATTATCAAGCAACATTAAGCAATACTAAGCACTGAGCCCTAAGGCGGACGTGTGGACTAAATCGAATTAAATCAAAACTCGAAACAGCTCGGCACAGCCAGGAACCCCCTGGAATCACCAGGAGGGTACTCCACCCCGCTCCAACCCACGGTTTGGGAGGAGAGAAGGGAAGTGGGGGAGAGGTGATCCGTGAAACCAAGAGGTAACGCCTCCCACTTAACCAAGAGGAAAAGGAAAAGAGATCCGGACTCTGACGATGCGCTGACAAAAAAGAGAGCGAATAGCATCGCACAGATCCCCAGCCCATGTAGGGTTTTGAGCAGGACTGCCATAATCGATAGGAGTCTAGTAATGCAGGAAGACAGCTGGGAGAGGGCATATGTCAAAGAGGCAAGTCAAGCGGCAACTGGAAATACCCAAGAGGAAGAGGACAAGGGGTGAAAAGGCTCATTCCAATCTGACTATCACAAAATCACTGATTGTTACATGGCTGTGAGTAGCAACAGCCCTAGAAGATCTAAGAGGTGCATTCCGGGACTCAATCGACAAGTCCTCTTGGCCAGTGTCCCACCGCCGGCCCCCAAACCAAAACTGCCCAGAGACGTGCCTGATGTTGGGGGAGCACAAATACTATTACCACCACCAATCCCCCTATCACTGACAATAGTGGTCATGGAGAAGCACCCATCCAATGGGGGCTAAGCTGATGTAGCCTCTGTGGATGCCCCTGTGGATGCCAGTACTTTCACAAGAAAAACTGGAGTGAGGGGGTCGCCCCCTCCAGGTATCAGGAAAAACCCCAAAGCAGCAAACATCGAGAAGGTAACCTGCTTCCATCAGTATACTCCTAAATACTTCCTGCAATGGTTAACCCTCATGATACACTTAGCCCATTCGACACATCCAATACATCTAACTTTTACTCAGAGTTGGCTGCCATAGCGGAAACCATGGAGCTACAGGGACTAGAGGAAGATATAGCCCCCGGAAAGATTCACCCAAAATCACCAGGTCCAATGCTCCACTGTTTCCCAGACTACAGGCTAGGAAGTGGAGAAGCGGATCCATCAGACATAAAATCTCCCAAACCAAGTAGGTGGCCAGTGACAGGGCGCATACCACTGTCAGAGACATATAATATGGATGATAATTCAGAAGATCCAAGGGGTCTCCTCAAAGATATCCCTCAGACAGTGGCAGTAGGAAGCCGACTGGTGCGCATGAAATGTGGGCTGCCATTTTGAATTCAATGCAGGCAAATGTAATGCTGCTCCAGTTTCACTCAAATAAAATGGATATCCAGGTGTTCGGCTCTGGGATAGACGGCAAACTTGAAGTACTAAACACCCTGATAACAAGAGCCCAAACTAAAACAACTGAATGACTTCACTATCTGTACATGCAAGGAGGTAGTGGATAGACTGTAACAGCTGCTGAAAACCATGGAAGGAAATTTAAAAGAGGTTTGCTCTTCCCATATCAAGGAGGAATTTCATGCTAACTCATCATCAAATAAACCTGTCCCTTATGCAGAGAGTAGCAAGGATCAGCAGTATAGTCAGCATATACACCAACCTGATTGATCTATGGGCCGATCTATGGACCACCCTATGGAGCTTCCCGGAAAAACAAACCCGGCAGCAACCAGCACCCACTACCACTTGGCTAAACCCATCAAGGAAGCCCTTAAGGACGCGTCCCATTTGCAAGACAAAAGAAATACTGGAAGTCTTGGAAAGACCTCGCCTCTGCCCTTAACAAAAAGAGAGAGAAAAAGCAGAAGAAAGGGCAGGAACTGTACAAATCGTACAAATATTACAAAGGTCATGGAATCTGGTCCAAAAGAATCAAGTAAGGAATATTTACTCACTATCCCTGAAGAAACAAGTAAATATGCCATAAGCCATAAGGGAATGGCAGAATTCAGACAGTACCCCCTGTCTTGATCGGAATGTAGCGGTAAAGCATGCTTCCGAGGTGGATGGTGCAGTGGAAGAGAGGGGTACCACCTCCAGGGACCAACAAGATCTGGAGCCGGTGATTGACACCACAGAAGGGGTCAGCTCGCCAACCCCAAGACACGTAAACACGTCAAGAAATGAGCCCCAGGCCACGCAGCAGCCAAAACAAAACCCGGATACACAGGAACATATTCCCCAGTTGCTTCGGATCCCTGAATTTCTATTGACAACTTCAGCAGATGTGTTTAACCGGTCTACTATCTGAAGGCTTATAAAAGTGCTTCCGGATCTCAATCAAGTCACTACGGATGACATTGCTGCAATAAAATTCATACAAGCAAGAGGGAGACAGCACACTGACCCCACATTGGTCATCTTTTCTGGCCCGACTTAACAAACCAGATTCTTAAAAGAAGGGATCATCTGAGAGCTTGGGACATGGAGGTGTCTAAATATCAAGGGGACATATATCCCAATCCATTTTTAGCAGACTATCAGCTTAACGAAAACACACAAACATGGTCCGTCATGCTAGGGGAAAGTGGTACATTTAATCGTAATGAAAATACAGAGGGTAAAATTATTGAAAGACCCTTAGCCTAGCCGCCATTAAGAGTCCAAATATGGAAAGAAGAGGGGCGAAGAAAGATAGTAACAAGCTGTGACTCACCGGCCAGATGGAGCTGGCTCCCCTCAGTCATAGCTACAGAAAGGGACTGCAAAAGATGAATAAGAACTAACCAACCCGCGCCACCAAGTGGCATACTGAATGTTTACTCATGGAACATAGGCGGCCGGCAAGCAAAATTGGAAGACTCTGCGGTAACACAATTTCTAGGTTCCAATGACATTCTAATGATACAGGAATCTTGGGCCCAAGTGTCTATCCCCCTTATTGGATACAAAGAATATGTGAAACCGGCAGAGAAAAACAGTAGATCTGCAAGGGCAAAGGGGGGGCCTAGTGACATACATTAGTACTAACCTCCTAGCAAAAATATCAGAACCCATTAGGGAGGACTCACCCATTTTGCTGGTACGAATGGATGGCTGGGGAAAAACACTCAGGTACCGTCAATATTAGTTAATATATATATTAACACAAAAAAGGGAAAAAACGAAGGTAATAACTTGATAAAACAATTACTCTACATAAAACGCACAATATTTCCAGCACACTGGTTGATCTCAGGCGATTTCAACCACAATTTATTCCACAGTCCAGATGAAGAACACAGTCAAATGGTAGCAATGCCAAGTCAAACCATCCCATCCAACAAAAAGGACAAAATGGGAGAGAAGTTAATAAAGAGATGCAAGATCGAAGGCCTCTCCTCCCTAAATGGATGTATTGCGGCCATCACGCCCCCCGCATGGACAAGATCTGACGGGAAAATGGTATTGATCCTGGATCACACTGTATAACCATGTGAGGGACTACAAAAATCCTAGAGCGGGCGGAAAGCGATCATAACCCACAGATAATTCAGATACAATCCAAAGTGTGTAAGCAGGAAAAAGTGGAATGCTTCATTGGGGGAAGTTGGCACTGAAAAGCTCAAACGACTAAAGCGGAAGAGGTCCTGCGGAGAATGGAACTTACGAATATGGGGACCACAAATCTGACCTCTGCCTGGGTGGTCTTTACCAAGGATCTCACTATCCAGTGCCCTATGGGAAAAAACAGAAAGGGAGTCAAACTGGGGTATTGGAAGGGCGCACAATGGCCATGTGCAATCAGTACAATGAAAGCAGCTGTCTGTAAGCTGCTTAGGCAACTGCGAAGAGACCCAGAGGATGGAGCACTGCTCAACACACTCTGGGAGCAAAGGAAACTCCTAAAAAAGGAAAAATGGTTCTTTAAAAACCTCCAGCAGGAAATACTTTGGGCTAAATCACACTATGTGGCAGGTCAGGTCTATTGGATTCAGAACACTTCTGGAGACTGATTAGCAACCTTGAAAAAGGCCCAAAAGCTGCTGCACATAATGCTAACATAACTGAACAAGTCTGGGCTAGCTTCTTGAAAACACACTTCAGGGAAACCAACACCGAAAGAGAAATGCAAACTCAATGGGAGAAAGATGACATGAATAATCTGGAGATCTCTGCGTCACAGACAACAAAGATCATTGGGAATCCCAGATCTGACTGTGCGCCAGGCCCAAATGGCTTATCACAAGCAATATTCAAAGAATCAACAAAAAGATGGGCAGTTTTTCTGGCAGCGATGTTTAGCTATGTTTTGTCAACTGGAAATGCTCCAGCCAATTGGAAGGGCTCAATAATCCACCCGATATACAAAGGGGGAACGGCTGCTTCCCCAAACAATTTGTGTAAATTTTTGATGCAAAAGTGGCGCAAACTTATAAAATACAATTGTATTTTGTAAGTTTGCTCTGCATTTGCATCAAACAATTATGCAAATGCGATGCTTAAAGAGTATAAATATGGGCCCTAGAATTATGGGCAGCCGAAAATGGTAAGCTTCCAATAAATCAAACGGGCTTCGTCAAAAACCATGGGACAATATCAAACCTCCTGGCTCTGGGTTTGACCATCAATAGGGAAAAGGAAACTGGGACTCTGCTATATATGTGCTTCATTGACTTTAAGACAACCTTTGACTGTGTACCCCATAGCGATTTATGGACAAAACTACAGCTATAGGGGCTATCCCCAAATATGTTAAATGCTATAAAACCATTGTATTCGGATACATGGGTAAAGATGAAACTCAGGGATGGCAGATATCTATCCAGGGCTGTTAAAACAGCAGTGGGTCTGAAACAAGGCTGTGTCCTAGCTCCAATACTTTTTATTTTTTACATTGCAGACCTCTTCACAAGGCTAAATAGTCTATCCTCCCACTCACCCACCCTAGGGGGACATCAGGTATCCAACATACTTTACGCAGACAACCTGCTCCTGTTAAGTAATTACAGAGTAGGCATGCGTAAACTGATGGATAGCCTAGCAGAGTATACTAAAATGAATGAGCTGGAGATAAAGCAGCACAAAACTAAAATTATTGCCCTCAATCATCGGCCCTCAAAGCAGTGCAAATGTTACCTAAATGGTTATACAAAAGAGGTGGTGGCCACCTAGAGTTAACTAGTTGTCACAATAGTCTTGAGAGGAAATTATGCATGCCACAAGGAAGGGATAAAGAAAAAAGCACACTCACTGATTCATGCTTTCGTAACTATAGCTAACATCATTCGTGAGCACTCCTTTAAACCCCTAACAGCAGTAATGAGAGTAAAACTATTGCCAAAATTGGCGTGTGGCACTGAAATTATGAGGGTGATGGAGTCAACACTGTTAGACAGACTGCTGGTGAAATCATATATGCATGTCTTCCAACTACCCAGAGCAGCATCACCAGCCCAGATTAGATTAGAAATCTCCCTAGTGAAGTAGACCATAGCTAGACCGGCGGCATTTGTCAAGTGCTCTCATCAGTTGCGGCAAGCCTCTGATGGGACGCTGGCTAAACTAGTATGGGAGAAAATCAACCTAGAAAGGGGCAAGGGTAACTATAAGGAATATCTGGAAACCAGTCACTGTCTTGTCCAGTATTCAAGAAGGTTGTGAATAAATCAAGAAAATTGCATAGCTGGCTAGAAGACAGGGAGGAACTGGCCAATAGGTTCTTAAATCATATACAATACACAGGCAATCATTATTGATGGCTGCACCCTATGCCTTGAGAATTAAACATTGTTTCTTAAATCTAAGGTTGGGGAGATGCCCACGGTAGATTTTCTGCCTAAACTGAAGAATGAGACAAAAAAGTGCCAATCAGGAATGTCGTCTATGCCATCAGGCTGTAGAGACATTAGAGCACGTGGTTTGCATCTGCCCAGCCCTGGTGACTCAAAGGAAAAAAATGTTGAAGAATGAATTTAATAACCTATGGATCAGAACATGTAGACATGCCTTAATTGAAGTGCTCGGTCCCAGAAATGAGATACTAAACATCAGGCTGGTTCAATTTCTAGAGATTTTTTCCTTACTTACCTCTTTACCCTCCAGAATCCAAGGGACCATGTAGGGATTGTGTGCCAGCACAATTTTTATTAACGGCCCTTTAGGGGATTTGGGGGGTTAGGAACCACGTAAATTAGTACCCAGTCATGCTTTTAAAACATCTCACACATTTGTAACCCCAATGGTGTGGTACATCTAGAAACAGTCGTACCAGGGGCTCACTGGGCTCATATGTTGTTGTAATCACAATTGTAATGATGCTTGCACCTGTAAATAGTCACTTGAGGGGTTTATTTATCCATTGTATAGACTTTGTCCTCTCACTATTTAATTATAATTTTAACCATGTTTTACATTTGTAAACCAGCCAAACGAGGGGTGTGCGCATCACGTATCATTAAAGGATTTAGGCCCTCATTACAATCCTGGTGGTCGGTGATAAAGTGGCGGTAATACCGCCAACAGGCTGGCGGTAATTACCGCCAAATTATGACCATGGCAGTGTGTAGGAAAGTAGCCTCTTTCTAGCATGGTTACCCCCACTTTGGCCTGTTTTTGATTGTGTGTCAGTGTGTTTTTACTGTGTCACTGGGATCCTGATAGCCAGGATCCCAGTGCTCATAGATAAAAACCTATATGTCATTGTGTTTTGCCTGTCTCACTGGGATCCTGCTAGCCAGGACCCCAGTGCTCATAGTTTGTAGCCTAATGTGTATGCCTGTACTGTGTCCCTGAGGCTCTGCTAATCAGAACCTCAGTGCTTATGCTCTCTCTGCGTTTAAATTTGTCACTGTAAGCCAGTGACTTCATTTACTAATTTCAATTGGCACACTGGACCCCCCCCTTATAAGACCCTAGCATGTGGTACTTAGGTACCCAGGGCATTAGGGTTCCAGGAAATCCATATGGGCTGCAGCATTTCTTTTGCCACCCATAGGGAGCTCAGACAAACCCTTACACAGGACTGCCTTTGCAGCCTGCGTAAAATAGTCCACACACTATTTCACAGCCATTTTCACTGCACTTAAGTAACTTATAAATCACCTATATGTCTAACCTTAACTTGCTGAAGGTTAGGTGCCAAGTTACTAAGTATAAGGCACCTGTGCACTAGCAAAGGTGCCCCCACATAGTTCGGGGCCATTTCCCTGGACTTTGTGACTGCAGTGACACCATTAACACGTTTGCACTACATAGAGGTTAATACCTATATGTAGCTTCACAATGGTAACTCCGAATATGGCTATGTAAAATGTCTAAGATCATGGAATTATCCCCCCATTCCAAATCTGGTATTGGGGAGCCAATTCTGTGTATCCTGGGGGCTCCACGATGGGCCCCCAGTACTGCCAAACCAGTTCTCTGAGGCTTGCCCTGCAGCTACAGCTGCTTCCACCCCATAGTCAAGATTCTGCCCTCCTGGGTCTGGGCAGTCCAGTCCCAGGAAGGCAGAACAACGCATTCCCTCTGAGAGTAGGGTGTTACACCCTCCCCCTTTGGAAACAGGTGTTACAGGCTGGGGAAGGGTAGCTTCCCCCAGCCTCTGGAAACGCTTTGAAGGGCACAGATGGTGCCCTCCTTGCATAAACCAGTCTACACCAGTTCAGGGACCCCTTGTCCCCTGCTCTGGCGGGAAACTGAACAAAGGAAAGGGGAGTGACCACTCCCCTGTCCATCACCACCCCAGGGGTGGTGCCCAGAGCTCCTCCAGTGTGTCCCAGACATCAGCCATCTTGCTTTGCAAGGTGTGAGGGCACTCGGGAGGGCTCTGAGTGGCCAGTGCCAGCAGGTGACATCAGAGACCCTTCCTGATAGGTCCATACCTGATAAGGTAGTCAATCCACCTCTCAGGGTAATTTAGGGTCTCTCCTGTGGGTTCTCTTCAGCTTCTGCTTGCAAGTTTCCTTCAGGAATCCTGTGCAACAACTTCAGCATCCTCTGATCTCAGATCATCCGCAGCCTGCTCCAAGAAACGCTGTAACTGCAACAAAGTGTCTACAAGAGACACTTTTCTTCAGCAACCTCAGCTCCAAGTGAGCAACTGCAATAGTTTCCACAGTGTGCATGCTCTGGGGACTCCCTGTCTTCATCCTGCACTAGAAGGACCAAATAAATCTCCCGTGGAGTCACTCACCTGCTCCAAGCAGTCACCTTCCAAGGCGACAAGCGGTACCCTGGGACTCCTCTCATGGCAAGGAGCTTTCTCCTAAGGACACAGTGAGTGGACATCATCGACATAGACTGTCCTGGGGTCGTGCTGACGCAATTTGGAGGAGGTAAGACCTTGCCTTCCCTGAGAACAATGGTACCCATGTGTTTTGTGTCTTCTTTGCCTCCAGAGGCTTCTGTGCACTCTTTGAAAAATTCCTTCATGCACAGCCTGGCCCAGATCCCCATCACTCCACCCTGTGATGCTCAGCTCGCTGAGTTGTTCTCCAGTGGCATGCAACCTTCTTTTATTGTGCTGCATAATTTGCATTTTGTACCTCCTTTGAACCCGGATCCTTGGCTTCTGGGGGTGCTGGCTGGCATCCTGAGGGGTCTCTAAAATTCTGAGAGCCTCCTCTTCCTCCTCACACAGAGTTGAGGCCCGAGGTCCTTCCTGGGTCCATCCAGCGCCATTTTGATGAAAAATGCTTTTTTGCCGTAGCCAAGGCTTGTTGGTGCCTTCCAACACAAAATCTCATCTGCAACAATCTTCACACCGTGGGACATCTTTTGCATTAAGCAGGAACCTGCTGGCATCTTCCAAGGGTACATTTCTGCAGTCTTCAACTAACCGGGGACTCTTCATTTGCACCGTCTTCTGGGATGGCAGGGGTTCCTGTCCTTCCTGAAACTTCTTTTGACTTCTGGACTTGGTCCCCAGGTCCAATAATCCAACAATTGTTCCTTGCAGACTTGGTTGGCTGCTACAAAATCCCCAAAACTCCTGTAGTGTGTCCTAAGGAAACTTGCAGTACTTTACTCCTGCTTTTCTGGGGTCTGGGGTGGGGGAAATGTATTTACCTTTACTGTATTCTTACTCTCCCAGCGATTCTGCACATACTACCCATGTCTAGGGGGAATTCGTGATTCACATTCCACTATTTTAGTACTTATTTACTTGTATATAAGTACTATGTAACTATAAGTGGCATTGCATGAGCTTTGCATGTCTCCTGGTTCAGCCTAAGCTGCTCTGCTATAGCAACCTCTAACGCCCTAAGCTGCTAGAACACTACTACATTCACTAACGAGGGATAACTGGACCTGGTGTAAAGTGTAAGTACCCAAGGTACCCACAACAAACCAGACTAGCCTCCTACACAGTGAGAACTCAGATAGACAGCCACTTTACCACACTGACCACCATGGCGGTAGCTGCCTACAGCCAGGTGGAAGCCAATGTCCAGCCCACCATATTAAGACCCTGCAATCTGCCACCTCTTCCGGGGCGGTACTAAAGACATCAAAACTCTGGCGGAAACACTGCACAGAAGTGAAAGGACTCACCATTGGAGACACAGGGAACAACCACGCCACCAGGGAGCCCGAGCTGCATGTCTTCCCCATGCTCTTCTACGTGCTGCTCCACCACGAACACCAACGACGGCGAAGGCGACGATGGTGAGTACAGCAGCCTAGCACACAAGGGAGGGGGGAGGAAAAAGAAAGTGACACACACAACACACACACACACCCACCCCCAACACCATACACACAATCAGCTGCAGTAATAAAACATACATACCCCGTACCTCGGATGAATAATACAAGAACAACAGGAATTTACTAAAGTGAGTGTAATAAGATCAAAACAGTATAAATAAGATATATGCAATGTAACTGGTACATACAAATGTACAGTTAAAGGGACACTGCCCAGTCCTCAGTGTGCGTGGGCCAAAGGGCCACAGGGCCACAGGTCACTGTCCAAGGCCCCACTTGTCACCTGCACCAACATGGAGAGAACACTGTAGGGGCATAATTTGGAAAATAGGCAGGCACCTCAGGGGGACAGGGAATGGGGGCACCTCAGCCAGCAGATGGAACAAGACCACTGGTTCTGGAGGGGGCAAAATGTCCTGTGCTCTGTCCTGGGGAGTGCAAGGCCACAGTCTTTCAAGTGGGTGACTTGCCCACATGCTCTGGAGTGGGCATCTCGCCCTGTGCTCTTGATCATGGGGAGGCTGGGGTTAGTGTGTGTCTTACCCACTGGTTCTGGATGGGGCCTCGTGCCATGTGCTCTTGATCCTGGGGGGACTGGGGTTGGTGGGTGTCTTACCCACTGGTTCTGGAGGGGGCTTCATGTCGCGTGCTCTTAATCCTGGGGCGGCTGGGGTTGGTTGGTGTCTTACCCACTGGTTCTGGAGGGGGGATCATGCCCTATGCTCTTGATAATGGGGAGTGCAAGGTCACTTTCTCTCAGGTGGGTGTCATACCCACTCGATTTGCAGGGGGCAGGCTGCACAGCAGCCCAAGGACACAGGATTACATTCCTTCAGCCGCCTGTGATGGCTGCCCAGTGGTGGTAGTGGTGCTGCTGCTGCTGTTGGGGGGAGGCTCCAGCTGAACCCCTGGAGCCTCGGATGGTTGCCCAGTGGTGGTGCTGCTGCTGGTGGGGGGGGGAGGCTCCAGCCCGTCCCCTGCAGCCTCGGATGGCTGCCCACTGGTGGTGGTGGTGGTGCTTCTGCTGCTGGTGGGGAGAGGCTCAGCCCATCCCCTGCAGCCTCGGACGGCTTCTCACTGGTGGCGATGGTGCTGCTGGTGGGGGAGGCTCCAGCTCATCCCCTGTAGCATTGGATGCCCCAGGCACCTTGTCCTTCCTGCTTGCTGATGCTGGCACCTTGCCCTTCCTGGCAGCAGCTGGGTCTGGCTCCTTGCCTTTCCTGGCAGCAGCTAGAGCTGGCTCCTTGCCCTTCTGGGCAGCAGCTGCGGCAGGCACCCTTTCCTTGAGGCTGGCTGGTGCAGGCTCCTTCACCCTCTGCACCAGTGCCCTGGATCCTTTCCCACCACGAGTGGGTGTGGAGACTACTGGGCCCGTGGACTGATTGGCTGAGGTGCTTTCCTGGGTTTTTGCCACCCTGGCCAGACATGAAGGACTGGGGAGGGAGGGTTAGGAGGAAGAGGGAGTGGTTGTAGGAGGTGTCTGTCTGCTGAGTTAAGGTGCAGGTGCATGGGCTGTATGCTGTTATGAGGTGGATGGTTGTTGGGTGTCTGAGTGCTTGCATTTGTGTATTTTAGGAGGAGGGGCAGACACAGTGGGAGAGGACACAGGGGACGTGTGCACGACTGTTGTGGAGGTGTCTGCCAGTGAGGTGTGTGTTCTGCTAGGTGTGGTGGTGATGCTGGTAGTGTATGAGGATGTAGTGCATGCAGATGTGAGTGTTGACGCAACTGGGAGAGAGGTGGAGGAGGAGGAGGAGGAGGGGGAGACAGTGGAAATTGTGGATGGTGGTATATCTGCATCTGGATGCTGTTTGTGTGAGTGCCTGTGGGATGATGTGTGATGCTTGTGTTTGCCAGTGCCACTCTTGTGTGTTGTCTTGTGTGCATGCTCGTCTGCCTGTGTTCTTGGGATAGGTTGGGGTTGAGGGGAATGGGATTGGGAAGAGGAAGTTGGAAGGAAGAGGGTGGAAACAGGGACAATGGCTGCCATCAGAGAGGAGGCCAGAGGCTAGATCGATCTCTGTTGGGCCACCAAGCCAGTGTGAATGCATTAGTTTGTTGCATTTGGGCTGCCAGCCCCTGGATGACATTTACAATGGTTGACTGCCCTATAGAGATTGATTCTCACTCAGGGCATCAGGTCTCACTGGGGCAGGGCCTGAGGTGCCTGGGGTGAAGGAGATGCCCACCCTCCTGGGTGAGCGAGCACGGGCAACTCGATGAGGGGCTGCTGGAAGGGCGGTGTTGGTACCACCAGGGAGCTTTCATCAGAGGAGGTATCTGTGTCTGAACTGTCCCCTCCAGTCTCTGCCGTGGTGCTTCCCTCGCCCTCCATCCCACTGGTGGACACTGTTAACCAATGAGGAGTTGCACAGCGGTTCCCGACCGCCTCCCGTAACGGCACACAACGTCAGCGGAATTACCTAATTTCCACCTGTCCCTCCACACAGGACAGGTGGACACCATTTCGGGGGGTAGGGGGGCAGGCCCTGGATAATAACTGAGTCACTGTTAAAATTTGGACATACAGGACAAATCCCACTTACCCATTACAAATTGACATCATGCATTGTACTGTTGTGGCCGCAATGTTCAGTTTGTGACCGGCACCTTACTCTTTTGTTCCTTAGATTACTACTGCTGTGGATGAATAAGAGATGGAGACATACCGTGTTCAGACCCCTGGTGGACTTGGCAACAATGGAGGACAGGCACATCATTGCCACCTATAGACTTGACAGGGCCACAATCACAGAGCTGTGTGCCCAATTATAGCCTGACCTGATATCTGGTATCCGTCACCCCACTGGTGTCCCCCCTGTTGTGCAAGTTCTGGCAACTGGTTCTTTACAAGTGACAGTGGGCTTGGCAGCAGGAATGTCACAGTCAATGTTCTCAATAGTGCTGACAAGAGTATTGTCTGCCCTGATTAAGCACATGTGTAGCTACATTGATTTCCCTCAGGTGGAGGATTTGGCCACCATGAACGCTGACTTCTATGCAATGAGACAGATCTCCAACATCATTGGGGTAATTCATGGAACTCATATTGCATTATCCCTCCCATCACAATGAACAGGTGTTCAGAAATCGTGAGAGTTTCCACTCCATGAATGTACAGATGGTGTTCTTGGCGGACCAGTACATCTCCCATGTCAATGCTAAGTATCCTGGGTTGGTGCATGATGCCTTTATCCTGAGGAATAGCAGCATCCCAATGTAATGGCCCAACTACTGAGACACAGGGCGTGACTAACAGGTGAGCCCTGGTTCCCACCCAGTAGGTGTTGGTGGATGGGTTTGGTGTGGGCCATTTGGGATAGTGTGTGGCTAAGAGTTGTCCCTCAATATTTGCAGGTGACTCTGGTTACCCCAACATATCACGGCTACTGAGCCCTGTGAGGAATGCATGGACAAGGGCAGAAGAACATGACAATGTGGCACATGGAAAAACAAGAGAAATAATTGAAAGAACCTTTGGCCTCCTGAAGGCCAGGATTCCTGTGCTACTCACCCAAGAAGGTCTGACAGATAATTGTGACGTGCTGTATGTTGCACAACCTTGGCTTGAGATGCCATGTGCCTTTTCTTCAGGAGGAAGAGGCTGGAGATGCCTGTATGGCAGCAGTGGACCCTGTGGACAGTGAGGATGAGGAGGCAGAGAATGAGGATGAAGAAAGCAGAACAGTAGTGATCAGACAGTACTTCCAATGACACACAGGTAAGACAGTGTTACTTCACATTTCATTGTCATTATTTTGTATATCTTTGGCACAAGCATGATGTTATGTCCCACTTCTATACACACTTCCTGTACCCTTTGGCAATTCATTTTGCAGATGTTGGTGCCCCAATATCGCTCCTGCTGTGATCACTGCAGGCACATACAGGTCTTTTCTATGTGCACAATTACTGTATAGTTGAATTGCAATGTTTGAACCTGGTTAAGCGAATACATAATTTAAAAATGTAACATACTCCATACTTGTTTTTTTTTTCCAAGGGTGTTTATTGAAGTGCTAAGAGGAAGAGGTGCAAGTGCATTGGGATGGGGTGATGATGGAGGAAAGTCCAGGGTGTTGTTCCAATCTGTTTGTGGCACAGGTGCATTGTCCAAGGGGACATAGATAGGGGAGCAATGGCAGTTGAAGGTGGACAGGGTGACATAGTGGGGCACAAGGGTGACAATCAGGAGAGTCTCATTTCCTGGCAGGGGTCTTGGCAATAATCTCTGGCTTCTGCCTGGATCGCAGGGAAATTTTGCGGTGTCGTTCTCCTGCAGGGAGAGGGGTGCTGGTGGCCTGTAAGTCCTGTGGCGGTGCCTTCTGTCCACTAGCGGCAATGGAGGTGGAAGGCAGTTCAGATGTCTGTCTAGTGGCAGGGCGCTGCTGTTGTGAGACTGCCTCCCTCATAATGTTGGCCATGTCTGCCAGCACCCCTGAAATGGAGACCAGGGTGGTGTTGATGGCATGCAAGTCCTTCCTAATCCCCTGGTACTGTCCCTCCTGCAGCTGCCTGTTCTCCTGCACGTTGTCCAGGATCTGGCCCCTCGTGTCCTGGAAATGTTGATATGCTCCTAAGATCTCGGTGAGTGCCTCCTGGAGAGTCGGTTCCCTGGGCCTGTCCTCCCCCTGGCACACAGCACTCGTCCCAGTTTCCCTGTTGTCCTGCACCTCTGTCCCCTGAACCGTGTGCAAAAAGCCACTGACCCCAGGTTCCTGATTGTCTTGGGTATGAGGTGTGCCCGGGAGTCCCTGTACAGGTGGACTCACTGCTGATTGATGTGTCCCGGGGACACAGGGTGGGTGCTGTGGTGGTGTTTCTAGATGGGGGAGGCTCTGTGGTGGTGTGTGACTGGGCTTGGGTAACTGACTGTCCAGAGGTCCCTGATCTGCCAGGTTGGTCATCCAGATCCAGGCGACCAGAGTTGCTGTCATCACTGTGGGCCTCTTCAGTTGGGGGACTGGATAGTGCTGGCACCTCTTCTTCGATGACATTGTCTGGGATACCTGTGGGGATGTAAATGATGTGTTATTGTTTCCGTGTGTGACACATTCTGCATCGATAGGTTGCCCTATTTGGTTGTATTTGTCCTGGCAGCGTTCACTTGTGTAAGTTGGTATATGGTGGGCTAGCTGATTCTCCCTAGTGTGCATGCTTTGGTGATAAGTGTCCATGCAGGGCTGTGAGTGATGCTCATGCATTGGTAGTGCATGCAGAGCTTGGCATTGGAATGAGTGGGATGTGTGGGAGGTGGTGGAGTGATGGGAGTGAGGGTGAGGGTGAGGGTATGTGATGGCAGGCAGGTAGGGGGTGACAGAAGTAGAGATTTGACTTACCAGAGTCCAGTCCTCCGCCTACTCCGGCCAGGCCCTCAGGATGCATGATTGTCAAGACTTGCTCCTCCCATGTTGTTAATTGTGGGGGAGGAGGTGGGGGCCCACCATTAGTCCTCTGTTCAGCGAGCTGGTGTCTTGCTGGAATGGAACGTGCCTTCCCCCGTAGGTCATTCCACCTCTTCCTGATGTCATCCCTTGTTCTTGGGTGCTGTCTCACAGCATTGACCATATCCATGATTCTCTGCCATAGCTCCATCTTCCCAGCTACCAATATCTGCTGCACCTGTGCTCCAAATAGCTGTGCTGTGAGATGCATGGATGGTGTATGGGTGATGGTGTTCTGTGGCTCTGGTTCTGTGGGTGCCCCTGGCGTGTCTCTCTGGCATGTAAATTGTTTGTAGTGGTAAAGGGTTGTGGGGAATGTCGGTGTGTGTTTTATAGTGGGGTGTGGTGTGTGTATGTGTGTCAGGTGTATGTAGTTTGTATTGACCAACGTGGTGTTGTTTTGTATGTGTGTGTGTATTTTGAGCGTGGCGGTATGTACCACCAATGGTTTACCGAGGCTGAATGTCCGCCGAGGTGATTCATGGGGCATAATGATGGGGGCATATTTCTGCTGGTGTAACTATGTGGGTTTTGGACCCGCCATTTTATCACTGACCTTTGCCGTGGCGGACTTGTGGCTGTGTCTGTATAGTGGCAGATTTCTATGTGAGGGTCATAATACGCGTAGCAGTATACCGCCGCGGTTGCGGTATGTTGGCGGCAGTCAGCATGGCAGTAAGCGGCACTTACTACCAATGTCATAATGAGGGGCTTAATATTTACTTTCTACCTAGACAGGATAGAATGTCCCTTAATGATTTTAAAACCAAGTTGACATGCTCTCTAGTCTTTGATCCATCAATTGAGCGCTAGGAGAAAGCACTGCATGTATCAATCCAATGTCAAAACTTCAAGGAAAGTCTTTACTATTGTTTTTCACCAATTGTCACCAATTGCATGATTGCAGGGTCAGCCTGTCATCATGTGCCCAAAAATATGGTTTTCCATGCAACCTCTCATCAGTCAATGCTATATCTTCATAAGTTTAGCCCCTCAAATCATGTATTGCCCTGGAAGGGTGATCAGACCAATGTGGTAGGGTGCTGAACTTGAACAGTAAAATCAACTTCACTCCCCAGGATACAATTCTGTTCAGTCATGATTAAGCATGGGTAGCAGGACCAAACTTTGGAGGAGAGGGGAATGAGAGAGAAACAGACTGACAGAGCGAATTGGTCGCATCTGATGTGATTTTGTCGAATGTTAAGGGACTCACACTAGTGTTCTTGCAATTTAAAGTAAAACGTTTAGCAAATGGTTGTTTGTTGTTCACATCTGTAGTTTAGTTCATAATCAGAAATAATAAAATACCCAAGGTGATTTTCATTTTTATTCTTACTGGCTTCAGAAATGCAGGTCACAATGAACCCAATGTGGATGAAGCCGAATCAGAAATGCTGAACTTCAAGTTGAAAGCAATCCTACAAATAAAGGTAAAGGGATGCAGGGGAGAAAACACAGCAAACTATGCCAAACTGTAAACCACAAGCTGGTCAAGGTTCAGGCACAAAATCAGGCAACTATGGGAACTAAACCAAGAACAAATAAAACGTGAAGAACAGGTAATCCTGCGAAAGAATTATAGCAACAGGGAAGGAGCCATTGGAACACAGAACGTTGCCAAACACATTTCCAAGAAAAGTGAATGGTTTATAAAGCAATGGTAATATTCATGACCTAGTAGTCTCACCCCTCAAAATTCCAGGAAACCAGTCCTAAACCTGCACTAGGTTGACTGTGGTAGACAGGTCATAGGCCAGTCCACCACAGTCAACTTAGTACAGGTTCAGTTGCATCTTCTTCCCATAGCAAGTCCCTTGCTCTGTATGCTTTGCTTATTCCTGACATAATGGCATGGAGAAGGAGGAGATAAGTGATGTATTGAATGGTGGGCCACTTGTAGAGATCTTGCGATACTGGCAAAAACTCTTATGAAATGTCTTTATTCTGAATGGCCATTTTGTAAAGTCCCTCATCTATGTACCATCCCTAATTGCTTATTCTTTGCTATCTAACTGTCCATGGAAGATAGAAGAGAACCCTGGTCACTTGAAGCAGCACAAGTAGAAGAAGGCCTCTTACCTGTACATCCCAGGACCCGGAGGCAGCAATTCTTCAACAGTAAGTCGATTCTTGCAAGACAAAATAAAACAACACTCAGGTCGTAAAAAGACTTGGTCCAGATTTACTAAGATTTTGTTTAAGTGTAGGGTCATTTTTTGGCACAGCCCTAATCCAAAATCTATTTTGAGATTTACTAAGCCATGGAAAGTGGATTTGCACAGCTTTGCACGGCTTAGTAAATACAAACTAAAACAACACATGGTATTGACTTGCCTTTTGTCAGGAAGGGAATTCATGGGTGGTGTATGAAAGTTGAGTAAATCTAAGCCCCTGTATGCAAAAGTTATGATAATTGCCAATACCTGTCTCAAAGTATTAGTCAAGGAATCTGAACAGATGTTTTTCCAAGAAGAAGATTGAGCTCACTTGAGTAGGATGATTCTGTACTTCTAGAGTCAACGAACATTGTGATGTGTAAACCATTGTTAAATGAGTAGGTTTTTAGCTACTGAATATTACTCATAATAACAGGCACCTGAATTAAGAGTTAAGGGACACCATGATGAAGAACCCTTATAATATAATTGTTATTGACCATTGTCCAGAGTAAAAGTTCCTTCAATTCTGATAAAAAAATACTTCTGGGGAATTATGTGATGAAATAGAAAGCCTTAGGAAACTGTAATAGAACAAATGTGTTAAATCTGCGGAACACAAAACCCAACTGCAACAGAACTACACAAGGTGGCAATAGATGATACAAGATGCACAAGACAGCCACGGTAATTCAGAGCAGATCGCCTGGGTTGTTTATGGCAGAACTACATCATATAACTTAAACTAGAGAAGGCATAAATTCTAAAAACCTCAATTGACATCCAAGAGGAGAAGAGGGTAACACTGGATGGGTGACAGATCCTGATTTTGGATCAGTGTTCTTTCTCTCATCCCATTTCCACTACGCATTGCAGAATCTTTTCATCTCATCAGTGCAGGGTTAACCTTTGCTCTGATAGTTTTAAGGGTGAAAAGAGATTTGGTGTTCTTCTCTGTCCACATTGTCTCGTATAAGGAAATAAAAGACTACATTACACAAACATCTGTAGAATCTGTTATTACAACTGGACCATTAGAGCCCTATATGTTGTAGCAGATATATGTGGTCATTACGACCCTGGCGGTCAGAGACCGCCAGGGGTAATGTGGCGTCCATACCGCCAATAGGCTGGCGTGGTTTGCACCGCCAGGAAGAGGCTGGCGGTAATGGGTGTCCTGGGGCCCCTGGGGGTCCCTGCACTGCCCATGCCACTGGCATGGGCAGTGCAGGGGCCCCCTAACAGGGCCCTGGCCACCTTTTCCCTGTCTGCATAGCAGACAGTGAAAAGCGCGATGGGTGCTACTGCACCCGTCGCACGGCCGCAACACCGCCGGCTCCATTAGGAGCCGGCTCCTATGTTGCGGCCTCATCCCCGCTGGCCCGGCGGGCGCAAACATGGTTTGCGCCCGCCGGCCCAGCGGGGATGTCGTAATGGGGGCCGCAGGAGTGCGCCACATTGGCGGCCGCACAGTGGTTACCCAAGGTCGTAATGACCCCCTTAGTGTGTAATACAACAAAAATGTAAGATTTTCTATAGTCAAATAAGCAGGAAATATTAGCCATAACAAAACAGACGGTCAAGAAACTGTGTATAACCATATCAAATTTGTTTTCATCAAAAGTGCACATGCTTCAAACATCTGTTTACCTATAGTTACAGTTTCTGGTTATTTTGTTAGCAAATATGTTAACAGATGGGAAAAGTATACACTTGTGCAATGTAGGTTTGCTGGACAACAATGCAAATGAAACCTTTGAGGATCTTCTTTTCCACTGGTGACAGATTATAGTAGTAAAAAAAATATTAAAGCAATCAAGGCACTGAGGAAAGTATCTTACAAATTGTGACAGTATAAGAAGAGCTTTAAGTACTTACCTATTTCCTTCTGAAAGCATGCATTTAAGATTCAAGAATTCATCTTCGAGTTCCCCAGCTTCAATATTAGAGTCTTTTGTAGAGGTCAAAGTAACCTCCAAATTTCCTCACCATTTTAAAGGGAGTGCACTGTCAGTAAGCTCTTTAATATTATTATGAAATCCCCAAGTTATACTGTGTTCCTTCATTTGTTTGAGCCTTTCTTGGGTAGAATTTATAGTGGTATCCACAAAATCATTGACAAATTTTACACTAAACGTATCTTTAGGTTTTGTGAGGTACACTACCCTGACACTCATAATTAAATTGATACCTACTTGCACTGTTTAGAAGGCAACTTCACCTGCATGCTCAAAGGCTATAGAATTTCCGGATAAAAGTACTTCACTGAAACTCAGTTCTCTGCAGACAGGGGGCACTGGTTGCAAGAATGAAAATGAACAAAAAGACAGAAAGATCAAATGATTTTGCAATATTTGTCTATTAGATTTACTATACAACTTTCATATGAGATGGCCAAAGTGATAAGAAACTTTCCATTTTATCAACTAATATGCATGCTTTATGATGGTGCTATTCATGCATGATCCATGATGGTCAGTTTTCTACCATTCTGTCCTGAGTGACCGCTCAGCCCTCCACAGGGCTTGGTCGCCCCACTCACTGCTGCCGCTCCTGCCTGCCTTTGCCGCCTCCTGCCTGCAGATTCCTTCGCTCGCTCGCTGCTCCTGGGATTTCCCGCCGCTGCCTCCCTGCGGCCCCGCCCCCCTGTGATTCCATTCGCCGGACCGCTCCCGCCACCCAGCTGCTCCTCCCTCCCGGCTCCTTACTTATGACGCCCCCAGAGCGACCGCGCAGCGGACGCGCGCAGCGGGAGCTCCGACTGAGCGCCGAAGGTGCGCCAAAGGTAAGCCCGTCTGCGCCCGTCCGCGCCTGGACCGCGCCCAGCGCCAGACCCCCTGGTCCTCGCCCTCGCCAGCACACCCTGCACAGCTACGATGCCAGAACCCTCCACGCACTCAACGCCGGCCGAAACACCGCCTGCTACCGAGCCACCCCGAGACGCACCCACGGACCCTTCACCTGCCTGACCTGCCGCTTCACCAGCCTACGACCCAACACTGCACCTACTAAACCGAGCCCCAGCAACAAACACCTGATGTGCATCCTGCTCAACACCCGCTCCGTTCACAGGCATGCCGTCGAACTCTGGAACCTCCTCGACTCGACAGCACCAGACATCGCCTTCCTGACAGAAACCTGGATGAACGCCTCCTCAGCACCCGACGTCGCCATCGCCGTCCCAGAAGGCTACAAAATCACCAGGAGGGACTGCGTCAACCAGACAGGAGGAGGCATCGCCATCATCCACAAGAACACCATCCGCATCACGACCAACTCTGATGACAAATTCACCTCCGCCGAACACCTCCACTTCCAGATACACACCAACCCCAAGACCACGCTCAGAGGCACCCTCATCTACAGACCACCGGGACCACGCACACAGTTCAGTGAAGACATCACAGACTTCGTCAGCCCCCACGCCATCAATTCCACCGACTACATCCTCCTGGGGGACCTCAACTTCCACCTGGAGGACGACAAGGACCGCAACACCACTGCTCTACTGGACAACCTGGCCAACCTCGGACTCAAGCAACTGGTAACCACCCCTACACACCACGCCGGCCACACGCTTGACCCAGTCTTCTCATCCAGCAAATATGTCACCTTCAGCCACTCCACCAATCTCCAGTGGACTGACCACAGCTGCGTCCACTTCAGCTTCAGTAAAACGACGACCCACCACCACCCTCAACAAACCCCCCGCAGGAGCTGGAACAAGATCACCGGCGACCAGCTCACCACCTTCCTCAGCCAGAACCCCCCCACCAGCTCAACGGACCCCAACGAAGCCGCCAACAACCTCACACAGTGGATCACCAACTGCGCAGACGCCCTCGCACCACTGAAGAAGAACCCCCCCAGCAGACGCAGCAGCAAGAAAGCCTCCTGGTTCACCGACGAGCTCATCACCTCCAAGAAGAACTGCCGCTCCCTGGAGAACACCTGGCGCACCAACCAGACCACAGACAACATGACGGCCCTCAAACACGCCACCCGCAAACACCACCAACTGATCCGCGCCACAAAGAAGACAGCCTTCAAGGAACGACTGGACAACAACACCCACAACAGCAAGGAACTCTTCAGCATCGTCAAAGAGCTCTCCAACCCCGACGCCGGAAACGATGACATCACTCCCTCGCAAGACCTCTGCGACTCCCTCGCAGCCTTCTTCCACGACAAGATCGCCAACATTCACAACAGCTTCGGCCCACCAACCACAAACCCCACCACCGAACCGATGCCCCCCACCGCCACCCTCCGCACCTGGACCCCAGTCAGCACCGAAGACACAACACGCACAATGAACACCATCCACTCCGGATCCCCTACGGACCCCTGCCCACACCACATCTTCAACACGGCTGACCACATCATCGCACCCCACCTCCGTGACATCGTCAACGCCTCCTTCAACACCGCCACCTTCCCGGAGTGCTGGAAACACGCCGAGATCAGTGCCCTGCTGAAGAAACCAACTGCAGACCCCTCCGACCTCAAGAACTACCGCCCCATCTCGCTCCTCCCGTTTCCTGCCAAAGTCATCGAGAAGACCATCAACAGACAGCTAGCTGCCTTCCTCGAGACCAACGGATCCCTCGACCACTCGCAATCCGGCTTCCGAGCCAACCACAGCACGGAGACCGCCCTCATCGCAGCCAACAGACGACATCAGATCCCTAATGGACAATGGGGAAACTGCGGCCCTCATCCTCCTGGACCTCTCCGCAGCGTTCGACACTGTCTGCCACCGCACCCTGGTACAGCGCCTGAACAACACCGGCATCCAGGGGAAGGCCCTGGAGTGGATCGCCTCATTCCTCGCCGGAAGAACCCAGAGAGTCCGCCTCCCCCCGTTCCGGTCAGCGGCCACCGAAGTCATCTGCGGAGTTCCACAAGGGTCATCGCTCAGCCCCACCCTCTTCAACGTCTATATGAGCCCCCTCGCAACCATCGCACGTCAACACAACCTCAAGATCATCACCTACGCCGACGACACCCAGCTGATCCTCTCCCTCACCAGCGACCCGGACGCCGCCAGAGCCAGCCTACACGAAGGGATGAAAGACGTCGCCGAATGGATGAAGAACAGCCGCCTGAAACTGAACTCAGACAAGACGGAGGTCCTCATCCTGGGATCATCACCATCCGCCTGGGACGACTCCTGGTGGCCCCCCGCCCTGGGAGCCACCCCCAAGCCAACGGACCACGCTCGCAACCTAGGCTTCATCCTGGACTCCTCCCTCTCGATGACCAGACAAGTCAACGCCGTCTCATCTTCATGCTTCAACACCCTGCGCATGCTTCGAAAGATCTTCCGGTGGATCCCCACCGAGACCAGGAAGACGGTCACCCAGGCCCTCGTCACCAGTCGGCTGGACTACGGGAACGCCCTCTACGCCGGCACCGCCGCCAAACTCCAGAAGAAACTCCAACGGATCCAGAACGCCTCAGCACGACTCATCCTGGACATCCCCCGACACAGCCACATCTCCGAACACCTGAGAGACCTGCACTGGCTCCCCGTCAACAAAAGAATCACGTTCCGACTCCTCACCCACGCACACAAGGCCCTCCACGACCTGGGCCCCAAGTTCCTCAACAGCCGCCTGACCTTCCACAAGCCCACCCGCCAGCTCCGCTCCGCCAGCCTCGCTCTCGCCACCGTCCCCCGCATCCGCAGAGCCACCGCCGGAGGAAGATCCTTCTCCTACCTGGCAGCCAAGACATGGAACTCCCTCCCCATCCACCTCCGGACAACGCAAGACCATCTCGCCTTCAGGAAGCAACTCAAGACCTGGCTGTTCGAGCAGTAGCGTTTCCCCCCCCCCCCAGCGCCTTGAGACCCTCCGGGTGAGCAGTGCGCTATACAAATGCCTTTGATTGATTGATTGATTGAGTTTTCTACCATTCTGTCCTGAGGAACACCACATTTGAATTACTTGAAGGAATTGAAACATTGACTCTTTAGTCTTATTTATGTTTGTAATGGGTGCCAGATGCTAAGAAATCCTGAAAAACTATTTTGTGTGGATTCCCCTTTGTTTGTGATGTGCTGATGGGGAAGGCATTTTTTTTGTTTTGTGCACTGTATTACTTTTTGCTTTTGTCTAGTCCACTCGCTTGTTTTCACTTACACTGCACCATCCCTATAGCTCCTACTTATCTACTGGAATTCTCATTCGAATTTTGTCATATACAAAACGATTAAATCAATAGTCTTACAGATTTGCAGTACATTGTCGTAGAGGCTCTCATTATTCTAATGAGACTACTGGATTTTGAGCAGCAAGATCGTCCACGGCGTGGGAGACTGAGTCTGACCCATTGTGGGTGACACCTGTCGCTCTAAATCTGGGTTTTGCTCCGGCTAACTAGCAGTGCCTCATCTCTACCAGAGGATAGGGATGATTGGGCAGCCGAGCGCATGACACATTAGGCTTCTCAGGGAAGTTGTGGTCACTCAGGTCACATCCGGGTCTCTCATTCACAATTCAGCCTCATAAATAAATCACAGACAGAAGCAGTATATGTTTCAATGATTGGTTTAATAAAACAACTGCATCTTAGATAGCAAAGGGTGAGCTGCAATAATCAGGATGACACAACATGACAGTATTAAAATGTTGACAAGAAGAGTGAAGCATAAGAATAACACTATCATATTGTCACTAAAACCGATGGACTATTTCCTATCTAAGGCGGTCATTAGAACATTGGTGGTAAAAGCCGCTTACCGCCGTGCAGAAGATCGCCAACACACCACCGCGGCCGCGGAAATCCGCCACAGCTATTATGACCCACATTTCGGAATCCGCCAAAAGTCAGACACCCACACAAGTCCGCCACAACAAAGGTCAGTGATAAACTGGCGAAAACAAAACCTCCACCGTCACGCCAACAGAAATACGCCCACACTATCACTACACACGAATCCACGCGGCGGTCTTTCAACCGCGGTATTCCATTGGCGGTACACATCTCCGCGCTCAAAATACACACACTCTTACAAAACACTGACACTTTGGACAATTCAAAATACACACACCTGATTCACATACACACACCACTCCCACACACCTAATACAATATAAAACACACACCCACATCACCCACAAACCCCCACGACAAAAAATTCCAAAAGAAGTCCAGAGAGAGACACCACCAGCAAGAACAACAGCATCCACAGGCACACAACACCATCACCCACACAACTTCCACGCACCTCACACAACACACCACTACATATCACCACACTTTTCACCACACACTCCACCCCACACATCACCTACACCACCCCATGGCATGGCAAAGACACCCCAGGTTCTCGGAGGAGGAGCTCAGGGTCATGGTGGAGGAAATCGTCCGGGTAGAGCCACAGCTATTCGGATCACAGGTGCAGCACTCCTCAATTACAAGGAAGATGGAGCTATGGCGAAGAATAGTGGACAGGGTCAACGCAGTGGGACAGCACCCAAGAAATCGGGAAGAGGTGGAACGACCTACGGAGGAAGGTGAGTTCCGTGTTCTCAAGACACCACAAGGAGGTTCACCGGACTGGCGGCGGACCCCCACCTCCTCCCCATAGCTAACAACATGGGAGGAGCAGGTCTTGCCGATTCTGCATCCTGAGGGCCTCACAGGAGTAGGTGGAGGAATGGACTCTGATAAGTCAAAGCTTTTACTATTACAACCCCCACCCTACCTGCATGCTATCACATACCCCCACCCTCACCCCCAGCACCCCAACTCCTCACATATGTCCCAACATCACAAACCACACATCCCAACACCAAGCCCTGCATGCAACAACAAAGCATGGACACCCATCACCAAAGCATGCCCACTCCACATACCCATACACCCCCCTAAACCATCATCACACAAGCTCCCACACAGGAATGCTAGCACTGGGGTACTCGGTCACCCACCCATTGCACACCATTGCACACACAGATTTAATAAACATCCTTTTATACCCCTGCAGAACCCCTACCCAACGTCACCAGACAGGAGGGTCCACACATTTCAACACCACCAACAGAAGAGGCCCACAGTGATGACAGCAACTCTGTCCAACTGGATCTAGATGAACAGCCCGGACCATCGGGGACCTCTGGACAGTCGGTTCCCCTCACACAGGCACAGGCCACCACAGACCTTCCCCTCTCTGGAAACACCAGCACAGCACCCACCCAGCGGGCCCATACCTCCGTCCCCAGTGTGTCCACCACTACAGGGAACCCAGGATAACCCACCACCCCAACAACAGGCAGTGGCAGTGGGCACACAGTCCAGGGGACGGAGGCCCAGGAACACCGGGGAACTGGGAGGGCTGCTGTGCGACAGGGGGCGGACAGGCCAATGGATCCCACTCTCCACGAGGCCCTCTCCTCCATCATGGGAGCCTACCAACACTCCCAGGAGACGATGGCAACTGTACTGGCCAAGTTTCCGGAGACCCAGCGCATGCAGGAGGAACAGTATATGGGCTTCAGGGAGGAACTCAGAACCATCAGCTCCACCCTGGGCACCATCCTAGGGGTGCTGAAGGAATTACTCAACACCAGGAGGGACACTGTGGCACTACAAGGGGCCCTTGACACTAGCATGGAAAAATGAACTGCCCACCACCTCCGCCGGCGCTAGTGTACAGGACGCCCCACCACAGGACCATCACACCAGCACCCCACCCCCTGCAGAGGGAGAACCACCCCGCAAACGGTCCCTGAGATCCAGGACAAAGACAGAGCATGATGCCAAGACCCCCGCCAAGAAATGAGACCACCATGATTGTCATCCTACTCTCCCACTTTGTCACCCTGTCCATAATTAAACTGCCCCAGCTCCACTTCCGATGCCCATATGGGCAATGCACCGGTGAGACTAATAGACTGGACTTTGCCATGGACACTCCTCCACCATCACCCCTCATCATTTCACTACCCCCTCCAACATTGAGCATTTAAATAAACACACCTAAAGCACAAAACGATCTGGAGTCTGTCTGTGATTTCGAAATAGTGTAGTAGCAATTTCAGTGCTACAATGTTTTTAAAATAGTAATGCCAACATTCCTATGTCACACAGCTCTAGTCCATGAGGAATCTAAGCAGATGTCACACATTGGGACTCACATCTGTGAAATCGTAAGGGAAAGTGACAACTCAGTGACCATACACTGGGTGAAAACGACAGACAGGGGAGAGGTAGTAGTGTTAAAGTACATGTAGTAGGCAGGTTTGTATTCCTACCTGTGTCTCACTGGAAATATTGCTGGATCACTGAGTCCCTGTTGTGCATGTCTTCTTCCTCTGCTTCCTCCTCATCACTGTCCACAGGCTCCACAGCTGCCACAACACCGCACCTGTCGTCGCAAAGCCAAGCTGTGAAGCATACAGCAGGCCACGATGATCTGGCACACCTTCTTTGGTGAGTAGAATAGGGTTCCACCTGTCATATGGAGGCACCTGAACCTGGCCTTCAGGAGGCCGAAGGTCCGCTCGATCACCCTCCTAGTTCGCCCATGGGCCTCATTGTAGCGTTCCTCTGCCCTTGTCCTGGGATTCCTCACTGGGGTCAGTAGCCATGACAGGTTGGGGTAACCAGAGTCACCTGCAAATGGCGAGGGACAACTGTTAGACACACACTAACCTGTAGGGATAACCCCAGACCCAGACAACCATTCCCAATGACTTGCTTCCAGGTGCTCACCTAATAGCCACACACAGTGCCTCTGGAGTTGACCCATCACATAAGGGACGCTGCTATTCCGCAGGATGTAAGCGTCATGCACTGAGCCAGGGAACATGGCATTCACATGGGAGATGTACTGGTCTGCCAAACATACCATCTGTACATTAATCGAATGATGACTCTTCTGGTTTCTGTACACCTGTTCACTCCTGTGGGGGGGACCAAAGCCACATGTGTCCCATCAATGACACCTATGTTGTTGGGGATATGTCCCAGGGCATAGAAATCACCTTTCACTGTAGGCAAATCCTCCACCTGAGGGAAAACGATGTAGCTCCGCATTTGTTTCAGAAGGGCAGACAACACTCTGGACAATACATTGGAAAACATAGGCTGGGGCATCCCTGATGCCATGGCCAGAGTTGTTTGAAATGAGCCACTTGCAAGGAAATGGAGCATTGACAGCACCTACACTTGAGCGGGGATTCCTGTGGGATGGCGAATTGCTGACATCAGGTCTGGCTCCAACTGGGTACACAGTTCCTGGATTGTGGCACGGTCAAACCAGTAGGTGATAATCAAATGTCACTCCTCCATTGTCGTCAGGTCCACCAACAGTTGGCACACCGGAGGATGCCGCCATCTCCTCACATGTCCCAGCGGACGGTGCCTATGAAGGACAACAGCAAGCACAGAGTCAACCAACTCAGAGGTACGTACCCACAGTTTACACAGAACACCATCCATACACAAAAGGTGGCCTGTATGTGTGTTGAGTTTAGGCCTAGGTCTGTGTGACGCAGTTGAAAATGAAGCCAGGTGGGCCCCTGAAATGGCAGCTGTCTGACCTCTAAAGTGGGACAATGGGATGTGAGGTAACTGCGCTGGCGTTGTACACCGTCGCTGTAGGCGGTCGAAGACCGCAGCGCAGTGCTGCATTGGTTAACATTGGACCCTATGGGTCCCAGGAGCAAATGACGATGTACGCCGGCGGTGACGGCACGCAGCGCTGCGGACGTGACCGCCATTTTCTATCTGTTCAATCACTCGACACCTGATCTTCAACAGGAGAGGACCTACACTGCAAGTCCTGCTGTGACCTCGGTCTGGAAGAGACAATGGCACGTGCGTCTGGGGAAAGGGCCCCTGCCTTCACATCGGAGGAGTTGGAGAAACTCGTGGACTGGGTCCACCCCCAGTACAAGCTACTCTACGGTCCTCAAGACAAACAGGTAAGTACACAGGGAGCATGTTGTATGGGCTATGCCTTTGTGGAGAGGGCTGGATGTAAGAAGGAAGGGGGCAGAGTGCTGCGTGCATGAAAGATGGTGAATGCATGTGCCACATGGCAAGGGTAAGGATGGGGGCCAATCACTTTGACGGTGCAGTTGGGAATGACTTCTCTTTTTCCCCTGTACATTTCATGTAGGTCAGCGCCCACCAGAAGAAAGATATTTGGCGTGCCATCGCCAAGGACGTCCGGACCCTGGGGGTCTACCACAGACGGAGCACCCACTGCCGGAAAAGATGGGAGGACATTCGCCGCTGGAGCAAGAAGACGACGGAGGCTCAGCTGGGTATGGCCTCCCAACGTGGGAGGGGTGCCCATCGCACCATGACCCCCCTGATGTTCAGGATCCTGGCGGTGGCCTACCTGGAGTTAGATGGGTGCTTGAGGGCATCACAGAAGACACAAGGGGGTGAGTACACTCTCATTCTGATGACTTTGCGTGCAGTGGAGGTGTCTGGGTGGGGGAGGAGGGCTGTGGGTTTCCCTAGGCCAGGGTGAGTTCCGTAGGCAAGGCCCCTCCGTAAGGCAGGCCATGTGGCACCCCACCCCACCTCTGTAGAGTGCCAAGTACAGCTATTCATGCCCCTGTGTCATTTATGTGTGCAGATGTCGTCCATAGCCTTGTAGGCCATTTCCCAGGAATTGAACACTGGAGCCCAAGAGCGCGGCGTAGTGCAGGGGGCTTCTGTGTCTGTCGTGTCTGCCAACGGTAGCGGTAATCCATGCACTCAACATGTCTTTCTTCTGTTCCCCCCCTTTTTGTGGTCTCCCTGTTCTTGTGTGTATTAGCATCATCAGGCGGAGGAGCAGTGGCACCGGATCACGAGGGAGCTGCATCCCACATGGCCATGGAGGGCGACACTACGGAGTCTGAAGTCACCAGTGGGACAGAGGGTGAGTGGTGATGCCCTTAGTGAGGAGGCCATTGTTGGGCAGTCTACCATTTTGAATGCCATCCAGGGTGTAGAAAGGCACTTGCAACAAACAAATGCATTCCTGGAGGGCATTCATTCTGGTCAGGCGGGCCTTCACCAAGCTTTTCAGACTCTGGCCTCAGCACTGATGGCAGCCATTGTCCCCGTCTCTAGCCTTCCCCCTCCAACTTCCTCTACCCCAACCCAATCCCCTGTACCTCTGCCTATCCCAAGCACACCATGAGACCCTCCTGCACACACCTCAACACACAAGGGAAGCTCATGCAAACATAAGCACCACACATCCCACAAGCACTCACGCAAGCAACACACACATGCAGACACACCAACATCCACTGCCTCCATTGTGTCCCCCTCCTCCTCGTCTCCCTCCTCTCTTCCAGTCTCGTCTACACTCACACCTGCATGCACTACCTCTACAGCCACTACGTCCCTCACCAGCACACCCACCAGCACACCCTGCTCACGTGCACTCACCACCCCACTACCATTCACACGTCCCCTGTGTCCTCTCCTAGTGTGTCTGTGACGCCCCCTCCCAAGATACACAAACGCAGGCACACACCCACCCAACAGCCATCCACATCACGACAGCCTCCAGTGCATTCACCTTCACCCAAAGTCACCAAACGTACACCTCCAACTACCACCACCTCTTCCTCCACTCCCAAACCCCCTCCAGCTACCCGTCCCAGTGTATCCCAAAAACTTTTCCTGTCCACCCTTGACCTTTTTCCCACACCTCCCCCACCCCGTCCATCTCATAAGTCCCGAAGTAGCACCTCAGCCACAACATCTCCGGGACCAGTGGTGCCTGTAGTCACCGGTATGTGGAGTGCACCGGCCACCAGGACAGCCAGTGTGGCACAGAGCCACAGCACAGCCATTCCCCCACCTGTGAAGCATCAGAAGTTGGCCAGTGCCCGGCAGGAGAGGGGGAAGACTCCAGCCACCAAAGCCGCTCCCAGGGGTCCCGTTGGGAGTGTGGAGTCAGCTGTGACACCTTCCAAGGTGGGGAAGGGCCACAAGAAACCCGGCAAGTCTGGGAAGAGCAGCACGGCGGAGAAGACCGCCATCATCCCCGCTGCCCAGGAGGCCACCACCAGCCCCAGCCCAGCTGCCCAGGAGGCCACCGCCACCCCCAGCCCCGCTGCCCAGGAGGCCACCGTCAGCCCCAGCCCAGCTGCCCAGGACGCCACCGCCAGCCCAGCTGCCCAGGAGGCCACTGCCAGCACCAGCCCAGCTACCCAGGAGGCCAACGCCAGCCCAGCTGCCCAGGAGGCCACCGCCAGCCCCAGCCCAGCTGCCGAGGACGCCACCGCCAGCCCCAGCCCAGCTGCCCAGGACGCCACCGCCAGCCCCAGCCCAGCTGCCCAGGAGGCCATCGCCAGCACCAGCCCCGCTGGGCCATGAAGGACCGCCAGCAAAAGGCCCGCTGGGCCATGAAGGACCACCAGCAAAAGGCCCGCTGGGCCATGAAGGACCACCAGCAAAAGGCCCGCTGGGCCATGAAGGACCGCCAGCACAAGCCCCACTGGGCAATGAAGGACCGCCAGCACAAGCCCCGCTGGGCCATGAAGGACCGCCAGCACAAGCCCCGCTGGGCTATGAAGGACCGCCAGCACAAGCCCCGCTGGCCCACGAAGTACCGCCAGCAGCTGAGACCCTGCAATGTAGACCGCCATCTGAAGCACCGCTGAACAGGGCACTGCCATCTCAAGCACCGCTGCACAGGGCACCGCCATCTCAAGCACCGCTGAACAGGGCACCGCCATCTCAAGCACCGCTGAACAGGGCACTGCCATCTGAAGCACTGCTGAACAGGGCACCGCCATCTCAAGCACCGCTGCACAGGGCACCGCCATCTAAAGCACCGCTGAACAGGCACCGCCATCTCAAGCACTGCTGAACAGGGCACCGCCATCTCAAGCACCGCTGCACAGGGCACCGCTATCTCAAGCACCACTAGCCCATGAGCGGCAGGGGCACTGACGCAACTGGGTCCGTCACGGGGTGAGTGATGCACTCTGGGCACCAGTCCCCCTCCAGAACCAGTGGAGAGATCCATCCACTACCTCTGTCCTTAACAGGATGAAGCACTCTGGGTACCAGTGCACCAGTCCCCCTCCAGAACCAGTGGAGACTGTCATCCTCTTGAGAGACTGTGGCTTTGCACTCCCCAGGATATGGCAGCGGGCAATCCACTCACTGTAGAGACTTGAGAGACTGTGGCTTTGCACTCCCCAGGATTGAACAGTGGGCAAGCCACCCACTGTAGAGACTTGAGAGACTGTGGCTTTGCAGTCCCCAGGATTGAACAGTGGGCATGTGGCCCCCTCGTGGATTTGGCGTTGTGCACTCAAGCGGCTGAGGTGCCCCCCTTTCCCTCCCCTAAGGTGCCTGTTTTCTTGTTGTCTGATGCCCCTGCAGTGTTCTCTCCGTCAGGTCAGGGATCTTGTGTGGACCTCGCCCATACCGTGTGGTCCCAGTGGTCTACGGACTTTCCTTGTGCAGTACCTGGACTACTATGCCTGGTATTTATTTTGTACATTGTGTATATATATATTTCTGCCTACTTGTTTTTAAGATATTCCGATGGTTACACTCATTTTCTTTGGTCTTTGCATTCTTCCGGGGTGGTTTGGGGGGTGTAACTGTGATGTATTGATATGCATTAGTGTGTGCGTTGTGGTGGGTGAGGGTTGGGGTGTTGCGTGTGTGTGTCCCTGTTTTTCCCTCCCCCCTCCCCTGTGCCGTAGGTGCTGTACTCACCGTTGTCTTCGCCGCCGGCGTTCTTGCCCCTGGTAGAGGAGCAGGAAGACTATCGCAGGGAGAATTAGGAGTTCCGGTTCCAAGGTGTCCTCGTTCCTCGTGGAGTGTGTAGAGGTGAGTGTTTACCCTTCGAAATTCCAGTTTCCGCCGTGTTTTTATCCACGGTGAATCCACCCCAGAAAAGGTGGCGGATTGGCCTATCATAATAGTGTGGGCGGTACATTGCCTCCCGCCTGTCTGTTGGCGGTGACCGCCGCACTGTTTGTTTGTACTGCCGTGGCGGTGTGAGTGTTAAAGTGGCTGTCTTTGTTGGCGGTTTCCGCCACAGTCGTAATTGCAATTATTTTACCGCTGGCCTGTTGACGGTCTTACCGCCGCTTTAACACCGTCCGCCAGGGTTGTAATGACCACCTAAGTCATAATCTGAGCACAGCGTGTTAAGCTCTAATTCTGCCTTTCAGGTTCCCCCGGGAGGACATCAACCCTAATACCTGAGGAAAGGCCTGTGGTCTGTGTTAGCATCTGTAGCGAAGCATTCAGTAATCAGCGTACAGTCATGGTTCTTTGGCTGGAATCTCCCTCTTAACGTGTAATGGGACTAGGAAGTGTTTTTATAATAACACAGCTGATGTTCTAAGAAAATGTCCCTACATGAGGATGTGTATTTTCTACAAATGTTGGAGACTAAACTTCTACCACATTCACCGGCAATATACCAAATTGTAGCCTTGAATGAAGCACAGAGTGATCAAGAATGTCTTGTTTGAGAACACAGTGCTGAACTAGGCAAAAACAGTTAGATAGATGAAAATAAAACAAGACAGTAAAACTGGTTATTGTAAAAAAAATAATGATGAGCCGAATAAAACATATCTAGGTTAAAGTGCACAGCAGCCTAGTGTGTTAAACTAACGTGCATGGAGCTAATTCTAAAATGGCTACCCAGCAACATCAATTGTGAACAAGATACCCCCTGCAGAGGAATTGAGTGTTGTTTGAGTGATTTCGTTTGTAACATTTTTTGTATATATGGACAGATTACACTACTCATTGGAGTTGAAGACCTTCTCCAATTTTAGGCCTCCCTTTTGAGAAATGGCGATTCACAGTGTCTTTTGAAAAATGCAAATCAATATAATTGGCAGAACCAAATAGAGCAATGTTGTCTTGTGTAAAAGCATTAAAGATTGTATACCATGTTGCGGGATCTGAAATGATATATTCTTCAGGAAGGTTAATCTATTTTATCTTTGAAGTGTCTTTAATACTGATTTATTGATCGATGCCAGTGCAGAATCGGGCAGAGTTGCTCATTCCATTCACAGGAAAGCACCTGGTTGATTACATTAGAGCAATGATTGGCCTGAGTGTGCTCCTACCTACCTCACCTGAATAAACCATAGCTGAAATTCTTCTGCTTGCCCCATATTGGAAGTAGCGCCCAAAATATCATGTGAAAGGAAGGCCAGTCGGACAATAGATAGGAGGGTCAACTGGAGATGAAAAGGTTTACAAACAGAAAGAACATAGCCACATATGCCCTGGAAAAAAATATTTAAAAATAAAAGTTAGTTTCAATAGAGCCATGTTGAAGAAAATGTCTGCTTGACCTGTATGCGGATGGCTCAGTGTGCTCATCTCAATGTCAGCATGCAGGGCATAAGCCCAGCTTCTCCATGTGTTGTTCCATTCCTGACTATGATTATGATCTTTGATAAACAATCCCCAGTAGATGTTGAGGGCAGGAATGCCTTTTGGCCAATTCATATTTATTTGGCCAGATTGAGTTCTTATTGAATGGTAAGATGTACTTCCAAATCATTTTGGCAAAATTCCTATGTAGAGCTATGAAGTGTCTAGCTAACTCTTTTGTCTTAATAAAAAATGTTATTGGCAGAAACAACATTTTCACCAAAGATTTTAGCTGCATGAATGATAGAAATAATAAAATAAATAAAGCTGGATTCACTACTGACTGGAGAGGAATGTCACCTAATTAAAAACAATAGATAAACATTGGTTTAATATATAAAAAGTATATGCTCCTGGTTTTTGTCCTCTAAAAGAAAGTGGGACATTACAGATTTTAGCAGTTGGTAGTTAACCACTTTGAAAATAAAAATTTAATTAAAAACCTATCACTTTTGGAGCTACACCTGTACAGGTTACATTATAAATGAAATGATGTTCCACAAATTCTTTGAATTTAATTTTTACAGTAAACTGTGGGTTGGATTAATAAAATAATCACCATGTAATGCAAATCATTTGACTACAACTGAAAAATGTCCTACTGCAGATTCAGGAGAAAGAAAAATTACATTTGAGGTGGGGGTTTCGCTTATTCAATGTTACTCTATTTTTCTACATCAATTTGGGAATGTTATTGGGTTGTTTTCTTGACTTTAACATTGTTGATACTGCATCCATTTAAGACACATTTTTCGAAGGTTTTGATGATCGACCATTTATGATTTTTAAGTGACAGATTGGATGAATAAAGACTATTAGAATCATGTTGGACTGTGTCTGACATTCAGAAAGAGTAATTGTCAGAAAGTACGTTCTTAATTTGGGTAAAAGGAACCCTTACCAAATTAAGAAACACAGCATCAACACAAATCTCAGAGAAACTCTTCTCAACGACTGGTAGCCAAAGCACAAGCAGCAGGCAATTCCACTGAGAAATGTGTATTAAGCTGAAGAAGTGCCAACACTTTCAAAGTTGAGAGCAAAATACAATAGAGCACCCTAATTAATTTACAAAAATAAATATAAGTAACCAAAAAGACACAATAATCATCAATGTCAGATAAGGAGAATTAAGGATGTTATTTTTTAAAATTTCAAGGCAAAAAACACACCTGGAAAATATAAGGCACCATTCAGTAATACAGTTAACGGTACTCTGGCACTCAGGTGTGATTTCAGGCTGACTGAGAGAACGTCAAGATTCTATGTGTGTGCAAGGGAGGTCAAGACAGGCAAAATACTTCATTCTAGGGTTAGGGCTTGATCTAGAGTTTGGCAGATGGGTTACTCTGTCTCAAGCTTGACAGATTTCCCATCCACTGTAATTCGATTTCCATAGGATTTAATGGAATCATAATATGGTGGATGGGGTATCGTCACATTTATGAGGGACCAAACCCATGTGCCAAATTCTAAATCGGGCCCTTTGATCCAACATGGAAGTCAAAATACTTTAGCGGCCAAGGTCCAAGACTGAAGCTGGTGAGGGGCTCTTCAAAGTCAGTTATGTCATCATCAAGTTACACAGAAGAGCCAAGAGTGAGAAAGAAGGCTTTTGTTGTCACCACAATTTTTTCCTCCCTGAGAAGCTTTTGCCACCTTGCTCCACTCCATAGTTTTTGCATTTTGGATTTGAGAAACATGAAACTAATAGTTGAACAATAGAGGAAGCTGTAGCTAGGCATTATTCCAGGAGATGGAATACAATTTGTGCTGGGTCACATGGAACTAGTTTCATGAGTTTCAAAATGACCCTGGTTTACTTGCATGTCTGTGTAACCTCCCTGAGTAAGCCTCAAGAGAGTATCCCAATCTTCTGAGAGTGAAACATTTCCTCAGGCCCAAATGTGATCAAGAGCTGCAAAAAATCCTCCTGGTCACTCCGGGAATCCTCAGATCTATAGCACATGCTGCTAGACACGAGGGGGCTCATTTACAAGCCCTTTGCACCACCGCTGCATGACTTTTTTGTTTGGATGCAGTGTTGGCGCTAGCAGTGCACCACACTGCTCCATATTTACAAACTGACACATTGGGCCCAAAGCATCAGTTTGTAAGGCCCTGCTTACATTTTACCTGCACCAGCATAATGTATGCAGGTAGGCGTTCCCACAGAAAAAGCCACATACAACTGACGCAGTGGAATGTACAACTTCTCACTGCATCAATCTACGAATTAACCGTGTCAAAATGTAACCGCCTGCTCAGAGCAGATGTAAAATTGACACAGGGATTTTTCCTATGGGACTCTTCTTGTATTGCTGGATTTGTGTCTGTTTAATGATGCATTCCAGCAATTTGTCAGTTTAGCACCAACAGATGTGTCAAAAATTCTGACAGATTAGTGAAAATGTGCACCATGAAGCTCTGTATTGTAAATACAATGTATCCATGGCGTGGTTACGTGATGTGCGGCAGGCGCAAGAAATGTGGCCCCAGGTTTCTATCCAGCTTCAGCTCTTACATGGTTCAGTCCTCTATGGTCAGCTGGTCATTGTGGGGCTCTGATGTCCGTCTGCTTTTTGTGTGCCTGGATCAGGAACATAGGAATGTTAGAAATGGGGTCTCTAGTTGGCAGTCAGTTTACACCCTGTCCAAGTAGGGACCCTCACTCTAGTCAGGGTAAGGGAGTCATACACCTAAGATAACCCCTGCTCACCCCCTTGGTAGCTTGGAACATGCAGTGAGCCTTATCTCAGAGGCAATGTGTAAAGTATTTGTACAGACACACATAGTAACACAGAAGTACTTTATACCAGTTAGGAAAAATAGTCAATATTTATCTAAATCAAACAAGAATAAAATGACAAAACAATCCCACCTACACAAGTAAAGATATCAAATTTTACAGTAAAGAGTCTTGATCCATAAGATTAAATGGATGTATTGCATTAGCACAAAGTACATGGTATGCATCACAAATAATACTGCAGGGGCAAGGGTGCATCAGAAAAGCAAGCAATGTGTTGATTCCATACTCACAAGAGGCTGTTCGACAATTCTTTCCCTGCTGGGTAAGCAATGTGTCGATTCTTTCCTCCCAACGAAGGGATGGGTCCATTTCGGGACAGGCAGCCGCGGGTCCGTGCACTGATGCTGAAAATTTGACATCCAAGTATAATACATTGAAAATCCAGACATACAACAACAATGTATCCACGCTAAAGCAGGCGATGCATCGCTTTCACTGGCGCTGCATTGATTTTTAAGCCACGGTGCAAGTGCTGCATCAATTTTTCTGCCGCTCAGTTCTGGTGTGAGGATTTTCTCTCAGGTTTTACCAGCTTCTACTTCTAAGGGCCCAGGGACTGGATGTGGCATGTTAGGGGTCTAATCAAGAGAGCCCAGGTGCTGGCAGATGAAGTCTTTGTTATCCCTGAGACTTCATAACAGGACACAAGCTCATGTCAAGCCCTTGGAGAACCATGGAAAGCAGGATGAAGAAAGCAAAGTCCAGTCCTTTCACTCCCAAGGCAGAAGTAGCAGCAGCAGGCCAGCACAGCAAAGCAACAAGCAGAGTGGCAGGTCCTCCTCAAGCATCCAGCTCTTCTCCCTGCAGAAGGTCCTCAGCCCAGAAGTGTTCTGAAGTTTCAGGTCAGCAGTCCAATACTTATACTCATTTCTGCCTTTGAAGCAGGCAAACTTCAAAGGCAAGTCTTTGTAGTGCACAAGACTGTGCCTCTCCTTGTCCTGGCCCCAGACACACTCTAGGGGGCTAGAAACTGCTTTGTGTAAGGAAAGGCACAGCCTTATTCAGGTGCAAGTGTTGGCTCCTCCCTCCACTCTACCCCAGGAAGACTCATCAGGAAATGCAGGAAATACCTCAGTTTCCTTTGTGTGACTATCTAGAGTGAAATCACAACCAGCCCAACTGTCAGTCTGACCCAGACGTGTATTCCACAGCCAGGCAGAGGCACAGAATGGTTAGGCAAGAAAATGCCCACTTTCTAAAAGTGGCATTTTTAGACTTACAATCTAAAACATAACTTCACAAAAAGATTTTTAAATTGTAAGTTCAGAAACACCGATCTCCATATCTCTATCTTCGCCCAATGGGAAATTGCACGTAACAGATATTTCAAGGCAGTCCCCATGTAACCATATGGGAGAGATAGGCTTTGCAATAGTGAAAACTGAATTTAGCAGGACATGTAAAACACACTGGTACCTGTTCTACCTTTTAAATGCACTGCACTCTGCCCATGGTGCTACATTTGGCCTACCTGATGGGTGAGGTACATGTAGTGAAAGGGAAGGTTTGGGCCTGACAAGTCAGTGCAATTGCCAGGTCGAACTGGCAGATAAAACTGCACACACAGTCACTGTAGTGGCAGGTCTGAGCCCTGCTACTCACGTGGGTGGCACAATCAGTGCTGCAGGCCCACTAGTAGCATTTGAGCTACAAACCCTAGGCATACACAGTACACTTTACCATGAGGTACTTACTAGTAAATCAAATGTGCCAATAATGGAGAAATCAATCACCAATACAATTTAGACAGAGAACACTTGCACTTTAACACAGGTCAGCAGTAGTAAGGTGCCCAGAGTCCTAAAGCCAGTAAAAACTAAGTTACTCACAGGATCATAACAGGAGGTCAGAAGCCAAAAAGACAGGGGAAATCACTCCAAGAGCTGACAGGTCTACCAAGAAGGTTAACCTCCTGCCCTTTGATGAGCTGTTCCAACGACAAGGTACCAAAAGGAAATTAGGAGCCATGAGCCCTTCTTCTTCCAGTACAATCCTCTTCAGGAGTGTTTTTCCTAGGTCCAAGCATGTTGTATGTTTTATCCTGTGCATAGGCAGTGCTTTTCCATAACCAATCTTGCCTGCTTTCTTTCTCAATGCCTAACTTATTTTGGTTCATTTCCTCATCGCCTTAAGTAAAATTTCCCTGAAGTATTCAAGATAATATTGCCAAACCCCATTTTCAAGAGCTGTGCCTATGGCACTCTCCAAAACACTTGCCTAATTCAATGGGATCTTCTTACCTCTGGCAGGTTCCAAACTTGATCTTCCCCTGCAGAGTTTGGAGCCAATAAGTATAAGAGGCCTCCTGAAATAAATAGGAGTATCCCCATTTGGTATGCCCTGGCCAAAAGAGGTAGTCTTGTGTCTTGTATTTGTTCTGCAATTTGTTCCTGCCTCCTTCCAGAAAGCAAACTCTTGACAAGCGGTCAGTTGTTGACAGACCTGCTGTCTTCCTAGGTTCAGAGGCCAGTCTATTGTCCTTTGGCAGCCATGGTTGTTTACTTCAGCCAGAAATGTGAATTGGTCTCTAAAGCTGTTATAAGTGCAGAATGAGTGCAGGACTTCTTTTAAGTCGCATCTGGTTGAGGCAGAACAAGGTGCATTTTTCTAAGATCACTTTTCACTAATATTATCAGAAATCTGATTTCATCATTAAAGCCAGATTTAAAAAAGTAAGGGGAGAATAACTTTGAATCATTTTACTACCATTTCCCCAAGTGGAGAGGTAGAATATTTTTGTCATACTTGTATCTGCTCTTGGAGAGGTTAGCCTAACCCATTCAGTGAAAATAGTTTTTAGACTTTCAATCACAGTGCCAACGGACACTTGGATGTGTGAGTGTTCTTTTGAAATTTGTTTTAAGAGTGCAGGATCTGCAGTCAAGCAGTGGAGCAGCCAGAAGATCGCTGATCACAACTGAACTGGAGGAGCAGGAGCTGGAGTTGGAGAGGGCTGAGGCAGAGGGCAGAGAGTCACAGAAGCAGCTTGTGTGCTTGTACCCTCCTGGGGCTGACCAGGTCAGTGTAACCTATGTTGGAATGGCACTGCAAAAGCATGGTACAGTCCAGTGCAGCAGCGCAGTCCATTGGAAGAAGGTGGTAACAGTGAGACTCATTGTTAGTACTGCAGAGCGACTAGCTGCATGGTGTTACAACCCTGTGTCCCCATACGCTCTAAGCCTATGCACTCTAAGCTTCCAAGAGCCTGAGCCTGCAGGACCCACCCCACAGTACCAAATGGCACTTGAATGGCACCTCAAAGCCAGAGTCAACGCCAACACTTATGTAAGTTTGGTGACCGTTGACAAGGTAGTTGAGACAGCTGGTATGTGGAATCACAGGGCATTCCCATTAATTTTAAATTGTAAAATTGGTAAACGTGGTAAAGGTGACATAACTCAAGAGCCCACATGAGGTTTAGGCATACAGGAGACAGGAGCTCAGCAAAGGGTAGCAAGCACTAGGCTGCAGACACTGCATGAAGCACAGAGGTGGCTGGTGTTAAACTGGTGTGGTATATTTGTGTCTCCCTGCCTGCCCCTGCCTTTCCATCTGCAACCCGCTGTGCCCCGCAAGCTTGACCAGAGGCCTTCCCCCCGTACTATCATCTGAATATTCCCTTTTTGCACTTATGGAGCTTGGGATTTGAAAGACCAATTGGTAACCACTCATAGGCGTCTAAAAACCCAGGACTATATTCGGAGCTGTCCTCCTAAACCCTTCAACACCGGGCGGTCCTGGAAGACCTCCTACAAAGGCCTGAAATTCCTGAAGGGACCAACATGCAGTCTGGCTGAGAATAGACATCACAACCTCCGACACTATAAACTCTTTTAACAGCAAAAAGTGTCAAGGCAAAATTCATCTTGGTGTGGAATCACATTTTCTTAGAACCATCTTGAGCCTGATGGACCCTGTGATACCCAATGACAATCCAGGCCTGCCTCTGTTGAACACCTTACAATGTTAAATTATCTAGGCCTTGAAGAAATGTCTATCGTGCTTGGAACGCATTATATTGCAAGGCTTGCTAAACTAACGGCCATCACAAGACACCACCGCATGCTAGCTTGTGAAATCCTCACTAACAAAAGTACTAACGTATGCACTTATGGTTCCTATTTCTCCGCATTTGATGTATCACGCGGCATTTGACTGAGACGACATTGTGCAAGTTTCTGGTCTATGATTCTAACCCTTATATGAAGCATTATGAAGAATAAATGATCAAATCACGTGTGCTGTATTGCAAAGTTGATCATACGTCAAAATCAAGAACCAATGAAATGTATTAATGTGTTTGCGGTTTAATTGTGTAAAAGATCATGTATTACTTCTCTTTTCAGACTGTCCGAGCTTGGCTTAGGCTGTTCAGTCTCCATGTACACGTATCATTAAACCTTTATCTCATCTAAAGAGCAGGCTGGTTTATGGTTTTGTATCCTGATTCCCCGTGGTCACACACTTGGCTTCGACATTTTGGTGGAGAATGCGGTGTCATGATTGACGATCTCCGCCGGCCCAGCTCAAGCCTTTGTGTGGAGGGGCGATGGCACTCTGTGGGCTGGACGGGCCCCTCTTGGACGGGGAGCTGGTGTGGTCGTGAGTATCCGTCACTTCCGTGGTCCCTCTCGGTCTGTTGGTCTATTCCCTGTTTTGTATCTTTTGTTCAGTTTTTAGGGGTTTTACATAACAATGGAATTGTGGTTAAATGTGATATATGTTGGTCCTATTACCCTGCTCTTCTTTCTTGTAATGTTCCTTCTTTGTTTGCGCTGGCATGCTGATGTTTCTTCCCTCCATCTTCCTGGACCCTCTACCGTACCTTAATCGGACTTTCCGATGGTACCCTATATCTGTTCGCCGCATACTGGAGTTTTGTGTTAATGTTAAGGTTTCTGTCTCATTACATCACTTCCTTCCCCTTTTTGTTCTAAGTGCATAAATTGTACATGCTTCAATATTTGCTACAAATGTCAGCTGCAGTTTATTTTGCCAAGAGAAGTTACGTGTGTTCGACAACTGGTGGAGTTGTCTCGGTAGACAGCAGGAGGCGCTGTGTGGCCATTGCTCATAACAGGACAGGTTTGGTGTGCAGGGCAGTGGCATCTCCAGCCGGAGGGGCTGAGAAGTAATACTCTGACCAGAGGGGGTGATAGTTGTCCACCTCAGTAGTAAGGGTAGGTGGTGCCCAGGAGTTGTCGAGTGGTAGGTGTCCACTCCAGTGGAGCAGGCAGGCAGTGCCGGGCTCTTGTATGTTTTCTGTTCCTTGTCACAGTGTGGTTTTGGGTTCAAGGGGTGTTGTGTAATGTATTATGGGCTGAGTGTCTGTTACACAACGATTATGTGAGTTATGGAGGATGTATAGGAAAAGGGTGTTGGATGAATGAATGAATAAACTGATTACATAAATTGTATGTTGCGATATCAGAGGAATGAATGAGAAATTATAGTGAGGTAGGAGGGTGGACTCCTGGTGGACATACTGACATAAAATAAAAAGGGGTGTACTGACATATGATTAAACTGACCGATTTAAGCTGCTATTCTACCAGGACTCAAAGGGAGTACGTGACAATACCATTACAGTGACCTACGCCCACAACTGCTATAGGGCTCTCCTGTAGACCACACATTGCGGTCACCACGCACCAGCACAAAGGTTGGGGATGGAAATTATCATCACTCAGTGCAAGTACCTGTTTTGTGTTATATCATCCTATTTGTGATTGTGTGCGCTGTTCACCGCCTCTGCCTTACCTGTGTGTTACCCGCCATGGATTTGGCCCGGGTTCTAATCCGATACAGCAGCACCCAGCCTTAAGGCAGGAAAGCAAGGGTGTGGGATCCTTACCTTCTCTCCTGGCTTTTCTGTCAATTTTTTTTCACCTGAAAAGACGCCGGTGGACGCCGTCACTAGCACCTTTGGCACTATCTTCTTTCCGACTTGTGTATGCTTGTGGTGAACGTGACAGAGTATACTGTCGTATGACTGAGAACAAGCTCTCTGCTTCACTAATATCAAATACGGTTAGCAGTGAGGATCTGAGTGCGTGAAGACACCCACTGTTATTCCCTTATGTGTCACTGGGCATGAGCGGCAAGGATAACCTGCCAACACCCTTCTGTTTTCTGGTGTGACTGAATAATTTGTGCGACATTGTTAGGGATAGGGGTGAGCTAGCTATGGGGAACCCCCTTAGCAAGGACCATTTGGATGCACACCAACCTACACCCCCAAAGGATAGTCCTGCATACCACGTAGCTATTAAACTGGGACTTCATGCATTACTGTTTCTTGACAAATGGCATAGACTGACAGCCAAAAGACCTGACTTACAGTTTCCAAAAAATGGCACATATGACATGAATAAAATGTCATACTTAAGACAGATGTTGATTCTAAAAGGACGGAAAATTAGGAATTTGGAATGGGATGCCTTCTATTCCTCTGACTTTTGTTTACAGGAACTCAGAGTACCAAATGATGTAAAAGACAAAGTGCACAAGGAATTGGTAGAGTTAAAAGATGGATTTTATTTGGAAAGAAAGAGGAGAGACAAGAGGGAGGAGGGGAGAGATAAAACACTTGAAGTGGTAAGGACATTCCCATGTCTTCCTATGGTAGGTGCACCAACACAGGAACATAATGTGCAGGGAGCACAAGAGGAAGAGACAGAGGACCCACTTATTGAAGACCCACTGATGGGAAGGTTAGGACATGAGAAGAAAGAAGTGGGGTCGGAGGGAAAAGAGCGAAGTCAGCACTCAGCAGCAGGGACACAGCCTTATGAGCTATCCTCGACTCAGAAGGCTGCAGCCCATGCACTGGTGCTGGGCTTGGCAAATGAGGAAGTATTACAAATAAATCTTGATGAAATAAAAGATTACCGAGTGCTGCAGGAGATAAAAGAGGAAGCTGCCAACATTGCGTGGAAAATGAGCAGAGAGAGTGACAAATTACTTGTACAAGTTGAAAAAAAAGGCAAAGGGCCAAAATGGATAAAAACGCACTGGAGGCAGAAATTCAAAGATTCGTCCGGAGACAGTAGCCAGGGGATACAAGAGTTGCAGAAGATTATGTGGGAGATATGTGTTTTCACACACCACACAAAGCACAACATTGACATTATGAACATGTACTTAGAAGAAAGATTACCAGGAAATAGAAAGGGCGGCATCCCAGGGACACAGTCAAAGGGCGGCACACTGTACAACACACTGGCTGGTTCCCCCGGTGCACAAAGGAAGAAGAAGTTCCTGAGGTCAGACAGTCACACGTGTTGTGCCATACTTACAGATCTCATTGATAAAAGGACGAAGATTGCAGATGGAGAGAGGGTAAACACAAGAGCACACAGTGAGGAACTATTGGCCTTGGGAAACATCCTTTATGCCGAATTTTTTATAACGAAGTCCTGGTTAACGAAAGCGGAACAACGCTTTCTTTAACCACGACTTCGTTATTTTGTGCCTTAACCACGCATGTCCTGAACAACGAACATGCATGGTTAAGGTACAAACAAGGGAGTCGGCTGAGGAGGACGACGCAGATGACAAGGTGACGACTCAGGTAAGTGGGGGGTTTTAGGTTTTGGGGAGGGGGTGGGGGGTCAGGGGGTTTTAGGTTTTGGGGTGGGGTTGGGGTGTGGGGGGTTTTTGGTTTTGGGGAGGGGGTGGGGAGTCAGGGGGCTTTAGGTTTTAGGGTGGGGTTGGGGGGGTGGGGCGTTTTTGGTTTTGGGGAGTGGGTGGGGGGGTTTTAGGTTTTGGGGTGGGGTTGGGGGGGTGGGGCGTTTTTGGTTTTGGGGAGTGGGTGGGGGGTCAGGGGGTTTTAGGTTTTAGGGTGGGGTTGGGTGGTGGGGCGTTTTTGGTTTTGGGGAGTGGGTGGGGGGTCAGGGGGTTTTAGGTTTTGGGGTGGGGTTGGGGGGGTGGGGTGAGGAATGTAGGGTGAATGGTGCCTATTGCTAATGATTTTATCAGGAATGCCTTTACAACGAAATATCGTTGTAAAGGCATTTGTGGTAAAATCATTAGTAGTAAAGACGAGGTCGGTGTTCCGACCTCGTTGTTAAGGTTAGTAGTAGTTTAAAATTCGGTGTTCCGTCATATAACCATTGGCCTTAGCTTGATCAGAACTAATGGCCCAACCACCAGAAGTACAGAAGAAATATGCACAATACACCAATAATACGGGTCCCCTGCGGATAGAGTACAGTTGGGATACTTCCCAACTCAGCTTCACAGTGGAAGAGTTGAAATCCTGGGTAACAATAAAGTGTGTGAAAAATTAGAATATGCCATATTAACATTGCAAAGATGGAAGGAATTGTTAGAAGGGATACAGACATGCCCAGATCCTGAAGGACCTAGAGAAAGGTACAGGACAGGAAAATGTAAAAATATTGCAGCTGAGAGAGGTGCCCTCGTCCTCCATCGGAGAGGATGGCCATACCCTGACATATGTCTACGTACCCTGGCATAGGTCTGACATGTTTTCATTCACCAAAGACTTCCCAAAATTGCGTGATGAACCACACAAATGGTACACAGAATTGAATAGGATTGTGGCAGTGGGAGAAATGCTGTGGAAAGATTTGAATATGTTATTCAGCATAATAATACCACAAGATTTATGGGAAGATTGCAAGAAAGTGGTAGGGTGCCAACAGGGGAACCAGAGAGGGGGAAAGGAGGGGCACCAGGAGGCGAGGTAGAGATAGCAAGAGAAAAGGTGATAAAATACATACGAGAAAAGGTACCAGAGGAAAAGGTAGATTGGTCTAAAATAATACATACAAAACAGGAAAGGAATGAGAGCATAACAAGTTATTATGACCGCCTTCACCAGGTCTACCAGCAGAGTAGCGGGATGAAGAACCCACTGGGTGAGGCGATGCCTGCGTTTGTGACTAACTTTGCATATGGATTACAACAACCCATACAAACTCACTTACAGACGTCATTCGTGTGCTGGCAACAAGAACCCATTGACAATGTGTTAGCAGCGGCAAGGTAATGCGTGGACTATCAAACAAATATCCAAAAGGCAGACGAAGAAAAATTGAAAAAGGACAAGGTTAAGCTAATGGTGGCCCAGGAACCCTACACCAATAATGCATATGATACCCCTGCCAATGACCCGGTGTGTGCAGGTTGGGGTACATACCAAGACATACCACAGGAACCTCAGGGGGGCACGGGTTCCCATATCCACCCCTTACTGAAACGCACTTCAAAGGCCCGGTGCTGTCAGTTGATCAAGGGGGTCCCTATGTAGATGGGACAGTTTTGAGCAAAACAGTGCCATTCTTGGTTGATACTGGAGCCACAAGATCAATGCTGGAGGCTTCTGACGTACCAAATGCACCATTATCGGGAACACAGATAACAGCTGTAGGGTTGACAGGTAAACCTATGAGTGAATATCTTACACAACCACTGAGATTCAAGGTAGGCCCTATCACTGTACACCACCCATATATCTTTGGTAGACACTGCCCAGTAAATTTGCTAGGTAGGGACCTCCTATGTAAATTACAATGCACCATCAGCTGCCCACCTGAAGGGATCTTCTTGGAAACCAAGGAGAATGGCATAGCTTTGCAGGATTTCATGGGATGAGACTCCGGAGGGAAGGCGCAAGAGCAGAGTCTCCCACAAGAATTGCAAGACTCGGTCCCCAGTGAAGTGTGGGCAAAGGGGCCAAATGATGTAGGAAGAATATTGGATTACCCTCCAGTATGAGTGACACTGCGCCCTGGAGCCCAACTACCACAGTTGCCCCAATATAAAATAGCTAAAGAGGAAGAGGAGAGTATAGCCCCAGTAATAGAAGACATTTTGAAGAAAGGAATAATGCGTGAGATAAGAGATAGTCCTTACAATACCCCTATTCTACCCATGAAAAAGGCAGCAACAGGGCCAGATGGGGCCCCGGTATTCAGATTTACGCAGGATCTTAGGGAGCTCAACAAAGCAGTCATACCATCATTCCCTGTAGTTCCCAACCCAGCCACCATCCTATCTAACATTCCCAGTACTGCCACTCACTTCACCGTCCTGGATCTCAGTAATACGTTTTTCTCAGTGCCCCTTCATAGGGAATCTCAAGGGCTCTTTTGTTTTACTTTCAAAATGAAACGACTCACATTAACTCGTCTTCCTCAATGGTTTTGGGACAGCCCTTTGATATTCTCTGATGCCCTAAGGATAGACCTAGCATCCTTGCACCTCCCGAGTGGATCTACCTTGGTGCAATACATTGATGATTTATTGTTACCATCACCATCACAGGAAGCATGTGTCCAGGACACCGTGGCCCTACTCTGCCGCCTAGCAAGGAAAGGACATAGGGTCTCCCCAAAGAAGTTACAGTTTTGCCAATCCAAGGTTAGATACCTAGGGATTGACTTGTCCCCGGGGGCCAAGAGATTGCTGCCGGATAGGATAGCAGCAATAACCCAGCACCCCAGACCACAAACACAGAAGGAAGTGAGGGCTTTTCTTGGGGTGGCAGGTTTTTGCAGGCATTGGATACCAAATTTTTCCCTGATTGCACGATCCCTTTTGAACTTAACTCACAAAGATGTGCCAGACAAGGTAACATGGCCAGAGCATTGTGAGGAAGCTTTCCATAGATTAAAGAGGGAATTGTGTGCGGCACCAGCACTAGGCCTCCCAGATTACACTAAGGACTTCCACTTGTTTTGCCATGAAAAGGGGGGTTGCTCCCTAGGGGTTCTGGCACAAAAGCACAGCACCTTCTTCCGCCCAGTGGCTTACTATTCGGCCACCCTAGACCCAATAGAAGCAGGGCTTCCCTCATGTTTGAGGGCAGTAGCAGCAGCAGCTTTAGCAGTAGAACAATCAGAGAACATTGTCCTGGCTCATACTTTGGTGTTACATGTCCCACACGCAGTTGACACATTACTAACCACCACTAAGACTAAGCACTTGACAAATGCTCGCCTCTCACACTATGAGTTGACACTGCTGGCACCACACATAAAGATTAAGAGATGCACCACATTGAACCCCTCCTGCCTGCTGCCTACCGAAAAGGATCACGAAGATCCCTCCATAGATAATTCTTTCCACAATTGTATTATGGCAGTCAACACACACACCAAGGTGAGGCCGAATATCGGAGCCACCCCATTCCCAGAGGCCGAGGGCGATTTGTTTGTAGATGGTTCATGCATTAGGGACCACACAGGGATGCTACAAGCAGCTTATACCGTGGGGACTGCCAAAAGATTACTAGAAGGAGGAAGACTACCAACAATTAAAAGTGCCCAGGCAGCAGAATTAATAGCACTTATCTGAGCATGCAAATTGGTAACGGGAAAGACAACGAACATTTACACAGACACCAAATATGCTTTTGGGGTCACACATGATTTCGGTCAACTGTGGGCGATGAGGGGATTCCTCACTTCCGTAGGTCAACACATACAACATGCTTCATCGATTGTCGCCTTGTTGCAAGCTCTACTACTGCCCAAGAAAATTGCAATTTTAAAAATGTGCAGCCCACACCTCTGCAAAGGACTACGTTTCTATGGGCAATGCTTTTGTTGACAAAGAGGCACGCAGAATAGCATTGAGTGGGTGTGAATATGAAATGGTTCAGGTAACACACACCACCATAGCTAAGGAAGAAAGTACATATTTTGATCCAAAAAGTGTTAACCAGCAGGCTGAAGAATCAGAACTAACAGATTGGGAGAAGGGCGGTTGTAACATAGGTATGGAGGGTATGTGCGTGGTACAGAAAGTAAAATATGTCTACCATCCATGTTGTTGTCCTAAATAGCACGCCTTTTCCATGGTCCCTCACATGTGGGTAGGGATGGAATGATACAACTGTTTTCACAGTGTTAGTTTAATACCAAATTTCGGCAATGTCCAGAACATTTATGTAAAAAATGCACAGTTTGTGCACAGTACAACACTGGCAAGGGCACCCCGACCGCTTCAGGCCACTTCCCACCACCACATGGACCCTTTGAAAGTCTTCAAATGGACTTCATTGAGATGTCCCCGGTATACAAGTTAAGATATGTTTTGCTAATAGTTTGCATGTTCAGCAAGTGGACTGAGGCATACCCCACCAAGAACTGTGATGCACAAACTGTTTCCAAGTGCCTTCTAAAAGAGTTAATACCACGTTTGGGGTACCGATTCTTTTAAGTTCAGACAATGGACCAGGATTAATTTCACAGGTTATTCAGGGCCTTTGCAAAGGGTTAGGAATAACACAAAAGTTGCACTGCGCATACCATCCACCCACAGCGGGAGCAGTGGAAAGAAAAAATGGGGTGTTGAAAAATAAAATAGGGAAAATATGCGCAGTGACCAAACTATCTTGGATTTATGCATTACCATTGGCGCTCCTGGTTATGAGAAGTACCCCTGACTGAGTTACAAAATTGAACCTCCATGAGGTGATATTTGGGTGCCCCATGAGTATACCAGGCCACATGTCAGTCGCCCCATTGGCAATAACAGATGATCTTTCGCTACAATATTGTAGAAAAATAACAGAGACATTGTGTTATCTCCACTGTCAGGTGCTGCAGGCCCTGCCTGAAGAAGGAGCACCCCCAGAGCATGGACTATAGCCTGGCAACTGGGTGTGGGTCAAGGCCCACGATAGATGCCATCGTCTTCAACCACGGTGGAAGGGACCCTACCAAGTCCTGTTGACAACAGCCACAGCGGTCAAATGTGAGGGTCTCACATCCCGAATACACAGCTCACACACCAAGAGGGCTGCGGGACCTGAGGACATCCAGTCACCACCTGCGGTGCCCATGAAGATTTCACCTTCACCGCAGAGGTACAACCTTCGATCAACAAGCAACATCAGACAACACTGACAGGACTGCTTGTGCTGCACTTCTACAGGAGTCAGGAGGTGCAAGCGGGTCCTGCGGTGAGACTACATGGGACTGCTCGTGCTGCGTTCCTACAGGAGTCAGGAGGTGCAAGTGGGTCCATCAAGGAGTTTTTCATAGACTGCTCGTGCTGCACACCTCAGAAAAGAGAAGGGTGCAAGCAGGTTTCATCTGGATATCTTCATATATACCAAGTGGTTTCAAGTGCTAGTAACCTCTGACACCACTCTGTGAAGTACCAACAAGGGAAGACAAGAATAAAAAGCTAACAGACAAGGACAAAAGAACGATTTGGGACACCGGGTACACTAGGAGTATAATAATGCCTGGAAGAAGGAGAGAGGAGAAAAAGTGGCCGGTGGTACTAACGGCCATATGCACCCCGGTTCCAGCGATAATTATCACAACAATATTAATATTATATCGAGAAGAAATACAAGTACTGTTTCTAGACCAAGAACATTATATGAATGAGAGTGGATATGAAAAGGAGATTGTGGAAAGTGGACAAGAGGAGAACACCAGCCTGGTGGAACGGGTGGGGAATAAGACTCAGTGGGTAAAATACACAAAATGGGAGGAGGATGGGGAAAATTACAAGTATAATGCATTTGTGCAGATGGTGACAGTATATAAAGAACTAGTAAATGTGTCAGACTGCTATATTTGTACACATCTACCCACCACTACCCAGGGGAGAACAAACTACACCCAAATTCCCCTCACCCAGTACATTGCATGTAACCTGTTAGACAGCATGTTTAGAAAGGAGGTGAAAGGGACAATAAAGAGAAGACCACCAAAGAGGAAGAAAAAGGCAAGAAAAAGAAAATTGAAGAAGGGGAAAGGAAGGGGAAGAAGGGAAAGTGGAAGGGAGGAAACATAGGATAGTAGGGCAAACATATGTGGTGAACTAATACCAAAAAAAGGAGAAAAAGAGCTACTGGAAGCATTCAACATAGAAAGGGATAAGGGTTATACACAGGGTGGGATTCACCTAGAAATACCAACGGCAACCCTTTCCATTCATGAGGAGAAAAAAGCGCTGTGGTGTTTCCGATACTAAAAAGGCAGCATTCCAACGCCAAACGCATTTTATAATAACACATGCGTAACAGTAACACCGGGAAAATGCCCCAGCCTAAACATCCCTGACAATAGCAGCATAAAGGTAGGATTTAGCGCCTGTTTCAAATACTCTAACCTGGACAATATATACGGAATGGCTCAAAGGGTCTGTCCATAGGACTCACGGCCCCAAGGGGAGTATTTTTTGTATGCGGAACATCAGCACATTTCAGACTGCCAGCAGAATGGCAGGGCACTTGCTACCTAGCATTAATACAACCTAGAATGGTGCATGTGACAGATTTGGCAAAAGCAACAAAAGGGGCACCCGGAAGGGTACGAAGTAGGACACCTACTTGGTTAGATAGGTTTATAGCAGTGGAAGGAGTATTCGTGATGCCATTAGGGATAGCGCATTCAGAATATCAAATACACAAATTGGCAGAGTTTTTGGAGAAATTAGCAAGTTCTACAGCCGCAGCCCTGGGTAACATTACTGAGGAACTTACAGACATACGAGTTGTTGTGATACAGAACAGACTTGCGTTAGACATCATTCTAGCAAATACGGTGGTGTATGTCATGTGATCCACCAGGGATGCTGCGTTTATATCCCGGACAATAGTGGGAATATAAGGAAGGCGATAGAGGAAGTGAAGAAGGTAGAAGAGGGAGCGAAGAAAGTGTCAGATTTGACGGACGCAGGAGGAATACTAAGTGACATTGTGGCGTGGTTCCGTGGTTGGGGAGCCTGGCTGATAGAAGTACTGGTGGTGGGAATAGTGGGATTAATAACATTGTGTGTGTTGATAAGGGTTTGTCCTTCCCGTTTGACCATGTTGATGAAGAATATCTGCAATAAGGATACTAAGAACATCAGTAAGAGAAGCCATGAGGATGATGCCAGGGAGGGCAACACCATGGAGATGACACTTGTCCATCATGCTATTTAGATTGTCATTGAGTATCAGAGGGCAGAATGTGGAATAACATTTTCTTAGAACCATCTTGAGCCTGATGGGCCCTGTGATACCCAATGACAATCCAGGCCTGCTTCTGTTGAATACCTTACAATGTTAAATTATCTAGGCATTGAAGAAATGTCTATCGTGCTTGGAACGCATTATATTGCAAGGCTTGCTAAATTGACAGCCATCACAAGACACCACCTCATGCTAGCTTGCGAAATCCTCACTAACAAAAGTACCAATGTATGCACTTATGGTACCTATTTTTCCCCATATCGATGTATCACGCGGCATTTGACTCAGAGGACATTGTACAAGTTTCTGGTCTATGATTCTAACCCTTGTATGGAGCGTTATGAAGAATAAATGATAAATCACGTGTGCTGTATTGCAAAATTGATCATACGTCAATATCAAGAACCAATTAAATTTATTAATTTGTTTGCGGTTTAATTGTATAAAAGATCATGTATTACTTCTCTTGTAAGACTGTCCGAGCTTGGCTTAGGTTGTTCAGTGTCCATGTACACGTACCATTAAACCTTTATCTCATCTAAAGAGCAGGCTGGTTTATGGTTTTGTATCCTGTATTCCCTGTGGTCACACACTTGGTTTCAACATGGGGAACCAGTCTCTAATCTCACCAGTGTCCTGCAAGGTCAAAAAATGAATAAAGATACCACATTAATTTGATGTTTTAAAGGACCCAGCCCGGGCTATTTTTTTCACCTCAGGCAATATGAACACCCTCCCAGCTCCATCTCCCCATCCATAAGTACTAAAAGTGCTTTTATGAGCCAAGTCAAAATACTGAGTTTAACAAGGGAGTCATGGACTCTGTTGTAAAGCCTGAGAAGAATGAGTATAAAAAAGCAGCCTAACGACTGACAACTGCCCGAAACTGCTCTCACTGATGTCTGCACCATATAAAACGTCTCCCAGTCCACGTTCTCCTCAAACTTCCCCTCCAGACCATTATTAATAAACGCTGCCCCACTACAGATTGAGGTCAGAGTAAAAATTGATATGGGGCAAAACAGCCTGGAAATCCAGTTGCACTGTTTGTTCAAAATCCACTGTGTCATGTAGTAAATGTGCCACCAGAACAAGAACTGCTGGGCCCTAGACTCACATTGGGTCCATCCAAATCCATCCCTACTTGGCAAAGTGAACACACTCCAATCTACCCCCATTTGGCAAAGTGCACAAACTTTATCCCCGCAGGCTAACACCAACAAAGAAAGACCAAGGGACTAATGACACAGACCCACAAGAGGAGGCGAAATTGACCGCTGGAGCACTCCACATCTTACCAATTAGCCATTTACTAAGCTTCACACCATATAGACCAAAGCAAATGCAGGGTCTCAAACAGGGCCACCCACAGTGAGCAAGAGCCTGGGGAAAAACACCTGAGCCCTCATGAGAACAAGGCTCTTTAGCAACAATAGGACCAGGGGCTTTGTGGAATGACCTGTTTAGAATGTCATAGTTGCAATTAGGGGCCTGAATTATGAAAAGTTAGCGCTGCCTTTACGTCATTTTTTGATGCAGAAGTGGTGCAAACTTACAAAATATAATTATATTTAGTAAGTTTGCTCTGCTTTTGCATCACAAAATGATGTAAAGGCGTCGCTAACATTTCATAAATCAGGCCCTAGATGCCTTGACATACCAGTCAAACAAAATAGATGTCCCAGTGGATCTGCTCAACATCATGGCCGATTCCATTTCTGGAATTTATCATCAGTTGGCTGATTCAAATAAACGTATAACCCGAGTCCAAAATTATGCTGCAGCAACTTATGTAGACTGCACATGTGCACCAGTGATTAACAAGCTTGCAACAATCCTGGATGCCTTGAGTACCCTAATAGAAGAAATAAAAATGAAACTGGACGTTCCACCATTACAAAAAATGTCAAAATTCCATTAGCACAACTGACCTGGCAGTGTGACAGGCACTGCAACTCTAGCAAAATGAATAATAGTGTAACAGGGGAAGATGAGGACTGCCAACCCACAAAGCCAATGGAAGAGGCAGGCGAGCTCTCTACAGATGTGGTCAATCTGTGGGACGGCTCCCCCAGCTAGTCTCAACAATCCGCTCAAGACCAAGAGGAGAAAGTTATGACAAAAAACATAAGAAGAACAGTGCAAGGCATGAAACACAATTAAAAGCAGTCTAGTAACCAACCCCTGTGCTAGCATGATTAAATCCAGCGAACTTACAATCAAACCCAATGAAGTTCCTATACAAGTGCGAAGCCACAACACCAAGGACATGTTAAAGGAAAGGAAGCCCTACCCCTTTGTTTACTAAGAAGCTGGGAAAAAATACTCCAAACTAATTGATCTCTGAACTTTGTAAAGCATGTACTCCAGCTCAAACTCCTGCATCTACAGACATGAGCTCCCCTAAGGTGTCAATCTTATTGGAAAACAACTGAAGGGAGGAAGCTCAAATCAATCAAGAGCTTAGGCTAACAACCGAAGAAGCCTAGAAGCTACTACAGCCATTACAGTTCAGGCTCCCTCCCTACCCCAACAAAAAGCGACTAATTGCATTTTCAACAATAATCCAGCTGTTCGTTGGCCAACATTAGCCTCTTCTGGACCCCAGATCAGAACGCACAATCCTTTACAGGATGGAAAACCACCAAGGGATATGCAAACCCTGGTCTAGCCTGTGTGGTCCAATCACTTAGAACTTTTATCAATAACAATCAAACTGTTTTTCCTCCAGACTATCAGTCAAGGGGAGACATGATATTCCTAGAAGTGGCAACATTCTAAAATTATTGCAGGCATGTCCAACCCTTGAGAAGATGGCCACAGTAGACATCGAATCCACCGAATTCCTGACATCTACGGGAGGCAAGGCACAAGAGTCCATCCTTGTGACCTGGGCCTCAAACATGTGGTCCAGGAAAGCCTTACAGGAAAAATAGTGCTTTCCTGGCTAGGGAATCAATGTTCAGCAGCCTACCCAGTTCCGCTTGCCTATCAGAAGGAGCACACACCCCAACACGGGGTCTGAAAGACAACAAGCAAGCATACTCAATACATTAAAGCTCAAAGTCCCCCAACACACCATGCTCCCAATCAACTGAAATCCATGAAATTATTCTTATATACCAAAAGCCACAATAAGAACTTGTTGAATCTCTAGAGTGATCACCAAATTATTTTTTTACAAGAAACATGGGCAGCACTACTGTTATCAATTGATGGATTTGTGGGCTATTTTATCACAGTGCTTAAAACAAGGACGTTTGATTGTGCAAAGGGGGACCTCACAACCTTTGTTGCTGCCGCACTTAAGATAGAAAGGGAACTGCTGGATTTAGGCGATTATAACATTCCAATAGTCAAGCTGAAGAAATGGCACAAAAATACTGAGAGTTCTCCTTTATTAATAAATCTATGCCTAAACCCAGACTCAGGATTCAGGTAATCAATATTCAAATTGTCAAGAATCCTACCAAACGGCTTACAAGACCAAACAGCTGGCCTGTACTCTACAATTGACTTTACAGTCCCGACTCTGCCCCTATTCCTCCTATTGTCTTCATATCCAATCGAAAAAACTGATGAAAGCAACCAACTTCTACAAATTTCATAGATCCAATGACATTACAATCAGCAGGCAAATATTCTGCTGTGGGCTCTTGAGACAATAATCTGTAAGAAACTAAGGTGGTCCGAAGAAACTATATGGGCAATTGGGGACACTGCGGCAGCCCTCATCACGCATTGCTTTGATAACTACTTCCTTTCCTCAATCTTAAAGTGGGCACTCTTTGCGATCAACTTACTAAGAATCTACTCGTCACAAAGTTGCCCTAGCAAACAACAAGCCACAGATTGCTCACAAAACCTAAAAAAGGATTTAGAGGTCTGCTGCATGTCGCATTGTAAGGAAGAGCCGTAACAGAATCCTGAGACTACCTAGGAGGAAGCTGGGGAACTGAGATTCAAGCTAATCTAAAGCTCAGAAACAAAACCTACCAGAAGACAGTTTGGTAGGAGAAAATAAGAAGAAAAAAAACATTTTCGGCCAAAAACTTCGTACATCAGAAAAAAAAAAAATGTGAGAGCCTTTTTGAGAATGGTTACTAGCCTGAACAGGTCCCAAATGCTTAACAGAAACAAACTGCGGGAAGCGCGTTTGGCCGGGGAGACAGCGGCAGCCACATACTCAAGGGCAGGAGCCCTTTAAATTGAACTATCGCGCTCCCGCCCTGCGGGAAGCGTGTTTTGCCGGGGAGACAGCGGCAGCCACACATTCAAGGGCAGGAGCCCTTTAAATTGAACTATCGCGCTCCCGCCCGCGGGATGCGCGCGGGCGGCGCCCAGGCGAAGCCCGGGCCAAGGGCGGGCCCGTCCTGCGCCCGTCTTTGTCCGGATGAGGCTGGGCTGGTCCTACTCTCTTTCACCTGCTGTCTAAATACACCAAGTAAGCCTTAATCTACATAATTTACTGGTATTCTATAACTTTACCGACTCCATGGGGAAAAGGAAAGCTGCCGATTCTCTAGACCCCTTGTCAGACCGCAAAAAGCAGAGGAGGTGCACTTCTAAATTGGTCACTAAGCCCAAAAAACCCTTTGAGGAGATAGAACTGTTGTTTAAAGAGGTTGAGGCGATATTAAACTGTTCACCTAATCACAATGGTGCCTCCCTCGGAAAAAATGCTCTGGTCCAACCTGGGAAGATACAAGATTACTTTAAGAAAAGGACAAAGGACCAAGGTTTGGATCCAGTTTCGACCAACAATGGTGCAACTTTATTAACAACGCACCTGCTACCTACCCCCCCCTCAAATGGTACAATAAACATGACAAATGTATTGGTGCACAGGTGTGGATCTCCCCATGCCGAAACAGAGGGTAATATTCTTAATCCTGTCATACCTCTGAGTCCTGCAATCAAACTGATCTCGAATATACCCTGTAGAAACCGGTTTGAGGCTCTAGCCGAGGATGATAAAACTCCTAGAGTTTTTAATACAACTATAGATGATATCAACAAAGAGGCTATCCCTTGCACCCTAAATCCAGTTCCCGTCTCCCTCTCAATGTACCCCGCCACTGAGCCTAGCAATGCCGTTATACTTCAGAGAATAGAAAAAGTTAGGTCCCTGGTCTTACAACTGGCCAAATGCTTCCGGGGGAGTTTAGAGTGTAGATGCAAGTGCTATTTTAGGGATGAAGGGGCGAACTTAGGTCATACAATGCCTGACCCAACACTATCAATCCGGCCTGCACAGGGGGGCCAGGCTACTGATCACCGAAAGGGGAAGATACATCGGGCTGGCTCAGATGGGAACGCAATACGCCCTGAATCCAACACTACACAGGCGAGCCAATATAGTAAAAGATCATTAGATGAGGGGGATACTATGGGAAACCATAGTGTTACTAACAATTTCCCCCCAGGGCCCTCAAACTACCTGTCACCAAAGAGCCGTAAACAGATTGATAATCTCCCACTCAGGAGGTCCTATGCCATACCTAATGCCAGCGACCTATTCGCTCCCAAACTCTCCCTGGGTTGTTTCAGTGCCCCTTCTTATCAGAGGACTCTTCACGATCCAGTCTTATTGTCAAACCCTCAATGCCTCAAGCCTGGAACAAATATTCTCTTCTTAAAACAAGTCCCGAAATTGCTACCAGGACTCAGTGAGGATCATGAGTCTAGGGTTAACAAAGTAATCCACTGGCTACGACACCAAAGAAACTGTCTATCGGTCATACGTTCAGATATCTTGTAACACTAAGCAGTGGTGTCCTTTAGGATCAACCCATGACGTAATTTCAATCGAGTATCATAATAGATCGCTGGTAGAAAACCTTATTCTGTTCAATGACCGAACTCACCACCTTATGGAACCAAGAAGGGGACACATCACCTTAGAGACAGCATTGGAGATGGAAGGCCAACCACAAGTTCCTGGTTACTCATGTAACAATGCAACTAGTAACCAGTCCTGGTATGCCGAATCTATCCGGACTAACCCAGTATGACTGGCAACTGCCCAGGGAACAACTCTTGGGACTAGTTTAGCGGAACCCAGCCCGATGGCTTCTGATGGACCTACCGATACAGAGTTGATTCCTGAGAGGCCCAACCCACAGCCACTAAGCCCGGTCTTCGAGGAAAAAGGCACATCAATTATGACATGGAATTTAGCTGGCCTCGGGAGGAAATTAGACAATACTGACTGGTGTTCGTACATCAACACCCAAGACATATGTCTTTTTCAAGAAACATGGGCTGAAGAGCTGATTACCCTAGATGGGTTCCTTTCTTTTAATGTGGCTGCTCAACCCTCCACAAAACTGACGGGTCGAGCCAAAGGTGGACTTCTGATGTTAATAAACAAAACTGTGCAGTGCACATACAAGACTTTACAGTTTGATAGCCCAGATCTGATGGGGCTACAAATTCCGTTCCAACAGAATTTTACCATCATTTTTGTCAATGTTTATGCCCGTTCGGTCTCGCGAGGAGTTGAGTTTAAAACAGCTTCTTGACTTTCTAGACACCTTACAATCAACCTCCTACCTAATAATAGCCAGGGATGTAAATTGCACCTTTGAACCCTCAGTGATACTAACTGGTCTCACAGAGGATGAAGATCAAACATGGGGGATTGCACAGCTGACTAGTGATAATAACTGCTTCAATTCTCGTGTAGCTATCCAATTGGCATCCCTTTGCTTGAAACATGGTCTCAGGGCATGTAATGGCCGCATGCCCTCTGACCTGGATACTGCACCCACTTTTAAACGAGGTTCAATTACAAGCGTAATCGATTATTTTCTAGTGGATGTGAGATTGTGGCCCTTTTTGAATGATATGAAGGTGGATGTTAGAACCGAAAGCAACCATTATCCTTTGCTACTCTCTATGTCAGGCGATGTTTTTGGTAGGACCTCGAACAAACAAACTACTTGGGTCCCTATTCCTACCATGAACATCACATCCACGAAAGTCAAGTGGCCAAAGGTCCAGTCAAATCCTTATCTGCTACGTGAGATTTACCAGGCTTTCATAGACATCCTTGCACCATACAGTGATTATGATTCCAACGATATCCCCTTCTTATCCATACATGAAAATATGATCTCAAGATTACAACGTATTTTTTATAGGAAGGTTGGGGCAAGACACCAAGGAGCTACTTCTAGCTCATGGTTTGACAAGTCCTGCCATACGGCCAAGAAAGGATTAAAAGGTGCCCTCATGGAAGGAACCCATGGGGAAATACTACTAGCTAGACGTATTTACAAAGAATCCATTATCTGAGCAAAAAAAACCTGGGAAGACACAACTTGGCAGGAGTTGTTGGATGCTACTCAATCCAACAACAATAAATTGTTTTGGGAATTGTTAGGTAAGCGAGAGAAAGAGGGCAGGACTGGTGTGAGAAGCCATATACAGCCAGAAAGATGGGTCGAGCAAAATTGAGACCCCCACAATCTTAGTTACAGGGGAAGCAGGCCAAGACCTTCCCTCTATTCCTGATGAGCATCAGTGGCCATCTCCCCTTGTAGGGGGCTCACAGGATTCTAGAAGCCATATCTGCTTTACTATCAAAGAAACAGTCAATGCTATTAGTTCTTTAAAACTTGGGAAAGCTCCAGGTCCAGACAAAATTCCGGGGGATCTTTATTCGTCAGAACCAATAGTCTGGACCTGGTACATCAACACACTCGCTAATTAAATTGCCGAAGGGGGGCAGATTCCCACGACATGGAAGGGTGCAGAAATTATCCCCATCCATAAAGAGGGTAACGTAAACCTCCCGACAAACTATAGACCAATCAGTTTAATTGACAACCTCCAAAAAATATTTGCCAAGCAACTCCTAGGTAGATTAACCCATTGGGCCAAAGATCAGCACATTCTTTCCCCTCTCCAAGCTGGATTTCGATTAAGGATCAGTACAGTAGACCAGGTCTTTAGACTGGCCATTCTGTACTGGAAATATACAGTCCTGGCAAAACAACCATTATACATCGCTTTTGTTGATTTGAGATCAGCATTTGATCTAGTCCAGAGGGAAAAGTTGTGGGAGGTGCTACAAAAAATAGGTACTCTGGCCAACCTAATCCAACTTTTGAAGCGGTTGCATGAGGACACATATGCGCAGGTGAGATGGGGAAACCTAGGCGAACTAACGGACAAAATCCCCATAAATAGGGGCGTTTGCCAGGGTTGTGTGTTGGCACCATTTTTATTCTCTATTTTTATCAATGAGGTTGTACAGGTTTTAATGACGTGCCAGAATGATGCCCCCACCCTATGCGCTAAAAAAATTCCAATCCTTCTTTTCGCTGACGTCTCTCTTCTTATTTCTAAATCTCTTATCAATAGATTTAACTCCTTTTGTCGAGATTACGGCCTAGAGCTGAACCATAAAAAAAACAAGTTAATGGCGTTCCGTTCAGGAGTGCGGAAGAAATGTACTATCCATTTAGAAGGGAACCTCCTGGATAGGGTTTCTTCCATTGATTATTTGGGTGTAAGGTTTACTGATAATCTGAACTGGGTAGAACAGGTCAATAAAAGTGTGGGTCGCCTGCAGCACGGTGCAGCATCAATCCTGCGTTTCTATAGGGGTACGACAGCAAAAACTGTCTCACCGGCAATTAAGATCTACATTGCCAGAGCACAGGGTGCCGCTGCATACGGAGCTGAGGTCTGGGGTTTTTCTGACTGTAATAGGCTCACTATTAGTGAGAACAGTTTTGCGAGGTCCTTGTGTGCCTGTCCTCCTAGTACTCCATTGATACCACTGTTCTTAGATCTGGGCCTGAGACGCATAGCCGATCTAATTACTTTAAGACCATTATTATATTGGATAAGACTATGGACTGTCCCTGAATTAGACGTCTATAAGACCTCACTCCACGATCTGCTAATGTGCTCCAACTCAACCTCTATTCCTTGGGTTAAACATGTATCCAGTTGGTTCAACAAACTTGGCCTCAGTCACTTTTGGGAGGAACCCCATAAATTAGAAAAGGCTCACTCCATTGAACTGAAACGTATATACTGGTCCTAAGTACGCAACGATTATATCATCCACAGAACCTATGGCACCTTAACAAATCACTTCACAGATTTTAAGTGGTATCCACAATTTGAACCATATTTAGACAGTATTCCTGACATCCTCAGTAAAAGCTTATATGCCAGATTCCGTTTTGGGTCGTTGCCGCTGAAGTCATTGATGTGTAGATGGGGTACAAAAACAGATACTAGTACATGCCCAGCTTGTGGTGCAAAATCGGAAACGGTTGAACATTTTATGTTTTTTTGCCCTGCTTATTATTCTCTTCCCAGGTCTAAGTGGATCCGTCACATTTGTCGTGAAATGGGGATAAGAGACTGTGCCCCTGCCTTGAGGATTTAAAAAAGTCACCATTCTACGGTTTTAATACTTGCTGTTAGTAAATATTTATTAGTAGCATGGCGAATACGCAATTCTGTTGCTAGGACTGTGTTTTAATTTAGAGCCTTACTTTTACTCTTATAAGAACCGCAGGAGGGAGGTTGAAGCCGTATTATGTGTATTATGTGTACTGAGAATTTTAATTGAATCATGCTCTTAGGCAGCTACGTTTTTATATTTCATATCTATGTATTATTATTATTATTATTGGTTTTATCTTATTCCTATCACTATTGTATATTCGCTTTGATGATCGATCAATCGAATAAAGCATGTGTTAAAAACACAAACTAGATTATTTTTTTTGCCGGACTCATGGAAAGGCTCCACAATTACACCAACTTTTAAAGGGGATGACTGTCATTGGCAGAAAATTACCATCTCATCATGCTACTTGATACCGAGGCAAATCACTTTGCAGGCCTTCTATGAAAGGAGTTAACGCTCTGGGCAGAAATAAAACATATTCTCCCTCCTAATCAATCTGGGCTCACCTAAGGGGTTGACAAGGCAACGAAGATCTTATCACTCCTAGTAGTAACGGACAAACTAAAGTCAAATAAGCAACCGATTCACCTCTACTTTGTAGCCGCATTTGACTATGAGCAGCGTAACCTAATCCGGCAAAAACTGGTTCGCTGGGGAATTGCTACACATTTTCTAAAAGCAACACAGTTGCTATACACGGGCACTTGGGCAAGAGTAAGAATTGGTGATAGCTTTTTCCTGCCCAGGGAAATAGAACTCTCTTAGGGCTTAAAGTGAGGTTGTGTAGTAGTGCCATATGTATTCAGTATCTTTTTATTCTGAATCGATCCCAGCTAGGGATGAGGTAAACGCTCACACCCCTAAACAAGGAGATATGCACATTTCTAACCTTTTGTATGCAGACAATGTGATTCTCCTAAGCCTCTCAAAAATCCATCTGCAACGTCTCTATTAGACCTGGCATCCTTTGTTTGGTTTCCGATAAATTTTTGCCCTCTGACTCCCGGTTTTTCTGACTTCATTTTTGCTGGCTCTGGGCACTTTACTACTGTTGACCAGTGCTGAAGTGCAGGTGCTCTGTACTCTACTCTAAACCTGGTAACATTGGCTTCAATCAATCAAATTATTTGTTGAGTGCGCTACTCACCCGGAAGGGTCTCAAGGCACTGGAGGGGGGTACTACTGCTCGAAGAGCCAGGTCTTAAGGTGCTTCCTGAAGTTCAGGAGGTCTTGGGTCTTACGTAGGTTGGCGGGGAGTGAGTTCCAGATTTTGGTTGTGAGGTGAGAGAAGGATCTGCCGCCGGTTGTGGTACGGTTGATACGAGGGACTGTTGCTAGGGCGAGGTTGGCGGAGCGGAGCTGGCGAGTCGGGATGTGGAAGTTGAGTTGATTGTTGAGGTAGGCCGGTCCAGTGTCGTGGAGAGCTTTATGAGCGTGGATTAGGATTTTGAAGATGATCCTTTTGTCAATGGGTAGCCAGTGGAGGTTCTTGAGGTGGGTAGAGATGTGTTCGTGGCGAGGGAGATTGAGGCTTATCCACAGCTGCCTTATTTAATTTACTTGTAAGTCCTCAGTAAAGTGCACTACATGCACCCAGGGCCTGTAAATTAAATACTAGTGGGCCTGCAGTATAGATTGTGCCACCCACTAACGTAGCCCTGTAAAAATGTCTCTGGGCAGCCACTGTGTACCCACTTGCCTGGCCTAAAAATTCCTTTTTATTACATGTAAGTCACCCCTAAGGTAGGCTGTTGTTAAACCAGAGGGCAGGGTGAAAGGTTTGTAAAGAAATGGATATGTACATTTAAATTTAACGTCCTATTAGTAAAAAACTATCAAATTTGTTTTTCACTATTGCAAGGCCTATCTTTCCCTTAGGTTAACATTGGGATTGCTTTAAAACATCTTTTAAGTGCAATATCCAATTGGGACAAGATAGAAATGTGGTGATTGGAGTCTCTGAACTCACAATTCAAAATTGCAACTTGTGGTGAAGTTGGATTTTAAATTGTAAGTCTGAAAATGCCACATTTTTTCAAAAGTTGGCATTTCCCTACTTTAACTATTCTGTGTCTCTGCCTGTCTCGAATATACATCTGGGGTGCATGACAGCTGGGCTTTGTGCATTCCTTCTAGATAGTAACACACAAAGGGAGTTTGAGTGTTACATTTGCTTCCTGATGGCCCATTACCAGGCTGATGGGTCTTCCTGGGCTAGATGGGAGAGAGGAGCTGACACTTGAATTGGGCTGTGCCTCTCTCTACACAAATGGCTGCATAACCTCCTGTGGAGCGTTTGGAGCCAAGGAAGGAAGTCAGGGACCTTGTGTACTTCAAAGGATTCTTTTTGAAGTCTCCCCTACTCCAAAGGCTCAACTGGGTATAAGTACTGGACCCCAAACTCCACCAAATCAGAACTCTACTGGAACCAAGAACATTCTGCCAGGATGAAGGACTGCTGGGCTACCAGAAGAGATTGCCACTCTGCAACTGCATTGCTGTGTTGGCCTACTGCTTAGAATGTGCTGTGCTGTAGATGGGGCTGCCACTTTGCTACTTACCTTGCTGTGTTCGCCTGCTGCCTACTGCTTCTGCATGGAGTGAGGACTGGACTTGTTCTCTACATCCTTGAATCCAAGATTCTCCAAGGGCTTATGGGCTTTCCCCCTTTTTTTTGGCAGTCTCAGAGACATCAAAGTCTGTCTGCAACTCTTCTGGTACTGCTGGAATCTGCCACCTATGAGTCCTATCCTTGCCTGAGATGCTCCTCTACTCCTGGGTATCAGAGTTGGGTTGTACATCTGATTTCTGCAAAAGCCAATGCATCCCCTCAAGTGCATGAGAAATTATGGCACATGGCTATTTCGACGCAGATCCAGAGGCTGCTCAATAACATTGGATATCCAGCCTGCGAGGCTTGACGTTGACGCTTTGCACAGCTTAAGGGCAACGTATTGCATTCACATCAACAGAGCTTGAGGACGACACGGGCCCCCTTCAAGTGCCTTGAAGATGATGTAATGGACTCTCAATATTGACAAAAGCTCAAGACCAGGTACGTTGTTCAGCAGACCATACATGGATTTTGCAGCCAAACTAACTTCCGAGATTGGCCTGAAACTTGGATTTGCACCTTTCTCTCGCAACCTCATGTAAATTTTTGACTGATAGTGAGTTCTAAGCACTCTTTTCATATTTAGGGATCAATTTAGATGTTGACAGTAACAGTCCTGCCATCGATTACTCGGCTGGAAACCCGCCCACCGACAGCCCTATATAGATGTCAGCAGGAGTGAAAGACCACCAACAGACCGCCGTCACCACCAAAAAACTTCACTCATGTCGACGGCGCCATAGGCAAAAGCGGCTGTTGGCGGGACAACAGTCCCTTTTACTGCAGAGCCAATTATGATGTGCAGTCCTACCAATGCAACTGTGACGGCCAAGCCTCTGCACCTGGGATGGCAGATTGGGAGCTATATAAGGACAAATCTTACCTTTTAACGTTTTACATGTATCCTGCCATCATGAACCCACTGCTACTAGTCTTCCTATTGCTCCTAGGCAAAGTCCAAGATGAAAATCAACCCCGTCATCACCAAAAATAAGATAACTAACAGGTGTTTCTGTTACCATCGGAGTTGTAGCATCACAGTAATCGCTTAATAGTATGTGCAAACACCAGCAAAATGCTGTGCAAGACTGATGTGTGTAATATCATACTCAGAACATGTATTAGAACAGACCTTGAGATTTAGGTAGCATCCACCAATCTGGCATGGACTGTCTTCATGGCAATGGACACCAACACTAAAAGGTCCCAACATTCACGAATAGAAATGTGTCCGCAGAGGAATGTGCAATAATGTCCCCATAATCTTGAAAGTATCAACTGAAACATTATACCCGATCTGAACCAAACAATCCTATGATAATGTAGCAACTACACTACAATATGCTACAGGTGGGTATACACAGAATGTACTGCAATTTTTACTAGTGAACTGCAAACATGGCAGAAATGTATGAGGGTCACATGTCCCCTTGGTATGTGTAATATATCACAACATAAAATCCAGTTTAACTGTAAAGTGCCAGGTTCCCTGTTCAATGCATATAATTGACATATCATGTCAAAATAAACACACATTCATTCTTTAGTCACAAAAACAGAAACATATATAATTTTGATACTAACTAAACGGGAAGATACGTTTAAGGGAAAGATAGCGCTCCCAACAATCCCCCCTTGAGTAGGTATTATCGATTAGAATACGGTGCTCTCAGCCCAGGATGGTCTTCCCTTACCTCCTAAATATGTCTACATAGACACACAACATTAATGGCACAAAGACTAAGGCACACATAAGTAAATTCCTATCTGTATAATCAATAATTATTAACGTTCTTATTCCAAATTTTCAATAATCCAATTCAAATGAGAACATATATAAAAAAGTAAAGATTCGATGGAGTCCTTGAAGTGAAGAATTCATCTTTAATGAAAGACCGAGACAGCCAACACGTGTTTCGTCATAGGAGTGAGCACTCTCCGTGACTTTTTCAAGGCTGCAAAGAATATTACATATATAAGAACTACATCTATTACACATACATGAGACAAAACATACGTTACACAAAAAAGACAAAACTTACATAAATATCTCAAATTCCAATCAGAATAAACCATAGTGCCATGATTGGCATAGTCATCAGTTACATCCAAATATTTCTCATACATTCTAGAATTTAAATATCAAAATAGATATAGAATAAAAAAAAAACAGTTTGGAAATGGAAGGGAGAAACCAAGATACAAACCCCGTGAAAAATTAGAGAGTACAGATGCTGTTGAATAGATAAAAATTCAAAGTACCAAAAAAGAGAGAACCTAGGGCCAGATGTAGGTACAAAGCAAATTGCGACTTGCAATTTGCGAGTCCGAGCGACTCGCAAATTGCAACTCGCAATTTGCTATGCAGAACGGTGTCTCAGACACCGTCTGCGAGTCGCTATGGGGTCGCAAAGACCCACCTCATTAATATTAATGAGGTGGGTCGCAAATTGCGGCCCCATAGCGACAATGGGCACTCACTGACATGGAGGTCTGTTGTAGTCAGCAGACCTCCATGTCCGTGACTGCTTGCTAATAAAGCAGTTTTTTTTTTTTTCAAGTGTAGCCCGTTTTCCTTAAAGGAAAACGAGCTGCACTTAAAAAAAAATCCGAAACCTTTTGTTTCTGTATTTTTTCAGGGCAGGTAGTGGTCCCTTGGACCACTACCTGCCCTGAAAAAATATTTTGGGGTCCATTCACAAAGGGGAAGGGGTCCCATGGGGACCCCTTCCAATTTGCAAGTGGGTTACCATCCACTTCAAGATCTACACTATCTAGATGTATTAGGATGAAAGGTGAGTGGGGGCTAACAATGTTTTTTTCGCGCTATCAGCGCGATTAGAGATTTTCTAACGAGCGGTCTCTATGGGAGTCACTTACCCTTTTTCTAACTTACAAACTCATGTTAATTTCCATTGTTTTTAGGGATTATCTTTACATTATTACGTTGATTGGATCCACCCACGCGGGGTCAATAATTGGCAGGTGTTTTGTGGTTATTTTGGGCGGATTCACAGGGTCTACACAATTTAACTTATTATATGTTCTCATGTGTTTGACTATTATGCTTTATTATTATTGATAGGAATACCTTATGGTGTCAGCGGAGTTGGCTTATGCTATACTGGATTTAGGTAGGGTTAGGTTTATTTGGGGTCACGGTGGCTAATTTTGGTGTTCTTGCGCACATTGGGTTCATATGGTTATAGTAATTTTATTAAGTGATACATTTGAGCAGTTTTGTAGTCCCCCTTTCTTTTAGGGTCATTTAGTGGTTTACACTCTAGGTTCTCTCTTTTTTGGTACTTTGAATTTTTATCTATTCAACAACATCTGTACTCTCTAATTTTTCACGGGGTTTGTATCTTGGTTCCTCCCTTCCATTTCCAAACTGTTTTTTTAAATTCTATATCTATTTTGATATTTAAATTCTAGAATGTATGAGAAATATTTGGATGTAACTGATGACTATGCCAATCATGGCACTATGGTTTATTTCGATTGAAATTTGAGATATTTATGTAAGTTTTGTCTTTTTCGTGTAACGTATGTTTTGTCTCATGTATGTGTACTAGATGTAGTCCTTATATATGTAATATTCTTTGCAGCCTTGAAAAAGTCACGGAGAGTACTCACTCCTATGACGAAACACGTGTTGGCTGTCTCGGTCTTTCATTAAAGATCAATTCTTCACTTCAAGGACTCCATCGAATCTTTACTTTTTTATATATGTTCTCATTTGAATTGGATTATTGAAAATTTGGAATAAGAACGTTAATAATTATTGATTATACAGATAGGAATTTACTTACGTGTGCCTTAGTCTTTGTGCCATTATATAATTTTGATGTAAGTGTTCAGTAACATCCTGAATGCTTGCACCAAAGTTACTATGTCCATCAAAAATTTACAGCACTAATGTATGTTTTGACAAAATATCTAAATGATACAACCTGTGCTTGTCACTGTCACAAATGAGAGTAAGTGCATGCCACACACATTAGCAGAAAGAACATAATCAGCAAACAACTAGTAACACTCACAAAATAGGGCCAGAAAAAAGGTATTCTCATAATAAAAATGTTTTATATAAATGAGATAACTCACTCTTAAGTAAATAAATAAAATAACACACACAAATCAAAGGCAAAGAGCCAGTAGTCCATTGTGTAGATGCATGCCCACAACTTGCCTCATAATGTCACTGCCAAAATAAACCTCTGGAAGGGGCAATTATGGGGCAGAGAGCAGGCAGCTCAATGATCTCATTAGAGGGGGCGCCCTTGGTTTTGGAAGGGGTGGGTTGGGTTTGGGAGGGGTGGGCTTGGTTGGGGTTGGTTAGGATTCAGAAGGGGTGTGTTGGGATTTGGAAGGGATGGAAAGGTGTTTGGGAAATATGTGGAGGGTGTTGTGTCTGTGAATGAGCTGGTGATGTGGGTGTGTGGTTCTGTTGTGGGTGATATGCTTTTGGGTATGCTTGTGGTGGTGGTGTGTGTGGTGTCTGCATGTTTGTGCCTGTGCTTTTGCTGTGTTGGGATGAGCTGCTTGTGGTTGTTGTTGTCGATGTGTGTCTATGTTTGCGTGTGCTTTGGATAGGGCTGGGTTGAGGGGTTTGTGATGAGGAAGGGTTGGGATTGTGAGCACAAGGTTGGAGGGGGTTGGTGGCTGCACCAAAAAAAGGAGACCACAGCCTGGAATGACTGCTGTAGGCCAGACAGGGCACCGTTAGTGCCAGCATCTGGGTGTTCTGGACAGCCAGCACCTGGATGGCATTCAGAAGTGTACTCTGGACTACAGTGATCAACTCTAATAGGTCTACAGCCTCCTCAGTGAGTGCAGCCTGGGGCACCAGGGCAAGGGCAGAGGTGCCTGTAACAAAGATGCTGCTACCCCTTTTAGGAGGCAACTATGGCCAACTGGGGTGGGAGCAAGAGGGAAGGTAGTGATTGGAATGGGGAGGGCAGACAAAGATGAAGGTTTCACAGTCTCTGCAGGGTCCGCCCTCACTAGGGACTGGTCTTTATTGGATGCCTCAGAGGAACATGGAGAATCATTAGTGGCCTCCTGGTCAGTCCCCAATCTCTCCGTGCCACTGGGTCCCTCAGCATAACTGGTGCCCATTCCTGATTCCCAGTAGCCAGCTACATCCTTGATGTCACCTTCGCTTTGCCCAGTTGATGATGAAAAAACAGATACAACAGTTTTGGCCTACAGACATCTATGAACCACTGCAGTACAGTGCTAAAATTGATAGAGCCTACATTCACTACACACATTTGTGACGTACCATCCCACCTGACACAATCATGACATGGGACATATTTTGTGAACCTGTTCCTCATGTCATTGTGAAAATGGTGGTAATACCTTCGCTTGCATGCAGACATGTGTCTGTGTACAACAGTACTTGCCTTGTGAGGACGAATTTGGGCCCATATTTATAAAAAAAAACTCAAAACTGCGCAAACGTAGTTTTGTGTCATTTTTCTTAACGGCTGCTAATGCCATTCTTTAGAAACATCTTAGTGCCATATTTATTAAATGACGCAAGGTGGCAGTAAGGAATGACTAGCGTCTAAAAAACTGACTCTAGCCAGTAGTGGATGGCATTAGTGTAAATGTCGTTTGTGGGTCTGAAATGACATTAGGTTGGTTAGCAGCAAAAAATATGCCGCTAACCAGCCTAGCATCATTTTATGACGCCCAAACAGCCAAAAAATGGCTGCAGTGTGGCATCCAAGTACACAGCAGACGTTATCTATGACAGAGATGGACGCAATCATTGGCTTTCGAGCATAGCTGTCACACGTTAGCCTATGGCAGGGACTGTAATGGATGCTACCACCTACTACATGGTCATTTGTAGCCAACGGCCCTCAGGTGGCCAGTGTCCTGATGGGAAGGTGAGACAGCCACCATTTTGGGTGTGAAGTTGCACAATTTTCAATTGTTAGTGCATCACCAGCACTCCAAGTGGAGGTTAGTGTATTTCTAAATGTCAGATATGAACCATACTATTTTTGTCAAGATATGACAATAAAATCTGAACTGTGACTGTGTTTGACACAGATAGTGCTGTGGGGGATGTACTAACTCAGTTGACAGTATTTTTTAAGGAAATTAAGTATGTGCAAATAATATGTTTTCAATATGTTTTAAATGTATTATCTGCACATAATAGAAAGAAAGACATTAAAAAAACTATAAATAATTTTTGAGTTCCAAAAAGTTTTATGTGAATGCGTGTGCACGTATTACCCAAGACCATTTCTACTGTTACCAGAAAGTCAGATATGTGTTGACGTCAAAAGTATGGTGTGACCTTCTAAACTCAGCCCTGGTCCTTTCTAGACCTTACCACCATGGAGGAAAGGGACGACATCAACAATTTCAACTAAATAGGCAAATTATCCTCAATGTGTGTCTGCAGATGGAGCCTGATGTCCTGCCTCACAATATGAATTCAACATCCATGACACCAATAGTAAAATTCATAGCAGTACTGCATTTTGTTGCCATTGGCACTTTTCAATACACTATGGTAGTATCAGGGGGCATGTTCCAGTCAACTTTCAGTGGTGTGCTACAGGAAGTCCTTGCTTCCTTGATGAAACAAATGAACAGCTACATCAAATTTCCACATTCACAGGATTTGGCCACAATGAAAGGAATATTTTATGCTTTGGGTGGGCTACCAAATGTGGTTGTAGATGGCATGCATAAGAAAATAAAAGCCACAAATAATCCCACAAGAGTCTTGCAGTCTATGACTCTAACATTTATTATCATGACACAAGACAGAGTAAGGTGAAGCAAAAAAAGGTGAAATAAACAAAAAAGAGTCTATCATGGTGGATGGAAACATGGTAGTAGGGTCAAAAACAGATTGGAATCTAATGTCCAAATACAAAAGGTTAATGTGTCCATGAAATAGTCCACAGAGTGAATGATAGACCCACACAGGAGGAAATTAGGTTCTGCATCTCTTGGAGGTGGTGGTGTTCTCCTTGCCACCTCCTCCTGCTGGTCCAGATGACTGTCCTCCATTGGGAGGAGGGGGGCACGGGTGCAGGGACTGGTGTGGTAGGAGCAGGCTCCTCATGTGGCAGGGCCTCATCGTCTGTGGCTGGCAGTGGTACACTTTGCTCAGATGTGGAGAGACCACAGAGAGGGGCAGTTGGAATGGGAAAAGCCCTGCACATATGGTGATAGATGTCAAATAGCATCCCAGTCACTGAGCTTATTCTTTCATTTTGGTTCTATAGTTCCAAGATGTGCTCCCTCTGTACCTTCTTGTTTGCTCAGAGCTCAGTTACAACCTGGCCCATCACATCTTGGGACTATTGTACTGATCCCAAGACTTGGCCAGTGGTGGTCTGGTTGCCAAAAACATCCAGTATCCTCACTTGTCTGGCCCACGGATTCCCTTTCCATGACTCCCATCCCCACTAGCCTGTGCCCTTGAGGAAGTGTGCCTCATCCCACTGGGTCCTGCCAGAACTGGAGGCTGTGTTGGTAGTGTCTCAAAAGCATCCAGGGCTGGAGGGCACAGGACTGGTGTGTACCTCCTCGGTGCACAGGAAGGAGATGTGTCCTCACTCTGAGATGCTGTTGCAGCTGTGTTGGGAGGTGTAGGTATGGGCTGAGTTTGACTCTCTGGCTACTGGATTTGGGTTGGAGAATCATATGGATTGTGGGTACTGAGTACGATTCCACACCATATGATACCTGTCGGCCTAATCTGGGTTCGCTGACTAGCTAGCAGTGCCTCATCTCTGGCCGAGTTGATTGTGGCAACCGGGCGCATGACAAGAAAGACTCCTCAGGGGAATCATGGTTAATCAGATCTCATCCCTTTCTTTCAGTTACCAAAATCTCACATAAATAAAATGCATCTTAGATAAAATAGCTTGAATTGCAATAACTAGGATGATAAAACACAATAAAAACAAGCAGGTGACTAAAAGAGTGAAACACAAAAAAGCTCCTACCATACTGTCACTAGGAGTGATCTATGGTTCTCCTGCCTATGCTATGTTTGAGCACAGCATAATAAGCCTTAATCACCCTTCAGGTTTCCCCGTGAGAGAACATCATCCCTCATACCTGAATAAGGAAACCTGTAGTCTAGAGAGACACCGTCTCCATATGGATCAGGGGTTCGGCCGTCCAAGCAAGCAGCTGTAGCAAAGCCATCTGCAATCAGCATACAGTCGTGGTCATCTGGCTGGAATCTCCCTCTAACGTGTTTGGAATAAAGGGACGCTTTTTTAATAAAACAGTTGACATTCTAAGAAACGGTCCCCACGTATGAGTATGTGTTTTCTGCGAATGGTGGCGACACAGCATGCCACGTTTGTCAGACACCCTATCTGACTGTAGCTGTGGAGAAAGCACAGAGTGAAATAAATGTCCTTCTAAGAACGTAATGCTTTCCTAGGCTAAAAGCCAATGAGATAGAGAAAATAAAACAGCACCGCAAATGTGGTTATTGCTAGAAAAATAAAGTGATGTTGTATAAAATGTAACTGGGTTAAAGTGCACAGCGGCAGGCCTAGTTAGCTAAAATAACATGTCTAAAATATGGCTAAAATAGCTATACAACACCCTCCCCTTGCCGGTCAAAGGTGGTTCAAAAGCTCCAGTAAAAATAAATCTAATTGAAACCAAGCAATAAAAACATAGAAACATATATGTTAATAGTGACAAGTTAAGAGTCACAGGAGCAGGAAAAAAGGACAATTGAGAAGCCACAAGTGGCGCAAAAGGCCAAATTCAATAAAGTGTCATTTTGGAAATTGCATCTGGGACAATTGAAGCCAGGAGACGTTCCACTTTGGCAGGTGGTAAAATATCCAGATCAAGTCCAAGGAAGACCACAGAGCACTTGTGTTCCAAAGCCTGAGCTCCAGCTGAGGCAGTAGCATTCCGAGTCATGCCCACCGTTGAGTTAAGAGTCGCAGAATCCACAAAGGGCAACTCATAATCAGCTTCCCCTAGCAAACGCACCCTCAACGAGGGAGCATGTCTGATAAGGAGCCCTCATTGAGAACATAAACAGATCAGCATCCAGTGAAAGTAAGCGCTGTGTAGGAAGACAAACTTCCAGTACACATTCAAATAGGCACCAGAGGCATTGAAACACGGGCTGCACACAATCCAAAACCTGTCGGAATGACAAAGACCAGTCACACTCGAGTTGTTCCAGGAGTGGTTCTCCGAAATACTGCATCATGCGTTCACAACACAGTTGCGCTGGCTGAAGTGCTTTCAGTCATTCTTGCTGTGAAGGGGCAGCCATTGCGCAGAAAAAGTAGCAACAGCAAAATACCACCTATTATAGCCAAAGTAATCAGAAATCCCACAAAAACACTGAAAAATATTGACTGTATCGCTGAAGGTATTAAGCCGAATATGGAGGAGAAGGTGTGAATGAAACCAGAACCAACAGCTTTAAATAAGTGGGTGATTCCAGTAGTATTGGACGCATTACATATGCGTCCCACAAGTTCACCAAAGTGTCTCGGAATATTTGTGCTTAAAAGGGACTGAATCTCTGCCGATGACCTCGCAACCTGAAGCACACAGGTCTTGCGTGCAGATGTAAGTGCCACATATTTTTCAAACAATAAAGCCTTTCATCTGCTCAAAATGTCAAAATTCACAGCAGAAGTAGCAATATGAGGCCAAATGTCTGCTATTCCTTTTAGTTGCGTAGGGGGAAAAAGGACATTCTCGCAACATGTAACAAAGTTGGGAGATCGAAACAACATAAGCTATTCTGGCTCGCATTCCACAACAGCTCTCACTGTTAAGGAACACATAGCTATCATTTGAGAGTACCTGGAATGCAGGTCTAATCAAGGGGACTCGGACTCCCTTCAGATAACAAGCCAAATTTGCCATGGAGGCATTACCTGCCCATTGCAAGGACAGCTGTTTACAAACCATTGAATGGCTCACAGAAGTCTTGCATTCACTACAGCTGAGAAAGACCTCTTTCATGCCATTGAAACATTTGTACAAGAAAGAAAGCTCCCACACCTCATGTATGTAACTATCTCCCAGCCTTTCTTTTCTGCCCACTGGAATGTGTTTCAAACAGGACGTAAATTGAAGTGCTGAAATGGGCAGATTTATAACCCCATGTATTTGCCACTCAGCAGAAGGTATCTCAGCCACATTAAAAGGCAACTTGTCTAATTTCTCAATATATAACATGGCGTATGTAGCTTCCTTCTTAGCCATTATTTGTTGCTGTCGCGTTAAATTAATTGTTGAAAAAATATCCCTTGCATTCACATGTTGCCAGGGAAAGTGGCCAGCTTTCAGTGTTTGTAGCGTCCAACCTAACTGCATAATGGATCTCAGCTGACTTTGTCCATGTTGCAAAATTGACATATCACTCTGTACTATGTCTATTGCAGAGGACACAATATTACTTTTAATATGTATATTCGGTCGGACAGGTGGTAATCCCATTATCTACAATGGCTAATGCTTTCTGTAAATTTTCACAATCTATTTGCCATAACAGGGCAGCCGCTTCTTGTTGGGAAAGTTTCAAAATGTCATTATATGTTGCATATAAGAAGCGTTTTCTGCGTTGTCTTCTAGGGCCTAACAGGAAATCCTGTGAATCTGTGTTATTGGACAGGAGACCAAGATGTTCTTTGACAGCATCCAGCGAGGAATCCTTCAACCATTGGTGGCATAGTTTCCCTACACTATGTTGTCACTATACCCGAGTGTTCTGAAGACACATAGCGAGGGCCCAGCCTATTTGTTCTAAAACCCCCCTTCTATAACCTATCAAGAAACAAAGGAATCAGAATAAACTAATTTTGTATCTGTCAATAAAACATGTTGACTTTCCATTAATGGCAATTTGAAATAATTTGACTCAGCATTTTTAACATTGTGCCCAGAAAAATACTTTTCAGTATACGACTTTGAACTGCATACTGGTGGAGTCAGGAAGTGTTCCCATTGTGTGTATTTAAAGATAGTCTTTGGGGTACTCGCTCTGCAAATGACATAGGCCCTCATCATAACTTTGGTGGTAACTGCCGCCTAACGCCATGGCTGCCAACATGCCACCGCCGTGGCTACCAGCTGTCTACGCGTATTATGACCAACAATGGTATTCTGCCAGAATGCTGGCTGAATACCGCTGACGGCCATGGCGGCGGAGGGCAGTAAGATGGTTCTGCTGCAGCAAAACAATGCCGACCGTATCATGACCAATGATACTGCCTGGCTGTGTTTTGCTGGCGGATGCTGCTGCGGACAGCAGCGCGGCGGACCGTCTCCAGCCAGAGGACCCCCTGCAAGCAGGAAAGTTGGGTTCTCCGACAGGAGAGGGTATGGGGGGTGTTGTGTGTATGTGGGGTGTGTTGTGTGTATGTGGGGGGTATTTTTTTGGTATGTGTGCATGCGGGTGTGAGTCGCGTTGAATGCATGCGTGAATGACTGAATGAGTGTGTATTTGTGAATGCATGTGTGCAACAAGGTATGTTGGTGTGTGTTGCGGTGTGTGGGTATGTATGTGTGCATGCGTGGGTGGTGGTGGGTATGCGTGTGTGCATGTGTGTGTAAGGGTGCATGTGTGGCTGTGTACATGTGCGGGGGGCAGGAGAGGGAGGGTGAGGGAGGACTCTGGGGAGAGGGAGGGGGCAGGGGAGAACCCTATCAGTGCCAGGGAAGGGATTCCCTGGCACTGATAGTGCCTACTGCCATGGTTTTCATAGTGGTAAGTTTGGCGGTAGGCCGGGTCGTAATCCTGAGGGTGGGATTGTGATGGCTGCCGGGCTGGAGACTGAATACTCCAGCCCAGCGGCCGTTACCACCCTGGTGTGTTAAATTGGCTGTCTGTGATGGCGGCTACTGCCAAGGTCAAAATCCAATTTTGTTTACCACCGGCCTGTTGGCGGCATTAACGCCGCTTTGACAGCGACTGCCAGGGTCATAATGAGGGCCATAATGTCCATAGTAATTCTAACAGAACATAACTCCATAATTTCCTTTGAATTGGTATACATTTTCATTTTCAAATACTGTAGAATACTGTAGATCGGACATTATAGCATCAACGGTTTTCACATCCCAATCATCAGAAACCACTCCAGTGTAATTTCATCATTTATAGAAAGTTTAAATACATATGGTATTTGAATGACTTCTGTAGGGCCATATTAATCAAATAATACTTCATCCCAAACAATTCCATCAGGAATAAATATGGCTGAAATGTTCACTACGGATAAGACTGCAAATTCTGTGCAATGAAAAATGTGGTTTTAGGATCTCATCCGCCAGTTCAACTGTAGAGCGTTCAGGAAGGTAATGACCATGTATAAGAAAAAAGAAAACAATGGCAAATCCAATCCAAAGGAGGAAAGTAAGTATAGTTAATAAGAGTCATAGATATTTCCATGGATGAATGAAATAGATTTGAGCCAAAGTATCGCTTACGTGCTCTTGACAGTTCTGTTGCAGTAGAGGCGGGCGGATGAGTCAGTGTTTTGGCAGAAAAACCTATTGGCTTATCCAGGGTTGTCTTGTATTTTGTGTGCACTATATTGTTCATGAGTGCTGTGCTGTGTACATTTTGTATTGCAAATGTGCGTGTGTGACTGTTTAAATGTCTGTAGTCCAAGACTATTCTATATGAATGCTCAGGTTTGGCAACTGAAAATAGTGGATTTTTCATTGATGAATTTGAGGGTTCAAGCACATCATGAAACTCTAATTGGTTGAGGATTTCCTTCACCGGTGCTTTTGCATCATACTTTATTGGATATTGAGGTTGAGGTTGGGGTTGGGATTTTATTGGTATTATGTGGTAGGGGGAAACTTTGTCCCACCCAACATCATTGCAATATAACACAGATGCTTGAGCCACCGCCCAATCAATTACGTACATTTCAACAAGCTTTCTAGGAAAAAGGGGTGATCAGGACTTTTCAATATCGTCCTCTCCTTAAGGGAGATTGCGGACAAATTCTGGCAGCCAATCTTTTTCAGCCAGCAAAATATCATAAATGAAGAGAACATGGTCTTAAAAGATGGCATCTATCATACGTTTAATGTCTCCCTCTAACTAAATAGTCACTTTATACACGCTGTAGGGTGTGGAGACACTCATGCCCACAGTCTCAACTTGCAAGAAGTAATCAGTTGCTTACACCTCCAAATGCTCTTGAAGATCCTGGCGAACTATTTTGACCTCTGCAGCACTATCTAACAGTGCTAGTGCCCTCTTCTTGTTCTTCAGTAAAACCCTCTTCTTGAGTCACATGTTGGATCATAACTGCTGTCACTGTTTTTCATTTTAAATTGGGGTTTTTGTCTTCTTTTTTAACTGAAACTTCTGACGAGCGTTGTGAGTCTTTTCTCGGTTTCAAGTACTCATTTCCCAGCTCTGACTGCCCACCTCTCTCACTGCATTTTTCTGGTGAGTCCTGGAAGGAACGAGATTGGTGTGTACCAGTATATTGATATCTGTCAGGCATTTTTATGTTATTTCTATTTCTAAGATTATGGAGGTCATTTTGAACCTGGCGGTAAAGATCATACCACCGGCAGTTGTGGTAACTACCTCCAACAGGCTGGCGGTCCAGACCGCCACATGATGAAGCACATGAGAAAGAGCCAGCGGCCCATCCACTCACCACCATTTTGGGAGCGCCACCGATGACGGCCGGCAGAGAGGCCCTTCACGGCCACCATATTTTGAACCACCATCAATTCCGGGGTGGGAACTACAACCATGCAAAGCCTGGCAGAAACGATCCCTATAAAGGGAAAAACTCACCAGAGGCCCACAGAACACGCAGACACGGAAATGGAGCCAGAGTTGGAAATAATGCCAGTACTTCTCCTTGCTATATTCCTCCAGGATCGTGACCGCTGATGAAGACGACGACGGTAAGTTCTGCAGCCTAGCACACATGGGAGGAAAGAACACAATTACATAGACCCACCCACCCCACCCACACCGCAATGCACACCCAACCTCTCCCAATACCCCAAGCCATACATACCATAACAAAATGTACTTACCAGACACAAGACAACAAATACCTCCATTAATGCACACACCTGTGCACACTACCCCACCCCCACAGTGAAACGCTGCACAACGGGTCTATATTGCACCAATAGGTCTGCTGGGCACTAAAATTTACTTCAACAGGAATAAAAATAAATGTACAATCAAGGCTATAGACCAGTTCCTATTCAAGTCCCGGAAGGAAGGACTGGGGAGGACTTTGAAGAGGAAAGAGTAGACTTGGTGAGGGCAAGGGAACATTTAGGGATAAGACGGAGTGGGCTAGTGGGTCCAAACAGGTCAACATGGGAGAGGAAAACCTTTCTAGGTGCAGCAGGAGGGGTTTTGGAGACAGGTTTGGGAGTGGAGGTAGAGGGAGTAGTGGTACGAGGTGTAGGTGTGCTGGACGTGGATGCAGGTGCCTGTTTAGTATGCTTATGTGTGGTGGATGTATGTGAAGCGGATGAGTGTGAGCATCTGTGTGTTTTGGAAGGAGGATGGGGGACACAGTGGGCGAGGTAGATGTTTGTGTGTCTGCTTTGGTAATTTGGGTGTGTACCTGCATGTGGTGGGACATGTGGTGCTTGTGTTTCTCAGTGTGCTTCATGTGTGTTGATTTGGGTGCATGGCTGTCTGTAGGTGTGCTTGGGGTGGGTGAAGCGAGTTGAGTGCTGGAAGGGGTAGAGGTGGTGGGAAGGGGAACAGAAAGACCAGGGATACTGGCTGCCATCAAAGAGGAGGCCAGAGCCTGAAAAGACCTCTGAAGGCCAGACATGGCACCGTAAATGCCTTCCAGGAATGCATTGCATTGCTGCATCTGGGATGCCAGCCCCTGGATTGCATTCACAATGGTTGTCTGCCGTACAAAGATGGCTCTCGGGAGGTCAATAGCCTCCTCAGTGAGGGCAACAGGGCTGACTAGGGCAGGAGAAGGGGTGCCTGGGGTGAAGGAGACGCCCACCCTCCTGGGTGAGCGGGCATGGGCAACTCGGTTGGGAGCTACTGGGAGGACGGTGATGGTATGGGGAGTGGTGGAAGATGGCAAAGAATGGGTGGGCCCATTAGGGTCCGCCATGACCAGGGAGCTGCCATCAGAGGAGGTGTCGGAGTCACTACCTTCAGTTGTCATCTCCTCCCAGTGGTACTCCCCTCACCCTCCAACCCACTGGTCCCTTGGCTTCAGTGGATTCTGCCTCCTGGGTCCTGTGGCCTGCAGCATCTCCACTTGCCGGTGCCTCAGCTCCCTCCCCAGATGATGTTAAAACACACAAGGACACAAGAGTGTGGGGGGGGACAAAGATGAAAGAAGTATGTTGAATCCAGGAAAAATATTCATGTTGGAACACATACACTCCCACCCATCTCAGGCACCAACCCTCAGCAGACACAATATATGATATGAATGTGGCCCTGACTGGTAGGCATGATCCTACAGTACACTACATTACCATCCTGGCCCTCTAATCTGCTACACTTTGCAATGGGAAACAATGAGAGATGATGCCAAGACAACAAATCTGCAAATCTATGAAGCCACATTAAACCAAAAGCCCAAACAGGGCACCCCTCACAGGCCTACATTCCCAGCCATATCTACCTAAGGACCCTTTCCCAGGGATGTAGGGGGAGGCAGGACTGCAGGGACACACCTGTCCATGGGCCTGGCACCACAATGCATGCACCCCATAGCAACTAACTTCACTCATCATAGTAGCATCACAACAGTGTTGGTACTCACCCCCTTGTGGCTGCTGTGCCGCCTTCAAACACCCATCCTAATCCGGATAGGCCACTGCCAGAATGTGGACCATTAGTGGGGTTAGGGTCTGATGTGCACCGTGCCCTCATTGGGAGGTCATCCCCAGCTGGGCCTCTCTGGTCATCCAGGCCCAGCGCCTCAGGTCCTCCCACCACATCCTGCAGTGGGTGCTCCGCTGGTTGTAGACCCCTAGGTTCTGCACTTCCTTGGTGATGGCTTGCCATAATCCTTTCTTCTGATTGGCGCTGACCTGCATGGGACACACAGAGTAAAGAAACATGTCAGTGTGAGTGCCCCATACACAAATGCCATACCAGTCCAACCTGACATAGCCCATGGAGACATACATATATACAAGAGCCAAGCTCAAAACCTCCAGACACACAATGGGTAAGCATTCACACAGCCAACAAAAACACCTACAAGCATATGCCACATTCACACACATTCAAGAACGAAAAATAGTAACTCACATGTTCCTCTGGTCACCCATACAGCTTTGCATACAGGGGTAGGACCTCATCCACCAGCTTTTCTAGCTCCTCTGTAATTAAGGCCGTGGCCCGTTCCCCTGTAGCACGTGCCATCTCAAGGACCAGAGTCAGGACACAGCAGCACACACAGTGGAGTTCTTCCCTACTGTAGGTGCAGGAGTCAAGTGGCAAGGGCATGGCAAAATGGCGGTATATACTGTGGCGGTGTGCACCGTCACCGCTGGCAGTGATCATGATTGACCCTGCTTACCCTTTGACAACAATGTTTTCCAATGATCCGGTGCACAGCAGTGAACAATGCTTATTGCCATTACAACTGAAGCCAGTGGAATGAGGTCACTTCCTACACTGCACTACCTGTAGGGCAGGGGGCTGCCATTTTGCATCCACCACGCCTTCATAGTCTGGCCGGGGTCCTGGTCCATGGCTCCATTCCATCTCCCTTCCGCCAAGTACTGTTATGATTACTGGTCCTCCTCATGGAATCATGTTGGGATTTGTGCCTACAATGTGATGCAGTAAAACACATACACCTCACCACACATTGCCCTGACAGGACTGACATGTTCTTTTTGTCTGTGTGATTGACAATTGTGTTGCATGTACAACTTGAATAGCGGGACCTTGTTATGGAAGTGTATGTCAGAACTCAGTGTGTCTCTCTTCCTCCCCCATAGGTACAGACACATTTGGCAAAGGAGGGCCACAACTGTTTATAGACCCCTGGTAGATCTGGCCACCATGGAGGAAAGTCACATCATCATCACCTACTGCCTGAATCGACCTACAATCCTGGAACTCTGTGCACAAATGGAGCCTATTCAATAGGAATCCCCATGCCATACCTACAACTGTGCAGGTACTATCTATGCTACATTTTTTAGCCACAGGCTCTTTCCAAGTGACAGTGGGCATGGCAGCCGTTATTTCTCAGCCAATGTTCAGCTACATCCTGTCCAAATTTTTGAATGCATTCGTGCAACACCTGCAAAGTTATGTCCAGTTCCCCAAAGGGCTGATCTCACCACCATCAAATCAGGATTCTATGCTTTTGCAAATATCCCCCATGTGACAGGTGCCATTGATGGTACCCACATAGCCCTCATACCCCCATGAGTAAATGAACAGGTGTTTAGAAATCATAAAAACCTTCACTCCATGAATGTCCAATTGGTGTGTTCTGCTGATCAGTACATTTCTCATGTCAATGCAAGGTTCCCAGGATCAGTCCATGATTCCTCTGTCCTGAAAAACAGCAGTGAGCCACACATGATGGTACTTCTAAAGGGGGACAGAGCTTGGCTCATAGGCGAGTGTATATGACACTTTACTAGTGACATACCTGACAGACAGGCTGCATGTAAGTAGTAACTTTGTGTATTAACCCTATTTTACCAACTTTTCCAGGGGATTCTGGATACCCAAACATGCAATGGCTCCTGACACCTGTTAAGAATCCCAGGACAGATGCTGAACTCCATTTAATGAAGCACATGGTCGCACTAGGAGGGTGATAGAGCAGACCATATGACTCCTGAAGGCAAGATTTTGTTGCCTGCATCTCTCTGGAGGATCCCTGTGCTATGGCCCTGACAAGGTGTGTCGGATAGTGGTGGCCTGCTGCATGTTATACAACTTGGCTGTGAGGAAAGCTGTCCCACTTCTGGAATAGGAGGATGCTGTCCAACCACCCCTGCCACCTCAGAGGATGGATGAGAGTGATGAAGAAGAAGAGTGTGAAGACATCAACTCCAGAACCCAGCCAATTCAGCCATACTTTCAGCGACTCTGAGGTACATTTCCTATTCTGCAAATGGGTTTCCTGCATTGTTTCTGAGAAACTTATGTACTAAGTGCTGTGTTGTCCCTAACCAGTGACGTTGCTACTTTATGAATGAAGAAACAGATGTGTGTTACAGCAATGGAATGTACAGTGTGACATACTTCAAACAGTCTGTTGTTCCCCCCTCATGCAATTAAAGCACCATTATGATGGAAACTAACTAATCCATACACATTAACGTTTGCTTGCTGACATTAAATGAGGACAGATTTTTGTTTGTGTACAAGTGTATATATTTGAAGATAAAACATAGATGAGTGATGGGACAGTGGAAGGGAGTGGGCACATGGTGAATAATATCCTCAGGTACATTTCCACAGCTGTTGGTAGCACAGGGGCAGACTCCATGGGGCCATTGGAAGATGGTGAAATGCCAGTGGCATGCCAACAAGGTAGCTCAGTGGCACACAAGGGAGACAGTTCAGGGCACAGCCAATCCCTGGCGGTTAGCTTGGTCTTGGATGGTGTTTGACTGGGATGTCTGGGTCTGAGGCCACTTTTGAGAGCTGGTACCTGGGCTGCAGGAAAAGGGGTGCTGGTGTCCTGTGAGTCCTCTGGCAGTTCCACCACTCCAATAGCTGCTGCAGATTTCGATGGCAGGATAGCGTCCTGGCTAGTGTGAGGGGCCTGCAGGTGGGTGGAGGACTCAGGCTGGATGTTGGTCTGGTGCTGTAGCAGCCCTGCAATGGAGGCCATGATGGCATTGAGCTGTTTCCATTGCTCCATGGCCTCAAGGTGGTAAGCTACCTGCAGCCTCTGATTCTACTCCAACGTGGCCAGGATCTGACCTATCCTGACATGCAAATGGTGGTATGCTCCCAGGACCTCAGTAATGACCTCCTGGGCAGCAGCATCCCTCCTTAGGCCACCCCTCTGGCCCTATCCCCCTGTGCCTGTGTCCCCTATACAGGTCTAGCAGTGGTGGGTGGAGACTTGGGCCTGTGTACATGTGGGCAGCCAATCCGTGGCCTGGAGACACTGGTGTGGGGGCATTGGGCCAGAGCTGATGGTGATGGCTGAGTGGTAGGGGTGTCAGTGGTGTCCTGGTTGGGGCTTATGGAAGGTGACTGTCCAGGACAGTTGGATGGGCCAGGGATTTCCTCTGTGTCCAGACATCCCTCTGCACTCTCCTGAATAGGGTCTTCATCTTCAGGTGGAGGACTAGCACTCCTTGACGTCGCCGTCCAGGGGGCATGGGTGGTGGTACCTGTGTGTGAGAGACTAGAGATGTGGTTGTCCTGCACTTTCTTGTCCCTTGTAGCACTGGTCAGCAGTGACTGGTGGTTACATTCCCATGTAGTAGCATGCAGGGTCCCTTCATGTTCTTTTTGATGCATTTAGTGAGGGGGTGGTGGTGCTTTCTGGGTGTTGTAGTGCTCCTGACATTACATGCATGGGTTGGTGACACAGGGGGCTGGATGGTGATTTGTATGGGGGTTATGGGCATGCTGGACACATGGATAGGAGTGTCTGGGTATTGTGGTCTGGATAGGGGATGGGGGCATGGTGGTAGTTGGCGGAATGTGGTAATACATGCATTACAGGTGTGGTGACTGTCAGAGTATAGTCGTTGAATCACCCGAGTCCTCCAGTGAGTCCAGTGAGGCCCTATGCGTGCAGGATAGCCAAGACCTTTTCCTCCCAGTAGGTGTATTCGGGGGGAGGAGGTGGGGGACCACCACCAGTCTTCTGTACCGTGATGTTGTGCCGTCATGCCATGGAGCACACCCGCCCCTACAGGTCATTCCATCTCTTCCTGATGTCATAACTTGTGCATGGATGGGTTCCCACTGCGTTGACCTTGTTGATGATCCTCTTCCAAAGCTCCATTTTCCTGGCCAAGGGCATTTTCTGCACCTGTGCCCTGCATAGCTGTGGCTCGACCCTGAGTATCTCGTCCACCATGGTCTTTAGCTCCTAGTCGGTAAAGCGGTGGTGCTTAGGGGGTGCCATGGCATTTGTTCTGGGTGGTGTGTTGTAAATGAGTTGGTGCAGGTGCTGTTGTGTGGTTGGGAGTGTGGTTTGTGATGGTGGGTGTGTAGTGTTTGTGTTTTAGTGGTGGTTTTGTGTGTGTCACTTGTGTGATGGTTTGTTCAGTGTATGCATGCTGGGGTGTCAATATGTGTTGTGCTATTGACGAAGAAGAGGATTGTGGGGTGTGTATTTGTGTGATGGATGTGTGTCAGGTGTGTGCTTTTCAAATTGCCCAATGTGTGCATTTGTTGTTGGTGGTTCCCATTGCTGCCAGCGGTGGCCGGTACCGCCAATGGTCGTTCTAATTTCACTGTCTGCTGAGTTGATTTGTTCATCATTATTTGGTAGGTGGGGGGTTTGTATGCATGGCGGTGGCAGGGTGAGGTGTCCTGCATTTCTGACATCATTGGACTGTGGGTGGAGGTTGACAATTTTTGGCAATTTTCATTTTTGTCATCTTTATATGGCGGTATGCCATCCATCACCACTGGCAGTCTTTTGTTGCCGTCAGCACGACGGTCGGTGGTGCTTGCTGTCAATTTCATCATGAGGGCCTATATCTATTTTGTGGGGCCTCCATATGCAGAGATTCTCCTCTTTCTTTTTTAGGTGTTTGTTATTTTTTATCCCAGCATTTTTTGGAACCATCAGGTGCTTGCTTGGTAGCATCTTTATTAGATCTACCTTGAAATTGTGGTTTGGTTGGTCTGGCCCCCAGACTATGTCAACCAATACTAGATTAGGTCTCAGCAAAAATCTTGGGCAGCTCACGTTCTTGATCCTGTACAGTAACATCCAGATCCGCATTCGCAATGCTAGTGCAACTGCTTTCTCTGTAAGATTACTTAACATAATTGAAAACATTGTGGCAAAATTGTCCATTAATTGCAACACCAAATCCAGGGCTGGGGCAGCCCCATATTCATCTTGAATTTGTTTTAACACCTCCGGAAGATTGGCAAGTTTTGGTGTACTGTGTGTGGTAGTATAGAGCGTGGCAAATACCGCGCCCCATGTATTGCAGTTATCAACTGTGGGAACCATCCGGAATGGCAGCACATAGTGAGAATTTTATGTTTATCCTCAGGTCCTGTATTGGGAAAAACTGCTTCCAGCACATTTATTTTTTTAGCTAACCAAAACAGAATTTCCTCCCCCTTGGCTGGTGCCTTACCCCCGATCGAATGTACAGTAGCAGGGTTAATACCTAGTGTAACTGCATGTGGTTGTTGCTGGGGCAGCACGTGCTGGGTTAGTATTTAATGTTTGGATAACAAACTGTACTAACAGTCTGTACATTGTCGGGAGCTCTATATATAAGCGGCGGACCTCAGCTACTGCTAAGGTTGCTGCATCAGGGTGTGGTGTATATGTTGCCAATAAAGGCCAGGCCGGGCCATCAGTGTTCAGAGGACCTAACTTAATATGTAATATTTTATGTGGTAGGGTACCATCAAGCCAGTTATTGCAGGTGTGTAGTGATGAAATGTCTTTGTGCTCCCATCTACTGCTTGAAGGGTGGCCCAAGAATAAAACATTTCTGTTCTGTAGGCTGGATGAGCCTCAACCACCAATGTCACTGGACCCCCCTGGGCCGTTAGGCCATTTACCAATAAATGTGCAGTGAGGGGAGGTCGCATATTTACTGAAATTGCCACCTATTATGAGTTCCCCATATTAATGGTAGATATATGTTCAGAGATAAGAACACCAACTAGGGATTGCTCATTTTAAGGTTCAAGCTTGAACAACCTGCAGCTCAAGATAGGAACTACTCATTTAGCTGAGGAGGAAATCCCCAATACCATGGATACCTCCTTATATAGTATTGAGGTGTCTTTAGCCTCTAGTGAGACACAGATACTTAGGAGGACCCGAATATTAGTGCCTGACCAAACGTTGTCAGCGCCATGTCGCTTAGGTTCTCATTATGCTAATGAGGCTACTAGATTTGGGTGGCAGAATCACATGGATTGGGGGCACTGAGTATTATTCCACACCATATGACACCTGTTGGCCTAATCCGCTTTCTCCGACTAACTAGCAGTGCCTCATCTCTGGCCCAGATGATTGTGGCAACAGGGCGCATGACAAGAAAGACTCCTCAGGGGAATCATGGTCAATTAGATCTCATCCCTTTCTCTTAGTTACCAAAGTCTCGAATAGGCAAAGACATCAGAGGCAGAATATAGTTCAATAAGGATTTATTGAGATAACTGCATCTTAGATAAAAAAAAAAACATGTGTTGCAAAAACCAGGATGATAAAACATAACAAAAGCAAGCAGGTGACTAAAAGAGTGAAACACAAAAAAAGTCATACCATACTGTCACTAGGAGTGATCTATAGTTCTCCTGCCTACGCAATGTTTGAACACAGCATGATAAGCCTAATCAACCCTTCAGGTTCCCCCTGGGAGAACATCATTCCCCATCCCTGAATAAGGAAGGCTGTAGTCTAGAGAAACTCTGCCCCATATGGATCAGGGGTTTGGCCATCTAAGCAAGCAGCTGTAGCAGAGCAATCAGCAATCAGCAATCAGTTGCGGTCATCTGGCTGGAATCTCCCTCTAACGTGTTTGGGACAAAGGGATGTTTTTATAATAAAACAGTTGACATCCTAAAAAACGGTCCCCATGTATAATTATGTGTTTTCTGCGAATGTTGGAAACACAGCATACCATGGTTTTCGGCAACCCTATCTAACTGTAGCCTTGGAGAAAGCACATAGTGAAATAAATGTCCTTCTAAGAACGTTATGCATTCCTAGGCAAAAGGCCAATAAGATAGAGAAAATAAAATAGCAACGCAAATATGTCTATTGCTAGAAAAATCAAGCAATGTTGTATAAAATGTAACTTGGTTAAAGTGCACAGCGGCAGACCTAGTTAGCTAAAATAACATGCCTACAATAAGGTTAAATTAGCTACACAACAGAGCTGTCTGGCAAGAAAGACCAGATGGACCTGCTGGCGTCTGATCATCCAGACCTGCATTTGTAGAGTTCTCACTGAAGGCTTGCTCCTGTTCTTGAGTGGAGGTGTCATGTCTAGCAGACGATGGTCTACTGGCCTGGGTTTTTGGACCTGTGAAGGTTGCAAAGAATATGCACTTAATAGGTAATTTGGGATTTAATGTCCCTCTGTCCTCAAATGGGCCAGTCTAGAAAATTAGAAACAGAGGGGGTGATTCTCACCCTGGCGGGCGGCGGAGGCCGCCCGCCAGAGTTCCCCCCTCCAGAATACCGCACTGCAGTCATTAGACCGCTGCGGGTATTCTGGGTTTTACACTGGGCTGGCGGGCGACCGCCAAAAGGCCGCCCGCCAGCCCAGTGTAAAACAACCTTCCCACGAGGACACCGGCTCCGAACGGAGCCGGCGGAGTGGGAAGGTGCGACGGGTGCAGTGGCACCCGTCGCAAATTTCACTGTCTGCAATGCAGACAGTGAAATTCATTGTGGGGCCCTCTTACGGGGGCCACTGCAGTGCCTCATGGGCACTGCAGGGGCCCCCAGGGGCCCCACGACACCCCATAACGCCATCCTGTTCCTGGCAGGCGAACCGCCAGGAACAGGATGGCGGTATGGGGTGTCTGAATCCCCATGGCGACGCAGCGAGCTGCGCCGCCATGGAGGATTCAGAAGGGCAGCGGAAAACCGGCGGGAGACCGCCGGTTTTCCACTTCTGACCGCGGCCGAACCGCCGCGGTCAGAATGCCCTGCGGGGCACCGCCAGCCTGTTGGCGGTGCCCCCGTCATTTTAGCCCTGGCGGTCGACGACCGCCAGGGTTAGAATGACCCCAAGAGTGTCTCATTAAGGAGGAAGTGGTGCAGCGTGGCACTGCACCAGAATTGGCTGCACTGCATCGCTTCAGAAACACAGGCATGCGCCGTATTTACAACAATACCGCGCGCCCCTGTGTTTCCCTTAACGCTGGTGCTAAATTTTGCTGCCTATCACTAACACAGACACCCTTGCACTTTTTGTGAGGCTCCAGTGGCGTTAAGCATGGTGCCTTATTTACAAGGTGGCGTTAAGCCCCTTTTTGTAAATAGGGCCTCTTCCCACACAGCACTGTTGGTGGAAGGGGCATGCAATGGGTGTTGCTGTGGGCGTGCCACAACAACACCCATTGCATTTTGACGCTGCCTCAGATTTATGAAATTTCGTAAACCTGAGGAAGCGCCAAAATCTAAAGCCACCCCCAGGAGTGATGTTAGCAGGGTGCAACGAGGAGGAATACGAGGAGGAATACCTTTATGCGCACGCATCGAAAAAGCAAAATGCCAGAAATTATTGTTTATGTGTGGGAAGGTGTCCCTTCCTGCACATAAACAATCATTTGAAAATTACGCTTTGGCACTTCTGTGTGTGCTTCATTGTGCAGCACACTCAGAAGGGCCAAAGCACCATTCATTAGTGATTGTTTATGTGCGGGAAGGGACTCCTTCCCGCACATAAACAATCACCCCTCAACACAGACATCCTTGCACGGTGGTGCAAGGATGCTTGCATTGGTGCTAGCAGCTAAATTTATCTCCATTTCAGGGGGAAACACAGGGGTGCGCCGTATATCCTTAAATACAGTACATCCCTGTTTCCTAAAGTCACGCAGTGCGGCCTGCAAATTTTGGCACAGCACCGCGCTGTGCCACTTTTCTTTAAATCTGACCCTTGTTTTCTACTGGCAACAGACTGGTGTAGTCTAAAGAAATCTTAAAACAATCCAGACACAGGAGAAATTATCTTGCAAGTTGTGGCATTATAGAAATGAAGGGTACATTAAGTGCATTCAGTGGGCCAGATGTAGCAAACATTTTGCATGGTGTAAACTGCGAAAATTGCAGTTTGCGCCATGCAAAATGCCGATTGCGATGCTCATTCACAATTTGCGAGTCGGTACCAACTCGCAAATTGTGAATGCGACTCACAAAAGGGAAGGGGTGTCCCCTTCCTATTTGCGACTCGCATCGCTATGCTAAATTGCTTTGTGACCGCGGATGCGGTCGCAAAGCAATTTGCAGTTACCATCAGTGTGACACTGGTGGTAACTGCAAATTGCTTTGTGACCGTATTTGCATTCACAAAGCAATTCTGCATTGTGATGCGAGTCGCAAATAGGAAGGGAACACCCCTTCCTATTTGCGAGTCGGATTCACAATTTGCGAGTCGGTACCGACTCGCAAATTGTGAATGTGCATCGCAGAAGGCTGTTTGCATGGCGCAAACTGCGATTTTTGCAGTTTGCACCATGCAAACGGATTACTACATCTGGCCCCTATTTTCTAGTGCACACAGAATGACCTAGCCTTTCAAACTAACTAGGGTTACAGTTTTCATGAATTTATCGCTGACGATCGGACTTTGAAAGATGTCCATAAATAACTATGATTTCTTACAGTTAAGAAATTGTAAGTTGGTAGAGTTAATTAATAGATTAATTCTATATTGAAGTGAGGAAATATTGGCTACTGTTATAAATTGGGAAAACAGTATGAAAGATTAACTGAAATTGGTTTGATAATGAAGGAAATTGAATCATGTTACATCTCAGTTACTTTCAGTGTTCCAACAAATGTTTGCATGACCTCAAAAGCCAAACAGATAAACTTAAGATCTGAACCCCCTCTTGCCCCCATTACAAACATGCAGACAGCAGTTTCACTGGTAGACCCCTAGTCACCTGGGTTTACCTAAGCTCTTTTCCAGGCTTGTAGTATTTTTGTAGATTCACTTACAAGGTCACGTTTATGCATAGCACATTTTAAGGATACATTCCAATGTTTGGGACACTTTTTCCCTTCAATAAGAGCCTGGCAAAGATACTGTATTAGTTAACTGACTTAAAACATGTTTATATCCAACACAGATTAGTATACGTTTTGTTTTCTATTTTATATATTGTATTTTATAAATCTTTCCTACTGCTACTAAACACAAAAAAGAAAAAATCCTAGCCTTTTGCATGGAAATATATGTTTCATACATACCTATGGATGTGCACAACCAGAATCCCAAAAACATTTCACCATTGTGAATGTTGGTGAATTACAGAGACACCATTCCCATGTGGGACAGGGAACCTGTGGTCTCAGCGAGCAGCTGTAACGAAATCAGACAGCATGCAGTCGTCGTCATCTGGATGGAACTTCCCTCTAACGTGCATGGGACAGGGACATTTTTTTTCCAATAAAACAACTGATGTTCTGAGAAGTTGTCCTCATGTAAAAATATGTGTGTTTCTGAGAATGTTAGATACACAGGCCCTTATTATGACATTGGTAGTAAATCCTGCTTACCGCCAACTGACCTAGGGGGTCATTCTGACCTTGGCGGTCCATGACCGCCATGGCGGAGGGCGGCGGAAGCACTGCCAACAGGCTGGCGGTGCTTCCTGGGCGATTCTGACCGCGGCGGTAAAGCTGCGGTCAGAAAAGGGGAGCCAGCGGTTTCCCGACAGATTCCCTCTGGCCCAGGGAATCCGCCATGGCGGAGCTGCTTACAGCACCGCCATGGGGATTCCGAGCGCCTTCCCGCCAGCCTGTTTCTGGTGGTGTCCACCGCCAGAACCAGGATGGCGGGAACAGGTGCTGTGGGGCCCCTGGGGGCCCCTGCACTGCCAATGGCCACTGGCCATAACAGGGCCCCACAAAGATTTTAACTGTCTGCTGTGCAGACAGTGAAAATCGCGACAGGTGCCACTGCACCCGTCGCACCCCTTCAACTCCGCCGGCTCCATTCCGAGCCGGCTTCATTGTTGAAGGGGCTGTCCCGCATGGCCGCCGCAGTCTTTTGACCGCGGAGCGGTTTTTCGGCGGGAACCGCATGGCGGGCGGCGACCGCCGCGGTCAGAATGACCGCCCTAATGACAATTTACCACCGCGTTGGCGGATTTCTGTCCACCATATTATGACACACACACACACCAGTCCGACAGAATACAGCCACATGCAGAAATCCACCAGACCAAAGGGCAATGATAAAGTGGCGGTACCAAAACCTGTACTGTTACACCAACAAAACATCGCCCACCACATTATGACCCACAAATCACCACGGCGTACATTCAACGGCAGTAAACCACTGGCAGTACATACCGCTGCACTCAGAATGGACACGCACAAACAAAACTACACTACATTGGCCAATACGTAAAACACACACCTGACACCCATACACACACCACATCCACACACCCACACCATTATAAGGCACACACCCACTTTCCCCATAACCCCTTACAAACAACAGTTACTGCCAGGAGATTGACACAAACAGTACAGAGACAACTAGACACACACACCACTTACACCCATACACCCCTCACGCACTCCACATCACACACCCCACCACATTACCCAACACACCCTCACAACACACATCACACAACACCCATGGCACCTTAAGGGCACTCCTGTTTCACTGAAGAGGAGTTAAGGATCATGGTGGAGGAAATTGTCAGGGTAGAGCCACAGCTGTTTGGAGCACAGGTACAGCAAATATCCACAAGGAAGATGGAGCTATGGCGGAGAATCGTGGTCAAGGTCAACGCAGTGGGAGAGAAACCAAGAACAAAGGGTGACATCAGGAAGAGGTGGAATGACCTACGGGGGAAGGTACGTTCCATAGCAGCAAGACACCAGCTCGCCATACAGAGGACTGGCGGTGGACCCCTCACAGCATGGGAGGAGCAGGTACTGACAATACTGCCTCCTGAGGGACTCCCTGGAGTTGCCGGAGGACTGGACACTGGTAAGTCAATTTTTACTACCTATCACCCCCCCTCAATACCTGCATGTCATCACACACCCACACCCTCACTCCCATGACTCATTCCATCCCACACACTGCACCCTCACATCTCACTAATCCCAATGCCAAGCTCTCCATGCCATACCAATGCATGGACACCCCTCCCAGCCCTGCATGGACACCCATCACTAAAAGATGCACAGCATAGGGAAACTAATATAACCACAATATATTATATCACCACACACAACCAAAAGCTGGCAGCGAAACACCAGCCATAGAGGGGAAGCTAGGGAAGTACAAATGTCACACACATGAAGCATAATACATCATTTACATTCCCACAGGTACCCCAGGCAATGTCAGTGGAGAGGAGGTGCCATCACTATCCGGTCCCCCAACAGAAGAGGCTCCCAGTGATGACAGTAACTCTGGACTTCAGGATCTGGAGGAACTACCTGGTCAATCAGGGACCACTGGACAGTTGGTCGCCCAAGCCAACTCACAGACCACCACAGATCCTCCCCATCAGGAACCAACACCACAGCATCCACCCAGTGTGCCCACACCTCTGTCCCCAGGACACATCAATCAGCAGTGTGCCCCCCTGTACAGAGACCCCAGTCCACACCCTGCCCATAAGACAATCAGGGACCTTGGGGTCAGTGGGCACACCGTTCAGGGGATAGAGGTACAGGACAAAAGAGACACTGAGAGGACTGCTGTGTGTCAGAGGGATGAGAAGACCAGGCAACCGACTCTCCAGGAGGCACTCACCAAGATCCTGGGAGCCTACCAACATTCCCAGGACACGATGGGCCAGATCGTAGACAACGTGCAGGAGCACAGGCGGCTGCAGGAGGGACAGTATCAGGGGATCAGGAAGTACTTGCAGGCCATTAACAACACCCTGATCTCCATTGCAGGGCTGCTGGCAGACATGGCCGACCCATGAACAGAAGGAGAAGAGACACTCTACACCAGGGGAAGCTGTCAGGCTAACCCCGCCACCACCACCAGCTGTCACTGGGCCCCCACTGCCAGCTGTGGATGTGCTGCCATCACTGAGTGCAGGGGCTGCCCAAGATCCTGCCCCAACCACCACCACCATGCAGCCATCACCGCCGGCAGATGTCATGTAATCCATCCTCCAGGAGCTACTGTGCAAGCTGCCCCTTCCAGAACCAGTGGGCAAGACACCCACTCCAGGGACTATGGCCTTGTACTCCCCAGGACAAAACAATGGGCATGTTGCCCCCTCCAGAACCAGTGGGCTTGTTCCCGCATCCGGCTGAGGTGCCCCCTCCCCTGAGGTACCTGCCTATTTGCTAACTGATGCCCCTGCAGTGTTCTATCCAGATGTGCTCAGGATTCGAGCAGGGCCTTAGGCTGTGCCTTGTGGCCATATGGACCCCTTGAACTTTGGACTGGGCAGTGTCCCTTTCTTGCACATGTGTACATATCTGTTTCATTGCCAAATCGATTTATTAATTATGATGCTGATCTGATTACAATCACTTTAGTCAATTTCTGTTGTCCTTGCATTATTCTGCTGATTTTTGGGGACAAATTGTTTTTCGTGTGCAGCTGGTTGTGTGTATGGTGTGTGTGTCGGGTGTGTGTGGTACATGTGTGTATCACTGTTGTTTTCCTCTCTCCCTCCCTTGTGTGCTAGGTGGCTGTACTCACCGTCGTCATTTTCATCGTCGTTGGTGTTCCAGGTGGAGCATAATGTAGAAGATCATCGGGAAAACGTGCAATTCGGGTTCCATAGTGACGTGGTTCTTCCCTGTGTTCCAATGGTCAGTCCTTTCACCTCTGAACTCTGTTTCCACCAGGGTTTTGTTGGCGTTGGTACCACCAGGGAAAAGGTGTCAGTTTGCTTTGTCTTAATATGGTGGGCGGTACTTTGTCCTCTGCCTGCCTGTTGGCGGCTACTGCCATGGTGGTGGTTGTTTCTGCCCTGGCGGATGGTGTAGTACATTGGCGGTCTGTGGGAGTTATCACCGCCATGGTCATAATTTGGCGGTAATTACCACCAGCCTGTTGGCAGTAATAGTGCTACTTTATCACTCACCACCAGAGACATAATGAGGGCCATAGTGTACCACTTGTGCTGACAATCTTCTCTTGTTGTAGCCTTGAAGAAAACACAGAGTAAAATAATGTCATGCTAAGAAATGTAATGGTTCCCCATGTAAAAGGTCAACAGGATAAAGAAAATAGAAAAGCACCACAAATGTGGCAGATTCTAAAAGAATAAAATTGAATGTTTCTAGGCTGCAGGGAACATGCAGCAGGCCTTGTTGCTAAAATAATGTGCCCAGATACATCACTAAAGTGGCTCTACAACACCCTCCTCTTTTCAGTTCAGAAGTGGTAAAGCAGCATGGCTCCTAAGGTAAAAGCAACCCTTATGCATAGCTTTAAAACATATTAAGTAAATGTAAAATGTGACAAGTTAAAAGACAATGGAGCATGTGAAGAAATGGTCAAATTAGAAACTCAGCAGTGGCACCATTGAAGCCAAATTTAAAAGACAGTGGGCCTGATTACAACTTTGGAGGAGGGTGTTAATCCGTCCTAAATGTGACGGATATCCTGCCCACCGCATTACGAGTTCCATAGGATATAATGGACTCGTAATACAGTGGGTGGTATATCCGTCATATTTAGGACGGATTAACACCCTCCTCCAAAGTTGTAATCAGGCCCAGTGTCATTTTGAAAATCTCCTATTACAGCTGAGACAATTGAAGCAAGGAAATGTGCCACTTCGGCAGGTGGTAATTAGACCAAATCAATGCCAAGGAAAACCAAAGAGTCCTCAGCTGCATTCCGTGTTGTGCCTGATGTTGAGTCAAGAGCTGCATGACCTATGAAGGGAAGCTCATAGATGGCTTTCAGTAGCAAGCGCACCCTCAATGCGCATGTCTGGTAATGTTCAGCAAGAACATCAACAGATCAGCATCCAATGAAAGTAATTGCTGCATAGAAAGATAAACTTTTAGAGCACATTCGAAAAGGAAGCAGAGGCATTGAAAGATGGGCTGCTCACAATCCAAAACCATTCTGAATGACAGAGACCAGTTACACTCCAGTTCTTCCTGGAGTGGTGCTCTGAAATACTGCATCATGCGTTCAGTCCTCCTGGTGCGATGGGACAGCCACTGCGAATAAAAAAACAGAAACAGCAAGATGCCACCTATTATAGCTAAAGTAAATGGAAAGCCCCCCAAAATACTCAAAAATATCAAGCGTAAGGCTGAATGTATTATGCCAACTCTAGAAGAGATGGTGTTAATGAAACTAGAACCACCAGCCTTAAAAAAATGTACAATGCCTGCAGTACTAGATGCATTAAAAATTCATCCCACATGTTCATCAAAGTGTCTCAGAAAGTTTGTATTTAAAAAGGACTGTGTTTCTGCAAATGACCTCGCCACTTGGAGAGCATAGGTCTTGCGTGCAGATATCAGTGCCACATGATTTTGAAACAATAAAGCCATTAGTCTGCTCAACTAGTCAAAATTTACATTTTAAGTAGCAATGGGGGTGCCACATATCTGCTGCTTTTGTCTGTTCCGTAGGAGGAAAAAGGAGTTCACCACAACAGGTGACGATTTTGGGAAACTGAAATGACATAAGCAATTCTGGCTTGCATTCCACCGCAGCTCTCACTGTTAAGAAGCAAATAGGTTTAATTAGAGAGCGCCTGGAATGCTGGTCTAATCAAGGGGACTGGAACTTCCTTCAGATAGAAAGCTAAATTTGCTGCTGAAGCGTTACACCCGCTGTGCAAGGACAGCTGCTTACAAACCAACAAATGGCTCACAGAAGTCTTACATTCACTGCCGCTAAGAAAGGCCTCTTTCATGCCTTTGAGACATTTGTGGGAAAAGGGAAGCCCCCTCACCTCATGAATGTAACTATCTCCTAGCCTTTCTTATCTGCCTATTGGAATGTGTTTGATGCAGGATGCAAATTTCAATGTTGAGACAGGCAGCTTGATAACTTCATATATTAACCATTCAGCAGATGGTATTTCAGCTACAGTTAAAGGCAACTTTTCTAATTGCAGCTGCATAATGGACCTAAGCTGGTTCTGCCCATGTTATAAAAATGATGTCACTTTGTACAATGTCTATTGCAGATGAAAGAATATTGTTTAAAGTGTTTATGCAGCTATACCAGGTGCTAATTGCATTATCTACTACTGGAAATGCCATCTGTAGATTTTCCTGATCCTTTTGCCTTAACTGGCCAGCAGCTTCTTGTTGGGAAAGTTTCAGAATTTCATTATAAACACATTTTTTTTGTCTTCCGAGCCCTAACAGGAAATCCTGTAAGTCTGTGTTATTAGACAGGAGACTGAGTTTTCTTTAACAGCATCTTGTGAGGAACTTTTCAACCATTGCTGGCATAATTTCCCTATACTATATGTTGTTAGTATACCTGAATGTTTTGATGACACATAGCGAGGGTCTGGTCTCTTCATTCTGAAACCCCTGTGGAGTTTAGATAACAGTCATGACAACCATTTGTGTCCCTGGCGACAATAACCACCTGCCAGGATGCAAAAGTGATGTGTTAAATGTTCAATTTTGAACCCACTTATCGAGCTGATCTTCAGTTGCAATAATATATTTTTGCCATTTATAATATTGAGCAGGGGCAGGGATACTGGGCACATTCAGTTCCTTAATTTTTGCCAATCCTGAGCAACTTGCCTGTTGTACAGTTTCGTTTTTAAATATAATTTGAACAGGTATCAGGCATGCTCTAAAGAAAGCTTCCTTTCTCGTTGCTTGCCAAGTTTTAGTTTCCCATACACTTTTTAAATCAATCAACTTCAGCCAATATTCATAGCCTTCTATAGCCAACCGGTAAACAAATGAATCAGAATAAATTAATTTAGTATCAGTCAATAAAATGTGAGGCATTTCCATTATTGGCAATTAAAAAAAATATGACTCAGCATTTTTAATATCGCACCCAGAAAAATATGTATGTGTTAGAACTCTCCATTGGCAGAGTTGGACAATGTTCCCATTGTGTTTAATCAAAAACAGTCTTTAGGGTACTTGCTCTAGGAATGTAATGATGTCCATTATAATTGATAAACATCTTCACTTTCAAATACAGTACCATTTTCTAATTCAGATAACATAGAATCAATGGTTTTTACATACCAATCATCAGAAACAACTCCATCAATTATTACATCATTCATTGAAAGTTTAAATACATATAGAATTTGAATAACCCTGTGTCGGTCCATATATTTCAAAAGATTCCCATGCCAAACAGTCCCATCAGGAATTGGTTATATACTCAAATCTTCACTATAGACAAGTGACTGTGGACCTTATTGGAGGAAAAATGTGGTTTTAGGACGTCATCCACCAGTTCAACTGTAGAGCGTTCAGGAAGATAATGACTATGCATTAATAAGAAAAAGACGATGAAAAACCCAATCCGAAGAAGGAGGGCAAGTACAGTTAATAAGCGCCACAGATAGTTTCATGGACGAATGATACAATACATTTTGAGCCAATTTATCAGTTCATGTGCACTTGACAGTCTTGTTGCAGAAGAGGCAGATGAGTTGGTGAAAGTATCATTGAAGTCGGCAAAATATCCAGAAGCAGTTCATGCAAAAACTAGAGCAGTGTTTGGAAGAGGAGAACTGGCGCAAGTCTACCTTGGTGGTTCATAGTAACCTATTTCATCCGTTTGAGTTGAATTTGAGTAAAGTCACTAAATATTGTTGACATTGCTTGTTGCAGAAGAAGTTGGTGGGACTAATGAAAGATAATTTTCCTCCCTCCCCAAGCTCAGAGGGCTGTCAGCGTTGCTGCTCCAAACCTGTAGAGGAACATCCTAGTCCGTAGTGAGAGGGAGTCAGGACTACCCAGGAGTCCTCTAGGTCTGCTGTGCAGGATCGGCCATATGGTGTAGTTTGACATTGTCGATGGAGACAAAGCGGTTTTCTTTAGAACCAGGCAAGTAGTAGAATAACAGTTCTGATACCATGTATTCCCAGGACTGGAACCAGTGCATGATAAGAAGGACCAAACTCCTTTTTCACAGCAATCTTTTCATACACTAGATCCCCAACATTTGAAGGTCAGCAGGTGTTATTGGTGCATCCTTTATTCCCAAGTAGGGAACACTGGCAGATGTGTTGCTATCACAGAACTGTTGCAAGCCCTGCAAGACAGTGACATATTCCTTTATGTCAAAGGTGTATTTGTCTCCTCTGCTCCAGGACCAACAAGATCTGGAACATACATTTGCATCCCAAACAGGAATTCATATGGGGTACGCCCTCCCAGGCAGATTATTAAGTGCTCTCTGGATTCCTTACAGGTGATTAAGGCAATTACGACCCGTGCCTAGTACTCTAGCTGTTAAGGATTGCTTTAATTCCCGATTTCTTCGCTCCACAAAACTGTTTCCTTCAGGATGACCAGAGACAAATAATATAGTTGTACCCATAATGAAGCCATGGTGTCCCTGAACACCTCTGAGGTGAAAGCAGGGCCCTGGTCTGAGTGGAAAGCTACAACTGCATATGTGCTGATAAATACCTGAAAATCTTTAATAACATTTTGAGTGCCAGCTGAGCGTTGTGACCATGCCCACAAGAATCTGAAGCATACGTTGACAGCGACTAGGATGTATCAAGAGACCACAATGGTCAAGGTACACGCATTGTAGAGGTTTGTTGGAAGTTAAAGGGGGTATCTGTGGTGGGCGTTTGATGGTGCTTTTATTGCTGACAGATTTTACAGCAAAGGACATACTGCTTGGTTTGTTTTTATAGACCGGGTCGCCAGTAGTATGCTTGTAATAGTGAAATAGAAGCTGCCACACCAACATGGGCAGAAGCAACTCCCTCATGTGCTGCTTTAATTAACTCAGGTCTCTGATCTTGGCTGGGGATCACACGATCACCCACCCCTTGTATTATTACTAGGGTAGTATTTAGGTTAGATCTAAAGTAGGAATACTGGGCAGGATATGCCTTTGGCATGGGGTTGCTTTCAGCCGAAGCTTTCACAGCAGCCAATGTTTCCTCATCCAACCTTATCAGTGAATGTATTATTGCAGCAACAGAAGCTGTAGCTACTGCTGACTTGGTTACTTTATCAGCTAAGGTATGGCTTGTAAGGTGTATTCCAACACTTTGATGTCCCAATGTATGAACTACATGGAAATTGGTTAGCATTTCTTTCAGATCTGCTACTTTCCCCCCACAGCAGTCTGTGTTTGATGGTGTTGCCTTTTGAAACTATGAAACCATTCTGGCACTAGTTATGCAGATATTGATTGTAGGACTGGACACTATAGTACAAATCACAGATGAATAATGTTAACTGTCCTGGATCTGTGTGTTCCAGTGCCATCAACAGAGACTTGAGATCTGCTAGTTGTGCAGTGCAGTCCCTTAAGGTCTACATGTAGGTGTGTTGTGGATGGAATTAACCATCCTTCAGATAGTCACTCACAACTGCACAAGAGGTGGAGTATTGATGCTTGGTGCATACTGCTGGTTGGGCTGAGCCATCAGTGTACATCATTATTTTATATTGTTCAATAGGCACAGTGTTTGAAGAAGTTCTTGAGTTCGTAATTTAGGGTCAAAAACATAATCAACATCAGTGGCCATCAGAGACATTTCCCATTGAATCCAACATTGATGCAGTGCCTTGGTGTTAGGAATGCTGGCCTTGATGACAACATCAAGGGCTGGCATTAGAGATACAAATATAATGAGTTTTCCATGGACCAGATGTCTCTCTTCAATGACATCCATCTGAACAGTAGTCAAATTGTTTTCTGTGGAAGAAAAGCATTGCTCAGCTCGGAATACAAATGTGATTTGTATGTGATAGGTGAAACGAATGGCACCAGCAATTACTCAGATTGACCAAATGTGTTCTGATGTCTCTTTTGTGAAAGTGTTTAGCTGCAAGCAGGTCTTGTTGAAATGCTCTGAGAATGTGTGTGTTTGACTGTCCAATATTTGCTTGAAAAGTCAGGATGTTGTAGGTTGTATAGTGATATAATATGTTGTGCATAATCTGGAATGTAAATTGTGCCAAAATTTAAAAAGCCCAACAACGACTGGAGCTTTTTGATGGTGTTAGCTCATTGCAATTGTGCACATTTTTCCTAAAATTGGGGCACTAAGCTCTTGTCTTCGTCTGACAATCTGTATCCCAAAAATAGGACAGTTAAGAAGGCTATTTTTGATTTCCTGTAATTAAATTTGTAGCCAAATTTGTCAAATCCCACAACAATGCAGCTCACCCATCTTATATGTTGAATGAGATCACCATCTATAAGGTAGATATCATCTACACAGGACAGTGCCTCAGGGTCAATGTTATGTAAAATTGGAGTAACACGAGCTGAAAACAATCCTGGACTGTTTTTATACCCCTGTGGGAGTCATTAACATTTTTTTGTGAGTCTAAAGCGCTAAAACATGTTAAATCCCTAATTTCAGGTGCTATATTTTTGCAGAAAAAAAGTTGGAACTATCTAAAGTTGTTTTGTATTTTTTGTGCATTATATTGTTAATAAGTGCTGTACTGTGTGCATTTTGAATGGCAAATATGCGTGTGACTATTCTATATGAATGGTCTGGTTTGGCTACAGGGAACAACGGGTTGTTCATTGGTGAGACACATGGTTCCATCACGCCCTGATACTCTAATTGTGTGAGAATTTCCCCTACATGTACTGTAGATTTATGCTTAATTGGATATTGGGGTTGTGGTTCTGGTTGTGATCTAATTGGTATTATATGGTAGGGAGAATCTTTATCCCATCCTACATGGTTGCAATATAATAAGAGTGCCTGCACCAATGACAAGCAATGGTGCAAGCCTCCCAGAGCTCTCTTGGAGCAAGGGGCAAGAAAGAGAGTTCAATCACTGCTTCCAGATATGGGAAATTATGGACAAATTCTGGTGGCCAATATTTTCCAGCCAATAAAATATCAAAAATGATGTTTACACAATCCCACAAGATAGCATTTTTTGTTCGCTCGATGTCTTCTAATTGTATTTTTAGTTTGTACACCCTATCAGGTGTGGAGTTGTACAGGTCTGCATTCTCAACTTGTAAAAAGTCGTTAGTTGCTTTTACCTGCAGATGCTCTTGGAGATTCAAGGAAACTATTGTGACCTCTGCCACACTGTCTAGCAGGGCAGTCCTGAGTCCTGAAAGGAATGAGATTGGTGGAGATCAGCATATTGATATCGATCAGGAGCTTTTATATTATCTCTATTTCTAATGTTATAGTGGTTTTGATGGGCCTCCAAACGCGGAGATTCTCCTCTTTCTTTTTTAGGTGTTTGTTTTTCGTTATCCCAGCTGTTTTTTTAGAACCCTTAGGTGTTTGCTTGGCAAAATCCTCATTGGAATTACCCTGTAATTGTGGTTTACTAGGTCTTGCTCCTGGACCATCTTGACCAATTCTAGAGTAGGTCTCAGCTATAATATTTGGCTGCTCGCATTCTTGATCCCATACAGGAACTTCCCGCAGAGGCATGCACACTGCTAGTGCTACCGCTTCCCCTTTAAGGTTACTTAAAATTATTGAAGATACAGTGGCAAAATTGCCCATTAATTGCACGCCCAAATACAGGGCCAGGACAGCCCCGTATTCATCTAGAAATTGTTTTAACAATTCTGGAAGGCTGGCAAGTATTGGTGTACTGTTTTCGGTAGTATGGAGCATGGCAAATACTGTGCCCCAAGTAGTGCAGCTATCTACTGTGGGAACCATCCCAGATGGCAAGCACATAGTAAGAATTCTGTGTTTATCTTGAGGTCCCATATGGGGAAATACTACATCTAGCACATTTATTTTTTGAGCTAACCAAAACGGAATTTCTTCCCATTTGGCAGGTCCTTACCCATGATCGAATGTACAGTTGCAGGGTTAATGCATGGTGTGACTGTATGCGGTTGTGCCAGGGCAGCTCGTTCTGGGTTGGTAATAAATGCTTGTATTACAAACTGTACTAGGAGTCTATATCTTACTACAAGTTCAACGTATAAGCGGAAAACCCTCAGCTACTGCAAAGATGCCTACATCAGGATGAGATGTATATGTGGCCAATAAAGGCCAGGTAGGACCATCATTTTGCTCATAGGACCCGACCTCATGTATAATATTGTGTGGGGCAAGGTGCAGTCAAGCCAGTTATTATGGTCTTGAAAAGATAGAGGTGTCTCTAAGTGTGCATATGCTCTGTATTGTGCAGGTATATTAGCAAGTCTGTAATAATAAAATGTATTAGTGTTCCCATCGACTTCTGGAAAGTTAACTCAAGAATAAAATGATTCTATTCTATAAGCTGGATGAGTCTCAACTACAAATGTTACAGGACCCCCACTGGGCTGGAAGGCCATTAGCTAATAAATGAACAGTGAGGAGAGGTTGCCTGTTCACTACAATTCCCACCCATTGTGGGTTCGCCATAGTCGATAGTTACCTGTTGAGAGATAAGGACACATAAATGGGGATCAATCATTTTAAGGTTCAAGCTTGAACAACCCACGGCTTTGAATAGGTACTACCTATCTATCTGAATAGGAAATCCTCAATACCACAGACGTCAGTATAAAGTACTGAGGTGCCCATATCATGTAGTGAGACAGAAATACTCAAGAGGATCCGCAAATCAGTGCCTGACCAAACATTAGTGGCGCCATATCACGTTGTACCAATGAGGCTTCTGGATTTGTACAGTAGCATCACCTTGACTGGGGGAACTGAGTTCAATCCTACACCATGTGACAACTGTCAGACTAATCTGTTTCTGACCGTTTAGCAGCACCTCATATCTGCCGAAAAGCAGGGAAGATTTGTTGCAACCGGGTGCATGACATTATGACTTCTAAGGGAAATTGTAGTGGATCAGATCTCATTCTTTTCTCTCAGAGTCTCACTCATGTAAACATAAAACAGAGGAAGGAAATGGTACAATAAGATTTATTGAATCAGCTGCATCTTAGATAAAATAACATGAAATGCAATAATTAAAATGATGAAGCATTCTAGACACAAAATGGTGACAAGAAAAGTGCAACACAGGAAAAGTCCCAGCATACTGTCACTATGCACAATATATGTAATTCCTACCTGAGATATGTTAGAGCACAGCAGGATAAGTCATAATCCTTTGCCCTTGGGAAGACACCATTTCCCATACCTGAGAATGACAGTAGTGGACAAGCCTATTACCAATTGAGACACCATCCCCATGTGGGCCAGGGAAGCGGTGGTCTCAGTGAGCAGCTTTAATTAAGTCAGACAGCATGTAGTCGTGGTCACTTGTGCCAACAATCCTATCTCGCTCATGCCTCGAACAAAGCACAGAGTGAAAGAACATTGTGCCATGAAATATAATGCTTTCCTAGGCAAAGGACAACAAGATAAAGAAAATAAAACACCACCACGAAAGTGGCTGAATCTAAAAGAATAAAAAGAAACAAAATAAAACATTACTATGCTACAGGGCATAAGCAGCAGGCCTAGTGGCTAAAATAATGTGCCCAAAGACATCACTAAAATGGCTCTACAACAGTTCTGTCAATAGACGTGACTCGTGGCAATGATAGATCAATGGGTCTTTCCTTGCATAGACTTGTCACCTTTATTATTGTAAATTTCAACTGAAGCGATATGTCTGGAGGAAATATCTCAAATATCCATTGCAAGTATGCCAAGGCTTAGATTGTTTAGCATCCCTAAACTCTGGACCTGGTAATTCTAGGCCCACATATCTTGGGCTTGTAAAACATGCTGTAGGACCAGGGCTCGGTGCGTGAAACATTGCCTTGCAACTGTCCACACCCATCTTCAGCCTGTGGGGAGCAGACAGTATTCCCCCAAGATAAATACACATGTGCCCTGTACTCCTGTTACCCACCCCATGTTACCACTCACCCCAAACCAGCACTCTTGCTGACTCTTTCCACCTACCCAGAGTAGATGGAAAAAGTCACTTTTGTGCTAGATAGGTTCAAGGTAAGTCAGTCAGTAATTACAGGGTTGATCTGATCAGTTGTCCCCCATTCCCAGGAAAAAAAAACTAACAATGGGCGGACTTTAGTAAGGAGTTATTAGCAAGTAATTTTAATTCCATCCCCTTGTTAGCTCTGCACCAAAGTACGGTAAACTTATAATGAGGGCCTAAGAACATATAGTATGACTTTGTTCCCGTCTGCTCCCTTAAATTAACTGACATCTTCATAGCTGGAGAACTTACATAGTTCTGTGTCTACCAAAGTTTGAGATATTTCACTCATCATATTTGGATCCTTATGATGCCATCCATTTTTTAAATTTTATGTAAGGGGAATAAGAGTACATCATTATTATCTTGCTTTTGATTTTATTAAACTTGAACAGTATTACTTTATTAATAGGATTACACCTTCTTTCCACATTATTCCTGGGCTACAGCTACAGTTTTGACTCAGACTAACACCTGTTCCTGTTCCACAGAAGCCTCTTAGTTTTATGAATCAGTATGTACTGGCTCTTGCTGGAAAAGTGTGACATTTAATCATCATGCTGCAATGTCACCATCAAACATTTGGGGCTGATGACAGTTAAATGCCCACTTTTTGGAAATTGACAGGGTGAAACCCTACTAAAGTAGCAACCACAACCTTTGTCAGGGTGGAACACAAGCAAACCCCCAGATTAATCTGTGTTTGCCCCTCTGGTAGCTTGGCACAAAAGTAGCCATGCTTAACTTAGGAGTATAGTTCAAAGTACTTATGCAGCACCTCAAATAGTAATAACATGAAATCACAACACAAGAATTTATAAAATTAGAATAATATGTAAAAAAATCTCAATCTTGTTGTTTGACCATGTGGCTGGTGGCCATTCTTGTAGCCAGCCAGTGTGCTTTTGACATATGCTTGCATGTGTTCTTTGTTCTCCATTCCTCCTAGCTCAATCTTGTTGTTTGACCATGTGGCTGGTGGCCATTTTTGTAGCCAGCCAGTGTGTTTTTGTCATATGCTTGCATGTGTTCTTTGTTCCCCATGCCACCTTGCTCGCTTTTGTTGTTTGACAATGTGATCGACAGCCATTTTGTGCAACCAGCCAGTATGCTTTTGTCATAGGCTTGCATGTGTACTTTGTCCTTCATGACTTTTTGCTCACTATTGTTGTTTGACCATGTGGCTGGCAGCCATTTTGTGCAGCCAGCAAGTGTGCTTTAACCATAGCGTTGCGTGTGTTCTTTGTTCTCCATGCCTCCTTGCTCACTGTTGCTGTTTGACCATATGGCCAATGACAAATTTTTGCAGCCAGCCAGTTTGCTTTCACCATAGGCTTGCATGTGTTCTTTGTTCTTTATGCCTCCTTTCTCGCTATTATTCTTTGACAATGTGGCCGGAGGATATTTTGTGTAATCATCCAGTGTGCTTTTTCCGTAGGCTTGCATGTGTTCTTTGTTCACCATACCTCCTTGTTTGCTGTTATTGTTTGACCATGTGGCTGGTGGCCATTCTGTGTAGCCTGCCATTGTGTCATATGCTTGCATGTGTTCTTTGACCTCCATGCCTCCTTGCTCATTGTTGTTGTTTAGCCATGTGGCTGGTAGCCATTTTGTGCAGCCTGCCATTGTGCTTTTGTTATAGGCTTGATTGTGTTCTTTGTTCTCCATGCCTCCTTGCTCGCTATTGCTATTTGACCATGTGGCTCACAGCCATTTTCTGCAACTGTGATATCAGTTTTTTAATATGCTTGAGAATCATTGTAGTATATGTGTAATACGAATGTGGTTATGATGATAATATTTATATTACATGCATTTTCTTCCTTTTTTCATCAGCGCCTCCTTGCGTCCCAATAGGTTTCCCATACTCCCGTAGTGCAAAAACATCAGCAATTAATTTTCTTTTTTCCTTTATATTCTTTTTTCATTAAATGTTTCTATTTTATTTAAATTATTATTATTTTTTATCTTATTTTTTTGTTTAATCACAATTTATTTATTTTTTAGGTATAATTCCATTTTCCCCTGGTCCCGCTGCCTGCCCTAGAGAAAGTGCCGTGCACACAACAGCACCATCCATTTTTTAATGATTATTCCATTTCCCCTGGGACCACCGTGCCTGCCATAGGTGCACACTAGCCTTCATTTAGATTTTTTAACAATTATTTAATTTACCATGCACCTCCCTGACTGCCTTAGATGTCACATAAAGCAAAGAGCTATATCTGAATGTTGTGTAGATTGGAAATGAAAGTTTATGTTATGGTGGTGTGGTTTGACTTTAAAATGGTTGGATAAATTGATGAGGTAAGCCTGGTTCACACCATGGTACTGGAGGCCAAACAACCCATATGAAAAAAACATCACTCAATTCGGTGGGAGGTGCACCTTAAAAAATCTTGGTGAATGTGTTTGTGGTAAAGGTAAGGAGAGCCGGGAAACGTCAGCTATGAGTCCAATCATGGTGTGAGGTCACGAGGTAGAAGAGGGTGACATATTTTCGCAAAGCAACCCTGTCCCCAGCAGTGCACCAGCATCACCCTCCTTTGTGACCTCAAAATGGTCTGGTGTGCTGCCTCCAACTTCCAGAGAAGGCAGTCTTGTCTCACAGCAGCCAAAACTATCAACAATAACACTGTCAAAACCCCTACTACAGGAACAGAAGAATTTGCCCCATCCTCTGCATTGGCTTGGTTTTAAATGGCAGGTCCTAATTCCAGTGCAGAGGCAAAGGCAGAAGTAGACGAGCAAGTGGCAACACCAAATACCATTGAGAGGATGTTCCAGGAGTATCTGATAACCCAAAAGAGGTACAGGTGGACGTAAACCCATTTGTTTATTGGTATGTGAAAATGTGCCAATGCCAGTCCCAGTGGGCTGGCAATAAAGTATTTGCTTGTCCAGTAGCCAGTGTGTGTGTGCAGAGCATGTGTTCAGTGCAGCTGGCACAGTTGTCACAGTGTGAAGGGCCAGTCTCTTGCCTCAAAAAGAAGTGAGATTGACCATGATCATAATGAACCAACATTTCACACCACACAATTTCACCATTCCTGAAATAGCACAGCAGGAGAAGGATGATTGGTCAGAGTTAAGAATGTTAGCTGACCAACTTCTGGGCAAATCACCTTAGTTTGAGGACAAACTCTGCTTTCCTCACTGAGTATGCCACCATAGTACTTTTTAATTATTTATCATGAAACCTTTTTCTTTGTCCCCCCCCCCCAAAATATAGTTAATGGAACATTATGTGTGTGTCTGATTTACACTGCCCCACCATTTTTTAGTCACATCTAGGGCCAGATTGAAGTTGGACCAGGGTGCGGTAAAGAAGCCTCCACATTCCTTTCAGGACAATGGAGACAATGCCTGCCTCCCTTGCATGCCTATGGATTTTTTGAATCACCTTGCAGGGCTTCCTCAGAAGATCATTGATTTACAAGACTGCCAGTGACAGTGGCAAATTCCAATGTATGCTTGCATCAAAGAAAATATATAATTTTGTACTCACCACTGAGATTGGATTGGAACAGGTAACTACTAACTATTGCACCAGTGAGTGATGATGTATATTAATGAGTGACTGTGAGTGATGATTGATGATATATGGGGTGGCGGACAGTAAGGGATGGTGTTCATCTAATTTGTAAACTTGATTTTAATGACTGCCAATGTTTAGGGGCATGATGGGTGATCATTTTTCTCAAAGATGATTGGCCTTTCAAACTCAGCAAGATTTGCCTGCACGGTCCACTAATGTTTTCAGGTTCTTCAGAGACCAGACCAGTTCCTTTAGCTGACAAACACAAATCTACACAAAACACTGTAATTCCGTTTCTTTATTTTTTCTTCAACAGCAGTGCACTACAGGTCTATCTCGCTCGGGATAGGTTAGGGTTAGTTATTACGATGTCCATAGGGTGTAATGGAATTGTAATACAGCGGGCAGTATATTGATCTTGTTTGTGACAGAGTAACTTAATTCCCCCAAACTCTAAATCAGGCCCTAAGTCATTGAATAGCAATGAAGGGGTAGAATAATTGGTCAATTAAAGACATACGGCGAGGTCTTGGTGGGCAAATGTAATGGGACCATCATCATAATACTTACCAGACATGCTGCACTGTCATTGAAACTGCTGGTATGGTATACTACTGTATAAATGAATAATACAAACATCACAACCATGGAGGGATCCACCATGACCATGGCCACTCTCTTGTCTCACTGTTTGAGCATGAGCAAGAAAAAGAAAGCCTTCTCAACAAACATGCGTGGAAGAGCTAACTTGCCCGTGCAATCTTCACAGTAGAGCACCTGTCCTAAATCTGCCCTCTTAGTCTTACCATTCCAGTCCACAAGATATATAATGGTAGAAGGGAAAGCTAAGCTTACTAACAAAGCAGAAGAAAGCTGCACACTAGTACAGACAGAGGGAAGTCAGCTACAGAAACATGAAATATAAAAAAAAGGGAAAATGTAGAGATAAAAAGCACTTAACAAACTTTAAATAGAACAAAGATAAGTAAGGAGAAAAGGAGACAGACACAGTAAAAAATATTCTAAATTTGAAGAGATGAAAGTAAGGGAAGTAATAATAATAATAATAATAATAATAATAATAATAATAATAATAATAACAATAATAACAATAATAATGATTTAACAGGAGGACTTAATGGAGCCAGCAGATCTGCTAGCTGCCGCACTAGTGGAGGTACCCTTGTTTCCCCGACCCGCCTCTGAACTTGCCCTCTTCTTGACCTTGGGTGCTGAGGTAAGAAATAAAGAAGATAAAAAAAAGATTAGTTGTAAAGTTAATCTCCCCAAAAATAGTTTGAGAGGCAAAGGCAGTAACATTTTACTTTTCTAAATCAGATCACCTATACTACTTGTATCAAGTTGATCTATTAATTTCCACAACCTAAGCCCTTTTCCATATTTCCTAAACCTAAACTACATTTGGAACTACTAATGCATTTTAATGAATGACCTTTGCTTCTCAACCTCATTTGCTCGGCAACTCAGTCTCCCTTTTCAATGAATTGATGTATACTACACATCACTGGGAGATTGTGATTGAGACTGTATGCGCTACATAAAGAAAGGCACAGAGAAGAGAATGCTTACTCACTGATATCACTTACCACTACTGCTACCACTACCTCAGTGACAGGACAGAGTAGTCTGCATGGGTTCTTAAATAATTAGCCACAGCGAGTGTCGATGAGTATAATTAGGTAGCACTGAGCACCTGGCTATCTCAAATCGGATCACAGAATATTCTTTGTAGCATACACTTAACTTAGCTCTGAGTATCAGCACTGCTATTTGAAGAAAAAAGTTAGTATTGTGGAACACAAACAACATATAAATAATTAATACCTCACTGAGCCCCAACACGTCTATGGCCAGCGGGTCGAGCACATCCTGCCTGTGGCCCAAAATGTCTTCCCAATTATGTGTTCATTTCTGATGGGTACCCTGGATCCAGTGTGCTGATTCACACACTGGCACACCCTCTCCCACAGCAATTAACGCCCCTAAAGACCATAACCACCCCCCCAGGCCCACAACTCGCTGCCAGCATGGAAGGGAGGTGGTGCTGCACAAAAAACATGTGCCGCCACCTCCACCTCAGAAAAAATGGGGCAGGGCAGTAACCATTGGCAGCGCTCATGATCTCAAGATGTGCAGCTAGCAGGCACATTGGTGCTGCCACTCCCACTACGGTCCTGCTCTGCCATGGAGCTGGGTGGAACAAAAGGGGAAGAAATAGAAGAAGGAAGGAAAGAAGAAAAGATAAAGAAGTGAAGGGAAAGCAAAAAAGTATCAAAAGTCATGAAAAACACAAAAAGTGACTAAAATGTCAAATACACAATCACAAAGACACACATTGATACAATAAAGGAAAATAGTGGTGGATGAGTTAGAAATGGGTGGGGTTGAAAAGATTAAGGGTGGATCAAAGTTAGGCCCAGCACCATGCACAGAAACAAAAGAAAACAAAATGGCCGCACACATGTGAACTGCGTAGTACGGTTTGTGCGCTAAAAACATGCATTGCACTCCTAATTGTAAAAAATGTAGCATGAACGGATGCGTCGAGCAGTTCCTCCCACTGGTGGAATTCTGAGTTTTTGGTCATCTCTGTGGATTTCCACATAGCAAAACTCTCTGAGCTCCACCCAGCCTACTTACATCCTGGCTAAAGGAGTGTTGAGAGATCCTGGGTCTAGGGTGCTTTGTGCAGTGGTGGTTTCAATGAGCTGGGGGGCTGTGAGGCAGAGTCATGAATTGATGTCAAACATGCCATTAATGAAGGATTGTGATGCAAAGTCTTGCATCAGGATTGCATTGCACATTGGTGGTTCCGAAGAAGCTAAAGATCTATAAGGTGAAGTCCTGGGTCATCTTTGAGGATGCTTTCGATGAGAGGCTTGCAATAGGAATTCATTGTGCAGCTGCGTTTCTGAGGGCATTGCAGGATGTGATACAAGTTCTCATGTCAGGGATGTGTTGCACTGTGATACTTCCAATGCAGCTGTGAGGAGATGATTCACGCTGAATGGGTTCTGCTTACAGGACCACAGCTCAGGGTCCACGCCAGGGGTTGCACCACTAAGGGGATGGGACTCACACCAGACAGAGTCCAGATGCTGGGTTCAAGGTGGTTTTTAACCTTCTATGAGCCCTGTGATTTTGATCAGGAGGCTGACCTACTAAGCCTTGGAGTCATTCTGGTAATCCTGGGATCAGGTTGCAGGTCCAGACCTTTTACAGAGGCAGCAGGGCAACCGTGTAGTAGTCCTTCTTGCAAAGCAGCACAGCAGTCCTACCGAGTCTTTCCTAGGAACAAGTGTGTACTGAAGGGTTGGGGCTGAGGGTTCACTATTTATACCTTGTGCCCACTTTAAATTAGGAGGAGAAGGTTCATTGAGGTTTCCACCCTCAGAGGAGTTTGTCATTTCTGCCTCACTGCCCTGCCTCCAACTGATATGATGTCAGAAAAGACTAGTGTTAATTATTTTGTGGGAGTGCCCAGGCAGAAGCTTTGTGATGTGCATGTGTGGTAGGTGACAGCTCCACCCCACATCGAGTCAAAGATGACTCATCCTGCAAAAACCTTTTCCTCCTTTGTCTCACTGTCTGGGATCACTTCAAAAGGCCAACTGCTAGCTACACCTAGAATGTGACCCATGAGATAGGTTGCAGGCACCAAATTGTTAGGGCAAGACAAAGCCAACTTTCTAACAGTGACTTAAAATCCAACTTTACTGTTCAAGAGGTTTTTAAATTGCAGTTCTTTAGACACAAAGCCCAACATTCCTATCTGCTTCTAATTAAAACTTACCACTTATTAAATGTAGTAATGGAACTCATTCTTATCCTATGGGATAGGTGGGCTTTGCATTAGTGAAAAATGAATTTAAGTGGTCACTACCAGGACATGTAAGAGTTAAAGGTATATGTACACCTTTTTTAATACACTGCACTCTATCCTATGGGTTACAAAGTAGTGCAATGCATGCATTGCACCACTTTGTGAATTTGGCGTGGCGATTTTGGTCTTGTTGGGCCACATTAGAGTAAACAATTATGCTAATATGGTGCAAGGAGGCACTAGGGGCTCTTAAATCTGCCCCTCATGCCCTCTTCTTGAGTAAGGCCATTGAATGGATGATGTCTATTTTTGGGGTTTCAGTTCTTGTTCATTTCGGGAACTTTTAATAGGAACTTGTGTTTATCTATTCCTGGGACAAGGCTATTTGAACTACAGGGAACTACACTGTTCTTCAAATATAGCCTAATTAAAGCAGGACGGACTTAGATGTGAGTATACCTGGTGCCCAGAATTAAAGTTTTAGCTGTCTCCTCGCAACCAAATCTGGAATTACAAGTGATTCCACCCAGAAGGGGAAATAAGATGCCACCCCGATTTACATGATCAGAAACAACAGGTGAATCTCTAATCAGGGACAAATAGCAGGGCATTTTCCACTTCCACTAACCACTTGGCTTGAGCAGGATAAAATAGGGGGGTCAATGTTAGACAAGAGAAGGGGTAGTTAAGAATATCGAATGTCAGGGCAGGCTTTGGCTCAGCCAACAGGAATACTTTGAGAAAGCCTTCCCAATCACCAGCAAAAGGAAGACCATGTGGTCAACTCCATAGAAAATTATGGGTGGAAATGATCTTGTCTTCAAATATGTCTCTGACACAAATGAGAGACAATGCTGAGGAATTCAGTGGTGAATCCGGCAGTGCATTCTGTGACCAAACAGGCAGTATCACTAATGAGTCCTATTTTGGCCAGGTACCATTGTGTACAATACACTCTGTGCAGAATCTTCAACTGGACTAACTGAATTCCTGATTGCATTGATACCTCTTTAGGTTACATGTTTGCTACATTCCAATCTTCCAGTCTTCATCCTTTTGCCATTTTTCACACAACTTGCCCAAATATTCGGGTGCATTAGAGATCAATTTCTTCTAAAGGCCGAGACTGGCTTCTCATGAAGTGGTTTTGGCAAAACCTTAACCTTCATTAGGGAGGGGACCTGTGCATCACACATTCTATCAGCATACCCATGCAAAACATGTCTTACTTGCATATTGCTATAATGTTTAGAATATTCCAAGTAAGACTCTGCATGGAGGCTTTCAAAATACGTCAATCCCTTCACTTCCTAGACAAACCAACCTTTGCGAACTCTATCAGGTATCACCTGTTACATCCTTGCAGATCTCTGAGTTTTGCAAGGACAAAAATATATATCAGAGCAAGGACTCCAGTGTAAAAGTCCCTTTTGATTTTTGAGGGCAGGGAGATAGGGCATGCCAGTCAAATGCTGAAGGGAGTATTTGCTGGAAGGAAATCACCCAGCCAATCAACAACTCAAACTGAGATGCCCAGTAATACTTCCTAACATCAAGTACTAAAATGGCCCATCACATACCTGCTGTAAAGTAATACCGATGTTGCCCTAGGGAAACCTATAATATGTGCTCTGTAGGACATAAAAACTTTGGGAGCATTTTCATTTTATAGAGTGTTGATCTCCCATCCAGAGAGAAAGGAAGTTTCTTTCAATGAGGCACATTCTTCCCCAACCTTGTCAGGATAGCCAACAAACTCTTTTCCATACATGCAACATTGTCAATAGGTACAAAGAGCCCTTGATATTGGAAGCCCTGAGGAGTGCAGCACTGAAGGGACATTCCACATTTGGTGAAGGACCAGCTTGATTAGGAAAAAAGCAAAAATTTCATGTATTGTCCTTAAATCCCAAACATGCACCATAACATCTGATTTGACTTCTCAGGGTCTACCACATAGAGAAGATTTTACATATACGGAGACATTCTGTTGTCCCTTTGGTGCACTGGTACAAGCACAAGAGAAAAAAGGAGATGTGACAAGGGTAACATGTAGTTCTTTATGTTGCTTTATTCTTCTAATGGCATTAGAGTAGGATAGCTTCAGTTCAACTTTGATCTTCTTTCTGCATTACATAGAACACCTCCAGTATATCCAAGTCTATGACAGCATTCATCCTTAGCCCCTTTTTTAAAGCAGATTTTATTAGTTTTGAAACAAAAATATAGCCCTTGTAGGAAAATACACAAATAATACAAACATAGGCAGATCCTTGCATATGTAATCTACCTCCCATCTACAAATGATTATTAAATGCAACATCTCTGAGAGTAACGCCAAGCACCCTAGCCCTCCTGAACACACCTCATCATGTGGAAGTCTGAATTTCATCATTCAATACTCGCTGCATAGAACAAATAAGCTCCAACACAATTCCCCTGTACTCTGCCCACACCAGCCTCACCTAAGCATGTTTCTGTGGATAACCTCATGCCTCATATGCTGCTGTCTCCAAGCCCATGCAATGGTCCATCCCCTTTCTCCGCACTGCCAAAGAAGGGGGAGATTCGGCCTTCCATTCACTTGCATGTCTCCTTTGGCAAGGGTCAGACCCAGCAAAAGCAGTGTTAGTTTTTATCCGTTACTACCCAATGAGTTATCAATGTGTACGAGGGTAAGTTTAGGGTTTATCAGGATGGTCCAGCCCAATACCTCACCCAGCCAGGGTGTCACCCCGCACCAGAAAGGATCCATTGCAGAACACCCCCACACTGTGCAGGAATGTTCCTTCTGCATTGCTACACGGGAGGCAGGCTGGGGAGGCAACAACATCCATTCTCACAGACATTATTGCCCAAGATATATCCTATTGAAGTACTTAAGCTGGATCAGTCTAAAGGCCTGATTTATAATTTTTTAGCGCCACATTTGTGTCATTTTTTGACGCAAAAGCAGCACAAACTTACAAAATTCAATTATATTTTGTAAGTTTGCGCTGCTTTTGCATCAAAAAATGATGCAAATGCAACGCTAAAAAAGTATAAATCAGGCCCTAAGTCTGGCCGCAATAGCCACCACTCTAAGGGGGTTATTCCAACTTTGGAGGAGGTGGTAATCCGTCCCAAATGTGACGGATTTACCACCAGCCGTATTACGAGTTCCATAGGATATAATGGACTTGTAATACGGCTGGTGGTATATCCGTCACTTTACCGTCACTTTTGGGACGGATTACCACTTCCTCCAAAGTTGGAATAACCCCCTAAGTGCCACTCTGGCATCAGTCCAATCCTCATCCTTGAGGTGCCCCAGATCAGTCTCCCACACTAGTTGAAGTATGGGAATGTTTTGGGTTGTTTAGAAATGAGGGTCTGATATATCTGAGTGATCTTATGGTCTCACCAACATGACTCTACCCTTCAGCAGATTAAATTCAGTGGAGGACATTCAGGACTGTTATATGTGGGGTCAATGCATGGTCGAACTGCAAGTTTTTATGGAAATGGCTGCGGTGAAGCTCATGCTCATCCTTATATCCTTTTCAAATGTAATTTCATCCCGAGAACAGAAAACAACTGTTTCATACTAGGTCTGACTAATGCTTCAGTGGATACAATGTCTTCCATATTCACTGGTAAAACAGAATCATACTTTGCATTCATTGCTTTTGTTCTGCACCACAGCATCCCCTCTCTCTTGAACTTTTCTTTGTTCTGCTGAGATGTGTGAGATTTCTTGCATTGCAAAATAAAGTTGCACTCCTCAGATGTAAACCTGAGGTGTAATCACTGAATTTTTAGGAGAAATATTTCTTTCTTGATTGTTTATCTGAGCTATTGCAATACTTTCATCTGGCTCTCTGTATTTGAGAATTTCAGGAAACTTTAAGTTCCTTGATGAGAACTAAATTAAAGTGTTCTCTCCACATCTTGACTTTGTACAATATGTGGTAGATTTACTCAGGACTTGCATTGTCCTTGCATGATGCAAGTTATTACAAGGCAATGCAAGTGCTTATATGGCATATACAAAGCCACACACGGGGCTGTTTGAACCACCTTACATGACTTTGTAAATGTTTGAAATGCAACACAGTGGCCTTTGTTGCAAACAATTTAATTGTGGTGTGTGTTCCACAAGTGGAACATGGAAGATTCTGAGCATCCACCCATCAAATGTGACCTAATTCTATATTTACTAAATGCAGTAAGCATGGGATTGCCCAAAAATGGTACGCCTACCACAGAGAGAGGTAAGGAGGAGAATTATCTTAATTTCTCCTACTCACTTCCTCTTTCTATAAGTGATCCATTGTGCATCACACATAGGAAGATGAAATTGCCTTTAAGGACTGTGCAGGAATGGATCCCTTCCAGCACTAAAACAGTCCTGCTTGTAATGCTGGCACCGATGCAGCATTGGCAAGGGAGTGCCTACATTGGCGAACACAATGCACTGGTGTTAGGTGAGAGCAGAAGTGAGCCACATCTGGGCATAGAGGGCCCAATTCTTCTCTTTACATGTTTCGCAACACAGCAAGTTGCCTTGGTGTGTTGCATTAAATATTAGAAAATGTGCCCCTGTATGCATGTCTTCTTTTGTTGAGAGCACTGAGTTATTCCCTGGAAGCCTACCTCAGAGTCAATATACAGGAACTGTTCACTAACTTCAGCAATGTTGTTGACATGTTGGCCTCTTGCACAAAGTGACACATTGGTAGCAGGGATGAGTAGTAATTCTGCAGGTGTTTTGACTGTGAGGAGAGTTAGTTGTTCCTTGAAGATGTATGCAGACTTTTGCCAGTGTTGTATTCAGTGTTCAATCATTGCTAAATAATAACACACAATGGAGGTAAATATGACCCCAGCAGTCGGCAATAATGTGGCGGTAGTACCAGCAACAGGCTGGCGGTACTTACCGCCACATTATGACAATGGCGGGTTGGCTGAAGCCAACCTGCCAATGTACCACTCTGAACACCACGGCCATAACAGCATCCGGGTTGGAGTTATCCAGCTCCAGCACGGCGGCCACCATTGTCCCCGCCTGCGGGATTATGACCCACCTACCGCCATGGTTTTCGTGATGTTCGTAACACCATGAAAACCATGGCAATGGGCCCTATCAGTGACAGGAAATTCCTTCTCTGTCACTGATAGGTGCCTCCCACACTCCTACCTTTCCAATGACCCCCCACCTTTACAATGACCCCTCCACCCCCATACATCCACTCCTCCCCTTTCACACACACACACACAGACACACACACTCATTCACACATACATACACGCGTGCATACATCCAGTCACACACACATCCGCACACACTTCATCACATACACGCAGACATGCATCATGATTACAATACATAAATGCACTCACACTTCCTTACATTAACACACGCAGTCAACATACAACACACACCCGCAATCACGCATACACATACATGCACACACACCCACACACATACACACAACACCCCCAGCCCTCCCCTGTCGGAGACCCGACTTACCTGGATCCAGGGGGTCCACTGGCAGGATACTGGAAGGGATGCTTCTACCGCCAGCAGCACCCGCCAGCAGAACACTGCCAGGCCATATTATTTCTCATAATACGTCTGGTAGCAGTCTGCTGGCGTGGCACTGCTGGTGGTAGCAGCGCCACCTTACCGCCATCCGCCAGTATGGCCACAGCCGGATTTCTGCCCTTCTTGTGGTGGATATCCGGCTGTGGTCATATTATGGCGGGCAGCCACGGCAAGAAGTCTTTTGGTGGCTGTCACCGTGGCGGTAGGCAGTTTTTACCGCCGATGTTATAATGAGGTCCTATGTTTTCCATCCAACACTCCATAAACCTGGGTATTTCAATTAAATCATGAAGAAATGTACCAACCTAAGTTGTAGATTTAATACATTTCAGGAGTGAATGTCTGCCAAATTGATGTCAGCAACTGAAAAAGGCTCATCTTCAAAACTCTTTCTGTTTCTAGCTAGACCCTTAGCAGAGAATCTGCTTTGCAGCTTGAAGGTTCTTTCCTTATTGCAATCATATGTCATCTTATGTCCCTTTTGGAAGTTAATTTCAAGTGATCCTTAGTGTGAAAACATAATAGTTTCTTCCTATGTACTTCAGCATTATTTACATTGCTGCACGTCACAATGTGTACCTATACATTTTATAACCATATATTGAAGTAATTTCAGATAGATCCGAAGTAGCTATAGACTTGATTACGCTTGCTAAGTTTCATGGCTCTAGTAGGCCGAGATGTCACTTTATTCAGAGTAATACACCTGCACATGTCGGCAAGACATAACCTTGTTTTCAGTGTTGGCAAATGAAAGAGGAAGTTTAGGAGAATAATAAACTCATTATTCTAATCTTGAATGATATCTTCTTCGTAAGGACGTCTTGAGCTTTCCCCAGGAGAAGATCCTGCCACCTGCTCAATACACTCATTTTTCCTAAAATAACAAACTTCTGTCACATGATTAGGTTTCAGAGGCTTGTATTTAGAGAAAACATAGAACGTGTCCTAAATCTAATGTATTTTAGCAATCAGCTCCGAGCGACTATGTATCAGTCAGTGCAATGGTCAGTTGAATTGCAATTGTTTTTTCTTTATTATCACTCATATTGCTGATTTCTATTTTGCATAAACACATATTAGACTGGTGGGCTTCCTGACATATTTTGCTTAATGTGTAACATGTCTTCACCTGACAGTAAGCCTTAATACTGTTTGTCTTTCATGTGTCTTTAGGAAATTGTTAGTTATAGACATGCCAATAATTCCATCCTTTTGCTTTGTTGTAGGTCATTTTGGGATGCATCCATTTGTTGCGGGCACATATTTGGCACCCTGTCACACTTAAACATCACACCTGGAACAGCAAAGGTTTCCTATGCTATTTCTAGCGATCTGAGTGTGTCCAAATAATAGCCCATGCTGATTGAACATCTGTACTATGTTTATAAAATCCTTCTGGTGGAAGGTCAATCTGTGCAATGGCTCTGGTCACAACAGAGAACCACCTACTGTTTGCTGTCTCATGCCCTGCTGTTTTGTTTCCTCTGTGTCATGGACCTTAAGTTCGCTTGGACCATTGGAAATATATAATTGTTAAGGGAGCTCCCACATGAATCCCTTCTTTTGGGTGTCATGACAATTTTCAGAAAGGACAGATGGGCATCTTCAGATTAAAGTAAGAAAAACTGTTATTGGTATCTAGGCCTCCTTTTGCTGAAACCACAGTACCTTAAAACATCTTAACTATACCTATGTATTCTTGATGTGCTAAGCCATCCTCTCTCACCGGCCTTTTCCACCTCTGATCTAGACAATGAATGCTGAGAACTCATTTGGACAATTCATTAAGGTATTTGAGCACTTGAGTTGCACTTAATAAGGAATAAGTTTCATTAAAAAGTGCTATTGACAGTTTTAAGTAAGGTATAATATGCATTTTGATACGTTACAGTATTCTGCCAGTATACTGTTTTAAATAGCATGCTATAAAAATATCTTGGATAATTGTTGGCTATCACAGTATTGTGAAAGAAAGTATACTGAGGTAACTGTAGATTTACTAATCTTATATTCACTTACGTGTACCATGATATGAGTCGAAATGAATACTCTGGTTGACATTGTGGTTGCAAGTGATTTGTGGGCAGAATGTAAAATTGCTATTTATTGCCCTGAGTAAGAACTGCCAAGAAGCCCAGTGACGAAAGCCCCTTCTACGTTGGTGATTAAAAACTATGAGCAGGTGATGTCATTCTTGAAGTCGAAGGTGTCGCCCAAAGATATTGATTGGATCAAAATTGACAGGACAACTCAGGTTTGTGACAGGATTGAGACCTGAGATCAGCATGATGATTCAACAGCATTTGAGGTGGTATAATAAATCAGTTGATGAAATCCTGAGGTATGTGAAGTATTGTGATGATGAAATTGAGATGAAACAGAAGAAACTGAAGGATAATTTAATGGTTGCAGAGATGAAGGCTACTCAGAGAAGTAGTCAAGCCCTGCAATTTTGTAGTGAATTTTAGTGCTATGCAAGGTGTGTATTGGCAGGGATACTACTGTGATGCAGGGTAGAGGTTGCAGTGCCCGAATTGAGCCTAGTACAGGGATGGATGTGAGTAGTTTGAAGAATACAAGTACGCGTCATTATTCCATCAAAGTGGGGCACTGGAAGGGGGAATGCTGTATTAATCCAGCCAACCAGCTCCAGAATTCAGGGTTCATACAAAAACAGAATAACAACCCCATGCAGATGCAAAATTTGCAAAGACAGAGAGGGCCAAATTTTAATGTACCACAATCTCCAGTGATGCAAGTTCCACAATCCCTGATGCCACAGCAGAATGTGAGTAGCCACAGACTGAATTCATATCATGTTCCACACATGAATACAAATGCATTTCAAGACATTGATCCCTTTCAACAGTTTCCCATGTTTGAGACATCTGTGAACTATGGCGCTTATCATCCAGCCTGACGATGACTGAGTGGAGAGGAAGATTGAGTACTTGGCGAAGTCTTGGTGGTAGACCAGGTTGGTCCATTCGTAAATGGCAAGCTGAATGGCCAACCCATGTATGTTTTGGTTGACATTGGTGCTACTCATTCTAATTTGAGAACAGTAGAAGTTCCAAACCTACCCCTCTCTGGAAAAATGATCCAAGTTATAGGAGTTGCAAATTTATAAATAATAATCCAAGAAATGGCAGAAGTGCCTGTGAAAATAGGGTCTTTTGAAGAGAGTCGCCGATTTGTGGTGTGTGATTCTAGCTCAGTGAGTCTTTGAGGGAGGGATCTGCTTTGTAAATTAAATTTAGCCATCTATTGTACAATGAAAGGCATAGAGATACAAACTCATGATGAGGATTTACTCTATAAATTACCAAATAATGGGGGTCATAGACCGCCAGGGCCAGGGACCGCGGATGCACCGCCAACAGGCTGGCGGTGCATCCAGGCCAATTCTGACTGCGGCGGTAAAGCCGCGGTCAGAAAAGGGAAACCGGCGGTTTCCCGCCGGTTTTCCCCTGGCCTGAAGAATCCTCCATGGTGGCGCTGCAGGCAGCGCCGCCATGGGGATTCCGACCCCCTTCCTGCCAGCCTGGTTCTGGCGGTTTTGACCAAACCTGGCTGGCGGGAACGGGTGTCGTGGGGCCCCTGGGGGCCCCTGGGTGCCCCTGCAGTGCCCATGCCAATGGCATGGGCACTGCAGGGGCCCCCTAACAGGGCCCCACAAAGATTTTCAGTGTCTGCATAGCAGACACTGAAAATCGTGACGGGTGCAACTGCACCCGTCGCACCCTTTCCACTCCGGCGGCTCCATTCGGAGCCGGCATCCTCGTGGAAGGGGGTTTCCCGCTGGGCGGGTGGGCGGCCTTCTGGCGGTCGCCCGCCAGCCCAGCGGGAAACTCAGAATGACCGCCGCGGTCTTTTGACCGCGGTACAGTCTTCTGGCGGTTCCCGCTTACCTTAAAGACGCAGTCAGGTCTGAGGTCTGAGGTCTGGGATTTTTCAGGAAAGGATATCAGGTTGATGAAAGGTGGTGGATCTGTTCAAATCACAATGAAACCAAATACTGAATACCTGAAAACACACCAGTATAATTTGACATCTGAAATGATTGCTGTGATTACTCTAGGACCAGAAGGACTCCATATCCCAGGCTGCTTTGTGGCCACAGAAGGCGACCATCTTGTGCATCACCTGCTCTCACTTGCCAGATCCAATGAGTGCTATAAAGCATGAGGGGGCATACCACAGCGCAGAACGTGCTAACCAGGACCTGCGGGACTCCATATCCCAGACTGCTTTGTGGCCACCGAAGGCGACCATCTTGTGCATCACTTGCTCCCACTTGCCAGATCCAATATGTGCTATAAAGCACGAGGGGGCATACTACAGCGCGGGACTCGCGAGGGCCGTGCCCGGGCAAACCCGTGACCAAGGGTGGGCCCGTCTGCACCCATCCACATTTGACTGAGGCCAGGCAGGGCCACCCCCTCTGAGTCTGGCTCTCTTTTTCTGCAACCATGAATAGTTTTGTCACCCTCTGGCCCTCCCACTAACACCATACCAGGCCCTATCCCATCACAATACATTGCCATAGATATGGGCAAAAGAAAAGCAACCAAGAGTGGGGCTGTGGTTGAGGGGAAAAGCATAAGAAAAATTCAAAAAAGTCAGGCTGCAATGAAGTACTTGACCGCATTGATGACCTCCTAGTTGATTGTGGGGAAATATTAGTTCTACCCTCCGGTGCAGACCAACCATTGAGTCTTAAATCGTGCCCCACAACCCAAGCACTGACCAGCAAGCAGGAAAGCATATCTAATATGTTTAACAAAGCAGGGTAAGAATGAGGACGAAGATCAGCATAACGCCCCATAACCCCACAGACCCAATTCCTAGCTCCGGCTCCCTTATAACTCATTAATGGTGCCTCCTCCATCACCCATCCCCTGTACCAATCGCTTTCTTCAGTTATCACGTCCCTCAGACCTACCTACAACTCAGGATCTCACAGCTCCACCTGCCCAGGCTAGGGCAGGCGGTTTTCCTAACAACCAGCTATCCTTCCCCCAATGACGACTTGGTAGGTTGCATACAAACTCTCAGGGCACTAATAGCAACCCTTAAGTGTATGATAGGCGACCTTGGGGTTACAGAGGGGCGTCTTATGGAAGAGAGACGTAGAATAGCTAAGGAAAGTGCCGCCACCCCAGTTACGACCAACATCACTGCTCTGGCACCATCTGTTTCCATCATGCTCCATCTTACAAAATACCATGGAGGCCACCCAGGTCTTCCACTTGAGGACTCCTTTTCTAGGACCTCAGTCGCAGATCCTACATCGGGTCCCCGTACACCAGTAGGTGTGCAAATTGGATCTCCCTTCACCAACCCCCAGAACAAAAGTTTACATTTCACACCTCTCACACTAGGGGTGGGTTGTCACCTTGGCAGTACACATGTTCACAAGACCACCACTCTTCCTCCTTGGAAAATCTTTATGACCAACATGCCAAGATCAAACTCTCAGGAGGAGGGAGGGAAGGTGAAGACTCCTTGATTAACAACGTCACCCACTGGATTTGATACAGTAGAGGATGTCTCTCAGTAATTAGGAAAGATATTCTTAGGGCCAGACGGTACAGGTCTCGGAGCACTCTGTTTGACTACATCAAGTTTCTCCTAGACAACAGTCAGCTAGCCTGTGACTTGGTAGCCCTAGATCAAAGAACTAACCCTCCGGACGGTCCACTACACAGTTCAAACTTGAGTCACCCACCCCATTTTGTGTGCCACCCTCCCAAGTGGCTTTAGATGATGCCACAGTCTGTTCCAAGAAAGATAGATTGACCAACAGAGCCCGAGGTGCAGGCTTCCTATGATAGACCTGATGGCAGCACAAGCTCTGACAATTGCCTCTGCACCTTCAGCCACCCAGCAGACATCTCCAATCAGAGAATTAGGATGGCTACCACTGCTTCTCTCAGTATAGTTTCCCCAGCCACCCTAGATCTCCAGGCAAACCCGCTCCCATCACCCAACCCCATGTCTACCGGTTGGAAAATAAAGATTGTCTCCTGGAATGTGGCAGGTATCAAATCCAAAATCCCATTGCCTCATTGGAACACCTCAATCGACCACTAGAACATATGTATCTTTCAGGAGACCTGGCTAATCAAACCTGCCCGCAAACCTGGATATGCAACCTACCACATACCCACTGTTCTCAGCAAGAAAATCGCACTGCAGTGAGTAGTGAAACTGATACCCACCGATAGCCCTGATATTCTTGGTATCAGTCTCAAGGGAACAGGGTCCACTGTCACCAACATTTTCAACATCTATGCCAGGGGGACAAGGGGGCCCAACCACTCTATCACCTTGCAGTCTCTAGAGACCCAATTGGGTGAAAGACCCTCCAAACATGCCCTCATTGTAGCGGGGGACTTCAATACCACCTTCGAACCCCTCGGTCTGGACCACATGGGCGAGTTTAGGGAAAAGATAATATATGACACATACTTAGGCTGGAGCTTTCCCCCATCAAGAAGTGGCACTCGGCTGCTCTGCAACTAAATGCTCTGGCCTGAGGGCTGTAAATGGAAGAACCAAATCTGACAAGCATGCCGCCCACACATTCACTGGCACACAAGGGAAGAGCTGCATTGATTATATACTGATGGACCTTAGATAGTGGCACTTGGCGGATGACATGGTAGTCGGGACAAACTGGACAGTCTCCTATTCCGTCAATAAGTGGCGTAAGACAGGGATGTATCCTAGCGCCTTTTCTTTTCCTGATATATATAAATGGGCTTTATGATTCGTTGGTAAAACATGGAAAGGATGTACCAAAGATGGGCCAGAGACCGCTTCCAGTTTTATTATATGCTGATGATGCAGTTTTAATTGCTTGTACTGCTAATGGTTTACAGGGACTCTTGCACCTATTTTACAATTTCATGCTGGATCTTGATTTGAAAGTAAATTACCCTAAGACTTTTGTTATGACATGTGGCCCATGTACTACAAAGTCTAAACAATTTATTATGGGAGGACATATTTTAAATAAAGTAAAAAAAAAAAATATTTTTGGGTATGTATATGATTTCCTCTTTGTCCTGGAAGACTCACATCAATTTCAAGTTCCAACAGCTGACAAGGAATAATGAAGCGATCTTTCGCTTTACTAGTAAATTAGGTCACAGACCCCTTGCACAGATGAAAACACTTTATAACTCCAAGTGTGCTGCAGCAGTCCTATACGGGGCAGGAGTTCGGTGCTACAACAAAATACCCTCTCTCCAAAGTGCTGAAAATAAATTCCTGCGTAGACTTCTGACGGTTCCAAAATGTATAGCAAACATCATTAGTCATGAGGAAATTGGCCAATGCTTTTTGGAGGACAGGGTCTCTATCGCTCCTTTACTGCTCTGGATCAGATGCTGGTTGAACCCTGCGGCAAAACTTGTTCAAAACTGCATTTCCTATTTGCTTACAATTGGACAACTCAAACAGGATTCCTTGGCTTGTTTTCCTGCGAAACTCCTTTGAGAAGCTAGGGCTCAGGTACATGTTTGAAGAACCCCAATTGTTAACCACAAACTCTAGGTCTGTCTTGAAGTCAACTTATTTTGAGCACATATCAGAGTCGAGATTGTATAGCTCCCTGAAACTGAAAACTGTATGTCCCTATATCCGGATTGTAACTGTCCCATGTCTTGAACCTTATCTGATCTGGTTTTCAAGTTCTAAAATAACCTCTCTTTTAACATTTTTTAGATTTAATTTGATTAATTTTAAGGTAGCCTTTCCCAAACCATGTTTCTGGAAAAAGGATTTACCACCCTGCCCCTGTGAGTCCAAATCAAAGCAGAGTACCACACATTTTTTTCTCCTTTGTTCTCTATATGCTGTTCCTAGAAAGGTTTTTATTTTACCCATTTTATGTCATCTTAGACCTATCCATTACAAGGAAGTTCTCTTATATTTTCAGGGATTGCCAGATATCCAAACTTGTCACCACGTACTAAATTTTGTTACAGCTTCTCTAAGTATTAGGAAAAGGTCTACTCCATTTTAATCTCTATATGTTTGTGAGAGATTTCCATTCTGAGATAATATCTGTAAATTTTGTGTTTTAGCGATTCTTAATTATGTTTTAGTATACTTATTTGATACATGTCAAGGGTTTTTTAGATCGGATGTTTACATGGTGTTTTTAGAAATTGTTTTTACAGTTTTTGTGTTTTATACCATTTACAGATTCGAATATGTGTCTTTGTATGTACTTTTATGGCATTTGTCGAATAAAGTTCTTTGACTGACTGACCACAATCCCCTTTGTCTTACTTTAGAGCCACAGTGGGGTAGGACGCCCATGGCAACAACCACTACCAAAGTAGCCAAGGTGGTCCAACCTGAGAACAGCAGATGGCGACTTAGATGGAGCAAGGTGATCCTGCGAGACGACATTGTCTCTTCTATTGATATATAGACCTGACACATTGCATAGCATTGCTATCCATGATGGGAGAAGACGTGGGAAACAGTTCCTCTCTAATCGAAGAACACACCGAGTTTTTCAAAAGATTGGAACAGCTACCATCACACCACTGGCAGTGCTCCTCACCGTGAGGGTGATAACTGGTACAATCAAGACTGCCAGATGGTACAAACAAATTTAATCAGTGCAATCAAAGAAAAGGATGTCGCATGAGGAAAGATGGAGACTCTTGAAGGTTGCATGAGAACACAGGGATTCCAGATCCTTTTGGCTTACAGTAAGCAAAAGAAACCAAAAGGGAGCCCCTGCAATTGGCAACAATATCCTACCCTCAAACTAGTTCCAACACTTCAACTCTCTCTATAATGTTGAAAGCCGTGTCGCAACCATCTCTCTCCTTTCACTTCCACCACAGCCGAGTACCACCCACGGGGATGGTTTCTTCAACATGGGAGATATCCGAGATGCAATTAACAATATAGTTCGACTGAAAGCCGTTGGCCCCAATAGCATTCCTGGTGACCTTTTTCTTCGCCACACCTATAAATGGGCTGAGTGCATCCTTCTCTTATCCAACGCAATTGTTAGGGGAGCCCCCATTCCCGAGACCTGGACGGGTGCCGAGGTAATACCCATTTACAAGAAAGGCGATATGTCCCTACCCGCCAACTATAGGCCCATAAGCCTCATCGATACAGCGCAAAAGGTATTTTGCCGTGCCCTACTATAGAAAAATCCAAGATTGAATTTCTGAGAATGACATCCTGTCACCATTCCAGGCTGGCTTCTGGTCTAAAACAAGCACCATAGATTGGGTGTTTAGGTTTCTTCTTTTGTATTGGGAGGTTGTAGTGATAGGGAAGGGGAGTCTCTATGTAGCCTTCACAAACCTTAAATCTGCATTCGATCTGGTCCCTAGAGGTAAACTTCGGGAGGTCCTCAGCAAGATGGATACCACAGTTCAACTACATGAGGCCGACTATGCAAAAATATGCTGGGGGAACCAGGGCGATCTCACTGATCTGATCAAAGTAGTTAGGGGCTTTTGACAGGACTGTGTACTAGCTTCAACTTTCTTCTCTCTATTTGAATCAGGTCATCCAACACCTCACCTTGCAGCCCTCTGACACACCAGCCTCAGGCAACAAAAAGATAGCAACACTTTTATTTGCAGATGACACCCTGATAGTATCCAAAACCCTTATGGGCCTCCAATCCTTGCTGAATCGATTTGATGATTTCTGCTCCAAGAGAGGCTTAGAAATAAACACCTCTAAAACCAAGTTCATGGTCATTATTCCTCACAGGCCATATAGGGGGAACCTTTCCCTAGGCCGGTCTAAAATTAGAACAAGTTAACACCTTCAAATACCTGGGAATTAAACTATCTGACTCAATGTCTTGGAAAGCCCATATCAACCCTGCATCATTAAAATTTAGCCAGCTAGTGGGCATCCTTCTAAGGGAGAACCATGCATCAACTACACAACCAATAGCTGCAGATCTCCAGATTTATAATATGACGTCTGTTAGCACAGCATTTTCTGGGCCGAACTCTGGGGCTTTGAGGATGCAAAGAAGCTTACCCGTACTGAGAATATGTTTATGAGAAAGCTAACCTCCCTGCTCCGAGCAACCCACTTCTTCCTTTGCACTTGGATCTGGCCGCAAACCATTAGCTGCCATAGTCGGTTTCAGAACACTGTTGTTTTAGAGGAGAATCATGGCAACTCCCAAACTTTCCTACTATGCCACCACGTTTAGAGAAGTTTGTTCCTTGGACACTTCCAATAAGATCCGGTGGATCCATTCAGTTAAGACAGCATTGATTGCCATTCGGATACGAGATTCATGGAACTCTTCATACATAGGGCCCTCACCGACCAAAGAAAGAGTGAAGTCCTGCTACTGAGAGTGGGTAACCCTGTCTATATCTTGCTCGCTCTCATTAGGGCAACCTACTATCAAGTTTGTGTACTTCAAGCCCATCTGGTTTCTAGAACCTTACCTGGACAGCATTCTTGATCCAACCAATAGGACACTCTATAGGCAATTCAGATTCAGTTCCCTCCCTCTCAAAACCTTTACCAGCAGATGGCAGAATAAGGCCCCTAATAACAAGTTATTCCCCTGCTGCAACCGGCACCAGGAGTCAACTGCCCACGTCCTCTTTGCATGCCCATTCTACGCACCCCTACTAAGGAAATGGCTCACGGCAACCTGCAAACGGCTTGGGACCCGAGATCACATAACAGCCATGAGAATTTTAAAAACAGTCTGCCCATTGCAGTTGCAAAATTTCTCGGAGGAATGTAGCACATCAGAAGGAAATTGACCCTATGTTCCAACAGTCTTACATGTTAATTTCTGCACCATTATTGTATACCAGAACTGTGTTTTGCCACACTCCTCTTTTATTGTACTGCATTTTGTGCATTATTATGTTTGTGTTTTTAACCAAGTTTAATTTTATGAATTTTAAGTTATTATATATTGTGGTGCCATGTGACTTTTATGGCACTGGATGCTGAAATAAAGTTTGTGATGATGGTGATTACTCCAGTAATCAAATCCATGATTCACCGGGAATATTTAAGGAAATTAGAGGAAGTTACTGTAATTCACCCATTATGGGCTTACAGAAGCCAAATGGGAAGTATCATATAGTGCAGGACCTGAGAAAGAAACAACATTGTTGTTCCTTGTTGTCCAATGGTATCCAATCCAGCTATGATTTTGTTTCAGATTCAATGGGACATATTTTAAAAAAGTATTGCTGCACCTAGTGCAGCACCACTTTTCTTGCACCCCTTAGCAGCCTCTTGTGCCACCACGTGTGATGCCATATTTAAAATATGGCACACCATGGCAGTAGTTAGGGGACTAGCGTCAGAATTTTTTATGCTAGTCCGCCACTTTGCAGGATTAGCATCAAAGATTCTGACGCTGCAAAGCACCCAGAGGCCCATTGTAACCAAAGGACGCCTCCATTGTCTTCGCTTTTCACTACAGAAATCACATCTTGGCATGATGCTGAGTCGCACAAGTGTATACTGAGGGCCTCTCTATTTTCAACCAGATCCTCAAGAAGAATCTGAAGTCTTTGGTCATGCCTTGTAACTCAGTCCTAATTCAGTACTTCGATGACCTATTGGTAGTGTTGGACATTCAAGAGGGTTGTTAATAAGATACTATTACGTTGTTGAACCACGTGGGTGAAAATGGACATAAAGGCCAACATTGCAACCCTGGCGGTTGGTGATAAAGCGGCGGTAATACCGCCAACAGGCCGGTGGTGAAAAAAATGGAATTATGACCACAGCGGAAACCGCCAGCACAGACAGCCACTTTAACACACCGACCACCACGGTGGTAGCAGCAAACAACGCAGCGGTAACCACCAACAGCTAGGCGGAAGACAATGTACCGCCCACAGCATTACAACAGGCCTATCTGCCACCTTTTCCGGGGCAGTACCAACGCCATCAAAAGCATGGTGGAAAGAGTACACTGAAGGGAAACAACTCAAATGTCGACACTCACGGAAGAACCACAACGCCATGGAGCCTGAGCTGTACATTTTTCCAATGCTGGTGTACCTCCTCATACACCAGGAACACGAACACCGGCGAAGACGACCACGGTGAGTACTGCACCTAGCACACAAGGGAGGGGGAGGAAAAAGGGAGTGATAAACACATGCAACACACAACACCCCCAACCCCACCCTCGCCCCCAACACAATACACACAAACAGATGCAACAACATTACATATACACCCTTTAACCCTCAGGAATAACTCAAGGACAAAAGGAATGGATTAAAATGAGTGTAATAGTACAATTTTAGATAAATACGTCCTTAAATCAATAAACAGTATGTACACTATATCCAAAAAGGAGTGTCAATGCCCACTCCAAAATGTCCGTGGCCCACGGGGCCATACCACATAGGCCAAGGCCACACTTGACTCCTGCCTTAATACGGAGAGAACACTGCAGGGGCATCAGGTTGAAAACACACAGGCACCTCAGGGGGACAGGGAATGGGGGGCACCTCAGCCAGAAGATGGTACAAGGCCACCGGCCTAGAGGGGGCTCCATGCCCACTGCTTGCTCATGGGGAGTCCAAAGCCACAGTCTCTCAAGTGGGTGGTTTGCCCACTGCTTGGTCCTGGGGAGTGCAAAGCCACAGTCTCTCTAGTGGATGCCTTCTTCCACTGGTTCTGGAGGGGGCTCTGTGCCCAGTGTGCTTCTTTCTGCCAAGGAGGGGGTGAGTAGATGCCTTCTTCCACTGGTTCTGGAGGGGGCTTTGTGCCCAGTGTGGTTCATCCTGGAGGGTGCAAGGTCACAGTGTCTCTCCTGGGTGTCACAACAATAGGTGTTGCAGGTGCCAGGATGTACTACAGCCCATGTAGTCACTACTATACACTGCTCTCTGGCGGTGACGGCTGCTCAGTGTATGGCAGTTGTGCTGCAGGTGGCGGTGCTGTCAGTGGTGGTGGGAGGCTCCAGCCCTTCCCCTGCAGCCTCGTTCTGCTGCCACTGGGGCTGCTGCTGCTAGCAATGGTGCTGCTGGCAGCGGGGCAGGCGGCGGTGCTGGCAATGGTGGTGGGAGGCTCCAGCCCTTCCCCTGCAGCCTCGGACGGCTTCCCAATGGGGCTGCTGCTGGCAGTGGTGCTGCTGGCGGCGGGGCAGGTGGTGGTGCTGGCCACAGTGCAAGTGGCAGCACTGGCAGTGGTCGGGAGAGGCTCCAGCCATTCCCTTGCAGCCTCGGACGGTTGCCCACTGGGGCTGCTGCTGCTGGCAGTGGTGCTGCTGGTGGCAGGGCAGGTGGTGGTGCTGGCGGTGGTGCAGGTGGCAGTGCTGGCCGCGGTGCAGGTGGTGGTGCTGGCAGTGGTGGGCGAGGCTCCAGCCCTTCCCCTGCAGCCTCGGTCGGCTGCCCACTGGTGCTGCTGCTGCTGGCAGTGGTGCTGCTGGTGGGGCAGGTGGCGGTGCTGGCAGTGGGGCAGGTGGCGGTGCTGGCCGCAGTGCAGGTAGTGGTGCTGTCTGTGGTGGGGGGAGGCTCCAGCACTTCCCCTGCAGCCTTGGACGGCTTCCCACTGGGGCTGCTGCTGCTGGCAGTGGTTCTGCTGGTGGCAGTGCAGGTGGCGGTGATACCCGCGGTGCAGGTGGCGGTGCTGGCAGTGGTGGGAGGAGGCTCCATCCCTTCCCCTGCATCCTCAGACAGCTGCCCACTGGGGCTGCTGATGATGGCAGTGGTGCTGCTGGCGGGGCAGGTGGCGGTGTTGGTGGCAGGGTAGGTGGCGGTGCTGGCCACGGTGCAGGTAGCAGTGCTGGCAGTGGTGGGGGGAGGCTCCAGCCCTTCCCCTGCAGCCTTGGACGGCTTCCTACTGGGGCTGCTGCTGCTGGCAGTGGTGCTGCTGGCGGGGCAGGTGGCAGTGCTGCCCGTGGTGCAGGTGGTGGTGCTGACAGTGGTGGGGGAGGCTCCAACCCCTACCCTGCAGCCTTGGACAGCTGATGTGCCATGGCTGGTGTTGTGTGTCCCTTCCTGCCCTTGGCAGATGGTTGCGCCTTCTTGCTTCTGCCAGCTGGTGTTCTTTTCTTGCCCTTTCTGGCTGGTGGTGCCTCCTTTCCCTTGCTGGCTGGTGGTGCCTCTTTCCCCTAGCTGGCTGGTGTCCCCTTCTTGCCCTTGCTAGGTGGTGGCCCCTTCTTGGCCTTGGCAGGTGGTGCTGGCACACCGGCTGTGCTGACTGGTGCCTCCTTGGAGCCTCTCACACCTGCAGTAGCTGCAGAAACCACAGTGGCCGTCGACTGGGGTGCTGGGCTATATTCTGGCCACCCTGGCCCGAAGTGAAGGACGGGAGGGGAGGGGTAGGGAATAGGTCAATGGTGGCGAGGAAAAGCTTCTTAGGGACACTGGGGCGGGAAGAGGGTGAAGGTTTGGGAGTGGAGGAAGAGCGAATGGTTGTAGGAGGTGTCAGTCTGCTGTGTTTAGGTGCAGGTGCATGGGCTGGATGCTGTTGTGAGGTGGATGGCTGTTGGGTGTCTGTGTGCTTGTTTTTGTGTACTTTAAAAGGAGGGGTCACAGACACAGTGGGAGAGGACACAGGGGATGTGTGCATGGATGTGAGGGTGGTGACTGCCAGTGAGGGGCGTTTAGTGATAGGTGTGCTGGTGATGTAGGTAGTGGATGAGTATGTAGTGCATAGAGGTGTGAGTGGAGATGCTACTGGGAAGGAGGTGGGCGAGGAGGAGGAGGGGGACACAGTGGAGGCAATGGATGTTGGTGTGTCTGCATCTGGATGGTGCTTGTGTGAGTGCTGTGGGATGAAGTGTGGTGCTTGTGTTTGCCTGAGCCACTTCTGTGTGTTGATTTGGGTGCATGCTGGTCTGAAGGTGTACTTGAGGTAGGCTGGGGATGATGGGATTGTGACTGGGTAGAGGAAGTTGGAGAGGGGAGGCTGGAGACAGGGACAATGGCTGCTATCAGTGAGTTGGCCAGAGCCTGGAATGCTCTCTGTTGGGCCGCTACACCAGAGTGAATGCCCTCCAGGTATGCATTTGTTTGCGCAAATTCCCTGCTAGACCCTGGATAGCATTCAGTATGGTTGACTGCCCAACAGAGAGGGATCACAGGAGGTCAATAGCCTCCTCACTGAGGGCAGCAGGGCTAACTGGGGCAGGGCATGAGGTGCTTGGGGTGAAGGAGATGCCCACCCTCCTGGGTGAGCGGGCATGGGAAACACGCTGAGGGGCTGCTGAGAAGGCGGTGCTGGTACGGGGGATGGCGGCTGTACCTGTAGTTGGGGTGGACACAGAGGTGTCCGCCACCACCAGGGAGCTTCCATGTGAGGAGGAGTCACTGTCAGTACTGTACCCTCCTGTCTCCGGCGTGGTGCTCCCCTCGCCCTCCGTCCCACTGGTGCCCTCCCCGTCAGTGGATTCGGCCTCTGCTCCTCCACCAGATGATGCTAATACACACAAGAACAGGGCAACAAAACAAAAAAGGGGGGAGAGACAAAGGATACACTTGGTCAATGCCAGAAACAACACTACAGTTGGCGTACACAACTCACAGGTAACAGCCCTATGCACTAGGCAATGCACTACCTTTTACAATGCTAGTCACCAGCACATGGGATGCAATGCCTAACGCCATTAGCTGCACACCTGAAACCCACAGGATCCTGACCAGTAGTAGATGCCCACCAACATTATTGTGGTTGGAGTGCATCTGAGCTTGCCCATCATGGAACCTACCCTGCCATGTTCACCCTGGCCTAGGGGCACCCACAGCCCACATCTTCCACCCAGGTAAACCCTTTACACGTGCAAAATCAAGAATCTGAATCTGTACTCACCCCCTAGTGGCCGCTGTGATGCCTTCAAGCACCCATCCAACTCCGAAGAGGCCAGCGCCAGGATGCGGAACATTAGGGGGGCCAGGGTACGGCGGGCACCCCTTCCTCGTTGGGAGGCCAGCCCCAGCTGGGCCTCTGCCATCTTCCTTGCCCAGCGGTGCAGGTCCTCCCACTATTTGCAGCAGTGGGTGCTCCGCCTGTTAAAGGCTGTTAAAGCAATGACGGGAAAGAGGGTGGATGTTGAACTAGAGGAGAATCATTGTAAAGATTATTATGATTTGAACCATCTGAAAGAATATAGATGGAAACTGATGAAAAGGACAAAGTTTAGTCTCTCTCATTAGAGGGATTTAGTATGATTGTGATGACCTAATTTGTCATCAGAGGGGGATTGAGAATGCGTAGCATTGGCTGTGCTGTTAAACATTGCAGGAGTCACACAAAATTGTAATCAACAATGCATATATCGTGTGTTTTAATTCTACTAATATAAAGTGGAGCATCTAATGTATTCTTGAAGGTGTCTTCACAGTCGAAGATTAATAATTAATATATAAGAATGTTCTAATGGTGATTATAACAAGTTGGATTGTAATACATCTGCACATTTATATTAATTTGTTTTGTGTAATATATTATAGTGAACTTACATATTATTATGTTTATTCATATTTGCATATTATGTTAGTTTGACTAAAGGCCTGAAATGTTGATCTGTGTGTCAAACCTCAACGTGGAGTTTGCTCACATTGCAACATTTTTATTTGCAGGGGCATCTGTCTGAGTCTACAGTAAATGAAAGGCATTTTGTGTATTTGAGATAGTAGGATATGGGAGAATGCTTTGGCAAGGACAAAGGGAGAACTAACAAACTGAGAAGGAACACTCCTACTTGTGTACCATGCTCCTAGAGGCTCTCAAGGTCCTCCTGATGTATAACTCGTGGGATGAGAACTTGAAGGGAGTTGCCAATTCCAATTGTGCGTAGACGATGGAAAACTACTGTGTGGATGATGTGGCTTCTTGAAGGTTCTGAAAGATCTCATTGGTATTCTTTTAGCTAGATGAGGGCAGACCCCTTTTACCATTTGGTGAGAGATGGTTCCCTCCAGACTTGGAGAGGTACAGACCTCTCTATTCTTTATCCGGGTGAGTGGCTTTATGCTAGGCAACACTTCACTGTCAGAACTTCTACTGAAGTTTCTGTTATGCTCACACTTTCCTATTGTTTTTATCATTTCCTATATTTCCTAGGAGCTGATTAGGATTTCCCTAAGGTTTAGTTAGAATATATAGAGCAAACTAGTTTTTCAAATGATGAGGCAAAAGGACCATGACTTGTATATTGACCACCAAATCCTATTTCTCAACTTTTGTACTGCTGCAACTGAGATCCTTGTATGCCTTATGATTGTACGATTTAGTCTGATTCGAAACTTGACTTCACCTTTAGTGATTCACCTTTACTTCACCTTTAGCATATTTTTGATAATCATTTGAATAAGTCTGGCCTTACATTTCTGATAAATCTTTAAACCTTAATCTCCACCTTCAAGAATTAATGTGTGACCAAATAGGTTACACTGTTAATTGTTTTGAAGTGTTGCTTTTAACTCCTTTTACCTCATGAGACATCTTCAGTGGTATTACGACAACCATACAAGCAACCACAGTATCACTGTTATTGTAATTACCACACATTTTCCGATTATCATTTACCTACATCCGACTGTTGTACTCATGTTTTATGCTGAAGAAAAATTATTGTAAACATTGTTAAGTTAAACACTGACAACTATAGAAAATAGAAAGTTATAATGGCACTGTAAATAGTCATGCACATCTTTTGATGGACAAGAGTTTCTTCTGAAACATAATAACCCAGTGCCTTTAGCCTGAGGAGAAAATAGGAAAGTGGTGGGCTACGGTATTACTCAAAATACGTAGATTGTGAAGGGTACATTAATTACGCAACATCATTCATTATTAGAGTGTCACTCATTTTTCATCCTAGAGCAAGCGATTGAGTTGTTAGTTGGTAACTTAAACTGTCTGTGAAATTCCATAACAAAGGAGTTTTCAACAAATCTTCTTAAGGAAGAAAATTATATGGGTGGGTGGAATTGGGGGTAGTAAGAAAGAAAGGTCTGAGGAGCAAAAGAAGACAATGAGTAGAATTCATAAAACTAGGCCCGTACTTTTAAGGGTCGCAAACTTTAGGAGGCCAAAGGTCCTCTCAATGATCCTTCTGGTTCACCCATGTGCCTCATTGTAAGATTCTTCAGCCCTTGTCCTGGCATTCCTCACAGGGGTCAGCAGCCATGATAGGTTTGGGTAACTAAAGTCACCTGCAAATATTGAGGACAACATTTAGCCACACACTTTCCCATATGGCCAACCGCATAGGCATACACCAACATATACTGGGTGGGAACCAAGGATCACCTTTTAGCCACACCTTGTGCCTCTGTAGTTGGGTCATCACATTTGGGATGCTGCTATTCCTAAGGAGAAAGGCATCATGCACCGACCCATGATACTTAGCATTAATGAGGAAGATGTACTGGTCTGCCAGGCACACCATCTGCACATTCATGGAGTGGAACCTCTTACGATTCCTGAACACCTGTTCATTTTCCTGGGGGTGGAACAAATGCAATATGTGTTCCGTCAATCGCCCCAATTTCTATTGGGGATATGCCCCATTGTATAAAATCCTAGCTTCACAGTGGTCAAATCCTCCACCTGGGGGAAAGCAATGTAGCTGTACATGTTTTTTATCAGGGCAGACAAGACTCTTGCCAGCATGACTGAGAACATTGGCTGTGATATTCCTGCTGCCAAGCCTACTGTCACTTAGAAAGAACCAGTTGCCAGGAAATGGAGCACTGATAGAACTTGCACAAGAGGGGGGGTTCCCAGTCGGATGACGGATAGCTGAGATCAGGTCCGGTTCCAACTGGACATGCAGCTCTGTGATTGTGGCCCTGTCCAGTCTCTAGGTGAGGATAATGTGCCTGTCCCTCAGTGTAGCCAAGACCACAAGGGGTCTGTACACGGGGGTATGTCTCTATCTCCTAATCATCCGCAGCATTAGGTATCTAAGGGACACAGGAGTGAGTAGGCTGTCACATTTTGATCAACTATACCACAATAGCAGTCTACATCGTACAAACATGTTTGGGGACAGTGGAATATAAAAGTATGTGCCTATATATCCTGTGATGCATGAATAATCGATAGGCCTGATCACCCCCCATGAAATTGCGACCACCTGTCCTGTGTGGAGAGACAGGTGGAAGTGAGGTAATTCCATTGATGTTGTGCGCCGTGGCGGTAGCCGGGCGTGAACTGCTGTGCAATTCCTCATTGGTTTATAATGGGCCCTATGTGGTCTAGTGGCCAATGGTGATCTATGCCAGCGGTGATGGTATGCATCACCACATACGTGACAAACCATATTCAATCTCAATCCTCACTTGTTTCCTGACCTTCCATAGGAGAGGACCTACACTGCATGTGCTGCTGTGACCTGTGTCTGGAACCTACCATGGCCCATGTGACCGGGGAAAGGGCCCCAGCCTTCACTTATGAGGAGTTGGAGTAAATGGTGGGTGGGGTCCTACCCCAGTACGGACTGCTGTATAGGCCTCCAGAACAACAGGTGAGTACACTGTGGGCATGATGCATGTGGCATGAATGCATGGAGTTGTGTGTGAGGGCATTGTGTAAGGGTGGTGTACATGTTGTGCACTGGGCTATGTGTGTGCCAATCGTGATGGGATCGGGTATGCAGGCCATTTGTGTGACAGGCTGGACTGTTTGTCTAATGGTGTTCTCCTGTCTGTATTGCCTCTGCAGGTGAGCGCCCATCCAAAGAAGGGGATATGGTGTGCCATCGCCAAGAAGCTGCGGACCCTGGGAGTCTATGGCAGGTGGATCACCCACTGTCAGAAACGATTGGAGGACCTGAGACGATGGGCATGGAAGATCGCGGAAGCCCAGCTGGGGATGGCCTCCCAATGAGGAAAGGGTGCCCGTCGGACCCTGACCCTCTGATAGCCCGCATATTGGAGGTGGCCTACCCTGAGCTGGATGGGCACTTGAGGGCATCACAGCAGACACAAGGGGGTAAGTACAGTGGGAATAATTGCAACTTGCAGCTGGTGATGTGGTATCCGGGTGGTAGTTGTGTGTCCTTGGGTGCCCCTAGGCCAGGTCAGACATAGCAGTATAGGTCCTTTGGTGGCTAAGGGTTTGAATGTAAAATACTGCTTCCCTAGCTTGTTAGTATTAACTTCTGGGCAGGGCTGCGTGGGTCCCAGGTGTGCTGCAGTTGGCAGTGTGTGCCCCTCCCCATTCCTTAGTGACTAGCCATTTCACTGGTAGTGCAATGCATAGTACATAGGCCTGTTTCCTGTGTGTAAGGGTGCTGTGTACACCATCGGTGGTGGTATTGCAGTCACTGACCCAGTATATCCTTTGTCTCTCTCCCCTCTTTCTTGTTTTGTCATCCAGACTCTGATACCTCCTCCGATGGGAGCTCCCTGGTGATGGCGGATACCTCTGTGATCACCCCAGCTGCAGGTACAGCCGCCACCCCCATTCCAGCACCGTCCTCCCAGTAGCCCCTCAGTGAGTTGCCCGTGCCTGCTCACCCACAAGGGTGAGCATCTCCTTCACCCCAGGCACCTCAGGCCCTTCCCCAGTGAGGCCTGCTGCCCAAAGTGAGGAGGCTATTGACCTCCTGAGATCCATCTCTGTAGGACAATCAACCATTGGGAATGCCATCCAGGGGCTGGCACCCCAGATGCAGCAATGCAATGGATTCCTGGGGGGCATTCATGGTGGATTGGCGGCCCAACAGAGATCGATTCAGGCTCTGGCCTCCTCTCTGATGGAAGCCATTGTTCCTGTTTCTACCGCCCCCCTACACTTTCCACTTCCCAGTCCCATTCTCCTCAACCCCAACCCATCGCAAGCACACAGACAGAAGAGCATGCACACAAGAACAAAACCAAGAGTGGCACAGGCAAACACAAGCACCACACTTCATCCCACAGGCACTCACACAAACACCATTCAGTTCCAGACACAACAACATCCACTATCTCCACTGTGTCCCCTCCTACTCCACTTCCCACCCAGTTATGTCCACACTCACACCTGCATGCACTATCAATATCCACTACCAGCATCATCGCCCACCAAGCAGAACACACACCTCTCTGGCAGACATCTCCACAACATCCATACATGCATCCCCTGTGTCCTCTCCCACCATGTCTGTCCCCCCCCTAAAGGACACAAACGCAAGCACTCAGACACCCAACAGCCATCCACCCCACAACAGCACACAGCCCATGCACCTGCACCCAAATCTAGCAGACATTCACCTCCGATGACCACTCCCTAATCCTCCACTCCCATTACTCCTCCTTCCTCCCACCCCAACGTCCCTATAAAGCTTTTCCTTGCCCAACTTGACCTCTTCCTTACCCCTCCCCCTGTCCTACACATATGGGCAGGGTAGCAAGGACACAGCCCAGCACCTCAGCAAAACAGTCCACGGGAACAGTGGTCATAGGGATACCAGAGCAGCAACACTGAAGGGTAAGGAGGCAGCACAACCTGAGTTGTAAGGGAAGAGTCTGGCACCACCTGTGAGGAAGGGGAAGGATCATGCACCAGCTGGGAAGAAGGGGAAGGAGCCTCCACCAGCTGGGAAGAAGAGGAAGGAACCTGCACTACCAGGCAGAGGGGGCAATAGCCCATCCACCCCTGCCTGGAAGGGTAAGGAATCCCCAACCCACGACCAGGAGGAGAGAAGGCACTCTACGCCAGCGGAAGCTGTCAGCCAAACACCGCCACCACCACCAGCTGTCACAGGGCCCCCACCACCAGCCGTGGATGTGTTGCCATCACAGACTGCAGGGGCTGCCCAGGACCCTACCCCAACCACCACCAGCATGCAGCCATCACAGAGTGCAGGGGCTGTCCAGGAGCTTCCCACAGCCACCACCAGCATGCAGCCATCACTGCCGGTGGACGCCATGTAGTCCACCCTCCAGGGGCTACTGTGCGGACTACCTCCTCCAGAACCAGTGGGCAAGACACGCACTCCAGGAACTGTGGCCTTGCATTCCCCAGGACAAAACACCAGGCATGTTGCCCCTCCAGAACCAGTGGGCCCCACACCCACTCGAGAGACTGTGGCCTTGCGCTCCCCAGACAAAACACAGGGGATGCTGCCCCCCCCAGATCCAGTGGGCAAGACACCCACTCAAGAGACTGTGGCCTTACACTCCCCGAGGGCAGCGCACAGTGCATGTTGCCCCCTCCATGACCTGGTGTTGTTCCATCTGCCGGCTGAGGTGCCCCCCTGTTCCCCGTCCCCCTGAGGTGCCTGCCTATTTTCGAACTAATGCCCCTGCAGTGTTCTCTCTGTGTTGTTGCACGAGTCAAGTGGGACCTTGGACTCTGTGATGTGGCCCACGAACATTGAGGACTGGGCAGTGTCCCTTGATTTGTAAATATGTATATACTTTTAGATTCGATGCACGTATTACTACTTTATTTATCTCATTACACTCACTTTTATCTATTTGTGTTGTTCTTGCATTTTTCCAGAGGAGTAAGGGGTGTATATGTTATGTTAATGCATCTGTTTGTGTATATGGTGTTGGGGGTGGGGGTGGGAGTGTTGTGTGTGTGTGTGTCACTCTCTTTTTGTTCCCCCCTCCCCTGTGTGCTAGGCGGCTGTACTCACTGTGGTCATCATCGCCGTCGTTGGTGTTCGTGGTGTAGCAGGACGTACAACAGCAATGGGAATATATGCAGTTCAGGCTCCAGGGCAGCATGGATCTTCCCTGAGTCTCCACAGGTGAGTTGTTTCTCTTCTGTGCAGTGTTTCTGCCAAGCTTTAGATGTCGTTGGTACCGCCCTGGAAAAGGTGGCGGATTGCAGGATCTTAATACAGTGGGCGGAACATTGACTTCCGCCTGGCTGTAGGCGACTACCACCATGGTGCCTGTTGTATCCGCCATGGCAGTTGGTGTGTTAAAGTGACTGTCTGTCTGAGCTCTTTCCTCCATGGTCATAATTTGGCAGTATTTACCGTCAGCCTGTTGGCGGTATTACAGCCACATTATCACCGACCGCTAGAGTTGTAATGAGGGCCTATGTCTTTTTAGGAAAGTTAAATAGACCATTTGGGAGTAAGCCAATTTCAACATCTCTCAAGGGTCAGATCACATGTAGTTTGTGAAATGACTCAAAGATGGATTTTCTAGATTGGTTTTTAAGCCAGGTTATCCAATTTTTGTTTTTTAATCATAAAGAAGTCCTTAACTAGCCTATTAAGCTAGCAACGTTTTTACACTTTGTGACTGGTGAAGCTTGCGAGTTAAAAGACTTTGAATGTTGTACTTCTGAACATTGGCTCAGACGTGTAAATACTGAAGCTTGGCAAGCACTGGAAAGTCTCAAGGGCTTGGCACAACCGTTGTTCACTTTTGAGAAACAGGAAACTTTATTTGGCAGCCACTTTGCCAGTGAATTGAGCATATTATGCAAAGTTGAAGATTACACCCACAATAAATAATCAAGCAGGATAAAAATGCTACGGAAATTAAGAAACTCCAGAAGAGTTGTACATTACTACAGATTTTAGTTGAAAGGACAAGACACATGCAGTACTATTAGTACATGACAGAACCATACAGACTGAATCACAATGAAAATCAGACTTTGAGAGCAAAGCGCTGAAAAGGAAGAAAAAGGGGCAACAATCACAGGGTATAAAATAGAAAGCAAAAGGCAGAAACCAAAAGTATTTGTAGCATGTCACAAAGTATTTCCCTCTCCTTTTATACTGAAGGCCGACAGTACATAAAACAGATGGCCAGAAAGCACTGGGATCCAGCTTAGGGGGTTATTCTAACTTTGGAGGAGGTGTTAATCCGTCCCAAAAGTGACGGAAAAGTGACGGATTTACCACCAGCCGTATTACGAGTCCATTATATCCTATGGAACTCGTAATACGGCTGGTGGTATATCCGTCACTTTACCGTCACTTTTGGGACGGATTAACACTCCTCCAAAGTTAGAATAACCCCCTTAGTTTTAGAAGAACAAATTTAAAAAGTATAAGGAGATTGAAATGTTGGGACATTATACTCTAATAACCCCATGTCCTTCATGGTTTGTGCCCCTGGCATGTTTTCTGCTAGGAAGACAGATTTCTCCAACACATGGCACGTTGTACGTTCCTAGTACATGAGCACCTAAAGGGTTTGCTCTGACAATTTCCAATGTAGCTATCACCTGCAATCAAATGAAGAGAAATGAGAGTGCACTCTGAAGTGCAAAGCAGGCTCGGTGCAGGCCAAGCACCATGATGTCTCCTCTATGGACCAATGACCAGGGTTTTTGTAGCAGTGTGATGGAAATTCTACACAGCATCATAATGACAGAAACTGGTACACTGTCCTGACAGTATGGGACCACTCATTGCTGCCTGAATCTCTGACATAAAGATCTGAGCAGCTCTACTTCCACGTCTTATGAGAAAGTATAACTTGGCTGTGGCGTTATGTTTTATAAAACGTGGAATAAAGGAGTGATTCTTTTTCTATGTAACGTGAAAATGGTTTTCCATATAACATGGTGCACTGAAATGCATACGAGTAAAGTGTACGTCTGAATATAACTTTTCATGTTAACCACATCAAATTATCATTTTGCAAGAATGACTATGTGATAGTAATTTAGAAATATTATTTTCTTTTTCAACAAACTTTATTGCATTTACTGTAATACAAGTTGCATGTCCCAAAGGGGTCGCAGCACAGCGTTTGTAAGAGAAGTATCATTATTCACAGAAACAAACAACAATTGTCACAACTAATAGTATCACAGTGCTTTCCGCAGTTATGGTCCATTCAGTTGTTCAGTAATAGTTTAGAAATTTTATTTTCCTAATTGTTTTTCAAATCGCTATGAGAAACATGTAGAAATCATTTAAACCAACAGAGTATTTGAGTTTATTTTACCTTGGCTGGAATTAAGGCTGGAGCTCTTTTGTATTTCTAATCTTTAACATGAAAGCTTATTATATTGCGTATTTTTCTGAAGCTGCATGTGTCATGTTATGAGTCTTGAGGTTAATAAGGAGCCTACTGTGCACAAAAGATAAGGGAGCCTTAGAAAAAGTGTTAGAAGGAAAGAAGGAGTATTCTCAGTTGGCAGCTGTAACACTTCTGACATTCCTGAGTGCAAGGGTGCACAAAGGTTGAATCTAAATGACATGAAAAGACTAAGATTTCAGTTGAAACGTGTGATTTGTACCTTTGTTTTCAGTGGAAAGTTTTGACAACGATGTCACCCCCTGAAAGAATCAAGATTTAAGTGTGGTTTAGCTAGTGGTAATCTCATATTCCTCTTGCCCTTGAACAGAGCAGACCTCTCTGAAGAACAGACCTCATATTTTATTTTTTAAGAATCTTCATGCTACGCTCACGTCTCTTGATAGAGACTTCCAACTAAGAGTTGTTATGCTGACCTTTTCTCTGAAATCTCTTTGGTATTTTAAATTAAATAGTTAGGAATCTAGACTCAATGGTTAGGCAGGATAACTTGATTTTTTATTTTAAGCACCACATGTTTTTTATGATTTTTTTGTATTGTTAATAATTCTGCACAAGCTGATTACATTTAATGTTGTGTGGTGCATTAATTCTCCTTTTGTGATTCTGTATACTTATCCAATGGTTTTGAAACTCATTTATGTAAGCTTGACTTTAAGCCTGTAATACAGCCCTTTGAACTTTAATTTGGTCTCAGAGATTCAATGTGTGGCTCATTGAGTTACACTGTCATTAATTTGAATGATTTGATGTATGTCTCCTCATCCCTCAGAAGTGAGAAAGAAAAGATTCAACACGCGCCAGATCTAGAGATAAGGCCCAGAGCCAGATGGAAGCAGAAATGGATGGTTGTCTATCCGAAGTGGGGAGACTTGGAAATTCTGTGAAGTCACGGAGAACTGGAAGAGAGCTGTATTGGCAGCAGGAGTGTGAGTACTAATAGTGTTGTGGAATGTAGCAGTTCGTATTAAGTATGGGGTGATTGTGAAGTTAGATGCTGTCTTTTGGAGATGTTTTGAATGATGTGTGAGTGTGGTGATTTATAATGAAGTTGAAGAGGTTATAGGGTCTGACGTGGCCTAAGATAAGATCCTGGGATAGTTTTAAAAGGTGTAGAAGGCACATATTATATTGTCTGCTAAGAGGTTGTGTTCATTGTGAGACAGTGTCAACGGCACAGTTAAAATATGGGTGTGCAGTGAACTCCGCTCTGCTGGCAGAGTTTGCTGAGTTTGGCAAAACTCTGCCAACCACTGCTTAACGGAGTTTACCTGTGCCCAAACCCTATGCATGCAGCTGGTGTATCACCAAAGGCGGCCCTCGAAGCCTCGTTTTTGTGGTAGCAATAGTAATGAAACATTCCTACAGGAATGCAGTTTTTTGCTGTCTGTGCAGTTCAGGTATTTTCCTTGACTTTTAGACCTTCAACCCTGAGAAAAACCCTTCAAACATAGACAAAAAACCCTAATCTCTGATCCTGGATTCAGAAACTAAAGAATTTTATGAAACGTATATTTGAGTGCAAGCATCAACATCTCGACTGTGCAGATGCCAAGGCCACATTCAGCCACTGTTGGAGAAAGGTTGAATTTGCTGGTCATCGTTTGTGTTTACAGAAAAGCCTGCTCCCGCATTCGTCACCCCTCAAACGCTGAAAGTGGCAGCCATCTTAGTATGGCCCGAGGGTTTGTGTCAACTTGCCATCCTTTGACTTTTTGTCAATAATAGCCCCGCTGGGAGTTGATGTGTTGTATGCGTATCTGATCCTGGGCTCACAGTCTGCTTTTAGTTTATGCACTTGAGACCTTACTCCCCCTGGCTATCATCTGTGCTTCCCATGCACTGCCTGCCAACCCAGTGCAGTGCCCTGAACCTAGTCCTGCAGCAACGACCTCCCTACGAAAGCACGGCTCCCGGGAGGGGATGACGATGGCCTGAGTGCCCTTGAGGAGCAGGTTGGATGACTCACAAAATAGAGCATAAGTAAACAAAGTTTGACGAGTCCTGTTTCTCCTTTACCCACATTATTGTCCAGGGTCCACCTAACAGCTGTGTTGTGCACATGTTGTTGGTTGCTTTTATAATGCCAATATTATTCAAAGGCACTAACAAGTAACCCCTTTGAACTCTGAAGTCTGAGAGTAAAACCATCAGCAATTAAAAATATGTGACAGTGTGGTGTGTGCTGGAAAGAGTCTTGCAGCACTACTAGTGCTATTGGTAATCTATACCAAGTCCACATCAAAGCTCTGAGAACCACTTTCAATAATGAGTGACACTGAAGGTGGATGGAATTATACACTTCCACTAAACCAATTAATATTGTGTTCCACGAGGGAGTCAGAGATGGACCAGCAGCTGCCGAGTATGACCCCCTCCTTCTCTCTGTCCTTTGTGCCATCTGCTGTTCCCATGACACAGCTCTTCTTTTCATGCTCCAATGGGTTGAGACTTGATACAATGCTTGTAAAGATTTAGGCCCTCATTCCAACCCTGGCGGTCGGTGTTAAAGCGGCGGTAATACCGCAAACAGGCCGGCGAAAAAAAAAATGGGATTATGACGTGGGGGAAACTGCCAACATAGACAGCCACTTTAACACTCCGACCGCCCCAGCGGTAGAAACAAACACCACGGCGGTAACCGCCAACATACAGGCGGAAGACAAAGTTCCGCCCACTGTATTTCAAGACGCCTATCCACCACCTTTTCCGGGGTGGAACCAACGCTATCAAAAGCACGGCGGAAACAGTACACAGAAGGGAAACCACTCACCTCTCGACACCCAACGAGGAACCAGATAGCCATGGAGCCTGAACTTCAGGTGTTACCTATGTTGGTTTACCTCCTCTTCTACCAGGAGTCCAAATGGCGGCGGCGACTACGGTGAATACTGCACCTACAACACAGGGGGGGAAAGAAAGAGAGTGACACACACACGCAACACACAACACCCCCACCCTCACACACAACAACTTACACACAAATACATGCATCAACATCACATATACACTCCCCAACCCCCTGGAAGAAAACAAGGAGAAAAGGATATGATTGTAAGGATTGTAATCATGGACAATCCATTAGTTAAAAGTAAAAAATCAGTATATACAAATATGTACGCCAACTACACAAGTCCAGTTAGTGTACCAATCATTCTCCGTGGAGCACTGGTCCCAAAATGCATGGGCGAAGCCCACACATGATACCTAACTGGAAACAGAGAGCACACTGCTGGGGCATCAGATCGAAATTAAACAGGCACCTCAGGGGGAGGGGTGGCACCTCAGCCTGATGAACGCACAACGCCACTGCTGCACGAGAGGGCTCCATGCCCACTGCTGTATCTTGGGGAGTGCAAAGCCACAGTCTCTCAAGTCTCTCCAGTGGGTGGTTTGCCCACTGCTTTATCCTGGGGAGTTCAAAGCCACAGTCTCTCAAGCCTCTCCAGTGGGTGGTTTGCCCACTGCTCTATCCTGGGGAGTGCAAAGCCACAGTCTCTCAAGTCTCTCCAGTGGGTGGTTTGCCTACTGCTCTATCTTCGGGAGTGCAAAGCCACAGTCTCTCAAGTCTCTCCAGTGGGTGGTTTGCCCACTGCTTTATCCTATGGAGTGCAAAGCCACAGTCTCTCAAGTGGATAACATCCTCCACTGGTTCTGGAGGGGGCCTGGTGCCCATAGTGCTTCATCCTACCAAGGACTGAGGTAGTGGATGCATCTCTCCACTGGTTCTGGAGGGGGCCTGGTGCCCAGAGTGCTTCATCCTGCCCAGGACTGAGTTAGTGGATGTGATACTCCACTGGTTCTGAAGGGGGCCTTGTGCCCAGAGTGCTCCGTCCTGCCAAGGACTGAGGTAGTGGATGTGATACTCCACTGGTTCTGGAGGGGGCCTGGTGCCCAGAGTGCTTCATCCTGCCAAGGACTGAGGTAGTGGATGTATCTCTCCACTGGGTCTGGAGGGGGCCTGGTGCTCAGAGTGCTTCATCCTGCCAAGGACCTAGGTAGTGGATGTATCTCTCCACTACTTCTGGAGGGGGCATGGTGCCCAGAGTGCTCCACGTGCAGTGTGGCCAGTACAATTCCCTCACCTGGGTGTGTGTGCCACGAGATTGGCGAGGTTCAGGTAGCATGACATGCCATGGAGGCAGCGACATGCCCCACACTGCTGCGACTTTGCCTTCCACCTGCAGGTGCAAACAGTGATGGAAGTCATGCCTCATGGATGCTGCCCAGGGTCCAGGAACTCTCCTCCAGCCTCAGACGACTGACCACTGGGGACGGTAGCCATGTCAGCAGTGGTGCCAGTGTCGGAGGACTCCGCGGGGCCGGTGGCGGTGCTTGCGGCGGTGTCTGTGGCGGCAGTGCTGGCGGCGGTGCATGGGTCAGCACCTGCTGAGGGACAAAGCAGGACGTCTGCCCACTGGGGAAGAGTCTGGGGACTGTCACTGAGGCTGTAGACATGCCGGGAGCGGGGCAGGTGGTGGTGCAGTTGGCGGTGCAGGTGGTGCTGCAGGTGGCGGTTGTGGTGGCGGGGCAGCTAGCAGTGTTCGCCACTGTACAGGTTGGCGTGGTCTTGGACAGAAGGTGTGACACTGGTCCCCCTGTCAGTGCAACCATGCCCTCTCCTGACCTGCTCCTCTGCTTTTGGCCCTTCCACACCTTTGATGGTGCCGCAGTTGTCTTGTCACTATCCCCTTTTGTTTTTGTTGAGCCCTTGGTGGCTGGTAGTTTCGGATTCTCCCTCTGAGATCTGGGCACCTTTTTTACCTTGGCAGGTGGCGGAATGTCCTTGCCCTCGCTATGTGGCACACTGGCAGCCCTGATGGGTGGCACACTCGATGACCCTGCAGTTGCTGGCACCACTGTGCCTGGGGATGTGGTGGCTGAGGTGCTGGGCTGGGACCTGGAAAGCCTGGCCCTAGGGGAAGGATGGGGGAGGGGAGGTGTAGGGAAGAGGTCAATGTTAGCCAGGAAGAGTTTTTTAGACACACTGGGACGGGAAGATGGAAGGGGTTTGGGAGTGGAGGTAGAGGTAGTGGTTGTAGGAGGTGTACGTCTGCTGAATTTGGGTGAAGGTGCATGGGCTGGAGGCTGTTGTGAGGTGGATGGCTGTTGGGTGGGTGTGTGCCTGCGTTTGTGTACTTTGGGAGGAGGGCTCACTGACACTGGGAGAGGACACTGGGGATGTGTGAATAGTGGTGGGGGTGGTGAGTGCACGTGAGCGGTGTGTGGAGATGGGCGTGCTGGTGATGGAGGTAGTGGCTGAGGATGTAGTGCATGGAGGTGTGAGTGGAGATGAGACAGGGAGGCAGGAGGAGGACGTGGAGGAGAAGGTCACAGTGGAGGCAGTGGATGTTGCTGTGTCTGCATGGGGATGGTGCTTGTGTGAGTACCTGTGGGATGTGTGGTGCTTATGTTTGCCATGTCCACTCTTGTGTGTTGATGTGTGTGCATGCTGGTCTGATGGTGTGCTTGGGATAGGCTGAGGTACAGGGGATTGGGTCTGGGTGGAGGAAGTTGGACGTGGGAGGCTGGACACAAGGAAAATGGCTTCCATCAGTGCTCAGGCCAGAGCCTGAAATGCTCTCTGTTGGGCTGCCTGCCCTGAATGAATGCCCTCCAGGTATGCATTTGTTTGTTGTAAATGCCTCTCTACACCCTGGATGGCATTCACAATGGTAGATTGCCCAACAGTGGGGGATCTCAGGAGGTCAATAGCCTCTTCACTGAGGGCATCAGGGCTGCTGGGGCAGGGCCTGAGGTGCCTGGGGCGAAGGAGATGCCCACCCTCCTGGGTGAGCGGGCACAGGACACACGCTGAGGGGCTGCTGGGAGGGTGGTGCTGGTGTTGAGGGTGGTGGCTGTACGTGTTGATGCCGTGGGCACAAAGGTGCCCACCACCAAAAGGGAGCTCCCATCAGAGGAGGAGTCGCTGTCACTGCTGTCTGCACCCCTTGCCCTCCGTCCCACTGGTGGCTTCAGACACGTTGCTTCACCCTCCAGGGCCAAGTGGGTTGCAGCTCCCTCCTGCTCCGGTGCCAATGCTCCACTGCCTGATGATGCTATTGCACACAAGAACAGGGAGACCACAAAAAGGGGGGGGGGGAGGCAGAAGAAAGATATGTTCAGTGCATGCAACACCACTACCGTTGGCGGACACAACACACATGGAGCAGCCCTCTGCACTACGCCATGCACTAACAGTTCCTAGAAATTTCAGCTGACCATGGGGTACGAGGCCTAAGACCAATTGCTGCCCACCTGGAAGTCACAGGAGCCTGACTAGGTGTAGATGGCTCTTACCACTGGTGGGGTTGGGGTGCCACATAGCCTGCCTCACAAGGGAGCTTGCCTACCAAGTTTGCCCTGGCCTAGGGGAACCCACTGCCCACCTCCCCCACCCAGACACCTCGTAATGCGCAGAGTCAGCTGAATGAGAGTGTACTCTCCCCCTTGTGGCTGCTGTGATGCCCTCAAGGGCCCATCCAACTCCGGATAGGCCACCGCCAGGATCCGGAACATCAGGGGGGTCATGGTGTGACGGGCACCCCTCCCACGTTGGGAGGCCATCCCCAGCTGGGCCTCCGCCGTCTTCTTGGTCCAAAGGCGCAGGTCCTCCCATCTTTTACGGCAGTGGGTGCTCCGTCTGTGGTAGACCCCCAGTGTCCGGACATCCTTGGTGATGGCACGCCAAATACCCTTCTTCTGGTGGGCTCTGACGTAGAGGAATGGTACAGGGGGAAAGGACATTACTTACCCGTCCAGCTCGTCATACTCATTGCCCACCAGTTCCCACCCAAGCCCTGACGCACATACAGTAACCATCCGCACATGCAGACATCAGCCCCCCCATGTATCTTCCATCCACACCACTCAAAACAGGCATTGCCCATGCAGCATGCTCACAGTGTACTCACCTGTTTGTCTGGAGGACCGTACAGTTGCGTGTACTGGAGGAAGACCCCATCCACTAGTTTCACCAACTCCTCCGAAGTGAAGGCAGGGGCCCTTTCCACAGACACTGTAGCCATCGTCCCTTCCCGACACAGGTCACAACAGCACTTGCAGAGTAGGTCCTCTCCTGTTGCAGGTCAGGTATCAAGTGAGGGAACAGATAGAAAATGGCGGTCACGTCCATGGCGGTACGTACCTTCACCGCCGGCGTACATCGTCTTTGGCTCCTGGGACCCATGGGGCCCAATGTTAACCAATGCAGAATTGCGCCGCGGTCTTCGACCGCCCACCTCGACGGTGTACAACGCCAGCGCAGTTACCTCATATCCCCTTGTCCCACCTTACAGGTCAGACAGCCCTTATTTCAGGAGGCCACATGGGATGGATGTTAACTCCGTCACACCTATCTAGGCCAGGAATATAGACAGATACCGGCACATTGCGGATTAATAATGTTTCTGCAAATAACAAATTGTGATATCTCAGTGTTGGATGACTCTCTGCTCGCTGTTCTCCTCCATAGGGCACGTCTGCTGGGGCAGGTGATGAGATGGCGCTATCCTCCGGTGTACAGACCCCTGGTGGATCTGTCGACAATGGAAGAGAGACACATCCTAGTCAGGTACAGGCTTCATCGTGCAACAATCCAGGAACTGTGTGCCCAGTTGGAGCCAGACCTGATTTCATCTATCCGCCATCCCACAGGGAGGCTCTAGTGCAGGTCCAGTCAGTACTCCATTTCCTGGCCAGTGAGTCTTTTCAAACAACAGTGGCCATGTTATCTGGGATGTCCCAGCCAATGTTCTCTAACGTTTTGTCCAGAGTGTTGAAACACATGCGCAGCTACATCGTGTTCCCTCAGGTGAAGGATTTGCCCACAGTGAAAGTTGATTTCTATGCCCTGGGACATATTCCCAACATCCTTGGTGCCATTGATGGGACACATGTGGCATTTGTACCCCCCGCAGGAATGAACAGGTGTATAGAACCCGGAAGAGCTACCATTCGATGAATGTGCAGAAGGTGTGTTTGGCAGACGAGTACATCTCCCATGTGAATGCCAAGTATCCTGGCTCTGTGCATGACGCTTACATTCTGAGGAATAGCAGCATCCCTTATGTGATGGGGCAACTCCAGAGGCACTGTGTGTGGCTAATAGGTGAGGGCAAGGTCCCGATACAGTTGACATGGGTGTCTGGGTATGGGGCTGTCCCTAAGGGTTAGTGTATGTCTAACACTTGTCTCTCGACATTTGCAGGTGACTCTGGTTATCCCAACCTGTCATGGCTACTGACCCCAGTGAGGAATCCTGGGACAAGGCAGAGGAACGCTACAATGAGGCACATGGGCGAACTAGGAGGGTGATCGAGCGCACCTTCGGCCTCCTGAAGGCCAGATTCCGGTGCCTCCATCTGACAGCTGGCTCTCTATACTACTCACCGAAGAAGGTGTGCCAGATAATTGTGGCCTGCTGTATGCTGCACAACCTGGCTTTGCGACGGCAGGTGCCTTTTTTTTAGGAGGATGGGCCAGATGGTGGTCTTGTGGCAGCTGTGGAGCCTGGGAACAGTGAATAAGAGGAGGCAGAAGAAAAGGATATCGACAACGAAACAACATCATCATGCAATACCTCCAGTGAGACACAGGTAAGAAGATGTCACTGCTTCCCACATCTCATACTGTTGTTTGAGCTAGCATAAGTCTGTCATTTTCACTCAGTGTATAGACCCTGACTTGTCACTTTGACTTTCCATTTCACACATCAGGGTCCCAGTTTGTGCCCTCTGCTCTGTTTACTCCTGGCCTACAGCTGTGTTACATTGGTATGTGAACAAGTAATTTTACATTGCTATATTCCATAGTTATTGCAATTACACATTTGTGAAAGCACAGACTGACTCCACATTGTTTTGTGATTGTTGTGTGTTTATTCCTGTGCAAATAAATGGAGGGGGCTGTAAAATGGGCTGGGGTGATGGTGAAGGTATGTCCATGGCAGAGTCCAGTCTATTTGTTTCACAGGTGCATTGTCCAAAGGGGCATAGGAAGTGGAGCAATAGCAGTTTAAGGATGGACAGGGTGACATAGTGGAACAGAAGGGTGACATTCAGGGGGGTCTCATTTCCTGGCGGGGTCTTGGCAATGTTCTCTGTCTTGTTCCTAGATCTCAGGGACCGTTTGCGGGGTGGTTCTCCATCTGCAGGGGGTGGGGTGATGGTGTTGTGTTGTTCCTGTGGCGGTGCCTCCTGTCCACTAGCACCGGCGGAGGTGGAGGGCTGTTCATCGTCCAGGCTAGTGTCAGGGGCCCCTTGTTGTGCCATTGTGTTCCTCCTGGTGTTGAGAAGGTCTGCCAGCACCTCTGCAATGAGGACCAGGGTGGTGTTAATGGACTTCAAGTCCTCCCTGATCCCAAGGTAGTGTTCCTCCTGCAGCTGCTGGGTCTCCTGAAACTTGGCCAGTACTGTTGCCATGGTCTCCTGGGAATGATGGTAAGCTCGCATGATGTTGGAGAGTGCCTTGTGGAGTGTCAGTTCCCTGGGCCTATCCCCCCGTCACACAACAGTCCTCCCAGTTTCCCTGTTATCCTGTGCCTCTGTCCCCTGAACCGTGTGCCTACTGCCACTGCCCCCAGGTCCCTGATCGTCCTGTGTTAGTGGACACACTGCTGATTGACGTGCCCGTGGGACAGAGGGATGGGCCCGCTGGGTGGGTGCTGTGCTGGTGTTTCCTGAGGGGGGAGTCTCTGTGGTGGCTTCTGACAGTGGCAGGGGAACTAATTGTCCCGAGGTCCCAGATGGGCCGGGCTGGTAATCTTGATCCAGGAGTGCAGAGCTGCTGTCATCACTGTGGGCCTCTTCTGGGGGGGAACTGGATATGTCTGGCACCTCATGTCCGGTGACGGTAGGTAGGGGTCCTGTTGGGGTGTAAATGCATAGTTATTGTATCTGTATATGCCATCATGTGCAATGGGTGAGTGACCCTCTACTCCTGTGCTTGCATTATTGGCTTGGTCTCTGTGAGTGAATCTCTGTACTGGACATGCTTGAATGATGGGTGTCTATGCATTGGTGTTACATGGAGGGCTTGGTTTTGGGATGTGTGGGTTGTGTTGGTGGGGTATCTGTGGCTTGTTGGGGTGATGGAAGTGAGTGTAAGGGTGGGAGTATGTGGTGGCATGCAGGTGGGATGGGGGATAAGGTAGTAAAGATTTTCCTTACCAGAGTCCAGTCCTCCTGCTACTCCTGCAATGCCCTCAGGATGCAGTATTGCCAAGACCTGCTCCTCCCATGTTGTTAGTTGTGGGGGAGGAGGTGGGGGTCCACCGCCAGTCCTCTGTACAGCAATCTGGTGTCTGGAGACCACGGAACGCATCTTCCCCCGTAGGTCGTTCTACCTCTTGTTGATGTCATCCCGTGTTCTTGGATGCTGTCCCACTGCGTTGACCCTGTCGACAATTCAGCGCCATAGCTCCATCTTCCTTGCAATAGATGTCTGCTGCACCTGTGATCCGAATAGCTGTGGCTCTACCTAGACAATTTCCTCCACCATGACCCTGAGCTCCTCCTCAGAGAACCTGGGGTGTCTTTGAGGTGCCATGATGTGGTGTGGATGATGTGTGAGGTGGTGTCTGTTGTGATGTGTGAGGGGATGTGTTGGTGTGTGTTGTTTGAGGTGGGTGGATGTTGTATAAGTGATGGTGTTGTGTGTATCTGCCGATGCTGGTGTTATTTTAGGTGGTGTCTCTCTCTGGCCTGCTTTCAAAATTCTGGCAGTACAGGTTTGTGGGTAATGTTTTATAGTGGTGTGAGTGTGTGGTGTGTGTATGTGTTTCAGGTGTGTGTATTTTGAATTGTCCAATGTGGTTGTGTTTTGTTAGTGTGTGTGTATTATGAGCGCTGCAGTGTGTACCACCAATGGTTTACCGCGGTTGAAAGACCACCGCGTTGATTAGTGGGTCGTGATAGTGTAGGCGTATTCTTGTTGGAGTGACGGTGGAGGTTTTGTTATCGCCAGTTGTTCAGATTATTTTTGCAACTGTCCCTTCCAAGATGACTCCTGGTCCTTTGGGAGTTATTCCAACTAGCGTGCCCTGTGAACCGAGAACTGACCGTTTGAGAGAATGTGTCCGTGTTGATCATACCATGAGCACTGTCTACGCTCTTACAGTCCCAGTAACTATTGGCAGGTAGTTCCTATGTATAAATCAGAAGGTTATGGGAAAAATGCATACAATTTGTCTGTACTCAATAATGTTGGAGGAAAGAGTGGAGTTCCAAATAGTGCAGATGCTAGGGAGTTTGTCCCTTTGATTCCAACACATACTAGCACTCCATGTGGAGCAAGTGCAGATACGACTATGAATATGTCAGAATACACTACAATACTACCAACCCCTACTACTCCTGTATGGGAACTTCCTTTAAATTTGGGAAATGGTGCTGAAGAAAATGATTCCATACCTAAGATTTCTGTGGTGACTCGATCGATTAGTGTGAAAGAGATAGATGACTGGCTAACATTTTTTAATGATAGTACTTCATGTAGAGAGAGTGCAAGCGCAGAAGTGAGCCAGAGAACAATTCCATAAACACCAAAAAAAAGAACTTTGGATGTGGCAAAGCTTACAATAGAATTGGATGGAAAGAATATTGAAAATCTGGGCCTGGACCAATTAGAGGATATGATGAAGATGAGATCGCTTTTGTGTATAGGGATATCACCAAGCAAGGGGGCCACCAATGAATTGGCAGAACTGGCTCAAAGATATGAGATAGGCATAAATAAAATTAAAGCTTTGCAGAAGAGTTATCAAGTATGTTTCAGTGAAAAAGACATTGCTGACATGAGAACTGCCGGATTGAAAACTCAGATGAAAGAACTAATTCATATTATCAGAAAATTTAATGAATTAGATAAGTGACAGAATAAATTGGGGAAAGTGGAGGTAAAGTAATCTTCAGGTGAATCGCCTCCACATAGCGCAGAACCTTCCTCTTCAGAGAAGTGCCTGGTGGAGGCTATGTTCATGTGCCATGGAGCAGAAGTGATCTTGTATCATTTACCTATGATTTTCTATAATTATGAGAGAAACCAGTAGAATGGTACAGACAGAATGAAAGGTTTGTAAAATTCTCGCAGGTGTTGTGGATTGACTTGAACATGTTGTTTGATATTGTTGTTTCAAGTAATTGGTGGACAGAATGTAAGATAGCTGTTCTATGGCCTGAAACGGAACCAACTAGAAATGCCATAAATAAGGGACCTCTGACACTGGTAATGAAGAAATATCAGGAGGTCTTGACATTTCTGAAAGGAAAGGTGCCTCCTCATGATGTTGATTGAGTTAAAACTGAACGAATCAAAAGTCAAAGAAGTCAATCCATGCTTATTATGAGAGGTTGTTACAGGCATTTACACATTATAGAGGTATGGAAACATTAGAGGCAAATGATTTCGGAAATTTTGCTTCGAGGTTTGTGTAGGAAAGTCCTCCTTTTTGCCCTGGTCACCCCCACACTTTTTGGACAGGTACTGGTGGTTACTGACTCTTGGCTGTGCCCTGGGTACTGCTTACCAGTCCTAGGGCCAGTGCTCTGTGCAAATTAGGCTAATTATAATTGGGTAAGTTAACCTGCCTATAAGTCCCTAGTATATGGTAGAGAATGTAGGTTTAGGGACCACAGATTAGGTAGGTGCACTGCTGAGGTGCCCAGTGTCATTTTAAAGGCAGGCCTGCCTTGCTGGCTGCTTTTAAATTAAAGTTATATGCAAATTCGACTTTGGAATTAAAAGTAGTTCCAAAGTCTTAATCTACCTTATTTTATACCTAAGTAACCCCTAAGGTGTGCCCTATGTGCCCCTAGGGCTGGGTGCCATGTAACTATAAGCAGGGACCTTATACAAATAGTTTTATAATCCCTGGTGAGGTAAAAACAGCCGAATTAGTTTTTCCCTCATTGCAGTAAATGGCCTTCATAGGCTAGAATGGGGAGACTCTATTTTAATTGTTAAAGTCCCCTTAAATGATGGATACCAAGAGTTTGGTATCAAATTAATTGTTATAATAAATCCCACAACTTCCAGTTGTGGGATTTAATATAACTTGTTCAAGTAAAGAGTTTTAAACTTTACCTGAAAAGTTGCCAATTTCAGCCCTGCATTGTTTTTGCTGCTGTGCTCTGATTGGCCAGCCCCTGGCAGCCTGGCCAGGTGGCCTTGATGAGGTGGGAAGTAGCCTGGCTTCACACAAAGAGATGTGCCTGTGGGAGGGAATTTCCCCTCAGCAAATGGTGAGGCAGGAAGGGGGAGGGCTGCCAAACTGGTCTTCAAAGGCAGAGAAGGACATTTGGAACAACCCAGCAACACCCCCAAATCCTGCCACCCCAGACAACTAGGTGCCCCCTTGATTATATTAGGAGAGGGCAGGAGAGGGGTGTGTTTATGATTTTTAGCCACACCAGTGGGTGGGCTCAGCCAGATGTAGCCTCCAAAAATAAGATTCTGCCATGATGGATTTTTGAAGAATGTTGCCTCCTGGGATTGATTTTTGCCACACTTCCCAGGAAGTGGTCATCACAGGGGAAGGAGCCTGCACCTGATTGGAGAATCAGGACCCCCCTGTTTTTCACCCAGGAGCAAGGATAAAACTGGCAGACCTGCACCGACACCTCAGTTCCCTACCACATCCCTAACAGGAAGAACTATAGAAGAAGAAGGACTGCCCTGCTGGACCCCTGGCCTGCACCTGGAACCTGCACTCAGAAGGACTGCACCAGCTGCACACTTGGGCTTCACCACAAGAAGGACTTTGCCTGGCTTCAACTGGTTCAAGGAGGGACTCCCTGTTTGTTGCAGGTGAAAAATTGCTAACCTGATTCCCCTGCACCAACTCCTGAAGAAACCGACCAGCTGACCACTGTCCAGTTTAAAAAAAGGAGTTTGCGCCAGGTGCACTCTGGGAGTTGTAGTCCGCACCTCCAAGGATCATCTCAGAGCATCTGGACCCTTGGGGTGAGCTGTGGACCCCAAAAGAAACTTAAAAGAACATCTGGGAGAAGCCCCAGAAGTTTGGAGAACTTTTAAAAAAAAGCTCCATAGAGGGACCGACCCGCCGCAGCAACTCTATCCGGCTTGCCTCAACTGCGACCCGGTCTGATTTGCTGGTTTTTATCCCAGTGAAGAAAATCTCAGAAAAAGAGACTAAGGCCCTCATTCCGACCCTGGCGGTTTCAAACCGCCAGGGTGGAGGGCAGAGGAAGCACCGCCAACACCACTGCACCCGTCGCAGCCCTGCAAATCCGCCGGCTCCATTCGGAGCCGGCTTCCTCTTTGCAGGGGCTTTCCCGCTGGGCTGGCGGGCTATCTTTTGGAGATCTCCCGCCGGCCCAGCGGGAAAGTTGTAATGACCCCCGCGGTCATTTGACCGCGGTGCCGTCTTTTGGAGGTTTCCGCCCGGCGGGCAGCACCCACACCCCGCCGGGGTCGGAATGACCCCCTAAGTCCGAAGGTAAAAAGTTGACCGGGACCTCCCAGCTAGCGTATCCGAGGAGGGCTCCAGGGACGTCAGATCAAGATCCAGGTTTACCCAGGTCGAGGGATTTTCGCCTCAAAAGTCCGAAGGTAAAAATCTCCACCGAGGATTCCCACGACGCGTGTCCGGAGAAGAGTTCCAGGAGGTCGGATTGGAATGGCAGGTTCGTACTGCTAAAGAAAATCTTCAGAAAAGATACTAAGTCCGAAGGTAAACTTTTGACCGAGGCCTCCCATGAGCTGTAGCCAAGCAGGGCTCCATCGTGGTCGGCCTTAAACTTTGACTTTGCCCTGGTCGAAGTGCAACCAGATGACCCGATTGGCGCTTTTTGTTTCTAGGTGCTAAAAAACAATAATTCTTTAAAACTTAATATCTCCAGTTCTCCTTATCCGATTTTGTTTGTTTTTGTGTCATTTTAAAGATAAAAATATGAATTGGTTTTTGATTTTTAAACTGTTTCCTGTGTTTTATTTAATTACTGTTTTCTGATATTTTAATGCTTTACACTTTGGGGGTCATTCTGACCCTGGCGGTAAAATCCGCCAGGGCCAACGACCGCGGGAGCACCGCCAACAGGCTGGTGGTGCTCCCTTGGGCATTCTGACCGCGGCGGTACAGCCGCGGTCAGAAACGGAAAACCGGCGGTGTACCGCTGGTTCTCCGCTGCCCTGGGGAATCCTCCATGGCGGCGCAGCTTGCTGCGCCGCCATGGGGATTCCGACCCCCATACCGCCATCCTGTTCCTGGTGGTTTTGGCCCCCAGGCAGAGGATGGCGGTATGGGGTGTCGTGGGGCCCCCGTAACAGGGCCCCACCAAGATTTTCAGTGTCTGCCATGCAGACACTGAAAATCGCGACGGGTGCTACTGCACCCGTCGCACCCCTTCCACTCCGCCGGCTCCATTCGGAGCCGGCATCCTCATGGAAGGGTGTTTCCCACTGGGCTGGCGGGCGGCCTTCTGGCGGTCGCCCGCCAGCCCAGCGGGAAACCCAGAATACCCGCGGCGGTCTTTTGACCGCGCAGCGGTATTCTGGTGGTCCCAGCCAGGCCTGCGGCTTCCGCCGCCGGCCGGGGTCAGAATGACCCCCTTTGTCTCCTAAGTTAAGCCTTGATGCTCGTTGCCAAGCTACCAAGGGTTGAGCTGGGTTTAATTTACTGAGACCGAACTGGACCTAAGTGGAGGTTAGTGGCCTATTGCTAAGTGTAGGTACTTACCTGCCCTTACAAATAACCCATTTTCCAACTGTTTGTTTTTAATTTCTGTCTTTTATTCCTTTTTTCCCCTTTTCTCTCCCTTCTCTGTCCCATGTTTTCCCCTGTGCCGGTGCTGCCCCTTGTGCCCCATAACGTGATTTTCCCACCCTCCCACATCTCAGCTGACCGGACCCCTCATCTCCCTCCCCTTCTTAATGGCGTCCACTGCGCAATGAGAGGGTGACTCCTCTGACATCTGACACCAGTTGCTGCTGCTGCTTCTGCCTTGGGCAAACTGAGAGCCTGCTTGACTCTCAGTTCATTGCCCACCGCCACTCGCAGGCTCCTGCCTGCACCTCATCCCTGGTGGCCTAGTGGCCATCTGCAAGTAAGTATCTTTTGTTTCTTATTACTCCTGCCTTTTACTTCTGAGTTTACTTCTGTTTTTTTGTTTTTAATTTCTGTCTTTTATTCCTTTTTTCCCTTTTCTCTCCCTTCTGCGTCCCATGTTTTCCCCTGCCCCACTGCTGTCCCTGCAGTCTGCCCCCCACAAAATGCTTCCTGCCTTCCTGCCTCCCTGCTGACTGGACTCCCAAACTCCCTCCCCTTCTTAAAGGCGCCAGCTGCTCAGTGAGAGGATGACTCCTCTCACCTCCTGGTCAGCGTCTGTTGCCCTCCCATATACAGCTCCATCGGTTGCTGCTGTCTCTGCTTTGGGTGAACTGCGAGCCTGCTTGACTCTCAGTTCGACGCCCAACTCCACCCGTAGGCTCCCACCTGCGCCTCATCCCTGGTGGCCTATTGGCCATCTGTAAGTAAGTATCTTCTGTCTCTCCTTACTCCTGCCTTTTACTTCTGCGTTTTACATCTGCCTCTACTTCTGTTTTTTGTTTTGTTTTTATTTTCTGTCTTTTATTCCTTTTTTCCCCTTTTCTCTCCCTTCTCTGTCCCGCATTTTTCCCTGCTGGTCTTGCGGCACTGCCCCCCCTACCCTTCGAAATGCTTTTCCTGCCCTCTCACCTCCCAGCAGGCTGGATCTCACACCTCCCTCCCCTTCTTAATGGTGACCACTGTGCGGTGGTTCTGCTGGTGTTCCAAAGACAAGCTGTCTGCACTTGTCCACGCTTGGGCTGCGCCCAGCGCCACGGACCCTGGTTCTCGCCCCATCCGCCACTTCGATGCCAGCACTCTACATGTCATCAACCCGGGAAGATCCTCAGTCTGCCACCAAGCCGTCCCCAGGAACACTCATGGATCTTTTTCTTGCTGTGCCTTCTCCAGCACCCTACAAGGACCACCTAATGATCCCGCATCAAGCACGGAAGGCCACCTCAAGTGTACACTCCTCGTGAAGCACATGGTAGAAGTCTGGGACAACCTTGCAACTCTTGGCCTCAAACAACATCTCAACGTCCTCACCCACAGAGCCAGACACATTCTCAACCCTGTTTTCACAGCAGTGGAAAGCATCACCATCTCTCACACCTGTGAACACCACTGGACCAACCACAAGTATGTCCAATTTACCTACAAAAAGAAAACCACACGCCACTGCGCCCTCCATCCCCCAGCAGACGCTGGGCCAAACTCACTGAAGCACAACTCACCAACGCTCTAAACCACTCCCTCCCACTGGATGCAGTGAATGCCAATAAAGCTGCATGGAATATACACGGCTAGCTATCGAACTGTGCCAACAACGCGGCCCCCACCTAAGGAAAACAGCAGGAAATTGATAGAGCAAAATACCGAAATGGTTTACGGCAGACCTACATGAATTCAAGCACCCGTGTAGATGACTGGAATGGAAATAGAGGATCAGCAAGACAACCGAAGACCATACAGCCTTCAAAAATGCAGTTACCATGCACCACCAGAACATCAGATGCACCAAAAAAGCCACCTTTCAAGCACGCCTCAACACCAGCACTCACAACAGCAAAGTTAGCTCTTCACCATCGTCAAAGAGTTCACGAACTCCGGACAGACAACTCATCCATCCCTTTCTCCCAAGACCTCTGCAATGACCTCACCCTTTTCTTTCACGAAAAAATCTAGGACATCTATAAAGGCTTCAGAAACCAAAACTAGCCAGCATCGCATAACACTATGGACCTAGCACATCACCAGATACTGAACTCCTAGACCCCCATCACCAAAGAGGACACCCAAAGACGGATGAACTTCATCTACTTGGGAGCACCCTCTGATCTATGCCTCATTGTATCTTCAACCTGACCAGCACCACCATAGCACCGGAGCTCTGCTGACCTATCATCCAATCCTACGAGAACGCTACCTTTCCATTAGATTCAAAGCACGCCAAAATCAACCTGCTACTCAATAATCCCACCACCGACACTAGGGAGCTGAAGAACTATAGACCCACCTCTCTACTCCCTTTCCCAGCCAAGGTAACAGAGAAGGCCATCAACCAGCAACTCACCGAATTCATCGAGACCCATCGTATCCTAGACCTATCCCAATCCGGATTGAGAAGCAACCACAGCACTGAAACTGCACTCTTAGCAGCCGCTAAGAGACATACGCATAATATTAGACCACGGAGGCACATCCTCCTCAACCTCACTGCTGCATTTGACACTGTCTCCCACCCCACCCTCTGCGACAGACTACACGACACCGGCATCTGAGATAAAGCACTGTATTGGATCAGGTCGTTCCTCACCGGAAGAACACAGAGTGTCAGACTTCCACCGTTCACTCCAGAACCCAAAGACACATGCTGCGGAGTGTCCCAAGGATCTTCACTCAGCCTAACGCTTTTCAACATCTACATGGCCCCACTTGCCAAGATCATCAAACAACACCTGCTAAACATGGTCTCTTACGCCGACGACACCCAACTGATCCTCTCCCTGTCTGAAGACTCTGCAGAGTCCAAGAGAAATTTCCACAACGGGATGAAAGCAGTCACCGACTGGATGGAGGCTAGCTGCCTCAAACTCAACTTGGACAAGACAGAGATCCTCCTGATCGGCTCCACCCCTTCTACCTGGAATGATTCCTGGTGGCCCACATCTTTGGGAAATGCCCTCACCACCACGCATGCAACCTGGGCATCATCCTGGACTCCTCTCTATCCATGACCAGCCAAGTCAACGCCGTCTCTTCGTCATGCTTTCGTACCGTCTTACTCCTGCGGACAATTTTCAAGTGGATTCCCTCCGACACTAGGAAGACAGTCACCCATGCACTCCTGACCAGCAAACTGGACTATGGCAACACACTCTATGATGGCATCACCAAGAAACTACAATCAAGACTACAAAGAGTCCAGAATGCAGCAGCCAGATTCATCCTGAACATCCCCAGACACAGCTGCATCTCCTCCCACCTCAGAGACCTACACTGGTGAATCACATTCAAACTCCTGATCCACACCTAAACGGCTCTGCACAACATAGGGCCGGCATACCTCAACCACTGCCTCACCTTCTACATACCCAACAGACAGTTCTGTTCCTCCCAGGTTGGCCTTGCAGTCGTCCCCAATATCTGGAAAAGCACAGCAGAAGGAAGATTCTTCTCCTACCTGGCCATGGAACACGCAACCTCTCAAGCTCAGGCAGATCACATCACTGAAGCAGTTCAGGAAAGACCTCAAGACCTGGCTCCTTGACTGAACAGCACACCCACAAACAGCGCCTTGAGAACCTATGGGTGATTAGCCATGCTCTACAAATCTACGAATGATTGATTGACAGGATTGAGACCAGAAATCAGCATGATGATACAAAAGCATTTGATTTGTTTGCAGAAGGAGCCAATTGACGAGATTTTACAGTAGACAAAGTACTGACACGATGAGATGAGATGAGATGAGTTGGAGAATAAAGAGCTGAAGGAAAAGATGAAACTTGCTCAGTTGAAAGCAGCTAAAATAATTATTCAGATGCCCACAGCTGTAAATAATGTATGTACGATACAAGGTGTATATCAATAGCCACAAAATCCAATGAAAGGTAGAGGTCAAGGGATTCCTATAGATCCTGCTACTGGAATGGATACAAATAGTTTAAAAAGATCAACTCCTTGTCACCTTTGTGGTAAGCTGGTACAATGGAAGCGGGAATGTTGTTTAAATCCAGCTAATCAGATCCAAAATGCAGGATTTGTACCTTCTCAGAATTATAATCCTCATAAAATGCAGGGTGTAAAAAGAACTAGGAGTCAAAATGTTAATGTGCCCCATCCTCCAATAATGCAAACCCCATTGACTTCCATTGCCACAGTAGAATGCTGTTGGGCTATGACAAAATATGAATCAGAGTTTGAGGATTATTTGGAATTTGACACCAGATAGTAACCCTTTCCAACAATTTCCTTTGTTACATTTGAATGAGAGAAATGGCTCCGATCAGTTAGCCTGATGGTGTCTGAGGGGGGAGGAAGACAGCACACTTGGCACAGCCTTGGAGGTCGACCAGCATGGACCATTCATAGATAGCGAAGTGGATGCTCTCCTGACTTATTCTTGGTTGATACTGGTTCTACCTGTTCTATTCTGAGAACAGTAGAAGTCTCAAACCTACCCCACTCTGGAAAAACAGCCCAAGTTGTTGGTGTTGAGAATAAACAGATGACAGCTCAAGAACCTACCCCAGTTGCAGTACAAATTGGGTCCTTTCAGGACAAGCATAAGTTCACACTATGTGATCGTAGTCCAGTGAATCTTTTCACAAGAGATTTGCTTTCTAAAATGAATTGTGTAATCTTTTATACTCCTGCAGGAATAGAAGTACAAACCCAAGATGTCGATGCTGTCTTTAAGTTAATGAAAAATGAATCTCACTGCATGTTATTGACTTTGCTAACAGCTGATGATTTACCTTCATATTTAATAGAGACAGTTAACCATGAAGTGTGGAATTTTTCGGGAAAAGACATTGGGCTGATAAAAGGTGTAGAACCTGTCTGAATTACTTTCAAACCTAATGCTGACTTCCAGAGAACACCACAGCCAATTTGACACATGAAGCAATTGCTGGAATGATGCCTGTAATCGAGGCTATGATACAGCAGGGAATTCTGAAGCAGAGAATGGGGAGTCCTTGTAACTCTTCCATTATGGATCTTCAGAAACCAAGTGGTAAGTACTGAATTCTACAAGATCTTAGGAAAATAAAAAACATTGTTTTTCCTTGTTGCCCGGTGGTATAGAATCCAACTGTGAAATTGTTTCAGATTCCATGTGAGTACTGTTGTTGATTTCTGTGAATCCTTCTTTTCAATACAATTGCATATGGACAGTCAGTTCCTCCTTGCATTGCAGCTGAGAAATAGGGTTTTGGCATGTTGCCAAGTTCCACAAAAGTATACTGAGTCTTCATCTATTTTTAATCAGAGTCTAAAGAAAAATCGGGAATCTTTGGACATGCCTTGCAACTCAGTCCTGATTCAGTACATAACCAACCTAATGGTGGTGTTGAATACTCATGAAGCCTGTACTCAGGAAGCCTGTAAACAGGATACCATTGTATTATTGAACCACCTGGCTGAGAATGGACATAAAGTATCCCTAGGAAAGTGAAAATTCTGCCCATAAGAGGTCCAATACCTTGGACATCACATTGAAAAAGGAGTGAGAATGGTGTCACAAGAGAGATTTTCAGCTACGCTAAAAATGAGTCCCCCACCTACACAGAGAGACATCAGGATGTTTTGGGGAATGGTAGGCTACTGAAGAGAGTGGATACCCAACTTTTTCCTGGTGACTAAGCCTTTAAAGAGGCTGACATACAAGGATGTGTCTGATCTGGCACTTTGGCATAAAGATTGCCTTTTCACATTTTTAGAGCCAAGACAAAGGGCCTGATTCTTACCTTGGCGGTCGGCGGAGAGGCGGCGGTCGGACCGCGAACAGACTGGCGGTCCAAAAAATGGCATTCTGACCGCGGTGGTCACCGCCGCGATCGACCGCCACTTCCCCACTCCGACCGCCACGGCGGTCATGACCGACGGGCTGGAGTTCGCACACTCCGGCCCGGCGGTCGACCCAAGACCGCCAACCGTATCATGGCCCTGCTTACCGCCGCGGTTTTTGGCGGTCGGGAACCGCCATGCGAACCATGGCGGTAGGCACTATCGGGGCCAGGGAATTCCTTCCCTGGCACTGATAGGGGTCTCCCCCACCCCCCACTGCCCCCCACGAGTCCTCCCCCCACACCCTCCACCCCTCTGCCACCCCCCAGAGGTGGTACGAACCCCCTGCCCCCCCCACCCCGACATGCACATACACGCACCCCGACATGCACGCACCCCCAACATCCACATATGCACACCCCCTACACACACACATACACAACGGGGGCACATACCCGAACACATACATGCCGACATGCGCACCCGCCGAACTACACACATTGCCCAAAGGCACAGCAGCACCCCCCGCCCGCATGCACGCACTCACACACCCCCTCTACACACCCCCATGCACGCACACATCACACAACACCCCCCCACCCCCTCCCCTCACGGACGATCAACTTACCTTGTGCGTTGGTCCTCCGGGAGGCGACGGGAGCCATAGGGACGTGACCGCCAACAGAAGACCGCCAACAGAAGACCGCCACACAGAAATGTGGGTCGTAATTCTGGGGGCGGTGTTCTGCTGGCGTGGCGGTGGAGGTTGACCAGTCTCCACTTTCCCGCCGACCGCCAGTGTGGCTGCTGGCGGTATTCCGGCGGAACGCTCCCAGCGGTCGGAATACGCGTAGCGGCATACCGCCGCGGTCGGCGGTCTTTACCGCGGCGGTAACTCGGCGGTCTTGCGAAAAGACCGCCAAGGTCAGAATCAGGCCCAAAATCTCTGTTTTGCCCCTGCTCCAGGAATACCCAATTATAAAAAATATTTTGCACTTTTCCGCAGTGAGAGGGACGGCTGTGCTCTCTCAGTAGTAACTCAAGTGCATGGAAATGTCAAGAGACCTGTGAGTTATTTTTCTGCCATGTTAGATCATCTAGCTTCTGCATTGCCTGGCTGCCTTACATTTGTAGCTGCTGTCAGCACTAATATTGATAGGTGTGAGAATTTTGTTATGGGTCACCCATTAACTGTGTAATTACCCCACTCTGTCGAGCTTTTGTTGACTTGAACAGAATCTAGTACCTAACAAGCAGTTGACTTACTAAGTAAGAACAAATCATCAAGACTGCAGAGAATGTGACTATCAAACATTGTGGGATTTTGAATCCTTCTACTCTTTTACCAGTGGTGGGTCAAGAAAACAATGAAGATTGTGAAGGAGACCATGATTGTCTTGATGTTACTGAACTGTGCATCAAACCGAGACCAGACATATGAGATGAACAATTACCTGAATCTGATTATGGTGTTCTTGGCTGGGGATCACATGATCTCCTACCCCAGGAATGGTTGCAAACAACATGTTCTGGGCACTGAGATAGTAGGAATATTTTTCAGGGAATGCTTTTGGTAAAGACTCGCTGTTAGCCGAAGCTTTCACAGCAGCCAGCGTCTCCTTATCCAACCTCACCTGTGAAAGAATTATTGCATCTTCATCAGCCAAAGTGTTTCCTACAACGTGTACATCTACACATTGATGGCCCAATGTGTGTACTACATGAGCTTTTGGTAGTCTGTCCTGAAGGCCAGCAACCCTCCCCACGAGTTTCTGTGTTTGATGGTGTTCTCTTTGTAATCTCTGAAGCCATTCAGGTGACAGCGATTCAGGTAATCACTGTATGACTGGACACATTAATATGAATCACACACAATTAGTGTTGGGAAATCTGGATCTATATGTTTGAGTGCCAGGACAAGAGCCTTAAGCTTTGCCAGTTGTCTAGTGCAGTCCCCAAGGGTGTGCATGTAGGTATTTTGAGAGTGGAATGTATGTTCCTCATCACTCCACTCACAACAGTGCAAGCAGCTGAGTATTGATGTTTAGTACCTACAGCTGAGTGTGCTGAACCATCAGTATATATGACAGTTTGGTATTGGTCCAATGGTAATATATTAAAAGGTGTACCGTACTCCTCTTCTTATTGAAAGAATTCCTGGATCTGAAGTTTTGGTTCAAAAATGTTATAATCATCTCAACCTCAGATGGCTGCCCAGTGGAGGTGGTGGTGCTGCTGGGGGGGAGGCTCCTGCCCATCCCCTGCAAAATCAGACAGCTGCCCAGTGGATGTTGTGGTGCTGCTGGGGGGGTGGCTCCTGCCCATCCCCTGCAACCTTGGACGCCTGCACAACCATGGTTGGTGGTGATGACTCCGTCAAAGTTCCTGCTCCAGGCTCCTTGGTCTTCCTGGCAGCTGGGGTAGGCTCCTTTCCTTTCTTGCCTGCTCGGGCAGGCTCCTTTGTCTTTGTGGCTGCTGGGGCAGGCTCCTTACCCTTCTTCCCTGCTGTGGCATGCTCCTTGCTCTTTCTGGCAGCTGGGGCAGACTACTTTCCCTTCATGCCTGGTGGGGCAGGCTCCTTGGTCTATCTGGCAGCTGGGGCAGGCTCCTTTCCCTTGAGGCTGCCTGGTGCAGGCTCCTTCACCTTTAGACATGTGGCCTGGCTCCTTTTCCACCACAAGTGGGTGTGGTGATGACTGGGCCCGTGGACTGGGTGGCTGAGGTGCTTTGCTGGGTTCTTCCAAACCTGCCCATATATGCAGGACGGGGGGGTAGGCAAGAGGTCAATGGTGGATAGGAACAGTTTTTTAGGGACAATGGGGCTGGAAGAGGGAGAAGAAATGGGAGTGGAGGAAGAGGGAATGATTGTTGAAGTTGTGATGATGGGGACTGTACTCACCCCCTTGTGGCTGCTGTGATGCTCTCAAGCACCCATCCAGCTCTGCATAGGCCACTGCCAGTATGTGGGCCATCAGGGGGGTCAGGGTTTGACGGGCACCCCTTTCTCATTGGGAGGCCATTCCCAGCTGGGTCTCTGCCGTCTTCTGTGCCCAGCGTCTCAGGTCCTCCCACCGTTTGCGCCAGTGGGTGCTCTGCCTGCCATAGACCCCCAGGGTCCACACCTCCTTGGCGATGGCATGCCATATAACCTTCTTTTGGTGGGTGCTGACCTGCAGAGGTAATACACACAGGAAAATTGATTTAGACAACAGTCCTGCCTGTTACACTTATGGCCCACCATACCCCTTCACATAACCATTTACACACACCTGGCCCAGCACACAAACGATATGCCGCCCAGAGGACATCCACCCACCCCCCGACATGAGGCCTCCACACACCACTTCATGCATTCCTGCCACATGCATTGTGCCCAGAGTGTACTCACCTGTTGGTCTGGAGGCCCATGCAGCAGTCGGTACTGGGGCAGGACCCCATCCACCAGTCTCTCCAACTCCTCCGAAGTGAAGGCTGGGGCCCTTTCCCCAGTCACACGTGCCATGGTAGGTTCCAGACACAGGTCACAGCAGCACATGCAATGTAGGTTCTCTCCTGTGGAAGATTAGGGAGCAAGTGAGGGATCAGATAGAAAATGGCGGTCATGTCCACCGCGGTGCATACCGTCACCGCCGGCGTAAATCACCATTGGCCACTGTAATCCATAGGGCCCAATGTTTACCAATGAGGAATTGCACGGCAGTTCCTGACCACCTCCCGCAATGGCACACAACGTCAGCGGAATTACCTCACTTCCACCTGTCCCTCCACACAGGACAGGCAGATGCCATTTCAGAAGGGAGGGGGCAGGCCCTGGAATATAGCTGGGTCACTGGTGAAATTAGGACACACTGGACAAATCACACTGACCCATTACAAGTTAACAGCATGCAAATTTCTGTTGTAGCTCCATTGTTCAGTTTGTGACCAGCTCCTCACTCTTTTGCCCCTTAGATTCCTACTGCTGCGGATGAATCGGAGATGGAGACATACCCCTGTGTACGGACCCCTGGTGGACTTGGCAACACTGGAAGACAGGCTCATAATACTCACCTATAGACTTGACAGGGCCACAATCACAGAGCTGTGTGCCCAATTGGAGCCTGACCTTATATCTGCTATCTGTCACCCCACTGGGATCCCCCCTCTTGTGCAAGTTCTGTCAGTGCTCCAGTTCCTGACAACTGGTTCATTCCAAGTGACAGTGGGCTTGACAGCAGGAATGTCATAGCCAATGTTCTCAATAGTGCTGACAAGAGTGTTGTCTGCCCTGATTAAACACATGTGCAGCTACATTGTATTTCCCCAGGTTGAAGATTTGGCCACAGTGAAGACAGAGTTCTATGCAATGGGACATATCCCCAACATAATTGTGGATATTGATGGAACACATTTTGCATTTATCCCCCCCCATCAGAATGAACAGGTGTTCAGAAATCGGAAGAGTTTCCACTCTATGAATGTACAGATGGTGTGCTTGGTGGACCAGTACATCTCCCACGTCAATGCTAAGTATCCTGGTTCAGTGCATGATGTCTTTGTACTGAGGAATAGCAGCATCCCAAATGTGACGGGCAACTACAGAGGCATGGGGTGTGGCTAATAGGTGAGCCCTGGTTCCCAGCAAGTATATGTTGGTGTATTGGTATGGTGTGGGCAATATGGGATAGTGTGTGGCTAAATGATGTCCCTCAATAATTGCAGGTGATTCTAGTTACCCAAACCTATCATGCATGGCTGCTGACCCCTGTGAGGAATGGCAGGACAAGGGCAGAAGAAAGTTATAATGTGGCATATGGGCAAACCAGAAGGATCATTGAGAGAACCTTTGGCCTCCTGAAGGCCACGTTCCGGTGCCTCCATCTGACAGGTTGATCCCTGTGCTACTCACCCAAGAAGGTCTGCCAGATAGTGGTGGCATGCTGCATGTTGCATAACCTGGCCCTCAGACGCCATGTCCCATTCCTTCAGGAGGAGGAGGCTGGAGATGCCCGTGTTACCGCAGTGGACCCGGTGGACAGTGAGGATGAGGAGGCAGTGGATGAGGATGAAGACAAGAGAACATCAGTGATCAGCCAATACTTCCAATGACACACAAGTAGGACAGTGTTACTTCACATTTCAATGAAATTTGTTTGAATTTCTGTGGCACTGGCATGCTGATATTTCCCACTTCTATGCCCACTTACTAGTCCCTCTGGCAATTCATTTTGCAGATGTTGGTGACCTCACATACACTTCTGGTGTGATCACTGCAGTGAGCTACAGGTCATTAATCTATGCTCATTTTCTGTGAAGTTCAATTGCAATGTTTGTACCTGTTTCAATGAATACATAAGTGAAAAACATGACATACTCCAAACTTCTTTTTTTACAATGGTGTTTATCGAAGTGCTAACATATTGAGGGGCAAATGCAAGGGGGGGGGGTGATGATGGAGGAAAGTCCAGGGTATTGTTGCAGTCTGTTTGTAGCACAGGTGCATTGTCCAAGGGGACATAGGAAGGGGAGCAATGGCAGTTCAAGGTGGACAGGGTGACTGAGTGGGACACAAGGGTGACAATCAGGAGAGTCTCATTTCCTGGCAGGGGTCTTGGCAAGTGTCGCTGGCTTCTGTCTGGATCACAGGGAACTTTGTGGGGTATTTCTCCTTCTGCAGGGGGAGGGGTGCTGGTGGCCTGTGAGTCCTGTGATGGGGCTCCCTGGCCACTAGCGGCAGTGGAGGTGGAAGGCAGTTCAGATGTCTGCTAGTGGCAGGGGCTGGATGTTGTGTGACTGCCTCCCTCATAATGTTGGCCATGTCTGCCAGCAACCCTGCTATGGAGATCAGGGTGTTGTTGATGGCCTGCAAGTCCTCCCTGATCCCCTGGTACTGTCCCTCCTGCATCTTGCTGTTCTCCTGCACATTGTCCAGGATCTTGCCCATTGTGACCTGGGAATGCTGATAGGCTTCCAGGATCTCTGCAAGTGCCTCCTGGAGAGACTGTTCCCTGGGCCTCTCCTCCCCCTGGCGCACAGCACTCCTCCCAGTTTCCTTGTAGGCCTGTGCCTCTGTCCACTGAACCATGTGCCCACTACCACTCACCCTAGGTCCATGATTGTCTAGGGTATGAGGTGTGGCCTGGGGTCCCTGTAGAGGTAGACACACTGCTGATTATCGTGTCCTGGGGACAGAGGTGTGGGTACGCTGGGTGGGTGCAGTGGTGGTGTTTCCTGAATGGGAAGGCTCTGTGGTGGTGTGTGACTGTTAGTTCTCAATGTTTGCATGCTTTAGTGATGAGTGTCCATGCAGTGCTGTGATGGGTTTCCACGCATTGGTAGAGCATGCAGGGCTTGGCATTGGGATAAGTAAGATGTAATGGTGGAGTGTGTGGGAAGTGGTGGAGTGATGGGAGTGAGGGTGAGGGTGGGGGCATGTGATGACATGCAGGAAGGGTGGTAGTGGTAGTAGAGATTTGACTTACCAGAGTCGAGTCCTCCTCCTACTCCGGCCAGGCCCTTAGGATGCAGGATTGCCAAGACTTGATCCTCCCATGCTGTTAGTTGTGGGGGAGGAGGTAGGGGTCCACCGCCAGTCCTCTGTACAGCAAGCTGGTGTCTTGCTGCAATGGAACGTACCTCCCCCCGTAGGTCGTTTCACCTATCCTGAGGTCATCGCTAGTTCTTGGGTGCTATCCCACAGCATTAACCCTGTCCACGATTCTCCACCACAGCTCCATCTTCCTAGCTATCGATATCTGCTGCACCTATGCTCCAAATAGCTGTGGCTCCACCCTGATGATTTCCACCACCAGGACCCTTAGCTCCTCCTCTGTGAAACAGGGGTGTCTTTGTGGTGCCATGGGTGTTGTTGTGTGAGGTGTGCAGGTGAGGGTGTGTTGGGTAATGTGTTGGGGTGTGTGATGTGGGGTGCATGAGTGGTGTATGGGTGTGTATAGTGTGTGGCTCTGGTTGTGTCAGTGGTTTTGCTGTCAATCTCCTAGCAGTAATTGTTGTTTGTAAAGTGTTGTGGGTAATGTGTGTGTTTTATAGTGGTGTGGGTGCAGTGTGTGTATGGGTGTCAGGTGTGTGTTGTTTGAATTGCCCAATGTGGTGTTGTTTTATATATGTGGCCATTTTGACCACAGTGGTATGTACCGCCAATGGTTTACCGCCGGTTAATGGTGATTCGTGGGTCATAATGTGGTGGAGCTTGTTCTGTTGGCGTAACGGTGTGGGTTTTGATACCGCCAGTTTATCACTGACCTTCGATGTGGCGGATTTGTGTCTGTGGCTGAATACTGACGGATTGGTGTATGTGTGTCATAATAATGTGAATGGATATCCACCACCGTGGCGGTACATTGGCGGCAGTCAGAGTGGCGGTAAGTGGGATTTACCGCCAATGTCATAATGAGAGCCTATATTTTCTTTCAGGGGTCTCCGGCTGCAGAGGTTCTCCTCTTTGACTTCCTCTGTCTTTGTTTGTTTTTTGTTTATCTCAGCATTTATTAGAATGCCAACATTTGTTCTAACACCGCCGGTTAATTGGTAAGTGTCAGGTTACCATATGTGGTAGTGTAGGTTGTGGCAGAGACTGAACCCCAAGTGCTAGTCTTCTTTTGAGGGGACCATGCCAAAAGGCAAGCACATGATGAGAATTCTATGTTTGTCTTGGGGTCCTGAATGGGGAAACACTGCTTCCAGCTGGTTCATTTTACATTCCAGAATGAAATCTTCTCCCACCCTGTGGGTGCTTTTCCCATTATTGAGTAGACTGTTTGTGGATTAATTCCCAGGATGGCCAATTGATTAGCAGCTGGAGCAGCTTTTGCAGGGGCAAGGTTCAAAGTCCACATCATTAATTGTATTACTCATCTATATATTGCTACCAGCTCATCGTAAATTGTGTGTACTTCAGCTACTTGCATAGTGTACAGAGTGGGATGTGGCATGTATGTGCTATGTGTTAGCCACGTTAGTCCATCATTGTTTAAAGGACCTCATCTCACAGGTTGTATTACATGTGGGAGGGTGCCATTGAACAGGTTTTGATGTTCTTGAAAAGAGAGAAGTATCTCTAAGCATTGGTAAGGTTGATGGTGTTGTGGTACGTTTGCTATTCTGCATGCATGAAATGTGTGTGTATCTCCATCTATTTTAAGAAAATTGACAAAGGAGCAGAAGATTTCTGTACAATATGCATTGTGAGTTTCCACAACAAATGTGACACCCCCACCATCTTCTGTTAAGCCATGGACTAAAAGAAACTGTGTGAGCAGATGTCTGCAGTTATCCCTGATATTTACAGTATTTGCTATATTTGAGAATTGGTGATAAGGAACACCAATGGGGGGAAAAGTCCTGTAATGGTTCAAGCTTGAACAACCTACAGCCTAGATAGGTACTCCCTGCTTAGCTGAGAAGGATAGACCTTAAGACAACAGATGTCTCCATGTGATGGTACTTAGGGTACCTTTAGTGTGTGTGACACAGAGATACTAAGGAGTCTCGCAACACCTACCCGCCACCTATCCAAACCTACATACTAACAATGAGGTAGCAAAATATTATGCACACAAAGTTTGCACATTTAATGGTGAACTCACAAATGAGGAAATGGATAGGACTAACTTTAACCTTTTGTTGACAACATCCGATACTTGGGATGAATTGAAAAGGCTTTAAGAGGAAGTCTCCAAGGAGAAACAGCAAAGTTGGGTCAGAATAGGTGGTGATAAAAGAGATGATAATATTTGGGTTTAGTGATGCAAGACGGACAGCAGAGGCATGTTAGTCAAGCTGTCGGGGACCAAACTGAGCCTGAAACAGCATTCAATCAGGCCGAGGGTCTTGAGCAAGTCACAATTGACTCTGAAGAAGAAACAATTGAGTCTTGTCCTGTGGTGAATGAGACAAACTCAGAATCAGACCCTGATGAAGGATCTAGTGCTGGATGAAAGTGAGTGGAAGCTGGAGACTGTTGGCCCAGAAGACAAGAATGGGGGAAAGTGAGTCTGCCTAAAGAACATGCACCACTGACAATCAGTAAAAAGACTGAGATCTCTGACATTAGTGAAAGTGAAGACGGAGGTGTGGCATTGAGAAAGTCAAAAAGAACAAGAGTGCCTAGTCCTAGGCATTCTTCACCTGAGTGAAGCTACTTTGCAAATGAGGCAGACAAAAAAATTGGAATCAAATACTGGTTTGGCTGAATCTCCATAGACTGAACATTTCGGTTGAACTATATCTTGACTTTTCATTGACATCTAAACCTGCTGGTGTCATGATACAAGGTTCATGGTTAAAAAGGTCTCTATTGTGCAAGGGAAAGAAGGGAGCCTGAGAACAAAGATGGAAGGAGTATTCTGAGTTGGCAGCTGTAACTCTTCTGAAACTCCTGAGTGCGAGAGTGCACCAAGGTGGATTCCAGGGAACGTGAAAACACTAAGATGTCAATTAAAATAAGTGAGTTGTAACTTTGTTTTTCAGTGGAAGGTTTTTACAATGATGTCTGCCCCTGGAAGAATTGAAATTTAAGTGTGGTTTTGCAAGTGCGAATTTCAAATTTGCCTCACGCCTTGAGTAGAGCAGACCGCTCTGAGGTACAGACCTCATACTACTCTCACCTCCTTTGACAGAGACTTCTATTGAAGTTCTGTTATGCTAACCTTTTGTTTGAAATCCCTTTAGTATTGAAAATAGTTAGGAATCTAGATGTAGTGCTTAGGCAGGAGAACTTGATTTTATTTTGGATTTCAAGCAACAGACGCTTTTTCAGATTTTCTGTATTATTGCTATTGAAATGCTGGTTCTGCACATGCTGATTAAGTTTAATGTTATGTGATGCTTTAATTCTCTTTTGGTGATTCTGTATATTTTTACAATAGTTTTGAGAATTGTTAGACCTGGCATCCTTGGTGTGGTCTCCCCTAACTGTTTGCCTCTGTTTCCCAGGTTGTTGATATATGTTGGACTCTGTTTTGCTATTTTTTGTTACTCTGGGCACTTTGCCACTGCTATCCAGTGCTAAAGTGCAAGTGCTCCTATATAAAATGTATGTGTAATTGACTTTCCATGATTGGCAAATTTGATTTACTAGTAAGTCCCTAGTACAGTGCACTAGAGGTGCCCAGGGCCTGTAAATCAAATGCTACCAGTGGGCCAGCAGCACTGGTTGTGCCTCCCACATTAGTAGCCCTGTAAACATGGCTTAGGCATGTCACTGCAGCGTGTGTGAGTGCAGTTTTAAACTGCCAATTAATTCCTGGCAAGTGTACCTACATGCCAGGCTGAAACCTTCCCTTTTATACATGTAAGGGACCCCTAAGGTAGGCCCTAGGTAGCCCCATGGGCAGGGTGCATTGTTTGGTAAAGGTGGGACATGTACTTATGTGTTTTACATGTCCTAACAGTGAAATACTGCCAAATGCATTTTTCACTGTTGCAAGGCCTATCGCTCTCATATGTTAACATGGGGCTGCCTTTAAATATTATTTAAGTCCAAATTCCCTTAAGGAGCAGATAGAAATATGGAAATTAGGGTCTCCGAGCTCACAATTTAAAAATGCATCTTTTAGTGAAGTGGTTTTTAGATTGTGTGTTTGAAAATGCAACTTTTAGAAAGTAGGCATTTTCTTGCTTAAACCACTCTGTGTCTCTGCCTGTCTGTGAATTCCCTGTCTGCGCCAGTTTGACAGTTGGGCTGTTTGCACATCTCTCTAGACAGTGACACAAAGGGAGCTGGGGTTTAGCCTGCATATCCAGATGAGTTATCTGTGCTAGGAGGGAGGGGAGGAGTGGTCACTTACACCTGAAAGGGCTGTGCCTGCCCTCACACAATGTAGTCTCCTACCCCCTGGTGTGTGTCTGGAGCCTGGGCAAGGCAGGGTATTCCAAACATGAGAGACGTTCCTTTGAAGTAGGCCTACTTCAAAGGTATAAAGGTGTATAAGAAGAGCCCCAAAATCCGTGAAAATTAAATCACTTCTGGAATCAAGAGGAACCTCTGCCAAGGAGAAGAGTTTAAGAGCTGAGGAGAAGTGCTGCCTGTGCTTTGTTGGGCTATCCCGCAGTTGCTGCTTCTGCCTGTGAAAGGGGACAAAGACTGGACTTTGTTGTGCATTCCTGCTTGAGAAGAATCTCCAAGGGCTTGGACTGAGCTTGCCACCCTGTTCTGAAGTCTCAGGGCCATCAAAGACTTCCCCTACCAGCAACTGAACTCTCTGCTGAGACTCCTACCCTAACAAGTGATGCCCTATCCAGTTCCTGGGCCCCTGAAAGGAGAAGCTTGTGAAAATCGAAGAAAACGGACTTTGGACGACTCCGAACCGATGCCGCTGCCGAATCCAATGGCGCTGGCTACAACCAACTCCGTGGTCCTCGCTGGAGTGGGATCCTCGCAGGCCTGACATCGCTGCTGCCCCGCCGAAGTCTGCGACTCCGTGGAAGTCGCCGCACCACGTCGTGACCGCCAGATATTGACCCCACCTGAAGTGCAAGGATTCAGCGCTTCCCTCCGACGTAGCCTCATCTCCACCGCTCCACAACGAGGACCCGACACCTCTTTGTGATGCCTCAGCTCCTTCACCCCACAGCACTGGAACCGATGCCACCTTGGATTCAGCTACACCGCGATCCCCAACTTTGCACACCGGCTTGTTCTCACATTTTACTAAGGTACTGTACCTTGGGGTCTGCGTGACTCCATACCTGGTGTCATTGGAGTTGGATTGTTGGGAACGACTCCGTCACAACACAGTGTTATCATGTCACTGAAGTATTTTGTGTTTCTAAGCGCTATTTTTTTATTTTACTCTTTACAAATTCATAACTTGACTTGTATATGTCGGATATTTGTCATTTCAGTCTTGTTTTGCTTAGATAACTTTTGGCTATTTTCTAAACCTGTGTTGAGTCATTTTGTGGTGTCTTACTATATTACTGTGCGTGTTGGTACAAATACTTTACACCTGGTCTCTGAAGTTAAGCCTTCCTGCTTGTGCCAAACTACCAAGAGGGTGAGTGGGGGTTTACTTAGTGTGGTTCTCCTTTACTCTGACTAGAGTGAGGGTCCTTGCTTGGACAGGGGTGACCTGACTGCCAACCAAAGCCCTGTTTCTAACAATACTCATTTATGTAACTTTGACTTAATCCCTTTGAACTTTAATTTGGTCCCTGAGATTCAATAAGTGGCTACTTAAGTTACACTGCAATTAAATTCAATGATTCTCCTCACCCCCCGGGACTGAGAAAGAAAAGAATAATTGGACTCCCGATTTAGAGATGAGGCCCTGAGTTGGATCACTTTCAAGTGGGTGGTCTAAGATCACATTGTACCTTTTATGGGACACTTACATTCTATGCCACTTGTGCAGTCTTTCTGCATTTTTTCCATGAGTGTTCCAAAAAAATAAAAAATAACAATTGATGTGTTTCATTAAACTGCCATGTTTAAGGTTTCAGCACATGCCCTGAGAAATGTTTAGCAGCCTTCTTGTTCCCTGACGATCTATAGGTGTCATCAATTTAGATCTACAAATGAAGACCTTGCAAAAAAGCAAATCCCTACAATCATGGTATATACTACATTTTATACATTATTGTTTTGTGAAAATAATATCTTTACTATCTTTATTTCTCTGCGTTGTTCCCTCTTTCTAAGTGTGTTGCATTCTACAGCACACTTACAAAGGTGAAATACTGCTAGGGATTGTTTTTGTGCAGGAAGGTGCCCCTCCGTGCACAAAAACAATCCTGTCTTTAGTGTAAGAACCATGTGCAAAGGTATCTGCCTTAGCAATAGGCAGCACATAGCGCTAAAGCGGAGAGAGAAAGCAGAAATGCACCATATTTTGGTACTTATGGTGCATTCCTGTCCTCTCCTTTTGACACAGCGCAGTGTAGCAAGTTGTCTTGGTATGTTGAGCTGTGTCAAATATTGGTAAATAGGCCCCTGAGTTCATGAACATTTGCTTCATCCTCATGACTTGAATTATTCTCACATAATCTAGCCTTGTTGTGACACCTCCTCTCAAAGTGTTCCAACCAATGCCCCCAAACATTTCTATGCTTTTGAGGGTATCCTCTGGGTTTATATACCTTCTCTTCCACCTGAACGCAGCACGCTATCCTTCAAAGCCATTCAGTGACCAGGGGTGCCATACTCTCCCACCAATGGCAAGCAATATCACACTTTATTAGAAGGAACCCCATCCTAAACACCACCTACTTGCTCCAAGGGCCTCCTCTGTCATCAACCAGCCCCAGTATTGCCATTTGTGGGTCACAGTGAATGGCTGTCCCATGGGTGTAGTGGACTTATGAACTGTACGTGTTAAGTACTGAACAGTCCCACATGAGCATAAGCGTACCTATTAATATTTCATACTTGGGGTTGTTCTGACTTTGACTCATGCCAATTTATACCCATGTTTGGCATATGGCATACTCTATGGAAGTGTTTGAATCGTAGCAATGATATGGGGGTCAGAATTGACAAAGTTTGTGGACCTATCATCTCTTTAGTCCGTTCCACCTCCTCCATTGGGCCTAAATCCTGTTTCCAACAGTCCCTTAGTTTCCCAAGGGGGTTAGAGTTATTTATGATCAGGGAACTATAGACTCTGAGATTCCCACCTATCTCCAGCAGGGGTTATATTGTTAGCTTGGCCTCCAGCAGACTAAATTGAGGTGAGTCAATGCAATCTGCATGATAATGTGCTGTAATTGGAGATAGCCATAAAACTGGGAATTATGAAGGGCAAGAACTTTCGTTAATTTCCAAATTATACTCAACTCTGCCACATTTCCCAGGCCCATGTATGGTATGTTGTTCTAGTCCAGACTTTTTCTTTAAAACAGGACTGCAAGTCCCAGAATGCAAATTAAAAAGACTGGACTGGAGGTGCACATCAAGTATGGACTTGGGAAAATTGGCAGTTATGGATCTCTCCCTTACATCCCATAGTTGGAAACTCTCATGTTTTGTGTTGTGTGTGAGCCACCTCTCTTGCCAGAATCTGGTCACTTGAATCAATCTGCTGCTCCATCCCCTCAATACAAAACAAATGGGGGTCTACCCTGGGCACCCTCCTAGACTTGGGTAAATTAATACATAATAAGGAAAAATGGTACAATAGTAGGAAATAATACTAATTTTCTGTCAGACAGTGTAACTATAAATCATTCACTGTAACAACAGTTCATTTGTACAATTCTTTTCATATGCTTTTTAATCAGATGATAAAACAGCCCAAATCAACATGTAACATTTATTCACAACAAAAATCATACACAAACAATCTATATACATAAATGTATAAAATTACACATAAACAAAGAAATTGTACTTCAATCGTCCCGTACTTTATCAAAATGTGGTTATTAACAATATTTTGCATGATAATCCACGTGGGAGGTGGCGCATGCTCCTGTGCTTGTCTTTTACATGTCTCCGGGTGGGCCAGGTCCCAGGGGCATTTAGATTTTCTATGGGGGTGGCCACCTTGTCCCCCCGCAGCCCCTGGGATGGCCACCTCCCTAGGGCATTTAATTTAAGAATTGTAGAGGGTCTCTCAGCCTCCCCACAGCCCTGGGTGCTGCCACCTCCCTAGGGCTTTAAACTTGAGAATGGTGGGGGCTGCTAGGCTCCCCACAGCCCTGAGGACTGTCACCTCCCCGTGACACTTAATCAAAATAATGCAGGAGGCCACCCGCCCACTCCCCTGCAGCCCCAGGAACCGTCACCTCCCTGGGCCACTTAATGTAAAGAATGTGGGGGGCTGCCCAGCTCGCCCACAGTTTCAGGGACCACCATCTCCCCGGGACACTAATTGTAAATAATACAGGGGGCTGCCTGACCCATATAGCCCAAAAGACCACCATTTCCCTGGAGTACAAAAGAAAGTGATGTGCGAGGGGCATTTGCCCCCCACAGCCCTGGGGACCGCCACCTCCTGGTGCCACTAATTATATGGAATGTTCAGGAGCAGCACAGCCCCCCTGCAGCCCTGGATACCACCATCTCCCCGGGGCACTAATTATATGGAATGCGGGGGTGCACTGCCACCCCGCAGCCCCGATGATCACCACCTCCCTGGAGCACTAATTATGTGGACTATGGGGGGGGCAGCCTGGCTCCCTACAGCCCCTGTGATCATCACCTACCCAGGAGACAAAATAAAAGGATGTGTAGAAAAGCCACAGAGTTCCCCCACAGCCATGGAGACCACCACTTCCCAGGGGCTATTTTATTTTAAAACAAATAAGGGGGTCCGTTGTGGACCACCACCTCCCTGGGGCTATTATGTTGTAGTGGGACCATATGCCCCCCTCATGGAGCCACTGATGTCCCTAGGGACCCCACCCCCGCACCAACCCCCGCTGTGCATGGCCGCCAACTGCCTCGTGAACAGCTGTAAGCCTTGTGCGGTGGAGGTTGGTTCAACATACAGTAATGAAAACTAATTAATGTTAAAAAAACAGAGAAATTCACTAAAAAAAACAAAGGTTACAGGGACGTTCTAGTTAGGAAATAGAACTAAAAAACCATAGACATTCAATTAAAAAAAGCTATGGTTAGAGGGACATTATAGGCCACATTCCACACATGCAAAACCATAGAAATTCAGAAGTTTTAGTTACCTGAGATAACTATAACTTGCACCCCATATTGCACTGCTTATCACTTCACATAAGGCATCACTGATGATATCATCCACAGAACCACTCACACACCCACTCAGACTCTCATACATCCACACACACACAGCTACTAACATACTCATTCACAGACCCACAAAACTGCTAAGAAGGACCCACTGACTCACTCACAGAACAACTGACACAACCACTCGCCCATACAGTACTAAGGCGGTCATTATGAACATGGCGGGAAAGACCGCCGCCCGCTGTGGTGGCGGTGAACAGAATCCCGCCGATGGCGGTGAATGGAAACCTGCCATATAATGAACAAAAATCCCAACCCCGCCAAACATTCCCACACCACCACTCCCCACTCCGCGCCAGGACCCTGTCGGAGGAAATCTCTGCCCACCCCACCCGCCACCGCCAAGCACACCCACATCCCGCCCTCCAAGTAATGATGCACAAATCACCTCAGCAGACAGTGGAGGCCGGACGACCATAGGCGGCTGCGACCGCCACGGTCTGCAAGTGGGCCCTACAGCAACCAATGCACACATTGGCTAGGCTTAGCACCCACACACCTGACACGCATCCAGAACACCATAAAACACCCCCAGACACACCCCACAATCCCTTGCTAGGAAACCAGGACCAGAAGACGGAGAGCACCAGAGCCAGACAGAGAACGCCAGCAGACAGGACATGCATATCGACCCACACAGGAGCACCCAAATACTGTCCTCAGTCCCGACGCCATCCACCACCCTCAACATGTCCCCCCTCAAAAATCCACGCTTCACCGAAAGGGAGCTAAGGACCATGGTGGGCGAGATCCTAAAAGTGGAGCCACAAATATTCGGTTCCGAGGTGCAGCACACACCCATCGCCCGGAAAATGGTTCTGTGGCAGACCATTGTCAACAGGGTGAATGCAGTGGGACACCATCCACGCACCAGGGACGACATCCGCAAGTCATCTGCAAGAGATGGAACGACCTGCGGGGGGAGGGCCGGGCCATGGCATCCATGCACCACATCGCAGTGCAGAAGACTAGGGAAGGATCGCCACCCACACCACTCGACTAAACCGACTGGGAGGAGAAGGTACTCACCATCCTGCACCCAGAGGGACTCACTGGACTCACTGTAGGAATGGACTCGGGTAAGTCGTCTACATTTACCCCATATACACCATACCTGTAATGCATGCACCACCCCACCTCACCCACACCCACCTAGACCCACACCCCTCCCAGCCATTACCCACCACATCAACCACACTGCATCACCAACAACTCACTACCAGGCACACACCACTCCCGCTGTGCACAGCCACCCACCCCTGCACGTACCCACAATGAAATAATAACCCCTACCACAATGTATTCCCGCCACTAAATGCAATGTCCACCTCACAAAGGCACCCCTGAAGGCCACTGAAAGGCACACCAGCACTAAATTGCACAGTACAGTCCAACTCAAACCCTCATGCATATGTAACAAACATTTCTATGTCCCCCAACAGGCATCACCACCCATGCAACCCTAATGGAGGGGTCAAGGAGTGCCACAGCATTCCAGGGAGACAGAGGCACATCACAGGACACTGGTGAAGGATCCCTGGACACTGATGAGCAGGCAGGCCCCTCACACAGCCCTGGATGCTCACCATGCAGCAGCCCCACCCAGGAAAACACTGCCACCCCTAACACCCAGTCAGGACCAGCAGGCCAGGGGAGGCGTGCCCACACCAGTGGACCCAGGGCACAAACAGGTGGAACACAGCAACAGAGGCCACAGTCTCCCACCCCCAACATGCATGAAGACGAGGGCCCCAGTATTAGTGGCACGTCAAGACCTGAGCAGGGGACACAGGCACAGGGGGCCTGGGCAAGGTCAAGTGCTCCAGTGGGTCAGGGGGTAGGGCACCGGATAGATGCAGCAGCCCAGGACGTCATTGCAGAGGTATTAGGGGCATACCAACATACCCAAGACAGGTTGGCACAGATTGTAACCACCCTGGAGCAAAGTCAGAGGATGCAGCTGCAACACCACCAATAGGCCATGGAGCAGTGGAAAGAACACAATGCCACAATGGCCACCATTGCTGGAGCACTGCTGCAGTTGGTCAACAAACCCTCAGACACTCACACCGGACAAGAGGCCCCCACAACAGCCCTGGACAACCAGCAACAGTTGTCCCAAGCAGCTGAAACAGCACAGGAAATACCCTCCCAGGAATCACAAGGGCCAACCATGTCACCCCAAGTAGCTCCACAGCAGGCACCCAAACGTAGTCTCAGGGCAAGATATGGCACCGGAAACCCAGCTAAGAGCAAGCCCCCTTCCAACAATTGACACTGCTACTACTGCCAAGCAACCATCCCACCCATTCACCAACTGCACTTAGCGGAGGGCTAAATAAAGTACTAAACTACAAATAGGACCCACCGTCCTGGGATTCCTCACTGGTGTCAGGAGCCAATGCAAGTTTGGATAGCCAGAATCACCTCGAAAAAGGGTCAATACAGAGTCGTCATTGGAATGTCCTTAGTCGGACAGCTGTTTTTCTGCAATGTGTCAGTTAGTGACAGGCGCACTTACCTATGATCCACCCTCTGTCTTTTTGGAGTTGTTCCATCTTTTGTGGCACACTACTGTTCCTCAAAACAAATGAATCATGGACTGAACCTGGAAAATGGCATTCACATGGGATATGTACTGGTCTGCGGTACATTCCAATTGGATGTTCATGGAGTGAAAGTTCTTCCTGTTTCTGTACACCTGTTCACTCACTCTCGGGGGGATAATGGGTATGTGGGTTCCATCGATGGCACCAATAACATAGGGAATGTTTGCAAAGGCATAGAAGTCTGACTTGATGGCAGGGAGCTCAGCACTTTGGGGGAATCACACATAGGATTGCAGATGTTGTACAAATGCATTCAGAAATCTTGTCAGTACCTGGCTGAACATTGGCTGTGAGAAACCAGCACCCATGCCCACTGTCACTTGAAAAGAGCCTGTGGCCAGGAAAGGTAGTGCGGAGAGCACCTGCACCTCAGTTGGAATGGCATGCTGATTACGATTTCCGGGAGTCAGTGCAGGATTCAGTAATGCACATGGGTCCTGAATAGTTGCACGTGTGAGTCTGTAAGTGATAATGATCTGACGCTCCACCATGGTCCCCATATCCACAAGTGGTCTGTACACTGATGGTGCCCTTCCTCGCCACAAGGGTCATTACCTACGAGGGGTAAGAACAAGGAGTCATGTGCACACATACACTGCCATATTTGCTATAAACATTCACTGCATTCTGCATAGTAGTGTCTGTACAATAACTGCAACCTGACAGATGTACACTTACATCACTTAGAGGGAACAGAGTAAATCATGAGTGATTATATACTCTATGGATAGAGACATAGGTGCTTCACATGGCTAGTAGGCCCAGCATTGTGAGTAATTTGAATTTCAAAATGCGTAGGTGATGGCAAAATGTCTGTCCAATGTAGTTCTGCCCCTTCGTTGTGGAAGTGACCTAAGACTGCTAGTGGTTGACGTCACAGCGTATGGCGGTGTTGACCACTGTTCACACCCTAATTGGCTAGCATGGATGCCAATAGGGAATCCTGGCATATCATGATCGCTGTCGGCGGTGATGGTGCATTCCTGCGGGGAACGTATGCGCGTTCGTCATCGTGTGATCACTTGACTCCCTGATCCTGTGCGGACAAGTACTCCACTCTGTGTACTGCTGTGGCCTGCCTCTGGCTATGGATGTTCCATGTGGTGCAGGGGAAAGGGCCCCAGCCTTCACCCAGGAAGAACTGAAGAGACTGGTGGAAGGGGTCCTGCCCCTGTACGGCAGACTCTATGGACGGCCAGTGGTACAGGTGAGTCTGGGTTTGGGGAGCACTGTGTGTGTAATGGATGGAGTGGATTGCTCAGATGTGCACTCCTTTGAGCCAGGATGGGGCTTGGTGCATGGAATGCTGCATGCCACTGTCCTGCATGTCTGGGAGTACTGTCTGTCCTATGTCTAACAGTCAGCCAGCTATTGCCGTCGTGCAGGTGCCTGACCTCTGTGTTTCTTCTCTGTGTCTCCCTACTAGGTCAGCACCCACCAGAAGAGGGCACATTGGCATGCCATCGACAAGGAGGTACGGACCCTGGGGGTCTACAACCGGCGGAGCACCCACTGTCGTAAGAGGTGGGAGGACCTGTGGCGCTGGGTGTGGAAGATCAGTGAGGCCCAGCTGGGGAAGTCCTCCCAAAGTGGTAGGGGTGCCTGTCGTGCACTGACCCCCCTCATGCGAAGGATCCTGGCGGTGGCGTACCCAGACCTGGATGGGCGCTTGAAGGCTGCACAGCAGTCACAAGGGTTTGAGTACTCACAGCCCATAATTCAGCCTGGAAGGCTGAGTGTGTGTGCAATAGGGCTCATGGTGCTTAGAGAAGGGTTTTTGACTGTTGTCCAGCTACTGTCTGCTCCCCAAAGAATGTAAGGGTGTCCCTGTCAGGTTTCACCTACCTCAGCTTCAATGCAATGACAGGATATGGGTGTAGGTCAGTATACTGCTCAGTAGTCAGGGCCATGGTCACGGACCTAGTGCACGGTGCTGCCTGTTGGGTGTGTCTGCTGGGTAGGTGTATGTCTGGCCATTGTCTATCAGCATTCAGCTACTTACAAGGGCCTCTCCTGTTTTGTCTCCCCATCCCTGTTCTCTTTTGTGTGTCTGGTACAGCATCAACATCAGGCGAGGGAGCTGAGGATCCGGCTAGTGGGGAGACAGCGGCCCACAGATCCACCGAAGCAGAGACAACGGACGCCCAGGGGACCAGTGGGTTGGAGGGCGAGGGGACTTCCCCGGGGAGGCTACTACCACAGGGGGTAGTGACTCTGAAACCTCCTCCGATTGGGGTCCTCCGGCGATGGCGGACACTAGTGGACAAATCAAGACTGTGAGATCTTCCGCCACCACCCATACCATCAGTGCCCTCCCTTCTGCTCCCCACCGAGTTGCCCGTGCCCGCCCACCCAGAAAGGAGGGTGTCTCCTTCACCCCAGGCACCTCCTCCCCTGCCCCAGTGAGCCCTGCTGCCCCCACAGAGGACACTATTGACCTCCTGAGAACCATCTCTGTAGGGCAGAGAACCATTGTCAATGCCATCCATGGGCTAGCATCAGAGGTGCAGCAGACTAATGCCTATCTGGATGGCATTCATGGTGCTGTGTCTGCCCTACAGAGATGTTTTCAGGCTCTGGCCCCCTCTTGGATGGCAGCCAGTTTCCCTGGCCATTCCGTCCCCCCTCCAACCTCCTCTACCCCTTCCAGCACCCCACTCCCTTCACCCGTCCAAGGCACACATTCAGACATGCAGTCAAGCACATCAACACACAAGAAACAGACTTCCAAACACAAGCACCACACATCCCACCACAAGCATTCGCACAGTCAACAGACACCTGCACACACAACAACGTCCACTTCCCCCAGTGTGCCCGCCTCTTCCGCATCCCTGTCTGTCCCCTCTACATGCACACCTTCATGCATTGCACCTTCACTCACTGTTACTGCTCCTCTACCTGCACTCACCACAATAGCAGACAGCCATACATGCACCCCATACACCACACCTGCACTCACCACCTCCACTGTAGTTGACACATGAGGCACACTCACCCGACTTGCAGACACCCACCCAACATACATCCACACTAGCTGTCTGTCTTCTCCCACTGTGTCTACCCCCCACCTCCCAAAACACTCAAATGCACCAAGACACCCACCCATCAGACATCCACCACAACACAGCATACTGAGCAGTCACCGGCACCTACTACACGCACACCTACTCCACATACATCAACTCCCTCTGCCTCCACTCCCACGCCCTCATCCACGCCCACCCCAATTGCTCCCAAAAACCTTTTCCTCTCCCCTGTAGAGCAGTTCGAACCCACTGGCCCACCCCATCTTGTCCCAAAACGTGCCCACCTCCTTGCCCTTTCCGCTCCTTCCACATTGGAGCCCACCCCGGTCTAGCTTTCTCATTCCCGTTCCCCTTGTCCAGTTAAGAAGAAGGCCCGCTCAGAGCCTAAGGCATCCTGCTCCGCCCGAGCCAAACAGCCCCCACCCCATCAAAGGAGAAGCCACCCCCCTTCAACCTCCTCACGCAAGTCTAAGTCCCACCCCTGTCATAAATCCCCACCCCCACCCCCGCCCCCATTCCGTGAGGTGCCTGGATCCCCCATGGTGCCCTGTTGAGTGGAGTACCCAGCACTTGTGGGATTCAGGTGTGACCAGATGTGGCCAAGGACAATTGGCTGTTTATGGACTGGCCATTGGCCCTGTTAGCATCATTTAGCTCACTGAGCTACTGAATAAAGTTTCTGTGTGTTCTGTTTTTGGGCTGCACGCAGTTCCACCCTGGTGTTTGTTTAAATAATTTATGGCTGTGGTGCTATTGTATGTCCTATGGCCAAATTGCAGTGGCCTTCGGTCGGGTACGTCCTTCTTGGTGTGGGGTGTCTGACTATTGCTGCTGGGAAGAGTTGGGGGGGCTTTGCGGGTGGGTGGAGTGGGTGGGTATGTAACTTTGCCCTTTCCTCCTTGTTTAGTAGGTTGCGGTACTTACCGTCATCATCTTCGTCGGCGGTCTCGGTTGTGTAGATATATGGCAAGGAGCAAGGCTGGCATGATCTGCAGCTCTCTGTCCATGGCTGCCGCTGCACATTTTGTTGACCTCCGATGAGTGTTTCCTTCTATTTGTTTCTTTTCTGCCTGGCTTTGTGTGGCGGTGGTTCCCGCCCCGGAATTGGCGGTGGAATGGTGGTTCATAATTTGATGGGCGGTTTGAGCCTTTCCGATGGGCTGTGGGCAGTCTCTGCCGTGGTCAGCGGGACTCCTTTCCTGGCGGTGGGTGGTGCACGGGATACATTTAATTTATTATGTGGCGGTCCGGACCACTCCTCTGTTGGCAGTTTCTACAGCCACCGTCGGCGGTGCGGACGGACCGCCATGTTCATAATGAGGGCCTAAGTCAGCTATTCATACACTCTCACAGCTACTCACACATCCACTCACAGACCCATACAGCCACGTGCACATCCAGTCATACACCCATGCAACCAATCAGATACCCACTAACAGACCTCTTCAGCTACTCACACACTCACCCCCTCACACATACAGCCACACGCACACACATACTCTCAGACATACAGTCATTGACACAGCCACTCACCCATCGATACAGTCACTTACACAACAATTCGCTCACCCATACAAACCTTCTCAACCAACTGTACAGGCAGTCACACAGCTATCCACCAATGCATCCACTCACACACCCATTCATTCACAGAAACATTTACTCACATACCCGCTCACTCTCCCATACTGTGACTGACACAGCCAATCACTTATGCATACGAGGAAATATCGGAAAACAAGGAGGGGACCTAGAAAAAACAAAAACAAGAGGTTACCAACTGAGAAGCAAACAAAAGAACTGAGTAGATCAATGGAACTGGAACAGGATGTAAACTTAATAGTCAATCTTTCAAACCATGAATTGACACAAGATGAGAGAACCCTCTCAAATAGGGGGCTGAGGTTCTGTCCTGAAAAGCACTAGGATTATGAAGAAACTAGAGTGGATTTATACAAATATATACACAAACTAAAATTGGAAAAATTATTTGCAAAGAGTTCACCTAAGGAAGTAATCAACAATGACGGTGGTCTGACCAACTCGAGTTTGAACATTCACCAAAAATCAGACATTAAAACTGCATTTGATTTGATGCATAATCTTGAAGATGATCAGCTCACAGAGACACAAGTACTGGAGGAGTTGCAGATTGAAACATCTAGACTCTGTCGTACGGCCTTTAAGCCCAAATCCAAATCTCTGTCCAGCACTGTCACCTGGCAATCGGATGGATACATTACATGATTTGGTAGTTGAGGATCTTGATAAGATGATTAAGATCAAAAATAAGAAAAGTGAAAATATCAGTATACAGGAACGGCAGGCACTTAAGGCACTTATGGAGAACAACAACCTGGAAATTAAACCAGCGGATAAAAGTGGGAATATAGTGATTATGGAGAAGAAACAATACATGCAGGAGGCGTATCATCAATTAAATGACAAAAATCACTATTTGAAATTGCAAAGAAATCCCACTAATGGTCTGTTTTTCAAGTTGAACAAACATCTGGACTCGTGGCATGAGGATGGCCTGTTAAATGATGATGAAAAAACATTCCTTAAAAATGAAAATCCTACACTTCCCACAATATACTTCCTCCCGAAAATACACAAAAGCTTAAAAAAAAAAAACAGAGCGTTCAATTGTTTCGAGCTGTGGAGCATTATATGAAAATATTTCCACTGATGTGGATTACTTTCTGGCACCGTTAGTACAAAACTTGAGTTCTTACATTAGGGACACAGGTGATTTCTTGAGGATTCTTGCTGACATTGAATAGGAAGAAGGCTATAAATTGGTCACCATTGATGTGGTATCTCTTCATACATCTATTGACCATGAGACTGGATTGAAAGCAGTGCAATATTTTTTACAACAACGTGACATTGGTCAATTGAAACACTCTCAAATGCTGTTGAAGACGATAGAACTATGTCTGAACAATAATATATTCCTATTCAATCATCAAATCTTTGCCCAAATCCACGGAACAGAAATGGGCATTTCTTTTTCACTGAGCTATGCTAACCTGACCATGGGTTGGTGGGAGGAACAGGTAGCCTGGGGAGGTGACAATGAAAAACTAGCGGAGAAAGCCGTTATATGGTTAAGATTTATAGATGATCTCTTTATCATTTGGAATGGGACAGAAAAGGAATTCCTGCAATATTTTGAAAAACTCAATCAAAATGATATGGACTTCCAATTTACATACAATATGAGCAAAGAACCGGTCCAATTCTTGGACATGATGGTAAATGTAGAGAATAATCGGATTCAGACAACTCTATTTCAGAAGGAAACTTCGACTAACAGCATTTTGCATGGAGATAGCTTCCATCCAGTTTCACTGAAAAGAAGTATACCCTATGGAGAATTTGTTAGGCTATAATGAAATTGCTCCAGGGTGAGAGAAATGGAACAATAATTTAATGAGACAAGACAGAGATTTCTCCAAAGAATATATTGAATAAATCTGTGATGGCAAAACGTCAGGAAGACTCAACTATTAGATTTGTAATGACATTTACCAAGGAGAGCCATCTGATTGTAAAGATTGGGATGTTATAAGGAAGGACCCTGAGGTGGGTAAGTTGGTGGGTGAAAAACCTATGGTTACCTATAAGAAAATACCATCTCTACAGGACCTTTTGGTCAATAGCCACTTTCAGATCAAAGAACAGTCGAATTGGCTCTCCAGCCAAACAGTTGGTTTTGTTTGCCTTAAGAAGTGCAAAGCATGCCGCATTGGGATGAACGTGAAGGAGTTTAAGGACTCTGGTGGTAATAAGATGACTATCAACAAAAGGATCATGTGTAACTCCAATTACGTGGTATATGTAATTCAATGTACTTGTGGTCTGCGTTATGTGGGCAGCACAATTTGCCCTCTAAAAAAACGCATTTTAGAACATATTAGAGCTGTGCAAAATAAGGGCACAACCTATGCTATTGCAAAACACTTAATGACTCATAACGGAGCTAAATGGACACACATGAAATTTTTTGGTATTGCAAGTGTAGATAGCAATGAAAGGGGAGGAGATAGAGAATTACAACTGAGACGTTTGGAGTCACGGTTTATAATACAGCTCAAAACCAAGAGTCCGAGGGGCCTGAATGGGGATGAAGAGTTGCATTATCATCTGTAACTTGAGGAGAAATAATGTTCTTTTTAACGGCTATTAGATGATAATATCTGAGGATGTATAGACAGAGTGCATTTACAGAGAAACATCAATGAGATAATTAGGGAGATTCAGTATATATGTGATAACTTGTGAAAATAGAATAGGAAGTGCACCAATCCATCATCAGAAGAATAGAAAATCTAGCAATATTCTCATGGAGTAAGGCTGGAAGTTTGCATAGGGTAGGTTTAGGAATGGACCTGGTTAATATTTTTGTTATTAGCGACATTCTTTGCACATATTAATTTCTGTATTTTGTATGATGCTGGGTGGTTGTTGGTGTGGTTGGGATCTTGGTGTACAACACTTTATTGATTTTTAATATTTAATAGACTACATGTCCCATAATGCACTAATAAGGGTAATGGGAGAGAAACTATATATAGGGGGCATGGAGATAGGACTAATTTACTGTGATCAAGACCAGTAGGTCGAAACGCGTCAGTGGTGAAGGATGGTGACTTCTTTTTGACTGCAATAAAGAAAAAAAGAGAAAGAATTTCCTCCTGGAGTGCGGTGGTAAAGTTGCTTGCAACTGTTTGTTTTTGGATTTATGAGAGGAAATGGTCCATTCCTCACACCGGCACCAGCATGAAAAAGCACGCGGTAAGGAGGACCAGTTTGTTTGTTTTTATATATATATATATATATATATATATATATATATGTATATATATATATATATATATATATATATACATGCTTTAATACAATCATGTGTGGAGTCTCTTTTGTGGTGTGGTCATTGTGTCACTGGTGTGAGTGGGCTGCGCAAACACTTTACACCTTTACACATTGCCTCTGGGGATAAGCCTGACTGCTCTGTGCCAAGCTACCAAGGGGGTGAGCCCAGGTTATCTATGATGTGTAACGTACTTGCCCTGACCACAGTGGTGAGTTCTGCTTGGCTTAGGTGCATACCCTAGCTAACCAGAAACTCCATTTCTAACACAAATGTTTTTAGAACTATTCAGCACTCCAAAAGCAACCAAATTGTAGCAATGCCTAAAACCACTAAATAAATGAATAGCTATACATCAAACAGATCATGCTAATTCTTTGTATGCTTTCTTACATTTTTGTAGAAATATAAAAGTCTTAGGGATGCGTAATTATGATATGGAATCCAGCTATGTGCCGAGGCTGCCTAGCCTAAACATCGGATATGTCACTCTCCAAAGGTGTTTCACTGTGTTGTGAATCCATTCGGAGTCGGTTTGCTTTGAGTATTGTTCAAATAATGTAGATAATGCTGTTATACTTTTTGGCAGCCAGCCAGGAGCAATGTGAAATAAAACGTGCACTCTTTGTCCTTTAGTGTAATGTTGTTATCATGTTCGCCAATTTTGAACAGTGTACACATATTAGCTGCGTACATTTCTTTAAAATCAAGCAGAGATGCTGTGACAAATGACTGTAGCCCCTGCAATGAACACTAGGACGCAAGAAACAGTGATGTGAAAGAACTGTGTTGTATTTGCAAGCGTGCCTGATTACAACAAATAATGAGAATCTAAAGCTGATGCTGGCCTGCCATGGAGGAGAAATCCCCATTGCTAAGAATGTATCATTATCTAAGATCAGAAGTTCTCATCTGCTGGAGCCACAGCTCTGGAGGCTTAGCCGAGAGGCAGCCGGAATCAAAGGATGCTCGCCCCCTGCAACGGGCTCCAAAGAGAATATCTAATCGTCTCCAGCATAAAGAAAGGTGAGGGGGCTCTGCAGAGGAGAAGGTTTGAATATGTAGGTTACAATGGAACCATGTGGAGAAGCTCCTTTAATAAGTACTCCATGGAAGGGTTTTTAGTGTGCGCGAGAAAAGGACTGCTAAATTAGACAAATGATGTGGTGGGATTAGGCAGGCATCAGGCAACAAGCAGTACACAAGGTTTGGCTTCTGAAAGTTCATTATGGCATCCAATTAGTGTAATCCCTTTGGTATCCTCTCCAATGCTGAAGGAAGGAGCTTGAGAGTTTCTGAACAAACTTTACTGTTGAGAATCCCCGAGAGCAAAGCCGTAGCTTGTCCTAGCTTTGAGCGTAGAATTCACGCGTTCCTTAGATACCACCGGTTTACTCTTGAAAGAATAGTTCTAGCAAATGTTAGGTAAACACCAGCTGCTGAGTAAATCATTTAATATTAAATAAACATCACACCTCTTCTACGCCAGGGCTGCAAGCAGAATACTTCAATAGGTGTCTGTTCAAAGGTGTTACAGAAGTTACAAAGGTAGTACAAAGTCTAGAGGATGATCAATGTCCAATTGATCAGGACTTTGTTTATGTTAGCAGAAAGCAAGCATTGGAAAATTGAGTCTGCATTTATAGGTATTGTTCTCTCCTATGGAACTCCTATGAGGGTTTATTAGCTGCTCGCTGATCTTTAAGATTTTCGTGTGCATTATATTTGTTGGTGCCGCTCCAATGCAAACATGCATGTCTTCTTTGGAAAGTGAGGAACAGAGGCACTGCTTTTGTGACTCATAAATGTTATTTAAGAAGTAAATACAGTAGAAATAGGACTTAAGTAATGTGAGACAGGATTAATGTAGAGCAAAAATTCAGTGACTCAGTGCAGGAGTTTCATCTGAAGAAGGAATTCCCGATCGTGTGAAATATGAAAATGATATAAATGCAGTCCTAGAATGTGCAGCCTAAACCCCTGGCATTAGTCGAACAGCTCAGTGCACAAAAAAAACAATACTGGCCTTGGACATGGTGCATAAGATGCTTAACCCACATTTCGTTTTGGGGATGTTCATTACTCTGGGCTGAACTGTTCAAATCGCCTACACTTATTTGTTAGATTGCTATTGGCACTGTCCTTGCAGATTAGTGAAGGACCCTATTGTTCCCTTTGTCATAAGATGGAAACCCGACTGATAATACTATCATATGACACCATTGCACTTAAAAGACGACAGAATCCCAATAGAATAATCGGAGAGACACACAAGAATAGGAAAAGAGAGACTGAAATAAAGGGGGGCTGCACACAGTTGATAATTATGTTCACTGTACAGGGTCTTGACATTACCAGCGTGAGGCCTTTGTCAGGGATTGGTATAGTTCACAAATTACAGGTTTTGCACCACGTCTAGAATGAGTTTAAGGAAGAGTTACTGAGTCAATGTGGGATGGGCGATGGAGGGAGGTGGGCCTATGCTGAAAGTCCTTCCATTTTACTACAAAGAGAGAATCATCATTGAAGGTTAACCCAGTGTGTTGATTGGCTATACCTCTTATCCAAATCAGATGTTTTGTGCTGCTACCAATTTCATTCTTGAAATATTCTTTACCTATCGCAATAGGTAAATGGTATCTTAACTATTTATCTCCAAGCATTTCGCTATAGAAATATGGAGGAAAAATAAAGTAATGTTATAAAAGTACACAAATAATATCACTTAAATCTCAATATATTATATTCCTTACACATATATTCCCTTACTATGTAATCATGTATCTATGTATTTATTACTTTAGTCCTACTGTACAAGGGGAAAAGAAAAAACAAATTACTCCGTCTCAACTTCACCCTATACCTCTTTCAATCAATCCTCTATCTCCATTCTCTGTCTCATCTTTAACCCATTCTACTACTTTGATCTTCAAAATAACCCTTCCAAGACTCTTCCCTCATCTACCCCTCCTGGCTCACACCAAACCCCATTTTACTACTATGTCCTCCCCAATCTCTTTCTACAGACTCTTCCCTCCTCCATCTCTCCTTTACTCTTTCCAAACTCATCTTGCTACTATGATCGCCCCTCCTCTGTACCACTATTATTCTCTTCAATCTAACTTACAGACTCATGTCCTCTGCTCAAATTAAATCATATCTCCCATACTAATACTAATATTGTACTTATTTTCCCTATACCAATCCACCACTAATCCTTTTGGGTTCCAAAGTAGAGTGCTACTTACCGAAAAACTTTGACGCCTTATCAGGTGTAGTAAGCGCTATATAAATACAATTACAACAAGGTGAATTATGATAATTGACTGCAGACCGTCTTACTTGTAAAGGGCGCAGGGGCCAAGACTATAGATACAAAGCACTCCGTTGCATGTGGGAGATATTAAAGAGGTGGCTCACTGTCTCAATAGACTCTTTTTTCCCATCGTTAACATGCATTCAGTTTTGTTGGAACAGGTATCTTTTCAGTAACGGTGACTGAACCGTGGGCCACTGTGTCTGTCAATCCCCTGTCTCATTGTCCTTATATGATCAACTACATTCTGCACACAAAAGATACATGTGAACTGTCTATTTACCTTGGCTTATATATATTTCAATAGGATATACTTAGGCGGTCAGTCTGATCTTGGCGGTGTGGGCCGCCATGCCGGTGGTGGTGGGAAAACCCGCCAGCCGGCATGGCAGCCCACATCGCCCCACTCACCGCCAGGCTGCCTCCGTCAGGCAGCCTGGCGGCAGTTGGCATCATCATCCGACAGGGCAGCGGTAATGATCCCTCAGTCTCTAGCCTTTCCCTGGTGGGAAAGGCTGGCAGAAGGGGTGCACGGGGGCACCCCTGGGGGCCCCTACACTGCCCATCCACTTGGCATGGGCAGTGCAGGGACCCCTGTGCAGTGCTCCATCACGCAGGTCACTGCCCAATTTACGGGCAGTGATCTGCGTGACAAATGCAGCTGCACCCGCCACACAGAGGCATGGAGCCGCCGTCAATATCTCGGCCAGGCATTCCTCTGGGCCGGCGGGCGGAAACAATGTTTCCGGCTGCCGGCCCATAGGAATGTTCTTAATACGTCCGGCGGGGTTCGGGGGAGCTGGCAGTCACTAGTAAGACCGCCAGCATGAACACGGTGGTTTCAACCGCCGTGTTCATTATGAGGGCCTTAATGTCCTGTTGAACAGGTGTCAAATGGTGTACTGTGTCACAGACTCTCAGGAACCTTGAAGAGTGAGTGGTAAAGGGACATAGAAAGAGCAAAAAGCCATAATTGATTGTTTATGTGTGGGAAGGTGTCCCTTCCTGCACATAATTAATCATTAGATAATGATGATTTGCTACTTCTATGTGTGCTGCAGAATGCAGCACACATAGAACCAGCAAATTACCATTATCGATTATTTATGTGCAGGAAGGGTCACCTTCCTGCACATGAACAATCATTCCCTACGATACAGGCACCCTTGCACTATGGTGCAAGTGTGCCTGTGTTGGCACTAGGCTGCTAAATGTAGTTCCAGTGCTAGGGGATACACAGGGGTGCACCATATTTTTGTAAATACGGCATATACCTGCGTTTCTGAAGTGATGCAGCACAGCGCTGCCAATTTTGGTGCAGCACCACACTACGCCACTTCCTCATAAATGAGGCCCTAAGAGCGTCTGACAGGTGCAGCTTAAACCCCATTGTAGGCAATGGAGGGATAGTCAATATTTCAGGTGAAGGGAACTTGGAAGAGCTGCAGGATTGTTCAAGAATCAAGGCTCAATGACTCTGCATCCTCCGAAATGACTGAGACTGAAGAAACTGGAAAGGAGAAAAGTGGAACAGGGCAAATGTAAAAAAATAAATGCTAAATAGAACACTTCACTGAAAAGAATAAAGAGGTTGGAGCACTAGAGGAAACATGGAGCTTTGCTACTGAAGAATACAGGTGCGGAGCTCTAGCAGTCAATATTACAATAACTCTATAGTCGGGGCGGACCAAGATCTGCCATTGCTGTGCAGTGTTTCTTTTGGACACTAGTGACAACTGCAAAAAAGCTGGTCCGGAGAGCATACTAAATCAAGACAATCACTCAGTTTTGCATGTGCTGATGCACATGAAGTATTAATCTTGAGACTCTGCCACACACTTGACAGTACTTATGCAGAAATCTATTCTTCTCTAAATGAGGGTCTAAACCAGGGGTCTCCAAATTGGGGGGAGGGCCCCCATAAGGGGGGCCTCAAGTGATCCCAGGGGGGGGGGGGCACTAGGCTCTGGCCAAAAGAAGCATTATGCTGATAAGAGGGCATTGTTTTTAGCTAAAAATGAGCATCAGTAAACCGCTCTGTAATGGGGAATCACTTATATCCAAGCGTGGAGCATGTGTCAAAAGGGAAGGGACTCCAAATGCTCTTCAAAACCCCCATCCAACCACTTATAATAATAACACTATGGATACTTTTATACCTAGTAAGGCCCGTCTGATCAGAATAGTATTTTTGTCATCATGTATTTGATTGCATTTTTCAAACAGGAACAGAACTCAATTGCAATGTTTAAATAAGTCCAGACATTTAAACATTGCCAATTTAATGGAATGTGTGAAAAATTTGAAGGGGGGAACCAATGATTTTTTTTCCATGGAGGAACGGCATTAAAAAGTTTGAAGACCACTGGTGAAAATTGCATTATCTACTTTTTCTTAGTTGATGGAAACATTTTCTTTGGCATCAATGAAGGGTGCCAAATAAAGGGCTAATAGAACGATATTTTGAAAGTAGGCCTTTTTGTATGAAGCCATGAATCACTCAACAGATTGATTAAATGCTGGCTGTTCTCCTGTAAATGCCCTCAGCTTAGGATTCGCAGCCTCTATGTCTTAGAGCCTTGACATGGACTTTGGGGCAGTCATATTCAGGCGTGTACTTTACCCATTGTTAAAAGCTTCCAACCTTTTCAGCCATAGCATATGTTTACCCTTTTTAAGTGACAAACTAGAATTGAGGCTTTTGATACATTTATTGAAAGCTGGTTAACCGATAAATAATTTTCTTTATTTTTTATTCTTGACAGATATTAGCAGAGCTCAACACATCAGTGTGAATGTTTGTGAACCATGATACATCACCATGTTTAGCAGTAGCTGATGACAGTGAAGAGAGCCTCTACATAAACGGTGATATTAGTCCAAAACTAGAGTTAGCGACTGAATAATTCAGAGTCACAAATATTGATAGCAATAATTTAAAAAGGTGGCTGATTCTGGAGCCTACAGGTGCACATAAAGGCAGTAATCTCAGTAATCTCTGCATACAGAAGTACAAGCACTGGTAAATCTTCAAGCTAAGGCAGAAGTTGTTGAATCCCCCATGTGAATTGGGCAAATCTGACCAGTACAGGTTAAACACTGGTATGGACAGCGTACAGCACAACATAAGACCATCTAATACGATTGTCTTGGTTGCACAGCAGCTCTCATTTTTTACCATCACCATGGCCCAGGCCTTATTGTTAAGCTATTTAAAACTAGTAACGTGTGTCAAACCAAAACTCCAAGAAGTCAACAGGACACCCAAACATTTGTTCTAAGCTACTGCCTGTGGATGCGACCCCTAGGTAGTGCAATTTGAGGCACGTAATGCTGCTGCCAGCCAAAAAATCCAGCTTAAATATTTATTAGAATATTCTCCAATCCAGTTTCTAAATATCAGCTGAATGAAGTTGCAGTGCTTAGCTTCCACACACTTCATGACGATTGCTTGTAAGATTTGCAAAGATGGACTTTGCACAAGAAAAATGTAGCAAATCCACATTTTACAAAACATTTCTGCTACAAAGAGGAAGACACACCACAACAAAGTGAAACTGATTAATTAACCTTCCAGGACGTTTTCCCATCTTTACACATGATCTATGAAACTAATTTAATAGAATTTACCGTACAGTGATTCTTTTTGTTTCATTTATAAGCAGCTGCTCTGTTTTTCTCCTCGTAAGCAGCACTCATCTGCACTTTAAAGGAGGGGATGCCTGCAGGTGGTTGCAGTGAGTGAATGCTCTCACCTGCAGGATGAAGTCTGGTCCTTGGGACCTATACGCCCATCAAGAGGGGTGCCTTCATGTGGTGTACTGACTGTGCACCACCTCTTTGTTGCACAGAGTCAGTGTGCTTTCTGATGGCATCTTTGTCTTTGTGTTTGCTTCCATATTACAGCACAGGTGCAGAGGCAAAGCGCATCTCTCATTTGCATGCAGCCACACCCCAAGTAAATGAGAGAGCATCCCTTGGAGATTGTGCTGGCCCTTCATGTGCACCAATAGGAGGGGGCAGTAAATGGATGCACACACCTGTCGCACCCCAGGGTACTGTATGTAATACAACCCTGGGTTTTGTGGTCAAATCTCCCCACTCTGGTAATGACATTATTCTAAAAAGGACTTGGCATCTCAATCCCTTGTGTTTCTTTATTCATTTTGGAGACATTATTAAAGATTCAAAAACATTGGGATTAACAGTTATCATGAGTAGATGTTGTCTGGCTGGCCATATATATCTGAAGAGACAGAAAAGGACATTGTGTCTCCCCTTTAAAATGTAATAAGTGTATGGTATTTGTGTTGTTGCCTTGTTGTGCGTGGTTCTACACAGTCTCATCCTAGTTGCCCAACCTTTGATACAATCTTCTATAGGAGCTGTCTTTAATGGACACTAAAATCATATGAGAACCTATGCAATGGAAAGAGAATATGAAGACATACATGGAGTAATTTGTATGGTAAGTTACCAAGAGGGGTCAGGTCACGCAAATATTTGGGCACATTGATTAGATCTTCAGTCTGACGATCTGAAGAAGACCAGCCTACCCAAGTTGTACAGATGTTTTCAGTTCAAGAAAACTGGTAATATTTCCCCTCCAATTGGAAAGCCAAAATCCTGATTTCCAGTTGATAAACCTGGATTACCATGGATTTCCTACAAGCTTAATTCAATAGGGCTTCTGTCCTGCTCTTGTTTTTATTATTTTAAAAAAAATATGTAGCTGCACAAATATGCAAGTCAATGACGCATTCAATGACTCTTCATCAGGACAGGTGGATTATAAAATACATTAAACTGTCTTGTTTCATATTTAAATAGTTTAGATAGTAAGTTAGCATTGCTAGCTAGCTTGCATGTGTTTTCTTTCAACCATTAATGACCCTTTCAATTACTATTTCTGATTCTTAGGGACTGCACACTCTACAAAACCGAAAGAATAAAGATAGGCCTTATGAGCCTAATGCAAAAATTGATTAGTCATCTTCTGAGGCTAGGCCACTGAAAATGGAAAGAGCAAAAAAAAAATGATTAGATGGGTCAGGCTAGTGCTTTATTTTATTTGCTTCTATTATTTCACTTCCATTTTGTGACCCCTCCCCAGCTATGTGCCTTAAACAGCCAAGTGAGCAAAATACAAAGAAGGTAGTAAAAACACGGACTGTGTGCTGTTTATTCATGAAATTTTAAAAGTGTTTTCCCTTACCAGTTATTTCTTGGCTTTTGTGCATTTTGTACTTTATAACTGCTGTTTTGTTCTACCTGTGACTAGCTACATTTCTCTCCTAGTTTGTACTAAGCCCCCCTCCCCACAAGGTAAAAGGCAAAATATACCTCAGAGACTAACCAGAGTGTGTTTAAGAGACTGCTTAATCTGCTTTATTGTTTAAACTGTGTTTAGAAAGTATATGTAGCACTCGTTTTTGGCTTGAAAAAGTGATCAATGTGTGTCTAAAAAGCAATAATTTAGTGATTTCAGGATTGGCCTTACCTCCAGAGCTGAACAGGAAACTAGAAAGTGTAAATTGAGCCTGTCTGTATTCAAGGAGATTCTACATTCAGGAGCATCTGCCTGCCCCTCTCCAGCAGTCTGTGCCTTAGGTCACTTGCCCCTTATATAAGTTTTTACTGGTTGTTGCATCTGTGCTCTGATTGGTTGCTAGGGCTCGGGTTTCTATTGCACTAAGAGCCTAGGGTTTGAGTTCTGATTGGCTGTTAGGACTAAGGTTCTGATTGGTTGCTAGGGCTAGGGTTTTTCTTTACTAAGGACTTAGGGTTTGAATTTGATTGGCTGTTAGAGCTACAGTTCTGAATGGTTCCTAGTGCTAGGATGCCAATTAAACTTAGGGTTTGGGTTTTATTGGCTAATAGTGCTGTGATTAGATGATAGGACCAGATCTCCCGTTGGCTCAGAGGTTTAAGACTAGGGTTCTGAGTGGTTAGGGTTAGGACTAGGATTCCCATTGTCCAGTAGAGCTATTTAAGCCCAGGGTTCAGGGTGTTTCATCCTGGGCATCGAGGCTAAAGATGGAGAGGATAAGGGCAGTTTCCTGTTTGGGCTTGTTCAATCCAAGTTGAGTCTAGAGCCAGAAATGATAGCCATTTTGCCATTCACCAACAACCACCTTAAGGCATCCACATCCACAAACATAGTAACACTCTCTCATTATAAGCAGATTACTCACTTACCACAAACAAACCCTATCCACATCACAGTGTCTCACCAACCACGACAAAACCACACAAACCACACCTATACATGCTCCTACCCTATTACCACACTATGGCATCTTCCTTCTCACACAAAACACCACTCTGTCCTATACCACTAACAAATCCAGACATCACAAACATAACACAAAGCCACATTGTACATAACTTTAATGCATCCAGAAGCACACTTCCTATTCAGACAAAATTCCAGCTCTATCCTCTCCTTCTTTCTACTAGACCACTTTTTGCCAGCACTACACCCACAATCAGGCTTCCATCATATCATCCACCAATACCCTCTTCAACTTTTTACAAAAACACACAACCAAACAATCCTTACACTGCACTCCACCACAAATATTAGCTCTTCCAGTGACTAAATCTGAGACAAACACTCATAACTCTTGTCCATCCCCTCCTACACACCACATACACTCTTCCAAAACAGATCACCACCCCCTTACCATTAACACTCCACTCACCAACAGTACTTTACATACAAATCCTTCTCAGAAAACCACTACATCAATATCTCCTCTCACTACTCCACAAAAATAAAACATAGCACACACATTAACGTATCAAAATCTCTCACAAGCATACACTTTCATAATACTTTTCTTTACAAATTAAAAACATACACCCACTCCCACCCTTATTACTATACAAATAACACACAACAAATAACACACATCCTAAACCATCTTTATTCCCAACCAGTCTATCTTCACCAACACCAATTACAAATACACCAACACAACAACTCCCATTTACCTGCCTCTCTTCCATTGCACAATTTAGAGCCTTAAAATATGACCCACATGCTCCACCACCACTCCTAGCCCATACACTTTCTACCCTAAACAGAAGCAACCAAAATAAACAGCAGGCCATTCTTCCCAACCTCGCATCTCCATGTCTATTACACAAGGCTACTCTACAAAAACAATGCAACTCATCATCTCAGTCTCAACAACCATCTCCACCACCAAAACATACAGACCCAACACAATGCCTTCTAAACCTGCTGGACGAAGAATATCATATAGAAAAACAACACTAGTCCGACCCTCATTCAGTTAATACCAGCACTAATGACACACCTGCTACAGGTTAAAAATATACCGCTCACTCTTCTACAAAACAAAGTCATACAACCACCAGAACACATTCTCTAAAATGCCTACTAATAAATACTAGATCACTCTCTGGAAACAAGCAGTACATCTACGACCTACCCTGACACACCACCTGACTTACACTTCACAACTGAATCATATTCGGGAGATGACATGGCTTTAGTGTTGCATGAATCCGTTTCTCCTACACTATCAAACTATCACACAAAATCATATAGGCAAAAGAGGTGGTGGACTAGCTGCTATATTCAAACAAACAATAAATCTCACCAAAACTGATGATATTTCCATACAAGGTTGTGAGGCCTTCGTCACCAGATGCAATCCTACACCAACTTACTCATGTAACTTCCTCCTCCTATACACATATAAAATGCAACATTCCCAGAGTAATGCAAATAACTTTATAAAAATCTCACCAAATTTCATAAACTTAAATGCACAGAAGGAACTCATCCCATTAATCAAGAATTGACATACAAACTGGCAAATCATTACACAACCAAAGCAGAGAAGTTGGACTCCTGTTTAAAACAAAGGAAAACCACCAGCACCAATATATTTACAACAATCTCATCTAAAACTAAGCTAACCTCGCCTCTCCATTCCTTCAAATAAATATCACAAAGTGAATTTATAGATATGATCAAAGCAAGCAGGCCTTCTGGCTTCCTTTCTGGCTCTTGCCCACCACACATTTTCAAGAACATACTTTTATCTACCTCTGCTGCCACACCAATAAGAATAATCATCAGGGATGACCTTAAAAACACAGAAGACAGCAATAGTTTTAGTGCATTACTTTTCTTGAATCTCACAGCTGCCTTTGGCACAGTTGACCATGACACAACAATACAAATACTCTACGAAGCTGGCATAGAAGGGACTGCTGCTGACTGGATCACATGCTATCTTCATAACAGAACAAATGTCATCCATACTCCCCATTTCTCATGCAAACGGTACATCACAAAAGCAGGGGGCCCTCAAGGCTCAATCATATCACCCATACTTTTCAAAATCTACATGAAGTCATTACCGGTAATGATCAATGAATTTCATCTCACATGCTACAACTATACAGGTGACACACAAATGCTACTTAAACTGGAAATCCCAAAAGACAATGGAAACTCAAAAATCTTCAGTTACCCTAGAGTCGTTGATCAGTGGATGACATGGAGACTTCTCAAATTGAATGCTTCCAAAATGGAAATACTCACATGTGGCGATTGGAAAAAGGATGACCACTCTGCGCCTGGCGATCTGGGACCACCTCCTGAAGTATTAAATGAAGTAAGAAACTTTGGAATTACCATGGACTCCAAATTAACAAGGAATGCCCAGGTGGACAAATTAGCAAGATCAAGCTTCATCACCATGGAAACTCTGCAACACATCTTCCCCCACCTGGAATGTCCACACAAGGTTCAGGCTACTATCTCTCTTGTACTGTCCAAATTGGATAACTCCAATGGCCTCTACCATGGAGCATTTCTATCAACTATGAAAAGACTATGATAGAGATCAAATTTTACTAATACATTAGTGGCACAGAAGTTAGCATATGGTGACTTACAAACCTTTATTTAAAAGCCTAACAGTGAAATAAACATGAAAATGTAAACTTCGCAAGGCGCTGTACGCATACCGCTGTGGAACCCCTCCTGGCTTTTCCCTGTCAGGCACCCACAGGGTGAAGCCAGGCATCCAAGCACTGTCAGGGCCATTGTGGAGATTAAGCAAGCTATTGCCCAGAGTTACAGAGTGGGACCAATTAATTAGATTAGGCACCAAGCCGAGAATTATCTGGTCAAGGGAATTGAGCCTAAGACCCACCGAGGCAGCAATTGAACCCTGGTCCCAGGCCAGATTGCTGCAGTAGGGTCTGCCACTCTAACCATTGTGCCACACTTCTCCAAATGTGCATGTTTTACAATGGACAATGTGGCCTCCATTCATATTTGTCATTGTGTTTTAACATGAAAGATATTGTGCATTTATATTTCAGTGAATTATTGATAAGAATTAACTTTGAAAGTATTATCTTTAAGAAGAAACAGAAGATGTGAATAATATTAAGACTACTAAATGAACATTAATTAATCATACTAATACTGAGTTACATGGAATTTTACTAACGTGAGTTACATGTGTGCAGAAAAATAAATGCATGTTTAAGCGTGTTTTAATATGCCATAAATGATGTTTGTAATTAAATAGTTTGCTTTCTTTATTTGATTCATAATTTAAGGTGCACAATAGGATTTATGTATAATATGCATTTAGGCTTTCTTAGTTAGACTAGGCATGAAGATCCATTTTTGCAGCATTAGAGGAAAATTATTTGCTTATTCTGTTCCCTCTGACCTGAATTATTCCCTAGGTTGCTGATTTGATGTTGAATGTCCTATTGCATGGAAGACAAAGAACATGTTTCAGTGTTAACCAAGTCAAAATATTTATTTTTAGGTGTCAAACAAGATAGGAAATCTTATTAATGTTTACGTGATAATTGTTCAGCTCATCCTGTGTACTGTGAGAAAGGATCCCAAAGTAACAATCAATTAGAAATTGTACATTTGGCAAAACTGTATGAAATCAATGAAATTACTATGCGTTTTCCTGGAGAAAATCTGGAATAGTTGAAAACTTGACATGGACATTTCTGAGTGAGAGACTTTGAAACTTGTAGTCAGTCAGTCTTAACATGCTGATGATCCCGGACATGGTGCTGCTCTCTGATATTTCAGAATCCCTCTAACCATTAGCTATCTTCTGAAGAATAAAGTCGTCCCTTCTAATTTCCCAATTTACTTGTGCTGTTCAGTACTAATGTGCCCAACTCATTCTAAACTGCTGACGTGTCCAATGTGCAGCCCATGTTCTGCACTGTCCTGATGCTGCTGTCTACTGATGTTGCGAGAAGGTGAACACTCTGTTTGATGAAACTTTCCTGTCTGCTGTCCTACGAGGAAAGGTGTTACTAAATGTGCTTTCTTGTTTCCTTTTCAGCTTAGTTCATTACAACAGCATTTTTTTATAGTAAGTTACCCTAGTTAGATAATTTTACTAAATAATTTTTGTCTTTTCCTTTTTGCTTTTGCCTGCATCTGTTTGCCCATTGGCACGCGTGCAAGTCCAAATTCATCTTAGAGATAAGGATGGTCCAGCCCTGAAATTGATTGTTAAAACTGTATTCTGATGATTTATTGATGCCACCATCATCTGCTTTGGTATCTGAAATTAATGTGCATATTATAATTTTGTTTATTTATGTAATTCTTTTGGAGTAACTAACGATGTTGGTGTTTAATAGACTTAGGCCCTAATTATAGCATTGGTGAAACATACCGCCTACTGCCACGGTGACGGCCGCTAACTTACCGCCACCGCGGCTACCATCCGTCCGCCATATCATGAACACTGCCTGACTTCCGCCACAATAAGGGCGGAAATCCGGCAGTGCTCATGGTGGTGGACGGTGGTAAGCTGGTGCTGTTACTACCAGCACTGCCACACTGGTAGAATGCCACCAGCCATATTATGACCAGTAATACAGCCTGGTGATGTCTGCTGGCGGGGCGCTGCTGGCGGTACTAGCGCCCCTCCCCGTTCCCTGCCAGAAGACCACCTCGACAAAGTTAAGTCAGGCTTCCGACAGGGAACGAGGGTGGGAGGGTGGGGGTTGTTTTGTGTGTGTGTGTGCCTGGGTGTGTGCATGAATGTCTGAGTGTGTGTGTGTGAATGCGTCTGTGTGTGTTGTGTTGTTTGCGTGGGTGTATGAATGTGAGTGAATGCATGTAAGAATGGTGAGGTGAGTGCGTGTCTGCATGTCAGTGTGATTGTGTGTAAGTATGTGTGTGAGTAGTCAAATAAGCTATATTTGACAGACGTTTGCCATAAAATCATACATACAGAAAACAAAATCAATACATTAACCACAAACCAAACATATAAGTAAAGCATTAAGACTCAGGTAGAATGGATGTTGTTGAGACAAAATAAAACTGTACAATACAGTGTTCTGAAATTAAAAAGTGTGCAAAAAATATTAAAAAGGAAAATAATATGCATATGTGTGTATGTATGCATTAACTGTTCAGAATAATATCATAAAAAGGCAAGGAATAAAACAGTAAAAATGATTAAGCTCACCCAGAAGGCATGACAATAGTTATGACATTTACTTTTCAGTCACTAGCAAAATGTATTATTTTTCTGTGTCTGAGGATAGACCATAGGGATTTAGACATGATGTCACAGATGTATATGGTTGGGAAAGACTGTAGGAACACATAAGCTGGTTGACATTGTCTCAGGTTCATGGATCTCAGTAATGGCACCAATATTATCTTTCTTGGCGTGTTATACAATGAACAGAACGGAATTGTATGGAAAGAACTTTGCTTAGTGGGCAAGTCACACGGGTATTTGGCCATAGGCCTTGACCAGTCGTTGTTGGTTGGAAAACTAACTAAGTGATGGAAAAGATCTAGCCTAAACCTGGTCAAAATGAATCTGTGCTGTTCGTTGCTCACCTCCTTTAGATATAGTTGCATCCCAGGTGAGGTTAGGATCAACTGGTTTTTAAGAACACTTGGCTTAAGCAGTTCAGCAGTTAGAGTTAGTTCCTCTAAATGTGACAAGCAGTCTTTCTTTAGTTTTTTTCTTGTAACAGCTCGTAGTGTTTCTGGTTCATAGTAGTAGTCTGGGTGTCCTAGATCACTCATAAAACTTTTTCGTAGCCCAACCAGTTTACTTTCCCAACATTAGAGGACCTAAGTCAATCCCGTATTATCTCTTGGTTCAGCTTTGTTTACTCAGAAGTCCATATCTTGTGCCATAGCAAGATCGTTTGGGTTTTAACTAGGTTTAAAATTAGCGGGACCCCTAATTCCAAGTGGCATAAGTGTGATGGACTACTCTGTGGCAGAGAAAGAAGATACTTTGGGAAGTATTCTCTATCAACTGTAGGGAGACATTGTTTACATGCCCCCAAAGCCCTGCCCCATGCATGGATGTTGACATACATTTTGCCTTATACACTGTTAGTATCTCCCTAGGGGGATTCTTACTAACCTTGCAAACAAAATTGTGTAAGACTGCAATAGTTTTCTGGAAGTGTAGCCCTCTGGTTCTAATTGCCATTTGCCATGTCCCTTTTGCGTCAAACATGATCCCCAAGTAGGAAAAGGACATAACGTAATCTATTCTGGTGTCTTTTATCATGAGACTGGGAGTTTTCAGTAACACTTTCCTGCCCCTCATAGCAAATGTCTTGTTTTTGTTAACTAATAGCCCCAGTTCCTCCATAGAGGACACAAATCATGTTAGTAATTGTTGCAGTGCAAGGGGGGTTCGGGCCATTAGGACTGCATCATCAGCATATGAAAGGACAGGGACAGGCCAAAAACCTATTTGGGACAGGTTGTTACAATTGGCAGATAATACGTTACCAAGACTATTAAGGTATAGGGAGAAGAGAAAGGGTGCCAGAACACAACCCTCCCATACACCCCTCTCTATTCCACATGGCTGAGAACATTAGCCCTTGAGTCTGTATCTCACTCTGGCTCTACATCCATTATACGGTTCCCTGAGAAATTGTATGATCGGTAGTTCCACACCCATGTTCCCCACGATAGCCCACAATTTGCTATGAATCACACAGCCAAAGGCAGCAATTAAATCAAGAAAAACTAGGTACAATCTCCCTTGTTTGATAGTGGAATATTTCTCGATCAGCATGCTTAGGTTTAGACTCTGTCCCACAGTGCCTACTCCCTCCCAGAACCCGTACTGTAAGTCTGATAAAACATTCTTGTCCTGGGCCCATTCCAGTAGTCTGTTCAAGATAATGCGGCCTGCCACTTTTAGCATCAATTCTAGGAGAGAGATAGGACGGTAGCAAGTTGAACTATGTCTATCATCCTTTTTGAAGATTGGGATTATAATTGATGCCCTCCAGGATTTCAATAAACCAACTTGACAACACACATTCAGGACTTGTGTAAGCAGTGGCCAGGAAGAGGGACCTGTTAGCTTTAAAGAGATCTACAAGGATGATGTCCGGGCCCATGCCTTGCCGGCTTTGCTAGCATGAAAGGCAGCCATGATCTCATCCAAGGTGAATGCCAGCTTGATAAGGAAGGTAACAGGGGGAAGATCACTATGGGGCACACGTGTACTGTCAGCCCTGACCTATTAGTAGGATTGGAATAAATATTAGAAAGGTGACTATTCCAGTCTCCCTCACAAATGGCTATTTCAAAGTGAGGACCGGTGTCAGGCCTGAGGTAGGGTAAATTAATTGCCTGCCAAAATGCTGCAGGGCCTTTACTCGTGCTTGCTTCATGCAGTTTCTCCCATAGATCATCTTTTAAAGCTGTTTTACTCTGTGTTAAAAAACGCTTGTAGTGTTTCCTAGCCACCGTGACCGTTTGCATGGCGTGGTCATTTTTGTAGTGCTAGTTTCAGCGTTTAATGGGCCTTTGTACAATGTTCATCAAACCACCCTCTCGTCCTGTTGTTGCTGCTGTCCCTACCTGTATTTACTAGTCCCTCCTTAACATCCCCAGCAAACTTTTGGAAACTCTCAATGAAATCCTCGGGATCAGATCCCAGGTCTAGATAACTTTCAAAAGCCTACATACAACCACAGATCAACTTTTTTAGAAACTCTTGGGGATCAATCTTTGACCAGCGCAAGGTGTACCCATTGAGCCTGTTAATGTCCATAGCTTCTACTGTACAATAGTTAGGAAGTCGCACTTGGGATGAAAAATCTCTTGATACCTGCTCCAGGTCTATGCTTAGTGGGAAATTGTCACTGCATGCAGTTGTGTGGGGAATGAAATTTCCAGCCCTTGCGGCTTGTCTGTTTGTGACCAGTTTGTATTCTATCACTGAGTTTTTCCCATGCTCATTGAACATAGGTGTGAAAGGGATTGGCGGGCAGAAAATCTCATTACCGAACGTAAGATCAATATTGAATATAAGATCATTCAGTTGTTCCCCACAGGTAGAGTGTGTAAAGTGTGAGTTCCAAACATTCCCCCCTTTTGCTTCAACCGCAGGCCTTTTCAGAAGCCCTATTGCAAACTTCAGTATTGAAATCCCCTCCCATAGAAATACCAAATCCTGGAATTTTTTATTCCTGAGAGCTTCAATATCCCTTTTTAGTAGAGACAAGATGGATTTCAACTCAGCTATCGGGATGTTGTTATGTAAGTTAAATTAGGCCAGCGCAATGTGATAAGGTAGCGGAGCCAGCATAGTTATACTAGTTGCTCTCAGTGTGTTTGAAACGCAAGTACAGATCCCCCACTTTGCTCTCCCAGTGTTGGATATTTCCGCTTGGGTATTAAAGGTTCTGAAACCATTTAGGTGGATTGGGTTTACTGCCCATGTCTCTTGTACACAGACTAGGGTGAAGATATCAACAAAATCACACCAGTCTGCTTTAACAACCTTAGATAGTAGACCTACCACGTTCCAGAATGCTATCCTTGTATTCCCCTCAGGAGCTGTACATTCAGAATTAACTAAGTGGTCCTGAATTGGTGGATTCGGTATGTCCAGGATGAGGGGGAGGATGTTTTTACAGTCAGGAGTAGGAGAAGCAGTTGAACCAGGAGTAGTTATGTCGCAGGGAAGGGGTAGTAGGTCAGCAGGGATGTTGGGTGGTGCACTGAGTCAGTCATTCGTATCTAGAATAGAAGAAGTGCTTGCTAAAAGGTTGGTGAACCCAGTCCTGTCACACGGGGGGACTGGGATACTTAAACTGAATGTGTGAGTACCCTGGGGTGCTTGTCCTTGCATGTAAGGCCACCAAATTATCAACCAAGCTCCTATCCTGAAGTGTCAGCTCAATAGTGTCAAGACAGGTAACTAGATCTGGCCTTCTAACTGCATCAGTTATGTCCTCACATATTATAGGGTAACAGCCCCTCACATGACGGATCTAGTGGACCACCTTGTTTCTCACAGAATCACCCCCTTCCCTGTGGGATGGTAGGCGTACTTTGGGGACATTAACCATTAGGACAGTGTTGTTAGAATTAGCATGATTGGGAGCAGGCAGTTCAATGTAATTTGGAACTTTATCTTTCATTAATCTCAGCAATTGATGACGAAGTCTTCGGTTGGGCCTTGCTAGAATTCATGATCCCACCGGCTGATGTAGGGTGACCGATGCCGGGCACAAGGTTTACAGCAACGGGGGGAGGAGCGCAATTGCAAGTCTTGTTACCAGTGTTCAAGGGCAATTTGGTTAGAAGCGTTGAAGACCCTGTGGGATTTAGCTTGGTGATTCCACCGTGATCCCTTATGGGTGTCAAGTCTATGGATGTTAGCTGTTTGACCATTATTATTAAGGATTTAACCATGGATTTGAGCTCAGATGCCTCATCTTGTATGTATTTTATATATGAGATGTTCTGAGTATTAGGCAGGTCTGAATCTGTGTTTGTTGATCCTGTGTCTGCTGTCCCACCCATTAAAACACTTAGGTCAAGATCGCCATGTGATATATCAATTAAGGGACTGAAGCGGTTGGTGCAATGAAGGGCCCCACTTCCGGAAGGTGTAGGCGCACTCACTGGTGAAAATGGTGAATGAGTATTAGCCTTACTGGCTTTGCCCTGCCCTGTAGGAGTTAAAACTGGGGCCCTACATTTTTTTAACATCTCTGGGAATATCCTGCGGCCCTCCCTTGGTCTTACTGAGGAACCTTCACTCTGAATACATTTAGGGTCTCTGTCCTGAGAGGAGGTCAAAATATCCTCATAGTCAACTAGGAGGTCATCTATCCTATCCTTTACACAGTTACTTGCTGCATGCTTCTACCGCTTGTGTTGTTTACTGTGTGCCACACCAGCCCCGCCCTAGTTCACTTTTCTTTTGCCCATCGCAGTTACTTACACCAGAGGGTGATCCCTTAGGCATATAATAAAACAATATGGCTGTACCCAGAGTCCATAAAAATGCAAAAGCACTTACAAAATCTGCTTAAAAAATAAATGTCAGGAGGGAGGCCCAGCCCAGCCTCCTCCAGGCTTTGACAGGAATGGATGGGCCTGTCCTAGGCCTGTGCGTCCCGCGCAGTTGTGTGCTCCCACGCTCTATATAGTGCAGAGGAAAATGGCCCGCTCCTGGGGTCACAAAGTAATCTGGGATATGTAGTCCCACTTGGAAGCCTCTAATGCGTCCCACGCTGTGGCGTGCCACCACGTGCCAAATAGCGCTTGTTGGACTGGTCAAGTGGGTGCAGGGGAAAATGGCCACCTCCTGGGGCCACAAAGCAGTCTGGGATATGTAGTCCCACTTGGAAGTCTCTAGTGTGTGAGTATGTAAGTGCGTGAATGAATGCGTTCATGTCAGTGTGTGTATGAATGCATGTATGTCTAAGTGAATGGATGTATGCCTGATGCATGTGGGTGTCTGTGTGAGTGTATGTGGGTTAAGTGTGAGGGACACTGTGACAGTAGTGGGGATAGGGGAGGGGGTGATGTGTGCGTGTATTGGGGTGAGAGTCTGGATGGAGGTAGGGTGGGGGCGTCATTTGAGTGTTTGAAGGTGGGGGAGCTGCCTACCAGTTACAAGGAAGCAATTCCCTGTCACCAGTAGGGCCTACCGCTATGACTTTCGTGGCATTGCTAACAATACAAAAACCATGGTGGTAGGCCGGTTCATAATGCGGCTGGCGGTACTATGTCGTCCTCCGGGCTGGAGACAGATATCTCTAGCCCGACATGGTGGAATGAGTGGAGAAGTGGCGGGTTGGCTACAGCCAACCCGCCAATCTCATAATGTGGTAGTATACACTGCCAGTCTGTTGGCGGTGATACCGCCAAATTAACCCTGGCAGTCATAAGACCGCCAGGGTTAAAATGAGGGCCTTAATCTGTTTTGGTCAGCAAATGGTTTTGATGTATGTTTCTAAGTTAGTTTTTGTGCACCATATACATTACATTGATTTTGGGACTGTAATAAAGCTTTGAAAGTTTATTCAGTGTGGAGCTTGATTTAGTGTTTAAATTGTTCATGGTGTATTGAATTGTTTATGGTTTTTATGTTATTGATTTGTGATTGAATGAATGCGACTACCACACTCCTTACTGAGTCCAAAGATCCAGTCGACTTTTAGTGGTGGGATAAGGTATGGTACCTCACCAGAGTACTTGTGGTTTCTGAACCCGAGGTGGGAAAAATACCTCAGCGAGCGCTGCAGCAGTTTTTGGTAGCAGAGTTATGGTTTTGCCTTCTGAGGAGGGGAGTCAGAATTTGCCCAAATTGTGAGTTTTTCGAGGTGTAGTGTAGGGGTTGATGAAATTCCAGTGTTGTGTTACAAGTGTACGGTAGGTGTTTTGAGTTTTGATTTGGCAAAATCACAGTTAAGTTTAGTTTATGAAGTGAGTAGGGAGTTTGTGTGCTCCAAGTAAGTGAGTAGGGAGTTTGAGTACTCGAGGTAAATGAGTAGGGAGTTTGCATGGGGAGTTGGTGTACTCCAAGTGAATGTTGCACTTTGTGCCAAAAATTGCCCTTGTAATTGTTGTTATTTAAGGGTCCTGTGAGGCTTAAGACTCTGGAGTCCTGCACAAGTGTATGGAGACACGGTTAATTTATTGTCTGCAGTGAGGTGTTGGTCGATTGAGCTCTGTTGCCAATACCAGTGGATTCCTTGAGTGCATGAGTTGTTGATTGATATTAGGTGAATCCTGAGTGCACAAAGAGAATCTGAATCAATCGAAGTGAGATTTGCAGGTCAAATCTTATTTGCGCATGTGCAAAAGACACAGACGGATGTGACGCTGTAAAGCTTTCAAAGAGTTTGAGTCCTACTCGCAGTGAGCAGACAGGTTTGGTTTCTGTGCTTGCAATATTTGCATTCAGGTATATACGTGAGAGGTGTATAAGATGGATCTGAAGTGAGTTGCAGCTGCTGAGTGAAGTGAGTGTGACATCATCTGGTCTGCACTGGGATAGATTGGTTGGTGAGAAAAGCTGCACACGAATTGGTGGTCAAGACTGCACTGCTATATGTTGAGAACAGCTTGTGAAAAGGATTGTGCGATTGACAATTACTTCCTGGTTTAATAGAATTTGTGTTTGTGAATGAACTTTATGGAAAGAATTATGTTTTCTAAGGCTTTAAGGAGTGTGCTGAGAGGAGATGTTATTATTCCAGTTAGAGTGAGTGAGCCTACGCCACCTGAGGGTACACCAGCATTTGAATGGAGGAACGAGGAGTTTCAGCATGTCTTTAGGTAAATCAGTGGTGCAAATTAACTGAGAAGGAAGGTAATTTAGCTTTGCCCTGTTATGGAACTTTTAGCTTAAGGATATTAGAGAATCTGAGGAGGATGTTGTATGAATCAAAACTCCTTCCTATGCCTGTACAATTTGAAGCATTTGCCATTTGGGAATTGGTGGAGTGGCAGAAGGAGGCTCAGAAATGTGAAAGGAGAATGAGAAAAGCAGAAAAGATGTTGGCTGTAGTTAGATGGGACGAGGAGCAGAGAATGTGGAGAGCAGATACAATACATGCAGTGAAATTATTCTCAGCAATTACTCAAAAAGGTGATGTAAGTTGTGGCATTCTGTGTATAGAACCTGGTATATAGAACCTGCTTACGGAACCTAGCAACTGTCACTAAGAGATCCCAGTGATGGTAACCAAGGGATCTGACAGTTGGTGAGGAAGCAGAGAGAGAGAGGCTTGTGTTGGATGGGGTGTTTGATTTGACCTTTAACTTTAATAAATGACGAAGGGTTCCGTCGTAAATGGTGTCAACCCTCATCATTTCATTGGCGACTAGGTAGAGGAACTAACCTTGTGAAGTGTCAACACCCCAACACCACTGGATTTGTAAGTTGTGTGAAATCTTCGATGAACTCTGGTGAAAACACCGTGACGATGCACATTGGTTGTGTGGCAGAGACTTATTACACAACTTCTTCAACTTACCTTCAATGCTGCTGTTCTCTATCTCTGTGCTGCTCTCCGTGAAAGAGTGTGGTAGCATTTAGTTCTGCCTGGTCGCATCCAGACCAGTGGACCGGACCGGAGGTGTGAATCCGTCTTCGTGGGCTGTTCTCCGTGAACCGGAGGCTTGCGCCTGAAGAGGAGGCTGCGGCCCCTGTTGCTGCTGCCCCGGTGAAAGAAGAGTCAGAATCCGTGAGGAGGGGCCCGCTCCTCCTCAGGCTGCCATCCTTCCCCGCGCACACTCGGTAGCCCAAGAACTCTTCGAGGTGAGGCGCTCGTTGTGCCAGTACAGCCGCAGCGTAAAGACTGGCTCAAGCAGTCTACGCGCCACCATCCAATCGGGCGCAGCACTACCATACTACGGAGCTGCGCAGAGTTGATTACGGAGCTGCGCAGACTGGCTCAAGCAGTCTACGCGCCACCATCCGATCGGGCGCGGCACTGCCATACGACGGAGCTGCGCAGAGCTAATTTCAAAAAGGTTCTTGACAGTTTTGAACAACGTGAACTTAGACGCTTGAAGTGTCAGTAGGTGGCGCTATTGCGCTGAAGAAGGAATAGAGTCGTGGGAAAGTACCTTCTAGAGCTAGCATTGTGATTTTTATGAATGTGCTCATTTATGTTCTATGTTCTACTTTGTAATCTATATATATATTCTTAAAATTTCTAGTTTTAAGTCATAGAGTGGTATAACGTTTAAAATTTGTATTGAAATATTATTTAATAGTACCATTCTTCATGCAGAATGTTACTTGCCCTCCATTCTTCCTACCTTCCCCTGGTGAACCACAGATTCCGTGGAAGAAATGGAAAGGTGTATTTACACATTATGCAAGAGTTTGTGGCACTTCTTTGAGTGCTGAGCGCAAGATGTCACTCTTGTTACACTGTCTAGGGGCGGAGGGCCAGGAGGTTTTCGAAAATCTTCCTGAACTTTCTGTGGATGTTGCGAGTGAGCTCAATGACTTTGAGATTTGTATCAAAAAACTAGATTTACATTATTTACCTAAAGTTTCAACAGTTTTAGAAAGGTATCACTTTGGGAAAAGAACTCAACAACCAGGTGAATCTGTAGAGGAATACATCACAGTTCTCAGGAAACTTGCCTCCTCATGTAGTTTTGGGAGTAATAATGAGGAGAGGTTAAGAGACCAGTTTCTGTTGGGTTGTAGTATTGAGAAAGCAAGAGAATATTTTTGGAACAAAGATAATCCTCCTCTGAGTGAAGTGATTGGTATTGCTAAAATGCATGAACATAGTTCAGCTTGTGTTGAAGAAATTAGGAGGACTAATCTATTTGAAAGAGAGAGTGATGTACATATTGTCGGTCATAAGAAGAACTCACAAGAGAGGATGAAATCTCAGAGGTTGGTCGAAGAGAGTTCAAAAGTCATTAAGGAGAAAGAAATTTTCCAGGGAAGGTGTTATAGGTGTGGAGAACTGGGTCATTATGCCAACTTTAAAGGTTGTGTTGGATGGAAAGCTTCTTGTAAAAAATGTGGCAAGAAAGGACATGTTACTTTGTGTTGTAGGACTGAAGACATAAAGAAAAAGAGGGTTCAAGAAATAAGTTTAGAAGATGATGATTTTTGTGAAGAATTTGTTTTACAGGTTAAAAAAGGTAACGGTGGTCCAATAGAGTCTGTACAAATTGAGGGTGTAAATATTCCCATGATGTTTGATTCGGGAGCAAAAATTACACTTATTCCAAGAGTTCTTTTTGAAAAACATCTCAGAGCTTTGGTGGTTCTTTGCAAGCCTGATATTTCACCTAAAGGGTATGGTGGAAAACCTATTAAGTTATTGGGTTACTTTATTGGCTCAATCGAATTCAAAGATAGGGTTACAGTTGGTAAGATCTATGTTTCCATGAGATGTGATTCTCTCATTAGTTGGTTTCATCAGAGAGATCTCAAGGTGTATCTTGACCCCAATGAATCTCCATCTGTAAGATTGAAAAATGATGTATGCATTGATTCAGTGGAACATAATGGGTGTTTCAATGTTATCAGTTCGAGACAAATCATTTGAACAAGAATTTCCAAATCTGTTTCAAAACAAACTTGGATGTATGCGAGGTTATGTGCATAAAATTAAGATGAAGAAGGGTGCCATACCTGTGGTCAGCAAAGTAAGAAGTGTGCCTTTAATGGTCAAAGAGAAAATGAAGACAGAATTAGATAAACTTATGCTGAATGGCATTATCAAGGAAGTGGAACCTACTGAGTGGTTGGCTCCAGTGGTCATGGCTGTTAAGGCTAATGGCGAACAAAGACTTTGCATTGATTTGAGAGAATTGAATAAGTATATAGTGGTGGATCATTATCCTTTGCCTAACATTAATGAAATGTTATCTTTATTAGGAAGTGCAAATTGTTTCTCTTCTATAGATTTGACATCTGCCTACCACCAGATCACTTTACATGAAGACTCTCAGGATTTGACGGCGTTCATCACCCCTTTTGGCAGTTATAAGTTTATTCGTATGCCATTTGGCCTAGCTTCGGCTGCAGCTGTTTTTCAACGTGCCATGGAAAGACTGCTTGGAGGACTGCAAGGTATCAAAGTATACCAAGATGACATTCTTGTATATGGTAGAGATGAGAAAGAACACAATGAAAGAGTACGCCAAGTTCTCCAGAGACTTGAAAAGAGCGGTTTGACCTTAAAGGCGGGAAAATGCAAATTTAATCTTCGTGAAATTGATTATCTTGGTCACAAAATTTCTTCCAAGGGTATTGAACCAAAAAAAGAATTGGTTGATACCATTATTAATTTTTCTAGTCCTTCCTCAAAAGATGAGGTAGTGAGATTTCTTGGCATGGCTGAGTTCTACAGTAAATTTGTGGGTCATTTTGCTGATAAGACTGCTTGTATGAGACAGTTGGTGAGGAAAGGTGTCACTTTTGACTGGAGTGAGGAGTGTGAAAAGGAGTTTGTCTCATTAAAGCATAGTTTGAAATCTGCTGCTAGTTTAAATAGTTTTGAACCAGGACAGCATACAGTAATAATGTCGGACGCTAGCGTCAAAGGTCTTGGGGCTGTCTTAATACAAACATATGGTGGTGTTGAAAGAACAATACTTTTTTTATCAAGGTCCTTGAAAGGGGCAGAGTTAAACTATTCAGTTATCGAGAAGGAGGCATTGGCTGTGTTTTGGGCGGTGAACAAACTGAGGAAATTTGTGTGGGGTAGCAATTTCATAGTAAGAACGGACCATAAACCATTAAAAGAATGTTTTGAAAAAAAAAGGTTAGATGCTGTTTCTGGTAGAATCAGAAAATGGGTAGTGGCCTTGCAGGAATTTACGTTTGGTGTGCAGTACATACCTGGGATTGAAAACAACCTGGCTGACTGTTGTTCAAGGTTGGTAAATGATGATATGAAGTCTGAGGATACTTCCTTGGATTGTGGGGATGACTTTGATGTGTGCATGATCAGGGATGGTATAATTAAGGAAAGTGACTGGATATTGGAGTTATTAGGTGATGAAGTTGTACAGAAAGTTATTAACAAAGTCAGAGGTGGTTGGGATGGTACTGAGAAGAATGATCAACAGTTATGCGGCTTTTGGAGAGTCAGAGATGAGTTATCAACTCAAGGTGATTTCTTATTGAGAGGAACGAGGCTTGTTCCTCCAAAGAAGTTGAGGGATGAATTAATTTCCATGGCTCATGAGAGTCATCCTGGTATTTCCAAAACAAAAGAGAGGTTAAGACTCATGTATTGGTGGCCAGGTGTGGACTTATCAATTGAAAGATGAGTTAGGGAGTGTGCGGAGTGTTCCAATGCGGACAAGACTTTAATTTGTAGAACTCAACCCATGAAAGTGAGGGAGCTACCAAAACAACCTTGGCAGGAAATTTCGTTGGACATTTTGGGTCCGATTAGATATTCGGGCTCTGATAAATATATTATTGTATTAATGGATATGTATTCAAGATGGCCTGAATTCAAAATCTCTAACTCTGTTGAGACACGCAATGTAATAAGTTTTCTTAATGATATTTTCGATAGAGAAGGGTTTCCTTCTTCTATTCTGACTGATAATGGTGTACAATTGGTCTCACAAGACATGGAACGCTTCTTGAGTGAAAGAGGCATTAAACATAAGAAAACTTCTCTTTATCATCCTGAAACCAATGGAATGGTAGAGAGGTTAAATAGAGTATTAAAAGAAACTATTCAATTGGCTTTGGCTAATAATAAATGTTGGAAAGAGGAAGTGTCATGTAAAATCAGGATTTATCGGTTGACCCCTCATTCTGTTACAGGCATTTCACCTTTTGAGTTGTTCAGAAGGAGAAAACCAAACACATTAGTGTGTCCTTCATGGGCTAATGACAAGGTGGGTTTGAAATCTGCAATTGTATGTAATGATAAGTTGAAATGTTTAAAAGAGAGGAAAAAAATTGCTGACAGACAGATTAGATTTGATATGCGCAGGGCAGTCAAGAAAGTGGTGATTCGAGTAGGTGATCTTGTCAAGGTAAAGAATCCTCGTTTTGGTCTTTCAAAAGAACATTCAAAATTCTCTAGACCACTTGTAGTTAAGAAAGTTCTGGGTAATGCTGTAAGAACTGAGGATCACAAAGTATGGAAAGTTGGAAGGGTAGTCAAAGTGAAGTCTGCTTGTGGGGAAGGTAAATCTGTGAGTGATGATGTAGAGGGAAAACATGATTTTGTCAACGATCATTTTTCACCAAGAAAGTCTTCAAGAATTATCAAGCGACCTAAAATTTTAGATGACTTTGTTTAGTGCTTATGTTTCCTTATTGTAGGTATCTTCATGTAAAAGTTCTCTTTCATAATCGGATACTCTTCATTGTTACTATTTTTCATGTCTTCGTTTGTTAATGAAAGGAGGGAGATGTGTGGCATTCTGTGTATAGAACCTGGTATATAGAACCTGCTTACGGAACCTAGCAACTGTCACTAAGAGACCCCAGTGATGGTAACCAAGGGATCTGACAGTTGGTGAGGAAGCAGGGAGAGAAAAGGCCTGTGTTGGATGGGGTGTTTGATTTGACCTTTAACTTTAATAAATGACGAAGGATTCCATCGTAAATGGTGTCAACCCTCATCATTTCATAAGTGTTAACCAGAAAGTCAAAAAGAAATCTGAGGAAGATCCAGAACTGAAGTTAGGTGAAAACAAAATGGGGGCAGAAACCAAAAGTGATTCAGAGGATTAATTTATAATTCAGTTGTTGCAGAATAGCCCCCACTGCATAATGCAGTCAAATCCATAAATCAGAAACTAGTCCAAAGTATAGCCACAGCTCCAGTTTCACAAAGCCAGATGGTTTATCTGACAGTTCCACTTGTTAATGCAATCCAGAATGTCACAGTTCCAGTTATGCCACAGCCAATTCAGAATTCAGGAATTACTCAATTTGAGTTGATGCCAAATGGACAGAAACCTGCACAAGTTGTAAAACAGAGACACACAATGCCTATGTATTCCCCTGTGATGCCACCTCAGAATATTGTCCTAAATCAGTTGAATCAGGCTTTTGGTACAGTATTAAATGGCCAAGGTGCAGGATTAATGTTCCTGTCATGTCAAATGAATTCAAAGGACCAGATGTATTGACAGCACAAGTGACAAAAATATCCGGTTGTCCCGTTGTATACCCAGGGTAATAATGAGGGTTGTCAACAGATTCCAAATTCGGTATCAGCAATGAATTCACCTTTTGGAACTAATGGAGAAACTGAGAGATTGAGCACTACGGTGACAGCCATGACCCCTATCAATTCTTTTGGTCTTATCTGGACATGTGATAGTGTGGGTCCACTGAATAATCTGACATGTTTCCCATGTTCTAAAGGTTCATCTGTATTAGCGCAAGAGCAAGCTAGGAGAATATCCTGTACTCATCCACAGCCCATATCTCAAAGTAATAACACTATTTCACAAGCATTATCAGCAAAGCAATTAACCAAATGGTTAGACAGTTTAAATGAAGAATCAGGTTTGAAAAACACCCCAGAGCAAGAACAAACATTGAACATGGCTAGACTAAAATTTGAATTTAATGAAATGATTGAGGGAACACTTAAATTAGACAGATTTGATTCTTACAATGAAAATGAGTTGCACTTTATGTACAAGGATGTTACTCTTCGTGCATTAAAGATTTATGAGCAATTGTCTAATTCAGCTGAGAAATATGAAAGTAAAAGGTATAAACCTGAACAGTTAAAGAAAAGTTACAGATTAGAATTCCGTCCGAGAGACATTGCAAACATGAGATCATTTTGAATGAAAATTCATATCAAGGAATTGATTAAGAGCATTTAAACGTGGGGAGCTTGGATGAATGGGAAGGCAAATGGGCAAAGAAAAGAGAACAGAAGAAAAAGCTGACTGCATCTTCAAATGATATACATCAGGCTAAGGGAGCTGTACAAATGATGCCAATGAAAGAAATTCCATGAGGGATTTTTGTTCATGTCTCATGGAGCAGAAGTGACATACCGTCATTAACAAATGATTACCCAAATGGAGTGGTAACAACAAATGAAGAGGTTTGTTGAGCTTGCAAAGTACCTGTGGGAAGATCTGAACACTTTATTTGAGATTGTGGTTCCAGCAGATTTGTGGGTTGAGTGTAAACAGAGTGTTGATTGGCCAACGCGGGAGCCACCAAGGGATGCAGTGACAGGTATGCTATCTGAAGAGGTGATGAAAAGCTACTACAAGGTGATTGAGTTTTTGAAAACTAGAGTTTCCCACAAAGTTGCTGATTGGCAAATAATTGATTGGACTGCTCAGGAGACAAAGGGGTCAGTTGATACTTATTATGAAAGATTGTTGCAGGCATTCAAGCGCTACAGTGGCAAAGAGATTATTGAACCGAGAGACATGATTAATTTTGGGTTGAGTTTTGTTCAAGGATTGAAGCCAGAAATCAGCAACATGATTGGGAGTCGTTTGATTTGCCGGCAGGGAAAGCCGATTGATGAAGTATTACCTTACGCAAAATACTGTAGTGATGAAACTGAGTTGAAGCAGAAAAGACTAAGGGAGAAAGCGATGGTGATGCAAATCAAATCTGCCAAAGCAGCAGGTATGCAGGGATCGCAAGGAATGGTGAACGCAAGAAGAATGCAGGGAACACAACAGCAGGGAGGTATGGTGCCTCAGTTCAGAGGTAGAGGTTATGGAACTCAAGTAGATCCGAATGTTAATGTGGTTGATGTTCAAAACACAAGAAGAATACTTCCTAGTCATGCATGTGGCAACGTCGGACTTTGGAAACAAGAGAGTCCCTATAGTAATGTAAATAATTTGGTGCAAGGTGGTGTTGTTGCACAGATGGTTAAGAACAGTTAATTTCAAAATCAAAGAGTTCAAAGGCCCCAAAATCTAAATATGAATGTCCCTACTATACCTGTACAAATGCAACTTCCCAAACAAAAAGTAAAATTTTCCCAACAGCAAATTCAAGCTCCACAGCAAATGCAGATTCCACATTCTCCGATGGCACAGCAACAGCTAATGGTTCCTCAGCAGAACGTGAACCAAAGAGCAAATGTAAATCATTTAATTACACTATACCCATTGATAGATTTCAGTGATGATGAGATGAGTGAACCATGCAGTGAGTGAGAGTTCAGAAGAGGAAGAATGTGTGTCGGCTGACTCACTGCAGGTAGATGAGCATGGTCTTTATGTGAGTGCGAGTGCTATAGGTCATGATGTTTCATTTCTGAATGACATTGGAGCAACTCGTTCCACTGTCAGATCTGCTGAAGTTTCTACTGTGCCCCTTTCTGGAAGGACAGTTCAAGTTGTAGAAGTAGCAAATCAACATTTAGTAAATAATAAAGAAACATTTGAGGATTTGCACCAATTCGTACTTTGTAATTCCAGTCCTGTCAGTCAGTTGGGAAGAGACTTACTATGTAAATTAAAATGTTCCATCACTTGTACTCATAAAGGGATAGCAATTCAAACCAATAATGATGATGAAACTTCCAGCCAAATTGATGAGATGTATCCTCTCATTACATTGTTACCTGCCATGACAGTCAGAGACCTGCATGATGAATTACAAGCCACGGTAATGTTGAGAGTTTGGGATCTCTCAGAAAGGATATTGGACACATACAAGGTGTTGAACCAGTCAAAGTGACTGTAAAGCCAAATGAAGTTCTTCCCAGAACACAACAATATAACATGACTCCATAAGTAATTGAAGGAACTACTCCAATAATTCCAGACTTTGTTGAGCAGGGATTTCTGAAAGAAGTGATGGGTAGCCCATGTAATTCTCCTATTGTGTGATTGTGAGAGCCAAGTAGGTAACATTGCATAGTTCAGGATTTGAGAAAAGTGAACAAAATTGTAGTATCCTTTTCTCTTGTGTTGCCAAATCCAGCAGTAATTTCTTACCATATTATATGTGAAGCAGTATGTTTTACCGTTATTAACTTATTGCAGGCTTTCTTCTCGTGCCTTTAGACAAGAATAGCCAATTCCTTTTCTCATTAAGATTCAGCAACCATGTGTATTCATGGTGCTGTACCATCCAGGGGTTTTCAGAATCTCCAGCCATCATTAATCAGATATTGACGTAGAACTTAGGCCCATATTTATATTTTTTTAGCTCTGCATTTGCACCGCTTTTTGACGCAAAAGCTGCGCAAACTAACAAAATACAATTGTATTTTGTTAGTTTGCTCCGCTTGTGCGTCAAAAAGTGGAGCAAATGCGGTGCTAAAAAAGTATAAATATGGGCCTTAGAGTCTTTAAACATGCCACTTCAGTCTGCATTAGTGCTGTACATTGATGAACCGATGGTGCCATCTAATACACAAGAAGTTTGCAGACAAGATACCATAGCGCTGTAGGATCATTTGGGTGAAAACAGACATAAGGTATCCCAAACCAAATTACAGTATTGCCAGAAGGAAGTAAAGTATTTGGGTCACCAAATTGAGAAAGGCGTAAGGAAAGTGTCCTGAGAGAGAGTTGCGGCTATTATGCAAATGAATCCACCGGTTACACAGAGAGATGTCAGAATGCTTTTGGGCAGGGTAAGCTACTGTTGACAATGGATCCCACATTTTTCAGTAATTTCCAAACCACTGCAGAAGCTAACACACAAAGAAGTTATAGTCCCAGTTTCCTTCAATGAGGAATGAATGAAAGCTTTTACTGAGTTGAGAGAGAGTTTGCGTAGAGCCCCATCCTTGGGAATATCTAATTATACAAAAAGCTTTTCACTGTTTTGTAATGAACGTGATGGTTGTGCTCTTTCCGTTTTGACACAGTTGCATGGAGGAACGAACAGAACTGTGGCATATTTTTTTGCCACATTGGATCCTGTTAATTTGCCCGGCTGTTTAAAAGCTGTGGCCACTGCTGGTACAAGCATAGGTCAATGTGAAGGCATTGTGATGGGACACCTTTTAACAGATATTTCTCACATTCAGGTGAGGTTCTTTTAAACTGGACTCAGACCCCATATTTGACCAGTGCCCATTTCACTCGTTATGAGTTACTAAACCTTGGTTTCCCCAATGTGATGATCAAGAGGTGTTCTGTGCTAAACCCAGATACATTGTACCTGTTAATGTTAATGATTCAAATGATGTTAATGAAAATGAACATGATTGCCTCAATGTCACTAAACTGTGCACCAAACCCAGGCCTGGTATTCAGGATACTCCTTAAGAAGAGTATGATCAAGTTGTATTTGTTGATGACTCCTGTTTATGAAACAACTAAGGTACCCTGAGAGCTTGTTATGCAGTTTGCACTCTCTCAGGAGTAGTTGAAGCTTCATGGCTTTTAGGAGTTGTTTCTGCCCAAGTAGCTGAATGGGTCGCTCTTACAAGAGCACGCTGTGTATCTGAGCAGCTAAAAGTGACAATATTCACAGACAGTCAATATGGATTTGGTGTGGATCACAATTTTGGGCAGTTGTCACACCAGCAAAGTTTTAAGACCTCTTGAGGACCACCCATTTGAAATGGTGGGAAAATTTACAGTTTGCTGAATGCTTTGCAGTTACCTGAGATGATTGTGGTTGGGAAGTGCACAGCCCATCAAAAGTCAAAGGATTATGGTGGTCATTATGTCACTGGCGGTGACTGTTAAAGTGGGGGTGAGGCGGTAATACAGCCAACAGGCTGGAGGAAATTACTGCCAAATTAAGACCATGCTGTGAGATCTCCCATAGACAGCCAATGTACCACACCAACTGCCAGGGTGTTAACACTACGCACCACGGCGGTAGCCACCGACAGCCAGGCGGAAGACAAGGTACTGCCCACCATATCATGACATTGCAATCCGTCATGATTTCCGGGGCAGTACCAATGCCATCAAAAGCCTGGTGAAAACACTGCACTGAAGACGAAAGACTCACCATCAAAATCACAGAGAAGAACAACGCTGCCATGGAACCGGAACTGCAAGTTTTCCCGATGCTCTTCTACACTATGCTCCACCTGGAAAACTAACAAAGACGACGACGGTGAATACAACCACCTAGCACACAAGGGAGGTAGGGAGGAAAAGGAGAGTGACACACACACGCACAACACACACCAGAGACACACACACCATACACAGAACCAGTTGCAGAGGAAAAGCAATTGCACACAACACACGTTATAATAATGCAAGGACTACAGTAAGGCAGTACTGAGAATGCATTGAATGGGAACAGCCACCAAATGAACCAATTGGATAACAAAGAGATATGTACAACTGTCCACAAAGGGCCAATGTCCTGTCTGAAGTACAAAGGCCCCACATGGCTACAGGGCACAGTCCAAGGCCCAACTTCTTTCCTGTGCTGGGGCATCATTTTGGAAGTGGGCAGGCACCTCAGGAGGATGGAGTGTGGGTGGCACCTCAGCTGAAGTCGGGAACTTACCCACTGGTTCTGGAGGGGTTCCATGCCCATGATCCTTTGCTGTGGAGTGCAAGGTCACAGTCTCTCAAGTGGAGGACTTGTCCACTGGTTCTGGAGGGGGCTCCATGCCCATGATCCTTTGCTGGGGAGTGAAAGGTCACAGTCTCTCAGGTGGGGTATTTGCCCACTGGTTCTGGAGGGGGTTCCATGCCCATGATCCTTTGCTGGGGAGTGCAAGGTCACAGTCTCTCAGGTGGGGCACTTGCCCACTGGTTCTGGAGGGGGTTCCACGCCCATGATTCTTTGCTGGGGAGTACAAGGTCACAGTCTCTCAGGTGGGGTACTTGCCCACTGGTTCTAGAGCGGGATCCTTGTACAGCAGTCCACTGGTGGTGGTGGTGTTGGTACCCTGCCAGCCTCTGCTGGCGGTGAGGGCTGCAATGTCTCAGCTGGGGAAGGTGCCTCCTGGGCAGCCTCTGCTAAAGGCAAGGGCTGCTGTGTCTCAGCAGGCATGAGGGCCCGTGCCCACTGGTGTTGGTAGTGTTGGTACCCTGCAAGCCTGTGCAGGAGGTGAAGGCTGCTGTGTCTCAGCAGGGGAAGGGGCCTCCTGGGCAGACTCTGTTGGAGGTGAGGGCTGCTGTGTCTCAACTGGCGGTGAGGGCTTCTTCCCTTTCATGGCAAGAGGTGAGAGCGTCTTCCCGTTCATGGCAGGAGGTGAGGGCTTCTTCCCTTTCATGGCAGGAGTTGAGGACTTCTTCCCCATCCTGGCTGGTGGAGTGGTATCCTTCCTCTTCCTGGCTTGTGGAGTGGGATCCTTCTGCTTCCTGGCTGGTGGAGTGGGATCCATACCCCTCCTGGCTGGTGGAGTGGGATCCATACCCTTCACTGTCTTGCCTCCACGTGACTGAAGGGGGTGGAGAGGTCAGGTGATTGCTGGGGGTGCAGTGACTGTAGGGGGGTCAGGTGATTGCTTGGGGGGTGGGGGTCATCTATCGGTGACAGGGAACAGCCTGTTGGTGGTGATACCGCCACTTTAACCCTGGCAGTCAAAAGACTGCCAGGGTCATAATAAGGGCCTATGTGTTTTCTCTGAGAAATCTGGAAGAATTGCAAACTTGACTGCGTCAGCGACTACCATTGGATGCTGAATCTTGTGTGTAAGATGAGCCCACCTGGAGGACCAATCAAAATACCAATGGATATTTATAATTCATGAGAAACTTTAAAACCTGTAGTCAGTCAGTCTTGATAAGCTGATGATCCCAGATGTGGTGCTTCTCTCTGCTTCTTCTGAATACCTCTGACCCTTAGATAACTTCTGAAGAATAAAGTAATCCTTTCTAATTGCCTCATTTACCTATGCTGTTCAGTACATATATGTCCAACTAATTTTGAACTGCTGACCTGTCCAATGTGCAGCCCATGTTCCGTCTTGAACTCTGCAAGAGTCTGTCTATTCCTATCTTGAATCTCCTGCTGTCACCTCTTGTCTTCTCCAAGTCTTCTGAAGAGTTTCCTCTCATTCTTAATTGCCCCATTTGTTTATGCTGTTCACTACTAATATGCCCAATCAATTCTGAACTGCTGATCTGTCCTATGTGCAGCCCGTATTCTGCATTGTCCTGATGCTGTCATATACTGATGTCGCAAGAAGGTGAACACTCTGATGAAACTTTTCTGTCTGCTGTCCCATGAAGAAAGGTATAACTACATGAGGTTTCTTGTTTCCTTTTCATCTTAGTTGATTACACCAGCATATTTTCATAGTGAGTTACCCTAGTTAGATGATTTTTCCAAATAATTTTTGTATTTTCCTTTGTGATTTTGCCTGTATGTGTTAGTCCATTCCCACACATGCAAGTTCGAATTCACGCCCAGCCCTGAAATTGACTGTTAAAATTGTGCTTTGATGATTTACTGATGTCACCATCATCGTATTTGAAATCTGAAATTAATGTGCATATTATAGTTTTGTTTATTTATGTAATTCTTTTGGAGTGTCTAACAGTATTGATGTTTAGTAGACTTACGGAGTCATTACGAATTGGCAGTTCCATGACCGCCATGTTGGCGGTGGCAGTCGTACTGCCAACAGGATGGTAGAGATGATGGCCAAAATATGACCATGGCGATCTACAGAACATAATACAGCCAATTCACTGCTGGCAGTCCCAGTACGGTCAGGCCGCCATGGACAGCGGGAGGCAATTCAGGCCAGTGGACACCATTTTTCCGCTGGACAGATTATGAAGTTGCACACCGCCAAGGTTTTCGCCTCAGTCGCACCACCATGAAAAACTCTGGTGGAAACCAACAGTATAAATGGATACACACCTTCAGCAATCCATACCCGATTGGAGCCACCATGGAACCTGAACTAGACGTCTTCCCACTCCTCCTGCTCGCTTAATGACACCTCATAAGCACCGTCAACACTCCACAACACACACACCCACCTGACAATACATATAAACTTCACAGCGTAACAACATCATTGTACCAATACAGACAGTCACCCAGCCATACAACAAGGCAAACGTCACACTGTGCAAACACATCACACAGCGGTTTTGGCATACCAATCACCACACACACGGATGCATGCACATGGTACAACTACACAAGGGCACACCACTCTCTAAATAACTAATGCTAATACTGTCAATACATAAAAAATCAACATAAATGAATATCCCAAACACATACATGCCCAACACACTAAACCCAGCAATCACAGCAGGACAAATGCAAAGCACACACCCACACAAGCAGACCAGACACAACTGTTGGCACAACCACCACACTCACCCACAAAAGAAAGCAGGCAAGACCATAACAGGCATGGGGAATGAAAAGCAGGACAAATATTTAACATTGGGACCAAAAACTGGTCTGCCTAGATGTATGTATTTAAATGAAGATAAATTATGAACTATGTACAATACAAAATAGCCTTAAGGCCAGTCCAAACAAGATGGTGCACAATGCACAGATGGCATATCAGAGTGCTCCTACTTGACTTCTCACTGTTAACTTACATCCACGGGTAGGGGCATGAAGGGGGCAGTCATGCACATCAGGGATTGGGGGTGGAGGTAGGATCCTTGGGCTTGGGAGTGAGGGCTTTGGACGTGGCTTACGGGAGGACTGGGAACACTTTGGAGGGGTCAACGTATTGCAGAGGAAGGGCCATGGATAGTAGCAGGGTGGACAGGGGAGGACTTGGAGGTGGTAGAGCAGGACTTGAGGAGAGAAACTGATCTCTTGAGTGTCACACGGGGTGGGAGAGCAGTAGGGAAAAAGGAAAACTCTGAGAGGATAAAACTTCTTAGACACATGGGGATGGTCAGGGCAAAAGGGTTTGGGAGTGGAGAGAGAGGGAGTGCTTGTAGGAGGTGTCTTGGTGGATGTTTTGGGTGCAAGTGTGTGCGAGTAATACTTGTAAATGCTGGGTGTCTATTGGGTGGGTGAATGTGGGTGTTTATGTGTCTTGGGAGGAGGGGAGGTGGAGGAGCTGGACATTGCTGTGCTGGGTGGATGTGCTGAATGTGGGTGTGTCTGTGGTTGTGGTTTTTGCAGATTTGTTGACTGGAGTAGATGTCTGTGGGTCTACTATTGTGCTGACTGTGGGTAAAGTAGGAGTCATGGCTATATCGGTGAATGTTGGTATGGTATCTGCTCGTGTGTCCGGTGTAGTGTCTGTGAAGGTGGAGATGGTGGGGGAGTATGTGCAGATAGTGGGTGTTGGTGTGTCTGCAGGGAGTGTTGTTTGTGTGCATGCCAGTGGCAAGTCTTGTGATGCTTGTTCTTATTTGCAGAACCCTTGACTGTTGAGGTGGATGCATGCTTGTCTGTCTGTGTGTTCTGCCTGGGACGGGGAAGAATTGATTGGTATTGGAAAAAGGAAGATAGAGGAGAGACGAAAGACAAAGGGTGACTGGCTGCCGTTAGTGTAGAGGCCAAAGCCTGAAAGGATCTCTTTAGGCCAGCCAGTGCACCGTAAATGCCCACAAGGAACGCATTACTCTGGTGGACTTGAGTTGCAGGTCTCTGGATGGCATTCACAATGGTCAAGTGACCCACATAGATGGAAACTCAGAAGGTCAATAGCCTCCTCACTGAGGGCATCAGGGCTGACTGGGGCAGGGGCAGAGGTGTCTGTGGTGAAGGAGATGCCCACCCTCCTGGGTGAGCGGGCACCGACAACTGGGTGGGGGGCTACAGAAAGGGCGGTGGTAGTACGGGGGAGGCAGACAAAGATGGTGCTGGGGTGGTCCCAGATGGGTCTGCCACCTTCAGGGAGTGTCCACGGGAGGAGGATTCCGAAGATGATGATGTGGAAGATTTGGTCTCCCCGTGGCACTCCCCTCGCCCTCCGGGTCACTGGGATCCTCGCTGTCGCTGGTCACAGCACTCCGGGTCCCGTGGCCAGCAGCATCCCCACTCGCTTTAGCCCCGTCTTCTTCGTCTGATGCACACAAATAGAGAGGGAGGGAGGGAGGGAGGGAAGGAGGGAGGAAGAGACAGAGAGTAAGAGAAAGGGTTATCATATTCCTTACATAAACACATGAAAACATACACAACTGTAGGTAAACATCTCCAGGCTATCTCTGTTGGCATTACACATATCCTACATAATGTCACAACATGTTACAACTATCCACCCCTTTATGTCATTCCTCACACCCACATCATATTCCAAATAAGTTAGCACGACTGGAATAATCCAATAGAACACCTGCAAAGCCGTGTCAGCATGCTGCTCATGCCCTGGCAGAAGTAGGTATATCAAGCATATTCCAGATCATATCTCTTCATACTCCTATCACCTATTGGAAGAGCAAGTGACTGATCACCACACATCATGCATGTACGAAAACAGTACCTGACCAGTCCATTACAATTAGAAATGTCCCTTGATAGTGTAGACTACACTATTCACAGACCACACAGCACCTGTCATATATATCACATGGCTGGCTGACCTCTAATAAATTTATGGCAACATGGGTTTCCTGAACCGATGAAGCTGGAATAAATGGGACTCCCATATAGGTGACAACTGATGTGTAGTACACATGTCTGAAGTACAGGCATGGCATGACATTCACGCATTCACAGAGGAATATCTGCTGACACAAAACACAGATTCGCCACATCAGTGCATAAATGCATGTGCAGCTACAATGGCCTACATAGCACACATGATAACATCCACTGGCAATCACTGAGTGCATTGTCACAACTACTACACTTCTGACAGCCACAATTGACATCATAGGCCACCTACCATTCCACCTGACATGCAGTTACAGTTCCTGGACTTGACAACATGATTAAACCAATATCACTAAGAGGCCCTATCACCTGCAGGACATGGCATGATAGCTCCCAGAGGCAGTAAACAGCAGTTTCAGTAGTGGAGGTCTTGCTAGTAACAGTGTCAGAAGTCAAGTGAGCAAAACTGAAGAAAATGGTGGTCACGGCCGCCCCATACTGGACCATTACCGCCGGCGGTCATCGCCATTGGCCCCAGTCAGATGTGTTCATTCACTGACATCTTCCATGTTACACCTACAACTCATCTTCATGTACACATCATTTGTTCATGTCTGTCAATGTGGCAAAGCAGAGCAGTCCAAGGATTACTCATGTGGTGAGGAGGACTAGAAACACAGAACCATACATTAATGCTTGTTAAGTCAATTTGTTAGGTGAATGAAGGAATGAAAGGTTAATATAGTGCACAGCTACTCAGAAAGTGCCCCTGCGATGATCTAACAGGAAACCTCAGGAGGAGAGAATTCATGGTGTCCTAAACAGATGCGGTTTGAGCCTTTTTTATAGCCTTTTTAGTCCTTCAGAGCCCTAGTTTGAAACAGTAACCCATCCCAAGCTTTCACAGCTGGTACCCTTGAAGGTGACCCTCCTATCCTGCCTGGCTTAAAGCGAGACACCACCATTAGTCAGTTCTTATTCTTAAGAAAAAGAAAAAAAGTAGACAGGCCACACTAGATCAAGTTCAGTCACGGTTGGGTTCAGCAGCTTCCAGATGCTCAATGTCTTCTAGTCCAAACGAAGAGGCAATCCCATTTGGAAGTCAGTCATACAGGATGCTCTACCTGCAAGTGAAGTGAGTTGCCTTGTCCACTCTAGCTAGCTTTCTATGACACCTAAGTCAAGTGAAAATGTGGGGGCAAAGGTCACAGCATGAGTGTGCACACTGGAGTTACAGAAATAAGAAACCACTTATTTGTCTTCCAAGCACTGTGTGATTCAAGCAGTGATAGGGAGAACCCACATTATCTTCTTCAGCTGCATCAGGAAAGAAGAGTTTCCACTCTCCTGACAGTGAGCAATGACCAGCTCAGTCTTGTGGAGTGTGATGCTTAAAGTCTGACTGGCGTCCCAAATGGACATTCTCAGGTGATCGAGGAGGGCTGGGCATGTTTGAGGAACTGAAGGGGGCAGACAGGGTCACACGCGAGACAAAGAACAAGTAGTGTGGCTGTACGCAGATGATGAATGTCTGTCTAGGTCTACATTTGGCTTCCAAGAAGCTGGCTGGGATCTCTCTCACACAACTCCATTCTGCAAAGGTACCTCCAGCACTAATTTGCACAGCAGCAAAAGTAGGCTCCTATCTTGTGGCTGTTCCAATAAGACATCAGGGTACATCACCTAGCTGGGAATATGTCTGTCAAGGACATTGGAACTAAAGTTTTTCTCCAATACACTATCATTGTTCTTCAGTATCAGTATAAAGTAGGGAAGGGACTAAGGCCCATATTTATACTTTTTGACGCTAAACTGCGCTAACGCAGTTTAGCGTCAAAAAATTTAGCGCCGTCTAACGCCATTCTGAAGCGCCATGCGGGCGCCGTATTTATGGAATGGCGTTAGCCGGCGCAAGCAGACCGGCGCTGCCTGGTTTGCGTGGAAAAAAACCACGTGCACCAGACAGCGCCGGCGTAGGGGGAAAATGGCGTATGGGCGTCTTAAAATGGGGCAAGTCAGGTTACGTCGAAAAAATCGTCGTAACCCGACTTGCGCCATTTTTTAACGACGCCCATCCCCCATCAACATGACTCCTATCATTGTAAAGATAGGAGTCATGCCCCCTTGCCCAATGGCCATGCCCAGGGGACTTATGTCCCCTGGGCATGGTCATTGGGCATAGTGGCATGTAGGGGGGCACAAATCAGGCCCCCCTATGCCAAAAAAAATTATTAAAAAAAAAAAAAAAAATACTTACCTGAACTTACCTGAATGTCCCTGGGGTGGGTCCCTCCGTCCTTGGGTGTCCTCCTGGGGTGGGCAAGGGTGGCAGGGGGGGTCCCTGGGGGCAGGGGAGGGCACTCTGGGCTCATTTTGAGCCCACTTGTCCCTTAACGCCATGCCTGACCCAGGCGTTAAAAAGCGGCGCAAATGCGCCGTTTTTGGCCACGCCCACTCCCGGGCGTCATTTTTGCCCGGGAGTATAAATACCACGTAAAGGCCTGGGAGTCATTTTTTAAGACGGGAACGCCTCCCTTGCATATCATTAACGCAAGGAAGGGGTTCACGCTAAAAAATGACGCCCACTCCGGGCACTTTGGCGCCCGAAGCGTCTAACGCCATAGTATAAATATGGCGTTAGTTTGCGTTAGTTTAGCGTCGAATTTGCGTCGAAAAAAACGACGCAAATTCGGCGCAACCAGAGTATAAATACGGCCCTAAGAGTTATCTATTCGAGAACCCAAAACAAAGGCACTAAGGAGGGAAAAGCATTTCCACTCAACTACTCCACTAAGGGGGTCATTACAATCTTGGCGGGCGGCTACCGCCGCCCGTCAAGCAGTAACCCCGCGGACCCCATTACGACATCCCCGCTGGGCCGGCGGGCGCAAACCAAGTTTACGCCCGCCGGCCCAGCGGGGATGAGGCCGCAACATAGGAGCCGGCTCCTAATGGAGCCGGCGGTGTTGCGGCCGTGCGACGGGTGCAGTAGCACCCGTTGTGCTTTTCACTGTCTGCTATGCAGACAGTGAAAAGCTGCCCGGGGGCCTGTTACGGGGCCCCTGCACTGCCCATGCTAATGGCATGGGCAGTGCAGGGGCCCCCAGGGGCCCCAGGACACCCCTTACCGCCAGCCTCTTCCTGGCGGTGCAAACCGCAAGAAACAGGCTGGCGGTAGGGGGGTCATAATCCCCAGGGCAGCGCTGCCCTGGCGGATTATCACCGCCGGGGCTAAAACAGTGGGAAAACGCCAGCCCCGGCGGTGCGACCGCAGCGCTACCGCCGTGGTCGTAATACGGGTGTCCGTACCGCCAGCCTGTTGGCGGTATGGATGCCACATTACCCCTGGCGGTCTCTGACCGCCAGGGTCGTTCCACCTTCCCTTTCCTCAAGTCTGGCTCACTTCATCTGCCTGCGGGAATATTTCAGAAGAGCCCTGAAATTCACATCACTATCTGGCAGACTCTCTCCATCCTCCATCATGTACATCATCCACATAGAGGAAATCCAAAATGGATTCCTGTGTGCTAACAGGCTCACTTATACTTATTCATGTGGCAAATAGATGGAGCTGAGAGAGCCTAGGTGGCTGTGCCACAATGCTTCTTAAACATAAACGTAAAAGGGTGGTCACATTTCTGGTGGTCACAATTTTGGTTGTCACATTTCTGCATAACGTGAAGAAATGGTTGCCTTTAAATGATGTACAACAATACAAATGAACAAAGAACACAGTTGAATATAACCTTTAAATGAGCTGCATATAAACATTGTTTGAAACTATGTTATTTTATAATGTTTTCAAAATAGTGTTTTTTATAATCATTTTGGACTTCAACTATACGAAACAAAATTCATATAAACTACAGAATATTTGTCTTTCTTTAGCTTGGTTGGAGTGAAGTCCACAATTACTTTTTTGCCTAATCTTCAACATGGGTCTTTTTTTGCATGTTTTCTCATGGACTGCAGGTGCCACATCCCAGGTTTAACTAGTGAAAAGTCCATTGTGCTCGAGAGATAAGAAAATTTGCAAGAGGTGCCGAAGAAAGTCATTTGGAATTGTGACCTTAACTCTTGTGATCCTTGGAATGTGAGCGGGGCATAAGTTCGACATGGAGAGTTTCAGAAATCAACTTGTCAATTAAAAATAATTTATTGATCTGTTTTTCAGTGAAGATGTTTTTGAAACTATGTAAGCTTTGTAGGACAGGGACTTAAAAAGCGTGTTCAATTTAGTGAAAGAAGCAAATTCCCCTAGCCCTTAGCAAACCTCAGACCTTACTGAGATATACCCTTATACTTAGATTCTCTCTGGCTTCATTCCACTGCACCTCTTTTGAAAGAAACTTTTACCGAAGATTCTGTTTGTGACTCTTTACTTAGAAATCTTGAGTATTAGAAAAGTTAAACTTAGATTAAATGGTCAGGCAGGAGAACTTGATTTCAGGATTTAAGCATCAGTCTTTATTTCTGATTTTCTGCATTTTCGCTATTGAGTAACTTGTCTTTTATATGCTTGTGAAATGTAATATAGTAGATGCTTTAACTCTAATTTGGAGATTAGAGTTTTGAGACTCATTGATGTAAGTTTGACTTTGAGTCTCTAATAAAGCCTTTAACACTTTAAGATGCTCTCTGAAACTTAATGCGTGGCTCCCTGAGCTACACTGTTATTGTCCTGAACAGAGTTGATGCAGGTTCCCCTCTTCCCTCAGGGCCCTGGAAAATCTTCCCTTGAGTAAGAGGTAAAACAGCCTGTCTTATAACTATAACCAGTCGCTGCCGACACTGTCAGCCATCTACACTTCAGTTAGCTGACAGCAGTCACACTAAGAAAAGGATAGGTGCACTTGGAGTTACCCGTCCCAGGCCACAGAGCTGAGCCCTGGGTCACAGAGGCTTCTCTGAGGAGATTCAAAGATTTCTGAGTGGCTGCCGAGTTTCATGCAGCCGCTCAGCAAACTTTTTGATTTTACTAAACCTCCCAAAGTGGGGGTCTGTTTTTGTAAAACAACAACAAACAATTACTCTGACAAACTGGGAGTTTTGGGTGGAGGGTCGTTTTTCTTTTTTTCCTTCAAACCTGCAGGGATTTTCCTGGTATTAACAAAGAGAACACAAAGTACATCAGACCGTCTACCATATATTCTAAACTGGGAAAACTGTCTGCAGTAACTACACTGCCAGCTTCAAGTCCATTGGACATTGGATAAGGTTTCACCGGCAGGGCCAGTGATAGCGCGTCCAGCCCTTATAAATTACTTGTACTTGGACACGCTGGAGGTCGGTGAACCTTTTAACCGAGTTGGGCTCTCCTCATCCAAGAATAGTCGGATCACTCAAATCAATAATCAATAACCATTGTAATCAATATCCAATACTTAATCAATAGACCAAGCGACACATTAGAAATCAATAACAATCAGTATTTTGACGTACCATGACCTTTCAGTCATGAATAACCACACCAGTTTGTTAGAAGTTAATTAATTTATTTCCCTACATTAACAAAGCTAACACAATATATGTGAGTCTCAAAATCAAATGATATATGTATACGAACATTACTAGCTGTCCATAGCAGCGGAAGAAACAGAATCTACGCAAAATCTGGATTATAATGCACTTGGTTATAGGAATGCAAATCACTAATATAAGTAACTGAATTTGACTAATTGGATACATCGGTCAGCATAACAAAATTTCAATTCAACATGGTGCATCAAGTGAATATCTCAACTAACCTCTAATTAACATTGGCATGTGGGGCTTCATGCAAAACTAATTTAGTCAACACAAATTTAGAAAACTTCTAGCTTGGGCCCTATCAAAATAAGCAGTTGGTACCTAGGAAGGAAAACACAATGCATAATACAATTATCCTTTCATATTTACCAAATACAATCAGCATTCAAGAAAAGTCTTCGTCCTTCAGGTATCGGTTCGACCAGCATGGGGCAGATTTCAAGGGGGGGGGCAAAGTTAAGGGCAAGTTTCCTTGCAGCAGCAAGGAGAATGGGGCATAGGTTACTGCATGGGCAAGACGGGGCAAAGTTAAAGTTAAAGGGGGTTATTCTAACTTTGGAGGAGGTGTTAATCCGTCCCAAAAGTGACGGAAAAGTGACGGATTTACCACCAGCCGTATTACGAGTCCATTATATCCTATGGAACTCGTAATACGGCTGGTGGTATATCCGTCACTTTACCGTCACTTTTGGGACGGATTAACACTCCTCCAAAGTTAGAATAACCCCCAAAGTCTCTAGGGTGAGAATTCTTTAAAGTCTCTTTCTCTGCGACAGAGAAAAGGCATCGGAGGGTCGTTCAAGATGGCTTCTTGAATCAGGCTTCAAAATGGCATCAAAGAAAATGGCTGACTTCTCTTCGTCCGGTGGGTTTAAGTAAGAAACATTCCAAATTCTTCAGGGTCTTCCATTGGAGGGTTCATAGGATGGCTTCCTTTTGACCAATGAATGGTGTCTTACTCCTAGTACTCATTTATGCATATGGTGTCCTTGGAGCCTTGGATCATAAGTTGCAACAAAGTTTGCCAATTAATTTTATCTTAGTGCCTTTATTGTCTGCACCTGCAGGAGCTGACCTTGCATCAAAGAGGATGAAACCAGCCTAGCACGAAACCTTGAGATAAGTGTATTAGTCATCTCTACTGGAAAAATACAGCCTTAAAATAAAATAATGTCTTTGTTAATGCAAGAAAAAAACACACAGTTAAAATTTGAGACCAGGCAACTAGGGCAAAGCCTCTGCTAAATTTAAGCTAAGCATATAACAGTTTCAACAAGAAAATCATGGAATACATTTGCAATTATGACGGATTACTACATTTGTCAATTCTTCATGATTAATTAAGCATGTTTATAATAATGGCGAACTACCCCGTGGGCACAATTTCCCACGTACATTATTTTTCTTTGCTAAAATCACACTACCTTATACGATTTTGGTTACATGATATATGAATATTTGTTAGTCCTTCTTTTTCTGCGTCATCACCAGCGAGGACACTACTGGCAGAAACAGGACTGTCCACTTTATTCTAAGCATAGCAGGCGGACCTCAGTTTGCTATTTGAAATCTCCGTCCACCAAGCTTCAAATCAGGTCGTAATTCAACGGGAGGAAGCACAGTTATTAAAAGCTTCAAAGTGGTTTATTGTTGTCATCTAATTACATATATAAAAAAGATAGATTAGGGTATTTTTAGAATGCGTTTTGACATGGCTCATCCTAGGAAATGTGCATGATCAAAACCCTCTTTCTGATCCTTGTTTTCAGGCTGTTTTTTATGATGAGTCAGTACAAAAATAAAATTGTTTTAGGGGGTGGTTTTAACTTGGCATTGGATGTGTCAATGGTTGGATGTGTAAATGTTTTGCCTGATGATGGAGTTGCAGACATATGAAATGAAGGACATATTATTTTCAAAAGACATCCTTACATTGGCTAATAATTCATCTTTGACATAGATCTAAGCAGCAACAGACTATTAGCCTCCACCTAGACTAACCCTTCAATGCCCAATCCACAGCTATCAGAGGAGTAGTCATGGACACAAATGGAGTTCTGAGAAGGCCCTGTAAGCAAATGTATGCAAGACCCTCAAATGATGAGTGTGGGAAAACAGGGCTGATTGCAGAGGCCCCCTAACTTTTTGCCCCCATTTTCCACTTTATGCTGGTGTTTTCCTGACTCTGATGGTGCCCTGGGTACTGCTAACCAGTCCCAGGGCCTGTGCTCTGTGTAAAATCAATATGCAAATTAGGCTAATTATAATTGGCTAAGTGAACCTACCTATAAGTCCCTAGTATATTGTAGGGCATGTAGGTTTAGGGACCACAGCATAGGTGGTGCACACCTAGGTGCACTGCTGAGGTGCCCAGTGTCATTTTAAAAGCAGGCCTGCCTTGCTGGCTGCTTTTAAATTAAAGTTATATGCAAATTCGACTTTGGAATTAAAGGTACTTCCAAAGTCTTAAACTACCTTATTTTTACATATAAGTCACCCCTAAGGTGTGCCCTATGTGCCCCTAGGGCTGGGTGCCATGTAACTATAAGCAGGGACTTTATAAAAATAGGTTTATATGCCCTGGTGAGGTAAAAACAGCCAAATTCGTTTTTCCCTCATTGAAGTAAATGGCCTTCATAGGCTAGAATGGGCAGACTTTATTTTAAATTTTAAAGTCTCCTTAAATGTTACATACCAAGAATTTGGTATCAAATTAATTGTTGTAATAAATCCCACAACTTCCAGTTGTTGGATTTAATATAACTTGTTCAGGTAAAAAGTTTAGATTTTACCTAAAAAGTTGCCAATTTCAGCTCTGCATTGTTTTTGCTGCTGTGCTCTGATTGGCCAGCCTGCAGCAGCTTCTGCCAGGCTGCCTTGATGAGGTGTGAAGTGGCCTGACTTCACACAAAGGAATGTGCTTGGGGGAGAGAATCTCCCCTCAGCAGATGGTGAGGCAGGAAGGGGGAGGGCGGCCAAACTGGTCTTCAAAGGCAGAGAAGGACATTTGGAGCACCCAGCAACACCCCCACATCCTGCAACCCCAGACAACTAGGTGCCCCCTTGATTAGATTAGGAGAGGGCAGGAGAGGGGTGTGTTTATGATTTTTAGCCACACCAGTGGGTGGGCTCAGCCAGATGTAACCTCCAAAAATCAGATTCAGCCATGTTGGATTTTTAGAGACTGTTGCCTTTTGGGATGGATTTTTGCCACACTTCCCAGGAATGGTCATCACAGGGGGACGACCCTGTACCTGATTGGAGGATCAGGACCCCCCTGCTTTTCACCCAGGAGCAAGGATAAAACTGGCAGACCTGACCCCACACCTCAGATCCCCTCCAGAATTCAACAAGAAAGGAACTAAAGAAGAAGAAGGACTGCCCTGCTGGACCCCTGGCCTGCACCTGGACCCTGCACTCAGAAGGACTGCACCAGCTGCACACTTGGGCTTCACCACAAGAAGGACTTTGCCTGGCTTCAACTGGTTCAAGGAGGGACTCCCTGTTTGCTACAGGTGAAAAATTGCTAAACCAGAGTCCCCTGCACCAACTCCTGAAGAAAGCGACCAGCTGACCACTGTCCAGTGGCCAAAAAGGAGTTTGCGCCAGGTGCATTCTGGGAGTTGAAGTCCGCACCCCCCAAGGACCATCACAGAACTTCTGGACCCTTGGGGTGAGCTGTGGACCCCAAAAGAACCTTAAAAGAACATCTGGGTGAAGCCCCAGAAGTTTGGAAAAGATTTGAGAATTTTTGGAAAAAAGCTCCAGAGAGGGACCGGCCCGCCGCGGAAATTCTAGCCGGCTTGCCTCAACCGCGACCCGGCCTGACTTCGTGGTTCGTCCCGGTAAAGAAAAACATCCAAAAAAGAGACTAAGTCCGAACGTAAAAAGTTGACCGGGACCTCCCAGCCATCGTATCCGAGAAGGGCTCCATGGACGTCGGATCAAGATCCAGGTTTACCCCGGTCGAAGGATTTTCATCTCGAAAAAACGACTAAGTCCGAAGGTAAAAGTCTCCACCGAGGAAACCCACATCGCGTATCCGGACAAGGGCTCCAGGAGGTCGGATTCAACTGGCAGGTTCGTCCCGGTGAAGAAAAACTTCAAAATAAAGACTAAGTCAAAAGGTAACTTTTTAACCGAGGCCTCCCGCGACCTGTAGCCGAGCAGGGCTCCATCGCGGTCGGCCTGAAAGTTTGACTTTGCCCCGGTCGAGGTGCAACCAGATGACCCGATTGGCACTTTTTGTTTCTAAGCGCTAGAAAAGTAATAATTCTTTAAAAATTCATATCTCCGGTTCCCCTGAACCGATTTTAATCGTTTTTGTGTCATTTTAAAGATAAAAATATAAACTATTTTTATAAATTGGTTTTGGATTTTTAAACTGTTTCCTGTGTTTTATTTAATTACTGTTTTGTGATATTTGAATGCTTTACACTTTGTCTCCTAAGTTAAGCCTTGACGCTCGTTGCCAAGCTACCAAGGGTTGAGCTGGGATTAATTTACTGAGACCTAACTGTACCTAGGTGGAGGTTAGTGGCTTGTTGCTAGGTGTAGGTACCTACCTGCCCTACCAATAACCCATTTTCCAACAATGAGACAGACAAGCACTAGTGAAAAGGTTGCACTTGTATTCTGTTGTTTTCGTTTTTGCGCTTCATAATTTCTAGTCTTGAGATGTCAAGTGCTACAGTGGTCTCTGAAAGTGGCAAGTGTTTTTATCAGTGCTTCCTTCGTAAAACAATAAGTGCTGGGGCCAAAATCCTATTCTGAAGCCCGTTTCCAGTACTACTAAATATCAGAGGTGCCAATACCTAGTCTGCGCAGTATGATTCCACCTCTTCATCTCATTCTTGCAGGTTCTTTTTAATCACTTCTTTCTCTCTTTGCACTTTTTTTGTGTCTTTCTCTGATGAGGAAAAACAAGTGCTAGTGACCAAAAATGAATGTTGGTGGGCCCCACCTGCAACCACCTGCTCAAATTAAGCACTGGTTCTTACCTGATATGTTTCTGTGTTTCTGCTTGGTAAGTCATGCAGCAGGACTCGATAAGGCTACCATTTTGCAATGGCGGCCAAATTAGGTCATCAGTGCATGAGTGACTTACCTGTTCTTTTACTTGGGCCAAGCGAGCCATCTCGTGCAGCCCACAATTCAGGGTATAAAGGAAGAGTTCAGAAAGGATTTTCTTTATGCATATAAGTGGTAGTCGATAATAGGCTGTTTGAGTTTTATTGTCATTGTAGATCCTGAGATACACTTCACTTTAGAAAAGCTATCACAATAACTTAAACTGCTCAATTTAAAGTTAAGGTGTCTGAGATACTGGGTATACTCCTTACATAGGGTTCTCTCACATACCCTTCTTACATAGACTAATGACCCACAGAATATCTCATACTAGTGAGATGATTAAAAAAACACTAAGGCCCAGAATCAAGAGGGTCTAGCGCCTCCTGGGGCCACATTAGCATATATTTTTTTATGCAAATGTTGCCCATCGAGGTCAAAACTGCTAGGCCACATTTACAAAGTGGTGCGATGCATGCATTGCGCCACTTTGTAACACTTTGCGCTACATTATGCATGGCCCAGGTATAAAGTATGCAAGGAGGTCGTTCCCCCGTTAGGGGGATCACAAAAATGGAGCAGTGGAATCTAAGAGATTCCACTGCAGCATTTTATGCGCTACTTTTAACGTCTGTACAGAGCAGGTGTTTAAAGGGGCCGCCATTGCTTTCAATGGGACCCTATGTACTGTGCAGGATTAGTACCAACATTTTGGCACTAATACTACACAGTACATCAATAGCTTAAAACATTTTGACACAATTGAACCTACCCTGCGCCATTGTGCACCGTATGGTAAATATGGTGCACACATGGTGGCAGTAGGGGGCGCTAATGGGCGCAAGAAAGGTGTCGCTGCATTGGATGCCGCGCAACTTCTCTTAAATCAAGCCCTAAATTCTGTTTTGTACTTTTTGCAGCTGTCATGAGATATGATCGATATTCGAGAAGGGATTGCTTGAACTGTTCATAACAAAGTTCACCGTGTCTGTTTATTGTCGAGAACCCCTAAAACGACAATTATCAAGGCAAATTCTTCTGTAAAGTGTTTTTGGCGTATAGATGCAGAAGGCATTATCTTCCGCCTCTGGCATCTAGCCCTGAATATATTTAGAACTCAACAGGGAAAGCTGTTCTTTACAAACTGCACTCCTACTGCAATCTTTTATAAATGTCACCGATTAGTTTTTCTGGACGACACGACACACGGATCCTTTTCAACATTCTCTCGCAGGCGCTTCATACTGCTGGGCTTGCCAGCTCAAGTTGCTCCCTCCTCCCGCCCACAGCTCTGCATTTTGACTATTAAAGTGGATAGTGCAACAGTACATTAAACGCCAATCACTGCAAGATTCAGGCTTTCTCACTAAGAAGTCAGGATCAGGCACAAAAGAAGCTGAAAATGAAAAATGTCTGCTAGACCGAAAAATATTTTTTCGTAATCGGCGTCGGTTTCAGTGAAGCTCTTTCACGTCGTGTCAACTCGCGCGACTCCAAATTTGAGTTTTCTCACTCAGCAGCAAGTATGGTCTTCACGTAGGTTGTGAAAGTGTGTCAAAAACACCGAGAACAAGTCTACAATTGTCGGTGAACCATTTGCAATTCCGAAGTTAAAAACACGCGTTTATGACGAAGGCTTCCAAAATGACTAACGGTGGCCCTTCTCCTTTCCCACGTCTTTCCCTCTCTCCACCGGACTGTGGCACTCTGTATATGCAAAGAACTTACAATGCAAATGGTGAGGAATACACGCTTTGTGGGAAACGTGATAGGCATGTGCAGGGTAGCTGTTGCCAGCCTTCGCCTCTTTCCATACAAAAACAGTCACAGTAAGAAGCTCTCCCTTTTTAGCAGATTCACAAGTCCTTAATTTGAGATGGTGGTTACCATGGGGGAGGGGGGGGGGGTCTATGACCCTCGTTTTGGAGGACCAACACTTATTTTTCTGCTTCAGACATTTACCGAGAGCAAGAGAGGGAAGAATAAACAAAGTGTAAAGTGGAGGTAAGAGAAATAGAGTAAAACTGACATCAAGAGAGGAAACAGGAAACTGCAAGAGTGAGATAATGGGGTAAGAAGTGTCTGGTAGTGGATTAAAGAGCATGAGGTAGATTCAAGACTAGGGCCCAGATTTATAGTTTTTCACACAAAACCGCACTAACTTCATATTTGTGGAATGACGGTAGCTGGTGGTAAGGACCGGCTAGTGTCCTAAAAAAGGACGCTAGCCGGGTGAGGGCGGCGTAGAGGGAACAGAAGGTTGTGTGTCAAAGGATGGCGCTAGTCTGGGTAGAGGCATAAAAATGCCTCTAACCAGACTAGCCTCATTTTTTGACGTACAACCCCCATGGACATGACTCCTTTCTTAGTAAAGACAGGAGTCATGCCCACAACCCCAATGGCCATGCCCAGGGCACATATGTCAGCTGGGCATAGTCACTGGGCCAAGTGCCATGTAGGGGGGGTCCAAGTTAGGCCCCCTATGGCATTTTAAAAAAAAAATGGAAATACCTAACTGTACTTACCTTACGTACGTGGGATGGGGTTCCCCCATCCTCTAGTGTCCCTCTGGTGTGGGTGGAGATATCCCTGGGGCTAGGGAAGGGCACCTGTGGGCCCATTCCATGGTCTCTGACTATCGAAATAGGCCCACAGGTCTTCTGACACCTGCCTTGACCAGGTGTTAAATAATGGCACTAAGCAAGCTTATCACCATTATTTAAGGCCCCCTTTCCCCAGTGCGTGATTTTAGCACGGGGGATAAATATGGTGCTAAGGCCATATCATCATTTTTTGCACAGGAACGCCTTCCTTACATCTCATTGACGCAAGGTAGATTCCCGCCAGCGAAAAATGACTTTAACTCCAAAACTTTTGGAGCGCCAAAGTATATGTTGGAAAATGGGTTATTAGTAAGGGCAGTAAGTACCTACACTTAGCAATAGGCCACTAACCTCCACTTAGGTCCAGTTAGGTCTCAGTAAATTAAGCCCAGCTCAACCCTTGGTAGCTTGGTAACGAGCGACAAGGCTTAACTTAGGAGACAGAGTGTAAAGCATTCACATATCACAAAACAGTAATTATAAAAACACAGGAAACAGTTTACCAATCCACAATCAATTTATAAATATAGGAAATATTTTTAGCTTTAATGTTACACAAAAACAAAAAAAATCGGATAAGGGGAACCGCAGATTTGACTTTCTAGCACATAGAAGCAACTAGCGCTCAAAGGGTTAAAAAAAGTCACACTGGAAAGGAGCAAAGTCCAGAGTTCAGGCAACCCACGAGGTAACACTGTCACACTTACTTTCAGAAGTATTTAATTCAGGAAAGTGGTCCACAACACCAGCCAAGGGTTCCGAGGCTCTGGAGTGCCTCTTGGGGTCTGGGACTACAACTCCCACAATACACCTCTTCAACTTATGGAGTTGCTCCAAACATCTCCAAACTTCTGGATCTTCTTCCAGAGGTCCTTTGTGTGTCCTTGAAGTGTCCACAACTTGATCTAAGGTTCCACAAGCTCTGAGTTGCTCCTTGGGAGTTGGGACTACAATTCCCAGAATGCACCTGGTCAGAATCCTCAAATGGCCACTCGACGCTGGTCAGCTGGACTCTGCTTGCAGGACGTGATGCAGGGGACTCTGGGGAGCTCCTTTGTACCTGTAGTAAACAGGGAGTCACTTCTTGAAGCAGTAGAAGACAGTTAAAGTCCTTTTAGTGGTGAAGCCCAAGTGTGCAGCTGGTGCAGTCCTCCAGAGTGCAGTGTCCAGATGCAGGTCACGTGTCCAGCAGGGCAGTCCTTCTTCTCCTGTAGTTCTTCCTTGTTGGAATCTGATAGGGATCTGAGGTGTGGGTGCAGGTCTGCCAGTTATATTCCTGCTCCTGGGTGAAATACAGGGGGGTCCTGGTTCTCCAATCAGGTGCAGGGTCTTTCCCCCCTGTGATGACCACTTCCTGGGAAGTGTGGCAAAAATCAATCCCAGGTAGCAACATTCCTCAAAAATCCATCATGGCTGAAAGTGATTTTTGGAGGTTACATCTGGCTGAGCCCACCCACTGGTGTGGCTAAAAATACTAAACACACCCCTCTCCTGCCCTCTCCTAATCTAATCAAGGGGGCACCTAATTGTCTGGGTTTGCAGGATGTGAGAGATGCTGGGTTGCTCAAAATGTCCTTCTCTGCCTTTGAAGACCAGTCTGGCAGCCCTCCCCCTTCCTGCTTCACCATCTGCTGAGGGGAAATCTTTTCCCCCAGGCACATCTCTTTGTGTGAAGCCAGGCCACTTCTCACCTCATCAAGGCACCCTGGCCAGGCTGCCAGAGGCTGGGCAATCAGAGCACACCAGCCAACACACTGCAGGGCGAAAGTTGGCAACTTTTCAGGTAAAGTTTAAAACTCTTTACCTGAACAAGTTATATTAAATCCAACAGCTGGAAGTTGTAGGATTTATTATAACAAATAATTTGATAATCTGGTATCCGTTACTTAAGGATATTTTTAAAATTAAAATAAAGTCTCTCCATTCTAGCCTATGGAGGCCATTCACTACAATGAGGGAAAAACAAATGTGGCTGTTTTACCTCACCAGGGCTTATACAACTATTTTATAAGGTCCCTGCTTATAGTTACATGGCACCCAGCCGAATTTGCATGTAACTTTAAATTAAAAGCAGCCAGCCAGGCAGGCCTGTCTTTAAAATGACACTGGGCACCACAGCAGTGCACCTAAGGGGGCACTACCTATGCTGGGGTCCTCAAACCTCCATGCCCTACCATATACTGGAGACTTATAGGTAGGTTGACTTAGCCAATTATAATTAGCCTAATTTGCATACTGATTTTACACAGAGCACAGGCCCTGGGACTGGTTAGCAGTACCCAGGGCGCCATCAGAGTCAGGAAAACACCAGCAAAAAGTGGAAAATGGGGGCAAAAAGTTAGGGGCCTCTGCAATCAGCCCTGTCCTCTCACAGTATAGATATGGAGTTAGGTTTGTGCCGAAGTTTTGTCAAAAAATGATGCAAATTCTGCGCAAACAGAGTATATATCTGGGCCTAGGTGCCTTGGTATTGGGTGTGCCAACATTTAATTGCACCAGCCAGGAGCTTCCGAGTACAGCTTTAGGGGTAGGCATTCATTCTCTTACAAATTGAGCTTAGAGGGGCTAATTGAAGAGCCCCTAGTGCCTCCTTGCGCCACATCAGTGTAATTTTTTTTTACTCTAATGAAATCCTTTGCGCTACATTATGCCTGTGCCAGGCATAATGTATGCAAAGGGGGGGTTCCCCTGTAGGGGTGCCGAAAAAATGGTGCAAAGAAATCTAAGAGATTTTTTTGGTACTTTTAAATCTAATCCAACAAAGTTCTGAAAATAGCATAAAAATGTTTGATGCTAGTTCCTCTAACTACCACCAGGGTGCGCAGAAACTTAGATATGGTGCATATATGGCAGCGTTAGGGGGCACAAAGGGGCGCAAGAAAAGTGGCGCTGCACTGGGTGAATCACCACTTTCCTTAAATCAGGCTCTGAGTTTTATTTAGCATGCACTCTACCCAAGGTAATTAGAGGCAGCAGACTTGACATGAGGTCCAAATTACATTACACTTTTTAAAGCAGGCACACGGGGATTAACTGATTTTCCCAGAATCACAGGATGTTGAGCTGAGGCTGAGGCTCAGGACTGGTACCCCAGATCAAAAGTAGGTAGTTTTTGCTATTAGGCCACATTTCCTCTCTTTTTTCTGTGTTTGCTGAAGAAAGTGTGCTCTCTATATTGGACACACTAACGGTGATGCCCTTGACCCTGGATATTTGTATATTGCCAAAAAGAGACACCCAGCTTGTCATCATCATTAGGAAGAGCAACAGATCATTTGGGGCCAGATGTAGTAAGCCGTTTGCATGTCGCAAACTGCAAAAATCACAGTTTGCGGCATGCAAACGGCCGAACACGATGCTCATTACCAAATTGCGAGTCCGTACCGACTCGCAATTTGGGAATGCGACTCGCAAATAGGAAGGGGTGTTCCCTTCCTATTTGCGACTCGCATCACAATTCAGAGTTGCTTTGTGACCGCAAATGCGGTCGCAAATCAACTCGCAGTTACCACCAGTGTCACACTGGTGGTAACACATTCGCAAAAGGGAAGGGGTCCCCATGGGACTCCTTCCTCTTTGTGAATGTCGACAACAATATTTTTTCAGAGCAGGCAGTGGTCCTATGGACCACTGCCTGCTCTGAAAAAAACGAAACCAAATGGTTTCGGTTTATTTTTCATTTTGCAACTCGTTTTCCTTTAAGGAAAACAGGCTGCAAAATGAAAAAAAAAAACTGCTTTATTTATAAAGCAGTCACAGACATGGAGGTCTGCTGACTACAGCAGGCCACTATCCCTGTGAGTGCAGGGACTCGCTATGGGGTCACAAAATGAGACCCACCTCATGAATATTGATGAGTTGGGTCTTTGCGACCCCATAGCGGGTCACAGAAGGTGTCTGAGACACCATTCTGCATATGCTTTTGCAAGTCTGAAATTGCGATTCGCACGGACTCGCAATTTCAGACTCGCAAAAGCATATCTTCCTACATCTGGCCCCTGATAACATGCAATCGGTTGGTATCTTTAATTCTCACCAAATTACTAAATTAACCTGCCAAAATGCTGGTGAACCAAGGATTCATTGATTGAATTGATATACTTATAACAATCAATGAGTTAGAAAAAGGTACTGGCAAGTGTAGCGAGAAGAAATGATCTATTTTACAGGAAAATTACACCACCAATAGGCAGCAGAAGACCAACCTAGAATTATAAAATTTCAGCAATGGCTGAGCTCTGCAAACTGATGGGGAGTCATGGAAAATTGCCTTAAGTTATACCATCCCATGTAATGTAGCTCTGAATTCTGGTTCATGGGTAGCTACTGCTCCACATGCTAACACCGTCTCTTCTTTTATGATGACTAAGTTAAAAAGCCCCTCTGAACTGATTTTTGTTCCCCCATATTGTTAACGGGGAATGTTTGTGGCCTTGTATCAAAATTGTCTGACATTGATTTGCCAAGGTATTTAAGCCAATTTAAAAATATTTGTGTGCAAAAAAAGTGGTTAACAAATACATTGAGCTACATTGAATAAATAAGGGCATTGTACATACTTTTTACCCATGGTTAAAAATGCATAAGATGTCCTCTGGCTGCTTGTTCATTTGTATCTCTGCTGATTTGCAAAGAGAACCCTCAACTCTTCCTTTTGAAACGTGCAATACCCTGGCAATCAAGCTTACGGCTAGCCCAGTAGGGTGAGGAATGAAGCAGTGATATTGAGGTCTCATCTAATGAAAAAAAATATTACATCTTGAAACCGTGATCCTCAAATTTCATTCAGTTGTATCTGAGTTCCTCTCTTACATTCTAGTTAGGTTGAGCCTAGACAGCATGCACGTGCTGTCTGCAAGACCTGTTGGATGGAGTATAGGACTTTGCTCCCACCTGCCGCCGCCTGCCGCTTACCATAGGTTGAAGGCATTGTTACTCTTGTTTTGCTGCCTCCTAACTGGTTTGGCAACTGATACATCACTTCTTGTACTTGGCTGAGGAGCACTGGCCAACTACAGTTTAATTGTGAATGAAATGGTTTTCTGTTGCTTGCACAAACTATTTTTCTCTGTTTTCTGCCTCTCGTGTTTGTTTTCCATGTTTGCCCTTCACTTGGTCCTTTCTTTAATCAGTAATCAGTAATTACAAGTAGCTGTGTCGCGCGTTTGTACATTTTTTTGTGGATTTTTATAGCATATAATTGACCCAGAAATGAATCCTTGACAGCGGCTCTCCCCAAACAGCCGTAGAGCCAATGCTACATAATTCACTGCACTCGGGGGAACTCACCCCATAATGCTTTGCAGGTATTCCTTTTACAACACAGTTTTTCCAATAACTCAGTCTTTGGCCAACCTAGGGCAATGTGACCACCACAAAAATATTCAGAATGATGTACTCTTTCTGTTCAGGACGTCTTGGGGGTCACACTAAGTTAGAGGGGGGCACACAAATCATGACCACTTCCACCATGCAATGCATAGATATGTTCTCTTATAGCTGGAGTATTTTTTTTTTTCTTTTTTCAGTTGAGATTACATTATGTTTTGAGGCTTTGTTTGTAATAATAATCTTATATCATGGCTTGTTCTGCAAATGCACAATTCAATATGTTTTTCAAGGGCTGAAGAATGAAAATTTTCTCAAGTCACTACTAGCTTTGTTGGCTCTACTGGGACATCTAGTCAGGGCCAAAGGTATTGCACTTTCTGCTAATGCACAAGCACAGTTTATATGTGATAACGTTTTGATATATGCACAGACACAGTTTATTTCTGATAAAGGTTTAATGTACAGCATGGCTAAATATTTCAGCCATTTTACTGAGGACCTGGTACTTCTCCAACCATTTATGGGCTTGAGGGAAATTCGGAACTTCTGACCTTAGAAGGAGTTTGGCAGTGTTCTGTGACACTGAACTCTGAGTGCTTTGGGCTCCAAAGGTTTGGGCTCCAAAGGGACATCTAGCCACAACCAATGGTACTGCACCTTCTACTGTTGACTCTACAGGGACATCTAGCTACAGCCAGTGGTACTGCACCTTCTGCTTTTGACTCTACAGGGACATCTAGTCACCACCAGTGAGACTACACCTTCTGCTGTTGACTCTACAGGGACATCTAGTAACGACCTGTGACACTGCACCTTTGTGCCACTAACTCAGCAGTTAAATGATATTTAAAAAGCCTGCTAGGCCTGAAAATGTTTAATACACTATGCCCTCAAGGGGCTAATTAGATGGTTACACTGCAAAGCTCTTTATCATTATTTTTCATGTGATTATGCCCTCTAGAGGCAGAATATATGGGGGAATATTTAAGGGCCCCTTGCGCCGATTTAATGACACATTAGCATAATTGTTTTTACACAAATGTGGTATTAGAAGGCCAAAAACGCAGGGGCATATTTATACTCTGTCTGAGCCGAATGTGAGTCAAAAAGTTTGACGCACATTCAGCGCAAACCTTGCCCCATATTAAAATTTTGATGTCCGAGCCCGTGGACGTCAAAATCCCGCTGTGTGCGTCATTTTTGTATGTGGCAACCCGTCTTGCGTTAATCATATGCAAGGTAGGGCTTCCCGCCCAAAAAATGACTTAAACGGCCTTGCGTTGTATTTATGCTTTCGGGCAAAAATGCCGCACGGCCGGGAGGCAGAGCCGGAAAATGATGCACAGCCCGATTTGCATCAAAAGTTAACGCCTGGGTCAGGGCAAGCGTTAAAATGGGGCAAACACACCTGTATTTAATCAGAACACACAGAAGCAACAGCAGAGCAGCAAAAGGGAGACATGCAGGTGATTCTCATCCAGCGTGCACGCAGACGCAGAGCCCAGCAACAACAACAGCAGCTACCACAACACCAGCAGGGACTCCAAAGGCAACGCAGAAGGCAGGAGAGAATATTCCGCACCAGAACAACCCTTCATGGCCTTAGGGAACATGACATCATCCAGAGGTACAGGTTGAACTGGCAGGCCATTCAGCAGCTGCTGCAAAACATAGAGCCACAGTTGGCACCCACCTTGCTGACACCCCGCACCATTCCAACGGAAACCAAGCTGCTAGCTGAAATTCACATGCTGGCAAGTGGCTCTTTTCAAACAACTGGTGCCCTGGTTGCCGGAATATCACAGCCATCATTTTCTGCCTTTTTTCCCAAAGTACTGGATGCCATCATTGGACTCACACCACGCCACATCCGCTTTCCAAACACACCGCAGAAGCAGCAGGAGACAAAACAGGGGTTTTACCTCATTAGTGGCTTCCCACACGTCCTTGGTGCCATCGACTGCACACATGTATGCCTTGTGCCACCTGCTGCAACTGAACACCTCTACTGCAACAAGAAGCACACACATTCCATCAATGTGCAGGCCATTGTTGATCACCAAGGATTGATCACCAACATCGTGGCAAAATATCCTGGGAGTCCATGACTCATTCATCTTCCGTCACAGCACCATCAATCAGCACTTCCAGGATGGACGGTATGGCAATGGACTACTTGTTGGTAAGTACAGAAACCTACTTATATACACACTGCACAGCAACCCTCTAGGACACACAACACATGCACCACAACAGCAACATGTCGACAGGAACACACTGAGGTCATGACATCGCTAGCCATGTTTCATAGGTCTGCATTTAACCTGTCACACATCTGAAATTAGTGTACAGTCTAATGTTATGACATCAATGATCACAACGTTTGGAGTGGTTTGCCTAATTGTCACCTTGCAAAATGTAAGCATCCCAATGATGTTTAAATTAATCCATTGCATAAGTCTAAAGGTATGGGATGTCCAGGGTACATAGATGTGAATGTGTTAACAACACTTTTAAAATTAATCTGTGTATGGAACTATCATCTCACCCCCAGTGAAGACACAGGGACACCTATATCACAAGTCACAATGCTAGGGAGGTCACACTGTACTGCAAATCCCAAAACATACTGCTGACAACCGGTCAGCAGGCAAACACTTGTTCAGCCAAGGAAACAACACAATGCAGATGTTACATCCTACAAGCCTAAGAAGGAACATTATAATACAAAAGAGTCGCAGACAACACAAGACAACTACTGCCATGCAAGGTGATTTTCATTGGGCAAGCTACATCAACATGATCCCATTCATTTTCTTTTTCAGCTGATCAGGGGTGTGGGATCCAGCCATGGATAATGACACCATTTGGCAACCCAAGCACTGCAGCAGAGCATGCCTACAATGACGCACATAGGAGGACATGCAGCATAGTCAAGAGGACCTTTGGCATCCTCAAGTCGAGATTCAGGTGCCTCGACATCACTGGTGGTAGCCTCCTATATTCCCCAGAAATGGTCTGTAAGATCATTCTAACATGTGCCATCCTGTACAACATTTACATACGAAAGAACATTCCCCTCTTGGAACCAGAGCCACACATGCCTGAAGAGGAGGAAGAGGAGGATGGTGGCCTGCAACATGAGGGGGAACAACAAAACACGGCTGCTGGATTGCGTAGGCACCAACATATAGTGAACAATTTCTTTTAAAACTAATCACCATCACCACTGTATTAACTAATGTATATAAACACCTATAATAATCACCATATCATGGTCTGGCTAATCATTTTTGCTAACCTTTATCTCTAACTATCAGAATAAGAGTGTAGCCTCATGGAGCATTGCTGATATACCAATCAGGACACAGAAAATCCCAGAGCAATTTTGATGCGTATCATACAACAGTCACATACACACACTGTAAATGACATATATCCTGTACATTTCACCTTTGAAGGCCAATAGCAGAGGACCACACCTATTTCACACATACATGTTGGCAACATGGTTCATCGCAGCATATGGCACACAACTAAGACACCATCAGTCACTAAGGGGAAAACAAGCCTCATAAATGAGGCAGTTGATGTGCTATTGCATTGGTAACAGGAATGTATGACCAGACCCTTGTCAGCAGTAAGTCCAACTGCATCCAACCTTTGCAAGGACTATCTGTGACTAGAGTTCCATAAAAGCAGAACATAGACAGCACAAGTGCCACACCTATGACAAGCATTGCGCACATGACATTCCATGTACATGTCAGCCCATTTCCTAACTCCTGACACACCCATGCCCCTGGTCACAACCCACCTGTTTGAAGAGGTCCCTGGAATGGTAATATGTGTACCCCGATATTCCCTCCTCTACACAAACAGACAAACAATAGTAATCCTGTGTGCTACACCCTTTCCTATGTTATGCAATTGTCATAGTACATCTGACTGCATGGACGTCAGGTCAATTAATACACTGGCTTGTACTTACCAGGGGCCAGATGTAGCAAAGTTTTGCGAGTCGCAAATGGCCCGATTCGCAATTTGCGACTTCGCAAAATCCGAAATGGATTGCAAAAATCCCATTTCCGAAGTGCAAATAGCGATGCGAGTCATTACTGACTTGCAAAGTTTGCGACCTGATTGAGCGAAACGCAAAGAGGAAGTCACAATTTGCGAGTCGCAAACCATATGAAAAAGCCAGTTGCAAATTGCGACTAGTCGCAAAAAGCCCATTTTGCACACCCAAAGTACCACTAAGTCAGAGCAGGTGGTAACCAGAACCAAAGTATAAAAGGAGACCCAGAAGGCATCTGGGTTACTCAAAATGGCTGAACTGTTTGTAATAGCATGGAGGAGGAGAGTCCACGCTGCCCAGCAGAGGAGGAGGAGGAGCCAGAGACAGGAGAGTATATACCGAACCAGGCAGACACTTTTCCAACAAACTGAGGAGGAGATTTATGATAAATATAGACTGAGCAGAGCAGCAATATTAGAATTAATTGAACTACTCAATCCTCAGCTTCAACGACAGACAATGCGCGGCAGCGCCATCCCCACACATGTGCAAGTGCTATGCTCACTGCACCTCTTGGCCTCGGGTAGCTATCAGGGGGTGATTGCTGTGGCAGGTGGGGTATCCCAAAGTGCACTCTCACGATTCTTCAGATGTTTCCTAGATGCCATACTCACACACATGTCCAGATACATATACCTACCCAGGAATGAGGCAGAAATTAACAGCATCAAGTTGGACTTCTACAGAATTGCCAGCTTCCCCCATGTAATAGGCTGTGTGGACGGGACACATATACAAATCTGCCCTCCTGCAAATCTGGAATATGTGTTCCGCAATAGGAAATGTACCCACTCACTAAACATCCAGGTGGTATGCGGTGCCCATAACGTCATTACTGACATTGTAGCCAAATTTCCATGGAGTACACATGACTCATACATATTCAGGCACAGTGGGATACACCAACGCCTTAAATGTGGGGAGTTTGAAGACAGATATCTATTAGGTATTGCTGAATACACCCTGAAGCCATACATACAGGTCACTGTAGAAACCATCCATGCCCTGCTAACATTGCTTACTTTTGCCAAACAGGTGACAGTGCATATGCTCTAAGACCATGGATACTTACCGCGTACCTAACACCTGGCAATGAGAACGAGAGGCGATATAACAGTGCCTATCGGTGGAACAGAACTGTCATCGAGAGGACCTTTGGATTGTTAAAGGCAAGATTCAGATGCCTCCACAAAAGTGGAGGTGCACTCCAGTATGCCCCAGAAACAGCATTCAAGATCGTTGGCGCATGTGCAATCCTACACAACATTGCCACAAGACGTTGGCTACATCTCACCCCTGAAGTCACAGATTCGGAGGATGAGGAGAAAGAGCTGCCACACCAACAGCCTGGGGATAGAAGCATTGCAAATCAAGGGAGACAGAGATGGGACCACATTGCAACCCAGTACTTTGGCAGGTACGTGGCAACTGTCACCACACTCACTGATGTCAGACAAACAGAGCCCAGTTGTGTAGTGGAACAAACAAAATCTTTTTATTTGTAAACTAAATGATGAAAGAAAAGTGCTGTCCGTGAAAGTCTGTACATGTCCAAATGTAATGAGGACACATTAACATTATGTGCATCATGACTCATTTGTCTGATGACTTACATCCTCCTCCTTGTGAGCCCAGCATGGCTCATCCCAGGTGGGTCAGCTGACCCCTGCCGTGCACTTGCACTCCTTAACACACGGGTGTCACTGGCAGACACACTGCTTATTGTGGACCCCTCCTCACTGTCCTGACGGGTCTCACCTGTGCCCCTTGCCACCTGCCTAGCTTCCATCAAGTCTACTGCGTGGCTGATGCGGCCAAGTCCACGTGCCACATCCCCCGCAAAGTTGCTAAGTTCCACCTGTAAACTGACTGTCCGTCTAGACAGGCCAGTAGTGTTTGTTGCAAGACACCCAATTGAAGCCGCCATGCGTTCAAAGCATGCCACTGTGTGGCGCTTCCTGCGCCTTGTGCTCTGTCTGTCTGCCACCAGTTCCGTTACAAGTTGGCGGATGGCCTGGCTGAGATCCCCCACATTATCATTCAGTCTAGTGAACTGCGTGTTCCCTTCAACCAGGCCATGGGTCATGTTGCTCTCCATCCTGTGCAATGTACTTGAGATTTACCTAAATTTTCTGTTTTGCAGTCGCTGACCGTTAAGGAGGGATGCCTCTATTCCTGCAATCCCTGCCTCCCCTATATCCTCCTGGGGCACCGTCAGAACTCGGCGTCTGTGTCTGTGCCTTTGTCGTGCTGCTGGCTCTGGACGACTTGCTGTGGGGCTGGGACCAGGGGTCGTATCAGCTTCCCCCATTTCCTGCTCTTGTTCCCGAGGGGACTCTGGTGGTGTCCTGCTGGGCCCAGGAATTTCTGCTGCCGCCTCCTGCACTGTCTCTGGCCTGTTGTCTCCTCCCTGCATGTTGTCGCTGCTAAGGGGTGTCTTGTGGGAGACCTGTGGGAAATAGGGAATACACTGTCAGTCTCTCAAATCTTTTTTATGCCTCATAATAAACATTTGCCTATATGCTGACTACTGTACTACATTGCCCATAATGCACTAGTCTAGTGGTTGCTAGACTGAAATGGAGCTAGTCTGGTTGTGCCTGCTGCTGTGTACTGGGAGAGTGCGGATACTGCATTTGTAGGTATGAATGCATATCTCATAGTGCTCACTTTTGGATGTCCCTGGCGCAGACCTGTCCACTTCTCCCATTCCGACTACGGCCTCAAGTTCCAGGGTCTGCTCCACTATTGCTTTCATGGCTGTGGGTGGTGGGATGGTGGATGGGCCTCCTCCGGTGCCCCTCATTTCTCTGGGCCGCTCACCTACCCTCTCCTTTGTCCTGGAGCGCAGGTCATACCACCTTTTCTTGATTTCCTCCAGGGTGCGGTGGCTCACCCCTATGGCATTAATCCGGTCCTGGATTTGCAGCCAAATATTCTTTTTTTCTGTGTCTGGGACACTCAGGGCTGCCTTTCCAAACAGTTTGTCATGGTGCTGGCAGCATTCCTCTGTGAGCACCTCCAGTTCTTTGTCAGGAAACTTCAGTTTTCTTCTTCTCCCAGCACTGCCTGTTTCCTCCATAGTAGCAGCAGGTCCTCTCTCCTGGGTGTTGCACAGCAGTTTGGAAAGGGTGTGGTCCTCCTTCCTACCAGGTGTATTTGATGACTTCCTGGTTCTGATGTCATCACCAAGAGCCAGGAAGTGAATTTCAAAACTGTTATGCTGCACCTGCAGGCAAATCGTGGGCCTGTGGCAATTTGCGACACCCTACTCGCAAATTGCGAGCTCGCTTTTAGCGAGGTCGCAAAAAGCGACCTCGCTAGAAGGGAACTCGCAAAATGCGGTACGACATCATTTGCGAGTCGCAAATTGGTGTCGCTCTTCTTTCTTGGATCCCAATTGCGAGTCGCAAATTGCGATTCACATTGAATCGCAATTTCCGACTCGCTATTTATTTCCTACCTACATCTGGCCCTAAGCCCTGTTAGCACCTGTAGATTGCTTCCCATTGGAAAAGCATATAAGTTGCCATTTTGTCAAATACACCGTTATGCATTGCTAGTAATTAAGCCGTGTAACACAGCCCTTGGGTTCATGTGTCACTTTAAAAAACACAGGACATACACAGTTTTCCATGTCAACTGTCTTGTTCTTCCTCCTACCAGTCTTAGTCAGACCACTGATTATGTACCTTATGAAATTGCTGGATCCAGATATACCTTGCATCCTGTCAGCCTGACTGGCACCTGTCTGTGCATTACCCTAAAGATTCCTTGTGGCTACATATGTACCACACTTGCTTTACCAAACCTCACATTCCTCAGAGGGTATTTTGTCATGTGCTTCATCAATGCATACCCAAATACATTGTATAGCATCATCTGCCTTTTAATTGTACCATATTTGTTAAATTTTCTTTGAATACCAAAATCATGGCCCATCCCTTGTCTGGGTCTCATGTATGCATGAACGACAAAGTGTGACAGAGTACCAGGGCCGTATGCAGGGATTGGGTACGGTGCCTCCAGCAGAACCAGCTACCTCTGATAATGTCCATAAAAAGTCCACACATGTTAGGACCCTGACAGTTCACACGCTGAATCACATTGCTCACAACATATTGAGGGGCCGTGCGTGGTGAATAGCTGTGAGAATAATCAGCACAGAGGCTATGATGTTCCCAGATGCAGTGGGAATTTTAGAGGCCAATCTGTGTACAAATGGTATAATGACACCTGCCAGAACATGACACCTGAGACATTATCTCACTCAGCACACCAAGGTTGCCCTGTTGATAGTCTCATAACACGTCTTCAGTGACAGGGTGGGACCATCCCCATGTAGGTTCTCATGTCCTCATTGATTTTACTCGCAATGATCTCCGAAGGATACTCAGTAGATACAGGAATAGCTGGCACTGACTCATGATGAGACCTGGATGTAATGTGACAACATACACCCCTAAAAATATACAGGATCAACATTGGACCACACGCATGAACAAGACACCTCTGTGCAATTGATCACTGGAAAAATGTGGACACGTGCTGCCTCGTCTGCTGGTCCACCACAGCCACTGGAGAGTTCTGGCTCCATCATATGACCACAACTGTGGCGTCATATTACATTTGTGGTTCACCTTTGGCTGTCTGGGCCAATGACATGGTACCCACTTCGTCTATGCATGTGCCTGACTCACTGTGGGTTCACCAACAAGTGCCTAGGAAGCAGTTACCAAAAATCTAGGACATGGGATGGGCAACTTGTGGACCATTGACATGAACAAGCGTCTGCCATCTCTCTGGTGCATGCTTTGTCATTTGTGGTGTCTACGTTACCCAAAATCTTGGAAGTGCACACAACAGATGTTGCTACATGTATGATTAGCACATGTCCTCTCTCATTTCCACAATGACTTGCATCTAAGGTTTGGGCACATTGACTTCACATTCATACAAGCATATTTGCAATAATGCATCTTGTAATGCACACACACTGGGTCGACTAATACATTAGTAGCCACTGCACACACATTGAGCCATAGGCATTGAGGTATTGTACTCATGTGCGTCACCTTGATATCCTCTCCTGATGCCAAACATACCCAAATTGTGCAATACATATATGTAGGCCACACATATGGCCATCTAGTGCGTCAAAATCCTGTTAAGGAAGTAGCGGGTCATGGTCCGCTGCAGTATGATGTCTCATATGTGAACATACACCATCATCACCAAAGTGGGTGCAATCAGCCTATCTCAGTTGTGTCCCATATGTAACATTACATTAAAATGGAAAAAATACCCAAAACCAGTTCATGCCCTGAAATTATGACGTTTTTATCGTTATGCGCCATATTTTTTCACGCATACAGTGTGTGCGTCATATTTTTCGACGCACAGGAGTGAAAATTAGGCCGCATCTAAATAATTGTAAAGACTATTTACAATTTACAATTTAAAATTATTTGAATGCAGCCTAATTTTCACTCCTGTGCGTCGAAAAATATGACACACATACTGTATGAGTGAAAAAATATGATGCATAACGATAAAAACGGTGGCCATTTTATGCAGGAAGTGATATAATAGGATATCCTGTTTACAGATTATGTACAGTGGGTGTACTTTCACTTTCACTTTGCAGTCTGTGATTCTTCTAGACTGTGTGGCTGTGTTCAGAGTGTTGTACAGTGATTTTGTGCATTTGTGTCCTGTGTGCTACATTACTTGTTACTTTGTGAAATAAATATTGTTGTTGTATACTGTCTGAGTGTGTTTTGTTTTCAATTGTCCGGTATTGTATTGTATTTGTTGTTTGTGGGAGTCTGTTGTGGGTAGTGCTAGTTTGGGGATAGTTGGGCTCTTTTAGTTGTTAAGTTTACTTATTTTTTGTACTTCTACTTTCCCCCTTTTCTCCTTTCTTCCTCTTTATCCCCTACTCCCCTTTTCGGTGCTGAGATGTTGGGTAGGCCACATCTTGGCAGGATGAGTGAAGAGGAGCTTGGGGGGTTTATATGGCTGGTGTGCCATTTCCTCCCACTGATGATCGAGGCGGGGGCAGGGTGATACAGGGGAATCACACTGAGGCACGACAAATCCGATGGGGAAAGGTGCTGCATCACTTGCAGCGCGTGTATGGGAGCCAGAGGAATGACCACCAGCTGAAGCACCGCTGGGCTGACCTCATCACCAGGGAGCAAGATCTTCTGGACCACCTGGGAAGAGTGATTGGTGGCCCTGTTGGTGAGTACAAATCATGTAAATCTGCACAATTAAAAGCTCTGTGGTGACATCAGATGATTTGTACAATATCTGCCGGCTAAGTTGCTGACTGTGTGGAATGGTGCGGAAACATACAGGGTCATTGATGGACTATGTGAAGGACCACAATTGCTAGCTGTCAGGAAACACGTGCTCTGCAAACTTACAGAATACTTTTGCTTAATGTAATTTGGTGCCGCCTTTGTGTCAGACAGCAACACAAAATAGGAGCCAATCATGTCTATATAGGCCACATTTGCCAGTGAAGTATGGATTTACTAAAATATTGGCAACCTTTGTTGACGCAGTAGCTAGACTGACTTTAGAAACACTACGGCCCATATTTATACTTTTTGACGCTAAACTGCGCTAACGCAGTTTAGTGTCAAAAAATTTAGCGCCGTCTAACGCCATTCTGAAGCGCCATGCGGGCGCCGTATTTATGGAATGGCGTTAGCCGGCGCTAGCAGACCGGCGCTGCCTGGTGTGCGTGGAAAAAAACGACGTAGACCAGGCAGCGCCGGCGTAGGGGGAAAATGGCGTTAGGGCGTCTTAAAATGGGGCAAGTCAGGTTGAGGCAAAAAAATCGCCTCAACCCGATTTGCGCCATTTTATTCGACGCCCAGACGCCATTTAAATGACTCCTGTCTTAGTAAAGACAGGAGTCATGCCCCCTTGCCCAATGGCCATGCCCAGGGGACTTATGTCCCCTGGGCATGGTCATTGGGCATAGTGGCATGTAGGGGGGCACAAATAAGGCCCCCCTATGCCACCAAAAAAAATTAAAAATATAAAAAATTATACTTACCTGAACTTACCTGAATGTCCCTGGGGTGGGTCCCTCCATCCTTGGGTGTCCTCCTGGGGTGGGCAGGGGTGGCAGGGGGGGTCCCTGGGGGCAGGGGAGGGCACCTGTGGGCTCATTTTGAGCCCACAGGCCCCTTAACGCCTACCCTGACCCAGGCGTTAAATAGTGGCGCAAATGCGGGGTTTTTTGACCCGCCAACTCCCGGGTGTGATTTTTGCCCGGGAGTATAAATACGACGCATTTGCGTCGCCGTCATTTTTTTAGACGGGAACGCCTTCCTTGCATCTCATTAACGCAAGGAAGGCGTTCACGCAAAAAAATGACGCTATTTGCCCATACTTTGGCGCTAGACGCGTCTAACGCCAAAGTATAAATATGGCGTTAGTTTTGCGCCGAATTTGCGTCGAAAAAAACGACGCTAATTCGGCGCAAACGGAGTATAAATACGGGCCTACATGATGCAGAAAATGAGTGCTGGCTTCACGTCAATTGATGTTAGCAATGTGGGCCAGACATATGTCTCATGTATGTCTGGTGAGTGTGTAAGGAAAGCGTTTTTGGAAGTTCTATGAATGTTAGGGATTATTGTGGTCCTTCATCATTTTGGATACACGTCAGATCTGGATTTGAAAACATAGGGAAAAGGTGTAAGATGCCCTCAGCTAACATCTTACACTGGTATTTGGAGTTTGTAGTGTCACATTCCAATTAGGGATGGCAGTCCAAAGGTATGCACATGGGTTCATATCTCTATGTTTTGTGCAAATCACTATAGCTGGGCCACATCAAATGAAGAAACTGCAACAACATGAGGGCTTACAAAAGTCTCTGTCCCTCTGTACATTGTACCTATGTGTCATAAATGTGTCATGGTCACATAGGCTGTTTGACTGGTAATGCAGTCCTCAAGTAACCAGGCTTTGGATGTCTCTCTTGGATGCACATTATGAGACGCTTACACTCCATTATTATTTCTGCTCACTAATGAAGGAGCATGTTTGCCACCACATGATAGTTAGGGCCACTGCAGGTGTGCAGATATGTGTGTGTAATTGTCAAAGGAGACCCATGCTATGTACATTTAGCCATGCTATATCAGATGCAGTATCATCATGTCTGAATGGCTTTAATTACTTATGTCATCTTACACATAGTGGATGTCTTTGGAATTGTTGGTCAGTGCACAGACTTTGAGCACATTTCTTCCTTCCATGCCTTACAGGTGGACCGGCACCCTACACTGTGGGAGAGGTGGCTTCATATGAGGACCCCAACAACTCCAGTAAGTGTTGCTATGTCTGTTATGTGTTGTGTTTGCTGGTGATGTGTGATGGACTCCTGTGTGTTGAACACATAGCAAGGTATGAAGTCTTGTTCCATGAGTGGGATTTCATTTTCTCACCATTTTTGAGCTGGCCAATGCTTATCCTATTGTATTATCTAGGGATTGTAGGTCATTCCTGTAGGCCCGCAATGAGAACTGGGCTGAGTCATGGGGATAACACTTGTATCAACAAGAGTCGCACTGGAACTCATCTCAGATTTAGTCTGCCTGTCAGACCCACATTCTCCCAAATTTGGACTGCAAAATGCTCACACACAGACTTCTGCTTCCCTATTCACCAAAGTACTTATTAAACTGTAGGTTGAACTTCCAAGCAGCATGTACCTCCACATGTAGTGCTACAAGTATGTGGCACTTGAGTGCAATGGCCTTGGTGTGCATTCAAATCATGGGTGTTCTTGCAACTATGTGTCTGTTGTAAGTCATGCCTTACTGGAAGTATATGATGTGGACAAAGGTCTGCATTTCCTGACGTGTGGCACTAGGATTGGTCAAGGGTTTGCTGTCTCCTATTTGTTGATAGACCTTCCCTGTGGTGTGTGTGTAAATCCAAACACATGTCCAGCTTTCTATAGCTTCCTGGGTGTCCATGTTGTTTGGAATTGTTAGTTGTTTCTCCACCCCCGCACCCTCAAACACAGGCATGGGTTTGTGAATAGTGTACCTAGGACTGATGCTACCAGTATGTTACACAGACATGTAAGTCAGTGAATCTTTGGTCGGAACCTAGTATACACACTCAGGTATAGCACATGAGTACTATACTAGCAAGTCCGTTTACAACTTGAAGATCATGTGGCTTTAGATTTCCATCCCGTACACTGACGTTTATAGTCCTGGCATTGACGGAGGATGTGTAGCATGATTGTTAGCTAACAACTGGCAGAACTCTGATGCCAAATTAATGCCAGTTGTTACCCATCTTGTAGGGTTTGGATGTGCTATGTGTGATATGACCTTCATAGGCTGCCCTGCCATGTACTTCCTCAGGGACATTCAATGATCTGTATGATGATATGAGCTGTTACAAGTACAGTAGATGTACTGTCTGATTTACTTCTTGTGCCATTTCACACAATGCAGTTGCTAATGTAAATTGTTTGCCTTTGTCTTCACAGCTGCGAACATGACACCCATCCAGGTCCATGGGTTCCAGAGGCAGGCAATGAGGTACCAGCATATCCTGCTGGTGGAGTCGGGGTTCAGACGGATGGCCCGAAGATACCGGAACGAACGGGCCTCCGGAGCATGGAGGGCTTTCCCACAGGGTGGCCCTACTTTTCCCACCACAGCCACCACCAGCACAACCACCACTTCCACCCAGGTAGCACCACCAACAGCTGGGACTGTTGTCCCAAAGTCTGCAGTTGCTCCAGGCCCTAGCAGTGGAACACCTTCAGGGCAGCCCACAGGCATAGACTCTACACGCACACACACATCCTCAGCTGGTACCCAGACTGCCCCAGCTGCTACAGTTGACCCTGCAGCTTTTCAGGCAATGTAAAGAAAAATGGGCCGTGTCCTACGGAAAATTAGTCACCTGCAGCAGGATGTTCGCCATATGAACAGGCGTGTGCGGTCCATAAAGCGGGCCCTCCGAGGGCCAACCTCTAGACTTTTAAAATGGACATGATTCCCGCCCCTCCCTCCTCTTTCCTTGTTCTTATACTTAGGGGGCTTAGTGTTAGGTTAGTATAGGCTGTTAGTTTAGTTAGTGTTAGTGGGTGGCGGGTGGGGGTCCTGAATATTTCTATTTTTTCCTCTTTGAGTGTGTGGGTGGGTGGGTGGGGGGCTATGTTGGGGTTCTTGTGTGTTTACAAAAAAAAAATTTTTTTTAAACAATCAAATAATACAAACATATATATATTTATTTAGTATAGGATAGTATGTGTTTATGTTAGTATCTGTTGTCCTCCATGTGTCCCGTCTCATAAGGGGGGTGGGGGTTGATGTTTAGAATGTTTCGTTACATGTGATTAGTAAGTTTAGCTTGGGTTAGTTAGGGACAGTTGTGGGTAATGAGTAGTTAGGGGAGATTAGGATAGGTAAGACTTTTCCCTGAGTTTCCTCTTCTGTTATTACCGTTTATTAAATATATAGTGAACCCTTTACAGTATATGTTAAATGCTTGTTGATCAGGACCTTGGCACAAGTGTACATGAATTTTGTTCTATTACATTTGTGTCTGAACAAATCCCAACTGAGCTGTAAGATTGGCAGCTATCCCAAAGCTACCTTGCAAAGATTCCACCATTCATTGCAACCACCAATCACAGTTAATATGGATCCCAAGTGTTTTTGTCAATAAGTATGTTTTCAAAGTCACAAGCAGTGATTCCAGATTTGGTAATGGGGGAACAGTTTTAGGTCTGACTGCAGTGTGATGTTCAAGGACACCCTTATAAGGTGAGTGGTCGTAAGCACTCTTGTAGTATTGTCTTCATGACTCACAGACATCATTTGTGACACTGTTCAGCATGATTACTTATTTGGATGGAAACTCAGACACCTTCATTCATGCATTTTTTGGAGTGTTTGCTTCGATTTGTGGGCACTGTTATATGTTTTAGTATTGCATGTTGACAACATTTTGCTGCCACTATTTGATGACTTAGATATCCCTTGAGGAAGCTTTATTCTGTCCAACACAGCATGATGGTGTATGTTTTCTCTCTTCATGAGATATTACCCTCAGGAAGGGCAGAGTATGATGCAATCCTGGCCACTGTGCAAAGTTATCTGACTACATAATTTCAGGACAGTTGTATTGACAAGCTACGTAATTTGACAGGAGTCACATTTCAGTTATCCACTGCACAGTTGATGTGTCACATTACACAGAGACAAATTTGTTGTGTAAGTGCTATTTATTGAAAAGTGTTGTAGTGCTATATGTACATTGTGATCCTACAGAAGTGGTAAAGGAAAATGCTTTTGACATGCTAGGGTGATGTGTCACACAGTGCAGAGGGACAATATTTGCCAATGAGTAAGTGAGGGACAATCACTAGGCAGGATGACAAGATTAACAGTGGTTTGCAGAACAGTCATTGAGTACAGTTGTTGTAAGACTGGCATGTTACAAAGCGCTGGACCTTGGGAATAGTTGGCCATGTGGCAGGGACTAGTGCTTCCGGGTACTTTTCCGTGTGAAGGTGATCTGTTCCATATCTTCTTCTTCTGATGTGTGTGTTGCCTCCTCTGTTCATGGTTGTGGTGGTTGTGAAGGGGCAACACACACCTCAGTGTTAGAAGGCGTGGAGTCAGACATCCTGGTTGCTGCTACCTGTGAAGGTCTTAAGGGCAGTACTGTTGCAAGGAGGATCTGCTGATTCTTAAGAATAGCAGCCACATCACGATGCTAGGCAGCCAGGTCGGCCCTGAGGGGTTCAATGTTGCATTCGTGCACGCGTTGACAGGATTGCTGTTGTAGGTGTTGAATCAATTGTATTACAGCTGTGCTGATTTCCTTCAGCCTTTTTTCTACTCCCTGCAAGATAGTTGTTCGCCCTTCCATTGCTGCTGCCTGTTCTTCAGTTGACATCATGCACGAACGCACCCCCTCTAGGCTGGCTGCCATAGTTTGCATCCCCACCCGCACCTCAATGGCCAGCTCCTGCTGTACTCCAACTACACTTCTCTCAAAGCTGGTGCCTGTGTCGTCTGAGTCCTCAGCTGTATTGGAGCTGGCAGGTCTCACATTTGGGGTGGTGGGTGGGTTCTCTGCGATGGCTGCTTGTTCTGTGCTCCTCCTTGTGACTGAAGGTGGGGTCTGGAGGGTTCCAAGGACGTCTTGGATGGTCTGCTGGGGGATGTTTGTCAGCTCGTCATCCATGTCATCAGGGTATTCCTGGACAGGCATATCCGCAGGAGATCCATCGTCCTCTGCAATGAAATAGGGTACAATTAGTGTGTCTGTGTTGTGGCATTTGTGATGTGACATGCCTGCCTTGTGATGAATTCACATTGTGATCTTGTTTCCTGTTCATTGCTCCAGTCTTTCAGATGGGCATTCTCCCAGGCCTATGGCCCACCTGCATGTCACATGTATTGTATTAAGTTATTAGACTTGTCAGCGTCATCTCCTCTAGTGTTGTTTTAGGCCAAACAATGAATTGCCACCTTCTTGTCCTACTCAAGCCTCCGTCTACATCCATTCTCATGGTGAGACCTTTCACTGGCTGTGGGTGTTCTGATGGCACTAGCAGCACACTTAACAATCTGGACCTGCCCCAGTCTCTGATCTTTCACATCCACTTATATGTAGTTGACATGTAGTGTATCCTAGGCATAGCATTGTTATGGCACGATATGGATGTTAGCATTGGTAATGTGTATAGCTGATGTTGGGGAATGTGTGGAGATTGGATTGCCCTGATAGTCGTAGCAGTGTCTTATTTCCTCCTCTGACTGTGCAGGTGTATGTCAGTGACCAGTTACATGTGTCCTCCCCCTCAATGCTGTTGTCTGAGCAGTATGACATATGGGATGTTGCAATGTGGCCCAGGCACAGGATGGACCCTGACATATGCAACATGGGGGTGTCCTTAGTGCTGTGTAACTCCTAATGTTGATGACATTGGCTGATGTTAGTGGCAACTATGGGCATTCGCAATTGACAGGACTGGAACATTTGTCTTGTTTCAGGGGATTGTTGAAGTTGTCATCCTCATCCCTCTAATTTAGATGTGTATGATCCATGGGGACGTCACTGCCATTGGCTACTTGAGCTGCACACAGAGCGGAGGTGGTAGTGGCAACTGTTGTCACTGTTACATTCCAGTTGTCGGTATGACTAGAGGTTGTTAATTGGGCCCTAGTTATTGTAGGGGGTATAGTGGCTGACGTGTCCTGGGATGTCAGTTTGACGTTGTGCCCTTTCCTCCTGGCGTGGCTTTACCTTTGCTCCATCGTTGGCATGGCAGCATGCCCCCATGGGACTGTTGTTGGTGTTGTGTAATGGTGTGCACCAGCTTCTCTCTGTGCAGGCCATTCCCCCATGCCATACCCCTTTACCCATGCCACTCCATGTATATGATGACTTCCATGCATTTTGTGGTCCGTATCCCCCCTGCTTACAGTTAACATTTGTGCAATTTAATTCCCCATGCAACTTACCCTGCATGTGCGTTGTCTCCTGGTAGTCTGTGCTGTCCTGTCCTTGAATCCCTGTGACGATCTCCTCAGAGATGACGGCTGAGACCATCTCCTCCATGTGGTCCAGGGCCTCCTGGTGTGCTGGACTCCCGCCTCCAGCCTGCGGTGCTGCCTTCCTGTTCCTGGCCATCTTTTCCTTGGTCCTGCGCTTGCAGTCATGCCAGCGTTTCTTGCACTCGATGACTGTTCTGCGTACTTCTGCCACACTGTTAATCTTGTCAACAATTTGTTGCCATATTGCCTCTCTCCTACTGATTGGCAACTTTGAGGTGAAAAACAGTTGGTGCTGGTGTTCCGTCACCTCTTTAACCAGAATTTCCTGTTCCTCTGCACTGAAGCGACACTTTCTTTTCTTCTTCAAACTGTCCTGGTTCTTGTGTGGGTCCTCCTGACTGGTTCCTGGTCTGTTGTCATCTTCCTGGGGTCTGTACAGGCATCTGGGATCCATTTTGGCTCTCCTCTGCTGAAATGGCTGTGTTCGCGGGGAATTTTGACGCTATTGCGTCAAAAAACGCCGCATATCCGGTGTGCGGTGTCGTAAATCGACCCAGAGTCATTTTCGCTGCGTTAACGTAGTTTTGCTTCACGACTTGACGCTGTGGTGTGCATAAAAAAAAAAAACTTACACCTGTGGTTTGCGCCGCCGTGCATCAAAGTATAAATTTGACATCCGCACGGCGCACAGAAATGGCATTAGCCGGCGGTAATATTTTTGACGGAAAACTGCGCTGGCGCAGTTTTGCATCAAAAAGTATAAATATGGGCCTCTGTGTTTATAATGTCTTATAGTAACAGACTTCTGCTACCCCCTGGAAGCTAGCTATAATACATATTGAATGCAAGCCAGCTACTAAACATATTGAAAGGTGGGTTGTTGCTATGCGCTAAAATTGAATCTGCGGATGTTATTTTAACCTAAACTTTTTACTGCGACAGGAATGGAATTGATGAAACGAAATAATAACATTTTACCTTGTTGCGCCAAATGAGGGTTGACAGTTGCAAAGAAATAAAAAGCAATGTTTTGCAACATCTGTCACACGCAGATAGGAAAACACCATCAATATATTGTCCTAATATTTGTGGGTCATTCTTTTCTTCATGCTGAGAATGTTTCGCCTTGCAGCAGGCTGCTTCGGTGAAAATACATCCTTGTTAATCTTTCATTTTGGTGTCCTGAGCAGAACCAATGCTCCTGTAATGCTTTCCCATAAGTACTTTTCTACAGGGCATGATGGCTCCCCTTCACAGAGGGGAGATTTACTGTCCTGGCGACGAACAGTGTGTCATTGCTGTAAATAATCCGCGAGATATGGAAACAGGAAATAGCTTTCCTGGAAGGCATCCACGTTGTGATTCGACCTCTTGTTAGAGATAGCATTAATTCTTAAAGTGCAGATTGATTGGCGATTTGTCAGAAGTGATGGATTGAGCAATAGTACCTAAGGAGGCCGATGAAATCAGAGCCATTGTCAGTGTTATGATGGAAAAGAAAGTCAGTATTTTTTCAGACTGCAGTAAAGTGAGAAATAGTGATACCCATTTTGGCTCAGCTCAGGGGTTCCTTAGTCAGAGGCAATTGTAGAATTGCAACACATTGCTCTTATTCATCTTCTGGTGTAGATACGGGTCACTGGTTCATTCTACCAAAATGTACCTGAGTTGAGCCTAAGCAAACCAGAAAAGCATTGCATTATGGTGTCTTTTGCACACTGTTTTAAACACCCGATGAAGCACCGACGCACATTATAATATCGATAGCACGATACCCTGTCTACGATGTGTGGAAGAACGCAGGGCCATATTTATACTTTTTGACGCTAAACTGCGCTAACGCAGTTTAGCGTCAAAAAAATTAGCGCCGTCTAACGCCATTCTGAAGCGCCATGCGGGCGCCGTATTTATAGAATGGCGTTAGCCGGCGTTAGCCGACCGGCGCTGCCTGGTGTGCGTGAAAAAAAAAACAAGTACACCAGGCAGCGCCGGCGTAGGGGAAAATGGCGTATGGGCGTCTCAAAATGGGGCAAGTCAGGTTGAGTCCAAAAAATCGCCTTAACCTGATTTGCGCAATTTTTTTACGACGCCCATCCCCCATTAACATGACTCCTGTCTTAGCAAAGACAGGAGTCATGCCCCCTTGCCCAATGGCCATGCCCAGGGGACTTCTGTCCCCTGGGCATGGTCATTGGGCAAAGTGGCATGTAGGGGGGCACAAATCAGGCCCCCCTATGCCACAATTTAAAAAAAAAAAAAATACTTACCTGAACTTACCTTTTCTTCCCTGGGATGGGTCTCTCCATCCTTGGGTGTCCTCCTGGGGTGGGCAAGGGTGGCAGGGGGTGTCCCTGGGGGCAGGGGAGGGCACCTCTGGGCTCATTCTGAGCCCACAGGTCCCTTAACGCCTGCCCTGACCCAGGCGTTAAAAAGAGGCGCAAATGCGGGGTTTTTTGCCCCGCCCACTCCCGGGCGTGATTTTTGCCCGGGAGTATAAATACCACGCACATGCCTGGGAGTCATTTTTTAAGACGGGAACGCCTACCTTGCATCTCATTAACGCAAGGAAGGTGTTCACGCAAAAAAATGACGCTAACTCCATGGACTTTGGCGCTAGACGCGTCTAACGCCAAAGTATAAATATGGAGTTAGTTTTGCGTCGAAATTGCGTCAAAAAAAACGACGCAATTTCGGCGCAAACGGAGTATAAATATGCCCCGCAGAATTTCTTAGGGACCTTTGTGTTAAGTGCTTTGGTGCATTGTATGAAAACTAGAATGATGCTTTTACCCAGTGCCGATGACCAAATAGGCGAAGTCATTACCTGCCTTTGGGCCACAATCCTTTTAGGGGCCCCGTGACAATGGATCAAAATAATATTGATTTGATCTTGAAAAGAAAATATAATCAAGCTTTCTTAAATTGTTTCCAAAAGATGGAAAAAAATGTTATCATGTCAAAGAAACAAAATGTCACATTAATGACTCTATAGAGAAAATACTGTACTAATGTAATGTACCCATTAATAAGAATATAAACCCTAGACATCAGATTCGCATAACAGTTTGTCTCTTAAAAGTTCATCTTCTGTCAGCTGTTACTTTGTAAAAAAAATCTGGTGCCAACTATGTACCTGTAATGCTTTGTTTTATGTATTAAATTTGGTTTATTAACATTGTTAGTTGGTAAAATTAAAAACATGTTAGAAAAAAAATTCTGAGGGGCCCCCCAAAATTTTGACTGTATAGGTACCTCCACAGAGTTTGATCCGGCACCGTTCTTAGCCTAATATCAACTCCTTATCGTAAGCGGACGCAATAGGAGTCAGGAACAATGCCGGACTGGCTATACAGGGCAGGGATGTTTCCAAGGGAGGCTGGAGGGATTTGGCTCCGTTTCTGTTACTAGGGGCTGGTCTAGTAGCAGGGCAGCCGTTTTAAAAGCACTTCAGAGTTCCTTGTATGTTCAACAGTTTTCAGGTAACAATAAAAGTGCCAAGATAATTCTGGTGATTAATGCACCTACTGGAGAAAGATTGTAGTTTTGTCTGGTGGCAGTTGTGACTCCTCTAAGGTAGCACAGAGGACTAATATGCCTGCTGCAAAGAACATGTACTATGCAGATCACAGAACAGTATTTTATGTGCCATGCTCAACGTGTTACTGCTTTTGTCACAGAGATCATTTTGTTACTGTGCAGTTATAAATTATAATCACAATTTAGCACAGAGAGCTATGAACTGCCATCAAAGAGCTGCTTGCAAACTGCAATGTACAGGTCAGAAAGTTATGCTTTGAGTATCCTAATTTTGCTAAAAATGGTTTGATTGGTGAAAAATAAATTGTTATTAATAAAGTCAACCCTAACCACGATGGGGCTCATTATGAGTTTGATGGTCCTGAACCACCATGTTGGCAGTGGCAGAGAAGACCGCCAAATTATGACCATGGTGGTATTCCCAACAGAATACAGCCAAAGTAACACCTGCACCACCACTGCGGTCTGGCTACCATGGATGACGATAGCCACCTGCAGGCCGACAGAGACCATTCTTCCGCCGGACAGATTACAAGGTTGCACACCGCCAAGGTTTCAGCCACTGTCGCACCACCACGGAAACCCAGGTGGAAACCATCTGCATAAAAGGAGACACTCACCTACAGGAATCCATACCAGTCTGGAGCCACCATGAAACCAGAACTACACGTATTCCTGCTGCTTCTGTAACTGTGAGGGCGACCACGACAGCAGCTGACAGCAACCGTGAGTACACACACTTACCTGTTATTGTTGCCTATTGTAAATTTTTGTACATTCAGGAAGGGGGTGCGAGGGTGACACTCACATGTAACTGCACACAAACATGCACACAAACACGCACACTCAAGCACACTCACAGCCACACATCCACACTTGCATATAATAAACAAAACACACCAATGCCACTCCCCCCCACACACACACACATACACATGTCACAAACACATACAGATACGCATGGAAACACTGCACCGGCCCACACTCACACAGTACCACACAACTCCACAACATGTCACTAACAGAACACAACCTCACCAACTCCAATCACTTGGCAGGAACCCAGAAGGACAACTAGCCAGGGACACATCACACATACTTTACAACGTAACACCAACAGGCAAAAAACACATACAAATACACAATCATACTACTTACTGATTGACTTATAAAGAACTCTGGGGGTCATTCTGACCCCGGCGGTCGGCGGTAGCACCGCCAACAGTCTGGCGGTGCTCCGCCGGGCATTCTGACCGCGGCGGTACAGCCGCGGCCAGAAACGGAAAGTCAGCGGTGTACAGCCGACTTTCCGCTGCCCATGGGAATCCGCCATCATGTGGATTCCGGCCCCCTCACCGCCATCCTGTTCCTGGCATGGGCACTGCAGGGGCCCCCGTAAGAGGGCCCCACTTTGAATTTCAGTGTCTGCTCAGCAGACACTGAAATTCACGACAGGTGCTACTGCACCCGTCGCACATCCTCCACTCCGCCGGCTCCATTCGGAGCCGGCATCCTCATGGAGGGCTGTTTCCCACTGGGGTGGCGGGTGGCGGGCGGCCTTTTGGCGGTCGCCCACCAGCCCAGTGGGAAACCCAGAATAACCGCGGTGGTCTTTTGACCGCACAGCGGTATTCTGGCGGTTCCCTCCAGGCGGGCGGGGGTCAGAATGACCCCCTCTGTGTCCAACATTTCATGCACATGACATGCACACAGTCAATGCACACAAAGCCACATAACACACCAACAAACATATAACAACACACAATACCAGCACAACAAAACCCCTTGAACACACAAATATACATCACGCAACACACACCCTACCACTTTCTGACAAAATCACTGGACACAACCTAACATACTGCCTAAATAACCCACATCGCCCAAGCAGAACACACACACACACACACATACAGGCACATACAGGCACACAACTAATATCAGCCAAGAACAACTCCATACTAGGGAAAGAAATGCATGACAAAGATGTAACCAGGAAACCACCAACTGGTTGGTTCAAGTAATTATTTTGTGAATATAAGATTAAAAGCATAGGCCATAGACCAGTCCATAAGTCCAATGTCTCAATGCACACAGTGCACATATGTGTGTCCCAAACATGACTCTTGACTGCCATGTAACCTCCACAGGAAGGGGCATCTATGGGGCAGACAGGCACCTCATGGGTTATCTGGGGACTGATGAAGGAATTGGGTATAGGTTTTGGAGGTTTTGGGATCTGGCTTGGGAGGGGCGTTTGGGGTTGGACGTAGTTTTACGGGAGGGTTGGATTTTATGTGGAGATGTAGATGTTTTGGTAGGGGGAGTGGCATGGGAACTTACGGAGGGTAGGTAAGGGCTTGGAGGTGGAAGAGCCAGTTTTGGGGAGGGACACAGCACTTTTAGGGGTATCATGGGGTGAAAGAGGAGTAGGGAAAACGTCAAACTCAAAAAGGAAAGATTTTTTTGACACACATGGATGTTCATAGCAAAAGGGTTTGGGTGTGGAGGGAGAGGGAATGTTTGTTTGAGGTGTTGGTGTGGCTGTCTTGGGTGCATGTTTGTGCGAGGTATGCTTGTGGGTGGTTGGTGTCTGTTGGATGGGTGAGTGTGGGTGTTTATCTGTCTTGGCAGGGGGGGTGGAGGTGCTGGAAGATGCCGTGATGGGTGGGTGAGTGTCTATTGGGGTGGTGACTGCAGGTATGGTGGATGTGCTGCATGTAGGCATGTCTATGATTGTTGTGTTGGCAGATGTGGTAACTGAGGTGGATGTCTGAGGGTCTTCTGTGGTGCTGTCTGTGGGAAAGGTAGGTGTAGTGGCTAGATCAGTGAATGTTGGTGTGGTGTCTGCAGGTGTGTCTGGTGTGCTGTCAATGAGGCTGGGGTGGTGGAGGTGTCAAGGCAGGTTGCGACTGTTGATAAGTGTGCAGGTGTATGTTGCTATGTTGCTTCTGTGCATGCCGGTGGTGTGTCTTGTGGTGCTTCTGTTTGTCAGAGCTACCCTTGGATGTTGAGGTGGATGCATGCTTGTCTGTCTGTGTGCTTTGGCTTGATCGGGACAAGGGGTTTGGGATTGGGAAGAGGAAGGTGGAGGGGGGACAGGAGACAAAGGATGACTGGCTGCCATTAATGTAGAGGCCAGAGCCTGAAGGAATCTCTGTAGGCCAACCAGTGCACCCTGAATGTCCTCCAGGAATGCTTTGCTCTATTGGACTTGAGTTGCCTGTCCCTGGATGGCATTCTTGATGGTCGACTGACCCACAGAGATTGACCTCAGGAGGTCAATAGCCTCCTTACTGAGGACAGCAGGGCTGGCAGGGGCAGGGAAAAAGGTGCCTGTTGCAAAAGAGATGCCCACCCTCTTGAGCCAACTGGGTGAGGTGCTACAGGGAGGGCAGTGGTAGTAAGGGGAATGGCAGACTGAGATGGGGCTGGGGTGGTCCCAGATTGGACTGTAGTATAGCCATTTTAGCTGTAGCTCTGTGCACTTTACTTTAACACACTAGGCCAAGCTGATGTGCACTCTAAGCTAGATATATTTTATTCAACTTTATTTTATTGTTACAATAGCCACTTTTACGGTCTTGTTTTATTTTCTGTTTATCTACTTGTTTTCTTAAGCCAGCACAATGTTCTCAAACAAGACATTCTTGCTCACTCTGTGCTTCTTCCAAGGCTATAGCACGATACATTGCTGATTACGTGGTATAAGTTTAGTCTCCGACATTCGTAGAGAATACACATCCTTACGTAGGGACATTTTCTCAGAACATCAGCTGTTTTAGTATAAAAACACTTCTTTGTCCCTTAACACTTTAGAGGGAGATTCCAGCCAGAGTACCACAACTGTATGCTGATTGCAAAATGCTTTGCTACAGATGCTAACGTAGACTGCAGGCCTTTGTTCAGGTATAGGGGATGATGTCTTCCTAGGGGAACCTGAAGTGCAGAATTAGAGCTTAATATGCTGTGCTCTATTATAGCTTAGGTAGGAATTAGCCTATCAACCATAGCGACAATATGATAGCATTATTTCTATGCTTCACTCTCCTCGTTACCTTTTTAATATTGCTGAGTCGTCCTGGTTATTGCAGTTCATGCTTTGCTACCTAAGATGCAGTTGTTTTATTAAAATCATTATTAAAACATATACTGTCTCTGTTTGTCATTTATATATGAGACTAAGGTAACAGTGAGAAACGGATGAGACCTGAGTGACCACAGCTTCCCTGAGAAACCAATTATGTCATGCGCTCGGCTGCCCAATCATCCCTGCCCTTAGGAGGAGATGAGGCACTGCTAGTTGGCCGGAGCAAACCCCGGGTTGGAATGACAGGTGTCCCCTGCAGTGGGTTAGACTCAGTCTCCCACACCGTGGGCGATTCTGCTGCTCAAAATCCAGTAGACTCATTAGAATAATGAGAGCCTATGCGACAGGACCACCATGGAGTGTCCACTGAAGGAGGGTTCAGATGATAAAGAACTGGATCCAGTCTCCCCTGTGGCACTCTCCTCACCATCCAGGCCACTAGGTCCCTCAGTGTCGGTGGTATCAGCACTCCAGGTTCTGTGGGCAGCACCTTCCCCACTCAACTGCGTCCTGTCTCCCTCGCCTGCCGATGTTGATATACAGAACGAGAGAGAGACAGGGTCATCACATTCTTTAGATATACAGACAGTATACCATACACAACACTAGCAACTCATCTATGTCTACTAAAGCCCCAGGTAGGAACCATTTAGAGCCTACAACATTTCACAACTACATACTTTAAGCATTCCTATATGACCACAGTATCAGCCACAACAGAAGTTCACCATCATAACACTACATCACCATCCCATCAATTCAGCAGTAACACAAACAAATCATGCACAAGATTAATTGGCTACATCTAAAGTCTCTGCCTATACAGATCATCACTGTGTATCAATAAATCATCCTTACGAAATGGCAATACAATATCATGCCTCCCCATAATCCACACTTGCTCAGCCCATCACCAGTATTCATGTAACATGAAAGTAAACTCATCTCACTGAAAAGACTACGCAACATATCGCTTTGCAATCACATACCTAACATGTGACTCTGTCCATATCATTCACAATGTCAAATACCTCAGATAAAGACACTACGGCCCGTATTTATACTCCGTTTGCGCCGAATTAGCGTCATTTTTTTCGACGCAAATTCGGCGCAAAACTAACGCCATATTTATACTTTGGCGTTAGACGCGTCTAGCGCCAAAGTATGGGCAAAGAGCGTCATTTTTTAGCGTGAACGCCTTCCTTGCGTTAATGAGATGCAAGGAAGGCGTTCCCGTCTAAAAAAATGACGGCGACGCAAATGCGTCGTATTTATACTCCCGGGCAAAAATCACGCCCGGGAGGTGGCGGGTCAAAAAACCCCGGCCCATATTTATACTTTTTGACGCTAAACTGCGCTAACGCAGTTTAGCGTCAAAAAATTTAGCGCCGTCTAACGCCATTCCGAAGCGCCATGCGGGCGCCGTATTTATGGAATGGCGTTAGCCGGCGCAAGCAGACCGGCGCTGCCTGTTGTGCGTGGAACAAAACCACGTAGACCAGGCAGCCCCAGCGTAGGGGGAAAATGGCGCTAGGGCGTCTTAAAATGGCGCAAGTCGGGTTGACGCTAAAAAATCGTCTTAACCCGATTTGCGCCATTTTTTCGATGCCCAGACGCCATTTAAATGACTCCTGTCTTAGTAAAGACAGGAGTCATGCCCCCTTGCCCAATGGCCATGCCCAGGGGACTTATGTCCCCTGGGCATGGTCATTGGGCATAGTGGCATGTAGGGGGGCACAAATAAGGCCCCCCTATGCCACCCAAAAAAAATTGAAAAATATAAAAAATTATACTTACGTGAACTTACCTGAATGTCCCTGGGGTGGGTCCCTCCATCCTTGGGTGTCCTCCTGGGGTGGGCAGGGGTGGCAGGGGGGGTCCCTGGGGGCAGGGGAGGGCACCTGTGGGCTCATTTTGAGCCCACAGGCCCCTTAACGCCTACCCTGACCCAGGCGTTAAAAAGTGGCGCAAATGCCGGGTTTTTTGACCCGCCACCTCCCGGGCGTGATTTTTGCCCGGGAGTATAAATACGACGCATTTGCGTCGCCGTCATTTTTTTAGACGGGAACGCCTTCCTTGCATCTCATTAAGGCAAGGAAGGCGTTCACGCTAAAAAATGACGCTCTTTGCCCATACTTTGGCGCTAGACGCGTCTAACGCCAAAGTATAAATATGGCGTTAGTTTTGCGCCGAATTTGCGTCGAAAAAAACGACGCTAATTCGGCGCAAACGGAGTATAAATACGGGCCCCCGCATTTGCGCCACTTTTTAACGCCTGGGTCAGGGTAGGCGTTAAGGGGCCTGTGGTCTCAAAATGAGCCCACAGGTGCCCTCCCCTGCCCCCAGGGACCCCCCCTGCCACCCCTGCCCACCCCAGGAGGACACCCAAGGATGGAGGGACCCACCCCAGGGACATTCAGGTAAGTTCACGTAAGTATAATTTTTTATATTTTTCAATTTTTTTTGGGTGGCATAGGGGGGCCTTATTTGGGCCCCCCTACATGCCACTATGCCCAATGACCATGCCCAGGGGACATAAGTCCCCTGGGCATGGCCATTGGGCAAGGGGGCATGACTTCTGTCTTTACTAAGACAGGAGTCATTTAAATGGCGTCTGGGCGTCGAAAAAATGGCGCAAATCGGGTTAAGACGATTTTTTAGCGTCAACCCGACTTGCGCCATTTTAAGACGCCCTAGCGCCATTTTCCCCCTACGCCGGCGCTGCCTGGTCTACGTGGTTTTTTTCCACGCACAACAGGCAGCGCCGGTCTGCTTGCGCCGGCTAACGCCATTCCATAAATACGGCGCCCGCATGGCGCTTCGGAATGGCGTTAGACGGCGCAAATTTTTTTGACGCTAAACTGCGTTAGCGCAGTTTAGCGTCAAAAAGTATAAATATGGGCCTACATATGGCATACCAAAATAGTGTGCCTCACAAAAGTAACATAGCATGCCACTGAAACATCTATCAAAAGTGTATATACAAAAGAGTGAGACAGAGTTTGTGGACCCACTTATCTAACTCATTGACTCATAGACAACAAATCTATGTCCTGCAATAGGGGCCTACTTAACACAGGGTACAACCACACACAACCACAGGGAGCATACCAAAACCTCAAATACAATGGACCCCAATCATGGGCATAAGGCCACATACAATTCCATGCTGGAATTACATGCTGAGTAGAAACCTCTACATGACTACATCAAAACACCTACATCACTAACAACTTCCCAGACATGTGAAACCCAATGCCTAAGTACAGAAGTAAAACTTAAATAACCCACTACTAAAGTAACCATGAATGACACATACACCTAGAGTCCATCAAATTGACTGACAATATATCCCATAACATCAACATGGGTATGTCAAGTCAAACCCCTGCTACACGTTTAATTCAGGAAGAAATGAGCTGATTCATTAAAAAAACTGTCAAAACAGCCTCAGATTTGCAAAGGTAAGTGTAGCAAAGAAGAGGTTAAAACATAACAATAGGCACGAAGTATCAATTGACCCATGATGTAGGCACAAAACAGTGTATGTTCCACCCATATAGGTATGGTACTGCCCTCTGGAGCATGGACAAAAAATATGGGCTAAGGGATCAGCAGGCAAGCCACTTACCTTCTCAAATCCATATACATGAAAGTAAAATGTATTTGAACACATGTCAATGATATCTCTTTTTAATGTCAATGTATTATTACCACCATGGTTTTCACTATGTAGGATGTCTACCCTGATCAAACTTCACATTTCCCAATGTATGGCTCTGACATAACAATGGGAACACCTTTTCAAACTTCATAGGGAGTATAGTAAGTTTGCCATCCTATAATCCTGATTAAGATGACAGCCTCACATGAAGTTTCCATCTATTTCAGGAAACAGGATTACTTGGCCCTGTTACTCAGCTATAAGACACAATGTTGCACATAGAGCAAGATCCAATGGAATTGAACTGGTCAAAGTCCAAAGAGCTATACAACTTACCAAATGGGGATATGGACTGTGGAAAAGTAGGTGGGAAGGATGAACAGCAGGTTACACATATGTATGGCTGAGTAGAGTTACACATATGACATAGTCACATGTGCATCACCACATGGCGTCATACTATTTTCTGACACAGGTGAGTAACATGTCCCTATACCCAATACAATGCCAAGATCAGAGGCATGTACATATGTTTTGTCAGTTCTTACCCCCCTGTGCTGCAGTCAAATGCCGAATCCACCACAGGATAGGCCACGCCAAAATGTGGGCCATTGGGGGGGTCAAGGTCCGACGGGCACCCTTCGCTCATTGGGAGGACATCCCCAGTGGGCCTCTGTGGACTTCCGGGTTCAGCATCTCAGGTCCTCCCACCGCTTCCTACAATGGGTGCTCTACTGGCTGTGGACCCCCAGGGTCCGTACTCTCTTTGCAATGGCACACCAGATTCCCTTTTTTGCTGGGCGTTGGCCTGCATGGATGACACAGACAAAAGGAAAAAATCATGTCCACATGCACCATACCAACACTCGTAGACAGAACACTTCAATGTCAGCAAGCAGGCAAACATTCCCATCCTCTCCGTTAAAACTCATGTGCAAATTGGCATCTTCATGCATCAACACCTTCACTACTTTACTGTTGGACCTGGCCCTTTTACAGGGTCATTCCCCAGACTTTTTGCTTTTTGCCTCCTTATTTTTCTGACCTTTGTTGGCTGACGTTTTGACCCTGAGCACTTTTTCACTGCTAACCAGTGCTAAAGTGAATGTGCTCTCCCTTACAAAATTGGTATGATTGGATTATACCTAATTGGCATATTTAATTTACCTATAAGGGCCTGGAAATTAAATGCTACTAGTGGGCCTGCAGCGCTGCTTGCGCCACCCATTAAAGTAGCCTGTCAAACCTATCTAGGGCCTGCTAGCGCAGATCCTGTGTGCGCAGTTTCCTGCCACATGGATCTGGCATCTAAATTTACTTGCCAGGCCCAGAACTCAACTTTTACTACACGTAAGTCACCCCTAAGGTACACCCTAGCTAGTCTCTTTGGGCAGGGTGCCATGTATGTAGAAGGCAGGACATGTGCCATGTTGCGTGGCCTGTCCTGGTAGTGACAAACAGCCTAACTTGGTGTCTCACTGCTGTGAGTGTTGCCTCCTCATAGGATTGCATTGGAAATGCCCTGCCTTATGTGTAAGGGGTATTGTCTGATTTATGAGGGGTAGCGTAGGCATGTTTGGTATGGTTGTGATAGTGGTGAAAAATGCTGCTTACTGGTGTAGGTGTATTTTTTATTACTATCCCAGAAATGCCACTTCTAGAAAGTGTGCATTTATCTGTACTTATGACTTTGGTGTTTTGCAGCTTGCCTCCAATCCACGTCTGGGCAGACTGACAGTTGGGGCTTTGTGCATACTTCTCAGACAGCCTGAACACAGGGATGGTGGAGGTGTCACAGAGGAGCATCTACATATTGTAAAGCCTTCCTGGGCTGAGAGAAGGGAGAGGCGGGGCACACCTGCATTTGTAAAGGCTGTGCCCTGGCATCACACAATAGGGTTGTTAACCCCCCACTGATGTTTGAGCCTGTGCTGAAAGGAGAGAGGGGGCACTCCCAGAACCAGTTGTAACTGTCTGGAACCTCCTCTCCCTGCCATTGTAAAACACACTGTAAACCCAGTACAAGTACAGGGGAATTTCCCCCCCAATTTGAACACTCTTGGGACATGAAACTGGATACAGAACGCTGATGAATGGACTCACCAGGAAACCACCTTGGACTGCTGCTGCTGTGCTGACCTGTGACCTACCTGGTCACTAGAAGGAACTGCCACCATCTGCACCCCTTGTGCTGGCCTGTAGCTGGGCCCACCAGCCCTGTGCTTCTTCTTGTTTTTGTCGGTTCCAAGAGGCAGGGTGCTGTGGCCCCTGACCCCTGCAACGATCCCTACAGATTTGGCCAAAGCACTTTGGAAAAGCGCTCTCTTAATTGCTGAAGAAAAATCACGGCCAAAGCCCGGGCTGCAGATTTGGCCTTAGCGCTTTGAAAAGAGATTTATTTGACTCCCCGAATCACTGCCGCAACCCGGGCTTTGGATTTTCGTTTAGCGCAAGGTCTGCGCTATTTCTAGTGCCCCCGGGGCACAAGGAGAAGCCAAAGTGGAGCAAGCATGCTCCTGTTGGTGCCCCCAGGGCACGTCCGCTCTCGGGAGTGCCGCCGCGGCACCAGCCGCCTCCGATTCCACCAGAATCACTGGGGCCGCCCAGGAACAGCTGAGGCCACTCGCGTACCACAACAGGTGCAGGCAAGTACCTCCTTGGGGTGCCGGAGGGGTTCGAACCTCACAGAGCCGCATCGCAGGACTCAGGGAAGGCGCGGGGAGCGCCCCTTCCCCGGTCTCTGCAGTTGGAGCGGGACGCTCCGGTTTCTTCTCCTTTTTCTTCCATTTTGGAGCAGCCGCACCGTGGACGAGGGTGGCTCCCTATCCCCAAGCAGGACACGGAGAAGAAAGGGAATTCCCTTTCCCCCAGTCACTGTGCGAGGGGCGCGATCACCCCCACTACTCGGTTCTTGTGGCTTTTAGGCTCCCCCCTCGGGAGAGGGCCATCAGAGGCTCAGGGGGGCCCCACCAGGATCACGGGTCCCCGGAGGGGCCCGTTCTTTTCACTGTAGAGAGGGTGCAGACTGCCCCTCTCTCCCAAGAGACCTGCATGGCCCCCGTTTTGGCGCGTAGGAGCGCCGGGGGACCGCATACTTCTCCTCCCAGGCACTAGGAATGCCCTTATTTCCAGAAACAGGTACTCTCTTGGCTGCTCATTGTTGGCTCCTGGTGGGACTCCAAATCCCAGGAGCACTTTTTGGACTTCGGGAGGCTGGCCTAAAACACAGCGGGCGCTTCAAAGCGCACTGCGTCGCCCCCTGCACCAGCTGCTCATTGTTGGCTCCTGGTGGGACTCCAAGTCCCAGGAGCACTTTTTGGACGTCGGTGGGGGGGCTGGCCTAAAGCACTGCGGGTGCTTCAAAGTGCACTGCATCGCCCCCTGCACACGCTGCTCATTGTTGGCTCCTGGTGGGACTCCATGTCCCAGGAGCACTTTTTGGACATTGGGGGGGACTGGCCTTTAACACCGCGGGCGCATCCCCGCCCCCTGCACCCGCTGCTCATTGTTGGCTCCTGGTGGGACTCCAAGTCCCAGGGGCACTTTTTGGACGTCGGGGGGGGGGCTGGCCTAAAACACCGCGGGCACTTCAAAGCGCACCGCATCGCCCCCTGCACCCGCTACTCATTGTTCACTCCTGGTGGGACTCCAAGTCCCAGGAGCACTTTTTGGACATCGGGGGGGCTGGCCTAAAACACTGTGGGCGCTTCAAAGCGCACTGCGTCGCCCAGCGGCACGGGACACGCCCGGTCAAAGCCCGGGCCAAGGGCTGGCCTGTCCACACCCATCGGAGCCCAAAGGAGACTGGGCTGGGCCACCCCCCCTTAGAAACAAGGATTAAAAACCAGGAGGTAAAGGGCCTGCTGTCGGAACATTTGGATATATAAGTGAGAACGTTCCTTTATCTTCTATATAACATATGATTTCACTTTGGACAAGTTTGTAATAATGGCCGCTGATTGAGACTGTGCTCACAAATTCTGTGACTAAGATACCTAACTGGGGTTGGGTTGGTTATTGTGCATCAACACACGATGAGTCCTGTGGACTGGTAATTTAAGTTAATTTTTTTAGTCCCATTCCTACATAGGAAATAAGTTTGATGTTATTCAAAATATGGGTAAAAGAAAGCATTCAACCATGAATCACCCCCCAAATATAAAAGACAGTACATCCATATTAAAAAACATTTCAGGATCAATGGGGGTGATAGACAAGCAAATTGCCAATGTAGAAGAAAAACTGCTGACACTTAATGACTACACCATTCACTCACCAAAGAATCTTGGGATAAATGATGACTCCTATCACTGTGATCATAGGGGTATAAACGTGGAAGCAAGGAATATAAATGGAGGCATCCAGAACACCTCAGACCTAATCTATGTCCCGGACGAGATCTCACCCGCACCTAAACACTCAAGGAAACCTTCGATAGGGATGGCAGAAAACCTCTCAAAACAAATTTGTCAAAGAAAGACTTAGCAACCACGCTTGGCAGACAGCCGTTAAAGAAAGTATCTCAGAGAAAACCCCCAAATAACCCAGTTGATACAACCCAAAGCCTCCTCGCGAACATTTACGAATTAGTAAATACCCTGAAGTCATCAATTGGGGCTTCACTGGACTCCCTCACAGAATGCCTAAGAGTGGTACAGAGTAACCTTGAGGCAGGCTTAGTAATTATGAAGTCTTTACAACCTAAGGACTCACACCCTATGAAGGAAGATTCTAGCATACCATTGTTGATTCCAAATTCTGTGAGTAATACACAATCCGTAATACAAGGTAGGACAGGTGACTCACACTTGACCCCAAGCCCCTCGAGTAATTTACAATCATTACCATCAGCACCAACAATTAGACATATATTTCCAAAGATATCGAATAACATTCTACCTACAGATAGGACAAACTGGCCCCAGACAAACTTAGGGGGGGAACAACACAGAAGAATGAGATCTTCGAAGCCTTTGTGTACACCATGGGCCAGATGCAGGAAACACTTTGCGAGTCGCAAACGGCAAAATCTGCCGTTTGCGACTCGCAAATGCGTGTTTCCAATGCAGAAATGCATTTTGCGAGTCAGGACCGCTACCTGCCCTGAAAAAACACCGAAACTAAAGGTTTCGTTTTTTTTTTTAAGTGCAGCTCGTTTTCCTTTAAGGAAAATGGGCTACATTAAAAAAAAAAACTGCTTTATTTAAAAGCACTCACGAACATGGAGGTCTGCTGCCTACAGCAGGCCTCCATGTTTGCGAGTGCCTATAGTCGGTATGGGGCCGCAATTTGAGACCCACCTCATTAATATTAATGAGGTGGGTCTCTGCGACCCCATACCATCTGAGACACCGTTCTGCATTGCAAATTGCGACTTGCAATTTGCGAGTCGGAAGGACTCGCAAATTGCAAGTCGCAATTTGCAATTTTCCTACATCTGGCCCCAAATGTAGTGGTCCTGGCTAATGTTCCACCCGTAGCTGATCAGCAATGGGAATCATGGACAGCTTTGAGGAATAAGTCCCTCAATTGGATAGGATCGCGCTTGGACTCTAGAATGGTGGGGTCCCTCTTCAATGATATAAAAATGGTCAGAAGAATTAAGTGGATAGGAAGTATTCAGAAAGTATTGGAGGGAGACTGCGTGGTCCTTTCGTTCAAATCTCCAGACCTAGTGGACAGAATTATCCGCAAACTAGGGTCTAGGCAGGTTACCTATCAAGGAATTTCGTTATTACCTCTGTTTTTTTTTATCAAAGGCCTGTGGGCATAATTTTAATAATGCACAACTACTGCACAAAATACCCTTAACCAGTCCTGGCTCCGTTATCACTTTGTAATAGATTCCAACCCCTTGACACTAGAATGTCTAGATTGACTTAGCATGGATAAGAAAGAGACACTTTATAAAATAACACTGGAAACAAATATAGAAGGGAGGCAGTCAAGCCAGGGATATCCCCCTTTGACATTAACTCATACAACTTATAGAGGTATATCTCCCTTGACCAAAAATAAAGCACATTGTCAAATTCAGCAGAAACTGGAAATAGCTCTACTCTATTGGAATGTGGCAGGTCTAAGTAATAAGCCCAGTAACGAGCTTTGGACAAACTTTATTGAAGATTTTTCATGTTTATGTTTTCAGGAAACTTGGCTTATAAATCCTGTCCACATAAATGGATACAAAACATTTCATACACCAGCAGTACAGATTAAACACGGTAGGCCGAAAGGGGGTTCATGTACATATATATCCAATAAGCTTCCCCTATTGAATTTAAAGATGCACATTTTGAGGGTATTTTACCAAATGATTGAGAGTAACCTGGACCAGAAGACCCAAATAGTGATTATTAATTTTTATAATAACGCACCACCAGGAGAGGTTCCCAACATTCTAACAGAGATGGGAGAGGACTTAGAGAAAGTATGTGCAAATTCTAGACGGGAAAACCTTATTGTATGGGGCGGTGATTTTATTGTCCATCTCTGTAAAGAAACCTCGGAGAAGGTGTGCGGCTGGGATACGGAAGTCACTGGCTTGAGGCCCCATTTTTTACATAATATGCAAGGTGACGCGATGACTCTATTGGCGCAAATATATAATTTGGCCTTTATAAACGAGCTTTACTTTGAAGTCCCACAGTTCAAACCAACTTTTAACGGAAGGGGCGCCGACACAGTGATTGACTATGTTTTAATGTCTACCCATTTTGCACATTGCCTTACCAACTATTCACTCTATAATATTGTAATAAGTGACCATTTCCCCCAGAGTTTGAAAGTCTCACTAACTTCCCCTATACCGGTTAGAGTATTAGAGGAAACAATTGTGTTGGCAAACGATATTAAACTAGCCTCGCAAAATGATATACATTGCGATGGACGAAGATAGATTCAAAGGACCTACTGAAACAATTAATTTGTGACCATAACCAAGCCTTTGTAGATTGCCTTACTGATGATATAGACCCAGGAAAATGCCTAAGTGCTTTTTTTGGTGATAACACAAGGTGTGAAAGAAGCCCTTACTATTAAAACGGGAAAGGCAGGACAGAAAAGGGGCATGGACTGGTTTGACTATGACTCTACAAAAGCACAGAAGAGACTAAAAAAGGCCTTATGTGCCCCAACAAGATGCTTGAATGAGATACGGACGCGGAGGCAGGAATATAAGGTGGCCATTAAAAAAGGAAATTTACCCAGAAAGGAAACTTGTGGGAATCTTTACACAAAGCTAGCCTTATAAAGGATAATACCCTCTTTTGGAAAACAATAAACACCCCCGTTATAGGGGACAGACATGCCCCTAGAATGGAAATTGCAATCTCAGAAGAGGACTGGATCGATTACTTCTCTAAGATATATAGCCAGGCTAGGGAGATATAATCAATAGATTCTCCAACGACCCTAGTTATCCAGGAAAACCCACGTATGATAATAACACCTCAGTTCAGTTTAGAGGAGGTAGTGGAAGCCATAAACTCAAGCAAAGCGGGGAAAGCGCCGGGCCCTGATGGTGTCCCGGTAGACCTATATAAGGCAAACACACAAATATGGGGCCCCTTCTTGACGCAAGTACGGAGGGCTTCCTGTACGCAAGGACCACTATCATTGTGGCTAGGTTCCATTGTTGTCCCTATATATAAAAAAGGTGATCGTCTTAACCCAGCTTGTTACAGACCAATCTCCTTGCTTGATACATCAGCTAAAATAGCGGGGAGAATTATTTTGAACAGATTGCAATCCTGGGCGGAGGAAAACAATATTTTATCTGAATTACAGTATGGCTTCCACACAGGAATAGGTACGGTGGAACAAGGACAGAATTTAAACATCATAATTGGGAAATATACAAAGATCAGGGAGGGTAACTTGTACTTGGCCTTCATAGATTTATAATCAGCATTTGACTGCGTAACACATGGAAAATTATGGGACATTTTAAATAGCATAGGGGTAGAGGTGACAATAATTCAGTTCATACGGGATCTGTACACAGGGTGTAGAACAAGGGTGAGATATGGGATAGGAGGGGAATGTACAAGGTCCTTTGGTATACACAGAGGAGTATGTCAAGGCTGTGTACTAGCTCCACTCCTGTTCTCATTATATATAAACAACTTAGAACGTGAACTAATAAGTAAATGTAAAGATCTCCCTCAAATAGGCCACCACCCTGTACCGGTGTTACTTTATGCAGACAATGCTGTACTCATGGTTCGGACCCCATTAGCCCTCCAAAAATGTTTAACTACTTGTATAACCTTTATGACAGACTTGGGCCTTACCGTCAATCCTTCTAAAACTTTTACAATGAATTGTGGTAGGAAACCGAATAAGACCTATAGCATTAACACACAAGATGGGAAAATCGACATAACTCAAACATTCTCATACCTGGGCATAATGTTGGATAAACAAGGTTCCTGGGTACACTGTGTCAAAGCCAAAAAAGTGCATATCGTGAAATCAATGGCGCCCCTAAAGATTTTTTCAAAAAGGCTAGGGGGGTTCACCCCACAGAATATGGTGAAAGTCTATGGAGACAAATGTATCCCGGCCGCCATATATGGATCAGTTATTTGGGGATATACCAACTGTAACCGGATCCAAACGGTGGAAAATCACTTTTTGAGATACTTGTTAATGGTACCAAATGGTACCTCATCATACATCAGCCATGCTGAACTAGGGGTCTCCTTCCTAGTCGATCTAATAAAGATACAGCCATTACTATTATGGCAGAAAGTTTGGACCTCAGAATATACTGGACTAAATAAGGCAGTCTTACGTGACTGCATGGCATCAACATACTCTTTAAGAGTTCCATGTCTGAGGTATATTATGAGCTTTTTTGAAAACATGGGCCATAAAGAATATTATACAAACCCAGAACTACTGGAAAGACTCACCAGGAAGGAATTGAGGGCTCTAACCTTGAGGTACTTAGAAGATCAGCGATGGGAAGTAGAATCAAAAAAGTACAGTGTTATGTCTAATCAACTAATCTTGTCCACAGAGGGCATGCAGCCCTATCTGGTAAATGTGATAAATTCTCAGCACCGTTTTGTGCTCACAAGATTAAGGCTAGATACGTTCCATCGCTTAGTAACTTTTCCGAGTATGAATGATTGGAGTGTGTCTCTAGGGGCATGTCCCTGTGATGCAAAGGCAGCTCAAACTACGATACATGTGGTCCTTTTTTGTAACTTTTATGAAAAACAGAGAAAGCGCTTTTTAATGCCTTTTTAAGATCTATTAACGTCCGACAGTGCCACACAGCATATATCAGTTTACAGATTTTATCTTCTATTGAAGTATGTGGAATTTTAGCAAACTTTTTATGTTCCGTAATAACCGCAAGAAAGCCTATGGGTGCACTGGTATCAACTTAACTAGGCTACTTAAATATTTGTGATTGGATTAATTAATATGACAATGTATCTTATATTTGGTATTTATTCTTTTATTGTATTTATTGTATTTGTATATATAAGACATGTTTTATGTGTTGCTTTTATGGCTTGTTGGAAAGTCGAATAAAGTTTCTTACTACTACTACTACTACTCTCTTGGCCATATGTTTTTCCAGTGTTCTTGCTACAGGCATTAGGGATGTATGTTGTTCATGACCTTGCATATATGTGCTAATTTTCCTTTTATGGGCATGTCTAGCTGATATGTATTTTTATGATTTATAATATGCTCTCTAATATTCCTTCTATGGGTATTTTCTTTGCAAGTGCATCGGACCTTTACTGTAATTCCTGACTACTGCTTAAGTTGCAGAAACCTGAGTACTTACGTGTTCTAATGTGACAACTGCGTATTCTTGCAGAGTATTAGTAACTTGTGTAACTTTCTGAAAACTGCTAAGGTAGCAGGGTATTACTTACGTGTAATGTTGGTCTAATTATGTTTTGTGCAATACAGATTATTTTTACATAGCTCAGTGTTGTGTTTACTTTGTGGTGTACATTTTGTGTCACGTGTGTTGTGTGTGTTGTGCAAACGCTTTACACATTGCCTCTGGGATAGGACTGACTGCTCGTGCCAAGCTACCAAGGGGGTGAGCAGGGGTTATCTTGGATGTGTAACTCCCTTGCCCTGACTAGAGTGGGTAGGTTCTGCCTGGCTGAGGTGCATACCCTAGCCAACCAGAAACCCAATTTCTAACATACTTTTCAGGTACACTATCATACAGTACATCTTTCACACATTGGCATACCAGTGGAGTCACCTGCTCCTCTGGTGCACCATACAGCTGTTCATACAGGGGTAGGACCTCCTACACAAGCTTCTCCTGCTCTTTTGGTGTGAAGGCTTCAGCCCTATTGCCTGCAGGACATAGCATGGTAGCGCCTAGAGGCAGTACACAGTGGCTCAGGTAGTGGAGGTCTTGCTGGCAGCACTGTCAGGAGTCAAGTGAGCAATAGTGAATAAGATGGCATTCACAACTGCCACATACAGGATCGTCACTGCTGGTGGGCATTGCCATTGGCCCAAGTCTGCCAAAGGCAGTAATGTGTTCCAATGGCAATTTCCCCTGCTGTTGTGACTGACTACTTCCATGACGGCATCCGCCAGCAGATTTAGGTCACTGCCACATGTTCAGTACAGTAGGTCAGATGGCTGCCATTTTGAGCATATTTCATGAATGGAAAAGTTTTGGAATCTGCGTCATAAACTAAGCCCTATATTGTGCTGTGTTGGACCTGGCTTTTTGACAGGGACATCCCCAAACTTTTTGCCTCCTTCCTCCTCTTTTTTTCTGACCTGTTGTTGTTGGCTTTTGACCTCTGGGCACTTTACCACTGCTAACCAGTGCTAAAGTGCATATGCTCTCTGTGTAAATTGTACTACTGATTGGTTTATCCATGATTGACTATTTAATTTACTTGTAAGTCCCTGGTAGAGTGCACTACATGTGCCTAGGGCAGGTAGATTAAATGCTACTAGTGGGCCTGCAGTACTGGTTGTGCTACCCACCTCAGTAGCCCCTTAACCTTGTCTCAGGCCTGCCATTGCAAGGCCTGTGTGTGCAGTTTCACTGCCACTTCGACTTGGCATTTAAAGGTACTTGCCAAGCCTAGAACTCCCCTTTTTCTATACATAAGTCACCCCTAATGTGTGCCCTAGGTAACCCCTAGAGCAGGGTGCTGTGTGGGTAAAAGGCAGGACATGTACTTGTGTGGTTATATGTCCTGGTAGTGTAAAACTCCTAAATTCGTTTTTACACTACTGTGAGGCCTGCTCCCTTCATAGGCTAGCATTGGGGCTGCTCTCATACATTGTTGAAGTGGCAGCTGCTGATCTGAAAGGAGCAGGAAGGTCATATTTAGTATGGCCAGAATGGTAATATAAAATCCTGCTGACAGGTGAAGTCGGATTTAATATTACTATTCTAGAAATGCCACTTTTAGAAAGTGAGCATTTCTTTGCACTAAAACCTTGTTGTGCCCTTCAATCCACGTCTGGCTAGGATAGTTGACAGCTCCTTGTGCATTCACTCAGACACACCCCAAACACAGGGTACTCAGCCTCACTTGCATACATCTGCATTTTGAATGGGTCTTCCTTGGCTGGGAGGGTGGAGGGCCTGCCCTCACACAAAGGACTGCCACCCCCCCTACTGGGACTCTGGCAGACAGGATTAAACTGAAAGGGGGCTTGGTGCATTTCTTAGACACTCTTTGAAGTCACCCCCACTTCAAAGGCACAACTTAGTATAAAACAGGGCCTCTGCCCTACCTCATCAGACACTTGCTGGAGAAGAAACCTGAACCAGAAACTACATCCTGCCAAGAAGAACTTCCTGGCTGCTCAAAGGACTCACCTGTCTGCTTTTCTACAAAGGACTGCTGCGTTGCTGTTGGCCTGCTGCCTTGCTGAACTCTTGTCTGGCTGTAAAAGTGCTCTCCAAGGGCTTGGATAGAGCTTTCCTCCTGTTCCCTCAAGTCTCAGGACCAAAAAGACTTCTCTCTTCCTCTTGGATGCTCCGTGCGCCGAACTTTTCGACGCACAGCTTGTTCCGCGGCAAGAAAAACGCCACACACCGACGCTGATCGACGCGACGCCTTCGGGACGACCTAAACTTTGACGCACGGCCTCGCAAGGACAACGCCGCCCGACTTCCCGGGAGAAATCGACGCGACGCCTGCCGTGAGATCGAAACTTTGACGCACGGCCTCGCAAGGACAAGGCCGCCCGACTTCCCAGGAGAAATCGACGCGACGCCTGCCGTGAGATCGAAACTTTCATGCACGGCCTCGCAACGACAACGCCGCCCGACTTCCCAGGAGAAATCGACGCGCCGCCTGCCGTGAGATCAAAACTTTGACGCACGGCCTCGCAAGGACAACGCCACCCGACTCCGCAGGAGAAATCGACGTGACGCCTGCCGTCAGATCGAAACTTCGACGCGCAGCCCCGCAGAATGACGCGCAGCCGGAAAACAAGCAGGAAAATCCACGCACAGACCCCGGACATCTGGTACTCCCCGCAAACCACAGTAAGAGACTGTCCGCGCGCCGGAAAACGACGCACGACTCCCAGCGTGGAAAATAACAACGCAAGTCCGTGTGTGCTTAGGAGAAATCGATGCACACACCAGTTTTCCACGTACCTCTTCTCCTGTGGCCCTCTGAGGAGATTTTCCACCAGAAACCAGGTACTTTGTGTTTGAAAGAGACTCTGTTTACTTTCTAAAGACTTAAGACACTTTATATCACTTTTCAGTGATATCTTTACAAATTCGTATTGCAACTTTGATCGTTTTGACCTGAAGATACCCAGATAAATATTATATATTTTTCTAAACACTGTGTGGTGTATTTTTGTGGTGTTATGCTATGGTGTTGTATGATTTATTGCACAAATGCTTTACACATTGCCTTCTAAGTTAAGCCTGACTGCTCGTGCCAAGCTACCGGAGGGTGAGCACAGGCTGATTTTGGATTGTGTGTGACTTACCCTGACTAGAGTGAGGGTTCTTGCTTGGACAGAGGGCAACCTGACTGCCAACCAAAAACCCCATTTCTAACATGCAGTATATCTGTAAGTACTGCCTTCATGATTAGTTGTCTATTTGTGCATGGGAGTAGAAAAATATGTGTAACTGAGGGAGTTGTGGTGATAGCAATTTACACCTATTCTCAGGATTCAATGTGTGTTGTTAATGTAGATGATGTTCAAGAATATGTGAATGACATGTAAAGTCGGTTGGACTAACAAACACTCACATTAATAGATGAATACACATGTGTAGTACATCAGGTAATTGAGGTAATGTGCATAAAAAAGAGTATCATCAGATGCATGGCTATGTGCTGTATTGTAGATGTCAGAGGTTGTAACTAACCCCAACAGCACATATGTGTGACCTGCATGTGGACATTTACATGTTGTGTGCATTTTTCATGCCACATACTATATTTACATGTTTCCACATAGCCTTCCTTGAGGAGAGGAAGACAGCCACCAGTGTACCGTCCACTAGCACACCTGCACATCATAGAGGAAAGACATACTATCCAGACATATTGGTTGAATTGGCATACTGTCATGGATCTTCATGATCAGTTGGAGCCTGATCTGATGCCTGCCATTTGCAATCTCTTTAGCATACCTCCCATTGTTAATTCATGTCAGTGCTACACTTCCTGGCCACTGGGTCCTTTCAGAATACAGTGGCCCTAACTGCAGGGATGTCTCAGCCCAGGTTCAGTCTTATTTTGAAGGATGTACTGTGTGCACTGCTGAAACACCTGGATAGCTAAATCAGGTTTCCAAAAAGTGCAGATTTGGCCTATGGGAAGGTAGAGTTTTAAGCTATGGGGCACATTCCACATGTGGTTGAAGCCATAGATGGCACCCATGTAGCCTTAGTTCCCTCCAGTGCCAATGAACAGGTGTATGGGAACAGGAAAAAACTACCACTCCATCAACGTTCAAGTGGTGTGTCTGGCAGACCAGTACGTTTCACAAGTCCATGCAAAGTATTCAGTATCAGTCCATGATTCCTTCATCATGCGGAACAGCAATGTCCCACTGCTCATGACATGACTCAACACAGAGATGGCCGGGCTGGTTGGTAAGTTATAATTGAAATGTGTGTTTGCAAAGTATGTCGCCCACCATTACAATGTTGCATGTCCCAAATATATGTTTGTGTTGTTCTACCAATTTGCTTATAGTTGACTCTGGCTATCCAATCTGTCTTTGGTCATTGACACCAGTCAGGTACCCAACCACGCCATGGGAAGTCCACTACAATGAGGCCCAGAGGAGGACAAGGAGTATTCTGGAGAAGACTTTTGGGCTCCTGATGGCATGATTTAGGTGCTTGGACATTTCAGGATGAGCCCTCCTCTACTCACCCAACAAGGTATGTCAAATATTTGTTGCCTGTTGCATGCTCCCCAATCTTGCCCTTAGACGTCAGATACAATTCCTACGAGATGAGGGGGAGCCGGCAGAGCCTGTGAGTGGAAATGCATATTTGTCAAGTGATGAAGATCAAGATGAAGATGAAGCAGGAGACTCCGGGGCAGATCTCTTCAATCAGTACTTCAATTGACTAAAAGGTATGTGATGTTTACTTAATGTTGTGGTATAATTTTTTAACCTCAGTTTATGCGTAGAATGTCACCTCATTTCTTGCATCATCTATGAGGTTGCAGATCGCTCAAATGCCTGAGTGAGTTGTGCATGCAGACTGTAAGGGCCTGATTTATACTTTTTTAGCACTGCATTTGCGTCATTTTTCTTGCGCAAAAGCGGTGCAAAGTTAAAAAATATAATTGAATTTTGTAAGTTTGTACCTTTTTGCATTAAAAAATGACACAAATGCCTTGTTAAGAAAAGTGTAAATCAGGCCTTAAATTTGTATTGTGTACTGGACAGAGTGGTCTACAGTGTCATGTTTTGTTATAGCAGATGCAAAGTCACACTAGCGAACATGACTTTTCTGATTTGAGTAATATTTTCTGCTATGTCCTATCCCTTATCTCTGACAATCACAGATTTGCAGAGTTTATTTTTTTCTCCCCATCCTTGGCAAATGGCAAACAGTGTCAGAAACAGATGGGAATCGCAGGCAGACATGAGAAATGGACAGGAATGAAACCAGGTATTAATTTTCATGAGTATGTGGAGTGTAACTAACATAGACTATCAGGACACTGGGGTAAAAATGTGTTTTCTCATCAAGTTCACCTGTAGGGTACAGGAGGTGGTCAAATGGTATTGTTTGTGTCCCCGTATGTGTCTGGCTTATTTGTAAATATAAAACCGTAGCTTCTCCCATCACAATGGTTTGTGTTGTCTGTATTCTTCCTTGAAGCTAGCTGTCAATGTGTTCCTACTTTTCAGAGCAATGTGCATGTCACTGTGAACTGATATATGTGAGTGGCAAGCCTACAGGTATATGACCAATGTAAGTGAGAGATGCCTGGACTGTGGACATCAGGACTGACCTCTGTATGTACCATGGGGCATGGATATATTGAAGCTCAGGTATGGGTATGCAATAAGGCTTTACCAGGTGATACAAAGGACCAACCTGTGTGCCTCCTGCCTTGTAGGAAGATTAACATGACTCTAACTTCTAAATCCTGTGGTTTAGCATTGTGTGACGCCTTAGCAAATACCCTGATGCTGCTTTCAGTAATATTCTATGTGCTGTTTGCATAGCTATCAATAAATGTGTGTGGATGCAGTATACAACTTTTTTTTATCTGTCCATGTTACAATCCTAATGTAATGAGTCTCCTACTGATAGAGCCCATGTGTTATGCCCATAACAAAGGTTGTGCAATACAGAGGGACATATTCATACCTGAGTTGGCATGCATAACAATTGTACATGGTTGATAAAAGACACATACACAGGACCTGTGTTTAAGTGTAATTTATTTTGTGGACAGTAAAACAATATGTGTGGCTAGTAACTTAATAAAACACAAAATAAAACCAGTGAAGGGTTCGGTAATGGCGGCTGGAATCATGAGGGTAGCAGCTACACCATTAGGATACACAAGTCCAGTGTCCTTACAACATGGAAAAATTGAGATTTGTGTCTGAACAGTCAACAGGGTGCAGCTGTGGCACACAAGGGGGACAAGTCAGGAGAGGTTCACTTCCTGGCAGTAGGTTTGGTCTTGGCATCTGCTCCTGCTGGATGTCTGTGTGGATTCAGAGGGGTTTCTCTGCTACAGAAGGTGCCTTAATTCTACCAGCAGATGCAGATCTCGAAGGGCCTGAAGAGTCATAACTAGTGGAAGAGGTCTGATGTTGTGTTGCAGACCTACTCAGGGTAGTGTTGATGTCCCTCAGCACCGCAGGATCACATTTTGTGCCTGGCATTGCTGCATGACTTCTTGGTGGTTGTCTCTCTGCAGCTTTTGAATTTCCCCATCATGGTGATTGCATTGTCCATCATGCTTTGGGAAGTTTGGTAGGCTTCCAAGACTTGGGAGATGTTTTCCTGGTCTGTATGGTCCCTTGGAGCCCCCATCCTCTGACCTGCAACATTCCTTCCATGTACCCTACCCCCACATGTCTGTGCCCCTGGCACAGTGTGCCCAGTCACAGTGATGGTAGGACCATCATTGTTAGGTGTGACAAGAGGAGATTCAGGTACCTGTACGTGGGGCTCAGAATGTATTAGACAGTTTTTGGGACACAGGTTTGAGGGTGATTGATTGCTTGTGTTGCAGATGCAACAGGGCTGGGAGAAGTAGATGTGGGAAGTGTAAGACTGACAGTTTTTTACTAACCAGGTGTCCCTAATAGGCCAGGTTCATGATCAGTGTCCAGACATCCAGTGGTGTTGTCCTCACTAGGGCCTTCATCCACAGGGGTAGTGACAGTCTCTGGTATCCTGTCCATGGTGGCACTGGCAAGGTTACCTCTGGAAAAAGTGGAACACAGAGTTCAGGTTATATAGAGGGTATTGTGTGAGATGCAGACAGTGCCTTAACCTGATCCCCAACAATGACAATGACAGCTGCTGCACAGAATAACTTGAATGACATACTCCATGTTATGAGTTGTTAAACTATGTTGGTAGTGATTGTACTGCTGATGCCATTTGATGTTGCCTGATTTGCAACCTAGTGGACTGTCTGGCATGATAGATGGCATACATAAGAACTGTACAATGCACATTAGTATTAATTTAGGAACATGGTATGTGAGTAGGCAATAGACATTGACCTGTATCTGGATATCATGCACGTGCATCCACTTTGCATCTTCCACCTGAGGTGAGCACATGTCTATCATAGGATTCTCTATTCTAAGGCCATTATGAATGGACGCTCAGCTATAGTTGTGTCTTGCTGGTGATGATAGTTGTAGTGGGCCATTGCATTGCTGTAATTGCCATAAACTGTTCCACACTTGAACATGCAAGATGGTGTAGATTGGGACTTGGTTTCACATGCATGACATCTCATATCTGGTGCACTGTTCAGGTTTTCACAATGATGGGACATTGCATTCTGGGAGTTGTACTGATTTGAGTTGCCAGTACTTCATGTGCCATTTCCAAGGGCTGCGGGACCAGGTGAGTTTAGTTGACATGTGGCATGCCAGAGAGGGCTATCAGGTCATTTGGACAGAGGTGGTGTGGGTGGTGTGTTAATTGGGGTGGGGTAAAATGTTGAGGGAGCATGAAGTACATAACAATTGAGTGACATGGATGTTGTGGGTACTTACCCGACTCCACTACCCTCAGGTATGTCTGTCAGGCCCTCAGGATGCAGTGTGTCCAAGATCTTCTCCTCCTAAGATGTGAAAGTAGGGGGGGAGATGGGGACACACTGCCAGTCTTCATTACCACCAGCTGGTGCCTGGATGCAATGGAACATACCTTCCCCTTGACGTTGCTCCACCTCTTCCTGATGTCCTCCCTTGTGCGTGGATAGCTGCCTACAAAATTAACCCTTTCAACTATTCTTTGCCACAACTCGATTTTCCTGGCAATTGATGTTTGCTGGACATGTGCTCTGAACAGTTGTGGCTCTACCCTGACAATTTCGTCGACCATGATCCTCAACTTCTCATCCTTGAAACTTGGTAGTGTTCAAAGTATAAGGCTGCAGAAGTTGATAAATGGTGAGGTGTAGATGCTGTGATGTGAGTCAGTGACGGTTGTTGCGGGTTGTGTGTGGTAGTTAAATGTGTGTTGTGTATGTTGTGCAGGTGTGTAATGTGTGCATATTGAAATGTCTATGGATGCTTATTCTTTCTTTTTGTAACTGTGTAATAAGTTGGTTGTCTGTCCCTATGTGCGGAGTTTTGTCTGCAAAAGATTGTGGGTTGTATAGGGGTGTGTTATATAGTGCAGTGAGTAGGTGTGTCCGGTGTGTGGATGTCTGTCAGGTGTGGGGTATTCAAACTATCCAATGTGGTCTTTTGTTCAGTCTGCTGTGACCGTTGACCGCCGCTGTTCGCACCGCCAGGGGTTTTCTGCCAAGGAAGGACCTCTGTTGTGATTTGTTTATTGTAATATGATGGGTGGATTTTTGTCGGGCTGGTGGTGTTGGTGGTGGGACTGTCTCTTTTCTGTCCTTCAGTGTCCTCGGAATTTGGCTGTTTTTTGGCAAACTTCATAGTGTAGCTCTTAATATGGTGGTTGGATTACTGCCAACATGGGGGTCTTTTGGCAGCCACCACCACAGCAGTCTTCCCATAAAACTGCCAAAGTTGTACTGAAGGCCAATGTTATGTTCTGAATCCTGAGTTTATGCTTTCCCAGACTATACACTCTTAAAAAATGCCTACCATTATGGATGAGGTGAATCCTATACCTTGTAATCTCCTTTGTCTCATACAACATTTTTATACACTTATTTACAGACATATGATTCACTGTCTCTGTATGTGTGTGTAATATGATGTAAAGTGCTACAACATCCTACGCTGGTAAGAAAGGTGCTATAAAACAAATGAAATACATATGAAAAGAGGGGCTATGAAGAGATGAGAGGCATTGTTAGAGCGTGATGGTGAGGAAATCATTGAAGAGCCCCAATAAAGATTGCTGTTTCCTGGTGCGCTGCAAGGTCACCATTTACTATGATTTAAAAACAAATACAATTCAATGTATAATGAAAAATGTGTTGTAGAGTGCACCATTTTTGCCATTTTTTCCAAAATGTTCTTGTGGAGGAGAACCCTCCAAGCCCCATTGTAGTGGTCAGGCTCACTCATTATGCACCTGTGGGGACTGACAAAATGTGCCCGGGCTGCTTTGAGTTCCCAGTCCAGCCCTAGTCAGGAACAAAACATATATGAATAATATATTATTGATATGTGTGGAACAGAGTTGGTTGTGAGTGAGTTACTGTGTGAGAAGTATTTTTGACTTTTATGTTGTGAAGTGGGACACACATGTGCTTTGAAACATTCATGAAGCCACACTTATGAATTGAGTTGAATCATTAAAAAAACAATCATAGCATTAGTTGTCAGCCTTTTGGCTTGGCCAATATTTGTTTTGTTTTGCTTTGCTCTAGGATATTCTATTTTTTCCTAAAGTACAGTAAATGCAAAACGATTTCTGGTCTTAGAAAGAGAACATTGCCACAGTAGCCCGTGGCACTCAAGGGAACTACTTTATGTGTGGATGCACTCCTTGCATAAGGGACACATGCTGTCACTCACTGTGAAATTAGAAGCTGACTAAAACTGACACTGCAGCCTCTATTCTTTATTCACATGCCAGTTAGTCTAATGGCTCAGAAACCCTCCTTGCCATTCAAGGTTCCTGAATGGCTCTAGAAACTAGAACTGGGGAGATTGGAGTGGATATTGCGCTTTTGCTGCAGGACCTCTGTAATGTTGCTGAAAGGGTGGATATTGGACCAAGAAGACTTTATTACTGCCCTCAAAGCTGTGGTGCCCGCTGGAGCACAGCATCTTGCACCTTGGAGAACCACGCACAAGACATGCCTGAAGGAATAACCTGCACTTCATGGTTTTCCCTGAAGGCATTGAGGGGATGTTCCTGGAGAAATTTCTGGTGAGGTGAACTTCATCCTGGGTCCCGGAAGGGCAGTTACCCTGTTTGCTTGTGGAGAGGGCCCATAGGTCACTAGCAACTGTGCCTCTGCCCATGGCACCCCCGTCTGATGATTGCTAAGAACCTTAACTACAAAGACAGTGAGGTGTTCCTCCATGCTAAGCCAGAGATATCCTTGACGTGTTTCCAGTGATCCAGGATCTTCATTTCTGCCATATATACCAGGCTGCTTCAGCAGCGACACAAATCTTTTAGGCAGCCAAATAGAGGCAGTGAGCAATTAACTTATGATATATTCCCTTTTTCTGGCCAGGCTATGGGTCATTCATGTCTCCACATCCTTTCTTTTTAACTTTCCCAAAGTGGCTTGGTAGTAGGCAGTGGAGCAGCAGGTCCTACAAGGCAACATGCCCCGCATGGTGGACACAATCCTGTGACAAGGAAGAAAGCCACAGACTTTGCCCACAGAGCTGTGGCAGGCAGGGGGGACACAGACTGGTGGGTCCACTGCCTCCATGAGCACAGACACTCACATACCTGCACAAGGATGCAGCTGCAGGGCCCAGATGATGCCAGCTCCCCACCAGAGGGGGTTCTTATGGACATGAACCCACCCCAAGTGGATAAGTGTGGCTGAGCGTAGGACCGCAATGTCCCAGAGGTTGCCCACCGACCTACAGACACATTTCACATCATTTGCATGATACTTTTCTTACTGAGTTTTTTTCCGGAGAGGTGATGTGGTTAAATTGACCCTATATTTGTATTGCTGAGGCAATAGATGATTCTGGGTGGAATTGTGGGAAGGTGTGTTTTGGGGGGGTTGGTTGGGGTTGTTCAGCCCAGTAGGCCACAATTCACTGTACATCAAGCAGGCATTGATTCAGATGGCCTTCTATCTTCTCCTAGAGCACGGAGGGGGCACAGGGGCTCTCAGAAACACCTTCCATCCTTTTGTCCCTTAGAGTACTGAAGTGGAATGTCAATGGAATGACTGCATTCAGCAGAACGCTGTGCGGGGCTTTGAGAATTGTCATGCTCCAAACATTTTACTGCTGCAAGAGGCACATCTTGTGGGCACCCAATGTCACTTCCTGGCTCGATATGGGTACAAGAGGGTTTAGGTTTACTGTTCTGGTTATACTATGAGCTCTCATAAGTGGCCAATTTAATTCACATGCCCATGGTGATTTCCTGTAGTGTAGCATATCAGCAGAGTAGATATGTCATGGTAGAGGAAGCAATTGCAAGACAGGTCTACAATCCGGTCAGCATTTATGTCCCCCTTGATTCCTGGTCACATGCCAGATGCAGTAAGGGCCCTCTTGATAAATCTTCCTAGCGTCATCACAGTGGTAGAAGGAGACTTTAACATGGTGATGTCCCCATCCAAAGACATCTTGAGGAAGCTAGAAGGTTCCTATTCATCAGCTTTGTATCTGGCTGATTGGATGTCCAGTCTTGGACTCTGCGATGTCTGGCACCGATGGAATCCTCGCACACAGGTATTTACTCACACCGCTGCTGCACACAAGACATCCTCATGAATGGACCTTCTCTTTATGCTCACCTGTAACTTAATCCATACTACAGGGTCGCTCAACCTTCACAGGGGGATATCACACCACTCACAGTGACTGTCCAGATAGGCAGAGAGGGGGTTGATTATCGTCCCACTTGGCGACTCAACGCTTGGCACCTCGCCAACAGTGACACTCTCCTGACCCTGAATGTGACTTCTGTAGAGTCCCTAGGGACTCTCTAGATCAGCTAGCAATGCTCATATGTGGGGCATTGCACATGCCCACTTTGGGACTGGAACAGGTAGAAACCACTACAAATTGAGGCGTTAGAGGTCAAAATTCCCCTCGCAGTGGAGCATTCTGAAGTCAGACAAACTCTTATACAGGCTGGTGACCCACAGCTTGGCTGATAGGGTGGTTCCTAGCTTTATGGATGCCGAGTGGGGGAGGATCTCAGAGGCCAGAGAAATTGCCTCTGCGTTTGCAGATTGCTACTGTACGTTATACGCAATACTTCCTAGACCTCCCTATGAATTTCCTTCACCACTGATAGTGGACTTATAGCTATCCACCCTGAGGAGACTGATGCTGCCCTTTCAGACATGAACCCAGGCAAGACCCCAGACATGGATTGCTTCCTGGTGGCGTACTACTGGGGACTCCAGAAACCATTGCTGCTTCATTTATTGGTTCTTTATAATAAAGCCACAAAGAACAGCCACTTCCCTGATGAACTGAACAAGGTGACAATAGTGGTCTTACAAAAGGCAGATCATTCCCCAATGACTGCGTGTCCCATTGCCCAATCTCCCTCATCAACAGTGGACTTAAGGTATATGCCAAGGTGTTGGATAATAGACTCATTAAGATCATACACAAGTTAATCAACCCCAACTAATGTGGGTTTACACACCATCATGGTTCGAGGCACTGCATTTGCAGACTGCAGGCGGCCATACCTTACTGTTACCTGTTCCCAGGATCTAATGCCTTTCTCCTTATAGACTATGAGAAAGCATTTTACTCTCTTGACTGGGATTTCCTATGGGATACTCTTCATCACTTGGGCTTCAGGCCGTGTTTTGTTTTCTATGTTTGGCACCATATCGCAGCCCCAATATCAGGGTCCGGCTGAATGGGTTCCTATTGTGGACCTTTCCTATTCAGCAAGGCACTAGACAGAATTGCCCTATCCACTCTGCTTTTCACCCTATAATAGGGCCCTGGCAACATGGGTACAATATGATGCATAGATTTGCGGATTGTGATGGGGTAAGGGCCTGGAAGAAGACCACATTGCTTTATATGTAAATGACATCCTGCTCTTCCAATCCGTCCCCTTGGTCGTGGGCCCTAGACTGCTTCAGATGCTGGACATATACAGGTAGGCTTCCTGTAGGCTTCTTGGCAAAAACTCCAAGTCTCTTCTAGTCCCCTTAACCAGCGACCTGCAAGACCAGGGTGGTCATTATGAACATGGCGGTAACTACCGCCAACAGGCTGGCAGGCCGAAACGCCAAATAATGAAGCAAATGAGAAACAAGTAGTGGTCCATCCACACACCGTCATCTTTGTAGTCCCGACAAGGACAGAGGAGGCTGCCTACAGGCTGGCGGAAAAGTCCTACCCGCCCATCAAATAATGAACTACCAGACCGCCAGCAGTTCTGGGGCGGGAACCACCGCCACGTGAAGTGTGGTGGAAACAAACAATTTAAAAGGAAGCTCTCACCGAAGGCACACACAACATTGCAACGCAGACATGGAGAGAGAGTTGAAAATAATGCCAAGTGCTGCTCCTTGCCATTTACCTCCACGACTGTGACCGACAACGAAGATGACAACGGTAAGTACCGCAACCCAGTACACATTGAAAGAAAGGGCACAGGTACACAACCACCACACCCACCCTGCAACGCACTCCCAAACCCTCCCACATCCCAAGCCATACACACCATAACAAGATGTACTTACCAGACAAAAGGCAACAAATACCTGCACCAAAGTACTCATATGGGCACCCCCCCCAGAGAAACGCTGAAACGATGTCACTTGTGGGACGGAAAGACCAGGGACACTGGCTGCCGTCAAAGAGGAGGCCAGAGCCTGAAAAGATCTCTGTAGGCCAGTCATGGCTCCGTGAATGCCTTCCAGGTAGGCATTACATTGCTACATCTAGAATGCTAGCCCCTGGATGGCATTCACAATGGTTGTCTGCCCTACAGAGATGGTCCTCAGGAGGTCAATAGCCTCCTCTGTGAGGGCAGCAGGGCTGACTGGGGCAGGGGATGAGGTGCCTGGGGCGAAGGAGATGCCCACCCTCCTGGGTGAGCGGGCCCGGGCAACTTGGTGGTGAGCAACTGGGAGGGTGGTGATGGTTTGAGGGGTGGCGGAAGATGACAAAGAATGGGTGAGCCCAGAAGGGTACGCCACCACCCGGGAGCTTCCATAGGAGGAGGTATCAGAGTCACTACCTCCAGTGGTAGTTGCCTCCCCCATTGATACTCCACTCGCCCTCCAACCACTGGTCCTCTTGGTGTTGCTCGACTCTGCCTCCTCCGAACCATGGCCTGCTGCATCCCCACTCACCGGTGCCACTGCTCACTTGCCAGATGATGCTGATGTACACAAAGGACACAAGAGAACAGGGGTGGAGAGACAAACCAAAGGGACAACTTGGTCAAAAACTGAATATATCCACATCACTGGCCCACACACACTCCAACCCAGGTCGCACACCTACACGCAGCAACTACAACATTAATAATGACTGTGCCCCTGACCAGTGGTCATTACCCTAGAAGAGACCACATTACCCACAGAAACAACACAGACCTGATACACTGTGTGGAGTACACCCATGAGAGACCATGCTCAGCCAATGCACTTTCAAGTCCATGAGGCTACAAAGCATACCAGATGACAATAAGGGGACCCCCCATGTGCCTGAGGTGACTGGCCAAACTAGTCCTCACACCATTCCAGGGACTTTGAGGGGGTAGTACTGCAGGAATACACCTGTCCATGTGCCTGGCAATGGAATGCAGACATACCACAGCACCAAAATACATACATCAAAGCGGTATAACAACAGTGTTTGTACTCATCCCCTTGCGGCTTCTGTGCCGCCTTCAAGCGCCCATCCAATTCCGGATAGGTCACTGCCAGAATGCGGGCCATTAGGGGGGTCGGGGTCCGACGGGCACCCCTTCCTCTTTGGAGGTCCTCCCAGCTGGGCCTCTCTGGTCTTCCTGGCCCAGTGCCTCAGGTCCTCCCACCACTTCCTGCAGTGGGTGCTTCGCCGGTTGTGGACCCCAGGGTTTGCACTTCCTTGGTGATGGCTTGCCACAGTCCCCTCTTCTGATGGGTGCTGACCTGCATGGGACACACAGAGTAAAGAAACAGATGTCAGTGTTGGTTTCCCATAACCAAATGTCATGCCTGTTCAACCTGACATGGTCCATTGAGACATACATATGGACATTTTCCAAGACATACACTCCTAGACATGCTGCAGGTGAGCAGTCACACAGCGAAAAGAAATACATTCAGGCATCTGCCACATTCACACCCATCTAAGGAGGACACAAAAGAACTCACCTGCTCCTCTGGTCGCCCATACAGCTTGGCATACAGGGGTAGGACCCCATTCACCAGCTTCTCCAGCTCCTCCGAGTTGAAGGCCAGAGCCCGTTCCCCTGTGACCCGCACCATCTCAGGGACCAGAGTCAGGACACAGCAGCACACGCAGTGGAGTACTAGCCTGCACGGGAGTCAGGAGTCAAGTGTCAATGGTCTCACAAAATGGCATTGTTACCACAGTGGTGTGCTCTGTTACTGCTGGCGGCGATCATGATTAGCCCAGGTCCCCTATTGACATCCATGGAATTCAATGAAACCGCCTTCCGCCATGGTGACTAACGCTAGTGGAATTAAGTCACTTCCACATCACCATCCCTGGATGGTTGGAGGCCACCATTTTGTGAGCACCACGTCTCCATAGCCTGGCCAAGGGCCTCATTCAGGGCCTCAAAATCTATGACCATAGTCGTCTGCTGACATTAGTCTAGGTTCCTGACATGCACCTATCTTTGGAATTGTGTCCTTACTGGGATGCCACTATGACAGATTTTGCTCTGCACACATATGCCTTACGGTGTACTTCAGAATTAGCATATGTGTGTATTACCTACGTATCTCACTAGAGAGATACAGTGACATCAGATGATGCACATGCATGTTCACACTCAATATGTGTCTTTTCATCTGCCATAGGTACAGACCCATTTGGCGAGGAAGGGCCCCATTGGTTTACAGATCCCTGGCTGATTTTGAAACTATGGAGGAATGTCACATCATTGTCACCTACAGACACAATAGAGCCACCATCCATGACCTCTGTGTATTGTTTGATCCTGTACTGAAACCGGCTAATCAGAATCAGCATGCCATCCCTACAACTGTGCAAGTGCTATCTGTACTCCATTTTATGGCTACAGGCTCATTTCAGGTGACAGTGGGCATGGGTCCAGGGGTCTAAAAGCCAATGTTCATCCTCATCCTGTCAAAATTCCTGGATGCATTCGTCCAACACCTGCAAACATATGTCCAGTTTCCCCAAAGGGCTGAACTTACTGCCATCAAATCTGGATTTCATGCCTTTGCCAACATCCCCCAGGTGATTGGTGCCATTGATGGTACCCACAGTGCACTCATACCCCAAAGAGTGAATGAACAGGTGTACAGGAATTGGAAGAACTATCATATCCATGAATATACAATTGGTGTGTACTGCTGACCAGTACATATCACATGTCAATGCCAAGTTCCCAGGCTCAGTCCATGATTCCTTTGTCCTGAGAAACATCAGTGTACCACACTTAATGGAACAACTACAAGGGAGACAGAGGATGGCTCACAAGTAAGTGTGTATGACACTGGATCAGTACATAGCTGACAGTCAGCCAATGTGCATGTGATGTCAGTTTGTTCTAGCCCTCTTTCGCCTACTTTTGCATGTGATTTTGGCTACCCCAACGTTCAATGGCTCCTGACACCTGTGAGGAATCCCAGGACAGATGCAGAGAGGAATTATAATGAGGCCCAAGGACGTACTAGGAGGGTGATAAAGCGCACCATAAGTCTCCTGAAGGGTTGATTCCGTTGCCTCCATCTCTCTGGAGGATCCCTGTGCTATGTCACTGACAAGGTGTGTATGTCAACTGACAACTGCTGCATGCTGCACAACTTGGCTGTGAGGAAAGCTATCCCCCTTCTAGAAGAGGAGGGTGCTGTCTAACCAGCCCAGCAACCTCAGAGAGGGGATGTGAGTGATGATGAGGAAGAAGAGGGGGAAGATGTAACCTCCAGGAACCAGCTGATCTACCTATACTTCCAGTAACTATGAGGTACTGTTCAATGATGCTGATGTTTTCACTGCATATTTTGATCTGACTAATGTAATTGTTAATATGGTGTCTATAGTCAGTGACTCTGTTAACTGATGTCTGCAGTGGCATGTGCCAGGTAACCCAATATTAGGTACAGTGTGACATACTTCAGAAAGAACAGTACATTGGATCCCTTCCTGCAATAAAGGCATGATTATGAAATTTACTGGCTAATGCACACACACTCTCAAATCTTAAATAATAATGACGATCGACACACGATTTAAGTGCATCGATGTATTTATTGTGTGGCAAAATATACATAAGTGTTGGGACAGTGAATGGGAGTGGGCACATGGTGTATGAACAAGCACAGGTACATATGCTCCGGTGTTGGTAGCACAGGCTTTAGTTCCATGTGGCCATTGGTAGATGTTGTGATGGCAGTGACAAGTCAACAAGGGAGCACAGTGGCACACAAGGGAGTTAGTTCAGGGCACAGTCACTTCCTAGTGGTGGGCTTGGTCTTGGCTGGTGTTTCTGTGGCATGTCTGGGTCTGAGGGCACATTTGCATGGCTGGAGCTGGGCTACAGGGGTAGGGGTGCTGGTTTCCTGTGTGTCCCCTGGCAGTGCCACCAGTCCAGTAGCTGCTACAGATGTAGAGGGAAGGACAGTGTCCTGGCTTTTGGTGTAGGCTTGCAGGTGGGTGGAGGTCTCAGACTGGCTGTGGTAATGGTGCTGCAGCACCCCTGCAATCATGGCCATGGTGGCATTGAGCTGTTGCCATTGCTCCATGGCCTTCTGGTGATGTGCTACCTGTAGCCTCTGATTCTACTCCAAGATGGCCAGGATCTGGCCCATTCTGTCCTGGGTATGGTTGTATGCTCCTAGGACCTCAGAAATCACCTCCTGGACTGCTGCATCCATCCTTTGGCCACCTCCCTGATGTCCTCCCACTGGGCCTAGCCCCCTGTGCCTGTGTCCCCTGCACAAGTCTGGCAGCCCCACTTGCACTGGGCCCTTCATCATCCTGCCTGTTGGTGGTTGGAGACTCTGGCCTCTGTACATGTGGTCAGCCAGTCTATGGCCAGGATGGTGGCTGAGTGGTAGGGATGTCAGTGGTATCCTGGGTGGGGCTGCTGGAGGCTGACAGTCCATGACTGTGTGAAGGGCCTGGGTATTCCTTATTTCCAAACGTTCCTCAGCACTCTCCTGAGTGGGGCCTCTGTCTTCATGTGGGGAGCTGGCACTCCTTGGCGTTTCCGTCCGGGTGGCATGTGTGATGGTGCTTGTGAGGGGGAATGGACATGTGGGTGTCAGGTACTTTTTGGGCAATTGATGGCTGCACTGCTTTGCCCTATTTTGTGCTTATATTCCCCCGTCGTGGCATGCAAGGTCCCTTTGTGTACTTTCTTTGCATTTTATGTAGGGGTGGAGGGGCATTGTGGGTGCTGTAGTGCCACTGGAATTCCATGCATGGGTAGGTGACTGTGCACAGGGGGCAGGATGGAGGTATGTTTGCGGGATAGTGGGCATGCATGGTAGTTGGATGTGGGTGATGTTGACATGCTGCAGATGGGGTCCTGGTGGTAGTGTGAGGGGTGGGGTGATACATGCATTATAGGTGGGGTGGACGTTTTGGTATAGTGGTTGACTTACCTGAGTCCAGTCCTCCAGCGAGTCCAGTGAGACCATCTGGATGCAGGATAGCCAGGACCTTCTCCTCCCAGTCAATGTATTCGGGGGAGGGTAGGTGAGGGTTTGCCACCAGTCTTCTGTATGACGATGTTGTGCCTGGATGCCATTGACCTAACCTTCCCACGCAGGTCGTTCCTTCTCTTCCAGATGTCCTCCCTTGTGCGTGGATGGTTTTCCACGGCATGGACCTTGTTGACAATCGTCTGCCATAGCTCCTTCTTCCTGGCCACGGGTGTCTACTGCACCTTTGCACCAAATAGTTGTGGCACGACCTTAAGTATTTCGTCCACCATGGTCCTTAGCTACCTATCTGTGAAACAGGGGTGCTTAGGGGGTGCCATGTTGTGGTTGTGGGATGTGCGTTGTGGGGTTATTGGTGACGGTGTTGTTGTGTGGTTGTGTGTGTGGCTGATGAAGGGGTTTGGGGCTTGTATGTGTTTTGGTGGTGTATTTGTGTATGTGACTTGTGTTATGTTGTGTTCAGTGTCTGCGTGTTTTATGTAGTCTGTCTCAGTTGTGCTATTGACGATGCAAAGGATTGTGGGGTTTGTATGTGAGTGTTTTATAGTGTTGTGGATGTGTGTCAGGTATGTGGGTTTCCAAGTTGCCAATGTGTGAATTTGTTGTTGGTGGGTCCCATTGCTGGCCGTGGCAGTACGTACCGCCAATGGTCGTTCAGCATCCACTATCCGCCACGCTGATTTGTGCATCATTATTTGGTGGGCAGAGGATTTGTCTGCTTGGCGATGGTGGGGTGAGATGTGCTGCCTTTCTGCCATTGTGAGCCCTGACAGTGGGTGGAGGTTGCAGGATTTTTGGAGGTTTAACTTTTTGGCATCATACTTCGGCCGTGTGCAGTCTCCCGCCTCTGGTGGTCTTCTGTTCACTGTCGCCGTGGCGGTTGGCAGTGATTGCCACGAAGTTCATAATGAGGGGCCAGGACTGATGGGAGCATGTGCCCATCCACAGATTGAGCAACCTGTATCTCTGTTTTTACATCTCCTTCCTCCCCAGGCGTGCATGGCCCTTGAACCTGACGCCCCTGGTCCACAAAATGAAGAAGAATCTAGAGATGTGGATTCACTGATCTCTCAACATCCTAAGGTTAGTGGCCCTGTTCAAGATATAGTTTTGCCATGCTTCTTATATTTTGTGCAAAATTTGCCTCTCCACAAACACTGGTTCACCGGTATGTGGTTGGTAGTGCGCTCCTTTCCTTTACGGGCCAACCGAATACCATGTACCACCTTCGGGAAATGTCTGCAATTGACCTTTGATGCCAGCCTGGTGGCAGCAGACATGTACCCATACTACTGGGCCTCCCAACTGGTACTGAGTTAGTAGCTCCATGGCGGCCAGAGTGACCCATCCTATTGGTTGGAGCAGACCTTTGTGACCTAAGAGACCACCATAGGTTGCCTATACAGCTCACTTGTCCCATGCTCTTTCTCCGACCTCATGAGGGTGCTGTTTGGGGTGTGGTGGTATGTGCTGACATGGACTGGCTGCGATGGGAGGCTTACACTCCAGACCTCCCTCTAGAAGGACACCTGACTCCACAGGTGAATAGCTTGACTGGGTTTGGGAAGTGGGACTTCATTGTTTTTTTTCAACTGGGTGTTGTATGGCAACAGTCCAATATTTAGTCCTTTTTGGACCTGCAAACTGAATTCTAACTGCATAGGTCTCATTTCTGCAAATTTCCACAACTCTGGCATGCCCTGCTCTCCCATCATATGTCCACTGGGGAAATACCTGAGTTCAGTTCCCGGAAAGCCAAGCTGCTCATGGGCACCCTGGGCAAGGTGAGTGTTTCTTGTGAATACAGATCCTGGGGTTGTTCTCCCCCTGAGGACACATTGTGAATCAGAGGTCAGCAGATCAGGTGATGGGGATGGAGGAAGACATGCATGGGACAAAGAGAGTTGACAACATCCTCTAGGCTCTGCATGAAAGAAGTGAATTTTTTACACACCACATTTTTTAACCCTTTTCAGCTGTGGTGTGTGGGTCGGCTCCTGTTGTTCAATTACCATCTCTGCAATGCAGTGACTGGCAGCTTCTACCACATAGCCTGGATGTGTCCTGTTGTGAATCACTACTGGGCCTTAATTTTTGAGGCTCTGTCCCGTGTATTGGGGACGCCAGTGGACTCTTCACCTTGCATAGGAGTCCTGGGCCTGTTGGGGGATCTTGGTAGGAGGAAGTGTGAACAATACCTTACTAGACTTGCCACCATGACTGCCAAATGGGATGTTGCCTGGAAATGGAACTCAGCCACTGTCCCTGAATTAGAGGCCTAGGGTAAAGCCATGAGCTTGTGTGCAAATGTAGAGGAGCCCATCTATGCAGTACAGGGCTGCCCTCATTAACACCAAAAGATCTGATGGAGTGGTGGGAACTCTTTGGATTGCAGGCCTCTTTCAGTTGATTACATAGGTGTTCACCAAGCTGCGACTGTCATGGATCATTTGTCTGCCTGTGTCATTCTTTTTGTTATTAAAATCGATACAAATCAGTTCATCAAAAAGTACAAATATTTATCAAAAGTTAAATATTTTAATTTTATTTTCATTTTGAAAATTATAATGTGAATGTAAAAAAATAGTTGTGATGAAGAATTATGCAAGAACCAAGCAAGATTGCAAGCAACAAGCAATGGATTCCTGGACCTGAAGACATGTGGAGAGAGGAGACCAAGTCCAGAAGTCGAAGAAGAGTCCAGGAAGAACAGGAGCCCCTGCCAACCTGGAAGAAGGTGCAAAAGTGGATTCTCCGGTTGGAAGAAAAGTACAGAAATGCATCAAACAAGATAGCTGTGGGTTCCTGCTTGGTGCAAGAGATGTCCCACGTCGAGTTGTTGGATGCAGGCTGTTTGCATCGCTGGATTCCACCAACAAGCCTTGGTTCAAGCAAGTACGCAGTTTGCATCAAAGAGGAGCTGCCGGGACCCAGGAGGGACCTGGGGGTCTCAACTCAGACTGAGGAGACAGAGGGCGCCCTCAGAAAACCAGGCAGCACCCACCGGAGTCCCAGAAAATGGGGACAAAGAAGATGCAAAGTACTGTCATTGCAGCACTAAACTGGAGATTCCCACACCGCCGAAGAACAACTCAAAGAGCTGTGCGTCGCAGGATGGAGTGCTGGGGACCTGGGCTACGCTGTGCATGAAGAACCTTTGGAAGAAGTGCACAGAAGGCCAAGGAGCTGTAGAAGACGCAGTGCACAGGTGTACTGTCACAGAACGGGGAGGCAAGCTCTTACCTCCACCAAAGTTAGGCAGCTGGACCTTTGGACAGTCTGGGTCACTTCGGTCCACCACCTGTGTTCCAGGGAGCAAGCTCATCACCAGGAGAGGAGTCCCAGAGTACCGGTTGTTGTCGCAGAAGGGTGCCTGCTGAAGCAGGGAAGTGACTCCATCACTCCACGGGAGATTCCTTCAGTTCATGTGGTGCAGGAGTAAGACAGGCATTCCCCAGAGCGTGCACACCTTGTAAACTGTTGCAAATGCTGGCTGGAGCGGAAGTTGCCAGTCACTGGAGTCTTCCTGGATACTTTGTTGCAGTTACAGCAGTTCCTGGAGCAGTCTGTGGTTGATCCGACGGTCAGAAGCTGAAGCAGAGAATGCAGAGGAGTCCTGTAGGAATCTTGCAAACTGAATCTGAGGAAACACCCAGAGGAGAGACCCTAAATAGCCCTGAGAGGGGGGATTGGCTACCTACCCAGGCATGCATCTATAAGAAGGGGTCTCTGACGTCACCCGCTGGCACTGGCCAGTCAGAGGTCTCCAGTGGGTCCCCACACCTTGGAATCCAAGTTGTCTAACACCAGGGACACTCTGGAGAAGCTCTGGACACCACCCCTAGGTTGGTGATGGACAGGGGAGTGGTCACTCCCCTTTCCTCTGTCCAGTTTTGCCCCAGAGCAAGGACTGGGGGTCCCTGAACTGGTGTAGACTGGATTATGCAAGGAGGGCACCGTTTGTGCCCATCAAATCCTTTCCAGAGGCTCTGGGAGGATACCCCTCCCATGCCTGTAACATCTATTCCCAATGGGAGATGGTGTAACAACACTCTCCCAAAGGAAATGCATTGTTCTGCCTTCCTTGGATTGAGATGCTCAATCCCCAGGAGGGCAGAAACCTGTCTGTGAGGTGGCAGCAGCTGGGGCTGCAATGGAAACCTCAGCGAGCTGGTTTGGCAGCACTGGAGATCCAGGGTGGAGCCCCCAGGGTGCTTGAGAATGCCCCCCAATAGCAGATTTGGATTGGAGGGTCAATCCCATGATTTTAGATACCTCACATGGCCATATTGAGAGTTACCATTGGGAAGCTACATATATGTATTGACATGTAAGTAGTGCACCCTTATATTGGTGTCACCGCACTCACGAAGTCCGGGGAATTGGCCCTGGACAACGTGGGGGCACATTTGCTAGTGTAAGGGTGCCCTCACACACAGTAACTTTGCACCTAGCCTTCAGTAAATGAAGGTTAGACATATAGGTGACTTATAAGTTACCTGGTGCAGTGAAAAATGGCTGTGAAATAGTGTGTGCACTATTTCACCCACGCTGCAGTTGCAGTCCTTAAGAAAGGTTTGTCTGAGCTCCTTATGGGTGGCAAAAGAAATGCTGCAGCCCATAAGGATCTCCTGGAACCCCAATGCCATCGGTACCTAGGTACCATCTACTAGGGACTTATAAGGGGGGTCCAGAGTGCCGATCAGAATTGGAATCTGGAGTCACTAAACTGTAGTGACAAATTTGGTAAGTAAAGAGAGCATAAGCACTGGAGTTCTGATTAGCAGAACTTTAGTGACCCAGTCAAGCATACTGAAAAAACATATAGGCCACAAACTATCAGCACTGGGGTCCTGGCTAGCAGGATTCCAGTGAGACAGGCAAAACACACTGACAAACAGGCAGAAATTAGGGGTAACATGCTAAGAAAGATGGTACTTTCCTACACTGATGTAGGTAGTTGAATTGCGTAAATTTTACATGGGCATTTTTTGAGACTCGCTTCGCCTGTTCTAAGACCATGGTCCACTGCTTGGTGGTCAAAGCCATACCCAAGCAGTCATCCCATCTTGGCTTGCCCTGGGTCAGAAGTTCAGTGCAACCCTCCCTGCAGTGCCGCAATTAGTACCAAAGCAGCCTGATGGCCTAGCCCGTGTGCTAAGAAACACTGAAAATACAAGTGTAGTTATGGCTCAGGGGTCAAGTGGAGCTACCGTCGTGCTCCGTGACTGAACCTGACCGAGAGAGGAGCAGGATGGCCACCGTTACTGCAGGGGAGAGAAGAAGAGCCAAGTGACACCGTGAGGCTGCGGCGGAGCTGCGGAGAAGCTGTTTTTGGAGATTCGGTGATGATCACGTTCTCGGCCTCGCCATACTCCATACCCTGCATCTGGTAAAATTCCCATGTTATTCGGCCTGGTGAGAGTAATATGCTCGGCTATGTGAAGGGAGACGGGTGAAACGAGGGAGACAGAAAGATGGGCATAGTGGCCTTCAGGACCCAAAGAAGCCACATGTAGTCGCATTTAGCAGCTTCTGGGGGTATGACGGTGAGGCTTCCCACAGGTCCTTTACCCCACTGCTTTGGCTATGGCCTCAAGAACCAGTGGGAGGTGTTGGCCCAGCTCTGCAATGTCGCTGAGGACTAGGAGTGTGGGCCCCACAGAGGTACAGTGGTTGAGGGCGTAGTGTAGGGGACGCCAGAGAGGTTGCATGCCATGCACTGGGACGGCCAGGACTCCACAAGGATTTGTAGGGGGGTGGCTTGCGGGCCCAGGCATGTCGCTAATGCCCCCGCATCAAAATCAAGCTGACTGAAGTTACTGGGCCCTATCTAACCCCTCCTTTTATAACATATCACATTCTCCCTGAAACAATCTATCACAGAGTAGGGGAGTATGTAGAGTTGGAGTGAGTGGGGCACCTGACCTCTGAATCCACAGCACGTTTTGGCCTACTGAGTGGACAGCACTGCTGAGGTCTCCTCTCATACTCTCCCAGCCTCCCAGCTCAGGATACCCCTCATGACAGCAAGCTGCTTGAGGGGCACTGAGGACTTTGGCCCTTTGGTCTCTGGAGTGGTCATCACCTGCGGACTTTCATCTGGGAGGACCGAGGGCCCGGCAGGGAGAACCGCTGATGGATGAATGCGGAAGACTTTGAGGTGTCCACAACTGGAAATAAGAAGATTTGTGGGGAGGGAGCAGAGCATGATAGAGCTGGCTCATTTTAGTTCTTCCCAGAAAGAAGCCCCCAGCGCATGTGTGTGGAATTAGCTGGAAACTTGGAGGAGAGGGAGCCGGGCATTTAACGGTGTGGAAGTATGGAGGGGAGGTCGGTAGGAGATTTTGGAGGATTGTGGATGTGAGGGACTGCCTAGAGATAGAGACTCTGACCGGTACTGCTGGGCTCTCCCTGGCAAGTTTGAAACGGACTAAGGGTGCTCATTGTATATATTTTTTTTTTTTTGGAAAGGTCTCTTCACAGCACAAGTGAAGAGGTGTGGTAAGGGATTGTGTGTCTAAGAAGAAAAAAATAAGGGGCAAATTTATACTCTGTTTGCGCCGGATTTGCGTCGTTTTTTTACGCAAATCCGACGCAAAACTAACTCCATATTTATACTTTGGCGTTAGACCCGTCTAGCGCCAAAGACCTTGGAGTTTGCGTCATTTTTTAGCGTGGACACCTTCCTTGCGTTAATGATATGCAAGGTAGGCGTTCCCTTCTAAAAAATGACTCCGAGGCATGTGCGCCGTATTTACACTCCCGGGCAAAAATGACGCCCGGGAGTGGGCGGGTCAAAAAAAATGACGTCCATCCGCTTTTGCGTCATTTCTTAACGCCTGGTCAGGGCAGGCGTTAAGGGACCTGTGGGCTCGGAAGGAGCCCAGAGGTGCCCTCCCATGCCCCCACGGACACCCCCTGCCACCCTTGCCCACCCCAGGAGGACGCCCAAGGATGGAGGGACCCATCCCAGGGAACTTAAGGTAAGTTCAGGTAAGTATTTTTCTTTTTTTTTTTTGGTGGCATAGGGGGGCCTGATTTGTGCCCCCCTACATGCCACTATGCCCAATGACCATGCCCAGGGGACATAAGTCCCCTGGGCATGGCCATTGGGCAAGAGGGCATGACTCCTGTCTGTGCTAAGACAGGAGTCATTTCAATGGGGGTTGGGAGTAAAAAAAAATGGCGCAAATCGGGTTGAGGCCAAAATTTTGCCTCAGCCTGACTTTCCCCATTTTTTGACGCCCAAGCTCCATTTTCCCCTACGCCGGCGCTGCCTGGTGTAAGTCATTTTTTTTGACGCACACCAGTCAGCTCCGCCGGCTAACGTCATTCCATAAATAAGGCAACCAGGGGTAGGAGGACCGGGACAGGATTTTCAGCAATCTTCTCAGGGTACCCACCCACTCCACCCATCAGGCAATGCCCTCCCAACCCTTCCCAGCAGCACAAGTTATACACCCCACACCAAAAGGGACGTACCCGACCGAAGGCTACTGCAACTTGACCCAAGTATAAAAAAAAGCCTCATATCCATAAAAAAGTAAACAAACACCAGGGTGTAACTGCGTGCAGCCCAAACAGAGTCCACACAGAAACTTTATTAAGAAGCTCACTGAGCCAAACAGTGCAAACAGGGCCAACGGCAAGTCCGTAAATTCCCAATTGTCATGGGCCACAACGGCCCACACCTGACTCCCACAAGTGCTGGCCACTCCACAGAACGGGGCACCATATGGGGTTCCAGGCACCTCACGGAAGGGGGCAGGAGGTTGTGGGGGTGGGGATTTTCGACGGGGTGGGCTTTTGACTTTCTTGTGGAGGGTGGAGGGGGGTGGGCTTCTCCTTTGAAGGGGTGGGGGCTTTTTGGCTCGGGTGGAGCTGGATGGCCTAGGCTCAGACCGGGCCTTCTTCTTCTCTGGGGAAGGGGCACGGGAATATGAAGGGTGGACCGGGGTGGGTTGTGATGTGGAAGGAGCGGAAAGGGCAAGGAGGTAGGCACGTCTGGGGACAAAACGGGGTGGGCCAGTGGGTTGGAAGAGGTCAGCATGGGAGAGGAACAGTTTCTTGGGAGCAATTGGGGTGGGTGTGGATGAGGGCGTGGGAGTGGAGACCGAGGGAGTAGATGTATGGGGTGTAGGGATGCGTGTAGTGGATGCAGGTGCCTGCTCAGTATTCTGTTGTGTGGTGGATGTCTGATGGGTGGGTGTCGTGGTGAGTTTGTGAGTCTTGGGAGGTGGGGGGTGGACACAGTGGGAGAAGAAGACACCTAGTGTGAAGGTATGTTGTGTGGGTGTCTGCAAGTCTGGTGAGTGTGCTGCATGTGTCAACAACAGTAGAGGTGGTGAGTGCAGGTGTGGTGTATGGGGTGCATGTATGGCTCTCTGCGATTGTGGTGAGTGTAGGAAGAGGAGCAGTAACAGTGAGTGAAGGTGCAGTGCGTGAGGGTGTGGATGTAGAGGGGACAGACAGGGAGGTAGAAGAGGTGGGCACATAAGGGGAAGTGGACATTGTTGTGTGTGCAGGTGTCTGTTGGCTGTGTGAATGCTTGTGGTGGGAGGGGTGGTGCTTGTGTTTTGAAGTGTGCTTATTGTGTGTTGATGTGCCTGTCAGCGGGTCTGATTGTGTGCTTTGGACGGGTGAAGGGAGTGGGGTGCTGGAAGGGGTAGAGGAGGTTGGAGGGGGGGACAGAATGGCCAGGGAAACTGCCTGCAGTCTGAGAGGAGGCCAGAGCCTGAAAAGATCTCTGTAGGGCAGACACAACACCATGAATGCCATCCAAATAGGCATTGGTCTGCTGCACCTATGATGCTAGCCCCTGGATGGCATTGACGATGGTTGTCTGCCCTACAGAGATGGTTCTCAGGAGGTCAATAGCCTCCTTTGTGACGGTAGCAGGGCTGACTGGGGCAGGGGAGGAGGTGCCTGGGGCAAAGGAGACGACCACCTTTCTGGGTGGGCGGGCACGGACAACTCGGTGGGGAGCAGAAGGGAGGGTGGTGATGGTATAGGGTGGCGGAAGATCTCACAGTAGTGGTGTGTGCACTAGGGTCTGCCACTGCCTGGGGACCCCCATTGGAGGAGGTCTCAGAGTCACTACCTCCTGTGGTAGGAGCCTCCCCCATGGAAGCCCCCTCGCCATCCCACCCACTGGTCCCCTAGGAGGGTCCGCTGTCTCTGCCTCAGAGGATCCGTGGGCCGCTGCCTCCCCACTTGCCGGTGCCTCAGCTCCCTCGCCTGATGTTGATGCTGTACCAGACCAACACAAGAGAACAGGGATGGGGAGACAAAACAGGAGAGACACTTGCAAATAGCTGAATGCAGATACAGAATGGTCAGACATACACCCACCCAGCAAACACACCCAACAGGCAGCACCGTACACTATGCCCATGGCCATGCCCCTGACTACTGACCAGAATACTGCTCTACACCCATCCCCTGAAATACTTTTGGAGCTGAGGTAGGTGAAACCTGACAGGGACACCTCTACACCCTTTGGGGAACATACAGTAGATGGACACCAGTCAAATTCCTTGCTCTGAGCAGCCTGTGCCCTATTGCACACCCAGATATCATTCCAGGCTGAAGTATGATCAATGAGTACTCACCCCCTTGTGACTGCTGTGCAGCCTTCAAGCACCGATCCAGATCTGGGTTTGCCACCACCAGGATCCTTCACATGAGGAGGGTCAGTGCCCGATGGGCACCCCTTCCACGTTACGAGGACTTCCTCAGCTGGGCCTCACTGATCTTTTGCGCCCAGTGCCGCAGGTCCTCCCACCTCTTTCGACAGTGGGTGCTCCGCCGGTTGTAGACCCCCAGGGTCCTCACCTCCTTGGCGATGGCATGCCAATGTGCCCTCTTCTGGTGAGCGCTGACCTAGAGGGGCAACACAGAAATGGAAAACAGAGGTCAGGCACATGCACAAAAGGAACAGCTGGCAAATTATCCAACATGGAACGGACAGTACTCTCAGACATACAGGACAGTTGCACACAGCATTCCATGCACCATGGCCTATGCAGGCTCAGAGGAGCACACATAGGTCCAATCCGTACCATCCATTACACACACAGTGCCCTCCAAACCGAGACTCACCTGTACCTCTGGTCGTCCGTAGAGTTTGCTGTACAGGGGCAGGACCCCGTCCACTAGCTTCTCCAGTTCTTCCTGGGTGAAGGCCGGGCCCTTTCACCTGCAACACATGGCACATCCATAGCCAGAGGCAGGCCACAGCAGTACACAGAGTAGAGTACCTGTCCGCACGAGATCAGGGAGTCAAGTGATCAAACAATGACGATCGCGCATACGTTCCACGGCGGTATGCACTGTCACCGCCGGCGGTGATCATGATACGCCAGGGTTCCCCATTGGCATCAATGTTAGCCAATAAGGGTACAAACACAGTCAACACCGCCTAACGCTGTGACGTCAACCACTAGCGGTATGAGGTCACTTCCACAACGAAAGGGCAGATCTACAGTGGGCAGACATTTTGCCATCACCTACGCATTTTGAATTTCCTACTACTCACAATGCAGGGCCTACTAGCCACATGAAGCACCTAGGCCTCTATCCATTCACACATGAATTACTCTGTTTCCTCCAAGTGATGTACATGTATATCTGTCAGGTAGCAGTTATTGTAGAGACACTACAATGAACAATGCTGTGCAGAAATGTTGAGAAGTGTGCCTATGTATGTGTCTACATCACTCCTTTTTGTAACCCCTCGTAGGTACCGACCCTTGTGGCAAGGAAGGGCACCATCGGTGTACAGACCACTTGTGGATATGGGGACCATGGTGGAGCATCAGATCATAATCACTTACAGACTCACACATGCAACTATTCAGGACCTTTGTGCATTACTGGATCCTGCACTAACTCTGTGGAATCATAATCAACATGCCATTCCAACTGAGGTGCAGGTGCTCTCCGCACTCCATTTCCTGGCCACAGGCTCATTTCAAGTGACAGTGGGCATGGGTGCTGGTTTCTCACAGCCAATGTTCAGCCAGGTACTGACAAGATTTCTGAATGCATTTGTACATCTGCAATCTTATGTGTGGTTTCCCCAAAGTACTGACCTCTCTGCCATCAAGTCTGACTTCTGTGCCTTTGCAAACATTTCCCATGTCATAGGTGCCATCTATGGCACCCACATACTCATCACCCCCCAAGAGTGAGTGAACAAGTGTACAGAAACAGGAAGAACTTTTACTCCATGAACATTCAATTGGTGTGTACTGCAGACCAGTACATTTCCCATGTGAATGCCATGTTTCCAGGTTCAGTCCATGATTCATTTGTGTTGAGGAACAGTAGTGTCCCACAGAAGATGGAACAACTTCAAGAGGACAGAGGGTGGATCATAGGTAGGTTTGCCTATCAATAGCTGACACATTTCTGAAAACCAGCCTGTCTGACTAAGAGACATAACAATGACGAGTCTGTTTTTAACCATTATGTAGGTGATTCTGGCTATCCATGCTTGCATTGGCTCCTGACACCAGTGAGGAATCCCAGGATTGATGCAGAGAGGAAATACAGTGAGGCCCTTGGACGTACTAGGAGGGTAATAGAGCGTACTATAGGTCTCCTGAAGGCTAGATTCCGGTGTCTACATATATCTGGGGGTTCCCTGGCCTATGGCCCTGATAAGGTGTGTAGAATAGTGATGGCCTGCTGCATGCTGCACAACATGGCAGTGAGACATTCAATTCCCCTCTTGGAGGTGGAGGGTGCTATAGATCCTGATCAGCTACCTCAGAGAGGTGAGGAGAGTGATGGTGAGGATGAGGAAGGGGAAGATGTCCAGTCCAGGAACCAACTGATACAACTCTACTTCCAATAACTGTGTGGGACTTCAGCCTCTCATTGGGGTTAGTGACTAATACTGTCAGTGTGCTCTGTCATATGGGGGGATTGGTCATGATAGGCATTACACGGGCCACTTCTGCATGGTACTGACAGAAAATATTTGCATTCCCTCCTGGCCACCATTTGGGCACACAGTATCACCATCAAGCAAAAATTTACAATAAAGTTGTTCTCTGCCAGTTACATCCATGTTCCACTTTGTTCACAATTTAAGACAGGGGACAGTGTTACAGTAGTGAACTGTGTTTTACTGGTAGAATTGGGTGGATTGTGCTATATACAGTGATGGGAGTCGTAAGGGTTGGGTGTCCTCAAAACCAACTTGGTGGCAGCCCTGTTGGATGGTTTAGATGGGTCCATTTTGTCGAACAGTACTTCAAATTGCCCTCAGCTAAGTGTTGTTGGTGAATGTGTGTGATGGTCGCTTTGCATTAGTAGCAGAGTCAATTGTTGGAGGGTGCCTTGTTCTTAGCTGGGTTTACAGTGCCATAACTTGGCCTAAGAGTATGTTTGGGCACCTGCTGTGGAGCTTCTTGGGGTGGCATGGTTGGCTCTTGTGTTTTCTGGGAGGGTATTTCCTGTGATGTTTCTGCTGCTTGGGTCATCAGATGCTGGTTGTCCAGGGCTGTTGTGGGGGCCTCTTGTCCGGTGTGGGTGTCAGACTGTTTTTTTTACCAACTGCAGCAGTGCTCCAGCAATGGTGGCCATTGTGGCATTGTGCTCTTTCCACTGCTCCATGGCCTGTTGGTGTTGTTGCTGCTGCATCCTCTGACTTTGCTCCAGGGTGGACACAATCTGTTCCAAACTGTCCTGGGTATCTTGGCAGGCCCCCAATACCTGTGCAATAACGTCCTGGGCTGCTGCATCCATCCTGTGCCCTCCCCCCTGGCCCACTGGGACATTTGAACTTGCCCTAGCCCCCTGTGCCTGTGTCCCCTGCACAGGTCTTGACATACTACTTGTACTGGGGCCCTCGCCTTCCTGCATGTTGGGAGTGGGAGACTGTGGCCTCTGTAGCTGTGTTCCACCAGTCTGTGCCCTGGGTACACTGGTGTGGGTATGCCTCCCCTGGCCCGCTGGTCTTGACTGGGTGTTAGGGGTGACAGTGGTTTCCTGGGTGGGGCTGCTGCATGGTGAGAATCCAGGACTGTGTGAGGGGCCTGCCTGCTCATCAGTGTCCAGGGATCCTTCGCCAAGGTCTTGTGAGGTGGCTCTGTCTCCCTGGAGGGCTGTGGCACTACTTGTCCCGTCCGTTAGGGTTGCATGGGTGGTGATGCCTGTTGGGGGGCATACACATGTCTGTTACATATGCATGTAGGTTTGAGGTGTACAGGATTGTGCTATTTTGTGCTGGTGTTAATTTCAGTGGCCTTCCAGGGTGCTTTTGTGAGGTTGACATAAAATTTAGCACCAGTGGTGGGGTTGCATTGTGGTGGGGGGTATTGTTCCATTGTGGGTACATGCAGGGGTGGCTGGCTGTGCACAGCGGGAGTGGTGTGGGCCTGTTAGTGGGTTGTGGGTAATGCAGGGTGGTGGATGTGGTGGGTAATGGCTGGGTGGGGTGTTGGTCCAGGTGGGTGTGGGTGGGGTGGGGTGGTGCATGCATTGCAGTTGTGGTGTTTATGGGGTAATTGTAGATGACTTACTCAAGTCCATTCTTCCAGTGAGTCCATTGAGTCCCTCTGGGAGCAGCATGGCGAGGACCTTCTCCTCCCAGTCGGTGTAGTCGGTGGTGTTTGGGGACACTAGGATAAAGGAGCAGGTCCTATCTCAAGCGATAAGAGCAAAAACTTTCAAAACGACTTTTGAAATATCATTTCAAAGTGTTCTTCAATATGTCCAGCGTGGGAGCAGGGCAGCGTCGCAAGTTTGTGGCCTCATAGATCATTTCAAGAAAGTGGGGGCTCTAGCAGTCATTGTTCAGCTCGCAAATTTCAAAGTGCTGCTCAAGGGCCAGGTCCATATCTTCCAACATTTGAAAAAGGCCATAGACTTCCTAGACCAGCTTAGTAAATAGTCTCATGGGGAAGACTTTCATTCTTTTTTAGCCCTCTCGTGTTTTTTTTGTTTTTTCTCTGTGTCTGAGGGCTTTTCAGCATGGTCCAGTTTGGTCCATCTTGCTTGCTCGGTTGGGTTTGGGTTCTTGAATGCTACACCTATGCATTCAAGTAGGGGTGGGGGTGGTGGGATGGGGTGCAGGGGAGGGTGGCACCTTTTTGGGACAAGAAGGTCAGGATGGGGTTTGTCTTCATCGATGGGCACCTTGGGTGGTCATAGGTGAGGGGGTGGAGGGTCCCAGGTAGGGGATAGAAGGGAAAAAAAGCAGCTGGAGAAAGTTTATCAGGTGTGTAATATGGTGGTTAAACATCAGAAGGTCCAAAGCTAGGGCAAAAGGCAACAAGTAGGCAGGGGGGTAAGACACAAATCTTCAACAAGAGCGGTACTTATTTTGGTATATAGAGATGAAAGAGAGGTCGAGGGATTTGGGGTATGTCATTGTTTATTTTTCTATTCATCTAGTTGTCAGGGAAAGATCTAAGGATCATAGGGTGTAATTTGAATGGTGCTAATAATTCGGTTACATTTCAAGCAATACTCAATTGCTTAGGGCATCTCGCTCTCATATCTTTCTTTTACAGGAGATGCATCTAAAACTCCGGTGCAAAATGCCAAATCTCTCTAAATTTATTACGCAATAATTCTTTGCGTCTGGGAATCAAGCAACAATATGTGTGGCAATCCTTTTTACACAGGAGTTTCAGGGGTGGATAGATCAGGATTACACGGATCCCCAGGCTTGATGGATAGTTGTCACTACATCAATGACAACTATGAATATTCACTTTGTGAACTTTTATGGCCCTATCGAAGATGATATCTGCTCTTTGGAAACTCTCTATGAGCAGTTAATCTATATGTCTGGGTTCTTTGTTATTAGAGGAGTCTTTAATATCATCCTCGATATTCGAGTTGACTCCTCTAGGAAGAATAAAAATCTGAATAAACCAAGGTCTGCGTATCTCCTGTCAAAGATGATTTTTGATCTGGCATTGGTTGAAGTCTGGAGTGCAGACAATCCCAGGGGGAGAGAATTTACTTGTTTTTCAAAACATTATAATACAGCCTCAAGGACTGATTTAATTCTTGTTTCCTTCTCTTTGCTAAGGCATAGTATGTCAATTCTTGTCAACCCCTTCACACATCACTCTGTGCCAATAGTTGACCTAGATATAAGAATAGAACCAAGGAGATGTTGAAGATGGAGCTTCGATAGATCTCTTCTGGTAGAAGAAGGCTGGATTGATTCTTTGAATGCATCAGTTCAAGAGCTTATTATTCTTAATAGAAGTTCGGCCTCCCTATTTAATATCTAGGATGCCAGTAAAGTGTATTTGGGGGGTGAAGTTATATCGTAATAAGCACAAACTACTAGTCGGGCTAAAAAGAAAGAGTACAAACTCCAGCAAGACCTGGATCTAGCGCTTAGAAATCATCTGGGATACTATAGTCAGGTGACGCTGTGTAGACTAAATGAAGACCAGGCTAACTTGAGAGAGTACTATCTATCTTGCTCAATAATTAATCGACACACAAGCTTCTAGCAACAGTATGAGGAAAGTGAGCATATGGGCAAATACTTGGCATGGTCAGTCAAGCAAAAGTCGTACAACAATCTCATTAAGGCCCGTATTTATACTTTTTTAGCGCCGCATTTGCGTCACATTTTGTGACGCAAAAGCGGCGCAAACTTGCAAAATACAATTGTATTTTGTAAGTTTGCGCCGTTTTTGCGTCAAAAAGCGGCGCAAATGCGGCGCTAAAAAAGTATAAATACGGGCCTAAATCTATATTCGATAAGCGCAGTGGATTAATTGTTCATCAAGCTAGCGACATTGAAAGTGTTTTTCTTGCCCATTACACTAAATTGTATTCAGCCACGTCCTCAGCAAAGCCATCACAGATTTTTCATTTTTTAAATTCATTGCGATTACCAGGTTTGAATTGGGAACAGCAAAAATCATTATTGGCTCCTATTAGTCTCGCCACAGTTGCAGATGCAATTTGGGTCTATTCTAACTGTAAATCCCCTGGGGAAGATGGTCTTCCAGCAGAGCTATATAAAGTCTTGTTGGGCCAACTAGCTGTGGTCTTGGTGGACCTTTTTAATGGGATACTAAAGAGCACGGAGATTCCTTCTTCTTTCACGCGGGCCATAGTTGTGAGTTTTAAAAAAAAGGACAAGCCTCCTGATCAGCCTGACTCGTATCGCCTTATTAGGTTATTGAATTACGATTATAAGCTCTTTACAAAAATCATGTTGGTTAGGACATCATTGGTAGTTAAGGAGCTTCTACATCAAGACCAATGTGGGTTTCTTTCAGTTAGGCTTTTATCGACCAACACAAAATTTTTAGTCCAGGCAATAGACTATTTCTCATATAATAAATGTCCGGCTGCTATTATTATGTTAGATGCTGAGAAAGGTTTTGACCTGGTACAAGCGGAGGTCCTATTCTCGATTTTAGAGAAATGTGGTTTACCTAAACAATTTGTCTCAGTTCTTCAGAATTTATACGATAAAGCTCAAGTGAAGATTCTCGTTAATGCACAGGCGGTATATACTATTCAAGTTTTGCGTGGTACTCTTCAGGGGTGCCCTCTTTCCCCAATTATTTTTGCTCTCTTTATTGAACCGCTTGCTGCATCACTTCGTCAGGATAACTCTGTTCATCCTCCCGTACCTTGAGCACCTAGGCTTTAAATGTTTGCTGACGACATGATATTTTATCTATGTGTCGATTGCTGATAAGGTTGCTAGGGCATTTGCAAGGATCAGAGCCTTTTCTGACCTTGGTGGCTACAGGGTCAATCAGCCTAAATCGGAGGCAGTTTTATTTAATTCAAATGATCGGATCCTACCGCTAGGTATCCAAGTGAAGACACCCACTTCTAGACCTATAAGATATCTAGGAATACACGTCACACGCAGCTTATCAGATCTTTTTCAGCTTAATTATAGTGTGGTATTTAAAAAAGCCAAATTATAAGCGGTGGTGCTAGTGAAGAGGATGAAACTCCCTCTTCTTATTTGTCTTTTCTAGTTTGATTCTTAAAATTCCCTATAAGTATTTTAAAGAAATAGATTTAATGATTTGCCAATTCATATGGGCCAACAAAAAACTGCGGCAAAGCTGGCTATAATGGTCGAGGATGGGATTCTTTCTATTCCGGATTTTAGGAAATACTATGAGGCATCTTTTCTAGACTGGGCATCGAGAGCAGCTCTAGTACCTAATCCTAATTTCTATCTTCAAGAAATGATAAATGAGAGCAACAATCAGCTCCCCCTTGTCTAAAAATACCAAGATTCCTATACGTACGAGGTATAGACTGCCGCGTGAAATATGTACCAGAATTCGGGCAATTCGGGAAAAGTATACAATTCCTATTTTCCATCCGGCAATAAAGCTTCGGGAATCATCAGTCTTAAAACTTGACCTATATCAGGTGTAGATCCAAAGGTGGGAGCAGGCAGGCTTTTTTACTTTCTCTGACTTCTTAACAGGTGACCAAAAAATCAAACCATGGGAGCAGTACCAAGCTGAAGGGACATTTCTTCCCAATAATCTCAGGTTTTCTTTCCTGCAAATACAGCATTTTCTTTCATCAGTGGATAGGACTTTTGAGTTATCCGGCTCGCCGTTGTCTGAGGCCTTTTATGGGCATCTCGAGGGCATTGGCTGCCGGTATCGTTTTTTTTCCTCATGGTCCTCTGCAGAAACTATATGCTGATTTTTAATGGGAGTTGAGGTTGCGACTGGTGTTAGACTTAGGCCCATATTTATACTTTTTGACGCTAAACTGCGCTAACGCAGTTTAGCGTCAAAAAATTTTGCGCCGTCTAACGCCATTCTGAAGCGCCATGCGGGCGCCGTATTTATGAAATGGCGTTAGACGGCGCAATCAGACCGGCGCTGCCTGGTGTGCGTGGAAAAAAACCACGTAGACCAGGCAGCTCCGGCGTTGGGAAAAAATGACGTTAGGGCGTCTTAAAATGGCGCAAGTCAGGTTGACGCTAAAAAATCGTCTTAACCCGACTTGCGCCATTTTTTAACGACGCCCATCCCCCATCAACATGACTCCTATCATTGTAAAGATAGGAGTCATGCCCCCTTGCCCAATGGCCATGCCCAGGGGACTTCTGTCCCCTGGGCATGGTCATTGGGCATAGTGGCATGTAGGGGGGCACAAATCAGGCCCCCCTATGCCACAAAAAAAAAAAATACTTACCTGAACTTACCTTAATGTCCATGGGATGGGTCCCTCCGTCCTTGGGTGTCCTCCTGGGGTGGGCAAGGGTGGCAGGGGGGGTCCCTGGGGGCAGGGGAGGGCACTCTGGGCTCATTTTGAGCCCACTTGTCCCTTAACGCCATGCCTGACCCAGGCGTTAAAAAGCGGCGCAAATGCGCCGTTTTTGGCCACGCCCACTCCCGGGCGTCATTTTTGCCCGGGAGTATAAATACCACGTAAAGGCCTGGGAGTCATTTTTTAAGACGGGAACGCCTCCCTTGCATCTCATTAACGCAAGGAAGGGGTTCACGCTAAAAAATGACGCACACTCCGGGCACTTTGGCGCCCGAAGCGTCTAACGCCATAGTATAAATATGGCGTTAGTTGGCGTTGGTTTTGCGTCGAATTTGCGTCGAAAAAAACGACGCAAATTCGGCGCAAACGGAGTATAAATACGGGCCTTCATTTACAACACTGGAGGAGATTTAGGCCCGTATTTATACTCCGTTTGCGCCAAATTTGCGTAGTTTTTTTTGACGCAAATTCGGCGCAAAACTAACGCCATATTTATACTTTGGCGTTAGACGCGTCTAGCGCCAAAGTATTGGCAAAGAGCGTCATTTTTTTGCGTGAACGCCTTCCTTGCGTTAATGAGATGCAAGGAAGGCGTTCCCGTCTAAAAAAATGACGGCGACGCAAATGCGTCGTATTTATACTCCCGGGCAAAAATCACGCCCGGGAGGTGGCGGGTCAAAAAACCCTGCATTTGCGCCACATTTTAACGCCTGGGTCAGGGTAGGCGTTAAGGGGCCTGTGGGCTCAAAATGAGCCCACAGGTGCCCTCCCCTGCCCCCAGGGACCCCCCCTGCCACCCCTGCCCACCCCAGGAGGACACCCAAGGATGGAGGGACCCACCCCAGGGACATTCAGGTAAGTTCACGTAAGTATAATTTTTGTTATTTTTCAATTTTTTTTGGGTGGCATAGGGGGGCCTTATTTGTGCCCCCCTACATGCCACTATGCCCAATGACCATGCCCAGGGGACATAAGTCCCCTGGGCATGGCCATTGGGCAAGGGGGCATGACTCCTGTCTTTACTAAGACAGGAGTCATTTAAATGGCGTCTGGGCGTCGAAAAAATGGCGCTAATCGGGTTAAGACGATTTTTTAGCGTCAACCCGACTTGCGCCATTTTAAGACGCCCTAGCGCCATTTTCCCCCTACGCCGGCGCTGCCTGGTCTACGTGGTTTTTTTCCACGCACACCAGGCAGCGCCGGTCCGCTTGCGCCGGCTAACGCCATTCCATAAATACGGCGCCCGCATGGCGCTTCGGAATGGCGTTAGACGGCGCTTAATTTTTTGACGCTAAACTGCGTTAGCGCAGTTTAGCGTCAAAAAGTATAAATACGGGCCTTAATACTCTGTTGTGTAAAGCAATTAGAGGGGCCAATCTTAAAAAGATGCTCTACTACACAACAGCCCAGTTAAAAGAAATGTTTCCAGGCATGCCAGGCCTTTGCCAGCGCTGTGGGACATGCCAGGGGGACTGCCTACATATATGTTTTTTTTGCTCCTATCTGACAGAGTACTGGGGGAATATCTTTCAGTGGATCAGCTTAGCAGTTCATGTGTCGTGGATCCTGGTACTGGCTGGTGCCCTGTTTGGTATATCTAATCATCCGGGCTTGACAATATGTTCAAAGTAAACTTTATTCACTGCCTCTCATGGCAAAATCTTTGATTTTACAAGCGTGGAAGTCACCTGTTCCACCTACTTATTCCGCATGGGTAGAAAAGCTGAAGCAAATCTATGGGAGTGAACAATTGTATGCCCAACACATAGGTACATAAAACAATTTGGGAAGTGGATATCGACAATAGATAATACAACAATAACATGAGGCAGGGAGTGATATAGAAGAAGAGTTATAGGGGGGTCCAGCGGTAATGTCTGGAGGGGCAGATTCTAATACAATGAATTAGTTCTTGTATGTAAAGTATTTATGTTTTTTTTTATGCACCTGCAAATATAAAAAATATATTTAAAAAAAAGTATAATGATGGCTCGCCTGGGCCTGCAGTCCACATGTCCCTGATTACTGCCTTAATTGCAGTGTGTGCAAGAAAAAGGCCTGCCCCAAGCTCGTACAATTCCTGCAGCCCCTGGAAGGAGAGCAAAGCACCATCACTAAATAGATCACCCATTTGGGTGAGTCTGGCTTCTCACCATGGTGAAGAGTCATGAACCCTTAGTACATTTTTCATGGCTGGAACACTCCAGAGGGGCAGCTGCCGTGCATATGGGGTTGGTGCCTGTTTAGGTTGGCTATATCGAGTCAATATGAGTTTGACCACTTGATAAAGGTAATCATATTCCAACAAAAAACATTTCTAAAACAGTGTTGGACACTAAAAGGGTGGCATTTACTATTCCCACTCCAATCTAAACAAAATTGGGGAAGTGGTTGGACACTAGGGAGGTAACATTTATTATTGCCCCTCCAATCTAAACCAATTTGGGGATGGTGTTAGATACTAAAGGGGTCACATGTACTATTCCCACTCCAAGCTAAACCAATTTAGGAAAGGTGTTGGAAACTAAAGGGGTGACAGTTACTATTGCCATTCCAATTTAAAACAATTTGGGGAAGGTATTTAGGACTAAATGCGTGACTTTTACTCGGGAGATAGCAGCCCTTCCAACATGTTAATACCCCTCAGTTCTGCCTTGACCAGGCCACTCTCCGCCATTGAGGCTCTGGCCAGCCAGCGCATAGGTCACTCCAATTGTGCCACTGTGAAATATAGCTCCAGGTCCAGAACCCCAAGACCCCCTCAAGTGTGGACGATGAAGTATGGGGATCTAGACCTGCTTTCGAGCAGGTCCCCAAAACAAGCTCAGACTTCAGACTCCTCAGAGTCCTGAAGAAGGATCTAGGTGATATCACTGGAAAAGGCGCAAAAATAATATTGGAGTCTATGTAGTACCAGCATTTTCTCCACTGATGCCCTACCCATAGGCGAAAGGGGCAGTTGAGTCCAGAAGTGCATAGATGGATGAATCGAGGTCAAACCGTACCCTGATTACCGTCAAGCAAGTCTCTGTCTTTCTGATAGACATTAACGTCTAGATAGTGGAAGGTCTCATACTTCTAGGGAAGGTGCTCTACTGCTGGCACTTCCTGACATTACGGTTCTATACAACATAAAGGAAAGACAAAGGATATACCCCAATTCATCTTAAGACCTGCCATCTCCCAGTAGCAGTCAAGCAGATCATGTAGGGTACACACATAGGGCCAGATGTAGCAAGGTTCCAAATTGCGAGTTGCAATTTGCGAGTCCCAGCGACTTGCAAATTGCAACTCGCAATTTGGAATGCAGAAAGGTGTCTCAGACACCTTCTGCGAGTCGCTATGGGGTCGCAAAGACCCACCTCATTAATATTAATGAGGTGGGTCGCAATTTGCGACCCCATAGCGATTCAGGGCACTCACGGGGATGGTGGCCTGCTGGGAACAGCAGACCACCATGTCCGTGACTGCTTTTAAATAAAGCAGTCTTTTTTTTTCAAAGTGCCACCCGTTTTCCTTAAAGGAAAATGAGCTGCACTTTGAAAAAAAAAACGAAACCTTTAGTTTCGGTATTTTTCAGGGCAGGTAGTGGTCCATTGGACCACTGCCTGCCCTGAAAAATTATTTTTTGGGCCAGACACAAAGGGGAAGGGGTCCCATGGGGACCCCTTCCCGTTTGCGCCTGAGTTACCATCCACTTCAAGTGGATGGTAACTGCGCTTTCATTTGCGACCGCAATCGCGGTCGCAAATGAAAATGCATACCATTGCGAGTCGCAAATAGGAAGGGAACACCCCTTCCTATTTGCAAGTCGGAAATGCATTTTGCGAGTCGGTTCCGACTCGCAAAATGCATTTCTACATAGCAAAGTGTCTATAGCGACTCGCAAACGGCGATTTTCGCCGTTTGCGACTCGCTAAAGCTTTGCTACATCTGGCCCATAGTCTCATAGATATACTAGGACATCATATGTGTATAAGGACACGGTGTGCCATTCTGGCCCCACCTTGATGCCTCAGGCAAGGCCCCTGGTGCTCATCATAGACACAAGCGGCTCCATAGCTAATGCAAAGATTACTGGTGATAAAAAGCACCTCAGGTGGGTCCCTCTGCCTGTAGAAAAGGAGTGTAAGATCTTATGACCGGTGTGGACTTATGCTTGAGGGGCGGTATATAAAAGGTTGACCCAACCTAGAAAATTGGGACCCATTCCAAACACTTCTAACACCTGTAGCAAGTAGGATCAACTCAGCATATTTAACACTTTTTGTAGTCCAGGGAAACTGCAACCGGGAGGTCCACCCCCAACCAGACATTGCATCTATACTGTGGCACAGGCCATGAAAGTTGGAATGCATTGCTGTTTGAGGCACAAACCCACATTGGTCTGAATGAACAAGGAAACTTAGCATCGGAAGCAACCTTTTTGTGAGGACCTTACTTAAGATTTTGTAGGTAATGTTCAACATTGAAAAGGGTGACAAGAGCTCACCTCAAGGGGGTCTCTTCCTGGCTTTGGAAGTACCACTATGAGGGACTCATGAAGAGAGCTTGGTAAAATGCCACAGCGATGCACCTCTCGGTAGACCTCTAGCAGGCAAGGAGCAATAGTGGCTGCAAAAGCTGCATAATAGTCCACAGGGAACCCATCTTTGTCTGAGATCTTGCCATGCACCATATGGTGGACTGTTAGGTTGATACTTTCTTTCTGGAGAGGCCGCTCCAAATCCATCATCTGTAATGGAGTCAGGCATGGAAGTGCCACTGCTCGCAAGTAATCCCGCACCTGCACTGGGGAGGGTTCCTTGGGAGATAACTGCTTCTAGTACTGAGTGAACACTTCATTAATGTCTGCCTGAGTATTCTTCAAGCAACCCACATTATCGCATATGGTGCCCATCAGGTTCCTGGGGGTCTCGGATCGCACTTTCCATGACAATGTGCACCCTGGTTTGTTGCCATCTGCATGCTGGCGGGCTAGGAAAGACTTCTACTCAAAATCTCAGAGCAGCTTCACCCCCTCCCGGTATTGGTGATGCATGGCTGCCAGTCAGGGGCATGTGTCAGAGGACGTCTACGCCTTGAGCTCCGTGGTGTGCAGGCGTGTCTCTAAATTCAACACACTATGAGTGACAGAGGACTTAACTCTCCATGCTGTAGCAATGGAGTGCCCCCTCCTGACCACCTTCATGGAATCCCACTCCAACTCACAGGATTCAACTGACCCCGTATTCTCCTCAAAATACTTGGTGATGTGTGTGGATGACGTGTCTCTGTAGGCTGTGTCCTGCAAGGTTTCCATCCGAAGCCGCCATGTCGGTATAGGAGCCCTAGTTCCCCCCATTGGAACATGACCAGGAGTGCCTTATGATCCAAAAGTGTGCAATCCAGGCACTCAGAACAGAGTATGAGGGGCCAGCAGTCTGTATTACAAAAGAGGTATAGACCTGGTGTCCCAGTGCATAATAAAAATACTTTATCTCCCCAGGATGTTTCAAGCACCAGACATCATGTAAATTAGACAACCTGCGCCACTGCTGAAAGTGCTTCGTTGCTTGTATACCAAGTGGAGGCACCGATAGGCCCAGATCAGTGTCATGTATGCAATTAAAATGACATTTCCACAACCCTGGGGCTGAGAGTCCAGCAGCATGGTTGTGGAAAGAGTATTGAAGAACGCACCTTGAGCGGTATTGGGCACATAGAGGGACACTACGGAGAAGGCGCGCCCACCTAAAGCACCCTCCAAGAGCGCATAATGGCCCTCCCTACCAGCCAGGATCCTAGATTTTACAAAGAGTATCTCTGGAGTGACCCTAATAAGGACCCCTTGGGCATAAGCAGAGTATCCAGCACCATATACCTGCTGACTCCAGTGCCTGTTTACCTTGTCAAGCTCCCTCAAGGTCAGGTGAGTCTCTGAAAGACAAGCAAAGGGCACATGACTGCAAGAAGGTAAGGATATATCTTCTTCTTCCTGGTGGGCTTTGCCACTACCATAGATATTTGAAGTTAAAGAATTAAAAAAAGTTGCTTTCAGTGCAAACTGCATGTCTCAGGACTGTTAGGGGTCCCGCCAGCCCCCCCATCCACCTCAAGTCACCCATCACCTGACCACTCATCCAACCAGCCAGAAAATAAAGAAAAATCAAACAACTCCCCTTTCTCTGCCCTGAGCGCCTTCCAAGCCCATGGCACAACCCCCCAAGTCCCCAAGAAACTTAACCGCCATACAACATATCCCTGCAAAATAGCCTTGTTTGTGCAGAATATTCCTTCAGGGGCAGGACAAGTGAAGCTGTCCACACCGTGAAAGTGCCAATTTTCAATGGTGCTGTGGTGTGGATGATGTAGCATCCAAACGTCCCTGTTAATATGGCTTAGCTCCAGGGGGTTGCTAGACCCAAAAGGAACCCAACACCCCCATCTCACCAGCAGGAGGATCTGCCTTTCAAGTCATCAGCCAACCATGGGGTCATCTATGGATCAAGATGGGTCCCAGTACCAGAGCAGAGTGAGCCACCCGAGTCCAAACCCGATTCCGATGGGTGCTCTGAGGAAATGCTGTAGAAGGAGGCGTTCAATACTGCTTGGACCTGCTCAGCTATCACTAGGTCTTTAGTTTTTTCGCCTGCACTGTTGAGATTTGATCCTTAGAAGAGATGGAGTTCAGATCTGGCCAGAGTCTTTTCCCTCCAGGGAGGGCTCTCGTAGTGGTAAGTAGGAGACAGAGGGTGCAAAACAAGGAGTAGACTGCCCAATGTCAAGGTTCACCCAGGTGCTCCCAGACCCATCCGAGGCAGTGGAAACAGGGGAGAGGTGTAGGCCTGAATGTCATGGCAGCCTAGTGGATAGCAGTGAATGCTTCCCAGTTGAGATAAATTGCTGGTCCAGGGACAGAAACACTAGGGGCCAGATGTAGGTAGAAATGGGATTGCGAGTCGCAATCCCATATGCAGGATGGTGTCCCTGACACCATCTGCGAATCGCAAGGGGGTCGCAAAGACCCATCTCATTAATATTAATGAGGTGGGTCGCAATTTGCGACCCCCTTGCGATTCCCTGCACTCACAGGGATGGTGGCCTGCTGGAGACAGCAGACCACCATGTCTGTGACTGCTTTTTCAATAAAGCAGTTTTTTTTTGGTATTGCAGCCCGTTTTCCTTAAAGGAAAACGAGTTGCAATACACTCGTGAAAATGAAACCATTTAGTTTCATTTTTTCAGAGTAGGCAGTGGTCAATAGGACCACTGTCTGCTCTGAAAATATATATTTAGGGCCATTCACAAAGGGGAAGAGGTCCCATGGGAACCTCTTCCCTTTTGCCAATGGGTTAGCACCCACTTCACATGGGTGCTAACTGCGAATTGCTTTGTTACCGCATAGCGGGGGAACACCCCTTCCTATTTGCAAGTGGCATTCCCATTTTGCGAGTCGGTACCGACTCACAAAATGGGAATATGCATCGCGATGCACGTTTTGCATGGCGCAAACAGCGAATTTCTCAGTTTGCGCCATGCAAAACGTTTCCTACATCTGGCCCTAGGCAACACACATAGGCCCTCATTACGACCCTGGTGGATGGCGTTGTTTTGGAGAAAGGTACTGCCAACAGACTGGCAGTACCTTTCCTCAAAATATGAAATTGGCGGTTTGGCTCAAGCCAAACCGCCAATGTACCACTCCATCCGCCAGGGCAGTAAGAGCCGCCAGGCTGAAGAATTCAGTCTCAAGCCAGGCTGCCATCACACTCCCACCCTCGGGATTATGACCCCGCCTACTGCCATGGTTTTCGTGGCATTGTTACCACCACGAAAACCATGGCGGTAGACACTATCAGTGCCAGGGAATTCCTTACCTGGCACTGATAGGAGTCTTCCCTGCCCCCTTTCCCCTCCCCCCCCCCAGAGTTCTCCCCCCTCCCCCTCCCACTTCCGACCCCCTGACATACACACACCTACATGCACAGACATACACGCATACCCACATTCACCCACGCATGCATACATTCATACACAAACACAGCAACATACGCTGACATACATACAAGCACACACGCATTCACACGACACAACATACACGCACACTCACACCCATTCCTGCACACACGCATTCCACATGCTTCACACCCACATGCACACGTACAAAAACAGTCAAAGACACCCCCACAAACACACACAACACCCCCAAACCCCCTGCCCTGTCAGAGATCCCAACTTACCTGCTTGCAGGGGATCCTCCGGCAGGAGACGGGTTGCGGTGCAGGGTCCACCAGCGGAACATCGCCAGGCCGTATCATGTGTCATGATATGGTCGGGGCGTTCTACTGGTGTGGCACTGCTGCTGGCAGCAGCGCCACCTTACCGCAGTCTGTCGCCATGACCGTAGCCGGAATTCCACCAGCCTTCTAGTGGAATTCTGGCTGCGGTCATAATATGGCAAGTGGTAGGTATCCACAGTGTCTTTTTATGGAGGAGGTCGCCGTGGTGGTATGCAGGATTTAACACCTAGGTCATAATGAGGACCATAGTACATGCAGTATCATTTGCGTGCAGTGACCCTCCAGAGTGCCAGGGGGCATATAGGCCACACTATAAACAGTTCTGGTCAACCGTGAGGCCAGCTGGGCATGTGATTGGAAGGTGTACAGTCCAGAGGCAATCAATAAGTTTAATGCCTTTTAGTTGCCAAGCCTGGGGCACATGATGTTCATGAGCTCACCCTGTCTGTGGTATCAGACTGCCTGGCAGTCACGTGCGTCATCTTCACAGAGTGGAGCAATGTAGCCACCACAGGCCGAGGAGTGGAAGGAGCTCTGCCATTTGGGGCATTTGTAGCAGTGGGTCCCTGCACTGCATGTGAGGCCCAAGGAAAATACTGCCAGTGTCCTGTGTGGCCCAGCTTGTGTAACTGGAGGCCCGCGAGTCGGCTAGGAGGATGTACACAGGGCAAGGTTCCAGCATAATGCACTCCTCTGCCACACCCCGGGTCCGTGGGCTAAACAAAGTGAGCGCCTCCAGTCTAGGTTGAGAGCCGCTCTTCCAGAGCATTATCAGATAGCATGAAGGGGCCAAGTGCTGCTGTCGCTGGCATGCTGCTCCCCAGCACAGTCTCATAGCAGCCCGGGCACTGGCAGGCCCATGCATCACCACCTCATTGCAGATAAAGGTTAGGCTGAGGGTCCCAGGAAAGATCCCACCAGGCCCACCTCCTTGCCGCCACAAACAGTATCACCTGGTTTCTAGACGGCAATGAGGAGGTTGCCACTTGCTTCAACATGTCCCTGCACGGTGCTTCAATCTTAGGGCCAGACAATGCAAGGGAATCCATGTGTGGGCAGCAAACATCATTCCCCAATGTGTCTAAAGAGCTGCAGGACCACCGACAATCCACGTCCCCCCAAGTGCGCCCGTCACTGACGTCAAGATTCAGGTGTGCGGTCCCTGCAGGGGTGCAGGGTCACGCAATCTCAGGTCCCACACTAGGCCTCTCCTGTGGAATGTGTTTTGCTTCCGTGGGTGCTGAAAAATTGCAAGTGCTGTTTTCAGGAAATGGCTGTAGGAAATGTCTCCTTACTGTACTGGAGGCTTGGGTAACTGTATGTAGTAAATTAAGGTTGGATGGGGAGGATAAAAGCAGGATAATGCACAGGCCAACAGCAGAGCTCTCTACAAGGTGTCCAATGCGGCTGCAATTTTGGCCATGCCCCCTCTTTATTACTGTATCATGATATATTATATTGTGTCATATTACTTATTTTGTTATGATGCAGTGTAATGTCTATGCATTTGTGGGACTGCAATGTGTTTTGTGTGTTGGTTTTCTTGTTTTCTTTACAGGTTTTTGTCTCCGGACCTGTCCTATGGGCATTTGGAGTTACCATTTTTTTTTATAAGGAAATCACTTTTGATTATAATAAACCAATATATTTAATTTGGATTTCCAGAGAAGAGCTGCAGCTACAGGACAGTAAGCCATATTGATTTTAGTTGTTTTGGGTGAGAAATGTTATTTTGTATTGTTTGCATAATTATTAAATGATTGTTATTTGGAAATATGTGGTTTATTTGTTGTATTTATTATGTGATGGACTGAGTTTGTTCTTTTAAGTTTTTAGCTGGTGGGGTTTTAATTCTTCTTGTAAATAATGTATATATAACTTTATTATTTCAGTGTTATTTACCATTAGTGTTTTATTTAATGTTTAGAGTTATGTAATAAAATAGTATGTTTATTTTTACAGAAAAAAAACTATTTTTAATTTTGGGTAGGATTATGCTATACACTTTGGGAGTTTTATAGGTTACTTTTTATTTTATAATATGCTTTTGGTTATTATCGTTATATCATCCCCTTCTTTCTTGTTTATGAATAGTTTTACTTTAAATTGTAGTATGTCGTTCAATCTTTTGGTTTGTTTGCTAAGTTTACTAAGTTTAGGTGCAGTTTGGGTTACAGATTTCTCCATTCGTAGTTGTTGGTAGCTTTGCTCTTTTTGAAATGCTTCTATAAACTAATAGAGTGTAGGTTGTGTTCTGCCTAGTGCGAATTGGAAGGAATTGTGCTATCCTTCCACTGCGTTGTTTGTTTTGGGTTCCTGTGCTAAGGTGCTATCATAGACATTCCACTATGGTATTTAGAATGTGGGTTGTTGTCTGTGTCCAGAGTGACTCAGTCTGCCAGACCAAGTGTCTTCAAAATAATCCACTAGGTGTGTAGTTTGTCTTCATTTTGTTGGTAGAAAGGGCATTCTATGAGTAAATTCTAGAGGTGCATTTTATTGGAGGTGCCTCCATATGCTGTGATTGAAATGGTAGTAACATCTTTGTATGGCTGTGTGGAGGTACATTTTAAAAATGGATTGAAACAGGGTTTTTGTTGTGGGTCCTGGGAGCTAGTGCTTAGGGTATCATGCAATAGCTCCCTTCTAATGGTTACTTTTTGGGGGTGGTTGTCTTCCCTTACATGAATTACACTTTTGTAGTAGATAACCCACAGCATGCATTAGAATAACTTTTGGTATCTTTTCAATTCATATTGTATGCCAATGTGCTTTCTTGGTTGTAGGTGTAGCCCATGCGCCTTAGTAACTGCTTTCCTTTCTGTGATGTTATATATTGAGGTCTCTCAGTCATTGCATCTCAAAGTAGTGTTATAGTATAAAATAAATGCATTTTTTATAAAGATTTTGCATTTGTTCTTTACCTATAAAATTATACAAGTACATATTTTATTTATAGTTAAATGTATGTTCTTTTCCGATGTTTCACAATGTTTTGCATTCTTTTCCATTGGGGGTGTTATAACGTAGAGCGTATGTTTTTTTTTTCTTTTGAAAGAAAAAAGTGGCCGTTCAATTTTAAATGCTTATTTGTTGGTTATTTGTAGAGGCTGAAGTTGTTAGGCTTATTTTACTCACTTTGGGGTGAAATTATATTTATATTAATAATGTATGTATACCTACTTTGTTATATGTTATTGCTGGTTTCTGATAGGTGTTTTTTCTTGTCAGGTAATCATTTTTTGGAGTTGTGCTTTTTTTATTAAGTACATGTAAAGAGATAGAAGTTGGAGAGTGTTTTGATAAATACCTGCTATTTTACATTTTTAATTTTGTTTAGAAGCAAGTTTTATTTTAAATATAACTTTAACTAACTTGTTTAGGTAGCTGTTGAGATTAATATATTTCTTCTTTAAGGGTCTGGTCAGGGAATTTGTCGTAGTTTAGTTGTCTTGCAGTGTTTATCATTTTGGAGTATTTTGTTGATAAAACTAGTGTGCCTTTTATATTTTTGATTTAATTGTTTGCCTCATTTTATTGTTGTTTAAAGTTTCATTTTATTAAGCAGTTTTGTTTTAGTTTGGATTTCTTTATCAGTAATGTCCTTTTATGGTAAACACTAATTTAAATGTAGATTTTATTTCTAATGTTTGATATATGTTTGATGGTTTTGAATATAATTGTATTGATATACATATCTATATATATATATATATATATATCTATATATATATATATATATATATATATATATATATATATATATATATATACATATATTGAGAGAGAGAGAGAGAGATTTTTATTAATATTTAGATAGTTGTATAAATGTTTGTTGGTATTGCAGTTACTCTTTTGGTTATATTGTTATGAGTGTAGTATATTTATTTTTTATTTGAACATGTGTATATATTGTTTTATGTTTATTTTATTCTTTGCTTTCATTGAGGGCATGGCCAGGCAAGACGGCCAATTGGACGTGCGGTAAGTGCACGTCACTGCCTCAAGTAGTAATCCTGCATAATCCTGCTTGATGGAGTACCACATGGTTTGCATTGGGATGCTATCAGAACCGCTGCACTAGGAGCCCCCCATGATATAATTCTGTGATCCTGCGGGGGCACTGCGGTTGCAGACATGCATTGTAACATTCCTGGCAACCACCTCTGTAGCTGGGAATTGAGACTCTACCTGTCACAAACCAATCTTGTACACTCTGTTCTGTGGGATTTGCACACAGTGCTCATGTTGCTTTTCCCCTGTAGTATATCACGGCCTCCTGCAAACCATTGTTCATCTGCCAGAGCCCTTCACCCCCTTGAACCTCCTGTAACGCTTCTCCCCCTGGCTGCGTGCTTGAAAGTGTATCACAACTTTCCTAGTTTATTAGCTACATCTGCCATTACGTTTTTCATGTAACCATTTAGGCGTATTTTTCCACTTCGCTTGGCACCAACTGACGTAACCTATTGGCTCTAATGGCTAATGCACTTGGTTCCAGCAATTTGGATAACTGATTCCAACTGTCAGTTGCACCAGCCCACTGCAAAGGTCACATCCATTAGGTTAACACATGTTTTCTCCTAGGTTTCCATCAGAACTTTCCAGTTGTTCCATGTGAGCCACCTGCCCTTCTGGAACAGTCTTCCCATCGGATATAAATGTCCCCCCTGAACCTGAGGGCTTGGCCTTGTTCCAGTCCTGCGAAAGCATCTTCCCTGCACTCACTGTCTGAGTCAACCATAAACTCTAGTCTTCCAAGCCTTCCTGTGATCCTGACTTTTTCGACGTCTCCAGTGTCTTAACATCCAGGGTTATGATTCTACCTCCTCTTGTAGCTTTTCACTACTCCGCCTTCAGTCTTCTTCAAGATTCCAGTTAAATAATGAAAGACTAGCACAAGTACCGACAAATCATTACTTCATGATTGACAATTATCTAAGACTGAGTTCCTTTGAGGAGAACAACCCATTCATGGAAAATGGACATTATGTTTGAACCTTGTTGTATTCGACATTCTGCAGAGTGCCAGAAAACTATGGTCCATATTTGTACTTTTTTAGCACCCCATTTGCGCTGTTTTTTTACGCAAAAATGGCATAAATTTACAAAATACAATAGTATTTTGCAAGTTTGCACCTCTTTTGCGGCAAAAAATGACACAAATGCAGCGTTAAAAAAGTATAAATATGGGCCAATGTTTTCTCTTTGAATTTTAATCTGCTTCCAAGCCTTATTTTACAAAGAAGCGTGTAAGTGTTATTGTAAATAACTGTTTAATCACCATATGCCAAGAACTGTTAATAAACTATTCTTCCTGTTGTTTCCAGTGCTCCACACCTGAATTCACAGACAAAGGTCCAGGTAGTACAGGTCCTGCTGTAGAGTGTTGCATGACAGCAGAGCAGACCCAGCAACGCAAGTATATCTTAATCTTGTTTTATCCCAACCCTTCTTCCCTTCGGAGGGAGTGGGTGAATTAAGATTGTAGTTACTTGTTTCATTCACTGCCACAGGTGGGATCAGAGGTCTAGCATTGTTTTCGTGGTCGGAATCAGGTGAGTGTGTGACACCACCAGGCTGGACTCCGTTAAAGCCTGTCCCGCGATGGAGGTCCATCATCTGTTCTTTTTGCTTCTGTCGCCCTACTTGGCTGATGAGGAGTGATACCCCGAAACCAGTTCCAGGATGCTTATTTCTGGTCCAGGGAGGAGCTGGCCTGGCAGTTCGGGCTGGTCTGTTCCCAAGGGGAGCAGAGTTAAGGCTGATTTGTCTATAGGTGGTTCCAAACTGGTATGTTGTGGTCAGGAAAAAAAAAAAAACAATGGATTAAACCCAGATCTGTGACTGGGGCTGAATGTTTGATTTGTTCAAGCCTCAACTTCCATGGCAACCATCACTAGATTAGTTTAAAAAGGATGGGTCAACCCTACGACTGATTGGCGCAAGCTTGTGACATGGGTAGGATTTATTCCCCCATAAAGGGATTGCCGCACTTGTTGGTGCTTCCAAAGACTTGTTCAGTCCTGTTAATGACCCTTGTATTAGTAACTTTTATGGGGTTGATACGTTGACAAAAATATTAGGGGACTGTTCTTGAATGGGAATTTGACACTCTGACATAGAATTGGATGGAACAACAATTGTATCCCTATCAGTCAATTGTATAGATGCTTTTTCATAGCACTTGCGTACTTCCATTTACTTTCCTCACTTTCAGTGTGCCATACTAACGCCTTGTTATATTTGTTATATTTGAATATGTTAAAAAAATTGATATTTCGAACCTTACGATTTACTTAACTGAATAAATGTTAATTTGAATTCTGTTTAAACCAATCTAGTGATGGTTGGATATGGTAGCCACATAAGTTGATGCTGATACTTTCCCCATTAGGACCTTTGTTTTTTCCTTATAAATTAAATAAAGCTGGCAGAGGGCCAGCCCAAAAGGTACCCCATATCTCTGACTGCCTGTAGCAGGGGTGTATTCCCTGAAGCCTGTTTGGTACCGTGGGGGACTTTACCCTTTAGGGGGGCCCACAACCCATCTGTGAATGTCCATGGGATTGGAGAGATATTGGGACCCCTAATAACATTCTCTGGTGGACCACATAATTTTGCTTCATGCCACTGCCACCTCAATATATTTAAGGAAACAGTGCAAGAAAGAAAAACAAAAAATGCCTAAATCATAACGTTTCAGATACCTCGACTGCTCTTATCATGCAGGACGAAGGCTTAATCTGGTTTCAGTCCGAATAGTGAAGGCTTCACATGATACTGTGCTGTTGTAGGGTTGACCACATCTGCAATGTCATAATATTCAGTAAAGAGTAGGTGAGGGACCCACAACTGTGCCCAGGAATTCTTTTTTTAAAAACTTTTCAAAATAGTACTCTTACTTTTAATCCATTACTAGCCCTGTAAACCAGACAGAGTCTTCACAGAGTGAGTGTGAGGGGCACTAAAACATATAAGGGTACTGAGATGTTAGTGAGAATGAGAGTGCAACACACAGGTGCTCAGTGCTCAAACAGTGTAAAAGAGGTTAATTGAACACACTGCGGATGGGAAAACATTGCATACCCTGCATTACTTAACGTTTAAATACAAAATGTACTACATAGCAAACACAGCAGGAAGTGACTGATGGACTGCCTGAATTCTGATATTGTTTGTTTACAGGAAACCTAACTAAGGAAGCCCAATACAAAATATGTGAAGAATATACTGTACCTCAAGCAATATTTTATCACTTCACATTCCAAAAGAGCTGAGGTTATGATCGGATGACAGAAAGATCTCTGGTATGAAGAGTCTAAGGGCAAAATGGAGGATATAGTTATTTGGAAATAAAATGCCAGGGCCAAACCTTTAATTATCTTCTAAATAATATAGGCCAGAATAACTTTATGCAGGATCCCAGAGCAAAAATAAAATCATGGAACCCTGTGGCACTGTTTTGGGTCAGGGACATCAACATTGTGCCTGTTGCAAGTATAGACATTCATCCTAAAACTGTTATCTACATGGTAGTATGCTGTTATGGTCTGACCTAGTTAAATGTGGGTCAATGTCGGTCAATAGACGTATGTAATGCAAGTTCCCAAATGGCTTCAATTCCAATGTGCATCAAGTCCAATCCAGGATCAACTTGTTGTGGGGAACTATGGAATTAGTGATGGCTGCACGAATATCAGTCCTCGGACCAGTGGCAATCTTGATCATTCATTGGTCACCTGGGAGCAGAGTCATGTGGAGCGCCGAAGAGACAGAGCTTCTTGGAAGTTCAACAGAACTCTTCTTAGAGATAAGTTGATCTGCTAATCCCTCAGTGACTCCACTAACCACTGCTTTCTCATAAACAATAAGGAGGATATAAACCAGGGCACCCTATGGGACGCCTTTATGGCTGATATTAGAAAGCAATGTTTACCAGAAGAGGTGATAAGCAGGAGAATCACTAGGAGTCTCTACTGCATATAGATAAAGAAGAGCATGGAGAGAAGGATACCCAAGGAACACTGTGAAAGGTGTCCACACTGAAGGGTAAGAGAGGGTTTTAGCCACAGAAAAGTCAGAAGGCTCTTTTTATGCTTGAAAATAAATTCTATCAAAAAGCAAATAAGGCAAACTTCCTTCTAGTTGGGAGATCAAGGTAAATAATGCTGCATAGGAGAATACCCTTCCTGAAATGACAAAATGGCTCAGTTCCTAGTAATGAAGCTGAAGCAGTGACAAGATCAGCCATTACTGAATATTAGTTGGCTGTTTACGCAGGAAGTCTGGACTGTCAGTAAGCGGTGAATGCACGTATCCTGGAGGCGAATCTCCAAGAGTTATCAGCAGCAAATAGGAAAGCCCTGGAGGCACTCATTGTGGCAGATGAGTTTTCAAAGGTCATAGCTTATCTACACCCTAATATCCGGCATGTCCTGCCTCTCACAGAAAAAGCCAGCTACTGGAAAATTCTATTAGTCATGCGCTCGCTGAATTCTGAAAAAAATGTTGACAGTGTTGACTGACTTTTTCTGAGGCGGGGTCTTGTGGAGGTGGGGATGGGTGCATGTATGAGGCTGTAGATAGAGGCCAATTATATGAGACGTGGCATGGATATTGATCACTGGGATGAGGATGGACTAAATCACCCTGAGTAGATGTACAAGGCAAGAAGGTACCATTTCCCCTATTCTCTTTGTGTCGGCCATTGAGCCCAAAGCCGCAAAGAGTTGAAAACACCCAGATATCATAATTATGGCCTTTGGAGGGGATAAGCATAGTATACACCTGTTTGCTGATGGCATTTTACTTATGGAGTTGAATTCTGAGACTTCCATCCCACAATATGGCCTATGCCCTGGGTTTAAGGTTAACCTAAGCAAATCTGAATTAGTAAGTGCAGGGCTTGCTCAGGGTACAAAAGATCCAAGAACAGAGGAGACACCATTGTGCCGGACCAAAGATTAAGGGGCGTATCTAAGAGCCCCTAGCACCTTTTTAACGCCATATTAGCATCATTTTTTTTACGCCAATGTGGTGTTAGAAGGCCAAAAGCTCTGTGCCATATTTACAAAGAGGCTCAATGCAGGTATTGCGCCACTTTGTCATCATTTGTGCTACATTATTCCTGTGACAGGCATAATGTATGCAAAAGGGGCTTTCCCCCATTAGGGGGCCAAATAAATGGCACAAAGAAATCTAAGAGATTTCTTTGCTTAATTGTTTTTTGGCAGTTTTTACACCTGCTCAGAGCAGGAATTAATCACAGGCTTCCATTGGTTACAATTGGCCACTGGGTGCTTTGCAGGATTAGTGTCAAAATATTTTATGCTAATCCTGCAAAGCTCGGGACTAGCGTAAAAAATTCTGACACAGGTCCCCTAAATACTGCCATGGTGTGCAGTATTTTAAAAAAGGCACACACAAGCTGGCGTTGGGGGGGGTGCTAAGGGGTGCAAGAAAAATGGTGCTGCATTGTGTGCAGCACCACTTTTCTTAAATGTGCCCCTAAACATTTTTGTATGTAAATCACACCCAAAATTCAAAGAATTTATCAAAACTATTATCCTTGAATGTATAATGCACTTATTAAAAAGCTTTGCAGGTGGCAGAGATTATATACCTAGTGATTGGGGAGAGTAGCAGCAGTTAAGTTAAACGTCCTTCCCAGCCTGCTTTGCCCTTGCAATGAAAAATCCAGACTCTGATATGGACACCCTACAGACTGCAATTGCCACACATATATATATATATATATATATATAGGGAGGTAAACACAAATGTGAGTGTCTAGGTAGGTTTTGAGAGCAAACAGAAGGTCTGGAGGACTGGGGCTGTCTGAGATAAACAGACTACTATAGAACCTCCCATCTTCAAATACTTTTTGAATGAGCAGCAGTAGTAAGACAGGCTCCCCATGATTTTCTAGGGTTACACAAAACCACAAGATCCTCCCCCAACAAGTCTTCTATGTCTCTAAGATATTATGACCATCTCTGAATTTCTGGTGCCTTATTATGAAGAGTCAGAAATACAAGACCTTTCCCTCCCCCATACAACCTTAATCGGAGCCCAGATATCACCCTGGAAAACAGTGGGCAAAACTTCACAAATGATCAGAGGGAGGTTGTAAGATGCCAGGGGATGTTCATGGGGGAAAGATATGATACAATTCGACCAATGTAAGAGGGATTTCCATTTACAGGAGTCTGAACATCTGCAATATTTTTAGTTACAACAATGGGTTATGCAGCCGAATAACAGGGAAACAGCACGTAGACCTCCCACTTACTGGGAAAAGCTTTTTGCCTTCTATACATCACCAAAGGGTCTTATCTCCAACATGCATGCTGCTTCAGTGGACAACACTACCTCAGTACAGGGGACATGCAAGAAATAATGGCAACAGGCACTAAACATCACTATTATCCAACACCAGTGCCGGCTCTTGTAAGTGGATGTTTCATACTTATATAAAAGTGTACTCAACAGAGAATCGAGGCATTAGAGTATGATTTTTTGGCATATCACCCCGCAGAAAGTAAAGCAGATGTATGGTAATGTGCCAGGTCTCAGATGGAGAAATTATGGTCTGGAAGGGTACAATCTCTCTGGGCTAGATGTACGACAAATGGAGATTCAGCCTGTTTGCAACCACTAAAAAAACCTCTAACATGTACAAATCCTATTTTGCGGGTCAGTAACCTTTAAATAGAGTTTGCGAGTTGCTATTAGGAAGGGGCGTACTAAGGGCGCCCCTTCCTAATAGTGAGTCATTGGGGATGTACGATTGTTTTGCGACCAGAATATGGTTGCAAAACAATCCCACTTTACTCTCTACTTTAAGTAGGTGGTAAGAAAGTCGCAAATGGGAAGAGGTCTCCTTTGTGAATGGTAGCAAAAATGTTTTTTAAGAGCAGACAGTGTTCCCACAGACCACTGCCTAACCTTAAAAAATTAAATAAACATTTAATTTTTCTTTTTGAAAGGCATGCCGTTTTCTTTCAAGGAAAACGGGCTGTATTTAAAAAACAAAAAGTTGTTTTCTTTAAAAGCAAACACAGACATGGTAGTTTGCTGTCCCTTAGCAGTCCACCATCCATGTGTTATTGCCCATTCCCAGTCGGTCACAAATTACGAACTGCCTCATGAATATTGACAAGGCAGGTCAATTGAGACCCCATTGCGAATCGTTAAATGTGTCTATGATAGATTAATGTATTTCCTTTTGCAAACACAAACTGTAGGTAGCAAAAATTCTCAATTTGCGAGTCGTAAAAGGAAATGTTTGAACACCATCTAGTGGTCAAGCCCCTGTTTACAAATGGTCTGGAAAGAGGTTTTAAGTCAAATTACGGAGGTGGGGCACCCAATTTGGGCCAATCCAGCATTAATAATTTGGGGGTCGGCCCACTGAGATCAAGACTCTTCACATATCGGACTGGGGAATAATCATGAACATGATGCTGGCCACCAAACGACTTATAGCCCTTAATTGGAAATTAATAAATGTACCAATATTACATGAGTGGGCAAGTAAATATACACATGATTAGCTATGGAAAAACTAACATGTGGATGGTTGATGGACTGCTGAGTTGAGGACGGATCGCTGAGCAGGACGCTGACACTGAGGACTGCTTCTGGAACATGAGGGGTGCTACTGGGACAGCGGTGCTGCAGAGCAGCAGGCATTGTGTGGTGCACAGCGTGCAGCAAGCAGCAGAACGAGCAAGCAGCAGGGCGGCTGGTTGACAGGGCAGTAAGGCGGCAAGGCAGCAAAGATAGCAGAAACTGGTCATGTAGGCAAGCAGTGTAGCTTTCTGCAATTTTCGCGACCTTAACAGCCCCCAAACCGGCACAGACCAGCATGGACTGACCCAGAATTTGACCCCCAAGCTGTCCCCACTCCCTTCACATCCCTCCACCCCCTGTTCCCTGGTGGTGGTAGGCTGGGTGTAGGGTGGGGGAAGTCCTTGCCGCTTATCCACTGAATTTTGAATTTCTGTGCAGCTCACCATCATCATCACTGCACATTCCTAGCTCCACCCTCGAGGCCCCCACCAATTTCTGCCTCAAGTACAGCTGCTGCTTCTGCTGTGCCCCCGTTGTGTATGACTCAGCATTAAATCTGCATTTCCTGCATGTCTTGCACTTTGGCAACCTGCAAATTCAGTGCAGAAGGGGCAAAAAGAGAAGAGGACAAATCAATTAAGGATCCAATGCTATAAGGATGTGTAAGAATGTACAGGGGCTGCAAGAACGTTAGAAGAAGGCCATCATAGATTGGTTGGCTGGCCTGAATGACCACATGTACTTTAAGGACAGATAGAATGCACTATAAGACTCACAGTCGGCAACACAAGATGGGCATGGTGTGCGTGGCTGTGGCGTTAGAGCCAGCGCCCTAGGGTAGAGCCAGAGAGGTGTGGAAGCAGATGGACTAGGTCCTGGTGTGGCTTGCTCCACTCTGTGTGCTCCCCAACCACCTTCACCTGTGCAAACTGTGTGATCTGTGTGGTGGATACTACAGTAATTCCTGAAAATCTCAGCGCAACTGCTGACACGGCGTGATACTGTCGTACAAGGTACACAGCAGTTGGATATTAAAGACAATCAAATTAACTGGTCACCAATTGGGGTTCGACCACTGCGTACGACGCTGCAGGAAATGACACTAAAAAGCAGACGAAGTACCAATGTAAGGCAGATGGTTCCAAGGCACTCAATAAGAGTGTTTAATGGATTGATAATGGCCTACGCCAATGCAAAAGGAATTGGACAGAAGGAGTCCAGGCCTACAACAGGAGGCGCCTTCTAGCCTGGACACTGATGGCCTACCATTTACTGATTTACTGTGCCCCCCTGTAACCAGACTCAGAGACAGCCTAGAATATTGTGATCTGCTGCTCCCAGTGCCATCTTGCCTGAAAGGATGAATTGTGGCCGTTGAGTGAAGTTTATCAATCTCTTCCCTGATGTTGGGTCAAACCAACCCCTTAATATATCAAGGTTGCTAGCTCTCTTCTACGCTATCACAGAGTTGAGAGTTCTTTCTTCTAGCGATGTGAAACTGGTGAAGGTGGGCAGCAAGCAACAGCGGATTGACTGTGGCAGAACAGGCACCCATCCTGCCACCTCCGTAGGTGGCCCTGTTGTCTCCTGTCCCTCTGCTTCTATTGAATTTGCCCTGCCCGGTACAGCTAGACTTATCCTCAGCCACACAGATAGCTTCCATATAATGGGGGTTATTGTGCTGCCATCTCAAGATATCAATGAAGAGAAAATTGGCTTGAATGAGTACTGTAGGAGTATTAAGGACATGTTGAGTACCAGTAGCCTGAATGGATATGGATCTGCAGTATGTGGTAAAACGAGGGGGTCTTCTGCCGACGACAATAGAGTGCGTGAAACCCTGACCATTACTACTCATAACAATAACAGGCAAATTAGGATCCCCTATCTTGGTGAGAAGAAAACTGAGAACGAATGTGAGGATCAGTCATGGGTAGAAATTGTACTGGCTGTTGACTCAGGAGCCCCCCCTAAAGTGAGATTTGACTAAGTAAAGAAGGAACTCCCCCTCTATTTTGCCACCTTCCCTGCACATATTGTTCCTACACCTCCTCCTTGTAATAATTTGAAGGGGGGTTGTATACAAATTCTGTCATAGAACATAACAGGTCTTGCTAGCAAAATGGAAGATAAGGATTGGTTAGAATTTGTTAGTTCACATGATATTTGTTGCTTCCAAGAAACCTGGACTCTTAGTGAAACATGTGCAAATGGGTTCATGGGGGTTGATACACTGGCTGCCCATTCCAGGAATGGGCCATCTGGTGATCTTTCAATATGGGTTTCGCATAAGTTAAATTGTAAAGTAGAGCAAGTAGATTTGCTACCCTTGTTGCATTCTGCTAATATTCAGCATGTAAGACTCAGGTCTGAGGGGGTTCTGAGGGGGGTGGTAGTGAATATCCCACCAGGGTGGTCCTCTGAGGTTCAGGGGCTCTGTAAAGATTGTTCTGCATATATTGGAAGTGTTAGATGGGCTGCACTAGATGATAAACTAGCGAGGGGGAACAAAGGAGGCAGGAATTTGATGCTGATTTGCCGAGATCCATACACCATCCTGCGACTCCATTAACACCATTAACAATAGTGTAATTATGATGGAAGATCGCAGTTTAGGAATCCCTGAGTCAGCTATATGCTGTTTTAAGTCGACAAAAACGTCTGAAGCATTTACTGATCTGTTGTTAAATAATCATCTTCACTTTGCCAATGGGCATACCAAGTCAGATGGTGCATGCTAAGTCAATCTTCGACAATGGAAGATGCTTTTCGGTCACTGATTATGTAATTGTTAATGTTGAAGCATGGAAGACCATCTTTGATAAGGCTGTGATCAACAGAGTGGAGAGTGACCACAATCCACTTATCCTCAACATGAGGATGAGTGCGTTGGGTTTAGGAAACAAGACAGGAAGGGTATGTGGTACTATGAGGGTGACTTGGCCTTATACAATTGGAGAAGGATAATAAGGTGGGATGGAGAGAAGTACTTGCGAGAACTCCAGCAACTTGAACATATAATGGGTAATTATGGACAATCTATTATAGATGTTCTGACTAGTGATAGTCCTTCGATCCTAACTACAAATGACATCATGATAGCGGATTTGAGGGCTCTGTGGTCCAAGCCTGCAGAGACTAAGCTAACTGGCAATAGTAGAGAGGGTGGTCTGGGTGGAAAATCTGGCAAGATGAGGAGTGTGCAAGGGCAAGAGAGATGTTTCCCATGCCTTAACACAGCACCATAATAGCTGCACCAGTGAAGAGAAATTCAGAGAATGTAGAAGAGGCTATAAGTCCCTGCTGGCTGCTAAGAAACTGCTGTACCAAAATACACTATTGGCAGAACTAAGGGAGGCTGCAGAGAATAATTCCAAGAATTTCTGGGAATTGATAGCCAGAGTGGGGAAAGAAATGATGCCTGCGGTAGAAACTTGTACTGGTCTAGTTGTTTCGATTCATCATTATAGTACTTTATACAGTACTGACCCAGCTGGTCCCTTGGATCCCAAGCTGACACGAGATGTTCTGTCCACCTGTTTCAATGCAATAGAAATATTAATCCCAGAAGTAATCAGAGCACTGGGAGCTATGAAGAAGTATAAGGCTCCTGGCCCTGATCTGGTGCCCATGGTCCTCTATGGTATGGTACCGTATTATTGGGCTAGATTCCTCATTAAGGTGTTTAATGAAGCCCTTGAGGGGAATGTAGTACCCAAGTCCTGGTGCTCTGCCGTTATTGTTCTAATTTACAAGAAGAACGATCAAGGCTGTCCTGCTAATTATCGGCCTATCTTCCTTTTCAATGGAGCCGGGAAGGTTTTAGGGAAAGTCTTTCCCAACTGACTGCAGGGGTGGGTGGAAGCCCAGGATGTCATGACAGAAGAGCAAGCTGGCTTCTGGCCCCCGGGTGGGAACAATTGACCAGGCCATCCGCCTCTATATGACTGCATACAAATTCACAGTAATTAGGATGTCTTCATTTTACTTGGTCTTAATAGACCTAAAAGCTGCCTTCGAGTCAATGGACAGGGGTAAACTTTGGAGGTCATTGTTGGACCTAGGGGTGGACGCTTCCTTAGTGAAACCTATAGTGGTACTGCACTCAGCTAACACGGCCAGAGTGACATACGGGATGGGTTGGGAGTGCACCGATCCTTTCCAGGTACAAACGTGCTTCCTACAAGTTCTGGTACCTCTACTTTTTAGCCTCTTGCTGAATGATGTGGTTCTTTACCTCCTAGAAGAACAGTTAGATATTCCTTTTGTAGCTGGTAGGAGGGTCCCAATAATATTATTTGCAGACAACGCGGTGCTAATGGACACACAGAAAATGCCACCTATAGGCTACTCGTTGCTTTGTAAAATACTGCGAGGAAAAATCATTGATCATTAACTGTAGTAAGACCATGGGTATGACCTTGCAGCCATCTCCTAACCACAGGTGAAACTTAGCAATTAATGATGTACCAATTGATGCCATTAAGCACTTTGTTTATAAGAGTATGCGGTGTTCTGGATAATTTAAATTGGGACAGTCATGTGTGGAAGGCAGCTATAGTCCTAAAGCAAGCAGCAGGGGCAATACTGAAGTTTAAGTGTAAGGCTGGACCCAGAAGCATTAGTAACATACTGAAAATATATGCTCAAAAGGCAGTGGCTGCAGCACTCTATGGGGCAAAGCTTTGAGGATATGCAAACACTAGTGTGCTAGTAGCTGAGAATGATTTCCTGAGAACCTTTGTGGGGTTAGGGCCAGAAACCCCTCTGAAGGCCCTCTTTGCAGAGCTTAGCCTGGTGCCAATATCAGAAATAGCAGCCCCCAGGCCAGTGACATGTTGGGTAAGGTTAGTGCACAATCCCAAGACAGCAGTGTATTTGGAAACCCTTGAAGAGGTCACCCCGAGTGGTGGATGTGGGGACGACCGTGGAAGGCTCACATTAAAAAGATTCTAGATAATCTCCATCTAGGGGCTCTGTAGGTGGATCCTGGTAGAGTCGGACAGGACACTGTGGACCAGGTAAAACACTGGTATTGAGAATTCAATCAGATAAGGGTCTTCCAGGAACTTGGGCCCGAATCAATTACTTTAACAACGTCGATGACCCTGCCCTTCCAGACTATTTGGATCTGTTGTACCCTGAGCTGAAGCGCTCTCTGTTTATAATATATAGGTTGGGTGTGCTGTCACTAAGAGGTTATTTTATCTATCTGTACCCACAGGTTTGCAGCTGTACTGGAGCACTACAACTGTACGTCTGGGGAGCTAGACATTGTTGTCCACTTTATCCTGTTTTGTAGGAAATTCGATGTGGCTCGGCTTCGGTGGCTCTACCCTCTATTTAAATCTAGTGGGGATAACTGCACCAAAACTGCACTGACACTTTGTGTAAGGCCGGGTAGCATCAGTGCACATAATCTGGTCACCTCATATATAAATAGGCTGCGTGACCCTCTTTGAGGGAGGTACTAGCTAAGCTGGGCTTGATTTAACTATAACATCCTGTGAGGCCCCAGCTCTGACGCTTTTATGAGGTGGAACTATATACTGCCCAAAGTATGGATGGGGCGGGTTTCAGAGGCTCTATACAATGCCTTGTTGCAGAAAAACTGATATATGCCTAAATACTCCCTATTTGCATTTCCTTTCACACATTCTGCTTAGCAAGGGTCGGCCTAGTAGTAGTGGATATATTTCTAATGTCTTGTTACTATCAATTGCTGTATGCGCAAGCATTTTCTCGGGGTACCCCTCACAAAGTTCTTGGCTTAGCTGGGGAGTTGCTCTTTTATAGTCATGGTACTGTATTTGCACACATTTGTGCAAGGTGGTTCTAGGATCAGTGAACTGCTGTTTTGTCTTTTATCTATTGGTTAGCTGTTTTATATGTAAATAAAGTTTGATTATTGTTTTATGTATACTGTTTTTATACTATTTTAAGGCTTGTAGCTGAATCAATTAATTAATAAACTAAACTAACATGTGAATTTAATGAGCTGGGAGGTAAATATGTTGCCAAATGGAGCCCACGAGTCGACGTCTTGCCGGTGGGAAACTTATTCTCAAAATGTCCCTTAACACTGCACTCTTTGAGACTGACCAGTTGCTGAGATTTTGATTTAGGTCATAACAAGTCAGAAAATGTCATAAGGCAGTATACTTTTGAAGTGCTAGAATTTACACTATTCAAGACCTCAAGACTCTCATCAGGTGTTGGTGGAAGGGTGTGAGAGATAGGGGGAGGCTGTAATTGTTGGATGTGCTTATGTGAAAACTCAAAAAAATACATTAAAAAAAAAGGTGTAACATCTTTCACAGATATTCCTACAGTTGCATTTAAAAAACAACAATCAGGAAGGGTACGCAGGAGCTACAATTAGCACGACTGACATCTATGAGACAGATTTATGCCTGTGATTGATCGTGATCGCTCTCTTATATTGTATATGAAGTATCAACTTTCATTTGAATGCCTTCTTGGTACATTTCGTGTACTTAATGAAAAAACACACTTTAAAACTGAAATGGATGCCAACGCTCTAATCCAGTTTGTTCTGGCAATTCATGCCTCATTTCTAAACACGTTAGATAAAAGAACATTTTGATAATATCCCTCCAAGTCTTTTCTTTAAATTTCCATCTGTGTTCTTAGGAAAAAATAACAGGAACAAAACTCTTGAAAATAATCAACGAATAATCACGCCTATGTCTCCTGTGACATTTTCATTACTGCATATAAATAAATGCCCCTCGCTTTCTCTGTCCCTCCCAATACCAACATGGATACCTTTACACTATAGTCCATGTATGGTTAATTTATGGATATGCACATTTTCAGATGTCAAAAAGTGTAAAGAATAGTAAAGCATCCTATTACTTAATATATTTTGTAGTCTAAATAGCTTACACAGCAAAGGTGATGCAGTCGAAAACAGAGAGGGTGGTCAGCCATCTTGTGTCACTTGTGGGGTGGACTCTGTACTCTGATCTCGGTAATTGTACATGCATTGTGATAGGTGGTGCATGGCTGCACTTGCCAAGCACAGTACTAGGCTAAACAGCAGATGGTTCCATGAAGAGTGATCACATACTAGATTTATTTTTCCTGCTTAGCATAATGGGCTAGCTTTCTCTTGCTCAGAGAATAAACTATTGCTAGGAAGTTCGTGTTACCCCCTCACCAGTAAATCATAAAAGCAGGAGAGAGAATGACGAAGTGGTAAGAGATGTGTGAATCTTAAGCCTGATGTATAAAACTGTTTTAACCATTCTGTCTTTTCTATTTTACAAACAGGAGGGAAAGTGGTGCTGCCTTTGGTGTATGAGCTACTGAATAGTTCTCCAGTGGAAAGGCAGGTGCCAATGAATTGAAAGCATGTGATGGTAGTTCCTCTGCTCAAAAAGCCTATGCTGGATCCTTTTGATTCGGAAAACTACCAACCTGTCTCAATGCTACCATTGCTTACTAAAGTTACGGAGAAACATGAAAACCGTCAGCTTTCTCATTTTGTTCAGACCAATGATCTTCTTCACAGGACACAGTCGAGATTCTGCCCATCCTAAAGTATGGAGTGAGCCATAATGGTAATCTCGGAATCTTTGCATCGAAACCTGGATGCAGAAGGTTTCGTCTCTCTCCTGATCTTGATCTTAGTGCAGCCTTTGACACTGTATAACACATGTTACTTATTGAGCACCTGTGGAGATGGAGGGTAGGTTGTGTGGCTTTAGGGTGGATTGCTTCCCTTTTACAGGGATGCACCTTTCAGGTGTGCCAAAATCCATACTATTTTAAAGTTTTAAGCTTCAGCAGGGCTTAACACAGGACTCGTCCCTGAGTCCAACATTATTTAACATTTATATGCTCCTACTGGCTAAGAATATTGAACCTCTTGGGTTTACAGTAATCACCTATGTGGATGATACTTAGTTGTCATCACCCTCCCCCAGGAATTAGCAAGTACTGCCACTTCATTAGGAGGTCTGGAGGAGGTTGCCAGATGGTTGGAGCATAATTGCTTATAATTGAATGCAGGGAAGACTGAGGTTTTACTCCTAGGCTAACAGTCCAATCTCTGGTCTGCCTCCTGGTAGCCAGATACTCTTAGCCCCTTAAACATCCCCAAGCCCAAGATTAAAAACCTGTGCATTTGGTTTGATCAGAAGCTGTCCTTTGATGGCCAAATCACTGTGTTTGATGAGAAGTGCTTTGGCATCTCTAAGACTCTGAAAAAGAGGAAAGCAGTAGTCCAGCCCGCTAATTATTTCAAGGCTGGACTACGTCAACATGTTGTATCTGGGAGTGTCCACAATCCAATGAGTGCAGAAGGTGGCAGCTCATCTGGTTCTCAATTTCCCCAAATGCACCGCTATGGGATCTTTTCTGGCCAAGTTAAACTGGCTTCCGGTGAAGCACAGGATCTCGTTAGAGGTTCTTTGCCACTGCTATAAAGTCTTGGCAAACAGTGGCCTTTGGTATGTACAGCTTTTCATTCAACCCTACAATCCTCTGAGTGGTCTTAGATCCTCAGGACTAGCAGGGTTTATGTCCCTAAAGTAAGAAGAGTGCGCTTCAGTGGCAGCTCTTTTCGTTTTTTGACTTTAAAGCTTTGGAATTCACGTTCGATCCAACATGCCCCTTCAGAGTTTCTTTTTGGGAAAAATTAAAGACATGGCTATTTAGACAAAACTGATTTGGCATTTCCTGCAAGAATGTAGCATATGGGATTTTGGTCTGTAGCATCGGAACACTTCTTTTCTGAGTAGCTAAGTGCTTTATAAGTGACATTATTATTATGATTATTATGATTATTATTATTATTATTATTATTATCATTATTATTAATATTATTATTGGGAAATTTGTTGATACAACAGGGCCATTGTTCACCAATGTTTTGCCATGCACTGACCAATTGCCCCTTAAGACGAAGGTGTTCTTTAATTATAAAACTGAGGATGCTTCAGTGATCTTTCTAGCTGGAGGTTGGACAGGTTAAGAGTGACCTGGGTCCCTTCCGATGAAAGGACACAAGAAGTGGAAGTACCTCTGCTTCTATACAGAAGATGTAACTGGACACACTTTATTTGGAGAAATGGCAGACATGTCAGTTGCCTCGGAGGGTGAAAGGAAAGAAGCAACCATCATCAGGGGTTCTGGAACAGTTGGAGGAGACAGATATTTTTATACATCTCAGCGCATGCAGCAAAACACAGATTTCCACATCAAGGAGTTTACAAAAAATTAGAAGGTGCTTTTGGCATGACAAGTCAGACAGATGTTGCCAATGCAAATGCATAGGCACGTGAATCAGGCTAGTGTTGCTTCAAAAAACACAGATTGTACACGGGAATCGCTCCACTGTTATTGTTATTTATGGCACTTGTTAGAGATAGAGTTTCTGGCTGGCTAGGGTAGGCACATAAGACAGGCAGAACCCACCACTCTAGTCATGGGAAGTCATCTACACACCAAGGAAAACCTGTGCTCACCCTCTGGTAGCTTGGCGCAGAGCAGGCAGGCTTATCATCAGAGGCAATGTGTAAAGCATTTGGGCAATACACACACACACTCACACGCACACACAGTAAAGCAATGAATACACTACAAACGGAATTCCAAACAGGATTAAATAAAAACAGATTATTTTGTACATAAAAGATGACCAAACTGATATGAATCCTAAACACTCTGCACACTATAATGTTACTCATATAGTACTCAGTATCCTGTATAAGGCAAGATCAAACCGACATATATCTCATTAGTGCATGTAATGTGAGTTAGACTAGGGAAGAACACATGAATTAAAATGCATCACCATCAAACCATAAATACTCAATCCTCACCAAAATAACTATAAAAACATAGGGGCCAGCGCATATGCCCTCCTACTATTTGGGTTACTGTGAATTTTTGTGGGACTAACTGAAATGACTGTAACTGTGATGAAGGTGTTGGGCACAGGAGCACCTGCTCGCCTACCCAACGCAATACGGTTATTTTATGATCACCCTCGATGGCAGAAAAAGACAATGTGCCTTCTCTTCTTTTCTGCTGAATGTAGTACTGCTTCCTGATACCGGTGACTGTGGTCAACTAAGGGCTGATGATCCCTTTCTTCCTCGGAGGGGGGGCACCCACACGTCCGTATTGTGCGGGGTAAGCGCAGAACTCCCCAGGTCACCAGAAGGGTGCGTAGTCAACAAGAAGTGTTATCGCCCCAGGGTACACTCGAGAATCCTGGCTACCTGCAAAAATGCAATACTGCTACAGAGGGAATAGGGCACAGTAGTTGTTGGCCAGCATGTGGCAGGTGTGGCCCACAGCATCAGGAGGACTCTTCAGTCACAGGAGGCCTTTGGGGCAGTGCTAAGATACGTCCAGAGGTATTGGTGGGTCTCATGTGCATGGGCCACCCCTGGTTGCTCTGAGAGGCGCTGTAGGAATACCCAGTCAAGTAGTGGGAGTGGGATGAGCAGTGCAAGGCAGCAGAGAAGCGCTGGCTTTAGCCACAGCACTGCGCTGGGCTTCCCTCATAGGCACAGTGATTTAGAGGCAATTATGATCCTCAAGGGTTCATGCTGCTTTAGGGAGGGGGACAGCACTCCACACACGCTGATGAAAAAGATTGTGTTTACCAGACTCAGAGTACCATGGTAAAACAGTGACAAGGCAGAGTCTTTTCTGGTCCTGAGACTCTGGGAGAACAGGGGGCAAGCCAACCATCCAGTGGAAATCACTTGGGGGCACACAGGGAGCGGCAGGAAGGCAGGCAGGCCAGCAAAACAAAACAAGTAGTCCCAAGTGGTGGTTCCTCCTGCAGCACATTAGTCCTTTGGCAATGTGCTGTTTGTAGAGCTAGCAGCGTCTGGTTACAAGTCCATGCAGTGTTTGAAAACATGGGGTTAGAGACCCAGCCCTTCCAGTGTTGTGGCTGTCTAGAGAGTATGCACAAAGTGTAGTTGTCATCAAGGCCAGGCATGTATTAGAGACGGGCTGAAAAGCACAGAGTCATAAGCACAAAAAAATGCTCATTTTATAAAAGTGGCATTTTAAAATAGTAATGTAAAATCCAACTGCACCATTAAGCAGGATTTATCACAACTTTTCTAAACATATCAAACATGACAAAGCTACTTCTTTCTGACCAGGAACAATCTCTTAAAAGGGCAGAAGGGAATGTCTAATGCTGACCTATGAGGGGAGAAGGCTTCACAGTAGAGAAAACAAATAGGCTGTTTGTCACTACTATGACATGCAAAACAAAAAAGTACATGGCCTACCTTTTACTTGCACAGCACCGTATCCATAGGGCTTACTAAGGCCTACCGCAGGGGTGACCTCTGTGTAATAAAAAAGGAATTTAAGGCTTGGCAAGTAGGTGTAGTTGCCAAGGTGAAGTGGCAGTAGACTGCACACACAGGCACTGCAATAGTAGGCCTGAGACAGGTTTGAAAGGATACTTCTGTGGGTGGCACAATCAGTGCTGCAGGGCCACTGGTAGCATTTAACCCCTTCTGTGCCCAGGACGTAATGGTTACGTCCTGAGGCACAGTGCTGCTGTGCCCAGGACGTAACCATTACGTCCTGTGCACAGAGCCCAGAGGGAGCGCTCTCGCTCCATCTGTGGGGTTCCCCCCCACCCCCCCAAGTCAGGGATGGAAGGGGAAGCCCTTCCCCTCCCACCCCCGACCCCCCCAACCCCCCCTGTGACGTCAGCGCGCGAGCGCGCGCTGATTAGTCACAGGGTCTCCCCCATCGCGCTGGAAGCAGAGCTTCCAGCGCGATTGAAAAAGAAATGCTTTTGCATTTCTTTTTCAATCCCATGGGGGAGGCCCCGAGAGGCTTCAAAGGGAAGGAAATGCAAGGGTCGCTCCCAGGGGGGCATTTTTTTAGGAAGGCCTTTTCTGCCCCCCCTGGGGGCAGATTGGCCTATTATTAGGCCGATCTGCCCCCAGGGGGGGCAGAAACCTCTAGGCACCAGGGACCATTTTTTTTTTTTTTTTTTTTTTTGTGATGAATTCTTTTTTTTTAGGTGGGGAGCGATCCCTTAGGCAAGGGTCGCTCCCATACGGGGCAATATATATTTAGGCCATTTCTGCCCCCCTTGGGGGCAGATCGGCCTATTATTAGGCCGATCTGCCCCCAGGGGGGGAAGAAACCTCTAGGCGCCAGGGCAAATTTTTTTTTTGTGTTTTTTTTTTTTGTTCTTTTTTTTTTTTTAGAGATGGGGAGCGACCCATCAGGCAAGGGTCGCTCCCCTGGGGGGCAAATTGTATTTAGACCATTTCTGCCCCCCTGGGGGCAGATTGGCCGATTTTAGGTCAATCTGCCCCCAAGGGGGCAGAAACCACTAGGCACCGGGGATTTGTTTTTTGGCGCCAATGTCACGCAGGGGGAGCGACCCCGTAGGCAAGGGTCGCTCCCGGGGGGGGGGGGGGGGTTGGGGGGGCAAATTTATTTTAGGCCATTTCTGCCCCCCCGGGGGACAGATCGGCCTATTATTAGGCCGAACTGCCCCCGGGGGGGGGGGGGCAGAACACTCTAGGCGCCAGGGCAATTTTTTTTTTGTGTTTTTTTTTTTTGTTGTTTCTTTTTTTAGAGATGGGGAGCGACCCATCAGGCAAGGGTCGCTCCCCTGGGGGGGCAAATTGTATTTAGACCATTTCTGCCCCCCTGGGGGCAGATTGGCCAATTTTAGGTCAATCTGCCCCCAAGGGGGCAGAAACCACTAGGCACCGGGGATTTGTTTTTTGGCGCCAATGTCACGCAGGGGGAGCGACCCCGTAGGCAAGGGTCGCTCCCGGGGGGGGCAATTTTTTGGGAAGGCCTTTTCTGCCCCCCCTGGGGGCAGATCGGCCTATTATTAGGCCGATCTGCCCCCAGGGGGGGAAGAAACCTCTAGGCGCCAGGGCAAATTTTTTTTGTGTGTTTTTTTTTTTTGTTCTTTTTTTTTTTTTAGAGATGGGGAGCGACCCATCAGGCAAGGGTCGCTCCCCTGGGGGGCAAATTGTATTTAGACCATTTCTGCCCCCCTGGGGGCAGATTGCCCGATTTTAGGTCAATCTGCCCCCGTAGGCAAGGGTCGCTCCCGGGGGGGGCAAATTTATTTCAGGCCATTTCTGCCCCAGGGGGGGGGGGGGGCAGAAACCTCTAGGCGCCAGGGGAATTTTTCTTTTTTTTCTTTGTTTTTTTTTTTTAGAGATGGGGAGCGACCCATCAGGCAAAAGTCGCTCCCCTGGGGGTCAAATTGTATTTAGGCCATTTCTGCCCCCCTTGGGGGCAGATTGGCTGAGTTTAGGTCAACCTGCCCCCAAGGGGGCAGAAACCACTAGGCACCGGGGATTTGTTTTTTGGCGCCAATGTCACGCAGGGGGAGCGACCCCGTAGGCAAGGGTCACTCCCGGGGGGGGGTGGGTGTTGGGGGGGCAAATTTATTTTAGGCCATTTCTGCCCCCGGGGGGGGGGGGCAGAAACCTCTAGGCACCAGGGGAATTTTTCTTTTTTTTCTTTTTTTTTTTTTTTTTAGAGATGGGGAGCGACCCATCAGGCAAAAGTCGCTCCCCTGGGGGACAAATTGTATTTAGGCCATTTCTGCCCCCCTTGGGGGCAGATTGGCTGAGTTTAGGTCAACCTGCCCCCAAGGGGGCAGAAACCACTAGGCACCGGGGATTTGTTTTTTGGTGCCAATGTCACGCAGGGGGAGCGACCCCGTAGGCAAGGGTCGCTCCCGGCAGGGGAGGGTGGGGGTTGGGGGGGCAAATTTATTTTAGGGCATTTCTGCCCCCCACCCCTGGGGCCGGCTGAGCTACAGGCCAAACACCACAGGTAGGCACCTTGCAAAAAACACCTCTGTTTTCTGTGAAAAAATATGTTGTGTCCACGTTGTGTTTTGGGCCATTTCCTTTTGTGGGCGCTAGGCCTACTCACAGAAGTGATGTACCATTTTTATCGAGAGACTTAGGGGAACGCTGGGTGGAAGGAAATTTGTGGCTCCTCTCAGATTCCAGAACTTTCTGTCACCGAAATGAGAGGAAAAAGTGTTTTTTGGGCCAAATTTTGATGTTTGCAAAGGATTCTGGGTAACATAACCTGGTCAGAGCCCCGCAAGTCACCCCATCTTGGATTCCCCTGGGTTTCTAGTTTTCAAAAATGCACTGGTTTGCTAGGTTTCCTCAGGTGTCGGCTGAGCTACAGGCCAAAATCCACAGGTAGGCACTGCTTTTTATAAAAAAATGTGATGTGTCCACGTTGTGTTTTGGGCCCTTTCCTTTCGTGGGCGCTAGTCCTACCCACACAAGTGAGGTATCATTTTTATCGGGAGACTTGGGGGAACGCTGGATAGAAAGAAATTTGTGGCTCCTCTCAGATTCCAGAACTTTCTGCCACAGAAATGTGAGTAACATGTGTATTTTTAGCCAAATTTTGAGGTTTGCAAAGGATTCTGGGTAACAGAACCTGGTCCAAGCCCCGCAAGTCACCCCTCCTTGGATTCCCCTAGGTCTCTAGTTTTCAGAAATGCACAGGTTTGGTAGGTTTCCCTAGGTGCCGGCTGAGCTAGAGGCCAAAATCTAGAGGTAGGCACTTCGCAAAAAACACCTCTGTTTTTTTCCAAAATTTAGGATGTGTCCACATTGCGCTTTGGGGTGTTTCCTGTCGCCGGCGCTAGGCCTACCCACGCAAGTGAGATATCATTTTTATCGGGAGACTTGGGGGAACGCTGGGTGGAAGGAAATTTGTAGCTCCTCTCAGATTCCAGAACTTTCTGCCACAGAAATGTGAGAGACATGTGTTTATTTAGCCAAATTTTGAGGTTTGCAAAGGATTCTGGGTAACAGAACCTGGTCCGAGCCCCGCAAGTCACCCCTCCTTGGATTCCCCTAGGTCTCTAGTTTTCAGAAATGCACAGGTTTGGTAGGTTTCCCTAGGTGCCGGCTGAGCTAGAGGCCAAAATCTACAGGTAGGCACTTCGCAAAAAACACCTCTGTTTTTTTCCAAAATTTAGGATGTGTCCACGTTGCGCTTTGGGGTGTTTCCTGTCGCCGGCGCTAGGCCTACCCACGCAAGTGAGGTATCATTTTTATCGGGAGACTTGGGGGAACGCTGGGTGGAAGGAAATTTGTAGCTCCTCTCAGATTCCAGAACTTTCTGCCACAGAAATGTGAGGGACATGTGTTTTTTTAGCCAAATTTTGAGGTTTGCAAAGGATTCTGGGTAACAGAACCTGGTCCGAGCCACACAAGTCACCCCTCCTTGGATTCCCCTAGGTCTCTAGTTTTCAGAAATGCACAGGTTTGGTAGGTTTCCCTAGGTGCCGGCTGAGCTAGAGGCCAAAATCTACAGGTAGTCACTTTGCTAAAAACAGCTCTGTTTTCTGTGATATGTCCACGTTGTGTTTTGGGGCATATCCTGTCGCGGGCGCTAGGCCTACCCACACAAGTGAGGTATCATTTTTATCGGGAGACGTGGGGGAACGCTGGGTGGAAGGAAATTTGTGGCTCCTCTCAGATTCCAGAACTTTGTGCCACAGAAATGTGAGGAACATGTGTTTTTTTAGCCAAATTTTGAGATTTGCAAAGGATTCTGGGTAACAGAACCTGGTCCGAGCCCCGCAAGTCACCCCTCCTTGGATTCCCCGAGGTCTCTAGTTTTCAGAAATGCACAGGTTTGGTAGGTTTCCCTAGGTGGCGGCTGAGCTAGAGGCCAAAATCTACAGGTAGTCACTTTGCTAAAAACAGCTCTGTTTTCTGTGATATGTCCACGTTGTGTTTTGGGGCATATCCTGTCGCGGGCGCTAGGCCTACCCACACAAGTGAGGTATCATTTTTATCGGGAGACGTGGGGGAACGCTGGGTGGAAGGAAATTTGTGGCTCCTCTCAGATTCCAGAACTTTCTGCCACAGAAATGTGAGGAACATGTGTTTTTTTAGCCAAATTTTGAGGTTTGCAAAGGATTCTGGGTAACAGAACCTGGTCCGAGCCCCGCAAGTCACCCCTCCTTGGATTCCCCTAGGTCTCTAGTTTTCAGAAATGCACAGGTTTGGTAGGTTTCCCTAGGTGGCGGCTGAGCTAGAGGCCAAAATCTACAGGTAGTCACTTTGCTAAAAACAGCTCTGTTTTCTGTGATATGTCCACGTTGTGTTTTGGGGCATATCCTGTCGAGGGCGCTAGGCCTACCCACACAAGTGAGGTATCATTTTTATCGGGAGACGTGGGGGAACGCTGGGTGGAAGGAAATTTGTGGCTCCTCTCAGATTCCAGAACTTTCTGCCACAGAAATGTGAGGAACATGTGTTTTTTTAGCCAAATTTTGAGGTTTGCAAAGGATTCTGGGTAACAGAACCTGGTCCGAGCCCCGCAAGTCACCCCTCCTTGGATTCCCCTAGGTCTCTAGTTTTCAGAAATGCACAGGTTTGGTAGGTTTCCCTAGGTGGCGGCTGAGCTAGAGGCCAAAATCTACAGGTAGTCACTTTGCTAAAAACAGCTCTGTTTTCTGTGATATGTCCACGTTGTGTTTTGGGGCATATCCTGTCGCAGGCGCTAGGCCTACCCACACAAGTGAGGTATCATTTTTATCGGGAGACGTGGGGGAACGCTGGGTGGAAGGAAATTTGTGGCTCCTCTCAGATTCCAGAACTTTCTGCCACAGAAATGTGAGGAACATGTGTTTTTTTAGCCAAATTTTGAGGTTTGCAAAGGATTCTGGGTAACAGAACCTGGTCCGAGCCACACAAGTCTCCCCTCCTTGGATTCCCCTAGGTCTCTAGTTTTCAGAAATACACAGGTTTGGTAGGTTTCCCTAGGTGGCGGCTGAGCTAGAGGCCAAAATCTACAGGTAGTCACTTTGCTAAAAACAGCTCTGTTTTCTGTGATGTGTCCACGTTGTGTTTTGGGGCATATCCTGTCGCGGGTGCTAGGCCTACCCACACAAGTGAGGTATCATTTTTATCGGGAGACATAGGGGAACGCTGGGTGGAAGGACTTTTGTGGCTCCTCTCAGATTCCAGAACTTTCTGCCACAGAAATGTGAGGAACATGTGTTTTTTTAGCCAAATTTTGAGGTTTGCAAAGGATTCTGGGTAACAGAACCTGGTCCGAGCCACACAAGTCACCCCTCCTTGGATTCCCCTAGGTCTCTAGTTTTCAGAAATGCACAGGTTTGGTAGGTTTCCCTAGGTGGCGGCTGAGCTAGAGGCCAAAATCTACAGGTAGTCACTTTGCTAAAAACAGCTCTGTTTTCTGTGATGTGTCCATGTTGTGTTTTGGGGCATATCCTGTCGCGGGTGCTAGGCCTACCCACACAAGTGAGGTACCATTTTTATCGGGAGACTTGGGGGAACATAGATTAGCAAAACAAGTACTATTGCCCCTTGTCTTTCTCTACATTTTTTCCTTCCAAATATAGGAGTGTGTGTAAAAAAGACATCTATTTGAGAAATTCCCTGTAATTCACGTGCTACTATGGTCACCCCAGAATTCAGAGATGTGCAAATAACCACTGCTCCTCAACACCTTATCTTGTGCCCTTTTTGGAAATGCAAAGGTTTTCTTGATAGCAATTTTTTACTCCTTATATTTCAGCAAATGAATTGCTGTATACCCGGTATAGAATGAAAACGCACTGCAGGGTGCATCTCATTTATTGGCTCTGGGTTCCTCGGGTTCTTGATGAACCTACAAACCCTATATATCCCCGCAACCAGAGGAGTCCAGCAGACGTAACGGTATATTGCTTTCGATAATCTGACATTGCAGGGAAAAGTTACAGAGTAAAACGTAGAGAAAAATTGATGTTTTTTTCACCTCAATTTCAATATTTTTCTTTTTCAGCTGTTATTTTCTGTAGGAAACCCTTGTAGGATCTACACAAATGACCCCTTGCTGAATTCAGAATTTTGTCTACTTTTCAGAAATGTTTAGGTTTCTGGGATCCAGCATTGGTTTCATGACCATTCCTGTTACTGACTGGAAGGAGGCTGAAAGCACAAAAAATTGCACAAATGGGGTAGGCCCCAGTTAAATGCCAAAATTGTGTTGAAAAATTGGGTTTTCTGATTCAAGTCTGCCTGTTCCTGAAAGCTGGGAAGCTGCTGAGTTTAGCACCGCAAACCCTTTGTTGATGCCATTTTCAGGGGAAAAACCACAAGCCTTCTTCTGCAGCCACTTTTTCCAATTTTTTTGAAAAAAACGAAATTTTCACTGTATTTTGGCCAATTTCTTGGCCTCCTTCAAGGGAACCCACAAAGTCTGGGTACCTCTAGAATCCCTAGGATGTTGGAAAAAAAGGACGCAAATTTGGCTTGGTTAGCTTATGTGGACAAAAAGTTATGAGGGCCTAAGCGCGAACTGCCCCAAATAGGCAAAAAAAGGCCCGGCACAGGAGGGGGAAAAGGCCTGGCAGCGAAGGGGTTAATGTGCAGACATGATACATGGTATACCACTTTATAAGGGACTTACAGGTCAATCAATTATGCCAACCAGGTGTAAACCAATTATACCATGTATAAAGGAGAGAGCATATGGATTTTAGCACTAGACAGCAGTGGTAAGGTGGCCAGAGTCCTAAAGCCAACAAAAAGAATGTCAGAAAAATATGAGGAAGGGAAAACATTTGGGGTAACCCTGCCCAAAGGGCCAGGTCCAACAGCACTTCTAAAGACCGCACTGCAGAGAACACTGCATGCCATTAAAGTGCCTTTATGCCTATGGTTCCACATGAGATTGCAGATTCATCTGTGATTTGTTTTCATTAGGTACAGAGGATCATTTTATAATTGAGAAAAAATTCAGATAATTTTCATTATTATTATTATTGTCACATTACCCAGAAAGTCATTCAAAATGATAAAGCCAACAATGAAAAACCTTTTCATTCCTGCTACCAGTAATCATCACCCAATTTATAACAGTGGTCTCGGGTGGCTCAGAAAACATCATTTTGATTTGAGGAAATTCAGGCCCGTATTTATACTCCGTTTGCGCCGAATTAGCGTCGTTTTTTTTTACGCAAATTCGGCGCAAAACTAACGCCATATTTATACTTTGGCGTTAGACGCGTCTAGCGCCAAAGTATGGGCAAAGAGCGTCATTTTTTAGCGTGAACGCCTTCCTTGCGTTAATGAGATGCAAGGAAGGCGTTCCCGTCTAAAAACAGACGCACATAGCGGTGCGTGGTATTTATGCTCCAGGGCAAAAATCACTCCCGCGCGGCAGGCGGCGCAAAAAAATGGCGCAAAGCATGAATAGCGTGAAATTTTAACGCCTGGGTCAGGGCAGGCGTTAAAATGGGGCAAACACACCTGTACTTAATCAGAACACACAGAACAAACAACAGAGCAGGAGAGCAGCAACAGGGAGACATGGAGGTGCTTTTTCTTCAACGTGCACGTAGACGCAGAGCTCTGCAGCAACAACAGCAGCCACAACAACAACAGCAGGGACCCCAAAGACAGCGCAGAAGGCAGGAGAGGATATTCCGCCCAAGAACAACCCTGCATGGCCTCAGGGAACGAGACATCATCCAGAGGTACCGGTTGAACTGGCAGGCCATTCAGCAGCTGCTTACAAATATTGAACAGCAATTGGCCCCCACTTTAGTGACTCCACGCACTATCCCAACAGAAACAAAGCTGCTTGCCGTACTTCACCTGCTGGCAAGTTGCTCCTTTCAGACAACTGGTGCCCTGGTTGGTGGAATCTCACAACCATCTTTCTCCGCATTCCTGCCTAAAGTACTGGATGCCATCATTGGACTGACACCCCGCCACATCTGCTTCCCTAACACACTGCAGAAGCAGCAGGAAACAAAACAGGGGTTCTACGCCATCAGTGGCTTTCCGCACGTCCTTGGTGCAATTGACTCCACACACGTACGCCTTGTGCCACCTGCTGCGAGTGAACACCTCTACCGCAACAGGAAGCACACACATTCCATCAACGTGCAGGCCATAGTCGATCACCAAGGACTGATCAGCAACATCGTGGCTAAATATCCTGGGAGTGTACATGATGCATTCATCTTCCGTCACTGCACCATCAACCAACACTTCCAGGATGGACGGTATGGCAATGGACTACTTGTTGGTAAGGACAAAAATCTACTTATATACTCACTGCACAGAAACCCTCTAGGATAAACAACACATACACCACAATAGCAACACCTAGATAGGAACACACTGAGGTAATCACATCACTAGCCATGTGTCACAAGTCACCATTGAACCTCTCACACATTTGAATTTACTCCACAGCTTAGTGTGAAGACATTCATGACTGTGGTTGCCTAAATGTCACCTTGCAAATTGGAAGTCTCACAATAACCTGTACACTAATACAATGCATAACTTTTAAGGGATGGGATGGCCTGGCTATGTTCATATGGACGTTTCTAATACCCTTTCATGTTTCAACTCTGCATGGAACTATCATCACACCCCCAGTGAGGACACACGGACACCTGTGTCACAAGTCACAATGCAAGGGAGGGCACACTGTACTTGAGAAACCAATACATCCTGCTGACAAACAGTTAGACAACAAACACTTGCTCAGCCAAGGAAAAAAAACAATGCCAAAGTTTCCACCAACAACCATAGGTTGTCACATTAGTACACAAAATAGTCACAGACAACACAACACAACTACTGCCTTCAAAGATACGTACAACAGTGCCTCCTACATCTAATTGATACCATTCTGTGTTTCTCTTTCAGCTGATCAGGGGTATGGCATCCAGCCTTGGATAATGACACCATATGGGAACCCAAATACTGCTGCTGAGCGGGCATACAATGACGCCCACAAGAGGACACGCAGCATTGTGGAGAGGACCTTTGGGATCCTAAAGTCAAGGTTCCGCTGCCTTGACATCACTGGCGGAAGCCTACTATACTCCCCAGAGATGGTATGCAAAATTATACTCACTTGTGCCATATTACACAATATTTGTGTACAAAGGAACATTCCCCTCCTTGAACCGGACCCAGACATGCCTGAGGATGATGATGAGGAGGATGATGGCCTGCAACAGGAGGGGGAACAACCTAACACCGCAGCAGGAGTGCGTAGGCGCCAACAGCTTGTGAACAATTTTTTTACTTAAGTCATTATAATCACTTGTATTCCACACTTGTAAATAAACACAGATCACAAACACCACATCATGCTTTGGCCTATTCATTTCTGACCACCTTTAGTTTGAAATAGCTGAAGATGAATGTCGTCTCATTGATCAAGAATGCCATTAAAAATCATCACACCAAAAATAAACATCACAACTGTATGCACAGAGGGTAGGATGTGACATGTTACATTACCATACACAGAGCCCAACAAGAGTACAAATGTGACAATTAGACATGCCGGATCCAAACAACTGAAACAGTCTCTCATCCAGCCCAAAATTGGAGATCATTTGAAAGTCACATCACATGGGTTCAGAGACAGGGTGGGACCATCCATGTGTACGTGAACATGTCATCAATGGCTTCGCTCAAGTGTATGATGTGAGCAATACACAATTGCAACAACATCAGCTGCCACTAACTCAGGAGGAGACCTTGAAGTTACAGTGACAACATACACACAGACAGGTCATACTGGATCCACATTCCCACACACATGTACACATATGTCATACAACCAACCTAATATTTGAAAGTAGACCATCACAGTTGTGTCCCAGTTTGAACCTAGCAGGAAGATTGTAACATGACACTAAACCAGTTTATGCAGAAAGGGACACAGACAAGCATCGTGAACGCTGAGAGTCTTGCAAACTTAGGGGGTCATTCTGACCCTGGCGGTAATTACCGCCCTGGCGGAGGTCGGCGGTAGCACCGCCAACAGGCTGGCGGTGCACCGATGGGCATTCTGACCGCGGCGGTTCAGCCGCGGCCAGAAACGGACTTCCCGCTGCCCTTGAGAATCCGCCATGGCGGCGGAATGGGGATTCTGACACCCCCTACCGCCATCCTGTTCCTGGCGGGTCTTCCGCCAGGAACAGTATGGCGGTAGGGGGTGCCGCGGGGCCCCTGGGGGCCCCTGCAGTGCCCATGCCAATGGCATGGGCACTGCAGGGGCCCCCGTAAGAGGGACCCACAAAGAATTTCAGTGTCTGCTTTGCAGACACAGAAATTCGCGACGGGTGCAACTGCACCCGTCGCACCTTCCCACTCCGCCGGCTCCATTCTGAGCCGGCGTCCTCGTGGGAAGGGTGTTTCCCGCTGGGCTGGCGGGCGGACTTTTGGCGGTTGCCCGCCAGCCCAGTGGGAAAGCCAGAATGACCGCCGCGGTCTTTCGGCGGGAACCGCTTGGCGGGCGGCGACCGCCGCCCGCCGCGGTCAGAATGACCCCCTTAGTCATATGAAAATGGTATGCAACTTAGCTCCAAATCATCAATACTGCAAACGTCAAATGGGCTAATGAGATGAATGAATGGTCAACAGTCATTCATACCATATGGCCTTACATTCGCCCGCTGCTGCAGGTTTGCCAGGATATGATAAAAATACTCCATGGATACAGTAGCTATTCTGGATGGTCAAATCCTAGGGTAATGGGGGACTAACTCCACCTCTACCACCCCCAAAACATACAGGAATCATGTACTTGTGAACTAAACACATGCATAAGGCACATATGTGGCCTCCATGTCACAAGTCCTACACAAATATGAAACACAAAATCATAATGGGACATGGTCAGCCCCCTAAAAACTGAAAGTGACTCTCCCACTCCCTGTTAGGACTACAGATAAAAGCATCCCCATCATAAAGGTGGGGACATTTTGGAGACGGAATACATAATGGTATCAAAAACCTCATTTCAAAATAGCCATCAGCAATTACACCAAATATGTTGTCAAATATGGTCAATACATTAGTTAACGTATCCCAAACATCACAGTGTGAAGGCCGTCTATACATAAAAGTACGGACATTTGTCAGATACAAACACAAATGTGTCTCACATCGCACCGTTTTACCATGACAAATCACCTTTCCAAAGCTAAACACATGAAGACATTTGGATCAATTTGCTCCATATTCTACGCATACAGCATGGCGGTCATAATTTGTTCATGTACATGAGTGCACACAATGCAGAGTCAGATACAAATGTATCCAAAAGTGTCTTGATATTTCACCTTCAAATTATTATTTACATCCACAATATTTTTGACTCTGCATCATGTGCACTACTGTACGTGTAATAAAAACCACGCACATGATGTATGCGTGGTCAAAATGACGCTATATGCACAATATATTGCTCATTTTATGTACAGTATTAATTATTAATATTCATACCATTTTTTTTGACTCCGCATCATGTGCACCACTGTACGTGTAATAAAAACCACGCACATGATGTATGCGTGGTCAAAATGACGCTATATGCACAATATATTGCTGATTTCATGTACAGTATTAATTATTAATATTCATAGCATTTTTTTTGACTCCGCATCATGTGCACCACTGTACGTGTAATAAAAACCACGCACATGATGTATGCGTGGTCAAAATGACGCTATATGCACAATATATTGCTCATTTTATGTACAGTATTAATTATTAATATTCATACCATTTTTTTTGACTCCGCATCATGTGCACCACTGTACGTGTAATAAAAACCACGCACATGATGTATGCGTGGTCAAAATGACGCTATATGCACAATATATTGCTGATTTCATGTACAGTATTAATTATTAATATTCATACCATTTTTTTTGACTCCGCATCATGTGCACCACTGTACGTGTAAACCACGCACATGATGTATGCGTGGTCAAAATGACGCTATATGCACAATATATTGCTGATTTCATGTACAGTATTAATTATTAATATTCATAGCATTTTTTTTGACTCCGCATCATGTGCACCACTGTACGTGTAATAAAAACCACGCACATGATGTATGCGTGGTCAAAATGACGCTATATGCACAATATATTGCTCATTTCATGTACAGTATTAATTATTAATATTCATATCATATTTTTTGACTCCGCATCATGTGCACCACTGTACGTGTAAAAAAAACGACGCCCATGATGTATGCGTGGTGAAATTGACGCTACATGCACAATATGTTGGTCATCTCATGTACAATTTGAAATATTAATATTCATAGCATATTTTTACACTCCGCATCATGTGCACTGTAATGCGTCAAAAAAATATGACGCACATCTGTGTATGCGTGAAAATATGACGCATTACGCGAAAATAAAAACGGCGGCCATTTTATGCAGGAAGTGATGTAATAGGATATCCTGTTTACCAAATCTGTACTGGGAGTTGACTTTCACTTTCACTTTGCAGTCTCAGAGTTATCTAGACTGTGTGGTTGTGGGAAAGGTGTTGTCCTGTGTTTTACTGCTTTAGTGTCCTGTGTGCCTTGTATTTTGTCTTTGTGTCAATCTTTTATTGTTGTCAAACATTGTCTCAGTCTGTTTAGTGTTGTTTTGTCTATACCTGTGATAGTTTGTATTGTCTGTGGGAGTCTGTTGTGGGGAGCATAGTTTGGGGTGTTAATTGGGCTATTTTTCTCCTTCTTCTTTTTCTTTCACACCTCTACCTTTCCCCATTTCCCACTTTTTCTTTCATTTTTCTTTGGTACTTTTTTACACCTCGCATCATGTCAGGTAGGCCTCGCCTGTCCAGGATGGGTGAGGACGAATTGGGGGGCTTCATATGGCTCGTAAGCCATTTCCTCCCACTGATGCTGGAGGCTGGGGGCCGTGTGATACAGGGGTATCACACGGAGGCGAGGAAAATCCGTTGGGAGAAGGTGCGCCATCACCTGGTCCGGGTCTACGGGAGTCTGAGGAATGTCCATCAACTCAAGCACCGCTGGGCAGATCTGATCAGCAGGGAACAGGACCTGCTGGACCACCTGGGACTCCAGATTGGTGGCTATGTTGGTGAGTAATAATCAATTACATGGGAATAATAGGAATGTGTGCGTGAACATGTGATGATTGGTAGCCAATCTGCAAAATAAGTAGCTGACTGCGTGTTATACTAGGGAAACCTAGGCCCATGGGCATACACATAAATCCCCATTTTTGCTACACATGTACACCCAATAACAGCAGTAAAATGCAACATCTATTTGTATTTTGCTAAGTAGCCCCCTCTCTGCGTCACAAAATGATGCAAATGCTGCGCTACAAAGGTATACATATGTGTCCAAATGTGTATTTGTTGCCGGGTGTGTATGAAGACCTATGCTACCAGGCCGATGCCTTATCTTTGCAACACATACCAGATGGCTGTAGCTGCATGGAATGTAGTGTTGCATTTGTGTCTGAAAAGCAACACGTGAACTGCTCTATTTGTACTCTACTGGTCATAATGGCCAGTGAGTACGTCATGTACAAACAACATACCTACATATGTAGACGCCATAGCTAGACCGAAAATTGCAAACACATGATGATGCAACACCTGTGTGTTGCCTTCACGTCACATGAAGTTAGTCATGTTGTCCACACATATGTCACATGTGTGTCTGGTTGCTGTGTGTTGAACCTGTCCACATAGCCTGTTTGATTGTGAGTGGTCATGCAGCCCTCATGGAACCAGTTGTGAAATGTTTCTCTCTGGGATGCACATGCTGAGATGTATGGATCACATGATTGTTCGGGCCTACTAATGGAGGAGTAACTTGGACGACACATGACTGTCCTGGCCACTGCATGAGTGTAGTAGGGTGTGTCACTGGAGCAGGAGACTCATCCAATGATAATCTAGAATACAAAGTCAGCCAGGCAGGATGAGCATGTGTGAAAGTGTATCATTACCATGTAATATTCACACACTGTCATTGTAACAGAAATTCTTTGTCTGTTCACCCAGTCTGAGTATAATCTTCCTTTCATGCTTTACAGGTGGACCAGCCCCGTACACCGTTGGTGAGGTAGCCCATTTTGATGACCCCGATACCTACAGTGAGTGTTGCCTAAGTGCTATTTACATTGTTTGGAAATGAAGCATGATGGATTACTGTGTGTTCAGGACAATTCATGATATGATGTGCTGGCCGTTCATTGGCTTTGTTGTTTTGGTGTGATATCAAATTGGAATAATGTTTCGGTAAAGCAATCCCTAGTCATCTCTCAGATTGAGGGGCAGTAGGTCATTCAATTAGTGCGACTATTGGGAATAGCATGACTCATTTTGAACACACTGGTCAATGTTAGACTTGGTCAGGAACTTGCCATTAACTGAGTCAGCATATCAGACTGACAGTCTCCCAGATAGCTTAGGCACATGGCTTTGATGACAAGTGCTTCTTCCTAGTTGAGGATGGACTGTGTACACTGTAGGTCGGATCTTCCGGGGGCATGTACTTCCACAAGGTGACCTCGAAGTGTGTGTGACTTGAGTGCAATGGCCTAGGTGTTCTGTTGAATCATGTGAATGGGTGTTCTACCTCCTCTGTGTGTGTTGTAAAACATGCCTCACTAATAGTATGTTATGTTTGGCTAAGTCATATCATTTTGACATGTGTGGACCTGGGATGTGACAAGGTTGGGCTGACTCCAACGTGTTGCTAGCCCTTCATAGGTGTTGTGTGTGAAGGCACATGCTTGTTGAACTTTCTGTACACTCCTGGTTGTGCATTGATCATGGGATTGTTGTTTGTTCTTCCCACACCACCCACAAAGACTGGGATGTTACTGTGAAACAGGGTACCTAGGACTGTAGCAAACAGTATGTTACACGTACTTAACACCTTTTGTGACTTGAGTTTGTACCTAGGTCCAGATGTAGCAAAATGTCTCCACATTGCAAATAGCATAATTTGATGTTAGTGAGTTGCAAACGTCTGTTTCCTAATCCGAAATGTTTTTGGTGGTCATGTACATATTCGCAAAATGCTTTTCTAAAGTAAAAAAATAAAGGAGTTTACCAGCCCTACTTGCAAATCACAGTGTTAGGCAATCCCATTTGCTAACGAGTACGTGGTTGCAAAGTGAGTAGCTGTTATCATCCACTTGAAGTGGCTGCTAACCAACTTGCTGACTGGAAGGGGTCCTCATTGTGAACCTTCACCTTTGTGAGTGGACCAAAATACTCCTGCACAAAACAGCCAGTGGTCTAGGGGAGCAATAATTATTGTGTAAATTACGAACAATCAATTGTTGTGAATTTAAACAAATCGCAGCTCATTTTCCTTTCAGATAAAGGGCCTACACTTGGTGAAAAATAACTTGCTTCATTTAAAAGCAGTCACGTCTATGGAGTTCTGCTGTTCCCAGCAGGCCTCCATCCCCGTGAGTGCCCATAGTTGCTAAGGTGGTGCAAGTTGGAACCCACATCATTGATGTTCATGAGGTGGGATTTAGGGACCCCATAGTGACTCGCAGACGGTGTCAGAGACACCGTTCAGCTTTGCAATTTGCTAGTTGATTTCCCATCAATTCCTACATCTGGCCCATAGTGTCGACATATGATTCATGGCCAGGGGTTCAATCTTAGCACACAACTATTTCGAAATGCCATTGAGTGAGGAGTGTGATTCTTATCACATAGAATGACATATGTAGTGAAGTCAGTATGCGGACGAGCTGGTGCCATAATGTATAATGGCTTAGGTATGAATTGTAGGAGTAGTTTAGGGTGATGTCATCCATCATGTAGAGACATGGATATGCTATATGTGATATGCCCTTCAGTATGCATGATTCACATGTACTTCCTCTGAGCCTTCCCGTGAAATATGTTGTAACAATTGCTGCAACCAATACATTGCTAGTAATGGACAAATTACCCATTGTGGTATTCAACCCACTGTAAATTCTATGCTCAATATTTGCCTTTTCCCTTCACAGCTGCAAACCTGAGTGCCGCAGCTCGCAACCAGTTTGAGCGCCGTGCAATGAGGTACAGGCACATCCTGCAGGTGCAGTGTGGGTATCGGAGGATGGCCCGCAGATACAATTCGGAACGGGCCTCCGGGGCGTGGTATGCCACACCACAGGCTCCACCAACGGTGCCACCTACAACCACCAGGTCTGCCCAAGGGGACCCAGCGACGGACCAGCCATCTTCCTCAAGACCTGGACCCAGCCGTGTGTTGAGAGCAGGGCTGTCCCGTGGCCACTCCACTCCAGCGACAATCTCCACCTCCACCGGCACGCAGACCAGCAGTGACCCTCCAATTGACCCTGCAGCCTTCCAGGCATTGTCTAGGAAACTGGACAGGTTAATTCAAAAGGTTGACAACCTGACGGAGGACATGGCGGAGGTTAAAAAGAAGGTGCGCTCCATCCGGCGCACACTTCAGAGGGCAAATCTTTAGTTATTTTGCCCTCCTGAACTTTTACCCCTCCCCTCTCCCCTCTTTCCTCTTTTCATACTGTTAGTTAGGTTTGGGGGGTTAGTTGTAGGATAAGTATAGGTAATTAGCTTAGTTAGTGTTAGGTAAGAGGGTGGGGGGTCCTTATACTTTCTATCTAATATTTTTGTGTGGGTGGGGGGCAATGTTGGGATTCCTGTTTGATAAAAAAAAAAAAAAAAAAAAAAAAAATATATATATAAAAAAAAAATACAAAAAAATATATGTTTGTTTAGGATAGTATAGTATGTGTGTAGGTTAGTAAGTGTTGTCCTGCATGTGTCTTGTCTCATAATGGTGGGTGGGGGGTTGATGTTTAGATCGTTTCGTTACATGTGTAGAGTAAGTTTAGCTTAGGTTAGTTAGGGACAGTTGTGGGTTAGTAGTAGTCAGGTTAGATTAGTGTAGGTTTATCTTTCCCTTAGTTGCCTCTTTTCTTACTTATTGGAAATAAAAAATTTGTTAACCCTTTACCAGATGCGTTAGGTGCTACCTTTTCATGGCCTTGACATCAGTGTAGCAGAAAGTTTTAGTATGACATTTGTGTCCTATGCTCGCTATCCCCAGGCTATTGAGGTTTAACATGCCAGCTACCCGTGTGCTAACTTGGTAAGTATCCACCGTGTGGGAGAGCCACCATTGGTAGTGTGCATAGATCATCAAGATTTGGGGTTGGTATGTATCCTACTTCACAAAGAGTGCTTCCAGAGTTGATTTTGTAGGTAAATAGATAGGTCGGACAGCATTGTGAAGTTCAGGGAGAGCTTTGTAGATGAGTATTTGTTCACACTCTTGTCTTGTTGCTGTCATTGCTGACCTACATCATGTGTGTACTGCTTGAGCATGACTTTCCTTCATGGTAGTATACGCTGTAAGGGTGATTGATGCAGTGTAATTTGGTTTTCATTCCTTTCATTTTACAGCATAATGTATTGTGTTAGTATCGCAAGGTGCCTACATTTCTCATCCACCATTAGTTGTCTAGAATAGCTATGGATGGGGCCTCATTCTGTCCAACACAGCATGATTGTGTGTGCTTAGTCCCTACATCAGTTATTTTCCTCAGTCTAGTAAAGCTATGATGCAATCCTGGCCACTGCACAGATGTTTCAGTATACATGAAATCAGGACAGTAGTCTAGAGAATCAACATGGTTGCCACACAGCCACTTTGGAGTTATGTACTGCACAGTTGAAGTGTGAAATGACACAGAGACACAATAGGTGTGCAAGTGATATTTATTTTTAGGTGGAGTAGTGCAAAAAGTCCATTAACAATGTTAGGTGAGTCCGTTCTGGTGCATTCTTAAATGGTGATCCTATTTACAGGGTGTGGATGATGCTCCTGACATGCTGGGGTGATGTCACAGACGGTGCAGAGGAACAGGAATTGCCAAATGTTAGGAGAGAAACATTTACAGCCAATGTGGACAAGTTAAACAGTAGATTGCCGAACAGTCATTGAGGGTAGTTGGAGTGAGGCTGGCATGTGTCAAAACGTAGGACCTTGGTCAGAGTGGGGCATGGTGCAGGGACTAGGGCTTCCGGGTACTCTTGCGTGTGAATGTTATCTGTTCCATGTCTTCTTCTTCTGATGATTGTGTTGCCTGGTGTGTCCTTGTTGTTGTTGGTTTTGAAGGGGCAACACACACCTCAGTGTCAGAAGACATGGAGGCAGACATCCCGGGGGCTGATCCCTGTCCAGTTATGAAGGGCAGTACTGCAGCAAGGAGAGCGTGCTGGTTTTTCAGAATGGCAGCCACATCCCGATGGTAGGCAGCCAGGTCTGCCCTGAGGGGTTCAATGTTGCATTCGTGCACACGCTGACTGGCTGGCTGTTGGAGTTGTTTGGTCAACTGGATGACAGCTGTGCAGATTGCCTTCTGTGTTACTAAAAGTTCCTCCAACAGCGATGTTCTGGCTTGCATTGCAGCTGCCTGATCAGCAGTTGACAGCATGCACGAACGCACCCCCTCAAGGCTGGCTGCCATAGTTTGCATCCCCACCCGCACCTCCTTGGCCAGCTCCCGCTGGACCCCAACGACTGTTCTTTCGAAGCTGGTGCCAGTGTCGTCAGAGTCCTCAGCTGTGTTGGAGCTGGCAGGTCTTACAATTGGGGTGGCGGGTGGTTCTACTGTGGTGGCTGCTTCATCTTGGCTCCTCCTTGTTACTGAAGGGGGGGTTTGGAGGCTTTCGAGGACCATGTCAATGGTCTCTTGTGTGAGGTTGATGTTCTCGTCATCCATGTCATCAGGGAACTCATGGACAGGCATATCGGCAGGAGATCCGTGTTCCTCTGCAAAGAAACAGGGTACAATTAGTGTGTCTGTGTTGAGATCATTTAGCACTAAGATACAAGCCTTTGGATGCCTTTACTTTGTACTCTGTTTTTTTCTTGGTATCTGCTGTCTGTCATAGGGCATTGCTGTAGGCCTATGGCCCACCTGTGTGTCACATATATGATATGGAGCTATCAGACATGCCTGCCAGGTCATCTCTAGGTGTTGATTTGTAATTATTTTGGAATATGCATTTTTTTGTCCTACTCCTCCCTCGGTGTTTCACTATTGTTATGGAGGGACATTTGTTTGGGTGGGCTCTCATTATCCTACATGTGATTCTTGGCTTTCTAGGCAGCAGGATAGCTAATGGTGTGGGGGACTAAGTTTGACCCACTTGTAAATAACTCTGTCACCCAGATATTGTATTTAGCTCAGACAGACTAGCAGTGCCTCTGGTCTCCCACAACAGAGGAATGTTTAGAAGTCCAAGCCCATGACATCTTTGGGACTTCTCAGGGAAGTGGTGGTCACTCAGGTCCTACACATTTCTATCTTTTCCGGTATGTTCCCATACACAAATGACACAGACAGTATTTGTTTGATATGAAGTTTCATTGTACAACTGACTTGTAGGAATTTAGGTGTGAGCCCCAATAACCAAAACAATACACACAGTTAGAACTGAAATAGTCCGCAGGAGAGTAATACATTGGTACACAGCTATCATGGTGCCTAACAGTTTCTACTCTCCCTCTGCTTGTTCTATATATAGCACTGCATGTTAAGTTTGGAGCTTGGCTGTCTGAATCACAGGGGAGACATCATCCCTCATATCAGAGGAATGGGCTGGGATCTGGTTGTGCATCAGCAGCAAGGCAGGCAGCATCTAAATGTGATTTTCTGTTTGTAAACTCCCCCATGCGTGTCTTGGGACGAGGAAGTGAATTTAAAAGACATATGTCATTGTGATGACAAAGTTTCCCTACGCAGGAATGGCAAACCTTAACCCCTACCACATCTATCATCAACGAACCAGACGGTATCCTTGACTGGGCCACAGAGTGAATATGTTCTGGCAAACTCCAGTGCAGAAGTAGGCAAAACAGGGTGATTTGACTAATTGCCAACACCTTAGGACTGACTATTTGCTACATTAACTGATAGGAAGGGCAATGAGATTCATTTAGTGCAAAGTGCTCTGAGGCACTTAGATGTGAGCAAATGAGTATAAGTACATTCAGGGTAAGATGCACAAAGGCCTCCAGCCTGAGGCTATTGCGCAAAGTATATGTTTCACTTGCCACGCTACACTTTGACTGACTGTGGGTGTTGTGACTGCCCTGCCAGCACACTTGCCTCACAGGCCCTGCACCATACACTTTTTATTCACATTGCATGATCTGTACATGTTAGGTGGCATGACCTATGTATGTCAATGTTAGGATGTGGTATGGATGTAAACATTGTTGATGTTTGTATCTGATGGGGTCTCATGTGTGTCTTACTGGATTGGCCTGTTTAGCGTATGAATGTCCTATTTTTTGGTTAGACTGTGCAGATGTGTTTCATTGACCAGTTGCCTGTGTCCCCTCGTCAAAGTTGTTGTCTGAGCAGTATGACATTTGTGATGTAGCATTGTTAGGCAGGCACGTGAGGGACCCTGACGTATGCAGCATGTGTGTGTCGTTAGTGCTGTGTGGCTCCTATTGCTGTTTACTTAGGCTTATGTATGTGTCAGTTATGGACATTCGGCATTTAAGTGTACTGGTACCTTTGTCTTATTTCTAGGAGTAGTTGCAGATGTCATCCTCACCCCCTAATTTAGGAATGTATGTTCCAGGGTGGGGTTCCTGCCATTTGGTAGTATAGCTGCCCAGAGATGAGAGGTGTTATTGTCAACTGTGGTGGCAGTTAAGTTGCAGTTGTTGTATTTGCTACTGCATTACAGGTAGGGACCTAGTTGATGGGGAATAGTTTGTGCAAAACAAGTGCCTGGATGTGGATTCAGGGTAGTGTCCTTCCCACCTGTCACTGGTTTCCCTTGGCTCTCTTGTTGTAATTACAGGATGTCCCCATGGGACTGTAGTGGTGGCAGTATTTTGTCGTGCCCCGGCTATGGTCAGTACTGGGCATTCCCCCCTGCCGTGCCCCTTTCCCCATGCCACTTCATATATGTGCTAAGTTACATGCATTGTGTAGTAGGTATCCCCCCCCTGCTTACAGTCCCCATTATTGCATTGTAATTCCCCATGCGACTTACCCTGCATGTGCGTAGTGTCGTGGTAGTCTGCGCTGTCCAGTCCTTGTATCCCTGTGACGATCTCCTCTGGGATGACGGCTGCGACCATCTCCTCCATGTGGTCCAGAGCCTCCTGTTGTGCTGGACTCCCCCCTCCAGTCTGCATTGCTGCCTTCCTGTTCCTGGCCATTTTCTCTTTGGTCCTACGTTTACAGTCATGCCAGCGTTTCTTACACTCGGTGACTGTCCGGCGTTCTTCAGCCACACTGTTTATCTTGTCCACAATTTCTTTCCAGATGGCCTCTCTCCTACTGAGTGGCAATTTTGAGGATATGAAAAGTTGGTGCTGGTGTTCCGTCACCTCTTTCACCAGGATTTCCTGCTCCTCTGCACTGAAGCGACACTTTCTTTTTTTCTTTAACATGTCCTGGTTCCTGTGTGCTTCCTCCTGGCTGGGTCCTGGTCTGCTCTCATCCTCCTGGGGTCTGTTGGGGCATCTGGGATCCATTTTGGGTCTCCTCTCCTGTAAGTGCAGTTTTCACGCAAAAATGTCACGCAATAGCGTGAAAAAAAACGGCGTATTCACGATTGCGCTGTCGTAAATCGACCCACAGTGATTTGCGTCACTTTTATGTGGGTTTGCCTTACGACAGACCGACGCTGTTTGCGTCACGAAATAATGACTCCCACCTGTTGGTTGCGCCGCCGTACGTCAAAGTATAAATTTGACGCCCGAATGGCGCATCCAAATGGCGTTAGACGGCGCAAATTTTTTTGACACAAAACTGCGATAGCGCAGTTTTGCGTCAAAAAGTATAAATATGGGCCTCAGTGCTTTCTCATCAAGGTCCGTAGGAACTAGGCAAAAAACTTTGGGGCATATTTATACTCTGTTTGCACCAAATTAGTGTCATTTTTTTTTACTCTAATTCGGTGCAAAACTAACTCCATATTTATACTTTGGTGCTAGACCCCTCTAGCACCAAATTTATGGAGTTAAAGTAATTTTTTGAAAGTGGAGTCCTACTTTGCCCTAATGAGATGCAAGGTAGGCGTTCCCATGCAAAAAATGACTGTATGGCCTTAACACCATATTTAGGGGCATATTTATACTCTGCGGCGTATTTATACTCTGTTTGCACCGAATAAGTGTCATTTTTTTTTACTCTAATTCGGTGCAAAACTAACTCCATATTTATACTTTGGTGCTAGACCCCTCTAGCACCAAATTTATGGAGTTAAAGTCATTTTTTGAAAGTGGAGTCCTACTTTGCCCTAATGAGATGCAAGGTAGGCGTTCCCATGCAAAAAATTACTCTATGGCCTTAACACCATATTTAGGGGCATATTTATACTCTGCGGCGTATTTATACTCTGTTTGCACCGAATAAGTGTCATTTTTTTTACTCTAATTCGGTGCAAAACTAACTCCATATTTATACTTTGGTGCTAGACCCATCTAGCACCAAGGCCCTGATTTAAACTTTTTTTGCACCGCATTAACGTCATTTTATGACACAAAAGTGGCGCAAACTTACAAAATATTGGCCCTTATTTATACTTTTTGCTGCAAAACTGCGCTAACTCAGTTTTGCACCAAAAAGTTGAGCACCGGCTTGCACCATTTCTGTGCACCAGCCGGGCACCATATTTATGGAATGGTGCAAGCCGGTGCAAAGGGTAGGCTAGAGTTTAAAAAAATGACTTTAGTCGGTGGGGCTGGCAGTATAGAAGAAGAGGGTTTAGCACCAAAAAATGGCTTTAGGCAGGTTAGAGTAAAAAGAAATGACTCTAACCAGATTAGCGTCATTTTATGGTGCTAAACCTACCATACCACATGACTCCTGCCTTAGGAAAGGCAGGAGTCATGCCCACCACCCCAGTGGCCAGCACAGAGGACAGGGGTCCCCTGGGCATGGCCATTGCACCCGGTGCCATATATGGGGGCCCATTTCAGGGCCCCCTATGGCACTTTCAAAAATAAAATGCACTTACCTGTACTTACCTGGGATGGGGTCCCCCATCCTCGCAGTCCCTCTAGTGTGGGTGGGGGTGCCCCTAGGGCCTAGGGAGGGCACCTCTGGGCTTATTCCATGGTGTTCCACCATGGAAATAGGGCCACAGGTCCCCTAAGACCTGCCCTGACCCAGGTCTTAAAAAATGGGGCAAAGCAAGCTTTGCCCCATTTTTTGACCCTTCCTCCCTCCCTTGCACCATTTTTACATGGGAGTATAAATATGGTGTTAAGGCCATAGAGTCATTTTTTTGCACGGGAACGCCTACCTTGCATCTCATTAAGGCAAGGTAGGATTCCACTTCCAAAAAATGACTTTAACTCCATAAATTTGGTGCTAGACGGGTCTAGCACCAAAGTATAAATATGGAGTTAGTTTTGCACTGAATTAGAGTACAAAAAAAATGACGCTAATTCATTGCAAAAAGAGTATAAATACGCCCCTTAGCGTCAAAAAATGATGCTAATCTGGTCAGAATCATTTATTTTGACTCAAAACTGCCTAACGTAATTTTTTTTTTAAGCTAGCCTACCCTTTGCACCGGCTTGCACCATTCCATAAATATGGTGCCCAGCTGGTGCTAAAAAATGGTGCAAGCCGGTGCAAAACTTTTTGGGGCAAAACTGCCTTAGTGCAGTTTTGCACCAAAAAGTATAAATAAGGCCCTTTGTTCCAAATTAGGTCTATTACTTGCGGCCAATGGATGTGTCTTTGCCAACCTGACACATGCACACTTTTCTGATTTACTTGATCTGTTGTTGCATCTAAATTCTCTGATATTACCAGTGGTTTAATGGAGTGTTTGGGTATTCCTTCATAAAGACATGTTGAACAGACTACCCACAAGATAATCATGACTCCAACAAAGGTAGATCGAAATTGCTGCGACATACTCTAGGGCCCGTATTTATACTCCGTTTGCGCCAAATTTGCGTCGTTTTTTCGACGCAAATTCGGCGCAAAACTAACGCCATATTTATACTTTGGCGTTAGACGCGTCTAGCGCCAAAGTATGGGCAAAGAGCGTCATTTTTTAGCGTGAACGCCTTCCTTGCGTTAATGAGATGCAAGGAAGGCGTTCCCGTCTATAAAAATGACGGCGACGCAAATGCGTCGTATTTATACTCCCGGCCAAAAATCACGCCCGGGAGGTGGCGGGTCAAAAAACCCTGCATTTGCGCCACTTTTTAACGCCTGGGTCAGGGTAGGCGTTAAGGGGCCTGTGGGCTCAAAATGAGCCCACAGGTGCCCTCCCCTGCCCCCAGGGACCCCCCCCTGCCACCCCTGCCCACCCCAGGAGGACACCCAAGGATGGAGGGACCCACCCCAGGGACATTCAGGTAAGTTCACGTAAGTATAATTTTTTATATTTTTCAATTTTTTTTGGGTGGCATAGGGGGGCCTTATTTGTGCCCCCCTACATGCCACTATGCCCAATGACCATGCCCAGGGGACATAAGTCCCCTGGGCATGGCCATTGGGCAAGGGGGCATGACTCCTGTCTTTACTAAGACAGGAGTCATTTAAATGGCGTCTGGGCGTCGAAAAAATGGCGCAAATCGGGTTAAGACGATTTTTTAGCGTCAACCCGACTTGCGTCATTTTAAGACGCCCTAGTGCCATTTTCCCCCTACGCCGGCGCTGCCTGGTCTACTTGGTTTTTTTCCACGCACACCAGGCAGCGCCGTTTAGCGTCAAAAAGTATAAATATGGCCTAGGTTTCTTGTTGGCACTGTAAGAATAGAAAACAATTTTAATACTTTTAACCCAGCGACTCATGGAGAGATCTTTCTCCATATACATACCTACTTTTTCGTTTCTAGTCTGAGCTGGGTGTTTTGTCCTAAGAGGCTGAAAATGGAAATTTTGCCTGGTCCATGAGTCTTAATATTCCTAAAAACCATCTGATCTCAAGTCTTCAGACTGAACCACTGAAGACGTATTAGCCCAGATTTATGAAAAGTGGTGCAGCACTTAGTGCAGCGCCACTTTTCTTGCACTCCCCCATAACGCCACCATGTGTGCACTGTATTTAAAATACAATGCACCATGGTGATAGCATCATAATTTTTGGCGCTAGTCCAGCGCTTTGCAGGACTAACGTCAAAAATGTTGATGCTAAATCTGCAAAGCACCCAGAGGCCCGTGGATCACAATAGGAGCCTCTTTTTAACTCCTGCACTTAGCAGGCATTAAAAAATGCTGATAAAAAAGGCACAAAGGAATATCATAGATTCCTTTACACCATTTTTACGTCCCCCGCAGCACCGGAGTGCCCCCCTTGCATACATCATGCCTGGCGCAGGCATAATGTGGCGCAAGGGGTTACAAAGTGGTGCAATGCAAGCATTGGACCACTTTGTAAATATGGAGAGGCTTGCCCTTCCAACGTCACATTAGTCTAAGAAATGAGGCTAATGTGGCGTTGGAATGGCATTGGGCCATCATAAATCCTGGTCTTTGTGTTTTTCACATACTGATTTCCTATACATAGCCCATTCAAGTTTTTTCTGGTTGATTTCCTACTAATACCTATCAGATGCCACGTTACATCAAGTGCACAGGAGGTGCAACGAGCATGTATGCTCACTCTCTGTGCCTTTGGATATTTTGAAGAAACGCCTGCAATTGCTTGGGCAGCCCTGTCTGTAATAAAAATGTCTCTGGTGCTGGGTGTGCACAAGTACAATCTCAATGGGGTGGACCCTCATCAAATGGCCTCATTACATGGCCCTATGCAAATGAGGAAACACTGTGTCTCTGCACCTGTGCTGTATTACATACACTAATACTGATATAAGTGGTGTAGCGTAGGGAAAGATACATAAATATTATGCATCACAGTGAAGACATTAATTGATCACTGGAAAAATGTTTTAATTCTGGCACTCACACTTTGTGTGCACAAATTTATACTTGCCTAGCTAAGTCACGCTCATCCTCCTAAGAAAACACATATAATACATAGTGTTGACTCAATGCACAACACTAAAACAGATATAGACACATTACATCACGAACAAATATATACATCACAATTCCCAGACAATAGGTACTGAGTGCATTAGCACTCAAAACTTCCAACACTGTTTAGAAAAGTGGGCTGCCAAGCATTTTTTCCAAGGACCGTCCTCTATGTGAGATATTGATGATCTATGCCATCACTATTGGAAAATTGTTCAAACTGAATAAGTGGGGTACAATATTCTATCTTAATCTTTCAGTTCATAAATTCATAGCACTCCTCAGGTTGTTGGTCGACGCGTTTCGGCCCTCCATCAATTGGCCTCATCAGGACATAGGAAATGGTACCTATATATAGAATAGCAAATGTGTACATTCATTCTTATAGCTGTGCCTATGTTATCAGCAATACCACCAGGGTCAAATAACACCCTGTTCCCCAACAAGTATATTCTTCACCTTGTGGGCAATTCAATTTTGTTGTTAAAACTAAATATCCTGTGATGCTTATTGGAAAATGAACAGACAAACATTATGTGTTATACAATAAAGGAATTTGGAAAGATATGGTGAGGTAAACACTCATATATAGGTGCACATTAAAAGATGTGGTGAGGTAAACACTGCGTTCCCAAAAGAACCAAACCAGAGAAAAGTTTATTCAATTGAATCAACACCCAGAGTGAAGCATTGACCCAATAGGGAGCCTTAATCCTTCCAAGTAACAAGTGCAAACTAGATTTGTAAGTGTGATATGGGGGCACACGCAGTAGCCTTTAAAGCGGTCACAAGAATATCTAAGTGTACAAATATATGGAAGCAAGAACTGCTAAAATTCTTTAAAAACATGTATCTATGTAGGTGCAGTAGGCGTTGTTATGGCTCAGTTACAAACGTTAGCTCCAAAGGTATTTAGGGAGAACCTGACTGTACACATCAAATAAAAAAAGTTATCCCATAGGTTTGAGAATATGCCTCTAGCTATTAAAAAATCATGAGTATGTCTAAAAAGAGAGAGAAATTTCTTACTTCCAATCCATTTTAATACAAGTCCACAACTTACAAAGCCTGAAATACGCCTATGACTTGCTGAAAGAAAACATTGGCATACACAAGTCCGGTATGGTTCTGGGATGCAGCTGCTCATTAGAGACTGCAACATGATGCTCGCGTGTTTGCGGCAGCCATATTTGAATATTCAACAGGTCTAAAGGACGCAAACCAAGCAGAAAGGAACTACTCCTGTCTAGCGCCGACCCGTTTTGTTTGACGGCCATATTTGACTATACTTTTGGGCAAAGATCTATGGGAAAGCTTACACTGAAAAAAGTGCCACTTTTCTTGCGCCCCCCCCAATGCCACCATGTGTGCACCGTATTTAAAAAACGGTGCACCATGGCGGTAGTCAGGGGGACTAGCATCATAATTTTTGGTGCTAGTCTGTCATTTTGCAGGACTAGCTTCAAAAATGTTGATACTAATCCTGCAAAGCACCCAGAGGCCCATTGATCACAGTGGGAGCCTCTTTTTAACTCCTGCAGGCATTAAAAAATGCTGATAAAATGGCACAAAGTAATGTCATAGATTCCTTTGTGCCATTTTTATGGTTCCCCTGGCGCTGGAACGCCACCTTGCATACATTATGACTGGCGCAGGCATAATGTGGCACAAGGGATTACAAAATGGCGCAATGTAAGCATTGTAAATATGGCATGGCTTGCCCCTCCAATGCCCCATTAGCGTAAAAAAAAGACGCTAATGTGGCGTTGGAATGGCGTTAGGCCAACATAAATTTGTGTCTTTGTGTTTTTCACATACTGATTTTCTATGCATAGCCCTATTATGTTTTTTCTGGTTGGTTTCCTACTACTACCAATCAGATGCCATGTTACATCACGTGCACCAGAGGTGCAATAGGCATGTATTCTCACTTTTGTGCCTTTGGTTATTTCAGAAAGGCCTGCAAATGCTTGGGCAGCCCTGTCTGTAATACAAATTGCTCTGAAGCTGGATGTGTACAAGTGCAATCTGAATGGGGTAGACCCTCATCAAATGGCCTAATTACATGGCTCCATGCAAATGAGGAAACGCTTTGTCTCTGCACCCGTGCTGTATTACATACACTGGTCTAGACTCAAAGGAGCTGCTAAGGGATGCACTTACATTACACCACATAAAGATGATGCACAGTCAGTCCATTCTCAAAGGCACCCTTGAAAATGGAGTAAGAGGGTTTCATGGACCCCCCAGAAAAGCCCTTACAAACTGGTGCAGGAGCATACTGCACCTCTCTGTAGGGGAATAGATGCTCCCCTTTCAAATGCTGAGTTGCCACCTGCAAATTGGACGAGCAGCTTCGAACAGCCTGTCCATACTTTATTAGTGCACTGTTCTCAGTGCAAGAGCAGGCTTATTGCTGCATTGGTAACAGTGCATTTGTTGTGATATGGTGCACTATCCCAGTCTGTGCCCTGCACACAATCTTGAGCATGCGCCATGACACGGAGTGGGACACTGTGCTATATCCATTGAATGGACACGTGCTGTGAAACCTAACAATGCCAACTAAAGAAGCTGGATAGACCATCTTGGAAGCCTTCACACGCACCTGCATCACCTCTCCTCACTGTCACTCAGCCTTGGAATTGGTTCATTATGCTGGAGTGCAGTGGTACCAAACAAACCACACTAGAGTATGTTGCCAATTCAAATCATGCTAACACAATCACAAACTAAGAAAAAGAGCATTCCTCTTTTTTAAGGATTTCCCTTGTCTGCATTAAAGAGAGTGGCAGTAATGTGTTGCGTTCACTGTGCACTTCATTGATTTTAACTGAGCTTTCCAAGAGCACAGAGGGAGCTTTATGTAGCACTGGTTACACGAAATGGATGAGGGCAATGGAAATGCTCAAAAAAACCAGAACGCTCATCTATACTCAATTAGTCAACTAACACAGTATAAAGGATGCTAACCAATCAAAATACAGTCATTACATGAAGTCCAATCACAACACCAAGAAACCTGACTTTCTCTTAACATAATTCAGACTGTGGCTCTCCTGGCAAAACAATTATTCATTGAATGCAGGGGATGTACTTTCTTGAAATAGTGGATTACAGTGAATCATGCAGAATATCTCTGTCCAGATATCTAAAGTGAAGTGCTTCAGTGATTGTCCCATGCAAATATGCATCAAATTAATTTAATTGCTGCTGACAACCCATATGCAGTAATTGTTTTTTATTAGACTGCATCAGGCTGATAATATCAATGGGAGTGCAACTGTTACAACTGTAAAGTACGTTTAAGGCTACCACGGTGTTTCTCTTTTGAAGATGTGAGCACAAACATATGACAGTGCAGGAAACATGGCAGGGAAGTACCATGGTCCGCAAGGAGTATTGCCAAGAACAACTTGCTCTTTAGATTTGGACAATGTTCTACACAGTGGACATAGTCATGCAGGCTGTTGCACATATGTGTTCTATAATGGAAGATGTAATATTTAATGTCCAAGAACTTAGGGCCTGATCTAGAGTTCAGCAGGGAGGTTACTCGGTCACAAACAAGACAAATATCCAGTCTCCTGTATTACAAGTTCCATAGGCTTCAATGGAATTGTAATATGGTGCATGAGATATCTGTCATGTTTGTGACAGAATAACCCCTTCCGCCAATCTCTAAATCAAGCCCTTAATCTGTATGAGCAATCTTTGACATAACATGCAGTATTCTTCCAATATTCTCAGCCCTCATCCAGCATAATTTAGCAGGCCCTGCAATTGTGTTGAAAATAAAGCCGCTGTGTCCAATGCTCTGACCTGTCCTTGTAAAAGCTGTACAAAAATAATAGATACCTATGAACCTTTTATGGAAGCCTTAGAAGAACTGTGAACTTCCAAGTCCAATGCTGATGTGCCTGATGTGCTCATGGTTTACTGGCACACTTTTAGAAGGGAACAAATGTCCTAGGGCTTTAGATTGCTCTCCACGTACTACAGCTTCTGGTATTTTTCTTGGCATCCTTGCATGGCAATATTCAATTGATATCCGGACTAGTAGCTGTTGTGAATGTAGCAAAAAGTGCAATACAAATGCTTCACAGTAATGAGTCTTTCAATAGCCTGATCAACTCCAATAACCATGTAAGTACCAATGAGCATCTTAGTGTCATTAATCTGTCTATCATTGAAGCACTAAGATAATAAATAATGGATCAGCAAAAATGTTCCTTCTCTAACTGTCAATGGCTACTATTACCTCAGTATTTTGACATTTTAGATACTGTGTTTTCCTGAACTTAATCAGCATCTTAGCCAGGAAATACTCCAAGACTATGAAAAACAACTACTGTTAAAGTGCAATGTCATTGACACTATTCCTCACTACCAAGAAATTGACCTTTTCTCTACTGTTCAATTTACTATATAATCAAGTATGTTCAAGTACTCATCAGTCCTAGAACTGGTGGACATACCTTGAAAAATGGATCAGACAGAGAAAGTTTTCTTTACACAGGTTGAGAAGATATAACAGATTCTCTAAGTTTTGCCAGTGTGTTCTTGTGGGCTAGGAGAAACTTCAGTGGCCTCCGCTAATGGAAAACTGGACTAAGGTCAACTATGTCTCAAAAAAGACTGAGCCATGTTACAATATGCAACATAAATAGACAATGGATCAATTGAAACATAGACAGCAATAAAAGAAGTTGTCCTCCTCACTGAACAGCATAAGAACATATTTTTGTTTTCAAACTCAGCTCATTAGTTTATTATAGACACCTAGAGCAAGAAAGAATGGCTTCTGATTAGTCAAGTGGTATTTTAAGGCTCAAGAATGTCACTAAGAACATTTAGTTTATTGTTTTGATTCCACTCTTGTTTGTTTGGTGCATGAAGAGGAAGGTTCATGGACATGTTTTTCAACAATTTATAGAATTACTTTCCAGAATGTAAAAAAACAATAAAGCATACTTGTAGACTGTGACTACATGCCTTTTTTTCTCACTATTTCAATTCAAAACTATGCAGTTGTGTATGTATTTTGGAGCCTGCTGCTAACAGGACACGGTCAATTTGTACTGGGTCAATGAAAAGTCCCCCAGGCTGCCACTTTCCCTGCCAGAAATGTACCATCACTTACTCTCCTGATAAGAACAATGCTGGGAATACCATTTCTTCTGTTCTGCAGTGTTGGTCATACAGAATGCTGTGACTACATAAACACTCATAGTACTCAATGTGACAGGGACCTGCAGTTATGCTTCCCCTGTGGTCGCTATGTCCATAACAAATATCCTTGAAAACCAATGCTGCTTCCTTCTCCCTCACAATCAGGCTCAAAACGTTGAGTGTTAGGTTGAAAGAGGACTTGTTTTCTCTTTTTCTCTACTAAATACATGTTCACTAGCTAGAATCACTTAAAAGAGGCATCACATGCTAGCAGCAGAACTACACGTTAGACATCTTGTACTATTTATGCACATGCAGTCCTTGCCATGTGTGAGCAAGAAAGTATAGACTGCTATCCTTGTCTTGAAACTGATATTAGTGTTAGGTAAAGCTCGGACAACTGGTGAAAATGCTGTGTCAGTGCTTTATGATAATGAAGCTTGGTAAACAGCTTTCCATTACAGAAAAGCCAAACTGATTGCAATTACCAAGTGGATGTGAGATCTTGGGGTTCAAAATGGAACCACAGGAAAGAGAGGACACAGAATGTAAAATGAGTGTTTGATGAAAGGGGTGCATGGTGAATAGAGTGCAAAGTGGATGCAAGGTTCCCATGTTGGGTTTAGAGAGCAAAAGGTGAGCCTCCAAGGGTTGGAGAAGGTTTACAGGGTTTAGTTATGCTGGAGGTGTGACTGAGGCAAGGTTCCCTTGCACACACTGACCTCCTACCACAGGACTCAGCAGTGCACGTTTCCTCAACACACTAAGAAAAGATGCAATGTGGACATCAGTGCAAGACATCCTCTCACACACAGGATAACGATTGTGCATCACCACTCTCTTCTTAAAACATATAGAGAATAGGTCTGTCAGGGATGTGAGGAATGAACCTCTAAGGAATGTAAGGAATGAATACAGTCCTGGCACAAACAGAACAGATACCACATTGGCATTAGCAATGCTAATGTCTCTCTCCCACATAAAACAGTTACTACATGGGCATCAGGAGCACAATCTTCTCTCACACATTCACGGCAGGTACCACATACCCATTTGGTTAGACAAAGTATGCTTGACTCGATATTCATAACAATTGTCGAGTATAGATTTGTGAATAAACTAAATATATAGTACAAATGTCAGTATGTAAACAATAGCGCTGTAAACAGGACAACAAAAGCGGCCATTAAACAATTAAAAAAAAATATTCTGCTAAATTGCTTAATTTGGGCTTATCTATTCAGTGTTCATAACACATCTTTTACCCAGATCAATGGTACACAATTCACCCTAACTCAAAGAATGGAAGATTGAGTCAGTTTAATTACCAAGTAGCCTCTGTTCAAACCAATATGCAACCATGACATATAAGCGATCTGAGGTAGACAACAGCCTTAGCATCAAGAAGGAAGCTGCATTTACAGATACGATGAAGGAGTATATCTACTGCAACATTTGTAAAGATGCAGCCACTTTTAAAGAAACTCTGATGCCCTTGAGTGCCCTTGATCACAATTCAAAATTCCTCATAAGTCATGACGATTATTTGTTGTGCTGCATATCATTTTCAGACAACAGCCAGATTGCATCAGCAGCCTCTGAAATTTCAGAAAACGTGTCCTGATTTTAGCTTTCTGGGGCACTAATGATGACAAACATAAATTCCTAATTTTTTCATGTATTGCACTATTTTTGGTAGGAAATGTTTTCAGGTTTATGGTTTGATTCCATCAAGATGGTGTTCAGGTGTGGCACGCTATTGTCATAAATACAGAATGTTAACACTCTACCAGAAAACTATAGTGAAGCTGCAGTAGAAAAATGGGGAATAACCTGACAGGCTGCAAATCATGCTGGTAGCATGTTTTACTCGGAATATCAGACTATTTTCCCACATGGCTGAGTAAGATAGTACGAAGTTATTGAAAATGTGCTGTCATGTTAGCTTCTGCAGCATCTTCCATTGCAAGTATGAGAAAATCAAGAGAGGAAACAGTTTTCTCTCAGAAATGGTTCAGCAAATCCCAGCAGATGATCAGTATTTTTAACAGGATAAAATCACCTTAGAATATACCACAATTCCTCAACATAGTTTGGTACCACCAACAAACGATTTGTATTGGGACCAAAATATGTTATCACATTTCATATGTGATCCCTTTTGTGACCCTTAAAAACAGGCTCTCATTACAATGCATTTCTATGGGGACTGTGCCCCATAGTACTTTGAAAGGCTGCCACAAATTGTGATGTCATCAATAATATCATTGTAATATTGGAGGCCGTAAGCACTGCATGGCAGGGGCGCAAGTTATATTTAGCGCGGTAAAAAATAACTGGGGAATTTTAATGTTTTTTGTTTTCTGAACAATACCTTTCATCTTATTTCAATGCCTAACGATAACAATGTTTAACCTTTGTATTGTTTCAGTGAATTTGTGTGATTATTTAACATACGCTAAGATGTTATCATTTCTAACTATCACATCACTGTAATCTCTATTTCTTTACAGTGAATTTCTGTTTTTTTTTTAATATAGGGTAATATCTTAGTACCATATGTAACTGTAATGTCATTTAAACTTTTTGTAATACATTTCTCATGTTTTTGATCAGATCCAAAAACTACTTCTCTGAGCAGGGCCTTCTGATCAAATCCTCAATTTATTTAAAATCTTATTTTCCTAGATTGCGGTCAGCTAATCTGATCTTCTCTTGGTATCAGAGAATTGGTACAGATTCTGCGTTACCAAAAGGGCAAACAGTAGGAAAAGCTTCCTCAGTCATTTTCTAAATTTAAAGTACCATGGGGCTCCCTTAGGAGCTCCGCTGGGCTAACTGTGCAGATATACCTAACTTTTTAACCCCTTCAATCTTAATCCTGGCAGCTCTTTAAGCACACATTGCTCACAAATGACTAAATAGACATACACCAAATTACAAAAAGCATGCTTTGTGACTAAATTTCGAACTCTTTGGCCAAATCTGGTATAATCCTGTTGAGGCATTTTTCTGAATTGGTGGAAAAGATTCCTATAGAAATTAATATGGGAAATCAACTTTATGAAACACCCCTCTTTTCCTTGCCATCCATTTGACGGATCAACTTTCCATGAATGAGCCATGATGGATGAACTTTTATTTGACTATTTTTATCCAGATTCCCACCAAACAGAAGGTCGGGCAGCTCCACATCACAATGCTTTATTCATTCACCTCACTTTATTGTATCGATAAATTATTTCTTAATATTTTTGCGTTTCACGTTGTACATAACTAAGGGCCAAATGTACGCAGGTTCAGATATGCGACTCTCAAATTCCTTAAAGGAAAACGAGATGCATTACAAATGTTTACAGTGACATTCACAACGGGGAATGGGTCCCTTTTGCGAATGGGTTAGCACCCATTTGAAATGGGTGCAAACTGCGATTGTTTTGTGATTCGCGGTCACAAAACAATCCTACATTGCACTGCGAGTCGCAATTGGAAAAGAACACCCCTTCCTAATTGCGAGTCACAAACCCATTTTGCGATTCGGTAACCAGGTTACTGAATTGCAAAACTGGGTTTGTGCATCACGATGTGCTTTTTGCACATCGCAAACAACCAAATTCACTGTTTGCGAAGTGCAAAAAGCTACCTGCATGTGGCCCTTACTTTGTTGTTGTATGTCCAAGGAATATACATTTCTCTTGTATTTACTTTGAAATATATGTATCATTATTCTGTTGAGATGCAATTGTATCTTCTCTAAAAATGACTCTTATGGGAAAGTGCCCATTCACTCTTTGTGATGGCTAAACAAGGAAAATGCTAAAAATAAATCAACCTGTTGGTACTGAAGCACAGATAAACAAGAAACCTTTGATACACGTGTGTTTCTAGGAAGTATACACCTGTACATTGAGCATGGTAAAGAAGAGCTGGAACTAAACTTATTGATCTAAGGTCACTTGAAAAATACCAAGCCATCGAATACTCTCCACAAAACATTTAGGCCCATATTTATACTTTTTGACGCAAAACTGCGCTAACGCAGTTTTGCGTCAAAAAAATTAGCGCCGGCTAACGCCATTCTGAAGCGCCATGCGGGCGCCGTATTTATTGAATGACGTTAGCCGGCGTTAGCCGCCGGCGCCGTCTGGTGTGCGTTAAAAAAAACGACGTACACCAGGCAGCGCCAGCGTAGGGGAAAATGGAGCTTGGGCGTCAAGAAATGGGGCAAGTCAGGTTGAGGCAATTTTTGCGCCTCAACCCGATTTGCGCCATTTTTTTTTCCACTCCCAACCCCCATAGAAATGACTCCTGTCTTAGCAAAGACAGGAGTCATGCCCCCTTGCCCAATGGCCATGCCCAGGGGACTTCTGTCCCCTGGGCATGGTCATTGGGTATAGTGGCATGTAGGGGGGCACAAATCAGGCCCCCCTATGCCACAAACAAAAAAAAAAAAAAATCTTACCTGAACTTACCTTAATGTCCCTGGGATGGGTCCCTCCAGCCTTGGGTGTCCTCCTGGGGTGGGCAAGGGTGACGGGGGGGGTCCCTGGGGGCATGGGAGGGCACCTCTGGGCTCCTTCAGAGCCCACAGGTCCCTTAACGCCTGCCTTTTGCAGGCGCTAAAAAATGGCGCAAAAGCGGCCGTACGTCATTTTTTTTGACCCGCCCACTCCCGGGCGTGATTTTTGCCCGGGAGTATAAATCCGACGCACATGCCTCGGAGTCGATTTTTTAGACGGGAACGCCTACCTTGCATCTCATTAACGCAAAGTAGGTGTCCACGCTAAAAAATGACGCCAACTCCATGGACTTTGGCGCTAGACGCGTCTAACGCCAAAGTATAAATATGGAGTTCGTTTTGCGTCGAAATTGCGTCAAAAAAACCAACGCAATTCCGGCGCAAACGGAGTATAAATATGCCCCTTACTGCTCATCATTGGCACCTCATTTATCCTCTCCAGATGCAGAGGTTCTGAACACTCTGCATCTGGAGATCCTAAAAAGAAACATTTGGATAGAAAGAGCGCAATAGCCTGGTGTGATTTAGTGTGCCTGGGTCACACTCAGGGAAACATATTAATAAACAAGCAATGTGTGCTCTTTACTAATACATATAAATTCTTCAGTTACACAAATGAATAAAGTTAATGCCCAATACGTAGACAGGCGATCAGATCCGACCCTCTTCAGCCATAAAAAAAATGGGAGCCTGGAACTCAACAAACTAATTTCGAAACAAATATTGAAGCCATTCTTAAGGAAATACACAAGGGACTCAAGTATTAACATTTCAAGAAGCAATGCATGCCCACCAATTGAAAACATCTAAAAAGTACAGTAACTGTTGTACTCAACTTTTTTACCCAATATGTTTGAATTTCCTGAAATTTGCAGTGTCGATTACTTCGGAAGCATTGTAAGTAACGGAAAAGTCCTTTGTAATTCAGAAGAAAAAGCTTGTTCAAGTCGTTTACAAAGGGCATCATTTTCCTGTCTGGTTTAGCTGGCCTTGCTAGGTAGTGCAAGAAATATACCAGTGGTGTGGAAGCGAAAACATCATAAGCTGCTATGTGAATTTACACCACCCACATACATGGCAACATGTATTTAGAAAGCGGTGATCTGACTGGGATACAGTTTAAAAGTATACCAGTAACACATTGAAAAGAAAAGTGGCTCTGCCATAGAGAAATTACCCTGATGCTGGAGGGTAATGGCTCGGCCTTTCCACCCAAAAAAAGAGGGGTGTCACTTAGTAGGCATTAGACACTGGGGAGAGGGACAGGAACAGACAGAAGAAAAAAGGGCCTTTGAAAATATGGGGGCAGGAACTGCTACCATTCTTTTCAATTGTCTCTTTTGACTTTTTGGAGCACACCACAACAGGAGTGACCCAGTTCTAGCACTGAGAGAGAGGATGACACCTCATTTTCATTGGAGAGTGGTTAGTTGGAAAACCAGAGCTCCTCCAGGTGGAGGATGGTCTTGATAAACTTTTACAGTACACCATGAGATGGACTGCTGGAAAATAGGGTCGATATTGTGTTAAAAAGTAATCCAAATTGAGTGAAGGGAATACTTCAAACACTGGCTAGTGCAAAGGTTAAGACTATTACCTCTTCACCAACTCCTCTGAACACTGAAAGGACAACATTTTTTGAAAGAAAGACTTTTACTCACTGCTGGAAGAAGTCGTCTCTGGGGCTCTTGACTCCCAATGGCACCCAGGAACTGCAACTGCTCTTCAAAGGTCAACTGTTTAGCCTGCTGGTATCTGCTATAGGGACACAAAAACCCACTAAAATGCCTAACCCCAACAAGGCAGCTGACTACAGAGGACTGAGCCCTGCAGGAGTCCTAGCTGGAGAGAGACTTGGGCCCACATTTTAACTTTGGCAGTAAATGCCACATACTGCCGCGGCGATGGCTGCCAAAAGCGCGTCGCCGCGGCTAACATCCGGCCACCATAATATGACCACAGCCGGATTTCCGCCACAAGAAGGGTGGAAATCCAGCTGTGGTCATGCTGGCGGACAGTGCTAAGGTGGCGCTACTACCACCAGCAGCGCCACACCAATAGACCGCCCCCAGCCGTATTATAAAAAATAATACTGCCTGGCTGTGTTCTGCTGGCGGGCGCTGCTGGCGGTAGAACCCCCCCCATTCCGTCCCCTGCCGGAATACCACCTGGATTCAGGTAAGTCGGGTTTCCGACACAGGGGCATGGAGGGGTGTTGTGTGTGTGTGGGTGTGTGTGTGTATGAATGTGTGAGTGTGTGCGTGCATGCACATGAGTGTGTAGTGTTGTTTGCATGTGTGTGTGCATGTGTGAGACTGCATGTATGAATGCAAATGTGAACGCGTGACTCCGTGTAAGTTTGGATGTGTGTACAGATGTGTGAGTGAATGAATGGATGTATGCATGTATGAATGTGTGTATGCCTGTGTGAGTGAGTGTGTGAATGCGTGGTGGGTGCCTGCGAGTGTGTGTGTATTGGAGGATTGGAAGGAGGGAGACTGGATGGAAGGGGTGGGGGCAGTATGGTGAGTGTTGTGGGATTGGGCCTCCTACCAGTGACAGGAAAGAAGTTCCCTGTCACTTGTAGGGCCTACCGCCAAGAAATCCATGGCGGTAGGCAGGGTCATAATGCCCCCGGCGGGACAGTAGCGGCCGCCGGGTTGGAGATTGTTATCTCCAGCCCAGCGGCTGCTACCACCATGGCGGTCAGCGGTCGGTGTGGTACATTGGCGGGTTGGCTTCAGCCAACGTCATAATGTGGCGGTATGTACCACCAGCCTGTTGGTGGCACTACCGCCACATTTCCACTGACCGCCGGGGTCATAATGACCCTCTTGGTTACTTAAAGCTATCAATAACGACTTAAAGGACTGAAAGAGGGACCAGGAAGAACTTTTCCAGCAGTTGCAGAAAAGTGTTGTGGATCCATTTCAACTTAGAGGAGTACGGGAGTTTAGCTTAGCCTCGGCTTGCAGGCCTGTACCCTTTTACCTTGATAAACATGCTGTGTTTTATTATTAAACTTTTATTCATTTTAAAAGTAGTGCAGTTCCAGAATTTCAATAGAAATGTTTTTACGTTATAATCAGTTGCCACCCCATGAAAACGTCATTATCAGTAATGTATGTGCATGGTCTGGAACTGGTTTGGGTAGTGCCAGAAGGGTATGCCATTACCAGATTGGGCACCAGGGTTGTAGAGGAGGAGGACTGGTTATTGTATTCCTGCAAGTCCTCAGTTGTATCTTGGAGGCCAGCGGATCCCTAGAAAGGGAGGTTTGTGAACGAGGGTCTTTTAGATTATCTCAAAATAATGTATTGCTTCTTTAAGGGATGATAGCCTATAGTCCACCTGGCCCGAACGCCCAGTTTTTAGAGCACTGAGACCAAATCATAAGCCTGGATATTTTGATAGTCATTTCGTATGTTTGAGGGATTTTAATTTTCATTTTTAACTAGATAAGGAGAAGGACATCAAACTTTTTCTTGAATTATGAAGGACTTTGGGATGTTCCAAATTGTTAATGCGGCAACACATACTGTGGGGCATCAGCCTGATGGGGTTTTCACTAATATTAATGAAGTAGAAATTGATAAAATCCTGCTACTTAGTAGGACTGATCACTTGTAATTTTCTTTTCTTATGCTGCAAAACCTGTGAGGTTTGCAGCTGTCAGGACTTTCTAAATGGATCGGATCAGTGTACTGCAATTGTAACCAGGATAAATTAACAGAGTTCAGATAACTTTTTGTAGAAGCAGTATTAAGGATTCCCCACGCGTTTCTCACTGTGGATGGAAGTATGAGGCATATTATGTTGAGCAGAGCACATCTTTGGACCGCAATGGGAAGTTGGACGAAAGCAACAATTGCTGTAATTAATTCCTTCATGACACGTTGTCCTGAGGAGGGTCTCAGGGACTGTTTGAGCCGGAGGAGACCAAAACATCAACCATAGACCCTCACGATGAAACTCATCTCATTTCTGCTGGAACATTTCATGAATGATTCTAATTGCCTGTACGGCATCAGACAGGACTGATTAATTATTAACTGTTGTTTCTATGAGATAGTCAGGGGGTTGTTGCGCTTCATGTGTCTCCTAGATGTGGAGTTAGTGGAGCTGGAGTAGGTTACCTGTGCTTGTATACATGAATATTCAGTGTTGTTGCTGCTCTAATTTCCTATATAAACTGGATGATCATATAAAGTTCTTATCCAATTTATATTACACCTTATGTGGATTTATTCAAATAAAGAATTGGTCCGTGCTTGGACTAGAATATTAAATGTTGATATTCATCTATATTGAGTTTATTATCAGTCCTCCTTGCACATTTGTTACATTAGAATGTGAAACCTGTGAAGCATCGTCAGTGAGAAGAATTCAGGGAACCGGAAATGGGGGAATACCTTAGAGAGGGAGATGGAGGATAAACTGGCCAGAACACGTTGGAAGGTGGGGGACAGTAATACTGATCTTGCAGAGAGTTTTAATGACTGGCTCCGTACTGGTGTGGATGAAGTCGCTCCCATGAGGAACATTAAGAAAAGAGGATGCAAAACCTCGGCACAATGGTTTTCTGAGGATTTGAAAACCCTCCAAAGAAAATGCCAAGGGCAAGAAAGAAGATGGAGAATATATCCTATCCCAGATAATAAACGGGAAAATAGAGAATTGTTGAACAGCTACAAGAGAGCCATAAAGGAAGCTAAAGTGGCTTTCTACTCTCAGAAGATTGAGGAAGCTATATATATTCGGAGGAGTTGTTCAAACTAGATAAGAGGCTCATTTGCTTACAACCAGAGGTGCTGCCACCCCTAATCAAGCAGATACATGGGTCCTTACGACAAAAGAAATACATAGCTATTTTTTACACTTTTAGAGGACTGGGACAAAGTGTTGCTGCTGCATCAGCTGGTACAACTCAGCCGACAAAAAAAACAGTGGTTGTCCCACTCTGAGATTTTATTGCATTGAAAATTGGTTCATAACGAATTTGTGGTAAACATATTTAGCTTTGTAGACCTTTACCAATCTGCAATGTCCAGCTTTGCCCTGTAGGTACAGTTCAAGAACCAGAAATTTGACCAAGTTCAAAACTTTCGATTAAGGAAGGAAGGTAAATTTATCCCAGTGGCAATGCTTAGTCAGTGTCTATGGAATATATCTTTGTCCCACTCCAGCTTTCTAAGCCAGAACCAATGACTTCAGTGAGGGATCAATGATGACCCAATTTCAAGGGATGCTTGCTTGCTGCAGCATTAGAACTTGCACTGCTAAAGACTTTTAGCTCCAAAACTCAGACAAAGTCCCAAGGTAAAAATTTTGATATGTGAGATTTGCTTGGTTACCCGAACACCACTCCATTGGCCTTAACTAGCACCTGGTATCTGGTAAGCCATGTACAGAACATTAGTGCCTTACTTTTGAGGCACATTTTTGCCATTACATGTTAAAAATGTATATCTCAAATTTTCTTTTTTCACATTTTGATCATTGTGGTATGTTTATTAGATCTTTAACTATTTCTCTAAATCGGTTTGAAGTTTTTTTGGGGTATATCTCTTGTCTTTAAGAGTGTTGGTACTGCTTTAACGTAACATCTACCTCAATGGGAATTGCCTGTGCATGTGCCTTAGCCTAGGGGCTCAGCCAGTTTCCCTGAGAACAGTGTTAAGATCTAATCAGGATGCATTTACAACAATCCTGAACATGAGCTGCACTGTATTGGAAAGGTACATACTCCACACCCACACTTACTGCTACCATCTAGTAACTTCCTGCCAATAACTTGTAATTACAAGTTAAATCCAATGGAAAGGGTACTAGCTGTGCGTACACAGATTTATTAGGCAGTATTAGCATGCCTCTTGTGTTTAGGACATACATTTAATACCTGCTCTGAACAGGTGGTAAATGTTGTAGGGGACTGGTGTAAGTTTGGGGTTGAAGCAATGTGGAGGGTTAGATGGTAATGGGTAGAATAATGGTGGGCAGGAAAGTACATCACATGGCCCCACCCAGTCTTGATGGACAGTCATGGAATAGGATCAAACTTCAAAGCAACCTTTTTCCAAGGCAATTTTACTGGTTAGATTTTCTGGCCAATAAAATCAGGTCAGTAATTCTCACAGCTGGTAAATCTTTGGTTCAGGAACAAAGTCCCACAGGTAAATAAGTGGATAAGAATTCCACACAGAAATTATGCCTCACCCAATTTATAATTGATGTTCAAATTGGTAAAGGAACTCCCATTCCAAATTGTTAATCCACTTTATGACAAATGCCATAATTTACACTAAAATCCTACATGTTATGTCTTGTTCACCATATTTTTATGACCCACTGATGCACCCTTGAATCTACCCTCGTATTGTGTCAGTACTCACTTTACCTCTTTCAACTAACATTATTTTTAATCTTATGCTCAATAAACTACATAAATAAGGTGTACATGAAATTAAAGAAAGAAATTGAGCCTATATTTATAATTTGTGACGCAAAACTGTGCAAACACAGTTTTGAGTCAAAAAGTATAACGCCTGCTTGCGTCATTCCAGAGCGTCTTACAGGAGTCATGCCCACCAGCCCAATGACCAGCACAGGGGACCAGTGTCCCCTGGGCATAGTCATTCCACCCAGTGCCATGCAGGGGGGCCCATGTCAGGGCCCCCAATGGCACTTCTTTTTTTTACAAATACTTACCTATACATACCCTACTTACCTGGGATGGGTTCCCCCATGCTGTGATGTCCCTCTGGTGTGGGTGGGGGTGTTCCTGGGGCTTGAGGTGGGCACCTGTGGGCCCTTTCCAAGGTGTTTGACCATGGAAATGGATTCACAGGTCTCCTAACACCTGCTCTGACCCAGGTGTTAAATTATGGCACTAAGCAGGCTTAGTGCCATTATTTAGGCCCACCTCCCACCCATCACTTTTTTTCCACAGGAGGATAAATATGGCGCTAGGGGCTTTGAATCATTTTTTGAATGGGAACGCCTACCTTGTAATCTCATTGACACAAGGTGGTTTCACGCATCCAAAAAGTGACTTTAACTCCAATATTTTGACACTAGACGGGTCTAGCATCAAAATATAAATATGGAGTTAAGTTTGCACTGAATTTGCATTAAAAAAATTGACGCTAATTCAGCTCAGAGTATTAATATGCCCCAGGGTGCCTACATGATTCCACGCAACTCATTTCCTCATATTTTACCGACTTGTTCAAAATAATACGGAGCAAGTTTGTTTTTAAATGCGTTTTTTGCCCACCATAATTGGTCCATATCCCACAACCAAACCGTTTTTACTTATTCATATTTTCATTGAGTCGGTCCCACACTCCCATCTTCCGATGCAGGTCCCTTCGACTTTCTTCCTCCTTCTACTTCTGATCTCCCCTTCCTCTTTGTGTTTTACTACAGTTTACCAAGTTTTTCCTCAACAAATGTTACGTAGCACCTACATCGGTGTAATTTAAACAAATTATTTGTTTTTCTATTAATTACTTCTCTGTGATAAACATCACTATTAATGTGAAAAAGTGCTTTATGCAAATTTAATTTACATATCATATTTACTGTTAAGCCGTACTGTGGCCAATACACAAAAACGTTTAAGAGTTAGGGAAGTAGTAGCACACGAGTACTGTTTCTCGTACCTCAAACTTTGTCAATTAGCCCAGAAATATATAAGACCCTATTAGTAAAAATGAGAAAAGGGCACAGTCGTTTCTATTCATACTGATTATTTATGATTGTCCCTTGAATGTTCATAGTAAATGTCCACTTAGATGCCTTTGTGAAATGACCCCAAAACATTCGAGGGAATGCAGCAAGCTCCATGGGACTACTACTTTACGTACTCGAAATGCCTTTGTGAATAGGTACATTATGTACCTGCCTGCATGAGTATTTTCCGCAAACGAAAGATTCTATCTGCTGCTATTTATTATTTTAAAATGGTACAATAACTCATACTTGTGAGGAGTGGACTTTTCCATTGGCCGCAGCGCCTTCAGCAGAAGGATGTTAGAATTTTCTGGATGGCTTTTTCCTTAACTTATCCTTAAATGTCAAATTCACATACTGCTACAAATGTATTGGTTTCGGTGGAGCCTTAAATGTGTTGGAATTGCAATGGCAACAACAACAATCAATTGCTTTAAAAGTGAGTTTCAGAAGGTCCAAACAATTGCTACAATTGCGACTGTATCTGCCACTCATACTTAAAAAATGTTTGGTACAGGGAGGGAAAAAGACACGTTTGGAAACAGATCAGCTTAAGAAAAGGAGAGAACAAAACAAAAGCATTGCTGCAGTTGAAAATTGCAAATACATTCAAAATCCATGCCAGTCACGCTTTTAGGTCGATTTGTTCATTAAGGAATCACCCAAATCTAGGTGTAAAGTTACATTGTATCTTTAACCACTTCGCTGCCAGGCCTTTTCCCCCTCCTGTGCCAGGCCTTTTTTTGCCTATTTGGGGCAGTTCGCGCTTAGGCCCGCATAACTTTTTGTCCACATAAGCTAAGCAAGCCAAATTTGCGTCCTTTTTTTCCAACATCCTAGGGATTCTGGAGGTACCCAGACTTTGTGGGTTCCCCTGAAAGAGGCCAAGAAATTGGCCAAAATACAGGGAAAATTTTGTTTTTTTCAAAAAAATTGGAAAAAGTGGCTGCAGAAGAAGGCTTGTGGTTTTTCCCCTGAAAATGGCATCAACAAAGGGTTTGCGGTGCTAAACTCAGCAGCTTCCCAGCTTTCAGGAACAGGCAGATGTGAATCAGAAAACCCAATTTTTCAACACAATTTTGGCATTTTTCTGGGACATACCCCATTTTTGCAATTTTTTGTGCTTTCAGCCTCCTTCCAGTCAGTGACAGAAATGGGCATGAAACCAATGCTGGATCCCAGAAACCTAAACATTTCTGAAACCTAGACAAAATTCTGAATTCAGCAAGGGGTCATTTGTGTAGATCCTACAAGGGTTTCCTACAGAAAATAACAACTGAAAAAGAAAAATATTGAAATTTAGGTGAAAAAAACATAAATGTTTCTCTACGTTTTACTCTGTAACTTTTCCCTGCAATGTCAGATTATCGAAAGCAATATACCGTTACGTCTGCTGGACTCCTATGGTTGCGGGGCTATATAGGGCTTGTAGGTTCATCAAGAACCCGAGGAACCCAGAGCCAATAAATGAGCTGCACCCTGACGTGCGTTTTCATTCTATAACGGGTATACAGCCATTCATTTGCTGAAATATAAAGAGTAAAAAATTGCTATCAAGTAAACCTTTGTATTTCCAAAAAGGGCACAAGATAAGGTGTTTAGGAGCAGTGGTTATTTGCACATCTCTGAATTCCGGGGTGACCATACTAGCATGTGAATTACAGGGCTTTTCTTAAATGGATGTCTTTTTTACACACTCTCCTATATTTGGAAGGAAAAAATGTAGAGAAAGACAAGGGGCAATAACACTTGTTTTGCTAATCTATGTTCCCCCAAGTCTCCCGATAAAAATGATACCTCACTTGTGTGGGTAGGCCTAGCGCCCGCGACAGGAAACGCCCCAAAGCGCAACGTGGACACATCCAAATTTTTGGAAGACAACAGAGGTGTTTTTTGCGAAGTGCCTACCTGTAGATTTTGGCCTCTAGCTCAGCCGGCACCTAGGGAAACCTACCAAACCTGTGCATGTCTGAAAACTAGAGACCTAGGGGAATCCAAGGAGGGGTGACTTGCGGGGCTCGGACCAGGTTCTGTTACCCAGAATCCTTTGCAAACCTCAAAATTTGGCTAAAAAAAACACATGTTCCTCACATTTCTGTGGCAGAAAGATCTGGAATCTGAGAGGAGCCACAAATTTCCTTTCACCCAGCGTTCCCCCAAGTCTCCCGATAAAAATGATACCTCACTTGTGTGGGTAGGCCTAGGGCCCGCAACAGGAAACGCCCCAAAGCGCAACGTGGACACATCCAAATTTTTGGAAGACAACAGAGGTGATTTTTGCGAAGTGCCTACCTGTAGATTTTGGCCTCTAGCTCAGCCGGCACCTAGGGAAACCTACCAAACCTGTGCATTTCTGAAAACTAGAGACCTAGGGGAATCCAAGGAGGGGTGACATGCGGGGCTCGGACCAGGTTCTGTTACCCAGAATCCTTTGCAAACCTCAAAATTTGGCTAAAAAAACACATGTTCCTCACATTTCTGTGTCTGAAAGTTCTGGAATCTGAGAGGAGCCACAAATTTCCTTCCACCCAGCGTTGCCCCAAGTCTCCCGATAAAAATGATACCTCACTTGTGTGGGTAGGCCTAGTGCCGGCAACAGGAAACACCCCAAAGCGCAACGTGGACACATCCTAAATTTTGGAAAAAAACAGAGGTGTTATTTGCGAAGTGCCTACCTGTAGATTTTGGCCTCTAGCTCAGCCGGCACCTAGGGAAACCTACCAAACCTGTGCATTTCTGAAAACTAGAGACCTAGGGGAATCCAAGGAGGGGTGACTTGCGGGGCTCGGACCAGGTTCTGTTACCCAGAATCCTTTGCAAACCTCAAAAATTGGCTAAAAAAACACATGTTCCTCACATTTCTGTGGCAGAAAGTTCTGGAATCTGAGAGGAGCTACAAATTTCCTTCCACCCAGCGTTCCCCCAAGTCTCCCGATAAAAATGATACCTCACTTGCGTGGGTAGGCCTAGCGCCGGCGACAGGAAACACCCCAAAGCGCAACGTGGACACATCCTAAATTTTGGAAAAAAACAGAGGTGTTTTTTGCGAAGTGCCTACCTGTAGATTTTGGCCTCTAGCTCAGCCGGCACCTAGGGAAACCTACCAAACCTGTGCATTTCTGAAAACTAGAGACCTAGGGGAATCCAAGGAGGGGTGACTTGCGGGGCTCGGACCAGGTTCTGTTACCCAGAATCCTTTGCAAACCTCAAAATTTGGCTAAAGAAACACATGTTCCTCACATTTCTGTGGCAGAAAGTTCTGGAATCTGAGAGGAGCTACAAATTTCCTTCCACCCGGCGTTCCCCCAAGTCTCCCGATAAAAATGATACCTCACTTGCGTGGGTAGGCCTAGCGCCGGCGACAGGAAACACCCCAAAGCGCAACGTGGACACATCCTAAATTTTGGAAAAAAACAGAGGTGTTTTTTGCGAAGTGCCTACCTGTAGATTTTGGCCTCTAGCTCAGCCGGCACCTAGGGAAACCTACCAAACCTGTGCATTTCTGAAAACTAGAGACCTAGGGGAATCCAAGGAGGGGTGACTTGCGGGGCTCGGACTAGGTTCTGTTACCCAGAATCCTTTGCAAACCTCAAAATTTGGCTAAAAAAACACATGTTCCTCACATTTCTGTGTCAGAAAGTTCTGGAATCTGAGAGGAGCTACAAATTTCCTTCCACCCAGCGTTCCCCCAAGTCTCCCGATAAAAATGATACCTCACTTGTGTGGGTAGGCCTAGTGCCGGAGACAGGAAACACCCCAAAGCGCAACATGGACACATCCTAAATTTTGGAAAAAAACAGAGGTGTTTTTTGCGAAGTGCCTACCTGTAGAGTTTGGCCTCTAGCTCAGCCGGCACCTAGGGAAACCTACCAAACCTGTGCATTTCTGAAAACTAGAGACCTAGGGGAATCCAAGGAGGGGTGACTTGCGGGGCTCGGACCAGGTTCTGTTACCCAGAATCCTTTGCAAACCTCAAAATTTGGCTAAAAAAACACATGTTCCTCACATTTCTGTGGCAGAAAGTTCTGGAATCTGAGAGGAGCTACAAATTTCCTTCCACCCAGCGTTCCCCCAAGTCTCCTGATAAAAATGATACCTCACTTGCGTGGGTAGGCCTAGCGCCGGCGACAGGAAACACCCCAAAGCGCAACGTGGACACATCCTAAATTTTGGAAAAAAACAGAGGTGTTTTTTGCGAAGTGCCTACCTGTAGATTTTGGCCTCTAGCTCAGCCGGCACCTAGGGAAACCTACCAAACCTGTGCATTTCTGAAAACTAGAGACCTAGGGGAATCCAAGGAGGGGTGACTTGCGGGGCTCGGACCAGGTTCTGTTACCCAGAATCCTTTGCAAACCTCAAAATTTGGCTAAAAAAACACATGTTCCTCACATTTCTGTGGCAGAAAGTTCTGGAATCTGAGAGGAGCTACAAATTTCCTTCCACCCAGCGTTCCCCCAAGTCTCCCGATAAAAATGATACCTCACTTGCGTGGGTAGGCCTAGCGCCGGCGACAGGAAACACCCCAAAGCGCAACGTGGACACATCCTAAATTTTGGAAAAAAACAGAGGTGTTTTTTGCGAAGTGCCTACCTGTAGATTTTGGCCTCTAGCTCAGCCGGCACCTAGGGAAACCTACCAAACCTGTGCATTTCTGAAAACTAGAGACCTAGGGGAATCCAAGGAGGGGTGACTTGCGGGGCTCGGACCAGGTTCTGTTACCCAGAATCCTTTGCAAACCTCAAAATTTGGCTAAAGAAACACATGTTCCTCACATTTCTGTGGCAGAAAGTTCTGGAATCTGAGAGGAGCTACAAATTTCCTTCCACCCAGCGTTCCCCCAAGTCTCCCGATAAAAATGATACCTCACTTGCGTGGGTAGGCCTAGCGCCGGCGACAGGAAACACCCCAAAGCGCAACGTGGACACATCCTAAATTTTGGAAAAAAACAGAGGTGTTTTTTGCGAAGTGCCTACCTGTAGATTTTGGCCTCTAGCTCAGCCGGCACCTAGGGAAACCTACCAAACCTGTGCATTTCTGAAAACTAGAGACCTAGGGGAATCCAAGGAGGGGTGACTTGCGGGGCTCGGACTAGGTTCTGTTACCCAGAATCCTTTGCAAACCTCAAAATGTGGCTAAAAAAACACATGTTCCTCACATTTCTGTGTCAGAAAGTTCTGGAATCTGAGAGGAGCTACAAATTTCCTTCCACCCAGCGTTCCCCCAAGTCTCCCGATAAAAATGATACCTCACTTGTGTGGGTAGGCCTAGTGCCGGAGACAGGAAACACCCCAAAGCGCAACGTGGACACATCCTAAATTTTGGAAAAAAACAGAGGTGTTTTTTGCGAAGTGCCTACCTGTAGAGTTTGGCCTCTAGCTCAGCCGGCACCTAGGGAAACCTACCAAACCTGTGCATTTCTGAAAACTAGAGACCTAGGGGAATCCAAGGAGGGGTGACTTGCGGAGCTCGGACCAGGTTCTGTTACCCAGAATCCTTTGCAAACCTCAAAATTTGGCTAATAAAACACATGTTCCTCACATTTCGGTGACAGAAAGTTCTGGAATCTAAGAGGAGCCACAAATTTCCTTCCACCCAGCGTTCCCCCAAGTCTCCCGATAAAAATGATACCTCACTTGTGTGGGTAGGCCTAGCGCCCGCAACAGGAAATGGCCCAAAACACAACCTGGACACATCAAATTTTTTCATAGAAAACAGGGCCTACCTGTGGATTTTGGCCTCTAGCTCAGCCGGCACCTGGGGAAACCTAGCAAACCAGCGCATTTTTGAAAACTAGAAACCCAGGGGAATCCAAGATGGGGTGAATTGTGGGGCTCTGACCAGGTTCTGTTACCCAGAATCCTTTGCAAACCTCAAATTTTGGCTAAAAAAACATGTTTTCCTCACATTTCAGTGACAGAAAGTTCTGGAATCTGAGAGGAGCCACAAATTTCCTTCCACCTAGCGTTCCCCCAAGTCTCCTGATAAAAATGATACCTCACTGGTGTGGGTAGGCCTAGCGCCCGCGACAGGAAATGGCCCAAAACACAACGTGGACACATCACATTTTTTCATAGAAAACAGTGCCTACCTGTGGATTTTGGCCTCTAGCTCAGCCGGGCCCAGGGGGGGCAGAAATGGCCTAAAATAAATTTGTCCCCCACCCCCCAACCCCCCTGCCCCCCCGGGAGCGACCCTTGCCTATGGGGTCGCCCCCCCTTGCGTGACATTGGTGCCAAAAAAAAAATCCCCGGTGCCTAGTGGTTTCTGCCCCCCTTGGGGGCAGATTGACCTACAATCGGCCAATCTGCCCCCAAGGGGGGCAGAAATGGTCTAAATACAATTTGCCCCCCAGGGGAGGGACCCTTGCCTAATGGGTCGCTCCCCATCTCTACAAAAACAAACAAACAAACAAACAAAAAAAAACACAAAAAAAACAATTTGCCCTGGCGCCTAGTGGTTTCTGCCCCCCCGGGGGCAGATCAGCCTAATACCAATAGGCCGATCTGCCCCCAGGGAGGGCAGAAATGGCCTAAAATAAATTTACCCCCCCAACCCCCCCGGGGAGCGACCCTTGCCTGCAAGGTCGCTCCCCTTGCGTGACGGCGCAAAAAAAAGATCCCTGGTGCCTAGTGGTTTCTGCCCCCCTTGGGGGCAGATTGACCTACAATCGGCCAATCTGCCTCCAAGGGGGGCAGAAATGGTCTAAATACAATTTGCCCCCCAGGGGAGCGACCCTTGCCTAATGCGTCGCTCCCCATCTCTAAAAAAACAAACAAACAAAAACAAAACCCACACAAAAAAAAAATTGCCCTGGCGCCTAAAGGTTTCTGCCCCCCCGGGGGCAGATCGGCCTAATACCAATAGGCCGATCTGCCCCCAGGGGGGCAGAAATGGCCTAAAATAAATTTGCCCCCCCACCCCCCCCAGGGAGCGACCCTTGCCTGCAAGGTCGCTCCCCTTGCGTGACGGCGCAAAAAAAAAGATCCCTGGTGCCTAGTGGTTTCTGCCCCCATTGGGGGCAGATTGACCTACAATCGGCCAATCTGCCCCCAAAGGGGGCAGAAATGGTCTAAATACAATTTGCCCCCCAGGGGAGCGACCCTTGCCTAATGCGTCGCTCCCCATCTCTAAAAAAACAAACAAACAAAAAAAAAAACACAAAAAAACTATTTGCCCAGGCGCCTAGAGGTTTCTGCCCCCCCTGTGGGCAGATCGGCCTAATACCAATAGGCCGATCTGCCCCCAGGGGGGGCAGAAATGGGCTAAAATAAATTTGCCCCCTCACACCCCCCCCCCTCCGGGGAGCGACCCTTGCCTACAAGGTCGCTCCCCTTGCGTGACGGCGCAAAAAAAAGATCCCTGGTGCCTAGTGGTTTCTGCCCCCCTTGGGGGCAGATTGACCTACAATCGGCCAATCTGCCCCCAAGGGGGGCAGAAATGGTCTAAATACAATTTGCCCCCCAGGGGAGCGACCCTTGCCTAATGCGTCGCTCCCCATCTCTAAAAAAACAAACAAACAAAAAAAAAACACAAAAAAACGATTTGCCCAGGCGCCTAGAGGTTTCTGCCCCCCCTGTGGGCAGATCGGCCTAATACTAATAGGCCGATCTGCCCCCAGGGGGGGCAGAAATGGCCTAAAATAAATTTGCCCCCCTCACCCCCCCCCCCGGGGAGCGACCCTTGCCTACAAGGTCGCTCCCCTTTCGTGACGGCGCAAAAAAAAGATCCCTGGTGCCTAGTGGTTTCTGCCCCCCTTGGGGGCAGATTGACCTAAAATCGGCCGATCTGCCCCCAAAGCGGGCAGAAATGGCCTAAATACAATTTGCCCCTCCAGGGTAGCGACCCTTGCCTAAGGGGACGCTCCCCATCTGTAAAACACAACAACAACAAAAATCCCTGGTGCCTAGTGGTTTCTGCCCCCCGTGGGGGCAGATCGGCCTAATAAAAATAGGCTGATCTGCCCCCATGGGGGGCAGAAATGGCCTAAAATAAATTTGCCCCCCATGGGAACGACCCTTGCCTAAGGGGTCGCTCCCCTTACGCGAAAAACAAACAAACAAAAAAAAATCCCTGGTGTCTAGTGGTTTCTGCCCCCCTTGGGGGCAGATTGGCCTCATAAAAATAAGCCAATCTGCCCCCAAAGGGGGCAGAAATGGCCTAAATATAATTTCCCCCCTATGGGAGCGACCCTTGCCTAAGGGGTCGCATCCCACACCTAAAACACAAAAGAAAACAAATCAAAAAAAAAAAAGTATCCCTGGTGTCTAGAGGTTTCTGCCCCCCCTGGGGGCAGATCGGCCTATTATTAGGCTGATCTGCCCCCAGGGGGGGCAGAAAAGGCCTTAAAAAAAAATGACCCCCTGGGAGCGACCCTTGCCCAAGGGGTCGCTCCCTTCTGTCAATTACATCTAAAAAAAAAAAAATCCCTGGTGTCTAGTGGGGTTTCAAAAGCCGGATTGCAAGCAATCCGGCTTTTGAAACCCTCGGAGAGACTTCAAAGGGAAGGAAATACATTTCCTTCCCTTTGAAGCCCCACCGGGCCTCTCCCACGTGATCGAAAGAGAAATGCTGAGCATTTCTCTTTCGATCGCGCTGGAAGGGAGGTTGTGTGATTGTCAGCGCGCGCTCGCGCGCTGACGTCACGGGGGGTGGGGGGGGGTCGGGGGTTGAAGGGGAAGGGATTCCCCTGTCAGCCCTGACCTAGGGGGGTGGGGGGGCGGCCCTCGGGAGGAGCACTAGCGCTTCTCCCGAGGGCAGCATTCAGGATGTAATGGTTACGTCCATGGCGCCACATGGGCGCTGCCATGGACGTAACCATTACGTCCGTGGCGGGGAAGGGGTTAAAGAGTAGGACTTAATGCACCTAATTCCACGTTTCGCTATTGGCATTTGCATAGTGTATGAGGAAAATATCTAGACCAGGTTTTCCTCTGAATTCTGGAAACAGTAGTACTCAGTTTACAAAGGACATGATTAAACGGACTACAAGAAATCAATTGGACTAGAAAAAATACTTGAAATCTCTGTACTTAACTACGTCTTGATATCTTTAAGGTAACCACAAATTCACGAATATTCACCATTTTGTACCTCCAAAATGGTCCTTTCATTTTTGACTCCATCAACCAGAATCATTTGCATGGTTAAAGTATTTAACTCCTGCTTAAGCTGTTAAACATGCAATGACAAAGCCAATAATTCTTGCCTTTGGGAGGTATTGGTGTTAGAAATGGGGTCTTTGGTTGACAGTCAGGTTACCCCCTGTTGAAGCAAGGACCCACACTCTAGTCAGGGTAAAAGAGAATCACCCTCAGCTAACCCCTGCTTACCCCCTTGGTAGCTTGGCAGAGCAGTAGGCTTAACTTCAGAGTGCTAGGTGTAAAGTATTTGTACCAACACACACAGTAACTTAATGAAAACACTGCAAAATGACACAACACCAGTTTAGAAAAATAGGAAATATTTATCTAAACAAAACAAGACCAAAACGCCACAAATCCACAATACACAAGTCAAGTTATCAATTAATAATCAAAAAGAGTCTTTAAGTAGTTTTAAACTCACACTAGCACTGGTAGCATGAAAATGTACCTGGTGCGCTTCAAAAATAACCCAGCATGGGCGGGTGTGCATCAAAAAGGGCTTGCGATGCATCGATATCACTCACGAGCAAGATCCTGCATCGTTTCCCCCTTCTGCCGAGTTGGTGTGCGTCAGTTCTTCTCTCTGCAGGAGAGCGATGCGTCGATTCGGTCTGCACACGGGTCCAGGCAGGCCTTGCGTTGTTTTTGCACGCACAACAATGGTTCGTGTCAGCAATCCGTCCGCACGATGATGCGATCTCCCAGCCTCCATCAGCGATGCTGCATGTCGTTTCTCCTGCTCCATGGGTCGATTTTTCTGTCACATTTCCTGCAAGCGTCGATTCTCAGCTGCGGAGCCGGCAGTGCGTCGTTTCTTTAGCCACAGATCGGAGTCGCATCAATCTTTTCCCCGCACGCCGCTCTGTGCGTGGATTTCTTCCTCTTAGGCTTCCAGCTTCTCCTTTCAGGGTCCCAGGAACTGGATGGGCACCACAGGGCAGAATAGGAGTCTCTCCAGAGACTCCAGGTGCTGGCAGAGAGAAGTCTTTACTGTCTCTGAGACTTCAAACAACAGGAGGCAAGCTTTAACTCAAGCCCTTGGAGATTTTGTCACAAGATGGAAGGCACACAAAGGCCAGTCTTTGCCCTCTTACTCTGACAGAAGCAGCAACTGCAGGATAGCTCCACTAAGCACAGTCACAGGCAGGGCAGCTCTTCTTCCTCAGCTCTTCAGCTCTTCTCCAGGCAGAGGTTCCTCTTGTTTCCAGAAGTGTTTCTAAAGTCTGTGGTTTTGGGTGCCCTTCTTATACCCAATTTCTCCTTTGAAGAAGGCCTACTTCAAAGTAAAGTCTCTTTTGAATGTGAAATCCTCCCTTGCCCAGGCCAGGACCCAGACACTCACCAAGGAGTCGGAGACTGCATTGTGTGAGGGCAGGCACAGCCCTTACAGGTGTGAGTGACCACTCTTCCCCTTCCTCCTAGCACAGATGGCTCATCAGGGAATGCAGACTACACCCCAGCTCCCTTTGTGTCACTGTCTAGTGTGAGGTACAACCTGCCCAACTGTCAAACTGACCCAGATAGGGAATCCACAAACAGGCAGAGTCACAGAAATGGTATAAGCAAGAAAATGCTCACTTTCTAAAAGTGGCATTTTCAAACACACAATCTTAAAATCAACTTTACTAACATATGTATTTTTAAATTGTGAGCTCAGAGACCCCACACTCCACATGTCCATCTGCTCCCAAAGGGAATCTACACTTAAATCAGATTTAAAGGTAGCCCCCATGTTAACCTATGAGAGGGACATGCCTTGCAACAGTGAAAAACTAATTTAGCAATATGTCACTGTCAGGACATATAAAACACATTACTATGGCCCTCATTTCGACCTCAGCGGTCATTTTTAAAGACCGCCGAGGTACCGCCATGCTGAAGACCACCAGTGCAGGCGGTTTTACGTGCAGCGTAATATGACTGCTGGCAGCCCTCCGTCCTTTTTCGTACGGAGAGCCGCCGGCAGGCATACTGGCGGTCGGTGGGGAAGTTGAGGCTGCTCCACCTCCACCGCCACGTCATCAGAACACCGCCCACTGAATCACGTCCCATGATTCGGCGTGGTGGTGTTCTGGTGACGGGGTGCTAGCGGCGGAGCAGCCCCCATGGATCCCGTTCCCTCCCGGAGAATCACCGGACCAGGTAAGGTGATCGTCTGTTAGGGGAGGAGGGTGGCGGGGTGTTGTGTGTTGTGTGCGTGCATGGGGGTGTGCGTGAGAGTGTGTAGAGGGGGTGTGTGACTGCGTGTATGCATGCGGGGGTATCTTGTGTGTTTGGGAATGTGTGCGTGTCTGTCTGTTTGTATGTCTGTGAGTATTTGTGCATGTATGTCTGTATGTATGTGTGCGTGTATGACTGTGTGTGTCTGTTGGAATGTTTTTTAGTATGTGTGCGGGTATGTGTGGTGGTAGTGTCTGTGAACGTGTAGGGGGGTGTGTCGATGTTGGGGGGGTGGGGAGGGGGCTCCTGCCACCTTTGGGGGGTGGTAGGTGGATCAGTGGTGTGGGGGGAGGACTCAGGGTGGAGGAGGAGGGTGGGGGAGACCCCTATCAGTGTCAGGTAACAAATTCCCTGGCAGTGATAGTGCCTTCCGCCATGGATTCCAGGGCGGTACAAAACCCCACGAAATCCATGGCGGTATGCAGGGTTGTGATACCCCCGGCGGTGTTGTGACAGCCACTGGTCTGGAGACCAAAGTCTTCAGCCCAGCGGTCGTTACTATGCTGGAGGTCGGAGCGGAGAAATGGCTGTTTAGCATGGTAGTCACTGCCATGCTTGTAATGCCATTTTTTTTTCCGCCGGCCTGTTGGCGGTATTACCGCAATTTCTCTGCCGACCACCAGGGTTGTAATGAGGATGAGGATGAGGACAACAGAACATCAGTGATCAGACAATACTTCCAATGACACACAGGTAGGAGGACAGTGTTATTTCACATTTCAATTACATTTGTTTGAATTTCAGTGGCACTAGCATGCTAATATTTCCCACCTCTATGCCCACTTACTGTTCCCTCTGGCAATTCATTTTGCAGTTGTTGGTGGCCTCATATTTACTCCTGGTGTGATCACTGCAGCCAGCTACAGGTCATTAATCTATGCTCATTTTCTGTACAGTTGATTTGCAATGTTTGTACCAGTTTCAATGAATACATAATTGATAAACATGATATACTCCAAAATGTTCCAGTCTGTTTGGAGCACAGGTGCATTGTCCAAGGAGACATAGGAAGGGGAGCAATGGCAGTTCAAGGTGGACAGGGTGACAGAGTGGGACACAAGGGTGACAATAAAGAGTGTTTCATTTCCTGGCGGGGGTCTTGGCAAGTGTCTCTGGCTTCTGTCTGGATCACAGGGAACGTTTGCAGGTTGGTTATCCTTCTGCAGGGGGAGGGGTGCTGGTGGACTGTGAGTCCTGTGGCGGGGCCTCCTGGCCACTAGCGGCAGCGAAGGTGGAAGGCTGTTGAGATGTCTGGCTAGTGACAGGGGCCCGCTGTTGTGTGACTGCCTCCCTCATAATGTTGGCCATGTCTGCCAACACTCCTGCGATGGAGATCTGGGTGTTGTTGATGGCCTATAAGTCCTCCCTGATCCCCTGGTACTGTCCCTCCTGCAGCCGCCTGTTCTCCTGCACATTGTCCAGGATCTGGTCCATCATGTCCTGGGAATGTTGAAAGGCTCCCAGGATCTCTGCAAGTGCCTCCTGGAGAGTTGGTTCCCTGGACCTGTCCTTCCCCTGGCGCACAGCACCGCTCCCAGTTTCCCTGTTGTCCTGTGCCTCTGTCCCCTGAACCGTGTGCCCACTGCCACTGACCCCAGGTCCCTGTTTGTCTTGGGTATGAGGTGTGGCCTGAGGTCCCTGTAGAGGTGGACACACTGCTGATTGACGTGTCCTGGGGACATATGTGTGGGTACGCTGGATGGGTGCTGTGGTGGTGTTTCCTGATGGGAGAGGCTCTGTGGTGGTGTGTGACTGGGCCTTGGTAACCGGCTGTCCAGAGGTCCCGGATGGGCCAGGGTGATCATCCAGATCCTGAAGACCAGTGTTGCTGTCATCACTGTGGGCCTCTTCAGTTGGGTGACTGGATATTGCTGGCACCTCCTCTCCGCTGACATTGGTTGGGGTACCTGAGGGGATGTAAATGATGTGTTATGGTTTCTGTGTCTGACATTTTGTGAATCTGTGGCTTGCCCTCTTTGGTTGTATTTGCCCTGGCAGCTTTCACTTTTGTATGATGGTGTATGGTGGGATTGTTAGTTCTCTATGCTGTGCATGCTTTAGCGATGAGTGTCCATGTAGGGCTGTGAGAGGTGTCCATGCATTGGTAGAGCATGCAGGGCTTGGCATTGGGATGAGTGAGATGTGATGGTGGGGTGTGTGGGAAGTGGTGGAGAGATGGGAGTGATGGTGAGGGTGGGGGTATGTGATGGCATACAGGTAAGGGGATGATAGAAGTAGAGAGTTGACTTACCAGAGTCCAGTCCTCTTCCTACTCTGGCCAGGCCCTCAGGATGCATTATTGCCAAGACTTGCTCCTCCCATGCTGTTAGTTGTGGGGGAGGAGGTGGGGGTCCACCGCCAGTCCTCTGTACAGTGAGCTGGTGTCTTGCTGCAATGGAAAGTACCTTCCCCCATAGGTCGTTCCACCTCTTCCTGATGTCATCCCTAGTTCTTTGGTGCTGTCCCACGCATTGACCCTATCCACGTTTCTCCGCCATCGCTCCATCTTCCTAGCTATCGATATCTGCTGCACCTGTGCGCCAAATGGCTGTGACTCTACCCTGATGATTTCCTCCACCATGACCCACAACTCCTCATCGGTGAACAGGGGATGCTTTTGTGGGGACATGGGTGTGTGTATGTTTTGCAGAGTGTTATGTGTGAAGTGCTGGGGTGTGTGGTGCGTGGTAGATGAATAGGTAGTTGTGATATGTGTGGGCAGTTCTATTAGGGTTTGGCGTAGCAAAGTGTAACCGCCTTATTGTGTTTGCCAATGTCAGCTGTGAGGAGGTGCTGCGGCTACCCAGTCCCCCACCAGAAGACGCTCTCAATGATTACAGCAACTCAGGAGTTCTGGATCTGGATGAACTCCCTGGCCCATCTGGTACCACTGGTCAGTCGGCTATCCTATCCCCCACACCCAGTCCACCACATCCCCCCTCTGAATCTAACACCACAGCAGCCAGCCAACACTCCCACACCTATGTCCCCAGGACACATCAATCAGTATTGTGCCCATCTGTACACGGTCCCAAGTCCATACCAAACAGGCATGACAATGAGGGTCCTGGTGTCAGTGGAAGTGGGCACACTGTTGAGGGGACACAGGCACAGGGGGCCAGGGACACTCGGAGGACAGACCCCGGGAACCGACTGCCCAGAGGCACTTACAAATGTCTTAGGGGAATACCAACAATCCCAGGACAGGATGGGTAAGGTGATCACCATCATGTAGGAGAACCAGCGGCTGCAGGGGATAGCCTACCAGGAGATCATGCAGCACTTGGAGGGCATAAATGCCAACATGGCCTACATTGTAGGGGTGCTCGGTGACATGGCCAAAACCATGCAGGAGGACAGAGCACACCAGCATGCCACTTCCACTAGCCACTCCTCCCAGCAGCCTTCCACATCTGCTTCCGCTAGTGGACAGGAGGGCCTGCCACAGGACCCACAGGCCACCAGTACCCCTCCCCCTGCAGAAGGTGAACCACCCCTCAAACTTTCCCTGTGACCCAGACAGACACCAGAAACAGTTGCCAAGACCACTGCCAGAAAATGAGCCCCTCCTGAATGACCCCCTTGTGTTCCACTGTGTCACCTTGTCCATTTTAAACTGTCCTTGCTCCCCTCCCTTTGACCCCCTTGGACACTGGACTTGTGCTACAAACAGGCTGGCGCACTACACTGGACTAATCCCAACCATCAGCCCACTCCATTGCACTTTGCATAGTTTACCCATTTTTCAAATAAACACCATTGGACACAACTTGAGTAATAGTGTTTTATCTGTAGGAAATGTACAATGTATTTACTGTATTGAACTGCATGATCCTGACCAAATCTCCAGTGATATGTTGATCCATACTACATATGTGTCTCAGCAGTTTGTACATATCACAGCATTACACTGCTGAAACCCCACCAACATCTGCAATGAGGGAAGGCATAGGTGACAGTCAGGTAGGATGCAAAGTTAGTGACTGGCATTATTCTACAGCCACAAAGCACTAAACCTAAAAGTGTAATATATAGGTCAACAGTCTTACCAGAGCTTCAGTGGAAGTATTTTTGCTGTATCATTTGTGTCCTGTCATCCACATCCTCTTCCTCCTCCTCACTGTCCTCAGTGTCCACTGCTGCCACAGGTGCATTGTCACCCCCCTCCTCCTGTAGATAGGGCACACGACATCTGATGTCCAAATTGTGCAACATGCAGCACACAATAACAATCTTGCGGGCCTTCGTAGGGGAGTAGCATAGGGATCCACCTGTAAGATGGAGGCACCTGAACCATGGCCTTCAGGAGACCAAAGGTCCTTTCAACAATCCTCCTGGTACACCCATGAGCATAATTGTACCTATTCTTAGCCCCTGTTCTAGGATTCCTTACTGGGGTCAAGAGTCAGGACAGGTTTGGGTAGCCGGAGTGACCTTGAAGAAGTGAGGGACACAAATCAGCTGTGCACAATGCCATGGGGTATGACACCTGAAGGCATACACTTACATACTTTGGGTGGGGACTCAAGCTCACCTATAAGCCAAATTCTGTGCCTCTGTAGTTGTGCCATCAGCTGTGGGACACTGATATGCCTCAGGACAAAGGCATCATGCACCGGTCCAGGATACTTGGCATTGACATGGGAGATGTACTGGTCAGCAAGGCACACCATCTGGACATTGAGTGAGTGGAAACTCTTCCTATTCCTGTACACCTGTTCATTGGCCCAGGGAGGGACTAAGGCAATATGGGTCAATCACATGTGATATGTGTCCCATTGCATAGAATCCAGCCTTCACAGTGGGAAATTCATCTACCTGGGGGAATGCGATGTAGCTGCATATGTGTTTGAGCAAGGCATCCAAAACCCTTGTAGTACAATAGAGATCATTACATGTGACATTCCTGCAGCCAAGCCCACTGTCACCTGGAAAAGGCCAGTTGCAAGAAAATGGAGTACTGATAGTACCTGCACAAGAGGGGGTATTACTGTAGTTCAACAGATAGCAGGTAGCAGATCAGGCTCCAATTGTGCACACAGCTCTGTGATTGTGGCCCTGTCCAGACGACAGGTGAGTATGATGTGCCTGTCCTCCAGTGTAGACAAGTCCACAAGGGGTCTTTACACGGGCGCTTGCCTCCTCCTCTTCCTATTCCTCTGCATTTGTTGGTACCTAAGAGACCCAAAAGTAAGAAGGGAGTGACATCAGGAACTATGGACACACTACCTCAGTGTACACAGAGCATGTTTGTATGTTGGACACAGGAATTGTCTAGGTGTGTACAGTCGACAACAATTACGCACTTTTAAATCAGTACATGTGAACTAGCAGTAGAAAATGGCAACCGCCTGTCCTGTATGCAGGGACAGGTGGAAATGACCTCACTCTGCCGGCGTTAGGCATCATGACGGGAGGCGGTCTGCACTGCCGTGCAATTCCTCATTGGCTAACATGGGCCTCTATGGAGTATAGGAACCAATGACGATCAACGCCGGCGAGGATGAAACCGCCATTTTCTTTCTACCACTTCACTTGAAATGTGAGCCATTTGTTTGACAGGCTGGATTGTCTGGTTAATGGTGTCCTTCTATCTGTGTTTCCTCTGCAGGTCAGCGCCCATGAGAGGAAGGGGTTGTGGCATGCCATCGCCAAGGACGTGCAGATCATGGGAGTCCATAGCCAGTGGACCACCTACTGCAGGTAACAGTGGGAGTACCTGAGACGCTGGGCCCGGAAGACAGCAGAGGCCCAGCCGGGGACGCCCACCCAACGAGGGAGGAGTGCCCATCGGAACCTGACCCTGCTGAAGGCCCGCATACTGGCAGTGGCCTACTCAGAGCTGGATGGGCGCTTGAGGGTAGCACAGCAGCCCCAAGAGGTGAGTACAGTGTGTGTGACAACCATATATGTTGCCAGGCATGGGATTTGGATGCAGGGTTTTAGACAGTGGATGACCCAATATGCCAGCTTAGACATTGCTGTGTGGTCCAGCTTAGGTTTATTCGGCGAAATGCATGTTCTTGACAGCTAGGTATCTGGCTTTCCAAGGCAGACAGGGCTTAGGTGGTCCCAGTTGGTGTGCAGATGGCAGTGTTTAGCTCCTACCTGCTGTGGTACTTAGCCAATGGTATGCCAGTGTGGCCCATACTGCCCATTCTTAGTCTCAGTGTGTGACAGTGATGTGTATGCCATCTGTACTGTTTGTGCTGTGATTGACCCTGTGCTCCCTTTCTTTCTCCCCCCTCTCCTTTTGTCATTCTGTCCATGTGTGCATTGGCATCATCTGGCAAAGGAGCAGGGGCACCAGTGAGTGAGGGAGCTGCAGCCAATGGGACCCAGGAGGCAGAGTCCACCAACGCTGAGGGGACCAGTGGGACAGAGGGCGAGGGGAGCACCACAGGGTGGGGACAAGAGCTGATACAACTGACTCTGATTCCTCCTCTGATGGGAGCTCCCTGGTGGTGGACCCCTCTGGGACCACCCCAGCTACAGGTTCTACCTCCACCCCGCGTACAAGCGCTGTCCTCCCAGTAGTTCCCCACCGAGTTGCCTGTGCCCGCTCACGCAGGAAGGTGGGCATCTCCTTTGCCCCAGGCACCTCAGGCCCTGCCCCAGTCAGCCCTGCTGCCCTCAGTGAGGAGGCTATTGACATCCAGAGATCCATCTCTGTAGGGCTGTCAACCATAGTGAATGCCATCCAGGGGCTGGCATTCCAGATGCAGCACTGCAATGCCTTTCTTGAGGGCTTTCACTGTGGCTTGGCAGCCCTACAGAGATCGTTTCAGGCTCTGGCCTCTTCATTGACGGTAGCCAGTGTCCCTGTTTCCACCATCCCCACTCCATATCTCACTTTCCATTCCCAGTCTTCTCACCTCAAACCCATACCACGCACACATTCTGACAAGCATGCACACAAAACAACAGACAAGATTTGCACAGAAAAACACAGGCAGCACACTTCAGTCCACAAGCACTGACACAGCCAACACACAGATGCACACAAAACATCAGATACTGCTTCCACTGTCTTCCCCTCCACCTTCTCCCTCAAAGTCACATCCGCACTCACACCTACATGCACTGCATCAACAGTCCCTGAACCTGCCACCTGCGCAGCCTTGCCCACAGTCACTACAACAGCAGACCCGCAGACATGTACCCCACACACCACATGCGCAGTCACTTCCACCGTCATCACCACCTCATGCAGCACACCCACCTCACTTGCAGACACCACCACAACATCCATCTACACATCCTGTTTGACCTTTCCCACCCTGTCTGCCCACCTCTCCAAAGACACACAAATGCTCGCACTCAGATCCCCAACAGCCATGCACCTCACGCACACACACTGTCCATGCACCTGTACACAAGTCCAGCACACCGCCTCCTCCCACAACCACTCCTTCTACCTCCACTCCCATCCCTCCTTCCACATCCCACCCCATTGGTCCTAAGAAGCTTTTCCTTTCCCGCCTTGACCTCTTCCCTCCCCCTACCCCCGTTCTGTCTGTAAGAGAAGGGTCCCATTCCCCATCCCAGTACCTCCTGCACCCAGGCTGACCCCGTTCCACCTCCAAAGTCTCTAGCTGTCACTAATGGAAACATGAGTGCGACACCGTCACCCCTCCCCCAGGCCACTCCTCCGCCCTCAAAACAGAAGGCTAAAGTGCCGCCCCCTCCCAAGCAAAAACCTAAAAGTAAGGAGACACCCCCCAAAGGCCGAAACCAAAAGCCAAAGAGCCCCCTCCCAAACCAGAAGCCAAGGAGCCCCCTCTCAATGAAAAGTCTCCCACATCCCCCATGCCCCCTGAGGTGCCTGCCCATCTCCAACATGATGCCCCTGCACAGTGGAGTCCCGATGTTGTCGGGAGTCAAGTTGGGGCTTGGACTTTGCCCTGTGGGTATTATAGACTTTGAACTGGCCATCCTCTGTGGCCCTGGAGGTGAGTGTCTTCTTTTATATAATGTGTTTCAGCCAGGCTTTTGGTGCCGTTGCTACCGCCCCGGAAATCCTGGCGGCATGCTATGTCATAATATGGTGGGCGGACCCTTGTCTTCCGCCTGCCTGTAGGTGGCTACTGCCGTGTTCAGTGTTCGTACCGCACTGGCAGTTGGTGTGGTACATTGGTTGTCTATGGGAGAGATCACCGTCATTGTCATTATTTGGCGGTACTTACCGCCGGCCTGGCAATGATAGTATCACCATCGGCATGGCGGTCCCCTGACCGCCAAGGTCATAATGACCACCTTTGTCTAATAGCCTATGGACCAAACTTCAACAATGGGAAATTCCACCTAATATCCTGCATGCGATCAGGCTGCTGTACTCAGATACATGAGTTAAGATAAAGATCGTAGATGATACTCACTTGTCAAGGGAAGTGAAAACATCAACTAGCCTAGAACAAGGCTGTGGTCTAGCACCTCTCCTATTAAACTTACATATTGCAGACTTTTTGACAGAACTGGATGGGCAGATATCTCACGCTATGAGTCTGAGTGGTCAGCAACTGTCAAACATTCTGTATGCTCGTTATTTCTTAGCAATTCCAGAATAGGCCTACAGAGGCTATTACATTATCTCGGATCATATGCAGTGGATAATGAGTTGGAAATAAAATACGAAAAAACAAAAGTGATCTCATTTAATCGTTGCATTTCAAATAAATGCAAATGGCACCTTAGAGGAAACATAATTGAGGAAGCATCAACCTGCGTGTCTCTAGGAGTCAAAATAGATGCAGGAGCTACATATGCACCTCAAAGAGAGGCTATTAAGAGAAAGACCTGAGCACTCAATCATGCCTTCACAATATTGCCAAGATCCATTCGAGGGAACAACCTGAAGCCACTGGTAACAGTAATGAAAGCCAAGCTGCTACCAACTCTTGTAGGAGGCTGGACTGGCTTGTAGTGAGTACCAAGGGGTACTTGCACCTTGCACCAGGCCCAGTTATCCCTTATTAGTGTATAGGGTGTCTAGCAGCTTAGGCTGATAGATAATGGTAGCTTAGCAGAGCAGCTTAGGCTGAACTAGGAGACGTGTGAAGCTACTACAGTACCACTTAGTGTCATATGCACAATATCATAAGAAAACACAATACACAGTTATACTAAAAATAAAGGTACTTTATTTTTATGACAATATGCCAAAGTATCTTAGAGTGTACCCTCAGTGAGAGGATAGGAAATATACACAAGATATATATACACAATAGCAAAAATATGCAGTATAGTCTTAGAAAACAGTGCAAACAATGTATAGTTACAATAGGATGCAATGGGGAAACATAGGGATAGGGGCAACACAAACCATATACTCCAAAAGTGGAATGCGAACCACGAATGGACCCCAAACCTATGTGACCTTGTAGAGGGTCGCTGGGACTATTAGAAAATAGTGAGAGTTAGAAAAATAACCCTCCCCAAGACCCTGAAAAGTGAGTGCAAAGTGCACTAAAGTTCCCCTAAGGACAAAATAGTCGTGTTAGAGGGAGAATGCAAGGAAAACACAAATCAGCAATGCAACAACGATGGTTTCCTGACTGAGGGTACCTGTGGAACAAGGGGACCAAGTCCAAAAGTCACAAGCAGCTCGGAGATGGGCAGATGCCCAAGAAATGCCAGCGGTTGGTGCAAAGAAGCTCTTACTAGGCTGAAGAACTGTGAATACTGCAGGAACGACAAGGGCTAGAGACTTCCCCTTTGGAGGATGGATCCCCCACGCCTTGGAGAGTCGTGCAGAAGTGTTTTCCCGCCGGATGGACGCCAACAAGCCTTGCTACATGCAAATCGAGCGTTTGGCGTTTTTGGACGCTGCTGGGGCCCAGGAGGGACCAGGAGGTCGCAAATTGGACCTGCAGAGAGAGGGGACGTCGAGTAAGACAAAGAGCCCTCACTGAAGCAGGTAGCACCCGGAGAAGTGCCAGAAACAGGCACTACTAGGATGCGTGAAATGGTGCTCGCCGAAGTTGCACAAAGGAGTCCCACGTCGCCGGAGACCAACTTAGAAAGTCGTGCAATGCAGATTAGAGTGCCGTGGACCCAGGCTTGGCTGTGCATGAAGGATTTCCGCCGGAAGTGCACAGGGGCCGGAGTAGCTTGCAAAGTCGCGGTTCCCAGCAATGCAGCCCAGCGAGGTGAGGCAAGGACTTACCTCCACCAAACTTGGGCTGAAGAGTCACTGGACTGTGGGGGTCACTTGGACGGTGTCGCTGGATTCGAGGGACCTCGCTCGTCGTGCTGAGAGGAGACCCAAGGGACCGGTAATGCAGCTTTTTGGTGCCTGCGGTTGCAGGGGGAAGATTCCGTCGACCCACGGGAGATTTCTTCGGAGCTTCTGGTGCAGAGAGAAGGCAGACTACCCCCACAGCATGCACAAGCAGGAAAACAGTCGAGAAGGCGGCAGGATCAGCGTTACAGAGTTGCAGTAGTCGTCTTTGCTACTATGTTGCAGGTTTGCAGGCTTCCAGCGCGGTCAGCGGTCGATTCCTTATCAGAAGGTGAAGAGGGAGATGCAGAGGAACTCGGCTGAGCTCATGCATTCGTTATCTAAAGTTTCCCCAGAGACAGAGACCCTAAATAGCCAGAAAAGAGGGTTTGGCTACCTAGGAGAGAGGAAAGGCTACTAACACCTGAAGGAGCCTATCACAAGGAGTCTCTGACGTCACCTGGTGGCACTGGCCACTCAGAGCAGTCCAGTGTGCCAGCAGCACCTCTGTTTCCAAGATGGCAGAGGTCTGGAGCACACTGGAGGAGCTCTGGACACCTCCCAGGGGAGGTGCAGGTCAGGGGAGTCGTCACTCCCCTTTCCTTTGTCCAGTTTCGCGCCAGAGCAGGGGCTAAGGGGTCCCTGAACCGGTGTAGACTGGCTTATGCAGAATTGGGCACATCTGTGCCCAACAAAGCATTTCCAGAGGCTGGGGGAGGCTACTCCTCCCCTGCCTTCACACCATTTTCCAAAGGGAGAGGGTGTCACACCCTCTCTCAGAGGAAGTCCTTTGTTCTGCCATCCTGGGCCAGGCCTGGCTGGACCCCAGGAGGGCAGCTGCCTGTCTGAGGGGTTGGCAGCAGCAGCAGCTGCAGTGAAACCCCAGGAAGGGCAGTCTGGCAGTACCAGGGTCTGTGCTACAGACCACTGGGATCATGGAATTGTACCAACAATGCCAGGATGGCATAGAGGGGGCAATTCCATGATCATAGACATGTTACATGGCCATATTCGGAGTTACCATGGTGAAGCTACATATAGGTAGTGACCTATATGTAGTGCACACGTGTAATGGTGTCCCCGCACTCACAAAGTTCAGTGAATTGGCTCTGAACAATGTGGGGGCACCTTGGCTAGTGCCAGGGTGCCCTCACACTAAGTAACTTTGCACCTAACCTTTACCAGGTAAAGGTTAGACATATAGGTGACTTATAAGTTACTTAAGTGCAGTGTAAAATGGCTGTGAAATAACGTGGACGTTATTTCACTCAGGCTGCAGTGGCAGGCCTGTGTAAGAATTGTCAGAGCTCCCTATGGGTGGCAAAAGAAATGCTGCAGCCCATAGGGATCTCCTGGAACCCCAATACCCTGGGTACCTCAGTACCATATACTAGGGAATTATAAGGGTGTTCCAGTAAGCCAATGTAAATTGGTAAAATTGGTCACTAGCCTGTTAGTGACAATTTAGAAAGAAATGAGAGAGCATAACCACTGAGGTTCTGATTAGCAGAGCCTCAGTGAGACAGTTAGTCACTACACAGGTAACACATTCAGGCACACTTATGAGCACTGGGGCCCTGGGTTACCAGGGTCCCAGTGACACATACAACTAAAACAACATATATACAGTGAAAAATGGGGGTAACATGCCAGGCAAGATGGTACTTTCCTACACAACCCCCCCCCAAACGAAGGACAATAAGACTAGCCATTACCTGATGAGTCTTCATTGTCTAAGTGGAAATATCTGGAGAGTCCATCTGCATTGTAGTGGCTACTCCCAGGTCTATGTTCCACTGTATAGTCCATTCCCTGTAGGGATATGGACCACCTCAACAATTTAGGATTTTCACCTTTCATTTGTTTTAGCCAAAGTAGAGGTTTGTGGTCTGTCTGAACAATGAAGTGAGTGCCAAACAGGTATGGCCTCAACTTCTTCAGAGCCCAGACCACAGCAAAGGCCTCCCTCTCAATGGCAGACCAACGCTTTTCTCTAGGGGACAACCTTCTACTAATAAAAGCAACAGGTTGATCCTGGCCCTCAGAATTAAGTTGTGATAGGACTGCCCCTACTCCTAATTCAGATGCATCAGTTTGGACATAGAATTTTTTAGAGTAACAAGGGCTTTTCAGGACAGGTGCAGAGCACATGGCCTGCTTCAGCTCCTCAAAAGCTTTCTGACAGTTTGCTGTCCATAATACCTTTTTAGGCATTTTCTTGGATGTGAGGTCATTAAGAGGGGCTGCAATGGAGCCATAGTTCTTAATGAACCTCCTGTAATACCCAGTGAGGCCTAGGAAGGCTCTCACCTGAGTCTGAGTGGTAGGGGGAACCCAATCAATAATAGTTTGGATTTTCCCCTGAAGTGGTGCAATCTGTTCCCCACCAACAAGGTGTCCCAGATAAACCACCTTACCCTGCCCTATCTGGCACTTTGAAGCCTTGATAGTGAGGCCTGCCTTTTGCAGGGCCTCCAAAACTTTCCATAGGTGGACCAGGTGATCATCCCAGCTGGAGCTAAATACAGCTATATCATCCAAATATGCTGCACTGAAAGCTTCCAGCCCTTGCAGGACTGTGTTCACCAACCTCTGAAAAGTGGCAGGTGCATTTTTCAAACCAAAAGGCATTACAGTAAACTGGTAATGTCCTCCAATGGTAGAAAATGCAGTCTTAGGTTTAGCATCTTCTGACAATTTGATCTGCCAATACCCTGCAGTCAAATCAAAAGTGCTTAGATACTTGGCAGATGCCAGTGTATCTATTAGCTCATCTGCCCTGGGTATAGGGTGAGCATCAGTTTTGGTTACCAAGTTGAGACCTCTATAGTCTACACAAAACCTCATTTCCTTTTTTCCATCTTTAGAATTGGGTTTTGGTACCAGTACCACAGGAGAAGCCCATGGACTGTCAGAGTGCTCAACCACTCCTAGTTCCAACATTTTCTGAACTTCTTGCTTTATGCAGTCCCTGACATGGTCAGGCTGCCTATAGATCTTACTTTTGACAGGTAAACTGTCTCCAGTATCTATAGTGTGCTCACACCAAGAAGTGGTGCCTGGCACAATGGAGAAGAGTTCTGAAAATTGTCCTAGGAGATTTATGCAATTATCTTTCTGCTCAGCAGTAAGACAATCAGCCAAAACTACACCTTCCACAAGAGCATCTTGTTCTGTGGAAGAGAAGAGATCAGGTAGAGGATCACTGTCTTCTTCCTGTCCCTCATCTGTTGCCATGAGCAGGGTGAGATCAGCCCTGTCATAGTAGGGTTTCAGGCGGTTGACATGGAGCACCCTAAGGGGACTCCTGGCAGTGCCTAAGTCTACCAAGTAGGTGACTTCACCCTTCTTTTCAACAATTGTGTGGGGTCCACTCCATTTATCTTGGAGTGCTCTTGGGGCCACAGGCTCCAAGACCCACACTTTCTGCCCTGGTTGGTACTGAACCAAAACAGCCTTCTGATCATGCCATTGCTTCTGGAGCTCTTGGCTGGCCTGAAGGTTTTTACTGGCCTTTTTCATGTACTCAGCCATCCTTGATCTGAGGCCAAGTACATAATCCACAATATCCTGTTTAGGAGCTTTTAAAGGTTGTTCCCAACCCTCCTTTACAAGTGTGAGTGGACCCCTAACAGGGTGTCCAAAAAGAAGTTCAAAGGGGCTGAAGCCCACTCCTTTCTGGGGTACCTCCCTGTAGGCAAAAAGGAGGCATGGTAGAAGGATATCCCATCTCCTGCGGAGTTTTTCAGGGAGTCCCATAATCATGCCTTTGAGAGTTTTATTAAATCTCTCCACCAGTCCATTTGTTTGTGGATGATAGGGTGTTGTGAACTTGTAAGTTACACCACACTCCTTCCACATGGCCTTTAAGTATGCAGACATGAAATTGCTTCCTCTGTCTGATACTACTTCCTTTGGGAAGCCCACCCTGGAAAATATTCCCAGGAGGGCCTTTGCCACTGCAGGAGCTGTAGTGGTCCTTAAAGGAATTGCTTCAGGATATCTTGTGGCATGGTCCACTACCACCAAGATAAACCTATTGCCTGAAGCAGTAGGAGGGTCAAGGGGGCCAACTATGTCAACCCCTACCCTTTCAAAGGGAACCCCAACCACAGGCAGTGGGATAAGGGGTGCCTTTGGGGTGCCACCTGTCTTGCCACTGGCTTGACAGGTTTCACAGGACTTGCAAAATTCTTTTGTGTCCTCAGACATCCTAGGCCAATGAAACAATGGTACCAATCTGTCCCAAGTTTTCATTTGGCCCAGGTGCCCAGCTAAGGGAATGTCATGTGCCAGTGTTAGGAGGAACTTTCTGTACTCCTGAGGAATCACTAATCTCCTGGCAGCTCCAGGTTTAGGATCCCTATGCTCAGTGTACAAGAGGTTGTCCTCCCAGTAAACTCTGTGAGAGTCACTGACATCCCCATTAGCCTGTTTGACAGCTTGCTGTCTGAGACCCTCCAATGTGGGACAGGTTTGCTGTGCCACACTCAGCTCCTCTCTGGCAGGCCCCCCTTCACCCAAAAGCTCAGCAGTGTCTGCTTCCAGCTCCTCTGGTGTAGGTTCTGCACAGGGAGGGAATTCTTCTTCCTCAGAAGTAGAATCCACTGTAGAGGGAGGGATAGTAGGAAGTGGTTTGCTTCTACTAGCCCTAGCTTTAGGGAGCACTTGGTCCATTGTTCCAGGATCCAAGCTTCCCTGTCCTTTTTGCTTTTTGGCCTGAGCCCTTGTCAAAGCAAAAATATGCCCTGGGATGCCCAGCATTGCTGCATGGGCCTCCAACTCCACATCTGACCAAGCTGATGTCTCCAAATCATTCCCTAATAGACAGTCTACAGGTAAATCTGAAGCTACCACAACTTTCTTTGGACCAGTTACCCCCCCCCCCAGTTGAGATTTACAACAGCCATGGGGTGGCTTTGTGTTATGTTGTGAGCATCGGTTACTTGGTACTGGTGTCCAAGTATGTGTTGTTCAGGGTGCACCAGTTTCTCAATCACCATTGTGACACTGGCACCTGTGTCCCTGTAGGCCTGGACCTCAACACCATTTATTAGGGTTAGTTGCTTGTACTTCTCCAAGTTATGGGGGCAAGCAACCAAAGTGGCTAAATCAATAGCCCCTTCAGAGACTAAAGTAGCCTCTGTGGTCTCCCTAATCAGACCAACCCCAACTAAATTACCAAAAGTGAGCCCAGCTACTCCCTTGGATTGGCTATTAGTAGGTTTGCTCCCACCACGACTGCTATTAGTAGGGACACTAGGTGTAGCAGTAGGGGTTGTAGTGGTAGGAGCTGTGGTGCCTTTCTTTGGACAACTGGGATCTGTTGTCCAATGGCCTTTTATTTTACATAAATAGCACCATGGTTTCTTTTCCTTGTTCTGATTAAAGGAGGATTTGGACCCACCACCCCCACCAGAGTGTTTTTGTGGGCCTGATGAAGACTCATTTTTAGATTTGTCCCCACCCTTGTCAGAAGACTTACCATCCTTCTTTTTGTTGCCATCTTTGTCACCCCCTGTATGAACTTTTCTGTTCACTCTTGTTCTGACCCATTTGTCTGCCTTCTTTCCCAATTCTTGGGGAGAGGTCAGATCAGAGTCCACCAAGTACTGGTGCAACAAATCAGACACACAATTATTAAGAATATGCTCTCTCAGGATCAAGTTATACAGGCTGTCATAATCAGTAACTTTACTGCCATGTAACCACCCCTCCAAGGCCTTCACTGCCTGGTCAATGAAATCAACCCAGTCTTGTGAAGACTCCTTTTTGGTATCTCTGAACTTTATCCTGTACTGTTCAGTGGTTAAGCCATAACCATCCAGGAGTGCATTCTTAAGAACTTGGAAATTGTTAGCATCATTTTCTTTTACAGTAAGGAGCCTATCCCTACCTTTTCCAGTAAATGATAGCCATAGGATAGCAGCCCACTGCTTTTGAGGGACATCCTGTACAGCACAGGCCCTCTCAAGTGCAGCAAACCACTTGTTAATGTCATCCCCCTCCTTATAAGGGGGAACTATCTTGTGCAGATTCCTGGAATCATGCTCTTTTGCAGGATGACTATGGGGAATACTGCTGCTGCCACCATGGGTATCTAAACCCATCTTCTGTCTTTCCCTCTCTATTTCTAAAGACTGTCTATCCAAATCCAGCTGTTGCTTCTTGAGCTTCAGTCTCGTTTGTTCCACTCTCAATCTATTGAGCTCCCTTTCTAACAATCTGTCATCAGGGTGGGTGGGAGGGACATTTCTAGATACAGAGGTATGATGGGAATGAACAGAAGGAGACCTGTCCCTTACAAAGGGCACCCTAACAGCTTGGCTACCAGCATAATGTGAGAGCACATCATCAGTATGATGTGATTCAACCTCTGTAGCAACTATGCTAGACTGTCTAGTAATGGGCAGGCTGAGAAGTTTCTTTCCTGAACCTTTTCCTGGGGGAGTCCCTGGATCAGATTGAGAACCATTAGCTACTTTTTCTACAGATTGGGCACTTATGGCCTTATCCTGTACTCTAAGCATATTAATTAACAGTTCTAAGGAAGGATTCTTCCCTACACTCAAACCTCTCTCTATGCAGAGACTCCTTGCTCCTTTCCAGCTAAGGTGATCATATGCAAGTTTGGACAGTTCAACATTTTTTCCTGTGCCAGACATTTTTTAGAGAGAGTTAAAGTGATAGCAAAAGAGAAAAAAGTTTTCAGAACTTTTTGGAAAGACAGAAAAAAACTTTTTAAACTTTTAAGAACTTTTTGAAAGTTTAGAAGTACTTTTCAGCACTTAGAAAAGAGTGAAAAGAGGAAATGCAAAACTTTTTGGCTATGTGTATATACACTGACCTTGTTTTGTATATTTTTCTCTTATGAAAAGTACAATGACAAGAGTGGTAAGTAGTCTCAAAGCACCTATCCCACCGCTGCACAACCAATGTAGGAGGCTGGACTGGCTTGTAGTGAGTACCAAGGGGTACTTGCACCTTGCACCAGGCCCAGTTATCCCTTATTAGTGTATAGGGTGTCTAGCAGCTTAGGCTGATAGATAATGGTAGCTTAGCAGAGCAGCTTAGGCTGAACTAGGAGACGTGTGAAGCTACTACAGTACCACTTAGTGTCATATGCACAATATCATAAGAAAACACAATACACAGTTATACTAAAAATAAAGGTACTTTATTTTTATGACAATATGCCAAAGTATCTTAGAGTGTACCCTCAGTGAGAGGATAGGAAATATACACAAGATATATATACACAATAGCAAAAATATGCAGTATAGTCTTAGAAAACAGTGCAAACAATGTATAGTTACAATAGGATGCAATGGGGAAACATAGGGATAGGGGCAACACAAACCATATACTCCAAAAGTGGAATGCGAACCACGAATGGACCCCAAACCTATGTGACCTTGTAGAGGGTCGCTGGGACTATTAGAAAATAGTGAGAGTTAGAAAAATAACCCTCCCCAAGACCCTGAAAAGTGAGTGCAAAGTGCACTAAAGTTCCCCTAAGGACAAAATAGTCGTGTTAGAGGGAGAATGCAAGGAAAACACAAATCAGCAATGCAACAACGATGGTTTCCTGACTGAGGGTACCTGTGGAACAAGGGGACCAAGTCCAAAAGTCACAAGCAGCTCGGAGATGGGCAGATGCCCAAGAAATGCCAGCGGTTGGTGCAAAGAAGCTCTTACTAGGCTGAAGAACTGTGAATACTGCAGGAACGACAAGGGCTAGAGACTTTCCCTTTGGAGGATGGATCCCCCAAGCCTTGGAGAGTCGTGCAGAAGTGTTTTCCCGCCGGAAGGATGCCAACAAGCCTTGCTACACGCAAATCGAGCATTTGGCGTTTTTGGACGCTGCTGGGGCCCAGGAGGGACCAGGAGGTCGCAAATTGGACCTGCAGAGAGAGGAGACATCGAGTAAGACAAAGAGCCCTCACTGAAGCAGGTAGCACCCGGAGAAGTGCCAGAAACAGGCACTACGAGGATGCGTGAAACGGTGCTCGCCGAAGTTGCACAAAGGAGTCCCACGTCGCCGGAGACCAACTTAGAAAGTCGTGCAATGCAGGTTAGAGTGCCGTGGACCCAGGCTTGGCTGTGCACGAAGGATTTCCGCCGGAAGTGCACAGGGGCCGGAGTAGCTTGCAAAGTCGCGGTTCCCAGCAATGCAGCCCAGCGAGGTGAGGCAAGGACTTACCTCCACCAAACTTGGGCTGAAGAGTCACTGGACTGTGGGGGTCACTTGGACGGTGTCGCTGGATTCGAGGGACCTCGCTCGTCGTGCTGAGAGGAGACCCAAGGGACCGGTAATGCAGCTTTTTGGTGCCTGCGGTTGCAGGGGGAAGATTCCGTCGACCCACGGGAGATTTCTTCGGAGCTTCTGGTGCAGAGAGGAGGCAGACTACCCCCACAGCATGCACAAGCAGGAAAACAGTCGAGAAGGCGGCAGGATCAGCGTTACAGAGTTGCAGTAGTCGTCTTTGCTACTATGTTGCAGGTTTGCAGGCTTCCAGCGCGGTCAGCGGTCGATTCCTTATCAGAAGGTGAAGAGGGAGATGCAGAGGAACTCGGCTGAGCTCATGCATTCGTTATCTAAAGTTTCCCCAGAGACAGAGACCCTAAATAGCCAGAAAAGAGGGTTTGGCTACCTAGGAGAGAGGAAAGGCTACTAACACCTGAAGGAGCCTATCACAAGGAGTCTCTGACGTCACCTGGTGGCACTGGCCACTCAGAGCAGTCCAGTGTGCCAGCAGCACCTCTGTTTCCAAGATGGCAGAGGTCTGGAGCACACTGGAGGAGCTCTGGACACCTCCCAGGGGAGGTGCAGGTCAGGGGAGTGGTCACTCCCCTTTCCTTTGTCCAGTTTCGCGCCAGAGCAGGGGCTAAGGGGTCCCTGAACCGGTGTAGACTGGCTTATGCAGAATTGGGCACATCTGTGCCCAACAAAGCATTTCCAGAGGCTGGGGGAGGCTACTCCTCCCCTGCCTTCACACCATTTTCCAAAGGGAGAGGGTGTCACACCCTCTCTCAGAGGAAGTCCTTTGTTCTGCCATCCTGGGCCAGGCCTGGCTGGACCCCAGGAGGGCAGCTGCCTGTCTGAGGGGTTGGCAGCAGCAGCAGCTGCAGTGAAACCCCAGGAAGGGCAGTCTGGCAGTACCAGGGTCTGTGCTACAGACCACTGGGATCATGGAATTGTACCAACAATGCCAGGATGGCATAGAGGGGGCAATTCCATGATCATAGACATGTTACATGGCCATATTCGGAGTTACCATGGTGAAGCTACATATAGGTAGTGACCTACATGTAGTGCACGCGTGTAATGGTGTCCCCGCACTCACAAAGTTCAGTGAATTGGCTCTGAACAATGTGGGGGCACCTTGGCTAGTGCCAGGGTGCCCTCACACTAAGTAACTTTGCACCTAACCTTTACCAGGTAAAGGTTAGACATATAGGTGACTTATAAGTTACTTAAGTGCAGTGTAAAATGGCTGTGAAATAACGTGGATGTTATTTCACTCAGGCTGCAGTGGCAGGCCTGTGTAAGAATTGTCAGAGCTCCCTGTGGGTGGCAAAAGAAATGCTGCAGCCCATAGGGATCTCCTGGAACCCCAATACCCTGGGTACCTCAGTACCATATACTAGGGAATTATAAGGGTGTTCCAGTAAGCCAATGTAAATTGGTAAAATTGGTCACTAGCCTGTTAGTGACAATTTAGAAAGAAATGAGAGAGCATAACCACTGAGGTTCTGATTAGCAGAGCCTCAGTGAGACAGTTAGTCACTACACAGGTAACACATTCAGGCACACTTATGAGCACTGGGGCCCTGGGTTACCAGGGTCCCATTGACACATACAACTAAAACAACATATATACAGTGAAAAATGGGGGTAACATGCCAGGCAAGATGGTACTTTCCAACAACTCTCACGTATGGAACAGAAATAATGATGGTCAATGAAGCCAGCCTTCTTGATAAAATCATGATAAAAACTTATAAGCAAACATTCCGGCTACCTAGTTTGGCATCACCCGCCCAAGTTAGGCTGGAGTTCTAACTAATAAAACAGTCACTCAGCAGACCTGCGGCTTATATTAAGTACTGTCACAAATTGCAGTCAGCCACCGAGGGCACACTGGCAATCTAGTCTGGTCTGAAATTAATCTGCAACAGGGGAACGGCGAACACAAAAAAATACCTTGAAAACAGCAAAGAGATACTCAAGCCGGGTGACCTTTAGAGTACCAGTATATCTGACCAAGCCTTTAAAAGAGCAGTAAATAAATGTATTAACCGGTTATGTGCATTGGACGAGGTGACCTTGTCCAAGGCTACAGTTCCTGTGTGCCTTGGATGAGGTCACCTCGTCTAAGGCACACAGGAACTTAGGGGAGCGCTAGCGCGCCCCCCCCTGTGCAACCCCCTCCCCCCCAAGGCAGGGATGGAAGGGGAAGACCTTCCCCTTCCCCTCCACCCCTGACCCCCGACCCCCCCTGTGACGTCAGTGTGCGAGCGCGCGCGCGCTTATTAGTCACAGGGGCCTCCCCCATCGTGCTGGAAGCTCTGCTTCCAGCGCGATTGAAAGAGAAATGCAAAGCATTTCTCTTTCAATCACGTGGGGGAGGCCCGGAGGGGCTTCAAAGGGAAGGAAATGTATTTACTTCCCTTTGAAGTCTCTCCCATGGTTTCAAAAGCCGGATTGCTTGCAATCCGGCTTTTGAAACCCCACTAGACACCAGGGATATTTTTTTTTTTTTCAGAAATTTACATAAGGGAGCGACCCATTGGGCAAGGGTCGCTCCCAGGGGGGGGCATTTTTCGGGAAGGCCTTTATCATTAGGCCGATCTGCCCCCGGGGGGGGGCAGAAACCCCTAGGCACCAGGGATAAAACATTTTTTTTTTTGGTATGTTTTTTTTTTTTTAGGTGGGGAGCGACCCCTTAGGCAAGGGTCGCTCCCCTAGGGGGCAAATTATATTTAGGCCATTTTTGCCCCCCTTGGGGGCAGATTGGCCTATTTTGATGAGACACCACTAGACCACTAGACTAGACACCAGGGAGTTTTTTCTTTGCGTGAATTTCACGCAAGGGGAGTGACCCCTTAGGCAAGGGTCGCTCCCTGGGGGGGGGGGAATTATTTTAGGCCATTTCTGCCCCCCCCCCGGGGGCAGAAACCTCGAGGCGGCAGGGCAATTTTTTTTGTTTGTTTGTTTTTTTAGAGGTGGGGAGCGACCCATTAGGCAAGGGTCGCTCCCCTGGGGGGCAAATTGTATTTAAACCATTTCTGCCCCCCTTGGGGGCAGATTGGCCGATTTTTAGGTCAATCTGCCCACAAGGGGGCAGAAACCACTAGGCACCGGGGATTTGTTTTTTGGCGCCAATGTCACGCAGGGGGAGCGACCCCGTAGGCAAGCGTCGCTCCCAGGGGGGGCAAATTTATTTTAGGCCACTTCTGCCCCCCTGGGGGGGCAGAAACCTCTAGGCGGCAGGGCAAAAAAAAAATGTTGTGTTTTTTTTTTTTTTTGTTTTTTTTTTTAGAGATGGGGAGCGACCCATCAGGCAAGGGTCGCTGCCCTGGGGGGCAAATTGTATTTAGACCATTTCTGCCAACCTTGGGGGTAGATTGGCCGAGTTTAGGTCAATCTGCCCCCAAGGGGGCAGAAACCACTAGGCACAGGGGATTTGTTTTTTGGCGCCAATGTCACGCAGGGGGAGCGACCCATAGGCAAGGGTCGCTCCCGGGGGGGGGGGGAATTTGTGGGGGCAAATTTATTTTAGGCCATTTCTGCCCACAGAAGTGAGGTACCATTTTTATCTAGAGACTTAGGGGAACGCTGGGTGGAAGGAAATTTGTGGCTCCTCTCAGATTCCATAACTTTCTGTCACCAAAATGTGAGGAAAATGTGTTTTTTTAGCCAAATTGTGAGGTTTGCAAAGGATTCTGGGTAACAAAACCAGGTCAGAGCCCCACAAGTCACCCCATCTTGGATTCCCCTGCGTTTCTAGTTTTCAAAAATGCGCTGGTTTGCTAGGTTTCCCCAGATGCCGGCTGAGCTACAGGCCAAAATCCACAGGTAGGCACTGTTTTCTATGAAAAAATTTGATGTGTCCACGTTCTGTTTTGGGCCATTTCCTTTTGTGGGCGCTAGGCCTACCCACACAAGTGAGGTATCATTTTTATCGGTAGACGTGGGGGAACGCTGGATGGAAGGAAATTTGTGCCTCCTCTCAGATTCCAGAACTTTCTGCCACAGAAATGTGAGGAAAATGTGTTTTTTTAGCCAAATTTTGAGGTTTGCTAAGGATTCTGGGTAACAGAACCTGGTCAGAGCCCCACAAGTCACCCCATCTTGGATTCCCCTAGGTCTCTAGTTTTCAGAAATGCACAGGTTTGGTAGGTTTCCCTAGGTGCCGGCTGAGCTAGAGGCCAAAATCTACAGGTAGGCACTTTACAAAAAACACCTCTGTTTTCTTTCAAAAAATTGGATGTGTCCACGTTGAGCTTTGGGGCGTTTCCTGTCGCGGGCGCTAGGCCTACCCACACAAGTGAGGTATCATTTTTATCAGGAGACTTGGGGGAACGCTGGGTGGAAGGAAATGTGTGGCTCCTCTCGGATTCCAGAACTTTCTGCCACAGAAATGTGAGGAACATGTGTTTTTTTAGCCAAATTTTGAGGTTTGCAAAGGATTCTGGGTAACAGAACCTGGTCAGAGCCCCACAAGTCCCCCCATCTTGGATTCCCCTAGGTCTCTAGTTTTCAGAAATGCACAGGTTTGGTAGGTTTCCCTAGGTGCCGGCTGAGCTAGAGGCCAAAACCTACAGGTAGGCACTTTGCAAAAAACACCTCTGTTTTCTTTAAAAAAAATGGGATGTGTCCACGTTGCATTTTGGGGCGTTTCCTGTCGCGGGTGCTAGGCCTACCCACACAAGTGAGGTATCATTTTTATCGGGAGACTTGGGGGAACATAGATTAGCAAAACAAGTGTTATTGCCCCTTGTCTTTCTCTAAATGTTTTCCTTCCAAATATAGGAGAGTGTGTAAAAAAGACATCTATTTGAGAAATGCCCTGTAATTCACATGCTAGTATGGTTACCCCGGAATTCAGAGATGTGCAAATAACCACTGCTCCTCAACACCTTATCTTGTGCCCTTTTTGGAAGTACACAGGTTTTCCTGATAGCTATTTTTTACTCTTATTTCAGCAAGTGAATTGCTGTATACCCGGTATAGAATGAAAACGCACTGCAGGGTGCAGCTCATTTATTGGCTCTGGGTACCTCGGGTTCTTGATGAACCTACAAGCCCTATATATCCCCGCAACCAGAGGAGTCCAGCAGACATAACGGTATATTGCTTTCGATAATCTGACATTGCAGGGAAAAGTTAGAGAGTAAAACGTAGAGAAAAATTGATGTTTTTTTCACCTCAATTTCAATATTTTTTTTTTCAGTTGTTATTTTCTGTAGGAAACCCTTGTAGGATCTACACAAATGACCCCTTGCTGAATTCAGAAATGTTTAGGTTTCTGGGATCCAGCATTGGTTTCATGCCCATTTCTGTCACTGACTGGAAGGAGGCTGAAAGCACAAAAAATTGCAAAAATGGGGTATGTCCCAGTAAAATGCCAAAATTGTGTTGAAAAATTGGGTTTTCTGATTCAAGTCTGCCTGTTCCTGAAAGCTGGGAAGCTGCTGAGTTTAGTACCGCAAACCCTTTGTTGATGCCATTTTCAGGGGAAAAACCACAAGCCTTCTTCTACAGCCACTTTTTCCCATTTTTTTGAAAAAAACAAAATTTTCACTGTATTTTGGCTAATTTCTTGGCCTCCTTCAGGGGAACCCACAAAGTCTGGGTACCTCTAGAATCCCTAGGATGTTGTAAAAAAAGGACGCAAATTTGGCTTGGTTAGCTTATGTGGACAAAAAGTTATGAGGGCCTAAGCGCAAACTGCCCCAAATAGGCAAAAAAAGGCCTGGCACAGGAGGGGGAAAAGGCCTGGCAGCGAAGGGTTTAAACTGCAAAGCTGGATGAGTGAAAAAGATGGCTGGCCTTGAAATCTTATGCTGCTCCAAGTTAGTCACCGCTTCTAAAAGCCACCTACCATTGGAGGATAAAGCAGAGTCTGCTGGCACTAAGACTTGGTGAGATTCGAACATCAGGTTTCCTACCAAATTGGAGGGATGGTGGCCAAATAGAAGACAAGAAATGCTGTCTATATCATCAGACAGACGAAACTTTGCAGCACATTATATGAATTTACCCCCCTCTCCCCGCTCTGGCTACACAGCAAAGAGGTGTGCTGAGAGAAGAATTTAACAACCTAAGGATGAGGAATTGTAGGTCAGCAGAGATATAGGGGGTCATTACAACATTGGCGGTAAAAGCCGCTTACCGCCGTGCAGAAGACCGCCAACACACCGCCGCGGAATTCCGCCACGGTCATTATGACCCACAGCTCGGAATCCGCCAAAATCCAGACACCCACACAAGTCTGCCACACCAAAGGTCAGTGATAAACTGGCGATAACAAAACCTCCACCGTCACCCCAACAGGAATACGCCCACACTATCATGAGCCACGAATCTACGCGGCGGTCTTTCAACCGTGGTATTCCATTGGCGGTACACACCAACGCGCTCAAAATACACACACATTTACAAAACACTACCACATTGGAAAAATCGAAATACACACACCTGATACACATACACACACCACTACCACACACCCAATACAATATAAAACACACACCCACACCACCCACAAACCCTTACGTCAACAATTGCGACAGAAGGCCAGAGAGACACACCACCAGAAAGAACAATAGCATTCACAGGCACCCTACACCATCACTGACACAACATCCAATCACCTCACACAACACACCTCTAAATATCACCCCACACATCACAACACACACCACCCCACACATCACCCACACCACCCCATGGCCCCGCAAAGACACCCCAGGTTCTCTGAGGAGGAGCTCAGGGTCATGGTGGAGGAAATCATCCGGGTAGAGCTACAGCTATTTGGATCACAGGTGCAGCACACCACCATAGCTAGGAAGATGGAGCTATGGCGAAGAATCGTGGACAGCGTCAACGCAGTGGGACAGCACCCAAGAACACGGGATGACATCAGGAAGAGGTGGAACGGGGGAAGGTGCGTTCCGTGGTCTCAAGAGACCACATCGCGGTTCAGAGGACTGTCGGCAGACCCCCACCTCCTCCCCAGAACTAACATCATGGGAGGAGCAGGTCTTGGCTATACTGCATCCTGAGGGCCTCGCAGGAGTAGCTGGAGGAATGGACTCTGGTATTTCAAATCTTTCACTACTTCATCCCCCACCCACCTGCATGCTATCACATACCCCCACCCTCGCCCTCACCCCTATCACTCCAACTCCTCACGTATGTCCCAATATCACAAACCATACATCCCAAACCGAAGCCCTGCATGTAACACCAAAGCATGGACACCCATCACCAAAGCATGTCCACTGCACATACCCATACACCCCCCTAGACCATTATCACACAAGGTCCTACACAGGAATGCAAGCACTGGGGTACAGGGTCACCCACCCATTGCACACCATGGCACACACAGATGCAATAATCATGCCTTTACACCCCTGCAGGACCCCTACCCAACGTCACCGGACAGGAGGGTCCAGACATGTCCACTCCACCCACAGAAGAGGTCCACAGTGATGACAGCAGCTCTGTCCAACTGTATCTAGATGACCAGCCCGGCCCATCTGGGACATCAGTACAGTTGGTTCCCCTCGCACTGGCACAGGCCACCACAGAGCCTCCCCCCTCTGGAAACACCAGCACAGCACCCACCCAACAGGCCAATACCTCTGTCCCCAGGACACATCAAGCAGCAGTGTGTCCACCACTACAGGGAACCCAGGCTAACCCACCACCCCAACAACACCAGGGACCTGGGGACAGTGGCAGTGGGCACACAGTTCAGGGGACAGAGGCCCAGGGGAACTTGGAGGGCTGCTGTGCGACAGGGGGAGGACAGGCCCAGGAACCCACTCTCCACGAGGCCCTCTCCAGCATCATGGGAGCCTACCACCATTCCCAGGAGACGATGGCAACGGTACTGGCCAAGTTTCAGGAGACCCAGCGGCTGCAGGAGGAACAGTATTTGGGGTTCAGGGAGGAACTCAAATCCATCAGTTCCACCCTCGGCACCTTTGTAGGGGTGCTGAAGGAACTCGTCAACACCAGGAGGGACACTGTGGCACAACAAGGGGCCCCTGACACTAGCCTGTATGATGAACTGCCCACCACCTCCGCCGGCGCTAGTGGACAGGAGGCACTGCCACAGGACCACCACACCAGCACCCCACCTCCTGCAGAGGGAGAACCACCCCACAAACGGTCCCTGAGATCCAGGACAAAGACAGGGAACAATGCCAAGACCCCCGCAAAGAAATGAGACCACCCTGATTGTCATCCTTCTGTCCCACTTTATCACCCTGTCCATCCTTAAACTGCCCCGGGTGCACTTCCTATGCCCCTTTGGACAATGCACCTGTGAGACTAATAGACTGGACTCTGCCATGGACATTCCTCCACCATCACCCCTGAGCATTCTACAACCCCCTCCACTATTTAGCACTTAAATAAACACCCTTAAATCACAAAACTATCTGGAGTCAGTCTGTGCTTTTGAAAATGTGTATTTGCAATAATTGTGGAAAAATGCGATATCCATTGTATTGTCAACATACCTATGTCACACAGCTCTAGTCCATGAGGAAACAAAGCAGATGTCACACAGTGGGACCCACATCTGTGAAATCGAAAGGGAAAGTGACAACTCAGGGTTCATACACTGTGCGAAAATGACAGACAGATGAGAGGTAGAAGAATTAAACAGATGTAGCAGGCAGTGTTGTCTTCTTATCTGTGTCTCACTGGAAGTATTATTGGATCACCGTGCTCCTGTTGTCTATGTCCTCTTCTTCTGCTTCCTCATCTTCACTGTCCACAGGCTCCACAGCTGCCACAGCACCTCCATCTGGACCATCCTCCTGCAGAAAAGGCACCTGTCGTCGCAAAGCCAAGTTCTGAAACGTACAGCAGGTCACGATGATCTGGCACACCTTCTTTGGTGAGTAGAATAGGGAACCACCTGTCATATGGAGGCACCTGAACCTGGCCTTCAGGAGGCCGAAGGTCCTCTCTATAATCCTCCTAGTTCGCCCATGTGCCTCATTGTAGCGTTCCTCTGCCCTTGTCCTTGGATTCCTCACTGGGGTCAGTAGCCATGACAGGTTGGGGTAACCAAATAGTGTACACACAGTTCCAAAACAACAAGAAAGGGGTTTCTCTAGACCAAAGGTTTCCACAAAGACGGGCAAGTAGAATGCTTGAAGCAAGAGCCCTCACTCACCTTCCGGTGACATGCTTCATCATAGGGCTATGCTCCTCGTCAGGCCGGCACTGCAATGCCTGGCGGGCCCCTCAGGGGGGCACTTTGCCGGAGGTCTTTTGAAAATTGTTGTAAAACTGGTCAAGACGTGAGAAAGGATTGGTATAGAAAAAGTAAAAAATGACTAGGGGTTAAAAATAACTATTTATTCTTGATATTAAAACCCCTGACATGATTAAAACAATGTATAGGGGTATGGTAAAATAATGTCTACCCTCCCTAAAAAGAATATACAGTTGGAAAAGTCTCGTAGTGAGAAAGGTACAAAGGGGGAGAACACAGAATCCCTGTGTCACTCTATCAAAGGGTCAACATGTTTCTCGCTTTTCTAGTAAAAAATGATCTCAAGCGATTCTTCAGGACCTTAGTACGTACCTAATCCTTATGAAAAAAATGATAATTCGAGTCCCCAGGTAGGGAAGTCAAAAAACCCTCCAAGTATTACTGGTGGGCCCCATTGGGGAAGCATCAGACTCAGAACTCCATTACGGTTTGGAGTGGAACCACGACTGTTGGTTCACCTAGGAGCACTTTCAGTCCCCGGAACTCAGGAACCAGAGTCACCTGCAAATATCGAGGGACAACTGTTAGACACACACTAACTATTAGAGACACCCCCAGTCCCAGACACTTAGGGGCATATTTATACTCCGTTTGCGCCGAATTTGCGTCGTTTTTTTCGGCGCAAATTCGACGCAAAACTAACATATTTATACATTGGCGTTAGACGCGTCTAGCGCCAAATGTTCATGGAGTTAGCGTCATTTTTTTGCGTGAACACCTTCCTTGCGTTAATGATATGCAAGGTAGGCGTTCCCGTCTTAAAAAATGACTCCGATGCATATGTGTCGTATTTATACTCCTGGGCAAAAATGACGCCCGGGAGTGGGCGGGTCTAAAAAACCTGCATCAGCGCCGGATTTTAGCGCCTGGGTCAGGGCAGGCGTTAAGGGACCTGTGGGCTCAGAATGAGCCCAGAGGTGCCCTCCCCTGCCCCCAGGGACACCCCCTGCCACCCTTGCCCACCCCAGGAGGACACCCAAGGATGGAGGGACCCACCCCAGGGACATTAAGGTAAGTTCAGGTAAGTATTTTGTTTAAATTTTTTTTGTGGCATAGGGGGGCCTGATTTGTGCCCCCCTACATGCCACTATGCCCAATGACCATGCCCAGGGGACAGAAGTCCCCTGGGCATGGCCATTGGGCAAGGGGGCATGACTCCTGTCTTTGCTAAGACAGGAGTCATTTCAATGGGGGTTGGGAGTCGTAAAAAAATGGCGCAAAACGGGTTGAGGCGATTTTTTTGCCTCAGCCTGACTTGCACCATTTGTGGACGCCCATACTCCATTTTCCCCCTACGCCGGCGCTGCCTGGTGTACGTCGTTTTTTTTAACGCACACCAGACAGCGCCGGCGGCTAACGCCGGCTAACGTCATTCAATAAATACGGCGCCAGCATGGCGCTTCAGAATGGCGTTAGCCGGCGCTAATTTTTTTGGCACAAAACTGCGTTGCCGCAGTTTTGCGTCAAAAAGTATAAATATGGCCCTTAGTCACACTGAATTGGGTCCATGTCCTCACCTAATAGCCACACACGATGCCTCTAGAGTTGCCACATCACATAAGGGATGCTGCTATTCCTCAGAATGTAAGCGTCATGCACTGAGCTAGGAAATGTGGCATTCACATGGGAGATGTACTGGTCTGCCAAACACACCATCTGCACATTCATAGAATGGTAACTCTTCCAGTTTCTGTATACCTGTTCACTCCTACGTGGGGGGACCAAGGCCACATATGTCCCATCAATGGCACCTATGATGTTGGGGATATGTCCCAGGGCATAGAAGTCACCTTTCACTGTAGGCAAATCCTCCACCTGAGGGAAAACGATGTAGCTCTGCATGTGTTTCAGCAGGGCAGACAACACTCCGGACAACACGTTGGAAAACATAGGCTGGGACATCCCTGATGCTATGGCCACTGTTGTTTGAAAAGACCCACTTGCTAGGAAATGGAGTACTGACAGCACCTGCACTAGATGGGGGATTCCTCTGGGATGGCGGATAGCTGACATCAGGTCTGGCTCCAACTGGGCACACAGTTCCTGGATTGTGAGACGATAAAGTCTGTAGGTGATGATCACATGTCGCTCCTCCATTGTCGACAGGTCCACCAGCAGTCTGTACACCGGAGGATGCCGCCATCTCCTCACTTGCCCCAGCGGACGTGCTCTATGGAGGAGAACAGCAAGCAGAGAGTAAAGCAACACTGAGGTACGTAAACACAACTTTATAGGAAAATGTTTTAAAATCGACATATGGTTGTATTAGTGTATAAGCAAGGCCTAGATATGTGTGACACATTTAAAATTAATGCCATGTGGCCCCCTGAAATGGCAGCTGCCTGATCTGTCAGGTGTGTCAAGGGGATATGAGGTAATTGCACTGGCGTTGTACACCGTTGCGGTAGGCGGTCAAAGACCGCGGCGCAAACCTGCATTGGTTAACATTGGACCCTATGGGTCCCAGGAGCCAATAACGATGTACGCCGGCGCTGACGGTACGCACTGGCGCGGGCATGACCGCCATTTTCTCTCTGTTCAATCACTTGATACCTGATCTTCGACAGGAGAGGACCTACACTGCAAGTGCTGCTGTGACCTCAGTCTGGAAGAGACAATGGCTCGTGTGTCTGGGAAAAGGGCCCCTGCCTTCAGCACAGAGGAGTTGGAGAAACTAGTGGATGGGGTCCTCCCCCAGTACATGCTACTCTACGGTCCGCCAGACAAACAGGTGAGTACACTCTGAGCATGCTGTATGGGCAATGGCTGTTTGGAGTGGTGTGGATGAAAAATGGGGGGGAGAATGAGGCGTGCTTCAAACGACGGTGAGTGCATGTGCGACATGGCAAGGGTAGTGATGCGGGCCAATGACTGTGACGGTACGGACGCTTATATCTTCTCCTTTTCCCCAGTACTATTCGTGTAGGTCAGCGCCCACCAGAAGAAGGATATTTGGCGTGCCATCGCCAAGGAAGTCCGGACCCTGGGGGTCTACTACAGTCGGAGCACCCGCTGCTGGAAAAGATGGGAGGACATTCGCTGCTGGAGCAAGAAGACAGCAGAGGCCCAGCTGGGGATGGCCTCCCAAAGTGGGAGGAGTGCCCGTTGCACCATGAACCTCCTGATGTTCCGGATCCTGGGGGTGGCGTACCTGGAGTTGGATGGGCGCTTGAGGGCATCACAGCAGCCACATGGGGGTGAGTACACTCTCATTCAGCTGATTCAGCGCACAGTGGAGGTGCCTGGGTGGGGGAGGAGGGCTGTGGGTTCCCCTAGGCTAGGGCGAGTTTAGTAGGCAGGGTCCCTTCTTAAGGCAGGTCCTGTGGCACCCCACCCCACCTGTGTACAGAGCCAACTACACCTACTCAGGCTCCTGTGACATCCATGTGTGCAGCAATCGGGCATAGCCTTGTAAACCCATGTCCCTGGGATTGATTAGGGAACTCAAATGGCACGGAGTAGTCCAGGGGGCTTCTGTGTCTGTAGTGTCCGCCAACGGTAGCGGTATTGCATGCACTCAACATGTCTTTCTTTTGATTCCCCCCTTTTTGTGGTCTCCCTGTGCTTGTGTGCATTAGCATCATCAGGCGGAGGAGCAGTGGCACTGGAGCAGGAGGGAGCTGCATCCCACATGGCCCTGGAGGACGAGAGAAGGGAGTCAGAAGCCACCATTGGGACGGAGGGCGAGGGGAGCTCCACGGCGGGGACAGGAGCTGAGACCAGCGACACGGACTCCTCCTCTGATGGGAGCTCCCTTGCGGTGCCCCCGCATCTACAGGTACAGCCGCCACCACCCCCTACCAGCACCGCCCTCCCAGCAGCCCTTCAGCGTTTGCCCCGTGGCCGCTCACCCAGGAGGGTGGGCATCTCCTTTGCCCCAGGCACCTCAGCCCCTGCCCCTGTCACCCCTGCTGCCCTCAGGAGGAGTCTATTGACCTCCTCTGGTCCCTCACTGTTGGGCAGGCTACCATTTTGAATGCCATCCAGGGTGTAGAGAGGCAGTTGCAACAAACAAATGCATACCTGGAGGGCATTCATTCTGGTCAGGCAGCCCATCAGCGTGCTTTTCAGACTCTGGCCTCAGCACTGATGGCAGCCATTGTCCCTGTCTCTAGCCTCCCCCCTCCAACTTCCTCCACCCAGACCCAAACCCCTGTACCTCAGCCTATCCCAAGCACACCATCAGACCTGCATGCACACACCTCAACATACAAGGGAAGCTCAGGCAAACATAAGCACCACACATCCCACAGGCATTCACGCAAGCATCATACCCATGCAGACATACCAACAGCCACTGCCTCCACTGTGTCCCCCTCCTCCTCGTCTCCCATCTCCCTCCCTGTCTCGTCTCGACTCACACCTGCATGTACTACATCCTCAGCCACTACCTCCATCACCAGCACACCCACGACCACATCCCGCTCACGTGCAGTCACCACACCCACTACCATTCACACATCATCTGTATCCTCTACCAGTGTGTCTGTGAGCCCACCTCCCAAGGTACACAAACACAGCCACACACCCACCCAACAGCCATCCACCTCACGACAGCCTCCAGCCCATGCACCTTCACCCAAAGTCACCAAACGTACACCTCCTACAACCACTACCTTTTCCTCCACTCCCAAACCCCCTCCATCTACCCGTCCCAGTGTGTCCAAAAATGTTTCCTGTCCAACCTTGACCTCTTCCCCCCACCTCCCCCACCCCTTCAGTCTCCTAGGGCCCGCCTCTCCAGGTCCCAACCCAGCGCCTCAGCCACAACATCAGCGGGAGCAGTGGTGCCAGTAGTAACCGGCTTCTGGAGTGCGCCAGGCAGCAGGGCAGCCAGTGTGCTAAGGAGCCAGAGCACAGACAGTCCCCCACCTCAAAAACACAAAAAGTTGGCCAGTGCCTGGCAGGAGAGAGTAAAAAAATCTTCAACCAAAGCCGCTTCCAGGGGTACAGGTGGGAGTGTGGATCCAGCTGCGCCACCATCCAAGGTGGGGAAGGGGCACAGTAAAACTGGCAAGTCTGGGAAAACCTGCATGGCGGACAGGAGCGCCACAAGCACCGCTGAACAGGACTCCACCGCCACCCGCACTGCTGCCAAGGACACCGCCGCCACCAGCACCGCTGCTAAGGACACCGCCGCTACCAGCACCGCTGCACGGGACAACGCCGCCACCAGCACCGCTGAACAGGATACCGCCGCAACCAGCACTGCTGAACAGGACCCAGCCGCCACCAGCACCACTGCCAAGGACACCGCCGCCACCAGCACCGCTGCCAAGGACACCGCCACCACCAGCACCGCTGCCAAGGACACCGCCGCCACCAGCACAGCTGAACAGGACACCGCTGCAACCAGCACCACTAAACAGAACCCAGCCGCCACCAGCACCGCTGCCAAGGACACCGCCGCCACCAGCACCGCTGAACAGGACACCGCCGCCACCAGCACCGCTGCCAAGGACACCGCTACCACCAGCACGCTGAACAGGACACCGCCTCAACCAGCACCGCAGGCCACTGAGCGCCAAAGATTCCGACGCTACTGAGGCCGCTACGAGCAGGATTAAGCACTCTGGGCACAATGCCCCCTCCAGAACCAGGTATCAAGTGAGTGAACAGACAGAAAATGGCGGTCACGTCCGCGGCGGTGCGTACCGTCACCGCCGGCGTACATCGTTATTGGCTCCTGGGACCCATAGGGCCCAATGTTAACCAATGCAGGATTGCGCCGCAGTCTTCGACCGCCCACCGCGACAGTGTACAACGCCAGCGCAGTTACCTCATATCCCCTTTTCCCACATTACAGGTCAGGCAGCCGCCATTTCAGGGGGCCACATGTCATTATTTTTTAATGTGTCACACATATCTAGACCTTGCATACACACAGAGACAGGCACATAGTGGATTAACAAATATGTGCAATAAATTCTTTTTTTACTACCTCAGTGTTGGCTGACTCTGTGCTCGCTGTTCTCGTCTATAGGGCACGTTCGCTGGGGCAGGTGAGGAGATGGCGGCATCCTCCGGTGTACAGACCACTGGTGGACCTGTCGACAATGGAAGAGAGACATGTAATAGTCACATACAGACTTGATCGTGCAACAATCCATGAACTGTGTGCCCAGTTGGAGCCAGACCTGATTTCAGCTATCCGCCATCCCACAGGAATCCCCCCTCTAGTGCAGGTCCTGTCAGTACTCCATTTCCTGGCCAGTGGGTCCTTTCAAACAACAGTGGCTATTGCATCCGGGATGTCCCAGCCTATGTTCTCAAACGTGTTGTCCAGAGTGTTGTCTGCCCTGCTGAAACACATGCGCAGCTACATCGTTTTCCCTCAGGTGGAGGATTTGCCTAGAGTGAAAGGTGACTTCTATGCCCTGGGACATATCCCCAACATCATAGGTGCCTTTGATGGGACACATGTGGTCTTGGTACCCTCACGCAGGAGTGAACAGGTGTACAGAAATAGAAAGAGCTATCATTCAATGAATGTGCAGATGGTGTGTTTGGCCGACCAGTACATCTCCCATGTGAACGTCAAGTTTCCTGGCTCAGTGCATGACGCATACATTTTGAGGAATAGCAGCATCCCTTATGTGATGGGGCAACTCCAGACGCACTGTGTGTGGCTAATAGGTGAGGACAAGGACCCTATACCCTGTGAATAGTTGTCTGGGTCTGGGGTTGTCCCTAAGGGTTAGTGTGTGTCTAACAGTTGTCCCTCCATATTTTCTGGTGACTCTGGGTACCCATGAGGAACAGGGTCAAGACTGATTTGCATATGGCAGGGTCCAAACTGGGGTGGCATGGTGAGCAAAAGAACGATGGATTAAACCCAGATCTGTGACTGGGGGTGAGTGTTTGCATTGTCAGCACTCCGTCCATCATCCTTTTGTATTGCTAAAGTTGCCCTAAGTGGGAAGGGTATGCCCAGACGTGGGTCCCTTGCTCACTGTGCCACTGGAATCAAGCTAGCCTGGCTGAAGAAGGATGATACCCTGAAACCGGTCCCAGGATGCTTGTTTCCGGTCCAGGGAGGATCTGGCATGGCAGTTTGGGTTGGACTGTTCCCATGAGGAACAGGGTCAAGACTGATTTGCATATGGCTAGGTCCAAACTGTGGTGGCAGGGTGAGCAAAAGAACGATGGATTAAACCCAGATCTGTGACTGGGGGTGAGTGTTTGCATTGTCAGCACTCTGGCCATCCTCCTTTTGTGTTGCTAAAGACTTTGGGTACCCCAACCTGTCATGGCTACTGACCCCAGTGAGAAATCCCAGGACAAGGGCAGAGGAACGCTACAATGAGGCACATGGGTGAACTAGGAGGATTATAGAAAGAACCTTCGGCCTCCTGAAGGCCAGATTCTGGTGCCTCCATATGACAGGTGGTTCTCTGTACTACTCACCAAAGAAGGTGTGCCAGATCATCGTGGCCTGCTGTATGCTGCACAAGTTGGCTTTGCGATGACAGGTGCCTTTTCTGCAGGAGGATGGTCCAGAAGGAGGTCTTGTGACAGCTGTGGACAGTGAAGAAGAGGAGGCAGAAGAAGAGGATATCAACAACAGAAACAACGTGATCCAGCAATACTTCCAGTGAGACACAGGTAAGAAGACATCACTGCCTCCTACATCTCATACAATTGCTAGACCTATCAAATGTCTATCACTTTCACCCAGTGTATAGACCCTGACCTGTCACTTTGCCTTTCCATTTCACAGATGTGGGTCCCACTGTGTGACCTCTGCTATGTTACCTCATGGACTAGAGCTGTGTGACATAGGTATGTTGGCAATACAATGGACATTGCTATTTTCCTTAGTTATTGCAAATACACATTTGTGAAAGCACAGACTGACTACAGATTGTTTTGTGATTCAAGGGTTTTTATTTAAGTGCAAATTAGTGGAAAGGGTTGGAAAATGGTCAGGGGTGATGGTGGAGGAATTTCAATGGCAGAGTCCAGTTATTTGTTTCACAGGTGCATTGTCCAAAGGGGCTTCGGAAGTGGAGCTAGGGCAGTTTACTGGGCGAGGAAGTGGGACAGAAGGATGACATTCAGGGTGGTCTTATATCTTGGCGGGGGTCTTGGCATTGTTCTCTGTCTTTGTCCTGAATCTCAGGGACCGTTTGCGGGGTGATTCTCCATCTGCAGGGGGTAGGGTGCTGGTGTCGTGTTCCTGTGGCAGTGCCTCCTGTCCACTAGCGCTGGCAGAGATGGTGGGTAGTTCATCATCGAGGCTAGTGTCAGGAGCCCTTTGTTATGCCACAGTGTCCCTTTTGGTGTTCACAAGGACCTTCGGCACCCCTACAATGGTGACAGGGGTGGTGTTGATGGACTTGAGTTCCTCCCTGATCCCCAAATACTGTTCCACCTGGAGCCGCTGGGTCCCCTGAAACTTGGCCAGTACCGTTGCCATCGTCTCCTGAGAATGATGGTAGGCTCCTATGATGTTGGAGAGGGCCTCGTGGAGGGTGGGTTCCCTGGGCCTGTCCTCCCCCTGTCGCACAGCAGTCCTCCCAGTTCCCCTGTTTTCCTGTTCCTCTGTCCCCTGAACAGTGTGCCCACTGCCCCCAGGTCCCTGATGTTCTTGGGTTTGTGATGTTCTTGGGTTTGTGGGTTTGCCTGGGTTCCCTGTAGTGGTGGACACACTGCTGCTTGACGTGTCCTGGGGACAGAGGTATGGGTGCGCTGGGTGGGTGCTGTGCTGGTGTTTCCTGAGGGGGGAGGCTCTGTGGTGGCATGTGCCAGTGTGAGGGGAACTGACTGTCCCGAGGTCCCAGATGGGCCGGGCTGGTCATCTAGATCCAGTTGGACAGAGCTGCTGTCATCACTGTGGGCCTCTTCTGTGGGGGGAATGGACAAGTCTGGAACCTGCTCTCCGGTGACGTTGGGTAGGGGTCCTGCAGGGGTGTAAAGGCATGATTATTGCATCTGTGTGTGCCGTCGTGTGCAATGGGTGGTTGACCCTGTACCCTAGTGCTTACATTCTTGTGCAGGACCTTGTGTGATATTTGGTTTGGGGATCTGTGTGGGTATATGTAGTGGACATGCTTTAGTGATGGGTGTCCATGGTTTGGTGTTGCATGCAGGGCTTGGTGTTGGGATGGGTGGTTTGTGATAGTGGGACATATGTGAGTTGTTGGAGTGTTGGGGGTGAGGGTGAAGTTGGGGATATGTGATAGCATGCAGGTAGGGTGGGGGATTTAATAGTTAAGATTTGATTTACCAGAGTCCATTCCTCCAGCTACTCCTTCGAGGCCCTCAGGATGCAGTATAGCCAAGACCTGCTCCTCCCATGTTGTTAGTTGTGGGGGAGGAGGTGGGGGTCCGCTGCCAGTCTTCTGAACTGCAATCTGGTGTCTTGAGACCACGGAACGCACCTTCCCCCATAGGCCGTTCCACCTCTTCCTGATGTCATCCCGTGTTCTTGGATGCCCTACGCCAATTCATTGTAAATATGCATCTCATTTTGCACTAAAAATGGTGTGAAATCACATGTAACACAAATATGAGCCACTCTGGTTCGGTTTGTTGGCTTTGTCACAGTTCTCATGCAATATGATTTTTACCCAACAATATTTTATTTGTGTGACGTGGCACATTACCAGCCATTTCCCATAAAACTTATAATATGAAATGCCCAAAATTAGGAGAGATTATGACATTTCATCAGAGACTACTGAACATTTTCCGTGGGTCTTCTCTAATACAATTCGACTGAGTTGGTTAATTTTACAAATTGATGAATGAATATTGCTGCTTTTGCACTTTCACAAATTGATCTTGCTTTCCTTGGTGTGCACTGTAATTCAAGTTTATTAACAAGAATCAGAAACGCCACTATAGCTTTTCCTTTTAGCTCTTCCAAAGCTTTTTGCTGATGCTCCCCAGTATCAAAAAGAAGAAACAAGCATTTGCATTGCAATAGGTCTCACATTTGCTTGAGTAAGAGCTGTTGACGTTGTAAATTAATAACTGGACTTTTCCTGCCACTTAAATTGGTCAACCCTGCCTCATAATTTGGTCTTTTCCTGCCACATAATTCCAGTGGTCCTGCATATAACTTAACCACTTTCATTTACCTTCTTCCTCATCCTCTTTTTGCATCAAAAAATGAAAATGTTGCCATTTAGCATGCTAATTTGGAACTGCCTTGCTACTTTATAAAAGTTCCAACAGAATGATAATCTTCCAGTATTCATTTCTAAACATAAAGGGAATGATACTTTTGTGTATTTGTTCTCAAACACTAAAGCAGCAGTCAGGTCCCAGTAAGATGATTATAGAAGGATAAAAATAAAAACATCAAAAGATAAAAAAAACATTATCTCAGAGTATGCCGTAGGTTGCTACTGGAAAGAACATCTTGACAGTTGGGTGCATGTTCTTTGGAAGCTCCTTGCCCAAGATGTCATATTCTGAAGCGATGTTGCAGATAGCAGCTTGTAGTTGCCTAGAATGCGGATGCTAGCATGCCTGTCACTAACTTTACTTAACACTCATTTGTCTCAGTCTGTTTCAGAGCAGAAATGTAGGTGCTGAAGACATACCCGGGCTCTAACAACAGTGGTTTGCAGAGAGATAAAGGTTGTACTTAGGAGATTCCTATTTTAGCCAGCACACAAACTTGCCTGCCATGTCCTAACATAGAAAGACACACAAAGGCTTGTTTTTTATTAACAACAAACATGGTTTCATTTCAAATGGAAATAGTTTCCACAAACTGTAGTATCTTTAAAATCACATGTTCAAAATCACATGGATTTATATCAGTCGCTATATCTATAAATACACCAAACTGCGTGTCTTTTGCTTGATGAGTCTACTTTAAAAGTGTGACCTGCAAGTGTGTGTGCAGTTTTGTGCAAGCATATGTGGTGGTCATGTGACACAAGAAGCTCAAACGTGCAAAGTCCTGGTTCTCCACTATTAAGCAGTAACAGGTTTGAACAAATAATTAATAAAAAAAATGGAGGAGATAAATATAAAGCATGGTGTGCCGCGCTATCACAATGAAAGGAACTGGAATGCCTCACATACTCCACAGAAACGTGGTAGAACAGGGAGAAGGTGTGGCACAACAACCAGAGCTGCTAACTTTGGAACTGAGGGCCCCAGTTCAAGTCTTGGCCCCAGCTCAACATCACGTAATCTTGCAGTACCTACAAAACAAGAACATGTCCTTGTGTAATGTAGCTGGTACTTATGTAAAGCATCCAATACCTTTGGGTGGATTTTGGGCTACTTAGCAAACAAGTAATTAAATAAGCACAAAGGACAGGCACACTCGGTAAATATAATCCAACCAAAGGGAGGGTGGGAGCCAAGGAGCTGAGAGAGACCATTGAAAGATGGTGCACAGTGAGGAAGACCAAATGTGACCAAAATACCAGCCTGATTTACAGCCTTGTTTAAAGCAAAGCTAAGCTGACAGCAAGAATCTTATGCAAATGAAAAGGGGAGATTCATTGAACAGTAGCAGGAAACAAAGAGAACAAAAGTCCCCCAAAGAACAGATTAACACAGAAAAAGCATAACTATACATTATTTGGGTCCCTGCTTCCAAAGAGAAAAAAGAGAGACAAATAAGCATGACTGACTACTAGCAAGCCAGGATTTTTAAATGGCACAGTCATGGACAAATAAAATGGCTTTAAGCCCACAGTACAAGTATACTTAAAAGTGTACAAGAGGCCGTATGCTTACACTCAACTAAATAGCATTGACAATAAAGAAAAAAGCCCCCCAGCGTGATAGTGAATATATGTGCATGCTTGCTTAACCACACTTGGGCACATAGGCATCATGATGCTACGAGGACCCCAGCATGATGATGTAAGCATATGTGTTACCACACATGGACATCCATACATCACAATGCAGCAGCCATTTTGGGTTTTGGACCCAGTAAGAAAACAAAAGAAGAATGCATATTTGAAAAGGAGTGGCCTAGTAAGAAGAGAATGTGTAGATGCAAGGGAGCATTGGAGAAGAGGGGAAGTCATTGGTACCAACAAGCAGCAGCATGCACAAAAAGGTGGAGGGGCAATGAATCAACTGGTTGGCGATGGGGGAGTCAGGGAGAAATGGAGGAGCCAGGGGTGAGCAATGGTGCAGCCATTAGGAGGAGATGAAAAAAGCAGAGCAATACTGAGAGGGGTGGAGGAAGTGAGAAACCTTCTGGCCCACTTTCCAATTTCTCTTCTTTGTCAGACCATTTTAGGAGGCTCAAGAGGTAAAGGGAGTTAAAATCAACATTTCAAATTAAGTAACAGGGCAACCTATTTGATCACACATTAAATCTTGGCATTGGAAACAAAGTTTAAAGATTTATTACAAATGTAAGGCTAAACTTATTTAAATGAGTCTCAAGAATATACTATACACACAAAATCTCCAAAGGTGTGGGAAAGCGTCAAATCAGATTAAACCGTACAAGCATTTCAGTATCAGCAACACAAAAGATAAGAAAGGGAATCTGATGGTCAATATACAAGTCGCTGTCTTCTTGTCTAATCATTTGAAAGCTAACTCAATCTGAATGCCCTAACTAAACTATAGGGAAAATCCTAATTATCTCTCAGGAAAACTAAAGGATAAAGTAAATAATTGGAAAGTGTCAGCATAATAGAAACCTCAGTAGACATTCTGACAGAGAGGTGTGCGTATCATAAAGCCACTCCACCTGATTAAGAATAGAGAGGTCTGTACCTCACCAAGTTTCAGGTAAATCCACTCTAGTCAGAGGGTAAAATGGGTCTGCTGCCATCTAACTAACTGAATACAAATTCAGACCTTCTAGAACCTTTGAGAATCCAAGTCATCAACACCAGTAGTTTTCCATCTTCCGTGCTCAACTGGAATTTGCAAATCCCATCAGTCTTTCATCCCATGAAATAAGCATTGAGATGACCTTGGGTGTCTCCCAGATTCTGATGCACATTGGGGAGTCTTTCTTTCTTTTCACAGTTTTTTAGAGCTCCTTGCCCTTGCCAACATATCATCCCGTAACTCACTTCCTCAAATACACAACATGCCTTTCATTAACTGTAGACAACACAACAACTGTAGGCAAAACTCCAAGTTGAAGGTTAAATATAGAAATACTACATTTCAGGCCTTCACTTGAGCTAACTTTGTAAATATTTTGCTAGACATTCAAGTTACACAGGTTTACATGCATTTCTTTTCATATATATAACATAATTATGAATACCTGTGATGGTAGATCTCTCAATTGTAATAACACAATCCAAATACATTAATAAAAGTGCATATTTGTTTTCTATTTCAACTTATTAAACTAATTATTAAAGCAAACATAAAAAATTGTTACCTTACTACTTGTGAATGTACTTTCACTAATATGATTTTGGTGCATCACTTGACATTAGTAATATTAAAGTACACAATATGTTTGTTGATTACATTTTATATGACACTACTGTAGCGCATAATAATGGCACATCCAAGTTATGCATTCTCAGAAGAGATGAGCTGGGGGTGGGAGGGGAAACAGAGATTGCAGAGGATGTGTTGGGTAAAGCATCACACAGGGAAGAACAAGAGAGCAAGAAAATGCAAACACTCCCATGGAGTGTCAAAAGCAAAAGAACAAAGTAGTTTCCTGAATGTAAATGAGAGGAAAGATGTAAGTCATCCAATCAAATGCTTTGTACACTATGGGTGTGGCGGTCTTAAGACTGTCAGACTCGTGTTGGTGGTCAGACCGCTGCGGTCATGGAGGTCTGATCGCCACATTACGACAGTGGTTTAGCTGCCACGGCCCGACTGCCAACACCGCCAGGTTTCCACCAGTCAACGCGTGGCGGGCGGGCGGCATTGTCCAGGCGGGCCGTGCGTCGAAGTTCGGGTTGCACCGCAGGCACCGCGTCGATCTTTTCCTGGCGAAGTCGAGCAGCGTCTTTCCAGTTCGGCGTGCAGCTAATTTTTCACCGCGGAATGAGCTCTGCGTCAAATTTTTCGCCGCACAAGGAGTCCAATTGCAAGAAAGAAGTCTTTTTGGTCCTGAGACTTCAGGGAACAGGAGGCAAGCTCTATCCAAGCCCTTGGAGAGCACTTCTGCAGCAAAGCAAGAGAGCAGCAAGACAGTAGGGCAACAGCAAGGCAGCAGTCCTCTGTAGAAAGCAGTCAAGTGAGTCCTTTAGGCAGCCAGGCAGTTCTTCTTGTCAGGGTGCAGGTTCTGGTTCAGGTTTCTTCTCCAGGAAGTGTCTGAGGTGGTAGGGCAGAAGCCCTGTTTTATACCCAAATGTGCCTTTGAAGTGGGGGAGACGTCAAGGAGTGGCTTAGAAGTGCACCAAGTTCCCTTTCAGTTCAATCCTGTCTGTCGGGGTCCCAGTAGGAGGTGTGGCAATCCTTTGTGTGAGAGCAGGCCCTCCACCCTCCCAGCCCAGGGAGACCCATTCAAAATGCAGATGTAGGCAAGTGAGGCTGAGTACCCTGTGTTTGGGGTGTGTCTGAGTGAATGCACAAGGAGCTGTCAACTAAACCCAGCCAGACGTGGATTGTAAGGCACAGAAAGAATTAAGTGCAGAGAAATGCTCACTTTCTAAAAGTGGCATTTCTAAAATAGTAATATTAAATCCAACTTCACCAGTCAGCAGGATTTTGTATTACCATTCTAGCCATACTAAATATGACCTTCCTACCACTTCAACAATGTATGAGGGCACCCCCAATGTTAGCCTATGAAGGGAGCAGGCCTCACAGTAGTGTAAAAACATATTTAGGAGTTTTACACTACCAGGACATGTAAACTACACAGGTACATGCCCTGCCTTTTACCCACACAGCACCCTGCTCTAGGGGTTACCTAGGGCACACCTTAGGGGTGACTTATATGTAGAAAAAGGGGAGTTTTAGGCTTGGCAAGTACTTTTAAATGCCAAGTCGAAGTGACAGTGAAACTGCGCACACAGGCCTTGCAATGGCAGGCCTGAGACAAGGTTGAGGGGCTACTTAAGTGGGTGGCACAACCAGTGCTGCAGGCCCACTAGTAGTATTTAATCTACAGGCCCTGGGCACATATAGTGCACTCTACTAGGGACTTATAAGTAAATTAAATAGTCCAATTTGGTGTGATCCAAGGTTACCATGTTTAAAGGGAGAGAGCATATGCACTTTAGCACTGGTTAGCAGTGGTAAAGTGTGCAGAGTCTAGAAACCAGCAAAAACAGTGTCCAAAAAGTGGAGGGAGGCAGGCAAAAAGTTAGGGGTGACCACCCTAAGGCTGTCAGGTCTAACACTTGTCACATTTAATAATAGGACCGCAAAAATACGTAGCAGTAGTCTAATGTGCACAGCACTTCCCTAAAGCAGATTCAGTAAATTTAAGTTTATAAAGACACGCTGCTCAACAGGTGAAAGCACTATGCTACCAAAATAGTTCCATACAATGTGAGGAATTATATAAGTGTAGAGTATACTCAGAGCAGTTTGAAGTAGTTCCACAGTAGTAAAGGAGCATCCAGTAAGTCCAGTACGTATGTGAGTCCATGATCATTGAAATAGTTTAATCCAAAGAAAGTAAGCAGCTGACGTGTTTAGTCTGACAACTTTTTCAAGGCTTCAAAAATACAATATTGAATTCAATATTGAATAGTATACATAAACAAAACATGGTAAAAAACCGTTCTAGATGCAGCAAACCCTTCATCAAAAACACATCGCGGGTGTGCAAAATCCAAGCAGAACCTGCAAACACTAAAGCATGTTCCCAAGAATTTGAACCATCATGAATAATAGTCGATCCAAGAGGTCCAAAAACGTTGTTGCACACAAAGAGTACTAAAGCATGTTCCCAAGAATGTGAGCTATCGTGAAGAAAAGGTGATCCAAGACGTCCAAAAACTGAGTACTTTCGGTGCACATCTTGGCTGCCTGCTTTCTTTGGAATAAAATAGTTCAACCATACTGGACTCATATACTTACTGGATGGTCCTTTACTACTGTGGAACTACTTCAAGCTGTTCTGGGTGTACTGTAGGCTTACATTTAAAAATAGGACAGTCCACTGTATACCATTTCTAGACCATGGATACTATGAATTTGCAACAATCATAAACAATGGATCAGCCTGCTGCTATCATTGCTAATATTACTGCACTCACTCTGAGACTCTGAGTTTCTGCAACTGAAGGAACATCATTTGTGCTTTTTGGCTCCTGGTTCCATTTACGTGGCTGCTATGATTTCCATCAGAGCAGATCAATACTACCAGCAGAAGAGCAGCACTGGATTCAATTGATCAAAGAGGTATGAAACCATGAAATTAAAAGCATGTGTACTAGTTACATGGTGACACTGACTGCAGTGTAGAAACCGAAAGAACACCACAGTCGATTTCAACCAGGATTTTATTTACAGAGAGAAAATGGAGGTTGCATGGGTTTCAGTTCTGTGTGCTCTTGTTAGATTTCTGCAATTCCTTTAGTACTAGTCAAAAGGACTACGGTGACTTCTGTGATAACATTGGGATGTTTAATAAACAAGAAATCAATGCAAGCAGAATTAATTTTCAAGATACATGAAAAATGCTGAAACTACTGTTGTGCAACATTAAACTCAAATACAACGAAGGAAGGAGGCAGATTAATAAGTACTATGTCTGATGACCAACAGCATTAACATGAAGACTCTTTATTTCATTCCAATCATACATTTCAACTGCATTAATTCACACATTCATACATCTTTCCTTGTAGATTCGTGCAAGGCAGACCACATAGGAGTGACAGGCCTGCCAATTTGAATTTTTCTGAAGAAATACATCCTTTTTCCTCAGAGTGCACTGGTATAAACGCGAGACACATTATTTAGTCCTTTTAAAAAGCGTCCAGCTCTCAGTGTCCTCAAACTTCCCTCCCAAAGATATCAACATAAGAATGGGCAATGTGTGGCTTTGTCGAGAGACAGTGAACGCGGCTACAAGGAAATTAAGAATAAACTAAAGAAAACACACCAATACAGATGCACTCTCATAACAAAAACGGAGCAACTCAATTTTCCGCAGAATTATAAAACTTTGTAATTTAATTTCACTTACTCACTATCAGGATTCCCAAGCACGCTGCTGCCCTCATACCATTGTAGCTAACACTTCAAGGACAAATCCAGTAAATCTTTCCTATGCGATTGACTCTCCATACCTGCCAACTTACAAATACATTTCATCGACTGAGAAGGGGCATTGTAGGGGTGGGGCCTCTTTCCCAGAGCTATGTGAGAGGTATTCTGGGGCATATTTATACTCTGTTTGCGCCGGAATTGCGTCGTTTTTTTTGACGCAATTCCGACGCAAAACTAACTCCATATTTATACTTTGGCGTTAGACACGTCTAGCGCCAAAGTCCATGGAGTTTGCGTCATTTTTTAGCGTGGACACCTACTTTGCGTTAATGATATGCAAGGTAGGCGTTCCTGTCTAAAAAATTGACTCCGAGGCATGTGCGCCGTATTTACACTCCCGGGCAAAATTCACGCCCGGGAGTGGGCGGGTCAAAAAAAATGACGTCCAGCCGCTTTTGGGCCGTTTTTTAGCGCCTGGACAAGGCAGGCGTTAAGGGACCTGTGGGCTCGGAAGGAGCCCAGAGGTGCCCTCCCATGCCCCCAGGGACACCCCCTGCCACCCTTGCCCACCCCAGGAGGACACCCAAGGATGGAGTGACCCATCCCAGGGACATTAAGGTAAGTTCAGGTAAGTAATTTTTTTTTTTTTTTGTGGCATAGGGAGGCCTGATTTGTGCCCCCCTACATGCCACTATGCCCAATGACCATGCCCAGGGGACAGAAGTCCCCTGGGCATGGCCATTGGGCAAGGGGGCATGACTCCTGTCTTTGCTAAGACAGGAGTCATTTCAATGGGGGTTGGGAGTCGAAAAAAATGGCGCAAATCGGGTTGAGGCGAAAAATTTGCCTCAGCCTGACTTGCCCCATTTTTTGGCGCCCAAGCTCCATATTCCCCTACGCCGGCACTGCCTGGTGTACGTCATTTTTTTTCACGCACACCAGGCAGCGCTGCCGGCTAACGCCGGCTAACGTCATTGAATAAATACGGCGCCCGCATGGTGCTTCAGAATGGCGCTAGCCGGCGCAAATTTTTTTGACGCAAAACTACGTTAGCGCAGTTTTGCGTCAAAAAGTATAAATATGGCCCTTTGTCTCTCACTAAGCGCAGACCTCCTTCCAAAATAAATAATAAGAAAGTGTTGCTGAGGCTGTCACAGGTGTATAGGAATGTTTTCACACCTCTTAGTTGACATGGGCTGCTTACAGCCGCTAACGGTAAGCTGAAAAGAAACTTTGTGCACTGTTGTTCAGCTTATCTTCTCTGCCACCGTGTGATTTCAGCTCCTCACTGAGTAACTGTGTGAAGGGAGCTGAAATTGCGTGACACATGATGGCACCGTGTGAGTTGGGACATCCGAAGTCACCCTTACGCCAAAACAGTTGTTTGTTTCAGAGATTGTCACCGTCAGGATAAGGACTGTGCTTCTCCTCAAGCTGCTTCCCGGATTGTGGTAGATGGCTGTGGCAGAGTCCAACAAATCTAGAGGGTAAAGGGCTATTTGCAGGGCTTGAGCTAAGGATACCTGGAAATTTTTATTATTGCAATTTTAGCGATTCTTTATGAATTAGTTTCTGGTGACGTAAGGGCATCGGCTGCAAACACTGCACATTCAAATACCCTATGGGGCATATTTAAGAGCCCCTAGCGCCATTCCAATGCCACATTAGCATCATATGTTTATGCTAATGTGGTGTTAGAAGGCCAAAAACACCACAGTACATTTACAAAGTGGAGCAAGGCATGCATTGTGCCACTTTGTAACCCCTTGCACTACATTATGCCTGTTCCAGGCATAATTATGCAAAGGAGGCATTCATTCGTTAGGGGGGGCGGAAAAATGGTGCAAGGAATTCGAACAGATTTCCTTTCATAATTTTTTTCGCCACTTTTAAGGCCTGCTTAGAGTAGGCGTTGAAAGGGGGCATGCCATTGAATACAATGGCCCCCTATATACTCTGAAGGAATAGCACCAAAATGTTGGTGATACTCCTGCAAAGAACACCAATAACATAAAAAAATGACACTATTGTCCCCTACCCTGCACCATGGTGCGCCGTATTTTAAATATGGCACGCACAAGGTGTCAGTAGGGGGGACGCTTAAGGGTGCAAGAAAAGTGTGCTGCACAAAGTGCAGCACCACTTTTCTTAAATATGCCCCTTTATTCCTCAACTCAGAAGTGCAACACGGAGACTCAGCAAGAAAGCTTCTGAAAAGTGTAATTTGAACATATTCATTAGCTCAAGGGTCACCCTCATCATCCTTGAAACCTCCACAGTGAACATTAGGTGAGATGTCTTTGGGAACAAGAAGAACAACAAAGGAAAGCAAACTCATCAAATTAATACATTTATGCTCTTCGCTGGACTTCATCATTATCCTTGTGAGATCTCATACATGCCATGAGAAAAATAGAAAAATGGAAAACAGCAATTTTCAAACCACAGCAAAATGGGATTTACTTATAATGGTCTTTGAAAGTTTAGCAGACATCAGTTTTAAGAAATAACAATAATAATTTATCAGAGACATGGTGCAGAAAATACATAAAAGTACTATACATCAATCCCAAATACACCCCTCGATTCCCTAGTTGTGAGACTAAAGTGTAAGAACATTGGTAAGTCAAAGTTAGCATTTGAGTCTACCAAATACTTTAAAGGTAGACAGTTAACCAGTGCAGGCTTTGAGGCAATGTGAAATAATGGTTGTCTGTCAGAATATCAACATCAAAACTGCTACAAAAATACTGTAGCAAGAATATTAAAATGAGTGTTAGTTAGAATATGTAGTAAGCTGGCCTGGTGTGTGGTGAATACCTATGGTATTATCACCTTATTCCAGGTCCAGGTATCTCCTTGTTAGTGAAGTGTGGGCAGTATCTAGAAGCCAGGTTCTGTAGAGGTAGCTGTGGATGAGCAGCCATGGCTTATTTAGGAGACATACAAAGCTCATGCAATACCACTGTAGTCACACAGCACTTACACACATGAAAGAACCACACTGTGTTACAAAAATAAAGTTAGTTTATTTTAGTGATACAAATACTAAAATACTAGATAGGCAACTCTCCAATAGGAGGTAAATAAGCACACTATGGCCCATATTTCTATTTTTTTAGCACCGTATTTGTGTCATTTTTTATGCAAAAACGGCACAAACTTTCAAAATACAATTGTATTTTTTAAGTTTGCTCTGTTTTTGCGTCAAAATGCAGCGCTAAAAAAGTATAAATATGGGCCTACATGTGTACAGTAACAATCAGGAATAGGCATAAAAAGCAATAGAAAACAGTGAAAAGCAATAGGCAATACTGAAGGCATAACCATCTACAATGAAAGTGGAATGCGAAGGTCGGGTCCCCACCCAAGGAAGTGGAATTGGTAGAGGGGAGTGGGAGGTCCTTGGAAAACCCAAAAGTAAGTGCCCCCCAGCGACCAAGAGGAAAGAGATAATTTACTGTTTCTACCCAAACCTACCCACAGGACTTCAGAGAAGGATACTGCTGGATCCAGACAAGACTGCAAGAAACCAAAGTTGGATCCTGGAAGAGGAAGACCTGGAAAGAAGGGGGCCAAGTCCAGTTCTGGTTGGAGTGTTTGGTGGCGGCAGGAGCCACTAACCACCCGTCTGTGGATGCAGGAGTTGGTTGATGGTGAAACGAAGACAGTCAGCAATGCAGCACTGGAGCAGATGAAGAGTTCCTGGGTGATGCAGTTGACATCACACATCGGATGAAGAATTAGAGTCAGTTTGTGGTGGAAAAAAACCCACAAACAAGCCTTGGCAAAGGCAAATGTCGCGGTTGGAGAAAGAGTCAAGCTGCTGGGGACCAGCAAGGTCCAAGGGGGACTTAACCCATGGGGGTGTCCCAGATGACCCTCAGCAGTGCAGAGAATCCAAAGAAGAAGAGGTAGACCCACAGAAGACCCACAGGCGGGGAGCCCAGGAGTCACAGAGAGGCCTATGCAGCACACCTGAGGAGAAGTCCCACGTCACAGAAGAAGCACGCAGAAGGCTGTGCATCACAGGGAAGAGTACTGGGGGCTGAGGCTAGAAGGAGCCTGAAAATCCCTTGGAGGAGATGTAAACAAGCCTTGGTAGCTGCAAGAGATGTGGTGCACAGGGGTAGTGTCCAGCATGGGAATGCAAGGGCTTACCTTCACAAAAGTTGGACAGCTGGTAGAGAGGAACAAGCAGACTACTCCAGACTACCACCCATGATGCCGGATCCAAGAGGCTCAGGATGAGAGGAGATCCACGCAGCTGGTCATCGTTGGAGTTTGTGCCTGGGGATGCAGGGGAGTGACTTCTTCATTCCAAGGGAGATTCCTTCTTGTTTCTTGTGCAAAGTGAAGACTTACCACCCTCAGAGGATTCATGGCTGCGAAAATATTGCAGTTGCTGGATGAAGCCAGAGAAACAATGTTGTAGAGCAGAGACATCGTTGTAGCTGCAGAATGTAGGTTCCTGTGGAGTCCAATTGCGGTTCCAGTGTCCAGAAGTTGAAGTAAACCATGCAGAAGAGTCCTGCTGGAGTGTTGCCCATCGAATCTGAGGAACCACCCAAGAGGTAGACCCAGAATTTCCCTGGAAGGGAGATTGGTCACCTATCCAGGTGACCACCTATCGGAGGCGCTGTGACATCACCTGCCTGACCTGGCCACTCAGAGGCCTCTGCCTACCCTGGATTCAAGATGGCAGAATCCGTGGGCCATCTGGAGGAGCTCTGGGCACCACCCCTAGGGTGGTGATGGACAGGGGAATGGTCACTCCAGGTACTCTTGGTACAGCATTATAATGCCTTGGTGTGCTTGTCCACAGTGACTCATAGTGTTGAGATATTGTTTGTGCAAACCAGCTTATTACCAAACAAGACATTTTGATGCAAGGTGCACAGCCACTCAAAAAGGTGTGCAAAATTGCTCAGTGCTAAATTTTGAAAACATTAATGAATTTTGCAAACCACAATATTTAGGAGTGTTGTGAATTTCATCAGTAGAATTAATTTCACTCAGGCCATCTCAATTTCCTTTGGCAGCACTGAAAACACACTAGAAACACTGTAGCAAAACGAAGGGCATTGCCAACTTAAATGCGTATCCTTCTTAGTATGACATCATTAGTATCTAGGCGAGGCTGCTCATTTAGAAGCAAGGTGCAGGGTCCAAGATCTGTCGGTGTGTATACTGCTAAAGAAATGCACTATATAATAACTACAAGGCTTCTGACACATAGCACCTTCTGCGCAAGTAGGGTGATGTCATCGATGTTAGAAAGAAAAGTCTGCAAAATCCATATACTCTCCTCAGCTGCAGATACATTTTCGAATGATGTTGAAAAGGATAATTGCTTGCTACATCTGTAACCATTGAGCTGTTGGTAAGGAACTTTGTTTTGAGTAATGCATAAAATACCCTCTAATCTTTGCCACTGCCATGACAAACACAGAGTTTCAGTAGCCATGAAGGACTAGTAGTAGGATAGCTAAAGACATCACCTGCATCACTTCCACTTATATAGCATGGGTGTTATTAGTCCAAAATATGTTTTTCCACCTCAGTGAATGTGCTTCCTGCATTTCATTAGGTTTCATCAGCAACATGAATCGTAGCTCAAGGAGCGTGATGCTTATTTGATTGCAATGGAGACACATCATATTCAACCTTACAATGGCCTTGCAAAACTATGAGGCTTTTCCTCTGTATTAATCACTGATAATTGAGCAGTGCCTGTGGAGGGTACTTTAATTTAACACAGATGTCTCAGGAAACCCATTTACTATTACACTCCAAATGTATATTCAAGTTACAGCCTTGCTGTACTTGTCTATCTCAGGAGAGCGAGGATGAATAACCAAGACTGTTGTGTATTTAGGTAGTGGATCTAGCTGTATGTGAGTTAATTTGAGGTGGCCCATGATGTTTCTGACATTTGCCAATATAGGCCTGGGCATTGTTCAATAGGGTATGCTGCCAAAGAGCTCCCAGCTATATTAGAGGATAGCAAATTTTCACACATGAAATTCAAAGGGGTGAGTGGGTGGTGGTGGTATTTCATTACAATTCAGAAACAGAGGCTTCTCTATCTATTGTCCTTGAGAAGAAGCAGCTGTAGAGTCTTGTGAGTTAGAGATCAAGATACCCTTTTGGTTCCTGACGGACTCCGTAGAACTGTCATATAAGTGTTTGTATGTTGGAAAACAGCCCTCTCTGAAGGGTCGCGCCAAACTGTTTGCCTTTCTCCTCCTCATTTTCTGTCCAAGATTTTGTTGACTTTAGGACTCTGTGCACTTTACTACTGCTAACCAGTGCTAAAGTGCTTGTGCTCTCTCCTTAAAATGTGGTAACATTGACTTACCCACAATTGGCATATTAAATTTACTTATAAGTCCCTAGTAAAGTGCATTATATGTGCCCAGGGCCTGTAAATTAAATTCTACTAGTGGGCCTGTAGCACTGATTGTGCCACCCACTAAGTAGACCTTCAAACAAGTCTCAGGCCTGCCAATGCAGTGCATGTGTGTGCAGCCACCATCGCTGAATGAAGATCAACACATCCCTTCAACAGCATGGAGAAACCTAGTGCATCGGCTTTGGAATAAGTGCATTGCGGTTTTGACTCTTGTCTTCAGAAACCAAAGCATCGCCATCATTATATGTGAAAAATCAATGGATCTCTTGACTGCGAGAGTGACATCGACACATCCACCGACGCATCGAACCTGCATCTCTTAATTGCTACCAGGATCATGGTACTCTGTTTCCTGAGCTTGCATGGCTCCTGTACCTGTCCCATGCTTCATCGTGGTCGGCTTGAACTGTTGACTTTTCACCAGTCCTCAAGTAACTCTTCAAATGTTTTTTTCTTTTCTTATTCTAAAATTCAAACCTCAAATTTTACTCATTGGATTTTTGTCTTTGTGGTCTTCATTTATTTAAGAAAATATTGTCTGTTTTTCTAAACTTGTGTGGAGCCTTTTTGTGGTGTTTTCATACTGTTACTCTGTGTGTGTGTTGCACAAGTACTTTACACATTGCCTTTTAGAATAAGCCTGACTGCTCTGTGCCAAGCCTCCAGAGGTGAGACAGGTTATATTTTAGTGTGTATCTGACTTACTCTGATTAGAGTGGTGGCCCCTACTTGGACTGGGCGCATACCTCTTTTAACTAGAGACCCAACTTCTAACAGGGTGGGGTTAGTAGAATTCATGATATAGAATGTTGAGTTAGTGGTTACACGGTGAGGAATAAAGATGTGTTCTACCATACTCTGTGTGTGGCATAATCATTTCCATGCACTGAGGCTGGGAAGGACACTTCAACTGGTGACATGATAGAGGATACTTTACCCCAAGAACTGACAGCACTCACCCAGAGAGTTTGCTGTAGTCCAGCAAACTGCTTGTGCGTGCCACGCGTGCCTCAGTCAAAGTGAAGATCGAAGTTTGCCGTATGTGGAGTCAAAGCATCACTCCAGCCAGAGCCAAGCTTTCGAAGGAGAAGAAGGTCTTACAAAGACATTTGTGTATTATTGGCTAGAATTCTGCTGGTGAGGACATGAAAGAGGTACTGCTGACATCTCAACACAGAACTAAAAGATGTACAGAATGATAACTCGAAAGGCAGCAACAGCCAAGTACGGAAAAGCAATAAAGGCAGAGATGACCAAGTACCAAGGAACACTAACAGAAAGAATATTCAAACACTTAATTGTACTTACCAAAACCTGAGTAAAGCAAGTAATCAGACCCCAGCATTGGGCACAGCGACCCAAGTGAAACCACGGGTTGTGCTTAAAGAGCAATCAATCCTCCAAGTGGCACACCACCGAAATTGCTGGGTGATGCTCAGAACAACTCAACCTCAAATTGTTTGTGAGAACCCTGATGCCAGCACATCCCAAGGCATCAGAGATGTCGTAAATGAAGCAGGTATCAGCGGACAGCAGACAGTACTAGAGAGAATCCCACTTTCAACATCAGTAAGTTCCACAAATGGTTACAATGCTGCTTCCTTCTTGAAACCACCAAATCCATTTAATACCGCCAAGAAACAGAATATTAGGGCCCGATTGACTGCCTAGATAGAAACCTTTGATGATTTCATTGATGCACTGGAAGAAGCAGATAATAAAATGATTATCAAATATCTTAAGAATCTTGCAGGTGAAGGAGTAAATATTAAAAAAGAACATACCACATGCTGGTGAAATCTCATACTGTCAAATCAAAGAAATGCTAAATATCAAGTTCAATCCAATCCTGAATGCTGACTACAAAAGATATATTTCCAAACAGGATAGAAAGAGACCTTTTAAAACGATAGACACATTTGTTGAAAGGCTTGATATGCTCATCAAAAATTGTAAGTTTAATGATTTCAATGATGAAAACACCATACGTCTCAGAGTTCATTTAGAGGATGAATGCTGAGTGAAACACTTAAGGCCTGATTACAACCTTGGCGGAGGGGTTTACTCTGTCCCACATGTGATGGATATCCCGCTCACCATATTACAGGGTCCATTATATCCTATGGAACTTGCAATACGGTGGACGGGATATCCGTCACATTTGGGATGGTGTAATCCTCTCCGCAAAGATCGTAATAAGGCCCTTAGTCTTGGGTGAGTACTCATGGCTGCCAGAGTTGAGGAATGTAAAGATCAACAATCTGCTGACATGGAGGTCAGAGGTTCCCAAAGTGAGTCAGCCATGAACATAAAAAGGAATCAGAAACACAAGGCTGAAGGGCACAAAGTGATGTTTCCAAAGAAAAAGAAACTGTGGTTCAGATGCAGACTTTCGTTTCCACATGAAGGTAAATGTCTCGCTATTGCACAAGTATGCATGGGCTGAGAGAAAGAGAACCATTTTGTAATGGTTTCCAAGGCGAAAGAAAAACTAAATGCATCACGTAGAGAAAACAAAATGGATGCCTCAACGTTTCTGAAGCCCATTTCTACTCACAGCCACAATGCCAAGCAGCAACATCAGCTGAGGCAAATCAATACGAAACAAAGTAAATTATCATCTAAATCTTCATCGAAGAGTTCTTTGGTGGCAATGTCAAGTGACAGGGAAGAAGATGGATGTGCAATGTTGATGCTTACCTCAGAGAAACATGCACATGTCAGACTGGCTGCATGCAAAGAAGAAAAGTCAAAGAAAAGTTGACAAGTCACATCACAAAAGTCATTCACACATTGTCCTAAAATTACACTAAAGGTGAATGGTTGCTCAATACCTTTTGTTGTTGACAGTGGTGCATTGATAAATATTTTGCCCAAGGAGACATACCACAAACTGTCTCCAATACTCAGTATCACACTATCGAAGATTTAAGTGTATACATGAGCTGCAGTGACGCAATGGAAAAGTCAAATTCATTCACAGCAACCATGAAACGCAAAAAGACAAAAGTACAAGCACCCATTCACATGCTTCAAGGTACTGAGTCAAGTGCCTGTTTGCTCAGTTTCAGTGCTGCTGCTGAAATGGAACTGATATATGTAGACTACAACATAAATGTTCATCACAAATTGGTGAGTAAGTTCCCATCTTTGTTTCGTCGATTAGGAAAACTTAAGACCATGAAACTGCACATTAATGAGGAAATTTGTCCTGTTGCTCAAAGACATCATCAAAATTCATTTCATTTCCAGGAAGCTCTTGAAAAGGAACTTGAGACCTTACCAAAGCATGATATCACTGAGTGATCAACTGGTTCCACACCATGGGTTTCATCCATAGTGGTAGCACCCAAAAAGGACTTTGCAGGAGCAGCACACATTTGTTTTGATATGCGTTAAGCTAACAGGATAATTGAAAGAGAACGATATCAGAACCCACATAATGCTGACATGATCACAAAATTAAATGGTGCCAAAGTATTCTCTCACCTTGATCGGAACCAAAAGAAATAATTGGAACTTGAAGTAAATTGCAGGTATGTTACTACCTTTTCTAATCACATTGGTTTGTTCAGATATAAAAGATTGAGTTTTGGTGTGTCATCAGCTGCAAAACCTTTTCAATATGTTGTTCAAGGTATAAAACAGCCTATCAGAAATGCTTTCAATTACAGTGATGACATATTGGTCTTTGGGGTCACACAAAAAAAAACATGATAATGTTCTTACACTAGCCTTCTGATTACTTGCTGATGCAGGTCTAACCTTGAATGCAGGGAATTGGGGGTTCCACAAAACAAAACTCAAATTCTTCAGCTATATTTTCTTTGATGGGAGAATGACTCAAGGTTCAGCCAAAGAACAAGTGCTGTCAGCCACCTGTCCCCCCCAAGATGTTACCACGTTACTTTCTTTTCTTGGCATGGACAGTTACAGTTGTCAGTACATATGTGACTTTGCCACAATAGGAGCTCCCTTAAGAGAATGAACAAACCAAAATGCTTCATTTCACTTGCCACATGGTGTGAACAAAGCTTTAAGAAAATCAAACATGCAATTGAGAATGCCATTGAAACGGCTTACTATGATCCGAAGCTTCATACAAAGGTTGTTGTTGATGCAAGCCCGGTCGGGTTTGGCGTGATCCTTGCCCAACACAGTGGACACTCAAATGCTCAATGGCATATTGTGGCATGTGCTAGCAGAAGTTTGTCACAAACTGAATGTGCCTACTCACAACCTAAAAAAAAAAACTTAAGCAGTGGTGTGGGCTTGTGAACATTTCCACCTACTTTTATATGGAAAGCATTTTACCCTTGTTGCAGATCATCAAGCATTGCTTACCATCTTTTGCAATCCTAAGGCAAGATGCCTTCTAGGGGTTTGCGACTAGAGGAATATGAGTACACTGTTGTGCGGCGACCATGAAAATATCAAAACCCTGCTGACTATTTTTCACTAGAGCCAGTACAGTGTCCTAGTGCCACTTCCAAAGTGGCAGAAACATACATTAACTTTATCATAAAGTCATGTACACCTGCCCCTATTTCATTGGAACAAGCCATTGCTGCCACAAGCACAGATAGCGACATGCCAATACTTAAAGACGTTATTACACATCAATCCTGAACAACAACACAGCCGACCTCTTACAAATGACAGTGGATATCAGAAATTCAAAAATGTGAAATGTAAACTGTCCATTACTCAGAAGGTATTGTTTTACGAGGTTTGAGAATCGTCATACCCGAGAGTCTGCAACAAGTGATTGAAGTGGCACATGGAGGACATTATTGACTTGTCGCCACTAAACAAGCTCTCTGAGATCGAGTCTGGTTCCCTCATCTTGATGAAAGAGTTGAATGGAAAATGAAGGCCTGTCATATGTGCAACTGCTTATCTCCCAAAACAACCCAGCATCCATTGAACATGTCTGATCTTTAAAAGCATGTGTGGGAGAGAATCGCTGTTGACTTCTTTGGACCCCTGGACAATGGTTATCACCTGAACTCTGACAATGCCCCCCCTTCAATAGTTGAGAATTCAGAGACTTTCTTAATCATCTCAATGTTAAGCATCTGACATGTACACCTCTTTGGCCAAAGACTAATGGCATTGTCAAGTGTTTTATGAGCTTACTCAAGAAGACCGTTCAGCATGCTGCACTGGAGAAGCTTGATCTCAAGTCAGCTCTTCATTCTGCTCTTCGTGCCTATTCTTCGACTCCCCATTCAACAACAGGTGAATGTTCTGTTACACTAATGTTTGGGAGATCCATGATGACCAGGTTGCCAAAAGGGAGCAATGAAAGATCAATAAATAATGGTAAATGTTGTCACACATATTTGCGTCACAAGCACAAAATGAAAATCTATGCAGACAAACACTGATGTACTGAGAACATTGTGTTTACAGAAAGAGATAGAGTCCTAGTAAGACAAACAAGAAAACACAAGTCTGATGCTCCCTATGATTCTGAACCCCTTTAAGATGTGGCCAGCAAAGGACACACAGTGACTGCTCATCATCCTGGAAAATTTATCAAGCAAGATTCTTCACATTTCAAGCATCTGTCTCATCGTTCGCCATTTCCAAATGTCAGAAATGAGCCTGTTTCATTTAAGCCTTCTGAGAGCCCACTGACTGTACCTTTCTTAGTGCCTGATTTAGAACTCGGCGGATGGTTTACTCAATCACAATGGTGATGGATATTCTATCCACCAAAATCTAAATCCCTTAGAAGGTAATCGGATATAGATTTCGGTGGACAGATCATCTGCCACGAGTTCTGAATCAGGCCCAATGTATCACCAGTGCCAGTCGTGGACACCTCTCCTATCTCTTCACAGCCTCCCTGGACATGTTCTGGGCATTTGATTTGAGCTCCATGATGACTTATCAAAGAATTGTGATGTATAAATGTAATATCTGTACTTTTTATTAAACAAGGGGGATATGTAGTGTCTTTTGAGCTAGAAATGATGGTACCCTTTTGGGGCCAGATGCACAAAACTTTTTGCATGGCGCAAACAGCGAATTTCGCTGTTTGCGATGTGCAAAAAGTACATTGCGATGCTCATTCCCATTTTGTGAGTCGGTAACCTGGTTACCGACTCGCAAAATGGGAATGCGAGTCGCAAATAGGGAGGGCTGTTCCCCTTCCTATTTGCGATTCGCATCGCGATGCAGAATTGCTTTGTGACCTCGAATGCGGTCACAAAGCAATTCGCAGTTACCACCTGTGTCATTTTTTCGTTTCGTTTTTTTCGTTTCATTTTTTTCAATTTTTTTTGTTCCTTTAAGGAAAATGGGCTGCAATACAAAAAAACTGCTTTATTTAAAAGCAGTCACAGACATGGTGGTCTGCTATCTCCAGCAGGCCACCATCCCTGTGAGTGCTGCGGATTCGCAAGGGGGTCGAAATTGCGACCCACCTCATTAAAATTAATGAGGTGGGTCTTTGCGACCCCCTTGCGATTCGCAGATGGTGTCAGGGACACCATCTTACATCCGGGTTTGCGACTCGCAATTTGCGAGTCGCAAACTCGGAATTTCGGACATCTGGCCCTAGGTTCCTGAAGTACTCTGTAGAACAGTGACATAAGTGTTCCTGTGGTGTTAATAGAATCCAGGATTTAGAATGCTGAGTTAGTGGTTACATGCTGGGGAATAAAGAAGTGTCATACCACGCTCCATGTGTGATGCAATCATTTACACATAACAAGGCTGGGGAGGAGGCTACAGCAACCAAGGAAACTCAACTGAAAATTCCATGCTGCACACAACAGGTGAGATCTTTACATTGCCCATTGCCTCTCTGGTATGTGTACTGAGTAGTGATTGTGTGTCCTGTGTGTGCAACATTTCACGTATGTTTCATGTGATTGAGAAGCCATATACTATGCGATGGTGTTTCTATGAAACACAAGGTGCGTGCCTCTATAAAATAGTGGATCTCATTATTATATCTTTTGTCTGAGATATGATAACTCGTGTTTCTCCTCCTGTGGCTGTTTTAGAGAGACCCTTTAGGTGTTTGGAGAGTTAGAGTAATATTTCTCTAATGCCCTGCTGGTCAGTGTATGACTACCATTGTTCCTGAACTCTCCTTTTTGACTTTGAGTTGCACTAGTCACTAATTAGCAACTTTGGGTGGTCTAGTTTCAGTTGAAGGTAATCCATATAGTTGCAATCAGCAACTTCTCTGCCTTTTCATAGAAAAAGGCAGGTAGCTGAGGAAGGTGCTCTCCCTCCTGATTGGTGTAATGTTCAGTTTTGAGCCAAACTTGTGCTTTTACACGCTCTGGTATCTGGTTATTAGATTAGTATAGAATTCATGCTGGTACCATCAAGACAGAAGTTTTATTTACTCTGAGCTTTGGAAGGACTTTCTATGCAGCAGACCTGAGAAACAATTTCAGGGACTGAAATCCGTTCGCTGCTGTTACCCATCAAGGCCAGGACTAAGATTCGGAACTAGAGAGACCTTGATATTGGAAGAAGAGGAATATGCAAAGCCTGGTGTGCTGAAAGGAGTAGACTCTAGATTAGGAGACAGAGTAATCTCCTGTTAACCTGTTAATTGAAACCTATGCTGGATATAGTGTTAAGGGAGTGATCCTCTCAGAAGCATACAGACCTTGCAGATACTATAACTGACCTTATAGCATTACTGTTACCCAAAGGTCACAGTCTTGTAAAGATGCATTTTTGGACTATGAGTGTGGTGAGCCTTTATTAGCCTTAACAGTTACCATATGTTACTTTGCATAAACCTGTTTTTTCAACTCCACCACTTGAAGACATGAAGGGCCATATTTATACTTTTTGACGCAAAACTGCGCTAACGCAGTTTTGCGTCAAAAAATTTAACGCCGGCTAACCCCATTCCAACTCGCCAGCCGGGCATGATCTTTATGGAATGACGCTAGCCGGTGCTGCTGCCTGGTGAGCGTAAACAAAAATGACACGAACCGGGTAGCGCTGGCGTAGGGAATAATGGGGGTTGTGCGTCAAAAAATGGTGCAAGTCAGGTTAGAGTCAAAAATGTTGACGATAACCTGACTTGCGTCATTTTATGATGCACAACCACCATGGAAATGACTCCTGTCTTAGCAAAGACAGGAGTCATGCCCCACTGCCCAATGGCCATGCCCAGGGGACTTCTGTCCCCTGGGCATGGCCATTGGGCACAGTGGCATGTAGGGGGGCCCAAGTTAGGCCCCCATATGCCACTTAAAAATTAGAAAAAAAATACTTACCTCTACTTACCTGTACTTACCTGAGATGGGCCCCCCATCCATGGGTGTCCTCTAGGAGTGGGCGAGGGTGGCAGGGGGTGTCCCTGGGGGCATGGGAGGGCACCTCTGGGCTCCTTCCGAGCCCACAGATCCCTTAACTCCTGCCCTGAGCAGGTGTTAAAAAATGACGCAAATGCGGCTGCACGTCATTTTTTAAGGCCAGCCCCCTCCCGTGCCTCATTTTTGCACGGGAGTTTAAATAAGGTGCAAAGGCCTTAGAGTCATTTTTAGCATGGAAACGCCTACACTGCATCTCATTAACGCAAGGTAGGTGTCCACGCTAAAAAATTACGCAAACTCCAAGAATTTTGACGCTAGACGGGTCTAGCGTCAAAGTATAAATATGGAGTTAGCTTTGCATCGGATTTGCGTAAAAAAAACTACGCAAATCCGGCGCAAACAGAGTATAAATATGCCCCGAAAGGTTTTCCTTTTTAGACTAGGTCTTTGTATACTGTTCCTCTGGTTGTAGATAGATAGTCACTTTGATTATTAAAAAATCTTTGAACTGCCTCTCTAGCCATTAAAATTTCAGATTCACAAATATGCCAACTTGTGGTTGGCCTTCATCCTTAAATATTAGAAACCCTATAACCATTAGTAAGTATAAGGGCAAATGGAAACCCACAGTCATATAGGCACACCTGCCAAACAAAAATCGAGTAAAAAAATTAATCTAGAAACATTTGCTTCATTCCATTGTGCACTCTTTTGACCATTCCACCACCATTTGCTTGGCTCAAATTATACTGCATTGTATTCTATCTGCACTAATATAGCATATTGAAGCACTTTGCTCTGGGCAGTATGCAGCTCCTGAAACAAAGGTTAGTGGTTAGTCTAGTGTTGTTAGGTAATGTTGGTTATCAGATTTAGGGCCTGATTTAGAGTTTGGCAGATGGGATACCAATTTTCCTTTAACCCCTTCCACACAAAGGATGTAATTGTTATGTCCGTGGCTGCGGCGCTCAGGCGCCATGGATGTAACAATTACGTCCTGGGATCGGCCCTCGGGGGAAGTGCTAGCGCTTCCCCAGAGGGCCACCCCCTACTCCCCAGGTCAGGGTTGGAAGGGGAATCGCTGCCCCTTCCACCGCTGACCTCCCCAACCGCCCCCAGTGACTTCTGATGATGTCAGCACACGATCACGTGCTGACCTCATCAGAGGTGCTTCCAGCGCGATGTGGAAGAGAAATGCAAAGCATTTCTCTTCCGCTCGGTAGGAAGGGGCAGGCAGAGACATCAAAAGACAGGAAAGGCTTTTCCTTTCTTTTGATGTCATTCTGAGCATTTCCGCAGCCCAATTGCGATCGGGCTGCAGAAATGCACACTAGGCACCAGTGATTCTGGCTTTTTTTTTGTTTTTGTGTAAGGGGAGGGGCCCCTTGGGCAAGGGCAGCTCTCCAGGGGGGCAAATAATTTTTAGGCCTTTTCTGGCCCTCTGGGATCAGATCAGCCTATATAGATTAGGCATGGGGGCTGAATCCACTAGACACCAGAGATTGTTTTTTGTGTGTTTTTTTGTGTGTTGTATCATAAGAGGAGTGACCCCTTAGGCAAGGGTCGCTCCACATGGGGCAATAATTTTATTCGGCCTATTCTGCCACCCCTGGGAGCAGATCAGCCTAAATTGATTAGGCCGATCTACCCCCAGGAGGGGCAATAGCCACTAGACACCAGGGTTTTTGTTTTAAAATAAAATTGACATAAGGGGAGTGACCTCTTAGGCAAGGGTCACTCCCCAGGGGGCAGTTTTTTTATTAGGCCTTTTCTGCCCCCCCGGGGGCAGATCAGCCTATATTGATGAGGCTGATCTCCCCCCAGGGGGGCAGAAGCCACTAGACACAAGGGATTTTCTTTATATGTTTACATTGCTAAGGGGAGCGACCCCTTAGGCAAGGGACGCTCCCCTGTAGGGGGAATTGTTTTTAGCCCATTTCTGCCCCCCTTCGAGGCAGATCAGCCTATTTTTATTAGGCCAGTCTGCCCACAAGAGGAGCAGATACCACTAGACACCAGAGATTTTTTTTTTTAGGTCAGTGTCACGCAAGGGGAGCGATCCCTTAGGCAAGGGTCACTCCCCTGGGGGGGGGGGCACATTTATTTTCGGCCATTTCTGCCTCCTTTGGGGCAGATCAGCCTATTTTAATTAGGCCGGTCTGCCCCTAAGGGGGACAGAGACTACTAGGCACCAGGGATATTTTTTGTTGTGTTTTTTTACAGGTGGGGAGCGACCCCTTAGGCAAGAATCATTCCCCAGGGGGGCAAATTTATTTGAGGCCATTTCTGCCCACCTTGGGGCAGATCAGCCTATTTTTCTTAGGCCAATCTGCCCCCAAAGGGGGCAGAAACACTGGACACCAGAGATTTCTATTTTTGTATGCCGATTTCACGCAAGGGGAGCGACCCCTTAGGCAAGGGTTGCTCCCTGAGGGGAAAATTTATTTTAGGCCATTTCTGTCCCTCTTGGGGGCAGAGCGGCCTATTTTTGTAAGACTCATCTGCCCCACAGAGGGGCAGAAACACAACCAGACACCAGGGAAGATTTGTTTTAAAAAATGAGGGTGGGGTATGGCCATACCCCCACCCCAAATAAATGGGGACAAAGTTGTTCTGCCCACCGGTAAGCAGATTAAGCAATTACCCCCAATCCACTCCCTGGGGGAGCAGAAAGCCTACTAGATGCCAGGGAATAAAAAAAAAAAAGAAAATAGTGGGCTGGTGGCTACCAACCAGTATGTGCCTGGTTATGCCCCCAACTAAAGGGGGTAACAGTCTTTCAAGAAGGCATTTGATTATTTTGGGTTTTGGTTTTACATTTGGGCCAGGAGAGCTTGGCTAACTCTCAAAATCGTCCCACTTGGAATAGTGAGGGCTGCACTTTTTGGACTTTGGGACGCTGCCATGTAGAAAACTCCACAAGACCTAGACACATCTGAAAACTAAACATCTGGGTGAGTCCAGGGTAGTGTGCTTCACATGCAGCCCACACCATTTTCTTACCCACAATGCCCTGCAACCTCCAATTTTCCTGGAAATCATGCATTTTTCCACATTTTTCTGATGGAACCTTCCGGAATCTGCCGGAATCCACAAAATTCAAACCCTCAGCATTGTCGCAGCCATACCGATAAAAATTCTGCCACATTTGTCAGCCTAAAAAATATTTTTTTTCAAACTGCACTTTTGGATCCGCTTTGGTTCCCCCTCAATTTCAACATGTTTTTGGCTCTTTCCTTTCACAGGCACTTGGCCCACCTACACAAATGAGGTATAATTTTTACCGGGAGACTGAGGGGAATATTGGGTGGTAGGAAATTTGTCCTGGTGCAGTGATCCCTCAGAAATGTGGGAAAAATTTGATTTTTTTGCTACATTTGAGGTTTGCTGAGGATTCTGTGTAAGAAAACACTGGGGATCCACGCAAGTCACACCTCTCTGGACTCCCTGTGGTGTCTAGTTTTCAGAAATGTTTGGGTTTGGTTGGTTGCCTTATTTGGGTGCTGAGCCCAGGACCAAAAACGCAGGTGCCCCCGCAAAAACAGGTATTTTTGTATTTGATAATTTTGATGTGTCCACATAATGTTTTAGGGCATTCCTGTCGCGGGCGCTAGGCCTACCCACACAAGTGAGGTACCATTTTTATTGGGAGACTTGCAGGAATGCTGGGTGGAAGGACATTTGGGGCTCCTCTCAAATTCCAGAACTTTCTGTCACCAAAATATGAGGAAAAATTGTTTTTTTGGCCAAATCTTGAGGTTTGGAAAGGATTCTGGGTAACAGTGAGAGACCCTCAAGTCGTCCCATCATGGATTCCCTAGGTGTCTAGTTTTAAAAAATGCACAGGTTTGGTAGGTTTCCCTTGGTGCCGGCTAAGCTAGAGGCTAGAGGCCAAAATCAACAGCTAGGCGCTTTGCAAAAACACGTCAGATTTCAATGTGAAAATGTGATGTGTCCATGTTGCGTTTCCTGTCGCGAACATTAGGCCTACCCACGCAAGTGAGGCACCATTTTTATCGGGAAACTTGGGGGAGCACAGAAAAACAAAACAAGTGTTATTGCCCCTTGTCTTTCTCTTCATTTTTTTCTTCCAACTGTAAGACAGTGTGTAAAAATGACTAAAAATCTATTTGAAAAATGCACTATAATTCACATGCTAGTGTGGGCAGAGATGTGCAAATAACCACTGCTTCTCAACGCCTTATCTTGTGCTCATTTTGTAAATACAAAGGTTTTCTTGATAACTATTCTTTACTCTTTATATTTCAGCAAATTAATTGCTGGATACCCGGTATAGAATGAAAACCCATTGCAAGGTGCAGCTCATTCATTAGCTCTGGCCCTATATATCCCCGCAACAAGAAGAGTCCAGCAGACGTAACAGTATATTGCTTTAAAAAATCTGACATCGCAGGAAAATATTACAGAGTAAAATGTTGAGAAAAAGGGCTGTTTTTAATCTCAATTTCAATTTTTGTTATTTCAGCTGTTATTTTCCGTGGGAAAACCTTTTAAGATCTGCACAAATTACCCCTTGCTGAATTCAGAATTTTGTCTACTTTTCAGAAATGTTTAGCTTTCTGGGATCCAGCATTGGTTTCATACCCATTTCTGTCACTAACCGGAAGGAGTCTGAAAGCACAAAAAATAGTAAAAATGGGGTATGTTCCAGTAAAATGCCAAAATTGTGTTGAAAAGTTGGGTTTTCTGGTTCAAGTCTGCCTGTTCCTGAAAGCTGGTAATTTTAGCAACGCAAACCCTTTGTTGACGCCATTTTCAGGGAAAAAAATCACACGCCTTCTTCTGCAGGCCTTTCTTCCCCTTTTTTTAAAAAAAGAAACAAACTTTTTGCTGTATTTTGGCTAACTTGTTGGTCTCCTTCAGGGGAACCCACAAACTCTAGGTACCTGTATGATCCATAGAATGCAACTTTGACGTGGGTAGCTTATGTGGAGAAAAAGTTATGAGGGCTTATGTGTGAACTGCTCCAAATAACCAAAAAAAGGCCTGGCACCTGAGGGGGAAAAGGCCTGGCAGCAAGGGGTTAAATCATAATTCCAATGCCAAAATATATTATTGAATATTGTTGTAATGTGGTATACACTTCAATTTCAATACCTTCCATTTAGAGTTTTACCCAAGATTTATCTACTTCAGAATGGGTTACCATATATTGCAACTTGACTCTAAAATACTGTAGCATTCCTTAAGTACCCCGTTTCCTAAAACTACATTTAGGCCCATATTTATACTTTTTGACGCTAAACTGCGCTAACGCAGTTTAGCGTCAAAAAATTTAGCGCCGTCTAACGCCATTCTGAAGCGCCATGCGGGCGCCGTATTTATGGAATGGCGTTAGCCGGCGCTAGCAGACCGGCGCTGCCTGGTGTGCGTGGAAAAAAAACACGTAGACCAGGCAGCGCCGGCGTAGGGGGAAAATGGCGTTAGGGCGTCTTAAAATGGGGCAAGTCAGGTTGAGGCAAAAAAATCGCCTCAACCCGATTTGCGCCATTTTTTTCGACGGCCAGACGCCATTTAAATGACTCCTGTCTTAGTAAAGACAGGAGTCATGCCCCCTTGCCCAATGGCCATGCCCAGGGGACTTATGTCCCCTGGGCATGGTCATTGGGCATAGTGGCATGTAGGGGGGCACAAATAAGGCCCCCCTATGCCACCCAAAAAAAAAAAAATAATGTACAAAATTATACTTACCTGAACTTACCTGAATGTCCCTGGGGTGGGTCCCTCCATCCTTGGGTGTCCTCCTGGGGTGGGCAGGGGTGGCAGGGGGGGTCCCTGGGGGCAGGGGAGGGCACCTGTGGGCTCATTTTGAGCCCACAGGCCCCTTAACGCCTACCCTGACCCAGGCGTTAAATAGTGGCGCAAATGCGGGGTTTCTTGACCCGCCACCTCCCGGGCGTGATTTTTGCCCGGGAGTATAAATACGACGCATTTGCGTCGCCGTCATTTTTTTAGACGGGAACGCCTTCCTTGCATCTCATTAACGCAAGGAAGGCGTTCACGCCAAAAAATGACGCTATTTGCCAATACTTTGGCGCTAGACGCGTCTAACGCCAAAGTATAAATATGGCGTTAGTTTTGCGCCGAATTTGCGTTGAAAAAAACGACGCTAATTCGGCGCAAACGGAGTATAAATACGGGCCTTAGTGCTGAATAAAAAGTCTACTACGCGGGGCTGATGGGAGGGTGCAGGAGGCAGGTTTTCTGCTATCATGAAACTGAGTAATATCAGCACGCTGCGAAGGTTGGGAACAGAGAGAGCGGGTGTGAATCAACGCTAGAAATGTAGGCGACTGAAATGATGAGGTAAGAGGGAAAAGGCAGCAAGCTGTTTGTATTTAAAATCTGAGAGACACATTACTTCACTATTAAGGCAGAATTAAGGAATGATTGTTATTTATTTAGATTTGATTTGATTACGACTTATTAAAAACTGGTGAACTGGAGTCACGTTGAATAAGCGCATCAAATAATGAACGATTTAACACTAAGCAAATAATATGGGTAATTGGAATATCAGAGTTATTTTGCTAGCATTAATAGAGTGAGTCAGACTGCGAGACTGCCTCCAGTCTAGCACTCACAAAGGTCGGATTTTTTAAAAAAATAAACCTTATCTATACGTTTTCGAAGCAAAGAGTGCACACAATAATGGTGCAATTGATAGATAACAAAAGGCTTAGTAAACAAAACAAAAAATACCCCGACCTTTCTCAGGAGTTACATTCAATGTTCTCTAGTAAGCAAATGAGCAGCAAAACAAAATAGAATTAACCTTCAATGTGAAGCCTTCAAGCAGAAGAATTATTCAAGGCCAAGCGTGCACCCACCGATTGCACCACGTTTCCCAAGGACTGCTTCTTTGGAAATATTTTTCAAAACAGTGAAGCAAAAAGAAGAATAGACGGTGGCAGGCTACATACACAAGTTAGTGACACGGAAGGGATTGAAGGAGGGTGAACATATGGATGGTTCATTTATCTGTGATCATTTTAATCATTATTCCAAAACCCTTCCAGCTGTACTCGTGTTACCTCCTGCTCAAGTTAGTACAGCCCCATATCTAAGTTAACCAAACTTACAGTAGACGTGTACTGCCTTTCCTCCACTGTTGTCTTATGCTTAACATATTCTATAAAGTGATGAAAGGTTAGGACTTTTGTCTATCAAAGTCTCCGATTCATAAGTATAAAACCAGGAAAAAGAGCTGACGATATACCATCCTCAGAGCTGACAGGGTGTTTGCATTGCTACCAACGAAGGTCATTTGTGTTCTGCAGATTGTGGTGGCATTTGTTCAAACGAATTGACCATCTGTTAGTATGAGTAATGCTGCTCTGGACTCAATGACTGAAGAAATGTCTAGATGTATAATAACAGTATGTTCCTAATCAAATATATAGGTGCACTGTTCCAAGGAGAGAAAAATAGAGCCTAATCCTACAGGAGCGAGAACCCTCAATCATCACATTGGATGATTAGCATCATCATCGGGAAAGCTCCTCGTCAGGCCGGTGCTGCAATGCCTGACGGGCTCCCCGAAGGGGGCTCTTAACCGTATTGCTCTGAATGCAGCCAAGAAAACCAGGTCATATAGGTGAACTACCTAAATCTGAATACCTGAGCAATAGGGAGAGAAAAAGGATTAAAATTGGTTACTCATCTTGAACGTACATCATAAGTTTTAAATATAACGGGTAGTAAGGGTGAGAATTGGCCGCACTCAAAAGGGAATGTACAGTAATGTAGATCAGAAAATGGTGCAAGTGATCAAAGTGCCCTACTACCCCTGGACACAGATACTGTGTAAAACTATACACAAGTAAAAATAAACAGAAACAGATCACAGCACACAATACGCAATAGTAGAACAAAATGAGTCATAACATTTTGTAATGTTAGGTTAAGTAAAAAGTAGATGAAGAAATCAGGCACATCGGTATTCGAATCTTGTCTTGTGAAGTGAGTTCCTTCATTGTGGGCGAAGTTGTATTCAATAAGCAAACAGCATCATTCCAAAACACAGCCAGGTTTTACTTAACCTAACATTACAAAATGTTATGACTCATTTTGTTCTACTATTGCGTATTGTGTGCTGTGATCTGTTTCTGTACATCATAAGTTTAATCAGCAAACAAAAGATGAGGACCAAGGTTAAAATCACAGGAAAGAGTACATGGGTGAGTAATGATGCTCACTTACTCTCGCTAAGAAAACGGGAGGACTGAACCAATTTTGGTGCCTCACTTTGTGGGTCTACATGTTTCGCGTCTAGTGGTCCAGCCGGATCCATTGACGCTTCATCAGGACCAATACAAAAATAACAACTTCTCCAAACAATAATTTAATACCAACCCTAATAGGGAGGTCAAAAGTAAAGAGCAGTCACTTACATTAAGTCTACCTGAAACGTCAAAAATGGTCACCCCTGGAAAAGACAAGCACATACGAAAATAGTAACCAAAATTATTGAATTAGTGAATTTAGTAATCGTGCAAAATCACATACCGTGGCTATTTTTCTTAACTAATATAACAAAAAATGTCTCGTTCCTCTGGGGGAAGGATATGAATTAACCTCCACGACAGTAAAGAACTTTCTGTACCGATGAGGTTTGTGAGTAACATTTATTAGAAACTTAAATTCAACAATTTAAAGTAAAGTAATTGAGGTGCTCCTGTATAACGGCGCAGTGTGAGTGAATTGTTTGTTAGTATAAGTGTTGCAGTGCTTTTTACTTGAAAACTAAAACCAAACTGTGGTTACAAGCAGGAGGTCTCAAATAAGCACCTATAACTATAGGTACTGTGAGCCTGCTGAATTTTTCAAAAGTCAATCCACAATTTCTAATAAAGTGTGGACGTTTCAACCCTAATCAAAGAAATTAATTTAGGCGGGTCATCATCAGAACAGAATATTGAAATAGGAAGCACCCCTATTTGATTGTACTCAGGCACATCCTGGTCACGTTAACAATAAAACTATGCCAATTCTCCTTCCAACTCATGTACCCCTGGTGTGTTGTTAATAATACCACTTATTTACTTTGCCTTCTAATGCCTTCAGGAAGGTCTTAGATCATTCCATAAAAATGAGCCAAGTGTTTAAAGTCCTTTTTAAAATTTGTTGACGTGGTCCTATGTTAAAGTTAAGGATCTGCATCCCTGTTTTAATCAGGTGAATCCTGTGCTGCTTAACTACCAGTCTAGGCATTTAACACTACCATCCACCAGACTCTACCATCTGTGGAGCCTTGCCCTGCAAAGTGGTGCCAATCCAGTTCTTCACCCCTGGATGTGGAAATAAAGTACTGATCCAGCAAAGAATCAATGCATCAACACTTTTGCGCTGCTCGGAACTGGTGCATCTCCATCAAAGCTGAAGTATCACTGCTGCTACTGCAAGGATTAAGTGCAAAGCATTGACGACTGCACAGCTCATCATCTCATTTTCTGAAGGAGCCCTGATTTTGCACTGCTCGGAGCCAAAGCATTGCTTTCACCCCCAAGATCATTGATGACACATCACCTCCTCTGCTCCTCACATCTTCCTTGGCATTAACGCAAATAAGGTACTTTTTTCAGCCAGCCAAGGCTGATCCCTGTATCCAACTCGTGATCAATTGCTGTCAGCCGACTTTTCAGATTTCACCGGGTCCATAACTAACAGGTAGCCCCAGTTAGTGCTTTATGTTTTTAAGCACTACAATGAAATTTATACTTTAAAAAAATCATATTTCAAGTTCTAGTTATTGGATTTCTGTCATTTCGGTCTTGTTTTGTTCATTATATTAAGGACTATTCTAACGAGGTGTGGTATCTTTTTGTGTAGTGTTTTAACAGTTTTACTGTTTGAAGTGTTGCACAAATACCTAACACATTGCCTAAGTTAAGCTTGACTGCTCTGCGCCAAGCTACCAGGGGTACGCACAGGTTAATTTAAGGTATGCTTGTTACTTACCCTGCCTAGGACTGTAGTTCCTGCTTGGACAGGGTACATATCTCTGCCATGCAGAAACCCAATTACTAACAGCCCCACACTTACCAGCAGGTTAGTTACATCACACACCTACTGATTTACTGTACTGATAAAATTTAATGTTTTGTTTGGCTTAATATACAATACTGAACTGTGAGAAATAAGGGAAATGCATAAAATATCTGGACAGGGTTGTCAGTCACAGTGCTTGTTGAGAGCAGAATGCTATGCTTGAGTAATGTTGTTGTGGTCTGGCTATTAGGAAAATGCCCTTTCCTCCTTTAGATCATTCTGAGGCTTCCAGCCTGACCCACTCCCCAAATATGGTATTTGTGACATGTGCAGTGTGGCCCACGATTGCCATCAAGAGGTTGGAATGCTGTTGGACCTATATCTTTTTGCAGGGTCTGCCCCAACTTTTGTCCTCTTTTCCTGAGCCCATTTTTGTTGGCATTAGCACTGTACTTTTTCCTTGCAAACCAGTGGTAACATGCTGTACTTTCTCCTTGAAACATGGTAAAATTGGACTAAACCTAATTGTGACAATTAATTTACTTGTAAGACCCTATTAAATGGTACTACATGTATGTAGTGTCTGTAAATGAAATGATACCAGTGGGCCTGCAGCACTTATTTTGCCATCTATTAAAGTAGCACTTTAAAAGCATGTTTCTGGCCTGCCACTGCAGACTATAGTACAGATTTAAATTGCCATTTCAAACTGGCAAAATAAACCTTTGGGTCTAAACCTTCCTTTTACATACTTATAAGCCAATCCTAAGGTAGGCCCTAAAGGCTCATAGGGCAATATGTATTGTATTTAAAAAGTAGGACAATGTATTTAAGTTTTACATGACCTGGCAGTGAAAAATTCTGAAAGCTGTTTTTCATTGTTGTTAGGCCTATTTCTCTCATTGATGTCACCTTTTTAATGTGATATTTGCTAATTTTAGATTGGGAGCAGATAGAGATATGCTGTTTATGCTCAAATGAATTGTAATTGGAATCCAAGCTGGCAGCCATGTGACTGGTCATAACACTCTTCTCTCCCTTTCCAACAAGTGGCGGTATTAGGTGTGTAAGAGAGGCCTAGACAGCTGATGTTAGACCTGATATGCAGAGATAGTGGCACCTCAAGATTTCTTGCTTTTCTCTAAGAGGTTTTTGCTGGTTTCCGCAAGGGGCCTACTGTCCTGTACACTTTCCCACTGTAAGTGCACTAATAAAGTTCCAGAGCCATCCTACCATCCACTTGGAAGTGGCACTAGCCCATGTGTGCATACTGGCACACAGGTGGTTTCCTATATAGATAATGCATCTGTTCTCTGTGGAGATCTCAGGGACATCAAAGACCTCCTGCAAGGGACTCACATCATCTGCCAGTATCATCTGAAGTGCGTGCCCTTTACTCCACTTACATCACATGCTGGACTCCACCTGACGGTGTGAGTGTGGACTAAGTATTGTGCCTGGAGACCAGAATTGCCTGGGGCAGAGCTTGCCAAGTACTGCCCATGCTTTAGGTGAGTGACCCTTCATCATGGGGACCACTGCATGCCGAACCTTCTTTTGGTGTTAATGGGATCACCCGGTGCAGGACCCAGCATGGCCTGCTGTGACATTCAGCTTCACACGCATTGTGTACTGTGCCCCGTTCATAGGTGGTGACTCCCGGAGAGGGGGGTGCCACCATAGTTATGCTATACTCTACCTCGTATGGCATGGCTGAACTTACGTCAAAGTGTGTTACCGGGTTGTCTGGTGTGACTAAAGTCATTGCGTGTCAGTTGTTGTGCCTCATTCCAGGGAGGTACAGAAGCAAAGTTCCTTGTGTGACCGTATTGTCAAGTCAGTGAGCGCTGGATGTTGTGCCTCATTCCAGTAGGGTGCAGGATTTACATTCTTCATGGGAGCATCTGGCATTGTCTGGTGCTGTTCAAGTCCTCAAGCACCAGACTTGTGCCTCTTTCCAAGGAGGTACCACATTCAGAATTTTGTTTGGAGTGATTGTATGGTCGGGGGTGACCCAGGTCATCAGACCCCTGACATTGTGCCTCATTTTTGTAGAGGTCAACACTGAACCCTTTTCACCTGGGATCAGAATTTGGGGCTGAGGGTCTAACAAATGCCGGGAGTTTGACTGAAAAGATTGTCTCTGAGGCTGGCAAAGCTACTCAAGACATAATTTAAACTGACCAAACTGACTGAACTGCACAATCACAAATCAGCATACCTCCATTGCTCCCAATGCTAAGGCCCCCAAACACATTGTGTGATGAGAAAGCAGTAGGATGCAATCTAGGAGGAATGAACCCAAAGTGTGGCATTACTGTTCAGTGTGGGACATCTAATGAGGATGATAGGCAAGATAGGATCCAAACTAAACAAACGTTGGGCTGGGCACTGTGGTGTGAAGCAAAGATGCATTTGGATACTCGAGACAGTAGACAGTCACAGCTCAGGACAGGTTACAATGTAACAAGATTTTGGTAGGAGGTTTTACTCCCTCTCTGATGTTTCCATGGACTGGTCGGAGTGTAATACAGATAGAAGCAGCAGTATAGACAGTTCTGACCTAGAGGAATCAGATATTAACCTGGCATTGTGGCAGTTAATGGCACGGCTCGCCATTCGTATTTCTAATACAGGCAGCAAAAGAGGACTCACCAGTGCTATGATGTAGAGTTACTCTTCACCTCAAGCATTAACAAGTAATACATCTACCACATCACCTATCTTCCTACTAGCAATGCTCAAAAGTGGAGATGTCCTGACTCTACAGACTATGGCCCTCATTACAACCCTGGCGGTCAGTGTTAAAACTGTGGTAATACCACCAACAGGCCGGCAGTAAAAAAAAATGGGATTTGGACCCTGGATCCAACACCACCACTTTAACAGCCTGGTGGCTGTCACATTCCCACCCTCTGGATTACTACCCGGCCCACTGCCATGGTTTTCGTGGTTTTTGTACCACCATGAAAACCATGGCGGTAAGCACTATTAGTGCCAGGGAAACCCTTCCCTGGCACTGATAGGGGTCTCCCCTGCACCCCACCCCCTCCCCAGAGTCCTCCCCCACCTGCTTCTGCCCCCGCAAATATACACACCCACATGCGCACCCATATACACACATTCACAGACACATACCCACCTCCACCCATGCATGCACACATACATACCCACACACCACAACACACACCAACACACCTTGTCACACATGCATCCACAACACACAACACTCACAATCACTCATTCACGCATGCATCCAATGCGACTCACACTCGCATGCAGGTATCCCAAAACATACACCCACCCCCCCCACACATTTTTCTGGCATGGCGTTGCTGCTGTCAGCAGCACCGCCTTACCGACGTCCGCCGCCATGACCGTCTGCTGTGTTCCGCCAGATTTCTGGCATAATACCATAATACGCGTTGCTAGCTGCTAGCCATGCGCAGTATGTTGGCGGCTGTCGCCGTGGCGGTAGGCGGTCAATATCGCCAATGTTGTAATGAGGGCCAATGTATATGAAAGCATTGTGACTCATAGAGGAGAGATTAAAAGGGGCAGTATGAAAACCCACTCAGTGGCAAGTAAATTTAATGCTGTTCCAAAACTGCCCAAAGCCTGTAATGATATCTTAGAACCCCTGGCAGTGATCAAGGAGCAAACTGCATCTATAGAGTTAGATCTGTCTGGTATGCAAGCTCAAATTAGGGGTCATGACTGTCAGTTGGTGGACACACAGTGGAAACTTGAAAATTTTGAGATTCAGCATAGCCATAATAATCTACTTGCACTAAGCATTAAGGAAGGAAGGCTCCAAAAAGATATGTTTTTTGGGGGTTCTTTATACAACGTTTTCAAACCTGCTGCCCTTTAGTTTGGAGACTGGAACTGGAAGCCATAACTACAAAGAGCACACATGCTTTTAATCTCAGCAAAATACTCCATGACTGAGAGCTCAGGCCCAACTAGGAATCAAAACTGAGAGCTATCCTTGTTGTTTTGGGAAAATTCTTCTAAGACAGAAAATATTCAGGAAAACATGATTTTGTTAACAAAAAGTAGCCAACTGTCATAAGTTATTCACTAGACCTGACTTCTACCATGTTACAGTAGAAAGGCAAAGGTGACCAAATGATTAATCCTTTCCAAAAGAAGGGCTGTCAAGCATTTCTGCTGAACCTGACCAGATTGAAACTCATCAAGCTGAGAGTGTGTCTTCAACTCAGAGATAAAATGACAAACATTTCTCAAGACACTCCAATGACATCATACTGACAGTTTAAATGAGACTTGATGTAGATCTATTATAAATGTCAAAGATTATTTGGGTGCACTGGAAGAGGATAAGGAATAGGCTAGATGGTGGAGGGCAGACATAGGATATGTTTATCTGGCTTGTTGGGAAGGGATATTAGGATTGTTCATTGTTAGACACAACCAAGCAATGCATGGCTGTGCAGATTTCTCTATATCGGTGGGAAGTTTGTGCAGAGGGTGGTGGGGAGTATTTGGGAGAGCCTGAAAGGGGGGGCCAGTCAGGGAACTTTGGGTACTTAGGGGGAAGAGGATGGGAAAGTGGGGTGAGGGGATACCAGAGGGTGGGGTAGAGATGTCAAAATTGGAGAAGAAGAGGAGGTCCCAAATGAAAAAATTAAAAGCAACAAACGTATCTGTATTTTGTTGTAGCAGTGGCAACAGTTAAAGGGATATATCTGAGCAAGTATCGGGGGATAATTGGGGAAGAAGAGTCATCACCTTACATCTCATTCTCTCACAATGTGTGGCGTTGATAATTTGTGTATTCTAACCATGAATGTAAGGGGTCTGAACAATATAAAAAAGAGAGGTGCTGTGGAAGAGAAATTAATATCAATTAGGTCTGACCTTATTTGTATTGAGGGAACTCCTATTTAGCACATGAAGAAACATCTGTTCTGTGTTGTATGTTCTGGGGTATGATTTGTGACCTAGTACTATGCTAGAGTCCTCTACAAACAACATGGCCATACTGGTTGAACAAAATGTATGTAGTGTAAAAATAAAGTCCTCAAATACATTTGAGGGATGAGCAATAATTGTGGTGCAGTTTTCAAAGACTACATTTACTCTTTGTTCTATATATGGCCCGATAGACAACACCTCAGTGATTAAACATCTGACAGTTGAATTAGCAAAGTTGTCGACCCAATGATAATATGTGGAGATCTAAACTGTAATATGGCTTTCAATTCTAATATTCCTTATAATGCTCAGAAACCCAAAATGTACAAGGCATTGCTAGATCTAAAGAAAATGCATGGCCTCATTGACGCATGGGCAGAACTTGGAAACTCCAAACAGAGATACACTTTTTGCTCATATGCTGCAAAAAGTACACAAGAATAGATTATTCTTTCCTATCCCCAAGCTTCTTTTAAAGTGTGCAGTTTCTAAAGTATCCAGAACATCATCTGATCCTAATCCTCTGGTGCTGGATGTAAAGGTTGAACTAGCAGTCAACTCTAGATCGTGATGGGCATTTAAGCGAGACTTGCTAGTAGATCCCAGGCATATGGAACATATGAATCTATGGATTACACATTTTTGTCAGGTGGAATTGAGTTAGCTCCTACTTGGAATAGTCTGGGATGCACTCAAGCCAGGCATCAGGGGAGAGACTGTGAGCTACTCATTTAAGACAGAAAGAAAACAAATACATTTGTTTCAGGGATTATTTTGGGAAATTAGCTGGATTCTAGAAAGAACATATAGCTAGACCATGTCCATTGGTAGGAGACAATGATGATATTGTGCAACAAATTGCAGTAATCAAAGCTCAGATCCACAGTTTCTATGGAGAAAAGGTAGCCCGTAGATATCAGATGCAGAGATCTGAAAACTAAGAATACATTGGTGTAATATAGAGAGGTCTTGCATTGAAGACTCATCAAAGAAAATCAAAAAGTACGATCACAGCACTTTTAAATGCACAGGGGATCTACGGTATCGGCAACAGGAAATCATGATGGTGATCCAAGACTAGTGTCAGTGTCTTTACTTGAAGGAAAACAATGCTACAACCAGTAGGACTGACTCTCTCTTTGATGGGGAATATCTTGAGTCACTGTCTGATAAAGAAAGAGCAGAAATGGAAGGTTCTGTGACTATCAGAAATTACAGCACCCGTAAAAATGTACTATCTGGGAAAGCTGTGGGTTCTGACGTGATTAAGCTAGAGTTCTATTCAGAGTTTGGCCAATTAATACTGCCTAAGATGTTTGCATTATTTAGTGCAGTGCAGCAAAACCAGGTAGCATCAGAGCCATGGTCCACATCAAACATATTGTTTTTCGGAAAAAAATGAATCTCCAACATGCACTGGGTCATATATTTCCAGTTCTTTGACCAATAGTGATGATAAAATATATTCTAAAATTATGGCCACGATCCAGAGCAGGGTTATTGCGAGATTAGTATCTCCATCGGAATACAGATTTATTACTGCGAGAGACAGTGGACTATATTAGTAGTTTTATTGCCCTTTTCAGCATTGCAGAAATCAATGAAACCCTGCTTGCTTTGATCCTCCTCAATGAAGAAAAAGCCTTTGATAGAGTGTACTGAGATTACTTATGGAGAGTCTTGGTTAAATGGGATTTGACTCAAGGTTTGTTAGAACTCTTTATGAGAATCCTAGAGCCAAAATACAGTTAATGGGGCAGGAGTCTAATGAGATTATAATATTACAGGGTTCACAGCAGGGGTGCCCCTTCTCGCCTCTCTTATTTGCTTTCTACATTGAGCCTCTTTTTTAGAAGTTACTATTAAAAGTTCAGATAGAACTTTTCTTAAATGCTGGTAACATAACCAAAATACTGGCATATGCAGACAATGTTGCAGTATTATTTACTAATCCAGTTGTAGCTATTAATGAGATTTAGAAGGCTTTATAATTAGGTATTATTATTGCATTGCAACCATCGGTTCAACACATCAGTTTTTTTTTTATTTGGGGGAGTATTGGGGTATTGATTGAACTGTGGCAAAACACACACAGATAATTTGTAACAAAAGCTTGATGTTGGTAGGTGATACTTAAACCACAGTTCCCACTTATCTTGGCGTCAAAATCTCATCTAAAGTGGGACAAATCACTTTTTAGGATTATGATGCAGTATTAAATAGGATTACAGTAGACTTGGAGTGTTGGGGTAATCTCAAGCTTACTATCATCAGGCATCGTACTAATATTAAGATGTCCCTATTTCCTAGGGTGCTCTATGTTTCTAGAGCCCTACCCTTAAAAGTAAGTGCTAATTGGTTTTAGTCACACACTCGTTTTGGAATCGTTTTCTATAGGGATATAAGCAACCAAGAAGGGCTATCAAATGATTGTGACTCTCACTTGGTAGAGGAGGACTTACATTTCCTAATTTTAGGTATAATTATTGGCCAGTAATGAATCAACATGTCATCTATTTAATTTTAGTGCTTTGTATTCAGAAAGACAACTCTAATATTTTGCCATTAGTGCATGTGTACACTTTAGGCAAAATTGCTCCCAGCTACTTATTAAAATGTACTGAGCAGAGTCATTATGAAAAGACTGTAGTGGCAATATCAGAGTTTTGTAGACAATTGCTACTGTGATAACGAAATAAAATTATTACACTCCCTTATGGACTCTCCCTTCTTCTCGTGAGTATATCACAATACTTACTGTAATAAAAGGGAAAGAGATGGGGTAAACAAGTGGGAGATGTCTGCTTGTTTCAAACTATCCAAGAGAATTTTATCCTAGAAAAATAGGCCTTTAATAAATATTTTTAGCTTAGACATTTTTTGCAGACAATACATTTCACAGACATAAACAGGATAGAAACTCCTACAATGTATTCAGTGTTGTCGAAGAAGGGTTCAACTGAACTCGAAAATTGGTCACAGGCAATATTTACTTTTATTGTGATGCCCCAATTTCCCATTTTTCTACTTGTTATTTTGTAACCAATGATGGATGTGCAGACAGATTTAGTTGTTCTTATTTTTAATTCCCCATGGCAAAGAAAAATACAAATATAAAAAAAACATATGAATTGCAATTGAAAATCCTACTTAATGGTACAATTGGATTTGGAATTACAATTTTCAACATGCCATTCTCTTGTCTCAGCCATCTGTGCCTTCTGCCAGTGTCCTGGGACGTATGGCTCTTAAAGGCTGTGCTATTGAGGTTTGTTTATTATTTCCAGGTAGTAAGACAAAGGGGGCTTGGGTGTGGACAGGATGGACCATACTGGCAGGATGACTGGAAGGATGACTGGAAGGATGACTGGGGAGGAGCTGTACCCAGCCCCCCTTACACGTCAAAAGGCTTTACTCCCTTCACAAACAAAAGAAACTGACACCTTCTTTTTGTCACCCTCGGACAATTAGGAGCCTTGACAGGGGAATGAAATTGACTGTCCTGATTCAGTTGCAAGGAGGTCAGGGAGTTCAAACATGCAAAAGTGGGCACCACCCTAGAGGAACTGGAGGACAGCGGAGCTGAGAAGGAGCTCAAACTGCAGTTAGCTAAACTAAAGTTGGAGGCAGACAAGGAAGAGACTGCTGCACAAAGGGTCCTTGAGGAGAACCTTTTGTTGGCTCACGCAGTGAGATTGAAGGAGCTGGACCTGAAAGCCAAACAACACTCAGGGTCTAGCAGCAGTGAACACCCAGTGTCCAGCAGAGAAAAAAGGGTAAAAGTACCCAAAGTCCTAAAGATGATATTGATAAGTGGTTTGAGGCCTATGAGATAACCCTAAGGATGCATAAGGTCCCAGCGGATTTTTGAGGGGCTAGTTTGTAGAAGCACCCACCAGCTATTGGGAGAATGTCCTGTTTGCTTTAGAGGTGGCTAACCAGGTGTCTTACACCCCCATGAAACAGCTCTTATGACAAGGTTTGATCTTGCCCCAGAAGGATACCACTTAAGCTTTAGGGACAGTTATAAACTGTTTGACAAATAATGGGTAGCTTTTATGAAATTATCTAGTAAGGCACTGAATGAAGCAAAAAAGTGAGTAGTCATGAGAAGCTGTACAATTTGATTTTAAGAAAGCACATACTCAATAACTGTTTCTAGCACCAATGCCTGATAGATAGCAAGCTCATTGAACCTAGTGAGCTTGCCAAGGAAGAAGACTTCTCTAAAAGTCTTTGGCCAATGGCTCTGGTGTCCATTAAAAGGGATAAGGAAGTGACAAAGAAGAATACTATAGTTAGCCCCCAGATACCCACTGACTGCATTCTGGGAAATTAGTTGCCACCATTGTTAACAGAGATGAGAAGGGCATCTGCTGAGGATGCCCTGAACGCTCAGTTTCCTGGTGGTACTACATCCAAAAAAGAGGAAAGGGAGGCCCAGATGGAGGGGCAGGATGTGGAGGCATTCCACAGTTGAAGGACCAATGGATCAGTGTATGCCAGATAAGATAGGAGAGCACCCGAAAACTAACCCTAGTAAGGCCACTTCTGACCTGCAGGTGCTTTCTGTGCTGTCAAAGAGACAGAGGACAGAAGACCTGCAATAGCCAGACCTCAGCATGACACAGACAGAGTGTGTCACACTTGAAGCGGTGGTGGTCTCTTCTGAAGGTTCTTGCCTGCCAGGCAGCAGTTCAGCCTCAAGATACAGACCTTGGGTGAGAGGCCAGTCTCAGGATACTAAACCTAGACTGATGGGAAGGAGAGTGAAAGTAGTGCATTTCATAAATAATTTGCCTCCAAGTTAAAACTGACTGCTTTTGTGACAAACTTCAAGAGGATTAAGCACATCTTAACTTAATGACTTTTGTGGTTCACCCTGACACACACTGTGGTTGTTGCCAAATTGGGACCTCCACCCCACACAAACAATAACCCAATTTCCTACAGTAGTGCTAAGGCCAAGGGACATATTTAAGAGCCCCTAGCGCCATACCAGCGCCATACCAACACCACATTAGCGTTTTTTTTTTTTTACACTAATGTGGCGTTCGAAGGCCCAAAACCCCACGCCATATTTATCAAGTGGTGCAATGCATGCATTATGCCCCAAGCATAATGTATATAAAGGGGACATTCCCCCATTAGGGGGGCCCAAAAATGGTGCAAAGAAATCTAAGAGATTTCCTTGTGCCATTTGTTTCTGCACTTTTAACGTCTTCTCAGAGCATTCAATAAAAGGAGGCTTCCATTGGTTTCAATGGGCCCCCTGGTGCTTTGCTGGATTAGCGTCAGACTTTTTTATGCTAACCCTGAAAAGCACCGGACTAGCATAACAAATTCTGATGCTAGTCCCCTAACTACCGCCACGGTGTCCATATTTTAAATGTGGCCCACACATGGTGGCATTAGGGGGGGCACTAAGGGGTGCAAGAAAAGTGGTGCTGCAGTGTATGTAGCCCCACCTTTCTTAAATATGCCCCGAGTGTTTTGCCTATGCCACCAGCACTCTGAGATGGCAACATTTGATCATATTACACTTGCTACCCTTATGTATTTTTTACACTGTATGTTTATTTCAGAGTTGTTATCTTGAAAAGCTGCTTTCTTCCAAGAGCAGCTAATACTGTGCACTGAATAGAATTAGTACGTTAAGGTTTTTCTTTATTGTTCTTGTTTTACTGTATGACTATGGATAATTTGCAGATTTCACAAAAATGATGTTTGTATCTGAAGGGAATGAAAATAATAGTGCCAGATAATGTGTTGCATAGTTTTTATTTTTGCTATTTAATTTTCTTAGCCTTGATATATATTTTAGTTCACCATGCACCACAATTGGGTCCATCATGTCAGCAGTCCTGACAATGTTAAAGCTCTACTGAGTGGTTTTAGGGTTGTCATTATGGGAATGATATCTGTAAAGCAAAGAAAAATGTGAAATATTTCCTCGTTCTTCGTTACCTATGACATATCTGTTTTCATAACCACTGCATATTGCAAATGCATTTTCTTTGGAAACTATAACTATAACTACCTAGAGGCAATATATATATATATATATATATATATATATATATATATATATATATATATATATAAAGTTTTCCTAGCCATAACATATTCTTAACCTTTGTTAGTTTCACTGTGTTAGAAATGGGGTCTTTGGTTGGCAGTCAGGTTACCCCCTGTCTAAGCAAGGACCCTCACTCTAGTCAGGGTAAAGGAGCATCACCCTCAGTTAACCCCCACTCATGCCCTTGGTAGCTTGGCATGAGCAGGTAGGCTTAACTTCAGAAGCAAGGTGTAAAGTGTTTGTACCAGCACACAAAGTAACTCAGTGAAAACACCACAAAATCACACAACACAGGTTTAGAAAAATCCAACATACACAAGTCAAGTTATGAATTTAAAAAGCAAAAGAGTTTTAAATCCTTTAAAAAGCAGTGAGACAGTTGTTAACGTACAAGAGTAACTGGGTAGCGTCAAAATAAAGCCGCATGGGCAAGTGTGCGTCAGAAAGGCCATTGATGCTTTGATTTCTCACTTGCAAGAGTGTGCATTGTTCCTACTCCGGTCGGGTCGGCATGCGTCATTCCTTCTCTCCCGCAAAAGAGCGAAACGTCAATCTGGATGGGCAACGCAGGTCAGGGCAGTCAATGCGTTTATTTATAATGCCCAGCATTGTTGCGTCGAAATCTAATCGCACGGTGTCAAGAAACCGCCCTACGTGTGGGCTTGCGTCATTAACAGCAGCTGCTGCGGGTGTTGCGCATTGTTTCTCCAGCCACGTGTCGATCTTCTAGCCGTGATGCAGGTGGAGCGTTGATTTTAGCCATGAGGCCGTCCGCGCATCGTTTTTAAGTCGCAAAGCGGGTGGTGGGGCAAAAGTTTACCCGCACGGCGGTATTTGCATAGATTTCTGTCCTTTTCCACCAGCTGCACCTTTCAAGGGCCCAGAGACAGGTTAGGGCACCACTTGGTAAACAGGACTCTCAGCAGAAAGCCCAAGTGCTGGCAGAAATAAATATTTGTTGTCCCTGAGATTTCAACAACAGGAGGCAAGCTCTATTCAAACCCTTGGAGATTCTTCACCAGTGGGAAGTCACACAAAAGTCAGTTTTTGTCCTCTCTCAGGCAGAAGCAGCTACTGCATGCCAACCCAGCAAAACACAGTCACAGGCAAAGGGGCAGTACTCCTCCTCGTTGGCAGAGGTTCCTTTTGGTTCCAGAAGTAACCTAATTTTCAGTGATTTTGTGTGCTCTTGTGATACTCATTTCTGCTTTTGAAGTAGGCCCACTTCAAAGGAAAGTCTCTCTTGTTTGTAAGATTCTGCCTTGCACAGTCCAGGCCCCTGACACATACCAGCGGGGTTGGAGACTGCATTGTGTGAGGACGGGCACAGCCCTTTCAGGTGTAAGTGACCACTCCTCCCCCCAGCTCAGATCCCCCATTAGGATTAAAGGCTACACCCCAGCTCCCTTTGTGTCACTGTCTAGAGGAGAGGTGCAGACAGCCCAACTGTCAAACTTACCCAGACAGGGAACCCACAAACAAGCAGAGTCACAGAATGGTTTAAGCAAGCAAATCTCTACTTTCTAAAAGTGGCATTTTCAAACACACAATCTAAAAACTAACTTCACTAAAAGATGTATTTTTAAATTGTGAGTTCATAGACCCCAAACTCCACCTGTCTATTGAAAGGAAATCTACGTGTTAACCATGTTTAAGGCAGCCCCCATGTTAACCTAAGAGAGAGATAGGTCTTGCAACAATAAAAACTGAATTTGGCAGTAGTTCACTGTCAGGACATGTAAAACACAGAAGTACAATACCCACCTTTTACATACATTGCACTCTACCCATGGGGCCACCTAAGGCCTACCTTAAGGGTGCCTCACATGTACAAAAAGGAAAGCCTTAGGCCTGGCAAGTGAGTACACTTGCCAAGTCGAATTGGCAGTTTAAAACTGCACTCACAGACACTGCAGTGGCAGGTCTGAGCCATGTTTACAGGGCTACTAATGTGGATGGCACAGCCAGTTCTGCAGTCCCACTAGTAGCATTTGATTTACAGGCCCTGAGCACCTCTAGTGCATTTTACTAGGGACTTAACGGTAAATCAAATATGCCAATCATGGATAGCCATGTACAAGTTATACAGGAAACACTTACACTTTAGCACTTGTCAGCGGTGGTAAAAGTATCCAGAGGAAACAAAACATTCAAAAACAGAGTCCAGCACGCAAAATCAAACCTGGGAAGTAGAGGCACAAAGTTAGGGTAGACCATGCCAGTGATGCAAAGTCTAACACACTGAATATATATATATTGTTTTTTCTTCATATATATATATATATATATATATATATATATATATATATATATATATATATATATGTACATATATTTTGTTTATTTATATATATATATACATATAAAGTGAAAAAACAAAGGTTAAGCAGAAGTTATAGTTGGGAAAATGTTATTTCTCCTTTCTGTACAAACCCAACTTAAACTGCACAAATATTAGAAATTCTAAACTTATAGTTATAACTTAAAAGTATAAATTATGCACCACCGTCAAATTACTATATCTCATAGATATAAGTTACATTTATAGTTTACACACCACCTACACATTGCTAAAAGTTGTGCATCTCTGTACACAGTCTGATCAACTTACTCACCACACATTAACTGTGTAGTCACACCCATTCTATGCACAGTTTTCTCATAAATAATTTCATTGCAAATGTCTAGTGATGTTATCAATGGTGTCATGGAAGATGTCATGAGTGATGTAATATGTGGGGGAAATTAGCAGAGCATGGCGTAGGTGTGAGCTATTCGTTTCTTAAGATAACTATAACTGGTGAATTTTAGTGTTTTTGTTCACGTAAAACATCATGTATTAACTGACATTTTAACCAGACTATAACATACCTTTTGATGTTTATTTTTTTCCTAAGGCTTTTTTTTTTATGTGAAATAGGATATAATTACAATTCCTAACTATAACATCACTTCAACCTTTTTTCAGTGAATTTCTAGGGTTTTCTTTAACATAAAGTAATATTGTATTACCATAAAATAAAGCCATTCCCCACAGCTGGCAACCCCACGCTACACACTGCCAAAAGACTGACTTTTGGGCCTCAGGGACCCCATCCCTCAGGCTTTTCTTTAAAGTGGGGTTAGCAGCATCTCTCTCCCCGATCCACTTCAGGTCCCATAGGCTCCATCCACCTCATCCTCCAGGGCCATTAAGAGGAGGTATTGTAAGGACCCATCTCTGAGCTAATAGTGGCCCATGGTATCCCATCCTCTGGGCCAAATCATATATGTTAATGCCAATAGTGAGCACAGGGAGCCCATCCCCTGATTCCAACAAATATATATTAAGAGGTGGATATGCACGATCCCTGAGCCTTAACAATTTCCAGGGACCCCATCCCCTGACCAAGATCCATTAATACAGGGGAGGGGCCGGAGGCTCCCACTCTCCAAGCCTTAAATACCCTTTGGATCCCATCACCTGGGGCACATTTAACTTAAAGGAGAGGGGTGCACAACCCCTTCCCCAAGCCTATTGTGTCCCTCGGAGCCATAACTCCTGGTACCTGTCTCATTGGTAGGTGGGTACCCTGTGCCCTCTGGGACACTCACCAAGCAGCAAGTTGGTGGCCCTGTGGCTCAGGGAGGGGGGCTTTGTGGCCACACATCCCTTTAAAGTTGTGTTCTGCCTTGGGAGATGGGGTCCATGGGGGCTAATAAGGCTTGGGGAGGAGGGCCACATGCCCCCTCCCCAAGAAAAATATTTTGTGCCCTAGCCAAACCCAAGGGTGTGGTTCAAAGTAGCATTGACACCCACACTTTAACCACGGAGTCACTGATCCAGCAAAAATGTCCAACTTAAAAAAAAAAAAAAATCTGTTGGCGAAGTTCATCCCGGGATCTCACCACCAGGCCTAAGTGGTGATGGCATCGCTACCCTGACCCCCTATGTTTCTTTTTCACTGTTTCTCATTTCCCATTCACTGTTTCTACTGATTCCTAAGATGGCCGCTGCCACATTGAGGTTGATGTGGTGGCAGCAAATCAGATCCCTCCATGAGTGTGAAATATGCAAATTATTTTAGCATTATTTGCTCAAAAACTACTGAGCAGATTTACACCAAATTAAAAATAGCACCCAAGGTTCACCTGTCTGCTAAATTTGGTGTTAATCCGTTCTGCAGCTTGGGCTGTAACTATGCCTAATGTTCCTAGGGGAAACACATTTTGGACCCCTCCTTCTCGACCCCTGCTTGATGGATCACCCCAAAGCCTTTCGGAAAGGACCTGAAGTATTTCATTTTTTTATTTTGCTGAAGATTCGTCAAAGGGCACCAAAATATAAGAAAACGAAAAAATCAATTTGCCACTAGTGTATATATACATTAAGGCACAAGGTATAGTTACTTGGGATAGCTCTAACCATAACTGCTGACTTTCTATGGTTGCATGTGTGCAAAATCTGAACTATAACATCCATGTAACCTTTGATTTTTAGGGAATTTCCAAAGTTTTTTTTTTAACTCTCCTCACTATAACATCCCTGTAACCTTTGTTTTTTTCAGTGAATTTCTAAATTTTTTAATGCTATTTTCTAACTATAACATCCCTGTAACCTTTGTTGTTTTCATTGAATTGCTAGGATTTTTTTTAACGTAAATCAATATTTAATTACTATATGTTTATGCAACTGCTGCTGTGCATGGAGGGGAGAGGTTACAGTGCCTGACCTCATTTAGCAAGCCATGCACACAGTTAGGTAATTTATACCTACTGATGATCAACAGTAAGTAATTATAGTTAGGACCGAGTTTCTATAGGAAAAGTGTCTTTTGTTTTGCTACAAACTTTGGATGAATCTTCACAAAATTTTCAAAACTAGTGTGCCAGTCAATTCAGCTGCTCTCTGTTAAGTTTTGGGGTGATTCGTCAAGCAGGGTCAGAGAAAAATGTGGCCCAAAACACATCTGTTCAGTAGTTTGAGTATCTAGAGGCATGGCAGATCCATGTGCCAACAGCAATGCCGTGATTGGCTGGCCTCAACCTGGGAGGGAAGTTGGGACTGTCATTTTGTGTATCGGGACTCAGTCCCTGGGGGGGAAATAAAACTTAAAAGTGATAGAAGGGAGTAAGGATAGAGGTATCCTGACCCCATTGAACTGAGGGATGAGTCTGTGAGGAACCCCTTATGGGCAAGAATGTGCCCAAAATGTTTTTTGGGGTACATGAAGATCCCCGGATCCTCTGCGGTCCTCAGTGCAGGCCACCGTGTGAGTTTGCAGTGGCTCTGGGGATCCAGATACCAATTAAAAAACATGCCCCTACTCACAAACTTACTCACTCATACACCCTTACAACCACTCACATACCCACTCACACATCCATACAGCCACTCACACACCTACTCATATAGTCACTAATACATCCACGAAGAGACCCAGAGAACCACTCACACACCCATTCACAGACCAACACAGGCACTCACACTTCCACTTACACACTCACACAGCCACTTGCACAGCCATACATCAAAACCACTGACACACCCTCTCACACACTCATACAGATACTAACACAAATTCAGAGACCTAGACTGCCACTTACACATCCACCTATAAACTGACCCAACACATACTTACACACCCATACAACCACTTTTACACCCACTCAGAGACCCAGAAAACTAAAACCCCACAAACTCTCACACCTAAGCAGCCACTCACACTGTCAGTCACACCTCCATACAGCCACCCACACAGCCACACACCTATATAATCCCTTATACATTCAATCAGAGACCCAGAGAACCACTCACACAGACTCACACAGGCACTTACACACCCACTCACATACCTATCATACACAGTCACAGATACATCTACTTAGAGAACCACTCACATATCCATTCACAGTACCACATAAGCATTCGCATTCCCGCTCACAGAGTCCCCAGATACCCACTTATATACCTACACAACCACTCAAAGACTCACACAGCCACATGCACACCCATTCAGGCACTTACATGCCCACTAACAGAGCCATACAGCAAAATCACTGACACACCCACTCACACATCCATACAACCACTGGTACTCCACTCAGAGACCCCACAACCATTAACACACAGACTCATACACCCGCCACACTTATATGCCCTGTTACACACCCACACAACCACTTATTCAGAGACACAGAAAATACTCACACACCCTCACAACCACTCACATACCCAATCACACATACAGCCACCCACATGCCCACTAACACACGCATATAGTCACTGGTGTAGCTACTCAAAGACACAGAGAACCACTCACACACCTACTCACAGACCCAGACAAGTCCTCACATACCCACTCTCCTACCTGTACAGTCACTGATACATTGACTCATAAACCCAGAAAGCCACCGATACACCAGCTCACAGACTCACACAGGCACTGACACACCCATTCACACACTAACTCACACACCCACACAATCGCTCACTCAACCATGTACACATGCATACAGGCACTTACAGACCCACTTATAGACACACACAATCACTTACATACCCACTCACATACCTATACAGCAAAAGCAATGACACACCTACTCACACACCCATACAGCCAATGACACACCACTTAGAGACCCGCACTGCCACTGACAAACCCACTCATCCACCCACCAAACACTCACACATCCACTTACAGACCCACACAACCACTCACATCCACACCCACACAGAAATTCAAAAACACTCAAACACTCATACAGCCACTCACACATCAATACAGCCACTCACACACCCACTCAGAGATCCAGAAAACCACTTACACACCCATTCAGACACCATACAGCCATACAGTCACTGATACACCCACTAAGAGACTGAGAAAACCACTGACACATCCACTCACACACCCACTTACACACCCAAACATCCACTCACACACTCATACAGCCACTCACACACCCATTCAGAGACCCAGAAAACCACTTACACCCATTCAGACACCATAATGCCACTTACACATTCAGTGACAGATCTAGAAAACCACTCACATGCCCATTTCCACACCTATACAGCAAAGCGTACTCCCACATACAGACCCTGAGAACAACTCACTCATGCACTCACAGAACCACACAGGCACTCATGCACCTACACACACACTCACAAGGTTGCCGCACACCCATGCAACCACCCACACACCCATTCATACATCCAAAAAACACTCAAACACTCCATTCACATATCCATACAGCCACTCACACACCCTCTTGCAGACCCAGAGAACTACTCACAATACATTAAAAGACCAGCACAAACATTAACACACTTACTCACACACCCACCACACACTCACACAACCAGATACACACCCACAAAACAACTTACCTGCCCATTCACACCTGTATAGCCACTTATACAACTACTTACAGACCCACCCAACCAAAGACACACCCACTCATAGCCCCACAGAACTACTTACACATCCACACAACCACTCATACATGGCAACAACCATTTCAATGTGGCTGTTTACCATGCATCATTTGCCACTTAATGCATTTACCATGCACATGCCTTTACCACACAAGTCATTATCACGAATATGCCTTTACCATGAAATAGTAAGTATGATATATATATATATATATATATATATATATATATATATATATATATATATTACCTACTGGAGGTCACCAGTAGGTACTGATAGTTAGGACCTAGTTTTGTGGCACCGTTAGATGAATCTTTATGAAACTATCCAAAAAAGTGTGCCCCAAGAAATTGTTGTGAATGGACAGTTTTGGGGTGATCCGTCAAGCCGGGGCTGAGAAAAAGGGGTGGTTAAAAAAAGTGTGTTTCTCATTTGAATTTCAATATGGATTTTGAATGCAATTACAGCCCAAACTCCTGGATGAAATTACAGTAAGGTAGCTCTTGGTACAGAAAGAGTGTTTTTTGTGATTTGGTGTAACTCTGTACAGTTGTTTTTTTAAATATTAAAAGAAAAACAAATTTGTATATGTAGAGGTGCAAAGGCTTCATGAATACTCCCGATCTTGTGCAGAGATCTGATTGAGTGTCAACACTTCAACCAAGAACTGTTGTAGCCATTTCGAGACTTGGCTTTGGCAGAGTCTCAAAAACAAACATTAATAAAGGAAAAACGGGATAGGGTAAATTTACCCTAAGCCACTAGCCTTGGTGTAGGGATCCTCCCCCACGACTTAAAAGTATTTTTTAAAATCACGGTGAAATTCATGGTGGATCCATGGATTACTTCATGATTTTAAACAAGGTAACATGTTCGCCTACATTTCTCTGTTATGTTGCCCCCGGGTGGGCCAGGTCCTGGGGTATTTTGGTAAAAAAAAGGAGGGGATGCATGGAGTCCTTCCCCGTAGGGCTTTTAGAAGCCCTCAAGACCACTTCCTCACCGGGGTTTTGCTCATGAAATATGCTGGGGGCCACAGATCCGCCGTTCCCCAGGGACCACCACCTCCCCAGGACAAGATTTTATGAAAATAGTGGGGAGGGGCTCCTATAGACCCCTTTTGCCTCCTATGACCCCTCTGTGCCCCAGGGACCACCACCTCCCCGGGGCAAGAGAATATAAAAAGAATAGTGGGTTCCTACAGAACATCCTTGGCCCCAGGGCCCGGCACCTCTCTAGGGCTACAATATCTAATGACAAGGGGGTCTGCGCAGACCCCCTTATCAGGGGACCACAGCCTCCCTGGGACAAAATTTAAAACATGGTAGGGGGCCATGCGGCCCCCCTACTTGGAGCCATGCATGGCCCTGCAGACCGACACCCCCAGGGGCAGCTTCTGCTACCTTCCAACATGCCCACCCTCATGAGGTAGCTGTTTGCTTTTGCCTGATGGGAACTGACAGCTCCTGCCAAGCAAAAGCAAACACTCCAGTTTCAGCAAGCGGATGCTGTCAAAATGCTTTGCTTGCCAAAACCAGAGTTGTCAACTCTTTCCCTGCCACAGAAAGTAACCTTTTGATGCACAGCAGAACAGAGTCGCTTCTGGACCAACTGGCAAAGCTCTTAGACTCTTACTCAGGAGGTTAAAAGTTCAAATCCTGGTATCTCATGGCAGTGTGTCAGTTTATTTACTCATGTTCATAATGTTAAACATTGCTACTGATGGAACATTTACATCTTCTTGCCATCAAAATCTTTGACTTTAAATATCATAGATGTGTCTGGACAATGTACATTAAGGAGTCACCTACAGTCTAGTGGTTAAGGTATCAGACCCTCACACAGAAAGATGAGGGATCCAGTGTGGGCGTGTCAGTTGTCATTTCTTAACATTAAATTATTTTCAATATCAAATACTTAAAGAACATACAGAAAGGTGAACTCACTCTTTTTACTTGTCAAATACATTCTTTTTTAATTTGTCTGGACATTTCTGATTGTAAGTGGTACAGGATTGGGTGGTTATCGGAGGTTAGTCGCAGGGCCTGGTCTTTGTGTGGCCAAACTCCCCTGTGCATGCAGTTAGTTAGTTATAAGGGGTTAGCTCAGGCCAGGCCCTGCAGCCAACCTCCACCCGCATGTTTATGTTAAAAAAAACATTGAAATTCACTGAATAAATCAAAGGTTACAGGGACCTTTTACTTACGTTCTGAATTTACTTGCAAAAAAACATAGAAATTCAGCAGTTATAGTTAGAGTTATTTCAAGTTACTATGACTCATGCCCTAAGGTAACTATAACTCGCCCCCCCTCGCCATGCACCTCTAATTACCCCAGATAATACACAACTCATGAAAACTTTTATAACATCATTAAAATTATCAATGAAACATTGAGGGGCATATTTATACTCCGTCTGCGCTGAATGTGCGTCAAAAATGTTGACGCACATTCGGTGCAAAACTTGCGCCATATTTAAAATTTGACGCCTGAGCCCGCAGACGGCAAAATTCCACCGTGTGCGTCATTTTTGGGATGCGGGAAACTGCCTTACGTTAATCATATGCAAGGTAGGCGTTCCTGTCCAAAAAATTACTTAAACGGTGGTGCGTCGTATTTATGCTTCCGGGCAAAAATGCTGCACGGCCGGGAGTCGGAGTCGGAAAATGACGCACAGCCCGATTTGCGTAAAAAATTAACGCCTCGGTCAGGGCAGGCATTAAAATGGAGCAAACACACCTGTATTTAATCAGAACACACAGAAGCAACAGCAGAGCAGCCAAAGGGAGACATGGAGGTGCTACTCATCCAGTGTGCACGCAGATGCACACGCAAAGCCCAGCAACAACAACAGCAGCTACCACAACACCAGCAGGGACCCCAAAGGCAGCGCAGAAGGCAGGAGAGAATATTCCGCACCAGAACAACCCTTCGCGGCCTCAGGGAACATGACATCATCCAGAGGTACAGGTTGAACTGGCAGGCCATTCAGCTGCTGCTCGCAACATAGAGCCACAGTTGGCACCCACCTTGCTGACACCCCGCACCATCCCAACAGAAACCAAGCTGCTAGCTGTACTTCACATGTTGGCAAGTGTCTCCTTTCAAAGCACTGGCGCCCTGATTGCCGGAATATCACAGCCATCATTTTCTGCCTTCTTGCCCACAGTACTGGATGCCATCATTGGACTCACACCTGTCACATCTGCTTCCCAAATACACTGCAGAAGCAGCAGGAGACAAAACAGGGGTTTTACCTCATTAGTGGCTTCCCACACGTCCTTGGTGCCATCAACTGCACACATGTACGCCTTGTGCCACCTGCTGCAAGTGAACACCTCTACCGCAACAGGAAGCACACACATTCCATCAATGTGCAAGCCATTGTTGATCACCAAGGATTGATCACCAACATCATGGCAAAGTATCCTGGGAGTGTACATGACTCATTCATCTTCCGTCACTCTACCATCAATCAACACTTCCAGGATGGACAATATGGCAATGGACTACTTGTTGGTAAGTACAGAAACCTACTTATATACACACTGCACAGCAACCCTCTAGGACACACAACACAAACACCACAACAGCAACATGTGGACAGGAACACACAGAGGTCGTGACACTGCTAGCCATGTTTGATAGGTCTGCAGTGAACCTGTCACACATCTGAAATTAGTGTACAGTCTAATGTCAATACGTCAATGATCATAACGTATTGAGAGGTTTGGCCAATTGTCACCTTGCAAAATGTAAGCGTCTCACTGATCATTGCATTAAATCCATTGCATAAGTCTAAAGGTATGGAATGTCCAGGGTACAAAGATGCTAACGTGTTACCACTGCTGTCAAAATGAATCTGTGTATGGAAGTATCATCTCACTCCCAGTGAAGACACAGGGACACCTGTATCACAAGTCACAATGCTAGGGAGTGCATACTGTACTGCAAATACCCAAACATACTGCTGACAACCGGTCAGCAGGCAAACACTCGTTCAGCCAAGGAAACAACCCAATGCAGATGGTACATCCTACAAGCCTATGAAGGAACACAATAACACAAAAGAGTCACAGACAACACAAGACAACTACTGCCATGCAAGATGATATCAATGGGGCAAGCTACATTAACATGATCCCATTCATTTTCTTTTTCAGCTGATCAGGGGTATGGGATCCAGCCATGGATTATGACACCATTTGGCAACCCAAGCACTGCAGCAGAGCGTGCCTACAATGACGCACATAGGAGGACACGCAGCATAGTGGAGAGGACCTTCGGCATCCTCAAGTCAAGATTCAGGTGCCTCGACATCACTGGTGGCAGCCTCCTATATTCCCCAGAAATGGTCTGTAAGATCATTCTAACATGTGCCATCCTGCACAACATTTGCATACGAAGGAACATTCCCCTCTTAGAACCAGAGCCACACATGCCTGAAGAGGAGGAAGAAGAGGATGCTGGCCTGCAACATGAGGGGAAACAACAAAACACAGCTGCTGGACTGAGTAGGCGCCAACATATTGTGAACAATTTCTTTTAAAACAACTCACCATCACCACTGTATTAACTAATGTAAATAAACACCGATAATATTCACCATATCATGGTATGGCTAATCATTTGTGCTCACCTTTATATCTAACTATCAGAATAAGAGTGTAGCCTCATGGAGCATTGCTGATATACCGATCAGGACACAGAAATTTCCTGAGCAATTGTGATGCGTATCATACAACAGTCACATACACACACACTGTAAATGACATATATCCTGTACATTTCACCTTTGAAGGGCAATAGCAGAGGACCATACCTATTTCACACATACATGTTGGCAACATGGTTCATCGCAGCATATGGCACACAACTAAGACACCATCAGTCAATAAGGTAAAAAAAAACTCATACATGAGGCAGTGGATGTGCAGTTGCATTGGCAACAGGAATGTATGACCAGACCCTTCACAGCAGTAAGTCGCACAGCACCTATCTTTGCAAGGACTATCTGTGACTAGAGTTCCCTGTAAGCAGAACATAGACAGCACAGGTGCCATACCTATGACAAGCATTGCACACATGACATTCCATGTACATGTCAGCCCATTTCCTAACTCCTGACACACCCATGCTCCAGGTCTCAACCCACCTGTCTGAAGAGGTCCCTGGAATGGTAATATGTGTACCCTGATATTCCCTCCTCTACACACACAGACAAACAATAGTAATCCAGTGTGCTACACCCTTTCCTATGTTCTGCCATTGTCATAGTACATCTGACTGCATGGACGTCAGGTAAATTAATACACTGGCATGTGGTTTCTAAGCTCTGTTATCACCTGTAGATTGCTTCCCGTGTGAAAGGTACTGTTGGCCATTTGAAGTCGAATCTCACCTACAGGACTTGTGAAAAACTGATGCAGCACACACCTGTGATCACCTCCATGCACACCACCCATTTGAACATGCACTGCCCCTGCAGATGATTGGAACAGCACAGAAGTTGCCATTTTGTCACATACACTGTTATGCATTGCTAGTAATTAAGCCGTGTAACACAGCCCTTGGGTTAATGTGTCACCTTCAAAAACACAGGACAAACACAGTTTTCCATGTCAACTGTCTTGTTCTTCCTCCGACCAGTCTTAGTCAGACCACTGAGTATGTACCTTTTGAAATTGCTGGATCCTGATTGACCCTGCATCCTGTCAGCCTGACTGGCACCTGTCTGTGTGTTACCCTAAAGGTGCCTTGTGGCTACATATGTACCACACTTGCGTTACCAAACCTCACATTCCTCAGGGGGTATTTTGTCATGTGCTTCCTCAATGCATACCCAAATACATTGTAGAGCATCATCTGCTTTTTAATTGTACCATATTAGTAAAATTGTCTTTGAATACCAAAATCATGGCCTATCCCTTGTCTGGGTCTCATGTATTCATGAACAACAAAGTGTGACAGTGTACCACGGCCGTATGCAGGGATTGGGCATGGTGCCTCCAACAGAACCAGCTACCTCTGATAATGTGCATGAAAAGTCCACACATGTTAGGACCCTGACATTTCACACGCTGAATCACATTGCTCACAACATATTGATGCGCTGTGCGTGGTTAATAGCTCCAAGATTAATCAACACAGAGGCTATGATGTTCTCAGATGCAGTGGGAACTTTACAGGCCAACCTGTGTACAAATGTTGTAATGACACCTGCCGGAACATGTCTCCTGAGATATGATCTCACTCAGCACACCAAGGTTGCCCTGTTGACAGTCTCATAACACGTCTGCAGTGACAGGGTGGGACCATCCCCATGTAGTTTCTCATGTCCTCATTGACTTCACTCACATTGATCTCCGAAGGTTACTCAGTAGATACAGGAATAGCCGTCACTGACTCATGATGAGACCTGGACGTAACTGTGACAATATACACCCCTAAAAATGTACAGGATCAACATTGGACCACACACATGAACCAGACACCTCTGTGCAATTGATCACTGGAAATATGTGGCCATGTGCTGCCTCGTCTGCTGGTCACCACTGCCACTGGAGAGTTGTGGCTCAGTCATATGACCACAACTGTGGCGTGATATAACAGTTGGGGGTCACCTTTGACTGTCTGTGCCAATAACATGGTACCCACTTAGTCTGTACATGTGCCAGATTCATGGTGGGTTCACCAACAAGTGCCTAGGAAGCAGTTACCAAATTTCTAGGACATGGGATGGGCAATTTGTGGACCATTGACATGAACAAGCGTCTGCCATCTATCCGGTGCATGCTATGTCATTTGTGGTGTTTACGTTGCCCAAAATCTTGGAAGTGCACACAACAGATGTTGCTACATGTATGACTAGCACATGTCCTCTCTCATTTCCACACTGACTTGCAACTAAGGTTTCAACACATTGACTTCACATTCATACAAGCATATTTTCAATAATGCATCTTGTGATGCACACACACTGGGTCGACAACTACATTAGTAGCCAATGCACACACATTGAGCCATAGGCATTAAGGTATTGTACTTATGTGCGTCACCTTGCTATCCTCCCCTGATGCCAAACATGCCCAATTTGTGCAATACATATATGTAGGCCACACATATGGCCACATATGGCGTCAGCTAAGCATGAGAATCCTGTTAAGGAAGTAGCGGAACATGGTCCGCAGCAATATGATGTCTCACATGTGACCATACACCGTCAACACCAAAGTGGGTGCAATCATACTATCTCAGTTGTGTCACAAATGTAACATTACATCAAAATGGCAAAATTACCCAAACCCAGTTACTGCCCTGAAATTTTGACGCATACGCGTCAAAAAGTGACGGTCATGCCTGAAAAACAACGCATTATGCCCTTAAAATTGGTTAAGTGTTGAGACTATTTCCAAATAGATGGATGCGGCCTAATTTTTACTCCTGTGCGTCAAAAAAAATGACGCACTTAGGGCCTGATTCTAACCTTGGCGGACGGCGGAGGCCGTCCGCCAAGGTTCCGCCGCCAAATGACCGCGGCGGCCATTCTAACATTTCCTCTGGGCTGGCGGGCGCTCTCCAAAAGAGCGCCCGCCGGCCCAGAGGAAATGCCCCTGCAACGAGGACGCCGGCTCAGAATTGAGCCGGCGTAGTTGCAGGGGTGCGACGGGTGCAGTTGCACCCGTCGCGTATTTCAGTGTCTGCATGGCAGACACTGAAATACTTTGCGGGGCCCTCTTACGGGGGCCCCTGCAGTGCCCATGCCATGGGCATGGGCACTGCAGGGGCCCCCAGGGGCCCCGCGGCACCCCCTACCGCCATCCTGTTCCTGGCAGGAGACCCGCCAGGAACAGGATGGCGGTAGGGGGTGTCAGAATCCCCATGGCTGCGGAGCACGCTCCGCAGCCATGGAGGATTCCCCCGAGCAGCGGAAAGTCGGCGGGAGGCCGCCGACTTTCCGCTTCTGACCGCGGCTGAACCGCTGCGGTCAGAATGCTTGTGGGAGCACCGCCAGCCTGTTGGCGGTGCTCATGACGCATAACGATAAAAACGGCAGCCATTTTATGCAGGAAGTGATGTAATAGGATATCCTGTTTACAGATTATTTACAGTGTGGGTACTTTCACTTTCACTTTGCAGTCTGTGATTCTTCTAGACTGTGTGGCTGTGTTCTGAGTTTTGTCCAGTGAAATTGTGCTTTTGTCTCCTGTGTGCTCCATTACTTGTTAGTTTGTTATCTAAAATTGTTGTTGTATACTGTTTGAGTGTTTATTGTGTACTATTGTCCAGTACTGTATTGTCTTTGTTGTTTGTGGGAGTCTGTTGTGGGTAGTGTTAGTTTGGGGATAGTTGGGCTCTTTTAATTGTTAAGTTTACTTTTTTGTAATTCTATTTTCCCCTTTTTCTCCTTTGTTCTTTTTTATCCCCTATTCCCCTTTTTCGATGCTAAGATTTTGGGTAGGCCACGTCTTGGAAAGATGGGTGAGGAGGAGCTTGGGGAGTTTATATGGCTGGTGTGTAATTTCCTCCCACTTATGATTGAGGCAGGGGGCGGGTGATACAGGAGTATCACACCGAGGCACGTCGAATCTGGTGGGGAAAGGTCTTGTATCACTTGCAGCGCATATATCGGAGCCAGAGGAATGACCACCAGCTGAAGCACCGCTGGGATGACCTCATCTCCAGGGGGGAAGATCTGCTGGACCACCTGGGAATAATGATTGGTGGTCCTGTTGGTGAGTACAAATCATGTAAATGTGCACGATTGAAAGCTCTGTAGTGACATCAGATGATTTGTACAATATCTGCCGGCTATGTTGTTGAGTGTGTGGAATGCTTTGGAAACATACAGGGTCATTGATGGACTATGTGAAGGACCATAATTGCTAGCTGTCAGGAAGCACGTACTTTGCAAACTTACTGAACACTTTTGCTTAATGTAAGTTGGTGCCGCCTTTGTGTCAGACAGCAACACAAATTAGGAGCCAATCATGTCTATATAGGTCACATTTGCCAGTGAGGTATAGATTTTCCAAAATATTACCAACCTTTGTTGACGCAACAGCTAGACTGACTTTAGGAACACTACATGATGCAGAAAATGAATGCAGGCTTCACGTCAATTGATGATAGCAATGTGGCCCACTCATATGTCTCATGTGTGTCTTGTGAGTGTGTAAGGAAAGCGTTCACTGAAGTTCTATGAATGTTTGGGATTATTGTGGTCCTTGATCATTTTGGATACATGTCAGATCTGGATTTGGAAACATAGGGAAAAAGTGCAAGGTGCCCTCAGCTAACATCTTACACTGGTATTTGGTGTTTGGTGTTCCACCTTTCGTTTAGGGATGGCAGACCAAAGGTACGCACATGGGTTCATATCTCTATGGTTGGTGCAACTCATCATAGCTGGGCAACATCAAATGAAGAAACGGTAACAACATGAGGGCTTACAAATGTCCCTGCCCCTCTGTACATTGTACCTATGTGTCATACATTTGTCATGGCCACAATGGCTGTTTGACTGGTAATGCACTCCTAAAGGAAACAGGCTTTGGATATCTCTCTTGGATGCACATGATGAGACAAATACACTCCATTATTATGTCTGCTCACTAATGAAGGACCATGTTTGCCACCACATGATAGTTAGAGCCACTACATGTGTGCAGATATGTGTGTAAATGTCACAGGAGACCCATGCTATGTACATGTTAGCCGTGCTATATCGTATGCAGTATCATCGTGTCTGAGTGGCTTTACTTACTTATGTAATCTTACACACAGTTTTTGTCTTTGGAATTGTTGGTCAGTGCTTTTTTTAACTGAGCAGATTTTGAGCACAGTTCTCCCTTCCACGTCTTACAGGTGGACCCGCACCCTACACTGTGGGTGAGGTGGCTTCATTCGAGGACCCTGACAACTCCAGTAAGTGTTGATATGTCTGTTATGTGTTGTGTTTGCTGGTGATCTGTGATGGACTCCTGTGTGTTGAACAAATAGCAAGGTGTGATGCGCTGGCCCATCATTAGTCTTGTTCCATGAGTGGGATTTCATTATCTCAGCATTTTGGAGTTTGCCAATGCTTATCCTATTGTCTTATCTAGGGATTCTAGGTCATTCCTGTAGGCCCCGCAATGTGAATTGGGTTGAGTCATGTGGATTACACTTGTATCAACAAGAGTCGCACTGGACCTAATCTCAATTTAGTCTGCCTGTCAGACCCACATTCTCCCAGAATGGGGCTGCAAAATGCTTACCCACAGACTTCTGCTTCCCTATTCACTAATGTACTTATGAAACTGTGGGTTGAACTTCCTAGCAGCATGTAGCTCCACATGTAGTGCTACAAGTATGTGGCACTTGAGTGCAATGGCCTAGGTGTGCATGCAAATCATGGCCAGGGGTGTTCTTGGACCTCTGTGTTTGTTGTAAGTCATGGCTTACTGGAAGTATATGATGTGGACAAAGGTCTGCATTGCAAGACATGTGTGGCGCTGGGATTGGTCAAGTGTTTGCTGTCTCCTATTTGTACATACACCTTACCTGTGGTGTGTGTGTTGAGCCAAACACATGTCCAGCTTTCCTAAGCTTGTTGGGTGTCCATGTTGTTTGAGATTGTTAGTTGTTTCTCCACCCCCCCACCCTCAAACACAGGCATGGGTTTGTGAATAGTGTACCTAGGACTGATGATACAAGTATGATACACAGACATGTAAATCAGTGAATCTTTGGTCAGAACCTAGTATACACACTCAGGTATTGCACATGAGTACTATACTAGCAAGTCCAATTACAACTTGCAGATCATGTGGCCCTAGATTTCCATTCCCTACACTGACGTTTGTAGCCCAGGCATTGGCGGAGGATGTGCAGCACGATTGTTAGCTGACAACTGGCAGAACTCTGATGCCAAAATCATGCCAGTTGTTACCCATCTCGTAGGGTTTGGATGTGCTGTGTGTTATACGACCTTTGTAGGCTGGCCTGCCATGTACTTCCTCAGGGACATTCAATGATCTGTATGATGATAGGAACTGTTACAAGTACAGTAGATGTACTGTCTAATTTACTTCTTGTGCCATTTCACACAATACAGTTCCTAATGTAATTTTTTTCCTTTGTCTTCACAGCTGCTAATATGACACCCATCCAGGTCCGTGAATTCCAGAGGCGGGCAATGCGTTACCAGCATATCCTGCTGCTACTGTTGGGGTGCAGAAGGATGGCCAGAAGATACAGGACCGAATGTGCCTCTGGAGCCTGGAGGGCTTTCCCACAGGGTGGCCCTACTTTGCCCGCCACAGCCACCACCAGCACAACCACCACTACCACCCAGGTGGCACCACCCACAGCTGGGACCGTTGTCCCAACAACATCTGCAAGTGCTCCAGGCCCTAGCAGTGGACCGCCTTCAGGGCAGCCCACAGGCATTGACAATACACGGCCACACATGTCCTCAGCTGGTACCCAGCCTGCCCCAGCTGCAACAATTGACCCTGCTGCTTTTGTGGACATGCAGTGCAAAATGGACTGTGTCCTCCGGAAAATGAGTAACGCGCGGCGGGATGTTCGCCAAGTCAACAGGCGTGTGCGGTCCATTAAGCGGACCCTCCGGAGGGCCAACCTCTAGACTTTGTTGATGGACATGATTCCCTCCCGTCCCTCCTCTTTCCTTATTCTTATACTTAGTGGGCTTATTGTTAGGTTAGTATAGGCTTAGGCTGTTAGTTTAGTTAGTGTTAGTGGGTGGGGGGTCCTGATTATTTCAAGTTTTTCCTTTTGAGTGTGTGGGTGGGGGGCTATGTTGGGGTTCTTGTGTGTTTAGAAAGAAAACAAAAAAAAAAAAAATATATATATATATATATATATATATATATATATATATATATATATATATATATATATATATATATATTTGTTTAGGATAGGATAGTATGTGTTTAGGTTAGTATCTGTTGTCTTCCATGTGTCCCGTCTCATAATGGGGGTGGGGTAATGATGTTTAGAACGTTTTGTTACATGTGATAAGTAAGTTTAGGGTAGGTTACTTAGGGACAGTTGCGGGTAATGAGTAGTTAGGGTAGATTAGGGTAGGTAAGACTTTTCTCAGAGTTTCCTCTTCTGTTATTACCGTTTAATAAATATGTATTGAACCCTTTACAGTATGTGTAAAATACTTGTTGATCAGGGTCCTGGCATAAGTGTACATGAATTCTGTTGTATTACATTTGTGTCCTATGCTACAAACAAATCTCAGCTGAGCTGTCAGATTGGCAGCTACCCCAGAGCTACCTTGCAAAGATTCCACCATTCATTGCAACCACCAGTCACAGTTACTATGGATCCCAATGTCTTTTTTTCATTATGTATGTTTTCAAAGTCACAAACAGTGCTTCCAGATCTGGTATTGGGGACACTGTGTTATGTCTGACTGCAGTGTGATGTTCAAGGAAACCCTTATTAGCTGAGTGGTCGTAAGCACTCTTGTAGTATTGTGTTCATGACTCACAGACATCCTTTGTGACACTATTCAGCATGATTGCTTATTTGGATGTAAACTCAGACACCTTAATTCATGCAGTTTGTTGACTGTTTGCTTAGATTTGTGGGCACTGTTATATGTGTTAGTATTGCATGATGGCAACATTTTGCTGCCACTATTTGATGGCTTAGATATCCCTTGAGGAAGCATTATTCTGTCCGACACAGCATTATGGTGTATGGTTTCTCTTTTCATCAGATATCACCCTCAGGAAGGGCAGAGTATGGTGCAATCCAGTCCACCGTGCATAGTTATCAGACTACATAATTTCAGGACAGTTGTATTGAAAAGCTATGTAATTTGACAGGAGGCAAAATTCAGTGATCTACTGCACGGTTGATGTGTCACATTACACAGAGACAAAGTGGTTGTGTAAGTGCTATTTATTGAAAAGTGCTGAAGTGCTATATGTACATTGTCCATGATTGTGAGTCCATTATAGTGACATCTTCCATTGTGATCCTACACAAGTGCTAAAGGAAAATGCATTTGACATGCTGGGGTAATGTGTCACACAGTGCAGAGGGACAGGATTTGCCAATGAGTAAGTGAGAGACAAGCACTGGGCAGGCTGACAAGATATACAGTGGTTTGCAGAACAGTCATTGAGTACAGTTGTTGTAAGACTGGCATGTTACAAAGCGCTGGACCTTGGTTATAGTTGGCCATGTGGCAGGGACTAGTGCTTCCGGGTAATTTCCGTGTGAAGGTGATCTGTTCCACGTCTTCATCTTCTGATGTGTGTGTTGCCTCCTCTGTCCTTGGTGGTGGTGGTTGTGAAGGGGCAACACACACCTCAGTGTTAGAAGACATGGAGTCAGACATCCCGGTCGCTGCTACCTGTGAAGATCTTAAGGGCAGTAATGCTGCAAGGAGGATCTGCTGGTTCTTAAGAATAGCAGCCACATCACGATGGTAGGCAGCCAGGTCGGCCCTGAGGGGGTCATGATTGCTTTCGTGCATGCAGTAGAAGGTTTGGGGTGCAAGTTGTTGTGGCAACTCCCTTACCGCAGTGGTGAATTCCTTTACAGTTTGTTGTAGTCCTTGCAGGATGGATGTTAGCGCTTGCATGGCTGCTGCCTGATCTGCAGATGACATCATGCATGAACGCACCCCCTCAAGGCTGGCTGCCATAGTTTGCATCCCCACCCACACCTCCTTGGCCAGCTCCCGCTGTACTCCGACTACAGTTCTCTCAAAGCTGGTGCCTGGGTCGTCTGAGTCCTCGGCTGTATTGGAGCTAGCAGGTCTTACAGTTGGTGTTGTGCGTGGGTCCTCTGTGATGGCTGCTTGTTCTGAGCTCCTCCTTGTGACTGAAGTTGGGGTCTGGAGGGTTCCAAGGACATCTTGGAGGGTCGGGTGGCTGATGTTTGTCAGCTCGTCATCCATGTCATCACGGTAGTCCTGGACAGGCATATCCGCAGGAGATCCACCATCCTCTGCAATGAAATAGGGTACAATTAGTGATGTGACATGCCTGCCTTGAGATGATTTCACATTGTGATCTTGTTTCCTGTTCATTGATCCAGTCTTGTCACATGTATTGTGGTAAATTATTTGACTTGTCGGCATCATCTCCTCTATTGTTGTTTTAAGGCAAATAGTGAATTGCCACCTTCTTGTCCTACTCAACCCTCCGTCTACATCCATTCTAATGGCAAGGCGTTTCACTGGCTGTGGGTGCTCTGATGGCACTAGCAGCACACTTAGCAATCTGGACCTGCACCAGTCTCTGATCTTTCAAATCCACTTATATGTAGTTGAAATGTAGCGTATCCTATGCATTGCATTGTTATGGCACGATGTGGATGTTAGCATTGGTAATGGGTACAGCTGATGTAGGGGAATGTGTGGAGATTGGATTGCCCTGATAGTCATAGCAGTGTCCTATTTCCTCCTCTGACTGTGCAGGTGTATGTCAGTGACCAGTTGCATGTGTCCTCCCCCTCAATGCTGTTGTCTGAGCAGTATGACATTTGGGATTTTGCATTGTGACCCAGGGACAGGATGGACCCTGGCATATGCAGCATGGGTGTGACCTTAGTGCTGTGTAGCTCCTAATGTTGATGACATTGGCTGATGTTTGAGGGAACTATGGGCATTCACAATTGACAGGACTGGAACATTTTTCTTGTTTCAGGGGATTGTTAAAGTTGTCATCCTCAACCCACTAATTTAGGTGTGTATGATCCATGGGGACGTTACTGCCATTGGCTACTTGAGCTGCACACAGAGCAGAGGTGGTAATGGCAACTGTTGTCACTGTTACATTGCAGTTGTCGGTATAGCTAGAGGTTGTAAATTGGGCCCTAGTTAATGTAGGGGGTATAGTGGCTGACGTGTGACGGGATGTCAGTTTGACATTGTGCCCTTCCCTCCTGGCGTGGCTTTAGCTTTGCTGCATCGCTGGCATGGCAGCTGACCCTCATGGGACTATTGTTGGTGTTGTGTTATGGTGTGCCCCAGCTCTGTATAGGCCATGCCCCCATGCCATACCCCTTTACCCATGCCACTCCATATATATCATGGCTTCCATGCATTTTGTGGTCGGTACCCCCCCTGCTTACAGTTGACATTAGTGCATTTTATTTTACCCATGTGACTTACTCTGCATGTGCGTTGTCTCCTGGTAGTCTGCGCTGTCCTGTCCTTGAATCCCTGTGACGATCTCCTCAGGTATGACGGCTGCGACCATCTCCTCCATGTGGTCCAGGGCCTCCTGGTGTGCTGGACTCCCACCTCCAGTCTGCAGTGCTGCCTTCCTGTTCCTGGCCATCTTTTCCTTTGTCCTGCGCTTGCAGTCATGCCAGCATTTCTTGCACTCGATGACTGTTCTGCGTACTTCTGACACACTGTTAATCTTGTCTACAATTTGTTGCTGTATTGCCTCTCTCCTACTGATTGGCAACTTTGAGGTGACAAACAGTTGGTGCTGGTGTTCCGTCACCTCTTTAACCAGAATTTCCTGTTCCTCTGCACTAAAGCAACACATTCTTTTCTTCTTCAAACTGTCGTGGGTCTTGTGTGGGTCCTCCTGGCTGGTTCCTGGTCTGTTGTCATCTTCCTGGGGTCTGTACAGGCATCAGGGATCCATTTTGGCTCTCCTCTGCTGAAATGGCTGTGTTTGCGGGGAATTTTGACGCTATTGCGTCAAAAAACGCTACATATCCGGTTTGCGGTGTCGTAAATCGACCCACAGTCAATTCCGCCACGTTAACGTCGTTTTGCTTTATGACTTGACGCTGCGGTTGCGGAAAAAAAAATGACTTACACCTGTGGTTTGCGCCGCCGTGCGTCAAAGTATAAATTTTATGCCCGCACGGCGCACCGAAATGGTGTTAGCCGGCGGTAATATTTTTGACGTAAAACTGCGCCATGGCAGTTTTCCGTCAAAAAGTACAAATATGGGCCTAAGAGTCACATTATTGAAGGGAAACTGTGCATGGTGGGGGCCCAAGTTATAGTTATCTTATGGCACGAGTTATAGTTACTTGAAATAACTCTGCAAGAAGATCCATCTTCAAGCTGCTTTGTATCACCCACAATGCAATACATGGAACAGGACTGCTTTTCATCAGGAATAAAAATCACCACATCCATTTAACAAAGAAACCGTCCCTCAAGATTGGCACCCCGCCTCAAAACACCACCATGCAAAAAAAGACAATAGGTGGGACATCTTTCTCTGTTTAAGCAGCCAAACTATGGAATTCACTATCCTCCAAATATACGATCCATGGATAACTATCTTATCTTCAGAAAACTACTGAAGACTTGGCTCTTTCATGCATAACTACCATAATGAAACGGCAATGGACTACATACCCCATGTATGTAAACATGTTATAATTTGATTGTGTGCATATATCTAGATATGTGTATTTTTTTGCACAAATATGATTAATTAATATTTTAGCTTATAAATATATACATACTCTGTAGGCCTGTTTAACAAATGTATATTTTATTTCAGTTAAGTGTATATATATATATATAAGTAGTTGTATATGTAGATGTATGTATATATATATATATATATATATAGACATATATATATATATATATATATATATATATATATATATATATATATATATATATATATATTTATATATGTGCCATCTGAAGCTGCCCTGCAGGGTTGGGGGCCGGACGATGGAGGTGTTTGTGTTGGATATTTTTATGGGGGCATGACCTGCTTGTTAAATGGACACGGCACTTAACAGGATACTTTACTGTCACTCAGACAAGAAACGGAGGAAGGAGAGATTTTTTTACTCTCCCTCTACATAGTCGGATTCCCTGGCATTACATAGATGATACAGGCAGCAGTAAATGTTTTAAGGTTTGAAAATTGTCATAAGGATGTGATTTCAATTTATGCACATGGCCATTTCAACTTGAATTATATGCACTGGAATAATGACTATGATCATTGTGAGACACTGCAGTGAAAATATGAACTATAAATAACGTGTCTGGTATATTATGGAAAACGCTATTAAGCAGTATTAAATGGATTCTCCCAGCAAAATGCAATATTGAGAGACACTGCAGCGAAAATATGAATGACAAATAACATGCCTGGTGCATTATGGGAGATGTGGGAAAGTACTTACTGGGTCACGTGACATTTGAGTTTAAAAGCACCTCTGCATGTGATCATTTTAAACCTTTTCCTGTGATCAAGGCATATTCACCGAAACGCGTAAGGATTTCAATTGTGCAGACCGCTCGTTACTATGAATAAATGCCTGAGGTGACTCTGAATTTGGGCTTCGACATTTCCTTTTGTTGTGGATATATATATATATATATATATATATATATATATATATATATATATATATATATATATATAACTATATATATATATATTATGTATATGTGTATGTTTCTATGTATACATATGTATATTGTTCTACACTTCATATGTTCATAGGTCATTGCATAGTTTCTATATAAGTTGCTTGATTAGGTGTTTATAAGTCTCTATTTTTATTTTATCTATCATAATAGGTAAATATTATCTTAACTATTTATCTAAAAACATTTCACTATTGAAATATTGAGGGAAGATAAAAGAATGTTCTAAAAGTACACAAATAAGTTCACTTCAAATACTGTAGCTCTCGAAAGCCTGTGTTTATATGATACAGCTTTAAATCTCAATATATTAAAGTCCCAACACATTTAGGTCCATGTGTACCAAAGCATTTTCCTATTGACACAGAATGGGTAAAACCCTTTGATACATCTGGACCTTAATTCCTTAATTATATAATCATGGATCTATATATTTACTACTCTAATCCTACTATACAAGAGGAAACAAATATTACTCTCTCGAAAGCTTTACGCTGTCTGACCATCACCCTATAGCTGTATCATTCTCTCCTCTATTTCCACTCTCTGACTCATCCCAAGCCCATTCAACTACTATGATCTCCAAAATAACCCTAATACATTCTCCCTCATTTATCTCTCCTTTGATTCATCCCAAACCACATTTAACCACTAAGATCTCCCCATTCCATTTCTAGAGACTCTTCCATCTTCCACCTCTCCTTTACTCATCTCCCAAATAACACTTCTGAATTCTTCCCTTCCCTATCCCTTCATTATTCTATTAAAATCAACACACTCACATGTCCTCCACTCAAATGAACTCATTCCTCCCTATACTAATACTAATACTGCACTCATATTTCCCTATACTAATCCACCCCTAATCCTTTTGGGGTCCAAATATACATATATATATATATATATATATATATATATATATATATATATATATATATATATCTATTCTCCACTTGTTTGACATTGCCAGTCCGCTCAAAACCACAAGTGGTGCCTCCACTGGCGCCAAGCCATTATGCCTCTATATTCCTCTAGTCTCCCCTCCTTCTTGAAAGATGACAGGCACTCCATAACGTGCTAAGCAAGGTTCTTTATCCAAATTGATGGGTCAACAGGAAAACACTTCAACGATAACACCTTTCTCAGCCTGAGGTCAGTAGGTAGTTATAGTTAGAACAGAGTTTCCATAGGAAAATTGTTTTTTGACTTGGCGATACCTTTGGCGACGTTTGACGATGTTCATGAAATTTTCCCAAACAAGTGTGTTGTTGGGTCTTGTTGTGCATGGAAGGTTTTAGGGTGATCTGTCAAGCAGGAGCCGAGAAAAAGGGTGGGGCAGTAAAAGTGTGTTTCCCATGTTAATTCCCATAGAGAATTTAGACGTGACTACAGCCCTAATTACACCAAATTTGGTGGGAATGTGGCTTTTAGTTCACAGAGCACTCTTTTTCTTAAATGGTGTACTTCCATTCAGTGGTTTTTGAGATATTAAAGAAAATACAAATTTGTACATCTGGGCCGAACCTTAGCAGGTATCCCATGGTGAGATCTGATTGGCTGTCAGCACTTCAACCAGAGAGTTGGGACCAATGCACATGATGGCACCTCATTGAAATGCTTTGTAGTGAATGGCAGGTTATGAGGGTTTCAAAAAGGAGAGCATTTAAAGAGTGCTCACAGATTTTAGGTACAATATAAATAGTTTGCTGCTAAGGTGATTTTACCCTGTGAAAAAATCTTCTATTGGGGCTTCATGAATCATGTTTGAGAGAAAAAGGTTTTCTCATGATTTTCCCATACGGGTTATGGAAGGTGCACCAGAAGCTAAAATTATAGCATATTTTCTATAATTTCATAGTATCTTTCTTAGCCATGTGAGAAGAAGTCTGGCATTCTCAGTAAAACAGGTACTTCCAACAGGAGTAGACAGGCAGTTGATTTCCATGTGTTCTACTGCAGCCTCCCAGTGTTCCAAAGAACAACTAGAGGCATAACAGTCTTAACCATGACAAAAATGTGGCACACCTGAAGCCATCTTGATTGATTCAAACTGGTAAAAGTTAAAACATTTAGGGACTGATTTAAGAAAAGTGGCGCTACACTCAGTTCAGCGCCACTTTTCTAGCACGACGTAACGCTCCCCTAACACCACCATGTGTGCACCATATTTAATATACGCCACATCATGTCGGTAGTTAGGGAACTAAGGTCATATGTTTTGATGTTAGTGCAGTGCTTTGCAGGATTAGAGTAAAAAACTCTGACGGTAATCCTGCAAAGAACCCAGAGGCTAATGTAGCGCAAGGAGGTGCTAGGGGCCCTTAAACCTGACCCTTAATTTAGAAAAAGGAACTGTGAGAAAACAGGGCTGATTGCAGAGGCCCCCTAGCTTTTTGCCTCCATTTTCCACTTTTGGCTGGTGTTTTCCTGACTCTGATGGTGCCCTGGGGACTGCTAACCAGTCCCAGGGCCTGTGCTCTGTGTAAAATCAGTATGCAAATTAGGCTAGTTTTAATTGGCTAAATCAACCTACCTTTAAGTCCCTAGTATATGGTAGGGCATGTAGGTTTAGGGACCCCAGCATAGGTAGTGCCCCCATAGGTGCACTGATGAGGTGCCCAGTGTAATTTTAAAGGCAGGACTGCCTTGCTGGCTGCTTTTAAATTAAAGTTATATGCAAATTCGACTTTGGAATTAAAAGTAGTTCCAAAGGCTTAAACTACCTTATTTTTACATATAAGTCACCCCTAAGGTGTGCCCGATGTGCCCCTAGGGCTGGGTGCCATGTAACTATAAGCAGGGACCTTATAAAAATAGTTTTATAAGCCCTGGTGAGGTAAAACAGCCAAATTTGTTTTCCCTCATTGTAGTGAATGGCCTCCATAGGCTAGAATGGGGAGACTTTATTTTAATTTTAAAAGTCCCCTTAAGTTACAAATACTAAGAGTTTGGTATCAAATTAATTGTTATAATAAATCCCACAACTTCCAGTTGTGGGATTTAATATAACTTGTTCAGGTAAAGAGTTTTAAACTTTACCTGAAAAGTTGCCAACTTCAGCCCTGTAGTGTTTTGCTGCTTTGCTCTGATTGGCCAGCCTCTGGCAGCCTGGCCAGGCTGTCTTGATGAGGTGTGAACTGGGCTGGCTCAACACAAAGAGATGTGCCTGGGGGAGGAGATCTTCCCCCAGCAGATGGGGAAGCAAGAAGGGGGAGGGCTGCCAAACTAGTCTTCAAAGTCAGGGAAGGACATTTGGAGCAACCCATCACCTCCCTCACATCCTGCAAACCCATACAATTAAGTGCCCCCCTGATTAGATTAGGAGATGGCAGGAGAAGGGGTAGTTTAAGATTTTTAGTCATACCAGTGGGTGGGCTCAGCCAGATGAAACCTTCACAAATCACTTTCAGCCATGATGGATTTTTTTTAGGAATGTTGCTCCTTGGGATTGATTTTTGCCACACTTCCCAGGAAGTGGTCATCACAGGGGGAAGGACCCTGCACCTGATTGGAGAACCAGGACTCCCCTGTTTTTCACCCAAGAGCAAGGATAAAACTGGCAGACCTGCACCCACACCTCAGATCCCTACCAGATTTCAACAATGAAGAACTACAGATGAAGAAGGACCTCCCTGCTGGACCCCTGACCTGCACCTGGACACTGCACTCTGGAGGACTGCGCCAGCTGCCCAGTTGGGTTTCACCACAAGAAGGATTTTGCCTGGCTTCAACTGGTTCAAGGAGGGACTACCTGTTTGCTACAGGTGAAAATTTGCTAACCAGTGTCCCCTGCACCAACTCCTGAAGAAACTGACCAGCTGGCCATAAAGGAGTTTGTGCCAGGTGCATTCTGGGAGTTGTAGTCAGCACCCTCAAGGAACATCTCAGAGCTTCTGGAACCTTGGGGTGAGCTGTGGACCTCCAAAGAACCTCAAAAGAACCTCTGGAAGAAGATCCCCAAGTTTGGGGAAGTTTGGAGAACTTTTGGAAAAAAGCTCCATAAAGGGATTGACCCGCTGCGGCAACTCTAGCCAACTTGCCTCAACCGCAACCTGGCCTAACTTGCAGGTTTGTGCCGGTTAAGAAAATCTCCAAAAAAGTGATTACATCCGAACATAGAAAGTTGACCGGGACCTCCCAGGCAGTGTGTCAGAAGAGGGCTCCAGAGACATCGGATCAAGATTCAGGTTTGCCCCGGTCGAAGGATTTTCAACTCGAAAAAAGGACTAAGTCCAAAGGAAAAAAATCTCCACAGAGGGAAACCGTGATGCATATCCGAGGAAGAGTTCCAGGAGGTTGGAGTGGACTGGCGTCTTGGTTCCACTGAAGAAAATCTTCAAGAAAATTACTAAGTCCGAAGATACACTTTTGACTAAGGCCTCTCGCGGCTGAAGCCGAGCAGGGCTCCATCGCAGTTGGCCTCAAACTTTGACTTTGCCCCGGTCGAGGTGCGACCAGATGACCAGATTGGCGCTATTCGTTTCTAAGTGCTAAAAGCATTAATTCTTTAAAAAATCATATCTCCAGTTCCCCTTATCCGATTTATAAATTGGTGTGGGATTTTTATTGTGTTTTACTTATTTACTGTTTTGTGATTTTTAAATGCTTTATACATGTCTCCCAAGTTAATCCTTGTTGCATGTTGCAAGCTACCAAGAGTTGAGCTGGGTTCAATTTATTGAGACCTAACTGGATCTAAGTGGAGGTTAGTGGCCTATTGCTAAGTGTAGGTACTTACCTGCCCTTACCAATAACTCATTTTCCAACAGTATGCTAAGGATAAAACTGTCTTTTTTAAGTATAATACCAAAAGGACATATATGGTAACCAAACTTATTATCTGTAACACCATATTTGTAGTATACTGTCTGGTTTGCAAGTCTGACTACATACATGTGGCGAGTACTATTAGACCCTTAAAAGAGCACACACAAGAGCATATTAGGGCTATTAGGAACAACAATCAGGATTATCCAACAGCAGTACACTATAATAAGGAGCATGGACATAGAGACATTTTAAAAATCACCTTCCATGCTATTGAATCGGTTGGTACCTTACTGAGGGTGGGGACAAGACTTTGTGGATCATTAAACTCAGGGCAGTGGAGGAGGGTTTTAATACAGATAGAGATCTGCATATATTCCTTGAATAAGTAATACTAGTAGAATAAGGAGGGCCTGATGACAATTTATACTGCTATTGTGTTCAATTTTACTCTCTGATATTGTAACATGTACATGTGAGGGCAACCTTCTATAGTTTGTTATAAGGGTTACTATAACATGCTACCATGTTTGGATGTTGCAGTATTGGGAAATCAGCAATGGGGTTATATATTCCCCATCATATATATATATATAATGGAGGAGATTCATGGTACATGCTCTTGCGTAGACCCTCACCAGTCGGTGAGCATTTAGATTTTATGCATACTGATATCCGAACTAAGGGGCATATTTATACTCCGTTTGCGCCGAATGTGCGTCGTTTTTTTCGACGCAAATTCGGCGCAAAACTAACGCCATATTTATACTTTGGCGTTAGACGCGTCTAGCGCCAAAGTATGGGCAAATAGCGTCATTTTTTTGCGTGAACGCCTTCCTTGCGTTAATGAGATGCAAGGAAGGCGTTCCCGTCTAAAAAAATGACGGCGACGCAAATGTGTCGTATTTATACTCCCGGGCAAAAATCACGCCCGGGAGTGGTCGGGTCAAAAAACCCCGCATTTGCGCCACTTTTTAACGCCTGGGTCAGGGTAGGCGTTAAGGGGCCTGTGGGCTCAAAATGAGCTCACAGGTGCCCTCCCGTGCCCCCAGGGACCCCCCCTGCCACCCTTGCCCACCCCAGGAGGACACCCAAGGATGGAGGGACCCATCCCAGGGACATTCAGGTAAGTTCAGGTAAGTATAATTTTTTTTTTTTTTTTTTTTTGGGTGGCATAGGGGGGACTTATTTGTGCCCCCCTACATGCCACTATGCCCAATGACCATGCCCAGGGGACAGAAGTCCCCTGGGCATGGCCATTGGGCAAGGGGGCATGACTCCTGTCTTTACTAAGACAGGAGTCATGTAAATGGCGTCTGGGCGTCGTTTAAAATGGCGCAAATCGGGTTAAGACGTTTTTTTTTGCGTCAACCTGACTTGCACCATTTTTAAGACACCCTAACGCCATTTTTCCCTACGCCGGCGCTGCCTGGTGTACGTGGTTTTTGTCCACGTACACCAGGCAGCGGCGGTCTGCTTGCGCCGGCTAACGCCATTCAATAAATACGGCGCCCGCATGGCGCTTCAGAATGACGTTAGCCGGCGCAAAATATTTTGACGCTAAACTGCGTTAGCGCAGTTTAGCGTCAAAAAGTATAAATACGGGCCTAAGTATGTCTGCAAAAATGGTTGAATTAACAGTTTATAATGGATAATAATGTGTGTCTGTCTTTTAAGGGGCCTTTTATGGACATATTTTGTATGTATTACGTTTCATCACAATTTCTCATGGGCACCGTGTCTAACACTGATCATGGGTTATTGAGCATATAATATTTGAATCATTCTGTCTATACTCTGTCCAGATGACACACCTCCCCCTGTTGTTCATTCTGGGGTCAGGCACTCATAACAGTCCTACCTTTCAGTTCATCATTATTGGATACGCTCAATACTAGTTTTTCTATACAGTTTTGAATTTAGTTGAATTATTTTGCGTTCTCATGAATGGACCACTCTTATGTGGAAGATTAGGTTAGTGGCCGTTCAAATCAATGAATCCCTGTTCACTGCAAATTGGATTGGGGTGCTGGGCTGTATATTTATTCATTTCATATCCTTATTTTAGCATGGACTCAATATGGACCACTGATCACGAAACAATATCAGTTATTTTTGTTCTACATTAAGATGGCACGGCCCGTTCTTTGGGGTCGGGTGCCACACATTAGTCCTTCCTTTGTGTCCACGGCTATTCAAGACTGGATAAGTCTTTTCACAGGGGCTTCAGTTTACTGGAGTCCATATGAGTGTGCGACTGTCACTAGAACAATTAGGGGAGTGGCCTTTTACATCAGTGCCTTCTTGCTACAAGATGGATTGGGAAGTGGGCCAAGCCTTTATATATTGTCTTATTCTGTTTTCTTTAGGCTTATCACGGCCATAACATTTGTTATACGTCTGGTCCGGCACTCAAATACAGACACAATTTCTTTACCAGGTATGTTGTGAATCAGAACTAAGTGAAATTACGGGACTAACCTTTAGCATATGGAGCGTCTACATGATCATTTTATGTAACTTTGCAGGTTAATTGGAAGCAGGCCACATTGATCTATTATGACCGTATGGAGGAGTGGTAGGTGCACCCCAATTTATTTTGGAGTAGGTATATTTGAACCTGGATCGTTCACATTGGAAATAGTGTGCAAGTGGGAAGGGGAGTATGGGCATACTTGTTACTCTTTAACATTGGGCACAGTGGCGAAGCTAAAGATAGGATTTCTGCACCCTTTGCAAGCTGAAAATTTGGGGTTTGCCCCAGTATACACCAACTGCCTCCTCCGTGGTCCATGGCCGGGTTCAATTTCTCAGGCTTTATAAATTAGATGACTATATGTGTTTTTCTTTTCCTCCCTCTGCCCTTTTCAGCAAACAAAAAATATTTTGTACAAGACTTACAGTTCATGGAGTATTTCTCAAACCTTGGGGATGTTGTATTGTATAATCATTTAGGTATTGTCATTGGAATGACTCCTACCTGCATTTCAATCATTACTTTTGACTGTCTTATCATGTGTGGAACTCGGTGTCTCTTTTCCAGATTCTTGGGCTCAGTTTAATCACAATGACTTGCACACAGCAATATGGAAATTTTCAATGCACTTGAGATTTCGATACTGTTTTGATGGCACATGGACGGTCACTTTTGTGTTGTTATGCACCACTTGTGATAGGGCCTGCTACTCACTGATGAGTTGATTGGACGTGTTCTTATGCATTTAATTCAAATTATACGAATAGCATCCCTGTTGATATGTACGTATAAAATTGTGAAATTGTGTATGATTTCTTTGCAGCCTTAAAAAAGTCATGATGCAGAAACACGTGTCAGCTGTAAAATCACACTGGATAAGCTGTCTATGAAAATAAATTGCGAAATTACATATGAGACGTGTTGGAGAGTTCTGAGCATTTGGAGCAGATGTGCTTTTCTTTGGACATTTAGGGGGTCATTATGAACACGGCTGGAATCCCCGCTGAGGTCATGCTGGCGGTCTTACCACAGACCGCCAGCCCCCTTGAGTCCCCACTGGCCGAATAGTAAACATTCTGCTGGGCTGGGATATTGCTGACGGCTACACATGGAGCCGTCGTCAATGCTGATATGCGGTGGGTGCAGCAGCACCTGTTGTGCAGATCTCTGGCCGTAAATCGGGCAGTGACCTGCACAATGGGGCACTGCATGGGGGCCCCGTAGCACCCCTTCCACCAGCCATTCTCTGGCAGGTGAACCTGCCAGGGAATGGCTGGCGGAACAAGGGTTCTTTATCTACAGGCCAGTGCTGCTTGCAGCGCTGCCCTGTCGGATGAAGAATTCCGCCATCGTCAGACTGCCTGTCGACGTTAGCCTGGCAGTGGTGGAAGGCCGTCTGTTGTGGTCCCCACTGCCTTCATTATGTGGTGGTCGAGACCGCCATGCCAGTAGCGGTAAATTCCACCGCCACCGGCATGGCGGACTTGACCGCCAAGTTCATAATGAGGGCCTTAATGTGTGCCTTGGTGATTGTGCTGGACTTATTAGCCTAACATGGTTTTTCCAGTTAGGCATTTACAACCTAGGTGGCTGGGTGGTATACCAGGACGGCACCTATTGAATATTGTTCTACATATGAGAGCACCCCTAAAAATTGCGACTTAACTTTTGGATATGCAAACAACAAAAGCATAGCCCCCATATGTTCTTGATTTGATGTTACCATGTTATGTTCATTCCTTGGCATGGCCAGTTACTGTTCTAGATTCATATGTGACTTTGCCACCATAAGTGCTCCCTTAAGAGAGTTAACAAAAAAGAATGTGCCATTTTACTGGTCATATGATTGTGCACAAAGCTTTAACCCCTTAGCTGCTGGGCCTTCCCCCCCCCCCAGTGCTGAGCCATTTTTTGGCTATTTGGGGTAGTTCGCGCTTAGGCCTTCATAACTTTCTGTCCACATAAGCTAACCACGCCACATTTGCGTCCTTTTTTTCCAACATCCTAGGGATTCCAATGGTACCCAGAGTTTGTGTTTTCCCCTGGAGGAGACCAAGAAAATAGCCAAAATACAGTGAAAATTTTGTTTTTTCCAAAAAAATGGGAAAAAAGGGCTGCCGAAGAAGGCTTGTGGTTTTTTCCCTGAAAATGCCATCAACAAAGGGTTTCTGGTGCTGAAATCACTATCTTCCCACCTTTCAGGAACAGGCAGACTTGAATCAGAAAACCACATTTTTCAACACAAATTTGGCATTTTACTGGGACATACCCCATTTTCACTATTTTTAGTGCTTTCACCCCCCTTCCAGTTAGTGACAGGAATGGGTGTGAAACCAATGCTAAACATTTCTGAAAACTAGACAAAATTCTGAATTCAGCAAGGGGTCATTTATGTAGATCCTACAAGGTTTTCCTACAGAAAAAAACAGCTGAATAAAAAAATATTGAAATTGAGCTGAAAACAACAGCCATTTTTCTTTATGTTTTACTCTGTAACTTTTTCCTGCGATGTCAGATTTCCAAAAGCAATATACCGTTTTGTCTGCTGGACTCTTCTGGTTGCGGGATATAAAGGGCTTGTAGGTTCATCAAGAACCCTAGGTACCCAGAGCCAATAAATGAGCTGCACCCTGCAGTTGGTTTTCATTCTATACTGGGTAAACAGCAATCCATTTGCTGAAATATGAAGAGTGAAAAATAGGTATCAAGAAAACCTTTGCATTTCCAAAATGGGCTCAAGATAAGGTTTTGAGGAGCAGTGGTTATTTGCACATCTCTGAATTCCGGGGTGCCCATACTAGCATGTGAATTGCAGGGCATTTCTCAAATAAACTTATTTTTTACACACTCTCTTATATTTGGAAGGAAAAAATTTAGAGAAAGATAAGGGGCAATAACACTTGTTTTGCTATTCTATGTTCCCCCAAGTCTTCCGATAAAAATTATACCTCACTTGTGTGGGTAGGCCTAGCACCCGCAACAGGAAATGCCCCAAAACACAACGTGGACACATCCCATTTTTTTGACAGAAAACAGCTGTTTTTTGCAAAGTGCCTAGCTGTGGATTTTGGCCTCTAGCTCAGCCGGCACCTAGGGAAACCTACCAACTCTATGCATTTTTGAAAACTAGAGACCTAGGGAAATCCAAGATGGGGTGACTTGTGGGGCTCTGACCAGGTTCTGTTACCCAGAATCCTTTGCAAACCTCAAAAAGTGGCTAAAAAAACAAGTTTTCCTCACATTTCGGTGACAGAAAGTTCTGGAATCTGAGAGGAGCCACAAATGTCCTTCCACCCAGCATTCCCCCAAGTCTCCTGATAAAAATGATACCTCACTTGTGTGGGTAGGCCTAGCGCCCGCAACAGGAAATGCCCCAAAACACAACGTGGACACATCACATTTTTTGACAGAATACAGAGCTGTTTTCTGCAAAGTGCCTACCTGTAGATTTTGGCCTCTAGCTCAGCAGGTACATAGGTAAACCTACCAAACCTGTGCATTTTTTAAAACTGGAGACCTAGGGGAATCCAAGATGGGGTGACTTGTGGGGCTCTGACTAGGTTCTGTTACCCAAAATCCTTTGCAAACCTCAAAACGTGGCTAAAAAAACACGTTTTCCTCTCATTTCGGTGACAGAAAGTTCTGGAATCTGAGAGGAGCCACAAATTTCCTTCCACCCAGCATTCCCCCAAGTCTCCCAATAAAAATGATACCTCGCTTGTGTGGGTAGGCCTAGCGCCCGCGACAGGAAATGCCCCAAAACACAACGTGGACACATCACATTTTTTACAGAATACAGAGCTTTTTTTTGCAAAGTGCCTACCTGTAGATTTTGGCCTCTAGCTCAGCCTGCACATAGGGAAACCTACCAAACCTGGTATTTTTGAAAACTAGAGACCTAGGGGAATCCAAGATGGGGTGACTTGTGGGGCTCTGACCAGGTTCTGTTACCCAGAATCCTTTGCAAACCTCAAAAAGTGGCTAAAAAAACAAGTTTTCCTCACATTTCGGTGACAGAAAGTTCTGGAATCTGAGAGGAGCCACAAATTTCCTTCCACCCAGCATTCCCCCAAGTCTCCCAATAAAAATGATACCTCACTTGTGTGGGTAGGCCTGGTGCCCGTCACAGGAATAGATCACACAACGGTCAATGTTGGTCCTTACGTGAGGCAGCTGTTGACCCTGGAGTGATCCATTCCTGATGCAGGCACTAGGTGTAGGCACTCAAGTGGGGTAGTGTTTTTATCAGGACAGGTGAGGAGTCACTGGGTGGTAGGAATTTTGTGGATCCCAGCATATTCCTGTAGTTTGTGTGACAGAAATGCGAGAATAATAGAGTTTTTATTCAACATTTCAGCTTTGCAGGGTAATCTGGGTAAGAAAACTTTGGGGAATCCACACAAGTCACACCTCTGTGGACTCCCCCGAATGTCTAGTTTCCAGAAATGTTTGGGTTTAGTGTGTTTCTCTATATGGCCGCCGAATCCAGGAGCAAAAACACAGGTGCCTGCCTTACAAAACCAGTTTGTTTTGCCATGGATAATTTTGATGTCTCCACAATACGATTTGGGTGGTGGAATTTGTGGCTGAACTAAATTGGGGAGCTCCAAAGAGAGCACTCTCTCTCTCTCTGCTTGCCGCCGCATTCACCTGCTCTCTGGGTTGGGCTAACCCACTATTACCCAGTTGCACAAACAGCTTGCGAAGGAACAGCAGGACTGTCCTCATCACCTCCCTCATAATGTACTGGAAGAGGAGTTATCGAATGGGACTCCTCCGACTGAAAAATCACTCCCAGAGTATGCGCCATTGTCCTATCCCTCAGATGCTGTCTCAGTATCTGATGTCTCAGTCTCTGATCCTATGTCAGAGCGGTCCTCTATAACCCAAGTGCAGGCAGCAGTCATCCATCAAGATGCCATCTCTGCTATTGGCTAAACTGTTGCTCTAAAACACTAGCCTACGTAGACAGTCACAAAATCGATGGTGTGTGTGAGATACGTGCAACAGTAGAGGCCACCTTACCTGCGCTTCTTCCCTCAATCAGCACGTTCTTTCAAGACACTCCAAAAACACCTTGTCACATACCATTCGTCACAGTCTTTAGCACCTCCTGCGCCCAGTCCAACAATCATTATTGGTGCTCCCACTCCCTCCTCCTAGGATTCCCTCATTACCACCCAGCAAAAGTGCCCTTCATCTCTCCATAGCCACCGTCAACGCCTCACATACATTTCATTGGTATTATAGCGCAGGTAATGGCTGACTTTACTAATGTACTCAGCTATTTACATAAAATACAGATTTGCTCTTTGCAGTAGGCATATAAACCTTCTGCGCTTCTTTATGGCACTAAAACTGCCACTAGACAAGTCTGACCCTTTCCCCCCCAGGGAACCCACACACATATTGACAAAAGTGATATATATATATGACAGCCAACCACCTGAAACTCAACTCAAGCAAAACCGAAATAATCCTCTTTGGCCCACACAAAAACACCTGGGACTCCTCATGGTGGCCCACCACGCTAGGCCCTGCACCCGCCCCCGCCAACCACGCACGCAACCTCGGCATCATCCTAGACTCCTCCCTCTCGATGACCCAACAAATCAACGCTCTCACCTCCTCATGCTTCAACACACAGGCCCTCATTCTGACCTTGGCGGGCGGCGGAGGCCGCCCGCCAAAGTCCCGCCGTCAGGTTACCGTTCCGCGGTCGAAAGACCGCGGCGGTAATTCTGACTTTCCCGCTGGGCTGGCGGGCGGTCGCCTTCAGGCCGCCCGCCAGCCCAGCGGGAAAGAGGCTTCCACGATGAAGCCGGCTCGGAATCGAGCCGGCGGAGTGGAAGCTGTGCGACGGGTGCAGTTGCACCCGTCGCGTATTCGCAGACAGTGAAATACATTTAGGGGCCCTCTTACGGGGGCCCCTGCAATGCCCATGCCAGTGGCATGGACACTGCAGGGGCCCCCAGGGGCCCCGCGACCCCCCCTACCGCCATCCGGATCCCGGCGGTCGGACCGCCGGGATCTGGATGGCGGTAGGGGGGGTCGGAATCCCCTCGGCGGCGCAGCAAGCTGCGCCGCCTTGGAGGATTCAATGGGGCGGCGGTACACTGGCGGGAGCCCGCCAGTGTTGCCGGTCCGACCGCGGCTTTACCGCCGTGGTCGGAATCCCCATTGGAGCACCCACGGTCCTCCGCCCTGGCGGTCTTTGACCGCCAGGGTCAGAATGACCGCCACTCTGTATACTGAAAAAAACTTTCAAATGGATCCCCACAGAGACCAGAAAAACTGTCACTCGCACTCATCAGCAGCAGACTTGATTACGGAAACGCCCTCTACGCCGGCACCACTCTAAAACTCAAGCGCAAACTACACGCATCCAGAACTCAGCAGCACGACTCATCCTCGACCTCCCCGGACACATCTCTCCACACCTCAAATCCCTCCACTGGCTCCCCATTGACAAAAGTTTCACCTTCAAGATCTTCATCCTCGCACACAAATCACTCCACAACACAGGCCCTGCCTACCTCAACGAGAGTCACCTTCCACACCCCTACACGAAACCTCCGCTCAGCTGACCTCTCTCTTGCCTCTGTCCCCGCATCAAACACACCACCACCGGCGGCAGATCCTTCTCCTACCTTGCACCCAAAACCTGGAACGCCCTCCCAACCCACCTTCGCAAGACTCAAAACCTACTTCTTTTCAGGAAGGGCCTCAAAATCTGGCTTTTCGAACAGTGAACCTCCGAGCCCCTTTCTCCCCCCCCCCCCCCCCCCCCCCCCCCAGCGCCTTGAGACCCTCACGGGTGAGTAGCGCTTTATAAATCTCTTTGATTTATTGATATATATAGATCTATCTATATATATATATATATCTACATAGATATATCCATGTACATAGATATATCTACATAGATATATCTATATATATATATATCTATATATAGTTCAATTTTTTTTTAGTTGTTGTATGGTTCCTTGGGGGCCAAAATGGCCCCCAGGGATACCCTACAACATCTAAAAAAAATATTGCCCCCACAGGGGGTCACCCTGCCCACGGGAGACCCCCTGTCTTTTTATTTTATTTTATTAGTGTCAACATTGTTTATGCTAATACTGCAAAGCTCCAAAATAGCATAAAAAAGTATGATGCTATTTCCCTAACTACCACCATGGTGTGCTGTATCTTGGATACAGCTCACACATGGTGGTGTTAGAGGAGCACCAAGGGGTGCAAGAAAAGTGACGCAGCACTGGGCACAGCACCACTTTTCTTAAATCTGGCCCTAAATGCCTGAAGTCATATTATAGCCTTTGCAAGCAGAAGTTTGTTGCAAACTGAAAGTGTCTACTCGCAACATGAAAAAGAGAATTTAGCAGTACCCTGGGCATGAGAACATTTCCACGCATTCTTGTATGGTAAAACCTTCACTCTTGTAACTGATCATCGAGCATTGCTTACAATCTTTGGCAATCCAAAAGCCAAAATGCCTCCCAGGATAGAACGCTGGGGTTTGCGACTACAGGAATACTATTATACATCGACCAGGGAAGGATCAAAATCCTGATAACTACTTTTCACGGGTACCCTTATAGATGTCTAAGTGGTAATTTCTCATCTGTGAGGAGTAGTGTGGGCATGTTCAGTATGTTTGGAATAGTGGTGAGAAATCCTGCTTACTGGTGTAGGTGGATTTTAATTACTATTTTCAAAATGTCACTTTTGGAAATTGGGCATTTCTCTGTGCTTATAACTCTAGTGCTTTGCAGCCATGTCAGGAGCAAAGTGACAGCTACACTCTGTGCATACTTTTCAGACACCCATCACACAGGAGGGGCTGGGTGTGACAGAAGAGAGATCTGCATACTGATGGACATCCTGGGCTGGGGAGTGGGGGGCTGGTTCACACTTTCCATGTCTATAGGCTATGTCCTGCCCTCACACGATCGGTTGATTACCCCCTACTGGTGTCTGGAGACATGGCTGGGTTTAAAAGGGTTTGAATTTCGCTTGAAAGGGTTCCTTTGAAGTTATCCCTGGACAAAGAAAAGTTTTAAGCATAAGTATAGGAGCCTCAACCCCATGATTTTAGAGCACTTTTGGAAGTAAGACTGAACCTTTTTCAGAATGACTGCTGGACTGCAGAAAGGACTCATTGGATTGCTTTTCTGATTGATGCACTGCTGCCAGCTGCTCCAGGACCCTGTTCTGTGGTCCCCCTCAAGTCACGGGGTACAACCAGGAAAAACTGCAGTTGAGACTGCTTGCTTGGCTGTGTGGGCCTGCTGATTGCTGGATTACAGGAGGACCTGCCACTCTGCACCTCACCATATGTGCTGGCCACCAGACTAACTACATGCCCCTTGTGCCCCCCAGTGCACTCCTCGGACTTGCAGCCACCCAGAATTGGCCATGGGACTCTGAGTCTGGCCATCTGAGTTACTTTGTTTTTCTAACCATACACTTGGGGAATGCTCCATTCTTCACTTCTGTCAGTGCTCTTCCCTCCCCAATTTGTGGTGAGCCCTTTGTCCTTCATTTCCGCTAGAGAGTAATCATCAGGTAGTGAGTGTGGTGCATTATGTCTGGGGTCGTGAGGGATTGCACCCTGTAACCTAGAAGCGTATACTGTGCTGCACCAGACCATGATAATAGTGCGGGGGAGAGCTAGTCCGGCCTCAAACAGAAGGAAGTCCATTTCATGCAGTATTTGTCTATCCCCCAAGACTTGTGCCCCTGGGCTAGAGTGTGTGCGAGCCAGTGAGCTGCGTCCCAATCGGGCATGTTGTAGGAAAGTGCCATCTTGCCTGGCATGTTACCCCCATATTTCACTGTATATGTGTTGTTTTAGTCCTTGTGTCACTGGGACCCTGCCTGGCAGGGCCCCAGAGCTCATAGTATGTGCCCTGTATGTTAACACTGTGTTGTGCCTAACTGTATCACTGAGGCTCTGCTAACCAGAACCTCAGTGTTTATGCTCTCTCTGCTTTCCAAATGTGTCACTGCAGGCTAGTGACTAAACTTACCAATTCACATTGGCATACTGGTGAACCCATATAAGTACCTTGTATCTGGTACTGAGGTACCCAGGGTATTGGGGTTCCAGGAGATCCCTATGGGCTGCAGCATTTCTTTTGCCACCAATAGGGAGCTCTGACAATTCTTACACAGGCCTGCCACTGCAACCTGAGTGAAATAACGTCCACGTTATTTCACAGCCATTTACCACTGCACATAAGTAACTTATAAGTCACCTATATGTCTAACCTTCACTTAGTGAAGGTTGGGTGGCAAGTTACTTAGTGTGTGGGCACCCTGGCACTAGCCAAGGTGCCCCCACATCGTTCAGGACAAATTCCCCAGACTTTGTGAGTGCAGGGACACCATTACACACGTGCACTATACATAGGTCACTACCTATGTATAGCGTCACAATGGTAACTCCGAACATGGCCATGTAACATGTCTAAGATCATGGAATTGTCACCCCAATATCATTCTGGTATTGGGGGGACAATTCCATGATCCCCCAGGTCTCTAGCACAGAACCCGGGTACTGCCAAACTGCCTTTCTGGGGTTTCCACTGCAGGTACTGCTGCTGCCAACCCCTCAGACAGGATTCTGCCCTCCTGGGGTCCAGGCAGCCCTGGCCAAGGAAGGGAGAACAAAGGATTTCCCCTGAGAGAGGGTGTTACACCCTCTCCCTTTGGAAATAGGTGTGAAGGGCTGGGGAGGAGTAGCCTCCCCCAGCCTCTGGAAATGCTTTGATGGGCACAGATGGTGCCCATCTCTGCATAAGGCAGTCCACACCTGTTCAGGGATCCCCCAGCCCTGCTCTGGCGTGAAACTGGACAAAGGAAAGGGGAGTGGGCCACTCCCCTGACCAGTACCTCCCAGGGGAGGTGCCCAGAGCTCCTCCAGTGTGTCCCAGACCTCTGCCATCTTGGAAACAGAGGTGTTGGGGGCACACTGGACTGCTCTGAGTGGCCAGTGCCAGCAGGTGATGTCAGAGACTCCTTCTGATAGGCTCTTACCTGTCTTGGTAGCCAATCCTCCTTTCTTGGTAGCCAAACCTCCTTTTCTGGCTATTTAGGGCCTCTGCTTTGGGGAATTCTTCAGATAATGAATGCAAGAGCTCACCAGAGTTCCTCTGCATCTCCCTCTTCGCCTTCTACCAAGGATCGACCGCTGACTGCTCCAGGATGCCTGCAAAACTGCAACAAAGTAGCAAGACGACTACCAGCAACATTGTAGGCCTAATTCTGCCGGCTTTCTCAACTTTTTCCAGCTGGTGCATGATCTGGGGGTAGCCTGCCTGCACCAGAAGCTCCAAATAAATCTACCATGGGTCGACGGAATCTTCCCCCTGCTAACGCAGGCACCAAAAGACTGCATCACCGGTCCTCTGGGTCCCCTCTCATCCTGACGAGTGTGGTCCCTGGAACACAGCAACTCTGTCCAAGTCACTCCCACAGTCCAGTGACTCTTCAGTCCAAGTTTGGTGGAGGTAAGTCCTTGCCTCCCCACGCTAGACTGCAAAGCTGTTTACTGCGTGATTTGCAGCTGCTCCCGCTCCTGTGCACTCTTCCAGGATTTACTTCATGCACAGCCTAGCCTGGGTTCCCAGCACTCCGCCCTGCAGTGCACAACCCTCAGAGTTGGCCTCCGACGTCGTGGTACCCTCTTTTGTAACTTCACGTGGACTCCGGTTCACTCTTCTTCTAGGTGCCTGTTGGGGTACTTCTGCGGGTGCTGCCTGCTTCTGTGAGGGCTCTCTGAGTTGCTGAGCGCCCCCTCTGTCTCCTCCTCCAAAAGGCGACATCCTGGTCCTTCCTGGTCCTCAGCAGCACCCAAAAACCTTTACAGCAAACCTTGCTGCTAGCAAGGCTTGTTTGTGGTATTTATGCATGGGAACACTTCTGCAAGCTTCATCGTGACGTGGGACATCTATCTTCCAAAGGAGAAGTTCCTAGTCCTCATCTTTCTTGAAGAATTTCAAGTTTCTTCCATCCGGAGGCAGCTTCCTTGCACCTTCATCCGGGGTTTCCTGGGCTCCTGCCCCCCCTGGACACTGTCACGACTATTGGACTTGGTCCCCTTGCAGGTCCTCAGGTCCAGAAATCTGTTGTCAGTGCACTGCTGGTGTTCGTTGTTCTTGCAGAATCCCCCTATCACGACTATTGTGCTCTTTTGGGGTAGTAGGTGTACTTTACTCCTACTTTACAGGGTCTTGGGGTGGGGTATCTTGGACACCCTAACTGTTTTCTTATAGTCCCAGTGACCCTCTACTAGCTCACATAGGTCTGGGGTCCAGTCGTGATTTGCATTCCACTTTCGGAGTATGTGGTTTGTGTTGCCCCCATACCTATGCCTGCCTATTGCAACCTATTGTAATTCTACACTGTTTGCATTACTTTTCTTGCTCTTACTTACCTGATTTTGGTTTGTGTACATATAACTTGTGTATATTACTTACCTTCTTACTGAGGGTACTCACTGAGATACTTGTGGCATATTGTCATAAAAATAAAGTACCTTTATTTTTAGTAACTCTGTGTATTGTGTTTTCTTATGATATTGTGCATATGATATAAGTGGTATAGTAGGAGCTTTGCATGTCTCTTAGTTCAGCCTAAGCTGCTTTGCCATAGCTACCTTCTATCAGCCTAAGCTGCTAGAAACACCTCTATTCTACTAATAAGGGATAACTGGACATGGCACAAGGTGTAAATACCTTTGGTACCCACTACAAGCCAGGCCAGCCTCCTACACATGTTTCCTGGACCTCAGGCCTATGCTGTCAACAGCACGGATTCTCCTTGGCCAGCACAGCCACTCCTGAAGACTTTGCGCCCTGCTACATACCTCCTGTGGATTGTGACCAGATTGCCAACAGTTGTTTTGGCTGGTGCTGCACGCTCTCAGGCCGCGGATCTGTTGATCATCCTGCACATGGGGAGAGACCCAAAGAGGGTCATTCCCTTGATACCCTAACAGGAGTGAATCCCCCTCCCATACCTTGGGGATATCTGGGGGTACTACTAGTAGTAACATGGGAAGTCACCATAGCGACCCCCAGAGGAGTAGTGGGGTCACCTCCAGGCTGAAGTACACACATTACCATACAATGCATAAGAGGGTCACCAATGCTCCTGTGTCCCACATGGGATAACCCAATTTACCAGATAATACATAATAGGGGTGCAGGTGTGCTACACCCTATGTTCACAGAGGGATATTTTGTGATTCCTGCATTTATGCTGACATGTGATGATTTATGTGATGTACACAGTAATGATTATAATATCTTATTATTGCCTGCTCTGATACAGTTATTCTGATGCCTTCCCAGTGAGGACAAGCACTATTTCAGTCATTGCACAGAATGCACAGTATAGTTGATCTTTGTTTTGGTCCACAGATATAATTGCAATAATATGTATTTCTGGTGTTATTTGGAGATTCATGTATTGCATTCCATGCCCTGATGTTAGAATGTGCATTGTATAAGTAGCTGCACTGCCAGCATCCTGAGCATTTCTTCAGAGATGGCATACTGTGCACAATATTTATGTCTTAGGTTGTCTTTGGTTCAAGATATATATCTTCAATTTCAGAAACATATATTTATATATCAGGAATCATGAGATATCTTAACCTTCTGGCTTTCAGGGCTGTGCCTCCATCACCTAGGGACTTTTACCCCACTTAGCCCGCTCTATTTTAGCGCTTTTATTTAATTATTTCTTCCACGATGCCTGCTATGTTTATTGTTAGGAGGATGTTTTCTTTTCACTTTATCAGTGCCACTCTGTGAAGGGTACACTATCAGCGTCAAAGACAAATTAGATACGTAGGTATTCACATCATGTACTTTCCCACTTACGTGTGACAGTAACATAATGTACCTTTTTAAGGGATTGTTTATATAATTGCCACCCCAAGCACCCCACCCCACCTTAATCCAAGCATGCCTTCTTATCTATTGTTTGGGAACATACCTGCGTCAGTGGTCCTACAAGGTCTGTATAAATACATCTCCTGCAGATAATGTTATCAGAGGGATTCCTACCAGATGCCAGGAAAGCTATCTATTTTACACGTCACCTTGATGCAGACCCAGCCTTTGTGTCCCTACGGAGTCCTACCTAGAGACCTAATTTCAAGGTAACAGGGGTTGGGTGTCTTTTCTCATAGACCTGGTACTGGCAGGTTATGTTTATCGCACCTAGTTCTCTTTAGTTTAGAGATTAGGTTCATTATTCAAGGGTATTAGGGTTCATTTCAAATCTATTTTACATCTTATGTTGTTGCAAGATGGTGGGGGTCTTTGTATTAATGACTCTCATTTTCACCATTCTGTTACTTGCATTGTTCATTATCCTAATCATTGTAGCCCATGCAATTTACTGGAAATTACAGTCTTGTTAATAAAACCTATTGAAAACTTTACTGCATCTTCTTCATTGCCTGTGCATGACTGAGACTTGTTGCCCATTTGATAAAAGGGTATTCTCGTTTAACCACGACTCCCCTGAGATGTCGCACTCTTGAGTCCATGCGGAAGGGCTGCCACAAATCACCTTTTATTACTTGTGTTCTGGTGAGGTACTGCTTGTGAACCAGGAGGGTTGGGCCGACAGTTGCCACTTATTGTAGGACTGGCCTATTCGCCTACAAACAAAAGCGCTGTCATTCCTAAATAAGCAGTCTTGCCTATAGCAAGAGTCCAACTATGACAGTGTATATCCAGGAAAGAGTGAAAAAGCACTTTTCTTCATTTTCAAAGGTTGGCTGTTCAAAAATATAACATTTAGTCCTGCATTGTGCTTAGGAGAAATGAAAAAAAACCACTTCTGTATGGTACACCATTCAAGTCGGAAAATGTTTGTGAAGATATTCATTTACGTTCCTTTGGTCCTGATGTGCAGAGAAGTAACAAACTTTATACGAACTATGGCCCATATTTATACTTTTTTAGCGCCACATTTGCGCCGCTTTTTAATGCGAAAGCGGTGCAAACTTACAAAATACAATTGTGTTTTGTAAGTGTACGCCGTTTTTGCATCAAAAAAGTATGCAAATGCGGCACTAAAAAAGTATATAAATATGAGCCTATGTTCGTATTTGCTAACGGCACACCCAATACAAAGGCCAAATCCGATATGTCGACGTGTGTTTGAAAACTGAAGAAGAAAACAGAAAAAAGTGGCTAGAATTTCCATTGGGCTTGTTTGGGAAGGATTGTTTTGATCTGTGAACATTCCAGATCATGTGAAGTCATTGCTATGATTAATTAGAGAACAACAAAATGCTTGCCAGAGCAATACACAGTAAGTTAGAGGTGGTTGAAATTCCAGATGAACTTCAACAGCTGAATATTTACGAAGAAATACTCACACAATCTATACACCCTTTTCAAGCAATAGTTCATATGAAACCAAAGACTGGGAAACTACTATCCACTGAGCTTCAAGCAGGGCTTTAAGTAAGAGTTGTATTTACCTTTAGATATCTGGGGGCATATTTATACTTTTTGGTGCAAAACTGCACTAATGCAGTTTAGCATCAAAAAGTTTAACACCGGCTTGCGCCATTCCTGAGCACCAGCCGGGCCCCATATTTAGGAATTGTGCAAGCAGGTGCGAAGGGAGGGCTAGCATAAAAAACAATTATGTTAGCCGGATGGGGGTGGCGGTATGGGAAAAGAGGGTTTTGCACCAAAAAGTGACGTTAGGCTGGGTAGAGAAAAAAAAAACACTCTAACCAGCCTAGTGTAATTTTTTACACAAAACCATCCATACCACATGACTCTTGTCTTAGAAAAGACAGGAGTCATGCCCACCACCCCAATGGCCAGCACAGGGGACCAGTGTCCCCTCGGCATGCCCATTGCACTCTGTGCCATACAAGGGGCCCCAAGTTGGGCCTCCAATGGCACTTTAATTAATAAAACAAAAATTACTTACCTATTTTTACCCTACTTACCTGGGAAGGGGTCCCCCATCCTCCGGTGTCCCTCTGGTGTGGGTAAGGGTGTTCCTGGGCCTTGAGGAGGGCACCTGTGGACCCATTCTATGGTGATGCAAGGTAGGTTCACATATCTAAAAAACGATTCAAACTTCAATACTTTTACATTAGACGAGTCTAACGTCAAAATTTAAATATGGAGTTAGTTTTGCGCTGAATTTTGCATAAAATAAATTCTGCTAATTTGGTGCAAATGGGGTATAAACATGCCCTTAAATGCAATATTGAAACTGTGGGTGTAGAGAGGGATTTGGAAGAACTGCATGCATTGCACCACTTTGTAACCCTTTGCTCTACATTATGCCCACACCAGGCATAATGTATGCAAAGGGGGCGATCCCCTGTTAGGAGGGCCCAAAAAATGAGCACAAGGAAAGCAAAGAGATTTCCTCATGCCATTTTGTCCGGCACTTTTAACGCCTGCTCTCAAGAAGGCTTCCATTGCTTGCAATGGGCCTCTGGGTGCTTTGTAGGATTAGCATCAAATTTTGGTAGGGCAGGAGTCTTTGCAGAGAGTCCAAGTGCTGGCAGAGGAAATCTTTGATGGCCCTGAGACTTCAAATCAGTTGGCAAGCTCAGCCAAGGCCTTGGAGACACTTCACAAGCAGGAATATACTGCAAAGTCCAGTCGTAGATCTCTTTCAGGCAGAAGCAGTGACTGCAGGCCCACCCAGCAAAGCACAGTCACAGGCAAAGGGCTAGTACTCTTCCTCTAGCTCTTCAGCTCGATTCCTTGGCAGAGGTTCCTCTTGGCTCCAGAAGTAATCTGAAAATCTGGGGTTTTGGGTCCACTACTTATACCCCTTTCTGCCTTTGAAGTTGCCAAACTTCAAAGGGAAGTCCCTGTTGTTCACAAGACTATGCCTTTCCCATGCCCATTCAGGGTTAAGTGACCCCTCCTCCCTCCACGCTACCCCAGATGGCCCATCAGGATATGCAAGCTACAGCCTAGCTTCCTTTGTGTCACTGTCTAGAGGGAATTCACAACAGCTCAACTGTCAGCCTGACCCAGACAGGGAATCCAAAAACAGGCAGAGTCACAGAGGGGGTCATTACAACATTGGCGGGCGGCAACCGCCGCCCACAATGTGGTAACCGCCGTGCGGCTGCCATTGCGGCCGCACACCCGAGGTGCCCATCATGACATCCCCGCTGGGCCGGCGGGTGGAAACAGAGTTTCCGCCCGCCGGCCGAGCGGGGATGTGGGCTGCAACATGGGAGCCGGCTCCAAATGGAGCCGGCGGTGTTGCGGCCGTGCGACAGGTGCAGTTGCACCTGTCGCACTTTTCACTGTCTGAAGAGCAGACAGTGGAAAGTCGCATGGGGCCCTGTCAGGGGGCCCCTGCACTGCCCATGCCAGTGGCATGGGCAGTGCAGGGGCCCCCTGACAGGGCCCCATGCGACTCCCCGTACCGCCAGCCTTTTCCCGGCGGTTCAAACCGCCAGGAAAAGGCTGGCGGTAGGGGGACTCGTAATACGGCGGTATGACCACGGCGCTTCCGCCACGGTCGTAATGGACAGGGAAGCACCGCCGGCCTGTTGGCGGTGCTTCCATCATTTCAGCCCTGGCGGTCCTGTACCGCCAGGGTTTAAATGACCCCCAGAATGTTTTAAGCAAGAAAATGCCTACTTTCTAAAAGTGACATTTTCAAATTAACAGTCTAAAAAACAACTTCACTAAATTATGTATTTTTAAATTGTGAGTTCAGAGACCCAAAACTCCATATTTCTATCTGCTCGCAAAGAGAATATGCACTTTTAAAATATTTAAAGGCAGCCCCCATGTTAACCTTTAATAGAGATAGGACTTGCAACAGTGAAACCCAAATTTGGCAGTATATCACTGTTGGGACATGTAAAACACATCATTATATGTTCCGCCTTTAACATACACTGCACTCTGCCCATGGGCCACTTAGGGCCTACCTTAGGGGTGTCTTACATGTATAAAAAGGGCCTCGCAAGTGAATACATTTGCCAGGTTGAATTGGCTGGTTACAACTGTGTACACAGACACTTCAGTTGCAGGTCTGAGCCATGTTTACAGGGCTACTGATGTTGGTAGCACCAGCAGTGCTGCAAGCCCACCAATAACATTTGATTTACAGGCACTTTACTAAGGACTTACTAGTAAATCAAATATACCAATCATGGAAAAGTCAATTACACATACACTTTACAAAGGAGCGCTTGCACTTTAGCACTGGTCAGCAGTGGTTAGGTGCCCACAGTACCAAAAACAACAATAACAGAGTCCAGTACACAGTCAAAACATGGGAAGGAGAGGCAAAAAAGGCAAGGGAGACCACGCCAAGGATGCCAGTTCTAATACTTGTCACATTGCCAGTAATACCTGAGAGGCCCACTTCAAAACAATCCATGCCTTTCCCCCTTCAGACACAGCCTTTGTAAACAATCGCAAAGTCCCAACCCTTTTTCAGACAATCTTAGATGAGGTATAGGATGCCATAAATCAAAGTGTGAGTAGCATGGCACCGGACCAGATGGTGTTCCAGTTGATTTTATAAAACATGAAACTTGCTTTTTGGCACCTTTATTAACCAATGTTAAATAACCTCACCCATTCTGCACTGCCAGAATCATAGTCTACATTCATTATAGCTCATTTATTTAAAAAGGGTGATCGGTCTGATCCCAGCTGGTATGGACCAATCTCATTGATCAACACTTCAGTCAAAATCCTGGGGAGATTCATACGCAACAGAATCAAGGAATGGATACATGCTGAATCAGTTTTATATCCCTGCCAGTATGGGTTCAGAAACAAAGTTGGAACGATTGAGCAATGTCTGAATATGAACCAGGTCCTCAGTAAATACACCACTGCCAAGCAAACACCACTCTATCTGGCATCTGTAGACATAAGCACAGCTTTCAAGTGCATTAATTGTTGCCAGATTTGGCAAATGTTGATTTCCTGAGTTTTGGACGAAGCACTAGTGTACTTTATGGTGCACCTGCACAAAGATATGCATGTCAGGGTGAGAATTAGCACACCGGGTGAGGTATCTGGAGATGTAAATATTAATTGCAACATAAGACGGGTGTGTGTGCTGGCTCTCCTTTTATTAACTTTATATATTAATGAGCTCTATCCATTTTAATTAATATAATCCCAGACATATCCAAGAATAAGGGTTTAATGCCACCCACACTTCTCTATGCGAATGATGCAGTGCTCATGGCACATACACCAAATGGTTTGCTCCTATTGGTGCATGCCTTTGTAGACTTCATGGCCACTTTCGACTTCTGTTCCAACTTCACAAAGTCCCATATCATGGCTTTTGGTCCTAGGCGTAAACATCTCATGACTATCTGTTGGCACCAACTCCATCAATAGGGTAAATACCTTTTCCTACTTGGGGGTCACTTTTACAGCCACAGGGTCTCGGATGACAAATATTATGCAGCACAGGTCTAAGCTGTCAGGAGCAACTGGTTTCTTACACAGTCTACCACAACCAAAGTGGGAGGGAGGCCCACTTATTCCCCTTTTGCAAATATATGTCACAGTGTATTTTCGTGGCAACATATGGGGCAGAGTGTTGGGTATTTCCCATTGTTAGGCCATCCAGACTGAAAAAAACAGGTTGCTTAGGAAACTTCTGACAGTTTCCACATCAACACTGTACCTAATTTGTCATGAAGAGTTGGGCATTCCCTACATAGAAGATCGTCGTCAGCCTGGTGCTGCTGTGGTTGGCTATTTGGAAGACCAATGAGGCTGGCTTTTTAAGAGATATGGACTGACCCTCATGTGATAGGAAGTGCCAAATACCCTGGTCACCGTATTTTGATACTGAATGCTGTACCATTGGTTTACAAGAGGCATTTTTGGGAGCCAAACAACTGTAATAAACTGACTAAAAAGCAGGTACTACAAGCACTTTATAATTGTGAGCGTACACAGCAACTTATTAAAGAAAAAGAGAAGTCGAGTGTTGCCGCTTATTTAATTCTGATTATATCACACTGCCCAAATAACTATTTATACTTAGTATGGGTGCGATGGGAAAGGTCCCTATTATTCTGATTAAGAGCTGACTGTCAAATATCTGTTATGCGTTCCTTTGGGTGAAGAATTTAAATGTTAGTTATTGTCCCTGTGATGGAAAGTTGGTCAGTCTATGCCAAATTTTACATTTCTTTTTAAAAATAGTATGCAAGATATGCAAAACATTATTTAATCCCTTTTTTAAAAAGGAAATGTTATAACATTAGATGACGTTGGCCAGGATTTTCTTGTTTATTGCAAATACCCAATGCTGAAGCACACTGGTTCTTTCCTACAAGCTGCTGTGAGGGCCTGTTCCCATAATGCTTTGCTGAGTTTACTTTTATGATGGTCTTACTGCATACTTAGGGGCATATTTAAATGCCCCCAGTGCCATTCTAACGCCACATTAGTGTCAAATGGGACTGGCCCATTTTTAGAATGGGAGGGGGCTTGGGGACCCCTCACTGAGCCAATTCCAGCCCCTGAGATCCCCTCCCCAGGGCCCAGCAAATTTTTGGGTAGGGAGGTGGCATGGACTCCACTTCCCAAACCACGATGTGGCCCTAAAGATCCTATTCCCCAGGATTTGCATGAACAGAGTATCCCAGGGACCCCAGTCCCTAAAGACTGATGTCTCCTGCACATCAGAGCATGAAAGAGGAAGACTTCATTGCTCCTGGCGGCCTGTGCTCTGGTTGGCAGGGAACAAAAGATTGCTCCTGCCCAGCAAAAACACATAGAAAAGCTACTTCTGCAAAGGGAGCCAAGAAGACAAACTGGCTCCTGCTGAGTGCTGGCCGGTGAGCCGGTGGGAGTCACAAGGGCCATGGTCCTTCACCCGCAGCCCCCAAAATAAAAAAAGTTGCAGGTACCCTGGGTGGAACCATGGGACCCATGAGGAATAAAAAAAATGGGTGCTGGGGCATTGGTCCTCTTTCCACTGCTCCAGTGTAATCCAATGTAATAGATATTTGTAGAGTCCACCAGGTAGGATCAAGCAAACACAATAAATAAAATTAAATAAAACCACAAAAACCAAGCCCAGGCGGGAATATGAAATGAACAGACAGCCAGCATATTTCATACACACTGCTTCTGCAGGGAGCATCTCATAATTCCCTGGGCATGGGATTTTTGGGAATATTTTTAGTTTCATGTGGTAACCCAAGAATGGGCAGGGGCACCACCTGTTAGATTTGGCAGCCTTGGCATGGTCTCCCCTAACTTTTTGCCTCTGTTTCCCATGTTGTTGATGCATCCTGAACTCTGTTTTTCCTGTTTTTGTTACCCTGGGCACTTTACCACTGCTATACAGTGCTAAAGTTCAAGTGCTCCTTTGTAAAATGTATGTGTAATTGACTTTCCATGATTGGCATATTTGATTTATTAGTAAGTCCTTAGTATGGTGCATTAGAGGTACCCAGGGCCTGCAAATCAAATGCTGCTAGTGGGCCTGTAACACTGGTTATGCCTCCCACATTAGTAGCCCTGTAAACATGGATCAGACCTGTCACCGCAGTGTCTGTGTGTACAGTTTTAAATTGTCAATTCGACTTGGCATGTGTACCCACTTGCCAAGCCTAAATCTTCACTTTTTATACATGTAAGGCACCCCTAAGGTAGGCCCTAGGTATCCCCATGGCAGGGTGCAGTGTATGTAAAAGGTGGGGCATGTGTTTTACATGTCCTAACAGTGAAATACTGCCAAATTATGTTTTCACTGTTGCAAGGCCTTTCTCTTAACATGGGAGCTGCCTTTAAATATTATTAAAGTGCAGATTCCATTTGGGAGCAGATAGAAATGTGGAGTTTGGGGTCTCTGAGCACACAATTCAAAAATACATAATTTAGTGAAGTTGGTTTTTAGATTGTGTGTTTCAAAATGCCACTTTAGAAAGTAGGCATCTTCTTGCTTAAACCATTCTGTGAATCTGACTGTTTGTGGATTCCCTGTCTGGGTCAGTTTGACAGTTGGGCTGATTGCACCTCTCTCTAAGCAGTGACACAAAGGGAACTGGGGCGTAGCCTGCATATCCTGATGAGCCACCTGTGCTGGGAGGGAGGGGAGGAGTGGTCACTTACACCTGAAAGGGCTGTGCCTGCCCTCACACAATGCAGTCTCCAACCCCCTGGTGTATGTCTGGTGCCTGGCCTGGGCAAGGCAGGATCTTGAAAACAACAGAGACTTCCCTTTTAAGTAGGTGTACTTGAAAGGCAGAAAGCAGTATAAGAATAGGACCCAAAACCCCTGAAACTTAGATCACTTCTGGAATCAAGTGGAACCGCTGCCAAGGAGAAAAGCTGAGCAGCTGAGAAGTACTGCCCCTGCCTGTGACTGGACTTTGTTGTGCATTTCTGCTTGAGAAGAATCTCCAAGTGCTTGAACTGGGCTTGCTTCCTGTTGTTGAAGTCTCAGGACCATCAAAGACTTCCCCTGCCAGCACCTGGACTCCCTGCTGAGAGTCCTGCTGTGCCAAGTGGTGTCCTATCCAGTTACTGGGCCCTTGAAAGGTGAAGTTGGCAGACAAGAACTGAAAATCCACGCACAGATCGCTGTGTGGGGAAATTTTCAATGCACTTTCGGCAACGTGGCTGATGAGCAATGTGCCGCCGGCTTTGTGGCTGAAATCAATGGTCCACCTGCATTGCGGCTGGAGGATGGACGCAACATGGCTGGAGAAACGACACACAACACCCACTAATGGAGACTAACAACGCAAACCCTACGCAGAGCGGTTTTGAGATACCGTGCGACCGGATTTTCAACGCAATCTCGCTAGGTGTGGAAAATCAATGCAAAGCCTGCCCGGACCGGACCGGAGGTGCCTGTCCAGATTGAAGCATCACTCTCTTGCAGGAGAGAAGAAACAATGCACGCAAACCCGACCAGAGGAGGAGCGATGCACATTCTCACTTGCGAGTGAGAAATCGATGCATTGCTGGCCTTTTTCAATGCACTCACTGGTGTGGCTTTATTTTGACACTCCCCAGGTACCTTTGTGAAATAACAGCACCCTCACTGTTTTCTAAGGATTAATGCCCTCATTACAACCCTGGCGGACGGTGTTAAAGCAGCGTTAATACCGCCAACAGGCCGGTGGAAAAAAAACGGAATCACGACCATGACGGAAACCGCCAACATGGACAGCCACTTTAACACTCCGAGCGCCACGGCGGTAGAAACAAACACCGCGGCGGTAGCCGGCAACAGACAGGCGGAGGACAAAGTACCGCCCACTGTATTTCAACACACCTATCTGCCACCTTTTCCGGGGCAGAACTAATGCTATCAAAAGCACGGCGGAAACAGTACACAGAAGGAAAACCACTCACTTTTCGACACCCAACGAGGAACCAGGATGCCATGGAGCCCGAGTTACACGTACTGCCCATGCTGGTTTTCCTCCTGCTGAATCAGGAGCAGGAAAGACGCTGTCGAAGACCACGGTGAATACTGCACCTACAACACAGGGGAGGTGGGGAGGGAAAAGAGAGTGAGACACACACGCAACATGCAATACCCCCACCCCCACCCTCACCCACAACACCATACACACAAATAGATGCTGCAACATTACATATACACCCCTTCACCCCCTGGAAGAACGCAAGGACAAAATTAAATGATTGTAACAAGTGTGATCATAAAAATCAGATAGTAAAAGTTCAAAAATCAGTATATACAAATATGTACACCAACTACACAAGTCCGGAGTGTGTACCAATCATTGTCCGTGGGCTAGTGGGCCCAAAATGCATGGGCGAAGCCCACACAAGATACCTGACTCGAAACGGAGAGAACACTGCAGGGGCATCAGATCGAAAATAAACAGGCACCTCAGGGGGAAAGGGGGGGGCACCTCAGCCGGATGAACGCACAACGCCACTGCTCCTTGAGGGGGCTCCATTCCCATTGCTGTATCCTGGGGAGTGCAAAGCCGCAGTCTCTCAAGTCTTTCCAGTGGGTGGTTTGCCCACTGCTTTATCCTGGGGAGTGCAAAGCCACAGTCTCTCAAGTCTCTCAAGTGGGTGGTTTTCCCACTGCTTTATCCTGGGGAGTGCAAAGCCACAGCCTCTCAAGTGGATGTGATTCTCCACTGGTTCTGTAGGGGGCGTTGTGCCCAGAGTACTTCATCCTGCCAAGGACTGAGGTAATGGATGTGATTCTCCACTGGTTCTGGAGGGGGCTTTGTGCCCAGAGTGCTCCACATGCAGTGTGACTGGTCCCATTACCTCACATGGGTGTGTGTGCCACGAGATTGCCTAGGAACAGGTAGCATGATATGCCAATGAGGCAGAGACATACCCCACCCTGCTGCGGCTTCGCCTTCCACCTGCAGGTGCAAGCAGTGATGAGTCATGCCTCATGCAAGCTGGGCAGGGTCCAGGAAGTCTCCTCCAGCCTCGGACGGGTGCCCACTGGGGATGGTAGCCATGTCAGCTGTGGTGCCACTGTCCGAGCACGTCGCAGGGCTGGTGGCGGTACTTGCGGCGGTGCCTGTGGCGGTGGTACTGGCGTTGGTGCATGTGTCAGCACCTGTTGAAGGACACAGCAGGACATCTCCTGCAGTCTCGGATGGCTGCCCACTGGGAAAGATGCTGGGGACTGTTGATGAGGCTGCAGACATGCAGGTTGTGGTGCAGGTGGCAGTGCAGGTGGCGGTGCTGGTGGCGGTGCAGGTGGCGGTGCTGGTGGCGGTGCAGGTTGCTGTGTTCACCACCGTACAGGTTGGTGTAGTCGTTGACAGAAGGGATGACACTAGTCCCTCAGTTGGTGCCACCGTGCCCTGTCCTGACCTGCTCTTCGGCTTTTGTCCCTTCCCCACCTTTGATGGTGCCACAGGTGTCTTGCCACTCTCCCCTTTTGTTTTGGAGGAGCCCTTGGTGGCTGGTAGGTCTGCTTCTCCCTCTGGGATGTGGGCACCTTCTTCACCTTGGCAGGTGGCGGAATGTCTTTGGCCTCCTAAGGTGGCACACTGGCAGCCCTGATGGGTGGCGCACTCGATCACCCCGCAGTTGCTGGCACCACTGTGCCTGGGGATTTGGTGGCTGAGGTGCTAGACTGGGACCTGGAAAGCCTGGCCCTAGGGGAAGGACGGGGGGAGGTGTAGCGAAGAGGTCAATGTTAGCTAGAAAAAGCTTCTTAGACACACTGGGATGGGAAGATGGAGGGGGTTTGGGAGTGGAAGGAGAGGTAGTGGTTGTAGGAGGTGTACGTTTGCGGAATTTGGGTGAAGGTGCATGGGCTGGAGGCTGTTGTGAGGTGGATGGCTGTTGGGTGGGTGTGTGCCTGCGTTTGTGTACTTTGGGAGGAGGGCTCACAGACACACTGGGAGAGGACACTGGGGATGTGTGCATGGTAGTGGGGGTGGTGAGTGCACATGAGCGGTGTGTGCTGATGGGCGTGCTGGTGATGGAGGTAGCGGCTGAGGATGTAGTGCATGTAGGTGTGAGTGGAGACGGACAGGGAGGGAGGACGTGGAGGAGGGGGACACAGTGTATGCAGTGGATGTTGCTGTGTCTGCATGAGGATGGTGCTTGTGTGAGTGCTTGTGGGATGTGTGGTGCTTATGTTTGCCATGTCCACTCTTGTGTGTTGATGAGTGTGCATGCTGGTCTGATGGTGTACTTGGGATAGGCTGAGGTACAGGGGATTGGGTCGGGGTGGAGGAAGTTGGAGGGGGGAGGCTGGACACAGGGACAATGGCTGCCATCAGTGCTGAGGCCAGAGTCTGAAATGCTCTCTGTTGGGCCGCCTGCCCAGAATGAATGCCCTCCAGGTATGCATTTGTTTGTTGCAAATGCCTCTCAACACCCTGGATGGCATTCAAAATGGTAGATTGCCAAACAGTGAGTGATCTCAGGAGGTCAATAACCTCCTCACTGAGGGCAGCAGGGGTGACTGGGGCAGGGCCTGAGGTGCCTGCGGCGAAGGAGATGATCACCCTCCTGGGTGAGCGGGCACGGGACACACGCTGAGGGGCTGCTGGGAGGGCGGTGCTGGTAGGGGGGTGGCGGCTGTACCTGTTGATGCGGGGGGCACAGAGGTGCCTGCCACCGCAAGAGAGCTCCGATCAGAGGAGGAGTCGCTGTCGCTGGTGAATGCTCCTGTTCCCCACGTGGAGCTACCCTCGCCTTCCGTTCCACTGGTGGCTTCAGACTCCGTTGCTTCACACTCCAGGGCCAGGTGGGTTGCAGCTCCCTCCTGCTCTGGTGCAACTGCTCCTCTGCCAGATGATGCTATTGCACGCAAGAACAGGGAGACAAAACAAAAAGGGGGGGGAGACAGAAGAAACACATGTTCATTGCATGCAACACCACTACAGTTGGCGGACACAACACACAGGGAGCAGCCCTATGCACTAAGCCATGCACTAACAGTTCCTACCAAATTCACATGCCCATGGGGGACGAGGCCTAACCCCAATTGCTGGAAGTCACAGGAGCCTGACTAGGTGTAGATGGCTATTACCAGTAGTGGGGTTGGGGTGCCACAGAGCCTGCCTAACAATGACCTACCCTACCAAGTTCGCTCTGGCCTAGGGGAACCCACAGCCCACTTCGACCACCCAGACACCTCGTAAAGCGTGCAGAGTCAGCTGAATTAGAGTGTACTCACGCCCTTGTGGCTGCTGTGATGCCCTCAAGCGCCCATCCAACTCCAGATAGGCCACCGCCAGGATCCAGTACATCAGGGGGGTCATGGTGCGATGGGCACCCCTTCCACGTTGGGAGGCCATCCCCAGCTGGGCCTCCGCCGTCTTCTTGCTCCAGCAGCGAAAGGTCCTCCCATCTTTTACGGCAGTGGGTACTCCGTCTATGGTAGACCCCTAGGGTCCGGACGTCCTTGGTGATGGCACACCAAATACCCTTCTTCTAATGGGCACTGACCTAGAGGAAAAGTCAACTAACAATGGATGTTTCTAGCCCGTACATTTTATCTCATGCATTGCCAAACACCTCCCACCCTGGCCCAGCCGTACATACACACACAATCCTTACATGTTGGCCTGTCCCCCTCCCCACCCTCTTCCATCCACGACACTCCATACACTCATGTGCCATCCACCATGCTCACAGTGTACTCACCTGTTTGTCTGGAGGACCGTACAGTTGCGTGTACTGGGGGAGAAACCCATCACCAGTTTCTCCAATTCCTCCGAAGTGAAGGCAGGGGCCCTTTCCCCAGACACTGTAGCCATCGTCGCTTCCAGACACAGGTCACAGCAGCACTTGCAGTGTAGGTCCTCTCCTGTTGAAGGTCAGGTATCAAGTGAGGGAACAGTTAGAAAATGGCGGCCACGTCCGCGGTGGTGCGTACCATCACTGCCGGCGTACATCGTCATTGGCTCCTGCGACCCATACGGCCCAATGTTAACCAATGCTGAATTGCGCCGCGATCTTCGACCGCCATCCGCGACGGTGTACAACGCCAGCGCAGTTACCCCATTTCCCCTTGTCCCACCTTACAGGTGAGGCAGCCGCCATTTCAGGGGGCCACATGGCATGGAAAAAAACTGCGTCACACCCATTTAGGCCTGGAATACAGGCAGATACCGGCACATCACGATTTTCCAACGTTTCACCAAATAACAAATTGTGATACCTAAGTGTTGGATGACCCTCTGCTCGCTGTTCTCCTCCATAGGGCACGTCTGCTGGGGCAGGTGATAAGATGGCATTATCCTCCAGTGTACAGACCCCTGGTGGACCTGTCGACAATGGAAGAGAGACACATCATTATCACATACAGACTTGATCGAGCAACAATCCTGGAACTGTGTGCCCAGTTGGAGCCAGACCTGATTTCAGCTATCCGTCATCCCACAGGAATCCCCCCTCTAGTGCAGGTTCTGTCTGTACTCCATTTTCTGGCCAGTCGGTCTTTTCAAACAACAGTGGCCATGGCATCAGGGATATCCCAGCCAATGTTTTCTAATGTGTTGTCCAGAGTGTTATCTGCCCTGTTGAAACACATGTGCAGCTCCATCGTTTTCCCTCAGGTGGAGGATTTGCCCACAGTGAAAGATGACTTTTATGCCCTGGGACATATCCCCAACTTCATTGGTGCCATTGATGGTTACACATGTGGCATTTGTCCCTCCCCCGCAGGAATGAACAGGTGTACAGAAACCGGAAAAGCTACCATTCAATGAATGTGCAGATGGTGTGTTTGGGAGACCAGTACATCTCCCATGTGAATGCCAAGTATCCTGGGTCAGTGCGTGATGCCTTTGTCCTGAGAAATAGCAGCATCCCAAATGTGATGGCCCAACTACAGAGGCACCGGGTGTGGCTAATAGGTGAGCCCTTGTTCCCACCCAGTATATGTTGGTGTAGGCCTATGGTGCTGGCCATATGGGATAGTGTGTGGCTTAATGTTATACCTCAATATTTGCAGGTGATTCGGGTTACCCAAACCTATCAAGGCTGCTGGCCCCTGTGAGGAATGCCAGGACAAGGGCAGAAGAATGTTATAATGAGGCACATGGGTGAACCAGAAGGATCATAGAAAGGACCTTTGGCCTCCTGAAGGCCAGATTCCGGTGCCTCCTTCTAACAGGTGGATCCCTGTGCTGCTCACCAAAGACGGTCTGCCAGATAGTAGTGGCATGCTGCATGTTGCAAAACCTGGCTCTCAGACGACATGTGACTTTTCTGCTGGAGGAGGAGACTGGAGATGTTCCTGCGGCTGCAGTGGACCCTGAGGACAGTGAGAATGAGGAGGCAGAGGATGAGGATGTGGACAACAGAACATCTGTGATACATCAGTACTTCAAATGACACACAGGTGAGACAGTGCAACTTTACATTTCTATGACTTTGGTTGTATTCTGTGTGGCATTGGCATGTTGGCATTTCCCACTTCTTTGCCCTCTTATTGTTACCTCTGGATATTCATTTTGCAGATGTTGGTGATTTGACAAATTATCCTGGTGTGATCACAACAGCCAGCTACAGGTAATTAATTCTATGCTCATTCTATGTACAGTTTATTTGCAATGGTTGTAGCTGTTTCAATCAATACATATTTGGAATATATGAAATACTCAAAGTTTTTTTTTATCCAAGGGTGTTTATTGTAGTGCTAATATATAGAGGGGAATGTGCAATGGGATGGGGTGATGATGGAGGAAAGACCAGGGTATTGTTCCAGTCTGTTTGTAGCACAGGTACATTGTCCATGGGGACATAGGAAGGGAAGCAATGGCAGTTCAAGTTGAACAAGCTGACTGAGTGGGACATAAGGGGGACAATAAGGAGAGTCTAATTTCCTGGTGGTAGCCTTGGCAAGTGTCTCTGGCTTCTGTCTGGTTCACAGGGAACGTTTGCGGGGTGGTTCACCTTCTGCAGGGTGAGGGGTGCTTGTGGCCTGTTGGTCCTGTGGTGGGGCCTCCTCTCCACTGGCGGTAGTGGAAATGGAGGGCTGTCCAGATGGGGCCCGCTGGTGTGACACTGCCTCCCTCATAATGTTGGCCATGTCTGCCAGCACCCCTGCTATGGAGATCAGGGTTGTTTTGATGGACTGTAAGTCCTCCATGATCCCCTGATACTGTCCCTCCTGCAGCCTCCTGTTTTCCTGCATGTTGTCTAGGATCTGGACCATTGTGTCCTGGGAATGTTGGTAGGCTCTCGGAGAGTGCCTCCTGGAGAGTCGGTTCCCTGGTCCTGTCCTGCCCCTGGCACACAGCAGTCCTCCCAGTGTCCCTGTTGGCCTGTGCCTCTGTCCCATGAACGGTGTGCCCCCTGCCACTGACCTCAGGTCCATGATTGTCTTGGGGGTGAGGTGTGGACTGGGGTCCCTGTAGATGTGGGCACACTGCTGATTGACCTGTCCTGGGGACAGAGGTTTGGGGACGCTTGGTGGGTGCTGTGATGGTGAGGCTCTGTGGTGGTCTGTGTCTGGGCTTGGGTGACTGACTGTCCAGTGGTCCCTGATGGGCCAGGTAGATCATCCAGATCCTGAAGACCAGAGTTACAGTCATCACTTTGTCCTCTTCTGTTGGGGGATTGGATAGTGATGGCACCTCCTCTCCAGTGCCATTGGCTGGAGTACCTGTGGGGATGTAAATGATGTATTACGCTTCATGTGTCAGACATGTGTACATCCCTGGCTTCCCCTCTATGGTTGTTGTTGCCCTGTCAGATTTTTAATTGTGTATGTTGGTGTATTGTGGGATTATTAGTTTCCCTATGCTGTACATGCTTTAGTAATGAGTGTCCATACAGGGCTGTGAGGGGTGTCCATGCATTGGTACAGCATGCAGGGCTTGGCATTGGGATTAGTGTGATGTGATGGTAGAGAATGTGGGATGGAATGGAGTGATGGGAGTGAGGGTGAGGGTGTGTGATGGCATGCAGTTATGGGGGGTGATAATTGTTAAAAGTTGACTTACCAGTGTCCAGTCCTCTTCCAACTCTGGCCAGGCCCTCAGGATGCAGTACTGCCAGTACTTGCTCCTCCCATGCTTTGAGTAGTGTGGGAGGAGGTGGGAGTCCACCGCTAGTCCTCTGTATAGCGAGCTGGTGTCTTGCTGCTATGGAACGTACCTTCCCCGACGGTCGTTCCACCTCTTCCTGATGTCGTCCCTTGTTCTGGGGTACTGTCCCACGGCGTTGACCCTGTCCACGATTCTCCGCCATAGCTCCATCTTCCTTGCTATCTCCTTAACTCCTCCTTAGTGAAACAGGGGTGCCTTTGTGGTGCCAAGGGTATTATGTGATGTGTGTTGGTGAGTGTGTGTTGGGTAAAATGTAGGGGGGTGTGATGTGGAGTGTGTGAGGGATGTGTGGGTGTGAGTGGTGTATGGGTCTAGTTGTCACAGTGGTCTTGGTGTCAGTCTGGTGGCAATGATTTGTTTTCGTAAAGGGTTGTGAGTACTGTAGGTGTTTGTTTTATAGTGTCGTGGGTGTGGTGTGTGAATGGGTGTCAGGTGTGTGTTGTTTGAATTGTCCAATGTGGTGTTGTTTTGTCTGTGGGTATCCATTGTGAGCACAGTGGTGTGTACCGCCACTGGTTCACCGCCGTTGAATGTCTGCCATCGTGATTCGTGGGACATATTGTGATGGGTGTTGTTCTGTTGGCATAACGTGTGGTTTTTGAGACCGCCAGTTTATCACTGATCTTTGGTCCGGCAGATTTGTGTATGTGGCTGAATTCTGTCGGATTGGTCTGTGTGTTTCATAATATGGTAAACGGATATCCACCACCGGGGCGATAAGTTGGCAGCCATCAGCGTGGCGGTAAGCGGGATTTACCACCTGTGCCATAATGAGGGCCTTATTCTTTTGAAAATTCATAACTTGACTTGTGTATGTTGAGTTTTTGTCATTTTGGTCTTGTTTTGTTTAGATAAATATTACCTATTTTTCTAAACCTGTGTTGTGTCAATTTGTAGTGTTCTTACTGAGTTACTGTGTGTGTTGGTATAAATACTTTACACATAGCTTCTGAAGTTAAGCCTGCCTGCTCGTGCCAATCTACCAAGGGGGTGAGCGGGGGTTAACTGAGGGTGATTCTCCTTTACCATGACTAGAGTGAGGGTCCTTGCTTGGACAGGGAGTAACCTGACTGGCAACCAAAGACCCAATTCCTAACACTGCCAAATATTTTTTAGATGTGTGGGAATAGCAGGCAGCACAGCAGCCTCCCAGGAATTTGTTTTTAAAAAACCTTGCTGTAAGTCTCCTAGGTCATAGAATACATAACCCCTGAAGAGCTTACAGTATTTTTTAATCACTCTGAGTTGGAGCTATAAGCTCTGAAATCATTGTGCAGGGAACCCTTGTGATTGTTCCTATCAGGGGATCTGAGGGATTAAAGAGTAGTAAAGAAACACTCAAGCATTATTCAAGACTTTAAAAAAATGCTTTATTTAAATATTTCTGTGACAATTATTGTGAATAAGCATTGATGTATTAACAAATATTACAATGAATTAAACAAATTATTGTGTTGACTTTTCTACAAGCCTTATAGGTGTGTTTTGGATATGGTGATGTGCTTTTCTGGTCCCCTGATAAAACGAACAGACCTGCCTTTTGTATTTTGATGTTCTGACCCTTTGACAAAGCCATTAGGTCTGCCTTGCTTTAAATGACACCCTTTTATTTTATTACTTTTCTTTAAAAAAGTTCACAGAGAAGCTGATGAATGCAGCCACACCTGTGCCGTGCATGACCTAGTTTACATGTGCGGTGGTGGAGGACAAAGGATCTGGCCGTGGGCCAGGCACTGCTGCTAACCTCCTGCTGCACACTTTAGCTGTGTGTGGCAAGGGTTGGGTCCTGTGGAGATTTGGGCAGGATAGGTGCCCACTGTGGACTGGGTGCAGGATATGGCCAAGCCAATGGCAAGGCCCTGTGCCCAATCCCATGCCACACACAGCCAAAACCTACGAGTGACAGGGCGTTGTGTTCCCACAGAGCAATGGGCATCTTATTTTGTGTTAAAAAGCATAGAATTTCATTGAAGAAAACAAAGGTCGAAGTGACATTATAGCTAGGAATTGTAATTACATTTTACTGTGGATAAAAAAAAAAAACTCTTATGAGTTCACTGCAATAACAAAGGTTATGGGGATGTTATAGTTAGGTGAAAATGTGAGCTAAAACATAGGCCCTCATTTTGACCTCGGCGGTCTTTTTGAAAGACCGCTGAGGTACCGCCGTGCTGAAGACCGCCAGTGCAGGCGGTTTTCCGTGCAGCGTATTATGACTGCTGGCAGCCCTCCATCTTTTTTCGGACAGAGCCACCAACAGCCATACTGGTGGTCAGCGGGGAAGAGGAGGCTGCTCCATCTCAACTGCCACGTCATCAGAACACCGCCCACAGAATCACGTCCCATGATTCAGCGTGTCGGTGTTCTGGTGAAAGGGTGCTGGCGGCAGAGCAGCCCCCATGGATCCCTTTCCCTCCCAGAAGATCACCAGATAAGGTGATAGTCCATTAGGGGAGGCGCTGGTGGGGTGTTGTGTGTTGTGTGCTTGCATGGGGGTGTGAGTGTGAGTGTGTAGAGGGGGTGTGTGAGTGCGTGTATGCATGTAGGGGGTGTTGTGTGTTTGGAAATGTGTGTGTGTCTGTCTGTATGTATGTCTGTGAGTATGTGCGCATGTATGTCTGTATGTATGTTTGCGTCTATGACTTTGTGTGTCTGTTGGACTGTTTGTTAGTATGTGTGCGGATATGTGTAGTGGTAGTGTCTGTGTGCGTGAAGGGGGGGTGTCGATGTTGGGGGGTGGGGAGGGGGGTCCTGCCATCTTTAGGAGGTGGTAGGGGGGTCTTGGGTGTGGGGGGAGGCCTCTGGGGAGGGGGAGGGGAGTAGGGGAGACCCCTATCAGTGCCAGGGAACAAATTCCCTGGCACTGATAGTGCCTACCGCCATTAATTTTGTGGCGGGTCCAAACCCCACGAAATCCATGGCGGTATGCAGGGTCCTGATACCGCAGGTGGTCTGGTGACGGCGGCCTGGCTGGAGACCGAAGTCTCCAGCCCAGCGGTCTTCACCACCCTGGCGTTCGGAGTGGAGAAGTAGCGGTTGTCCATGGCAGTAACCGTCATGGACATAATTCCATTTTTTTATCCGCCGGCCTGTTGGCGGTATTACCGCCACTTCTCCACTGACCGCCAGGGTCGTAATGAGGGCCATAATGTTGTAAACTAATAAATCCACTGAAATTCATGAGTTATAGCTATCTCAAGAAACTACAATTTGTGTCCCAAAGTGACTATAACTCATGTCCTTGCATGCATTGCTTGTACCCTCACATTTTACATCAGTCGTGAAATGTTTAACCGCTGCATTGATAGCATTCCTAGATTTGGGATTGACTTTGTAAGCTCAGTGTTGAGATTGGGGCGGGTGTGCACATGCTTCAAATGAGGTGTTCGAGCCATCAATACTGGAGTTCAGGAGACTGGCCCTACCATTTTTTCCTGTTATGTTGTCCAGGGTAGTCAAAGGCTGAGCATGAGATTCCCTCTCAGGGTCATAGCAGGGTTTGGATTTGTGGGATGTGTGCTTTTTTACCCTGTGTGATGCCCTCTTATTTCAATTCTTCTGTGCTTGTCACTGTGCTATGATTGTGATTTGTGAGGCCATTTTTAGACATAAAGGTGTGCTCTCCCGATTCTTTTATGATTTGGTGCTGATTTTGAGTGAGGAGGTTAAACTTGGTTGATATAGGTCAGGTGGCTGCCCTCCCCCTTCTTTTTTTGTTAGCCTGTGGTGGAGACATGATTGGGGAAATCCTCTGTGCTACCTGCTGATCTGGTGGCTTGAGGCCTTTTTTTCCACATAATGTGGGTTTGCTGTGGAGTTATCCCCTTTGCTTTGCAGCTTACTGAAGTGAGAGCTGCCAACTGGGGACCAGGTACTAGAATTAGGAAGCCTTCTATCAGTTCATGTGCTAAAGGATGAAGATTGTGCAAAAATGTAAATTTACAAAAGCTCATTTAGAGAGGTTGGGAGTTCTTAGCTGAGATCTGTTCCAATTCTGTGGTGACACTTGGGCCAGATTTGAGAAAAGTGGCGCTACAATACATATAGTGCCACTTTTCTTGTGTCCCCTTGAGCCCCCTACTGCCACCATGTGTGTACCGTATTGAAAATACGGCACACCATGGTGCAGGGTAGGGGGTAATAGCATCAGAATTTCTGCCTGCTATTGATGTACTGTTTAGGATTAGTGCCAAAATCTCTTACATTTTTTGCACCATTTTTTCAGCTCTCCTAACGGGGTAACGCCCCCTTTGCATGAATTATGCACGGTGCATGCATGATGTAGCACAGTGGGTTACAAAGTGGCACAATGTATACATTAAGCCACTTTGTAAATATGAAAGGGGGAAAAGGCCACCGTAGCGTCAAAAAATTTATGCTAATGTGACGCTAAAGTGGGATAGGCTCTCTTAAAACTGGATCTTGGTTTACTGTCTACATTCTAGGCTAGGTTTTGAGCTTGCTTTAAGAGAGCCCAGAAGATGAGAAGATCATTTATCAGGGGAAATTCACAACACATTTAAAAGCATTTTAGTTAGCCGAAGTAGCTGGAAAAAATGCAAATGCAATTGTTTTGAGTTGAAGGAACCTCTCTAACACTCTCTAAGACTCACCCAAGGATACTGATGATTTAGCAGATATCATCTTAGAATATGTATTTTGTCTTGAAATGTGTTATTTGCTTGGCATTTTAGCACTTCCATAGGATGACAGCTACATATATGTAGAATTCAAAGAACTTGTGTGAAATAGGAGAATCCATCTAACAAAAGAGAAACTTCATGGATAGCAATTCAGTGGTGTCATGCTGATAAGTGTTTAATCTCTGTAAAGTCTGTTGGCAATATCTCCCACAAAGTCATTCCTACTTCATGGAGCTGTACCCTCTTAGAACTTACATCTTTATCGCAATAAGACATTCTCACATTCGATAAAACTGGGAATTAAAATAACTTTAAATGAAACAAAACAACTAACTTTACTTTATCTGTGCACAACAGTAGGTAAGCCTTACTTTTCACCTTGGTTTTTTTCAACCGCTATGACCAATGTTCACCAAGAAGTTATGCAACATACACCTAACATTCAGGTATCTTGTTCAGAGTGCTGTTTTATGTCACATGGACTGTTTTATGTATACTGTGATCTTCACGTGCCCCTAAGTGCTGCCACAAGGCATATAGATTGGAGCCTCTATGGACTGTTGTTAGTAATTGGGTCTGTAGTTAGCAGAGGCATGGCCCTATCCAAGTTAGGACCACACTCGTAGTCAGGGTGAGTCACCTACACAATCTAAATAAATCTCTGTCCACCCTCAGGTAGATTGGCATAAAGCAGTCAGGCTTAACATAAGAGGCAATTTTAAAGTATTAATGCACACAATTACATTACCGTAACACAGTGAAAACACCGAAAAATGACTGCACACCAGTAGAGGAAAATACAGAATATTCATATGAATAAAACAAGACCAAAGCAACAAAAATCCGTTATGTAGAACTTAAGATATGAATTTCTAAAAAATAAACTGAAATATAGTGCTTAGAAGTCAATAGCGCTGCAAAGTTACTTGAGGTCAGACTGACCGTGATGGAGGGCAGGCTGGATACAGGACCCAGCCAAGGCATGCATCAATGAGAAAGAGGCTTAGCAAAGGCAAAGTGTCATTTCTGGTCTGCGCAGTCCAGGGGAAAGTGCAAGTGTCAGCTCCTCCCTCCCTTCTAGCCCAGGAAGGCCCATCAACCTGGAGGTCCTTTTGTGTGTGGCTGTCTGAGCGAAAGCACAAAGTTCAGCAGTCACCCACCCCAGATGTGTATTCAGAGACAGGCAGAGGAACAGCATGGTTAAAGTAAGAAAATGCCAACTTTCTAAAAGTGGCATTTCCAGATTTACAATTTAAAATCTGACTTCACCATAAATTGTGATTTTAAATTGTGAGTCCAGAAAAACCAAACACCAAATGTCTGTCTTTCCCAATTGGAAATTATTCTCACATAGTATTCCAAGGTAATCCCAATGTTAGTCTATGGGAGAGATAGACCTTTCAGTAGTGAAAAACTATTGTAATACTTTTTCACTACCAGGACATGTTAATCTCAAAAGTACATGTCCAGTTTTTTATATACACTGCATCCTGCCCTTGGGATAGCTAGGGCCTAGCTTAGGGGTGACTTATATGTAATAACAAATATAATAAAAAGGAATGTTTGGACCTTGCAAGTGGGTGCACCTGCCAGGTAAAGAGGGAAGTTTAAACTGCACACACAGTCTCTGCAGTGGCAGGCCTGAGACATGTTTAAAGGGCTACTGTAGTGGGTGGCTCAATCAGTGCTGCAGGCCCACTAGCAGCATTTAATTTACAGGTCCTGGGCACATTTAGTCACCTTTACTAGGAACTTATAAGTAAATTAAATATGCTAATTGTGGATAAGCCCATATAACCATGCTTAGAGTACAGAACACCTGCGCTTTAGCACTGGTTAGCAATGGTAAAGCAAATAGAACTCTAAAATTCAGCATAAATAAAGTCAGAAAAACAGGCCAGAAGGCAAAAAGTCAGGGAAAACCACACGAAATATGCCAGGTCTAAAACTCGCCCTCCCCCAGCTGAAAGCATGGATAGCTACCCTACCCCTTCGGAGTTGTCTTCACTAAGGTAGAAAAAGCTGGGGAGACCATCAGCATTGGCGTAGTCTGTTCCAGGACGGTGTTGCACAATAAGGTTCATTTCTATAGAGAAGTGGACCACCACTACAGTTTGGGACTCTCACACCACATCTGCATTAACCGTTTGAGGGGCCTGTGGTCTACCTGAACCCAGAAGTGAGTGCCAAACAGGTGTGGCCTTAGCTTTTTCAGCTCCCAATCCACAGCAAAGGCTGTCCTTTCAACCTCTGTTCACGGGGAGTAAACTCCTACTAATACTACTAAGGGCTTCAGGTTGTTTCAGGCCCTCTTTATTTAGCTGTGAAAGCACAAGCCCTATTCCATGCTCTGAGGTGTCTATCTGTACCACAAAGTCTTCAGAGAAGTCGTGGACCTTGAGCAAAGTTGTTCTGTGCATTGCCTCCTTTAGGTTATAAAAAGCTGTCTGGCACGCCTCTGTCCAGATCACCTGACATGGCTGCTTTTTGAAAGTTAACTCTGTCAAGGGGACAACAATGGTGTCATAGCTCTTGATGATTCTCCTGTAATAACCAGTGAAACCAAAAAAGGCTCTCACTTCTGTCTGAGTCTTGAAGGGTTACCAAGGTAGAATGGTTTAAATGTTGACCTGGAGGGGTCCTCCTTGCCACCTCCTCCCTGGTGACCCAAGCAGACCAATGAATATCTTGCACTTATTGGCCTTGATCATCAAGGCTGCCGTATGCAGATCATGAAGGTCTTCCTTCAGGTGGTAAAGGTGGTCCTCCCAGCCAGACCTGAAGACCCCAATGTCGTCTAGGTAGGCAGCACTGAAGTTCCCTAGTCCAGCTAGGAAAAGGTTTACCAACCTCTGGAAGGTGTCTGGGTTATTTTTTATCCCATAGCGCATGACCCGGAACTGGAAGTGCTCCTCTAGAGTCGGGAATGCAAACCTCTCTTTTGTCGATCGGTCAAGGCAATCTGCCACTACCCAGACATTAGGTCAAATGTGCTGAGGAACTTGGAGGCTCCAAGACAATCTATGAGCTCATCAGCTTTGGGGATGAGATATGTATCAGTCTTAGTGACTGCTTTGAGCCCACAGTATTGTGCACAGAACCGAAGTTCAGGAGTGACACCTTGCAGGGCAGCCTTGGGGACCAGCACCACTGGGCCTGGCCAAGGGCTGATGGAAAGCTCAATAACCCCTATTGCAAACATTTTGGAGAACACCTCCTTAATCTTAGCCTTCACTTTATCAGACAATCTGCAAATTTTGTTTCTCACTGATTGGCTATCCCCAGTGTCAATATCATGGCTGCACAATGCAATAAACCCTGGGGTAAGGGAGAAGAGGGAGGCAAACTGCCCCAGCAACTGGCAGTAGTCTCTCTGTTGATCTAGGGTCAGTGTAGGGAAGAGGCTGACACCCTCCACTGACCCATTCTGTTCTTTGGAAAATAGGAGGTCGGGGAGAGATTCACTCTCCTCTTCTACCCCATCATCAGCTATGAAGAGCATAATAATCTCAGACCTCTCAAAGTGGGGCTTGAGGTGGTTTACATGCAGGACCCTCAAATGGTTCTTAGGAGTTTTGGGGTCCACCAAGTACATGACATTGCTCTTCTGCTTCTTTACCTCATAGGACCCAGAGCAACGGTCTTGCAGAGCACGGGCTCTATTACCCACACTTTTTCGGTCAGGCTAGAACTCCATCAGATTGGCATTCTGGTCATACGAGCTTGACATGTCCTCATGGCTGGCTGCTAGGTTCTCTTGGGAGGAACTTTGTTAAGTGTGCTGCCTGATTGCAGAGGACCAGAACGTAGCTGACCACATCATGGACACCTCTCCTGGGAGCTTGCTCCCAACCCTCCTTTACCAAACTGAGAGGCCCTCTCACAGGGTACCCATACAGAAGTTCAAAGGTGTTGAAGACAACCCCCTTCTGCGGTATCTTCCTGTAGGCAAAGAACAGGCATGGCAGGAGCACATCCCACTTATGCCTCATGGGTTCAGATAGCCCCATAATCATGCCCTTGAGAGTTCAGTCAAATCTCTCAACCAACCCATTGTTTTGGGGGTGTAAGGAGTGGAGAGCTTGTAGGTGACCCCACACTGCTTTCACGTGGCCTTCATGTAGTTAGACATGAAGTTGGTACGTCTGTCAGATGCGACCTCCTTGGGGAAACCCACAAGGGTAAAGATCTTGATCAGTGCCCCAGCCACGGCGGGCTCAGTCAATGTCCTGAGAGGGAAAGCTACTGGCTACCGGGTGGCATGGTCCACCAAGACCAGAACGAATCTGGTGCCCATGGTTCTCTTGTTATCCTGAGGCCCCACAATGTTGATGTCAACCCTCACAAAAGGGGTACTAATGACAGAGAAAGGTTCAGGGGCAGGAGGTGTTGAATTCCTATAGCCCGATGCCCTGGACATATTGTTTGGGGTAAAGGACAAAAACCTTGTTTTGTCTTTTGGGACAGGTAGGCTCAACCCTCTGCATTATACCCCTTTGACTGTTATTTTCAAGTACCATATTACAGAGCAGGGAAGGGAATTGTTTGCAGTTGAGGTAATATGTGTGTCCATGGGTTAATGCTGTTCAAACTTGTATTCATGGTTCATTAATGCAAAGCTTTTATTTTTAGGGTGAGCATTCTAAATGCATGTTGTATGCTCAGATTACACTACTGACAGTGATTCTAGTAACACATTTGTACACATGTTTGCAAAGTATAATAATATGAAGCTATATATAGTACTCCCAGAATGCTCTCTGATTAGATGCAAATATTTGCATAAGCTTCAAGACTGATGATTCTTTGCTTTCAAAATAAAATGTTCACAAAAATGCAACAAGGAAAGAAGGTTTAGCTAAATTACTGTGATATTTCATGTACCATGTCTTTGAAGCATCAGTCAGTAAAATACTTTGATGCATGCTGGTACTTTCAAACATATTCATACTGGAAGATCAATGAAACCTGTTTCAACATCATTTTGGGAAACATGAAATAAACAAGCATTGGCAAAGCCAGTAGGTCTGATATTGGTGATCAATCTTTTGGTTTTGTCAAGGTGTCGTTTTGGCATGGCTTTTGTAAAGCTTTATTGTTGTGGGAGCTGCTGGGGCCTCACCAGTGTAACAAACACTGGCAAAAGCAAAAATGTTTTTGGTCTCAAAAAGCACACATTGCCACAGTAGTTCTTGGTACTGTATAAAACTACTTTGTGTGGCTACATGCTGCTTGTGAATGAGCAGATTGCTATCACTCATAGTGAAGCCAGCCAATAGATGGATGGAAAGAGATGGCATTTTCATGAAAACAAAAGTTCTTGATTACCTCCAGACCTAATTAGAGGGCCAATTGCTAAAGAAAGTCCCAAAAGTGTACCCATGGTATATGTCTTTGCATTAGTGCAGATTTATCTATTTCATAAATTCACAAGATTTTAGAGCAGTAGACCACAAAATCGTACTAGAAAATATTTGTGAATTGTATTTTAGTATCAGCAAATATGCATAGGTAGATTTGCTCAAGCAAAAATGTGTTGAGTGTTTACAAATTCTCTTTCCTGCCAACCACTTTTTCTCAACCCTGGAAGACGTTTTACTCCTGCCTTTGTCATAAGCAAATTTCCAGCCTTTCTCAGTATGGGAAAACATTAGAGGTAAGCTGGTAAAAACCCATAAAACATGCAGGTTAGTAGGTTTTCACAGACTTAAAATGGCATTCCACCCTGGAATTTGTGCTTGCCATTACCTCCAGCCCCGGTATGCAGATCTGGGGAAAGGTGGTAAAATAAGGAAATTGCTAATATTCAAGCCCTACTATAGTATTAGCCTTGGCATAATCAGAGAGGCAATTTTTTAGAGCTTTCATATAATGAGATTGCTGCCATCATTTGTCACTACTCTGCAAGGCACCAAACAGACAGGTAGATGTTTTGCAGTTCAAGTAGATTTATGAAGAAGCCTGTCCCATGGCAAGTAGACATTTAGTTAAATTACATATCCCTGAGGGGGACCTTGCACTTCCCACCTGACTTGCCACTCGCCTGGCAGGAAGGACAGGACCTGCAGTATGCAGCTGAAGTCTTCCTCATTTGAGGCCAATAAAAGTGGGTTACAAGCCTGTCAAATGTCATGTCTTGTCCCAAATGATCTGCTAGTGATACATCATGGGTCAGACTTAGTAGGAAGGCCCTGTAGTACTCGGGGACCACCGACATACATGTTGCTCCAGTTCCATGAGCCTTATGCTTGCTATACAGAAGATCATTCTCCCAGTAGTTCAGGTGCTGGCCAGAGGTGTTACCATGCTGCTGAAAACCAACAAGAGAAGGGCACTCTTTCTGCAGAACCCCTGCCTGATGGGACCCCTTTCCTGCTGCCAGGTGGACGGCTCGGCAGGCTCCCCTGTCCTGCCACTTCTTTCCCTGTAGGTACTGGCACCTCCTTCTCAGGTTCATCCTCCTCTCAGACTGTGAGATTCTCAAGGGAGGTTTCCCACACCCTTTGCCCTTCTTCTTCTTGGCAGGAACTTGGGCTATCCTTCAAGTTTCAATCAAACAATCAGTGTTTGTTATGTGCAACTACTCACCCGTGAGGGTCTCAGGGCCCTGAGTGGGGGGGAAGGGGCAGTGGTTCTTCAAATAATCATGTCTTCAAATAGCCAAGTCTCCAAGTCCTTCTGATCACCCACTTGAGCTGCCATAAACTGTGTCGGCAGTCACATTCACTGAGGCAACCCCAACATCTCAAGTGTGACCTGAGCTCTACCTCTTTCTAGATGGTGTGATCTAGGTCATTGCCGAGCAGAGAATCTACAGGCATGGATAGACTTAAGCAGACCTAAGACCCCTCCACACTCAAAGGGTACCAGAACCACTGCATAGTGGTTCTCACAGTTGTCAGCAGCAGTACCAACTTGGTGGAACACATTAAGGACTACCTGCTCTGAAGACACCGCATGACACCTGAATGTTGTCATGCTGGTTCCTGTGTCTCTCAGAGCCTCCACCCTCTGCCTATTGATGTTGACTCACTGACTGTACCTCATGGCATTGTCAGGCATATGGGTTTTCTGCACAATCTCTCTGTCCCTCAGGGACACTAAGGTAACCTCTATACTCTCTACAAAGCTATCTGTGGTAATCTCCTCCCTAGTGGCTACACTAGCCAGGCCCAGTGACTGCCTGCTGATAGGGAATTGTGCCCGCTTGGGACACTGGGCATCTTTCTTGTAGTGTCCTTCTTGCTGACACTCATAAAACATGACGGGAGCCTTCCCTGGAGACTTACTGCCAGGGAACCACTTCTTTTTCTTTTCAGCAGGGGGAAGGGAATCCCTTGCTACAGAACTATTTTGTTGCTCTTTAGAGAACGTCTTACTTGTTTTGTCCACCTATCCTTTTTCTGGTGAGGACCCTGGTCCCCCTTGGTGTGATCCCCCCGATACCTTATTGTGGACCCTGGTCCTGACTTAGCATTCTGGGTCCATGAGCTTACTGTCAACAAGGTGCGAATATGTAAAACAAAGACTGAGCAGGTACTCTGTTGCAAACAAATTGTATAGCTCCTGGTAATCCTTTACCTCACTTCCCTTTACCCAACCACCCAGTGCTTCGCTAAAGGAGTCTACACAATCCACCCAGGTCTGTAGGGATAGCTTCTGACTGTCCCTGAGCTTTTGTCTTTACTTCTCTGGACTTAGATCAAACTTTCTTATTTGGGCCTCCATGGGGGGATACATCACTCTGGGGGTCATTCTGACCTTGGCGGTAAAAGGCCTATACCGCCGGTCAGAACTCCGCCATACTACCGCCGCAGCCGCGGTAAACCGCCACGGTCATTCTGACCACCAACTGTGAATCCGCCAAAAACCCGACATCCAAGGAAGGCCGCCTCATCAGCGGGCCGCGGAAAACTGGAGATGACCAAACCTCCACCGCCACGCCAACACAAACACGCCCATGCCATTCTGACCCACGAATCCACGCGGCGGTCTTTCAACCGCGGTATTCCATTGGCGGTACACACCGCCGCGCTCAAAATACACACACAGCTCCAAAACACTGCCACATTGGACAATTTGAAATACACACACCTGACACACATACCAACAACACTCCCACACATCCATACAACTATAAAACACACACCCACATCACCCACAAACCCCTACGACCGAAGATCAGAGACGAAGGAGAGAGAGACACATCACAGAATAGAGAGCTACATCACACAGAGGCACACTACACCATCACACACACCACATAGAAGCACAAAGCACCACACACCAACACAATCATCACCATATACACCACCCCACACCTCATCCACACCACCCCATGGCACCCCAAAGGCACCCACGCTTTTCGGACCAAGAACTCCGGGTCATGGTTGAGGAAATCATAAGAGTTGAACCCCAGCTCTTCGGCTCACAGGTGCAGCACATCACTATAGCCAGGAAGGCGGAGCTATGGCAGCGGATCGTGGACAGGGTCAACGCGGTGGGACAGCATCCCAGAAATCGAGATGACATCCGCAAACGCTGGAACGACTTAAGGGGAAAGGTGCGCTCGATGGTCTCGCGACACAACATCGCAGTGCAGAAGACTGGCGGGGGACCCCCACCCACTCCACCCGAATTCACAGCATGGGAGCAAGAGGTACTAAACATCCTGCATCCTGATGGCCTCGCTGGAGTACACAGAGGAATGGACTCTGGTAAGTACAATCTCAACTACTTCACCCCCCCCAGCATGCTAACCCCCACCACCACCCTCACCCCCAACCCCCCATCACACATCCTCCCTGAGAATGTCTCTCCAGCACAACCCACCCAACACCAACCCCTGCATGCCACCACAAACTATGGACACCCATCACCTAAGCATGACCACTGCACATACCCCCCCCCCCCAAAACACCCCCACAACACCTCCCCCAAGGGAATGACAGCACTGGGGGACAAGGGCACCCATAACTGGCACGCAATAGCACACACAGAAACAATAACCATACTCTCTTACCCCATGCAGGACCCGAACGCCAACACACCGGCCAGGAGGGTCCAGAAATGTCCATCCCCCCCCCGGAAGAGGCCCCCAGTGATGACAGCAGCTCTGTCGACCTGGAACCTGATGACCAGCCCGGACCATCGGGGACCTCTGGACAGTCGGTTCCCCACACACAGGCCACAGCAGACCCAACCCCCTCTGGGACCAACAGCACGGCTCCCACCCAGCGGGCCCATGCCTCTGTCTCTAGGACAGGTCAATCAGCGGTGTGTCTGCCACTACAGGGTACCCAGGCTAACCCACCACCCCAACAACAACAGGGACCTGGGGGCAGTGGTAGTGGGCACACCGTCCAGGGGACAGAGGCCGGGGGAAACAGGGCAACTCGGAAGGCTGCTGTGCGACAGGGGGGGGAGGAGAGGCCCAGGGAACCCACTCTCCAAGAGGCCCTCACCACCATCATGGCAGCCTACCACCACTCCCAAGAGACGATGGCGACGGTACTGGCCAGGTTCCAGGAGATCCAGGCACAGCAGGTGGAACGCTACATGGGGTTCACCAATCAACTCACCAACATCTCTACCGCTATGGGGAGCATAGTCCAGGCCCTCAACCGGATAGAAGACACGTTGCGGGACCATGTGGCACCACACAGGGCCCCTGTCACTAGCCCGGACCAGGAACAGCCTACCACCTCCGCCGGCGCTAGTGAACGGGAGGCCCCACCACAACGACAGGCCACCAGAACCCCACCTCCTGCTGAAGAACAACCACCCCGCAAGAGGAGCCTGAGATCAAAAAAATCGACAGAGTAGGATGTCAAGACCCCCGCCAGCATGAGATACCCCCTGAAGTCATCCCACTGTCCCACATTGCCACCCTGTCCAACCTTGAACTGCCCCTGCTCCATCCTTCCACAGGCATATGGACAATGCACCTGTGAGACTGAGAACTGGACTCTGCCATGGCCATTACTCCACCCCCACCCATCACCGTGTTTATATCATGTACCATTATCTAGCACAAAAAATAAATCACTCAATGCACTGAAATCAAACAGGAGTCAGGCTGTATTATTTACAAATGTATAACACATTACCGATCAATTATGTTCTGTTAACTTTGTGCTGAACACATACCGAGATCAATAAGCATCAGTCCATGGGCTAACCAAGCAGAAGTCACGCAGTGGGTCATACAGCACTGAAAAGGGAAGGGAAAATCAAACATCAGTTTAAAAGAACTGGGGGGTCATAGACAAAGTTGAGAAGCAGGAGGCTTTCAGGAAAAGTAAAATGGCGTGGGTGATTCTTACCTGTGTGCTACTGAAAATACTGTTGGATAACTCTGTCCCTGTTGTCTGTGTCGTCCTCTGAGTCTTCCTCCTCTTCACTCTCCGCAGGCTCCACAGCTGCTTCAACACCACCATCTGGACCATCCTCCTGCAGGAAAGGCACCTGACGTCGCAATGCCAGATTGTGAAGCATACAGCAGGCAACGATGATCTGGCACACCTTCTTTGGTGAGTACATCAGGGATCCCCCTGTCATATGCAGGCACCTAAACCTGGCCTTCAGGATGCCAAAGGTCCTTTCTATGATCCTCCTAGTTCGCCCATGGGCCTCATTGTACCGTTCCTCAGCCCTGGTCCGGGGATTCCTCACTGGGGTCAATAGCCAAGGCAGGTTGGGGTAACTAGAGTCACCTATTAGCCACACACGTTGTCTCTGTAGCTGTTCCATCACATAAGGGATGCTGCTATTACGCATCACATACGCGTCATGCACTGACCCAGGGAACATGGCATTCACATGGGAGATGTACTGGTCAGCCAAACAGACCACCTGGACGTTCATAGAATGGTAACTTTTCCTGTTTCTGTACACCTGCTCATCGTCTTTTGAGGGGACTAAGGCTACATGGGTCCCATCAATGGCACCAATGATGTTGGGAATATGTCCAAGGGCATAAAAATCACCCTTCACAGTGGCCAAATCAACCTCCTCAGGGAATATAATGTAACTCCGCATGTGTTTCGTCAGGGCAGACAACACTCTAGACAAAACTTTTGAAAACATAGGCTGAGACATTCCAGATGACATGGCCACTGTTGTCTGGAATGAGCCACTTGCAAGAAAATGGAGGACTGACAGAACCTGCACCAGAGGGGGAATTCCTGTGGGTTGGCGGATGGGGGACATCAGGGCTGGCTCCAGCTGGGCACACAGTTCATGGATAGTGGCACGGTCAAGTCGGTATCGTAGTATGATGTGGCGTTCTTCCATTGTCGACAGGTCCACCAGCGGTCGGTACACGCGAGGATTCATCCTTCTCCTCGCAAGTCCCAGCGGACGGTGCCTAGGAATGACAACATGGAGCACAGAGTCAAGCTAATCACTGGTACGTTCACCACAGCTTGCATAGCACACGGTTATCTATGTTTTGAAAGGCGTGTATGTGTGGCAATGCAAGGCCTAGGCCTGTGTGTCGCAGTAGAAATTATGGCATGTGGGCCCTTGAAATGGCGGCTGCCTGACCTGTGAAGTGGGACAATGGGATGTGAGGTCAATGCGCTGGCGGAGCACACCGTGGCGGTAGGCGGTCGAAGACCGCTACACGGAGCTGCATTGGTTAACATTGAAGCCTATGGGTTTCAGGAGCCAATGACGAGGTGCGCCGGCGGTAGCGGTACGCACCGCCGCGGTACGCACCACCGCGGGCGTGACCGCCATTTTCTATCTGCCTAATCACTCGAGACCTGATCATCCACAGGAGAGGACCTATACTGCAAGTGCTGCTGTGACCTCGGTCTGGAAGTGACAATGGCTGCTGCGACTGGGGAAAGGGCCCCTGCCATCACGTCTGAAGAGTTGGAGAAGCTCGTGGATGGGGTCCTCCCCCAGTATGCGTTACTCTACGGTCCTCCAGACCAACAGGTAAGTACACCGGGTGCACATGGAATGGGCGATGCCTGTGTGGAGTGGGGTGGATGTAAGTTGGTGGGGTGGGGGGCGAATGAGGAGTGCAATGCACGACAGATGAGAGCATGTGCCATATGGCAAGGTTGGGGAGGGGTGGGCAATCACATCTGACATGCAGTAAGTTGATGAATGTTTCCTTCCCACCCTGTACATGTCACATAGGTCAGCGCCCATCAGAAAGTCGAGATTTGGCGTGCCATCGCCAAGGAAGTCTGGGCCCTGGGGGTCCACGTCAGACGGGGCACCCACTGCCGCAAGAGGTGGGAGGAAATCCCCCGCGGAACCAGGAAGACCAACGAGTCACTGCTGGGGATGGCCTCCCAACCTAGGAGGGGTGCCAGTCGTACCCTGACCCCCCTGATGTCCCGGATCCTGGCGGTGGCCTACCCTGATTTGGATGGGCGCTTGAGAGCATCACAGCAGACACAAGGGGGTGAGTATCAGCACATTCTGCTATCTTTCTGCGCAGTGGAGGCGTCTGGGTGGGGGAGGAGGGTTGTGGGTGACATTAGGCCAGGGCGCTTTCTGTAGTGTAGTCCTCTCCCTTAGGCATGGCCCTGTGCTCCCGGCCCCCACCTCTGTAGGGTGACAAGTACAGCTATTGATGGTTCAGCCTCACACATGTGCACGTTTGTCGTCTCTTGACCTGTTGTCTTAGTCAGAAGTACTGAGTAGTGTACCCCGAATGCGCGGCTTAGTGCATGAGGCTCCTGTGTCTGTCCTCTCCGCCAACGGTGTTGACATTGCATGCACTCAACCTGGTCTTCTTTTTTCTCCCCCACCTTTCTTCTTCATCTTCTTGTGCATGTGTGCATTAGCATCATCAGGCGGAGGAGATTTGGCATCGGAGCACGAGGGAGCTGCAAGTCACAAGGCCCCAGTGGGCCCAGGAACAGACACCGAGGGCACCAGTGATCCGGAGGGCGAGGGGAGCACAACGGGGACCGGTGGTGAGAGCAGCGACACAGACACGTCCTCGGATGGGTGCTCCCTAGCGGTGGCGGCAACATCCGGGCCCCCCGCCTCTACAGGTACAGCCGCCACCCAGCGCACCAGCCCCGCCCTCCCTGCAGCCCCTCAGCCTACGCTCCGTGCCCACTCGCACAGGAAGGCGGGCGTCTCCTTCGCCCCAGGCACCTCAGCCCCTGCCCCTGTCACCCCTGCTGCCCTCAGTACGGAGCTCATTGACCTTGTGAGGACGCTCATTGTTGGGCAGACTACCCTTTTGAATGCCATCCAGGGGGTAGAAAGGGAGGTGCATCGGAGCAATGCCTACCTGGAGGGCATTCATTCGGGTCAGGCTGCCCATCAACGATCGTTCACTGCTCTGGCCTCAGCACTGACGGCAGCCATTGTCCCTGTTTCCAGCCTCCCTCTTCTGACTGCCTCCAGCCTGTCTCTGTCTCCTGTTCCTCAGCCTATCCCATCCACACCATCTGACCAGCCTGCACACACCTCAACACCCAAGGGCAGCTCATCCAGACACAAGCACCACAGATCCCGCAAACACTCACCCAAGCAACACCCAGATGCAGACATTCCAACAGTCACTGCCACCCCTGTGTCCCCCTCCTCCTCGTCTCCCTCCTCCCTCCCTGTGACGTCTACACTCACACCTGCATGCACACCAACATCAGCCAGTGCTTCCATCACCACCACACCCTCCTGTACAGTCCGCACGCGTGCAGTCACCACCCCCACTGCCATTTACACGTCCCCTGTGTCCTCTCCCACTGTGTCTGTCACCCCCTCTTCCAAGACACACAAACGCAGGCAGCCACCCACCCAACAGACATCCACCTCACGACAGCCTACAGCACCAGCACCTTCACCCAATGACAGCACACCTGACTCTCCTACAACCACATCCTCTTCCTCCACTCCCATCACCAGTTCTCCTACCCTTTACCTTGGCCCTAAAAAACTTTTCCTGGCTAATCTTGACCTCTTTCCCTCCGATGACCTACCCCCTCCATCTGCAAAGAGTCCCAAGAGCACCACAGCCACCACCAGCCCAGCTTCGGGTGTCACTGTTGTGCATGGGTTCTGGAGTCCACCCTTTGCCAGCAGTGACACCTCAATCAGCAGCAAGGACACATCCAGCCCCCCCCCCGGCAAGAGGACCAGGAAACACAAGGGCCGCCGTGCGAGGACTGACACGGCTGCCCCCAAGGAGCAAAGTTCGCCCACTTCACCAGCCACATCATCTAGGGGAGGCAAGGGCCCGAGAGCCCCATCTAAGGAGCGTAAGGGCAGCAGGGCGGAGAAGTCAGGCAGCAGGAGCGCGGAGCAGGTGGGCCCCACATGCCACATCCCAGCTGGAAAGGAGGACACCAAAGGGCCCAGGACTCCGTCCCCGAAGGGTCCAGAAGCATCACGGTCGGAGGGCGACTGAGCAGGGAGTCCAGGCCAGGTCTGGCTCCCTTGACCTACTGGATGTGCACCGCTGAACAGGGCCCGCCGTGCAGAAGAGCACCGCTGAACAGGGCCCGCCGTGCAGAAGAGCACCGCTGAACAGGGCCCGCCGTGCAGAAGAGCACCGCTGAACAGGGCCCCGCCGTGAAGATAGGCACCGCTGAACAGGGCCCGCCGTGCAGAAGAGCACCGCTGAACAGGGCCCGCCGTGAAGATAGGCACCGCTGAACAGGGCCCGCCGTGCAGAAGAGCACCACTGAACAGGGCCCGCCGTGCAGAAGAGCACCGCTCCGCTGGGCCCCGCCGTGAAGATAGGCACCGCTGAACAGGGCCCGCCGTGCAGAAGAGCACCGCTCCGCTGGGCCCCGCCGTGAAGATAGGCACCGCTGAACAGGGCCCGCCGTGCAGAAGAGCACCGCTGAACAGGGCCCGCCGTGCAGAAGAGCACCGCTGAACAGGGCCCGCCGTGCAGAAGAGCACCGCTGAACAGGGCCCGCCGTGCAGAAGAGGACCGCTCCGCTGGGCCCCGCCGTGAAGATAGGCACCGCTGAACAGGGCCCGCCGTGAAGATAGGCACCGCTGAACAGGGCCCGCCGTGCAGAAGAGCACCGCTGAACAGGGCCCGCTGTGCAGAAGAGGACCGCTCCGCTGGGCCCCGCCGTGAAGATAGGCACCGCTGAACAGGGCCCGCCGTGCAGAAGAGGACCGCTCCGCTGGGCCCTTCATCTCAAGCACCGCTCCGCTGGGCCCCGCCGTCGCAAGCACCACTCCGCTGGGCACCGCCGTCTCAAGCACCGCTCCGCTGGGCCCCGCCGTCTCAAGCACCGCTCCGCTGGGCACCACCGGGCACCACCGTCTCAAACACCGCTCCGCTGGGCCCTTCATCTCAAGCACTGCTCCGCTGGGCCCTTCCTGTCAAGCACCGCTCCGCTGGGCCCTTCCTGTCAAGCACCGCTCCGCTGGGCCCCGCCGTCTCAAGCACCGCTCCGCTGGGCCCTTCATCTCAAGCACCGCTCCGCTGGGCCCCGCCGTCTCAAGCACCGCTCCGCTGGGCCCCGCCGTCTCAAGCACCGCTCCGCTGGGCCCTTCATCTCAAGCACCGCTCCGCTGGGCCCTTCATCTCAAGCACCGCTCCGCTGGGCCCCGCCGTCTCAAGCACCGCTCAGCTGGGCCCTTCATCTCAAGCACAGCTCCGCTGGGCCCTTCCTGTCAAGCACCGCTCCGCTGGGCCCTTCCTGTCAAGCACCACTCCGCTGGGCCCCGCCGTCTCAAGCACCGCTCCGCTGGGCCCTTCATCTCAAGCACCGCTCCGCTGGGCCCCGCCGTCTCAAGCACCGCTCCGCTGGGCCCCGCCGTCTCAAGCACCGCTCCGCTGGGCCCCGCCGTCTCAAGCACCGCTCCGCTGGGCCCTTCATCTCAAGCACCGCTCCGCTGGGCCCCGCCGTCTCAAGCACCGCTCCGCTGGGCCCCGCCATCTCAAGCACCGCTCCGCTGGGCCCTTCATCTCAAGCACCGCTCCGCTGGGCCCTTCCTGTCAAGCACCGCTCCGCTGGGCCCCGCCGTCTCAAGCACCGCTCCGCTGGGCCCTTCATCTCAAGCACCGCTCCGCTGGGCCCTTCATCTCAAGCACCGCTCCGCTGGGCCCCGCCGTCTCAAGCACCGCTCCGCTGGGCACCGCCGTCTCAAGCACCGCTCCGCTGGGCCCTTCCTGTCAAGCACTGTTGATGGTTCACTGTGCCCACCATGCCTCCTCCTTGAGCAGTGGAGACTGTCATCCACCAGATGGACTGTGGCTTTGCACTCCCCAGGATGGTACAGTGGGCAACCCACCCACTGTAGAGACTTGAGAGACTGTGGCTTTGCACTCCCCAGGATGGTGAAGTGGGCAACCCACCCACTGTAGAGACTTGAGAGACTGTGGCTTTGCACTCCCCAGGATGGTACAGTGGGCAACCCACCCACTGTAGAGACTTGAGAGACTGTGGCTTTGCACTCCCCAGGATGGTACAGTGGGAAACCCACCCACTGTAGAGACTTGAGAGACTGTGGCTTTGCACTCCCCAGGATGGTACAGTGGGCAACCCACCCACTGTAGAGACTTGAGAGACTGTGGCTTTGCACTCCCCAGGATGGTAAAGTGGGCAACCCACCCACTGTAGAGACTTGAGAGACTGTGGCTTTGCACTCCCCAGGATACATCAATGGGCATGGTGGCCCCTTCGTGGATCTGGCGTCGTGGACTCATGTGGCTGTGGTGCCTCCCCCTTCCCTTCCCCCTGAGGTGCCTGTAGTTTTTTCATCAGATGCCCCTGCAGTGTTCTCTCCAAAGGACTCAGGTCTCCTGTGTGGGCTTTGCCCTTGTGTCGCTACACTGTAGCCCACGGACTGTTCCATTTAACTTTGATGTACAGGACTAATTGCCTCGGTTCTCCATGGCAGTGTATATAGTATCATTTTGTTATGGATATTTTGCATAGTTGACCGCTCCATATCAGAGTCTATTTTTTATATAAAATTTTCGTCCCAATTTAATTCTGTCTTTGCATTTTTAAGGGGGGTTTGGGTGGTGTCACTGTGCATTGTTGCTCTGCATTAGTGTGTACATAGTTTGGGGGGGTGGGGGTCGCATATGTGTGTGCTGTAAGCTTCACTCCTCCCCCCTCCCGTGTGTCGTAGGTGCAGTACTCACCGTTGTCGTCTGCGCCGGCGTTCGTACTCGTGGTAGATGAGAAGGTAGACGAGAGCAGGTAGGATGTTTAATTCGGGTTCCATGCTGTCCTCCTTCCTCGTGGAGTGTGTTTTGGTGCGCGTTTTCCCGTTCGTAATCTGTTTCCGCCATGTTTTTATTGGCGGGGCTCCCGCCCCGGAAAAGGTGGCGGATTGGTGAGTTGTGATACTATGGGCGGTACATTGTCTGCCGCCTGCCTGTTGGCGGTGACCACCACGCTGTTTGTCTGCACCGCCGCGGCGGTCGGAGTGTTAATGTGGCGGGCTGTGTTGGCGGTTCCCGCCAGGGTCAGAATTCCATTTTTTCTACTGTTGGCGGGTTGGCCGCCGCTTTATCACCGACCGCCAGGGTTAGAAGCACCCCCTCTGTCTCTCCCTTCTAAAGCCTGCAGAGTGTCCCTCCCCTCAATAGGATTGTGCCTTCACAGACTAGGTTCCGAATCCCCCTCAGGGACCCTGTACATCTGTAGAGCAATCTCTTAGACCTCAAACCACCTGTCTAAGTCATCTCCCACCGCAAATTCAGACACCAGACCCTTAGGTATGTCGATCCTCCTGTCATAGAGCACTGAAGAAATGCTGTCACCGTCTTGGCTAGACTCAGCCCTCCTCGCTCTGATGTCTAGCTCATCTCCTCCATGGTCAATCTTTTTGCCTCTGTCTCCCGCTTCAATGTAATCTTAGTCAGCTCCAATCTCAATTTCCTCTCTTCCCTCCTGTCCTCCAGGTCCTCTGGGGACAGGCCTTTTGATGAAGTGCTGCTCCCTGGCCTGGGAGAAATCACTGCTCAGTGTTAGGTATCATCCTCGTGGCTTCTAGGCAGTCCCAGATTCTCCACTGAGTCCCAGTCCATGTCCTCATCATCTTCTATTTCCACATCATCCTCCTCATGGGTCTCATGTGCTGCACTCTAATCTTCTATCCAGGTCTTCAAAGCCTTTTGCAGCTCAACCTTCTTGGTGAAGCCTTTGGTAGAAACCCAACGTGCCTTGCAAAAATTCTTGAGATGGGTTGTTGTATACTTCTCTAGCGTGACTTACATGTAATAAAAAGGAAAGTTTGGACCTGGCAAGTGGGTGCACTTGCCAGTTCGAAATGGCAGTTTAAACTGCACCCACAGGCTCTTCAGTGGCAGCCCTGAGACATGTTTAAATGACTACTGTAGTGGGCGGCACAGCCTGTGCTGCAGGTCCACCAGTAGCATTTAATTTACAGGCTCTGGGCACATAGGGGGTCATTCTGACCCCGGCGGTCTGAGACCGCCGGGGCCAGGGTCGGCGGGAGCACCGCCGACAGACCGGCGGTGCCCCGCAGGGCATTCTGACCGCGGCGGTTCGGCCGCGGTCAGATGCGGGAAACCGGCGGTCTCCCGCCGGTTTCCCGCTGCCCTGCAGAATCCTCCATGGCGGCGGAGCGCGCTCCGCCCCCATGGGGATTCTGACACCCCCTACCGCCATCCTGTTCCTGGCGGGACTCCTGCCAGGAACAGGATGGCGGTAGGGGGTGCCGCGGGGCCCCGGGGGGCCCCTGCAGTGCCCATGCCAATAGCATGGGCACTGCAGGGGCCCCCGTAAGAGGGCCCCACAAAGTATTTCAGTGTCTGCTATGCAGACACTGAAATACGCGACGGTGCCACTGCACCCGTCGCACCTTCCCACTACGCCGGCTCAATTCTGAGCCGGCGTCCTCGTGGGAAGGCTGATTTGCCCTGGGCTGGCAGGCGGCCTTTTGGCGGCCGCCCGCCAGCCCAGGGCAAATCCCAAAATACCCTCAGCGGTCTTTCGACCGCGGAGCGGTATTTTGGTGGGGGAACTTCGGCGGGCGGCCTCCGCCACCCGCCGAAGTTAGAATCACCCCCATAGACTGCACTTTACTAGGGACTTACACGTAAATCACATCAATTAAATATGCCAATTGTAGATAAGCTAATATCACCATGTTTAGAGAACAGAGCATCTGTACTTTAGCACTGGTTAGCAGTGGTAAAGTGCACTGAATCCTAAAGCCACCAAAAATGAAGTCCGAAAATCAGGAGGTCAGAAGGCAAAAGCTCAGGGAAACCAGGCCAAGGGTGCCTGGTCTAACAATTGTCAGCATAGTAAATAAAAATAACAGCAAAGGAAATTAATTATGTGCCCTGTTGCTGAAGTAAGAGCAACTTGTGTTACATCTTCCTGAAGCAGACTTTGTTGCTGATAGCAATTTTACAAATTACTAGGATGGCTCGGTTATTCTCACACTGTGAATGGGTAATGAATAAGCAGGACAGCCAAAATAACAAGAATTGCAGAATTCCATCTTGACAGTAGTTCTTACCCTGTTTATGGCGGATTGGTCATGCCATTTCAAAAAAGGAAGTTAATTATGTGTTGTTGTAAGCAAAAATTACATGAGTAGAAAACATCAATTTTTGCATAGCTATATAAATGTTGTGATCAAGCTGAAAGACCAGGGTTTTCACATTTTGAGAAAGTGTGCTGCAGCACAGAAGAGGAAGACCACTGAAATGTTTCAGAGTCAACTTCAATGCTACCAAAAGGTGTCACCTCTCCCTTGGAGATATTTAGGACCTGCACACTGTCAAATCTACCTTTAGATATCCACAAGGCAGTTAGAGATGGTATCCATTGACCCACTGCCCAACCACAGCACCACATGGGTGCCATCCACATACATCTGAACTTTCAGATTGTATTTACAACATAATAGAGCAACATTCTGGTTACCTCTTTTCACCTTTCAAGCAAAAGGAAGTGATACCCAAATATATCACACCGTGACAGTGGAAATAAAATGAACATCAATCCCTGGTGGTCATTCTCAACTCATAAATGTTTTTAATTGTTTCAGGGCAGTCTCCACCCCACATACTAGCCAAAACTTAGAGATGTCTCTGGGTTTGGGCGACTCTTTCCAGTAGCCTCGGGTCCTTCACTCTAAAGAATGACACTGAAGGTTTGGTGACTATAAAACAAAAATAAAATAAAACAAATTTCTTGGATGAAAAAGCCGGATGTCATAAAAAAACTTCCTAGGAGCAGAAAAGTAGAATCTTCAACTGCAGAAAGATGAAAAAGGGATTAGATAAGTAACAGCGAGAAAGCTTGAAGAGTTTCTAAGAGTGTGGAACTGTCAAAGAACTCCAACTGCGTTGCAACTCTGTGCACAAAATGGCCCTTTTGATATGATCCAGGCAGGAACAGAACGTTAGGCCATTTTGTAATGGACAAACAAAGGAAACATTGAGATCATCCTTCTGGGATAAGGACAAGATGTGACTTCACCTGATTTCAGGAAGTGATTCCTAAAAAAGGATTCTTGAAACTTCCTGCTCCATTATGCTAGATTAGCTGTTGCACCTGGAGAGCTCAGCCAGAGACTGATGCAACTCAGTCTTACAACAAGAGGTTAGCAGTGCATACCTCTCTGCCGGATTAGGCGAAGTGGGATTGTGAGCCAACATGGCAGGCTTATTGCTTGTTGTGGCACAACATCATGACCTAGTCTGCCAGCCTACAGCTGTACACCTCTCTGTGCTCACAATTTGAATTGCTGCCCTCCCTTGATTCTCTACAATGATATTACAGCACTCACAGCACAGGTTGAATGAACATGCCACTGGCCAGGTGTATGGCTGCATGATTCCATTGTAAGCAGTCTTAACGGAAGTTCCAGTGAGAGAGGCTCCTCACGGTTTGTGTTTTGCTCATAAGTTCTGTTCTGCGTTGATGAGAATCCAGTTTATGGCCCTTATGCACCTGTGCTTTCTCTTGCTGTGTAGTATTAGAAGGTAAATAGGGAAGAGGAATTACACATATAAAGCGTCTGCGTAGTGTCTGAACCATACCAGGCAATAATATTGAGTAAAGTGGTGCAAAATTACTTTATGGAATTCAACTGTACCTGATTCTGAGTGGTTTTAAGATTTATATATCTGATCCCACATGATAATTGCTCTTTACCCCATTTGTCTACTGGTCTCTTCCTCCTCGTCCTAGTCCTTACCCTGTGAGGAAACACTGACTCAGACACAGAGTTCACCACACTGTTGTGCTCCTCATTCATGTGCTGAACTGGAGTAGGGAGGCAAGCACTGCAATGATTGTCCGACCATTTTGGGAGCCTCAAGGGGTGTGTCCTTCACCTTTTCTGGTGCGCTATTCAGCAAACATCTGGCACAGGGGAGGAAGCAGTGTATGGCTGATGATCAAAGTCTCTCGAGATTGAGTTTTGGTCACCAGGCACCACTATTTAAACAGGAAGGACGGTGCTCAAGTGTGTTCCTGTGTTGTTTGTCACAATAGAAGGCAAGGAGGCTGCAGCTAAGCAGCATAACTTTGACCCCAGCAAAAAGAAGAGGAGGAGGTCCTCCAAATATCGAAGTCTGATTAACAAACATTACTTGAAGAGGTTATAGACGCTGCCTTGCCTGAGCCCTATTAGAAACAGCAGAGAGTGGAGAAGGAGGAAAATCTGGACACAGGCCAAAGAGGGACATCTGTACAAGCCCCCCAGCTGCTTGAACTCCTGAAACATGTTAGGGAGGACTTTCAGTTTGAAGAGAAAGCCCAGGAGGAAGAAAGATTTTTCTCCCAGTACAGTTGTATGAAGGTGGATAATTTACCACTCCATGATTTTGTTAAGGAGTGGAGACATCCAGATAAGGTGGTGATTTCACTATTCCTAAACAAAGGGAATGTAATTAAGTACTGCGAGGATAATTTTCAGCAGATACTAAAAGTAATTCCCATTTTATCATCAATGGCCTCTACATTGCCTTTAGCATCAAAAGACTCAACACTACCAGATGTAGTTGACAAGAAGACCTGAAGAGACGTTTAAGAGATTGTACACAGCCTCACGTTTTGCAGCATACATCACACAAGTTTTGGTTAAAGGCTTTCAACTATTGTGTGACTGTCTTCACTGAAGTGAAGACTCAGAACTGTTAAGACAGTTTCTTTCCCATGTAACCTTCCACAGTCTGTGGGTGGGTACTTCTTCAGAGCAGGGGCAACAGTGGCAGGCCGCTGCGTACATTGGATGAAGTCTTGAAAACTGGACTGAAGTCAGAGGTCTTTAATGCAAAAATTACCTTTCAAAGGACCTGAACTGTATGGTCCCAAATTGAGTGAGTGGTTCAGAAAACTGCAAGGGAGAAAAGGATTCTCAAACATTTCAAGCTTGTTACTGGCAAAAAAAGTCCCTTATAACAAGGCACATAACACATAATTTCCAGGACGAATGTCTCTTTCGAGGGTGGGTTTGTGGTTGGGGGTATGCCTTTGGGAACAAATCCCGAGTAACCACTTCCTGCATTCAAGAACAGTGTCAAAAACTATCTGGAAGTGGGGAGGGTAGGTTGAGACACTTTTCTCAGCAGTCGGAGCAGTGTATAGCAGACTTGTAGGTCCTGGGCATTGTCAGGAACGGATTCCATATTTCCTTCAAGCAGAGCCTTCAAAAGGGTCAGTTCAAACTTACTCCATTGACAAAAGAAGAGTCAAGAAGGCAAGCATGCTCCTGGAAGCCCAAGCCCTTTTAGTCAAGAGAGCAGTAATTTCCGTTCCAGAGACCAGATAGGAGAGGGGATTTACTCCATCCTCTGTCTTCTACCAAAGTTGTATCCTATCCATTCTATCCATCCTGTTTTGGAACGAAAAGCACTAAACAAATTTGTCCTAATGGACTCTTTAAGGATGATTTTCCTTCAGGCCATCATTCAGTTGATCTCTGAAGGTAGGTTCTTATCAGTACTGACCTTATAGGAGACCTGTTTTCACATCACCAGCCAATCAGACAACAAAGGTTTTCTAAGCTTAGCTGTAGGGGAAGACCATTTTCAGTTCCAATGAACTGCCCTTTCGATTGACAATGTGACCAAGAGTTTTTAGAAAAGTATGACACCTGTTGTTGCATACTTTCAGTTGAAAGGTGTTACAACTTTCCACATTTTGACAATTATTTGTTGTCGACTTCCTCACTTTTGAAAGCCAACGACATTGTGGAGATTGAGAAGAAGGTGGTGCAGGAGTTAGAATTCATCTTGAACTTCCAGAATTCCCAGGTTCATCTAACAGAGGACAAATTGTTTACTGGGGAGAAATGCAACATTCAGCAGGACTGTGTTTTTCCTCTGCAGGTCAGACTAGTGGATAGCCAATCCAGTCACAGGAAGCTGTTCAGCCAATCCAGGGTTTTACTGCTTCAATAACGGCTGGGGTGTCATTAGCACATTACCATCTCCAATCTCTAGTGAATCATGTATACACTACTGGTCCCTGAGCTTGCACAACTACAATCGGCTTACCCTGGTACCTGCCCCCAAATAAAGAAGGAGATGAGTTGGTGGTTATTCAAGACTGTCAAAAAGCATTCCATTACAGTACTAGTTGACTATCGTTTGCAGCTTATGGGGTGGGATGCAACTCTGGGGCAGCTGGAACAAAAAAGACACAGAAGGAGAGCTCCCATCCATGCATCTGGAGGGAACTATCTGCAATGTGGAATGCATTGTGGGCATTCACCCTTTAGCTGGAAGGCAAGAGTGTTGTGGTCAGGACAGACAACTGGGGGACTATATGTTATCTGAATTGTCAGAAAGCCACGATGAGCATGGAAATAAACCTGGTAGCAAGCCAGGTATATACCTGGGCAGAGATACACCTAGTATCATTTAAAAAGTGCATATATTAAGGATCTGATTAACTTCTGGGTGGACAGGTTCAGCTCCAATCACTCATCCTCAGCCATGTAACCTGTTGTGTAGTGCCCCCAGGCTTGGGCAGTAGATGCCATGTTAATCCCTTGGCCTCACAGGATTTTGCTTGCCTCTCTCCGTGGATTGCCCTCCTTCCAAAGGTGACCTAGGAGATTCAGTGAAAGAGGCCAGTGATACTGATAGCTCATTTTGTCCACTTCCATCCCCAATCTCTCCAGTACACAGGTCTGCTGTTAAATCGTATTGTCATCTCAGATTAACAGCGTGGAACTTGAGAGGATAGGTTTGAAGTATATGGGTTGTTCTCAAAAGGTCACACTCAACATACAGACATCAAGAAGACCTTCAACTCTTGCTTCATAAGAAGCATTTGGGTTGTTTCGGAAATGGTACTCCTCCTGAGGTATGGATCATGTATCAAGTGACCTCTTTCACTCTTGAGGTATGGGATTATGCAGGGCTTGGCCCCACTTAATGTAACCTCCCAATGAACAACCATAAAGGCCATTAGCTAAGAAGGAGTGTAAGGTATCTCCATTAATCTTTAGGCTTTTGAAAAGCTTTAGGTTAAAGAAGCCACTGGTCCCGAATCTCCTCCCTGAAATGGATCCTTCGATAGCACTAATGGGTTTGCAGCAAATGCCCATAAAACCATTGAACCAGGCAGATCTGGCATGGCTTTCTTCAAATATCGTTTTTTCTAGTTGCACTCAGGTCGCCAAAGAGATTAGGCGAATTGAGAACTCTGGTGATATCCTATCTTTATTTAAGATTATTTCCAGCTCCAGTTGCATTCAGTTTGGATTCTATGTTCATCCCAAATGTCCATTCGTATTTTCACTTGTCCCTAGAGATCATACTCTCAGTTCTCAGATCATATATGTATTTTTAAACGTCCTCTTCAATGGATGTTAGAAGAGCTTTTACAGTTTATTTAGATCGCACCAAGGAATTCAGGTCCTCAAATGCCTTGTCTCTTATGGATCAGCGAACAAGGGCAAGAAGATAATGTTTCAGACCAAAAGTAGATGTGAGTTCACCAGCAAATATCTTAATTTTATAAAGCTATAGGAGAGGCAACTCCTTGTAACATTCATTGGCATCCCACGAAGGTTGTTTCCGCTTTTTCGACAGAGGGATGTGGAGTCTCCCTGCAGAAGGTATGTAGGGCAGCTCACAGGTCCTCTCATCAGTCCTTTGTAAAACATTATAGGTTGGAACTTACAAATTCTACCGAATGCAACTTTGGCCTGAAGGTTATTATGTCAGCAACGTTTAAGTGCCTTTAAAATAAATACATTTAATTGAGCATTACTTCCATGTCAGTGCAAGGACTTCAGCTTTGCAAATCGTCCTAAAGTAAGGACTAGGACGAGGAGGACAAGAATAACATTACAATAATGTATAGTCCTCTTTGTCCCAGTGCACCTTCATCGCCCCACACCCCATATTACACATCCAAAAAGTTGGTTTTGGTACTTACAGGAGGTAGGTGGGGGAAAGACGCTTTGTAGTGTGTGAATTTCTAGAAATAGAAGAAAAACGCTGGTGGGATCTCGCATTCCTGGCCTTGGTGAACTCGCTGTGTGCGTTTCCTCACAAGATAAGGATTGGGACGAGGAGGAATATGAATTGGGGTAATGTAGATTATTGATTTTCATGGAGTTTGACTCTATTGCGTGACACTGGCGCTGTATTGCCACAACATGATGTTATTTTCACATGCAGATTTACAACCCCGGCATTGTTGTGCAACGTTATCAGCCTCAAAGAAGTAATAAAAGACAAAAAAAGACCGTTAATGCTTCCATGGGTTATGGCCGAGACCACAGTGGCACATGCATCCCAAAATATACAGACAAATACGGATGAAATGATGAATGAGAAGGCTGGACATTTACATTTCCTTCCAGAAGAGGCGTAAGATGGGATAGACAAGTTTAAATGACTTTCATTCGAATTCAGACAGTGTAGTGCAAGAAGTCACAATCACATTAGTAGTAAGGAATTGTATGAGGAAGTGGTTCAAGAAAATGTTGGGAAATCACGGAATATACTGAAAACTTCTATATGTGTGGTCAGCTGTTTTCTACACTTTATGCACTAGAGTCCCTAGAGTACAGTGAGAAACCTGTAAAAAGCAGCTGTGAAAAGCTAGTGTTTACTTATTGTGAACCGAATGCAAATTCTGGAGAAGCTTTCCACACCGGCAAAGCCAAAGGATGAGTCAAACTGATGCAAGCCGTATATAAGAATTTGGCAATTTGCCAGAATACAATGGGCATATTGGTCCATTTCAAAACAACTTGAAGCTCTTGATTTTTAAAGGCCTATTTCACAGCAATTGTTATTCATTGATTCAGTGTTAGACTAAGAACAGCTGAAGTGAACATTGCACGGTAAATGATAATGGTCATTCTCAGGGCTCCCACGCTGTCTCGCTGTGATATTTTGCTTTCAATAACAGGACTTGACAGGTTCCCGTCCTTCTGTAATATTTCGCTCTCTAGGAAGCCTGCTCCTTGCACAGTTACAATAAGGCTAATATTAGAGAGCAGCCTTGGTTCACAAAAGATTGAAAGGCTCGCGCCTGCTGCTATCGGTGACCCGAGGTGTGGAGGTCACACAATAGATTATATGTCTATAGCTGTAGACGCAGCTATTTTTCATCCCGCCGCCTCCTTTGTCACTTCTGTAACACAGTGCAGCAGAGGCTGAGACACTGGCCTCTGCGGCATACATCACGTCTTTTGAAAGATGTGGAGGACCGCTGTGGCTCTTACGTTACTGTAATTCCATTTGTTCGACAAGCCCATGATGTGTTTTTGCACAAAATAATGATATCATCAAAGAAGCACTCCATACAAGTTTTGGAGGAAACCGTGGTAAGCGAAATATTTAGGCCCGTATTTATACTTTTTTTGCGTCGCATTTGCGTCGTTTTTTGACGCAAAAACGGCGCAAACTTGCAAAATGCCATTGTATTTTGTAGTTTTGCGCCGTTTTGCGTCAAAAAGCGGCGCAAATGCGGCGCTAAAAAAAGTATAAATACGGCCCTTAGCATCTTGATATGTCAGCAGCATAATTCTGGGGCAAATGTCCTTTTCGTGTCTGTATACGACCATTATTTGTTAACAGTTTACTTCCGGGAGATTTACGTGGCACAGGAGATCGCACTTCATGATCAGATGATTTTTTATTTTCTCTTGTAAATCTGGCTTGCATGACCGTGCTTGCAGCATAGGCTCCGTGGCCAAAAGAGGACATGTTTGAAACGATTATGAATTATTTTATTTCGCAGTAGCATTCTGTTTTTTACTTGAGGTTTGTCAGCAAAGAGATATTGTTCTAATTCCTGCGCCACGGCCTTATAGTCCGAGGAAGTATACAATCTCGGAAAAAAAGTGGGGAGGTAAGTGTGCTAGGGCAGTAGTAGGAAGGCATACCTTTCATCATCATATTAAAAGTGACAGCTATCCCTCCCCGGAAGTGACGTCACTTCCATGACTGGGAATTCCGGTGTCCCTGAGAGCCCTGCCATGTGTGTAGGGTGTGTCACGTGGTTTGTGACCTCGTGGTGTTGTAGAGAAGCGCCCGCCCTTTTTGAACTGTGGAATATGAGGAGCTGGTTAGAGCCATCTGCCAAACCGTGAACCATTGCTGAAACAGCTTGTCAAGGCGCCATGAAAAGCCACCTCCTCAGGGGCCCTGAACACTATCGGTAGATAGTTACCAGACCCTAACACCTCTTACGATGGATGAGAATGTACAACAGGCTGCCCCTGATGATAAGGATACCGATGTTACGGGTTTTCAAGAGGAACTTTGCCAGCGGCTTGAAAAGCTCCATCTTAAGGATCTGCCGCAACTGATATCCCCTATTAAGGGTGACAGCAGCGACAGCGAAATCTCGAAAGATGGATTAAGTGATGCAGTCAACTTCGACATTGAAGATGCTGAAGAATGTGTATCACCACCGAATTCGCCCGTCTATGAAGACATGGGTTTCCAGGAGGACCTAGATCCAGAGGCTGTCGATATACAGCCGGCCCATGTAAACTCCGGTGATGCTCTTACCCCAATGGACCTCTGTGAATCGCAAGATTTCAAGCAGCTGCCAAGTATAGCGAAAATGATGAGGTTAGTAAAACTCTGTAGACAATTTTTAAGTATACGCGGATATCCTACTTTTAACTAATAATTTGTCTTTTGCTTTCTGTTTGAACAGTAGAAAACAACTGCAGAAAGAGAGGCTCTAGAGTGGTCTTCGCCCAAGGTTAAGGACGTACATTTTTACTGCTTATGCTGTTCCAGACAGTCTGAAAGTATTACAAGCCAGAACAAAGAGCCGCGTAAGAAATGTGTTTGCACCTACAATAGCCCCTATTTTGAAAAGGAAACTCCAGGTGTAGCCTATGACGCCATATGGCCAGTTAAAGGTTTTGCGGCGGCTGTTGTGAACACGTGCGTTAAATGGGACTATTATGCCACGTGTTATGGGCTTAAAATTAACGAACCTCAGCAGGAGGCTCACGACTGTCTATACGATTCGTACAATGTGGGAACAATTTGCCACATTTGTAACCGGTTAGACCCCCATAGGGTTTATAAGTTATTGAAAGTGGTGTACGGGCTGTCAGCTGTGAAGAAGGGTGTCCACATTGATATGGTCAAGGTCTTGGCAAGTGCTGTCAATGAGATCCGATACGCTGCTGAGCCATGCTCAAAACTCGAGCGTATGCAGGGTCTATGTCCCTATTTTGACCAACGCCTGATAGAAAGGGTCATAGACGAATGTGTGGCATTTATTATAAAAACAGAAGGATGAAGTCTTTAGCCCCACGAAAGTTGTTTTAAAAAGCAGACCATAACTGTGTTACTTAACGCTCCATACTTACTCACTTTTAGGACGTGTATCAGAGGGTCATGGGGCAAGATGTCTATGAGTTACATCCTGGCTATATCTGTATTGGGAGATTGATATATGTGCTGGTTAAAGAAAGAATAGCTGAAATACACCCTATGACTCTAGGGTATATGAACATTTCGGAACCTTCGGCCTTGTGGTAGTGCAGCAACCCTGTGTGTATCGCCAAATGGTGTATCAACGCTCGGCTACTAGCAGCAGATAAATACCAGAGCTCAGACAAAGATCAGGCTCGCGAGTTAAGACTTTCACCACTGACAGGACTACACAGGGCTTTGTAGCTCATGACTGAAGATTATTTCACAAATAAAGGTTCGGTATTGTCCGACCTAGAACTGTATAAACTGTTGAATGCTGTCAGTATCCTGAGCATCCAGAGTTATAGGCGGGGGGAGCGGGAAGTCATGTCTAGAGCTATTGAGAGTACAGCTATAAAAATATCAAAGTTTGTGATGCTGAGACAGGGTAAAAGGAACTGTGTTGAGTAATATGTGTAACATGTGTCGTACTATGTATACATCAGCAAAAGGCCGCTGTGTTCCGTAGCTTTGACAGTTATAAGCTATATACCGCAAAATGTCAAATACACGATGTGTAGGATGTTCCAACTCACTTTTACCTTTTTATGTTTAATAAAACGACCTTACACAAAACATACGTCTTTCATTTCATGAGTGCGGAGGGTGACAGCATGACGGGGGCTGCTTTAAGGAAGCTTTATTACTATACACTAGGGGTTGGGAGCTACGGAGGATCCGAAGCTCTATTTAGAAGCGCTCGAGTTGAAAATGAATCTGTAAACAGAGCCGGGGTGAAGACTTGGTTAGCTGGAGAAGAGGCTTATGAACTCCAAAAACCTGCCAGGAGATGTTTTAAGAGGAGGACAACCATTGTTAGTGCGCAGCTAGATTATCAGTGGCAGGCTGACATAATCAGTCTTCAAGATCTAGCAAAACATAACAACGGCGCCATGTATATATTAACAGTCATAGACGTCTTATCCAAGTACGCCTATGCAGAGTCGCTAAACGATAAAAGTGGTACCAGCGTCACCGCCGATTTTAAAGACATCTTCGCTAGAGGGCGCGTACCTCAAAAACTACAAACAGACACCGGAAAGGAATTTTTAAACAAACATTTTCAGAAATTATTAAAGCAACACGCTGTTCAACATTTTGTAACGCACACAGAGGTAAAAGCGGCGGTTGAAGAGCGTTTTAACAGAACTTTAAAATCAAAGATGTGGCAATATTTCACAGCCAACAATACCTACAGATAAGTGGATGTTCTACAGGCTTTTATAGATGTTTATAACGCCAGTTATCATAGGACAATCAAAATGTCCTCCGCGGAGGTAACAAGTAATAATTCGTTAATGGTGTGGAGAACTGTGTACGGGAGTAGGCTTGCGTCGAAGGTCAAGAAACCAGATTTAAAAGAAGGGGATCATCTCAGGGTTTCAAAGTTGAAGTGTGTCTTCACCAAAGGCTACCAACAGACATTCAGCAATGAGATATTCATAGTGGAAAGTGTGGAGCTTAAAGAAGGGGTATATATTTACAGGTTAAAGGACTACGACAGGGAAAAGGTAGCAGGCGTCTTTTACACCGAAGAGGTACAGAAGGTGCCCTATGATCCGAACCGGGTGTACAGGGTTGAAAAGGTTCTGAAAAGGAAAGGCACCGGAGCTAAGAAACAGGCGCTGGCCAAATGACGCGGGTTGCCCGAGAAATTTAACAGTTGGGTTTTGGCCAGCTCCCTGCACAGTGTGTGAGGTCAAGCTGTAAGCGCTGAGATGGAGAACTCACCTTTTTATATTACGCTACCATCCAACGCTTCTAAGGACATGTTCTCCAGCAATCAGATTTCTAATTATACTGTGAAACTGGTGAAACTCGTGGACTTGAAAGGGTCGTGGAAGGTGGCCCTAACGGAGATACAATACCCTAGAAAGTGGAATACATTTACAAAGCTAGAGGCTAAATTTAGTATAAAGCGTGAGCAGGACCCTCTGAGCATCCACGCTGGATTTCCTCATGGCTACTACCCAACCGTTTCCTCGGTGGTCGACGCCATCAATAAATCTATAGGCAGCATCGAGACGTATGCGAATATACATCTGGTGTTGTATAACGTTAGAAGAAAAGTGTTTCTTAAAGCCCCGGAGCTCAGTAAAGTGTTTACCTGTACTGGTAAATTACAAAGGGTGTTAGGGACCGTGCAACATGTGAAAAGACAGGTGGATCCAGACCCTACGTGTCCCGATATTAACAGGGGGTTTTATACGCTCTACGTGTATAGCGACATCATAGAACCACAGCGGGTCGGAGATAGTTATTCGCCGCTGTTGAGATGAATCCCTGTGAAGGGTTAAAATAACACAATGGTTAATATGCAGCATCACAAACTCGTTATGTGGCAATTTCTAAAAAACATTTTGACACTATAACCTTCATGGTCTACGACAACCAGTCGGAGCCGGTGGCCTTTAAATACGGGAAAGTTATTGTTAAGCTTCATTTAAGGCCGTGCCGCGACAGTGACTATTAGACAGTTGCGATGGTCATCATGAAAACATACGAAAATCCCTCGATGTACAGGGACTATTATAGAGTTCAGGCCGGCTATGGAGGGCCCATACCCTACTTTCAAGGGGCTCCTGTTATGTACGGGGACGACTTGGGGGCTTCTTTCGGAGTTTGTTTAGGCGAGCCATGCGCTTTTTGAGAAGAGGGTTAGAAATTGCAAAACCGCATGTTAAAGCGGCTGCTACGAACATAGCCCAGGACGTCGTGGGCTCTGTAACGTTGGCTGTCGCCGAACGCATGAACAGACAAACCCAATAAGGAGCGGGGTTGATGTACAATGCGCGTGCTGGTGTTAAAAGGAAGCGAAGGGCATCAAGGCGTAGGGGGCCACCAATGCCCTATAAGAAGCGGCGGACTTCTTCAAAAGGCCCACACAAAAGAAGAGCCGTAAGACGGAAGAGATATTCCAAGAAGAAGAAAACAAGTTCTACTGTGAATATTTTTTAAAGCAGCTAGCATGGCCTTCGTACACTGCGCCTCGGGTGAATGCGCCAAATCAGAGTTAGATCTGTTTTCTCTCAAACCCACACAGACCAGCATAGAGAACAGTTTTTTCATGGAAATATCTCCTATGGCCGTTCTGACGCCGCTTGCACCGATAGAGTTTTATGTGTCAGGGTCCACGGATATGTATCTGGACCTCAACAACACTCTTCTACACCTCGTCTGTAAAATAACCAAAGCGAATAGCGCCGACATCGAGGATGATGCTAGAGTGGCCCCGATCGCCTACCCCATCGCAACCATGTTTAATCAAGTGGACATTAACCTAGGCGATCGACTCGTCACACAGAGTGATAACATGTATGCCTACAGGGCGTCCATAGAGTGTATTCTAAATTACAGTTGCGAGGCCTTGGACACACAACTTTCAGCGGGACTCTTCTACAAAGACACCGAAGCGCATTTTGAGAAAACAGCTTTGAACGGGGGCAACAAGGGTTTTAAAAAAAGAGCCAGCTTTGCCGCCGGCAGTAGGCAGTTTGATCTCCTGGGGTGTGTACATTCAGACCTTTTCTTCCAAGACAAGCTGCTAGTCAACGGTATAGATCTCAAGATCAAACTCAATCGTAACAAGGACGCTTTCTGTCTCATCAGCGGTGATGCGGAGCAGTATAAACTGGTTATATTCTCCGCAAGCCTGTTTGTAAAGAGGGTGAAAGTGTCCCTGAGCATCAGACTAGCCCATGCAGAAGCTTTACAATTATCAAACGTTAAATACGCCATTGAAAGAGTTGCTCTGAAGATATTCAGCATCCCCGCCGGTAGTAGATTAACGCAGCAGCAGAATGTATTTCTGGGGAAATAACCGAAACTCATCATCATAGGGTTTGTGGACAATTCAGCTTTTAGCGGCCTCTACAACTGTAACCCTTTCAACTTCAAACACTACGATATCAACTACGCTGCTTTGGTTCACGAGGGAGCTGTGATACCCGCAAAACCGTTCACGCTGAGTTTTGGAACATCCAATTTTGTCCAGGAATATCTCGGTCTGGTCTAGATAACGGGGAAACATCTGCAGGACTCAGGAGTCGTTGTTTCAAGAGAGGGATATGCGGCCGGATACACGCTGTTTGCATTCGACCTGACGCCTGACATGGGAGACGGTGACCACTACAACCTGATCAAAAACGGAAATCTAAAAGCTGAAATATGCTTTACACAGGCCTTGGCTACAAATGTGAACATGGTTGTATTCTTGGTATTTGACAGCGTTATTCAGGTCAATTACGCCCGTCAACTAATGTTTGACTATCATTAAAAGCTTGTAAAATGGACACTACTGAGATACAGGACTTCTTAAGTAGACATAAATACGCTAAGAAATACTTTTTAGGTGTGTTTCCTAGCGATGGGTTACATGAAAAGAGAGGCCCAGAAAGACCCCGCATCCTCGTCTTTAACACTGACCCACATTACAAGGGTGGTACACACTGGGTTGCAATGTTTCTTGATGTAGACAAGGTTATAGTGTTTGACAGTTTAGCGGAGTTCCCCGAGCATGACATTTATACAAAACCGATATTCAAGTATGTAAAAAAAGTATCACCCATGGTTGTGTATAACAAACTGTGTGTACAGGATTCTCTAGCCATCACATGTGTGGAGCATTGTATATATTTCGTTAGTAAAATGTCTGAAGGTATGACGTTTAGAAATGCTTTAAATCTGTATTCCGCTGATCTAGTAAACAACAACGCAATTGTTATGAAATATGTGAATGAAAAGACTAGGCCCATGTCTGGCATTGTTAAAACAGAATATGGTGCATGCCAAAGGTGTAAGGCTTTGTAAAGCCTATACTGTACTGCTGACTGTCTAAAATAAAAAACATTGTAACCTGAAAACCGACTATGCATTTTTCATCCCCCATCACACATTTGAAAACCATTTAAAAAAAAAAAAGATGTCAGACTACTGCTGAAATGTTAAACGCGTTTTATTAGAAACAGTTTTCACAACAAACATGTACAGTGGTAAAAAATAAATGATGTAAAAATCTTTCGACATGTGAACTTTTTAACAATACAGTACATGGGTTCAAATTTCACGATCACATAAGAGCGGTAGCCAGGTGTTCATTTTTAACAGTCTCTTTTTAGGCCTCAGAGGTAGAGCAACGCTGCTCCTAGATGGTGTTAGTTGTGGAAAGGAAGGCGACGTCGATACGGCGGGGCTCCGTGTAAAAACACCAAGGGTCGGATCTTTTATACTTTCAAGCTTACGATGATTCTCTGCGTTACTGATAATTATTGAGGGAATGTTGAGTTCCACAGCGGCACTTAGGAACTGCTCCCAACCTCTAGGAGCGTCTTGTGTCTATAGGGTTTTACCGTGTGTGAGACCCCTGACCAGATCATAAATGTGGGATCCTGCAACCGGCTGACCCTTGTAAACGAATTCACCCCGGTCGTTCCACGAGGTCATATCTTTAGTAGCAGTCATTTTACTGAGCAACATTTGAGCAGCCCCTCTATACTTTTGACTTATATTTTATAAAAGGTCTACGACAAAGGCATCCGGGGTGGGTGAGGACCCAAGGTCTTGAGGCGCCACAAAGGGTACTGGCTGCTGTTTAGCATCTGGGGTATACAGAGTAAGTTTGTTTTTTCAGAGGTTAGTTGCTTGTAGTACTGTAGAAAGTTTTGAAGGGCTCCTGTGTAAAGCCCCGCTTTGTCGTGTGGTTTTAAATCAGTTCGGTTCAAAATGGCTTTGATTTCAGCGTCGAGCCACTGTGTCTCATTTTTGCGTATGTCCCAGGCGTCGGTGGTAAAAGGGACCAACTGTTCCAGCTGTTGGTGTGGTACAAGATACATTTTGTGGGCGTGATCCATCAGGGCCTCAACAGAAGCCCTGTGAGTAGGGGTATAGCTATACGTAGCAGCGACCCTTTAAAACCACAAGACTGTTTGACCAGTTTCCTTTTAGAAAGGAGCGACGACCTCTTATTGCTGAGCTTCTTAATAATGTGGCGCTTCTTCTTCCTAACCTGGAACTGGCTCCTTGATATCGGGACATTACCTTTTAGGGTGTTTAGGGCTATTTCTGAAATGGCTGCCACTAAATCATCCGAGGCAGCGCAAAGGATAGCCTTTCTTTTCGAGGGGTTGGATGTGATTAGCATTTTTAGGAGGCCTAAATTACGCCGCAGCCTCGCAGACATGATGGTGACCTTATATTACAAGGTTTAGAATGTAAATGTTATAAAAGTCTTCTTACCGGGTCTTTTTATAGGTTTTGGGACCTGTTTTGGGTGTGTAAGCGACCGGGAAGTCAGGTGGCAACATACCGGCGTGCAGTCTGTAGTCTTCTAGAGTATTGGGTTTTAAATCTACCAGTAAGTAACCGTGGGGTTTTGCGGTAGCGTCGTTAAACTCTTCCATGAAAAACTGTGTGTTTCCGGGGTACATTTGTTTAGCTATAATTGATATCTGAAGCTTGTCTCGGGGGTTCTTAAATAAGACCAGGTATGAGGCGTTGAGAGTTATGGAATGGCTGCTCTTACCCTTTATAAAACAAGTTCTGCACTATGTAACATATGCTCAGATTATGATGATGTGAATATTGAGTAAAAGCCCGCTCAATCTCGGGGTGGTCCCCGCCTTCACTCATGAGATCGTCCACAACAAGCATGTTTACAAGGTGTTTAGGTAACAAGTCATCGTCGTTGAGATTACCGGAATTGCCCTCTGTAAATCAGATGTGTGGGAACTTTAGGGATAGCTCCATGTAAAGATCCTGCCAGCAGGAATAAAGCCATACGATGTTGTTAGGGGTCTGAGATAAAACACCAGGTGCGTTTTCTAGCAGTTTCTTTATAAAAAAACTTTTACCGCTATTTGAGGGCCCTGCTAAAACGCAGGAGAAGGGGTGTTGCAACCTGGTGTCAATAGCTGTTGGGGTTCAACCCTCTAATGTCTTTTAATAACCGTATGGTAGGGTTTTATAGTCCTCGGTGAGGACCCGTTTATCACACACTACTCTTAAGGTTTTATACAGTGGCTGTGTTGTAATTTCCCTGTTTTTTTGGACCTGACTATGCTTGGTTGGTTTACGACTATTGATTTGGTGTTTTTATGATCGCTCGATGTGTAGTATTCTTGCACCAGACCCTTCAGACTGTCAAAATTTAACGGTATTGTTGACATTTAAAGTGATACCTTTGACTTTCATGCAAACCCTGTTGTTAGAGGTCTTGTAACTATAGGTCTTGGGCCCAGAGGAGGTGTATTCAAGTATGTACTTCCCCTTTTCGAGCTCGCTGGTCAAATCCCCTAGATAATCACCCAGCAGAGGATCTTCATCACCCTCTTTACTCACAAAAATAACAGAGTTGGTGTCATGTTACAAACAGCGATCCTGAAGCTTATCCAACAAACTGTAAAGCTCTAGTCATGCGTGAGTGGTTGTGAAGCACGCTTTAAAGATGTTTATATTGTTACACGATGTGGGGTACTCTTTGGCGTATTTCCAACATAGAACGGCCATCTCGTCGTCGATAAATTCACAACTGGAAACGTCATAAGCCGGTGTAAATATATACTGGATCTGTGACGATGGATGTGTTTGACAAATTGGTACGCTGTGCAAATTTTCCCCACAAGGAATTGAGACAGAGCTTACCTAGCTAATGGCGGGCGGGGATAACCTTAATGAACGCCGGTCTCAGCTTAATACCCTCACAAGCTTTGTAATCAGTGATATACTTTTTCTTTGAGGGCTCATCGACGCACCAGTCAGGATACCCTAAGGCCTCCTGTTTGTCTCAGAGAAACAAGTTGATGTACTCAGAAAAGAGCTGGGTTGTGGTGTTTGGAAAGTGCCAAATTTCCAGGATTTTACTGAGACTGTACCCTTTCTTGAGGGCCATCTGCACCTCAATGGTACACCATGTCCCCTCCTGCAGCCTCTGCTCATCACTATGCAGGCATTCGCTAGTCTGTTTACTTTCATCGCATGTTCGGCATAGGGGGAACATTAGCTTACCGTTGACTCTATACAGGAGCACCGGAAAGTAAAGTTTTCCGCAGAGGGTGAATCTGACACTTAATGAGTCCAACGTACTCTTTGAGAGGCTTGAAGTTCCTGTATATGATCGTAGGATGCCCCACAGGGTACAACTTCACCTTTTCACAAACGGATACAGACTGGTGAAGTTGTAGTAGTGTGTTTTCTCACCCTCCCCAGCTACACGGTACAATTGTATGGTGTTTGTACCACCTAAGGCGCAATCTAAGGCTAGTTTCAACAGTCCCTGGGGGAGGTAAGTATTTGTTAGTTTTGCAGGTAAGTAAACCACCTACAGGGTTCAAAGTTGCGTCCAAAGAAGCCCACCGTTGGGGGTTCAGGGCAACCCCAAAGTTACCACACCAGCAGCTCAGGGCCGGTCAGGTGCAGAGGTCAAAATGGTGCCCAAAACGCATAGACTTCAATGGAGAAGGGGGTTCCCCGGTTCCAGTCTGCCAGCAGGTAAGTACCCGTGACTTCGGAGTGCAGACCAGGGGGGTTTTGTAGGGCACCGGGGAGGACGCAAGTCAGCACAAAAAGTACACCCTCAGCGTCACTGGGGGCAGCCAGGTGCAGAGTGCAAATAGGCGTCAGGCTTGCAATAAGTTTCAATGGGAGACCCAGGGGTCTCTTCAGCGAAGCAGGCAGGCAAGGGGGGGGGGGGCTCTTCGGGGTAGACACCACCTGGGCAAGGAAGAGGGCCACCTGGGGGTTGCTCCTGCACTGGAGGTCGGATCCTTCAGGTCCTGGGGGCTGCAGGTGCAGTGTGTTTACCAGGCATCGGGTTCTTTGAAGCAGGCAGTTGCGGTCAGGGGGAGCCTCTGGATTCCCTCTGCAGGCGTCGCTGTGGAGGCTCAGGGGGGTCCACTCTGGCTACTCACATGCTCGCAGTCGCTGGGGAGTCCTCCCTGTAGTGTTGGTTTTCCGCAGGTCGAGCCGGGGGCGTCGGGTGCAGAGTGGAAAGTCTCACGCTTCCGGCGGGAAACGTGTGGTCTTTAAAAGTCGCTTCTTTGTTGTAAAGTCGCAGTTTCTTTGGAACAGGGCCGCCTTCCTCGGGAGTTCTTGTTCCTTTTAGACGCAGGGTAGTCCTCTGAGGCTTCAGAGGTTGCTGGACCCTGGGGAACGTGTCGCTGTTGCAGTTTCTCTTGAAGTGGGGAGACAGGCCAGTAGGGCTGGGGCCAAAGCAGTTGGTGTCTCCGTCTTCTCTGCAGGGCTTCAGGTCAGCAGTCCTTCTTCGTCTTAGGTTGCAGGAATCTCTCTTCCTCGGTTCTGGGGGGCCCTAAATACTCAATTTAGGGGTGTGTTTAGGTCTAGGGGGTTAGCAGCCAATGGCTACTAGCCCTGAGGGTGGCTACACCCTCTTTGTGCCTCCTCCCTGAGGGGAGGGGGGCACATCCCTGATCCTATTGGGGGAATCCTCCAGATGGAGGATTTCTAAAAGTCAGATTTACCTCAGCTCATGACACCTTAGGGGTTGTCCTGACTGGCCAGTGACTCCTCCTTGTTTTTCTCATTATCTCCTCCGGCCTTGCCGCAAAAAGTGGGGCCGTGGCCAGAGGGGGCGGGCATCTCCACTAGCTGGAATGCCCTGTGGCACTGTAACAAAGGGGGTGAGCCTTTGAGGCTCACCGCCAGGTGTTAAACTTCTTGCAGGGGGAGGTGAGAAGCACCTCCACCCAGTACAGGCTTTGTTACTAACCACAGAGTGACAAAGGCACTTTCCCCATGTGGCCAGCAACATGTCTGGTGTGTGATAGGCTGGCAAAACTAGTCAGCCCACACTGGAAGTCGGGTATGTTTTCAGGGGGCATCTCTAAGATGCCCTCTGGGGTGTATTTCACAATAAAATGTACACATGCATCAGTGTGCATTTAATGTGCTGAGAAGTTTGAAATCCAAACTTCCCAGTTGTCAGTGTAGCCATTATGGTGCTGTAGAGTTCGTGTATGACAGACTCCCAGACCATATACTCTTATGGCTACCCTGCACTTACAATGTCTAAGGTTTTGCTTAGACACTGTAGGGGCATAGTGCTCATGCATCTATGCCCTCACCTATGGTATAGTGCACCCTGCCTTTGGGCTGTAAGCCCTGCTAGAGGGGTGACTTATCTATGCCATGGGCAGTGTGAGGTTGGCATGGCACCTTGAGGGGAGTGCTATGTCGACTTAGTCATTTTCTCCCCACCAGCACACACAAGCTGTCAAGCAGTGTGTCTGTGCTGAGTGAGGGGTCCCCAGGGTGGCATCAGACATGCTGCAGCACTTAGAGACCTTCCCTGGCATCAGGGCCCTTGGTACCAGGGGTACCAGTTACAAGGGACTTACCTGGATGCCAGGGTGTGCCAATTGTGGAGACAAAGGTACAGCTTTAGGGAAAGAACACTGGTGCTGGGGCCTGGTTAGCAGGCCTCAGCACACTTTCAAATCATAACTTGGCATCAGCAAAGGCAAAAAGTCAGGGGGTCACCATGCCAAGGAGGCATTTCCTTAAACACATGCACATACACAGCTCCCACGGCATCATCCCACAAAATAAGTGCACACCCTAAAAAATCCCTTCACATACATAGCCCCAGAACTAGCATGTACAAATTAAGCCCTACAGCCAACCCACAAAATAAGTGCACACCCTCAAGATACATGCACATACATAACCCCAGAACCATCAAGTACAAATTAAGCACTACAATCATCCCACAAAATAAGTGCAGACCCTAAAAAATACCTTCACATGCATAGCCCCAGAACCAGCATGTACAAATTAAGCCCTACAGCCAACCCACAAAATAAGTGTGCACCGTCAAGATATATGCACATACATAACCCCAGAACCATCAAGTACAAATTAAGCCCTACAACCAGCCCACAAAATAAGTGCAGACCCTAAAAAATACCTTCACATGCATTGCACCAGATCCAGCAAGTACACATTAAGCCCTACAGCCAGCCCACAAAATAAGTGCAGACCCTAAAAAATACCTTCACATACATAGCACCAGAACCACCAAGTACAAATTAAGCCCTACGGCCAGCCCACAAAATAAGTGCGCACCGTCAAGATACATGCACATACATAACCCCAGAACCATCAAGTACAAATTAAGCTCTACAACCATCCCACAAAATAAGTGCAGACCCTAAAAAATACCTTCCCATACATAGCACCAGAACCAGCAAGTACAAATTAAGCCCTACAGCCATCCCACAAAATAAGTGCAGACCCTAAAAATGCATTAACATACATAGCCCCAGAACCAACAAGTACAAATTAAACAATACCACCCACAAAATAAAATGCAGATCCTAAAAATACATTAACATACATAGCCCCAGAACCAGCAAGTCCAAATTAAGCAATACCAACCACAAAATAAATGCAGACCCTTAAAAACACATGTACCTACAGGGCCCCAGAACGATACAGTACAAATTAAACAATACCTACACACCCCACAGATAAGTGCTCCCCCCTCAAAATACATGCACATACATAAACCCAGAATCCAAATGTACAAATTAAGCATTACGGTCCCAACCCCAAAATTAAGTGCAGACCCTCAAAATACATGCACATACATAACCCCAGAACCTATAAGTACAAATTAAACCTTGTAGTCAGCAGATTACAGCTGACCAGCTCCCAGCATACATTAATATCATTTTAAAAACATGTGCATTTTACACTGCTGGGTATAGTTAAAAATTAAATAAAAAGGTTGGGGCTTACAGTCATGTTAAACTATAATAGAAATTATACAGGCACCACATAGTTACAGACCTTAAGTAGAAGAGGTTTAGCATCAACAGTCTGTGCTGGGGTCTTCATATTTTTCTCCTTGAGGGTTTCTGGAAGCCTGAGCTCTTTGTAAGCACCCAGTGTGTAGTTGAGAAAAAGACCCCTGTGAATGTGGGGGTTGTTTTGATATGGGTCACCCTATTGATTATGCACAGGTTTTTTTGTGATGGGTTGGTCTCAGAAGTAGGCATCTGTTTTAGGTTTACAATGTCTAAACGTTTTTTTTTTTTTTTTACTGTATGGTCACTTTAGACTCTGACATCTGCTGAACACCTTTGGGACATGGCCTGTGAACTCCTCATGCTACATGTGTTTTAGGTTTACAATGTCTGGCTTCTGTTTATCTCAAAACTATTTTAACTGTATGGGCAGTTTAGACTCTGACATCTGCTGAACACCTTTGGACCCTGGCCTGGAAACCCTTCTCTGGCATATGTTGAACACCTGTGGTTCCTGGCCTGGGAACTCTTAGTGCTACATCTATTTTAGGCATGCATTTCTACCACGATTGGCTGGCTCTAACAAGCACATCATTTGACCAGCCCCTCTTTTAGGATTAGCCAACAGCGTGGAGGTTTGACCAGCCCCTCTTTTTGGATTAGCCAGCACTGTGGAGGTTTGGTCAGACCGCCCCCTTCGCCGCCCTGTGCAGAGACCCCCTAAGAGTCACTTGCCCCTGCTTGTCTGACATGTCCAGACCTGTCCTCACAGGCTCTGAAAACACTTGCACAACACAAAGGCCCACATCTTACAAAAGCCCATAGACCAGCACCCAGGGGGCTAGGACACAGCCACATAGCTAACACGTGACACCATGAGGTCCCAAACCACGTGACACACCCTACCCACATGGCACTTCCGGGGAGGGCTCTCAGGGACACCGGAAGTCCCAGTCACGGAAGTGACGTCACTTCCGGGGAGGGATAACTGTCACTTTTAATATGGTGATGAAAGGTATCCCTTCCTATTACTTAGGGCGAATACGCTGTGTGATGTTATTATCGGGCACTTTCGTAACAATGGTGCCATTTGCCCTAGTACAAGCAAATTAATAAACTCCCACCTACATATTGGTAGTAAAAGAAAGCCATATCTGGGGTCCAGAGGGCTCCTTACACATCAGGGCCCTGGTACAACTGCACAGCTATGCTGTTGATGACTAAGGGCCTGATTTAGATATCGGTGGGGGTAATACTCCATCACCAGGGCTTTAGGGCGGTGTGACTGCTGCAGCTGCACTGAGCACTGAACTGGGGGGGTCTGGCCTTGGTGGGGCTGGGGGCACTGTGTTTAGTAATAACTTAGGACTTAAAAACACTTGCTGCAGAGTTCCTTGTCCATCCAGCTTTCAGGCAGCAATAAAAATGTCAAGATAGCGTGGGTGTGGCCATGACTACCGCCATGCTGGCAGTTATCTTGTGAGGCTTCAGCGGCAGCAACCTTATTATCGACAAATCACTGCCATCATCGCCTCCTGGACATAAAGGAAAACCCACTGGAGTTCCTGAGGCTGGGGGCGTGCAGGGGGGCTGTTCATTGGTGAGACTGCTGCCCGCCGACTGCTCCTCCAGTACTGGCCTTGCAGCTTAGCTTTGCCTTAGAGGCCCTGTGGCAACAGGGGCCATGGGCAAACCTGTGGCTGAGATTGCATGATATTGCCGGTGTTGCGTGCTGCCTCCTCTCAGCCACTCCACATAATCGAGGCAGGCGCAGCACCCACCGGCTACATCCCTGGGTCCAGCCGGTTCCTGTCCACCCCATAAGTGGTGGCATGGAGATGCGTTGATGCCTACCCATTCACGTACGCTGTACTCAGCCCCCCTGGGGGCCAGCGGCTGCTCTGCTGAGTGTTACCAAGCCCCCTCTCTGGGATTGCCTTTTGGAGCTGGAGTAGCCACTCAGTGCTGCAGTTGCTTGGGCCACGGACTTTGCAGCCTACAGCTGGTGATCGCGCGGCTGGCAGTGTGGAGGGTGAAGGCCCCCAGCGGTCCTACTACAGATGCCGGTTACAATGGTAGACACTCCCTTATTCCTGAGGAGCATTCCCTTTCACTTTCACCTGCTCGCACAACCATGGGGGTGGCCCTGGATGCCGCACCCACCTCGCCGCACTCTGTACGCTCTTCATTCCCCTATGCAGCTGCACTGGCCCAATGCTCCCTGGAGGGTCTCCCCCTGGCACCTTAATGCACCACTGAATGATTAAGTGGCACCCTGGACTTGAGACAATAGAACACATTGGGGCATGACCCATATGGACCCTGAAGGTCTCCTATTTCACTACTTACCTGCGCAACACCTGGCACATGTACGTATTTGCCACTTTCCTTCCTTCAACCCGGATCCACGTCTAGTGTTTTCACAGCTCCCACATTATGACAACTGGCCATTCTACGTCTCACAGGGATGTGCCCCTTGCACCTTGGGACTCTGTTCCCCGCTGTGGGCGCTGTGGCAGAACTGCCTTTCGGCCCTGACTGGGTGCCTCCCAACTGCTGGCAGCCCATCACACGGTCCCTTCTCTCAAAGAGTGGGGCCCTCTTATTCACCATCTTTGCTGCTGTGTGTCAGACCACCGGCATGGGCAGAACCAAGCCTATTTGTGGTCGGGCCCCCTTCATTACAGACAAAGCTACTGACCATGACCCAGGCACATCCTCATCCAAGGACATGTCCGCTATAATGGCCAAGGTAAAGGTGGGATTCCGAGCAATGGATGTGCACATTGATACCCTTTCTGGCCACATCGACAAAATGTGGGAGCGCTTGAACTGCCAGGGTTTATGAATCGACGGCACGGAGGACAGGATATCAGCCTAGAGGATGGCATCACCACCAAGTAGAAATGTATAGAAAAAATGGTACGCATCCTGAAACAAGCTGCCATTAAATGCAAGGACTTGGAGCCCAGGAGCCGGACAAATAATATTCGCATTGCCAGCACCACAAAGACCTCCAATATGAGTCGGCCTGATACCTTTGCGGAGAAACTCCTCCTCGACCTTTTTGACCGTTCCAACTTCTCAAATTTTGCTCTGGAGTGTGCCCATTGTACTTGGGGCCCCCGGCCTCCCGAGGGTGCCCTACCCCGCTATCTCATTGCTCGTTTTTTTAATTATAAAGAAAGGGACAGCGCCCTCCGTCTCACCCAGGAACAGGGTGCCTCCATCTCTCTTTACCCTGACTTTACCTCCATGGTGCAAGAGGCCCATCTGAAATTCTCCAATGTTAGGAACACTCTCAGAAGACTCGGCTTGTGATATGCCATTCTCTACCCAGCATGTCTCTGAGTGGAACACAATGGAAAATTCCAAATCTTTGATACGCCTGCAGATACAGTCACCTTCTGTGAAAAACTGCCACCTAAACCTCCTTCTCCTTGTTTGGAGACATCGGGGTGCACCAGCTCAGAAGCCTCACAGCGATCGCCCTCACCTGACCCTCCATGACTGCGAGGGCTTTTATGGCACTACGTGACTCCTGCATGTCTGTGATGATATTGTTATGCTCTTATCTCTTGGCACGTCTAAATCTCCATACACGTATTTGTGTATGTCACTGATGTACAATTGCAGTTAATTTGCATTTACCCGGCATGACTCTTTTTCTCGATAGGTCGCTGCATGTTGAGTTGTTGTTATGCCCCCAAAGTGAATATCAAAGCTGTCTTAGTGGGGTTCCTTTTTGTTTTGTTCCTTTTTTTTGGGTTGTGCTGAATGTTTCATTGTCTGGTGTGGGTGGGGTAGGGGAATTTACTGTTCTGTTTCAGTTGATGTTAAATTATTCCTTCATGTTTGCTTGTTGCATCACATCACATAGCCAACAAATCATCACCTGTAATACACCATTAGCGCACCACTTCTCACCCCTGGCACAATACCCCAAAACATGAGTAAGGTGCTCGTCTTACACTAATTTCCTGCAACATACATGGAATTAACAGGCCACGCATAAGGAAGCAGGCATTGTCCTAACTGAACGGGCTTGGCGGGAGCGGCCTTTCTCCAAGAAACACATTCATTCCCTAGCACCGGCCCCCCTTCACCAAAGCTTGGGGAACACATCATTACTTCTCTTGCTTTGGCTCATATTCCCGCAGCACATGCATTCTCCCTTCACCCTTCAGGCTTGTCACTCTGACCAGGATGGTTGGTATGTTCTCCTAAAGGGCATCCTCGCGGACAAACAAGTTTTGCTACTGAACATTTCTGCCCCCAATGTGGACGATCCTGCTATTATACAGGAGGTCACTGCCCACCTACGACGGGTTGATTTGATCATGTGATACTTGGGGGGGCGACCTCAATATGCCACAATACTTGCACATCAACTTTCCTAGCTCACAGCCCAGTGATAAACCTGGTGCCCAGAATGCTTCTGCCACATTATTGACACCTACGTGCTGCGTGATGCTTGGCATGCACGACATCCGTCTGTCCCGGGGAGCATGATTTATTCAGCTCCCCATGCAGATGGATGATGCTGGACTATTGGTTCCTCTCGGTTAATGCCTACTTGTGGGTCTCAGATGTCGCTGTCCTTCCACAGACACTATCCGACCACAGCCCTTTCCTCCTTAAGCTACATGTCCCTTGACTAGAGTACACCTGGAGGTTCACATTGGAGCTCTCCACAAACCACTGTTCCGCAGTGAGGTCCTTGAATACTTCAATACCAGCACAGTCGCTACATAGGACACCATATGGGAGGCCTTTAAAGCCTTTCTACTTGGGGTATGCATCTCCGAACCAGCGGGAATCCTGCATGACATTTGTGTTCAATTGCAATGTATCGAGATAACTCTTCGGGATATTGACAGGGCTGCCATCGCTGTTGGGCACACCTGGCTATATCAACACTCAGTTTTGTTAACAGAGTTCCTTGACCTTGTGGACAGAGAACTTGTATATTTGGGAAAAAATGCAAGAGCATGCCGATATGGAAGAGGGAACGCCAGGGTCAAACCTTCATACGATTGCTGCGCCTAAATAGATTCCATAACTATGTCACTGAATAGAGGGCGTGTGATGTGGAGCACATCTTGGGTGGTGCCATTGTGCTGGTCAAGTTCCAGCGGTATTACAAGTGCCTTAACGTATCTCCCATGTCCAACGCTCCATCAGCAATTTCTTCTTACCTTGACAATGTGGCGCTGATGTGGCTACACAGCACCAATTTCTTGGTGAACCGATCATGCTTGAAGAGGTGGTTCAGGCCGTTGATGCCCTTGACGGTTCTAAAGCACCCAGACTAGATAGCCTTGCTGAGGCCTTTTATAAGGCTTTCAAGCAGCAGTTGGCTCCTCATCTTTTGGCACTCTAAAATGAATCTCTGGCTGCCGGCACGCTACCCCCCATGCTCCGGGGGACTGTCCTCACCCTATTGTTGAAGCCTGGCAAAGATCCCCTTGATTGTGCTTCTTATCGTCCTCTTTCTTTTTTAAACCTTAATAACTAAATATGGGCCAAAGTCCTCGCTGCAAGATTGTCACTTTTGATGGAGCAGATTATAGCACCTGCCCAATTCGGTTTTGTCCCTCACCAGTTGATCTCCCTCATTCCGCACACTATATTTGCAGACCTCCATTACATACCCCCATCCATCCCTGTAGTTTTACCCCTGCTGGATGCCGTAAACACCTTCGACTCTCTGGAGTGGCCCTTGCTGAGGGCTGCCCAGGGTAGGCTTGGAATCCACTCCTCTTTTTATATCCTTATTAATGCTGTTATAAACCTTCCCTGTGGCCCGCATTCGGGTGAATGGCTCACTTACAGAAGCGTTCCCTATTTTGCAAGGTTCTAGGCAGGGGTGCCCCCTGTCTCCCCTCCTTTTCATTATTGCATTGGAACTACTGGTACATTACTTGGAATACCCGCACGCTCATCGAGGACCCCAACTCACTAATGGCCCCCTATTCCTTTCTCTTTACGCAGACAGCATCCTGCTCTTCATTCGTCATTCCTTGGGTAATCGTGCCTACCTTATATAAGTGAATATTCGTTACGGAAAGCTCTCAGGATTACAAATCAACTGCTTTTCACATTAACTACCTCTGCCCAGCCTGTGCCTGCTGAGTACCCTTTCAGATGAGTTATGGACACTACAGAATATCTAGGTATTCGACTCCAGTGGGACAAGGATCATATCATGCAGCTCAACTATATCCCGGCAGTGGCAGACAAAGTCATCCAGGTCACCCGATGGGTTAAACTCTCTAAATCCATGGCAGGGCAGCTGGCCATCACTAAAATGTTTGTTCTCCCCTGTTTTATATACCTCATTTTTAATATCCCCATCCCTCTGTCAATGGCCTTCTTTCATACACAAAGTAGTTACCTGCTGCACTCGATTTGGGCAGGTGATCGTGCCCTTGTCCGTTGGGATACCCATACCCTTCCTTTCAACAGTGGTAGTGCTAGCGCGCCTGGTCCTTAATAAGTAAACTTACAAGGAGACACACATAGGTCGATGAACCTTTTGATTCACATTGAGTATCCTAGCTATGGTATGACCAATGTTTCTCAGTAATCAATGCACAATATTCAGTAACCATTAGACAATTTATTAATCAATAATCAGTAAACATCGCACCATGACCTTTCAGTCATGAATAACCAAACCAATATACGTTTTAGTAATTTTATTTCCCTATTAGTTACAATACTAAGTCATGAGATTACTTCAAACTCAATTCAATTCAATTCAAGTTCATTATTTTGTTAGAAGACGCCAGAAACATAACCTAATCAAGACATGCATCAGAGTACATTTTATAGCATTTGCATGGGTCAACAAAAGAATTAAAGGCAATAAGTAATTTCATGTCATGGAGTTCCGCAAAACAGTCCGTCAACTATTTATCTCTGTAGTCTGTCAGACATTGTGTAAGGAATCCCTCTTCTAACCCAGATTAGAATCAGCATGTGGGACTTCATGCAAAACAACTTAGAACATGAATTTAGAAAAACATCTAGACTAAGAATACTATTTAGACAGCGTAGTTGGTACCTAGAAAGAAAAGGCACAAAAAATAGAATTCGGTCATATTGTCATATCTACCTATCCTCGATATGTATCAGCAACAGAGTCAGTCTTCGTCTTTAGGCCATCAGTCGATCAGCATCACAGCAGGCTCTCAATCAGAACGTATGAGCCCAATGACAGAATCTCAAATCTCTTCTCTCCTTTATTGCATCACAAATCTTTTCCCTCTGTCACGTTGTTATATCAAAGTCACCCAGACTATTCCCCAATTTCTAATTGGTCAATTAATCATATGTTTTTTCCCTAACTAATAAAGTTGTAAATCAAATCTATGAATTCTAATATTTCACAGTTCACATGTCGTTGATTGGTTCGCTTTACAATGTCCTCATCATCCGGCTCATCAGGTATCGAAAATGTTGCATCTTCTCCACTCAGTGTCTTCATTGTTTGAGTCCTGGGAAAGCACCCAGTGCGCTTTACACACCTGTCGATACATTTCTAGTTCCATCATCTCCTGTCTGTCGGTTCACATGGAAGCTTCAGCTAAGCAAATTTTATTAAACAATGAACAGTTCATGGTTATTTCATCTTGCAGGATTTTTCCATTGAACGTTAAGAAATTCAGCTTCTGCATGATGTGGAGACAGGGCCACTCTCTTGAAAAGCAGGATGTCTGTAGGGGCGATGGTATGCCCCCCAACCTCCTGGAACACCTCTCGGCACTTCATGGTGGACACAGAAACCCCATCAGGTATCCCAAAAGGAAAGGGGGAGTGGAAGAGAAAGAGACAAAACACTGCCCCATCTTGCCGGTCCAGCCAGGAACCCTCTATCTTCGGGGAGGCAGGTCGTTGTTGACAGAGTGATAGTAGAGTTAGTACACTCAACTTCCTTGAAACTGAATCTCTCTTTCTGATATGGGCACGGGAGCAGTAGAAGAACAACGCAATGCTCCAGCACTTTTCTTGTATATTTATAACTGTTGGCACAATTACTAACACTGCATTACCTAAAACCAAAACTGAGTACCATAACAATAAGTACTGAGACACTAGGGCTGGCTTCACAGAGATTCACTGTTGCACACTATTATTAGAACTGTGGTTGCACTTATCATGCACAAGAAAGACAAACAAGGGCATTAATTATATCACGTATAACTTTCCTGCATGCATAGGGTTAAACTAAAAGGAACAAAAACAATCCAAGAAATACAAATGTCCACTCCGGGTTTAAACAGTTAGGGTGTCGCAGTTTGGTTTGGTTTCACTGTGTGTGTGAAAAACCCTTCAAAAGCAAATTCCTCAAACCTGAAACACAGGCATGAATGACACAATTTAAATCCAAGAGTTATGCTGATAGAGAAAGAAAAGTCACGTAAATGCTCTTTTAAAATTGCACTGTCACTTTTTGTAGTACTTGAGCTCAAGCAGATTTCCTGAAGCACATTTAGGCAAGTAACTACAATAATAATGTAGAATGTTCACAAATGTATTTGTCTCTTCAAGATAAGCACTCTGCCAAAATACGAGGTCAGAAATACACCAGCTGTTCTAGGAAAACACAGCGCTCAAAGAACAAACTCCCTGGAGAATACTAGTCACTTAGTTGCAGTCTTTTCTAGAGTGCTGGAAGAATGCCTGGTGTCAGCTGGTACAGGAATGAATAAAAGAATTGCCTCAAAAGTCCTGATTACGAGGATGACAGCAGGGGTTTGACTGCCAAATCAGATGCTGAGAACAGGAAGCTAAACAAAGCCAAGCAGGGAGTGTCAGGACTCCAGTAGCGCGCGGGCGCAATTGCCCATATGTTGAAGCCACCATCTCTGTAAAACCACGCACATTGTGTGGTAAAAGTCATCTGCTAAGACGCTTGGGCCATTGGTGGTTTCATTGCTTTCGTGAACATTTGCCATCTTGAACATTAGAGAAAGATATCTGCACTCTCATTGTTTAAACATGCATGCTGCTATGGGCATGGAAACGGGGAAGTCAAGAAAGACTTCATTTCCCAGCCTCCTCTGCAGAAAACTACTTTGGGTGTAGTCAGGTTATAAATACCTGCCACACCCGGTTAACCGACGCTTCCTACTCTGAGCGTCTTTGGAGAGCGGGTCCCTTTCACGTCTCTGCCTGAGGTTTCTCAAGACTGTCTTCATTTGCGAGCGGCCGGCTCGTGGCGGTGAGAACTTTCCTTTAGGGCATTCTTGCCCTCTCGGTGAACTCCGAGATCGGAGTTTATTTAGATTAAGAAAACGTTCTGAACGAGTTGCTTTGCAATATTTTTTCTTTTTGCAGTTATTTTCCGTGTGACTCAAAATAACAATTTTCCTTGTAGCATTTGCCTTTGAAGATAAATACACAATTGCTTGTGTATATTCCGCTTATTCTGTGCAACTCAAAGTAATCATGTTCTCTGTGACATTTTCTGCAAAAGTTGGCTACACAATTGCTTATGTGTATTTCGTTTAGATTAAGGTGTAATTTTCCTACATTGTGAAAGCGCTGGTTTAAGGTCATAAGATTATTTGAGTTTCTATGATATTTCTTAGCTGAAGAAAGTGACATTGTGCTTGGTTTAACATTTTTTTGTTAAGATCTGAGTAAGTTTAATTCATCAGAAAGGTCAATACTAGAATTTCAATTCACCTGAGTGTCATTAAAGAATTCTAATGTCATTGTATGACTAATAATTGTACGGGCAATATATTTGCGACATATTTCGGTATACTGAGTTTTTGGATCTCTGGAGTAAGAGTCATACAAAATTGTGTTTCTTTTGGCAGAAATAGAGATTAGTGAGACCTTTGGGAGACAGTGAATTGTTGTTGTATATCATTTACTGCTTGTGCTGTATTAACCTTTCCCTTTCCAGAACTCCCTCCTGGCTGTACCTTCCCGACTACCCTTTCCCCCGGCCGGGCCCCTCTAAAGTTGAGCGCCATAACGGCATCTGACTTTGGTGTTGCCTGGAAGAGGGACCCTTATCAGCATTGTGCAGATCCCGAGAACTTGGACCTCCTGACAGAATAGGAAGCCCACGAGTTTTCTCGTCTCTTGATCTGCACGATAGCTGGCAAGATGGCTACACTAGATACAGTGATGCAGGCATTAACCCAATTACAAAAAGAACTACAGGATTCTAGGAATGAAACTGCAGCTTTAGTTACTAACGTCACTCACTTACAAACCAAGGTGGGCGGTCCTGGAGGCGCACCTTTGCCGCGTTTACCCCCATCTCCCACCAATGTATCTGTCACTGTTTCTACGCAAATACCATTAGCCGCTCCTGAGAGATTTTCTGGAGATGCCAATAAAGTTCAGATATTTCTTACCCAAGTGCAGTTACATTTCACTTGTAGTCCAGCTGCTTTCCCTGACCCACAGACCAGGATTACCTTTTTAATTTCTTACTTGTCAGGAGACGCAGCCAATTGGGCAGTTCCCATAGTTAGACAAGATAGTCCTTTGCTTTACAAGTGGCGTCGATTTGTTGACGAATTTGAGAAGGTGTTTGACCGATGGGCAGTTACCATGTCAGCTGATAAAGAACGACGGAACTACGACAAGGAAACAAAGACCTTATTTCTTATCTCTCACAATTCAATCGTTTGGTGGTTGAGACAGCTTGGCCCGAGGAAAAAAGAGCCAAGCTTTTTTATCAAGGCCTTAAGGAGGAACTAAAAGACATTTTGGCTCAAATCGATCCCCAACCTAAAACATGTACAGATTTGATTAATCTAACTATAAGACTTGATCATAGACTTTCTGAAAGAAAAGGAGATAAGAAAAGACCTGAACGTGGTACTTGGCATCAAGATGGATGTCGTCCCTCTCTTTCCTCTACCTCCTCAGATACTGTTAGTGAACCTATGGAAACTGGTACACTTTGCCAACCATTATCCAAAGAAGAAAAAGAACAAAGACGTCGTAAAGGTCTGTGTTTATATTGTGGAAAGAAGGGACATTTCGTAAGGGATTGTTCAGTCAAACCCAAAAACAAAACAGATTCTCTTTCTAATACCAAAAGTCAAGTCGCTTCGATAGGAAATGTTGAGGAAAACTAGCAAACCCAAGAGATAGAGAAGGGAATCCCTTGGGTGTTCTTACAACCCCTTCTGTACATTCCTGTTCAAATCAACACCATAGACATTTTTGTATTCCAATAGGGCTTTTGATTCTGGATAAATGGTAGAAGGCATTTGCTCTACTAGACTCAGGAGCCACTGGAAATGTTGTAGATTCCCAAACTGCACACCGATTACAACTCATGTGTAAAAAAAAGGTAATACCTGAAATTGTACAGGAGGTAGATGGCAGTGAACTTGCTGGAGGTTCAATCACCTCTCACACTTCGTCAATTCAACTGGCATGTTATAATTCTAATGGCCATCAAAATTTAGAACAAATACAGTTTGATGCTCTTAAAAGCCCCCCAATATGGTTTCATTTTGGGTATGCCTTGGTTAAAATTACATAACCCACACATAGATTGGAAAAAGGAGGCTCTAACCTTCTCATCGTCCTATTGTTCCAACACTTGTCTTACCACTAAACAAGTTATTCAACAAATAGATACAGCTGCAGAAAAAATAATAATATTGCCTCTGCAATATGCCACATATGCAGATGTATTTAGTGAGCAAGCAGCTAGTACACTACCACCCCATCGTCCTTATGATTGCCAAATTGATTTGACACCTGGATCTGTGATTCCTAATTGCAGAATGTACGCCCTTTCTGAAAAAGAAAATCAATATTTACCGGAATATCGTGACCAATGTTTAAAAAACAAGTTCATTAGACAATCACGATCTCCAGCAGCTTCCCCCCTGTTCTTCGTTTCCAAGGCCAATGGAGGATTAAGACCTTGCATTGATTATAGAGCACTGAATAAAATCACGATAAAAAATAAATATTCCTTTTATTTGGTCATCACAAACTGAAGAAGCCTTTCAAATGTTAAATCAAGCTTTTACCACTGCCCCTATCCTAGCCCATCCACTAATTTCGGATCCATTCATTGTAGAAGTGGATGCTTCCGATGTGGCAATTGGGGCCATTCTTTCACAACAACATCCTACTACAGGACAATTAGATCCTGTGGCCTATATGTCCAAAAAACTTAACACGGCTGAACAAAATTATACAATCGCAGAAAAAGAATTATTGGAAATCCGTGAAGCATTCAAAGAATGGAGACATTATTTGTCCGGAACAGTCCACCAGATCACAGTCTATTCAGACCAGAGAACCTTACAATTCATGAGTTCAGCCCGAGTGTTGACCCCAAGACAATTACGATGGATGTTGTTTTTTGCAGAATTCAATTTTGTTGTTACTTTTAGACCAGGCAGTGATAACAAAAAAGTGGATGCTTTAACAAGACAAGATTCTACATTAGGGCACGAAAAACCTCAGCCAATGTCAATCATTAATCCTTCCAAAGTTATATGTTTAATAGCAGCAGACGAATTCCTTGATTCCACTCGTACTCATTTCCACGCCACTGAGTGGCCAATTTGGCTTAGGAAAGGCACTGATTACTCAATAAAACAAGGATTACCCTTTTATAACTCTAAAATATTTTTACCCACAAAAGAGTTACAACACACAGTGTTCCAATGGTTGCACACACATCCAGTAGCAGGCCACCCAGGACCTCAAAAAACCTTAGAACTTATAAAGAGATATTTTTGGTGGCCCACTTTTACCAAAGATATTAAACAAATGACCGATGTATGCGAGACTTGCCCACGTTGTAAAAGCTCTCATGTTAAACCAAAAGGGCTATTGATACTTTTAACAACTCCTGATTACCCATGGGAACATATCTCAATGGACTTCATTTTGGGTCTCCCTGAAGTCAACCGGGTAAACACAGTATTAGTAGTCATAGACAGTCTCACTAAAGATGCTCATTTTATAGCATGCAAAGGACTTCCCACATCAAGTGTCCTAGTTAATCTCATTCTGCAAAATATTGTGCGTCTCCATGGTCTTCCAAAGGTTATACTATCCGACAGAGGGTCTCAGTTCTCAGCACATTTCTGGCAGAAATGGTGCCAGGCTCTGCAGCTAGATTCTAATCTATCTACAAGTTACCATCCACAAACTGATGGTCAGACCGAAAGATTAAACCAGACTTTAAAACAATATCTACGCTGTTACACAGCAGAAGATCCTTCTTCTTGGCCAACACTTCTCTGGCTTGCCGAGTTAGCCTATAATAATTCTTGTCATTCTTTGACAAAAAACACTCCATTCTATGGTCTTTATAGTCTACACCCACGCATTTTACCTGTTGATTTACCAAGTTCCACACCAGAAATACCTGCAGTACAGGGGATGCTATCACATCTAAAAAAAAGTCCATTTACAACTTCAGAAAAATCTTCAACAAGCCAAGGTAAGATACAAAAAACAATATGACAAAAACCACCAACCCGGTCCAGAATACAAAGTGAAAGACATGGTTTGGTTGTCCACAAAATATTTGACTTTCAAAGATAAAAGTGTGTTTCATCCAAAATTCATAGGGCCCTATGAAATACTTCGATGCCTCAACCCCGTAACATACTAATTGTAGTTACCCCCGTCCTTACGGATTCATCTTGTTTTTCACACTTCATTACTTAAACCTGCTATTGCAAAGTGTAGCACACGTCCACCCCCGATTCTTGTTCAGAATCAATGGGAATATGAAACACGGTCCATTCGAGATTCTCGGTTCCGTGGCAATTCTTTATGCTATTTAGTGGCTTGGAACGGCTATGGTCCTGAAGAGAACTCTTGGGAACCTGCTTCACAAATCCATGCCCCACGGTTAATACGTCAATTTCATCTTCGTTATCCCAACAAACCAGGTCCGCGCCCGTGCCTGGGGAGAGGGTGTACTGTCAGGACTCCAGTAGCGCGCAGGCGCAATTGCCCATATGTTGAAGCCACCATCTCTGTAAAACCACGCACATTGTGTGGTAAAAGTCATCTGCCCAGACGCTTGGGCTATTGGTGGTTTCATTGCTTTCGTGAACATTTGCCATCTTGAACATTAGAGCAAGATATCTGCACTCTCATCAATTAAACATGCACCCTGCTATGGGCATGGAAACGGGGAAGTCAAGAAAGACTTCATTTCCCAGCCTCCTCTGCAGAAAACTACTTTAGTTGTGGTCAGGTTATAAATACCTGCAACACCCGGTTAACGGACGCTTCCTGTTCTGAGTGTTTTTGGAGAGCGGGTTCCTTTCGCGTCTCTGCCTGAGGTTTCTCAAGCCTGTCTTCATATGCTCGCGGCTGGCTCGCGGCGGTGAGTACTTTCCTTTAGGGCATTCTTGCCCTCTTGGTGAACTCCGAGATCGGAGTTTATTTAGATTAAGAAAACGTTCTGAACCAGTTGCTTTGCAACATTGTTTCTTTTTGCAGTTATTTTCCGTGTGACTCAAAATAACCATTTTCCTTGTAGCATTTGCCTTTGAAGATGAATACACAATTGCTTGTGTATATTCCGCTTATTCTAAAGCGGGCCCCTCTAAAGTTCAGCGCCATAACGGCATCTGACTTTGGTGTTGCCTGGAAGTGGAAACCATATCAGCATCGTGCAGATCCCGAGAACTTGGACCTCCTGACAGGGAGGCATGCTTCACTCTGCTATTTAGACCCAGTCAGGAAAGCAGTTGAGTTTCCACATGTGGATGAGTCACCACACCCAATTAGAAGCACATGTCTACACCACACCCAATTAGAAGCACATGTCTACACCTGCCCAAACTAGCAAACAAGCATTGGTAAAACAAGCATTGATAAAACCCATTGTGTAACATAGCACATTATGGGGGTTATTACAACTTTGGAGGAGGTGTTAATCCGTCCCAAAAGTGACGGATATACCACCAGCCGTATTACGAGTTCCATAGGATATAATGGACTCTTAATACGGCTGGTGGTATATCCGTCACTTTACCGTCACTTTTGGGACGGATTAACACCTCCTCCAAAGTTGTAATAACCCCCTATGTTTCCTTAGAAACATGAAGATTTAACCAAGAACAGAGATATGATTTAACCTGAATCCCTGGGGATGCTCAGAGATAACTCAGGAGGCACTTTTGGGATTCCTGACACATGAGGCCTGGCAAGACTAGGCCAAGACACTTGCTAAGTTAAGGCATACAATTATTGTAAACATAGATTATGGTGGTCATTCCAACCTCGGTGGTAAAAGGCGCTTACCGCCGTTCAGAAGACCGCCATAACACCGCCGCGGCCGCGGTAAACCACCATAGTCATTCTGACCCACAACAGTCAAACCGCCAAAATACTGACATCCACAAAAGTCCGCCACACCAAAGGGCAGCGAGAAACTGGCGATGACCAAACCTCCACCGTCATGCCAACAGAAATACGCCCACACTATCACGACATACGAATCCACGCGGCGGTCTTTCAACCGCGGTATTCTATTGGCGGTACACACCGCCGCGCTCAAAATACACACACACTTACAAAATACAACCACATTGGACAATTCAAAATACACACACCTTATACACATACACACACCACTCCCACACACCCATTACAATATAAAATACACACCCACATCACCCACAAACCTCCACTCCTAGAGATTCATGAACACGCACCAAGAAAAGACATCCGAGAACCCAGACGCCCAATTCACTGTCACCCAGAAATATTTGCACGCACTTCACACAACACAACAATACACATCACCACACTTAGCACCACACAATCCACCCTACACATCAACCACACCACCCCATGGCACCGCAAAGACACCCCAGGTTCTCTGATGATGAACTCAGGGTCATGGTGGAGGAAATTGTACGAGTAGAGCCACAGCTGTTCGGGGCATAGGTGCAGCACACCACCATTGCCAGGAAGATGGAGCTATGGAGCAGAAAAGTGGACAGGGTCAACGCTGTGGGACAGCACCCAAGAAATCGGGACGACATCAGGAAGAGGTGGAACGACCTACGGGGGAAGGTGCGTTCCATGGTATCCAGGCACAACATCGCGGTGCAGCGGACTGGTGGCGGACCCCCACCTCCTCCCCCAGAATTTACAACATGGGAGGATCAAGTCTTGAACATCCTGCATCCTGAGGGCCTCGCAGGAGTAGGCGGAGGAATGGACTCTGGTAAGTCAAATCTTCACTACTTCTTCTCCCCACCCCACCTGCATGCCAACTCATACCCCCACCCTCACCCCCACCCCATCACACCTACTCCTTGCAAATGTCTCACCATCACAACCCACCCATCCCAACACCTAGCCCTGCATGCGTCCACAAAGCATGGACACCCATCACCTAAGCATGCCCACTGCACATACACATACAACCCCCCCCAACCACCGTCACAACAGCCCCCACAAAGGAATGCCAGCACTGGGGTACACGGGCACCCACCCATTGCACGCTATGGCACACACAGAAGCAATAACCATACTTTTATACCCCTGCAGGACCCGAACACCACGTCACCGTGCAGGAGGGTCCACAAATGTCTACTCCACCCCCAGAAGAGGCCCACAGTGAGGACAGCAGGTCTGTCTCCCTGGATCTAGATGACCAGCCCGGTCCATCGGGGACCTCGGGACAGTCGGTTCCCCTCACACAGCCACATGCCGCAGAAGACCTTCCCCCCTCTGGTAACACCAGCACAGCACCCACCCAGCGGGCCCATACCTCTGTCCCCAGGACACGTCAATCAGCGGTGTGTCCACCACTACAGGGAACCCAGGCTAACCCAACACCCCAACAACAACAGGGACCTGAGGGCAGTGGTAGTGGGCACACAGTCCAGGGGACAGAGGCCCAGGGAAACAGGGGAACTGGGAGGGCTGCTGTGCGACGGGGGGGACAGGCCCAGGGAACCCACTCTCCACGAGGCCCTCTCCTCCATCATGGGAGCATACAACCGCTCCCAGGAGACGATGGCGACGGTCCTGGCCAGGTTTCAGGAGATCCAGCTTCTGCAGGAGCAACAGTATATGGGGTTCAGGGAGGAACTAAGAAACATAAGTTCTGCCATGGGTACCATCGTAGTGGCCCTGAATGAGGTAGTCACCACATTGCGGGACACTGTGGCACCTCAAAGGGCCCCTGACACTAGCATGCACCAAGAACTGCCTACCACCTCCGCCGGCGCTAGTGGACAGGAGGCCCGACACAAGACCAACAGGCCACCAGAACTCCACCCCCTGCAGAAGGAGAACCACCCCGCAAGCGGGCCCTGAGATCCAGGAAGAAGACAGAGTAAGATGTCAAGACCCCCGCCAGCAAAGGATACCGCCCTGATTGTCATCCCACTGTCCCACATTGTCACCCTGTCCAACCTTAAACTGCCCCTGCTCCACTTCCCACAGACATTTGGACAATGCACCTGTGAAACTGATAGTCTGGACTCTGCCATGGACAATCCTCCACCATCACCCCTCACCGATTTGCAACCACCCATCCAATTTAGAGCACTTGAATAAAAACACTTATTGCACAAAACAATCTGGAGCCTGGCTGTGATTTAGAACAAATGTATTAGACATGACCGTGCCAAAATGTTCATTCACATTGTGATGCCAACAAACTGCTGTCACACAGCTGTAGTCCATTGGGAAACAAAGCAGATGTCACGCAGTGGGGCCCACATCTCTGAAAACGGAAGGGAAAGTCACAACACAGTTACCATACACTGGGGGAAAAAGTCAGACAGTAGAGAGGTAGGAGTCTTTAAGTAAATGTAATATGCCGGTGTCTACTCTTACCTGTGTGTCATTGAAAATACTGCTGTATTACTGTGTTCCTGTTCTCTATGTCGTCCTCTTCGGCTTCTCCTCTTCACTCTCCACAGGCTCCACAGCTGCTACAACACCACCATCTGGACCATCCTCCTGCAGAAAAGGCACCTGGCGGCGCAAAGCCAGGTTGTGAAGCATACAGCAGGCCACGATGATCTGGCACACCTTCTTTGGTGAGTACATTAGGGATCCACCTGTCATATGGATGCACCTGAACCTGGCCTTCAGGAGGCCAAAGGTTCGCTCGATCAGCCTCCTAGTCTGCCCATGGGCCTCATTGTACCGTTCCTCTGCCCTTGTCCTGGGATTCCTCACTGGGGTCAGTAGCCATGACAGGTTGGGGTAACCAGAGTCCCCTAATAGCCACACCCGGTGCCTCTGGAGTTGACCCATCACATACGGGATGCTGCTATTCCGCAGGATGTAGGCGTCATGCACTGACTCAAGGAACTTGGCATTAACATGGGAGATGTACTGGTCTGCCAAACACACCATCTGTACATTCATGGAATGATAACTCTTCCGGTTCCTGTACACCTGTTCACTCCTGCTGGGGGGGACCAAAGCAACATGTGTCCCATCAATGATGTTGGGAATATGTCCAAGGGCAAAGAAGTCTCCTTTCACTGTAACCAAATCCCCCACCTCAGGGAAAATGATGTAGCTCCGCATGTGTTTGAGCAGGGCAGACAACACTCTGGACAACACCTTGGAAAACATGGGCTGGGACATCCCTGATGATATGGCCACTGTTGTTTGAAAAGATCCACTTGCTAAGAAATGGAGTACTGACAGCACCTGCACTAGAGGGGCGATCCCTGTGGGTTGGCGGATGGGTGACATGAGGTCTGGCTCCAGCTGGGCACACAGTTCATGTATAGTGGCTCGGTCAAGCCTGTATGTCAGAATGACATGTCGTTCCTCCATTGTCGACAGGTCCACCAGCGGTCTGTACACGGGAAGATTCCTCCATCTCCTCGCATGTCCCAGCGGACGGTGCCTATGAAGGACAACAACGAGCACAGAGTCAATCAACCCACAGGTACGTAACCACAGCTTGCACATAGCACGATTCCCAATGCATTGAATGGCTTGTATGAGTGTTGGTGCATGGCCTAGGTATGTGTGACGCAGTAGAAATTAAGCCATGTGGGCCCTTGAAATGGCGGCTGCCTGACCTGTGAAGTGCGACAGTAGGATGTGAGGTCAATGCGCTGGCGTGGCACATGGCGGCGGTAGGCGGTCGAAGACCGCGGCGCAAAGCCGCATTGGTTAACATTGAACCCTATGGGTTTCAGGAGCCAATGACGATGTGCGCCGGCAGTCGCGGTACGCACCGCCGCGGTACGCACCGCCGCGGGCGTGACCGCCATTTTCTATCTGCTTAATCACTCGATACCTGATCTTCCACAGGAGAGGACCTACACTGCAAGAGCTGCTGTGACCTCGGTCTGGAAGAGACAATGGCTCATGCGACTGGGGAAAGGGCCCCTGCCTTCACTGCGGAGGAGTTGGAGAAACTTGTGGATGGGGTCCTCCCCCAGTATGCACTACTCTACAGTCCTCCAGACCAACAGGTAAGTACACAGGGACCATGCTTAGTGGGCAATGCCTGAGTTGAGTGGGGTGGATGAAAGATGGTGGGGAGGGGAGCGATTGAGGCATGCATCAAACGACAGATGAGAGCATGTGCCACATGGCAAGGGTGGGGATGGGGGGCCACTCACATCGAGCATGCAGAAGGTGATGACAATTTTTCTCTCCCTGTACATGTCACATAGGTTAGCGCCCACCAGAAAGTCGCGATTTGGCGTGCCATCGCCAAGGACGTCCGGACCCTGGGGGTCCAAAACATACGGGGCACCCACTGCCGGAAGAGGTGGGAGGACATCCGACGCTGGAGCAGGAAGACGGCGGAGGCTCAGCTGGGGATGGCCTCCCAACGTAGGAGGGGTGCCAGTCGTCATTTGACCCCTCTGATGTCCCGGATCCTGGCGGTGGCCTACCCCGATTTGGATGGGCGCGTGAGGACATCACAGCAGACACAAGGGGTTGAGTACAAATACATTCTGCTGACATTGCGCGCAGTGGAGGTGTCTGGGTGGGGGAGGAGGGCTGTGGGTATCCCTAGGCCAGGGCGATTTCTGTAGGCTAGGCCCCTCCGTAAGGCATGGCCCTGTGCCACCTCCCCTCACCTCTGTAGGGTGCCAAGTACAGGTATCCATGGCCCTGTGTCATCTATTTGTGCAGTTGTCATCTATAGGCTTGTAGGCCATGTCCCACGGATTGCGTAGTGGACCCCAAGTGCGCGGCATAGTGCAGGGGGCTTCTGTGTCTGTCCTCTCCGCCAACGGTGTCGCCAATGCATGCACTCAACATGTCTTTATTTCTCCCCCCCCTTTTTTGTGGTGTTCCTGTTCATGTGTGCATTAGCATCATCAGGCGGAGGAGAAGTGGCATCGGAGCACGAGGGAGCTGCATCCCACATGGCCCTGGAGGGCCATGCAACGGAGTCCGAATACACCAGTGGGACGGAGGGCGAGGGGAGCTCCACAGCGGGGACTCGTGCTGATGTCAGTGACAGCGACTCGTCCTCTGAAGGGAGATCCCTTGTGGTGGCGGCAACATCCGTGCCCCCCGCAACAACAGGTACAGCCACCACCCAGCGCACCAGCACCGCCCTCCCAGCAGCCCCTCAGTGTTTGCCCCATGCCCGCTCACCCAGGAAGGTGGGCATCTCCTTCGCCCCAGGCACCTCAGGCCCTGCCCCTGTCGCCCCTGCTGCCCTCAGTGAGGAGGTCATTGACCTCCTGAGGACCATCATTGTTGGGCAGTCTACCCTTTTGAATGCCATCCAGGGTGTACAAAGGGAGGTGCACCAGAGTAATGCATACCTGGAGGGCATTCATTCGGGTCAGGCTGCCCATCAGCGATTGTTCAACGCTCTGGCCTCAGCACTGACGGCAGCCATTGTCCCTGTCTCTATCCTCCCCCCTTCAACTTCCTCCACCCATACCCAATCCCCTGTACCTCTGCCTATCCCAGACACACCATCAGTCCAGCCTGCACACACCTCAACACCCAAGGGAAGCTCATCCAGACATAAGCACCACACATCACACAAGCATTCACACAAGCAACATCCACATGCAGACATACCAACAGCCACTGCCTCCACTGTGTCCCCCTCCTCCTCGTCTCACTCCTCCCTCCCTGTGACGTCTCCACTCACACTTGCATGCACAACATCTTCAGCCACTACGTCCATCACTAGCACACCCACCAGAACACTCCGCACACATGCAGTCACCACCCCCACTACCATTTACACGTCCCCTGTGTCCTCTCCAGTGTGTCTGTCACCCCCTTTTCCAAACTACACAAACGCAGGCAGCCACCCACCCAACAGCCATCCACCTCACGACAGCCTCCAGCCCAAGCACCTGCACCCAAAGACACAAGACTTCACACTCCTACAACCACATCCTCTTCCTCCACTCCCATACCCACTACACCTACCCGTCCCTCTCTTTCCAAATTGCTTTTCTTTTCCAAACTTGACCTCTTTCCAACAACTCCCCCACCCCGTCCATCTCATAAGACTCCAATCAGCACCCCAGCCACCACAAAACCAGGACCTGTAAAGACTGTTTGCCATGGACTGTGGAGTCCCCCACCCTCAAGGGCATCCAGTTCAGCTAGGAGCCAAGGCACGGCCAGCCCACACCCGGAAAAGCATCCAAAGATTGCCAGTGCCCGGCACGAGAGACCAAAGACCCCACGGACAAAAATCCCTACATTGGCTCCGGCAGGAAGTCGGGTGCCACCTGGCACACCGCCAAAGGTGGGAAAGGGCCACAAGTGTACAGGGAAGGGTGGGAAGGACAGCACACCCGACAAGCCCGGCAGCAGGCCAGCTGGCCAGGAGGGCCCCACCAGCCCCATCCCAGGTGTGCAGGAGGACACCCACAGGCCCGGTACTGCAGCCCAGGAGGGCCCCGCAAGCCACGTCCCAGGTGGGCAGGAGGACACCCACAGGCCGGGTACTGCAGCCCAGGAGGGCCCCGCAAGCCACCAGACAGATGTGCAGGAAGGCCCCGCCAGCCACATGTCAGGTGGCGAGTGACATCCATGCCTGGGCCAGATCCGCTGACCAGGACACTCATCTCAAGCACCGCTCCGCTGGGCCCTTCATCTCAAGCACCGCTGAACAGGGCACCGCCGTCTCAAGCACCGCTGAACTGGGCCCTTCATCTCAAGCACCGCTGAACTGGACCCTTCATCTCAAGCACCGCTGAACTGGGCCCTTCATCTCAAGCACTGCTCCGCTGGGCACCGCCGTCTCAAGAACCGCTGAACTGGGCCCTTCATCTCAAGCACTGCTCCGCTGGGCACCGCCGTCTCAAGCACTGCTGAACTGGGCCCTTCATCTCAAGAACCGCTGGCCCATTGGCGGAAGGGGCAGGCCCGCATCTGTGTCGGGCAGGGCTGCACGAAGCACTCTGGGCACTAGTCCCCCTCCAGTACCAGTGGAGACTGTTATCCACTTGAGAGACTGTGGCTTTGCACTCCCCAGGATGGCACAGTGGGCAACCCACCCACTGTAGAGACTTGAGAGACTGTGGCTTTGCACTCCCCAGGATGGCACAGTGGCCATGGAGGCCCCTCGTGGATCTGGCGTCGTGGACTCACCTGGCTGAGGTGCCCCCCCTTCCCTTCCCCCTGAGGTGCCTGTAGTTTTCCTATCTGATGCCCCTGCAGTGTTCTCTCCGTTGGAGGCAGGTATCCTGTGTGGGCTTTGCCCATGTGTTTTGGCCCAGTGGCCCACGAACAATGGCTGATAGACATATCGGACTGGACAATTTATGTATATAAAATTATTGATGTGTGATATATTTTATACTCAGTCTTACAATATAATTCTAAATTTATAATCATTTCCTTTTGCCTTTGCATTCTTCCGGGGGGTTTGGGGGGGTAACTCTGATGTGTTGCTATGCATTGATGTGTGTGTTGTAGTGGGTGAGGGTGGGGGTGGGTGTGTCGCGTATGTGTGTCCCCGTAATATTTTCTCCTCCCCCCTCCCCTGTGTCGTAGGTGCAGTACTCACCGTTGTCTTCTGCGCCGGCGTTCGTGCTCCTGGTAGAGGAGCAGGAAGACAATGGCTGGTAGGATGTGGAGTTCGGGTTCCATGCTGTCCAGATTCCTCGTGGGGTGTATGGAGGTGAGCGTTTTCCGTTTGAAATGTCTGTTTCCGCCGTGTTTTTATCAGCGGGGCTACCGCCCCGGAAAAGGTGGCGGATTGGTGGGTTGTGATAGGGTGGGCGGTACATTGTCTCCCGCCTGTCTGTTGGTGGTGACCTCCGCACTGTTTGTTTGTCCCGCCGTGGCGGGCGGTGTGTTAAAGTGGCGGTCTCTGTTGGCGGTTTCCGCCAGGGTCGGAATTGCATTTTTTTTACTGCCAGCCTGTTGGCGGTTTTGCCGCCGCTTTAACACCGGCCGCCAGGGTTGGAATGACCCCCTATGTCTCTCAATATGACATATTATTACACCAATCTAATACGTTTTCAATATTTCATATATGTTAATCACTCATTTAGTACAATTCGTGAATTCTGGTGGCCATTCTCCGAGATCACAATTTCAAACGTGCACAGTATTTTTCTAACAAGCGTTGAGTCCACAAATATAGTAGATACCCAGAATTGCAGGGTCCTGACCATTCAACATAAAAGTCCATTTACTCTGAAATAATAACGCATGCCTACATTCACCAGTACCCGCAAATAAAGTGTCAGTGTGCAATTTTGGCCTATACTTACACAAAGCTTCCCTAAAGATAATTTCCCTTGTGTCTTAATTGCAGTGTAAGCATTCTCATTCTTGTAAGTCCTTTTCTCTGAGCCTTTTTCTAATTTCTCTCTTAATGCTTTTCTCCTATTGTCAGCATGACCTAAGAAGCTCTTCTCTAAAGGTGCAAGCAACCATGTTAGATTATTTTTATGAGCATGAGCTGTCCCAAATGTTAGTGTATGCTCAAAGAACCCTCTAACCAGTACTATGTCATGATCCTTAGCTACTCTACTCAAATACCTAATAATAGGAATGAACGAAAACACTACATCGTGATTTGAATACAAATATTGGATATACTCCTGATCATAGAATCTTGTTAGTAGCAGACTGCAAGTTATCCTGTATGTTAATGGAAGACTATGGTAAGTAACTCCTTCCTCGACTGATGAAGGAATTTGCGTACACACAAGACAATCCTTTGCATCCATTGTCGCAACATACTCACTCAACAAGCAATAGAAGACGTTAGAAGAAAGTTCTCCTTGAGCATTAGTATAATCATGCAAATATTTCTCATCAAGCTTAAACTTCTCCAAAGCCGTTAGTGTAGTAGTCTCAGAAGCAGAAGTATGGTTGGCTCCCTTCACATCAAGAACAGACATACCCACAATCACTACTATAAACAAAATCCCACACATAATTGCCAATCCAATGCTCATACATTTACAGCGCTTAACATCATTAACCTGGTTATTGAACACAGCCATGATCTTTAAAGAATCAGAAGGCAGAAGTAACTTTAGAAAAGTGCATCCAAAATCAAAAATCGAAAAAAATAGACAATTCTTCTTTCAGCAATTCAGTTTCACATCCAGGAACCCTTTTCCTTGTCAAAAGCGATTAGCAGCTTGTCTCATCTGGTTTTTCAATGTCAAATCACGTTATCAATGTTCTTTCTATTTTATTTTCAACAGTCTCTTTCCTCAAGATATTTTCAAATTTGTTTCAACAATTCAGTTCCTTGATCACCTTCAGGTCACATCAAAATATTGACTCGGAACTTCCATATCAGAACAAAAAAACATAAACTTGTGTTGCCATTAGTTTGTAGTTGCGGACGCCCACTCAGAACCTGCATATCTTTGACTTGCTATTCACTTTCTCTTCAACTTTCGATCTCCACACAGCTCTCCTTCACTTAATTCTTTTTTTCTCATTGATCAACAACCACTTTCTTCCTTTTCTCTACTTGCTACTCAGGCCAATTATCTTCTTTTCTCGAACCTTCCGTCAATATTTTCTTCAAGATTGGACTAGTCTATTTCTCCTTTTCTATGGTGTTTTCTCTTGATGGACCTGCAACAGGCTCAGGAGGCGTCAGATCACCTTGACTTTGATCCAGCTCTACTCCCTCCCCTTCTTGGTCTGGCACTGGCTCTGTTTGTCTCACAGAATTGTCTACTTCTGGAGAACGCCTGCTGTGCTAGGCTCTCCAGCTGCATCCATCGAGATTGATTCACCAGCACCTTCCTGTAACTCCTCACTTTCGTCTCTTACAGTGGTGATAGAACCATCTTCCACAAACTCTGGTTCAACTTCAGGTTCTCTTTGTTCCTTTTCTAGTTCAGGTGCTGCAACTTGCTTTGCATTTGTTGGTGCTCTCAACAACGCTTCTTCATGATCTAGTGGACATGCCACTTTCTTCGTGTGACTCGTGTGAATCCAGTTCGGGATTCCTGCACAATTCACAGCTGTCGTAGTTGTCAAGATCACCTGGTAAGGCCCTCTCCAACATGGCTCCAAGCACGTCTTGGGACATGTTTTTGAACAACGACCCAGTCGCCGGCTCTCAGGTTGTGTCCTGGATCGTGAATTGGTGGCAGTGTGGTGGCCTCCACATGCTGAAAGAGCGAACCACATCAGCTAGACCCTTGCAGTAATCCAACACCATATCATCTATAATATTGACAAGTGCACTGGCTGGAACTGCTGGCAACCTCATTGCTCTGCCCACAAGAATCTCATGGGGCGACAGTCCTGTCTTCCTGTCAGGTGTATTTCTCATTGACATCAACACCAAAGGCAATGCATCTGGCAATTTCAGATTCGTAGCTGCACACATCTTGACAATTCTTGATTTCAAAGCACCATTCATCTGCTCCACTAGTCCTGATGCTTCAGGGCGGTAACTACAATGTAACTTCTGCTCAATGTTTAGTGCTGCACACAAAGGTTTAATCTTATTATTGAAGTGCATTCCCCTATCTGACTCTGAAGAGATCGGAAAACCGAAACGTTGTATCAACTCTTTAACAACTTTGCTACTGTGAGGCCATCATTCCTTCTTGTAGGGTACGCTTCAATCCAGTGACTAAAAATGCACACAATCACCAGCACGTATTTCAAACCTCCACACACAGGCATTTCAATGAAATCCAATTGCATTCTGCTGAATGGACCTCCTGCTCTTCCAATGTGGATTCACCACAGTCCCTTCCCCTGCATTTAATTGCTGACAAATAAAACAGCGATGGCATACTGCTTCTGCTGCCTGTTTAAACTTGGGGTTAAACCAATCAATTTTAAACAAACGAACCGTGGCATCCCATCCAATGTGTGCCTGACCATGATAGTATCTTGCCATTTGTGACAGTAAACTATTTGGAAAAACCATTTGACCCTCTTCTGATACTCATAGCTTATCCAGTCTCTGGACACATTTCATCTTAAGCCATGACCTTTTTTCCTCCTTGTCAACATTGCTTTGTAAAGTTTTCAATTCTTCCATTGTGTCAAACACACATAATGCAAAACTTGTACAAGTGGTGTCTTCTTCAGACATCAATTCCCATTTGTCCTTGAATGATATACAGTTCAATGTGCAAAATCTTGTGACTTGATCCGCATATCCATTTCCCAGTGACAAGCAGTCCTGTGAGTTTAGATGTGCACTGCATTTCACCACGGCAATTTCTTCAGGCAATTGTATTGCATTCATCAACTCTTTTATTTTTTCGCCATTTCTCACTGGTGAACTAGTAGGGGGTTAGGAAACCTCTTTGGAATCACAATTGAACAAAATCATAAACAATTCCAAATCCGTATTGGCTATCCGTATAGATAGTGACTTTCAGTCTAGCAGACACATGGCACGCTCTAGTAAGAGCAACCAATTCGGCTACTTGTGCGGAATATACTCCTCGAAGCCAAGAACCTTCTAAAGTACCTGTGATTGTGCACACAGAATAGCCTGCTCTCAATGTTCTTGTACCATCCCTGAGACATGAACCATCAGCAAAGACAATTTAGTCATTTTCTTCCAATCGAGTATCTCTGATGTCAGGTCTTGGTTTTGTGCACAACTCAGTTACTCAAGACAATCATGTTCAATGTCTTCCTCCTTTTCAATTTCAACAGTATCACTTGGAAGTAAAATTGCTGGCTTCAGAACTGTACATCTGTTCAGGGTTAGATTTGGAGCACCTAAAATACTAGTCTCATAACTTGTCAGTCTGGCACCAGTCAAATATTGAGTTTTTGTCCTTTTCAGTAAAATCTCAACTGAGTGAGGGACCATTACCATCAGGGGATGTCCGATCACTACTCCCTCGCATTGTGAAAGACTTTGACCAACTGCAGAAACTGCACACAAACAACCCAGTAAGGTTGCTGAACTGGGTCCAAGGTAGCTGAAAAATATGCTAGTGGGCGATAAGTACCTCCATGGACCTGTGTCAAGACAGACAAAGAACGTGCATCACGTTCATGACAAAACAATGTGAACGGTTTCGTGTAATCAGGCATACCCAACGCTGGAGCTCTGCACAGACTCTCTCTCAACTCAGTGAACGCTTTAATCTGTTCCTGGTCTAATATTATGGGATCAGTGACATCCTTATGTGCCAGCTGCTGCAATGGCTTTGAAATCTCAGCTAAGTTTGGAATCCACTGATGACATTAACCTACCATTCCCAAAAACATCCTGACATCTCTCTGTGAAGTCGGAGGACTTCTCTGCAATATTATTGTAATCTTTTTCTTTGGAAATTCTCCTTGACCATTTCTCGATTTGGTGACCCAAATATTTCACTGCTTTCTGACAGTACTCGAACTTCAATGGTGATACCTTGTGACCATACTTTCCCAAATGATTCAATAGGGCAATTGAGTTGTACTTACGCTCATCCCTTGTTTTGGATGCAATCAGCGAGTAATCAATGTATTGTACTAGAGTCGATTGAAACGGTAATTCCAATGACTCCAAGTTCTTTTTCAAGATCTGATTAAACAAGGATGGTGACTCTGTGTACCCTTGAGGAAGCCTGCACCAGCTGTAGACTCTGTCTAGGAACTTGAAACTAAAGAGAAACTGAGTATCCCCATGAAGAGGCACAGAAAAAAAAGCTTATGACAAAGCAACCACTGTGAACCATTCTGCAATACATGGAATCTGGAACATTATTTCTGCTGGATTTGGCACCATGGGACAACGTTTGACCACCATGTCATTTACTTTTCTCGAATCCTGTACAATTCGCACCTTCTCACATGGCTTCTTCAAACCCATTATTGGTGAATTACATGGGCTGCTCAGCACTTCTTTCAAGACTCCCTGCTTCACAAAATGTCCAACGATCTGTGCCACGTTCATCAAAACATCCTGTGCCATATTGTACTGTGGAAGCTGTGGAAACACTACATTTGGCTACAAAGTAACCTTAATCGGCTCCACTCCCTTGATCAGACCCACTCCTTTACCTGTCAGATCTCACACGTTCTCCTGTACTGTTCCCTACAAATCAGAATGAAGCTCTTTTACTGTAAACATTGGAAAATGCTCAATCAATGGGTACTCTTCATTGGTAGTTTCACTCACAGTTTCTGGAGTTAGTTCTTCTTCATCAGCACTATCTGTCTGAATCTCTATTTCAGCAATTGAACAAGTAATTGAACATTTGGCCTTGCACAATAAGTCCCTTCCCAGAAGGGATACTGGACTTGATCACTGACTACAAACCTATGCCGTCCTTGGAAGTTGCGAATCTTGACTTGCACTGGATCGGTTATCGGATTTGTCAAATGCTTATTCACTACGCCCACAACCTGAACTGTTCTGCCTGAAAGAGGTAAGTTCGGAACTTCTGCACTCCTCACTATAGAGCGCCTAGCTCCTGTGTCCACCAAAAATGAGACCTTATGACCCATCACCTTCCCTCTCACAAACGGTCCTTTCTAATGTACCTTTAAGGAGGATGCAAGCATACATGGCTCCTCATCTGAAGTATCACTCATCCATTCACTGTTTGTTTCATTTTCAGTGTGTAACGGGAATGCGTGCACTGTGTTACCACTTCTGTCTTGTCTCTGACCCGTGATCTGTTGAGTAAGCGCCACCTGTTGCTGCTCCATCGGGGCTTGAGGTATCTGCATTTGCTGTCTAGGTCCCATGAGGACCTGCTGCTGCACTGGTTGCACCTGTGTCAATTGTGCGCGAGGCATTTGCACCTGCTGCATGGGTTGAACATTTTGCATCTGATTCATGTTATTCTGAAAATGTGGATTAGGACCTCTCATTCTTGGTACTCTTACTTTTTGAAATTTACTGACATCACCATTTTGCTGAACAACACCTTCCTGCACCATCATCGGACACTCCCGCTTCCAATGTCCCACGGCTCCGCAAATGTGACACAGTAAGATTTTCTTCAACCCATGCACATCATTCTGCACCACTACAGTACATAAATCTGGTCTGCGATTCATAGTGACTTCACGACCCCTACCTCTCATCTGAGGCTGGAACATGACAGTTCCCTGTTGCTACGGTAACTGCTGCACAAAAGTTCGCTGCACTCCTGTTTGAGCTGCGTTAATCTGCATCACCATTGCCTTCAACTTTTTTCTGTTTCAGCTCAATCATGTCACAACAGTATTTTGCATACTGCAACACCTCATTAATCAGCTTTGCCTGCCAACAAATCAAATGACTCTTAATCATCTGACCTATTTCAGGTCTCAGTCCTTCCACGAACCTGAACACAAAATGAAACATGTCTTTCAGCTCAATCGCTTCCTTGCCCCTGTTCTCCTTGAACTCCTTCAACAATCTCTCATAGTACGCATGTATCTTTTACCTCTTGCACTGTCCTGTCAATTCTCTGCCAATCAAACTTTTTAGGCAAAATTCTCGTCTTCTGGAATTCAATCACTTTATAATAATACTTCATTACTTCGGGTGATGGTGCACCTGTAGTTCTATCCCTTTCTGGTTCACTTGTCGGCCAGTCTACTGCTCTCTTAGACTCAACCCCCAGATCAGCTGGAACCACTATCTCCAACAAAGTATTCAGGTCTTCCCACAGACATTTCGAAAGCTTCACAAACCTGTCTGCTGATACCACTCAACTGGTTTCTCCCTCAGTTTTGGATAATCATTTGTGAACAATAGAATATCACTTCTGTGCCAAGGGACATGAACAAACTGCCCTCTTGGAATCTCCAGCATTGGTAAAATTTGTACCGGATCGTTATCCTTCTGTACAACTTCAGACCCTTCTTGTGAATCTCGTTTCCTCTTATCCTTCTTTTTTTGCCAATCTTCCTTCCCACTTTTCTAATTCTCCCCAAATCTGAGCAATCTGCAATAATTCTTTAAGATGCGTTTTCATTCTGGCTGACCTCATGTCTTCAAAATCCTTTGCCTCAAAATCTAATCTGTAGCTTCTTTTCAAATACTTTGTTTTCCCTATTTCTATATCATGTTTTTCTGCTAAGCCTGCTAATCTTTGGTGTATCTTGCTCACCTCTGTTGCGATTCTCGGACATAAGTATCTCAACTCTTCTTCGGTATCGGATTCTAGCCTATTCACCCCCATTGATCCTTCGACCAGTTCAGGTATTTCCATACTCAACCTAACATGATCAATCTGCTCCTCACCTTTGGACACATTCTGTGGGGTGTTCAAACTATCTTACCACTCATTCAGCTGTTGTGCTGTCAATCCATGTAACGTAATGTTATTCACATTTGGTGATGGCACCTGTTGTACTACTGCACCTGGAGGTTGCAGTGTTAAAAGCTTCAAGCAATGGGGACATCTCCTGTCCGTCGGTTCACATAGAAGCTTCAGCTAAGCACATTTTGTTAAACAATGAACAGTTCACGGTTAGTTCATCTTGTCAGTATTTTTCCATTGAACATTAAGAAATTCAGCTTCTGCAAGAGGCCTGGCAAGACTAGGTCAAGACACTCGCTAAGTTAAGGCCTACAATTAATGGAAACATAGATTATATCTCTCAATATGACATTATTACATCAATCTAATACGTTTTCAATATTTCACATAAGTTAATCACTCATTTAGTACAATTTGTTAATTCTGGTGGCCAGTCTCCGAAGTCACAATTTCAAACGTGCACATTATTTTTCTATGTTAATCATTTTCTACCAATTTCATTATTCAAGATACATAAACATTCATTAATATTTTCTAATTAAGTCATTTGCGTTAACAGTGGTTTTGGCTTTCCTGACTTTTATCTCTATTATCTTGCTGCCCAGAGTCAATACTCACATCATTGGTATCATTTAGATGCCAGTGTCCCATACTTGAGGCCCAAGCGAGATCAATTGGATGGGCTCCTCCATTCACAACTATTACCAAGAGGCATTCTGTAAGATCCCCCCGATGTCCAAACCGTGTCCACAACTTGCTCGGAATGGCACAGATTGCAACAGATGCTGGGCGGTGGACCCCTCTACTCCATTGCCCTTCCGCTGTGCAACAACCCATTTTCCTGTTTCCAGGGAAATACTAGTGCAGCGTACTCTTCACCATCATAATTTATCTACTACGGGGATCTCTTTCTTGATAGCCATGTTATGCACCCAACTGCCAACAGCACCAGCAGAATATCTCCTACATGGATCTCTTCAACTTTCAGAGACTCCACAATAATCTCCAGTATCTTCTCCCTTCATACCCATTGAATCCTGAGTTCTTCCCACCGTTGACACATGTGGTAACAGATGTGTAGGGTGACCATTTGATCTCCCATCTATACAATTTATGTGTCGCCATGAAACCTGACACAACGCTTGTGTGTGGGAGATATGGGTGGGGGACAAGGGATTCCCCTTGCTGACAAGATTTGGACTTATAGCTGCTCCTAAACCCAGTGCATCTCGATTAATTATAGGCACAAACTATTGCATTTTAAATTCTTCCACCCTTGATACCTCTCTCCATCAGACATTGATAAATTTGGCCCCAATAGAACTGACCACTGCCTAAAGTGTCATTCTCTGGGTGGCTACTTCACACATTCGACCTGGACATGTCCAGAGATTTATAGATATTGGACATCTATCTTCACACATGTTTCTTCTATGCCAGATTGAATTAGCACCCAACCTTCTTGCTCTTATGGGCTACACCAAGGACATCCGTCGCTCGTAGCACCTCTGGGCTACACCAAGGACATTCTGCGCTCGTCACACCATCTTGCCTCCATCACCCTTTTGTTAGGTGAACATGAGATTGCCTTACATTGGGGTGGCCGCAAGACTCCCATTTCCTCATAGTGGCTTAAAAGCATGACCTACTGCAACAGTGTTAGCAACAACTACACATTCCTTCAACCCTCATGTTGCGACCCGGAGACATCTGGCAACTACCTCTGCACCAATGAGCATGGCTCCTCAGATTAGACCCATTTCTTCTCCCTACATACATGTTGATTTAATAATGCCACACTATTCCACTTTCTCACAGTGTGGTTATATATGATTACTGCTTTTTATTGTATTACTAACCATGATACTATCCTATACTGCTAGTGCGTTCTTTTGACATGTCTTGGGGATTTGACCCACAGCAGCTAGCTCTTGTTGTTTGTTTGTTACTCTCAAAATTTAAAAAAGACATTAAAAAAAATATCAAGATAACTCTTGTGATTAATTTTCGTGCTAGAGACAGAGATCAGAGTTTTATCTAGTGGCAGTTTTAAGTTGCCATGCAGTAGCTCAGAGGGTTTATACACTTGCTGCAAAGAACCTGTACCATTCAGATTTGTATTTTAGGGGCGTAGCTGAGTTGATTACTGCTTTTGTCATAGAGATCCCTTTGTTACTGCAGTTCACAAGATACAAACATAATACAGAACAGTGACTGTTACAAATTGTTGTAAAGAGCTGCATGCAAACTGCATAAAATATGTTCAGGTATTATGGGGGTTATTACAACTTTGGAGGAGGTGTTAATCCGTCCCAAAAGTGACGGTAAAGTGACGGATATACCACCAGCAGTATTACGAGTTCCATAGGATAAAATGGACTCGTAATACGGCTGGTGGTATATCCGTCACTTTACCGTCACTTTTGGGACGAATTAACACCTCCTCCAAAGTTGTAATAACCCCCTATGTTTTTTGTCACCATTTTTCATTCTCTATTCCTAATGTTGCTAAAAAGGGTTACTTTAGGTAGATATACATTCTTATCAGTAAAGCCAGCTTTCACTGGTGCTTTGAAACAAATAAAATGTATATGAGAGTGGGGCTATGGAGGGGCACTTTTGCTTGCTGGTAGTGAGGAAATCTGATGAGGAGATCATGGGCTGTGCCAAAAATTATCGTCGTACTGGGTGCCACCAGCCCTAAAGCCAGGCCTGTCTGTCACAAGTGTGATGAATATCCTGTACTCATAGAATGTAATGGGAATGTAATACGGAAGACGGGATATCTTCCATGTTTGTGACAAAATATTCCCCTCCACCAACATCTAAATCAAGCCCTAAGCCTTGTCCTCAGGACTCTTCCTTGTGACAATTTACAAAATAAAATAACAAGAGGTGCCAAATAAAAGTGTAGGAGGCACCTCAAAAACATTTCTCAAAATACAATCAGTTTTAAGTCTAATATGCACAAATTTATGTATATCAAAAAGGGAATATATTTCACAATTGAAATCCTCACAATGTATTCCCCAAACAAATAAGGTTCATCTTTTGACAAATAAGAATAAAAGGACAATGGGCCATATGTACGAACACATTTTCCCATAGACACAGAATGGGCAAAACTGCTTGCTACATCTGGCCCAATGTACACAAAATCAGTTTAGTGACAGCTTCATTGAATTAATATGAGCAATTCAGCGCAATGGGTCATTGTACAATCCTCCAATGCCAAAATAAAGATATTTCTCCTTGTTACGCCTGCCCTGGGGTAGGTGTATGGTGTTGACGCATTTCCAGATTTACATGTCCTTGTTAATCTGGTAATGTGTCACCATCCAATCCATAGGGGTTGCATTGAAAAACCCACCACAACAGCCATGGAATGCCCCCCATGCAGAGTAAGGCAACACTGCCATTTGTGCTGTCTTGCCTTACTACATGTCTATACCGCCATCAGAAGTCACTCAAATTGCCTTCGCCTGGCCTCATAAATAGAGGTCTGAACTCTGTGCCACCAGAGCATCAAAACAAATGTTGCATTGGTGGTGCATGGGGCTTGTGAATATGCCCCATAGACCCTAGCATGAAACTATATTACACACAACTGCACTGATGTGTGGTGTGTAAGCACACAAGCGTAGCCTGCCACGGTAGCCAACACCCTAGCTCCTGTTATGTGAAAAATCTCAGGGGGGAAGCAGGTGATGCATAAGAAAGGGACATGTGTGTTTCTTAAAACAATACATGGTGTGTGAGACTGGTGGGCCCATTGTAGTGTTGTTCAATGTAGGTGTGGCGGGGCACTTTGAACTGGCACTGTGTTTAGATGAAGGCACATTGCTTAGCAAGGAGGTGATAAGTGGTGTGTGTAGTACATGGTAGCGTGAGCAATACACATGCACTGATGTGTCTGATAGTGTCACACATCTGTTGCAGCTGGGAAGGGATTGCATAGAAGTGGACATAGGGGTTCTACATCCCACATGTGATGCAGACCAGGGGGAAAGATGTAGAACGAGTCCAGAGAGAGATGGTAGAAGAAACATTGCACTAGGCTACATATGTCAAAGTAGGAGGATGCGAAACTTGGAATTCATAAGTGACAGGATGAGCTAGGTTACTGCAACTATGGCAGTATTCTGTGATGTATGAGGCTGAGAAGTATGGGTTTAGTTGTGTGGCAAACCAGGGTAGGGACTTGTCACAAATCCTCAAAAGTACTAGCATGTGTGGGTACAGCCTGAGATATTGCTCACAAATACAACCATCAATGTTAGGCATTTGGAAGTGGTGAATTTAATTGTAGGCTTCCATGTCACCTGTGAGTCAATGTATGATCAGGCTTCTATCTGTGTGTTACAGTAATTGGAGTCACTGAGCCTAAATGAGTATTGCCAGAGGAGTCATGTGCATGTTCAAGTGAGTTGAGCTGAGTCGCACAATGTGTGATACTCAGTAGATAACCATCTCTGGCAATGATGAAATGGTGTGAGTGTCAGTGCTAGCTATCTTCCTAGTTTTGCTGTGAATATCCCCTAAGTTAGCATACAGTGGCTACTGTTTTCACAGATAGAACAACCATGGTAAGTACATGCACATGCACATTCCTGCAGTGTAGCAAGCTTGCTTGCAGTGTAGAGTAGTCTTGATACATGACCAATATGAACCTTGCACACTTGAATGCACAATTTGCATGCAAGACAGCACAACAAGGCAGACTTCTATAGTGTAGGGTATGTAAGGCTGACAGCAGGATCAAATTGAATATATAAATAAATACATATCACTTTCATAGGATCTGTAGACTGAGTAGTGGCCAAAGGGAATGCTTGGCACCCTGGTGAGTTGGGGCAATGTTAATGCAATGTGCACAGTAGTGCTGTAAATACATGAAAAATCATTATGTATAGCCATTATGGAAAGAAGAGCTAATCTCCAAGTTTGATGTGTACCTTCAGGCCAACATGCTATGTAACTGTGTTGCAATGTGGTATGATGCAAACAAACAGCCTGGCGGACATCGCTGGTGTCGTTAGGCATAGGCAACAACAACAGCCCTGCCAGTGAGACTCCAGTGAGGTTGTCACCCAACTGGGGGCTATATTCACCATCCTTTAATCTATGGTGCAGAAGCAGGACTCCTATATTACAACAATGGGTGCTTTTCAGTGACATTGTTGCTGGGCTGACAAGCTAGCAGTCCCTTCACATCCCTGTGCTGGCTTCCTTGTTGGCACAGGAAAATGCTCTGGCCTACCTTCTCTAAAGGCAATTTTCTTCTTTTCTACACTGGAATATTCCTCTCCTTCACATGTCACATGACATGTATCTCCCATGGACTCTGTCTGGAAATCCTTTAGTTCTAAAACAATGTTGGGGTTGTTGCTGCAAGAACTGGTACTTTGATTCAGCCTAATTACACACCTATAAATAAATGCACTATCCTTAACCTGTGCGTTGTATGTCTGTTGCTGATTGGAATAAGTACAAAAAACACACATCCTACTATCTAAAGGGAATTGTGTGTCATGGGCCCTTGGAAAATTTTACACATGCCAATGGGAACAGTAAATGTGAGCCCTATGTGCATCTAAACTAGCAAGTAGGTGCCTGCAGTCACAAGCATGAGGTGCCACAATTAGCAATTAGACAATGGTAAGGGTGAATTAAGTTTCCAGGCAGATGGGGGCCATTTCCAATGATACTAGCCAGAAAACAACACTGATATGACAATAGAATAGTGCAAGGGTGAGTGTGTAAGTGGCTGGTATCAGGGTGTGAAACAACACATTCTTAATTTGTGACTATGGTTTGGCATACTCATCATACAATACATGCAGCATAATGTACACACACAGTGCAATAGTAGGTGATAAACCTATTTTGGGTTGTGTGTTCATTCACATCAAGAGGGACATTTACAGCGCACAATCATGTTTGAAGATCCCTTAAGTGACTCTATTGCGAACTTTCCAGAATCTTGTCCATTGGTATCTCACAAAGTTACATATATATAAAAACACTGCATGGAAACCCTACAGCATGTGCTTAAAAAAACTTAAGCATATATGATAACTCCTACGCAGTAAATCATTAAGCAGTCCCGAAAGTGGAAAACATTGTTTATTATTAGTATTATGAAAGTTTTAAAATCTAAACCTATCTACACTTCACTAACTAATCCAATCTAAACTATGACTAAACTAACCTTTGCTTACTAACCTACACTACCTTAACTTAACTCTATCTTAACCTACTTAGCCTTAACTTACACTACTTTACAAATATACTGCTACAGACATATTAAACATAAACCCACTACCCCCTTTAATGCACATACTCACACAACCATAAACTACACCTATAAGCAAACTAGCTAAACATTAAAGTCTAAAGAAATACATATTTGTTTGTATTTTTTTTTTTTTGTATTTGTTTTATAAACATATCTAAATATCAACCCCAAACACTAAAAAACCTACCCAACCCCATTTTCACCTAACAACAACGCAATACTAGAATATCAAGCTTACTAATACTGTACTAACCTATGTCTATGCTACAACCTATGCTAAAATACTAATCTATAAAAGCAACATGTAAAAACAGGGGAAAGGCTAAATGTCTGAGGGAGGGCTATATCTGTGAACTAATCCAGTTAACAGACTGCTTCAACGTCTTCATAATCTGTTGCATATTCACCAGTATGGACTCAATTCCAGCCATCCTTTAAGGTCTGCAAGGTATTTCAGAGCCTGGGTTTAAAAATCCAATCCTACTTCCGGGGTTGTAGACAAGGGCTGTAGTGCTTGGGCCGGATGAGCTGTTGATGAGCCCGAAAATGCCAATGCTCCTCCTCCATGTTGTACATCCACAGCCTCCTCTGGCTGATTCTTGTAGCCCTTGAGTTCCGGGCTTTGAGGTCCCAGCCACCTTTACTTCCACGTGTAACCTTCCCATGCTTCTGTAGGCCCTGGCAACGTGCCTGATGTGGTGGTATTGGTGAAATCTGATAGTAAAGGCCTTCTCTTGTTCTACAGTCATGTTGTTCTGATGGAGCGGAAGGAATTATGTAACATGTTGTCATCGATAGTAGGCTTAATTTTTTTTAAATATCACATGTGGCATGTCCAGCCAGAATAACATTTAGTGAATGAAAAATGACCAATGTTCATATAAAACATATGCTTTTCTTAATGTAACAATGCAAACATGTTCAGGTTCCCGCATTGTAAGTATCTGTAATGGCAGTGTCTGCACAAATAAACAAATAACCACAATAATACGGAGACTGATTAGGAACTATGATGTGTTGTACACATGGAATGGTAAACATGGCCCACCTAGGGACTCCCCGTGGTTTGTTATACAGCATTCAACAGGGTAAATTCTACGGTCAATAACCTATATCAAATTAATAATGTTAAGTAAAAGCATTGTGCCTCAGCATTGGATAAATGATATTGCAAATACACAAGGCCACACCCATTGCAGCATCGACTACCTCTGTGCCAGGTAATTAAAATATAGATGATGAGTGGCTAACTACCTCCATCAAACAGTCCTGTTAAACACTTCTCCAATATTGACGCAGAGAAATACCATGAACCCTAAAATAAAATTCAAGCAATCCTAGTGTCTCTCCACACATGTCATCAAAGATTCTTTTCCTTGATGCACATCACCTAAAACCATATCCATGTAATGAGTGCGTGCATGCACGCTATAGATCCCATATTTATAGATACCTTGTGCCATACCTTGCAAATATCCTCCAACTATGAATCAAGGGTGACAGGTTTGGTGGGAGCCAGTAGGAGTAAAGCCATCAGTAGAGGAAGTATGTAATTGGCTATATGCTGACAACACAGTGCAGACATGCATGTTTTCCTTTACACAGTGATTATTTTAGAAAACAATTCACTAATCAGGTATGATCAGGTGTTTAATACAGGACATTGGGTATATGAGGCCATGAGTTATGCATTTAACTGCATTATCATGTGTAGATTGGTGACATGTCCCATATTGACTCATACCTATTCTATCTGCACTGAAGTAGGAATCCTCACATCCTGTCAGGACCTGCCAGGCAAAATGTGCATACATTGCCGTGTGGACAACTGCACTAGCAATGTGCATCTGGCAGGCAGACTGAAGATGAACCGTCAAAAGCCATGTTCCAATAGAGTTTCTATATTACATCCTTAAAACTACCATGGCATTTTAGAAAATGATATTCTCTCGTCCAGTTTCACATAACAATGATATGCAAAAGTCTGAGGGATCCTCAGGTACTCATGAGGCTGGATTACAGTTGCAGTGCATCATGATAAATATGGCTTACGTGGTGAACCAAAGTAAATGATCACTATGAACAATGTACTTGCACACTCAGAGCAACACACAGGGATATGTAATTTGGCTAGTGAGATTGCTCTAATAAATGATACATTTCAACGTTGCCCCCTCACAAATACTTATGCAGCATCTATCCTAGGAAGGAATGTTGTTTTGTGAGGCCTAGCCTGCTCACATGGTCTCACAAGTTTATCTAGTTCCTAAATTTGGCTAGATGTCTAGCTACTAGTAGATGTATGGATCCCAAAACATTTTGATTTTTGAATGCTATTAATGTCTGATTATGCATTTAATCTTTCACCCTGTACCAATTGTGGTAGTAATGAGAGACATATTGTGCACGTATGGGCATAATATGATGTGGAGACACAAAAGTAGGACTATTACATTTGAAAAGATGTTCACTGTATATAGTTTCCCATAAACATGTAATGTTGATTAATGTTAATGGTGTCTGGGATATGTGTTATACCCCAACCCCCACTTGTGTTGTGCTCAGATTTGGACTTCTGCAAACATACCGTCTGTTGAAAGTCTCAGCCTATCTCATGCAACTTTTATGTCTTATATGTTTCGGAACTGTTTGTTACTTTCCTTCCATGGTATGGGTACTAGACAATTGACCTTATGACCATCCTGTTGGTATTGGAGATGATTTTGGTACATGTGCCATAAGCATCCGGAAGGCATTTCCGGTTCCGACGAGAGGCATTTCCGGTTCCGGGTTGCAGGGTCAGCGCGCCGGAGTACGGAAGCAGAGCAGAGCAGAGAGGAGCCGCACACAGCTCGCCCGCACCGGTGAGCCTCCCAGCCTCCGGATCACGGCTCACGGATCGCGGGATCAACCGGGTGCGCCATACCCATAGCTTAACTGTCAACTGAGCTGCCACTGGTGCCCCCAGCACAGTGACAGTGAGCAGAGGAGGACAGCGTCCCCCATCCCCTCCCCCCCTCCGTGGACCCCCGCAGAAGCGGCCCGATCGCGGGTGCGGCTTGCGGGGGGGCATAGGAGCATAGGGGGTCCTTTGCCTGTAAATCTTTGGGTGGCAAGAAGAAGAAAGGACCCCTCAAGGACGGCACACCAGGCATCAAGCATCAAGCATCAGGCTCAGGACACTTGCTATCGGCCCTCTTCTCCAGGCCAGGTGCTCCAGGTGCTGCCCGCGACCACCCAGCAAGAGGCAAGAGGCAAGTGAGCAACAGAGGGCGAAGGGAAGCAAGGGCGGCAGGCGAAGGGGCAAGGGGGGCAAGGAGGGCAAGGAGGGCAACAGGGCGGAGGGAAGCTGGTCCAGGCTCTGGTATTGGTCCCACTACAAGGGCACGCAGCACCCCCCACCCTGACCCACCCTGGTAGATCCACCAGGCAGTCCGTGGTCTCACCCCTCTTTGCCCTGCCCCTCCACCTGCCTTTTCCCAGGGCAGCAAGTGCCAGGTGCCGGAGAGATCAACACGACACAATAAGGACTGGCACGGTCCAGCATCTCCGGACTCAGGCCCTCAAAAACTCCCAAATTCCCTGAGGGTGATCGCACACTCAGATATCAACATCCGTTAGAGCCTCCTTTTGGAGTACGGCACTCCTAACTGCCTCAAAACAAAAAAAGGCCCAACAAGGCCCTTCTCCCTCACTCCAACAGCCCGCCCAAAATCATCCTGCTCCAAGGCAGCAAAAAAAAAACAATCATGAGATCAGGCAAAGCACGAGGCAGTATTACCAACCATCCAGCAAAACAAGGAAAGAGAAAAAGGAAGGGAAACCTGGCTCTGGATGAAGCAACCCCAAAAAGGAGAGCAAGCAGCGAACAGGATCTCCCCCAACCCCTCCCATGCAGGAGGCAAAACCCCAACAAAGGGCACATGCAGGGGAGGCGACCAAATTTCCAGCATGGAAGAAACGATCTGGGGGGAGCCCGGCTTTTGGAAACCAGCGACTCCGCCGGAGGGGGTTCCAGAGACCGTAGCCTCTCCCAAGCATCACAAGATAACCGATTGTTTCCCTACTGCTGGTACCATTGCCACCAGAAAAAGGTTCGACTCCCTGGCTCCAACCCAAACAAGTTTTGGGGAAATATCCCCACCCAGTCAAGACCGGCAACAGCAAGGAAGCAGCGAAAAGAAACTCAGAATGAATTCTCCTCCTCCCCCCCCTATCGCCAACAGTAGTGATCAGGAAAAATCACCCCACGAAAGTTGACGCATCAAGTATAGTTCAGGACAATGCGATGCCAGCTACCCCTTCACCAGGATCCCTCTACAATCCTAGGCAAGACTTAACTCTATGTAATAAACCCCTAGACGCCGCTAAATACCAATGGACATCTAGTCCAGCGAAATTACCCATCCTGGACTCAGAACTGGTAGCAATCGCAGAACATTTAGAACAAGAATCTCAGGAAGGTGGCCCATTATGTCAAAATCCAAAACTTCACTCATTCCCAATGTATAACTGTGAAAAAGAAGAACAGGACCTCTGGGGTATAGAACAGGTCATCACAAACGGGCCAGTAAAAACAGAAATAGTGACAGCTGCACAGAAAGTCCTCCATAAAACAACAATAAACAAAGTTCTATCAAGTGGTAACCAAGAGCCCAACTTAAAGTCACAAGCCCCTGTGGCAGTCAGGTCAGTAGAATTGTGGGCTGCAATCCTAAATTCAATGCAAGCAACGGTCATGGCGCTGCAATTTCATTCAAACAAAATGGACATTCAAGTTGACTTGCTAAACACCCTGGCAGTATTTGTCTCCGGGATTAACAGTACGTTGGAAAAATTAAACGCACGTATAACAAGGGCGCAAGCCACTCACTCTAATGACTACACAATTTGTTCCTGTAAAGAGGTAGTAGAAAAGATATCTCAACTGCCGCAAATCATAGAGGGAATACTTAAAGAAATCCGCTCCACCCGGAAGGATGAACATACATGGCCTAAATCACTCGCCACCATGCTAAAATCTACTCCGAGGGAGCAGAAACAAAAAGAGCAGCAGCCCCTTTCCTCCATTGCGCCCGTCTCATCGTTTTTAAGTGAGGAGAGAATATTGGCTGACAGCCACCAACTAGCAAGTGTCCACTGGGAACCCATGGTGAATCATCCTCCGCTACAGTCCAACAATAAGCCTGGGAACCCTGAGTTTCCCACAACTCGGACCCTCTCAAAAAGAGAACGAAAGCGGGCAAGGAAGGGAAGGAAGTCCGCCCAACCCCATCAACTCAACTCATCAAAGGACCCATCTAAAGACCATGCGACGTCAAATGGAGGGTATAATAGAAACATTACTACCCACACAAGTACAAGCTCTAACACAATAATAGATGTGACAACACTCCCAGCCACAGCAGACGTCACCCACTTAACAAGGTCCCCCCTGAGACCTTCCCGAAGCGATTGGCACTATAACGAACCTAAGACCAAGCCCCACAAGGGACCAGCAGAGCACAAAACCAAAACCCATTACGCCTGTGCTGCCTCCCCAACTAACACTGGTCAATATGGGCAGCAAGTCTGCCATTAGTCAGAGGGAAGATGGCTGTATGGAGCAAGACGCGCGCACAGAGCAAAATCAGTCACGTATAACAGACACGAATACCCTCCAGTTACTCTGGATTCCAGAATTCACCTCCAGGTCCCCCACAGATGCTCTTAATCGCTCTTCGATCTTAAGAATCATAAAAGCCTTACCGGATCTTCAGTTTGTAGCCTCGGAGGACCTGGCAGCTATAAAATTTATCCAAGCAAGAGGCAACCAACACACGGATCCAACACTCACCATCTTCTCGGCACCAGATATCCCAAAGCGGATCTTGAATAGAAAGGACCTATTGAAAGGCTGGGGCATTGAGGTAACCACCTACAAAGGAGACCGCTATCCAACTCCTTTACTAGCCTCACAACACCTGGGAACTCCCAAAGGCACATGGTCGGTTCTGAAAGTAGTACATCAGGCCAGCAGACCCATTGGAGAAAGGTGTAGTGAGGAGAATCCACCTAAGCACCCGCTGACAGTCCAAGTATGGAGAGAAGAAGGGAGGGAAAGAGTGGTCTTGGGTCAACAAAAGTATCCAGATAGGGAACGGGTAGCGACGGTTTTACCCCCAAGACCGATGGGCAACAATTGAATTGGTAAGGATCAACCCGCACACGGCATTTTATCCATTTGCTCCTGGAACTTCGGTGGCCTACGGTCAAAACTGGAAGATCCTGCAGTAATACATTTTTTCAGCTCCTTCGACATTTTACTCATACAGGAATCCTGGGCAATGGAATCAATACCGATAATCGGATTCATGGAATATCTTAGCCCAGCAACGAAAAAAAATAGGCCTGGAAGGCCAAAGGGAGGCCTCGCCATTTACATTAGCACCAGCCTTCTGGTAAAAATCTCTGAGTATAAGGAGGAAGATCAACCTTTCCAATTGCTCCAGCTAGACGATTGGGGGGAAAACACACAGGAGCCATTGATTCTGGTCAACACATACATCAATCCTAAAAATAAAAAAATTGAAGCAAACAAACTTTTAACTCAACTATTAAGGATAAAAGGAACAATAAAATCAGCATTCTGGTTAATGTCGGGTGACTTCAATCTCGGCTTATTCCACAACCCCATTGAGGATCACATCCAAACAGTTGTAAGAATGCCCGCCCAAACCCTCCCAAAAAAACTTAGGAAAGATAAAATTGGGGAGAGTTTCATACGCACCTGTGAATTAGTCGGCCTCTTCGCGCTAAACGGACGGAAGTGCCCGGATATTCCACCGGCATGGACAAGATTCTCTGGGAAGTCGGTCTCCTATCTAGACTACACGTTGGTGTCCCCTGCTTTATATAAGTTAGTAAACACCTTTACCATCATGGACAGCACGGAAAGCGACCACAAACCACAGGTATTTGGGATTTGTGCATTACAGCAAAAACCAGAGAAAGTGGCAGCCCTAAACGGGACTCTAGGCTCCGAAAATCTAAAGCGACTCAAATGGTCCTCTGACACCATTGAAAGACAAGCAGAAGAGGCCCTACGGAACCTAGAATCAACTATCACAAGTGGGGCAAAGTTGACAACAGTCTGGGAGAACTTTGCCCTCAACCTCATAAAAAAAGATTCCTTAAGTAACACGAGAAAGGGAGCACAATTGAATCACCGCCAAAGTTCACTTTTACCGCTGCCAGTGCGCAAAAGGAAAGCAGCAGTAGGTAAATTATTAAGGTCACTGCGTAAATGCCCAGATAATGGATCAAGAGAGCAAAGGAAATTGTATAAAAGGGTTCTATGGACCTTTAAAAAAGGCCAACAGGAGGCCCTGTGGGCCAAACTACATTTTGCGACCAAAACATCTGACTCCAAAAGATTTTGGAAAATCATCAATACAATAGACAATGGTGCAAAAGCAGGCAATAACGCAAACATAAAAGAGGAAGTATGGGTATCCCATTTAAAGTCACATCTAAAAGAATCGACCATCGAAGAAGGCCCCCAAATGCAGTTACATATGATTGGTGGGGATCCCAACACCCCTGAACCTTTGAAATTTACGGCACCAGAACTATTAAAAATCATTGGAAAGTCACGAATGGACTGTGTCCCTGGCCCCAATGGCTTACCGCAAGCACTATTTAAACAAGACACGGAAAGATGGGCCAATTTCCTGGCAGCAATGTTTAATGAAGTGATCACAACAGGCATTGTCCCGGCATCCTGGAAAGGCTCAATAATCCACCCCATATATAAGGGTGGGAGAGTGCTCTCCCCAAGCAACTACAGACTAATCGCTCTTTTAGACGTTGACCTCAAGTACTTTTCCTGCTGTGTGCTTAAACATCTAGAAGCCTGGATTACAGAGAACAATATTCTACCCTTTAATCAAACCGGGTTTACCAAGCACCAAGGAATATTAACAAATCTTATGGGGCTAGGCTTGATCATAAACAGAGCAAAAGCAAAGGGGACTCCAACTTATTTATGTTTTGTTGACTTTAAAGCTGCTTTTGACTGTGTCCCCCGTGGCAAAATGTGGGCCAAATTACTACAGTGGGGGCTGCCACACCCTATTCTAAATGCCATCAAAATGTTATACTCTGATACTTGGGTAAAGGTTAAATTGGGGGATGGCTCTCACCTATCCAGGGCAGTCAAAACAACAGTGGGGGTGAAGCAAGGCTGTGTATTGGCTCCAACACTCTTCAACGTGTACATAGCAGATCCCCCCGCCAAGTTAAATGGTCACTCATTCCACTCTCCATCACTGGGCGGTCAACAAGTATCCAACCTACTATATGCAGATGACCTACTACTAATCAGTAATACCAGAATAGGCATGCAGAAATTGTTAAAGGCATTAGAAGAATACTCAGGTTCTAATGATTTAGAAATTAATCATAAAAAATCTAAAATGATTACCTTAAACCGCAGGCCAACCACCCAAGGTAAATGGCATATGAATGGGAAAACCCTAGAGGAAGTAACATCATACAGATACCTAGGATTGGTGGTAGATGCTAGAGGTAATTACACGCCACAAAAAGAGGCTATAAAAAACAAGACGCAGGCCCTTACTTACGCCTTTTGCAAGCTAGCAATTTCAATCTGTGGTCATGCTCTGAACCCACTGACAGCTGTAATGAGAGCAAAGCTACTTCCATCTATTACCTATGGGACCAAAATAATGAGGGGGATGGAAGTAGGTCTTCTGGATAAACTTCTGATAAAAACCTATAAGTGCGTTTTTTCGGCTGCCCGGATGTGCATCACCAGCCCAGGTCAGATTGGAATTTATGCTGGTCAAACAGTCGCTAGCCCGACCAGCAGCATACAATAAATTATGCTACAAACTGAGTCGCGCTTCAAAAGGGCCTTTAGCCAATCTAGTCTGGCAGGAAATTATCCTAGAAAGAGAAAGAGGGAACCCCAACTACATAAGGTATCTAGAAAAAAGTAAGAATCTTTTGAACTTAGATGATGTATGGAACCGGTCTCTACCCATCCCCGTTTTCAATAAAGCAGTGAATAAAGCAAGTAAATTACAGAGCTTGTTAGAAGATAAGATCTCATTGGCCAAAAGGGAGCATAGTTGATTGATTCTTAACTCCTACAAAACACTTAAAGAATCACCACTTATGGCTGGCCCCTACTCACGGAAAATCAAGCAATCCTTTCTCAGACTTAGGCTGGGTGAAGTCCCTACTTTAGACCTCATGCCAAAATGGAAGAAGGAGCGGCAAGTAGGCTCCCAGGAGTGCCGTCTCTGTCATCTAGCAGATGAAAACTTGATGCATGTGGTCTACATTTGCCCAGCCCTGGCGGCCGAAAGGAGACTCTTACTAAAAAAATAATTTAACGGTTTAAAAATTAGATCTTGCAGACAAGCATTAATTGCAGCCTTTAACCCTCGAAATACAATATTGAACATTAGGCTGGTTCAATTTTTGGAAATTTTCACTCTAAAAACCACAGCCTCTCGAAATAACCAACTCAGAGGGAGGACAGAGACAATAGCGAAATCCCTATAACCCGCTTTGAACATCTTAAAGAAGGGAAGGCTCCTAGGTAGTCCATTGGGTTGTTTAGCTTGTGTCATAATAAAGTCTGGTACCAACAACCAGACTTAAGTAGGGGTAAATAAAATCGATAGAAGGTCTCTTCCCACTTTGCCCTATTTTTACCAATACCTCATTGGGTTACTGTTTATATTTCTTTGTGGAAGGAAAACTTCAAATATCATTTCATTTTAAACACAAGATTTTATTTGGCGCAGTTTTTTTTTCTGTTACCTTCAATAAGATTGTTCTGTTGCCCTATTATCAATGCCTTATAGCACTAGTATGTTTTTTATTAAAAAAAATATGTGGAAGGAAATTTTACTTACCATTTCACCCTAAGCCAAAGAACTGTAAATTGTCTTTTTGAACTAAAATTGTTCTGTTATTGTTTACGTGGAAGGAAAAGTTTTATGGTTTTAATTAACTAATAAACTTGTTATTATCTCTCTGGTTCAGTGGGCCCCTCAGGCTTCTCGGCACTAGTGCCGCTGCACCTGCTGTACCATAAGCATCCACACCATAGCTGGCCAAACCTTACCACAGCAGATTTTAAGCCATTAATCAACTGGGCCTGCATACAATGGCAAGAAACAGACATTGACATTAGTCCTTATCTATTACACATGCCACTTTGTACTACTTCATTTGTGATTTTATGTGTAAGGAAAATTGTTTACAGGTGAATGATGATACTCCTTATACATCTCAATGCTACCAATATCAGAGATCACACACAATCCTTACAAAGCAGAGAAAACTTTCAGGTGACACTCACTGGTAGAAAGGGGGTCCATGAAGGTGTCATGGTGCATTGCTTTGTGAATATCGAACAGGTACACTGTGTACATATGAAGCACAGTACATTTATGTTACAAATGCCTGGTATTGTCTGCTAGTTGGACATGTAGCATATGGCAAGTTGACATGGCTAAATCATGAACATATGTATGCCTTGTTGCAGTGTTTAAGGATAATATCAAACAAATCAAGTCTCAGGTGCATAGAGTGCAGTCAACGTGCAAAACCATCCTTCCTTGTTACTTGGTGCAAGGGTGCATGCATTTGATAGCTATGTGAACAGTTCACACTCTAACAAGATATTAATTTTGCCGGGGCCTTCTCAACTCTACATGCTATACACATCAGACAGTAAACATGCTTGTTTGTCTTCTTTACTTAGTTCCTTACATGTTACAAGCACAGAGTATATACACATCAACCATTCATGCCCTGTACAGGCTCATATGTGAATTGTGAGCATGTTTCCAAACAAAAGTATGTGAAATTAATTTAGGTGAATCAAACACCCTGTCCAGCCTGTGGTGTGCTGGAAATTGAATGTTCTCCCCTACAACATACATGGCAGATGGCCCCCAAGGCCTTGAGCAAGTAATGAGCTTGCAGGCCAGGGGACAACACTCCCTATACACTGCCGGATGGGACCCGAAATACCACTGGGCCTCCCCTGCACTGAATGGTCTGTTGGGGCTACTGTTAGGCCACTGTGAACAGGTCCCTGGGACATGGTTTCTGCATTTAACTGATTTAGCCTGTATCATGGCATACCACCCCTGAAAATATCTGATCCTTCCAGTCAAAAAAACAATACCAGTGTTTTTTCTAACGACACACAGCTACAAGCGTATGGAATATATTTACTCACTAACGGAGTCACCAGCTTCCAATCCAATTTGATCAATCAGATCAGCCTCAAGGCTCACCACATCTACCCATCTGTGCTTCAGTCGGTGGACAGTGCGGTCGACTCTAAAGACACAGCTCATGTGGGATCGGACTTCCTCCCACTGTTTCTTTCGCTCTCTGGTAGGGTAACCTTGACTCACTCTACCCCCTGTAGATATCATGCTGGGGACATAGTGGACAAGCAGCCAAAACAGGCCCACAAACTTCTCTCCAGACAGATTTTTTGGTCTGTCCTTCCCCAACATTTCCCTGCCTCAGATCCCCACCATTAACTGTAACTAAACTAAAATTTGCCATTTACCCCTCCCCCTAAAAGTACTAACTCCTAAATAGACATCCACCTAAAAATACAGGGGGTCATTCCAAGCTTGGACCGCCAGAAGACCGTACCGCGGTCAAAAGACCGCGGCGGTCATTCTGGGTTTCCCACTGGGCTGGCAGGCGACCGCCAAAAGGCCGCCCGCCAGCCCAGTGGGAAACACCCTTCTATGAGGAAGCCGGCTCCGAATGGTGTGCGACGGGTGCAGTAGCACCCATCGCAAATTTCAGTGTCTGCTAAGCAGACACTGAAATTCAAAGTGGGGCCCTCTTACGGGGGCCCCTGCAGTGCCCATGCCATTGGCATGGGCACTGCTGGGGGCCCCCAGGGGCCCCACGACACCCCTCACCACCATCCTGTTCCTGGCGGTCGAAACCGCCAGGAACAGGATGGCGGTGAGGGGGTCGGAATCCCCCATGGCGGCGCAGCAAGCTGCGCCGCCATGGGGGATTCCTCAGGGCAGCGGAAAACCGGCAGGACACCGCCGGTTTTCCGTTTCTGACCGCGGCCATACCGCCGCGGTCAGAATGCCCTTAGGAGCACCGCCAGCCTGTTGGCAGTGCTCCCGCCGACCCCGGCCCTGGCGGTCAAGGACCGCCGGGGTCGGAATCACCCCCACAGTGACCAAAATTATACAAAAGGCAAATGCAGTGCACAAATAACAATATTTAAACACATCAGTGATAGCACAGACACCAACAGGACCAAAAATCAAAATCAAGGACAAGAGGACACATCAAACACCTCCACCACCCACCACAGACAGAACGACTGTAAGTGAAAGTAACTTCACACTTCCTATTTAGCAGCGTGGCAGAGCCATCGCATCATTTCCTGGGTGGAAGCTACACGTTTTCTACAATGTGTTGTTTTTTCTGACTCAGCGGTAGAGAAATGGCCAATATCTGTTTAATGCACAGAGCATGCCAGTGAACAATGCATTGTTTTTGATGCATAGCTTCCATTGTAGTGAATTGGGCAATGCATGTAAACACTCCCAGGGCTCACTTTTCTTGCTCGTCTTTTTTGGCCTGAGATGCTTAAAGACTTGGCATGTGTTGCTTGTGTATGTTAACAATGCACACATGTGTGACTCATTTCATTCATGGTGTGGACATTATGACTGACAATACATTTCCGTGAAATACACATACATATTGTGAACTGTGGAGACCTTTACATCACTTATAAGTATTACAGTACTGCCCACATTCAAGGAGTGCAGCCATTCATCATGGAGCCAAGCCCCGCAAATGCCTTTGGTTGGTAGTGAGTGGATTCACCAGTTGCGGGACCCCACGTTTCCTGCCTCTGTTGAGCGTGCGACTCCCGACTGCATGCTTATGGGGTGCTGTCTGATTCACTGGTTGTGACCCTTGGAGGTGGGAATGCACTCGTAGCAGAATCGCAAACTGCCATGTGCGTCACTGCTGAATTTGTGTCTGTGTGTGTGTGTGTGTCCGGAATTGTCTGGTGCAACTTAAGTCAGTGCACACCAGATGTGGGGCCTCTTCCAGGGAGGTAAGGCATTGGTAACGTTTTGTGTGTGTCTGGATTTTGTTTGGCGTGACTTAAGTCATTACCCCCCAGACGTTGTACCTCACTCTATGGAGGAACAGCATTGATAACTTTCCATGAGTGATTGGATTTGTTTGGTGCGATTCAAGTCATTGCGCACTAGATGTTGTGCCTCATTGCATGGAGGTACGGCACTTGTAACTGTTCAAGCATGTCTGGAATCGTGTGGTGCGACTCACGACATTGCACACCAGACATTGGGGGTCATTCCAACCCTGGCGGTCGGTGTTAAAGCGGCGGTCAAACCGCCAACAGGCTGGCGGTAAAAAAAATGCAATTCCGACCCTGGCGGAAACCGCCAACAGAGACCGCCACTTTAACACACCGCCCGCCACAGCGGGACAAACAAACAACGCGGCGGTCACCGCCAACAGACAGGCGGGACACAATGTACCGCTCACCCTATCACAACCCACCAATCCGCCACCTTTTCCGGGGCGGTAGCCCCGCCGATAAAAACATGGCAGAAACAGACATTTCAAACGGAAAACGCTCACCTCCATACTCCCCACGAGGAATCTGGACAGCATGGAACCCGAACTACACATCCTACCAGCCATTGTCTTCATGCTCCTGTACCAGGAGCACGAACGCCGGCGCAGAAGACAATGGTGAGTACTGCACCTACGACACAGGGGAGGGGGAGGCAAAAAATTACGGGGACACACATATGCGACACACCCACCCTCACCCTCAACCACTACAACACACACATCAATGCATAGCAACACATCACAGTTACACTCCCAAACCCCCCGGAATAATGCAAAGGCAAAAGGAAATGATTATAAATATAGAACTCTATTGTAAAACTGAGTATAAAATATATCACACATCTATAACTTTATATACATAAATTGTCCAGTCCGATATGTCTATCAGCCATTGTTCATGGGCCACTGGGCCAAAACACATGGGCAAAGCCCACACAGGATACCTGCCTCCAACGGAGAGAACACTGCAGGAGCATCAGATAGGAAAACTACAGGCACCTCAGGGGGAAGGGAAGGGGGGGCACCTCAGCCAGATGAGTCCACGACGCCAGATCCACGAGGGGCCTCCATGGCCACTGTCCAATCCTGGGGAGTGCAAAGCCACAGTCTCACAAGTCTCTACAGTGGGTGGGTTGCCCACTGTGCCATCCTGGGGAGTGCAAAGCCACAGTCTCTCAAGTCTCTACAGTGGGTGGCTTGCCCACTGCCATATCCTGGGGAGTGCAAAGCCACAGTCTCTCAAGTCTCTACAGTAGGTGGGTTGCCCACTGTGCCATCCTGGGGAGTGCAAAGCCACAGTCTCTCAAGTCTCTACAGTGGGTGGTTTGCCCACTGTGCCATCCTGGGGAGTGCAAAGCCACAGTCTCTCAAGTCTCTACAGTGAAGGGCCCAGCAGAGTGGTGCTTGAGATGAAGGGCCCAGTTCAGCGCTGCTTGAGATGAAGGGCCCAGTTCAGCGGTGCTTGATACGGCGGTGCCCAGCGGAGCGGTGCTTGAGATGAAGGGCCCAGTTCAGCGGTGCTTGAGATGAAGGGCCCAGTTCAGCGGTGCTTGAGACAGCGGTGCCCAGTGGAGCGGTGCTTGCGATGAAGGGCCCAGTTCAGCGGTGATTGAGATGAAGGGCCCAGTGGAGCGGTGCTTGAGATGAAGGGCCCAGTTCAGCGGTGCTTGAGATGAAGGGCAAAGTTCAGCAGTGCTTGAGATGAAGGGCCCAGTTCAGCGGTGCTTGAGACGGCGGTGCCCAGCGGAGCGGTGCTTGAGATGAAGGGCCCAGTTCAGCGGTGCTTGAGACGGTGGTGCCCAGCGGAGCGGTGCTTGAGATGAAGGGCCCAGTTCAGCGGTGCTTGAGATGGCGGTGCCCAGCGGAGCGGTGCTTGAGATGAAGGGCCCAGTTCAGCGGTGCTTGAGACGGCGGTGCCCAGCGGAGCGGTGCTTGAGATGAAGGGCCCAGTTCAGCGGTGCTTGAGATGAAGGGCCCAGTTCAGCGGTGCTTGAGACGGCGGTGCCCAGCGGAGCGGTGCTTGAGATGAAGGGCCCAGTTCAGCGGTGCTTGAGACGAAGGGCCCAGTTCAGCGGTGCTTGAGACGGCGGTGCCCAGCGGAGCGGTGCTTGCGATGAAGGGCCCAGTTCAGCGGTGCTTGAGATGAAGGGCCCAGCGGAGCGGTGCTTGAGATGAAGGGCCCAGTTCAGCGGTGCTTGAGATGAAGGGCCCAGTTCAGCGGTGCTTGAGATGAAGGGCCCAGTTCAGCGGTGCTTGAGACGGCGGTGCCCAGCGGAGCGGTGCTTGAGATGAAGGGCCCAGTTCAGCGGTACTTGAGACGGCGGTGCCCAGCGGAGAGGTGCTTGATATGAAGGGCCCAGTTCAGCGGTGCTTGAGATGAAGGGCCCAGCGGAGCGGTGCTTGAGATGAAGGGCCCAGTTCAGCGGTGCTTGAGACGGCGGTGCCCAGCGGAGCGGTGCTTGAGATGAAGGGCCCAGTTCAGCGGTGCTTGAGATGAAGGGCCCAGTTCCGCGGTGCTTGAGATGAAGGGCCCAGTTCAGCGGTGCTTGAGATGAAGGGCCCAGTTCAGCGGTGCTTGAGATGAAGGGCCCAGTTCCGCGGTGCTTGAGATGAAGGGCCCAGTTCAGCGGTGCTTGAGATGAAGGGCCCAGTTCCGCGGTGCTTGAGATGAAGGGCCCAGTTCAGCGGTGCTTGAGATGAAGGGCCCAGTTCAGCGGTGCTTGAGATGAAGGGCCCAGTTCAGCAGTGCTTGAGATGAAGGGCCCAGTTCAGCGGTGCTTGAGATGAAGGGCCCAGTTCAGCGGTGCTTGAAACGGCGGTGCCCAGCGGAGCGGTGCTTGAGATGAAGGGCCCAGTTCAGCGGTGCTTGAGATGAAGGGCCCAGTTCAGCGGTGCTTGAGACGGCGGTGCCCAGCGGAGCGTTGCTTACGATGAAGGGCCCAGTTCAGCGGTGCTTGAGATGAAGGGCCCAGCGGAGCGATGCTAAAGATGAAGGGCCCAGTTCAGCGGTGCTTGAGATGAAGGGCCCAGTTCAGCGTTGCTTGAGATGAAGGGCCCAGTTCAGCGGTGCTTGAGACGGCGGTGCCCAGCGGAGCGGTGTTTGAGATGAAGGGCCCAGTTCAGCGGTGCTTGAGATGAAGGGCCAAGTTCAGCGGTGCTTGAGACGGCGGTGCCCAGCGGTACGGTGCTTGAGATGAAGGGCCCAGTTCAGCGGTGCTTGAGATGAAGGGCCCAGTTCAGCGGTGCTTGAGACGGCGGTGCCCAGCGGATCGGTGCTTGAGATGAAGGGCCCAGTTCAGCGGAGCTTGAGATGAAGGGCCCAGTTCAGCGGTGCTTGAGACGGCGGTGCCCAGCGGAGCGGTGCTTGAGATGAAGGGCCCAGTTCAGCGGTGCATGAGACGGCGGTGCCCAGCGGAGCGGTGCTTGAGATGAAGGGCCCAGTGCAGCGGTTCTTGAGACGGCGGTGCCCAGCGGAGCGGTGCTTGAGATGAGTGTCCTGGTCAGTGGATCCGGCCCAGGCATGGATGTCACTCGCCACCTGACATGTGGCTGGCGGGGCCTTCCTGCCCATCTGTCTGGTGGCTTGCGGGGCCCTCCTGGGCTGCAGTTCTCGGCCTGTGGGTGTCCTCCTGCCCACCTGGGACGTGGCTTGCGAGGCCCTCCTGGGCTGCAGTACCGGGCCTGTGGGTGTCCTCCTGCACACCTGGGATGGGGCTGGTGGGGCCCTCCTGGCCAGCTGGCCTGCTGCCGGAGTTGTCGGGCGTGCTGCCGTTCCCACCCTTCCCTGCACACTTGTGGCCCTTTCCCACCTTTGGCGGTGTGCCAGGTGGCACCCCACTCCCTGACGGAGCCAATGTAGGGATTTTGGTCCCTGGGGTCTTTGGTCGCTCACGCCGGGCACTGGCAATCTTAGGATGCTTTTCCGGTGGTGGTCTGGCCGTGCCTTGGCTCCTAGCTGAACTGGATGCCCTTGAGGGTGGGGAACTCCACAGTCCATGGACAACAGTCTTCACTGGTCCCGGTTTTGTGGTGGCTGAGGTGTTGATTGGAGTCCTATGAGATGGACGGGGTGGGGGAGTTGTAGGAAAGAGGTCAAGTTTGGAAAGGAAAAGCAATTTGGAAAGAGAGGGACAGGTAGGTGTAGTGGGTATGGGAGTGGAGGAAGAGGATGTGGTTGTAGGAGTGTGAAGTCTGGTGTCTTTGAGTGCAGGTGCTTGGGCTGGAGGCTGTCGTGAGGTGGATGGCTGTTGGGTGGGTGGCTGCTTGCGTTTGTGTAGTTTGGAGGAGGGGGTGACAGACACACTTGGAGAGGACACAGGGGACGTGTAAATGTTAGTGGGGGTGGTGACTGCACGTGTGCGGAGTGTTCTGGTGGGTGTGCTGGTGATGGACGTAGTGGCTGAAGATGTTGTGCATGCAAGTGTGAGTGGAGACGTCACAGGGAGGGAGGAGGGAGACGAGGAGGAGGGGGACACAGTGGAGGCAGTGGGTGTTGGAATGTCTGCATGTGGATGTTGCTTGTGTGAATGCTTGTGTGATGTGTGGTGCTTATGTCTGGATGAGCTTCCCTTGGGTGTTGAGGTGTGTGCAGGCTGGTCTGTAGGTGTGTCTGGGATAGGCAGAGGTACAGGGGATTGGGTCTGGGTGGAGGAAGTTGGAGGGGGGAGGCTAGAGACAGGGGCAATTGCTGCCGTCAGTGCTGAGGCCAGAGCGTTGAACGATCGCTGATGGGCAGCCTGACCCGAATGAATGCCCTCCAGGTATGCATTACTCTGGTGCACCTCTCTTTGTACACCCTGGATGGCATTCAAAAGGGTAGACTACCCAACAATGATGGTCCTTAGGAGGTCAATGACCTCCTCACTGAGGGCAGCAGGGGTGACAGGGGCAGGGCCTGAGGTGCCTGGGGCGAAGGAGATGCCCACATTCCTGGGTGAGCGGGCACGGGGCAAACGCTGAGGGGCTGCTGGGAGGGCGGTGCTGGTGCGCTGGGTGGCGGCTGTACCTGTTGTTGCGGGGTGCACGGATGTTGCCGCCACCACAAGGAAGCTCCCTTCAGAGGACGAGTCGCTGTCACTGACATCAGCACGAGTCCCCGCTGTGGAGCTCCCCTCGCCCTCCGTCTCACTGGTGAAATCCGAGTCAGCTGCATGGCCCGCCATGCCCATGTGAGATGCAGCTCCCTCGTGCTCCGATGCCACTTCTCCTCCGCCTGATGATGCTAATGCACACATGAACAGGAAGACCACAAAAAAGGGGGGAGGAGAAATAAAGACATGTTGAGTGCATAGATTATCGCTACAGTTGGCGGACAAGACAGACACAGAAGCCCCCTGCACTACGCCTCGCACTTGGGGTCCACTACGCAATCCGTGAGACATGGCCTACAAGCCTATGGACGACAACTGCACACATAGATGACACAGGGCCATGGATACCTGTACTTGGCACCCTACAGAGGTGGGGGGCGGGAGCACAGGGCCATGCCTTACGGAGGGGCCTAGCCTACAGAAATCGCCCTGGCCTAGGGATACCCACAGCCCTCCTCCCCCACCCAGACACCTCCACTGCGCGCAAAGTCAGCAGAATGTATTTGTACTCACCCCCTTGTGTCTGCTGTGATGTCCTCACGCGCCCATCCAAATCGGGGTAGGCCACCGCCAGGATCCGGGACATCAGGGGGGTCAACTGATGACTGGCACCCCTCCTACGTTGGGAGGCCATCCCCAGCAGAGCCTCCGCCGTCTTCCTGCTCCCGCGTCGGATGTCCTCCCACCTCTTCCGGCAGTGGGTGCCCCGTCTGTTGTGGACCCCCAGGGTCCGGACGTCCTTGGCGATGGCACGCCAAATCGCGTCTTTCTGGTGGGCGCTGACCTATGTGACATGTACAGGGAGAGAAAAATTGTCATCACCTTCTGCATGCTCGATGTGAGTGGCCCCCCATCCCCACCCTTGCCATGTGGCACATGCTCTCATCTGTCATTTGATGCATGCCTCAATCGCTCCCCTCCCCACCATCTTTCATCCACCCGACTCAACCCAGGCATTGCCCACTAAGCATGGTCCCAGTGTACTTACCTGTTGGTCTGGAGGACCGTAGAGTAGCGCATACTGGGGGAGGACCCCATCCACAAGTTTCTCCAACTCCTCCGCAGTGAAGGCAGGGGCCCTTTCCCCACTCGCATGAGCCATTGTCTCTTCCAGACCGAGGTCACAGCAGCACTTGCAGTGTAGGTCCTCTCCTGTCGAAGATCAGGTATCGAGTGATTAAGCAGATAGAAAATGGCGGTCACGCCCGCGGCGGTGCGTAACGCGACCGCCGGCGCACATTGTCATTGGCTCCTGAAACCCATAGGGTTCTATGTTAACCAATGCGGCTTAGTGCCGCGGTCTTCGACCGCCTACCGTCGCGGTGTGCCACGCCAGTGCATTGACCTCACATCCCACTGTCGCACTTCACAGGTCAGGCAGCCGCCATTTCAAGGGCCCACATGGCTTAATTACCAACTGCGTCACACATACCTAGGCCATGCACCAACACTCATACAAGCCATTCAATGCATTGGGAATCGTGCTATCTGCAAGCTGTGGTTACGGACCTGTGGGTTGCTTGACTCTGTGCTCGCTGTTGTCCTTCATAGGCACCGTCCGCTGGGACATGCGAGGAGATGGAGGAATCTTCCCGTGTACAGACCGCTGGTGGACCTGTCGACAATGGAGGAACGACATGTCATACTGACATACAGGCTTGACCGAGCCACTATACAGGAACTGTGTGTCCAGCTGGAGCCAGACCTGATGTCACCCATCCGCCAACCCACAGGGATCCCCCCTCTAGTGCAGGTGCTGTCAGTACTCCATTTCTTAGCAAGTGGGTCATTTCAAACAACAGTGGCCATATCATCAGGGATGTCCCAGCCTATGTTTTCCAAGGTGTTGTCCAGAGTGTTGTCTGCCCTGCTGAAACACATGCGGAGCTACATCTTTTTCCCTGAGGTGGGGGATTTGCCTACAGTGAAGGCTGATTTCTATGCCCTTGGACATATCCCCAACATCATAGGTGCCATTGATGGGACACATGTTGCTTTGGTCCCCCCCAGCAGGAGTGAACAGGTGTACAGGAACCGGAAGAGTTATCATTCGATGAATGTACAGATGGTGTGTTTGGCTGACCAGTACATCTCCCATGTTAATGCCAAGTTCCCTGGGTCAGTGCATGACGCCTACATCCTGCGGAATAGCAGCATCCCGTATGTGATGGGTCAACTCCAGAGGCACCGGGTGTGGCTATTAGGGGACTCTGGTTACCCCAACCTGTCCTGGCTACTGACCCCAGTGAGGAATCCCAGGACAAGGGCAGAGGAACGGTATAATGAGGCCCATGGGCGGACTAGGAGGGTGATCGAGCGAACCTTTGGCCTCCTGAAGGCCAGGTTCAGGTGCCTCCATATGACAGGTGGATACCTAATGTACTCACCAAAGAAGGTGTGCCAGATCATCGTGGCCTGGTGTATGCTTCACAACCTGGCTTTGCGCCGCCAGGTGCCTTTTCTGCAGGAGGATGGTCTAGATGGTGGTGTTGTAGCAGCTGTGGAGCCTGTGGAGAGTGAAGAGGAGGAAGCCGAAGAGGACGACATAGAGAACAGGAACACAGTAATACAGCAGTATTTTCAGTGACACACAGGTAAGAGTAGACACCGGCATATTACATTTACTTAAAGACTCCTACCTCTCTACTGTCTGACTTTTTCCCCCAGTGTATGGTAACTGTGTTGTGACTTTCCCTTCCGTTTTCAGAGCTGTGGGCCCCACTGCGTGACATCTGCTTTGTTTCCCCATGGACTACAGCTGTGTGACAGCGGTTTGTTACCATCACAATGTGAATGAACATTTTGGCACGGTCATGTCTAATACATTTGTTCTAAATCACAGCCAGACTCCAGATTGTTTTGTGCAATAAGTGTTTTTATTCAAGTGCTCTAAATTGGATGGGTGGTTGCAAATCGGTGAGGGGTGATGGTGGAGGATTGTCCATGGCAGAGTCCAGACTATCAGTTTCACAGGTGCATTGTCCAAATGCCTGTGGGAAGTGGAGCAGGGGCAGTTTAAGGTTGGACAGGGTGACAATGTGGGACAGTGGGTTGACAATCATGGCGGTATCCTTTGCTGGCGGGGGTCTTGACATCTTACTCTGTCTTCTTCCTGGATCTCAGGGCCCGCTTGCGGGGTGGTTCTCCTTCTGCAGGGGGTGGGGTTCTGGTGGCCTGTTGGTCTTGTGTCGGGGCCTCCTGTCCACTAGCGCCGGCGGAGGTGGTAGGCAGTTCTTGGTCCATGCTAGTGTCAGGGGTCCTTTGAGGTGCCACAGTGTCCCGCAATGTCGTGACTACCTCATTCAGGGCCACTACGATGGTACCCATGGTGGAACTGATGTTTCTTAGTTCCTCCCTGAACCCCATATACTGTTCCTCCTGCAGAAGCTGGATCTCCTGAAACCTGGCCCGGACCGTCGCCATTGTCTCCTGGGAGCGGTGGTATGCTCCCATGATGGAGGAGAGGGCCTTGTGGAGAGTGGGTTCCCTGGGCCTGTCCCCCCCCTGTCGCACAGCAGCCCTCCCAGTTCCCCTGTTTCCCTGGGCCTCTGTCCCCTAGACCGTGTGCCCACTACCACTGCCCCCAGGTCCCTGTTGTTGTTGGGGTGGTGGGTTAGCCTGGGTTCCCTGTAGTGGTGGACACATCGCTGATTGACGTGTCCTGGGGACAGAGGTATGGGCCCGCTGGTTGGGTGCTGTGCTTGTGTTCCCAGAGGGGAGAAGGTCTACTGTGGCCTGTGGCTGTGTGAGGGGAACCGACTGTCCCGAGGTTCCCGATGGACCGGGCTGGTCATCTAGATCCAGGGAGACAGAGCTGCTGTCCTCACTGTGGGCCTCTTCTGGGGGTGGAGGGGACATTTGTGGATCCTCCTGCGCGGTGACGTGGCGTTCGGGTCCTGCAGGGGTATAAAAGCATGGTTATTGCTTCTGTGTGTGTCATAGCGTGCAATGGGTGGTTGCCCGTGTACCCCAGTGCTGGCATTCCTTTGTGGGGGCTGTTGTGACGGTGGTTGGGGGGGGCGTTTGTATGTGTATGTGCAGTGGGCATGCTTAGGTGATGGGTGTCCATGCTTTGTGGACGCATGCAGGGCTAGGTGTTGGGATGGGTGGGTTGTGATGGCGAGACAGTTGGAAGGAGTAGGATGTGATGGGGGTGAGGGTGGGGGTATGAGTTGGCATGCAGGTGGGGTGGGGGGGAGAAGAAGTTAAGATTTGCCTTACCAGAGTCCATTCCTCCGCCTACTCCTGCGAGGCCCTCAGGATGCAGGATGTTCAAGACTTGCTCCTTCCATATTGTAAATTCTGGGGGAGGAGGTGGGGGTCCGCCGCCAGTCTTCTGCACTGTGATGTTGTGCCTGGATACCATGGAACGCACCTTCCCTCGTAGGTCGTTCCACCTCTTCCTGATGTCGTCCCGATTTCTTGGGTGCTGTCCCACAGCGTTGACCCTGTCAACTATTCTGCTCCATAGCTCCATCTTCCTGGCAATGGTGGTGTGCTGCACCTGTGCCCCGAACAGCTGTGGCTCTACTCGTACAATTTCCTCCACCATGACCCTGAGTTCATCATCAGAGAACCTGGGGTGTCTTTGCGGTGCCATGGGGTGGTGTGGGTGATGTGCAGGGTGGATTGTGTGGTGCTAAGTGTGGTGATGTGTATTGTTGTGTTGTGTGAAGTGCGTGCAAATATTGCTGGGTGACAGTGAATTGGGCGTCTGGGTGCTCGGATGTCTTTTCTCAGTGCGTGTTCACGAATCTCTAGGAGTGGAGCTTTGTGAGTGATGTGGGTGTGTGTTTTATATTCAATTGGGTGTGTGGGAGTGGTGTGTGTATGTGTCTCAGGTGTGTGTATTTTGAATTGTCCAATGTGGTTGTATTTTGTAAGTGTGTGTGTATTTTGAGCGTGGCGGTGTGTACCGCCAATAGAATACCGCGGTTGAAAGACCGCTGCGTGGATTCGTGTGTCATGATAGTGTGGGCGTATTTCTGTTGGCGTGACGGTGGAGGTTTGGTCATCACCAGTTTCTCGATGCCCTTTGGTGTGGTGGACTTTTGTGGATGTCTGTATTTTGGCGGTTTGCCTGTTGTGGGTCAGAATGACCGTGGCGGTTTACCGCGGCCGCGGCGGTGTTATGGCGGTCTTCTGAATGGCGGTAAGCGCCTTTTACCGCCGAGGTTGGAATGACCCCCATTGTGCCTCATTCCAGGGAGGTTGGAATTTGATACCTCTTTGTGTGCTACTGTGGCTGTCCGGGATGACTCAAGTCATCACACCGCAGACGTTGTGCCTCCTACCAAGGAGCTGGGGAATCAGTAACTATCTATATATTGGAGCGCCTGGCTGGGCGCCACTGTGAACAAGGTGTGTCTCAGAGTGACCCTCCCCCTCTGCGTGTCAGACTAGGGCCCATGCCAGAAGACACAGTGATGAAACCCCGGAGTGAACTCCTAAGTGGTGGCCGGATCTCCATTTGTTGACTACTGCCTGATCAGCCGTTTTTCTTTGCTTTCCCCCCACCTTTGCCTCAGAAAAGTGTAATTCCAGCTGTGAGTGGCACAGTATCCGGAGAAGGGTGCTATCATCGCCAGGTCATAAGGATGCTGGATAGTAGGAACTCGTTGGAGGGTGGAGGACAGTTTGGACCCAAGAGAGGGTCTGCAAATACAGTGACCTCTAGCCTGACAGATATCAGTGCACTGAAGTAGGGTGCTTGGAGCGAGTATGAGCAAATGTGTGTTATACTAGCCTACCTTACCTGTGGGAGTGACTGTAGGAGGCTCGCTCAGTATATGGTGTACACCTATGGTGTGGCACCCCATACTGAGTCCAGGCAACCCTTACTGATAGTGTTTGGTGCCTAGATAACCAAAGCTCTCTAAGGGTAGCTGTGGAGAGCAACTCAGGCTTATCAAGGAGGAGTGCAAATCACTTAAAATACCACAGTAGTCAGTCAGTAATTGTACCACAAGAAAAAAACACACCAGGTATTGCAAAAATAAAGCATTTTTAATTACTGTGACACTAACATTTGTATATCTCCACTTGGAGATATCTAAACACAAAATATACACTAAGCAATAAGCAGGAACAGCATATAAATTCATGTGGCCCTATGGAGGGGACAAACCATATACTAAGGAGGTAGTATAAGAATTGAGTTGTCCAACCAAGGTAAGTGTGTTAGAATCCCAAGAGCTGGAAGAGTAAGGAATTACCAGAGGTATGTATCAAAAACCCCACAGATTCCAGGGTGCAGAGTAGTTACCGAGCAGGGTGTAGCTTTGGCTAACACAGGACATATAGGGGGTCATTCCGACCATGGCGGTCCATGACCGCCATGGCGGAGGGCGGCGGAAGCACCGCCAACAGGCTGGCGGTGCTTCCTGGGCTATTCTGACCGCGGCGGTAAAGCTGCGGTCAGAAAAGGGGAACCAGCGGTTTCCCGCCGGTTTTCCCCTGGCCCAGGGAATCCGCCATGGCGGCGCTGCTTGCAGCACCGCCATAGGGATTCCGACCCCCTTCCCGCCAGCCTGTTTCTGGCAGTGTCCATCGATAGAACCAGGATGGCGGGAACGGGTGCCGTGGGGCCCCTGGGGGCCCCTGCACTGCCCATGCCACTGGCATGGGCAGTGCAGGGGCCCCCTAACAGGGCCCCACAAAGATTTTCACTGTCTGCTTTGCAGACAGTGAAAATCGCGACGGGTGCCACTGCACCCGTCGCACCCCTGCAACACCGCCGGCTCCATTCGGAGCCGGCTTCCTCGTTGCAGGGGCTTTCCCGCTGGGCCGGCGGACGGCCTTTGGGCGGTCGCCCGCCGGCCCAGCGGGAAAGTTGGAATGACCGCCGCGGTCTTTTGACCGCGGTGCGGTCATTCGGCGGTAACCGCATGGCGGGCGGCGACCGCCGCCCGCCGTGGTCAGAATGACCGCCATAGTTTTGATTTTTATGGATTCAGGACCCTTCCCAGAGGACTCTGGGGAAACCAGCTAACACAAAGAAGGTTGGATATTCCCCCCACCCGTGGATACCCAGATGATTGGAGTACCTACACCAGGGAGCCAAGGTGCATAGTTGTGAAGTGATGTCGGAAACCCTCTTTGGAGTCAACGAGAGCCTCAGTTATCCAGTTGCTGTCGTGACCTGTGGACCAGATCGGTGGAACCCAAAGGTGGATTCCAGTTGTGAAGAACCTGAAAAAGAAGGGGACAGTGTCTAGACCACTTGGAGATGTAAAGGGGGTGCATGTAGGCAATGCCCACCCTCTTAGAGGGGAGGTTCCTGCAGAATGATGCAGGAAAAAGCCCAACTGCGGTGTCTAGGGGATGCAGAAGATCCCTGGAGTCACCCAAGATCTATCTCACATTGGTCGACGATTTTCAGGTGGGTCATTGGCCCGCAGGACCACCAACAAGCCTTGGCAAATGCAAATAATTGATGCAAGGAAAATTGTAGGTTTGTGAGGACCAGCAAGGTCCAGGTGACTCAACCCTTGGAAGAGAGTCAGGGCAGGCCTTCAGCAGGGAGGAAAGCCAGCTGGAGTCAGATGAGCCCCCACGAGTGACCCACTGGCAGCAGGCACAGGGAGTCACTGGGATGCCTCAGCAGAACAACAAAACAGGATTCCCATGTCTCAGTAGCTGCAGAGTGGAAGCTGAACTTGGAGATGCAGAGTGCTAGAAGGTGCGGATTCTTGGAGACTGAAGATCTCCTGTAAGCAAGCCTTGGTAAGAGCAACACTGGTGGTGCACAGGGGTTCTGTTCCAGTGGCTGCAGCAGGGGACCACCATCTCCCAAGTTGGTCAGAAGACAAGATAGACCCAGAGAGGACCACAGAACCACCACATGTGTTGCAGAGCCTTTTCATGTCTGTAGGATAGCAGGATCTACCAGCTGGTCGTTGTTGCCTTGAGGCGCCTGCGGATGTAGGGGAGTTACTCCTTCACTCCAAGGGATATTTCTTCTTGCTTCTTGCATGCAAACAGCGTCCTTGAGACCCTAGAGGATGCACAGACACAGATGTTGCAGAAATCGTGCAGGAGCTAAAGAAATAATGTTGCAGTGTGAGCCCTCCCAACTGGATACAGACTTGTTTCAGTTCCAAAAGCAGACCAGCAGAGGTTCTAGAGGCCAGGAGCAGAAGATGTCTTGCAGAGAGTTCCTTGTAGAGTCTTGCTCGATGAATTGGGTTGTCACTCCCCTGTCCTTTGTGTGGTTTTGCACAAGAGTGGGAACCTGAGGGTTCCTGCACTGTAGCAAACTGGGTTATGCAAGGAGGACACCAAATGTGCCCTTCAAAGCAGTATAGGGGAACTCAGAAGCCACCCCAGCCCAGAGACACAGATTTCTAAAGGAGGGGAGGTCACACCTCCCTCCTACAGGAAACCCTTTGTTCTGCCTTCCCCTGCTCAACAGTTAGGCTCAACAGCAGGTGGGCAGAACAGTGTCTGGGGATCTGCAGCAGCGAAGGCTGGCAGGTCGACCCTGCAAGGCTGTACAGGCACATCTGGGGGATCCTCTTAGGAACCCCGAGAGGTCATGGTATCATGCAACTAACACTTGAAGTGGTGTAGTTGTATGGTTCCAACATGTTTGATATCAGACATGCCTAGGTTCGGAGAAGCAATTATGTAGTTGGATCACTCATTTTGACCATTGTCCACTACATACTTTAAGATGGCTTCCCTGCACTTACAAAGCCCTGGGAATACAGTCTGGAGTTTGAAGGGGTACCTCTGCTCATGCAGGGGTACCCTCACACTCAGGAGCATACACCCATGCCTTGGGATTAAGCCCCTACCAGAGAGATGACTTACTTATGAGTGAGTGGAAGGTTGCATGCACCCCTTCACCCAGGCTGCAATGGCAGGCCTGCAGACAATTGTTTGCATGGGCTCCCATGGGTGGCATAATGCATGCGGAAGTCCATGGGGGACCCATGGTGTATCAATTCCCTGGGTATTTAATCACCATATGGTACAGACTTAAATAGGTGCACCAGTATGCCAATTGTGGGGTGTAAAAGTTTTTCAGCAACCAAATTTAGAGGAGAGAGCATAGACGCTGGGGGTCCTGATCAGCATGATTCCAGTGTACTACAGTCTATACACACTGACACCAGACAAAAAGTGAGGGTACCCATGTCAAAAAGATGCTACTTTTCTACTATAACTGTCCGAGATTGACTACCCTACACAGCGGTGTGGCGTACATGTTGTTTCTAGGTCTGAGTACTATTGCAGTTGACAATGGATTTTACCTGTGTGGCTTAGGCCACGGAACTATCTGAAAGTGCTGCTGTTCTCTGTATATACACATTGCTGCTATCGTTATGAGCCAGGATACATCCTAGAATTATGTGATATCGAATTGGGGAAATCGGTAGGATGGGTCTTGTGCAGACAGTGGGTTGGCTCCGCATGAGAGTGCTGTGAGGGAAAGTTTTTCTCAAGTGTTCATGCTGCTAAAGTTGATCCCAGTATTGCTACTGATTTTTCTAAATGTGATTTATGCCCAGATTTACATAGTTTTCATGTTGTGTTAATATGTGTGCTGAATATAAACTTTATTTACATTTACCCGGTGAGAAGTCTCTTTTGGGATGCTCAGTGTATTTGTTGTGTGGTAGTGCTGTGTCAATGCTTTACACATTGCCCCTGTGATAAAACTGGCTGCTCTGCGCCAAGCTACCCAAGGGTGAGCACAGGTTATACAAAGGATGTAATCATCCACCCCTTATGTGAGTGTTAGATTCTGCCTGGCTATTGCCTCGCCTCAGCCAACCAGAACATGCCACCTCAACATCAGCACACACAGATGGAGCAGTTGGAGTCATAGCATTGTTTGTTTAAGAATAAGACACACCAACATGGTCACATCCATTCATGCATTTAACAGTTGCATCATTGCCTAAAGTGGCAAGTGTGCCTGCATTGGGCCTAGGTAGTCAATTGAGTACTGGCACAGATCAAGACTCAAGATTTATGTATGTTAAATAAGATACCACACTGATTTTTCTATGTGTTTGCAAACATGGATGTAGCACAGGGTGACTATTTGGACTGCACTGTGTGCCCATGCACATCATATGGACCTGTGTTCAGTCATAGTACACTAAGGTCACTATACTGGCCTCCACAAGTGTCAGGCAGGAAAAAAGTGCAAGATGTAAATCATGTACACTGTTTACAGCTACCCTCCCTTTGGGTTCTGGCAGCACGTCAATATACTGTAGCAGCACACATACTCACAACTTGTTCACACTGTACCACATTGATACCTTTGTTTGGTGTTTATCTTCTCAAAACACATGCGTGTTGTTGATATGCACATATATTTAGGTCTACATGATGTTGTCTTGGGGTGGGTGTAGCACCCAGCTACACGCCTTCGTGATGGGCCAAATTCTATCAGGTGAGATGAGTGTTTTGATGTTCACAGTGACTATAAAATGAAATTGCATACACAAAGGTAGTATTCGTACATTTATTTATATTGTTGAAGAATCATTAAAGGAAATGATTTATGGACATCAAGCTACATCACATTTCAGTGAAAATTTCTGTACAACGAGGTTTCTTCATTGGGTACCTGCAATTTTCCCTCTGTCCTCATTGCCATCCCCATCCTGTGCTTTCTGTTCCTCATGGCCCAAATGTCATGGCAATTTGTCCTCACACAGATGTTGCACACTAGGATTATTTTGCAGACCAGTGTGGGAGTATAGATATCTACCACCGGCCATGTCTAAACAACGGTAGCTAGACTTCAGGATCCCAGAAGTCTTTCCACAATACCCATGGTCTTGCCAGGTGCCTGGTTGTAGTTGTGCTCTGCCTCTGTCTGGGGATGCACTAATGGGGTCATGACCCATGGCTGCAGACCATATCCTTGGTCACCTGAAAAGACAAAAAAAGAAAACATAGTCAATGGTCATGTTGATTGATTGAGCCACATTTAAGTATATTCCTGTAATGTGTACTAAATGACTCTCACACATTTCTAACAGTGTTGGGCAATATTGGTTAATTTAGATTAACACATTTTATTCCATGTCTCTTCCTGTGCTCTGTCTCATATCGAAATATATGCATGGCTGCTACTTTTGACACTGCCACAATCCAACAATCACATTTGGGTAGTAACTTAGTGTGACAGGTGTTTTCAAGGTCCATTGCCACTGTAAGTGACAATATGTTGTTCTTAAATGGGAGTTTTTGGTCATCCCTACATAGGGTAAGCCAGTACCAACCTGTTTCACACTCACTCAAACGTGTATCCCTGTGGAACCACTGATGTTGTTATTGCACTACCTCACAATGACAGAGCCTTTGAACTCCTCACTTCCTTTAGAAAGTGAAATCTGGTAAGTGCATGTGGTGCATTCTAAACAAGTTCCCTGGATAGTTGTATAATTTATTGTGAGCCTTCAGCTGCTGCTTTTCAGCAGTCAACATGTAGTGGTGCACTGGGATTGACACATAGGTATTCAATGTGGGGCATCTCTATGTAGGATACACTGATGTTGTGACTGAAATCTTTTTCTCAATAGCCTGGAAATGATGAGTCTTGACTGATACGGAGAGAGTGGATACGCCATTGAGGAAAAATGTATCTCATACTTCTATATTGTGTTGGCTGGGACTCCTATAGGCTTTTGTGGCCTACAGCATGTTTTATTTTTCATTCTGTTACCTGAGCAAATTATGTGGTTGCATTCATTCACACAGATTGAAATGTTACAGTAGCAGTCACTGATGTTTAGTAGCTACTTCCATTGATAGATTAGTGAGTGCATATTAATGTGGAACATCATTGTCTACACATTGCAGTGCGTTGGGGCTGCTATGTGGACAGGACACAAGGGCCCAGATGTTTGGAAATGTGGCATTGTACACTGCAGCAAGTAAATTATCAGCCCTGCAATGCCTCACCAAAAAAAACAGTGAAAGACATATTTTAGGCCATACAGCACATTTGTGAGCTGTCAAGCTGCACTAGTATACAAAAGGCTGTGTAGCACAGAGACAGGCACAATTCTAACATGGTGATTGTGTGGCTGCATTTCATGTGAGATTTACTTTGTGCAGAGGGGTCACCTTCCTGTACTGCATAATCCATTGGAGGCCTGATAATCCATGCCTGTGTCCCACAGAAAGACCCACATGGAGGTGGAAAGAGTGTTGGTTGACTTCAGTAATTTTTCCGGGGTATACATGACCTGGGGAGGGCAATTGATTTGAGACATTTCAAGTTTACCTGGTGTGGGATGCCTGACATGCCTCATGAACCATGGGAGTTACGAGTGGACACAGAGACGTCAGGCATGGAAGTCTTTCCTTGCACACAGTGATGCAACACACCATTTATCCTAGCATTGCATTGCTCTGGATCTTTCCACTATTGAAAGGAACACACAGTGGCTTAGCATGTCTTAACATGACTTGTGAGTTGGCCAGCACATTGATGAACATCCCCAGATGATCCACAGTTGCCTGTACATTGATAGAGTATGTGTGCTTCCTAGTGCAGTACAGGTGTGATGTTGCAGCAGGAGACACCAGTTGCACATGTGTGCCATCCATAGACCCCAAGACATGTGGAAAGCCAGTTATGGCATAAAAACCTTGCTTTGTGCCCAGTTGTTGTTGCTGAGTCTTGGCGAAAATGAGATACTGGGATGTGAGGCTGATGATAGCATCCACAAGGGAGGGTTGGAAGGCAATAAAAGATGGCAGGGAGATTTTGTGACATACTGGCTGTGGTCACCTGGAATTACCCTGATGCCAGAATGTGGAGGACTGCCATTGGCATGACCTGAAGAGGGATGCTGGTGGACCTCTGAGATGTTGCCTTCATCCTTGGTGCAATCTGGTTCAGAAGTCATGTGATGGACTGTGGCAACTGTGGCACAACTCCTTGTAAATATGTCCCTACATGTCCAATCCTTTAATTATGCAGCACCCTGTCCTGTGGGCTACCTAAGGCCTACCTTAGTGGTGATATATATATATATATATATATATATATATATATATATATAATAAAGTTTGACAAGGGGGCGTAAATGCCAAGACCACATGGCAGTTTAAAACTGCATTCAGGGTGCAGTGGCAGACCTGGGACATGTTTTACAGCACTACCTAAGTGGGTGGCACAATAGGGGCTGAGGGCCCACTGGCAGCATTTAATTTATAGGCCCTGGGTATATGGTTGGGACCTATAGGTAAATTTAATATGACAGTTATTGCCAGTTTAACAATGGGACAAGGGAGGGAGGACAAGAACTTTAGCACTGGTTAGCAGGGGTAAAGTGCACAAAGTCCTAAGGTCAGCAAAAATAGGTTCAGCAAAATAGAGGATGAAAGGCAAAAGTTGTGTAGGAAAACCACCGTAAAGCTGACAGGTCTAATAGGTCCAAATAGTTGAAGCTTCACTAGCAGCTTCACCGTTTGAACCTATCCCTATCCCATATATTACTGAAGTTACACTGAGTGCCTTAAATACACTACTGACACTAAGAATCACCACCTGTAAAAGGAATACCCTCAGAAATTGCAGACCATTTTAATTAACATCATTTTGTACACAATGGTCTGTACCAAGGCGTTCCATGCTGTAAGAAAGTGGATTATTTTTTAGGGTGGACCACCTCAAGGAATAGTAACACTTCTTGCCAGGGTGAACCTTCAAAGTCACTAAGCTAATCTAAGCTCAGTGTAGTGGTAGCAATGGCACAAAGCAGGAAGACTTACTTTAGGGCAATGTCCAAAGCATGTATGCAGTACAAAAACAGTAATAAAGTAAAAACACCAAGCAATAAAATAAACAAATCAACTTAGAAAAATAGAGTAATAGGTACAAAACAAAATGATACTAAAATGATTAAGAAATCCAATAAGTGGAACCTGAGACATGAATGTTCAAAACATTTAAGCTGAAATAGCACCAAAAAGCATTAAAGTCAATAATGCCCTAATGGAAGCAGTACACAAAGTCCTAGGTGCAATTTGAGGCCGACTGCAACAGAGCCCTGGTCATGCATGCAGTGGAGTGGTCCAGGTGAAAGTCCAGAAGTAGAAAAAAAAAGTCCCACTCCAGAAAGCATCTTTGTCACTTTTTTAAGGGAAGTAGTGAAATGTCTCAAAAGTCCCAAAGCAGAAAGCCACTTTGTAAATGTTTGAGAAAAAATCCTTTCCTGTAGAACCTTGCTGGAGTTATAGCTTTTACAGTGGAATTGAAGGCCGGATACCTGAAGCATGTTGGTCCTGCTGGTGCTCTGCCAGAGTGGAACTTAGTTGTTTTTTCCAAGGGACCTTTGTATGGGACAAAGCTGAAAGTCAATCCAGTGCTGTGGAACTGGTGATCTGATAGCAAGTGGATGGTAGTTACTAATGACTCCTCCCTTGAAAATGGAGGGAACAATGCCTGTTTGCCCCATGGCAAACAATCCCACAGTTCCATTCACTCACAAAATTCAAGATGGAAAAACACTTTTTTCCTTGTGCAGAGGGGTAGCCAGGGTAATGAGCAGTTCCCTTTTCTATGATCATTAAAACAAGTTCAAAGGGGAGCTTTCCTCTTACTGGCTTTTGTGCCAGTCTGACTATTGGGCTGGGCCTTCCTGGTGCAACATAACAATTACTTTTGTCAGGGCAGGCCCCCTTGGAGTTAATTACATTCGTGGGCCCACCCAGACTGGTCTTCCACCTCCCTACTCCCAGGCCATTGTCCCTTCTCTGGAAGCGGTTTTCACACCTCACTCAGGCCAAGTACATGCTGGGTAGTGGTTGGAGAGCTAATGCACATTAGTCTCCAGCAGCATCAGGCAGGGTAAAGGTAACTTTTTAAAAGCAACATTTTCCGTCTATTTAAATAAAATTAAAATCATACTTCACCATTAGTTGGGATTTGCACTAAATGTAAAAATAAGTATTTGAATGGAGCCTGTAGCTGATACAGTTCAAAAGGTTCTGCTTAAAATTTATAATTTATACTTAACCTTTTCCTATATGCCCCTAGAGCCATGTGTGTGACAATGTTGTTTTGGGCTTAGTCACTGGGGGACTAGCCATTCCTAATGTCACCTATTCCACTCTTAAATATTATGCCCCCTATCTTGTGGACAGGTAACATCAAATATTTAAAATCAGATTTCCTACCTGTCAAAGGGTGATTTTGACAGAACTGTGCAGCAGGGAGAAAGCTGTAGCTCTCAGGCTACACATGATGGGCGTAAAGCCACTCTATGGGTGGTACAATGGTGATGAGGTCCACAGGTGGCATTTAACTTCAAAGTCCAAGGCACATTTTCTATAACATATAATAGAGAGTTATAGGCAAGTTAAATAAGTAAATTTTAAATAAGCCAATGTAACCATGTTTAAAGGGGGAGTACAGGCACCAGACAATTTAGCAGGGATAAAAGTGCACAGAGGTATAGATCCAGCAAAAATAGATTAAAAAAAAAGAAAAAAATCTTTGGGCTCACACTGAGAAAAGGCAGATTTCCAAAACATGTATTTTATAATGAAAATTTGAAAGAATCCAAAACTGCTAAACAAATATTTCAATGCACCTCCTACCAAGGTAACACAAAACAGCAGTGCTCCAAGCATTACATTGGCTGTTGATAGCAAGGTGCTGTTTCTTCAAGGCACTTTTCCTCATCCGCAGAGCCATCCAAAGGAAAGGCCCACAGTATATCCAAGCCAATGATACTCTCTATTCAAGGTTAAGAACCAAACTCATCTTCCCTCCCTAAAAAAAGAATACATTCCTTGAATGCTGTTCTCAGTGCAAGCTGCTAAATTTTGTAACTGTTTGCCAGCCAAAAGAGAAATATAATAGATCATCTAAAATTCAGGAAGGAAGTAAAAACCAAGTTATTTCCAAGGTTACGACATGGAAAATCCAACATTAAACAAAAATAACAATGGTCAAGTCAGAGTACTCTACACAAAAATATTTTAGGCCACCAGAATGCTCCACACAAACTATACAAATAGTTATTATCATTGAAGGCTAGAAGTCATTTGGTGCCTAACTGTCACACCAATCTCCACAACTGTAGTTGGAATGTGATCAATACAGGTCAGGTAGCAATGTTCACTCAGCAGTCCAGATATATAATATCTAGCACAAATCGCTTATATAAGAGCCAGTAAACTATCCCAATACATGCTCATATTATCAGAAACACAATAAATGCAGCTAAACACAATCACTCAGTATCAATAAGACAACCAGCTATCACAAGAAGCCAAGATGAAAAGTGGTGTGCCACACAACCCAGCTGCATTTTTGAGACCTCATGGTTGCCAGTAGATAGGTATAGTTAGGAGCTAGTTTTCCATAGGAAGGGCATTTTTTGTTTTGCCAATAACTTTGGCAGCGCTTGACGAATTTTCATGAAATTTTCAAAACTAATATAACAGTCAATTCAGCTGTAATGAAAATTTGGGGCAACCTGTCAAACAGGGGCCGAGAAAAAGGGGGGTTCCCGTAAACATATTTTTATCATTCATTTTTCCATAGGGTTTTTAGACACACCTACAGCCCAGACCACTAAATGTAATTACACCCAAGTTTTGCAGCAAGCTACATCCTGATCCACAGATTGTGCTTATTTGGTGTAAATTCTGTACAGTAGTTTAGGAGTTATTAAATGTTAAAAAATATAGATGTGTAGGGACACGGAACCTGTTGGTATCCAACTGCCCCCTTGGGATGCAACTTCAGTCGAGTCTCACAAAAAAAAGATAAAAAACAGAAAAGGGTCTAGTGTAGGGACACCATAAGCCCCTAGCCTTGGTGCAGGGGTCCCCAAGGGACCTCATCAGGGCTAAAAAGCATTTTGTTTAATAAAAGGCAGTCTCCTGCCCTTTTCTTTTATTTTGCCCTCGCAACGGCCAGGACCACCTTCGGTGACAATCTACAATCATGTATGACCCCTAAAGGGTCAAGAACCACCAAAGCCACAGTACTCCCCCACCTATACCAGATAGTACATCACAATATAGGAGGGCATCTCTTTTAATACGACATGCCAATTGGCTTTGTCAAAAGGGTCTTCACATTAAAACAAGCCAAGAATCACATGTTGGAAATGATCACCATCATTTCATGTCTAAATGCAATAATCATTAATAACCATGTCTAAACACAGTAATTATAGTCAATAAAGCATTTCAACAATGCTCAACAGTCACCGTCAGCATAAATGGCAAATAAAGTAGTGTAAAAAACATAACATGTCAGTATCTTCTCCATACACATTCAGACCACATAAAATGAAGTCACATAACCAGCCTATAGCTGAAGAGCAAATGCTGTAGACATGGGAATGCTTTAAAATGCAGTCCTAAAACAGGGGGGTGTAGTTTCCTTGACCTTTTAAACTTAGTATCACTGATTGTTTTTCTTGTGGGAGGACTGCTGCAATCCCGCAACCCCTCAAACTCTCCTGAAATGTTAGTGTCCCCTTGCCCTCCTGGTAAAAACTTTCGGCCAGGCTAAGCCCCCACATCGCATTATGGGGAACTGCTGTGAAGGAGTGTGCATTTTAATAAGGCAGCTCAGGCTGCATTACTTGGTTGTAGCATGGCATTTGCTGCATGGCTTCTTTGCAGACATAGGGGGTGATTCTGACTATGGCGGACGGCGGAGGCCGTCCGCCATAGTACCGCCGCCAAATGACCGCACCGGCCATTCAGACATTTCCTCTGGGCCGGCAGGCGCTCTCCAAAAGAGCGCCCGCCGGCCCAGAGGAAATGCCCCTGCAACGAGGACGCCGGCTCAGAATTGAGCCGGTGTAGTTGCAGGGGTGCGACGGGTGCAGTTGCACCCGTCGCGTATTTCAGTGTCTGCAAGGCAGACACTGAAATACTTTGTGGGGCCCTCTTACGGGGGCCCCTGCCGTGCCCATGCCATTGGCATGGGCACGGCAGGGGCCCCCAGGGGCCCCGCGGCACCCCCTACCGCCATCCTGTTCATGGCGGGTTTCCCGCCATGAACAGGATGGCGGTAGGGGCTGTCAGAATCCTCAGGGCGGCGGAGCGCGCTCCGCCGCCATGAAGGATTCCCCCGAGCAGCGGTAAGTCGGCGGGAGCCCGCCGACTTGCCGCTTCTGACCGCGGCTGAACCGCCGCGTTCAGAATGCTCGTGGGAGTACCGCCAGCCTGTTGGCGGTGCTCCCGTGGTCGGTGGCCCTGGCGGCCACCGGCCGCCAGGGTCAGAATGACCCCCATAGTGTTTTCTGAATGATGCCCACCCTTCTCCCCCACATATAGGCATTGGGAGCAAGGATGATCCCACCACAGTTGGTGGGAGCACAATGACATTCTCCCTTGCTGGTTTGTCATCGGGGCCTTGAGATGGGCTCTCAGGCCCCTTTCCTCCATTTTAGGGGGTGTAATGGTCCTTCCATCAGTTTCCATGAATATAGGGTCCCTGGAGACAACTGAAGATGACGGAAGGATATCCCATGCTTGCCCCTCCCTGGCCCAGTAAATAAACTAATCTTACACTGAACACCAGGCTCTTTCCTACCCCAGGGGTAGTTTTAGGGAATGGCAGCAGAGAGCCACATGCCTTGGTTTGAATGGCTATAACCCAGGCTCAGTTGGGCAGATTTGGATTATCCGGGCTCATTTTACTCCTAGTGGCAAACTCTAGCCACCAAAAACATTTCTAGCAGGGATCCTGGCCTCTGAAGAGGTATCATTTGCAGGAGGCTGTTTCCACTGCTCCATGTGCCAGCTTTTCTCCTTTTCTTGGTCTCCAGAGCTCCCCTCCTTCTTTTGGGGAGCAGAAGTCCAGACTTCCCCCAACCAGTCCTCACCAGGTGTAAGGGGAGAGAACCACTGGTCCTGGGGTCAACTGTGGTCAGAGTCCATAGGACTTTAGGGCATCAGGGGGCATCTCCTTCCAGTTGTCCATGGCCGTTGCTGGCGTCCAGTTCCAGTAAAAATAAAACTCTTTCCCTTGTGCAAGAGTTTTTAAATGGGGCACAAGGTTCTAGAAGCCAGGAACTGCTGGCCAATTGTAACGTGCCATCTCACCCCTCCACCCCGTCCCAAACCTTCTCCATAGCATGCTGGGATAATCTAAGATAGTGGCATCTAGAAGTCACTGTTACATCTGCGCTGGGTGGCCTCAGCTCTGCCCCTTGTTGACATCACTGCCAAGGTCTTGGCAACAAAAACTTCAAAGAAGAGCCCCCTCCTGTGTTAGGTTCCATTGGCTGGACTCCCTGCTTTGTTCAGTGCACCTAGGCTGTCCCAGACCTGGTACAGTGTGACAGCTAATGAACAGATGCAGATGTTTTATAGATCCCCCACTCCTCAGGAGCTGAGGAAAGCACTATTAATTTCTCCTTTTGTCTGTTAAGGCCTATGTTCTCTCTGCTTGAGTCGGAGTAATTACCTGGGCTCAGCAGGTTAGCAAAAGGCCTGGGCTCTGAGAGTTAGCTGAGTGAAAGAAATATAAAAATTCTGGATGATCTATAACAAGTACATATATCTGGTTGGGGTTTGCATATTTGAACTGGGCACACAGTTTTCAACTCCATTTTGATATCTTGCTGAACTCTGTATGGTAAAGGAAGCAAAAGTGTGCTGTAGGGCAGATTTCCCCCTATGTTATCACTGCAGGCTAAATTGGAAACCACATTGACTTTACCCAAGAGTATCAGTTATCCTGAGGTGGCTCCTCCTTTAGGGCAGAACAGCGTCAACCCCCTCCAGCAGCTACAACTGCCAACTTTTAACCAAACAACGATGTTAAACTGTGTTTATTATCATTGTTTGGTAAAAGGGCAGGGCCACGGGGGAGATGAGCAGTGAGGGGGAGTGCTCAGCACTCCCCCTCAGAGCGCATGTGTGTTTGGCCGGCCGTCTTGGACCGGCCAAACACACATGCGCTGTAGGCTCTCTCCAGCCCAGCAACCCTGTTGCTGGGCTGGAGAGAGCCTGCACAGCCTCCTAGTCTGCCTGGGGGAACTCTGGCTGGGCACTCCAAGCCAATCCTGATGCTGCTTTGAGCAGAATCAGGATTATCCACAGGACAGGCTGGGAGGCTGTGCCTGCATCAAGGTGAAGCGGGAGTGGAGAGCCACACGGCGTTAAGGTAAGTGTTTTTTTTTATTTTTTTTATTTTAATTCCCAACCTCCACTCCCTAACCCCTCCCTCACACTTACACCACCTCATCATCAACCACAACTCTCCCACAAAGGTTAAAGAACAACTCTGGCCACTCAAGCATGACACCGAAATGTGTCCCACCTATGCTTACAAAAAGTACAAGAACTTCGCTATCAAAGTGGTCCCCCATTGTGTTTGTGCTTCAGCCCCCAGAATGGGTAAAGATGTGCCATATAATTGCTACTACATTACTAAACAATAACAAACATTTCCCTTTTATTTACTCTTCTCCCCAGAACACATTAAACAAAGTGTAAGACAATTGTGGGCATGCTTTGTTACTTGGATTCTACTGTATTTTTTAGAACATCAACTATACCTAACATTCATAAAGTGCTTTTCTGTGTACAGCATAAACCAACACCAAAGCATTGCTTCACTCTTAGCTTAAGATGTATACCAAAACATGTGAAGTTATACCCCTCTGTAGACAGTTAGTAAAGCATTGCATCAAAAAAGAGCAGTTCAGTTCCTAGTTGAAACAGTATTTTTGTTAACATTGATGAGCCTTCATCATTTGGCAGCTTCTTGGTCAAATATATTAGTGACTTAAGCTCAGAGTTGAACTTATTCATGCAAATGAAAACTGTGATGGTGATTCTTCCCATGTTCAGCTTGGAGCTGAAAGTGCATCTAATACATGCTTTAGAATGTCTTATGGAGACTACTGCAAAAGATCCAGTATGAGAGCGGGAACAACTTGAGCTTATGCAAAGTGAGAAGATAAACATATACTTGACATTAAATGGACAGATAACATTACTGCTTCACTGAAGCCTTAACAGAGGCTTCTAGAGGAGGAAAGAATAACCTTTACACTGCTTTGGATGACCCACATGATCAATGTGTGTGTGTCTATGTATGTGATACCCAACCCCAGACTTAATTGATGTCTCCGGAGAGAGGATGTAAATGGATTCTTTTCTCACTGCACAGGACATGAGAATGCGGCATGCTGGCAAAGCCCAGGCCAAGGGCAGGCCTGGCTTCCCCATTCATCACCAGGAGGCAACTGGGCTGACCACTTTCTTTGGATTCCCCATATAAATTAAGGGACTGTTTAAATGCAATATGTTTGGCTCATGAATACACCTTTTTAGCCTTAAGCACAGAAATAGAAGTTGTCATATATGATCCAGTCCCTGTTTATGTCTACAATACCTGGTTCTTAGGCCATTGGATCTGGTTCTTCTGTTCTACGACATGTGGGACTAAAGGATATACCCCGGACTTTATCTTAGGCCATGCAGTAAGGGTGGTTTCAAAAGAGATTGATTGGTGTGACAGTGCCTATCTTTTGATCTTAATGAATCGATATCCGTTTTACACATGAAGGGGGGATTGCTCAGCCAGAGGGAGGCAACCTAATTGACAATTTGCCATCACGGGTTGCCACCCTGCTACCAAGGAACCCATCCAGTCTTGACTACTTCCACTTAAGTGATGGTTGGCCACTAGAAAAAATGAAAAAAAATTGAAAATGACACAAAGCTTAACTTGATAGAGAAAGGTATTGTTTCACGGCACATGAACAAACATATATTTTTGAGGCCGAGGGTGGAGCGACCCAAATGGGACCTCTTCTTCAACAAACTTAAGGGCCTGATTGAGTAATGTATAATGTTCCTAATTGAGCGCCTATCAATACAACATAAAGAAATCTTTAAACAGCCTCACAGGAGGAGATTAAACAAGTCATAGGAATAGCATTATTCCCCCAAATACGTCTACTATTGTTACCCAGTGCTGAGACATATGCCTTGCTTCACCACCTATCCTCTAGAAATATACGTTTCCATACTGATCCACACTTTCTTTTTCCCCCTTTCAGGAATGAATGGTATTGGCTGACAAAGCAAAAGCAAAAAGAGCAATCTGGGAGTAGACTTCTATGTAGAAGTTGTCAAGCAGCCCCACAGGAAAGCCCTTCTGGGACTTGAAGCCAGGCGGCATGCTCAAAGATGATGTTTTGGAACACCTTAGAAATGCCCTCTAAGATGAAGGACAAGGACTGGCTTACATACATAAAGAAAAATCACATCATTTTGCTACAAGAATCCAGGGCTGCTTAGGATATCATGTAGGACGGGTACCACTGTTACTGTGTACCTGCAATCCTGTCTCATTCAGGAAGGGATGAGGGGACCTAGTATCCTTATTATGAGGGTCATTGGGTCTTAAGATTTAATGTATTCCATTTTCTCAACCAGGGATTTAAACTTTCTAGGTTTTTCAATCTGGTTTCACCTCTTTTCATTTTTACAATGCTGTTAGTCATATGGACTAAAATTTCTACACTGATACTTTATTTTCTGTTGAGATATATTGATAAATATGTCACATTTTATATTGAAATGCTTTATTCTTATCATTGAGGGAGACGTCAGTGCTAAGTTAGGGTCTAGCCTTTCTCTCATTGACTCTTCCCTAATGGAGGAATTAGTGCAGTATTGATCCGCCATGGATGAGAGAATAGGGATGAAGCTAAAAAAACAATTCCAAGACTTTGATATAGGTAATAATTATGTTGAAATTGCGGGGGGAAATGCACAATCAGATCACTACTTTTATTGGATGAGAAAAAGGAGCTGTTAGTGGTTATATATTTAGTTCCCATCTTTTGCATACACATGAATTGTCGGAAGCACCAGTATAAAATAACTACATTGCTTATAACCATTTGGGTTAGTACTTGATGCAAGTTTTAACTCCACCAAAGCTAGAGCAAAAGGATTGACAGACCTTCCAACAAAGGATAGGGAGCAATACTTTGGCGTGAACTGTTAACATTCACACCTTATTTTGCAAAACTATTAAAACAAACCTTGCCCTGATTAATGACTACCTTTCAACTGAAAGCTCTTCTTATTGAGCAACATAAGAAAATTACTTTTCACACCTACAAATTGGCAGGAACATGCCTAGCTAAGCTGATTTGACAAGGCGTGCAGTGGGGCAAACAAACGCCTGGGACAAGAAATAAATAATCCATCTAGAATGAAGGCTGATGTTGTTAAACATAGGGCTGATTATAAATTAACTATCAGGGAGAGGAAAACAGTGTTTAGAGAGGACACATTGGGAAACCTAATGAGTGCAAGTGCAACCAAAGACACCATGGCTTTCTGGAATATTGTGAACATGAAAAACATTTTTCCTGGTCAGTCTGATGATCTGGGGACAAACATTACAGCTGATATAAGGGTGGAACACTTGTCATCCATGTGTCCTTAGGGTGCTGAAAAAGTTGGGTTAATGCCTGATGATCACCCTAACATTCATTTAAACATTAAGGTGGTCATTATGACCTTGACAGTCCTGCCCCGCCACGCCTGCAGGACTGCCAAATTATGACAGCGCTAGTGTACTGGCACACCACCTGTACCAACAGGGGGGTGGGACCCCCTGGCCAAAGGTTGACCACCTTCAATACAGCAGTCCACCTAACACTGCCCACGGTATTTTGAGTATCCTTACTGGCTCGGATTCCTTGGCAGCAGCCCACCACGAAATCCCTGGCAGTAAGGATACTGGCGACTGGAATACTCATTCCTGTCACCACAACAGGACTCCCCAACCCCCCCTCCATGTAGGAGCCCTCCACGCCTATTAGATGCCCCCATCCCCAAGCAGCGATGTCCCCGTTCTATCCCACCCGATCTCCATTTTGACCCCCACCCCACTGTTCTGACACCCCTGCCCCATCCATGCATGCAAACAAACACTACACTTACATACATACACACACACATACACACTCACCCATTCACACACACACACGGCCACGGCACCCCCACCATACAGGCATTCACACAAGGATACAGACACTTGCACGCACACACACACACAAATACACACAACGCCCTCCCACCCCCCTCCATTCACACTCACACCCATTCACACACACAACACTCAACAACCCCCCTGTCGGATGATCACCTTACCTGGTGGTCGCCGTGGTTGTCCGGGAGGGAACTGGGTCCATGGAGCTTGCTCCGCTGCCAGCACCAACATGCTATTTACAATGTTGTAATACAGTGGGCGGGGTTCTGGTGACGTGGTGGTGGTGATGGAGCAAGCTCCACTAGACCGCCGACCGCCAGTATGGCTGCTGGTGGCTTCCCCTCCAAATAGTGACAGAGAGCAGCCAGCAGCCATCATATGGCGGTGGTGAAATCGGCGGTCTACGAAATAGACCACCAAAGTCATACTGAGGGCCTAAGTTTGAACTCTACAAGGTTGTATCAGCCATTATTTGTAGTTCCTCAAATAAACCACTGAAAACAATGGGTTCCCAATAGATCTCTACAAAGTCAACTGTGATCTTTAGGCACCAATCATTACTAATACTCTCAATTCTGTTGTATGTTGCAAGCTGCCAAACTGCTGGCATACAGCAGTCATGGTCCCTGTTTACAAAAAGAGTAACAGTCACTATCCCCATTGCTACAGGATAATTTCTCTGTTAGACTCCATAGTTAAGGTTGCTGTGTGTAGAATTCTGGACAGGATAATTGAACACTCCAAGGTTCTATCACAGGTTTGGGAAGGGCTTGGTTCTCAGGAGCACAGTTTGAACTTGCACTTACTTGAAAGTAATTATACTATAGCTAAGAAGATGTTATATCACTCTTTTATGGATCTCAGTAGAGTCTTTGACCAGTGAGCTGGTCAAAGCTGTGGAATGCATTGTTGGGAATTGGCCTGGAGGGAGACTTCATGGAATTTTTCCATGTGCTTCACAGGGGTGTTAAGGCCACAGTAAGTTATGGGACCAAGGGCAAGTGCACTGGCCTTTCTGAGCTAGAAGTGGGAGTGCACCATGGCTGCATCCTGGCACCTTTTCTGCCCTTTATACAATGATGGTCGCTGTTAGACCTGGCATCCTTGGCATGGCCTCACCTGTTTTCTTTGCCTCTGCTTCCTATGTTTTGACTGTATGCTGGACTCTGTTTTTGGTGGTTTTGGTAATCTGAACACTTTACCACTGCTGACCAGTGCTAAAGTGCAAATGCTCACTGTGTAAATTGTATTTGTAATTGGCTTTTCCATGTTTGGCATATTTGATTTGCTAGTAAGTCCATAGTAAAATGCACTAGAGGTACCTAGAACCTGTAAATCAAATACTACTAGTATGCCTGCAGCACTTATTGTGCCACCCTCACGAGTATCCCTGTAAAAATGGCTCAGACCCGAACTGCAGTGTCTGCGTGTGCAGTTTTAAACTGCCAATTCGACCTGGCAATTTGTCAAGCTGAGACCTTCCCTTTTTATTTATGTACGGCACCCCTAAGGTAAACTCTAGGTAGTCCCATAGGCAGGGTACAGTGTATTTTAAAGGTAGGACATGTACTGATGTGCTTTATATATGTCCTAAAAGTGAAATAATGCCAAATTCATGTTTCACTGTTGCAAGGCCTATCTCTCTCATAGGTTAACATTGGGATTGCCTTTAAATATCCTTAAAGTGCAGTTTCCCTTTGAGAGCAGATAGAGATATGGGGTATGGGGTCTCCAAACTCACAATTTAAAAATACATCTTTTAGTGAAGTTGGTTTTTAAATTGTCTGTTTGAAAGTGCCACTTTTAGAAAGTGGGCATTTTCATGCTTTAACCATTCTGTGACTCTGCCTGCTTGTGTCTTCCCTGTCTGGGTCGGACTGACATTTGGGCTGTTTGTGAATCCCCTCTAGACAGTGACACAAAGGGAGTTGGGGTGTAGCCTGCATAGGACTGGTCACTTTCGCCTGAATGGGCTGTACCTGCCCTCACACAATGCAGTCTCCAAACCCCTGGTGTGTGTCTGAGGTCAGGCCTGAGCAAGGCAGGATCTTGTGAACAACAGACTTTTCTTTGAAGTCTGCCTACTTCAAAAGGAAAAAGGGGTATAAGTAGTGGACCCAAAACCCCAGATTTTTAGATCACTTCAAGGATTTAAGAGGAACCTCTGCCAGGAGAAGAACTGAAGGAGAAGTGCTGCTCCTGCCTGTGACTGACTGTGCTTTGTTGGGCTAGCCTGCAGTTGCTGCTTCTGCCTGAGAAAGGGGACAAAGGCTGGGCTTGGTGGTAAATTCCTGCTTGAGAGGTATCTCCAAGGGCTTGGACTGAGCTTCCCCCCGTTCTGAAGTCTAAGGGCCATCAAAGACTTCCTCTGCCAGCACCTGGACTCTCAGCTGAGACTCCTGCAAAGTGGTGCCTAATCTATTCCCTGGGCCCTTGAAAGGAGAGATTGGTGGAAATCCAAGAAGAACTAAGGAAACTGACTTCAAATGACTCCAGACTGATGCTGCTGCCGGATCCTGTGTCGCCGCCTGCAACTGAAGATGTCATCCTCACTGGATTGTGACAACCCTGCAGGCCCGATGCCGCTGCAGCCTTGCTGAAGTCCGCAACTCTGTGGAAGTCACTGCACCATGCCATGACCGCCGAATATCGACGCCACTGGAAGTGCGAGGATCCAATGCTTTGCAATGACACTGTCTCACCTCCACCGCTCCGCAGCAAGGGCCGCCTCTTGGTGATGCCTCCGCTCCTTTGCTCTGCAGCACCAGAGCAGACGCTGCTTCAGATCCAGCAACCCCATGATTCCTGCCTCCGTGCACCGGCTTGTTTAGTCATTTTCACAAGGTGCTGTACCTCGGGGTCCATGTGACTCCGTGACCAGTGCAATTAGTGTAGAACTGTTGGGAACGACTCCATCATGACACCGTTATATCACCATAATCGAAGCATTTGTGTTTCTAAGTGCTATATTGATGTTTAATCTTTAAAAATTCATAAATGTGCTTGTGTATGTTTGATTTTTGTTGTTTTGGTCTTCGTTACTCAGGTAAATATCGGCTATTTTTCTAACCTGGTGTTGAGTCATTTTGTAATGTATTTAATGTATTACTGTGTGTGTTGATACAAATACTATACACATTGCCTCTGGGTTAAGCCTTTCTGCTTGTGACAAGCTACCAAGGGCGTAAGCGGGGGTTAACCAGGTGTGTTTCTTCTTTACCGTTACTAGAGTGAGGGTCCTTGCATGGACAGGGGACAAAGTGACTTCAATCCAAAGACCCCATTTCTACCAGCCTCAATGGCATTTTTGAGCTGAGGGGGAAAGAATATGATGACATTTAATAATAACCCTTTACCAGCCTTATTCAATGAAGATGATGCAGTACTAATGACTAAAACTCCTCTTTACCTAAAGGGTTTGGTTATTATTATTGTAGTTTTTGTGGATAGCCAAGATCCTGAAACAAATGTTTGCAAAACTCACTATGTGGCTTGTAGAACCGAGATCTGCAAGATCCGACCAATCCATATTAACGTCAATCGTATGAAGAAGGTAAATTATTTTCCATGTGGGGGAGGGGGTCACGTTTGACTCATAAAGGTAATTGGACCTCTTGTCTTTCAGACAGGTGCCTATGATTCAATCAAGCTGTTACGGGGGAGGGGTTATTTAAATTTACTAAGACAGTGGGGACTAAACCAAGTTCTGCATTACTTGAAATGTATGGACCCAAATGCCTCTCATTCCTAGCTTTTGGGGCTGCAATTTGGGGCTACATTGGTACAAATTATTCAAATTGTAGCTCTCACTTCCTGAACTGGGTCCCCCATACACATAGGACCATATTAAAATTGTACCATTGCTTACATAGCTCTGCATTTAGGGCAACCAACATGCCTCACTCATCATCATCAAACTTAGGGGCATAGTTATACTCTGCTTGCGCCAACTTTGCGGCATATTTTCATGCAAATTCAACGCAAACCCAACTCCATATTTATATTTTGACATTAGACACGTCTAACGTCAAAATAAAGGGGTTTGCACCATTTGTGGGATGTGTGCTCCTACCTTGCGTCAATGAGATGCAAGGTAGACATTCCGATCCCAAAAATTGTGCTATCCCCATAGCCCCATATTTATACCCCTGTGCTAATATGACGCATAGGTGGGGGGAGGGGCTAAATAATGGTGCAAAGCTTGCTTTGCACCATTATTGAATGCCTGGGTCAGACCAGGTGTTAGGGGACCTGTGGACCCATTTCTTTGGTTAAACAACATGGAATGGGTCCACAGTTGCCCTCCCCAAGCCCCAGGAGCACCCCCACCCACATCTGAGGGACACTAGAGGATGGGGGACCCCATCCCAGGTAAGTAGGGTAAGTATTGGTAAGTATTTTCTTTTATGTGCCACAAGGCCCTAACTTGGGGCCCCCTGCATGGAACAGGGTGCAGTATACATGTCCAGGGGACACTTGTTCCCTGTGCTGGCCATTGGGGTGGTGGGCATGACACCTGTCTTTCCTAAGACTGGAGTCATGTTTTTGGTGGTTGTGCACTAGGAAATGACGCTAGTCTGGTTAGAGGCATTTTTTTTCTGACGCACAACCCCTTCCTTCCCTACCACCACCCCCACTCGGCTATCGTGTTTCTTGAAGACGCTACCCCATGTTTAGCACTAGCTTGCAATATTTAATAAATACAGCTGCCGGCTGGCATTGTTAAATGACGCAAGTCAGCGCTAAAACTTTTGCCGCAAAACTGCCTTAGCGGAGTATTGCAGCAAAAAGCATAAATATGAACCTTAATTGTAAATGTTATAAAAGACAGTCACTAAAGTACAAAAATAAACAATTACAACCAATACGCCAAAAACTAAAACAAAACGTTTAAAAAAATCAATGATTGATGTTAACGAACAGCGTATTTTAAAAAATGCTCCGACGCAGGAACAAATGGTCTCATCTCCTAGCAACTCACAAGGAACGCATGCATCTTTTAACATTATGCACTTTTAAATTTGGAAATGCAAGCCATCTTGTACAAAATGTGTAATATTAACAAAAAAGATAAAATGCAAAAGCGATGGCTGGATAATTCGACACAAGGGTAAGTAAGTATATCAGAACTTCTGTATATGCCAACCGGGAAACACAACAGACACCAGATCGAAATTTAAAAAGTAGTGCTCTTCCCCAGGCCCCAGAAACCGGATTAGAGTTCCCTACCAACACATCTTCAAAATAACATGTTGCTTTGCAGAAGGTTTCATTAGTTCAACCCCTTCCCTTGTGCAGTACATATAATCAAAGAAATGTTTCTTAAGTCCGAACATATCCCTTTTAACATCTACGGAAGAATTGTACAAAAGGCACAGCCTATTTTAATGAAATAATTATGAGTGAATACAAGCATGGAAGTTCCATACATCGCTCTCAGGATAAACATTCCAAGACCAAATAGAGACCCAAAGTTTCAAAGCTGCAATTTAAATAGATCCTCTATATAAGGGAAAGTCAATGACATACATAGCTAAAGGTGCATTGTGGCACAAAACGATTTTCCACTTGGTGGGGCGTGACATTTTCGGGCCCCATAGCCTAGCCCCATAAATAACTAAAGAAACATTTTGAGTAATAAAGATTTCTTGCAGAGGAATAATTGACTCTTCACCTAGGGCAATAGCAAGACTAAAAAGGTGACCAGCTGTTTGTGAAAATGTGAAGCATCTTCCCAATGTTTGGACCCCAGGACAAAGAAGAGGAGACGACCCCTACACAGGGAAAGTCTGGGACTGTATGCAGCATGTTATGCCTATACCTAATGCAAGTAAGTTGGAACTACAAGGTTCACAAGCAATTAACTGGGACATAAGGACATTGGTGCAGAGCTTAAGGTCAGATATGGACTGAATAAAATTATTCACAAGATGTCCCAGGGCTTTAGGAGCTCAGGCCAAACGTATTGTACCATTTGCATAGAACAAGGCAAGTGTAAGTTTCCCATTAACCATGAGAAAACACACCCCACTTAAGAGAAACATCGTTGAGGATTGTCCCATGCGGTCTGGGCCATAAAATAAGGCACATTAAGGAATTATCTAACACCCTTGACCGGTCTGCATTCTATTTGATGCCATACAAATCATCAAGGGGGAAATACCATGGCTTAAAGAAACGTACAAGTCATACGTTACTTTCAGTAGGGAGACAAATGAATTGAAAAAAAAACACTTTATCAGAATGTGCATTAGTTCAAACAACTTTAGGTGCAGAACCATATTTGTCTCTGGCTAATAATGTCTGAACCGTATTGACCAGATTTCATTTGTGTAGCATAAGAAACCATCTCTGTCTTCCAGTTGGCTAATTTGATACTTCTACAGTACTCGCATGGCCTTGCAAAGAATGCTCTGCACAGACACTTGTGTCCTTTGTCTTTTCTTGTGATGTTTATAAAACTTCAATCCGTCATTATTTATTACCTTTTTTTTAAAAAAAATTATGTGTTTTCAAACAGTAAACATGCTTTTTATTTTCAAAAGAAGTAGCATAATAAACTTGCCTGGTCAGTTGTTTTCTGAAGTTTATCTTACATTTTGGATAATCATAACGTTTTTAAATGTAATTGTGGATTACGTAGTTGCTATTTTTAATCCTGAGATTGTTATAACGTGTACGTTTATGACTACTTATGATTAATCGAGTAAAGTTATGATCTGTAGTGATTGAATTGATAAATATGTCTAGTGCAGCCTATCTTTTTTGGAAGTGATCAGATAAACGAGCTCTCTTGCTTACTTTTTTCTTCTGAGGTGTTTCCAACTCTAATCAGTTTCATGGTCCCAAGCAGTGTTTATTCATGGATGAATGTTTACACACCTACTGATGAATGATAAATTCTGCCATCAGACACTATTGTGTAGAGAGATGTTAGGAGGCGAGAAGACTCATTATATTCAATCTACTTAAATATATTTAGAAAATGTCCAAAAAGCTAGTAAACTAGTATCAGACTCACAGATGCATCTCCTCTAATTATAATTACTGGTGGGACATTTTTTCAAAAATAATAATAATGATCAATACATTTGCATACGTTTGCATTGTTGAGAAATATAGAGAGGTGCTAACCCTTTAAAAGTTTATAGAACATTACATCGTGAGGTTCAATAGTTAACAGCATGTTTTCTTTGTGGAAGGCTGACATAACCAATAACTGTTTGATTGCTTTGCTCACACGAGAATAAACACTCACACTCCAAAATCCAGTAAAGAATTTCAGTGCCAAACAAGAAATAGCTATTTCCCACTACATTACGCTTTTGGACTGCATAAAGAATTACTCCTGAAATTAAATTTTGAAATATAGGTTTGTCTCAATACATTTGAACATCCCTATAGGAAACAGCGATTTGTTCAATGAGTTAACCAATCAACAAATGAAAGAATGAACACATTAATTAATTAAACCTATGGATGATTGGGGGAATGGGCAATAAGTCGCACAGATAGGTAGATTTCTAAAGTGGTGGCAATGAGTTGGAAAAGGACAAGTGTCCATTTCTGGCAGGTAAAAATGATTGGAGATTCTCAAGGTCACCAAAATAGGAATTGTTGTGTTATTAGATTTGACAACTTGTATTTATGGTAAAGTTCCATGCGGTTGTCCTCTGAATAAGAAACCTGTTTGCTTTGTAAATGCATGGTTTCTTGTATCTGCAGCATGCTGTAGGATGTAGAAAAGCCCTTAGTTGAGGAGTATTAAGAGCATGAAGCAATGGAGAGCAGAGGCATTTTTTATCAAATTAAAAGAAGAAACGAAAGTGAGATTTCAAGCCCTGTCACTCCTAATGATCTCACATGAGGTGAAATGTAATAACTGCTGTCCTGGATCAATGGTCTCATACACAGAATGCAATGGTTATGACCTCACAATACATGTATAGCTAATAAATAAAAACAAGTAAAAGCACAATGTAAGTAAACACCAATACTTACTCAAGTCAATAAATACTAGTATATTTATAATTGTCTCTTTTATTGTTTTAAGGGTAATGTGGTAAGTAATCTAATTTTTCAGACTATTCATGGCAATTATCATTACATCTGTCACATAAAGGGGGTAGTCATGAATATTGCTTTTGCTGTACCAATTACAGTTATTAAGGCTGTTAGAATTATGAATCGTGGTCCCGAACATTACTTGCAAAATCCAATGATCCAGTGGTTTATCAGTTTCAATTCATAACTCTAACACTGACAATTAGATGTGTTTTTTCAGTTATATATATATATATATATATATATATATATATATATATATATATATATATATATATATATATATATATATATATACATATATATATCTTCACTTCGGTAGATATTCTTCCACCTCCAACAGTCTCACCATAGTGTCACATTGCCATATTTTCATTAAGTTTCTCTCTCTCTCTTTCACCAAAAGCATACAGGTGAAGCACAGGTTAATTTTATGTATTTATTGCTCAATCGTGCTACCCCAGACAGAAGGTCAATGCATTTTGGCAAAAGCCTTCCACTGTACCAATGTATTCACAACAAGCATGTACCCCATATAGTTTAGTAGTCCATCTTAGATGTTCACTCCCTCTAAGATCTAGTAACATTTTGTTATGCTAGATTGCAGCATCGTGGGCACCATCTTGGAGGAGAGAATACTAGTGATTTGTGAATCACCGATTATTTCCTTTGTGGACATCAACAAAATATTGCACTGACTATGAAGCATCAATATTTCTCACAGTCAGCTTATCAATCATGTTGTTATTCTTATCCACTTAGGCCCTCATTCTGACCTTGGCGGGCGGCGGAGGCCGCCCGCCAAAGTCCCGCCGTCAGGTTACCGTTCCGCGGTCGAAAGACCGCGGCGGTAATTCTGACTTTCCCGCTGGGCTGGCGGGCGGTCGCCTTCAGACCGCCAGCCAGCCCAGCGGGAAAGAGGCTTCCACGATGAAGCCGGCTCGGAATCGAGCCGGCGGAGTGGAAGCTGTGCGACGGGTGCAGTTGCACCCGTCGCGTATTTCACTGTCTGCGCAGCAGACAGTGAAATACATGTAGGGGCCCTCTTACGGGGGCCCCTGCAATGCCCATGCCAGTGGCATGGGCACTGCAGGGGCCCCCAGGGGCCCCGCGACCCCCCCTACCGCCATCCGGATCTCGGCGGTCCGACCGCCGGGATCTGGATGGCGGTAGGGGGGGGTCGGAATCCCCGCGGCGGTGCAGCAAGCTGCGCCGCAGCGGAGGATTCAATGGGGCCGCGGTACACTGGCGGGACCCCGCCAGTGGTGCCGGTCCGACCGCGGCTTTACCGCCGCGGTCGGAATCCCCATTGGAGCACCGCCGGCCTGTCGGCGGTGCTCCCGCGGTCCTCCGCCCTGGCGGTCAAAGACCGCCAGGGTCAGAATGACCACCTTAGTGTTTCCTATTATTAACACCACAAGATAACGAATATCCTCAAGAATAAAACATATACAAAGAAAATGCCTGTGTCATGCAAATAGTCATATGAGTGCCATCTTGAATGGGACAATCGTTGTCAATACTAAAAAAATGGAAACATTACCATCAGTTAAATATACATAAAGTGCCTTATGCTGTGCATACTGTCCATCATTGATAGCAAATTGAATAACTTGAATGACTTAATTTTGGCACTAAGTATCATGCCTGATGTTCAGCAATCTGTCATGTAAGTGTCATCTTCAAACGAAACAATCATTATCAGTAATTAAGAAATCGAAAATATTACCATCTATTAAATACACATAGGTAAAGTGTCTAGTGCTGTGCAAACTCTCCATCATTAATTACAAACTGATTAATGTGAGTATCTTGATTTTGACAAGATATGTAATGCAGTTCTGAATTGAAAAATTTAAGATTAAAAAAAGTAAAAAAAATATATATATGGCTTGTAAATGGTCTGTGATGATTAAACTCCTCTTGGAAGGTGAATTAAACCTAGGTTCAACCTCATTAGATATTACCTCAAAATGCCAAGTGCCATATTTCGTGAAACTAGATTTATCACACTCCAATCATAATAAATGATATCCTCAATCATACAAATGGGATCCAAGTGACCACTACTGTGTAGAAATCATTATTCCATAGGTTGGTATCATAGAACACCAACAACAACATCTATTTCTTTGTCATTTCTCACATGATCTGACAGTCAAAAATTAGAGAGGGCATTATTTGTAGTGTCTATTCCAACCAAAAATCTTCTATGAGAAACCTTAGTGTATAACCCTTTTCCTCAATAGTGAATGCACACAGATAAATGTGAAGATATTGGATACACATCTACTGTCATCATTCTAGCTTCTCTATTGTTTACACTCTATGGGACTTGTAGATAATCAAATGTTTTGGGCTCTCTGTGGAGGAGGATGTTGTCCTAATTACAAATTTGATTAAGGTAAAAAGAACCATTGGATCATCTTGTGCATAAGAATCTAGTTTAATTATATCTTCTTTACAAATGCACATGTAATACTCCGTCTCAATTATGTTCCCATGGCTATTCCGTTCCCATGAATAAAATAATTTTGGAATCCAGTGTTCTCAGTTCAAGAACTCTATCACCTTTTCTGGGGTTCATTTTACTGTGTTTAATACCTAAGAAAGTTATATAGTCACCTCCTTGTGTATCCCACACATGTTTTGCCAATGGGTATGTTCTATCTTGGTTCTTTATGGCTCTAAGGTGTTGCAAAACTCTAACTTTGAGCCTGTGAATCATACTGCCCACATGTTTCTTTGTGCAGGAACATTGGATGACATATACAACAAACTATGTATCTCATGTGATTCTTTCTGTAATAGAGCATGTTTTGCCTTCCAATGTTGTAAACGACTGTGTGTTTGTGGCATATTGGCAGCCTTTGCAATGTCCGCTTTTCCAGAAGCCCAAACTCATTTTTGATAGTCACATTGTGTTTTGTTTGTTCATGAATAAGCTGCATGTTAAAATGTCACCCAATGATGGAGCTTTACGATATGTGATCTGTGGATGGGAACCAGTTTTCATCTTGAGATGCTCATTTTGTTGCAGAACATGCCAATTGTGTGTCAAAATTATTCTTGATGCCTTATATTCTCTATTAAGCTCTAAAAAGAGTCTTGTTTCAGATTACTCAATTTCTTCTTTTACTTTGGAGGTTGATGTTGAAATAAAAAAATCCTCCCTTTTCTTGTTCTTAACTCTATCACGGGCATCAATACGTACTTTATGAGGATAGCCCCTTTCATTAAATCTGTGAGTCATCATTGAAATTTCTTTTTCAAAAGAGGCGTCAGAAACGCATATTCTGCATGCTCGCAAAAATTGACATAAGAATGCTCCATTTTAAGGCTTTTGGATGTCAACTATTGCCATGCAGAATGGAATTGCACGCAGTTTTCTATAAATGCATGTTTCTATTGATCCATTTATCACCTCTACCTGGATGTGCAAAACTTCAATGTGTGTGTTACTCCATGTGGCTACAAGTTGTATGTTTAAGTTGTTGTTGTTCAGTATTCTAATGTGTTCACATAACATGTTCTCTGGACCATCCCAAACGATGAATAAATCATGTATAAAGCGCACACAAAGTACCACTTTCTCCATGTATGTAGTGGCTTCCTCTGACCGTGCTAGCTCCTTTTCCCACATCCCATGTATAGGTTGGCATATGTCGGTGCAAACGCAGCTTGTACTTGCAGATAGTATTCTTTGTTAAATAGGAAGACATTATGACCCTCATTATGACTTCGGCGGTAAAAACAGTTGACCCCAGAAGTCACATCTGCCAGGAGACCGCCAGTGATGGCGGTCTTAAGACCGCCCTATTATGACTAGCAGCTCTCCGCAATAAATTGTGTGGAGAGCCGCCAGCAGCCATACTGGCGGCCGGCGGTCAAGTGGAGGTTGCTCCGCTGGCACCACCACGTGATCACAACACCTCCCACTGTATTACAACTTTATAATCGGCATGGTGGTGTTGGGTTGACAGGGCGGTGCCGGAGGAGCACGCCCCATGGACCCCATTCCCTCCTTGACGACCACTGGGAGCAGGTAAGATGATCGTCCAACAGGGGAGGAGGGGGTTTGGGGTGTGTGTTGAGTGTTGTGTGCGTAAGTAGGAGTGTGAGTGTGTATGAATGGAGGGGAGGGTGTTTGTGTGCATGTGTGTGCATGTATCTGTGTGAATGTGACAATGCGTGTCAGCGGGGGTGGTGAGTGTCGTGTACGCGTGTATATGTTTGAACGTGTGTGCGTGGATGTGTGAGTGTGTGTGTAGTGTGTGCATACATGGGTGGGGGTATGTACGAGATTCAGGGGGTGGGGAGAGTGGTGTCTACTGGGACCACCACATCTCTGGGACATCCTAAAAAATTTTATGGGGGCCGCACAGACCCCCCCCCCAAAGCCCCAGGGACCACCACCTCCCCGGGGCTGCATTTAAAATAGTAAGGGGGGCACATGGACCCCCCCATGCCCTGGGAACCACCACCTCCCCGGGGCTATTCTAAAAATATTCAGAGGGAGGGCCACAAGAACACCACCAGGCAGGCCTGGGGACCACCACCTCCCAGGGGACAAATACTTTTAAAGACCAGTTTTAGCTCCGGTGAGCCAATCCCTGTGTACCGGCCACATGTCAATGGGTGCCCAGGGCATCAAGTGTTAAGTTATGGGGTCTGTTGCAATGTTGTCCTCTCTTTCCCTGCCTGCATGACAGGATGCAGGGAAAGGGATGAAAACTCCAATTTTGGTAAGCAGGAGCAGTTTGAGAGAGTGCTTACTGACAGGAGCTGTCAGCTCCCACCAAGCAAAGGCAAACAGCTAGCTCTGAGGTTGGGCACCTCAGGAGGTTGTATGAGCCAGCGCTGTGGGGTGCCAGTACCCAAGGCCATATATGGCTTCAGGAGGGGGGCATGTAGCCCCCCTCCTTATATTCTTTTTCCCTAGGGAGGTGGTGGTTCCTAAGGCATGAGGGGCTATGTTACCCCACCACAAACTTGACATACTCTACTGTCCTTGGGAAGTGACGGTCCTCCGGGCATGGGAGGATGTGCAGCCCCCTGCACTTCACATAATTGCTTGTATTGCCCCTGGAAGGTGGCGGTACCTGGGGCAAGGAGGTGGGCACGTGGCACCCTGCATTCTTCACTAAATTGTTTGCATCTCCCCAGGGAGGTGGTGGTACCCAGGGTACGGGGCCACACAGCACCCTACATAAATCACATATTTGTTTGCATTGCCCTGGGGTGCAGGGGGCAGCACGGCCCCTGCATATTTTCAACTCATAGCCCCAGGAAGATAGAGGTCCCCAGTGCTACTAAAAGCCCTAGGAGGGGCTAGGGTAAACATACCCTGCCACTTTTTTTAACTTTTCTTTTTGTGACTCAGCTAATGCAGACTCCTAAATGGCTGCCAACACTTCTTGTTTGAAGTGTTAATAGCCAATCACATCTCAACAGAAGATGTCCCCGGATCCGCGACCCTAGATATACAAATTTCTATTTCCTTTAATATCTCAAAAACTTCTGAACAGATTCACACCAAATAAAAAAGTGTGATCTGCAGACCAAAATCTAATTCCATCTAGTGATTCGAGTTGCAGGCATATCTAAAGAGTCTATGGGAATTAAAATGGGAAACGCACCCTTTTGACTGCCCCTTTTTCTTGGCTCCTGCTTGAAGGATCATCTCGACACATTCCCATATACAACAAAATCTTTGGGCACACTTCATATTTTTTTTGGTTCAGATTCAGCAAACGGAGACAAAGATATAGGCAAGTCAAAAAATGAGTAATCTTTGGAAACTAGGGGCCAGATGTAAGTATAGTCTGAATTGCGACTCACAAATTGCGAGTCAGAGAGACTCGCAATTTGCAAGTTGCAATTCACAATGTTGGATGGTGTCCCTGACACCATCTGCAACTCACAAGGGGGTCGTAAAGGCCTACCTCATTAATATTAATGAGGTGGGTTGCAATTTGCGACCCCTGTGAGACTCGCAACACTCACAGGGATGGTGGCCTGCTGGAGACAGCAGACCACCATGTCTGTGACTGCTTTTAAATATAGCAGTTTTTTTTCATTTTGTAATGCAGCCCGTTTTCCTTAACCCCTTCGCTGCCAGGCCTTTTCCCCCTCCTGTGCCAGGCCTTTTTTTGCCTATTTGGGGCAGTTCGCGCTTAGGCCCTCATAACTTTTTGTCCACATAAGCTAACCAAGCCAAATTTGCGTCCTTTTTTTCCAACATCCTAGGGATTCTAAAGGTACCCAGACTTTGTGGGTTCCCCTGAAGGAGGCCAAGAAATTGGCCAAAATACAGTGAAAATTTCGTTTTTTTCAAAAAAATTGGAAAAAAGGGCTGCAGAAGAAGGCTTGTGGTTTTTCCCCTGAAAATGGCATCAACAAAGGGTTTGCGGTGCTAAACTCAGCAGCTTCCCAGCTTTCAGGAACAGGCAGACTTGAATCCGAAAACCCAATTTTTCAACACAATTTTGGCATTTTACTGGGGCATACCCCATTTGTGCAATTTTTTGTGCTTTCAGCCTCCTTCCAGTCAGTGACCGGAATGGTCATGAAACCAATGCTGGATCCAGGAAACCTAAACATTTCTGAAAAGTAGACAAAATTCTGAATTCAGCAAGGGGTCATTTGTGTAGATCCTACAAGGGTTTCCTACAGAAAATAACAGCTGAAAAAGAAACATATTGAAATTGAGGTGAAAAAAACATCAATTTTTCTCTACTTTTTACTCTGTAACTTTTCCCTGCAATGTCAGATTATCGAAAGCAATATACCGTTACGTCTGCTGGACTCCTCTGGTTGCGGGGATATATAGGGTTTGTAGGTTCATCAAGAACCCGAGGAACCCAGGGCCAATAAATGAGCTGCACCCTGCAGTGCGTTTTCATTCTATACCGGGTATACAGTAATTCATTTGCTGAAATATAAGGAGTAAAAAATAGCTATCAAGAAAACCTTTGCATTTCCAAAAAGGGCACAAGATAAGGTGTTGAGGAGCAGTGGTTATTTGCACATCTCTGAATTCCGGGGTGACCATAGTAGCACGTGAATTACATGGAATTTCTCAAATAGATGTCTTTTTTACACACACCCCTATATTTGGAAGGAATAAATGTAGAGAAAGACAAGGGGCAATAACACTTGTTTTGCTATTCTATGTTCCCCCAAGTCTCCCGATAAAAATGATACCTCACTTGTTTGGGTAGGCCTAGAGCCCGCAACAGGATATGCCCCAAAACACAACGTGGACACATCACAGAAAACAGAGCTGTTTTTAGCAAAGTGACTACCTGAAGATTTTGGCCTCTAGCTCAGCCGCCACCTAGGGAAACCTACCAAACCTGAGCATTTCTGAAAACTAGAGACCTAGGGGAATCCAAGGAGGGGTGACTTGTGTGGCTCGGACCAGGTTCGGTTACCCAGAATCCTTTGCAAACCTCAAAATGTGGCTAAAAAAACACATGTTCCTCACATTTCTGTGGCAGAAAGTTCTGGAATCTGAGAGGAGCCACAAATTTCCTTCCACCCAGCATTCCCCCACGTCTCCCGATAAAAATGATACCTCACTTGTGTGGGTAGGCCTAGCGCCCGCGACAGGATATGCCCCAAAACACAACCTGGACACATCACAGAAAACAGAGCTGTTTTTAGCAAAGTGACTACCTGTAGATTTTGGCCTCTAGCTCAGCCGCCACCTAGGGAAACCTACCAAACCTGTGCATTTCTGAAAACTAGAGACCTAGGGGAATCCAAGGAGGGGTGACTTGTGTGGCTCGGACCAGGTTCGGTTACCCAGAATCCTTTGCAAACCTCAAAATTTGGCTAAAAAAACACATGTTCCTCACATTTCTGTGGCAGAAAGTTCTGGAATCTGAGAGGAGCCACAAATTTCCTTCCACCTAGCGTTCCCCCACGTCTCCCGATAAAAATGATACCTCACTTGTGTGGGTAGGCCTAGCGCCCGCGACAGGATATGCCCCAAAACACAACGTGGACATATCACAGAAAACAGAGCTGTTTTTAGCAAAGTGACTACCTGTAGATTTTGGCCTCTAGCTCAGCCGCCACCTAGGGAAACCTACCAAACCTGTGCATTTCTGAAAACTAGAGACCTAGGGGGATCCAAGGAGGGGTGACTTGCGGGGCTCGGACCAGGTTCTGTTACCCAGAATCCTTTGCAAACCTCAAAATTTGGCTAAAAAAACACATGTTCCTCACATTTCTGTGGCAGAAAGTTCTGGAATCTGAGAGGAGCCACAAATTTCCTTCCACCCAGCGTTCCCCCACGTCTCCCGATAAAAATGATACCTCACTTGTGTGGGTAGGCCTAGCGCCCGCGACAGGATATGCCCCAAAACACAACGTGGACATATCACAGAAAACAGAGCTGTTTTTAGCAAAGTGACTACCTGTAGATTTTGGCCTCTAGCTCAGCCGCCACCTAGGGAAACCTACCAAACCTATGCATTTCTGAAAACTAGAGACCTAGGGGAATCCAAGGAGTGGTGACTTGTGTGGCTCGGACCAGGTTCTGTTACCCAGAATCCTTTGCAAACCTCAAAATTTGGCTAAAAAAACACATGTTCCTCACATTTCTGTGGCAGAAAGTTCTGGAATCTGAGAGGAGCCACAAATTTCCTTCCACCCAGCGTTCCCCCACGTCTCCCGATAAAAATGATACCTCACTTGTGTGGGTAGGCCTAGCGCCCGCGAAAGGATATGCCCCAAAACACAACGTGGACATATCACAGAAAACAGAGCTGTTTTTAGCAAAGTGACTACCTGTAGATTTTGGCCTGTAGCTCAGCCGCCACCTAGAGAAACCTACCAAACCTGTGCATTTCTGAAAACTAGAGACCTAGGGGAATCCAAGGAGGGGTGACTTGCTGGGCTCGGACCAGGTTCTGTTACCCAGAATCCTTTGCAAACCTCAAAATTTGGCTAAAAAAACACATGTCCCTCACATTTCTGTGGCAGAAAGTTCTGGAATCTGAGAGGAGCTACAAATTTCCTTCCACCCAGCGTTCCCCCAAGTCTCCCGATAAAAATGATACCTCACTTGCGTGGGTAGGCCTAGCGCCGGCGACAGGAAACACCCCAAAGCGCAACGTCGACACATCCTAAATTTTTGAAAAAAACAGAGGTGTTTTTTGCGAAGTGCCTACCTGTAGATTTTGGCCTCTAGCTCAGCCGGCACCTAAGGAAACCTATCAAACCTGTGCATTTCTGAAAACTAGAGACCTAGGGGAATCCAAGGAGGGGTGACTTGCGGGGCTCGGACCAGGTTTTGTTACCCAGAATCCTTTGCAAACCTCAAAATTTGGCTAAAAATACACATGTTACTCACATTTCTGTGGCAGAAAGTTCTGGAATCTGAGAGGAGCCACAAATGTCCATCTACCCAGCATTCCCCCAAGTCTCCCGATAAAAATGATACCTCACTTGTGTGGGTAGGACTAGCGCCCACGAAAGGAAAGGGCCCAAAACACAACGTGGACACATCACATTTTTTTATAAAAAGCAGTGCCTACCTGTGGATTTTGGCCTGTAGCTCAGCCGACACCTGAGGAAACCTAGCAAACCAGTGCATTTTTGAAAACTAGAAATCCAGGGGAATCCAAGATGGGGTGACTTGCGGGGCTCTGACCAGGTTATGTTACCCAGAATCCTTTGCAAACATCAAAATTTGGCCCAAAAAACACTTTTTCCTCTCATTTCGGTGACAGAAAGTTCTGGAATCTGAGAGGAGCCACAAATTTCCTTCCACCCAGCGTTCCCCTAAGTCTCTCGATAAAAATGGTACATCACTTCTGTGGGTAGGCCTAGCGCCCACAAAAGGAAATGGCCCAAAACACAACGTGGACACAACATATTTTTTCACAGAAAACAGAGGTGTTTTTTGCAAGGTGCCTACCTGTGGTGTTTGGCCTGTAGCTCAGCCGGCCCCAGGGGGGGGGGCAGAAATGCCCTAAAATAAATTTGCCCCCCCAACCCCCGCCCTCCCCCGCCGGGAGCGACCCTTGCCTACGGGGTCGCTCCCCCTGCGTGACATTGGCACCAAAAAACAAATCCCCGGTGCCTAGTGGTTTCTGCCCCCTTGGGGGCAGATTGACCTAAAATTGGCCAATCTGCCCCCAGGGGGGCAGAAATGGTCTAAATACAATTTGCCCCCCCAGGGGAGCGACCCTTGCCTGATGGGTCGCTCCCCATCTCTAAAAAAAGAAACAACAAAAAATAAAAACACAAAAAAAAAATTGCCCTGGCGCCTAGAGTGTTCTGCCCCCCCCCCGGGGGCAGTTCGGCCTAATAATAGGCCGATCTGTCCCCCGGGGGGGCAGAAATGGCCTAAAATAAATTTGCCCCCCCAACCCCCACCCCCCCCGCCCCGGGAGCGACCCTTGCCTACGGGGTCGCTCCCCCTGCGTGACATTGGCACCAAAAAACAAATCCCCGGTGCCTAGTGGTGTCTGCCCCCTTGGGGGCAGATGGACCTAAAATCGGCCAATCTGCCCCCAGGGGGGCAGAAATGGTCTAAATACAATTTGCCCCCCAGGGGAGCGACCCTTGCCTGATGGGTCGCTCCCCATCTCTAAAAAAAAGAAAGAACAAAAAAAAAAAACACAAAAAAAAAATTTGCCCTGGCGCCTAGAGGTTTCTTCCCCCCCTGGGGGCAGAAATGGCCTAAAATAAATTGCCCTCCCCCCCAGGGAGCGACCCTTGCCTAAGGGGTCGCTCCCTTTGCGTGAAATTCACGCAAAGAAAAAACTCCCTGGTGTCTAGTGGTTTCTACCCCCCTTGGGGGCAGATTGGCCTCATCAAAATAGGCCAATCTGCCCCCAAGGGGGGCAGAAATGGGCAAAATATAATTTCCCCCCAAGGGGAGCGACCCTTGCCTAAGGGGTCGCTCCCCACCAAAAAAAAAAAAATGGTCCCTGGTGCCTAGAGGTTTCTGCCCCCCCTGGGGGCAGATCGGCCTAATAGTAGGCCGATCTGCCCCCAGGGGGGGCAGAAAAGGCGTTCCCGAAAATATGCCCCCCCTGGGAGCGACCCTTGCCCAAGGGGTCGCTCCCTTTTGTCAATAACAATAAAAAAATAAAAAAAAACCTGGTGTCTAGTGGTTTCTACCCCCCTTGGGGGCAGATTGGCCTCATCAAAATAGGCCAATCTGCCCCCAAGGGGGGCAGAAATGGGCAAAATATAATTTTCCCCCAAGGGGAGCGACCCTTGCCTAAGGGGTCGCTCCCCACCTCAATAAAAAAAAATGAAACAAAAAAAAAAAAATGGTCCCTGGTGCCTAGAGGTTTCTGCCCCCCCTGGGGGCAGAAAAGGCCTTTTCAAAAAAATGCCCCCCCCTGGGAGCGACCCTTGCCCAAGGGGTCGCTCCCTTTTGTCAATTTCAATTTAAAAAAAAAAAATCCCTGGTGTCTAGTGGGGTTTCAAAAGCCGGATTGCAAGCAATCCGGCTTTTGAAACCCTCGGAGGGACTTCAAAGGGAAGGAAATACTTTTCCTTCCCTTTGAAGCCCCTCCGGGCCTCCCAAGTGATTGAAAAAGAAATGCTTTTGCATTTCTTTTTCAATCGCGCTGGAAGCAGAGCTTCCAGCGCGACGAGGGAGGCCCCTGTGACACATCAGCGCGCGCGCGCGCACTGACGTCACAGGGGGGGGTGGGGGGGGTCGGGGGTGGAAGGGGAATGTCTTCCCCTTCCATCCCTGACTTGGGGGGGAAGGGGGGTGCACGGGGGGCGCGCTAGCGCGCCCCCAAGTTTCCCTGTGCCATGGACGAGATGATCTCGTCCAAGGCACAGGGGAACTGTATCCTTGGACGAGATCATCTCGTCCAAGGCACAGAAGCGGTTAAAGGAAAATGAGTTGCCTTACAAAACGAAAAAATGAAACGGTTTTGTTTAATTTTTTCAGCAGGCAGTGGTCCATAGGACCACTGCCTGCTCTGAAAAAATGCTTTCAATCCCATTCACAAAGGGGAAGGGGTCCCATGGGGACCCCTTCTCTTTTGCAAATGAGTTACTACCAGTGTGACACTGGTGGTAACTGCAATTGTTTTGCGACCGCGTTCGCGGTCACAAAACAATACAGCATTGTGCTACGACTCGCAATTAGGAAGGGGAACACCCCTTCCTAATTGCGACTCGCAGTCCTATTTTACGAATCGGTAACCAGGGTACCGACTCGCAAAACGGGAATTGGGCATCGCGATGTGCTTTTTGCACATCGCAAACAGCAAAATTTGCTGTTTGTAATGTGCAAAAAGTTTTGAACATCTGGCCCTAGATCCTAACTATTACTACCTACTGGCAGTTACTTGTATAATTGCTCTAGGAATATGGCGCATAGATATTTCACCAGCATTGCCTGCCTTATCTTTCTTAGTTGCCCGCAGGTTTATCTAAATTGATTTAGCGAGTTTCCTTTAATGTATCTTTTGTTATCCTTACGTTTACCTTGTTACTCACGTAGGGTCCCAAACCGAGGCTTATCAAGGCCTACCTTGCTTACCTTCGTTCACTGGATCGTCTTTACCTACTGCCAGCTAATCAAATCTCTACTACTCGCGCACAACACCATCGATTCTGCCCATTACTCACTTTCCTGGCCAATTGGCCCAGGTATGACTTTTTACCTCCCTATCCTACTCTTCTACGTACCTACCTCTTTTCTCCATTTACTACCCTGTCTGGACTTCACCTAGAAATCACTTTTCTTGGGTACAACACTTTGTGTGTATTATCACAATCCAGCATACGGTTTCTAGTAAGGATTTGCTCTCTTTTTCCTCACTTCTCTCCTCTTCCTAACTGTCCTTTCCTTCACTTATTGGACTATTGTTCACAATTTTCACGACGGTTTGCCATGCCTGCTTAATTTTACTTCACGGACATGGATGTGTGTACACATTTACTTGGGTTTAGCATAACACAGGCACCTGTCCCTTTTGGACTTAAACTAAGCCTACTTACCCACGATTACTCCCACATACCTTGTACAACATTTACTGTTTTACAGCCTTGATAAAGTCACTTGTGTGACGAAACACGTGTTGGCTGTTCTTGGAAGACTACGTAAATCTGTGACAAATTGGGCCTACAAATAAAGACACTTGCATCACCAACTGAGGACTCTTCAGATTTGTTACCCACGTCCGGAACCTGAACACCAGGGACACTTGTCCTTAATTCGAACTTTGATTTTACCATCCTGTGTGCCGTGGTCATTCTGTTGATATATATATATATATATATATATATATATATATATTATATATATATATATATATATATATATATATATATATAATATATATATTATATATATTTATATATATATACACACACACATACATAGATATTTATGCATATATACATACATATATATATGTATACATATATATACATTAATATATAGATATATGTGAAAATATATATATATATATATATCCATATATATATCATATATATATATATGTTATAATCTCACACAGATATGGTTCTTGCTCAAATGCACAATCCCACTGAAATTTGCCAGTTCTGAGTAGCAGTGCGAAAACACACCATCACCATATTGTTATCTAGATAGATTTTGTTCCTGGGTTGTTGCCAAATTACTGTTTTCAGCATAACAAGCAGATTGAGCTATGGTAATTATTCTGTACTTTTGTAACTATAACTGATGAATTTCAATAGTTTTGCACACTTAAGTCAGAACCATAGTTTATCTGTTAGCTGCACTTTTTTCAATGAATTTGGAGATTTTTTTTAAATAATTCACTATATTGGTAATCTCCTCTGTGCAAAATTGTTTGGCATGAACATTGGGGTTGGATGCTGGGTCTATCCTGTGACCAACTCAATGCAGGCTGCATCTCCCGTTATGCACGCCCTTTGGCTGTGCACAGCAGACATTGGCTGCAGGGCCTGGTCTTTGGCTAGACCTCACTCCCAAACCCACTCTGCACAGCTGAAGGTCTGCACAATGTGGATTGATCGCAGGGCTGAGTCTCTGACCAACCCACAGTATAATGTCAAAACATTGCTGATTTCGAACACAAGCAGTAAATCCATGCTACAGGCATCCTTTGACTGTGTGCAGCAGGTTTGTCCCTATTTTATGGGCAAAGTCTGTTTGCATTGTTTGGTTTTAATGTAAATTCACTATTTTTAATGAAAACCACATATTTCAGCAGAAAATTGTGCCTTTTTTGCTTCTCTCCAAGTAGTAACCAGAAGATCACAGTTCTTGATATAATCATGACCTTATGGCATTGAACAATGTTTTCTTTATTTGAGCTATATGGCCATTCTTCTGAGTGCCTACCCCCGTACTCCCCTAGAGTCAGCACATCACATGTTGCACCCCACAGCTGTGGAAGTTTTTTTGACTCCATAAAAATATATTTTCTAAAACAAAATCTTAAATTTCAAGAAATTAGGAGGCAAAAACCCTTCATCAGATAACTTCAGTTAATTAAATATTCAATTGTAAGTGATAAGCTATGTGATTCTGAATTAAAACGTTAAACAGCGTTAAAGTGTTAAACCTTCAAAGCCAGGTCATCAACTTTTTTCAGTGCTGATATCTCACCATTTATGCCAGACCACTGCAAGCACATTTTCAGAGTAAGGTTCTACTATCATGCCAAGTTTGTAAGCAATCCTTCTATCTATTTTTTTATCTATCTATCTATCTATCTATCTATCTATCTATCTATCTATCTATCTATCTATCTATCTATCTATATAAAGATTTATATAGATATAGTTATATATTCCCTCCGGCGCTTGCCAGTAGGTAGTTATAGTTAGGACTTAGTTTCTATAGATGAAGTGTTTTTTGTTTTACCTATAATGTTGTTGCCTCTCAACTTATCTTCACAAATTTTTCATAACTTATACTTTGCTCATTTCAGCCTCTGTCTTTAAACTTTCATGGTGATCTGTCAAGCTGGGGCTGAGAAAAAGGGGGTCCCAAAACGTGTTTCCCTATTCATTTTTCGATAGGACCTCTGGACTCTCCTACAGCCCGAACAACTGAGCGGAATTGCACTACATTTGGAACTAAGCTAGATTCTGGTCCGCAGATCACACTTGTTGTGATTTGGTGCGAATACGTTAAGTAGTTTGGAGAAATTCAAGGCCAAAACATGCAGAAATATAGGAATGCAAATCCTCTGTGGATCCAACTGTCCCTGTGCTGATATCTGATTGGCTACAAATGCAAAAACAAGTGATGGACTGATTGCTGAACAATGTCAAACATTGGCATTTTGGGCTGGACTGTTCCCAGGAAGAACAGGGTCAAGACTGATTTTCATATGGCTGGGTCCAAACTAGGGTGGCATGGTGAGCAAAAGAATGATGTATGAAACCCGGATCTGTGACTTGAGGTGAGTGTTTGCATTGTTCAACACTCTGTCCATCATCTTTTTGTGTTGCTAAAGTTACCCTAAGTGGGAAGGATATGCCCAGACGTGGGTCCCTTGCTCACTGTGCCACTTGATTCAAGTTACCTTGGCTGATGAAGGGTGATACCCTGAAAATGGTCCCAGGATGCTTGTTTCCGGTCCAGGTATGACCTGGCCTGGCAGTTCGGGCTGGACTATTCCCATGAGGAACAGGGTCAAGACTGATTTGCATATGGCTGGGTCCAAACTGGGGTGGCATGGTGAGCAAAAGAATGATGGATTAAACCCAGATCTGTGACTGGAGGTGAGTGTTCACATTGTTCAGCACTCCGTCTATCATCCTTTTGGGTTGCTAAAGTTACCCTGAGTGGGAAGGGTATGCCCAGACGCGGGTCTCTTGCTCACTGTGCCACTGGATTCAAGCTAGCTTGGCTGATGAAGGGTGATACCCTGAAACCGGTCCCAGGATGCTTGTTTCCGGTCCAGGGAGGACCTGGCCTGGCAGTTTGGGCTGGACTGTTCCCATGAGGAACAGGGTCAAGACTGATTTGCATATGGTTGGGTCCAAACTGGGGTGGCATGGTGAGCAAAAGAACAATGGATTAAACCCAGATCTGTGACTGGGGGTGAGTATTCACATTGTTCAACACTCATTCCATCATCCTTTTGTGTTGCTAGTTACCCTAAGTGGGAAGGGTATACCCAAATGTGCCTCCCTTGCTCACTGTACCAATGAATTCAAGCTAGTTTGGCTGATGAAGGGTGATACCCTGAAACCGGACCCAGGATGCTTGTTTCCATTCGAGGGAGGACCTGGCCTGACAGTTCGGGCTGGACTGTTCCCATGAGGAATAGGGTCAAGACTGATTTGTATATGGCTGGGTCCAACCTGGGAAGGCATGGTGAGCAAAAGAACGATGGATTAAACCCAGATCTGTGACTGGGGGTGAGTGTTTGCATTGTTCAACACTCCGTCCATCATCCTTTTGTGTTGCTAAAGATATCTGATTGTCGGGCAGCACTTCAGCAAAAAGGCAAAAAAAAGAAAATGGGCCAGGGTAGAGTCACCCTGAAACCTTAACCAGGGCTAAAAAACATTTAAAAAAACAAACAGAAAACAAATCAGAAAAATCTGTGGATTTATTCCCTGATGGTTTAGGAGATTTCTTCTGCGCTTTTTTTTTTATTTGCCCACCGGTGGGCCAGGTCTCGGGGGCATCATATATACTCGTTATAGTGTGTAGGTTAGAGTTTCCGTTGTGTGTAGTTAGGATGGGGTTTTCATACAGAAGCCATTTTTTGCTTCATTAATAACTTTAGTGTAATTTGAAAAAAAATGCAGAAAACATTCCCCCCCCCAAAAAAACATCCACTTGGCAAGGAACAAGAAAAAAGTGGTGTCTCAAAAGTGTGTTTTTCAATGTTCGTTCCCATAGGAAAGTTTGCTCTCCAATATAGGAAAAATGGAATCACACCACGTTTGTAAAAAAAATTAGAACTTTACTCTCAGTGTGTGCTTTGTGGTATTTGGTGTGAATATGCTCAGCTATTTCTAAGAAAGTAGCTTTTAGAGAGGAGATTGGGTCAAGCATGATGCAGTGAATGCTGGTAAAAAAATTATACATCTTTGGACTGTTGGTTTCCAGGTATGCTCTTATTAGTCCATTTAACACGGATTGTCAAACCCTGATTGGCCCGCCACAACATGGAGACACTGTAGCACCACTACTGGACTCGAGGACTAGGTCCGAGGGTCCCAACGAACAAAATGTATGCGTAATAGGGCAGGGGAACCCCCTGACCTCCAGTGTCTTGTGAAAGGGAGATCCCAAAGGAGTTCTCTCCCTTAGGTCACCACATTTTTGCCTTCATCAGACGGTTTAATTACAATAGATTTATATTTTCTTTGTCATAATGATCTTATGTCTTTTATCAAGCCCCTGTAAACATTTTGGGGGTCATTCCGACCCTGGCGGTAATTACCGCCAGGGCCGGGGTCCGCAGGAGCACCACCAACAGGCTGGCGGTGCTCCTTTGGGCATTCTGACCGTGGCGGTACAGCCGCGGTCAGAAACGGAAAGTCGGCGGTGTACCGCCGACTTTCCGCTGCCCAGGGGAATCCTCCTGCGCTGCCATGGGGGATTTCGACCCCCTCACCGCCATCCTGTTCCTGGCGGTTTCGACCGCCAGGAACAGGATGGCGGTGAGGGGTGTCGTGGGGCCCCTGGGGGCCCCTGCAGTGCCCATGCCAATGGCATGGGCACTGCAGGGGCCCCCGTAAGAGGGCCCCACTTTGAATTTCAGTGTCTGCCTAGCAGACACTGAAATTCGCGACGGGTGCAACTGCACCCGTCGCACACCTTCCACTCCGCCGGATCCATTCGGAGCCGGCTTCATCGTAGAAGGATGTTTCCCACTGGGCTGGCGGGCGGCCTTTTGGTGGTCGCCCGCCAGCCCAGTGGGAAACCCAGAATGACCGCCGCGGTCTTTTGACCGCGGTACGGTCTTCTGGCGGTTCCCGCTTGGTGGGCGGCTCCTGCCGCCCGCCAAGCTCGGAATTACCCCCTTTGTATTATGTCACGTAAAGTTGGGGGAATGTATCTGGATTGGGTACAGAACCTTATTAATCTCCATTCTTTTAGGCTTGTGGTGGGTTAATGCTTTATTTTATATCTATTATGAGGCATTTTAAGATGGCTCCCAAATATTCCTGTTGTGGATCCCTTTAAGTGAGGTACAGACCCTGCAGGAAATATGATCTGTTTTATGCTTTTTGACTTCAGGATGGCTGAATATTCGTTGTTTTCTCTTATGTTATTTTTTTATTTTTTATTTTATGTTAAATATATGTGTTTTAGTCACAAATGTGTTATTTTATATGAGATTTCAAAGGTGATCTTATTTGATAAAATAACTTTAAATCCATGTATATTTTTGTAATTCTGTGGTATTTGGGTGTGCTGTATTTTATCAGATTTTGGTGTGTATGCACAGTGACAAGGCAGTACTTCATGTGATTATCATATCTAGAGGAGTCTCTTTGATTTCTTGGAACCCCAGTGATCACCTAAACCCCAATATCTAGTCAACCTAAAGCTTTTACCCAAATAATTAAACTCCAAAATATCTAGTGGATCTAGCCGCTAGAGACTACACTCCTCATCAGGAAAACATAATTTAGCAGAGTTAAACAGAATAAATCATTGGAAACCTAAAAGGCTGAGTTCTAGGTCAGAAATAGAGCAAAAAGGTGTATTTATTACTAAACAATCAAACATGCAGTACAGAGAAAAATGCATAAGCTCAATACAGAAGTAAAGATAAGAGCAAAAACATAAAAATATATAATCGCTAGTTAAGCAAAATCAAAGTAAAAAGTCTAACAGCCATATTACGGTTTTGGTGGATGAAAAAGCCCATCTGACGAAATCCTGAGTGGGAGGTTGCCACCATTGTGGCTGCCTCCCTGCCGACCCATTATGAGTTTCCCGCTTGGTCCATGAGTGGAAATGGCCTACAGCATTGTCTCTGGCTCGTAAATGAGCCGGCGGCAATGCTGTAGTGCGCAGGGTGCACCAGCACCATCGCAAAGCAGACAGTGAACAATGCGACAGTGCTGGCCAGGGGGATCCCTACAATGCCCATGACAAGTGCATGGGCAGTGCAGAGGCCCCCTGGGGCCCCCTGCACCCATTCTCTGTCAGCCTTTTCATGGCAGTCCTACCGCCATGAAATCGCTGATGGAGAACGAAGTTCTAATCCCCAGACCAGTGTGCTTGTAGTGCTGCCCTGGCGGATTAGGATCGTGGGGACCGCCAGACCGCCGGGATGACTAATACTGACAGTGCTGCGAGTGATATGGCGCTCGGAACACCGCATTGGTGGCGGTCCGACCACAAACCTAGTGGTCATGAGACTGCCAGGTTCGTAATCAGGCCCAAAGTGTCATACTCATAAGAAGCACTGACAAATGTCCCCTTCAAAGAAAATGGAAAAAGTATCCTGCAAAATCTTAAATCCCCAAAAAACCCTCAAAACAAAACCCTTGAGAGAAACAATGTCAGACGTTTTATAGACTAATCACATAAGCTGTTATTAGAGTTTGCAAATTCAGCAAAATAAGAACAAGGTTACGGTGACATTTGGCAATTCGTAAACAACAATGTAATAATAAAAACAACACAGTTATTTAGCAAAAAAACATTTCTTAAGGTAAGAGGAATCTTGCACCTACTTCCTCAACAAGTGCACTCGAGTGATGTATGAAATAAATGAAACATTCATTAGACAATGTCTCATAGATTTAGCACCAACACGTCTTCGGCAGAACTTCCAGTGGCAGTCCTTGCTAATAATACTTTGGGTACACAATGGAAGCTTCATTCACAATACACATATTTGAATAATTATTATATTTTGCTAATATATTTTTGTCATTCACTTGATGTTTTGTAGAAACAAGGGGAGAGATGGCTTTCTAGTTGGGAGAGAGAATAAGCAGGGAGAAGTTGAACAGAACACCAGAAACTGCATCCATTTGACAAATAATGGTATATTACATGAAAATGTGACATAACTATTCATATCATTGTCTAAACCTCTAAGTGGCTTACGTAACTCATTCTAGGTGCAACATAATTAGTTCACCAGTTACAACTCTATAGATCCTTAAAACTATAATTATTCAAAAATAATTTTCACACAATATTTGCATGAAATACTCTAATACCCCTTACTTGGAATACACCATTTTTTTTCCAGGAAAGCAATCATGTACCTAGTGTCTTTACCAGAGTACAAAGGTCTTTATTAATGCTTGAAGAGTATCCAAAATTTGAATGTCAGTCCATCGGTGGTGGCCATTTTTCAAGGTAACGTGGTGCCCTTATTATAACTAGGAGAAAGTTCATACCTTTTTCTCAGTATCAATTTCCACACAAACTAAACAGGTCGATGTTGGTCTGTATAAAATACATGTCGGGAGTGGGCTAGAATCCAAGCTCCAGACTCATTATCTTCACTTCAGTATGATTAAGCTAATGAGTGATAGGTGAACAACTATGCTGTCAGATGCAAAAGAAAAGTGGAATTTTTGTCAGTATAAGTGGCCCTACGAATCCCTACCTGAACAAAGACCGGAAAACCCCACTCTAAACATTGCATTACATTAGTTTCAGCTAGCTGCCAAATCAGGTTAAACTGGGTACCAGAAGAATCATCAAAACAAAATATCTAAAAAAGATAGTTAATTTAACATGATTTGTTGTGGTAAAATATAAGCATCAAATATACAAATTTGTAATACAATTACATGTGCCACATTCTCACAATGACACTCTGCACCATAAACAAATGGAATAAAAAGGAATAATTTGATGTCTGTAATTGTGAAAATATGTCTTGATATCCATTTAAAAAATATATTTTTGGCACCTCTCTGATACTACTGTTATGTCATTCTGGTGGATGATTCAGTTGATTCTTTCCCCCCTCCCCATAACTCAATCTGCTCTGAGTTTCCCTCTTGACGGTCTGTTTCCTGCTTTTTCTCCTTCTCCTCCCCCATTTTTTTCTTTAATGTTACGTACACCAACTTTGACTTGCATTCTCTTGCCTGTTGCCACTTTTTGCCCTGCCACAGCAGGATACATATTTCTTGAAAAGTTCCCTTGGTATCTAATGAAGTTGTATCAGTTTGTTCTCTAATTTCTGATATCTATGTCAGAGCTCACCTTTGTGCTACAGTCTACTATGAGAGACACTTGTGTTTGGATATCATTACATTTCTACGCTTCTTTTCTTGGCCACCCAAAGTATTTGATGAAGGTTAAAACTCTGCCTTTTAAACTATCCTCCCTACCAAAGTTCCATTATTGTCTGTTCCCAATTTGATTTCAAATTTCGTCAAGCTCACATGCATCTTTTGTTCTTAGGGCCCGATTTATGAGAAGTTAGCACCGCTGGTGCTAACGTTTCATAAATCAGGCCCTTAGATTTTCATGGTATTTTGATCAACAAATCTCAGTAACTCATTTTCAATTTGTGCTGTTTGTTTCTGAATTTCCTCTCAATCTCTCCAGGCGTATTTTAGGAATAATTCCATCATCCCCCTACAGGAGGCTGTACAATGTATTTTCCAGTATGATGGTATAATCAAAATACAAAGTCCTCTACATGCTCTCTGAACACCAATGAATGTCTGTGAGAAGGTGGCATACCACTGCTTATTCAATTCTTTCTGGTGCACTTTTTCAAGTTCATGCAATTTTAATTTTAAATTGATATCAACTTTTGTAGATTTAATAGAAGAATATGATTGTTGTCTACTTCATCAAAAAATGGGGTAACCGCTTCCTCCTTCTAGTGTCACTGGATGCAGCCATCTACTTATTCAGGATAATACATTTATTATCCGGAACTCATTGTTACTATCTTGTGAGCATAAAATCTGCTTTTTGATCATTTAATCATGGAAATCCTCTGGAGATACTTATACGAGGTAAACACTACTCACTAAATGGAGTTAGTCCAATGTACTGAGTCCTCATAATTGGGAATCTCTGAGGACCAGCCAGCCTGGTTCCTGCACAACTTTACCTTTGTCTCATTTGTTTGTTGTTGGCTGGAATATTCAGTTATCTTCTGCCATCCCAGCTGCACATTCTTCTTTAAGTACCTTTCATAACCTTGACTCCTTTATCCGGTAATTTATTTGATAAGTCTGCTGAAAAATTTATAAATATGTTAAATTCCCTCCACTCACCTTGGGTCAGTGCCCAGTGAGGACAGGAACAGCCGTGACAGGGATGAGTCCCTGTGCATACTCCATAAATCCTCCTAGGAAATCCAGGAAAGCACACACTCCAGTGCTTTGATAAAGTCATTATTTAGAAGGGAGATTAATTACAACCTGGATTCATTCATTTGAGCCAGATATGATCATTGATTTATTTAGAACATCTGATTGTGACAACATGATTGAGATGTTTTTGTATTATACATTTTCGTAAACTACTATGATCTAGCAGGGAATATAACTGCTATAAGATGTGAATATATTTTTACTATATCTATTGTTGACTCAGGTTAGAACATATTGTTTAGCAAAGATATAACATCTCTACATTAAAACAGAGGATAGACTTCTGTACAGTAGTATGAACAATGCATGTTGGAGCACAAAATAAGCATAGCTGAAAGGGGTAGGCTGTGGGGAGGGGTGAAAATATTTTGAAAAAAAATAGACTTTTTAATACCTTCACTGCTTTTTCACAGAACTGCATGAAACATGGCAGCTTCTTATGATACTTAGTACATGCTTGGTATTTTGAGGTTCTTGCAAATCTATAAAGGAGGGGCACTTTTTAATAGGGGTAGTCAAAATAGGGTTCACTTGCAAATAACTTTGTTTCTGGATAATTAACTGGCCTGATATTTGTCACATTGTTAGCGAGGTAGGCCTAGAGAATGAATCTGTGGTTTTAGGCAGCTCTGACACATCTAAAGGAGGAAAACACTGGAGGTCTAAGTGGTTCCACCAGGGATTATAGAAATAGCATGATTTTGGCTCAGGTGTGGATCTCCCCCTCCTATTTATTTTCATTCTATCTCAAAAGTTAGTATCTTTATTTCCCACACAAATTTGCTGCTCAATTCTTATTGCCCACAGTGGAACAGCCCTTACGCATCAGCAGCTCTTTCTCGGGTCTTCTCACTGGCTATGGGTTTTGGTTCAGCACATCTCCGTTGGTTGCTGGTTGCAGATGAGCAGGCAGGAACTAGAAGCCATGTGAAGGCTTGATTCCAACACAGAGCAAACAGTCCTGTGCAGGAAGGAGATCTGGGATTGGTGCAGCCATATACAAACTGACAACCTTCCTCTGGTACAGGCCCGCATAGACCAATCTCCCTCTGGCAGAGGGGCGAGGCACATAGACAGACTACTGTCCTTCTGCACAACATGGCCACTCACAAGCTGAATTTCTGGGCAATATAACCTTGCAAGGGTTATCTCAAATTACAGTCCTGACCAGACTGCAGTGATCTCAGGACAATTCATCAGGGTCCCCACTAGAAACTACTTCCAGAGAAACTGGAGGTTTGAAAGCACCAGGGTAAACAGATAGCTATCTGCAGTTCTTCTCTTCCCGAAGTCGCAACATCACTGGGAACCCACTGCACCTTGATCCTTCTGAGCAATTACTCCTCCTACCAGGGTGGCAGGCTCCTTCCCTCTCCCAGCAAGGGGTCTGGCTGGCGTTTAGGCACTTCAGGACAGAGAAACAGCTCTGGTGATTCCCCTTGCCTCTGGCAAGCTGGCTGGCAGACATCTAGGTACTCTGTGCGGCACATCCTTGCAAGGTCATTGAGGGCTTAGAACTGGACCACTATCTCTGATTCCACATTTACAGCAAAATCAGACACAGGATGTGTACCCGCTATTTGCATTTTCAGAAGTAACTTCTTGGGTTCTCTTTTAAATGTCCCTTCGAGGTTGCTCTCTAGACACAACCTTTGTGGAGTCAGTCTGACACTTCTCAAAGAAAGATTGTCTGCAGCCTGAAATGCCCAGAACAGGGTCACAAAGCAGTGTGAAGTTTCTGCAACTGGCTGTCATCAGCAATCTAAAAGTGCAATCAGAAAAAAAAAAGAAAGTCACCTCTTCACCTTACACAAGAGAGTCTACAAACCCACAATTCACTCGTACCATTGACCAAGTGGCAGTTCACAAATTAACATCTCCTTGTTTAGCAAAAGGAATAATTGAATTTCTAAAGAAGCCTTGACTCCTTCTCCTTCACTCCTTTTCGTTCAGAGTCTATGGGGGTCATTCTAACTCTGGCGGGCGGCAGAGGCCGCCCGCCAGAGTTCCCCCGACAGAACACCGCTCCACGGTCTAAAGACCGCTGCGGTAATTCTGTGTTTCCCGCTGGGCTGGCGGGCGACCGCCAGAAGGCCGCCCGCCAGCCCAGCGGGAAACCCCTTCCCACGAGGAAGCCGGCTCCGAATGGAGCCGGCGGAGTGGGAAGGTGCGACGGGTGCAGTTGCACCCGTCGCGAATTTCAGTGTCTGCTAGGCTGACACTGAAATTCTTTGTGGGGCCCTCTTACGGGGGCCCCTGCAGTGCCCATGCCATTGGCATGGGCACTGCAGGGCCCCCAGGGGCCCCACGACACCCCATACCGCCATCCTGTTCCTGGCGGGCGAACCGCCAGGAACAGGATGGCGGTATGGGGTGTCAGAATCCCCATGGCGGCGCAGCAAGCTGCGCCGCCATGGAGGATTCCATAGGGCAGTGGAAAACCGGCGGGAGACCGCCGGTTTTCCTGTTCTGACCGCGGCCAAACCGCAGCGGTCAGAATGCCCTGCGGGGCACCGCCAGCCTGTTGGCGGTGCTCCCGCCGACCCTGGCCCCGGCGGTCCTTGACCGCCGGGGTCAGAATCACCCCCTATTTCTCTTCCCTCAACTTCAGGAACGTCAACAACATACTTTAACTGTCCTGGAAAACAACTCCACCACCATCTTGTGCAAACTAACAGGTCAGGGGTATTTAAAATAGATCCCACAGACCTACATTACTCTAGTTTGCTTAGTAACAAACACTCAAACCGTGGGTGTACCTCCTAGGCTAGATACACAAACACACAACATTCAATTGGTATGTTAGGGATAGTATTTGGGTAAGAATGTAAAAAGTTGAACTTTATATATTTGGGGCAGCAGACCTCCACTATAGTGATAAACAGGTGTTGTCACAACTACAGATTCAAATAGACAGTATGGTGCCACTGTCAGTCTATGTGCTAACCCACAACAGGAACAGAAGTCCACTGTCTGTCAATGAAAGCAAGCTTTGTGCAACCCACCAGATCACAGAAAAGGACCAGAACTTTACTCGAAGGGTAGGAAGAACCCAAAATCGAAAAACCACATGCATGCAGTGTGCTACTCGGCTTAAATAAACATGACTGTACACCGGGCAGGGGACATTACTATTTTGACTGAACACATACATATACATGTGCCTTTATAATGCAAGGGAATTTAAATTAATTTGTGATATAGTTAGTTCTAATTTATTGTCTTTGATCTTAAGCTCTACAATGTTGTTACTTTCCATGGAGCATCCAATTTTCAGATTCAGTCCCCAAAGTCTCTTAGTAACACCAAAGCTACAGGCAAAGTTGCAGAGGCAATGGAGAAAGTGGTATATATGCACAGCTGGGTCAGTGATCAGGCTCCTTCATCCATATATTTATGTACTGATTGCTGTCTGAAATGCAGCCGTGCTTCGACCGTTCTTGAAAAAGTCGATCCATGTAATTGGTCAAACTGGCATACTTTTTCACTCGCCTCTGATCTAACCATGATTGCTGCTACTTAATAGTTTCCCACCTATAAACGAAATAACAGAATCAAACAACACAGAAGACACCCAGTTGAAGCAAGAGACCAGATTGTAAGGAGCTGATAGAGAGGAAGGGATGAAAAAAATTCAACCATCATCCTTGGACTAGTTATGTTGTATTCACTGGCATCAGCCCCAGAAATGTCACTTGGATCATGTAGCCAGCACCAAAGCTGTTGGAACCAGCCACCAGTTTAGGTTAGCTTATTTGACATATTTGTTGGTAGAAATATCACTCTGTAAACCAGGGTGCCTCTTCTGTTATACCCAATCCAACTGTACCCAGCATGCAAACAGAAAATTCCCATCAAGTAAGTGATCTTGTAATATGGGTCCTGGAGGTGGCTCGCCAATTTAGGGGGCACATTCTCAGTAGGCTTGCATATTAGCCAAAATGTCACACTACTTCACAAGCACAGTGGAATTCCTACCATGGAGACGCAACCCTTGAGGTGCTCAAATCATTCTGCAGGACAGAAGAACTCTTTATGTTCTTCAAAGCGTTTGATAGAGCTGCCCACCCTCTGATTAATGACATGTAGTGGCGCTCAACCCAAGCACTTTCTTTGCATGTTGATGCACAGGTCAGGGTAAAAGTGATCAAAGCACAAGACCCGTTAGCTTGACAGTGAAGAGATGTACATTCAAAGTAACCCTCAGTTATAGAGGGTGGGGTACAGTTTGGGTCAAGCTACTAGCTGGCATAGTGTATTGCTCTTCTGATGAACACCGTAAAACTTAGGAACATCTCTGGTGCACTCACAGGTTGTCTAGTCCACTTTGAAAAATGCAGGGCACGGAAAAAAAACAGTAAAAAAGAAACAGGTTGACATGGCTTTATTTGTCCTGCAGTGATCTTTCCCCCTACAGTTTCAAAGGGGCGATTAAGGGCTTCACTGGAGAAAATGAGGATGAGACTGGTTGTGATGTATAAGAGAGGATTCGTCAAGAGTTTGGAAGGTTGGACAGAGGAGGAAACAAGCCTCAAATGAAGGAACATATATGAACGAGCTCGAAAATGTAAATTAATTTACAGAGTTTTGGCAACAAAGGGAACTTTAGATGAAAGAGGTAATTGAAAATGTGAGGGCTCATGCTGAGATACTCACTGTGAGCACTCTGAATCGTGCAGGACCATCCACCCCAATTCACTTATTGGTGTAGAACTGCTCCTGGGCTGCAGTTGATGAAGTGGTAACTGGTGAGTACTACGGATTAACAAGGATTTTTGAGGCTAACAAGCAGTACGCCCCTACATGTTGATCGCCCCCTTTGGAAGGAAAAGGGGACTTCACTGATGGAATACTATTGTGTGAAGCAAATGAACAGCAGATATTTATCTTTTTAGATGTTTGGACTGGGAACTAGCACATAATCACCATAGAAGTCACTTCAATTCTTGGCATTCATTGTACTTCTGGTTATTTACAGGCAATACCTGTATAAAAGCATTCATCCATGGGTTGCTCCTTGCCTGACAATAGTGCGAGTTGGTCTGTTTTCTCGCTTTATGCATAGTTTGCACATGCCCCTTCTGCTTTAATAACCTTTCTGGTTATGACCCTTCTAATTAGTTTTTTTTTTTTTGCTGTGTCTCTCTTTCGTCCCCTTTGTATGTTTTCCTCAGAGAGTTTCGGTCCTTTGTTACTCCTTCCCAGTGTTTTCTCTTTGGCCTAAGAAGGTGCACAGGTGTCATCATCCAGCTCCTCTATGCCCACGTCTTCCTGCACGCTAGAATACCGTTCGGTCTTTGCTGGTCATTTGAGGATTGAGGTGGCTACAGGTATTGCTGCGATTCTGCTTCCTGTTTTGTACACTTACCGTTCTGGATTTTTGACAAAATGGAAGATAACTGATGTAAGTATGGGAAGCTAGGCAATGGTATTTGTTTTTATCAATGTAACACTACAGAGAAAATCTGTAACACAGCCCCATTCTTTCACTCTTTCTTCAGTTATAAGTTAGATGATACCAAGTGTATATGCCCTGTCTGGATAAAACTAAGTGACATCGTGTCCTTACATTATTCAGGAATAGAGAAGACTAATGTGTTGGAACCAAATGCAGCCCTGACTAATTGGCGTGGAGCGGTGCTTTGCGGTAATTCTTAGCGTGAGCAAAAATTACAATCAATTCTTTATTAAAGCAGCAGGAGTTCATGTTATTTCAATAGAAGCAATAATGTGCCATATATTTCTTGCTTTAAAATATTTTTTATGGTCATTGAAATTCACTGGAATAAATTTAAACCTGATGAATTGGTTTGGAATCATAACTTATTACTTCTTAATCCTGCAGTAATTTCAATGTACCTAAAGAAGAAACCATTACATCTTTTTTCTACTTATCTTTTTAAGCTCCCATTTAAATAACGCCTTTCACACACTATGAGGCAGGAAAGTATTTTAAGATTATACGGATTGCAATTTGCGTGATTCTTAAATATAGACATTTGTTTATTTTCACCAAACTATTAACCACATTGCAAGAGATATAGTGGTCTCTTGCAAATATTTAAATAAGGGTTTTGAAGCTGAATGGTAATTAAAGAAACCCTTTTGTCCCTTAATACGGAGAAGACCCTCTCAGCCATTTTAAAAAAAATTACCTCTAACTTTTGAAAAAGGCTTGTAAATAGAAACGACCGAGCCATTTCACCAGCAACATAGGGAAGGTGACACCTTATGCACTTTGTCCACGACCAGTGACCTCCATGAGAGATCACTGTGCACTTTATTAAAAAACAACCTTTTTTGAAAAGAGAAGCCTACAATAGGTTAGCAACCATGCTTTAAAGGCATGTATAAATGAGCAACTATTAGAAAGAGCAGATACATGCTTACTTTGGAAAGATTATTAAATCGCTAAATCACAAAAGACATGGGAGCATCATGCAAGGAAAACGTACCCATATCTAGTCAGCAAACGGAAGAAGGAGGAGAGGATAATGGCAAGCGAACACGCCCATCATCCTCAAAGCTGCAACACAGTGGCCTGTTTCTGTGTCTAATTGTCTCACACGCAAATACTGATTATTAATCAATTTCCTCAGGATGGGGTAAATGTGAACACGTTGTATAGCAATAGGAGCATCGTTAACTGTAAACCAAAAAGTGGGACAATCATGCAGTTCAAATACCAATGGGAAAAAGTATGCCACTGTGCATTGTCAGAATGAAAAGATCCCCACGCGTTGTGCAGCGGTGCCACCCGTCATGTCTTTCTTTTTTCCCCTACAAGTTCCCTTATCTTTTTGACATCACTGCCTAGAATTTAATCCAGGAAGAGCTTTTAAATTTCAAAATGTTGTCCAGCAGCAACACCCTTGAAGTACAGTGAGAAGGAGAGACCTGCATTGATTTTACACCTCTTGTGGTTTGGTCGCTAAATCCAAGGCAGACGTTCACACCTCATCATGCAAATTAAGTCAACAGAACTGAGACGGACGAGGGCCCCATTTACGTAACTAAACACCTGCATGTTTGTCAGGACGTTGCTGAAAAGAAGGAGCATGCTACATGTTGTAGTCAACCCAGTTATCCACAGCCCATGTTTTCAAATCACGCCCCTTTGTTTTCTCGACCTGTGCGGAAAGAATACACATGGTTTCCTGCCATTTTGCTGCTTGCAAAACCTGCTGAGCTGCAAGGAGGTAGGCAGTGACCACACAATGCTTTCTGAAAGGAGGGAGCAGGATGAACAGCCAGGAAAGCCTCTTATGGAGCGCAACTATGCAACATTTTGGTTGGCTATTTTTTTTATTTTGAGGAGTTTCCAGAAACTGATAGCATGTGGGCTGCAGCCCAAATTACAGGATTTGGAAATGTAAGGTGTGGCTTTATTCCAGCTTAGTGAGCTTCTCCTGAAACCAGCCTCATTGGAACCTGCTGCTTTGTGTTCTTTTGGACCAACATGGTGCCAGTTTCTAACTGTTAGAAACAAACTTTGAGGCGCCACAGAAGCTTTTCTGGCCTGCTCACGCTACAGCTCGCGTTTTCTAGGTAAGAATCACCATCCCAAAACGTCCACAAATGTTGACACCACACCTTGACACCCATTCAACCCTGCATCAGAAACCTGACTATTTTGGCCTAAAATCTGCTTTCCTAAGTATAGCCAAGAAAAGTGATCATTTTGTGTGCTCAACACATTCCCTCACTGCACTAATTCTCTCCTATTTTCATTCTTTGTTGATCCTCCTGCTTCAGTGGAGGCCCTGGACCTGGTTGACTTGAGACTAGCTAGACTGGGAGAGCCGGGTTTCTTATATCTTAATCCTCTGGTAAAGTCATTGAACAAAATCCTCCTCTGGTCATATGGACCTTTGATTTTCAACGTGAAGTGCAAGAAAGTAATTAACATCAGGAATACATTGCAAGTACAGTGAAACCAATATGGCTCCACAGAAACAACAAAGAGGATGGTGTTCAAATGGTTAGGGTTTATTAACAATTTTAGTTCAGATTACAATTTACGCTAATCAGCAAAATCGATAGAAAAATGTAGTAAGAACATACATATTTAAAGGTCCATGCAGTCTAAATTTAAGTATGATCAAAAATAATAAAATAATGTGCTGAATTGGATAACATGCAGCAAGCAAAATATGACCCAAGCAAGTTCCATAAAGGAACTTCCCTGTTCTATACAGTGTTGAAACTAGCAAGGCGAAATTTATGGTCAAGGTGTCAGAATCAGTGGAAAAAAATTAAAGGTGCAATGAAAAGAGTTTGAATATTCAAGCATGAAGTCAAACAGTCTAGGCAAAGGAAATCAGCAGAGTTGATAAGCGGTCTTCTCCCAGCAAAGTTAGGATAGGGTCTGATCACCTATTCTAAAGAACACACAAAGCATGTAAATAGTTTATAGAAGGGTTATCTTGATCATCTGTTTCCACATAATCCATTCAAAATACAGTGTTCTCGGAAAGCAAGTAGACTCCCTATTTTCCCAGCTTCCATCATAGAAATAATCAGCTAGGCGACCCTGGACGAAACATCAATCTTGTCCACCTGGTACAAGAAAGTACCTCCCACTGTCTCAGTCTCCACATTGGAGGCCAAAAGTTAATTAAAAGTTCTGTAGTCTTCTACTCCAATAGTGTTAGAAATGGGGTCTTTGATTGGCAGTCAGGTTACCCCTGTCCAAGCAAGGACCCTCACTCTAGTCAGGGTAAGTCACACACAATCCAAATTATCCTGTGCCCACCCTCTGGTAGCTTGGCACTGAGCAGTCAGGCTTTGTTAGACCTGACAGCCTTAGGGTGGTCACCCCTAACTTTTTGCCTGCCTCCCCCCACTTTTTGGACACTGTTTTTGCTGGCTTTTAGGCTCTGCACGCTTTACCACTGCTAACCAGTGCTAAAGTGCACATGCTCTCTCCCTTTAAACATGGTAACCTTGGATCATACCTGATTGGACTATTTAATTTACTTATAAGTCCCTAGTAATGTGCACTATAAGTGCCTAGGGCCTGTAGATTGAATGCTACTAGTGGGCCTGCAGCACTGGTTGTGCCACCCACTTCAGTAGCCCCTTTACCTTGTCTCAGGCCTGCCATTGCAAGGCCTATGTGTGCAGTTTAACTGTAACCTCGACTTGGCATTTAAAAGTACTTGCCAAGCCTAAACCTCCCCTTTCTCCACATATAAGCCACCTCTAATGTGTGCCCTATGTAACCCCTAGAGCAGGGTGCTGTGTGGGTGAAAGGCAGGACATGTACCTGTGTAGTTTACATGTCCTAGTAGTGTAAAACTCCTAAATTCATTTTTACACTACTGTGAGGCCTGCTCCCTTCATAGACTAACATTGGGGCTGCCCTCATACATTATTGAAGTGGTAGCTGCTGATCGGAAAGGAGTAGGAAGGTCATATTTAGTATGGCCAGAATGGTCATACAAAATCCTGCTGACTGGTGAAGTTGGATTTAATATTACTATTCTAGAAATGCCACTTAGAAAGTTAGCATTTCTTTGCACTTAAATCTTTCTGTGCCTTACAATCCACGTCTGGCTGGCTTTAGTTGACAGCTCCTTCTACATTCACTCAGACACACCCCAAACACAGGGTATTCAGCCTCACTTGCATACGTCTGCATTTTGAATGGGTCTTCCTGGGCTGGGAGGGTGGAGGGCCTGCTCTCACACAAAGGACTGCCACACCCCTACTGAGACCCTGGCAGACAGGATTGAACTGAAAGGGGACCTGATGCACTTCTTAGCCACTCTATGAAGTCTCCCCCACTTCAAAGGCACATTTGGGTATAAAACAGGGCCTCTGCACTACCACCTCAGACACTTGCTGGAGAAGAAACCTGAACCAGAACCTGCATGCTGCCAAGAAGAACTGCATGGCTGCCTAAAGGACTCACCTGACTGCTTTCTACAAAGGACTGCTGACTTGCTGCTGGCCTGCTGCCTTGCTGAACTCTTGTCTGGCTGCAAAAGTGCTCTCCAAGGGCTTGGATAGAGCTTGCCTCCTGTTCCTTGAAGTCTCAGGACCAAAAAGACTTCTCTTTTTCAACTGGACTCCTTGTGCGGTGAAAATTTCGAAACATAGGTTGCTCCGCAGTGAAAAATTCACTGCACGCCGAACCGGAAAGACGGCGCTCGACGCGACGCCTGCGGTGGGACCGGAACTTCGATGCACGGCCTCGCATGGACAACGCCGCCCGACTTCCAGAGAGGAAATCGATGTGATGCCTGCCGTGAGAAAGAAAATTCCATGCACAGCCTCCCGGAAAGACGCGCAGCCAGATAACAAGCCAAGGAATTCACGCACAGACCCTGGAACATCTGGTAATCCCGCGATCCATAGAAGGAGATGGTCCGCGTGCCGGAAAATGACGCACGTCTTCCCCGAGTGAAAAATAATGACGCAAGTCTGTGTGTGAAGGGGTGAAACCGACGCACACACCATTTTTCTTCCCGTAGAACAACGCACGTCTCCCCGCGTAGAAAATAATGACGCAAGTCCGTGGGTGAATGGGCGTAACCGACGCACACACCATTTTTCCACGCATCTCCTCCTCTGCAACCCTCTGCGGGGATTTTCCACTCCAAACCAGGTACTTTGTGCTTGAAAGAGACTTTGTTTGCTTTTTAAAGACTTATGACACTTTATATCACTTTTTAGTGATATCTTTACAAATTCATATTGCATCTTTGATCGTTTTGACTTGCAAATACCCAGATAAATATTATATATTTTTCTAAACACTGTGTGGTGTATTTTTGTGGTGCTATATTGTGTTATTGTATGATTTATTGCACAAACGCTTTACACATTCAGGGATTCAGACTGTCTTGCCTTGATCTCCAGCTCCTTGAGGCTCAGTTCATGAGCCAACAATAGTTTCTTTTCAGCCAAAGCTCTCTCAGCTGCAGCTTCAGCTCTTTCAGCTCCCTTGGCTTCTCTCTCTGCCCTCCTTTCCTCCTGTTGAGCCTCAATTTTCAGTTTTGCCATTTGCAATTGGAACTCCCTTTCTTCTCTCCTTTCCTCTGCGGTCAGGCTTTGCTCAGAGACACTGCTCCCTGGTCTGGAAGGGGGCACAATTGCAGTGGTAACATCACCCACTGATGGCAACAAATCCTCTGAGGGGCCATTTTCTGGCTCCTCTTCCTCATCATCCTCCTCTAAATGGGCTTCTGCCCAGGCCCTCAGCACCACTTGAAAGTCTTACTTTCTGGAGGTCCCTTGGGTGGGTACTCTCATCACCTTGCAGAACCCTTTTAGCTGTTTGACAGTATATGTCTCCAACAGGGCTAGGTCCAAATCTCCTGCTTGAGACCCAACCAGAGACATGTTGAGTGAGGATTTAGTTTTTGAAAATTGTAAGGAAAAACGAATTTGCAAAAAGAGATAAAAATCAAGTTGACCTTCAAATGTGGGTAGGTAGTGAAATACTTAGCTACTGTATGTCACTGCACAAATACAAGTCCTATCCTCACCGCTGATCACCAATGTAAGAAAAGGGGTCTTTGGTTGGCAGTCAGGTTACCCCCTGTCCAAGCAAGGACCCTCACTCTAGTCAGGGTAAGTCACACACAATCCAAATTATCCTGTGCCCACCCTCTGGTAGCTTGGCACTGAGCAGTCAGGCTTAACTTAGAACACAATGTGTAAAGTATTTGTGCAATAAATCATACAAAAACACAATATAGCACCACAAAAATACACCACACAGTGTTTAGAAAAATATATAATATTTATCTGGGTATTTGCAGGTCAAAACGATAAAAGATGTAATATGAAATTGTAGAGATATCACTGAAAAGTGATATAAAGTGTCTTAAGTCTTTAAAAAGCAAACCAAGTCTCTTTCAAGCAGAAAGTACCTGGTTTGGAGTGGAAAATATCCGCAAAGGGCCGCAGAGGAGGAGATGCGTTGAAAAATGGTGTGTGCATCGGTTTCACCCCTTCACACACGGACTTGTGCCATTATTTTTCACACGGGGAAGACGTGCGTCATTTTCCGGCGCGCGGACAGTCTCCTTCTGTGGGTCGCAGGATTACCAGATGTCCCGGGGTCTGTGCGTGGAATCCTGGGCTTGTTATCCGGCTGCATGTCATTCCGGTGGGCTGTGCGTGGAATTTTCTCCCTCACGGCAGGTGTCGCGTCGATTTCCTCTCTGGGAGTCGGGCGGCATTGTCCAGGCAGGCCGTGCGTCGAAGTTCCGGTCGCACCGCAGGCGTCGCATTGATCTTTTCCTTGCGGGTCGAGGGGCGTCTTTCCGGATCGGCGTGTGGTGAATTTTTCACTGCGGATCTAGCTGTGCATCACATTTTTCAGCGCACAAGGAGTCCAGTTGAAAGATGGAAGTCTTTTTGGTCCTGAGACTTCAGGAAACAGGAGGCAAGCTCTATCCAAGCCCTTGGAGAGCACTTCTGCAGCAAGGGAAGAGTTCAGCAAGGCAGCAGGCCAACAGCAAGGCAGCAGTCCTTTGTAGAAAGCAGTCAGGTGAGTCCTTTGAGCAGCCAGGCAGTCCTTCTTGGCAGGATGCAGGTTCTGGTTCAGGTTTCTTGTCCAGCAAGTGTCTGAGGTGGTAGGGCAGAGGCCCTGTTTTATACCCAAATGTGCCTTTGAAGTGGGGGAGACTTCAAAGAGTGGCTTAGAAGTGCACCAGGTCCCCTTTCAGTTCAATCGTGTCTGCCAGGGTCCCAGTAGGGGGTGTGGCAGTCCTTTGTGTCAGAGCAGGCCCTCCACCCTCCCAGCCCAGGAAGACCCATTCAAAATGCAGATGTATGCAAGTGAGGCTGAGTACCCTGTCTTTGGGGTGTGTCTGAGTGAATGCACAAGGAGCTGTCAACTAAATTCAGCCAGATGTGTATTGTAAGGCACAGAAAGATTTAAGTGCAAAGAAATGCTCACTTTCTCAAAGTGACATTTCTAGAATAGTAATATTAAATCCAACTTCACCAGTCAGCAGGATTTTGTATTACAATTCTGGCCATGCTAAATATGACCTTCCTGCTCCTTTCAGATCAGCAGCTACCACTTCAATATTGTATGAGGGCAGCCCCAATGTTAGCCTATGAAGGGAGCAGGCCGCACAGTAGTGTAAAAACAAATTTAGGAGTTTTACACTACCAGGACATGTAAACTACATAGGTACATGTCCCGTCTTTTACCCACACAGCACCCTGCTCTAGGGGTTACCTAGGGAACACATTAGAGTTGATGTATGTGTAGTAAAAGGGGAGTTTTAGGCTTGGCAAGTACTTTTCAATGCCAAGTCGAATTGGCAGTGAAACTGCTCACACAGGCCTTGCAATGGAAGGCCTGGGACAAGGTAAAGGGGCTACTTGAGTGGGTGGCACAACCAGTGCTGCAGGCCCACTAGTAGCATTTAATCTACAGGCCCTAGGCACATACAGTGCACATTACTAGGAACTTATAAGTAGATTAAATAGTCCAATTGGGTATGATCCAAAGTTACCATGTTTAAAGGGAGAGAGCATATGCACTTTAGCACTGGTTAGCAGTGGTAAAGTGCACAGTGTCTAAAAGCCAGCAAAAACAGAGTCCAAAAAGTGGAGGGAGGCAGGCAAAAAGTTAGGGGTGGCCACCCCAAGGCGTATCAGGTCTAACAAATACAATAAACAATGAACCTATTCTGTACTAACCAAGACATAGATAAGGCAGCTGCAATGAAAGGAAAATACAATACATTTGCAATGCTTTATGAAATGTAACATGTCCACTGAGGCCTGATTACACATTGGCAAACGCTAGTTTTGTGAGGTTCTAAATTGATACAGTTAGCAAAAGTGATCATATCAAACTCGATCTTGAAGAAATAAACGTTTTGGTGAATACATATATTATAATTAAGATAAATATACAAGTGGCTCTCATTAGAAAGAACATACAGCCACTTACTTCAAATCAAATGATTAATAAAAATGTGCACAGGGGGGCGGAGTCTGGCTGCCGTCTGAAATGGCCGCCTCAACCTAGAGCTCTGAGGCTGGAGGGGAGAAGGATTACCCAAACAGCTGTCAAAAAGCCTCCTTGGAGTCAGAATGAAAGGAAATATACATGTGATAACAGCAACATAACTCTGAAGTTATTTTCCAAGTAAGAAATGCCAGTTAAAATGGAGTTCTTAATTGAAGCCCTGAAGCCCGGCTACAAATCACCTGAACACAGCCCCTCAGCTGAGCAAAGAACAACACTTTCTGTCAGGACACAGAGTCAGCTGCTGAAGAGATAAGGGGCTTTCTTCATGTTTAAACTGGGAGGCTGCACCAGGTGAATTAAATTACTGTTGACCTTTGGTTGATCTCTCCACACAGCACAGGGAAGCCTCTGACAAGTCTCAACTCTGAGGTATTTTCTCTTTGCTTAACTGTTCAGACTCCATTACCTGAATGTGTGAGCACAGGATTTTCTTGTCAGCTGAGTGTGTGGAAGGAAATACAGCCAGTTCCCTAACAGATAAGTGGAATTCCCTTTCTTGAAAGGCTGCTGTAGGGGAAACATATGGACTTACACTTCTGAGGTATTTCTCTTCGTGTGACAGTTTAGAGTCTGCTACGCAATTAAGTAAATGCTGGAATTCCTATCAGCAGAGGGTGTAAAGCGAATTTGGATAGGCAGGCAAAACATGTGAGCTATTTCTGATGCACTGATTCTTAGGGACACCTGTCTGAAAGCATTCAGTCATTATTTTTTAAAATTATAGAAGTCTGTGGCAAAGACTAATTCTGTTAGGAAACACAGCCAGCTGCTGATGAGATGAGTGAAAGGCTGCTGTAAGAGAAGCCTCTGACAACTTTCATCTTTGAGGTATTACTCTTCACTTAACTGTTCAGGATCCATTACGTGATTATGTAAGTGCAGGAATTTCTTGTCTACAGATGTGTGGCGTAAATACAGTTTAGCAAGTGAGTGTTATACACCATTCTTACAGCTGAGAGAGTTTGTGAAAATGACTCATTCTATCAGGAAACACAGACAGTTTCAGAAGAGATATGTGAAATTCCTTTCCTTGAATGTCGAAAGGCAGCTGTATGAGAAGCATATAAACGTTCACTTCTGAGATATTTTTCTAAATTTGACAATTCAGACTCTACTACGAAATTACATAAACGCCGGAATTCCTATCAGCAGAGGGGCTAAAGTGAATTTGGGTAGGCAGGCGAAAACTGTACAACATTTCTGATGCACTGTTTCTCAGCGACACCTGATTGAAAACATATAGCCATAATTTTTAAATCCCTGATGTCTGTCACCATTTACAGTGTTAATATCTACCTACTTTGTGAGTCAATTAGATATCATATTTGATTACTAAGCTGTACTTATTTATTGTCTTCTCTAACATTAAAATATAACAGTATGGCCAGTGGCAAATCTAATAGAAAGCCTTTGTTTACACAAATAGTAGGGAACACTGTACCTCCAGGCACGTCTACTACTGTCCCACAAGACATTGCTTCTATGGACCTTATTTTAAAAGAGATCTCTGCCGTGGGGCAAAGATTGGGATCTATGGATGTAAAAATTTCAGTTCTCGCAACAGAAATGAAGACAATACGGATGGATCTAAACTCTTTTCATACCAAAGTGGAAATTTTAGATCAAAGAACCACTTTTTTGGAAGAGAAATTAGATAATGCAGAGTATTGGGGTCTGGATATCTGGCACCTAAAACAAAAAGTTATAGATTTGGAAGACAGGGCCCGAAGAAATAACATTCGTTTTTATGGAATTCCAGAAAAAATGGAAGTCAATAATGATGTGAAGAACTTGCTACTAACGTTAATACCGCGGCTACTGAACATATCTTTTGAGCATCCCCTTGAGTTGCAGAGAGCTCACAGAATTCGACCAAGAACTTCAACTCTTGAATCTAGACCTAGATCGATTATAGCATGCCTCTTACATCATGAACAGGTCCGCCAAATATTAACAGCTGCTCGTAAACATGGTCCGTATGACTTGGTAGGCCATAAAGTATTTATTGCTGCAGACTTCTCCACTGAAACCAATGCCGAACGAAAAGCGTTCCTGCAACTTAGGCCAAGACTTCGCAAATGGGATATCAAATATGGTCTTTTAGAACCTGCCACAATGTGGATCACAATGGATGGGAACTCAAGGTATTACACAGAGCCTGAGGATCTGGTACGCTTCCTGGACAGTTTGGATGACCAACATATGGACTCAACGCCACTGGACAAAACATCTATGAATAGTCCGCTTCAATTACAGAAAGATCCACAAAGCCATCGCACCGGTAGATTACACGTCCATACCTTTAAGAAACAGTTTGACAGAGATAAAGCAGTCCACTGCGTAAAGTCACTCACACAGGAAAATCCCAGAGACAAATCGAGATCACCTCTAAAGTCACCCACGTCTTTTAATAAAGTAACTGATGCTCAACCTTCCACTATCACTTCTTCCAGCTAGATGAGTATATTTATACATGCTATGTATTAATATAATGTTATTAGTGTTTTACTACAGTTATTAATTCTGATGGATATGATTTATTTCCTATCCTCATATATTGCTGTTCAATAACCATGTAAATTTCCTACTGTGTTTGTATTTGCAGATTTTCTCTTGGATAGATTTTATAACTCCATGGAGTGTTTTTTCTTATAATTTATTTACCATGAGTGGTTTTCCTTTCCTCCCCTCCAGAGTCTGGGTTTCGAATTCAGGTTTAGACCCACCGACGAAAGATACATATTATTTGATCTGCAGTGTTCTTTTATATTCTAGCATTTAGAACGGTGTACTTACACCATTTAGAGTTTAGTGTTAACTATATTTTATGATTATAGTTCCACATATTGGTTTCAGGTTTACTATACTTCAGATATTATTTTTTTTTCTCCTCCAGTAAGTTCTCATTATCACATTAGCATATAATTTATCTACTTCCTTTTCCCTTTTTAGCATTTTGACTCTGTTTCACACAGTACAAATATACTCTAACATTTTTAGTCATAATCATGACAACAAGTCCTATGCAAATTGTCTCTCTCAATGTCAATGGCTTTACTAATTACATTAAAAGGAAGAACATTATTTCCTATTTAGCCTCCAAACATACTGACATTGCTCTCATCCAGGAGACTCATCTATCCGATATAAAATCAGAAAAATTAAAACAAGATTGGGTAGGCCAGATTCTTTACAACTGCAAATCCCCTTCTCACATATCAGGAGATGTTACATTCCACACTACTACTAGAAAAAGTGGTGTAGCCATTCTAATACGGAAAACACTGCAATGCCAAATACTTCAGTCATGGTCAGATGAGGATGGTAGATTTGTTTTAGCGAAGCTTAAAGTTGGTAACAATATATTAGGAGTGGGTTCCATTTATGCCCCTGTTGGGACTAAAGCCCCCTTTTTCCTTCATCTAAATAGAATTCTAACAGAAATGGGAATTTCCAGAATAGTTTTGGAAGGCGATTGGAATCTTGCGCCAGATGTGATCTTAGACAGAACAGGTCCTCTGGACATAACTCATAGTAGAGATAGAGCCATACTGGGAGACATCAGAGAAGATCATGGTTTGATCGATATCTGGCGTTTACTACATCCATCAGATAAGGGGTTTACATATCACTGGACAGTACATGAGTCCCATTCTAGAATAGATTACTTCCTTATTTCACATTCTATTACACCACAAGTACTAGATTGTGATATTTTAGAAATTGCACTGTCAGATCACGCTCCTATCAGTCTCCAGCTTGATTGGGGTCTGAAACGCCCTTGTAGGAAACCATGGCGATTAAACATATCGTGCTACAAACTAGCGTCAGAAAAGTCACAATCACAATCACATTTGACTACTTATATGAAAGATAACGAAGGATCAGTTTCTTCTCCACAAATCTTATGGGCAGCCGCAAAAGCCACTGTTAGGGGGCAAATTATGAGGGATTCTGCCATAACAAATAAACGCAGAATAGAACAACAGGCCATTTTGGAAAATGATATCAAAACACTGACATATACTCATTTTAGTAATCCAACTGAAGCTTCCAGATGCAGATTGGAAAAAGCTAAGATGGAACTTAATACACTATGGCCCATATTTATACTTTTTGACGCTAAACTGCGCTAACGCAGTTTAGCGTCAAAAAATTTAGCGCCGTCTAACGCCATTCTGAAGCGCCATGCGGGCGCCGTATTTATGGAATGGCGTTAGCCGGCGCAAGCAGACCGGCGCTGCCTGGTGTGCGTGGAAAAAAAACACGTAGACCAGGCAGCGCCGGCGTAGGGGGAAAATGGCGCTAGGGCGTCTTAAAATGGCGCAAGTCGGGTTGACGCTAAAAAATCGTCTTAACCCGATTTGCGCAATTTTTTCGACGCCCAGACGCCATTTAAATGACTCCTGTCTTAGTAAAGACAGGAGTCATGCCCCCTTGCCCAATGGCCATGCCCAGGGGACTTATGTCCCCTGGGCATGGTCATTGGGCATAGTGGCATGTAGGGGGGCACAAATAAGGCCCCCCTATGCCACCCAAAAAAATTTGAAAAATATAAAAAATTATACTTACGTGAACTTACCTGAATGTCCCTGGGGTGGGTCCCTCCATCCTTGGGTGTCCTCCTGGGGTGGGCAGGGGTGGCAGGGGGGGTCCCTGGGGGCAGGGGAGGGCACCTGTGGGCTCATTTTGAGCCCACAGGCCCCTTAATGCCTACCCTGACCCAGGCGTTAAAAAGTGGCGCAAATGCGGGGTTTTTTGACCCGCCACCTCCCGGGCGTGATTTTTGCCCGGGAGTATAAATACGACGCATTTGCGTCGCCGTCATTTTTTTAGACGGGAACGCCTTCCTTGCATCTCATTAACGCAAGGAAGGCGTTCACGCAAAAAAATGACGCTCTTTGCCCATACTTTGGCGCTAGACGCGTCTAACGCCAAAGTATAAATATGGCGTTAGTTTTGCGCCGAATTTGCGTCGAAAAAAACGACGCAAATTCGGCGCAAACGGAGTATAAATACGGGCCTATATACTTACAAAACAGAATATATGCTATATAGACTTAAGGCTCGCAATTATGAACAAGGAGAAAAAGCAGGCCGTTTACTAGCGGCACGATTAAAACAGCGAGAAGCTACTACAGCTATTGCAGCTATATATAACCCTGAGGGTAAACTAATAACTGAGACTCAAGCAACAGCTAATACATTTGCAGATTATTATACCAAGTTATATAGTTCAGAAGTTGATGATGACCTCCTCAAAGAACAGGAATTCTTTGATAAAATAACACTCCCCTGTCTCAATAAACAGGACCGGCTCATACTGACTGGCGAAATAACAAAGGATGAAATTGCGCAAGCAATCTCCAGTCTCCCATACAATAAAGCACCGGGAGAAGATGGTTTTCCTGGGGAATTTTACCGTTGGGTAAAGCCAGAAGCAATAGATGCCCTTTATGAGGTTTATAAAGAAGCAGAGGAAACTGGAAGTCTCTCCTCACTCTCAAATAAAGCTATCATAACTGTCCTTCCCAAACCTGAGAAAGATCCATTATACTGCAGTAACTATCGTCCGATATCTCTTCTGAATACAGATTCAAAGCTATTAGCCACCATTCTTGCCAAAAGACTCAAACAAGTTATCTCTAAACTCATACATAATTCTCAAGTTGGATTCATGCCAGGCAGAAACTCTTGTAGCCATCTCCGCACTTTGGCTCACATACTTTGGTTTTCCAAGGATGCTGGAGAAGACAGAGTAGCATTATCCTTAGATGCCGAGAAGGCCTTTGACCGCATTGAATGGAGCTATATGTTCCGTACATTGCATAGGTTGGGATTAGGTGATGATTTTATATCTAAGGTTAAATGGTTATACAAGACACCCTCTGCACAAGTGAATTGTGGAGGCTTCCTTTCAAAAACCTTTTTAGTGCAAAGAGGTACCCGCCAGGGTTGCCCTTTATCGCCCCTCTTATTTCTTCTTGCACTTGAACCACTGGCTGCAGCAATAAGACAGTGTTCACAAATAGCAGGCATTCCTACACCAGCAGGCATCTCAAAACTACTTCTATACGCGGATGACATATTACTCACACTTACAAATCTACCTACTTCACTCTCGGCACTCATGTCTACTATTTCTCACTTCTCAAACATTTCTGGATACAAAGTCAATTGGAATAAGAGTGAAGCTCTCCCATTGTCCCGGGGCACAACAAAAGCAGCTATCTTAGGCTACAATTTTCAATGGAAAGCAGATCGCCTGAAGTATATAGGTATTTATATCAACACTGGTTTAGAACGTATGATTCAAGATAACTTAGATCCACTCATTGCTAAAACGAAACAGAATATGAAAAATGGTCCCATCTTAACCTGTCCTTTTGGGGTAGAGTCCAGGCAGTAAAAATTATTATAGTGCCTCGTTTCACATATGTTTTAGGTATGTTACCTTTGACAGTTAAAATATCAATACTGCGAAACATTGACAAAGGTATTAAAACATTTATTTGGGGATCTCTGAGACCTAGACTCAAAATCTCCAAACTGATTGCTCACAGGTGATCTGGTGGCCTTAGTTTACCATGCATTGAATATTACTATACAGCCCTCCATTGATCTAAATTGGTTTATCTTTGGCCAATACAGGATGACCCCCCACTATGGGTTCTTATTGAAAAGCAATCTTTACAGGTATCTTCAGGTTTGCAAATGTTTTATACTCATAAATCGCCTGCTTTACAAAGTTCTAACCCTATTATTTAGTCTATGCTTAAGATTTGGATACACTCCCACAAACTCCTTAAGAGTAATCCAAGGCTACATAATAAGGCTCCCATATGGCATAACGCTGATATTAGAATAGGGAAACAGACAATTTCCTGGGATACATGGGAGAGAGCAGGTATTCTAATGCTGGATCATTTATTCACTTTAGAAGGCGAGCTTAAAACCTTTACGATGCTTCAGATAGAATTTCAACTCCCTAGCTCTCAAAAGGGGAAATACTTACAATTGAAACAAGCTCTACTTAGTAGACTAGGACCATTTCCGTGGATACCCGAGGATTCCCCAGTCGTACAATACTTAAAAACTTGGAGGAAATTGAAAGGAGCAGTCTCTGGATTTTATAATCTCATTGTGCATAAACTACATTCATCACCATTACTAGCACAACTCCACGTCAAATGGCAAGGATTACTTAATGTAGCGTATTCCAATGAGGACTGGACGGATGTTGTTTTGAACATGGATAAAGGAATCAGAGAGGCAAGAATGAAATTTACTCTTTTCAAAATTCTTCATAATTGGTACTGGTCACCACAAAAACTCAAGGCAGCAGGTTTACTACACCATTCTACCTGTTGGAGGTGTCCTCATGAGGACTGTGATATCCTACACATTTTATTTCGATGTCCAGTGTTGACGGAATACTGGCCTTCTATAACTTCCTCTATACACAGAGCTATACATGTGCCCATTCTTTTAACAGAAAAAATAGTTATATTACATGATGTTACTGATCTACCAAATCTAACAAACCATACAAGACGATTGATTGCTATTGCACTCACTGTAGCAAAAATTTGTATATTACGACATTGGAGAACACCACAACGTCCTACACATGATGAATGGCTTATTGAAATGTATAACATGGCATCATATGAAAAGCTGATTTACAGATTGCAAGATAATGTTGGGATTTTCATCCAAATTTGGAAACCCTTTCTAGCTAATACATATTCTATTAATATTCACACGTAAACGTTTTCTCATTCTTTGTCTCCTATCTTCATTAAGACATTTTTATTATTGTTTTGAGTCATGCTGTTATTAAGACATTTGACATCTCACCCATTAACACTGTTATTTTAAGTAGGACTTACTGTTCACCAATTCAACACTGTTGAATTGGCAGGAATATCTGCATTTGAAATGTTATATATGTGGATTTGCGTGATTTTACTATCTCGACTGTCTTCTAACAACCTATAATATATGGTTTAATACATATTGCATAATTCTTTCTTTCCAGATTTTCTGTTATAGGTCTACTTCTAAGAGTTAATGCACAGTTGGATGCCTTATAAATAATCTCATATATTGCATTTATTGATATATGTATAATTTTTTTTTTTTTTTTTTTTTGTGTTTAGAAATCTGAGAAGTTAATATTTCATAATATTTTTCATATATGGCCATAATTTGATGTATTGTTTCTCTATTTAACACAGTCTGTATATTGACATGTACTTCTCAATAAACATATAAAAAATAAAAAAAATGTGCACAATTAATATAGGTAAACACACTTTGAGTATATATATTGGTTATGAAAGGGGAGGGAGCATTAACTTATGCTGCTCCAGTGGTCTAATTCAAACTTTTTCTGCCTGTGGACTTGCACCCACTGCTGCAGGTCAGACTTTGGTGCACCCTTATTAGAGTAACTTTTGCCTTTGCTTTGTTTTTACTGCCTATTTTATGTGTCAATGATCAATAGTACTGCAAGCCCAGTACGCTATCAGTTTTTTGTAGGAGGGCTGTGATTCAACATTATTTATAGTAACTCCACATGTATTCTGTTGTGTTTCTTGTTTACAGGAGTGCTCCATTCTTTGCAAATATTTGTTTATTGACAATGGGCCTGATTCACAGAGGTAAACTGAAACTTTCCGTTTAAGTTTAGACCAAAAGTTTAAGTTTATGACTTTTCAGTATTCACAAAGGAAATTTATGAGTAGTATCTTTACGTCTGCACTTGGGGCAGTATCTGAGCACTCTGGACAGAGATCCTCCCGACTGTGGAGATTCCACTCCAGGTGCGGACATTACACTCTGGGTGCGGAGATTGCATTCTGGGTGTGAAGTGGAATCTCCGCACTCGGGCGGAGAGTCCACCCACAGTGCGGATGTAAAGATGCTTCTCATAACTTACCTTTGTGAATATCCAAAACCTGCAAACTTAGACTTTTGGTCTAAACTTAGGGCCTCATTACGAGTCTGGCAGCCAACAGACTGCCAGACTTGCGGTGGCGGTCATAACCGCTGCCAATTTGGCAGTCCGACCTCCAAATTATGAGTTTGGCATTTGGACCTCCAAACGACCCCCATCTCCGCTGGGATCAGTGATCCCAATGGGATGACAGCAGTACAGGTTGTAATCAGCCAGGGTGGCTCTGAACTCAGCATTGCACTGCTGATTAGAACCTGCTTCTCCACCAGCCTTTTCATGGTAGTTTCACTGGCAAGAAAAGGCTGGTGGAGAACAGATGCAGTGGGCCACAGGGGGCCCATGATCTGCCCATGCCCTCAGCATGGGCAGTGCACGGATCCTCCTGCCCAGCACCCTTGCAATGTGCACTGTCTGCTCTGCAGACAGTGGCATTGCAAGGGTGCTGGTGTCCTCTGCATGCGTCAGCATTGCCGCAGGCCCTTTTATGAGCTGGAGACAATGCTGCCACCACTTTCCAACTGGGCTTAGCAGCGGAAACCTGGGTTTCCACCGGTCAGCCCAGCGGGCAAGTCGTAATGGGGCTGGCAGGATGGTCGCCAGTAAGTCCCATCAGTCGAACTCGCAATCAGCCCCTTAGACCAAAAGTCTAAGTTTACCTTTGTGAATTGAGCCCAATATGTACAGCATACATTAAGGATCACTTCCTTCATAGCTGCATCATGTTGAACTACCATTTTTATGTTTTGTACACATTTTACGCTTTGCCTTGTACACAACATATATTTATATATATATATATATATATATATATATATATATATATATATATATATATATATATATATATATAAATATGTAACTATGCAAATATTCACAACTCTGGCTAAACATTCACATGTTTTTTGCAACTATAAGTAGAACGTACTGTACTTAGACTCAACAATATATCCCATTGTAGTACTGGCAATGGCTCACATGGGTAACCACTATGAGTTTGCCAGTGGGTGTCTACCACACCAAGAAATTCAAGATGGCCGCCGTTGCATTCCCAGGACAAGAGCATTGCAGCACACCAGTCATTCGGGGTGACGTCATGTGGTATTCGATGCCGGATTCAGTGGAAAAGGAGGAAATGGGACAGAAGAGGGATGGTGGTGATCCAGGAGCATGGATCCAGGAGGAGAAGAGCAGCAGAAACTAGACAATGCCAGACAGATCCTGCCCTGGTGAAGAGAAGGACGAAGCCAACTGTGACAGGAACAAAGGAGGAGAAAAGCCACTTGGGCTGAGAACACGAGTGAAGGACTGAAATTGCAGAGAGCCAGACAACTGCAACCCTGCTGTCAAACCCAGCAGTCCCGGGGAGGAGGATGAATGCTATGGTTCCCGAAGCTAGGATCTTGGAAGTGGCAAGTGTATGCTCAGACACGGGTCCCTTGCTGGCTGTGCCACTGGATTCAAGCTGGCCTGGCTGATGAGGGGTGATACCACAAAACCAGTCCCAGGATGCTTGCTTCTGGTCCAGGAAGGACCTGGCTTGGCATTTCAGGCTGGACTATTCTCATGGGGAGCAGAGTCAAGACTGATTTGCATATGGGTTGGCCTAAACCAGGGTGTTGGGGCAAGCAAAATAGCAATGGATTAAACCCAGAAGTGTCAACACTGTCCATCACTTTATTTTGGCAGGTTAACTGTGTCCAGACAGTATAAATAAAGCACTGCAATGAGAAAACTGACTGAGTACCTCTCTGACTAGTGGGGTTAGACGGCAGAGTAATAGTGAGTTCAAAGTTCCATGTGCTGGAACTGTCCTGTAAATAAGAAGGGAAAAAGACAGTTGATTCTCAGCTGTGGACAAGGAAGCAATTCTCCTGCATTTTCCTACTCAACTGATGTGTACACCTATCCCTACTATACTACATTGGCAATAAGCAGGTCTCTACCCCAAAAAGTCAACAAGAGAGTCAGAGAAGATTGCTGATACACTAAATTGCTTTTGTCTTTTACCTCTGCAGGTGTGCAACTGAGTAATTCTCTCTGAAGTGAGGCGACAACTTCATGGATGAAGATGCATGCCAAGGGCTGCTCTGGCACTGAGCAACTGACTGGAGGAGGTGCAGAGCGAATATGAAGTACAACTGCAGACTGTGAAGACATGCTGGCCACGCAACTGCTGAAGCCATTAAATAAGGTTAGATGCTGACGCCCCAACTATGCAGGTATGGCGGCCATTTAACAAAGTCAGGCACTCAGGGGTGAGGACAGGCCCTAAAACAAGCAGCAGACATTTTAAGAAGTCAGGTGCACCGAGGGTCAGGATAGGCCTTGGAATTAGCTGACACAATTCATAAAGGCTGTGCGGTGGCCATTTTAACTAGTCAGGTGTATTGAGACTCACACAGGTCAGGCGCACTAAGGCTCTCACTTAAAATATATATTAGCAAAAACTCTTGCCAATATGAAAGCGCAGCCATCATCTTCTTAGAGTATTTCTGTTCACCATTGCCAATTTAAGTTGGGGACAGTAATAAAACAAAAAACGACAACTCATGACAATTACTCAAAAGAGTTTCCAGCTGTGACAGGATAGCACTCTGTAACTTGGCAGTCATTATTGAATAGTACAAGTACAAAAGTATCTATTTCTGAATAACACAGTTTATCGCTATGTTTCTACACTGACTGTATAAGTATTGTGTGTTAGTTCCAAAAGTATTTTGAATTCAAATCTTTACAATACATTTGGAGAAGATGAAATTGGATATTATAAGTGGTTCAGGAAGTTTTTTAAATAGTTTGAAATATGAAGAATGTTACACACCCCATCATTCTTCCTAAATAGCCCAGGAGATCCCATATGAAATGGGCAAAATGGAAGACAGCAATTATGGCAGGGTTTGCGCACAGTGTGGAATGAAAATCAATTCTTTTAATGTTCACTTTTGGAGCAAAGGGACAAGATGTTTTAGAAAATGTGCCTGAACTTAGCGCAGAGTAATAGAAGGGATTAAATGAATTTGAAGAGGGCATAATGAATTTAGATAATCAATATTTACCTCATATAAGTACAATATTGGCGAGATAACATTTTGGAAGACCTACACAGAAAGATGGCAAAAACTGTAGAAGAATATGTAATGAGCTTGAGGAAACTGGCACGTGTCTGCAAATGTGGTGCATTGGTTGAGGAACACACCAAAAAACAATTTCTACTTCATTGCAAAAGTGACCACATTAGAGAGGAATTAGAATCCACCTTTGTGGGATGTATTGGCCACATTGAAAAGGGTGGGACACATGCTTAAAGGTGTCAATGAACTACACAAAAGTGACACAGTGGAAGAAGTGGTAAAGGATGTTAAGGCAAAGCCTTTATCTAAAACGGGATGGATTGAAAGGAAAATGTTTCAGATGTGGGCAAAGAGGGCATTTAGCAAATAACAGGGAATGTCTTGCATTGGAAATGGTGTCTCCTCAATGTGGGGGAAGGAGTCATTTAATAAAATGTTGTAGTTCTGTTAAGCCCAATTCCTCTAGTTCTGAAGATAGGTAAATCTAAAAAGAAAATGTATAAAAACTGTGGCATTAAAGAGGTTGGACAAGAATGTGTTTTCCAGATCAATGAGGGAAAAGTTTGATATCAAAGCATCTGACAACCCAGCAGATGAAGTCAAAGTGGTCAATGTTGATGCTAAAATGCTGTTTGACTCCTATTCGAGGCTAACCATCATAGATAATGGTGTACTTAAGGATTCATTCTTGACATAGTCTGTGCCATGTGAATTTTAGGCCCGGGGAGGTTTGGGCAACAAGAAATAAAGATGCATGGCTTTTTTTGTAAGCACTGTGGAATATTGAAGGCATAGATGTAGTATGCAAAGTGATAAAATCTTGGGATGGCCTCACCAAAAAGTTTTAAGTGACTTTCTGGATCAAAATGCACAACCTCAGGTAGGAGTCAGGAAAATAATAAATGGGTGTATAGACTTTGCAAGTGAATTCCCAGAGGTTTTCTCTAAGAAATTGGGATGTGTCAGGAAATACCATCATTAGATCGAGTTTAATCCTGGTGCTGTACCAGTCTTAGCTAAAATAAGGAACATCCTACAAAGGGTATAACTGTGTGTCTATAAGGAATTGGAGAGATTAAAGGCAGAAGGCATTATAACCCTGGTGGAAGCCACAGTATGGCTAGCACCTATAGTAATAGCTTAAACAAATCAGCTGATGTTTGCTTATGTGTAGGCTTAGGGAGTTATATAAATAAATGATAGTGGATAGGTTTCCATTACTTAACATTTCAAGAACAATGTCAACTATCTGCGATGTCAGATTTTTTCAAATTACATTTAGATCCTCGGGATCTGACCACTTTTATAACACCCATGTGAGCATTTAAATTCCTGAGGATGCTGTTTGGCCTTGTGTCAGTGGCTTCTGTGTTCCAGAGGTTAATGGTGTCTGTGCTTGGAAAGTTTGAAGGGATACACTGTTTCCAGGGTGATGAGCTCATTTATGGTAACAACTAGAAGGATCAAAATAGGAATTTTCACTGTGTTGCATAAGTTGAGGGATGTCAGTTTGATGTTGAATCCAGAAAAATGTTTTTGATTGGCAAATCTGAAATATCTTATTTGGGCCATACTGTCACACATGAAGAGTTGAAACACAAACTGGAATTGGTTGAACCATGTGCAGACCATGTCCCCCAAAGAACAAAGATGAATTGGTGTCCTTTTTTGGTAAAGCAAAATCCTATTGTAAATTTCTATAAACAATATGTCTAGTAAAACTGTAGAGATGTAGGCCCGTATTTATACTTTTTGACGCTAAACTGCGCTAACGCAGTTTAGCGTCAAAAAATTTTGCGCCGGCTAACGCCATTCTGAAGCGCCATGCGGGCGCCGTATTTATTGAATGGCATTAGCCGGCGCAAGCAGACCGGCGCTGCCTGGTGTGCGTGGAAAAAAACCACGTACACCAGGCAGCGCCGGCGTAGGGAAAAATGGCGTTAGGGCGTCTTAAAAATGTCGCAAGTCAGGTTGATGCTAAAAAATCGTCTTAACCCGATTTGCGCCATTTTAAACGACGCCCAGATGCCATTTACATGACTCCTGTCTTAGTAAAGACAGGAGTCATGCCCCCTTGCCCAATGGCCATGCCCAGGGGACTTCTGTCCCCTGGGCATGGTCATTGGGCATAGTGGCATGTAGGGGGGCACAAATAAGGCCCCCCTATGCCACCCAAAAAAAAAAATTATACTTACCTGAACTTTCCTGAATGTCCCTGGGATGGGTCCCTCCATCCTTGGGTGTCCTCCTGGGGTGGGCAAGGGTGGCAGGGGGGGTCCCTGGGGGCAGGGGAGGGCACCTGTGGGCTCATTTTGAGCCCACAGGCCCCTTAACGCCTACCCTGACCCAGGCGTTAAAAAGTGGTGCAAATGCGGGATTTTTTGACCCGACCACTCCCGGGCGTGATTTTTGCCCGGGAGTATAAATACGACGCATTTGCGTCGCCGTCATTTTTTTAGACGGGAACGCCTTCCTTGCATCTCATTAACGCAAGGAAGGCGTTCACGCAAAAAAATGACGCTATTTGCCCATACTTTGGCGCTAGATGCGTCTAACTGCAAAGTATAAATATGGCGTTAGTTTTGCGCCGAATTTGCGTCGAAAAAAAACGACGCTAATTCGGCGCAAACGGAGTATAAATATGCCCCGTGGAGTCTATGCAAGAAAGGTGTAGAACTGGATTGGAGTAAAGGGTGTCAAAAGGAGTTTGATTCCATAAAAAAATGAGCTACAGAAAGGTCCAAATCTAAACGTGTTTAAGGCATACAGTCCTACCAAGAATGTCACCAATGTTAGTAAGAAAGGTCTAGGGGTTGTTCTTCTCCAACATGAGGGAAGAGAGGAGCCCACAATTGCATGTGCATCACGTGTGCTGAGAGAGGAAGAGCCCAGTTACTCTGTAATTGAGAAAGAGGCCCTGGCAGTGAATTGGAAAATTAAAAAGTACAAATATTTACTATGGGGAAGGTCATTCACAGTAGCAACTGATCATAAGCCCCTAAGGGAGATCTTCTTGAAAAAGGGGTTAGATAGAGTGTCAGCCATAATTCAGAAATGGGTGGTGGAGCTACAGGAATACACATTCTCAGTCGAGCATGTTCCTGGTGTATAAAATTGCACTGCAGACTGTCTGTCAAGATTGGTCACAGAGGCCCTCATTACAAGTGTGGCGGTCTTACGGCAGCCACATTTGCGGTGGCGGCCACCTAACACCTCTGGTGGTCTGACAGCCATGGAACTCCCAGCACTTCCAGGATCTTGGATACCGGGGGTCTGGAGGTGGCGGAGATCTTAAACTGGCAGGACACTGCTGCATGCAGCTCTGCCCTGCGGAACACTAGCTCATTTATCACCAACCTTTTCATGGTGGTAACACCACCAATAAAAGGCTGGCAGAGAACAGGTGCAGGGGCCACAGGGGGACCCCTGCACTGTCCATATACTTGGAATGGGCAGTGCAGGGGTCCCTGTTCCAAGCACCTTCACAATGTTCACTGTCTGCTTTGTAGACAGTGAACATTGTAAGTGTGCGGGTTCACCCTGCTGGCCACAGCATTCCCACTGGCTCTATTATGAGCCAGAGACAATGCTGTAGCCCGTTTCCCACTAGGGTGATGGACGGAAACCTAGGTTTACGCCTGCCAGCCTAGCGGGAAACTCTTTATGGTGAAAACCATCTGCTGAACTCCTATTGAGGCCCAGAATGTCATAACAGTGGATATAGCAATTTGGATGACACTATGGTGGTCATTACGACCCTGGCGGACAGTGTTAAAGCTGCGGAAATACCGCAAACAGGCCGGCGGACAAAAAAAGGGAATCACGACCCTGGCGGTAACCGCCAACAAAGACAGCCACTTTAACACACCGCCCGCCACGGCGGTACAGACAAGCAGCGTGGCGGTCACCGCCAACAGACAGGCGGGAGACAATGTACCGCCCACACTATTACAACACACCAATCCACCACCTTTTCCGGGGCGGATTCACCGTGGATAAAAACACGGAGGAAACAGCTTTTGCTATGGGAAAACTCTCACCTCAACACACTCCACGAGGAACGACGACTCCATGGAGCCGGAACTCCAAATACTACCTGCCATTGTCTATCTGCTCCTCTACAAACAACAGCGACGTAGGCGCAGAACATACCGGTGAGTACTGCATCTACGACACGGGGGAGGGGGGAGGCAAAAGTTAGGGGGACACCCACCAAACACCCCCACCCTCGCATATTACAACATACACACCAATGCAGTCAAAAATATCACATGAACAACCCACAATCCCCCCGGAAGAATGCAAAGACAAAGCGAGATCCGTTCAAATATTGTAATGTGCCAATATACATGTCATATAAAAATAAACTGAATCAAACCTCGAAATCTGTCATATTTATATATACAATACAAGAAGTAGTGCAGATATGTACACAACAATGTCCGTGCACCAACAGTCCAAAAATGCATGGGCGAAGGCCCACAATAGATACCTGACCAAAATCCGAGAGAACACTGCAGGGGCATCAGATTGAAATACTACAGCCACCTCAGAGGGAAGGGAAGGGGGGGCACCTTAGCCGGATGAATGCTAAGCTAGATCCACGACGGGGCTCCATGCCCATATATGCCATCCTGGGGAGTGCAAAGCCACAGTCTCTCAAATCTTTACAGTGGGTGGCTTGCCCACTGGACCATCCTGGGGAGTGCAAAGCCACAGTCTCTCAAGTCTTCACAGTGGGTGGCTTGCCCACTGTACCATCTTGGGGAGTGCCAAGCCACAGTCTCTAAAGTTTTTACAGTGGGTGGCTTGCCCACTGGAACATCCTGGGGAGTGCAAAGCCACAGTCTCTCAAGTCTTTACAGTGGGTGGCTTACCCACTGGACCATCCTGGGGAGTGCAAAGCCACATTGACGCAAGTAGATGCAGTTCTCAACTGATACTGGATGGGACTGGTGGCCAGACTGGATGAGTCTCCCCGTGAAAGTTCCTGTCCTGTCACTGTCCCAGCTGCACATGGGAGAAGGATGCCTGATGTGGCGGCCTATTCATACCCACACGTTGTTTGCCCTGATCAGCGGTCTTCACCATGGCGGTCTTGGCCTTGTTCAGCGGTGCTTTGCCATGGCTGGCTATGGACTGTTCAGTTGTCTTCACCATGGCGGTCCTGGCCTTGTTCAACGGTGCTTTGCCATGGCGGTCTTGGCCTTGTTCAGCGGTGCTTTGCCATGGCTGGCTATGGACTGTTCAGCGGTCTTCACCATGGCGGTCTTGGCCTTGTTCAGCGGTGCTTTGCCATGGCTGGCTATGGACTGTTCAGCGGTGCTTTGCCATGGCTGGCTATGGACTGTTCATCGGTCTTCACCATGGCGTTCTTGGCCTTGTTCAGCGGTGCTTTGCCATGGCGGTCTTGGCCTTGTTCAGCGGTGCTTTGCCATGGCTGGGTATGGACTGTTCAGCGGTCTTCACCATGGCGATCTTGGCCTTGCTCAGCGGTGCTTTGCCATGGCGATCTTGGCCTTGTTCAGCGGTGCTTTGCCATGGCTGGCTATGGACTGTTCAGCGGTCTTCACTATGGAGGTCTTGGCATTGTTCAGCGGTGCTTTGCCATGGCTGGCTATGGACTGTTCAGCGGTCTTCACCATGGCGGTCTTGGCCTTGTTCAGCGGTGCTTTGCCATTGAAGTCTTGGCCTTGTTCAGCGGTGCTTTGCCATGGCTGGCTATGGACTGTTCAGCGGTCTTCACCATGGCGGTCTTGGCCTTCTTCAGCGGTGCTTTGCCATGGCGGTCTTGGCCTTGTTCACTGGTGCTTTGCCATGGCTGGCTATGGACTGTTCAGCGGTCTTCACCATGGCGGTCTTGGCTTTGTTCAGCGGTGCTTTGCCATGGCGGTCTTAGCCTTGTTCAGCAGTGCTTTGCCATGGCTGGCTCTGGACTGTTCAGCGGTCTTCACCATGGCGGTCTTGGCCTTGTTCAGCGGTGCTTTGCCATGGCTGGCTATGGACTGTTCAGCGGTCTTTACCATGGCGGTCTTGGCCTTGTTCAGCGGTGCTTTGCCATGGCGGTCTTCGCCTTGTTTAGCAGTGCTTTGCCATGGCTGGCTATGGACTGTTCAGCGGTCTTCACCATGGCGGTCTTGGCCTTGTTCAGCGGTGCTTTGCCATGGCTGCCTATGGACTGTTTAGCGGTAGCCTGAGATGGCGGTTCAGATACTGACATTGGTGTGTGGCATGACGAACTCCACACTGGACATTGGGGTGTGGCATGACGAACTCCACACTGGACATTGGTGTGTGGCATGACGAACTCCACACTGGACATTGGTGTGTGGCATGACAAACTCCACACTGGACATTGGGGTGTGGCATGACGTTTCATCATCGCCTAGCGGGGCTGTGGGATCCTGGTCCCTCCTGGGCACTGACTGCAGCGGTGGTCTCCTGACCTGTAACGATACTTGGGCCCTCCTGGGCACTGACTCTGGCGGTGGTCTCCTGACCAGTAACGATACTTGGGCCCTCCTGGGCACTGACTCTGGCGGTGGACTCTGGACCAGTAACGACGGTGCTGACGGTTGTGTCTGGCCCGCCGGAAATGATGGCGCACTGCTCCGCCGTGACACTCACAACAGGCTGGGCAGACTTCCTTGGAACCTTCCCCACCTTCTTTGGAGTTACAGCTGACTCACCAATTGCCTTCGATCCCATTTCACTTGTTGTCCCACCAGGAGTCTTGACACTGTCCCCTCGTCCACTCTCCAATTTTGGTGCCTTTACAGGGGGTGGGCTGACAGTGCCTTGGCTCCGGGTCCTACTGCCTGCCCTGGTGGACGGTGCACTCCAAAAACCTGGAACACGCACCACTGGTACTGGAGGCTTTTTGGCTGAGGCGCTACGACGGGACTGATGAAATGGAGGGGGGGGGCAAACAGGTCAATTTGACAGAGGGACAGTTTCTGATGGACACTGGGATGGGTAGTTGGAGGGGGTTTGGGAGTGGAGGTAGAGGAGGTGGTTGTAGGAGGTGTCACTTTAGGTGTTTTGGGTGCAGGTACTGGAGGCTGTTGTGAGGTGGATGGATGTTGGGTGAGTGATTGCCGGCGTTTGTGTACTTTGGGAGGGGGCGTCACAGACACACTGGGAGAGGACACAGGGGACGTGTAAATGTCAGTGGAGGTGGTGAGTGCAGGTGAGCGGCTTGTGGTGCTGGGTGTTCTGGTGCGAGTCCTAGTGCCTGTAGATGTGGTGCATGCAGATGTGTGTGTAGACGACACTGGGAGGGAGGAGGGAGAAGAGGAGGAGGGGGACACAATGGAGACAGTGGATGTTGCTGTGTCTGTATGTGGGTGAGGCTTGTGTGAGTGCCTGTGGTGTGTGTGGTGCCTATGTTTGCTTGAGCTACTTGTGTGTGTTGACTTGTGTGCCTGCTGGTCTGTAGGTGTGCTTGGGATGGGCTGGGGTACAGGGGATTGGGTCTGGGTGGAGGAGATTGGAGGGGGGAGGCTGGACACAGTGACAATGGCTGCCATCAGTGCTGAAGCCAGAGATTGCAGGGTTCGCTGAAGGACAGCCTGACCAGAATGAATGCCTTCCAGGAATGCATTACCGTGTTTCAACTCTCGTTCTACACCCTGGATGGCATTCACAATGGTAGACTGCCCAACAGTGAGTGACCTGAGGAGGTCAATGGCCTCCTCACTGAGGGCAGCAGGGGTGACTGGGGCAGGGCCTGAGGTGCCTGGGGCGAAGGTGATGCCCACCCTCCTGGGTGAGCGGGCACGGGACACACGCTGAGGGGCTGCTGGGAGGGCGGTGCTGGTAGGGGAGGTGGCGGATGTGCCTGTAGAAGTGGGGCGCACAGATGGTGCCGCCACCACAGGGGAGCTCCATCGGCGGATGAGTCCGTGTCGCTGGATGGTGATCTGGTGGCCGACGTGAAGCTCCCCTCGCCCTCCGTCCCACTGGTGAATTCAGAGTCTGTGGTGTGGCCCTCCATGGCCATGTGGGATGCAGCTCCCTCATACTCCGGTGCCACTGTACCTCCGCCTGTTGATGCTGATGTACAAAAGTACAGGGAGAGCAGGAAAAGGGGGGAGACAGAATAAAGAGAGTTTTAGTGCATGGCATACCGCTACCGTTGGCGGACAAGACAGACGCAGCAGCCCCATGCATTACGCCGTGCTCCTGACCTCTGCACATGCTATTTCTGGGAAATTGCCTACATGGCAATGGTAGTAATCTGCCCACATGGATGGCAAAGGGGCAACTATACATCAACCTCCCTCTGTTTTGAGCTGGGGTAGAGTGCCACATGGCCTACATAACGGAGGGGCCTTGCCTACCTTACTCGCCCTGGCCTAGGGACACCCACAACCCACCACCCCCACCCAGACACCTCCACTGCACCCAAAGTTCATATGATGAGGTAGTACTCACCCCCTTGTGTCTGCTGTGATGTCCTCAAGCGCCCATCCAACTCCGGGTAGGCCACCGCCAGGATCCGGAACATCAGGGGGGTCATGGTGCACCCCTCCCACGTTGGCAGGACATCACTAGCTGAGCCTCCGCCGTCTTCTTGCTGCAGCGGCGAATGCCCTCCCATCTCTTACGGCAGTGGGTGCCCCGTCTCTGGTGGGCCCCCAGGGTCCGTACTTCCTTGGCGATGGCACGCCAAATGTCCCTCTTCGGGTGGGCGCTGACCTACATGACATGCACAAGGAAAGAGGACAGTCATTACCTACTGCACCGTCGTTGTGATTGGCCCCCTCCCAACTCTATCCCTGTGGCCCATCCATCCCCATGCATAACTGTTCTATGTACTCTGCCCCCTTCCCTCATCCACCCAGCCCTCTCCACCCAAGCCTAGCCCATCCAACATGCTCCCTGTGTACTAACCTGTTGGTCTGGAGGATCGTAGAGTAGCGTGTACTGGGGGTGGACCCCATCCACAATTTTCTCCAACTCCTGTGCAGCGAAGGCAGGGGCCCTTTCCCCAGACGCAGCAGCCATCGTCGCTTCCAGACCGAGGTCACAGCAGCACTAGCAGTGTAGGTCCTCTCCTGTCGAAGGTCAGGTATCTAGTGATTGAAGAGATAGAAAATGGTGGTGACGTCCGCGGCGGTGACGTCCGCGGCGGTGCGCATCATCACCGGCGGCGCACCTGTTCATTGGCTCCTGGGACCCATAGGGTCCAATGTTAACCAATGCAGCATTGCGCCGCGCTCTACGACCGCCTACCGCGACGGTGTCCAATGCCAACGCAGTTACCCCACAATCCCATTGTCCCAGTTTAGAGGTCAGGCAGCCGCCATTTCAGGGGCCCACATGGCTTCAATTACTACTGCGTCACACATACCGAGGCCTACACTCAAAACCTTTCCCGGATGGGTTAATTGTCTGTTGTAGTCTTGTGTGTGACTGTGGGTACATACCTGGAGGAATGCTGACAGTTTCTTCGCTGTTGTCCTTCTTAGGCACCGTCAGTTGGGACATATTGGAAGATGGCGGAATCCGCCGGTGTACCGACCGCTGGTGGACCTGTTGACAATGGAAGAGCGACATGTCATCGTGACCTACCGATTTGACCGTGCCACAATCCAGGAACTATGTACCCAGTTGGAGCCAGACCTGATGTCACCAATCCGCCATCCGACTGGAATCCCCCCTGACGTGCAGGTTCTGTCAGTGCTGCATTTCCTTGCAAGTGGGTCTTTTCAGACAACAGTGGCCATGGCATCAGGGATGTCCCAGCCTATGTTTTCCAACGTCTTGTCCAGAGTGTTGTCTGCCCTGCTGAAACACGTAAGGAGATACATCATTTTCCCTGAGGTGGAGGATTTGCCTACTGTGAAAGGTGATTACTATGCCCTTGGACATATTCCCAACGTCATAGGTGCCATTGATGGGACCCATGTAGCTCTGGTCCCCCCCCCCCAGGAATGAACAGGTGTACAGGAACAGGAAGAGTAATCATTCTATGAATGTACAGATGGTCTGTTTGGCTGACCAGTACATCTTGCAGGTAAATGCTATGTTCCCTGGCTCTGTGCATGACGCCTACATCCTGCGGAATAGCAGCATCCCTGATATGATGGGTCAACTCCGGAGGCACTGTGTATGGCTATTGGGGGACTCTAGTTACCCCAACCTGTCCTGGCTATTGACCCCAGTGAGGAATCCCAGGACCAGGGCAGAGGAACGGTACAATGATGCCCTTGGGGGGACTAGGAGAGTAATCAAACCCACCTTCGGCCTTCTTAAGGCCAGGTTCAGGTGCCTCCATATGACTGGTGGATCCCTATTCTACTCACCGAAGAAGGTGTGCGACATCATCATCGCCTGCTCCATGCTCCATAACTTGGCATTGCGACGTCAGGTGCCTTTTCTGCAGGAGGATGATCCAGATGACGGTTTTGTTGCAGCGGGGGAGCCTGTGGAGCCTGTGGACAGTGATGAGGAGGAAGCTGATGAAGATGAAAACGACAACAGGGAGTCAGTCATACAGCAATATTTTCAGTGAGACACAGGTGAGTACATTTTCATGTTTCACATGTTATTAACTTTCACACGTCTACCTCTATCCTGTACCTACATTTCACTCCCTATTTGTTAACTGAGTTGTCCCCTTCCATTTCAGTTTCACTATTGTGGTAACCTATGTGTCAACAGCTTGCACCCTTGATAGACTTGTGATGTGTGACATTGGTATGTTGACCTTTTTTAACACTGTAATTGACAATACAAGGTTCACAATCATTGACTGACTCCAGTTTTATTAGTGTTTCAAGGGTGTTTATTTAAGTGCATAACAATGAAGGGGGGTTGTGAAATGGGGATGGGTGATGGTGGAGGAATGTCCATGGCAGAGTCCAGTCTATTAGTCTCACAGGTACATTGCACATCTGGCCATTGGAAGTGGAGCTGTGGCAGTTCCGATTTGGACAGGGTAACAAAGTGGGAAAGTGGGAGGACGATCAGGGTGGTCTTATTTCCTGGCGGTGTTGAAGTAAGCCTCAGCAAGGCTTACTAGTGCAAGGGGTTCACCTTTCTCTGCACAAAGTCCTCAGACCATGTAGGAAGAAGTTAGCACAGAAACTGGAATAAAAGACAAAAGTTTATTAACCTCATGAGCTGGTACTACAGTTTAAACAGCACCCTAGGGTAATGTCTGAAGTAGCACACTGAACTGAGAGAGCATGGTCCTTTTATACCCACGCAGGGGCCAAAAGGAGATGGTACAATTATGGAAACAAGACTTTTATACATGTAAGGTCATGTGGAAAATGCACAGTCGACAGGTAGGAGGAGCTAACAGTTTCCAAGGACTAACAGCTGCAGACCTTACTGAGCATGTGCGAAAGTAAGAGATGCTAAATATAACTTGTCACTAGGCAGATTTCAAGAGCAGTTAACAGAAAGGTAGGACAGAGCACATGGTGAGCACATGGCAGCATGTAGCAGAGAAAATGGCTGCCATGAATACAAAATGGATTCCGCAAAATGTTCAAAATAGTTACTAAAGACAAGATGTCTTCTGCTAATTCTTAATCTAATCACTGCTAAATTACAACAGACGACCCTTTCAGCATTAGCTGAAGACATTCGTCTTTCTGGGATAATCTAAATATTCATCCTGTATATCTATGCTCATCATTTCAGCTATTTCCTTATCTAACATATGTTGTGCCTTCATTTCTGTAATATTTCTTTCGGTAGGCATACAAGCAGTAATACACATAGAGCAGAACATTGGACCACATTGAATACAGATACAGCATGTAAAAAATATTGCAATTATTACACACAGGATAGTCAGTAGTTTCCAGCCCCAGGCAGAAACAAGAGCCCAAAACCATCCAGAAAAAGTCCAAGTACCAGTCTCTGTATGGATTTCTGCAGCAATTTTATGCAATTTAGATATTGCATCATATACTGAAGGTGAGTGATCTGGGATAGAAACACAACAACTACTACCGATGATTCGACATGCACCACCTCGATCAGCTAATATCACGTCTAATACCATACGATTTTGGAGCGCTACAATCCTCCCAACTTGGAGCTCCTCAGTAATATTCCCAAGTGCCAGAGCTGCCTGATTGGTAACAGCTTCCACAACCCTAGTCAATTGTCTCACTTTCCTACTGTTTAATGCAACACCTACAAAGGGGAACAATCCTAAATTAAAATCAACATATTGTTGCAGGCTAGTATCCGTTTGGTCTACCTCATTTGTACTTATTTCCCTTTTATATCTATTGTTAATGATGTAATTGAACAGTTTTAAAACTCGGTGATATGATGCAGGAGCCAAAAACACAGGGGGCAATAGAAAAGATACATAACACACACCTGACCACCCAACAGGTAATTGGTAATATCCATGGTTACCACAAACAAAATATGTATTATGTGAGGCTGTGAAACTACTATTATTTACACCCTCAATAGTTAAAATCAAGGTACAATCGCTTATCCCTACTGGAATTCGTCCAATGCTTCATATACATAAATTCCGATTTAGTTCCTTTAGCTTGGCGGTGGTCTTGCCATCTTGCTCTGTTCTGTTCCTGGATCTCAGGGTCCGCTTGCATGGTGGTGGTCCGTCTGCAGGGGATGGGGTGCTGGTGTGTTGGTCCTGTGGCGGTGCCTCCTGTCCACTAGCGCCGGTGGAGGTGGTGGGCATTTCATCGTCGTGGCTAGTGTCAGGGGCCCCTGGGAGTGCCACGGTGTCCCTCAAGGTCTTTTGAATGTCCGTCAGCACCCCTACAATGGTGCCCAGGGCGGAGCCGATGGTCCTGAGCTCCTCCCTGAACCCCAAATACTGTTCCTCCTGCAGACGCAGGGTCTCCTGCAACTTGTCCAGTACCGTTGCCATCGTCTCCTGGGAGTGGTATTATGCTCCCATGATGGAGGAGAGGGCCATGTTGAGAGTAGGTTCCCTTAGCCTGTCCTCCCTCTGTCGCACAGTAGCCCTCCCAGTTCCCCTGCGTTCCTGTGCCTCCGTCCCCTGGACTGTGTGCCCACTACCACTGCCCCCAGGTCTCTGTTGTTGTTGGGGTGGTGGGTTAGCCTGGGTGCCCTGTAGTGGTGGACACACCGCTGATTGACCTGTCCTGGGTAGGGAGGTTTGGGCCCGCTGGGTGGGTGCTGTGCTGGTGTTCCCAGAGGATGGCAGTTCGGTGTTGGGCTATGGCTGGGCAAGGGGAACCGACTGTCCTGAGGCCCACGATGGTCCGGGCTGGTCATCAAGATCCAGTGGGGCAGAGCTGCTGTCGTCACTGTGGGCCTCTTCTGGGGGTGGAGTGGTGTTCTCTGGACCCTCTGGTGTGGTGACGTTCCTTCGGGTTCCTGCGGGGGTATGAGTACATGATTATTGCATGTGTGTGTTTCATGATGTGCAATGTTTGGGTGTGCGTGTACCCCAGTGCAGGCATTCCTGTGTGGGGGCTTGTGTGGTGATAGTCGGGGGGCGTTGTGGGTCTGTGCAGTGGACATGCTTTAGTGATGGGTATCCATGCTTAGTTAGGTCATGCAGGTTTTGGGGTTGGGATGGGTGGTTGGTGTCATGGGTAGATAGGTGAGGATTTGGAGTGATAGGGGAGGGTGTGAGGGTGGGGGTGTGTGATAGCATGCAGGTAGGGTGGGGGATATGATAGTTGAAATTTGACTTACCAGTGTCCGTTCCTCCAACGACTCCTGCGAGGCCCTCAGGATGCAAGATGGACAAGACTTGCTCCTCCCATGTTGTTAGTTGTGGGGGAGGAGGTGGGGGTCCGCCGCCAGTCCGCTGTACCGCAATGTTGTGCCTGGATACCGTGGAACGCACCTTCCCCCGTAGGTCGTTCCACCTCTTCCTGATGTCCTCCCTATTTCTTGGGTGCTGTCCCACAGCGTTGACCCTGTCGACTATTCTTTGCCATAGCTCCATCTTCCTGGCTATTGATGTGTGCTGCACCTGTGAGCCAAATAGCTGTGGCTCTACCCGGACGATTTCCTCGACCATGACCCTGAGCTCCTCCTCGGAGAAGCGGGGGTGTCTTTGGCGTGCCATGGGGTGGTGTGTGTGATCTGTGGGGTGGTGTATGTGTTGATGAGTGTGGTGAGTGTAGTGGTATGTGGTGTTTTGTGCGTGGGTGTTGTGTGGGTGATGGAATAGTGTGCCTCTGTGTGATGGGGTTCTCTATTCTGTGCTGTCTCTCTCTGGCCTTCTCTCAGAAATTGTGGTTGTAAGGGTTTGTGTGTGATGTGGGTGTGTGTTTTATATTGTATTGGGTGTGTGGGAGTGGTGTGTGTATGTGTATCAGGTGTGTGTATTTGGAATTGTCCAATGTGGCTGTGTTTTGTATATGAGTGTGTATTTTGAGCGCGGCGGTGTGTACCGCCAATGGAATACCGCGGTTTAAAGACCGCCGCGTGGATTCGGGGGTCGTAATAGCATGGGCGTGTTTCTGTTGGCGTGGAGGTGGAGGATTTGTTTGCGCATGTTTATCGCTAACGTTTGGAGTGGCGGTGTTGTGTGGGTGTCTGAATTTCGGCGGATTCCGAGATGTGTGTCATAATAGCTGTGGCGGTCTACCGCGGCCGCGGCGGTGTATTGGCGGTCTTCTGCATGGCGGTAAGCGCCTTATACCGCCAAGGTCGTAATGACCCCATATATGGGCTGATGAAAGTTTTTGTGTTGTGATGGATGGGACTATTAGTGAGAAAAGAATGAAAAACAGAGGGAATGAATGATGAAGTACGGCCTGTTAAAAGCAAACTCACTGGAGGAGTTTGCCCATTCTGGACAGTTATGGATGAACATTTTGTTCCTGAGTGGTTAGTGTTTAGGGGCAATCGCCTAGTTGTTCCAGTGAGCGTTAGGAGTAAAGACATCAATATGGCTCATGAGGGACACTTAGTAGTGAGCAAAACTAAAGAGAATTAGATCAGACTTTTGGTGGCCGGGTTTGGACATTGAAACTGAGAGAAAAAGGGAAGTGTATAAAGTGCAGGTAAAGTGACCAGGTACTCGAAACCCGGTGTGTGCTCAGGACTTGTAGAGAGATACTGAAAAGAATGTGGCCAGTAATAGCCCAGACCTAGTGGGTCTATTGAGAGAGGAGAGGACTACATCTTATTTATATGTAGTAGTGAGCTTGTTCTTGAGATGGCGTGAAGCAGTGATTGTGTCAGATATTAACTCAGGAGCTGTTATTTTAATTTTGGGAGGTCTTTTCAGGAGGGAAGGGATTTTGAACAACTTATTGACAGATAATTGAGTGCAGTTTTGCTCCAGGAAAGAAGAAGAATCTTTGGGATCTTATGGGTAGCACACAAGAAATCTGCCTCATACAATCCTGAAACCAACAGAATGCAAGAAAAATGTATCAGAACATTGAAGGAAGGGTGTCAGTTGGCTAGAAGCAGTGGGTTAGACTGGAGAAAGGAATTACAGAATCATCTGTATCATAACGTCTTTCCCCTCATATGATGACTAGTAAGTCTCCATTTGAAATCTTTAGACAAGTGAAGTCCAACTCTAAGTTGATACCAGGATGGATGGATTGGAATGAGGGATGGGTAAATGTCTCTGTGAACAATCATTGGAGAAGCAAAGAGTCAGAGAAAATAGTTAATGGAAGAAGGATTTTGATTTGAGGCATGTAGTAAGAGTTGGATGTCGTTGTAGGAGACTGGTTGAAAATATAAGCTCCCGTTGGAGCTCAACCTGGGTCAAAATATACTGAGCCAAGTATGATGAACAAACTATTCAGAAATGAAAATATGGAATCTTAGTAGAGTGATGCAGTTGAAAGATCATGATACTAAACAAATACTTTCGTACAATGAACATTAACATTTTGGTGGATTTACAGAATCTCTTGGGAAATCATCCAGAGGGAAAGATGCTAGGAGGCAATACGCCAAAGAGGGTCTGTAGAACTCCTAGTTATCTCAAGGATTATGTAAAGACACAAAAAGGTTCATCCATATAGCTAAAATACCACTGAAGCATTATTGGTAATATGATAGCGTTAATATATTTTCTCACACGAGTCTTCAATTTGTGAGTATGCTCAATGTCTGTTAGGTAGTGTATTATGTTTTATATATTTTATATACTTTGTTTTGCATTTGTATAAAGGGAAGGCGTGTGGTATTGCTTATGGCTCACATGGGTAACCATTGTGAGTCATAGTGAATTCTAAGTTCCATGTGCTGGAACTCTCCTTTGAATTTGAAGAGAAAGAGGCAGTTTATTCTCAGCTCTGGATTGGACAGCAATAATTCTGTGTTTACCTACTCAACCAATGTGTATGCATAACCGTGCTGTAATATACCCCTCCTCTGAAGTTGGACTTGATAGCTCATGCATGTCTACTTGGAGTGTGAAAGAAGCGTATGACTCAAATACCCCCTTGCATACCAAGTACAGAGTGTCCTGGTTAGAGGAGAGCACCAGCATTTTTTTCCTTTCCAGTACTAGGTTGTCCCTGTGACTGCACCAGCAATCAAAATAGCCTGGCATTGATAATTACTTGGTCCTTTTTCCTGCTTCACACACCATGCTAGTTACTGGGATTCACATTTTCTGCTTATCCCACTCTTTTGATCAAAACATTTGCCTTCATAACAAATTCATTATAAACTTGTAAAGCACATAATTTGCATTAAGAAACAGTGTCATTTATGTATGTACAAAAACGACAATACTTTTTTAAAGCACAACAATGCACAATACCATACTTTTTGAATCACCATGTGCTCAATGTGGTTCTCTCAGTCTGAACACTGTAGGAACATACGAATCACTTTAGAAAGGTATCTTACATAATTAACACATTGGAATCCTCATAGATGTAATTGAACCAAATAGAAAATGGCATTCACCTCTTCCTCCCAGGTAGGTCCCATGATATGCTGGGGAGCCTTCATCAAGAAAGATCAATTTAAGTAAGAGTTTTTACATGGTCTCAATCAGCTCAGGTTAGGGTTGTTTGTTTTATAGGGTCTTAGGCATGGGTAGATTTGTGTGGTGGTTAAAAGCTCTGTTGTGCTATGCAGAGTTTGTAGGTGGACGGAGTTTCCTGCTGTGCCTGTTTGGTTTGCATTCTACGTCAAACACAATACAGAGTATGTTTTTGCATTCAAAATCATGCGCGAACGGCACCATGTTACTCGCATTGGCGCAGCCATTTTGTGTTCTTACTCTGTTCATGGTGCTGGGTGTTCCATCCTAATCTTTTCAAACCTCTGCCCTACCAATTAATCCACCCCTCATTTTGATTTATTGTTTTAGTGTGTGTTTTTTTGTCTGTCTATTTTTACAGTTTTTTCATTTTTTGTGTGCTTTTTGTGACTTGTATTTTTGTTTATTTTTCCCTTAACTTCCCTAGTTATTTCTTCCTTCCTTCCTTCCTCTGTTTCTTTTCTTCATCCCACCCAGCGCCATGGCAGACCAGGACTGAAAACAGGGGAGTGGCAGTGCCAGGCCCCCCTGAAAAGTCAGCAGCAGCTATCTACCTTGTGGGCAGCGGAGCCGCCAGTGAGTGCAGCCCCACCCATCCATTCTGAGGTGGATGTGGCAGCACTCCTTTTTTTATGTGCAGCACCATCTTCCCTCCATGTATCCCACACATCATCATTCATCAACCCCCTCCTGGCTAATGGCATTTCACCACCCATGACCAAAGCGTAGTATAGTTCAATTCGTGACTGCAGTATTGGCTATGCAATGTGCATCTGCTTCAGTTAATGCAGCATTTACAAAGTTTTCAATGCATTGCAAATCAAACACACAAGGTGTGTTTCCCTTCACCCACTCAGTCACCTCTTTATAATTCACTCTTTCTTCTGTCCCAGCCTACCACAAATTGAAAAGTTTAGGCTCATGATGAAATGATACTCTGTGAAACACCTCTATTCTATATCAAAAGCTCTACCTACCCCCCTAATTCCTCTACTGTACTCTGCAGTAGTGGGAGAGGCCATTGAGTAAAGTAGGACTAAGGGGGTTATTACAACTTTGGAGGAGGTGTTAATCCGTCCCAAAAGTGACGGTAAAGTGACAGATATACCACCAGCCGTATTACGAGTCCATTATATCCTATGGAACTCCTAATACGGCTGGTGGTATATCCGTCACTTTACCGTAACTTTTGGGATGGATTAACACCTCCTCCAAAGTTGTAATAACCCGTAAGTGCCTGATTGGATTTCAAGCTTGGCATTAGGAATACTCTGTGACAAACGTGCCAAATACAATCTCTATTGCTTGTTCCTTTCCTTTAATGCAGTGTGTCATTTTCCCAACTGTTTACTTATGGCAGACAGAATAATAATATCCACATTTTACATTTGAGGTGTGTGATGTAGTATCTTACTTATTATTCAGCTGACTCTTTGGAGTCACATTAGAAGTGAAAAGCATTTAAAGAAGATTAGGGCCTAACTAAAGATAGATAATTGTCAACCACAGCTGCCCCAGCTGCCGACAGTAGCATAATAGCCAACGCACTGGCCAACATGCCTCCATTAATTCTTAACCCTAGTCCCAGTTCATCATCCCAGCCCCAGCCTCCAGCCTCCCGGACAGTACATCACTGGCACTGCTGCAACCTGTCAGGGGCCCTGACAAGAATTACTGTTGAACCCCGCTCTGACAGGGCATTGCTCAAACAAATTCTGCAGTGGATGGACAGAATGGAGAGCCAGCTCAGTAGGATAGAGCAGAGCCTGGACTAGCTCTGGCCCCAAACAGAGAATGCCCTCTTCTGAGCCCTTTCTTCTTTTTTTTTTATTTTGGTGGGAGGGACTTATTTTGGGTGGAGAGAGTGGGAAGAGAGTTGGAACCTTGGTTTTTCACTTTGGACTTTTTTTGGACTTTTGGTGACGGGCGTGGGAAGGGTGGGTTTTCTTATTTGTAAAAAATGAAAGGGGATAATTTATTTTACTTCATGCATTCCTCAAATGTTTATTTTGGTGTTTTAGTTTGCACTGCTGTCTTTTAATGTAGCCTATTTTTTAAATCTCCTAAACAAAGTGTATGTCATTTAATTATACCCTCATTCTGCTGCCCTCTGTAACTATATTGACCACTAGGGGATGACTGCAGTGCCTATTTTGCCTACAAAAACCTAGATAGACACAAAAATCTTTTTCAAAAGACGTTAATTACTAGCTAAACAAGTTCACTTCAGTCCATATTTCTTCTCTTACCTGAGTAGATCAACTTAGGGCTGCTACCTTATTCTCCTAACTGCAGGGTTTTCCCCCGCAGTAGCATCTTATTTTAACTTAAAGGATTGTAGTAGTAGTAGTAGCAGGCCCACACACTTACAGGGACAACACAATGTGGCACTCCCACCTATGCAATCTCCAACTGCAAAGGATTATCCATCACTATAAAGTAGATTGAAAGAAAACCAAGAGTTAGTGGTCCATATATTATATCATAACTTTAGGAAGACTGAAACCAGACTAGCAATATCAACTTCTTCTGAGCAATGGGGAGCTAGTATTTAAAAATTAAACTTAGGAAATCAAATCCTTGCATTAGGAGAAGTGGACCCAGAGTCAGGAGTGGTTAGACAAGGTTGAGCGTTTACGCAACACACAACACAAGGCCTTATTGATGAAGTAGATGGGGCCAGTGTGGAATATTGCTCAGGTAATAAAAGGTCATGTAGAGTTGGTGTCACTTTTAACACATCTGCCCCACAAAGTGTGTGATCTATTAATGGTGTAAAATTAAGTCGCAGCTCACTAAATCACACAACCTAGAGGAAGAGGGCTAGGGGGTCTATGAATGGATGGAAACGGGTATTTGGGGAAAGGTGTGACAAAGACAAATACTACACAAAAAACTACAATAATATTCATTAGGGCGCTGAGCAACACACCATCATCAATCTGTTGCACAAGGGAACAATGAAGGGATGATTTTGACACAGTTTAGTTAAGTGCATTGTAAATGTTTCTTCTGCCCCAGAGAGGCATAAGATAGTACATCATTAACTTATGTCTCCTAGGTTTAAAAAATAAAAATGATGGAGGATTGAAGCCCTCCCACCCAGTTCTATAAATTATTATTGTTAAAATAAAATGATATTGCATTGCCAAATTGGGTGGTGCACTTCCATTCTTCTTGGAATGTCCTTAACTCTTGGGTGTCTGATTGAACCCGTTCGGAAGGTAAGCTAGAATGTTGAGCTTTTACCAAGTTTTGTTCATGCAGGAGAAGATTAGGAGAAGGCCCGTGTATTGAAAAACATTAACTGTGTTGCAGAGTAAAGGAGAACGGCAAAAGGAAGCAAGGTAAGCTTCATGAGGAGTCAAGAGTGTACTAAGAAGACTCAAAGGCAGAGCAAGAAAATAAAAAGAGGAGTTTCATGTTTGAGCCAGCAATGCAGCAGACAGTCCACAGAGCTGAGTAAGTACTAGGGTCTAGTTGTAAGTAGAAATGGTTTTGCGAGTCGCAAAACCATATGCAGAATGGTGTCCCTGACACCATCTGCGAACCGCAAGAGGGTCGCAAAGACCCACCTCATTAATATTAATGAGGTGGGTCGCAATTTGCTACCCCCTTGCGATTCCCTGCACTCACAGGGATGGTGACCTGCTTGAGACAGCAGTCCTCCATGTCTGTGTCTGCTTTTTTTTAATAAAACAGATTTTTTTTGTATTGCGGCCGGTTTTCCTTAAAGGAAAACGAGTTGCAATAACCTCGAGAAAATGAAACCGTTTGGTTTAATTTTTTCAGAGTAGGCAGTGGTCCATTTGACCACTGCCTGCTCTGAAAAAATATTTTTGGCAACATTCACAAAGGGAAAGGGGTCCCATTTGGGACCCCTTCCCTTTTGCGAATGAGTTAGCACGCAATTCTGCAGAAAAATTCCTTTAAGTTTAAAAGGCCAACCACTTTCAGGAAAAAATTATCACCTATCACCCCCAAACATTGCAAATCATCAAAATCAAGTTTACATCATCAATCATCACTCACAATCACTCAGTATATCACCCCTCATTGTTGCAATAGTTAGAAGTTACCTCTTCCAATCCAGGCATGGTGGAGGATACAAAATATTATCTCCTCTTTGATGGTAGCAAATTTGGCAAATGCACTGGCAGTCTTTTAATCAATGATTTTCTGGAGCAGCCCTGCTAGATGATGTAAAAAAGGATAGACAATGGCATGTGAAGGAGGCAGGCATAGTCTCCCATGTCCTGAAGGGAATGTGGGAGCTTCTGCACTGCACACGGGTCCAACTCCAATCCTGCTATATATGTGACAAAAAAATGGTGGGGGCGGCATAAATCCGACACAAACATTGTTCCACTAGCTATTCTTATTTTTGCAAAGAAAGAAAGAAGTTCATTGAGAAATAATTAAAATGTTCTATGGTGGCACTGGCATACTCAGTCTCGGAAGTAAAGTTTGTCCTCAAACTCAGGTGGTCCACTCAGAAGTTGGTCAGCAAACACACTTAATTTTGACCAATAATCCTCTTCCTCCTCTTGTGGTATTTCAGGAACAGTGTAATCAGGTAGTATAAAATGCTGGTTCATTTGTATCATGGTTAATGCTCCACATTTTGAGGCAATAGACTGATCCTTCTCATTGTAACATCTGTGCCAGCTGCACTGAACACATGTTCAGCAGACATACAGGATACATGACAAGCCATGTACTTTATTGCCAGCCTGCTGAGCGTTGGCAATTTGTGCATCATTCTATAAAAATACACCAATGGGTTTTGATCTACATACACCTCTTTTGGGTTATCCAGATACTCCTGGTACATCCTCTGAAGTGTCATTGGTGCTGCCACTTGTTTGACCTCTTTTGCCTTCACCTCTGCACTGGATTTAAGACCTTCCCCTTAAAACAAAACCAATGAAGATGTTGGGTGTGATTCTTCTGATGCTGTTGTTGCCAGAGTTCTTGTTGCTGGGATTGGCTGCCGTGAGACAAGACTGTCTTCTCTGGAAGTTGAAGGCAGCATCCCAGAACTGCGGAGTGGGACTCTACAATCCAGCCATTCTTATTCCAGTTCTCTGGCTTGCTCATAAAACCACCTCTTGTATTTTGAAACATTCTCTTCAGAAAAAGGAAAGAAAGTGAGAAGAATGTTTTTGCAGTGTGGATCAAGTAAGTTGGTACAGATGTACTCTTTGGATGAGACAATGTCATTTCTGCAGCCTTGCATTACAAGGCAAGGGTTAACTTAGGCTCTCAAACAAGTCATGCACTTCTGAGTTTTCATTCACACCTCCCAGTGCAAACCTTTCAGACACGTTTAGCTGCTCATGTAGCAGATGCAACAACAGGATAGTTTGGCCCTTTGTACTGTCCTCCTCGCTAACTCCCAGCCTGAAATCCTCAGAACAGAGCAGCATCTGAGTCAGGTATTTGACTAGGGCCCATTTGTCTGCATCAATGGTCATAGCTTTCCTAATTGTATCACCTCCTCTTAGAATGACATAATCACTGATCTGTCTGCACTTCTCAAACATACATTGCAACATATAATAGGTTAAGTTCCAATGTGTTGACACCTCCTGTATCAGGGCTTTGACTGGTACTTTGGCCCCATGCTGAATAATCAGTAGCTGCTTCCAGGCTTTAAAGGAATGGCTGAAACAAGAACAGATTGGTCTGCAGGTGGCCAGTAAGTTGCTGAATATGTCTTCCTTTTTTTAAAAGTCTTGAACAACCAGGTTGATGTAGTGTGCCAAACGTTGTACCCTGAAATAGACACTGTCTGCCATGGCCTTGACGATGTTATCTCTGGGTCGTAGCCATTTAGACACCTTGCTATTACATTTGTCGAAGATGTTTGTAGTTGTATGTGATTTCTCCATGGCAAACATGGCTACTTTTGCATGCCGCTGAATGCTCTCAATATTGTCTTCAGGGCCAAGATCTATAAATCACTTTTGTTTTACCCCTGCAAAAGAGATCCAGTGTTCAGTGATGCACATGTAATCAGTAGCCTACAACTGGTCCTCTTGCCTGTCATCCCGTGGATAGTGTGGACAGCTCTTTGCTGCAAAGCTTGTCCAACCAATTGCAGCACATCATGATGCAGCACTGGAACAGCAACCCTGGAAAAATAGGCCTGACATGGAAACTTCCATTTCGGGCAGTTGGCAGCCAAAAACTCTAAGGCCCATATTTGTAGTCCCTTTGCGCCGGATTGTTATCATTTTTTTTACGCTAATCCGGTGCAAATTTAACACCATATTTGTACTTTGACGCTAGAACCATCTGACATCAAAATATCCTAGTGTGCGCCTTTTTATGGACGTGCAAAACTGCCTTACGTTTATGACATGCAAGTTAGGCGTTCCCGTCCCAAAAATTACTTAATCACCCGTGCGCCTTATTTATTCACCAGCGCAAAAATGGCGCACATCTGGTAGGCGGAGTCAGAAAATGGCGCAAATCCCGATTTGCGCCAAATTTAACACCTAGGTCAGGGCAGGCATTAAAATGGGGCAACCACACCACTACTTAAGGAAAACTCACACAAGCAACATCATTGGTTAAAAAGGAAGACAAGGAGGTGCTACTCATGCAGCATGCACGAAGACGCAGATCACAGGAGCAACAGCAGCAGCTATCACCACACCAACATGGACCCCAAAGGCAACGTAGAAGGCAGGAGAGGATATTCAGGACCAGGACAACCCCATAGGGCTTCAGGGAACATGACATCATCCAGAGGTACAGGCTAAACTGGCAAGCCGTACAGCAGCTGCTGTGCCACACTGAGCCACAGTTGGCAACCAGCTTGCAGACACCCCACATCATTCCACCAGAGACCAAGCTGCTAGTTGTCATGCACATGTTGGCAAGTGGCTCTTTTCAAACCACTGGTGCCCTGGTTGACGGGATCTCACAGCCCTCATTCTCTGCCTTCCTTCCCAAGGTACTTGATGCCATCATCTCCCTCACACCCCGCCACATCAGCTTCCCCAACACACAGCAGAAGCAGCAGGAGACCAAACAGGGGTTTTATCAAATTCATGGCTTCCCACACATGCTTGGTGCCATTGACGGCACACATGTGCGGATTGTGCCACCTGCTGCAACGGAGCACCTATACCGCAACAGGAAGCACACACACTCCATCAATGTGCAGGCCATTGTGGATCACTGGGGATTGTTCACCAACATCATGGCAAAGTATCCTGGGAGTGTACATGACTCATTCATCTTCCGCCACAGCACCATCAATCGGCACTTCCAGGATGGATGATATGGCAATGGCCTACTTGTTGGTAAGTACAGAAACCTAGAATTTCACACACAGCACAGCAACCCTGTAGGGCACCCAACACATACACCACTACATTGACACGTGGCCATGAAGACCCTGAGGTGTGACACTGGTAGTCATGTTTGATATCCTGACCCAATGGGATACACACCTAGGGACAAATGACAGATGCAATTAACAAGAGATGCCACTCTAGAGCCACACAGGACCAATTTAAAACCACACAGTGACAATGATATGATCTTACCTGGCAGTACAACTTAGACGATGAACCTTTCAATATCACATCAATAACACTCAATTCCACACCCTTCCAAGCAGAACGTCCTGTGCAAGGGGTGTGTAATGTGTGTTGCTGCAGGTCAAACACCATGAGACACATAGCATGATGACGCTGACTCTAATGAAGGTGACATGGAATTATTGAGGCAGTACCAACGTCTCACATCACTCCTGGGGTGCCATTGCCAGCTAGCAATAAAGAAGTGGACTGTGCTATGAAAAAATGTGGATGTGACACTAATGCAAAGTGCACACTGCTACACATACGGATTGAGACAATTCCCCATATACATAACAGATGTACAGACAGATGGACCTTCCTACACTAAAACCTTCACCCCCACAACCAAGTTAGCCACCTTACCTGGAGCAAGTTAAGTAGTGTAGGTACACGTTTGCACATGAGCCAACTCGGCGATGGCACAAAAATAGGTTTACATAGAACTTGTCACACATGGGATAATTTTGTATTGTCAATTGTGAACACTTCAGTGTTGTCAACTTATAGAGATGTTTTGAGCATTTTCACCTAGCCAAATCACAGGGCCTCACTGTTGCATTTCACCTGCAATTATATAAGTCAAATTGGATGGGGTGTTCAGGCCATATAGTGCAACCATGTTACCTCCACAGTGGAATCGATTGTGTGTGTGGAAGTATCATGTCACCTCCAGTGAAGGCACACAGACACTTCTTTCACATTACATAACGCATGGGAGATACACACTGAACAGCAAGATTCTAAATATGCCACTGATATCATGTCAACCAGCCAAACACCGGTTTTGATAGTCAAACAACCCAATGTAGAAAGAACATCACAGAAGCCTAGGATCCCACACAATACTACAAACACAGAGGAGTCACAGATGACACAAGATAACAACTGCCATGCAAAGTGACAATCACGGTGCAACCAGCAACCAAATACTTACCCTCATTTTCTCTTTCACCTGATCAGGGTTACGGGATCCAGCCATGGATCATGACCCCAATTGCCAACCCAAGCACAGAAGCAGAGCGTGCCTATAATGAGGCACATCGTAGGTCACGCACCATAGTTGAGCTGACTTTTGGCATCCTGAAGTCTAGATTCAGGTACCTGGATATCACCGGAAGCAGCCTCCTATATACCCCTGAAATGGTCTGTAAGATCATTTTGACCTCTGCCATCCTGCACAACATTTGTGTGAAGAGGAACATTCCCCTCTATGAACCAGGTCCACAAATGCCTGAAGAGGAGGAAGAGGAGGATGTTGTCCGTGAAAATGAGGGGGAACATCCAAACACAGCTGCAGGATTGCGTCCGAGACAACACATAGTACAAAACTTCTTCTAACTATAGTCACCATCACCACTTTGTTATCATATGTAATTGAACACCTCACTTCATCACTCAATCATGCTCTGGATAATTATTTATGCATCACTTGATCTCTAGGAATCATAATCAGAGTTTTGCCTCATGGAGCATTGCAGAAACACAAATTTGCATACTGAAAAAGCCACATCACATTTGATGGGTATGAATGTACTGCAAACATCACACACATTGTTGATGACACATATCTTGTTTATTTCACATTTGAAGGGCAATATCAGAGGACCACAGCTATGAGACACATCCATGTTGCCAACATGGTCCCTTTGCAGCATATGTCACCCAACTAAGACACCATCAATCATAAGGTTAAAAAGTGCTTCATACATGAGGCAGTGGATGTGCAATTGCATTGGTAACGGGAATGTATGACCAGACCCTTAACAACAGTACATGTGACATCAGCTATCTCTGCAAGGAGCATGTTTGACAAGAAGTGCATAAAACCTGAAAATGGATAGCACAAGTACCCCAGGTATGACAAGCATTGCTCACAAGACATGCCCTCCGCAGTCCATCCCAGGTAATAAGTCCTGCCACTGCCATGTTTTAAGTCTCTCCCAACCCTTCTCCTGGGGGCGCACTGTAAATGGACTATCTGTACCCTGAGAATCTTCATCTACACTCACCCAGACTCCCATTCTGACTCCTGTGTGCTTCCCTCTTCAGTATGGCATGCCATAGTCATAGTTCATCAGACTTCATGGACTACAGTTCCGAAAATGCACTGCCTGGTAGTCGGTTAGACCTGTAATAAGCTTTCCATTGCTTCCCATTTGAAAGGTCCAGTTGGCCCTTTGAACTTGATTCTCAACTCCAGGACTTGTGAGAGACTGAAGCTGCACACACCTGTGAGCACCTCCATGCAGACCAGCCATTTAAACCTGCGACTGCCCTTGCTGCTGCCTGGAACTGCTTAGAAGCTACCATTTTCTGAATCTCCTTGTTGTGCATTGGCGTACAAATCACTTGTGTACCAGAGCCCTTGGGGCATTGTGTAACAGTGCAGACCACAGCAGATACTGTTTTTTGTTCCCACAGTGTTGTTCCTGCTTGTCCCAGTCAGAGTCTGCTCACTGTGTATTTGCCTTGTTCATGTGTGTTCCTGACAGAGCCTGCATCCTGTTAGCCAGACTGGTTCCAGTCTTTGCGTTAACTATAGAGGTTCCCTGTGGCTACATTGGTCTCATAGTTGCTTTCCATGCCCTCTTTTTCCTCCTTGGGTATTGTGTCTGGTAGGTCTACGATGAATCCTCAAATGTGTAGTATAGTTTAATCAGTTTACTTATCATATTCTGTTCTAGGACATATATTTAAATGGCCTGATCCAGCCCCCATCCCTTGTCTGGTTTTGCATGTATTCATTAGTGCCAAACAGTTTCAGTGTGCTATGGCTGTATGCATGGGTTTGGTACAATGCCTCCAGCACAAAAAACAAGGGTTGCTAATGTGAATGTAAGGACAAACGCATTTTTGTGTCCTGACGGTCCAGACACAGATTAATTTCTGCTGCCACCTTTTGAGGGGGCTTGAGTGGTGACTAGCTGTGAGATTAATCAGCACAGAGGCACTGATGTTCCCTGTTGCAGTGGGAATGTTAGAGCCCACCCTGTGTACAAATGTTGTGATGAAACCTGCCTGTTTTCTAATACTGATCCATAACGTATTTGAGCACACCAAGGTTGCTCTGTCGTCAGCCTTCTAAAAGTTCTGCAGTGCCATAGCTGGACTATCCCCATGTGTATTGTTAGCTTATCTTTGGCTTTTGGTCAAATCTGCTTTGAAGGATACTCTGTTAATTCAAGATTTGGCTCCACAAGCTCATGACTAGACCTGGACGTCTACAACATGGAGGCCAATACTGACACAGGGTACACATGGCCACACACTTGAACTGGACACCTTTGTGCAATGAAGCACTGGAAATATGTGAACACATGCAGCATGTTCTGCTGGTCCTCCACAGGCACAGGAGAAACATAGGTCATTTACATGACTCAAATTGTGATGTACATAACATTTTTAGAATTGGATTTGAGACTCTGTGTCACAAACACTGTACCTACCTAGCATGTTAAAATGATTGAATCATGGGTAGTATACACAGAAGTGACCATGAAGTGGTATCCACCATTTCATTACATGTAAGGGGTAACATATCTGACATAACCATTATCAACCATCCTCGATCTATCCTATGTATAGTTAGTCATGGGAAATGTTTTGTCTCCAAAGTCAAGTAGGCGCACACAGCATAAGACGCAACAGATATAACAAACAAATATCATGACTGATGTACCTCAATGAATGGCATCTGATGGTAATACACATTTATAACACATTCATACATGCACATTATACCAACATTTCTCCTGACGTACCCACAGAGGAACAACGATAACTTGAACAGATAATTCACAGACATAAACACACAGGCCATGAGTCTATTTGTTTAGTTGCGTAGCCTTTCTGTCCTCTATTGATGCAACACCTGCTCAAACTAGAAAATACATATTTTGTTTCTAAAGTTTGTGTTGCTGTTGCGTCAGTTAAGAGACCTAATCCTGCACAACAACATGAGTATTATGGGCCGCAGTAGTATGGTGTGCCATATGTGCCCAAACACTAGAACACACACTGCAGGTCATATCATCGTATCTTTGTATAATTATAGGCTGCATGCATGTAAAAATTTGAAAAATCACACAAACACAGTTTAAGACAGATTTTTTTATGCAAACGCATCAAAAAAGACACATGCGTCAAAATAGACACATATGCGTCAAAATGTAACGCATATGTGTTAAAAAATGACACTCAAACACATTATAAATCAATTGGTTCCTAGCGTTAATTCCAACACCGCACCCCAGCAAAGCAGTTATCGATTTAAAATGTATTGAGCCTTGAATGCGGGGGAATTTTCATGCATATGCGTAAAAAAATATTGACACAAACCCTGTAAGCATCATAAAATTACACGCAATACAAACAAAAGGCTCACAATTGAGACAGAAAGTGATGTAATAGGATATCCTGTTTACAGAAATGGTACAGTGGGTGTACTTTCACTTTCACTTTGCAGTCTGTGATTATTCTAGACTGTGTAGCTGTGTCTTGAGTTGTGTCTGTGAATATTGTGAATTTGTCTCCTGTGTGCTATTGATATTGTATTTTGTTGTTTTGTGGGTGTCTGTGGTAATCAGTGTAATTGTTTTTTTGTCATTTATTGTAATTAGATTTGTCTTTGTACTGTTGGGAGTCTGTTTGTGGGTATTGCTAGTTGGGGTATTGTTGGGCTGTCTATGGGTTAGTTAAGTTTAATTACCTACCTCCTCTCCCTGTTTTTCCCTCTTTACCCTTTTCTCTCCTAATTTTGTTGATACGTTGGGAAGGCCACATCTGGGGTGAATGGGTTGTGAGGAGCAAGGGGCATTTATGTGGCTGGTGTGCCACTTCCTCCCCCTGATGTTGGAGGCTGGGGGCCGAGTGATATAGGGGTATCACACAGAAGCAAGAAAGGCTCAGGTGGGCAAAGGTGCTGTTTCACCTGTGGCGCATATTCAACAGCCAGCGCAATGACTACCAGCCGAAGCATCGCTGAGCTGACTGGGTGGCCTGAGAGCAGGATCTGCTGGACCACCTTGGTGTGGTGATTGGTGGCCCTGTCGGTGAGTACAAAATTGACTAATGTGTACAGTACAATGCTCTGGAGTGACAGTAGCAGATTTTGTTACATGCTGCATGCAATGTTTGTGGACATGTGGAATGTAAGTTGAACAAACAGTGGCCCTGATTCATACAAATTTTGCAACGCATTACTGTCATTTGTTGACGCAAAAGCTGCACAAACTTACAAAAGACAAATTTATCTTGTAAATTAGTGCCGCTTTTCCGTCAATAGATGATGGTAATGCAGCACAAACAGAATTATGAATCAGGGCCTGTGAGTGTACCAGGAATGGGATGTACTTCACATGTTAATACAAGGAACCAATGTAGTCCCCAGTTTTTTTAAACCATGTCTGAACAGTATTCATGGCCATCCGTACAAAGCTCTTCATAACCTCAGCTAATATCTTAGGCCGATATTTCTATTTTGTTTGTGCTGCATTTGCATTATTTCTGGATGCAAAAGTATAGCACCCTTACGACAATCAAATTTATTTTGCTAATTTCCATAGCTGTAGCGTAAACAAATTAAGCAAATGCAACACAAAAAAAAATGACTCATCTGGACCTAAGTTCATTGTTTCTGTGTGTTTACGACTGGACAGAAAATCTTTCACATGGCCAAACCCAAATGTGCCACGATGTTACCAGATTGCAGTAGCACAAAACAGGTTCATCTCGTGGCTTTTCGGATTAGGCGTTGAAATCCTACCATTGAGTAGCAGAGCCCAACATCATTTTTGGCTTAGGGCGCAATTGCTGGTATTGAGCTAGTGCAGTTACCATCTGTGTTACTTTATAGCCAAACTATTTTGTAAAGTGAATAGCTCATCATGGGATCCCTGCTCTTTGTGAATGCATAGTCACAAACTATTTATTAGCATGATGTTGTGCAAGGGACCACTGACTGCTTCCATTATACCATTTAAGTGAAAAAATAGGTTGAAATATTACTTTTGATGCACCTCTGCTGATATAGTGCAGCATATGTACAATTTGTAACTTCTCAGTATGAAGGCTGTCACAGACATGGTGGTATGCTAAGATCAGTAGGCCAGCTTTCCTGTGAGTGCCGTCATTTCCATGGTGCTTTCAAATATAGACCTACCTCATCATGATTGCAGAAGTAGGACATTTGCTAAACCATAGTTATAATTAGCAGACAGAGTCAGTTTGGTTGTACTTCCACTGATTATCAAATTTGGCAATTCTAAGTTAATAAATCTGGCAAAGTGTGACTTACGATACCTGATATAGGTACACAGGGCCCAGACTAACACATTTCATGTGCAATGACTACACCTGTCCCCATGCATTCTGTCAAGGATGATCAAATTAGACACTGTCAGCATACATATTTTTGTTGTTTTGAATCAGAAAAGTGGCCAATCCATGTTTAGCGTAACATTGTCATCAAGTAACAAACAGGATCCCTGCCATCATGTTGTTATAGGGGGCATATACGGCTCTGGGTACACTGCCAATGTGGCATATGTAACCTACATACAACACTGAGACACATATAATGGACCACTGAAAGCACAATAATCCTGAACGCAAATCAACCCACATGAGCATCGCACAGTTACTCATTGTCCCTTAATGCACAAGCCACAACACCTGAGTCACTGGAGTTGCAGTGCACCAGGAATGTGGCATTGCATGTGTCTCCCAATTACAGTTGATGAAATGGAGTACCCTCTGGAATGAATTAAGCACAAAATTGAGCAATCATGTTTGGCATCACAGTGCATGTGTGCATATGTGTGTCACTCACTCACTGGAGTGACAGTGTCAAAGCTTGTTCGCAATGGTATGTCTGTTGGGATGTCTACACACCTGATGTGCAGCTCTATCATATAAAATGTCACACACAGTGATTTGTTGTTAGAAGTTTTGTACAGTGAGCAGACATTGAGCACATATCAACCTTCCATGTTTTACAGGTGGACCAGCCCCCTGCACAATTGGTGAAGTGGCTCGATTTGCGGACCCAGATATATCCAACAAGTGTTAATATCTTTGTCATGTGTTGTGTTTGCAGCTGTTGTGTGATTGAATCCTTTGTGTTGGACTCATTGCAAGGTATGATGTGCTGGCACGTGATCTGATATGTGACTTGACAGGAGGTTGACATTTTGTTCCATGATAGAGTTAGACATTCTGCAGCGGAGAGTCATATATTGGGAGTCGACTGCTTCCCAATAGGCATGGGCAGGTGAACAAGGTGATTTGTTGCTACATGTATGCCAAAAATTTATTTGGAGGTGGCCAGTGTCATAATTTAGTCAGCATGTCACACCCTAACTCACACAAACCAGTGATGCATCAGTTTTACACACAAACGTGCGCATCCCTGTTAAGTAATGAACATGTAGGACTGTATGGGTAACTGTCCCCCAGCATCTAGCTCCACATGTTGTACTCCATTTACGTGGCACCTGAGTGAAATGTCATAGGTGTGCATGCAGGCCAAGCCCAGATGGGTGCTTGCATCAATGTGCTTGCTTTTGGAAATGTATCAGTGAGATCTAATGATGTTGACAATTGTCCGCAATTAGAAAAATAAATGTAGAAGGTATTACCCAATGGTTGACTCAATCCTAGTTGGCAGGCCTCCTTACCTGTGGTGGACTGACTAAACCCATGTACAGCTGTCCAAAGCTTCATGGTTGTCCTTGATGTTTGAAAGTATGTGTTGCATGTCCATCCCCCCCTGATGCACAGGGTTAGGGCTAGAAAATATGTGTACCTAAGTGTGATGATCACAGTGTAGATGACGAACATGTAATTCAAGCATTCATGTGTTCCAAACTACAATGCTGCCTCATGATTACCGACTGCATACCATCCTGGCAGTTCCATATACAAATCACAGGTCTTTTGTGCCTTGATTTTGACCCTGAAGATAGTTATTAGTCAGCCTGGCACATGTTGAGTACTTGCAGCATTTGTTATGTGACTAATAGCAGTACAAATATGCACAGATCACTTAATTAAGTACACACCTTGTTGTGCATTGCTGTGCTGTTAGATAGTTGATGGGTAGGCTGCATTGGCATGTCATTCCTCAGGGACATTCTATCATCTATACTGTGATTTGGACTGTATGGGCATTTTTGAAGTGTTAGAATATCATCTGTACATGTATCACACAATGATGTCACTAATGATTGCCTGTCTCTATTTTTACAGCTGCCTACATGAATACCCAGGAGATACAGGAATTTCAAATGCGGGCAGTGTGTTACTGCCACATACTCAATGTGGAGGCTGGGTTCTGCAATATGGCACAGAGATATCACCATGAGAAAGCCACAGGGGTATGGAGGGCATTTACCCAAGGGGGACCAGCATTGCCCACAACTGCAACCACCGCCACAGCTCAGACCACATTGTCCCAAGGGATGACAGCCACTCCAGCAGGTCCCTCAACTCGTCAGCCCAGGGCCCACAAGCAGCACCTCCTGCACCTCCCCCTCCAACCACGGCACCAGCTCCAGCACCAGCTTCTACAAGTGGTACCCAGACAACCCCAGCTGCTGTATTGGACATGACTGAATTCCAGACACTGAAACGTGACATGCAACATATGTTGCGCCAGATGGACAGGCTGCAGCAGGAGGTGTCCCGCAATGGCAGGAGACTGCGGGGGATTAAAAAGATCCTGTGGAGGGCCAATTTGTGACTTTGTAATCCTCACCCATAATTCTCTCCCCTCCCTCCTCTTTCCTCATTCTTTTCTTTAGTGGGTTTATGGGGCTTAGTGTTAGGTTAGAGTAGGCTGTTAGTTTAGTTAGGATAAGTGGGTTGGGGTGGAGGGTGTTATATTATTAGATTTCTTTTGTGGGTGGGTGGGTGAGGGATGATGGGATTTATGTGTATAAAATATACATATATATATATATATATATATATATATATATATATATATATATATATATAAATATAATTAAAATAAAAAATATATATATATTTGTTTAGGATAAGTTAGTATGTGTTTAGGTTAGTATATGTTGTCCTACACTTTTTATATTATTAGTTTTTTTTTGTGGGTGGGTGAGGGATGATGTTGGGGTTTATGTGTATAATATATATATATATATATATATATATATATATATATATATATATATATATATATATAATAAAAAAATAAAAATATATTTGTTTAGGATAATTTAGTATGTGTTTAGGTTAGTATATGTTGTCCTACACTTGTCCCGTCATATAAGGGTGGTGGGGGTTGATGTTTAGAGTGTTAGTTAAAGGTGGTAAGTAAGTTTAGCTTAGGGAAGTTAGGGCCAGTTGTGGGTAATGTATAGTTAGGATAGGTTAGCTTAGTTTAGGTGTTTCCTATAGTTTAAGTTTCCTTTCATACTGCTATAATAAAGTTTTATGTACTCCTTTACAGTATGTGTTGTGTCATATGCTTGGGGATCAGGGCCTTTGCATGAGTGTACAGTGTCAATTTAGTATTTGCCTTTGTGTTCCATCTTGCATCCAAATCCCATTCTTGACATGGTTATTCCCACTTCCAAATGAGCTGTCACATTGGCAGCTACAACAAAGCTACTTCTCTATGCATCTGCCATCCATTGCACCCATCATTCAAGGTAACCATGGTTCCCAATGTGTTGTAAAGGTTGGTGTGATTTAAAATCTGTCATCTTTTGAGTCCTGTGTTGGAATCTTGGGCACTCTGGGACGTCTGCCTGCAGCCTGATGTTCATGTAAACCCTGATAAGCTGAGTGGTGCCATAATCTTATGAAGTTCTGTAAACACAACTCACAACTATCATTTCTTACATTGTACTCCCAGGTTACATAATTGTCCGTACACTCGTACACATCCATTCCTGCTGTATGGTGTGTGTGTGTGATGAAAGTTTAGAGTCAGATATCACATACATAATGATTGTCTTGAAGGGAATGTGGGCCACATTAAGGGCCATATTATACGCAGTTTTGCGCCAAAAATATTAGCGCCGGCTAACGCCATTTTGAAGCGCCATGCGGGCGCCGTATTTATTGAATGGCGTTAGCCGGCGTTAGCCGGCGTTAGCCGACCGGCGCTGCCAGGTGTGCGTGAAAAAAAAACGACGTACACCAGGCAGCGCCGGCGTAGGGAAAAATGGCGTTTGGGCGTCCCAAAATGGGGCAAGTCAGGCTGAGGCAAAAAAATCGTCTTAACCCGATTTGCGCCATTTTTTTGGGGCGCCCAGACGCCATTAACATGTCTCCTGTCTTAGCAAAGGCAGGAGTCATGCCCCCTTGCCCAATGGCCATGCCCAGGTGACTTATGTCCCCTGGGCATGGTCATTGGGCATAGTGGCATGTAGGGGGGCACAAATCAGGCCCCCCTATGCCACAAAAAAAAATAAAAAAAAATACTTACCACAACTTACCTTTTCTTCCCTGGGATGGGTCCCTCCATCCTTGGGTGTCCTTCTGGGGTGGGCAAGGGTGGCAGGGGATATATGCAGGGGTGGCATTCTGAGCCCACAGGTCCCTTAACGCCTGCCCTGACCCAGGTGTTAAAAAGAGGCGCAAATGCGGGGTTTTTTGCCCCGCCCACTCCCGGGCGTCATTTTTGCCCGGGAGTATAAATACCACGCACATGCCTGGGAGTCATTTTTTAAGACAGGAACGCCTACCTTGCATCTCATTAACGCAAGGAAGGTGTTCACGCAAAAAAATGACGCTAACTCCATGAACTTTGGCGCTAGATGCGTCTAACGCCAAAGTATAAATATGGAGTTAGTTTTGCGTCGAATTTGCGCCGAAAAAAACGACGCAAATTCGGCGCAAACGGAGTATAAATATGCCCCTAAGTTTCTTCTTGTACAAACTTTGGACCTGACATATTCAGTTCTACACAGCATTATACTGTTTGTGATGTCTTACCTTCAGATATATGCCTAAGGAAGCGCAGATGATGATAGAATCCAGACCCCTGTGCATAGTTATCAGCCCACATTCTTTCTACACTGTTGTATTGACATTCTGTGGCCATTGACATGTTATATACATCACAAATCTCCTACACAGTTGATGTGTCACATTATACAGAGAAAAAGTGGTTGTGTAAGTGCTATTTATTTTAAAGTGCTGTAGTGCAATATTTACATAGTCCAGGATTGTAAGTCCATTAGTGTGACGCCTTCTATTATGATGCAACATTATGATGCAACACAAGTGCAATGGTGAGGGACATGTTATTGAACATGCTGTGGTGAAGTGTCATTCAGTGCAGATGAACATGAATTGCCAATGAGGTAGTGAGAGACAATTGCAGTGCATAGCGGTAAAGTAAACAGTGTGCTGTAGAACAGTGCATGTTACCAACTATAGCAAGACTGGCATGTTAACAAGCACAGGGCATAGGAAATCAGTGCCCATGTGGCATGGACTGGTGCTACTGGGTACTGTTTGGGATTCCAGGTGTTGTGGCAACTCCCTAACTGCTGTGGTGAAATCCCTCACACATTGTTGTAGTCCTTGTAGTAGGGATTGTTACCCTTGCATGGCTGCTGACTGTTCTTCAGATTACATCATCCCATCAAGGCATGGCTGCCATATTTTGCATCCCCACCCGCACCTCCTTGGCCAGCTCCCGCTGTACTCCCACTACTGTCCTCTCAAAGGTGGTACCAGTGTCATCAGAGTCCTCAGCTGGTTTGGAGCTGGCAGGTCATACTATTGGGGTGGTGGGTGGGTCCTCTGTGATGGCTGCTGTATCTGTGCTCCTCCTTGTGACTGAAGGTGGGGTCTGGAGGGTTCCAAAGACATCTTAGAGGGTTTGCTGGCTAATGGTTGTCAGCTCGTCATCCATGTTACCAGGGAAGTTTAGGACAGGCATATACACAGGAGAGCCATCGTCCTCTGCAATGAGATATTGTACAACTAGTGTGTCTGTATTGTGGCAGTTATAATGTGACGTCACTGACTTCCTATTATTGAAACATTGTAATCTTGGTTCCTGTTCATTGTTCCTGTCATTAATATTAGCATTCTCACAGGCCTATGCCCCACCTGCATGTCACATGTAGTGTGGGCAGTTTGGGGAACTGTGTGCGCCACCTCCTCTAGGTGTAGGTTCTGTCCAAATTGTGTGTTGCCACCTTCTTGTCCTACTCAACCCTCCCTCTACATCCATTAGCATAGTGAGGCCTTGCAATGGCTGTGGGTGTTCTGATGCCACTTGCAACACACTTAACAAGATGGGACTGACCCAGTCTCCGATATTTCACATACACCTCTACATTGCAGAGACCAAGTACATACTATGTATAGCATTGGCATGGAACGATACAGGTGTCAGCATTGGTAGTGTGTCATCTTGATGTTTGCAAATGTGTGCTACATTGCATAGCACTGATGGGACTGGCCGTGTTCCATTTCCTCTTATGACTTGCGGGAGTGTTTTACTAGCTAGACACATATGTACTGCCCCTCAATGCTATTGTCTTCACAGTATGACAGTTGGGATGTTGCAAGGTGGTATTGCAGCTATTGTAACACAGGCATGGGGTGGACCCTGGAATGGGCAGCATGGACATGACAATACTGCTGTGTACTTCATAATGTAAGTAACAATACCTGATGTTTAAAGCACCTATAGACATGAGCATTTGATAGGAATTACACTTTAATAGGAATTCAACGGGATTGATAACGTCATCCTGAACCCTCTATTTTGGGTGTGTTTGATCCATGGGCACCTAACTGCCATTTGCTACTTGACGAGCACACACAGCACAGGTGGTACTGGCAACTGTTGTCAATGGTACATGCCACTTGCGGATATGGCCTGAGACTGAAAATTTAGCCCTAGTTCATGTTGTGACAATACCAGCTGTCTTGTGATAGCAGGCCAGTTTTATCTTCTACCCTTCCCTCCCGGACTGGCTTGGCCTTTCAAACAACCTTGGCACGGCAGAGTGCCCCCATGCAAAGGTTGTTGGTGAAGTGTTGTGCTGCGCCCATACTTTCCCCTGGACAGCCCATGCACCTGTGCTATGCCCCATTGCCCCTCCCACTGCCTGATTTCCATGGCTGACATGCATTGTGTAGTAGGTATGTACTTCCCCCTGCTTAAAGTTAACATTTAGGCATTTTTGTCCCCCATGCAACTTACCCTGAATCTGTTCTGTTTTCTGGTGGTCTGCGCTGTCCTGTCTTTGAATTCCTGTGACGATCTCCTCTGGGATGACGGCTGTCACCATCTCCTCCATGTGGTCCAGGGCCTCCTGCGGTGCTGGACTCCCACCTCCAGTCTGCAGTGCTGCCCTCCTGTTCCTTGCCATTTTTTCCTTGGTCCTGCACATGCAGTCATGCCAGCGTTTCTTGCACTCAATGACTGTTCTCGGTACCTCTGCACCACTGTTTATCTTGTTGATAATTTGTTGCCAAATTGCATCTCTCCTCCCAATTGATGCTGGTGTTCCGTCACCTCTCTGACCAGTATTTCCTGCTCCTCTGCACTGGAACAAGACTTAATTTTCTTCTTCTTCCTTTCTGAGGTCTTGTCTGGGTCCTCCTGGCTGGTTCCTGGTCAACTGGGGTCTCCCTGGGGTCTCTTCTGGCTTCTGGGGCCCATTTTGGTGCTCCTTAGCAGTGTTTGCTGTGTTTGCGCCTCTTTTTGATGCTATTATGGGGAAAAATGGCACGTATCCAGATTACGACGTAAACCGGATTAGAGTAATTTTCTCCATGTTATCGTTGTTTTGCTTTATGATGTGGTACAATGGTTAGAGTAAGAACAAGTGACTCTAACCCGTGGTTTGCGCAACTGTGCGTCAAAGTATAAATTTCATGCCCAGGTGGCGCAAAGAAATGGCATTAGCCAGCATTAAACTTATTAATGCAAAACTGCGTTGGCGCTCCAGTTGGATTGACCTGACACTTTATAAAACTTCTAACATAACAGAACAAATGATCAATAATTGTCAATGTGTGGATGCCAGCCTATGGCAAATGCACATTGGCTACGAGCACAAAATCACCACCAGCCACAACAACAAGGAGCAAGGAAGCATGTCAAACAAAGAACACATGCAAGCCTATGTCAAAGGGACAGGTGCTAGATGCACAGAATGGCTACATGGGCAAACAACAACAAGAAGGAGCAAAGGAGGCATAGGGATCAAAGAACGCATGCAAGCCTATAGCAAAGACATAATGGTTGGATGCACAAGATGGCCACCAGCCATGTGGTCAAAAAACAACAATAAGGAGCAAGGATGCGTGGGAAATAAAGAAAACATGCAAGCCTATGGCAAAGACACACTGGCCAGATGCACAAAATGGCTGCCAGCCACATGGTCAAACAACAACAAGGAATACGGAAGTATGGCAATCAAAGAATGCAAGCCTATGACAAAATGACATTGACTGGATGCAGAAAAACAGCTGCCAGCCACAAAGTCAACAACAACAACACGGAGCAAGGAGGCATGGAGAACAAACAACACTTGCAAGCCTATGGCAAAGAAACACTGGATGGATGCACAAATTGGCCACCAGCCACATGGTCAAACAACCACAAGGAGCAAGGAGGCATGGGGAACAAAGAACACATACAAGCCTATGTCAAAGGGACACTGGTTGGATACACAAAATGGCCACCAGCCACATAGTCAAACAACAACAGCAAGGAGGTATGGAGAACAAAGAACACATGCAAGCCTATTGCAAAGGCACACTGGCTGGCTTCACAAAATAATTGCCAGCCACATGGTCAAAGAACAACATGAAGCATGAGAACAAAGAACACATGCAAGCCTATTGATAGACTACACAAATGGCCCTGGCCTCACAGCTTGGGGAACAAAGACAAATGGTGGATAATGGCAAATACACACACAGACACACACACACACCCACACACACACACACACACACACACTGGTCATAAGGAAGCATGGTGGTTCAAATTAAAGTAAAAGAAATACTGGTGCAAAAAATCAACTCAAAAACCTCTTTTTGACTAGATTTAGATGCATCTTGATTAGAAAGTGTACTCAAGGTGCGTTCACGCTCGCAAGCAGGACTGTTTTGGCTGCCTTCACTGCAGGAAGCAGTGCAAGTAAATATGATTTGTCTTACGAGCGAATGCAAAGTCTTGCACTCGCTAGCGGCCCGAGAGTACTGTGGCACTCACGAATGAGCACCAAAACCAAACCTCGTACTTACAAACTCCACTCCAGATTGCAGAATTCAGGAACTCCGTACTACTCTGCATACCACAAAGTGCCTGAATTCCTAAAGCTCCATTGGCAGTACAGAGTTGCACGCCAGGGCCTAAATAACATATATTACATTTCATATAGTAGGATACCATATATGATGTTGCAAATGGGTTCCGCCCATTTAGTACACCCAGAGCTTTTGCTTCTCTGGGAGAGTCTCACTATTTGTGTCTCACCCATGGTAATCACATAGTAAATGGACTGCATGTGTTTCTCGCTAGTGTCTGCCTTTAAGATAAGGCCACTGTGACACAGTTAGGGTAAGGAGAACTTGGCTGGTTACACATAAACACATTTGCACAGCCATGTGTACAGGTGTGCAGGCTGCGTGTGGGAGACTACCATTGTGCGCAGCTCGATAACTGTGATAGAGGGATAGGGGTAAATCTGCCTTAAAGTGCAGTTTCATATCTACAAAGTCCAGTGAGGTATGAATCTAGAGTGAACCATATAAACACAATCTGTCTACACAGGTCCCAAGACAATACATGTATACTTTATGGCTCATCCATAATTTTCATATTTCTTTTGCCATCTCAGGATCAGAGCCCAGACCATTTGTCATTCTACTAGGCCAAGTTAATTCCTCTGATACTCAGTAGAGGGTACTTAGACCTCCCTGCACAGAAGCAGTAGTTAATAGTGGTTCCCTCAGCTCCTAAGGTGGCATGGGATAGAGAAGAAAATATGCATCTGTTAATTAGTTGTCAAACTGTGCCAGAGCATAGAACACCGAGGCCCACTGAACAAAGGAGGAAGCCCAGGCCTCTAGACCCAACACAGGGGGGTGAGTCCCCATTGAAGTCTTTGCTGGGAATGTTCCTGACATGATGTCAGCTAAGAGCAGCACTGAGGCTGCCTGACTTCTTGACTGTGCCATCTTAACAGCATGTTGCGCAGGAGGGTTGGGACAAGGGTGATGGTGCACCCTAGGATTGGCCTGGGTCACCTGGCTTCTGGAACTTTCCACACCCATTTAAATACTCCTGTACAAGAGAGAGTTGTTTTGAAGATGAACTATGGACCTGCACTGTGACCATGGCAACATTATGGAGAGCTGGAAGGACAAGCCTCCTGAAGGACTAAGGACGCTGCCTAAGACTCCTGGTGGCTAGAGTTCACCACCAGTGGTAAAATGAACCAAAGGTCACCAAGATAGGCTCAACAAGGCCAATGTTATAGGCTTTTAAAATTTTAATTTTCCTCCACTCCCTTGGAAAAACAAGCCTGTTGGGCTCTCCTTGAAGAGCACATAATACACACAGGGTAGGCCATGTCACAGGGATCAGCGCAACACTAACAATATTTCTTTACACCTCGGAGTAGACATCTATTGGGATCTCTCCTTGTATCTACCATTGCCCATGAGGGCCCCCATTTCCCCTGAAGACAGTGCAACAGAAACACCACAAGGCAAGCACAACCAGGATGAGGCCTCAGGATTGAAAAGCGAGTCCCCGGACCCCATCTCCTGGACCTGGATTGGTGGGAAGAAGAGTCGAGCTTCTCCATGTTGCTCCTGTGTGCCGATGGGAACAGAAGAAGGTGCCAGCCTTCCCTCCAAATTGGGAGCCAAAATGCAGGAGCATTGCTATTGCCCAAGTGGGAGAGACAGTCAGGTAGTGTAGGTCAAGGAAACAATGACCCCCCACCCTTGGATTGTCAAAATTATTTCAAAGCGCTCCTAAGGCAGACATTTTTGCAATTCAGGTACAAGAGCAGTACCCTCTAGGGCCTGGTTCTATGGCTGCCTTGTATGTGGCCTGAAGGTGTGAAAAAAGAGAGATACAAAACCTGTGAGTTTACTGCGAATGTTTTATTAACTGTAATGTTGACTGTGTTGAAACGCTTTATTGACCTTAATGACAGCATTTACACATATTTAGTGATTATGGTGATATCATGGTGGTTTTTAACATGTTTTGTCTTTTAATCTGATAAACCTTTGACAAAGGCATGTTTTATTTATGGTGTCTCCGGTTATATTATAATGTTCTTCTAAAGTATTTTTAAATATCTGATGTATATATTTGGAAATAATTCATACTTTTTAGTTGTTTGTGTGTAATAAATGCACTTTGCCTTTTTCAAAGAAAAAGCATTGACTGGGCCATCATTTATTGAGTGTTATTATTGCATGTCAAGGAATGGTGATTACTAGCCCACTCCACATCCCCTAGGTAGGCCTTGGACAGTTCTGCTTCCCTATCCTGAGAGAGACAAGTGCCACAGTGGGGTGTTTGGTTCCCAGTAAGGGGACCTATTGATTGTGAGGCCTCACATCCTGCACGACTAACACCCTAATTTCTTACAACAGGAAAAATTTGGGGGCAGATTTAAGAGCCCAGAGAGCCACCTTAGCGGCATCATAGCTTCATTTTTTGATGCAATGGAGGCGCTAAAATGGCATTTTTCCCATGCCATATTTACAAAGTCGCGCAATGCATTGCGTGACTTTGTAAACCCTTGCCCCACATTAGGCTTGTGCCAGGCATAATGTATGCAAGGGGGTTCAGGGCAGCCATTAAACAGGTGCTTCCATTATTTAGGAAGGGCCCCTATGTACTCTGCAGGTGTAGCACCAAAATGTTGTCTCTACTCCTGCAGAGTTCATCAATAGTATTAAAAAAATTAGGCTTTTGCCCCTACCCTGGGCCATAACGGGATATATTTTAATTATGGCACACAGTTGGTGGTGGTAAGGGGATCCTAAGGGGCACAAGAAAAGTGGTGCTGCACTAGGTGCAGGGCCACCTTTCTTAAATCTTCCCTCTTGGTTCATGTCCCTAAATGTTCTACCTTCTACTCACTAATAGTACACTGTTCTAATTCCATTATTGCCCCTGCTAACCACCAAGTATCTGCAAAGTAGTGCTGACAGTGATCCAGCAACTAATGCTAGCGCAGGTTCTTTATTAAAAATTATCAATGAGCGTTCAGGTATGCTGAATAAAGGGTTTGTGTAAAAAATATAATAATGTAGAAAAAGAATGCACACATTTGAAAATGTGATTATGAAGAGTGGCAGCCAATATTCACAAAGTGTACTTATTAGTAGTTTAATATTGTGAAATGTTGAAAATATGTTTGACTAATGTAGTATTATGTCATATTAAAGGTTATGCATTATGTCCTAGCTTTATTAATTGTAGGCCTTAACTTAGCGAAGGTCTTGGCCTAGTTGCCAGGCCTCATGTCAAAGCTGTATTTCTTTGATTTTCATTTTGCATTGTTTAAATGTGCTCATAGCCGACTGCTAGAAGATGCTGTTCTTGCTAATGTAACATTTTTTGTGTAATGTGTGTGAAACTGACTTTCTCAGGAGTAGAACAATGGAGATACTGACTGGAGCAGAATCTGCAACAATATTGTTACCTGACAAGCCAGATGATGAGGACATTACAGAACAACCAATCAACAACATGAGAACGGAGTAATAGTAGAATTCTAAGATTTGGGGTTTTCGTTTTATTGGACAAATGTGAACATGAGATTAACTGACCAATAGGGATTTGGGATATTGTTTTAGTAGTTTTGGCTTAACAGAACTGCACGGGAAAGGGAGAGCTCATTCTTGCCCATTTTGTGTCTTGACAAGAGACTGCTTAAAGACTTTGCGTTTTCTGAACTTTGATGCTGAATCCTGATTGCCTTGCTGACTGACTGATGTCCTGAGGATAAAGACTGACTCTGCTTACTGACCCACAGTGAGGATAGGTATTATGAATTAGACTGTTGACTATTGTTAGAAATGGGGTCTTTGGTTGGCAGTCAGGCAAGGACCCTCACTCTAGTCAGGGTAAGTCACACACAATCCAAACTATCCTGTGCCCACCCTCTGGTAGCTTGGCACTGAGCAGTCAGGCTTAACTTAGATGGCAATGTTTAAAGTATTTGTGCAATAAATCATGCATTAACACAGTAGAACACCACAAAAATATACCACACAGTGTTCAGAAAAACATATTTATCTGATAAGATGCAGGTCAAAACAATCAAGATGCAATAAGTACACATTGAAATATCACTGTAAAAATGATATAAAGTGTCTTTTAAAAAACAAGTGTCTCTTGCAACACAAATTACCTGGTTTGCATTCAAATTCTCCGCAAGGGACCGCAGAGGTGGAGATGCGTGGAAAACGGGGAGGTGTGCATCAATTTGTCCGGCGCACACAGATGATGCGATGTGGAGTTTTCACGCAGGGCAGGCTTTACCTTGATTTCCAGCACGTAGACTGGAACCCTCTTCGGGTTGCAGGGTTTTCCAATGCCCCGGGGGCGATGCGTCGAAATCCTGGGTATGGAGGACGAAGTTACAGGGGCTGATTCGATCCTGGTGGCGATGCGTGGAAATTTCTACCACACGGCAGGCACTGCGTTGATTCCTCTCAGGAAATCGGGCTGCGTTATTCCAGCTCTGCTTTCCGTTGATCCAGTGGGCAGTGCGCCGAATTTCCAGTCGCAACACTGGCACTGCGTCGATCTTCTCCTTGCAAAGTCGAACTGCATTGTTCCGGTTCGGCGTGCTGTGATTTTCTTACCGCAGTGCAGGCTGTGTGTTGTTTCTCGCAGGCTGTTCGACGATTTCTGCTGCACCAGGAGTTCTTTTGCAGGAATTAAGTCTTTTTGGTCCTGAGACTTCAGGGAACTGGAGGCAAGCTCCATCCAAGCCCTTGGAGAGCCCTTCTCAGCACAGCCAGAGATCAACAAGGCAGCAGGACAATAGCAGGGCAGCAGTCCTTTGCAGAAAAGCAGTCATGTGAGTCCTTTGGGCAGCTAGGCAGTTCTTCTTGGAAAGTTACAGATTTTCTTCTCCAGGAAGTGTCTTGATGAAGTAGAGTGTCTAGCTCAGAAGGGTCTAAGTTGGTAGGGTCAGAGAACCTGTTTGAATACCTAAATGTGCCTTTGAAGTGGGGGGTACTTCAAAGAGTGGCTTAGAAGTGCACAAGGTCCCCTTTCAGTTCCATCCTGTCTGCCAGGGTCCCAGTAGGAGGTGTGGCAGTCCTTTGAGCGATGGCAGGCTACAGTCCTTTGACATGTAAGTGTCAGGCCCTCCACCCTCCCAGCCTAGGAAGAACCATTCAATATGCAGATGTGTGCAAGTGTGACTCAGCATCCTGTCTTTGGGGTTGTCTGAGTGAATGCACAAGGAAGCTGTCAACTAAACCTAGCCAGACGTGTATTGGAAGGCACAGAAGAATTTAAGTGTAAAGAAATGCTCACTTTCTAAAAGTAGCGTTTCTACAATAGTAATATACAATCCAACTTCACCATTAAGCAGGATTTTGCATCACCATTCTTGCCATACTAAATATGACCTGGCTACTCCTTTCAGATAAGTATCTACCACTCAAACAGTATATGAGGGTAGCCCTAATGCTATCCTATGAAAGGAGCAGGCCTCACATCCACACAAACAAATCTAGGAGTTTTACACTACCAGGACATATAGAACACACATGTTCATGTCTTGCCTTTTACCTACAGAGCACCCTGCCTTGTGGGCTACTGAGAGCCTACCTTAGGGGTGCCTTATATGTAGAAAAAGGGGAGTTTAAGGCTTGGCAAGTGCTTTTAAATGCCAAGCCGAAGTGGCGGTGAAACTGCACACACAGGCACTGCAGTGGCAGGCCTGGGACATGGTTAGGGGCTACTTATGTGGGTGGCACAAGCAGTGCTACAGGCCACTAGTAGCATTTAATTTACATGCCCTGGACACGTGTAATGCACTTGAGTAAGGACTTACAATTAAACTAAATAAACCAATTGGGTATGAGCCAATGTCACAATTTTTTAATGCAGTGGCAAAGTGCGCAGAGTCCTAAAGCCAGCACAAATGAGGTCAGAATAAGAGAAGGAGGAAGGCAAAAAGTTTGGGGGTGATCCTGCAGAAAGACCATTTCCAACAACTGTCATGTGTATTTGCTTTTCCTTTTTAGCTACCAACTATACTGTTTTGACAGAACCATAGTTAGATGTTTTTCCAAATTGGTGTTTCTAAATTGTTTTGCATGAAGCCCAAAATGCTGATGGCAATCTGATGTCAGTTAAGGATCCCCACTAACAAAATTATGCTAATAGGGAATAATGTTTGACCAATCTCTCTGCTGAATCCGAATGTATGTAATCACTCTGACGTACTTGACTTTGTTATTAATTTGCGTCATAACCTTTGAATGTGTTGTAGTTCAAGCTTTGATTACATTTCTTTTGCCACTTTGGACAGCCAGTATTGTTTCTGTATGTGTTTCATTTGATTTTGAGATTAATCTACATGACCTTAGCATTGTTAATATAGGGAAACAAATATTGTAACTTTTACTAAAAGGTGAGGTTATTCATGACTGAAAGGTCATGGTGCGTGACAATTACTGACTCCATTGATTATTACTGTTATTGATTGTTGTTGATTATTGATATTGTGTATTTGTTATTGCATGTACAAGAGCTATGGTAAGAACATCTTAATTGTGAGTCAAAAGGTTCATTGACCTATTTGTGTCACTTTGTAAGTTTACTTATTAAGTCCAGATGCGCTAACAGTAGTACAGAGCATGCTTTTCAGGACCACCCACCATATCTAACATACAGGAAGCAATAATCAATTGAATAATGTTCATCTCAATAAAGGTTTGGGGGTCCCTGATGCAGGATTATGCTCCAAGTGTGAACATAATTTACCTGGCTGTGGCCTTAGGCATTCATGCATGCCAGGTTAGTGGTTTAATGGCATACATTAAGCATCAATACACCTATGTCACACAGTTTCAGCACACACGTCATTTTCCATCAATTTGGAAATATAGGGGAAGATTTAAGAGCCCCTAATACCTCCTTGAGCCACAATAGCATATTATTTTTTTATTGCTAGTGTGGCTCAACAATGCCAAAATTGCAGCGCCAAATTTACAAAGTGCTGCAATGCATGTATTGAGCTATTTTCTAACCCTTTGCATAATGTAGTGCAAAGGGGGCGTTCCCAAGTTAGGGGGCTGAATAAATGGAGTAAAGAAATCTAAGAGATTTCTTTGCATAATGTTTTTGGCACTTTTAATGCCTGCTCAGAACAGGTGCTAAAAGGAGGCATACCATTGTTTACAATGTGCGTCAATGGGCTTTGCAGGATTAGCGTTAAAATTATTGATGCTAATCCTGCAAAGCTTTGAACTAGTGTCTAAAATTATGACGCTAGTTCCCTAACTACCACCATGGTGCACAAGATATTAAATATGGCGCACAAATGGTGGCGTTAGGAGGGCCCTAAAAAGTGGTGCTACACTAGGTGCAGCATCACTTTTCATAAATCTGCCCCATAGTCTCTGTTTCAAGACAAAGGTATCTACGCGGAGTAACAAATAAATTACGAAACATGTATTGACAGGCAGCGTGGGTAATAAGATTTTCTGATGGGGCTTAATGTTAATGCAGACAAAAATATTTTTTAATAGGGGAGTAATGAAAAAAATGGTAGAATGCTTGCTGAACCAGACTCCACTGCCTGACTCCTTTCACTAGACAGAAAAAAAATTGTGCACTACATTGTCTTCCTCTGCTGGTTTGACATTAAAAGCCCTCAGATGATGTGAGAGACCCTGATTTTTATTGAGCACATCAGCATGCTAACCTAGCTACAACCACCGGGGAGAGTGCTCCACTCAATAATAGACACTATCCTTGTCATGATGAACTACAGAAGTCACTAAATAAACCAGTGCTCAAGTCTGCTAGGTGGGTTCAAAAGCAGCCAGGTTTAACCTAGAAGCAGGAGTAATCCCAAACCAATTTAGAAAAATAGAGGTATTTTTTTATCAAATGACACAAAATCAAGAAAAATCTAATTAATGGAACCAAAGTTTAGAATTTTTAAAGTTCCTGGTGAAAATAACTCCAAAAAGCACAAAGCACCAATTGTGGTTATCTGGTCACACTGTACTGGGGCAAAGTCAGAAGTTCTAGCAAACCTTTATGGAGCCCAGGTTGGTAGTCAATGCAAAGAGTAGGTTGGGCATCATGGACGGTCACTATTGGGTGCAAAGAGTCAGTCGTAACTGAAGCTTACATGTTTTTGACTCACCATTGAAATTTGGGCTCTAACTCACGAAACCTTCAGGTTCTTGTTTTGGACCACTAGTTTTTAGAGAGCTGCTGTTGCATTGGAATACTAATGAAGTCTCGCCCTCTGCAAGTTCTGTGTTAAAAATGATTCTAAGTTGTAAGCTACAGTGCCCTTTATTTAAAAAATGTACACTGCTGTAAAGCTTGGGTGACTGGTGCTGCACAGGTTAACACCTAAACATGTGTGCACATGCATGCTTAAAGGTGTAGGGGCTGGGAAGTAGACGTGTTTTCTAACTCAACACAACATCTATACTACTCAGGTAGCTCTGTGCACAGACAGTAAAATGAATATGATCTGCCATTCACTTGACTGTTTTATATACAGTAGTACTCATGCAAGGCAAAGTATAAGCGGCTTTACATTAAAAAACAAAGTGATAGTGTGTTAGAGCACGAAAGACTTAGAGAAGAGTCTCAACAAATAAAAAGGCATAAATTGGTGAGGTACAATTCAATAGTTCAGTAGAAGCTTGATTGTAGACAATGTTGGTGTAATATCAGTAAAGAGAGGATAGTAAGATAACAGACGGAAATGGCAAAGCCAGGAAGGGTATGTGAGGTCAGCTTGTAGGGACATTATCACTGAGGTCAGCTTCAGGGAGCAAGGTGGAGTACAGAAATCAAAGCAGCTAAGGCCTTGTAGTTTAATTGGGAATCCTAAAGATATGTTCCAGTGCTTGAAGGTTGACATTCAAAGCGGTAGTGCTTAAACTGCAAATTTTCACTAGCATAATGTATACTAGTCATTGACTTGTTCTTATTTGTCATTTCCTGGCTCGTAAAGTTGTATCAAGAGCTAATTGTACTTTATATGAATTGCTTCACATAATTTCAAATAATCATCCTTAGTCAGATTTGTTGTTTTATCTGCCCAGTTGGGAGAGTTAATAGCTCTGCTTTCCAGGCTGGTAGATCAAAGTTCCCTAAACACAATTTGACCATCCTTGGGAGATTCAGCTTCTCCTGGCAGAGAACAAGGGCTGCTTGCAATAGTCATAGTTGCTGGTAGCATTTGCCAGTAGATTGGCTTGAAGTATTTTCCTTAAGTGACCACAGGAGCTTTCTTTGAAGTGTTGGAGGAAAATAAAAACAGCCTAGGTGGGGAAAGGTTGGGCCAGAGAGAGAGATATGTGCCATTTGTGCTCAAAACCACCATCTTGGATTTTTCACAGAATACTTGCAAGGGGTTGGACAACCAGTGTGGTTATTTCTGAAAGTGCTAGTTAGGGATTTGCTAGATATGTGTTATCACTGGATTAGGGATGTAACCCCTGTGTTTTAAAACTCTCCATCACTATTTCTAAACCTTGTATATGGAAGAACAGCTAAGAAGAGGAACAGGAGTAAAGATCTACAGATGAACACCCTCAGGAGTGTGGAGACCCCAACTCTTTACATTTATACAACCTTTGTAGACTCTGGGCCTGATTTAGTTTGGCAGACTGCACTCCGTTACAAATGTGACAGATGTCCTGTCCACTATATTACAACGCCCATATGATATAATGGGCTTGTAATATGGCAGATGGGACATCTGTCACATTTGAGACAGAGTAACCCCATCCATGAAACTATAAATCGGGCCCTCTATCTTTAAGGATAGGGGCACTGGGATCTTGATTACCCCTCAAGACAATCAGATGGTGTACTGGCTGGGAACTCTGAATTAAAGGGGTTGAGTTTGTCTTTTGTGGACTGGTTATGTTATCGGTGATCCTAGAGTGAGCATTACATACTCTTGTTGAACACAGTGATTCCCTGCAAATGGTTAAAGGCCTGGGTGTATCAGAAATTCATAAAAGCAGAGTAGCCTGCAGTAGAGGACTTTTGGTAGTTGCTGTCAGGAAGACTGTAATGTCAGGAGATTGCCAGGGCAGGATATGAGTGTCTCTAAGGTCAAGCTGCAGCTAAGGAGGGGAAAGCAGGAGTTCACAAGGATGCACAAAAAGCTCCAAGAATCCTTTCTAAAAGTCTCTGGGTCTGGAGGATGTAGAACATACCCCAAGTGATTGAAGCAGACCAATTAGTTGAGGCATCTTGGTAATGGCTGCAAATGCTTTGGATGCACAGGAATCTGTAGCAGTGCAGAAACCCCTTGCTTGACCAACTTCCACTAGGCATCCCATTTACAAATGGGTCTTCCTGAGGGACCAGAAGCACCTCAATATTAATTACAAATATTCACCCCTAGGAAAATGTTTTCTGCTGCCCTTGGGAGTCATTGGACCCTCAAGATTATGATCATTCTCTTTTGTTCCCCTGAGGGCCAAAGCAGCAATGTGTACACAGGTGAAATGCTCTGAGAGGCACAAGGAGGGCAGGAGACCCACAATTTTGCCATCTGCCTACCATGGGAACACCTGCGGCATTGCTTAGCCTGATGCAGTGCCCTGAGATGCACCTTGAGAGCAGAAGACCTGCAATTCCCCAACTAGCCATCAGGAGACAAGTATGTTCCTGGCATGAAATATGAGACCTCATGGTCCAACAAGACTGCTGGATATTCCATCCATAGAAATGTGTAGATGTCCAGTAGAGATGGGCACAGCTGCGACAAAAGGAAAAGAAGGAGAAAAATATTTTAAGAGTCCCAGCTCTTTTTGAAGAGGTACCCCATAATCTCATGTGCCTGGAGCTCTGTAGTGCCACCAAAAAGCCAGGAGTGGCCGGAAGGGTTGTGGAAGTCACAAGGAACAGTGGGAAACCCCTCCACATATCCCTCCACCCACAAAACAAAACAGTGGTTGAGAGGATATATATATATACATATATATATATATACATACACACACATATATATATTTATATATATATATATATATATATATATATATATATATATATATATATATATATATATATATATATATATTAATATAAAATTCACAGAAAAAGTTATAGTTACCTTAGGGCACAGGTTTTAGTTACTTTTACTTGATAGAACTCTAATAATAACTGATGAATGTCTGTTGTTTTGTATGAGTAAATTCAGAACCTAACCATAACGGCCCAGTGCCTTTTGTTTTTTCAGTGAATTTCTATAGTTTTTTTGACGTATAGTAATTTTCATTGATGTATGTAAATCCAACAATGGCTGCACATGGTCTTCCGCTGTGCGTGGCTGTGGTAGGCCAGGCCCTGAGTCCAACACCCTACAAGCACCCAACCTTGCACAACCTTCTCCTGTGTGTAGTAGGGGTTGCCAGCAACGGCTGGCCTGTAGCCAGCCCTTTGGCCAACCATCCTAATCACCCAACCTCCCTTTGCGCATGCATGGCAGAAGTTGTCTGCGGCCTCTCTGGGGGTGAGAATAGGTGTGACAGGCTGTATCCAGGGTAAGAGTGGCTGTCAGAGTATCTGGGTGTGAGAGTGCATACATCAGTATTTTAGTGAGTGCATCAGTATGTGCGAGGGTCTGGAAATGGGTACATCAGGGTGTCAGTGGTACTGTGAGTGGACGTGTGATGTCTGAGTGGGTGTATGAGTGTGTAGTTAACTGTCTGAATAGGTCTGAGTGGTGCTTGAAGGTTTTACTGGGGCTGTTAGGGAGTGCATGAAGGTGTGCGTTGATCTGTGAGTGGGTGCATGAGTGTCTGAGTGGGTTCGTGAGTAGTGCATGAGTGTCTGAGTTGGTCTGTGTGTGGGTGCGTAAGTGTCTGAGTGGGTGTGTGATAAAAAGAGAGACAGAGACAGCGAAAGAAAGTGAGAGGGAGAGAGAGAGTTTTTCTTTGTTGTCTGATATACTTAGAATTAGTTATTTGTTTCCAATTTAAAATGTAAATTGTTCTTAACTATAATAATAAAAAATAAAAAAATAGATGAGTCCAGTTGGAGTTGAACCCCCAAAGCTCAGGATGAAAGTATGCTACCTTCACACTGAGCTAGTTTTTATTATTTTTTTGTTAGCCCTTTATGGACTATTTGGGGCTGTGACGGAGTCCTTAAGGTCCTATTATATTTTTAAATGTATTTATTGTATTAATTAAAAAAGAAAACACCCTTTATTGGCTACCTGGAACTCTGAGGGAAGCCTTAAGTGTTCCCTTCCAGTGCCATTGCTTCAGCAAGCAGGGAGTTGCTTTGATAGCAGTTCCCTGCTTGCTGAAGCATTTCATCTCTGTGCAGAGATGTGTCTTCGGATTTTGACAGTGGGACCTGCGTTACAGGTCCCACTGTCAAAACCCGAAGTGTTTGCTTTGGCAGCAAAGCCATAGCAAACAGCTATGTCCGGGGGTGGGCACCGAGGGACATAACAGGAGCCGGCCCTGGGGGGTGGCAGTCCCCAGGGAAATCAGTGGCTCCTTGAGGGAGGCCATGCAGTCCCCCTGCAACTAGAACATAGCCCCCGGGGTGGTGGTCCCGGGGGGCTTGTGGGTCTCAAAAGAAACGCAAAACATTCACATTTTACTGCCTATTGAAAGTAGGTGGTAACTCATTCGCAAAGGGGAAGGGGTCCCAAGTGGACCCCTTCCCCTTTGTGAATACATGCAGAAATATTTTTTAAGAGGAGGCAGTGGTCCCAAAGACCACTGACTACTTTTAAAAACTGAAAAGAATACTTTTGATTTTTCTTTTTTAAACGTATCCTGTTTTGTTTTAAGGAAAACAGGCTGCATTAAAAAAAAAATTGCTTAATTTAAAAGCAATGACAGATATGGTGGTTTGCTGAGCCCAGCAGGCCACCATCTCTGTGATTGTAGCCATTCGCAAGGGGTCGCAAATTGTGACCTACCTTATGAATATTAATTAGGTAGGTCGATTTGCGAGCCCTTGCAAATCTCTACATGAAACTTCTGGAGTTTCATCCATTCGAATAGCGATTACTTAATTGCGATTCGCAAAAAATTTCAATTTGGTAATAGCTATAGGAAATCATGATACATCTGTCCCTAAGTGATTTGCTTCGAATCGCAAGAGTGAGCTGATGGGGAAACTTTAACCTGGTTCCCCAGTTGCAAAGTGTGCAGCTCTGGACATAACGCCACAACCTCTCCCCTGAATGAAACATACAATCAATTGATCAAGTGGCTAAAAAATATAAAGATAGCAAGTAATTTAAAAGTGCTTTGTCAGTATTTGGGAATGCGGACAATATGTCCTCATTTTCGTTTTTTAGAGCGCTAACAAAAGTTTCAATTTAAGTAAGGCCCTCTCATTTTTATTGTTTCTATAGGAAATACTTTAGGTATTAGAGTTTTGATTACATCACAATGATGTCAGGGGTAGCGCACTTTTGTAATAAATGTAGAATGTTAGCAGTCTAGTTGTTCATTAGAATACTGTGGTGTGGTAGAGGTCAGGGGCACAGACTCAGATAATTGAGGGCAGGGAGGAAGGGGCAGTGGCAACAAGTTTACCTTATTGAGCAGGCGGGAGGGACAGTGGTACTACAATTGACCATGGAAAGCAGGGTAAGTAGGGGCAGGGGGAACAAAGTAACAATGCAGGATAGGCAAGAAACTGTGTCAAAATGAAAGACCATTAAGAGCAGCGGGGAGAGGAAGTGGCAGTGCAATCAAACATGCCAACAGACCTGATTCAGGCAGGAGACTCTAGATGTTTTTAAGCCCAAAAGGACTTTGTTTTATCTGTTGCCTGCCTACAATTTTTAAATGTAAATCAATGGGAAAAATCAATTCCCCAGATATCATTTTCAAAATCTCCCTCTTACTAAGTTCAAAATGTTGACAAGTATGGTACATGGGATCACGGAGGGCAGGAGAATGGGGTAGGGATATGGATAACAGAGGGCAGGGGGGGAATGGCCAGGGGCACCAAACTGGAGTTACAGGGCAGGTGTCACGGGTTGCAGCAGCACAATACACCACACAGGGCAAGCGGGATGGCAGTGAAGCACAATAGACCATGGAAAGCAATAGGGAGGGAACATGGCTATGCACATGGACATCAGAGAGCCGAGGTAAAAGAGACAAGGGCAGCAAGCTGACCATACCTGACAGACAGAACGAACAGTTGCAGCATAACAGACCATGAAGGGCACGACAACGGACCAGAAAAGGCAGGAGGGAAGGGATAGGGTCTGCACATGGAAAACGGGGGCAGGAGGCAAGGGGACAGGAGCAGCAAGCTGACCATGGATGGTGGGTGGGATTGGCACTGGAAGAACAACACACCTTGGAGGACAACAATGATATGTGGTATACATGCAAACAACAAAGGGAAGTTGGGAGGGCATCAGGGACGGTATCCTGACTACAAAGGTCAGGTGAGAATGGCTGTGGCAGCACAGAAGGCCATTCATGGCAAGCAGAATGGGTAGAGGTAGCACAATGGCCATGGGGGGCAGGAGAGGGGGTTAGAAGCTGGACACAGACAACAGAGGCCAGTGGAAGCTGCTTCAAAACAGACCACACAGGGCAGCTGGAGGTGCATTGCAGCAGTTCATTGAGGTCAGAATGGAGTGGCAGCAAAGTGAACCATGGAGGACAGCAGGGCGGGGCTAGGGCACATGGAACTCAGACAGGCAGGGTAGATGTGGCAGGGACAGGAGGCAGCCATCTGTCCATGCTGGGCAGGTGGGAGGGCAGAGGCAGCTCAACAGAATAGTCAGAGTAAATAGGATGAGCAGTGGCAGGATTATGGAACATTACTGGCAAAAAGGAAGGAGCAGGGGCCTGCACACAGACATCAGAGGGCAGGGAAGGAGGTTGGGGTAAGCAAGCTAAGCACAGAGGCTAAACAGTAGGGCAATGATGGGGCATATAATTGGGCAATGAAGGGCAAGAGGAGTGGACAGGAAAAACAACCTAAATGGAGGGCAGTAGCAGCACATCAGACCAGGCAGGAGGGAGGGTGCTGGTGCATGGTCTCAGACAACGGAGGGTAGAGAGGAGGAGGATGGGGCAACAAGCTCACTGTTCAGGTTGGGGTGGAGGGCAATTGCAGAACAACGGCCACACAGGACTGAATTGAGGGAGAAGGGTCATGTTCCTGGATTATGGATGGCAAGGAGGAGAAGCAAGCTTGGGTGGAGGTGGCACAATGCCAGGCCTGGCCCTGCATCCACCCCCCCCCATGCTTTGCAATGGGCATCTTACTTAACATTGAATAAACTCTAGAAATTCACTGTCAAAACCAATGAATTACAGGGATGTTATAGTTAGGAAACAGAATAAAAAAAACTTGAGACATTCACTAAAAAAACAAAGGTTACAGAGACATTATAGTTAGTTCAGGTTTTACAGGCAAAAAACCTTAGAAATTCAGCTATTATAGTTAGAGCTATTTCAAGTAACTATAACTCGTGCCTTTGCCATGCACTGATAATTGCCCCAGATATAACATCACTCATGCCATCTTCTATGACATCATTGATAACATCACTATAACATTTGCAGTAAAATTATTGATGAGAAAACTGTGCAAGGAGTTATTGTTACCTTAGGGCACATTATTTATCATTTCTGCTTCCATCTATCATTTGTGTGTATTTCTTTTGGAGTGGGAGGGGACGCACCTTGCACTTTATTTTATATCCACATTTCCTATTTTTATGCACATAGTTTGTACTGTTTTAATGTTTGAAAAGATTACAAAAATAGATTTTTGTGACATTAAGCAGAATGCTGCCTTTCTCTGAACTTTATAAAGCTCTTATGTCCTCATCTGTCACTTTCGACAAAACCCAAAAGAAGTACGGTTACAAAGTGTATTTATTATCCCAATGGCTGCCCTACTGCAATACATACACGTTTTGAAAAGGTAGCACCAGTGTTGTAGAGCCATTTTAGATATAGCTTCATGCACGTTATTTTAACATACTAGGCCTGCCGCTGTGCACTTTAACCTAGATATATTTTGTTCAGCTTTGCTTTATTATTGTTACAGTAGCCACTTTTACGGTCTTGTTTTATATTCTCTCTATATTGCCTAAACCAGCACTCTGTTCTCAAACAAGACATTCTTGCTCACTCTGTGCTTTTTCCAAGGCTGCAGCAAGATAGGTTGCCAGTGAACGTGGTATAAGTTTAGTCTCTGACATTAATGGAAAATACACCTCCTTACATAGGGACATTTTCTCAGAACATCAGCTGTTTTATTATAAAAACACTTCCCTGTCCTTTACACGTTAGAGGGAGATTCCAGCCAGAGAACCACGACTGTATGGTGATTGCCAAATGATTCGCTACAGCTGTTCTACAGACTTCAGTCCTTTGCTCAGGTATGGGGGGTGAAGTCTTCCCAGGGGAACCTGAAGGGCAGAATAAGTTTTTAACACACTGTGCTCTATCATATCTTAGGTAGGAATTAGTCTGTAGACTCTTGTGACAATATGGTAGCATTATTTTTATGTTTTACTCTCCTTGTCACAATTTTAATCTTGTCATGCTGTATCGTCCTGGTTATTGCAGTCTACGGTTTGCTATATAAGATGCTGTTGCTTTATTAAAGCATTATTGAAACATATACTCTCTTTGTCATTGTGTATGTGAGACTACTGTAACTGAGAGAAACGGATAAGACCTGAGTGACCACGGCTTCCCTGAGAAACCAGTTATGTCATGCGTTTGGCTGCTCAATCATCCCTGCCCTTGGGTAGAGATGAAGCACTGCTAGTTAGCTGGAGCAGAACTCGGATTGGAGCGACAGGTGTCACCTGTAGTGGGTCAGACTCAGTCTCCCACACCACAGGTGATTTTGCCACTCAAAATCCAGTAATCTCATTAGAATAATGAGAGCCTACCCGACATGGCGCTGCCAAAGTTTGGTCAGGATCTAATTTTCAAGTCCTCCTGAGTATCTATGTCACACTATATACAAAGACACCTCAGTACTATATATGGAGATGTCCGTGGCATTGAGGATTTCCTCCTCATCTAAGTAGGACCCCCTATCTGATGCTGGATGTTGTTCAAGCTTGAACTTTAAAAGGAAAACCCCTATTTGGCATGCCTTCTCCGAACAAATTCAACATCTATTATGGCGTATCCGCAACAGGGAGCAATTGCATTCAATATGAGACAACCTATGACTGCACATTTATTAGCAAATGACCTAACGGCCCAGGGGGATCCAGTCACATTTGTGGTGGACGCCCATGCAGCTTATAGAACAGAACATTTCTATTCTTGAGTCACATTTCCAGCAGTTGATGGGAACACAAACACATTTCATCACTATACACTTGCAAACGTACCTGGACAATACACGGCATATGCATACTTAGAAATACTTCTATCTTATCAAGACCATAATAATTGGCTTGATGGCACCCTACCCCACACGATCTTACCAGTTAGGTTAGGTCTTCTAAGTAATGAGGGTCCTATCTGGCCTTTATTGGCCACTTATACACCTCACCCTGCAGTAGCAAATTTGGCAGTAGCAGAGGTTCGTCGCCTATATATACTGAACTGACAGCGATATACAGACACTTAGTACAGTTAGTAATGCAAACATTAAATACAAACCCAGCACGTGCTGCTCCAGTGTAACCACATGCAGTGACACCAGGTATTAACCCTGCAACTGTACATTCAACTATGGGTAAAGTACCCGCCAAACAAGAGGTAACTCCATTTTGATTAGCTGAAAATATAAATGCACTGGAAGCGGTATTTCCCCATACGGGCCTCAGGTTAAACAAAGAATTTTAACAATGTGCTTGCCATTTGGGATGGTCCCCACAGTAGTTAACTGTAATACAGTATTTGCCGCGCTCTATACTAACGCACATGGTACACCGACACTTGCCAATTTACCAGAAGTGTAGAAGCAAATTCAAGATGAATATGGGGCTGCCCCGGCCCTGGTCTTGGGGATGCAATTAATGGGCAATTTTGCCACAGTATCTTCAATTATCTTAAGTAATCTTAAAGGGGAAGTAGTGTGCCTGCAGCTCCGTGATGTTCCTCAACAGGATCAGGAACGCGAGCTTCCAAAGATTAGCGCAGGGACCTATTCTAGCATTGGTTGAGATAGTCTAGGGGCCAGACCAACTAAACCACAATTTCAGGACAAATCTAATAAAGATTTTTCCAAGCAAGCTCCTGAGGGCAACAAGAAATGCTAGGATAAAAAACAACAAACTCCTAAAAAAGAAAGGGAGAATCTCTATGTAGGGAGACTTCACAGAATAGATATAGCGGTCATTACAACATTGGCGGTAAAAGCGGCTCACTTCCGTGCAGAAGACTGCCAACACACCGCCACGGCCGTGGAATTCCGCCACAGCTATTATGACCCACATCTCGGAATATGACAAAATTCAGACACCCACACAAGTCCGCCACACCAAAGGTCAGCAATAAACTGGCGAAAACAAATCCTACACCGCCACGCCAACATAAATACGCCCACACTATCACGACACACGAATCCACGCACTTCTACAAAACACGGCCACATTGGACAATTCAAAATACACACACCTGATACACATACACACACCACTCCCACACACCCATTACAATATAAAACACACACCCACATTACCCACAACCCCCTATGACCAGTATTACAGAGAGAAGGCCAGAGAGAGACACCACCATCCACAAACTAGCATCCACAGGCAGACAACACCATCACCCACACAACTTCCATGCACAAAACACCACTACATATCACCACACTTATCACCCCACACACCACCCCAAACATCACCTACACCACCCCCTGGCACGGCAAAGACACCCAGGTTTTCGGAGGAGGAGCTCAGGGTCATGGTGGAGGAAATCGTCCAGGTAGAGCCACAGCTATATGGAGCACAGGTGCAGCACACCTCAAATGCAAGAAAGATGGAGCTCTGGCGAAGAATAGTCGACAGGGTCAACGCAGTGGGACAACACCCAAGAAATCGGGAGGACAATAGGAACAGGTGGAACGACCTAAGGGGGAAGGTGCGTTCCGTGGTCTCAAGACACCACCAGGCGGTTGAGCGGACTGGCGGCGGACCCCCACCTCCTCACCCACAACTAACAACATGGGAGGAGCAGGTCTTGATGATTCTGAATCCTGAGGGCCTCGCAGGAGTCGGTGGAGGAATGGACTCCGGTAAGTCAAACCTTTAACTACCATATCCCCCACCCTACCTGCATGCTATCACATACCCCCACCCTTGCCCCCACCCCTATCACTCCAACTCCTCACAAATGTACCAATATCACAACCAACCAACACCAAGCCCTGCATGCAACACCAACGCATGGACACCCATCACTAAAACATGCCCACTGCACATACCCATACACCCCCCTAAACCATCATCACACAAGCCCCCACACAGGAATGCCAGCACTGGGGTACACGCTCACCCACCCATTGCATACCATGACACACACAGATGTAATAATCATGCTTTTCCACCCCTGCAGGACCACTACCCAACATCACCAGACAGGAGGGTCCAGACATCTCCACTCCACCCACAGAAGAGGCCCACAGTGATGACAGCACCTCTGTCCACCTGGATCTAGATGACCAGCCTGGACCATCGTGGGCCTCGGCACAGTCGGTTCCCCTCACACAGGCACAGGCCACCACAGACCTTCCCCCCTCTAGTAACACCAGCACATCACCCACCCAGCGGGCCCATACCTCTGTCCCCAGGACACGTCAATCAGCTGTGTGTCCACCACTACAGGGAACCCAGGATAACCCACCACCCCAACAACAACAGGGACCTGGGGGCAGTGGCAGTGGGCACACTGTCCAGGGGACGGAGGCCAGGAACACAGGGGAACTGGGAGGGCTGCTGTGCGACAGGGGGCGGACAGGCCAAGGGTACCCACTCTCCACGAGGCCCTCTCCTCCATCATGGGAGCATACCACCACTCCCAGGAGACTATGGCAACGGTCCTGGCCAAGTTTCAGGAGACCCAGAGCATGCAGGAGGAACAGTATTTGGGGTTCAGGGAGGAACTCAGAACCATCAGCTCCGCCCTGGGCACCATCGTAGGGGTGCTGAAGGAAATACTCAACACCAGGAGGGACTCTGTGGCACTACAAGGGGCCCCTGACATTAGCATGGACGATGAACTGCCCAGCACCTCTGCCGGCGCTAGTGGACAGGAGGCACCGCCACAGGACCACCACACCAGCACCCCACCCCCTGCAGATGGAGAACCACCCCGCAAACGGTCCCTAAGATCCAGGAACAAGACAGAGCACAATGCCAAGACCCCCGCCAAGAAATGAGACCACCCTGATTGTCATCCCACTGTCCCACTTTGTCACCCTGTCCATATTGAAACTACCCCAGCTCCACTTCCTATGCCCATATGGGCAATGCACCTGTGAGACTAATAGACTGGACTCTGCCATGGACACTCCTCCGCCATCACCCCTCACCATTTAACTTCCCCCTCCAATATTTTGTATTTAAATAAACACACATAAAGCACCAAAAGATCTGGAGTCTGTCTGTGATTTCAAAATAGTGTATTTGCAATTACAGTGACAAAATGTTCTTGAAATAGTAATGTCAACATACCTATGTTACACAGCTCTAGTCCATGAGGAATCTAAGCAGATGACACACGTTGGGACCCACACCTGTGAAACCGTAAGGGAAAGTGACAACTCAGTGACCATACACTGGGTGAAGTCGAAAGACAGGATAGAGGTAGAAGTGTAAAAGTACATGTAGTAGGCAGGAATGTAATCTCACCTGTGTTTCACTGGAAATATTGCTGGATGACTGAGTCCCTGTCATCCATGTCTTCTTCCTCTGTTTCCTCTTCATCACTGTCCACAGGCTCCACAGCTGCCACAACACCGCCATCTGGAACATCCTCCTGCAGAAAAGGCACCTGTCGTCGCAAAGCCAAGTTGTGAAGCATACAGCAGGCCACAATGATCTGGCACACCTTCTTTGGTGAGTAGAATAGGGATCCACCTGTCATATGGATGCACCGGAACCTTGCCTTCAGGAGGACGAAGGTCCGCTCGATCACCCTCCTAGTTCACCCATGGGCATCATTGTAGCGTTTCTCTGCCCTTGTCCTGGGATTCCTCACTGGGGTCAGTAGCCATGACAGGTTGGGGTAACCAGAGTCACCTAATGGCCACACACGGTGCCTCTGGAGTTGAACCATCACATAAGGGATGCTGCTATTCCGCATGATGTAAGCGTCATGCACTGAGCCAGGGAACATGGCATTCACATGGGAGGTGTACTGGTCAGCCATTCATCAAATGATAACTCTTCCGGTTCCTGTACACCTGTTCACTCCTGCGGGGGGTACCAATGCCACATGTGTCCCAACAATGGCACCTATGATGTTGGGGATATGTCCAAGGGCATAGAAGTCACCTTTCACTGTAGGCAAATCCTCCACCTGAGGGAAAACGATGTGTTTCAGAATGGCAGACAACACTCTGGACAATACGTTGGAAAACATAGGCTGGGACATCCCTGATGCCATGGCCACAGTTGTTTGAAATCACCCACTTGCAAGGAAATGGAGCACTGATAGCACCTGCACTTGAGGGGGATTCCTGTGGGATGGCGGATTGCTGACATTAGGTCTGGCTCCAACTGGGTACACAGTTCCTGGATTGTGGCACGGTCAAACCTGTAGGTGATCATCAAATTTCTTTCCTCCATTGTTGACAGGTCCACCGGCGGTCGGTACACCGGAGGATTCCGCCATCTCCTCACATGTCCCAGCAGACGGTGCCTATGAAGGACAACAGCGAGCACAGAGTCAAACAACTCTGAGGTATGTACCCACAGCTTACACAGAACACAAATCCTTATCCGAAATTTGCCCTGTATGAGTGTTGAGGCAAGGCCTAGGTATGTGTGACACAGTTAAAAATAGAGCCATGTGGGCCCCTGAAATGGCGGCTGCCTGACCTGTAAAGTGGGACAATGGGATATGAGGAAACTGCGCTGGTGTTGTACACCGTAGCGGTAGGCGGTTGACCGCGGCGCAATGCTGCAATGGTTAACATTGGACCCTATGGGTCCCAGGAGCCAATGACGATGTACACCGGCGGTGACGGTACGCACCGCCGCGGACGTGACCGCCGCGGACGTGGCTGCCATTTTCTATCTGTTGAATCACTCGATACCTGATCTTCGACAGGAGAGGACCTACACTGCAAGTGCTGCTGTGACCTCGGTATGGAAGAGACAATGGCTCGTGAGTATGGAGAAAGGGCCCCTGCCTTCACATCGGAGGAGTTGGAGAAGCTCGTCGATGGGGTCCTCCCCCAGTACATGCTACTCTACGGTCCTCCAGACCAACAGGTAAGTACACAGGGAGCATGATGTATGGGCTATGCCTGTGTGGAGAGGGCTGGTTGTAAGAAGGAAGGGGGCAGAGTTCTGAGTACATTAAAGACGGTGGGTGCATGTGCCACATGGCAAGGGTAGGGATGGGGGCCACTCACTTTGACGGCGCAGTGGGTAATGACTTCTCTTCTTCCCCTGTACATTTCATGTAGGTCAGCGCCCACCAGAAGAAGGATATTTGGCGTGCCATCGCCAAGGATGTCCGGACCCTGGGGGTCTGCCACAGACGCAGCACCCACTGCCAGAAAAGATGGGAGGACATTCGCCGCTGGAGCAAGAAGACGGCGGAGGCTCAGCTGGGGATGGCCTCCCAACGTGGGAGGGGTGCCCATCGAACCATGACCCCCCTGATGTTCCGGATCCTGGCGGTGGCCTACCCGGAGTTGGATGGGCGCATGAGGGCATCACAGCAGACACAAGGGGGTGAGTACACTCTCATTCAGCTGACTTAGCGTGCAGTCGAGGGGTCTGGGTGGGGGAGGAGGGCTGTGGGTTTCCCTAGGCCAGGGCAAGTTCCGTGGGCTAGGCCCTTTCGTAAGGCATGGCCCTGTGGCCCCCAACCCACCTCTGTAGAGTGCCAAGTACAGCTATTCATACACCTGTGTCATCTATGTGTGTAGATGTCGTCCATAGCCTTGTAGGCCATTTCTCAGGAATTGCACTGTAGAGCCCAACAGCGCGACATAGTGCAGGGGGCTGCTGTGTCTGTCTTGTCCGCCAACTGTAGCGGTAAGCCATGCACTCAACATGTCTTTCTTCTGTTCCCCCCCCCCTTTTTTGGCGGTCTCCTTGTTCTTGTATGCATTAGCATCATCAGGCGGAGGAGCAGTGGCACCGGAGCACGAGGGAGCTGCATCCCACATGGCCATGGAGGGCCACACTGCGGACTCTGAATACACCAGTGGGACGGAGGGCGAGGGGAGAACCACGGCGGGGACAGGAGCTGAAACCAGCGACACGGACTCGTCCTCCGATGGGAGCTCCCTTGTGGTGGCAGCAACATCTGTGCCCCCCACTACTACAGGTACAGCCGCCACCCCCCCCTACCAGCACCGCCCTCCCAGCAGCCCCTCAGCGTGTGCCCTGTGCCCGCTCACCCAGGAGGGTGGGCATTACCTTCGCCCCAGACACCTCAGCCCCTGCTCCTGTCACCTCTGCTGCCTTCAGTGAGGAGGCCATTGACCTCCTCAGGTCCCTCACTGTTGGGCAGTCTACCATTTTGAATGCCATCCAGGGTGTAGAAAGGGATTTGCAACAAACAAATGCATTCCTGGAGGGCATTCTTTCTGGTCAGGCTGCCCTTCATCGAACCTTTCAAACTCTGGCCTCAGCACTGATGGCAGCCATTGTCCCTGTGTCTAGCCTCCCCCCTCCAACTTCCTCCACCCAGACCCAATCCCCTGTACCTCTGCCTATCCCAAGCACACATCAGACCAGCCTGCACACACCTCACCACACATGGGAAGCTCTGGCAAACATAAGCACCACACATCCCACAGGCACTCACGCAAGAATCACACACATACAGACACACCAACATCCACTGCCTACACTGTGTCCCCCTCCTCCTCGTCTCCTCCTCCCTCCCAGTCTCGTCTACACTCACACCTGCATGCACTACCACTACAGCCACTACCTCCCGCACCAGCACACACACCAGCACACCCTGCTCACGTACAGTCACCACCCCCACTACCATTCACACGTCCCCTGTGTTCTCTCCCAGTGTGTCTGTGACGCCCCCTCCCAAGATACACAAACGCAGGCACACACCCACCCAACATACATCCACCTCACAACAGCCTCCAGTGCATGCACCTGCACCCAAAGCCACAAAAGTTACACCACCTACAACCACCACCTCTTCCTCCACTCCCAAACCCCCTCCAGCTACCCGTCCCAGTGTCTCCAAACAACTTTTCCTGCCCACCCTTAACCTATTTCCCACCACCCCCCGTCCAACTCATAGGTCCCGATCTAGCACCTCAGCCACAGAATCAACGGGACCAGTGGTACCTGTTGTCACAGGTATGTGGAGTGCACCAGCCACCAGGACAGCCAGTGTGGCACGGAGCCAGAGCACAGCCAGTCCCCCCCTGTGAAGCACCAGAAGTTGGCCAGTGCCGGGCGGGAGAGGGGGAAGACTCCAGCCACCCAAGCCGGTCACAGGGGTCCGGGGGGGAGTGTGGACTCAGCTGTGACTCCTCCCAAGGTGGGGAAGGGGCACAAGAAACCCGTAAAGTCTGGGAGGAGCAGCACGGTGGAGAGGACCGCCATCATCCCCGCTGGCCAGGAGGCCACCGCCAGCCCCATCGTCGCTGCCCAGGAGGCCACCGCCAGCCTCATTGTCACTGCCCATGAGGCCACCGCCAGCCTCAGCCCAGCTGCCCAGAAGGGCCCCGCCAGCCTCAGACCAGCTGCCCAGCAGGGCCCCACCAGCCACAGCCCAGCTGCCCAGGAGGGCCCGCCAGCCACAGCCCAGCTGCCCAGGAGGACCCCGCCAGCCACAGCCCAGCTACCCAGGAGGGCCCCGCCAGCCACAGCCCAGCTGCCCAGTAGGACCTCGCCAGCCACAGCCCAGCTGCCCAATGAAGGACCGCCAGCCCCAGCCCAGCTCGGCAATGAAGGACCGCCAAGTCAAGCACCGCTTTAGAGGGCAAGCACTGCTGAACAGGGAAAGGACCGCCAAGTCAGGCACCGCTGAACAGGGCAAGCACCGCTGAACAGGGCAAGGACAGCCAAGTCAAGCACCGCTGAACAGGGCAAGGACCGCCAAGTCAAGCACCGCTGAACAGGGCAAGCACCGCTGAACAGGGCAAGGACCGCAAAGTCAGGCACCGCTGAACAGGGCAAGCACCGCTGAACAGGGCAAGGACTGCCAAGTCAAGCACCGCTGAACAGGGCAAGGACCGCCAAGTCAAGCACCGCTGAACAGGGCAAGCACCGCTGAACAGGGCAAGGACCGCCAAGTCAAGCACCGCAGAACAGGGCAAGGACCGCCAAGTCAAGCACCGCTGAACAGGGCAAGGACCGCCAAGTCAAGCACCGCCGAACAGGACAAGGACCGCCAAGTCAAGCATCGCTGAACAGGGCAAGGACCGCCAAGTCAAGCACCGCTGAACAGGGCAAGGACCGCCAAGTCAAGCACCGCTGAACAGGGCAAGGACCGCCAAGTCAGGCACCGGTGAAAAGGGCAAGCACCGCTGAACAGGGCAAGCACCGCCAAGTCAAGCACCGCTGAACAGGTCAAGGACCGCCAAGTCAAGCACCGCTAGCCCGTGAGCGGCAGGGGCACTGATGCAACAGGGACCGTCACCGGGTGAGTGATGCACTCTGGGCACCAGTCCCCCTCCAGAACCAGTGGAGACATGCATCCACTACCTCAGTCCTTAGCAGGATGAAGCACTCTGGGCACCAGTCCCCCTCCAGAACCAGTGGAGACATGCATCCACTACCTCTGTCCTGCACAGGATGAAGTACTCTGGGCACCATTCCCCCTCCAGAACCAGTGGAGAGATCCATCCACTACCTCTGTCCTGCACAGGATGAAGCACTCTGGGCACCAGTCCCCCTCCATAACCAGTGGAGAGATCCATCCACTACCTCAGTCCTTGGCAGAATGAAGCACTCTGGGCACCAGTCCCCCTCCAGAACCAGTGGACACATGCATCCACTACCTCTGTCCTGCACAGGATGAAGCACTCTGGGCACCAGTCCCCCTCCCGAACCAGTGGAGAGATCCATCCACTACCTCTGTCCTGCACAGGATGAAGCACTCTGGGCACCAGTCCCCCTCCAGAACCAGTGGAGACTGTTATCCACTTGAGAGACTGTGGCTTTGTACTCCTCAGGATGTAACAGTGGGCAAACCACCCACTGGAGAGACTTGAGAGACTGTGGCTTTGCACTCCCCAGGATGGAACAGTGGGCAACCCACCCACTGTAGAGACTTGAGAGACTGTGGCTTAGCACTCCCCAGGATTGAACAGTGGGCAAACCACCCACTGTAGAGACTTGAGAGACTGTGGCTTTGCACTGCCCAGGATTGAACAGTGGGCAAACCACCCACTGTAGAGACTTAAGAGACTGTGGCTTTGCACTCCCCAGGATACATCAATGGGCATGGAGCCCCCTCGTGGATCTGGCGTCGTGCACTCATCCGGCTGAGGTTTTTGTAATAGTGTATATATGTATATTTTTGCATTCTGAATTTTGATATATTACAATGGTTACACTCATTTCCTTTTGTCTTTGCATTCTTCCGGGGGGGGGGTGTAACTGTGCTGTATAGATATGCATTAGTGTGTGTGTTGTAGTGGGTGTGGGTGGGGGAGTGGGTGTTGCGTATGTGTGTCCCTGTTTTTTGCCTCCCCCCTCCCCTGTGTCGTAGGTGCAGTACTCACTGTGGTCTTCGCCGCCGGCGTTGATGCTCCCGGTACAGGAGCAGGAAGCCTATCGTAGGAAAAATGTGGAGTTCCGGCTCCATGGTGTCCTCCTTCCTCGTGGAGTGGTAGAGGTGAGCGTTTTTCATTTGAAATGCCTGTATCCGCCCCGGAAAAGGTGGCGGATTGGCCTGTCATAATAGTGTGGGTGGTACATTGTCCTCCGCCTGTCTGTTGGCGGTGACCGCCGAGCTGTTTGTTTGTACCGCCGTGGCGGTCGGAGTGGTAAAGTGGCTGTCTTTGTTGGCGGTTTCCACCACGGTTGTAATTCCAACATTTTTACCGCCGGCTTGTTGGCGGCCTTACCGCCGCTTTAACACCGTCCGCCAGGGTTGTAATGACCCCCATAATCTCCGAAATAGAGATAATATAAAAACGCCTGATAGATAACAATATACTGATACACGCGAATCTCGTTCCTTTCCTCATTGGAAAAACGCAGTGAGAGAGGTGGGCGTTCAGAGCGAAGAACAGAGTACGTAAAACCAAGACAGGAAACACAATGCTCATCAGAGGTTTCTGTTAAAAAGGAAGAACAAAATCCCCAACAAAAACCCCTATTTAAAAAGAAAAAAGTGCCAGCAGTTGCAATACGACATGTCACTCAAGAAAAGGGTCCTCTTGAAGAACAAGAAGTGGGCACTAGCGCTGCTAGACAGTGTGGCAGAGGTCACAATAGTTCGCCTGAGTCTTCTAGAGCATCTGGAGGTGAAAGCAACTGATGACTTTCTACAAGTAGAAACTGCGTATATGCGGGTCTCCACGCCTGATAGGGTGTATAAAGTAATGCTACAGTTATCAGGAGACATTGAATGCACAAAAGACACAATCTTTTGGGATTGCGTGCTAAATGTGTATGATATCTTGTTGGACAAACAAGATTGGCCACCTGAATTTGTCCGTACCTGTCCAAATGGGGAAGAGGTTATTAAACCTTCCTTCTCACCCCTCGTTCTGGAGGAACTCGCAGAATCCTACGCCATCGATTGGGCATTGGCACAGACCTCCGCGTTATGTCGCAACCATATAGGATGGGCTAAAGAATCCCCCTACCACGTAATACCTATTAAAAATAAACCTCAACCTCAGTAGCCAATAAAACATGATGCGAAAGAACCCGTGAGAGAAATCCTCACACAACTAGAGTACCAGGGCGTAATTGAACCCTGTGTCTCCCCAATGAATAATCCTTTATTCCCAATAGCTAAACTGGACCATTCACACAGAATAGTCTTAGACTACAGATATTTAAACAGTCATACACGCACATAAGCTATACAAAACTCACATAGCACAGCACTAATGAAAAACGTAGTGTGCAAAAAATACAAAACAACACTGGACATTTCCAATGGTTTCTTCTGCCAGAATATAGCGTCTGAGAGTAGAGACTTAACAAGTTTCAGTGCACTATGCTCTCAGACAAAATTTTGTTGTTTACCCCAGGGGTACAAGAACATTCCAGGACTGTTTGCAGCTCATGTGACTGCAATTTTGCGCAACCTTGACCCTGAAGCATTGTCCTATGTAGATGATATCTATCTTATGAATGATGAATTGCTACAACATTTAAGACGGGTAGCCCGCATTGTTGTGGGATTTGCTGAATTTGGCTACAAATTCAACTTCAAAAAACAATAATAGCCTCAGCGTCCTGTTTCTGGGATATGAGGTATTGAATGAAGGGAAGGGCCTAGCGCTACAATTCTTTGAAAAGTTAGCACAATTACAACCTGCGAATACGATTAAAAAACTCCAATCTCCATTGGGTTTCCTAAATTTTGGCAGAATTTACATTCCAGATTATGCATCATGCATAAAACCCTTATATGACTTAATACGTCCTGACTTTTTATGTAAGTTTTGGACAGTCAAACACACACGCATCATTCTCATAGACCTGCAGACAGACATGTTAGCAGAACAACATATCACACAAGGGACAACAAAACACACTTGGTCATCAGAGTAATTGCTGGTGCCATGGGATCACCTATGTAACCTTTAATGAGGGTGAGACTGTCCCAATAGCGTACAAATCACATTTATACTAAGCAGCAGATCAACGCTTTGCTGCCACTGAGAAATTTCTCACTGCTGTTCAGATGGCTGTCATTAAAGAAAGACCTCATTATCTTGATTTCTCCAATCCCAGCCCTAGAGGCTGTCACAAAAGCCAGCGTTCCTAACGCAAACGCATTACATCCACGGTGGATCCAATGGGCCACGTCTTTGACAGCCACTGATGTAGATTACATTTTTTACCCAAAATTACAAACTCAGGAATTTTTCGCAATATGAACTAGAATACCCTGTTCCAGCAAACACACTGCCTATTGAACAATATCATAGAGTCATGTACACCGCTGGCTCTGCACAACCTGCAATTGGCACAAAGCACAAATACTTGCGCAGTCTTAAGTGGCCACATGGAGGATAATCAATTTTGTAACCTACATACATTTACACAAACCCTAGAGGATTGCTGAAAGCTCTGGTGATGGCACTGGAACATACAGATCCTGCACAGCACACGCTGATTGTTTGTGATTCGTACTATTGTGTCCAGTCATTCAAAGAATACCTGCATTACTGGCGTCAGAATGGGTTCAGAGATTCTAAAGGCAACACCATTAAACACAGACTACTGTGGGGGAAAGTAGCAGATCTGAAGGAAACGCTATCAAATGTCCATGTTGTACATGCACTTGGACACCAGCACGTTAGAATACACGTGGCTGGGAATACACTGGCTGATGAAGCCGCAAAGTCAGTTGCTACGGCCACTGTTGCTGCAGTACCCCGCTAAAGGCTGAAGATAAGATACCGGGCGTAGGGGTTCGAGAAATTCCCAATAAAGGTATAAGGAGAGAGTTGATTGAAGCAGTGCATGAGGGGGCAGCATCTGCCCATGCTGGTGTGGCAGATACAATATCATTGCTACAAGCCCATTTTTGGTGGTGTTGGAAAATGGGTTATTGGTAAGGGCAGGTAAGTACCTACACTTAGCAATAGGCCACTAAACTCCACTTAGGTCCAGTTAGGTCTCAGTAAATTAAACCCAGCTCAGCCCTTGGTAGCTTGGCAATGAGCGACAGAGTATAAAGCATTCAAATATCACAAAACAGTAATTAAATAAAACACAGGAAAGAGTGTAAAAATTCAAAACCAATATATAAAAATAGATTATATTTTTATCTTTGAAATGACACAAGAACGAACAAATCGGATAAGGGGAACCTGAGATATGATTTTTTAAAGAATTATTGTTTTCCAGCACCTAGAAACAAAAAGCGCCAATCTGGTCGCACCTCGACCGGGGCAAAGTCAAAGTTTAAGGATGACCGCAATGGAGCTCGGCTCGGCTATAGATTACGGGAGGCCTCGGTCAAAAGTTTACCTTCACACTTAGTCGTTTTTCTGAAGATTTTCTTCAGTGGGACGAACCTGCCAGTCCAATCCGACCTCCTGGAACTCTTCTCCGGATACGCGTCGCGGGAGCCCTCGGGGGAGATTTTTACCTTCGGACTTAGTTGTTTTTTTAGGTGAAAATCTCTCGACCGGGGTAAACTTGGATCTTGATCCAACGTCCTTTGAGCCCTCCTTGGATACGCTGGCTGGGAGGTCCCGGTCAACTTTCTAAGTTCGGACTTAGTCTCTTTTTTGGAGATTTTCTTCACCGGGACAAACCTGCAAATCAGGCCGGGTCACGGTTGAGGCAAGCCGCCTAGAGTTGCCGTGGCGGGTCGGTCCCTCTATGGAGCTTTTTTCCAAAAGTTCTCCAAACTTCTCCAAACTTCTGGATCTTCTCCCAGATGTTCCTTTAAGGTTCATTTGGGGTCCACAGCTCACCCCAAGGTTCCAGAAGCTCTGAGATGATCCGTAAGGGTGTGGAGTACAACTCCCAGAATGCACCTGGCGCACACTCCTTTTTGGCCACTGGACAATGGTCAGCTGGTTGATTTCTTCAGGAGTTGGTGCTGGGGACTCTGGTTAGCAATTTTTCACCTGAAGCAAACAGGGAGTCCCTCCTTGAAGCAGATGAAGCAAGGCAAAGTCCTTCTTGTGGTGAAGCCCAAGTGTGCAGCTGGTGCAGTCTTTCAGAGTGCAGAGTCCAGGTGCAGGTCAGGGGTCCACCAGGGCAGTCCTTCTCCTCCTTTGGTTCTTCCTTGTTGGAATCTGATGGGGATCAGTTAGGGAAGGGAGGTGTTGGTGCAGGTCTGCCAGTTTTATCCTTGCTCCTGGGTGAAAAACAGGGGGGTCCTGGTTCTCCAGTCAGCGGCAGGGTTCTTCCCCCTGTGATGACCACTTCCTGGGAAGTGTGGCAAAAATCAATCCCAGGGAGCAACATTCTTCAAAAGTCCATCATCTCTGAAAGTGATTTTTGGAGGTTACATCTGGCTGAGCCCACCTACTGGTGTGGCTAAAAATCATAAACACACCCCTCTCCTGCCCTCTCCTAATATAATCAAGGGTGCACCTAGCTGTCTGCTTTTGCAGGATGTAGGGGTGTTGCTGGGTTGCTCCAAATGTCCTTCTCTGCCTGAAGACCAGTTTGGCAACCTTCCCCCTTCCTGCCTCACCATCTGCTGAGGGGAGATCCCCTCCCACAGTCACATCTCTTTGTGTGAAGCCAGGCCACTTCACACCTCATCAAGGCAGCCTGGCCAGGCTGCAGAGGCTGGCCAATCAGACCACAGCAGCAAAAACAATGCAGGGCTGAAATTGGCAACTTTTCAGGTAAAGTTTAAAACTCTTTTACCTGAATAAGTTATCTTAAATCCCACAACTGGAAGTTGTGGGATTTATTACAACAATTAATTTGATACCACACTTCTGGCATTTGTTACTAAAGGGGACTTTTCAAATTAAAATAAAGTCTCCCCATTCTAGCCTATGGAGGCCATTCACTACAATGAGGGAAAACCGAATTTGGCTGTTTTACCTCACCAGGGTTTATAAAACTATTTTTAAAAGGTCCCTGCTTATAGTTACATGGCACCCAGCCCTAGGGGCACATAGGGCACACCTTAGGGGTGACCTATATGTACAAATAAGGTAGTTTAAGACTTAAGAACTACTTTTAATTCCAAAGTCGAATTTGCATATAACTTTAATTTAAAAGCAGCAAGCAAGGCAGGCCTGCCTTTAAAATGGCACTGGGCACCTCAGCAGTGCACCTATGGGTGCACTACCTATGATGGGGTCCCTAACCCTACATGCCCTACCATATACTAAGGACTTATAGGTAGGCTGACTTAGCCAATCATAATTAGCGTATTTTGCATACTGATTTTACACAGAGCACAGGCCTTGGGACTGGTTAGCAGGACCCAGGGCACCATCAGAGTCAGGTAAACACCAGCCAAAAGTGGAAAATGGGGGCAAAAAGTTAGGGGGCCTCTGCAATCAGCCCCGTTTCTCACAGGTGGCCAGCCCTATACAAGGAGGCCAAGCAGTATGTCCTTTGTTGTGACATCTACCAACAAATCAAAGTTTCCACTGCTAAGCGCCCACCACAGACACCCCTACTAATTTCGAATAAACCTTTACAATGTGTATACTTGGACCATTGCGGTCCCCTAACACCGGACAGTGCATACAAATACATCCTAGTCGCTGTTGACTCCTGCTCCAGATTTCTATGGGTGTGGCCACAACGCTCGGCTGACGCTCGGACTGTTATTAAATTTTTGCGAGTCTTTCTCGGTACATATGCAGTTGCGGCTTTCCATAGGGACCAGGGCCCTGCTTTCGCCTTAAGGGCATTCAGGGACGCCATGGCTTCATTGGGGGTCCAACTCCAGTACTCGTCTCCATTTCATCGTGAGGGAAATAGTGTTGTGGAGCGATTAAACCGTGATTTAAAGCAATCCTTAACAGCCAGAGTCTTAGATACAGGTCATAGTTGGCTTAATCACCTGTATGGAGTCCAGAGAGCACTTAACAATCAACCTAGAAGGTCCCTGTGGGGTCGTACTTCATATGAGTGCCTGTTCGGAACTTGAATGTATCTTCCAGATCTTGATGGTCCTGGCATGGAGGCAGCAGAAGCACCTTTTGAGATAAATGAACGTGTCACTGTTTTACTGGAATTACAACAGTTCTGTGACCACAACTCTTCTGACAGTGCTGCCTCCGTAGGAATTAAGGATGTATCTGTAACTCATACCAGCTGGATTCCTAGAGTGGGGGATCTAGTATGTGAAAAAGTTGCTGTGAAAAAAGGAATTTGGCCCCTCTTATCGTGCACTGGTCCCAGTTTTGGGAATACACAGTACCAGAACTGTCATTCTACCACCGTTGGCAGGTGCCAAAAAAAATAGTTTTGTCTTCATTGACAATGTCAAATTACACCATGTGGCCGATCCTGCTCAGCCTACCAAAAGGAACAGCCCAAATCCCGACTCCCTCTCACTACTGGTCAAGACATTTCTCTACAAGTTGTAAGCAGCAACACTGTTACCTCTCCGAGCTTGGGGAGGGTGGAAAATGATCATGCATTGGTTCCACTGACATCAAATAATATGGAAATTGCTGATCGATTTGATATGACTTCAATACAGACCGATGGTGCTATTTATTCTGTGCCAACGTTGGAACACCAGCTCCACCAATAAACACGGCTCCAGTTTTTGCACAAACTACTTCTGGATACCTTGCCGACATCAACAATGACTTTTCGGACTCATTCGCCTCTTCGACATCTGAACTGTCAAAACCACGTAAGCTGGTAAATTGGCTTAAAGTAACTTACTTCATTCTTTCATGGATCTATCTGTGGCTTTCCTTGACTGTATTAGAATTCCAGCTTTGGATTGGGTTTGTCATCACATTTGTTTTGTTAATACATGGTCATTTTCTTCATGAAAAATCAACAGTTGAACTGGTGGATGAGGTCCTAAAAACAAACTTTTTCTTCTCACAAGGTCCGCAGAGACTTGTCTTTTGTGAACCTTTCCCCTATACCAATTCCTGATGGGATTGTTTGGGATAAACTGACATTGGATATATACGACCCTACGGTTGTCATTCAAATACCATGTGTGTTTAAACTTTCAATGAATGATATAATAACACCCAGGGTTGTTTCTGATGATTGGGATATGAAAACAGCTGATTCTAGAATGACTGAATTGCAGTATTATACTGAATTTGAAAACAAAGATGTTTATCAATCTAAAGAGAGTTATGGTGATATGTTTTGCTATCATAATTATGGGCACCATTTCATCCACAGAGCAAGCAGCCCAAAGACTGTTTTTAATTTTACACAATGGGAACATTGTCAGACTCCACCACAAGGGAGTTCTAAAATGTATTCTGACAAGTTTACATATTTTTCTGGGCACAACGTTAAAAATGCTGAGTCGTATTATTTTAAAATGCCACCTACAGAAAACATATGCATATTATTGACAAAGATTGCATTTATATATTCAGATTCCTTTGTTTCCCCGGTTGACTATAGAAGGCTATGCATAGTGGCTGAAGTCGATTGACTCAAAAAGTGTGTGGGGACCTAGACATTGGCAAATACGGGGGAAGGAAGCTTTATTTAGAGCATGCTGATACCTGTTCAAATTATATTTTTAAATGAAACTTACAACAAACAAGCTGTTGAGGCTTAGCAAAGATTAAGGAATTGAACAAGCCCAGTACACCATCCCCTGCAAAATGTTATAAATGGCAAAAATATATAAATGCAACTGAAGATCAGCTCGATGAATGGGTCCAGAATGGCACATTTAATGTTTCACTGACATGTACTGGCGGGTGGTTATTGTGGCCAATAGATACCAATGGGTGTCACAAACGTTTTATCAACTCCTCAGGAGTTTTAGAACAAGTGGGCCTGACCCTCGCTATATATCGTATGAACAAGTGGGTATAGTAACAACATACAGTGTAGGGAAACTATGCCAGCAATGGTTGAAGACTTCCTCACTAGACACGGTTAGAGAACACCTCAGTCTTCTGTCTAATAACACCGACTTGCAGGATTTCCTGTTAGGCCCCAGAAAACAACGCAGAAAATGCTTCTTATATGAAGTATATAATAAAAATTGGAAACTTTCACAACAAGAAGCCGCTGCCCGGTTAAGGCAAATAGACTAGGAAAATTTTTAAAAGGCATTAGCTGTTGTAGCTAATGGGATTAATACCCTGTCTGACCGGCTATACACCCTAAACAGCATTGTCTCTTCTCCTATAGACATTATACAAACAGATATGTCTTCTTTACATCATGAGGAGAGTCAGCTAAGGTCCATTATGCATTTGGGTTGGACACTTCAAACACTGAAGCTGGGGCACGTTCCCTGGCAATATGTCAGCGAGAGGGAAATATATATATATATTTTTTTTTTATATTCTTTATTTTGGCTAAAAGCCATAAAAGCATCCATATAAGAATAATATAATATTTTCAGACATTGGTTGTTAAAAATCAGGTAGAAAAAAGTGCCATACAATAAAATAAATATCCCTGCCCCACTCTAAAAAGTTAGACTAAAATAAACATATATACATTGAATAAAAGCCCATTAAAACACTCAATAGAATGCAGATCAGTCATAGAGGTATTCTCTTGATCTTACCACCCATGCATATTGGAGATACCTCATGACTGCAAGGACTACCTTGTCACTTGTGTTACTTGTCAATATGCGAAGAGATGCCTTATATTTTCTTATCCCAAGAGATCTACATAAAGGGATAATCCACTTTTTCCTAGGGGCCAAGTATCTAGGGCAAAAAAATACAAAATGTGCAAGGGTCTCAGGTTGCATGGGGCAAAAATTACAGAAACTCGAATTGCTGTCGTCTTTGCTCCAACTCATGGTAAACGTCTTTAACGGCAAAGTCCCTAATCTAAATTTAATAAAAAGGCTTTTAATGTGAGGAGGTTTTACATTGTCCATATAGGTTTCGAACTTTGGGGAACATTTGTGATCTAGAAACTGTATTGTCCTACTACCTTGCCCCTGTTTGGACCAAATCTACATCAGAACCATCTCCCAATAGCATAGCTTTATACGTGGTTTCACTTCCTTGGTTAAACTGCGGGAATCTCTCCATACCTCCTCCATTTTAATACTTTGGCACATATCTCTAATGCATTTAAACCAAGGAATTGACATTGCACCCTCGAGAGTAAATAATTCTGCAGCGGCTACTTGGAAGGATACCAAATAGTCAGATGACCAGAACCGCACCCAATACAAAAGTGGCTTCAAAGTGATTTAGTTATGGATCTCATTAAGCGCAAATCTAAGGGGGATAAGAGGTTCGCTCATCGGGAAGTCAGACTCCTGGAGTTACAGTGGCCCCAAAGCTTGGCACCATAGGTTGAGGCTGCCACTGTCGCAGCCTTGTATACAGTGATAGCCGGCGGGATTTCCCCCTCTAAAGAGTTTTTAATTTTTTTCCCTATCACTGCTGACCTCTGCCAAAGGACAGAGGCACTCTTTCCAATTTGTGCTGACCATTGTGGGTCGTCCGCTAATCTGATCCCCAGGTAATCAAACTGGCTGAATCGTTCTATCAGTTGGCCGCCTACGGTAATTTTCCCCCTGAATTTCTTATGCGAGTTGAAAACCATAAATTTGGACTGATCTGGGTTTATTTCAAGGCCCCTCTTCTCACAGAACATAGAGCAAGCATCCAATTCGTTTTGGAGACCCATTGGGGTTCTTGAGATCAGTGTCGTCCGCAAACATTAAAATTGGGACCGGGGCTCCTACTAACTTAGGTGTATCGTGATTACTTCTCATCAGCTGATCTACTGCACCGTTAATAAAGAAGCTGAACAGGGTAGTGGCTAGTACACAACCTTGCCTAACCCCTTTTGGAATGGGTATAGCTTCTGTCAAGTTACCACCCTGTGACCATCGGACCTGGCCATAGGTTCCCTCGTGATGGTGTTTAATCAATCTCAGTAATTCGCTGTTAATATTGTAAGACTCTAGGACATTCCACAGCAAGTCACAGGGGACGAGATCAAAGGCAGTCTTTAGATCAATAAAAGCTACATACAGATGGTCTTTTTTTAGGTTAAGGTATTTCCAGCAAAGGAGATTAAATCTAAATACCTGATCTATTGTACTAACTCCTTTCCTGAATCCTGTTTGAAAATCACAGAGGACCTGGATATCCTCTATCTATGTCTGCAGTCTGGTCAATACCTGCTTACAAAATACCTTTTGGCTCACATCGATTAAACTTATTGGTCTAAAGTTAGCTGGTGATTCCCTGTCTCCCTTTTTGTACATGGGAACTATTATTGCTCCTCGACATGTAGAGGGGAGCTTGCCACCCCTCGGATCGCATTGCTGAGTGTGTTTAGATACAAAGACCAGATTCTAGGGCTAGATAAGTACAAGTCGCCTGGGACACCGTCGGGGCCAGGGGCCTTTCCTTCACGTAGTGTTTGAAGAGCCAGAGTAGTTTCTTTCAAGGAGAAAAAACCCAGATCAAAGCTTGACGGGTTGATTTTTGCAAGAGATAGAGTATGGGGGATACAGAGCACTTCAGTTGTAAGTAGGTGTTCACTGGTACAGTTGCTCGAGTCCGGCCTACAAAGATTTTCAAAATGTGACACCCAAATTGCTGGCAAAATTGTTGGATAACTTACCGCTTTTTGAGGAAGTTCTTTTCCTACCACCAATTTCCAGAACAATTTTGTATCCCCCTCTTGAAGGGCGCCTACCAGGTCATTCCATTCTTTAATTTCCCTCTCTTTTTTGGCATTTTTCCACACTATTTTATAGGAAGACCTTGCTGTTCTTATCTCCCGACTATTTCCTTTCTGTAATGCTCCCAACAGCTGTAATTTGGCCTGTCGGCAAGAACTAGAGAACCATCTCAATGATCTATCTGTGGTTTTCCCCCGTTTTATTACTACCAGAAAAAGAGGTCTCAGCTGATTGACCAAGGAGCAATGCAGGTTAGTCAGGTCCTCCAATGCAAAGTCAGTGTACTTTGGGGGGAGTAGAGTCGTTTTAACTACCTCACACATTGAAATCTGGAACTTTATATCATCTGCCACCGCTTCCCATCTTACGTTCTTATAGTCGTTTGACACTGTTATATTTTTGTCCATCACCCGTTTGATTAGATTACTGTTGTTGAATGCAGAGGATGAGAAAGCTGTGCAGAGAGCTTGGTGGTCACTATCGACCCTAGGTTCTTCTTTTAGTTTAACGCGACAACAACAACTAATGGCTAAGAAAGAAGTGACTTATGTCTTACTAAACATTGAGGGCCATATTTATACTTTTTGACGCAAAGCTGCGGCGCCGCAGTTTTGCGTCAAAATTTTTACCGCCGGCTAACGCCATTTAGATGCGCCATGCGGGCGTCAAATTTAAACTTTGACGCACAGCGGCGCAATCAACAGGTGGGAGTCATTTTTTTTTATGCACATCGCGGCGTCAAGTCGTAAAGGAAAACTACGTTAACGCGACATAAATGACTGTGGGTCGATTTACGACAGCGCAACCCGGAAAGCGACGTTTTGTTTTGACGCAATAGCGTCAAAAATACCCGCGAACACTGCCCTTTCAGCAGAGGAGAGCTAAAATGGATCCCAGATGCCACTACAGACCCCAGGAAGATGACAGCAGACCAGCAACCAGCCAGGATGATCCATACAGGAACCAGGACATATATAGAAAAAAAAGAAAGTGTCGCTTCAGTGCAGAGGAGCAGGAAATCCTGGTTAAAGAAGTGACGGAACACCAGCACCAACTGTTCATCACCTCTAAGTTGCCAATCAGTAGGAGAGAGGCCATATGGCAACACATTGTTGACAAGATCAACAGTGTGGCTGAAGTACGCAGGACATTCACCGAGTGTAAGAAACGCTGGCATGACTGCAAACGTAGGACAAAGGAAAAAATGGCCAGGAACAGGAAGGCAGCACAGCAGACTGGAGGGGGGAGTCCAGCACACCAGGAGGCCCTGGACCACATGGAGGAGATGGTTGCAGCCGTCATCCCTGAGGAGATAGTCACAGGGATTCAAGGACAGGACAGTGCAGACTACCACGAGACAACTCACATGCAGAGTAAGTGGCATGGGGAATTATAATGCAATAATGTTGACTGTAAGCAGGGGGGGAAATACCTACTACACATTGCATGTAAGTCAGCATATACATGGAGTGGCATGGGTAAAGGGGCACGGCAGGGGGGCATGCCCTGCACATACAGAAGCTGGGGCACAACATAACACAACACCAACAACAGTCCCATGGGGGCATCCTGTCATGACAACAATGGAGCTAAGGGAAAGCCTCGACAGGAGGGAAGGCCACTAAGTCAAACTTACATCCTGGCACTCGTCTGCCAAAATATCTCCTACATTAACTAGGGCCCTATCAGCAATCCACTAGCCAAAACAACAACTGCAATGTAACTGCAACAACAGTTGACACTAACACCTCTGATCTCTGTGCAGCTATAGTAGCCAATGGCAGTAACCTCCCCATGGAACATACATACCTAAATTAGGGGGTGAGGATGACATCTGCAACAATCTCCTGAAACAAGACAAAGGCCCCAGTACACTCATATGTCAATGCCCATAGTTGTCACATACATCAGCCAAAGTAAACAGCAATAGGAGCGACACAGCACTAAGGACACACCCATGCTGCATATGTCAGGGTCCTTCCCGTGCCGTAACAAGGCAACATCACAAATGTCATACTGCTCAGACAACAGCATTGAGGAAGGGACACATTCAACTGGTCACTTAAATACACCTGCACAGTCAGAGGACCAAATAGGACATTGATACGATAAACAGGGCAATCCAATTAAACACACATTACCCAACAGCAGCAGGACACATTAACAATGTCTACATCCATATCACATCATAACATTGCCATGCATAGGATATGCCACATGTCAATTACAATTAGGTCAATGTGAACAATCAGAGATTGGGGCAGGTCCTGAGAGGCAAGTGTGCTGCCAGGGCAATCAGAACACCCACAGCCAGTGAAAGGTCTCACCATAAGAATAGATATACACGGAGGGTTGAGTAGGACAAAAAGATGGCTATTCCCTATTTGGTACAAAGCAACACCTAGAGGTGATTAGGCAGACAAGTCTGATAACTCAATATCATACATGTGACACATAGGTGGGCCATAGGCCTATAACAATGCCCATATGAAGGACAGCAGATACCAATACCAAACAAGATTACAAAGTAAATTCATCAAAAGGCTGGCATGTTACGTCAAAATTGTCACAACACAGACACACTAATCTAATCTGACTACTCCTAACCCTGTTTCATTGCAGAGGAAGATCGATCTCCTGCCGATATGCCTGTCCCAGATTTCCCTGATGACATGGATGACGAGCCCATAAACATTCCCCAGGAGACCATCCAAAAGGTCCTTGAAACCCTACAGACCCCACCTACAGTCACAAGGAGGAGCACAGAACAAGCAGCCATCACAGAAGAACCACCCACCACCCCAATTGCAAGACCTGCCAGCTCCTACACAGCTGAGGACTCTGACGACCCTGGCACCAGCTTTGAAAGAACTGTAGTTGGAGTACAGCGGGAGCTGGCCAAGGAGGTGCGGGTGGGGATGCAAAATATGGCAGCCAGCCTTGAGGGGGTGCGCTCGTGCATGATGTCATCTGCAGATCAGGCAGCAGCTATGCAAGCCCTAACATCCATACTGCAAGGACTACAAGAAACTATAGAGGACTTCACCACTGCAGTTAGGGAGTTGCCACAACACCTCGCACCCCAAACTTTCCACTGCATGCACGAATGCAATCATGACTCTCTCAGGGCCGACCTGGCTGCCTACCATCGTGATGTAGCTGCTATTCTCAAAAACCAGCAGGCCCTCCTTGCTGCAGTACTGTCATTAAGACCTTCACAGGGAGCAGCCACCGGGATGTCTGACTCCACATCTTCTAACACTGAGGTGTGTGTTGCCCCTTCACAACCAACAACAACAAGGACAAAGCAGGCAACACACACATCAGAAGAAGAAGACATGGAACAGATCACATTCACACGGAAGAGTACCCGGAAGCACTAGTCCCTGCACCATGGCCTACTTTGACCAAGGTCCTACGTTTTGTCAAATGCCAGTTTCACTACAACTATACTCAATGACTGTTCTGCTAACCACTGTATGACTTGTCAGCATTGCCAGTGAATGTCTCTCTCCTACTAATCGGCAAATCCTGTCCCTCTGCACGGTCCGTAACATCACCCCAGCATGTCAGGAGCATCACCCACACCCCTTCTGTAGGATCACCATGTAAGAATGCACTAGAACGGACTCAGCAAACATGGACAATGTACATTTTGCACTAGAGCACCTATCAATAAATAGCACTTGCACACCTAATATGTCTCTGTGTAATTTGACACATCAACTGTGCAGTAGATAACTCAAAAGTGCCTGTGTGACAACCATGTAGCTTGTCAATACAACTGTCCTGACATCATGTAGTCTGATACATCTGTGCAGTGGCCAGGATTGCATCATAGCCTGACCATCCTGAGGAGAATAGCTGATGAAGGGACAAACCACACACAATCATGCTGTGTTGGACAGAATAATGCTCCATCAATAGCAATCAAAGTCAACTAATGGTGGCTGATAAATGTGGGAACCATGCAATACTAAAACATTAAATTATGCAGTCTAATCTAAGCAAACACAACTAAACACAGCATCAATCACCCTTTCTGAGTATACTTCCATGAAGGAAAGTCATGCTGAATTTTTGTCAGTAATGAAGACAAGAAGACAAGAGTGTTAACAACACCTCATCTACAAAGATGTCCCTGAACATCACATCACACTGCAGTCCGACCTAATAAATTACCCACAATACCAAGTCTGGAAGCACACTTTGTGATGTAGAAAACATACTCATCAACACAAATCCTTTGTGATCCATGTAAACTACAAATGGTGGTTCTATCAAATGGTGGATACTTACCAAGTTAGCACAGGGGTAGCTGCCATTTTAAACCTCTTTCTTCTTCGGTGTGTAGCATAGGACACAAATGTCATAGAACAACAATCACCTACACTGATGTAAAGGCCATGATCAAGTAGCAGTTAACACATAATGCAAAGGGTTAACTATATATTTATTCATAAGTATTCACACCAGAGGCAACTAAGGGAAAAGTCATACCTACACTAATCTAATCTGACCACTCCTAACCCACAACTGTCCCTAACTAACCTAAGCTAAACTTACTCTACACATATAACGAATCGATCTAAACATCAACCCCCCACCCACCATTATGAGACAGGACACATGCAGGACAACACATACTAACCTACACACATACTATACTATCCTAAACAATCATATTTCTTTTTGTTTTGTTTTTATAAAAAAAATGTTTTATTTTTTTTCTAAACAGACAGGAATCCCAACATTGACAAGCACCCACTCACCCACACACTCAAAAATGAAAAATAGAAAGAATAAGGACACCCCACCCTCCTCCCTAACACTAACTAAGCTAACAACCTATACTAACCTAACACTAATCCCCAAAACCCACCTATCATGATAAAAAGGAAAGAGGAGAGAGGGGAGGGATAAATTAAAATAGACCATATAAGTCCTAGAGGTTGGCCCTCTGTAGGGTCCGCCTGATGGACCAGACCCGCTTCTTTATGTATGCCACATCCTGGCTCAGCTTGTCCACCTTCCGAATGAACTTGTCCATTTTGCGGTCTAAAGCCTGGAATGCCGTAGGGTCAATTGGAGGTGCTGTTGCTGTCTGTGTGCTGGCAGAGGTGCTCTGTGTGGGAGTTGTTTGTAGCCCACTGGACTGTCCAGCAGCTCTGATATTGCTGGGTCCAGGTCGTGCTACAGAGGCAGGGACAACTGTCCCCGCCGTTGCTGGGGCCACTTGGGGAGAACTGGTGGTTGTGGTGGTGGTGGCTGTAGTGGGCAACGTTGGGCCACCCTGTGGTGAGGCCCACCATGCTCCGGAGGCCCGATCCGCCTGGTATTTTCGGGGCATCCGTCGGAACCCTGACTGTACCTTCAGGATGTGCCGGTATCTCATGGCCCGCCTTTAAAAATCATGCCTCTGTGCGGCACTCATGTTTTCAGCTGTGAAGAGAAAGGGCAACTATTTACCATAGGAAATGCATTGGGTGGAATAGCACAATGGGTCAATTGGAAATTACTTTTACTGTAGTTGTAACAGCTCATATCACCACATAGATCATTGAAATTCTCAGAGGAAGTACATGGGAAGCCTGCATACAAAGGGCATCTCACACCTAGCATATACATGTCTATACATGATGGGTGACATCAGCCTAAACTTCTCATCAAAATAATTTGTAATGCAGCTGACATTATGGCTGCACCTCCTCCGCCTATTGCCTTGACTACATATGTCAGTGTATGTGATAACAATCACAACCCTCAATATCTGCGATTTGTAATTGGATTTGCTAGTATAGAACTCATATGCCATAACCAAGTGTGTACACTAGGTTCAAAACAAAGTTTCAAATGGTCACAAGTATGTGTAACATACTGGTTGCTACAGTCCTAGGTACCCTATTCCCAAACACATGGCAGTCTTTGAGGGGGGGTGGGAAGAACATCCAACAATCCCATAATCAATGCACACCCAGGAGTGTATAGAAAGCTCAACAAGTTTTTGCCTCCACACACACACCACCAGTGATGGGCTATCAACAAATTGGAGTCAGCTAAACCTTGTCCTATCCAAGGTCCACACATGTCAAAATGTACTGACTTAGGCCAACATCACATACTACCAGTGAGGCATATTTTTCTACAGACACAGAGGAGCAAGAACACCCATGATCATGAGTAGAATGTACACCTAGGCCATTGCACTCTAGTCCCACACACTTCTAGTACAACTTGTGGAAGTACATGCCCCCGGATGATCCAACCTACAGTGTACTCAGGCCATCGTTAACTAGGGAAGCAGCAGATTTCAGACAAGCCTTTTGCAGAAGCTATCTGGGAGAATGTCAGTCTGAAATGCAGACTCAGTCCGAGACAAGTCCCAGAGCAACTCTTACATTGACCAGTGTATTCCACATGACTCACCCCATTCCCCATAGCGGGCCCTACTGGAATGGCCTACAGACCCAAAATCTGAGAACTGGATAAGCATAGGTCAACTCAAAATGAAGTGATACCTGAAATCCCACTAATGGAACAATACTAATGAATGGGCAGCGCATCAAACCTTGAATTCTGTTGAACACACAGTAGTCCATCATTCATCACCAGCAAACATTAAAAATAGCACACATGCAACACTCACTGTAGGTGTCGGGTCCTCAAAATGAGCCACCTCTCCCACTGTGTACGGTGCAGGTCCACCTGTAAAGCATGGAAGGAAGAATATACTCAGAATCCGTTCACTGACAAACAATTGCAATTACAAAGACAATGTGAGAATATGACATGAGTAATGAAACACTTTCACACATGCTCATCCTGCATAGAATTATTCATGAGCAACATTTACATTGGATGAGTCTCCTGCTACAGTTACACACCCTACTACACACATGCAGTGGCCTGGACAGTCATGTGGTGGCAAAGATGCACCTCCATTAGTATGCCACAACAATATAGGGGTGCATTCATCTCAACATGTGCATCCAAGAGAGACATCCAAAAGCTGGTTACTTGAGGACTGCATGACCTCTCAAACTCAAACAGCCTATGCGGTCATTTTCCATACACACCAACCAGACACACATGTGACATATGTGTGGACAACATTGCTAACTTCAATTGACGTGAAGGCAGCACTCATTTATAGCATCATGTAGGGTTTACAAATGTCAGTCTAGCTATGGCGTCTACATATGTAGGTATGATGTTTCAACATCCATTTTTCACTGGCTATTGTGACCTGTACAGTCCTAATTGAGTCATTAATGTGTTGCTTGTCTGACACAAAGGCAGCACTACATTACATACTGCTACAGGCAACCGGTATGTGTAGAAAACATGAGCTACCTGACTGCTAGCATTTGTCTTCCTTCACATTGTGCATCAATTACCCAGTAGGTATCCCTAGCATTACACACAGTCAGCTACTTATCTGGCAGATTGGGTAACAATCATCACATGTCGCCACACAGCTTTAAATTGTGCACATGTAATTGATCTGTACTCACCAACATGGCCACCAATCCTGATTCCCAGGTTGTCCAGCAGATCTTGCTCCCTGGATATCAGATCAGCCCAGCAGTGCTTCAGTTGATGTTCATTCCTTAGGCTACCATATACACGGACCAAGTGATGGCGCACCTCCCCCCACCGGACTTTACGGGCCTCCGTGTGATACCCCTGTATCACCCTACCCCCAGCCTCCAGCATGAGTGGGAGGAAATGGCAAACAAGCCATATAAATCCCCTAATTCCTCCTCACCCATCCTGGAAAGCCGTGGCCTACCAGACATGTCAGCACTGACAAAGGGGAAAAAGTTGTAGAAAAAGGAAAAGGGGGAAATGGGGAAAGGTAGAGTGGTGAAATACAAAGAAAACTTAAGAAGAATAGCCCAACTAACCCCTATATTACAGTACCCACAACAGACTCCCACAGACAATAAATAAAACACTGGACTTGACAAAATAATACAAAACAGACTCAGACAGTATTCAACAACAAGACAATGATGACAAAAGCACAATTGAGAAGGTGCACTGGACACAAAAGCACTAATACACAGGACAACACTTTCCACACAGCCACACAGTCTAGAATAATCTGAGACTGCAAAGTGAAAGTGAAAGTACACCCACTGTACAGATTCTGTAAACAGGATATCCTATTGCATCACATCCTGCATAAAATGGCCGCCGTTTTTTTTCCGCTATGCATCATTTTTTCACGCATATAGCTTGTGCGTCATATTTTTTGACGCATAGGAGTGCACATAATGCAGAGTCAATTTTTTTTTATTCATTGGTCTATTATATTTGTTTGAGGCTTATTTTACAGTTCTAGAGTTGAAAATTAAGCAGCTGGAAAATATGATATTTAACTATGAAAAATAATTTTGACTCAGCATTATCTGCACTCCTGTGCGTCAAAAATTATGACGCACAAGCTGTATGCGTGGAAATATGACGCATTATGGAAAAAAATGGAGGCCATGTTATGCAGGATATTATGATATCTATTTTTTAAATAATTTTTTGACTCAGCATTATCTGCACTCCTGTGCGTCAAAAATTATGACGCACAAGCTGTATGCGTGGAAATATGACGCATTCTGGAAAAAATGGAGGCCATGTTATGCGGGATATTATGATATCTGTTTTTGAAATAATTTTTTGACTCTGCATTTTCTGCACTCCTGTGCGTCAAAAATTATGACGCACAAGCTGTATGCGTGGAAATATGACGCATTATGACAAATATGTCTTTCATTTGTCAAATTGTGAAATGAATTTTGTCATGACCAAACGGTGCTAAGTGATACACATTTGGGGTTAGCTATAGCAAATGTCCCTTATAGGATGTATAGAAGGTATTCACAGTGCAATAGTAATGATTGGTCAGAATGGATATTACTCATAATTGTACACATATGTGGGTAATTGCTGATGGCTATTTTCAAAATATGAATGGGATTCCAGGATGTAGTCCTTAGCAAAAATGTGTCCACATTTATCACTGTAATCAAAATTATATAAAGGCCAAATAGGTAGTGCAATTGTCGCCTACACTTTTTAAGGGGGTAACCATGTCCTAATTACGAGTTAATGTATCTTAAATGTGTTTTACTTTTGACATGTAGGGCACACATGCGCCTTATGCATGTGTGTGCTTCACATGTGCATAAATAATGTCTATTTGGGGGGCAGTAGAGGTGGACTTAGGCCCCCAGCACCCTAGGGTTTGCTCTTCCAGACTTGCACATTTATCCAAGGGTTTCCCAAATTCAGTAATGCTAAACCTTCAGCAGCAGGCTCATGGAAGCAAATAGGGTTTCACTGTTTGCCATTCTGTAATCCCATTTGCCCATTTTACGTTTGCCCTATTGATTCTTTGGAGAAATCTGACATACCATTTTGCATTGATATTTTTTGCAAAATCTCAACGTTCCTCATGTCATGATAGCAAATAGGTTGTTGATGTATGTGGCCCTTTATGCATTACCTGGTTTAGTGGCATGTTTCATTCTTCCTGCTAGGTTACAACTGGGACTCTACTGTGATTGTCTGCTTGCAAATAGTTTGTTGATTGGATGGTACATGTACATGTGTGTGGTCCAATATTGATCCAGTCTCAACTGTAAGGGTGTATGTTGTCACTGTAACTTCCAGGTCTCCTCATGAGTTAGTGGCAGCTAATCTTGTTTCTGTTGGGTATTGTTTGTAGCAAAATTTGAGAGAAGCCATTGAGGACATGGTCACCTACACATGGATGGTCCCACCCTGTCACTGAAAACGTGTAATGAGACTTTCAACTGGGCAACCTTGGTGTGCTGAGTGAGAGAATGTCTCAGGTGTCTGGATCCGGCATGTGTCATTGCAACATTTGTACCCCAGTTGGCCTCTGTGGATGGTAATGTATCAGGAAACATCATAGCCTCTGTGCAGAAGTAAATGGCTGGTATTCAACACACACGACTCATCTTTATCATTTGAACAATGTTACTCAGCGTTTGAACAGTCAGGGTCCTCATATGTGTTGACTTTTCATGGACATTATCTGAGGTTGCTGGTTTTGATGGAGGCCATTTACACCATCATACACTATGGTCCAGGTCCACTGTCACACTTTGTAGTTTAGGCATTAATGAGGGCCAGACAACGGAAGGGCCAAGATTTGGCTATTCAAGGGCACTGTCACAAATCAGATGCAAATAACAGTCAGATGATGCAATACTATGTATTTGAGTATACATTGATGAGGCTAATGACAAATTAGTGTCTGAGGTACAAGAGGTTTTGGACAGCAGGTGTGGTCCATAGGTGGACCCCAGGTATCTGTAGAGTGACCCACGGACAGGTGCCAGTCAGGCTGACAGGATGCTGGGTCAATCAGGAGCAAGTTCTTTCAGTAATTACATGATCAAGTCGTCTGACTAGGACTGGTCAGAGGGAGCAGTAGACAGTTGAGATGTCACACTGTGTATGTCCTGTGTTGTTTTGAAGGTGACACATGAACCCTGATAAAGTTTTCTACGGCAACATTAGTGTCAAAGCTTAATGATGTAATAGCTCAAATTGAAACATGTATGCAGTAGGAGGCATCAGCAGGGACTGGTGTGGCCTCCATCTGTGTCTCACTAGTCCTGTCAGATGGGATTTGCTGATAAATAGCCTACAGTACCTTTCAAAGAAGAATCAATCTACAGGTGATTCCAGGCCTTAAAAACTCCAAGCCAGTGTATTATATGAGCTGAGTTCCATGCAGTGAGATGGTACTATGACAATGGTAGGCATAGGAAAGGGTGTGGCACACTGGATGACTCTTGTGAGTGTGTGTGTGTAGATGAGGGAATCTCAGTGTACACAAATCGGCATTCCAGGGACCTCTTCAGACAGGTGGGGTGTGAGCAGCTGCAAGTCTGTGTAATGTTTTTAGAAAAGGGCTGACATGTAGATGGGATGTGATGTGCTGGATGCTTGTCATAGGTGTAGCACTTGTGCTGTGTATGTTCTGCTTATGTGTAACTCTAGTGACAGATAGTCATTGCAATGATAGTATGTAGTTGGAATTACTGTTGGCAAGAGTCTAGTACTACATTCCTGTTCCTGAAGCATTAGCATGTGAACTGCCTGATGTATGAGGCCTGTTTTCTCCTAGTTGAGTGATGGTGTTTTAGTTGTGTGCCATCTGCTGCGATGATCCATGTTTACTACATGTATGTGAGTCATATGTGTGGTCCTCAGCTATTGCCCTTCAAAGGTGAACTGTACAGGATGTCTGTCATTTACATTGTGTGTGTATTTGACCATTGTATGGTGGCCATTACATTTGTGGTGTATTTTTTTGTGTCATGATTGTTATATCATTATTGCTCAATGAGACGACATTCTTCTTCAGATATTTCAAGCTAAAGGTGGGCAGAAATGAATAGGCCAAACCATGATGTGGTGTTTGTTATCAGTGTTTATTTACAATAGTGCATTAAGTGGTGATGGTGATAATTATGAAAATAAATTATTTACAATGTGTTGGCACCTACGCACTCCAGAAGCCGTGTTTGGTTGTTCTCCCTCCTGTTGCAGGCCACCATCCTCCTCTTCGTCGTCTTCAGGCATGTATGGGTCTGGTTCGAGGAGGGGAATGTTCCTTTTTACACAAATGTTGTGCAATATTGCACATGTGAGTATGATCCTACAGACCATCTCTGGGGAATATAGTAGGCTACCGCCAGTGATGTCAAGGCAGCGGAACCTTGACTTGAGGATCCCAAAGGTCCCCTCGACAATGTTGCTTGTCCTCTTATGGGCGTCGTTGTATGCCCGCTCTGCAGCAGTACTCGGGTTCCCAAATGGTTTCATTAGCCATGGCTGGATGCCATACCCCTGATCAGCTGAAAGAAAAACACAGAATGGGATCATGTAGATGTAGCTGGCACTATTGAAAAGACCTTTAATGGCAGTAGTTGTCTTGTGTTGTCTGTGACTCTTTTGTGTACTAATGTGACATCCTATACTTGTAGGCTATACCATCTGCATTGTGTTGTTTCCTTGGCTGAGCAAGTGTTTGTCTGCTAACCGTTTGTCAGCAGTATGTTTTGGGATTTGCAGTACAGTATGCCCTCCCTAGCATTGTGACTTGTGATACAGGTGTCCGTGTGTCTTCACTGAGGGTGAGATGATAGTTCCATGCACATTTAAATTTGGAAGTGTTGTTAACACGTTCATATCAAAGTACCCTGTACATCCCATACCTTTAAACTTATGCAATGTATTAATGTAAAGGTCATTGTGACACTTACAATTTGCAAGGTGACATTTAGGCAACCACACTCATTAATGTCTTCACATTAGGCTGCACAGTAAATTCCTATGTGTGACAGGTTCAATGGTGACTTAAGAAACATGGCCAGTGATGTAAGGACCTCAGTGTGTTCCAGTCTAGATGTTGCTGTTGTGGTGTATGTGTTGTGTGTCCTAGAGGGTTGCTGTGCAGTGTGTATATAAGTAGGTTTCTGTACTTACCAACAAGTAGTCCATTGCCATACCGTCCATCCTGGAAGTGTTGGTTGATGGTGCAGTGACGGAAGATGAATGAGTCATGGACACTCCCAGGATATTTAGCCACGATGTTGGTGATCAATCCCTGGTGATCGACTATGGCCTGCACGTTGATTGAATGTGTGTGCTTCCTGTTGCGGTAGAGGTGTTCTGTTGCAGCAGGTGGCACAAGGCGTACGTGTGTGCAGTCGATTGCACCAAGGACGTGTGGGAAGCCACTGATGAGGTAGAACCCCTGTTTTGTTTCCTGCTGCTTCTGCAGTGTGTTAGGGAAGCAGATGTGGCGGGGTGTCAGGCAAATGATGGCATCCAGTACTTTTGGCAGAAATGCGGAGAATGATGGTTGTGATATTCCGCCAACCAGGGCACCAGTTGTTTGAAATGAGCCACTTGCCAGCAGGTGAAGTACGGCAAGCAGCTTTGTTTCTGTTGGGATGGTGCGGGGTGTTACTAAAGTGGGGGCCAACTGCGGTTCAATGTTGCACAGCAGCTGCTGAATGGCCTGCCAGTTCAACTGGTACCTCTGTATGATGTCGTGTTCCCTGAGGCCATGCAGGGTTGTTCTTGGGCGGAATATCCTCTCCGGCCTTCTGCGCTGCCTTTGGGGTCCCTGCTGGTGTTGTTGTAGCTGCTGTTGTTGCTGCTGGGCTCTGCGTCTGCGTGCACGCTGGATAAAAATCACCTCCATGTCTCCCTGTTGCTGCTCTGCTGCTCTGCTGTTTGTTCTGTGTGTTCTGATTAAATACAGGTGTGTTTGCCCCATTTTAACGCCTGCCCTGACCCAGGCGTTAAATTTTGACGCAAATCGGGCTGTGCGTCATTTTTTTGCTCCACTTCCCGGGCGAGAGTCATTTTTGCCCGGAAGCATAAATACGACGCACGGCCGTTTGCGTCGTTTTTTGGACGGGAACGCCTACCCTGCATATCATTAACACAGGGCGGGTTGCCGCATCCAAGAAATGATGCACACAGCAGAATTTTGTCGTCCGCGGGCTCTGGCGTCAGAGTTTAAATATGGGGCAACGTTTGCGCTGATTGTGCGTCAAATTTTTTGACGCACAATCGGCGCAAACGGAGTATAAATATGCCCCTGAAAAATTAGAAAAGTTGCCTTTTACTGTGGCTGAAATACTATTGGCTGAGTGGTTTATGCACGAGTTCATTAATCTGCATATTTCGTCACTACAATTCACATCCTGTTTAAAACACATTCCAGTAGGCAGATAAGAAAAACTGGGAGATCGTTACTTCCATGAGATATGGGAGTTACCCTTCACATACAAAAGTCTTGGTGGCATGAAAGAAGTCTTTCTTAGCAGTAATGAATGCAAGACTTCTGTCAGCCAATCAATGGTTTGTAAACAGCTGTCCTTGCATGGGGCATGTAACGCGTCTACAGCAAACTTGGCTCGTTATCTGAAGTGAGTTCCAGTCCCCTTGATTAGACCTACATTCCAGGTGCTTTCAAATGGCAGCTATGTTCTCCTCAATGGTGAAGACTGTTGTGGGATGCAAGCCAGAATAGTTTATGTTGTTTTGGTCTCTAAGATTGTCACATGCTGCGGGAACGTACTTTTTCCTCCCACTAAAAAAAAAGAGGTAGCGGATATGTGGCCTCATATTGCTACTTCTAATGTCAATTTTGACAAGTTGAGCAGACTCAAGGCTTTATTTTTTCAAAAACATGTGGCTCTTCCATCTGCATGCAAGACCTACGCACTTCAGGTGGCAAGGTCGTCAGCAGAGATACAGTCCCTTTCAAGTACCAACTTTCCGAGACCCTTTGGTGAACTCATGGTATGAATATTTAATGCGTCCAGTAGTACTGGAATTGCGAATTTCTTTAAGGGTGTTGGTTCTGGTTTCAGTCACTATAGCAACACAAAAGGATGATGGACAGAGTGCTGAACAATGCAAAAATTCATCCCCAATCACAGATCTGGGTTTAATCCATCATTATTGTGCTCACCATGCCACCCCAATTTGAACCCAGCCACATGCAAATCAGTCTTGACCCTGTTCCTCATGGGAACAGTCCAGCCCGAACTGCCAAGCCAGGTCCTCTCTGGACCAGAAACAAGCATCCTGGGACCGGTTTTAGGGTTTCCCCCTTCATCAGCCAGACTAGCTTGAATCCAGTGGCACAGTGAGCAAGGGACCCACGTCTGGGCATAACCCTTCCCACTTAGGGCAACTATAGCAACACAAAAGGATGATGGACGGAGTGCTGAACAATGCAAACATTCACCCCCAGTCACAGATCTGGGTTGAAGCCATCATTCTTTTGCTCACCATGCCACCTCAGTTTGAACCCAACCATATGCAAATCAGTCTTAACCCTGTTCATGATGGGGACAGTCTAGCCCAAAATGCCATGGCAGGTTGTTTCTGAACCGGAAACAAGCATCCTGAGACCGGTCTCAGGATTTCACCTTTCATCATCCAGGCGAGCTTAAATCCAGTAGCACAGTGAGCAAGGGACCCACGTCTGGGTATAACCCTTCCCACTTAGGGCGACTATAACAACACAAAAGGATGATGGACGGAGTGCTGAACAACGCAAACACTCACCCCCAGTCACAGATCTGGGTTTAATCCATCGTTCTTTTGCTCACCATGCCACCCCAGTTTGAACCCAGCCATATGCAAATCAGTCTTGACCCTGTTCCTCATGGGAACAGTTCAGCCCGAACTGCCAAGATTTGCATATGGCTGGGTCCAAACCAGAATGGCATGGGCAGCAAAAGAACGATGGATTTACATCCAGGTCTCTGTACTGGGGGTGAATGTTTGACATTGTTCAGCATTCCAGCCATCACTTGTTCCTTTTTGCATTTGTTGCCCTAAGTAGCTAGGGTATGCCCAGACGTGGGTCCCGTGCTTCCCATGCCACTGGATTGAAGCTAGCTTGGCTGATGAGAGGTGAAACCCAGAAAACAGTCCCAGGATGTTTGTTTCCAGTCCAGGAAGACCTGGCCTGGCAGTTTGGGCTGGACTGTTCCCATGCGGGACGGGGTCAAGACTGATTTGCATATGGCTGAGTCCAAACTGAAATGGCATGGACAGCAAATAAACAATGGATTTAGGCCCAGATCTCTGTACTGGGGGTGAATGTTTGACATTGTTCAGCATTCCGTCCATCACTTGTTCTTTTTGCACTTGTCGCCCCAAGTGGGAAGGATGATGGACGGAGTGCTGAACAATGCAAACGTTCACCCCCAGTCACAGATCTGGGTTTAAGCCATCATTCTTTTGCTCACCATGCCATCTCAGTTTGAACCCAACCATATGCAAATCAGTCTTAACCCTGTTCATGATGGGGACAGTCTAGCCCAAAATACCATGGCAGGTTGTTTCTGAACCGGAAACAAGCATCCTGAGACCGGTCTCAGGGTTTCACCTTTCATCATCCAGGCGAGCTTAAATCCAGTAGCACAGTGAGCAAGGGACCCACGTCTGGGTATAGCCCTTCCCACTTAGGGCGACTATAACAACACAAAAGGATGATGGACGGAGTGCTGAACAACGCAAACACTCACCCCCAGTCACAGATCTGGGTTTAATCCATCGTTCTTTTGCTCACCATGCCACCCCAGTTTGAACCCAGCCATATGCAAATCAGTCTTGACCCTGTTCCTCATGGGAACAGTTCAGCCCGAACTGCCAAGATTTGCATATGGCTGGGTCCAAACCAGAATGGCATGGGCAGCAAAAGAACGATGGATTTACATCCAGGTCTCTGTACTGGGGGTGAATGTTTGACATTGTTCAGCATTCCAGCCATCACTTGTTCCTTTTTGCATTTGTTGCCCTAAGTAGCTAGGGTATGCCCAGACGTAGGTCCCGTGCTTCCCATGCCACTTGATTCAAACTAGCTTGGCTGATGAGGGGTGAAACCCTGAAACCGGTCCCAGGATGCTTGTTTCCAGTCCAGGAAAGACCTGGCCTAGCAGTTCAGGCTGGACTGTTCCCATGGGGAACAGGGTCAAGACTGATTTGCATATGGCTGGGTCCAAACTGGAATGGCATGGGCAGCAAAAAAGCAATGGATTTAGGCCCAGATCTCTGTACTGGGGGTGAAAGTTTGACATTGTTCAGCATTCTGTCCATCACTTGTTTTTTTTGCATCTGGTTTTGGTCACACCTTCTCCTCTATATTCAGTATAATACTATCAGCCATTCACTCAATTTTCTCCAGTATTTTCGGAGGATTTCCAATAACTTTGTCTATAATAGTTGCCATTTTGCTGTTGCTATTTTTTATGCGCAATGGCTGTCCCACCGCAACAAGGAGGAACAAAAGCTTTCCCATCAGCACAGCTGTGTCATGAATGCTTTATGCAGTATTTTGGAGCAACGCTCCTGGAGCAATTGGAAGGTGACTGGTCCCTGTAATTCAGACCGGTTTTACATTGTGTGCAGCCCATGGTTCGGTGCCTTTGGTGCTCTTAGGAACATGCACTGGAAGTTTGACTTTCTATGCAGCACTTGCTTTCTTTGGACGCTGATCTGTTGATGTTCTCACTAAGGGCTCATTACCAGACATGCGCGTTGAGGGTGCATTTTCCACGGGAAGCTACTTATGAGTTGCCCTTCCTGGAGGATGTGGCTCTTGACTGATCATTGGGCACAGCATGGAATGCCGCCTTGGCTGAGGCTCAGGCTATGGAACCTGACTGCTCCTTGATCCTTCTCGGTGATGCCTTTCCAACTTTAACATCTGCTGAAGTGGAAGATTTCCTGTCCTCCATTATCCCGGAATCGATTGGAAATTCTAAAAATAACTCTGACTCTTGAAATTTGGGCCCGTATTTATACTTCGTTTGCGCCGAATTTGCATAGTTTTTTTCGATGCAAATTCGGCGCAAAACTAACGCCATATTTATACTTTGGCGTTAGACGCGTCTAGCGCCAAAGTATGGGCAAATAGCGTCATTTTTTTGCGTGAACGCCTTCCTTGCGTTAATGAGATGCAAGGAAGGCGTTCCCGTCTAAAAAAATGACGGCGACGCAAATGCGTCGTATTTATACTCCCGGGCAAAAATCACGCCCGGGAGTGGGCGGGGCAAAAAACCCCGCATTTGCGCCACTTTTTAACGCCTGCTCAGGGCAGGCGTTAAGGGGCCTGTGGGCTCAAAATGAGCCCACAGGTGCCCTCCCATGCCCCCAGGGACCCCCCCTGCCACCCTTGCCCACCCCAGGAGGACCCCCAAGGATGGAGGGACCCACCCCAGGGACATTCAGGTAAGTTCAGGTAAGTATAATTTTTAATTTTTTTTTTTTTTTTTGGTGGCATAGGGGGGCCTTATTTGTGCCCCCCTACATGCCACTATGCCCAATGACCATGCCCAGGGGACATAAGTCCCCTGGGCATGGCCATTGGGCAATGGGGCATGACTCCTGTCTTTACTAAGACAGGAGTCATTTAAATGGCGTCTGGGCGTCGAAAAAAATGGCGCAAATCGGGTTGAGGCGATTTTTTTGCCTCAACCTGACTTGCCCCATTTTAAGACGCCCTAACGCCATTTTCCCCCTACGCCGGCGCTGCCTGGTCTACGTGGTTTTTTTCCACGCACACCAGGCAGCGCCGGTCTGCTAGCGCCGGCTAACGCCATTCCATAAATACGGCGCCCGCATGGCGCTTCAGAATGGCGTTAGACGGCGCTAAATTTTTTGCCGCTAAACTGCGTTAGCGCAGTTTAGCGTCAAAAAGTATAAATATGGGCCTTGGTCCCTTTTATGCCACATGTTAACAGTTCTAAATTGTCCTTTTAACTTGTCATTATTGAAATTTTTACATGTATAACTTAGGTTGTGCTTAGTAGCTTTTAAGTATATTTAGGCTTTGAACCACCTTCAACTGACAAGGGGAGGGTGTTGTGTAGCCACTTTAGTTATAGCTTCATGCACATTATTTTAACATACTAGGCCTGCCACTGTGCACTTTAACCTAGATATATTTTATTCGGTTTTGCTTTATTATTGTTACAGTAGCCACTTTTACAGTCTTGTTTTATATTCTCTCTATCTTTTGCCTAAACCAGCACTCTGTTCTCAAACAAGACATTCCCGCTCACTCTGTGCTTCTTCCAAGGCTGCAGCAAGATAGGTTGCCGGTGAACATGGTATAAGTTTAGTCTCTGACATTCATGGAAAATACACCTCCTTACATAGGGACATTTTCTCAGAACATCAGCTGTTTTATTATGAAACACTTCCCTGTCCCTTACACGTTAGAGGGAGATTCCAGCCAGAGAACCATGATTGTATGCTGATTGTCAATTGATTTGCTACAGCTGTTTTACAGACTTTAGGTCTTTGCTCAGGTAAGGGGGATGATGTCTTCCCAAGGGAACCCGAAGGGCAGAATTAGAGCCGAACACGCTTTGCTCTTAGCTTAGGTGGGAAATAGTCTGTTGACTCTCATGAAAATATGATAGCATTATTTTTATGTTTTACTTTCCTTGCCACAATTTTAATCTTGTCATGCTGTGTCGTCCTGGTTATTGCAGTCCACGGTTTGCTATCTAAGATCCAGTCGCTTTATTAAAGCATTATTGAAGCATATACTGCCTCTCTTTGTCATTGTGTATGAGAGACTAATGTAATTGAGAGAAACGGATAAGACCTGAGTGACCACGGCTTCTTTGAGAAAACAGTTATGTTGTGCGCTCGGCGGCTCAATCATCCCTGCCCCTGGGTAGAGATGAAGCACTGGTAGTTAGCCGGATTGGAGCAACAGGTGTCACCTGTAGTTGGTCAGACTCAGACTCCCATACCGTAGGCGATTCTGCCACTCAAAATCCAGTAGTCTCATTAGAATAATGAGAGCCTACGCAACACCAGGACGCCTTTATCACCTAAACATTCCTTAATGCAGCTAAGAGTCTCTGTCCCCAGTAGAAATGTTTCAGCAAGTTGTTCACCAAAAGTGGCAAAAACTCCTCATGGTGCTAGTAAGGAGTTAGCAGGAGCCCAAACCCTTCTGGGCACCAGCACGCTCCTGAATGAGGTGGCACAGTGTTTACTTCAAAGCAACCTCAATAATATGCATGTAATGTCACTTTTGACAACACACATACTAAAAAGAAAAAAAAATACATGCTCCACAAAGGACTCAAAAGCTGAATTTCTATGAAGGCGACAATAAAATCCAAAAGTTATATTGTTGATTGCTGTGAAATATAACTGTGTGTTGCAGACATGTATTGTGTTTGGAGTTTGTTTTAAAATCAACGGTATCCAGAGTACTCAATCGAGGCGTGGTTTACAATCTTTTTTCTCTGTGTACTGACCATGAACCACTTGACAATGAAAACTCTATTCAATACAAATTGGGTGAGAATGAAAACTATGTAGTTTGGAAATGTTCTCAAGAATCTGAGTTTATGGCTGAAGCATCATTTGCACCACTTTGAATTTTGAATCATCCGTAACTTCAGTTAATTCTGAAGAAGCTTTTTGGAAAAGGGTTTGTGCAACAACTGTCTTACGAAAGAAACCTAAAAATATTTGGAAAGTCAGTATATCATAGAAGCTATCGTACCATTTAGGGCCATATTTATACTTTTTGACGCAAAACTGCGCTAACGCAGTTTTGCGCCCAAAAAATTAGCGCCGGCTAACGCCATTCTGAAGCGCCATGCGGGCGCCGTATTTATTGAATGGCGTTAGCCGACCGGCGCTGCCAGGTGTGCGTGAAAAAAAACGACGTACACCAGGCAGCGCCGGCGTAGGGAAAAATGGCGTTTGGGCGTCCCAAAATGGGGCAAGTCAGGCTGCGGAAAAAAAATCGTCTTAACCCGATTTGCGCCATTTTTTTGGGGCGCCCAGACGCCATTAACATGACTCCTGTCTTAGCAAAGACAGGAGTCATGCCCCCTTGCCCAATGGCCATGCCCAGGGGACTTATGTCCCCCTGGGCATGGTCATTGGGCATAGTGGCATGTAGGGGGGCACAAATCAGGCCCCCCTATGCCACAATTTTTTTTTACAAAAATACTTACCACAACTTACCTTTTCTTCCCTGGGATGGGTCCCTCCATCCTTGGGTGTCCTCCTGGGGTGGGCAAGGGTGGCAGGGGGTGTCCCTGGGGACTGGGGAGGGCACCTCTGGGCTCATTCTGAGCCCACAGGTCCCTTAACGCCTGCCCTGACCCAGGCGTTAAAAAGAGGCGCAAATGCAGGGTTTTTTGCCCCGCCCACTCCCGGGCGTCATTTTTGCCCGGGAGTATAAATACCACGCACATGCCTGGGAGTCATTTTTTAAGACGGGAACGCCTACCTTGCATCTCATTAACGCAAGGAAGGTGTTCACGCCAAAAAATGACGCTAACTCCATGAACTTTGGTGCTAGACGCGTCTAACGCCAAAGTTTAAATATGGAGTTAGTTTTGCGTCGAATTTGCGTCGAAAAAAACGACTCAAATTCGGCGCAAACGGAGTATAAATATGCCCCTTAGTTTTTGCACTTTTTTCCAAATAAAATGTTACTTCACAAGCATGGGCTCTTCCAGGAGAGTAACGGTCTGATTAAGCCACTCTGGAAAACAAAATTAAGAAGTCTGGAATCAGATTAATTTGGAGGATGTTGCTGCCATATTTGGGCTTGGTGTCAGTTGTTACTAAAGAAAAAGTAGCAGTTCTATACATTTCTGAAAACTGCAACCCTGGACAGTCCTGAGTTATGTGCCTTTGTGGATACTATTGCAGCACTGTCCAGTTGTGAGGGTGAAAGTTTCAAGCTTACTTTCATCACTGCCACATCCTCACAGGAGTTTCTTTGTTGCCTGATGTTCTTCTACGTTCTTGGTTCATGGACAGTTTTGAGGGGCTCCTACACATCAGGCCTGGGATTAACCTACTAATTGTAAGACAGCAATGCTTGAAAGTTGTTTTGATTTTTTTTGTTCAAATGGGATGCACCTCAAATGATGAGTTGTTAGTACATTTTGTTGGCTATTTGGAGTTATGCAATTACATTTTCATAGATAACTAACTGTATAATATGCTCAGCATTTCGTACAATATTGAAACAAGAACTGCAGCACTCAGAGCTTTACCTAACTCCAACGAAGGAAGTAAGCGTGCTTAGGATTCAGAGCTCTCATTACTTTAACTTTGCACAGGCTCAAGAAATGGGCACCTCCAGGCAGTTCTACATTACCATTATTGAAAGTACTGAGGTGAAGGGAGGTGGATTCCTTGACAGGAAGAACTGGAGGACAATGGGTCTGTGCATCACAACGAGCAGCAATATGAGCAGGGCACCTGAAATTGTGATTAAACATTGAGATGCAAATTAGACTTTCTCCTATTTTCAATGTGAAAAATGTCAGACATGCATTGCATACTAAGCACTGACAAAGCAGGAACCTGACAGGTTTAAGTTATCCTTTTTTCTGATCAACTCAATGATTTTTTATGTAGAGAATTGTGCTGGCTTTCCCAGATGCATGTCAGAGAAATGAGTGGTGGTGGTGGGGCTACCAAAACCACAGAGATCAGTGCATGCCCCTCTTTACTTGACATAGATATTTTTGCTTTGTGACCCATTGGAAGGTTACACAGAATAGCAGAGTGTGAACTGAAGTGTTCCACTATGCCTCTTTGCATTTATGTCTGGGTGTAAAGAGATTACTCAGATGAAGTCTGGCAGTCTCATGATGAGGATTGTGGCATTTCTTTACACTTAGGCCCATATTTATACTTTTTTAGCGCTGAATTTGCATCTTTTTTTAATGCAAAAGCGGCACAAACTTACAAAATACAATTGTATGGAGACAAACCTTCAAATCAGGAGCAAGAAAACAGTGCAATACAATTGTTAACAAGGGGTTGACACAAAGTCCTCTTAAATAAGCAGTCGGTCAAAAAAAGAGATTATGTGGTAACCTCACTATGTGATGGGTTGAATCCATTCTGAGGTGAAACTAGGTGATTAGATTGTAGAATGATTTGTGAGGAGGATTTCAGGAGAGGCAGCTGTGCAGATTGTCAGTTGGAGCTAGATTGCAGCACCAGTAGATGAAGAGCTTTAAGGAATAAACTATTGCTGTGGATACATCCTTATTGTGTAAAGTAACTTCATTTCACTGGCAACAAGCATAAAATAAACTAGAGGAAAACAGCACCTCAACACTTAAACAAACGTGTAGATCTTGGAGACGAAAGGCTACTTCCTTATTGCTTAATGAAAGAAGTTTGAATCGACTGAAGTATTGAAGTAGATACTTTGTTTTCATTTAATTTAGCCAGCTATAGTTAAACAGGCTAAAGAGCCTACTGTGGTTAACCAGCCTGTGGAGTTAATAATGACAGGTGGAACATGTGCAGTGTGAAATGCATGATTAACACTTTGAACTCAAACTTCTTGTACACTTTATACCACTCCATGGGGGTCTTTTGGCATATATTACACAGTTAAGAATGTTCTTAGGCCCATATTTATACTTTTTGATGCAAAACTGCGCTAACGCAGTTTTGCGTCAAAAAAATTTGCGCCGGCTAACGCCATTCTGAAGCACCATGCGGGCGCCGTATTTATTGAATGACGTTAGCCGGCGTTAGCCGGCGTTAGCCGCCGGCGCCGTCTGGAGTGCGTTAAAAAAAACGACGTACACCAGGCAGCGTCGGCGTAGGGGGATATGGGGCTTGGGCGTCAAGAAATGGGGCAAGTCAGGTTGAGGCAATTCTTTCGCCTCAACCCGATTTGCGCCATTTTTTTTCACTCCCAACCCCCATAGAAATGACTCCTGTCTTAGCAAAGACAGGAGTCATGCCCCCTTGCCAAATGGCCATGCCCAGGGGACTTCTGTCCCCTGGGCATGGTCATTGGGCATTGTGGCAGGTATGGGGCACAAGTCAGGCCCCCCTATGCAACAATTTTTTTTTTTTTTTAAACTTACCTGAACTTACCTGAATGTCCCTGAGATGGGTCCCTCCAGCCTTGAGTGTCCTCCTGGGGTGGGCAAGGGTGACAGGGGGTGTCCCTGGGGGCATGGGAGAGCACCTCTGGGCTCCTTCAGAGCCCACAGGTCCCTTAACGCCTGCCTTTTGCAGGTGCTAAAAAACGGCGCAAAAGCGGGCGTACGTAATTTTTTTTGACCCGCCCACTCCCGGACGTGAATTTTGCCCGGGAGTATAAATCCGACGCACATGCCTCGGAGTCGATTTTTTAGACGGGAACGCCTACCTTGCATATAATTAACGCAAAGTAGGTGTCCACGCTAAAAAATGACGCTAACTCCATGGACTTTGGCGCTAGACGCGTCTAACGCCAAAGTATAAATATGGAGTTAGTTTTGCATCGAAATTGCGTCAAAAAAACGACGCAATTCTGGCGCAAACAGAGTATAAATATGCCCCTTAATATTCTGTTGGCTGAATACTGAAGTGTGATATTCAACAATTAAAGGGATAGCCATTGGCAAACTAACTGCAATCTAACTGGCAGTGCATGATGCCACAAGAGAAAGCCATAACAACCATTATGCTTTCTCACCCTTCTTTAGAAACATCAGAGCATGATGCACATCATTCTTCACAGCAAAGCCTGGGAGATATATATATTGCTGTAAAGAGTAATGATGCATTGTCCCTGCGTTGTCCCTGCTGAGCTAGTAGCATGAGCATGTAGGTTGAGTGTAGTGTATGGCTGCTGGTGACACATCGTTTATATTGAGCTAAGATCCACTCACTCTCTGTTATATTTGGAGAAGCAGCAAGCCAGTTGAGAAACGCAAACACACAAGTGTGTGAAGCACTCAGAGATTCTGCATGATTGTTATGTGTTTGCCCACATCACTGTGAGACAGGAGAGGAAATATTCTTGTCTAAGTGATGACTCAAAATCAGGACTCAATTTGGGTTGGCAGAAAAGGTTGTGAGAAACACCTAAGAAATACAAATGCATCCTATCTGATAGGAATTTACAAGAAAAATAGTTTTGAATTGCATGGTTATTGAAATCTTTCGTACTTATCTAGGAAATCAAAGTGGTAATTGCAATATGTTGCAGGGTAATATGGGCATTATGTCAGAGGTAGGAGATGAAGGAATTATAAACTTTCCCATTTCAATGTGTGTACGTGTTGTGTTTGCTGTTTAGGTTGCAATGAACATGTAGAATGGTACAGCATCTAATTTTTTTAAACATCCATATGGAACCAAATTTGAAATAGGAAAACTTGAAGATGGTTTTCCAGATATTTACGAGTATGTGGTACAAGATAAGTGCAGATAGAAAGACTTAATTATTACATTGCTTAGGACCAGAAGTCTAAGAGGTGTTTCACCGTTTCCTGAATTTGGAAATGAGGAAGCAGTGGGCCTCAATTATTATTCCATATAGACAAAGAAACTAGATTTTACTTTATTCATCCAGTCTCAATGATCTATTTTGAGAATATAATTTTAAAAAGGTGAGTTGGTAGAAGGTTATGGGTAGGAAATGTCCATTTTTACGTGGTCACTTCCACTTTTTGCTACATTGTGTTTTTTTTTTAATACTCTGCGCAGTGGCACATTGCTGTTAGTGCCTGTATGTGCTCTGACCTTCTAAAATAAGTTTGATTGGCTATATTCACTTTTGGCTTATTTAACCTACCTGTAAGACACTAGTGTATGGTGCAAAGTGACCGGTAAGGTAAATGACACTAGTGGGCTGCAGCAGACATTGTGCCACCACCAGAGTGACAGTGGGTAAAACAGGCTGCAGTCCTAGCACTGTAGTCTGCCAGTGCAGATTTAAAACTGCAAATTCCCCCTTTGACAGGCCTAACTCTTCCTTTTGAATTGTATTAAGTAGGCCTTGATTCCCACTAATGCAGGGTGCATGGCATGTAAAAGTGACAAGGCCCCCGAAAGAAGGTCCATAGGAAAGCATTGACATACAATATTAAAAATAACTAATGGTATTTCTGCTTAGTAATCAGCTACAAAGTTTATTTTGTACTATTCACCCCAACTAATAATCCACTTCCACACACTGTGTATATGACTTAAGATAACTAACTTCATTGTACAAATTTGATTCAATCTGAAAGAAAAAGAAAGGCAAGAGGTCAACGTACGCTAAGTCTGACTAGGATCATCCCCGATGATGAAGCATGCCATCCGATTGGATGTGTGAGGGTTCTTGCTCCTATTATTTAGGTTTCCCTGCCGGTTCCATTTGGAACAGTGTACCTTATTTTTGAGAATGCAATTAGATAACAGGAATTTAGAAGAAGAATAGAGGGTGAGAGGTGAGTAATACATTGAGAAAGAGTTGAAATTATGAGAATTAAAGCCAAACAGAATGTGTTCAGTTTTGAAACATGAGAAATTAACTTTTGGTGGGTGGCAGTGTGCAATATAGAGGCATTAGTTTAGTCTCACCAAAGTCACGTAGAGAGAATTAATTGAGAGAGCTATCAAAAAAACTGCAAGACAAAATAAATGACTCTTCTTGACTATTGATGGTCAGTACTACACAGGGAAGTAGAAAGGAAAGTAGATAATGTGTGGAACGTAATCAGAGTGACAAAATTGACAGAAAAACAATGATAAACAGAAAGTTACCACAGGATTGGTTGGTGTAAGTAGTATTGAAAATTGTTGGCTAACTGCAGGAAGCAGATAAAAATATTTGTCTGATCTAATAGACATGTATTCAAGGACAAGGCATATACAGTATGTGAGAATGGAAACAACACAAGGAGAGGAACTAGTTTCTTGAATTAAATATTTAGTTAGGAAGGGTTAACAAAATTAGTGGTTATGGGTAATGGGACACAATTTACTCCAAGAGATGTGTGATTATTTAAATTGAAAAAAAATGCCTAGTAGGCAGATTAAATAAAACACTGACAGAAGCAATGGAGATAACTAAATGTAGCAGAAAGGATAAAAGAATTAAGCAAATGAATTGCAGATTACAGGTTAACTTCACTTGGAACGATTGTAAAAGTACACTTTGAACTCTTTAGAGGAATTGAATCTACCACATTGAGTCCTGCACGGATGAATGGCAATAAAAATATAGAAGGAACTGATAAATGGACAATGAAGAAAAAGAGAAAGAATAAATGAGGACAGACTTGAGCAAGCATTACTTTGATGAAATGAACACTGTCTAGAAGTCAGAGTTTCAAGTTTTAGATTTAGAAAAGATTAGGGACCACATGTATGCGGGGTCAGTTTTGTGACCGATTACCAAATAGTGAATTTTTGTGATTCTCTATTTGATCATTACAAACAGCCATGAACTGTTGTGGGTTTCACACATTGTGTAAGTCCTAGTGGATTCCAAATAGACCTACCTTATTAATATTCATGAGGTAGGTCTTGCTTTGTGCCCCATTGGGAATGGCTACAATAACAGGGATGGTGGCCTGTTGAGGTCAGCAGACTACCATGTCTGTGATTGATTTTCAATAAGGAAAACCGAATGTGTTTCCAAACTGAAAATGATACATTTTATTTTCACTTTTTAAGAGTAAGCAGTGGTCCATGGGACCACTGCCCGCTCTTGAAAGCATGTTTTCACAAATACTATCAAAGGGAAGGGCCTCTTGGGACCCCTTCCCAATTGCGAATGGGTTACCACCAACTTTAAGTTGATGGTAATATGTGAATGTTTTGTGACTGCATTTTGGTTGCAAAACATTCACACATACCATTGCAATTCAGCATTAGGAAGGTACGCCATAAACGTGCCCCTTTTTAATACCAAATCGCAAATCCAGTTTATGAATCAGTAGTAGATGACTGAATCGCAAACAGGGCTTGGTACATCATAAATGCTTTTTTGCAGTCACAAACATAAAGATACTGTTGTAGCCATAAGTGTGGGCGTGGACAGCTCACCATGCTATAAATGCTGCTTGGCATGGAGGATACCAGAACTAATTTTCATTTAAACAGTAAGCATGTTGCCATATTTATAAGTGTTAAAAGCAACAGTGGTCCCTGTTTGAAAAAGATAGCTTCTCAAACACTAAATGCTGGACAATAACATTCCAGAAATATTTTATTCCATATTATACTGTATATACCATAACCATAAATGAATTGTATGCTCGGTAAATGTAAGTAAAAACAAAGTGCTTGGTGCTCAACGTGAAACACTGTGATAAGTTCATTACAGTGCATGGCAAAAAGGGCCTGATTTCGAGGCTGGCGGAGGGGGTTACTCCGTCACAAACGTGATGGATATCCGAACAGCCATATTATGATTGCATAATAGCCTGTGGAGATCGTAAGACAGTGGTCAGGATAGCCATCACGTTTGTGAGTGAGTAACCAGTCTGCCAAACTCGAAACCACATCCATAGTGTTTTGGCTTACAACCATAGTACAAATAAAAAGATACATGAGTAAATTTTTAAAACCATTCAATATGGCCACCAGACTATTGTAGGTTTTGCAGATATTTCTAGAAATTGGCCTTTCTATATTATTGGCTAAAATTTCCATTGTTCGTTTTCATTGTCTCAATGATCCACCTCACTTAACCCTTCACAGATGTCTCCCAGCATTTTACCTTTGACTTTGATAGGGCCTTGCCCTGGGTGACTTGCATGGCCCCCTTCATAAAGTCCTTCATAAATTAACATCAGGGGTCAACATAATTTCTTGTGTTTCTTTTTTTCATATTGATTAGGATTCCCTGTGTGCATTGTAAGGTCTGTTTTGCACTCTCATATGTGTTTTTGGCTCTTTCCACTAACTGAACATTTTACTTTATTCTTAATTTCCTTCTAGGTTTCATTTTTTCAGCTGCTTCACCTATTTACCCAATGGGAGTGAATGTGTTTTCTTGCTCCCTCCCATCCTACTACCTCTATTTTCTGAATTATTATAAAATGAAAGGTCACATGAGGAGGTCCTGAGTGCTCCCATCATGTCCTGTGACTAAGACAGGCGCTGGGGAGAAGGAGGAGAAGGAGGATGCTCCAAAATGGCAGCCGCGAGGCTTACAGCACAGTGTAGCTGTAGACAGTGCAACAAGGCCGACTACGTACACTGTTTTTCCCGTGTACAATATGCTTGGAAGCGTTCTTCTTGCAGTCAGGCAACTCATGGAAGGTGTCTCTGTTCTGCTGAAAGTGGGATGCCTAGACCACAGCATCGAGGTCCTGAAGTCAAGCGGTAGGGCACTGCAGTGCAGATTTCTGGTGCAGCAGCAGGATACAGCGGGAATTGCTGAGTCACATTGAGTTGCGGTGAGCCCCCAGTCACTAAATTTAAAATACGCCCTTCTGGAGCCTAACACCTTGTCAGTTTCTGCCTTTTTGGAGTGCTACATAGGGGTGAATTCCCCTCTCTACTTGCAATTATTATAAAACAAATGCCCAGGGGGAAAGTGATGGTGGTGTAAGACATTTCGCTAGAGGCAGCCCGGAGGGGCGCATTAGGCACCCCTCTAGGCATAAGCAAGTAGAGAAGGTAGCAGAGGTGGTCCGTGCAGTCGAGGATGACGCTTGTGCCCTCCTGGCCACAGTTAGGGCCAGATGTAGCAAAGGGTTTGCGAGTCGAAAACGGCGAAAAATGCCGTTTGCGAGGCGCAAAAGCCCCTCTGCTATGCAGAAGTGCATTTTGCGAGTCGGATCCGACTCGCAAAATGCATTTCCGACTTGCAAATAGGAAGGGGTGTTCCCTTCCTATTTGCGACTTGCAATGCTATTCAATTTCATTTGCGACCGCGAAAGCGGTTGCAAATGAAATCACAGTTACCATCCACTTGAAGTGGATGGTAATCCAGTCGCAAACGGGAAGGGGTCCCCATGGTACCCCTTCCCCTTTGTGACTGGAAAAAAAAATATTTTTTCAGAGCAGGCAGTGGTCCAATGGCCTGCCCTGAAAAAAAAAAAAACTAATGGTTTAGTTTTTTTTTTTCCAAATGCAGCTCGTTTTCCTTTAAGGAAAACAGGCTGCAGATGGAAAAAAAAAACTGCTTTATTAAAAAGCAGTCACGGACATGGTGGTCTGCTGACTCTAGCAGGCCACCATCCCCGTGAGTGCCCATACTCGCAATGGGGTCGCAAACTGCGACCCACCTCATTAATATTAATGAGGTGGGTCTTTGCGACCCCATTGCGAGTTGCAGAAGGTGTCTGAGACACCTTTATGCATAGCAAATTGCAACTTGCAATTTGCGAGTCGCACGGACTCGCAAATTGCAAGTCGCAATTTGCTTTGTTGCTACATCTGGCCCCTAATGCCTGCCAGCCATGTTTTCTGCTGTTATTATTTTGAACCACACTAGCCCATGCCGAGAAAAACTGACTTACAGATAAGCGCAAGATGAAACGGCTGTCATGGGACTCTGCGCTGTACCCCGCGCTGCTGGCAAAACATATAAAGTGGTGTAATATCGAGGGGGCAATTCTCCCAGCAACCCTGAAGCAAAGACAGAGCAGAAGAATAAGGGAGAAGCAATTAGCCCTGACAACTCAGAGATCCCTGTACATTCAGCCTCCCTAGGGCCATTTGCTATTAGTAACATCATAATACCCACTACCAAAACAACACAGGCCTGCAGCGAGAAGGTCTCTTCAGAATACTGTGGTGCCACAAGAGTAGAAACTGGATCTGTGGGTAGTTATCAAAACAGCATCGGAGCAGCCATAGTGCCTGATAGTGAAGAAACAAGGATGCGTAATCCATCAGACTCTATTGTATTGTATTGTATTGTAATCGTATTTATATAGCGCTTACTACCCCTGACGAGGCGTCGAAGCGCTTTTCGATGAGTAGCACGCTACTCTGGAACCCAACAAGAATTAGTGATGGATTAGTATCATTAAATAATGAGTACAGTTTTAGTATTATTATGAGTTAATTTGAGCCGCGGATATGAGAGTTTGTTAGTTAGATTGACTGGAGTAATGGAGGGGTGGAGGAGGAAAGAAATCCAGAAGTGTTAATTAGGAGTATATCCTTCATTTACTCAACCCAAAGGCTTGGGATGAGTAAAGGGGGGCGGAGAGGGAAGAGTATGTGGAAGGGTTAGGGAGAGCATAGTAGCAGGGTGAGATGAATGCAGGAGAATTTAGTACGGTTGTGTGGGAGGTCACAGAGGTAGAGTGAGGTTTGGTGAGTTAGATGTGGAGGTGGAGGGAAGAGCTTAGGCAGAGATATTTAGGAGATGAAAGTGGTAGAAGGGATTTGGGATGAGTCAGAGTGAGAAGAGTGATGAGTAGAAAAGTGTGATAAGATGAGAGCAGGAATTCATAGATATCTAGTATAACAACCCAAAGAACCAGGAGCCATGCAATGATCCACGAACATGCCAAGCACAGAAACAACATATACACATACATATATATATATATATACACACACACACACACACACACGAATACACACACATATGCACATACAATACATAATTAGAATCATGGGTAAAAAATACTTAGTCAGACAGGTTTAAAGAGTGTGTGTGTATTTTATTGTTATGACATAGTAGCAATACATATTTTCCAAAGAATCTATAAATAAATAGAAATATACATATAATCTGAAAAAAATATTTATCCACATAGGCATATGCAGTTCATAGTTGTTTGAAAAAGGTGGTTATGAAGGAAAGAGCCAACTCTTGAGTAGTTTTCTGAAGACAAGAAAGTTATCTGTGGCTCTTATAGTTGGGGGTAATGAATTCCATAGTTTGGCTGCTTGGACGGAGATGGATGTACCACCTATAGTCTTTTTCTTGTATGGTGGTATTCTAAGTCGGGGTGCCAATCTTGAGCGGAGGGTTCTTTGTTGGATGTATTTGGTAATTTTTTTTCTGATAAAAAGCAGTCCTGTTCCATGTATAGCTTTGTGGGTGATACAAAGCAGCTTGAAAGTGCATCTTCTGGCAACGGCAGGGGAGATGTGGGCTTGCTGCTTTATATGTAGTAGTAGCCTGGCTGCGGAATTCTGGATACGTTGTAGTTTTTTTCATAACAGATAGAGATGATCCATGGTAGAGGCTATTGGCATAATCCAGTTTGGATAGTACAAGCGAGATCGTAGCTTGCACCTTGTGTGGAAATCCGAGGTGGGGGAAGATGAGTCGTAAAGTCTTTAAGGTGATGAAGCTTGTGCGTGCTAATTTGTCTACTTGGGCATTCATAGTTAACTTGGAATCCATGGTGATTCCTAGGTTTTTAACTTCCTTGGATAATTGAGGAGGTGGTCCAAGATCGTCAGGCCAGACGCACAGAGGGTCATAATTGGGGTCTTCTAATTTAAGTAGTATCTGTGTGTCATCTGCATAGTTGTAGCATGTGAGATGGAAATCATTGATCAGATCTGGTAAAGATATCATGTAGATGTTGAAAAGCAAAGGTGAGATGATTGACCCTTGAGGGACCCCTGCTTTTGTGAAGTAGGGTTCGGACGAGAAGGGGGGTGAGTGGATGATATTTGCTCTTTTTTGAAGATAGGAAGTAATCCAGTCGAGAGCAATCCCTTGTATGCCTGCTTCGTGGAGTCTTTGAGTTAGGGTGTCATGGTCAACCGTATCAAAGGCAACTGAGAGGTCCAAGAGAAGTAGTGCATCAACTCCATTTCGGTCGACTGTGTTTTTAAGATCGTCCCAGATTGCCATGAGTGCCGATTCAGTGCTTCTTCCTGGGCAGAATCCAGTTTGGAAGTCTGAAAGTATAGAATTGTCTTCAATGAATTGTGACATCTGAGCGAATGCTGCTCTTTCTATCAATTTGCCCAGGAAAGGTCCATTTGTGATTGGTCTGTAGTTGTTGGGGTCTTGCGGGTCTAGGTTTGTTTTCTTTAATAATGGTCATATGTATGCCTTTTTCAGGTCTGCAGGAAAAGTTCCTGAAGTTAAAGTGTGTAACACCGCTTAGTCAGGGTGCACAGACAAGAATGGAGGCTTTGAAGAAAGAGCTTGAAGCTCACTTACTCTGCGAGCTGGAGTGATGGCACCCAGAAAGACAGTTTGGAGGGTTTGGAGGATGCAGCGGGGCAGGGGGGGACTGGGCAGACCTCTGGTTCCCTGTCCCATGCCCACGTGAGATTCCGCATCCCCGGCCATGCAGCAGCTGAACAGCATGGGTGACACGGTGGCTGGGTTGAGGACACAACAGGGAGGCAAGGGGCAAAAGGTGGAGTGTTGGAGGCGAGGGGCAGTGGAAACGCCAAGGGACTGAGCCGTAGCCCGGGAGTCCTTGAATCTCTCTAAGGCCGGGTCCCCCTTGTCTTCAAAGAGACGGGAGCCATCAAAGGGCATGTCCATAATAGACTGTTGGACATTCCCAAAAAAAACAAGTACGCAACCAGGCATGGCGCCTCAAGGTCACCGTTGTAGCAACTGATCTGCCCAGAGAGTCGGTCGTGTCCAGCCCACATCGGATCGTGAACTTCGCCACATCTCTCCCATCGGTGACAGCTTGGGAGACGATAGCACAGTCCTCCTCCGGTCTCGGTGGCAGAACTTGTGCGACCGTATCCCACAGAGAGTGGGTAGAGCGGCCCAAAAAACATGCGATGTTCACGGACCACAGCGCGAGACTGGAGGAAGAAAACATCTTCTTCCCAAATTGTTCCAGCCTTTTTAAATTCCCTATCCGGGTGTGCGGAAGGGAATGCACCTGAGAAAGAGGAAGCCTAGATGACAAGACTCTCAGGCGTGGGGTGTTGGGACAGGAATTTAGGGTCGTTTGGGACGGGCCGATGGCAGCGTGAGATAGTCCTGTTCACAGGAGCCCCTTTGTTGGGTTTGGGCCAAGTACCCAAGAGGACATCGGTGAGGGCTTCATTGAATGGCAATGGCAATTGTGACTCCCTGTCAGGAGGGATAGTCAGAAATACTTTAGGGTCCACTCTGCTGATGGACACCTGCATCTCCAAACTCTCAGGTCACCTCAGCCTGGTCTTTGTTTTGAGGTTCAAATCATCAAAAATATTTAAGCCGTCGTTCCCAGCTTCTGGTAATGACGACTCAGTGAAGTCATCAGGTCGCTGATTAAAATAATGATTCAATGGGGTCCCTAGATTACAATGATTCAGTGGGCTTCCACCACAGAAGTAAAAAGCTTAAGAACTGCTTTAGAGTGCAAACCGATTCACAATGAGCATTCTCAAAAATACTGAAAAGATTTACTCAATGCACTCCCCAGTAGGCAAATATTATCCCAATTCTCTCTGGGTGCAGATGCCACTCATGGTCAGCTAGATGGAACCTTCTGAGCACATCAGCCCTGACATCTAGGAAGCCTGCCTGATGGGTCGACAGCCAAGGAAGTCCCTTTGATCGTTTAGCCAGTGCCAGTGTCAGAGTGCCTTGTTTGTTGCGGTACCACACGGACGATGAAACTGTCAGTCACAACTTGCATAAGGCTGCACCTGATGGAAGACAGAAGCTGAGCCCACTGAAGGCAGAGGCTCTACTGAAGAGACTGCAAGTGCCAACAGGCAGCCTCAGAACCATCTGGGGTGGAACACAACACTGAGCGGGACAAACTGAGATAATTGGAATGTTCCAGACTCGCTGCAGGAGCGGAAAGAGTTTGAACACCCCACTGTCCAAAGCAGCTCCTGATAAGGGAATCCTATACTCGGGCTGAAGGTGGGATTTTGGCTTGTTAATTAAGAACCTCAGGAAGAAATGAATGGCAAGAATAGTGCCACCATATGCTGAGTGAAAACAAGAGGACCTGAAAAGGCAACGACCGAGTGAAAAACAGGAACTGCAAAGAACGGGACAGAGAGAGAATGTTGTAACCATGAAAAACCGCCTGCAAGACCCACTGGTCTGAAGTAACTGCACGTCAGATTGGCAGATAAAAATCTGTTCTGTACCCTACTGCCTGTCTGGTTCTGCTGAAGGAGGAAACAGCAGCTTGGCAGCGGAAGAAGATGAGGAAGAGGAGTGGCCTTATCTGCCATCAAACACCCACTTGGTGCCTGAAAGGGGCTGAAAAGGCCACCTCCAAATTTGAATTTTTGGTACTGTTGATGGAATTGGCAGGCCCAAGTAGTGGCCAATAGCATGGCTATATTTGAAAGGCTTCATAACTGACTCTTCCAAACAGCCTGGAGCTATCAAAATGTGTATCAATAACAAATCCTTGCATGTCCATACAGATACACATGGTGTGACTCCAGGAGTGATGGCGAATCACCACACTTCTGCTCATTACACAGCCCACACAGTCTGGCGTCCAGACCTGCCCATTTGATGAACTTGGTAATATGTCCATATCGTGGACCATCTGGGCAAATGTATTTTGGAAATCCTCAGGGAAGGCAGGCAATATATTTTGATTGCCACCTCACAGAGGGCAAGAGTGCATTCCCCACCCAACCCCCCAACAAGCATTTAGATACCACAATGCTAAACTTGCAGTGGAGAACACACACTTTGCCAAATGTTTCCCTGTACTTCGATCTGCTGTTAACACAGGGAAAACTAAATGGTTTCTTACTCGTAGGGGTAATTATGCAGCTTGTAGAATTTTTCTGGATTTCCATGCTATGCCTTATTCTGCTATATAGTGGTTGGGTCAGGAATTTCCCAATCTAGTAGTAGTAGTTATTTCTTTTTGAGCATCGACAGTCCCACCACCTTCCTATCCAGACATCACATAATGAGGAAGGAGTAGTTTCCCCTTTTTTATACTTATCATTAGAAAAAAAGACGACTTTACTGCATACTCCTCATGCAGTGTGTTGGTGGCAGAACCAGTTTATAAACATGATGGCATCTTTTATCTTTCCTAGAAAGGTCTTTAAGAAAACTTTGACTGTCGACTCCACCCACAACCTGATGACATCGGACATTCCCAGCTCACCAGGCCCTCAATTTCTTCTCTAAAGCAAATTATTGTAAAATGCGTTCTTTTAACTATTACCCATCAGGTCCAATGAGCACTCAGAAAGTACTGTCTAGATTGGCCTGTCACTATATAAAAGTCCTTAATAAAATAACAAATAGGGAAGGCAAGTGTCTGACAAACCAACACTCCCCAATTTTGTGTCTCTGCGTTTGTTCTCAAGCGCAGCTTGCAATGATTTCAACACTGCCACAATGCGTGTCTCCCCTCCTACCACCAGAGGTATCACCTTCAAATAAAGGAATGCCCCATGTTGACACTCTTTGTTTGGTAAACCTCAAGGAGATGGACACTGATTTACGTGAAATCTGCATGCTCCACAGTCATGTACACATACCGGACTCACACGCTTCATGCAGGCAAAACCACCACTGTAGATTTCACTAGCAAATCTGTGGCCACCCCACCACCCTTGCTGGCGGGCAGTGGCGGCTCTGGGGGAGGGGGGGGGCAGAAGGAGCCTCTGTCCCAGCTCTATTTGTCCCCCCCCACCCCTCGTGCTCCGCCACCCCAGCTGTTGACTGTAGCTCTGTGGCAGAAGCGACACAAAGTGCAGTATTTGAATTCTCCTTGTAACAGACAATGGCCCTCATTCTGACCCTGGCGGTCGGCGGAGAGACGGCGGTCGGACCGCGAACAGACCGGCGGTATTAAAAATGGCATTCTGACCGCGGCGGTCCCCGCCGCGACCGACCGCTACTTCTCCACTCCGACCGCCACGGCGGTCATGACCGCGGGGCTGGAGTTTGCGCACTCCGGCCCGGCGGTCGTCCCAAGACCGCCAAGGGTATTATGACCCTGCCTACCGCCGCGGTTTCTTGCGGGCGGGAACCGCCGTGCGAACCATGGCAGTAAGCACTATCGGGGCCAGGGAATTCCTTCCCTGGCACTGATAGGGGTCTCCCCCACCCCCCACTACCCACCCGAGTCCTCCCCCCACACCCTCCACCCCCCTGCCACCCCCCAGAGGTGGTACGAACCCCCTCCCCACCCCCACCCCGACATGCACATACATGTACCCCGACATGCACACACCCCCAACATGCACATATACACACCCCCTACACACACATACACAACGGGGACACATACCCGCACACATACATGCCGACATGCGCACCTGCCGAACAGCACACATTACCCATAGACACAGCAGCACCCCCCGCCCGAATACACGCACTCACACACTCCCTCTACACACTCACACGCACACCCCCATGCACGCCCACATCACACAACACCCCCCCACCCCCTCCCCTCACGGACGATCAACTTACCTTGTGCGTTGGTCCTCCGGGAGGCGACGGGAGCCATAGGGACGTGACCGCCAACAGAAGACCGCCAACAGAAGACCGCCACACAGAAATGTGGGTCGTAATTCTGTGGGCGGTGTTCTGCTGGCGTGGCGGTGGAGGTTGACCAGTCTCCACTTTCCCGCCGACCGCCAGTGTGGCTGCTGGCGGTTTTCCATCGGAACGCTCCCAGCGGTCAGAATGCGCACAGCGGCACACCGCCGCGGTCGGCGGTCTTCACCGCGGCGGTAACTCAGCGGTCTTGCGAAAAGACCGCCAAGGTCAGAATGAGGGCCAATATGTCCAGCTACCTTTCACCGCAAAGCAGCAATTCATTGAGGTGCTACATGTGAAAGAACACGAGCCTACATATATACAAGTGTGTGCACACACATCTATAGCTTCATATAGATACACATATGCAGTCACATTTGAAATTTTTAAGCTAGCATATAAATTCATATTCTCTCTCTCTCTTCCCCCCCCCCTCCTTTTTAGGTGTCCCCCCCCCACCAGATTTATCTGTGGCTCGATGTGTTCCCCCAACTCCTAACAAGCGTTTGGAAAAGCAAATAGATCTTGCTAATGCCAGAGCGATTGGCTTTGTCAACGTCTTTTAGCCAAGTTGTATAGCGGCATGTCATAGCGTTTTTGTGGGGGGGTGTGAGGGGGGCTTACAGGAGGGACGGAACAAGCAAAAGAACATGCAGGGCAAGTAACACAACCAGCAGGGTTGGAGGAAGGATTGAAACAACTAGAGAGTGTGTGAGTACGAACCCCGAATTAGGAAATGGGGGAAATCTGGTTCAAGTCTCAGCTTTGCTCAAAATCCTGTGATTCTGGGCAAATCACTGCATCTTCCTATGCCTACAAAATAAATGTGACCTTGTGTAGTGCAACTGATGTTCATGTAAAGTGATCCGATACCTACTTTGCATGGATAAAAAAAAATATAGAGGAAAAGGAGGAATGCAGGGGGTGGGTCAGAGGGCAAAAATGGGGGGGAAGGAAAAAGCAATAATATGGAGGGGGAAAGAGAGAGCAATATTGGTAGAGGCAGAGGGTTGCTGGGAGGAAAGTCGGCTTAAAATCCTGTGATTCTTTGTAAATCACTAAGGGACTCACCAGACTGCCAGGGTCACAGTGGGACTGCCGCCAAAGCAGCGGTCTGACTGCGAAAATACGACCGTAGTGAAAGCACCACGGTCAGACTGCTGGCACCGCCTGGCCTGGGGCGCCAGTCCGCCAAGGCAGCGCTGCAAGCTGCACTGCCCTGGGGATTACGACCCCTCTCTACGCCGGCATTTACATGCCTGTTTCACCACCATGTAAATGCTGACAGAGACGGGGCACCGAGGGCCCCCCTGGCCAGCCCTGTCATGCAAATCACTGACTGCTTTGCAGACAGTGAATTCCGTGACAGGTGCTGCTGCACCTGATGCACAACAGCATTGCCGCCGGCCATATTACGAGCCTGTGTCACTGTTGTGTGGAGAAGTGTGGCAGAATGGTTAGAGCGGCAGACCCTGAGGCAGAGATCTGGCCCAGGACCAGGGTTCAATTCCCCCCTCTGCGGGTCTTGGGCTCAATTCCCTTGGACCAGATAATTCTCACCTCGGTGCCTCATCTAATTAATGGGTCCCACTCTGTAACTCTGGGCAATAGCTTGCTTAATCTCCACAGCGGCCCTCACAGTGCTTGGATGCCTGGCTTCACCCTGGGGCTGTCCAGGAGTGGGCGCCTCCCAGGGAAAAGCCAGGAGGGGTTCCACAGCGGTATACGTACAGCGCCTTGAGACCCTAACGGGTGAGTAGTGCACTATACAAGTGCGAAGTTTAAAGTTTTTTTTACAGTTTGTGTGTTTCCAGCTGGGCCAGCGGGCAAAAACTGTGTGCGCCTGCTGGCCCAGCGGGAAGCTCATAATAGGGCCAGCAGGAAGGAGACCGCACTGGTGGTCTCCTGAACTGCGGGAGTTTGCCGGGCGGCCTTTACCGCTCACCAAACCCTTAATGAGTACCTAAATCTCTCTGCACCTACAAAATAAATGTAACTTTCTGTAATTCAACTGGTGTTCATTCAAAGCAGTCCAATACCTAGTTCATGCTTTACGAATGCGCATCAAAAAATTGCATAGAGAAAAAGGAGGACTGCATAGTGGGAGGGGGCAAAACCGAGATGGAAAAAAGAAGGAGGAATACGGAGAAGGAGGGTACGAGAGAGAGCAAAATGGATGCAGTGCTGGGAGGGAAAGGAAGCAACATGGTCAGGGGTATGCATATGAGGGAAGGCCTGAAAACACGAGAACTCATATGGAGTGTTTGAAAACGAAAAAAACAGTAGCACCAAAGCAGGAAGCAGTGGAAGGACACACATACTTGGTTCATGTTCCAGGGGAAGGGTAAACACAAGAATCTATGATGCACGCATGCCTTGACAAATGGGAACAAAGCAAATGAGAGCAATGCTGAAGCTAACGAGTGGAAAGCTATGGGAGGGCTGTAAGCCCAATGAATGTAAACAGATGCATGGAAGAGACAGCACATACTCTGCCCATGCAAGTCCTACAAATCACTCCTAGAGACACTTTTGTCCCTGCTTCCTGGCATAATCCATGAAAGAGAAAGTTGACTACTGTGGTAAATGTCTTTAACTGGAATATAAAATCTAGCTTCACATAAAAATGTAGGCACTTGCTGCAGGTTGAGGGATTCTTGTTGGAAATCCGATACCAGGTAGCAATTGATTCTGAAGTGTTTAGTAATCACTAGTTGCAGCATTCTCTCCAGTTATGCTCTTTGGCCTTAATATTGTGAGATAATTGTTAGAATCAATATGTATGCACCATTTCCTTCAGTTTTTATCATACTCAAGACACTTTTACTCATTCATATTCAATGCACTTTTACTCATTCATATTTCCCTAGGTTTTTCCTGAGAAAATAAACATGCGACGCTTTCCCACAAAATGTTTAATTCAGATTTGGATAGACACTGAAATTAATCATCATTGTAACGGGACTTGTAGTGAGTCCCTAAATTGGCAGAAATCCTTGTCAAGGCTGCTTACGTTATATAGCACAATATGGATTCCGAAGACGAAACCGGTGCATAGAGTAAGCAAACCGGTGAAGGGAAGCAAGTAGTCTGATAATGTTGGATGGGGTATGCTGCACGTTTCTCCGATCCACTCGCTGTCGGGCTGCCAACCTGGACAGCCGTGTTTGCCAACGTCTGCACACAACACTCATACAGTGCAGATGCTAGTTGCTGGAGCAAAGCCACACGGCCCTGGCATGGTAAATTTTTCAAAACATAAATAGTGATCCAGCTATGGCTCGTGTAATTATTGCCTACTTGCCAGGATGCATGTACCACAGCAAAAAGACGGTGTGGGGTTGCCACAACTGCCCGTCCCTCCAAATATTAGTTTCCCTGAAAGTGTCTCCATAAGAATGTGGCTGTACATCACTATATCGAGGGACAAATCATCATCTTGAGGGGAGATGATCACAGTATGTAGATGTGTATCTGAGAATAGTAAATCCATACTTACCTAGCTAATATAATAATAATAGAATATAACGGTAGTCAATATTCCTGTACGATGATATTAAAAACTCAATACAGCCGCAGCACATATAAGAATACAGAAGCAGGTGAGTGACCAGCCACTAACACCCTCCTTACTCTTTTGAATTCATAGTACAGTCTTTTTAATGACAGCCCCAGGCAAATGTACTGCACTATTGCACTTCAGGTACAGGCATTCTGCTAAAATGTGACTCTCCTAACCCCATAAATGGTGTAGTATCCTTGGTAAGAAGTTCTACTATATTCAGAACAAACAGGTAATACAACCATTGTAAGAAATGCTTATTACAAGTATAGTAACTTTGAAAAGATGTGCTGGCACTGTCCTAATAAAAGGGAAGAATTATTGGAAGGCAGTGGATGGATGGTTGTAGGAAATACAACTTGTGCTTGGACCCTATATTTTTTACTGGTTTTAGAACAATCAGCAGTAAAGTACGAGTTATAGTTACCTTAAGGCACAAGCTATAGTTACTTTAGATAACTCTAACTATCACAAGTGAATTTCTATGGTTTTGTACGTTTAAAATGAGGTCCCTGTAACCTTTGTTTTTTTTTCAGTGTATATATATATATATACACACACACATATATACACATACATACACACACACACATATATATGTACACACGTTTTTTGTTTTGATAATAACTTTGGTGCCATTTGATGAATCTTCATGGGATTTCCCCAAGAAAAATATGATGCTCACTTTGGCAGAAAGGTTGGTCCAGAAAGCGCCCTTCTTGTGATTTGGTGTAAATCTGTTCAGTAGTTTTCTAGTTATTAAATGAAAACCAAATTTGTATATATATAGGGACGCAAATCCTCTTTAGATTCTCTGAGGATTCAGATAAAAAGCAAGGCTCTGATTGGCTGGCCACAACCTGACCGAAAAGTTGCGGACTACGTTTTACTTCTCGCAGTGCAGGAGGGGGTGGGAAAAAAACAGTGTAAAAACATATCAGAGGTTAGGATACAGGTATCCTGAACCCATAGGACACATGGAGGGGTCCTTTAGGGACCCCCTCATGGGGGAAAAAATGGCCCCTTTTTTTGGGCTGATGCACGGATTTGAGAATCCTCATCGGATCCTGGGGAATAACAAGGCCCTGACTGGCTGGTTGAAACCTGACAGAAATATTAATGTGTGCATTTAAAAGAAACATATAAATTCACTGAAAGTAAACAAAGGTTACAGGGACTCCATAGTTAGGTGGACGTTTTACCCGTACAAAACCACAGAACCTCAGCATTTAGAGTTATACTGGGACATACTGTTTGGGGTCAAAGCCAACACGTTTTCATGTTTATTTTGTCCTTCGGACAAACAGGCCCAACCCCCTGCAGCACAAACCCTTTGGCTTCCAGTTTACAGAGAAGGGAAATATCTGCAGTTGAGGTAATGTGTGTGTCTATATGTTAATGCTGGTCGAACTTGTATTTATGGTTCATTAATGAAAAGCCTTCATTATTAGGGTGAACGCTGTTAATAAACATTTTAGGGTCACACTGCACTAATGATGGTGGTTTGAGTAAAAAAAATAAGTGTACACACGTTTGAAAAGTTTAACAATATGAGGCTAAGCATAATGCTCTCAGAATGCTCTCTGATTAGATGCAAATGTTTGCAGAAGTTTGTAAGCAAGAGTGATGATTATGTTCTGAAAGAAATTTAGGAAAAAAAGTTCGCTACTATGAAATTTTAAGTGCTGTAAAATATGCTGATGCATGCTAGTATTTCCAAAATATATTCCTAATGGAAAATCAGCGTAGCCATTTTCAACACGATTATGGGAAGCGTGAAAATAAACAAGCACTGGCAAAGCCAATCGATCTGACATTTTTTGTGAGTATTTAGTTTTTGTCAATGCATAACTTGTTTTGACATGGTTTTTGTAACACTGTGGTTGTGGGAGCTGCCAAGCCCTCACAATTGTAACAAACACTGGCAAAAAGAAAAAAGGTTTTTGGTCTCAAAAAGCCCACCTTGCCACCAGTGGTGTGACAAAGACCTTGCAGCCCCTCCAGGGGGCCCCCTCAGCACAGCACCTGTCCTGGATGAGTCTTGGGGGGAGGAGGGACTATGTGTTTTGCTGGGGAGTCCCCTCCAGTTTGGTTACACCACTGATTGCCACAATAGTTACCGGCACTGAGCAAAACTACTTTGTGTGCCAATATGCTCCTTGTGGAAGAACAGAATGTGATCACTCACTGGAAGGCCAGCCGATAGAGACAGAAATGGAAATTTAATACAAACAAAATGTCTTTGTTAATGCCAGACTTAATTAGGGACCCAATTTTTAAAGAAAGTCACAAGTGTACCCATAGTATACGTCTTTGAATTAGTGGCTTTCATTAATTCACAAGAACTTACAGGAGTAGACCAGGATATCGTACTCCTAGAAAATATTTGTGAAATGTATTTTAACACAAGCAAATATGCATGTGTAGATTTGCTCATGTGAAAATCTGTTGAGCATTTACAAGTTCACTTTCCCTCCAACCACTGTTTTTCCCCAACCCTGAAAGAACTTCTTCTTCTGCCATTGTCAGGAGTAAATTTCCAACCTTTCTCATTATGGGAAAAGATTAGAGAAGAGCTGGTGAAAATACTTAAAACATGTAAGTTAGTAGGCTATAAGACCAAAGGCATTCCACCCCTGGTTCTATTGCTTAATGCTTTCTCCAGTCCCAGTATGTAGATCTGCGGGAAATTGGCAAAATAAGGAAATTGCTATTTTAGGGGTTGAAATTGCAGGTATTCAAGTACTACTACAGTAGTAGCCCTGGACCAACCAGAGAGGCTATTATCAGAGCTCTTACATAATGAGATTGCTGCCATAATTTCTCGCCACACTACATGGCACCAAAAGGACAAGTAGATTTGTTTTTACAGGACAAGTAGATTAAAGAAGCAACCTGTCCCATGGACAAGTAGATATTTTATTAAATTCCACACCCTTGTATACTTATCAGAAGAAAGTGTAACTCAGGCCAGAAAGTAACTTTGGGCAACAAGTTATAGTTTCTAAACATAAGTATAACTACAACTACTGAATTTCCGTGGCTTTGTATTGGCAAAACATCAACCCAACCACAACGTCCATGCAACCTTTGTTTTTTTCAGTGAAAAAAAAAAAATATATATATATATATATATATATATATCACAAACACTGGGTTTTCTCACAACCAACGACCAGCTGCACAATGAAAAAAAAAAAAAAAAAGATTGAAGTGATGTTATAGTTAGGTGACCATTTCAGTGACAATGTTTTTTTTTTTTTTTTAAGAAAAAATTACGATCACTGCAATCACTAGGTAAAGTTATCTCTAGGAATTATAGCCTGTGCCCCAAGTTAATTATAACTCGTGATCTGCCATGCACAGTCTTATCATCTATTTTGTAATTTCAGGTGTTGCAGTGATGTTTTAGAACATGCCTTGAGTGGTGTAATATGTGGGGTAATTAGCTGTGCATGGTGAAGGCCCAAGTTCTAGTTACCTTAGGTCATGAGTTATAGTTACTAGAGATAACTGGTGAACTGCAGCTAACCCCCGCAGGCAAGCAACTATATGCCAAAAGCCCTGCTCAGCGTGGGGTTGACAGCAGGGCCTGCAGCCCAGCATCCATCCTATTTCGAGCAGCCAACCCCTACATAACACACTGTCTTTTGGCATGCAGAGCGTTTAGTTGGATTAGCATGTCCTGGCCACTGACTTGGCTAATTTGTCAATAAAAGAGGAGGGGTGCAAGTTTCTCCATTCCTAGGGCAAAGGCCCTAGGATTCCCTAATTCCTAAACCCCTTATTTTTTTTTTATTAAGGGGAGGAGGGGCACAGCAGTTCTCCCTGAGCCTTTCTAAGCCCTGAAGACCCCATCTCCTGGGGCTCTTTTTTTTTAATTAAGGGGAGGGGACATGCGGCCCCATTGCAGAGCCACTATGGATCCTATCCTCTGAAGCCATTTTTGAAAATATTATTAACAGGAGGTGGTGCGCACCCTCCCCTCCATGAGCATTTGCAGCGCTCGGGACTACCCAGAACCTCTCTTTTTTTAAAGCAAGGGGGTGTGCAACCCCTTCCTCGACCCTCTTGGGCTCCAGGCCCAAAGAGCACAAGGCTGCCCTCCCCAGGGCTTTACAGCAGAAGGGCCAAAACATATTTAGAGGGGAGCAATCCTCTCCCCAGGCCACTGCAGGACTCGAGCCTTCCTTTTTTAGTAAGGGGAAGCGGGTGTGAGACCCCCAGCCCCCCAAGCCACTATGGGCCCCAGGGACCCCCATCTCTCAGAGACTTCCATTTTTTTATACAGGGGAGGAGGGTGTGGGCCTCCTCCTCGAGCCAAGAGTGGCCCATGGGATTTTAAGGGTAAAGAGAAACACTGCCCCTCCCCTAGCCTCTTAGGTCCTCAGGAACCCCATCCTCTGGGCATTTGTTTTTATTGAGGGAGTGGGCATGCTGTCCCCTGCCTCAAGCCAATAGTGGCCCAAGGACTCCATCCTTCGGGCCTTTTGTGGGCGCCATGTTGCCTACCTGGGGCACACACACCATTGGGGGCCATGGGTGAAATACCAGGGGTCCCACCAGCTTCCCGGGTGCAACCATAATGGATGCACCGGGAGCCAGCCCAGCACCTGCCCAGACAGAGCAGCTGTTCCGCTTGCTCCCTGCAGGTGGGAGCTCCTTGAGTATCTCTGCTCTCAAGAGCACTGGCAGGGAAACAAAAGTCTGCTCCCACCTGGCAGAGCTTTCCAAAACTCCCACCAGGTGAGAGCAGACTTTCCCTCTCTGCCCGCACTCCTACGGGCAGGGAAACTACTGTGTTCCAGGGGTGGACTCTCCAGGACAGAGTGGGTGTGAGCCAGCCCGGGGGATGGGGTACCCGGGGCTTTCTAAGACCCACGAGGGCAGACTGCCCATCTACTTCCCTACTAATGTATTTTGACCCAAGAGGGTGGGGGCCACACAGCCTATACAGGATCGGAGAGGGAGGGCTGCGTGCCCCCTCTCCTTCGGATTTAGAGTAGTGGCCCTGGGTGATAGGGTTCCGGTGCCTCAAAGAGGCTCAGGGAAGGGGGCACACTTCCCCGTTTGTTTTTCCACTGTGGCCCCAGGCCCAACATATTCCATCTTTGCTGCCTCGACCATCAGACACCCACCGGGTCAGCAACATCCATCAGCAGAATCATTAGCCGCTTGTAAGAATGGGCAGGTTGGATCTATTCCACCGCAGCATTCAAATGAATTAAAGAGTGTTGTGGGCACATCCATGCAATTACCCATAGGTAATGAAGTTGTGGTATCTTTGGCCCCAACCCACAAGAAAGATGGAGGATTGACCCCCTTGCTTCTGGGCCATTCTTTGTATGCAGCTCTTTCGCTACCAGGATGACAGACAGTGTCATCCTTGTGATGCCTGCCCTCAGTGGAATTGCTCCTGCACTGAATTCTGGGTGAGATTCGTGAATTGAAGATATCCCAAGAAGAAACCCAAAAGAAAACAAGTGAGCAGCTAGGCCAACTGAATTTGATTATTCAATCTCTAAATACTCGGATGTCCCAGGCAGAGCAGAGAATCTCGGACTTAGAGGATTTTAAATAGATGACAGACCCTATAACTTTGAAATGACAGTTTAAGTTGACAGAAATTCAATGGAAACTTGAAGACATGGAGAAGCGATCTCGCAGGTCGAACCTGCATTTTGTAGGAGTCCCAGAAGGACATGAGCATCTGAGCTTATCCACAAATATTTATGCCCCAGTGTATCTGCTGAAGAGGTGGATCTTCCGATTAAATGCTCACTGAATGTCTCCTAATCAGGGAGCCAATTTTAACCATCCCCGAACCATATTATCCAACTTGGGAGACGTTTGGATAAAGGAATGGATATTAACCAACATGATTCAAAAGTGAGTGTTTCATACAAGAGATAACTTCTCTTTCAGTATTTTGTCCGGCATGTCATCTGCTGCAGCTCGTTGCAGCTGGGGATTCAAGGGGATGATCGACACGTTCAAATCATTAGGCACTCCAGCAGGCATCCTTCAACAGGCAAAACTTAAAGTGTTATAAAAGGGGCAATCACACATTTTTCAGACTGTGAAACAAGTCAGGCCAATTTTGGACCAAATTCACCTGAGCTGAGTTGAGCATTTATACCATGGGGGAGAATCTTTCCTATCAGCCTTTGTAAGGAATCATAGTCTTTGTGGTACTGTGCGGGGGGGTGGCTGGGTGATGCATTTATAGGCACCAATTTTTTAGCATCTGTATTTGGATGACTGGGGGTGACAGCTTGGAGAACACTCAGCAGTTTAATCTTCATAAAACCTGTCCCAGGCACAATTTCAGGGTGCCACAACTCTGGGAAGGGAAGTGTCGGGAAGATTGGGGATGGGAGGTTCTCAGCGGAACAAAGTGCAGAATAAGCAAAAATCTTTAAGAGAACTGTTATGGATTAAGCTGGATTTGGCCAGGATAGATCCTTGGAGAACAGATCATCCTGCAGCTAGGGACTAGACATGTTTTTAAAAGCGATTCCATACTGCATCTCCCATCGATTATTTCTTGATATCACCTGGCTGGGGAAGAACTGGGTCTGGTATTTTTTCAAATCCTTTTTCTGACCATTCAGCTCCATATGTCAATCTTATAATCAATAGTGTAATGGAGAGGGTAACCAGATGGACCCTAGTTAGGTCTCTTCTAACAGAAGAAGGATAGGTTGATAACATGCGGACAGCTCTACTAACGTTCTTACAAATAAACCAGAACTCTGGGTCAAGCTATGCGATCTGGGCAGCATGTAAGGCCTTTATGTGAGGTGAAACTATCGCCCAGATAGCTTGCCAAAATAGAATCTGACAAGAAGAAACTGAGACACTCCAACGAAAGTTTGATCTCACTAGGAAGGAAGATAATATGTTAAAGACTGCCCAATCTCACAGTAGATTAATAAAAGCTAGTCAACAACTAAATGAACTGTTGGACAATAGCCCTCTCTGAAGGGTCACCCCAAACTTTTTGCCTTCCTCCTCCTCTTTTTCTGAACTCGTTTTTTGTTGGCTTTAGGACTCTGGGCTTTTTACCACTGCTAACCAGTGCTAAAGTGCATGTGTTCTCTCCCTAAAACATGAGAACACTGACTCATACCCAATTGGCATGGTTAATTTACCTATAAGTCCCTAGAAAGGTGCACTAAATGTGCCCAGGGTCTGTAAACTAAATGCTACTAGTGGGCCTGCACCACTGATTGTGCCACCCACATAAGTAGCCCCTTAACCATGTCTCTGGTCTGTCATTGCTAGGCCTGTGTTTGCAGTTACACTGCCATTTCGATTTGGCATTTAAAAGTACTTGCCAAGCCCTAAATTCCCCTTTTCTTACACATAAGCCACCCCTATTGTATGCCCTAGGTAACCCATAGGGCAGGGTGCTATGTAAGCAAAAGGCAGGACATGCCATTTTACGTTTTACATGTCCTGGTAGTGAAAAACTCCCAAAGTTGTTTTTCACTACTGTGAAACCTCTCATGAGCCAGCATTAGAAATGTCCTTATATGTTTTTATGTGGTCAATTCTGAACTGAGGAATAGACTTGTCAAATTTGGTGTGGTTGGAATGGTAGTAAGAAATCCTACAGACTGGTGAAGTTAGATCCTACATTACTATTTCAGAGATGCCACTTTCAGAAAGTAGGTATTTCTCTGTACTTACTGCCATCTGTGCCTTACAGCCTGTCTCCAATCCATGTCTGGTCTGTGCTGGTTGACATCTCCCCTTGTGCATTCCACCCAGACAACCAGAAGCACAGGACACTGAGCTGCATCTGCATTCATCTGTGTACAGATGGGTTTCACTGGGCAAGGAGGACAGGAGGGGTGGAGGGGCTTTCTCTTATACTTCAAAGGCCAGTGGCCTACCCTCACACAAAGGACTGCTAACCCGCACAGGGCTCCAGGCAGACAGATGAAACGCATGCCTCTCGGCTGAAAAATCACCACATAACTTACTAGTTCAACGCAGCAACTGCTCCTTCCTACCAGCGTGTTCTGGATTTTCCACACATCGTCCCTGGGCATACAAATATCCATGTGCTACACTGAGGAACTAAGGCTGCACTCCTGGAAATCAATGCATCACCTTGCCATGTGGAAATCATTGATGCATAACCTCTGCAGTGTCTGAAAAACCAATGCATCAATTTATTTTCTGGTGAATCTTCTCCTCTGTGGGCCCTCTGTGTTGGTATTTTTTACGCATCCCAGGTACTGTGTCTTAAAAGGATGCAACCACTGATTCTTGTTGATTAACTCATTTAAACCTTTTAAAAGTGATATCTTGACTTGTGCATATTGGATTTTTGTCATTTTGGTCTTATTTTGTTCAGATAAATCATATCTATTTTCCTAAACTGGTGTGAAGTATTTTTGTGTGGTTTTCACTGTGTTACTGTTTGGGTATTGCACAAATACTTTACACATTGCCTTCTAAGTTAAGCCTGCCTGCTCTTTGTCAGAGGTCGAGCACAGGATATTTTAGGTTGTGTTGTGACTTATTCTGACTAGGATCGTGGTCTGTCCATGGACAGGTGCATACCTCTTCCAACTAGAGACACAATTTCCAAAAGTATCACTTTGTTCTATGTATTATTTTAAGTAAAAAAACAGCTGCCAGAGAGTATACAAGGAGAGTGAACATACTGGGTGCCTCCTAGAGTGGTCAATTAAAAAAAAAAAAACATAGTCAAGGGATTATTCGAACTATGTATGATTCAACAAGTAGAGGGGTTATGTCGGACAGCGAACTAATAAGATGAGTTTTTTAGATCCCTGCCTGAACTGTGATCTCATAGTGATCCCGCTCATGTGATTTGAATACATTGATCAAATGGTACGGACGTTCCTTTGGCAGGGTAATAAACTTTGCACAAGATTCGCTATTCTCTAACTCTCTGGGGAGGATGCAGGGTTGGGGATACACATATACTGAACTACTATCAGGCAGCATGTCTTGACTGGCTAAATAGGGTGGTCACAGATAACGCTACTTCTATCTCCCGATATAGATGTTGTTTCTAGTTGTTTCTACCTACAGAAAATGTTTATTGAGGCAGGAGTACAACTCCCCGCATTTCTTAAAATACCGAAACTTCCTAAAAAGTCTTGTTATAAATCCCCTGCTGCATTGGTCAAAAAATTCTTGCAAATTCAAGTATGTTACCACTTTCCCTTGTCTTTGAGAAATGCTAGATCAGTAGATCTACATTTATTTCGAACAGCATTAAGAAAATGCCAGGTGGGGCTATCATTGGTTCGAAAAACTTTTATTAGCAGGTGAATCAAAACATGACAACAGATACTATCAGAGGAGCATAATTTCCCAAATGATCTAAAATTGTCATATCCTCAGATCTCACAGCATCATCGGGGTTATATGGTGGCCGCAAACGGGATCAGCAAGCATAATAATAAGGCGCATTTTGCAAAAAAACCTGTGTAGTCTGGGTAATTGGTATGGATACTGTATTTATACACTCACAACAACACTGCACATGTGGTATTCAATTCCATCTCATAATATATCGAGGGGAAGCTCAACTGTTGGATGGACTAGATTTAATCAAATGTCATATAAAGCCCTGCAGGGTTCTAATTTCAAACGTATTACTTACTTTTCTAAATAGGCTGTGTACTATACCCTGTATCATCTGCAGAAAATGTTCCCAGCCACATCGGCTTGGTGCCACAGTTGTAATTTTCTTTGCGGTGACTAGGTCCATATGGGCTTTCTCTGTCCCAAACTATTTGAGTACTGGAATACAATGTATTCTTTATGAGCGACAAGCTACACGTCAACATTCAACCAGACCAGCGGGGAGCTTTGTTTGGGATTTCGCCTACCAATTGCCAATTTGATCTGTGGGAGCAACATTTTTTTTATTTGTTCTCTCGTGGCCAAATCATTGATCCTGCAAAAATGAAATCCCCAAGCCCCCAGACATTTGAGGGATGACCAAAATGAGGCAGGTTCAGAAACTAGAAGAAACGAAAGCACTAGGGGTTGGGGTAAGGAGGAAAACAATAGGCATCTGGCAACATATGAGGGGAGAGAAAGGCAGTAGCTTATCAAATATTCCGATTTGCACAGCTACATTGAATGAATGAACTAAATTATTTTTTCTGAATAACGAATTAAGGAATGACTTTTCTGTATTTGTAAATGCTTTGTCGCATTTATATACTTTTCAGTGATTGTGTGCATGATTGATTAATTAAAATAATGAAAACCAATTCTACCATTAACATTCTAACCCATGTTAGACCAGTAAATTAAAATGAAACTAATAAAAAATGTAAACAAGTTGCACACTGTGTGAAATATGGAGCAAGTGGTCAGACAGCACTCTATTGCTGTGGAGCCTTTGCTTAAAACAATATCATAATAATAATAATAATAATATAAAAGAAAAGACAGGGGTGCGAAGAGTCTGAGAAAGGAAACACACGCACTCCCTAGAAGTGCTTAAACCTATCTTGAATAGTCCTCTCAAGAATTTAGTAAAGGCATGCAACCCATTCAGTCAGAACACTGGGACCAAAATGCTCCTGGATGTGACACAACAAGTATAGGGAGGAAAACTGTCAAATCAGGAGAGCACATCTGAAATAGACAATAGACGAATCAAATTCAAAGAATTCAGCAAGAGTCTGAGAAGAAACACTCGACATATATTGCAAACAATAGATCCGACGAAAAGACAGCTGGAGCTGTCAGTACTTGAAACTTTAAAAGGAGCTACATCTATAAAGAAGCACAAACTTTGTAAGAACACTATTTTGCCTGCCAGTGCCATTATGAGTTAACTTTTAGCCCCTTTAGAAAAGTGTGTATTTGTCCTCTCAAGAAGATTTACTTCATCTGATTGAGATTACATATTAATCAACACCTAATGCTCGTCTATATAGTTGTTTGATCGACCCATGGCTTAGTCCTGTAGGGATCAATTAGTCTCCCTCTGAGCATGGCAGGGCGATGTAATAGCAAGTTTAATAGAAAACGATTTACTCGCTATGCAAAATATATCACGCCTTTAAAACAGGGCAACTATTTAGAAAACCACAGATATATGGTTAATACGGATTGGAACCAGCACCACTTCTGCCGCGCTAACATTTGTACACAATAATGTGAGCACGTCCTGGTCCATGAGAAGGAGTAGATACAACAATTTGAATAAACATATCTCTTTGTCAAGGCTGAGTTATTTATATAATAAGCCATAAGTAGTAGGAAGGGATACCTTTAATCATCATATTAAAAGTGACAGTTATCCCTCCCTGGAAGTGACATCACTTTCGTGACTTCCGGTGTCCCTGAGAGCCCTTCCCGGAAGTGCCATGTGTGTAGGGTGTGTCACGTGGTTTGTGACCTCGTGTTGTTGTAGAGTAGCAACCGTCCTTTTTGAACTGTGGCATATAAGGAGCTGGTTAGAGCCATCTGCCAAACCTTGAAACATTGCAGAAACAGTTTGTCAAGGCTCCATGAAGAGATACAATCCGCTCGCCAGAAAAGCCGTCTCCTTAGGGGCCCTGAACACTATTGGTAGATATTACCGGCCCTAACACCTCTTACAATGGATGGGCATGCACAACAGGCTGTCCCTGATGACAGGGATACCAATGTTACCGGTTTTCAAGAGGAACTTTGCCAGCGGCTTGAAAAGCTCAATCTCAAGGATTTGACTAACCTGATATCCCCTATTAAGGGGGACAGCAGCGACAGCGAGGCCTCGAAAGATGAATTACGTGTTGCAGTTAACTTAATCTACATTGAAGATGTTGAAGAGTGTGTAGCACCGCCGAATTTTCCCGTCTATGAAGACATGTGATTCCAGGAGGACCCCGATCCAGAGGCCGTTGTTGTACAGCCGGCCATTGTAAACTCCGACGATGCTTCTACCCCAATGGACCTCTGCGACTCGCAAGATTTTGGAGGAGTCTCTGAGTGTAGCGAGAATGTTGAGGTTAGTAAAACTCTATAGATATTTTTTTCATGTGTACTCTGGGATCATACTTTTAACTAATAATTTGTCTTGTGCTTTCTGTTTGAACCGTAGAAAACAACTGGAGAAAGAGAGACTCTAGAGTGGTTCGCGCCAAAGGTTTACGACGTATGCTGTTCCAGACAGTCTGAAAGTATTACAAGCCAGAACAAAGAGCCTCGTAAGAAATGTGTTTGCACCTACTCTAGCCGCGATTTTGAAAAGGAAACTCCGGGGGTGCCCTATGACGCCATATGGCCGGTTAAAGGTTTTGCAGCGACCGTTGTGAACACGTGTGTTAAACGGGACTATTATGACCTGTGTTACGGGCATAAAATTAACGAACCTCAGCAGGCGGATCATGATTGTCTATACAAGTCGTACACTACAAGAACAAATCGCCACATTTGTAGTCGGCTAGACCCTCACAGGGTATATAATTTTTTAAGGGTGGGGTACGGGCTGTCAGCTGTGAAGAAAGGTGTCCACGCTGATATGATTAAGGTCTTGGCAGCGGCTGTCAATGAGATCCAATACGCTGCTGAGCCCTGCTCAAAACTCGAACGTATGCAGGGGCTGTGTCCCCATTTTGACAAAAGCACGATAGAAAGGGTTATAGAAAGACGAATGTGTGACATTTATTATTAAAACAGAAGAATTATGTCTTTAGCCCCACAAAAGTTGTTTTAAAAAGCAGACCACAACTGTGTTACTTATCGTTCCATACTTACTCACTTTTAGGCGGTGAATCCGAGTATCGTGGTGCAAGATGTCTATGAGTTACACCCGGGCTACATCTATATCGGGAGATTGATATTTGTGTTGGTTAAAGAAAGAATAGCTGAAATACACCCTTTGACTCTGCGGTATCTGAACATTTTGGAACCTTCGGCCTCGTTGCAGTGCAACAGTCAATTGTGTATCGCCAAATGGTGTATCAACGCCCAGCTACCCGCATCTGTTAAATGCCGGAACTCTGACAAAGATCACGCTCGCGAGTTTAGACTTTCACCATTGACTGGGCTACACGGGGCTTTGGAGCACATGACTGAAGATTATCTCACAAATAAAGGTTCTGTATTGTCCGCCCTAGAACTGTATGAACTGTTGAATTCTGTCAGTATCCTGAGCGTTTAGAGTTATAGGCGTGGGGAGCGGGAAGTCATGTCTAGAGCTATTGAGAGTATAGCTATAAAAATATCAAAGTTCGTGACGCTTAGGTCGACTAAAAGGACCTGCTCTGAGTAACATGTGTAACGTGTGTTTTACTGTGTATACGCCAGGAAAAAGGCCCCAGTGGTCCACAGCTTTGACAGTTATAAGCTATGTACCACAAAATGTCAAATACACGCTGTCTATGTAGTCCTGCCACACTTATGTTTTTTATGTTTAATAAAATGACTTTACACAAAACATGCATCTTTCATTTCATGGTGATGGTGGGTGACAGCATGACGGATTCAGCTTTAAGGAATCTTTATTACGATACACAGGGGGTTGGAAGCTTCGGAGGCTCCGAAGCTCTATTTAGAAGGGCTCAAGCTGAAAATGAATCTGTAAACCGTGCCGGTGTGAAGACTTGGTTAGCTGGGGAAGAGGCTTATTCGCTCCACAAACGGGCCAGGAGACAGTTTAAGAGGAGGGCCACCGTTGTTAGCGCACAGCTCGATTATCAGTGGCAAGCTGACATAATCAGTCTTCAAGATCTAGCAAAACATAACAATGGCTCCATGTATATATTAACCATCATTGACGACTTGTCGAAGTACGCCTATGCAGAGCCGTTAAACGATAAAAGTGGTACCAGTGTCACCGTCGCTTTTAAAGACATCTTCGCTAGAGGGCGTGTACCTCAAAAACTACAAACAAACGCCGGAAAGGAATTTTGAAACAAATCTTTTCAGAAAGTATTAAAGCAACACACTGTTCAACATTTTGTAATGCACACAGAGGTAAAAGCAGCGGTTGTAGAGCGTTTTAACCAAACTTTAAAGTCAAAGATGTGGTGATATTTCACAGCCAACAACACCTACAGATGTTCTACAGGCTTTTATAGATGTTTATAACTCCACCTACCACAGGACAATCAAAATAGCCCCCGTTGAGGTAACGAGTGATAATTTGTTAATGGTGTGGAGAACTGTGTACGGGAGTCGGCTTGCGTCGAAGGTCAAGAAACCGGCTTTAAAAGAAGGGGATCATGTCAGGGTTTCAAAGTTGAAGGGTGTCTTCACCAAAGGCTACCAACAGACATTCAGCTACGAGATATTCATAGTGGAAAGTGTTGAGCTTAAAGAGGGGGTACATATTTACAGGTTAAAGGAATACGATGGTGAAAAGGTAGCAGGCGTCTTTTACAGCGAAGAGTTACAGAAGGTTCCCTACGATCCGAACCGGGTGTACAGGGTTGAAAATGTTCTGAAAAGGAAAGGGATCGGTGCCAGGAGACAGGCGTTGGTCAAATGGTGGGGGTGGCCCGAGAAATCTAACAGTTGGGTTCTGGCCAGCTCGCTGCACGGTGTGTGAGGTCAAGCTGTAAGTGCCGAGATGGAGAACTCACCTTTTTATATTATGCTGCCATCCAACACTTCGAAGGACATGTTCCCCAGCAATCAGATTTCTAACTATACGGTGAAACTGGCAAAGCCGGTGGATTTGAAAGGACCCTGGGTGGTGGCGCTAACGGAGATACAGTTTCCTAGAACTTGGAATACATTTACAAAGCCTGAGGTTAAATTTCATATAAAGAGCACTCAGGACGCCCTGAGTTTTCCCCAGACTTTCCCACACGGCTATTACCCAACCATAGCGTCGGTGGTCGATGCCATCAACAAATCTATAAACACTGTTTAAGAGTATGCGAATATACATCTGGTGTCGGATTACGTTAGAAGAAAAGTCTTTCTTAAAGCCCCGAGCTTGATACCAGGTTTACCTGTACTGGTAAATTACAGCAGATTTTTGGGACCGTGCAGCATGTGCAAAGACAGGTGGATCCAGACCCTACATGCCCCGATATTAACGGCGGATTTTATACACTCTACGTGTATAGCAACATCATAGAACCGCAGAGGGTCGGGGACAGTTATTCACCATTGTTGAGATGGGTCCCTGTGCAGGGCGAAAATAACACAATGGTTAATATGCAACATCACAAACTCAACTATGTGGCAATTTCTAAAAAACATTTTGACACTATAACCATCATGGTGTACAACGATCAGTCGGAACTGGTGGCCTTTAAATACGGGAAAGTTATTGTTAAGCCTAATTTAATTAGGCTGTTGCGATGGTCATCATGAAATCCTACGGGGATCCCTCTATGTACGGGAACTATTATAGAGTTCAGGCTGGCTATGGAGGTCCTCCACCCTACTTTCAATGGGCAACTGTTATGTACGGGGCTGGTTTGGGGGATTCTTACGGAGCCTGTTTAGGCGAGCCATGCCCTTTTTGAGAAGAGGGTTCGAAATTGCAAAACCTCATGTTAAAGCGGCTGCTACGAACATAGCCCAGGACTTCGTGTGTAGTGTAACGTCGGCTGTCGCCGAGCATATGAACAGACAGCCCCAAGGAGGAGCTGGGATGATGTACAATGCGCGTGCTGGTGTTAAAAAAGGAAGCGAAGGGCTTTTGAGGCATAGGGGGCCACCAATGCCCTTTAAGAAGCGTAGGACTAATTCAAAAGACCCACACAAAAGAAGAGCCGTAAGATGGAAGAGATCTTCCAAGAAGAAGAAGAGAACACGTTCTAGTGTGAATATTTTTTAAAGCAGTGGTCATGGCCTTCATACACTGTGCATCGGGTGAGTGCGCCAAATCTGAGTTAGATCTGTTTTCTCTCAAACCCACACAGACCAGCATTGAAAACAGTTTTTTCATTGAAGTGTCGCCTATGGCCGCTCTGACGCCGCTTGCACCGATAGAGTTTTATGTGTCGGGGTTCACGGATATGTACCTGAATCTCAACAACACTCTTCTGCACCTCGTCTGTAAAATAACCAAAGCTAATGGTGCCAACATCGAGGCTTATGCTAGAGTGGCCCGATTGCCTACCCCATCGCAACCATGTTTAATCAAGTGGACATTAACCTAGGTGATCGACTCGTCACGCAGAGTGATAACATGCATGCCTACAGGGCCTACATAGAGAGTATTCTAAATTACAATCGTGACGCGCTGGACACACAGCTTTCAGCGGGGCTCTTCTACAGAGATACTGAAACGCATTTGGAGAACACGGCTTTGGACGGGGGCAACAAGGGTTTTAAAAAAAAGAGCCAGCTTCGTCGCCGACAGTAGGCAGTTTGACCCCCTGGGGCGCGTACATTCAGACCTTTTCTTCCAAGACAAACTGCTAGTCAATGGTATAGATCTTCAGATCAAACTTAATCGTAACAAGGACGCTTTCTGCCTCATCAGCGGTGATGAGGAGCAGTATAAACTGTTTATATTGTCCGCGAGCCTGTTTGTAAAGAGAGTGAAAGTGTCCTGAGCGTCAGACTGGCCCATGCAGAAGCTTTACAATTATCGAACGCCAAGCACGCCATTGAAAGAGTGTCTCTGAAGATATTCAGCATTCCCGCCGGTACCCGATTAACGCAGCAGCAGAATCTATTTCTGGAACAATTACCGAAACTCATCATCATAGGGTTTGTGGACAATACAGCTTTTATCGGCCTTTACAACTCAAACCCTTTCAACTTCAAACACTACGATATCAAGTAGGTTCACGAGGGTGCCGTGATACCCGCAAAACCCTTCAGGACGAATTTTGGAACATCAAATTTTGCCAGGGAATATCTCGCTCTGGTCTCGATAACGGGGTAAGGTCTACGACAAAGGTATCCGGGACGGGTGAGGGCCCTAGGTCTTGAGGCGCCATAGAGGGTACTGGCTGCTATTCAGCATCTGGGGTATACAGAGTAAGTTTGTGTATTTCAGAGGTTAGTTGCTTGTAGTACTGTAGAAGGTTTTGAAGGGCTCCTGAGTAAAGCCCCGCTTTGTCGTGTGGTTTTAAATCAGTTTGGTTCAAAATGGCTTTGATTTCAGCGTTGAGAGGCTGTGTTTCGTTTTTGCGTATGTCCCAGACATCAGTGGTAGAAGGGCCCAGATGTTCCAGCTGTTGCCGGGGTACAAGGTACATTTTGTGAGCGTGCTCCATCAGGGCCTCGACAGTAGCCCTGTGATTAGGGGTATAGCTATACCAGGCAGCGACCCTATAAAACCACCAGACTATTTGACCAGTTTTCTTTTAGAAAGGAGCAATGCCCTCTTATTGCTGAGCTTCTTAATAATGTGGCGCTTCTTCTTCAGAACGCGGAACTGGCTCGTTGATATCGGGACATTACCTTTTAGGGTGTTTAGGGCTATTTCTGAAATGGCTGTCACTAAATTGTCCGAGGCAGTGCAATGTATGGCTTTTCTTTTCGAGGGGCTGGCTGTGATCAGCATTATTAGGAGGCCTAAATTACGCCGCAGCCTCGCAGACATTGTGGGGACCTTATATTACAAGGTTTAGAGTGTAAATGTTATAAAAGTCTTTTTACTTGTTCTTTTTATAGGTTTGGGCCCTGTTTTAGGCGTGTAGGTGACTGGGAAGTCAGGTGGTAGTATACCTGCACGCAGTCTGTAGTCTTCTAGAGTGTTGAGTTTTAAATCCACCAGTAAGTAGCCGTGGGGTTTTGCTGTAGCATCGTTAAAGGCCTCCACGAAAAACGGTGTGTTTCCGGGGTTCATTTGTTTTGCTATAATTGATATCTAAAGCTTGTCTCTGTTTTTTTTTAAATGAGACCAGGTATGAGGCGTTGAGAGTTATGGATCAGCTGCTCTTACCCTTGTAAAACAAGTTCTGCACTATATAGCATATGCTCAGATTACGGTGTGAATATTGAGTAAAAGCCCGCTCAATCTCAGGGTGGTCCCCGCCTTCACACATGAGATCGTCCACCACGATCATGTTTACAGGTTGTTTAGGTAACAAGTCATCGTCGTTGAGATTACCGGGGATGTCTTCTATAAACCAGATGTGTGGGAACTTTAGGGTGAGCTCTGTGTAAAGATCCTACCAGCAGGAATAAACGATGTTGTTAGGGTTCTGAGATAAAACACCCGGAGCGTTTTCTAGCAGTTTCTATATAAAAAAACTTTTACCTCTATTGGAGGGACCTGCTAAAATGCAGGAAAACGGGTGTTGTAGCCTTGAGTCCATATCGGGTGGGGTTCGAGCCTCTAATGTCTTTTAATAACCGTAAGGCAGTGTTTTGTAATCATCTGTGAGAACCCATTTGTCAAACACTACTCAAGGTTTTATACAACGGTTGGGTTGTAATTTCCCACTTTTTCTTGGACCTGACTATGCTCGGGTGGTGTACAACTGGCTTTGCTATTTTTGTGATCGCTCGAGGCGTAGTACTCGTCTACCAGACCCTTCAGACTGTCAAAGTTTATTTTAATCGTATTGTTGATGTTTAAAGTGATACCTTTGACTTTCATGCAAACCTTGTTGTTTGAGGTCTTATAACTGTACGTCTTAGGTCCTGATGAGGTAAATTTGAGTATATACTCCTCCTTTTCAAGCTCGCTGGTCAAATCCCCTAGATAATCACTCAGCGGAGGATCTTCATCACCCTCTTTACTCACAAAAATAACAGAGTCAGTGTCGTGGTACAAACAACGATCTTGAAGCTTGTCCTGCAACCTGTAAAACTCTAGCCGGGCATGAATGGTGGTGAAGCACGCTATAAAGATGTTTATATTGTTACAAGTTGTGGGGTACTCTTTGGCGTATTTCCAACATACAACGGCCGTCTCGTCGTCAATAAATTCACAACTGGAAATGTCCTAAGCCGTTGTGAATATATACTTAAAAAGCTTGTCTGGATCTGTGACGATGGATGTGTTTGACAAATTGGTACGCTGTGCGAATTTTCCCCACAAGGAACTGAGACAGAGCTTAGCTAGCTGACGGCGGGCGGGGTTAACCTTAATGAACACAGGTCTCAGTTTAATACCCTCACGAGCTTTGTAATCAGCGATATACTTTTTCTTTGAGGGCTCATCGACACACCAGTCTGGATACCCCGAGGCCTCCTGTTTGTCTCTGACAAACAAGTTGATGTACTAAGAAAAGAGCTGGGTGGTGATGTTTGGAAAGTGCCAAATTTCCAGGATTTTACCGAGACGATACCCTTTCTCGAGGGCCGTCTGCACCTCGATGGTACACACTGTCCCCTCCAGCAGCCTCTGCTCATCACTATGCATGCATTCGCTAGTCTGTTTACTTTCAGCGCAGGTTCGGCATAGGGGGTACATTAGCTTACCGTTGACTCTATACGGGAGCACCCGAAAGTAAAGTTTCCGCGGAGGGTGAATCTGGCACTCAACGATTCCAAAGTACTCTTTGAGAGGTTTAAAGTTCCTGTATATGATCGTAGGATGTCCCACAGGGTACAACTTCACCTTGTTCACAATTGGATACAGACTAGTGAAGTCGTAGTAGTGTATTTTCTCACCCGGCCCAGCTACGCGGTACAATTGTATGGCATTTGTACGACCTCCGAATAAGGCGTCACGGGGTTCCAAAGGTGAAGGTAATTGCTGACTCCTAATAAAAGTGCCCAGTTCACCATCTTTCGCTAGCTCTGTTACCCACTCATGTTCCCAGAGAGTTCTCAGAACAAAGCCACAGCTCTCAATATATTGCGCCTTCGCCAGAGTCCAACAGTGCAGATGTTCAAACGTGGTGCCCTGCAGTCTATTAAACTCAGGAGGTTTGTAACACCATGGACACCCGTAGTAAAAGCAACCGTTGAACTCAAAGGCGGTTGGCACCCTGTTAATTAATGCATACCCATCTAGGTAGTAGCGACCCAAACGGTATGCGCCGCCCTGCAAAGCGTGCTGAATGAAGATGTTCTCATTCGCAGAGACGTACATGAGCCACTGAATAGACGGGGTGGAGTAACGTTTCTGTTTACTGTCATAGAGGTCAGGCGGTACTAAAGCGATAGTTCCATACAATGAAAACATATGTTTATCAATAGACATACACATTGAAGCGAAAGTAATGTTTTGAAAAGGGTCCAGGTATTCAGGTACATATATTTTTTTTTTACTCTCGCGTGATTTGATTTAAATAAAACTGACCCGCTTCGTCATCGTCACCACAGGGTCTCTGAAAAGGTTGCATGCTTTTCGCAATATCATAACATCTGCCTGACAGTAAGCTTTCAATTTGGTTTGAAAATGAAACCATTTTTCATGGTTTTCTTCGTACCACTGTAGAAAACTCTCTTTTTCAGAGGGCATCATGTACTCGTAACCATAACTGTCGGGTGGAGGCATAGGGCCGCTATAATTCTGATTCGCCCATGTGTTAAAAAGTGAGGGAAATAACCTTTACAACCTTCAAAACCAAAGGCTTTTGGCAGCTTGCTCAACTTCATGGGCAGAAAATTCAAGGTGTCTATGAACCTAATGTCAAAAGGCACAACCTTTAGCAACATTAGTTTGGAACGTTGGGTAATGAGATTAATGGGCAGCTTTTCACGTATCAGGTCGCGGATAATGAAGAACGAATCGTATGCTTTGGAGTTGTGAGCCAGAAATGTATACTCCTGGTATCGTGGTTGCATGAACGTGTTGAGGAAATCATTCACGTATGACCGCCCTTCAAACTCCCAGCTCCCATCACCTGTTAAGATGGTGGGCGTAAATACAGTTTGGCTGGTGCACCCCCGTCTCTTGCGTACACTCTATATCAAATACGATATAGTCTTCTGGTGGTGACTTCTGAGCATGGAACACAAGTGGGTTGTTCCGGCTTTAAAAGCCGCTGTACACCTAGGACATTGCATACCTTTACAGTTGTGTTTGACAGGCTTGTAACGACCGCAAACCCCACAGTCCGCTTTACGAACACACTGGGCTAGGCGGATGTGAGTGTTTAAGCAGTCTTGTGACCGACAAAACAGCTTGCACGTTGTGCAGTACACTTTCTGAGTATCGTCATTGACACAGCCGTCCCTTTGACACAATTTACAGTGTAATTCACACTGATGTTTGGTCCGATTGTTGTACATGTGATCGCAATGCTCACACACATACTTGGCACCTAGAAAATCCTTCATGTTCAAGACACCGTAACAGTGGTTTTCATGATGTAGCACATACACAGTCTTGTTTTTCACACCTTCATTGGTAGTGAAGTACTTCCAAGAATCATCGTGGTATAGAACTTTTACCGTCACAGCAAAGTGGTTCTCAAAAAGTCCCAGGTCCCCAAAACCAACCATTCTGTCAGACGGTAGTTGAAGCGCCTCATGGGCTCTACCGCCATCGACATATTAACGGCGTCTGGGGTAGAGTGGTCCACCAATAAGCCTGCAATGCTTGCTGCCAGACACATATTGGTAACTCCGGTATTAAAATTGAGCAACCAACGAGATTTCTTGCTGATGATTTTACTGTACATAACGCTCTTTAAGGTTCTGGAAGCACCACCCTCGCGACCCCTAACAATGAGGGCGATGATTCTAAAGGACCCGTACGCCAGTAATTCAGCCTTGCTATGTAAAAGTTTAGATAGGTTTTCTAAAAACATCACAGCGTCAAACACATCCTGAGACGACCGTCTGGTGAACAGGGGACTATTGAGACCCTGTCCCTGAAAACGCATCTTAAAGAAATCATTAGGCCCCACATTGTGTAACAATCGTTCGATTAGCGTTTGCACAGCCTGATGTATAGCTATAACGCCATGATCTGAGGAGTGTAGGCGATCAAGGTTAACAAACCTAAACTCCTCATAGTGCTCTGTAGCGTTAAACCGCTCTAAAACGCAAATATACCGTCTCACACTTTCCATAAATACTGGTTCTGAAGCCTCAGCATGAGAATTACTGGTTGTTGGAGAGCTCGCGGGGGTATCAACCAAAGGTAGGGAGCTATGGTTAGCTGCAGGTGTGTTTTTAGACCTTCGGGTAACACAGAGTCTGGCTTTCTTTAACTTTTGTATTACAAGCTTGCGTTTTCTAGCGCTACCAATCCACTTTGGCTTTTTATGGGTCCATCTGGTTTTTGGTAACTGTCCCCCGCCGATCTGAACAATATTTGGGGTTTTTACAAGTGGTGCCACTGACACGTCACCTACTGTGGGTGGGGGACCTTCAGATTGTTTAGGGCTGAGACTGCTCTGACCATCACCCCCAGGGGGCCTGTAAATACCATCAACACCTCCTAACTGTATATTTTGAGGTCTTATGGGCTGTGGTTTTGGGGGCTCACACGGCTTCTGACTTTTGAGCGCGCGTAAAACTTTTAGAGCTCCACTAAGCAGGTACTGTGGCTTCTTTTTATATTTAGACCTAAGGCCCATTCTACCGGTAAATGTTGCTCTCACATTCCCCTGGTCTGCACGCTCGCCTAGTCACGCTGGTATGTTACCCATGCCTACAACTGCTGAAGCGCAAGCTTGGACCACTATGCTTCTACACCGAGCCAGCAGCTGTTTTAAAGCCTTTATGTTAGCTCTGGATGCCCCTGTGTTACAGTCGTTCTTACGCAATTTTAAAGTTTTTAGACGGAGTTGGAATTTTAATTGTCTAAAAGACTGATGTATTTCTTTTATGTAGGTGTCTAGAACTCTAGTACGGTTTGAAGGGTTGGTTTCAAGGTCAGTAATTGAGACATTAGAGGTATGATTGCCAACTCCCAGAGCCGCCCCTGTTATAGGACAATGGCTGACATTATCACCCCCATTCACTGCTGATGGACTGGAGCGGGACGTAAAAACAGGGTTCCAATGTGAACACCCCGGAGTTTGAGAGGCCTGATCATCGCTCGAAGGTGTTCCAAAACTCTGATTTTGCGATCCGTTATACCCTATACTGCTTGCGGGGTATATTGATGAGGATGGTGAAGGCCACTGCGCACAGGCACTTGGTGTAGGACTGGTGGGGTCGTATGCCCCTGGGGGTGTATCGGGGGACATCAGACATGGGAGGCTAAATGTTTATCGTAATAACTGATGGCCGCTGATGTAGAGGCAGTGCTGTGGCCGGGTGCTGCTGATTGAGACAGTTCTGATTGTAACCTTGAGGGGTTCGTCTTAGAAGTGTCACGGAGGGATGCGGGGGCTTCAGAACTCTGGTCAGTACCAGCTAGAGCCTTAAGAAGTCCTATACAATGGGAATAAGGATCCTCTACGGGGTGATCATTTTCCAATTGCGAGTCATGTAATCGGGATGGGTTAGTTGTACAGCCTGGAGGGGTTAGGGCGTTGACAGACACGCCTGTAGTAGAACATTGGGACATATGTGGAACCGGCTGCACCTTAACAAAAATTTAAAAAGATAGGTCTAAAGGCACAGATTGTAGCTCAGGGGTCTGCAACTTCTTCCCACGATTCTTAAATGACAGCCGATTTATTTTAGGATTGCTGCACTGCTTTGGGGTCTCTCCAGAGGCCTCACACGGTACAAACTGCTGGGCATTTGGGGTTGTAAGCACGACAATGTCCGAGTGTCAAAGCCACCTCCCCGGGGTAGTTGTTGCAGAAGTGTTCGCAGTACTGGTCATGCCCTTTGTGACGGTTGGTGTGGTGTAGTTAAGAGTTGTACCTGGACCATGATCGGTGTCTGTAGAGCGGCTGCAGGGTTGGGCCGGTGGACCAGCGCTGTTCACGAGTACCGATGTCGCTATGGGGTTTTGAGCAGTCCCAATGTTGACCTTTAAATCCGACCTTGGCAATTTCGGCAGATGGCTGTCGCCTTTGGAGCTCTTGCGGGGTGACTATAGGATGTAAAGATAGCAAAATACATATTAGGGATTGTTATAGCTGCTATACCTATGGGGGTGAAAGAGGTTTAGACACACTAAGGATTGTATACATCAGACTCTTCAGTTTCTAAAACTCACCTGTGGTTTTCCGACGTGATGGTCCCTTCTTAATAGGTGGGCCGTCCTTAGACGCTGGGGACTTCCTTTTGCGGTCAGTGTTTTTAAAGCTCCCATCCAGATTCAGGGTCGCTTCTCCCTCAGGGACACCTTGGGATAAAAAGAAAAAAAACAATAATGTTACATTTACAATATAATAATACATAGACTATACAAACTCCCTGAGGGGGCCCAATATAGGGCTGGTTGTTGGGTTTTTTAGTTTTATAGGGGGGTTACAAAAGAACCCTATTATTTACCTGTAAAAGCGATATCTTGAAACATTGTGCATGGTCCGTCTTGAACCTGGAGGATTTGCTGTAGAGCGGTAACCGCAAGCTGTAGTTCTGCATCATAACCTGTGCAAACCCACAGACACATGGGAAATCGTTCACAGTAAAATAAAAAAAATAACAATTATGACAACTCTGTTTAGAATGCCCTGTAACTCACCCTGTTGAACTCTCTCCACTTCCACAGGGGTCGTGACAGGCTCTTGGAGGTCCTACGTACACGAGAGATAGAATTTAAAACACAACTCGTTTCATGTTATATTCGTGAGCCCTTCATAAAAGCATGCCAAGTGTTGAAAAATAAATGAATAAATAAATAAATAAATAAAAAAATAAAATAAAATAAAAATAATAAAAATAATAATAAAAAAAAAAAAAAAAAAAAGCTCTCAAGATTCCAAATGTTGAACCCCTAAGTTCTGGAGGTATAATACACATCAACATGTGTAAAGCTTGTCTCAAAAACTATAAAAGGTTTAATGCACAGAGTCCAAGACAAACTCTATGATTCACTCTATAAGCCATTATTTATATAATTCTAAGGGCTCCACAAGCTTATTTTACACATATTACAAGGCAGTCAAAGGTCTTTATAATGCGGTGTAATTACAACATTTGTAAAAATATATATCACAACCTATTTAAAAAACATTACAGTTCCTAGAATTTATATATGTAGAATAGATTGTAAACCAGATCCTAGGATCCATGTCGGGTTTTCACCTCAGCTCAACAAGGCTCTGAACTATGTGTGGGGGGCGGAGCTCAGTCTAAACTCCAAGCTGAGCCAACCCCACCAACACATTAAGGGGCATATTTATACTCCGTCTGCGCCGATTGTGCGTCAAAAATATTGACGCACAATCAGCGTAAACGTTGCCCCGTATTTAAACTTTGACGCTGAGCCCGCGGACGACAAAATTCTGCTGTGTGCGGAATTTTTTGGATGCGGCAACCCACCTTGCGTTAATTATATGCAAGGTAGGCGTTCCCGTCCAAAAAATGGCTTAGACGGCCGTGCGTGGTATTTATGCTTTCGGGCAAAAATGATGCACGGCCGGGAGGCGGAGCCAGAAAATGACGCACAGCCCGATTTACGTCAAAAATTAACGCCTGGGTCAGGGCAGGTGTTAAAATGGGGCAAACACACCTGTATTTAATCAGAACACACAGAACAAACAGCAGAGAGGCAGAGCAGCAACAGGGAGCCATGGAGGTGATACTAATCCAGGGTGCACGCAGACGCAGAGCCCAGCAGCAACAACAGCAGCTACAACAACACCAGCAGGGACCCCAAAGGCAGCGCAGAAGGCAGGAGAGGATATTCCACCCAAGAACAACCCTTCAGGGCCTCAGGGAACACGACATCATACAGAGGTACCGTTGAACTGGTAGGCCATTCAGCAGCTGCTGCGAAACATTGAACAGCAGTTGGCCCCCACTTTGGTGACACCCCGCACCATCCCAACAGAAACAAAGCTGCTTGCCGTAATTCATATGCTGGCAAGTGGCTCTTTCCAAACAACTGGTGCCCTGGTTGGAGGAATATCACAACCATCATTCTCCGCCTTTTTTTCCAAAGTACTGGATGCCATCATTCGACTGACACCCCGCCACATCTGCTTCCCTAACACACTGCAGAAGCAGCAGGAAACAAAACAGGGGTTCTACGCAATCAGTGGCTTCCCACACGTCCTTGGTGCAATCGACTGCACACATGTACGCCTTGTGCCACCTGCTGCAACTGAACACCTCTACCGCAACAGGAAGCACACACATTCCATCAACGTGCAGGCCATAATCGATCACCAGGGATTGATCACCAACATCGTGGCAAAATATCCTGGGAGTGTACATGACTCATACATCTTCCGTCACTGCACCATCAATGAACACTTCCAGAATGGACGGTATGGCAATGGACTACTTGTTGGTAAGTACAAAAACCTACTTATATACACACTGCACAGCAACCCTCTAGGACACACAACACATACACCACAACAGCACATGTGAACAGGAACACATTGAGGTCGTGATATCACTAGCCATGTTTCTTAAGTCACCATTGAACCTGTCACACATTGGACATTACTGTACAGCCTAATGTGAAGACATCAATGAGTGTGGTTGCTTAAATGTCACCTTGCAAATTGTAAGTGTCCCAATGACTTTTACATTAATACATTGCAGAAGTGTCAAGGTATGGGATGTCCAGGGTACTTTGATATGAACGTGTTAACAACACTTTCAATTTTAACTGTGCATGGAACTAAGATCTCACCCCCAGTGAAGACGCACGTACACCTGTATCAGAAGTCACAATGCTAGGGAGGGCATACTGTACTGCAAATCCCAAAACATACTGCTGACAAACGGTTAGCAGACAAATGCTCGTTCAGCCAAGGAAACAACACAATGCAGATGGTACAGTCTACAAGCATAGGATGTCACATTAGTACACAAAAGAGTCACAGACAACACAAGACAACTACTGCCATTAAAGGTCTTTTCAATAGTGCCAGCTACATCAACATGATCCCATTCATTTTCTCTTGCAGCTGATCAGGGGTATGGCATCCAGCCATGGATTATGACACCATTTGGCAACCCAAGTACAGCTGCAGAGCGTGCATACAACGAGGCCCATAGGAGGACACGCAGCATTGTCGAGCGGACCTTCGGCATCCTCAAGTCAAGGTTCCGCTGCTTCGACATCACTGGTGGTAGCCTCCTATATTCCCCCGAGATGGTCTGTAGGATCATCCTCACATGTGCAATATTGCACAACATTTGTATCAGGAGAAACATTCACCTCCTGGAACCAGAGCCACACATGCCTGAAGATGAGGAAGAGGAGGATGCTGGCCTGCAACAGGAGGGGCAACTACAGAACACCGCTGCTGGTATACGCAGGCAGCAACAGATTGAAAATAATTTCTTCTGAATATGATCACCTTCACCACTTTAGTTAACTAATTTAAATAAACACCTATTCTAATCACCATATCATGGTCTGGCTATTCCTTTTTGCACACCTTCATCTCTACTTATCAGAATAAGAGTGTTGCCTCATGGAGCATTGCTGAGATACTGAGTAGGACACAGAACATCCCAGAGCTAATGTGATGCCTAACATACAATGGTCACATACACACACACTCTTAATGAAATATAATCATGTACATATCTCCTTTGAAGGCCAATAGCAGAGGACCACAACTATTTCACACATACATGTTGAAAGCAAGGTCCAACGCAGCATTTGGGACACAACTATGACACCATCACTCATTAGGAGGAAAACAAGCCTCATACAAGAGGCAGTCAATGTGCTTTGGCATCACTAACAGGAATGTCTGACAAGACCCTTGACAGCAGTTAGTCCAACTGCATCCAATATTTGCAAGGAATATCTGTGACTAGAGTTCCATAGAAGCAGAACATAGACAGCACAAGTGCCACACATATGACATGCATTGCGCACATGACATTCCATGCACATGTCAGCCCATTTCCTAACTCCTGACACACCCATGCACCTGGTCACAACCCACCTGTCGGAAGAGGTCCCTGGAATACTAAGATGTGTACCCTGATAATACCTCCTCTACACACACAGATCAACATTAGCAAACCAGTGTGCTACACCCTTTTCTAAGGTATGCCATTGTCATATAACATCTGGCTGCATGGACGTCAGGTCAATTTATACACTGTCTTCTAGTTTCAAAGCCCAGTTAGCACATGTAGATTGTTTCACCTTGTGAAAATGTATGTTGGCCCTTAGAATGCAAGTCTCACCTACAGGACTGGTGAGAAACAGATGCAGCCCACACCTGTGATCACCTCCATGCACACCACCCATTTCAAAAAGCACTGCCCCTGATGATGCCTGGAACAGCATAGGATTTGCCATTATGTCAAATACACGGTCAACCATTGATACTAATTAAGCTGTGTAAAACAGCCCTAGGATTCATTTGTCACCTTCAAAAACACAGGACGTACACAGTTTGACATGTCAACTGTCTAGTTTGTCCTCCAAACAGTCTCAGTCAGACCACTGATTGTGTAACTTGTCCAGTAGGTGGCTCCTGAATCACCTTGAATTCTGTCAGCCTGACTGGCAACTGTCTGTGCGTCACACTAAAGTATCCCTGTGTCTACATATGTACCACACGTGCGTAAGAAAACCTCCCATTCATCATGGGGCATTGGGCGTGGGCTTCTTCCATGCATACCCAAATACATTATATAGCATCATCTGCCTTTTAACTGTACCATTTGAGTTACATCCTCTTGGAAATGAAAAATTCATTGTCCATCCCTTGTCTGGGTTGCATATATGCATGAATGACAAAGTGTGACAGTGTCCCAGGGTCATAGGCAGGGATTGGGTATGGGGCTTTCAGCACAACCGGCAACCTCTGATAATGTACATGAATAATACACAAATGTCAGAACCATGACAGTTCACACACAGCATCACAGTGCGCACAACATAGTGATGGGCCGTGTGTGGTGAATAGCCGTGAGAATAAACAGCACAGAGGCTATGATGTTCCCAGATGCAGTGGGAAATGCAGAGGCCAAACTGTGTACAAACGTTGTAATGACACCTGCCGGAACATGACAATTGAGACATTATCTCACTCAGCACACCAAGGTCGCCCTGTTGACTGTCTCATTACACGTCTTTAGTGACAGGGTGGGACCATCCACATGTTGGTTCACATGTCCACATCTACTTTACTCACATTGATCAACAAAGGATACTCAATAGTTACAGGAATAGCTGCCACTGACTCATGATGAGTCCTGGTCCGAACTGTGACAAAATACACCCCAAACAATCTACAGGATCATCATTGGACCACACACATGAACAAGACACCTATGTGCAATTGATCACTGGAAATATGTGGACACATGCTGTCTTGTATGCTGGTCCACCACAGCCACTTGATAGTTGGGGCTTACTTCTATGGCCTCAACTGTGGTGTCATCATACATATGAGATTGACCCTTGTCTGTCTGTGCAAACAACATGGTACCCACTTCCTCAATGCATGTGTATGACTCACTGTGGGATTCATCAACTAGTGCCTAGGAAGTTCTTACCAATACTCTAGGACATAGGATGTAGAAAATGTGGACCATTGACATGAACATGCGTCTGCCATCCATCTGGAGCATGCTATGTCACATGTGGTGTCTACGTGACCCTAAAACTTGGAAGTATACTTTACGGGTGTTTTTACATGTATGACTAACACACGCCCTTGCTCATTCCAAATTTGACTTGCATCTTAGGATTGGACACATGGACGTCACATTCATACAACCATATGTACAATAATGCTTCATGTGATATACACACACACTTGGTAAACCAACACATTAGTTATCAAAGCACACACTTTGAGCCAAAGGCATTTAGATATTGTACATATGTGCGTCACATTGCTATCCTCTCCTTATGACAAACATGCACAATTTGTGCCACACATATATGTAGGCCACACTTATGACCATCTATGACATCAGCCAACTGTAAACATACTGTGAAGGGTGTAGTGGATGATGTTCCGCTGTAGTATGATGTCACACATGTGAACATACACCATCAACACCATACTGTCTTCAATTAGACAATCTCTGATGTGTTCCAAATGTAAAATAACCAAAAAACAATTAAAAATGCCCCAAACCAGTTAATGCACTGTAATTTTGTCCCTAGCGGTGTGCGTCATTTTTTGTTTACCAAATCTGTATTTGCGTCATATTTTGATGCTCAGGAGTGAAATTTAGCACACATCCAGATATTTGTACGGTCCATGTATCATTATGTGGATGCGGGTTAATGTTCACGTCTGTGCGTGAAGAAAAATGACGCAAATACAGTTTTGTGCGACAAAAAATGACGCATAACGCGAAAAAGGTAGGACTTTTCATACAGGAAGTGATGTAATAGGATATCCTGTTTACAGATCATGTACAGTGGGTGTACTTTCACTTTCACTTTGCAGTCTATGATCCTTCTAGACAGTGTGGCTGTGTAGAGAGTGTTGTCCAGAGATTTTGTGCTGTATTTGTCCTTTGTGCTATCTGTAAAGTCCTTTTGTGAAATAAATATTGTTTGTGTATACTGTAGTACTGTGTTTTGTCTACATTTGTCCATTTATATTGTGTATTTCTTGTTTGTGGGAGTCTGTTGTGGGTAGTGTTAGTTTGGGGATAGTTGGGCTATTTTAGTGTTTAGGTTTACTTTTTTTCTGTCTTTTTACCCCTACTTTCACCCATTACCCCTTTCTATTTCTTTTACCCCTATTCCTTATCTTCAACTATAAGTATGTCTGGTAGGCCACGTCTTGGCAGGATGGGGGAAGAGGAGTTGGGGGGCTTCATCTGGCTGGTGACACATTTCTTCCCGATCATGATCCAGGCAGGGGGCAGGGTCATACAGGGGTACCCGACAGAGGCGCGCAGAATCCGGTGGGGAAAGGTGCTGCATCACCTGCAGGGTGTGTATGCCAACCAGAGGAGTGACCACCAGCTGAAGCACCGGTGGGCTGACCTCATCACCAGGGAGCAGGATCTCTTGGACCACCTGGGAATCATGATTGGTGGCACTGTTGGTGAGTACGAAAATTGTTAATGTGCACGATTCAATGTTCTGTAGTGACATCAGGGGATTAGTGCAATGTCTGCCAGCTAACTTGATGACTGTGAGTAATGCTGGGGGAATATAAGGGGATCATTGATGCACTATGGCAAGGATCACAATTGCTAGCTGTCAGATAGCACGTGCTCAGCAAACTTACAGGTAACTTTACCATGAAGGAAATTGGTGCAGCCTTTTTGTCAGCACAGCTAACAAAATAGGAGCCAATCATGTCTATATAGGGTATTATTGACAGAGAAGTACAGATGTACCAACATTTAGGCCAACTATGTTGACGCAATTGCTAGACTGACTTTAGAATCACTACATGATACTGAAAATGAGTGCTGCATTCACGTCAATTGATAATAGCAAAGTGGCTCAAACATTGGTCTCATGTTAGTCTGGTGAGTGTGGAAGGAAAGCGTTCACAGAAGTACTATGAATGTGTGGGATTATTTGGTTTCTTGATCTTTTTGGATACATGCCAGTTCATGATTTGAAAACATCGTGAAAAGGTGTAAGATGCCCTCAGCTAACATCTTAAAATGTTTGTTGGAATTAGTTGAGCCACAATCCAAATATGGATGGCAGTCCAAGTGTATGCACATGGCTTCACATCTCCATGGTTGGTGCAAATCACCAAAACTGGGCCACATCAATTGACTATACTGTAACAACAGGATGGCTTACAGGAGTCCCTGCCCCTCCCTCTGTACATTGGGCCTATGTGCAATAAATGTGTCATGGCCACAAGGCATGTTTGACTGGTAATGCAGTCCTCAAGTAGCGAGGCGTTGGATGTTTCTCTTGGATGCACATGATGAGACGATTACACTCCATAATTTTTAGTGCTCACCAATTAATGGGCAAGTTTGAAACCACATGATAGTTAGGGCCAATGTATGTGTGCAGATATGTGTGTAACTGTCACAGGAGACCCATTCTATGTACAAGTTGGCCGTGAAATATCAGACGCAGTACCATCATGTCTGAATGGCTGCAATGTCCTTATTCAGCCTACACATTGTAAATGTTTATGACATTTTTGCACTGTGCACAGATTCTGAGCACATTTCTTCTTTCCATATCTTACAGGTGGACCGGCACCCTACACTGTGGGAGAGGTTGTGACATTTGAGGACCCCGACCACTCCAGTAAGTGTTGAAATGTCTGTTATGTGTTGTGCTTGCTGGTTATGGACTAGTGTGAGTTGGACGCATAGCAAGGTGTGATGCGTTGGGCAAGTTTTTCACTTGTTCCATGAGTGGGAATGCAGTTCTCACATGTTTTGAGTTTGCCAATGCGTGTCCAATGGTATCATGTAAGGATTGTAGGACATCCCTGTAGGCCCCACTGTGAGTACAGGGGATAGTCATGTGTCTGACACTTGTATCACCAAGAGTCGCAATGGAAGTCAGCCCCTATTTAGTCAGCCTGTCAGACCCACATTCTCTAAGATTGGTGGAGCTAATAGCTTCCCAATAGACATCTGCTTCACTATTTACCTACGTAAGTTTGAAACAGTAGGTAGAACCTCCTAGCAGCATGTACTTCCACATGTAGTGCATCAAGTCTGTGGAACCTGAGTGTAATGGCCTAGGTGTGCATGCAATTCATGATCATGGGTGTTCTAGTAACTCTGGGGGTCATTCTGACCCTGGCGGTAAAATCCGCCAGGGCCAACGACCGCGGGAGCACCGCCAACAGGCTGGCGGTGCTCCCTTGGGCATTCTGACCGCGACAGTACAGCCGCGGTCAGAAACGGAAAACAGGCGGTGTACCGCCGGTTCTCCGCTGCCCTGGGGAATCCTCCATGGCGGCGCAGCTTGCTGCGCCGCGATGGGGATTCCAACCCCCATACCGCCATCCTGTTCTTGGCGGTTTTGGCCGCCAGGCAGAGGATGGCGGTATGGGGTGTCGTGGGGCCCCTGGGGGCCCCTGCAGTGCCCATGCCAATGGCATGGGCACTGCAGGGGCCCCCGTAACAGGGCCCCACCAAGATTTTCAGTGTCTGCCATGCAGACACTGAAAATCGCGACGGGTGCTACTGCACCCGTCGCACCCCTTCCACTCCGCCGGCTCCATTCGGAGCCGGCATCCTCATGGAAGGGTGTTTCCCGCTGGGCGGGCGGCCTTCTGGCGGTCGCCCGCCAGCCCAGCGGGAAACCCAGAATAACCGCGGCGGTCTTATGACCGCGCAGCGGTATTCTGCCGGCGGGACTTTGGCGGGCGGCCTCTGCCGCCCGCCAAAGTCAGAATGACCCCCTCTGTGTCTGATGTAAGTCAGGCCTCACTGGAAGTATATGTTGTGTACTAAGTTCTGAATTTCCTGACACGTCTGACCCTATGAGTGCTCTAGGGTTTGCTGACTCCAAATTGTAGATAGACCTTACCTGTGGTGTGTCTGTAGAGACAAACATGTGTGGAGTTGCCTATACTCTCCTCGGTGTACATGTTGGCAAATTATAATTGTGTATCCACCGCCTCCCCTCAAACACGCCCATGGGTTTGTGAATGGGGTACCTAGTATTGATGCTACCAGTATGTTACACATACCTGTGAATGAGTGACAGTTTGGTTGCATACTAGTATACACACTCAGGTTTGGCACTTGGTACCATACTGGAAAGTCCAGTTACAACTTGCAGACCATGTGCCTTTAGTTTTGCTTTCCGTACACTGACATTTGTAGCCCAGCTCTTGGTGAAGGATATGCAGCATGATTCTTAGATGTTAACTGTCAGAACTCAGATTGCAAGTCAAAGCCATTTGTTACCTATCTTGTGGGTTATGGACGTGCTTTGTGTGATGTCACCTTTGTTGTCTGGCCTGCCATATACTTCCTCAGGGACATTCAATGCTCTGTATCGTGATATGAGCTGTTACAAGTACAGTAGATGTAATGTCTGATTAACTTGCTGTTTCGTTTCACACAATGCAGTTACTAATGTAGCATATCTGCATTTGTCTTCACAGCAGCTAACATGACTCCAGACCAGGACCGTGAATTTCAGCGTCGGGCCATGCGATACCAGCACATCCTGCTGGTGGAGTCGGGGTTCCGGAGGATGGCCCGGCGATATCGCCATGAACGTGCCTCCGGGGCATGGCGAGCCTGCCCACAGAGTGGGCCTACTTTGCCCACCACAGCCACCACAGAAACAACCACCAATCGGAGCCAGGTGGCCCCACCCACAGCAGCCACTGTTGATCCAACATCTGCTGGACTTCCTGGCCCCAGCATTGCCACCGGTGCAGGACAGCCCACACAGACCCCCTTCACCGGTACCCAGACTGCCACTGCTCCAGCTGTTGACCCTGCAGCCTTCAATAGACTTGAACATAAGATGGACAAAGTGCTGCGCAAGGTGAGCCACCTGAGCCGGGACGTGCAGTACATTAAACGGCGGGTCAAGGATATAAAGAGGACCCTCAGGAGGGCCAACCTCTAGACAGTTGATTTGATGGACATGATACCATCCCATCCCTCCTCTTTCCTTGTTCTTATAGTTAGTGGGCTTAGGGGGCTTAGTGTTAGGTTAGTATAGGCTGTTAGTTTAGTTAGTGTTAGTGGGTGGGGGGTGGGTGATTCATGCTTGTTTCTTTTTTGACCTATTACATGTGTGTAGGGCTATGTTGGGGTTCTTTTGTGTACAAAAAAACAAATACCAAAAAAATGTAACAAAATAAAAAATATATATATATTTGTTTAGGATAGTATAGTATGTGTTTAGGTTAGTATGTGTTGTCCTCAATGTGTCCTGTCTCATAAGGGGGGTGGGGGGTAGATGTTTAGAATGTTTCGTTACATGTGATTAGTAAGTGTAGCTTAGGTTAGTTAGGGACAGTTGTGGGTAATGAGTAGTCAGGCTAGATTAGGGTAGGTAAGATTTTTCCTTCAGTTTCCTCATCTATGGTTAGCTTTTAATAAATATTTGGTTACCCCTTAATAGTATGTGTTGAATTGTACTTGATCGTGGGTTTGGATTCAGTGTACATCAATTTTGTACTATAACATCTGTATCCTATGCTACAAACAAATCCCAAATGAACTGTACGATTGGCAGCTAGCCCAGAGCTACCTTGCAAAGTGTCTACCCTTTGTTGCAACCACCAATCACAGTTAATATGGTTCCCAATGTGTTTCTGTTGATAAGTGTGTTTTCAAAGTCACTAACAGTGCTTCCAGACTTGATATTGGGGAAACAGTTTTAGGTCTGACTGCAGTGTGATGATCATGAACACCCTTATAAGATGAGTTCTCATTGGCAATCTTGTATTCTTGTCTTCATGACCCTCATACATCATTTGTGACACAGTTTGGCATGATTACCTATTTGTATGTTAACTCAGACACCTTCATTTGTGCAGTTTTTTTTTATTTACTTAGATTAGTGTGGCATGTTTATTGTGTTATTTTTACATGTTGACAACATTTAGCGGGCACTATTTGATGACTTACTTATCCCCTGAGGAAGCATTCTTCTGTCCTACACAGCATGGTGTTGTATGGTTTCTCACTTCATCAGACTATTCCCTCAGGATGGGCAGAGTATGATGCAATCATGGTCACTGTGCAGATTTCTCTAATTACATAATATCTGGACAGCTGTATTGACAAGCTACATAACTTGACAGTAGGCACATTTCAGTTATCTACTGCACAGTTGATATGTCACATTACCCAGAGACAGATTTGTTGTGTAAGTGCTATTTTATGAAAAGTGCTGTAGTGCTATATGTACATTGTCCATGATTGTGAGTCCATGATAGTGATATCTTCCATTGTGATTCAACACAAGGGTTTACCTAAATGCTTTTGTCATGCTGGGGTTTCTGTTTCAGACAGTGCAGAGGGACAGACTTAGCCAAGGAGTAGGAGAGAGACAATCACTGGGCTGGGTGACAAGATATACAGTGGCTAGCAGAACAGTGCTTGAGTGCAGTTGTTGAGAGACTGTCATGTTTCAAAACGCAGGACTTTGGTAATAGTTGGCCATGTGGCAGGGACTAGTGCTTCCGGGTACTTTTCCTTGTGAATGTGATCTGTTCCATGTCTTCTTCTTCTGATCTGTGTGTTGCCTGCTTTGTCCTTGTTGTTGTTGGTTGTGAAGGGGCAACACACACCTCAGTGTTAGAAGACGTGGAGTCAGACATCCCGGTCGCTGCTCCCTGTGAAGGTCTTAAGGGCAGTATGCTGCAAGGAGGGCCTGCTGGTTCTTGAGAATAGAAGCCACATCACAATGGTAGGCAGCCAGGCCGGCCCTGAGGGATTCAATGTTGCATTTGTGCACGCGTTGACAGGATTGCTGTTGTAGGTGTTGGGTCAACTGTATTACAGCTGTGCTGATTTCCTTCTGGGTTTTCTGCAGTTCCTGCAAGATAGATGTTAGGGCTTGCATAGCTGCTGCCTGATCTGCAAATGACATCATGCAAGAAGGCACCCCCTCAAGGCTGGCTGCCATATTTTGCATCCCCACCCGCACCTCCTTGGCCAGCTCCTGCTGTACTCTAACTACAGTTCTCTCAAAGTTGGTGCCAGTGTCGTCTGAGTCCTGAGCTGTATTGGACCTGGCAGGTCTTACAATTGGGGTGGTTCCTCTGCAATGGCTGCTTGTTCTGTGCTCCTCCTTGTGACAGAAGGTGGGGTCTGGAGGGTTTCAAGGACCTTTTGGATAGTCTCCTGGGGAATGTTTATCGGCTCGTCATCCATGTCATCAGGGAAATCTGGGACAGGCATATCAGCAGGAGATCCATCTTCCTCTGCAATGAAACAGGGTACAATTAGTGTGTCTGTGTTGTGGCAATTTTGATGTGACGTGCCTGCCTTTTGATGAATTCACTTTGTGATCTTGTTTTGTGTTAATATCTGCAGTCCTTCAGATGGGCATTGTTTCAGGCCTATGGCCCACCTGTGTGTCACATGTATGTTATTGAGATATTAGACTTGTCAGCCTCATCGCCTCTAGGTGTTGATTTTAGCCAAATAGAGAATTGCCACCTTCTTTTCCTACTCGACCCTCCGTGTACATCCATTCTCATGGTGAGACCTTTCACTGGCTGTGGGTGTTCTGATGGCCCTGGCAGCACACTTAACAATCTGGACCTGCCCCAATCCCTGATCGGTCACTTCGACTTAAATGTAATTGACATGTGGCATATCCTGTGCATGGCAATGTTATGATCCGATATGGATGTTGACATTGTTAATGGGTCCTGTTGATGTTGGGTAATGTGTGTTTCATTGGATTGCCCTGATAGTCGTATAAGTGTCCTATTTCCTCCTCTGACTGTGCAGGTGTATTTCAGTGACCAGTTACATGTGTCCCCGCCTCTATGCTGTTGTCTGAGCAGTATGACATTTGGGATGTTGCCTTGTAACCCAGGCACAGGATGGACCGTGACATATGCAGCATGGGTGTGTCCTTAGTGCTGTGTCGCTCCTATTGTTGTTTACTTTGGCTGATGTTTGTGACAACTAAGGCATTGACATTTGAGTGTACTGGGGCCATTTTCTTGTTTCTGGGGATTGTTGCAGATGTCATCCTCACCCCCTAATTTATGTGTGTATGATCCATGCGGAGGTTACTGCCATAAGGCTACTTGAGCTGCACACAGATCAGAGGTGGTAGTGGCAACTGTTGTCGCAGTTACATTGCAGTTGTCGGTTTGGCTAGAGGATTGCTAATAGGGCCCTAGTTAAGGTAGGAGGTATGTTGGCTGACGAGTGCCAGGATGTAAGTTTGACGTAGTGGCCTTCCCTCCTGTCGTGGCTTTCCCTTTGCTCCATCGTTGGCATGAAAGCATGCCCCCATGGGACTGTTATTGGTGTAGTGTAATGCTGTGCCCCAGCTTCTGTCTGTGCAGGTCATGCCCCAATGCCATGCCCCTTTACCCATGCCACTCCATGTATATGTTGACTTCCATGCATTTTGTGGTCGGTATCCCCCCGCTTGCAGTTAACATTTGTGCATTTTAATTCCCCATGCAACTTACCCTGCATGTGCGTTGTCTCCTGTCCTTGAATCCCTGTGACGATCTCCTCAGGGATAACGGCTGCGACCATCTCCTCCATGTGGGCCAGGGCCTCCTGGTGTGCTGGACTCCCCCCTCCAGTCTGCAGTGCTGCCTTCCTGTTATTTGCCATCTTTTCCTTGGTCCTGCGTTTGCAGTCATGCCAGCGTTTCTTGCACTCAATGACTGTTCTGCATACTTCAGCCACACTGTTAATCTTGTTGACAATTTGTTGCCATACAGCCTCTCTCCTACTGATTGGCAACTTTGACAGGACAAACAGTTGGTGCTGGTGTTCTGTCACCTCTTTGACCAGAATTTCCTGCTCCTCTGCACTAAAGCGACCCTTTCTTTTCTTCTTAAAAGTGTCCTGGTTCTTGTGTGGGTCCTCCAGGCTGGTTCCTGGTGTGCTGTCATCTTCCTGGGGTCTGTAGTGGCATCTGGGATCCATTTTGGCTCTCCTCTGGTGAAATGGCTGTGTTCGCTGTGTTTTTTGATGCTTTTGCATTAAAAAAAACGGCACATATCCGGTTTGCTGTGTCGTAAATCGACCCACAGTCATTTCCGCCGCGTTAACGTTGTTTTCCTTTACGACTTGACGCCACGGTGTGCGTAAAAAATAATGACTCCCACCTGTTGTTTGCGCCGCCGTGCATCAAAGTATAAATACGTCACCCGCATGGCGCACCAAAATGGCGTTAGCCGGCGGTAATATTTTTGACGCAAAACTGCGCCGGCGCAATTTTGTGTCAAAAAGTATAAATATGGGCCTCAGACTCTTTGTTTAAAAAATGACCGTCTGTGGATGCAGCATGTGTGAGGGCCAGGGTTTTTCAGGACATCAAACTAGGACACCAGACCCTCCTGATCTAAGGTGAGTGGATGTGGGGCATTGTGGGGTCTGAGGCTCTTTACCAGGGATATTTTTTTAAAATTATTTTTATTATAATTTGTTTCAATATTTGTTATTTTTTATTTATGTGATTTAAAAAATAAAAAAAACGACCTTGTAGACCCTAAGGGACCCCTAAACCCCCAGGGTCACACTTGCCATATTTTTAGTTATTTAAAAAAACAAAAGCTGCCCAATGAGACCCTGGGGGCCTCTGAGCCCCGTGTTCCAGGCCCTCAGGGCCCCATAGGGCCGATTTTTTTAACAAATTTGGCCCTATGGGGCCCTGGGGGCATGGAACAAGAGGCTCAGAGGCCCCAAAAGTCCAAGGTACCGATGTCTTTTTATTTTTGTATTTTTATTTATAATTGTAAGGGCCCTGGGGCCCAAGCGCACAAGGTCAGGGCCCCCCAGACCCTGTCCTCGCGCCATTACTTCTTATCACAAGCGCCGCCCTCTGGCGGCCTGCGACCGGCTCACAGAGGCCTCATGGAACACCACGAGGCCTCGGTGAGCCGATCGTAAGGTTCAATTACAGAGAATGCCGTGCTGAAACACACGCAGCATTCTCTGTATTTAAACCATCGATGCGGCTCTCAGAAGCCGCTAGGGAACACCCCAGCGGCTTCTGAGAGCCGCCTTACTCAGTTCTTAACATGTGGTCGCTGGCCGGATGCGGCCGCTCGGAGACCCCATTATCAGCTTCACAGATCTCTGCTCAGAGGGCGCGCGGCCCTCTGAGCAGAGATCTATGAACTTGGGGCCAGATGTAGCAAAGGTTTAGCGACTCGCAAACGGCGAAAAACGCTGTTTGCGAGTTGCTAAAGCCTATTGCTATGTAGAAATGCATTTTGCGAGTCAGAACCGACTTGCAAAATGCATTTCCGAGTCGCAAATAGGAAGGGGTGTTCCCTTCCTATTTGCGAGTCGCAATGCGATGTAAGTCGCGGTCGCAAATGGACTCTCAGTTACCATCCACTTGAAGTGGATGGTAACCCAGTCGCAAACGGGAAGGGGTCCTCATGGGACCCCTTCCCCTTTGTGTCTGGCATAACAACTAATTTTTCAGAGCAGGCAGTGGTCCAATGGACCACTACCTGCCTGAAAAATACCGAAACTAAAGGTTTCGGTTTATTTTTCAAAGTGCAGCTCGTTTTCCTTTAAGGAAAACGGGTTGCACTTTGAAAAAAAAATACTGCTTTATTTAAAAGCAGTCACGGACATGGAGGTCTGCTGTTCCCAGCAGGCCTCCATCCCCGTGAGTGCCCTGAATCGCTATGGGGTCGCAAATTGCGACCCACCTCATTAATATTAATGAGGTGGGTCTTTGCGACCCAATAGCGACTCGCAGAAGGTGTCTGAGACACCTTTCTGCATTTCCTTTTGCGAGGTGCAAATTGCGAGTCGCTGGGACTCGCAATTTGCACCTCGCAAAAGGAAACCTGCCCACATCTGGCCCTTGATAACATGATCTCCGGGCGTCGACAGCCTCGGAGGCCGTCGTATTTAACTCCACAGATCTCTGCTCAGAGGGCCGCGCGCCCTCAGAGCAGAGATCTGTGAAGCTGATAACACGGTCCCCGGGCGTCCGCAGACACTCAGAGCCCGGTGTAATTATTAATTAATGCTAAACTGCTCTCAGGGACCGCATGGTCTCTGCGAGCAGTTTAGCATTAGTTAATAATTACACGGTCTCCAAGTGTCTGCGGACGTCCGGAGACCGGTGTAATTATTAACTAGTGCTAAACTGCTCTAGAGACCATGCGGTACCTGAGAGTAGCGTGGAAAAAGTTAATAACGGGCTCCCCAGAGCTCAGGACTGCTCCGGGGAGCACTGTTATTAACATTACTCCGCGTTACTCTCAGGGACAGCATGGTCTCTGAGAGCAGTGTGGAAAAAAGGTAATAATGGGCTCCCCGGAGCTCAGGACTGCTCCGGGGAGCACTGTTATTAACATTACTCTGCGCTACTCTCAGGGACCGCATGGTCTCTGAGAGCAGCGCGGAAAAAAGTTAATAACGGGCTCCCCAGAGCTCTGGACTGCTCTGGGGAGCACTGTTAACATTACTCCACGCTGCTCTCAGAGACCGCATGGTGTCTGTGATCAGGGCGGAAAAAAGTTAATAAGGGGACTCCCCAGAGCTTCGGGCATCTCTGGGGAGCACTGTTATTAATTTTAGAGCTCTGTGCACCGCAACGCGGAGAGCGGAGCTCTAAAGTTAATAACCATGCAACCCCAGAGCAGTCCGTATAAACACCCCAAAGACACAATTATATGTGTGAACACATAATACTGAGGCAGAGTTACACATGTCTCAGAGGCGCTCAGCACTGGGAGACCTGCATTATTAAAGCCTCAGAGCTGTTCTCAGAGACAACGAGCTCAGAAAAGTTAATAGCGTGGGGTCCCAGAGCGCTGGATATCTCTGGGGAGAACCAGAACCAGACAGTACAACTTAAACCCTACAGCCACCCTCAAAATAAGTGCAGACCCTCAAAAATACCTTCACATACAGAGCACCAGAACCAGCATGTACAAATTAAGCCCTACAGCCAACCCCCAAAATAAATGCAGACTCTAAAAAGTACCTTCACCTACATTACACCGGAACCAGCAGGTACAAATTAAGCTTTACAGCCATCCCACAAAATAAGTGCAGACCCTAAAAAAATATGTGCAAATACATAGCTCCAGAGCCAACAAGAACAAATTAAGCAATACCAACCACAAAATAAAATGCAGATACTAAAAATACATTAACATACACAGCCCCAGAACCAGCATGTACAAATTAAGCAATACAGCCCACAAAATAAATGCTGACCCTTAAAAATACATGTACCTACACATCCCCAGAACCAGCAAGTACAAATTAAGCAATACCGCCCTCAAAATAAATGCTGACCCTTAAAAATACATGTACCTACATGGCCCCAGAACTAACCAGTACAAATTGACCAATACCGACGCTCCTCACAGATAAGTGTGCCCCCCTCAAAACTATAAAAGGTTTAATACACAGAGTCCAAGACAAACTCTATGATTCACTCTATAAGCCATTATTTATATAATTCTAAGGGCTCCACAAGCTTATTTTACACATATTACAAGGCAGTCAAAGGTCTTTATAATGCGGTGTAATTACAACATTTGTAAAAATATATAACACAACCTATTTAAAAAACATTACAGTTCCTAGAATTTATATATGTACAATAGACTGGAAACCAGATCCTAAGATCCGTGTCGGGTTTTCACCTCAGCTCAACAAGGCTCTGAACCATGTGTGGGGGGCGGAGCTCAGTCTAAACTCCAAGCTGAGCCAACCCCACCAACACATTAAGGGGCATATTTATACTCCGTCTGCGCCGATTGTGCCTCAAATTTTTTTTGTGTATACTGTAGTACTTTGTCCATTTATCTTGTGTATTTCCTGTTTGTGGGAGTCTGTTGTGGGTAGTGTTAGTTTGGGGATAGTTGGGCTCTTTTAGTGTTTAGGTTTACTTTTTTTCTGTCTTTTTACCCTTCCTTTCACCCATTTCCACTTTCTATTTCTTTTACCCCTATTCCTTATCTTCAAAGTATGTCTGGTAGGCCACGTCTTGGCAGGATGGGGGAAGAGGAGTTGGGGGGCTTCATCTGACTGATGACACATTTCTTCCCACTCATGATCCAGGCAGGGGGCAGGATCATACAAGGGTACCCGACAGAGGCGCACAGAATCCAGTGGGGAAAGGTGCTGCATCACCTGCAGTGTGTGTATGCCAGCCAGAGGAGTGACCACCAGCTGAAGCACCGGTGGGCTGACCTCATCACCAGGGAGCAGGATCTCTTGGACCACCTGGGAATCATGATTGGTGGCACTGTTGGTGAGTACGAAAATTGTTAATGTGCACGATTCAATGCTCTGTAGTGACATCAGGGGATTAGTGCAATGTCTGCCAGCTAACTTGATGACTGTGAGTAATGCTGGGGGAATATAAGGGGATCATTGATGCACTATAGCAAGGATCACAATTGCTAGCTGTCAGGTAGCACGGGCTCAGCAAACTTACAGGTAACTTTACCATGAAGGAAATTGGTGCGGCCTTTTTGTCAGCACAGCTAACAAAATAGGAGCCAATCATGTCTATATAGGGTATTATTGAAAGAGAAGTACAGATGTACCAACATTTAGGCCAACTATGTTGACGCAATTGCTAGACTAACTTTAGAATCACTACATGATGCTGAAAATGAGTGCTGCATTCATGTCAATTGATAATAGCAAAGTGGCTCAAACATTGGTCTCATGTTAGTCTGGTGAGTGTGGAAGGAAAGCGTTCACAGAAGTACTATGAATGTGTGGGATTATTTGGTTTCTTGATCTTTTTGGATACATGCCAGTTAATGATTTGAAAACATCTTGAAAAGGTGGAAGGTGCCCTCAGCTAACATCTTAAGATGTTTGTTGGAATTAGTTGAGCCACAATCCAAATATGGATGGCAGTCCAAGTGTATGCACATGGCTTCCCATCTCCATGGTTGGTGCAAATCACCATAGCTGGGCCACATCAATAGACTATACTGTAACAACAGGATGGCTTACAGGAGTCCCTGCCCCTCCCTCTGTACATTGGGCCTATGTGCAATAAATGTGTCATGGCCACAAGGCATGTTTGACTGGTAACGCAGTCCTCAAGTAACCAGGCGTTGGATGTTTCTTTTGGATGCACATGATGAGACGATTACACTCCATATTTTTTAGTGCTCACCAATTAAGGGGCAAGTTTGCAACCACGATAGTTAGGGCCAATGTATGTGTGCAGGTATGTGTGTAACTGTCACAGGAGACCCATGCTATGTACAAGTTGGCCGTGAAATATCAGATGCAGTACCATCATGTCTGAATGGCTGCCATGTCCTTATTCAGCATACACATTGTAAATGTTTATGAAATTGTTGCACTGTGCACAGATTTTGAGCACATTTCTTCTTTTCATACCTTACAGGTGGACCGGCACCCTACACTGTGGGAGAGGTGGCGACATTTGAGGACCCCGACCACTCCAGTAAGTGTTGATATGTCTGTTATGTGTTGTGTTTGCTGTTTATGGACTCGTGTGAGTTGGACGCATAGCAAAGTGTGATGCGTTGGGCAAGTTTTTCACTTGTTCCATGAGTGGGAATGCAGTTCTCACATGTTTTGAGTTTGCCAGTGCGTATCCAATGGTATCATGTAGGGATTGTAGGACATCCCTGTAGGCCCCACTGTGAGTACAGGGGATAGTCATGTGTCTGACACTTGTATCACCAAGAGTCGCAATGGAAGTCAGCCCGTATTTAGTCAGCCTGTCAGACCCACATTCTCTAAGATTGGTGGAGCTAATAGCTTCCAACTAGACATCTGCTTCACTATTTACCTACGTAAGTTTGAAACAGTAGTTAGAACCTCCTAGCAGCATGTACTTCCACATGTAGTGCATCAAGTCTGTGGAACCTGAGTGTAATGGCCTAGGTGTGCATGCAATTCATGATCATGGGTGTTCTAGCAACTCTGTGTCTGATGTAAGTCAGGCCTCACTGGAAGTATATGTTGTGGACTAAGTTCTGAATTTCCTGACACGTCTGACCCTATGAGTGCTCTAGGGTTTGCTGACTCCAAATTGTAGATAGACCTTACCTGTGGTGTGTCTGTAGAGACAAACATGTGTGGAGTTGCCTATACACTCCTCGGTGTACATGTTGTTGGCAAATTATAGTTGTGTATCCACCGCCCCACCCTCAAACACGGCCATGGGTTTGTGAATGTGGTACCTAGTATTGATGCTACCAGTATGTTACACATACCTGTGAATAAGTGACGGTTTGGTTGCATACTAGTATACACACTCAGGTTTGGCACTTGGTACCATACTGGAAAGTCCAGTTACAACTTGCAGACCATGTGGCTTTAGTTTTGCTTTCCGTACACTGACATTTGTAGCTCAGCTCTTGGTGGAGGATATGCAGCATGATTCTTAGATGTTAACTGTCAGAACTCAGATTGCAAGTCAAAGCCAGTTGTTATCCATCTTGTGGTTTATGGATGTGCTTTGTGTGATGTCATCTTTGTTGTCTGGCCTGCCATATATTTCCTCAGGGACATTCAATGCTCTGTATCGTGATATGAGCTGTTACAAGTACAGTAGATGTAATGTCTGATTGACTTGCTGTGCCGTTTCACACAATGCAGTTACTAATGTAGCATATCTGCATTTGTCTTCACAGCAGCTAACATGACTCCAGACCAGGTCCGTGAATTTCAGCGTCGGGCCATGCGATACCAGCACATCCTTCTGGTGGAGTCGGGGTTCCGGAGGATGGCCCAGCGATATCGCCATGAACGTGCCTCCGGGGCATGACGAGCCTTCCCACAGGCAGGGTGGGCCTACTTTTCCCACCACAGCCACCACAGAAACAACCACCAATCAGAGCCAGGTGGCCCCACCCACAGCTGCCACTGTTGATCCAACATCTGCTGGACTTCGTGGCCCCAGCATTGCCACCGGTGTAGGACAGCCCACACAGACCTCCTCCACCGGTACCCAGACTGCCACTGCTCCAGCTGTTGACCCTGCAGCCTTCAATAGACTTGAACATAAGATGGACAAAGTGCTGCGCAAGGTGAGTCACCTGAGCCGGGACGTGCAGCACATTAAACGGCGGGTCAAGGATATAAAGAGGATCCTCCGGAGGGCCAACCTCTAGACAGTTGATTTGATGGACATGATACCCTCCCCTCCCTCCTCTTTCCTTGTTCTTATAGTTAGTGGGCTTAGGGGGCTTAGTATTAGGTTAGTATAGGCTGTTAGTTTAGTTAGTGTTAGTGGGTGGGGGGTGGGGGGGTCCTGCTTGTTTCTTTTTTGACTTATTACATGTGTGGGTGGGTGGTTGGGGGGCTATGTTGGGGTTCTTGTGTGTACAAAAAAAAAAGAAAAAAACCTTTAAAAAAAAATACCCCAGAAACATATATTTTTTAGGATAGTATATTATGCGGGTCATTCCGACCCTGGCGGTCGGTGGCCGCCAGGGCCACCGACCACGGGAGCACCGCCAACAGGCTGGCGGTGCTCCTACGAGCATTCTGACTGCGGCGGTTTAGCCGCGGTCAGACGCGGAAAGCCAGCGGTCTCCCGCTGACTTTCCGCCGCTCGTAGGAATCCTCCATGGCTGCGGAGCGCGCTCCGCAGCCATGGAGGATTCCGACTCCCCCTCCCGCCATCCAGTTCCTGGCGGTTCTCCCGCCGGGAACCGGATGGCGGGAGGGGGAGTCACGGGGCCCCTGGGGGCCCCTGCCGTGCCCATGCCTATGGCATGGGCACGGCAGGGGCCCCCGTAAGAGGGCCCCTAAAAGTATTTCAGTGTCTGCAGTTTCCTCATCTATGGTTAGCTTTTAATAAATATTTGGTTACCCCTTAATAGTATGTGTTGAATGGTACTTGATCGTGGGTTTGGATTCAGTGTACATCAATTTTGTACTATAACATCTGTATCCTATGCTACAAACAAATCCCAAATGAGCTGTACGATTGGAAGCTAGCCCAGAGCTACCTTGAAAAGTGCCTACCCTTTGTTGCAACCACCAATCACCGTTAATATGGTTCCCAATGTGTTTCTGTTGATAAGTGTGTTTTCAAAGTCACTAACAGTGCTTCCAGACTTGATATTGGGGAAACAGTTTTAGGTCTGACTGCAGTGTGATGATCATGCACACCCTTATAAGATGAGTTCTCATTGGTAATCTTGTATTCTTGTCTTCATGACCCTCATACATCATTTGTGACACAGTTTGGCATGATTACCTATTTGTATGTTAACTCAGACACCTTCATTTGTGCAGTTTTTTTTTGTATTTACTTAGATTAGTGTGGCATGTTTATTGTGTTATTTTTGCATGTTGACAACATTTAGCGGGCACTATTTGATGACTTACTTATCCCCTGAGGAAGCATTCTTCTGTCCTACACAGCATGGTGGTGTATGGTTTCTCACTTCATCAGAGTATTCCCTTAGGATGGGCAGAGTATGATGCAATCATGCTCACTGTGCAGATTTCTCTAATTACATAATATCTGGACAGTTGTATTGACAAGCTGCATAATTTGACAGTAGCACATTTCAGTTATCTACTGCACAGTTGATATGTCACATTACCCAGAGACAGATTGGTTGTGTAAGTGCTATTTATTGAAAAGTGTGGTAGTGCTATATGTACATTGTCCATGATTGTGAGTCCATTATAGTGATATCTTCCATTGTGATCCAACACAAGGGTTTACCTAAATGCTTTTGTCATGCTGGGGTTACTGTTTCAGACAGTGCCGAGGGACAGACTTAGCCAATGAGCAGGAGAGAGACAATCACTGGGCTGGGTGACAAGATATACAGTGGTTAGCAGAACAGTGCTTGAGTACAGTTGTTGTAAGACTGTCCTGTTTCAAAACGCAGGACTTTGGTAATAGTTGGCCATGTGGCAGGGACTAGTGCTTCCGGGTACTTTTCCTTGTGAATGTGATCTGTTCCATGTCTTCTTCTTCTGATGTGTGTGTTGCCTGTTTTGTCCTTGTTGTTGTTGGTTGTGAAGGGGCAACACACACCTCAGTGTTAGAAGACGTGGAGTCAGACATCCCGGTCGCTGCTCCCTGTGAAGGTCTTAAGGGCAGTACTGCTGCAAGGAGGGCTTGCTGGGTCTTGAGAATAGCAGCCACATCACGATGGTAGGCAGCCAGGCCGGCCCTGAGGGGTTCAATGTTGCATTCGTGCACGCGTTGACAGGATTGCTGTTGTAGGTGTTGGGTCAACTGTATTACAGCTGTGCTGATTTCCTTCTGGGTTTTCTGCAGTTCCTGCAAGATAGATGTTAAGGCTTGCATAGCTGCTGCCTGATCTGCAAATGACATCATGCACGAACGCACCCCCTCAAGGCTGGCTGCCATATTTTGCATCCCCACCCGCTCCTCCTTGGCCAGCTCCTGCTGTACTCTAACTACAGTTCTCTCAAAGCTGGTGCCAGTGTTGTCTGAGTCCTCAGCTGTATTGGAGCTGGCAGGTCTTACAATTGGGGTGGTGGGTGGTTCCTCTGCGATGGCTGCTTGTTCTGTGCTCCTCCTTGTGACAGAAGGTGGGGTCTGGAGGGTTTCAAGGACCTTTTGGATAGTCTCCTGGGGAATGTTTATCGGCTCGTCATCCATGTCATCAGGGAAATCTGGGACAGGCATATCGGCAGGAGATCCATCTTCCTCTGCAATGAAACAGGGTACAATTAGTGTGTCTGTGTTGTGGCAATTTTGATGTGACGTGCCTGCCTTTTGATGAATTCACTTTGTGATCTTGTTTTGTGTTAATATCTGCAGTCCTTCAGATGGGCATTGTTTCAGGCCTATGGCCCACCTGTGTGTCACATGTATGTTATTGAGATATTAGACTTGTCAGCATCATCACCTCTAGGTGTTGATTTTAGCCAAATAGAGAATTGCCACCTTCTTTTCCTACTCGACCCTCCGTGTACATCCATTCTCATGGTGAGACCTTTCACTGGCTGTGGGTGTTCTGATGGCCCTGGCAGCACACTTAACAATCTGGACTTGCCCCAATCCCTGATCGTTCACATCGACTTAAATGTAATTGACATGTGGCATATCCTATGCATGGCAATGTTATGATCCGATGTGGATGTTGACATTGTTAATGGGTTCTGCTGATGTTGGGTAATGTGTGTTACATTGGATTGCCCTGATAGTCGTATCAGTGTCCTATTTCCTCCTCTGACTGTGCAGGTGTATTTCAGTGGCCAGTTACATGTGTCCCCTCCTCTATGCTGTTGTCTGAGCAGTATGACATTTGGGATGTTGCCTTGTTACCCAGGCACAGGATGGACCCTGACATATGCAGCATGGGTCTGTCCTTAGTGCTGTGTCGCTCCTATTGTTGTTTACTTTGGCTGAGGTTTGTGACAACTATGGGCATTGACATTTGAGTGTACTGGGGCCTTTGTCTTGTTTCTGGGGATTGTTGCAGATGTCATCCTCACCCCCTAATTTATGTGTGTATGATACATGGGGAGGTTACTGCCATTGGCTACTTGAGCTGCACACAGATCAGAGGTGGTAGTGACAACTGTTGTCGCAGTTACATTGCAGTTGTCGGTTTGGCTAGAGGATTGCTAATAGGGCCCTAGTTAATGTAGGAGGTATGTTGGCCGACGTGTGCCAGGATGTAAGTTTGACGTAGTGGCCTTCCCTCCTGTCGTGGCTTTGCCTTTGCTCCATCGTTGGCATGACAGCATGCCCCCATGGGACTGTTGTTGGTGTAGTGTAATGCTGTGCCCCAGCTTCTGTCTGTGCAGGCCATGCCCCAATGCCATGCCCCTTTACCCATGCCACTCCATGTATATGTTGACTTCCATGCATTTTGTGGTCGGCATCCCCCGCCGCTTGCAGTTAACATTTGTGCATTTTAATTCCCCATGCAACTTACCCTGCATGTGCGTTGTCTCCTGGTAGTCTGCGCTGTCCTGTCCTTGAATCCCTGTGACGATCTCCTCAGGGATGACGGCTGCGACCATCTCCTCCATGTGGTCCAGGGCCTCCTGGTTTGCTGGACTCCCCCCTCCAGTCTGCAGTGCTGCCTTCCTGTTCCTTGCCATCTTTTCCTTGGTCCTGCGTTTGCAGTCATGCCAGCATTTCTTGCACTCGATGACTGTTCTGCGTACTTCAGCCACACTGTTAATCTTGTCGACAATTTGTTGCCATACAGCCTCTCTCCCACTGATTGGCAACTTTGATGTGACAAACAGTTGGTGCTGGTGTTCCGTCACCTCTTTAACCAGAATTTCCTGCTCCTCTGCACTAAAGCGACACTTTCTTTTCTTCTTAAAAGTGTCCTGGTTCTTGTGTGGGTCCTCCTGGCTGGTTCCTGGTCTGCTGTCTTCTTTCTGGGGTCTGTAGTGGCATCTGGAATCCATTTTGGCTCTCCTCTGGTGAAATGGCTGTGTTCGCTGTGTTTTTTGACGCTATTGCGTAAAAAAAAAAAAAGACGCATATCTGGTTTGCGGTGTCGTAAATCGACCCACAGTCATTTCCGCCGCGTTAACGTTGTTTTCCTTTACAACTTGACGCTGCAGTGTGCGTCAAAAATAATGACTCCATACTGTTGTTTGCGACGCCGTGCTTCCAAGTATAAATATGTAGCCCGCATGGCGCACCAAAATGCCGTTAGCCGGCAGTAAATATTTTGACGCAGTTTTGTGTCAAAAAGTATAAATATGGGCCTCAGAGTCTTTGTTTAAAAAATGACTGTCTGTGGATGCAGCATGTGTGAGGGCCAGGGTTTTTCAGGACATCAAACTAGGACACCAGACCATCTTGACCTAAGGTGAGTGGATGTGGGGCATTGTGGGGTCTGAGGCTCTTTACCAGGGATATTTTTTTAATTATTTTTATTTTAATTTGTTTCAATATTTGTTATTTTTTCATTTATGTGATTTAAAAAAAAAAAAAAAAACGACACCTAAACCCCCAGGGTCAAACTTGCAATATTTTTAGTTATTTTAAAAAACAAAAGCTGCCCAATGAGACCCTGGAGGCCTCTGAGCCTCGTGTTCCAGGCCCTCAGGGCCCCATAGGGCTGATTTTTTAACAAATTCGGCCCTATGGGGCCCTGGGGGCCTGGAACAAGAGGCTCAGAGGCCCCAAAAGTCCAAGGTACTGATGCCTTTTTATTTTTTTATTTTTATTTATAATTTTAAGGGCCCTAGGGCCCAAGCGCACAAGGTCAGGGCCCCCCAGACCCTGTCCTTGCGCCATTACTTCTTATCACAAGCGCCACCCTGTGGCGGCCTGCGACCGGCTCACAGAGGCCTCATGGAACACCACGAGGCCTCGGTGAGCCGATCGTAAGGTTCAATTACAGAGAATGCCGTGCTGAAACACACGCGGCATTCTCTGTATTTAAACCATCGATGCGGCTCTCAGAAGCCGCTAGGGAACACCCCAGCGGCTTCTGAGAGCCGCTTTACTCAGTTCTTAACATGTGGTCGCCGGCGGATACGGCCGCTCGGAGACCCCGTTATCAGCCTCACAGATCTCTGCTCAGAGGGCGCGCGGCCCTCTGAGCAGAGATCTATGAACTTGATAACATGATCTCCGGGCGTCCACAGCCTCGGATACTGTTGTATTTATCTCCACAGATCTCTGCTCAGAGGGCCGCGTGCCCTTAGAGCAGAGATCTGTGAAGCTGATAACATGGTCCCCGAGCATCCGCAGACACTCGGAGCCCGGTGTAATTATTAATTAATGCTAAACTGCTCTCAGGGACCGCATGGTCTCTGCGAGCAGTTTAGCATTAGTTAATAATTACACGATCTCCGAGTGTCTGCGGACGCCCGGAGACCGGTGTAATTATTAACTAGTGCTAAACTGCTCTCAGAGACCATGCGGTCCCTGAGAGTAGCGTGGAAAAAGTTAATAACGGGCTCCCCAGAGCTCAGGACTGCTCCGGGGAGCACTGTTATTAACATTACTCTGTGTTACTCTCAGGGACAGCATGGTCTCTGAGAGCAGCGTGGAAAAAAGTTAATAATGGGCTCCCCAGAGCTCAGGACTGCTCCGGGTAGCACTGTTATTAACATTACTCCGCGCTACTCTCAGGGACCGCATGGTCTCTGAGAGCAGTGCGGAAAAAAGTTAATAACGGGCTCCCCAGAGCTCAGGACTGCTCTGGGAAGCACTGTTAACATTACTCCATGCTGCTTTCAGAGACCGCATGGTCTCTGTGATCAGGGCGGAAAAAAGTTAATAAGGGGACTCCCCAGAGCTTCGGGCATCTCTGGAGAGCACTGTTATCAATTTTAGAGCTCTGTGCACCGCAATGCGGAGAGCGGAGCTCTAAAGTTAATAACCATGTAACCCCAGAGCAGTCCGTATAAACACCCCAAAGCCACAATTATATGTGTGAACACATAATACTGAGGCAGAGTTACACATGTCTCAGAGGTGCTCAGCACTTGGAGACCTGCGTTATTAAAGCCTCAGAGCTGTTCTCAGAGACCACGTTGTCTCTGAGAATAGCTTAGAAAAGTTAATAGTGTGGGGTCCCAGAGTGCTGGATATCTCTGGAGAGAACCAGAACCAGACAGTACAACTTAAACCCTGCAGCCACCCCCAAAATAAGTGCAGACCCTCAAAAATACCTTCACATACAGAGCACCAGAACCAGCATGTACAAATTAAGCCCTACAGCCAACCCCCAAAATAAGTGCAGACCCTAAAAAATACCTCCACATACATAACCACAGAACCATCAAGTACAAATTAAGCCATACAACCACCCCACAAAATAAGTGCAGACCCTAAAAAATACCTTCACATACATAGCACCAGAACTAGCAAGTACAAATTAAGACCTACAGCCATCCCACAAAATAAGTGCAGACCCTAAAAAATACCTTCACATACATAGCACCAGAACCAACAAGTACAAATTAAGCCCTACAACCACACCACAAAATAAGTGCAGACCCTAAAAAATACCTTCACCTACATTGCACCAGAACCAGCAGGTACAAATTAAGCCTTACAGCCATACCCCAAAATAAGTGCAGACCCTAAAAAAATACGTGCAAATACATAGCTCCAGAGCCAACAAGTACAAATTAAGCAATACTAACCACAAAATAAAATGCAGATACTAAAAATAGATTAACATACACAGCCCCAGAACCAGCATGTACAAATTAAGCAATACCGCCCTCAAAATAAATGCTGACCCTTAAAAATACATGTACCTACATGGCCCCAGAACTAACCAGTACAAATTAAACAATACCGACCCTCCCCACAGATAAGTGTGCCCCCCTCAAAACTATAAAAGGTTTAATACACAGAGTCCAAGACAAACTCTATGATTCACTCTATAAGCCATTATTTATATAATTCTAAGGGCTCCACAAGCTTATTTTACACATATTACAAGGCAGTCAAAGGTCTTTATGATGCGGTGTAATTACAACATTTGTAAAAATATATAACACAACCTATTTAAAAAACATTACAGTTCCTAGAATTTATATATGTACAATAGACTGGAAACCAGATCCTAGGATCCATATCGGGTTTTCACCTCAGCTCAACAAAGCTCTGAACCAAGTGTGGGGGGTGGAGCTCAGTCTAAACTCCAAGCTGAGCCAACCCCACCAACACATTAAGGGGCATATTTATACTCCGTCTGCACCGATTGTGCGTCAAAGATTTTGACGCACAATCAGCGCAAACGTTGCCCCGTATGTAAACTTTGACGCCCGAGCCCGCGGACGACAAAATTCTGCTGTGTGCGTCATTTTTGGAATGCTGCAACCCGCCTTGCATTAATTATATGCAAGGTAGGCGTTCCCGTCCAAAAAATGGCTTAAACGGCCGTGCGTCATATTTATGCTTTTGGGCAAAAATGACGCACAGCCGGGAGGCGGAGACAGAAAATGACGCACAGCCCGATTTGCGTCAATAATTAACGCCTGGGTCAGGGCAGGCATTAAAATGGGGCAAACACACCTGTATTTATTCAGAACACACAGAACAAACAGCAGAGCAGCAGAGCAGCAACAGGGAGCCATAGAGGTGATTCTAATCCAGCGTGCACGCAGACGCAGAGCCCAGCAGCAACAACAGCAGCTACAACAACACCAGCAGGGACCCCAAAGGCAGCGCAGATGGCAGGAGAAGATATTCCGCCCAAGAACAACCCTTCAGGGCCTCAGGGAACACGACATCATACAGAGGTACCGGTTGAACTGGCAGGCCATTCAGCAGCTGCTGCAAAACATTGAACAGCAGTTGGCCCCCACTTTGGTGACACCCCGCACCATCCCAACCGAAACAAAGCTGCTTGCCGTACTTCATATGCTGGCAAGTGGCTCTTTCCAAACAACTGGTGCCCTGGTTGGCGGAATATCACAACCATCATTCTCCGCCTTTTTGCCCAAAGTACTGGATGCGATCATTCGACTGACACCCGCCACATCTGCTTCCCTAACACACTGCAGAAGCAGCAGGAAACAAAACAGGGGTTCTACGCAATCAGTGGCTTCCCACACGTCCTTGGTGCAATCGACTGCACACATGTACGCCTTGTGCCACCTGCTGCAACTGAACACCTCTACCGCAACAGGAAGCACACACATTCCATCAACGTGCAGGCCATAGTCGATCACCAGGGATTGATCACCAACATCGTGGCAAAATATCCTGGGAGTGTACATGACTCATACATCTTCCGTCACTGCACCATCAATGAACACTTCCAGAATGGACGGTATGGCAATGGACTACTTGTTGGTAAGTACAAAAACCTACTTATATACACACTACACAGCAACCCTCTAGGACACACAACACATACACCACAACAGCAACATGTGAACAGGAACACACTGAGGTCGTGACATCTCTAGCCATGTTTCTTAAGTCACCATTGACCCTGTCACACATTGGAAATTACTGTACAGCCTAATGTGAAGACGTCAATGAGTGTGGTTGCCTAAATGTCACCTTGCAAATTGTAAGTGTCCCAATGACCTTTAGATTAATACATCGCATACGTGTCAAGGTATGGGATGTCCAGGGTACTTTGATATGAACGTGTTAACAACACTCTCAATTTTAACTGTGCATGGAACTATGATCTCACCCCCAGTGAAGACGCACGTACACCTGTATCAGAAGTCACAATGCTAGGGAGGGCATACTGTTCTGCAAATCCCAAAACATACTGCTGACAAACGGTTAGCAGACAAACACTCGTTCAGCCAAGGAAACAGCACAATGCAGATGGTACAGCCTACAAGCATAGGATGTCACATTAGTACACAAAAGAGTCACAGACAACTCAAAACAACTACTGCCATTAAAGGTCTTTTCAATAGTGCCAGCTACATCAACATGATCCCATTCATTTTCTCTTGCAGCTGATCAGGGGTATGGCATCCAGCCATGGATTATGACACCATTTGGCAACCCAAGTACAGCTGCAGAGTGTGCATACAACGAGGCCTATAGGAGGACACGCAGCATTGTCGAGCGTACCTTCGGCATCCTCAAGTCAAGGTTCTGCTGCCTCGACATCACTGGTGGTAGCCTCCTATATTTCCCCGAGATGGTCTGTAGGATCATCCTCACATGTGCAATATTGCACAACATTTGTATCAGAAGAAACATTCCCCTCCTGGAACCAGAGCCACACATGCCTGAGGAGGAGGAAGAGGAGGATGGTGGCCTGCAACAGGAGGGGGAACTACAGAACACCGCTGCTGTTATACGCAGGCAGCAACAGATTGTAAATAATTTCTTCTGAATATGATCACCTTCACCACTTTAGTTAACTAATTTAAATAAACACCTATTCTAATCACGATATCATGGTCCGGCTATTCCTTTTTGCACACCTTCATCTCTCCTTATCAGAATCAGAGTGTTGCCTCATGGAGCATTGCTGAGATACTGAGTAGGACACAGAACATCCCAGAGCTAATGTGATGCCTAACATACAATGGTCACATACACACACACTCTTAATGACATATATCATGTACATATCTTCTTTGAAGGCCAATAGCAGAGGAACACAACTATTTCACACATACATGTTGAAAGCAAGGTCCAACGCAGCATATGGGACACAACTATGACACCATCACTCAAAAAGGGGAAAACAAGCCTCAGACATGAGGCAGTCAATGTGGTTTGGCATCACTAACAGGAATGTCTGAGAAGACCCTTGACAGCAGTTAGTCCAACTGCATCCAATATTTGCAAGGAATATCTGTGACTAGAGTTCCATAGAAGCAGAACATAGACAGCACAAGTGCCACACATATGACATGCATTGCGCACATGACATTCCATGCACATGTCAGCCCATTTCCTAACTCCTGACACACCCATGCACTTGGTCACAACCCACCTGTCGGAAGAGGTCCCTGGAATACTAAGATGTGTACCCTGATAATACCACCTCTACACACACAGACCAACATTAGCAAACCAGTGTGCTACACTCTTTCCTAAGGTATGCCATTGTCATATAACATCTGACTGCATGGATGTCAGGTCAATGTATACACTGTCTTCTAGTTTCAAAGCCCAGTTAGCACATGTAGATTGCTTCCCTTTGTGAAAATGTTTGTTGGCCCTTAGAATGCAAGTCTCACCTACAGGATTGGTGAGAAACAGATGCAGCCCACACCTGTGATCACCTCCATGCACACCACCCATTTCAAAAAGCTCTGCCCCTGATGATGCCTGGAACAGCATAGGAGTTGCCATTATGTCAAATACACCATCAACCATTGATGCTAATTAAGCCGTGTAACACAGCCCTTGGGTTCATTTGTCACCTTCAAAAACACAGGACATACACAGTTTGACATGTCAACTGTCTAGTTTGTCCTCCAAACAGTCTCAGTCAGACCACTGATTATGTAACTTGTCCAGTAGGTGGCTCCTGAATCACCTTGCATTCTGTCAGCCTGACTGGCAACAGTCTGTGCGTCACACTAAAGTATCCCTGTGTCTACATATGTACCACACGTGCGTAAGAAAACCTCCCATTCATCATGGGGCATTGGGCGTGGGCTTCTTCCATGCATACCCAAATACATTGTATTGCATCATCTGCCTTTTAACTGTACCATTTGAGTTACATCCTCTTGGAACTGAAAAATTCATGGCCCATCCCTTGTCTGGGTTGCATATATGCATGAATGACAAAGTGTGACAGTGTCCCAGGGTCATAGGCAGGGATTGGGTACGGGGCTTTCAGCACAACCAGCAACCTCTGATAATGTACATGAATAATACACAAATGTCAGAACCATGACAGTTCACACACAGCATCACAGTGCGCACAACATAGTGATGGGCTGTGTGTGGTGAATAGCTGCGAGAATAAACAGCACACAGGCTATGATGTTCCCAGATGCAGTGGGAAGTGCAGAGGCCAACCTGTGTACAAATGTTGCAATGACACCTGCCGGAACATGACAATTGAGACATTATCTCACTCAGCACACCAAGGTTGCCCTGTTGACTGTCTCATTACACGTCTTTAGTGACAGGGTGGGACCATCCACATGTTGGTTCACATGTCCACATCTACTTTACTCACATTGATCAACAAAGAATACTCAGTAGTTACAGGAATAGCTGCCACTGACTCATGATGAGTCCTGGTCCGAACTGTGACAAATTACACCCCAAACAATCTACAGGATCATAATTGGACAACACACATGAACAAGACACCTATGTGCAATTGATCACAGGAAATATGTGGACACGTGCTGTCTTGTATGCTGGTCCACCACAGCCACTTGATAGTTGGGGCTTACTTCTATGGCCTCAACTGTGGTGTCATCATACATATGAGATTGACCCTTGTCTGTCTGTGCAAACAACATGGTACCCAATTTCTCAATGCATGTGTATGACTCACTGTGGGATTCATCAACTAGTGCCTAGGAAGCTCTTACCAATACTCTAGGACATAGGATGTAGAAAATGTGGACCATTGACATGAACATGCGTCTGCCATCCATCTGGTGCATGCTATGTCACATGTGGTGTCTACGTGACCCTAAAACTTGGAAGTATACTTTACGGGTGTTGTTACATGTATGACCAACACATGCCCTTGCTCATTCCAAATTTGACTTGCATCTTAGGATTGGACACAGGGACGTCAAATTCATACAACCATATGTACAATAATGATTCATGTGATATACACACACACTTTGTCAACCAACACATTAGTTATCAAAGCACACACTTTGAGCCAAAGGCATTTAGGTATTGTACATATTTGCGTCACATTGCTATCCTCTCCTTATGACAAACATGCACAATTTGTGCCTCACATATATGTAGGCCAAACTTATGACCATCGATGACGTCAACCAACAGTAAACATACTGTGAAGGGTGTAGTGGATGATGTTCCGCTGTAGTATGATGTCACACATGTGAACCTACACCATCAACACCATTCTGTCTTCAATTAGCCAATCTCTGATGTGTTCCAAATGAAAAATAACCCAAAAACATTTAATAATGCCCCAAACCAGTTAATGCACTATAACTTTGACGTCCCTAGCGGTGTGCGTCATTTTTTGTTTACCAAAACTGTATGTGCGTCATTTTTTTTGATGCACAGGAAAAAAATGACACAAATACAGTTTTGTGCGACAAAAAATGACGCATAACGCGAAAAAGGTAGGACTTTTCATACAGGAGGTGATGTAATAGGATATCCTGTTTACAGATCATGTACAGTGGGTGTACTTTAACTTTCACTTTGCAATCTATGATCCTTCTAGACAGTGTGGCTGTGTAGAGAGTGTTGTCCAGAGATTTTGTGCTGTATTTGTCCTGTGTGCTATCTGTAAAGTCCTTTTGTGAAATAAATATTGTTTGTGTATACTGTAGTACTGTGTTTTGTCTACATTTGTCCATTTATCTTGTGTATTTCTTGTTTGTGGGAGTCTGTTGTGGGTAGTGTTGGTTTGGGGATAGTTGGGCTCTTTTAGTGTTTAGATTTACTTTTTTCTGTCTTTTTACCCCTCCTTTCACCCATTTCCCCTTTCTATTTCTTTTACCCCTATTCCTTATCTTCAACTATAAGTATGTCTGGTAGGCCACGTCTTGGCAGGATGGGGGAAGAGGAGTTGGGGGGCTTCATCTGGCTGGTGACATATTTCTTCCCGCTCATGATCCAGACAGGGGGCAGGGTCATACAGGGGTACCCAACAGAGGCGCGCAGAATCCGGTGGGGAAAGGTGCTGCATCACCTGCAGTGTGTGTATGCCAGCCAGAGGAGTAACCACCAGCTGAAGCACCGGTGGGCTGACCTCATTACCAGGGAGCAGGATCTTTTGGACCACCTGGGAATCATGATTGGTGGCACTGTTGGTGAGTACGAAAATTGTGAATGTGCACGATTAAATGCTCTGTAGTGACATCAGGGGATTAGTGCAATGTCTGCCAGCTAACTTGATGACTGTGAGTAATGCTGGGGGAATATAAGGGGATCATTAATGCACTATGGCAAGGATCACAATTGCTAGCTGTCAGGTAGCACGTGCTCAGCAAACTTACAGGTAACTTTACCATGAAGGAAATTGGTGCGGCCTTTTTGTCAGCACAGCTAACAAAATAGGAGCCAATCATGTCTATATAGGGTATTATTGACAGAGAAGTACAGATGTACCAACATTTAGGCCAACTATGTTGATGCAATTGCTAGACTGACTTTAGAATCACTACATGATGCTGAAAATGAGTGCTGCATTCACGTCAATTGATAATAGCAAAGTGGCTCAAACATTGGTCTCATGTTAGTCTGGTGAGTGTGGAAGGAAAGCTTTCACAGAAGTACTATGAATGTGTGGGATTATTTGGTTTCTTGATCTTTTTGGATACATGTCAGTTCATGATTTGAAAACATTGTGAAAAGGTGTAAGGTGCCCTCAGCTAACATCTTAAGATGTTTGTTGGAATTAGTTGAGCCACAATCCAAATATGGATGGCAGTCAAAGTGTATGCACATGGCTTCACATCTCCATGGTTTGTGCAAATCACCATAGCTGGGCCACATCAATTGACTATTCTGTAACAACAGGATGGCTTACAGGAGTCCCTGCCCCTCCCTCTGTACATTGGGCCTATGTGCAATAAATGTGTCATGGCCACAAGGCATGTTTGACTGGTAATGCAGTCCTCAAGTAACCAGGCGTTGGATGTTTCTCTTGGATGCACATGATGAGACGATTACACTCCATATTTTTTAGTGCTCAACAATTAAGGGGCAAGTTTGCAACCACATGATAGTTAGGGCCAATGTATGTGTGTAACTGTCACAGGAGAACCATGCTATGTACAATTGGCCGTAAAATATCAGATGCAGTACCATCATGTCTGAATGGCTGCCATGTCCTTATTCAGCCTACACATTGTAAATGTTTATGAAATTGTTGCACTGTGCACAGATTTTGAGCACATTTCTTCCTTCCATACCTTACAGGTGGACCGGCACCCTACACTGTGGGAGAGGTGGCGACATTTGAGGACCCCGACCACTCCAGTAAGTGTTGATATGTCTGTTATGTGTTTTGTTTGCTGTTTATGGACTCGTGTGAGTTTGACGCATAGCAAGGTGTAATGCGTTGGGCAAGTTTTTCACTTGTTCCATGAGTGGGAATGCAGTTCTCACATGTTTTGAGTTTGCCAATGCGTATCCAATGGTATCATGTAGGGATTGTAGGACATCCCTGTAGGCCCCACTGTGAGTACAGGGGATAGTCATGTGTCTGACACTTGTATCACTAAGAGTCGCATTGGAAGTCAGCCCCTATTTAGTCAGCCTGTCAGACCCACATTCTCTAAGATTGGTGGAGCTAATAGCTTCCCAATAGACATCTGTTTCACTATTTACCTACGTAAGTTTGAAACAGTAGGTAGAACCTCCTAGCAGCATGTACTTCCACCTGTAGTGCATCAAGTCTGTGGAACCTGAGTGTAATGGCCTAGGTGTGCATGCAATTCATGATCATAGGTGTTCTAGCAACTCTGTGTCTGATGTAAGTCAGGCCTCACTGGAACTATATGTTGTGTACTAAGTTCTGAATTTCCTGACACGTCTGACCCTATGAGTGCTCTAGGGTTTGCTGACTCCAAATTGTAGATAGACCTTACCTGTGGTGTGTCTGTAGAGACAAACATGTGTGGAGTTGCCTATACACTCCTCGGTGTACATGTTGTTGGCAAATTATAGTTGTGTATCCACCGCCCCCCTTCAAACACGGCCATGGGTTTGTGAATGGGGTACCTAGTATTGATGCTACCAGTATGTTACACATACCTGTGAATAAGTGACGGTTTGGTTGCATACTAGTATACACACTCAGGTTTGGCACTTGGTACCATACTGGAAAGTCCAACTTGCAGACCATGTGGCTTTAGTTTTGCTTTCCGTACACTGACATTTGTAGCCCAGCTCTTGGTGGAGGATATGGAGCATGATTCTTAGATGTTAACTGTCAGAACTCAGATTGCAAGTCAAAGCCAGTTGTTACCCATCTTGTGGGTTATGGATGTGCTTTGTGTGATGTCACCTTTGTTGTCTGGCCTGCCATATACTTCCTCAGGGACATTCAATGCTCTGTATCGTGATATGAGCTGTTACAAGTACAGTAGATGTAATGTCTGATTAACTTGCTGTGCCGTTTCACATAATGTAGTTACTAATGTAGCATATCTGCATTTGTCTTCACAGCAGCTAACATGACTCCAGACCAGGTCCGTGAATTTCAGCGTTGGGTCGTGCGATACCAGCACATCCTGCTGATGGAGTTGGGGTTCTGGAGGATGGCCTGGCGATATCGCCATGAACGTGCCTCCGGGGTATGGCGAGCCTTCCCACAGGGTGGGCCTACTTTGCCCACCACAGCCACCACAGAAACAACCACCAATCAGAGCAAGGTTGCCCCACCCACAGCTGCCACTGTTGATCCAGCATCTGCTGGACTTCCTGGCCCCAGCGTTGCCACCGGTGCAGGACAGCCCACACAGGCCTCCTCCATCGGTACCCAGACTGCCACTGCTCCAACTGTTGACCCTACAGCCTTCAATAGACTTGAACATAAGATGGACAAAGTGCTGCGCAAGGTGAGCCACCTGAGCCGGGATGTGCGGCACATTAAACGGCGGGTCAAGGATATAAAGAGGACCCTCCGGAGGGCCAACCTCTAGACAGCAGATTTGATGGACATGAGACCCTCCCCTCCCTCTTCTTTCCTTGTTCTTATCGTTAGTGGGCTTAGGGGGCTTAGTGTTAGGTTAGTATAGGCTGTTAGTTTAGTTAGTGTTAATGGGTGGGGGTTGGGGGGTCCTGCTGGTTTCTTTTTAGACTTATTACATGTGTGGGTGGGTGGGTGAGGGGCTATGTTGGGATTCTTGTGTGTACAAAAAACAAATACCAAAAAAAGAAAAGAAACTTTTAAAAAAAATACCCAAAAAATATATATTTGTTTAGGATAGTATAGTGTGTGTTTAGGTTAGTATGTGTTGTCCTCAATGTGTCCCGTCTCATAAGGGGGGTGGGGGGTAGATGTTTAGAACGTTTTGTTACATGTGATTAGTAAGTGTAGCTTAGGTTAGTTATGGACAGTTGTGGGTAATGAGTAGTCAGGCTAGATTAGGGTAGGTAAGATTTTTCCTTCAGTTTCCTCACCTATGGTTAGCTTTTAATAAATATTTGGTTACCCCTTAATAGTATGTGTTGAATTGTACTTGATCGTGGGTTTGGATTCAGTGTACATCAATGTTGAACTATAACATCTGTATCCTATGCTACAAACAAATCCCAAATGAGCTGTACGATTGGCAGCTAGCCCAGAGCTACCTTGCAAAGTGTCTACCTTTTGTTGCAACCAGCAATCACAGTTAATATGGTTCCCAATGTGTTTCTGTTGATAAGTGTGTTTTCAAAGTCACTAACAGTGCTTCCAGACTTGATATTGGGGAAACAGTTTTAGGTCTGACTCCAGTGTGATGATCATGCTCACCCTTATAAGATGAGTTCTCATTGGCAATCTTGTATTCTTGTCTTCATGACCCTCATACATCATTTGTGACACAGTTTGGCATGTTTACCTATTTGTATGTTAACTCACACACCTTCATTTTGTATTTACTTAGATTAGTATAGCATGTTTATTGTGTTATTTTTGCATGTTGACAACATTTAGCGGGCACTATTTGATGACTTACTTATCCCCTGAGGAAGCATTCTTCCTCATGGTGGTGTATGGTTTCTCACTTCATCAGAGTATTCCCTCAGGATGGGCAGAGTATGATGCAATCATTGTCACTGTGCAGATTTCTCTAATTACATAATATCTGGACAGTTGTATTGACAAGCTACATAATTTGACAGTAGGCACATTTCAGTTATCTACTGCACAGTTGATATGTCACATTACCCAGAGACAGATTTGTTGTGTATGTGCTATTTATTGAAAAGTGATGTAGTGCTATATGTACATTGCCCATGATTGTGAGGCCATTATAGTGATATCTTCCATTGTGATACAACACAAGGGTTTACCTAAATGCGTTTGTCAAGCTGGGGTTGCTGTTTCAGACAGTGCAGAGGGACCGACTTAGCCAATGAGTAGGAGAGAGACAATCACTGGGCTGGGTGACAAGATATACAGTGGTTAGCAGAACAGTGCTTGAGTACAGTTGTTGTAAGACTGTCCTGTTTCAAAACGCAGGACTTTGGTAATAGTTGGCCATGTGGCAGGGACTAGTGCTTCCGGGTACTTTTCTTTGTGAATGTGATCTGTTCCATGTCTTCTTCTTCTGTTGTGTGTGTTGCCTGCTTTTTCCTTGTTGTTGTTGGTTGTGAAGGGGCAACACACACCTCAGTGTTAGAAGACGTGGAGTCAGACATCCCGGTCGCTGCTCCCTGTGAAGGTCTTAAGGGCAGTACTGCTGCAAGGAGGGCCTGCTGGTTCTTGAGAATAGCAGCCACATCACGATGGTAGGCAGCCAGGCCGGCCCTGAGGGGTTCAATGTTGCATTAGTGCACACGTTGACAGGATTGCTGTTGTAGGTATTGGGTCAACTGTATTACAGCTGTGCTGATATCCTTCTGGGTTTTCTGCAGTTCCTGCAAGATATATGTTAGGGCTTTCATAGCTGCTGCCTGATCTGCAAATGACATCATGCACGAACGCACCCCCTCAAGGCTGGCTGCCATATTTTGCATTCCCACCCGCACCTCCTTGGCCAGCTCCCGCTGTACTCTAACTACAGTTCTCTCAAAGCTGGTGCCAGTGTCGTCTGAGTCCTCAGCTGTATTGGAGCTGGCAGGTCTTACAATTGGGGTGGTGGGTGGTTCCTCTGCGATGGCTGCTTGTTCTGTGATCCTCCTTGTGACAGAAGGTGGGGTCTGGAGGGTTTCAAGGACCTTTTGGATAGTCTCCTGGGGAATGTTTATCGGCTCGTCATCCATGTCATCAGGGAAATCTGGGACAGGCATATCGGCAGGAGATCTATCTTCCTCTGCAATGAAACAGGGTACAATTAGTGTGTCTGTGTTGTAGCAATTTTGATGTGACGTGCCTGCCTTTTGATGAATTCACTTTGTGATCTTGTTTTGTGTTAATATCTGCAATCCTTCAGATGGGCATTGTTTCAGGCCTATGGCCCACCTGTGTGTCACATGTATGTTATTGAGTTATTAGACCTGTCAGCCTCATCGCCTCTAGGTGTTGATTTTAGCCAAATAGAGAATTGCCACCTTCTTTTCCTACTCGACCCTCCATGTACATCCATTCTCATGGTGAGACCTTTCACTGGCTGTGGGTGTTCTGATGGCTCTGGCAGCACACTTAACAATCTGGCCTGCCCCAATCCCTGATCGTTCACATCGACTTAAATGTAATTGACATGTGGCATATCCTATGCATGGCAACGTTATGATCCGATATGGATGCTGACATTGTTAATGGGTCCTGCTGATGTTGCGTAATGTGTGTTACATTGGATTGCCCTGATAGTCGTATCAGTGTCCTATTTCCTCCTCTGACTGTGCAGGTGTATTTCAGTGACCAGTTACATGTGTCCCCTCCTCTATGCTGTTGTCTGAGCAGTATGACATTTGGGATGTTGCCTTGTTACCCAGGCACAGGATGGACCCTGACATAAAAAGCATGGGTGTGTCCTTAGTTCTGTGTTGCTCCTATTGTTGTTTACTTTGGCTGATGTTTGTGACAACTATGGGCATTGACATTTGAGTGTACTGGGGCCTTTGTCTTGTTTCGGGGGATTGTTGCAGATGTCATCCTCACCCCCTAATTTATGTGTGTATGATCCATGCGGAGGTTACTGCCATTGGCTACTTGAGCTGCACACAGATCAGAGGTGGTAGTGGCAACTGTTGTCGCAGTTACATTGCAGTTGTCGGTTTGGCTAGATGATTGCTAATAGGGCCCTAGTTAATGTAGGAGATATGTTGGCTGACGAGTGCCAGGATGTAAGTTTGACGTAGTGGCCTTCCCTCCTGTCGTGGCTTTCCCTTTGCTCCATCGTTGGCATGACAGCATGCCCCCATGGGACTGTTGTTGGTGTAGTGTAATGCTGTGCCCCAGCTTCTGTCTGTGCAGGTCATGCCCCAATGCCATGCCCCTTTACCCATGCCACTCCATGTATATGTTGACTTCCATGCATTTTGTGGTCGGTATCCCCCCGCTTGCAGTTAACATTTGTGCATTTTAATTCCCCATGCAACTTACCCTGCATGTGCGTTGTCTCCTGGTAGTCTGCGCTGTCCTGTCCTTGAATCCCTGTGACGATCTCCTCAGGGATGACGGCTGTGACCATCTCCTCCATGTGGGCCAGGGCCTCCTGGTGTGCTGGACTCCCCCCTCCAGTCTGCAGTGCTGCCTTTCTGTTATTTGCCATCTTTTCCTTGGTCCTGAGTTTGCAGTCATGCCAGCGTTTCCTGCACTCAATGACTGTTCTGCGTACTTCAGCCACACTGTTAATCTTGTTGACAATTTGTTCCCATACAGCCTCTCTCCTACTGATTGGCAACTTTGACATGACAAACAGTTGGTGCTGGTGTTCTGTCACCTCTTTGACCAGAATTTCCTGCTCCTCTGCACTAAAGCGACACTTTCTTTTCTTCTTAAAAGTGTCCTGGTTCTTGTGTGGGTCCTCCTGGCTGGTTCCTGGTCTGCTGTCATCTTCCTGGGGTCTGTAGTGACGTCTGGGATCCATTTTGGCTCTCCTCTGGTGAAATGGCTGTGTTCGCTGTGTTTTTTGATGCTTTTGCATTAAAAAAAACGGCGCATATCCGGTTTGCGGTGTCGTAAATCGACACACAGTCATTTCCGCCGCGTTAACGTTGTTTTCCTTTACGACGTGACGCCGCGGTGTGTGTCAAAAATAATGACTCACACCTGTTGTTTGCGCCGCCATGCGTCAAAGTATAAATATGTCACCCGCACGGCGCACCAAAATGGCGTTAGCCGTCGGTAATATTTTTGACGCAAAACTGAGCCGGCGCAGTTTTGTGTCAAAAAGTATAAATATGGGCCTCAGAGTCTTTGTTTAAAAAATGACCGTCTGTGGATGCAGCATGTGTGAGGGCCAGGGTTTTTCAGGACATCAAACTAGGACACCAGACCCTCCTGATCTAAGGTGAGTGGATGTGGGGCATTGTGGGGTCTGAGGCTCTTTACCAGGGATATTTTTTTTAATTATTTTTATTTTAATTTGTTTCAATATTTGTTATTTTTTATTTATGTGATTTAAAAAAAAAAAAAAAAACTACCTTGTAGACCCTAAGGGACCCCTAAACCCCCAGGGTCACACTTGCCATATTTTTAGCTATTTTGAAAAACAAAAGCTGCCCAATGAGACCGTGGGGGCCTCTGAGCCTCGTGTTCCAGGCCCTCAGAGCCCCATAGGGCCGATTCTTTAAACAAATTCATATGTGTCATTTTTTATGCTAATTTGGAGTTGGAAGGGCAAAAACGCCACGCTATAGTTACAAAGTGTTGCAATGCTTGCATTGCACCACTCTCTAACCCCTTGTGTCACATTATGCCTGCACCAGTCATAATGTATGCGAGGGGGCATTCCAGCGCTAGGGGGGCCATAATAATTGCACATAGGAATCAATGAGATTCCTTTGCGCCATTTTTATTGGCATTTTTTAACATCTGCTAAGTGCAGGCGCTAAATAGAGGATCTTATTGTGTTCAATGGACCTCTGGGTGCGTTGCAGGATTAGCGTCAACATCTTTGATGCTAGTCCTGTAAAGCACTGGGCTAGTGAAAAAAATGATGTCGCCAATTCCCCTGAATACCACTGTGGTGTGCTGAATTTTAAATACAACACACACTTTGTGGCATTAGGGGGACACTAAGGGGTGCAAGAAAAGTGGCGCTGCACGAGGTGCAGCGCCACTTTTCATAAATTTGGGCCTAAATTGGGCCCTTGGCTGTGTTAAGTGTAAGGGTAAATGTGTTTCCAGGAATTGTATGGAAAGGAGTTTTATTTCCAAAGAGAGTAATTTATTTGCCATTTGTACATATACACTGTATACACTTAGGCATGAAAATATATTTCTGCATCACAATAATTGAGAATTCACAAATGTTTTTATAATTATAAGTTAACTCTAAATGGAGATTGCCAGTCAGCAACTTATCAACAACTTCCCCCTTTGTCTTTTCGTCCTGACATCATATATCCTGCCTCTGTATTTGACCATCCAGTTAAATGTCAGATGATGACAGAACAATCAGAGCATGCTCATGCTGCATGTGTTAGCTTTTCTATAGTAAGTTTGTCTGACTTGGGTAAGAAGCGTCCACTTCTTTAGATTCTACATTGCCAGTTATTTGTCCTCTGATAAAAAAATATTTTAGAATCACTACACAAGAGTTAGTCATCTACTACTTCGACTGGAAGACAAAAACAACTGCTTTCCGGACTCCTGAATCAAACATGACACCTCTTAAGGGGTCCCTCATGCTGCTGTCCATCTCGAAGGTCTGAAAAAGCATCACCGCTTCAATAAAACCATGACATAGCTACACTTCATTCCCTCAAGACAAAGATCAACTTCAAACCCCCTCTATCACCTCCAATGCAAGAAGCAGTGACACTGTAGTCACCTTAACTGGCCAACACAACACAAAAGCCATGAATTTGCAAAACTAGTAAACAGATGATGTGAAATAGACCTGAACACAAGCCTTCTACAGCTATATACTTAGGGGCATATTTAAACTTTTTGAGGCAAAACTGCACTAACGCAGTTTTGCATCAAAAAGTTTTTCACCGGCTTGTGCCATTCCTGAGCACAAGCCAGGTGCCATATTTATGGAATGGTGCAAGCCAGTGCAAAGAGTGGGCTAGCGTACAAAAATGACATTAGCCGGGTGGGGTTGGCGGTATGGGAGAAGGGGGTTTTGCACCAAAAAATTATGTTAGGCTGGTTTAAAGCCAAAACAAATACCTCTCACCAGCCTAGCGTCATTTTCTGATGCAAAACCATCCATACCACATGACTCCTGTCTTAGAAAAGAAAGGAGCCATGCCCACCACCCCAATGGCCAGCACAGGGGACCAGTGTCTCTGGGCATGGCCATTGCACCCTGTGCCATGCAGGGAGCCCCAAGTTGGGCCCGGATGGCACTTTAATAGTTTTAAAAAAAATACTTACCTATACTTATCCTACTTACCTGGGATGGGGTACCCCATCCTCTGATGTCCCTCTGTTGGGGGTGTCTTTGCGCTTGGGGAGGGCACCTGTGGACCCATTCCATGGTGTTTAACCATGGGTCCCCTAATGCCTCGTCTGACCCAGGCGTTTAGCCCCTCCTCCCACTCGTGCGGCATTTTAGCATGGGGGGATAAATATGGGGCTATGGGTTTAGCACCATTTTTTAGATGGGAAAGCCTACCTTGCATCTCATTGGCGCAAGGTAGGTTCACACATCTAAAAATGGGGCAAACCCCACTATTTTGACCTTAGACATGTCTAACGTCAAAATAAAACATGGAGTTAGTTTTGCACTGAATTTGTGTAAAACAATCACACAAATTCGGCGCAAATGGAGTATAAATATGCCCATTAGGATCTGCAATAACAAAAATGACAAAACAAGCTCACTCATTCTGTCACCCTCTCCAGAAATGTTTAGAATAACACTGCATATAAGATTGAAAAGAAATGTCGATACTGTACTATATTATGGTATTTTTTCCCTGGGTCTGTGCTTATGTATTAAGGTGATTGACTGCCTTTACTACCTTTTAAGTGTAACTAACTTAGCCAAACCAAGAAACTGCTTTTTTTGAAGTTCTTTCCATCTCGCTCCTGCGTCACTACTCTACTCAGCTTGCTTTCGATCGACGTTTTGCACCTGTTAGCACACTTCATCAAATGTTAAGCTTGCTTCTCATAGTACAAAATTAGACATAACATGCAATTGTACGGTTTCCTTTTTATTTGTGTTTAGCAGTAACCTGTATATATTCTCGATTCTTTCACACACCCTAATATTGGAGCAAAGTACGTTTTTATTGACTTCGTGGTAGGATGATTTATTCACAGAGAGGGGTGGCCCATCAGATATTGAAGTGTGATGCCATTATTAACAATGTATTTTCCCGCGAAAACTGTTACAGTTCGTGAAAATCGAGGAAGATAAACAATCTTTTTCATAAAATAAATGTGAAATGTGTTTGCTAAATTGTGTTACGATATCCGTCATTGCATTTAGCCCCGTGAGTTTATATTCAGTCCAGGGTAACTTTGGATTGATATTGTCACAATGCACAGCCCTCGATTCGGGGTGTATTTAAATGATCATTTATACAGTGAAAATGTCGAATTATATATTTGTTTTACCGGATTTCTTTTGTTTTTCAACAAATATTGGTTGACTGTGGTCTGCACATTAGCTAATACGTGTAGCCGCAATTGGCCCTTCTAAAACAATAACTCATTACTGCAATAATTTTGTACAGTGACAGATAAGCCCCTAGGAATTATAACACAACGTTGTAAAATCAAACTTTATGAAATTCCTAAAAAGGTTATATTTTCTTTCACCAAACTCAAGCTAATGGGAGAAGATGGGTTTACTTGTTCATTTAATGGGTCTGTGGAAAATGGAACTACAGGAAATGTACAGCTTTATACAAATAATTCGAATCTATAGTGCATCAAGCGAAGCAACGTGTGTGTTCGATCTTAAAAAAGCATTTCAGAACACCTTGATTGGGGTAGAGATCATGTAATTAATTATTTAATTATATATCAGAAATATGGCTAAATACATCATTATTTAAAAGGCCAGATTTCAGTTGGGTGGTAATAAAATATACTTTGATTTATAGAAGAAGTCGTACTTCTGGAGATTACATTTGTGACATTTCCTCCAAAATAACAATAGTATAGAGAAGGGAATTTCGGTAATGGATTCTTCTCTAGATTTGCCAGTTCCCTCTGGAAAGTCGAGGATATTCTGTAACCATTCAACTGTAAATTATATTTAATTTGCATATGATGCAGACTAAAGGATCTAAAAAAGGAAATTCAATGTAAACCAAAACGAATACTGGGCATTTGATTTTTGCACATAATTTCCAACGTTCTCATAAATCCGAGACGCCTTTGAAAATTGAGAAGATCATCATAAATATCGAACAATGATTTGGAGAGAATATATATACAGGGAGTGCAGAATTATTAGGCAAGTTGTATTTTCGAGGATTAATTTTATTATTGAACAACAACCATGTTCTCAATGAACCCAAAAAACTCATTAATATCAAAGCTGAATATTTTTGGAAGTAGTTTTTAGTTTGTTTTTAGTTTTAGCTATGTTAGGGGGATATCTGTGTGTGCAGGTGACTATTACTGTGCATAATTATTAGGCAACTTAACAAAAAAAAATATATACCCATTTCAATTATTTATTATTACCAGTGAAACCAATATAACATCTCAACATTCACAAATATACATTTCTGACATTCAAAAACAAAACAAAAACAAATCAGTGACCAATATAGCCACCTTTCTTTGCAAGGACACTCAAAAGCCTGCCATCCATGGATTCTGTCAGTGTTTTGATCTGTTCACCATCAACATTGCGTGCAGCAGCAACCACAGCCTCCCAGACACTGTTCAGAGAGGTGTACTGTTTTCCCTCCTTGTAAATCTCACATTTGATGATGGACCACAGGTTCTCAATGGGGTTCAGATCAGGTGAACAAGGAGGCCATGTCATTAGATTTCCTTCTTTTATACCCTTTCTTGCCAGCCACGCTGTGGAGTACTTGGACGCCTGTGATGGAGCATTGTCCTGCATGAGAATCATGTTTTTCTTGAAGGATGCAGACTTCTTCCTGTACCACTGCTTGAAGAAGGTGTCTTCCAGGAACTGGCAGTAGGACTGGGAGTTGAGCTTGACTCCATCCTCAACCCGAAAAGGCCCCACAAGCTCATCTTTGATGATACCAGCCCAAACCAGTACTCCACCTCCACCTTGCTGGCGTCTGAGTCGGACTGGAGCTCTCTGCCCTTTACCAATCCAGCCACGGGCCCATCCATCTGGCCCATGAAGACTCACTCTCATTTCATCAGTCCATAAAACCTTAGAAAAATCAGTCTTGAGATATTTCTTGGCCCAGTCTTGACGTTTCAGCTTGTGTGTCTTGTTCAGTGGTGGTCGTCTTTCAGCCTTTCTTACCTTGGCCATGTCTCTGAGTATTGCACACTTTGTGCTTTTGGGCACTCCAGTGATGTTGCAGCTCTGAAATATGGCCAAACTGGTGGCAAGTGGCATCGTGGCAGCTGCACGCTTGACTTTTCCCAGTTCATGGGCAGTTATTTTGCGCCTTGGTTTTTCCACACGCTTCTTGCGACCCTGTTGACTATTTTGAATGAAACGCTTGATTGTTCGATGATCACGCTTCAGAAGCTTTGCAATTTTAAGAGTGCTGCATCCCTCTGCAAGATATCTCACTATTTTTGACTTTTCTGAGCCTGTCAAGTCCTTCTTTTGACCCATTTTGCCAAAGGAAAGGAAGTTGCCTAATAATTATGCACACCTGATATAGGGTGTTGATGTCATTAGACCACACCCCTTCTCATTACAGAGATGCACATCACCTAATATGCTTAATTGGTAGTAGGCTTTCGAGCCTATACAGCTTGGAGTAAGACAGCATAAAGAGGATGATGTGGTCAAAATACTCATTTGCCTAATAATTCTGCACTCCCTGTATAATGACTATGTGGAACTATGCAGACATATCCAAGTTTACTCAGTAAAGATTTTTTAGTACAATTAAAAAAACGTATATAAAAGGGCAATTTGTAATCTGTTTATGCGGGTTAGGATTCCCTCTGAAGTTTTATTATTTAGGTTTACCTTTTTTACATTTTTTAAGTTGTATGCCGTGCTCCTGCAGTTCCATAATAAACGATAGACGAAGATTAATAGTTTCATCTGAAACAATAAAAATCCTAGACTCACTTCGCAAGTTATCAAAAAACAAAATCAAGAAAATAATTTATGATTCAGTGATGTTACAAGGATGTCACAATAAAGGAACTACAAATAAAGATTATGGCCCATATTTATACTTTTTTAGCGCCGCATTTGCGTCATCGTTTGACGCAAAAGCGGCGCAACCTTACAAAATACAATTGTTGCCCATATTTATACTTTTTTTAGCGCCGCATTTGCGTAATTTTGTGACGTAAAAGCAGCGCAAACTTACAAAATACAATTGTGGCCCGTATTTATACTTTTTTTAGCGCCGCATTTGCGCCGGTTTTTGACGCAAAACGGCGTAAACCTACAAAATACAATGGCATTTTGCAAGTTTGCGCCGTTTTTGCATCAAAAAACGACGCAAATGCGGCGCAAAAAAAGTATAAATACGGGCCTGTATTTTGTAAGTTTGCGCCGTTTTTGCGTCAAAAAGTGTCGCAAATGCAACGCTAAAAAGTATAAATATGGGCAACAATTGTATTTTGTAAGGTTGCGCCGCTTTTGCGTTAAAAAGCGGCACAAATGTGGCTCTAAAAAGTATAAATATGGGCCTAAATTCCTCGCTTAAACTACCAAAAGATCCTATAGTTTTCTAAGCAACGTCAATTCCATGAGCATTAAAACAGCATCTGTGTAAGATGTCAAGACTCATCTACAACAAAAAGAAAACATTTTCAGTTGGAAAGATAAAACAAAACAAAGTGAGCTTTTGTCTTTAAAAAAAAACACATTAGATTTCTGGCTATAAAGTTAAGTTAACGTTAACAAGCTATGATGACCTTTCATCTCATTGGGTGAAAAGGGCTATTTTAGGTAAATTCAGTGCTAATATGCATAATTTAGTTAACATAATCGGCTAAGAAAATGTGTTGCCTTTCTCAATCTTTGTGGCCAAAACCCACCCTGTGCCACTTACCATTTGACACTTTGGCTTTTTAAGGGGGCTTCTCATTTACTGATTACTTGTGGATCCAGTTGACAAACGTTTTCTAGATTCCGACCTCTTGAAATTTCTAAATGATTTTTTTAAGGAGAAAGGGAAAAGCTTTTGGTTGGAAATTTGTGCCGAATGTCTCGAAATGCTTTGATTCATTGATGTCTACTTTAAGCCACAGCTCTATTACACGGATTAGTGTTTTATTATGTATACCATAACTATATATCCCTTACATCGAACCAAATCATAAAAGGAATCTGAAGTTTTTTGGAACTGAAAGACTGTTGTTGGTGTGAAGGCTCATGGTCTCTCATACATATTACTGTAAATTACCAATGTTTTATGTATGTTTTGCGAAGGTTCAGAGTCATAAATTAGGTATGTCAAAGAGGTGTGGCAAGGACGACTTAGGCCCATATTTATACATTTTGACGCCAAACTGTGCCGACACAGTTTTGCGTAAAAAATATTACCGCTGGTTAATGCCAGTTCTGAGCGCCATGCGGGCGTCAAATTTATACTTTGACGCATGGAGGCGCAAACTACAGGTGTGAGCACACCGCAGCTTCACATCGTAAATGAAAATGACGGTAACACGGCGGAAATGACTGTGAGCCGGTTTATGACACCGCAAGCCGGATATGCGGCATTTTTTGATGCAATAGCGTCAAAATTCGCCGCAAACACAGCCATTTCAGCAGAGGAGAGCCAACATGGATCCCAGATGCCTGTACAGACCCCAAGAAGATGGCAACAGACCAGGAAACATCCAGGAGGACCCACACAAGACCCACGACAGGGAGAAGAAGAAAAGAAAGTGTTGCTTCAGTGCAGAGGAGCAGGAAATTCTGGTTAAAGAGGTGACGGAACACCAGCACCAACTGTTTGTCACCTCAAAGTTGCCAATCAGTAGGAGAGAGGCAATATGGCAACAAATTGTTGACAAGATTAACAGTGTGGCAGAAGTACGCAGAACAGTCATCAAGTGCAAGAAACGCTGGCATGACTGCAAGCGCAGGACCAAGGAAAATATGGCCAGGAACAGGAACGCAGCACTTTTGACTGGAGGTGAGAGTCCACCACCGCAGGAGCCCCTGGACCAAATGGAGGAGACGGTCGCAGCCGTCATCCCCGAGGAGATCGCCACAGGGATTCAGGGACAGGACAGCGCAGAGTATCAGGAGACAACGCATATGCAGGGTAAGTCGCATGGGGAATTAAAATGCACTAATATTAACTGCAACCGGGGGGAGGAATACCCACTACGCAATGCATGTAAGTCATCATATACATGGAGTGGCATGGGTAAAGGGGCACGGCACGGGGGCATGGCCCATTCAGAGAAAACCTGGGGCACACCATTACACAACACCAACAACCTTTCCATGGGATTATGCTGCCATGCCAACGATGTTGCAAAGGTAAAGCCACGCCAGGAGGGAAGGGCACAACGTCAAACTGACATCCCGTCACACGTCAGCCACTATACTCCCTACATTAACTAGGGCCCAATTAACAACCTCTAGCCAAACCGACAACTGGAAAGTAACATTGACAACAGTTGCCACTACCACCTCCGCTGTGTGTGCTGGTCAAGTAGCCAATGGCAGTAACGTCCCCATGGATCATACACACCCAAATTAGAGGGTTTAGGATGACAATGTTAACAATCCCCTGAAACAAGACAAATGTTCCAGTCCTGTCTAACGTGAATGCCCATAGTTGCCGCAAACATCAGCCAATGTCATCAACATTAGGAGGTACACAGCACTAAGGTCACACCCATGCTGCATATGTCAGGGTCCCTCCTGTGCCTGGGTCACAATGCAACATCCCAAATGTCATACTGCTCAGACAACAGCATTGAGGGGGAGGACACATGTAACTAGTCACTGAAATACACCTGCACAGTCAGAGGAGAAAATAGGACACTGCTATGACTATCAGGGCAATCCAATGTACCACACATTCCCAAACATCAGCTGTACACATTACCAATGCTGACATCCATATTGTGCCATAACAATGATATGCATAGTATACGCTACATTTCAACTACATATAGGTGGATGTAAAAGATCAGAGACTGGGCCAGGTCCAGATTGTTAAGTGTGCTGCTAGTGCCATCAGGGCACCCACAGTCAGTGAAAGGTCTCACCATGAAAATGGAAGTAGGGTGAGGGTTGAGTAGGACAAGAAGGTGGCAATTTACTATTTCGCCAAACCCAACACCTAGAGGATATGATGCTGATAAGTCCACTAACTGACCACAATACATGTGACATGCAGGTGGGGCATAGGCCTGGGAGAATGCTCATCTGAAAGACTGGATCAATGAACAGGAACTAAGATCACAATGTGAAAATCATCACAAGGCAGGCATGTCACATCACAAATGCCACAACACAGACACACTAATTGTACCCTATTTCATTGCAGAGTATGATGGATCTCCTGCGGATATGCCTGTCCAGGACTACCCTGATGACATGGATGACGAGCTGACAAACATCAGCCACCAGACCCTCCAAGAGGTTCTTGGAACCCTCCAGACCACACCTTCAGTCACAAGGAGGAGCACAGAACAAGCAGCCATCGCAGAGGTTCCACCCACCACCCCAATTGTATGACCTGCCAGCTCCAATACAGCTGAGGACTCTGACGACACTGACACCAGCTTTGAGAGAACTGTAGTCGCAGTACAGCTGGAGCTGGCCAAGGAGGTGCAGGTGGGGATGCAAACTGTGGCAGCCAGCCTAGAGGGGGTGCATTTGTGCTTGATGTCAACTGAAGAACAGGCAGCAGCTATGCAAGGGCGAACAACTATCTTGCAGGAACTAGAAAAAAGGCTGAAGGAAATCAGCACAGCTGTAATACAGTTGACCCAACACCTACAACAGCAATCCTGTCAACGCATGCATGAATGCAACATTGAACCCCTCTGGGCCGACCTGTCTGCCTACCATTGTGATGTGGCTGCTATTCTGAAGAACTAGCAGATCCTTCTTGCAGCAGTACTGCCCTTAAGACCCCCACAGGTAGCAGCTACCGGGATGTCTGACTCCACATCTGCACACACTGAGGTGTATGTTGCCCCTTCACAACCACCACCACCAAGGGCAGTGGAGACAACACACACATCAGAAGATGAAGACCAGGAACAGATCACCTTCACACGTAAAAGTACCCGGAAGCACTAGTCCCTGCCACATGGCCACCTATTACCAAGGTTCTGCGCTTTATAACATGCCAGTTTTGCAACAACTGTACTCAAGCACTGTTCTGCAAACCACTGTCTATCTTGTCAGCCTGCCCAGTGATTGTCTCTCACTAACTCATTGGCAAGTCCTGTCCCTCTGCACTGTCTGACACTTCACCCCAGCATGTCCAATGACATGTCCTTTTGCACTTGTGTAGGATCACAATGGAAGATGTCACTATAATGGACTCACAATCATGGACAATGTACATATAGCACTACAGCACTTTTCAATAAATAGCACTTACACAACCACTTTGTCTCTGTGTAATGTGACACATCAACTGTGCAGTAGATCACTGAATTTGCCTCCTGTCAGTTATCATAGATTGTCAATACAACTGTCCTGAAATAATGTGGCCTGATAACTATGCACAGTGGCCTGGATTCTACCATACTCTGCCCTTCCTGAGGGTAAAATTGGGGGAAAAGAGAAACTATACACCATAATGTGGGTTGGGCAGATCAACCCTTTCGCAAGGGATACCTAAACCATAAAATAGTGCCTTCAAAATGTTGCTATAATGCAAAACTAACACATGTAACATTGCCCACAAATATAAGCGAACAGTCACAAAACTGCATGAATGGAGGTGTATGAGTTTACATCCAAATAAGTAATCATGCTGAACAGTGTAACAAATGATCTATGTGAGTTATGTACACTATACTACAAGAGAGCTTACTACCACTCACCTTATAAGGGTTTCCTTGGACATGAGACTGCAGTCAGACATAACACAGTGTCCCCAATCCTAAATCTGGAAGCACTGTGTGTGACATTGAAAACATACATTATGAAAAAAACACCCTTTGGGATCCATAGTAACTGTGATTGGTGGTTGCAATGAATGGCCGAATCTTTGCAAGATAGCTTTGGGGTAGCTGCCAATGTTACAGCTCAGTTGTGATTTGTTAGCAGCATAGGACACAAAATGTAATACAAAAGAAACACTGAACACTCATGCCAAGGCCCTGATCTACAAGCATGTCACACATACTCAAAAGGGTTACCTACAGATTTATTAAACAGTGAAAACAGAAGTGAAAACTCGGGGAAAAGCCTTACCTACCCTAATCTACTCTAACTACTCATTACCCACAACAGTTCCTTAGCTAAACTTACTTATCACATTTAACGAAACATGCTAAACATCAACCCCCCACCCCCCTTATGAGATGGGACACATGGAGGACAACAGATACTAACCTAAACACATACTAACCTATACTAAACAAAAATATATATTTTTTTGTTTTATTTGTTATTTTTTTTTTTTTTTTAATAAACACACAAGAACCCCATCATTGACCAACACACTTTAAAATAAACAGTAGAAATATTCAGGACCCCCCACTCACTAACACTAACTAAACTAACAGCCTATACTTACCTAACATTAAGCCCCCTAAACCCACAAAGTATAAGAACCAGGAAAGAGGAGGGGGGGAGCGAATCATGTCTGTATATTCAGCTACAGGTTAGCCCTCCGGAGGGTCCTCTTGATTGAACGCACCTGCCGGTCCACCTGTCACACCTCCTGCCGCAGTCAACTCATTTTCCGAAGGACACGTCCAATTTTCGCTGCATTTGTCCAAAAGCAGCAGGGTCAATGGCTACAGCTGGGGTGGTCTGGGTGCCAGCCGAGGAAGTATGGGGCTGTGTAGTGTCCATGGCTGTGGGCTGCCCTGCAGGCGGTGCTGTGCTTGGGCCTGGAGCACTTGCTGTGGATGTTCCGGCAATGGTCCTAGCTGCTAGTGGTGCCACCTGGGTGATAGTCGTGGTGGTGCTGGTGGTGATTGTGGTGAGCAAAGAAGGTCCGCCTTGTGGAAATGCCCTCCAGGCTCCGGAGGCTCGTTCATGCCGATATCTTCTGGCCATTTTTCGGTACCCAGACTCGACTTGAAGTATATGTTGGTACCTCATTGCCCGCTGTTGAAACTCCCTGACCTGGATGGGTGTCATATTAGTAGCTGTGAAGACAAATAGAAAATCTAACATTAGGTACTGCATTGTCACAAGAAGTAAATCAAACAATACATCTATTGTACATGTAGCAGCTCATATCATCATACACTTAATTGATTGTCCCTGAGGAAGTACATGGCAAGCCAGCCTACAAAGGTCCTATCACACATAGCACATCCAAACCCTACAACATGGGTAACAACAGCCATGATTTTGGCATCATAGTTCTACAGTTGTCAGCTAACAATCATGATGCACATCCTCCACCACTGCCAGGGCTACAAATGTCATTGTACAGGATGGAAATCTAGGGCCACATGATCTGCAAGTTGTAAATGGACTTGCCAGTATAGTACTCATGTGGGAAACATGAGTGTGTGTACTAGGTTCAGACAAAAGATTCACTGATTTACATGTTTGTGTGCCAAACTTGTATCATCAGTCCTAGGTACACTATTCACAAACCTATGCCTGTGTTTGAGTGTGGGGGTTGGACTAACAACTAATAATTTCTAACAACAAGGTCACCCAGGAAGCTTAGGAAAGCTGGAAATGTGTTTGGCTCAGCACACACACCACAGGTAAGGAGGATCTCCAAACAGGAGACAGCTAACCCTTGACCAATCCCAGCGCTACTCATGTTTAGAAATGCAGACCTTTGTCAACATCATTTACTACCAGTAAGCCATGACTTACAATAAACACAGAGATGCAAGAACACCCCTGGCCATGAATTGCATGCATATCTAGGCCATTGCATGCAAGTGGCACATACTCGTAGAACTCCATGTGGAGCTACATGCTGCTAGGAAGTTCAACCTACAGTTTAAAAAGTACTTAGGGGGTCATTACAACCCTGGCGGACGGTGTTAAAGCGGTGGTAATACCGCAAACAGTCCGGCGGAAAAAACAGGGAATTATGACCGTGGCGGAAACCGCCAACATAGACAGCCACTTTACCACTCCGACCGCCACGGCGGTACAGACAAGCAGCGCGGTGGTCACTGCCAACAGACAGGCGGAAGACAAAGTACCACCCACAGTATTACAACAGGCCAATCCGACACCTTTTCGGGGGCGGATTCACCGTGGATAAAAACACAGCGGAAACAGCCATTTCAATGGGAAAACACTCACCTTAACACACTCCACGAGGAAGGAGGGCACCATGGAGCCGGAACTCCAAATACTCCCTGCGATAGTGTTCCTGCTCCTCTATGAACATCAGCAACGGCGGCGCCGAAGACAACGGTGAGTACTGCACCTACGACATAGGGGAGGGGGAGGCAAAAGTCAGGGACACCCCCACGCAACACCCCCACCCCCACCCTGACCCTCGCACACTACAACACACACACCAATGCATTTCCAAACATCACAGTAACAACCCCCAACACCCCCGGAAGAATGCAAAGACAAAAGGAAATGAGTACAACCATTGTAATGTATCAAAATACAGTAAGCTAATATATACAGAAATATATACACATTCCAAAAATATACATCAAGATTAGTAGTGCAGGTATGCACCATTCAATGTCCGTGGACCACTGGGCCCAAAATGCATGGGCGAGGCCCACACACAATACCTGTCCAGAAACAATGAGAACACTGCAGGGGCATCAGATAGAAATACAACAGGCACCTCAGGGGGAAGGGAAGGGGGGGCAACTCAGCCGGATGACAGCACCACGCCAGATCCACGACGGGGCTCCATGCCCATTGATGTATCCTGGGGAGTGCAAAGCCACAGTCTCACAAGTCTTTGCAGTGGGTGGTTTGCCCACTGTACCATCCTGGGGAGTGCAAAGCCACCGTCTCACAAGTCTTTGCAGTGGGTGGTTTGCCCACTGTACCATCCCGGGGAGTGCAAAGCCACAGTCTCACAAGTCTTTGCAGTGGGTGGGATGCCTACTGTACCATCCTGGGGAGTGCAAAGCCACAGTCTCACAAGTCTTTGCAGTGGGTGGTTTGCTCACCGCACCATCCTGAGGAGTGCAAAGCCACAGACTCTCAAGTGGATAACAGTCTCCACTGGTTCTGGAGGGGGACTGGTGCCCAGAGTGCTTCATCCTGTTAACGACTCAGGTAGTGGATGCTGTTCTCCACTGGTTCTGGAGGGGGACTGGTGCCCAGAGTGCATCACTCTCCCCGTGACGGTCCCAGTTCCGTCACTGCCCCTGCCGCACATGGGCTAGTGATGCTTGAGTTGGCGGTGCTTGCCCTGTTCAGCGGTGCTTGCCAATGGCGGTCTTTGCCCTGTTCAGTGGTGCTTCCCATGGCGGTCTTTGCCCTGTTCAGCGGTGCTTGACTTTGCAGTTTCTGACCTGTGAAGCAGTGTGTGCCATGGCGGTTCCTCATTGCCCAGCGGGGCTGTGGCTGCCGGGGCCCTCCTGGGCACTGACTCTGGCGGTGGTCTCCTGACCAGTGATGATTGGGCTGCCCTCCTAACTGCCCTCCTGGGCACTGACTCTGGCGGTGGTCTCCTGACCAGTGATGATTGTGCTGCCCTCCTGGGCACTGACTCTGGCGGTGGTCTCCTGACCAGTGACGATGGGACTGCCCTCCTGGACACTGACTCTGGCGGTGGTCTCCTGACCAGTGACGATTGTGCTGCCCTCCTGGGTACTGACTCTGGCGGTGGTGTCCTGACCAGTGACGATTGTGCTGCCCTCCTGGGCACTGACTCTGGCGGTGGTCTCCTGACCAGTGACGATTGTGCTGCCCTCCAGGGCACTGACTCTGGCGGTGGTCTCCTGACCAGTGACGATTGTGCTGCCCTCCTGGGCACTGACTCTGACGGTGGTCTCCTGACCAGTGACGATGGGGCTGGCAGTGGCGTCCTGGGCAGCGGGGATGATGGCGGCCTTCTCCGCCGTGCTGCTCTTCCCAGACCTTGGCGCTTTCTTCTGCCCCTTCCCCACCTTGGGAGGAGTCACAGCTGACTCAACACTCCCCCCAGGACCCTTGTGAGCGGCTTTGCCGGCAGGAGTCTTCACCCTCTCCCATCGGGCACTGTCCAACTTCTGGTGCTTCACAGGGGGGGGACTGGCTGTGCTTTGGCTCTGTGTCACACTGGCTCCCCTGGTGCCCGGTGCACTCCACATACCTCTAACAGGCACCACTGGTACTGGACACTGTTTGGCTGAGGTGCTACTACGGGACCTATGAATTGGAGGGGGGTGGTGGGAAAGAGGTCAACGTTGCTCAGGAAAAGTTTCTGACGAACACTGGGACGGGTAGCTGGAGGGGGTCTGGGAGTGGAGGAAGAGGAGGTGGTTGTAGGAGGTGTAACGTTTGATGATTTGGGTGCAGGTGCATGTTCTGGAGGCTGTTGTGAGGTGGATGGATGTTGGGTGTGTGTGTGCCCGCATTTGTGTACTTTGGGAGGGGGCGTCACAGACACACTGGGAGCGGACACAGGGGACGTGTAAATGGTAGTGGGGGTGGTGAGTGCAGGTGAGCGGGGTGTGGTGCTGGGTGTTCTGGTGCGAGTCCTAGTGGCTGTAGTGGTAGTGCATGCAGGTGAGAGTGTAGACGAGACTGGGAGGGAGGAGGGAGACGACGAGGAGGGGGACACAGTGGAGGCAGTGTATGTTGCTGTGTCTGTATGTGGGTGATGCTTGTGTGAGTGCATGTGGGATGTGTGGTGCCTATGTTTGCCTGAGCTGCCCTTGTGTGTTGAGGTGTGCGCTGGCTGGTTTGATAGTGTGCTTGGGATAGGCAGAGGTACAGGGGATCTGGTCTGGGTGGAGGAAGTTGGAGGGGGAGGCTAGACACAGGGACAATATCTGCCATCAGTGCTGAGGCCAGAGATTGCAGGGTTCAATGATGGGCAGCCTGACCAGAATGAATGCCCTCCAGGAATGCATTAGTGTGTTGCAACTCCCTTTCTACACCCTGGATGGCATTCACAATGGTAGACTGCCCAACAGTGAGTGACCTGAGGAGGTCAATGTCCTCCTCACTGAGGGGAGCAGGGGTGACAGGGACTGAGGTGCCTGGGGCGAAGGTGATGCCCACCCTCCTGGGTGAGCGGGCACGGGGCGAAGGCTGAGGGGCTGCTTGGAGGGTGGTGCTGTTAGGGGGGGTGGCGACTGTACCTGCAGAAGTGTGGGGCACAGATGGTGCCGCCACCACAAGGGAGCTCCCATCAGAGGACGAGTCTGTGTCGCTGGTTGCTGATCCGGTGACCGCCGTGAAGCTCCCCTCGCCCTTCGTCCCACTGGTGTATTCTGAGTCCGTGGTGTGGCCCTCCATGGCCGTGTGGGATGCAGCCCCCTCGTGCTCCGGTGCCACTGTACCTCCGCCTGATGATGCTGATGCACAAAAGAACAGGGAGAGCACAAAAAGGAGTGAGGAAACAGAAGAAAGACAGGTTGAGTGCATGGCTTACCGCTACTGTTGGCGGACAATACAGACACAGCAGTCCCCTGCACTACGCCGCGCTCTTGGGCTCTACAGATGCAGTTCCTGGGATATGGCCTACATGGCTATGGTGGACATCTGCACACATAGATGACACAGGGGCATGTATACCTGTACTTGACACTCTACAGAGGTGGGGTGGAGTGGCACATGGCCTGCATTACGGAGGGGCCTAGCCCACGGAACTCGCCCTGGCCTAGGGAAACCCGCAGCCCTCCTCCCCCACCCAGACCCCTCCACTGCGCACAAAGTCAGCAGAATGAGAGTGTACTCACCCCCTTGTGTCTGCTGTGATGCCCTCATGCGCCCATCCAACATCAGGGGGGTCATGGTGCGACGGGCACCCCTCCCACGTTGGGAGGCCATCCCCAGCTGAGCCTCCGCCGTCTTCTTGCTCCAGCGGCGAATGTCCTCCCATCTTTTACGGCAGTGGGTGCTCATGCTCTGGTGGACCCCCAGGGTCCGGACGTCCTTGGCGATGGCACGCCAAATATCCTTCTTCTGGTGGGCGCTGACCTACATGACATGTACAGGGGAAGAAGAGAAGTAATTACCAACTGCACCGTCAAAGTGAGTGGCCCACATCCCTGCCCTTGGCATGTGGCACATGCATTCACACTCCTTCATGCTCGCAGAACTCTGCCCCCTTCCTTCTTACATCCAGCCCTCTCCACCCAGGAATGGCCCATACAACTTGCACCCTATGTACTCACCTGTTGGTCTGGAGGACCGTAGAGTAGCGTGTACTGGGGGAGGACCCCGTCCACGAACTTCTCCAACTCCTGTGCAGTGAAGGCAGGGGCCCTTTCCCCAGATGCACGTGCCATTGTCTCTTCCAGACCGAGGTCACAGCAGCACTTGCAGTGTAGGTCCTCTCCTGTCGAAGATCAGGTATCGAGTGATTGAACAGATAGAAAATGGAGGTGACGTCCGCGGCGGTGACGTCCGCGGCGGTGCGTATCATCACCGCCAGCGCACTTCGTCATTGGCTCCTGGGACACATAGGGTCCAATGTTAACCAATGCAGCATTGCGCAGCGGTCTACGACCACCTACCGCGGTGTACAATGCCAGCGCAGTTACCTCACATCCTATTTGTCCCACTTTAGAGGTCAGGCATCCGCCGCTTCAGGGGCCCACATGGCTTCATTTTCAACTGTGTCACACATACCTATGTCTGACCTCAACACACATACAGACAACTATTTGGAGTTTGTTTCGTGTTCTGTGTAGCTGTGGGTACATACCTCTGAATTGCTTGACTCTGTGGTCGCTGTTGTCCTTCCTAGGCACCGTCAGCTGGGACATGTGAGGAGATGGCGGAATCCCCCGGTGTACCGACCGCTGGTGGACCTGTTGACAATGGAGGAGCGACATTTAATCATCACCTACAGGTTTGACCGTGCCACAATCCAGGAACTGTGTACCCAGCCAGACCTTATGTCACCAATCCGCCATCCCACAGGAATCCCCCCTCAAGTGCAGGTGCTATCTGTGCTCCATTTCCTAGCAAGTGGGTCATTTCAAACAACAGTGGCCATGGCATCAGGGATATCCCAGCCTATGTTTTCCAACGTGTTGTCCAGAGTGTTGTCTGCCCTGCTGAAACACATGAGGAGCTACATTGTTTTCCCTCAGGTGGAGGATTTGGCTACAGTTAAAGGTGACTTCTATGCCCTGGGACATATCCCTAACATCATAGGTGCCATTGATGGGACCCATGTAGGTCTGGTCCCCCCCACAGGAGTGAACAGGTGTACAGGAACTGGAAGAGTTATAATTCGATGAATGTACAGATGGTATGTTTGGCAGACCAGTACATCACGCAGGTAAATGCTATGTTCCCTGGCTCAGTGCATGACACCTACATCCTGCGGAATAGCAGCATCCCTTATGTGATGGGTCAACTCCAGAGGCACCGGGTGTGGCTATTAGGGGACTCTGGTTACCCCAACCTGTCATGGCTGTTATGGGTATGTGCAGTGGGCATGCTTTAGTGATGGGTGTCCATGCTTTGTTGTGTCATGCAGGGCTTGGTGTTGGGATGTGTGGTTTGTGTTATTAGTACATTAGTGAGGACTTGGAGTGATAGGGGAGGGGGTGAGGGTGGGGGTGTGTGATAGCATGCAGGGAGGGTGGGGGATAGGATAGTTAAGATTTGACTTACCAGTGTCCATTCCTCCCCTGACTCCTCCGAGGCCCTCAGGATGCATTATGGTCAAGACCTGCTCCTAGCATGTTGTTAGTTGTGGGGGAGGAGGTGGGGATCCACCGCCAGTCCGCTGAACCACGATGTTATGCCTGGAGACCACGGAACGCACCTTCCCCCATAGGTCGTTCCACCTCTTCCTGATGTCCTTCCGATTTCTTGGGTGCTGTGTCACTGCGTTGACCCTGTCCATGATTCTTCGCCATAGCTCCACCTTGCTAGCTATAGAGGTGTGCTGCACCTGTGATCCAAATAGCTGTGGCTCTACCCATACGATTTCCTCCACCATGACCCTGAGCTCCTCCTCCGAAAACCTGGGGTGTCTTTGGCGTGCCATTGGGTTGTGTAGGTGATGTGTGGGGTGGTGTATGTGGTGATGAGTGTGGTGATGTGTAGTGGTGTGGGGTGTTTTGTGCGTGGATGTTGTGTGGGTGATGGTGTCGTGTGCCTCTGTGTGGTAGGGTTGTCTATTGCTGTGCTCTCTCTGTCGCCTTCGTCTCTATTTTTTGGTCATAGGGGTTTGTGGGTGATGTGGGTGTGTGTTTTATATTGTGTTGGGTGTGTGGGAGTGGTGTTTGTATGTGTATCAGGTGTGTGTATTTTGAATTGTCCAATGTGATGGTGTTTTGGAGATGTGTGTGTATTTTGAGCGCGGCGGTGTGTATCGCCAATGGAACACCGCGGTTGAAAGACCGCCACGTGGATTTGTGGGTCGTAATAGCATGGGCATGTTTCTGTTGGCGTGACGGTGGAGGATTTGTTTTCGCCAGTTTATCACTGACCTTTGGTGTGGCAGACTTGTGTGGGTGTCTGAATTTCGGCGGATTCCGAGATGTGTGTCATAATAGCTGTGGCGGAATTCTGCGGCCACGGCGGTGTATTGGCGGTCTTCTGCACAGCGGTAAGCGGCTTTTACCGCAAATGTTGTAATGACCCCCTTAGTGATTTGGGAAGCAGAAGTCTGTGGGTAAGCATTTGGCAGCCCCATTCTGTGAGAATTTGGGTCTGACTGGATGACTAAATCACACATTTGGTCCAGTGCAAATCTTTCTGATTCAAGTTATCCACATGACTCATCCCTATTCACATTGCGGTGCCTACAGTACTGACCGAGAATACCTAAATATGACAATAGGATAAGGATTGGCCAACTCAAAGATGGTGATAAAATGATATTCCACTCATGGAACAAAACAAAAGATTGTCCAGAGCATCACACTTTGCTATGTGTCTAACACACAGGAGTCCATCACACATCACCAGCAAACACAACACATAACAGACATATCAACACTTACTGGAGTTGTCTGGGTCCTCGAATCGAGCCACCTCGCCAACAGTGTAGGGTGCCGGTCCACCTGTAAGGCATGGAAGGGAGAAATGTGCACATTATCTGACGTTGATGGTTCTGCTGGAGGCACCATACCCAATCCCTGCATACGGCCATGGTACACTGTCACACTTTGTCGCTCATGCATACATGAGACCCAGACAAGGGATAGGCCATGATTTGGGTGTTTGGAGACAAGTTCCCAATTATGGTACGATATATAAGAAGATTATGCTAAGTAACTTATTTGAGTATGCATTGAAGAACCACCTGACAAAATACCCCCAGAGGAATGTGAGGGTTGGGAAAGCAAGTATTATACATATGTAGCCACAAGGAACCTTTAGGGTAACGCACAGACAGGTGCCAGTCAGGCTTACAGGATGCAGGGTCAATCAGGATCCAGCAATTTCACAAGGTACATACTCAGTGGTCTGACTAAGACTGGTCGGAGGATGAACAAGACAGTTGACATGGAAAACTGTGTTTGTCCTGTGTTTTGTAAGGGGACACATAAACACAAAAGCTGTGTTACACAGCTTATTTTTCTAGCAATGCATAACAGTGTAATCAACAAAATGGCAGCTTCTATGCTGTTCCGAGAATCTGCAAGGGCAGTGCATGTTCAAAAGGCTGGTCTGCATGGAGGTGCTCACAGGTGTGTGCTGTATCAGTTTCTCACAAGTCCTGTAGGTGAGATTTGAGTTCAAATGGCCAACAGTACCTTTCACATGGGAAGCAAACTACAGGTGATAACAGGGCTTAGAGACTACAAGCCAGTGCATTACTTAACCTGACATCCATGCAGACAGATGTACAATGACTATGGCACACCATACTAAAGGGTGAAGCACACTGGATTAATAATGTTAGTCTGTGTGTGTGTGTAGAGGAGGGAATATCTGGGTACACATATTACCATTCCAGGGACCTCTTAAGACAGGTGGGGTGAGACCAGGAGCATGGGTGTGTCAGGACTTAGGACATGGGCTGACATGTACATGGAATGTCATGTGTGCAATGCATGTCATAGGTGTGGCACTTGTGCTGTCTATGTTCTGCTTCTATGGAACTCTAGTCACAGATAGTCCTTGCAAAGATAGGTGCTGTACAACTTACTGCTGTCAAGGGTCTGGTCATACATTCCTGTTACCAATGCAATAGCACATCCACTGCTTCATGTATGAGGCTTTTTTTCCCTTATTGACTGATGGTGTCTTACTTGTGTGCCATATGCTGCGATGAACCATGTTGCCAACATGTATGTGTGAAATAGGTGTGGTCCTCTGCTATTGGCCTTCAAAGGTGAAATGTACAGGATATGTGTCATTTACAGTGTGTGTGAATGTGACTGTTGTATAATACGCATTGTTTGTCCTGATCAGCATATCAGCAATGCTCTATGAAGCTACACTCTTATTCTGATAGTTAGAGATAAAGGTGAGCAAAAATGATTACCCAGACCAGGATATGGTGATTATTATAGGTGTTTATTTACATATGTTGATACAGTGGTGATGGTGAGTTGTTTCAAAAGAAATTGTTGACAATATGTTGGCCCCTACGCATTCCAGCAGCTGTGTTTTGCTGGTCCCCCTCATGTTGATGGCCAGCATCCGCCTCTTCCTCCTCTTCAGGCATTTGTGGCTCTGGTTCTAATGGGGGAATGTTACTTCGTACACAAATGTTGTGCTGGATGGCACATGTTAAAATGATCTTGCAGACCATTTCTGGTGAGTATAGGAGGCTGCCACCAGTGATGTTGAGGCACCTGAATCTCGACTTCAGGATGCCAAAGGTTCTCTCGACTATGTTGCGTGTCCTTCTATGTGACTCATTGTAGGCACGCTCTGCTGCAGTGCTTGGATTGCCAAATGGTGTCATAATCCATGGCTGAATCCCATACCCCTGATCAGCTGAAAGGGAAAATGATTGAGATCATGTTTATGTAGCTTGCCCCATTAATATCACTTTGCATGGCAGTAGTTGTCTTGTGTTGTCTGTGACTCTTTTGTGTTATTGTGTTGATTCCTAGGCTTCTAGGATGCACCATCAGCATTGGGTTGTTTCCTTGGCTGAAACAGTGTTTGCCTGCTGACCGGTTGTCAGCAGTATGTTTTGGGAGTTGCAGTACAGTGTGTACTCCCTAGCATTGTGACTTGTGATACAGGTGTTCCTGTGTCTTCACTGGGGGTGAGAGGTTAGTTCCATACACAGATTCAATTTGACAGTGGTGGTAACACCTTTGCATCTATGTACTCTGGACATCCCATACCTTTAGACATGCAATGGATTAATTTAAACATCAGTGAGTCGCTTACATTTTGCAAGGTGACAATTAGCCAAACCTCTCCATATGTTGTGATCATTGCCGTCTTAACATTTGACTGTACACTAATTTCACATGTGTGACAAGTTCACTGCAGACCTATCAGACATGCCTAGCAGTGTCAAAACCTCAGTGTGTTCCTGTTCAAATGTCGCTGTCATGGTGTATGTGTTGTTTGTCCTAGAGGGTTGCTGTGCAGTGTGTATATGCGTAGGTTTCTGTACTTACCAACAAGTAGTCCATTGCCATATTTTCCATCCTGGAAGTGTTAATTGATGATACAGTGACGGAAGATGAATGAATCATGTACACTCCCAGGAAACTTGATGTTGGTGATCAATCCTTGGTGATCCACAATGGCCTGCACATTGATGGAGTGTGTGTGCTTCCTGTTGCGGTATAGATGTTCAGATGCAGCAGGTGGCACAAGGGGTGCATGTGTGCAGTCAGTGGCACCAAGGACTTGTGGAAATCCATTAATGAGGTAAAACCCCTGTTTTGTCTCCTGCTGCTTCTGCTGTGTGTTTGGGAAGCAGATGTGGCGGGGTGTGAGTCTGATGATGGCATCCAGTACCTTGGGCAGGAAGGCGGAGAATGATGGCTGTGATATCCCAGCAACCAGGGCGCCAGTGGTTTGAAAGGAGCCACTTGCCAACATGTGTAGTACAGCTAGAAGCTTGGTTTCTGTTGGGATGGTGCGGGGTGTCTGCAAGCTGGGTGCCAACTGTGGCTCAATATTGTGCAGCAGCTGCTGTATGGCTTGCCAGTTCAACCTATACCTCTGGATGATGTCATGTTCCCTGAGGCCATGAAGGGTTGTCTTGGTGCGGAATATCCTCTCCTGCCTTCTGCGTTGCCTTTGGGGTCCCTGCTGGTGTTGTGGAAGCTGGTGTTGTTGTTGCTGTGCTCTGCATCTGCGTGCACGCTGGATGAGAAGCACCTCCATGTCTTCCTTTTGCTGCTCTGCTGTTGCTTCTGTGTGGTTTCATTAAATACAGGTGTGTTTGCCCCATTTTAATGGCTGTCCTGACCTAGGCATTAATTTTTGATGCAAATCGGGCTGTGTCATTTCCCGACCATGCAGGATGTTTGTGCAGTAGCATAAATACGACGCACGGGTGTTTGTGTCATTTTTTGGACGGGAATGCCTACCTTCCATATCATTAACGCAAAGCGGTTACCCGCATCCTGTAAATGACGTACCCGGCGGGATTTTAATGTCCTCGGGCTAGGGCATTGAAGTTTAAATATGGGGCAAGGTTTGCGCCGAATGTGCGTCAAACTTTTTGATACACATTCAGCGCAGATGGAGTATAAATATGCCCCTTGATCTCTTTGTAATTAGGAAGATGGGATTAAAGGAAGACAAAGAGACGTGTCAGTATTCACCCCACCCAACCGTGCTGCTTTGTAAGATCATTATTTTTTCTTTAATTAGTGATAAAATCCACCCATGAATGTTATCAATACTAACCATACTAATAAAATTCATATACAATGTACTCTATTTTATGAAATATAATGAATATCTTAATATATTACTGAGGATAATGAAGCATAAAACATAGTATTAAATTGATTAAAAAAAAATTTAACACCGGAAAAACTCTCTAATGGTCCTATATGACCATTGGGGAATGTATAAAAAGCACAGTTTGCAGGCACAAGTTACATTATTGTGAAGAAACATAACTTGTTGTAGTTTAGAACAGGCAAATCAGTGCACTATTAAGGTTGTAAATAAGATTGAGTGCAAATAATTCAGGTCCGTTTCACAAACCTGATACTATCTCTCTAGATTTGAATATAACCTCTTAATTGCTGAGGCTTCCCCACACCTGTAGCAAGTGTTTATTTTATTTTAGTGCAGAAATGGTATCCAGGGCAATTTTGCATCCTATTGTTTCCCCATATGTTGAGAATTCTGAAGGTACCCAGGGTTTGTGGATCCATCTGGTTGAAATCAAGAAAAAGTCCAAATATAGCAACATTTAGGGATTTTTTTGAACAGTGTAAAAGTGATGTGCAGAAAGCACATATTGTTTCTGAAACAGGCATCAAAAAAGGTTAGCTTTCTACACATCTCCCTCTTTAAGGAACAGGAAGAATTATGAAAAAACAACGGCCTATATTCATGAAAATGATGCAGTTTTACCAAATTTTTGTTAACTCTGGCTAACGCCATTCCTTACTGCCATCTTTGCGCCATATTTATGGAATGACACAAGATAGCACTAAGGAATGGCTAGTGTCTGAAAAAAGACGCTAGGCGGTCAGGGATTGCGTTAGTGAATATGACGCTAGTGGGTCTGAAATGATGTTAGTCTGGTTAGCGGCAAAAAGGATGCTGTTAACCAGCCTAGTGTTATTTTTTTCATGCCCAAGCAGCCATAAAATGACCCCTGTCCAAGTGTGGACAAGAGTCATTACCACCACCCTAGTGCCCACCACAGGGGACTAGTGTTCTATGGGCAAGCCGAACATACCCAGTGCCAGGCAGGGGGCCCCATGTGAGGGGCCCCCAATGGTACTTACAAAAATACAAATTAAACTTGCCTCAACTTACCTGGGATGGGGTCCCTTTTCTGTAGTGTCCCTGTGGTGTGGGTGGTGGTGTTCCTGGGGCCTAGGGTGGGCATCTTGGTGGCCATTCCATGGTGCTCCACCATGGAAATATGCCTACCGGCACACTAACGCCTACTCTGACCCAGATGTTAAATAATGGCGCTAAGTGGGCTTAGCACCATCATCAGGCCCCGCCTCCTCCTTGCGCGTCATTTCTGCGCCTGGAGATAAATATGACGCTAGGAGGTTAGCGTTGTGTTTAGGACGGGAAGCCTACCTTGCATCTCATTGAGATAAGGTTGTTTTGCGCATCCTAAACATGGCGCTAACACCAATATTTTGACGCGTCTAACCGGGTCTAGTGTCAAAATCTAAATATAGACTTAAGTTAGTGTTGTTTTAGCAGCAAAATTAATGGCGCTAAAGTGATGCTAACCATCCATAAATATGGGCCTCTACTTTTAAGCATAAGTTTGCAGGTTTCTAACTGGGAGATGACTTTCCTATTTTTGTTGGTTTTAGCTACTTGCAGTTTGTGGTGGAAACAGGCGTGAAACCCATCTGTGACCATGTAAAGCTATATGTATGTAAACAAATACTGAAATTTAGCAAGGGGTAATTTGTGTAAACATGTGTGGCTTTCCCCCAAAAACAATTTGTTTAATTAAAAATAATGAAAATAGACAGAAAAAACACAAATAGTTGATATTTTCATATTTACCTATTTTTTGCTCTGAGGGCTAAATTACAAAAGTAGTATTTTAATTGTTGCATATGTTTCATTGGGTACCTTGACCCATCAAAAAATACAGACTTGAAAATGTGCAATTATGCAAATAATGAATATACCTTTAAAAACTCAGGTAAACAAATTTACATGCACAGCAGGGGTTAAAAGACAATAGGGGTCATTCTGACCTTGGCGGACGGCGGAGGCCGTCCGCCAAGGTACCGCCGTCAGAACACCGCACCGCGGTCAAAAGACCGCGGCGGTGATTCTGAGATTTGCCCTGGGCTGGCGTGCGGCCGCCAAAAGTCCACCCGCCAGCCCAGGGCAAATCAACCTTCCCACTAGGATGCCGGCTCAGAATTGAGCCGGCGGAGTGGGAAGGTGCGACAGGTGCAGTTGCACCCGTCGCGTATTTCAGTGTCTGCTAGGCAGACACTGAAATACTTTGTGTGGCCCTCTTACGGGGGCCCCTGCCGTGCCCATGCCATTGGCATGGGCACGGCAGGGGCCCTCAGGGGCCCGCGGCACCCCCTACCGCCATCCTGTTCCTGGCGGGAGAACCGCCATGAACAGGATGGCGGTAGGGGGTGTCAGAATCCCCATGGCGGAGCGGGAGGATTCTGACGGGCAGCGGAAAGTCGGCGGTACACTGTCGGCTTTCCGCTTCTGGCCGCGGCTGTACCGCCGCGGTCAGAATGCCCGGCGGAGCACCGCCGGCCTGTTGGCGGTGCTTCCGCCAACCTCCGCCATGGCGGTAATTACCGCCGGGGTCAGAATGACCCCCAATATCAACTAAGACAATTCAATGAGCAAGGTTATACTATTGACAAAAAAAACATAAAATATCTACAACCGCTATGTTAAACTGTCAGCAGGAATGGGTTAGTTTAATCTTAAATGCCAAGACTGTCAAAATATATATACAGCAAATACTATGCAAATACTAGCATCTAGTTTTCACGGCCACAGTGCCACCCTCCATTGTAAATTTGTAAACATCAATATGACTGGGCACTCAATTCAGTGTTCAATAAGGACATACCCCATAGATAAGCATGCTGCTGAGGGTATGATCAGTTTCAGAGGGGTGAGATGGGTTTTGGGGAGACCAGTCAAGATAGTGTTACAATAGTCGATTCTGGATGTCATGTGGGGTCAATGAGTAAACTGAGTGAAAGAAGAGGAATTATAGTCATGGTGAGGGAAGAGTGATCCATGTGTGTCTTAGCAAGGACATGGTGATAGGGGAGTGAGTTGACATTGGAGGGTGTGGAATGGTAAGATGGATTGGTCTCTATGTGTTGTAGCAGGTTGTTGGTGTGCCAGTGGGCTCTGGACAGCGAGGTTTCAGTTTCAAAGAAGCTCTTAAATACTACACGGAGAGATCATGGATTTGAATGGTAGTACAATATCAGGGGAGAGAGAGGAAGTAGGAGAATGGAGGTATATTTGAGAGGGTGAAGTAGATGTTAGTAGGTACGCTTGGGAGGCCACCATATTGGTGGCCGGTGAAACAATCCCTGTGTGCGGATTAGTGAGGTGTTTTAGTGGGGGTGGGTTGAGCTTGTGGGGTCAAGTATCATGATAGGGTGAGGGTCAGAAGAAGTTTATGATAGGGCATTAGGCAGGACTGGGATTATGTGGGTTCAATGTTTAAATATTTTAGCTGAAGGATGGAGAGATTCGGAGGCTATATAATTTTAAATGAGTTGATTCCAGCTTTCACCACCTCAACACACATTGTGATTGATTTCAGGATGGACAGGGGAGAGGGAGGAAGAGAGTGATTTGCGAACATTTGAAGGGTGAAGAATGATGAGAGACTTCAGGTTTGCATCAGTCCAGACTTCATTTCCAGTATTTGGTGGGTGGTTCGAGTTGTGGCTTGCACCGTTGGGATGTGTGTAGTTTAGCAACAAGTACCACAAAAGGAAAGTAATTATGTTATTTTTAGAGCTGCAGTGGATTTCAGTCTCATTCTTGCTGCAGAATCAACAATGCTCTATTCAGCATAATGGTTCTGTAGGATTTAGGTTTGTGTACATCATATTCATTACTGGAGTCCTAACAGATAGATCCTCTCTCCAGGTCAAAAGATCCCAATGTCGATCACATATGCACATAGGCCTTAAAATGAATAAATACATTATATTACTTTGATGAAAGTTCATTTAACATTAGAAACAACATTAATCATTCAGAAAAAAGGAAACAGAATGTGATCTGTGAAAGGAAAATGCATATTATAAATGGGGTCTTTCGTTGGCAGTCAGGTTACCCCCTGTCCAAGCAAGGACCCTCACTCTAGTCAGGTTAAAGGAGAATCACCCTCAGTTAACCCCGGCTCACCCCATTGGTAGCTCAGTATGAGCAGGCAGGCTTAACTTTAGAAGCACTATGTAAAGTATTTGTACCAACACACAGAGTAATACAGTGAAAACACTACAAAGAGGACACCACACCAGTTTAGAAAAATAGGGAATATTTATCTAAATCAAGAAAGACCAATACGTCAAAAATACAACATACACAAGTTAAAATATGAATTTTCAAAAGAATAAGAGTCTATGGGGGTCATTACGACCCTGGTGGATGGCGGAGATGTGGCGGTCTTTTTTTTGCAATTATGACCCTGGCGGTTACCGCCATGGTCATCCGCTGCTTCTCCGTTCCGCCCGCCAGGGCGGAGACGACCGCTGGGCTGGAGACCTGGGTCTCCAGCCCGGTGGTCGTCACTATACCGCCGGCGGTATTTTGACCCATCTGACCGCCATGGATTTCATGCGGTTTGGAACCGCCATGAAATCCATGGCGGTAAGCACTATCAGTGCCAGGGAATTCCTTCCCTGGCACTGATAGGGATCTTCCCCAACCCCCCCCACACCCCCCACCACCCCTGCCACCCCCCAAAGGTAGCAGAACCCCCTCCCCACCCCGACCCCCAACATCACATCACTCATTCGCACGCAGGTACCACCAACACACATTCACGCACACACACCGACATACATGCCAACATCCACACACACAGTCAGACATGCACACCCACATTCAAACATACACGCACACAACCATACAGACATACTTACACACATACACCCACTCATTCCCAAACTCACAACACCCCTGCAAGCATACACGCACTCACACACCCCCACTACATACACACATGCACACCCCCATGCACGTACACAACACCCCCCCACCCCCCTCCCCTAATGGACAATCGACTTACCTTGTCCGTCGATCCTCCGGGAGGGGACGGGATCCATGGGGGCTGCTCCGCCGACACCACACCGTCAACAGAACACCGCCACGCCGAATCACAGGATGTGATTCGGTGGGCGGTGTTCTGTTGACGTGGCGGTGGAGGTGGAGCAACCTCCACTTCCCCGCCAACCTCCAGTATGGCTGTTGGGGGCTCTCCGTCCGAGAAAGGATGGAGAGCTGCCAACAGTCATAATACGCCGAGCGGAAAACCGCCACCACTGACGGTCTTCAGCACGGCGGTCCCTCAGCGGTCTTGACAAAAGACCGCTGAGGTCAAAATGACCCCCTTAATCCTTAGAAAACAGTGAGAATGCTGTTGTTACACAAAGGACCTGGCTAGCGTAAAAAATAAAGCCGCACGGGCAAGCATGCGTCAGAAAAAGGCTGCGATGCACTGATTCTTTCTTCGCAAGGGAGCCTGTATGTCATTTCTTCTCCGGTCGGGTCAGCGATGCGTAATTTTTTCCCTTGCAAGAGTGATGTGTCAATTTCCGGGCGGGGCACCTCGGGTCTACGCGGAGTCGGGTTGACTTTGATGCCCAAGGACGATGCATGGAAAATGCGTAGGGTTTGCTTCATTATCAGCAGCCACAAGCGGGTGTTGTGCATGGTTTCTCCAGACACGATGTGTTGATCTCCCAGCCACGATGCAGGTGGGGCATCGATTTTAGCCGCAAAGCTGGTGGTGCGTCGTTCATCAGCCATGTTGCAGATGGTGTGTTGTAAATTTCCCAGCACAGCGTTCTGTGTGTGGATTTTCAGCTCTTCTCTGCCAACTTCACCTTTCCAGGGCCCAGGAAATGGATAAGGCACAACTTGGCAGGCCACAGTCTCAGTAGAGAGTCCAGTCGTTAGCAGAGGAAGTCTTTTATGGCCCTGAGACTTCAAAACAGGAGGCATGCTCAGTTCAAGCCCTTGTTGATACTTCTCAAGCAGGAATAGACAACAAAGTCTAGTCTTTGTTCCGGTGTAGATCAGGAGCTTCAGCTGCTCAATTCCAGGATGTGGGGACAGCAGTAAATAGTAGTAATAGTAAAAACACAGTAGACAGTCCTCGAAGCTGGAGGAACCCACATGGAAGCATCCTATCTGTCAGGCATCTTGACATGAGGTGGAATCAAGACAAAACAGACTTTGTATTCAGCTCCCCAGAGTCTCGTAGTTTTTATGTCATTGTTCTAAACTGTGAAAGTTTGGTAACAAACACCTTGTTGAAAGCACAAAGTTGCACATTTGTGGCTACAGAATGTTCTTCTGTGCATAAGGAAGTCCATACACATGCATGGTGTTTGTCTGCAAAATAGAGCACAATAATGCCCCGGATGATATAAAGGTGTTTTCCGCATATTTCCTTTCTAAGGTGGAGTCACTTGTATTTGGAAGGAGAGGGGCTCAATGCCATAATTTCCTGTGGAGCTGTTATTACCATAAATGGACAGGGGAGACTGTTTATTGTAGTTCATTAGTTCATGGCCAGAGGCACTGTGCCAGAAACTCCATCAGATCATGATGCCAGAGTTAGTAGTGAGAGCCCACACCCTCCTCCTTTACTAGTAAAGCTTTCTGAGACTTGTAGTCCCCAACAACAGTCAATAATCTCCTACAATTGGGATTGATTCTGGTACTTTACAGCACAATTTTGTAGTGAGGGCCTTTCCCCTCCCCTTTCTACTTTACTGGCAAAAGTTCCTGGAACTGTATATTGTTTAAAGACATCAACTGAGCTCGAATGTTTTGCCTCAGGTCAGCCTCCACCCGGGGAAATCTACAAACCCCAGACACATCTGAAAGATATAAAACTAGAGGATTCTAGGGTGGCATGCCTTCATGCACCCCACCATATTTGCTCCCACAAAATGGCCTGCAAACACCAAACTGTTGCTGAAAGCATTTTTTTCTCAGATTTCTTTGAGAGGAAGCCACCAAATATTTTCCTCAAACAGGGGCAAAAAGACTGTTGGGCCCTTAACGGGTGGGTGAGGCTTGATGTTTGGGTGGGCCAACCACACCCCATACATTTGTAAAACCTAAAATATATATTTCTTGGTGTCTATTGGGCTTGCAGCAACAATAAGGGGCAGATTAAGGGTAAACCACCCAATCAGCCCCACTACCCCCAAGGGAGATGAGACACAAGTATGGTCTTTGGTTTGAAGGTCTGGTCAGTAGCCAGGACTGCCATCTCACTCTTCTCTTTTTTTAAGTTTTGCCTGATTTCGTAGTAGAATTTCTGCTCACCCCTGGGGGCAGATTAGGGACAGAATCTGCAACCAGGGAACAGAAAAATACTATAGTCATTAATTGTGGGGGCCACGGCAAATGGGTGGCAGGGCCATACTAACCCACTTTTAATTTTATTTTTTCTTAGTTTCATGTTGGACTTTCTGCCCCGGGTAGACATGTTGGGGTAAACCCCCCAATCTCTACCCAGGGGGCATAAATATTAGGGATTTGGTCAGCATTAATGCCTGGGTGGGCTACCCAACAAACTTTTTTTATATTTTGACCTGGTGGTAGTAGTTTTTTGATCCCCTAAGTAGGATGATTGGAGGGGTAAAAATCAAAGAATCTCCACCTGTGTGGACAGAAATACTTTTTCTTAATTGTTTATGTGGGTACTTGCTCATGCCTGGGGGGCACTTCCCCTCGAGGCGATCTATTATACCTAGCAGGAAGATCTCTCCTTGAAAATCATCCTCCTATGGTGATGTCCGCAGCTTGTCACCAAGAAGTAGTGGTACTACTTTAAAAGGAACATTCCCCCCTTCCCAGCAGTACCTCTCACACATTGATCAGTGCTCATGAGGTCGAATTATGCCCTGAGCTCTGATGAAAGAGAAAGCAGTTGCTACAAATATCTTATATGTCCAAGATCACCAAACAGCCCATGTTAAGGCTCAAGGACTATAACAAGGACCAACTGACAATTTTATTATTACTGCAGTAGCTGTTCTCTAGCATGGACTGGGCTATGGGATCTTTGGAAATCTGTGCGATGTAAGACATTTGCCTCATTTGAATTTGAATTGTGGTGTATGCCAGGGTATTGCTGTGAAAAATGTGGGCTACTAAGTTTTTCTGAAATAGTTTTTTAGCATTCACTCCTTGTGGGTTATTTGGGATATTTTTGATGATATGCCATAGGGATGGGGATCTTTTCCTGCTGATGTCAGTAACACGTTTTGCCCCCCTAAAAAGTGGTAATGTGGTACCAAAAAACATGTGCTGTGCTGGCTGGTGTGAAAATTAACATTAATGTGTCTCTGCAATATTTGTGTTTGTAAACATTGTTGTACAGCAAATCTGTGGAAATGTAAATGTTGTTTTTGAACATAAGAAAGACTGTGGCTGTGGTTACATATCATAATAGAGGTTTCCTATGATTCTTGTATCTGTAAATTTAACTGCACAATAAAGTTTTGGAATATTTCATGTTTTTAATATTGGAACAACCTTTGTATCGTATAGTAAAATCTATGTGTTATATTCTTGATTTTCTATTTGTTATTAATCAACTCACCATCATTATTTAGGTAACCTTGAAGCACTTATCAATATCATGTGATTATTTATAGGCCAGTCTGAGTGGTTTCTCCTCCAAGTGTGTTTGAGGGTGTACATGGCCACTGGTAAATCACTTTGCTCACTTGCCTTTCTTTCTCACAAATACCCTTGATATTTTACTGTAGTTGACTGATTGTTCTAAGATCTAAAAAAATATTGTTACAGTTTTCGTTATTACAATATTCCCTTTCCGTGAATTTGGGTGGTGCTGGAATTATTTATTGATTTTATTTTGGAGCTAATTGGTTTATCCTCCTTGCTTTCCCATGTTTTCAGATGTTTTAGTGTCTAGGTATGTTCTATGTTAATATTTCGAGCATTTACTAATAATTATGTCTTCTTTTTCAAAATTAGCTTGTGGGCCATTTTTTGTGATTTTCGTTCTCTTCTGTTTTTTATATAATAATTTTCCCTAAAATTGCGTTATTCTGTTTCTTACTTTATTAAACAGTATCAAATATTTAATTTTAGGATGAACCATGTTCTTTGACTTGTTTTTATTAGATATTTTATTAAAAGTTTTAGCAGGGAGTATATGCTATTTCCAGAAACTGTTGCTGTTTCTGAGAAAAGTTAGTCATTCTTGATTGTTTTGTAGCAGCAAACGCCTCTGCTGAGGATTCTGGTTCTATTATACTTTTGCTGGTGTTACAAACTGCTCCATGGTTTGATTTTAGTTCACTGTTATAAGTGTTGAAACATACATTATAGGATTTATAATGCATTGGATTCTGCAATCCCTTATAAAAACCCATCTCCAATATATTTATAATAGGTGATTTGTTGCACAGCCTGTTGCCGATGATATAGAAATTACATTGCCGCTCAACTGTAATAACTTATTACAGTTCATCTCTGATGTTATAGTGACAGCTGCCAGAGGTCAGCAGCTGAGGGTAATTCAGGTCAGGTCACCAAGCATAATTAAAGCAATTGAACATTACTTTTCTTTATTCTGCTCTGTTATTCTAGCTATACCCTGATAAGCAGAAAAGAGATATTGATAGCAACATGTGTATTTTTGCACTCCTTGAGTAATTGCAAAAAGCTTAGGATCTTTCTACACACTCTGAGCTACTGCACCTTTAAAAAAAGAAAATGACTTGTGGCTTCAATTGATTCTAGTACCTTTTTACAACAAATACTAAGAAATTTTTGGATGTGTTTAATTTTGCACTAGAGATTCGATTTTTACTATTCATGTTTTAGTCATGTTTGCAAACATCTTCACTTTTTCGTATAAATGAGCAATGCACCAAGGATTTTAGTGGTTTGTGGGAAAAATATGACCATATATCTTAAGAAACAAAGTACCCCCTGCTATTACAAGTTTCTTAGACTTCCATAACCTTATAAAGGAACTCAACCTTCCGCCTTGTTTCTCTATTTGGTCATGAATCTCCTTGGTGACTTATAATGTAGCCCAGAGGTTACTTTATCCTATATACACATATTATCAATCTAAGTCACAACTGAATATGTGATTGCAACCTCAGTCTTCGGAATGCCATTAATATCCCCCATCCACAGTATTCTCCATTAACATCAGTGTGGAATATAAAATACGATGTGAAGCATACAATATGTCAGTTGTCTGCACTTCCTCTTGCGGAGTGTAATTTAGACCTGGATCAGACGAAGGGTTAACAAAGAGAAGTCAGAAAATAAATTGTGTAATCCAGCATTTTTAAAAGGGTACTACAAGGGGAGCGTGTGAGCCGCCAGCCAAGATGGCCGCTAGCTAATGGAGCTCCGCGCATCGTCGGACGCGTTTCCAACACCGGAGCTGTTTTTCTTTCATCTTATATAGTGCCTTACTTATAATTGCCTGCTGGATGTGTTGGTGAGCATTTTTCACGTTTTAAATGCTGCCTAGCTTCTTTTTTTTACTTTTAAGTAAGTTTCTACATTTCTCCTCATGAAATGCGGCCATTTTGACTAACTATTATTACCACTACGATGTACTTATTTGCTTGTTTTTTTAACCTTTGATGGATTTGTTTGCAGTTTTCTGCACAAGCCACGTAATTTATTTTTACTATCCCATCACTATATATTTGGAGTTCCTGGGACACTCATTTCCTTATTGAAAGATTTTTATTTTTTATGGGCAAACTAAAGAAAATAAAATCTCTGTCACATCAGTTCTTCTCAACTGATAAACTTTCGCAGTTTTTACAATTGGACACTTCTGCTGCAGCGTCTTCTTCTGCCAAGTAAAATATGTCTACCTCATCTTCTTCTTTGCTTATAGTCTCTCAGAATATTTCTACATCCACTCATAAGACGGTCAAATCAGACCCACCTTCACCAGTAAAATCTTCCTCACCGATTTCTCTTAAACTTGTGCTTGTCGAAATACATGTACTGCGTCCTTTTATTGAAGAAACTAATTCTTGGATGCAAAATCTTGATAGTAAGGGGTCTCAAATGGAAGTGAGAGTTTCTGTTTTGGAGCAAAGAGTCAGTGATGTGCAAGATGAAACAAATAGTCAAGGAAATAAAATGTTCATCTCACAGGATTTATTCAAAACTACTCCAAACAGAAGGAAAAAATTTTTGGACCTGCGTCCACAGCTCCGAGACTTGGGAGCTCGTTTTAGATTATTCCATCCGTGTTTGTTCAAAGTGACATATCAAAATAAGACCACTTCATATACCTGTCCGGCAGCTCTTCGTGATTTCCTAAAACTACATTCTACAAACCCTATGGAAACGGCTGGCCCTTCTACATGTTGACTATATGCATTAATCTATTATTTCCTTGTTCATTACTTTTGAGATACAGGTGATGGTCCTTCATATATAGTCTATAACAGTATATTATATTGGTGTGACTATAGGTCTTTTTTGTTAATCAATTGTTTTCTTTCCACAGGTTCCTGGTGTCTTATATATCATGATTTTTGCTTGAATCATTTGTCCCTCAATGCATTCCGTTTCCTTGCTGTGCCGTCTTCTGTCTGTGCTGTCACCACGCATATAATAGATATAGTACACTGTTCCATAAATAAAGAATACCAGTACACACTGCGTTGGAGAGAGTCAGTAGTTAAGGAGAGCCCTCACACACCCAATAGGATGTCAAGCTTCATCACTGGGCAATCTCCTCATCAGACTGGTGCTGCAATGCCTGACGGGCCACCCTTATTATGGTGGTGGTAATGAACCGGAGATCATTTTACCAAATTTGGTTAGACCTTGGATGAATACTGACTATCGGAATTTGCAGGAGAGAAGGAAAAAGTTAAAATTGGTTCAGAACCATAAACATCACATTTAATAAATCAGGGATAGGTTCAGACCAAGATTCCAAAAAGAAAAATGTGGGGAGTGCTGACGGGGATAATGTCCCACTGAACTCCACGCAAGGGAAATAGGTAGTATCCCCCAAATGCTAGAAAAATGTGGTCAACATGTTTCACGTCTAAGTGGTGATAATGTTCCAGTGACGCTTCTTCAGGCCTGTTGCTACTACTTCGCCTATACTAATGTGCAAAAATAAGTGTTGGATGGTCACTTACTTAATGAAGACTGCCCGTCAGAGTCAGTTGGTCAGCCAGTCGCCCATCCCATAGTAGAGTATGGACTTCATAGAATGCGCAAGCCTCAAACCAAAGGAGTGTTAATAATGCAGTCCCTGGTCCTGGCGTAGACCTACCCTCGGCCGCGCTCCTGGAGACCACCCCTGTCCCATTGTTCATTCAGCTCAGGCATGTTTTTCCAGTCGTCTTTATTTGACATGTACTGTCTCTTCTTTTTCTCTTGAATATTTTCTATCTTTTCTCTTGTTGTTTCCCCTTTACTCTTTTCTTTCTCTGTTTTTCTGGTTTTCCTATCCCCTGTATGTATTTTTAGTTATTTACGGTACAAGACCTTGCATGTATCTATATGTTTATGTGACGTAGAATTCAGAGTTATTTCTTGGAATGTCAAAGGGTTTATTAACCCAATAAAAAGGCAGAAAATGTTATCCAATTTAGCTAAATATAATCCAGACTTGATTCTTTTACAAGAGACCCATTTGACGGATTCTGAAGCACTGAAACTTAAAAGAGATTGGGTGGCAATGTTTTTACTTCTTCTACATCTACAAAGAAGAATGGTGTTCTTGTGCTCTGCCATAAAAAATATCAGTCAATGGTATTTCACAAGACTCAGATTCTGTTGGTAGATGGCTCTTTGTGAAGCTAATTATTAATGGGATTACAATGACTATTGGCAATATTTATGGTCCTAACAACTCAGATTATCTTTTTTGGCCTAAGGTTACTAAACAATGATTCCATTATAATGATAATTGTTTTCTTCTTGGAGGGGATTGCAATCAAATTATTGACACTTTTATACAAATCTGTAATAAAATGTTCTCCTCATGAAACACATAAACAATTTAAGGCATTTCTCTCACAATGTAATTTAATTGATTCATGGAGAACTTGTAATCCTGATAGTATGGATTTTTCGTTTTACTCTCCACCTCATGGCTCATTATCTAGACTTGACCATATTTTTGTTTCACAATCACTTTCCTAAAATCTTATTAATTCCTCCATTGCACCTATGGTAATCTCTGATCATGCTCCAGTCATCACATATTTTGATTTGCTCCTGGTGCATCCAATAGGTTAAGATTTAATAATTCATTGTTGCTTGATTCTAAATTTTCCACATCCTTTGCTGCCTTTGTGGAGGATTTTTTCCGATTTAATGATGTTCCTCATGTTTCCCCACAATTGCTATGGGATTTGTTTAAGGCTGCAGCTCGTGGTCATATACTAAATTTTGTCCCTAATAAAAAGAAAACTTTTAATGCACAGCATCACACTCTACTTCTCAAAATTAAACGTTTAGAACATCAACGTTATTCTTCCTCTTCAAATTTTAATCTAAAAGAACTTATTCAGGCAACATTGCAATTTAATAAAACCAAAATGGATAATGCCTCCTCTTTTCTTCTATGTAGTAGCGCCCTCGATTATGGGGGTTGAAATAGATCAGGGAAAATTCTATCTAATTATTTAAAAGTACGAAAGCAACGCCACACAGTGAAGTCTATAATCACAGATACTGGCAAGTCCCTTTTTAAAGATGACAATATCTTAGCTGAATTTGTCAATTATTATCAGACTTTTTATACTCCTGAGTCAGTCCCGACCTCCTTACAGACTGATGATCATTTAACGAAAATTCCACACCCTAATAAGACTCTAGTTGATGTTTCTTCACATGAAGTTGATATTTCTGTGTCAGAAATGTTTAAAGCCCTTCAATCTCTTAAAAAAGGTAACACTCCTGGTCCTGATGGATTTACAGTGGAATTTTTTCACATTTTTCTGACTTTTTGCTTCCCAAACTTTTACAGCTTGATTGATTCTTCACGGGCTCTAGCTGTACAGGGGGAACATTTCAAGAAGCTTCGATTTGTTTAATTACAAAGGAAGGTAAGGATCATACTTACTGTAAAAATTATAGACCAATTTCTCTACTCAGTACAGATTATTACATTTTTGCAAATTGTTAGCCTTAAGTCTTGATCATTTTTTACCTGCGCTGATAAGTAAGGAACAAACTGGTTTTGTCAAAGGTAGACTCACTTCTGTCAGTTCTAGAATATTCTTCAATGTACTCTTTAGCGGCAATTTCCATAGATGCTGAGAAAGCGATTGATTGGTTAGACTGGTCTTTTCTATTAAAAACTTTAGCCTGGCTTGGTTTAGGGCCTCATTTAATTTCATTTATCTCTTTGCTTTATCAATCTCCAATGGCCTTGATATTGCTGAATGGGAAATTGACCAGATACTTTGTATTACGTCGTGGTGTTCATCAAGGGTATCCACTTTCTCCACTCCTATTTATCCTAGCCCTAGAGCCATTTCTATCCTGTATTAGAAATCACATTAAAATTGAAGGCTTCCAATATGGTGAAAAACATTTAAAATTAACAGCATATGCAGATGATACACTTTTATATATTTCAAACTCTGAACTCTCGATTCCATCTCTACTTTGGTGAGAGAAGCCTTTTCTTTGATTTCAGGTTGTAAGATAAAGTCGGATAAAACTGAAATCCTTCCTCTAACTAAATTTTGTTTTAGATGATTGTTTGATATTACTGGCTCGCATTGGAATACTTCCAAGATTAAAAATGTAGGTATTTTGTTCACCTTTTCCATTTAAAAAGTCCATTGAACTAAACATGCTTAGAGAAGGTTGCTAGATCCCTTCTGTTGTGGAATCCCTTATTTTTATCATGGTGGGGTAGGGTGACTCTACCAAAATGATGATTTCTCCTAACATTAAAAAATATACTATCCATGATTCTGATTCCTTTGCCTGTTACTTTTTTTAAACAACCGGACTCCAGATTGTCTAAATTCTTTTGGAACAATAAGAAATCTAGAATTTCTCTTAGTCACCTTCCTCATTCTAAAAAGGAGGGGGAACCAATTTTCCAGATTTTAGACTGTATCATAAATCCTTTTGTTTGTATCAAGCTTCTAGATGGATCTCCTTGTCAAGCTCTGTGTTTACTCCCTTATGGTTGGATATTGAATGTTCTTTTCTTCTACCTTTTGCACCTCGTGAAGTGGTATCCTTCTCTTATAATATTTTGCTCATTTCCTCCCCGCTTCCTAAACATACTTGTGCTCTTCTGCTTTCTCACTATTTACCTCCAACCGTCACTTATTCCTCTTCTCTGAATTCCCCTATTTGGCATAATCGTCTCATCACTATCAATAAAAAAAAACTTATTTTGGAAATCCTGGCGACAAAGAGGCATAGCATGGGTCAAAGATTTATTTTCCAATGACACTTCGCTTTCATTTTCACAATTCCAACTTCTATTTCATTGTCCTAATTCATTTATGTCTACATATCTTCTTATTAATGTTGTTCTGGATGTACTTTTTTCATTGCCTTCCCTTCCTTTCTCTTTGGAATTACCCTTTTCTTTGTCCTCCGTTCTTACCTCATTTTCTAATGCATCAATTATTATAAACTTTTTCAATCTCCTGTTTTGACACGGCCTAAGTCTAAAATGGAATCTTAATGGGAATTGGATTTGGGATGTACCTGGACTATTCCCTTCTGGAACAAGATATGGCATAGATCTTATAGAATATCTAGATCATCTTCTACCACACAGTCACTTTTCTTTCTTTACCACAGACTTTATTTTACCCCCCCTATTATAGTTAAATTTTCTGTATTTTCAACTTCAAATTGTTTGTCTTGCGATAGTCCAAAAGGAGACCTTATGCATCTCCTCTTTCAGTGCCCTCCTACTGTCTCCTTCTGTTTGGCGTCAGCTTACCTCCATTTTTCATTTGCAATCCCAATTATCTCCCTCAGTGCTTTTTCTAGGTAGCCTCTCTGCCAACATTGTTTCAGATGATGATAATATAACGTTGTTGGATCTCGCATTAGTTTTAGCCTTTCAGCAAATTACTCTTAATTGGAAAATGTCATCCAACATTTCCTACAAGGCTTGGTGGTATAATGTCTGCCACTATCATAGACAAGACATTGCTTTTAGCTCCTTATGCTGCCCCTCCATAAATAGAGATCTGTACTGGTTACCTTTGATTGATTATCTGAATGCTGTTGCTTGCAATTCTACTAATTGTACATTATCTGAGAATTTTAAGCTTACATGCATTGTTTGTTATCTCTGCTCTTGATTGAATCTAATTTTAGATCATTTTATGCTTTACTGAATATCACTGTTTTTTAGCTTTTCAATCCCCATTGTATCTTTTTTATTTTCATTGGTCTTGTTCCGTTTTTTATTGTTTTCCCCCATTGTACACTTTAAAATGTTATACAGCTTTTACAATTCCTTTCAAGTTTATCTCATTATCGTTGTGATAGATATCTTGTATTGATATTATGAGATCCGTATGTATTTTGATTTTAATAAAGCTGGTTTACCTTAAAAAGGTACTATATGTAGGGCCATAATTGACAGTCTCTTTTTTGGGATTAACAGAGTTATTAGGGTAGTGTGCACTTTGTGAATGTTGGGCTACTTGAAGCCTTGTGTTCTACCCTTTTTCTGATTAATAATATTATTATTATTATTATTATTATTAGCAAGTGCTGCATGGTCCACTTTAAAATCATTCTGTCCTTGCAGCACTGAACCAATACATTTGCAATTAGAAAGCTTACTATTTGTTGGTTGATTGGTTTGTATATATTTCCAGAAGCTTTATTATAGTAATTACTAATACAACGTATGATTCAGCTGATGAATGCAGTTATGCAACTGGTGCTAAACTGTTCTTGCTTATTCATGTTTTCCTTTGGATTAGTCTTTGAATTATCTTAAATGGTCATCATGGTGTTGTCGTGGTGTCAATTGTTCTAATAAAAAGTTAATTCATTGCAATTAGTTAATATTTTCAAAGAATTAGTATTAATGTGATTATTGATCAGAATTTCCCTTTCCACTCCATATGTTCAATGTAAGCAAATTGTGATTCATAAAGGGCACTGTTGGACCTGGCTCTTTTTGCAGGGTCATCCCCAGTCTTTTTGCCGCCTTCCTCCTATTTTGTCTGACCAGTTTTTGTTGGCTTTAGGACTCTGGGCACTTCACCACTGTTACCAGGGCTAAAGTGCATATGCTCTCTGTATAAATTGCATTGTTGATTGGTTTATCCATGATTAGCATATTTGATTTACTAGTATGCCCCTAGTATAGTGCACTAGAGGTGCCCAGGGCATATAAATCAAATGCTACTAATGGGCCTGCAGCACTGATTGTGCCACCCAAATGAGTAGCCCTGTAAACAAGTCTCAGACCTTCCACTGCAGTGCCTTTCTGTGCAGTGTTGCACTGCCAATTCGACTTGGCAAGTGTACCCACTTGCCAGGTCCATACCTTCCATTTTATACATGTAAGGCACCCCTAAGGTAGGCCCTAGGTAGCTCCATGGGAAGGGTGCAGTGTATGTTAAAGGTGGGACATGCACTGATGTGTTTAAATGTCCTAACAGTGAAAAACTGCTAAATTTGATTTTCACTGTTGGAAGGCCTATCTCTCTCATAGGTTAACAATGGAGCTGCCTTTAAGTAACTTTAAAGTTCAGATTCCCTTTGGGAGCGGATAGAAATGTGGAGTTTTGTGTCTCTGAACTCACAATTGAAAAATACATCTGTTAGTGAAGTTGGTTTTCAGATTGTTAGTTTGAAAATGCCAGTTTTAGAAAGTATGCATTTTCTTGCTTTAACCATTCTGTAACTCTGCCTGTTTGTGTATTCCCTTTCTGGGTCAGTTTGACAGTTCGGCTGATTGTGAATCCCTTTTAGACAGTGAGACAAAGGGTGCTGGGGTGTGGCCTACATATCATGATGAGCCATCTGTGCTAGAGTGGAGGGAGGAGTGGTTATTTACACCTGAATGGTCTGTGCCTGCCCTCTCACAATGCAGTCTCCGAACTCCCTGGTATGTGTCTGGGACCTGGCCTGGGCAAGGCGAATCTTGCAAACAAGAGAGACTCCCCTTTGAAGTTTACCAACTTAAAAGGCAAAAAGATTGGACCCAAATCCACTGAAAATTAGATCACTTCTGGATTCAAGAGGAACCTCTGCCAAGGAGAAGAGCTGAAGAGCTGAGGAGAAGTGCTGCCCCTTTCTCAGACTGTGCTTTGTTCGGGCTATCCTGCAGTTGCTGCTTCTGCCTGTGAAAGGGGACAAAGACTGTACTTTGTAGTATATTTCTGCTTGTGAAAAATCTCCAAGGGCTTGAACTGAGCTTGCCTCAGGGCCATCAGAGACTTCCTCTGTCAGCACCTGGATTCTCAGCAGAGACTCCTGTCCTGCCAAGTGGTGCCCTATCCAGGCTCTGGGCCCTTGAAAGGTGCAGTTGTCACAAGAGCTGAAAATCCACACACAGAACGCAGTATGGGCAAATTTTCGATGCACCATCTGCAATGTGGCTGACAAAACAACAAGGCTGAAATCGACGCTCCAACTGCATCGTAGCTGGGAGATTGATGCATCGCGGCTGGAGAAACAACGCACAACACCCGTTTGAGGCTGCTGATTATGACGCAAACCCCACACAGAGCAGTTTTCTAACACTGTGTGACCGGATTTTCCACTTATCGTCCCTGGGCGTCAAAGTCATCCCGACTCGGATTCAAGGATCCCCATTGGGAAATCAATGCATCGCTCTCTTGTGAGGGAGAAAAAGGATGTATCGCCGACCTGACCGGAGAAGAAACAATGCACAGCCTCCCTTGTGAGGAAGGAATCAACACATTGCTGACTTTTCCGATGCATGCTTGGCCGTGCAGCTTTATTTTTGATACAAACCAGGTACTTTGTGCAAAATCATCATTGCCATTGTTTCTATGGGGTGAGACTTTTATTCTTTTGAAAATTCATATTTTAACTTGTGTATGTTGGATTTTTGTTGTTTTGGACTTGTTTGATTTAGATACATATTACCTATTTTTTTCTAAACTAGTGCGATGTCCATTTTGTAGTGTTTTGACTGTATTACTGTGTGTGGTGGTACAAATTTTTTACACATTGCTTCTGAGTTAATCCTGCCTGCTCATGCCAAGCTACCATGGGGGTTATTGGGGGTTAACCAGGTGTGTTTCTCCTTTGCCCTGACTAGAGTGAGGGTCCTTGCTTGGACAGGGGGTACCTGACTGCCAACCAAAGACCCCATTTCTAACAGGTACCTTTTAGATAGAACAGTTCTTCTGCTAAAGGGGAAGTTCCTGAACAGGATGGCAAATTGAAATTTCTTTCCAAGGGCATTAATAATACAGAGTTTGTAATTATGTTCCAATGAGTGCTCAACTTTCCTCACACCTTGTGCTGCCACCTCGTTCTATGTCTGACTCTGAGTGCTTATCACAATTCCTCTCCACAGCATCGCTTGAAAGAACTTTGCAGCATAACAAGGACACTCTCCGGTAGATGCAGCAAGCCAGAAAGACCTGTTAAAACAAAGCTGGGAACACAATCATGGGTAAGGAAGGCTAACAATGAAGATCAGTGGAGCACTTTGAGGAACTTCTGAACCAGCCCATGCTGCAGTCTCCACCAAACATACAGCCAGTTGACAAGAACTAGCCAATTGAGTGCAGGAAAACCACCAAAGCAGAAATATGTCAAGCCATAAAAATCAGAGAAATGAGAAGGCAGCAGGACCAGACAACCTTCCTGCAGAGGCATTGTGGGCAGTCATCGAAGCATCAGCAGACCTGCTTTATACCATATTTGGAAGGATCTGAGAAGAGAAAAACTGTCATCAAATGGAAGGAGGGATAGCTGATCTAGATCCCCAAGAAAGGTGACCTCAGTAACTGCACAGACTACAGAGACATAAACTCTTGTATCAACCACTGGAAAAATGTTCAGCAGAGTCCTCCTGAACAGAATGAAGGAACAAGTCGACGCTCATTTGTGAGACCAGCAAGCTGTCTTCGGCACAGATAGATTTTGCACAGGCCAGATTGGAGCACAGCTCATCTTCATCAAGCAGGTGATGGAATTGAACTCCCCCCTTATAACTACTTCATTGACTTTGAAAAGGCATTTGACAGCGTGGACCGAAAGACCCTTTGGAAACTCCCCCAACAATGTGCTGTGCCATGGAAAACTCATAAGAATCACCAGGAACTTTTATGAAGGGACCTGTAAGATAGTCCATGGGGGACAACTCACGAAAGACTTCGAAGTGAAGTCTTGGTCTACCAGGGTTGTCTTTTTTCTTGCCTTTTCTCCTCCTGCTGGCCACAGACTGGATCATGAAAACATCCACAGCAAGGAGAAGAATGGGATCCAGTGGACACCTTTGATGCAGCTCCATGACCTGGACTTTGCAGATAACCTTGCTGTACTCTTCCATACCTTTCTGCAGATGCCAGAGACCACTGCATCCGCACAACTGGGCCTCAACATCTAACGGAGTAAGCACAAGTGCAGTCACTCTTGCAGGCAATGCACTGGAAGAAGTTGAGGCCTTCAACTACTTGGGCAGTGTCATAGACAAGAAGGCAGCACAGACTCCAATGTCAAGGCAAGAATAGGCAAAGCCAGGGCTGAATTCATTCAGATGAATAATATCTGAAGTTCCAAGGACCTACTGCTGCAACTCGAGATCGGGCTTTCTAACACAAACTAAAAATTAGTTTTCCTGCATGGAGCAGAAACTTGAATAACAATCGAGACCACCACTGACAAAGTCCAGACCTTCATCAATGCCTGTCTGAGGAGAATATTCCAAATTCACTGGCCGAACACCATCAGTAACAGCAACTTATGGCAGATGACTTTCCAACACCCTGCTCATGAAGAAATCATAAAAAGATGCTGCGGATTGATAGGTCACACCCTTCGCAAGCCTGATTCAAACACCACCGGGCAAGCTCTGATCTGAAACCGCCAGGGAGAAGGAGAAGAGGAAGGCGAACAAATTCCTGGCATTGAGGCCTCAAGTCTGATTGCAAGGAGATGGGTTACACCATGGTGATCATTACAACCCTGGTGGTCGGTGTTGAAGCGGCGGTAAAACCGCCAACAGGCCGACAGTGAAATAAAATTTACTCACAACCTTGGCCGAAACCGCCAACATAGACAGCCACTTTAACACTCCCACCGCCAAGGCGGTACAAACAAACACCACGGGGGTAACCGCCAACAGACAGGCGGAAGACAATGTACCGCCCACATTATTAAAAGCCACCAATCCGCCACCTTTTCCAGGGCGGTTTCACTGCAAACAAAAACACGGCGGGAACAGGACTTGAAAGGGAAAACGCTCACCTCTGCACACCCCACTAGGAACCAGGATGCCATGGAACCCGAGCTCCAGATTCTTCCAGCCTTTATCTTCTTGCTCCTCTACCAGGAACAACAAAGACGGCGGCAAAGATCACAGTGAGTACTGCACCTACGACACAGGGGAGGGGGCAGGGAAAAAACAGTGACACACACACGCAACACCCCCACCCTCAGCCACTACAACAAGTACATGTTGATACATTACATTAACCACCCCCAACCCCCCCGAATGCAAGGACAAAAGGAAATGAGTCGAACGATTTTAATATTTTCAAATACATTAATCAAAAATATATACATCTATAAAGATATTCACACTCTACACTAATATATACACCAAGAATACAAGTCCAAGGTATTCCACCATCATAATCCGTGGACCCCTGGGCCCAAAATGCATGGGTGAGGCCCACATTCAATACCCGAACAAGACGGAGAGAACACTGCTGGGGCATCAGATAGAAATAAAACAGGCACCTCAGGGGGAAGGGAAGGAGGGGGGACACCTCAGCCGGATGAGTGCACGACGCCAGATCCACCTGTGGGCTCCATGCCCATTGATGTATCCTGGGGAGTGCAAAGCCACAGTCTCTCAAGTCTCTCCAGTGGGTGGTTTGCCCACTGATGTATCCTGGGGAGCGCAAAGCCACAGTCTCTCAAGTCTCCAGTGGGTGGTTTGCCCACTGCATTATCCTGGGGAGTGCAAAGCCACAGTCTCTCAAGTCTCTCCAGTGAGTGGTTTGCCCACTGCATTATCCTGGGGAGTGCAAAGCCACAGTCTCTCAAGTCTCTCCAGTGGGTGGTTTGCCCACTGCTTTATCCTGGGGAGTGCAAAGCTACAGTCTTTCAAGTGGATACCAGTCTCCACTGGTTCTGGAGGGGGCTTTGTGCCCAGAGTGCTTCATCCTGCCAAGGACTGAGGTAGTGGATGTGAATCTCCACTGGATCTGGAGGGGGCTTTGTGCCCAGAGTGCTTCATCCTGCCAAGGACTAAGGTAGTGGATGCATCTCTCCACTGGTTCTGGAGGGGCTTTGTGCCCAGAGTGCATCATCCTGCCAAGGACTGAGGTAGTGAATGTGATACTCCACTGGTTCTGTAGGGGGCTTTGTGCCCAGAGTGCTTCATCCTGCCAAGGACTGAGGTAGTGGATGTGAATCTCCACTGGTTCTGGAGGGGGCTGTGTGCCCACAGTGCTTCATCCTGCCAAGGACTGAGGTAGTGGATGTGAGGTAGTGAATGCGAATCTACACTGGTTCTGGAGGGGGCTTTGTGCCCAGAGTGCTTCATCCTGCCAAGGACTGAGGTAGTACATGTGAATCTCCACTGGTTCTGGAGGGGGCTTTTTGCCCAGAGTACTTCATCCTGCTCGTGGCTGCCTCAGTAGCGTCAGAATCTTTGGCGCTCACTGGCCTGCAGTGCTTGTTGAGGCGGTGTCCTGTTCAGCGGTGCTGGTGGCGGCAATGTCCTGTTCAGCTGTGCTGGTGGTGGCGGTGTCCTTGGCAGCGGTGCTTGTGGCGGCGGTGTCCTTGGCAGCGGTGCTTGTGGTGGCGGTTTTCTTGGCAGCGGTGCTTGTTGCGGTCTTGTCCACCGTGCAGGTTTTCCTAGACTTGCCTGTTTTACTGTGCCCCTTCCCCACCTTGGATGGTGGTGCAGCTGGCTCCACACTCCCAACTGTACTCCTGGGAGCGGCTTTGGTGGAAGATTTCTTTCCTCTCTCCCGCCCGGCACTGGCCAACTTTTTGTGCTTTTGAGGTGGGGGACTGTCCGTGCTCTGGCTCCTTGGCACACTGGCTACCCTCCTGCCTGGCGCACTCCAGAAGCTGGTTACTACTGGCACCACTGTTCCCGCTGATGGTATGGCTGAGGCGCAGGGATGGGACCTGGAGAGGCACCCTAGGAGACTGAACGGGTGGGGGAGGTGAGGGGAGGTGAGGGGAAGAGGTCAAGGTTGGACAGGAAAAGTTTTTTGGACACACTGGGACAGGTAGATGGAGGGTGTTTGGGAGTGGAGGAAGAGGTAGTGGTTGTAGGAGGTGTACATTTGCTGACTTTGGGTGAAGGTGCATGGGCTGGAGGCTGTCATGAGGTGGAGGGCTGTTGGGTGGGTGTGTGGCTGCGTTTGTGTACCTTGGGAGGTGGGCTCACAGACACACTGGGAGAGGACACGGGGGATGTGTGAATTGTAGTGAGGGTGGAGAGTGCAAGTGAGCGGGGTGTGGTGGTGGGTGTGCTGGTGATGGATGTAGTGGCTGACGATGTAGTGCATGCAGGTGTGAGTGGAGACAAGACTGGGAGGGAGGAGGGAGATGAGGAGGAGGGGGACACAGTGGCTGAAGTGGCTGTTGGTATGTCTGCATTTGTATGATGCTTGCGTGAGTGCCTGTGGGATGTGTGGTGCTTACGTTTGCCTGAGCTTCCCTTGTGTGTTGACGTGTGTGAATGCTGGTCTGATGGTGTGCTTGGGATAGGCAGAGGTACAGGGGTTTGGGTCTCGATGGAGGAAGTTGAAGGGGGGAGGCTAGAGACATGGACAATGGCTGCCATCAGTGCTGAGGCCAGAGTCTGAAAAGCTCGCTAATGGGCTGCCTGACCAGAATGAATGCCCTCCAGGTATGCATTGGTCTGTTGCAACTGCCTCTCTACACCCTGGATGGCATTCAAAATAGTAGACTGTCCAACAGTGAGGGACCTGAGGAGGTCAATGGCCTCCTCACTGAGGGCAGCAGGGGTGACAGGGGCAGGGGCAGGGGCTGAGGTGCCTGGGGCGAAGGAGAAGCCCACCCTCCTGGGTGAGCGGCCACGGGGCAAACGCTGAGGGGCTGCTGGGAGGGCGGTGCTGGTAGGGGTGTGGCGGCTGTACCTGTGGATGTGGTAGGCACAGAGGGGCCCGCCACTGCAAGGGAGCTCCCATCAGAGGAGGAGTCCGTTTCACTGGTATCTGCTCCTGTCCCTGCCATGGAGCTCCCTTCGCCCTCCGTCCCACTGGTGGCTTCAGACTCCGTTGTGTCGCTCTCCAGGGCCATGTGGGATACAGCTCCCTCCTGCTCCGGTGCCACTGCTCTTCCGCCTGATGATGCTAATGCACACAAGCACAGGGAGTCCACAAAAAGGGGGGGGGAGACAGAAGAAAGACATGTTGAGTGCATGCAATACCTCTACCGTTGGCGGACACTACAGACACAGAAGCCCCCTGCACTATACCGTGCACTTGGAGTTCCCTAATCAATCACAGAGACATGGGTTACAAGGCCATGGCCGATTGCTGCACACATGGAGGTCACAGGAGCCTGACTGGGTGTAGTTGGCTCTGTACACAGGTGGGGTGGGGTGCCACAGGGCCTGCCTTAAGAAGGGACCTTGCCTACTAAACTCGCCCTGACCTAGGGGAACCCACAGCCCACCTCCCCCACTCAGACATCTACAATGCGCGCTGAATCAGCTGAATGAATGTGTGCTCACCCCCTTGTGGCTGCTGTGATACCCGAAGTCCATCCAACTTCGGGTATGCCACCGCCAGGATCCGGAACATCAGGGGGGTCATGGTGCGACGGCACCCCTCCCACGTTGGGAGGCCATCCCCAGCTGGGCCTCCGCCGTCTTCTTGCTCCAGCGGCGAATGTCCTCCCATCTTTTATGCCAGTGGGTGCTCCGTCTGTGATAGTCCCCCAGGGTTCTGACTTCCTTGGCGATGGCACGCCAAATATCCTTCTTCTGTTGGGCGCTGACCTACAGGAATAGTGCAGGAGAAAAGGAGAAGATATAACCGTCAGCACCATCACAGTCATTGGCCCGCATCCCTACCCTTGCCATGACACACATGCACTCACCGTTGTTTCATGCACGCCTCATTCTCCCCCCTATCTGTCATACACACCACTCCAAGCAGCCATTGCCCATACAGCATGCTCACAGTGTACTCACCTGTTTGCCTGGAGGACCGTAGAGTAGCGTGCACTGGGGGAGGACCCCATCCATTAGTTTCTCCAACTCCTCCATTCTGAAGGCAGGGGCCCTTTCCCCAGTCGCACAAGCCATTGTCCCTTCCAGACTGAGGTCACAGCAGCACTTGCAGTGTAGGTCCTCTCCTGTCGAAGATCAGGTATCAAGTGAGTGAACAGAGAGAAAATGGTGGTGAGGTCCGCGGCGGTGCCTACCGTCACCGCCGGCGTACATCGTCATTGGCTCCAGGGACCCATAGGGTCCAATGTTAACCAATGCAGGATTGCGCCGCAGTCTTCGACTGCCTACCGCAATGGTGTACAACGCCAGCGCAGTTACCTCATATCCCCTTGTCCCACATTACAGGTCGGGCAGACGCCATTTCAGGGGGCCACATGGCATTAATTTTGACTGTGTCACACATGTCTTGGCCTTGCTTAAACACTAATCCAGCCATATGTCGATTTGAAAACATTTGACGATTAAGTTGTGTTTACGTACCTCAGAGTTGGTTGACTCTCTGCTCGCTGTTCTCATCCATAGGGCACGTCCGCTGGGGCAGATGATGAGATGGTGGCATCCTTCGGTGTGCAGACCGATGGTGGACCTGTCGACAATGGAGGAGCGACATGTAATCATCACCTACAGACTTGATCGTACCACAATCCTGGAACTGTGTGCCCAGTTGGAGCCAGACCTGATGTCAGCTATCCGCCATCCCACAGGAATCACCCATCAAGTGCAGGTGCTGTCAGTACTCCATTTCTTAGCAAGTGGGTCTTTTCAAACAACAGTGGCCATAGCATCAGGGATGTGTCAGCCTAAGTTTTCCAATGTGTTGTCCAGAGTGTTGTCTGCCCTGCTGAAAAACATGCAGAGCTACATCGTTTTCCCTCAGGTGGAGGATTTGCCTACAGTGAAAGGCGACTTCTATGCTCTGGGACATATACCCAACATCATAGGTGCCATTGATGGGACACATGTGGCCTTGGTCCCCCCGCAGGAGTGAACACGTGTATAGAAACCGGAAGAGTTACCATTCGATGAATGTGCAGATGGTGTGTTTGGCAGACCAGTACATCTCCCATGTGAATGCAAAATTTCCTGGCTCAGTCCATGACACTTACATTCTGAGGAATAGCAGCATCGCTTATTTGATGGGGCAACTCCAGAGGCACCGTGTCTGGCTATTAGGTGAGGACATGGACCCAATACAGTGTGACTAGGTGTCTGGGTCTGGGGATGTCCCTAAGAGTTAGTATGTGTCTAACAGTTGTCCCTCGCCATTTGCAGGTGACTCTGGTTACCCCAACCTGTCATGGCTACTGACCCCAGTGAGGAATCCCAGGACAAGGGAAGAGGAACGGTACATTGAGGCCCATGGGCGAACTAGAAGGGTTATAGAGAGGACCTTCGGCTTCCTGAAGGCCAGGTTCAGGTGCCTCCATATGACAGGTGGTTCCCTATTCTACTCACCAAAGAAGGTGTGCCAGATCATCGTGGCCTGCTGAATGCTTCACAACTTGGCTTTGCGACAACAGGTGCCTTTTCTGCAGGAGGATGGTCCAAATGGAGGTGTTGTGGCAGCTGTGGAGCCTGTGGACAGTGATGACAAGGAAGCAGAAGAAGAGGACATAGACAACAGGAACACGGTGATCCAGCAAAGCTTCCAGTGAGACACAGGTAAGACGACAACACTGCCTGCTACATCTGATCTAATTGTTCTAACTCTCATCTGTCTGTCACTTTCACCCAGTGTATGGACCCTGAGTTGTCACTTTCCCTTTCAATTTCACAGATGTGGGTCCCACTGTGTGACCTCTGCTATGTTACCTCTTGGACTAGAACTGTGTGACATAGGTGTGTTGACAATAGAATGGATATTGCTATTTTCGTCAGTTATTGCAAATACACATTTGTGAAAACACAGACTGACTCCAGATTGTTTTGTGATTCAAGGGTGTTTATTTAAGTGCTAAATATTGGAGGGGGTTGTAAAATGGTCAGGGGTGATGGTGGAGGAATGTCCATGGCAGAGTCCAGTCTATTAGTATCACAGGTGCATTATCCAAAGGGGCATAGGAAGTGGAGCTGTGGAAGTGGAGGGTGACAAAGTGGGATAGAAGGATGACATTCAGGGTGGTCTCATTTCTTGGCGGGGGTCTTGGCATTGTTCTCTGTCTTTGTCCTGGATCTCAGGGACCCTTTGCGGGGTGGTTCTCCATCTGCAGGGGGTGGGGTGCTGGTGTCGTGGTCCTGTGGCGGTGCCTCCTGTCCACTAGCGCCAGCGGAGGTGGTGGGCAGTTCATCATCCAGGCTAGTGTCAGGGGCCCCTTGTGGTGCCACAGTGTCCCTCCTGGTGTTGACGAGTTCCTTCAGCACCCCTACCATGGTGCCCAGGGTGGAATTGATGGATTTGAGTTCCTCCCTGAAACCCAAATACTGTTCCTCCTGCAGCCGCTGCGTCTCCTGAAACTTGGCCAGTACCGTTGCCATCATCTCCTGGGAATGGTGGTATGCTCCCATGATGTTGGAGAGGGCCTCGTGGAGAGTGGGTTCCCTGGCCTGTCCTCCCCCTGTCGCAAAGCAGCCCTCCCAGTTCCCCTGTTTCCCTGGGCCTCTGTCCCCTGAACCGTGTCCCCACTACCACTGCCCCCAGGTCCCTGGTATTGTTGGGTTGGTGGGTTAGCTTGGGTTCCCTGCAGTGGTGGACACACTGCTGCTTGACTTGTCCTGGGGACAGAGGTATGGGCCCGCTGGGTGGGTGCTGTGCTGGTGTTTCCAGAGGGGGGAGGCTCTGTAGTGGCCTGTGCCAGTGTGAGGGGAACCGACTGTCCCGAGGTCCCAGGTGGGCCGGGCTGGTCATCTAGATCCAGTTGGGCAGAGCTGCTATTATCACTGTGGGCCTCTTCTGTGGGTGGAGTGGACATGTCTGGACCCTCCTGTCCTGTGACGTTGGGTAGGGGTCCTGCAGGGGTGTAAAAGCATGATAATTGCATCTGTGTGTGCCTTGGTGTGCAATGGGTGGGTGACCATGTAGACCAGTGCTTGTATTCTTGAGTGGGACCTTGGGTGATAATGGTTTAGGGGGTGTATGGGTATGTGCAGTGGACATGCTTTGGTGATGGGTGTCCATGCTTTGGTGTTACATGCAGGGCTTGGGATGTGTGGTTTGTGATATTGGGACATATGTGAGGAGTTGGAGTGATGGGGGTAAGGGCGAGGGTGGGGGTATGTGATAGCATGCAGGTAGGGTGGGGGAAGTAATAGTTAAGAGGTGACTTACCAGACTTACCAGAGTCCATTCCTCCAGCTACTCCTGCGAGGCCCTCAGGATGCAGTATAGCCAAGACCTGCTCCTCCCATGTTGTGAGTTCTGGGGGAGGAGGTGGGGGTCCGCTGCCAGTCCTCTGAACCGCAATCTGGTGTCTTGAGACCACGGAACGCACCTTCCCCCATAGGTCGTTCCACCTCTTCCTGATGTCACCCCTAGTTCTTGGGTGCTGTCCCACTGCGTTGACCCTGACCACGATTCTGCGCCATAGCTCCATCTTCCTAGCTATGGTGGTGTGCTGCACCTGTGATCCGAATAACTGTGGCTCTACCCGGATGATTTCCTCCACCATGACCCTGAGCTCCTCCTCAGAAAACCTGGGGTGTCCTTGCGGTGCCCTGGGGTGGTGTGGGTGATGTGTGGGGTGGTGTGTGTTGTGATGTGTGGGGTGATACTTAGAGGTGTGTTGTGTTAGGTGCGTGGATGTTGGGTGAGTGATGGTATTGAGTGCCTGTGGATGCTATTGTTCTTTCTGGTGGTGTCTCTCTCTGGCCTGGTCGCAATTGTTGTCGTAAGGGTTTGCGGGTGATGTGGGTGTGCGTTTTATATTGTATTGGATGTGTGTATGTGTATCAGGTGTGTGTATTTGGAATTGTCCAACGTGGATGTGTTTTGTAAGAGTGTGTGTTTTTGGAGCTCAGCGGTGTGTACCGCCAATGGAATACCGCGGCTGCAAGAACGCTGCGTGGATTCGTGGGTCGTGATAGTGTGGGCGTATTCCTGTGGGCGTGACGGTGTCGGTTTTGTTATCGCCAGTTTATCACTGACCTTTGGAGTGGCGGACTTGTGTGGGTGTCTGGATTTTGGTGGATTCTGAGCTGTGGGTCATAATGGCAGTGGTGGTATTCCGCGGCCGTGGCGGTGTGTTGGCGGTCTTCTGCACGCCAATGTCGTAATGACCCCCCATGAGTCAGATTGAAAAAAAAAGCGAGATGGCTGGAGAGTCCTGTTTGATGGCCTATGCCCCAGGAGGTGTATTAGGCATAAGTACGTAAGTTAAAGTCTTCACAGCATCTCCTTTTCTTCTCACTCTCCACATTTCTACATCTTCCAGTAATGCCAAAATATCAGATGCCTGCTTCCTCCACAACCACACAACCACATGACAGCAGTGGGGATCAACACCATGCTTCCTGTGATGGCTGGCTTCCTAGCACGCAAACATGTAAATTAGGTGATGGGCTGCATTGATCAGGTGACAAAGGATGAGGGGGAAGGAAACATCAGTGAGTGTAAAACCCAAAAGGGCCTAGAAAAGATGTGAAACAGCAGGGACAATAGAGAGGCGGCACAGTTGATTCAATGTGCATCAGCATGCCAACAAGATATCAAATGCAGGGAGTTTTAGGAGTCCATGAGTGCACACCTGATTTGGTGTTGTAGGAACAGAAGTGGAAACAAGCAACCATCTTTTAAGTCGCTGCACCACACCCACCATCAACAGATTCCTTTAAGAAAATTGTTTCCCTTCTTGCACTTCCTATGTGATGACACCACTCTGTCGGAGGACCATGCCACAAGATCATTACTGCATATGATACAGGGTGGCACCATCTGGTCCCTGTACTTTACTTGTCTTGGTGGTTGTAGTTTTGGGTCTCAACTTTGATATGTGGCCACCTTCCTCACTCAAGTCTGCACCGGAACTACTGATGTTCTACTTATGATAATGATGTTTTACCCTCTTTCTTCATTAATGCTCTCTCCAGTGTATTGGTCTCACCACTAGTCAACATCATCAAAGTCTCACGCTGTCAACGTCTCTGCCTTGGAGCTCTCAAGAAAGACATATCTCCCAAATACAAAAGAAATGCACATTAGACCCTGATGACATCTGCCACTAAAGGCTGTCATTCACCTAGCAGTCACCGGCACAATCACTGAAAAAGTAGTCTCCACATCACTTCAAGAACACAGCAGTACCTGCAATTTCCTGCGTGACTACCAATTTGGCTTCATATCATATTTCAGCACAGAGATAGTTACCTGACTGGTTCTCCTCCTACCAATGCAATTCTCTATCCAGGCAACTCCAGGTCACAGTGGACCCCTGCGGAGCCCGCAGGATTGCAGCCTGTCCCCCTCATTGTACACATCAACATTAACCTCCTTTGGGACTCTATTCACTGATAGCAGGAGCAGAATGCATAACTACAATGATGACACAACTGTTTTTGAAAGACTCCTTTCATCTAGACTACCAGCTCCTCAAGCACTGTCTACACCACATCCAAATTTGGATGGGCAGCATCCTACCTGAAGCCTAATCTGACAAAAACAAAAATCCTCCTATACATCAATGAAATTAAGCAATAACTAGTTCAAGTCTGCCCAAATAACCTGAACACGGAATGCAAAGTCATTTCGATTATCACCACCAAGAAATGCATTGTAAAGAACACAAAGACAGCTTCATAACAGCTCTTTACTCAAGAAAGTGAACTATTTCTCTCAGAAAGTGAGTTCAGACCTGGATGGTGATGGTGCCCTGCTCAATGGCCTTCCAGACTCTACACAGGCACCCTATAAGGTCATCCAATTATTATAGCTTAACATTTTTTAGGGCTCTCGGAGAAACACCACCCCACAACAATATCAGACAGGAGATGAAAATTTAAAAAAAGAAAAAGCAATGGGGCAGGTTTTATTCCATCTATGCACATATGATATGAAAACAGACACATATTCATAAGGACTGTTTCAGTATCAGAAGGAGCTAACTCACAATTAGGTAACAGTCAATTACTCTCTTGGAAATCTCCTACCCCTTAATTTACATGTTGCTAGTATTTTTGTCTAAGGCACATTGCAGTGCTCTGCTGCCTTTCAATCTAGTTATACAAATACTAGAAACAGACACAGACATTTTTATCTTCTGCCTTGGTTGGCAACTTTGTTAATTCAGTATTGAATCTGGGCCTGGGTTTTACCTGATAGACTTTTAGGGCCTGATTACAACTTTGGCGGAGGGGGTTAATCTGTCCCAAATGTGACTGATATACCACCCGCCGTATTACAAGTCCATTATATCCTATGGAACTCATAATACGGTGGGTGGAATATCCGGCACATTTGGGACGGATTAACACCCTCCGCCAAAGTTGTAATCAGGCCCTTAGTTCTTTTGTGCTTATGGTTTGATGCCTGACCTTTCTCACTTCTTGGTTTTCTACTGGGCTTGTAAGTAGAATCTCCATGTGTAATAAGGCCCTCTGTACACTTTTCTGGGCTTCATTTGGTTTTGCTGTTTCCTTTATATTACAAATGCTCTGACCTCCTTTTAACAACTATTAAGCATCAGCTCTTTGTTGGTGACAAAAACTTGAAATGTACTACTCTTCTGTATGCTGCCTTTATGCTTCTGTGTTGACTAGCCTCAAAACCACAGTGTCCAAGAAATGTAAGTACAAACTATAATAAACATTTAATGAAATAAAAAAGATGTGTAAATAAGAAGAATATAATTCTAGAAAGGCCATAAAGGGTCAAGAATTCGGGTTAAGGATTAGGGCAAATGTTTGTGAAAAGGTAAGCTTTATGGTATGGAGTAAGGCTAGTGTAAGGAAAATGGTTGGGACTAGAATTACAATTAAGGCTAGATCATAGGTTAGGCCAACTCATCAGTGGCGAAGTGTGTGCAGGGCAAGTCCTTAGCATTGCTTCTTAAGTGCTAAGGATGTGCCCTGCATGTTCCAGCACCCACCCACGGCAGAAGCATTTGTGGTCCTCAAGTAAGACCCCACCACATGCCTTCATCTGGCATGGCAGCTGAAGCATTTCGATTGCCACACCCTGCCACTGGATAGATCTTGATGTCAGTGCATGTACGCCAATTGGTTACAGCACATCAAGTGAGGAGGATTCTCTTCAGGCAAAGCTAGGGGCAATCAGGCAGCAAGAGGCACAAAGGGGAAAGGAACAAGTTTTTCACTTCCTCTGGTATCTCTCTTGAGTGCATTCTTGCTGCAGGTTTATGGGTGGGACCACAATAGGGCAACAGGAATGCACAGCACTAGGTTTCCAGCAATTGTTTTGTGCATGGGGAGACACTCCTTGAGCATGGGTTGCTGTGCCAATTGGGCACATGTTTTCTATGTTTTCCACCCCCCCCCCCCATGGCAGGTTAGACATTTTTTAGGCCAATCTACCCCAAGTGAGGCACAGGTGGAAATCCACTAGACATCAGCAAAATGTCCATTTTATGTATGTATGTAGAGGAGCCACCCCTTAAGCAAAGGTGGCTTCTCTAACTGGGCTATGTGTTTTGGTTGTTTTCCAGCTCCCCTGGAGCCTGATTGGTTGTTTTTCAGGCCGATCAGCTCAGAGGGGTGGTAACCCAAAAGACTTCAGGGAAAGGGAGCTGCATGTGGGGTAAGGGTCGCTCCCCTCATGGGTGCCACATTTTTTTTCTTTGCTTTGTGCTCCCTCATGTGGGTAGATCAGCCTTTTTTAGTCCCAATCGACTCCTCAGAGCAGATTGTACTGTGTTTAATATTGTTAACTGTTTTTTTTCCTATAATGTTCATTTGTGACCTTAATTTCTTTTTTTTATTGCAGTGCAAAGATTTTGATTTTCTGGTTAGTGTACCCAGCTTGCAGTTTCAGCATTGGTAGATCTGAAGCTTGTTTACTTTCATCTGTTTAGTAAGGAACATTCTTTTAATGCTTACCTCAAATACATATCATTGCCCTGCTTGAATTTGTTTTATTGTTATAATAATTTTAATATATTTAGCTTATATTTCATTGCCTTTCAAATTCATATTTTGATTTGTACAAGATCTATATTGAGTTGTCTTATGTATAATTTGTTTAGGTTTCCTTTATAAAGGGATATCTTTGGTGTTTGCTGTGTCTGTGCAGAGTAGGTACAGTTAATCTTCAATCTAGCTGTGTGTGTGTGGCAAGTAAGAGGTATCCACATATCTTTTGGAGTTCATTTTGTGGTTTGCATTTATAGTTTCCTTACAGATTGTTATATTTCAATAGTTGAGTTTACTGTCTGATACAGCCACAGTTTGTTGAGTTGTAATGAGACGTAGTTTAAGGTTTTTTGGGATATGTTTATTTGTAAGTATTACGACTACTAGTAGACTGACCATTCAGCAGGTTGTATGTTTGCTTTTTCAATCTGCCTCCGAACATGACTCTGAGACTGACTCTGCATCTGAGACAGAGGACCAAGTGCAAGATTCTGGCAGTGATTTATTGTTACCTATAGTGCAACATGAACAAGCTAGATTGGAGCCAGGGTCTGGAAGGCTTTCCAGTGGAATTGCTGAATCCAGAGTTGACCCCTACATGGCAAGTCTATTTTGCCTGCCTGGAATGGTGTTGCAGGGTATAGAGTTAAAACAGATAACTTTTGCCTGTCAATTTCTTACAGCTCTTGATTGATGATGTGTTTTTGGATTATATTGTTGAGCATAGCAATTTGTATGCAGAACAGTTTTTGAGAGACAACAGTGTCACACTTAAGACTAACTCTAGAGGTACCCAGTGGACAGCTACATATTGCCATGACATTAAGCAATTCTGGGGTTTCACTTTTTTGATGGGTTGCTAAGGAAGTCATTACTGTCTTTATTTACTCTATAGCCCTTGGTGGCAGCTGCTATTTTTTCAGCAAACAGAAGTCGATGTTTGGTATTTGGGAATGCTGTATTTTGTGGATAATGCTAGAGCGCTGCCACAATACCACCCTGATTATGACTTTCTATTCAAGATTCAGGCTCTCCTTGACCATTTAGTTTCCAGTTTCTCAGAGACCTATATCCAAGCTCATGATATATCTGTGGATGAGTTTCTGGTCCTGTTTGAAGGTTGTTTCATTTTCAGACAGTACATACAGTACATTATATCATTAGGCTATATAAATTGTGTAAAAGTGCCACTGGATATGCATGTAAATTCGGGTGTACACTAGTAGAGTTCTTTCAATTGATCTCCATGGTTATCCTTCCACTTTTGGAGTGAAATAATTGTATGAGAATTTGCCAGTAAATATTTTCACAAAGTTCACCATTTATACGTTGACAACTTCTACAAATGGGTGCATTTATTTATTTGTTCAAAGTGAGCACTGTGCCATACGACACAATCCACTCCAACTATAAAGATTACCCTAAAGCGTTTATATGCAAGAAACTTCAAAGGGACAGAGCAGTAACTTGCGTAGTGGGATGTCAACATCCTCACAACTATTCATGATGGAAGTACTTGTGACTGTGTGGAGTCACATAACGGAGGGCACAAAACAGTGTGCATTCTAGAATACAACAACCACATGGGACATGTAGATCAAAGGTTGGAGCCTTACAATGCTGCTTGAAACTAATACAACTGGTACAGCAAGTTGGCTGTTTTTTGTTTCACTTGGCATCCTTCAATGCTCATGTTGTTTTCAAAGATCGATGTCATGTTCTAAGATAGGTTTTGTACAGTTCCAGCAGTCTGTAATAGGCAGCTTTGTTGCAGTCGGTTGCAGTGGGGCAAACAAGTGTTTCTAATATCAGAGCAATTGAGGATATAGCTAGGCTGAAGTATTGCTCTTTTCCTGAATACATTCCCACCACAAACAAAACAACTTTCCTTGCTGGAGATGTAGAGTGTGTCCAAAGAGGAATATACAAGGATAGTCATATGTACTGCAATGATTGTCCTAATCCTGTCTTATGTGTGTCCATGTGTTTAAAGCTGTACCATACACCTCAAGTATAGGAACAAACATGAGAGCAAAAGGCAGCTCACACTATGGTCTGTATTAAGATATATTTTCTGTTTTGACACCATACCAATTGTTTGATGTGTTTAGCTACACTTGTGCAGGGATATTTAGCAGATTTTTCACCTATAATCAATAGATGGGTTATTTCAAATTTGAAAAAAATGAAATTAATGTGCTGTGTTTGTTCTGGTGGCTGGCTGGAAGTGTATGTAGTGGTGGGTGACTGGCAGTGTGTGTATGAGTGTAGTGGATTACTTGTGGTGTGTGTGTGTGTGTGTGTGTAATGACAGCTGACCGATAGTGTGTGTCTAGTGGTGGTTGACTAGAGGTGTTCGTGAGTAGTTGTGGTTAAAATATGCTGTATGTATAGTGGTGATTGACTTACCTTGTGTGTATAGTGGCAGCTGCCTACCCCTGTATGTGTATGTGTGTGTGTGTGTTTGTGTAGTGACTTGCTGGTAATGTGTTTGTAAATTAGTTGATATTTGCGTGATTGCTAGTATGTTCAATGAGTCAGGCCTGTGGGTGTATGAAAGTGAAGGGTGCCTCAATTGCTCCATTTGTTGATAAGAGTGTTGTAATGTGTTGGGCCCACAGCTAGTGGGCTGAATGGCTTTCTGTGTGTGATGCATGAAAGGTGTGTAAATAGCCTATAAAACAGTTAGGGCCAGATGTAGGAAAAATCCAAATTGCGACTTGCAATTTGCGAGTCCCTGCGACTCGCAAATTGCAAGTCGCAATTTGGAATGCAGAAAGGTGTCTCAGACATGCGGTCGCAAATGGAATTGCATTGCATTGCGAGTCGCAAATAGGAAGGGAACACCCCTTCCTATTTGCGAGTCAGAAATGCATTTTGCGAGTCGGATCCGACTCGCAAAATGCATTTCTGCATTCCGGTGAGTCTTTTGCGACTCGCAAACGGCATTTTTCGCCGTTTGCGAGTCGCAAAACCCTTGCTACATCTGGCCCTTAGTGCCTTGACATTGCTTTACAGTCCACAAGCTGTGAGTCAACATAGGTTCAGTATTCTGAAATTTCAATTATCTTACCAACAGTGATTACATCATTTTCATTTTTGTGAAATCATTTGCTAAGAAACATTACTTTTTTGCTCTTTTCTCTGTCTCTAATGCCAAATCTAGCCAGTATGTGTGTCTAGTTCAGTAGTGGATTTGGAATAATATTTGTCTTTTCTGAGGGTGTACATGGTCTCTAGGAAAAACCCACTGTTATAAATGGGGTCTCTGGTTGGCAGTCAGCTTGCAGTCTGTCCAAACAGGGACCCTCACTCTAGTCAGGGCAATAGAGATACATACTTTAGATAACCCCTCCTCACCCCCGTGGTAGCTGAGCACAACCAGTCAGGCCTATCTAAAAGGCAATGTGTAAAGTATTTGTAACATTACACAGTAATACAGTGAAAAAACTACAAAATGGACACCACAGCAGTTTAGAAAAATAGGCAATATTTATCTAAATCAAAGAAGACCAAAACAACAAAAATCCAACAAATACGAATCAAGACATGAATTTTCAATAGAATAGAGTCTTACTCCATAGAAAATAATGAAATGATGTTTTTACACAAATTACCTGGTAAGCGTCAAAAATAAAGCTGCACGGGCGTTGGAAAAGTCAGTGATGCATTGATTCACTTCTTGCAAGTGAGACAGTGCATTGTTTCTTCTCCGGTCGGGTCAGTGATGCATCATTGAAAATTTCCCCGCACAGCTTCCTGTGCGTGGATTTCAGTCTTTTTTCTACCAGCTTCACCCTTCAAGGGCCAAGGGACTGGATATTGCACCTCTTGGCAGGGTAGGAGTCTCAGCAGAAAGTTCAGGTGTTGGCAGAGGAAGTCTTTGATGGCCCAGAGACTTTAAAACAGGAGGCAAGTTCAATTCAAGGCCTTGGAGATTCTTCAAAAGCAGAGATATACTGCAAAGTCCAGTCTTTGTCCTCTTCTAGGCAGAAGCAGCAACTGCAGGCCAACTGCAGGCCAACCCAGCAAAGGACAGTCACAGACAAAGGGCATTACATCTCCTCCAGCTCTTCAGCTCTTCTCCTTCACAGTGGTTCCTCTTGGTTCCAGAAGTAATCTAAAAATCTGGGGTTTTGGGTCCACTACTTCTACCCATTTCTGTCTTTGAAGTTGGCAAACTTCAAAGGAAAGTCTCTGTTGTTCACAAGATCCTGCCTTGCCGAGGCCTGGCCCTAGACACACACCATGGGGTTAGAGACTGCATTGCGTGAGGGCAGAAACAGCCCATTCAGGTGTAAGTGACCACTCATCCATGTACTGTAGCCCAGATGGCCCATCAGGATATGCAGGCTACACCCCAGCTCCCTTTGTGTCACTGTCTAGAGGGGATTCACAGCCCAACTGCCAGTTTGACCCAGGCAGGGAATACACAAGCAGTCAGTCACAATATGGTTTACGCAAGGAAATGCCCACTTTCAAGCAGACAAGTTAAAAAAAAAAACACTACTTAAAGATGTATTTTTAAATTATCAGCTCAAATTCCATATCTCCATCTGCTCCCAAGGGAAAAATTAGCTTAATAGATATTTAAAGGCAGTCCCCATGTTAACCTATGAGAGAGATGGGCCTTGCACCATTGAAAACCGAATTCAACAGTATTTCACTGTTAGGACATGTAAAACACATTGGTACATGTCCCACCTTTAACATTCACTGCATCTTGCCCATGGGGCTACCTAGGGCCTACCTTAGGGTGCCTTACATGTATTAAAAGGGAAGGTTTGGGCCTGCAAGTGGGTACACTTACCAGGTCGAATTGGCAGGTTAAAACTGCACACACAGACACTGCAGTGGCTGGTCTGAACCATGTTTATAGGTCTACTCATGTGGGTGGCACAACCAGTGCTGCAGGCCCACTAGTAGCATTTGATTTACAGGCCCCGGGCACCTCTAGTGCACTTTACTGGGGACTTACTAATAAATCAGATATACCAATCATGGACAGACCAATCAACAATACAATTCACACAGAGAGCATAGGCACTTTAGCGTTTGATTTACAGGCCCCGGGCACCTCTAATGCACTTTACTAGGGACTTGCTAATAAATCAAATATACCAATCATGGACAGACCAATCAACAAAACAATTTACACAGAGAGCATAGGCACTTTAGCACTGGTTAGCTGTGGTAAAGTGCCCGGAGTTCAAAACCCAACACGAACTGGTCAGACAAAATAGGGGGAAAGAGGCAAAAGGTTTGGCGATGACCAGCAAAAAGGGTCAGGTCCAACACCTACCAACCCCAGACATTTTTGTGAACTAGACACCAGGGGACCCCAGGGTGGTGTGCCCGGGATGGATCCCACAAGGATTTCTTATCCAGAAGCCATTGCAAACTTCAAACATTGGCTAAAACATACTTTTCTGTGAGTGTGGGTAGTGGAGTCTGTGGTGAGCTACAAATTGCCTATCACCCCACATTTCCCCACCCCTCCTTATAAAAATAGTAACTCCCTGTTGGGCATACCACCCAGGACAGTAAAGGACCCAAAACACAATGTGAAAACATCAACATTTCTTTTCCTAAGATGGCTTGATTTGAAGTCAGAAATTTCTGAAAACGAAACACCCAGTAGAGTCTAGGATGGTGTGCCTCACATGGATCCAATGACATTTTCTTACACACAATGCACTGAAATCCTGAATCTGTGCCTTAAGTCAAATATTTCCTTTGCATTTCTGTGACATAAACTTCTGGAGGTTGCAGGGACCCACAGAACTCCTACCACTCAAGGTTCCCCCGCTTATCTCAATAAAATTGCTACACCATTTGTTTGGCTGGGCCTAATGCCAGTGGCAGGAGCAGTTGAAACCAGAGTCAATAGACTCCCATTGACCCTGGCTTGGTCGACTCCTATCATGGGCATTAGGCCAAGCACACAAATGGGGTAACGTTTTTATCAGGAGATGTGTGGGAACATGGAATACTAGAACACTAGTTATTACCAATTGATTTCTCAGCTGTTGGGCTTTCATTTGAAGCCAGTGTGCAAGAAAGAAAATATCTTGCAAAATACCCTCTAAATCACGACAGTAATGATAACCCCAAATTCAAAGCTACTGTCCCTAAACTCAGTTTCTTGTGTACATTTCAGACATTTCAGAAATACAGAGATTTCCTTCGTACTCATTTTTCATTCTTTTTATTTTACCACATGAATTACTGTGTAGTCCATAGACAATGAAAAATCAATGTAAGGTGCAGCTCAGTTGTTGGCTCAGTCTTGAACCTACAAACTCTATATATCACTGTGACCAGAAGGGCCTGGTGTCTTGCTTTATAAATTGGCCATAGTGGAAGGAAGTTATAGATATATATGTAATCATAAATGGCAGATTTTTCCTATTAATCTTCATTATTTTATATTTCAACAGTAGGGCCATATACTGGAATGGTGGGGCAGGGCAGCGCAGCAAGTTACCTTGCTGCCCGCGCCACAGGTAAAGGGCAGGAATGCACCATATTTATGGAATTTGTGAGAATATTTACCGGTATAGTGGTGCAGGACAGTTGAGCAAATTACCTTGCTGTGCTACTCTGCACCACAGAGAAAGGGGCAGGAATGCACCATAATTATGAAATGAGGTGCATTCCTGTCCTTTCCCTTTGTGCTGGCTCAGTTTAGGCAGCAGCGCGCCATCGCAGGCACCCTTGCACCATGGTGTAACGGTGCCTTTGATGCATGAGGGATTGCTTTTGTGCAGGAAGGGGCATCTTCCTGCACAGAAGGAATCCATTAAGGTGTTTTCCTATTTCTATGTGTGGTGCAGAATGCAGCACACATAGAAATAGGAAAATACGAGAAGAAATAAAGATATTTCTCCTTGTTACTCCTCCCCTAAGGGGGCTTGTGATTTTGACACATTCATAGATTTACAAGTTCTTGTAAATCTGGGAATGCATCAATACCCATGAGAGTTGCATGGGAAAACCCAACACAACCCCCGTAGGACAACTCCCTGGCGCAGTGTAAGGCAACCAAGCGACTTGTGCAGCCTTTTCTTACTCCATATCTGTGAGGCCATGAAAAGCCATGCAAAGTGACTTTGCATGGCCTGATAGATATAGGGGGTCATTACGACCCTGGCGGAAGGCGGAGAAGCGGCGGGAAGACCGCCAACATGCTGGCGGTCTTTTTTTTTGTATTATGACCATGGCGGTTACCGCCATGGTCATCCACCGGTTCTCCGTTCCGCCCGCCGGGCTGGGGACCAGGGTCTCCAGCCCGGCGGCCGTCACTATACCGCCGCCGGTATTTTGACCCAGCTTACCTCCATGGATTTCATGCGGTTTGAAACCGCCATGAAATCCATGGCGGTAAGCACTATCAGTGCCAGGGAATCCCTTCCCTGGCACTGATAGGGGTCTCCCCCACCCCCACCCCGACTCCCTCCCGTACCCCCCCACCACCCCTGCCACCCCCCAAAGGTGGCAGGACCCCCCTCCCCACCCTGACCCCCAACAGCACATCAACCATACACACACGACACGCACGCAGGCACCATCAACACACATACATGCACACACACTGACATACATGCAAACATCCACACACACAGTCAGACACGCACATCCACATTCAAACATACACGCACACATCCATACAGACATAACTACTGACATACACGCACTCATTCCCATACACACAACACCCCGGCAAGCATACACGCACTCATTATAACATTGTCAGTAAATTCCGCCTACCGCCGCGCTGGCGGCCGCCATCATAACGCCATGGCGGCTACCATCCGTCCACCATATTATGAGCACTTCCTGACTTTCTCCACAATAAGGGCAGAAATCCGCAGTGCTGATGGTGGTGGATGATGGTAAGCCGGCACTCCTAACACCAGCACCGCCCCACCATAAGGACTCCGCCAGCCATATTATGACCAGTAATACAGCCTAATGGTGTTCTGCTGGCGGGTTGCTGCTGGCGGTAGCAGCGCCCCTACCCGTTCCCTGCCGGACTACCTCCTCACCGGACAAGATAAGTCAGATGTCCGACAGGGGATGGGGGTGAGAGGGTGGTCATGAATGTGTGAGTGTATGTGTGAATGCGTCTGTGAGTGTTGTGGTTGTATGCGTATGAGTGAATGCATGTAAGAATGGTGAAGTGAGTGTATGTCTTCATGTCAGTGTGATTGTGTGTAAAAATGTGTGTGAGTATATCTGGAAGTATGCATGTATGAATGTGTGTATGTATGAATGCGTGTATGCCAGTGTAAGTGAATGGGTGTATGCGTGGTGCGTGTGGGTGTCTCTGTGCGTGTGGGCGGGAAGGGGGTGGGGGGTGATGTGTGAGTGTGGGAGGTGGGGTCAGTTGTGTGGTGTATTCGTGTCTACGGGTGTGTATGGGGGGTGAGTGAATGGACTGGAGGAGGTGGCGGGGTGAGTGAGTGGATCAGAGAGGGTTGGAGGGTGAGTGAGTGGATAGGAGGGGGGTTGTGGGGCTAGTTTGTGTATCGGAGTGGGGTGAATTTGGATGGAGGGGGCATGGGGGGGCATCAGGTGTGTGTTAGGGGGTGGGGGAGCCGCCTACCAGTGACAGGGAAAGGATTCCCTGTTACCGGTATGGTCTACTGTCATGGTTTTTGTGGCGTTGCTAATAATGCCATGGGCGGTACTATGTCGGTTGCTGGGCTGGAGTTCGACATCTCTGGCCCGGTGGCTCATACATGGCGGTATGAGTGGAGAAGTGGCGGATTGACTGCAGCGAACTCGCCGATCTCATGATGTGGCGGTATGTGCCGCCAGCCTGTTGGCGGTAATGCCACCATATTAACCCTGGCAGTCAGTCAGAAGCCGCCAGGGTCATAATAAGGCCCATAGTGTCTCCATTACGTTTGCCTCAGAACCAGTGTTCCTCAGAACAAAATTGAGCAAAACTTCAGAGTGGTGAATTTTCAAGGATGTAAAATGACAGAAGACGCCACATAAAACTCAGAAGGTACGGAGTGGCACATCCTTCTTTGCTATCCACTGACTTTCAGCCCTACACACGTCGAAATACACAGTGTGTCTGGGGCAGATGATAATGACACTGGTGTGTCACATAGCTAATCAATGTGTATTGGCAAAGGGATACGTAAAAAGTGTTTTTCCCCAAGGCAGACTTCTGCCTTCTGCTGTGGAAAAACTTAATATGTCCCGGGAATAGCTGCGAGAGAGTAAAAAATGATTGAAACAGAAAAATTTACTCTTGGAATAGAAATAAAAGGTTCATTGGGTAGCTTAAATGAGGTGAATAAAAATGCTTTCAGGCATTTTACAATTAGAAAGCGAGCAACACAATCTCAGTAATACATGTTTTCATCAAAATAAGGCGCCAAAAGTTTGATTGAACTATTATAAACCAAGAAAGTTAAAAAACGAATTTTGACAGAAGGTGAACGGATGAGTGCTGGAAAATGAAACCCTTTAAGGTTGAAGTGTTGGTTTATATGGCATTTACTGTAGAAATACAAGATCATAGATACAGGGAGGCTGCATAATATAGGCATAATGAAAAATATGACATCCCCGGATCGTTCACGATATATACTTTAAGGGTCAAACACACTGAGAATTTTGAAGTTTCTATTATTCATATTTACATGGGTTGTCTTTTATACTTTTATTGGAAACTGTGAAAAATAAAAGAAACGAAAATGTTAAAATGAATTTAAAAAAATCTATTACAGTGATAAATATAGCACAATATATTACTACAATCACTGTTACTACTTGTGTAATTGCTGTCATTGATAACTTGTTTAATGTAGTACTGCAAATACCAGGTTTTAATATTGCCCAATTTATGGTACTCAATTTACAAACCATGGAAGGGTGGACGGCTATCTGTTTCCTGACAAGAATCAAACTTGTGACCTTCAAATCATCTCGTCTCAGAGTCAAGTGGATTTCTTACAAATGCTAACAATTGTAAAGAAAAATAATGATACCAGTCGTGCGTTTCCAACAATAACCAAGAATAGGCCTTTCCAGAATCGTCCTATGGTTTAGGATATCTGTTTGAGTTTTATCTATTGAGACATATCAGGACATATGGGGACATCGTTCACCGTATCCACCCTATCCCATTTTTAACATATTGTGGGAAAGGGGGATATGAATAGGATGAACAGGCTTTGAAAGTAAAAAACTCGGACATTAGACAAACACAGAAGTAGGTCAACAATTTTGCATATACCAAAGGAGCACAGAATGACCGAATTTACATCAATGAACAACAAAGAAAACACAGACAATGATGCAGTAAGGGTATTTAACTGTAATTTTACATGCACTATAATATGCGTTAATTAAATTGCTTTCTGAAAAGGGATAATAATGAATCCTGTCCTGGAGCACGTTAAAATTCTTGTCCCTCTGCATTCAATCGACCCTCTGAAAACTCGAACATCTGCCAAATTCATTGAAATTCTCTGCGGCAGATGGAACAATCTCAGGCCTGTACCCGCAAATCTAGGTATCCCTGGCCACCACCACTATGGGATAAAGGGTTTTAAAAGACAAAAACCTAATAGAGAATGCCAATGTCATCTCAAACACGTGTTATATTCACACATTGCATAAAGTCAGTGCATCTGGCTATGCAGGGAATCAGCGGCACATCTATGGCCTGATGTACAAAATGTTTTTGTGACTGCAAACTCTCCTGTTGAGCGTCTGTAATGTGAAAATATTTCTGGCTACATGTCAAACCTGTTTTAGGAGTCAAAAAATGTCATTGACTTCTGAACTGGATTTGGGAACAGATAATGATGTAAAGTGTGTCTTCGGAGCATCTCTTCCAAATGTCAAATCATTTTTCATGTATCAATAGATTGCAAATAGAGTTTCTGTCACAAGCCATTGAAAAGTTACTGATACTCTAGTTGGGGTGGCAATTTATCCAGAACAGGGATGCATTTTCTCATTTTTAAAGCAGCTCTGTTTCCTTTTAGAAAAACATGCTGTTGTTTAAAAAAAACAAAAAAACTTTATTTAAACACAATCACAAGCATGATGATCTGCTGACCCTTTTAGGCCACTATGCTTGTAATTGAGGCCAGCTGGATTGAGTTGACATTTGCAACCTACCTAGAAAAAAATTAATTAGGGAGGCAAGATAAACATTCCACACTGGTTGCAAATATACTGGTCGCAAATTGCAAAATTATTTGCTAATAGATCATTGATACATCTGTCCAGAAGGGAGGTATTTTACCCAAGAAGAAATACTGCATGTGCAAAATTGCATGTGTTACTGCATGTAAATATATCACCCACAGTCAAAGAATTATTTTAAGTTAACAACACACCTAAAATACACAAAACTATCACTACAAGTTTTTATCAATGCTAACCAGGAGGTAAGTTCCTCTTTGACAATATAAAGGTAGCTCAAATCACAAGCTTCACAACACATACCCAAAATCATGCAGACCACTGCAGCACATTTAAATATACTGCACAAAAAACATTTGTACTGCTATGTTGTAGGCAATGGAAACAGGACACTGTGCTGTGAAATCCTCTGCAGGTGGGATATGCCCTTGTAAAATAGACAAGGATGATGTTAGTATGATAGATCTTTCATCCTTTCCATGTACTGACTTTAGAAGAAGACTAACCACTGTATTGTTACTACAGCAAGGGAAACATTGAAATACAATATTGATATAAGCAGTGCTGCACTATTAATGAAGTTATTGACAAACCTCCCTTATTGTCCAGCTAGATGAAAGTATCTACAGGGGCATCACAAATCACTTTTTGACAAATTCTGACATAGATCATCTATTGAAACAGTTGAAAAGGCAAATTTGTATGTCTCGTTTTGGATTCACATATGATACTAGTGTAATGGACTGCACCCACATAACGCAGGTATAAAAAAGGTAAGGGAGCAGCATACCATAAGTGTTTAAATTATGCATGATATAGATTCTCTAGTCAGTCTTTGCTGTGCCAGAGCCCATGGTTCTTCCCGTCTTGTGATGACCCTGTGAAATATTGCTTTTGTTACTTGATTCCTAGTTTATGACTCCAGAGTACTGAAGCTCATGAAACACACACATGGAGCACCCTGTACATCATCTTACCCTCAGGATTTAGGGTTCCAACCTACAATAAATAAAGGAGCCATCTACCCAGTCGTGGCTGGCATGAGGGAAAAGAGACGGCATGGAGCAGGGAGGGTTACAAAAAAAAAAAAAATTTAAACGTACCTTTATTTCCCACGCCATGCTGTCCGCTCTGCTCTGTCTCCTCAGACTGCAGGCACAGGCTCCCAGCCTGCCCTGCAGCCTAGGAGCCTGTGCAGGCTCTCTTCAGCCCAGCAACCTGTGCACATGTGTGTTTGTGTGGCCCCAGACAGCCGACCAAACATACTTGCGCACTGAGGGGGAGTGCTGTGCACTCCCCCTCCTTCCACGTCATGCCAGTGGCCCACCCACTTTTACATAAACAACATAATAAACCTAGTTTATTATGTTGTTTATGTAAATGTTTTGCCACTCCCGCTGCTGGCGGGGGGCGATGCTCCTCCACCATAGTGGAGGAGCCGCCCCAGCACCTACCTGGTGTTTGTCAAACAAGGAGGGGACAGTGTTGATGTTCTTACTAAGTAAGAGGTTTTAGATCAACTATGCACCTGAATTTGGCCATTTGCTCCAGGGCCTCTTTAGTTTCTGTCTAAAAAAGGATGGCCTCATGGTGCAACAGGACAACTCCCACATAAGGAAGAAGTAATACATGATAAATTGGTCTAGCATAAACTGGTCCAGAACCTGAGATACCTCACCACAGAGAAGTATTGTAAATGGAAAGGAGACATGGTACATGGTCTTTACTGATTCTTCAATTCAAATGGTCCCTTCATAGAACAGGATTGATCCAAAACACTCCATCCAGAAAGTAGTGGCAATATCCTCATTGTTCAGAAGAGACGTCTTCCATTGGGACTACCTGTCACCACTGCCACTAAAATCAGGTAAAATAGGTTTCCATAGAGCCCTTTAACTACAGGTTCTCTCTGTTCCTACACTTTAAAGTACATGGACAGTGTGCTGCTGTGGGACCACTGTATTGATATCTATAACAATGAGGATGGCATTCCCGGCATCAAATGTGAGTGAGGACCACAATTTGATTGGCCTGAAAAGATTTGATGCGTAAATGCTGTCACTGGCATTTTGTGAGGAAGCTGATCTGATGCCAGGCGGCTTGGGTGTTCGTGCTGATTTGAGAACTGTTCAAGCACAATTTTGTAAAGCAATAACTTTAATATTCAACATTATTGATGATTATTGTGTACAAATTCTTTCTCCTCTTCTTCTGATTAACCTTATTAGGAGTCTTGAGGGGTAAAAGGGAGTTAAAATCAAAACTCCAAATCAATTAACAGTGTAACCTACTTGGTCACACAGTAAATCTCGGAGACGGAAAGCAAAGTTCAAGAGTTTATTTACAAATTAAGGGCTGAATTTATGTAGATGAATCTCAAAAACATGCTATATAAGTACAAAATCACCAAAGGTGAAGTAAAGTCTTGAATGAGGTTAAATCATACAAGCATAAGACATACAAGAATTTCAGTTGCAGCAATACAAAAGATAATGAACAAGAGTTGGTGATCAGAATAAAAATTGTGGTCCTACTGTCTAACCATTGGAGAACGTATATTAATCTAAGTACCCTAAATCAAAGGAAATCCTAATGAAGTCTCAGGGAAATGTGGGAATGTTTCAGCATAACAGAAACCTCAGTAGATGTTCTGATACAGAGAGGTGTTGTGCAGCATAAAGCCACACAAATGGATAAGGTATAGAAAGATTAACATACCCCGAGTCTCAAGGGGTTCTGCTGTCATCAGAGCATAAAACGTATCTGTCCTTGTCTAACTAGGTGAATACAATTAAACATATAGAACCTTTGAGATGTCCATGTAAGAAACACCAGAGGTGTTCCATCTTCCTTGTACAGTTGAGGTTAGCAAATCCCATCAAGTCCTCATTGCCAAAGTCAAACATCAGGACAACCATGAGTGTCTCTAAGAGCACAGTACACAAAAGAGACTTTTCTTCTCAGTTTGTTAGTGCTCCTTCGCTCTTGCCAAAGTATTCGCCCATATCTCAAAATCTCAAATACACAGCTTGCCTCTCATTAACTGTAGACTCAGAAAGATACACCTGCAAATAAAGAATATTGCAAAACAAGCAAAACCCCACATTAATGTAAGATACATGAATTCAAACATTCAGGCCCTCTGGTTATGCTAACTTAATATGACATTTCGATTCACATTTGAAATACATGATTATAAGTGCATTTCACAATTATAAATGAAACAAAAATGATAACTGAGATGTTTTTATATACAGTAATACTATAATCGTAATGCACTAATATAAATGCACATGTATTCAAATGCAATATGTTAAATTCAAACAGAACACTCATGTATATGAATCACTACTTTTCTACTGTGGATACAACTTCAGTAACACGATCTAGATGCTACACTTTATATCAGTAACGTTAAGGTACACAACATATGTACTGTTGATTACACAATAGTGTAACACATAATGGTGCAACCAAAATTATGTGTTTCCATTATGTAATCGATAGGCACACTTAAACATAATTTTTTCACATTTGTGCTAGATGCATATTTCTTGGAATATGTATGTTTGTGATGATGGCCTCAAGGGTTGGCTTGAAAGAAAGTGCTCATATGGATTAATGAACAAAATGGCAGTTCTGTTGTTTATGTTTGTTTCAGTGGTAACATGAATGTTTTATGCCAGCATGACAGCATATTATTTTCACCTAAACGTAAATCGACTTTTGGTCTGAAATTTAGCAGGGTAAAAGCTTTGAAACAGTGCAGCGAAATATTTAATAGCATTTTTCTCACCCCTAAATTTCTCCGTTCTTAAGTTTGTAAAAAGTGTCTTTCACTGAATTTCGCCGATTAGGCTCACTTGGAAAACCCCTTTTCCTTCATTGCGACCATGCGAATTAATTAAATGTCCAGACATATTTGTCCGTGTATTTTAGTAGAAGATGTCTTAAAAAAAATAAGAAAGTATTTCAGCAAGAGAGAAGGAATTATAGCTGCACAGAAAATTGTGTTTATTGCACATTTAGCACCTGTACTTTTAAAGAATGTGTTGCTGATTGGTTATGTAGGTGTTCCTGCATTCAGCTAATGGAAAACTGCAAGTCTATCTGAATATTTTGGCCGTATTCTCGAAAAAAGCACAGTGCCCCACTTTGAGCCGGGGCGCACACTTGACACCTATACCTGCAATGGGAAAGGCGCAATAAAGAAGGGTAAAGAAAGATAAAGCAGTTGCTCTTTCCACTCTACAGGCAGACACTGACCCGCACTTCAAAGAGAGGTGGAGATCCCTAGTTGGGGTGCAGTGAGTAACTGCACTGCCCCCTACATGAGGATGACTATGGGTGGAACCAAGATGATCCCCACACAACCAATCAAGGGGTGCTCATGGACACCCCGTGAAATGTGAACCATCTCTATGTGATTCACTGTTTGTGCACCTCCTGACAGCCTCTTTTAATCTGCACTCACGTCTATAATACATCAGGGGCGCAAAAGCAAAGGAAATAAATGAATGTTCCCTTGATCGCGACAGCACACATTTATTGCCTGCATGATCTGTATGCTAGTATGGGTAGAGCAAGCATCCTTTCCCCGGGCACACAAAGAGAACATCCAGAGGGACCCTTCTATATTGCAGCCCCTGGTGCACACTGGCAGCAGGAAGACTATGACAGACTCAAAATGTTCCTATATCATACATACATCCAAACAAAAATGTTCTCATGTTTTTAAGTCCACTATCCAACATTTATCCTCAAACATACTTTGAGCCAGACTTTGTGGCGTTAGAAGGCCAAAGATGCTGCATCATATTTACAAAGTGGTGCAATGCATGCACTGTGCCACTTTGTAACCCTTTGCGCTACATTATGCCTGCTCCAGGCATAATGTATGCAAAGGGGGTGTTCCCCCGTTAGGGGGAGGGGCGCGTGGAAAAAATGGTGCAGGTAATCTAAGAGATTTCCTTGCATAATTGTTTTCGCACTTTTAATGCCTGCTCAGAGCAGGTGTTAAAAGGGGGCAAGCCATTGATTATAATGGGCCCCTATTTACTCTGCAGTAGTAGCACCAACATTTTGGAGCACCCTGTGCATTGCAGAGAACATCAATAGCGTTAAAAAAATGATGCTATTGCCCCCTATAATGCGCCATGGTGCACCGTATTTTAAATTCGGCGCACACAAGGTGGCGGCAGGGGGTGTGCTAAGGGGCGCAAGAAGAGTGGAGCTGCACTATATGTAGCACCACTTTTCTTAAATATGCCAGATGTACCAAAGGATTTTACCCATTGTGTGTCTATGGGAAAAAGCTTTCGTACATATGGCCCGAAGTGTTTTAGGCAGATTTAGAAATTTAAAACAAGTGTAATCTTATGTAGAGGAAAATATGTGCACAGTCGGTGTGTTAGCATTCTGTGTTTAGCATAGTTAAATATCAGTCATGGCCTTTTAGTTTATCCTGTTTCCTTTTCTCCTGTATCCTATATTGATGTATAAACATAATTGCTAAAGAATAGTCTGCATTTATTACACACACCTTCCTTTTATTTCATTTTTACTTACCATTTTGGAAGGGCAAACATTAAACACGAAACTAAAAACATCTACCAAACATCTTCCGTTTGTCTTGCCATGTACATGGACATGAATCTGAAATAAGCATATACAAATAAATATCTGAGTAGATTTGTCCTGTGCTGCAGAAGGAAAGATTATTTTTTTCCATTAAAAAGTGTATTTCAATTGCGACACCGAAGCAAATGTATTGTGAAACCTAAGTATTACTCATCCCATTCTGTCACTCGTCGCCTCCTGGCTTTGTTGACCTTCAGGAGGCAGCCTGAATGTATTATTGTGTACATACATTATGTTACCTTGTGTCAAAGGATGCACAGTAGTTCGTCTCACAAATGAGTTAACTGACATTAATGTCGTTGGTATAATGGGCAGGTGCACTCATGCATAATTGCAGGGGCCTGGCGTCTTCATACTTCCTACTGACAAATGAGGGGGTCGGTGAGAAGGTAACTAGAAGTAATGACCTTCGTGACTTCCCTCCCTTTGTCATGCTCTCCATGGTCCATTCGTCAGTCAGACCTCAAAGATGACTCTGTGCTGACCTCTGCGCATTTAGTGAGGATAAAACAAGATAAAGCAGGATGAAGGGAAGAGTGACTGTAGTTTCAAAGATTTTGTCCGGAAGTGTTTAAAGAGCAAACATGAAATGAGAAGACAAATAAGAACACATTAAAGATTCCTAAAGGCCTCTTCAGTTTTGATGCGTCAATATAGATAAATACTTTGTGCTGACTCCGTTAGCCCTCCTTCCTCAGGTCATTATAAAAGGTGTAGATTCTATAATTGAAAACAATTGTTTTCCCAAGAGGCAAAGATTCTTTGTCAAATTATAAACTCCCATATTCAGTGTATTCAAACAATTTATTTCAATATCAAATTAATTCAATCTCCATGAATCTTTTATCTTTCAATCCAAAATTCACAATAGTTAAACACTTCGGTACATGTAAACATAACATTTCATAACTCTAATTCGAGATTCTTGAAAAAAATTGCTGGAAATGGCCCGTTGTACAGGGTCATACCCAAACCTTTTGCCATTCTCCTCCTATTTTTCTTACCCTCTTTTTGTTGGCTTTGGCTCTGGGCATTATACCGCTTCTAAACAGTGCTAAAGTGCATGTGCTTTCTCCCCTAAAACTTGGTATAACTGGCTTACATCTGTTAGGCAAATTAAATTTACCTGTAAGTCTATTTTAAATTGGTATCCCATATAACCAGAGCCAGTAAATTAAATGCTACTAGTGGGCCTGCAGCACTGATTGCTCAACTCACAGATGCAGCCTTTCAAACCTGTCTCAGTCCTACCACTGCAGTGTCTGTGTGCACAATTAACTGCCACATTCACTTGGCAATTCAAACTACTTGCCAAGGCCTAAGCTCACTTTTTACTATACCCAAGTCACCCTTAAGGTAGGCTCTAGAAAGCCTCATGGGCAGGGTGCTATATATTTAAAAGATAGGACATGTACTTACATGGTTTACATGTCCTAGTATTGACAAACAGCCCATTTTGTTTTTCACTGCTTCTCTCATGGGTTAGCACTGGGAATGCCCTTATATATGTCTATGTGGTAATTTCTGATCTGTAAGGAGTAGCATAGGCATGTTTGGTATGTTTTGGAATGGTAGTGAGAAATCCTGCTTGCTGGTTTAGTTGGATTTTACATTACTATTTTAGAAATGTAACTTTTAGAAAGTGGGCATTTCTCTGTGCTTATAACTCTAGTGTTTTTCAGACTGACTCCAATCTACATTTAGAGCAAATGACAGCTACACTTGGTGCATACTTTCCAGACAGCCACAACACAGGAGGTGATGAGTGTGACAGAATAGGCATTTGCATACTGATAGTTATCCTGGGCTGGGGAGAGGGAGGGTTGTTCACACTTTTCATGTCAATGGGATGTGTCCTGTCCTCACACAATGGGCTGATTGCCCCCTACTAATGTCTGGAGACAGGGCTGGAGTTGGAAGGGGTTGTGATTCAATTAAAAGGGTTCCTTGAAGTCACCACCCCGAACAAAGACCTTTTTGAGTATAAGCACAGGTGCTCTATGTCCATGATTTTAGAGCAATTTTGCAACTGGGTCTAAACCTCTGTCTGAAGGACTGCTGCACTGCAGAAAAGTTGTCATCTGGACTGCTCTTCTGCTGTTGCCCTGCTGCTGCTGGGTGGCATAAAGGACTCACTGGATTGCTTTTCTGTTTGACGCCCTGCTGCAAGCTGCTCCCTGTTGCTGGTTCCATGGGGGCACATTACCAGAAGCTGCTGTGCCACTAGGAGAAACAGCCATTGTGGGAGCTGCCCTATGTGCAGGCCTGCTGCCTGGTGTCTTCCTTGGTACTCCCCAGTGCTTCCCATAACTAACCCACGGCGAGCACTTCGTTTTTATCATTGTTCACCCTTTGATTCTGGGTTATCACGAGTGGGCCCTGAATTTTTGAGGGGTGCGCGGGAAGCGCTTATTCATTTCCCAGCACACTCACTTTTCAATTTGTCAACACTGCGCCCCTGGTATCCTGAAGCAGTGTTTGGTTAACGCTCCCCTCTGAGTTCAGTCCATTTAAGCATCTGTAAATGGCCTTGCCCAACGCCACACTGTCCAAAGCCACAGAGCGGCTGCAGTGCCAGGGAAAGTCCCTGACTCAGGCACATAACACAAATGGAGCAGAGGAACTCATGTGGTGGGTGGAACCGGGCCGCTCCACAAAGACACACCAGCCTCCACCTGGCAGGAACTGCAGGAGAAGAGCTGGCACAGGAGCAGAAGCCTACACCTGGCCAGAATGACGCAGAGGGGTCACGGAGACCTTAAGGTACTGTATGGCTGGTAAGACAGCACCACATGTCTTGCTGTATTCCTTGTCAAGTGGCCTGGCTGTTGCGAGGAAGGCCAGGCTGTACTGATCCCAGCCTCAACACCGTGCCCTCAAGGGCAGTTGAGTGCATCCTGCACATGGGGAGAGGGAGACCAGGGAGGTATTCCTACCACTACTTACAGTGTGTGCGCCCCCAGGGAGGGGGTGCACCTGGCGGCATTTGTCCTGTGCTTGTCTTTGCCTTGCAGTTGAAGGAGATCCTCACCACAAAATTACAGTACATCAATTATTAGGCACACAGAGGTGCTTGTACCATCGGTGTTGCTGGCAAAAACAATCTTTGTTTTTAGAGACCCCTCTGACTACTGACTACTGTAAAGCACACAAGATAACTTGTATTACACTCTATGTTCTAGGAGGGGAATACCTTGTGGTCCATGGCAAAAGTAATGATTCATAGATGTTACTGTTGTATTCTGTGCCCTGATAACTTCTTCTATAGCCACACGTGTTTTTATCCATGAATAACATTACAGGACTGCCATTCATGCAATACTTAATGTGTTACTACAGTCTACAGGAGACTAGAAGAGTATCCCTTTGGGTCCATGTGCTGATGGTGATAGAAGATGATTAATGCATCTCCCTGGACCCAGGCATTTCCTTGTGACATGATAGGTGATATGCCTTTCTTTTAGCAGTTCATGACCTAAGTATTTGCTGACCTAAGATGCTGTTTGTGCCTTGTTTTGTCAAAATACAGAGCCCCATTGCAGCAATACAATATTTATTATTTATGCCATTTTGGTCACATGCTATGGCAACAATATAGGTACCTATTTTTTAAAATAATCTTGTGTGGAGTCTCTTTTGTTGTGTTTTTATTGTGCCACTGGTGTGAGTGTGTTGCACAAACGCTTTACACATAACCTCTAGATATAATCTGACATCTCTGCGCCAAGCTACCAGGGGGTAAGCACAGGTTATTTTTGGTGTATAACTGACTTACCTGACTAAAGTGGTGGCTTCTGCCTGGCTTAGGCACATGCCCTAGCCAACCAGAAACCCCATTTCTAATATTGGAGTCATCAATGAGGATAAGACTTGCGTTTGTGTAACACCACAGTGTCTCAGTGTTGCATTACAAACTCTGCACTTAGACCACTGTGTGTTGTTGATTTTCTTCTGTTGTCTCATCAGTCATTTTTATTGTTTATCCTGCTTCATTTTCTTGCACTTGGGATGCTTGTTGCTTACACCATTGTTGTTACCTGACTAAAATAGGGTTAACCTTTGACCTAGACGATCTGTGGATCTATGAGTTGGCGGAGTTAAAGGTTTTCTGTAGGAAGAGGGGCCTGCCTGTGAGTGGGGAATCCACAGTGGACCCTTGGGGAACCCTATATTATTTTGAGAGGCAACATGAGAAAGCAACTTAGAAAGAGGACCAGGAGTGGTGATTCTGAGGGAGACCCTGTGGAGGACCCTGAGAATGGTGAGGACTCTGAATGGGAGGGTCCCCCATCCACACTCCCAGAGGGCAGTGACCTTAAAGAATTTGAGGGAGAGGGAGAAAATGACCAGGTCGGGACACCAGTAGAGAGTGAGGACCCAGTAGATAGGGAATCCCTCAGTGGTCTAGTGCCAGGAGGAGTGTCACCTCCTACTCCCTGTCCCCTGAGGAGATTAGAGATTGACAGGCTGAGAGGGACCTAAGGTTGCAGTTGGCTGTAGAGGAGAGAAGGATAGAGGCTTAGAAGGTCTTAGCTCAGGAGAGCATAGCGGAGGCTGTGAGGGCCTACTCCATTGAAAAGCTTGCCTTTGAGTAAAGGAAGCTGACCTTTGAGTATAGTTGTACAGTTCTGAACTCGTTGGTGTTGCGGGTGGAGTCCAGTGGTGGCAGCAATTTGGAGTCTAGTGTCAGGAACACCACTCACGTCAGTGGCTGCAGGAGTATGAGAGAGCTCTGACAGCACACAGAATCCCTGAGGAGGATTGGGGAACTGGCCTAGAGAGTTATGTTCCTGATAATGGGCGGGATACCCTAATGGCCCTAGAAAAGCAGAGACAGACAGAGTTACAACCCATGAAGGAAGCCCAGGGGCAGTACCTCACCAGTCTTTGGGGGAATTTGTGGAGAATTGTTGCAAAGCTCTAGTTGGATGGATGTTGCATAGCGCAGCAAACAATTTTGAAGGGCTGTACAATCGGGTCATCTCGTTGTTTTCCAGGACTATGCCAACATCTGTTGGTTTGTAAGTTCTCTGACCACATGGAATTTGAAACGTAGGCAGACCTCTGGGTAGGTATCAGGAGGTCTGGAAAGGCACTGGGGAGTGACTTTAAAGGCATTGGCTCAGGTTCCCCCCTGACTGAGGGTAGGGGAAGTTCAGAGTAACCCAGACAAGGCTCCTTGTATTGGGGTTGGTGCAGGTTCCCATGTCCCTTCTCAGGAGGTGGGGGTAGGAGACATCCCAGGGTGCCCTATGCCCAGCCCCAGAGCCTGGAGAGTATTCCAAGGGGACACCAGGAGTTGAATCTGGTCTGTACCAGTAGACTATCCACTGAGGGAGGCCCCAGAGTGTCAGGAGAACGGGGGGTGGGAGGGGTCAGCTGAAACAAGCATCCAGCCAGTTCTGCTGTCTGGCAGTATCACTGGGCAGAGGAGCATACAGAAGTCCAGATGGAGGAGTTGGCAGAGAAAGGACTCACCCCTAACCCCTGTCTTGCCTGGGCTGGAAGGTCAGGGTCCGGGTGTCACACCTGACGTGGAGGGAGGGGAAACTGACCCAATCGCTCCTTTCATTTTGTCTTCTTGAGGTACTTTTACTAGCGGAGGGGTGCAGAACTCTATAGGGGGGCATGGGAGGAAGGACTCGCCTCTGAACCTGGTGCACCCCAAGGATGGAGACCTTGGGTTGGGAGACCACTTGCAGGGTAGCTCCCCTAAACTGGTGGGAGAGCTGAGCAGAACCACTGACACAAGTGACCTGACAGCTCTGGGTTCTGGGGGTACCACTCCCAAAGGAAGGGTACAGAACCCCAGAAGCAGGGGCAGGTGAAAGTAAGCCTTACCTGTGTCACCTGTCCAGCCTGGGAGTTCAAACCCTGGGGTGGAGGGCCTATCTGGGGATGCCACCCCTGAGCTGTTGGGAAGTGGATTAAATAAAGTGGGCTATAGGAGCACAGACAGAGGGATCCAACTGGATACATAGTGGCATCGAACTGGCAATTAGTACCCCTACAGTTGCGGGCGATTGCCCATGTTCTATGGTCCCATGCAGGGAAGCCCATCAAGGTACTGAATGGTCTACTCTGATTTTTTACTAGAGGGAGATTGTGTTGGAAATGGCCCTTTCTAAATGGTTATCCCCAAACCTTTTGCCTTTCTACTCCTATTTTTCTGACCCTCATTTTGATGGCTTTAGGAGCCTGGCACTTTACCACTGCTTAAGAGTGCTTAAGTGCATGTGATCCCTTCCGTCAAACTTGGTATAATCGGCTTACACATCTTTAACATATTTAATTTACCTGTAAGTCCCTTGTTAAGTGGTTTCCCATACACCCAGGGCCTATAGCTTAAATACTACTGGAGGGCCTGCAGCACTTATTGTCCCACCCACAGAAGTAGCCTTTCAAACTTGTCTCAGGCCTGCCAAAGCAGTGCCTGCGTGTGCAGTTTTCTGCCACATTGACTTGGCATTTTACACTACTTGCTAAGGCCTTTCTGCCTTTTCACTACACCTGTCCCTCCAAGGTAGACCTTGGGTAGCCTTATGGGCAATGCATTGTATATGTAAAAGGTAGGACATGTATTTATATGTTCTACATGTCCCAGTAGTGACAAACAGCCTATTTTGTTTTTCACTACTGTGAGTGCTGCTCCTCTCATAGTTTAGCATTGGGTATTCCCTTATATATGTCTTAGTGGTAATTTCTGATCTGTGAGGAGCCATGTGATGATGGTGATTGTAGATGATGTATGCATTCCTTTGGACACAAGCATTGTTTGTGACATGTGGTAATTGATATGTCTTTCTTGATGCAGTTCATGACCTGGGTATTTACTGACCTTTGATGCTGGTTCTGCCTTGTATTGCAAAGAATACAGAGCCCCATTGCAGTAATGAAATTTTATGCACAATATTAATGATTTTAGTAGTTTTAGTCACTGTTAGAAATGGGGTCTTTGGTTGGCAGTCAGGTTACCCCCTGCCAAGCAAGGACTCTCATTCTAATTAGATCAAAGGAGAAACACACATGTTTAACCCCTGCTCACCCCCTTGGTAGCTTGGCACAAGGGGAAAGGCTTAACACAGAGACAATGTGTAAAGTATTTGTACCAAGACACATAGTATTACAGTCCAAACACTAAAAAATGACTCAGCACCAGGTCAGGAAAATAGCCAATATTTATCTGAACGAAACAAGACCAAAACAACCAAAATCCAACATACACAGGCAAATGTATGATTTAAAAAGAAAATTAAACTTCAATAGAGCACTTAGAAAAACAAATGCTTCAAGTTGGTGCTTTCACGACGTTGTGACGGAGTCGTTCCCAACAATCTGTTGCTAATGGCAATGGTCACGGAGTCACACGGACCCCCAGGTACAGTACCGTGTAAAAATGAGGAACAAACCAGTGTACTAAGTCGGGGATCGCGTTGTCACTGAATCCTATGCAGCGTTGGTTCTTGTGTTGCAGAGTGAAGAAGCGGAGTCGGCATGAAGAGATATTGAGTCCTTGCTGCGGAGAGGTGGTGGTGAGGCAACATTGGTGCGGTTCCACCAGTGTCCCCTTTCAAGGGCCCAGATACTGGATTAGGCACCTGTCTCAGCAGAGAGTCCAGGTGCTGGCAGAGGAAGTCTTTGATGGCCCTGAGACTTTAGAACAGGGGGCAAGCTCAGTCCAAGCCCTTGAGATTCCTCTCAAGCAGGAATATCCCTTCCTCAGGCAGATGCAGCAACTGCAGGACAGCCCAACAAAGCACAGTCACAGGCAGGGACAGAACTTCTCCTCAGCTCTTCAGCTCTTCTCCTTGGCAGAGGTTCCTCATGGTTCCAAAAGTAAATCTTGACGTAATCAAAAGTCTGGGGTTTTGGGTCCAATACTTATAACCCTGTCTGCCTTTGAAGTTGCCCAACTTCAAAAAAAAGTCTCTGTTGTGTACAGGATCCTGCCTTGCCCAGGCCTGGCCCCAGATGCACACCAGGGGGTTGGAGACTGCATTGTGTGAGAGCAGGCACAGCCCATTCAGGTGTAAGTGATTACTCCTCCCTCCAGCCTAGCCCAGATGGCACATCAGGAAGTGCAGGTTACCCCCAGCACCGTTTGGGTCACTGTCTAGTAGAGATGCACAAACAGCCCAACTGGCAGTCTGACACAAACAAGGAATCCACCAACAGGCAAAGTCACAGAATGGTTTAAGCAAGAAAATGCCCACTTTCTAAAAGTGGCATTTTCAAACTAACAATCTGAAAACCACCTTCACTAAAATATGTATTTTTAAATTGTGAGATCCGAGACCCCAAACTCCATATTTCTTCCTGCTCTCAAATGGAAATATTTAAAAGCAGCTCCCATGTTAACCTATGAGAGAGATAGGCCTTGCAGCAGTGAAAAACAAATTTGGCAGTATTTCACTATTAAGTCATGTATCAACACATCACTACATTGTCCTACCTTTCCATTCACTGCACCCTGCCCATGGGGCTACCTAGGGCCTACCTTAGGGGTGCCTTACATGTAAAAAAAGGAAGGTTTGGGCCTGGAAAGTGGGTGCACTTGCCAAGTCAAAATGGCAGTTTAAAAACTCCACACACAGTCACTGCATTAGCATGTCTGAGCCATGTTTATAGGGCTACTCATGTGGGTGGCACAACCAGTGCTACAGGCCCACTAGTAGCATTATATTTACAGGCCCTAGGCACCTCTAGTGCACTTTACTACGGACTTTCCAGTAAATCAAATATGCCAATTATGGAAAAGCCACTTACGCACACAATTTCACATAGGGAACACTTGCACTTTAGCACTGGTAAAGTGCCCAGAGTAACAAAAACAGCAAAAACAGAGTCCAGCATACAGCAACATCCTAGGAAGCGGAGGCAAAAAGTTAGGGGAGAGCACGCCAATGATGCCATCACTAAAACAAGTCCCCCCAGCTGAAAGTGGGGAGAACTACCCAACCTCATGGGAGCTCTCATCACGGAGGTAGAAGAATTTGGACAAACCATCACCATTGGAGTGTTTAGGTCCAGCTCAACAGTTTTGGAGACTCACCCCTCATCTGCATTAACCATCTGAGGGGCCTGTTGTTGGTGTGAACTCGGAAGTGAGTCCCAAACTAGTAGGGTCTTCGCTTCCTCAGTGCCCAGACCACAGCAAAAGCTTCACGCTCAATGGCTCTCCACCTATGTTTACTGTGAAGTAACCCTCTACTGATGAAGGCTACAGGTTGATCTTGGTCCTCTTCATTTAACTGTGACAACACTGCTCCTACACCATCCTCTGAAGCATCAGCCTGCACAATAAATTCTTGAGAGAAATCAGGTGCCTTCAGCACGGGTGCCATGCACATGGCTGCCTTCAGGATATCAAAATCTCTCTGGCAAGACTCAGTCAAGATCACTTTCTTTGGTTGCTTCTTTAAAGTCAACTCTGTTGAGGGAGCAATAATGGTGCCATACTCCTTAACAAACCTCCTATAGTAACTTGTGAGACCTAAAAAGTCTTGGTCTTGGGGGTTCCCAAGCTAGAATAGTGTTGATCTTGGGCTGTAGGGGTGGCACCTGGCCACTTCCAACCTCGTGTCCCAAGTACACTACGGAGCCATGCCCTATTTGGCACTTGCTAGCCTTAATAGTAGAGCCTGCCTTCTGCAGGGCCTCTAACACTTTAAAAAGGTGCTGCAAGTGTTCCTCCCATGAGGAGCTTAACACACCAATGTGAAATTGGTGAAATCATCCAGTCCAGCCATCACCTGATTACCCAGCCTCTGAAAGGTGGCAGGGGCATTTAAACTGGTAGTCCCCAGCTGGGGGAAAAAGTGCAGACCTCTCCTTGGCCCCCTCAGTCAGAGCAATCCGCTAATATCCAGAGGTCAGATCAAACGTACTTCAATATTTGGCAGCCCCTAACCGATCAATGAGCTCATCAGCTCAGGGGATGGGGTGTGCATCAGTGTTTGTGACTGCATTGAGTCCCTGGTAATCCACACAGAACCTAAGTTCTGGAGTGGCACCAGAAGCAGCAGCTTTTGGGACCAAGACCACACGACTGGCCGAAGGGTTACTGGAAAACTCAATAACCCTAAGAGCTAACATTTTGAATACCTCATCCCTAATGCTGGCTTTACCCTTGTAAGTCACCCTGCAAACTTTATGTTTCACAGGTAGACTGTCCCCAGTGTCCATATCATGTCTACACAAATGAGTGACACCTGGGATTAAGGAAAACAATGAGGCAAACTGTTCCAGCACCTGGTGACAGTCCGTCTGTTGCTCTAGAGTCAGTGAGGGGGAGATATTCACACCCTCCACTGAACCATCTTTCTATTTGGAAGACAGAATGTCACTCTCTTCCTCCACCCAATCATTTGCTGCCAAGAGCATAGTTACTTCTGTCTGCTCAAAGTGAGACTTGAGGTGATTCACATGTAGGTCTCTCAAAGGGTTTGTTAGAGTCCGTAAGTTCACCAGATAGGTGACATCACTTTTGTGCTGTACGACCTCAAAAGGCCCAGTCCACTTATCCTGGAGAGCAGGAGGTTTCACTGGGGCCATCACTCACACTTTCTGTCCAGGATGAAACTCAACTAGAGTGGCATTGCGTTCATATCACTGTTTAAATCTTTCTGGCTTTCTTCCAGGTTCTCTTGGGTGAGCTTCCTGAAGCGTGAAGTCTGGTTCCTAAAAGCTAGCATGTAAATTAATACATCCTGGGGGGCTTACTGAAGGCCTTCTCCAAGACATCCCTAACCAGACTCACAGGTCCCCTGACAGGGTGGCCATACAACAACTCAAAAGGGCTAAATCTAAGACCCTTTTGTGGTACCTCCCTGTTGGAGGCATGGTAAGAGGACGTCCGACTTACGCCTCAAGGGCTCTGACAGTCCCATAATCATGCTCTCAAGGGTGCAGTTGAATCTCTCAACCAGACAATTTCTTCAGGATGGTAAAGAGTGGTAAATTTGTAGGTTACCCCACACTACTTCTATAGAGACCTCATATATGTCAATATGAAGTTGGTACCCATAAGAGATACCACCTCCTTGGGGAACCCTATGCAGGTAAAAAAAAACATCAATGCACGTCCCACCACTGGGGCTGTGATTGACCTCAGAGGGATAGCTTCAGGGTACTGGGTGGCATGGTCCACCAAAAACAGGATGTACCTGTTGCCCATGGCTGTCTTGGGATCCAGAGGCCCCACAATGGCAATAACAACCCTTTCAAAGGGGGTGCTGACTACAGGAAAAGGTTGGAGGGGAGCCTTACATTTCCCCCCACTCTTGCCACTTGCCTGACAAGTTTGACAAGACCTACAGTGCGCATCAGAGTGTCTGCACATCTGGGGCCAGTAAAAGTGGGTCTTGTCCTGAACCAAATGTCCAGCTACAGGCATATCATGAGCCAGACCTAGTAGGAAGGCTCTGAAGAACTAGGGTACCACCAGCACATGGGCTGACCCAGGCTCAGCAACCTTAGGCTCACTATGTAGGAGGCCGTACTCCCAGTAAATCAAGCGTGATCCAGACTCTTTGCCAAATGCCTGTTCTGCAGCCTGCTGCCACAAACCCTGTAGTCTCACAGAATGCTTCCCTGGTGGCCCCCCCTTCCTGCTGCCCCTGAGTCAGCCCAGGAACCTCCCCCAGTTCAGTCACCTGTTCCCCTGCTGGCTCTGGGGCATCCTCCTCAGTTTTAGCCTCATCCCGGACCATGGGAACCTCTGGGACAGGTTTCCCACACACCTTGCCCTTCCTCCTTTTTGCAGTCACCTGAGCCACTCTTTCAGGCTCCAGGGACTCCTGATCACCCTGATGGGCTGCCATCGACCAGGTGGACACACACACACCCAGGCAGACCCCCAATCTCCAAGTGAGATGCATGTTCCACCTCCTTCCAAGTGGGTCATTGCCAAGCAGAAAATCTACAAGCATGGTTGGACTCACAACTATACTCAAGGCACCTGAGACCCCTCCCCCATTCAAAGGGAACCTGTGCCACTCTGCACACGCTCTCTGAGTTGCCTACCGCAACTATTTGGTGAAGTACATGCAGAACTGCCTGCTCCTGAGACACCAGGTGACTCTTCACAGTAGTCACACTGGCTCCTGTGTCTCTCAGAGCCTCCACCCTCTGTCCATTGATGGTCACCCACTGCCTGTACTTTTTAGTATTCTTAGACACAAGGGTTCTTTGGACCATCTCACTATCCTCCATTGAGCCAAGGGTCATCTCAGCTGGCTCCCACCCACCTGAAATCAACTCCTCCCAAGCGCAACGATGGCCAAACCCTGTGACTGAGCACCAGTGGGTGCCAGTGTCCACTTGGGACATTTAGGATCCCCACCTCACATGACCCACCTGGTCACATGCATAACATTTGCTGGGACCCCCCCCCCCCTCCTTGCATGTTTCACTTTAGAAAATCATGTCTTCCTTTCAACTGGGGATTGGGAATCCTTACCCTGGAAACTAGGTTCGGGCACTTTAGAGAACTTCCCCTGTTTACCCTCACCCCCCTAATCTTCTAAGAGGGACCCTGCCCATCCTTCCCGTGGTCTCCCCCAAACTGGGTTTGTTTCTCCTTTACCCTTATTAGACTGAGTGTCCTTGCTTGGATAGGCGGCAAGCTGACAGCCAACCAAAGACCTAATTTCTAAAAAGTGGCGATTAGTTTGTATGCACTTTGATACTCAGCTGTGGCAATTAATTTTTATGCACTTTGATGCCCAGTTCTTGAGTTACCGATATGGGGTACACAGGTTGTACTGGCTTGTTTTACACTATGTTTTATGTCAGCTGATCAGTTGACAGGCTCACAGTTATGTTTGTTCACTGGTGCACGCTGGTTTCTCAGTGTCGTTCTTTTTGTATATTGCCCCATCCATGAGATAAGAAGAACACACGGTTATAGCATATAGTTGTCACAAACACTGTTTAGGTGATTTAATTCTATATTGACATTTGCCGCTTCCCTGAATTAAAAACACATATGTTTCACACAGCAGACCAATAGGAAATTTTGTGCGATGAAGGACTCTTTATCTGAAAAGCAATGAGTATTATGAATTGGTGAAGCTGCCATGATGTAAAAAAGGTTAATTTACAAGTTGACTAAGGTCTATTTACCCGACAAATCCAGTCTAGCCTGGGACGGCAATTGCTTCCAATTATATAGCATCTTCACAAGACAAAAAAGAGCTATGATAGGAATAATTGGGTACTGCATGGAACAGACATGGTGGTAAACCAGCACACAAAAACAATATTACTGTGCAGCAACACCACACCTGTACCATGCAATTATGAGTTAAACCAAACGGAATGGGTAACTACTGTGTGGGACTTGATTTATCAGATGTAAAACCAGAAGAAATTCTCAATTGCATGGAGTTTAATGTATGCCTTTATCACCTGCTCTGAGCAGGTGGTACAGGTGGTATAAGTATGCTGGGTGTGTGTGTGGGATGCAGGTGGAAGCAGGGATGTGTTGAGTAGGGGAAGGAAAGTGAGTCTCCATTCGAGCAGAGGGGGCTTTCTGTATCTCCTTCTAGAAAAGCATTCAGCTAAAGATGTGTAGCTGCTGCTGCAGACAAAGAATTGTGTTATTTTTCAGGGAAACCTGTTGCAGGACATTTGGTCCACTCAGAAACAGACAGGCAAGCATTCAATATGGTAATTTTGTCCCACCTAACTCATAATCGGGGCCATAACTAGAATTGACAGATATAATCCTTAATTGGCTAGAGCAAGAGTGTTCAATCAATGTCCAGAAAAGCCATGCTAGATTTTAGGATAGCTATGGACTGTGTATATTTGGTCTATATATATAGCTTGGATGTAAATTTAAGTGAATGCCCTGAATCTCTGGCATGAAACCTATGTTCATGGATCTACAATGCACCCTCTTGGTCTAAATAGTAACATTTTATGGCAAAAGCCCAGTTTACAGGTTAAAGCAAAAGCTCTAGTTTTGGCCAGCATTGGCCAATATTGACACAGATTTACTGCACCCAGAACTAGAGTGCTCTAAAACTTTGCCACAGCTCCCCCACTCCCGACTAGAAACAGGTGGAATAAGTACCTGCCCTGGTGAGAAGAAAAAATGCTTGCCATCAGCTGTGGAAATCCGTACCCTCTTATTTCTCTCCATTTTGACCTTAAACTCATAACTGTTTTCTAATAGCTGAGCATGAAACTGGTTAAAATTTGAGAAAGAATTGCCACCCCTTCGAAAACGGGCTGCTTGTAAGTAGGCTCGGATTCGCTTTTGCAAAGATAAACAAGTTGTTGCAGTATTAATGGACTACGTGGTAGAAAACTTTAACTAGCGGTGATTGAAATTTTTAATCCTGCAGTGAAATGGGGAAAAGTTCTTGATTTTTACAAGTAGCGAAATTTGGAAATCTTTTAGTTCCAACTGAGGTCCTGGAAAGGTTTTGTTTGAAAACATCTTCTACCTAAAGTCACTTGCCCAGTTTGAGTTCAAACAAAGTGTAACAAATATCTGCTAATAGTTTTTCACTTTTTTGGCTGACATTTTTGAAAAATTGTAACATGCTGGGTTTTCAACAAAATCCTTTTCAATGTATTTAAAAAAAAATCACTAACTTACTAAAGTTTGCAAAGCTTCTCACAAAAACACCGAAAACTTAGCACTGCCTTAGCTTCAGCCTATCTACCTTGCATTTTAAAGCATTCTCGGCATTGGGTTATGTGTACTAAATATTCCCATAACCTGACCTCACATGTGTTACAAGTTTTCTCTAGTACTAATTTTCCACTAATCTAAGTGTCTACAACATGCACAGCACACCCTTTCTTAAGAGCAGAGCATCCCATCTAAGTATTTTTAAAGGAAGTAGCATAATACCAGCATATTTCCAAAAAGTATCTGAAGAAATCTAATATAGTGTTGTGGCGCTGACATCGCCGACCAGGAAGGCAAAAGCTGAGGATATCCATCAGACTGAGGCGACCTAATCAGGCGTTAGCCTGCAAGCTGATGGAGGTTAAATCTGTTTCCCAGGTCTCTCAGTGTTCACTAGTGCTGGACGACATCTTACTGGATATCTCTCCCTTTAAATCTGAGTCTGTGGCCGTGAACAGGAGGATGGAAGCATTGTTGGAAACTCCCACTTTTCAAAAATAATCCATGGCCATGTTTTTAAGTACTGCGAGTTCTACAAGTTCTGCATTACCAGATATTTGGATGTCCCCTGCCACTGAATCCACCATTTAACATCTATTTGGATTATGTGTGCTTTTCTGGGTCTTTGCACACTCTGGAGCATGTTCTGTCATCCATTTTTCATTGTTTAGAGAAATCTACTGACAGCTCAGACCACATGCTAGACATCCTATCAGTAATATTGAAAGAACCACCCATAAAATTGGCTGTAGAGGAAATTTTGATCAGCGGAAAAATATCGTCCCCTAGTTTAGTGGACACCAGCATTCAAGTGGTTGGTTCCGGGTTTAAACCCCAAAGAAAATTCAAACGACAGGACCGGTCAGTAAACTTGAGTTATTTTGAAGTTCTCTTTAAAGAAAATAATTTAGTCCCTCAATCTACAAATAAAGGGTTGGAACTTCCTGGTCAAGCCACTGATTCAGGGAAAACGTGTGATGTTTTCCTAATCTTCAAAAAATCTAAAACAAATAACCTAGTGGCAACTATTTAGGATTCTGGCCGTAAATCCTCCAAAAGAAAGGATAGAGAAAAGGCAACAACGAAATTGTGAAGGATAACAAAGAATAGTAAAAGAAGGGTTAAATTCCTTGGGATGGATCTGCATCCTGGGGAGCCTGCTGTCCTACCAATAGCAACCAAGGAAAGTGCCTCTGTTCCCAAGGAGATAGATTCCCACCATCAACCTCAATACTGAGAGAATCAGTAATAGTGGATAATGTCCTGGCTTATAAGCGAGCACAATCAGGCCATACTACACTAATGTCCCCACAGGGTAAGGTGGTACTCTTTGCGATGGCTAGAGCTGAGCTCTCCAGTAAGGAGGTCATCCTTCGGTGGGGTAAGGGAATCAAAGCAAATCCTATGAGGAAGTAGACTGGGTCCTTTAACTGGTGAACATCTCTGTGGGTTCAGAGTCAAATTGCGTGTTAAATAGCTCAGGCATCTTATCTCTATTCAAATTAATACTTCGGTTGGCCCAAATATCATCTAAGGACATTTCCTTGGTCGTTCTCCCTAAAGCTTGTGGTATGGCTGTTTCCTGGCCATGTGGATTAGGAGCTGTTAGAAAACAGTTTTTCTCGCTATTTTAATACTATTTCGTTTAAGGATCTCGGGAGATTTTTTTACTCTGTATCTACCTGCTTAGCTGCACCACAGGCAATGTAGACTATGATCCAATTAATACTGTCTTTTTTATTAATTGTTCAAGATAATTTATTGTTAACTTGATTTTATGTAGGTATTTTACATTTTTGAAAATAAAAGCATCAGTGTATTGTGAAATGCTGTCAATCATGCAACAGAACATTTTTAAACATTAACAATTTATTCTAGGCAGAGTTGGGAATTATGGTACACATGTTGCCTTTCATAGCTTCAGTGTCTTCTGTCAGCTTCACAAATTTCAGAATATTCCAATGGTTGTTGTATGGTTTGTCAAGGTCGTGTATTGTACCAGTACTTGTCTCAGTAGTTCACTTGTCTTAACAATGGCCACTAAAAAAATATGAAGGGGCATATTTATACTTTTTGGTGCAAAACTGCGCTAACACAGTTTTGCATCAAAAAGTTTACCGCTGGCTTGCATCAAGTTGCTCGGACTGGTGAACACCCCCACCCACTACGCCGGCCATACGCTTGACCCCGTCTTCTCCTCCAGCAAGCACATCTCCTTCAGCCACTCCACCGGACTTCATTGGACTGATCACAGCTGCATCCACTTCAACTTCAGGAGAACCACGACCCACAACCACCCACAACAGGCTCCCCGCAGGAGCTGGAGCAAGATCACTGCCGACCAGCTCACCACCTCCCTCAGCCAAAACCCTCCCGCCACCGCAACGGACCCCAACGAAGCAGCCCGCAACTTCACAAAGTGGCTCACCAACTGCGCCGACGATCTCGCACCTCTGAAGAACCCACCCAGCAGACCCGGCAGCAAGAAAGCCTTGTGGTTCACCAATGAACTCAAAACATCCAAGAAAAACTGCTGCACCCTCGAGAAAGCCTGGCGCCACGACCAGACTACAGAAAACATGACAGCCCTCAAGAACGCCACCCGCATACACCACCAGCTGATCTGCACCACCAAAAGAGCAACATTCAAAGAACGACTGGACAACAACACCCACAACAGCAAGGAACTCTTCAGCATCGTCAAAGAGCTCTCCAACCCCAGCGCCGGAAACAACGACATCACACCCTCGCAAGACCTCTGCGATTCACTCGCCTCATTCTTCCACCGCAAGATCGCTGACATACAAACAGCTTCGGCGCACAGACCGCGCACCCAACCACCGAACCAACGCCCCCCACCACCACCCTCTGCAACTGGACCCCGGTCAGCACCGAAGACACCACCCGCACGATGAACACCATCCACTCCGGATCCCCTGCCGACCCCTGCCCCCACCACATCTTCAACAAGGCCGACTCCATCATCGCACCCCATCTCCGAGACATCACCAACATCTCCTTCACCACCGCCCCCTTCCCGGAGAGCTGGAAGCACACCGAGCTCAACGCCCTCCTGAAGAAACCGACAGCGGACCCCACCGACCTCAAGAACTTCCGCCCCATCTCTGCAGCATTCGACACAGTCTGCCACCGCACACTGATACAGTGCCTCAGCAACACCGGAATCCAAGAAAAGGCATTGGAATGGATCATCTCGTTCCTCGACGGAAGAACCCAGAGAGTCCGCCTCCCCCGTTCCGGTCCGCAGCCACCGAAGTCATCTGCGGCGTACCTCAAGGATCCTCGCTCAGCCCCACCCTCTTCAACGTCTACATGAGCCCCCTCGCGGCCATCGCACGCCAACACAACCTCAACATCATTTCCTACGCCGACGACACCCAGCTGATCCTCTTCCTCACCAACGACCCCACCAGAGCCAGCCTACACGAAGGAATGAAAGACGTCGCCGAGTGGATGAAGAACAGCCGTCTGAAACTGAACTCAGACAAAATGGAAGTCCTCATCCTGGGATCATCTCCCTCTGCCTGGGACGACTCCTGGTGGCCCCCTGCCCTGGGCACCACCCCCAAGCCAACGGAACACGCACGAAACCTGGGCTTCATCCTGGACTCCTCCCTCTCGATGACCAAACAAGTCAACGCCGTCTCGTCATCCTGTTTCAACACCCTGCGCATGCTCCGAAAGATCTTTCGTTGGATCCCCACCGAAACCAGGAAAACGGTTACCCAGGCGCTTGTCACCAGCCGACTGGACTACGGGAACGCCCTCTACGCAGGAACCACAGCCAAGCTTCAGAAAGGACTCCAGCGCATACAGAACGCCTCCGCACGACTCGTATTGGACATCCCCCGCCACGCCCACATCTCCGCCCACCTGAGAGACCTGCACTGGCTCCCTGTCAACAAGAGAATCACGTTCAGACTCCTCACACACGCACACAAGGCTCTCCACGACCTGGGCCCCAGGTACCTCAACAACCGCCTCACCTTCTACACGCCCACCCCCCAGCTGCGATCGACCAGCCTCGCCCTCGCCGCCGTACCACGCATTCGCAGAACCACCGCCGGAGGAAGATCCTTCTCCTACCTGGCGGCTAAGACATGGAACTCCCTCCCCATCCACCTACGGCAGACCCAGGACCATCTCTCCTTCAGGAAGCAACTCAAGACCTGGCTTTTCTAGCAGTAATGGACCCCCACCCCCCCTACCCAGCGCCTTGAGACCCTTGCGGGTGAGTAGCGCGCTATATAAATTGTTGATTGATTGATCATTCTAAAGCACCAGCCGGGCCCCAAATTCATGGATTGCCACAAGCCGACGCTAAGGTTGGGCTAGCGTAGAAAATAAAGATGATAGCCTGGTGGGGGTGGGGGTGGGGGTGGTGGTAGAGGAGAGGGAGGCTGAGCATCAAAAAATTATGCTAGGCTGGTTAGAGGCAAAAAAATCCTGCTAACCACCTAGCTGCATTTCCAGATGCACAACCATCCATAACACATGACTCCTGTCTTGTGAAAGACAGGAGCCATGCCCACTACCCCGGTGACTAGCACAGGGGATTAGTGTCCCCTGGGCCTGGCCATTGCTCCCAGTGCTATGCAGGGGGCCCCATGTCTTGGCCCCCAATGGCACTTAACATTTTTTCCCTAAATACTTACCTATACATACCCTACTTACCTGGGATGGACACCCCCATCCTCTGGTGTGGGTGGGGGTGTTTCTGGAGCTTGGAGTGGGCTTCTCTGGGCCCATTCCTTGGCATCTAGCCCTGGAAATAGGTCCACAGGTCCCCTAACTCCTGGTCTGACCCAGACGTTAAATAATGGCACCCAGCAGCCATTATTTGGGCCCGCCCGTGTGTCATTTTAGCACAGGGGGAATAAATAAGGCGTTATGGGGATAGCATCAGTTTTTGGATGGGAACGCCTACCTTGCATCTCATTGATGCAAGGTGGGTTCACACATCCAAGAAATGGCGCAAACTCCAATATTTTCACAGTAGATGTGACTAGCATCAAAATATAAATATGGAGTTAGGTTTGCGCCACATTTACCTAAAGAACAATGACACAAATGTGGCACAAACCAAGTGTAAATATGCCCCTATGTGTTCCTGAAAATCAAAAAACCAATTTCGGACATTGAAGGCAGTATTTGCAAGAATCTCTATGGGCCCACTCATCTTAAACGTTAATCCCGACTAAAGTGAGCAAGGATTACTCAGCAATGCTCAGCAACTACTTGACAGTTGTCCGTCTTTCAGCCAACATATCTCCAATACAAGCACCACTCTTTCAATGACTGTGTGTAGTACAGGTGGCTCCCCATCCTTGCAGATCCTCAGTAGCGCACAGGTCTAATTATCACAGCACTGAATTTAACATTTACAATTGTGCATTACACAACATTGTACATTATTTTGAGATTTTTGACGAGGAGAGATTTTACCAGATTTGACCTTTGTACAATCACCAAATTTGAAATTCACAAATAATGCTACAGCTTTCAATCTAAAATCCCTCAAATCCTCCCAGGGCCTAAACCAGACATTTCTGACCAGGTTTTCATGTCAGTATATGTCATTGGCAATATATCTATCTACATATGTATATATGGCATTTGCATACAGTGAACCAGACCAATGGTAACAGAGTGTTATAAAGGGGCACAGGCAAGGATATAGTCAAGAACTGATTTCAGAAGTAGTTGGTTTGTGACCTTTTACTGCATCAAAATGAAATATTCTTCCTTCACAGAATTGACGTTTTTGGGTAGCCCAGACGGGTTTGAAGATGTTGTTATGGATTCTGAGTGGATGGAGGAAAAAGCCATGTTACAAATGGGGTTTCTGATTGTCAGAGTATGCACCCTGAACAAGCAGAAACCACCACTCTAGTCATGGTAAGTCAAATACACACATAACATTAACCTGTGATCACCCTCTGCCAACTTGGCACAGAGAGGACAGCCTTACCTTAAGAGGCAATGTGTAAAGTATTTGTGCAACACACACACACACACAGAAATAGAATGTGAATACCACAAAAAGACCCCACAAAGGTTTAGAAAAATAGAGGATAGTTATCTGAGAAAAATAAGCAAAAACCCCAACAAAAATCACAGGTATTAATTTAAAGACATGCACATTTAAAAACAGCAGTGAATCTCAGTGTTGGAAGAGAACTTATGCTCCTCTTCCGATGTTTACGGTCCCAATAGGACAATAAATAATGATCCAAACAGTGCATTGCTAATCGAGTAGTACCTTAACTTGAGGTGATGGGCAAGCTTGTGGCCAGCCACTCAAGACTGGGATTCCAATGTAAGCCCCACAGCCTGTAATTCACAGTACCTTATGTGTAGCCAAAGGCACGCTGCATTCGGTCCCTCCTTTTGGAATTGCAAGGGGGAGGGGATGAGCCATGCTGGGCTTCCTGTAAGTGGCACCTCTGTGGTGAAGCCAGCGGCCACAGTAATCTCCTTCAGGCGGGACAGACTCGGTGGATTCAGTTGGCGCACATTGCAGATGTGTGTGGGTGTAGAAAAAGCAGCACCCACAACAATTATCCTTGAGACCCGACAATCTCACTCAGCAGATGTGGTGGGTGTAAAGTACAGCTGTCAGCAAGGCAATCCTTGGTATGATACAGCAGTTTCAGACAGCATACAGCGCAGATGTGTGTAGATGTAAAATACCACAGCAAACACAACAGGTTTCTTTGGAAGCGCAGATACGGCAGCCCAGACGGTGTAATTGAAGTCTTTAAGGCCCTACGACTTTTAGAAACAGGGGGCTAGACAACAAGCCCTTGGAGAGTACTTTGATAGAGTACAGCAGGTAGCTAGCACCAGGCCATCACAACAAATCAGTTAGCAGAGTGGCAGTCAACCCTGGTAGCACAACAGTCCTTCTGCCAATGTGCAGATGTACAGTCAGTGATGTCTGGTTACAGGTCCAAAAACGTCTGATTTTAGGGAGTCAGAGACCCAGTTCGTATATCCAAAAGTGCCTTTGTAGTGGGAGGTGACTTCAAAGCAGCTCTTTGAAGTGCACAGACCCCCCTTCATGCAGGCACTGGCTCCAGAATATCAGTTGGTGGGTAATCAGCCCTTTGTGTGGGCTCAGTCCACTACCTTTTGAAGTTTAAGTGTCACCCCTTCCCATGCTCCTACGCAGGAAGACTCATCACTATTCAGATAAATGCAGATGCAGTTAAGTGTTCTGTGTTTTGGCTGTCTGGAGGGAAAGCACAAATGTAGCTGTCACCCCACCCAGTCCTGATGTATATTGGAGACTGGCTATCAGGCACAGAGAGCAGTGAGAGCAGATAAATGCCCACAATGTGGCATTTCTAAAATAGTAATAATAAATCTGACTTCACCAGTAAAGAGGATTTATCATTGCCATTCCAATGATATCGGGCATGATGTAGCCACTCCCTTCAGGTCAGGAATTGTTGCTTAAAAGTATATTATGGAACTCCCAATGCTGGCATATGAGAGGAGCAGACCTCACAGTAGCGAAAAACCAAATAGGCTGTTTGTCACTACCAGGTAATGTAAAATGTAAGCGTACATATTCTACCTTTTATGTTCATAGCACCCTGCCATTAGGGTTACTTAGGGTTCACCTTAGGGTGACATATGTAAGAAAAAGGGAAACAGTTTCAAATGCCAAGTCGGAGTGACAGTAAACTGCACACAAAGGGCCTGTAATGGCAGGCCAGAGACATATTTTAAAGGCACAATCATTGCTGCAGGCCCACTAATACCACGAGTAGCATTTAATTACAGGCCCAGAGTATATGGTATACCACTTAACAAGGGACTTATGAGTAAATGAAGTATGCCAAACAGATTTAATCAAATTATCAAATTTGCCACTTAGAGAAGACAGCACAAGCACTTTAGCACTGGTCAGCAGTGGTTAAGTGCTCAAAGTCCTAAGGCCAACAATCAGAAGGTCAGAAAAAGAGGAGGAAGGCAAAAGCTTTGGAGTCACCCTTCAGAAAAGGCAATTCTCAACAGGCCAGCTCCCTTGTTTTTGTACTTCTTTGTCTCCAGAAATTCTATTGAATATTCTGTTAATAGAGGTGTGATAGCATAAAGCCAGATAGAGAATATGGGGTCTGTGCCTCAGAAAGGTCCATTCAACTTCAAGGGAGAAAAGCATCTGCTTTCTCTCACTAATTAAACCTTCTTTTTCAAAGTTTCCCAAGACTATGGCATCATAACTGAAGCTTCTCGATTGAACTCCCAATTAATTTTAATTAGAAGTTACAACTTTTAGAGACCTGGTACATACAATCCTGATACTCTTTGGTCTCTGCTGAATCAAAAAGGTTATAGCTGCCAACTTCCAGAATAATTCTCTTCATTCTTGCAAAGCTCGTCTCAGGCTTTATTATCTCTCATGCACAATAAGCTTCTTGAATAAGCTCCTAGCACCTGCATCTCGGAGAGAAAACATTTAGGACAACAACTCCCCATTGAAAGTTAACTGTGAAGAGAAAAACTATTTGTGTAGGCCTTCACTCCAGCCAAGCAAATAGAACATGTGTATACTTTCAGATTAAATGAATTCTAAGCCCACCCACATGATTTACAGTGCATTAATTATATAAAAACCCTTTATCAAGTTTTACAAAATGTGACCACCAGAAAGTGACCCCCCTTTCACAGTTTTATTTCAAATCCATTTTCATTCTCAAATGAGACTCTCTAAAACCTAGTTGTTGTAAACAACTTTCACCTGGAGTCCTCCCAATGTTTTAATCATCGTAATATCTACGCTGACTATCTTCCATTTTAACCTCTGCTCTCTTTCTCTTTCTGCCTTGTTGAACTTTCATTCTCTGAAAAATACGGTATCTCACAAACAAAACTTTGGCCACGGTCAAAAGAATCAACCATGGTTTTAACACAGACTCTAATATTCCACTTCCCAGGTTATCAAAGCTTCTGCCTAGAGCAGAAAATCCATTCCCAATCACTTCCCATGCACCTGTTGCTTTCAATTCTTTGTAATCTCCTGTCAACCTTGGAATATTCTGAATATACTTCTGAAAGTCCTTACTTTTATCTGGGATAAAAGTACAGCATTGTTGGACCTTCAGAATCTAACAGACTCTGCCCTCTTTAGCGCGCAACATGTCTAGCACAAGACGTTTTTGCAAAACCATTGATCTTCTCGCTACCATCTCTGTATTAATAAACAACAGTGGATATGTCGTACTAGTAGTCAGCCTATCCACTATTATAGACAACTTTCTATTCTCCATGTCATTTAGAATCACTCCCACTGATGGAATTAATGCTCCTCGCTAAGATCTATGCTTCATCTTCCAAAAAGGATCTTCAAAATGTTCCACATTATAGATCCTTGGAAACACTATCGCTAGTTAACATGTACCATGCCATCCTTTCAGTAACTTCAAATATGCAAATTTGCACAGCCGCACCCTGCTTTTCACTTTCTGCACAGCAGACAGTGAAAAGCGCGATGGGTGCAGCTGCACCCGTTGCACGGCCGCAACACCGCCGGCTCCATTAGGAGCCGGCTCCAATGTTACGGCCGACATCCCTGCTGGGCCGGCGGGGATATTGTAATGCGGCCGGCGGGATTGTGGCCGCATAGGCGGCCGCTCGGCGGTCCAACCTTGGTGGGCGGCCTCTGCCGCCCGCCAAGGTTGTAATAAGGGCCTTATTCTTATTCAGATATTTAAATAAAGGAAAATCTGGAAACACAAGGTCATAGTCTGAAAAATAATACTGAAAACCTCCCTCATTGTAAAATGTGGTCATTAGCAGACTGCAAGAAATACCGGGGAATATTAATACTCTGTTTGCACCAAATGTGCATCAAAAAAGTTTGCAGCACATTCGGCGCAAACCGTGCACCATATTTGAGCTTTGACGCCCCAGCCCGAGGAAGTCAAAATTCCGCTGTGTGCATCGTTTTCTGGATGCAGGAAACCGCCTTGCGTTAATGACATGCAAGGTAGGCATTCCCGTACAAAAAATGACTCAAATACCCGTGCGCCTTATTTATGCTACTGCGCAAAATTCCCTCACGGCTTGAAGGCGGAGTCGGCAAATGATGCACATCCCAATGTGCGTAAAAAATTAACGCCTGGGTCAGGGCAGGCGTTAAAATGGGGCAAACACACCTGTATTTAATGAAAACACACAGAAGCAACAGCAGAGCTCCAAAAGGAAGACATGGAGGTGCTTCTCATCCAGCGTGCACGCAGACGCAGAGCACAGGACCAGCAATAGCAGCTTCACACAACACCAGCAGGGACCCCAAAGGCAACGCAGAATGCAGGAGAGAATATTCCTCACCAGGACAACCCTTCATGGTCTCAGGGAATATGACATAATCCAGAGGTACAAGTTGAACTGGCAAGCCATTCAGCTGCTGCTGCACAACATTGAGCCACAGTCGGCACCCAGCTTGCAGACACCCTGCACCATCCCACCAGAAACCAAGCTGCTAGCTGTACTACACATGTTGGCAAGTGGCTCCTTTCAAACCACTGGTGCCCTGGTTGCTGGGATCTCACAGCCATCATGCTATGCCTTCCTCCCCAAGGTACTGGATGCCATCATCTCACTCACACCCCGCCACATCTGCTTCCCCAACACACAGCAGAAGCAGCAGGAGACCAAACAGGGGTTTTACCTCATTAATGGATTCCCACATGTCCTTGGTGCCATTGACTGCACACATGTACGTCTTGTGCCACCTGCTGCAACTGAACATCTATACAGCAACAGGAAGCACACACACTCCATCAATGTGCAGGCCATTGTGGATCACCAGGGATTGATCACCAACATAGTGGCAAAGTATCCTGGGAGTGTACATGATTCTTTCATCTTCCGTCACTGCACCATCAATCAACACTTCCAGGATGGACGATATGGAAATGGACTACTTGTTGGTAAGTACAGAAACCTACTTATATACACACTGCACAGCAACCCTCTAGGACACACAACACATACACCACAACATCGACATGTGGACAGGAACACACTGAGGTTGTGACACTGCTAGGCATGTTTGACATCCTCACCCAATGGGAGACACACCTAGGGACAAATTACCATTCCAGATAACAACTGATGCCACTCCACAGACACAAGGGGAAAATGTAAAACAACACAATGACAAACACATGGCCCTAACTGACATTACATCTGTGAAAATTAAACTTCAATAACACATCAATAACACTCAATCAAACACCCTTCAAATCAATACGTACTGTGTAAGGGGTGTGGAATGTTTGTTGCTGCAGGTCAAACACCATTGCACACATAGCATTATGATCACTACAATAAAGGTCACGTGCAATCATTGAGGCCATTATCTCACATCACTCCTGCTCTCACATTGCCCACTACCAAGAGGCAAGTGGACTGTGCGAAGGACACATCTTGAGTGGACAATATGGAAAGTGCACATTCCTGCACATACGCATTGTGACTAATTAACACACACACAACAGATGTACTGCCATACGGACCTTCTGAAACTCACAATGACAACCTCACAACCAAGTTAGCCAGCTGAAAAAGACCATGTGCAGTAGTCGAGGTAGACGTTACAACCTGAGTCAACTTGGCAAGGGCAGAGAAATAGGTCTGCAGTGAACTTGTCACACATGTGAAATTAGTGTACAGTCAAATGTTAACACGTCAGTGATCACAACGTACGGAGAAGTTTGGCTAATTCTTTTGCATACGTCAAAATGTATGGGATGTCCAGGGTACATAGATGCAAACGTGTTACCACCACTGTTGATTTGATTCTGTGTATGGAACTATCATCTCACCCCCACTGAAGACACAGGGGCACCTGTATCACAAGTCACAATGCAAGGGAGTACACACTGTACTGCAACTCTCAAAAGATACTACTGACATCCGGTCAGCAGCCAAAAACTCGTTCAGCTAAGGAAACAACCCAATGCTGATTGTACATCCTAGAAGCCTAGCAATCAACACAATAACACAAACACAGATGAGTCACAGACATCACAAGAGAACTACTGCCATGCAAGTTGATATTAATGGGGCAAGCTACATCAGCATGTTCTCAATCATTTTCTCTTTCAGCTGATCAGGGGTATGGGATCTAGCCATGGATTATGACCCCATTTGCCAACTCAAGCCCTGCAGCAGAGCGTGCCTATAATGAGACACATAGGAGGACACGCACCATAGTCGAGAGGACCTTTGGCATCCTGAAGTCAAGATTCAGGTGCCTCGACATCACTGGAGGCAGCCTCCTATATTCACAAGAGATGGTCTGCAAGATCATTTTGACCTGTGCCATCCTGCACAACATATGTGTACGAAGGAACATTCCCCTATTAGAACCAGAGCCACAAATGCCGGAAGAGGAGGACGAGGAGGAGGATGGCCATCAACATGAGGGGGACCAATCAAACACAGCTGCAGGATTGCGTAGGCGCCAACATATTGTGAACAATTTCTTTTGACTTAACTCACCATCACCACTGTTTTCACATATGTAAATAAACACCTATAATAATCACCATATCATGGTCTGTGAAATCATTTCTGCATAACATTATCTCTAACTATCAGTATAGGAGTTCAGCCTCATGGAGCATTGCTGATATACCGAACAGGACACAGAACTTTCCAAAGCAATTGTGATGCGTATGAATCAACAGTCACATTCACACACACTGTAAATTACATATACCCTGTACATTTCACATTTGAAGGCCAATAGCAGAGGACCACACCTATTTCACACATACATGTTGGCAACATGGTTCATTGCAGCATATGGCACACAACTAAGACACCATCAGTCAATAATAGAACTAAAAGCATCATACATGAAGCAGTGGATGTGCTATTGCATTAGTAACAGGAATGTATGACCAGACCCTTCACAGCAGTAACTGTTACATCACCCATCTTTGCAAGGACTATGTGCGACTAGAATTCCATATAAGCAGCAAATAGACAGCAAAAGTGCCACACCTATGACATGCATTGCACACATGACATCCCATGTACATGTCAGCCCATGTCCTAAGTCCTGACACACCCATGTTCCCGGTCTCACCCCACCTGTCTTTAGAGGTTCTTGGAATGGTAATATGTATACCCAGATAATCCCTCCTCTACACACTCCCAGATTCACAATGTTAATCCAGTGTGCTTCCTCCTTTAGTATGGTATGCCATAGTCATTGTACTTCTGTCTGCATGGACGTCAGGTTAAATAATGCACTGGCTTGTAGTCTCTAAGCCCTGTTATCACCTGTAGATTGCTTCCCATGTGAAAGGGACAGTTGTCCATTTGAACTTGAATCTCACCTACAGGACTTATGAGAGACTGATGCTGCACACACCTGTGAGCTCCTCCATGCAGACCAGCCATTTGAACATGCACTGCCCCTGCAGATGCTTGGAACAGCATGGAAGCTGCCATTTTATCGATAACTGTGTTATGCATTGCTGTGTAACTCAACTGTGTAACACAGCCCTTGGGTTAATGTGTCACCTTCCATAACACAGGACAAACACAGTTTTCCATTTCAAATGTCTTGTTCCTCCTCTGACCAGTCACGGTCAGACCACTGAGTATTTACCTTGTGAAATGTCTGGATCCTGATTGACCCTGTATCCTGTTAGCCTGACTAGCTCCTGTTTGTGCATTACTGTAAAGGTTCCTTGTGGCTACATTTGTATCATAGTTGCTTTCCCAACCCTCACATTCCTCCTGGGGTATTTTGTCAGGTGGGTCTACAATGCATACTCCAATACATTGTATTGCTTAATCTGTTTATTTATCGTACCATTGTAGGGCACTTGTCTCCAAATACCCAAATCATGGCCTATACCTTGTCTTGGTCTCATGTATGCATGACTGACAAATTGTGACAGTGTACCATGGCCGTATGCAGGGACTGGGTATGGTGCCTCCAGGAGAACCAGCAACGTCAGATAATGTGCATGAAATGCCCACACATGTTAGGACCCTGACAGTCCACACGCTGATTCACATTGCTCACAACAAATTGATAGGCCATGCGTGGTGAATAGCTTCGAGAATAATCAGCACCGAGGCTATGATGTTCCCAGATGCAGTGGGAATTTTAGAGGCCAACCTGTGTACAAATGTTGTGATGACATCTGTCGGTACAAGAATCCTGAGATATTATCTTACTCAGCACACCAAGATTGCCCTGTTGACAGTCTCATAACACGTCTGCAGTGACAGGGTAGGAACATGTCCATGTGGGTTATCAATTCCTCATTGGCTTTACTTCCATTGATCTCCGAAGGATACTTAGTAGATACAGGAACAGCCGCCACAGACTCATGACTAGACCTGGACGTAACTGTGACAACAGAGACCCCTAAAAATATTCAGGCTAAACATTGGCGCACACACATGAACCAGACACCTCTGTGCATTTGATCACTGGAAATATGTGGCCACATGCTGGTTGGTCTGCTGGTCCTCCACTGCCAAAGGAGAGTTGTGGCTCAGTTATATGACCTCAACTGTGGTGTGACATAACAAATGTGGTTTATCTTTGGCTCTCCGTGTCACAAACATGGAACCCACTTAGTATGTGCACAATTGCCTAGGAAGTAGTGATAACGCGTCCAGCCCTTATAAATTACCTGTACCTGGACACGTTGGAGGTCGGTGAACCTTTTAGCCGAGTCGGGATCTCCTCATCCTTGAATAGTCGGGTTACTCAGATCAATAATCAATAACTATTGCAATCGATAGTCAATACTCAATTAATAAATCAAACTAATACGTCAGAAATAAATAACAGTTGATATTTCGGCGCACCATGACCTTTCAATCACGAATAACCACACCAGTTTATTAAAAGTTAGTGAATTTATTTCCCTATATTAACAAAGCTAGCATAATGTATATAAGTCTCAAAACCAAATGATATATGTATATGAACATTTCTAGCTGTCCATAGCGGCGGAAGAAATGCAATCTACGCAAAATCTGGATAATGATACATTCAGCTATGGCAATGCAAATCACTAATATGAGTAACTGTATTTGACTAATTTCATACATTGGTCAGCATAACAAGATTTCAAATTAGCATGGTGCATCGAATGAATACCTCAACTAGCCTCTAATTAGCATTGGCATGTGGGGCTACATGCAAAACGAAATTTAGTCAACACAAATTTGGAAAACTTCTAGCTTAGGCCCTATCAAAATAGCAGTTGGTACCTAAAAGGAAAAACACAATGCATAATACATTTATCCTTTCATATTTACCAAATACAATCAGCATTCAAGAAAGTCTTCGTCCCTCAGGTACCGGTTCAATCAGCATGGGGCAGGTTTTAAAGGGCAAAGTTAAGGTCAAGCTTCCTTGCAGCGGCAAGGAGAATGGGGCAAAGTTACTGCATGGGCAAGACGGGGCAAATCAAAGTTAAAGTCTCTAGGGTGAGAATTCTTAAAGTCTCTTTCTCTGGAATAGAGAAAAGGGCACCAGGGTGTCGTCCAAAATGGAGTCTGGCAACTGGCTTCAAATTGGCATCAAGGAAAAATGGCTGACTTCTCTTTGTCCAGTGGGTTTAAGTAAGGAACATTCCAAATTCTGCATGGTCTTCCATTGGAGGGTTCATAGGTTGGCTTCAAATTGTCCAATGAAAATTGTCTTTTTACTAGCGCTCATTTATGCATACATTGTCCTTGGAGCCTTGGAACACAAGTTGCAACATGGGTTGCCAATTGTTTTGATATCTGTACCTTCATTGTCCGCACCTGCAGAGACTGACCTTGTATCAAAGGGGATGAAACCGGCCTAGCACGAAACCTTGGAGATAAGTGTATTAGTCATCTCTGCTGGAAAAATACAACTTCAAGCAAGAATATATTTTTCATTAGTTCAAGGAAAAGCCATGCAGTTAGAATTTGAGACCAGGCAACTAGGCCAAAGCCTCCTCTAAATTTAAGCTAAGCATAAAACAGTTTCAATAAGAAATCATGGCATACATTTGCAATTATGACGGATTACTACATTTTTTTAAATTCTTCATGATTAATAAAGCTCGTTTATAATGATGGCGAACTACCCCGAGGGCACATTTTCCCTCGTACATTATTTTCTTTACTAAAATCACACTACATTATACGATTTTGATTACACAATATGTGAATATATGTTGGACCCTCTTTTTCTGCGTTATCAATCCCTCCTCTGATGCCTAATTATGTCATCATATCAAATCTACCCACAAATTTTATTCCATTAAAATTCTGTATAGTAATTTGGCACTTCAGTCAATTCCCTTTTTCTTTTAATCCCTTTAGATTTTTCTCTGTATATTTCCACCATTTTGGTTTGTTCTTTCTCTTCTCTTTTTCTTCTGCGTCTTGTTTTCAATATTTTAATAGCTTTCCATATTCCCCAAATGCCTAATAAACAAATTAATATTATTAATATTCCCTTGACTATTTTTAGTAACAACCCGTTCCAAACATTGCTGAGCCAATTTCCCACTGAAGCAAATCCTTTTCCAACTTTCTCCCAGACTCCTGGTTCTTTCAATTCCTTCAAATCTGTACTTTCATTAGTTAAATTTGTAAGCATCGTTCTAATTTTTCCACTGCTGTCTGGTATATATGTACAACAGTGACATGTACCAAGCATTTTGCAAACGCCGCCATCCTTTGCTAAAAGAATGTCTAAGGCAAGCCGATTTTGAAGAGTCATAGCTCTTTCTGCAGCGAGTTCAGCATCCATCAGGATTATAGCTCCTGAGAATTTTGTCAGCATGTTGTCCACAATAGTAGACAACTTTCGTATTTTAATTGAATTCAATATGACTCCCACTGAAGGAATCAGTGCTCCAAATATATCTCCTACCTCACCAGAAGCTGTCTCCCTTTTCTGAACATGATGTGATTCAGACAGCTTTGGAAATTTCTTTAAATCGTCTAGTTGGTAAATCTTTGGGAACACTATTCCCAAATAACTTCTCCCATACCATCCTTTAGGAAGACGATAATAGGCGTTAAGTCCACAAATATAATATATCCCAGGAATACCTGGGTCTTGTCCATTCAGCATGAACGTCGACTTAGGTTGAAATAAAAACGTATGTTTGCATTCACTCGTTCCCACAAAAACTGTGTCATAATATGATTTATGTCTATGTATACAGAATCTTCCTACGTGCAATGTATCTAAAGCTATTTTCCCTTGTGTTTTTATTGCAGCAAAAGCATAGTTATCTACAGATGTCCTTTTGTGTAATTCCCTTTCCAACTTCTCCTTCATTTCTTTTCTCCTATCGTCAGTGCAGTCTAAGAAGTTTATCTCTACTGGTGAAAGCAAGCATGTAAGGTTCTCTCTATGTGCGTGAGCTGTGTGAAAAGGTGACAACGGCTCAAAAAAGTCTCTCATCAATTTTATATAATAATCTCTGGCCACTTTGCTCAAGTACTCGATTATGGGGACATATGCAAATGTAACATCATAATTAGAGTAAAAATAATGAATGTACTGTTGACCATAAAATCTGGACATTATTATACTACATGTAATTCCGTACGTAAGAGGCATGCTATGATACGTCACCCCATCCACCACTGAGGTAGGTATTTGTGTGCACACATAACAATCTTTTGCATCCATTGTCTCAACATGCTCACTCAACAAGCGATAGAAAACGTTAGACGAAAGTTCCTTTTTATCATGCAAATGTCTCTCGTCTTGTTCGAGTCTCTTCAGGGCTGTTAGTTCAGTAATAATAGTAGGTCTACAAATAGAAGCATCATTCGTCTCACTCTCATTCTTACCATGCATTCCAAGAACTATTGTTACAATGATTAGTACGCATGCGGTTATTAGACCTATACACATGTATTTACAACACTTCATTTTATGTCCCTGTGTAGTGTAGCCTGTCATGATCTGTATAGAATCAGAAAGTTGAAGACACTTTATCAAATCGGATTTGCAGATATATACAAGGCTGAACGAGTTCAATGTTCACACAGTTTTCTTTTAGCAGCTTAGGGGGTCATTCCGACCCTGGCGGTAAAATCCGCCAGGGCCGGGGACCGCGGATGAACCGCCAACAGGCTGGCGGTGCATCCCTGGGCATTCTGACCGCGGCGGTACAGTCGCGGTCAGAAACGGGAAATCGGCGGTGTACCGCCGGTTTCCCGCTGCCCTGGGGAAGCCGCCATGGGGATTCCGACACCCCTTACCGCCATCCTGTTCCTGGCGGTTTTGGCTGCCAGGAACAGGATGGTGGTAAGGGGTGTCGTGGGGCCCCCGTAACAGGGCCCCACCAAGATTTTCAGTGTCTGCCATGCAGACACTGAAAATCGCGACGGGTGCAACTGCACCCGTCGCACCCTTTCCACTCCGCCGGCTCCATTCGGAGCCGGCATCCTCGTGGAAGGGGGTTTCCCGCTGGGCGGGCGGGCGGCCTTCTGGCAGTCGCCCGCCCGCCCAGCGGGAAACTCAGAATAACTGCGGCGGTCTTCTGACCGCGCAGCGGTATTCTGGCAGCTCCCGCCGGCCCTGCGGTTACTGCGGCCGGCGGGAGTCAGAATGATCCCCTTAGTCTCTTAGCAGCGTTGTCTCAAAATCGGTTTTAAAGTCAATCAAGTTAGCAATGTCTTATCCGATAAAGTTCATGGAGTTTTTTTTTTTACTCCTCAAGTGCCAAAGTGAAGTTCTGCCTCTTCGTTTTCGAGACTGAGGGATACGAATTCGTCTGACCAATCGTTAGTGGCTAAGTATGCCCACTCCGGACCAGAATATCTTTTGCTCTGTATTCTTTTTCTTTTCAATTATGCATCTCTCTTTGACTCTCTCTCGCTGGTACTTTCTTCCTTGGCCAAGTCTTTCTCTTCACCTGGTGTTGTTATTGCGACAGACACTTCCTTTCTTTTCTCTTTCACCTTTGGCCCTTCACTTTCGTTTAATGTTTCTCTGATCCTTAATTTTACTGGCGATATGCTTTGTCTTCTTTTCGCACTATGTCCACTTGACAGACCTGCAACCTCTTCTGAAGGAGTTTGAACAATTTCGCTCTGTCCTGTCTTGTCTTCTCCCTCTGGGAAGTCAATCAGGTTTTCCTTTTCCTTTCCTGTATCGTCTGCTTCTGGGAAAGCCCTCCTCTGATCAGGCTCTCCTGCTCCTTCACCTGTCTCGAGCTCCTTGTTACCGTCACCTGTTTCAGGCTCTCTGTCGCCTTCAGGTATTTCAGGCTCCTTTTCACCTTCAGGACCTTCGTCACTTTCTGAGGCTCCTCCTTGGTCCTCCCCAAATGATTCAGTTGCTTCGTCCTCAGAAAATATTTCTCCTTCCTCTATTTCTACCTGTCACCTCTTCGCGTGACTGGCGTGAATCCAGTTGGGAACTCCCGCACACTTCACAGCGGTGGTAGTTGTCAGAATCACTTGAAAAGGTCCTTTCCAACGGGGTTCCAAACACGACTTCCTCACATGCTTCTTTATCACGACCCAGTCACCTGCTTTCAGGGCGTGTCCTGGACCTTGGATCGATGGCAAGGTGGTTGCCTCCACCTGGTGAGAGAAAGAGCGGACCACATCAGCTAGACCTTTGCAGTAGTCTAACACCATATCATCTGTAATATTCAAAAGAGCATTTGCAGGAACTGCTGGAAGTCTCATGGCTCTGCCCATGAGGATCTCTTTCGGGGACAGTCCAGTCTTTCTGTCAGGGGCGTTTCTCATTGACATTAACACCAAGGGCAATGCGTCAGGCCATTTTAAGTTTGTTGATGCACATATTTTCGCCATCCTTGATTTCAATGTGCCATTCATTTGCTCCACTAGTCCTGATGCTTCAGGGCGGTAGCTACAATGCAATTTTTGCTCAATGTTCAGCACTGCACAAAGCAATTTTATTACTTCGTTATTGAAGTGACTTCCCCTATCTGATTCTAAGGAGATCGGGAATCCGAAACTTGGTATTAGCTCTCTCAAGAGTAGTTTTGCAACTGTGAGACTGTCATTTCTGCGTGTAGGGTATGCTTCAATCCAGTGACTAAAAATGCACACAACCACCAACACATACTTCAAGCCTCCATGCACAGGCATCTCAATAAAGTCCATTTGCATCCTGCTGAAGGGACCCCATGCTCTTCCAATGTGGCTCAAATTTACTACGGTTCCCTTCCCTGCGTTCATCTGTTGACAAATGATGCAACGATGGCAAACTGCTTCAGCAACTTGGCGGAATTTGGGATTAAACCAATCAGTTTTAAACAGTCTAATCATGGCATCCATCCCAAGATGGGCTTGTCCATGGTAGAATCTGGCTAACTGTGTCAAAAGACTGTTTGGCAGAACAAATTTTCCTTCACTTGAAACCCATAATTCATCTAGTCTCTTCAAACATTGCGATTTGGTCCATGAGAGTTTCTTATCTTCACTGACATAATTCTGTAAGGACTTCAATTCATCCATTGTATCTACAACCTTTAGAGCAAAGATTTCGCTTGGTTCAAGTTCTGGTTAATTTATCAAGTTCCATTAATCCCGTAGCAATATACAGTTCAATACGCAAAACCTTGCGACTTGATCCGCATATCCATTTCCCAGAGAAACATAATCTTGTGCCTTTGAGTGTACACTGCATTTTACCACTGCTACTTCTCCTGGTAACTTGATGGCATGTTACAGTTCCCTTATTCTTTCACCATTTTTCACTGGCGATCCTGAAGAGGTCATGAAGCCTCTCTGTGACCACAATTGTCCAAAGTCATGCACTATTCCAAATCCGTACTGGCCGTCAGTGTAAATGGTAACTTTCATAAGTTGACAAGCTCTAGTAAGGGCTACCAGTTCCGCCACTTGTGCAGAGTAAACTCCTTGAAGCCAAGATGCTTCCAGAACACCTGTTACTGTGCATACAGCATATCCTGCTTTCAATATTCCCAGTGCATCTCTTAAACATGAACCATCAACAAAAATAACTTGATAATTTTCTTCCAATCGGGTATCTTTGATATCAGGTCTTGGTTTTGTGCAAAATTCAGTCACCTTAAGACAGTCGTGCTCGATGTCTTCAGCGTTCTCAATTTCAGCATTTTCACCGGGAAACAAGGTTGCTGGCTTCAACGTAGTGCACCATTTCAGCTGCACATTCGGTGATCCAGAATTATTGTTTCATACCTTGTGAGCCTGGCACCAGTCATGTGCTGCGTTCGGGAACGTGTCAAAAGTATCTCAACTGAGTGAGGGACCATGACTGTTAAATGGTGTCCCATCACTATTCCTTCACTTTGAGTTCGGCTGATACCAACTGCGGCCACGGCACGCAAGCACCCTGGCAGTGCTGCTGCGACCGGATCCAAAGTAGCTGAAAAATATGCTACTGGTCTGTTTACGCCACCATGGGCTTGAGTCAAGACAGACAAGGAACATGCATCACGTTCATGACAAAACAATGTGAAAGGCTTTGCGTAATCAGCCATACCTAAAGCTGGAGCCCTGCACATGCGTTCCTTTAATTCAATAAAAGCATCCATCTCATCTCCTTTCAGCTCTATTTCATCCAGCGCATCTTTCTTGGTCAGTTTCAGTGAAGGTTTTGCTAGAGTTGAGAAATTGGGAATCCATTGACGACAGTAGCTCACCATTCCCAAAAACTTTCTCACCACCCTTCTCGTCTTTGGGGGACTCATTTGGAGTACACTTGTTATTCTTTCCTTCATAATTCTTCGTGACCCTTTCTCTATTTGGTGACCCAAATACTTCACTTTCTTCTGGCAGAACTGTAATTTTGAAAGGGACACCTTGTGTCCGTTCCTTCCCAAATGGTTCAATAGTGCAATGGTGTCGGCTGTGCAGTCACTTTCGGTCTTGGATGCAATCAACAAATCATCAATGTACTGTACTAGGGTTGACTCGAATGGTAACTCCAACGATTCCAAATCTTTCTTTAGAATCTGATTGAAAATTGATGGTGACTCCGAAAACCCTTGGGGAATTCGACACCAACTGTAGACTCTGTCTAGGAATTTGAAACAAAAGAGAAATTGGCTGTCCTCATGAAGAGGCACAGAAAAGAATGCTTGTGACAAATCGATGACTGAGAACCATTCAGCATCACAGGGAACTTGAAACATTATCACAGCTGGATTTGGTACCACGGGACAACATTTGATTATTATGTCATTTATTTTCCTCAAATCCTGAACAATCCGGAGCTTTCCACTCGGTTTCATTAGTCCCATGATTGGTGAATTACATGGACTGCTTAACACTTCTTTCAGTACTCCCTGTTTTACAAACTCATCAATGAGTTGGGCGACTTTCATGAGGGTGTCTTGCGCCATATGGTACTGTGGGGTCTGGGGAAAAGTTAAATTAGGTTTTACAGTCACTTTCACTGGTTCTACTCCTTTGACCAATCCTACCTCTTTCCCTGTCATATCCCACACTTCCTTTCCGACTGTTTCCTGTAACTCAGCAGGAATATCTGCTTCAGTGAGCATTGGATAAAGAGTAATCAGGGGATACTCTTCATCGACAGTTTCCACTTCGTCCCCTCCTACACTGTCCTCTTTTTCCCCGTCACTGTTTGTCTGAATTTTAATTCCATCATTCAAACACATAATTGAACATCCCAATATGCACAATAGGTCTCTCCCTAGTAGTGATATCGGGCTTGAGTCACAAACCACAAATTTATGTGACCCTTGATAGTTACCAATTCTGACTTGCACTGGGTCTGTGATTGGGTTCGTCAGGTACCTATTTGCTACTCCCACTACTTGAACTGTCCTCCCTGAAAGTGGCAAATTTGGTACTTCAATGCTCCTGACAGTGGAGCGAGTAGCTCCTGTATCAACCAAGAATGAAACGCGGTGACCCATAACTCTTCCCTCCACATACGGACCCTTTTGATCAACTTCCAAAGATGCTGCAAGCATACAATTTCCCTCCTCATCTGAACTTTCACTCTCCCATGCATCGTTTATTCCATTCTCACTATGTAATGGGAACTGGTGTACTGTGTCACTTTGATTCATTCCTTGACCCGTGACCTGTTGAGGAAGCATTGCTTGCTGCTGATTCATTGGTGCTAAGGGTATTTGCATTTGCTGATTAGGTACCATAGGAAACTGCGGTGCCATTTGCACACGGGGCATTTGCACCTGCTGCGATTGCATGGGCTGTAAACCCTGCATCTGGTTCACATTATTTTGATAATTTGGATTTGGACCTCTCAATTTTTGTCCTCTCATATTCTGAAATGCATTGACATCATTGTTTTGCTGACCTACACCCTCCTGCACCATCATTGGGCACTCCCGTTTCCAATGCCCGACGATCCCGCACGTGTGACAGGGCATCACCTTCTTCATTGCCTGTATACCATTTGGAATCATAACAGTATTTAAATCAGGACCATTATTCACAAAACCTCCTCGGCCTCTGCCTCTCATCTGTGGCTGAAAACGTAGCATTTCCCTGTTGCTGCTGCTGCGGCATCTGTTGTTGAAAACCTTGCAAACCTTGTAAACCTGACTGAGCTGCTCTAAGCTGCATCACCATCACCTTTTCTTTCAATCTTTTCTGCTTTGTCTCAATCTCATCACTGCAGTATTTTGCATAATTCAACACTTCATCGATCGATTTTGACTGCCAACAAATCAAGGGGCATATTTATACTCCGTTTGCGCCGGAATTGCGTTGTTTTTTTTTGACGCAATTTCGACGCAAAACTAACTCCATATTTATACTTTGGCGTTAGACGCGTCTAGCGCCAAAGTCCATGGACACATACTTTGCGTTAATTATATGCAAGGTAGGCGTTCCCGTCTAAAAAATCGACTCCGAGGCATGTGCGTCGGATTTATACTCCCGGGCAAAATTCACGCCCGGGAGTGGGCGGGTCAAAAAAAATGACGTACGGCCGCTTTTGCGCCGTTTTTTAGCGCCTGCAAAAGGCAGGCGTTAAGGGACCTGTGGGCTCTGAAGGAGCCCAGAGGTGCCCTCCCATGCCCCCAGGGACCCCCCCTGTCACCCTTGCCCACCCCAGGAGGACACCCAAGGCTGGAGGGACCCATCCCAGGGACATTAAGGTAAGTTCAGGTAAGTATTTTTTTTTTTTTTTTTGTGGCATAGGGGGGCCTGATTTGTGCCCCCCTACATGCCACTATGCCCAATGACCATGCCCAGGGGACAGAAGTCCCCTGGGTATGGCCATTGGGCAAGGGGGCATGACTCCTGTCTTTGCTAAGACAGGAGTCATTTCTATGGGGGTTGGGAGTGAGAAAAAAAATGGCGCAAATCGGGTTGAGGCGCAAAAATTGCCTCAACCTGACTTGCCCCATTTCTTGATGCCCAAGCTCCATTTTCCCCTATGCCGGCGCTGCCTGGTGTACGTCGTTTTTTTTAACGCACACCAGACGGCACCGGCGGCTAACGCCGGCTAACGTCATTCAATAAATACGGCGCCCGCATTGCGCTTCAGAATGGCGTTAGCCGGCGCAAATTTTTTTGACGCAAAACTGCGTTAGCGCAGTTTTGCGTCAAAAAGTATAAATATGGGCCCAAATGCGTTTTAATCATCGGGCTGATTTCGGGTCTTAACCCTTCCACAAATCTGAACACAAAATGGAGCATGTCCTTTGCCTCAATCATTTCCGTGCCACTGTAATTTTTAAACGCTTTCAACAATCTCTCATAGTACGCATGTATTGACTCTTTAATCTCTTGGGCTGTCCTGTCAATCTTCTGCCAATCCACATTTTTCGATGCAACTTTTGTTTTCAAATGCTCAATCACCTTATGGTATAAGCTCATTACCGTAGGTGATGGTGCACCTGTGTCCCTATCTCTTTCTGGGTCGCTCGTCTGCCAACCTACAGCCCTTTTATAATCTTCCCACAAATCTGCCGGAACCACAATTTGAAATAAGGTATTCAGGTCTTCCCAAAGACATTTTGCGAGTTTCACAAATCTATCTGTCTGTTGATACCACTCGATCGGCTTCTCTCTTAATTTGGGAAAATCATCCGTAAAGGATTGAATATCGCACCTGTGCCATGGTACATGTACAAGTTTTCCCCATGCTGTCTCTCTCATTGGTAACATGGTTATCAGGTCGTCACTCTGTTGTGTTTTCTCATTCCGCTCTGGGGTATTTTCTTTCTTTTTGTCCTTTTTCTTAACCCACCTGCTTTCCCACTTGTCTAAACATCTCCAGACCTGTGCGCTCTGCAGTATCTCCTTAAGGTGTGTTTTCATCCCTGCAGATCTCATGTGTTCAAAGTCTTTTGTCTCAAATTCTAACCTGTAACTTCTGCTCAGGTGTTTGGTCTTCCCTATATCTATCTCGTTCCTGTCTGCAATTTCTTGTAACCTTTTATGTATGCTGCTTACTTCTCTTGTAATTCTAGGGCACATGTATCTCAGCTCTTCTTCTGTGTATGATTCTAATCTGTTCAGACCCATTGTTCCCTCTACTAGTTCGTCTGCTTCCATGCCCAATCTTATTTTATTTGGGTACTCTTCCCCCTTCCCGCTGGATGTGCTCTGTGGGGAGTTCAGGCTGTTAAACCATTGTGTTAACTGTTGTGCATTCAGTCCCATCAATGTAGCACTCACATCAACTGCCACTGAAGGTTGCTGTAATATTTCAGTCTTTGAGGTTAACAGTACTAATAGTGGTGGATGTGACCGTACCACCGTTGATGCAGCACAAATTGGAATTGGACTAAGTCCTGACAAGGACCCAGATCCATTTGGCAGTGTCGCTATCGGAGTTGTTTCTGGAATAGTTTCTATGCATCTTCTCCCTGTCCCACTTTGTATTACTACCCATTGGTCGCATGCATCTGGGTTTGCCTGTATGTAGAGTGGTACTGGTGGACCTACAGTAATAGGCAGAGATATTGCGTCTGGATTCTGTCTGTTCCCAGAATTCTGTGGCATGTTAATCCCTATATTATGGTTCATCATTGCTGGCACACCTAACTGGCTCTCTGTTACTCGAGTATACCTCGCCACTTCTTGTGCCTGCTTTTGAGGTATCAAAAACTCTGTTGATTCAGCTTAAATCAATATCGGTCTTTGATAGTTTTGTCCTCCCTGCGCCATTGAATCAGAAGTCATTCCCATGTTATGCTCATCACAGCAGTGCCTTTGAACCTGCGGCTGATAATTATCAGAAGGTTTCAATTTAGGCACGTCTGGGTATATTCTCTGAATCTGTGGTATTTGTGGTGAGAATGGCATATCGGAACTGCTCTGCCTCTGAGATATTCTCAAATTCGGTGTTACATTACCCTGTATTGGTTCTGGAGGGGCAGTACTAATGCTTGAGCCTTTCTCGCTTTCCACATATGGTGGCGGGCGATCATTCAGCAATTGTATAATGAACTCCTCATCGTCTGACTCGTCTGACCTTTTCGAGTTTCTGTTGTTCTCTCTATCTCTGGACTGACTCCTGTTTGTCTTATAAGTAGCTTTCCTTCCTTCCGTCTCCGCTTCATCAGTAATTGCTGGAAACAGTTTAATCCCCTGCAATACATCTGATCTCCACACCTTTTGTGTGCTGTCCCATCTAGCATCCGCTAGTGTCTTTTCTACTTTTCTTATTCTTGTCTCAAATTTCTTTTGTTGTTGGTTTCTAGCTCTTAGCTCCCAAATTGCTAGTGCTTCAAACTGTGCTGGTCTTGGAGGTACTTTCATGTCGTATAGCGTAAATCCCAGATTCTCCAAAACCCTTAGATTAAACGACCCATGGATAGGGAACGCTACACTTCCATGCTTCTCTGTTAATTTGCACCATTGCTTTAGCCAAAGACATTGTGCTACCCCTTTTTCTTCAATCACGATGTAAGCTTGTGTACTCTCAGGCGGTGTTTCTTCTCCTACATTTGCTTTAATATAAACATCTCCCCTCATGGCACTCTTGAATGCCTTGAAAAATGTCATCTTTCCGTCTTTTATTTTTCTAAAATATGTAATCAATAAGTGACTTTAATTACCGGAATGCTCTTCGCTTGCCTTTCCCCTACCGATTGCGCTTTACGGACTGTGTCCAATCCGTGCGTGACCCTTCTCACCAACCGACCTATCCCAGCGTGGCTCCTAGTGACGTCACACTCATACACTGCGGCTGACAAAGTCCTGCAGCTTGTCCTCTTTTCATTCGGCTTCACTCATAAACTAATTTCTGCAATATAACGCGAGCACTAATCAAAAATATTAAAACAAATCTGTCGGTTTACTACAGGAAGGGTGATACAATCGCTTCAGAAACCTTAGGGATTTTTCACTAGCCTCGGCAGTTATTCCATCTTTCTCGGTTTCCCGCTTTCACAAGCAAAATTTGACCCGCAAACTTTACTCTCAACTGATCAATGAACTATTCTAGTGCACTTTAGAATTCGTCAAATCTCAAAGTCGAAATTTTCTTTCATTCCTCAACACTCGTACCGACTTGTTGACCACGCTCGATCAACCTATTAAACCGACCAGATCACAACATCAAACAAGTGTCTCATACACTTTTCAACATACTCCGGAGTCTCTTGACCTCGTAGGGCCCGTCTCAACATCAACAACCACGTGGACAATTTTTCTGCACAAAGCGCTACACACATGTGAATTTCGACGACTTCCCTACTCTCACACTTTGGAGTAACACTCCTCTGATATCTTTGTTAACCCCCTAAAAATCCTCACAAACTTCTCAATTAATCTGCGGCAATAAGCTGTGCAAGCGCAAAACCCTAACTTCACTCATACCGTCACTAGAAACGCCAAAAACATTCTCACACCTCCGCGTCCTCCATTCGCAAGCTCCGAGATCCCGGGAGAGTCATTGGGGGCTTAGGGCATCATCATCCCTCCAACTTGTTTTATCAAAGAAAATTCTAACTTAACTCCGTCTATTGTTCGGATGGGGTCCCAAAGGGCTAAACCATCAATCTCTGCTACCATCTACTGATAACGCGTCCAGCCCTTATAAATTACCTGTACCTGGACACGTTGGAGGTCAGTGAACCTTTTAGCCAAGTCGGGATCTCCTCATCCTTGAATAGTCGGGTTACTCAGATCAATAATCAATAACTATTGTAATCGATAGTCAATACTCAATTAATAAATCAAACTAATACGTCAGAAATCAATAACAGTTTATATTTCGGCGCACCATAACCTTTCAGTCATGAATAACCACACCAGTTTATTAAAAGTTAGTGAATTTATTTCCCTATATTAACAAAGCTAGCACAATGTATATAAGTCTCAAAACCAAATGATATATGTATATGAACATTACTAGCTGTCCATAGCGGCGGAGGAAACGCAATCTACGCAAAATCTGGATAATGGTACATTCAGTTATGGCAATGCAAATCACTAATATGAGTAACTGTATTTGACTAATTTCATACATTGGCCAGCATAACAAGATTTCAAATTAGCATGGTGCATCGAATGAATACCTCAACTAACCTCTAATTAGCATTGGCATGTGGGGCTTCATGCAAAACGAAATTTAGTCAACACAAATTTGGAAAACTTCTAGCTTAGGCCCTATCAAAATAGCAGTTGGTACCTAAAAGGAAAAACACAATGCATAATACATTTATCCTTTCATATTTACCAAATACAATCAGCATTCAAGAAAGTCTTTGTCCCTCAGGTACCGGTTCAATCAGCATGGGGCAGGTTTTAAAGGGCAAAGTTAAGGGCAAGCTTCCTTGCAGCGGCAAGGAGAATGGGGCAAAGTTACTGCAGAGGCAAGACGGGGCAAATCAAAGTTAAAGTCTCTAGGGTGAGAATTTTTAAAGTCTCTTTCTCTGGAATAGAGAAAAGGGCATCAGGGTGTCGTCCAAAATGGAGTCTGGCAACTGGCTTCAAATTGGCATCAAGGAAAAATGGCTGACTTCTCTTTGTCCAGTGGGTTTAAGAAAGGAACATTCCAAATTCTGCAGGGTCTTCCATTGGAGGGTTCATAGGTTGGCTTTAAATTGTCCAATGAAAATTGTCTTTTTACTAGCGCTCATTTATGCATACATTGTCCTTGGAGCCTTGGAACACAAGTTGCAACATGGGTTGCCAATTATTTTGATATCTGTGCCTTCATTGTCCGCACCTGCAGAGACTGACCTTGTATCAAAGGGGATGAAACTGGCCTAGCACGAAACCTTGGAGATAAGTGTATTAGTCATCTCTGCTGGAAACATACAACTTCAAGCAAGAATATATGTTTCATTAGTTCAAGGAAAAGCCATGCAGTTAGAATTTGAGACCAGGCAACTAGGCCAAAGCCTCTACTAAATGTAAGCTAATCATAAAACAGTTTCAATAAGAAATCATGGCATACATTTGCAATTATGATGGATTACTACATTTTTTTCAATTCTTCATGATTAATAAAGCTCGTTTATAATGATGGCGAACTACCCCGAGGGCACATTTTCCCTCGTACATTATTTTCTTTACTAAAATCACACTACATTATACGATTTTAATTACAATGATATGTGAATATATGTTGTACCCTCTTTTTCTGCGTCATCAGTAGTATCCAACATTCCAGAACATGTAATGGGCAAGTTTTGGAACAATGAAAAGAACAACCATCTGCTATCTATCCAGTGCATGCTTTGTCATTTGTGGTGTTTATGTTACCCAAAAACCAGAAAGTGCACACAACAGTTGTTGCTACATATATGACTAACACATATCCTCTCTCATTTCCACACTGACTTGCATCTGGGTGTTGGACACATTGACTCCACATGTATACAAGCATATTTGCTATAATGCATCTTGTGATCTTCACACAGTGGGTCACCAACAATATTAGTGGCCAAAGCACACACATTTACCCATAGGCATTGAGTAATTGTACCTAGGTGTGTCACCTTGCTATCCTCTCCTGACGCCAAACATGCCTAATTTGTGTAATACATATATGTAGCGCACACGTTTGGCCATCTATTGCGTCAGTCAAGAGTGAAAATCCTGTACATCAAGTAGCAGATCATGATCCGCATTAGTATGATCTGTCACATGTGCCCATACACCGTCATGCACAAAGTGGGTGCAATCAACCTATCTCCGTATTGTCACAACTGTAATGTACCATTAAAATAGTAAAATGACCCAAACCCAGTTAATACAAGAATTTTTGCCACATACGCGTCAAAAAATTATGCACATGCCTAAAAAAAATACGCTTATCCCCTAAATATGGCGCATAATGCCCTGAAACAACCATTGGCCCTGAGCGGTATTTTCCACACTGTACCCCAGGAAATTGGTTAAGTTAGAAACAATTTTGAAACATATGGATGCGGGGTCAAATCTACACCTGTGCGTCAATAAAAAATGACACGCAGACTGTAAGTGTCATAATATTTTGACGCATTACAATAAAAACGCACCGCATTTTAGGCAGGAAGTTATGTAATAGGATATCCTGTTTACAGAATAGGTACAGTGGGTGTGCTTTCACTTTCACTTGGCAGTGTGTGATATTTCCTGACTGTGTGGCTGTGTTTCGATTTGTCTCTGTGCATTTAGTGATTTTGGCTCCAGTGGGGTCTCTTAATTGTCTTTTTGTGTATAAAAACTGTCTGTGGTATCCTGTCTGAGTGTTTTTGTGGTCATTTGTGTTGTCAACAATTGTCTTTGTTGTGTTGGGAGTCTGTTGTGGGTAGTAGTAGTTTGGGTATAGTGGGGCTCTGTTTGTAGTTTTTTGAATTTTTCCTGTCCTACTTTCGCTCTATTCTCCTTTGTTCCCCTTTATCCCCTATTTCTTTTTTGTACCATTATGTTGGGTAGGCCTCGTCTTGGCAGGATGGGAGAGGAGGAGCTGGGTGGGGTCATTTGGCTGGTGTGCCATTTCCTACCCCTGATGATTGAGGCAGGTGGTCGTGTGATCCAAGGGTATCACACTGAGGCACTGAGGCTCCGGTGGGCAAAGGTGTTGCATCATCTGCAGAGGGTATACAACACACAACAAAACGACCACCAGCTGAGGCACCGCTGGGCTGACCTTGTATTCAGGGAGCAAGATCTGCTGGACCACCTGGGGATTGTTATTGGTGGCCGTGTTGGTGAGTACAAAGCATGTTACTGTGCTCGTTTAAATGCTCTGCAGTGTCATTTGCTGATTTTTACAATGTCTGCCGGCAATGTTATAGAGCATGTGGAATGCTAGTGAAACATACAGGGCCCTATTTCTACTTTGTTAGCACCACAATTGCGAGCTGTTTGGAAGCAAGAGCTCCGCAAACTTACTAAATACATTTGTATTTAGTAAGTTTGCGCCACCTTTGTATCAAACAGCAACACAAATCTGGTGCAAAATATGTATAGATATAGGCCACAGTTGCCTGTGAGGTATAGAAATTTCCGTCATTTGTTGATGCAACAGCTAGGCTAACTTTATTAACACAACAGGAGCCTGAAAATTAGTGCAGGCTTCACATCAATTGATGATAGCAATGTGGTGCAAACATATGTTTCATGTGTGTTCAGTGAGTGTGTCAGGAAACCAATCATGGAAATCCCGAAAATATTTGGATTTATTGTGCCCCTCCATTCTTTTCGGATACATGTCTGATCTGGATTTGGACACATACCTAACAAGTTCTAGCTGCACTCAGCTAACATTTTAGATTGATAATTGGAGTTTGTAGTGCCACATTTAAATTAGGGATAGCAGGCAAAAGGTATGCACATGGGTTCATATCTCTATGGTTGGTGCAACTCATCATAGCTGTGCCACATCAAATGAAGAAACTGATACTGTCCCTGGCCCTCTGTAAATTGTACCTGTGTGTCTGAAATTGGTCATAGTCACAATGGCTGGTTGACTGATAAGGTAGTCCTCACGGAAAGTGGCTTTGGATGTCTCTCATGGATACACATGATGAGACTTATACACTTCATGATTTTGTCTGCGCACTAATGAAGGAGCATGTTTACCACCACATGATAGTTAGGGCCACTGCATGTGTGCAGATATGTGTGTATCACTCACTGGATTCCCTGGGTCTGTACATGTTTGCCATGGTATGTAGGATGCAGTATCATCAAGTTTGAGAGGCTTTACTTTCTGATGTAATCTTACACATAGTATTTGTCATTTGAATTGTTGTACAGTGCACAGAAATTGAGCACATTTCTCCCTTCCATGCCTCACAGGTGGACCGGCACCCTACACTTTTGGCGAGGTGGCTCGATTTCAGGACCCAGACATCTCCAGTAAGTGTTCATTTTCTTGTTATATGTTGTGTTTGCTGGTGATGTGTGATGGACTCCTGTGTTTTGGACACATAGCAAGGTGTGATGCGCTGGGCAATCATTTGTTTTGTTCCATGAGTTGAATATCATTTTATCACCATTTTTGAGTTGGCCAAATAGGGATGAGTCATGTGGATAAAACTAGATTCAGAAAAAGTGGCAGTGGACCATATTAGTGAATTAGTCAGCCAGTCAGACCCGAACTCTCCAAGAATAGGGATGCCAAAGTCTTACCCACAGACTTCTGCTTCCCTATTCACTAATGAACATGTTGAACTGTATGTTAAACTTCCGAGCCACATGTAGCTCTACATGTAGTGCAACAAGTATGTGGCACTTGAGTACAATGGCCTAGGTGTGCATGCAAATCATGGCCAGAGGTGTTCTTGCATCTCTCTGTTTGTTGTAAGTCATGGCTTACTGGCAGTAAAAGATGTGGACAAAGGTCTGCATTTCCAAGCATACGTGTTGATGGGATTGTCCAAGGGTTGGCTATCTCCTTTTTGGAGATCCTTCTTACCTGTGGGGTGTGTGCTGGGCCAAACCCATGTCCAGCTTTCCTAAGCTTCCTGGGTGTCCTTGTTGTTAGAAATTATTAATTGATTGTCCAACTCCCTCAGACACAGGCGTAGGGTTGTGAATAGTGTACCTAGGACTGATGATACACGTGTGGTACACAGTCATGTAAATCAGTAAATCACTTGTCTGAACCTAGGATACCCACTCACGATTAGCACATTCTTTCTATACTGGCAAGTCCATTTAAAACTCGCAGATCTTGTGGCCCTAGATTGCCATCCAGTACAATGAGATTTGTTTCCCTGGCAGTGGTGGAGGATACGTAGCATGATTTTTTGCTGACAACTGGCAGAACTATGATGCCAAAATCATGCCAGTTGTTTCCCATCTTGTAGGGTTTGGATGTGCTATGTGTGATAAGACCTTTGTAGGCTGGCTTGTCATGTACTTCCTCAGGGACAGTCAATGATCTGTATGATGATATGTACTGTTACAAGTACATTAGATGTATTGTCTGATTTACTTCTTGTGCCATTTCACACAATGCAGTACCTAATGTTTGATTTTCTATTTGTCTTAACAGCTGCAAATATGACTCCCATCCAGGTTAGGAAGTTTCAACGGCGGGCAATGCAATACCGCCACCTTCTTGATGTTGTGTCAGGGTACCGCAACATGGCCAGAAGATATCGCCATGAACGAGCCTCTGGAGCTTGGAGGGCATTTGCACAAGGGGGCCCTTCTGTGTCTACCACAACAGCACCACCACTACCACCCAGGTGGTACCAACAGCAGCTGAGACCTTTGTGGGACCATCAACTGCAACTGCTCCAGAACCAGTCACACCACCTCCTGCAGGGCAGCCTACAGCCATTGCTACAACACGGGCCCATACTTCCTTGGCTGGCACCCAGACCACCCCTGCCTCAGCCATTGACCCTGCTGCTTCTGCTCAGATGCAAAGGAACTTGGACTGTGTCCTACGTAAGATGACCAGACTGCAGCAGGAGGTGGTATAGGTCAACCAGCGGGTGCGTTCCATCAAGAAGACCCTGAGGTGGGCCGACCTGTAGACATCTAGACGGACATGGTTCACTCCCCTCCCTCCTCTTTCCTGGTTCTCACACTTTGTGGGTTTAGGGGGCTTAGTGTTAGGTTAGTATAGGCTGTTAGTTTAGTTAGTGGTAGTGGGTGGGGGTTTCTGAATATTTCTACTGTTGATTATTATGTTTGTGTTGGCAATGTTGCGGTTGTTGTGTTTAAAAAAAAACAATTAAAAAAATTTATAAAGAAAAAAATTACAAAAAAATATATATTTGTTTAGTATAGGATAGTATGTGTTTAGGTTAGTATCTGTTGTCCTCCATGTGTCCCGTCTTATAAGGAGGGTGGGGGGTTGATGTTTCGATCGTTTGGTTAAATGTGATAAGTAAGTTTAGCTTAGGTTAGTTAGGGACAGTTGTGGGTAATGAATAGTTAGAGTAGATTAGGTTAGGTAAGGTGTTTCCCTTAGTTTTCACTTCTGTTTTTACTGTTTAATAAATATCTATGTAACCCTTTACAGTATTTGTCAAATGCTTGTAGATCAGGGCCTTGGCATGAGTGAACAGTGTCTCTTTTGTATTAGAATTTGTGTCCTAAGCTGCAACCATATCCCAACTGAGCTGTCACATAAGCAGCTACCCCAAAGCAACTTAGCTAAGATTCGGCCATTCATTGCAACCACCAATCACGGTTACTATGGATCCCAAAGTGTGGTTATTTCATGATGCATGTTTTCAATGTCACATACTGTGCTTCCAGATTTCGTATTGGGGACACTGTGTTAAGTCTGACTGCAGTCTGATGTCCAAGGAAATCCTTATAAGGTGAGTGGTAGTATGCTCTCTTGTAGTATAGTGTACATAACTCACATAGATAATTTGTTACACTGTTCAACATGGTTACTTATTTGGATGTAAACTCATACACCTCCATTCATGCAGTTTGGTGTCTGTTAGCTTAAATTTGTGGCAAATATCACATACGTTAGTTTTGCATTGAAGCAACAATTTGAAGGCACTATTTTCTGGCTTAGACATCCCTTGAGGAAGCGTTATGGTGTATAGTTTCTATTTTCCTCAGAAATAACCCTCAGGAAGGGCAGATGATGGTACAATCCAGGCCACTGTGCATGGTTATCAGCCCACATTATTTCAGGACAGTTGAATTGACAATCTATAATAATAGACAGGAGGCAAACTTCACTGATCTACCGCACGGTTGATGTGTCACATTACACAGAGACAAAGTGGTTGTGTAAGTGCTATTTATTGAAGAGTGCTTTAATGCTATATGTGCATTGTCCATGATTGTGAGTCCATTATAGTGACATCTTCCATTGTGATCCTACACAAGTGCAAAAGGACATGTCATTGGACATGTTGGGGTGAAGTGTCAGACAGTGGAGAGGGATAGGATTTGCCAATGAGTTAGTGAGAGACAATCACAGGGCAGGTTGACAAGATAAACAGTGGCTTGCAGAACAGTGCTTGTGTACAGTTGTTGCAAGACTGGCATGTTACAAAGCACAGGACCTTGGTAATAGGTGGCCATGTGGCAGGGACTAGTGCTTCCAGGTACTCTTACGGGTGAAAGTGATCTGTCCCTGGTCTTCATCTTCTGATGTGTGTGTTGCCTCCTCTGCCCTTGGTGGTGGTGGTTGTGAAGGGGCAACACACACCTCAGTATGTGTAGACATGGAGTCAGACATCCCAGTAGCTGCTAACTGTGTGAATCTTAAGGTCAGTACTGCAGCAAGGAGGATCTGCTGGTTCTTAAGAATAGCAGTCACATCACGGTGGTAGGCAGCCAGGTCGGCCCTGAGGGGTTCAATGTTGCATTCGTGCACGCGTTGATAGGATTGCTGTTGTAGGTGTTGGGTCAACTGTATTACGGCTGTGCTGATTTCCTTCAGCCTTTTTTCTACTTCCTGCAAGATAGTTGTTTGCCCTTGCATGGCTGCTGCCTGTTCTTCAGGTGACATCATGCACAAACGCACCCCCTCTAGGCTGGCTGCCATAGTTTGCATCCCAACCTGCACCTCCTAGGCCAGCTCCCTCTGTACTCCAACTACAGTTCTCTCAAAGTTGGTGCCAGTGTCATCTGAGTCATCAGCAGTTTTGGAGCTGGCAGGTCGCACAATAGGGGTTGTGGGTGGGTCCTCTGTGATGGTTGCTAGTTCTGTGCTCCTCCTTGTGACTGAAGGTGGGGTCCTGAGGGTTTCAAGGACCTCTTGGAGGGTCTGCTGACTGATGTTTGTCAGCTCGTCATCCATGTCATCAGGGTAGTCCTGGACAGGCATATCCACAGGAGATCCATCATCCTCTGCAATGAAATACGGTACAATTAGTGTGTCTGTGTTGTGGCATTTGTAATGTGACATGCCTGCCTTGCGATTATTTTCACATTGTGATCTTGGTTCCTGTTCATTGTTCCTGTCTCTCAGATTGCCATTCTCCCAGGCCTATGCGCCACCTGCATGTCACATGTATTGTGGTCAGTTTGTGGACTTGTCAGCATCACATCCTCTAGGTATGTGATGGGCCAAATTGTGAATGGCCACCTTCTTGTCCTACACAACCCTCTATCTACTTCCATTCTCATGGTGAGGCCTTTCACTGGCTGTGGGTGCTCTGATGGCACTAGCACCACACTTAACAATCTGGACCTGTCCCAGTCTCTGATCTTTCACATCCACCTATATGTAGTTGAAATGTAGCAGATACTATGTATACCAATGTTATGGCACAATATGGATGTCAGCATTGGTAATGTGTACTGCTGATGTTGGCGAATGTGTGGTACATTAGATTGCCCTGATAGTCGTAGCAGTGTCCTATTTCCTCCTCTGACTGTACAGGTGTATATCTGTGACCAGGTACATGTGTCCTCCACCTCAGTAGTGTTGTCCGAGCAGTATGACATTTGGGATGTTGCATTGTGACCCAGGCACAGGGTGGACCCTGACATATGCAGCATGGGTATGACATTAGTGCTGTGTACCTCCTAATGTTACTGACATTTGCTAATGTTTGCGGCAACTGTGGACATTCACATTTGACAGGACTGGAACATTTGTCTCTTTTCAGGGGATTGTTAACGTTGTCATTCTGAACCTTCTAATTTGGGTGTTTTAGATCCATGCGGACGTTACTGCCACTAGCTACTTGACCAGCACACACATCGGAGGTGGTAGTGGCAACTGTTGTCAATGTTACATTCCACTTGTACGTATGGCCAGAGGTTGTTAATTGGGCCCTAGTTAATGTAGGAAGTATATTGGCTGACGTGTTACGGGATTCCAGTTTGACATTGTGCCCTTCCGTCCTGGCCTGGCCTTACCTTTGCAACATCCTGGGCATGGCAGCATACCCCCATGCAAAGGTTGTTGGTGTTGTGTAGTGGTGTGCCCCAGGTTTCCTCTGAATGGGCCATTCCCTCGTGCCGTGCCCCTTTACCCATGTCACTCCCTGAATATCATGACTTACATGCATTGTGTAGTAAGTATCCCCCCGCTAGCAGTTAACATTTGTGCATTTTAATTCCCCATGCAACTTACCCTGCATGTGTGTTGTCTCCTGGTAGTCTGCACTGTCTTGTCCTTGAATCCCTCAGGGATGACGGCTGCCACCATCTGCTCCATGTGGTCCAGGGCCTCCTGGTGTGCTGGACTCCCACCTCCAGTCTGAAGTGCTGCCTTCCTATTTCTGGCCATCTTTTCCTTGGTCCTGCGCTTGCAGTCATGCCGGCGTTTCTTGCACTCAATGACTGTTCTGCGTACTTCTGCCACACTGTTAATCTTGTCTCTCTCCTACTGATTGGCAACTTTGAGGTGACAAACAGTTGGTGCTGGTGTTCTGTCACCTCTTTCACCAGAATTTCCTGCTCCTCTGCACTGAAGCGACACTTTATTTTCTTCTTCTCCCTGTCCTGGGTCTTGTGTGGGTCCTCCTGGCTGGTTCCTGATCTGTTGTCATCTTCCTGGGGTCTGTGCAAGCACCTGGGATCCATTTTGGCTCTCCTCTGCAAAAATTGCTGTGTTTGCGGCGAATTTTGATGCAATCGCGTCAAAAAATGCCCCATATCCGCTTTGCGGTGTCGTTAATTGTCTCACAGTCATTTCCGCTCGTTAACGTTGTTTTCCTTTACGACGTGACGCTGTGGTGTGCGTCAGAGAAAATGACTCACACCTGTGGTTTGTACCGCCGTGTGTCAAAGTATAAATTTGACGCCCGCACGGCGCAAATAAATGGCGTTAGCCGGCGGTAATATTTTTGACGCAAAACTGCGTCGGTGCAGTTTTGCATCAAAAAGTATAAATATGGGCCACCATATGTTGATGGACGATGATGATATGTGATACCCTCTGACACAGAAGCAGGTAGCTGTGTACACATGTGACAGTTCCTTGCATTCATTGCCTCATCTTACTCGTATATCAATTTAGTATATATACATTTGCTGAACAATCTCATCTAGACTCATCTAAGTGTAGGTCTTTCTCATCCAACCTAAAAAGATTAGTTTGTGGAATAACCCTAGAAGTTAATTTCTCTATTGGATTAGTGGGTTAAAACACTGCTACTAGAAATATTATGAATATTACAAATGAAATGAGTAATAAAGCACCTATTACGTTTCTACATATATTTCTCTGATATGACTGTGTTATGGCTCTAGAATCAGGCCTTTATCTTTTTAAATATATACAGCAGCAACAGCAAGTTTTAATTTATTGATTGCCCCAATGCGATTAACAAACAAAGCTCAGATGTTCAAAGTTCATTTATCATTAAAGCATAACAATCTTTGTGAGGCTTCCTTAACTCTGCTCCATGTTCTTTAAAATGACAACCATCTTTCTCCCTCTGGGGCCAAGGTGTTTTTCTAAATTCTTGATTTCAATCAATATAAAAGTCTTTAATATGTGCACAAACTACATTTCCAGATGACAATGAAATTTCCAAATACAGCTCAATCACAATGTCCAATTCACAGAGACTCAGTTGAACCAGTATGCTGATGCCAACATTCCCAGAATTCTTGCATTGCGTAATTTGCAAAATAGGTATTTTCAGGTGAAGAAAATCTGTGACTCGATACTCTTGTTCTTTTTTACTCTCTCTGTTTTACACCACCGTCTTCGCTTTCGCTCGGATCAGAACTCTCAGTCTCCCCAGCAATTGTTGATGGTACATGTTCTGTAGGCAAGCTCACTTTTTTAATTTTTAAGTTTCCTGGCATCTGGGCCTATAGTCTCCAGCTTCCACTCACTCTTTTCTAGCACTAATCCCTTCCCGAGGTCTAATTCTGAATCTGACTCCTGCACCTCAGGACAAGCTTCTACTGTTTCTGGTTCAGAGTCAGACGTGACTTGCTCTGGACCCTCTATTTCTTGATCGAGTGCTGTCTCAAGCTCCCGGGACAGCCACTGTACACGATGACCAAAAAGTACCTCAATCCGTTACACATAGGCATCTCAATGAAATCCATGTGTATTCTACTGAAAGGTCTTCCTGATCTCCCCATGTGGTTTAATGTAACTGCAGACCTCTTCCTAATGTTATCCTAATGACACACAGATTGAACCAAGTTTGTCTGAACCTCATTACCATAACGTCCTTACCAATATGAGGTCATGAAAATGTTGAACCATAGGGGGTAACAAGCTATTTGGCAACACTGGTCTTTCATCCACTGAAACTCAAATGTCGTTATCTCTCTTGACACTAACTGCTCTAACCCAACCTTCCTGTTCCTCCTTAGCCACCTCTTCTTGTAACCTTTTCACCTCATCCCAACTGTCAGCCATTCTCAACAAGAGGTTAACGTTAGTCTCATCCATTCCCTTGTTTGTGAATTCCCCACTTAATGTACAGACATTGTGTGTACAGTACTTTGTAATCTTGTCAGTGTGCCTATTTCCCACAGTCACCTGGTCATCTCCAGAGCGGATTGCAGGACACTTGACCACTGCAAACTGCTCAGGCATTTGGAGTGCATCAAGGAGATTCTTCACTTGTTCCAGATTGGAGATCTCTGAGACCCCAGTTGCTCAAAGTCATAAACAATGCCAAAGCCTTACTGGCTATTGGTAAAGAATGTCACTTTCAGTTGATCAGAGACAAAACATGCTGTTGTAAGAGCAATCAATTCAGCTACTTGGGCAGAAAATATTCCTTGAAGCTGTGAAGCTTCAACAACTCTAGACAGAATGCAGACAGCATAAGCTGCTTTCAGACTTCCGCTGCTGTCACTCAAACACAAACCATCAACATAACAAACAATTAGATTCAGGCAATGGTTTGTCCCATAGGTATGGTCTTGCTCTGGTTCATACTTCAGTGATGTTAAGGCAATCATGGTCTCCTTCACAATCTTCAATTGACCCTTGGCCCACCATTGGCAATAGGATAGCAGGATTCAAAATTCCACAGCATTTGACTGTTACATTCTCTGTGGTGAGGATCACCTGCTCATACTTTGTGAGTCTACCTCAGTGAAGATATTGAGTGCACAATTAATGGATGATCTATAACAATGTTTTCACACCTCCCAATTGCAGAATGAACTGCAGCTACTGCTTTGAGGCAGCCAGACAAAGCAGATGCAACAGGATCTAACAAAGCAGAAAAATATGCCACAGTCTCTTGGCATTACATTGCGATTGTGTCAGCAGTGAGAGAGCACAGCCCTCCCTCTCACCGCAAAAAAGTGCAAAGGATTTGTTATAATAAGACATTCCTAGGGCCAGGGCATGACAGAAACCATCTCTCAGTTCAAGGAATGTAACAAGGCACTTGTTGCCCCATGATACCGGATCAGGCACATCTTTGTGCGTCAGCCTCTGTAAAGGTTTAGCCACTAGGGAAAAGTTGGGTATCCATTGTCTACAGTAGCCCATCCTTCCCAATAACATCCTGACTTCTCTCTGTGTAGCTGGTGGACCCATTTTCAGTATTGCTGAAATCTTCTCTTGCAACACCTTTCTCACTCCTTTTCAATATGATATCCAAAGTATTGAACCAGTTTTTGACAATACCGCAATTTTCCAGGGGACATTTTATGTCCATTCTCAGCCAAGTGGTTCAACAATGCAATAGTATCCTGTTTGCAAGCTTCTTGAGTATTCAGCACCACCATAAGGTTGTCGATGTACTGAATCAAGACTGGGTTGTTAGGCATAATCAAGATTCCAGATTTTTCTTTGGAATCTGATTAGAGATCAATGGAGACTATACCCTTGTGGGACACAACACCACATCAAAGCCCTGTTTCTGAGCCGGAACGTAAAAAGGAACTGCTGGACCTCATGCAAGGTATTGAAAAAAAGGCTTGTCAATGACAGTGAACCACTCAGCCTGAGGTAGAATATGAAACAATGTCACAGCTGAATTCGGTACCACAGGGCAACAGGGAACAACAATATTGTCTATTTTTGTCAAATCTTGAAAAATCCTGTACTTTTCATATAGTTTCTGAAGACCCATGGATAGGAGAGTTACAAGGACTTCCCATTATCTCCTTCTAAATCATTGACGTGATTACGGGAGTTATTCCAGCAAGCATGTCAAGGGACAAGTCATACTGTTGAGTCCATGGGAACTTAACATTTGATTTAACAGTCATTCAGACAGTTTCTACATCTTTAACTAGTCTGATTTCTTTTCCTAAAAATCCAGTACTTCATGCTTAACAATTTCTCTTAAATCCAGGGGCAAAACATCAATTGTCAACAAAGTCAAAAGTCTGCAATATGTTTCTTTCTTCATCACTTTAAAAACACCATCCCCATCTTGAGTATGAACCTCTATTCATGCTGGAGTACAATAGGTCACACAATTTAATTTCACCAACAAGTCCCTTTCCAAGAGGTTTACTGAACTGCGGTCACAAAATAGGAACTTATGATTGTCATCAAATGATCCTATTTTCATCAAAATCATGGAAGGCTCCTGAACCATCATTTGTTTATTTTCCACCAAACAACTTGGACTGTTTTTCCAGAGAGAGTTAGATTAGGAACTTCGCTGTTCTCAGAGTAGAACAGGTAGCACTGGTGTCAACCAAAATAACACCGGGTGGCCATCTTCTTCACTTTCAGTGAATGGTCCACTATTTTCTACCTATAAGGCTGCGCCAAGCATGCAGTCTTCCTCTGCTTTCAGGCACCATCAGGCTGACTGATGAGATCCATTTCTTTTGCCTCTGTCAAACAAAAGAAACTATTAAAATGGATTGTTATCCTGTACCCCATTTATATTAATCCTCATACCCTAATTCACGTTGTGGCATAATCCAACAGCATTCTGCTGTGGCAATGGGGGTTGAGAATTTGCATTGTCGGAGCTCGGGCACATTGAAATTCTAAGTCCTGGGCATTTGGACTTCCTGCATCTGGTTAAAATTATTCTTTTGAGAGGGAACAAACCCTGCATTTTGGACTTGATTGGCAGGATTTAAACGACATTCCCGCTTCCAGTGTACCAGCTTATTGCAAAAATTAGAAGAAGTTGACCTTTTTATGCTATTTACATCCATTCCTGTACTACAGTCTATTGGGACACCTCAACCTCTATCTTGTGTTGGATGTTGATGTACACCTTGCATTGCACCTGCATTACTCACAGCTATGGGCATTTGGCTAGTTCTCTGAGCTGCCTTAATTTGGCTAGCAACAGTTTTTCTTTAAGCTTTCTCTCTTTCATTTCTATTTTATTGTGGGAGTATTTTGTATAACGCAAAATCTAATTAATAGACTTGTTCTACCAACAGATCAAATGCTGCTGAATCATCGAGCTAATCTCTGACCTCAAACCTGTCACCAACCCCTGACACAAAATGTTCCATATCCTTTGACTCCAAAGTCTCCATACCACATGCCAGTGGTTTTCAAATTTGTTAATGCCGTGCCCCCCCAGTGGGGAAACATAAATCATCTGGCCCTCCTTCAGAATTTTTCATAACAATTCTATTAAGTTGGCAATGTTTAAATAAGTTAGGACTTATTTAAACATTGCATTTATGCTCCTATACCTTTTTACAAATGCAATAAACATTTTTATACTGAAAACAAGGCACTATTATATGCATATACTTTCCTTTGGCCAGAGCCTGGGGCCCCCTCTGTGACCACTTGAGGCCCCCCTAGGTGGGCCGTCCCCCGAGTTTGAAAACCCCTGCACTATATTGTTTGAACTCCTACAGCACTCTCTCATAATAGGCATGTTTTGACTCCTTTGGTTCTGTAGTCGTCCTGTCAATTTTAACCCAATCAGCATCCTGAGGAGGCACTTTCCCTTTCAGGTACATTACGGCTTAATGATATTTTTTCATAACCAATGGTGAAAGACCCTTAGGTACTGTATTTCTAGATGGTTCCTTTTCAGGCCAATGAACAAAATTTTACATTGCGCCAATAAATCACTCAGAACAACAATGTCAAACAATGTGTTACAATCAACCCCAACACCTGCAAGATTTTCACAAACCTTTCAACCTGTTTATATCATTCAACTGGCTTCTCTTTGAAATTTGGGAAATAATTGGTAAATGATGCAAGATCACGCCTGGTCCGTGGTACTTGACATAATGTCCACCAGGCACTTCTCTCAAAGGGAAAGCTTCAACACTTCCCTCTGCTCCAACCGGAGACAGTTCACCTGAAGCTTTCTTCACCAATTTCTTTTTCAAACATTTGGTCTCCCACACATCCAATTCATTCAATTTCCTAATGTTATGAATCAGTACTTTCATCTGGGTTTTTAATGTTGGTGTTCTCATTTCAGAAATATTTTTGTCACTAAAATACACTTGATAGCTTCTCCACAAGTTTTTTGTTTTGTTTAGGTCTACCTTATATTTTTGGGCCAATTCTGCCAGCATATCATGAAATTGGCTCTCTTGTTTGGTAATGTTTCTACACGTGAAAGTGAGCTAATTTTCCTGATATGTCTAGCCTATCCAAACAAAGATTTCCAACAATGATTGCGTCCAATTCTGCCATTAATTTTCTCACATCTAAAGTCCTCTCCCTTGGGGGTAATGAAGCAGTCCCTCACTCACCTCTGTAATTGTACTCTTCTTAGATGGGGGTTAAAGAATTGTACCCATTCATCTATTTGCTTGGCACTAACAGATCGTACAACCACAGGATTTTTTGGGGTGGAATAATTTCCCTGGGCACTATTTCTCAGATTCAAAGGTGGTTCCCATGCGAGAGTAGTATGAGTAGGCATCTTTTGGTAAGAACCTATTGGGGCAAATCCTGACAGTTTCATGGTCGTATCTGCACTTTACCATCATAGAGTACTAGCATGAGTTAGAATTAAAGGAACAAAGTCCCTGACACTGAAAACATTTGGAACTTTTTGGAACTTTTCTCTGCCTTTGAACATTACCAGGTACAGTCAGAGTGTAAGTATTTCTCCCAAGACCTTCTGTCTTGTACATAGGAACCACTGAACCAATAGTAACTTGAACTGTAAGAGCATCCACAGTACTCAATGTAGGATCAATGGGTGCATATTTTCCTTGTCCTCCACTCTAAAACTCATAGGGCACTCTAGTGGAAGGGACTCCTACCATAGTAGGGGTCATTTTGGTTAGAGCAGTCTCAATAGCAACTCGGCCACTACCCCCAACATTCTGATTTCCACTTCCATGTCTATTTTCATTATATGGGGGTGGATGTTCAGAAGAAACACATCCAGAAGACTATCAACAGAATCCCCATCACTATCCATGCTCTTGTCATCAGGCTCCCTTGGTTTCTTTTCCTCTGCTTTTATGTTATTTTCCTTTCCTCTGCCCCGTCAGTCAAATCAGTAGTCAGAGCTGGGTAGGGTACAGTTTGACTCTCTCTATCAGGCCTATTCTTCACCTTCTTTGCTCAGCATCCAATCTAGCATCTGCTTAACTCTGCACAGCTTTCTTTACCTTGGTTTGGTATTTCTCTCTTTCTTTTGCATAGTAGCACATTCCCAAGCATTAAGTGCTTCACATTCTATGGGTCTAGGAGGTGACTGCATTTTATATTGCACCCTCCTCAAAGTCTCGATAATTCATACGTTAAATGTGCCATAGTGAGGGAATCTCCATGGACCATCCTTTACTGTGATCTTGTACCATTGACCAAGCAAACCACACATATGGGGCCCTACATTAGTCACCATATAATGACCTGGAGTACCTTCAGGAGGCACAACTTCTCCCATCCTACTGGGGATATAAACGTCTCCTCTAAACATGTCTTGTGTGATTTAAAACATTTCATTTTTACAAACTTTTTGCAGTAATTCAATTCAGTTCGAAAAAGCGCTGCATGCACAATCCTTTGCTCCGCCACAAACACCAATCACAATGTGGCATCTTCTGACATTGTCCACCAATGGCAACCCAATACTAAGCCAACCGATCTATACCAGCATGGCACACAGCTTCCCCTTTTCTAGAATCTGCACGCACTCAGGCTCAGAAGCATCACATGCATGCAAAATACACTGCAAAAACCTTTGCCTCCTTTACTAAAGAATTAACATTTTCAATCACACAAGAAGATTTGCAACCACTTCCAATGAGACCTCGATCTGTGGGGTAACATCTAAATCAGTACAGTTTCTTTCAGGTGTAATAAGATCAACTAAACCTGCTCTCTCACATTCTCACAAAGTGAACTTCTAGTTTAACCATGCCAATGATGATGTCCCACAATTACCACAAATACTCCGCAAGCAATATAATATGGTGTGTTCAGCATCTTTTAAACTATCCTGGAATCTTAGGCCTCGTCAGACCCGATAACCAAACGTCTTTGCAAAACACCATCTGATTTCACAATTACCGCAATCTAACCATGAGCTGCAGCACTTTGTATCCCTGTTAATTGTTTATACTCACTAGTCCGCCGCCAGACCAACTCTCTTCCGCTCTTCTGCAACTTAGTCGATTTTCCACCTCTGAGCATGGACACTAGTAATTGGGCTCTTGGGACTGCCTACTCTAGAACACGGTTCCAGTTCTCTCCACTTCTAAAAGAGAACCTTATTCTGCTACCATCTGATTAAGCCCAGGGCCCTTCCTTTATTTCTTTAGTTTGATGAATGTTTTCTTCTCAGTTCCGAGGGGTAGACAGTAACAATTATCAAATCATTTAAACAATTTCTGCGAAACCCAAATGTCACACAATAAAATTCAGAATCAAATTAGAGATTCAAAGGGGTTTTATTACTCAAGTCAATGTTACATAAATGATTCTCAAAACCATAGTATAGATATATAAAATAACCAAAGGAGAATTAAAGCGCCGTACAATATTAAACTTACTCACCATGTACAAGATCAAGACTTTGATTGCCACAATACAAAAAATATGAAAAAGCATATGGTTCTTTGTCTCTAGAACCAAGTTCTTCCGAGAAACCATTCAAACTAAAATGCAAACTATTCTAATTCTAAGAGAGTATTGAAGAAAGGGTCTGCAAACAGAAATTCTGTAGAATATTCTTTTAAGATAGATGTGGTGGTATAAAGCCACATAGAAAATATGAGGTCTGTACTTCAGAAAGGTCAGTTCAGTTTAAGGGGTGAAAGGAATCTGCTCCCTCTCACTAACTAAACATTCTTTTTCAAAGTTTCTGAAGATGATGACATCACAGTAGAAGCTTCTTAAATGAACTCCCAAGTAATTTTAAATGGAAGTTACAACTTTTCAGAGACCTCGTACATTCGATTTTGCTACTCTTTAGTCTCTGCTAAATCAAAAAGGTTATAGCTGCCAACTTCCAGAATACTCTTCTTCACCCTTGCAAAGCTCATTGCAGCTTCTCACAGGCTTTCTTATCTTTCTCACACAATAAGCTTCTTGTTAACTAAATCCATCTTGGCTTCTAAGACCTGCAACATGGAGAGAAAACTTTTAAGAAAACAAACTCCACATTGAAAGTTAACTGTGAAAAGAAAAAATATCCGTGTAGGCCTTTACTCCAGCCAAGTAAATAAAACATAAATATAGTTTCAGAAGAAATGCATTCTAAGCATTGCATGTAAGAATATACTAAATGATTATGGAGAATAATACTTTCAAGCCGTTAGTTTAAAATAGACATAAATGAAATTCTACTTAAATGTAATATCCAATAGTTCACTCCACCCATAATCTTTGCAGTGCAGTAATTATATAAAAGGACTTCATCATGTTATACAATACGTGACCTCCAAATTGCGACCACCAGAAAGTGACCACCCTTTCACACTCTTATTTCAGAGACATAGTGGCACAGCGAAGCAACGCTGTTTCACCAGTATCTCAGCATTTCCTTCACAGCTGGACAAATGTGATCTGATACTATTTACCTCTTTACACTTTTTGCACAGGGAAGAAAGCAACAGCTAATAAGATGCATTATTTTAGGAATGTTAACACAGCTGAGCAGGCACAACTTATAAGATCTAATAAATCACAAAAATAATCGAGTTAATGGAAAATCCCAAGTTTATCTAATTAGTGGAAAAATATCGAAACCTGGGCAAGTAGTTTGAAAAATACATCTTACTGCAACTCTACATTGTTATGGAATTGTTTGTCTTAAAGTATACCCCACTTATGAAAGGTTGTCTCTGTCAATGTCAGAAAACCTTCAAGTGAACTATTTGCATGAACAGAAAGACAACATTTAAGTGCCCCTCAAAGCTCAATAAAATTATGTGCACTATTTGGTTCTTCAAATTGCTGGACCTTTTGAAAGCAAACAGTAGAAGATGGACCTTCCTGTCACTCAAATTCACAATACACAAGTGTTTCCCCACAATTGCTATAGTAAATTCTTCCTGTCCAATGTCCTTTTGAAAGCCAATTTTACTTTGTGTGTGGATAAGATCTTGCTATCACTTTGTTTCCCAGTGTTACTGCCTATTTGATGTACTCAGGAAAGAGATGTTGTCTTAGAGACTTCAAGGGGACGACCGGAAGTCCAAACATGCATTTCTGTCCTTTATGGTCTCATGTTCTTGAGAGTAAACATGTTACGTTTCCGAGAGGATATCAAAGAAGTATTGCTTTAATGTTTGACACTAAACTGCTTGTAGGTAGTGGTAACTAACACTGATAAGCTGCAAGCATGGCTTCTGATAATCAATATCTGCTTCTGTTTCACCACAGCATATCCACTCTGCAGTATTACCACCTCATTTTCTTGTCTCCCTGTTACCTTTGTGTGGCTGAATATATCAATTGCAGGTCTAACATTAGCAGAAGTAACCTTTCAGTACTGATGTATAATGTGACAGAAACTCGTAAAAAACAGAAGACTTGTTTTTAGCCATGCCAATATACAGTTGCTGATGAATGATTGATCCCTCGTACTTATATTTTTTATTCATTGTCTGCTTCCAATCGAGTACTGTTCAGTTAGGTCAGTGACGCCCAGTGATACAAAAGGAGCTACCCAGGAATCCAGATAAATGCGTATTCACATGGGCGTAGCTACCATTGGGGCAGCAGGTGTGCTGTTAGCAGGGCACAGAGCCCTGAGAGACCCAGGGAAATCTAAAAATAGCAGTATTTTATCACCCTAACGAAAGAAGCCAAATCCCTTGCTTGCGCCATGGTCCATTTCATCCTTGCTAGACAACTGCATGTTCATGGTGTTAGTGATTGAGGATCACACAGTCTCTGCATTATAAATCCCAGATTCTTATCAGAAAAATATATTTAATATTTTCATATGATTAACATGGGGTTGGTGAGTGAACAAACTATTTACATTTCTTGTTTACATGTCTTGCTATTGAAAACTTGTGGTTTAAACTTCTGGATTGTTTTTAATAGTCATAACAAACTTTGTCAACATAAATTATGAACATGAAACATGTTGACCCTTCACAATGTGAATAAACATGTCTGCCTTTTATTCTGTAACACAGGTGACGTGAATAAACTGCTAATCACAACTCAGAAGCAAGTTCACTTGTGTTGTTCAATAGTTGAACTATAAATGTAGTACTAGCACAACTTATCACCATTGCTATTTCACTACATCAGGCTGATAATCTATGGATACACTGGTAGGTTCAGTGAGTGCATTCCTATACTCGGACATCCAGTTCTACAGATACCAATGATAATACTGTGGCAGTGAGGTAAAGACTTGACCTGTGCTCCAATGGAGTGTCTATGTAGAATCCAGTTCTTAATTTTTAAAAGAACGTGTTCTGGTGCCCAAAGCGGTGTTATTGAATTTGGCGTGCCGAATACCAATGCTGCATAGTCTTGAATCCACCTCATGCCCCTATAAACCACTACTAGAAACTCCATGCCCCTTTATCCCACTCTTGGAGGCTCTTGCTTACTCCATTTTTTACAGTTTTTCAATCGTTCTCTTCTTTCTTCTTAACCCTTTGGGTGTTTCCCTCTCTTGCTCTTGAAAATAAAATTGCCTGATGAGAACAAATAAGTGTTGGTCCCCAAAAATGATTGCCAGTGGGCCCCACTAACATACACAAGCACAAATTAGGCTTTGATGGAATCCAGTTCTATTTTTTTGTCAGCCATTTTGTCAGCACACAGCCTCCACATGTTCGTAAACGTGTGACGAATAGCACTCCGGAAGGATAGTAACTTTGATCCAGACACCCAGCTGTTTGAATGTTTAATAGTGCACTTCGCCCAAGGTAAAATATATTTGAATGTAATTGTCTTGTAGCCCAAGCCGGGGTTACTTCCTGATAGTGTTGTTATGAAGGCACGTCCAGTAAACGTTTTTGGAGAGATTATAGTGAGAGTGAATTCTGATCGAGCTGTGTCATCTGATACTGAACAGAAGACTTGCCAGAGAATGTTCTACTTGGAGTTCTACAGTATGGTCACTGTAGGTACAGTCCAAAATCTGTAGTGCTTTTGAGTAAATCCAGTTGTTCCCATCTAAGACCGGACCATTCATTTATGCCTTTTTGTATGGAGCAGTGAGCTCACTGCAGTACATGAAGGTTCCAAGGTTGTGAGGGAAGGAGGAGTTTCTAATTGTTCTTGGCACTCACTTTGGCCCTGGTAATCTCACTGAGCCACTGAAAACGTTCTGGTGTGAAACATGATCGTATCAGCAAAATATTCTCACTCAATAGCTAGGTGTAATGACAAATCCTTTACCTGCTTTGTGGCTGGAACAAGATCTGTGAAAACCCCTAGAAGCCTCTATGCCCTTGCATACTTTATCTCATAATAATAAGGACAGGGTTCTCCTGAGAAGGGCAAAAGAATCTGGAGGAAAAATCCAGCATAGCAGAAAATAATATCCAGGGCAAGGTGTTGCTATTCAGCAATCCAAAACAAAATAAAGGAAATCCAATGTAAGCTGAAGGAAATGCAAGACTGTGTGTTCAGGGGGTGGTAGTTCAAGGGGGAGAAATCATGGAAATGAAATGGCAGTGCACGGAAAAGGTAGAAAGTGCACATCTGACAACACAGAATTTCATAGTTCAAAAAAGGAGGAAATATTAAAACAAGGGTAGAAAGAATATGCCAAAAAAGTATCACAACTGCATTGTAGTGGAGCTGGATGACTTTTAGAGGTCTGGAGAAACAGAGGGCAGGGCCTAGACCATAGTAACATGGAAGAGCAGCCATCTTTATCAGTTCAATTCTACAGGTAATGGTGATTAGGTGACCATTTGGAATGGCATTTAGGGAGCAGTTCCTGGCATAGAATTAAGTTGGTTGGTGGAATGCAAGAGAGCAGCACTATTATCAACTGTAAAACACACCCACACATTCTTAGTGCTTGGCCAACCCATCTCCTGTGATACCCAGCAAGTCGCTGCATCGCCAGTGAAGACATTCCATGCTGCCTTTGCTACCCAAGGGTTGGAAGAGCAAGAAAAAAACACAATATCATAGTGACAAAGAGGAAGGACACTCCTGTTGATGCTGTAAAATGAGTGAAACAACCTGCGTTATCCAGTAGCGGTGTATTGACAGGGCAGCAGATATGGTACAATTAGTCTTCATATTCACATTTCAGCATTCTCTTCAGTCAGGGCAAACAATATCAATTTATATTGGAAGCAACTGAAACGGAAAAGTAGTGAGAGTGCGTAGCTTAAAAATATATTTTATAGATGTGAAATGCTTACATTTGACGATGCAAATTAATAAATTAAGATGTGTTAATAAACGTGAAGATTTATTCGCTTGTGAATACTAATGCTGAATAACAGAAAATAATCTTTAATTATATGTATTACCATGATTAAAACTGTTTTCATTAGAACTCATATATCTTAAGTTAGCATGAGTCGCGAACTGGCTGTGTAACTCTCATTTAAAAGTGTATTTTTCTGCTTCTCCAGTGTGCGGACTTGCAAACGACCATGACACAGCTATTGTTCTTCTCTGCATTTGTTAGACACATTAAGGAATTTTCCCATCCGCATGTTAGTAGCTTCTAATATAAAACTGTGAGGTTTGAAACAAAAATGGACACTTCCAAGGACACTAAAGCAAGGAGAAGAGAACTCTTGACCCGAGACATGTGCCAAGATGGTGAAGTAACCCCGGATATGCCACCTACGAAAAACGTCAATTATGAAGACCAATTAGGAGTTAGAGAAATATCGTGAAATGACAAATGCATTACTTAATGTATAATTTGATTGGTTACCGATAGTGGGGTGTAGTGACTAACCAATAGAATTTTGGGGGAATTTATCACGGAAAAGGGGATAAAAATTCATGACACGAGAGACGAGACACATTAGGCAGGGGATGATATTGATTGCATCCAGAAACTCTGTCACTCTATTTGGTGATTTGAGACTTAAAAAACAACCTTGTCCATAGATTGCCCCGTTAACTTTCCTCTTAAGGGAAAGTGTTCCTTGCTTCCAACTTAGATAGACTGACAGTGACTCTACTGATGTCCTGAAGACGAAGACTGATCCTGAATGCTGACCTATCTCGAGGAGGGTAATTATTTGCTAACGGAATCCTTTGCCTTTCTTTCTAGGTACCAACTGCTGTATGTTTAATTAGATAATAGTTAGATGTTTTCCAAATTGATATTCTAAATTGTTTCGCATGAAGCCCAACATGCTAATGCTAATTTGAGGTTAGATGTGGTGTTCATTTGACTGACGGAATTGACGTGACTGACATATAGCTATGCTGAACTGATATCTTGTAAATTATTATGCACCATGATCTATTCTTTACTAACGTATCTATCTTAATGATCCTGATCATCGCATTGTTGAAAGCTTATTGTAGTTGCCATTTTTGTGATTATGCTCTTATGCTTTATGGTTTTAAAATTAATACGTTTATTATTAGATTGTAATCAATAGGGAATAAATTCACAAAATCTTTCTTCAAAGTGTGGTTATTTTGAGTCTGAGAACTAATGAATGCGCCGAGGGTTCATTAATGGTCTTTGTGAAATAAATTCTGATGCTGACTATCATAATACTATTGATTAATGATTGGTAATCTCGTCTTACGGAGACTCACCGCTGGGTCAAAAGGTTCATCGACCTAAAACGAGTCCCGATGTGTATAAATTAACATAGACGGAGGCGTTATCAGTTCTGGTAGCAGAGGACGGTTTGGCCCTTGGGGGCCCTAGGACGGAGTTTTTATTGTTAATTTTGTTTTCTGTGATAATGAAATTTGGCACAACGATGAGTGGCTAGGTTCACCATGGGCTTTCCCGGGATCTCGGAGCCTGCCTAGATGAGTTGGGAATGTTCTCGGTGCCATAGTATGTGTGGTTAGGGTCTTTGCGCTTGCTTAAAGCTTATGCATCTTGCAGAAGATTGTGAAGACTTGTGTGTATTTAGGCCAAATTAAGTGTTGTTTAGCAGGAGTGGGCGTACTCCACGGTATGAGAGTAGGGAAGTCAGCGTACTTCATGTGTATGCAGCGCTTATTGTTCAAAATTATCCACGTGGTTGCTTAGTATATACGGACCAGTTGAGGTCTAAGACTCCGGAGTAGGGTGAGAAACATAGTTTATGTTGTAATCTGTGCGGTTTAATAGGTCAATCGGGCGTGGTTGACAAGTCAGGTTTGAATTATAACGAATGTATGAAACCTTCGATGGAGATTTGACGAGCTATAAAGTGCATTAGAAGGAGTCATTGACAAGTCGAGAGTAGAATTTGCAGGTCGAATTCTGCTTGCGCATGTGGGAACTGAGAAGGAGAGAGTAGCGGCCGAGGCTTCAAGTGAAATCTCTGTATAGTTCTGAAGCGATTGTGTTACCCTTCCTGTAGAAAACCGGCAGATTTGTATTGTCATTTAAGTGTCTGCAATAAATCGCATTAGTTTGTATGAATTGTATGAGTTAGTAAAGGTGTGGACAAGCCGCAAGACTTTGTCAGCTGCAGAGTGAGCGAGTGTGACGTCAGTGGTGCCGCGCTGAGATAGGTCAGATGTTAAGAGGAGTCGGGCACGGATTGGCTGCCGTCCGTGAGAGGCAATAGGCTGAGACAAGGATAGGTGAAGAGTGTCCTGGGAATTAAGCCGTTTTTCTGAATAAAAGAATTGTAAAATGAATTTTGTTAAGGCATTCAAAAGCGCTTTGAGGGGAGATGTGTACATTGTCGCAACCGATGGGGAACCTACACCACCCGAGGGTACTCCAGCCTATACGGTTAAGGAGGAAAAGGGTGTTGCACCTTGTTTATGGATAAAACAATGGTGCAAGTTGACAGAGAAAGAAGGGTGTCTAGCGTTTCCGGAACATGGGACATTCAATCAAAAGGTATTAGAAAATTTAAGGTGGATGTTAAGTACGCAGAAACCACCTCCGAGACCGACACAATATGAGGCTTTGGCGATTTGGGACCTGATGGCTCTTAAACATAGGCAATAAAGGTTTCACAGGAGATTGACAAGGGCAGAAAAATCCTATGCAGAAGCTAGATAGGACAATGAGAATAAAATGTGGAGACGGGGAATAGTAGATGGGTTAAAGCTGTTTCCAGCGATAACACAGGGAGAAGAAACACAGGGAAAGAAAGCTTCTTGTAAAACTAACAAAGATTCAGACAAAGTTAAAGAACAAAAAAGGTCCGGGGAAGAAGAAGATGATTCAGAGGATGAGGAGTTTATGGATAGATTGTTACATGATCGGCCACCACCTTATGCGGTGAGAATGATGTTCCGAGTACTAGCTTGAATCCTGGGAACCAGACGCAGGAGAAGGGAGTTACTGATACGGTACAGACTAGCGATACAGCCTTGATACAGAATGGTGACAGTGTACCTACTGCACCAGACGTACCGACACAGTTGCAGCCTCCACCGCAGATAAAAAGAATCTATCCAGATGTTCCAGTGCTTGAGACTACTACAAACTTGGTGGTGCCGCCAGACCCGATATACACAAAGCCAAGACTGATTCAAATTGAGTCAACTCCAAAGCTAGTGTCACAACCGCCACAGCTGATACCAGGGTATAACCCTGTAGCAGGACCTCCGCTAGTGCCTGTACCAGGTACATTAGAGCAGACCTATGGTGTTGGAGCTCCAAGAAGTCTGGGAGCAGGTCAGACACCTGCTGCTATATCACTACCTATTACTGTCGGTCCCCCAGTACCGCTATATGCCCAAGAGAAAACAAGAACTTGTGAACAGGGAGTTATGACTCACGAAGCGATAAGAGGAGGGTCTATTAGAACTCCACAGATAATGGCCCAGGAAGGACAGGTATGTGAGCAACAGAGACCCTTAATGGACCTCAGTCCGATAGGGGCACCTCTAGAAGCAATGCGACAAGCAGGGTTGGGAGTTTTGACTCCCCAAACTATGAGTACGAATGCCTCACATACTCCAATGATACATGCAGGAAACATCTCACTGCAAGATTTTACAGTACAGCAATTAAACGAGTGGTTAGAGAAAACTTCTGCTTCTCGAAAAACTACAGTAACCGAAATTGACCCTGAAAAGGAAAGACAAGACGAATATCTGAATCCTGTACGCCTAGGGGCAGAAGCTGCTGAGTTAGTGGAAGGAACAATGGGAGTAAATAGGTTGGAATCCTACACTGAGGCAGAATTGAGATACTTATGTCCTAAGATTACCAAAGAAGTAGGGAAGATACACCAGAGATTAGCAAACCTGGCAGACAAATACAATATTGATATCGGTAACACGAAGCATTTGAAAAGAAGCTACAGATTAGATTTTGACATCAAAGATTTTGATCACATGAGATCTGCAGGCATGAAGACACACCTGAAAGAATTACTACAAAGTGCACAAATTTAGGGTGCGTTAGAAAAATGGGAAGGCCGGTGGGCAAAGAAAAGAGACAAAGGGAAAAAGGATAGCCCAGGGTCTACTGAAACAACAACCACACCCAATTTAGATTCAGTAAAAATCCTGCCCATGAGGGAAACGGCTGGTGGTGTTTTAGTTCATGTGCCTTGGTCCAGGGGAGATATTTTGTCTTTTACAAATGATTACCCGAGATTAAGAGAAAAAACGATCGAGTGGTATCAACAGACAGACAGATTTGTGAAGCTTGCAAAATGTCTTTGGGAAGACTTAAATACCTTGTTTGAGATTATTGTTCCACCGGATTTGTGGCTCGAGTGCAAAAGAGGGGTAGATTGGCCCACGAAGGAACCAGCAAGGGATAAGGTGACTGGAGCACCTTCTGAAGAGGTGATGAAATATTATCATAAGGTTATTGAGTTTTTGAAACAAAAGGTGTCGCCAAAAGTGACCGATTGGCAGAAAATCGACCGGACTTCGCAAGAAGTTAAAGAATCAATACATGCCTATTATGAGAGGTTGTTAAAGTCATTTAAACATTACAGTGGTACTGAGACGATCGAACCGAAAGACATGAATCATCTTGTGTTCAGATTTGTTGAAGGGCTGAGACCAGAGGTTGGTCAGATGATTAAGAATCACTTGATTTGTTGGCAAGCTAAACCGATTGATGAGGTGTTACAGTATGCGAAATACTGTAGTGATGAAATTGAGTTGAAGCAGAAAAAGCTGAAAGAGAAGGTGATGGTGATGCAGATAAGAGCTGCACAAGCTGGAATTCAGGGAAATGGTGTTCAGCAAATGATGCACCAGCAACCGCAAATAAATGGTGGGTTTCAGGCACAGCCGAGAGGTAGAGGTCGAGGTTTTGTGAATCGTAATTTGGACATGAATAATGGCGTCGTTCAGAATGACGGACAGGTAGTAAAGAGGATGTCACCATGCCATGCGTGCGGGGGCATGGGACATTGGAAGCGGGATTGTCCAAATATGGTGCATGATGGTGCAGTTCAGCAGAGCATTAATGTTAGTACACAACAGAATCCGCGAGGTCCAAGAATGAGACATCAGAACCCGAACTTACAGAATAACTTGATGCAAATGCCAGGGGTACAACCTATGCAACAAATGTTAATGCCGCGTTTTCAAAACGTACCAGTACAACCGATGCAACAGCAGATTCCTATGGTGCCTAGACATCAAATGCAGTTACCCTTAGCTCCAATGGGACAGCAACAGGTGACGCTTCCTCAGCAGGTCACAGGTCAGGTGACAAGTCAAAACAACACTGTACAACAATTCCCATTACGAGGTGAAAATGAAATGAATGAGGAATGGTCAGATGACAGTTCAGACAGTGAAGAGTGCAGGCTTGCAGCCTCGTTAGAAGTAGACCAGAGAGGCCCATATGTAGAAGGAAAGGTGATGGGCTATAAGGTTTCATTTTTAGTTGACACTGGAGCTACACGCTCTACAGTCCGCAGCATAGAAGTACCGAGACTGCTTCTATCAGGGCGCACCATACGAGTGGTTGGTGTGGCTAACCAGTACCTGACAAATCCAATTACTGACCCAGTACAGGTTGAAATCGGAAGTTTCCAAGGCTTGCATAGATTTGTCGTATGCGACTCAAGTCCAGTATCCCTACTGGGAAGGGACTTACTATGTAAGACTAAATGTTCAATTACCTGTTCCAACGATGGAATAGAAGTCCAGACAAACAGTGATGATGAAGGAGATGAGGGCCAGTTCATAGAAGGGGGTGAGACGAGTGAAGATTACCCTTTAATCACTCTATTCCCAGTGTTCACTCTGATCGACTTACCTGCTGACCTACAGGGGTCTGTGATAGAGAGATTGTGGGATTTGACAGGAAAAGAGGTCGGATTAATTAAGGGGGTGAAACCAGTCAAGGTGCAGATAAGACCGAATGCAGTATTTCCACAAGTATCACAATATCACATGACTCAAGATGTACTCATTGAAGTGACACAAATAATTGCAGATTTTCTTAGACAGGGAGTCTTGAAAGAAGTTTTGAGCAGTCCATGCAATTCGCCCATCATGGGATTGAAGAAGCCCTGTGGGAAGGTTCGAATTGTGCAGGATTTGAGAAAAATAAATGAAATTGTGATAAAATGTTGCCCTATGGTACCTAACCCGGCGGTAATAATGTTCCAAGTTCCTTGTGATGCTGAATGGTTTACTGTGGTAGACCTATCACAGGCATTTTTCTCAATACCGCTACATGAAGATAGCCAATTTTTGTTCAGTTTCAAATTCCTGGATAAGGTGTACAGTTGGTGCAGAATCCCTCAAGGTTTTTCTGAGCCACCATCCATCTTCAATCAGATATTGAAGAAAGATCTGGAACCTCTTGTGCTGCCTTTTAACTCAACTCTTGTGCAGTACATTGATGACTTGTTAATTGCATCCAAAACCAGAGACAGTTGTAAATATGACACCATTGCAGTACTGAACCATTTGGGAAAGAACGGGCATAAGGTGTCACCTAAGAAACTGCAATATTGTCAGAAGGAAGTAAAATTTTTAGGGCATCTAATTGAGAAAGGATCCCGAAGGATATCAATGTAAAGAATAACAGCTGTCTTGCAGATGAATCCCCCAACAACAAAGAGAGATGTCAGAATGTTTTTGGGAATGGTGGGTTATTGCCGTCAATGGATACCCAACTTCTCAATCATTGCAAAACCTCTAATAAAATTGACAGGGAAAGACGTCAAAGATGAACCATACACAATCACTTTGACAAAAGAAGAGCTTGAGTCATTCTTAGAGCTGAAAGAATGCACGTGCAGGGCACCAGCATTAGGAATGCCCGATTATGAGAAACCTTTTCTGTTGTTTTTTCATGAACATGATGCTTGTTCTTTGTCTGTTTTAACACAGGTCCACAGAGATGCAAATCGCCCTGTAGCATATTTTTCAGCTACTTTGGACCCTGTCGCAGCAGCCTTACCGGGTTGTTTGCGAGCAGTTGCAGCAGTTGGTCAAAGCCTTTCACAATGTGAGGGCATAGTCATGGGATACCCTTTGACAGTACTAGTCCCACATTCTGTCGAAATCTTGCTAACAAGAACGAAAACACAACACATGACGAATGCACGACTTACCAAATATGAGACGATTATTTTGGGGTCACCAAATGTTACATTGAAAAGGTGCACAGTACTGAACCCGGCAACTTTAATTCCCAATGAGAATAGAGAAATCAAAGATGGGGAAGAATTTGAGCATGATTGTCTTGAGGTGACTGATCTCTGTACCAAACCTCACCCAGACATACAGGACACCCAGCTAAAAGAAAACGACTGCATTATGTTCGTGGATGGGTCCCGTTTAAGAGATTCAACAGGAACATTAAGAGCTGGTTACGCAGTATGTACTATATCTGGCATAGTTGAGGCCTCTTGGCTTGAAAAGGTATTCTCTGCACAGGTGGCAGAATTAATAGCCCTTACAAAGGCCTGCCATGCTGCTGTGAATTTGAAAGTTACAATCTACACTGACAGCAGATACAGATTTGGAATTGTACATGATTTTGGTCAAATCTGGTCGCAGAGGGGTTTTATGACTTCCTCTGGATCACCAGTGAAAAATGGAGAACAAATAAGAGATTTGTTACATGCAATTCAGTTACCTCTTGAAATTGCCGTGGTAAAATGCAGTGCTCACACCAGATCACAGGATTTTGTGTCAATGGGGAATGGTTATGCAGATCAGGTTGCAAGGTTTTGTGCATTGAACTGTATATCATTTAAAGAACAGTGGGAATTGCTACCACAGCCTGAAAACGACACAACTTTGAGTCTAGCATTACAAGTGGTTGATACTTTAGATGAATTAAAGACACTACAAAATCGTGCTAGCAAAGAAGAAAAACGTTCCTGGCAGAAAATGCAATGTGTACAAAGAGCAGATGATATATGGGTCTCAGATGATGGAAAGTTGGTCTTACCAAATAGACTTCTATCACAATTTGCCCGATTATATCATGGGCAAGCAAATTTAGGAAGAGATGCCATGATCAGATCTCTTAAAGTTGATTGGTTCAATCCAAAATTCAGACATGCCGCAGAAATCACTTGTCATAGGTGCATCAACAGAGGAATGCGGGAAAAGGAACAGTGGTAAATTTGAGCCACATTGGAAGAGCTGGAGGTCCATTTAATAGAATACAAATGGATTTCATTTAAATGCCTGTTTGTGGAGGATTGAAGTACGTGTTGGTAATTGTGTGTGTTTTCAGTCATTGGGTTGAGGCATATCCTACACGTAGAAATGACAGTCTCACAGTTGCAAAACTACTACTCAGGGAGTTAATACCAAGATTCGGGTTTCCGGTTTCTATAGAATCAGATAGGGGAAGACACTTCGACAACGAGGTGATCAAGCTTCTGTGTGCAGCACTTAACATCGAGCAGAAATTGCACTGTAGCTATCGCCCTGAAGCATCAGGACTAGTTGAACAGATGAATGGTACCTTAAAATCCAGGATAGCGAAAATGTGTGCAGCAACAAACATGAAGTGGCCAGATGCATTACCGCTAGTTCTGATGTCCATGAGAAACACACCAGATAAGAAAATGGGACTATCCCCCCATGAAATCCTCATGGGTAGAACAATGAGGTTACCAGCGGTTCCTGCAAATGCTCTAGTGAATATTACAGATGATATGGTGTTGGATTACTGCAAAAGTTTGGCTGATGTGATTCGCTCTTTCTCTCACCAGGTGGAAGCTAACACATTGCCACCAATCGGCGAACCAGGACATTCCTTGCAAGCTGGCGACTGGGTGGTTGTCAAGAAGCACGTGAGGAAATCGTGTCTTGAACCACGTTGGAAGGGGCCATATCAAAAAATACTAACTACCACTACTGCTGTGAAGTGTGCCGGAATTCCCAACTGGATATATGCCAGTCATACCAAGAGGGTATTGTGTCCTGTCGAAGAGGAACTTGAGGAATCGGGTACAGTAACATCAGGTGGAGAGACCACAGAAACAGAGATTAACCAAGAAAGATCTGAGACTGCAGACGAGCCACTGAGGACAGCCTTGTCACTCAAGCTAACAGTGAGATCGAGAGGGGTGACAGAGTGCCTATCTCAGTCGAGGCAGCAGGAGAACTAAGACAAGGAGAGGTCTTCCAGAAGCAGACGAATACAATTCTGAGTCTGAATACAGTATCGAAGCGGAGGTTGACAGAGAAAGAGAAACTGTAGATTTAAACCAGAACGAATCAGAGTCTTCTGAACTGGTTACAGATCAGACAAGAGAAAACAACACATCACAAGAGGAGGGTGCTATTCAACGGCCAGAAGGAAGGCACCGAAACAAGACACATAGAGGTGATAAATGGCCAGATAAGTCACATCTCAGAATAAGAGAAATAGCAAATGAAAAAATAATTGAAGAAAGTGATACTTCACAGGCAGATGATCTGAGTGAAGGAGAACAGCAAGGTGAACGAAGACTAAAAAGAAAGAGAATAGCAAACCGAAGGTACACAGGTCCTGAATGGGCATATGCTACAACTTCTGAATGGCAACAAGAATTCTTAGCATTCTGTTTTGATCGAGAAGTACCAGGCCAGTACTACGGTACCTGAGGATAAACTGCTGGAGAAGAAATTCTGAACAATCGTGAAAACTGAAAAAGACTTTATAAACTTACCGGAAAGAGACATTAAACCTGGATTTGACATCAAGAAACAGAATTACGAAAAGCTGCTAACCTGAATTGACAAGAAAAAGGTCCCGGAGTGAGAGAAGACGCTGTAAATACGCAGAAAGAGTTTGCCATCTTGAGTTGATTGTTGATCTGCTATTCTGATTCTATACAAACATGACTTATAGTAACAAAGGAAGTAAGGTGTGTGGTTGGTTAGGATTTATGGTAGGTGTTGTATGTGCAATAATGATTGTGGGAGTAATTTTAGGAATGCCATGGAAAGAGAGAGAAACTATTAACGCAACTTCAAAACCGGAGACTACTACTATTGCTAATAAATTATCACCATGGGAGAAATTTGAACAAGATACTAAGCATCTGCATGAGGGAACTAATACAAAAGGGGAACTTTCTACTAATGTCTTCTATCGCTTATTAAATGAGTATGTGGAAACTATGGATGCAAAAGAGTGTTATGTGTGTACTAAAATTCCTTCATCTGTGCAGGAGGGAGTTACTTATCATAGCCTCCCTCTTACTTATGGGATTAGTTGCAGTTTGCTATTAACAAGATTCTATAATCAAGAGCATGTACAATACCTTTATTCAAATCTGGATGTCGTGTTTTTTTTTGTGCCTGTGATTGAATTTTTGAATAAGTTAGCTAAAGAACATGATATTAAAATAGTTAGAGGATTCTATGAGCCGACACTTACATTTGGAACTGCTTATGCACACCGCAATAATCTAACTTGCTTGCTGTCTTCTGTAGAGAAGAGCTTTTTAGACCACACGGATGATAGACGCAAAGCATTAAAAGAGAAGTTAGAGAAAGGCTTAGAAAAACGTACTTATGCAAATGACTATGCTTACACAGCCATTAAAACTGAAGGCAAATTAGCTATAGATGCATTACACATAGGTAGGCTATGTATATATATAGGCCAAAATCTGATCAAGACAATTTATTTGTGGGTACGAGTGAATGTAGGCATGTGTTTTTGTTTCAGAGCAAATGGACCTTCATGTTAAATGGACAAGACCCAGCGATTCCTGGAATCTATTACATCTGTGGGTTAAAGGCATATTACCGTCTCCCAAAGGGATGGTATGGGACATGTTATTTGGGAATAGTTTTCCCAAAGATATACCAGATTGATGACTTAAAACAAATACCAAAGTCTTCTGAAATACAACATACTAGACAAAAACGAGAATCAGTGGCGGCTGTCATTGGTGACATATTTGGAGCAATAATCCCATCAGTTGGGGTTATCTTAAATTCAATGAAAATTCAAAAGTTGTCTACTATTGTGGATAACATGCTGACAAATTTTACAGGAGCAATATTACTAATGGATACTGAACTTGCTGCAGAAAGACCCATGACTCTTCAAAATCGGCTTGCTTTAGACATTCTTTTAGCAAAGAATGGAGGTGTGTGCAAAATGCTTAATGAACGTCACTGCTGTTCATTTATACCTGATAATAGTAAGAAAATTAGAAGTATGCTTACTAACCTTACTAGGGATAGTGCAGATCTGAAGGATTTAAAAGAACCTGGAGTTTGGGAAAAATTTGGAAAAGGAATTGCCCGAGTAGGAAGCTGGTTTACCAACATTTGGAATGGAGTTCTTGCAAAAATTATGTTGGGTATATTAATTATTCTGATTTGTTTATTGGGATTATGGGGAGCATGCAAAATTAATGACAAAATTAAAAGAAATCTGTCAAAAAGAGCCAGACTGAACGAAGAAAGTGAAAGAGAGAAAATGTTCAATGAAATATGGGAAAGTTCACATAAAGGGCAAGATGTTGAAATGCGTATTATGCGCAAGGTGAAAAATTGAAAATTGTGTGATGACGAACGTCATCAGAGGAGGGACTGAGAGAGCGTAGCTTAAACATATATTTGATAGATGTGAAATGCTTAGATTTGACGATGCAAATTAATAAATTAAGATGTATTAATAAACGTGAAGATTTATTCACTTGTGAATACTAATGCTGAATAACAGAAAATAATCTTTAATTATATGTATTACCACGATTAAAACTGTTTTCATTAGAACTCGTATATCTTAAGTTAGCATGAGTCGCGAACTAGCTGTGTAACTCTCATTTAAAAGTGTATTTTTCTGCTTCTCCAGTGTTCGGACTTGCAAACGACCATGACCCAGCTATTGTTCTTCTCTGCATTTGTTAGACACATTAAGGAATTTTCTCATCCGCATGTTAGTAGCTTCTAATATAAAACTGTGAGGTTTGAAACAAACATGGACACTTCCAAGGACACTAAAGCGAGGAGAAGAGAACTCTTGACCCGAGACGTGTGCCAAGATGGTGAAGTAACCCCGGATATGCCACCTACGAAAAACGTCAATTATGAAGACCAATTAGGAGTTAGAGAAATATCGTGAAATGACAAATGCATTACTTAATGTATAATTTGATTGGTTACCGATAGTGGGGTGTAGTGACTAACCAATAGAATTTTGGGGGAATGTATCACGGAAAAGGGGATAAAAATTCATGACACGAGAGACGAGACACATTAGGCAGGGGATGATATTGATTGCATCCAGAAACTCTGTCACTCTATTTGGTGATTTGAGACTTAAAAAACAACCTTGTCCATAGATTGCCCCGTTAACTTTCCTCTTAAGGGAAAGTGTTCCTTGCTTCCAATTTAGATAGACTGACAGTGACTCTACAGATGTCCTGAAGACGAAGACTGATCCTGAATGCTGACCTATCTCGAGGAGGGTAATTATTTGCTAACGGAATCCTTTGCCTTTCTTTCTAGGTACCAACTGCTGTATGTTTAATTAGATAATAGTTAGATGTTTTCCAAATTGATATTCTAAATTGTTTCGCATGAAGCCCAACATGCTAATGCTAATTTGAGGTTAGATGAGGTGTTCATTTGACTGACGGAATTGATGTGACTGACATATAGCTATGCTGAACTGATATCTTGTAAATTATTATGCACCATGATCTATTCTTTACTAACGTATCTATCTTAATGATCCTGATCATCGCATTGTTGAAAGCTTATTGTAGTTGCCATTTTTGTGATTATGCTCTTATGCTTTATGGTTTTAAAATTAATACGTTTATTATTAGATTGTAATCAATAGGGAATAAATTCACAAAATCTTTCTTCAAGGTGTGGTTATTTTGAGTCTGAGAACTAATGAATGCGCCGAAGGTTCATTAATGGTCTTTGTGAAATAAATTCTGATGCTGACTCTCATAATACTATTGATTAATGATTGGTAATCTCGTCTTACGGAGACTCACCACTGGGTCAAAAGGTTCATCGACCTAAAACGAGTCCCGATGTGTATAAATTAACATAGACGGACCCGTTATCAGTAGCATACTGAAGAAAATACATTTCATGGCCTCTGATGAGCAATTATAACTCTGATATGTGTCAGGAGTTTATAAATTAATTCACTTTACAGTGACGGATGAAATGGTGAAAACAAACAGAGACAGACACATTGACCGATAGACAGGTAGATACAACTGTGGGTTCTTAATGATGTGCCAAGGCCTGGGAAACCTTTGAATGTTGTCTTGTAACAGTTTAAATTACCACTTCTATAAACAGATATAGGCCCTCATTATGAATCTCGCGGTAATCACCGCCGACCGATGTGCTGACAGTGAACAAAAGACCAGTTGTGGCGGTGGACTGCAACTCGCCGAATAATTATGCCAAAAACACAGTCCACCCATAAATTTTTATCCTCCACTCACAGCCAGAGCCACCGACATCAGAGAGGCAGGACACAGCACCCTGACACCGCCATCCCTACAAATCCCCCCCAAAAAATAATGATGCACAAATCAGCACGGCGGACAGTGGATGTCGAACGGCCATTATCGGTAATGACTGCCGCGCTCAGAAATGGGAACTGCCAACAAAAGAAGCACATACTGGCAATTTTGAAAACCACACAGCTGACACACATCCACACCACTATAAACCACACTCACACACAAACTACAATCCTTTGCAATGCCAACCGCACCACAGAAAAGCACACAACAACACAAATACAAACAACCACCACACAAGTAACACACATAACACTCCATCCACAACACACACCATGGCATCCCCGCTTAACTGACAGGGAGCTGAGGACCATGATGGATTAAATACTCAGGGTCATACCGGAGCTATTTGGGGCAAGGTGCAGCAGACGCACGTGATCAAGAAGATGGAGATTTCGCAGAGGATAGTCAACGAAGTCAACACAGTAGGAATCCATCCACGCACAAGGGATGACATCAGGAAGAGATGGAATGACCTGCAGGGGAAGGTGTGTTCCATGGCATCACGACAAAACATTGCCATACAGAAGACTGCTGGTGGTCCCCCATGTCCTCCCCCTGAATACACCGATGCACCTGCAATGCATGTATCACCCCATCCCTCTCACAACCACCATGCCCCATCCCCTACCCAGTCCATAACACCCACACACACCTACCCATGTCTCCTACCTGTCCACAACCCCCATCCAAACCATTATCCAGCCCCCTGTGAGGAGTCACCAACCCATGCATGAAATGGCAGGAGCACCACAACACCCAGAATGCACCACTCCCCCTCACCAAATGCATCCAAAAGAACACCAAGTGACCCTGCAAGCCACCACATGCAAATGGAACCACTAATAACTCCTAAGCAGAGCTGCAAGGGACATGCAAGTGCAGGACACCCACATCTCTGTTCTCACACCCACAGGCACCAACACCCATTCCACTCAGACGGAGATGTCAAGGAATGCCAGTACTCCATCTGAAGACAAAGGCCCCACTCAGGAGAGTTCAGAGGGATGTTTGGACACATCCCACAGCCCTGGACACTCACCCCCCAGTAGCCCAACCCAGGACACCACTGACACCCTTATCACTCAGCCACCACCATGAGCTCTGTCCCAACGCCCCCACACCAGTGTCTACAGGTCACAGACTGGCATCCCACAAGGACAGAGTCCAGAGTCTCCACCCACCACCAGGCAGGATAATGATGGTCCCAGTGTAAGTGGGACTGGCAGACCTGTGCAGGGGACACAGGTACAGGGGGCTAGGGCCAGTTGGACCGGAGCAGTGGGTGGTGGTGGGCCAAGGACGGATAATGCTGCCCTGGAGGCCATTGCTGAGGTCCTGGAAGCTTACCACCATTTCTACAACAGGATTGCCCAGAACATAGCCACGCTGAAGGAGAATCAAAGGCTGCAGGTAGCACACCATCATGAGGCCATGAAGAAATTGAAACACCTCAGTGCTATCATGGCCACCATTGCAGGGGTGCTGCAGCATCAGTACAACAGCCAGCCTGAGTCCTCCACCCACCAGCAGGCCCCTTACACTAGTCATGACAATGCCCTGCCATCCACATCAGCAGCTGCTAGTGGACTGGTGGCACTGCCAGAAGACTCACAGGACACCAGCACCCCTTCCACTGCAACCCAGCTTCCCTATCGCAAACGTGCCCTTAAACCCTCACATCCCTGTGAAACACCAGCCAAGACAAAGACCACCGCCAGGAAGTGACTCTGCCCTGAACGGTCTCCCTTGTGTGCCACTGAGCTACATTGTCAACATGCCACTGCCATTTCACCATCATCCATTGGACCCATGGACTATGCCCCTGTGCAATCAACAGCTGTGGAAATGTACCTGAGTATTTAGTATACCATGTGCCCACTCCCCTACAATGTGCCATCATACATCAATGTGATTTGGTTCAATACAAAACACATGTGCGCTCAAAATTTATGTCCTTCATTTATATGTGCAAACAAATGAAAATGTGAATATAGTGGGCAGTTTCCATCATAATGCTGTTTCATTGTAGGAGGGGGCCTAACAGACTGCAGCGTTCCAAGTATATCACACTGTACATACTATTGCTGTAACACACATCTCCTTCTTCACACATGAAGTCTACACATCACTAGTAAGGGGCACCACAGCAGTTTGCAAATCACCCTGAAACAATGCAGTAAACCCATTGTATCATAGAACACTACCTGAGAGTCACTGGAAATGTAGCCGGATTAGCTGGGTTCTGGAGTTGATGTCTTCCCTATCCCTCTCATCCATCCTCAGAGGTGGCAAGGGTGGTTAGACAGCATCCACCTCATCCAGAAGTGGAATAGCTTTCCTCAGAGCCAAATTGTGCAGCATGCAGCAGGCCACCACTATCTGACACACCTTGTCAGGGACATAGCACAGGGACCCTTCAGAGAGATGAAGGCAGCGAAATCTTGCCTTAATGAGTCCTATGGTTCTCTCAATAACCCTCCTAGTGTGACCATGTGCCTCATTATAATGGATTTCTGCATCTCTCCTGGGATTCCTCACAGGTGGTAGGTGCCATTGCATGTTTGGGTAGCCAGAATTCCCTGCAAAAGTAGGCGAAAGAGGGAAGAAACACACAAAATATACTTGCATACAGCCTGCCTATCAGCTATGTAACTGATCCAGTGTCATACACACTCACCTATGAGCTAAGCTCTATCCCCCTGTAGTTTACCATCATGTGTGGCACACTGCTGTTTCTCGGGACAAAGGAGTCATGGACTGATCCTGGGAACCTTGCTTTGACATTAGTAATGGACTGATCAGCGGTACACACCAATTGAACATTAATGGAGTGAACGTTTTTACAATTTCTGAGCACCTGTTTATTTACTCTTGGGGTTATGAGGGCTATGTGGGTACCATCAATGGAACCTATCACATGGGGAATATTTGCAAAAGCATAAAATCCAGTTTTGAGGGAGTTGAAGGAACGAAGGAATCCAGAACTTTTGACAGAACGTGGCTGAACACTGGTTGAGATATACCGGCTGCCATGCCCACTGTCACTTGGAATGAGCCTTTGAACAGAAAATGTAGCACAGATAGTACCTGCACAGTTGTAGGGATGCCATGGGGATTCCTATTAGCTTGCATCAGCACAGTCTCCGTTTGTGCACAGAGTTTGAGGATAGTCGCATGATTCAGGGGGTAAGTGATGATGATGTGACATTCCTCAATGGTGGCCAGATCAACCAGGGGTCTGTAAACAGATGGTACTCTCCCTTGCCACATGGGTCTGTACCTATGGGGGGGAAGAGAGAAACATCGATTTGCCACATACACTTCAGTCACAATATTCCACAATTCAGCTTGTACATGCAACACTATTGCCCCTCACGAAGACGCAGAGAACATGGTAATCCTGTCTGGGTATTCCCTGGTTTAGTGTGTATTCTGCATTGCATCACAGTGTAGGCACTCTTCCCACTATGATTCCATGAGGAGGTTCACTCATCAAACCGTGACTCGACGAAGGGGAGAGGGAATGGAGCCATGGATTAGGACCCCAGACAGACTCTGAAGGTGTGGTGTATGCAAAATGGCAGCCCCCTGCCCTACAGATAGTGTAATGTAGGAAGTGACTACATCCCGCTCGTGTTAGTCGTCATGGCAGTAGACGGTGTTCACTGCTGTGCACCACTTCATTGGATAGCATTGGCATCCATGGGGAAGCATACTGCCATTTTGCTATGCCCTTGCCACTTGACTCCTACACCTTGAGAGGAACGGAACTCCACTTTATGAGCGCTGTGTCCTGACTCTGGGCCTAGTACTGGCACATGTTACAGGGGAACAGGAGCTGAAATAGCTGGTAGATGGGGTATTACCCCTGTATGCGAAGCTGTATGGGCGACCAGAGGCTCAGGTAAGTTGGTATTATTCCTCTTTAAATATAGGTAAATGTGACGGATGCCTGTAGGCATTATAGGTGGCTGTGTGGATGCTTACCCGTGATGTGTCTGGAAGTTGTTGTATTGGATATTGTCAATATGTGTGTCTCCATGGCCCATGTGAGGTAGAACTGGCATGGCATTTGTGCATGGGGCACCCACACTGACATCTGTTTCTTTCCTCTGTGTGTCCCATGCAGGTCAGCACCCACCAGAAGAAAGGAATGTGGCAAGCCATCGCCAAGGAAGTGCAGACCCTGGGGGTCTACAACCGGCAGAGCAACCACTGCATGAAGTGGTGGGAGGACCTGTGGCACTGGGCCAGGAAGTCCGGAGAAGCCCAGCTAGGGATGTCCTTCCATCGAGACAGAAGTGCCTATCAGGCCCTGAATCCCGAATGGCCTGCATACTGGCGGTGACCTATCCCAATTTGGATGGGCGCTTGAAGGCAGCACAGCAGCCAAAAGGGGGTAAGTACCTACACTAATGTGATGCTACTATGCTGAGTGCAGTTAGGTGCCATGGGGTGCATGTAGTGTACTGGCAGGCCTTTAGACAGGTGTGTTCCTGCAGTCCTGCCCCACTCCACATCCGTGGTATAGTGTCCTTAGGTAGATATGGCTAGGAATGTAGGCCTGTGAGGGGTCCCATGTTTTGGCTATTGGTTCAGAGGTAGCCTCATGGATTAGAAGATTTGTTGTCTTGCCAACGTCTCTCATTGTGTCCCATTGCAAAGTTTTACGGAGTAGAGGGCCAGGATGTTCATGTAGTGTACTGCAGGATGTTGCCTAGCAGACAGGGGCACATTCAGGTGAATAATTCTTTCTGCAGGGGTTAGTGCATTAGGTGGTTGGTGGTGTATGTGTGCCAACAGGTATTTTTGAACTGGATTTGACCTACTTTTTGTCCCCCCCCCTTCTGTGCTCTCCTGAGAAGCATATCTGTTGGTCTGACAAACATTGTGAATTCCATCCAGGGGCTGGCATCCCAGATGCAGCAATCCAATGCATTCCTTGAAAGCATTCACAGTGCCATGTCTGGCCTCCAGAGATCATGTAGGCTCTGGCCTCTTCTTTGACGGCAGCCAGTGTCCCTGGTCTTTCTATCCCACAACCACTACCCTTTCCAGTACCCCACTCCCTTCTCCCATCCCAAGCACAAATCCAGAAAGCCATACACCCAAATCAACACCCAAGAAGCATGCAGAAAAACACAAGCACCACACATCCCACCACATGCAGACACACACCCAACATTCAAAGGTAGACACAGCAATATCCCCTTCACCCCACTGTGTCCACTGCCCTCTTCCCAGGACACAGAAACGCTCACAGACATCCACTCCACACACATCCACCAAACATGGGCATACTGTACAGGCCCCTGCATCCAAGCACAGCAGATCTACACCTCATACCTCCACTCCCTCATCCTCCACTCCCAAACCTGTCTCCAAAACCCCTCCAGCTGCACCTTGTAAGCTTTCCCTCTCCCAGGTTGACCAGTTCGAACCCACTGGCCCACCCGGTCTTGTCCCTAAACCTTCCCCTGGCCTCCTGATAACCACTCCTTCTTCATCCATGTCCTCCGCAGTCCACCCTACCCATTCCTGTGCCCCTTCTCCAGAGGAGAAGAAGGCCTGTGTTGCCCCTGGTCCCTCTGCCACACCACAGCCCAGGCCCACTTCTCCTCCTCCCAAGGGCAAGCCCAAATCCTCACCACCACCAGAACCTATGCCCACGACCCCCCTTCCACACCTGGGTTCCCACCCCCACCACCCTCTGCCCCTGAACCCTGAGGTGCCGGGCTGCCCCATTGATGCCCCTTCACAGTGGAGTGTTCCTTTCCATCGTGGGAGCTATCTTTGCCCTACTGGGATTTTGTACTGGCTACTGGCCTTTTGTAAATAGTTTTTTTTTATTTAAATGTGCTGCGCAGCAGAAATGTTGATGCTAAATTGAGCCATTGTGAAGCGTTTCACTGTGGGGGTTTGGTGTGCAAAGGTGTGTGCATTGGTGCAGGTATTTGTTGGCCTGGGTCTGGTAAGAACATTTTGTTAGTGTGTGTATGGCTTGGGGTCGTGGGAGGGGTTGGGTGTGCGCTGCGGTGTGGTTGGGTGTGTAATTGTGCCCTTTCCTCCCTTGTGTGCTAGGCTGGGGGACTTACCGTCGTCATCTTAGCCGGTGGTCACGGTCCTGGAGGAATATGGCAAGGAGAAGCACTGGCATAATTTTCAACTCTCGCTCAATGTTGGCGTTGGCGTTTTCTGTGGGCCTCTGGTGAGTGTTTCCCTTTATAGGGGTTGTTTCCGGCAGGCTTTGCGTGGCGGTGGTTCCCGCCCCGGAACTGATGCCGGTGTGGTGTTCACAATATGCTGGTCGGGTTGGGCCTTTCCACTGGCCTGGAGGTTGCCTCTGCCATCATTGGCAGTTCTTCCAAGATGGCGGTGCCAGGATGGGCCGCTGGCTGTTTCTCCTATGCTTCATTATTTGGCAGTCTGCACTGCCGGCCTGTTGGCGGTAGTTACCGCCACTACCGGTGGTGCTGTCATTACCGCCAGGTTCAAAATGACCACCATCGTATTAGCTATCTTGTAAAACAAACAAGCTGATTTTTACCAAATTCTAGTGGTACTGCAACTAACTTGAATTATAAATCTGAATGCCACACGCCCGTATAAAGGCCCTCATTTTGACAATCGCGGTAAAAACCACCTACCACCACGGCCTCGGCCACCAAAAGACTATCACCACGGCTACCAGCGATCCGCCGTATTATGACCATAGCTGGATTTCCACCAGAAGGATGGTAGCTCCACACCAGTAGACCAGCGCCAGGCATATTATGACCCATAGTACGGCCTGGTGGTGTTCTGCTGGAAGATGCTACTGGTGGGAGCAGCGCCCCGTCCCGTCTCCTGCAGGTGGCTGTTGCATGTTGGATGCGACTGTGCATGTATGGAGGTGTGAGTGCGCGTATGTTGTGTATTGTGACTGCATGTGTGCGTATATGTATGAAAGTGTGTGCAGGTGTGTGTGAGTGGATGTTTGTGGGAAAAGGGTGTGTGTCTGTGTGTGTGTGAGAAGGAGGGGGCGTGAATGTAGCGGGGGCTTGGAGAAGCAGAGGTTTGGAGGGGTAACCGAAGAGGGAGGGGGGAGAACATGATTATATGAATGTTCACCATAATACATTTTAGGCACATAAATCTAAATGTGCTTGAGTAATACATGTCAGAATATTTAGCATATTAAAATCTAGCATTAAAACACATACACATATTACCTAGTGGCCGTTGCCACTAGTTAGTTATAGTTGGGACCTACTTTCTATAAAAAAAAGTTTTTTTGTTTTTGCTAATAACTTTAGTGCCGTTTAATGAATCTTCATGACATTTTCCTGAAAAATACAACTCTCACTTCAGCATCGGTCTGAAAAGTTCCAGGGTGATCCATCAAGTGGGGGCTATAAAAAGGGGGGGGGGGGTGCAAAACACATTTTCCCTATTAATTTTTAGACTGAACCACTGGATGGAATTACACAAAATGTGGCAGAATGGTAGACCTTGGTCTATAAAGAGCCCTTTTTGTTATTTGGGTTAAATCCGATCCGTGTTTTTTTAGTTCTTAAGTGAAAAACAAATTTGTATGTATAGGGCCGCAGATCTGTCATGACTCCGCATGCCAAAAGCAGTACTGTGATTGATTGGCCACATCATGTGGCCACCATTTTATGAACCAGGGCACTGTCCTAGGGGATGGAATTAGAGGCCGAAAACAATAGAAGTGGTCAGGGAAGAGGTACTATGAGGCTTATTAATGGGGTTCTCAGGGGCCCTTTATTAGTTCATTATTTTCAAATGGTCAAAACCCCTTTTTTTGGTCACAATCAGGGAGTTTGTGGCCCCCCATGTAACTCTGCAACGGAGTTGCGAATCCTTCAGAAACACCCACTCATTCACCCACTAATGCACACTCTGTCAGACCTTCTCTGACACACCTACTCACAGACTCAGACATTTGCACAACCAATCAGAGACCCACTCACTCATACACCTACTCACAGACCCACTGACAGACCCAGTTACACTCATACACTCACTGAAAGACCCAGTCATACACTCACTTTAACACTTACAGATCCACTCACACTCTCACAACCTATGCACAGACCCACACAGACACTCATGCACCCATTCACAAATGTACTGACACTCATAGATCCACTCTCAGACCCCTTCAGACACTCAGACACCCAGTCACAGAATTACTCACCCACCCACTCCCAGACACTCATGCACCACTCAGAGATTCACTGACACTCATACACCCTCTCTGAGACCCATTAACACTCATACACCAAGTCAAAGACCCATTCAGACACTTACACACTCAAACACAAATGTACTCACACTCTAATTCACCAACTTACAGACCCACACATGCACTCAGATTCCCACTCACAGATCCACTGACACTCATTGACCCACTTAAAGGCCCTTTCAGACATTCAGAAACTCCAATCACAGACACACTCAGACACGTATACAGACACTCAGAGACCCACTCAGTCACTCATACACCCACTCACAGACCTCTTAGACAAGCATGCATCCATTGGCAGACACATTGACACTCATGCACTCAATGAAAGAAATTCACATATTGACTCACAGACTCACTCACAAACTCATGCACCCACTCACAGACCCACTGACACTCATACACCCACTCTAAGACCTATTCAGACATTCAGTCACCCAATCATGGACCCACTCAGACACTTATACAGCCACTCACAGACCCACTCATTCACTCATACACCCACTCGCAGACCAATTAGACAAGCATGCACCCATTGACATACACACTGACACTCATACACTCAATGAAAGACACTCACAGATCGAGTCACAGACCCACTCACAAACTCATGCACCCACTCACCAGAATCACTGACACTCAAACAGCCATTCAAAGACCCATTCAGACACTCAGACACATACTCACAGACCCATTTGCAGTCTCACAAACCCACTCACTGACTCACTGACACGCATGCATGCACTAACAGACCCACATGGGCATTCACACACCCACTCAGAGACCCACTGACACTCATATATCCACACATACAAAAGAACACTCATACACCCACTCAAAGACCCACTTAGACCCTCGCAGACCCACTCACACACTCATGCACCCACTCACAGACCCCATTATACTTCCTCTGAGGTATTTAGAAATGTATTGCAACATGGAGAGAGTTAAACAAAGATATATGAACAATTTGTAATGTCACTTTTACTAGCATACCGACTCGCCCACAAAATATAGCTCTGACCTACAGTCCACACTCTGATTATTTTGAAGGGAAGGAGCAGTAGCACACAGGAGAAGGCTGCAACTCAATGAGGGTGTTTTTGAAAGGTGAGGTGGTTAAAATGAGGGAGCACTGGATTTTTTAAAAAACACAATCCAGATTGTATATGGTAAATACCTTTATAGATAAAAAAAATAGGTTGTGATTACAAATATCAAGTTAGTCAGTCTGTGATTGGTTTTTATTTTTTTATAAACAAGTAATCCCATTTTGGATATGCTTACATTCTGTAATAGTCAACGACACCTGCTACAGAACACATTAAAGCTAGTCCAGCTGCTAAGAAAAAGTGCTGTGAACTTTTGAACTACTGGTATAGTACGGTGTTCTAGAGGAGATTGCTATGGCAACTGAGGAGAACGAGTGTGGGTGGAAGGGCAGCTACTGAAGAAGCTTTACAGTGTTCAAATAAGAGAGGTTTTGGTACAGAAGCAACTGGAAAAAATGTTTTTTCCAAATCAGTATCATCATTGAATTTTAATTGTATCTGAAAACATTAACAAAAAATAAAAAATGGTAAATACAATGTCATCCTCCCGTCTTGAGTCGCGACTCCATCTTGAAGTTACATGGGAGTGCTGCTCTAAGCGTTGTGACAGAGTCTTGACTCCATCGGCACAGAGTAGAAAATTGGGTTTCTTTCCAAAAATACAAGAAAGGGTTAACAGATGCAAACCATTCAGATGTGGGATAGGATAAATAAAATATGAAACGGAGTTTGTAATTTGCTAACCAGGAAAGTATCACTGAGAACAAAGGTGAATAGGTTGCCTTTTCTGGTTCCTTTGGTCTAAGAGTGGTGTACCATTCTTATGCTGAGATTTCATGGTTATACAAAGGAAAGAGTTAAAGTAGTATTGTGAGAGCATTGTATCTATCAACAAAAGCTATTTAAGAGTGATAAAAGTGAATATGAGATAGATAAAACTATAGTATATAACATATAGCCAAAGAGGTCTTGATACTTTTATTCATATGTAGTAATGTCTACATCATTTTAGAAAATGATTAACACTAGCAGATTTAAAACCATGCCTTTTGCGTAGTACTGTAGACTTTATAAGCACACTTTAAGTTCCAAGTTGAGTTGGTATTTATAACCACTTTGAAAGACTTGTAGTTGCTTTTTTACTAGATATAGGTCGGGTCTAGAGTAGGATGTATGTTGGTTAGAGGGTGGGTGGTATATGCTTATATTATAAGACATATACTTAGAAATTGTAGCTTATTATTTCTGCACCATATGGTTTATAGTAGGTGCAGTGTCTCACCTACAGTATGTGTCACAATCCTTTTGTTTTCTTACAAGGACACTGATAGTGCCACACAATGTCAAAAAGATATTTAGGAATTTATGTATTTGAAAACATAATCACGGAGTACACTCAGACATACACTTGTGCATTCAGTATAACACCCTGACACACAATTATGCTTAGAACAATACACCCAAGCATATAGTTGTCCATACAGTAACATCTCCAGGCTCACTATGATACTTATGTGGAGACACCCAGACACATACTGATAAATACCTATACACCTTATATACACACTGATGTATACATTGAGACAGACAGGAGCAGACTTATAAATAGACTAAAACAAAGAGACAAACACTTATCTATAAAGTAACACACCCATGTTCACCTTTATGTAGACAGTGACACAGTGAAGTACACACAGATGTATGCAGTGATACAACCAAGTGCACAATGATATATAGACTGACATATTCAAGTACGCACTGATGCGCATAGTAACAAAACCAGGCACACAATAATGAATACACATATACACTTAGGAACATGCATGCAATTGTATTCCCTCAGATACATCAATATATGGACTGTACCACCCAGGTACACACTCATGCATACGCTGAGACACCTTAGCCCACAGTGATAAATACACCAACACTATCAGGTACACAGTAACACATACAGTGACAGACTGACTCTCACACTCATGCATAAACTAACACATACTCATGCATAAAATGAGACACCCAGGCAAACACTGATAGATATACTGAGGCAGCCGACAAATATTAATAAATAAATGATAGAGTGCCTGCAATATAGTTATGCGACAGTTTTAAAAGTATATGGTAACAATACATAATTGAACAATATATGATGTAAATATCTTGATATATTTTTATCATTTTAAACATCTATTTCTACTAAAAAGAGACATTCAAGATGCCAAAAAAAGAGAAAGAAAAAAGAAACAGAGGAAAGCATACTATCTACTTGCAACAGAGAACCAAAAGGGATAACGTAAGTAGAATGTAGATAAAAAGAAGAAAGCTGCTGGTAAGAGAAGTAAAATATTTCTAAAAGCTATATGTAGGAAACTGAAAAGTGAGCAAAATGATGTAACTAAAAAGGAAAGTTTGAAATCAGCCAACAATGGACAATATTCACATCAGATAAAGAGTAAGAAATCAACTGGTGAGGTTGGATTTTATATAACTATTTTAAAAATGCCACTTTTAGAAAGTGAGCATTTCTCTGCAATTAAAATCCATCTGTGCCTTACAGACTGTCTCAAAGCTCCCTTGTGCATTTCACCCAGAAAACCACAAACACAGGATGCTCAGTCACACTTGCACACATCTGCATACTGAATGGGTCTTCCTGGGCTGGAAGGGTGGAGGGGCTTGACACTCACATTTCAAAGGCTTGTGGCCTGCCCTCACACAAAGGACTGCCACACCCCCTCCTGGGACCGTGGCAGACAGACCTGTACTGAAAAGGGACCTTGTGCGCTTCAAAACCACTCTTTGAAGTCTCCCCCAATTCAAAGACACCTTTGGGTATATAAACTGGGTCGCTGACCCTACCAACTCAGACACTTCCTGGAACAGACACTCTGAACCATATCATGCAACCTGCCAGCTGGAGCTGCTTGGCTGACCAAAGGACTCACCTGGACTGCTTTGCTGTGAAGGACTGCTGCCTTGCTGGCCTCTGGCTCTGCTGAGAAGTGCTCCAAGTGCTTGGATTGAGCTTCCCTCCTGTTCCTGAAGCCTCAGGGCCAGCAAGACTTCATCTCTTCAAAGGAACTCCTTGTGTGGTGAAAATCGATGCACAGCCTGCCGGAATGTACGTACAGCCTGCTTATCGGTGAATGAATCACCACATCACCGAACCAGAACGAAGCAGCCTGGCTCCCCAAGTGGAGATCAACGCAGCACCAGCGTTGTGCCCGGAACTTCAACGCACAGCTCACTGGATTGATGCATCACCAAACCGGAATGACACAGCCCGACTTCCTGCATGAGGAATTGACCCTGCACCTGCTGTGCGACAGAAACTCTGACACATCCCCCACCAGATCGATGCCAGACCTGTGACTTTGCCCTGCACGTCCAGGATTTCCACACTTCGTCCCTGGGCATCAAAAGATCCTGCATCGCAGTGAGGGTCCAAGATTCCACACTGGAAATCAACTCAAAAACCGTGCAACTTGGGAATAATCGATGTATTGTCTGTGTGCGTCTGGAAATCCAACGTCCACCTTTCTTTTTCCACGCATCTCCTCCTTCGTGCATGTAATTTTGAGGCATACCAGGTACTTTGTGCACACAAGAGTCAATTGCTGATCTTTAAAAACTTAAGACTCTTCTTATCATTGCAAAAGTGATATTTCAAATTGTGCTTATCAAATCGGATAAATATCTTACATTTTTCTAATCCTGGTGTATTTTTGTGGTGTTTTCACTGTGTTATTGCAAGATTTATTGCACAAATACTTTACACATTGCCTTCTAAGTTAAGTCTGACTGCTCAGTGCCAAGCTACCAGAGGGTGGGCACAGCATAATTTGGACAGTGCGTGATTTACCCTGACTAGGATTGTGGTCCCTACCTGGACAATGGTGTATACGTCTGCCCACTAGAGACCCCATTTCTAATAGCAATAGTTAGTTGATGTTAATAAAGTAAAACAAACAACATTATACCTGGTACAAAGTAATGTTTGTTATAAAAATGTTGATGTTGAGACTGATATATAAAATGTTGAAGATAACAGATTGCCAGGAAGAGGACAAATAGAAAAAGCGGATCGATCACGATCAGAACAAAGTTGTGAGCACTACAGCATCCATCCATCACATTCCAAAGAAGTCATTAGTGATGCTATTGAGCTGTTTCAAATTAAACAAGTAGAAGGAGCTCCTATGAATGTGTGTTGAAAAAGGTTTAGAGGCTCACTGTTTTCCCAGTTGTTTGCTATGATGACCAGTCCATACACATACTAGCAGCTGAATACCGATCAATAAGATTATATTCAGAGGATTCAAGATTCAGACAGTGTATCCCATACATATTTCACCTTCTATTTGAGAGTGACTTCTCTGGACTTAGGTGTGCAGGAAATGACATTCTAAAAACACGAGTTAGTCTTCAAAATCTCTGCAAGAAAGTTTGTTAACAAAGGTCAAGAAAAGGAGAAAAACGTAGAATATAACTTGATTAATCTAATGGTGTGCCAACGTGGTACCAATGAATATTGGTTCTATCTTCATGGAGAACTGAAATGTATGCTGACAACCCTGGTTGCACCAACCTGGTTTCAGACAATTGGTTGCACTGAGCATGTGTGCATGACCTCCTTTAATTCTTGAGAGAGGCAACTCAAACCTAAAAGACATCAATGTTAAGACATCTGAAGAACTTTGCTCATTAGACCCTTCTAATGTTTGTATATATTTAAATCACAGGTTCTGGTCTGTGCTTGGCAATCCTCCTCTTAAAGAAGTAACTTATTTCTTTTGGTTGAAAGAGTATGAGATGAGAGGTGTTCCCCATATTCATATGCTGCTATAGATAAAAGGCTCACCCAGGTTTTGAACAGACACTGTTGAGTCTGTACTGTCTTTCATAGAACAGTATGTGAGATGTACCATACCAAAACATACTGGTGAAAGAGGTCTTAGGGAACACGTTTTACGTTTTGAAACACATAGACGTGGGGAGTGTTGTTGTCATAAATATAGATCCAAAGGAAATGTTTTGCACAATATGTTGATTGGCATTTCCAAGACCTGGCATTTCAAAAGGAAGAGTAAACAGCTTCTTGTCTTTAGTTAGACATACACTGACACAGAAATCACTAAATAACACATATACCCTAAGCAGAACAGAAGCTTCCAAATATATGAATGACTATGAGCCTGTGATTTTAAAAATGTGGAATATTAATATGGACATACAATTTGTAGCTGACAACTCTATATCTGTGGTTCAGTATGTCACATCATACATTACAAAATCTGAAAAGACAGAGATGAATGAGATGTAGGAGGAGGTTTCTGCAGAGAAAACACTTAGCAAACATTGTATTTGTGCAGCTTGAAAATGCTTACTCATAGGGAAATGGGATCCTATGAAGCTTGTGACAGGTTGAGTGTGGCAAGTAAGACATTGTCTGGGAAAGTCTTGGTCTAGCTAGTACAGAAAAGAGAGTGTTAAAGTCATTCACAGAAATTCAGTACCTTGTGAAATCAAATATGTTGGATACATAATATCCAAGAAGGTCACAACTAGAAGACAAGTGCCTTAATGAAATTCTTCAAAACTACAGATATAGAAGCAAAGTATGTTAAAACATATAAGAAGAGAAATATGCAGTACTGAAAACTTAGTTGCCAATCTCCTGGCAAAAGAGAGTATTTCTATTTAGCTCTTATTTAACTGTTCAAGCCTTGGTGTAGTGAATTGGAATTACTTGGAGTGTATGACTGCTATGATGATTCTTTTAATGTTGTCAAGGGTATTATTCAGTGTTCCATTTTTTACAAACTATTTATAAATGATAAATGATGAGACACAAGAAAATATAATTGCTGCTGAAGTAGCTAAGGATAGTTCTCATAGCAGCCAAAGTTCAACACCACAAAATCAAGATCCTCTTGGCCAACCTATTATTGAAAATAAAGCTGCCTTGGCTATGAATGAAGTGGGAACTGTAATGAAACAAGTGTGACAGGAATCTGTGGATCTAAACTGTTAATTGCAAACCTCAACAATTAACATAAGTACATTTACACTGAAGTAAAAGACAAAATAGAACATAGATTCCTTCATGAGAAGAAAGAATGTAAATGCTCTTGATTCAAGCCAATACTTTTATATATCAGTGGCCAAGCTGGTACTGGGGAAAGGTTTTCAATTAAAATTCTCCCCACTTACATACGCAAGCTGCACACAATATTTAAGGAATACCTTTACATTTATTACTTATGCCACCAGTAGAGTGTCATAATAAACTGGAATACCAGAAGTTATCTAATGAAGTTTGTCATGAAGAAGCAAGGGTTTTGAAGAAATTGAAGCTTTTACTTATTGATGAGGTAAGCATGGTTTCGAGTCTAATGCTGGCCTTTGTTTACCTGCGAGTGCAAAAGATTTTTAAAACTGACTATAGCATGTTGTTTGGAGAAAAGCATTTAATTGCTATAGTGACCTACTACAACTTATTCCTATTAAAGGGCAGGCTGTATTCAAAACACTTTCACATGAAGAAACTCAGAACTCTTTGGAATGTAAACATTTCACACCATTTCAGATACAAGGAACTTGTGAAAAATATCAGTCAAGCCTCCGACACAGAATATGGAAACATTCCAAAGAACATTTGGTTAGGAGGTCTGACAGAGAAGGGAAACATTAAGAACTGTTTTCCCGTGAGGTGGTGGAAGCAGAGCTAATGATGACTTTTGTAAAGAAGGAAAGCCCACAGTTTATTTAATGCCTACAATTTAAGAGTGTGCTGAACTTAATGGAGAATTACTAAAACTAGAGAATGACGAGATTTTGGAGATGACTGCTATTGACAAAATAAATGTGCTACTCAGTACAAAATTACAAGAGAAAGTGAACTGTTTGGAGAATTCTGTGTCCAGGACTGCTGGGCTATAGAAGTGTTGACATGTGTTCAAAAACTGTAGAGTAACTTTAAAGCATAATTTAAGTGTTGAACAAGGATTAGTAAATGGTGCAATGGGTAAAGTTATGGATTTAATTAAATACCCTAACCATGATGAGGTAAATTCTTAGCTATAAAGTGTGATCAGGTTGATGGCATTAAAAAATTGAACGATGTGTTGTACGCTTTTTTCTTTTAAAATACTTATATGTACACCAAAAATAGTTCCCAATCTCTCTTGCGTGTCCTGTAACTATCCACCAGTCTCAAGGTTTAAGTGTTTATGATACATTTATTATATTGGAAGTACGGTATTCAAAGAAGGTGTTTCATGTGTAGCATTGCCACAAGTTCAAACCTTGTCTGGTTTGTTTCTCATTGATTTTGATGTGAAGAAGCTTAATGCAGATGCAAATTATGTGAGAGAACTCAACAGATTAAGAATTAAATATGCTCCTCATCCAGGAAAGTGTCCTGCTTATGACAAATGGGTATTATGTCCTAAGTGGAAACTGAGAACCCAATCCACGAAAATTACAGAAAAGAGCATGGCTAAACAAAAAGGTGTCAAGAAAAGAAAATTGGAAAATGATGGAGATATTGAAGATTACCAGTTAGATAAGACTAATGGTGTAAACTGGTATGCTAATGTTGTTCACAACGCTCTCTTTCATCTACCACATGTTGTAAATGCAATTCAAGAGAAACCATGGAACACATTGTGCACAACACTGTTTCATTGCTTTCAACGCTTATATTGAGACAGAAGTGTAATACATTCTGCTTTAGGCATTTGAGAACTAGGAGGCAAATATAGTGGATCTGTGGTATTTACTCTAAATGTTCAACAAGATGCACAGGAGTATATTATGGTGATCCTTGGAGTTTTAGAAGAAGAAGATGTAAATATTGATGACATAGCTGGCCTGAGTTACACATGGAACCATGAGGGTGAAGGTTGTTCTTTCTCATCTACCAGTGAAATCCAATCTGGGTGATTTCTGCACTTAACTCTGCCAGATTCTAAAAGTGTATCTTTTGATAAACTAGTAAAAAAGAGTGACCAAAATATGACCAGTACAAGTTGTAAATCAAATGTATTATCTACATTGCTTATACAGAGAAGTGGTAAATACATTATAACCATGTTTCAATGATGCAGATGGAACAAACTTGGACGCTGAGATCACTAACTTTAAAGCTGGACAGATATCAATCTCTTGCAAAACATACTGTACTTTCACTATCATCATCCATAAATGCCTTAGCATTACATCTGAACATTATAATGTATATTTAAAGACCCAAACTTGATGGACTGAGCGCAATGACAGCCGTCTGCAATTCAAACAGAAACTACCTTTCAAACTTTTCTATTTCTTACTTATTGTTTCTACAACCAAAGTTCTAACAATGTTACGGGCAAACAAATTTGATACAGGGTTATTTCTATGTCAATCATTACTGGTAAAGACATCATTTGGACTAACAAGGGCGATGGCTTAAAAATCATTTAAAAAATAAGTGGATGAAATGTATTCAAATGGATTTGTGAAAATAAATGATTAAACTGTCTTCTCTCTTTTGTGATTATCAGTGTTAAAGACATAATTTGGCCTATCAAGGGCAATGTCAACAAAAAGATGTCCAAAAATGAAGTGTGAATAAATATGGTGATTCAATTTCTGGGGAAAAACAGTAGGCAGTCTTCTGCCTACGTGGATCATCACTGTTTAGAACATCATTCAGCCTAACAGGGGTGAAGTGCAGAGAAGTAAATCCAAGACTGAACTCTTGATGAAATATGTCCATAGATTTTTGATTAAAAATTAGTCTTTGCTCTATGTATATCAAAATATTCAGCCTACTTGGACTCATGTCTACAAAAAGATATCCAAACTTAAATGATGAATTACATCTGCTTGTTGTTTTTTACCAGGTATAATAAAAAGAAAAATATGCTTAGCATATGTGATTTTATTTAGTCTAGTGATTGTAGCTTAATTAATATTTTTACAAATTAAAGCAAGTGCATTTTACACAAACACGTAATTGCAGTAAAATATTATGAACTCATGAGTATGATGCATAGCGATGTTAATTTTAAATAATGTGCTATGAACTTATTATTTTTTGTCCAGTCCATATGACTGATTTTCCTACCACTGACGAATATCTGTAGACACTTATTTAATTGAACAAAAGTATAGGAACAGAGAACAGTGGACAAGGGAACGTAAGATGTATAAATAATATGTATAATTGCTATGTCAAGAAATGTTTGTTGTGTTTTTCTTATTACCAATTTGGTCTTTATTACAGATTAGCAATGTTTAATGGATAAACTAATATAATCAACCTTCAGCTATTATTTGTCTTTTGTTCTCTTTCAATATAGATTAAAGGACACATTTTTGGCAGTAATATAGGTAACTCATTTTATTTTGGTTTAATAATACATGATCCAAACATAAACCTTGTACAAGTATTTAATAATTCTACAACAGCAATACAGACTGATTAAAACATACCTGACATACACATATCTATACACTGTTTCACCCAGGGAAGCATGCACATAGAGAAATGTACCCAGACACACAGCGATGTATAAACTGTCAAACCCAAACACACACTTATACATACAGTGATACTCCTTGCCATGCACCCATACAGCCTCTGATACACCCACTCACTCATCTATAAACTCACTCAGGTATCCTCTCAATGACTAATACAGCCACTCATGCACCCAATCACTCATGCATAAAAACACTCATGCACCCTCTCACTCACCCATACAACTACTCATTCACCCACTCACACATTCAAGTACTGGTATAGTCCCTTATTACCCACATAGCCACTGATACACCCACTCACCCACCAATACACCCACTTATCCTCTCACTCACTAATAGTCACTCATGCCCCCACTTTAAGCATATAAGCACTCACACAGAGCCACTAATGCACCCACTCATTCATCCATAAAACCACCCTTACATCCTCTCACAGCCACTCATGGACACAGTCAATCTTGCATACAACTACTAATGCATCCTCTCAATCACCCATAAACCTACTCATACACCCACCCACTCACTCACACATACAATCATACATACTCTCACTCACCCATATAACCACTGATGCACCCACTCACTCATATAGCTACTCATCTTCTTAGTCACTAAGACTGATACTCATGCAGCCACTCACTAATGCACACAAACACTCAGACATCCTCTGGTTTATACGTACAGGTGTTCATACACACATTCACTCATACATACAACCAGTCTTACACCCTCTCATCCACCCATACATCAACTCATGCCCCCACGCACTGAGCCTCACAACCACTCATAAACTGCCTCACTCATTCATACAGGCACTCATGTAATCATTCACTCATTCATGGAGCTACTCAGACACCCTATCACTTACCCAGGCAGTCCCCTTTGTACTTACCCACCCATAGAGGCATCATGCACCCACTCACTCACCCATACACCCAGTCATACACCCACTCACACACCCACATAGGCAGTCATACACTTATTCACACATACATCATTTTATACATTCAGTCACTCACCTATAAACCCACATGTGCATGCACTCAGCCATATAACCACATATACACCCACTCAATCACCCATACAACCTCTCAGGTACTTCCTCACTCACTGATTAAGCCACTCATGCACCCAGTCACTCACCCATACAGCCACTCATGCACACAGTCACTCACCCATACAGTCAGTCATGCACCCATGTACTCATCATTAGAACCACTCAAGAACACTATTACTCACCGACATACAAACTCATGAACCCACTCACTCACCCATGCAGCCAGTCACACATCCTATCACTCACCCATACAACCTCGTACACATCCAGTCTCTCACCCATACAGCCACTCACACAACCAGTCACTCACCCATGCAACCACTCATGCACCCATTTACTCACCCAAGAAACCATTCAAGCACACAGTCTCTCACTCATACAGCTCATGCACCCATTCACTCAGACAGACAACTACTCACACACCATCTCATTCACCTATACACCAACTCATGGAAGCACTCAGTCATCCATGCACCTACGTATGCACCCACTCACTCACCCATTGAAGAGTCATGCACCCTCTCACTAACAGATACACCCACTCATGCATTCACTCCTCTATCACGCATTAAACCACTTATGCACCCTTTCAATCACACATACTGATACTCACGCACCCATTCCCTCACTCATGCAACCACTGACTCAAACATACAACCACTCATGCACCCATTCACTAACCTATACAGCCACTCATCCATCCTGTCATTCAACCATACACCCAGTCATGCACTCACTCCCCCATACCGTTACTCACCTACTCACACACCCATACACAAATTCATGAATGTAGCTAATACCCATTCAACAACTCCTGCAACCACGCACTCACACAAACAGGGACTCATGCACCCTGTTGCTCACCCATACACCCACTAATACACCCAGACACTGACCTTTACAGCTACTTGTGCATCTTATTAATAACCAATGCACCCATTCATGCACTCAGTCATCGAAGGACTCATGCACCATCTCACTCACCTATACACCCACTCATGCACTCGCTCACTCAATTATGCGTTCAACCACTTATACACACTCTCACTCACACACAGCTACTCACACACCCATTTGTTCACTCATCCAGATACATGTGCACGCTCTAAGTTACCCATAGACCCAATCATGTAACCATTTAGTCAACCATACACTCACTCTTGCACCAATTATCTCATATATACTCTACCAATACACTCAGTCACTGATGTACTACAAATGCATATAATCTCTCAACAATAAACCACTCATACACTTAGTAAATCACATATTGACAACATTGACACTATTACAAACATAGATAAAACATAAAAAATGTATTTCTTTAACTGGAGTAAGAGGTTCTATAAAGAACCATGGGCCAGATGTAGGAAAGTTGGGAATTGCGACTTGCAATTCCCAATGCAGTACGGTGTCTCAGACACCGACTGCAACTCGCTATGGGGTCGCAATGACCCACCTCATGAATATTCATGAGGTGGGTCGCAAATTGCGGCCCCATAGCGAGTATGAGCACTCGCTAACATGGAGGCCTGCTGACGTCAGCAGACCTCCATGTTCGCGACCTGCTTTTAAATAAAGCAGTTTTTTTTTTGAAGTGTAGCCCGTTTTCCTTACAGGAAAACGAGCTGCACTTCAAGAAAACTGAAACCTTTAGTTTTGGTTTTTTTTCAGGGCAGGGAGTGGTCCCTTGGACCACTCCCTGCCCTGAAAAAATATTTTGGGGTCCAGTCACAAACTGGAAGGGGTTCCATGGGGACCCCTTCCAATTTGCGATTGGGTTACCATCCACTTGAAGAGGATGGTAACTGCGATGCCATTTGCGACCGCATATGCGGTCGCAAATGGTATTGCATCCCAATGCGACTCGCAAATAGGAAGGGAACACCCCTTCCTATTTGCGAGTCTGAAATGCATTTTGCGAGTCGGTAACGACTCGCAAAATGCATTTCTGCACTGGGATACGCGTTTAGCGAGTCGCAAACGGCAAATTTTGCCATTTGCGACTCGCTATACGTTTGCTACATCTGGCCCCATTTCTTTCCTAACAGTTGATATTTTTCTTTTGTTTTTTTTAGCTACTTTCAATGTTTGGGGTGTTTTTTGATTCTTTACAAAAAAAGTGCAACATCCTCCTAAACAACAAGCTAGAAAAACGAGAAACTCAGCTTGTACCTAAAAAAAATAGCAATGGTGCGCAGTCATTTTCTGCACAGGTGCAGGGACGGTTTGCTCTCCTACACTCAGAGTAGCAGTACACTTAGGGCAAAATATTCCACCCTTGGCAAACTCAGGAATAACAAGTGGCACTTGGGAAACATGAGCTGTGGTGAAAAATGTTCCTGGCTGATTATTAGAAAATGGCATCCTTCGTTCTTTAGTCTCTAGCATCTTCTGTTCTAGCTAAATGAGTAGAGTGGATAGTGCTGAGGTGCTTGTACATGCTCTATATACCACAGGAGTATTTATTTTCGCTTCCATGCAAAAGCACTTTCTGGCACAAAGTTCAAGTCACCCTCTTAGCATTCACCTTCTCGCCATCAGGAATGCTAAAAATCGACCATAGTATGTTTTTTTCTTTCTTTGGAGGCTCTTCTTCTTGCAGCAAGATGTTCTTCTGTTCCTCTTGGATATCTTCTGGTGCAGATGCCATATTTTCAATAAAGAAAACACACCAAAAACACTAGCTAAGTCCAAACTTCGAGGGGCATATTTATACTCCGTTTGCGCCGAATTTGCGTCGTTTTTTTCGACGCAAATTCGACGCAAAACTAACTCCATATTTATACTTTGGCGTTAGACGCGTCAAGCGCCAAAGTTCATGGAGTTAGCGTCATTTTTTGGCGTGAACACCTTCCTTGCGTTAATGAGGTGCAAGGTAGGCGTTCCCGTCTTAAAAAATGACTCCCAGGCATGTGCGTGGTATTTATACTCCCGGGCAAAAATCACGCCCGGGAGTGGCCAGGGCAAAAAACCCCGCATTTGCGCCTCTTTTTAACGCCTGGGTCAGGGCAGGCGTTAAGGGACCTGTGGGCTCAGAATGAGCCCAGAGGTGCCCTCCCCTGCCCCCAGGGACACCCCCTGCCCCCTTGCCCACCCCAGGAGGACACCAAAGGATGGAGGGACCCATCCCAGGGAAGAAAAGGTAAGTTGTGGTAAGTATTTTTTTTAATTTTTTTTTGTGGCATAGGGGGGCCTGATTTGTGCCCCCCTACATGCCACTATGCCCAATGACCATGCCCAGGGGACATAAGTCACCTGGGCATGGCCATTGGGCAAGGGGGCATGACTCCTGTCTTTGCTAAGACAGGAGTCATGTTAATGGCGTCTGGGCGCCCCAAAAAAATGGCGCAAATCGGGTTAAGACGATTTTTTTGCCTCAGCCTGACTTGCCCCATTTTGGGACGCCCAAACGCCATTTTTCCCTACGCCGGCGCTGCCTGGTGTACGTCGTTTTTTTTCACGCACACCTGGCAGCGCCGGTCGGCTAACGCCGGCTAACGCCATTCAATAAATACGGCGCCCGCATGGCGCTTCAGAATGGCGTTAGCCGGCGCTAATTTTTTGGGCGCAAAACTGCGTTAGCGCAGTTATGCGTCAAAAAGTATAAATATGGCCCCTAGTCTCCTATTAAAGATGAGCACATGTGCAGCCACACCCAAAATGATGGGGAATAGGGTTGGGATCTTACTCTATTTATGATAGAATGGGGTTCCACCCATAAGAACCATTTTTACTGTGTCACATGGGATGTGCAACCCTTGCATGTCTCCATTGCATGGGTCCTAACTCCGTCAAATATATTAAAATGTTTTTGAAAATAAATGGTTTTACTACCTATAGAGTTTTATTGTTAATATTGATGAACCTCTTCTCTTAACCCCTTCGCTGCCAGGCCTTTTCCCCCTCCTGTGCCAGGCCTTTTTTTGCCTATTTGGGGCAGTTCGCGCTTAGGCCCTCATAACATTTTGTCCACATAAGCTAACCAAGCCAAATTTGCGTCCTTTTTTTCCAACATCCTAGGGATTATAGAGGTACCCAGACGTTGTGGGTTCCCCTGGAGGAGGCCAAGAAATTGGCCAAAATACATGGAAAATTTTGTTTTTTTCATAAAAATTGGAAAAAGTGGCTGCAGAAGAAGGCTTGTGGTTTTTCCCCTGAAAATGGCATCAACAATGGGTTTGCGGTGCTAAACTCAGCAGCTTCCCAGCTTTCAGGAACAGGCAGACTTGAATCAGAAAACCCAATTTTTCAACACAATTTTGGCATTTTACTGGGACATACCCCATTTTTGCAAATTTTTTGTGCTTTCAGCCTCCTTCCAGTCAGTGACGAAAATGGGCATGAAACCAATGCTGGATCCCAGAAACCTAAACATTTCTGAAAATGTAGACAAAATTCTGAATTCAGCAAGGGGTCATTTGTGTAGATCCTACAAGGGTTTCCTACAGAAAATAACAACTGAAAAAGAAAAATATTGAAATTGAGGTGAAAAAAACATAAATGTTTCTCTACGTTTTACTCTGTAACTTTTCCCTGCAATGTCAGATTATCGAAAGCAATATACCGTTACGTCTGCTGGACTCCTCTGGTTGCGGGGATATATAGGGCTTGTAGGTTCATCAAGAACCCAAGGAACCCAGAGCCAATAAATGAGCTGCATGCTGCAGTGCGTTTTCATTCTATACCGGGTATACAGCAATTAATTTGCTGAAATATAAAGAGTAAAAAATTGCTATCAAGAAAACCTTTGTATTTCCAAAAAGGGCACAAGATAAGGTGTTGAGGAGCAGTGGTTATTTGCACATCTCTGAATTCCGGGGTGACCATACTAGCATGTGAATTACAGGGCATTTCTCAAATAGATGTCTTTTTTACTCACTCTCCTATATTTGGAAGGAAAAAATGTAGAGAAAGACAAGGGGCAATAACACTTGTTTTGCTAATCTATGTTCCCCCAAGTCTCCCGATAAAAATGATACCTCACTTGTGTGGGTAGGCCTAGCACCCGCGACAGGAAACGCCCCAAAGCGCAACGTGGACACATCCACATTTTTGGAAGAAAACAGAGGTGTTTTTGGCGAAGTGCCTACCTGTAGATTTTGGCCTCTAGCTCAGCCGGCACCTTGGGAAACCTACCAAACCTGTGCATTTCTGAAAACTAGAGACCTAGGGGAATCCAAGATGGGGTGACTTGCGTGGCTCGGACCAGGTTCTGTTACCCAGAATCCTTTGCAAACCTCAACATTAGGCTAAAAAAACACATGTTCCTCACATTTCTGTGGCAGAAAGTTCTGGAATCTGAGAGGAGCCACAAATTTCCTTCCACCCAGCGTTCCCCCAAGTCTCCCGATAAAAATGATACCTCACTTGTGTGGGTAGGCCTAGCGCCCGCGACAGCAAACGCCGTAAAGCGCAACGTGGACACATCCAAATTTTTGGAAGAAAACAGAGGTGTTTTTTGCGAAGTGCCTACCTGTAGATTTTGGCCTCTAGCCCAGCCGGCACCTAGGAAAACCTACCAAACCTGTGCATTTCTGAAAACTAGAGACCTAGGGGAATCCAAGATGGGGTGACTTGCGGGGCTCGGACCAGGTTCTGTTACCCAGAATTCTTTGCAAACCTCAAAATGTGGCTAAAAAAAACACATGTTCCTCACATTTCTGTGGCAGAAAGTTCTGGACTCTGAGAGGAGCCACGAATTTCCTTCCACCCAGCGTTCCCCCAAGTCTCCCGATAAAAATGATACCTCACTTGTGTTGGTAGGCCTAGCGCCCGCGACAGGAAACGCCCCAAAGCGCAACATGGACACATCCAAATTTTTGGAAGAAAACAGAGGTGTTTTTTGCGAAGTTCCTACCTGTGGATTTTGGCCTCTAGCTCAGCCGACACCTGGGGAAACCTACCAAACCTGTGCATTTCTGAAAACTAGAGACCTAGGGGAATCCAAGATGGGGTGACTTGCGGGGCTCGGACCAGGTTCTGTTACCCAGAATCCTTTGCAAACCTCAAAATTTGGCTAAAAGAACACATGTTCCTCACATTTCTGTGGCAGAAAGTTCTGGAATCTGAGAGGAGCCACAAATTTCCTTCCACCCAGCGTTCCCCCAAGTCTCCCGATAAAAATTATACCTCACTTGTGTGGGTAGGCCTAGCGCCCGCGACAGGAAATGCCCCAAAGCGCAACGTGGACACATCCAAATTTTGGGAAGAAAACAGAGGTGTTTTTTGCGAAGTGCCTAACTGTAGATTTTGGCCTCTAGCTCAGCCGGCACCTAGGGAAACCTACCAAACCTGTGCATTTCTGAAAACTAGAGACCTAGGGAAATCCAAGATGGGGTGACTTGTGGGGCTCGGACGAGGCACTGTTACCCAGAATCCTTTGCAAACCTCAAAATTTCGCTAAAAAAACACATGTTCCTCACATTTCTGTGGCTGAAAGTTCTGGAATCTGAGAGGAGCCACAAATTTCCTTCCACCCAGCGTTCCCCCAAGTCTCCCGATAAAAATGATACCTCACTTGTGTGGGTAGGCCTAGCGCCGGCGACAGGAAGCGCCCCAAAGCACAACGTGGACACATCAAAATTTTTGGAAGAAAACAGAGGTGTTTTTTGCGAAGTGCCTACCTGTAGATTTTGGCCTCTAGCTCAGCCGGCGCCTAGGGAAACCTACCAAACCTGTGCATTTCTGAAAACTAGAGACCTAGGGGAATCCAAGATGGGGTGACTTGCGGGGCTCGGACCAGGTCCTGTTACCGAGAATCCTTTGCAAACCTCAAAATTTGGCTAATAAAACACATGTTCCTCACATTTCTGTGGCAGAAAGTTCTGGAATCTGAGACGAGCCACAGATTTCCTTCCACCCAGCGTTCCCCCAAGTCTCCCGATAAAAATGATACCTCACTTTTGTGGGTAGGCCTAGCGCCCGCGACAGGAAACGCCCCAAAGCGCAACGTGGACACATCCAAATTTTGGGAAGAAAACAGAGGTGTTTTTTGCGAAGTGCCTACCTGTAGATTTTGGCCTTTAGCTCAGCCGGCACCTAGGGAAACCTACCAAACCTGTGCATTTCTGAAAACTAGAGACCTAGGGGAATCTGAGGAGGGGTGACTTGCGGGGCTCGGACCAGGTTCTGTTACCCAGAATCCTTTGCAAACCTCAAAATTTGGCTAAAAAAACACATGTTCCTCACATTTCTGTGGCAGAAAGTTCTGGAATCTGAGAGGAGCCACAAATTTCCTTCCACCCAGCGTTCCCCCAAGTTTCCCGATAAAAATGATACTTCACTTGTGTGGGTAGGCCTAGCGCCGGCGACAGGAAACGCCCCAAAGCGCAACGTGGACACATCCAAATTTTTGGAAGAAAACAGAGGTGTTTTTTGCGAAGTGCCTACCTGTAGATTTTGGCCTCTAGCTCAGCCGGCGCCTAGGGAAACCTACCAAACCTGTGCATTTCTGAAAACTAGAGACCTAGGGGAATCCAAGATGGGGTGACTTGCGGGGCTCGGACCAGGTTCTGTTACCCAGAATTCTTTGCAAACCTCAAAATTTGGCTAATAAAACACATGTTCCTCACATTTCTGTGGCAGAAAGTTCTGGAATCTGAGAGGAGCCACAGATTTCCTTCCACCCAGCGTTCCCCCAAGTCTCCCGATAAAAATGATACCTCACTTGTGTGGGTAGGTCTAGCGCCGGCGACAGGAAACGCCCCAAAGCGCAACGTGGACACATCCAAATTTTTGGAAGAAAACAGAGGTGTTTTTTGCGAAGTGCCTACCTGTAGATTTTGGCCTCTAGCTCAGCCGGCGCCTAGGGAAACCTACCAAACCTGTGCATTTCTGAAAACTAGAGACCTAGGGGAATCCAAGATGGGGTGACTTGCGGGGCTCGGACCAGGTTCTGTTACCCAGAATTCTTTGCAAACCTCAAAATTTGGCTAAAAAAACACATGTTCCTCACATTTCTGTGGCAGACAGTTCTGGAATCTAAGAGGAGCCACAAATTTCCTTCCACCCAGCGTTCCCCCAAGTCTCCCGATAAAAATGATACCTCACTTGTGTGGGTAGGTCTAGCGCCGGCGACAGGAAACGCCCCAAAGCGCAACGTGGACACATCCAAATTTTTGGAAGAAAACAGAGGTGTTTTTAGCGAAGTGCCTACCTGTAGATTTTGGCCTCTAGCTCAGCTGGCACCTAGGGAACCCTACCAAACTTGTGCTTTTCTGAAAACTAGAGACCTAGGGGAATCCAAGATGGGGTGACTTGCGGGGCTCGGACCAGGTTCTGTTACCCAGAATCCTTTGCAAACCTCAAAATTTGGCTAAAAAAAACACATGTTCCTCACATTTCTGTGGCAGAAAGTTCTGGAATCTGAGAGGAGCCACAAATTTCCTTCCACCCAGCGTTCCCCCAAGTCTCCCGATAAAAATGATACCTCACTTGTGTGGGTAGGCCTAGCGCCCGCGACAGCAAACGCCGTAAAGCGCAACGTGGACACATCCAAATTTTTGGAAGAAAACAGAGGTGTTTTTTGCGAAGTGCCTATCTGTAGATTTTGGCCTCTAGCCCAGCCGGCACCTAGGAAAACCTACCAAACCTGTGCATTTCTGAAAACTAGAGACCTAGGGGAATCCAAGATGGGGTGACTTGCGGGGCTCGGACCAGGTTCTGTTACCCAGAATTCTTTGCAAACCTCAAAATGTGGCTAAAAAAAACACATGTTCCTCACATTTCTGTGGCAGAAAGTTCTGGACTCTGAGAGGAGCCACGAATTTCCTTCCACCCAGCGTTCCCCCAAGTCTCCCGATAAAAATGATACCTCACTTGTGTTGGTAGGCCTAGCGCCCGCGACAGGAAACGCCCCAAAGCGCAACATGGACACATCCAAATTTTTGGAAGAAAACAGAGGTGTTTTTTGCGAAGTTCCTACCTGTGGATTTTGGCCTCTAGCTCAGCCGACACCTGGGGAAACCTACCAAACCTGTGCATTTCTGAAAACTAGAGACCTAGGGGAATCCAAGATGGGGTGACTTGCGGGGCTCGGACCAGGTTCTGTTACCCAGAATCCTTTGCAAACCTCAAAATTTGGCTAAAAGAACACATGTTCCTCACATTTCTGTGGCAGAAAGTTCTGGAATCTGAGAGGAGCCACAAATTTCCTTCCACCCAGCGTTCCCCCAAGTCTCCCGATAAAAATTATACCTCACTTGTGTGGGTAGGCCTAGCGCCCGCGACAGGAAACGCCCCAAAGCGCAACGTGGACACATCCAAATTTTGGGAAGAAAACAGAGGTGTTTTTTGCGAAGTGCCTAACTGTAGATTTTGGCCTCTAGCTCAGCCGGCACCTAGGGAAACCTACCAAACCTGTGCATTTCTGAAAACTAGAGACCTAGGGAAATCCAAGATGGGGTGACTTGTGGGGCTCGGACGAGGCACTGTTACCCAGAATCCTTTGCAAACCTCAAAATTTCGCTAAAAAAACACATGTTCCTCACATTTCTGTGGCTGAAAGTTCTGGAATCTGAGAGGAGCCACAAATTTCCTTCCACCCAGCGTTCCCCCAAGTCTCCCGATAAAAATGATACCTCACTTGTGTGGGTAGGCCTAGCGCCGGCGACAGGAAGCGCCCCAAAGCACAACGTGGACACATCAACATTTTTGGAAGAAAACAGAGGTGTTTTTTGCGAAGTGCCTACCTGTAGATTTTGGCCTCTAGCTCAGCCGGCGCCTAGGGAAACCTACCAAACCTGTGCATTTCTGAAAACTAGAGACCTAGGGGAATCCAAGATGGGGTGACTTGCGGGGCTCGGACCAGGTCCTGTTACCGAGAATCCTTTGCAAACCTCAAAATTTGGCTAAAAAAACACATGTTCCTCACATTTCTGTGGCAGAAAGTTCTGGAATCTGAGAGGAGCCACAGATTTCCTTCCACCCAGCGTTCCCCCAAGTCTCCCGATAAAAATGATACCTCACTTGTGTGGGTAGGCCTAGCGCCCGCGACAGGAAACGCCCCAAAGCGCAACGTGGACACATCCAAATTTTGGGAAGAAAACAGAGGTGTTTTTTGCGAAGTGCCTACCTGTAGATTTTGGCCTCTAGCTCAGCCGGCGCCTAGGGAAACCTACCAAACCTGTGCATTTCTGAAAACTAGAGACCTAGGGGAATCCAAGATGGGGTGACTTGCGGGGCTCGGACCAGGTCCTGTTACCGAGAATCCTTTGCAAACCTCAAAATTTGGCTAATAAAACACATGTTCCTCACATTTCTGTGGCAGAAAGTTCTGGAATCTGAGAGGAGCCACAGATTTCCTTCCACCCAGCGTTCCCCCAAGTTTCCCGATAAAAATGATACCTCACTTGTGTGGGTAGGCCTAGCGCCCGCGACAGGAAACGCCCCAAAGCGCAACGTGGACACATCCAAATTTTTGGAAGAAAACAGAGGTGTTTTTTGCGAAGTGCCTACCTGTAGATTTTGGCCTCTAGCTCAGCCGGCGCCTAGGGAAACCTACCAAACCTGTGCATTTCTGAAAACTAGAGACCTAGGGGAATCCAAGATGGGGTGACTTGCGGGGCTCGTACCAGGTTCTGTTACCCAGAATCCTTTGCAAACCTCAAAATTTGGCTAAAAAAACACATGTTCCTCACATTTCTGTGGCAGAAAGTTCTGGAATCTGAGAGGAGCCACAAATTTCCTTCCACCCAGCGTTCCCCCAAGTCTCCCGATAAAAATGATACCTCACTTGTGTGGGTAGGTCTAGCGCCGGCGACAGGAAACGCCCCAAAGCGCAACGTGGACACATCCAAATTTTGGGAAGAAAACAGAGGTGTTTTTAGCGAAGTGCCTACCTGTAGATTTTGGCCTCTAGCTCAGCTGGCACCTAGGGAACCCTACCAAACTTGTGCTTTTCTGAAAACTAGAGACCTAGGGGAATCCAAGATGGGGTGACTTGCGGGGCTCGGACCAGGTTCTGTTACCCAGAATCCTTTGCAAACCTCAAAATTTGGCTAAAAAAAACACATGTTCCTCACATTTCTGTGGCAGAAAGTTCTGGAATCTGAGAGGAGCCACAAATTTCCTTCCACCCAGCGTTCCCCCAAGTCTCCCGATAAAAATGATACCTCACTTGTGTGGGTAGGCCTAGCGCCCGCGACAGCAAACGCCGTAAAGCGCAACGTGGACACATCCAAATTTTTGGAAGAAAACAGAGGTGTTTTTTGCGAAGTGCCTACCTGTAGATTTTGGCCTCTAGCCCAGCCGGCACCTAGGAAAACCTACCAAACCTGTGCATTTCTGAAAACTAGAGACCTAGGGGAATCCAAGATGGGGTGACTTGCGGGGCTCGGACCAGGTTCTGTTACCCAGAATTCTTTGCAAACCTCAAAATGTGGCTAAAAAAAACACATGTTCCTCACATTTCTGTGGCAGAAAGTTCTGGACTCTGAGAGGAGCCACGAATTTCCTTCCACCCAGCGTTCCCCCAAGTCTCCCGATAAAAATGATACCTCACTTGTGTTGGTAGGCCTAGCGCCCGCGACAGGAAACGCCCCAAAGCGCAACATGGACACATCCAAATTTTTGGAAGAAAACAGAGGTGTTTTTTGCGAAGTTCCTACCTGTGGATTTTGGCCTCTAGCTCAGCCGACACCTGGGGAAACCTACCAAACCTGTGCATTTCTGAAAACTAGAGATCTAGGGGAATCCAAGATGGGGTGACTTGCGGGGCTCGGACCAGGTTCTGTTACCCAGAATCCTTTGCAAACCTCAAAATTTGGCTAAAAGAACACATGTTCCTCACATTTCTGTGGCAGAAAGTTCTGGAATCTGAGAGGAGCCACAAATTTCCTTCCACCCAGCGTTCCCCCAAGTCTCCCGATAAAAATTATACCTCACTTGTGTGGGTAGGCCTAGCGCCCGCGACAGGAAACGCCCCAAAGCGCAACGTGGACACATCCAAATTTTGGGAAGAAAACAGAGGTGTTTTTTGCGAAGTGCCTAACTGTAGATTTTGGCCTCTAGCTCAGCCGGCACCTAGGGAAACCTACCAAACCTGTGCATTTCTGAAAACTAGAGACCTAGGGAAATCCAAGATGGGGTGACTTGTGGGGCTCGGACGAGGCACTGTTACCCAGAATCCTTTGCAAACCTCAAAATTTCGCTAAAAAAACACATGTTCCTCACATTTCTGTGGCTGAAAGTTCTGGAATCTGAGAGGAGCCACAAATTTCCTTCCACCCAGCGTTCCCCCAAGTCTCCCGATAAAAATGATACCTCACTTGTGTGGGTAGGCCTACCGCCGGCGACAGGAAGCGCCCCAAAGCACAACGTGGACACATCAAAATTTTTGGAAGAAAACAGAGGTGTTTTTTGCGAAGTGCCTACCTGTAGATTTTGGCCTCTAGCTCAGCCGGCGCCTAGGGAAACCTACCAAACCTGTGCATTTCTGAAAACTAGAGACCTAGGGGAATCCAAGATGGGGTGACTTGCGGGGCTCGGACCAGGTCCTGTTACCGAGAATCCTTTGCAAACCTCAAAATTTGGCTAAAAAAACACATGTTCCTCTCATTTCTGTGGCAGAAAGTTCTGGAATCTGAGAGGAGCCACAGATTTCCTTCCACCCAGCGTTCCCCCAAGTCTCCCGATAAAAATGATACCTCACTTGTGTGGGTAGGCCTAGCGCCCGCGACAGGAAACGCCCCAAAGCGCAACGTGGACACATCCAAATTTTGGGAAGAAAACAGAGGTGTTTTTTGCGAAGTGCCTACCTGTAGATTTTGGCCTTTAGCTCAGCCGGCACCTAGGGAAACCTACCAAACCTGTGCATTTCTGAAAACTAGAGACCTAGGGGAATCTGAGGAGGGGTGACTTGCGGGGCTCGGACCAGGTTCTGTTACCCAGAATCCTTTGCAAACCTCAAAATTTGGCTAAAAAAACACATGTTCCTCACATTTCTGTGGCAGAAAGTTCTGGAATCTGAGAGGAGCCACAAATTTCCTTCCACCCAGCGTTCCCCCAAGTTTCCCGATAAAAATGATACTTCACTTGTGTGGGTCGGCCTAGCGCCGGCGACAGGAAACGCCCCAAAGCGCAACGTGGACACATCCAAATTTTTGGAAGAAAACAGAGGTTTTTTTTGCGAAGTGCCTACCTGTAGATTTTGGCCTCTAGCTCAGCCGGCGCCTAGGGAAACCTACCAAACCTGTGCATTTCTGAAAACTAGAGACCTAGGGGAATCCAAGATGGGGTGACTTGCGGGGCTCGGACCAGGTTCTGTTACCCAGAATTCTTTGCAAACCTCAAAATTTGGCTAAAAAAACACATGTTCCTCACATTTCTGTGGCAGAAAGTTCTGGAATCTGAGAGGAGCCACAGATTTCCTTCCACCCAGCGTTCCCCCAAGTCTCCCGATAAAAATGATACCTCACTTGTGTGGGTAGGTCTAGCGCCGGCGACAGGAAACGCCCCAAAGCGCAACGTGGACACATCCAAATTTTTGGAAGAAAACAGAGGTGTTTTTTGCGAAGTGCCTACCTGTAGATTTTGGCCTCTAGCTCAGCCGGCGCCTAGGGAAACCTACCAAACCTGTGCATTTCTGAAAACTAGAGACCTAGGGGAATCCAAGATGGGGTGACTTGCGGGGCTCGGACCAGGTTCTGTTACCCAGAATTCTTTGCAAACCTCAAAATTTGGCTAAAAAAACACATGTTCCTCACATTTCTGTGGCAGACAGTTCTGGAATCTAAGAGGAGCCACAAATTTCCTTCCACCCAGCGTTCCCCCAAGTCTCCCGATAAAAATGATACCTCACTTGTGTGGGTAGGTCTAGCGCCGGCGACAGGAAACGCCCCAAAGCGCAACGTGGACACATCCAAATTTTTGGAAGAAAACAGAGGTGTTTTTAGCGAAGTGCCTACCTGTAGATTTTGGCCTCTAGCTCAGCTGGCACCTAGGGAACCCTACCAAACTTGTGCTTTTCTGAAAACTAGAGACCTAGGGGAATCCAAGATGGGGTGACTTGCGGGGCTCGGACCAGGTTCTGTTACCCAGAATCCTTTGCAAACCTCAAAATTTGGCTAAAAAAAACACATGTTCCTCACATTTCTGTGGCAGAAAGTTCTGGAATCTGAGAGGAGCCACAAATTTCCTTCCACCCAGCGTTCCCCCAAGTCTCCCGATAAAAATGATACCTCACTTGTGTGGGTAGGCCTAGCGCCCGCGACAGCAAACGCCGTAAAGCGCAACGTGGACACATCCAAATTTTTGGAAGAAAACAGAGGTGTTTTTTGCGAAGTGCCTACCTGTAGATTTTGGCCTCTAGCCCAGCCGGCACCTAGGAAAACCTACCAAACCTGTGCATTTCTGAAAACTAGAGACCTAGGAGAATCCAAGATGGGGTGACTTGCGGGGCTCGGACCAGGTTCTGTTACCCAGAATTCTTTGCAAACCTCAAAATGTGGCTAAAAAAAACACATGTTCCTCACATTTCTGTGGCAGAAAGTTCTGGACTCTGAGAGGAGCCACGAATTTCCTTCCACCCAGCGTTCCCCCAAGTCTCCCGATAAAAATGATACCTCACTTGTGTTGGTAGGCCTAGCGCCCGCGACAGGAAACGCCCCAAAGCGCAACATGGACACATCCAAATTTTTGGAAGAAAACAGAGGTGTTTTTTGCGAAGTTCCTACCTGTGGATTTTGGCCTCTAGCTCAGCCGACACCTGGGGAAACCTACCAAACCTGTGCATTTCTGAAAACTAGAGACCTAGGGGAATCCAAGATGGGGAGACTTGCGGGGCTCGGACCAGGTTCTGTTACCCAGAATCCTTTGCAAACCTCAAAATTTGGCTAAAAGAACACATGTTCCTCACATTTCTGTGGCAGAAAGTTCTGGAATCTGAGAGGAGCCACAAATTTCCTTCCACCCAGCGTTCCCCCAAGTCTCCCGATAAAAATTATACCTCACTTGTGTGGGTAGGCCTAGCGCCCGCGACAGGAAACGCCCCAAAGCGCAACGTGGACACATCCAAATTTTGGGAAGAAAACAGAGGTGTTTTTTGCGAAGTGCCTAACTGTAGATTTTGGCCTCTAGCTCAGCCGGCACCTAGGGAAACCTACCAAACCTGTGCATTTCTGAAAACTAGAGACCTAGGGAAATCCAAGATGGGGTGACTTGTGGGGCTCGGACGAGGCACTGTTACCCAGAATCCTTTGCAAACCTCAAAATTTCGCTAAAAAAACACATGTTCCTCACATTTCTGTGGCTGAAAGTTCTGGAATCTGAGAGGAGCCACAAATTTCCTTCCACCCAGCGTTCCCCCAAGTCTCCTGATAAAAATGATACCTCACTTGTGTGGGTAGGCCTAGCGCCGGCGACAGGAAGCGCCCCAAAGCACAACGTGGACACATCAAAATTTTTGGAAGAAAACAGAGGTGTTTTTTGCGAAGTGCCTACCTGTAGATTTTGGCCTCTAGCCCAGCCGGCGCCTAGGGAAACCTACCAAACCTGTGCATTTCTGAAAACTAGAGACCTAGGGGAATCCAAGATGGGGTGACTTGCGGGGCTCGGACCAGGTCCTGTTACCGAGAATCCTTTGCAAACCTCAAAATTTGGCTAAAAAAACACATGTTCCTCACATTTCTGTGGCAGAAAGTTCTGGAATCTGAGAGGAGCCACAGATTTCCTTCCACCCAGCGTCCCCCCAAGTCTCCCGATAAAAATGATACCTCACTTGTGTGGGTAGGCCTAGCGCCCGCGACAGGAAACGCCCCAAAGCGCAACGTGGACACATCCAAATTTTGGGAAGAAAACAGAGGTGTTTTTTGCGAAGTGCCTACCTGTAGATTTTGGCCTTTAGCTCAGCCGGCACCTAGGGAAACCTACCAAACCTGTGCATTTCTGAAAACTAGAGACCTAGGGGAATCTGAGGAGGGGTGACTTGCGGGGCTTGGACCAGGTTCTGTTACCCAGAATCCTTTGCAAACCTCAAAATTTGGCTAAAAAAACACATGTTCTCACATTTCTGTGGCAGAAAGTTCTGGAATCTGAGAGGAGCCACAAATTTCCTTCCACCCAGCGTTCCCCCAAGTTTCCCGATAAAAATGATACTTCACTTGTGTGGGTAGGCCTAGCGCCGGCGACAGGAAACGCCCCAAAGCGCAACGTGGACACATCCAAATTTTTGGAAGAAAACAGAGGTGTTTTTTGCGAAGTGCCTACCTGTAGATTTTGGCCTCTAGCTCAGCCGGCGCCTAGGGAAACCTACCAAACCTGTGCATTTCTGAAAACTAGAGACCTAGGGGAATCCAAGATGGGGTGACTTGCGGGGCTCGGACCAGGTTCTGTTACCCAGAATTCTTTGCAAACCTCAAAATTTGGCTAAAAAAACACATGTTCCTCACATTTCTGTGGCAGACAGTTCTGGAATCTAAGAGGAGCCACAAATTTCCTTCCACCCAGCGTTCCCCCAAGTCTCCCGATAAAAATGATACCTCACTTGTGTGGGTAGGTCTAGCGCCGGCGACAGGAAACGCCCCAAAGCGCAACGTGGACACATCCAAATTTTTGGAAGAAAACAGAGGTGTTTTTAGCGAAGTGCCTACCTGTAGATTTTGGCCTCTAGCTCAGCTGGCACCTAGGGAACCCTACCAAACTTGTGCTTTTCTGAAAACTAGAGACCTAGGGGAATCCAAGATGGGGTGACTTGCGGGGCTCGGACCAGGTTCTGTTACCCAGAATCCTTTGCAAACCTCAAAATTTGGCTAAAAAAAACACATGTTCCTCACATTTCTGTGGCAGAAAGTTCTGGAATCTGAGAGGAGCCACAAATTTCCTTCCACCCAGCGTTCCCCCAAGTCTCCCGATAAAAATGATACCTCACTTGTGTGGGTAGGCCTAGCGCCCGCGACAGCAAACGCCGTAAAGCGCAACGTGGACACATCCAAATTTTTGGAAGAAAACAGAGGTGTTTTTTGCGAAGTGCCTACCTGTAGATTTTGGCCTCTAGCCCAGCCGGCACCTAGGAAAACCTACCAAACCTGTGCATTTCTGAAAACTAGAGACCTAGGGGAATCCAAGATGGGGTGACTTGCGGGGCTCGGACCAGGTTCTGTTACCCAGAATTCTTTGCAAACCTCAAAATGTGGCTAAAAAAAACACATGTTCCTCACATTTCTGTGGCAGAAAGTTCTGGACTCTGAGAGGAGCCACGAATTTCCTTCCACCCAGCGTTCCCCCAAGTCTCCCGATAAAAATGATACCTCACTTGTGTTGGTAGGCCTAGCGCCCGCGACAGGAAACGCCCCAAAGCGCAACATGGACACATCCAAATTTTTGGAAGAAAACAGAGGTGTTTTTTGCGAAGTTCCTACCTGTGGATTTTGGCCTCTAGCTCAGCCGACACCTGGGGAAACCTACCAAACCTGTGCATTTCTGAAAACTAGAGACCTAGGGGAATCCAAGATGGGGTGACTTGCGGGGCTCGGACCAGGTTCTGTTACCCAGAATCCTTTGCAAACCTCAAAATTTGGCTAAAAGAACACATGTTCCTCACATTTCTGTGGCAGAAAGTTCTGGAATCTGAGAGGAGCCACAAATTTCCTTCCACCCAGCGTTCCCCCAAGTCTCCCGATAAAAATTATACCTCACTTGTGTGGGTAGGCCTAGCGCCCGCGACAGGAAACGCCCCAAAGCGCAACGTGGACACATCCAAATTTTGGGAAGAAAACAGAGGTGTTTTTTACGAAGTGCCTAACTGTAGATTTTGGCCTCTAGCTCAGCCGGCACCTAGGGAAACCTACCAAACCTGTGCATTTCTGAAAACTAGAGACCTAGGGAAATCCAAGATGGGGTGACTTGTGGGGCTCGGACGAGGCACTGTTACCCAGAATCCTTTGCAAACCTCAAAATTTCGCTAAAAAAACACATGTTCCTCACATTTCTGTGGCTGAAAGTTCTGGAATCTGAGAGGAGCCACAAATTTCCTTCCACCCAGCGTTCCCCCAAGTCTCCCGATAAAAATGATACCTCACTTGTGTGGGTAGGCCTAGCGCCGGCGACAGGAAGCGCCCCAAAGCACAACGTGGACACATCAAAATTTTTGGAAGAAAACAGAGGTGTTTTTTGCGAAGTGCCTACCTGTAGATTTTGGCCTCTAGCTCAGCCGGCGCCTAGGGAAACCTACCAAACCTGTGCATTTCTGAAAACTAGAGACCTAGGGGAATCCAAGATGGGGTGACTTGCGGGGCTCGGACCAGGTCCTGTTACCGAGAATCCTTTGCAAACCTCAAAATTTGGCTAAAAAAACACATGTTCCTCACATTTCTGTGGCAGAAAGTTCTGGAATCTGAGAGGAGCCACAGATTTCCTTCCACCCAGCGTTCCCCCAAGTCTCCCGATAAAAATGATACCTCACTTGTGTGGGTAGGCCTAGCGCCCGCGACAGGAAACGCCCCAAAGCGCAACGTGGACACATCCAAATTTTGGGAAGAAAACAGAGGTGTTTTTTGCGAAGTGCCTACCTGTAGATTTTGGCCTTTAGCTCAGCCGGCACCTAGGGAAACCTACCAAACCTGTGCATTTCTGAAAACTAGAGACCTAGGGGAATCTGAGGAGGGGTGACTTGCGGGGCTCGGACCAGGTTCTGTTACCCAGAATCCTTTGCAAACCTCAAAATTTGGCTAAAAAAACACATGTTCCTCACATTTCTGTGGCAGAAAGTTCTGGAATCTGAGAGGAGCCACAAATTTCCTTCCACCCAGCGTTCCCCCAAGTTTCCCGATAAAAATGATACTTTACTTGTGTGGGTAGGCCTAGCGCCGGCGACAGGAAACGCCCCAAAGCGCAACGTGGACACATCCAAATTTTTGGAAGAAAACAGAGGTGTTTTTTGCGAAGTGCCTACCTGTAGATTTTGGCCTCTAGCTCAGCCGGCGCCTAGGGAAACCTACCAAACCTGTGCATTTCTGAAAACTAGAGACCTAGGGGAATCCAAGATGGGGTGACTTGCGGGGCTCGGACCAGGTTCTGTTACCCAGAATTCTTTGCAAACCTCAAAATTTGGCTAAAAAAACACAAGTTCCTCACATTTCTGTGGCAGACAGTTCTGGAATCTAAGAGGAGCCACAAATTTCCTTCCACCCAGCGTTCCCCCAAGTCTCCCGATAAAAATGATACCTCACTTGTGTGGGTAGGTCTAGCGCCGGCGACAGGAAACGCCCCAAAGCGCAACGTGGACACATCCAAATTTTTGGAAGAAAACAGAGGTGTTTTTAGCGAAGTGCCTACCTGTAGATTTTGGCCTCTAGCTCAGCTGGCACCTAGGGAACCCTACCAAACTTGTGCTTTTCTGAAAACTAGAGACCTAGGGGAATCCAAGATGGGGTGACTTGCGGGGCTCGGACCAGGTTCTGTTACCCAGAATCCTTTGCAAACCTCAAAATTTGGCTAAAAAAAACACATGTTCCTCACATTTCTGTGGCAGAAAGTTCTGGAATCTGAGAGGAGCCACAGATTTCCTTCCACCCAGCGTTCCCCCAAGTCTCCCGATAAAAATGATACATCACTTGTGTGGGTAGGCCTAGCGTCCGCGACAGGAAACGCCCCAAAGCGAAACGTGGACACATCCAAATTTTTGGAAGAAAACAGAGGTGTTTTTTGCGAAGTGCCTACCTGTAGATTTTGGCCTCTAGCTCAGCCGGCACCTAGGGAAACCTACCAAACCTGTGCATTTCTGAAAACTAGAGAACTAGGGGAATCCAAGGAGGGGTGACTTGCGGGGCTCGGACCAGGTTCTGTTACCCAGAATCCTTTGCAAACCTCAAAATTTGGCTAAAAAAACACATGTTCCTCACATTTCTGTGGCAGAAAGTTCTGGAATCTGAGAGGAGCCACAGATTTCCTTCCACCCAGCGTTCCCCCAAGTCTCCCGATAAAAATGATACTTCACTTGTGTGGGTAGGCCTAGCGCCGGCGACAGGAAACGCCCCAAAGCGCAACGTGGACACATCCACATTTTTGGAAGAAAACAGAGGTGTTTTTTGCAAAGTGCCTACCTGTAGATTTTGGCCTCTAGCTCAGCCGGCGCCTAAGGAAACCTATCAAACCTGTGCATTTCTGAAAACTAGAGACCTAGGGGAATCCAAGATGGGGTGACTTGCGGGGCTCGGACCAGGTTCTGTTACCCAGAATTCTTTGCAAACCTCAAAATATGGCTAAAAAAACACATGTTCCTCACATTTCTGTGGCAGAAAGTTCTGGAATCTGAGAGGAGCCACGAATTTCCTTCCACCCAGCGTTCCCCCAAGTCTCCCGATAAAAATGATACCTCACTTGTGTTGGTAGGACTAGCGCCCGCGACAGGAAACGCCCCAAAGCGCAACATGGACACATCCACATTTTTGGAAGAAAACAGAGGTGTTTTTTGCGAAGTTCCTACCTGTGGATTTTGGCCTCTAGCTCAGCCGACACCTGGGGAAACCTACCAAACCTGTGCATTTCTGAAAACTAGAGACCTAGGGGAATCCAAGATGGGGTGACTTGCGGGGCTGGGACCAGGTTCTGTTACCCAGAATCCTTTGCAAACCTCAAAATTTGTCTAAAAAAATACATGTTCCTCACATTTCTGTGGCAGAAAGTTCTGGAATCTGAGAGGAGCCACAAATTTCCTTCCACCCAGCGTTGCCCCAAGTCTCCCAATAAAAATGATACCTCACTTGTGTGGGTAGGCCTAGCGCCCGCGACAGGAAACGCCCCAAAGCGCAACGTGGACACATCCACATTTTTGGAAGAAAACAGAGGTGTTTTTTGCGAAGTGCCTACCTGTAGATTTTGGCCTCTAGCTCAGCCGGCACCTAGGGAAACCTACCAAACCTGTGCATTTCTGAAAACTAGAGACCTAGGGGAATCCAAGATGGGGTGATTTGCGGGGCTCGGACCAGGTTCTGTTACCCAGAATCCTTTGCAAACCTCAAAATTTGGCTAAAAAAACACATGTTCCTCACATTTCTGTGGCAGAAAGTTCTGGAATCTGAGAGGAGCCACAAATTTCCTTCCACCCAGTGTTCCCCCAAGTCTCCCGATAAAAATGATACCTCACTTGTGTGGGTAGGCCTAGCACCCGCGACAGGAAACGCCCCAAAGCGCAACGTGGACACATCCAAATTTTGGGAAGAAAACAGAGGTGTTTTTTGCGAAGTGCCTACCTATAGATTTTGGCCTCTAGCTCAGCTGGCACCTAGGGAAACCTTCCAAACCTGTGCATTTCTGAAAACTAGAGACCTAGGGGAATCCAAGATGGGGTGACTTGTGGGGTCGGACGAGGCACTGTTACCAGAATCCTTTGCAAACCTCAAAATTTCGCTAAAAAAACACATGTTCCTCACATTTCTGTGGCAGAAAGTTCTGGAATCTGAGAGGAGCCACAAATTTCCTTCCACCCAGCGTTCCCCCAAGTCTCCCGATAAAAATGATACCTCACTTGTGTGGGTAGGCCTAGCGCCGGCGACAGGAAGCGCCCCAAAGCACAACGTGGACACATCCAAATTTTTGGAAGAAAACAGAGGTGTTTTTTGCGAAGTGCCTACCTGTAGATTTTGGCCTCTAGCTCAGCCGGCGCCTAGGGAAACCTACCAAACCTGTGCATTTCTGAAAACTAGAGACCTAGGGGAATCCAAGATGGGGTGACTTGCGGGGCTCGGACCAGGTTCTGTTACCCAGAATTCTTTGCAAACCTCAAAATTTGGCTAAAAAAACACATGTTCCTCACATTTCTGTGGCAGAAAGTTCTGGAATCTGAGAGGAGCCACCAATTTCCTTCCACCCAGCGTTCCCCCAAGTCTCCCGATAAAAATGATACCTCACTTGTGTGGGTAGGCCTAGCGCCCGCGACAGGAAACACCCCAAAGCGCAACGTGGACACATCCACATTTTTGGAAGAAAACAGAGGTGTTTTTTGCGAAGTGCCTACCTGTAGATTTTGGCCTCTAGCTCAGCCGGCACCTAGGGAACCCTACCAAACTTGTGCATTTCTGAAAACTAGAGACCTAGGGGAATCCAAGATGGGGTGACTTGCGGGGCTCGGACCAGGTTCTGTTACCGAGAATCCTTTGCAAACCTAAAAATTTGGCTAAAAAAACACATGTTCCTCACATTTCTGTGGCAGAAAGTTCTGGAATCTGAGAGGAGCCACAGATTTCCTTCCACCCAGCGTTCTCCCAAGTCTCCCGATAAAAATGATACCTCACTTGTGTGGGTAGGCCTAGCGCCCGCGACAGGAAACGCCCCAAAGCGCAACGTGGACACATCCAAATTTTTGGAAGAAAACAGAGGTGTTTTTTGCGAAGTGCCTACCTGTAGATTTTGGCCTCTAGCTCAGCCAGCGCCTAGGGAAACCTACCAAACCTGTGCATTTCTGAAAACTAGAGACCTAGGGGAATCCAAGATGGGGTGACTTGCGGGGCTCGGACCAGGTTCTGTTACCCAGAATTCTTTGCAAACCTCAAAATTTGGCTAAAAAAACACATGTTCCTCACATTTCTGTGGCAGAAAGTTCTGGAATCTGAGAGGAGCCACAAATTTCCTTCCACCCAGCGTTGCCCCAAGTCTCCCGATAAAAATGATACCTCACTTGTGTGGGTAGGCCTAGCGCCCGCGACAGGAAACGCCCCAAAACGCAACGTGGACACATCCAAATTTTTGGAAGAAAACAGAGGTGTTTTATTGTGAAGTGCCTACCTGTAGATTTTGACCTCTAGCTCAGCCGGCACTTAGGGAACCCTACCAAACCTGTGCATTTCTGAAAACTAGCGACCTAGGGGAATCCAAGATGGGGTGACTTGCGGGGCTCGGACCAGGTTCTGTTACCGAGAATCCTTTGCAAACCTCAAAATTTGGCTAAAAAAACACATGTTCCTCACATTTCTGTGGCAGAAAGTTCTGGAATCTGAGAGGAGCCACAAATTTCCTTCCACCCAGCGTTCCCCCAAGTCTCCCGATAAAATTGATACCTCACTTGTGTGGGTAGGCCTATGCCCGCGACAGGAAACGCCCCAAAGCGCAACGTGGACACATCCAAATTTTGGGAAGAAAACAGAGGTGTTTTTTGCGAAGTGCCTACCTGTAGATTTTGGCCTCTAGCTCAGCCGGCACCTAGGGAAACCTACCAAACCTGTGCATTTCTGAAAACTAGAGACCTAGGGGAATCCAAGGAGGGGTGACTTGCGGAACTCGGACCAGGTTCTGTTACCCAGAATCCTTTGCAAACCTCAAAATTTGGCTAAAAAAACACATGTTCCTCACATTTCTGTGGCAGAAAGTTCTGGAATCTGAGAGGAGCCACAAATTTCCTTCCACCCAGCGTTCCCCCAAGTTTCCCGATAAAAATCATACTTCACTTGTGTGGGTAGGCCTAGCGCCGGCGACAGGAAACGCCCCAAAGCGCAACGTGGACACATCCAAATTTTTGGAAGAAAACAGAGGTGTTTTTTGCGAATTGCCTACCTGTAGATTTTGGCCTCTAGCTCAGCCGGCGCCTAGGGAAACCTACCAAACCTGTTCATTTCTGAAAACTAGAGACCTAGGGGAATCCAAGATGGGGTGACTTGCGGGGCTCGGACCAGGTTCTGTTACCCAGAATTCTTTGCAAACCTCAAAATTTGGCTAAAAAAACACATGTTCCTCACATTTCTGTGGCAGACAGTTCTGGAATCTAAGAGGAGCCACAAATTTCCTTCCACCCAGCGTTCCCCCAAGTCTCCCGATAAAACTGAAACCTCACTTGTGTGGGTAGGTCTAGCGCCGGCGACAGGAAACGCCCCAAAGCGCAACGTGGACACATCCAAATTTTTGGAAGAAAACAGAGGTGTTTTTTGCGAAGTGCCTACCTGTAGATTTTGGCCTCTAGCTCAGCCGGCACCTAGGGAACCCTACCAAACTTGTGCATTTCTGAAAACTAGAGACCTAGGGGAATCCAAGATGGGGTGACTTGCGGGGCTTGGACCAGGTTCTGTTACCCAGAATCCTTTGCAAACCTCAAAATTTGGCTAAAAAAAACACATGTTCCTCACATTTCTGTGGCAGAAAGTTCTGGAATCTGAGAGGAGCCATAAATTTCCTTCCACCCAGCGTTCCCCCAAGTCTCCCGGTAAAAATGATACCTCACTTGTGTGGGTAGGCCTAGCGCCCGCGACAGGAAACGTCCCAAAGCGCAACGTGGACACATCCAAATTTTTGGAAGAAAACAGAGGTGTTTTTTGCGAAGTGCCTACCTGTAGATTTTGGCCTCTAGCTCAGCCGGCACCTAGGGAAACCTACCAAACCTGTGCATTTCTGAAAACTAGAGACCTAGGGGAATCCAAGATGGGGTGACTTGCGGGGCTCGGACCAGGTTCTGTTACCCAGAATCCTTTGCAAACCTCAAAATTTGGCTAAAAGAACACATGTTCCTCACATTTCTGTGGCAGAAAGTTCTGGAATCTGAGAGGAGCCACAAATTTCCTTCCACCCAGCGTTCCCCCAAGTCTCCCGATAAAATTGATATCTCACTTGTGTGGGTAGGCCTAGCGCCCGCGACAGGAAACGCCCCAAAGCGCAACGTGGACACATCCAAATTTTGGGAAGAAAACAGAGGTGTTTTTTGCGAAGTGCCTACCTGTAGATTTTGGCCTCTAGCTCAGCCGGCACCTAGGGAAACCTACCAAACCTGTGCATTTCTGAAAACTAGAGACCTAGGGGAATCCAAGATGGGGTGACTTGTGGGGCTCGGATGAGGCACTGTTACACAGAATCCTTTGCAAACCTCACAATTTCGCTAAAAAAACACATGTTCCTCACATTTCTGTGGCAGAAAGTTCTGGAATCTGGGAGGAGCCACAAATTTCCTTCCACCCAGCGTTCCCCGACGTCTCCCGATAAAAATGATACCTCACTTGTGTGGGTAGGCCTAGCGCCCGCGACAGGAAACGCCCCAAAGCACAACGTGGACACATCCAAATTTTTGGAAGAAAACAGAGGTGTTTTTTGCGAAGTGCCTACCTGTAGATTTTGGCCTCTAGCTCAGCCGGCGCCTAGGGAAACCTACCAAACCTGTGCATTTCTGAAAACTAGAGACCTAGGGGAATCCAAGATGGGGTGACTTGCGGGGCTCGGACCAGGTCCTGTTACCCAGAATTCTTTGCAAACCTCAAAATTTGGCTAAAAAAACACATGTTCCTCACATTTCTGTGGCAGAAAGTTCTGGAATCTGAGAGGAGCCACCAATTTCCTTCCACCCAGCGTTCCTCCAAGTCTCCCGATAAAAATGATACCTCACTTGTGTGGGTAGGCCTAGCGCCCGCGACAGGAAACGCCCCAAAGCGCAACGTGGACACATCAAAATTTTTGGAAGAAAACAGAATTGTTTTTTGCGAAGTGCCTACCTGTAGATTTTGGCCTCTAGCTCAGCCGGCGCCTAGGGAAACCTACCAAACCTGTGCATTTCTGAAAACTAGGGACCTAGGGGAATCCAAGATGGGGTGACTTGCGGGGCTCGGACCAGGTTCTGTTACCCAGAATTCTTTGCAAACCTCAAAATTTGGCTAAAAAAACACATGTTCCTCACATTTCTGAGGCAGAAAGTTCTGGAATCTGAGAGGAGCCACCAATTTCCTTCCACCCAGCGTTCCCCCAAGTCTCCCGATATAAATGATACCTCACTTGTGTGGGTAGGCCTAGCGCCCGCGACAGGAAACGCCCCAAAGCGCAACGTGGACACATCCAAATTTTTTGAAGAAAACAGAGGTGTTTTTTGCGAAGTGCCTACCTGTAGATTTTGGCCTCTAGCTCAGCCGGCACCTAGGGAAACCTACCAAACCTGTGCATTTCTGAAAACTAGAGACCTAGGGGAATCCAAGGAGGGGTGACTTGCGGGGCTCGGACCAGGTTCTGTTACCCAGAATCCTTTGCAAACCTCAAAATTTGGCTAAAAAAACACATGTTCCTCACATTTCTGTTCCAGAAAGTTCTGGAATCTGAGAGGAGCCACAAATTTCCTTCCACCCAGCGTTCCCCCTAGTCTCCCGATAAAAATGATACCTCACTTGTGTGGGTAGGCCTAGCGCCCGCGACAGGAAACACCCCAAAGCGCAACGTGGACACATCCAAATTTTGGGAAGAAAACAGAGGTGTTTTTTGCGAAGTGCCTACCTGTAGATTTTGGCCTATAGCCCAGCCGGCACCTAGGGAAACCTACCAAACCTGTGCATTTCTGAAAACTAGAGACCTAGGGGAATCCAAGGAGAGGTGACTTGCGGGGCTCGGACCAGGTTCTGTTACCCAGAATCCTTTGCAAACCTCAAAATTTGGCTAAAAAAACACATGTTCCTCACATTTCTGTTCCAGAAAGTTCTGGAATCTGAGAGGAGCCACAAATTTTCTTCCACCCAGCGTTCCCCCAAGTTTCCCGATAAAAATGATACTTCACTTGTGTGGGTAGGCCTAGCGCCGGCGACAGAAAACGCCCCAAAGCGCAACGTGGACACATCCAAATTTTTGGAAGAAAACAGAGGTGTTTTTTGCGAAGTGCCTACCTGTAGATTTTGGCCTCTAGCTCAGCCGGTGCCTAGGGAAACCTACCAAACCTGTGCATTTCTGAAAACTAGAGACCTAGGGGAATCCAAGATGCGGTGACTTGCGGGGCTCGGACCAGGTTCTGTTACCCAGAATTCTTTGCAAACCTCAAAATTTGGCTAAAAAAACACATGTTCCTCACATTTCTGTGGCAGACAGTTCTGGAATCTAAGAGGAGCCACAAATTTCCTTCCACCCAGCGTTCCCCTAAGTCTTCCGATAAAAATGATACCTCACTTGTGTGGGTAGGTCTAGCGCCGGTGACAGGAAACGCCCCAAAGCGCAACGTGGACACATCCAAATTTTTGGAAGAAAACAGAGGTGTTTTTTGCGAAGTGCCTACCTGTAGATTTTGGCCTCTAGCTCAGCCGGCACCTAGGGAACCCTACCAAACTTGTGCATTTCTGAAAACTAGAGACCTAGGGGAATCCAAGATGGGGTGACTTGCGGGGCTCGGACCAGGTTCTGTTACCCAGAATCCTTTGCAAACCTCAAAATTTGGCTAAAAAAAAACACATGTTCCTCACATTTCTGTGGCAGAAAGTTCTGGAATCTGAGAGGAGCCATAAATTTCCTTCCACCCAGCGTTCCCCCAAGTCTCCCGATAAAAATGATTCCTCACTTGTGTGGGTAGGCCTAGCGCCCGCGACAGGAAACGCCCCAAAGCGCAACGTGGACACATCCACATTTTTGGAAGAAAACAGAGGTGTTTTTTGCAAAGTTCCTACCTGTGGATTTTGGCCTCTAGCTCAGCCGACACCTGGGGAAACCTACCAAACCTGTGCATTTCTGAAAACTAGAGACCTAGGGGAATCCAAGATGGGGTGACTTGCGGGGCTGGGACCAGGTTCTGTTACCCAGAATCCTTTGCAAACCTCAAAATTTGGCTAAGAAAATACATGTTCCTCACATTTCTGTGGCAGAAAGTTCTGGAATCTGAGAGGAGCCACTAATTTCCTTCCACCCAGCGTTGCCCCAAGTCTCCCGATAAAAATGATACCTCACTTGTGTGGGTAGGCCTAGCGCCCGCGACAGGAAACGCCCCAAAGCGCAACGTGGACACATCCAAATTTTTGGAAGAAAACAGAGGTGTTTTTTGCGAAGTGCCTACCTGTAGATTTTGGCCTCTAGCTCAGCCGGCGCCTAGGGAAACCTACCAAACCTGTTCATTTCTGAAAACTAGAGACCTAGGGGAATCCAAGATGGGGTGACTTGCGGGGCTCGGACCAGGTTCTGTTACCCAGAATTCTTTGCAAACCTCAAAGTTTGGCTAAAAAAACACATGTTCCTCACATTTCTGTGGCAGACAGTTCTGGAATCTAAGAGGAGCCACAAATTTCCTTCCACCCAGCGTTCCCCCATGTCTCCCGATAAAACTGATACCTCACTTGTGTGGGTAGGTCTAGCGCCGGCGACAGGAAACGCCCCAAAGCGCAACGTGGACACATCCAAATTTTTGGAAGAAAACAGAGGTGTTTTTTGCGAAGTGCCTACCTGTAGATTTTGGCCTCTAGCTCAGCCGGCACCTAGGGAACCCTACCAAACTTGTGCATTTCTGAAAACTAGAGACCTAGGGGAATCCAAGATGGGGTGACTTGCGGGGCTTGGACCAGGTTCTGTTACCCAGAATCCTTTGCAAACCTCAAAATTTGGCTAAAAAAAACACATGTTCCTCACATTTCTGTGGCAGAAAGTTCTGGAATCTGAGAGGAGCCATAAATTTCCTTCCACCCAGCGTTCCCCCAAGTCTCCCGGTAAAAATGATACCTCACTTGTGTGGGTAGGCCTAGCGCCCGCGACAGGAAACGTCCCAAAGCGCAACGTGGACACATCCAAATTTTTGGAAGAAAACAGAGGTGTTTTTTGCGAAGTGCCTACCTGTAGATTTTGGCCTCTAGCTCAGCCGGCACCTAGGGAAACCTACCAAACCTGTGCATTTCTGAAAACTAGAGACCTAGGGGAATCCAAGATGGGGTGACTTGCGGGGCTCGGACCAGGTTCTGTTACCCAGAATCCTTTGCAAACCTCAAAATTTGGCTAAAAGAACACATGTTCCTCACATTTCTGTGGCAGAAAGTTCTGGAATCTGAGAGGAGCCACAAATTTCCTTCCACCCAGCGTTCCCCCAAGTCTCCCGATAAAATTGATATCTCACTTGTGTGGGTAGGCCTAGCGCCCGCGACAGGAAATGCCCCAAAGCGCAACGTGGACACATCCAAATTTTGGGAAGAAAACAGAGGTGTTTTTTGCAAAGTGCCTACCTGTAGATTTTGGCCTCTAGCTCAGCCGGCACCTAGGGAAACCTACCAAACCTGTGCATTTCTGAAAACTAGAGACCTAGGGGAATCCAAGATGGGGTGACTTGTGGGGCTCGGATGAGGCACTGTTACACAGAATCCTTTGCAAACCTCACAATTTCGCTAAAAAAACACATGTTCCTCACATTTCTGTGGCAGAAAGTTCTGGAATCTGAGAGGAGCCACAAATTTCCTTCCACCCAGCGTTCCCCGACGTCTCCTGATAAAAATGATACCTCACTTGTGTGGGTAGGCCTAGCGCCCGCGACAGGAAACGCCCCAAAGCACAACGTGGACACATCCAAATTTTTGGAAGAAAACAGAGGTGTTTTTTGCGAAGTGCCTACCTGTAGATTTTGGCCTCTAGCTCAGCCGGCGCCTAGGGAAACCTACCAAACCTGTGCATTTCTGAAAACTAGAGACCTAGGGGAATCCAAGATGGGGTGACTTGCGGGGCTCGGACCAGGTCCTGTTACCCAGAATTCTTTGCAAACCTCAAAATTTGGCTAAAAAAACACATGTTCCTCACATTTCTGTGGCAGAAAGTTCTGGAATCTGAGAGGAGCCACCAATTTCCTTCCACCCAGCGTTCCCCCAAGTCTCCCGATAAAAATGATACCTCACTTGTGTGGGTAGGCCTAGCGCCCGCGACAGGAAACGCCCCAAAGCGCAACGTGGACACATCAAAATTTTTGGAAGAAAACAGAATTGTTTTTTGCGAAGTGCCTACCTGTAGATTTTGGCCTCTAGCTCAGCCGGCGCCTAGGGAAACCTACCAAACCTGTGCATTTCTGAAAACTAGGGACCTAGGGGAATCCAAGATGGGGTGACTTGCGGGGCTCGGACCAGGTTCTGTTACCCAGAATTCTTTGCAAACCTCAAAATTTGGCTAAAAAAACACATGTTCCTCACATTTCTGAGGCAGAAAGTTCTGGAATCTGAGAGGAGCCACCAATTTCCTTCCACCCAGCGTTCCCCCAAGTCTCCCGATATAAATGATACCTCACTTGTGTGGGTAGGCCTAGCGCCCGCGACAGGAAACGCCCCAAAGCGCAACGTGGACACATCCAAATTTTTGGAAGAAAACAGAGGTGTTTTTTGCGAAGTGCCTACCTGTAGATTTTGGCCTCTAGCTCAGCCGGCACCTAGGGAAACCTACCAAACCTGTGCATTTCTGAAAACTAGAGACCTAGGGGAATCCAAGGAGGGGTGACTTGCGGGGCTCGGACCAGGTTCTGTTACCCAGAATCCTTTGCAAACCTCAAAATTTGGCTAAAAAAACACATGTTCCTCACATTTCTGTTCCAGAAAGTTCTGGAATCTGAGAGGAGCCACAAATTTCCTTCCACCCAGCGTTACCCCTAGTCTCCCGATAAAAATGATACCTCACTTGTGTGGGTAGGCCTAGCGCCCGCGACAGGAAACACCCCAAAGCGCAACGTGGACACATCCAAATTTTGGGAAGAAAACAGAGGTGTTTTTTGCGAAGTGCCTACCTGTAGATTTTGGCCTATAGCTCAGCCGGCACCTAGGGAAACCTACCAAACCTGTGCATTTCTGAAAACTAGAGACCTAGGGGAATCCAAGGAGAGGTGACTTGCGGGGCTCGGACCAGGTTCTGTTACCCAGAATCCTTTGCAAACCTCAAAATTTGGCTAAAAAAACACATGTTCCTCACATTTCTGTTCCAGAAAGTTCTGGAATCTGAGAGGAGCCACAAATTTTCTTCCACCCAGCGTTCCCCCAAGTTTCCCGATAAAAATGATACTTCACTTGTGTGGGTAGGCCTAGCGCCGGCGACAGGAAACGCCCCAAAGCGCAACGTGGACACATCCAAATTTTTGGAAGAAAACAGAGGTGTTTTTTGCGAAGTGCCTACCTGTAGATTTTGGCCTCTAGCTCAGCCGGTGCCTAGGGAAACCTACCAAACCTGTGCATTTCTGAAAACTAGAGACCTAGGGGAATCCAAGATGCGGTGACTTGCGGGGCTCGGACCAGGTTCTGTTACCCAGAATTCTTTGCAAACCTCAAAATTTGGCTAAAAAAACACATGTTCCTCACATTTCTGTGGCAGACAGTTCTGGAATCTAAGAGGAGCCACAAATTTCCTTCCACCCAGCGTTCCCCTAAGTCTTCCGATAAAAATGATACCTCACTTGTGTGGGTAGGTCTAGCGCCGGCGACAGGAAACGCCCCAAAGCGCAACGTGGACACATCCAAATTTTTGGAAGAAAACAGAGGTGTTTTTTGCGAAGTGCCTACCTGTAGATTTTGGCCTCTAGCTCAGCCGGCACCTAGGGAACCCTACCAAACTTGTGCATTTCTGAAAACTAGAGACCTAGGGGAATCCAAGATGGGGTGACTTGCGGGGCTCGGACCAGGTTCTGTTACCCATAATCCTTTGCAAACCTCAAAATTTGGCTAAAAAAAAACACATGTTCCTCACATTTCTGTGGCAGAAAGTTCTGGAATCTGAGAGGAGCCATAAATTTCCTTCCACCCAGCGTTCCCCCAAGTCTCCCGATAAAAATGATTCCTCACTTGTGTGGGTAGGCCTAGCGCCCGCGACAGGAAACGCCCCAAAGCGCAACGTGGACACATCCACATTTTTGGAAGAAAACAGAGGTGTTTTTTGCAAAGTTCCTACCTGTGGATTATGGCCTCTAGCTCAGCCGACACCTGGGGAAACCTACCAAACCTGTGCATTTCTGAAAACTAGAGACCTAGGGGAATCCAAGATGGGGTGACTTGCGGGGCTGGGACCAGGTTCTGTTACCCAGAATCCTTTGCAAACCTCAAAATTTGGCTATGAAAATACATGTTCCTCACATTTCTGTGGCAGAAAGTTCTGGAATCTGAGAGGAGCCACTAATTTCCTTCCACCCAGCGTTGCCCCAAGTCTCCCGATAAAAATGATACCTCACTTGTGTGGGTAGGCCTAGCGCCCGCGACAGGAAACGCCCCAAAGCGCAACGTGGACACATCCAAATTTTTGGAAGAAAACAGAGGTGTTTTTTGCGAAGTGCCTACCTGTAGATTTTGGCCTCTAGCTCAGCCGGCGCCTAGGGAAACCTACCAAACCTGTTCATTTCTGAAAACTAGAGACCTAGGGGAATCCAAGATGGGGTGACTTGCGGGGCTCGGACCAGGTTCTGTTACCCAGAATTCTTTGTAAACCTCAAAATTTGGCTAAAAAAACACATGTTCCTCACATTTCTGTGGCAGACAGTTCTGGAATCTAAGAGGAGCCACAAATTTCCTTCCACCCAGCGTTCCCCCAAGTCTCCCGATAAAACTGATACCTCACTTGTGTGGGTAGGTCTAGCGCCGGCGACAGGAAACGCCCCAAAGCGCAACGTGGACACATCCAAATTTTTGGAAGAAAACAGAGGTGTTTTTTGCGAAGTGCCTACCTGTAGATTTTGGCCTCTAGCTCAGCCGGCACCTAGGGAACCCTACCAAACTTGTGCATTTCTGAAAACTAGAGACCTAGGGGAATCCAAGATGGGGTGACTTGCGGGGCTTGGACCAGGTTCTGTTACCCAGAATCCTTTGCAAACCTCAAAATTTGGCTAAAAAAAACACATGTTCCTCACATTTCTGTGGCAGAAAGTTCTGGAATCTGAGAGGAGCCATAAATTTCCTTCCACCCAGCGTTCCCCCAAGTCTCCCGGTAAAAATGATACCTCACTTGTGTGGGTAGGCCTAGCGCCCACGACAGGAAACGTCCCAAAGCGCAACGTGGACACATCCAAATTTTTGGAAGAAAACAGAGGTGTTTTTTGCGAAGTGCCTACCTGTAGATTTTGGCCTCTAGCTCAGCCGGCACCTAGGGAAACCTACCAAACCTGTGCATTTCTGAAAACTAGAGACCTAGGGGAATCCAAGATGGGGTGACTTGCGGGGCTCGGACCAGGTTCTGTTACCCAGAATCCTTTGCAAACCTCAAAATTTGGCTAAAAGAACACATGTTCCTCACATTTCTGTGGCAGAAAGTTCTGGAATCTGAGAGGAGCCACAAATTTCCTTCCACCCAGCGTTCCCCCAAGTCTCCCGATAAAATTGATATCTCACTTGTGTGGGTAGGCCTAGCGCCCGCGACAGGAAACGCCCCAAAGCGCAACGTGGACACATCCAAATTTTGGGAAGAAAACAGAGGTGTTTTTTGCAAAGTGCCTACCTGTAGATTTTGGCCTCTAGCTCAGCCGGCACCTAGGGAAACCTACCAAACCTGTGCATTTCTGAAAACTAGAGACCTAGGGGAATCCAAGATGGGGTGACTTGTGGGGCTCGGATGAGGCACTGTTACACAGAATCCTTTGCAAACCTCACAATTTCGCTAAAAAAACACATGTTCCTCACATTTCTGTTGCAGAAAGTTCTGGAATCTGAGAGGAGCCACAAATTTCCTTCCACCCAGCGTTCCCCGACGTCTCCTGATAAAAATGATACCTCACTTGTGTGGGTAGGCCTAGCGCCCGCGACAGGAAACGCCCCAAAGCACAACGTGGACACATCCAAATTTTTGGAAGAAAACAGAGGTGTTTTTTGCGAAGTGCCTACCTGTAGATTTTGGCCTCTAGCTCAGCCGGCGCCTAGGGAAACCTACCAAACCTGTGCATTTCTGAAAACTAGAGACCTAGGGGAATCCAAGATGGGGTGACTTGCGGGGCTCGGACCAGGTCCTGTTACCCAGAATTCTTTGCAAACCTCAAAATTTGGCTAAAAAAACACATGTTCCTCACATTTCTGTGGCAGAAAGTTCTGGAATCTGAGAGGAGCCACCAATTTCCTTCCACCCAGCGTTCCCCCAAGTCTCCCGATAAAAATGATACCTCACTTGTGTGGGTAGGCCTAGCGCCGGCTACAGGAAACGCCCCAAAGCGCAACGTGGACACATCAAAATTTTTGGAAGAAAACAGAATTGTTTTTTGCGAAGTGCCTACCTGTAGATTTTGGCCTCTAGCTCAGCCGGCGCCTAGGGAAACCTACCAAACCTGTGCATTTCTGAAAACTAGGGACCTAGGGGAATCCAAGATGGGGTGACTTGCGGGGCTCGGACCAGGTTCTGTTACCCAGAATTCTTTGCAAACCTCAAAATTTGGCTAAAAAAACACATGTTCCTCACATTTCTGAGGCAGAAAGTTCTGGAATCTGAGAGGAGCCACCAATTTCCTTCCACCCAGCGTTCCCCCAAGTCTCCCGATATAAATGATACCTCACTTGTGTGGGTAGGCCTAGCGCCCGCGACAGGAAACGCCCCAAAGCGCAACGTGGACACATCCAAATTTTTGGAAGAAAACAGAGGTGTTTTTTGCGAAGTGCCTACCTGTAGATTTTGGCCTCTAGCTCAGCCGGCACCTAGGGAAACCTACCAAACCTGTGCATTTCTGAAAACTAGAGACCTAGGGGAATCCAAGGAGGGGTGACTTGCGGGGCTCGGACCAGGTTCTGTTACCCAGAATCCTTTGCAAACCTCAAAATTTGGCTAAAAAAACACATGTTCCTCACATTTCTGTTCCAGAAAGTTCTGGAATCTGAGAGGAGCCACAAATTTCCTTCCACCCAGCGTTCCCCCTAGTCTCCCGATAAAAATGATACCTCACTTGTGTGGGTAGGCCTAGCGCCCGCGACAGGAAACACCCCAAAGCGCAACGTGGACACATCCAAATTTTGGGAAGAAAACAGAGGTGTTTTTTGCGAAGTGCCTACCTGTAGATTTTGGCCTATAGCTCAGCCGGCACCTAGGGAAACCTACCAAACCTGTGCATTTCTGAAAACTAGAGACCTAGGGGAATCCAAGGAGAGGTGACTTGCGGGGCTCGGACCAGGTTCTGTTACCCAGAATCCTTTGCAAACCTCAAAATTTGGCTAAAAAAACACATGTTCCTCACATTTCTGTTCCAGAAAGTTCTGGAATCTGAGAGGAGCCACAAATTTTCTTCCACCCAGCGTTCCCCCAAGTTTCCCGATAAAAATGATACTTCACTTGTGTGGGTAGGCCTAGCGCCGGCGACAGGAAACGCCCCAAAGCGCAACGTGGACACATCCAAATTTTTGGAAGAAAACAGAGGTGTTTTTTGCGAAGTGCCTACCTGTAGATTTTGGCCTCTAGCTCAGCCGGTGCCTAGGGAAACCTACCAAACCTGTGCATTTCTGAAAACTAGAGACCTAGGGGAATCCAAGATGCGGTGACTTGCAGGGCTCGGACCAGGTTCTGTTACCCAGAATTCTTTGCAAACCTCAAAATTTGGCTAAAAAAACACATGTTCCTCACATTTCTGTGGCAGACAGTTCTGGAATCTAAGAGGAGCCACAAATTTCCTTCCACCCAGCGTTCCCCTAAGTCTTCCGATAAAAATGATACCTCACTTGTGTGGGTAGGTCTAGCGCCGGCTACAGGAAACGCCCCAAAGCGCAACGTGGACACATCCAAATTTTTGGAAGAAAACAGAGGTGTTTTTTGCGAAGTGCCTACCTGTAGATTTTGGCCTCTAGCTCAGCCGGCACCTAGGGAACCCTACCAAACTTGTGCATTTCTGAAAACTAGAGACCTAGGGGAATCCAAGATGGGGTGACTTGCGGGGCTGGGACCAGGTTCTGTTACCCAGAATCCTTTGCAAACCTCAAAATTTGGCTAAGAAAATACATGTTCCTCACATTTCTGTGGCAGAAAGTTCTGGAATCTGTGAGGAGCCACTAATTTCCTTCAACCCAGCGTTGCCCCAAGTCTCCCGATAAAAATGATACCTCACTTGTGTGGGTAGGCCTAGCGCCCGCGACAGGAAACGCCCCAAAGCGCAACGTGGACACATCCAAATTTTTGGAAGAAAACAGAGGTGTTTTTTGCGAAGTGCCTACCTGTAGATTTTGGCCTCTAGCTCAGCCGGCGCCTAGGGAAACCTACCAAACCTGTTCATTTCTGAAAACTAGAGACCTAGGGGAATCCAAGATGGGGTGACTTGCGGGGCTCGGACCAGGTTCTGTTACCCAGAATTCTTTGCAAACCTCAAAATTTGGCTAAAAAAACACATGTTCCTCACATTTCTGTGGCAGACAGTTCTGGAATCTAAGAGGAGCCACAAATTTCCTTCCACCCAGCGTTCCCCCAAGTCTCCCAATAAAACTGATACCTCACTTGTGTGGGTAGGTCTAGCGCCGGCGACAGGAAACGCCCCAAAGCGCAACGTGGACACATCCAAATTTTTGGAAGAAAACAGAGGTGTTTTTTGCAAAGTGCCTACCTGTAGATTTTGGCCTCTAGCTCAGCCGGCACCTAGGGAACCCTACCAAACTTGTGCATTTCTGAAAACTAGAGACCTAGGGGAATCCAAGATGGGGTGACTTGCGGGGCTTGGACCAGGTTCTGTTACCCAGAATCCTTTGCAAACCTCAAAATTTGGCTAAAAAAAAACACATGTTCCTCACATTTCTGTGGCAGAAAGTTCTGGAATCTGAGAGGAGCCATAAATTTCCTTCCACCCAGCGTTCCCCCAAGTCTCCCGATAAAAATGATACCTCACTTGTGTGGGTAGGCCTAGCGCCCGCGACAGGAAACGCCCCAAAGCACAACGTGGACACATCCAAATTTTTGGAAGAAAACAGAGGTGTTTTTTGCGAAGTGCCTACCTGTAGATTTTGGCCTCTAGCTCAGCCGGCACCTAGGGAAACCTACCAAACCTGTGCATTTCTAAAAACTAGAGACCTAGGGGAATCCAAGATGGGGTGACTTGCGGGGCTCGGACCAGGTTCTGTTACCCAGAATCCTTTGCAAACCTCAAAATTTGGCTAAAAGAACACATGTTCCTCACATTTCTGTGGCAGAAAGTTCTGGAATCTGAGAGGAGCCACAAATTTCCTTCCACCCAGCGTTCCCCCAAGTCTCCCGATAAAATTGATACCTCACTTGTGTGGGTAGGCCTAGCGCCCGCGACAGGAAACGCCCCAAAGCGCAACGTGGACACATCCAAATTTTGGGAAGAAAACAGAGGTGTTTTTTGCGAAGTGCCTACCTGTAGATTTTGGCCTGTAGCTCAGCCGGCACCTAGGGAAACCTAATAAAACCTGTGCATTTCTGAAAACTAGAGACCTAGGGGAATCCAAGATGGGGTGACTTGTGGGGCTCGGATGAGGCACTGTTACACAGAATCCTTTGCAAACCTCACAATTTCGCTAAAAAAACACATGTTCCTCACATTTCTGTGGCAGAAAGTTCTGGAATCTGAGAGGAGCCACAAATTTCCTTCCATCCAGCGTTCCCCGAAGTCTCCCGATAAAAATGATACCTCACTTGTGTGGGTAGGCCTAGCGCCCGCAACAGGAAACGCCCCAAAGCACAACGTGGACACATCCAAATTTTTGGAAGAAAACAGAGGTGTTTTTTGCGAAGTGCCTACCTGTAGATTTTGGCCTCTAGCTCAGCCGGCGCCTAGGGAAACCTACCAAACCTGTGCATTTCTGAAAACTAGAGACCTAGGGGAATCCAAGATGGGGTGAATTGCGGGGCTCGGACCAGGTCCTGTTACCCAGAATTCTTTGCAAACCTCAAAATTTGGCTAAAAAAACACATGTTCCTCACATTTCTGTGGCAGAAAGTTCTGGAATCTGAGAGGAGCCACCAATTTCCTTCCACCCAGCGTTCCCCCAAGTCTCCCGATAAAAATGATACCTCACTTGTGTGGGTAGGCCTAGCGCCCGCGACAGGAAATGCCCCAAAGCGCAACGTGGACACATCAAAATTTTTGGAAGAAAACAGAGGTGTTTTTTGCAAAGTGCCTACCTGTAGATTTTGGCCTCTAGCTCAGCCGGCGCCTAGGGAAACCTACCAAACCTGTGCATTTCTGAAAACTAGGGACCTAGGGGAATCCAAGATGGGGTGACTTGCGGGGCTCGGACCAGGTTCTGTTACCCAGAATTCTTTGCAAACCTCAAAATTTGGCTAAAAAAACACATGTTCCTCACATTTCTGAGGCAGAAAGTTCTGGAATCTGAGAGGAGCCACCAATTTCCTTCCACCCAGCGTTCCCCCAAGTCTCCCGATATAAATGATACCTCACTTGTGTGGGTAGGCCTAGCGCCCGCGACAGGAAACGCCCCAAAGCGCAACGTGGACACATCCAAATTTTTGGAAGAAAACAGAGGTGTTTTTTGCGAAGTGCCTACCTGTAGATTTTGGCCTCTAGCTCAGCCGGCACCTAGGGAAACCTACCAAACCTGTGCATTTCTGAAAACTAGAGACCTAGGGGAATCCAAGGAGGGGTGACTTGCGGGGCTCGGACCAGGTTCTGTTACCCAGAATCCTTTGCAAACCTCAAAATTTGGCTAAAAAAACACATGTTCCTCACATTTCTGTTCCAGAAAGTTCTGGAATCTGAGAGGAGCCACAAATTTCCTTCCACCCAGCGTTCCCCCAAGTCTCCCGATAAAAATGATACCTCACTTGTGTGGGTAGGCCTAGCGCCCGCGACAGGAAACACCCCAAAGCGCAACGTGGACACATCCAAATTTTGGGAAGAAAACAGAGGTGTTTTTTGCGAAGTGCCTACCTGTAGATTTTGGCCTCTAGCTCAGCCGGCACCTAGGGAAACCGACCAAACCTGTGCATTTCTGAAAACTAGAGACCTAGGGGAATCCAAGGAGGGGTGACTTGCGGGGCTCGGACCAGGTTCTGTTACCCAGAATCCTTTGCAAACCTCAAAATTTGGCTAAAAAAACACATGTTCCTCACATTTCTGTTCCAGAAAGTTCTGGAATCTGAGAGGAGCCACACATTTCCTTCCACCCAGCGTTCCCCCAAGTCTCCCGATAAAAATGATACCTCACTTGTGTGGGTAGGCCTAGCGCCCGCGACAGGAAACACCCCAAAGCGCAACGTGGACACATCCAAATTTTGGGAAGAAAACAGAGGTGTTTTTTGCGAAGTGCCTACCTGTAGATTTTGGCCTCTAGCTCAGCCGGCACCTAGGGAAACCTACCAAACCTGTGCATTTCTGAAAACTAGAGACCAAGGGGAATCCAAGGAGAGGTGACTTGTGGGGCTCGGACCAGGTTCTGTTACCCAGAATCCTTTGCAAACCTCAAAATTTGGCTAAAAAAACACATGTTCCTAACATTTCTGTTCCAGAAAGTTCTGGAATCTGAGAGGAGCCACAAATTTTCTTCCACCCAGCGTTCCCCCAAGTTTCCCGATAAAAATGATACTTCACTTGTGTGGGTAGGCCTAGCACCGGCGACAGGACACGCCCCAAAGCGCAACGTGGACACATCCAAATTTTTGGAAGAAGACAGAGGTGTTTTTTGCGAAGTGCCTACCTGTAGATTTTGGCCTCTAGCTCAGCCGGTGCCTAGGGAAACCTACCAAACCTGTGCATTTCTGAAAACTAGAGACCTAGGGGAATCCAAGATGCGGTGACTTGCGGGGCTCGGACCAGGTTCTGTTACCCAGAATTCTTTGCAAACCTCAAAATTTGGCTAAAAAAACACATGTTCCTCACATTTCTGTGGCAGACAGTTCTGGAATCTAAGAGGAGCCACAAATTTCCTTCCACCCAGCGTTCCCCCAAGTCTCCCGATAAAAATGATACCTCACTTGTGTGGGTAGGTCTAGCGCCGGCGACAGGAAACGCCCCAAAGCGCAACGTGGACACATCCAAATTTTTGGAAGAAAACAGAGGTGTTTTTTGCAAAGAGCCTACCTGTAGATTTTGGCCTCTAGCTCAGCCGGCACCTAGGGAACCCTACCACACTTGTGCATTTCTGAAAACTAGAGACCTAGGGGAATCCAAGATGGGGTGACTTGCGGGGCTCGGACCAGGTTCTGTTACCCAGAATCCTTTGCAAACCTCAAAATTTGGCTAAAAAAAAACACATGTTCCTCACATTTCTGTGGCAGAAAGTTCTGGAATCTGAGAGGAGCCATAAATTTCCTTCCACCCAGCGTTCCCCCAAGTCTCCCGATAAAAATGATTCCTCACTTGTGTGGGTAGGCATAGCGCCCGCGACAGGAAACGCCCCAAAGCGCAACGTGGACACATCCACATTTTTGGAAGAAAACAGAGGTGTTTTTTGCGAAGTTCCTACCTGTGGATTTTGGCCTCTAGCTCAGCCGACACCTGGGGAAACCTACCAAACCTGTGCATTTCTGAAAACTAGAGACCTAGGGGAATCGAAGATGGGGTGACTTGCGGGGCTGGGACCAGGTTCTGTTACCCAGAATCCTTTGCAAACCTCAAAATTTGGCTAAAACAATACATGTTCCTCACATTTCTGTGGCAGAAAGTTCTGGAATCTAAGAGGAGCCACAAATTTCCTTCCACCCAGCGTTCCCCCAAGTCTCCCGATAAAAATGATACCTCACTTGTGTGGGTAGGCCTAGCGCCCGCGACAGGAAACGCCCCAAAGCGCAACGTGGACACATCCAAATTTTTGGAAGAAACAGAGGTGTTTTTTGCGAAGTGCCTACCTGTAGATTTTGGCCTCTAGCTCAGCCAGCACCTAGGGAACCCTACCAAACTTGTGCATTTCTGAAAGCTAGAGACCTAGGGGAATCCAAGATGGGGTGACTTGCGGGGCTCGGACCAGGTTCTGTTACCCAGAATCCTTTGCAAACCTCAAAATTTGGCTAAAAAAACACATGTTCCTCACATTTCTGTGGCAGAAAGTTCTGGAATCTGAGGGGAGCCACAAATTTCCTTCCACCCAGCGTTCCCCCAAGTCTCCCGATAAAAATGATACCTCACTTGTGTGGGTAGGCCTAGCGCCCGCGATAGGAAACGCCCCAAAGCACAACGTGGACATATCCAAATTTTTGGAAGAAAACAGTGCCTACCTGTGGATTTTGGCCTGTAGCTCAGCCGGCACCTAGGGAAACCTACCAACCCTGTGCATTTTTTAAAACTAGAGACCTAGGGGAATCCAAGATCGGGTGACTTGTGGGGCTCGGACCAGGTTCTGTTACCCAGAATCCTTTGCAAACCTCAAAATTTGGCTAAAAAAACACTTGTTCCTCTCATTTCTGTGGCAGAAAGTTCTGGAATCTGAGAGGAGCCACAAATTTCCTTCCACCCAGCGTTCCCCTAAGTCTCTCGATAAAAATGGTACCTCACTTCTGTGGGTAGGCCTAGTGCCCAAGAAAGGAAATGGCCCAAAACACAACGTGGACACAACATATTTTTTCACAGAAAACAGAGGTGTTTTTGCAAAGTGCCTACCTGTGGAGTTTGGCCTCTAGCTCAGCCGGCCCCGGGAGGGGGGGGCAGAAATGCCCTAAAATAAATTTGACCCCCCACCAAGCCCCCCCCCTGCCCGGGAACGACCCTTGCCTATGGGGTCGCTCCCCCTGCGTGACATTGGCGCCAAAAAACAAATCCCAGGTGCCTAGTGGTTTCTGCCCCCTTGGGGGCAGATTGACCTAAAATCAGCCAATCTGCCCCCAAGGGGGGCAGAAATGGCCTAAATACAATTTGCCCCCCAGGGGAGCGACCCTTGCTAGACGGGTCGCGTCCCATCTCTAAAAAAACAAACAAACACAAAATAAAACACAAAAATAAAATTGCCCCTGGCGCCTAGAGGTTTCTGCCCCCCCCTGGAGGCAGATCGGCCTAATAATAGGCCGATCTGCCCCCAGGGGGGGCAGAAATGGCCTAAAATAAATTTGCCCCCCAACCCCCACCTCCCCCCCGGGAGCGACCCTTGCCTACGGGCTCGCTCCCCCTGCGTGACATTGGCGCCAAAAAACAAATCCCAGGTGCCTAGTGGTTTCTGCCCCCTTGGGGGCAGATTGACCTAAAACCGGCCAATCTGCCCCCAAGGGGGGCAGAAATGGCCTAAATACAATTTGCCCCCCAGGGGAGCGATCCTTGCCTGATGGGTCGTGCCCCATCTCTAAAAAAACAAACAAACAAAAAAAAAACACACAAAAAAAAATTCCCCTGGCGCCTAGAGGGTTCTGCCCCCCCCGGGGGCAGTTCGGCCTAATAAAAGGCCGATCTGCCCACAGGGGGGGCAGAAATGGCCTAAAATAAATTTGCCCCCCAACCCCCACCCCCTCCCGGGAGCGACCCTTGCCTACGGGGTCGCTCCCCCTGCGTGACATTGGCGCCAAAAAACAAATCCCAGGTTCCTAGTGGTTTCTGCCCCATTGGGGGCAGATTGACCTAAAATCAACCAATCTGCCCCCAAGGGGGGCAGAAATGGCCTAAATATAATTTGCCCCACAGGGCAGCGACCCTTGCCTGATGGGTAGCTACCCATCTCTAAAAAAACAAAAAAAAACAACAAAAAAAAAAAAAAAAAAAATTGCCCTGGCGCCTAGAGGTTGGCCTAAATAAAATGCTTGGCATTTCTCTTTCAATCGCGCTGGAAGCTCTGCTTCCAGCGCGATGGGGGAGGCCCCTGTGACTAATCAGCGCGCGCTCGCGCGCTGATGTCACAGTGGGGGGTGGGGGGGTCGGGGGTGGAAGGGGAAGGACTTCCCCTTCCATCCCCGGCTTGGGGGGGGGGGAGAGGGGTGCATGGGGGGGCGCGCTAGCACTCCCCTAAGTTCCCCTGTGCCATGGACGAGATGATCTCGTCCAAGGCACAGGGGAACTATAGCCTTGGACGAGATCATCTCGTCCAAGGCACAGAACAGGTTAAATTAAACTTTAGAAATGTGTGTCATGGTAATTTGATAGTTTTTTAAAAAACGTTTGAGTTGCCTATCCACCGCGATTCCGGAAATACGATGGCAAGATGCGCAACAGAGTTGTGACTCCTCAAAATCCACTAAAACAATCATAAAACTACTTTTATTTTGGATTCTCACCATTTTTTATAATTGTTTGGTAAACTTGTTTCCTACAAATGAATGTTTAAACTCTCTAAATATGTATTTTTGTGCTACTAGAACTATGCAAGAGTCACGTACTCTCGACAGAGGTTCGCAACAGGTGTACGACCCCTAATATATTTTTTTTAAAAGCTGCATTTAACTACAATATAAGAAAATACTGCTCACAATCAGGTTTCTAAGTGGGTTGGGTTTTGCCAGTGTTCAGGACAACCACTTGTAAAAAGCAGATTCACAGATTGTTGTCTGTCACTGTCTCCATTTTTGTTATCGCTCTAAAATAGATGACAAAATCTTGTCTTATTACCAGTACCACACCCTGTTGAGATAAATATTTTTAAAACATACTTGTTATACATACTTCAGTCTAATTATTTTGATTGTAAAGTATTTTCAAATGTAAATTATACAAAACCAGTGTTTCTTAATTATTTTACACAGCTAATATACATTGAGAAACACAATAGCTATGGCTTCTTGTACGTGTAATGGTATTATGTATATTTAACAACTTATACAAAAGAACCAGAAAATAAAACAGTCAGTACAGTATGTTAAAAAACAAGAGTTCCAGTACTGTTATAGTTACATAATATATTTTGAAAACCACAGAAATTCCCTGAAAAAGACAAAGGTTACAGGCACGTCCATCACTCACCCACACAAGCACACTCACACCCACTCAACTGTAAACTCACTCACACAACCAATTACTCAGCCAATTCACCTGCTCACAAACACACCCACGTACCCATATATATACTTCCACATTGACTTACTCTCCTATACAACTGAGTCAAGCACTCACTCACCGATACACCCATACCAATATACCCACTCACACACCCACTCACGCTTAAATACAAACATGCTCACTGCTCACTGGTTGATGTCATTTGAGATGTCATGAGTGATGTCACTGACCATGTCATGATGATGTAATATGTGAGGTCATAAGCAGAGCATTACGGAGGTGCAAGTTATAGCTAGCTCAGTTAACTATAACTGCTGAATTTCTGTGGTTTTATATGTGTCAAATGTGAGTCTAACTATAACATGCCTGTAACCTTTGTTTTTTAAGTGAAGTTCTATGGGTCTTTTTTAATTCTATTTCCTAACTATAATGTCCCTGTAACCTTTGTTTTTTCAGTGAATATATATATATATATATATATATATATATATATAATAATATATATGAACTCCTAGTTTTCTCTTGTGAATGCACCTTAAATAATACACTTAGATGCTCTACTTTACATTAGTAATTGTAAGGCACACAATAAAAGTATTGTTGATTACATTATTGTGTCACTCCAACAGGCTGGCGGTGCAATCTTGGGAATTATGACCGCAGTCGCACCGCCGGGACTGGCAGTTTTCCACCACGTTGGTCCAGGCGGTTTTCCGCCACGTTTGTCCTGGTGGATTTAATCCTCCAGGGCAGCGCTGCTTGCAGCGCTGCCGAGGGGATTACAAGTCCCCCTCCCACCAGCCTTTTCATGGAGGTAGGAACCGCCATGAAAAGGCTGGCGGAAAGGAGAGTCGCGGGGCCCCTGGGGAACCCTGCACTGCCCATGCCTTAGGCATGGCCCCCCTGGCACAGCCCCATGAAGCTTTTCAATGTCTGCATAGCAGCGACGGGTGCAACTCCATTTGGAGCCGGCACCCATGTTGCTCGGTATCCGCCCGCCGGCCCAGCGGGGATGTCAAAATGGCCACCGCGGGAGTGCGGCTGCATTCGGTGGCCGCCGTCGCCCCCCAAAGTTGTAATGCGGGCCTAAATGTCTCTGTGGGTGGGGAAATGTTGATAAAAGTGGTAGAAGAGCCAAACAGGGGCCACATAATATATATATATGCACCCCGGGGCCACAACTGGTGTATGCACCCCATTTATATGCCTTTGGGTAAAATGTTATCACAGAAGGGGACGCAGAGACTTCTGCAGCCCCTTCTGTAAAACTGATAGCATGGCGCATATGTAGCGCCAGCTCTATCTACAGAGGGGATTCTATCTTTTTCATGGTAGTGTGGCCCCATGCAAATGAGGGAATCTCTTTGTCTCTGCATCCATGCCATATTATAGATGCAGGCACAGATGCAAACAGGTACTTAAGAGGCTCACTCACAGTGCACCAGAAAAATTTGACTTTGACAGTCTTTGAAGCAGTTACTCTGTATTATACTGAATGCACTACCCCTAGGGCAGTGCGTGTTCGTGGATGCCCTGGGGGCAGAACATGTGTTGTAATAGGGCACTCTTTCCATGTTTGCATCCAGTACACCCAGTGCGTACTTTGTAAAAGAATGAGTGCCAGTGCCCAAAGCTCTTTTCTAGTGGTGCTAGTAAATATCAGCATGCAGAATATCAATGCTGCACAATGTTGAATTTAATGTAGACAGCTTTAATCTACTGCCAGAACCTGCTGCTCCTTAATTTCACTTTTGATTGCCCCTGCTTTTTCCCTTTGTGCTTGTTTCTCCATCTTTCCTTTCCTTCTTCTATCCTATATGTGTGTTTTTCCTCTCTCTTGCTCATGGTTAATGAGTGTTTGTCCTATCTGCCTCATTGCTGTAAGCAAGGTTCCTAAAGCCATTGAGTGGATTACACCTGAGAACGTGCCTGGCCTGGATTAGGTGTCAGGGGACCTAGTTAAGGCAGAGAAAGAGATTTAGGGTCCATATTTATGCATGTTCTTCAATAGAATTATGAATGGGCTTCCTATCCCAAGGACTGGAGAGGGCCAAAGTTATTCCAGTTGCTAAAAAGGGGTTAATGTCCTTTCCATCTAATTATCAGCCGGTTTGTTTAGTTGACAGCATCCAGAAGCTTTTCAGTTGCATTTTATTGAGGCAACAGCGAGTCCGGATGGAGAAAGCAGACATAATCACTCCCATTCAAGCTAAGTTTAGAGCAGGGATAAGTACCACCGATCCAGTCTTCCAGCTGCAATTAGTATACTGGAAACAAGTTGTGACAGGTGTGGATGGTTAGACATAATTTTATGAAGCTTCGATCTGCATTGAATCTTGTCCCCGGAGAGGCACAATGGAAAGTCTTACCTATATTGGTAATAATAAGAGTTCAGATATCTCTTTTCTTCACAGGATTACAGACAATACTAATTACTAATTTGGATTTTCATTGGATAGACAAGAATACCCAAATTGATTCTGGTAGGTTATGACTGCCCTGTCTATGTAATTTCCAGGATTTCTTCCTTTAGTTAGTGCATTGTCCAATAAGGTGATTTTTAATTTCCGAATTAAGACTTTGTACTCTATATTACTTAAGGCTGGATTGGATATACGGTAAGACTTGAACCACATTCCTTTATAATGGTAATTTGAAAGCTTGGTCTATATTCACATCTGCATTGTGCACACCTTGTCTGATTGGAAAGCATGACTTGGCGAAGACTCTCAATGGTTATACTCTTTTTATAGGTTTTCCTCATGTTTGCTTGCTGAAGCCCTTTGGAATCTGGGCATTTCTTTACATTTTTATTTTCCTTGGTCAACACTAAGTTTTCCTTAGTCGTTTCTTTAGCCTGCTTTAATTTGATGTCAGTGAAAAATATTTTTCGCTCAAAATATTTGACAAAATTGGTGCAGATATCTAGAGGTGTAACCTAAAATGGTTTAACTCTTAGTACTGCATTTGTGTTTTTTGTAGCCCTGATGAAGCCATAGGTGACCATAACACATACAACAAAATATGTGTTTGCTACGTTGTTGTATACAAGATGTACTACTGTAACCAAAGACAAAATTGAGCTGTTGCAATCCAAGACTCATTGCTAAAATCTGGGAAGTACTGTATGATGAAGGCGATACTGTGAACTACTGTAAAGGACTACCTGAGAATATATGGACTTGTTGATGTGAAACAATATTTGGGTTGCTCAGAATATTATTTTGTTCTGTATTAGAAGAGTTTTGAAGGTTTAAGTTGCCCCTTCCTTCCTTAGAGCGCAGTGCCACACAGGTTTAAGGTATGTTTGGGTTTGGGGCTAGTTATACCTGGCAATCAATCTTTAAATGTCACCTATTAAATGTAATAAGGTAGCGAGTGTTAGTCAATGGGAGAGATAGGCCTTCCAGTAGTGAAAAATGACTTTAGGAGTTTTTCACTGCCAGGCCAGTTAAAACATAAGTTAATGTGTCCTATTTTTGAAATAAAATGCAACATGCCATATGAGCCTTGGCAAAAGGTTTATTTTGGCAGTTTGAAATCGCAGTTTAAAACAGCACTGCAGGTTCCAGTGGCAGGCCTGAGACGTGTTTTAAATATCTACTTTAGAGGGTGGCACAATGAGTGTTACTGCCTTTTGGAAATGGGGTCTTTAGTTACCCCCTGTCCAACAAGGACTCTCACTAGTCAGTGCAAAGGAGAAACGCACCTGGGTAGCCCCCACTTACCCCCTTGGTGGCTTGGCATGAGTAGGCAGGCTTAACTCAGAAGCAATTTGTAAAGTATTTGTACCCACATACACAGTAATACAGTGAAAACACTACAAAGTGGACAGCACACAAGTTTAGAAAAATAGGCAATATTTATCTAAACCAAACAAGGCCAAAACAACAAAAATCCAACATACACAAGTCAAGATATTAATTTTCAAAAGAATAAGAACCTTACTCCATAGAAAACAATTGAAACATTGATTTTGCACAAAGTACCTGGTTAGCGGCAAAAAAAAGCTGCAAGGGCGAGTGTGCGTCTGAAAAAGCAGCAATGAGTCGATTCCTTCCTCGCAAGAGAGACCGTCCGTCGTTTCTTCTCCGGTCAGGTCGGTGATGTGTCATTTTCCTCCCTCGCTAGAGAGTGGTACATCGATTTCTGGAGGACGGGGCACGTCGGATAGGCGCAGACTTGGTTTGACTTTGACACCCAGGGACAATGCGTGGAAAATTCTGTTGCACGGTGTTAGAAAACCACGCTGTGTGAAGTTTTCGTCAGCATCAGCTGCTAAAAGTGGGTGTTGTGCATTGGTTCTCCAGCCATGATGCGTCAATCCCCTAGCGGCAATGCAGATGGAGCGTTGGTTTTAGCCACGAAGCCAGCGGCGCCCCATTTATCAGCCGCATTGCAGACGGTGCATTGAAAACTTTCCTGCATGCCATTCTGTGTGTGGATTTTCAGCTCTTTTCTCACAACTTCACCTTTCAAGGGCCCAAGGACTGGATATGACACCACTTGGCAGGGCAAGAGTGTCAGCAGAGAGTCCAGATGTTAGCAGAGGAAGTCTTTGATGGCCCTGAGACGTCAAAAGATGAGGCAAGCTCAGTTTCTTCACAAGCAGGAATATACCACAAACTCCAGTCTTTGTCCCCTTTCACAGGCAGAAGCAGCAACTGCAGGATAGCCCAACAAAGCACAGTCACAGGCAGGGGCAACACTCCTCCTCAGCTCTTCTCCTTGGCAGAGGTCCCTCTTGGTTCCACAAGTGATCTTAAAGAAATCTAAATTCTGGGGTTTTGGGTCTACTGCTTATACCCCTTTTTGCCTTTGAAGTAGGCATACTTCAAAGGAAAGTCTCTGTTGTTCACAAGATCCTGCCTTGCCCACACCTGGCCCCAAACACACTACAGGGGCTTAAAGTCTGCATTGTGTGAGGAAAGGCACAACCCTTTCTGGTGAAAGTGTCAGCTCCTCTCTCCCTCACTCCAGCCCGGGAGAATCATTAGGATATGAAGGATGCTTTCCTGCTTCCTTTGTGTCACTGTCTAGTGGGAATTCACAAACAGCCCAACTGTCAGTGTGACCAAGATGTGGATTCCACAGGCAGGCAGAGGCACAGAATGGTTAAGTAAGAACATGCTCATTTTCTAAAAGTGGCCTTTTCAAACAATCTAAAAACCAACTCTACCAAAATATGTATTTTTAAAATGTGAGTTCAGAGATCCCAAACTTCAGATATCTGTCTGCTCCCAATGGGAAACTACTCTTAAAAGATATGTAAAGGCAGTCCCCATGTTAACCTGAAGAGATAGGCATGCAGTAGTGGAAAACAAATTTGGCAGTATTTCACTATCAGGACATGTAGAACACATAAGTACATGCCCTACCTTTTAAATACACTGTACCCTGCCTATGGGGCTTCCTAGGGCCTACCTCAGGGGTGACTTGCATGTAGTAAAAGGAAAGGTTTGGGCCTTGCAGGTGCGTACACTTGTCAGGTTTAATTGACAGTTTAAAACAGCAAACACATACACTGCAGTGGCAGGTCTGAAACATGTTTAGAAGGGCTACTCGTGTGGGTGGCATAATCAGTACAGGCCCAATAGTAGCATTTGATTTACAGGCATAGGACACCTCTAGTGTACTTTACTAGGGACTTACTAATAAATCAAATATGTCAATCATGGATAACCTATCACCAATACAATTTAAATAGAGAACACTTGCACTTTAGCACTGGTTAGCAGTGGTAAAGTGTCCAGATTATCAAAACCAGCTAAAAGGAATTACAGCACAAGATCCAAAAATAGGAGGTCAAAAGCAAAAAGTACATTGAAGGCACACCAAGAGCTGTCAGGTCTAACATGTTCCCCCTGCATCTGAAAGTGAGGAAAACTACCCAATCCCTTGGGAGTTCTCTTCACTAAGGCAGAACAATCTGGAAAGACCATCAGCGGTGGCATGGTCTGTTCCAGGGCAGTGTTCCACCATAAAGTTCATTCCTTGTAGGAAGATGGACCACCTCAACAGTTTAGGATTCTCACACCTCATCTGCGTTAGCCAACTGAGGGGCCTGTGGCTTGTCTGAACTCAGAAGTGAGTCCCAAACAAGTAGGGTCTTAGCTTCCTCAGTGCCCAGACCACAGCAAAAGCTTCCCTTTCTATTGCGCTCCACTTCTGTTCCATGGGAAGTAACCTCCTACTGATGAAAGCCAGAGGTTGACCTAGGCCCTCTCACACTATGCACCACAAACATCTTTAGAAAAGTCAAGAGCCCTGAGCATGGGTGCTGTGCACATGTCCTTCTTCAGGGTGTCAAACACAGTCTGGCACACCTCTATCCAGATCAGCTGCCGTGGCTACTTCTTGGAAGTCAGCTCTGTCAAGGGAGCAACAGTAGTGCCATACCCCTTGACAAATCTTCTGTAACATCCAGTGAGTCCTAACAAGGGTCTTGGGGGGTACCCAAGCCAGAATGGTGTCAATCTTTGCCTGTACGGGTTCCACCTGGCCGCTCCCTACCAGTGTCCAAAGTACACCACAGACCCCCGCCCTATTTGGCACTTACTGGCATTAATAGTGAGTCCTCCACTTTTCAGGTATTCAGCACTTCCTGGAAGTAGTGCAAGTGATCCTCCCAGACAGAGCTGAAGACAGCAATGAAGTACAGGTGGGCAGCACTGAAGTTCTCTAACCACACCAGGACCTGGTTGACCAGTCTCTGGAAGATGGCAGGGCTGTTCTTAAACCCAAAGGGCATGCCACAAAACTGGTAGTTCCCCATTCGGGTGTTGTGAATGCTGAACTCTCTTTTGCCCCTTCGGCTAAGGCCATCTGCCACTACCCAGATGTCAGATCAAATGCGCTGAGGAACTGGGCATATCCCAACCGGTCAATGAGCTCATCTTCTCGGGGGATGCGTCAGTCCGGGTGACAGCATTGAGCCCCCTATACTCAACATAGAACCTAAGTTCAGGTGTGACACCAGGTAGAGCAGCCTTGGGGACCAGAACCACAGGACTGGACCAAAGGCTGTTGGAGTGCTCAATCACCCCTAACTCCAGCATCTTAGGCCTCCTCCTTGATTCTGTCTCTCACTTTCTCAGTCATCCTGTAAGACTTGTGCTTGACAGGTAGACTATCCCCAGTGTCAATATTGTGGATGCACCAACAGTTGATCCCAGGGGTGACTGAGGACAGGCAGATGAACTGACCCAGTAACTGGTGACAGTCAGTCTGCTGTTCTAGGGTCAGAGTAGGGGAGAGGTTCACAACCTCTACTGACCCATCCTGCTCTTTGGCAGACAGGAGGTCAGGGGAGACATTCACTCTCCTCTTCCACCCCATCATCCATGACCAAGAGCATGGTCAACTCAGACCTACCCAAAGTGCAGCTTGAGGTGGTTCTTGTGTAATACCCTTAAAGTATTCCTAGGAGTCTGCATGTCTACCAAGTAGGTGACACAAAGTTTGTGCTTCTTCACCTCAAGTGGCCCAGACCAATGGTCTTGAAGAGCACAGGGCTCTACTGGGGCCATCACTCACACTTTCTGGCCCGACTGAAACTCAACTAGAGTGGTATTCTGGTCACACCAGCGTTTCATGTTTTCCTGGCTAGCTTTGAGATTCTCTGTGAGTTTCCGGAAGCGGGCTGCCCAGTTCCTGAAGGCCAGCAGGTAACTGAATACATCCTGGGGGGTCTTCCCGGGAGCTTGCTCCAAGCCCTCCTTTGCCAAACTCAGAGGCCTTCTCTCAGGGTGCCATAATGATAAAAAGGGGCCGAAGTAAAACCCCTTCTGTGGTACCTCCCTGTAGGCAAACAACAGGCATGGTAACAAGACGACCCACTTGGTTCTCATGTGTTCAGAGAGACCCATAATCATGCCCTTCAGGGCACGGTGAACCCAACCCATTGCTTTGGGGGTGGTAAGGGATGGTGAACTGTACGTTATACCACATGCCTTCCACATAGCCTTCACGTACAGCGACATGAAAGTGGTACCCCAGTCAGATACCATCTCCTTGTGAAAACCCACACCGGTAAAGATTCCCATCAGTGCCCTGGCCACTGTGGGTGCATTCACAATAAAGTGATGGACAGCTTCTGGGTACCGGGTGACATGGTCTACAAACACAAGGATAAAGCTGTTACCCATGGCTGTCTTGGGATCCAGAGGCCCCACAATGGCAATGCCCACCCGCTCAAAAGGGGTGCTCACGACAGGAAAGGGTTGAAGGGAATCCTTGCACCTCTTCCCAGATTTGCCACTTTGTGGCACATCTGACAAATCCTACAGAACAAATATAAGTGCTTTCTCATTTGAGGACAATAAAAGTGGGTGAAAAGACTGTCAAAGGTCTTGCTCTGCCCCAAATGACCTTCCAGTGGCACATCATGAACCAGACCCAGTAGGAAGGCTCTGAAACTATGGGTTAAAACCAGCACACAAGCTGTCTCAGGCTTAGCAACCTTAGGCTCATTATACAGGAGATTGTTCTCCAAGTAAAGTAGGTGAGTTTCAGTGTTGTCACCAGCTGCCTGGGCCTAGGCCTGTTTCTGAAGACCATCATGGGTGGGGCATGCATTCTGCACTGTGTAGAACTCTTCCCTGGTGGGGCCTCCTTCCTTCTGCCAATGGGTCAGCTCAGGCAGGTCTCCCATTTCAGCCACCTCTTCCCCTGTAGGTTCTGGGACATCCCCCTCAGCCTCCTCCCAGGCCGTGGGACTTTCAGGAGCTGGTTTCCTGCATCCCCTGCCCCCTCCTTTCTTGGCAGGCACCTGGGCCACTGTTTCAGGCTCTACACCCTCTTCACGACCCTCTCTGGTGGCCATGGACAGTGTGGTCATGCACATCCACCACCCTGGCATTCCCAACATTTCCAAATGGGACCTCAGCTCCACCTTCTTCCAGGCAGTATGCTTTATGAAATTCCTTAGCAGACAGTCAACCGGCATAGATGAACTCACAGCTACCCTCAAGGAACCTGAGACTCCCCCATTCAAAGGGAACATGAGCTACCAAGCATTGGCGTTCACTGTTGTCTATTGCTACAATTTGGTGGACCACATTAGCAATTACCTGCTCTTGAGACAACAAATGACAGCCGACGTTTGTCATACTGGCTCCTGTGTCTCTAAGAGCATCCACCCGCCTCCCATTGATGGTCGCCCACTGCCTGTACTTCTTTGAATTACCACGCATGAGGGTTCTCCCGACAACCTCACCTTCACCCAGGGAGCCTAGGGTTAACTCGGCTGGCTCCCCACCACCAACTGGGGCCCACTCCTCCCCAAGTGCTACACTGGCCATCCCATGTGTCTGCCCACCGGTGGGGGGGCAGTGCCTGCTTAGGAAACTTGGGACACCCTTTAATGTGTCCTTCCTGACCACAGATAAATCACTTGATGGTTCCCTTCTCTGCAAGCATACCTGAAGGGAATCAAACACTTCTTATCAAGAGGGGTCTGGGAATTGTTACCCTGGGAACTCGTTTGGGGCCCTTTAGAGAGCTCCTTACTTTTTTACTTGTTCCCCACCCTCCTTCTTTTGTTGGGGACCCTGCCCACCCTTGAGAGAATCTCTCTCTTACAACTTCTTGTGGTCTGTTCTCCTTACCCAATGGTCCACCTCCTGAGCAAGCTTCCTGGGTTCAGGAAGCCTGCTGTCAATCAAGCGCTGGTGCAGCTCTGGAAAACACAGACAAGACAAGTACTATCCTCTCAGATGCACTGAAGAAATGCTGCCACCATCTTTGCTGGACCTGCTCCTGCAATCCAGCTCCTTCGAACTCAGCTCCTGAGCTACATGCATTTTCTCCTTTTTCGTGTCAATTCTCTTTTTTCCAGATCTACTCTTTCTTTCTCCTCCTCCCTACTCGTCCTAGCCAGCTCTAGCTTCCTTTCATGCTTCAGTCTTTCCATTTCCAGTTGGTACCTCCTGGTTTCCCACCTGTCCTCCAGTTCCTCTGGGGCCAGTCCTTTGAAAGACACAGAGCTGCCTTCCCTGGAGACCTTCCCTCCAGGCAGGCCTTGGTTGTCCAACAAGACAGTATTGATACTTCGCACCTCCACCTCCCCACTGCCTTCTCCTCCTCTGTGGACACATCAGCTTATTTTGCTGCCAGCCAGGTGCTCAGCACCTTTTACAGCTCCTCCTTTTCAGTGAGGCTTTTAATAGGACACTTTAACTCCCTGCTGAACTGTTTGAACTGAGGCACAGTATAGGTTTCCAGCCTCTCCTGCTCAAACACTACTTCTACAGCTCCAAATGATGGCTCAACAGACAGAAAAATGAATGTGAGAAGGTTCAACAAAGGTGCAAAGTTCTGAAGGCAGGAAAAAAAGGGGGGGAAAGGTATGTGGGTGTGTAATGGTCTGCAATAAAACACTAGTGTACACCAAACACTGAATGTCAAATACAAATACAAGTCCTATCTTCACCGCTGATCACCAATGGTAGAATTGAGGTTGAGTTTGTTTGCACTCTGTCCAAGCAGGGACCCTTGTTCTAGTCAGGGTAAGGGAGATACACAGCTCAGAAAACCCCTGCTCACCGCCTTGGTAGCTTGGCACAAACAGTCAGGCTTATCTCAGAGGCAATGTGTAAAGTATACATACAGTAACACAGTGAAAACACCACACAAGGATTTCACACCTGTTTAGAAAAATAGTCAATATGTATCCCAATTAAACAAGACCAAAATGATGAAAATCCAACATACACAAGAAAAGATATGATTTTTTAAAAATAAAAAGAGTCCTAATCTATAGAAATCAATGGATGGGTTGTTTTAGCACAAAGTACTTGGTATGCATCAAAAACAAAGTCACAAGGGTGACACTGCATCAGAAAAGGAAGCAATGCGTCAATTCCTTACTGGCAAGGGAGGACATGCGTTGATTCTTTACTCGCACCAGAGGCTGTGTGCTGATTCTTTTCTTGCATGTTTTTTTTCTTGCAGGGATGTTGAAGACTTCAATGCCCAGGATCCATGTGTGTAAATGTCCGACACGCTGTGCAAAGAGTCTGCTGTGAGAACAGGCGCTGCATCATTTCTCCAGCCGCAAGGTAGGGGCTGTGTCCAATTTCCAGCCGCACGATAGGCGTGCTGCAGGCCCACTTGTAGCATTTGATTTACAGGCACCTCTAGTACACTTTACTAGAGACCTACTAGTAAATCAAATATGCCAATCATGTATAACCAATCACCAATACAATTTAGATAGAGATCAATTGCACTTCAGCACTAGTTAGCAGTGGTAAAGTGCCCAGAGTATGAAAATGAAATGAGCTAAAACGAATTACAGCACAGGATCCAAACACAAGGGGGCAGAAGCAAAAAGTACAGGGAAACCATGCCAGGAGCTGCCAAGTCTAACATCAAACACAACAATTAAGTATACAATATATATGTTTGGAAAAAATGACAGTTGATACACACTATCCATACATTTGGAAGACTTCTGAATGAATTTTAATTATGTGGTACACCATATGTTGACGGAAAAGATTTATAGGGCCAGATGGATATTTTACTTCTTGTAAGATTGTAGATCTTGTCATGAGGTTGGAACTTGTGTTAAGGGCTACTGATTAAATGTGTGTATATTGTTTCTTGGCATATGATACTTTTTGCTTCTGAAGAAGTGCTAAACAGGATAAAATGCATTTGGATTGTGTTATATGCCTGACTAATAGAATTAGTTATTTGTTTGAAAAGTTTATTTCGAGAAAATTTGTAACAAATGTGTTAAATAACAAGCGGGTAGAAATGTGTTCATTACATTTAAGATCTGTAAACTATACGAAAGGAGATTTTCTTATGAGATGAGTGAAAGCAATGAAGAGTAACAAAAATTCTGAAAGAAAAAGGATTTTATAAAACCCAGAGGGTGATAATTAGCATGCATGGTGGCACTCAAGAAGAAACATCTGAATCATATCCAGTAGATTAGGTTGGGAGTCGACTGTCTCAAATCCGCTGTAGTAGGGAGATTGTTACAGCAGGTGATTCTGCTTTTCCGTTCTGAGTCATGGGCATACCACAGGCCTCTGCTCCTTTTTAGTACAAGGCCCTCAACCTTTCCTGGGGGCACATTCAGCCCAATTAATATATGTGAGACTCCATAGTCTCTCATTTAATTATTTAGGAGGGAGTTTCCTTCATTTTTCATTAAGCCACTGCTTGGTGGGGACTATGACCAGTTTGAGATTATCCCGATCACAAATCTTATCTAAGGGTTTGGTAATCCTCTACTCCAAACAAGATCTCACCCAATTCCTATATCACTGCTTCCCTCAGTAACCTCCTGAATGAATGCGCAGTGCTAGGCATGGTTGCTGGATGGTAGAGCATAGATACTCAGAGGCGTCGGACTTGATTGTCCGTGCTTTGCATGATTGATCAGTGAATGCCTCCACAGACTGCATGCTGCCAAGGTATGCCAAGCATTCCTCAACACACATATTAACAATCACCACCATCTAAATTGGTGCGAGTGCTCAAGATGCAAATTCTCTGAAGAGCCCTTCCACATCTAGGCCAGGTTGGACAGCGAAGAGAGCAGGGGAGAGATCAATAGGAGTACATAAATCCTCAAAAAAACCAATTATCAAGGGAGGCAGTGTTCAGCTTATAATGTACACTATCTAGGCATTAGAGAATTATCAGCCGAATTAGTACACGCAGCACAATGCGGAAGTAGTTCGCTCTAGCCCTCGGTTTCGAGCACATCAGGGAAATCTTACCCAACGCCTTTTTCGCACTCTGGAATCTGTACATGCCCAACAATGTAACGTGCATTTATTATAACTTGTCTTTCTAAAGCTCGCCCAGTGGGTTCTTTTTGGGGCAACAATAAGACGTTTTTATTATTATCCACCTTAATGGTACACGTTTCAACTACGTCCGGGGGACGACAGGCTTAATGGACCTATCGAGGTCTGAACCTATGACCAAGCACAGACCTCAGATGTGGAGACATTATTCCACTGAGCTGCCATTTCCTGGTATGAATAAACAAATCATGTGTGTAACTCGGATTTCTCAACAGCAACATTTCCATATCATATTTTTAAAAGCTATCATTCCATTCACAAGGCATTCAGAGCCAATAAATGCATGTGCTTTACGGGTGAATGTTCTTCAGACATGTTTTATGTGCTGGCAGAAGCAGCTCTGTTGCTGGATGACTGGTTGGCTGTGCTGCATAGGACGTGATTGATGCTCTAATCCTGCTACGCCATCTCTTTTGCATACAAAAGGAAACACTGTCCGCAGGCAGAGGCCCACTCTTTATTGAAGGTAATCCTCCTAATCCTAGGCGCTCTATCATTTTAAACTCAAGGATCACAGATCTGCTGAACATGATTTGACATTTCCTATTTCATGTTGATGCAAATGTGATAAAGGAGGTGAACAGAACACAGATAAGAATAAAGCTAATTTCTTTCTCTAGCAGCCGGTTAAAGAACATTTTACAGGCAATAATGTCACAAAGTTCAGGAACCAAATTGCAGTGGAGATTTATTTGTAATACTCTGTGTGAATAATTACGATGGACTCCCTGTAATACACACACTTTGGTGGCCACATCACATTTACCTGCTTATGAGAACCCGAGTACTTCATGCATCACAGTCGACCAACCTGTGGCGCTCGTTTACTGCATCCATATGTTTCAAACAAGATAAGATAACAGGCGCTGGAGTGAAACAGAGAGTGGGCACTGGCATAAATTCAACCATTTATTCATGGTCTGACCTGTTTTTAGTCTAGAGCTCGCTCCTCCACGCACGCAGCACCATCTAGCTGGGCCCGTGTCCCTGACCCCCGCCCACGCTGCTTCGCGTGTTCGAGGCCCTTCACCACCTCATGCCTGGCGTCTAGTGGTAAGCGTTCCAGTTGTGCCTTGTTTTTCTGAATTCTGCTCTGTTTTTTTCTTATTGTGCCTAAATTCCCTTGCTGTACCGCTTTTGCCCCTTGCACCGTGTTTTCGGCTCCCGCAAGCCGTTCTGCTGCCTGCCATTGCATCCCTGCGGGCTCGCGCCCCCATTCGCTTTCCCCTCCCAACTGCCAGCTGCTCCTCCCTCCCACCTCCCCTTCTTAATGGCAGTCGCTGTGAGACAGCGTGAAGTGGGCGCGCCAGAGGCAAGCCCGTCTGTGCCTGGACTGGGCCTAGCGCCAGGCCCCCTGGCCCGCTGGGCCCCGCACCAAGGGGCCCTTCTCCTGCCGAGCCTGCTACTTCACCTGCTCCCAAAAGCACCACAACAGACCTGCCAACAATCACCTGAGCTGCATTCTACTCAACACCCGCTCCGTCCACAAACAGGCAGTCGAACTCTGGGACCTACTGACGTCAACATCACCAGACATCGCTTTCCTCACCGAGACCTGGACAAACACGGCTTAGGAACCCTACATAGCCATAGCCATTCCAGAAGGCTACAAAATCACCAGAAGAGACCGCACCAACAAACCAGGAGGAGGAATCGCCATAGTCCACAAAAACACCATCAAAGTCGCGTCAAGCACCCACGACACCCTCAACCTCGCCGAGCACCTCCACTTCAAAATCCACGTCAACGCCAACACTATCCTCAAAGGAACACTGATCTACAGACCCCCAGGCCTGACCTCAATTCTGCGACGCCATCACCTACATCGTCAGCTCCCAGGCCCTCGCCTCAACAGACCACATCCTCCTCGGCGACCTGAACTTCCACCTAGAAAACAACAATGACATCAACACCACCAACCTACTCGCCAACCTCGCCAACCTTGGCCTCAAACAACTCGTCACATCACCCACTCACACCGCAGGCCACACACTCGACTCCATCATCCCAGCCAGCAGCCACGTCGCCTTCAGCCACCCAACCCAACTCAGCTGGACAGACCACTGCTGCATCCACTTCTACTACCAGAAACCTGTCACTCACCATCTGATGCTACTGGAGCAACATCTCAACAGAACAACTGCTCTCCACCCTCACCCAGGCCCCACCCTCTGGGACCCCAGACCCCGAAACAGCCACCACCAACCTGCCTCAATGGATAGACGACTCCGCCAATATCCTCGCGCTGCTCAGAAAATCCTCAGACACCCTCCACAGCACCAAGGCCAGCTGGTTCACCCCGACCTACAGGATTCCAAATGGGAATGCCGCAGAATGGAGAGAACCTGGTGCCTTGAACCTATCGAATCTAACCACATCGCACTCAAGACTGCCACCCGCAAACATCACCAGCTGATCCGCAACACCAAGAGAAAAGCTGCATAGACACCAACGCTCACAACAGCAAAGAGCTCTTCGGCATCATCAAAAAGCTCTCCAACCCCAGGACCTGCACCAACGAACCCCCGCCATCACAGGAGTTTTGCAACTCCCTCGCCTTCCATTTCCGTTGAAAGATAGAAGACATCCACAACAGCTTCAACCCTCAGACCCACCAGCAGACCACAGACACCCACGAACCCAACGCCACAAGCAACACCAACCTCCCTCACACCTGGACCCTTGTCAACAAAGAAGACACCACCAACACCATGGCCTCCATCCACTCCGGCTCCCCATCAGACCCTTGCCCACACCATATCTTCAATAAAGCCAGCAACATCATTGCTCCCCACCTCCGCGACATCATCAACAGCTCCTTCGAGTCAGCCACCTTCCCGGAAAGCTGGAAACACGCAGACGACCCCAAGAATTACCGGCCGATCTCCCTCCTCCCCTTCCCAGCAAACGTCATTGAAAAGATTGTGAACAGCCAACTCTCCCACTTCCTGGAAGACAACAAGGTGCTCAACACCTCCCAAACCGGATTCCGCAAGAACCACAGCACTGAGACTGCTCTTATCGCTGCCACGGATGACATTAGGACCATGCTCAACCAAGGAGAAACCGCGGCACTCATCCTCCTGGACCTCTCCGCAGCCTTCGACACTGTATGTCATCACACCCTCCGCACACGCCTCCACAACGTCGGAATCCGCGACAAGGCTCTCGACTGGATCTCATCATTCTTCAGCGGCAGAACCTAGAAAAGCCGCCTCCTGCATTCCTGTCCGAAGCCTTCAAGATCATCTGTGGCGTCCCCCAAGGATCCTCCCTCAGCCCAACGCTTTTCAACATCTACATGGCCCCACTCGCCAACATCGCACGAACCCATCACATCAACATAGTGTCCTATGCAGACGACACCCCGCTGATCCTCTCCCTCACGAAAGACCCTACAACTGCAAAAAACAACCTCCACAATGGACTTCAAGCCATCGCCGGCTGGATGGAATCAAGCCACCTCAAGTTAAACACAGACAAGACAGAGATCCTCATCTTCGGCACCAACCCCTCAGCATGGACGACTCCTGGTGGCCCATCCCCTTAGGAATCGCACCCTCGCCCACCACCCACGAACGCAACCTAGGATTCATCCTGGACTGTACTCTCAGCATGACTCAGCAGGTCAATGCAATCTCTTCTTCCTGCTATAACACTCTCCACATTCTCTGCAAGATCTTCAAGTGGATCCCTGTTGAAACCAGGAAAACTGTCACCCACGCCCTGGTCAATAGCTGACTAGACTACGGTAATGCACTATACGCAGGAACAATGGTAAAACTCCAAACAAAGCTGCATAGAATCCAGAACGCATCCGCCCGCCTCATTCTCAATGTTCCACGCCGAAACCACATCTCACCCCACCTCACCCCACCTCAAAGACCTACACTGGCTACCCGTATCGAAGAGGATCGCCTTCAAGCTCCTCACCCACGCACACAAAGCCCTCCACAACACAGGTCTATCCTACCTCAACAACAGACTCACCTTCCACGCTCCCACCCGACATCTCCGCTCCGCCAGCCTCGCCTCCGTCCCCCGCATCCGCTGCACAACTGCCAGAGGAAGATCCTTTTCTCACCTCGCTTCCAAGACCTGGAACTCCCTACCGCTCCACCTATGCCAGACCCAGGACCTCCTGATATTCAGGAAACGCCTCAAGGCATTGCTCTTTGACCAGCAGCTGCCCACCCCCAGGGCCTTGAGAGCCTGACGGGTGAGTAGCGCGCTTTATAAATCTCTTTATTAATTCATCTGGTCCATTGATATTATTGGTTATAATAGCCTGAATGAAATTTCTATCCACTGCTGACTCAATGGGACTCTTCTATTTGTTGGCTTTTGGCCAGCCCCCTTCAGTCATTTGCATCACTGGAAAGACACTCATTTGTGCCCAACCAGTCAGGAAGTCAGACTGATGGCATGTTGTCCATCACTGTGCTTCTGCATTGGGAGAGGGGAGCACTACAGTGAAAATGCATCAAATTATTAAGGATCAACTTTTCCTTCTGGCCCACCTATTTACAATGTCTGTTGCCCAGCATTCTCCATACCAGTGCCACCAGGGAGGTGCTCATTATTTTCACAGCGGCCAGAGCTTTTAATTTGTCACTTATTTATTTGTGCAATATTACATTTGTGGAAAGGTTGGTCTACTCTCATGGAAATCTGTTTTCTATCTATAGGTGGTTACCCTTGTTTTCTTTCAGAGTGATGAATACGCTTGTAAAGGTCTGATTTGTCTATCTAGACAGCCTTAAGTTGCATCCCTCTTTATGTAGATGAAACATCCTGAGTTATAGAGTGATCTGTTTGTGTGGTGTTCAAACTCTTTTGAAACTCTCTGAGAGAGATATTTCCTATGGCCAGATCCACTAATGTAAGAGATTTAGGTGGTCAATATAAACAAGGCAGTAAACACCACCCTGCCAGCAGTGGCAGTAACTACCACCAACAGGCCGGCGGTCCGGACCAACAAATATTGAAGCATATGAAAAACAAGTAGTGGTCCATCCACACACCACCATCTTTGCAGCCCCGACGAGGATGGAGGAGGCCTCCCACAGGCCGACGGAAAGGTCCTACCAACCCACCAAATAATTAAACACCACACCGCCAGCAGTTCCGGGGTGGGAACCACTGCCAGGCAAAGCATGGCGGAAACAAACAATATAAAATTAAACACTCAGCAGAGGCTCACAGAAATCGTCGACACAGACATGGAGTGAGAGTTGGCAATAATGCCAGTGCTGCTCCTTGCCATATTCCTCCAGGAACGTGACCAATGATGAAGACGATGATGGTAAGTACCGCAGCCTAGAACATGGGAAGAAAGAGCACAGTTACACAACCACCCCACCCACCCAGCAACTCATTCCGAACCTCTCCCACATTCCAAGCCATACATACCAAAACAAGATGTACTTACCTTACCCTAAAGGGTCAATATAGGCCAAACTTGACTCCCACATGTGCAAAGGGTACTCCACTTGAAAGGGGCACCAATGGAGCAGCCAAACACCTCAGGGGCAGGGGATGGCGGGATGGGGACTTACAGCTGGAAGTGTGGGGGGCTTGGGCTTAGGTTTGGAAGGTGCTGGGCGTTTGGGCTTGCCCTTGAAGGAGAGGGAGTTGGCTTGGACCGGTGGGTGGCACAGGCGCCTGGGGCAACACAGGCCCTCTTCCTCCCTGGGAAAGGGACACAGGAATGGGAAGGGCAGACTGGGGTGGGCTTGGATGAGGAAGGAGTGGTCTGGGCAAGGACATGGGCACGTTTAGGGACACAGCGGGGTGGGCCAGTGGGTTCAAACAGGTCAGCAAGGGATAGAAAAAGATTATTTTGTGCAGTTAGAGGGGATTCGGAGGCAGGTCTCGGAGTGGAGGTTGAGGGAGTGCTCGTACCCGGTGTAGGTGTGCCGGACATGGATACAGGTGCATGTAAAGTATGCTTATGTGTGGTGGACGTGTGTGGTCTTGGTGTGTGTGAATATTTCAGTGTTTTGGGATGAGGGGGTGGACACAGTGGGACAAGACAGGCTGCCAGTGTACACGGACGTTGTCTGGGTGTCTGCAGGTCTGGTGAGTGTGCTGCAAGTGTCTGTCAATGTAGACGTGGTGAGTGCAGGTGTTGTGTCTGGGGTGCATGTCTGGATGTCAGATGTTGTGGTGATTGCAATAATGGGACAGCAGCAGTGACTGAGGGTGCAGTGCGTGTGGGTGTGTATGGTGAGGTGACAGGCAGGGTGGCGGGGGAGGTTGACACACTAGGAGAAGTGTGGTTGTTGTTGTTCGTGCTTTTGTAAGCAGGGTGTGTGCATGCCTGTGGTGGGAAGTGTGGTGCTTGTGTTTTTCAGTGTGCTTCTTGTGTGTTGCTCTGTGTACATGGCTGTCTCTATGTGTGCTTGGGATGGGTAAAAGGAGTGGGGTGCTGGAAGGGGTAGAGGTGGTTGGAGGGGGGACAGAAAGACCAGGGACACTGGCTGCCGTCAAAGAGGAGGCCAGAGCCTGAAAAGATCTCTGTAGGCCAGACATGGCACCGTGAATGCCTTCCAAGTATGCATTGCATTGTTGCATCTGGGAGGCTAGCCCCTGGATGACATTCACATTGGTTGTCTGCCCCACAGAGATGGTTCTCAGGAGGTCAATAGCCTCCTCCCTGAGGGCAGCAGGGCTGAAAGGGGCAGGGGATGAAGTGCCTGGGGCCAAGGAGATGCCCACCATCCTGGGTGAGCGGGCACAGGCAACTGGGTGGGGAGCAACTGGGAGGGTGGTGATTTTATGAGGGGTGGCGGAAGATGACAAAGAATGGGTGTGTCCAGTAGGGTCCGCCACCACCAGGGAGCTCCCATCAGAGGAGATATCAGAGTCACTACCTCCAGTGGTAGTTGCCTCCCCCGTGGTACTCCCTTGGCCATCCAAACCACTGGTCCCTTGGCATCGCTCGACTCTGCCTCCTTGGAACCTTGGGCTGCAGCATCCCCACTTACAGGTGCCTTAGCTCCCTCGCCAGATTATGCTAATGTACACAAGGGACAACAAAACAAGGGAGAACTATGTCAAATCCTGAACATATGTACATTCTGCTCACACACACACCCACTCAGGTCCTGCACGTACCCTCAGCACAGACAACATATGTAATGAATGTGCCCCTGATTAGTGGCCATGACCCCAGAATACACCAAATAACCCTCATGGAACACGACCCTCATACACTGTGTGAAGTAGACCCATAGGAGGCCATGCCCAGCCAATGCACTTACAAGTCCTTCAGGCTACAATGAATACCAGATGACAGATAGGGGACCCCTCATAGGCTACTAGAGGCTGCCAAAACTAGCCCGTACACCATCCCAAGGACTTGGAGGAGGCAGAATTGCAGGGACACACCTGTCTAGGGCAGTCATTATAAACATGGAGGTCTGGACTGCCATGCCGGCAGCGGCGCTCATTACCGCCAACGGCATGGGGGTCCAGACCACCATATTCTGAACACCGTAGTGAACTGGCTGCAAAGCACCTGTTCACTACCACCCACCGCCAGGCCAGAATCAACTGCCGGCTGACTGTAGGCACATTCGACCCAGCGGTGGAGGCCGGACCGGCAATGGGAATATGATCCCATTTCCACCAGGAATTTCCTGGCGGGACACCCCGCCAGGTAATCCCTGGAAGAAAGCATACGGGTGACAGGAATACCCAGCCCCGCCTTGCCACTACAGCCACCCACCCCAAACCCCTAGATCTGCCCCCACCCCTGAACCCTGAAAACCGACCACCCAACCCTCCACCCCCAAAACCCTATGTAGGCCCCCAGCTCGACACTCACCATCCCACACTCCTACATACAGGTCCACCCAAACCCCAACCCACCACATCCTCATGCACCCATTCACCTACATGCACAAATGCAGACATACACTCAGACACAAATCCCCCCACATATATACTCATGCATACCCCCATGCACTCGCACACTCACTCACACAAACATCTACACCCTTCCCTCTCAGACAGCACTTACCTCTTCCATCGCGCTGCTCCAGGTGGGAAAGTGCTCCCTCGATGCTGCTCCATCGCCACCTCTTCGTCCACTGCCACACCTATGAATACATCATCATAGGCGTGGCAGTGTCTTGACTGATGTGGCGGTGAGGGTAGAGCAGTATCCACCCCGCCACCGACCGCCAGCATGGCGCATAGTGGCCCTCACTGCCATCATTGGTGGTGAGGCTCCATGTGTCATTATTTGGCGGGATGCTGGCCGCTGCCACTGGCGGTCTTCTATTGACCGCTGGCACGGTTGGCAGCGGGGCATCCCTCCAAAATCAAAATGACCCCATAAGTGCGTGGCACTACAATGCATACATCCCACAGCACCCAAATACATCCATCACAGTGGAATCACAACAGTGTTGTTACTCACCCCATTGTGGCTGCTGTGCTGTCTATAAGTGCCCAGCCAGATCTGGATAGGACACTGCCAGTATGCGGGCCATTAGGGGGTTAAGGGTCCAACGGGCACCCCCTTCTTCGTTGGGAGGCCTTCCCCAGCTGGGCCTCTCCGGTCTTTCTGGCCCTGTGCCTCTGGTCCTCCCACCGCTTCCTGCAGTGGGTACTCCACCAGTTGTAGATCCCCAGGGTCCGCACGTCCTTGGCGATGACTTGCCACAGGCCTTTCTTTTGGTGGGTGCTGACCTGCATGGAACACACAGAGCAAATAAACAGACGTCAGTATGTGTGCACCAAATACAAATGGCATGTCGTTCCATATGGAATGGTCATTGTTGACATGAATATTTTCAACTCACAGGCAGAATGTGCCAGACAAACCACGACTGGGCAGTCACACATCGCACCCACATGCATACAGGCATGCGCCACACTTACACACAGCTAAGGATAACAGATGCCAACTCACCTGCTCCTCTGGTCGCTCATACAACTTCGCATACAGGGTAGGACCCCGTCTACCAGCTTTGCCAGCTCCTCCGTGTGAAGGCCGGGGCCTGTTCCCCTGTAACATGCGCCATCTCCAGGACCAGAGTCATGACACAGAAACACACACAGTGGAGTACTACCCTTTACAGGAATCAGGAGTCAAATGTCAAGGGTCTAACAAAACGACGTAGGTACCACAGTGGTGTGCTCCTTCACCGACGGCAGGGATCATGATTGGCCCAGGTTCCCCACTGACGACCATGTAATCCAATGATCAGGTGCACGGCGGTCAACACCGCCTTCCACCATAACGAATAACGCTAGCGGAATGAAGTCACTTCCACTCTATCATGCCTGGATTGCAGGAGGCTGCCATTTTACTACCACCATGTTTCCATAGCCTAGCCACGGGCCCCATCCAGAGCCCCGATCTCTCTCCCCTTGGTCGCTTGCTGACATCATTCTGTAATCCACACATGTACCCATCTTTGGAAGTGTGTCCGCACTGTGATGCCATGATGACCGAGTTAACTCAGCACACATTTGCCTGACGATGTACCTCATTCTTTCTGTTTGTATGTGTTACCTACGTGTCGCATTTTTGAAAATACAGTGACATTATGGGATGCACATGTTTGTTGACACTCAGGATGTGTTCTTTCCTCCCCCATAGGTACAGAACCATGTGGCAAGGGAAAGCCTCATCTGTATAAAGACCCCTGGTAAATCTGGAAACTATGGAGGATCGTCACATCAGTATCACCTGCAGACTCAATCCATGACCTCTGTGCATTAATGGATCCTGTTCTGAAACCGTAAAATTGAAATCAGCATGCCATCCCTACAACTGTGCAAGTGCTCTCTGTACTCCATTTTTTGGCTATGGGCTCATTTCAGGTGACAGTGGGCATGGGTGCACGGGTCTCACAGCCAATGTTCAGCCAAATCCTGTAAAAAATCCTGGATGTCTACATTCAACACTTGCAAACATATGTCCAGTTTTCCAAAAGGGCTGAACTCCCCGCCATCAAATCTGGATTTTATGCCTTCGCCAATTAACCCCATGTGATAGGTGCCATTGATGGGACCCACATAGCTCTCATACCCCCAAGAGTAAATCTACAGCTTTTTTAGGAATCACAAGAACTGTCACTCCATGAATGTACAATTGGTGAGTACTGATGATCAGTACATATCACATGTCAATGTCAGGTTCCCAGACTCAGTCCATGATTAATTTGTCCTGAGAAACAGCAGTGTGCCACACATGATGGAACAGCGAGGACTCCCAGGACAGATGCAGAGAGGAATTATAATGAGGCCCATGGACGTACTAGGAGGGTGATAGAGCGCACTATAGGTCTCCTGAAGGCTAGATTTAATTGCCTCTATCTCTCAGGGGATTCCTGTGCTAGGTCCCTGACAAGGTGTGTCAGATATTGGTGGCCTGCTGCATGCTGCACAACTTGGCTGTGAGGAAAGATATTCCACTTCTGGAAGAGGAGGGTGCTGTCCAACCAGCCCTGTAACCACAGAGAGGGGATGAGAGTGATGGTGATGAAGAAGAGGGGGAAGATCTCAACTCCAGGATCCAGCTAATCTGCCTATACTTCCAGGGACTCTAAGGTACTGTTCAATGATGCTAATGTCTTCACTGCATACTTACAGTCTGACTCATGTAATAAGTACTGTGGTGTCTTTTGTCAGTGACAATGTTAAATGATGACTGACATGGCATGTGCCAGTGAACCCAATATTAGGTACAATGTGACATACTTCAGACACTACAGCTCTCCTCCAGCAATAAAGGTGTGATTATGATATTGACTGGCTAATGACTGGCTAATGCATACTCTCAATTCATATCTCCGATTAATGAGGGACATACAATTTGAGTGCATAGTTGTATTTATTGAATGGCAAAATATACATTTGTGTTGGGACAGTGAAAGGGAGTGGGCACATGGTGCAAATACATGCTGAGGTTCATATGCTCAGCTGTTGGTAGCGCTGTGTTTTGGTCCATGTGGCCATTGGAAGATGGTTTGATGGCAGTGGCATGTCAACAATGTAGCTCAGTGGCACCCAAGGGAGACAGTTCAGGGCAGAGTCACTTCCTGGTGCTGGGCTTGGTCTTGGCTGGTATTTCAGTGGTATATCTGGGTCTGAGGGTACGTTTTTGAAGGTTCAGCTGGGCTTTAGTGTTAGGGATTCTGGTTTCCTGTGTGTCCTCTGGTAGTGCCGCCAGTCCAGTAGCTGCTGCAGATGTAGATGGCAGGGCAGTGCCCTGGCTAGTGGTCGGGGCTTGCATGTGGGTGGAGGACCCAGGCTGGCAGTGGTACTGGTGCTGCAGCACCCATGCTATGGAGGCCATGGTGGCACTGAGCTGTTTCCATTGCTCCATGGCCTCCTAGTGGTGTGCTATCTGCAGCCTCTGATTCTGCTCCAAGGTGGCCAGGATCTGCCCCATCCTGTCCTGGGTATTGTGGTATGCTCCCAGGACCTCAGATATCACCTCCTGGGCTGCAGCATCCATCCTTTGGCCACCCACTTGGCCACTGATGCCCTCCCACTGTCCCTAGCCCCCTGTGCCTGTGTCCCCTGCACAGGTCTGTCAGTCCTACTTGCAGTTGGCCCTTCATTATCCTGCCTGTTGGTGGGTGGAGACTCTGGAGACTCTGGCCTCTGTACATGTGGGCAGCCAGTCCATGGCCGGGAGACAGTGGTGTGGGGTCATTTGGCCAGAGCTGATGGTGGTGGCTGGGTGGTAGGGGTGTCCGTGGTGTCCTGGGAGGGGCTTCTGGAAGGTTACAGTCCAGGACTGTGTGATAGGCCAGGGAGTTCCTCCATTTCCAGCAATCCCTCTGCACTCTCCTGAGTGGGGCCTCTGTCTTCAGGTGGAGGGCTGGCACTCATTGACGTCTTTGTCCGTGCGGCATGTGTGGTGGTGCCTGTGTGTGGGGGAATAGGCAGGTGGGTGTCAGGTACATTAACGGCAATCACTGCACTGCTCTGCACTATTTGATAGTTATATTCTCCTGTTGTGACATGCAAGGTCCTTTCGTGTACATTTAGTTGCATTTAATGTGGGGGTGGAGGTGCATTGTGGGTGCTGTAGTGCCACTGGGAGTAAATGCATGGGTAGGTGACTGTGCACAGGGGGCTGGATGGAGATCTGTTTGTGGGATTGTGGGCATGCAGGGAACTTGGATGTGGGTGTTGTGGACTGAGTAGGGGATGGGGTCCTGGTAATACTGAGAGGGATGGGGAGATAAATGCATTATACGTGCGAAGACTATTAGGTGTTGTAGTTCACTTACCCAAGTCCACTCCTCCAGTGAGTCCGGTGAGGCCCTCTGGGTGCAAGATAGCCAGGACCTTCTCCTCCCAGTCAGTGTATTTGGGGGGAGGAGGTGGGGGACCACCACCAGTCTTCTGTACGGCAACGTTGTGCCTGGATGCCATAGACCGAACCTTCCCCATGTAGGTCATTCCATCTCTTCCGGATGTTATCCCTTGTGCGTGGATGGTTTCCTACTGCATTTACCTTGTTGACTATCCTCTGCCATTGCTCCATCTTCCTGGCCATGGGTGTCTGCTGCACCTGTGCCCCGAATAGTTGTGGCTCGACCCTGAGTATTTCATCCACCATGGTCCTTAGCTACCTGCCTGTGAAGCGGTGGGGCATAGGGTGCACCTTGGTGTGTGTTGTGGGTGTATTGGTGAGGTTGCTGTTGAGTGGCTGTGTGTGTGGCTTGTGATGGTGTTTGGGGTATGTATGTGTTTTGGTGGTGTATTTGTGTGTGACTTCTGTGATGTTGGGTTCAGTGTATGCGTGTTGTGTTGTCAATCTCAGTTGTGCTATTGGCGATGCAAAGGATTGTGGTTTGTGTATGTGAATATTTTATAGTGTTGTGGATGTTTGTCAGGTGCGTGGGTTTCAGACTTGCCAATGTGTGCATTTGTTGTTGGCGGGTCCCGTTACTGGCCGTACCGTCAAGGGTCGTTCGGCATTTACTATCCAGCACGCTGATTTGTGCATCATTATTTGGAGGGCGGAGGATTTGTCTGCATGGCGGTGGCGGGTGGTGTGTACTGCCTTTCCACCGTCGTATATCCTGGTGGTGGGTGGAGGTTTACAGCATTTTTGGAGGTTTTAATTTTTGGCATCATTAATCGGTGGTGTTCAGTCCACTGCAACTTCAGTCTTCTGTTTACTGTCGCAACAGCTGTCAGCGGTGATTACCGCCAAGTTCATAATGAGGGCCTTAGTTTTAATTTTGAATTTGTCTTTCTTTCTTTGCATATATTGCAACATGTTTGCATTAAGCAGGGAGCATGATACAAAATGTACCTTGATTTGCGTAAATATACGACAGCAGCTTAGTTTTTATGCAGAGCACCTACACTGCCTTTCAGTGTTTATATTGTCACAGGTTTGCAAGGAGTGAGCTTCAGGTAGTATTTGTACATGTGCCTGCTATTTTTTAGCATGAGCATGTATTGCTGAACAAGCTACATGTATTTTGAGCCATCGTTTCCACAGAGGTTATTATGAGGAACAGGTGTTAGATATGACATGTAACAATATACCTGCGGGTTACTCACCGCCAGAAACCTGGGACAATATTTTCTGTACAAGACACATTTCAGTAGATCTGTCTTGCCCTTAATCATTCCTCATGTAGGAAAAAGCATAGTTCCTCATTGCTTGGCAGCTGTGTGTCTCTATTTGGAAATATTTGCAGCGTAATTTGAGAATGACCGAAACAGCATAACCACTGTATTATATTGTATTGCAGCATTTATATAGCACTTACTACCCCTATTTGCGGTGAAGTGCTTGCCTATATGAGTAGCATGCTACATCAGGTCGTTTTTTAATTTTTTTATCCAATGTGGGATGTATTCCATGTCATGCATGATGACAACTGAGATGTGGTTATCGTTTTATGGGGCTCAGCACATAGCAGTGTGTTGGATGATGAAGTGCAAGGGACAGACATGCTGTTTTATGGTTTTCAGCATGCTGGTAGCTTTGAACAGATATGCAGTTCCATTTATGATGTTTCATATGATACAGTGTATGTATCCAGTTACGCCACTGGGTTGTCCAATCTGAGATCTACCCCAGTAAACATAAATTAGCCTTGTTTCAATTCTCCATGGAAAAACGTTACCAATTGGAAGATTTACCAAACACCAACATCATAAACGACCCTGACAATGTTTCTCAATTCATTTTTGTCCAAGGTCACTTTCTATAAGTTCATATATTAAAAAAAGAGTACACAATTACTTGAAGCAAAATAAACCCATTTGCAACCTGTTTCACAACATCTCACACTAATTTAGAGATTTATAAAGTGATGGAAAAGCTCAGGCCAGACATTTGTAGGTTACCACCATAGAGATTCAAAGCTGAATTTAGAGTATAGAGGACAGGTTACCATGTCACAAACCTCATGGATACCCCGTCTGGAGTATTACAAATTACATAGGATATAATGCACTTGGAATACAGTAGATGGGATACGTGTCACATTTATGATGGGGTAGCCATCCTTTAAAGACGGCCCTCATTCATTTTTGTGAGCAAACCTGAAATAAAGACCCTGCATTTGGCCAATTCGACAAGTGAGTTAGATACTGATAACATTGATGTAACAAGTGCACCTAGCGGTGTGGGGGGCGTGCTCCTGGAGCCCACAAGTTTTGTTACACTGCTGACCGATAATCAAATTGTAAAATGTACTTCAGCAGGTTGTAAAACGTTCATGTTATACATCAAAAAATGCAGTGTGTGTGTGTGAAAGGCAAAGAAAATACACAGTGTTAACTATAGAAGAAAGTCAATTTGGAATACCTATAGTATCTTGTTGATTATGCAGCTGAATGTGTGTAAATGCTTGACATACCTTTTTTAGTATAAAAGGGTAGTATTGTTAGGTTAAAAAAGCAGAGTGAAATCACAGACAGCTGCATAAAACCTTAAGCAGAGTATTTAGTAAGTAAGTGCTGGGGGAGGAATAAAAAACATTGCCAATGTGTCTTGAAAGGCAAAAGATCTTGGCTCATGTCATGGACACCAGACCTCAGCACCAATTTATTTGCATTTTAGGAAGTCTTTCAAACTGTGGTAAAAGCTCTAAAACCTTTTTACAAAATGCTTTGAGTGTTTTAACCCAAATAAAGCCAACATTGTGTGACTTTATTAATGCTGGCAAAGTTTTTTTACAGAAGTACCCACGGGTTGTCACACACAAAAATTCATAGAATCAATACAGGCTAGTTTCCACTGTTAGCTTCTGCCACGCCATGTGAACATATTTATTGTAGATTATTTTATGTTGGAAGCCGAAGACTGCTCATCTCGATTGAATTGATTGATTGACTTAGATAGAGAGTCATTTATATGTTCTGACTTTTGGGCAAATATTCAGATATTACTTTTGAGACAAGACTTCTTGGCCAGTGCTCAGGCATGATGCCACTTCCAAGTCACAGACCCCCAAAATGACTACATGTTCAGGGCAAGGCTTGTGGGGCATGACACAAATCACATTATGTTAACCACATCTCTGTTAGGAGTTTGGCTGCTGGGGTACGATTTCCATCTACTGCTTCTAAAGACTACATGCTACTAGGTAGACCACTATGACACAACAATTTCTAAATGGCAGTAACCCACAAGGTTTGGTCTTGTTTTTTGGGGTGCACGTCGGGGACAATTATTTACAATTATCACATTTTTTTGACATTGCAAGATTAATGCAAAGATGTTTGGTTGCACAGTTGGATCCAAGGCACTGACAGCCTTCCAGCTGCTGTTTTTTTTCCTTGCCATGTTAACTATATTATCTGAAAATTGTGGGAATGACATTTGTTCATCATTACACATTGTCAAATCCAAAACATGTTTGTAGATGTTCACTTATGAGATTAATATACAAGTGAAAACTTGGTCTTAGGGACACAACTCTCTCTTAACTGTTCTTATCAAGATACTAGTTAACTCTCAATCCTTCCTATACTGCAACCTCAGAATTCTATGGGCAAGTGCAGTTGCATCCTATGCCACAACCACCAGCTTCGGCCATACAATCTGAATAAAATATGTGACAAAAATAAGTGTGTGCCGTCCTTTGAATGGTGTACCTACCTTTCAACAATTGAATCAGGCAATATTGCTCCGTCCTCCCTACGCCCTCCATGAATCCCATTTGCACCTGTACAATTAATGCTCATTCTTCCAACTGTCCTTGTAGATGAAGAATTAAGATTTTCCAATTAATTTTTGGCACACATTCGGGAGGGACATTAGATGGCAACAAGCAGAATCTTAACTCAGACTCTTTTTAGAGTTTGGGTTCACAATTGGAAATTACTGGCCTCCATATTTCCCAGATGTGAATGATCACATATTTAGGGCAAGAGGGCAATAGCACTCTCCACTTTTTGAGATGTTGGGGCTCTCAAAAGTACAATTGGTCAAATGTAGGGGCATAGAATTAGCCATGTGAAAACCTGACTCGTAGCTACTCTGAAACTTTTCTGTCCTAATTTTATCAAGCAGTCACCTCTAAAGATTGTGTCATCTATCCCCCTTTTGCAGTGAGAGAATCCACAAAATTGCTAATGTTTTATGACCTGTCACCACAAAGCTCCACAAGGCTATGCTGACTTTAGGCTCTTATGTCTCCTTTTGATGCTCACAGGCCGCCTTTGGGCTTCTTTAAGTCTCTTGTACTGCTCCTTCGCTAACCAAATCTGTTGCTGAGCAACGTGACACCCTATCTAATTTAACCTTCATTTTGTGCCCCTGTTAGACCTGGCATCCTTTGTGTTGTCTTTCCTTTCTTTTTTGCCTCTGCTTCCCATATTTTTACTGTAAGCTGTACTCTGTTTTGCTGTTTATGATACTCTGGGCCCTTTACCATTGCTGACTAGTGCTAATGTGCAAGTGCTCCTGTGTAAATTGTATGTGTAATTGGCTTTTCCATGATTGGCTAATTTGATTTACTAGTAAGTCCCTAGTAAAGTGCACTAGAGGTGCCCAGGGCCTGTAAATGAAATGCTACTAGTGGGCCTGCAGCACTGTTTGTGCCACCCACAAGAGTAGCCCCATAAACATGTCTCAGACCTGCCACTGCAGTGTCTGTGTGTGCAGTCTTGTACTGCCAATTAGACCTGGCCAGTGTACCCACATGCCTGGCCCAAACCTTCCCTTTATATACATGTAAGACACCCTTAGGAGAGGCCCTAGGTATCCCCATGGGCAGGGTTCAGTGTATTTTAAAGGTGAGACATGTACTTATGTGTTTTACATGTCCTAACAGTGAAATACTGCCAAATTCTGTTTTCACTGTAGCAAGGCCTATCTCTCTCATAGGTTAACATTGTTTTCGATGGAGTAAAACTCTTATCCTTTTGAAAAATCATAATATGTATGTTTTCATTTGTGTCGTTTTGGTCTTGTTTGATTTACATAAATATTGCCTATTTTTCTAAACTGGTGTGGCGTCGATTTTGTAGTGTTTTCACTGTATTACTGTGTGTGTTGGTACAAATACTTTACACATTGCTTCTGGGATGAGCCTTCCTGCTTATGCCAAGCTACCATGAGTGGGGGTTAAACAGGTGTGTTTCTCCTTTAAAAAAAGCCAAAGTTACACAGTTCCAGATAATGGGTTCTGTACAGATGCATACAGTGAACAATAGAGCCTGTGAGTCTGCTCTTTTTAGAACAAGAGCCCTCACTCACCAATTGGTAACGTGCTTCATCAACGGGCTTTTGCTCCTCGTCAGGCCGGCACTGCAATGCCTGACGGGCCCCTCGTGGGGGCTCTTTGGCGGAGATCTTTTGAATGTAGAAATGCCGGTTATTGAGTGCTAGAATATGGGATTGGTATATGAATGTGTGAGGATAAAAATGGCTAGAGTTCTGAAAACATCATATTTAATCAAACACAGACCCCTGTCATGATTAAAAACAAAATATGGGTAAGGATTAGAAATAATGTCTAGTTCACCTTCAATTAACAAAAATTGACAGTCCCTAGATTGGTGGAAAGTGAAAAGAGTAAGTACAGAAATTACTATACTTCTATTATAAAGGTCAACATGTTTCTCGCAAAAAATGTCATTTAAGATCGGTGGCATTCGTCAGGAGCAAAAACGTACCTAATCCACATGTTATAACCCAATTGAGGATCTACTCATACCACAGGAACCCTCCTTGTATTAAAGGATGGGCCCCATCGGGATAACTGCGAGCATCAATAGTCGAAGCTGGTATAATTGACCCGCTCTCCTGAACCACCGGGTGGATAATCACCTACCCCTGCTCCGCGTTCCCGGGTTTCTCCTCTACCCTGACTAGAGTGAGGGTCCTTACTTGGACAGGGGGCAATGTGACTGCCAACCAAAGACTCCATTTCTAACACTCCCACTGACGCAGTCCCTGTTTCCCCCGAGCGACCTGATACCCTCCCCACACCCAGTCCTTCCACCTCCCAGTCCTCCCATGGCCCCCAGTACTGCACCTGCCCTTCCCCAGCAAAGACTTCTAACCCCACAAAAACTAAGGTCACCCCTCCCTAACCCAAGACCAAGGGGCCTCCCCCAAATGCTAAAACTAAGGGCAACTGCCCCCCCAAACCAAAACCAAAGATCCCCTCTCACAAACCCAAGCCCCTACCTCGGCCCTCCATGACCCCTGAGGTACCTGCCTGCCTGCCATTAGGATGCCCCTGCCATGTGGAGGCTACTTTGCAGTCAGGAGTCAATTTGGGTCCAGAGACATTGCCCTGTGTTCCCGGGGCACTCTGAACAACTGGACTGGCCAGTAGGTCTTATAATTCCTCAAAGCAGTAGGATAGTGTTCCCTTTTGAAATAAAAGCTGTTCTACTCTGCTCAAGTAAAAGGAAGATTTTAAGTACCTGAAATTGCAAAAGCAAACTGAAGAACATCCATCATTTTACAAATATTTCCTCTAGACATCTGTATTTTGGACCCCGCAGTGGCTATTCCACACAGGACCCACCCAGTCATACGTGTTCTGTTATGAAGGGCAATCATTTTGATTCCCAAATTGCCTTTCCTGTCACTCTGGTGAAGGGTCTGGGGGCATTGCACAAAGTAAATTTTCGAGCAGAAGGACTGAAGGTCCTAAAATTGGTTTTTAGTTTGTATTTTCTCTCCTGACTTTTGTGCATATTCCTAATTAGTGAAATGTAGTAAATCTTAAAAGCTTTATTTTTCATAGGAAAGTTTGTCCAAGATCTGTTTCACAGCACATAAATAATCTAGGCTGACACAGCCAGTGATTAAGTTATTTTCTTATTACAAATTTCCTTTGGGTTCGTTTTGCAATAGGAAATGTATTTTGTTTGTGCTAGACTTGGCATCCTTTGTGTGGTCTCCCCTAACTTTTTGCCTCTGTTTCCTAGGCTGGACTCTATTTTTGCTGTTTTTGTGACTCTGGGCACTTTGCCATGGCTAACCAGTGCTAAAGTGCAAGTGCATGTAATTGGATCTCCATGATTGGCATATTTGATTTACTGGTAAGTCCCTAGTACAGTGCACTAGAGGTGCCCAGGGCCTGTAAGTCATATGCTACTAGTTGGCCTGCAGTCCTGGTTGTGTCACCCACATTAGTAGCTCTGTAATCATGTCTCAGACCTGCCACTGCAGTGTCTGTGTGTGCAGTTTCAAACTGTCAATACGACTTGGCAAGTGTACCCACTTACCAGGCCTAAACATTCCCTTTTCTTACATGTAAGACACATCTAAGGTAGGCCCTAGGTAGCCCCATGGGCAGGGTGCAGTGTGTGTTTAAGGTACGACATATACTAATGTTTTTTATATGTCTTAACAGTGAAATACTGCCAAATTCGTTTTTCACTGTTGCAAGGCCTATCTCTCTGACAGGTTTACATGGGGGCTGCCTTTAAATATGATTAAAGCGTAGATTCCCTTTGGGAGCGGATAGACATGTGGAGTTTGGGGTCTCTGAGTTCACAATTTAAAAATATATTTTTTAGTAAAGTTAGTTTTAAGATTGTGGCCCTCATTACAACCCTGGCGGTCAGTGATGTAGTGGAAGTAATACCACCAACAGGCTGGCAGTAACAAATATGAAATTATGACCACAGCGAAAACCACTCAGGCAGAAAGCCACTTAAACACACCGACCTTCAGGGTGAAATCAACAGGCACCCCGGCGGTAACCGCCTACAGCCAGGCAGAAGGCAATGTTCCACCCACTGTGTAATGACACACCCATCTACCACCTTTTCCGGGGCGGTACCAATGACATTAATAGCCTGACTGAAACACTGCACAGAAGAGAAACGACTCACCTCTGGAGACTCAAGGAAGAACCACGCCGTAATTGAGCCCATGCACTTCTACATTCTGCTCCACCACAAACACCAACGCCGGCGAAGACGACCACGGTGAGTACTGCCGCCTAGCAAACAGGGGAGGGGTGAGGAAAAAGAAAGTGAAACGCACCCTCAACACGCAACACCCCCACTCCCAACACCATAAACACAAGCAGATGCACTAACATTACATATTCACCCCGTGCCCCTCAGGAATAATGCAAGGACAACCAAAATAGAGTAAAAAGAGTGTAATAAGATAAATATATTAGTAATACATGCATCCAAATCAAAAAGTATAAACATATTCACAAATCAAGGGACACTGCCCAGTCCTCAATTTCGTGGGCCACAGGGCCACATCACAAAGTCCAAGGCCCCACCTCACCCCTGCAACAACACGGAGAGAACACTGCAGGGGCATCAGGTCAAAAATAGCCAGGCACCTCAGGGGGATGGGGAATGGGGGGCATCTCAGCCAGAAGATGGTACAATGCCACTGGTCCTGGAGGGGCAACATGCCCATCAATCTGTCCTGGGGAGTGCAAGGCCACAGTCTCTCAAGTGGGTGACTTGCCCACATGCTCTGTATGGACAACATGCCCTGTGCTTGGTCCTGGGGAGTGCATGGCCACTGTCTCTCAAGTGGGTGAGTTGCCCACATGCTCTGGAGGGGGCAATATGCCCATTACTCTGTCCTGGGGAGTCCAAGGCCACAGTCTCTCAAGTGGGTGGCTTGTCCTCATGCTATGGAGGGGGCAACATGCCCTGTGCTTGGTCCTGGGGATTGGAAGGCCATAGTCTCTCAAGTGGGTGACTTGCCCACTGGTTCTGGAGAGGGCATTGTGCCCAGTGAGCTTCATCCTGGGGAGGATGGGGTGAGTGGATGGCTTCTCCACTGGTTCTGGAGGTGGCATTGTGCCCAGTGAGGTTCATCCTGGGGAGGATGGGATGAGTGGATGGCTTTTCAACTGGTTCTGGAGAGGGCATTGTGCCCTGTGAGCTTCATCCTGGGGAGAATGGGGTGAGTGGATGCCGTCTCCACTGGTTCTGGAGGGGGCATTGTGCTCAGTGAGCTTCATCCTGGGGAGGATGGGGTGAGTGGATGGCTTCTTCACTGGTTCTGGAGGTGGCATTGTGACCTGTGATGTAGATCTTGGGGAGTGCAAGGTCACAGTTTCTCACCTGGGTGTCATACCACAGGATTTGCAGTAGCCAGACCATACAACAGCCCATGGATGCAGGACTACACACTGTCTGTCGGCGGTGACGGCTGCTCAGTGGTGGCAGTGGTGCTGCTGCTGGTGGAGCTGGCAGTGGTGGAGGGAGGCTCCAGCCCATCCCCTGCAGCTTTGGACAGCTGCCCACTGGGGCTGCTGCTGCTGGTGACGGTGCTGTGGTGGTGAGAGGAGGCTCCAGCCCATCCCCTGCAGCCTTGGTCGGTTGCCCACTGGGGCTGCTGGTGGTGCTGGTAGCAGTGCTGGCAATGGTGAGAGGAGGCTCCAGCACATCCCCTGCAGCCTCAGATGGCTGCAACACCATGGTTGGTGGTGGGGGCTCCGACTGAGTCCCAGCACCAGGCCCCTTGTCTCTACTGCCTGCTGTTGCAGGCCCCTTGCCCTTACTTCCTGCAGCTGGGGCTGCCTCCTTGCCCATCCTTCCAGCAGCTGGTGCTGCCTCCTTGCTCTTCCTTCCAGCAGCTGGGGCTGCCTCCTTGCCCCTCCTTCCAGCAGCTGGGGCTGCCTCCTTGCCCTTCCATCCAGCAGCTGGTGCTGCCTCATTGCCCTTCCTTCCAGCAGCTGGGGCTGCCTCCTTGTCCTTCCTTCCTGCAGCTGGGGCTGACTCTTTGCCCGTCCTTGACACACTTGGAACAGGTACCCTTTCTGTCTGTCTGGCTGGTAGCCAGGATCCTATCCCACCTGGAGTAGCTGAGGACACTATTGTGCCCGTGGACTGGGTGGCTGAGGTGCTTGCCTGGAAAAGTTTCTTAGGGACATTGGGGCGGGAAGAGGGAGATGGTTTGGGAGTGGAGGAATAGGGAGTGGTGGTAGGAGATGTTAGTCTGCTGTGTTTGGGTGCAGGTGCATGGGCTGGATGCTGTTGTGAGGTGGTTGGCTATTGGGTGTCATAGTGCCTGCGTTTGTGTGGAGGGGCAGAGACACAGTGGGAGAGGACACATGGGACGTGTGCATGGCTTTGGGGCTAGTGACTGCCAGTGAGGGGTGTGTACTGATAGGCGTGCTGGTGATGGGGGTAATGGATGAGGATGTGGTGCATGCAGGTGTGAGTATAGACGCAACTGGGAGGGAGGTGGAGGACGAGGGGGACACAGTGGAGGCAGTGGGTGATGATATGTCTGATTGTGGATGTTGTTTGTGTGAGTGCCTGTGGGATGAAGTGTGGTGCTTGTGTTTGCCATATCCACTTTTGTGTGTTGTCCTGGGTGCCTGCTCATCTGCCTGTGTGCTTGGGATAGATGGGGTTGAGGGGAATGGGATTGGTTGGAAGAAGTTGGAGGGGGGGAGGGTGGAAACAGGGACAATGGCTGCCATCAGAGAGGAGGCTGGAGCCTGGATGGATTTCTGATGGGCCACCAAGCCAGTGTGAATGCCCTCCAGAAATGCATTGGACTGTTGCATTTGGGCTGCCACCCGCAGGATGGCATTCACAATGGTTGACTGACCAACAGAAATGGATCGCAGGAGGTCAATAGCCTCCTCGCTCGGTGCAGCAGGGCTAACTGGGGTAGGGCATGAGGTGCCTGTGGCGAAGGAGATGTCCACCCTCCTGAGTGAGCGGGCACAGGAAACTCGCTGAGGGGCTTTGGGAGGGTGGTGCTGGTACGGGGGTTGCAGCTGTACCTGTAGCTTGGGTGGGCACAGAGGTGTCCACCAAAACCAGGGAGCTTCCATTGGAGGACGAATCCGTGTTCGCACTTTCCCCTCCTGTCTCCACTGTGGTGCTCCCCTCGCCCTCCGTCCCACTTCTGCCCTCACCGTTGGTGGATTCGGCCTCCTGGGTCCTGTGGGATGCAGCTCCCTCTGTCGCCTGTGCCTCTGCTCATCCACTAGATGATGCTAATGCACATAAGGACAGGGTGACAAAACAAAAAGAGGGAGAGACAAAGGATACATTTGGTCAGTGGCGGCACCAACACCACCGTTGGTGTACACAACACACTTACACACAGGGAACAGCCCTACGCATTAGGCAATGCACTACCAGTCACAATGCTAGTCACCAGCCCATGGATACGGACATCTAATGCAAATTGCAGCATACCTGAGACCCACAGACCCCTGCTATCTTGGCTGGAGGACTTTCACATCAGAATCCTGCATAACATGGGACCTCCTCTGCAATGCCAGGCCTGGCCTAGGGGCACCCACAGGGCCCCCTGCACCCGAATACCACCTCCGCAGGTGTACATTGTAAATTAGGGCACTGTACTCACCTCCTTGTGGCTGCTGTGATGCCCCCAAGCGCCCATCTAGCTCAGGATAGGCCACCACCAGTATGTGGGCCATCAGAGGGGTCAGGGTTCGATGGGCACCCCTTCCTCGTTGGGAGGCCATCCCCAGCTGGGCCTCCACCGTCTTCCATGCCCAGCATCTCAGGTCCTCCCCTTGTTTCCAACATTGGTTGCTCTGCCTGCCGAAGACCTCCAGGGTGGGCACATTCTTGGTGATGGCACATGATATAACCTTCTTTTGATGGGCGCTGACCTGCAGGGAAAGGTGTTAGTCCGACCGTCCTTCCTGTTACACTCATGGCCCACCATGCCCCTTCCCATCCCCATTAGCACAGATATTGCCCACCATACATGCTCTACGCTGCCTAGGGCTCATCCACTAACCCCCCCCACAAGAGGCCTATACACACAGCACTACATGCACTCACGCCCCATGCATCTTACTCATGGTGTACTCACCTGTTGGTCTGGAGGCCCATACAGCAGTCAATACTGGGTTAGGACCCCATCCACCAATCGGTCAAACTCTGTATAGGTGAAGGCAGGGGTCCTTTCCCCAGTAAGACGAGCCATGGTTGGTTCCAGACACAGGTCACAGCAGCACTTGCAGTGTAGGTCCTCTCCTGTTGAAGGTCAGGTAGCAAGGGAGTGCAGGCCATGGATCCTAATTGCATCATAGTACACAAATGCACTATTTGGACGTCTCCAACAAAATAATGTTACAGTCACAATATGCATTGAACTGTAGTGGTTGGAATGGAGAGATAATGACCAGCTGCTCACTCTTTTGCCCCATACATTGCCCCCACAGTGGATAAATAGGAGATGGAGACATCCCCCCGTGTACAGACCCCTGGTGGACTTGGCAAGAATGGAGGACAGGCACATTATCCTCACCTATAGACTTGACAGGGCCACAATCACAGAGCTGTGTGCCCAATTGGAGACTGACCTAATATCTGCTATCCGTCACGACACCGGGATCCCCCCTCTTGTGCAAGTCCTATCAGTGCTCCATTTCCTGGCAAGTGGCTCTTTCCAAGTGAGAGTGGGCTTGGCAGCAGGAATGTCACAGCCAATGTTCTCAATATTGCTGACCAGAGTGTTCTCTAGCCTGATTAAACACATGTGCAGCTACATTGTTTTCCCCCAAGTGAAGAATTTGGCCAAGGTGAAAGCTGACTTCTATGCAATGGGACATTTCCCCAACATCACTGGGGCAATGGATGGAACATATCTTACATTTGTTCCCCCGTGAAATTAATAGTTGTTCAGAAATTGAAAGAGTTTACACTCCATGAATGTCCAGATGGTGTGCCAGGCTGACCAGTGCATCTCCCACGCCAATGCAAAGTATCCTGGGTCTGTGAATGATGCCTTTATCCTGATGAATAGCAGCATCCCAAATGTGACAGCCCAACTCCAGAGGCACAGTGTGTGGCTAACAGATGAGACCTGGTTCCCACCAAGTGGATGTTGGTGTACGGGTATGGTGTGGGCCCTAAGGGTGAGTGTGTGGCTAACAGTTGTCCCTCGATATTTGCAGGTGACTCTGGTTACCCCAACCTCTCATGGCTACTGACCCCTGTGAGGAATGCCAGGACAAGGGCAGAGAAACATTATAATGAGGCACACAGGTGAACAAGAAGGATTATAGAGAGGACCTTCGGCCTCCTGAAGGCCAAGTTTCGTTGCCTCTATCTAACAGGTGGATCCCTGTGCTACTCACCCAAGAAGGTCTGCCCGATCATCGTGGCATGCTGCATGTTGCACAACCTTGCCTTTCATCGCCAGGTGCCTTTTTCTGCAGGAGGAGGAGGCTGGAGATGGCCGTGTGGCAACAGTGGATCCTGTGGACAGTAAAGATGAGGAGGCAGAGGATAAGTATGAGGACAACAGAATTGCAATTATTCATCAATACTTCCAATGAGACACAGGTAAGACAGTGTCAGTACACAGTTCATTGACATTTTGATGTGTGACATTATCACTGGCAAGCTGTGTATTCCTACTTCTATGCCCACTCACTGTACCCTTTGGCATTGCTTTTTGCAGATGTCGGTACCTTTTGCAGATGACAATTGCTCCTGGTGTGTTCAGTGCAGCCAACTACAGGTATTTCCAATGAAAACATTTGACATACACCATAAAATGTATTTTATCAAAGTGTGTTTATTGCAGTGCTCTGAAGAAGAGGGGGTAGTGGAATGGGCTGGGGTGATGATGGAGGAAAGTTCAGCTTAGGGTCCAGTCTGTTTGTATCACAGGTACATTGTCCAAAGGGGCATAGGAAGAGAGCAATGGCAGTTCAAGGTGGACAGGGTGACAGAGTGGGACACAAAGGTGACAATCAGGAGAGTCTCATTTCCTGGAGGGTGTCTTGGCAATAGTCTTTGGCTTCTGCCTGGATCACAGGGAACGTTTGCTGAGTGGTTCTCCTTCTGCAGGGGGAGAGGTGATGGTGGCATGTTGGTCCTGTGCGGGGCCTCCTGTCCACTAGTGGCAGTAGAGGTAGAGGGCTGTTCAGTGGTTTGGCTAGTGTCAGGGGCCCGGTGGTGTGCCACTGCCTCCCTCATACTATTGGCCATGTCTGCCAGCACCCCTGCAACGGAGACCAGGGTGGTGTTGCTGTCTTTCAAGTCCTCCCTGATCCCCAGGTACTGTCCCTCCTGCAGCTGCATGTTCTCCTGCAACTTGTCAAGAATCTGGCCCAGCGTATCCTGGAAATTTTGGTATGTTCCCAGGATCACGGTGAGTGCCTCCTAAAGGGTCGGTTCCCTGGGCCTGTCCTGCCCCTGTCGCAATGCAGTCCTCTCAGCTTCCCTGTTGTTTTGTGCCTCTGTCCCCTGAACCGTGTGCCCACTGCCACTGACCCCAGGTCCCTGATTGTCTTGTGTTTGTGGGGTGCCCTTGGGTCCCTGTAGTGGTGGACACACTGCTTTTTGATGCGTCCTGGGGACAGAGGTATGGGCCCGCTGGGTGGGTGCTGTGGTGGTGTTTCCTGACGGGGAGGCTCTGTGGTGGTGTGACAGTGTGCCTGACTGTCCAGATCCCCAGATGGGCCAGTTTGGTCATCCAGATCCAGGTGACCAAAGCTACTGTCATCATTGTGGGCCTCTTCTGTGGGTGGACTGGATGTTGCTGGCACCTCTTCTCCGGTGACATTGGCTGGGTCACCTGTGGGGATGTAAATGAAGTGTTATTGTTTCTGTGGGTGACATATTGTGCATGGGTGTGTTGCCCTCTGGTTGGATTTGCCCTGGCAGCTTTTCCTTGTGTGAGTTGTTATGTGGTGGGCTAGGTGATTCTCTAAAGTGTGCATGCTGTGGTGATAGGTGTTCATGCAGGTCTGTGAGGGTTGTCCATGCATTGGAGTTACATGTAGGGTTTGGCATTGGGGTGAGTGGGTTGTGATAGTGGGTTGTGTGGAGGGTGGTGGAGTGATGGCAGTGATGGTGAGGGTGGGGTATGTGATGACATGCAGGTGGGGGGTAGTAGTAATAAAGAGTTTACTTACCAAAATCCAGTCCTCCTGCTACTCCTGCAAGGCCCACAGGATGCATGATTGCCAAGACTTGCTCCTCCCATGTTGTTAGTTGTGGGGGAGCAGGTGGGGTCCACCGCCAGTCCTCTGTACAGGTCTGGCTCCAATTGGGCACACAGCTCTTTGATTGTGGCCCTATTAAGTCTGTAGGTCAGGATAATGTGCCTATCCTCCATTGTCGCCAGGTCCACCAGGGGTCTGTACACAGGGGTATGTCCCCATCTCCTATTCATCCTCAGCAGTTGAACTCCAGGGTGAAAAACGGTGAGCAGAATGTCATATTCAAACAAATAATCAGATTAATATGCTATTTTTGTTTTACAGAAACAGTATCTGAACTTGTAAGTCCATTGATGTGACTATACTGCTGTGACACATCTAGGTGCCATGGCCTGTGCCCCCCTGAAATGGTGGGCGTCTGACCTGTGAGGAGGGACAAGTGGAAATGAGGTAATTCCGCTGGCGTTGTGTGCCGTTGTGGACGACAGTCGATGACCGCCGTGCAACACCGCATTGGTTATCATTGGGGCCCATGGGTTCCAGGAGCCAATGGTGATGTACGCCGATGGTGACAGTATGCACCTCCACGGACGTGACTGCCATTTTCTATCTGTTCACTCACTTGCTACCTGAACTTCAACAGGAGAGGAGAGCTGCAAGTGCTGCTGTGACCTGTGTCTGGAAGCGGCCATGGCTTGAGTGTCTGGGGAAAGGGCCCCTGTCTTCACATCAGAGGAGTTTGAGAGACTGGTGGACTGGGTCCTACCCCAGTACTGTTTACTTTATGGTCCCCCAGACCAACAGGTGAGTATGCTGTGAACATGATGCGTGGGGCATGAATGTATGGAGTGCTGTGTGTGTAAGCCTCGTGTAGAGGGGGCTGAGGGGTCCTAGGCAGAGTGCTGCATGTATGGTGGTCAATGTATGTGTGTAAGGGGATGGGAAGGATATGTTCGGCCATAAGTATGACAGTGCAGACGGTATGAATAATACCTTTTCTGCTGTATTTTTTTCTGCAAGTCAGCGCCTGTCATAAAAAGGGTATTTGGCGTGCCATCGCCAAGGAGGTGCTCACCCTGGGGGTCTTTGACAGGTGGAACACCCACTGCCGCAAACGGTGGGAGGCTGCGCCGCTGGGCAAAGAAGACGGGGCTGGCCTCCCAATGAGGAAGGGGTGCCCGTCGTACCCTGACCCCCCTGATGTTCCGCATCCTGGGGGTGGCCTATCTGGAGTTGGATGGGAGTTTGAAGGTGTCACAGCAGCCACAAGGGGGTGAGTACAGATTCAGAATCATGACTTTGCGTGCATTAAGGTGTTTCCTGGGTGGGGGATGTGGGCTGTGGGTGCCCCTAGGTCAGGGCGAACATGGCCGGGTAGGTTCCATGATGGGCAAGCTCAGATGCACTCCAACCCCAATTATGTTAGTGGGCATCTACTACTGGACAAGGTTTCAGGTGTGCAGCTAATGGCGTTAGGCATTGTGCCCCATGGCCTGGTGACTAGCATTGTAACTGGTAGTGCATGGCCTAGTGCATAGGGCTGTTCCCTGTGAGTTCTGTACGTCAACAGTAGTGTTGTTGCTGGCATTGACCAAGTGTATCCTCTGTCTCTTCCCCCCCTTTTTGTTTTGTCACCCTGTCCTTTTGTGCATCAGCATCATCTGGCGGAGGAGCAGAGGCACAAGCGACGGAAGCAGCAGCATCCTACATGGGTCAGGAGGCCAAATCCACCAACAGTGAGGGCACCAGTGGGACAGAGGGTGAGGGGAGCACCACGACGGAGACAGGAGGTGAGAGTACCGACAGCGACACCTCCTCCAATGGAAGCTCGCTGGCGGTGGCAGACACCTCTGTGCCCACCCCAACTACAGGTACAGCCGCCACCCTCCGTACCAGCACCGGCCTCCCAGCAGCCCCTCAGCGTGTTTCCGTGCCCGCTCACCCAGGGGGGTGGGCATCTCCTTAGCCCCAGGCACCTCAGGCCCTGCCCCAGTCAGCCTTGCTGCCCTCAGTGAGGAGGCTATTGACCTCATGAGATCACTCTCTGTTGGGCAGTCAGCCATACTGAATACCATCCAGGGTCTAGCAGGGCATTTGCAACAAACAAATGCATACCTGGAGGGCATTCACTCTGGTGTGGCAGCCCAACAGAGAGCATTTCAGGCTCTGGACAACTCACTGATGGCAGCCATTGTCTCTGTCTCCAGCCTCCCCCCTCCAACTTTCTCTACCCAGTCCCAATCCCCTCAACCCCAGCCTATCCCAGGGACACCTTGAGACCTGCATTCACCCAAATCAACACACAGAAGAGGCTCAAGCTAACACAAGCACCACACTTCATCCCAAAGTCACTCACACAAGCACCATCAGGATGCCGACACACCAAAATCAACTGCGTCCACTGTGTCCCCTTCCTCCTCCTTGTCCACCCTTGCTCCTCCCAGTAGCATCTCCACTCACATCTGCATGCACTACATCCTCATCCACTACCTCCATCACCAACACACCTAATACTACATGCCCCTCACTGGCAGTCACCACCCCCACATCCATGCACACGTCCCCTGTGTTGTTTCTACTGCGTCTGTGACCCCTCCTCCCAAAGTACATAAACGCAAGCACTCAGACACCCAACAGCCATCTGCCTTACAACAGCATCCAGCCCATGCATCTGCACCCAAACACAGGAGACATACACCTCCTACAACCATCTCCCTCTTCCTCCACTCCCAAACCTTCACCCTCTTCCCGCACCAGTGTCCATAAGATGCTTTTCCTAACCATCCTTGACCTATTCCCTGCCCCCTCCCCGTCCTTCACTTCGGGCCAGGGTGGCCAGAACCCAGCTCAGCACCTCAGCCACCCATCCCACGGCCACTGTAGTTTCTGTAGCTACTGCAGGTGTGGGAGGCTCCTAGGAGGCATCCGTCAGCACAGCAAATGTGTCTGCACCACCTGCCAAGGGCAAGAAGGGGCTTCCACCTAGCAAGGGCAAAAAGGGGACACCAACAAGCAAGGGGAAGAATGCACCACCAGCCAGCAAGGGCAGGGAGGGAACACCAGCTGGCAGAAGCAAGGAGGCACCACCCTCTGCCAAGGGCAGGAAGGGGCAAACAACACCAGCCATGGCACTTCAGCTATCCGAGGCTGCAGGGGAAGGGCTGGAGCCTCCCCTCACCACTGACATCACCGCTACCTGCACCGTGGCCAGCACCGCCACCTGCACCACGGCCAGCACCACCACCTGCATCACCACCTGCACTGCCACCAGCAACACTGCCAGCAGCAGCAGCCCTAGTGGGCAGCCGTCCGAGGCTGCAGGGTAAGGGCTGGAGCATCCTCCCACCACTGACAGCACCGCCACTTGTACCGCAACTGCCATCCACTGAGCAGCCATCACCGCCACAAGCAGTGTGTAGTCGTGATGGGCTGCAGTGTGTCCTGGCCCCTGCAACACCTGTAAGTGTGACCACAAGCAGTATGTTGTCGTGATGGGCTGCAGTGTGTCCTCGCCGCTGCAACAGCTGTAGGTGTGACACCCTTGTGAGAGACTATGACCTTGCACCATCCAAGATGAAGCACATTGAGCACAAAGCCCAATCCAGAACCAGTGGAAGAAGGCATCCACTCACCTCCTCCTTTCCAAGATGAAGCACACTGAAAACAACCCGGAAAACCTGGTGGATTGGCCTCTCATATTACTGTGGGTGGTTCATTGTCTTCCGCCTGGCTGTTGACGGTTACTGCTGCGGTGTTTGTTGCTACCGCCATGGTGGTTGGAGTGTTAAAGTGGCTGTCTGTGTTAATGGTTCCTGCCAAGGTCATAATTCCATTTTCTTTTATCGCTGGCCTGTTGGCGGTATTACCTGCCTCATCATCACCGAACGCAGGGTTCTAATAAGGGCCAATATGTTTTCAGGTGAGGGTTGTCATCAATTGACTGCAAAATTGCAGTGAGAACCACTAGGTTTTTTTAGGATTCTCTAGGGCCTCAGCACCAGTTACCAACTTGTTTACACAGTAAAAGAACTCTCTTCACTCATTTGAAGGATGGAACTTTTTTGGAGGAGAAAATGAAAGACTTGCCAGCCTGATGCACAGAATACTTGACTTAATGCCTTAGTCTGCAAGAAAGGTTTTCAAGACTTTTTAGTTTGTTTTTCTTCAAACCTAGTAGCACCAATACCCTGCATTGAGGGAGATCTGTATCTCTTTCTGAGATTTGCTCCAAGAAGCCTGTGTGTTATCAGTCAATGACAAGTATCGAACCAGAGATGCACAAGTTACAAGCACTTGATAGGAAATCTCTACATCTATATTTATTTATGGTGTTTTATAAAGCACTTACATTACCACCTGGAGGCCCCAGTTGGTACACCAGTGAAACATGGACTGCTAGAACAGCTACACCTTTTAGATTGATGTTTTACCATCTAGAAAGTAGTGCCACACCTTTCGAAGTTCTGTTCAAAAAGTTTGTGGGGTGGGTGTTTTACCACATTACGCCTTTTTCCGCCAGTACATGCAAAAATGCTTCAACAGATGCAACAGCCTGGTTTGACCTTCTGATTTCAATTTAAACCTAACTCTAGATTAATGTGGCTAGTTTTGGGGCAAGTTTTATTGTGTGTCATTTGGATTTGCCTAATACAAGTGGCATATCCATGCAGGATGACCTTCAAGCAGGCTGTGTAGTGTGGCCTTTTTGGACCTAGGTTGGTTCTCCATTTTGGCTTTGTTTTATATTTTACACTTTACATGTGAAGGAGTGTGAGAGAACAGGGCTGATTGCAGAGGCCCCCTAACTTTGTGCCCCAATTTTCCACTTTTTGCTGGTGTTTTCCTGACTCTGATGGTGCCCTGGGTACTGCTAACCAGTCCCAGGGCCTGTGCTCTGTGTAAAATCAGTATGCAGATTAGGCTAATTATAATTTGCTAAGTCATTCTACCTATATGTCCCTAGTATATGGTAGGGCATAGAGGTTTAGGGACCCCAGCATAGGTAGTGCCCCCTTAGGTGCACTGCTGAGGTGCCCAGTGTCATTTTAAAGGCAGGCCTGCCTTGCTGGCTGCTTTTAAATTAAAGTAACATGTAAATTTGACTTTGGAATTAAAAGTAGTTCCAAAGTCTTAAACTACATTATTTTTACATATAAGTCACCACTAAGGTGTGCCCAATGTGCCCCTAGGGCTGGGTGTCATGTAACTATAAGCAGGGACCTTCTAAAAATAGTTTTATAAGCCCTGGTGAGGTAAAACAGCCAAATTTGTTTTTCCTTCATTGTTGTGAATGGCCTCCATAGGCTAGAATGGGAAAACGTTATTTTAATTTTAAAAGTCCCCTTAAGTAACTGATACTAAAAGTTTGGCATCAAATTAATTGTTATAATAAATCCCACAACTTCCAGTTGTTTGATTTAATATAACTTGTTCAGGTAAAGTTTTAAACTTTACCTTAAAAGTTGCCAACTTCAGCCCTGCAGTGTTTTTGCTGCTTTGCTCTGATTGGTCAGCCTCTGGCAGCCTGGCCAGGCTGCCTTGATGAGGTGTGAAGTGGCCTGGTTCCACACAAAGAGATGAGCCTGTGGGAGGAGACCTCCCCTCAGCAGATGGTGAAGCAGGAAGGGGGAGGGTTGCCAAACTGGTCTTCAAAGGCAGAAAATGACATTTGGAGCAACCCAGCAACACCCTCACATCCTGCAAACCCAGACAATTAGGTGCCCCCCTTGATTAGACTAGGAGAGGGCAGGAGAGGGATGTGTTTAGGATTTTTAGCCACACCAGTGGGTGGGCTCAGCCAGATGTAACCTCCAAAAATCACTTTCAGCCATGATGGATGTTTGAGGAATGTTGCTCCCTGAGACAGATTGTTGGCACACTTCCCAGGAAGTGGTCATCACAGGGGGAAGGACCCTGCCCCTGATTGGAGAACCAGGACCCCCACCCTGTTTTTGACCCAGGAGCAAGGATAAAACTGGCCTACCTGCACCCAGACCTCCGATCCCTATCAGATTCCAACAAGAAAAAATTACAGGAGAAGGACTGCCCTGCTGGACCCCTGACCTGCACCTGGACTCTGCACTCTGGAGGACTGCACCAGCTGCACACTTGGGCTTCTCCACTAAAAGGACTTCACTTGTCTTCTACTGCTTCAAGAAAGGGTTCCATGTTTGCTACAGGTACAAAGGAGCTGCCCAGAGTCCCCTGCATCAAGTCCTGTAGGCAGAGCCCAGCTGACCAGCATCCAGTGGCCATTTGAGGATTCTGACCAGGTGCATTCTGGGAATTGTAGTTCCAACTCCCAAGGAGCAACTCAGAGCTTCTGGAACCATTGGATCGAGTTGTGGACACTTCAAGGACACAAAAAGGACTCTGGAAGAAGATCCAGAAGTTTGGAGATGTTTGGAGCAACTCCATAAGTTGAAGAATTGCATTGTGGAAGTTGTAGTCCCAGACCCCAAGAGGCACCCCATAGCCTCTGAACACTTGGCTGGTGCTATGGACCACTTTCCTGAATCAAACACTTCTGAAAGTAAGTGTGACAGTGTTACCTCGTGGGTGGCCTGAACTCTGGACTTTGTTCCTTTCCAGTGTGAATTTTTTTAACCCTTTGAGCGCTAGTTGCTTCTATGCGCTAGAAAGCATTAATTCTTTTAAAAAATCATATCTCCGGTTCCCCTTATCCGATTTTATTCGTTTTGGTGTCATTTTAAAGATAGAAATATTATCTATTGTTATAAATTGGTTTGGGATTTTTAAACAGTTTCCTGTGTTTTATTTAATTACTGTTTTGTGATATTTGAATGCTTCACGCTTGTCTCCTAAGTTAAGCCTTGTCGCTCATTGCCAAGCTACCAAGGATTGAGCTAGGTTTAATTTACTGAGACCTAACTGGACCTAAGTGGAGGTTAGTGGCCTATTGCTAAGTGTAGGTACTTACCTGCCCTTACCAATAACCCATTTTCCAACAAGGAACATAACCTTGCTGTGCTATTATACTTTCTAAAACATGGGGAGTGGTGGTTATTTTTCTTTCTGTAACATTTAAAAAAAACGCACAATGAAAGTTTATGTAAGCCACATTAATACTCGTTTGCATGGATGTTTGCATTCATTTTAGTTGGTTGGAGTGAAGACCGCATTCTTATGTGTTAATCTTCAATGTGAAAGTTTGTTTTTCCAAAGATGCAGGTACTGAAATTAACAAGGAGCTTATTGTGCAGGAGAGACAAGAGGACCTGAGAGAAATGCTAATGGATGAAAGGAATATACTAGCACTGGCAGATATTCTTTTGAGATTCCTAAATGCGAGGGTGTTTCAAGGTCAGGAGTGAAAGGCTTTGAAACACAAAATTGTTAATTAAATTGATTTGCAGTTTTGTTTTTCAAATGAGAGTTTTTGTCATAATGTCATCAAACCTGAAAAAACTAAGATTTGAGTGTGGTTTAGCTAGCAAGAGATTCAGACCCTCTCTGTCCCTTGCTCATAGCAGACCTTTTGAGGTACAGACCTCAAATGTTTTATGTGGCTTTCTGCCACCACACCTCTCCTAAGCAGAATCTTCCACTGAAATTCTGTTTGCTATCCTTTCTCAGATATTCCTTTAGGAGTAAAATAGTTTAGGAGCTAGATTCAATGGTTTGGCAAGATTACTTAATTTTAGAACCCAGACACCATGTACATTTCCTGATTTTCAGCATTGTTGCTATTGAAGTCTTAGGCCTTCATTAAAACCCTGGTGGTAAATCCTGCTTACCGCCGTGCTGAAAGCCGCCAACATACCATGGCGGTGGCGGAAATCCACTGCAGGTATTACGACCCACATCTTGGAATCCGCCACAATAGAGACACCCACACAAGCCCGCCACACCAAAGGTCAGTGATAAACTGGTGATACCAAAACCTATGCCATCAAGCCAACAAGAATACGCCCACACTAACATGACCCCCAAATCAACGCTGCGGTCTTTCAACTGCGGTAATCCATTGCCGGTACACACCGCCGGGCTCAAAATACACACACACTTACAAAACACAACTACATTGGACAATTCAAAATACACACACCTGATACACATACACACACCACACCCACATACTCACACCACTATAAAACACACACCCACATTACCCACAAACCCTTACAGCAATATATTTTTGAAAAAGCAGAGAGAGAGAGAATAGCAAATACAATACCAGCATCCACAGGCACACCACAACATCACTCATACAACATCCACACACCTCAAACAACACACCCCAACACATCACACAGCCCAACAAACATCACCACACACATCACCCACACCAAACAATGGCACCTCAAAGACACCCCAGGTTTTCTGAGGAGGAGCTCAGGGTCATGGTGGAGGAAATCATCCGGGTTCAGCCACAGCTATTCGGATCACAGGTGCAGCACACCTTCATTGCTAGGAAGATGGAGCTATGGCGGAGAATCGTCGACAGGGTCAACGCAGTGGGACAGCATCCAAGAACACAGGATGACATCAGGAAGAGGGTGAATGACCTACGGGGGAAGGTGCGTTCAGTGGTATCCAGACACCAAATTGCTGTACAGAGGACTGGCGGTGGACCCCCACCTCCTCCCCCCTCAACTAACAACAAGGGAGGAGCAAGTCTTGGCAATACTGCATCCTGGGGGCCTCACAGGAGTAGCAGGAGGACTGGACTCTGGTAAGTCAAATCTTTACCACTATATCCCCCACACCCTACCTGCATGCCGTCACATACCCCCACCCACCCCCTCACCCCATCACTCCAACACCTCACATATGCCCCACTATAACAACCCACACATCCCAATTCCAAGCCCTGCTTGCAACACCAAAGCATGGACACCCAATGGCAAAGCATGTCCAGCACAGATACCCACACAGACCCCAAAACAGTAATCACACAAGGGCAAACACAATAATGCAAGCACAGGAGTACAGGGTAACACACCCAGTGCACAAGATGGCACACACAGATCCTAAGACTCTGCATTTACACCCCAAAAGGACCCATACCCAACGTCACTGGACAGGAGGTGCCAGACATATCCAGTCCCCCAACAGAAGAGGCCCACAGTGATGACAGCAGCTCTGCACGCCTGGCTCAAGATGACCAGCCCGGCCCGTCAGGGACCTCTGGACAGTCGGTTCTCCTGCCACAGTCACAAGCCAACATAGACCCTCCCCCCTCAGGAAACACAACCACAGCACCCACCCAGTGGGCCTATGCCACTGTCCCCAGGACATGTCAATCAGCAGTGTGTCCACCTCTACAGGGACCCCAGGCAAACCCACCAACCCAAGACAATCAGGGACCTGGGGTCAGTGCCAGTGGGCACACAGTTCAGGGGAGAGAGGCACAGGACAACAGGGAAGCTGGGAGGACTGCTGTGTGACAGGGGGAGGACAGGCCCAGGGAACCCAATCTCCACAAGGCACTCTCCAACATCATGGGAGCATACCACCATTCCCAGGAGACCATGGGCACGGTACTAGCCAAGTTTCAGGAGACTCAGTGGCTGCAGGAGGAACAGCACCTGGGGATCAGGGAAGACTTGGAGTCCATTAACACCACCCTGGTCACCATTGCAGGAGTGCTGGCAGACCTGGCCATGAGGGACACAGTTGGACACAAACGGGCCCCTGACACTAGCCTGGATGATGAATAGCCCTCCACCTCCGTCAGTGCTAGTGGACAGGAGGCACCACCACAGGAACAACAGGCCACCAGCACCCCACCCCCTGCAGAAGAAGAACCACCCCACAAACAGTCCCTGAGATCCAGGAACAAGACAGAGAACATTGCCAAGACCCCTGCCAAGAAATAAGACCCTCCTGATTTTCACCCTTCTGTCCCACTTTGTCACCCTGTCCACCTTAAACTCCCATTACTCCACTTCCTATACCCCCATGGACAATGCACCTGTGAGACCAAGAAACTGAACTCTACAATGGACATTCCTCCACCATCAACCCAGCCCATTGCACACCCCTTCCACTTATTAGCATAGAAATAAACACCCCTGAATCACAAATCAATCTGGAGTCAGTCTATATTTTCACAAATGTGTAATTGCAACCTCTCTGAAATATAGCAATGCCAATGTTCATGTTCACATACCAATGTTACACAGTTGTTGAGCAGCAGTAAAAATAGCAGAGGGCACAAAGTGGGACCCAGATATGTGAAATGGAAAGGCAGAGTGACATGTCAAGGTCCATACACAGAGGTAAAAAGGCAGATTTATGCTATGTCCTACAGTAGTATGAGATGTGTGAAGCAGTGCTATCCTCTTACCTGTGTCTCACTGGACGTATTGCATGATGATGTTGTTTCGGTTGTCTACATCTTCTTCTCCCCCATCTTCTTCACTGTCCACAGGCTCCACAGCTGCCACAAGACCAGCATCAGGCCCATCCTCCTGCAGAAAAGGCACCTGGTGTCGCAAAGCCAGGTTGTGCAACATACATCATGCCACGATTATCTGGCGCACCTTCTTCGGTGAGTAGTATAGGGAGCCATCGGAATGTGGCCTTCAGGAGGCCGAAGGTGCACTCTATTATCCTCCTAGTTTGCCCATGTGCCTCATTGTAGCGTTCCTCTGCCCTTGTCCTGGGATTCCTCACTGGGGTCAGTAGCCATGACAGGTTGGGTAACCAGAGTCACCAGCAAATATCAAGGGACAACTGTTAGACATCTTCCAAACAGTATGGAATCTCCCATACCCAGACACCTATTTAAACTATGTGGGGACATAGGGCTCACCTATTAGCCACACACAGTGCCTCTGGAGTTGCCCCACCACATAAGGGATTCTGCTATTCCTCAAAATGTAAGCGTCATGCACTGAGCCAGGATAATTGGCATTCACATGGGAGATGAACTGGCTGCCAAACACACCATCTGCACATTCATGGATTGGCAGCCTTTGCGGTTTCTGTACACCTGTTCATTCCTGTGGGGGGGGACAAATGCCACATGTGTACCATCAATGGCACCAATGATGTTGGGGATATGTCCCAGGGCATAGAAGTCACCTTTCACTGTGGGCAAATCCTCCACCTGAGGGAAAACGATGTAGCTGCGCATGTGTTTCAGCTGGGCAGACAATACTCTGGACAACACGTTAGAGAACATTGACTGTGACATCCCTGATGCCATGGCCATTGTTGTTCAAAAGGAACCACTGGCCAGGAAATAGAGTACTGACAGGACCTGCACTAGAGGGGGGATTCCTGTGGGATGGCGGATAGCTGAAATCAGGTCTGGCTCCAACTGGGCACGCAGATCATGGATTGTTGCACGATCAAGTCTGTAGGTGATAATGATGTGTCTGTCTTCCATTGTCGCCAGGTCCACCAGGGGTCTGTATACCGGAGGATGATGCCATCTCATCACCTGACCCAGTGGACGTGCCCTATGGAGGAGAAGGGTGAGCAGAGGGTCATACACCACATAGGTTTCACAAGTGTTTTTAGAACAATTGTGATGTAATCAGTGTGTGGCACTGTCTGTCCGTTTTCCTGGCCAAAAGTGCTGTGACCCAGTTAGTTGCCCTGCCATGTGCCACCCTGAAATGGCAGCTGCCTGACCTGTAAGGAGGGACACAGGGAAATGAGGTAACTGTGCTGGCTTTGTGCTGCATTGCAGTAGGCGGTAGAAGACCGTGGCGCAACTCAGCATTGGTTATCGTTGGGCCATATGGGTTTCAGGAGCCAATGACGGTACGCACCACCACGGACGTGAATGACATTTTCGATCTGTTCACTCACTTGATACCTGATCTTCAACAGGAGAGGACCTACATTGCTGGTGCTGCTGTGACATGAGTCTGGAAGCGACAATGGCTACAGTGTCTGGGGAAAGGATCCCTGCCTTCACTGCGGAGGAGTTGGGCAACCTGGTGGCTGGGGTCCTCCCCCAGTACACGCTACTCTACGGTCCTCCAGACAAACAGGTGAGTACACTGTAAGCATGATGGATGGGACATGAATGTATGGAGTGGCGTGGATGGAAGATATTGGGGGGAGCTGTAGCCAGCATGTGAGGATGGTCAGTGTATGTTTTTCTGGGCCAGGGAGGGAGGTTTGTGGCCAATGAGTAAAAAGAACTGAACAGGGGAGTAAAATCCATGCTTACTTCACTTTTCCTCTAGGTCAGCGCCCACCAGAAGAAGGGTATTTGGCGTGCCATCACTAGGGAAGTGCGGACCCTGGGGGTCGACCATAGACGGAGCACCCACTACCACAAAAGAAGTGACGACGTGTGCTGCTGGAGCAAAAAGATGGCGGAGGCCCAGCTGGGGATGGCCTCTCAATGAGGAAGGGGTGCCCATCGAACCCTGACCCCCCTGATGGCCCACATACTGGCGGTGGCATATCCGGAGTTGGTTGGGCTCTTTGGGGCATCACAGCAGCCACAAGGGGGTGAGTACAGTCTCATTCAGCTGACTCTGCGCACTTTATGAGGCTTCTGGGTGGTCTGTGGGTTCTCCTAGGCCAGGGCAAACGTGCCAGGGTAGATCCATTGTTTGGCAGGCTCAGTGGCACTCCAAACCCAAAAGTGGTAGTGCCCTCTACACCTAGTCAGGCTCCTGTGGGTTCCAGATGTGCATCAAATGGGTTTGGCCACAGTCCCCTATGGGCATGTGCTTTTCCCCTGAACTGTTAGTGCATGGGCTAGTGCACAGGGCTGCTCCCTTTGTGTTGTGTCCACCAACTGTGCTATTGTTGCAGGCATTGACCATGTGTCTCTTCTGTCTTTCCTCCCCTTTTTGTTTTGTCACCCTGTCCTTCTGTGCATTAGCATCATCTGGCGCAGGAGCAATAGCACCGGAGCAGGAGGGAGCTGCAACCCACATGGCCCAGGAGGGTGAATGTACGGAGTCTGAAGGCACCAGTGTGACGGAGGGCGAGGGGAGCTTCACGACAGGGACAGGAGGAGACACCAGCGACAGTGACTACTCCTCTGATGGGAGCACCCTTGTGGTGGCGGGCACCTCTGTGCCCACCGCATCAACAGGTACAGCCACAACCCCCTCTACCAGCACCGCCCTCCCAGCAGCCCCTCAGTGTGTTTCCCATTCCCGCTCAACCAGGAGGATGGGCATCTCCTTCGCCCTAGTCACCTCAGGCCCTGCCCCAGTCAGCCCTGCTTCCCTCAGTAAGGAGGCTCTTGACCTCCTGAGATCCCTCACTGTTGGGCAATCAACCATTTTGAATGCCATCCAGGGTGTCGAGAGGCATTTGCAGCAAGCAGATGCATACCTGGAGGGCATTCATTCTGGCGTGGCAGCCCAACAGAGAGCATTTCAGGCTCTGGCCTCAGCACTGATGGCAGCCATTGTCCCTGTGTCCAGACTCCCCCCTCCAACTTCCACTACCCAGACCCAATCCCCTCTACCTCAGCCTATCCCAAGCACACCATCAGACCAGCATGCACACAAATCAACACACTAGAGTGGACATGGCAAACAGAAGCAGCACGCATCCCACAGGCACTCACACAAGTACCATCCCCATGCAGACACGCCAACATCCACTGCATCCACTGTGTCCCCCTTCTCCACGTCCCCCTCCTCCCTCCCAGTCTCGCCTCCACTCACACCTGCATGCAATACATCCTCAGCCACTACCTCCATCACCAGCACGCCCATCACCACACACCGCTCACGTGCAATCACCACCCCACTACAATTCACACGTCCTGTGTCCTCTCCCAGTGTGTCTGTGAGCCCTCCTCCCAAACTACACAAACGCAGGCACACACCCACTCAACAACCATCCACCTCACAACAGCCTCCCGCCCATGCACCCTCACCCAAACTCAGCAGACATACACTTCCTATAACCACTACCTCTTCCTCCACTTCCAAACCCCCTCCATCTTACCGTCCCAGTGTGTTTAAAAAACATTTTCTGGCTAACATTGACCTCTTCCCTACTCCTTCCCCGTCCTTCTCCTAGGGCCAGGATGTCCAGATCCCAGCCCAGCACCTCAGCCACAAAATCATTGAGCAGTGTGGTCCCTGCAAGTCCAGTAGCGTTGCGGGTGGCACCAATCTGGGCTGCCAGTGGGCCACCTAGTGAGGCCAAGGATCACTCTATTCCGCCACCTGCCAAAGTGAAGAAGGGGCCCACATGCCTTAGGGAAAAGCTGCACCAACCATCCAGCAAGGTCTCCTCCAAGACAAAAGAGGACAGTGCCAAGGTCCCAGCAGCGAATTCCAAGGTGGGGAAGGGACACAAGGCTAAAGGGAAGTCAGCTCAGGGCACGGAGCCTCCGGATGAGGGACTGGTGTCACCCCTTCTGCCAAACAGAACAGCAGCCTGTACGGCAGTGGCCAGCGCTGCAACCACCACCACCTGCACCGCCACCTGCATGTCTACTGCCTCTGCAATAGTCCCTAGCATCATCCCCAGTAGGCAGCTGTCCGAGGCTGCAGGATACGTCCTGCTGTCTCCCTCCACAGGTGCTGACACATGCACCACCGGCAGCATCTCCGCCACAGACACCGCCGCAACCACCGCCACCTGCCCCGCAACATGCACAGACTATGCCATCACAGCCGACATGGACATCATTTCCAGTGGGCAGCTGTCCGAGGCTGCAGGGGATATCCTGGACCCTGCACAGACTACATGATGCACCACAACCAGCACTGTTAGTACCAGCAGTTGGCAGACATAGTTGCAGCAGGGTGGAGTGTGTCTCTGCCTCCATGGAGTATCATGCTACCTGTTCCCAGAAAATCTCGTGACACACACACCCAGTTGAGGGAATGGGAACTGCCGCACACCATAGTTGCAGCAGGGTGGAGTGTGTCTCTGCCTCCATTGAGTATCATGCTACCTGTTCCCAGAAAATCTCGTGACACACACACCCAGTTGAGGGAATGGGAACTGCCGCACACCATGTGCAGCACTCTGGGCACCATGCCCCCTCCAGAACCAGTGGAGAAAAGCATACATTCACCTTATCATTGGCAGGATCAAGCACTCTAGGTACAAAGCCCCCTCCAAATCCAGTGGAGAAAAGCATCCACTACCCCAGTCCTTGGTAGGATGAATCACTCTGGGCACCATGCCCCCTCCAGAACCAGTGGGAAAAAGCATCCACTATCCTAGTCCTTGGCAGGATGAAGCACTATGGGCACAAAGCCCCCTCCAGAACCAGTGGAGATATGCATTCACTATCACTTTCCTTGGCAGGATGAGGCACACTGGGCACTAAGCCCCCTCCAGCAGCAGTGGAACATGTCACCCACTTGAGAGAGTGTGGCTTTGCATTCCCAAGGACCAAGCAGTGGGCAAACGACCCACTTGAGAGACTTGTGAGACTGTGGCTTTGCACTCCCCAGGACTAAGCAGTGGGCAAACCACCCACTTAAGAGACTTATGAGACTGTGGCTTTGCTCTCCCCAGGACCAATCAGTGGGCAAGCCAACCACTTGAGAGACTTGTGAGACTGTGGCTTTGCACTCCCCAGGACCAATCAGTGGGCAAACCACCCACTTGAGAGACTGTGGCTTTTCATTCCCAAGGACCAAGTGGTGGGCAAACAACCCACTTGAGAGACTTGTGAGACTGTGGCTTTGCACTCCCCAGGACCAAGCAGTGGGCAAACCACCCACTTAAGAGACTTATGAGACTGTGGCTTTGCTCTCCCCAGGACCAATCAGTGGGCAAGCCAACCACTTGAGAGACTTGTGAGACTGTGGCTTTGGACTCCCCAAGACCAATTAGTGGGCATGGAACCCCCTCGTGGAGCAGTGGCGTCGTCCCTTCAACCGGCTGAGGTGATCCACTCCCCTTCCCCCTAAGGTGCCTGTTTATTTTCGACCTGATGCCCCTCCATTTTTCCCTCCGTTTTGAGGCAGGTATCATGTGTGGGCTTTGCCCATGCATTTTGGGACCAGTGGTCCACGGACAATGAATGGAACACTATCTGGACTTGTGTAGTTGCTGTACATATTTGTATATTTTGATCTTTTACAGACCTTTTGCCCTCTCTGGATTTTCAATGATTACACTCATTACAATCATTTCATCTGGTCCTTGCGTTCTTCCATAGGGTGACGGGGTGTAAATGTAATGTTGATGCATGTATTTGTGTCTGGTGTTGTGGGGGTGGGGGTGTCATTCTCTTTTTCTTCCCCCCTCCCCTGTGTGCTTGGTGCAGTACTCACCGAGGTCGTCACAGCCGTCTTTGATGTTCCTGGTAGAAGAGGAGGTAAACCAACATTGGTAACACCTGTAACTCGGGCTCCATGGCGTCCTGGTTCCTTGTTGGGTGTCGAAAGGTGAGTGGTTTTCCTTCTGTGTACTGTTTCCGCTGTGCTTTTGATGGCATTGGTACCGCCTCAGAAAAGCTGGCAGACTGGTGCCTTGTAATACAGTGGGTGGTACATTGTCTTCTGCCTGTCTGTTGGCGGTTACCGGTGCAGTGTTTGTTTCTACCGCGTGGCGGTCGGAGTGTTAAAGTGGCTGTCTGTGTTGGCTGTTTCCGCCATGGTCGTGATTCCATTTATTTTCCTCCCAGCCTGTTGGCGGTATTACCGCCGCTTTAACACTGACCGCCAGGGTTGTAATTAGGGCCTATATTGGCTGCAGAAAATGTGACCAACAAACTTTGTAGGATTTTGAATCCTGCTACTCTGCTGCCAATAGTGGATCAGGGAACTACTGAAGATTGTGAAGGTGACCAAGATTGACCAGATGTCACTGAACTATGTACCAAACTGAGACCAGACAAATGACATGAACCATTACTTGAATCTGATTATGTCCTTTATGTTGATGGTTCATGCTTGAAAGGCAACAGTGGAAGTTTGAGAGCATCTTATGCTGTTTGTACCATGTCTGGAGTTGTTGAAGCTTCTTGGATTCAAGGAATATTTTCTGCTCAAGTAGTTGAATTGATTGCTCTTATGAGAACAATCAGTGTTTTCTGATTAACTGAGATAGACAACCTTTACCAATTGTCAAACCAGCTTTTGCGTTGTTCATGATTTCGGACAACTGTAGTCCCAGCAATGTTTATAATGTCCTCTGATTCTCTGATCCTGAATGGCGAACAAGTGAAAAAACTCCTCACCGCAGTACAATTGCATGAACAAGTTGTAGTGGTCAAGTGCCCTGCACATTGTTCTGGAGATGATCATGTGACTTCGGCAATAGGTATGTCAATGAGGTTGCAAGATACTGTGCCCATAATCTCTATACATTTAATGGTGAAATCACAAATGAGGGGATGGATGAGACTATCGTTAACCTTTTGTTGACAACAACTGATATTTGGGATGAGGTGAAAAGCCTCCAAGTGGAAGTGTCTAAAGAGGGGCAGCAAAGTTGGGCCAGGGCAGGTGGTGTTAAAAGAGATGATGAAATTTGGGTTTCAATGGATGGAAGACCAGTGTAGTCAAATAGCTTGTTACCTTCTATGGCTTGACATTTTCATGGTCTGCCTCATATTGGTATGGATGCTATGGTAAGATTGTTCAGACAGAGTTGGTTTAATCCTAAATTTACATTGATGGCTGAAGCATTGTGTCACCGATGTGTTGTATTTCAACAGAACAATGTTGGAAATTGAACTGCAGTCACATAGGAAGGTCAGGATGACATTTTATTAGGATACTGATGGATTTCATTGAGATGCCTGTGTGCAACGGATTGCGGTATGTTTTGGTTATTGTATGTATCTTTCCCCTTTGGGTTAGGGCACACCCACTAGGCAAAATGCTAGTCTTACTGTAGCCTAACTGTGGTTCAGGGAACTCATACCTAGGTTGGGCTTCCAAACCTCTTTGTAATCAGATGGTAGAATTCATTTAAAAAATGAGCTTCTGAAATGGTTGTGTGCAGCATTGCAAATGGAGGAGAGATTGTACTGCAGGTATAGGCCTGAGGCTTCGGGCCTTCTTGAGCAAGTGAATGACATGCTGAAATTGACATTAGCAAAGGCGTGTGGTTTGACATCCTTAAAATGGCCTGATGCTTCGGCCCTTGTTCATGAGACTTTGGAGTGCTCATCCTGATGAGCAGGGCGATGAGACTTTCAGCGATTCCTGTGAATGCACTTGTGAATATAACATTCTTGCAACAACTAGTTAATGTGGTGGTTTCTATGTCTCATCAGGTCAGATCAACTACAGCTTCTCCACTACAGGAGCAGTGCCATCACCTTAGTCATGGCGACTGGGTCTTGGTGTCTGGAAGCTTGGTGGCTTGGACCCTACCAAGTGATCCAAGTGAGCACAAGTGCCATGAAGAATGAAGGTCTTCCAAATTGGATCCACGCTTCCCATACTATCAGAGTGTCCCCTTGATGTGACAACACCTGTCTCAGAGGAACTAGTGGTGCAAGAAAAGCAACCGGAACAGGTCAGCCAAGCTTTCAGGGACCAAGCAGAGTTGAAGATGGTCTTGAGAAAGTCACCACTGATTCTGAAGCTGAAACAGTAGAGTTTTGTTCTGTGGAGAGTAAGTCAGATTCAGAATCAGACCCCATAGAAGGAATGAGTGTTGGAAGAAAGCAAGTAAAAGCTAGAGACCATTGGCCCAGAAGACAAGAATGAGGAAAAGTGAGTCTGCCTAAAGAGTGTGTGCCACCGGCAATTGCTGAGGAAACTGTGAACTTTGATTTGAGCGGAAGTGTATACAAACTTGTGGCATTGAGAAAGTCAAAAGGAACAGGAATGCCTAGTAATAGGTATTCTTCATCTGAGTGGACCTACTTTGCAAATGACACAGATCAAGAAAATCAGTGATTATTGGAGTCAACATACAGGTTTGTCTGAACCTCCGTTAACTGAACATTGGGATTGAACTACACTCTGAACTTTCATTGTTATCTGTGAATTTAGTTTGTGTGCACATTAGAGACATTTACATTGATTGGGATCAAGAGTTTAGAAGATTTCCTAGGCCCCAGAAGAAGAAAGAGGGTTGTCACCTAGTAGGGTTAGGGAAGTCTCTTGAAGATTTCCCCTACCAGCGCTAGAGAAGAGGCAATATCTTCTACTGATCCTCCCCCACATTATTAATCCTAAAAAAAGAAGTAAGTTAGATGAGAAAGCATTATACTTAGATGCAACTAGGGGAGATTATGCTGTAAATGTATACTCCAGCCTAATGGATGAATATGTAGAGACTATGGAGACAAGGGATTGCTATGTATGCACTCAACTGCCTGCTTCTATTTCATAAAACATTACCTATCATCATATTCTCGTGTCTTATGGAGTTTCATGTAGTCTTTTCTGAATTTTGTTTTATGGGACAGGACATCATCAGTATTATTTTTCAAACTATGATTTAGTTACTTCACACATCCCTGTTATTGACCATTTGAACATATGTCCAGGCCCCTTGGAATTAAAAATAATTGCAAGATTTTTCAAACCTGTTTCACTCTAGACACATTTTATGCACATCAACACAATTTAACTTGCATATTATCAGATGTTTGGAAGAAATTCCTGAATTTAGTTGAGGGCAAAAGAAGATGGTAGGAAACTAGCTTACTGTTAGATGAGCATTTCTTGAGTCAAAATAAGTCGACAAAAGAGGAAATAGATAATCAGTCAGCTGGAAACTTAGCTGCCTTAGATCTAGACTGGGAACACAAAGGAAAATTGTGCCTCTGGAGGGAAAGATCTAAGACTGATAATGCATTTGTGGGAAAGAGTGAACATGAACACACATTTGCAGTACAAGGGAACTATAAGTTGCATTTAGGTAGAGAGGACACTGTTATCCCTGGAGTTTATTTTGTTTGTAGAAAACATGCTTATTTTTGATTGCCTAAAGGATGGTATGGAACGTGTTACTTGGGGATTGTTTTTCCCTGGTGGAACATTGTGAGATAATAGTAAGCAGATCAATTGTTTTACAAAATCGACTTGCGTTAGATATGTTGCTCTCAAAAGGGGGTGGAGTCTGTCAGATGCTTAAGGTCCAACAATGTTGTACCTTTATTCTAGATAAAAGTAAGGGTTTGCAGAAATATATCCAGATTATTTCAGGATTGACAAAAGATTTGAAAGATTTGGAAGCGACAGGTTCATGGGAAGGGAATGGAAATTGATTTTCTGATATAGGTAGATGGTTTTGCGAATTTGGGAAGTGGAATTGTAGGATTTGTGTTGAGACTATTGCTGATTATTTCCTTTGTAGGAATAGTCCTGTTCTGTGGATTCATTTTCCAAGGAAGGAGGATTCAGCAAAGCATGAAGAGAAAGAGAGCAGAGGTTTAGTTGGGAGATATCCATTGTAAATATTATGATGACATGAAATGTTTGGAAGAATATAAACAAAAGCAGTTCAAAATAACAAGGTTTTAGTGAGTATCATTAAAAAATGAAGTGGGTTTGTGAAGGCATTAGGGGCTTCATTACAACCCTGGCGGTCAAAGACCGCCAGGGCTGTTTTGGCGATTGCACCGCCAACAGGCTGGCGGTGCAATCTTGCCTATTACGACTGCGGTGGAAGTGCCGCGGTTGCACCGCCGGGACCGCCGGTTTACCGCCATGGCTGTCCCGGCGGTTTTAATCCTCCAGGGCGGTGCTCCTTGCAGCACCTCCAAGGGGATTACGAGTCCCCTTCCCGCCAGCCTGTCCATGGCGATAGAGACTGCCATGCAAGGCTGGTGGGAAGGGGAGTCGCGGGCCCCTGGGGGCCCCTGCCCTGTCCATGCACTTGGCATGGCAGTGCAGGGGGCCCCAGGCACTGCCCCACACTGCTTTTCACTGTCTGCACAGCAGACAGTGAAAAGCACGATATGTGCAGCTGCACCTGTCGCACGGCCGCAACACGGCCAGCTCCATTAGGATCTGGCTCCCATGTTGCGGCCGGCATCCCCGCCGGCCCAGCGGAGATGTCAAAATGGGCACTGCGGGAGTGTGGCAGCATTGGCAGCCGCACAGCGGTTAAATCTTGCCCGCCAAGATTGTAATGAGGCCCTAGATGTCATCAGAGGGAGGGTTGAAGGAGCATAAACTGGCTGCACCATTATGCTTCTAAAACATGAAAACGGGTGGCTATTCATTTTTCTGTAATATGCACAGTGAATTGTTAAATGTGGTGCACTGAAATATACTAGTGAAAGTGCACAATGAAAGTTAATGTTTATGTAAGCCACAGTAATACTTGTTTGCAAGAATGTTAGAAATGTTATTCCTTATAATCATTTTATATTCAACAAGTTAGACATTTAAAACGTATTTGAACTAAAAGTGTACTTGTGTTCATTTTAGTTGGTCTGAGTAAAGGACACATTCTTTTAATATCTTCAAACCTTTAACATGAAAGTTTGTTTTTCTGAAGATGCAGGTACTGAAATTAACAAGGAGCTTGTTGTGCGGAAGAGATATGAGTGTCCAAGAGAATTGTTACTGTACAAAAAGAGTATCTTAGCACTCGCCACTATAGTTTGTGAGATTCCTGAATGTGAGGGTATATCAATGTCAGGTGTCCATGCTTTGAATACTGACTTGTTAATTAAATTGCTTTGCAGTTTTGTTTTCAAATGAGAGCATTTATCATAATATCATCACTTCTGGAAAAACTATGACTTAAGTGTGGTTTAGCTGGTGACAGATTCAGACTCTCTCTGCCCCTTGCTCAGAGCGGACCATTTGAGGTACATACCTCATATATTTTATGTGGCTTTATGCCATTGCACCTCTCATAAACAGAATCTACTACTGACATTCTCTTTGTTAACCTTACTCAGATATTCCTTTATTATTATAGAATAGTTTAGGAGCTAGATTCAATGGTTAGGCAAGATAATTCAATTTTAGAATCCAGACACCATGTACATTTCCTGATTTTCTGCATTGTTGCTATTTAGGTATTGGTGTTGTACATTTAGCTTTGGTTTAATATTGTGCAATGCCTGATATCTATACTATGATTTTGAGACTCATCTATGTAACTTTTGCTTTAAGTCTTTAATAAAGTACCTTCAAACTTTAATTTGGACTATGAGGTTTAATGTGTGACTATTGAGTTGCACTGCAATCGATTTGAATGATTTGGTAAAATTATCTCATCACCCATCAGAACAGAGAAGAAAAGATAGGGACCCAGGCTCCATCACTTGTTTTAGCTGACATCACTTTTAGCAGTGACATTTTACACAATTAGGCTTGCACAATATAATTCTAAGAATACATTGTACGAGTTGCTTGTTTTAGTTATCCTTTCTCGACATGTAATCTGTATGTTATGTTCATGGCGAGGAACACATTACCAGATATCCTACTGCTTGCATTGCCCCTTTGGATTCTAACATTTAGACATGTCAATCCATCAGAGCTGTGGCTCTAACTGTCTTTGATTAAATAAACAAAGCAGTGTCCCAGGGGTGTCAGAGATGCACTCCAGTCATGACAGTCTCTGGACTAATGATGTGGTCGACAAGCAGCTTTGCTGATGCTGATCTTTCAGTTTGCAGATAAAATTGCCGTTCACTCTACAGGCAGATTCCTGATGCAGGTCTTCAGGTATGGGGACTAAGACTATCCTCTTAGATCGGGAAAAGGCAGAAGGTGCATTCACTATGCTTTCAGTTTAGAGTTAGTAACAGAGGACTTTAGAGGAATGATTTACTATGGTTGCATTGTTTATTGTCTTTACCATGTTCCTAATGCTGATAACATTGTTTGTTTCACCTGCCTAATTATTGCAGCTCATTCTCTCTCTGCAATACTATGATTGTTTCCATAAATCTATTGAAAACTTATCGCATACTTCTATTGTGTTTTTGCCTGGGCAAGCATTAGTAAGACAATGAAAGGGTAAGATCTGTTTCCATGGATTGGAGTGTCATGTCCAGGTTGTCATAATCATCTTCCACCTCCGTAAGTTTAGAAGTTCAGGAGAGGCAGTGTGAGCTAACCAGGAATTGGGGCAACAGCTCCTGATGGTGCGGATGGACTCAGCCCCCACATTCTGAAGTTCTTTCTTTCTAATACGTAGCCCTATTATTTTAATAGGACCTGTATAACACCTGAGCACTCAACATGAGCTGTGCCTGGCTATTGTTTAGTCACAAGGTGATGGGGAATGAGAAGCTGCAGCGCACAATGTGTCCTACGAAATACAGGTTTAGAAACAGGTTTTTATCTTTAGAGATAATTTATTAAGATTATAAATAACAAAAGTGAAGCAGCACCAAACACTTTATTGCTGCCTGCTTACCCAGCACTAGTCAGATTTAGTAAGGGTTGGTCTGTCCACTGCTACGTTTTAGTGTCTCTAGAGAGTCTCTAAGTGGTGTTTGTACAAATTATTGGCGCAGCTTCGATATAACAGTGTAATGTATTGGCTTAAATGAATTCACCTTGTTGATGCTCGAGCATTCACCAAGCTTTGTCTGTCACAGTATATTGCCAAAGCCTTCATGTTGTGCTCTCGTTCCATTATTAACCTGTAATACTCTTAACTAAGTGGGCCCTGTAAGTCTCAAAGACCTTTCGACACCTCTGTCCTCAGCTGCTCATTTTGATCTGACACCTCGCCCTGTCTGGGAAGCTCTCGATAACTTTTCAGCTGAACACTAAAGTTGGACTGCAAACAAAGGATGCACTAGCTTTCTTCCTGTACACTGTTTAAGGCAGTTAGCCAGTGACCAAAGACTCTACATTAGTGCTCTGCTAAATGATAATCATTAATGGTGAAATGTTTTAAGATAATACTGTAGGACTGAGAGGTGTTTGCCCCATCAACAATCTTTATACAATATTAGAGTGGGAAGATTTTAGGTTCATCGTATTTAATAACACATATTTGCTCTCAAATCTAACTTTGAATTTTAATGGTCACTCTTTGTTTTTATCATGCTCGTTTTCAAGGAAATCCATTTTTTTATATTTGCTTGGCTGAAAAGAAAGCCGGCATAGCAGAATGGATAAAAAAACATGGGGTGAACAAGGAAGGGCCAGGAGTAAAAAAGGAATGCATGAAAATAGGAAAATAAACAAGGAGGGCTATGAGGAAATATGGACAAAAAAAGTAAAAAACAAACAAAGTTTAATGAAAGTAGCAGACAGTTAACAAAGGTAGAACATTTAAAAATTGGAAGGAAGAGCAAAAATTAGAAAAAAGAAGTCAGAAGTGGGAAAGGATGAAAACATCGTGGAAAGAGAATGGGGAATATGTACGTGAATATATAAGGACTGGGTGAGAACAGATGAAAGGGAAGAAGATATTGTAAGTGGCATTACATACAGTCTGACATTAGTAGGCATTGTAGCAGTTATAGCTGTATGAGGATTCCTCAAGCACTCAGTTCTTAGGTTTCCACCATCTGGCATTTAGGTCATCCTGTGATTTGTCCATCTGTGGTTGTTTTGCAGTGTTACGTACGATGTGCAATGGGTGTGTGGGTTTAATGTCGGAGAGCTATTGATTGTGCATGGGTTTGGCCACTAACATACAGTCATTGAAGGCAGTAAACGGAATTACTTAATGATATTCATTACAAAAGGGAAAGGTCACCACAGCAAACGTTCAGGTGAATCCAAGTATTACAGTGTTAGACTGCCAGCTTGATCAATAGCCTCCAACAGTGCTTAATTAGACATCAAATTAAAATTATTAATAAATATGTTCTTGGAGACTCAAGATGTAGCACGTATGGAGTATACACAGAAATTGTGCAAGAAATATAAAGGAGAAAGAGTGGGTAAAATAAGAAGAGAAACCCAGGAAACAACGTGATCACACCATCTTTGGTAGTGACATGTTAAGAAGCAGGGACCAATTAAAGACATTTGCTATAACATACATACCAGTGAACAAAAAATAGGCTCAAAGAGTATTTAAATGGTTATCACAAGAAGAAGAAGGATACCATACTCATGGCAGGTATCAAGGTAGTCGTCCCCATACTTTATGGCGACCGCGTAAAGGATATGGATAGTTATAACCTGAAATTAGGACAGTCAATCACAATCAAGGAATTTGTAAAGTGCACTACTCACCCGTGAGGGTCTCAAGGCATTGAATACCGCACACGCCTGTGTCGTCCCCCGCGCTAAATTGAGCTGCCTAGCTTCAACGAAAGCATCCTTGCACAGTTGTGCAAGGATGTCTGCGTTGAGGGGTTTGATTGTTTATGTGTGGGAAGGTGTCCCTTCTTGCACATAAACAATCACTAATGCGATTTGGCACTTTTGTGTGTGCTGCAGAAAAACAAAACAACAAAAATCCACTAAGTAGAACATTTTTAAAATTTAAAATTCACAACAACACCAAAATGTGTTAAGTTTCAACTGTGGTACTCTGGTTGTGCCTGACTGAGACTGTAGTGTGGCGGGTACAGGGACCAGTGATATCATGGAGAAAAATTTCACCTTCAGATTGAGGGCCTGATTATGAGTGAGTTGTAAATTTCAGTCTCCTACATAAACCCGTTTGTGCTGGGGTCATAATTATGAGTTGAATGTTATTTAACACATCTGATAATTATCAGATGTGTTAAATTCCTCAAGGTTTGTTATATTTCTGAAGGTCACAACTAGCAAGGTCTTAAAGGGGAAAGCATATGGTATTTACTGTAGCTTGTGGATTTTTGTGCGTTAAACTCCAAAATCCATATGCTATTTCCCAAGAACACATAATAGGTGGAAGAAACTATAACTCATGCAGAAATGTAACTTTAAACTACGAAGTATGATTTATTAACTTGAGTATAACTATAACGATACCTGCTGAGTTTCTATGGTTTTGTGTGGGTAAACATGAACCTAACTATAATGTCCCTGTAACCTTTGAGGTAAGCAGGCAACTCTGGATAGTTCCCAACTTTAGGTGGAGAGCAGCTCCGTTATATGAAGCACGGTCTAACACCATGTACAATCTCAATCTGGTCAAATTAAGGGGGTCATTACAACCCTGGCAGTCTGTGTTAAAGCGGCGGTAAGACCGCAAACAGGCCGGCGGAAAAAAAAGGGATTTATGACCGTGGCGGAAACCGCCAACAAAGACAGCCACTTTAACACTCCGACTGCCACGGCGGTACAGACAAGCAGCGCGGCAGTCACCGCCAACAGACAGACGGGAGACAAAGTACCGCCCACAGTATCACAACCTACCAATCCGCCACCTTTTCCGGGGCAGATTCTCCGTGGATAAAAATACGGCGGAAACAGCCTTGTCAATGGGAAAACGCTCACCTCTACACACTCCATGAGGAACGAGGGCACCATGGAGCCGGAACTCCAAATACTCCCTGCAATAGTCTTCCTGCTCCTGTACGATCATCATCAACGCCGGCGCCGAAGACAACGGTGAGTACTGCACCTACGACATAGGGGAGGGGGGAGGCAAAAGTCAGGGACACACACACTCAACACCCCCACCCGACCCTCACCCACTACAACACACACACCAATGCAAATCCAAACATTACAGTAACAACCCCAAAACCCCCGGAAGAATGCAAAGACAAAAGGAAATGAGTGCAACCATTGTAATGTACCAAAATACAGTAACCAAATATATACAGATATATATACACATCCAACAAATGATACATCACGATTAGTAGTGCAGGTATGCACCATTCAATGTCCGTGGACCACTGGGCCCAAAATGCATGGGCGAGGCCCACACACGATACCTGAGCAAAACGGAAAGAACACTGCTGGGGCATCAGATCGAAATACAACAGGCACCTCAGGGGGAACGGAAGAGGAGGCACCTCAGCCAGATGACAGCACCACGCCAGATCCACGAGGGGGCTCCATGCCCATTGATGTATCCTGGGGAGTGCAAAGCCACAGTCTCTCAAGTCTCACAAGTGGGTGGGTTGCCCACTGCCATATCCTGGGGAGTGCAAAGCCACAGTCTCTCAAATCTCTACAGTGGGTGGGTTGCCCACTGTTCAATCCTGGGGAGTGCAAAGCCACAGTCTCACAAGTCTCTACAGTGGGTGAGTTGCCCACTGTACCATCCTGGGGAGTGCAAAGCCACAGTCTCTCAAGTCTCTACAGTGGGTGGGTTGCCCACTGCCATATCCTGGGGAGTGCAAAGCCACAGTCTCTCAAGTCTCTACAGTGGATGGGGTGCCCACTGTACCATCCTGGGGAGTGCAATGCCACAGTCTCTCAAGTCTCTACAGTGGGTGGGTTGCCCACTGTTCAATCCTGGGGACTGCAAAGTCACACTGTCTCAAGTGGATGACAGTCTCCACTAGTTCTGGAGGGGGACTGGTGCCCAGAGTGCTTCATCCTGTGCCAGACAGACAGAGTGGATGCATGTCTCCACTGGTTCTGGAGGGGGACTGGTGCCCAGAGTGCTTCATCCTGTGCAGGACAGACGGAGTGGATGCATGTCTCCACTGGTTCTGGAGGGGGCTTTGTGCCCAGAGTGCTTCATCTGACAAGGACTGAGGTAGTGGATGCATGTCTCCACTGGTTCTGGAGGGGGCTTTGTGCCCAGAGTGCTTCATCCTGCCAAGGACTGAGGTAGTAGATGCATGTCTCCACTGGTTCTGGAGGGGGCTTTGTGCCCAGAGTGCTTCATCCTGCCAAGGACTGAGGTAGTAGATGCATGTCTCCACTGGTTCTGGAGGGGGCTTTGTGCCCAGAGTGCTTCATCCTGCCAAGGACTGAGGTAGTGGATGCATGTCTCCACTGGTTTTAGAGGGGGCTTTGTGCCCAGAGTGCTTCATCCTGCCAAGGACTGAGGTAGTAGATGCATGTCTCCTCTGGTTTTAGAGGGGGCTTTGTGCCCAGAGTGCTTCATCCTGCCAAGGACTGAGGTAGTAGATGCATGTCTCCACTGGTTCTGGAGGGGGCTTTGTGCCCAGAGTGCTTCATCCTGCCAAGGACTGAGGTAGTGGATGCATGTCTCCACTGGTTCTGGAGGGGGCTTTGTGCCCAGAGTGCTTCATCCTGCCAAGGACTGAGGTAGTGGATGCATGTCTCAACTGGTTCTGGAGGGGGAGTGGTGCCCAGAGTGCTTCATCCTGTGCAGGACAGACGGAGTAGATGCATGTCTCCACTAGTTCTGGAGGGGGCTTTGTGCCCAGAGTGCTTCATCCTGCCAAGGACTGAGGTAGTGGATGCATGTCTCCACTGGTTCTGGAGGGGGACTGGTGCCCAGAGTGCATCACTCTCACCGTGACGGTCCCAGTTCTGTCACTGCCCCTGCCGCTCATGGGCTAGCGGTGCTTGAGTTGGCGGTGCTTGCCCTGTTCAGCGGTGCTTGCCTTGGCGGTCTTTGCCCTGTTCAGCTGTGCTTGCCCTGTTCAGCGGTGCTTGACTTTGCTGTCTCTGACCTGTGCAGCGGTGCTTGCCATGGCGGTCTTTGCCCTGTTCAGCGGTGCTTGCCCTTTTCAGTGGTGCTTGACTTTGCTGTCTCTGACCTGTGCAGCGGTGCTTGCCATGGCAGTCTTTGCCCTGTTCAGCTGTGCTTGCCCTGTTCAGCGGTGCTTACCATGGCGGTCTTTGCCCTGTTCAGCGGTGCTTGCCCTGTTCAGCGGTGCTTGACTTTGCTGTCTCTGACCTGTGCAGCGGTGCTTGCCATGGCGGTCTTTGCCCTGTTCAGCAGTGCTTGCCCTGTTCAGCGGTGCTTGACTTTGCTGTCTCTGACCTGTGCAGCGGTGTTTGCCATGGTGGTCCCTTATTGCCCAGCGGGGCTGTGGCTGCCGGGGCTCTCTTGAGCACTGACTCTGGTGGTGGTCTCCTGACCAGTGACCATAGGACTGCCCTCCTGGGCACTGACTCTGGCGGTGGTCTCCTGACCAGTGACGATGGGTCTGCCCTCCTGGGCACTAACTCTGGCGGTGGTCTCCTGACCAGTGACGATATGACTGCCCTCCTGGGCACTGACTCTGGCGGTGGTCTCCTGACCAGTTACGATAGGACTTCCCTCCTGGGCACTTACTCTGGCGGTGGTCTCCTGACCAGTGACGATCGGGCTGGCTGTGGCCTCCTGGGCAGCGGGGATGATGGCAGCCTTCTCCGCCGTGCTGCTCTTCTCAGACTTTGGCGCTTTCTTCTGCCCCTTCCCCACCTTGGGAGGAGTCACAGCTGAGTCGACACACACCCCGGGACCCTTGTGAGCGGCTTTGCCGGCTGGAGTTTTACCCCTATCCCGTCGGGCACTGTCCAACTTCTGGTGCTTCACAGGTGGGGGACTGGCTGTGCTTTGGCTCCGTGTCACACTGGCTACCCTGGTGCCCGGTGTACTCCACATACCTCTAACAGGCACCACTGGTACCGGAGATTTTTTGGCTGAGGTGCTAGTACGGGACCTATGAAATGGAGGGGGCGGTGGTGGGAAAGAGGTCAACGTTGCTCAGGAAAAGTTTCTGACGAACACTGGGACGGGTAGCTGGAGGGGGCCTGGGAGTGGAGGAAGAAGAGGTGATTAAAGGAGATGTAACTTTTGATGATTTGGGTGCATGTTCTGGAGGATGTCGTGAGGTGGATGGATGTTGGGCGTGTGTGTGCCCGCGTTTGTGTACTTTGGGAGGGGGCGTCACAGACACACTGGGAGAGGACACAGGGGACATGTAAATGGTGGTGGGGGTGGTGAGTGCAGGTGAGCGGGGTGTGGTGGTGGGTGTGCTGGTGCGGGTCCTAGTGGCTGTAGTGGTAGTGCATTGAGGTGAGTCTGTAGATGACACTGGGAGGGAGGAGGGAGATGACGAGGAGGGGAACACAGTGGAGGCAGTGGATGTTGCTGTGTCTGTATGTGGGTGATGCTTGTGTGAGTGCCTGTGGGATGTGTGGTGCCTATGTTTGCCTGAGCTTCCCTTGTGTGTTGACGTGTGTGCAGCCTGGTCTGATGGTGTGCTTGGGATAGGCAGAGGTACAGGGGATTGGGTCTGATTGGAGGAAGTTGGAGGGGGGAGGCTAGAGACAGGGACAATGGCTGCCATCAGTGCTGAGGCCAGAGATTGCAAGGTTCGATGATGGGCAGCCTGACCAGAATGAATGCCCTCCAGCAATGCATTAGTGTGTTGCAACTCCCTTTCTACACCCTGGATGGCATTCACAGTGGTAGACTGCCCAACAGTGAGTGACCTGAGGAGGTCAATGGCCTCCTCACTGAGGGCAGCAGAGGTGACAGGGGCAGGGGCTGAGGTGCCTGGGGCGAAGGTGATGCCCACACTCCTGGGTGAGCGGGCACGGGGCGAAGGCTGAGGGGCTGCTGGGAGGGCGGTGCTGGTAGGGGGTGTGGCGGCTGTACCTGTAGAAGTGGGGGACACAGATTTTGCCGCCACCACAAGGGAGCTCCCATCGGAGGACGAGTCCGTGTAGCTGGTTGCTGATCCGGTGACCGTCGTGAAGCCCCCCTAGCCCTCTGTCCCACTGGTGCATTCAGAGTCCGTGGTGTGGCCCTCCATGGCCATGTGGGATGCAGCTCCCTTGTGCTCCGGTGCCACTGTACCTCCACCTGATGATGCTGATGCACAAAAGAACAGGGAGAGCACAAAAAGGGGGGGGGACGACAGAAGAAAGACAGGTTGAGTGCATGGCTTACCACTACCGTTGGCGGACAATACAGACACAGCAGCTCCCTGCACTACGCCGCGCTTTTGGGCTCTACTGATGCAGTTCCTGGGATATGGCCTACATGGCTATGGTGGACATCAGCACACATAGATGACACAGGGACATGTATACCTGTACTTGGCAATCTACAGAGGTGGGATGGAGTGCCACATGGCCTGCATTACAGAGGGGCCTAGCCTACGGTACTCGCCCTGGCCTAGGGGAAACCACAGCCCTCCTCCCCCACCCAGACACCTTCACTGCGCGCAAATTCTGCAGAATGATGTTGTACTCACCCCCTTGTGTCTGCTGTGATGCCCTCAAGAGCTCATCCAACTCAGGGTAGGCCACCGCCAGGATCCGGAACATCAGGGGGGTCATGGTGCGACGGGCACCCCTCCCGCTTTGGGAGGCTATCCCCAGCTGAGCCTCCGCCGTCTTCTTGCTCCAGCGGCGAATGTCCTCCCATCTTTTCTGGCAGTGGATGCTCCGTCTCTGGTGAACCCCCAGGGTCTGGACGTCCTTGGCGATGGCACGCCAAATATCCTTCTTCTGGTGGGCGCTGACCTACATGACATGTACAGGGGGAGAAGAGAAGTCATTACCAACTGCACCGTCGAAGTGAGTGGCCCACATCCCTACCCTTGCCATGTGGCACATGCATTCACAGTCCTTCATGCTCGCAGAACTGTGCCCCCTTCCTTCTTACAACCTGCCCTCTCCACCCAGGCATAGCCCATACAACTTGCTCCCTGTGTACTCACCTGTTGGTCTGGAGGACCGTAGAGTAGCGTGTACTGGGGGAGGACCCCGTCCACGAGCTTCTCCAACTCCAGTGCAGTGAAGGAAGGGGCCCTTTCCCCAGACGCACAAGCCATTGCCTCTTCCAGACCGAGGTCACAGCAGCACTTGCAGTATAGGTCCTCTTCTGTCGAAGATCAGGTATCGAGTGATTGAACAGATAGAAGAAGGCGGTGACGTCCGCAGTGGTGACGTCCGCAGCGGTGCGTATCATCACCGCCGGCGCACTTCGTCATTGGCTCCTGGGACCCATAAGGTCCAATGTTAACTAATGCAGCATTGCGCCGCGGTCTTCGACCGCCTACCACAACGGTGTACAACGCCAGCGCAGTTACCTCACATCCCATTGTCCCAGTTTACAGGTCAGGCAGCCGCCATTTCAGGGGCCCACATGGCTTCCTTTTCAACTGCGTCACACATACCTAGGCCTGGACTCAACACACTTACAGACAACTTTTTGGATTATGTTTCGTGTTCTGTGTAGAATGTGGGTACATACCTCTGAGTAGCTTGACTCTGTGGTCGCTGTTGTCCTTCCTAGGCACCGTCCGCTGGGACATGTGAGGAGATGGCGGAATCCTCCGGTGTACCGACCGCTGGTGGACCTGTTGACAATGGAGGAGCGAGATTTAATCATCACCTACAGGTTTGACAGTGCCACAAACCAGGAACTGTGTACCCAGTTGGAGCCTGACCGGATGTCAGCAATCCGCCATCCCACAGGAATCCCCCCTCAAGTGCAGGTGCTGTCAGTGCTCAATTTCCTTGCAAGTGGGTCATTTCAAACAATAGAGGCCATGGCATCAGGGATGTCCCAGCCTATGTTTTCCAACGTGTTGTCCAGAGTGTTGTCTGCCCTGCTGAAACACATGAGGAGCTACATAGTTTTCCCTCAGGTGGAGGATTTGGCTACTCTTAAAGGTGACTTCTATGCCCTTGGACATATCCCCAACATCATAGGTGCCATTGATGGGACACATGTGGCTTTGGTCCCCCCGCAGGAGTGAACAGGTGTACAGAAACCGGAAGAGTTATCATTCCATGAATGTACAGATGGTATGTTTGGCAGACCAGTACATCTCCCAGGTAAATGCTATGTTCCCTGGCTCTGTGCATAACGCCTACATCCTGCAGAATAGCAGAATCAGAGAGATGGGTCAACTCCAGAGGCACTGTGTGTGGCTATTAGGGGACTCTGGTTACCCCAACCTGTCATGGCTACTGACCACAGTGAGGAATCCCAGGACTAGGGCAGAGGAACGCTACAATGATTGTCACGCTAGGTGCCTTTTCTGCTGGAGGATGGTCCAGATGACGGTGTTGTGGCAGCTGTGGAGCCTGTGGACAGTGATGAGGAGGAAGCAGAGGAAGAAGACATTGACAACAGGACTCAGTCATCCAGCAATATTTCAAGTGACACACAGGTGAGAACACATTCCTGCCTACTACAAGTACTTTCACACTTCTACCTTTATCCTGTCTGTCTGTTTCAAGCAGTATTTGGTAACTGAGTTGTACATATCCATTACGGTTTCACAGGTGTAGTTACCAACGTGTGTCATCTGCTTGCATCCTTCATGGACTTGTGATGTGTGACATAGGTATGTTGACATTACATTTGAAAACACTTTTTGTCACAGTCATTGCTAATACACATTTTCAAAATCACAGACTGATCCAGATAGTTTTGTGCTTCAAGGGTGTTTATTGAAGTGCTAATTATTTGAGGTGGTGGTAAAATGGTGAGGGGGGGATGGTGGAGGAATGTCCATGGCAGAGTCCAGTCTATTAGTCTCACAGGTGCACTGCCCATATGGGCATAGGAAGTGGAGCTGGGGCAGTTCCAAAAATGGACAGGGTTACAAAGTGGGACAGTGGGATGACAATCAGGGTAACCTCATTTCTTGGCAGGGGTCTTGCCATCGTGCTCTGTCCTGTTCCTGGTTCTCAGGGACCACTTGCGGGGTGGTTCTCCGCCTGCAGGGGGTGGGGTGCTGGTTGTGGTGGTCCTGTGGCGGGGCGTCCTGTCCACTAGCGCCGGCGGAGGTGGTGGGCAGTTCTTCATCCATGCTAGTGTCAGGGGCCCCTTGGAGTGCCACGGTGTCCCTCATGGTGTTCTGTATGTCCTTCAACACCCCTACGATGGTGCCCAGGGTGGAGCTGATGGTTCTGAATTCCTCCCTGAACCCCAAATACTGTTCCTCCTGCCTGCGCTTGGTCTCCTGAAACTTGGCCAGGACCGTCGCCATCGTCTCCTGGGAGTGGTGGTATGCTCCAATGATGGAGGAGAGGGCCTCGTGGAGAGTGGGTTCCGTTGGCCTGTCCGTCCCCTGTCGCACAGCAGCCCTCCCATTTCCCCTGTGTTCCTGGGCCTCCGTCCCCTGGACCATGTGCCCACTACCACTGCCCCCAGGTCCTTGTTGTTGTTGGGGTGGTGGGTTATCCCGGGTTCCCTGTAGTGGTGGGCACACAGCTGATTGACGTGTCCTGGGGACGGAGGTATGGGCCTGCTGGGCGGGTGCTGTGCTGGTTTTTCCAGAGGGTGGAAGTTCAGTGTTGGGCTGTGCCTGTGCGAGGGGGAACCGACTGTCCCGAGGCCCACGATGGTCCGGGCTGGTCATCTGGATCCAGTTGGACAGAGCTGCTGTCATCACTGTGGGCCTCTTCTGTGGGTGGGGTAGAGATGTCAGGACCCTTCTGTCTGGTGACGTTGGGTAGGGGTCCTGCAGGGGTATAAAAGCATGATTATTGCATCTGTGTGTGTCATGGTGTGCAATGGGTGGGTGAGCGTGTACCCCAGTGCTAGCATTCCAGTGTGGGGGCTTGTGTGATGATGGTTGGGGGGGGTGTTATGGGTATGTGCTGTGGGCATGCTTTAGTGAGGGTGACCATGCTTTGTTGTGTCATGCAGGGCTTGCTGTTGGGATGGGTGGTTTGTGTTAGTAGTACATTAGTGAGGAGTTGGAGTGATAGGGGATGGGGTGAGGGTGGGGGTGTGTGATAGCATGCAGGTAGGGTGGGGGATATGATAGCTAAGATTTGACTTACCAGTGTCCATTCCTCCACCGACTCCTCCGAGGCCCTCAGGATGCATGATGGTCAAGACCTGCTCCTCCCATGTTGTTAGTTGTGGGGGAGGAGGTGGGGGTCCGCTGCCAGTCCGCTGTACCGCGATGTTGTGCCTTGATATCACGGAACGCACCTTCCCCCGTAGGTCGTTCCACCTCTTCCTGATGTCCTCCCGATTTCTTGGGTGCTGTCCCACTGCGTTGACCCTGTCGACTATTCTTCACCATAGCTCCATCTTCCTAGCTATGGAGGTGTGCTGCACCTGTGAGCCAAATAGCTGTGGCTCTACCCTTACGATTTCCTCCACCATGACCCTGAGCTCCTCCTCGGAGAACCTGGGGTGTCTTTGCCGTGCCATGGGGTGGTGTAGGTGATGTGTGGGGTGGTGTATGTGGTGATGAGTGTGGTGATGTGTAGTGGTGTGTGGTGTTTTGGCCGTGGATGTTGTGTGGGTGATGGTGTCATGTGCCTCTGTGTGGTGGGGTTGTCTATGCTGTGCTCTCTCTCTGGCCTTCATCAATTATTTTTGGTCGTAGGGGTTTGTGGGTGATGTGGGTGTGTGTTTTATATTGTGTTGGGTGTGTGGGAGTGGTGTTTGTATGTGTATCAGGTGTGTGTATCTGGAATTGTCCAATGTGGTGGTGTTTTCGAGATGTGTGTGTATTTTGAGTGCAGCGGTGTGTACCGCCAATGGAATACCGCATTTGAAAGACCGCTGCATGGATTCGTGGGTCGTGATAGCATGGGCGTGTTTCTGTTGGCGTGACGGTGGAGGTTTTGTTTTCGCCAGTTTATCACTGACCTTTGGTGTGGCGGAGTTGTGTGGGTGACTGAATTTCTGCGGATTCCGAGATGTGGGTCATAATAGCTGTGGCGGTTTTCCGTGGCCGCAGCGGTGTATTGGCGGTCTTCTGCACCGCGGTAAGCGGCTTTTACCGCCAATGTTGTAATGACCCCCTAAATGTCTGTTTTTGCCATTTTTACAGCAAAGTCGCCTAGGATCAGTTAGTGATATATTTATGTGTGTATATATATATATATATATATATATATATATATATATATATATATATATATATTTAGATATATAAAACTATATATATAAGTATATATATACATATATATATTTAGATGTATATGTATATAAATATATATATATATATATAACTACAGATAGATAGATAGATAGATAGATAGATAGATAGATAGATAGATAGATAGATAGATAGATAGAGAGATATCCACTCCACACCATGTTTCTATAGAAAAAGCACTTTTTGACTTGCCTATATCTTTGGCACCGTTTAAAGAATCTTAACAACATTTTCCAAACAAAAATGTGCCGCTGATTCTTGTTGCACACTTGCAGTGGGCTCCTAGGGGCCAAGATCAGATTGGGAAGCGGGGACCTCCTGACCTTCTTCCTCTAAACAAAAAAAAAACGTAGGCTGGGCCCCGGGTGATGGGGTCCCCAGGGCTTAGATCGGCCTGTGGAGGAGGGGGGGGTCCATGCGGGAATAAGTTGTTATAGTGGTTGGCCTTAGGGACTGGCCGCAGTCCAGGCCCTGCAGCCAACTCCTGCTGTGCATGGCCTAAAGCCATGTGCAGTGTGGAGTTGGGTTGATATAGGGGTTGGCCGCGCTGTGGTGTTTGGATCCACATATAGTAATGAAAATTACTTTATGTTATAAAAATGAAAAATTCACTGAAAAAAACTAAGGCTACAGGGACGTTATAGTTAGGAAATAGAATTAAAAATACCTTAGAAAATAACTGAAAACAAACAAAGGTTACAGGGAAGTTATGGTTCTGAATTTACTTGTACAAAACCATAGAATTAGAGTTCTTTCAAGTAGCTATAACTCGTGCCCTAAAGTAACTACAACTTGCACCCTTTGCTTGTGGGTGATTTGTCACCTTTGCATTCTCAGAAGGGAGAACTGTGGGCTCTGCTCTCAGAACAGGAGATGACAAGAAACAACCCACTCATCCAGGACAGTCTTTACAGAAAAGATGTTGCTCTACTGAATCAACATGCATTCACCTACATCAAGGATTTCAAATCATTTTCTTTGAACGTGCAATTGTAAAGAAAGCACAATGTCCATCAGCCTGGAAAATGGCAAGAACACTGTTGCATACTACCAATTTGGAAGGGGCGGTCCAAATGAACAGAGCTTGTAGATGATGGACACCTTTACATACTCATCATCAATTAAAAGGTAGAACTGTGGACTCAGCTCTTAAACCAGGACATGACAAGAAAAAACCCAATGGTCTTGGACAGTCACTGCAGAAGAGATTGTGCTCCAATAAATCAACAATGCATTCATCTCCATCTAGGATTTCAGGTTGTTTCTCAAGGTACAATTGTAGAAAAAAAACACTGTTTGTTGTTAAAACGGGAGGGGGCTGTGTTAGAGACCATGAGGTAAGCCCCAGATCACCCTTGGCTCCAGCCAGCTCCCACATGCTGTGGGAGTTGTTATTGCTCCTGTCCACAGGGAGCAGTTATTTATGCTACCTCTCTGGGGGAGAGCAATCTGTTGATCTGTTTCTACAAAAGGGGTGGTAGGAAAACAGATCTCAAGTCTGATCCCAGATGGCAGGAGCATTTTTTAAGTTCCCACCCCCGGGAGCAGACTTTGGGCCTCATTGCGACTTTGGCTGTCTCCTGGAAAGACCGCCATGGTGGCTGCTGCCAAAAGACATCCATGTTGGCAGTCATCCAACCATCATATTATGATCCACATCATCAAGACCACCAAAAAACAGCCACAATTCCAAAACTGCCAAGACACTGGTGGGTGGGAAAGAGGCGGTTCCACCACCAGCATCGCCAGCCCTACACAAATCTGCCCACCAGATTATGACCCACAAATCATGACAGTGGTTCTTCCATGGCAGAAAAACATTGGTGGTGCGAGCCGCCACAGTCAGAAACCGCCACTGACAGTACACAACACTACATTGGACAGTTTGAATACCCCACACCTGACACACATCAGCACACCCAACACACCTACACACACCACTATATAACACACCCCCACACAATCAATAATCCTTTACAAAATAAATTCAATACTGCGAAAAAGAGAGCAGGCACATACAGAAAGAGAGCACCCTAACTCTATAGGCACACACATCATACTCATCACACACAAGCTAAAGTAACACAATACATACATAACGAGCACACACATTTCAAGACAACTCCCCATCCCTCACAATGCACCATTCACCCCATCAATCACCCAAAACTGCACCCTGCCATACACAACAACCCCCCCACTCCATCAACACTATCAAAACCATGTCCCCACAAAAGCACCCACAATTCACCGACAATGAGTTGAGGGTGATGGTGGATGACATTGTCAGGGTAGAGCCACAACTGTTTGGAGAAGAGGTCCAGCTAACATTAATTGCCAGGAAAATGAAGTTATGGAAAAGAATAGTCGACATGGTAAACTCAGTGGGCAGCCATCCATGCATTGGTGAAGACATCAGGAAGAGGTGAAATAACCTTAGAGGAAAGATTCATTCCATGACATTAAGACACCAGATAGCCGTGCACAAGAGTGGCAGTGGGCCTGCACCTCCTCCCCCACAGTCAACATCATGAGAGGAGACAGTCTTGGAGATACTGCATCCAGAGGGCCTGACTGGAATACATGGGGGACTAGAGTCTGGTGAGTACCCATCACATTGATGTCACACAATTGTTGCGTTCTGTATACCTCCTCACCACATAAATACCCTCTAATTCACAGATTGTTCCCCCACACCTACCTGCCAATCACCCAATGCCTCTCTCCTACATGTCACCACCCCACACAGCCCTTGTCAAGGGCACGGATAACACAGCCTAATCTTAGTACAATGACTCTCACACTGCACCAAACCATTTATGTGAAAACCTGCAATGTGCACATCACATAATTTTTCATGCATGTATCACTAATGTACTACCTATACCAACTAGAATGTACGACTGAGGACCAGTACATGGCAATGACAGCAATGCAATGGTACACCACAAAGGCAAGAAAGGCAAAACACAGCTACAAATGAGTGACAATTCCAAATGGACAGTGATCCATATCACAAAGCCCATAATGGACTGACCCTGGGATGGAAAGTAAGATAGAAAAATAATAGTAAGGGGATTCCCTGAACTAGTAAGCGTAGCTCAAGCAGGGAAATAACCAATGTAGAGAAAAACTACTAATAGAGCTACTCAAATAAACATGAAGATACGATCATCTTCACGTACCAACACTATGGTTTAGAATGATGCTAACTATATATTACTGACCAATTATATGCTCATGATATCAGGCTACTATACTTAGGTGCTTGGTCACAGATAAAGTAATCCTATTACATAATTAGTATAAACTTATATTATAAATACAAATACTTTATTATTCAATAATAACACAATCATGAAAAATATACATTAAATCAAAAAAATAGAAAAGACATACGTAGCACCTAAATCAAACATACCACATGCACACTAAGCTATACAGATAAATGAACGTGTCTTATTTACAAGTGAATCAACACATCAAAGAGCTAATCGGAATGACATAATAAAGCTAAAACAATTTAAATAATAAGAAGAATATAGAAATATAAATTGTTTTGATGTGTTAACATTAATAGTCTGATACACAAAAAGGAAACAATGTTGACATAGTTCTATCCAAATGGTACCGTAGGGACCGAAGGCCTACACGCGTTTCGGTGTTTTAGAATATTGTGGGCAACCTTCCTCAGGGCCGTTCCCAGTGGTACTATTCAATGATGCTCTAGTCTGAGCAGCCAAATCTTCTGGTCAGATTGATTATAGGTTTGTGATGTTCTTTTTGATGTTGTAGTCAAAAGATCTGATAGAAAAATTATATAGTAATTTACATGAATCATCATGCTAGTAGCTAGAAGCCACCTATCTATATTTGACATATGTATCTCTGCCAAAGGTGACATGTTATCTTCTCAAAAATACGTGCCCAAAAGGATCAAAATGGACTTTGAATAATGTTGTAAGTGATCAAATATAAAATGTGGAAAGGTAAAAACTAAAATTACTTGGTTGAAACACACAGTGGTGACACATGTAACATTAGTTGCTGTGGTACATGCCAAGTGCAACTAAGGGCCCCGATGGTTAGTATATCATCATAGGTGGATGTCTTATATTGCCCTACCAGCAAGCCTTAGTTCCCTTTAGTGAGTACATGCAGCTTAGTACGTGTAGAATGATAGAAATGATAAATTTTGGTAAAGACAGACCTTATTTGAAGAGTCTTGTCTAACGTTTTTATAGGGCAATAGTTTTTCCGGCCATTTCTGCTTCACTGCAGAACATGATGATACCAATTATTATGCAGCAGGATGAGCTAAATAAATAACGAAAACCACATAGTAAATAAGTAAATGAGCAAATAATTATAATATGTTGACAATGTAATTGATATATATTGTTGCTATTATTTATATGGGCTGGAATTCACCTAAGCATTGGCTGATATCAGCTGTTGAATTTAGGTCCATATAATCCGTTTTTTATGTGTATTTAGATCCTCAAAGTCTTGCCGGCATACACGGTAAGTCCGGGATATGGGTGCCTAGATAGAATGGTTTGAACTATTACGAATAACAGAAAAAGAAAGAAAAGGGGCCAAAATGGTTAAACTATTTTCTATGTGTAACTCACACTGTACATTGTAATAATAGTGAAATGAATATAACACAAGTACAGTCAAAAGAAAACTACGGGCTTAAAATAAATACCGATCGCGGCGTTCACTCTTCATGCGTCTGCTGACTAGAGTCAGCTGCCGCTGGTCATGTTTGTTCGAAATATTTTGGTTTTTCCTTAAGGACAGGAGGGGACGCTCTAATAGTGCTTGATTGGAGTCACTATTTAGGATATGCCAATTGGCCAAAATTATTTTCCTGATTTTTTCATTGAGATTAGAATGTTGAATTACACAAACTATGGAAGGTGTGGATTTTTTATTCTGTTTCTCAAACATACTTACTCTATTATAGTATTTAGCTCTTTTATCTGAGTCTCTGATCAATTTTCTGGGATATCCTTGTAGAAGAAATTTCTGCTGTAAGATGTTAGCATTGTGTTCATAGTCACTCATGCTGGAGCAATTTCTACGGACCCGTAGGAATTGGCTAAAGCGTATCCCTTGTTTCTGACTGGTAGGATGGAAACTGTCGTAGTGTAATATAGTATTCCTAGCTGTTGGTTTAGTGAACAATGACATCTCGAGTTGAGAGTTATTATGGCCAATCCAAATATCCAAGAATTCAACTTTATTTCTACTAGTGTAAATAGTAAACTTGAGGTTGGGATCACATAAATTGATCCACTGACTGAATTCTGTTAGTGAATCTTCTTCACCTGTCCATATGAAAAAAATATCATCTATAAAACGTGACCAGAAGTAAACGTTTTCATAAAATGGTGCCATCTCATTGTAGATATGGGTTTCCTCAAAGGAGCCAACATAAATGTTGGCTACAATTGGGGCGCAGGCAGCTCCCATACTGACTCCTTTCTTCTGCTGATATGTCTGGCCATCGAATTAAAAAAAGTTTTCTTGTAGGACAATATTGAGACACTGTAGATTGAAGGAAGAATGTTCTGTATTACCTTCTTTTTCGAAGAGGCGTGCAACCGCTGATCACGCCTCTTTCTGCGGGATGTTGGTATACAGTGCCTCAATGTCCATTGTTACTAATAGTTGTGTAGTCAAGTTGAACGGAAGGCCTTCTAGCTTGGCAGTAATGTGGCTAGTATTTCGAATAAATGCTGGAAGTAAGGCTACTCGCGGATTCAAGAATTTCTCAACATATTTAGATAGAGATTCTGTCAATGCCCCTACAGTGGAGACTATGGGTCTCATGGGGGGATCTGTCTTATTTTTATGTATTTTCGGGACCCCATAGAACACAGGGGTCCTAGTTTTCGCTGGATTAAGGAATTAGAATTCTTGTTGGCAAATGATTCCATTTTCCAAGGCTTCAGTACTTATGCTAGTTATCTTTCTCTTGACTCGTTCATGCCAATTGTTTCCTGTTTTCTGATAGTAATCTGATTGGTTTAGCATAGTTTGAATCTTAGATTTATAGGTTTCAGTTTCCAACAATACTATACCCCCTCCTTTGTCACACGGTTTGACTGTAATATGTTTATCTTTTTGTAGTCTTTGCAGGGCTTGAATTTCTCCTTGTTTTAAATTAAAGTATGGTCTTGGAACAAATTTCAACAGAGATTGAATCTTGTTCAACACTATATTCTCAAAGATTTTAACTTCAGGACCCACCATATCAAGGTGGGGAGTGAAGGTGGAGATGGGTTTTAATCCAGATAAGTTAGATTCCCTAATGTCTATTTTGCCTTCGAAGTATCTAGAGAGCCTGATTCTCCGAAAGAAGGCATGCAGGTCAGAGAGAAGACCAAATTTATTAATGGGAGTAGTGGGGATAAATGACAACCCTTTCTTTAATAATGACTCAGTATCTGTGTCCATAGGTAAAGTTCTTAGATTGAAGACTGGTACTGCCTTTAATCCCTCCCATATTGTTGTCTCCTGGTTTGGAGGGTATGTGGTGGATTGTCCACATTCTGAAATCTGCCCCTCTGATAATTTCTGTATCTCATTCGGGGTCTCCCTCCTCTGGATAAAAAATGGTTCGAGCGACTAGGGCCTTCGTTGGGGCCTACCCTTACATTGTATTGTTCGGATTGGTTAGAAGGTCCTTCTCCCTCAGATTCTGAGGTATCAGAGAAGGTAACAATTTTCTTAGTTGTCCAAAATTGTTGGTCTTGTTGTGATGCGTTTTGTTGTTGGTTTGCATAATATCCATCCGACAGATACGGGTATGCTCGTTCTTTAGTGAACCATCTAATATCCTTTCTAAGCTTATCTGTCTTTCTCTTGACTAGATATAGGTTAAAGGATTCAAGATCTTGATTGATGATCTCTATCTGTTTCTTCGCTTCCTGTACAGAGTCTTGTGTTTTCAATTCTTCTTCTAGTGATTGGATTTCTTTCATAAGGGTTTCCATCAGTACTCTAGCGGTCTCTATTATGAGGATCATCCAATCTCGAGAACAACGATTGGAGATCAAGGACCATTTTTCTAGGAATTGTCTAATCTCTACAAAGAGACCTGGGATATTTCTCACTCTTAGTCCCACAGGAATAATCCCGGCTCTAAAATATTCTAGGATGTAATCTGCGTGGAGTTCTGTGCGTTTAGTTTTTTTCTTTAATTCCAATAATTTGAACCAACCTTCTTTAGGTTGATTGGAAGAAATCGATGTTCCTTATCCTGATCTTGGTTGTTACAATAATTTAATAATTTGAGTAGCTCTATTAGTAGTTTTTCTCTACAATGGAAAGTAAGATGCCAATCTCCATGCACAAGATACAGAGACAGGAATAAGACCCTGCATACCCACATACTGTGTTCCTAATGGGACATCATGGTGCAATGTGTAACCAAATTGTGTGACAACTACCAAGTCTGAATACTTACTAGGTACCAGAGTCGAATAGTCATGTCAAGTATCAGATAGTAATAGAACCTATCAGCAGTACCATTTGTACTAATCATTGGTGACAGCACCCAACATGGAGTATTGTACTCCTCTCACAGACTTCTATTTACTACCAAGCTATGCTGTGCAGCATCTGTTATTGTCATTGTAGGGAATCATGGGAAGCCACTGTCTGAATGTCATAAAGAGGGAAGCAAACACACTTTCTCAACTGATCTCTGTGTCTCACTCCATCCATAGGTAACCCTACAATTGCTACCATGGAGAGGATACCAGACACTGCCAGCCTTCCTCAGGATGAAGGATCCAGTGAGGACAACACGCCTGGATGTCTGGACAGTGACGACCTACCTGGCCCATCTAGAACACCTGGTCACTCGATGACTCCCAGCCTCACCCTGCCCACATCAATTCCCCCAACCCTGTTGCTCTGATATCACAGCCCAGCAAACCTGTGTCCCAAGGACTGTTCAATCTATTGTGTGCCCCACAGTATAGGAACCTGAGTTGGACCTTGACACCCCAAACAGTGACCCTTGACCTGCTTTAAGGTTGAGTTTTGCTCCCCACGCCACGCAGCTCTACATGACTGTGCCCATGCCCTCTTCCCCACCCTTGCTGCTGCTGAAAGTTTGAGGTCCTCTGCCACCCACAGGGTCCCGCCTGAGCCCCATCCCTGGTGTCTAGTGGTTGCCGTAAGTATTGTGTGTCTGTCCTGTGACTGTCTGTCTTTTGTGTATTTTCCATTGCTCTTTGTCTGCCTTTTACTGCTTATTTTAAAGCCTTTTCTCCTTCATCCTATCCGTTTTCGGCTTTTTCAGCAGTTTTTCAACTTTCCTCTGCCTTCACGCTCTGTCCCGCCACTGCGTCCCTTGCGTCCCCACCCCCCTCACGCCCCCATTCGCCCACCGCTCCTGCCTCCCAGCTGCTCCTCCCTCCCACCTACCATTCTTAATGGCAGCCGCTGCGCGGTGCAGAGTGACCCTTGACCTGTTTTAAGGTTTCGCTCCCCACGTCGCGCAGCTCCACCTGACTGTGCCCGTGCCCTCTACCCCACCCTCGCTGCTGCTGAGAGTTTGAGGTCCTCCACCACCCGCAGGCTCCCGCCTGCAGCTCATTCCCTGGTGTGAAATTGTTGCCGTAAGTATTGTGTGTCTGTCCTGTGACTGTCTGTCTCTTGGGTATTTTCCATTGCTTTGTCTCCTTTGTCTGCCTTTTACTCTTTATTTTAAAGCCTTTTCTCCTTCATCCTATCAGTTAATGGCTTTTTCAGCCATTTTTCACCTTTTCTCTGCCTCCGCGCTCTGTCCCGCCACTGCGTCCCCTGCGTCTCCACCCCCTCACGCCCTCATTCGCCCACCTCTCCCACCACCCAGCTGCTCCTCCCTCCTATATCCCTTTCTTAATGGCAGCCGCTGCGCGGCCGTGCAGTGGGTATACCAGAGGCAAGGCCGTCTGCGTCTGGACTGCACCGATGCCAGACCCCCTGGCCCCCACGACCCCCATGCTGGCCGACACTGCTACAGTGCCAATGCCCTCCACACCCTCAAAACCGTCCGTTCAGACACCTGCTTCCAAGCCACCCCGAAGCTCAGCCATGGACCCTTCTCCTGCCGGAACTGCAGCTTCACCAGCCCCCGAGCCGCCGAGCATCCCATCAGAACCAAAGACAACCCACCTGCATCCTCTTCAACACTTGCTCCGTCCACAAACACGCCGTCGAACTTTGGAACCTACTCATCTCATCATCCCGAGACGTCGCCTTCCTAACCGAAAACTGGATGAAGCCCTCCTCGGAATCCGACATCGCCATAGCCATCCCGGACGGCTATAAGATCACCCACAGAGACCGCACCAACCGACCAGGAGGAGGGATCGCCATAGTCCACAAGAACACCATCAGAATCTCGACCAGCACCGAAGACGCCCTTGACACAGTCAAATACCTACATTTCCAGGTTCATATCAAGGCCAACACCACCCTCAGAGGAACTCTCATCTACAGACCACCCGGGCCCCGGTCTCAATTCAGTGACTCCATAGCTGACGTAATTAGCGCTCACGCACTTGCTTCTACAGACTACATCTTCCTCGGCAACCTGAACTTTCACCTTGAGAACGTCAACGACAGCAACTCCACCGCCCTGCTTGCCAACCTTGGCCTGAAACTACTCGTCACAACACCCACCTACTTCGCCGGCCACACGCTCAACCCCGTCTTCTCCGCCAGCAGCCACGTCAACTTCAGCCACACCACCGAACTCCACTGGACCGACCACCATTGCACCCACGTCACCTTCAAGAAACCCACTACGCACCAACACCCTCAACAGATCCCCTGCCGCAGCTGGAACAGGATCACTGAAGACCAACTGATCTCTGCCCTCGCCCAAGCACCGCCACCCATCAACACTGACTGCAACACAGCCACCCTCAAACTCAGACAATGGATAGACGACTGCACCAACACCCTTGCCCGATCAAGAAACCCTCCAGCAACCTCACCAGCACTGAGGCCATTTGGTTCACCACCGACTTTCAGACCTCCAAGCGGGAGTGCTGAAAACTTGAGAAGTGGCGCCATGTACAAACAGAGAGCAACCACACTGCCCTCAAGAATGACATCTGTAGGAGGCTGGACTGGCTTGTAGTGAGTACCAAGGGGTACTTGCACCTTGCACCAGGCCCAGTTATCCCTTATTAGTGTATAGGGTGTCTAGCAGCTTAGGCTGATAGATAATGGTAGCTTAGCAGAGCAGCTTAGGCTGAACTAGGAGACGTGTGAAGCTACTACAGTACCACTTAGTGTCATATGCACAATATCATAAGAAAACACAATACACAGTTATACTAAAAATAAAGGTACTTTATTTTTATGACAATATGCCAAAGTATCTTAGAGTGTACCCTCAGTGAGGGGATAGGAAATATACACAAGATATATATACACAATAGCAAAAATATGCAGTATAGTCTTAGAAAACAGTGCAAACAATGTATAATTACAATAGGATGCAATGGGGAAACATAGGGATAGGGGCAACACAAACCATATACTCCAAAAGTGGAATGTGAACCACGAATGGACCCCAAACCTATGTGACCTTGTAGAGGGTCGCTGGGACTATTAGAAAATAGTGAGAGTTAGAAAAATAACCCTCCCCAAGACCCTGAAAAGTGAGTGCAAAGTGCACCAAAGTTCCCCTAAGGACAAAATAGTCGTGTTAGAGGGAAAATGCAAGGAAAACACAAATCAGCAATGCAACAACGATGGATTCCTGTCTGAAGGTACCTGTGGAACAAGGGGACCAAGTCCAAAAGTCACAAGCAGCTCGGAGATGGGCAGATGCCCAAGAAATGCCAGCGGTTGGTGCAAAGAAGCTCTTACTAGGCTGAAGAACTGTGAATACTGCAGGAACGACAAGGGCTAGAGACTTCCCCTTTGGAGGATGGATCCCCCACGCCTTGGAGAGTCGTGCAGAAGTGTTTTCCCGCCGGATGGACGCCAACAAGCCTTGCTACACGCAAATCGTGCATTTGGCGTTTTTGGACGCTGCTGGGGCCCAGGAGGGACCAGGAGGTCGCAAATTGGACCTGCAGAGAGAGGGGACGTCGAGCAAGACAAGGAGCCCTCACTGAAGCAGGTAGCACCCGGAGAAGTGCCAGAAACAGGCACTACGAGGATGCGTGAAACGGTGCTCGCCGAAGTTGCACAAAGGAGTCCCACGTCGCCGGAGACCAACTTAGAAAGTCGTGCAATGCAGGTTAGAGTGCCGTGGACCCAGGCTTGGCTGTGCACGAAGGATTTCCGCCGGAAGTGCACAGGGGCCGGAGAAGCTTGCAAAGTCGCGGTTCCCAGCAATGCAGCCTAGCGAGGTGAGGCAAGGACTTACCTCCACCAAACTTGGGCTGAAGAGTCACTGGACTGTGGGGGTCACTTGGACGGTGTCGCTGGATTCGAGGGACCTCGCTCGTCGTGCTGAGAGGAGACCCAAGGGACCGGAAATGCAGCTTTTTGGTGCCTGCGGTTGCAGGGGGAAGATTCCGTCGACCCACGGGAGATTTCTTCGGAGCTTCTGGTGCAGAGAGGAGGCAGACTACGCCCACAGCATGCACAAGCAGGAAAACAGTCGAGAAGGCGGCAGGATCAGCGTTACAGAGTTGCAGTAGTCGTCTTTGCTACTATGTTGCAGGTTTGCAGGCTTCCAGCGCGGTCAGCGGTCGATTCCTTATCAGAAGGTGAAGAGGGAGATGCAGAGGAACTCGGCTGAGCTCATGCATTCGTTATCTAAAGTTTCCCCAGAGACAGAGACCCTAAATAGCCAGAAAAGAGGGTTTGGCTACCTAGGAGAGAGGAAAGGCTACTAACACCTGAAGGAGCCTATCAGCAGGAGTCTCTGACGTCACCTGGTGGCACTGGCCACTCAGAGCAGTCCAGTGTGCCAGCAGCACCTCTGTTTCCAAGATGGCAGAGGTCTGGAGCACACTGGAGGAGCTCTGGACACCTCCCAGGGGAGGTGCAGGTCAGGGGAGTGGTCACTCCCCTTTCCTTTGTCCAGTTTCGCGCCAGAGCAGGGGCTAAGGGGTCCCTGAACCGGTGTAGACTGGCTTATGCAGAATTGGGCACATCTGTGCCCAACAAAGCATTTCCAGAGGCTGGGGGAGGCTACTCCTCCCCTGCCTTCACACCATTTTCCAAAGGGAGAGGGTGTCACACCCTCTCTCAGAGGAAGTTCTTTGTTCTGCCATCCTGGGCCAGGCCTGGCTGGACCCCAGGAGGGCAGCTGCCTGTCTGAGGGGTTGGCAGCAGCAGCAGCTGCAGTGAAACCCCAGGAAGGGCAGTCTGGCAGTACCAGGGTCTGTGCTACAGACCACTGGGATCATGGAATTGTACCAACAATGCCAGGATGGCATAGAGGGGGCAATTCCATGATCATAGACATGTTACATGGCCATATTCGGAGTTACCATGGTGAAGCTACATATAGGTAGTGACCTATATGTAGTGCACGCGTGTAATGGTGTCCCCGCACTCACAAAGTTCAGTGAATTGGCTCTGAACAATGTGGGGGCACCTTGGCTAGTGCCAGGGTGCCCTCACACTAAGTAACTTTGCACCTAACCTTTACCAGGTAAAGGTTAGACATATAGGTGACTTATAAGTTACTTAAGTGCAGTGTAAAATGGCTGTGAAATAACGTGGACGTTATTTCACTCAGGCTGCAGTGGCAGGCCTGTGTAAGAATTGTCAGAGCTCCCTATGGGTGGCAAAAGAAATGCTGCAGCCCATAGGGATCTCCTGGAACCCCAATACCCTGGGTACCTCAGTACCATATACTAGGGAATTATAAGGGTGTTCCAGTAAGCCAATGTAAATTGGTAAAAATGGTCACTAGCCTGTTAGTGACAATTTGAAAGTAATGAGAGAGCATAACCACTGAGGTTCTGGTTAGCAGAGCCTCAGTGAGACAGTTAGGCACCACACAGGGAACATATACATGCACACCTATGAGCACTGGGGCCCTGTGTGACAGGGTCCCAGTGACACATACATATAGGCCACAAACCTATGAGCACTGGGGTCCTGACTAGCAGGATCCCAGTGACACATAACAACCATACTGAAAACATGGTGTTTTCACTATGAGCACTGAGGCCTGGCTATCAGGATCCCAGTGAGACAGTGACAACAGTGACAAACACCCTGACATACACTCACAAACAGGCCAAAAGTGGGGGTAACAAGGCTAGAAAGAGGCTACCTTCTCACACAACCCCCCCCCAAACGAAGGACAATAAGGCTAACCTTGGCCAGTTGAGACTTTATTGTCTAAGTGGTGATAAGTAGAGAGTAGCTCTGCAATAGACTGGTTACTCCCTTTATCATCCACTATATGGTTACTTCCCTGTGGGGATGTAAACCACCCTGTTTGAAGTTTTTTAGCTAAGCAACAATGTGAAGATGTATTTTCAGAGTTTCTATCAGTAAGTTTTAGTTTAGAGCAGTGGGAATTGTCCACTGAACCTATTTGTAGTGATGGAAATGCCAGACAGGGATGCTGTCTCAGAAAAGCCATAGCTGGGCAAAAACTTTGTCCATCTGGCTGGAAGAGAGAACAGGGATGCTGTTTCTCTTGAGTTGGAGCAGGGCAGGGATGCTGTCCTATGAGCTCCACACTAGGGCAGGGATGCTGTCCTAAGTGTTGTGAGGTAGTGCAGGGTTTCTGCACTAAAGTTTCTCTGGGAGGGTTGGAGGGATGCTCCATGTTAACTAAAATGGTGCTGTTTTTCTCACCAATGTTAGTTATCCCACAGAGAGGTACTTCCACCTCAGGGAGTCTAGCTTTGCCAGCTGATGATTCCCTTGGAACAGGTGCCACCCCAGGAGAGGTTTCTCCCACCACAGGAATAGTATCCTGAATGGTAGGGTGGTTAGGGGATACTGTGATACCCTTTTTACCTGTTGATGGAGAGGGATCCTGAGTTTTCAGGCCTTCTCTCCTTTGCTTTTTCATTTCACTTGAAATGAGAGGGAACAATTCCTCAGGGATGCCCAGCATGGCTGCATGGGCATAAAACTCTACATCAGCCCAACCTGAGGCCTCTAGGTCATTACCTAAGAGACAGTCTACAGGTAAGCTAGGTGATACCACCACCTGCTTAGGGCCAGTAACTCCACCCCAACTAAACTGAATTATAGCTAAGGGAAGAAACTTAGTGGAGTTATGGACATCAATAATCTTATATTGTTGTCCAATGATGTGTTGTTCAGGAGGCACTAGGTTTTCAGTCACCAAAGTGAAACTGGCACCTGTGTCCCTGTAGGCCAAGGCCTCAACACCATTTATTGAAACTGTCTGCCTGTACTTATCCATTGTAAGGGGACAAGCAGCCAGTGTGGCAAGGCCAATGCCACTAGGTGTGACAGAAACTGTCTTGGGACTGATTACATCAGTTTCCACTATGGACCCATAAGTGAACCCAACTACACCCTTTGCTTGACTGTTGCCAGCAGTCCCACCACTAGTACCACTACTGCTAGGGGCACTAGAGCTTGATGTATTAGTGGTGGTAGGCTCAGGGGGTTTACCTGGACAGGACTTATCCCCTGGCCTATGGCCTCTATTTTTACACACAAAGCACCAAGGCTTTTTAATGTGTGCAGGTTGGGAAGAAGAGGAAGAATTTGTTTTATACCCACCCTCTGAAGAGTGTTTAAGATTTGAAGTGGGATCTTTGGTTTTACCCTTATCCCCATGCTTATCTTGAGATTTTTCACCATCTTTCTTCTTATTGCCATCTTTGTCACCCCCTGTATGAACTTTTCTGTTCACCCTTGTTCTGACCCATTTGTCTGCCTTCTTTCCCAATTCTTGGGGAGAGGTCAGATCAGAGTCTACCAGGTACTGGTGCAACAAATCAGACACACAATTATTAAGTATATGCTCTCTCAGGATTAAGTTATACAGGCTGTCATAATCAGTAACTTTACTGCCATGTAACCACCCCTCCAAGGCCTTCACTGCCTGGTCAATGAAATCAACCCAGTCTTGTGAAGACTCCTTTTTGGTATCTCTGAACTTGATCCTGTACTGTTCAGTGGTTAAGCCATAACCATCCAGGAGTGCATTCTTAAGAACTTGGAAATTGTTAGCATCATTTTCTTTTACAGTAAGGAGCCTATCCCTACCTTTTCCAGTAAATGATAGCCATAGGATAGCAGCCCACTGCCTTTGAGGGACATCCTGTACAGCACAGGCCCTCTCAAGTGCAGCAAACCACTTGTTAATGTCATCCCCCTCCTTGTAAGGGGGAACTATCTTATGCAGATTCCTGGAATCATGCTCTTTTGCAGGATGACTATGGGGAATACTGCTGCTGCCACCATGGGTATCTAAACCCATTTTCTGTCTTTCCCTCTCTATTTCTAAAGACTGTCTATCCAAATCCAGCTGTTGCTTCTTGAGCTTCAGTCTGGTTTGCTCCACTCTCAATCTATTGAGCTCCCTTTCCAACAATCTGTCATCAGGGTGGTTGGGAGGTACATTTCTAGATACAGAGGTATGATGGGAATGAACAGAAGGAGACCTGTCCCTTACAGAGGGCACCCTAACAGCTTGGCTACCAGTATAATGTGAGAGCACATCATCAGTATGATGTGATTCAACCTCTGTACCAACTATGCTAGGCTGTCTAGTAATGGGCAGGCTGAGAAGTTTCTTTCCTGAACCTTTTCCTGGGGGAGTCCCTGGATCAGATTGAGAACCATTAGCTACTTTTTCTACAGATTGGGCACTTATGGCCTTATCCTGTACTCTAAGCATATTAATTAACAGTTCTAAAGAAGGATTCTTCCCTACACTCAAACCTCTCTCTATGCAGAGACTCCTTGCTCCTTTCCAGCTAAGGTGATCATATGCAAGTTTGGACAGTTCAACTTTTTGGCCTGTGCCAGACATTTTTTAGAGAGAGTTAAAGTGATAGACAAAGAGAAAAAAGTTTTCAGAACTTTTTGGAAAGACAGAAAAAAACTTTTTAAACTTTTAAGAACTTTTTGAAAGTTTAGAAGTACTTTTCAGCACTTAGAAAAGAGTGAAAAGAGGAAATGCAAAACTTTTTGGCTATGTGTATATACACTGACCTTGTTTTGTATATTTTTCTCTTATGAAAAGTACAATGACAAGAGTGGTAAGTAGTCTCAAAGCACTTATCCCACCACTGCACAACCAATGTAGGAGGCTGGACTGGCTTGTAGTGAGTACCAAGGGGTACTTGCACCTTGCACCAGGCCCAGTTATCCCTTATTAGTGTATAGGGTGTCTAGCAGCTTAGGCTGATAGATAATGGTAGCTTAGCAGAGCAGCTTAGGCTGAACTAGGAGACGTGTGAAGCTACTACAGTACCACTTAGTGTCATATGCACAATATCATAAGAAAACACAATACACAGTTATACTAAAAATAAAGGTACTTTATTTTTATGACAATATGCCAAAGTATCTTAGAGTGTACCCTCAGTGAGGGGATAGGAAATATACACAAGATATATATACACAATAGCAAAAATATGCAGTATAGTCTTAGAAAACAGTGCAAACAATGTATAATTACAATAGGATGCAATGGGGAAACATAGGGATAGGGGCAACACAAACCATATACTCCAAAAGTGGAATGTGAACCACGAATGGACCCCAAACCTATGTGACCTTGTAGAGGGTCGCTGGGACTATTAGAAAATAGTGAGAGTTAGAAAAATAACCCTCCCCAAGACCCTGAAAAGTGAGTGCAAAGTGCACCAAAGTTCCCCTAAGGACAAAATAGTCGTGTTAGAGGGAAAATGCAAGGAAAACACAAATCAGCAATGCAACAACGATGGATTCCTGTCTGAAGGTACCTGTGGAACAAGGGGACCAAGTCCAAAAGTCACAAGCAGCTCGGAGATGGGCAGATGCCCAAGAAATGCCAGCGGTTGGTGCAAAGAAGCTCTTACTAGGCTGAAGAACTGTGAATACTGCAGGAACGACAAGGGCTAGAGACTTCCCCTTTGGAGGATGGATCCCCCACGCCTTGGAGAGTCGTGCAGAAGTGTTTTCCCGCCGGATGGACGCCAACAAGCCTTGCTACATGCAAATCGTGCGTTTGGCGTTTTTGGATGCTGCTGGGGCCCAGGAGGGACCAGGAGGTCGCAAATTGGACCTGCAGAGAGAGGGGACGTCGAGCAAGACAAGGAGCCCTCACTGAAGCAGGTAGCACCCGGAGAAGTGCCAGAAACAGGCACTACAAGGATGCGTGAAACGGTGCTCGCCGAAGTTGCACAAAGGAGTCCCACGTCGCCGGAGACCAACTTAGAAAGTCGTGCAATGCAGGTTAGAGTGCCGTGGACCCAGGCTTGGCTGTGCACGAAGGATTTCCGCCGGAAGTGCACAGGGGCCGGAGAAGCTTGCAAAGTCGCGGTTCCCAGCAATGCAGCCTAGCGAGGTGAGGCAAGGACTTACCTCCACCAAACTTGGGCTGAAGAGTCACTGGACTGTGGGGGTCACTTGGACGGTGTCGCTGGATTCGAGGGACCTCGCTCGTCGTGCTGAGAGGAGACCCAAGGGACCGGAAATGCAGCTTTTTGGTGCCTGCGGTTGCAGGGGGAAGATTCCGTCGACCCACGGGAGATTTCTTCGGAGCTTCTGGTGCAGAGAGGAGGCAGACTACCCCCACAGCATGCACAAGCAGGAAAACAGTCGAGAAGGCGGCAGGATCAGCGTTACAGAGTTGCAGTAGTCGTCTTTGCTACTATGTTGCAGGTTTGCAGGCTTCCAGCGCGGTCAGCGGTCGATTCCTTATCAGAAGGTGAAGAGGGAGATGCAGAGGAACTCGGCTGAGCTCATGCATTCGTTATCTAAAGTTTCCCCAGAGACAGAGACCCTAAATAGCCAGAAAAGAGGGTTTGGCTACCTAGGAGAGAGGAAAGGCTACTAACACCTGAAGGAGCCTATCAGCAGGAGTCTCTGACGTCACCTGGTGGCACTGGCCACTCAGAGCAGTCCAGTGTGCCAGCAGCACCTCTGTTTCCAAGATGGCAGAGGTCTGGAGCACACTGGAGGAGCTCTGGACACCTCCCAGGGGAGGTGCAGGTCAGGGGAGTGGTCACTCCCCTTTCCTTTGTCCAGTTTCGCGCCAGAGCAGGGGCTAAGGGGTCCCTGAACCGGTGTAGACTGGCTTATGCAGAATTGGGCACATCTGTGCCCAACAAAGCATTTCCAGAGGCTGGGGGAGGCTACTCCTCCCCTGCCTTCACACCATTTTCCAAAGGGAGAGGGTGTCACACCCTCTCTCAGAGGAAGTTCTTTGTTCTGCCATCCTGGGCCAGGCCTGGCTGGACCCCAGGAGGGCAGCTGCCTGTCTGAGGGGTTGGCAGCAGCAGCAGCTGCAGTGAAACCCCAGGAAGGGCAGTCTGGCAGTACCAGGGTCTGTGCTACAGACCACTGGGATCATGGAATTGTACCAACAATGCCAGGATGGCATAGAGGGGGCAATTCCATGATCATAGACATGTTACATGGCCATATTCGGAGTTACCATGGTGAAGCTACATATAGGTAGTGACCTATATGTAGTGCACGCGTGTAATGGTGTCCCCGCACTCACAAAGTTCAGTGAATTGGCTCTGAACAATGTGGGGGCACCTTGGCTAGTGCCAGGGTGCCCTCACACTAAGTAACTTTGCACCTAACCTTTACCAGGTAAAGGTTAGACATATAGGTGACTTATAAGTTACTTAAGTGCAGTGTAAAATGGCTGTGAAATAACGTGGACGTTATTTCACTCAGGCTGCAGTGGCAGGCCTGTGTAAGAATTGTCAGAGCTCCCTATGGGTGGCAAAAGAAATGCTGCAGCCCATAGGGATCTCCTGGAACCCCAATACCCTGGGTACCTCAGTACCATATACTAGGGAATTATAAGGGTGTTCCAGTAAGCCAATGTAAATTGGTAAAAATGGTCACTAGCCTGTTAGTGACAATTTGAAAGTAATGAGAGAGCATAACCACTGAGGTTCTGGTTAGCAGAGCCTCAGTGAGACAGTTAGGCACCACACAGGGAACATATACATGCACACCTATGAGCACTGGGGCCCTGTGTGACAGGGTCCCAGTGACACATACATATAGGCCACAAACCTATGAGCACTGGGGTCCTGACTAGCAGGATCCCAGTGACACATAACAACCATACTGAAAACATGGTGTTTTCACTATGAGCACTGAGGCCTGGCTATCAGGATCCCAGTGAGACAGTGAAAACAGTGACAAACACCCTGACATACACTCACAAACAGGCCAAAAGTGGGGGTAACAAGGCTAGAAAGAGGCTACCTTCTCACAACATCCGCAAGCACCACCAGCTCATCCGGACTACCAAGAGACCCTTCTACAAGGATCGCATTGACAGCAACGCTCACGACAGCAAAGAGCTCTTCAACATCGTTAAGGAACTCACCAACCCCAGGTCCTGCTCCAACAACACCCCACCTTTGCAAGACCTCTGCGACTCCCTCTCCACCTTCTTTCACCGTAGGATCACGGACATCCATGACAGCTTCAACACCTCGACCCCCACAACAGCTGCTGTCACCACAAACCCCGACTCACCAGACCCCAGCCACACCAACCTCCTGCTTTCCTGGACGCACATCAACGACGAGGATACCATCAAAACCGGGAGCACCATCCACTCTGGGTCACCCTCTGACCCCTGCCCTCACCATGTCTTCAAAAAAGCAAGCTCCATTATCGTTCCCTGACTCTGAATGATCGTCTACAGCTACTTCGAGACCACCACCTTCCCGGAAAGCTGGAAGCACGCCGAAGTCAACACCCAGCTAAAGAAACCCAAAGCAGACCCAAGAGATCTCAAGAACTATGGACCCATCTCCCTCCTCCCCTTCCCGGCGAAGGTCCATGAGAAGATGACCCACTTCCTTGAAGACAACAACATGCTGGACACTTCTCAATCCGGTTTCTGTAGCAACCACAGCACCGATACCGCACTCATCGCTGCGACCGACGACATCAGGACCATGCACGACAAAGGCGAAACTGCGGCCCTCATCCTCCTAGATCTTTCGGCTGCCTTTGACACTGTCTGCCACCACACCCTTCGCACATGCCTCCATGACGCATGGATCCACCACAAAGCCCTGGACTGGATCACCTCCTTCTTTTCCGGCAGAACCCAAAGAGTCCTCCTCCCTCCCTTCCTTTCTGAAGCCACCAAGACCATCTGCGGCGTTCCCCAAGGATCCTCACTCAGCCCGACCCTTTTCAACATCTACATGGCACCGCTCGCCAACATCATCCGATCACACAACCTCAACATCATCTCCTAGGCTGATGACACCCAGCTGATCCTTTTACTCACCAAGGACCCCGCCACCACCAAAGTCAAACTCCACGATGGAATAAAGGCCATTGCCAACTGGATGGAGAGCAGCTGCCTGAAACTGAACTCAGACAAAACGGAGATCCTCATCCTCGTCTCCAACTCTCCGCCTGGGATGACTCCTGGTGGCCGGCCACCCTAGGACCCGCACCAACGCCCACCAACCACGCATGCAACCTAGGTTTCATCCTGGACTCATTGCTCACCATTACCCAGCAAGTCAACGCTGTCTCATCTTCCTACTTCAACACCTTCTGAATGCTCCGCATGATCTTCAGGTGGATCCCCACCGAAACCAGAAGGACGGTCATCCAGGCCGTCATCAGCAGCAGACTGGACTACGGCAACGCTCTCTACATGGGAACCACAGCCAAGCTCCAGAAAAAACTGCAAAGTATACAGAATGCCTCCGCACGCCTCATCCTCGCCATCCCACGCAGCAACCACTTCTCAGCCCACCTGACAGATCTACACTGGCTTCTTGTCAACAAAAGGATCACCTTCAAGCTCCTAACCCATGCTCACAAAGCACTCACCACGCCGGACCTGCGCACCTCAATGAGTGACTCACCTTCTACGCTCCGCCAACCTCGCCCTCGCCACCGTTCCTCGCATCCACTGAACTACAGCCGGCAGCATAATGTTCTCCCACCTCGCCGCCAAGACCTGGAACTCCCTCCCCATCCACCTAAGACAGACTCAGGACCTGCTGACCTTCAGGAAACACCTCAAGACCTGGCTGTTCGATCAGTAGCACCCTCCAGCGCCTTGAGACCCTAGCGGGTGAGTACTGCGCTCTATAAATGATTGATTGATTGACTATTATAGTCTGACTAACACTGGGAGTGGGTACACCATGCCAGGGGCACAGGCACCTGGGGGCAAGGGGTCTGGGAGGTATGCTGAGGGCCAGAGGATGAGACACCCAAGGGACTCCACTGACCAGGATACCATCTCCCAAGTCCTGGGAGCATACCAAAATTCCCAGGGCAGGATGGGCCAAATCATCACCATGTTTGGGGGAAATCAAAGACTGCAGAGGGAATAGCACCAGGAGTTCATGCAGCAGTGGCAGGCACATATTGTCACCATGGCCTCCATAGCAAGGGTGCTGAGGGGCATGACCAGCACCCTGCGTGGTTTAGCAACCCACCAATCAGGCCCCTTCCACTAGCAATGTGATATTGGTCACCTCTACATCAGGAGTAGACAGTGGAATGAAGGCCCTGCTAGGGGAAAACCAAGCCTCAGACACTCCTCCCTCTATAGCTGAAGAACCCCCCTGCAAATCTGGACGTCCATCTAGACATCTGGCTGGAGCAGATGCCAAGACCAAACACACTGCCAGGAAGTGAACCTCTCCTGATTGGTCACACTTGTGTGCCACTGATATACTCTGTTGACTGGACTGAGACAGTACTTCATTCTCCCTTGGTACAAGGACTCTGGACCTCTGTGGTCCAATGTTGTAGCAGCTACTCTGATCTATCCATCTACAATGAGTCCACTCAGCACTTGTTTGTTATGTTCTTCACATTAATTCTTCATCACAAAACCAAAATGCAAAATATATCACTTTTGAACCCAACTACTGTAAAGGTGTGTTTATTGGTCCAACAACATTTGTCCTTCTATACAACTGTTGTCTGCTAATACACCCCTGTTTCGAACTAGCAGTGTAATGGCCTTCAGACGGAGGCTCACTCAGCAGGACACACATGACAACAGTAATGTACCTTTAGAGATGTGAGAAAGTGAGATTGAAATACACAGTAACACCAGGCAATAGTCTGTTGCATCATCTGCAATTAGAGCAAGACAGAGAGTACCATGAGGATGGAAGGCAAGATGGCACATTAAGCACATATACAGGTAATTGACTGTGTCACTATTGTAGTATAACTCCTATTCATGGGCACCCAGATTGGACCTATACAGCACCAGGCTCTGGCTCTTCACATGATCCATTTAACAGGCTATCTGTCATGTACCCCTCTCACCACTGTACTCAATCACTATTGACTATGAACAATGTATATCTCAAGCCTTATTTAGCAGACCCACAGATGAAATCCACATCCAGTGGGTGGGAGGAGATGGGAATAAGAGAATGCAGGTAATCCAGCTCCAAACTGGTCAGTCAATTTGAGAAGACAATGTTGGAATCAGTTGCTAAAGTACATGTTAGAGGTGAACCACTAGTACTGTACACCTTACATTCTATCTGTCTGCTTCCACTACACCCACATAGGCATTGGACATCATTACACCATCCCATATGCCAAAGGTCAGGATGTGTAATGTCAGCTCACGAACAACCAAGACTTGAAAAGGCCCTCACCACATACCTGTATGTCACTGGAAGTACTGATTGATTAGCTCTGTCCTACAAACAGCTGCTTCTTCTTCCTCTGGCCCTTCATCACTTTCCATATCGCCATGTGCAGCCAAAAGTACAGCTGCCTCACGGTCATCAGCTAGCAATGGTATCGGACGCCTCGGGGCTAGACTGTGGAGCATTAAGCATGCTACGATGAATTCGCAAACCTTGTGGGGCGACTAGAAGAGGGCACCTACAGAATCGTGCCTTCAGGAGGACAAAGGTCAGTTCGATGACACGTGTTGTCCTCCAGTCGGCGTCATTGTAATAAAGTTTACCTGGTGTGGCTGGGTACCTCACAGGCGTTAAGCCAAGAAGGGTTTGGATAACCAGAGTCACCTGTGAACATAATGGTAGAACCAATCAAATTAAAGGGTCAACAAGTGGGCAGATAGTGATAACAGGTCACATTACGTATTTACACATTACAGTGCTTACTTACCAACCAGCCAGGCCCTCTCTGTGTGTAGTCGTATCATCATGTGTGGTACATTGCTGTTCCATATAATGTAGGAGTCATGCACTGAACCTGGAAACTTGGCTGTCACTTGTGGGATGTACTGGTCTGCCAGACACACCACTCTCACTTTAATAGAGTGGCAGTTCTTCCTGTTCCTATGCACTTGTTCATTGACAGTGGGAGTGACCAGGGAAACATCAGTGCCATCAATGATCCCTACCACATGAAGAATCTGTCCCGTCAGATAAAAGTCACCCTTCACATAGGCCATATCCACTCTTTGGGGAAGTCTGATGTAGTTCTTCAGGTGTTTTTCAAAACCACACAGTAATTCCCTCAACACCAGACTGAACATGGGCCTGGACATCCCTGCTGTTAAGACAACAGTATTCTGGAATGACCAGGAAGTGCAGCACTGAAAATACTTGAACAATGGGAGGAATGCAGTAGAGATTGTGATTGCCTGGCATCAGATCTGGCTCTAACTGTCTACATAGATCCATGATGGTTTGGCGATTCAGACATTAGGTCTGGGTGACATGCCTGTCTTCCATGGTTGCCAGGTCTACCAGTGGACAGTACACTGGCAGTTGTCTCATTTCCCTCATGGCAGGATATCTATGTATAGAGGAGAGGATGTAAAAAGAGGCATGCCGTAGGCACATGTCAGCAGCATATGGAATAGTAGCAGACACCTAAAATGTGTAGGGGATGTGTAAAACCGTGCTGACATAGTTTCATAGGTGTTCAATTGGATTACTACAGTTGTGAGAACTTACTTGGAATCAGATGAGGGTGTGAGGGTTGACATTAAAGGGTGGATAGTTGTAACATGTTGTGAAATGATATAGGATGATGTGTAATGCCAACAGGTATTGCCTAGCCTGGAGATGTTTACCTACAGTTGTGCTCGTTTGAATGTCTGTATGTAAGGGATATGATAACCGTTTCTCTCCCTCTCTCTACCTCTCTCCCTATTTCTGCACATCAGCATTTGCAGGTAAGGGAGATGGAGCACAGGTTAGAGATGGATGCTGCTGGCCATAGGACCTAGAGTGCTGCGACCACTGACAGTGAGGAACCTAGTGGTCCTGAGGGCAAGGGGAGTGCCATTGGGGAGACTGGATCTTCTGCATCATCATCTTTGAAATCCTCCTCCAGTGGACACTCCCAGGCGGTGGCAGACCCTTCTGGGACCACCCCAGCACCATCTTTGTCTGCCACCCCTCTTACCACCACCCTCCCTGTAACTCCCCACATAGCTGTCTGTGCCCACTCACCCAGGAGGGTGGGCATTGCCTGCAGGCACCACTGCCCCAGCCCAAATCAGCCCTGCTGCCCTCAGTGAGGCGGCTATTGACCTCCTGAGGTCAGTCTCTGTGGGTCATTCAATCATCCTGAATGCCATCCAGGGACTGGCAACTCAGATACAACAGAGCAATGCATTCCTGGAGGGCATTCACTGTGCACTGGCTGGCCTACAGAGATCCTTTCAGGCTCTGGCCTCCACACTGACGGCAGCCAGTCACCCTTTGTCTTCCGCCCCTCCATCTTCCTCTTCCCAGTCCCACAACCCTCTTCCCCATCCCAGCCAGAGCACAGAGACAGACAAGCATGCATCCACGACAACATCCAAGGGTTCAGCAGACAAACACCAGCACCACAAGACCCACCACTGGCATGCACACAAACAACACACACCTTTAGACACACCAACAGACACTACCTGCGCAGACTCCCCTGCCAAACCCACCTTCACACACACTACACCTGACACACCTGCAGACACCACACCGACATTCCCCAATACAGCCATGACACCTAACCTACCCACAGTCAGCACAATAGCAGACCCACAGACATCTACCAAAGTCACCACATCAGCAGATACCAAAGACACACCCACATGTAGCACATACACCATACCTGCAGTCACCACCGGAACAGTCACCCACACAGCATGGCATTACCAAACTCCTCCACCCCCTCTCCCCACAAGACACATAAATGACCACACTCATCTACCCAACAGACACCCAGCACACACAAGCATTCCTTGCACACACATGCACCCAACACATCCACAAATACACCTCCTACAAGCACTCCATCTCCCTCCACTCCCAAACCCTTTTTCTATGACGTCCCCATGTGTTTAAGAAGTTTTTCCACTCGGATTTGAAAGTTTTCTCTACTCTCCTCCCACCCCGTGTCACCCCCAAAAGATCAGTTTCCTTCCCCAAGTCTACCCCTACCACCTCCATGCCCTCCCCTGCCCCCTGCTACTACCCATGCCCCTCCCCGCCAAGATGTCCACCCTTCAAAAGTGTTCCCAGCCCTCCTCTAAGCCATGTACAAATCCCCCCTCCCAAGCCCAAGACCAAAGACCCCCTCCTAAACCCAAACCCTCCCTCCACCCCCAATCCCTAAGGTGCCTGCCTGCTCCCTTGATGCCCCTACCCGTGAAGGTTGATTAGCAGTCAGGAGTCAAGTAGGGGCACTCTAATATGCCATCTGTGCATTGTGACAATCTTATTTGGACTGGCCTAAGGGCTATGTATAATTGTATATAGTTATTTATTAAAAAAAATATATATTTTTACTATACATACATCTGGAACGCCCAGTATTTGTTCCCAAAGTTACATCTTTGTCTTACCTTTCATACCTAATGGCTATTATGGCCTTGCCTGCTTTCGTTTGCGTGTGAGTGTATTTTGTGTGTTGTGGTTGTGCTATCAGTTGTGTCTGGGATGCTTGTGTGGATGTGTGCTTCGCATTTGTCCCGCCATGATGGTTGGGTATCGTGTGTTGTGCATGTGTGCATTTGGAACTTCCATTTATGTTGATTTTGTGTGTATTGTTGGTTAAGGCATTTGTTATTTGGTATGTGGCATGCCCTTGTGTAGTTGTACTGTGTGCGTGCATGTGTGTGGTGATTGGTATGCCCGAACCCTTGGTGTGATGTGTTTGCCTGGTGTGATGTGTAGCTTATTGAATAACTGTGTAATTGTGTGTATTGGTACCATGGTGTTGTTACTTTGTGTTTGTATATATTGTCATGTGGTGTGCGTTGTGGAGTGTTGACAGTGCATATGTGGTTGTTGTGTAGTTGTGTACTTAGCTGGTGCTGTGCTGTGTGCCTATGGCTCAGTGTGTGTTTTGGTAGTGTGTGTTTGCCGTAGTGTGTGTACTGAGGCTGTGCATTTGTGTATGCGGCTGTGTGTGAATGTGCATGTTAGTGTAGAAGTACGTGTATGTGTCGCCATCGCCACTCATACCAGATGTGTATGTTGTATGTGCGTTGCGACCTTGTCATTTTGCGACAGTGAAAGGTAAGTGTGTGTACTGATGATTGCTGCCATTGTCGCTGGTTCTGGAGTCGTTGGGCAAGCAAGAGCAGCAGGAAGACATTTAGTTCAGGTTCCATGGTGGCTCCAGATGGGTATGGCTTCCTAAAGGTGAGTGTCTCCATTTATACTGTTGGTGTCTGCCAGGGATTGGAGGTGTGCAATTTTGCAATCTCCGTCAGCTTGATGGTGCCTCTCGCAGTCCGTGGTGGCCTGAGCGCACTGGTGGTGCCTGGTGACTTGGCTGTATTCTGTAGTGTAGATCTCCATGGACATAATTTGGCAGTCTTCTCTACCAGCCTGTTGGGAGTATGACTGTCACTGCCAACATGGTGGTCTTGGAACGACCAAACTCGCAATGACCACCCTTGGGTTTGCTTCCATTTTGCATTAGTTTTGAAAATGCTTCAGCCAGGTAGGAACAAAGACAGGTTTTACTGCCCACGCCATTCAAGGCAGCAAAACTGCTGTCTCCTGGGGGTGGGTCCCACAGAAGGCTCAGGGAGGGGGTCTGTGTGGCCCTCTCCGCTTGTTAGGACATTTCAGCCCCAGAGTTGGGAGTACCTGGGGCCTATAATGGGTCAGGGAAGAGGGTCACATGAGCACCTCCACCAAAATTAAACAATGCAACCCCATGCTGTTTTGTTTTGGTTCCTTGGGTTAATCAGAATGCTTAGATTTTTTAATTGGTGCTCTTTCGACACTCTCGAGAAACTCCTGTGGACCAACTGAATGGAAGTCCTTGTAGCAGCACAGCAATCCTCCTTCCTGGCAGAGTATCTACAGGTACTGGTGTCTGAGGTCCTTCTTTTATACATTGGGGTCCTGATTCTGGAAGGTGGACAAAGCTTCTAGACTGCACCTTTGAAGTACATGGAATTCCCTGTCTCCCTTGTCCTGACTTGAAGCTGGTTGAAGTCACAGTGCAGGGTTGTTTGGCCCTTTATGTGGAGACAAGACACAGCCTATTCAGTTGTAAGTGAGGCTGTGCCCAGGTCCTCCCTCCCATCCTGCCAGTGATGGCCCCTCCAGTCACACCTAAGCTCCCAGTGTGTGTGGCTGTCCAGGAGGTATACACAAAGCCCAACTGCCACCTACATCTACAGTAGTCATGTGACATGGGTCAAGCTACAGGCACAAATAAGGCTAACGGCAGAAAAATGCCAACTTTTGAAAAGTGACATTTTCAACATAGTAATTTAAGATCTGACTTCATTTTAAGTTAGGACTTCACATTCCAATTCCAGAGACACCAAACTTGAACTCAATATCTCTTCCCATTTGAAAATTACACTTATAAAATATAATAATAAGGCAATGCCAATATCATCTTCTCGGAGAAATAGGCCTCAAAGCAGTGAAAAATTAATTTGGGAGTTTATCACTTGCAGGTCATATAAAACTTATAAGTACATGATTAACATCTTATTTTATCACACAGCAGCCCGTCCTATGGGCTACCTAGGGATTACCTTATGGGTGAATTATATGTGATTAAATAGGAGTTTAAGGCTTGGGAAGGGGGTGGTTAATACCAAGTCGACATGAAATGCACACACATGCTCTGCAATAGCGGTCATGTGATATGTTTATAGGGCCACTTGTGGCATTTAATTTACAGGTCCTTGGTACACATAATGCAGTTTACTAAGGATTATGAGTAAATTAAACATGCCAACTGGGTAGAAACCAATGTTACCATGTTTCTGTTTTTCCCAAATTGAGACTTAGAGGAGTGAGTTTCAAGCATGTTGTGAAGATTGTGCATTCAGTTAAATTAATGAAAGAATCAACAAATGAAAATTATTAGTACCTTTACACAAAGGCATTTGGAGTATGTAAAGTATGTCTCTCTAGTACTAAATTACTTTCTGTTTCATGCCCCAAAACAACTAAAATGGAAATAAAATAATATTAAGAGAATATTCATATACAGTTAGCATAAATAGAAAACAACTATAACTTGTGACACTTTTTACTGTACCAAAAAATGTTTCAGAACTTAAATCCTTCTTTATTTTAAAGAAATAACCAGTTAGCTCCCTCTGTACAAACAACGGCTTCCAACCCCATATTGGAGCCAGAGAACAACCTATCATTTGAAAATTATGAAGCTATGGAGTCTCCCAAAATTAGACATGGAGGCTTGTCTCAGTAGGCTAATGTGTGGTGCTAGTGACATTTACATCTTGGTTGGGACCCCGTGCAGCTCAGGGATTTATTACATGCTTCAATTTGACTTCTAGTAACCCAGTATTGTACATACATTCGTACAATCCAACTACATAATTACAACACACCGGTTTCCCAGCAGCTGATCTGCCTTAACAAGGTTTTTGTGATGTGCACACAATCTTCAACACTTCCTACACTCGTTTAGGGAAAAGGTTGCAGTGTGGTGTGAGGTAAGCTGCCTGACAATGCCCCGGTCAGTTTATCCATTGAGGACTTCCAGTGGAGGTCGAGATACCAGCCGAAATAACCCTTAAATACCCTCAAATTAAGATGTTAATATGCTTGTTTGCATCTGGAAGCCTTGGAGGGGTACACTCTGGGGGTCATTCTGACCCCGGCGGGCGGCGGGAGCCGCCCACCTGGAGGGAACCGCCGAATGACCGCACAGCGGTCAAAAGACCGCGGCGGGCATTCTGGCTTTCCCGCTGGGCCGGCGGGCGACCGCCAGAAGGCCGCCCGCCGGCCCAGCGGGAAACCCCCCTCAACAATGAAGCCGGCTCCGAACGGAGCTGGCGGAGTTGTAGGGGTGCGACGGGTGCAGTGGCACCTGTCGCGATTTTCAATGTCTGCAAAGCAGACACTGAAAATCATTATGGGGCCCTGTTAGGGGGCCCCTGCACTGCCCATGCCAGCGGCATGGGCAGTGCAGGGGTCCCCAGGGGCCCCACGACACCCATTCCCGCCATCCTGTTCCTGGCGGTAAAAACCGCCAGGAACAGGATGGCGGGAAGGGGGTCGGAATCCCCATGGAGGCGCTGCAAGCAGTGCCGCCATGCAGGATTCCCTGGGCAAAACTACAATATACACATTAATGGCATATCTCAAAGCACATAATAGTGACATCATTAAATCAACAAAATACAATTTTAACAACCAGTTGCAGAGCTGGCCCTTCCTTATCTCTGACATGAATTGGGACTTGCATTTGTGGGAACAGGCTAACACATGCGGGGGAAACAAAAGAAGGGCACAAGTAATTTGGAAAAATCATCTAACTAGGGCAACTCTCTACAGAAATATGTTGGTGTAAGTATCTGAGCTGAAAAAAAACCAAGAAACCAACATTTAATTATACCTCTCTCCATGGGACAGCAGACAGGAATATTTCATCAGATAGAACATTCTCCTTCTCCTGACATCAGTAGACAGCAGTATCAGGACAATGCAGAACACAGGCTGCAAATAGGACAGATCAGCAGTTCAGAATTAATTGGACATATAAGTATTGAACAGCATAAAGATATGGGGGAAATTAAGACTAAGAGGAAACTCTTCAGAAGACTTGGAGAATACGTGAGGTGACAGCAGCAGACTTAAGACAGGAATAGAAGGACTCTTGCTGAGGTCAAGACAGATTAACTCAAAGTTTCAAAGTCTCCCACTAATTAGAAATATCCATGTTCCTCTTGTATGGTCCTTCAGGTGGGCTCATATTATGCACAACATTCGGCATCCAATGGTATCAACGGCACCACCAAATTTGCAATGATTCCAGATTTTCTCAGCAAAAGTGCATTGTCATTTCAATCACAAAATTACCTAAGCATTTCTCACCTACAATTATTAAAGTTTCCTGTCTTGTTTGCTTGCTAGAACAAATATTGTTACATAGTTAACACTGAAACATGTTTTTCACCTTCAATATAATAGGACATTTAATATCAGTTTAGCAACCTGGGGAAAGAATTCAGGTCAGAGGGAACAGAATAAGTAAGTGATTTTCCTCTACTGTTGCAAGACAAATCTCTCAGGCCTAGTCAAGTGAAGAAAACCTAAAAGCACATTAATACAAATAATACACATCAATCCTATTGCGCACCTCACAATTGTAATCAAATATACAAAGCAAATTATTTTACTGCAAAGCATATTGACAACATTATTAGAAAACAATTCAAAAGTGCATTTATTTTTCTGCACACGTGTAACTCATGGTAATAAAAATCACTTAATTCAACATAAGTTTGATTAATTCACATTCATTTAATACTCCACTTCTAAATGTAACTAGTAAATTATTTTTACATTATTTCATCTCAGTAACTTACTCAAATATAAATGTACAATGTCTTTCATGCTAAACACGATGTCAAAATATGAATGGCAGCCACATTGACCACCTCAATTCCATCATGCACATTTTACCTTTCCCCGTTTATTTCTCTGTTAGACTTTTAAGAGAAGGTTATTAAGTTGCCATATGCTAACTTCTATATCAGTAATATATTAGTAAAATTAGATCTCTGTCAGCCCCTCCTCTGACAGCAATTTAAGCCTTCACAAAAGAACTTTCCTCATTTACAATGGGATAAATCAAAACCCTGTAGTTTGATAATGCATAGGTTTAGGTCAATTTTCTTCATTGTCTGATAATATCTGTTTCTCATATTCTCCATTTCCATTTTGTCCCTCCTCTGTTTATTCTTTACTCTTTGTCTTTTCCAAAAATTGCACTGTGCCACAATCAATAAAGGTTTCAGGATCATTCTCGTTAATTAATTTCCTACCTTAGAGCATCCTTCACCTATTGTCTCCCAAATGTTCACCTGTTTCAGGTCATTCAAGTCATGTGTCAGACGTGTCAGATTAGAAAGGTATTTCCTTATCTTCTCACTGTTATCTGGTATGTAGGTGCAGCAGTGCTGTGACTTTAAAACCCGGCAGACTCAGTCTTCCTTTGCTAAAAGGATGTCCAATGCAAGATGATTCCAGAAAACCATAGACCTTACTGCAACTATTTCCATATCCATTAGGAGCATCGCACTTGAAAAATTAGTCAACATCTTATCTAAAATTGTTCAGGGGTGGCTCCTCCATTGGGGCGGAGGAGCGTCGCACCCCCGCCAGCAACAGCAGCTGCAAAACCTTTAAAAGAGAGCAATACTAAACTTTGTTTGTTATCATTTGTTATCGCTTTCTTTTAAAGGGGCGCGGCCATGGGGGTGACGAGCAGTGAAGGGGAGTCTATGTTTGTTTGGTGGGCCATCTCGGGCTGGCCAAGCACACATGTGCAGTAGGGTCTCTCCAGCCTGGCACTGTGTTCCTGGGTTGGAAAGAGCATGCACAGTCTCCCAGTCTGCCTGGGAGTGCCCTGGCTGGCACCTGTGCCTTCAGTGATGGAGACAGAGGAGTGGAGCGGAGCTCGGGGTTAAGATAAGTGTTTTTTTTTTAATTTATTTTAATTTCCCCTGCCCTATCCCCTGCATGCCGTCCCTTCATTTTGTCATGAGCCACTCCTGCAATCATTGATAACTTCCTTATCTTTATGTCATTCAAGATCACACCCACTGATGGAATAAGAGCTTCAAAAATATTTTCTGAACCATTCACTCATATTTTAAATCTCATTTAACGTCTCTCAAGCCCTGCTGGATTGTCAATGTTGTCCACTTGGTAGATTTTGGAAAAAAACACTCAAATAGCTTATGCTATACCAACCTTTTGGTAACTTGTAATAAGCGTTCTTACCCCAGATGTAATATATGCCAGGCACAGCGGGGTCTTGTCCATTTAGCGGAACATCCCATACACTCTTCCCTACATGTTGCCAATCTAAAGCTAAGCAACTGTGTCTATCCAGTGTTTTGAGAATTAATTTATTTCTGGAAACTATACCCTTGTCTATTTGTCTTTCATTGCTTTTCTTCTGTCATCAACATGAGTAATGAACTCCTTTTCTACCTGTGTGGGAAGACATGCTAAATTATTTTTGTTGTGCACATGCTGTGCCAAATGATAGTGTAGGTTCAAATAACCCCCTACTACATCTATGTTCTTAGTCTTTGCAATGCTGCTCAAATGCTGATTAATGGAAACAAAAGAGAAAACTAAATCGAATTTAGAACAGAAGTACTGAATGTACTCTTGATTGTACAAATGGTTTAATAATAAACTTCAACTCTTGCCAAACATCAGTGGTAAGCTGTGATAGGTGATCACTTCTTGTACAGATGAAGACATTTGTGTACACACATAACAATCATGCACATTCATTGTGTCCACATACTCACACAGCAAATTACAATAAACATTGAAAGATACATCTCCCTTTTTGTCATCTAAATGAGGTGATCCCTCATCCTTATAAAACTTATCTTGCTTAGATGTTGTAATTCTCTGCACTGGAGTTGCTGTACATTGCATCTCTCCTTTCATTGAAAAACTAATTCCTGTAATCAATAAACTGGACAAAGTCATACACACCATAACCAAACCAATGCACACATAGTTACATTTACTGCCTTTATACTGTCCTGAGTTCATGGCTTCTGTAGAATCAGAGGAGAAAAGAAAAAAAACATATAAAAGCAAAAGAAAGCAAAAATTCAAATCCAAAATGTTTTCTTTCAAAGTCTTTTGCACTATTTACAGCAGTTCTTGATCTTCAAAAAACATTCTTCAAATTAAACTAAAAGCTCTCAAAATAGTTAAAATATTGATTTTCAATTGTACACAGTCTGATGATCACGTATGGTCCTTCCAGAGTGTAATGTCTTTGTTGATCAATTGGCAAGGTTTTTCAAAATTCAGTTCAAAATCGATTTCAAATTCCAGAATGTTTAGCTGAATTCTCACAGTCAAAACAAAAGGCCATAAACTTGCTCTCCCATTAATTTGTGAAAGGATAGATCCATTCAGGTCAAGAGTATCTGTGACTTGGCACTCCTTTGCTTTTTGTTCTCCTTACAGCACCATCTTCGTCTTCATTCTGATTTGACTCTTCATCTGCTTCGGTTATAGCTGGGAGTTTATCAGCAACCAGTTCAGGTGCAGCTGCAGGCCTTTTATCTCCTTTCACAGTGCTCTTTTCAGGTGCAACTGTATTCATAATATTTTTTGTGCTGGGAGGTGTCAGTTGGCTTTGATTTTGCTCACTTGCACTTTTGTCTGCATTCAGGCTGCTTGTACTGCATGATTTCTGTTTCAGCTAGTAGTTCTATTCCCACAACTTAGTCGAGTAGCACCCCCCTTCATCAGCATTCACTCTAGCAGGATCAGACTCTTTGCTTTCAAGAGGACACAGAACTTTGTGTTTGTGGCTTGCATGAAGCCAGTTTGGAAGACCTGCACACATCACAGCTGTTGGTGTCACCAAGATAACTTGGAACAGTCCTTTCCACCTTGGCTCTATGCAAGTCTTTCTTACATGTTTATTTATATCAGTCCAATATAAAGCTTTCAAGCTACGACACTGTTTGAACTGTTGCTGCTTCAACCTGATGAGACAAAGAGCGAACCACAACGGCCAGACATTTGTAATAATCCAGCACTAAGTCATCTGTTATGTTCACAAGTGCATTTTCAGGTACTGCTGGTAACCTCATGGCACCCTCCCATAAGAATCTTGTGGGGAGACAGTCCTGTCTTCCTATAAAGGGTGCTATGCATGCTCATCAAGACAAGTGGCAATGCGTCAGGCCAGTTAATGTTGTAGAGGCACAAACCTTTACCAATCAAGCTTTCAGTGTTCAATTCATTTGCTCCACCAGTCCAGATGCCCCTGATCTGTAACTGCAGTGCAATTTATGCTCATTATTCAGTACTGCACACAACAATTTCATGATCTCATTATTAAAAATGAGTTCCTCAATTTGAATCCAAAGAAGTTGGGAACCCAAACCTTGGTATCAGTTCCCTGAGCAGCAGCTTAGCTGCAATAAGACTGTTATTCCTTCATGGTGGATGAGCCTCAATCCAGTGGGAAAACACGCACACAACAACCAAAACATACTTCAATCCATTACAAGCAGGCATCTGAACAAAAATCAAGTTGCATTCTGTTAAAAGTGCCTCCCTTCAAACTAACCACTATGTGTTTTCCTTTATTCATTTATTGACGTGTGACACATCTTTGACAAACTGCTTCTGCAATCAATCTAAATCCGAGATTGTGTCATGTCTCTTTGAATGTGCGAATCATTGCATCTCTACCAAGATGAACCTCACCATGATAACATCTTGCATCGAGTTCAACAAACAATTTTGCAACACAACATTCTCTTCATTTGAAATGTAGACATCATTATCCTCTCTTTGAACATAACCTGCTTTTGTCCAACCTCTCGGCTCCTCCTCTGCTGTCTCTTCCTGCAATCTCTTAATTTCATGCCAACTATCAAACATTGACATACAAATCATTGATTTGTCTCACCAGTGTTACTTCCACCGCCCCACTCTTCATTGAATGTGACCTAATGGAGTGCACAATATCTGGTAATATGGTCAGCATAGGCATTACCCAATTATATGTAAGCATTTGACTTTTGATGGGCTGTGCACTTCACAACCGCAATCTTCTCAGGTAACTGCAAAACATTTACCAAATTTCAAATGGATGATCCTGATGAGGTCATAAAATCTCTCTGGTGCCATAACTGCCTGAAGTCATGCACAACACCAAGGGACAGATTTACTAAAAAGTGGTGCAGCACGGTGCTGTGCCAAAATTGTCAGCGCCGTGCTGTGTCACTTTAGAAATGCAGGGATGTTCTGGATTTAGTAGAATATGGTGCACCCTGCGTTTCCCCCATCTGCTAGCGCTAAATTGAGCTGCCTAGTGCCAACGCATGGTTTTCATGGTGGTAAGTATGCCATGAAAACCATGGCGGTACGCAGGGTCATAATCCTGCAGGCGGGCAAGTGATGGCCACCGAGCTAGAGAGTGAAGTCTCCCGACCGGCGGTCGTTACCGCTGTGGAGGTTTGGTGGGGTACATTGGCGGTTTGGCTATAATAACCCCCTTAGTGTTTTTTACAGCATAGAAACGAATAGCGCCAATCTGGTCATCTAATTGACTGGGGTTGCATGATGTGAGGGATGTGATGGGTTGCTCCAAATATCCTTCCCCGCCTTAGAAGAACAATGTGGCAGCCATCCCCCTTCCTGCTCACCCATCGGCTGAGGCATATCACCTTCCCCAGGCACATCCTTTGTGTTCAGCCCAGGCCACTTCACACGCTGTTCACGGCAGCCGGCCAGGCTGCCAGAAGCTGGCCAATCAGAGAAAGGCACTACAGAGCTGAAGTTGGCAACTTTTCAGGTAGAGTTTAAAACTCTTTACCGGAACTAGTTTTATCAAATCCAATAATTGTAAGTTGTGGGATTTGTTATAACAATTAATTTGATACCAAGCTCCAGGTATCTGACACTTAGGAGGATTTGTTAATTAAAATAAAGTCTCCCCATTTTAGCTTCTGGAGGCCTTTCACTACAGTGAGGGAAAACAAATTTGGCTATTTTACCTCACCAGGGCTTATAAAACAATTTTTATAAGGTCCCTGGTCATAGTTACATGGCATCTAACCCTAGGGGCACATAGGTCACACCTTAGGGGTAACATATATGTAAAAATAAGGTAGTTTAAGATATTGGAAGTACTTTTAAATCCAAAGTCGAATTTAGATGTAACTTTAGTTTCAAAGCAGCCAGCAAGGCAGGCCTGCCTTTAAAATTACACTGGGCACCTCAGCAGTACACCTAGGGGTTCACTACCTATGCAGGGGTCCCTAAACCTATATGCCCTACTATATACTAGGGACTTATAGGTAGGTTGATACAGCCAATTTTAATTAGTCTAATTTGCATATCCACTTTACACAGAGCACTGGCCCTGGGACTAGTAAGCAGTAACCAGGGCACTGACAAGAGTCAGTAACCGCCAGTATCTGTCCTAAAGGTTTGGGGGTGACCATGGCAAAAAGGAGGGCTTTCCTACACTGATGATCCCATTGAACATGGTGGACATGTCACATTAATCAGGGGACCTACTCTATTATGTGTCTCGTTCGAACCAAAAGAATCCGTAGAGGTCATGGCTGGCACCACAGTGCTCCGTTTCTCCATTTCTGCATTGGTTCCAAAAGGAGAATTCATTGCTGATACCGAATTTGGAATCTGTGAATCACTCTCATTATTACCCAGAGCATACAATGGGACTACTGGACCTACTGACACAGGAACTTTCAATGCATCTGGTCCTGACAAATTTGTTTGACTTGGCAAAAACATTAGTCCTTTACTGTGGGCAATCAGTACTGTACCAAAAGCTTGATTTGACTGATTCAGGGAAACATTCTGTGGTGTCGTGCCTGGGGAATACATAGGAATTTCTAGTCTCTGGTTCACAATCTGTGCATGTGTCTGTACATTAGACATGGACTCAAATTGAGTCATTCCAGCATTCTGAATTGTCTGTGGTATACCTGGAACTGTGACATTCTGAGCTGGATTAAGAATTGAAACTGTCGGGAAAACTACTGGTACTTGTGCAACATTAGCAGTAGGCGAATTTGAGGTCATCTCAATCTGGATTTATGTGACTGGAACTGTGGCCATATTGGGGACTACATTCTGATTTACTGATTCAAATGCATTGTACAGTGGGGGCTATTCTGCAACAACTGAGTTATAAATTCATCACTTTCGGTGTCCCATACCTTTTTATTTTCACCTAACTTCTGTTCTGAATCTGCTCGTCACAATCTCTGCTCCTCATCCCATCTAGCTTCCGCTAACAATTTGTCTGCTTTCCTCATTCTTTTTTCAAAATTCTGATACTCTTTCTTCCTCGCAACTAACTCCCTAATAGCAAGTGCTTCAAATTGTGCAGGTCAAGGAAAAGGGTTTTATTCATACAACACCCTCCTCAGATTCTCTAATACTCTTAAATTAAAAGTTCCATAACAGGGAAAAGCTAAGGTACCCTCCTTCTCAGTTATTTTACACCAATTTACCCAAAGACATACTGAAACTCCTCTCTCCTCCATTACTTCAAATGCTGGTGTACACTCAGGAGTAGATTCACCATCTCTAACTGGAATAAAAATATCACCTCTCAATGCACTCCTTAAAGCTGTGAAAAACTTCATTTTACACAGAATTAACTTAAAAACACAAATTCTACAAAACCAGGAAGTAATTTTCAATACCACAATTCTTTTCACAATTGGTTCTCAATCTATAGCAGTGCAGTCTTGTCCTCCAATTCGTATGCAGCTTTTCTCACCAACGGACTTATCCCAGTGCGGACCAAATGACGTCCCACTCACGTCACTCAGCGGATGCGACTCACTACAGAGCTGTCTCCTGCACCTCTCACATAAACTTCTAAATTCAAATATTTCAAGCACAAAAACCAAACCTGTCTGCTCACTACAGGTATGACTCAAACACTTAGAAAGCTGTACCGATCTTTCAACTGTAGCCTTTCGCGCTAACAGCTACTCTTCCAGCCATGGCTTTCTCACCTGTGCAAGTAAGATTTGACCCGGAAATTTCACTCAGATTGATACGGATTCTCCTGGTGCACTCAAGGGACCTATTGGAATTGTTGAGAGTGCTCAATCGACTAACACCTGACTGCAGACAATAAATGAATCAAGTGTCTCCATATACTTGTACAATACTCCAGAGTCTTAGGCCTCGTAGGACCCATCAACAACAACAAACATGTGGACAATTTTTTAGCACAGAGTGCAACCATCACTTGGAGTACACCAACTCCCCACTCTCTGACTTGGAGTACGCAAACTACCTACTCAATTATTGGAGTATGCAAACTCCTTACTCACTTCATATACCACACTTCACCGTGATTCAGCTAAAATCATTGCAAGTGCAAACCCCACTCAAACTCATACCATACACTTTAACACAACGTTGGAATTTTATAAACCCTTACACTACACCAAAACAACTCACAAAGTGGGTAAATTCTGAAACTCCTCCTCACAAGACATAACCATAACTCTGCTACCAAAAACTGCTGGCGCGCTTGCGGAGGGCTTCTTCCATCCTCGGGTTTAGAAACTGCAGGCACTCTGGTGAGCCATCATCATTATTCCCACCAATAAATGTTGATTAGATCTTTGGAATTGGTGAAGTGTATAGCAGTTATAATAATTGAATCACAAATCAGTGACATAAAACCCTAAACAATTCTGGACGTCACAAACAATTTAACACTAAATCAAATTCCAAACTGAATAACGTTTTAAAGCTTTATTAGAATCCCAGAATCAATGACACATAAATGGTGAGCAAAACTAAGTTATAAACATATACAAAAAACATTGGCTGACCAAAATATCTAAAGAGATTTAACCTACTAAACATCAATACTGTTAAACACTCTAAAAGAATAACATAGATCAACAAAACCACAATACACATTAATATCAGATTTCAAAGCAGATAATGGTGAGATCAGTAAATCATACAAATGAAATTTCAACAGTCAATTGAAGTGCTGGGCCATCCTTATCTCTAACATGAATTAGTACTTGCATGTGGGGAATGGACTAACACATGAGGGCAAAAGCGAAAGAAAGACAAAAATTATTTGGAAAAATCATCTAAGTAGGCCAACTCACTATACAAATATGCTGGTGTAAGTATCTAAGCTGAAAAGGAAACAAGAAACTAACGTTCAATCATACCCCTCCTCATGGGACAGCAGACAGGAATACATTATCAGATAGAACGTTCATCTTCTCCTGATGTCAGTAGAGAGCAGCATCAGGACAGTGCTGAACACGGGCTGCACATAGGACAGATCAGCAGTTCAGAATTTACAGTGTAAAAATACACACACAGACACTGCAGTGGCAGGTCTGAGACATTACAGGGTTACTTGTGTGGGTGGCACAACCAGTGCTGCAGGTCCACTAGTAACAATTGATTTACAGGCCCTGGGCACCTCTAGTGCACTTTACTAGGGACTTAACAGTAAAACAAATATGCCAATCATGGAGAACCAATTACATACACATTTTAAACAGGAGCACTTGCACTTTAGCACTGGTTAGCAGTGGTAAAGTGCCCAGAGTAATAAAAACAGCAAAATCAGAGTCCAGCACACATCAATAACCTGGGGAACAGAGGCAAAAAGTTAAAGGAGACCACGCCAAGGATGAAAAGTCTAACAAGAATAAATTTGGCATATTACTACTAAACAGCATAAACAAATGGGCAATTAAGACAAAGAGGAAACTCTTCAGAAGACAGGAGGTGACAGCAGCAGACTTAAGACAGAAATAGACGGATTCTGGTAGAGTTCTAGATTGACTAACTCAAAGTTTCAAAGTCTTCTACTAATTAGAAATATTGATGGTCCTCTTGATTGGTCTTTCAGGTGGGCTCATCTTACGCACAAGATTCGGTGTTCAATGGTTACTGATGGCACCATCAAGTTTGCAACTATTCCAGATTTTCTCAGCAAAAGAGCATTGCCATTTCAATGATTTCATACAGTTTTGCCAAAATATTACCTTTTCTAGTTGTTTGTCACTTCAGAATTCTTTCTCATGACACACAAACTGAACTAAGAATTTCTTACATACAATTATTAGAGTTTACTGTCTTGTCCAACAGCTAGAACAAATATTGTTACATAGTTAACATAGGAACACGGTCTTCGTCTTCAATGCAATAGGACAGTCAACATCACGTTAGCAACCTAGGGAAAGAATTCAGGTCATCTGGAACAGAATAAGCAAGTAATTTTCCTCAACTGCTGCAAGATTAATCTCTCAGGCCTATTCAAGCTAAGAAAATCTCAATGCACATTAATACAATTAATACACATCATTAATATTGTGCAACTTACAATTGTAATCAAATATGGAAAGCTAAATATTTTACAGCAAAGTTTATTTACGACATTATTAGAACACAACATTATTAGAACACAATTTAAATATGCATTTCTTTTTATGCACATGTGTAATTCTTTTTAAAAAATCACTTAATTCAACAAATTGATTAATTCATATTCATTTAATGCTTAACTTCTGGTATTCATCTAGTGAATTACTTTTTGCATTAGTTCATGTCAGTAACTTACTCAAATATAAATGCACAATGTCTTTCATGTTAAATGTGATGTCAAAATACAAATGGCAGCCATGTTGTCCACCATAATTCAATCCTGCACATTTTACATTTCTTTCTCTGTTATACTTTTAAGTAAAGGGTTGTAAGTTGCCAAATGCCAGCTTCTATACCACAAATGTATTAGTAAAATGTGATCTCTATCACCCCTGCTGCAACAAGCTATCCAATGTGAAGTTGAATGTAACTTAAAACTGAATTATTGTTATGGCTGACAATCGGTTTAGACAAAATCTTTTAATTTATTTTCCCATTCCCTTGCCCTTCTCCCATTTTTGTATATCAAAATGACGTAACTGCCACAAAATAGTCAAAGCTGTTGCAGATTCTATAGAGAGATGACCCATCAAATAAGTTCAGAGCCTGAACCAATCACATATCTCCCTGCTGTTGACACTGGTGGATTATATGTGTAAAGTTTGCTGACAATAAAAAAGTTGTGAGAACGTAACCAGTATTTAAATTATCTTACTTTGTGCTATTTAGTCTGAATCTGCACTTGTACAAAGCAATTCTTCACTCTGTTGTCATCGGACAACCAACACAACAACAGCTTTGACCTCTTGTGTAATGTGAGAAGGGCCACCCTCCATCAGTCATCTAGAAGTCATCTGAACACAAGAAACAGCAGTATGCAGGCCAAATCTGATCGCATTCATAGGCCGGGGAGAAACATTTGTAATTTCCTTCTCTGAAATTTGCCGAAATGCCAACAAAATTATGGAAAATTGCACGTGAAGTGCTAGTTTGGTGTTGTGTACTATTTTAGGTCAAAATGCATCCATGTTCATTTTTATCATGAGGACACATTTCAAACTAAAAAATATGGCACACAATTGTGCATGATGCAAACAAAAGCAACTCATGCTTGGTTTTTTAAAATTATTCCTGTGCTCCTGCTTTAGGATTTTTAACTAAATTAACCCTCAATTACTTGGTGAGCCGTAATCTTAGGCGTTTCACATAATCAAATTGAAATGCTATATATTATGTGAGATTACGCCAGTACAAAGGAAATCTTGGATTCCAGTTAACCCCTCACTTTAAACAGAAGGTTCTAGAATTCAACAGGCCTTAATGACTCATATATGAAGTTAGGGCGGTTTGTTTCGAGGTAGAGGGAGCTGAATTGTGGCTGATAGTCATGCCACTGCTGCAGCTCACGAAAGTCTTGTATTCCTTCTGCTACAGCCCTAGTTTTCTCTAATTGCCTATGAGAGACAATACTCCAGGCAGGATCACATTTCATTCCCAATGTCTACTTATGTTTACACCACTTAATCCTCTGGTATTCAGGAGTCTCACAGCAGCCAATCTCATTTGGCTCTCCATGTGAAACAGTTCCATATTATGTTGGCAAGTATGTTTTGGCAGAAGCAGACTTGCACCTCGATCTGTATAGAACTTGATTCACAAGACCTGCTACAAGGTCACAAGCAGATCCCCAAGAAGCAAAAGTGGAAAGCAGGCTGTTCTCACAGCCACTCTTCGAGGACTGCTACTGCACAATTACAGAGTACCACCTTAATAAATGGCCAATTGCTTGCTGGCAATAAATACAACTGGGGCCTCCTACTCCTGTCCAGAACTTGTATGTCCCCTTGCTAGTTTGGGAATCAGTTGTGTTTACTGTTGCAGGCTTCCAGGCAGGAACCTGAGTTTGAAGCAGAGTTCACAGCAAAAAGCTTGTTTTCTTAAAACAAAACCGTAATTGAAGATAGAATTTCATATTCTCTCCTCTATCAACTAATGCCTAATACTATTGAGACACGCTTGAAGCCCCGACTCCTTTGCTAGAGGATATCACTTTTCCTCTCAAGGAGGTACCAAAATACTATGCCTCAAGGTTGAATATTGCAGCTGTTTATTGTAGGAGTACTAGTAAATCATATGTCCTATGAATCAATATGAAGAAAAAACTTAGAACATAAACACCTCTTCAATGTTTGTTGGTGAGTTTCCTTTTGTGTGGCTGTGTGTTTTATTGTAGATGGGCAAAAGGGAGAAACCAAAAGTGAGTAAATGAATGGATAAATGGATGTCCCATGCACTCATATACTCCTCATCCAGACACTTTTATAGTCTTACCTGCACTCACATGTTTACTCTTTTGTGCATTCCTGCAGCTACAACTCACCCATCTACATTACAACAAACAAACTCATCAATCAATGAAGATAAATTTCCACTTATAAGCCAGAGCTATTGCTTTACCACTGCACATACCAAACAAAGCATATACCATATTAAAAAAACATTCAGAAACGGGTTACGTCATTTATTGTTAGTCGTTAGTTGTTAGACCTGTCGACCTTAGGGTAGTCTTCCCTCAAACATTTTGCCTTACTCCTCCATTGTTTTACAAGCCTCAGTTTCTGTTCGTCTTAGGGCTCTGTGCACTTTACCACTGCTAGTCAGTGATAAAGTGTGTGTGCTCACCTCCTAGAACATGGTAACCCGTTGATACATTTCATTTACCTATGAGTCCCTAGTGAAGTGGTACTCCATGTACCCAGGGCCTATAAATTAAATGCTACCAGTGGCTCTGCAGTACTGATTGTGCCACCCACTTAAGTAGTCTGTAAAACTGGCAAATATGTCTCAGGCCTGCCATTGAAGACTGTGTGTGCAGTTTTAAACTGGCATTTTGGCCTGGCAAGATAAACTTTTTGCTAGACCTAAACCTTCCTTTTTAATACATATGGCTCCCATAGGCTAGGTGGCCTTAATCAGTCCAAAGGGCTGGGTACTGTGTATTTAAATAGTATGACATGTACTTTTACGTTTTACACGTCCTGGTAGGGAAAAACTACGTTCACTACTGCAAGGCCTACCCTTCCTTTAGGATTACATTGGGTTAACTTAGTACATCTAATAAGGGATCCTTTTTCATTGGGAGTAGCAGGGACTATCAAGTTTGGCAATATCATTTAAAACTCTCTTTAATGGTAAAGTCGGATTTTAAGTCACAATTCTGAACATGCCACTTTTAGATTTCGACTTGCGTGGGTTGAGCAGATGCGGATGGAGACAAACACTAATGGTTCCATATTTAGAAGGTTGAAGTCCCCTTGTGAGTTGCTATGGAGTCTATTTTTGAAACCTGTTGTAATATTTTACAACACTGAGGCCTGATGATGGTCTGACGGACCTCTGACTGCCACCACAGACCAGAATGTTGACATTAGCTTTTCACTTGACAAGCTGAATTGAAAGACCATGATATTGCTTGAACTGGGACTAAAAATCAGGCAATTATTGTGCAGGACAGTGTCTAAGGAAGGATTATAATCTCTTACTGGATCTTCTGTTGGGGTACAATTGTGTGATCTAGTGGGGTTAAATATAGTGTTGTTGTCTATGGGATGGACATTTGTTGTACTTGTTTTAAATTTTTTGAACCTCCCGAAGCCTATTAATTAAAATATTGGATTTGAACATTACAGAGTTGTCTTATCCATTAATTGAAGACTGGATCTTATGTACACAAATTATATCTGAACAATTCCTCTAGGAACATTTTTAAATGAGACATTGTCTTTACCCAGTTCCTAGGTTAAATACTGGGCTGCCCCTAAGTGTGTTGACTTTTAGAAAGTTGGCATTTTCTTGTCCTATTTGGTGCCTGCAGCCTGTATCCTGGGTCACATGACTAGGTGTAGCTAGCAGTTGGTCTTTGTGTATTACTCCCAAATGGTAAGACAAATGGGGGAATAGGTGTTGGTAGGAAAGACTATCTCTGACATGATGATGGGGAAAAGCTGCCATCCACCACACTTACACATCACATAGATTCAGCCTGAACATGCTTAAAAAGAGTTTCTCACTAGTTTATTGCCCCTCCATAAAAACAGGAAATGGAGACAAGAAATTCCAAACACCTCTCATGATGGAAACCTCCAGAACCTTCTCCTACTTCAAAGCTGGCACCAGGTATGCATGTTGGACTCTCAGACTCAACTCTTCAGTATTCCTCTGAACCTTTGGAAGAGTCAGAAGAGTGCTGTGCTGCTCTGCAAGAAGGATTGCTACTCTGCTGCCCTGCAGCTTGCGTGAGAAGGGTTGAACCTGCCTTGTGAACGCAGGAGCACCTGAATGATTCCAATGTTTTAGCTTCTTGGCCTCTCGTCAGAGCTTTAGGGACAGAAAAGGCTCCAACCTCCGTGAACCCAGGACCTGGACTTTGCCCTCTGTAAGTCTTGCCCCCTAGTGGTGCTACTCCAGTCTTAGACCCTCGAAAGAGGGCCTGAAGGTGCTTTGCCAGCCCAGCTGTGGTCTCATGGGCAATGGGAAGCAACCAGTTGCAGTTCCGCATCAGAGCCACCACTGTGTGGCACAACTCTGATGCAGGACCCGCTTAGCATCATGTAGTTACTTGGAAAAACTTGCTTTGCAATGCATCTTCAACACAGGACTTCTTATTGCAAGCCTTCAATGTCATTCTTGATGACAACAGTACAGGACATTGCATTTCAGGCCCGTCAACAGCTTCATATTGACCGCCACTGCTTGACGCATCTCCAACACAGGACCTCACATTGCTGCCAGCAGCTTTTCAGAACCGCTGTTGCTTATTGCATCCTCAACATGGGATTTCACAACACTTCGCAACAAGGATTTAAGGTACATTGTTCAACAGGCCTAACTTGATCCACGTATCCGGCCCATGCTCTATCGTGGTTGTCCTGAACTGGAAACTCTGTCCTAATCTGGTGCTACCAGATAAGTACAGTTGGTGGTTTGTGCTGCTCTGCACTGTTTTAGTCCTTATAATTGCATCTCACCAGTTCTATTAGTTGGATTTTTGTCATTTTGGTATCAAATAATTAGTTACACTTTACTCTATTTATTTCTAAATTGCCATGGGATTTTTCTTGTTTTGTGTTATTGTTTCAAGTGTTGCATAAATAATTTACAAATTGCCTCTAAATTAAGCCTCACTGCATTGTGCAAAGCTACCAGTGGATTAAGCATAGGTTAATTTGGGGTTTGCTTGTGTTTCACCCTGACAAGAATTATCTTTACTGCTTGAATTAGGTTTCACCCCCTTCAACTAGTAACGCAATTTCCTACATTGGTGTATTAGGGTGAGACCCCCTTCAGGCACTGGATTAATGGGCTGTGAGTCATGTTTTGGATCAGCCATGGCATTCCATGGAAGTGTACATACACATCTTACAGTGTTTATAGTTTGATTTGTTGAACATGCAAAGTAGTTAGTGCCAGATTTAAGAAAAGTGGCGCTGCACCCAGTGCAGCACCACTTTTTTTGCGCCCTTTATTGCCCCTCTAATGCCACCATGTGTGCACTGTGTCTAAGGTACAGTACACCATGGCGGTAGTTAGGGAGCTAGCATCAAATTTTTTGACGCTAGTTTGGAGCTTTGCAGGACTAATGACGCTAATCCTGAAAAGCCCATTGATGAATAGTGGTGTTAAAAGTGCCAAAAAAATTGCGCAAAGAAATCTCTTAGATTTCTCTGCGCCATTTTTTCAGCCAACCTAACGGGAGAACACACCCTTTGCATACATTATTCATGTCGCATGCATGATGTAGCGTAAAGGGTTACAAAGTAGCGCAAATCGTGCGTTGCACCACTTTGTAAATCTGGCTTGGCGTTTTTGGTCTTCTAACACCATGTAAGTTCGGTATTGGTTAGAGGGTAGAATGTTCAGCTGGCCTTCCCAAATGCAACTTTTGCACAGGACTAGGAGCCCACACACGCACTGGCATAGCATACTCAGAGGCCAGTTGCATTTAAAATGTTTGTTTTTCCCGTCTAATTTTTAATATAATGCATTTTATAAAATTAAATTGATTTGGACGCTTTTAGAAAATCCGTAGGTTTCATTGAGGTACGAGTATTTGTCATTGTCTTAAACACTTCTGATAATTTTGATGGTTAGACGAGGACTCTGCTTAAGAATCACAGTTTCTTCTATTAAGTTGTACAATTTAAACGATACCCCAACTTCTCCATTGAGTTTACCTTTATAAGCCCTTCTCGGTAACCCCTTGAGCAGAGGAAATTTCCCGCTTTTGTTCTCTCATGGGAACGCACAAATAAAGTCTGTAGCTGAAAAGAGAGGCGGAAAAAGCCTAGCCCAAGATTAGATTGCGGTATTGTGAAATGCGTGTGTAAATTCAGGTTGTATCCGAGGCACTGCACACATTTACTGATATTATATTAAAAAAGCAAACAATATCTTGCAAGTTTTATCCCATTAAATTTATTTTGTACTTTCAGGACACAAACGCACTATTAAATTCAGAGTAAGTAGGAGCATTTATCAAGTTCAAGTTGAAGTCTCCTGCCATAGCGTATCATATTCAATGTCCAGTTGATCAATTTTGGTACAATAAATTGCCAGGATGCATTGATGGATGGCAGAGTGTCATGAACAGTGGCAAGCGGTACAATTCTATCACAAACGGGCGTAGCTTAGTCAGTAAAATGGTGTGGGGAGGGGGAATCGGGCGCGCTTCAGATTTCCCAAAAGCATGGTGCACGAGAGGGACTTAGGGACAGATGTACTAAGCAGTTTGCACGTCGCAACAGCGAATTTCACTGTTTGCGATGTGCAAAATACACTTTGCAATGCACAGACCTCGTTTTGTGATTCGGTAACCTGGTTACTGAATCGCAAAATGGGTTTGCGAGTCGCAATTACGAAGGGGTGTTCCCTTCCTAATTGCAAGTCGCAGTGCAATGCAGGATTGCTTTGTGACTGCGAACGCGGTCGCAAACCTATTGCAGTTCCCACCCTTTTGTAATGGGTGGTAACCCATACCCAAAACGGAAGGGATCCCCATGGGACCCCTTCCCCGTTGAGAATGGCACTGCAAACATTTTTTCAGAGCAGGCAGTGGTCCTATGGACCACTGCCTGCTCTGAAAAATTGAAACAAAAACGTTTCATTTTTCGTTTTTGGAATGCATCTCGTTTTCCTTTAAGGAAAATGGGCTGCATTACAAAAAAAAAAAACTGCTTTATTTAAAATCAGTCACAGACATGTCCGCAGCAGGCCACCATCCCTGTGAGAGCTGCCATTCGCAAGGGGGTCACAAATTGCGACCCATCTCATGAATATTCATGAGGTGGGCCTTTGCGACCCCCTGCGAATCGCAGATGGTGTCAGGGACACCATCCTACATTCTGAATTGCGACTCCCTAATTATGAGTCGGTCTGACTCGCAATTTGCGGGTCGAAATTCATAATGTACCTACATCTGGCCCTTAAAGTGCAGTGGAAAAGGAGAGGATTGCGAATTGGTAGGGTTGCTAATTAAGAGGAAACCTCATCATTGTGTGAAATGCGAGACACCTCACCATACCCGACTGAAAGCACCTGTATCCAACTATTTATCACAAAATACATTTATTGGGTGAGTGTAACACCCCGGACAACCCCCACCCAAGCTACGCCCCTGAACGCAAAAGACATTGGTTATCATAATCATCAAAAAAGTGTAAATATCAGCAAAATAATGCATACATGACTTTAAAAAACGGAGGATTTAGGACTGAGTCAGTATGTACCCTAGAATAATTGGTAAAGTGGTAAAATGACATGAAAATGGATGTTACACTTTGTTGATGCCCCTTCATTAGGAGGTGCTCCTTTCCGGTTTTGAACCAACACAGAAAATTAAAGCATCACTACCATCATGCAAAATCTGTCCAATTTTGAAAGATGTGGGTAAACAGCAAATGCATCAACAAACCTTCCAGCTCCTGAATTATATTTGCTTTGACATTTACTGGATTAACTAAAAGTGTAATACAAATGCAAAAGTCTGATGTGTTGTCCTGTTACAACCTCTTTTAAAAAAATATGTTTATTGCATTTTTGTTTCAACAACAAATCCACATATTGCATACAGTAACAACATAAATGGAGGAAGGACGTCAGATACATTTTGATCATATTTCTTCATACCATCACTCAATACAACGTGTGTGGGTTTCCCACTTGCCGGACAAAGATTGTTAAAACATGGGAGCCCGCCATCTCTGTACATCTCACCCAGTCCATATTGTGAAATAAATTATTCAGGTTGAGGAATGTGTTACACCCTGGCATGAAACTGTTCTGGTCTGAGAGTACTAATGAAGGAACTACATCAGTCAATCAATTGGTTATCTTTCTGAGAAACTTGTAATCCAGATTTCAAAGGGATAAAGGGTGAAAGGATGTTGCATTCAGAGGAACACAGCCAGTTTTAGGGAGCTCAACTATCACTGCCTGTTTCATGGAGTTTGGGAGTGACCCACAGGCCACCGCCTCCTCATATAGCTTAAGTAAACGGTGCACCACTGGGCTCAATAGTGATTACTGGATTAACTAAAAGTGTAATACAAATGCAAAAGTCTGATGTGTTGTCCTGTTACAACCTCTTTTAAAAAAAGATGTTTATTGCATTTTTGTTTCAACAACAAATCCACATATTGCATACAGTAACAACATAAATGGAGGAAGGACGTCAGATACATTTTGATCATATTTCTTCATACCATCACTCAATACAACGTGTGTGGGTTTCCCACTTGCCGGACAAAGATTGTTAAAACATGGGAGGGCCTAGTGGGAATAGACATCCCATTACACCTGACACTATCTGTGTGACTTGCAAACAAAAGGGGGATATCACCACACAAAACTACAACATGTGTATGAAGTCTGCCTCCTCCATTTCGTGCCTGTTGTCTTACTATTTGCTCCTGGGAACATCTTCCCAACCCTCTGCGGGGTCAGGTATGCATGGTGTTGATAATGAAACTGAATGAGGCGGAACCAAGCACTGCACATCACCAACCTAACCAATTGGAGGCACCAGTTCCATACCATTCAATACCATGTCTGGGATGTCAGTTACTAGTGTTGTCTTCCACGAGTTTCGCTATTTCCCAGTCCCCCATCAGTGTGCTGCCACAATGTGGCGCATAGCCAGTTAATGGCTTTAGTAGATTCCTTTCCATTTAAAACCACTTCTAGTGGGGCCCACAGGGATGCCAGTTCACAGTCAGACCCCCATGTCCTCCGCATCACGCCTCTGATGACCAAGTACAATAGAAACTGTACCATTCCCTGTCCATATTCTAGAACCAGCTTGTCAAAGGTGTGCAACCCTTCATCGGACACCATGTCTGCCTAAGATTGAATCCCTGCTTCCTCCCAATCCCTTGTGCGGTATGTCACCCTCAGTCCCATGCACTTTGGCATTGCCCATATCAGGAGGCTGGGTGCATAGGAAGTGGATCTTGCAGCTCCACAGGCATACCGACTCCATGTGTATAGGGCCATCCGTAATATGATACTGTCCAAGTTCATTGACTGGTACCGCATCTCAGGTTCATGAGTACACCTTTCAGTTCCCTGGAGAATGACTATAGGAATGGCCTTGAAGAAGTACAACAATCTGGGCAATATTAGCATTTTGGAGATCACGATCCTGCTCATCAGTGACAGTGTCAATCCAGTCCAGAAGGAGAGTGAACGACATATGGAGGCCAGCCCCCTACAAAAGTTCCCTCCATCAGGCCTTTTTTTTTAAATAATATACTTGCACCCCAAGATACTTGGAGTCAAACTGCCATGTCAACCCTGTATTTGGCAGAGCCTCCCTCTGGTCATCAGTCAGTGGTGTCAAACACATTAAGAAAGACTTATCCCAATGAATATGGAGATCCAAAACTGTCCCCAAATCATCTACCATTTTCATAACTCCCAGCACCATGCCAGAGTCTGCCTTCAGATAAACAAGAATGTCATCCAAATACAGGGATATGAATTGGGTATGTCCCAGTGGTGAAAGACCCTCATGCAGTGCACAGTCCTATTGCCAGGGCAAACAGCAGCGGCAACAGAGGCCTAAAACCTCTACCCACTGGGAATTGGTCTGACATTACTCCTCCGGGTGTACACGGGTGACCCACCTAGTGTCACCCATCTAAGGAAGGGCAGTCCAGACCCCATGTGTCTCAAGGCCGCTTCAAGATATGACCATCAGAGGATGTCAAACACCATTTGTATGTCAAAGGATGCAGCCCAGCCTGCCATCTCTGTACATCTCACCCAGTCCATATTGTGAAATAATTTATTCAGGTTGAGGAATGTGTTACACCCTGGCATGAAACTGTTCTGGTCTGAGAGTACTAATGAAGGAACTACATCAGTCAATCAATTGGTTATCTTTCTGAGAAACTTGTAATCCAGATTTCAAAGGGATAAAGGGTGAAAGGATGTTGCATTCAGAGGAACACAGCCAGTTTTAGGGAGCTCAACTATCACTGCCTGTTTCATGGAGTTTGGGAGTGACCCACAGGCCACTGCCTCCTCATATAGCTTAAGTAAACGGTGCACCACTGGGCTCAATAGTGAGGTCTGCGAGTCGAACGCCATCTGTTACTCACTGTCATCCATCCCCCCATCGGGTTTTGGGTGATCCTAGGTAGGGTGTTCCCACTTAGTCTCTAGCCACTCCCAGCCCTCCCACACTGACTGAACAATAAGCACCTTGTCTCTGTTCATGACTTTAAGGGGCAGATTTATACTTTTTAGCCCAAACCTGCGTTAGCACAGGTTTGCAGCAAAAAGTATAGTTTCGGCTAGCGCCATTCCATGACGCCGGCCGGGCGCCATATTTATGGAGTGGTGCTAGCTGGTGTAAAGGCCCTGTCAGCATCCTTGTAAAGGATGCACACAGGGTCGGGGAGGCATAGGGGGAACCAGGACTTGTGCGCCAAATTATGGGGCTACACTGTTCAGAGGCAAAAAATTGCCTCTAAGCAGTGTAGCGCCATTTTCTGGCACACGATCCCCATGGACATGGCTCCTGTCTCAGTAAAGACAGGAGCCATGCCCACCACCCCAATGGCCATGCCCAGGGGGTGCATGTCCCCTGGACATGGTATTTGGGGCCAGCACCGTGCAGGGGGCCCCAAGTCAGGGCCCACATCCGGCGTTGGTCCAAAAAAAATAAAAATACTCACCTGGACTTACCTTTGGTTGGGTCCCCCATCTGTAGGTGACCTCCTGGTGTGGGTAGGGGTGGGTGGGGGTGTCCCTGAGGACAGGGAAGGGCACCTGTGGGCAATTTCCATGGTCTCCTACCATGGAAATCTGCCTCCAGGTCCCCTTCCGCCTGCCCATATCCGGGTGTTAAATAATGGCGCTAAGAAGGCTTAGTGCCATTATTTAAGGCCTTCCTCCTCCCGTGCGTGATTTTTTCAGGGGAGGTTAAATAAGGCGCTAGGGCTTTTGAGGCATTTTTTGCCCGGGAACACCTGCCTTGCATCTCATTGACGCAAGGTACTTTTCTGCAGGCAAAAAATGTTGTTAACTCCAATATTTTGGCGCTAGACATGTCTAGCACCTAAATATAAATATAGAGTTAAGTTTGCACTGGATTTGCAGAACAAAAATGATGCAAATCCGGCACAAACAGAGTATAAATATGGGCCTAAGTTTGGAGGGAAATATCAGGGCATAATTTAGTCCCATCTGGCTGAGCTTGTGATTCACAGTATACTATGAGGTTATCTGTTCCTGCACGTCCACCATGTAATCCGGGAATATTGTGACTGCCGGTTTTCCACTTGCCATGGGCCTTTGGTGAGGGCAATCTGTAGAATGTTATCTCTGTCACAATAATTAAATAGGTACACCATCACAGTGTGGGGAGGCACACCGAGCAGGGGCAGCTGGGTCAGCACTCGATTGGCCCATTCCACAGAGAAGAAAGTGAAGGTTTTACCCCCAAGGACTGGGGCCATTTCTCTTTGTATAAGTCCATTCTTGAGCTGAGAACCTCTCATGCTGTCCCATCAATCTGATGTTATTCAGTGTCATTGTCCTTCCGTGTTATCCTCTTTGCATTGCAGTAGGTCTACCTCTCACTGCAGTACCACAATTTGTGCCTGTGTCCACCAACATGGCGGGTTCCATGTCTGCTATGGCAGTCTCATGTGTGTTCCCATTCACCTTCAATTTGTTGTGCTCCTCTTGCATGTGGCCCAGATCAATGATTAGTGTGTCAGTTTTGGCTTCAGGGACATCTTCAAGTTGTGCACTTTGATGAGGATCTCTGCAAATTTAGCATTGGTGTCCTGCAGCATGTGGTCAGTATTGAAAGGTACCCTCACTGGGACTGCCCACACATCAGCCAAAGGGAGGTTCTGGTGGGTGTCCCCCGTTTTGGAGCCCTTCTGTCTCACCATCATAGCTCCCCCTGAGTTGGCCGAGTTGCAGTGAGCTCTCCACCCTCAGGTGCTCCCTACCTCATCTGCAAGTGGGTCTTTCAGTTGCATCCCCCATTGACCTCATAGACCCGCTAGATGTCAGGGATGCAACTGGCAGAGGAGAGACCAATTGCTCCATTAAGAATGAATTGGAGACCTCATTTGCAGACCCACATCCATTTATGTCCACAAAGGCCATAGGGCATCACGTACATTCAGTTCTCCACAGAGGCAATCAGCAATGCCCTCCCAATACTCTGTGGTCATGGCAGAGCTCAACATTTTGGGGTTTGCCCCCCTATTCAGATCACAGTCAATACCTTCTTTCACAGTGGCTGTCCATTCTCCATATGGGCCATATGAGCGAATAAACCAAGAGGATTGGGGGAGGGGCATTTCCTATCCTTGTTGACTCCACTCTGCCTTCCTTTGGAGCCAAAGTTAGGCCCATATTTATACTTTTTGACACAAAACTGCAATTGTGCAGTTTTGCTTCAAATAGTATATAGCCGGCTTGCTCAATTCCAGGACGCCAGCCAGGTGCCAAATTTATGGAATGGCGCAATCCAGAGCAAAGGGAGGGCTAACATCATGGAAAATAAAGTTAAATGGGTGGGGGCGGCAGTATGGGGGAAGGGGGTTTTGCACCAAAAAATGATGTTAGGCTGGTTAGAGGCAAAAAAATGCCTCTAACCAGCCTAGCGTCAGTTCCTGACGTAAAACCATCCATACCACATGACTCCTGTCTTAGATAGGACAGGAGTCATGCCCACCACCCCAATGGCCAGCACAGGGGACAAGGGTCCCCTGGTGATGGCCACTGCACCCAGTGCCATGTAGGGGGGGGGCCTTTTAGGGCCCACAATGACACTTTAGAAGTCTTTAAAAAATACTTACCCTACTTACCTGGGATGGGGTCCTCCATCCTCCGGTGTCCCTCTGGTGGGGGTGGAGTGTTCCTGGGACTTGGGGAGGGCACCTGTGAACCCATTCCATGGTGTCTGATCATGGAAATGGCTACACAGATCCCCTAACGCCTGCCCTGGCCCACGTGTTAAAAAATGGTTCTAAGCAGGCTTAGCGCCATTATTTAGGCCCGCCTCCCCCCGTGCACCATTTTTGCACCAGATGATAAATAAGCCACTAGGGCCTTAGAGTCACTCTTTTGGATGGGAACACCCACCTTGCATCGCATTGACGCAAGGTGGTTTCATGCATCCAAAAAATGACGAGTCTAGCTTCCAAATAGCAATATGGAGTTAAGTTTGCGCTGAATTAGAATAACAAACTGATGCTAATTCAGTGCAAAATGAGTATAAATCTGGGCTTGAATGCGGGTGGTGGGCAGTTTATGTTCCCATAAGTCCCCTCTAGGGCCTCTTCAGTTGTGAGTTGTCACTGATGTGAGGAACAGCGAGACCCACCCGTTCCTGTTACAGCCCAAGTGTCTGTGTGGCCCTACAAGGGGTGTTCTGCAGGTATGTGCTGCAGGTAAGATCTTCTGCAGGTATTTTTGCTGCAAATGTAATGCTAACTGGCCACTACCATAGCACCATATTCACAAGGTGGCGTAAACTAGGCTTGCGCCACTTTGTAAACCCTTTGCACCACATCCCGCATAATATGCATAATGTATGTGAAGGGGGTGTTCCCTCATTAGAGGGTCAATAAAAATGGCACAGTGGAATCTACAAGATTACATTGCCCCATTTCTAGCCCATTTTTTTATTTTTCAGGTATTAAAATGAGGCTCCCTTTGATTTCAATGGGCCTCTTTAACACTATAGTGGATTAGCGTATTATTTTTAGGCTAATCCAGTGTAGCGTTACAATAGTATTAAAAAAATGGCACTATTACCCCTATCGGGCGCCATGGTGTGCTGTATTGTAAAAATGCCACTTCCATGGTGGCGTTAGGGGACGCAAGGGGGCCGCAAGAAAAGTGGTGCATACCTAGTGATATGCCACTTTCTTGTAAATATGGCCCTAGGTTTGTGCCACCTTGAAAACACTTTGCACCACATCATGCAAAATATATGCATGATGTATGCAAAAGGGGTGTTCCCTCGTAGAGGGTTGCTAAAATGGTGCAATGGAATCTTCAAGATTCCATTGCACCATGTTTAGCATCATTTTTAATGCCTGCTTAAAGTAGGCGTTAAAATAAGGCTCTCATTGATTTCTATACTGCATTAGCATCATTCTTTTTACTCACTATTCCAATTGTGCCCCCTGCTGTGATTTCCCTCAGAGCTTACAGGCTGTTCTCCATGGGAGCACCGCCCCCCCATGGCCACACAGGCAGCCGGACTCTCTGAAAGTGTAGGCTGTATTCACCACTCCCAATGGCAGCCTCAGCCGCAGTATTCCCTTTTGCCTCCAGGCTGCTCACCTTGCGGGTGGTCTCCAGTCAGTAGCTGCTGGGCCTCGTGGTAATGTGAGCGAGGGAAGGCCGACTCACCACTCCACACTGAAGCCTTTTTCTCCACTGCAGTGCAGGCTTCCACTTTGGCACAGCAGATCTCCCAGATCTGTGGGCTAGTTCTCCGCTCCGTCTTCAGCTTTGGGAGGGCTCAGTCCCACCCACAATGATGAATGTTGCACGCCGCTCACAGCACAGCTTTCGGCATGTCAGCGCTGACTGGCTCAGTAGCCTTCAGAATGTTCAGGGCATATGTACTGGTGGCCCGGGTCCCTCTGCAGACTTGGGTTGTGGGGTCCTCTGCTCTGGTGTCCTCAGTGGGGTGGGATGACAATAGCAGCATGAAATCACAGGATTGCCATGACATAAGGACAAAGCTCACTTTTATGCGATTGCTCTTGCTGCCATCTTGGCCATGCCCCCCCCCCATCAAAATCTCTTTAATCACTTAACTAGGCTGATAACAGGACAATGAGTAGAATTTGTATTTATATTTATTTTTACATTATAAAGCATGTGGCTTGATCATATGGTCCCCACATTTGAGGTTGTTTACTTGTCCCCCTTGTAGTTCCCGATACCGTCCAGTAAATATTGGGGATCTAAAGTGCAACCCCTAGATTCCCCTTAGAAATGAGGACTTACTAGGGGAATTGGTATTATAGGCCCAAGTCCCCTGGTTCGTCCTCATTTTCCTCAAGAGTTTTACCGAGAGCTTTCAGTTGCATTTTCAGATCTGAGGTGCTAAAGAAGATTGCATAATGTTGATGTGGCCAGTACTTGTGGCTAGTAGCCACACTGGAGTTAGGAGAGATCCCATAATGAGGTGATAATCCTCAACCCAAAGAGTCCCACATTAGTCTACAACAAGTTTAAATAGACTATAAAAACATTGCATTACATCTGTGAACAGAGCTAACCGAACAATAGCAGACATGAAACTTGTGTTTTAGTAATAAAGGCACACTGAAATAATAAACACAATACATTGTTTTTACTTATTTGTGTTTCTTTATGGCTTGAACGGCATAATTTCCTCTCTGCATCTTTTTGGCACAGAGAAAAGTATTTTAAACACAACTCATGTTAGATCAGAATGATTTATGTCTGAAATCGCCCCATGGTTAGCTTTTTTCAATCGGGACACATAGTCCACCATTTAGAGTGACTTCCTCAGTCACTCTCGTTGCTGACAACCTCCAACAGGCATCAAGTGATCACATGAAAGTTCAGGATTGGAAATGTTGTCCAAAATAATCCGGATGCAAGGTTGGCACCATACATCCTTTAGTTTCAGCAAAGATCATTTAAGAAGTCCATTTACTGGAAAGAAACCACTATCTGATGTGTTGGTCTTCCTAAACCCACCATTTGATATTGCTTTCGATGGATAGGTCTGGAATGTTGTGCCAGGCCTAATTCTATTGCTAATTATCAATAGGACCTTTATTCCAAATAACCCAATATATTACAGAAAGCTTTTACTGCACATTATAGCCTGAAACCAGTAAAATATTAAAATGGCTGAAGTAATATAATCTCGTTGATGTAATCAAAAACATTTACCATTTACCAGTCCCTCTTGGCCATCCACATCAATGACATCCTTTGTATGAACACATCTTTGTTGTGCCAGTACTACACCTGCCTGTTCCCCGAGTCAGTGGGGACGAGAGGAAATAATTATCTTTTGTACCTTTGCCATTTTGTCCATATTTACTTCTTGACACTTTTTTAACCAGTGATAGCTCCTTGCCATTAGGAATCACAAGCTCCAACACCAGTGTCGCAGTCTTATGTATTTAATTTAAGACAGGTTTTATGAATTCAGTCATTCACAGCCTTCTGGCATCATAATATAATTTTCCAAAATATTTTTGTAATTGATATGCATAATTGAAAGATGCATCTGAATCTGTTGCAACCTGTGTGAGCTGAAAAGTCTTGCAAGAACTCAGTGTTCGTAAATTACTTAAAATCACCTTCTGCAAACGGCATGCATGCAGCAATATTGTAGGTACTGGAAGGGGTAAGAATTAGTTTGAACTGTGATTTCGAAGTTTCAACTTGCTGGTATTAATAAATGGGGTTGTGAATTCGTTTTTCGTTCCACTTTTCTGTTCATTTTGGTTTCTGTATGAGAGGGAATAGGAAAAGTACAAGGCACTTATCTTAATACTTTACGGTGCTGGGACAGTAATATCGCCTACGTGGTGTAACATCATGTTCCTCTGCCCTGAATGCCCACCTCTGAATATCTGGTCTCTTGTTTTTTTGTTTTGGTTCTAGACTCCCAGTGATCTAGTGTGTGTGCAGGTGCCTGATCCTTGACTTGGGTGATGTTCAGGGCTTATCCTTATGACCTGGAGGGGTGTACCAATCATGACAATGTTTTGCTGACAGGAGACTCCTCTCTTTGTCATGGATTTAACATTTAGAGTGGTTGTGGGAGCACTGTATCTTTTGTGAATCATCAAGTGTGACTAGACCCTTTTTATCTGTGTCACTGGAGTTGTAGATTTACTGTCCCACCTGTGTAAAATGCAGCTCTAATATTGTCACCCAAATTCCAATGCTGTAATATAAAGTTTATCATCTGCATGTTTGTGTATGTGGTTTGCATCGCACATGTAGCATGTGTATGAGTAAGCCAGAGGTATGGAAGCCTATGGGATCTACTTTGCATAGCCATGGCCTGCTTCCATGCACAAGAGGAAGGTGAAGTTGTTTTCCAAGACAGTAGAACTGTATTGCTCTCATTCCTGAATCTGAAGGGAGAAACCCTAGACATTTTAGGGGCAAAGGTATAGACTGGGTTCCCTTTAGAAATTTGGTCCGGTCTTTTTACTGAAACAGGCTGCAGATTAGCCTTCCAGAGCACTGCCATTTGGTAGGTGGCGGGGGTAAAAGGTGGGCCTGCATTCTCTGTTGCTCAGAGTGCCAAAATTCTTTCAGATGAGGTCCTCGTTTCATTTAATTCCTGGTCACCTGCTGTGAGAAGTATCACTCTACACTGAGGTTGTGTCTGGACAATACTGTTACGAGGACACTTGAATTGGGAGCCATCTCAAACCGATTCTGAAAGTGCAGACAGAGAATCCACATCCCCTGTCTTTTTTCACTGAATAACATCATGAGCCATGGACCCACTTGTTCCAGTTCCAATTTATCTTTGATCAAGGAAAAGAGTGCTCTGGAGAGTATCCTGAGGACATAACATCACCTGAAATCCTGCCTTGCTGTAACACGCTGTTCATCTGATCCCAGCACCTAGAAGCCAGCCTTCCTGCTGAGAGAGGGAAGGAGCCTACCAACCCTGCAGGAGATGTGACTTCCAAGGGAGAACCAGAAGCAGCAAGACCCCTTTGCTTTTGAGAACTTTTTGGAAAGAAAGACAGAGATGAGAGATGTGCCTGCTGTGGTCCTCACTGCTGAGGGAGCGTATCCTGACTGTGCCATAATGCCTCTTCAACCATGGAATTAAGGGGTGGTTGTTTTTCTGCTTAATGTAAAAAATTTCCTCACTTTAACGTGGTGCACAGTAAAATATAGGAGTAAAGTGCACAGATGAATGCAACGTTTCATGTATGCCATATTTTATCATTGTTTTGAAAGAATGTTTATGTTACAGTGTTTTGGAAGCATTATTCTTTATAATCATTATATATTTGACATAAGAGACATAGAATTTATTTAACCTGAAAGTGTATTTGTGCTTAGTTAGTTTGGCCGGAGTGAAGGCCCATATATGTTTCTGTGTTCCTACCTTCAATGTGAAGTTTGCTATTTGAATGCTTTTCTAAAGCTACAGGTTTCAGAATCTGAGACCGAGTTAAAAGGGAGCTCATTGTTTGGGATGAGAAGAAAAACCCAGCTGAATACTTATCGAGGACGTGAGGAGTATCCGCGGCTGGCAGCTGTAACTCTTGTGAAATTCCAAAGCGTGAAAGTGTGCCACGGTCGACGCTGGAAACTTCGGAAGGCTAAGTGTCAATTAGCAACTTATAATTTGTGACTGTGTTTTTTAACTTGGAAAGGTGTTTGCATTTGAGATCAGCATTAGAAGAATCAAGATTTAAGTGTGGTTTAGTTAGCTGTAAACTTCAGATTCCCTCTTCCTTTAGCTGAGAGCGGACCTTACTAAGATACCTCTTTTGCACTCTAATTTCCTTTGTGGCTTCATGCAACCATACCTCCCTTGATGGAAACTTCTCCAGAAGTTCTGTTGTCTTGACTACTTTCCTGCACCTATAAAATATTAGTATATTTAGTTAGGATTTTAGATCCAATGGTTAGACAGGAAAATTTGGAATCTAAACCTATGCAGCAATAGTTTGTTTCTCATTTTCTGCTTTATCCCTATTGAATTAGTCTTTTACAAGTTAGTTAAATTTCATATTGTGCGACAGTTTAATTCACCTTTGGTTATTCTGTACATTTATACCATGATTTTGAGACCCATATATGTAAGTTTGACTTTGAGTCTAAATAAAGCCACTTGAACTATAAGTTGGTCTCTGGAATTGAATGTGTGACCACCGAGTTACACTGTAATTAATATGAATAATTTGATGCATTGTCTCCTCACCCTCCCGAACAGAGAAGAAAAATTCATCGGACCCCGGACTTAGAACTAGGGCCCAGTGTTGGATTACTGCAATTATCAAAACATACAGCCATTGTGTCTCTGTGATTCCCCTATCTGCTGGTGTGGCCACTTGCAAAGTTTCACCAGGCGACTTGGAAGTGGATTAGAAGCCAAGGAGCACCTGCCCTGTTTTGTGAGGATCCTGTGACTCCAAGTACCTGTGTTCATGGCGAAGGAGCACAGACAATGATTGACTCTCACTGCAACCTTTCTGGAATGAACAGCAAGTCCTTCGACATGCAAATGGTGATAACTCTAATGGAAACTGTACGGAACTGAGCTCTGCTTATGTTGAGGAGAGATAATCTTCACCCACCTCTTGATTTGTGCTGCACAGACACTCTAACCCAAGAGGACCCTGACTAGCTTTCCCAAATGAGGGATACCTGGGAAAAGGGAAGGTTGGGTGGCATTGGCATCCCAAGGCGCAGTAGCTCCAATGCTAGTTCCTGAAGTTGTGCATGTTAATATTACCTGTGTAATTTTCTGTTTTAAGTGTGTCTAATTAAGTGCTTTTCTTTACTTAAGTAAAGGAAAGATTTAGAAAATGTATTAGTTTACTTCATCACTGTGATAACTTTTGAAACCTTTCCCTAGTCCCAAGCTTTATCATTGGATGTAGTCACTTTTTAGTTCTCTAAGGTCCATATGTACGAACACATTTTCCCATTGACATAGAATGGGAAAAACCCTTTGCTACATCTGGCCCTAAATTCCTCTGGCCTGGAAAATCTGAATGCTGTAGTCAGGGAGAGTTTCACAAGGATAGATAACTTTACTGTGAAGTCCCATTGAATCTTTCTTCATGCAAAAAAGTTCCAAGAAGGAAGGAAGTCTTGCTAACTGAAAGTGCACCCTTCAATGGAAAATTCTACAACTTAAATCCTGTCCTCAGGAGTTCACAAGAAATGGCCAAGACCCAAATGCTTCTAACTGCTGGGAAAGTCATTTAAAGATTCTTCTACAGACCTCAGTCCTTCAGGGCAAGCTTCAAGGCACCAGGCTTCCCTTTAGCTAGGCTTCAGTCAGAGTTCAGTCCTAAATGCTCATGTGAGCATTCTTCAGACCACGGAGGCCCTTCTCTATGCATGTTCCTGTAGTAGCAACAGGAGGACACCCACTTGAATTTGGCCCCAACCATGAATCACAGAAGGGTTCTTGTAGACTAGGTATCTGTCAAGTGTTTCAAAGTTCTCTGTCTAGTCTGCTGCCTATGCGCAGGGAACATAATCCTCTATGTTACCACTGGTACTTCTGGTGCAGGGGCGACGATTTCTGACTCCCTCACCCCAAGGTTCAAACCATTTCTAGGGAGTCATGAGCCAGTTGCAGTGGGTTACTGTCATAAGTAAGAAAGCAGGGCCCATTACCACCCCACATCATCATTATCTTTTCGTCTATAGGATATATAACAAACTGGTGGAAAACAGTGCTAGTCGATCCTGATATGGCAGGGCTTGTCAAGTCATTCGTGGTTTTTGAGGTGTTGGTACAGTACTCACCTTCAAAATAGTGGGCAGGTGTCAAGTATTGTTACCTTTGGGGGTGGAGGAGGTGGATAACGCCTCCCTCCTCCCTCCTGGAAGTGGTAAAAATTGCCTGGCATGTGTGCAAAATGACCAAGCACTAGTGCAATTTACTACTCTCATAAATATTTGCTTCTGATCGAGTACTAAAATGTAGCTTTTCTATATGTTGATTTGGCCAGCTGCATATCACTTAGCTTGCAACTGACAAAAAACATTCAGCCTTGGAGAGCAACTCAAGGACATTCTTGCAATGCTGAATAACTTAATTACAAGTTAATTGCTTGGGTAATATGAGAATATCAGTTAGTAATAGGCTGCACACCAAGAAACACTTTTGATTAAATGAGAAAAGGCTGGCTGTCATCCAGTATTTTTTCTTCCCTCTTTCTTTCCTTTCTCTTGCCAATAATGCAAAAGCAAAACAGAGACTTGGAAGAACGCCAGCACCTGGGACACTAATGAATTATTAAGGCGAAATAATTGTAGCGTCTTCTGAAAGCAATGCTTGCGAGTGGAAAGGTGCAGGGAGCGGCGGCAAGCGGGAGAAGCTTAAATAACATCTGTAACGTGGTGATTTAGAGGAGTAAAAACCCCTGTTAATGAGCATTTAACATATTGCTGGATTTCCTTCAGAAGCTTTTAACGCCGTCTCAGATGGGATGGCAGCAGTTTTCCTCTTAACGGGCCAGTCTGTTTACATTAGGCTGAAGCTTTGAAGATCAATGTGACAGAAATGAATTTTAATACGCGTTCCCTTTTGTTCTATGAAACATACCTGCGTTGAGTTTGAAGTGCACGAATTAGGAAAGTGGTTTTCCTAAAATGAGCCAGGGGCATTTAAATAAAAATAAAGCACTTGGGCTGATCTGTGTCAAAATGGTAGTGCTGATTTCGGGTTGTCATTGCTGAGTTCGGTTTGTCATAATTCTACATGTCAGGAATACTCCGACTTACAAAGAGTATCCCTTGCACTTGGAATACCCTTCAGAACTCAGTTGAGCTAATTACTACCAATAGAAATATTTGGTCCCTGCTAACCACAGAACAGGCTCTCCATTAAACAGTCGATATTTTACCTGACTTCTTTCAAAGCCATCTAAAATAGTATGTCTGACTTGAAAACCACCAGGGTAATATTGCACTTATCAAACTTGAGTGATAAAATGATGCTTGTAAAACAAAGACAAAGTACAATCGTAATAATATACTTTGATAGCTGATATCCTCAGAGTGACAGCATGGAAGTGCACATTTAATAAGGCGATCATGCTTAACGGTGGATTTTAGACAACCTCAAAGCTGCATTATACTATCTCATTAGACCATTTGTTCTTTACCTTCTACTGTGGACTCCCACTAAATCACTGTTTGAAGCCAGGGAAGCAATTTCACTTTGAACCTAAAAACAAAATACATAAAACTAATCGATCAAGCATACATCAAACAAATACTGTAATTTTGAAATATGTTCTTTCATTCGCAAACACAACCTACGAACATTTTAATAGGAAGTTGGAGCTTTTAAAAATGTGGTTTTATTTATAAAAAGATAAATATAGGACTCTAGCATTTCTTTTTGTCGGCACAAATTAGTGCTTCAAATGAAGTACCTCTGTTCTTTTATGTGCCTACCATGCTTCCACGAATTAAGCTAAGCATTCCAGCTTACATTTTAGTGTTCAATTTTAAATTCCTTCACATTTACAGAACATTTTCAATTGTAAATACACTTCAGTAATCTGCTAATAGTATTTAATTTTCTAAACCATTTCAGGCCCCTCAAGTAGGTGTTGTGGACCTGCAGGGATCTGCGGACCACAGTTTAATCTCCACTGACATAGACTTTTGGTAAGGTTGACTTAATCCACAGGAAATTGGACTTTGGGATTGTCAATAACTTTTATGTCATTTGTTAAAATTAAACAAAAGTTTTCAATATTGTGCTTCTTGTTCAAGATCAATAATGCCCAGTGGTGGCTGGTAGGGGGGTAAATATCTACCGCACACTGATGGAGGCAAGTCAAACACCATTGATGGTGACCAGGGAGGGTGAGTGCACCTGGGAAAATGATGGGCAAATTATGATAACAATGCATTTTGTGGTTAATATTCCTAAGGACATTAGCTAAAACCCAGTGTCTTAACGAGCAATTAAGTAGAAGATCTTTTCAAATATTCATAAATGATTGAGCATGCTATTAAAAACAGGGTACACTACTATCACAAAGACATAACTTTGCATTATCAAAATATTTACGTAACATTACCAAAACCCAAACTAGCTAATCTACCAAACACACTCCAGTGCTACAAATGTGGACACCAAAGCTATTGAAAGGTCAGGACAGCCACAGTTTTGGCCATGTTAAAGTGATGGCTTTGACAGCATGAAGAGATCTTAATGTCAATAAATTCGATTTGATGGGGTACTGAAAACAGCTTTAATAGAGCTAAATTGATTGGAGTAGGGCAACACCAAAATGGCAACCTAGTTATCATTACCTCAACATGGAATCATGCCCAGTGATTTTTCAATCCTATCTCTAGGCCAGTAGTGAGTGTGTTTCAATGACAGTGAGCAATGGGAAGAGAACATCTGTGAATGGGTGAACACACTATGGTTCAGGCATTAGATTATTCCCAAGTGCGGAGAGCATGAGAGCTCAGGCAGCAACATTGCTAACTCCTCATACCATTGCTAACTCCTCATACCAAACACAAAGAACATGCAACAGCTTTGCAACTGTATTAAAAATAGCTATGTTTGACGACTGACTTTGTGTTGCATATTAGTTGTTCAGTGTTCACCAGTTGCAGATTACATTTTGTATTCAGTTTAGCTGCCTATTGGCTTTATCGTGGCGTTAGACATTGCAGTTGAGACATTGCAGTTGAGCTGTGTTTTTCCACATGGTAAACTAAGCTTGTTTCTTCGTATTTCTACCTCACCGAACACGAACAGTTCATGATAAGAGAGCACATATGTTTTGTTTTCTTCAGTGCTGGGAACAGTTCGTCCTTGGGAGGAGACCCTTGAAAGGCTGGCCAGTTTTCAACGGTTTTCTTCCAACTGTGACCTACAGTAGCCAGCAGGTTTGAATATTTCCATTTGAGAGGGAGGGCCTTCTAGGAGGTTCTTTGGTGGTTGTTTAAGATATAAAAGAGGTGGCCCTGCTCAGTAGCGAAAGAATTTCCAAGACCTCGGTCAGGATTGGACGTCAAATGCCTGACACACACACACTTGTCCCGTGAGGGTGGATATCTCTTTCTTGCAGTTGAATGGGGTCATCTTCTTGCTGGCATGAAAAAGATAAAGAGCTTGGCAGGCCCTACGGTGATTAATTTTTACTTCATTCTTTGCTTTGCAATTATGCCATAATATAATCACATATATTTGCTGTGTACATTGCAGTTGAGAATCATTTTGATATATTTTCCTTTCATTGCTGTGACTATTTTTAAACGTGTGCTTTCAACCTATTAATCTCTTTTGAGGAACCTCGTGGTGGAGTAATAATAAATGTCTTCTTTGAACTAAGAAGTTAATTCCAGAGATTTTTGTCAGCTCGGTCATTAGTGAAAGCAAAACAACGACACAAGGACCACATACAGCAAAAAAGGCAGCAGAACATGCATCACTGTATGGAATACAGAACATATATGGCACAGGCAAAAGGGAATGTTTTACCACACACAGAACACTTAGTGCTCAGAAGTCAGTGCTTAAGTTTCACACATCTCACTGAGAACACGTAAAGCACAATCTGTGCAAACTTCGCCATCTTACATTAGCACAACATTTACAGCTCTGTTGCAACCATTTGCCATATACTGAACAGATACAGCTCATTCTAATACTGATGGCAGCAGCTGATTTTGGAACAGTTGAGCAGGGCTAACAGAACACTCAGCACACTTGGTGCCTGATGTTTTGAGGAGTGCCAGACTGTGGGAAATGGCAGTAGGTGGAACCCCACTAGCAGTTTCTCAATGCCCTTATCAATATTCTCTTTAGCATCACTTATCTGTGTGCATACTGCCTGCCCATGCGGCAGCTAGTGGGACAAAAAAGCAACCCAGGATTCTTTGCTCCATATCAACACCAACTCTTCTCAAAAACACAGAAAAAATAAAGAGCTCGACAGGGAACTAAAATTAATGAAACAAAGACTGTCTCTACTGGAGAAAAGGAGCTGTGGGTCACCTTAAAGACATCCACAGGGCCCCTGAATCTCAGGAGCCCTGCCCAAAATAGAGATCCACTGAGTTGGCTCTGCAACTGTAACAACTATAACTTCTACACCTGCCCTGGCTGCAAGCCTTTCATCACAAGATACTTGACGAATCCAGTTTCTGATCACATATCTCTTTTCACATTTATGAAGAAGTTGAGTAGGGTCATAAAAAGATTATTTAATGTCAAAGGTCTTCATCAGGGTACTAGGACCCCCTAACTATGATAGTCTTTCATTCCATGAGAAAAAGGAAATTAATTTCCCACCAGTCCATTATCTAGCAATCGAAAGAGGGCCTCCACTAGATGCAGAGGCAATGTAAGCCTCATGGAGAATGTGTGTCTACAGAAGAGGCATTCCCCTATACTGAACCATGAAGCCTGTAGTTTAACATGACTCATGTCTATGTTCAAGTAGAAGATGGGTTTTTAGCCCTTTAGGGCTTTCATATAGGTTGAAACATGTTGGTAGCTTATGGATTCTAGATGGTCAAATGAGTCATTGCAGCTCATCAGTTGACAAGACCTTTTGCTTTTAATTACTACCAGTGATGCTTGTTAATAAGGGAATTTCCTTGGTAATACCTCTAGGTACTATTAATCTTTCTGACCTGCACAGGATCATTGTATTTGTACTGAAAGAAGGTATATAAGAACTCACAGGTCCCTAGGACCCAGTTGAGTCTGCTGGGGTTGCATTGTTCCAATCCAATGTGGGACGACTCTAAGGATGAAACATGCAATGATGCGCTGTGGGTGAGACGACCTCTCAATTATCTTTTTTATGACACTACCCAACTTTTTCTTAAATGTGAAAACAAAGAAATGATCAGATACTGGATTTCTCAAGTATCATGGGGGTCATACTGACTCCCGCCGGCCGCGGTAACCGCGGTGCCGGCGGGAGCCGCCAGAATACCGCTGCGCGGTCAGAAGACCGCCGCGGTTATTCTGTGTTTCCCGCTGGGCTGGCGGGCGACCGCCAGAAGGCCGCCCGCCATCCCAGCGGGAAACCCCTTCCCACGAGGAAGCCGGCTCCGAATGGAGCCGGCGGAGTGGGAAGGGTGCGACGGGTGCAGTAGCACCCGTCGCGATTTTCAGTGTCTGCATGGCAGACACTGAAAATCTTTTAGGGGCCCTCTTACGGGGGCCTCTGCAGTGCCCATGCCATTGGCATGGGCACTGCAGGGGCCCCCAGGGGCCCCACGACACCCCTCACCGCCATCCTGTTCCTGGCGGTCGGAACCGCCAGGAACAGGATGGCTGTGAGGGGGTCGGAATCCCCATGGCGGCGCAGCAAGCTGCGCCGCCATTGAGGATTCCTCAGGGCAGTGGAAAACCAGTGGGAGACCGCCGGTTTTCCGTTTCTGACCGCGGCCATACCGCCGCGGTCAGAATGCCCTTGGGAGCACCGCCAGCCTGTTGGCGGTGCTCCCGCGGTCCCCGGCCCTGGCGGTCCATGACCGCCAGGGTCAGAATGACCGCCCATGTGTTTTAGTTACTTAGATAGAATGAGGGCATACTTGAGAACATACCTCCTTTCTCTCCTGCTGCGTTTGACATGACTGTCTGCAAGCCTGCCTTGTCAGTCTGGCTGCTAGTCTGCCAGCCTTACATGCCTGTCAGTTTGCCTGCCTGCCAGCTGGGAACCCTGCCCATACAACAACCCTGTAAATGCTTCCTGGAAGTGAGGATTGCTGGAGCCACAGAAGTCAAGTGGGGAAGCAGCCTTAACAATGCGTCTTGAGTCACGTTGTGCCTTTACAACGCGGCCTGAACCACGAATTCGTCTTTACAACGCATTCCTTTACCACTCAAGTCATTACAACGACTTGCCTTAGGGAAAGTGTTGTTGGACTGATGTTGGACTTTAAGTCCAACACTTTCCCTACTGTGGCGCTGACTGGAGTTGGACTAGTAAACTATACTATTCCAAAGTCCAGCGCTTTCCCCAAGGCAAGTCATTGTAATGACTTGCGTGGTAAAAGAATGTGTTGCAGAGATGCATTTGTGGTTTGGGCCGTGTTCTTCAGGCAGGCGTGTTAAAGACCTGCATTGTTCTGACACACAACCAGTCAAGTCTGCAGAAAATGCAGTTAGCAAGACATAGCCTGCATGAAAGACTTTACCATGACTGTTCTCACAAGGTTTTGGACCCCTCCTGTGGCATCTGTTGTCAGGTGGTGCAAAATGCTGCCAAAGGCCCACTCTTGTGCTCACCTATCAATGTGCCAGCTTCCCCTGCTGCCTCCTGTACAGGATTCAGCACAGGATTCTAAATTAAGGTCTATCCATCATCTGCTGTTCACTGCTGAGAATCCAGCCAAAGGTCTAGATAACCTTGTGTAACAGAAAAATCCAGGAAACTACCAGCAAATCTTGTGGTGGCTTTCACCATTCAACATGGGTGGTGGAGGCATTTGCCATATAGGGGAGAGTAAGTATTCCCGTTTTTTTTCTTCTCTGTGCAACCATGATTGCGGGAAAGCTCGGCGCAGGGAAAATTACCCCCAAGAGATTGAGTAAAAAAAACTATATCAAATCCCGTAGTAAAACAAATATCATCATCTCAGTACTCTTAAACTCATTACACCTAAAGCTACTCTGCTCTCCAATTTTGAATAAAATGATATAACATTTTTTATTATTTTCGCAAAAAGTAGCTGAGCTAAGCATACATCAAATAAACAATGTTTCCTCAATCAATCACTGGAGAACCTTCGCCCATAGCCCAGCTATAGGTTTTGAATAACTCAACTTGGGCTATTAATTGAAGACTTTACATTACCTGACTTTTCTATTCAACATTCTGCACCTATTTCATCTTGTACTACTACTATAAAACCTCAAAAAAGCTACACAGAACATTCAGGCAATAAATCTTTGTCAATTCCAGAGCAATCAGTAACTCCAGGAGATGATTTTGAAAACTCCTGCAATCTACCCGACAGATAGATTCAGTACTCTGAAGTATAACACTCACACTAAAGAATGTTATATTCAGTGTTATCACTTTCAGAAAGGTCTACACATATTTCAGATAATATTTTGGATGCTCCATCAAAAGTCTTCAAAATCTTGTACCTCGGGTAATAGAAGGCTCCCCAAAGGAAACCCAGAACAATTTACCCATTAATTCAGACATACCAAAATATGGGAGATTCACTTCAAAGAGAATAGTCACCTATGGAGTTGTCCTGTGCCAATAACTTGGCAGAAAACTTTACAGTTATTTTCTTGCAATAGCAGTTGCATGTCAAATAGTAAATGAGCTAAAAAATAAAGAAGTGGAAGCAAAATACCAAACATGGGCAAATTTATGTATTCAGAAAACTTTCTATGAAAGGTCTGGTTGATAACAACCATCCGTCCTCAAATATAACTCCTGACTCCTGCTCTGAAGGTTACCAAAAACAAATAAAGATATAACAAATTCTAAAAGAATCCAACAATGGATGGTCAAAACCTTTCTGACAACTGTTTACAGATGTGGTAATAATGTTTGATCTTACCCCAAATAACCTAAAAACAGGTTGCTAATCTGCACCTGCATGCCACTGAGAACTCTTTACAAATGAATACCTCAAAAAACCAAATCCTAGTATTTAAGGAAAAGAAGAAGCAGAAAAGAGTGAAATTGTAATAGTCTTAAGGAAATTAACCGTTAGAAATTGTTAGAAACTTCCCCTACGTGATGAAAATCTTTGTATAAAATCAAAATAATAAACATCACACATCACTTGACTAAAAAAACTATTTCACAATCAAGCGGACTATGATCATTTTACAATGTGCTCAATTGTAGACATTTTACAATCACGATGGCAATGGAACGTTTGAAAATTTCAGGAAGTCTTGTTTATGCAATGGAATCTATTAGTATTAATAATTCGTCTTTTATGAATTTAATTAAAGGGAAAACCCTGCCTAAATTTTGCTTATGGAATTACTTAGTAGTTCAGAGCCAATGTGCTAGGAACGCATAATATATCGTAACTATGCGGCAGAATTGGCAGTAGTCATAAGCGGGGGCTTACGATTGATCTACAGTGAAAAAAACTCTCAAGAAGGTAACTGTTACGTGTAGAAATCTTTGAACGTAAAAGAACAAATAGCATATTCTGGGAAAATCATGTGTTGGCTCTGAACCCATTTGGTTTAGCATATTCACCCTTTGAAGCTTTACTACTAGCTCCGCTCAAACCTCTATTAAAGAAACTTTACAATACAGTCAGCTAGATAATAGAGACAGAATATTATGCAAAAACGGATGTTGCAAGAAACACAGCCTTACTTAGCTTTGAATTTAGATCATAGGGTCCGCTGCATGCATCTAACGCTAAGAACAAATCCTCTCCCATTGAGAGTAACGACGGTGCCTGGAAAAAACTCTCCTTTAAAGATCGTACTTGTGAACTGTACACAACATCATTTTCTGAAAGCAGTTTTTTAAAAATTCTAAATATATACAACGGAAAAAGCTCAACTTTGTATTATGTACCCTCGGAATGAAACGGTATCTTAAAGAATGTTTTCTTGAAAACATGTTTTTTATCTTTCTACTGAATAGTTAAAGTGATTATAATTGATGTAAATATTTTGTTGACTACTATTTGTGGCTCTCTATGGAGTTCCAAATCAAATTTAAAAAAGGAGAGGTGCAGAAATGGTGTAGATACTGACATATTCCCTTTCACAATAAATAATGCACGTGCTTCCAGTGGAAAGCCACAGCAAAACCTGCGTTTATATATAGCTTGCTCTGTGTCTGGCATATGTTTAAGTACTGAAACGATTTCACAGGCACTTGCTAAGTCAGCGGTGTACTTACAAGCAGTTTTAAATGTTTGCCGAAATGTACAGAACTTCAAAACCCATTTCTAATTTTCACACAGCGCTTTTACCTACTTTTTGCTGTTGCCGTGCCCTGCAAAATAACACGATGAGCTCCAAATGAATAGAAATACTCAGGGCCTTCTTTCATAAATGGCCTCTGCACTCGTGGTGGAGGCCCCACAGGTGTGGGAATCTCCGCACTCATGAGGAATCTCCAAAATGAAAATTGGGCTATTCTGCCCTGAGTATGCAGACTCCATCATGCCTGATGGGCCTCCCCCAACGAGTGGGAAAGCCCTTTGTGAATCAGGCCCTCATAATATTGTTGCACATAGAATCAGATTGCCTACACTGACAGCCTTATAATAGTAAATTCACTTAACCCTAAACATATATTATAGTGTCCTGAGGAAGCTCTGGACAGAATTCCCTGCGACGCCTAGATTCTCGGGGGTACTAGATGGCCTTATTGGGTGGGGGTGGAGGGAGGACATCACCTGATTACCCTTTTCTGCAAAGCTTTTAGGGGTGACATGGAATCTCAACAATTCTCAGCATGTGGGGCCTGGGAGAACGATATGGGATCTCGGATTCAGATTGTAGGAGTGTGATGAGCCTCGTGCGTACACTATCTTGCAACAACAGATTTAAGTTACTTTCATTTCTTACATCGTACCTGTTTCACTCCCTGTAGTCTGAACAAAATAGAACCTGCCAAAGGAGCCAAGTGTGGGTAATGTGGTGTGATTGGGGCCACTTTAATCCACCTCTCGTGGGAATGCAAACAAGCTCTGCATTTTTGAGGACATGTAATGCCACGCATAGAGACGATTGGAGTAACATTGATGTCATTAGCCTGCTTGTTGGGAGTGGTGACACACCCTAAAAGTCGTAGAATCCCTTACAGACTTTCCCATTTATCTTTATTATTGTTAAAGAAATGGCTATTGGGTGGATGGGTGGATGGTTGCAAGGGTTCCTCCGCTGGAGCATTGGTTGTGAAATCAATTAGAGTGGAGAGTGCCAGAGGAACATCACATGAGGGTTTCTCACACCAGTGACAGATCAGCAGGTGCCATAACGTTGTGGACGCAATTGATGGTTATGTTCCAGGAGGACAGTGATTTGAGTGCAGAGAGTGAATCTGATATAGAGGGTTAATTGTGTGAATGGTTAATATTCATGTCAAGTTTCTAATGACGAAGTGTGTAATGGTGCTTCTTTGATTAATGGCAATTATGTAGCTTTAGTTACATGTATGACGTGCTTTGACTCTACCTGAGCTGGTAGATGTGTCTACTCTAAGATAATGTATACCGCTAGTCTGTCACTGCTTCGAATAAGGTTTTTTTAACAGGAGGAATATCGCTGACACTGTCAACTCACACTGTATGTTTTATTTTTGTATTTTACATAAAATCAATAAAATACCGTTGAAAAACCCAGAAGCACGGATACACCTGTGAGATGTGAGATACGTTAGCTGCTGTGGCCTGTAAAACCCATATGACCATTGTCATTCAAGGTCAGTGCTGTGAGAGAGTATGCCTCCAGGCCATCGAAGCCATTTTTGCTTGCCTCACCAAAGACAATTCAACAATCCTGAATTTGAGAACATGCCGTTCTCATGCACAGATGTCAAATTTGCAATAAAGCACAGACATCAGCTATTGTTCTAACAGAGAACTGTATCAACGCTTTTGCAAAGTAGCAAGTAGCTTTAACGGAACAATATACGTAGACTAACGAGCAAGACTAATTGGGACTGGCTAGAAGTGCATTGTTCCCATCAGATCAGTTGTTCATCTGCTGCAGCAGTAAACAGCCAACTAATACTGTTCCCCAGAATGCACCCTGTAGGCAGGTTTGTGTACAAAGGCAGGTGAAACGAGGTCATCTGATTTGTGTAACAATTCTCAAGCGTTGCCTTCAAGTACTTCATAGGATTATTCCCACATATATTCATGTAAAAAAATAAGATGGTCTAAATGCATAATTAATTTGTTAACATGATTGAGGCCGACTATCTCACTCATCTAAATGTTGCCATAAATTACTAATGGGTTGAGGACTGGTATCCCACTCTTGATCATAACTCTTGCCAGTTCCACTTCAGATCATGAATCGATCTTTTACACATACCGGTACAGGCACGCTCATTCAAACTCTTAAACACTCACATGTACACTATGATGTACACAAGACTTGGCCTCAGGCTAGAACCCACATTGTTACCCCGTCTCACTTACCTAATCGCCAGGGTTACATTCATGAATTATGCATACTGGTTCACACCCAACTGGCTGGTTTATTCTACTTATAAGTCCTTAGTAAAGTGCAGTACATGTGCCAGGGCCTGTGGATTAAATGTTACTAGTGGGCCTGCAGCACTGATTGTGCCACCTACATAAGTAGTCCCTTAACCATGCCTCAGGCCTGTCATGGCAAGGTCTGTGTGTGCAGTTTCACTGCCACTTCGACTTGGCATGTAAAAGTACTTGTAAGCCTTAAACTACATATACGTCACCCCTAAGGTACGTCCTAGGTAACCTATAAGGCAGGGTGTGGTGTAAACAAAAGGCAGGCATGTACCTGTGTAGTTTACATGTCCATGTAGTGTAAAACTCCTAAATTCGTTTTATCACTGCTGTGAGGGCTGCTCCCTTCATAGTCTAACACTGGGGATGCCCTCATACATTGTTTGAGTAGTAGCTGCTGATCTGAAAGGAGTAGGAAGGTCATATTTAGTATGGCCAGAGTGGTAATACAAAATCATGCTGACTGGTGAAGTTGGATTTAATATTACTATTTTAGAAATGCCACTATAAGAAAGTGAGCATTTCTCTGCACTTAAATCCTTCTGTGCCTTACAATCCACGTCTGGCTGGGCTTAGTTGACAGCTCCCTTGTGCATTCACTCAGACACACCCCAAACACAGGATACTCAGCCTCACTTGCATACATCTGCATTTTGAATGGGTCTTCCTGGGCTGGGAGGGTGGAGGGCCTGACACCTGCATGTCAAAGGACAGTAGCCTGCCCTCACACAAAGGACTGCCACACCCCCTACTCAGACCCTGGCAGACAGGATTGAACTGAAAGGGGACCTTGTGCACTTCTAAGCCACACTTTGAAGTCTCCCCCACTTCAAAGGCACATTTAGGTATTTAAACAAGGCCTCTGACCCTACAAACTCAGACACTTCCTGAAGAAGACAACCTGAACCAGAACCTGCATCCTGCCAAGAAGACCTGCCTGGCTGCTCAAAGGACTCACCTGTCTGCTTTCTGTAAAGGACAGCGGCCTTGTTGTTGCCCTGCTGCCTTGCTGCACTCTGGCTGTGGTGAAGAAGTGCTCTCCAAGGGCTTGGATAGAGCTTGCCTCCAGTTTCCTGAAGTCTCAGGACCAAAAAGACTTCAACTCTACAAGGAGGACTCCTTGTGTGGTGAAATTTGACGCACAGCCTGCCAGAAACGACGCACAGCCTGCACTGCGGTGAAAATTTCACAGCACGCTGAACCAGAACAACGCAGCCTGACTTCGCATGGAGAAGATCGATGTAGCACCAGCGTAGCGACCAGAAATTTGACGCACTGCCTTACCAGATCGACGCACAGCCAAGCCAGAACAACGCATCCCACCTTCCAGAGATGAATTGATGCAGCACCTGCTGTGCGGTAGGAAATTTGACGCAACGCCCACTGGATCAACACAGCTCTTGTGACTTCGTCCTGCCAGTGCCGGAAATCCATGCATCGTCCCCGGGGCGTCTGAAAACCCCACAACCAGAAGAGGATCCATGACTGAGCATCGGAAATTGACACACAGCCGTCCCTGCGCAAAAACTAAACGACGCATCAGCATGTGCAGCCCGAGAAATCGACGCACACCCTTTTGTTTCCAAGCATCTCCTCCTCTGCGGTTCTTTGCAGAGATTTTTCACACAAACCAGGTACTTTGTGCTTGAAACAGACTTTGTTTTGCTTTTAAAAGACTTAAGACACTTTATATCACTTTTCAGTGCTATCTCAACAATTTAAATAGTTTTGACCTACATCTTATCATATAAATATTATATATTTGTCTAAATACTGTGTGTTGTATTTTTGTGGCACTATATGGTGTTATTGCATAATTTATTGCACAAATACTTTACACATTGCCTTCTAAGTTAAGCCTGACTGCTCAGTGCCAAGCAACCAGAGGGTGGGCACAGGATAATTTGGATTGTGTGTGAATTACACTGACTATTGTGAGGGTCCTTGCTTGGACAGGGGGTAACCTGACTGCCAACCAAAGACCTCATTTCTAACATTCACCTTGAGCCAAGTAATATTGCAGCCATTTTTAATGCCTCAATGCTCTCACTGCTGCCTCACAGACACACTGTGCATGCAACATTTGTGCAGTTTTGAACACGTCCATCCTCACATTCTCGGTGTATGTTTGTAAACTGATTGTTCTGCTGCTTTTCTACTGCCGGACTAAGCAACAAAAAAACTTCAGACCAACCTGATCCTCTCCTCCCTAACACCAGGTGGCACGCTACCCATAACTCCCTGTTAACAAACCAGTCCTGAATAACACAATGCAAATGGATGTGTTTCATTTCCCATTTTAAATTCCATGGGATTTTTGCAAGACTCTATTGACGATTAGTACACAAAACTTAAAATAAATGTAGAACAATACTCCAAATAGATTTATTTTGTAAGGGATACCTCTTTCTGTCATTAAATGGATAATTTGCATTTAAAAAGTAGCAATTCATCCTTCAAAATTACCTATTTTAAGGTTTCCGAAACCAGTGAGCAATCTTTGTTCAAGGGGCTTCTGTTTAAGTTGATTGTCTGAGAATACTTCCCTCTTACATTCACAATAGGAATATTGCAAAAAAACTTCAGCTAGACAAGGAGCGAATACATTCTTTTGCACTTTTCTCCATTATGATAACATAATCATAAAGCATGCAATGCAAAATCTTTTAAATCACTCAAGTAGGGGCAAACAAGACACAATTTAACACCAATCCCCTGAGCCAGTTCATGAACCCCTGCTTTAGATCTAGTGAAGAAAAAATTGCTGGTGGTTTCAAAACATAAAACCCAGGGCCATATTTTCTACTTTTAGATGCGAAACTGCGCCAACGCAGTTTTGCGTAAAAAAATGTACCGCCGGCTAACACCATTTCTTTGCGCCGCTCGGGCATCAAATTTATACTTTGACGCACGGTGCCGGAAACCACTGGTGTGAGTCATTTTTTGTACTCAAACCAGTGCGTCACGTCGTAAAGGAAAATGATGTTAACGTGGCAAAAATGACTGTGAGCCGGTTTACGACATTGCAAACCGGCTACGTGCCTTTTCTTGATGCAATAGCGTCAAAAAGCAGTGCAAACACTGAAAAATTTGCAAAGGAGAACCAAAATGGATCCTAGATGCTTGGACAGACACCTGGAAGATGGCAACAGACCAGGAACCAGCCTGGAGGACCCACACAAGACCCAGGAGAGGGAGAAGAAGAAAATAAAGTGTTGGTTCAGTGCAGAGGAGCAGGAAATACTGGTGAAAGAGGTGACGGAACACCAACACCAACATTTTGTCACCTATAAATTGCCAATTAGTAGGAGAGAGGCCATATAGCAACACATTGTTGACAAGATAAACAGTGTGGCAGAAGTATGGAGAACAGTCATCAAGTGCAAGAAAAGTTGGCTAGGAACAGGAAGGCAGCACTGCAGACTGGAGGTGGGAGTCCAGCACCACAGGAGGCCCTGGACCACATGGAGGAGATGGTGTCAGCCATCATCCCTGAGGAGATCATCACAGGGATTCAAGGACAGGACAGTGCAGACTACCAGGAGGCAACACAAATGCAGGGTAAGTCACATGGGGAATTAAAATGCACACATGTTAACTGTAAGCAGGGGGTGGACAAACCTACTACACAATGCATGTAAGTCATGATATTCAGGGAGTGGCATGGGTAAAGGTGCATGGCACGGGGCATGGGCTGTTCAGAGGAAACCTGGGGCACAGTACTACACTACACCAACAACCTTTGCATGAGGGTATGCTGCCATGCCAAGTATGTTGGAAAGGTAAAGCCAGTCCAGGAGGGTAGGGTACAACGTAAAACTGGCCTGCTCTCACACGACAGGTGGTATTCTCCCTACATGAACTAGGGCTCAATTGACAGTCTCAGGCCATATCCGCAAGTAGAATGTAATATTGACAACAGTTGCCACTACCACCTCTGCTGTGTGTGCAAGTCAAGTAGCTAATGGCAGTTACGTGCCCATGGATCAAACACACCCAAATTAGAGGGTTCAGGATGACAACTTTATCAATACCCTGTAATGAATAAAAATATGCAAATCGTGTCAAATGCTCATGTCCATAAGCACTACAAACATCAGGTATTGTATGTAACATTATGAGGTACACAGCAGTAATGTCATACTCATGCTGCATATGTCAGGGTCCACCCTGTGCCTGCGTCACAATAGCTCCAATGACACCATGCAACATCCCAACTGTTATACCGCTCAGACAACAGCATTGAGGGGGAGGACATATGTCACCGGCTAGTGAAATACACCCGCACAGTCAGAAGAGGAAATGGAACACTGCTAGGACCATCAGTGCAATCCCATGTAGCACACATTCCCCAACATCAACATTACACACTACCAATGCTGACATATGTAGTGTGCCATGCCAATGCTATACATCATATATGCTAGGTCTCAGCAACATATAGCTGGATGTGAAATATCAGAGACTGGGGCAGTTCAAGATTGTTAAGTGTGGTGCAAGTGCCATCAGAACACCCACAGCCAGTGCAAGGCCTCACCACGAGAATGGAAGTAGACGGAGGGTTGAGTAGGACAAGAAGATGTCAATATACAATTTGGGCAGAACCTACACTTAGAGGGTGTGATGCTGACTAGTCCCCAAACTGACCACAATACATGTGACATCCAGGTGGGGCATAGGCCTGGGAGAATGCTAATATTAAAGACAGGTGCAATGAACAGGAACCAATATCACAATGTGCAACTAATAGGAAGCTAGCCTCGTCATATTACAAATGCCACAACACAGGCACACTAATTGTACAATATCTCATTGCAGAGGACGATGGCTCTCCTGGGGAAATGCCTGTCCTGGACTTCCCTGATGACATGGATGACGAGCTGACAAACATCAGCCAGCAGACCCTCCAAGATGTCCTTGGAACCCTCCAGACCCCACCTTCAGTCGCAAGGAGGGGCACAGATACAGCAGCCATCACAGAGGACCCACCCACCACCCCAATTGTACAACCTGCCAGCTCCAACCCAGCTGAGGACTCTGATGATACTGACACCAGCTTTGAGAGACGGTAGTTGGAGTACAGCGGGAGCTGGCGAAGGAGGTGCAGGTGGGGATGGAAAAAATGGCAGCCAGCCTAGAGGGTGTGTGTTCGTGCATGATGTCAACTGCAGAACAGGCAGCAGCCATGCAAGAGCGAACATCTATCTTGCAAGAACTTGAAAAAAGTGTGAAGGAAATCAGCACAGCTGTAAGAGAGTTGACACAACACCTCCAACAACAAACCTTTCAACAGGTGCACGAATGCAATATTGACCCCCTCAGGGCCGACCTGGCTGCCTACCACAGTGTTGTGGCTGCTATTCTTAAGATCCAGCAGCTCCTCCTTGCTTCAGTACTGCCCTTAATAGCCCTGTAGTTGTCAGCTACCGGGATTACTGAATCCATGTCTTCAAACACTGAGGTGTGTGTTGCCCCTTCACACCCACCACCACCAAGGGCAGAGGAGACAACACACACATCAGAAGATGAAGACGGGGAACAATAACATTCACCCGTAAGAGTACCCGGTAGCACTAGTCCATGCCACCTGTCCATTTATAACCAAGGTCCTGTGTTTTGTAACATGCCAGTCTTGCAACAACTGCGCTCAAGCACTGTTCTCCAGCCCACTGTTTACCTTGTCACTATGCCCTGTGATTGTCTCTCACTACCTCATTGGCAATTCATGTCCCACTGCAGTGTATGACACTTTACCCTAGCATGTCCAATGACATGCCCTTTTGCACTTGTGTAGGATCACAATGGAAGGTGTCACACTAAGGGAATCAAAATCATGGACAATGTAAATATAGCACAACAGAACTTTAAAATAAATAAATAGCACTTTCACAAGCACTTTGTCTTTGTGTAATGTGACACATCAACCGTGAGGGAAATTAGTGATGTTTGCCTCATGTCAATGCCCATAGAATGTCAATAAAACATCCCTGAAAGAATGCGGGCTGATAACTATGCACTGTGGTCTGGATTGTACCATCATCTACCCTTCCTGAAGGTTAATTCTGAGGTAACTCGAAACTATACAGTGAAATGCTGTGTTGGACAGAATAAGTCTTCTTCAAGGGATGTCTAAGCCAAAAAATATTGCCTTCAATTATTGTTCTAGACAATCTTTACGTATGTGACATTTGTCACAATTGTTTTCACACACACCATACAGCAGGAATGGATGTGTATGAGTGTCACTCCACAGTTTGACTCATATTAATGACCTATGTTTCTCTTGTGGCAGTGGAGGACCAGCAGAACAAGCAGCATGTGTTCACATATTTCCAGTGGTTAATTGCACAAAGGTGTCTAGTTCAAGTGTGTGGCCATGTGTTCTCTGTGTCATTATTGGGGTTCATGTTGTCACAGTTACATGCAGGTCTAGTCATGAGTCTGTGGAGCCATTCCCTGCATTAACAAAGTATCCTTCACAGCTGAATTGAACGAAAGCCAAAGAGGAATTGAGAACACACAAGGGGATAGTCCAGCTATGGCACTGCAGAAGTTTTATGAGACTGACAATAGGGCAACCTTGGTGTGACCCTTGGTTTGACCCTGGCAGACAGGACTGGGCTGAAAGGGGAACTTGTGCACTTCAAAACCTCTCTTTGAAGTCTCCCTACTTCAAAGGCATTTTTTGGGTATATAAACTGGGTCTCTGACCCCCCCAACTCACTTCTGGACCTACACCTGCACCCTGTCAGAGGAACTGCCATGCTGCCCAAAGCACACATCTGGACTGCTTGCTGGAAAGGACTGCTGCCCTGCTGTTGTCCTGCTTCCCTGCTGACCTCTGACTTTGCTGGAAGGTATCTGCTTTCCAAGGGCTTGGATTTAGCTTGCCTCCTTTTTCTGAAGTCTATGGGCCAACAAAGACTTCACCTCTTCAAGAACTTTTTTGCATAAAAATTTGACGCATCACCTGCAGAAATCAAAGCAGAGCAAGCCTTTCAGGGCAATCACCGCACAGCTGACCGGAACAATGCAGCCCTGACTTCCTAAATGGAATTTCAACCCAATACCTACCTTGTGACAGAAAATTCAATGCATCACCTACCAGATCGGTGCAGCGCCTCTGCCTTCTTCCAGCTCGTCAAGGATTTTCAACACATTGCCCCGGGGCATCACAATGAGGAACCAAAACTGCTTGCCGAAAAACAATGTGAATGCCTTGCAGCGTGGAAAGAAAAGACGCATCTCCTCCTCTTCGGTCTTCGTGCTTTGTTATTTTTGACACATCACAGGTACTGTGTGTAACAAAGAGACAACTCTTAGGATTGAGACTCTTTTAAACCTTTTAAAAGTGATATTTCAACTTGTGCTTGTGGATCTTTGTAGTTTTTACCTTATTCTAGTCAGATAAATTATATATATTTTTCAAACCTGTGTGATGTATTTTGGTGGTGTTTTCACTGTGTTACTTTATGAATAATTGCAAAAATACCTTACACATTGTCTTCTAAGTTATGCTTGACTGCTCAGTGCCAACCTACTAGAAGGTGGGCACTGGATAATTTTTATTGTGACTTACCCTGACTAGGATTGTGGTTCCTACTTGGACAAGGGTGTGTACCTCTGCCAACTACAGACCCCATTTCTAACATTGGTGATCAGCGGTGAGGATAGGACTTGTGTTCTTGTGTTTGTGCAGTGGCATATAATAGCTACGTGTACAATACACACCCTTAGTCAAAGATCTTGATTTTGATTTGTTTCTTTTTGCTACAAAATTGCCTGCTTGACATTTTTTTCAATCTAATCGTGTACAACATGTCTCTGGCTGGGTCCACAAGTTGAGCTGGAGAGTTTGACCTAGCCAAGTTTGAGACATATACTGTCAACCAGGTTAAGGGTTTCTGTGAGGGTGTGGGGGTACCTGCCCATGGAGCCTCCAAGTTAAGAGGAGTACCAAAAGGCACTGAGGTCCTGGGCAGAAGCCCGCTTACAAGACCATGTTGAGTTGGGAGAGAAAGTGGATGGCTCTCCAGAGGATTTACCAGCAGTAGTGGGGGCAACAACCCTGATTTTGTTCCTCCTGAGAGACCTGAAAGCAGTGTCTCCCGTCATGGCCTAACCCCAGAGGAAAGGAGGAAGGAAAGAGAATCTCAACGACAGTTGGCAAGATTAAAAATAGAGGCAGAGGAGAGGAGAGCTGAGGCTGAGAAAACCTTGGCAGAAAAGAAACTGATCTTGGTTCAGGAAGTGAATCTGAAAGAGCTGGAGCTCAAGAATAGGCAGTCTGAGTCCACCAGTGAGGGTGACAGCATACATACAGGACCTGTAGGAGACAAGAAGGTTTTTATACTCAAGGATGTGGTCCCAAGTTATGTGGTGGAAGATGACATTGACAAGTGATTTTCTGCTTATGAATTTGCACTAAGGGCTCATGGGGTTCCTGAAGAGCAATGGCAGGCGGGCTTGTGGAAACACGTACCAACACTTAGGAGGGACACACTTCTCACATTAGAGGTTGGGGACCAAACCAAGTATACCCCTATGAAGGCCATTATAATTGGCAAATTTGGACTGGCCCCTGAAAAGTATCCCCAAAGATTCAGGAACAGTAACAAGCTCCCCCACCAAACCTGGATAGACTTTATTGAATTTTCTAGTAAGGCACTGAATGGCTGGGTGTGGGGCAGTAAAGTAAATGATTACATGGGTTTGTACAATTTTATCCTGAGAGAGCATATGCTCAGTGTTAGAAATGTTGTCTTTGGTTGACAGTCAGGTTACCCCCTGTTCAAGCAAGGACCCTTACTCTTGTCAGGGTAAAAGAGAATCACCCTCAGCTAACCCCTGCTTACCCCCTTGGCAGCTTGGCAGAGCAGTAGGCTTAACTTCAGAGCGCTAGGTGTAAAGTATTTGTACCAACACACACAGTAACTTAATGAAAACACTACAAAATGACACAACACCGGTTTAGAACAATAGGAAATATTTATCTAAACAAAACAAGACCAAAACAACAAAAATCTGACATACACAAGTCAAGTTATGAATTTTTAAAGATTAAACTCAAAAATAGCACTTAGAAACAAAAATGCTTCGATGAGATGTTAACACGGCATCGTGATGGAGTCGTTCCCAACAAGCCGACACCAGCGGCCCTGGACACAGAGTCGTGTAGACCCCCAAGTACAGTACCTTTGGTGAAGAGTGTGAACAAGCCGATGCGCGAAGTCGGGGATCGCGGTGTCTGTGCGAAACGTTGAATCCGTGCACTTCAAGCGGCGTCGGTCACGACGTGGTGCGGTGACTTCCACGGAGTCGCGTACTTCAGCGGGGCTGCAGCGGCGTTGGGCCTGCGAAGAGTGTCACGTTCCAGCGAAGGTCACGGCGTCAGGTGCAGGCGGCGTCACCGGATTCAGCAGCGGCGTCAGTCCGGAGTCGTCTGAAGTCGATTTCCTTGGATTTCCACCAGCTTTCCTTTCAAGGGCCCAGGGACTGGATAGGGCACCACTTGTCAGAACAGGAGTCTCTCCAGAGACTCCAGGTGCTGGAAGAGAGAAGTCTTTGCTGTCCCTGAGACTTCAAACAACAGGAGGCAAGCTCTAACTCAAGCCCTTGGAGATTTCTTCACAAGATGGAAGGCACACAAAGTCCAGTCTTTGCCCTCTTACTCTGGCAGAAGCAGCAGTGCAGGAAAGCTCCACAAAGCACAGTCACAGGCAGGGCAGCACTTCTTCCTCAGCTATCAGCTCTTCTCCAGGCAGAGGTTCCTCTTGGTTCCAGAAGTGTTTCTAAAGTCTGTAGATTTGGGTGCCCTTCTTATACCCATTTTAGTCTTTGAAGTCACCTTTCTTCAAAGGGGACACACACCTACTTGTGAAATCCTGCCTTGCCCAGGCAAGACATCAGACACACAGCAGGGGGTTGGAAATGGCATTGTCAGAGGCAGGCACAGTCCTTTCAGATGAGAGTGACCACTCCACCCCTCCCTCCTAGCAGAGATGGCTAATCAGGAAATGCAGGTTACACCCCAGCCCCCTTTGTGTCACTGTCTAGTGCGGGGTGAAAAACAACCCAACTGTCAAACTGACCCAGTCAGGGAATCCACAAACAAGGCAGAGTCACAGAATGGTTTAAGCAAGAAAATGCTCACTTTCTAAAAGTGGCATTTTCAAACGCACAATCTTAAAATCAACTTTACTAAAAGATGTATTTTTTAATTGTGAGTTCAGGGACCCCAAACTCCACATGTCCATCTACTCTTTAGGGGAATCTACACTTTAATCACATTTAAAGGTAGCCCCCATATTACCCTATGAGAGAGACAGGCCTTGCAACAGTGAAAAACGAAATTGGCAGTATTTCACTGTCAGGACATATAAACCACATTACTATATGTCCTACCTTATCCATAGACTGCACCCTGCCCTTGGGGCTACCTAGGGCCTACCTTAGGGGTGCCTTACATGTAAGAAAAGGGAAGGTTTAGGCCTGGCAAGTGGGTACACTTGCCAAGTCGAAATTACATTGTAAAAATACACACACAGACACTGCAGTGGCAGGTCTGAGACATGATTACAGAGCTACTTATGTGGGTGGCACAACCAGTGCTGCTGGCCCACTAGTAGCATTTGATTTGCAGGCCCTGGCACCTCTAGTGCACCTTACTAGGGACTTACTAGTAAATCAAATATGCCAATCATGGATAAACCAATTATATACAATTTACACGGAGAGCATATGCACTTTAGCACTGGTTAGCAGTGGTAAAGTGCTCAGAGTTGAAAAGCCAAAAGCAACAGGTCAGAAAAAAATAGGAGGCAGGAGGCAAAAAGACTGGGGATGACCCTGCATAAGCCAAAGTCCAACACTCAGTATTTGCTTTACAGAGTTGCACCAGCACCTAGTTGACAGTGAGCTGACTTATCCCAGGAAGCTTGCTACGGAGGCAAACCTCTGGGCTTGCACCAGAGTGTCTAAAAATGTATCTGGGGTGGGGGGACAACCACAAAGGTGGTCAGGGTCCTCAACATAAGGACGAGGGTGGGAGAAAAACTTAAAAAATAAGGAGTTCTCAAAAGGCCTCCAAAATAATGCTTAAGGGAATAGTGGTAACCAGTCTCAATCTGATTATAAAAAGGTACCAAACACATTCCACAATGTCAAAGTTGCTGACAATCGTGAGAGCCATCTACTGGTAGCTCTGGTTTCCTTTGAGTGGCGGGGGGTCTCTTGTACTCTGAAAGTAGCTGTGAGTCCTGCCATGCCTGTAGATTGTCTATTAGGTATTAGTGTACCTGGAGGAAGGTAGAGCTAAGGTCTCACTTGGAGCTGTTGGGGTTGCCTGAGTGGGTCTGCATGACCACAAGGTCCATGGCTGGCCCGGAGGGGCATCAAGGGCATCTGGAGCCTAGAGCAGTAGATCTCACAGCTGCCAAGGAGGGGTGCAAGAGGCATGGAAAACTGGTTCCAGAGGTTCTTGCGGTGATTGATGGGGTCCCCGAGGAGGAGGCCCCTGAGCCAAGCGGGGAGGACATTGCTGCCCTGGGTGACCTACTTGAGCTTGCTGGCTGGCAAATTGAGGGTGGGCCAGCCAGGGAAGAATTCTGAAATGCGCAAAAAGAGGGCCCACTTTTGTGGGCTTGAGGCAACAGGCCTCAGCCCAAGCAGCAGGGGAAGCCTCTGGGGATCACCTTATCTACTGGGAGATGCCAAGCATTACAGTGACCCTAAGGTACCGAAGGCTGGAGAAGCACGTGTGCTGGTGGTCCCTCAGTGTTACCGTGCCTTCCTAAGGTCCTGACCCATGACATTACCATGGCAGGACATTTAGGGTAAGACAAGACCTTTGCCTGGCTTGTCTCCCACTTCTATTGGCCCGAATGTGGATGGCCTCAGATGCATTTTGTAGGTACTGTCCTACCTGTCAGGCCAGTGGGAAGACAGGAGAAATGATCAAGACCCCCCTGGTCCCACTGATTCCCTGATCCCCTGTTGTTGTCAAGCCCTTTGAAAGGGTTGGCATTGACATCATTGGTCCATTGAACCCCAAAACTGCCCTAGGCAACCGGTTTATCCTGGTTTTGGTGGACCATGCCACATGCTAGCAGGAGGCAATCCCTTTGAGGATGGTGACTGTACAGGTGGTGACCAGAACTCTGATGGTGACCTTTACCCGTGTGGGATTTGCAAAGGAGATTGTGTATGACAGAGGCACAAACTTCATGTCTACATACATGAAGTCCATGTGGGATGCGTGTGGGGTGACATTCAAGTTAACCCTGTTATCCTCAATCCAATGGTCTTGTGGAGAGATTCAACAAGACTTTGAAGGGCATGCTCACAGGCATTTCTGAGGGTATGAGGTCTAAGTGGGACGTTCTCTTGCCATGCCTTCTCTTTGCTTATAGAGACGTAACCCCGAAGGGTTAGGGTTCAGTCCCTTTTAGCTTCTCTATGGGTACCCTGTCAGGGGACCCCCAAGCATTGTGGAAGAGGGGTGGGAGGAAGCTCCCAAGGCACCCCCCTTAGGATGTGGTCAGTTACATACTGGCCCTCCGCAACCAGACACACCGCTTCTGGAAGAAGACTAAGAGCAACGTCAAGGCCAGTCAAGAGTTATGAAACACTGGTATGACCAGAATACCACCATGCTGGAGTTTCAGCCTGGAGACACACTTTTGTGTCCATGATATTGACACAGGAGACAGTCTCCATGTAAAGAAGAAAATGTACAGGTTGTCAGGCATGGTGAAGGCCAGTGTCAAGGATGAATTTGCCAAGATGCTAGCTCCAGGGGTAATATAGAAATCCAGCAGTCCCTGGTTCAGCCCTGTGGTGCTGGTACCAAAGGCTGCCCCACCCAGTGCCAAGCCGGGGTCTCAATTCAGTCACTAAAACTGATACTCACCCCATCCCCTGAGCTGATAAGCTCATAGACAGGCTAGGTGCTGCCAAATTCCTCAGTACTTTTGATCTCACATCAGGGTAGTGGCAGATCGCCCCGACTGAGGAGGTCAAAGAGAGATCTGCTTTTTCAACTCCTGATGGACATTACCAGATCAGATTGATGCCCTTTGGTTTGGAAAATGACCCCACTACCATACAGCGGTTGGTTAACGGGGTCCTGGCTGATAAGAATGCGTTCTTCAACGTCTATCTAGACAACATTGCCATCTACAGTTCCAGCTTGGAGGAATACCTGCTGCACAAGAGGTGCTCCAAGCCCTGCAACATGCAGGCCTGACAATCAAGGCCAGCAAGTGCGAGATTGGCAGGGTTCTGTGGTGTACTTGGGACACCTAGTAGGTGGTAGCAAGGTGCAGCACCTCCAGGCCAAGATTGAGAAAATCACGGCCTGGCAACCACCTAGAACCCAAACAGAGGTGAGAGACTTCCTAGGCCTCACTGGGTACTGCCATAGGTTTTTTAAGGGTTATAGCACCATAGTGGCCCCCTTAACAGAACTAACTTCATAAAAGAAACCTAGGTTGGTGATTTGGACAGAGGCTTGCCAGAAAGCCTATGACTCCCTAAAGGAAGTCATGTGCACCGCACCCATGCTCAGGGCCCCTGACTACCCCAAGGAGTTCATTGTGCAGACAGACACTTCAGAGCATGGCATGGGGTGGTTCTAGCACAGCCGAATGAGAAGGGCCTAGACCAATCAGTAGACTTTATTAGCAGAAGGCTACTACCAAAGGAACAGAAGTGGAGTGCCATTGAAAGAGAAGTATTTGCTGCGGTCTGGGCATTGAAGAAGCTGACAACATACCTATTTGGGACTCACTTTCCATGTTCATACAGACCACAGGCCCCTCAAATGGCTCATGCTGATGAGGGGTGAAAATCCTAAACTCTTGAGGTGGTTCATCTCCCTACAGGGGTTGGACTTTACAGTGGTGCATCGCCCGAGGACTGACCACGCCAATGATGATGATATCCCCAGATTCTTCCGCACTAGTGATGAGAGCTCCAAGGGAGAATTGGGTAGCTCTCCCCAATTTCAGCGACGGGGGACACATGTTAGACATGACAGCCATGAGATGGTCATCCCCCAACTTTATGACCACCTCCCTCCACTTTTGTGACAGTGTTTTAGGACTCTGCCCACTTTACCACTGCTAGCCAGTGCAAAAGAGAATATGCTCCCTCCCTAACACATGGTAACATTGGTTCATCCCCAACTGGTCTATTTGATGTATTTATAAGACCCTAGTAAAGTGTACTGCACGTGCCCAGGGCCTATATATTAAATGCTACTAGTGGGCCTGCAGTACTGATTGTGCCACCAACATATTAGCCCTTTAACTATGTTTCAGGCCTGCAATTGCAAGGCCTGCGTGTGCCGTTTCAGTGCCATTTCGACTTGGCATTTAAAAGAACTTGTAAAGCCTTAAAACTCCCCTTTTTCTACATATAAGTCACCCCTAAGGTAGGCCCTAGGTAATCCTTAGGGCAGGGTGCTATGTAGGTAACAGGCAAGACATGTAAATATGTGTTGTATATGTCCTGGTAGTTAAAAACTCCTAAATTTGTTTTCCACTACTCTGAGGCCTGCTCCTTTCATAGATTAGCATTAGGACTGCCCTCATATACTTGTTGAGTGGTAGATTCTAACCTGAAAGGGATAACCATGTCATATTTAGTATGGCCAGAATGGTAATAGGAAATCCTGCTTATTGGTGAGGTTGGATTTAGTATTACTATTTTAGAAAAGCGGCTCTTAGAAAGTGAGCATTTCTTTGCACTTAAAACCATCTGTGTCTTATAGCCTGTCTCCAATCAATATCTGGTCTGTGCTGGTTGACAGCACTCTTGTGCATTTCACCCAGACAAACACAGGACACCCTGGCCCTCATTACAACCCTAGCGGTCAGTGTTAAAGCGGCGGTAAGACCGCCAACAGGGCGGCGGTAAAAAAACGGAATCACGACCATGGCAGAAACCACCAACACAGACAGCCACTTTAACACTCTGACCGCCACAGCGGTAGAAACAAACACCACAGCGGTAACCGCCAACGGACAGGCGGAACACAATGTACCGCCCATTGTATTACAAGGCACCAATCCGCCACCTTTTCCGGGGCGGTACCAACGCCATCAAAAGCACGGCAGAAACAGTCTTTGGAACGGAAACCACTCACCTCTCAATACTCTAAGAGGAACCAGGACGTCACGGAGCCCGAACTTCAGGTGCTACCAATGTTGGTTTACCTCCTCTTCTACCAGGAGCAGCAAAGACGGCGGCGACGACCACGGTCAGTACTGCACCTAGCACACAGGGGAGGGGGGGGAGGAAAGAGAGAGTGACACACACACGCAACACGCAACACCCCCACCCCCACCTTCACCAACAACACCATACACACAAATACATGCCACAACATTATATATACACCCAGTCACCCCCTGGAAGAATGCAAGGACAAAAGGAAATGATTGTAACGAGTGTAATCATCGAAAATTCAGATATGGAAACAGGTCTGTAACAGATCATTATGTACAAATATGTCAGCAACTACACAAGTCCAGATAGTGTTCCAATCATTGTCTGTGGACCAGTGGTCCCAAAAAAGCATGGGCGAAGCCCACACATGATACCTGACTGTAAACGGAGAGAACACTGCTGGGGCATCAGGTCAAAAATATACAGGCACCTCAGGGGGAAGGGGATGGGGGGGCATCTCAGACGGATGAAGGGACGACGCCACTGCTCCACGAGGGGGCTCGATGCCCACTGTTTGGTCCTAGGGTGTGCAAAGCCACAGTCTCTCAAGTCTCTGAAGTGGATGGTTTTCCCACTGCTTTATCCTGGGGAGTGCAAAGCCACAGTCTCTCAAGTCTCTAAAGTGGGTGGTTTGCACACTGCTTTATCCTGGGGAGTGCAAAGCCACAGTCTCTCAAGTCTCTCAAGTTGGTGGTTTGCCGACTGCTTTATCCTGGGGAGTGCAAAGCCACAGTTTCTCAAGTCTCTCAAGTGGGTGGTTTGCCCACTGCTTTATCCTGGGGAGTGCAAAGCCACGGTCTCTCAAGTGTGTGACATGTTCCACTGGTTCTGGAGGGCGCTTAGTGTCCAGTGTGCTTCATCCTGCCAAGGACTGGGGTAGTGGATGCTGTTCTCCCCTGGTTCTGGAGGGGGCTTAGTGCCCAGAGTGCATCATCCTGCCAAGGACTGGGGTAGTCGACGCTGTTCTTCACTGGTTCTGGAGGGGGCTTTGTGCCCAGAGTGCTTCATCCTGCCAAGGACTGGGCTAGAGGATGCTGTTCTCCACTGGTTGTGGAGGGGGCCTTGCGCCCAGAGTGCTTTATCCTGCCAAGGACTGGGGTAGTGGATGCTGTCCTCCACTGGTTCTGGAGGGGGCTTAGTGCCCAGAGTGCTTCATCCTGCCAAGGACTGGGGTAGGGAATGCTGTTCTCCACTGGTTCTGGAGGGGGCTTAGTGCCCAGAGTGCTTCATCCTGCCAAGGACTGAGGTAGTGGATGCTGTTCTCCACTGGTTCTGGAGGGGGCTTAGTGCCCAGAGTGCTGCACATGCTGTGTGGCAGGTCCCATTCCCTCACCTGGGTGTGTATGCCACGAGAGTGCCTGGGAACAGGTAGCATGATACTCCATGGAGTCAGAGACACACTCCACCCTGCTGCGACTTTGCCTGCCAAACTGCTGGTACTAACATTGCTGGTTGTGGTGCCTCATGTACGCTGTGCAGGGTCCAGGATGTCTCCTGCAGCCTGGGACGGCTATCCACTGGGAATGTTGTCCATGTCGGCTGTGGTGGCACTGTCTGTGCATGTCGCGGGGCTGGTGGTGGTGATTGCGGCGGTGTCTGTGGCGGAGATGCTGCCGGTGGTGCATGTGTCAGCACCTGTGGAGGCAGACAGCAGGACGTCTCCTGCAGCCTCGGACAGCTGCCCACTGGGGATGATGCTGGGGACTGTTGCTCAGGCAGCAGATGTGCAGGTGGTGGTGCAGGTGGCGGTTCAGGTGGCGGTGCAGGTGGCAATGCAGGTGGTGGTGTCCACCGCCGTACAGGTTGCTGCTCTATTTGCCAGAAGGGGTGACACCAGTCCCTATGCCGGAGGCTCGGGACCCTGAGCTGACTTCCATTAGCCTTGTGTCCCTTCCCCACCGTGGAAGTCACTGCTGGGACCTTGGCACTGTCGCCTTTTGGCTTGGAGGAGGCCTTGCTGGGTGGTTGGTGTGGCTTTTCCCTATGGCATGTGGGCCCCTTCTTCACTTTGTCATGTGGCGGAATGGGCTGATCCTTGGCCTCGCTAGGTGGCACACTGGCAGCCTTGATTGGTGCCGCCCGCGATGTTACAGGACTTGCAGGACCACAGTGCTGGAGGATTTGGTGGCTGAGGTCCTGGGCTGGGACCTGGACATCCTGGCCCTAGGGGAAGGACGGAGGGGGGATGTGTAGGGAAAAGGTCAATGTTAGCCAGGAAAAGTTTTTTAGATACACTAGGATGGGAAGATGGAGGGGGGTTTGGGAGTGGAGGAAGAGGTAGTGGTTTTAGGAGGAGTACGTCTTCTGAATTTGGGTGAAGGTGCATGGGCTGGAGGCTGTTGTGAGGTGGATGGCTGTTGAGTAGGTTTGTGCCTGCGTTTGTGTACTTTGGGAGAAGGGCTCACAGACACACTGGGTGAGGACACATGGGACGTGTGCATGGTAGTGGAGGTGGTGATTGCACGTGAGCGGTGTGTGTTGATGGGCGTGCTGGTGATGGAGGTAGTTGCTGAGGATGTAGTTCATGCAGGTGTGAGTGGAGATGAGACTGGGAGGGAGGAGAAGGATGTGGAGGAGGGGGACACAGTGGAGGCAGTGGATGTTGGTGTGTCTGCATGGGAATAGTGCTTGTGTGAGTGCCTGTGGGATGTGTGGTACTTACGTTTGCCATGTCCACTCTTGTATGTTGATGAGTGTGCATGCTGGTCTGATGGTGTGCTTGGGATAGGCTGATGTAGAAGGGATTGGGTCTGGGTAGTGGAAGTTGGAGGGGGGTGGTTGGACACTGGGACAATGGCTGCCATCAGTGCTGAGGCCAGAGCCTGAAATGCTCTCTGTTGGGTCGCCAGAATGAATGCCCTCCAAGTATGCATTTGTTCGCTGCAAATGCCTCTCGACACCCTGGATTGCATTCAAAATGGTTGATTGCCCAACAGTGAGGGATCTCAGGAGGTCAATAGCCTCCTCACTGAGGGCAGAAGGACTGACTGGGGCAGGGCCTGAGGTGGCTGGGGCGAAGGAGATGACCACCCTCCTGAGTGAGCTGGCACAGGAAACACGCTGAGGGGCTGATGGGAGGGCAGTGCTGGTAGGGGGGGTGGCAGCTGTACCTGTTGATGCAGTGGGCACAGAGATGCCCGCCACCACATGGGAGCTCTCATCAGAGGGGGAGTCGCTGGTATCTCCTCCTGTCCCGGTCATGGAGTTCCCCTCGCCCTTCGTCCCACTGGTGCCTTCAGACTCCATAAATTCACCCTCCAGAGCCATGTGGGTTGCAGCTCCTTCCTGCTCCGGTGCCAATGCTCCTCCGCCAGATGATGCTAATGCACTCAAGGACAGGGTGACAAAACAAAAAAAGGGGGAAAGACAGAGGAGACACATGGTCAATGCGTGCAACACCACTACCGTTGGTGGACACAACACACAGGGAGCAGCCCTATGCCTTAGCCCATTCACTAACAGTTCAGGGGAAAAGCACATGCCCATGGGGGACTCTGCCTAGACCCATTTGATGCAGAGCTGGAACCCACCGGACCCTGACTAGGTGTAGAAGGCCACTACCACTTTGGGGTAGGAGTGGCACTGAGCCTGCAAAACAATGGATCTACCTTGGCGTGTCTGCCCTGGCCTAGGGGAACCCACAGCCCACTTCCCCCACCCAGAAACCTCATTAAGCATGCAGAGTCAGCTGAATGAGACTGTACTGACCCCCTTGTGGCTGCTGTGATACCCTCAAGTGCCCATCCAACTCAGGATATGCCACCACCAGGATCCGTCACATCAGGGGGGTTATGGTGCGTCGTGCACCTCTTCCACGTTGGGAGGCCATCCCCAGCTGGGCCTCTACCATCTTCTTGCTCCAACGGGGCAGGTTCTCCCATCTTTTGCGGCAGTGGGTGCTCCGTCTATGGTTGACCCCAGGGTCCGCACTTCCATGGCGATGGCACGCCGCATCCCCTTCTTCTGGTGGGTGCTGACCTAGAGGAATAGTGAAGTAAGAATGAATGTTACTGCCCCATCCGGTTCTTCTTACTCATTGGCCACAAACCTCCCACCCTGGCCCAGAAAAACATACACTCACCATCCTCACATGCTGGCCTCTGCCCCCGTCTCTTCCATCCACGACACTCCATACATTCATGTGCCATGCATCATGCTCACAGTGTACTCACCTGTTTGTCTGGAGGACCATAGAGTAGCGTGTACTGGGGGAGGACCCCATCCACCAGTTCCTCCAACTCCACTGCAGTGAAGGCAGGGGCCCTTTCCCCAGACACTGTAGCCGTTGTCGCTTCCAGACTCAGGTCACAGCAGCACTTGCAGTGTAGGTCCTCTCCTGTTGAATGTCAGGTATCCAGTGAGTGAACAGATAGAAAATGGCGGTAACGTCCGCGGCGGTGCGTACTGTCACCGCCAGCATACATCGTCATTGGCTAATGGAACCCATAGGGCCCAATGATAACCAATGCTCAATTGTGCTGCGGTCTTCGACCGCCTACCACAACGCTGCACAATGCCAGCGCAGTTATCTCATTTTCCCTTGTCCCTCCTTACAGGTCAGGCTGCCACCATTTCAGGGGGGCACATGGCAAGGCAACTAACTGTGTCACAGCACTTTTGGCCAGGAATACGGACAGACAGCGCCACACACCGATTACATCATGATTGTTCTGAACAGCCTTGTGAAACCTATGTGGTGTATGACCCTCTTCTCACCCTTGTCCTCCATAGGGCACTTCCGCTGGGGCAGGTGATGAGATGGTGTCATCCTCCAGTATACAGACCCCTGGTGGACCTGTCGACAATGGAAGACAGACCATCATTACCGCCTACAGACTTGATCGTGCCACAATCCATGAACTGTGTGCCCAGTTGGAGCCAGACCTGATGTCAGCTATCTGCCATCCCACAGGAATCCCCCTCTAGTGCAGTTCCTGTCAGTACTCAATTTCCTGCCAGTGGGTCCTTTCGAACAACAGTGGCCATGGCATCAGGGATGTCACAGCCAATGTTCTCTAACGTGTTGTCCAGAGTGTTGTCTGCCCTGCTGAAACACATGCACAGCTATATCGTTTTCCCTCAGGTGGAAGATTTGCCAACAGTGATAGGTGACTTCTATGCCCCAACATCATTGGTGCAATTGATGGTACACATGTGGCATTTGTCCCCCCCCCACAGAAATGAACAGGTGTACAGAAACCGCAAAAGCTACCCTTCTATGAATGTCCAGATGGTGTGTTTGGCGGACCAGTACATCTCCCATGTGAATGCCAAGTATCCTGGCTCAGTGCATGACGCTTACATTTTGAGGAATAGCAGCATGCCTTATGTGATGGGGCAACTCCAGAAGCACCAGGTGTGGCTAATTAGTGAGCCCAAGATCCCCACACAGTTTGAATAGGTGTCTGGATATGGGAGAGTCCCTAAGGGTTGGTGTATGTCTAACAGTTGTCCATCGATATTTGCAGGTCACTCTGGTTACCCCAACCTGTCATGGCTACTGACCCCAGTGAGGAATCCAGGGACAAGGGCAGAGGAACGCTACAATGAGGCACATGGGCGAACTAGGAGGATAATAGAGCACACCTTCGTCCCCTTGACGGCCAGATTCCGGTGCCTCCATCTGACAGATGGCTCCCTATGCTACTCACTGAAGAAGGTGTGCCAGATCATCGTGGCATGCTGTATGTTGCACAACCTGGCTTTGCGATGCCAGGTGCCTTTTCTGCAGGAGGATGGGCCTGATGTTGGTCCTGTGGCAGCTGTGGACAGTGAAGAAGAGGAGGCTGAAGAAGAAGATATAGACAACCGAAACAATATCATCATGCAATACTTCTAGTGAGACACAGGTAAGAGGATGGCACTGCTTCTCTCATATCATACTACTGTAGGACATTGCATAATTCTGCTTTTTACTTCTGTGTATGGATCCTGACATGTCACTTTGGCTTTCCATTTCACAGATCTGGGTCCCAGTTTCTGCCTTCTGCTATGTTTACTGCTGCCCAACAACTGTCTAACATTGGTACGTGAACATGAACATTGACATTGCTATATTTCTGAGAGGTTGCAATTACACATTTGTAAAAGTACAGACTGACTCCAGATTGATGTGTGATTCAAGAGTGTTTATTTCTGTGCAAATAAGTGGAGGGAGTGTGCAATAGGCTGGAGTGATGGTGGAGGAATGTCCATGGTAGAGTCCAGTCTCTTGCATTGTCCAAGGGGGCATAGGAAATGGAGTAATGGCAGTTCAAAGTTGTCACGGTGACAAAGTGGGAGAAAAGGGTGACAATCAGGAGAGTGTTATTTCCTGGTGGGGGTCTTGGCAATGTTCTCTGTCTTGTTCTTGGATCTCAGGGACCGTTTGTGTGGTGGTTCTCCTTCTGCTGGGGGTGGGGTGCTGGTAGCCTGTTGGTCCTGTGGCGGGACCTCCTGTCCACTAGCGCTGGCGGAGGTGGAGGACTGTTCATCATTCAGGCTAGTGTCAGGGGCCTGTTTGTGTGCCACTGTGTCCCTCATGGTGTTAGCCAGGTGTGCCAGCACCCCGGCAATGGTGACCAGGGTGGTGTTGATAGACTTCAAGTCCTCCCTGATCCCCATGTACCTTTACTGCAGCCGCTGGGTCTCCTGAGACTTGGTCAGTACCGTGCCCATGGTTTCCTGGGAATGATGGTATGCTCCCATGATGTTGGAGAGTGCCTCATGAAGAGTGGGTTCCCTGGGCCTGTCCTCCCCCTGTCGCACAGCAGTCCTACCAGTTTCCCTGTTATCCTGTGCCTCTGTCACCTGAACTGTGTGCCCACTGCCATTGACCCCAGGTCCCTGATTGTCTTGGGTTGGTGGGTTTGCCTGGGGTCCTAGTAGTGGTGAACACACTGCTGATTGACGTGTCCTGGGGACAGAGGGATGGGCCCGCTGGGTGGTTGCTGTGCTGGTGTTTCCTGAGGGGGGAGGGTCTGTGGTTGTTTGTGACTGTGGCAGGGGAACTGACTGTCCCGAGGTCCCTGATGGGCTGGGCTGGTCATGTTGATCCAGGAGTGCAGAGCTGCTGTCATCACTGTGGGCCTCTTCTGTGGGGGGACTGGATCTGTCTGGTACCTCCTGTCCGGTGACATTGGGTAGGGGTCCTGTTGGGGTGTAAATGCATAGTTATTGTATCTGTGTGTGCCATCTTGTGCAATAGGTGAGTTACCCTCTACTACTGTGCTTGCACTATTGTGTTTGCCCTTCTGTGATTAGGGATTTCGGGGTCTGTGTGGGTATCTGTACTGGACATGCTTTGGTGATGGGTGATGGGTTTCTATGCAGAGGTGTTGCATGCAGGGCTTGGGATTGGGATGGGTGGGTTGTGATGGTGGGGCATATGTGAGGTGTTGGAGTGATGAGGGTGAGGGTGGGGGTATGTGATAGCATGCAGGTGGGTTGGGGGATATAGTAGTAAAGATATGACTTACCAGAGTCCAGTCCTTCTGCTACTCCTGCGAGGCCCTCAGGATGCAGTATTGCCAAGACTTGCTCCTCCCATGTTGTTAGTTGTAGTGGAAGAGGTGGGGCTCCACCGCCACTCCTCTGTACTGCAATGTGGTGTCTGGATACCACGGAACACACCTTCCCCCATAGGTCGTTCCACCTGTTCCTTATGTCATCCCGTGTTCTGGGGTGCTGTCCCACTGCGTTGACCCTGTCGATGATTCTCCGCCATAGCTCCATCTTCCTAGCAATGGAGGTGTGCTGCACCTGTGAACCAAAAAGCTGTGGCTCTACCCGGATGATTTCCTCCACCATGACCCTGAGCTCCTCCTCAGAAAACCTGGGGTGTCTTTGAGGTGCCATGCTGTGGTGTGGGTAATGTGTGAGGTGATGTTTGTTGTGCTGTGTGAAGTGTTGTGTTGGTGTGTGTTCTTTGAGGTGTGTGGATGTTTTATGAGTGATGGTGTTGTGGGCCTGTGGATGCTGGTGTTGTGTTTGCTATTCTCTCTCTCTGCTTCTTCAAAAAAATGTCATTGTAGGGGGTTGTGGGTAATGTGGGTGTGTGTTTTATAGTGTAGGGAGTGTGTGGGTGTGGTGTTTGTATGTGTATCAGGTGTGTGTATTTTGATTTGTCCAATGTGGTTGTGTTTTGTAAATGTGTGTGTATTTTGAGCGCGGCGGTGTGTACTGCCAATGGATTACTGCGGTTGAATGACCGCCATGTTGATTCGTGGGTCGTGATAGTGTGGGCATATTCCTGTTGGCGTGACGGTGTGGGTTTTGGTATTGCCAGTTTATCACTGACTTTTGTTGTGGCGGACTTGTGTGGGTTTCTGTATTGTGGCGGATTATGAGATGTGGGTCGTAATTCCTGTAGCGGATTTCCGCCACGGTATGTTGGTTGCCTTCAGCACGGCCGTAAGCGGGATTTACCGCCAGGGTTGTAATGAGGGCCCCAGTCACATCTGCATTCATCTGCATACTGAATGGGTCTTCTTGGGCTGGAAGGGTGGAGGGCCTGACATTTACATTTCAAAGGCCAGTGACCTGCTCCCACACGATGGACTGAAAGGAGAACTTGTGCACTTTAAAACCACCTTTTGAAGTCTCCCTACACTTCAAAGGCATTTTTGGGATATATAGACTGGGACTTTGACCCCACCAACTCAGACACTTCTGGACCTACACCTGTGCCCTGTAAGAGGAAATGCCTGGCTGCCCAAAGGCCTCATCTGGACTGCTTTGCTGGAAAGAACTGCTGCCCTGCTGTTGCCCTGTTGTCCTGCTTGTCTTTGACTTTGCTGGAAGGACTCTGCCTTCCCCAAAAGTGCTCTCCAAGGGCCTGGATTGAGCTTGTTAACTGTTTCTGAAGTCTCAGGGCCAACAAAGACTTCACCTTTTCAAGAAATTCCTTGTGCAGTGAAAATCAACTGTGGAAATTGACGTGAAGCCTGCATTGTGGCTGAGAAATCGGCACAGAGCTGACCGGAACGATGCAGCCTGACTTCCCAACTGGAAATTCGATGCAGCGCCTACCTTGCTATGGAAAATTTGATGCATCACCTACCGGATCGATGCAGTGCCTGCGCCTTCTTGCAGCGCGTCAAGGACTTTTATCGCATTGTCCCTGGGCATCAAAATATCCCTGTATTGCAGTGAGGAACCAAGACAGCGTGCTGGAAATTGACGCAAACCCTTTGCAGCGTGGAACGAAACGATGCATCGTCTGTGTCGCATCAGATATTCGATGCAACACTTTATTTTTCCACACATCTCCTCCTCTGCGGTCTCTGTGTATTGTTATTTTGACTCATTCCAGGTACTGTGTGTGACAAAGAGACAACTGTTTATTTCTCAGGATTGAGACTCTTTTAATCTTTTTAAAAGTTATATTTCAACTTGTGCTTCTTGAATCTTTGTCATTTTGTTCTTCTTCTATTCAGATAAATATTATGTATTTTTCTAAAACCTGATGTGTATTTCTGTAGTGTTTTCACTGTGTTACTGTATGATTTATTGCACAAGTACTTTTTCACATTGCCTTTTAAGTTAATCCTGACTGCTCACTGCCAAGGTAACAGAGGGAGGGCACAGGATAATTTGGATTGTGTTGTGACTTGCCCTGACTAGAACTGTGATCCCTAATTGGACAAGGGTATATACCTCTGCTAACTATAGACTCAATTTCTGACATACTCCCATCATCTTCATCTGTAATGGCTGCATTCTCACTCTAATATGTATGCTCTCTATAATTATTGTTCTGCATCCTATTTAGCTTCTACCAATGTCTTAATTACTTTTAGCATTATAGTCTAAACTTTTGCCCTTGATCTCTATCTTGCAATAAACTCCCACATACTGAGGGCTTCAAAATATGTAGGTCTTGGAGGTGGCTTTGATTCATACTGTATTCTCCTTAAATTGTTTAACACTCTCAAATTAAATGTTCAATAATGAGCAAAAGCTAATGCACCATCTTCCTCAAATATTTTACAAAAATGTTTATGCCATACACATGCTGGAACTCCTTTTATTGATGCCACCTGATAGGCTGGGGATCCCTCAGGTGGGACTTCCTCAACCTCTCTACCTAGAATAAACACATCTTCTCTTGGTGCCTGGAAAACATTCATTTTTTGCTAAAATTCAATTAACCACAACATATTTCAATTGAAAGAGGAAGGAATTTCAATCCAACAATCCTTTTCGCAAGCTCTTCTCAACCAATAGCAACACAATGTTATCCACTCATACCCATGCGGCTTCACTCTAACCTACCTATACCAGTGCAACACAAAGTGACATCACATTCACTTCTCTCAGCACCTGTCTCTCATACAATTGTTCAGTAACACCTAATAGAAAAAATTACAAAAGATGTATGGGCTACACTTCCATCTGTGGCTTTCACAATTACACAACGAGTGAAACTTGCTCAGCAATTCTTACTCGTTATTGATGATGATCCTCCATAGGCCTTTCAGATTCACTAAATAACAACCAACAACTCACTCACTCAAGGAAAACTATTGTCAGTGACGTCTCATCACATGTACCTCTCTGCAGACAATAAATTAACCAAGTGTCTTTTACACTTGTGCGTTATCTCAGGACCTTAGGCCACATCGGACCCATCAACAACAACAACCACGGACAGTTTTGAGTACAAAGCACATGATCACTTCGAGCACGACAACTCCGCAACACACGTCACAACATCAAAATTCACTACAATCTTCAAGCCAAAAGGATGGCAAGCGCAAAACCTGATTTATACTCATGCAACCCGTCACATGAAGACACAATGCTGGAACTTCATTAATCTCTGGAACAGACTATGGAATGAATTATGAGGTGGGCAATTCTTGGACTAGGTAATAACATGGGATCAATCCTAACTCCCTAACACTAAACAGAAATGTAGATCCCCCTCTTATGGGGCAAAACCATCAGTCTCCTATCAGATCTCTGGATGCATTTTTCATGCTTTGCAGGAATCAAATGTTGAACCAGTTCAACAGAGCTTTGGACTCAGAAAGATGTGTGGTGAACCATCAACAATATTTCAACTTTACTGCAACTATCACAACACCATGACCAAAGTGGCCAGGGAAGGAAAACTCCAATCAGGAATAAAGTTAAAAGATTTCTTCCAATACAAGTTCAAAGTCATGCAGACAGTGCGCAAAACCAAAATATAAAGATACATAAACGCCATTGTTTGTCCAAGGTAACTAAATAAATTAAAGTGAACGAACATCAATAAAACTAAGAATTAAAGAAGAAGAATACATAAAGCCAATAACAATTTCTGTGATACAGATATCACATGTTGCTTAGGAATCATAATCTTTAGTCAATTACATTTTAGCAGAGTCGATAATCCTTTCTGGGCACAGGTCAAACCTACGGCTGACCAAATTAAGGAAATGCTCGTATGTGGAGGAACGCATGTGGGCGAAATACGAAAAGTACTAAAAGGACAAAAATAATTTGGAAAAATAATAACTTGAGCTACAGGTCACTACCAAAAAATAAAAAAAATAAAAGTGTCAGCATACTGGAGTTTCTAACCTAAAGGGGCTTTTTTAAGGGGCAACAGCAAATGTCAGAGAGGAAGATACCTCTCCAAGGGACCAGCATTTAGGGAATCCTCATCAGCAAAGCATCTGATCAGCAATGTATCTGCAAGCATCATGAAAGCGTCTGGGGCTGACCAAGACTGTGACTGACAGAGACAGAGACTGACCAAAGTTTGAATATGCATTAGTATATCAATTCACAAAAAGTGTTCTGATTTGTCAAAGATGTCAGTTCACATGATATTGACTAGGCATCATCCACATATAGTTCACCACCATACATCAGGTTGCAATAGTTCGACAATTTTACAAGTTTGTCTCCATGTGACTCCAAGATGCTTTAAAACAAATGTATAAAATCTCAGTCCATGTTCCTGCACTGTAATAATTCCAAGGACAAATGGGTAAGTTTGCCCATGCTTTAACAATGAACTTATTACAAAAGGACTCTGCATCTCAAGGGAAAGAAAAATGAAAGAAGACTTCATCTTGTGAAAAAAGTATTCAACACTTTTACATGACTAGAAAATTCAAGCTCTGTAGGCCACACCTATACTAACACAAAAGTCATGACATTACTTTTAATTAATACATTTTAATAGAACACATATAAAATATAAACTAATACATTTTGCATTAGTAAGACTACATTCCATTAATATTGAGGATTGAATTTTTCTCACCTGCCCATATTTTGAATTCGTTATTCGTTCATTAAACACAAGAAATTCAATATTGTTTCTATTTGCACTGTTAGTCTAGAGTCTAAGTTACATGCTAATATCAGTTTTAACCTTCTAGCACATGATTTAGTGAAAAAGGCACTAAGTCAAACTTTGAAATACAAACAAATTGTAGATTTAAAATGTGTGCCAGTGCAGCTTTCTTTATTAGTTTTTCCACTCTTATACTTTCACAAAAAACTTGTCACATTCTGATGACTTTTGTGACACAAGGGGCAGCACTAAATGTTACGCTCTTTTGTTAATAGTCCTAGAAAGGTCTTGTTCATTTTGTGCAATAATATTTACATTAAGTTCCTTCATAACTTAATAAACCCCACTTGGGATATGTTTTGCAAATATGCATGACACACTGATGATTTTTTGACTATCATAGGACATTGGAATTTCTAAGTTTCATTAAAGCAATATTTAGACAAATGCAATTCTAGATGAATGGCAACTGACTTTCCCAAGAGGAGGAAACTTTTCCTGATTGTATCACTGTCAATGTAACTATTCCTGGTTCAATGTAGACAGTGAAGAAATTCCGCCAATGGGGAAAGTAAAAACATTCTTCATAAAAGAAGGTTATTGGACTATAATACATAATATTTCATAAATTACTAATGACTAATACAAGATCTAGTAAACTTCTTGAACACCAAGAAAAAAATGACTATACAATAAGATGGAGGGAAAATTAATACTGGCAGTGTCCTGGGGTGTAGGAGGCTGGCCTGGTTTGTAGTGGTACCTTGGGTACTAACACCTTACACCAGGTACAGTTATCCCTTATTAGTGAAATGTAGTAGTGTTCTAGCAGCTTGGACTGATAGAGGTAGCTATAGCAGAGCAGCTTAGGCTGAACTAGTAGACATGCAAAGCTCATGCAATACCACTTGTAGTTGCACAGTACGTAGACACAAGTAAAGACAATACTCAGTGTTACCAAAAAAAAGGTAGTTTATTTGGGTGACACAGTACCAAAAATATCTTAGAGGCAATACTCCTTCTGGAGGTACGTATTATGCACAATATATACACTAGACACCAAAATGAAGCAAGTAATTAGTCATAGGACAGTGCAAACAATAGGACATGCTATAAAATGCAATGGGAGAAAATAGGTCTAGGGGCATCACAAACCATATACTAAGAAAGTGGAATGTGAATCACAAATTCCCCCATAGACAATTGCAGTGTATGCAGAATTGCTGGGGGAGTACGAATACAGTAAAGGTAAGTAAATTACCCCACCCCAGAGCCCAGAAAAGCAGGAGTAAATTACTGCAAGTTTCCTTAGGACACACTACACCTCATTATTAGAGTTATTGCAAGAATCAACCAAGTCTGCAAACAACAAACAGTGATTTCCTGGACCTGAAGACCTGCAAAGGAAGGAGACCAAGTTCAGAAGTCGAAAGAAGTTCCTGGAAGGACAGGAGCCCCTGCCAATCCAGAAGATGGTGCAAAAGAAGAGTGTCTGGTTGGACAAAGACTGCAGAAATGCACCTTAGGAAGATGCCAGAGGGTTACTGCATGATGCAAAGGATGTCCCACGTCATGAAGTTGGATGTAGGCGGGTTTTGGCACTGGATTCCTCCAACAAGCCTTGGTTCCGGCAAAGTCGCGTTTTGCGTCAACTAGGTGCTATCTGGACCCAGGAGGGACCTGGGGGCCTCAACTCTGTGTGAGGAGGAAAAGGGGGCTCTCAACACTAAAGAGAGCCCTCAGAGCACCAGAAAGCACCCACGGGAGTCCCAGGACACGGGGACAAAGGAGGTGCAAAATGCGGTTATTGCAGCACTACAAAGGAAGGTCCCATGCAGCTGGAGAACAACTTAGTGAGTTGAGCGTCACAGGATAGAGTGCTGGGGACCTGGGCCGGAGTGCATGACGGAATTTTTCAAATAGTGCACAGAGGCCCCAGGAGGTGAAGAAGATGTGATGCACAAGGTTACTGTCATTATGGGGGAAGGCAAGGTCCTACCTCCTCCAAATTGCGACAGCAGGACCTCAGGACAGCCTGTGTCAATGGGGTCCACCCTCTGTGTTCCAAGAAGCATGGTCGTCACCAGGAGAGGAGTCCAAGAGAACCGTTCGCCGACTTAGAAGATTCCTGCGTGAGCAGGGGAATGACTCTGTCACCACACGGGAGATTTCTTTGGTCTTTCTGGTGCAGGGTGAAGACAGGGAGTCCTCAGAGCGTGCACACCATGGAAACTGTTGCAGTTGCTGGCTGGAGCTGAAGTCGCAAAGGAAAAGTATCCCTTCTGGATACTTTGTTGATGTTACATCGGTTCCTGGAGCAGGCTGCGGTTGATCCGAGGTCAGAGGATAAAGTAATAGTTGTAGAGGATTCCTGCTGGAAACTTGCAAGTAGGATCTGTAGGGAACCCACAGGAAAGACCCTAAATAGTCCCCTGAGAGGGGGATTGCCTACCTTATCAGGTAAGGACCTATCAGGAGGGGTATCTGTTGCCACTTGCTGGCACTTGCCACTCAGAGCCCTCCAGAGTGTCCCCACGCCTTGCAAAGCAAGATGTCTGAAGTCTGGGACACACTCGAGGAGCTATGGGCACCACCCCTAGGGTGATGATGGACAGGGGAGTGGTCACTCCCCTTTCCTTTGTCAAGTTTCCTGCCAGAGCAGGGACAAGGGGTCCCTGAACCGGTGCATACTGGCTTATGCAAGGAGGGCACCCTCTGTGCCCTTCAAAGCATTTCAAGAGGCTGGGAGTGGCTACCCCTCCCCAGCCTATTACACCTATTTCCGAAGGGAGAGGATGTAACACCCTCCTACCAAAGGAGATGCTTTGTTCTGCCTTCCTGGGACTGAGCTGCTAAGACCCCATGGGGGCAGAACACTGTCTGTGAGGTGGCAGCAGCTGAAGCTGCAGTGCAAGCCTCAGAGAGCTGGTTTGACAATACTGGGGGTCCATAGTGGAGCCCCCAGGATGCATGGAAATGGCTATCCAATACCAGATTTGGAATGGGGGGGACAAGTCAATGATCTTAGACACCTTACATGGCCATATTCAGAGTTACCATTGTGAAGTTACTAGGTATTGACCTATATGTAGTGCACGCGTGTAATGGTGTCCTCACACTCACAAAGTCCCGGGAAATGGCCCTGAACTATGTGGGGGCACCTTTGCTAGTGCAAGGGTGCCCTCACACTTAGTAACTTTGCACCTAACCTTCAGCAAGTGAAGGTTAGACATGTAGGTGACTTATAAGTTACTTAAGTGCAGTGAAAATGGCTGTGAAATAGTGTGTGCACTATTTCACGCAGGCTGCAATGGCATGCCTTTGGAAGGGTTTTTCTGAGCTCCTTAGGGCTGGCAAAATAAATGCTGCAGACCATAAGTATCTCCTGGAACCCCAATGCCCTGGGTACCTAGGTGCCATATACTAGCGACTTATAAGGGGGTCCAGTGTGCCATTTGAAATTGGTAAATTAAGTCACTAGCCTATGGTGACAAATTTAAAAGCAGAGAGAGCATAAGCCCTGAGGTTCTGATTAGCAGAGCCTCAGCGACACAGTCAAACACTATATACACCACACACATTAGGCCATAAACTATGAGCACTGGGGTCCTGACCAGCAGGATCCCAGTGAGACAAGCAAAAACATTCTGATATACAGGTAAAAATGGGGGTAATATACCAAGAAAGATGGTAATTTCCTAAATGGGGTAAGAGCACAAGACGTACCAATACTCAGTTTTTTGCAAAATACTTCAGCCCATGCTGTTATTGATTATCCAATAGCGTGCCATATGACAATGATCTAAAAGAAAACATGCAGTATCTTCCCCTCACGTCTAGAGTCAGGTTTAGGGCTTTGCCTTATTTGACAATAGTCCAGGTTCCATGAAAACGTCTTACACTATTTATGTCTGCAAAGAACATTGAGTCCCAGTGCTCAAAACGTAGTTCAAGTGCCCAATAAGGGAAATGCATTCACTCATAGGGTGGTTCTGTTGTGCAAAGAACTTAGAACAGCTGTAAGGCAGCGGATCAAGTGTGTCTGTTGTAGGTGAATGCTCAAGACATATCTTCAGTCCAATCTTTTACCTGTTTTGTCTCTTCCAAAATGTAGGTGCCTCCGGGACTGGCAGGCTCTAGAACTACAGTTGGTCAGCTGACCTCAACTGTACAGTAGCAGTCTGCCGAAATCACTGCTGTTTGTAAGCAATATTAAGGAATTCTCTTTAAATCAAAGAGCAGCAGTGCATACTTTTGAGCACTGGAAGTTTTAAAAGGTGTTCTTTCTGACAGCCCAGACATGGAGGAGGATAATTAATTACAGTACGAATCATTCTAGAAACCTTTTAGCAGACCTCAACACTGAATGTATAAAAACATACACGCTTGCCAGTGAGAGAGAGCACATGTTGTTCCAACTTCATTAGAAGTGGAGTTCTGTTTTTGCGTTATAATATTGGGTGTTGTTTGGTATTAGGCTGGGCGTAATTGGTGCACCTTTGAGACATTAGGGGCCATATTTATACTGTTTGACGCACAACTGCGCCAACGCAGTTGTGCGTCAAAAATTTTAACGCCGGCTAACGCCATTCCAAAGCACCATGCGGGCGCATTATTTATGGAATGACGTTAGCCGGCGCAGCTGACTGGTGTGCGTCAAAAAAAATGACCCACACCAGGCAGCGCCGGCGCAGGGGAAAATGGAGCTTGGGCGTCAAAAAATGGGGCAAGTCAGGTCTGAGGCAAAATATTGGCCTCAACCCGATTTGCGCCATTTTTTTGACTCCCAACCCCCATTGAAATGACTCCTGTCTTAGCACAGACAGGAGTCATGCCCCCTTGCCCAATGGCCATGCCCAGGGGACTTATGTCCCCTGGGCATGGTCATTGGGCATAGTGGCATGTAGGGGGGCACAAATCAGGCCCCCCTATGCCACAAAAAAAAAAAAAATAATACTTACCTGAACTTACCTTAAGTTCCCTGGGATGGGTCCCTCCATCCTTGGGCGTCCTCCTGGGGTGGGCAAGGGTGGCAGGGGGTGTCCCTGGGGGCATGGGAGGGCACCTCTGGGCTCCTTCTGAGCCCACCGGTCCCTTAACGCCTGCCCTGACCAGGTGTTAAAAAATGACGCAAAAGCGGCTGGACGTCATTTTTTTTTACCCCCCCACTCCCGTGCATCATTTTTGCACTGGAGTTTAAATAAGGCGCACATGCCTTGGAGGCATTTTTTAGACGGGAACGCCTACCTTGCATATCATTAACGCAAGGTAGGTGTCCACGCAAAAAAATGACGCAAACTCCAAGATCTTTGCCGCTAGACGGGTCTAACGCCAAAGTATAAATATGGAGTTAGCTTTGCGTCGGATTTGCATAAAAAAAAAGACGCAATTCCGGCGCAAACAGAGTATAAATATGCCCCAAGATACCTATTGTTGTGAATAGTACATAAAAGCAAAGTAATATTTCTCAGCAGCACTTTACAATCAAATATTAATATTATATGGTATGCCTTAAAAATTATATAATCTACCGAATTGTTCCATTAGAAACTGATTTCTTTTTTCTCATATTCATAGGACATAGCCAAAGGCACGCAACACACATTTCATATTGCAGCGTCTTTATCAAGTGAAGCATGTCATACAATGTATATAACTTACAAGTACAACTGACAAGGTTTTCACAGGTAACTGATTTTCTGTTTTACAACGTATCCTAACAAACAGTAACAAATAGATCATATATTTGACAGGTTCGGCTCCTTCGTAATGGCAAAGGAGTTGAAAGATAAAACGATATTTTACTATTGTTTTATCTTTCAGATGCTGGCTCAGCCATCAGAATGTGAAGGGATTGGCCAGCTGGGCCACGGAAGGTGGGAGGGGGGAGAAGGAAAGTGTGCACCTAAGTGCACATGTGTTTTTGGCTGGCCTAAGACGGCAGGCCAAACACACATGCACAATAAGGTTTCTTCAGCCCGGTTGTGTTGACCCAAGGGCACTGTCTGAGCGGCAGTCCAATCCGCTCAAACTAATCCTGGCATCAGGGATGAGAAGCAACTCTGCAGGAGGCAGCGGTGATGGCAGAAGGTACTTTTTTTTTTATTTAGTGTTTTTATTGTACTCCCAATCCCTCCCCCTGCCCTCCCCTCCACTTGAGATTTGCGGCAGCCACCACTAATATTTGCTCATGAAAACCTCCATGAGCTAAAAAGACGTACGTCACCATGCAAGTTTTCTGTCACCTACTTAAAGCTCATAGTTGCATTTTACAAAAAATTCTTGATATGACTTGTAATAGTTTTTCAGAGATAGGTGACAACTTTAAGTCTTAATTATTCGGTATGTAGCTTACGAATTTAAAAAAATATTTCCTTAAAGTACCTGACTGTCCACTGACAGTTACTTACCTTTTAAAGAAAATGGGGGTCATTTTGACCCCGGCGGGCGGCGGTCGCCGCCCGCCTGGAGGGAACCGCCATATGGCCGCTCCGCGGTCGAAAGACCGCGGAGGCCATTCTGGCTTTCCCGCTGGGCTGGCGGGCGACCGCCAGAAGTCCGCCCGCCAGCCCAGCGGGAAACCCCTCCCCACGAGGAAGCCGGCTCCGAATGGAGCCGGCGAAGTGGGCATTTGCAACGGGTGCAGTTTGCACCCGTCGCGTATTTCAGTGTCTGCTATGCAGACACTGAAATACACAGTGGGGCCCTCTTACGGGGGGCCCTGCTGTGCCCATGCCATTGGAATGGGCACGGCAGGGGCCCCCAGGGGCCCCGCGGCACCCCCTACCGCCATCCTGTTCCTGGCGGGCGAACCGCCAGGAACAGGATGGCGGTAGGGGGTGTCAGAATCCCCCATGGCAGCGCAGCAAGCTGCGCCGCCATGGGGGATTCCAAGGGCAGCGGTAAACCGGCGGGAGACCGCCGGTTTATCCTTTCTGGCCGCGGCAGAACCGCTGCGGTCAGAATGCCCTTTGGAGCACCGCCGGTCTGTCGGCAGTGCTCCCGTGGCCGGTGACCTTGGCGGTCACCGGCCGCCAGGGTCTGAATCAGGCCCAATATCTTTTCATCCTGTTAGACAAATAATGCAAGGTGTAAATGGTGCTCTTTCAAAGCAGGGTAATGAGCACACAGGATCAGCAAAGGCCATTGTTCTGAAATCTGACTCCCACGAGACGTGAGGGTACAGAAAAGAGTGGTCGTAGGCACAAGGGAAAAACATAGGCTCAAATGAATGTAGTGTACATGTGGCTTCTGTGAGCAGTGAGAATTGCTGCAATGCTGTATATCTGTGGAGGAAATGCAGGACTCCGGCTTCTACCTAGTGCTTATAGTACCTACATGTAGGAGGCTGGCTGTTAGACCTGACATGCCTTAGGGTGGTCACCCCTAACTTTTTGCCTGCCTCCCTCCACTTTTTGGACTCTGTCTTTGCTGGCTTTTAGACTCTACACACTTTACCACTGCTAACCAGTGCTAAAGTGCATATGCTCTCCCCCTTTAAAAATTGTAACTTTGGATCCTACCCAATTGGACTATTTAATCTACTTATAATTCCCTAGTAATGTGTACTGTATGTGCTTAGGGCCTGTAGATTAAATGCTACTAGTGGGCCTGCAGCCCTGGTTGTGCCACCCACTCAAGTAGCCCCTTTACCTTGTCCCAGGCCTACCATTGCAAGGCCTGTGTGTGCAGTTTCACTGCCAATTCAACTTGGCATTTAAAAGTACTTGCCAAGCCTAAAACTCATCTTTTACTACACATAAGTCACCTCTAATGTGTGCCCTAGGTAACCCCTAGAGCAGGGTGCTGTGTGGGTAAAAGGCAGGACATGTACCTGTGTAGTTTACATGTCCTGGTAGTGTAAAACTCCTAAATTCGTTTTTACACTACTGTGAGGCCTGCTCCCTTCATAGGCTAACATTGGGGCTGCCCTCATACATTGTGGAAGTGGTAGCTGCTGATCTGAAGGGAGTAGGAAGGTCATATTTCGTATGGCCAGAATGGTAATACAAAATTCTGCTGACTGGTGAAGTTGGATTTAATATTTCTATTTTAGAAATGCCACTTTTAGAAAGTGAGCATTTCTCTGCACTTAAATCTTTCTGTGCCTTACAATCCACGTCTGGCTAGGTTTAGTTGACAGCTCCTTGTGCATTCACTCAGACACACCTCAAACACAGGGTACTCAGCCTCAATTGCATACATCTGCATTTTGAATGGGTCTTCCTGGGCTTGTAGGGTGGAGGGACTGCTCTGACACAAAGGACTGCCACATCACCTACTGGGACCCTGGCAGACAGGATTGAACTGAAAGGGGACCTGGTGCACTTCTAAGCCACTCTTTGAAGTCTTCCCCACTTCAAAGGCACATTTGGGTATAAAACAGGGCCTCTGCCCCACCACCACAGACACTTGCTGGAGAAGAAACCTAAACCAGAACCTACAAGAAGAACTGCCTGGCTGCTCAAAGGACTCACCTGTCTTCTTTCTACAAAGGACTGCTGCCTTGCTGTTGGCCTGCTGCCTTGCTGAACTCTTGTCTGGCTGTAAAAGTGCTCTCCAAGGGCTTGGATAGAGCTTACCTCCTGTTTTCTGAAGTCTCAGGACCAAAGAGACTTCTTTCTTTCAACTGGACGGCGTGTGCGCCGAAAAATTTGACGCACAGCTTGTTCCGTGGTGCCGATCCGGAAAGACGCCGCTCGACGCAACGCCTACGGTGCGACCAGAACTTCGATGCACGGCCTCGCCTGGACAACGCCGCCCGACTTCCAGAGAGGAAATCGGCACGATGCCTGCCGTGAGGAAGAAAATTCCACGCACAGCCCCCCGGAACGATGCGCAGCCGGTTAACAAGCCTAGGATTCCACGAACAGACCCTGGGGCATCTGATAATCTTGCGAACCACAGAAGGAGTCGGCCCGCATGCCGGAAAATGACGCACGTCTTCCCCGAGTGAAAAATAACAACGCAAGTCTGTGTGTGAAGGGGCGAAACCGACGAACACACCATTTTTCTTCCCGCAGAATGACGCACGTCTCCCCACGTGAAAAATAACAACGCAAGTCCGTGTGCGAAGGGGTGAAACCGACGCACACACCATTTTTCCACGCATCTCCTCCTCTAAAGGCCCTCTGCGGAGATTTTCCACTCCAAACCAGGTACTTTGTGCTTGAAAGAGACTTTGGCCCTCATTCCAACCGCGGCGGTCAATGACCGCCGGGTTGGTGGACCGCGGGAGCACCGCCGACAAGCCGGCGGTGCTCCAATGGGCATTCCGACCGTGGCGGTAAAGCCGCGGTCGGACCGGCAACACTGACGGTCTCCCGCCAGTGTACCGCCGCCCATTGGAATCCTCCAAGGCGGCGCAGCTAGCTGCGCCGCCGAGGGGATTCCGACCCCCCCTACCGCCATCCAGTTCCCGGCGGTTCTCCCGCCGGGAACCGGATGGCGGTAGGGGGGGTCGCGGGGCCCCTGGGGGCCCCTGCAGTGCCCATGCCAATGGCATGGGCACTGCAGGGGCCCCCGTAAGAGGGCCCCTAAATGTATTTCACTGTCTGCTGCGCAGACAGTGAAATACGCGACGGGTGCAACTGCACCCGTCGCACAGCTTCCACTCCGCCGGCTCGATTCCGAGCCGGCTTCATCGTGGAAGCCTCTTTCCCGCTGGGCTGGCGGGCGGCCTGAAGGCGGCCGCCCGCCAGCCCAGCGGGAAAGTCAGAATTACTGCCGCGGTCTTTCGACCGCGGAACGGTATTCTGGCGGCTCCCGCCGGCCGCGCGGTGACCGTGGCGGGCGGGAGTCGGAATGACCCCCTTTGTTTGCTTTTTAAAGACTTAAGACACTTTATATCACCCTTCAGTGATATCTCTACAAATTCGTATTGCATCTTTTATTGTGTTGAACTACAAATATCCAGATAAATATTCTATATTTTTCTAAACACTGTGTGGTGTATTTTTGTGGTGCTATATTGTGTTATTTTTTAATTATTTGCACAAATACTTTACACATTGCCTTCTAAGTTAAGCCTGACTGCTCATGCCAAGCTACCAGAGGGTGGGCACAGGATAATTTGGATTGTGTGTGACTTACCCTGACTAGAGTGAGGGTTCCTGCTTGGACAAAGGGTAACCTGACTGCCAACCAAAAACCCAATTTCTAACACTGGCCTGGCTCATAGAGTGTACTTGGTGGTACTTACACCTTGTGCCAGGTCCAGTTATCCCTTATTAGTAGATTAGTAGTGTTATAGCAGCTTAGGCTGATAGAGGTAGCTATAGCAGAGCAGCTTATGCTGAACTAGGAGCCATGCAAAGCTCCTACTATACAACTTATATCACTTAGCACTATCTCATAAGAAACACAATACTCAGAGTTACTAAAAATAAAGGTACTTTATTTTAGTGACAATATGCCAACAGTATCTCAGAGGATATACTCCCTTATAAGGTAAGTAATAAACACAAAATAACACACAAACCAAAATCAGGTAAGTAAACAGTTAGAAAAGTAGTGTAAACACTGTAGAACACAATAGAATGCAATAGGAGACAATAGGCCTAGGGGCAACACAAACCATATACTCCAAAAGTGGAATGCGAACCACAAATGGACCCCAGGCCTAGTGTAGTGTGTAGAGGGTTGCTGGGAGTGTAAGAAAACACTAAGGGTGTCCAAGATACCCCACCCCAAGACCCTGAAAAGTAGGAGTAAAGCTACCCTACTACCCCAGAAAGACAGTAAAGTCGAGATAGGGGATTCAGCAAAGACAACAACTAACTGCAAAGCACTGAAGATGGATTGCTGGACCTGAGGACCTGCAAAGGAAAGGGACCAAGTAAAAGAGTCACACAAGTGTCCAGGGTGGGCAGGAGCCCACTAAACCCCGGATGAAGGTGCAACAGGGCTGCCTCTGGGTGGAAGAAGCCAAAGATTCTGCAACAACGAAAGGTGCCAGGAACTTCTCCTTTGGTCAGAAGATGTCCCACGGCGTGCTGGAGGATGCAGAGTTGGTTCCAAGCAGAAAGACCACAAACAAGCCTTGCTAGCTGCAAGAGTCGCTGTTGAGGATTTTGGGTGCTGCTAGGGCCCATGAAGGACCAGGAGGTTGGCCCTTGGAGGAGGAGACAAAGGGGGCACTCAGCAATATGGAGAGCCCATGCAGAAGCAGGCAACACCCACAGAAGCACCAAAACAGGTGTTCAGAAAATCTGAGCACAGCGGTCATCTCAGCACCACAAAAGAGGGTCCCACAAAGTCAGAGTCCAACTCAGCGATTTGGGCAATGCAGGACAGAGTGCTGGCCAAATTTGGACAGAAGGGCCACTGGACTGTCGGGGACACTTGGATCCAGCTCCTGTGTTCCAGGGACCATGCTCGTCATGATGAGAGGGGACCCAGAGGACAGGTGATGCAGAAGTTTGGTGCCTGTGTTAGCAGGGGGAAGATTCCGTCGACCCAAGGGAGATTTCTTCTTGGCTTCCAGTGCAGGGTGAAGCAGACAGCCCTCAGAGCATGCACCACCAGGAAACAGTTGAGAAAGCCTGCAGGATGAGGCGCTACAATGTTGCTGGTAGTCTTATTGCTACTTTGTTGCTGTTTTGCACCTGTCTTGGAGCAGTCAGCAGTCGATCCTTGGCAGAACTTGAAGAGGGAAGTGCAGAGGAACTCTGGTGAGCTCTTGCATTCGTTATCTGATGAAAAACCCACAGGAGAGACCCTAAATAGCCCTCAGAGGAGGACTGGCTACAGAGAAAGGTAAGTACCTATCAGGAGGGGTCTCTGATGTCACCTGCTGGCACTGGCCACTCAGAGGTCTCCATTGTGCCCTCACACCTCTCCATCCAAGATGGCAGAGGTCTGGGACACACTGGAGGTTCAGGGGAGTGGTCACTCCCCTTTCCTTTGTCCAGTTTTGCACCAGAACAGGGCTGGGGGGATCCCTGAACTGGTGTAGACTGACTTATGCAAGGAGGGCACCATCTGTGCCCTTCAAAGCATTTCCAGAGGCCAGGAAAGGCTACTTCTCTCAGGCCCTTAACACCTATTTCCAAACGCAGAGGGTGTAACACTTTCTCTCAGAGGAAATCCTTTGTTCTGCCTTCCTGGGACTGGGCTGCCCAGGGCTCAGGGGGACAGAAACCTGTCTGAGGGTTGGCAGCAGCAGTAGCTGCAGAGAAAACCCCAGAGAGCTAGTTTGGCAGTACCCAGGCTCTATGCTGGAGCCCCGGGGATGCATGGAATTGCCCCTTCAATACCAGAATGGTATTGGGGGGACAATTCCATGATCCTAGACATATTACATGGCCATGTTAAGAGTTACCATTGTGACGCTACACATAGGTATTGACCTATATATAGTTCACGCGTCGAATGGTGTCTCCGCACTCACAAAGTCTGGGGAATTTTTCCTGAACAATGTGGGGGCATCTTGGATAGTGCCAGGGTGCCCTTAAACTAAGTAACTTTGCACCTAACCTTTACTAAGTGAGGGTTAGATATATAGGTGACTTATAAGTTACTTATGTGCAGTATAAAATGGCTGTAAAACAACGTGGACGCTATTTCACTCAGGCTGCAGTGGCAGTCCTGTGCAAGAATTGTCTGAGCTCCCTATGGGTGGCAAAAGAAATGCTGCAGCCCATTGGGATCTCCTGGAACCCCAATACCCTGGGTACCTAGGTACCATATACTCGGGAATTATAAGGGTGTTCCAGTATGCCAATAAGAATTGGTAACATTAGTCACTAGCCTGCAGTGACAATTTGAAAAGCAGGGAGAGCATAAACACTGAGTTTCTGGTTAGCAGAGCCTCAGTGATTCAGTTAGGCACCATACAGGGAACACATACAGGGCACACTTTATGAGCACTGGGGTCCTGGCTAGCAGGATCCCAGTGACACAGGCAAAAACAAACATACATACAAGTGCAAATGGGGGTAACATGCCAGGCAAGATGGTACTTTCCTACACTACAGGACTAGCAAATGTGTAAAAAAATTAAAACTGATGTATATTACAACAAAATTATAGAATTGGGGTCCTTCTCCAACCAAGACTCCTGCTCGCTTCCACCCCCCATTCAAAGAATCACTAATGTCTAGACTAGATATTCTAATGCCCCAATAGCCAGGTAAAAAGGAACTTACTGTACATGAATGAACGGTTGTACTGTCATCCTTTCAAATGAGGAAACAAATTTTGAATAACTGAACTAGGTTTTACTGTGGTTTCTAGGTGTTCTCTTTCTTGAGATAAAAGTATTAGGCCCATATTCTGAACCCTGTCACCCAACACAGCTGCGCTGCGTTACAAGTAGAGAGCAGGAGAGTTAGAAATGGGGTGTTTGGCTGGCAGTCAGGTCACCCCCTGTCCAAGCACGGACCCTCACTCTAGTCAGGGTAAAAGAGAATCACCCTCAGCTAACCCCCGCTCGCCCCCTTGGTAGCTTGGCACAAGCAGCAGGCTTAACTTCAGAGTGCTAGGTGTAAAGCATTTGTACCAACACACACAGTAACTTAAAGAAAACACTACAAAATGACACAACACAGTTTTAGAAAAATCAAAAATATTTAAACGACAAAAATCCACAATACACCAGCCAAGTTATCAATTAAAAACCAAAAACAGTCTTCATGTAATTTTAAACACAACGCTAACGCTGTTGGCGTGGAAATGTATCTGGGCACGTCAAAATTAACCCCGCACGGGTGAGTGTGCGTCAAAAGGTGCTTGCAATGCATCGATATCACTCACGAGCGAGACCGTGCGTTGTTTCTCCTTCGGTCGGATCGGCATGCGTTGTTTCTTTTCCTTGCAGGAGAGCGATGCGTCGATCCGAACAGCACTCAGCACGCAGGCCTTGCGTCATTTCTACACACCCAGCGATGTTGGCGTCGGAAATCCTGCCACATGTTGATTTGAAAACTACACAGCGCGGGTTGTGATCTCACCAGCCTCTGTCAGTAATGCTGTGCTTCGTTTCTTCAGCCACGTGTGTCGATCTTCTAGCCGCGCTGCAGGCGAGCATCGATTTCAGCTGTGACGCTGCCGGCGTGTCATTTTTTCAGCCGCGTCTCAGAGTTGCGTTGATCTTTTCCCCGCACGGCGGTCTGTGAGTGGATTTCTTACTTTTGTTCCACCAGCTTCTCCTTTCAGGGTCCCGGGAACTGGACAGGCACCACTTGGCATGGTAGGAGTCTCAGCAGAGGCTCCAGGTGCTGTCACAGAGAGGTCTTTGCTGTCCCTAAAACTTCAACAACAGGAGACAAGCTCTAATCCAAGCCCTTGGAGAGTTCTTCACAAGCAGGAAGGCACACAAAGCCCAGTCTTTGTCCTCTTGCACAGGCAGAAGCAGCAACTGCAGGATAGCTCCACAAAGCACAGTCACAGGCAGGGCAGCTCTTCTTCCTCAGCTCTTCAGCTCTTCTCCAGGCAGAGGTTCCTCTTGGTTTCCAGAAGTGATCTAAAGTCTGTGGTTTTAGGTGCCCTTCTTATACCCATTTTGCCCTTTGAAGTAGGCTTACTTCAAAGAAAAGTCTCTCTTGTTTGTGAAATCCTGCCTTGCCCAGGCCAGGCCCCAGCCACACTCCAAGGGGTTGGAGACTGCAGGTGTGAGTGACCACACCTCCCCTCACTCCTAGCACAGATGGCTCATCAGGATATGCAGGCTACACCACAGCTCCCTTTGTGTCACTGTCTAGAGAGAGGTGCAAACAGCCCAACTGTCAAACTGCCCCAGACAGGGAATCCACAAACAGGCAGAGTCACAGAAAGGTTTAAGCAAGAAAATGCTCACTTTCTGAAAGTGGCATTTTCAAACACACAATCTTAAAATCTTCTTTACTAAAAGATGTATTTTTAAATTGTGAGCTCAGAGACCCCAAACTCCAAATGTCTATCAGCTTCCAAAGGGAATCTACACTTTAATCATTTTTAAAGGCAGCCCCCATGTTAACCTATGAGAGGGATAGGTCTTGCAACAGTGAAAACGGAATTTAGCAGTATTTCACTGTTAGGGCATATAAAACACATTAGTATATGTCCTACCTTAAACATACATGACATCCTGCCCAGGGGGCTACCTAGGGCCTACCGTAGAGGTGCCTTACATGTAAGAAGAGGGAAGGTTTAGGCCTGACAAGTGGGTACACTTGCCAAGTCGAATTGGCAGTTTAAAACTGCACACACAGACACTGCAGTGGCAGGTCCAAGCCATGTTTACAGAGCTACTAAGGTGGGTGGCACAACCAGTGCTGCAGGCCCACTAGTAGCATTTGATTTACAGGCACAGGGCACCTCTAGTGCACTGTACTAGGAACTTACCAGTAAATCAAATATGCCAATCATGGATGAACCAATTACATATACATTTTGTATAGGAGGACTTGCACTTTAGCACTGGTTAACAGTGGTAAAGTGCCCAGAGTAACAAAAACAGCAAAAACAGAGTCAAGCACACATCAACAACCTGGGAAACAGAGGCAAAAAGTGAAGGGGGACCACGCCAAGGATGAAAAGTCTAACAAGGAAAAATACTTGGGATAACCAAGCAAAACGGAACATTTTCTAGTGTGTTAAAGCATATCAATAGAAAATGAGAAAATATTGTAATATGTTGTCATAATCGTTCAGCTTTGACACATGTAGTTCTTCTGGGTCTCAAAATCTTACTGATATCATGACTTCATCAGGGCATTGTGCTTTTGGTTTCTTTTGCTGTTAACATCGTAATACTCAAATACATGCGATTCCTTACAAAGGAAATTTTAAATTCGAACAAATCAATGTCAAATTATCAAATTTAGTAAAACTTTTTAATTTTTCATATTTTAGATCCCTATTCTTGATCATTCAAATAACTGAATGGTAAATTAAATTATTTCAATCAATACTCAGTGCCTCATTTTGAGGCTGGCAGCCTTTGGACCACCAGCCACACAATGGCGGTCAGACCGCCGCAGACAGGGCGGTCCAACCGCCCCATTATGACCGTGGCAGAGCCACCACGGTCAAACCGCCGACACCACCAGGATGCAGCCAGTCTACAGCCTGGCGATCCCGGTGGTTGTAATCCGCCAGGGGAGTGCTGCAAGCAGCGCTGTCTTGGGGATTACGAGTCCCCATCTACCAGCCTTTCCATGGTGGTAAACACCACCATGGAAAGCCTGGTATAATGGGAGCGTCGGGTGCAGCGTAATTTGGGCAGTGAAATGGGCAATGAGGCTGTGCATGGCAGCCCCTGCACTGCCCATGCACTTGAAATGGGCAGTGCAGGGGCCCCCATGCAAAGCCTCATTGGCATTTCACTGCCCGAATTACGCTGCACCTGACGCATCACAACATTGCTGCCGGCTCAATTATGAGCCAGCGTCAATATTGTGTTGAGTATTTTCTGCTGGGCCAGAAGGCGAAAACGTTGTTTTCGCCCGCTGGCCCAGCAGAACACTCCTAATATGGCGGGCAAAAGAGCTCCATTAATGCAGTCTTTTGCCTGTAGCGGCTTGTAATGAGGCCCTCAGTCTTAATTTTGATATTTTAAAACTGAAATCTAGTACTTACTATATCACTTTGTTTTAAAGTTACTAAATCTTCTTCAATTCTTAATTTATATTTGCTGTATTTCCTCTGGTTGTTTCCCCACCGTGGGACCACCAAAGCCGTGGGGAGGACGCTGCTGTCACAGTGGCTGCATCCACACAAGTCATGTTATGATGTTCCCAGTGGGCAAATCGAATTTCAATATTCCTATCGGTCAGGCCTGCAGGAGCAGTACTATGGTATTGGTCTCAGCTCCCTTAAGGGAGTCGGGCCAATAGGGTTGCACAACAGGACCCTTCGAATGTGCACTGTCTGCAAAGCAGACAGTGCACATTCTGAGGATGCTGGGCATGGGGGCCTCCAGCACTGGCTTTCCGTCAGCCTTTCCATGGCAGTGAGACTGCCATGGAAAAGCTGGCGGGAAGTGGACTTGTGATTAGCAAGGTGGCGCTGACTTCAGCACCGCCGTGTCTGACCATGAATCCGACCGCCGCCAGCCCGTCTGGAACCATGTTACTGACAGTGACGGCAGTCTTTCGGCAGTCCCATTCGCCGAGGTGGTAATGTGGTGGTTAGACTGCCTGGAGTTAGACAGTCAGACTGCCAGGCTTCTAATCAGGCCCTATGTCACTTACACTTGAGAGGCTTGGCCAAACTGATTCTTTAATGATTTTATTCTGAAATATAGAACATAATCATGTTTAGTCATATATAGGGAACTGAACGGATCTCTAAATCTTAAAAAACAAAATCTCATTTTGTATTTGCTGAACACGTGACCAGCAAGATGTTGACAGTTTTTTTTAAAGGAGGGTTATTACCACTTTTCGTCATTGTGTTTTCAACTCTACACCTACTCTGCTTCCAGGGATGTTTCCTTGTTGGTTAACAGCAAATGTACCCCATAAAATAGGTAGGTATTAGACAACATCTTAATTCAAAATTAGCAGATAGTATGTGGAAATTGAAATCTATGACAGATGTGAGGTTCTAAATTGACTGTATAAATCACTCTGTCCAGGAAAAGCAGTTATATCCTAATATGTTCATCTTTCCACTAGAAAATGTGAACATCAAACAATGTTAATAATTGATCAGTCCAAAACTAGTAAATGGCACACAAACCACAGAAATATGCCTATCGGACTGTGATTCGATAACTCTTTGGAGGGCTTAGGGGTGCCACTAAAATTGCTATCCCAAATTACTTCAATGTCAGTCCATTATTTGGATGCCTTGTTGAAGGCAAACCCCAGTTTAATTGTTAACCTTTTCAGAGTAGAGACTATGACCGCCATGCCATCTGCCCTAACTCATTAGTCCTTAGGACACAGAGGTCACTTTCGTGCCCCAAAGGCTAGAGATTCCTGTGTGTTCACACCAGGGGGATTAACCTTTGAGGCCTACACCACGGGCTGTGAGGGAAGAGCTTCCAGTGCAGGCAAAAATTATATTTTTGCTTCACTGATGCATATTTAGTGTGCTCAATGCACTGGCTACATTCAGGGGCCCAAATGTTCCAGCTGATTTCAGTGTATTCAGTGCTCAAAGGAAACAACTCAGCCCTTCCAAGAACAGAGTTAGATGGGAAAGTAAAGGCATGCCCAGGGATTGCTGCAGCAGGTTGATTCCTGAGCAGGGATCCACTCAATTGGGCCACCAGAGACGTTATGACTGTGGGAGCAGTCCATTCACTATTGGACAATGCTCCCCTCGACCCAGTCAAAATCAGCCTTCTGGCTTGTCAGGTGGGCAGGTTGGAGGGTTTATCCTGGTTTCCCCACCCAGAAGAAGAAAGGCTATTAGACATCAAGGAAAGGATTTTTTTTTTCTTAAAGGAATAGGGTGGATGACTGGCTCAAACAGGCATCCATCTTCTCCCACTGGGTCTGTGCCCACAACAATATTTCAACCCCCAGATTGGGGGACACTACCTCTCACTTTACTTTTCTAGGGGAGCCTACTAGACACCTGGTGAATGACTGTAAGGAGTTTGTTAAAAAAGTAATAAGGCGTCAAGTGCCTACTATTCTGGCATTGGGACATCCCTCTGTCACAAGCCCAAGTTAGTATTATTGCCATGCTGGGTAGAATATTAAAGAGTTACGCCCATCTACCTCCCTGGAAAAGAAGCTGGAAAACCATCAGACCAACAGGGACACCTTTCCATAAGATATGGGGCCTGGGGCAAATCCCCTTGTCCTCGGATTATCTGGCCACTAAGGGGCATTGATTGGAAGGTTCACCTTCACCCTTCATGTCCCAGTGGACAAAAAGCCCACTAGATGACAGTGATTGTTTTTTAGAAATGGGATAGAATGGGCCACCACCCTTCTTGACATCAGGCCCATTGTCAATTGTAAGACAGTATTGATGCCCCTCTGTCATTTATCCCGTCTGCCAGATCAAATGGCGAAACTGTGCCAAGAAATCATATATTTTTTCCTCACCTTCTATGGTGGATGGCTTCAGTGTTCAATATCTGGGTCAGCTGGCACCCAGGAAGCCTTATCAACCCTAGGCACTACCAAAAACTGAGACCATGGATAATTCAACTTGCTGAGGCTTGCATAAATCTCAGTACATTTTCCCATCCAGTGAGCCTTGTAAATTCCAAAATATTGTTTAAAAAAACAATTTACCACAGGTGACATCTCAGGTACTTGCAACTAATGGCATTAGTCTTACTATCATGCACACCCACATGGCTGAAGAAAAACTGTATGCCTCATACATGGGTAGGCCTTTTACTATTTCTGGGAGAAATTTATATTGCGCTGGTGTTCAAGGTTCAAGGTAAACATTTACTGCAAGTGCACGGGAAGAGAACTCAAGCTGCCTGCTCATGGTGTTTTTTGTTTCTTGCACTTTTTTAGCATGAAATGCATCCTTGCATCATACATGTCTTTGCTGAAATATACTACTAAGTGATGAATTTGCATTTTGCCTATTTACAAATAATTTTGAGGAATTTTGCTGAATTTTTGCTTGTTGTGTAGCCATTTTCAGAATAGCTCCATGAGTTTAATACACTAGGCCGCTGTGCACCTTGACCTAGATATATTTTATTCAGCTTCGCACTGTTATTTTTACAATAACCAGTTTTACGGTCTTGTTTTAATTTCTTCTATCAAATTGTTTAGCTTAGTTCAGCACTGTGTTCTCAAACAATGCATTCTTGATCGGCCTGTGCTTCAGTCAAGGCTACAGTCTGGTACATTGCCGGTAAATGTGGTAGAAGTTTAGTCTCCAACATTCATAGAAAATACACATCCTTACGTAGGGACATTTTCTTGGAACATCTGTTGTGTTTTATAAAAACACTTTCTAGTCCTAGTACACATCAAGAGGGAAATTCCAGCCAGGGAACCAGAACTGTATGATGAAATCTCCGTTGCAGATGCTGACGCAGATTACAGGCCTTTGCTCAGGTATGAGGGTTGATGTCCTCCTGGGGAACCTGAAAGGCAGGATTAGAGCTTAACATGCTGTGTTTGCAATATGATTTAGATAGGGAATAGTCCGTTGAACTTTGTGGCACTATGATAGCATTATTCCTATGCTTCACTCTCATCGTCACTATTTTTATATTGCTGTGTTGTGTAGTTTTGGTTATTGCAGCTCACGCTTTGCTATCGAAAATGCAGTCATTTTAATAAACCAATCTTTAATCTTATACTGCTTCTATTGTCATTTATATATCAGACCGCACTGTGTATGAGAGAACCGTTGTGACCTGAGTGACCACGACTTCCCTGAGAAGTACCCATATTTCATGCGCTCGCCCAATTGTCTCTACCATTTGGGAGAGATGAGGCACTGCTAGTTAGCCGGAGCAAGGCCCGGATTTGGAGTGACAAGTGTCATCCACTGTGGGTCAGACTCAATCTCCCACACTGTGAATGATCTTGCTGCTCGAAATTCAGTAGTCTCATTAGAATAATGAGAGCCTACGTGACATGCTTAATTATGCAAAAGTGCATTTTGCTAATTTTGAACATCCCAACGTAATACATGTGACAGGGGCAGCCCAAGGTCCAGATTTACAATGTTTTTGTGCTGCTGTAGCACCACAATTTTTGGTGCAACAGAGGACAAAAATTTGTGCCATGTTTACAAAGTGGCGCTAGATCTGTCTAGCACCACTTTCCTGGACCTTGCGCCAATTTTCAGTACCACTGCCTAACCCTGCGCTGTTTAACAAAAAATCATATGCAGGGTAGACATTCCCTACTAAAAAATGGCACAAGCCAAGTAACCATATATTTACAAGCCTGTCAATAAATCACACGTGGATTGGAACAACCGCACTGATAGCCATTATCGCAGAAAATATAACACCTGCTCAGACCAGCTGTTAAAATGGTGCAAAGGCACAAGTATAAAAGGAAAACACACATTAAGCACCCTGGCAACCACCAGAGAAACATACTTACTGCTCCAGCTAGACTAGGAGAAAAAGACAGCAACAATGTCAAACACTGCCAGTCTTACCACAGGGCCCTCCATCACCACTACAACAACCACAAAGGCAACACAGGAGGAGAGAGCGAGTTTATCGACAACGGATATCCATCCTTTGCCAAAGAGAGGAAACTGTAATCAGTAACCACTGGCTAAAGCCACAGTCCATTGTGCAGCTGCTTCATGACATAGCACCAGCAATCACACCAAGAATGCGTAGGTCAACCCACATGCCTACTGCTCTTTCCAGTCAATTGTGGCTGAAATGGATGGATTATCCCAGCCCTTCCTCGCATCGACACAGCCAAGTGTGTTGTATTCCAACAACTGCCTCACTCCTCACCATATCCTGTTACCCAACACCCAGAAACTGCAGCAGGAGACCAAACAGGGATTTTATGCAGTTGCCTGTTTCCCACATGTTCTGGGTGCCATGGAATGCATGCATGTGCCACTTGCACCTCCGGACGTACAGGAACAGGAAGCACAGGCATTCAGTCAACATGCTGGCCATTGTGGACCACAAGGGACTATTCACCACTGTGCTGGCCAAGGTTCCTTGAAGTGTACATGAGGCCTACATATTCTAGCATCCCACCATCAACCAAAACTTCCAGGAAGGATAATATAGCAATGGCTTACTAGTAGGTAAGCAAATAGCTATCACTCAACAAAAACAACACACAACACACATGGTTCAAACTAAACACACACAACACTTCCCACACATGGATAGGAACACATGGATCAACAATCAGCAGCACACATGTAACATGCATCACAGCAAACTTACAAAACCCATCTCCAACACATAAGGACCACTGTACAAGGCCCTAGTGCCACTTGAGTGGCATTTACAATGATGCTCCTATATAGCAGTGCCTGTTCTGCATTCATAAGTTGGTGGTCAGCAACTCATTTGGATCTTTAAGCAGCTGTGCCAACATAGCTGTATCGCATGCTCCCCTGAGAGTTGAAGGGCCTTAAATTGGGTCATGATGTGGGTGTAATGGCATTAGCACACATATATAGTAATATGTATACTTGAGGCAGCACCACAAATGAAGCCCACCATAAGGGTACAAATACTAGTGTGCAAAAAGGAGAAACACTCCACACTTCAATTGTTTATTATCTGCCAATGTACACAACAGCCTACAGCACAAATAGAAATAGCTAATTTACTACATTGATATGTCACGTACATAAGCAATCACCCCTGCAATGCAGGCATCTTAGTATCAAGGTGCCAGAGTGCCCATGTTATAACTTAGCAGCTGAACAAGTGTCAGCACAGTGGCTGAGGACAGTAATGCTCCATATCTAATAGTCATGGTGCACTGCTGATATGTCCCAGTGGTGTAGGGTGGGGCTGCAAGGCAATTCTTGTCACATCCTGTGCCATAGGGGCTACCCCAAAATTCACAAACTTGCCAGTACATTCCAAGGAACTATGTCCACACTTTGCATGATGCCCACAGACACACACATGCATGTGAGGCAGGAGAAGAGTACCAAACCCATGGTGTTTGTGGTTTTCACGCTACACACAGGGCACAACACCTCTATCAGGGCACAGAACAGACACAAAGGATCAAACTCACACAACATGGCTCTTTGGGAGGTCACTTGTTACAACTAAATTCATTTACATACATCTACATCACACACATTCCTCATGGCTGAACTGTATTGACATTCAAATAACTCAATCCCCATGCCCCTAAGGCTGCACACTCAATTGGAAGGAGTGCCACTGCACACCAATATATTCATGCATGCAAACAGGAACTCACACAACATGTGAAGTAAGTTTGAACTCCTAAATCATGCTCCAAAACTGTGCCAGGGCAGTCACAATGATACACAAGAACAAGTCTAACATTGTCTCTCCTCTCCCATTGCACCAGACCAGGGACATGGCATCCAACCATTGATGACTGACAAACTGACTCTGAGAAGGTGTATAATGAGGGCCACAATAAGACCAGGAACGTGGTGGAGAGGACATTTGTCATACTAAAGGGCCTCCTCAGATGCCTTGATTTATCTGGAGGAAAACTGTTGCACTCACCACCACTTATGTGCAAAATCATAGTTGTGTGTGCCATATCGCACAATATATGTGTGAGGACCAATGTCCCCTTGGAAGAACTGGTGGAGGTCCCCCAGGAGGCAGATGAGGACAATGATGACCCATCACATGAAAGAGGACTACTTGATACTGCTGCTTGGGCACACAGAAGGGCAGTATTACTGCAAAACTGTGAATATTACAACATATAGCTACTATGCACCATTGTTGTAAATAAATCACTTTTCTTCACAAATATCTTGGGGTAATTTTGGACATATGTATGCACTCCTGTTTGAACTTAGTTATCACATAGAAATTCTCATATCGCACAAGTTTATCAGTATAAAACTTGACAGAAGAAAACGTTAAGATGCAAGTGATGAATGACATCCATAGGTTAGACAAAATATGACAGCAGGAGGCAGCGCCAGCATCAGTGGGTCACTGTGTGCTATGTGAAAAATCAGTGTCTGACTGGCACTAATATAGGTTTCAACTACCAACACACCCCTCAGTGTGACAAATAGTGACTGAAATACAGTGGACACAGCACCTGAATGTCTAGCCCTTTCACGCTCAAGTCAGTTTTCAACTTGCATGTATCTAAAAATATGAGATTTCATGCTTCAAATCCAAGTATGAATGCATGTGTAACACGGGACACAGACATAGTACCACAGGCATGTTGCATTCAGATCTGTCAGAACTGATCATACATGCAATCCACACTCTTGTATCTGACAAAGGATGTTGGCTGCAGCTGTGTGGGAGTACACATGTGAAACTCACACATTTCAAAGGACATATGAGACACTCCTCTACTCAACCGGCCCAGCCACTTTGTGGAGACCACTCACAGACTGCACAAGTGTTGTGGCTCTAGTCTGTAAATGAGTGAGGGTCAGCCACCAATCATGTGTACAATGGAAATGCCACAGCAAATAGTGAGAGACCTGGATGTGAACTAATTGTATGAGCAAGTTTTGTGTCAAGCAAATACTGAAACGTGCATGTAGGACTAGACAGTGTGGATGAGGAAGTTGAGGAGCTAATTTAAAATCTGCAAAGAGTGGCAGCCATGTGACAACAGACACCTACACTACACAAGGTAGCTGCAAAGTCTGGGAAGCATCACAAAAAGTCATATTGATTCTACAAATCACCACTCTAAGCATGTGAGCCCAAATTCAAGCTTACACAATGTACATCACACTCCCACTGTTAGGGCATCCCTCTGTGTAATAGGCCAGCACTAACAGATATGAGGGAGGCATGTTGGCACTGACACTCTTTTACCCCAGGTTGCAACACATGTCCCTGTCCAAATGTCTACAAAGGAAGAATAACAGCGCAGATGGAAGACATAAAAACCACAAATCACAGTGTCCTGTAAGTCCCTAGTAGATAACAGGGCATTGCTAACAACTGACCTCTGAGTTCCAGGATATAATGGGTATGGCTGACACCCATGGACCTGTAAGTCCCAAGTAGATAATAGGGCATGGCTAACACCAACTGACCACTGAGTCCCAGGAGATAATGGGTATGTCTGACACCCATTGACCTATACATCTCTAGTAGATAACAGGGGAGTGTAGGCAATGTTTGGCACTGATGTCTACCCTGCACTCCTTGTCTGACAACAACCCTGCTAATCAGAGTGTGTGTCAAAACCAAGTCAGTGCAATGACACATGAGGTAAAAGGCCCCTGTAAACATTTATGTGTAAGCAAACTTTATACAAATTACTACCTATTGGACTCCCTTTTTGCTGCCTGTAATGTGTGTATCACTAATTTGCACATGCACAGAGGCAAAGATGCAGCACAGACCTGGTGCATGGTAAAACCACCCCTGCACACCTAGGTACAGGACAGATGTCTCAACATTGAACAACATGTAATATACCATTATGAGCAAAGATACTGCACAGAAAAACTACATTGACCCATCATACAATTAATGGATTGTGAAATTTTACACCCAGAACACACAACTGTAGTTTTCAGAAGATGAAGATACACTGAGAACAATTGTCATTCACATGCTTGTGATGTCATATTCAAAACACCATTGAAATTTTGAATCCATCACATACCAAAACATGTCTGCAGCATTAAAGGACGCTACCCACCCACCCACAACCTTGCATGACAGCATACTCTCAGTACTTTAGGATGCTGGACAAAATATGTGGCATGTGTAGAATTCTACATGTTGATGTAACAATCACATACCATGCCAAGTACATGCCATCCATGGGTGAGATATGGACAGTATAAGTTGATGACAACACAATGTCAGCACATGAATCAAATATCTGTAGTTCACATGTACGATCCCATCACAAAATGTAGCCTTAACATGTTTATATCCTTGTAAGGCATGTATCATCACCCTTGTAAACAGATGACACAGCCATTGTACACTGGTACAGCGTAGTATGTGCCGTACGAATTTACATATGCAGGCAATCAATGTACAAGGTATGAGAAATGTGAACCTGTGACCTACCTGGCACCATTCATCTGCAAACGCACCTTACACACATTTCTACCCAAAAATGACGCATTGGTCATATGCACGTTGCACATGAAAAAGACAACGCATACCATGCAACGCATTTGTACAACCTTATGTTTTGATATAGTTGCATCACAGGATAATGATGCTATATGTTGTTACTATACCCAAGTGTTCTGAGGACACATAGCGAGGGTCTGGCCTATTTGTTCTAAAACCCCACTTTCAGTTTACAAAGCATTTTTGGCACCCATTTGTGTCTACTGGCCACAATGACTACACGCCAGGATGTGAAAGTGACATGTTAAATGTTCCATTCTGGACCCACTCATTGAGCTGATCTTCAGATGCATTTACGTACTCTTGCCATTTGTAAAAAAATTCGGGGCAGGAATACTGGGCATATTCAAATCCTCAATTTTTGCCAAGCCTAAACAACTTGTCTTTTGTACAGTTTAATTTAAAAATATCATTTGAACACGTATCAGGCATGCTCTAATCAAAACTTCATTTCCTCTTACTTGCCAATTTTTAGTTCCCCACACACTTTTTAAGATAATCAACCAATATTCATAGCTTACTATAGCTAACTGGGAAACAAAGGAATCTGAAAAAATCAATTTGGTATCAGTCAATAAAATGGGTTGAGTTCCCATTACTGGCAATTTAAAATAATATGACTCAGCAATTTCCACATTGTGTCCAGAGAAATATGCAAACTTTTCAGTGTTCACACTGCGTAAAATTGAAAATAGTCTTTGGAGTACCTGCTCTGTGAATCAAATGATGTCCATATCAATTATAACAGAACATAACATAATTTGTTTTGGCATAATAAACATCCTCACTTTCAAATACATGAAATGCTGTAGATCAGTCATCATAGAATCAACTGCTTTTACATCCCAATCATCAGAAACTACTCTGGGTGTTATAACATCTTTCATGGAAAGTTTAAATACATGAGGAATTTGAATGACATCCGTCGGCCGTATATGTCAAATGATAATCTATCCCAAACAATCCCAACAGAAATTGGTATAGCGGAAATGTTCACTAGGGACAAGTCTCTGCAGACTTTATGAGAAGAAAAATGTGGTTTTGGACCTCAACCACCAGTTCAACTGTAGAGCGTTCAGGGTGAAAACTACCATGTATCAGTAAAGAGAAAACAATGACAAACTCAATCCAAAGGAGGAAGGCAAGTACAGTTAATAAGAGCCATAGATAGTTCCATGGAAGAATACAATAGTTAATTTTGAGCCAAAATATCAGCTAATATGCTCTTGACAGTCCTGTTGCAGTAGAGGTAGATGAGTCGGTGAAAGTGTCATTGATGTCGGCAAAGTATCCAGAAGCAGTTCATGCAAAAACTAGAGCCATGTTTGAAAGAGGAGAACTAGCAGAAGTCTCCCTCTGTGGTTCATAGTAGACTATGCCATCTGTTTGTGTAGAATTTGATTAGTATCGCTCAATTCTGTTGACTTTACTTGTCTTAGAAGAAATTAGTGGGATGAATTAAATATCATTTTCCACCCTCCCCAAGCTCAGAGAGGTCTCAGCGTTGCTGCTTAAAGCCTGTAGATGAACATCCTGTTCTGTAGTGAGAGGGATTCGGGTGCTACCCAGGCGTCCTCTAGGTCTTCTGTGCAGGATCGAACATATGGTGTAGCTTGACACTGTTGATGGAGATGAAACAATTTACTTTAGAACCAGGCAGCGGTGGTAGAATGACAGTTCTGATACTGTGTATTCCCAGGACTGAAACCGGTGCACAATAGGAAGGACCGAAGTCCTTTTTCACAGCAATCTTTTCAAGCACTAGATCCCCAACCTTTGGAATCCAGCCGATAGATGTTATTGGCACATCCCTTATTCCCAAGAACGCAGCACTGGCAGATGTGTTGTCACCACTGAACTGTTGTAAGTCCTACAAGACAGTGACACATTCATTTATGTCAAAAGGTGTATCTGCCGCCTCTGCACCAGGACCATCAAGATCTGGAACATACATTTGTGTTCCAAACAAGCATTCGTACAAGGTATGCCCCCCACAGGGACCTTCTGAGCAGATTACTAAGTGCTCTCTGAGCTCCATACAGGTGTGTATGCCAACTACGACCTGTGCCTAATACTATGGCTGTCAAGGATTGCTTTAAATCCCCATTTCTTTGCTCCAAAACACTATTCCCTTGGGATGAAATAGGGATGAATAATGCAGTTGGACCCCTAATGAAGCCATGGTGTCCCTGAAACCCCTAGAGTCAAAAGCAGGGCCCTGGTCTGAGTGGAAACTGCAACAGCATATGTGCTGATAAAGACTTCAAATCTTTAATAACAGTTCGAGCATCAGCCGAGAGTTGTGACCAAAACCATAGAAATCTGGAGCAACAGCGACTAAAATATATTTGTATGCCCTGTCAGGTGTCAAGGTACCATAATGGTCCAAGTACATATTTGTAATGGTTTATTAGAAATTAGGAGGGGTGTCTGTGATGGGAGTTTGACTGTGGACCCTTTTATTTGTTGACAGATGTCACAACAAAGGACATTCTTATTGGTCTGTTTGTAGAGACCTGGCCACCAGTAACATGCTTGTAACAATGGCACTGTAGCTGCCACACCAGCAGGGACAAAAGCAATCCCCTCATGTTCTGCTTTGATCAATTCTGGTCTTTGATCCTTTTTGGAAATCACACGATTACCCACCCCTGGTATTACTACAAGGGCCGCATTGAGGCACGATATGTGGTAAGAAAATTTGGCAGGATAAGCCTTTGTCAAGGGCGTGCCGTCAGCCGAAGCTTACATGGCAGCCAGTATTTCATCATCAAATTTCCTTCAAGAACGAGTTACTGCAGCAACAGAAGCAGTAGCTACTGCTGATTTGGTTGATTCATCAGCCAAGGTATTGCCAGCAACGTGTATCCCAACACGCCGATGTCCTAGTCTATGTACTATATGGACATTAGTTAGCATTTCCTTCAGATCCACTACTTTCCCCCACAGAAGACTGTGTTTAATGGTGTTTCCTTTTGAATCTCTGAACCCATTCTGGTTCAAGTAATGCAGATATTTATTGAGGAATTGGACACACTAATACGAATCACAGACAATGAGCGTCAGCTGCTCAGGATCTCCGTATTCCAGTGTCATCAACAGAGCCTTGAGCTCTGCTAATTGTGCAGTGCAGTCCCCTAAGGTCTGGGTGTAAGTCTATTGTGGATGGAATTCATCAGATTATTGATGTTTTGTGCCTATAGCTGGTTGGGCTGAACCATCAGTGTACATAATTGTTTGATATTGTTCAATAGGCAATGTGTTTGCTGAAACTTGGTATTCAAGTTCGTAATCCAAACATTCTTGAGTTTGTAATTTTGAGTAAAAAAATATAGTCAGCATCATTGGCCGTCAGAGACATTGCCCATTGAATCCAACGTGGATGTATGCTTTAGTTTTAGGAATGCTAGCTTTAGTAGTAGCCTAAAGGGCCAGGGTTGGGGATACAACAATGACATGTTTCTCCTGGGCCAGAGGTCTCTCCTTAATGACAGCCATCTGAACAGCAGTGAGAATTTTCTCAGTGGGAGCAAAGCTTTGTTCTGTTGCAGAGTACAATTGTGATTTGTAGGAAATCGGGAGGGTCTCACCCTTATTGAATGTTACATAGGTTAAACAAACGGCACCAGCAATCACTCTGATGACCAAGTGTTTTTTGTTGTCCCTTGTGTGTAAAATGTTTGGCTGCAAGCATGTCCTGTTGTAGTGCTCTGAGAATACGTGTTTGTTCAACCGTCTAGTATTTACTGGAAAAATCAGGACGTATCAAATCATATAAGGATTTGATGCATTGTGCATAATCTGGAATGTACGTTCTGCCAAAATGTAAAAAGTCAAACAAAGACTGGAGCTTTTTGATGGTGTTTGGAGGTTGTAGTTGAGCGCATTTTTCTAAAAATTGTGGCATTAGGTTCTTGCCTTCATTTGTATCCCAAAAATAGGACACTAAGGAAGGCTATTTTTGTTTTTTGGAAACTGAATTTGTAGACTATTTTGGCAAATCCCACAACAATGTGGGCTTCCCGTCTTATAAGTTGCATGAGGTCGTCGTCCTTGAGGTAGATATCATCTACGTAGGACAACACCTCAATTCAATGTTGTGTAAAATAGATGTGACATGAGTTGAAAACAGTCCTGGACTGTTCTTGTACCCTTGCGGGAGTCTGCAAAAAAAATTCTAAGAGCATAAAGTGCTGAAACTTGTTAAGTACCTACTTTCAGGTGCGATATTTTTGCAGAAAAACCCATTGGATGTATCCAGTGTTGTTTTGTATTTTTTGCGCACAATATTGTTCATAAGTGCTGTGGTGTGTGCATTTTGCATAGCAAATGTGAGTGTCTGTCTGTTTAAATGTCTGTAGTCTAAGACTATTTTGTATGAATGGTCGGGTTTAGCTACAGGGAACAATGGATTGTTCATTGGTGAGACACAGGGTTCAATTACAACCTGGTAACTGTGTGATGATATCCCTCACGAGTGCTTTAGCTTCATGCTTTAGTGGATATTGAGGTTGAGGTTGGGGTTGGGATTTAATGCCTAGTACATGATAAGGGAAATCGTTATCCTAACCTACATGGTTGCGTTATTACACAGGTGCCTGCGCCACTGTCCAGTCAATGGCGTGAATTTCTACAAGCTTTCTGGGAACAAGTTGCGAGAAAGACTTTTCAATTATTTCTTCCCCATAAGGGAGATTATGGACAAATTCTGGTGGCCAGTCCTTCTCGGCCAGAAAAATATCATAAATGGTGATGACACAACCCTAAAAGATGGCGTCTGTTGTGCGTTCAATGTGTCCTTCTAACTGTATAGTCACTTTATACAGCCTGGAGATGGGCATGGAGAAAAGCATGTCAGTATTCTAAACTTCTAAGAGGTCACCAGTTGCTTTCACCTCCAGATGCTCTTGAAGATCCCGGTGAACTATTGTGACCTCTGCTGCACTGTCTTCAGTAAAGCCATCTTCCTGAGTGTCATGTCTTATTGCAACTGCTGCCACTTTTTCCTTTTTGAATTAGTGTTTTTGTTTCGGAGGTTTCTCTTCTTTATTAACAGAAACATCAGCTAAGCATTGTGAGTCCTTTCTTGCTTTCACGTACTCTGTTCGCTGCTGTGACCGCCCACCTCTCTCACTGCAGTTTTCCAGTGAGCCCTGAAAGGAACAAGATTGGCATGTATCAGTATATTGATATCTGTCAGGCGTTTTTGTATCATCTCTATTTCTAAGATTATAGCTGTTTTGAGGGGTCTCCGAAAGTGGAGATTCTCATCCCTCTATTTTAGGTATCTGCTGTTTTTTATCCCAGAATTTTTTAGATCCTTCAGGTGCTTGCTAGGTCAAATCTTTATTAGATTTACCATGTAATTGTAGTTTAAAGGATCTGGCGCCTAGACTATCTCAACCAATACTAGAGTTGTTCTCAGTGATAATCTTAGGCAGCTCACGTTCTTGATCCTATACAGGAACGTCCCAGAGCCACATATGCACTGCTAGCGCAACTGCCTCCCCAGCCGAATTACTCAATATTATTGAAGACACAGTGGTAAAATTGTCCATCAATTGCATCCCAAATCTAGGGCCGGGGCAGCCCAGTATTCGTCTTGAATTTATTTTAAGATCTACGGAGGTTTGGCAAGTGTTGATGTATAGTGTGTGGTAATATACCGTGCACCAAGTATTGCAGTTATCTACTGTGGGAACCATTCCGAATTGCAAGCACATAGTAAGTATTCTATGTTTATCCTGAGGACCCGTATGGGGAAAAACTGCTTCCAGCACATTAATTTTTTGAGCTGACCAAAACCGAATTTCCTCGCGCTTGGCGCGTACTTTACCCATGATCAAATGTACAGTTGAAAGATTATTGCCTGGTGTAGCAGTATGTGTTTGCGCTGGGGCAGCCCGTGCTGGGTTAGTATTTAATGTTTGCATTACAAACTGTACCAACTGGCTGTATATTGCTGTGAGCTCTGTATACAGGTGGCGAACCTCAGCTACCACCAAGGTAGCCGCTTCAGGGTGCTGTGTGTATGTGGCCAATAAAGGCCAGGTAGGACCATTATTGCTCAGAGGACCTAACCTAACATGTAGTATTGTAGGTGATAGGACACCATCAAGCCAATTTGTGTGGTCTTAATAAGATAGATGTATCTCTAAGTATGCATAAGCTCTGTATTGTGCAGTTATGTTACCTGACGTGTAGTGATGAAATGTATTTGTGTTCCCACCAATTGCTGGAGAAGAAACCCAAGGATAAAATGTTTCTGTGCTGTAGGCTGGATGAGCATCAACAAGAAAAATCTAACTTGACCCCCCTGGCCTGTTAGGCCTTTTGCCAATAAGTGTCCAGTGAGGGGTAGTCTCATGTTTGCTGCGATTACCACCAGTTGCGGGTTCACCATGGTAATGGTAAAGGTATTTGTTCGGAGAATAGGACACCAAATGGTGATTAATCCTCTTAAGGTTCAACAGCTTTAACAACCTACAGTGTTAGGTAGGTACTACCTACTTGGCTAAGGAGGAAATCCTCAATACCACAGATGTCTCTGTATAGTATTGAGGTGCCTATAGCGCATGGTGATACAGAGGTACTTAGGAGGATCCGAAAATTAGTGCCCGGCCAAACATTGGCGGCGCAATGTCACATAGATTCTCATTATCCTAAAAAGACAACTGGATTTGGGTGGCAGAATAACCTGAATTTTAAGGTACTGAGTACAACCCCACACCATATGACAACTGTTGGCCTAATCCGGGTTTTTACGACCAACTAGCACTGCCTCATCTCCACCCGAGAGTGGGGATGATTGTGCAACTGGGTGCATGACAGAGAGGACTCCTCAGGGGATTTGCGTTGATCAGATCTCATTCCTTTCTCTAAGTTACATTAGCCTCACACAGGCAAAGACAAACAGATGCAGAGTATAGTTCAATAAGGTTTATTGAAGTATCTGCATCTTAGATAAAATGGCATGTAGTACAATTACTAGGATGATGAAACACACTAGAAGCAAAATTGTGACAAGGAAAGTGAAACAAAAAAACAGTCCCACCATACTGTTTCTAGGATTTATATATATATTTCATATGTAGGCTATGTTAGAGCACAGTGTGAAAAGCTCTAATCTGTCCTTCAGGTTTCTCCTCTTGGAAGACATCATTCCTCATACCTGAGCAATGAAGCCTGTTGTCTAGAAAGACACCGTCCCCATATAGGCCAGGGATTCAGCAGTCTAAGCAAGCAGCTGCAATGAAGATGTTCAGCAATCAGCATACAGTCGTGGTCTTCTGGCTGGAATCTCCCTCTAACGTGTATGGGATGTGTATGACACTGTGAATGTTGGTGATACAGCGTACCACTTTTGTCGGCAACTCTATTCTGACTGCAGCCTTGAGGAAAGCACAAAGTGAAATGAATGCAGTGCTAAAAATGTGATGCTTTCCTAGGCGAAAGAACAACTAGATAGAAAAAATAAAACAACACCGCAAATGTGGCTAATGCTAGAAAAATAAAGCGATGCTAAATAATATGTAACTGGGCTAAAGTGCACACGGCAGGCCTCTTTTTCTAAAATAACACGCCTAAAACATGGTTAAAATAGCTATACAACACTAATAGATACCTGTAAATATTTGTCATGGCACAAGAGTCCCAAGAACAGAGTTGACCGTGGGTAAATATGTGCATGTTTATAAGGATCAGACATGTATTTGGACAATGTTCATAAGTTGTTTGCTTAATATGTGACTGCACTGTGTATCCTACGTGACACATGTCTACTCTCTGCATGCTCATTCTTTGATTACTACTCAGATGTTGGTGCATAGTGGGCAGGGTCCAACAAATCAGTACTACACACATTTCATCCAGCATGACGGTGTCACTACACTGGCAACACATGAGATCCCCAGATATCTTGACCTAAGTGTGGGCTAAGGGTAGTCAATACAACCCTGTCAGACCAGATTCCACATTGTCATACATTCTCTGTTAGTGATAAACATGTAAGTGTCCATAATGTGAATCAAACTGCTTCACACTGTGTACAGCATTGGTCAGTGCTGACCCAAATTTCTGTGCAGAAAAGGTCTTTTTACATGTGTACACCCACATATGAGATGGTGACGCTGAGTGTTGTAGTGCAACATGCAATGAATATGTTTATGATCAGTACACTAAGTATGCTAAACATAGTGCTAGGCCTGAAGGTACTCTTGGATTCTCCCCTCAGTTATGACACAAGGAACAGAGAACGGAGCTGTGTTGATATTTGCAATGTGTGACTGTAGGAAAGTAGCCTTTCTCTACAATGGTTACCCCCACTTTTGGCCTGTTTGTGAGTGTGTGCCAGTGAGTTTTTACTGTGTCACTGGGATCCTGCTAGCTAGGACTCCATTGCTCAGAGATAAAAACCTATATGTCAATGTGTTGTCCCAGTCTCACTGGGATCCTGCTAGCCAGGAGCCCGGTGCTCATAGTTTGTGGCCTAATGTGTATGCCTGTGTAGTGCCTAACTGTGTCACTAAGGCTCTGCTAATCAGAACCTCAGTACTTATGTTCTCTCTGCTTTTAAATTTGTCACTGTAGGCCAGTGACTCCATTTACCAATTTCAATTGGCACGCTGGACCCCCCTTATAAGTCCCTAGTATATGGTACCAAGGTACCCAGGCCATTGGGCTTCCAGGAGATCCATATGCACTGCAGCATTTTTTTTTTGCTACCTATAGGGATCTCAGACAAACCCTTACACAGGACTGCCATTGCAGCATGTGTGAAATAGTGCACACACTATTTCACAGCCATTTTTACTGCACTTAAGTAACTTATAAGTCACCTATATGTCTGACCCTCACTTGCTAAGGTTAGGTGCAAAGTTACTAAGTGTGAGGGTACCCTTGCACTAGCAAAGGTGTCCCCACATAGTTCAGGGCCATTTCCCCGGACTTTGTGAGTGCGAGGACACCATTACATGCGTGCACTAAATATAGGTCAATACCTATATGTAGCTTCACAATGGTAACTTCGAAAATGGCCATGTAATATGTCAAAGATCATGGAATTGCCACCCCCCATTTCAAATCTGGTATTGGGGAGCTAATTCCATGCATCCTGAGGGCTCCACCATGGACCCCCAGTACTGCCAAACCAGCTCTCTGAGGCTTGCACTGCAGCTACTGCTGCTGCCACCTCACAGACAGGGTTCTGCCCTCCTGCAGTACTGGGCTGGTCCAAGCAGGCACCTTCCAAGACGACGACTGGTACCCTGGTTCTCCTCTCACAGCATCGAGCATGCTCCTAAGGATACAGAGGGTGGACATCATCGACATAGAATGTCCGGAGGTCCTGCTGATGCAATTTGGAGGAGGTAAGCCCTTGGGTAAGACCTTGCCTTACCTGAGAGCGACAGTAGCCCTGTTTACCGTGTCTTCTTCACCTCCTGAGGCTTCTGTGCACTCTTTGCAAAATTCCTTTCTGCGCAGCCTGGCCCAGGTCCCCAGCACTCTATCCTGTGATGCTCAATTCTCTGAGTTGTTCTCCAGCTGCGTAGGACCTTCTTTTGTTGTGTTGCTTTAACCACATTTTGCACCTCCTTTGAACCCATGTCCTGCAGCTCTGGGGGTGCTGGCTGGCATCCTGAGGGCTCTCTAAAGTGCTGAGTGCCCTCTCTTTCTCTTCATACAGAGTTGAGGCCCCCAGGTCACTCCTGGGTCCATCCAGCGCCATTTTGACGCAAAATGCACTTTTGTCGTAGCTAAGGCTTGTTGGTGACTTCCAACGCAAAATCTCATCTGCAACGATCTTCACATCGTGGGACATCTTTTGCATTATCAGGAACCCGCTGGCATCTTCCTATTGTGCATTCCTGCAGTCTTCAACTAATCAGGGACTCTTCTTTTGCACCTTCTTTTTGGTTGGCAAGGGTTCCTGTCCTTCCTGGAACTTCTTTCGACTTATGGACTTGGTCCCCTTCCTCTGCAGGTATTCAGGTCCAATAATCCAGCAGTTGTTCTTTGCAGACTTGGTTGGCTGCTGCAGAATCCCAAACACGAGGTGTAGTGTGTCCTCAGGAAACTTGCAGTACTATACTCTTGCTTTTCTGGGCTCTGGGGTGAGGTAATTTACTTAACTTTACTGTATTCTTACTCCCCCAGTGATTCTGCACACACTACACTTGTCTAGGGGGGAATTCGTGATTCACATTCCACTTTCTTAGTATATGGTTTGTGTTGCCCCAGACCTATTTTCTCCCATTGCATTCTATAGGATTTCCTACTGTTTGCATTGTTCTATGACTATTTACTTGTCTAATTTTGGTGTCTAATGTATATATTGTGTATAATACTTACCTCCAGAAGGAGTATTGGGCCAGATGTATCAAACAGTTTTACCCATTCTGTGTCTATGGGAAAATGTGTTCGTACATATGGCCCATTGTCTCTAAGATATTTTTGGTACTGTGTCACCCAAATAAATACCTTTATTTTTGGTAACACTGAGTATTGCCTTTACTTGTGTATAAGTACTGTGTAACTATAAGTGGTATTGCATGAGCTTTGCATGTCTCCTAGTTCAGCCTAAGCTGCTCTGTCGTAGCTACCTCTATCAGCCTAAGCCGCTAGAACACTACTACTTCACTAATAAGGGATAACTGGACCTGGTATAACCAGGCCAGCCTCCTACAGTCACCCTCTTCTGTGTAACATGTGTGAATGGTGTTCCCATCCATCACCCATAATATATGTGTCACAGACCTTTTTCATGTAGCAAGTGGTCAGACACTATCCCTGACATAGCAGGCACTAACTGTTGTGAGCCTACCCTTTGGTGGTGCATTTCACTCAGATGGAATTTGTACATGCAAAAAGAGCATGTGTCTATGTTGCATGAATGAAGGTCAAAGAACAGCTATCCCACATGTTGAGTATGACATACTTTGGTCACATGGAATCTATGTATGATAATAGTTGTCAATGGTGTCATGGCCCTTAGGAGATGATAAAGGACAATGATTTTGTATTGGTCCACAGTTGTTAGCTGAGAAACCCTGTACAGGTTCCACCTCTATGAAGGTTGAAGATGGGACAAATTGTCAATACCTTGCCCATAAGAGCATATCATGTCAATGTGGACATCAATGTCAGAGCTTGCAGTTGCTGTTTTCACTGCATGTTGGTTTGTCTTTTGCCTGACAGTCAGTAGTCTAACATGTCCTATTTCTCATGCAGCTGCCAACATAACCCCAACAGAAAAAAAGAAATTATGTAAGAAGGGCTGAATGTTATTGCCACATCAGGCAGGTCCACAGGGGGCACCAGAAAATGGAGGCCGTTTATGGCTTTGAAAAGGGTTCAGAGAGGTGGAGGACATTCTCACTAGAGGGACAAGGAAGCAGCAATATTCAGTTCCGGCACCCAATCAGCAGGGAGGTAGGCAGAGACAGATGTAGGAGGACCATTAGGATCAGGACCATTTAAGCACCTGTGCTATCTACTGTACGGCCACCATCTGACGGATCACAGCCAGGACAGCACCTTGTGGAACCACCATACATACAGGACCAGCGTACAGAGCTGGCTGATCAAAAGTACAGAATTGCTTGGCTGGAACTTGAGGTTGAACAAATCTTGACTATTCTGAAGGGCACACAGGCCAAACAGAGGATAAAATTATCTTAAAGATCAGTGGTTGTGACAGTTTTCCCTTCCCATTTTTCAAAATGTTATTTCATTAGATAGTTAGTATAGGTAAGTTAGTTTAGTGTAGGTATTTTAGACCACAGTTGTACATTATTAGGGTATGGGTTTGGTGTGCATCAGGATGATAGTGGGGGGGTATAAGGTTATGTTTTAGGTCAATGTTCCATGTATACAATAAAAATAAATTGTTTCCTAAACAACACAAAAATATATATATTTCTTTAGCTTACATGTAGGGTTAGTCGATGTTTAGCTTTAGTCACTGTTGTGTTTGTCAATGGATGTATTTTAAGGGGGTGGCAGGGTTGATGTTCAATTGTGGCGTCCGATGTTCAGAACAGGTTAGACTAAGCTAAGCTAGTTGTAGTTATAAGCTGGATAAGTTAGTGTAGGTTAGCATAGTTTAGTTGGGTATTATAGGTAGGCTGTACATAGACTTTAGTATGTTGTTCACTAAATCTTGTTGTACCATACAGCTTCCTCTCCATCATGTCTATTGTGTAGGTGATAGCATGTCTATACAAGAATTTCTTTTTACAAAATCCAGTGACCTGTGCAGCAGTACTTTGTGACATATGTGACAATGTGTATCACCTGTGCTGAGGTTCCAGTCAGGTTGCCAATATTGTGATGTCAGCTATTGGAAACAAATTTCTGCAAGATACGTGACAATCTGGCTGTAGGTGGATACACATCCTGACACAGGTCATCTCATGTTAAATTACTATGTGTTGAAGGTATGTGATTTGCACTGTCAATGGAATAATTCTCAATGGATTCCCCCAACATCAAGGTTTTTGGACAGGGTCACTCATGCCTGGCCCTTACAATCTTACACATGCATTATGTCATTGCAATATAGATGGTGTGATGTAACAGACTTGCGTCACCCACCCACACATGTTGTATTTTTGGTCAGGTGACAAGATACACGCATGCTACAGGACACATGTCATGCCTAGGTGGCTCATGTATTGATTGGTTCTCCTCATAGTTCTCAGTGACCGCAATAATGTTGCAGTCAGTATATGTGGCAGTGTTCCAGACACATAAACACACATATCCCTTTGGAAGAATCTCAGGCCATAGTTATACTGTGTTTGCGCTGGATTTGCGTCATTGATTTTGGCGCAAACTTAACTCCATATTTATACTTCCAAAGTTATGGAATGTGCGCCATTTTTTCGTACGTGAAAACCTACCTTGCGCTAATGACATGCAAGGTATGCGTATCGGTGGAAAAACTTGACTCTAAGGCATGTGCGCCTTATTTATCCTCTGGCGTCAAAATGATGCACAGGAGGAGGTGGGCCTTAAAACATGGCACCAAGCCGGATTTGAGCCGTTTTTTTACACCTGGGTCAGGGCAGGTGTTAGGGGACCTGTGGGCTAATTTCCATGGTGGGAGAACATGGGAGCAGTCCACCGGTGCCCTTCCCTGCACCCAGGGACACCCCCTGCCACCCTCGCCCACCCCTGGAGGACACCCATGGATGGGGGGACCCATCTATGGTGAGTGCAGGTAAGTATTTTTTCTTATTTACTTTAAGTGGCATGGGGGGCCTAACTTGGGCCCCCCTACATGCCACTGTGCCCAATGGCCATGCCCAGGAGACAGAAGTCCCCTGGGCATGGCCATTGGGCAGTGGGGCATGACTCCTGTCTTTGCTAAGACAGGAGTAATTTCCATGGGGGTAGTGCATCAAAAAATGGCGCTAGTCAGGTTAGAGCCAATAGTTTTGAGTCTAACCTGACTTGCACCATTCTTTGGTGCACAACCCCCAGTCTTCCCTTCGCCTCTGCTGCCTGGTTACTGTCATTTATTTTGATGCTAACCATGGCGCAGCGCCGGCTACCGTAATTCCATAAATAAGGCGCCCGGCTGGTGCGTTGGAATGGCGTTAGCCGGCGTTAAACTTTTCAACGCAAATATGCGCTAGCGCTGATTTGCATCGAAAAGTTTAAATATGGGCCTCAGTGGCATATGTGCAATGCAATCACACCACAATGCCATCCTTTATTGTGACAATACAAAGGTGATGATTTATTACACATATGTGCAAATGGGCACTGTGGCACTGTGGGTGCCGCAACACAAATTTATAAGTGTAACTCCTCTCCAGCAGGGATGATACAGTAGAGGGGCATTCAATGGGTGGTGATCAGGCCATACCCAAGCAGAAATCATGAGGTTTAAGACACCATCAGCCATACCATGATACATGTACCTGAGGCAAAGGATAATTTACTGACACCAGTCCAGGTGTGTGGATTGCATGACACATTTGTGAGTAATCCGAATATTGCTTCACAGATTGGCTTCCACCATGTGTGCCTTATTTTCCTACACACATGAAGAGTGCAAATATACATTAGGGACTGTTGGCATTCTGAAAGGGACAGCTTCCTGCATATACTGCAACTATTACTTGCAAGCCTGTCGCACATTGCTGCATGGTGCTACGATGCCTGGACTGGTGCCATGCTGTAGATAATACACATTAGCAACTGTAAGCACACACTTTGATTTAGCTCTTTTTCATATGTCCCCACCCTGCACTTTGTCAAAGAGACACCTCGGTATATTTACTTCACTTGTAGTAATACACAGCACAATTTCAGTGTGCATTGTTTAAGCATCACTTGATGCATTCTGTTTAAATACTTTCAACCTCAGACACAGATTGCCACAGATCATGTGTAACATGTATGTATGTACATTTACTATTGTGCTAATGTGAGTTATTGGTTCAGTTAATTGCACAGGTGGTAGACCCCATGAGAGATCCTAATTCGTTAGATGCCCAATGAGATACAAGAGGTAAGGGAACATGTGGCCAGACATGTGTGGAAGAGGAGTGCTTAAGTCAGGAAGTGGTCACATTGCCTTTAGGTAGGATGGGGTACATTGACCATAGGTCTGATTGGACAACAGTGGGTAAGAGAAGTGGGGACATAGATTGTTGTTGCAATACTGGCACGATCTTAAACAGAGCTAAAGAGAAACTGTCCTTGGGCCACAAACGGTAGCTTGTTGTGATGTCTTAAGGGTGAGATTTGTTTCTCCCACATATTTATCTTCTGCTGTGTGCGATGCCCCCTGTGCCAGGGATTGTTCTGGAGTTGGAGTTGAGGGAGGCACACACACATCAGGGGCAGAAGAAGTAGAATCATAGGTCCCAGGAGTTGTCATCTGTTGGAAAATGTGAGGCATCAATGCAGCAAGGAGAAACTGCTGGTTTCTCAACAAAGCAGCAACGTCAAGGTGGTAGGCAGCCAAATACTCCTTGATGAACACCAGCTCCTGCTGCACGGACAGCATGACAGCAAGCATTTCTCTCAGCCTGTTGGCAACCTCGCTGGTGCCACTTTGGTAGGAAATTTTTTCGTGCCACTGCCTAAGGACACAAGCGATTTCTGCCAGGGACTGCTTCAGTCCACTCAGCGGGGAGTGGGTGCCTCTGATGGCAGCTGAGTTATCCCTAATGGTACTGAAGCACCTCTGTACTTCAGCTAAGCCCCCTGGACTGCTTCAGTCCACTCAGCGGGGAGTGGGTGCCTCTGATGGCAGCTGAGTTGTCCCTAATGGTACTGAAGCACCTCTGTACTTCAGCTAAGCCCCCTGCCATGGTCTCCATCCACACCCGCACATTTTGTGCTAGCTCTCGCTGGACTCCAACCGCTTGGTTCTGGTTTGTGTGCGCTGTTTGGTGAGTCATCTAGAGACCCGTAACACTGTGTGTCCTCCCGGTAACCAGAGTTGGTGACAGAATGGAACCCAGGATCTGCAGAATGATATCTGGATTGATGGTTGCTAGCTGGTCATCAAGATCATCTTGGCAGTTCAGGACAGGCAGCTGACCAGGAGAGATTTCTTCAATGTCTGCAATGAGATGGAGATATGTCACTGTTGTCCTGTACTAGCTATTCTATTTAGTCCTAAGTTATAATTTTAGATTTGCCTCATTTTAATGGCACAGAGCCACACAACACGTCCCCTATTCATGGGTCCATGGCTGCACACATTGCCACTAGGACATGAATGTGGATAACCCTCTGTTGACACATTATGCAAGTCCACATATCTAAGTCATGTCACCTCTCAGTTATGCAGCTTTTCATTTGCAGATGCATGTGACCCATTTCTTGGTCTACATAGAATGGCATTTGGATGCCATAGGTGTTATTTGAGGTGTACCCAGGTAAGACACATGGAATCAGGGAGAATCTGTTCCATTGCCAGATCTGCATTTTGGGACTGTGTTAGGTACCTATGCCACCCCACAGGGGTTGTAGAAGTGACTCAAGGGGATAGCAGTCAACATATACCCTCCATGTGAACGCTTGGTTAGTGTGCATTATCCTGCACCATCCATAGTAAGTTGCACCCACCTTGTGTGTATGTGTCCATACAAGGAGGTGTCCCTTCATGCTCAAAGGGGATCATCCCCTCAACACAGGCCCCCTTGTAGTATGGTGCAGAGTAGTCTGCATAGGCACATGGCAGCAAAATGTGCAGCAGCCCAAGTGGTGGGAACAGTGGAAGGCCTTTTGTTGTGTACAAGTTACATTCTTTCCCTTTTCCAATGGTACAGGCATGCCTTTCCCAGCCCTTGGCCCCCCCATGCACAAAATATCTGGTCCATGAGGCCCATTCTAAGTCAGATATGGCTAAATGGTACAGCTGACACAGTGAAGGTAGTGGAGTGAAGGTAGTGAAGTGGTCTGTGCATATAGGCGGCAGGGGGGGTCAGTGAACATTAAATACAGTAGATGGTTAGCCATTAGTGTGCCCCTATTCTTGTTGCTTGTTGTACCTTCTCAATTGCTGAAATGTCATCCGGAATGACCATCTCCTCCATCTCATCCAGCTGCTCCTGGGTGTGGGGCATTCACCTCCGGTCTGCAGTGCTGCATTTCTGTTACTGGCCAGTTTCTCTTGAGGGTTGCATTTGCAATTATTCCAGCACTTCTTACAATCCATCTCAGTTCTTCTGACCTCTGCCACACTGTTGATTTTATCTACTATGGTCTGACATATTGCTTCGGTTAAAAATAGGGTCTTTGGTTGGCAGTCAGGTTACCCCCTGTCCAAGCAAGGACTCTCACTGTAGTCATGGTAGAGGAGAATCACTCTCAGTTAACCCCCGCTCACCCCTTTGGTAGCTTCGTAGGCAGGCTTAGCTTCAGAAGCAATGTGTAAAGTATTTGTACCAACACACACAGTAATACAGTGAGAACACTACAAAATGGACACCACAAAAGTTTGGAAAATCACTAATATTTATCTAAATCAAACAAGACCAAAACAACAAAAATCCAACATACACTAGTCAAGATATGAATTTTCAAAAGAATAAGAGTCTCAGGCCCCCATTATGACATTGGCGGTAAAAACCTCCTACCGACGCTGCGACGGCCGTCAAAAGACCGTCACGGCGCCTACCATCCGTGTGCCATTATATGACCCCAGATGGATTTCCGCCACAAGAATGGCGGAAATCTGACTGTGGCCATACTGGTAAGGTGGCCCTGCTACCTCCAGCAGCGCCACGTCAGTAGACCCCGCCATCCGTAATGTGACAAATGTGCCCCGTCTCGTCCCCTGCCGGAAGACCCCCTGGATACAGGTAAGTAGGGTTTCCCACAGGGGAGGGGGATGGGGGTGTTGTGTGTGGAGTGCATGTATGTGTGAGTGCATGTGTGAATTCAGGTGTGTGTTTAGTGTTGTTTGTGTGCGTGTATGAAGGTGTGTGAGTGCGTGTATGAATGTGTGTGAGTGCATGTATGAATGGAAATGTGAATGCATGTCTGCATGTAAGTTTGGAAGTGTATGCAGATGTGTGCGTGAATGAATGAATGTATGCATGTACGTATGCGTGTATGTCTGTGTGGATGAGTATGTGTCTGCATGTGTTTGTGTGTGTATGGGGGTGGTTGGAAGGGAGGGGGAGCATGGATAATGGGGGGTGTCTGGGGAGTGTTGGGGGAGTGGTCCTTCCCTGTCACTGATAGGGCTTACCGCTATGGTTTTCATGGCGTTACGAACGCCACAAAAACCATGGCGGCAGGCAGGGTCATGATACCGCCGGCGGCACAATAGCGGCCGCCGGGCTGGAAATTGTTATCTCCAGCCTGGCAGCTGCTACTGCCATGGCGGTCGGAGTGGTACATTAGCGGGTTGGCCTCAGCCAACCCGCCAATGTCAAAATTTGGCGGTAAGAACCACCAGCCTGTTGGCGGTACTACCAACACATTATCTGTGACCGCTGGGGTCATAATGACCCCCTTAATCCATGAAAACCACTGAGAATTTGATGTTACAGAAAGTACCTGGTTAGCGTAAAAAATAAAGCCACATGGGCGACCGTGCATTGGAAAAGTGTAGGGATGCGTCAATTCCTTACTCGCAAGTGAGGCCGTGTGTTGTTTCCTTCTCTGGTTGGGTCGGCGATGTGTAGTTTTTCTCCCTTGCAAGAGAGCGATACGTCGATTTCCTGATGGGGCACCTCGGATCTGTGCAGAGTCGGGTTGACTTGGACGCCCAGGGATGATGCGTTGAAAATCCAGTTGCACTGTGTCAGAAAACTGTGCTGCGTGGGGTTTGCGTCATTATCAGCCTCTGTAAGTGGGTGTTGCGCATTGCTTCTCCACCTGCCATGCATTTACCTCCCAGCCGTGATGCAGGTGGAGCGTTGATTTCAGCCACAAAGCCTGCAGAGTGTTGTTTATCAGCCGCGTTGCAGAAGGTGCATCGAAAACTTACCCGCATGGCGTTCTGTGCATGGATTTTCAATTCTTGTCTGCAAATTTCACCATTCAAGGGCCCAGGGACTTGATACAGCATCACTTGGCATGGCAAGAGTCTAAGCAGAGAGTCCAAGTGCTGGCAGGGGGAGTCTTTGATGGCCCTGAGACTTCGGCAACAGGGGAAAGCTCAGTTCCAGCCCTTGGATATTCTTCTCAAGCAGGAATGCACAACACAGTGCTGTCTTTGTCCCCTTTCACGGGCAGAAGCAGCAAATGCAGGATAGCCCAACAAAGCACAGTCACAGGCAGGGGCAGCACTTCTCAGCTCTTCAGCTCTTCTCCTTGGCAGAGGTCCACTACTTATACCCCTCTCTGTCCTTGAAGTAAGCAAACTTCAAAGGAAAGTCTCTCTTGTTTGTAAGATCCTGCCTTGCCCAGGCAAGGCCCCAGATACACACCAGGGGGTTGGAGACTGCATTGTGTGAGGGCAGGCACAGCCGTTTCAGGTGTGAGTGACCACTCCTCCCCTCCCTCCTAGCACAGATGCCTCATCAGGATATGCAGGCTACACCACATCTCCCTTTGTGTCACTATCTAGAGGAGAGGTGCAAACAGCCCAACTGTCAAACTGACCTAGACATGGAATCCACAAACAGGAAGAGTCACAGAATGGTTTAAGCAAGAAAATGCCTAATTTCTAAAAGTGGCATTTTCAAACACACAATCTAAAAACAACCTTTGCCAAAAGATGTATTTTTGAATTGTGAGGTCAGAGACACTAAACTCCATATTTCTTTCCGCTCCCAAAGGGAATCTGCTCTTTTATAATATTTAAAGGCAGACCCCCATGTTAACCTATGAGAGAGATAGGCCTTGCACAGTGAAAAACAAATTTGGCAGTATTTCACTGTTAGGACATATAAAACACATTAGTATGTGTCCTACCTTAAACATACACTGCACCCTGCCCATGGGACTACCTAGGGCCTACCCTAGGGGTGCCTTACATGTATAAAAAGGGAAGGTTTAGGCCTGGCAAGTGGGTACACTTGCCAAGTCGAATTGGCAGTTTAAAACTGCACACACAGACACTGCTTTGGCAGGTCTGACCCATGTTTACAGGGCTACTCGTGGGTGGCACAACCAGTGCTGCAGGCCCACTAGTAGCATTTGATTTACCAGCCCTGGGCACCTCTAGTGCACTGTACTAGGGACTTACTAGTAAATCAAATATGCCAATCATGGAAAGCCAATTTCACATACATTTTACATAGCAGCACTTGTACTTTAGCACTGGATAGCTGTGGTAAAGTGACCAGCGTATCAAAAACAGCAAAAACTGAGTCCAGCACACATCAACCTGGGAAACAGAGGCAAAATGTTAGGGGAGACCACACCAAGAATACCAAGTCTAACAGCCTCCTTCCTATCTATTGGAAATTTAGAGGTGACAAAGAGCTGGTGTTGGTGCTCTGTCACCTCTGTGATCAGTATTTTATTTTCCTCCTGACTGAACCTGCACTTCCTCTTCCTTATCCTGTGACTCTGCATGGTCATCCTGGATGGTTTTGGCTCAGTGGGTCTCTCTTGTCCAGATTTCTCCATTTTTCGATTTGGAGGCTTCTATTTGGCCTTTCTGCAGGCTTTTTCTGAAAGCTTTTTGCAGAAAAGTGATGCTATTACAATTAGCGTCACATGACATGTCACAAATCAGGTTAGCCATTTTTCCATCAATAGCGTAATTTACATCTGCAACACATCACATACATTAGCGTCATTTTTTGTGGAGCTAATCTTTCCTTATTGCCATGTTGTGCCATATTGTAATTATAGCGCTCAAATGGCGCAAGGAAATGTCGTAGTGCAGTGTTTTGTTTTTCTCATGCAAAACTGTGCTAGCTCAGTTTTGCTCCATTTCTTGTAAATCTGGGACAAGTATCTAAAGACCCCATAAATAATCCATAGTCTTCACACAGTCCACGTTTTGACCAGTTACTGTCTGGTACAATAGGCCCACCCACTAATGAGGGGTACTATATTCATTTTGGGAAGTTTGAGAAAGGGAGGACTTTTGTTCTTGGCTGCAAGTTCTGGAATTTGCATACGTATTTTAGTTTTTTCATAAGTTCTTTGATATTTGCATGTCAATACTGTTAGGAAAACATGGAGGAATTCATCCATGAAAATCACATGTGTTGGGATGTGAATATCCCCTGCATATTGACAGAGCATGTTCCTTTGCACTGCATTCCTGACTGATTGGGAAACTGGTATCCAGACATTTTGCTTGGCCCTGGCATCCCTGTATTCAAGCATGAGCACAGATGACTAGGCCTGTCCCTACTAAGATGTTCTGTTCCTGAGTAGAACCCATTGAGTGCTCTCATATGTGATGTAGGCCTACTCTCCATGGGTACTGGCCTTGACCAGAACTTTTTCTGTCAGGTGAGAGAGAGGTCTACTGACACCTCCCTCTCGTGTAGAGTTCCATTTTGTATGTGAATCTAGAACTTTGCACTGACGTTCAATATGTATATATGCGTTATAGGTATGTAATTATTGGTGCTAAGACTGTGTTGTGAGATTTTAAGAACTAGGACCAGTGGAAACTATTTTAGATAGTCCCTGGTTTAGCATGACACCAAAAGAAAGATGAATAGAGCTTCCCTAAGCAGTGGATTGCCAACATTCCTGTGGCTGGAGGGTGGGAATACGGTTACTGAGGTGAGGAAGAATTGTGATGAGCTGCCTTTAGAAATTCAGTTATAGTCTTGTTAGCCAGAGGCTTCTAATTAGTCTGTCCTGAGGACTGCCATATAGTAAACAGTAGGGGTAATTTGTGGGACTGCAGTTTCTGTTAAAGATAATGACGTTTCAAGGCAGGGCCTGGCCTTTTGTCTGTCCATAATTAGTGCATCAGTAAGGGGGGTGACAGCCAAGTGCAGAGATCTCACACTTTGTTTTGCCCTTATTATGGATACTAATCCTTGAAGCCAGGACCAGAGTTACCTTTTTTGAAAGCCATCATGTTGCACAAATGCAGTCAGCAAAATGATATTTGAAAGTGAACCAACCTAAACAAATTCTGATGTCTTAGACAGTGGGCGCACATCCCTTATCTGGATAATGAGTATTCAATTAGGAACCAAACCAACCCACTTTGTTCTAGATTCAATTTCTTCTTCTCTAAGGATGGAGGTGCTCCCCAAACTTCTGGACGAACTGCTGCAGTCTCAAAGCTAGCAGGTGTCTACAAGATAGCCAGTATCCCAGATGTGAGAGCAGATTACGTTTAGTCTGCAAGTTAGAGAAGTTACGTTTTTGTCTAAAAGCCTGCCTGATCAGAGAGGGAAGAAGTGTGCCTCTCCATGCAGGTGAAGCCTGTCTGGGAGCAGAAATCTAGTGTAATCCAAGCATGTGGCACTCCAAGTTAGCTCAGTACCTAAAGAGAGAACGATGTATTGACTCAAACTGTGAGGACTCCCCCTGTAATCCAGTGCAGCTCTGGCTGTGATCTGAGTAAGGTGGTGTGCTCCAAACAGTCATTGTGTTACCCTGCATTTCTGTCACTATTCCTTAAGGCCCTTCTGTGAGAAACTGCTGCATTGGCCTGGAGGCCCAGCTGCCTCAGATGAGCATCCACCTCAATCAGCCTGGGGACTTCAACTGCTTACAATAAGTGTGCAAGTGCATCAATCCAAGCACTGCAACTGCCAAAGATGAGTGCCTGCAAGCATCTGCCCCGTGGCCACATATCCAAAAGATGCATGCACATCTGCTAATCTTTGCCAAATGAAACTTGCTGAGTTTAAGTACTATTGAATTGGCCTATAAGATAACTTTTGGGGTATTTAATAGTGATATGCTCCTATCCACAATCTACCAGTATATCCATATATTTACCAGAGTTACCCTATGTATGATTACTTCCCTGAAAGAAAAAAAAATAACTGGATGCTCTAGAGGATATTAACATTTCAATACACTGCAGAGAGAGATTTCAGCCTTGTATCATTTTTGCAGAATGTAGTATTTAATACTGCTTAAAGTACTGTTGTTTAACTAAATGATGAGTATTGGGCTGAACAGTATATCCCTGTGTTTGACTGAGTTCTGAGCTCTTGCACCCCACACTAATTCCCCAAGAATCCTTTGACTTCTTGCTACTCTGAAAATGAAGTGCTGTAAGGGTGTACTTCTGCCAGTTTGCATAACTGTAGAAAGATGGATCCCAGAAAACAAGTCACAAAGTATCTCAACCACCTGGAGGCTGGTCAATGGCTGGCAAAATAATGCAGCCTTGCCCCATTGAATGGAAGAGAAACATTGAGTGTTCTCTAGCAATGGTTTGCAACTTTGCCGGTCATTCTGATTAAGAAGAAATTGGATCCATGAAAGCTGCTCTAATCTGAATGACCTGAATCTGCTGTTTTCACAAATGCTTAGGGCCCTAGGGTTTCTAACACCATCAGGCCGATGTACTGCTGACATCCACCAAGGAAAGTGAGATGAAAGTGCGTGTGTTAGAAAGAGATGTGCTGTTTTCAGGGTATTATGTGTAGGAAAAGTGTGGTGCACTGAGCATGCGACCCACATCTGGCCATACCCTTCCCACTTAGGGTGAGAAAAGTAAAAAGATCAGATGATGGACAAAATGCTGAACAATGCAACCTTGTATCCCCAGTCATAGATTTAGGTTTACTCCATGCTTTTTTGCTCACTACGCCACCCACATTAGGGCACAACCATATGCCACTCAGTGTTGACCCTGCTCCCCATCGGAGCAGTTCAGTCCAAACTGCCAGATCAGGTCCTCCCTGGACCGGAACCTAACTCACCCACAAATAACGCACCTATGCATATCCAAAGAATGATTGAAATTGGAAGCAAAGGTCCTGATGGCAGCACAGTGTATTTTGGTAGCATTCTTCTTGAAGGTTATAAGTTCAACCATACACGTATGGTGCTGTTTTTTTAGTGTGGGAATTCTGGGAGGTAAGACGTTTGTAATTCCTCTCGTATTCTAGAACTTTTGGAGAAATGTGAGGTAACAAAATATTTCCTTTCTGTACATTATCTCAGCACGTAAAGGTTTAAGGTATTCCGCTCATTTTTTGCATTCAAATTAAAGCGGACTGCATTTTCCTCTGTTTTGGCTGGATTAGATGCCTAATGTGATTTTCTACACTTCAATGTCGTACAGTTTATGTGGTATTAAATACAATGCACTTGTCCTTATGTAAAATACTTGGGCCCGTATTTATACTCCGTTTGCGCCGAATTAGCGTCGTTTTTTTTTACGCAAATTTGGCGCAAAACTAACGCCATATTTATACTTTGGCGTTAGACGCGTCTAGCGCCAAAGTATGGGCAAAGAGCGTCATTTTTTAGCGTGAACGCCTTCCTTGCGTTAATGAGATGCAAGGAAGGCGTTCCCGTCTAAAAAAATGACGGCGACGCAAATGCGTCGTATTTATACTCCCGGGCAAAAATCACGCCCGGGAGGTGGCGGGTCAAAAAACCCCGCATTTGCGCCACTTTTTAACGCCTGGGTCAGGGTAGGCGTTAAGGGGCCTGTGGGCTCAAAATGAGCCCACAGGTGCCCTCCCCTGCCCCCAGGGACCCCCCCTGCCACCCCTGCCCACCCCAGGAGGACACCCAAGGATGGAGGGACCCACCCCAGGGACATTCAGGTAAGTTCACGTAAGTATAATTTTTTATATATTTTTTTTTTTTTTGGGTGGCATAGGGGGGCCTTATTTGTGCCCCCCTACATGCCACTATGCCCAATGACCATGCCCAGGGGACATAAGTCCCCTGGGCATGGCCATTGGGCAAGGAGGCATGACTCCTGTCTTTACTAAGACAGGAGTCATTTAAATGGCGTCTGGGCGTCAAAAAAATGGCGCAAATCGGGTTAAGACGATTTTTTAGCATCAACCCGACTTGCGCCATTTTAAGACGCCCTAGCGCCATTTTCCCCCTACGCCGGTGCTGCCTGGTCTACGTGGTTTTTTTCCACGCACACAGGCAGCGCCGGTCTGCTTGCGCCGGCTAACGCCATTCCATAAATACGGCGCCCGCATGGCGCTTCGGAGACGGCGCTAAATTTTTTGACGCTAAACTGCGTTAGCGCAGTTTAGCGTCAAAAAGTATAAATATGGGCCTTGGAGACTACATTTTTTTCTGATCACTGAACAGTGTTCTTTGATTCTGATATTGACTCTAAAAGAAGAGCATCCAACGTACATTTTTATCATGGAACATCATTTTGCATAAACCACCTTCTATGTGTGGCAATTCACCTTTACTTTCGATATCCAACCTCATCTGTAGTGGAGTTATTTTCACGTTTCTGTGGTGGCGCAGGCCTTGCTACTTTCAAAGAGCTTGTGGCAATCAACTGTGGAAGGCGAAGGCTTTTTAAACTTCAAATTGAGTGGTCTGCCTTACTTTTCTTTTGTTTTTAACAAGTATTGCCTTTGATTTTAATAGGTTTAATATGGAATGTATGTTACTCTAATTTATATTCCTCTGTGTTCAGAATATGCTATTTGTTGATGGCAAATGCAAAGAATCGTTGCCTGTTTTTTTGAGTTATGTTAGAATATAGGACCATATTTATACTTTTTGACGCAAACCAGCGCCGGCGCTGGTTTGCGTCAAAAATTTTACCACCGGCTAACGCCATTCCTACGTGCCATGCGGGTGCCTTATTTAAGGAGTGACGTTAGCTAGCGCTGCGGACTGGTCAGAGTAAAAAAAAAAAGACTCAAACCAGGCAGCGGCGGCGTAGGGGAAAATGGGGGTTGTGCGTCAAAAAATGGTGCAAGTCAGGTTTGAGGCAAAAATCATGCCTCCAACCGGACCTGCGCCATTTTTTGATGCACAACCCCCATTGAAATGACTCCTGTCTTAGCAAAGACAGGAGTCATGCCCACTTGCCCAATGGCCATGCCCAGGGGACATCTGTCCCCTGGGCATGGTCATTGGGCACAATGGCATGTAGGGGGGCCCAAGTTAGGCCCCTCTATGCCACTTTAAAATATTTTTTAAAATACTTACCTCCACTTAACTCTACTTGCTGTCGCTGGGTCCCTCCATCCTTGGGTTTCCTCCAGGGGTGGGTGAGGGAGGCAGGGGGTGTCCCTGGGGGCAGGGGAGGGCACCTGTGGCCTGCTTCCATGGTCTCTGACCATGGAAGTGAGCCCACAGGTCCCTTAACACCTGCCCTGACCCAGGCGTTAAAATATTACTCTAAACGGGTGCAGAGTCATTTTTAAGGCCGTCCCCGTCCCGTGCGCCATTTTCACCCAGATGGATAAATATGGCGCAAGGGTGTTTGAGTCAATTTTTGGACGGGAACGCCTACCTTGCATCTCATTAGCGCAAGGTAGTTTCCCGCATCCAAAAAATGTCTCTAACTCCATATTTTTGGCGCTAGACGGGTCTAGCGCCAAAGTATAAATATGGAGTTAATTTTGCGCTGCATTTGAGCCAAAAGAAATGGCGCAAATCCAGCGCAAACAGAGTATAAATATGCCCCATATTCTTTGGACATCCCCCATCAGCAGAGTGGCTACAAAAACAGGTACTTCTTTGGTTTGGGAGGAAGAGAATGGTATTAGGGTTTGGGGCAGAATACAGAAAGTATGGTATTCCCCTTTTCCTTCAAATGTATTGTGTGAAAGAGATAGTTAGAGGGAGGTGGGAGAGGATGGCTGGTCCACAAAAACTGAGGTTTTCCACCCCCTTTTTCCAGGTGATATCATACCCCACTTGAGATCTGCTCCCTGTTACCCCCATTATTGGTATCTGGTCGTCTTTAATAAACACCCTTGATCCAGATGAAAGGTAAACTATCACGTTACATGTATTGTCCTCAAAACATTGGGGGTCATTTTCACATCGGCGGTCTTTTTCCAAGACCGCCGAGGGACCGCCGTGCGGAAGACCGCCAGTATTGGCGGTTTGCTGCTCAGCCTATTTTGACCGTTGGCAGCTCTCCTTCCTTTTACGGACGGAGAGCCGCCACTGGCGGGCGGCGGGAAAGTGGAGGTTGCTCCACCTCCACCGCCGCGCCAACAGAACCCCGCCCAGCAAATCACGTCCTGTGATTCGGCATGGCGGTGTTCTGTTGGCGATGTGGTGTCGGCTGAGCAGCCCCCATGGCTCCCGTCCCCTCTCGGAGGATCATCGGACCAGGTAAGTCAAACATCCGTGAGGGGAGGGGGGTGGGGGGGTGTTGTGTGTTGTGTGCGTGCATGGGGTTGTGCGTGTGTGTATGTAGAGGGGGTGTGTGAGTGCGTTTATGCTTGCAGGGGTGTTGTGTGTTTGGGAATGAGTGCGTGTATGCCTGTACGGATGTATGCGTGTATGTTTGAATGCGGATGTGCGTGTCTGACTGTGTGTGAGGATGTTTTGCATGTATGTCGGTGTGTGTGCGTGTATGTGTGTTGGTGGTGCCTGCATGCGTGTCGTGTGTGTATGAGTGATGTTTGGTTGGGGGTCGGGGTGGGGAGGTGGGTCCTGCCACCTTTGGGGGTGGGGGCTGTAGGGGAGGGAGTCGGGTTGGGGGTGGGGGAGACCCCTATCAGTGCCAGGGAAGGAATTCCCTGGCACTGATAGTGCTTACCGCCATGGATTTCATGGCGGTTTCAAACTGCATGAAATCCATGGCGGTAAGCCGGGTCAAAATACCGCCGGCTGTATAGTTACGGCCGCCGGGCTGGAGACCCTGGTCTCCAGCCCAGCGGGCGGAACGGAGAACCGGCGGATGACCATGGCGGTAACCGCCATGGTCATAATACAAAAAAAAAGACCGCCAGACTGTTGGCGGTCTTACCGCCGCTTCTACGCCTTCCGCCAGGGTCATAATGACCCCCATTGTCAGTAATATCCATTCAGTGGATATGAAAAAATTATTGGAATATATACTAGGGGCGGGTTTAGGAGCCCCTAATTAGCGTCATATTTTTATACGCTAATGTGGCCCAAAGATGCCAAAATAGCTGCGCCCAAAGTTACAAAGTGGCACATTGCATGTGATGAAGCAGAAAATGAAGGTTTTGATTTATTAACGCTTAAACGTAGTGCTGAAATAATCATGTGTGACTTTAACCGAACTAATTAAGATTGTACGGGGACAAAATGTGCCCTCAGAGTAGTTTGCCAACGTTTATATGCGTGCTTCATATAACATGGTGTATTAGAATTGCACTAATCCGACATAATCATAAACGCGTGCTACGATTTGCTTGTTTGAAATGTTTTAGCTTAGCATTACTTTAGCGGAGGCTTTGGCCTAGTTGCCCGGTCTCACAGTTTAGATGCTCGTATTTTTCCACTGTGCTATTAAACGTGTATTTTTGCTTGAAGCTGTACTTTTCCACAGAAACTGTTCACATGCTTATCTTAAACTTAGTGCCAGCCTGGCATATTTTCTCTTTAATTCAAGGTCGACTTGCAGGTGCGGACAATGGAGGCTCTGAAAGTGAGCTAATTGGTAGACAATGTTGCAACTTGCGTACCCATCTCCAAGGATAATGTATGCTTAAGTAAAAGCTTGAGAACTGTCGTTTTCGATTGGTCAATTTGAAGCTAACCTATGAACCCTCCAATGGAAGACCCTACTGGACTTGAACTGTTGTCTATAAAACCCAGGTGCACGAGAAGAAGGTAGCCATTACACGCTCTGATTGCCATTGCGCGATCATTACAGCCATTACCAGCTCGATACCCGCCATTTTGCAGACTTCGTAGCTATTATGGCCCATTTTGCTGCGACGCCATTTTGAGAGACTTTGATTCTTTCTCTAATCGAGAGAAAGTGGCTTTAAATGATTCTTGCCCTAGAGACTTTAACTTTGATTTGTCCCTTTGCATAAAGTAGTAGTTTTACCTTGCTGCCGTGAGGCATTTGCCCCGTCCACCCCTGCCCCTTTGTCCCGTCCCATGCTGATCAAGAAACGGTACCCATGATGACCGAAGAACGGTACCTGTGAGACGAAGACTTCCTTGTATGCTGATCGTAATTGGTAAATATGAAAGGAAATTGTAAAATTGCATTGTGTTTCTTTTAGGTAACCAACTGCTGATTTTGATAAGGGCCCTAGCTAGGAGTTTTCTAAATTAATGTTGCTAAATTGTTTTTGCATGAAGTCCCACATGCCGATGCTAATTTGAGGTTAGACGAGGATTCCATATGTCACACGATGCAATTTGAGATCTTGTTATGCTGACTAAATGTATGCCATTAGTTCATTACAGATTATCGTATTAGTGATTTGCATTGCCATTATCGAATGCCTCGTGATTCAAATGCTTCATAGATTGCACTTGTTTCGACGTTATGGACAGCTATTAATGTTCATATATGTTTATCATTTGGTGTTGAGACACATTTATATCGTGCTGGCTTTGTTAATATAGGGAAATAAAATTCACTAACTTTGCAAAAAACTGGTGTGGTTATTCCTGGCTGAGAGGTCAGGTTCGCCGAAATGTATTCTGGACTAATTGTTAAGTGTTATGTTAATCAAGGTGTTGCTTATGTTCGTTATTGATTATTGATTTGACGCGACTGACTGATTAAGAGTACAGAGAGTTCCCACTAAGTCAAAAGATTCATCGGCCTAAAGAGCGTCCGAACACAGGTAAATTATTACTATGGACCGCTCTATCAGTAGATGGTAGCAGAGGACGGTTTCGTCTTTTGGGACCTTGTACTCTTAAAGTACATGGTGTTGAATTAACGGTTACGCATCTTGAGACCCCATTCGAGAAGTTGAATTAGATTTTTTTGGGGGATAAAACGGATTGACAAGATGATGATGGGCTAGGTCCACCGCGACTTTCCCGGGATCTCGGAGCTTGCGAATGGAGAGAACGGAGGTGTGGAATCAGCGTTGGCGGTACTAGTGATGGTATGAGTGAAGTTAGGGTTTTGCGCTTGCACAGCTTATTGCCGCAGGGTGTGTGAAAAGGTTGCGAGGATTTTTTTTTTTTTTCTTTTTAAGGATAGCGGAGGTGCGACTCCGAGTGTAGAAGTAGAGAAGTCGTCGAACTTCATAGAGATAGCGGAGGTGCGGCTCCGAGTGTGAGAGTAGGGAAGTCGTCGAACTTCATGTGCCTGTGGCGCTTTGTGCATAAAAAGGTCCACGTGGTTGTTGTTGTTGAGACGGGCCCTGCGAGGTCAAGAGACTCCGGAGTATGTTGATCCATGTTGTGGTCTGGGCGGTTTAGTAGGTTGATCGGGCGTGGTCAACGGGTCGGTACGTGTGTTAGGGAGTGAAAGAAACTTCGACTTCGGGCTTTGACAAGGTTCTAAGTGCACTAGAACAGATCATTGACAGGTTGAGAGTAGGTCTGCGGGTCAGATTTGCTTGCGAATGTGGGGACTGAGAAAGACGGAATAGCGGCCGGAGGCTAGTGAAAGGTCCCGAGGCTAGTGAAAGGTCCCTAAGGTCCTGAAGCGACTGTGTTACCCTTCCTGTAGTAAACCGACAGATCTGTTTTATTTTTGGTAGCTCGCAATATATGCAAGAAGTTGTTACGAGAGGAGGTGAGTGAAGGAAGACTAGCCGCGAGGCTTTGTCAGCCGCAGTGTGTGTGAGTGTGACGTCACTAGGAGCCGCGCTGGGATAGGTTGGTTGCAGAGAAGGGTCGCGCACGGATTGGACGCAGTCCGTGGGACTCGATTGGAAGGGGAAAGGCAGGTGAAGAGTATTCCGGGAATTAAAGTCACCTATTGATTACAATTTTTGTGGAGTTAAAGTCACCTATTGATTATAAACTTGGTTAAATAAAAGACGAGAAAAAATGAAATTCTTTAAAGCATTTAGGAGCGCGATGAAGGTGGAGTCTTACATTAAAGCGAGCGTAGGAGAGGAGACGCCACCCGAGGGTACACCAGCTTACATTGTAATGGAAGAGAAGGGGGTAGCTCCGTGTCTTTGGCTAAAGCAATGGCACAAGTTGATAGAGAAACATGGGAGCGTAGCGTTCCCGATATATGGGACATTCAATATAAAGATCCTAGAGAATTTGAGATTCACGATGTACGACATGAAGGTGCCTCCAAGGCCAGCACAGTTTGAGGCTCTAGCAATTTGGGAACTAATGGCCAGACAGCAACAGCAAAAGAAGTTCGAGACCAGAATGAGGAAGGTAGAAAAGACACTAGCGGATGCTAGGTGGGATAATGCACAGAAGGTGTGGAGATCAGATGTATTACAGGGGATAAAATTGTTTCCAGCAATTACTAAGGAAGGAGAGGAGACAGGGAAGAAAGCTACCTGTAAGACAGACAGGAAGTGTTCCAAGGATAGAGAGGACGAGGAAAAGTTGAGAAGAGAAGAGGAGTTAGAGGATGAGGAGTTGATAATGCAATTGCTGAACGACCGTCCACCGCCTTATGCAGAGAATGGACAAGGTCCAAGTACCAGTTCTGCCCCTCCGGCACCGGTACAGAACAGTGAAACCCAGAGTTCAGGAGCGTCATCGGGATCTAAGGACCCGAGTCTGCTGTTCACCCCGCAGATACCGCAGGTTAGGAGAATATATCCAGATGTGCCCGTGTTGAAACCAGCAGAAAATTATCAGCTGCAGATGCCAGGGTACTACAACAGTGATAACAGTGCAGGAATGATTCTAGATCCAACCGTAAGGGGAGTACAGAATGGTTACAACCAAACAATGGCACAAGCTGAATCAACTCAGTTTTTGATGCCCCAAAAGCAGATGCAGGGAGGAAACGCACATGCTCAGATGACGGGGAGTCAGATGGGCATGCCGGCAATGATGACCCATGGTGTGGGAATGAACATGCCTCAGAACATGGGGAATGGACAGAACCCAGACGCGATATCACTACCCATTACTGTAGGTCCACCGGTACCTCTGTATAGTCAGCCTAACTTGGGTCTGAGCAGTCAGGGATCAATGCCGCAGAATGGGACAGAAAGGAGGTGTATAGAAAACACCCCAGGGATAACTCCGATAGCGACTCAGCCAAATGGGTCTGGATCCTTGATGGAGTTTAGTCCCATATGTGCTCAGTCAACACTGGTGAGGTCGAGCCCCCCACTGATAATACCCCTAACATCGAACACTGAAAAGTTGCCGCAACCATCGATGGCAGTCGATGTGAACGCTACCCTGATGGGGGTGAATGCGCAACAGCTGACACAGTGGTTCAACAGTCTGAATTCCACACAAAATTCAGCTAGTGGGAAAGGAGAAGACTATATGAATAGGGTCAGGTTGAACATGGAAGCACAAGAATTGGTGGAAGGAACTATGGGTGTGAATAGGTTAGAGTCCTACACAGAAGAAGAGCTGAGGTATCTATGTCCCAGGATTACGAAGGAAGTGAACAAGGTACATAAGAGTCTGCAAGAAGCAGCTGACAGAAACGGGGTTGACATAGACAAGATGAAACACTTGAGCAGGAGCTACAGGTTAGATTTTGGGGCCACAGATTTTGAACACATGAGGTCAGCAGGCATGAAGACACACCTTAGAGAATTGCTGCAGAGTGCACAAGTGTGGAGGTGCTTAGACAAGTGGGAAAGCAGATGGGTAAAGAGGAAGGAAAAGAGGAGGGACAGTGCTACAGAGCACAATGAGAAAAGACCGCAGAGTAGTGATACAGTAACAATGTTACCAATGAGGGAGACAGCAGGGGGGAAATTAGTACATGTACCATGGCACAGAAGCGACATTCAGTCTTTTACGGACGATTTTCCCAAACTGAGAGAGAAACCAATTGAATGGTACCAACAGACTGATAGGTTTGTGAAGCTTGCAAAATGTCTTTGGGAAGACCTGAACACTCTCTTTGAGATTGTGGTTCCGGCAGATTTGTGGGAGGATTGCAAAAGAGCTGTAGGTTGGCCGACAAGTGAACCAGAGAGACACAGGGAGACGGGTGCACCATCACCTATGGTGATGAGCTTGTACTATAAGGTGATTGAACATTTGAAAACGAAGGTACCCGCGAAGAATGTGGATTGGCAGAAGATTGATCGAACTGCCCAAGAGACTAAAGAATCGATTCATAGTTACTATGAAAGGTTGTTGAAGGCGTTCAAGAATTACAGTGGCACGGAAACAATTGAGGCGAAGGACATGCTCCATTTTGTGTTCAGATTTGTGGAAGGGCTGAGACCAGAAATAAGTCAGATGATAAAGTCACATTTGATTTGTTGGCAGTCTAAACCGATTGACGAAGTCTTGACTTATGCGAAATACTGTAGCGACGAAATTGAAGTGAAACAGAAAAGGCTGAAAGAGAAGGTGATGATGATGCAGCTTAAGGCAGCTCAGACAGGTCTGCAGGGTTTGCAAGGGATGCAAGGGTTCCAACAGCAGGTACCGCAACAGCAGTTGCAGTTGCAGGGAAACATGGCGTTTCAGCCACAGGCCAGAGGCAGAGGCAGAGGAGGTTTTGTGAATAATGGTCCGGATTTGAACACTGTTGTGACGGGTGTGCAGGCAATGAAGAAGGTGATGCCGTGTCACGTGTGCGGAATTGTAGGACATTGGAAACGCGAGTGCCCGATGGTGGTGCAGGAAAGTGCGGGTGCAGGTGCAGGTGTTGGTCAGCAAAACAATGATGTCAATGCATTTCAGACAATGAGGGGACCGAAAATGAGAGGTCCAAGCCCAAATTTTCAGACCGTAAATCAATTGCAGGGATTACAGCCTATGCAGCCGCAGCAGATGCAGATGCCTCGTATGCAGATGACGCAAATGCAGCCAATGCAACAGCAGTTACCTATGGTACCTAATCAGCAAATGCAAATACCATTGGCACCAATGAGTCAGCAGCAAGTGATGGTTCCTCCACAGGTCTCGGGTCAGGTAATGAGCACAAATGGCACCGTACAACAGTTCCCATTACACAGTGAGAGTGGAATAAACAACGTATGGGAGAGTGAAAGTTCAGGAGAAGAAGGAGATTGTGTGCTTGCAGCATCCTTGGAAGTTGATCAAAGGGGTCCGTACGTAGAGGGAAGAGTAATGGGTCATCGTGTCTCATTCTTGGTTGACACGGGAGCCACACGTTCAACAGTTAAGAGCAGTGAAGTACCAAATTTGCCACTCTCAGGGAGAACAGTTCAGGTGGTGGGAGTAGCAAACAGACACCTGACGAACCCAATAACAGATCCGGTGCCAGTCAGCATCGGTAACTATCAAGGGGTACATCAGTTTGTGGTATGTGACTCAAGCCCGATAGCACTGTTAGGGAGAGACCTGTTGTGCAAATTGGGTTGTTCGATCATGTGTTCAAACGAAGGGATAACAATACAGACGAGCAGTGATGGGGAAGAAGAGGACAGTGTAGAGGGGGATGAGTTGGAAACTGTAGATGAAGAGTATCCTCTGATTTGTCTTTTCCCGATGATAACTGAAGAAGATATCCCAGCCGAATTACGGGAAACAGTCGGAAAGGTAGTGTGGGACATGACAGGGAAAGAGGTGGGATTGATGAAAGGAGTAGAACCAGTGAAAGTGGCTGTAAAGCCCAATGCAATCTTTCCCCAGACCCCACAATACCACATGCCACAAGATATCCTCATGAAAGTTGCTCAACTTATTGACGAATTTGTAAAACAAGGGGTACTGAAAGAAGTGTTAAGCAGCCCATGTAATTCACCAATAATGGGACTAATAAAGCCGAGTGGAAAGGTCCGACTCGTGCAGGATTTGAGGAAAATAAATGACATCATAGTAAAGTGCTGCCCTGTCGTACCGAATCCAGCTGTGATAATGTTTCAAATTCCTTGCGATGCTGAATGGTTCTCAGTCATCGATTTGTCACAAGCATTCTTTTCTGTGCCTCTTCATGAGGACAGCCAATTCCTCTTTTGTTTCAAATTCCTAGACAGAGTGTACAGTTGGTGTCGAATTCCTCAAGGGTTTTCTGAGTCACCGTCGATATTCAATCAGATTCTAAAGAAAGACTTGGAAGCATTAGAATTGCCATTCGAGTCAACCCTAGTACAGTACATTGATGATTTACTGGTTGCATCAAAGACAGAAAGTGGCTGCACAGCCGATACCATTGCTCTGTTGAATCATTTCGGAAGGAATGGACATAAAGTGTCCCCCTCCAAGTTGCAGTTCTGTCAGAAGAAAGTGAAATACTTGGGTCACCAGATAGAGAAAGGGTCCCGGAGAATAATGAAGGAAAGAATAAGAAGCGTACTACAAATGAGTCCACCAAAGACAAGGAGGGAGGTGAGGAAGTTTTTGGGAATGGTGGGATACTGTCGCCAGTGGATTCCCAACTTCTCGACTCTAGCAAAGCCCCTACTGAAACTGACCCAGAAGGATGCCTTGGATCAAATTGAACTGAAAGGAGATGAGATGGATGCTTTTGTTGAATTAAAGGAATGCATGTGCAGGGCTCCAGCTTTAGGTATGCCTGATTACACGAAGCCTTTCACATTGTTTTGTCATGAACGTGATGCATGTTCTTTGTCTGTCTTGACTCAAGCCCATGGTGGCGTAAACAGACCAGTAGCGTACTTTTCAGCTACTTTGGATCCGGTCGCAGCAGCACTCCCAGGGTGTTTGCGCGCCGTAGCAGCAGTTGGTATCAGCCTCACTCAGAGTGAAGGAATAGTGATGGGACACCCAGTAACAGTCATGGTCCCTCACTCAGTCGAGATACTTTTGACCCGCTCCCGAACGCAACACATGACTGGAGCAAGACTCACAAGGTATGAAACGATAATTCTGGGCTCACCGAATGTGCAGCTGAAAAGGTGCACTACGTTGAATCCAGCAACCTTGCTTCCTGGAGAAAATGCTGAAATTGAGAACGCTGAAGACGTCGAGCATGACTGCCTTCAGGTGACTGAATTTTGCACAAAACCTCGACCAGACATCAAGGATACTAAGCTTGATGAAAACGACCAAATTCTTTTTGTTGATGGTTCATGTCTAAGAGACGGGATGGGGATTTTGAAAGCAGGATATGCTGTATGTACTGTAACAGGGGTCTTGGAAGCGGGATGGCTTCAAGGAGTCTATTCTGCACAAGTAGCAGAACTTGTAGCCCTTACAAGAGCATGTCAACTGTCTGCATTGATGAAAGTCACCATTTACACTGATAGTCAATACGGGTTTGGGATTGTGCACGACTTTGGACAACTATGGTCACAGAGAGGTTTCCTGACTTCTTCAGGATCCCCAGTGAAGAACGGGGAGAGGATAAGGGAATTGTTACATGCTATTCAAGTGCCAGCCGAAGTTGCAGTGGTAAAGTGCAGTGCTCACACGAAAGGACAGGACTATGTTTCTCTGGGAAATGCATATGCGGATCAGGTCGCAAGATTTTGTGCCTTGAACTGTATATTACTCAGGGATGATTGGAATACGATAAATGAGCCAGAACTCGAACCAGCTGAAGCATTTGCCTTGAAGGTTGTAGATACAATAGATGAACTAAAAGTATTACAAAATAATGTCAGGGAGGATGAAAGAGATTCCTGGATTAAATCACAATGTATAAAGAGACAAGACGAGTTATGGGTTTCACATGAAGGAAAATTTGTTTTGCCAAATAGTCTCTTATCACAGCTTGCGCGGTTCTATCATGGGCAAGCTCACCTAGGGAGAGATGCCATGATAAGATTGTTCAAAACTGATTGGTTTAACCCCAGATTTCGTCAAGCTGCCGAAGCAGTTTGCCATCGATGTGTCACTTGCCAGCAGATGAACCCAGGAAAGGGGACGGTTGTGAGCGCGAGTCACATTGGTAGGGCAAGCGGGCCTTTTAGTCGAATGCAGATGGATTTCATTGAGATGCCTGTGCATGGGGGTCTGAAATATGTGTTGGTGATTGTGTGCATTTTTAGTCACTGGATTGAAGCATACCCCACACGTAGAAACGACAGCCTTACAGTTGCCAAGCTATTGTTGAGGGAGTTGATATCACGTTTCGGATTCCCGATCTCTTTAGAATCAGATAGGGGAAGTCACTTCAATAATGAGGTGATAAAGTTACTTTGCGAAGCGCTGAACATTGAGCAAAAGCTGCACTGTAGCTATCGCCCTGAAGCCTCAGGACTGGTGGAGCAGATGAATGGTACGCTGAAATCGAGAATGGCAAACATATGTGCATCGACAAATTTGAAATGGCCTGATGCATTGCCCTTAGCGCTAATGTCAATGAGAAACACTCCTGATAGAAAGACTGGACTGTCTCCGCATGAAATTCTCATGGGCAGGGCTATGAGACTTCCTGCAGTTCCCGCAAACATGCTTTTGAATATTACAGATGATATGGTGTTAGACTACTGCAAAGGACTGGCTGACGTGGTTCGCTCTTTCTCTCACCAGGTGGAAGCGACCACCTTGCCACCGATCCAAGGTCCAGGACACGCACTGAAACCAGGTGACTGGGTCGTGGTAAAGAAGCACGTGAGAAAGTCGTGTCTGGAACCCCGTTGGAAAGGCCCTTTCCAAGTGATCCTGACGACAACTACCGCTGTGAAGTGTGCGGGGGTTCCCAACTGGATTCACGCCAGTCACACAAAGAAGGTGTTGTGTCCCACAGATGAGGAAGTTGAAGCGCTGAAACTACCAGTGCCTGATAAAACAGTGCCGAGTGCTGAGACAGAACAAAAGCGAACTGAAAGCGAACAGGCAGAAGCAGGAGAGAAAGAGATATTATTGGAGGGCGAAGAGTCCGACTCACTTGGGGAAGACCAAGGAGAAAGTTCAGACAGCGACGAAGAAGCTGCAGGTGACAAAGAGCCTGAAGCAGCTGAGGGTAGCAAAAAGCCTGAAGCAGCTGAAGGTGACAAGGAGCCTGAAGCAGCTGAAAGCGATAAAGAGCCTGAAGAAAGTAACGGTGACGAAGGGCTCGAAAAAGGTGAAAAAGCAGGAGAGCCTGATCAGAGGAGGGCTTTCCCAGAAGCAGACGATACAGAAAAAGAAAAAGAGAACGTGATTGATTCCCCAGAAGGAGGGAACGAGGCAGAACAGAACGAAAAGGTTCAAGCTTCCACAGAAAAGATTGCAGGTCCATCAAATGGACATGGTGCAAAGAGAAGACTAAGTATCTCACCAATAAAAGAAAGGGGTAAAGAAAGTTTGAACGAAGGAGGAAGGCCGAAAGTGAAAGAGAAAAGAAAGGAAGTGACTGTCGTGGAACAATCGTCAAGTGAAGAAAAAGATTTGACAAAAGAGGAAAGTGCCAGCGAAGCAGAGTCGAAAAGGGAAGCAAAATTTAAAAGGAAAAGGATACCAAACAGGAGATATTCCGGTCCTGAATGGGCATATGCAGTCAATGACGATTGGACTGACGAGTTTGTATCTCTAAGCATCGAGAACGAAGAAGAAGACGAGATACCAATAGAAAAGAAAAGTTTCATAGACTCTGTCGATTGAAAGAGTAGTAAATGATATTGCTTGCTACAATTTAACGTGAAAGAAACAACCAGCTGAGACATTATTAAACCGGACGAGACTTGCTAAACTGATAAAGACTGAGTTATTGCCGAATTGAGACAAATGCTGCTAACCGATAAGTGACTGGCCTTTTGAAGAAGACGGTGTGAACATCGCGCTCGTTCAGCTTTGTAACTGAATTGCTAAGTAGTTTCATTTATAGGTGCTTCTAGCTCTCTGATTCTATACAGATCATGACTAGGTACGCTACGCAAAATAATAGAAAGAGATATTGTAAATATGTGTGTATAGGCTTGGTAATTACATGTGTAATAATAATAATGCCAATTGTGTTTGGAATGCATGGGAAGGGTGAAAGTGAGAATATCGAGGCTTCTACTATTGCTCCTGTTACTGTCACTGAACTAACCCCATTGAAAAGACTAGCATTGGATGAGAGGCTCTTGCACGATAAGAAAGAGCTTTCGTATAACGTTTTCTATCGCTTGCTAACAGAGTATGTTGAGACTATGGATGCGAAAGATTGTTATGTGTGTACACAGATACCGACATCAGTAAAGGAAGGGGTAACTTATCACCACATGCCTCTTACATATGGGATTACATGTAGTATAGTGATGTCTAGGTTTTATGGTCAAACTAACATACAGTATTTTTACTCGAATTATGATGTTACCTTTGCTTATGTTCCTATAATAGCGCAGCTAAGCCAGATTGCTAAAGATTGGGATGCTAAAATAATGAGGGAATTTTTCGAGCCAATGCAACCTTTTGAAACGGCTCATGCTCATAGGGAGAACCTTACTTGCTCAGTCTCTGCTGTAGAAATAAGCTTTTTAGATCGCACAGATGATAGAAGGGCACAAATGAGGGCGAAATTAGAAAAAGAGCTACATAAGAGGACTTCAGTAGATAATTATGATTTTGCTGCTATAAAGACACAAGGGAAAATAGCTTTAGATGCTTGGCATGTAGGGAAATTTTGTATATATCGAGGTGAATCTTATTATGACAATATTTTTGTAGGAGCGAGTGAGTGTAAACATACGTTTATTTTTAAGGCCAAATGGACATTCATGATGAACGGACTTGACCCTGTCATTCCAGGTGTATATTACATTTGTGGGCATAATGCCTATTATCGTCTTCCAAAGGGATGGTGGGGGAGATGTTATTTGGGTATAGTGTTCCCAAAGGTTTATCAACTGGATGACGTATCGATGATTCAAAAGACATCTGGATCCCATCGTATCCAGAAGAGAGAGACCGCAGCTGCTGTGGTAGGTGATATATTTGGAGCCATGATTCCTTCATTGGGAGTTGTGTTGAATTCCATCAAAATAAGAAAGTTGTCTACTATAGTGGATAACATGCTGACAAAGTTTTCAGGTGCTATAATCCTGATAGATGCCGAACTTGCAGCGGAAAGAGCCATGACTCTTCAAAATAGGCTTGCTTTAGACATTCTTTTAGCAAAGGATGGAGGCGTTTGCAAAATGATTGGTGCCCGACACTGCTGTACCTATATACCCGATAATAGTGTGAAAATTAAAACTATGCTTGCTAATCTAACAAAAGAAAGTGCAGATTTGAAGGAATTGAAAGAACCAGGAGTGTGGGAGAAGGTTGGAAAGGGACTCGCTTCAGTGGGACATTGGATTGGGGGAATTTGGAATGGAATATTATTGAAAATAATAGAAGGAATATTAATAGTAATAATTTGTGTGTTTGGAATTTGGGGAATAAAAAGGGGAATAATAATGATTATGGAAAGAATTAAAAGAAGAAAAGAAGAGAAAATTATGAAAAGAATGGCAGAAGAATACAAAGCGCAAACTAGGGGAACTAAAAGGAAAAGGGAACTGACAGAATTTTAATGGAATAAAATTTGTGGGCGTGGTTTGGTGTGATGACAAGTAGTCATCAGAGGAGGGATTGATGAAGCAGAAAATGAAGGTTTTGATTTATTAACGCTTAAACGTAGTGCTGAAATAATCATGTGTGACTTTAACCGAACTAATTAAGATTGTACGGGGACAAAATGTGCCCTCAGAGTAGTTTGCCAACGTTTATATGCGTGCTTCATATAACATGGTGTATTAGAATTGCACTAATCCGACATAATCATAAACGCGTGCTACGATTTGCTTGTTTGAAATGTTTTAGCTTAGCATTACTTTAGCGGTGGCTTTGGCCTAGTTGCCCGGTCTCACAGTTTAGATGCTCGTATTTTTCCACTGTGCTATTAAACGTGTATTTTTGCTTGAAGCTGTACTTTTCCACAGAAACTGTTCACAAGCTTATCTTAAAGTTAGTGCCAGCCTGGCATATTTTCTCTTTAATTCAAGGTCGACTTGCAGGTGCGGACAATGGAGGCTCTGAAAGTGAGCTAATTGGTAGACAATGTTGCAACTTGCGTACCCATCTCCAAGGATAATGTATGCTTAAGTAAAAGCTTGAGAACTGTCGTTTTCGATTGGTCAATTTGAAGCTAACCTATGAACCCTCCAATGGAAGACCCTACTGGACTTGAACTGTTGTCTATAAAACCCAGGTGCACGAGAAGAAGGTAGCCATTACACGCTCTGATTGCCATTGCGCGATCATTACAGCCATTACCAGCTCGATACCCGCCATTTTGCAGACTTCGTAGCTATTATGGCCCATTTTGCTGCGACGCCATTTTGAGAGACTTTGATTCTTTCTCTAATCGAGAGAAAGTGGCTTTAAATGATTCTTGCCCTAGAGACTTTAACTTTGATTTATCCCTTTGCATAAAGTAGTAGTTTTACCTTGCAGCCGTGAGGCATTTGCCCCGTCCACCCCTGCCCCTTTGTCCCGTCCCATGCTGATCAAGAAACGGTACCCATGATGACCGAAGAACGGTACCTGTGAGACGAAGACTTCCTTGTATGCTGATCGTAATTGGTAAATATGAAAGGAAATTGTAAAATTGCATTGTGTTTCTTTTAGGTAACCAACTGCTGATTTTGATAAGGGCCCTAGCTAGGAGTTTTCTAAATTAATGTTGCTAAATTGTTTTTGCATGAAGTCCCACATGCCGATGCTAATTTGAGGTTAGACGAGGATTCCATATGTCACACGATGCAATTTGAGATCTTGTTATGCTGACTAAATGTATGCCATTAGTTCATTACAGATTATCGTATTAGTGATTTGCATTGCCATTATCGAATGCCTCGTGATTCAAATGCTTCATAGATTGCACTTGTTTCGACGTTATGGACAGCTATTAATGTTCATATATGTTTATCATTTGGTGTTGAGACACATTTATATCGTGCTGGCTTTGTTAATATAGGGAAATAAAATTCACTAACTTTGCAATAAACTGGTGTGGTTATTCCTGGCTGAGAGGTCAGGTTCGCCGAAATGTATTCTGGACTAATTGTTAAGTGTTATGTTAATCAAGGTGTTGCTTATGTTCGTTATTGATTATTGATTTGACGCGACTGACTGATTAAGAGTACAGAGAGTTCCCACTAAGTCAAAAGATTCATCGGCCTAAAGAGCGTCCGAACACAGGTAAATTATTACTACGGACCGCTCTATCACATGCATTGCGCCACATTGTAACCCTTTGCACTACATTTTGCCTGTGCCAAGCATGATGTATGCAAAGGGAGTGATGCCCCATTAGGGGGGGGGGCAAAAAAATGGAGCAAAGAAATCTTAGAGATTTCTTTGTGTCATTTTTTTCTGCACTTTCAACGCCTGTTCAGAACACGTGATAAAAGGAGGCACAACATTGTTTGCAATGGGCCTCAATGGACTTTGCAGGATTAGCGTCAACATTTTTTATGCTAATCTTGCAAAGCTCTGAACTAGCCTAAAACCTGTTGACGCTAGTTCTTTAACTACCGCTATGGTGCGCTGCATCTTAGATACAGCCCACCCATGGCGGTGTTAGGGTGCGCTAAGGGGCGCAAGAAAAGTGCAGCTGCACTCGGTGTAGTGCCACTTTTCTTAAATCAGGCCCTACGTTTTGTAGAGGTCAAAGAGCTAGACTGTGAGGAGGAAATGAAGCTTCATGTCTAAGCTTTGTGACTTCTTGGCTAATGATTTGCATTATGCCAATGAGAAGAAAGTGCACAGATCACTTTAAATAAGCCTAATGTTAACTTTTTCGCTATTATACTGGTTATCTTAGCAAAGAAACTCGGTTAAAATATCGTTTATTGAGCGAATGTAACTGCATTGGACCAAATGTAAGTAACAAATCTGAGATGCACTTCAGCTGAAATTGAATGATTCAGGGCTGCCTATTTAGAATTCATTGTATTGATATATTCTGCTTCAGGACCGGTCTTGCGTTATCCCGGGAGCACACAAAAGGCAGGATCCGCACCGCGGAGCTCCGTGCCACCAAATTAACCATCAGTGATAGATAATAAACTATGCCAATGAGCCGGGAACCCTATACATCTTTTAGCAGAAATAATGGCCCTAACCACTGCAAAAACGTAGCAGGCAGTGACTTAATGGGATTTTACTGTGCTACAACTAAACTCTTTACTGATATCTATTTATAAGCTGTGCAACCAGTCTGATCTGCGTGCCTTACGTTAATAGCGTTCGGTAGGAAGAGCTCAGATGTATTGATATACGTGAATGCTTTGTCTATGGAAAGCTTCTACCACGGTCGGTATTACTCCAAATCCAATAAAACAGAACCTGGCAGACTCCATGGCCTTGCCCCTCCCGCTGACTTCCCATACTGCCTTCATCAGAAGCGGGCTTTCGATGTGCAGGCTAAAGGGAGCCGTTATGTGAGCCATAAAAGAAAGCAGATGCATTTATCACAGAAGAGGCCAGCAGCCTGGCTGGATGAGCCTCCAACTTCTCCCACAGCTATTTTCACCCATTTTAATGCACTGCACAGAGCAATGTATCACACTTAATTCTGTAGTGAGCAGGAAGCGCAGCAAATTGTTAATACAGCTTCAACAGAGTAAAAACGGTCGGCCCGATTAACAAAACCTAGTCTCAAAATATACTTTGCTAGGAGTGCCCCAGCAGTTGCAGCACACCTCTTGCTGTCATGGTATTTAATAGGGTCACAGCAAATCAAGGCATTTTGTGACGTGCAAATGACAAATATTCTCTTAAACCCAATTTCCACACATTATCGTTTGTGCTTTGTATCGTTATATTAGTGAAATTGTATATTTGTGCAAATTTGGTGGCCAGTTCAAAGCAAAATGTGCTGTCTGTAAATGCGTCACTACCACACCATGCTTTAGTAATATATAAGGGACAGTGGGCTCCTAAATGCACCAGCTACATACTACACCATTTCCACCGTCTTGCTGAATGGGTGGGCCTTATCTGCAACACCTGTCTGTGATGCTTCGATTTTTCTTGGACCCTATGAGTTCAGTGATGTCACATTGATGGCAGCACCACTGTGAGAATTGCTCCAGCACCGCTGCCTATTAGGGCCATATGAGTTCTTACAGTACTGGGCGCTTGCAGATAACTCTGATATTTCCTCCACCGCAGAAGTCAAACATTTAGCAGAACAATCCACTGAAAAACTTGCGGGGGCCACTGCAAAGCTCTCTTTGTGCATACACGGAATGGCCACACAGTGCCCATGCTCACTTTTGTAAATGCAGATTGTGCCATTCAGCTCTCGCTGCCTGACGCCAACAGAGGTCAAAGAAGTAGTTATGCCTATGCTTCTGGGGGGCTTCTGAAGACAAGACAGTCACAGTAATCACAGTCTTCATCCTGACGGGTGGAATGTAGCCAATAGCTCTCAGTAAATTAACACAGACTTGGCACACAAAGTGCTGGAACTTGAAAAATGAATGATTTGAGTGTTTCTTTCAATTTATGCTAAAAGAAAAATGGACAGGTGACTTTAAAATAGTTCTTGGGTTTGCTAATGCCCAACTCTTCCTTAAAAACTAAAAATAGGGATATTTATCCTTCTGACAGCACCATACACCAAGAAAAACCAGCCAGAATCTCAGAAAACAAGATGTTGTCTCATAAAGTGGAGAGAGGGTGAACCCCAGCAACTGTTAGAGATAGTACTGTAGAGGTGGGACTGCCAACAAATTAACAGAGAATGTCAACTTAAGGGTATGTCTCGTATCTAGAAGCTCGGGTACGAGCTTAGTGTAGGGACATTTGGCATGGAAAGCATGCAACAAATATTATGTGAAAGTATAATATAGTGGCTTCAAAACTCAAAAAAGTATAATTCTTTATCAAGCTTTTCCCTTTATTACATCAGAATATATCACTGTATTGAGAGGTATTTATTAAAAGTGAGAGTTTTTAACACCAACTAAGAAACATTTGCGCCCCCTCACTCCAACAACAATGCCATTAGTGAACTAAGAAGCAAGTCAGTTGTCATTTGCACCGTATATGTGGGCTATAATCTCATTTTACATCAACGCCCCTGTTAGTAGACCTGTCAGTCTTAGGGTGTTTTTTCCCCAAACATTTTGCCTTTATCTTTTTTTGCTGAATTTGTTTTCACTGGTCTTAGGTCTTGGGGCCAGTTGTTTGATGCCTTTTTGCGGCCGCAAGAGGCAAAAATCACCGTTTGCAATCACAGATTGTGCAGGTACAATGTACCATCCCTATTTTTCAAGTTAGTACTCAGTTACCGACTCGGAAATAGGGACTGAGACTCATGGGGGATGTATGATTGTTTTGTGACCATGAATGCGGTTGCAAAACAATCACAGTTAACACCAATATGAAATTGGTGTTAACCCATTCGCAAACAGGAAGGGGTCCTGTGATAAAACAGGGCTGATTGCAGAGGCCCCCTAACTTTTTGCCCCCATTTTCCACTTTTTGCTGGTGTTTTCCTGACTCTGATGGTGCCCTGGGTGCTGCTAACCAGTCCCAGGGCCTGTGCTCTGTGTAAAATCAGTAGGCAAATTAGGCTAACTATAATTGGCTAAGACAACCTACCTATAAGTCCCTAGTATATGGTAGGGCATGTAGGTTTAGGGACCCCAACATAGGTAGTGCACCCATAGGTGCACTGCTGAGGTGCCCAGTCTCATTGTAAAGGCAGGCCTGCCTTGCTGGCTGCTTTTAAATTAAAGTTTCATGCAAATTCAACTTTGGAATTAAAAGTAGTTCCAAAGTCTTAAACTACCTTATTCTTAAATATAAGTCACCCCTAAGGTGTGCCCTATGTGCCCCTAGGGCTGGGTGCCATGTAACTATAAGCAGGGACCTTTTAAAAATAGTTTTATAAACCCTGGTGAGGTTAAACAGCCAAATTCGGTTTTCCCTCATTGTAGTGAATGGCCTCCATAGGCTAGAATGGGGAGACTTTATTTTAATTTTAAAAGTCCCCTTTAGTAACAAATGCCAGAAGTTTGGTATGAAATTAATTGTTATAATAAATCCCAAAACGTCCAGTTGTTGGATTTAATATAACTTGTTCAGGTAAAGGGTTTTAAACTTTACCTGAAAAATTGCCAACTTCAGCCCTGCAGTGTTTTTGCTGCTGTGCTCTGATTGGCCAGCCTCTGGCAGCCTGGCCAGGCTGCCTTAATTAGGTGTGAAGTTGCCTGGCTCCACACAAAGAGATGTGCCTGTGGGAGGAGATCTCCCCTCAGCAGATGGTGAGGCAGGAAGGGGGAGGGCTGCCAAACTGGTCATCAAAGGCAGAGAAGGACATTTGGAGCAACCCAGCAACACCCTCACATCCTGCAAAACCAGACAATTAGGTGCCCCCTTGATTGGATTAGGAGAGGGCAGGAGAGGGGTGTGTTTAGGATTTTTAGCCACACCAGTGGGTGGGCTCAGCCAGATGTAACCTCCAAAAATCACTTTCAGCCATGATGGATTTTTGAGGAATGTTGCTTCCTGGGATTGATTTTTGCCACACTTCCCAGGAAGTGGTCATCACAGGGGGAAGGTCCCTGCCCCTTATTGGAGAACCAGGACCCCTCTGTTTTTCACCCAGGAGCAAGGATAAAACTGGCAGACCTGCACCCACACCTCAGATCCCTATCAGATTCCAACACGGAAAGAACTACAGGGGAAAAAGGACTGCCCTGCTGGACCCCTGACCTGCACCTAGACACTGCACTCTGGAGGACTGCACCAGATGCACACTTGGGCTTCACCACTAAAAGGACTTTACCTGTCTTCTACTGCTTCAAGAAGGGACTCCCTGTTTGCTACAGGTACAGAGTAGCTGCCCAGAGTCCCCTGAATCAAGTCCTGCAAGCAGAGCCCAGCTGACCAGCGTTCAGTGGCCATCTGATGATTCTGACCAGGTGCATTCTGGGAATTGTAGTCCCAACTCCCAAGGAGCAACTCAGAGCTTCTGGAACCTTGGATCAAGTTATGGACACTTCAAGAACACAGAAAGGACCTCTGAAGAAAATCCAGAAGTTTGGAGACGCTCGGAGCAACTCCATAAGTTGAAGAGGTGCATTGTGGGAGTTGTAGTCCCAGACCCCAAGAGGCACACCAGAGCCTCTGAACCCTTGGCTGGTGCTGTGGACCACTTTCCTGAATCAAACACTTCTAAAAGTAAGTGTGATGGTGTTACCTCATGGGTGGCCTGAACTCTGGACTTCGTTCCTTTCCAGTGTGACCTTTTTTTTTTATTAACCCTTTGAGCGCTAGTTGCTTCTATGTGCTAGAAAGCATTAATTATTTAAAAATTCATATCTCTGGTTTGCCTTATCTGATTGTATTCGTTTTGGTGTCACTTTATAGATAAAAATATAATCTATTTTTATAAATTGATTTTGGATTTTTCAACTGTTTCCTGTGTTTCATTTAATTACTTTTTTGTGATGTTTGAATGCTTTACGCTTTGTCTCCTAAGTTAAGCCTTGTCGCTCGTTGCCAAGCTACCAAGGGTTGAGCTGGGTTCACTTTACTGAGACCTAACTGGACCTAAGTGGAGGTTGGTAGCCTATTGCTAAGTGTAGGTACTTACCTACCCTTACCAATAACTCATTTTCCAACAGGTCCCCACGGGACCTCTTCCCCATTATGAATGGAAGAGAAAATATTTTTTCTGATTATTTTCCATGGACCACTGCTGAAAAAAAGAAAAGAAAATCTTAAATTTTTCTTTTTGAAAGGCATCCCGTTTTTCTTTAAGAAATATGAAATGCATTTAAAAAAAACTGCTTCAAATAAAAAGCAGTCACAGACATGGTGGTCTGCTGTTCCCAGCAGGCCACCATCCCTGTGAGTGCAGTCATTCCCAATGGGGTTGCAAATTGTGACCTACCTCATGAATATTGATGAGGCAGGTAATTTGCGACCCCACTGGGAACCTCAAACAGTGTCATTGACACTGTTGTACATTTGGTTTTGCGACTCGCAAATGAGTCGCAAATTGAAAGTCGCGAAACATACGGTCCTACATCTGGCCCTCTGTGCACTACACCACTGCTAACCAGTGCTAAAGTGTTTGTGCTCTCCTCTAAACATGGTAACATTGAATTATACCTAAGCGCCATTTTTAATGTACTTATAAGACCATGGTAAAGTAATGCTATATGAATCCTGGGCCTGTAAATTTAATACAACTAGTGGGCCTGCAGCATTGATTGCGCCGCACACCCACTTAAGTAGCCCTGCAAATATCTCTCAGACCTCACATTGCCATTTGTGTGCAGTTTTCAAACTGCCATGTTGACCTGACAAAATAAACCTTTTGTCAGGCTCAAACCTTCCTTTGTAATACATATGTCGCTTCTAGGGTAGGCAGGGCACAGCCTATTCAAGTGTAAGTAGGATTGTGCCCAGATCCACCCTCCAAACCTGCTAGTGATGGCCATTCCAGTCACACATCAGCTCTTGATTGTGCATGTCGTCTAGAAGAAAAACACAAAGCCCAATTGACAGCTACATGCAGTCATGTGGCCCAGAGACAGGCTGCAGGCATGCAATTGCTAAGGCAAGAAAATGCCAATTTTCTAAAAGTGACATTTTTATAATTGTAATTGTAATTTAAAATTTGACTTTATTATAAGAGGCAATTTTTCATTACAATTCCAAAGACACCAAACATGAATCAATTATACTTTGCCTAAATCGGTTTTCCCTTCCCATTTGGAAGTTATACTTATAAAATGCAATAGGGCAACTTATATGTTTTGAAAAGGAAGGTTTGAGCCTGGCAAAAAGTAGATTTTTCCTGTTCAAAAAGGTTTAAAGTGCACAGACAGGCTCTGCAATGGCGGGCCTTGCCTAGAGGACTCTTTATGAGGGTAGCACAATCAGTGCTGCAGGCCCCATAGTAGTGTTTAACTTAAGGGCCCTGGGCACATGTAGTGCACTTTATTAGGGACTTATAAGTAAATAAAGAAATTAAGAGGAATATTTAAGAGCACCTAGCGCCATTCTAACTCCACATTAGCATAATTTTTTTACCCTAATGTAGCATTAGAAGGCCAAAAACGCTGCGTCATATTTACAAAGTGGTGCAATGCATACACTTTGTAACCCTTTGCGCTACATCATGCCTGCGCCAGGCATAATGTATGCAAAGGGGGCATTCCCTCATTAGGAGATTTCTTTGCGTCATTTTTTTGACACTTTTAATGCCTGCTCAGAGCAGGCGTTAAAAGGAGGCTTTTATTGGTTACAGAGGGCCTCTGGGTGTTTGGCAGGATTAGCGTCAAATTTGTTTACGCTAATCCAGCAAAGTGCCGTACTAGCATCAAACATTCTGATGATAGTCCCCTAACTACCGTCATGGCGCGCCATATTTTAAATATGGCACACACATGGTGGGGTTAGGGGTGCACTAAGGGGTGCAGGAAAAGTGAAGCTGCACTGTTTGCAGCCCCAGTTTTCTTAAATATGCCCCTCAGTATGCCAATTGGGATAAGTCAATATTACCATGTTTTAAGGAGTGAACACAGGCACTTTAACCAGGGCTGTCTTGCACTCGAGGCGCCCCGTGAGACGACAATTTTTAGCACCACCCCATTACCTCCTCCCCGGATTTCCTTAGTACCACTGGGCAAAAGTGGCCCTCCCCTCTTCCTTATCTCCTCTGTTATGTACATTTAATTTGTTTTAAAGCACTGGCAAAGGCTGAATTTACTAATGGGAATGTATATCATCCCAAACAAACCCTTTTTAACAACATTAGGAATAGATGATAAAAGACAGGGGAAAAAACATTACGTCCTAACTATTTAATATAGTGTACAAGCAACCATTTGGCAGTTTGTAACACTCACTGTTCTATAAGAGGGTTATATCTCATGAAATACAAACAAAAAAGGTAATCCACTCAGCTTTCCACACAAAATACAGATCTGTGATAGTTAAAATACACATTCTTTGCAGCAGGCATATTAACTATGTGCACTACTTTATGCTACTAAATAAAACTCTAATCTCTCTCTCTTGCAGAAACATTAATCACAAGAGTTATCTTGACATTGTTATTGCTGCCTGAAAGTTGGATGCACAAGGAACTCTTCAGAAGGCATTTTGAAATTGTAAGTTATTGCTAAACACAGCTCCCCCCGAGGGCAGCGCCCACCTCCCTGGGTCATCATACAGTGCACTGCATCTGCACCTGTCACACCACCTTAAAGACTTGACTTTAGCACTGGTACACAGTGGTAAAATGTACAGAGTCCTAAGGCCAACAAAAATAGGTCCAGCAAAATGGGGAAGGTGAGGCAAAAAGTTTAGGAGTGATCACCCTAAGGCTGACAGCTCTAACTGAGGATATCATGGCTGATGATCATCTTGTACCTGTGCTGTATGAGGGGGACATTGTGTGTGTTTTTAAACACAGCCTTGGACTGCCCCTGCAGACGATACCCAAATTCTGTGCATGTGAGAGAAGTTTGCATTGTTTCTAACCAGTATGGGTTCTCTGGGTGTGGGGGAAGTGGGTACTCCAGCCTGGTGCAGAATCTGTTGTTTGCCGAAATCCTGATGTGTATGTGAGTCAAGCTTGAAATCATACACTGCAGTGTTGTTCCTTATACTTGTATCAATTCTAAAATACTACTTTTGTATCAAAGGGAGGCTTTACATGGTGCTGCCCAGGACCAATCCATGTCTTTGAAAAAAGCTTGCACTGGCTCTGCAATGCCACACTTGTTCCACGTCTTGAAATTAAGCTTTCACTAAACCTGCTGTATCACATTTGCTTCATGTCTTTGAGGGAAGCTTGCACTGCCTGGTCCTGCAGTAGCATACTTGCTCAATGTCTTTGAAGGAAACTTGTAGTGGTCCTGCAGAACTACACTTGTTCCATGTCTTTAAGGAAAGACGAGTTCTGTATGTCTTATGCATGTGTAGATAAACCCCCCTGCGCTCTCTCTCCCTGTGATCTTCCTAGTTCTGTGTGTTAGCAGTCTCACCAGTCTCATGTTTTCTCAAAAATCAAAAATCATGCTTAAAGAAAATGGGATTTAGGGCAGTCCACTTCAGTTAGTGATCAGACAGGGTCATTCACATATTAGTTCAGCGCTTCAGAACAACATATATATAATTAGGCAGTGATCAGCCCACTTTATCCACTGGCTTTGTCAACAGTCTTTAGTTCTGCCTAGTAGACAGCTGATGGTCTTAAGGATGTCAGATAGTCTGAGTAACATGATTTTGTCTGATTTGACTGTGTTACTTTGCACCCAGAGCAGTCAGACCTCAGGAAATATTTCCAGAAGTACATCTACCGGCAGCTCACCTGCAAATGCAGACTAGTGATAGTTGAGTAATGAATATAAGCATCTCCACTGCATTGCTACTGGACCACACATTCCTCATGCAGAGAACGAGGTATCACTGCTGTAAGCTTCAAATCAATGTCACCATCTTGAAACAGTGTTCTGCATACTCTATCAATTTTTACTGTTCCAAGATGGCAGACAAGTGAAAGACTTTACTTTTTTTTAATCACATGTCCCCTCCCCACAGTTTGTTGGCATATTATTTTCTTTAGAATTTTTGTTTCTTTCTTTCTTTCAGCATATGCTTGCAGTACAAAGAAAATCACGACCTTGTTTTGAGAAGGCAAGTAGGACCTTTTTGATGGCAAGACTATTCCTTGCAAATGTCCACAAAGATTAGACTCCCATAGTTGTATGTGCAGGTCCAAATGCAGTTTATGGGAGACTAGATAAGCTCAGTGTACATTCAGACTTCAGTGTACCTACTTCAAGAGCTTTGAATTACACTAGTGTACCAATGCACCACATATTCACAATGTACCTTCTATGTCACCATGTGTTTAAGCTCTGCTCTTTCATAGTGAGCAGGGTACCTGTGTGTGAGTAGTGTGGCTGAGTGAGTGCAGGATATCCGCCATGTTTTGTGGGTTCATTGTGAGTTGTGGGTTTGTGTAAATGAAGGATTAATATTGTCTTTTGTGAGTGCAGGTTACATGGTCTACAGGTTGAAAGTTGTGCCTTTGTGGGAGCAGAGTGAGGCTTATGCTTGGGTGAGTGCAGCTTTATGGATATTCCTATACAGGGGCAGCAATGAGAGTGTGGGCCCCTGGATGTTATGCCTTTATGTGCATGTATTTTATAAGGGCCAAACCTATTGGCTTTGGTAATGTTTTTTAAGATTATGTATGGCTTTGAATTGAAGAAATGCAGTGGAAGGAGTGGAAATGCAATAGTGTGTGTATAGAAGTGAGTATTGGCATGGCAGATGCAGACTCTGCCGAAGAACGTTGATGAGTGTTGAGGGCAGCAGAAAGACTGACATGTAGCTATAGTGAGGGGGCACAGTTACTTTACTTTCACTAGTTCCCATGGTTTCTTAGCTTCGCCACTGAAAAAGATGTATGTTATAGACCGACAAGTCAGTATGTGGTGGCTCCAAGTTCTGTGACCAATGCTTGCTGATGAGCCCCAGTGCCATCAGAAAGTGTGTATCTAAATTGTATTCCATAGAACAAAAGAAAGGATTGTTTCTAATGCAAGTTGAGATGATCCTGGTCCAAATCATTCTTGTCAAGTTAGTGAAAGTAGAAATTGAGTTAAGTTGAAGAAAAAACATAGAAACAAGTGTCTTCATCCAGATTCTTCTCTTCTAGGGAGAGGTTGTTCAGTTGGTGTTTGTTAGAAATTGGGTCTTTGGTTGGCAGTCAGGTTACCACCCCCTGTCCAAGCAAGGACCCTCACTCTAGTCAGGGTATAGGAGAATCACTATTAGTTAACCCCCGCTTTGTAGCTTGGCAGAGCAGGCAGGCTTAACTTCAGAAGCAAGGTATAAAGTATTTGTACCAACACACACAGTAAAACAGTGAAAACACTACAAAATGGACACCACACCAGTTTAAGAGAATAGGTCATATTTATCTAAATCAAACAAGACGAAAATGACAAAAATCTATCATGCACAAGTTAAAATATGAATTTTCTAAAGAAGAAGAGACTTAGGCCCTCATTACAATCTCGGCGGTCTTTTAAAAAGACCGCTGAGGCTGTGGGAGACAGAATACCGCCAGTGCCGGCGGTATTTCTGGCTCCCTATTATAACTTCTCCGCTGGGCCAGTGGACGGTAACAGTGTTACCATCCGCTGGCCCAGCGGAAAATTCACATCAACATTGCTGCCGGCTCGTAATAGAGCCGGCGGCAATGCTGATGTGCAGCGGGTGCAGTAGCACCGTCGCGCATTTGTAGTGAAATGCGCGACGGGGCTATGCCCTGGGGCCCCTGCACTGCCCATGCAAAGTGCATGGGCAGTGCAGGGGCTCCCAGGGGCACCCCAAGTCCCCCTTACCGCCAGCCTTTCCATGGCAGTGTTTACCGCCGTGGCCAGGCTGGCGGTCAGAGACTCACTGCTTGCACTGCTGCCCTGGGGATTATGACCGCCAGGTTCGCCTCGGCATCGGGGTTCCAGGAGATCCTTTTGGACTGCAGCATTTCTTTTGCCACCCATAAGGAGCTCATTCAAACACACCTTCAGGACTGCCACTGCAGGCTGATTGAAATAGTGCATACACAATTTCACAGTAATTTTCACTGCACCAGGTAACTTATAAGTAACCTATATTGCTAACCTTTAGTTACTAAAGGGTAGGTGCAAAGTTACGGTGTGTGAGGGCACCCTTGCACTAGCAAAGGTGCCCTAACATTGCTCCAGGACCAATTTCCCAGACTGAGCAGCTAAATCCCAGGAAGGCAGAACAATGCATTACCTTTAGGAGAGGGGTGTTACACCCTCTCCCATTGGAAATAGGTGTTACAAGCATGGGAGGGGTATCCCCCCAGAGCCTCTGAAAGTGCTTTGAAGGGCACAAACGGTACCCTCATTGCATAACCCAGTCTACACCAGTTCAGGGACCCCCAGTCCCTGCTCTGGTGCAAGACTGGACAGGGGAAAAGGGAGTGACCACTCCCCCGTCCTACAGCACCCCAGGGGTGGTGCCCAGAGCTCCTCCAGAGTGCCCCTGGCATTAGCCATCTTGGATTTCATGGTGTGGGGACCCTCTAGGAGCATCTGAGTGACCAGTGCCAGCAGGTGACTTCAGAGACCCCTCCTGATAGGTGCATACCTGGTTAGGTAGCCAATCCCCTTTCAGGACTTGGTGTTTCATCAGATTCGGTTTGCAAGACTCCACCAGGACTCCTCTGCATCCTCTGCTTCAGCTTCTTACCATGGGATCAACCTCAGGCTTCTCCAGGAACACTATAACTGCAACAAAGTATCCAAGAAGGCTACTGTGACCCTGCAACTTCCGCTCTAGCCAGCAACTGCAACAGTTTCCAGGTTGTGCACGCTCTGAGGACTGTCGGTCTTCATCCTGCACCAGAAGGACCAAAGGAATCTCCAGTGGAGTGATGGAGTCACTTCCCTGCCTCAGCAGGCACCTTTCTGCAATGACAACTGGTACTCTGGCACTCCTCTACTTTCGACAAGTGTGATCCCTGGAACACAGGTAGTGGACCAAAGTGATCCTGACTGTCCAAAGGTCCAGCTGTCCAAATTTGGTGGAGATAAGGGCTTTCCTCCTCGTGCCAGACAGTATCCCCGTGCACTGCATGTTCTACAGCTCATTGGGCTTCTGTACAGTTCTTCCAGAAATCCTTCATACACATCGTAGCCCAGGTCCCAAGCACTCTATCCTGTGATGCTGAGGTCCCCGAGTTGTTCCCTGGCAGCATGGGATCCTTTTGTGTAGTGCTGCGGTGACTGTATTCTACAACTCGTTTGTTCCTGTGTTCTGGGACTCCTGTGGGTGCTTCCTGGTCTTCTGAGGGCTCTCTAAAGTGCTGCGAGCCCCCTCTGCCTCCTCAGTCTGATTTGAGGCACCCAGTTCCCTCCTGGGCCCAGGTAGCACCTTTTCCTGCCAACTTCAACATTTGCGTGAGCCAAGGCTTGTTGGAGGAATCCAATGATGAAAAACAGCTTGCATCCAACGACTTAACGTGGGACATCACTTGCATCAAGCAGGAACCCGCAGCTGTCTTCTTTGGTGCATTTCTAACTTCTTCTTCCAACCAGAGAATCCAGTTTTGCATCTTCATCCGGGATAGCAGGGGCTCCTGTTCTTTTTGGACTCTTCATCAACTTCTGGACTTGGTCTCCTCTCTCCACAGGTCTTCAGGACCAGGAATCTATTGTTGGCTTCTTGCAGGCTTGCTTGGTTTTTGCATAATCCTTCACAATGACTTCTAGTGTGTTCTGAGGAAACTTGCTGTACTTTACTGTTGATTTCCTGGGCCCTGGGGTGGGGTAACTTACTTACATTTGGTGTTTTCCTACTCTCCCAGTGCCCCTCGACACACTACACCTGCCTAGGGGGGAACCAACATTCGCATTCCCCTATTTCAGTTGATGGTTTGTGTTGCCCCTAGGCCCTTTGCAACCTTTTGTGTTTTGAACTGTTTGTACTATTTTATGACTGTTTACTTACCTGATTTTGGTTCCTAGTGTATATATTGTGTATAAAACTTACCTCCAGAAGGAGTATTGCCTCTAAGATATTTTTGGCCTTGTGTCACTAAAATAAAGTACCTTAATTTTTGGTAAAACTAAATATTGTCTTTCTTGTGTATAAGTATTGTGTGACTATAGTGGTATTGCAAGAGCTTTGCATGTCTCCTAGTTCAGCCTTGGCTACTCTGCTACAGCTACCCCTAGACAGCCTGTGCTGCTAGACACTGCCTACATTTTACCAAGGTGGATCACTGGATCTGGTATAGGGTGTAAGTACCTCTGGTACCCACTACAAACCAGGCCAGCTTCTCATGCAAACAGACTGGAACAATACCCTGGGCTTTCCTCTATCATCACCCCATTCCATTGCATTTTTCCGTCAATTATTTGCACTACAATAAACACCCTTGAACACAGCTTCAGTGAGTGTTATGTGTGATGAAAATGTGCATTTATGGAAACAGTCACATCTTGTGCAAATGATCTGAACATTGTGTGAGCATAGAAATAATGACCTGTAGCTGTCTGTAGTCATCACATCAGTACACAGTTGTTTTATCACCAACATCTGCAAAATGAGAAGACATAGGTGACAGTAAGTTGAGATGCAAAGGAAGTGAATGCCATCCTGCTACAGCCACACAGAAAACATCAATATTTTATTTTATTGATTTTATTTGAGAGTTTTCTAAAGTGCTGGCAAGACAGAGAGGGTATCAGAGCGCTTTACAACAGTATAGATAATAAACACATGAAAAACACATGAAAAACATAAGAATCACATTACAGACCGGTTATACTGAAGGGTTCTCAGGAACAAAAGGATAGCGATCCGGCAGTGGTGGGGTGGGGAATGAGAGATTCTTTTTGGTGTGGAGGTTGGTTTGGGAGGTATTCTTTAAGTAACTTCTTGAAGATCTGATGGGAAGGGTTAGATCTGATGTGGATGGGTATGGAGTTCCATATTCTCTGTGCGTTGTTTGAGAAGGAGCATGACCAAAATTTTTGCTTGTTGGGTTCTGGCAGGAGGAGGAGGAAGGAGTTTGTGCTTCTTAGAGATCTAGTTTGACCAGCTTTCAAGAGTTTTTTGGCGAGGTATTCTGGTTTCCCAGTGTGAAGGGCTTTGTTTGTTAGGCAAGCAGTGCGGAATGAGCAACAGGCTTTAATCGGGAGCCATTTAAGACTCTTCAGGGCCGGGGAGATGTGGTCATATTTTTTATTTCCCGTCACAAGTCTGGCAGCTGCATGAAGAGTGGACCTCATAGGGGCAAGTTGGGATTTGGCTGTGCCGGTAAAGATGGAGATCCCATAGTCTAGTCTTGAGAGTACCAGTGCATGAGTGGCCTGTTTGAGGTCATCCTGGGGAATGAAGGATTTGATTTTGTGCAGAAGTTTAAGGCTGGTGAAAGCGTTGTTATCGTTCTTCTTGATGTGGTCCCGCATAGTCAAGTTGGAGTCCAGAGAGATTCCTAGAGATTTGACCGTGCTAGACGGGGTGAGAGTACCTTTGAGAGTGTCAATGGATTTTAGCCATTCTTGCAACTGAGGGAGCTGGTTTGATTTCGAAAGGAGGAGTATTTCCGTCTTATCTTGATTTAGTTTGAGATGGTTATGAGAAAGCCAACAGTGGGCTTCTTTAAGGGTGTTGTTCAGATGGTGGATATCTTCTTAAGAGGATATTTCCATATAAAGTAGCGTGTCATCAGCATAAAGATGGAAGGGGATATTGGCTCGAGCAAGAATGGTGGTAAGAGGGTCCATTTAGATGTTAAAGAGAGTGGTAGAGAGGACAGATCCTTGGGGGGCTTCTCTGGTAATTAATGAGGTGGGTGAGGTCGAGTTGAGAAGTTTTACTTGTTGCGTTCGGTTTTGTAAGAAGGAGGAAAACCAGCGGAGGACTGTACCTTCAATGCCGAGTCTCTTCTAGAGAGAGTCCAGAAGGAGTTTGTGGTCGGCAGTGTCAAAGGCTGCTGTTAGGTCAAGGAGAATCAGAAGGCAGGGTCGGTCAGAGTCAAGGGAGTTGTGGAAGTCATCTACTATGTTGAGGATAGCTGATTCTGTACTACAACCTTTACGGAAGCCTGATTGTAGAGGGTTGAGGAGGTTGTTGTTATCAATGTGATGGGTTAGTTGTTGGAGAACACATTTCTCTAGAGTTTTGGCAAGGAAGGGAAGGTTAGAGACTGGTCTGTAGTTATGGAGGTTGTTGGGGTCGGCTCCTGGTTTCTTTAGAATCAGCGTGATTTGGCTTAGTTTTAGGCAGTCAGGAATTACGCCGGTTTGAAGGGAGCTGTTGATGATCTTAGTCCATGTCGGGGAGAGGGACTGGTGGAGTTTTTTTGCCAGGAAAGAAGGGAGAGGGGCGGCTAGGTGGGAGGATGTTTTGGAGGTGGACATAAGTTTGGAGATGTCCAATACCAGGAGGGGTTGGAAGGATCCCCAGCTCGCGGGGGTCGACAGCTGCATTTGGTTGGGGAGATAGGTTTCAGTTTTGAGAGGCAGGTTGTTGGAGAGGGTTGGAACAGAGATAAAATTGTTAGTGTGAGGGAGGGGGGGCTCTTTGCTACGAGGGGTATCCAGTACTAGGGAAAGCACAATCTCTGTGATTTTATAATTGAAGAAATTGGCAAAGTTGACACAAGTGCCTGTGGTTGTAGGTAAGGGGTTGAGAGTAGATTTAGTAGTTTGTTGTTTGATGATGTTGAAGAGCTCCTTAGGGCGGTTTTTGGCTCTGTCTAGAGCATTGCGGAAAAATGTGTTTTTTTTGTTGTATATGTATTTTTTGTAGCTTCTCCGTACTCTTCTGAGTTGCTCCAGGTGGGTGGAGGAAGGGTCGAATCTCCAGAGTCTTTCGGCTGCTCTCAGTTGTCCTCTTTCTAAATTGAGATCATTGTTCTTTTTTTTTTTTGTCCTCATTTTATCACCCTTGCTTTGGTTAATGGGGAAAAGCACAGGCTCGTAAGACCACGGCAAATCTCCGGGTATATCATCCATACCACAGTTAAGATACATTGAACTCGTGGGGGGTAACGAGGAACATGGCGGACAGCTAACGCGCTGGCCGTGAATCTCTCGTCGGGCGAGAGACGCCAAACAACGCGCGACCTCAGACGCGAGACGGATATCGCCGTTAGCGTCCAGGAGAGCTGCGGCGGAACACTTGCGACTCCGGCATCGGCATCGGAGCCCCCCCCGGCGAGGGGGTGAAGATTGGAGGGACGGTGCGACGGTGCGATTCCGGGGAGGAATCCTTGGAGGAATTCTTATCGCGCATTGTCGCGCGCTTCTCCCTTTCCAGCGTTCGGGGAAGCCCTTGGAGGCGCTCCAGGAGGATCTTTTCAGCGGTGTGACGGCGGTAATATTGACTGTGCGTTTTAGGCACTTTAGGCGAGTCAGGGTATACACGCTATACACATTCTGGTGGGCGCCTTTGTTTTTTTGTTGTTTTTTTTCTTGGACAGAGTGTACCATCGGGGCTGCTTCTCCAGGAGGAACAGGTATTACTCTAATCCTGTTGAAAGGGCTGCAATTTAAGTAGGTGCAAGGGTTTGTGGAGAATTTGAATACCCGGCTTTTGGCTTTGCGCTCTGCATTCTGTCAGGACTTATTAGGCTTTACCTACATTTAAACTTCTGACATTTTCTTGGATACTGTATACCTTGTCTGCGCAAAAGGGATTTAACGCTCCGATTTGTATTGGGTGGTGAAACAGACACCGTCTACCTGGCGTTCCCGTGTTTCATCTTGCACTGTTTTTTCCAGCTTTACCTGTGAATATGGCACGGGCATAAGGACTCTGGTCAATAGGCGTGCTAATTTGATTTTTTCCCTGATAGTGGTTGGTTGGTCTTTGAAACCCGCGTGGTGGGCTGGTAACCTAAAAAAAAAGGGGGGGATGAATAATCTCTCCTATTAGGCCACGTTAGTTTCTAAATCTACCCCTCCGAGTGTTTTTTTTTTTAGGTCGGAAATAAATTAAGAAGAAAAAACGGCGAACAAGAAGGGGGGGTTATTGCCCTCGGCGAAGGGTGGTGGGGTGGTGTCCTGAAAGCAGGCATCGAACTCCAGTATTTGGACAGAAGCAGTGAGGGGTGTGCGACGTGGAAGATCTTTTACCTCTCGCTGTTATCTTCGTGGGAGTATACCGGAAACTTCGGGAGTCTTCACCAGATGTAACTTAAATGGGAGCGGAGTAAGAAGAGATTGCGAGAGTGTTGGAGCCTCACGGTGCATGTCACCAATTAAACGTCGTCCCAGGGGGGTTCGGGCAGAAGCCAATGACCCGATTGTTGCAAGGAAAAGCAAGCCCGGCACCCGGGGTGGGACTGTTAAGCCTCGGACTCAGTTATCTGGGACAGTAGAGGCAGGTAGAGCAGACCTAGACCTCAAATTGCACGGTGAGGGGATTGACTTTACAACATCATTGGGGGGGAACTCTCTACCACTTCTGGAGGAAAGCCAAACGGAGCCTCAAGGGAGGAGTGAATCTTTGATTACAAGGTACTTTCAGCCTGCTATTCCTCCACCACAATCTATGGCGGGCGTTCAGCCGGCCTTAGCCGACTCTGGGGCATTAGATCTAGTTGAAGGCTGTTTAGCAGTAGATTTAGCCCAAAATCTACTAAAAGAGGAACCAGTTAAGCAGAGAGAGGGTCCCTCTAAGACAGCACCCTTGTTGGAAGTTGAGGGTAATTCCTCTAGTGGATTAGCATCGCGCGACATGGATGTTCAGGCTTTGTTAATCTCTTTTACTAATGAGATTAGGGGAAAATTTGAGATTTCAGAAACTAATCAAACTAGGATTCGGGAGGCCTGTGAAGTTTTGGAAACTAAAATCAATTTGCTAACCGACCGGTTGGGGAAGTTGGAGGCAGTGGTGGAGGCTCATGAGGAGCGTGTGTTAGCCCATTTTAAGGATATTTTACAATTAAAACATGGAGAGAAGATGCTGCAGGACAAGTTAGAGACATTGGAAAACAACATGAGGAGAAATAATATCAGGCTTTTAGGAGTCCCAGAGGGTTTGGAAGGGGAGAACATTAAGGGTTATCTGATCGCTTTGATCAAGGAGGTCCTCCCCAATACAGTAGGGATTAATCTGGATGAGGACATCCAGAGAGTTCATTGTGATCCTTTCAAGAAAAATCCCGGAAGAAAGAACCCTAGGAGGATTTTGATAAATTTCAACACATATTCTATTAAGGAAAGAATCCTGTCTGAAGCCCTTAAAGTTGGAGCCTTCTCCAAGGGGGATTGGTCTTTCAAGATAAGATCAGATGTGTCTAAAGCAACGTTAGACAGGCAGTGGGAACTGGGAATCTTTATGCGGGAACTTCGTGCCCTAGGGGCTACAGTTCAACTAAGGTTCCCGGCTGCTCTCCGTATTATGTGGAAGAATAAAATGTATAACATGAGAGACCCCGGGGAGGTTAGCGCATTTATAGATCAGATTAAGGCGTCTCAATAAGATCTAGTGGAAAGTCCCGCCCGACGAGGAGTTCAAAACAAGGATAACAGGTTGGTTATCCTAGTAGAAATAGGGAGGGTTCCTCCGGGGGGGGGTGGTTTTGGGGGCGTTTGGTGTTGGGTGTGGAGGTGGGAGGCACAGGGTGTAGGGGTTCGGTTTGGGTAAAGGGGTTTGAAAAGGATAAAAACATGAATAGTCCTCATAACTTGTCTAATAGGTTGAGGGGTTCTGCGTCCTGTGTTCTTCCTTTCCTTTACGATGTCTGAGTATGGCAATTTAAAGCTGAGATTTCTTTCTTGGAATGTGAATGGGTTAAGGGTGCTTGGTAGGAGGAGGAAGATTTTTGAATACTTGCGATTGGTGGAGGAGGAGATCATTATACTACAGGAAACCCACCTTCAACAAAGTGAGTGGGAGAGCTGCCTTAAAGAGTTGAACTGGGTTTCATTTAGCGCTTGTTCTTCCCAAACTAGCACAATAAAAGGTGTGGCAGTTTTGGTTAAGAAATTTACGAGGTTTAAGGTAGGATTGGTACAGGTTGATTTTAGAGGAAGATGGGTAGTGGTAGAACTGTGTGTATGCGGTTATTGGATCACTGTGGCGGGTTATTACGGGCCGAACATCGACGATCCAACGCCATTTCAGGATTTATTTAATATTTTACTTTCAGCTTGGTACCCAGTGGTATTAGGTGGGGATTTTAACATTTTGTTAGACCCTGCTCAAGACAAGTCAACTCCCCGGGGTACAGTCAATTCACCTAAAACAAGGGCATTGGTGAAACAAGCGATGCAGGATTTAGGCATGGTAGATGTTTGGCATTGGAGAGGGGGTGAAGGAGACAGAGACACATTTCACAATAAAAAATATGGGCACAGATCTAGAATAGATTTTTTTTTTATTCATAAAAGTTTATGCCCAGAGGTGAGAAGGGTAGCCCACAATATACCATATCTTTCAGACCATTCAGCGGTAACACTACACTTGGGTATCAGGGTCACAACCAAGGGTATTAGAAGTTCAATTAATCTTGCTTTACTTTTAGACGACGTAATAGTAGAAGCATTAAAAAAAGATACAAGAGAATGTTTTCATATGAATCAAGGTACTGCTAGTTTATGGTGTGTTTGGGATGCATTCAAGGCTTATATAAGAGGAAGGTTAGTGAGTCTAGCTACTTACAAGTATCGAGAAGAGAGGGAAAAGCTGGGCAATATGGAATTGTCATTAAAAACGCTTCGAGTCTCAATGCATAATGCACGTTAGAAGGGAAAAACAATCTATTAGAGGAGCTGTCTCGGCAAGAGGAAATGGTTCGGACTTCCTTAGACGCATTTTTGGAGAATCGCAGCAGGTTAAAGTGGGAAAGAAGGCAATATGCACACTTTGAATATGGAGAAGGTTGTAGTAAGCTGTTAGCGTGGAAGGTTAAGTCGGACCTTTCCAAAAGGCATATCCTATCAGTTAAATCCGAATTTACGAATCAGATCTGTACGGAGCAAGAAGAGATTGAGGCGGCATTCGTATCTTTTTTTCAGGAGATATATTTAGAAAGTTCGGTTAACTCGGAAGAGTCGGTGAGAGAGTTTTTAGATAAAGCATCTCTCCCAGCATTAGAGGAGTCTAAAATGCACTCATAGAATGATAAGTTAAGTAAGGATGAGCTTGTTGAAGGTATAAAGGCGTTGAAAAAAGGAAAGGCAGCTGGGCCAGATTGTCTACCCAATGAATGATATAAGGCTTTGGGGGATGAACTCATTCCATTCTTACTAGAGTTATTTAAGTCTATGTTGATAGATGGGGCCCAAATACCGAATTCCTGGAGAGAGGCGATAATTTGTTTATTGCTAAAGCCAGGTAAGGACTCAATGTCTTGTTCATCATATAGGCCCATCTCCTTGTTGAATGCGGACTACAAACTTTATACAGGGATCTTAGCTAAGAGATTGGGGGGAGCCATTGGCAATTTGATACATTTGGATCAAAAGGGCTTCATGAAGGGGAGGCAACTTCATGAAGTAACTCACAAGTTATTTGCTGCAATAGATCTAGCGGAACAAGAGAAGGCCCCACTGGCAATTTTGACTTTTGATGCGGCTAAGGCCTTTGACCGTGTTAATTGGTTGTTTTTAAGGGCTGTGTTGGAAAAAGTAGGCTTGGGAGTTCCCTTTGTTAGGGCGATAGGGGAATTGTATAGATGCCCCTTAGCGAGAGTTTTGCTTAATGGCCATTTATCACAGGAATTCAGGATCTGGCGGGGTACGCGTCAGGGTTGTCCCCTATCTCCTTTGCTCTTCAATTTATACATTGAACCCTTGGCTATTTTACTTCGGTCTTGTAAGGAGGTTATTCCATTTCGAACTCAGGGGTGGGAAAAAAAGCTAGCGTTATACGCAGACGATTTAATGATATATACGAGCGATGTTAGGTCTACTTTACCTAGGGTCAACACCTTGATGGAACAATTTGGTAGATTTTCTGGGTACAGCATAAACACAGAAAAGACGGAAATAATGTGTTGGAATTTGACGTACGTTTCCCCCTTAGTTAAACAGTAGATTAGATATTTGGGGATCCGATTAACAACTGATCTTAGCGAGGTAGCTAAAGTGAATTTTGACATAGTACATAGGGAAACTAAAAAACTGTTAAAGGCGTGGGCCGCTCTTCCTCTCACGATAATCGGTAGATCCAATATTTTGAAGATGTGCATTATTCCAAAATTTACTTTTTTGTTCAACTCTATCCCATTAGAGTTTAAGAAGAGCTGGTTTAAAAAACTACAGGGGGACCTATCTTCATTTGTATGGGCTTCTAAGGGAGTAAGGATTTCATGGAAAAGGATGAGTAGGAAAAAAGAGTGGGGGGGTTTTGCATCTCCGGACCTGTTTAGGTACTATTTGGCTTTTCAATTGAAAAACATTAGAGTCTTATTGAAGAAAAAGTCAGAGTATGATTCAGTCTGGAGAGCGTTAACAGCACATCTTGAGGAAGGAGCAGATCATTTCTTACACAAATTCGGACATCCTAGGTATTTTAAGAAGGTTTGTTTGAAACTTCCCAGACAGGCATGCAATGTTTGGATGTATTTTCGGAGGGTGTTAGAGATTCCTTACTTCTGCAGTTCTGCCCCCATTTGGGACTCACCTGGTACCCCTGAATGCCTCATCGATAAATTATCAACCCCCTTGAGAGCGAGTGGGATGGTAAGATGGGGCCAGATAACAGATGGATCTGAAGTGTTAAGTTGTTCTGCTTTCCAGGATGCTACTGGTGGGACAGTTTCTAGATTCAAGTACTTTCAGATTTCTGGTTGGGTAAAATCTCGACCAGTAGGAGAAATAGGGAGGAGCGTATGGGAAGGGAAATTAAACCAGATAATAATGAATAAAGAAGTTGCATTGTGGTACCACGCTCTGTTGGAAACAGCAGAGGATAGTGCATCCCTCCCCTTGTTGAAGTGGGGGGCGATCTTTCCAACATTAGATGTCATAGCACTGTGGCAAAAGTCTTGCTCAGAATTGTGGCTTACTACTAGGCTAGCAGGGTTGAAGAAAAATCACCTGTTTACACTCCATAGGGTGTATTGGACACCGGCCAGATTAACAGCCATCGGGAAAACCCATACAAACTGTCCAAGATGCGGGGAAGACAAGGCAGACGATATTCATATGTTTTGGCAATGTTCTAAGTTGTTGAGCTATTGGGGGGATATAGGGAATACCTTAAAGGTAATCTTCAACATTAATTTAGTCTTAAATCTATCAACAGTGGTGTTTGGGGTCTGGGAACAGGGTACAAAGTATCGGAGACTGTCAGTACATCAGGAGCATTTGTTGTTTATATTAATCCTCCTAGCTAGACGAGAAATATGTCGTAAATGGATTGATCCTTTTCCACCCCGTGCATCGGACTGGCAAACATCTGTAAATCGAATATGCACATTGGAACAACGATGCCCCCTTTCTAGAAAAGACAATTTTTGGATGCATTGGGAGAATGTTTATCAATAGTGTATTATTTTTTATTTTTTTTGTATAGGTTTCTGTTTGGTCTCCTCCTGCTGAATTTTTAAATTCTCAAGTCCAATGATTAGAACTCCCCCTTACCCCTTTTGGGTGCTGCTTTGGTTATGATCAGGTGCTAGATAATAATAGTACTTGATCGATGATATACGTCTGGGAAAAACACAATTAGTGGAACAGGTGGGGCGGCTTAACTGAGATCATTGTTAAACCAGGCTCTGGATGGTGTGTTTCTCAACCTTTTCAGTTTTAGTGGGGGTAACTTATCAAGTATGGTAGTTATAGTCGAGTTGTAGTGGGTGGTTAACTCCATCGTTGAGAGGTTGGACAAAGGGGAGGTAGAAGGGAGGTGTTTTGTTTCTTCCAGAGTAGATAAAGGGATTTGGCTAATGTTCCTTTTCCAATTAAGTGTCTTTTGGGAATGGGTAGTGAGTTGGGGGGTATAGTTGAGATGGAAAAGGATGATGTGATGATCTGACCAGTCGAAAGGAAGGATATCATCAATTGTGAGTGAGTCTTTATACGCTATTATCGCATCTAGTGTAGTACCTTTGATGTGGGTTTGGCCCTTGCAATGTTGGGAAAGGTTGTTGCTGTGAAGAAGGTCATTTAGGGTTTGGATGAGCGCATTGTTCTCGTCATTCCAGCGGAGATTGAGGTCACCCAACATGATGATTTTGGGGCAGGAGAGGGAGCAATGCGTTATTAGGTCAGCTAGGTGGTCAGCAAAAGGTTGAGTGTTACCAGGGGGGTGGTAGAGAAGGTGGATGGTCACCTTGGAATTGTCACTAGTCTTTATGGAGGCATTAAGGTGTTCACAGGAGTTGTAGTTGAATGAGTCTTTTAACTCTATTTCTATGATATTTTTGTGGATGATGGCAATGCCTCCCCCCGGGCGGTCTTTTCTCTCTTTGCTGGAAATTGAGTAGCCGGGAGGGACGAGGATGTCGATGATCGGTTGCAAGAGTTCTGTCAGCCAGGCTTCTGTGACGAAGGCAATGGCAATGTTATGATTGAGGATGGCATCAGCAAGATCCGTAGCGTGTTTGACTGCTGATCTGCAGTTTATGAGCATGCAGTTAGTATGCGGATAGATCTTGGGGTCTGGCCTGGAAGGGATTGAGGGTATATTAACGAAGTGAGCCAGGGGCCTGGGTGAGGAAAGCTGTATGTGATGTCTCCCTAGGCCAGTGATGACCTGTATGTTGGACGGGAGATTCGGGATGGGTAGGAGCGGGTTGTAAGAATGAGCGAGTTTAATAGCTTTGTTGTGAGATAAAGGAGAGATTGTTCTTCTCGGTCTCGAGGTGTTTAGGTGGAAGGGTTGGGAGGGCCAGAAGAGACTCTGTGGGGAGTTCATGTCCAGAGAAGGCGTGTGTGTCTAGGTCGGGGAGGGGTGCATCAGAGGGTTGAGGCTTCTCGCTATCATGTTGATGCCCTGTATGATGAATTTGAGTTGGGATTCAAGATTGGAGAGCCGTTCATTGATTTTTGAGGAGGAGGTGGGTTTGGAGGTGGGGAAGTGGGAGATGAGGTTCCTCTTTGCTGGGGTCTGAAGCAACTGTTTCTGATGGGTTTTAGGATCCCTGGGTAGTAGGTTATAGGAGGCAGTAGTGGAGTGATTGGGATTGGTATCAGGGACTGGGTTACTGCTGGTAGGGGAGGAGGGCTGAATATGAGTATCTCTATGGTTCATCGAGTCTAGCCTGTTGGTGGGATAAGGGAGAAGGGGGTTGGGAGGGGAGACAGTGTTGGGGGAGTCTTGGAGAGGTTTGGGGGTGAAAAGTTATTGTGTGAGAGGTTAGTGGAGGTGTGGGATGGGGAGCCTGGACAGATGTTGTGATTGAGGGTTTTAGGGTTAGGGGAGTATGGGGCTTGACAGGGGGAGAGGGGTTGATGGGGATGGGTGGGTCAATCAGGATGTGGATGGAGACTTTGGGCGTGGAGGGGGAGCAGGGGATGGTGTTGGGGTGGTTGTGGGGGTAGAGTGGAGTGCCGAGGGGCTAAGGGGGGATTGAGGGTGTGGGAGGGCTGACTTTAAAGAAGGGAATATGGATTCAAAAGCACAGAGGTTAGTGTCATTAGCTTGAATCATGATGGTTCCATTTCTGAAGATGGAGATGATGACGTTTCCCTGGAACGAGGGAGAGCTGGAGATTGAGAGTTTGCAGCCGTATGGGATGTTGGTAGTTTTGGAGGGGAGGAGGTGGCTAGTGAGGAGGGTGTTCCATCTAGCAGGGCGTTTAGTGAAGAAGATAAGATCTGTCCTTTTCGGGCCTTTATGGGCATTGTAATAGGTGTCAGCAATAAGTAGCTCCAGGTGTTGCCTGATAAGTTTGTGCTTAAAGTTTTTCAGCGCAGTGGAGGAGAGATGGTTAGGGGGGATATGGAGAAGGAGTTGGGCCCGTGGGGTTTAAGGAAGGAGGAGATGGGTGAGATAGTTGGTCCTGTGGGGATAGACATCATGTGCTAGTGAAAGGCTAGTGCTCATAATGGGGTTAAAAGGTTGCTAGAGGGGGTGGAAGGTAGAGGTTGGGGCAAGGTCGGGGGACCGGGGTTGGGGCACTAGACGTGGAGTGGGGAGGTCTTCAGTAGAATGTTCATCCTACGTAGGTAAAGATGCTCAAAAAGGGGTTAAGTAGTCCTACAGATTGCGTTGGGTGTAGGAACTAGGGAGATCCAGATTAAAGTGCCAGTGCTGAGTGTGAGGCGGACACAGAACAATCTTGTGTGAGAGGGTGGGAGGAGGGTGGGAGGGTAACCACTAGTTAAGGATGAATGAATGGTGGACGGTTTGCATCTCGCAAGAGCTACACTGGCCCCACCGACGTTAGTTCAGAGGAGGAAGATGGCCCCAGGGGGAGGTTGGGAGGGGATCAACAGGGTTACAATGCATCAGCCATGAGTATTGGGAAAAGAAGGTCAACAGGTCTCAGACAAGAAAAGGGCAGAGGTTATTCCAGTAAAGGTTTACCTATATGTGGTTCACCGTAAACTGCTTTCCCCGGAAAGCAGAGATGGTCAAAGGAAGGTCAAAAGAAGGTCCAAATGGGGAAACAGGGCAGAGTCAGCACGATTATCCCAGTAGAAAACGAGGATAGAACTCACCGGGGGCTCCAGATCCGGGAGTTTGGTCCTTGGTAAGGCGTCAAGGAGGGCTGGGATTCTGGGCGTTCGGCAAGCGAGGGCTCCGATGGGGAGAATGAAACCTCCAGCTTGGAGGGAATGGGGCTCTGGGCTCGTGGAGTCAGCACTGTGAGTCCGAAATAAATGGCTGGCCGCTGAGTGTGGGTCAGCCGACAATAGCTGGGTTATATCAGGGCAAAATCCCCCAGCCGAAAGGAGGCAGACTCCAAATCCAGGAGAAAGAAGTGGGGCCCTGTAGAGGACCGGCGCGGTGGACTGGAAACCTGCCGCGCGGGTCAGGCAGGGAACCCGACTCCTGGGATCCACCTGAATCCGGCACCGTGAGTCGGAGGGGCCGCCCCGAGGTGGACTGGGGTGGTGGCTGGAGCCCGAGACGAGGCACCGGGAGAAGTCTAGTCGTCAGTAATCTGCCCGGCTCCGGCTCTGGTTCCGGGAGTCAGAGGAGCAGGCAGTCTCAACGGTGGGCAGGCGTCCCGCCCCAAGCTGGAGCCGGAGTCGTGGCTCTGACGAAGTGGAGACCTGAGCTTGTGTCGGTCTCAAATAGGCAGAGAATGCCAGCCTGCCGGCGAGACCAGGGACACGGCTGATCTCCAAGAATGGAGACCGGGGTCAGTAGCGGTCTCGAGCAGAGGAATGGTCAGTTCCACTGTCTCTCCTGTGTTTGTGGGAAGTATTGACCTATAACTGATGTTCTGTTGTCCACATCCTCATCCTCTGCCTCCTCATCCTCACAGTCCTCAGAGTCCACTGCTGCCACAGGGGCATTTCCAGTCTCCTCCTCTTGCAGATAAGGCACATGTCATCTGAGAGCCAGGTTGGGCAACATGCAGCATGCTACTACTATCGGGCAGACCTTCTCGGGTAAGTAGCACAGGGATCCACCGGTCAGATGGAGTCATCTGAACCTGGCCTTCAGGAGGCCCAAGGTCCTTTCAATAATTCCTCTGGTTCACGAATGTGCATCATTATAACGGTTCTCAACCCCTGTCCTGGCATTCCTCAGAGGGGTCAGGAGCCACAATAGGTTTGGGTAGCCAGAGTCACCTGCAAGTATTGAGGGACAAACATTAGCCTTATACAGTGGTATGGGGTTAACACCAGAAGGCATACACTGATATACATTGGGTGGGGAGTCAGGCTCACTTATTAGCCACACCCTGTGCCTCTGTAGTTGTGCAATCACATTTGGGATTCTGCTGTTCCTCAGGATGAAGGCATTGTGCACTGACCCAGGATACTTGGTAGTGACTTATGAGATGTACTTGTCTGCCAGGCATACCATTAGAACATTGAGTGAGTGGAAACTCTTCTGATTCCTGAACACCTGTTCATTCTGGAGGGGGGGGGACAAACGCAATATGTGTACCGTCAATCACCCCAATAATATTGGGTATATGTCCCATTGCGTTGAATCCTGCCTTCATAGTGGCCAAATCTTCCACCAGTGGAAATCAATGTAGCTGCGCATGTGGTTGACCAAGGCAGACAAAACCCTTTCCAGCACGTTTGAGAACATTGGCTGTGACATTCCTGCTACCAAGCCCACTGTCACTTGGAAAGAACCATTTACCAGGAAATGGAGCACTGACAGAACCTGCACAAGAGGGGGGTTCCAGTGGAATGACAGATAGCTGATATCAGTTCAGGCTCCAATTGGGCACACAGCTCTGTGATTGTGGCCCTGTCAAGTCTATAGGTGAGGATAATGTGCCTATCCTCCAGTGTAGCCAAGTCCACAATAAGGGCCAGATGTAGTAAGCATTTTGCATGGCGCAAACTGCGAAAATAGCAGTTTGCACCATGCAAAACGTGCATCGCGATGCACATTCCCATTTTACGAGTCGGTACCGACTCGCAAAATGGGAATGCGACTCGCAAATAGGAAGGGGTGTTTCCTTCCTATTTGAGACTCGCACCGCGATGCAGAATTGCTTTGTGACCGCGAATGCGGTCGCAAAGCAATTCGCAGTTACCACCCGTGTCACACGGGTGGTAACCCATTCGCAAAAGGGAAGGGTTCCCCATGGGATCCCTTCCCCTTTTTGAATGTCGCCATTAATGTATTTTAAGAGCAGGCAGTGGTCCAATGGACCACGGCCTACTCTGAAAAACCGAAACCAAATGGTTTCGTTATTTTTTTGTATTGCAACTCGTTTTCCTTTAAGGAAAACGGGCTGCAATACAAAAAAAAAAAAACTGCTTTATTTAAAAAGCAGTCACAGATATGGAGGTCTGCTGTCTCCAGCAGGCCACCATCCCTGTGAGTGCAGGGAATCTCACTGGGGTCGCAAAATGCGACCAACCTCATTAATATTAATGAGGTGGGTCTTTGCGACCCCGTTGAGTTCACACCGACTAGCAATTTCCGATTTGCAAAATCGAATTTTGCTACATCTGGCCCCAAGTCTCTACACCGGGGCTTGTCTTCTCCTCCTCCTATTCATCCGCAGTGGTAGGTATCTAAGGGACACAAGAGTGAGTAGGCTGTCACAATTTGAACAACGGAACCACCCCCTCAGTGTACATTGAGCATTGATGTGATGGGACAATGGGAATGGCAATGTATGTGCAAAATGTAGTAATGATGCAGTTATGGATTATCTGAATGTTGTCCACCACCGTTAAATGGCGACCGCCTGTCCTGTATCTAGGGACAGGTGGAAGTGTGGTAACTCCGCTGATGTTGGGCATCATGGCGGAAGGTGGTCTTGCACCGCCGTGCAATTCCTCATTGACTAATATAGCGCTCTATGGAGTACAGTGGCCAATGGGGATCAGCGGCGGTGGTGACGGTGTACCTCACTTGATTCCTGACTTCCACAGGACAACACCTACACTGTGTGTGCTGCTGTGACCTGTGTCTGGATACTGTCATGGCCCGTGTGACTGGGGAAAGGGCCCCTGCCTTAACTTCAGAGGAGTTGGAGCACTTGGTGGATGGGGTCCTACCACAGCTGAATGGGCCTCCAGACCAACAGGTGAGAACACCTTGGGCACGATGCATGTGACAAGTTTGCATGGAGATGTGTGTGCAAGCATCGTGTCATTTGGGAGGTGTAATGTCTGGTGGTAGTGTACATGGTGGGCGCTGGGTGATGTGTGTGCCAATGGAGATGGAAATGGTATTTGTGGGCCAAATGTGTGACAGGCTGGATTGTATGTGTAATGGTGTCCTCCTGTCTGTTTTTTCTCTGCAGGTCAGCGCCCATCAGAAGAAGGGATTGTGGCGTGCCATCGCCAAGGATGTGAGGACCCTGGGGCTCTTCAGCAGGCAGCGCACCCACTGTAGGAAAAGGTGGGTGGACCTGAGACGCTGGTCCCGGAAGACTGTGGAGGTCCAGCTGGGGATGGCCTCACAATGAGGGTGGGGTGCCAGTCAGAACCTGACTCCCTTGCCTTGATGGTCCGCATACTGGCGGTGGCCTACACAGAGCTGAATGGCACTCAGTGAGGAGGCTATTGACCTCCTGAGATCCATCTCTGTAGGGTAGGGCAGTCTCCACTGTCTCCCCATCCTCCTCCTCCTCCTCCCTCACACCTACACTCACACCTGCATGCACTGCATCAACAGCCACCACCACCATCACCACACCAAGCAGCACCCACACACCTCACTTGCAGACACCTCCACAACATCCATCCACGCTTCCCCTATGTCCTCTCCCAACCTGTCTGCCCCCTCCTAAAAGACACAAACGCACGCACTCAGACTCCCAACAGCCATCCACCTCACATCAGCACACTGCCCATGCACCTGCACTCAAGTTCAGCAGACATACACCTCCAACAACCACTCCTTCAACTTTCACTCCCATCCCTCCTCCCTCATCCCACCACACCGTCCCTAAGAGGCTTTTCCTTGCCCAACTCGACCTCTTCCCTCCCCCTCTACCCACCATTCTGCCCCTAAGAGCTGGGTCCCAATGACCCAGCCCAGCACCTCAGCCAAACAGTCCATGGGGACAGTGGACGCATCTCCTAGTCGTGGAGGCAAGAAAGGGAAGGATCCCACTCCACCACCCAAGAAAGGGAAGGATCCCACTCCACCACCAAAGAGAGGGAAGGATCCCACTCTACCACCAAAGAAAGGGAAGGTTCCCACTGCCCCAACTAAGAGAGGCAAGAGGCCCCCTCCAACAGCAGAGGGCAAGGAGCCCTCACCTCGAGCTTGGACACAGCAGCCCTCACCTCCAGCTGGGACACACAGCCCTCACCTCCAGCTGGGACGCAACAGCCCTCACCTCCAGCTGGGACACAGCAGCCCTCACCTCCAGCAGAGGGCATGCAGCTGACCCTCCAGGTACTGTTGTACAAGGAGCCCCCTCCAGAACCAGTGGGCAAGTTCCCCACCTCAGAGACTGTGACCTTGCACTCCCCGGCAAGGGAAAATGGGCATGGAACCCCCTCCAGAACCAGTGGGCAAGTTCCCCACTTCAGAGACTGTGACCTTGCACTCCCCAGCAAGGAAAAATGGGCATGGAGCCCCCTCCAGAACCAGTGGGCAAGTTTCCCACTTCAGCTGAGGTGCCCCCGCCCTCCTTTCCTCCTGAGGTGCCTGCCTATTTCCAACATGATGCCCCTGCACAGTGTAGTGCGGATATCATCAGGAAACAAGTTGGGGATTGGACTGTGCCCTGTGGCCATGTGGGCCATTTATACTTTGGACTGGGCATTGGCCCTTTCTGAACATTTACTCCAATTTCTCATGGAAAATATGGTGGCTGTTGGCATCAAATTACAATATCAGTTATTGCTAAATGTTATCGTTGTCGTCTTCATTGGCATTGGTGTTCCAGGTAGAGCATGGTGTAGAGGAGCATCGGGAAGAGTTGAAGTTCCGGTTCCATGGTGGCTTTGATCTTCTCTGTGTCTCTGATGGTGAGTCTTTCGTCTTCTGTTTCTGCCAGGCATTTGATAGCATTGGTACTGCCCCGGAAATCGAGGCAGTTTGCTATGTCAAAATATGATGGGCGGTACCTTGTCTTGCGTCTGGCTGTTGATGGCTGCTGCCGTGGTCAGTGGTGTAACACCCTGGAGGTTAGTGTGGTAGATTGCATGTCTATGGGAGTCATCGCCGCCATGGTCACAGGCAGGGGCAGCACTTCTCCTCAGCTCTTCTCCTTAGCAGAGGCTCCTATTGAATCCAGAAGTGATTTAATTATCAGGGTGTTTGGGTCCAATACTTATACCCCTTTGTGCTTTTGAAGTAGGCCTACTTTAAAGGAAAGTCTCTGTTGTTCACAAGATCCTGCCTTGCCCAGGCTGGGCCCTAGACACATACCAGGGGGTGAGAGACTGCACTGTGAGAGGGCAGGCACAGCCCATTCAGGTGTGAGTGACCACTCCTCACTCCCCTCCTAGCACAGATGGCTCATCAGGATATGCAGGCTGTTCCACCTTTAACATGCACTGCACCCTCCACAGGGGGCTCCCTAGATCCTACCTTAGGGGTACCTTACATGTCTAAAAAGGGAAGGTTTGATCATTGATAAGGCAATTACAACTCCATTGTAAATAGGATCACTTGCACTTTAACACGGCTTAGCAGTGGTAAAGTGCCCAGAGTATAAAAAAACAGTAAAAACAGAGTCCAGCACACATCAACAACCTGGGAAACTGAAGCAAAAAGTTGGGGAGACCACGCCAAAGATGTGCCAAGTCTAACAGCATTGAAGAAACTGACCTTCACTTTGCCTCCCTTTCCCAACCATTTCTGGAGCTGGTGAGTCATTGGACTCTTTACTTTCAAGGAAGTCATGCTTCAGATTTTCAAAATTCTCCTTCTTCCCATTGACTTACATTCTGGCCCTCACAGAATGTCTGCTGGGAGATCCTTCCAAGGTCTGGTTGATCTTGGACAGTGTCAGCCCATTCTGTCTTTGGTGCAAGGCTGTTCCTCTCCTCCTTTGCAACATGCTTTACCTGTTACATTTTCATCATCACCGGCTCCAGTGTAACAACTTCAAGATCCTGTTTCATTCCAAGCACTAGATTTGGATCTATCTTTTGCTAGATTGCACCACACTCATGGTTGACCAAGGTATATGTAGAGGTAGATTACCCTTGAGTTCCTCTGTCTTGGCAGCAAACATTTAGCAACGATTGATGGATATGTCCTATGATGGGACCAGATTTTTTGGCCAAGGATGATTCAGCTTTGGACTGCTTCAAACTTAGCAAGATTACAGTTGCCTTTTTAAATTGTTTTTAATTGTATTGTGCAGTACAGGAGATTTAGAAGCTACTCTAGGGCCTCGCTGTTCATCAGAGGATCTGGCAATAGATGTAGGCTTTTTGTGACGTCAGGCACAGAAGCATTGCCAAAGACTGAGGTCTAAAACAGCATCAATCCACTACGTCCACCATTCCAAACAATGTTTCCAACACCCTTTCATTTCCCCTCAAGGGAACATCTAGGCCCTATAGAGTGTCATATGAAGAATTCTTTACCATACTAACTCTCAATTACTTTGGACCAAAGGGCACTCCAGACAGTCCAAGAGGGTCATGTCTACAATTTTTTTTAATCCTCCCCAATATTCCGATATTTATCACCACATTTTCTCAACAAAACGGATGGGTTCAAAAAAGATCATTCAGAAAGATTGCAATGTATTAAAGACTGACGAGTCTAATTACTGGATTGCCCGTACATGGACCCATATTTATACTCTGTTTGCACCGAAATAGCGCCATTTTTTAAAACTCTAATTCAGTGCAAAACTAACTCCATATTTATACTTTGGTGCCAGACCCATCTAGCGCCAAATTTATGAAGTTAAAGTCATTTTTGGGACGTGGAAACCTGCCTTGCCTTAATGAGATGCAAGGTAGGCCTTCCCGTGCAAAAAAATTACTCTATGGCCTTAACGCCATATTTATACTCCTGTGCAAAAATGGTACACCGGAGGGAGGAGGGGTCAAAAAATGGTGCAACGCTTGCTTTGCCCCATTTTTTAGTGCCTGGCTCAGGGCAGGCATTAGGGGACCTGTGGGCCTATTTCCATGGTGGAACACCATGGAATAAGCCCACAGGTGCCCTCCCCAGGCCCCAGGGACACCCTCACCCACACCAGAGGCACAGCGGAGGATGGCAAACCCCGTCCGAGGTAAGTACAAGTAAGTACAGGTAAGTATTTTATTTTATTTTTTAAAGTGCCATAGGGGGTCCTGAAATGGGCCGCCATACATGGCACATAGTGCAATGGCTATGCCCAGGGGACACTGTACCCTTGTGATGGCCATTGAGGTGGTGGGCATGACTCCTGTCTTTTGTAAGACAGGTGTTATGTGGTATGGATGGTTTTGCGTCAGAAAATGACTCTACGCAGGTTAGAGTCTTTTTTTTTACTCCAAACTGTCTAACGTCATTTTTTGGTACAAACCCCTCTTCTTCCATACCGCCAGCCCCACCTGACTAACGTCATTTGTTTTTTACACTAGCCTACCCTTTTCATCGGCTTACACCATTCCATAAATATGGTGCCTGGCTGGTGCACAGAAATGGTGCAAACTGGTGCTAAACTTTTTGGTGCAAAACTGCGTTACTGCAGTTTTGCCCCAAAAAGTATAAATCAGGGCCATGATGTGTTAGATCAGGAGTAGAAATATAAAAAGAAATATGCGCCGTCAGGAAACAGATTTGCAAAATAACATGTGCATGGACATGTTACCAGTCACAACTGCAATAACATTATTAGAGGTCCATTTCTTTATCATCCCGCTACCGGATAATTAATCAGACGCCCATGCAATTCGACATATTTGATATATATTTTTGCTTATTTTATTAAGTGACCCTGTGGGCTAGATTGGATAAACAAAAGAGAGCAAATGATTAAAATCTGCATGACTGAACATAAAACACCATAACGAAGAAGAATATGATAGTTTGATTTCTGCACATTTTAATGAGCAAGGCCATAATGTGTCTTAACTAGTTTTTCAGGTCATAGGCGTACTACTCAAAATGGAAAATAAAAGCCATGCAACTTCGAAAGTAAAGAATTTTCTAGAATGGAAGATTTGACACCATGAACTTAAAAGGGATGAATGACAAAACTGATTTGAAATGTTATCCTTGTACACATTACTTTTTCTGTTCTATTTGACAGTGAACAGTTTGTTTTATACTGGTGCCCTGTTAGAGGTGTTCCTAATGGCCTTTATACAAACTCATTAGAATTAATGAGGCAGATAACTTTTGCTTGGATATTTTGCATACAACATTACGTTTCTTTAGTAGATACTAAGGTACATATTTACGTTCCTGTTAGACCTGGCATCTTTGGTGTGGTTTCCCCTGTCTTTTTGCCTCAGCTTCCGGTATTTGTGAAATTGTGCTGGACTTTGTTTTTGGTGGTTTTGGTACTAGGGGCACTTTACCACTGCTGACCATTGCTAATGTGCAAGTGTTCAATGTGTAAATTGTATTGGTGATTGGCTTTTCCTTGATTGACATATTTGGTTTACTAGTAAGTCCCTTTTAAAGTGCACTAGAAGGGTTCAGGGCCTGTTAATCAAATGCTACTCATGGGCCTGCAGCACTGATTGTGCCCACCTGAGTAGCTATGTAAACATGTCTCAGACCTGTCACTGCAGTGCCTGTGTGTGCAGTGTTATACTTCCAATTCGACCTGGCAAGTGCACTCACTCGCCAGGCCCAAACCGTTCCTATAACTACACGTAAATCCCCTCTATGGTAGGCCCTAGGTAGCCCCATGGGCAGGGTGCAGCATACTAAAAAGGTAGGACATGTGCTGAGTGCAATACTGTCAAATTCATTTTTCACTATTTCAAGGCCTATGTCTCCCTTAGGTTAACATGGGGACTGCCTTTAAATATCTTTTAAGTGCATTTTCCATTGGGAACAGATAGAGATTTGGAGTTTGGGGCCTCTGTACTCACATTTTAAAAATACATATTTTGATAAAGTCGGTTTTTAGATTGTCAATTTGAAAATGCCCCTTTTTAGAAAGTGGGCATTTTCTTCTTTAACCATTCTGTGTCTCTGCCTGCCTGTGGCATTCACATCTGGGTCAGACTGACAGTTGGGCTGTTTGTGAAGTCCCTCTGGACAGTGACACAAAGGGTGCAGGGGAGTGTCCTGCTTATCCCAAGGAGTCTCCTGGGCTAGAGTGGGGAGGAATAAGCTGACACCCGCAGCTAAAAGGGCTGTGCTTGTCCTCACACAATGCAGTCTCCGACCCTCTGGTGCGTGTCTGGTGCCAGGCCTGGTCAAAGTAGGATCTTGACAACAAAAAAGACTTTCCTTTGAAGTATGTCTACTTCAAAGGAAGAAATGAGTATGAGTAGTGGACCCAAGACCCCAGACATTTAGAACACTTCTGGTTCAAGAGGAACCTCTGTCAAGGAGTAGAGCTGAACAGCTGGAGGAAGAGTACTGCCCCTTTGCTGTGTCTGCTTTGCTGGTTTGGCCTGCAGATGCTGCTTCTGCCTTAGAGATGACAAAGAATGGACTTTGCTGTGTATCCTGATGTGAAGTTTCTCCAAGGGCTTGGACTGAGCTTGCCTTCTGTTAAGAAGTCTCAGTGACATCAAATACTTCACCTATCAGCCTCTGGGTTAGTTTGCTGTGGAACCTGACTCACCAGGAGGAGCCTGTTCCAGTTTCTGGGCCTTAGGGAGTGAACACTGGTGGAAAATCAAGAAAAACCAAGTGCACCGACACTAGACGTTGCCCGAACTGACGCCCCTGCCTGACCTGGAGACGCCGCCTGCGACCAAAGCTGTGGTCTCTGCTGTAGTGTGACGACCCCGACAGACATCACAGGTCTGACACTGCTGCAGGCTTGCAGACATCCCATGACTTTGTGAGTCCTGAGTGTCGTGTCACCGACATGCGTGACACCTGACTCTGCCGCAGCGCCTGCAAACCCATGGTGTGACCCCGCGAGGTCATCCCGCCACGTCTTGACCCATCGGACATCGACCCCACCAGATCGAAAGGACCCGACACTTCGCACAGATGTTACCTCATCTCCAATGCTCTGCAGCACCGGAACTGACACAGCACCGGATCCAGCGATGCCTTGTTTCCCTGACTCCGTGCACCAGCTTGTTCCTCACTTTCAAAAGATACTGTACCTGGGGGTCCATGTGACTTCGTGACTGGTGCCATTGGTGACAGAATGTTGGGAACTACTCTCTCACGATGCTGTGATAACACAAAATTGAAGCATTTGTGTTTCTAATCGCTATATTCAAGTTTAATCTTTGAAAATGTATAACTTTGCTTGTGTATGTTGGATTTTTGACGTTTTGGTCTTAATCCGATAAATATTGTCTATGTTTCTAAACCTGCGTTGAGTCCTGTTGTGGTGTTTTCACTGTGTTACTGTGTGTGATTGTACAAATACTTTACACATTGCCTCTAAAATAAGCCTGATTGCTTGTGTCAAGCTACCATGGGGTGAGCAGGGGTTATCTGAGCTGTGTATCCCCCTTACCCTGACTAGAGTGAGGGTTCCTTCTTGGACAGTGTGCAAACTGATTGCCAACCAGAGACTCAATTTCTAACATTGGTGATCAGTGGTGAGGATAGGACTTGTATTTGTACTTGACCTACAATGATTGGTGTACACTACTCTTTTAATGCAGACCATTGTGCCATACTGTTTTTTTCTCCTGGATTTTTGTTTTTTCCCTTTTCTTCTATTTTCCTTGCCTTCTAGAACCTTGCACCTTTGTTGAACCTTATCCACAAGCATGTCTCAGAATGGGGAGCCATCAGCAGCTACTACAAATGTGGTTTGATTTGGAGAAACTGGAGGAGTACACAGTGGCTCAGTTCAAGCAGTTTTGTAGGGAATTAAGATGTCCAATCAAAAGCTCTGCTAGGAAGGAGGAGCTGCAAAAGGTGACGAGGGCCTGGTTGGCAACAAAAGAGGCTGAGAAGTACACAGCAGAGGAGGATGTTGTTGTGGATGGGGAAGTGCAGAGCTTACATGATGTTGTGTTGAATAACCTTGACCTTGCTAGAGGGAGGGCCCCCAGGGCAGGCAGCAGTGCTTCATTAAAAGGTCTGACCCAGGAGGAACTAGAGAGGAGAAGGAAAATGGGGAGGCACCAATTGGAGATAGAGAATCTCAGACTTCAGCATGAGAAGGAGCTACAGCTGGCTAGAATCAAACGGGGAGACGGAAAAGACAAACTTGCCATGGAAAGGAAGAAACTGATCTTTGCACAAGAACTGCATCCAAAGGAGCTGGATCTGAAGGACAGGTCCAGTACAGATGATGGCAGCAGCCTGAAAAAGAAGTGTACATCCTCAAAGACCTGGTAAAAGATTACAAGAGGCAGGAAGACATACACTTATGATTTAAGGGGTAGATGTCAGCTCTTAACATGAACCTGGTCCCTGAGGTACACTGGGGGTGGGCCTGTTCAAGCACTTTGAGATAGAGAGGAGAGACATCTTGACAGTCCTAGGGGATCCTCAGGGACTCACCTACTCTATCATGAAGGACCCCCTACTCACTAGATATAGTCTCACCCCGCAGAAGTACAAGGAGAAGTTCAGGTCTTACAAGAAGGGTGACTCACAAACTTGGTTGGAATGTGTTGATTTTTTTTTGAAGGACACTGGATAGTTGGGTGAAGGGCAGTACGATAACAGATTATTTGGGGATGTACAATTTCATTGTGTGAGAGCACTTATATAGTCTTTGTTTTCTAGAACCTAATTGACAGAAAGCTGACTGACCCCAGGAAACTTGACCAGGAAGGCGGACCTGTTGGAGAGCGTCAGGGTCCAAAAGAAGTATAGTGACGATCAGCCACGGGTGGACAGGGTCCACATCAGAAGAAGGGTGAGGCTAATGGTAAACAAGGGGAGTTCTCTAAAGGGCCCAACCTAGTTCCCAGGGTAAGGATTCCCAGCCTCCAGGTGAGAAGAAATCATGGATCTCTACAGGGAAACCTGCATAGAACCTGCATAGGTCTATAGTAACCTGTCAGGGTGATCGTGGGCCCTTGAGCCTGAAAGAATAGCCCAGGTGCCTGCCAGGAAGAGGAAGGGCAAGGGGTGCAGAAAACCCATCCCAGAAGTTCTCACGGTCCAGTAGGAGGCTCAATCTGAAGGGGTGCCCTGGAGCCTACAGGGGAACAAGTGGCTGAACTAGGGGAAGTGCCTGGGCTGACCCATTAGCAGCAGGAATGGGATCCCACCAGGGAAGAGTTCTGTGAGGTACAGAAGTCATGCCCTTCTCTTGAGGGTCTGTGGTGGCAGGCTGCAGACAAGCCATCTGGCAAGGAGTCTGGATCACACTGGATTTACAGGGAGGATTACCTCCTGTACGGTAAGTCTAAGGTTGCTGAGCCTGGGGCAGCCCATGTGCTGGTGGTATCCGAGCGCTTCAGAACCTTCCTACTGGGGCCGACTCAGGATGTGCCTTTGGCAGGACATTTGGGACGGACAAAGCTTTTGAGAGGATTGTCTCCCACTTTTACTGATCCCAAATGTGCTGGGACTCTAGTGCAAATTGTAAGTCCTGCTAAACTGGACAGGCATGTGGCAAGAGTGGGGGGAGATGCAAGGCTCCACTCCAACCATTCCCTGTTGTCAGCACCACTTTTGAGCGCGTGGGAATTGACATTGTGGGGCCCCTGGATCCCAAGACAACCATGGGCAACAGGTTTATTCTGGTCTTGGGGGACCATGCCAACTAGTACCCAGAGGCCAACCCTCTGAGATCAGTGACAGCCCCTGTGATGGGCCGGGCACTGATGGGATTTTTTATCCACATGGGGTTCTCCAAGGAGGTGGTGTGCAACTGGGGTACCAACATCATATCCACATATATGAAGTTTCTGTAGAAGGAGTGTGGGGTGATCTACAAGTTCACTACTCCCTACCACCTCTAAAGAAATGGGTTGGTTGAGAGATTCAACCAGGCCCTGAAAGGCATGATAATGGGTCTGTCAGAGCCCATGAGGCCTAAGTGTGTCGTCCTCTTCCCATGCCTTCCCTTTGCTTACAAGGAAGTACTGCAGTAGGTACTTGGTTTTAGCCCCTTTGAGCTGCTGTATGGGCACCCTGTGAGGGGACCTCTGAGTCTGGTGAAGGAGGGCTTGGAGAATGCTTCCAGTAAGCACCCCCCCCAGGATGTGTTTAGCTAAGGGCTGGCTATTAGAAACCGGACTGCACGCTTCAGGAAACTCACTCAGGCAAACCTGGAAGCCAGCCAGGAGGACATAAAATGGTGGTATGACAAGAATGCCACTCCGGTTGAGTTTCAGCCCAGCCAGAAAGTGTGGGTCATGACACCAGTGGAGCCTTGTGTTCTGCAGGACAAGTGGACTGGGCCTTTTGAGGTGGTGGAGCACAAGAGTTAGGTCACCTATCTCGTGAGCCTCTTCCTGACCTCCTATCTGCCCAGAAGAAAATGGGTCTGTGGAGGGTGTGAACCTCCCCCCAACACTGACCCCAGAGCAACAGAAGGACTGTCGCCAGTTGCTGGAACACTTTGCCTCCTTATATATATATACTTTATTCGACCATGGGTCATAAAAGTTACACATTAAATTATACAAAGAAGGTGCATTTGTTCCATTATACTTTCACACTGGCATAAAATAGAGTTTAGAATAAAAATAGCTTCTATAGGCCATGGCCTACTATAGTCCACCATTGTTCCCGATACATAACTTAACATTTAGATGCCAAGGTTTCTAAACATCTGCTTCATAGTGTTAAAATAATACAAATATTTAAGGCTCTTAAAACAATATGAGATGGTTTCAGATTCAAATTTCCCAGGTGGTACCATCACCAAGATAAGTGCAAGCTATCAGGCCCATAATTTAAGCTTTAGAGTGCTGAGTTGATGTTACATAATAGTACAGTTTCTTGGTAGTTTAGGTGGCATACTTTAGTAAGGGCGCCTGCAACCGGCACAATCGTATAGGCAAATTTAGGCACTGTCAAGTCATTAAAAACACAAGCACAATGTAATAAAAGCTTATATAGTAACTTAAAATGGTTATCAGATTCATGTTAAAATGGCACTAATGCCAGACAAGTGCATAAAAATAGCTCTTTGCGGCTAACACTAGTGATACAGTAGCAGAACCACAAAATGATTACCCACGTATTATCTAAGAAAAATCTGTTCCAAGCCCTGTCTAAACCACATGGTCAATAATTCATCATCATCATCGTCATCATCAACTTTGTTCGATCCATGACCATAAAAGCACATAAAACAAGATAATAAATAATTCTTAAGGAATAAATAAGTACACATCTTTAACTTGGTGTAAAAACATTAGGACAATAACTTGAATTGCACATGTGGCTCTAAAACTTATCTATAAAGGGATGGGACTTTGAATTACTTTTTGGAGATGGCATCGTATGCGCCAAGCTGTTGCTAGATACTTGCTTACTGAGAGAATTACATCGGTTGAATTATGGCTTTTTAGAACCCGTAGAGCCAAAGAGCAGTTCTTGAATCCCATGTCCCTGCAAATATTGCGAATCCATTTTAAACGTGGAATCGCATAGGCTGGGCAGAAGAACATGAAATGCTCAATGGTTTCGAAAGTACTGCCACAGGCAGGGCATATATCGGGAAGATTAGTCGGCCCCCACCTATGAATCAGTGACAACAAGGGCAAAGAGCCAAAGCGAAACCTTGCATATAAGCTCTTGCCCTGCGAATCCGGTATCACATCCAAATAGGATTCAAACTTTGGGGACCATTTAATATCAATGAAGGAATTAGTTAAGCGACCATGGGATTTGTGAGTTATGTAGTTATCCTTAACATAAGACCAATAGGTTAACTTTAAAACATTTTTGTGCCGTCTCTCTAATTTATGGGGATTTTCCCAGTAATCGCCCAGACCCAATAGCCAGAGCCAATGGGCCACATGGCGAACCCAGGGAAGAGTATTAGCGTTTTGGCATTTCAATAGATCGAGTAGTGCGGTCTTGTATATATCTAGTTCGGGGGTTATCCACAACCTAATCCAATAGAGGAGAGGTCTTAGAGTAGCTAGATCTGCTACTCGGCTTAACCCCAGATCTAGAAATAATGGGAGCAAGGGTGTGGTACGTGGACATGCAATTAAGGCCCTTGCAAAATTGTTTTCCCCCACACTGATCTTGTTACAGTTAGCGTAACCCCATACCTCCGCTCCGTACAGGGCTGCACTTTGAGCCTTAGCTGTATAAATTTTTATTGCTGGGGAAACTACTTTTGTAGAGGTGCTTTGATAAAAACGCAATATAGATGAGGCTCTGTGTTGTAGGAGCCCTGCACTTTTTGTAATCTGCTCTTCCCATAATAGTTTGTTAGTTAACCTAACTCCCAGGTAATCTATAGAGCTTACTTCCTTCAACAGTACTCCCTCAATATGGATGGAACATTTTTTCCTAGGTCCCTTAGATAACGCCATCAGTTTAGTTTTGTTAATATTAACCTCCAACCCATGATCACTACAAAATTGGCTAAACCGGTCAACAAGGGTTTGCAACCCCATTGGTGTCTTAGAGATGAGAAGTGAGTCATCGGCGAAAAGCAAGATGGGAATTTTTTGTGTATTCAGGGAAGGGGCATCATTCTGGTCTATGGACACAGCCTTTACTACTTCATTAATAAATACGGTAAACAGTAGGGGGGCTAGCACACAACCTTGGCGAACTCCTCGTCTAATTGGGATCCGCTCTGTCAGTTCGCCTTGTTCACCCCACCTCACTTGGGCATAGGTGTTCTCATGTAGTCGTTTTAACAGGAGTAAAAGATCCTCTGGGACTCCCAATCTACCCAGCACTTCCCACAGCTTGGCTCTTGGGACCAGGTCAAAAGCCGATCGCAGGTCTATAAATACCACATACAGGCATTGCTTGGCCACAAGAACGTATTTCCAATGCAATATGGCTAATCGAAAGACCTGGTCTATCGTGCTAGTTTTTGCACGAAACCCTGCCTGTAAATGAGAGAGGATTTGGTGCTTCTCGACCCAGTTGATTAGCCTCTGCAGAATTTGTTTAGCAAATATTTTTTGTAGGTTGTCTATGAGGCTAATTGGCCTGTAGTTAGCTGGAAGATTAGCATTTCCTTTTTTATAAATGGGTATGATCTCTGCCCCCTTCCATGTATCTGGAATTTGCCCCCCTGCAGCTATGCTATTTGAGATGGCATTAATATACCAATAATACTTTGCCTCCTTATTTTCTTGACCCCAGGGTCCCTCATCTTTGTACCCATGATGTGGACATTGAGGACAGTCCACCTGTGAAAAACAGATTTACAGGGTGAGTGGCAAGGTCAGAGCCAGCATCAAGGATGAGGTTTCAAGATCCTAGTGTTAGGGGTAATTGAGTTCTCAGGCGGTCCTTGGGCTAGCGCAGTAGTCTTGGTCCCAAAGGCTGCTGCCCCCGAAGCCACCCCAGAACTTAGGTTCTGTGTGGACTACCAATGACTCACTGCCATCACTAAGACTGAGGAGCACCTCATTCCCAGAGCTGATGAGCTCATAGATTGGCTAGGAGCTTCCATGTGCCTCAGCTTTAACTTAACATCTGGGCTCTGGCAGATTGCCTTAACCGCTGGGGCAAAGAAAGGTCAGCATTTTCCATCCCAGAGGAGCACTACCAGTTCCAGGTTATGCCCTTTGGAATGAAAAATGTCCCTGCCACCTTTCAGAGGCTGGTCAATCAGGTTTTGGCTGGGCTGGATGATTTCAGTGCAGCCTACCTGAATTACATCGCAGTGTTCAACTCCAGCTGGGCAAAACACCTGCAACATCCCTGTGAAGTGTGGAAGTCCCTTGCACCGTTCTACGTGTCTTACACATTCATCTTCATTAAAAGACTTTATGGTGGCTGAAGGGTTAGTTTAAATTAAAAATAATGTAAAAGAAAATTTGTAGAAATTAAAATTGATTTCAGGTGTCTGATGAGAGAGAAGGAGAACCCTGGTTTCTTTTTACAGTTCTTTGTATAATAATAAACAAGTTGCATATACACTATTAAGGCCAGTAAGTGCCAAATAGGGCAGGGATCTGTGACTTACCTGGGACACCAGCTGGGGTGTGGCCAGGTGGCACCCATGCAACCAAAAAATGATTCTGTTCTGGCTTTGGATCCCCAGAAGGCCCAGACAGAGGTAAAAGCCTTCCTAGGTCCCACTGGTTACTACAGGAGGTTTGTCAAGGAGTATGGCAGCACTGTTGACCCCTTGACAGAGCTAACCTCCTAGAAGTAGCCCCAGAAAGTGATCTAGACTGATACTTGTCAGACACTTTTGATGCTCCGAATGCAGCTATGTAAACGGTGCCCATGCTGAAGGCACCCGATTTCTCCAAGGAATTTGTTGCTCAGACTGACGCTCCAGAGCATGGTGTAGGGGTAGTTCTATTACAGCTAAACGAAGAGGGCCTAGATCATCCTGTAGCCTTCATTAGTAAGAGGTCACTCCCCAGGGAATGAAGGTAGAGCACAATTGAGAGAGAAGCTTTGGTGTGGTCTGGGCGCTGAAGAAGCTAAGACCCTACTTGTTTAGGACTCACTTCCGGGTTCAGATAGAACACAAGCCCCTCAGATGGTTAATGCAGGTGAAGGGTGAGACCCCAAAACTGTTGAGGTCGTCCATCTCCCTACAGGCAATGAACTTTACGGTGGAACAATGGCCTGGTACAGAACACGCCAATGCTGATGGTCTGTCTAGATTCTTCTCCCTTAGTAATGAGAACTCCCATGAGGTTGGGTCATTCTACCCAATTTCACCTGGGGGGATATGTGTTAGACCTGACATCCTTGGCATGGTTTCCCCTTACTTTTTGCCTCAGCTTCCGATATTTTTGACTGTGTGCTGGACTTTGCTTTTGCTGGTTTTGGTACTCTGGGCACTTTATCACTGCTGACCAGTGCTAAAGTCCAAGTGCTCTCTGTGTAATTTGTATTGATGATTGGCTTTTCCATGATTGGCATATTTGGTTTACTTGTAAGTCCTTAATAAAGTGCTTTAGAGGTACACAGGGCCTGTAAATCAAAGGCTACTAGTGGGACTGCAGCACTGATTGTGGTGCCACCCACATGAGTAGCTATGTAAACATATATCTGACTTGTCACTGTAGTGTCTGTGTGTGCAGTTTTAAACTGCCAATGTGACCTGCAAATGCACCCAAGTGCTACGCCCAAACCGTCCCTTTTATTACATGTAAGTCACCTCTAAGGTAGGCCCTAGGCAGCCCCATAGGCCGGGAGCAGTGTATTTAAAGGGTAGGACAGGTACTGGTGTGTTTTACTGATAGTGAAATACTGCCAGATTTGCTTTTTACTATTGCAAGGCCTATCTCTCCTATAGGTTAACACGGAGACTGCCTTTAAATATCTTTTAAGATGACGATATAAAGTCTGGGGTCTCCGTACTCACAATTGAAAAATAAATCTTTTGGTAGAGTTGGATTTTAGATTGTCAGTTTGAAAATGCCACGTTTAGAAAGTATTTTCTTGCTTAACCATTCTCTGCCTGCCAGTGGAATCCACCTCTGGGTCAGACTGACAGCTGGACTGTTTGTGAATTCCCTCTAGACAGTGACACAAAGGGTGCTAGGGGGTGTCCTGCATATCCTGATGAGTCTCCTGGGCTAGAGTGGGGAGGGAGGAGCTGACACCTGCACCTGAAATGTCTGTGCCTGTCCTCACACAATGTAGTCTCTGACCCCCTGTTGTGTGTCTGGGGCCAGGCCTGGGCAAGGCAGGATTTTGTCAACAACAGAGGCTTTCCTTTGAAGTTTGTCTACTTCAAAGGCCAAAATGGGTATAAGTAGTGGACCCAAAACCCCAGAATTTTATAACACTTCTGCATCAAGAGGAACCTCTGCCAAGGAGAAGAGCTGAAGAGGTGGAGGAGGGGTACTCCCCTTTTGCTGTGTCTGCTTTTCTGGGTTGGCCTGCAGTTGCTGCTTCTGCCTTAGAAAGAACAAAGACAGGACTTTCCTGTGTATCCTGATGTGAAGTTTCTCCAAGGGCTTGGATTGAGCTTGCCTCCTGTTAAGAAGACTCAGGGACATCAAAGACTTCACCTACCAGTCACTGGGTTTGTTTGCTGTGGACCCTAACTCACCATGTGGTATTCCAGTTTTGGGGCCTTTAGAGTGAAAGCTGGTTGAAAATCAAGAAAACCCAAGTGCTCTGATGCCATATGATGCCCGGAAGGATGCCACTGCCTGACTCCACGACGCAGCTTGTAACCGAAGCTCTGGTCTCCCCTGGAGTGCGATGACACAAACTGACATCGCAGGCCTGACGCCGCCACACCCCTGCAGACACCATGTGACTTTGTGAGTCCTGAGTGTCATGTCACCGACGTCCATGACACCCCACTACACCACTGCACCTGTAACATGTCTCTGTGAGGTCGCCCCACCACGTCTTGACCTGCCGGACATAGACCCCTCCAGAGCGTAAGGACCTGATGCTTTGCACCGACGCCGTCTCATCTACACTGCTCAGCAGCCTCGGTTACCTGACTCCATGCAACGGCTTGTTCCTCACTTTCAAAAGGTAATGTACCTGGGGTTCCCTGCCACTCCGTGACCGGAGCCATTGGCATCAGATTTGTAGGAAAGTACCATCTTCCTTGGCATGTTACCCCCATGTTTACCTGTATGTCAGTATGTTTTTGCCTGTCTCACTGGGATCCTGCTGATCAGGACCCCAGTGCTCATAGTTGATGGCCTACTGTGTGTGTCTGTATAGGGCTTGCCTGTGTCATTGAGGCTCTGCTAACCAGAACCTCAGTGCTTATGCTCTTGCTGCTTTTAAATTTGTCAGTGTAAGCTTACCAATTTCAATTGCCACACTGGACCCCCCTTATAAGTCCCTAGTATATGGTAGCTACGTACCCAGGGCATTGGGGTTCCAGGAGATCCATATGGGCCACAGCATTTCTTTTGCCACACATAGGGAGCTCAGACAAATCCTTGCACAGGCCTGCCATTGCAGCCTGCATAAAATAACGCACATGTTATTTCACAGCCATTTTCACTGCACTTAAGTAACTTATAAGTCACCTATATGTCTAACCTTCACTTGGTGAAGGTTAGGTGCAAAGTTACTAAGTGTGAGGGCACCCTTGGACCAGCAAAGGTGCCCCCATATAGTTCAGGGCCATTTCCTGGGAATTTGCGAGTGCGCAGACGCCATTACACGTGTGCACTACATATAGGTCAATATCTATATGTAGCTTCACAATAGTAACTCCTAATTTGGACATTTACCATGTCTAAGATCATGGAATTGTCCCCCAATTCCACATCTGGTATTGGGGAGCCAATTCCATGCATCCTGAGGGCTCCACCATGGACCCGCAGTACTGCCAAACCAGCTCTCTGAGGCTTGCATTGCAGCTATAGCTGCCGTCACCTCACAGACAGGGTTCTGACCTCCTGGCATCTGAGCAGCTCAGTCCCAGGAAGGTAGAACAAAGCATTTCCTTTGAGAGCAGGGTGTTACACCCTCTCCCTTTGGAAATAGGTGTTACAGGCTGGGGAGGGGTAGCCTCCCCAGCCTCTGGAAATGCTTTGAAGGGCACAGATGCTGCCCTCCTTGCATAAGCCAGTCTACACCAGTTCAGGGACCCCTTGTCCCCTGCTCTGGCACGAAACTGGACAAAGGAAAGGGGAGTGACCACTCCCCTGTCCATCACCACCCCATGGGTGGTGCCCAAAGCTCCTCCAGTGTGTCCCAGACTTCAGCTGTCTTGCTTTGCAAGGTGTGGGGGCACTCTGGAGGGCTCTGAGTGGCCAGTTCCAGCAGGTGACGTCATAGACCCCTCCTGATAGGTCCTTACCTAATAAGGTAGCCAATCCCCCTCTCAGGGTAATTTAGGGTCCTGTGCTTCCCATGCCACTAGATTCAAGCTAACCTGGCTGATGAGGGGTGAAACCCCGAAACTGGTCCCAGGATGCTTGTTTCCAGTCCAGGGAAAACCTGTCCTGGCAGTTCGGGCTGGACTGTTTCCATGTGGAACAGGGTCAAGACTGATTTGCATATGGCTGGGTCCAAACTGGAATGGCATGGGCAGCAAAAAAACGATGGATTTAGGCCCAGATCTCTGTACTGGGGGTGAATGTTTGACATTGTTCATCATTCCGTCCATCACTTGTTCTTTTTTTCCTGAAAGTAGATATGGCCGGCAATACTTCAATGACCCCTCCTATGGATGGCCCTGCTGAGACTCCTTAGTTGAATCTTATTTACCGGACAATGGTGCATAATCATGAGCAGGCCCAGAAGGAGAGTAGGAAAGCGAAATTGGCAAATAGACAGCTACAACTATCCATCAAAAAAGGGGTTAAATCCTGTCAGGACATTGGCACATGTATTGCTTCCATGGAGACTCGTACTGAGGAGCTGGAGACTGAAGTCAGAGCAACAACAGCTCAGACGGTGGCTCAAGGACAACCGATTTCGGACATCCAATTGAAACTGGAAGACGCTGAAAACCGCCAGCGGCGGAATAATTTGAGAGATCAGGGCATAGCCGAGGGCCTTGAGGGGCAGGATACCAGGGCCTATGTAGCGTCGCTCTTTAAGAAAGCGTTCCCAGATCTTATTGAGTGGAATTGGGAAATAGAGATCCAGAGAGCGCATCGATTTCCGTTAATGAGAAAGAAGCAGACATTGGATACTAGCAGAGAGCAGATTTATCCACAGGCAATTATTGTGTATTTTGGTAATTTTTTACTGAGGCAGGTGGTGTTTGAAAGGGCTCCTCCCAACTCAAAGATGACTGTGGAAGGTGTATCTTTTTTTACCAGGCCAGACTTTGCGCACGACACAGTAGAGAGACGGTGACGACTCAGGCAGATGATTGTTCAGTTTCAGGAGTTGGGGGCGAAAGCCTACTTGTTGAGCCCTGCGCGTGTAAAAGTCATTTATAAAGCGACCACAAGATTTTTTCTTTCAGAAATCAAAGCAGGGGAATATGTACAACAATTGAAAAGTGGCAAAACGTAGGGGTGGGGGAGAGGGGGGGAATAGCTTGTCTCAAAATTAAGCCATCCATATGTAAGCATATACGGCAGTGGTTGGGATAGGCACCTCCTTTCTCCCTTATCTTCATATATTTTTTTCTTTGTGTAGGGTGTAGGTTAGGAGGGTGGTGAGAGGGGCCAGTTGTAAGGTATGAATTTAGGTAGGCGGTTCAGCACTGGTGGGTTGACAGGATTGGCAACTTCCATCTTACGGGCTTAGAAGCCTGGCGATTCCATTTGTAGGGGTATTTAGGGAAAGGTGGGGATGGGGGGGTTCAGGGGTCAGGGTGGCAGGGATAGAGGGGGTAATGGGACACACAGCAGGGAGAGTGGGGATGTCGATCGTCAGCTGTAAGGGGTTCAGGTTGTGGAAGTAGCAAAGCTAAATGGGTCGTTCAGGGTAGCCAGGAGGAACAAAATGCATAAAAATGGGGCAGGAGAGTGAAATAAGCATAGCCACAGTAAATGTCTGTGGGCTCAATAATGGCAAAAAGCCACAGCTGGCAGGGGAGGTTTTCAAGTCTTGGAATGCTGATATTATTTGTATGCAGGAGACACACATCACAGGCACAAAAAAGCAGCTAATAGAGATTTATGGGTGGAAATTAGTGGTATACACACGTCAAAATACAACCACTAGAGGGGTCGCTATATTAACTTAAATCAGATCTCTGGTTATACATAAAAAACTCGCTGACAAGCTAGATAGGCTGGCCCTGCTGGAATGCTCTGTTAGAAGGCTAAGGTTTACTATGTGCTCCATTTATGGGTCAAATATAGACAATCCTGAGATTTTGGAATTACTCAACTTAGAACTTACGGCATGGGCAACGCCGGTCATAATGTGTGGGGATCTCAATATACATTTAGATAACAAAGAACCCATTAAGGAAAAAATGCTATACCTGGGTAGAAAAAGCAAAGGTTTCAGGGTGCTTCAGACATTGGCTGTTAATCATGGTTTGATTGATGCTTGGCAGCAGTGCTGCCTGCAGGATCCAGGGTTCACTTTCTTTTCCGCTCCGCATAAGAAACTAGTTAGGTTAGACTATTTTCTTGTGACAGCATCTTTGCAAGAGAAAATAAGGGTTGACAGATTCCCCAGAATCATAACAGATCATAATCCATTGGTATTGGCTATAGAGATGGGAGAGAGGGCCCGCAAGTTAGACCCTGGACATTTGAGAGGGCATTATTAGCTGATCCAGGTTATATCCCAAAAATTAAGGAATGGATTCCAGAATTTTTTAAGATGAACCAGGGCTCTGCCTCCCGCCAGACAGTATGGGACACATTTAAAGCAGCTGTCAGAGGAGAAACTTTGAGCTATGGAATAAGAAAGGAGAAAATATGCGTGGATCAATTAAAACTAATACAGACAAAGTTGCGGATAGTGGAGCAATGATTAGGGGAGGCGATCCGCTGTGAAGCAGAGACCTCTGACATCTTGTGTGATGTAAATATTATTAAGGCAGAGGCCGCTAAGATTTTTATGGAAAGGGTTGCTGCTAAATTTTTGGTGCATCGGCAGGAATGTTATGAGTATAGTGGGAAAGTTGGGTAACAGTTAGCTTTAAAAATAAGACAGAAGAAGTTTTTGGGGAATATTAAAGACTAATGAATGAGGAGGGGCAGCTGGGCCACAGCGGCCCAGAGATTATAGAAGCTTTTAGACGGTTCTATCAAAAACTGTATAGCCAGGAAGAACAATCACAAGAAGAGGAGGGCTTGGTATTATTATGTCCGGTGAGATATCAGGCCAACTAAGGGAGGAAGATAAGGTAGCTTTGGAAGCGCCTGTGACATTTGAAGAATTAGATACAGCAATTTGCGCTTTTGCAAGTGGCAAGGCGATGGGGGGATCTAATTCCATTAAAATTTTATAAGTTTGTTTTTATGGAGATACGCAACCAGCTGTTTAGCTTATTTATCGAAGTACAGGCCGGGGCCCCCCAACCGACCTCTTGGGGGGAGGCCAAGATCGTAGTTTTTCTGAAAAAGGACAAGGAACCCTGGCTCCCCAGCTCATATCGCCCGATTTCGTTAATTAATAGTGATGCCAAGATTTATACTAAAATACTGGCCAGCCGACTGAGCTCAGTAATTTCTGGTTTAGTATCTCCATGGCAGCATGGTTTTATTCCAGGAAAGAGCACGGCAGATCGCATAAGACGGGTTATTGCGCTACTTGATGCTAGGGCTTCGGCTAAGCCTCCTATGGCAGTAATTCTGCTTGATGCAGAAAAAGCGTTTGATCGGGTCCACTGGCCCTTTCTATGGGCGGTCTTGCGCAAGAATAACATCGGTCTTGGGTTTGTTAAAGCAATTCAGCAGCTCTATCATAAACCAACGGCTACGCTACAAGTTGCCGGGCTGAAGTCAGCTCCAATCAGTATTCAGAGAGGTACTCGGCAAGGCTGTCCGTGCTCACTATTGCTCTTCACTCTATACATTGACCCCTTGATCAGGAAACTGATTAGTAATAATCGGATCACCCCAGTGTCATTGAAAGGGGGGTGCACTAAGATCCTAGCATATGCGGACGATATTGCTGTGGTCACTACCGAACATATGACTGCTATATTGGAAATAGAGCAGGAAGCCCTACAGTTTGGGAAAAGGTCTGGCTATTTTTTTTAACAAAAGCAAATGTAAAATATTGGTGAATGAATGGGTAGACTTTAAGGATGAGCGTGTAAAGACTCAGGTTCAATATTTAGGTGTTAAATTGATAGCAAACCTTGACGAATTAGTTAAAATAAACCTGGCCCCGGTCTTAACTAAGACTAGGAAAGATCTTTTTGCATTAATAATCTACACTTATCACTCATGGGAAGGTGCAATGTGATTAAAATGATGCTTCTACCCAAAGTACTTTATCTTTTTAGAACAATCCCGCTAGAGATTGGGCAAGACTGGTTTAAACGAATGGAAGGACTGGTTAGCAGTTTTATATGGTCCTATACGAAACCACGCCGGGCTTTCCGCTTTATGACGCTTCCAAGAGAGAAAGGGGGGTGGGCACTTCCCAATTTTAAACTATATTATCTGGCACCAGTATTGCAGTATGAGACTTTATGTCATGGATAGATCCAGGCAAGATATTCTCCCTTCGATATATACCTTGACCCTGGGTAAAGAAGCAGATGTAGTTTTTTTGCGGATTTTGGAACCTAGTTATTATAAAAAGGTCAAATTTAAGACAGTCTACTCCGCATTTAAAGTTTGGACTCAGGTCAAACGTAAGACAGGGATAGGATGAGTTTGCTACTATTCCCCTTTGTGGAATACCCCAATGTTCCCATCAATATTTAAAGACCACTTCTGTTTGAGATGGGCTAGAAGTGGCATCCACAAAGTTGGAGACCTTTTCCTTCCTGGCAGCTATTTTAAATCATTTGAAGACTTAAGCGTGTAATTTTCTTTAGATAAAAGAGATTTTTTTAAAATTTCTACAGATCAGGAATTTTCTATCAACTGTTATGACCCAAGGCCTGTGCATAGAGAAGATTAAGTTGATGGAGGTTTTGGGTCATCCCACTAGCTGCGCTATTAAGAATCCGTATCCACTTCTTTTAAATGTAATACAGGATGACTTGGCTTTACTTGTTAAAAAGTGGGAAGGGCGGGTTGGAGCCAAAGAGGCAGAGGTTCATGAATCAAGGGAAATGGGACAGACTGTTTTATTGTCCGCGGGCCCTCAAGCTCAGCATTTTATGGTATTGTACAATCTATATTACAAACCGGCCAAGATTGCAAGCTTGGGGAAGACTGCTGGTATTACCTGCCTGCGATGTGGTAGCCCGAAAGCAGAGCTTCGTCATATGTTTTTTGAGTGTGTAAAATTGTAAAATTTGATAACCGCCATATCTGATATCTTGAATAAAATTTTGAAACAGGCAGTCTATTTGACACCTGAAATGGTTTTGCTGGGGGTTGACCATTCAGTGTGTAAGAATGGAGATAGATATTTCTTGTTCGTAGCAATGTCTGTATTAGCAGCTGTGTAGCATCTTATTGGCAGGATGTAGATCCCCCACGGTTTAATCAATGGTTTTCACGGCTCTTATCTATTTATCATTTGAAAAACAGTCTGTACGAATTAAAAGGTGCCGCAGCTGGGAAAAAGGGTGCCAGAATTTGGGCACCCTTTGCCTCCTGGGTCCTGGGTCCTGAGAATACGCTAGATAAAAAATGAATTTTATATGGGCTCACAAGTGTTATAGATCGTAATAATTGATTATGGAGTTTTTTTCTTTCTGGAGGTATTACAATATTGATGTATTCATGTATTTATGTGACAATCATGTATCCAGCTGTGTGTTCAAATAAAATAAAAAAATAAAATAAAAAAAGGAAACTTGCAGTACTTTACTACTGCTTTTCTGGGCTCTAGGGTGGCATAATTTACTTACCTTTACTGTATTCTTACTCTCCCAGTGATTCTGCATATACTACACTTGTCTAAGGGGGAATTCGTGATTCGCATTCCACTTTCTTAGTATATGGTTTGTGTTGCCCCTAGACCTATTTTCTCCCATTGCATTCTATAGCATTTCCTATTGTTTGCACTGTCCTATGACTAATTACTTGCCTTATTTTGGTGTCTAGTGTATATATTGTGTATAATACCTCCAGAAGGAGTATTGCCTCTAAGATATTTTTGGTACTGTGGCACCCAAATAAACTACCTTTATTTTTGGCAACACTGAGTATTGTCTTTACCTGTGTATAAGTACTGTGTAACTATAAGTGGTATTGCATGAGCTTTGCATGTCTCCTAGTTCAGCCTAAGCTGCTCTGCTATAGTTACCTCTATCAGCCTAAGCTGCTAGATCACTACTACTTCACTAATAAGGGATAACTGGACCTGGTATAAGGTGTAAGTCACCAAGGTACCCACCACAAACCAGGACAGTCTCCTACAATATTATTGAAAACTACTCCGTCACAATGCCGTGATAACACCAAATTGAAGCATTTGTGTTTCTAAGCACTATATTAAAGTTTAATTTTTGAAAATTCATACCATGGCTTGTGTATGTTGGATGTTTGTCATTTTGGTCTTGTTTTAAACAGATGAACATTGGCTATTTTTATAATTTTGTGTTGCGTCCTTTTGTGATGTTTACACTGTGTTACTGTGTGTGATTGAACAAATACTTTACACATTGTCTCTGAGAGAAGCCTGGCTGCTTGTGCCAAGCTACCAATGGGGTGAGCAGGGGTTATCTAAGCTGTGTATCTCCCTTACCCTGGCTAGAGTGAGGGTCCTTGCTTGGACAGAGTGCAAACTGACTGCCGACCAGAGACCCCATTTCTTTCAATTTCCCTTGCACTGCCTTAGCACCGCCATAGCATCATTTTATTTATGCTAAAGTGGCGCGCTAAGGTGGCCTTTACCCTGCGCCAGATTTACAAAATGGCACAATGCATGCCTTGCGCCACATTGGAACACCTTGCTCCACATTTTGCTTGTGCAAGGCATAATGTAGCAAGAGGGGTGTTCTGACACAGGGAGGCCGAGAAAACATGGCACAGTGAGATTTTACTGTGCCATTTTTCCATCATTTTTAACGCCTACTCAAGACAGGCGTTGAAATGACACACCCATTAACATCAATGGGCCTCCCTGGCTTTACTGCACTAGCATCAACATTTTTGATTCTATGCAGCAAAAATTCTGACGCTGTTGTGTTAACAACCACTATGGTGCGCTGTACTGTATATAAAGCACAACCATGGTGTCGTTAGGTGGGGCAAGGGCAATGAAAGAGAAGTGGGTATTGGGACCGATGCACCACTTTCTCATAAATATGCCCCAAAATATATTCACATGTCTCTACTTGACTACTCATCTACCTGATGATAATTTCCCCACCGCTTTTATGTACTGTTAAATTGTTGACATTGTTCTGACTTTACCTTCCTTGTCAAAAAACCTGTCTTTTTTCTTATAGAATTGGATCATATATCAGTCTTTAATTGAGTTAGACTATTTTAAATATCCACAAATAAAGTACAAAACTAATTGAAGATTTTTCACTATTTCATCTAAATCGAGCCATAATCCATTGTTATTTTGCACACCGTGCCACCTCAGTTTGGACCCCGTTATTTACAAATCAATCTTAACCCTTTTTCAACTGAAACAGTCCCGCCCAAAATGCCAAGCCCAGGTCCTCCCTGAACAAAAACACAAACAACCCACGACATGGGGATGATGGTAGATTCACTTTTGTTACAGGTTGTGAGTGATTTATCAAAATTATCCTGTTAACTTCTAGGGGGTGCTCTTTGTAGGAAGGGAGCCTTCAAATGATTCATACCATCCTGCAGTCTCACAGGAAGTATCTTTGTTTTGCAGTGGAAACAGGTTACTTCAGTTCATCACATTGCCCTTCTACCTCACATTACCTCATCAGGTCTTAATGAAGTTCCTGGTGATAGTTGTGTCCCACCTCTGCAGGCCAGTGATTCACATCTTCCTGTAACTCCACAAGAAGCTGTTGAAGGTGGGGGTCACCTCATCTAGTCTTGACCACCTGTTGAAAACAATAGTCCAAGAATAGTCTTAAACCTTCACAGAGGTTGCACTTTATGGATGTTGTGTTGGCACAGGTGCCCCAAAAGGCTTTCCATCTTTGCAGTGAGTCCAAGACATATAGGTCTGATTCTGCCCTGCTGTTCCAGCTTTAACAGTTCTGAGATGGTTTTTCCTTCTGGAAGTTTGCATCCTGCTGCTGCTTTACAATAATTATGTCAGAGATTTCAATGGAACCTGGGTTGCTCAGCATTGAGGATAAAAGAATCTGTTTCCCCTACAAGGCAGCTCCAGATGTGGATGGTGGATGCCAATCTGATGGGCACTGGGTCATTTTCCTTCGGCCTGTCAGTTTATTGCGGTGACGGATGTCATGTTTCAACTTGTGTGGTCACATGGTGTGGTCACCTGAACAATATGGAAACATGGGGCCTTTTGTCTCTGTTGGAGCTGCACTAACATTTAACCTTTTAGATCTGTGTGTGTTCTGTCTCTCTCAAGGCCTTCCTGCCTACCCTCAAGGGCAGGTTGATTGAGGCGCTAACGGATACACAACACTCATGTGTCCTTGTACCTTTTAACAACATGGATTCATTCTCATGGGCTGTAAGAAAATGCTTTTTGATTACCTACGGGCAAAAATGTCTATTCTCTTGTTTTTTGTAGATCTTTGAAAAAACAAGGCTTCGTTGTGGGCACTACAAAGGGGTAGTTGAATATTCAGTTAATTTATTATGATGCATTTCATATAAGGGTTTTCACACCTTTCCCCCTTTTCATTTGTTATGCCTTTGCAGGATTTAAATTTGGTCTTAACTTTTCTAATATGTCCTTCTTCTTAGCACTTTCACTGCTGTGCTTTGAGCCTCTAGAACTGAAAGCTGTTTCTCTTTGTGCATTGCATCAGCGAGCTGCGGGCCTAGCCAGTTAATTCCTCATGTACTATCTTATGAACTCACAATCTGGTGCTTTAGGATCCTGAATTATTTCTTTTGAAAGTGGTGCCATCTTTCCATGAGGGAGTAGTTCACTGTTCTTTTTGTGTTAATTTCTCCACCCCTTAGCACTACACCAATTCACAGGTCAACAAGAAGGGCCAATTTGGCCATCGATCCCACAGTACTTCTGGCATAAGTTCACTTATTAGACCCACCTACATGGGGGAGGGAATTACTTTGGTAATAATTTACAAGGTACAGTTAAACATATACATTTAAATTTGTTGTTCTTGTTCCACATTGTAGAGTGTGAAACTGACATCTGTATGGGGTGGCACCTATGTACAGCTCTGTCATTATAACAGTCGCAGAATGAAATGGTGATAGAGGCAGATGACCCTATCTATCTGCACACAGGAGCTAAAGCAGGAGCTTCTTGATCCAGTCCTTTGCCTGGGGAGATGCACAAGGTGAGGAATCTGCAGTTAGAGTGTCCACCACAAAGAGCATTACTGAAGGTAAGTAATTTACTTGACAAAAAGTGCTAACTGATTCACAGGGGAATGTGGGCTACACTCATTCCTGTTGCTTATGAAAGTGCTGCTCCTTACAGTGAATTTGGAAAGATCCTTGTGAGAGTTCCATACAGTATTAATTTCATATAAGATTTGTAAAACATAGGAGAGATGTGGGAAGTATTAAGTGGTTTCTTCTAAAGGTAATCAACCCAAGACAAACTCAAGTCTGACTCAGAGCAGTTGAAGTTGTTCTGCGATCTCAATATCTGGTATTGTAATAAGGACAAATTCTAAATGGACAGAAAAAGCAGTATATAATTGTTAAAAATATGATCTCCAGTTGGCAGGAGTGTGCACCCACTCCAAGTAGGGGCCACCAATCTGGTCAGAATAAGTCAGATACACACTTAAAGATATCCAGAGAAGTCAGACTTATCTAAAGAGACAATGTGCAAAGTATTTGTGCAAAACGCACACACAGCAACACAATGAAAACACCACAAAAAAACTCTAGACAGGTGTAGATAAATAGAGTTCTATCGCTTACGAGCAATAAGCGCCAATGAGGGTTATCTGGTAGCACTAGACCTGGACAAAATCAACCGTTCAGGCCAACCACAATATACTGCAGGCCCTTGATTCAATCGGGTAGTTCAGGTGCCACAGCCAGAGAGGTGAAACACACTGTGATGACCTTTGCCTTGAGATACAGACCCAAAAAATACACAAACTAAGCCCTTTTAGGATCTGTATTATATTAACTCAGATTGTTTCTGGTCTGGTGACTTCCTGTCATTTTCTGTCCTGAAGAAGACCCCGGACAGTTAATTCCAATTGGGGTTGAAATGTCAACTAATATATATAGTGGCAAACAAAGAGTGGTTAGTTGATTTGATTGACCATGTAGCTGTTGCCACGGCCATTCGGAGTGAAGCTGGTGGTGAGGTCCCAGGGCCAGATGGATTTCCAGTAGATTTATTTAAAAATAATGTGGAGTTCTGGGCCCCCCTCCCTACTAATGTCTTAAGGGTAGCAGCCAAGGGCAGCCTATTGGATTCTTAAAGAGGCGCCATCATAGTTCCCATATTTATAAAGGATGATCAAAATTTGCCCACATGTTATTGCCCAATCTCATTATTAGACTTTACAGTAAAGATTCCTGGGCAAGTAATCTTAGGCAAACTGGAGGATTGGGCAGAGAGGCCACTTCCTTTTTTTCACCTCTCCAATATTGTTTTAGACCTGACCTAAGGACTGTGGAGCAGGCTCTGAACTTAACCCTCATTTGGGGAAAATATGTCAAGGCCAGGAAAGGAGCCCTCCACATGGCATTTATGGACCTCTCCTAGGCTTTTGACCTTGTGGACAGGGACATTTTGTGGGAGCTAATGGGTCAGGCGAGCATTGACCAGTCCTGATTGGACCTAGTAAAGCACCTGAATCAGACGCATAGTCTGTTATTCTTATTATGGGGATTGCACTAAACCAATCAGAGTTGCCAGAGATGTAAGGCAGTGATGCATTTTAGCTCCCTTTTTGTTTTTATTGTATAATAAATCCTTAAGTATTTTTTTTTTAGAGGCGTACAGCAAGATGTCCCCCAAGTGGGCCCAAAAAAAGGCAGCCCCAGTACTTTTACATGAAGACAATGCCGTCCTTTTAGCTCTGACAGCAAATGGTCCCCATAGTCTTTTAAAAGGTTGAAATGATTTTATGATAACATTAAAACTTAAGGTCAACCAGCAAAAGTCATTTGTAATGACCTGTGGGCCTCAAAGCACCAAATCTCGAAGTTTTAGTATCAGGAAGATCCTAATCGAGAAAGTCCCACATTTCAATTATTTAGGCATTTTGTTCGATGTGAGTAGGTCATGGGAGAGGTTAATCAAACAAAGAGCACAAATGATTAGGGCAGCATGTGATATGATATTTAGAATTGCAAAAAGGATTGGTCTTAAGCCAGTAACAGAGATGATCCAGCTTTATAGACGTAAATGTTTCCCCATTGGAGTATATGGGGAAGGAGAGTGGGGATGTGCTTTGCCAGCAAAGTTGAAGATAATAATAAGTAAACTCTTGTCTTGATTACGTTTGTTTCCCCAAACTACCACAAGTTATATTGCACATCTTGAACTTGGATTGGGGTACTTAGAGGACTTTGTGCGCACCCCTCCCCTGTTATTGTGTTTGACAGTATGGAGTTCCCCAGTGGCTGGATTTTCTTGAGAAGTCATAAAAGAATGTTTGACCTTAGTCAATATGCAATCTATCCCATGGTTGAGTTGAATCAAGAACGCTTTTCACAGCCTAGGTTTTAGCACTTTGTTCGACTCTCCTGAAGTAACACCCCGTGATGCAAAAGATAGAGTGAAAAGGGCTTTCATTTCATGTTGGGAAGAGGGTCGCATTGTAAGGTCTCTCGGTATGCAGTCTATTGTTAATTATAATCAAATCTATAATGAGCCCATGACAAACTCTTACTTAACTTGGCTTTCTAACCCTCAGCATATATTTTATTGGACAAGCCTAACATTAAATTTGGTTCATCATTTTGTTGCCGTTTCCTGTTGCTGATTCTAGCATTGACCTCTCCTTATGTTGTCCATATGATGCTACTTCCTAACAATCAACAGAGCATTTTCTGTTATTTGGTGAATTGTATTGCTCATTCAGAGTTCAGTTCTTGCACCCCATTTTGCTGCACAAGCACTTTACGGTATATCAAGTTGGTCTTAGATACCTGCATTCTTTAGCTACACTGGAAAATTGTTTTTCTGTACTTATTTGCTGTGATTAAACTAAGGACATTTTATGCTCTTTAATCAATGGCTGCAGTGCAGGCATTTTAATGTTTTTTTAAAGCAATCAATTATTGTTTTTTGTGTCCGTTATTAATGTGAAGATTGTATTTATTATTATTGTGCTTTTATGGTCAAAAAAATATAATAGAATTAAGATTGATTTGATTTCACCAGAATATAGGGTAAATCTGGACACTCACATCACTTGGAAATGTATTTTATGGTTTTCGGGAAGTTCCACTAATGGGCTTGACCTTCCCTTTGTACATATATGCCCTCATTACAACATTGGTGGTAAAAGTCACTTACCGCCGTGCAGAAGACCGCCAAAACACCGCCGCGGCCGTGGAATTCCGCCACAGCTATTATGACCCACATCTCGGAATCCGCCGAAATTCAGACACTGACACAAGACCGCCACACCAAAGGTCAGTGATAAACTGGCGAAAACAAAACCTCCACCGTCACGCCAACAGAAACACACCCATGCTATCACGACACACGAATCCACGTAGCGGTCTTTCAACCGCAGTATTCCATTGGCGGTACACACCGCCGCACTCAAAATACACACACATCTCCAAAACACCGCCACATTGGACAATTCCAAATACACACACCTGATACACATACAAACACCACTCCCACACACCAAACACAATATAAAACACACACCCACATCACCCACAAACCCCTACGACAAAAAATTAGAGACGAAGTCCAGATAGACAGAGAGCACAGCAACTGAGAACCCCACCACACAGAGGCACACAACACCATCATCCATACAACATTACACGCACAATATACCACACACCACTACACATCACCACACACATCAACACTTACACCACCCCACACATCACCCACACCACCTCATGTCACGCCAAAGACACCCCAGGTTTTCCGAGGAGGAGCTCAGGGTCATGGTGGAGGAAATCCTATGGTTAGAGCCACAGCTATTTGGCTCACAGGTGCAGCACACATCCATAGCCAGGAAGATGGAGCTATGGCAAAAAATCGTGGACAGGGTCAACGCTGTGGGACAGCATCCAAGAAATCAGGAGGACATCAGGAAGAGGTGGAACGACCTACGGGGGAAGGTGCGTTCAGTAGTATCCAGGCACAACATAGCGGTACAGCGGACTGGCGGCGGACCCCCACCTCCTCCCCCACAACTAACAACATGGGAGGAGCAAGTCTTGACCATCATGCATCCAGAGGGCCTCGGAAGAGTCGGTGGAAGAATGGACACTGGTAAGTTAAATCTCAGCTATTATATCCCCCACCTTACCTGCATGCCATAACACACCCACACCCTCACCCCTCCCCTATCACTCCAACTCCTCACTAATGTACTCATAACACAAACCGCCCATCCCAACGCCAAGCCCCACATGCAAAAACAAAGCATGGTCAGTCCTCACTAAAGCATGCTCACTGCACATACCCATAACAACCCCCTAACCATCATCACACAAACCCACACACAGGAATGCTTGCACTGGGGTACACAAACACCCACCCATTGCACACCATTACTCACACACATGCACTAAACATGCTCTTATATCCCTGCAGGACCACTACGGAACGTCACCACACCGGAGGGTCCAGACATCTCCACTCCACCCACAGAAGAGACCCACAGTGATGACAGCAGCTCTGCCCTACTGGATCCTGATGACCAGCCCGGACCATCGTGGGCCTCGGGACAGTTGGTTCCCCTTGCACAGGCACAGCCCAACACTGACCTTCCACCCTCTGGTAACACCAGCACAGCACCCACCCAGCGGGCCCATACCTCCGTACCCAGGACACGTCAATCAGCGGTGTGTCCACCACTACAGGGAACCCAGGATAACTCACCACCCCAACAACAACAGGGACCTGGGGGCAGTGGTAGTGGGCACAGGGTCCAGGGGACGGAGGCACAGGAACACAGGGGAACTGGGAGGGCTGCTGTGCGACAGGGGGCGGACAGGCCAAGGGAACCCACCATCCACGAGGCCCTCTCCTCCATCATGGGAGCATACCACCACTCCCAGGAGACGATGGCCACGGTCCTGGCCAAGTTTCAGGAGACCCAGCGCCTACAGGACGAACTGTATTTGGGGTTCAGGGAGGAGCTCAGAACCATCAGCTCCGCCCTGGGCACCATTGTAGGGGTGCTGAAGGACATACAAAAGACCATGAGGGACACCGTGGCACTCCAAGGGGCCCCTGACACTAGCATGGACGATGAACTGCCCACCAACTCCGCCGGCACTAGTGGACAGGACGCCCGCCACAGGACCACCACACCAGCACCCCACCCCCTGCAGACGGACAACCACCCCGCAGGGGGTCACTGAGATCCAGGAACAGGACAGAGCAAGATGGCAAGACCCCCGCCAGGAAATGAGAACACCCTGATTGTCCTCCCACTGTCTCACTTTGTTACCTTGTCCAGATTGGAACTGCCCCATCTCCACTTCCTATGCCCATATGGGCAGTGCACCTGTGTGACTAATGGACTGGACTCTGCCATGGACATTCCTCCACCGTCCCCCATCACCATATCACTACCGCCCTCCATTTTTGAGCACTGAAATAAACACCCTTGAACCACAAAACAATCTGGAGTCAGTCTGTGATTTGGTAAATATGTATAATCAATGACAGTGTCAACATGCTTTCCAATTTTATAGCCAACATACCTATGTCACACATCACAAGTCCTTGAAGGATGCAAGCAGATGACACACGCTGCTAACCACACCTGTGAAACCGTAATGGAAAGGTACAACTCAGTGACCAAATACTGCTATGAACTGACAGACAGGATAGAGGTAGAAGTGTGAAAGTGAATGTAATGGTAAAAAGAAAACTGTTCTCACCTGTGTGTCACTGGAAATATTGCCGTATGACTGACTCCCTGTTGTCTATGTCTTCTTCCTCAGCGTCCTCCTCATCACTGTCCACAGGCTCCACAGCTGCCACAACACGGCCATCTGGACCATCCTCCTGCAGAAAAGGCACCTGGCATCGCAAAGCAAGATTGTGAAGCATTGAGCAGGCGATGATGATCTGGCACACCTTCCTTGGTGAGTACAATAGGGCACCACCTGTCATATGCAGGCACTTGAACCTGGCCTTCAGCGTAGCGTTCCTCTGCCCTGGTCCTGAGATTCCTCACTGGGGTCAATAGCCAGGACAGGTTGGGGTAACCAGAGTCGCCCAATAGCCACACCTGGTGCCTCTGGAGTTGACCCATCATATAAGGGATGCTGCTATTGCGCAGGATGTAGGCGTCATGCACTGAGCCAGGGAACATAGCATTTACCTGGGAGATGTACTGGTCTGCCAAACATACCATCTGTACATTCATGGAATGATAACTCTTCCTGTTCCTGTACACCTGTTCACTCCTGTGGGGGGGGACCAGAGCTACATGGGTGCCATCAATAGCACCTATGATGTTGGGGATATGTCCAAGGGCTTAGAAGTCACCTTTCACTGTTGGCAAATCCTCCACCTGAGGGAAAACGATGTAGCTCCTTACGTGTTTCAGCAGGGCAGACAACACTCTGGACAACACGTTGGAAAACATAGGCTGGGACATCCCTGATGCCATGGCCACTGTTGTCCGAAACGATCCACTTGCAAGGAAATGGAGCACTGACAGTACCTGCACTTGAGGGGGGATTCCTGTGGGATGGCGGATTGGTGACATCAGGTCTGGCTCCAACTGGGTACATAGTTCCTGGATAGTGGCACGGTCAAACCTGTAGGTGATGAGTAACTGTCGCTCCTCCATTGTCAACAGGTCCACCAGCGGTCGGTACACCGGAGGATTCCGCCATCTTCTCAAATGTCCAAGCTGACGGTGCCTAGGAAGGACAACAGCGACCACAGAGTCAACAAAATCCCAGGTATGTATCCACAGATACACAGAACATGGCACCAAAGACAATAATTCTTCCTGTATGTGTGTCGAGTGTAGGCCCAGGTATGTGTGACGCAGTTGCAAATTAAGCCATGTGGACCCCTGAAATGGCGGCTGCCTGACCTCTAAACTGGGACAGTGGGATGTGAGTTAACTGCGTTGGCGTTGTACACTGTTGCGGTAGGCGGTCCTAGACCACGGCTCAATGCTGCATTGGTTAACATTGGACCCTATGGGTCCCAGGAGCCAATGATGAAGTGCGCTGGTGGTGATGATACGCACCGCCGCGGACTTCACCGCTGCGGACGTGACCGCCATTTTCTATCTGTTCAATCACTTGATACCTTATCTTCGACAGGAGAGGACCTACACTGCAAGTGCTGCTGTGACCTCGGTCTGGAAGAGACAATGGCTGCTGCGTCTGGGGAAAGGGCCCCTGCCTTCACTGCTCAGGAGTTGGAAAAGCTTGTGGACGGGGTCCTCCCACAGTACACGCTACTCTACGGTCCTCCAGACCAACAGGTAAGTACACAGGGAGCACGTTGTATGGGCTATGCCTGGGTGGAGAGGGCTGGTTGTAAGAGGGAAGGGGGCAGAGTGCAGTGAACATGAAGGACTGTGAATGCATGTGCCACATGGCAAGGGCAGGGATGGGGGCCACTCACTTCAGCGGTGCTCTTACTAATGACTTCTCTTCTTCCCCTGTGCATGTCATGTAGGTCAGCGCCACCAGAAGAAGGACATTTGGCGTGCCATCGCCAAGGACGTCCGGACCCTGGTGGTCCACCAGAGACGGGGCACCCACTGCCGGAAAAGATGGGAGGACATTCGCCGCTGGAGCAAGAAGATGGCAGAGGCTCAGCTGGGGATTCCCTCCCAACGTGGGAGGGGTGCCCGTCGCCCCATGACCCCCCTGATGTTCCGGATCCTGGCGGTGGCCTACCCTGAGTTGAATGAGCGCTTGAGGGCATCACAGCAGACACAAGGGGGTGAGTACACAATCATTCTGGGGACCTTGCGCGCAGTTGAGGGGTCTAGGTGTGGGAGGAGGGCTGTGGGTTTCCCTAGGCCAGGGCGACTTCCATAGGCTAGGCCCCTCCGAAATGCAGGCCATGTGGCACTCCACCCCACCGCAGTAGAGTGCCAATGACAGGTATACATGTCACTGTGGCATCCATGTGTGCAGATGTCCACCATAGCGATGTAGGCCATATCCCAGGAATTGCATCTGTAGAGGTCAGGAGCACGGCGTAGTGCAGGGGGCTGCTGTGTCTGTATTGTCCGCCAACGGTAGCGGTATGCCATGCACTCAACCTGTCTTTCTTCTGTCGTCGTCGTCCCTTTTTCTGCTCTCCCTGTTCTTTTGTGCATCAGCATCATCAGGCGGAGGTACAGTGGCACCGGAGCACGAGGGAGCTGCATCCCACATTGCCATGGAGGGCCACACCACGGACTCAGAATGCACCAGTGGGACGGAGGGCGAGGGGAGCTTCACGTCGGGCACCGGATCATCAACCAGCGACACGGACTCGTCCACCGATGGGAGCTCCCTTGTGGTGGCGGCACCATCTGTGCCCCACACTTCTACAGGTACAGCCGCCACCTCCCCTACCAGCACCGCCCTCCCAGCAGCCCCTCAGCGTTTGCCCTGTGCCCGCTCACCCAGGAGGGTGGGCATCACCTTCGCCCCAGGCACCTCAGGCCCTGTCCCTGTCACCCCTGCTGCTCTCAATGAGGAGGCCATTGACCTCCTCAGGTCACTCACTGTTGGGCAGTCTACCATTGTGAATGCCATCCAGGCTGTAGAAAGGGAGTTGCAACACGGTAATGCATTCCTGGAGGGCATTCATTCTGGTCAGGCTGCCCTTCATCGAACCCTGCAATCTTTGGCCTCAGCACTGATGGCAGCCATTGTCCCTGTGTCTAGCCTCCCTCCTTCAACTTCCTCCACCCAGACCCAGTCCCCTGTACCCCAGCCTATCCCAAGCACACCAACAGACAAGCATGCACACACCTCAACACACCAAAGTAGCTCAGGCAAACATAGGCACCACACATCCCACAGGCACTCACACAAGCATCAGACACATACAGATACAGCAACAGCCACTGCCTCCACTGTGTCCCCCTCCTCATCGTCTCCCTCCTCCCTCCCAGTGTCGTCTACACTCTCACCTGCATGCACTACATCTACAGGCACTAGGACTCGCACCAGAACACCTAGCACCACACCCCACTCACCTGCACTCACCACCCCCACTCCCATTTACACGTCCCCTGTGTCCTCTCCCAGTGTGTCTGTGACGCCCCCTTCCAAAGTACCCAAACGTGGGCACCCACACACCCAACATCCATCCACCTCATGACAGCCTCCAGTACCTGCACCTGCACCTAAAAACACCTAAAGTGACACCTCCTACAACCACCTCCTTTTCCTCCACTCCCAGACCCTCTCCAGCGACTCATCCCAGTGTTCGTCATAAACTCTCCCTCAGCAACGTTGACCTCTTTGCCCCCATCCCCACAACTCCATTTCATAAGTCCCGTAGTAGCACCTCAGCCAAAAAGACTCCAGTACCAGTGGTGCGTGTTACAGGTGTGTGGAGTGCACCGGCCACCAGGGCAGGCAGTGTGACACGGAGCCAAAGCACTGCCAGTCCACCTCCCGTAAAGCATCTCAAGTTGGAAAGTGGCCGACAGGACAGGGTGAAGACTCCGGGCGGCAAAACTGCTCACAAGGGTCCCAGGGGGATTGCAGAGTCAGCTGTGACTCCTCCAAAGGTGGTGAAGGGCCAGAGGAATTCTGCACAGTCTGGTGAGAACAGCACGGCGGAGAAGGGCGCCATCCTCCCCGGCGGCCGGGACACCACCGCCAGCACTGTCGTCACTGGTCAGGAGAGTACCGCCAGAGTCATTGCCCAGGAGGGCACGAGTATCGTCACTGGTCAGGAGACCACCGCCAGAGTCATTGCCACAGCCCCACTGGAAAATGAGGGACCGTCAAGCCACACACCAATGCACAGGTCAGAGCCCACCATGGCAAAGCCCCGCTGAACAAGGGAATCACCGCCATGGTGAAGACCGCTGAACAGGGCAGAGCACCGCTGAACAGGGCAGAGTCCGCTGAACAGATCAGAGACCACCATGGCAAAGCACCGCTGAACAAGGGAATCACCGCCATGGTGAAGACCACTGAACAGGGCGCAGCACCGCTGAACAGGGCAGAGAACCGCTGAACAGATCAGAGACCGCCATGGCAAAGCACCACTGAACAAGGAAACACCGCCACATCAAGCATCGTTATCCCATGTACAGCTGGGACTGTGATGGTACAGGAACCGTCACGGGGAGCTAAATGCAGTGTGGGCACCATTCCCCCTCCAGAACCAGTGGAGACTGTTATCCACTTGAGAGACTGTGGCTTTGCACTCCCCAGGATTGTTCAGTGGGCAAGCCACCCACTGTAGAGACTTGAGAGACTGTGGCTTTGCATTCCCCAGGATTGTTCAGTGGGCAAGCCACCCACTGTAGAGACTTGAAAGACTGTGGCTTAGCACTCCCCAGGATTGTTCAGTTGGCAACCCACCCACTGTAGAGACTGGAGAGACTGTGGCTTTGCACTCCCCAGGATTGTTCAGTGGGCAAGCCACCCACTGTAGAGACTTGAGAGACTGTGGCTTTGCACTCCCCAGGATTGTTCAGTGGGCAAGCCACCCACTGTAGAGACTTGAGAGACTGCGACTTTGCACTACCCAGGATACATCAATGGGCATGGAGCCCCGACGTGGATCTGGCGTGGTGCTGAAATCTGGCTGAGGTGCCCCCCCCCTTCCCTTCCCCCTGAGGTGCCTGTTGTATTTCGATCTGATGCCCCAGCAGTGTTCTCTGCGTTTGTGGACAGGTATCTATTGTGGGCCTTGCCCATGCATTTTTGGACCAGTGGTGCACGGACATTGATATGTGCATACCTGCACTGCTTCTCGTAATGTATATACTTTTGAATGTGTATATATATCTCTATATATTTGGCAACTGTATTTTGATACATTACAATTTATCGACTGATTTCTTTTGGTCTTTGCATTCTTCCGGGGGGGTTGTGGGTTGTTACTGTGATGTTTTGACATGCATAGCTGTGTGTGTTATAATGTGCGAGGGTGGGGGTGGGGGTGTTTTGTGTGTGTCGCCCTGACTTTTGCCTTCCCCCTCCCATATGTCATAGATGCAGTACTCACCGTTGTCTTCGCCGCCGCCGTTGCTGGTGTTCATAAATGAGCAGGAAGACAAGGGCAGGTAGGATTTGTAATTCCGGCTCCATGGTGTCCTCCTTCCTCGTGGAGTGTGTAGAAGGTGAGCGTTTTGCCATTGCAAAAGCTGTTTCCGCCGTGTTTTTATCCACGGTGAATCCGCCCCGGAAAAGGTGGCGGATTGGCGGGTTGTGATACTGTGGGCGGTAGATTGTGTTCCGCCTGTCTGTTGGCGGTGACCGCCGCGCTGCTTGTCTGTACCGCCGTGGCGGTCGGAGTGTTAAAGTGGCTGTCTATGTTGGCGGTTTCCGCCACGGTCAAGCACTGTTGTGTTTTGACAGATCAGTCTCTGCATAGACATATATCTACACATAACCTGAAACCCTTATGTTTTCAAAAATATATATTTGTTCAAAGCATTTAAAGTTGTGTCTATTTGCAATGCTTGACAATATTGCATTGTTTTTTGCCTAAATGTTTGTGAATCCCATAACCACACAAATAGCATTTATTCAACTATTTTCCTGATGGAACACTTGTTTATTTTTAATTGTATCACCCTTGTTCTTTTGGATTACCGGGTGCCACATTTTTTGATCATGGCCCGGGACAAGAGCCACGCAGGCCTGGTGAACAGAGTACCTTGATCATGGTCGCATCAGCGAGGTGCAGGGTGCAGACGAGCGATGAGTCGAGCAATGCATGGATGTCGGGCCTGCAGTAGAGATGATGCATTGATTTTCTTCAGGCAGTGGTGTTGATGCATTGGTTCCAAAGACGAAGCACCAAGCTAAGATACTTTGGTTCCAAAGTGCGATGCACCAGGTTTCTCTGCACAGTCGAGGGAATGCTTCGATCTCTCCAATGTGCTACAATGGGAAATTCTGAGCATCAGGCTCTCTAGACGATGCATTGGTTCTGAGAGTGATGCACTGGTTTCACTCCCACGACAGGGTCGATGCTCCGGTTCTGCTCCAAGCAGACTGGAGAAGCATCAGTTTCTCTGATGCAAGTATCTGGATCCACTTCCAGTGGAGCAGGCACAGCAGAAGCGGTACAGACTTTGATATCCCTGAGTCTCAAACAGGAGACAAGCCATTAAGGCCTTGGAGATCACTGCAGTTACAAGGCAGAGTTCAGCTCTCCCTCAGCAGGGTCAGAGAGGAGCAGGTAGTAGGGCGGCACAGCAGAAAAGCAGTCCTTCTATGTCGGCAGTTCGTTAGAGTAATAGTCCTTGATGCCACACAGCAGTTCTACAGACAGAGTCCAGATGTAGGTCCAGAAGTGTTTGGTTTATTGGGTTCAGATATCCAATACTTATACCCAAATGTTCCTTTGTAGTGGGAGCAACTACAAAGAAGGGCCTTTGAGGTACACAAGTCCTCTCTTCCTCAGTCCTGGCTCAGACGATCAGTAGGGAGTAATCAGGCCTTTGTGTGGGGACAGGCACTGCCTATACAGGAGTAAGTGTCATCCCATCCCTGCCAAGGAAGAGCCATCAGAATGCAGATGAATGCAGATTAGCACTCTGGGACACCTAACCTTCCTCTGTTTGTGGATGTCTAGAGGAAATACACAAAATTTTGCTGTCACCCACCCCTGACTTGCATTGAAGACAGGCTGGAGGCACACAGAGCTCCGCATTCACTGTAAGTGTCAGGCTGCTGAAAGTTGTCCCTCCAGCTCCCCCAAATAAATACTATACGTGTTTTTTAAAACGCATACATTACTTAATTGACTAGCCAGCTCCCGGTTCCCGCTGAGTGGCCACATGCACATCCTAAATGTTTTTGACATCCTCCCTAGGCCTGGCAGGGCCTAGGCAATTCCTTAATCATAACCTTGAATCGAGTGATATTACCATATCCTCAGTGTGACCAGCTGGCACACTCTTTAGTCCAATTAGGACCTTACCTCCTTGATTACTGCAATATTGGAATTTTTATCTCCCGGATGCGCTGTTTGGATACGATTGACCCTATTATCTTTGATGGTCTAGGACTCCTTCCAGAGAGCGATTGATCATTTATGTGCAAAATGTGTCCTGATGATGACCTGAACTAATGAAGGTTGAAACGTCGTCGACACCAATCAGCAGATTAATGGCTTCTGACCAATAACATGATTCAAATGATTTTTCTGATCTCCATTTTCATGTTTCATATTAGACTAAATTAATGCCCCCTTGCTGTTAATTTTCATTTGCATTACATGTTCTCACATGCGCTGTTCACGATTTTATCCATGAGCACTATGGCCCTCATTATAACATTGGCGGTAAATACCGCCTACCGCCGCGGTGATGGCCGCCAACATACCGACACGGCGGCTACCATCCATCCACCATAATTTGAGCACTGTCTGACTTCCGCAACAATAAGGGTGGAAATCCGGCAGTGTTTATAGTGGAGGAAGGTGGTAACCTGGCGCTGATAACACCAGCACCACCACACCAGTAGAACACCGCCAGCCATATTAGGACCAGTAATACGGCCTGGCCGTATTCTTCTGTTGGGGCGCTTCTGGCTGTAGCAGTGCCCCTTCCCGTTCCCTGCCTGACGACCTCCTCGCTCAAGGTAAGTCGGGTGTCTGACAGGGGAGGAGGGTGCGAGGGTGGAGTGTGCTGTGTGTGTGTGTGTGTGTGTGTCTGAGTGTGTGCATGAATGTGTGAGTGTGTGTGTGAATGCCTCTGTGTGTGTTGTGTTGTTTGCATGGTTTTATGTGTGTGAGTGAATGCATGTAAGAATGGTGAAGTGAGTGCGTGTCCGCATGTCAGTGTGATTGTGTGTAAGAATGTGTGTAAGTTTGTCTGGAAATATGCGTGCATGAATGAGTGTATGTCAGTGTATGCATGAATGTGTGCATGCCAGTGTAAGTGAATGGATGTATGCGTGGTGCCTGTGGGTGTCTGTGTGCGTGTATGCAGGGAAGGAGGGTGTGGTGGTGAGGGCTGCTGTGAGTGTAGTGGGGGTTGGGGGAGTGGGGTGATGTGCGTGTATGGCTGTGGGGGTGGGGTCAGTTGTGTGGTCTATTCCTATCTGCGGGTGTGTGTGTGTATAGGGTGGGGGGTGAGTGAGTGGATCGGAGGTGATGCTGGGGTGAGTGAGTGGATCAGAGGGGGGTGGAGGGGTTAGTTTGTATATTAGGTAGGTGGGGGTGAGTTTGGATGGAGGGGGTGGGGGGCGTCAGTTGAGTGTTGCGGGTGGCGGAGCCACCTACCGGTTAGGGGGAAGGAATTCCCTGTCATCGGTAGGGCCTACCGCCCTGGTTTTCGTAGCATTGCTAACACCACGAAAACCATGGTGGTAGGTCGGCTCATAATGCCATGGGTGGTCCTATGCCAGCCGCCGGGCTGGAGATAGACATCTCCGACCCGGTGGCTCATACCGCCATGGCAGTGTGAGTGGAGAGTGGTGGGTTGGCTGCAGCTAACCCACCAATCTCACAATGTGGCGGTATGTACAGCCAGCCTGTTGGTGGAAATACCGGCCCATTAACCCTAGCGGTCAGAAGACCGCCCGGGACATAATGAGGGCCTATGTGTCCACCATCTATTCACTGCACATTACCAAAATATTTTTTATTTCTGTCTACCTGTTTTTTCCTTGTATATACCTCCTTTCATAATTATTACCTGTTGAGAGATTGTCGCTTAGAACTACAGTTATCATTTTCTAAAAGTGGCATTTCTAAAATAGTAATGTGAAATCCAACTTTACCAGTAAAGAGGGTTTATCATTACCGTTCCAAAGATATGAAACATAGCACAGCTACTCCTTTCTAATCAGGAATTACAGCGTAAAAGAATATTAAGGAATTCCTAAAGCTAGGCTATGAGAGGACTGGGCCTTACAGTAGTGAAAAACGACTTTGGGAGTTTTTCACTACCAGGACATGTAAAACCTAAAAGTACATGTCCTGTATTTTACTGACATAGGAACCTGCCCTACGAGCTACCTAGGGTCTACCTTAGGTGACATATGTAGTAAAAGGGGTGTTTAAGGTTTGACAAGAGGTTTTAAATGCCAAGCCAAGGTGTCAGTAAAACTGCACACATGGGTTCTGCTATTCCAGGCCTAAGACATGTTTAAAGGGCTACTAAAGAGACTGACACAATCTGTGCATTGAATTTACAGGCCCTGGGTGTAGGGTATACCATTTAACAAGGGACGAACAAGTAAATTAAATATGCCAATTTTTTATACACTAATGTAACCATGTTAAGGAGAGAACCACATGCACTTTAGCACTGGTCAGCAGTGGTAAAGTGCTCAGAGTCCTAAGGTCAACAAAATGAATCAGCAAAAATATGATGCAAGCAGGCAAAATGTTTGGGGGAGAACCACCCTAAAGCTGACAGGTCTACAAAACAAAACACATATTCTGAAGAAAGAACACCAGCTACTATGCTTCTTTTTGTCTCTAGCCAGATTTTTGCTGTTCAGATAATTCCTGTACATTAAACATTGCTGTCTTTTCATGAATGTGTTTGACCCTCTACTCTCAGAATACCCTTTTCACATTTTCAATAGAGAGGAGCCATTCTGAGACAGTAGTAATGTATGTCAATGTCAGATAGATAAATGCTTTCCTTGGCACTGCATCCTATCCAGCGTACTTCTCCAGTTACTTAAACTGAACACTTCATAACAGGGAAGAGAAAAGAATGGCAAGGGGAGTGAATGACAGATGGTGAAAGGAGGGTGAATACTTAGTCAATGTTGAATGGAGGGTGAATGTTGAATGCATGGCTACTTGCAAATGATGAATGAAGGCAGGTGGATGATTGCTGCTAAATGGTTGCTGGAGGCTGGATGGTAGTTGCTGGAGCCTATTGAATGGACAGTGATTGAAAGATTCCATTATGAATAGATGTTGAATCGTGAATGGTTGGTGAAATGACAATTAATTGTGAATGGTTGGTTGGGGAATTAATGTGATTTTGGATGGATGGTGAATGGATGGAATTTTGAATTGCTGGTAATAATCTGAAATTATGATTCGTGAGTCGATGCTGAATCAGTCCTAGAAGGTGACTGATAGATGGTAGATCATGACTCTATGGCGGATATGATAAGTCACAAATGGATGGTAAGATATGGAAGTATGGAAGATATGAATGGATGGTCGATAGCGAATGCTGAATCTTAAAAGGATGGTGAATCCTGTAAGTGTGGTGACCCAGGAATTATGAATGGATTGTGATGGGTGCCTAATAAAGTGCTGATAGTGAATCATGAAAGGATGATGAATGTTGATTGGTGAATGCCAAATAATGATTGATGGATGATTATGAATCATACATGTTGGATGGTAAATTCTAAATGTATAGTTGTTGCCCAATCATGAGAGAATGGGTGAACATGCGCAGGTGGTGAATCAAGAATGGATGGTGAATCCGTGATGATGAATCATGAGTTGATGACTGCTGCATGGTGAATCAAGAATGGATAGTAGATGCTGGATGATGAATCACAAAAGGATACTGATAAACTGATAATAATGGAAGGTGAGTTATGAATGGATTAAGAGATGCTTGATGGTGAAGCATTAATAGATGGTGAATAATGAAGGGTTTGGAGACTACTGAATCATGAATGGATAGTGGATGCAGGATCTTGAATGCAAGTTGAACACTTAGGTGGTCATTACGATCCCAGTGGTCAACGGTCAACAGGCTGGTGGTACTTAGCGCCATATTATGACATTGGCGGGTTGACTGAAGCAAACCTGCCAATGTACCACTCTGACCGCCACAGCGGTAACAGCCGCCGGGCTGGAGATATTGATCTCCAGCCCGGAGGCCATCATTGTTCCACCTGTGGGATTATGACCCCGCCTACTGCCATGGTTTTTATGTCTTCCTTACCAGCACGAAAACCATGGCGGTAGGCACTATCAGTGACAGGGAATCCCTTCGCTGTCACTGATAGGGGTTTCCCCCCTCCCTCTCCAGTTACCCCCCCACCACCCCTGCCTCTCAAAAGCCCTGCACCCCCCTACATTCACGCCCCCTTCATACACACACGCATACACACACCCATTCCCACAAACATCCAAGCATGCATACATCCACTCACACACACATCCGCACACACTTTCAAACATACACACACAGACACGCATTCACATAACACATCATACATGCACTCATACCTCCATACATGCACACTCGCATCCAACACATAACACACACCCGCATCCATGCACACACAAACATTCACACCCCCCACACACACACACAATACCCCCTCCCTTGTCGGAGACTCGACTTACCTGTGTTCAGGGGGTCCTCTGGCAGGAGATGAGACGGGGCGCTGCTGCCACCAGCAGCGTACGCCAGCAGAACACCGCCATGCCGTATTGGGTCATATTATGGCTGACAGCAGTCTACTGGTGTGGCGCTGCTGGTGGCAGCAGCGCCACCTAACCGCCATCCGCCAGCATAGCCACAGCGGATTTCCGCCATCCTTCTGGTGGAAATCCGGCTGTGGTCATAATACCGCGGACAGCTGGTAGCCGCTGCGACGGTCTTTTGGCGCCCTTCGCCACAGCGGTAGGCGGTTTTTACTGCCAATCTCCAAATGAGGGCCTAAATCCTGATGAATGGTAAACCTTGAATCAGTGGTGAATAATGAATAGTGAATCCTGGATGAATGCTTAATAGAGTATCACAAAGAATGAGTGATGCTGTGTAGGAAACTGGCATATGCCCCCCTACGTTTTGCCCCCTTTTAGAATGAAAATGACTGATTTTCGACTCTGACAGTGCCCTGAGGCCTGCTAAATAGACCTCAGTGCCAGTGTTCTTTCCTTTAAACAAGATATGCAGAATTGTTTACAATTTGCACAGGACATTAACATCCTTGTAAGTCCCTAATAAATGGTACTCCCTGGTACGTAGGACATGGGTACTAAAGAGAGTCCCTAAATACTGAAGCATAGTTTATGCCACCCTAAGGAACCACACACAAATTGCACACAGTCTGCCATTGCAGACTGTGTGTCAGGGTGCAAACCCTGAGTGAAAACATGAAATGTCACACACATTGTCTGCCATGCCAAAGTCATTGCATGCATTATATGTAAGTCACCCCTATAGCAGGCCTTAAGGCAGGGTGCAATATAACACATGTGAGGGCATATGTGAATGAGCAGATATGCCCCCGTGATGTCTTGTTCCATTCCTAGACATTGACCCCCTGGAGGTGAGAGTCTCTGCTCTCCGAGGTCAGAAACAATGCCTACTCTGGCAGGAGGTATTATCAACTCTGCCAACAGGATGACTAGTAACTCTGCATATCAGGGCCAGAAATTTAAAAGTTCCTGCCCCCTTTGGTATGTGACCCCTGCATCCCCCAGACCTGGGCAAGGCAACTTCCTGCCCTGAGGCCCATTTGGTACCAAGACAGGTGGGACAATTAGCTATGTAGGAGATGTGTTGCACTGCCCGGCTGAACACACCTCTAGGGTGACCAGCCTGATGTGAACACAAAATTAGGAATTCCACTATCCTGTGTGTGGTAGAAATAGAAATTCTGGGTCAGGCTGATGCCCACTCCCCAAAGAAAGTGGTCATCTAGGTGGTGTAGTGACCCCAGCGATTTTAGCCCATTGGCTACTACCCTTCACTCCCCTGAATGGCCTTAACTTGTGTATTTAGGGGACACCCTGATACCAGGCCTTCAGATTCGCTAGAGTAAAGGAGAAAAAGAACCTGAAGAGCTGAAAAAAGCAAGAACTGAGGAGCAGCAACTGACTTGGCCCCAACCCTGCTGGCCTGCCTGCTGTCCTCAACAATTGCAACAAAGATGACTCATTCTGCAGTTGTTCAGCCTCCAAAATCCAGGGAGGACTGCCAGCACCTCGAGAAGTAACCATCAACTCCTGTGGAGTAGTGGAGCTGCTTCTCTGCTCCCTGCCGGCACACAGGAAGACTCACAAGGACTCTGAACAACTGCACCACTGCACCCGTGCCTGTCAGCGTTGTCCCCAGACCCTCCAGACTGAAGCCCACCTTGTGTTTGCCAACTGTGGACTTTCCAACGCCACCTGCAGTCTGGTGGCAAAAACCCAACACCTCAGTACACCTCTGCATCCGGCTGCCCCAGCCCGAGGAGAAGAGGACCCGGATGTCCCCAAGAACTATGAGACCTAAGCCCCCTTATTGGCTCCCCCAGACTGGCCCCCAGTCCTTGATTGCAGTCTCTTTCTGACTGGACCGATCTCTATTGGAGTGCAAGGGACACCCGACACCGTAACATATCTCTCCAGAAGAACAGTCCTGTAAGTTGTTTGCGAGTGACCAAATGCAACATCTTTTTCTCTCCCTAAGGATAACACTCAACCCAATGCTGAAAAGACCCTCCTCACCCGGATGTCCTAATGCCTCCCGAAGTGACATGTTGGCGCTGCCTTGGACCTTGCACCATTCTTACCTTAACTCCAGAAGATTGGTCCTGTAAGTCTATGCTAAGTGCCCAAATAAAGTATATGTTTTCCCCCATTGGATAACATTACCGCTCCACAAATTGCACTGTGTCAATTTTTGAAACGTATAGATATTCATATCTAGAAATGTTCTTACTTGATTCTGATGATCTCTGTATCTAAATTCACATAATATTAAGTGTTATTTAAAAAATAAATTGTTGTTGGATTTCTTTATTGAGTGTGTGTCTCACTTACTGGCTCTGTGCGTTCAATAAATGTTAACATCATCCTCTAATAGGCCTAACTGCTTGCTTTAGGGTTACTTTTTTACCCTCTGTCAGGCAATAAGGGTCACCTTGGATTATTTGCATAGTGTACCTTTACATTGGTATACTACATTGATAGCCAGCTGCCTACATGCTGGATGACAGTTCAAGAGTGGAAGTCTGCTGGATGCTTAATGGTAAATCATGAATGGGTGGTTGATGCTGAATGATTAATGGATTATGGATCGTGAATCATGAATGGATATTAAATCATGGATTGTTAGTAAATCTTGGATATATAGAGAATTTGATAAATGGTGAATCATGAATGAATGTGGGTGGTCAATCATCAATGAAATGTTGATGTTAAATAGATGGAGAATCATGAATACATAGCGAATAATGAATGAATGGATGATGAATGCTTAATGGTTAATCACATGAGTGAAAAGAGAATAATGGATGGATACTGGATGCTTGGCGCAGTGGGTTGATGATGAATAATGCATGGGGAATCAGTGTTATAATTCCAATGTCACTTGTCAATGCAAGCAGTAACAATTTATATTGAATATGAATGAATAGAGATCACATGGAAGGCAGGAAGAGGAGAATAAAACTAAGAATTGTACCTGGTATTCTCATATTGATAGTTAGAGCAGTCTTTATATTTCTATTTGTGGGAATTATAGTTCATATGGACAATACAGAACTGGTTACCCACGGGCAAATGAGATAGGGAGACTAAAATTTTGTCATACTTTTCCTATATTACCACAGTCAATTGAGTTAAAAGAAGCAGCAACCACAATGATGATATTGAGTAAAGGATCTATGACGTTTTATAACAAACCTTCACCCCAGAAAGAGGCCCCGGTACCTAAGTGTTGCAACAAAGAAATTGCTCATGCACTAATCTTCTTCAACAATGCGAGGAACCATGTACATAAAACAATCTTTTCAATTTCTCTGCAAGTAACATACTTCCAATAACTAACACATTTGATTTTTCATAGTGTGTGCCACGGCGGCTCCTCCCTTATGGCGGAGGAGCGTTGCGCCACTGCCGAGAGCCAGCAGATAAAAAATAAAATGATAATAAACAACTTTATTATCATTTTATGTCTCACTGACAGGAGACTGGGCCCATTATAGGGCAGGTCAGGGCCATCCTCTATGGAAAAGGAGTGGTGGGCACTGTAAGTGCGCATGTCAGTTTGGCTGGCCTTCATAGCATGACCAAACCAACAAGCGCACTTGGATTTCTCCAACATGAGCTGTGTTGCACAGCTAGGTGGAGAAGAGGCATGTGCTCCCTGTCCCCATGTGAGCGGCAAAACAACCAACTGAAACCAATCCCAGCACTTCTCTCAAGCTTGGTAATAGCATAACCAGCATGAGACCAGCATCTGGATAGGGTGGGGAGCCAGTTCAATGTGTCACATGGACTGCCGGAAGCAGAGGAGCACCAAGGCAGTGAGTTGCAGCCACATGTAAGTACTTTTTTTTGTTTTTTTTGTTGTTATTTTCCCCCACACTGCCCTGCCCTACCAGTTTGTATTGCCAGCAGCCGCTACTGAGTGTGTGACAACTGTGTGGCACCCACCAGATTCCCAGAGATGAGACTAATAAACTCAACTTACAGGTAAGAGTATGATGAATTGATTATGTTTGATTGACTCCAGCTCCTTATACCTTATATACTGTGCTTCACAGCGCACCTCACTTCACTATAAACATTACTCATTTTTCTTGCAAGCAAAGTCATACTGACCAAATAGGTTCTATGTATCAATGTCATGTGCTCTCTCATCCACAGAAATAATCAAATGGCAAGATACACACCGATATGAGTAATTTGCTAAAATTGCATTGTATATTCTCATTGTCTGTCAGACTTTGTTGTGTTGCAATCAAGAAAATTGTTTATTGTTAAATATGTTGTAAACCTAGTAAGGATACTGAATATATTAAGGCAGAGACTTGCAATGCCCTGAGGAAGGCCGATGACCCACAGGGCACTGAAATATATTGACGGTGTAGAAAGACGGCAGGTTTATAGCACCTCAGTTTATCAACAACAGTACAGTTTTTAATCCAATCAGTGCTTCCTGTAATAAAACACTTTAGGTGACAGCTCCAGGCTGATTTAATATTCCCCCTGTAGCCTAAAACAAACATAAATAATAGGGAAAAGCCCTCACTCCTGCACAAGGCAGATGAGCCTAATCTGATTTGCATGGAGATCCCGTAGTGGGAAGACCAGTGATCATTCGTGGCTCGCAGTGGGGGGAGAGGGCAGGGCGGCTAAGCGTGTGAAAGGGGGCAGGCCAAAGAAAAATTATAATAATCCCCCCAAAAATTACCTTCCTCGCTGCCTCTGCCGCGCTGCTCCTCGGTGCTCATAGCAGACTCAGGCTCCCAGCCTATCCTGCGGCCAGTCTTAATGCTGCTTTCATGTTGCTGCCATAATAAAAGCAGTGTTAGGACTGGCCAGAGCGCCCTGGCTTGGTGCTCCGTGTGAGAAAGTAGCCTATTTCTAGCATAGTTACCCCCATTTTTGGCCTGTTTGTCAGAGTGTGTCAGTGTGTTTTTACTGTATCACTGGGATCCTCCTAGCCAGGACCCCAGTGCTCATAGTTTGAGACTTATTTGTCAGTGTGTTTTCACTGTCTCACTGGGATCCTGCTAGTCAGGACCCAAGTGCTCAAAGTTTGTGGCCTATGTGTGTTGTCAGTATGATTGACAGTGTCACTGGAGTTCTGCTAACCAGAACTCCAGAGCTTATGCTCTCTCTGTGTACCACATTTGTCACTATAGTTTAGTGACTCCTTATTTCAATTCTGATTGCCACACTGGACCCCCTTCTAAGTCCCTAGTATATGGTACCTAAGTACCCTGGGCATTGAGGTTCAAGGAGATCCTTATGGCTTGCAGCACTTCTTTTGCCACCCATAAGGAGCTCATACATACCTTTCTTCAGGACTGCCACTGCAGCCTGAGTAAAATAGTGCACACACTATTTCACAGCTATTTTTCACTGCGCAAGGTAACCTATAAGTCACCTATATGTCTAACCTTAATTTACTGAAGGGTAGGTGCAAAGTTACTGTGTGTGAAGGTACTCTTGCACTAGCAAAGGTGCCACCACATTGTCCAGGACCAATTCCCTGGACGTCGTGAGTGCGGGAACACCATTATAAGCGTGCACTACATATATGTCAATACATATATGTAGCTTCACAATGGTAAGTCCGAATATGGCCATCTTATGTTTCTAAGATTGTGAAATTGAACCCCCAATCCAAATCTGGTATTGGGGAGCCAATTCCATGCACCCCGGCGTCTCCACCATGGACCCCCAGTAGTCCCATGCCAGCTCTCTGAGGTTTCCACTGCAGCCCCAGCTGCTGCCACCTCACAGACAGGTTTCTGACCTCCTGGGGAATGAGCAGCTCAATCCCAGGAAGGCAGCAAAATGCGTTTCCTTTAGGAGAGGGGTGTTACACCCTTTCCCATTGGAAATAGGTGTTACAGGCATAGGAGGGGTAGTCTCCCAGAGCCTCTGGAGATTCTTTGAAGGGCACAGATGGTGCCCTCCTTGCATAAGCCAGTATACACTGTTTCAGGGACCCCCAGTCCATGCTCTTGCGTGAAACTGGACAAAGGAAAGGGGAGTGACCACTCCCTTGTCCATCACCACCTCAGGGGTGGTGCTCAGAGCTCCTCCAGTGTGTCACATACATAAGCCATCTTGTTTTCCAAGGTGTGTGGACACTCTGGAGGCCTCTTAGTGGCCAGTGCCAGCAGGTGACGTCAGAGACCCCTCCTGATAGGTGCATACCTGGTCAGGTAGCCCAATCCCCCACTCAGGGCTATTTAGGGTCTCTCCTATCGGTTCCTCTTCAGTTTCAGCTTGCAAGTTTCCATCAGGAATCCTCTGCAACTCCTGATTCATCCTTTGACCTCAGATCAACTGCAGACTGCTTGAAGAAATCTCCTGTGGAGTGGCAGAGTCACTTTCCTGCCCCAGCAGGCACCTTCTAAGACGATGACCGGTTCTTTTGGACTCCTCTTCTGGCAACGAGTGTGCTCCTATGAACACAGGTTATGGATCCCTTCGACACAGACTGTCCTAAGGTGCATCTGTCTAAATTTGGAGGAGGTAAGACCTTGCCTTCCCCTTTTGCAACAGTACCCCTGTGAACCGTGTCATCTTCACCTCCTGAGGCCTCTGTGCACTATTTGCAAGAATCCTTCATGCACAGCCTGGCTCATGTATACAGCACTCTATCCTACGATGCTCAACTCGCTGAGTTGTTCTCCGGCGGCGTGGGACCTTTGTTTGTTGTGCTGCAGCAACCACAATTTGCACCTTGTTTGAACCTGTGTCCTGAGACCTCTGTGGGTGCTTCCTGGTCATCTGTGGGTTGCCTCTTGTGTTGGGAGCCCCCTCTGCCTCCTCAGTCTGAGTTGAAGACCCCAGGTCCCTCCTGGGTCCAGGCAGCGCCATTTTGACACAATCCGTGACATTGCTTGAACCAAGGCTTATTGGACGGATCCAGCACTGCAACTCACCTGCTTCCAACATCTCGACGTTAGGCATCCTTTGCATCAAGCAGGACCCTGCAGCCATCTTCTTTGATGCACTTCTGCAGACTTCTTCCAACTATAGGATCCTCTTTTGCACCATCTTCTAGATTGGCAGGAGCTTCTGTCTTTCCTGAAATCTTCTGCGACCTTTGGACTTGTTCTCCTCTCTTCACAGGTCTTCAGGTCCAGGAATTCACCATTTGTTGCTTGCAGTCTTGCTTGGTTCTTGCAATAACTCTTATCATGACTTGTATTGTGTCCTAAGGAAACTTGCATTACTTTACTCTTACTTTTCTGGGCTCTGGGGTGGGGTATTTTACTTACCTTTGGTGTTTTCTTACACTCCCAGCGATCCTCTACACACTACACTTGCCTATGGGGGAATCTGTGATTCGCGTTCCACTTTCTTAGTATATGGTTTGTGTTGCCCCTAGGCCTATTTCTTCCTATTCCATTCTGTGGTATTTTCTATTGTTAGCACTATCTTATGACTATTTACTTACGGAATTTTGGTGTCAAGTGTATATATTGTCTAAAATACTTACCTCCAGAAGGAGTATTGCCTCCATATCAAAGTATCCCTTCCCCACCCTGCCACTGAGGATGCCATTCCTGTGGTGGGAGAAACTTCTCCTGGGGTGGAACCTATACCAAGGGAGCCCTCAGCTACCACAGCTGGACTCCCAGAGGTAAAAGTACCTCTCTGTGGAACCACTAAAGAAGATGTGTAAAATTGCACCATTTTATTAAATATGGAGCAACACTCCAGCCCTCTCAGAGAAACTTTAGTGCAGCAACCCTGCGCAACCTCTGAACACTTAGGACAGCAGCCCTGTCCTAGTGTAGAGCTTATAGAACAGCAGCCCTGCCCTGCTCCAATTCAAGAGAAACAGCAATGCTGTTCTCTCTTACAGACATTTGGACAACCTTTTTGCCCAGGTATAACTTTGTTGAGACAACATCCCTGTCTAGCATTCTCTTCATTTGACATAGTTGGCCCCTTTGACCCTCCAACAGCGTCTGGCAATAGATTCATCCCTGTAGTGGTGCACCTTGCCACTAGGTATCCCCTTAGGACCACTACAGTACCTGCAGTGGCAAAGGCCCTCCTGGAAATATTTTCAAGGGTGGGTTTCCGTCAGGAAGTTGTATCAGACAGAGGTAGTAGCTTAATGTCTGTATACCTCAAAACAATGTAGATGGGGTGTGGTGTAACTTACAAATTCACCACCCCTTATCATCCACAAACAAATGGATTGGTTGATAGGTTTAATAAAACTCTCAAAGTTATGATCATGGGACTCTCTGAAAAACTCAGAAGGAGACGGGATGTCCTCTTTCTATGCCTCCTTTTCACCTACAGGGAGTTACCCTGAAAAGGAGTGGGCTACAGCCCATTTGAGCTCCTCTTTGGTCACCCAGTTAGGGGTCCCCTTGCTCTTGTGAAGGAAGGTTTGGAACAACCTTTAAAACCTACAAAGCAAGACATTGTGGACTATGTACTTGGCCTAGGTTCTAGAATGGCTGAGTACATAAAAAAGGCCACCAAAAACCTTCAGGCCAGCCAAGAGCTCCAAAAGCAATGGCATGGCCAGAAGGCTGTCCTGGCAGAGTACCAACCAGGACAGGAGGTGTGGGTATTGGAGCCTGTGGACCCAAGAGCACTCTAGGACAAATGGAGTGGACCCCATCTCATTGTGGAGAAGAAAGGTGAGGTCACCTATCTGGTGGACTTGGGCACTGTCAGAAGCCCCCTTAGGGTGCTTTATGGCAATTGCCTTAAGCCTTATTATGACAGGGATGGCTTAACCCTGCTCTTGGCCACACATGAGGGGCAGGAAGAAGAGTGTGACTCTCTCCCTGACCTCTTCTCCAACACTGAAGCTGATGGCTTAGTGGAAGGAGTGGTGCTTGCAGAGTGCCTCACTGCTGAGCAGAGGGAGGACTGCAAAAACCTCCTAGGACAGTTTTCTGACCTCTTTTCCCTCATACCTGGTACAACTACCTGGTGAGAACATACAATTGATACTGGAGACAGTTTGCCTGTCAAAAGTAAGATTTATAGGTAGCCTGACCATGTCATAGATTGCATTAAATCTGAGGTACAGAAAATGTTAGACCTGGGAGTTATTGAGCCCTCTGATAGCCCCTGGGCCAGCCCAGTGGTGCTTGTCCCCAACCCTCATAGCAGAGAAGGAAAGAGAGAAATGCGGTTTTGTGTGGACTATAGAGGACTTCGAATCTGCAACTTCAGCTCCAGCCAGCAACTGCAACAGTTTCCATGATGTGCACGCTCTGGGTACTCCCTGTCTTCACCCTGCACCAGAAGGACCAAAGAAATCTCCCGTGGAGTAACGGAGTCACTTCCCTGCCCCAGCTGGCACCTTCTAAGATGATGACCTGTTCTCTTGGACTCCTTTCCTGGTGACGAGCGTGCTCCTTGGAACACAGGGGGTGGACCCCTTCGACACAGACTGTCCTAAGGTGCAGCTGTCCAAATTTGGAGGAGGTAAGAGCTTGCCTTCCTTGTTTGTGACATTACCCCTGTGCACTGCGTCATCTTCACTCCCTGAGGCCTCTGTGCACTATTTGCAAGAATCCTTCATGCACAGCCTGGCACAGGTCCCCATCACGCTACCCTGCGATGCTCAACTCGCTGAGTTGTTCTCCAGCGGTGTGGGACCTTCTTTTGTAATGCTGCAGCAACCACAATTTGCACCTTCTTTGTACCAGTGTCCTGGGACCTCTGTGGGTGCTGCCTGGTCATCTGTGGGTTCTCTCTAGTGTTCGGAGCTCCATCTGCCTCCTCAGTCCGAGTTGAGCCCCCCAGGTCCCTCCTGGGTCCAGGCAGCACCATTTTAACGCAATCCGCGACATTGGTTGAACCAAGACTTGTTGGATGAATCCAGCACTGCAACACACCTGCATCCAACATCTCCATGTGGGACATCCTTTGCATCATGCAGGAACCTGCAGCCATCTTCTCTGGTTCTCTTCTGCAGACTTCTGCCAACTGGAGAATCCTCTTTTGCACCATCTTCTAGGTTGGCAGGGGCTCCTGTCCTTCCTGGGATCTTCTGCGACTTCTGGACTTGGTCTCCTCTCTTCACAGGTCTTCAGGTCCAGGAATCCACCCTTTGTTGCTTGTAGTCTTGCTTGGTTCTTGCAATAACTCTAATCACAACTAAGGAAACTTGCAGTACTTTACGCCTACTTTCCGGGGGTGGGGTGGGGTATTTTACTCCCAGCGATCCTCTACACACTACACTTGCCTATGGGGTAATTTGTGATTTGCATTTCACTTTCTTAGTATATGGTTTGTGTTGCCCCTAGGTCTATTTCTGCCTATTACATTCTATGGTATTTTCTATTGTTTGCACTATCCTATGACTATTTACTTACCTAATTTTGTTGTCTAGTGTAAATATTGTGTATAGTACTTACCTCCAGAAGGAGTATTGCCTGTAAGATATTTTTGGCCTTGTGTCACTAAAATAAAGTACCTTTATGTTTGGTAACACTGAGTATTGTCTTTAATTGTGTAGAAGTGCTGTGTAACTATAGTAGTATTGCAGGAGCTTTGCATGTTTCCTAGTTCAGCCTAAGCTTCTCTGCTACAGCTACCTCTATCAGCCTAAGCTTCTAGAACACTACTGCATTTCACTAATAGGGGATAACTGTACATGGTATAAGGTGTAAGTTCCCAAGGTACCCAATACAAACCAGGCCAGCCTCCTACATACAGTGACCCCTAGACAGCCTAAGCTGCTAGACTCTGCCTACATTTCACTAATAAGGGATAACTGGATCCGGTATAAGGTGTAATTACCTTAGGTACCCACTACAAACCAGGTGAGCCTCCTACATTGGTGGTGCAGTGGCGGGATAAGTACTAGCAATTTTTTTACCACTTTGTTACTGGTGCTTTTCTCAAGAAAAGTGTACTCCAGTAATTAGAGCTATATACAATTATATCTAGCAGTCATTTTTTCAGTTCCAAAAAAGTTTCTCCAAACTTTTTTAATGTTTTTCAAAGTTCTGAAAAGTTTTTCTTTTCATCTAAGAAGTTAGGTGATATAGGGCCAGATGTAGGTAGAACACAAATTGCGACTTGCAATTTGCGAGTCAAAGCAACTCGCAAATTGCAACTCGCAATTCGCAATGCAGAAAGGTGTCTCACACACCTTCTGCGACTCGCTATGGGGTCGCAAAGACCCACCTCATAAATATTTATGAGGTGGGTCGCAGTTTGTGACCCCATAGCGAGTCTAGGCACTCACGGGGATGGTGGCCTGCTGGAGACAGCAGACCACCATGTCCGTGACTGCTTTTAAATAAAGCGTTTTTGTTTTTTCTCTTAAAAGAAAACGAGCTGCAAATAGAAAAAAATACCGATTCGTTATCGTTTTTTTTCAGAGTAGGCAGTGGTCCATAGGACCCCTTCCCGTTTGCGAATGAGTTACCATCCATTTCAAGTGGATGGTAACTGCGAGTTGATTTGTGACCGCTTTTGCGGTCTCAAATCAACTTACATCGCGGTGCGAGTCGCAAATAGGAAGGGAACACCCCTCCCTATTTGCGAGTCGGAAACACATTTTGCGAGTCGGTTCTGACTCGCAAAATATGTTTCTGCATCGCTTGAGGGCTTTTGCGCCTCGCGAGGCGAGGTATCATAGTTTTCTAACTTCTTACTCGTCTCTCTAACTTTTTCAATCACTATGTCTTCTATAGAGGCTCCCCCCAGGGTTGTCAAGACCACTTATGAAAACCTTAATTTCAAAAGTCTGAGGGGTCTCTGTTTAGAAAGAAGACTAGGGATTGGGAAGAACTCCAATAAGGATTTCCACTTGAATCTCCTCTTGCAAGATGACCAGGAGCATCTTGATGGTCATGTACAATCAGAAGGGGAAGCAGAGGGAGATTCTTACCAGGTAGATTCAGGAGAGGGTCCTGAAGATGCCAGGAAGGGTCCTCCCACAGATCATTCTCTCAACAAACCACCTAGTATAGTTGGAAAGGGGTCTCACACAAGTAAGGCACCCTTCACACCTAGAGTCCAGGTCACTAGGTTTGCACAAGTTAGGGAGGGATATACTTCTGCTCATTCTCACATCACCTCAGTCTCTGAAGGGTCTAACATATCCAATCCTGAGGACAACTCCCTAGATAGGGAACTCAGAAACCTGAGATTGGAGGAGGCCAGACTGAGGCTGAAACAGCAACAGCTGGCCCTAGATAGGGAAGCCTTAGCTGTAGAAAGATAAATACAGGGGTTGGGGTTAGTTCCCCATGGTGGCAGCAGCATTGAAAGTTTAAGGACTTATGAGGTCAGGGAGGACAACATTAGCCCCAGAAACTTACACAAAATTGTTCCCCCATACAAGGTGGGGGGTGATATTCAAAAATGGTTTGCTGCACTTGAGAGGGCCTGTAAGGTCCAAAGGGTAACTCAAAAGCATTGGGCTGCTATACTTCAGTTCCATCTCTGACAAAGGGAGGGACAGACTCCTCCCTGTTAAGGGATGCAGACAACTACATTTCAAAGAATGCACTCATTTATGGTTTTGGCCTCACCACTGAGCAATACAGAATCAAGTTCAGGGAAACCAAGAAAGAATTGTCACAAGATTGGGTTGACTTTGTGGACAGTTCTGTGAAAGCTTTAGAGGGTTGGTTACATGGCAGTAAGGTGTCTGATTACCAGGGCCTGTGTAATCTGATTTTGAGAAAGCATGTCATGAATAGATGTGTGTCTGACTTGTTACACCAGTAACTTGTGGACTCAGATCTGACCTCTCCCCAAGAATTGGGAAAGAAAAAAGACAAATTGGTCAGAACAAGGGTGAGCAGAAAAGCTCATACACGGGGTGACAAAGAAAAGAAAAAAGATAGTGAAAAGTCTCAGGAGAAGCATGGGTATAAAAGTAAACACAAAGATCCTTCTTCAGGTCCACAATACTCCTCTGGAGATGGGGGTGAATCATCGTCCTCTTCTTCTCACTCTACACACCACAAAAGGCCCTGGTGCTATGTGTGCAGTGGTAAAGGCCATAGGCCAGGGGATAGGTCCTGCTCAGGTAAAGCCCCTAAGGCTACCACCACTAACACATCAAACTCTAGTGCCCCTAGAAGTAGTGGTAATAGTGGTGGGACTACTGACAATAGTCAAACAAGGAGTGTAGCTGGGTTCACTTTTGGGTCCATCATAGAACCTGGGGTAGGTGTAGAAACCCCCAAGACTGTTTCTGTCACACCTGGTGGCATTGGCCTTGCCACCTTGGCTGCTTGTCCCCTCAACATGGACAAGTACAAGCAGTCAATTCTAATAAATGGTGTTGAGGCCCAGGCCTACAGGGACACAGGTGCCAGTGTCACTTTGGTGACTAAAAACTTGGGGGCATATTTATACTCTGTTTGCACCGAATTAGGGGCACATTTATACTCCGTTTGCGCCGAATTTGCGTCATTTTTTTCGACGCAAATTCGACGCAAAACTAACTCCATATTTATACTTTGGCGTTAGACGCGTCTAGAGCCAAAGTTCATGGAGTTAGCGTCATTTTTTTGCGTGAACACCTTCCTTGCGTTAATGATATGCAAGGTAGGCGTTCCCGTCTTAAAAAATGACTGCGATGCATATGCGTTGTATTTATACTCCCGGGCAAAAATGACGCCCGGGAGTGGGCGGGACTAAAAAACCCGCATTTGCGCCGGATTTTAGCACCTGGGTCAGGGCAGGCGTTAAGGGACCTGTGGGCTCAGAATGAGCCCAGAGGTGCCCTCCCAAGCCCCCAGGGACACCCCCTGCCACCCTTGCCCACCCCAGGAGGACACCCAAGGATGGAGGGACCCACCTCAGGGACATTAAGGTAAGTCCAGGTAAGTATTTTTAATTGTTTTTGTTGTGGCATAGGGGGGCCTGATTTGTGCCCCCCTGCATGTCACTATGCCCAATGACCATGCCCAGGGGACAAAAGTCCCCTGGGCATGGCCATTGGGCAAGGGGGCATGACTCCTGTCTTTGCTAAGACAGGAGTCATTTCAATGGGGGATGGGCGTCGTAAAAAAATGGCGCAAATCGGGTTGTGGCGAATTTTTTGCCTCAGCCTGACTTGCATCATTTCTGGACGCCCATACGCCATTTTCCCCTACGCCGGCGCTGCCTGGTGTACGTCGTTTTTTTTAACGCACACCAGACAGCGCTGGCGGCTAACGTCATTCAATAAATACGGCGCCCGCATGGCGCTTCAGAATGGCGTTAGCCGGCGCAAATTTTTTTGACGCAAAACTGCGTTGGCGCAGTTTTGCGTCAAAAAGTATAAATATGGGCCTTAGTGTCATTTTTTTTTACTCTAATTCGGTGCAAAACTAACTCCATATTTATACTTTGGTGCTAGACCCCTCTAGCACCAAATTTATGGAGTTAAAGTAATTTTTTGAAAGTGGAGACCTACTTTGCCTTAATGAGATGCAAGGTAGGCGTTCCCGTGCAAAAAATGACTCTATGGCCTTAATGCCATATTTAGGGGCATATTTATACTCTGCGGCATATTTTTACTCTGTTTGCACCGAATTAGCGTCATTTTTTTAACTCTAATTCGGTGCAAATCTAACTCCATATTTATACTTTGGTGCAATACCCATCTAGCACCAAGGCCCTGATTTAAACTTTTTTTGCACCGCATTAACGTCATTTTATGACGCAAAAGTGGCGCAAACTTACAAAATATTGACCCTTATTTATACTTTTTGCTGCAAAACTGCACTAACTCAGTTTTGCACCAAAAAGTTTAGCACCGGCTTGCACCATTTCTGTGCACCAGCCGGGCACCATATTTATGGAATGGTGCAAGCCGGTGCAAAGGGTAGGCTAGAGTTTTAAAAAATGACTTTATTTGGGTGGGGCTGGCAGTATAGAAGAAGAGGGTTTAGCACCAAAAAATGGCTTTAGGCAGGTTAGAGTAAAAAAAAATGACTCTAACCAGATTAGCGTCATTTTATGGTGCTAAACCTACCATGCCACATGACTCCTGCCTTAGAAAAAGGCAGGAGTCATGCCCACCACCCCAATGGCCAGCACAGAGGACAGGGGTCCCCTGGGCATGGCCATTGCACCCTGTGCCATGTATGGGGGCCCATTTCAGGGCCCCCTATGGCACCTTCAAAAATAAAATGCACTTTCCTGTACTTACCTGTGATGGGGTCCCCCATCCTCGCAGTCCCTCTAGTGTGGGTGGGGGTGCCCCTAGGGCCTAGGGAGGGCACCTCTGGGCTTATTCCATGGTGTTCCACCATGGAAATAGGGACACAGGTCCCCTAACGCCAGCCCTGACCCAGGTCTTAAAAAATGGGGCAAAGCAAGCTTTGCCCCATTTTTTGACCCCTCCTCCCTCCCTTGCACCATTTTTACATGGGAGTATAAATATGGTGTTAAGGCCATAGAGTCATTTTTTTGCACGGGAACGCCTACCTTGCATCTCATTAAGGCTAGGTGGGTTTCCACTTCCAAGATATGACTTTAACTCCATAAATTTGGCGCTAGACGGGTCTAGCACCAAAGTATAAATATGGAGTTAGTTTTGCACTGAATTAGGGTAAAAAAGAAATGATGCTAATTCAGTGCAAACAGAGTATAAATATGCCCCTTAGCGTCAAAAAATGATGCTAATTTTGACTCAAAACTGCCTAACGTCATTTTTTTTTAAGCTAGCCTACCCTTTGCACCGGCTTGAACCATTCCATAAATATGGTGCCCAGCTGGTGCTAACAAATGGTGCAAGCCGGTGCAAAACCTTTTGGGGCAAAACTGCCTTAGTGCAGTTTTGCACCAAAAAGTATAAATAAGGCCCGTGGTGTCACCTGCACAACACCTCCTTGGACATACGTACCAGGTTACTGATGTCAATAGCTCCACTCAGTCTCTCCCCTTAGCTGTAGTGCAACTTAGTTGGGGTGGAGTTACTGGCCCAAAGCAGGTGGTGGTCAGACTGTCTCTTAGGTAATGACCTAGAGGCACCAGGTTGGGCTGAGGTAGAGTTTAGGACCCATGCTTCCAATCCGGGGTATCCCTGAGGAAATGCTTCCTTTCATTTCAGGTGAAATGAAAAATCAAAGAAGAGAAAGCGGCCTGAAGTCTCAGGATCCTTCTCATCCAACAGGGAAGAAGAGTATCAATTTATCCCTTCCCCACCCTACCACTAAGGATACCATTCTTGTGGTGGGAGAAACCTCTCCTGGGGTGGAACCTGTACCATGGGAGCCCACAGCTGCCACAGCTGAACTCCCAGAGGTAAAAGTACCTCTCTGTGGAACCACTAAACCAGATGTGCAAAATTCCACTTGTTGTAGTAAATTTGGAGCAACTCTCCAGCCCTCCCAGGGAAACATTAGTGCAGCAGCCCTGCACTACCTCTAAACACATAGGACAACAGCCCTGTCCTAGTGTGGAGCTAATACGACAGCAGTCCTGCCCTGCCCCAAACCTAGGGAAACAGCAACCCTGTTCTCTCTTTCAGCAATAGGGACAAACATTTTGACCAACTATGGCCTTACTGAGATAGCATCCCTGTCTAGCATTCTCATCCTTAGGACAGCAGCCCTGTCTTGACATAGGCTCAGTGGAACAGCCCCACTGCCCCACTTTTAAATTTACAAATAGAGAATCTGACAATATACACTTGCACTGTTTTCTAGGTAAAAATCTCCAAACAGGGTGGTTTACATCCCCACAAGGACATAACCATACAGTGGATGAAAAAGGGAGTAACCACTCTATTGCAGATCTACTCTTCACTTATCACCACTTAGACAATAAAGTTTCAACTGCCCAAGGTTAGCCTTATTGTCCTTCGTTTGGGGGGGGGAGTTATGTGAGAAAGTAGCCTCTTTCTAGCATGGTTACCCTCATGTTTGGCCTGTTTGTCAGTGTGTGTCAGTGTGTTTTTACTGTCTCACTGGGATCCTGCTAGCCAGGACCCCAGTGCTCATAGTTTGAGACCTATTTGTCAGTGTGATTTTACTGTCTCACTGGGATCCTGCTAGTTAGGACCCCAGTGCTCATAGTTTGTGGCCTATGTGTATTGTCATTATGCTTGACTGTGTCACTGGAGTTCTGCTAACCCTAACAGCAGTGCTTATGGTCTCTCTGTGTACCAAATTTGTCACTATAGTTTAGTGATTCCATATTCCAATTCTGATTGGCACACTGGAAATCCCTTATAAGTCCCTAGTATATGTTACCTAGGTGCCGAGGGCATTGGGGTTCCAGGAGATCCTTATGGGCTGCAGCACTTATTTTGCCACCCATTAGGAGCTCATACAAACCTTGCTTCAGGACTACCACTGCAGCCTGAGTGAAATAGTGCACACACTATTTCTCAGCCATTTTTCACTGCACCAGGTAACTTATAAGTCACCTATATGTCTAACCTTCATTTAATGTAGGCTAGGTGCAAAGTTACTGAGTGTGAGGGCACCCTTGCACTAACAAAGGTGCCCCCACATTGTCCAGGGCGAATTCCACAGACTTTGTGAGTGTGGGGGCACCATTATAAGCCTGCACTACATATACATCAATACATATATGTAGCTTTACAATGATAACTCCGAATATGGCCATGTGAGGTGTCTAAGATTGTGAAATTGAGCCCCCAGTCCAATTCTGATATTGGGGGGCCAATTCCATGCAACCTGGGGGCTCCACCATGGACCCCCAGTACTATCAAACCAGCTCTCTGAGGCTTGCACTGCAGCTACAGCTGCTGCCACCTCACAGACAGGGTTCTGCCCTCCTGGGGTTTGGGCAGCCCAGTCCCAGGAAGGCAGAACAAAGCATTTCCTCTGAGAGCAGGGTGTTACACCCTCTCCCTTTGGAAATAGGTGTACAGGTTGGGGAGGGGTCCCGTCCCCCAGTCTCTGGGAATGCTTTGAAGGGCACAGATGGTGCCCTCCTTGCATAAACCAGTCTACACCAGTTCAGGGACCAATTGTCCCCTGCTCTGGTGGGAAACTGGACAAAGGAAAGGGGAGTGACCACTCCCCTGTCCATCACCACTCCAGGGATGGTGCCCAGAGCTCCTACCGTGCGTCCCAGACTTCAGCCACCTTGCTTTGCAAGGTGTGGGGGCACTCTGGAGGGCTCTGAGTGGCCAGTACCAGCAGGTGACTTCAGAGACCCCTCCTGATAGGTCCATACCTGATAAGTTAGCCAATCCCCCTCTCAGGGCTATTTAGGGTCTCTCCTGTGGGTTCTCTTCAGATTCTGCTTGCAAGTTTCCTTCAGGAATCCTCTGCAACAACTTCAGACTCTTATGACCTCGGATCAACCGCAGCCTGCTCCAAGAAACACTGTAACTGCAACAAAGTGTCTACAAGAGATACTTTTCTTCAGCATCCTCAGCTCCAAGTCAGCAACTGCAACAGTTTCCACAGTTTGCATGCTCTGGGGACTCCCTATCTTCATCCTGCACCAGAAGGACTGAAGAAATCTCTTGTGACAGAGTCACTCCCCTGCTCTAAGCAGGCACCTTCCATGGCAAGGACCGGTACCCTGGGACTCCTCTCACAGCGACGAGCATGCTCCTAAGGACACAGAGCATGGACATCATCGACATTGACTGTCCTGAGGTCCTGCTGACCCAATTTGGAGGAGGTAAGACCTTGCCTTCCCTGAGAGCGATGGTACCCCTGTGTACTGCGTCTTCTTTACCTCCTGAGGCCTCTGTGCACTCTTTGCACAATTCCTTCGTGCACAGCCTTGCCCAGGTCCCCAGCACTCCATCCTGCTAAGCTCAACTCACTGAGTCGTTCTCCTGCTGCGTGGGACCTTCTTTTGTTGTGCTGTATCAACTGTGTTTTGCACCTCCTTTGAACACTGGTCCTGCAGCTCCTGGGGGTGCTGGCTGGCATTCTGAGGGCTCTCTAAAGTGCTGAGAGCCCCCTCTTCCTCCTCACACAGAGTTGAGGCCCCCAGGTCCGTCCAGCTTCCGTCCAGCGCCATTTTGGCGCGAACCTCACTTTTGTCAAGCCAAGGCTTGTTGGCGCCTTCCAACACGAAATCTCCTCTGCAACTATCTTCATGCAGTGGGACATCTTTGCATAATGCATTAACCTGCTGGCATCTTCCTAGGGTGCATTTCTGCAGTCTTTGACTAACTGGGGACTCTTCTTTTGCACCTTCATCTGGGTTGGCAGGGGCTCCTGTCCTTCCTGGAACTTCTTTCGACTTCTGGACTTGGTCCCCTTTCTTTGCAGGTCTTCAGGTCCATTAATCCAGCAGTTGTTCTTTGCAGACTTGGTTGGCTGCTGCACAATTCCAAAAACGAGGTGTAGTGTGTCCTAAGGAAACTTTCAGTACTTTACTCCTGCTTTTCTGGGCTCTAGGGTGGGGTAATTTTACTTACCTTTATTGTATTCCCACTTTACCATCGATTCTTAACACACTACACTTGTCTAGGGGGGAATTTGTGGTTCACATTCCACTTTCTTAGTATATGGTTTGTGTTGCCTCTAGACCTATTTTCTCCCATTGCATTCTATAGGATTTCCTACTGTTTGCATTGTTCTATGACTATTTACTTATCTAATTTTGGTTTCTAGTGTATTTATTGTGAGTAATACTTACCTCCAGAAGGTGTATTGTCTCTAAGATATTTTTGGTACTGGTCACACAAATAAATACCTTTATTTTTGGTAACACTGAGTATTGTCTTTACTTGTGCACCACCTTACCACTTTACTATAAGTGGTATTGCATGAGCTTTGCATGTCTCCTAGTTCAGCCTAGCTGCTCTGCTATAGCTACTTCCATCAGCCTAAGCTGCTAGAACACTACTACTTCACAAATAAGGGATAACTGGACCTGGTATAGGGTGTAAGTACCCAAGGTACCCACTACAAACCAGGCCAGCCTCTTACAATTACATGGATGAGAGACAGAGAAAATAAGTAGAGCCCATCATCACACATCCTCACCTGAAGGGGGTAAACACAAATGTGAAAATATTACACAGTGGTATCCCTGCCAATGGACTCTACTTTTGTTGCTGGGAAGAGGTGTTGAGGTGTTGGATCACCTATGTCATTTGTTTTGCTAACCATATAAGCCCTCATTATGACATTGGCAGTAAAACCCACTTTCCACCACGCTGACTGCCGCCAACTTACTGCCTCACCGGAGGATATCCGTTCAATATATTATGACACACACACCAATCCGACAGTATTCAGCCACATACTCAAGTCCGCCACACCAAAGGTAAGTGATAAACTGGCGGTATCAAAACACACCGTTACGCCAACAGAACTATGCCCACCACATTATGACCCACGAATCACCAAGGCAGACATTAACGGCGGTTAACCATTGGCGGTGCATGCTGTTGTGCTCAAAATGGACACACACAAACAAAACAACACCACAATGGACAATTCAAACAACACACACCTGACACCCATACACACACCACACACACCCAGTCACACCACTATAAAACACACACCCACATTACCCACAACTCTTTACCATTACAAACAATTGCCACTACAGAGACAGCAAGACCACAGACACAACCAGAGCCACACACTACTCACACCTATTCACCCCTCACGCACCCCACATCTCACACCCCAACACATTACCCAACACCCTCACCTAAACACCTCACACAATACCCATGGCACCAGAAAGACACTGCACTTCACAGAGGAGGAGCTAAGGGTCATGGTGGAGGAAATCATCAGGGTAGAGCCCGTAAGAAAGTAGCCTCTTTCTAGCCTTGTTACCCCCACTTTTGGCCTGTTTGTGAGTGTATGTCAGGGTGTTTTCACTGTCTCACTGGGATCCTGCTAGCCAGGGCCCAGTGCTCATAGTGAAAACCCTATGTTTTCAGTATGTTTGTTATGTGTCACTGGGACCCTGCTAGTCAGGACCCCAGTGCTCATAAGTTTGTGGCCTATATGTATGTGTTCCCTGTGTGGTGCCTAACTGTCTCACTGAGGCTCTGCTAACCAGAACCTCAGTGGTTATGCTCTCTCTGTACAAATTGTCACTAACAGGCTAGTGACCAATTTCACCAATTTACATTGGCATACTGGAACACCCTTATAATCCCCTAGTATATGGTACTGAGGTACCCAGGGTATTGGGGTTCCAGGAGATCCCTATGGGCTGCAGCATTTCTTTTGCCACCCATAGGGAGCTCTGCCAATTCTTACACAGGCCTGCCACTGCAGCCTGAGTGAAATAATTCACACGTTATTTCACAGCAATTTTACACTGCACTTAAGTAACTTATAAGTCACCTATATGTCTAACCTTTACCTGGTAAAGGTTGGGTGCTAAGTTACTTAGTGTGTGGGCACCCTGGCACTAGCCAAGGTGCCCCCACATTGTTCAGGGCCAATTCCCCAGACTTTGTGAGTGCGGGGACACCATTACACGTGTGCACTACATATAGGTCACTACCTATGTGTAGCTTCACAATGGTAACTCCGAATATGGCCATGTAACATGTCTAAGATCATGGAATTGCCCCCTCTATGCCATCCTGGCATTGTTGGCACAATCCCATGATCCCACGGGTCTGTAGCACAGACCCATGTACTGCCAAACTGCCTTTTCAGGGGTTTCACTGCAGCTGCTGCTGCTGCCAACCCCTCAGACAGGTTTCTGCCCTCCTGGGGTCCAGCCAGGCATGGCCCAGGAAGGCAGAACAAAGGACTTCCTCAGAGAGAGGGTGTTACACCCTCTCCCTTTGGAAAAAGGTGTTCAGGCAGGGGAGAAGTAGCCTCCCCCAGCCTCTGGAAATGCTTTCATGGGCACAGACTGTGCCCATTTCTGCATAAGCCAGTCTACACCGGTTCAGGGACCCCTCAGCCCTGCTCTGGCGCGAAACTGGACAAAGGAAAGGGGAGTGACCACTCCCCTGACCTGCACCTCCCCTGGGAGGTGCCCAGAGCTCCTCCAGTGTGCTCCAGACCTCTGCCATCTTGGAAACAGAGGTGCTGCTGGCACACTGGACTGCTCTGAGTGGCCAGGGCCAGCAGGTGACGTCAGAGACTCCTTCTGATAGGCTCCTTCAGGTGTTTGCAGCCTATCCTCTCTCCTAAGTAGCCAAACCCTCTTTTCTGGCTATTTAGGGTCTCTGCTTTGGGGAATTCCTTAGATAACGAATGCAAGAGCTCATCAGAGTTCCTCTGCATCTCTCTCTTCCCCTTCTGCCAAGGAATCGACTGCTGACTGCGCTGGAAGCCTGCAAAACTGCAACAAAGTAGCGAAGACGACTACTGCAACTCTGTAACGCTGATCCTGCCGCCTTCTCGACTGTTTTCCTGGTGGTGCATGCTGTGGGGGTAGTCTGCCTCCTCTCTGCACTAGAAGCTCCGAAGAAATCTCCCGTGGGTCGACAGAATCGTCCCCCTGCAACCGCAGGCACCAAAGAACTGCATCACCGGTCCCCTGGGTCTCCTCTCAGCACAACGAGCGAGGTCCCTTGAATCCAGCAACTCTGTCCAAGTGACTCCCACGGTCCAGTGACTCTTCAGTCCAAGTTTGGTGGAGGTAAGTCCTTGCCTCCCCACGCCAGACTGCATTGCTGGGAACCAAGTCTTTTGCAGCTACTCCGGCCTCTGTGCACTTCCAGCGGAAATCCTTTGTGCACAAGCAAGCCTGGGTCCACGCACTCTAACCTGCATTGCACGACCTTCTAAGTTGTCCTCCGGCGACGTGGGACTCCTTTGTGCGACTTCGGGTGAGCACCATTTCACTCCACTTCATAGTGCCTGTTCTGGCACTTCTGCGGGAGCTGCCTGCTTCTGAGAGGGCTCCTTGTCTTGCTCGACGCCCCCTCTGTCCCCAGACGCAATTGGCGACCTCCTGGTCCCTCCTGGGCCACAGCAGCATCCAAAAACCCTAACCGCATAACTTGCATCTAGCAAGGCTTGTTTGCAGTCTTTCTTCAGGAAAACATCTTTGCACAACTCTTCACGGCGTGGGGCATCCATCCTCCAAAGGGGAAGTCTCTAGCCCTTGTTGTTCCTGCAGAATCTTCAGCTTCTACAGTCCAGTAGCAGCTTCTTTGCACCCACAGCTGGCATTTCCTGGGCATCTGCCCATCTCCGACTTGCTTGTAACTTTTGGACTTGGTCCCCTTGTTCCACAGGTACCCTCATTTGGAAATCCATCGTTGTTGCATTGCTGATTTGTGTCTTTCCTGCAGAATTCCCCTATCACGACTTCTGTGCTCTTTGGGGAACTTTAGTGCATTTTGCACTCACTTTTCAGGGTCTTGGGGTGGGCTATTTTTCTAACCCTAACTGTTTTCTTACAGTCCCAGCGACCCTCTACAAGGTCACATAGGTTTGGGATCCATTCGTGGTTCCCATTCCACTTTTGGAGTATATGGTTTGTGTTGCCCCTATCCCTATGTGTCCCCATTGCATCCTATTGTAACTATACATTGTTTGCACTGTTTTCCAATACTATACTGCATATTTCTGGTATTGTGTACATATATCTTGTGTATATTTGCTATCCTCATACTGAGGGTATTCACTGACATACTTTGGCATATTGTCATAAAAATAAAGTACCTTAATTTTTAGTATATCTGTCTATTGTGTTTTCTTATGATATTGTGCATATGACACTAGTGGTACTGTAGGAGCTTCACTCGTCTCCTAGTTCAGCCTAAGCTGCTCTGCTAAGCTACCATTATCTATCAGCCTAAGCTGCTAGACACCCTATACACTAATAAGGGATTCCTGGGCCTGGTGCAAGGTGTAAGTACCCCTTGGTACTCAGTACAAGCCAGTCCAGCCTCCTACAGAGCTACAGCTAATTGGAGCACAGATGAAGCAGATATCAATAGCTAGGAAAATTGAGCTATGGCGGAGAATCGTGAACAGGGTCAACACTGTGGGATAGCACCCAAGAACGAGGGATGACATCAGAAAGAGGTGGAACGACCTCCGGGGAAAGGTACATTCCATTGCAGCAAGACACCAACTCTCTGTACAGAGGACTGGCGGTGGACACCCACCTCTTCCCCCACAACTAACAGCATGGGAGGAGCAAGCCTTGGCAATCCTGCATCCTGAGGGCCTGGCTGGAGTCAGAAGAAGACTGGACTCTGGTAAGTCAACTCTCTACTACTATCACCCTCTGACCTGCATTCCATCACATACCCCCACCCTCACTCCCATCACTCCAGAAGGAGTATTGTCTCTAAGATATTTTTGGTACTGGTCACACAAATAAATACCTTTATTTTTGGTAACACTGAGTATTGTCTTTATTTGTGTATAGGTACTGTGTAACTATAAGTGGTATTGCATGAGCTTTGCATGTCTCCTAGTTCAGCCTAGCTGCTCTGCTACAGCTACTTCTATCAGCCTAAGCTGCTAGAACACTACTACTTCACAAATAAGGGATAACTGGACCTGGTATAGGGTGTAAGTACCCAAGGTACCCACTACAAACCGGGCCAGCCTCCTACAATTACATAGACGAGAGACAGAGAAAATAAGTAGAGCCCATCTTCACACATCCTCACGTGAAGGGGGTAAACACAAATATGAAAATATTACACAGTGGTATCTCTGCCAATGGACTCTATTTTTGTTGCTGGTAAGAGGTGTTGAGGTGTTGGATCACGTATGTCATTTGTTTTGCTAAACATATAGGCCCTCATTATGACATTGGCAGTAAATCACACTTACCACCACGCTGACTGCCGCCAACTTACCGCCGCCCCGGCGGATATCCGTTCAATATACATCAGAAAGAGGTGGAACGACCTACGGGGGAAGGTACATTCGATAGCATCAAAACACCAACTCTCTGTACAGAGGACTGGCGGTGGACACCCACCTCTTCCCCCACAACTAACAGCATGGGAGGAGCAAGTCTTGGCAATCCTGCATCCCGAGGGCCTGGCTGGAGTCAGAAGAAGACTGGACTCTGGTAAGTCAACTCTCTACTACTATCACCCACTGACCTGCATTCCATCACATACCCCCACCCTCACTCCCATCACTCCAGAAGGAGTATTGTCTCTAAGATATTTTTGGTACTGGTCACACAAATAAATACCTTTATTTTTGGTAACACTGAGTATTGTCTTTATTTGTGTATAGGTACTGTGTAACTATAAGTGGTATTGCATGAGCTTTGCATGTCTCCTAGTTCAGCCTAGCTGCTCTGCTACAGCTACTTCTATCAGCCTAAGCTGCTAGAACACTACTACTTCACAAATAAGGGATAACTGGACCTGGTATAGGGTGTGAGTACCCAAGGTACCCACTACAAACCGGGCCAGCCTCCTACAATTACATAGACGAGAGACAGAGAAAATAAGTAGAGCCCATCTTCACACATCCTCACGTGAAGGGGGTAAACACAAATATGAAAATATTACACAGTGGTATCTCTGCCAATGGACTCTATTTTTGTTGCTGGTAAGAGGTGTTGAGGTGTTGGATCACGTATGTCATTTGTTTTGCTAAACATATAGGCCCTCATTATGACATTGGCAGTAAATCACACTTACCACCACGCTGACTGCCGCCAACTTACCGCCGCCCCGGCGGATATCCGTTCAATATACATCAGAAAGAGGTGGAACGACCTACGGGGGAAGGTACATTCGATAGCATCAAAACACCAACTCTCTGTACAGAGGACTGGCGGTGGACACCCACCTCTTCCCCCACAACTAACAGCATGGGAGGAGCAAGTCTTGGCAATCCTGCATCCTGAGGGCCTGGCTGGAGTCAGAAGAAGACTGGACTCTGGTAAGTCAACTCTCTACTACTATCACCCACTGACCTGCATTCCATCACATACCCCCACCCTCACTCCCATCACTCCAGAAGGAGTATTGTCTCTAAGATATTTTTGGTACTGGTCACACAAATAAATACCTTTATTTTTGGTAACACTGAGTATTGTCTTTATTTGTGTATAGGTACTGTGTAACTATAAGTGGTATTGCATGAGCTTTGCATGTCTCCTAGTTCAGCCTAGCTGCTCTGCTACAGCTACTTCTATCAGCCTAAGCTGCTAGAACACTACTACTTCACAAATAAGGGATAACTGGACCTGGTATAGGGTGTAAGTACCCAAGGTACCCACTACAAACCGGGCCAGCCTCCTACAATTACATAGACGAGAGACAGAGAAAATAAGTAGAGCCCATCTTCACACATCCTCACGTGAAGGGGGTAAACACAAATATGAAAATATTACACAGTGGTATCTCTGCCAATGGACTCTATTTTTGTTGCTGGTAAGAGGTGTTGAGGTGTTGGATCACGTATGTCATTTGTTTTGCTAAACATATAGGCCCTCATTATGACATTGGCAGTAAATCACACTTACCACCACGCTGACTGCCGCCAACTTACCGCCGCCCCGGCGGATATCCGTTCAATATACATCAGAAAGAGGTGGAACGACCTACGGGGGAAGGTACATTCGATAGCATCAAAACACCAACTCTCTGTACAGAGGACTGGCGGTGGACACCCACCTCTTCCCCCACAACTAACAGCATGGGAGGAGCAAGTCTTGGCAATCCTGCATCCCGAGGGCCTGGCTGGAGTCAGAAGAAGACTGGACTCTGGTAAGTCAACTCTCTACTACTATCACCCACTGACCTGCATTCCATCACATACCCCCACCCTCACTCCCATCACTCCAGAAGGAGTATTGTCTCTAAGATATTTTTGGTACTGGTCACACAAATAAATACCTTTATTTTTGGTAACACTGAGTATTGTCTTTATTTGTGTATAGGTACTGTGTAACTATAAGTGGTATTGCATGAGCTTTGCATGTCTCCTAGTTCAGCCTAGCTGCTCTGCTACAGCTACTTCTATCAGCCTAAGCTGCTAGAACACTACTACTTCACAAATAAGGGATAACTGGACCTGGTATAGGGTGTAAGTACCCAAGGTACCCACTACAAACCGGGCCAGCCTCCTACAATTACATAGACGAGAGACAGAGAAAATAAGTAGAGCCCATCTTCACACATCCTCACGTGAAGGGGGTAAACACAAATATGAAAATATTACACAGTGGTATCTCTGCCAATGGACTCTATTTTTGTTGCTGGTAAGAGGTGTTGAGGTGTTGGATCACGTATGTCATTTGTTTTGCTAAACATATAGGCCCTCATTATGACATTGGCAGTAAATCACACTTACCACCACGCTGACTGCCGCCAACTTACCGCCGCCCCGGCGGATATCCGTTCAATATACATCAGAAAGAGGTGGAACGACCTACGGGGGAAGGTACATTCCATAGCATCAAAACACCAACTCTCTGTACAGAGGACTGGCGGTGGACACCCACCTCTTCCCCCACAACTAACAGCATGGGAGGAGCAAGTCTTGGCAATCCTGCATCCCGAGGGCCTGGCTGGAGTCAGAAGAAGACTGGACTCTGGTAAGTCAACTCTCTACTACTATCACCCACTGACCTGCATTCCATCACATACCCCCACCCTCACTCCCATCACTCCAGAAGGAGTATTGTCTCTAAGATATTTTTGGTACTGGTCACACAAATAAATACCTTTATTTTTGGTAACACTGAGTATTGTCTTTATTTGTGTATAGGTACTGTGTAACTATAAGTGGTATTGCATGAGCTTTGCATGTCTCCTAGTTCAGCCTAGCTGCTCTGCTACAGCTACTTCTATCAGCCTAAGCTGCTAGAACACTACTACTTCACAAATAAGGGATAACTGGACCTGGTATAGGGTGTAAGTACCCAAGGTACCCACTACAAACCGGGCCAGCCTCCTACAATTACATAGACGAGAGACAGAGAAAATAAGTAGAGCCCATCTTCACACATCCTCACGTGAAGGGGGTAAACACAAATATGAAAATATTACACAGTGGTATCTCTGCCAATGGACTCTATTTTTGTTGCTGGTAAGAGGTGTTGAGGTGTTGGATCACGTATGTCATTTGTTTTGCTAAACATATAGGCCCTCATTATGACATTGGCAGTAAATCACACTTACCACCACGCTGACTGCCGCCAACTTACCGCCGCCCCGGCGGATATCCGTTCAATATACATCAGAAAGAGGTGGAACGACCTACGGGGGAAGGTACATTCCATAGCATCAAAACACCAACTCGCTGTACAGAGGACTGGCGGTGGACACCCACCTCTTCCCCCACAACTAACAGCATGGGAGGAGCAAGTCTTGGCAATCCTGCATCCTGAGGGCCTGGCTGGAGTCGGAAGAAGACTGGACTCTGGTAAGTCAACTCTCTACTACTATCACCCTCCGACCTGCATGCCATCACATACCCCCACCCTCACTCCCATCACTCCACTACCACCCACACACCGCACCATCACATCTCACTCATCCCAATGCCAAGCCCTGCATGCTCTACCAATGCATGGACACCACTCACAGCCCTGCATGGACATCACTAAAGCATGCACACTATAGAGAATTAGCTATCCCACCATACTCCAAAGTACACAAGTGAAAGCTGCTAGGGCAAATACAGCCAAAGAGGGCAAGCCACGGATGCACAGTATGTCAGACACATAAACCATAACACATCGTTTACATCCCCACAGGTACCACAGCCAATGTCAGCGAAGAGGAGGTGCCAGCAATATCCAGTCCCCCAACAGAAGAGGCCCACAGTGATGACAGCAACTCTGGTCTTCAGGATCTGGATGACCAACCTGGCCCATCAGGGACCTCCGGACAGCCGGTTACCCAGGCCCAGTCACACACCACCAGAGCCTCACCATCAGGAAACACCACCACAGCACCCACATAGCGTACCCATACCTCTGTCCCCAGGATACGTCAATCAGCAGTGTGTCCACCTCTACAGGGACCCCAGGACACACCTCAAACCCATGACTATCAGGGACCTGAGATCAGTGGCAGTGGGCACACGGTTCAGGGGACAGAGGCACAGGCCAACAGGGACACTGGGAGGACTGATGTGCACCAGGTGGAAGACAGGCCCAGGGAACCGACTCTCCAGAGATCCTGGGAGCCTATCAACATTCCCAGGACACAATGGGCCAGATCCTGGACAATGAGCAGGAGAACAGATGGCTGCAGGAGGGACAGTACCAGGGGATTGAAGAACCAGAACCTTATGGGCCTGGCGGCGCAGGGTACGCCTGAAATCTCCTTGGATTCACCTGCCTCAACTAACAGAGACACGGGACACTCTGTCAGGCGTAAAAGATCAGATTTTATTAGCTGCAGCTAGTACAGTTGTCCAAGAAGTACACAAGGTATGTTCTCAGGAGACTGCCACTTTACTTTGTGGCGCACAATCTTATATACCGTATAAAAACCATTTATTAACTACATACACTCCTAGAACACATAGAAAGGAGCCAGTAAGAATAATGTAAAGATAGAACAGAGCCAATAGAAATGTCGGAAAACAAGACAGCACCAATAGAAGGAATTGGAAAACAAAGTATCAAGTGACTTAAGGTTGCCTCCCCTCCAGCTGTGTTTGTCACCCCTCCCTTGAACTAATTCATTAACCGATCCACAACGAAGTTGCATGTGGTGTGATAAGTTTGTGTGCGTTTGGAGGACAGTTGTGAAATGAGAGAATACTAGCAAAGGACAGCGAAGGCCAGACGATAAGATAAGATCGGCGGAGAATAGTGTGAGCCTACAGATAGTTGAAACAAGGATTAGAAAACCAGACAGGGATTAGTGTACTCGGTCAGACCTTAATACCAGCCTTGTAAAGATAGAGGCAGAAGGCTGTTTTGAACACCATGTTGCAGAATAAGCAGAAAAGGCAGAATGGACTTCGTTCGCTGTGCTGCCTGAGTGAAGGCAACATAAAATGGCGGCGGGCCACAAAATGGCGGGTCGATACGATCGTATTAAAAATCGAATTTCCTCAGGATCAAGGAGGACTTAAAGGCCATCAACAACACCCTGATCTCCATAGCAGGGGTGCTGGTAGACATGGCCAATAGTATGAGGGAGGCAGTCACACACCAGCGGGCTCCTGCCACTAGCCGGACATCAGAACAGCCTTCCACCTCCACTGCCGCTAGTGGACAGAAGGCCCTGCCACAGGTCTCACAGGCCACCAGCATCCCTCCCCCTGCAGAAGGAGAACCATCCTGCAAACATTCCCTGTGATCCAAACAGAAGCCAGAGCCACTTGCCAGGACCCCTGCCAGGAAATTAGACTCTCCTGATTGTCACCCTTGTGTCTCACTCAGTCACCCTGTGCACCTTGAACTGCCATTGCTTCCTTTCCTATGTCCCCCTGGAAAATGCACCAGTGCTACAAACAGACTGGAACAATACCCTGGACTTTCCTCCATCATCACCCCACCCCCTTGCACATGTCCCACAATATTTTAGCACTTCAATAAACATCCTTGGAAAAAACTAAGTTTGCAGTATGTCAATTCTTTTAAGTATGTATTCATTTAAACACGTACAAACATTGCAAATCAACTGTATAAACAATTAGCATAGATTAATGACCTGTAGCTGGCTGCAGTGACCACACCACGAGCATATGTGAGGTCACCAACATCTGCAATATTAATTGCCAAAGGGTACAGTAAGGGCATAGAAGTGGGAAACAACAGCATGCACGGGCCACAGAAATTCAATAAAATTACATTGATGTGTGAACTAACACTGTCTTACCCGTGTGTCATTGGAAGTATTTTCTGATCACTGATGTTCTGTTGTCCTTGTCCTCCTCCTCTGCCTCCTTATCCTCACTGTGCACTGGTTCCACTGCTGCCACACGGGCATCTCCAGCCTCCACCTCCTGCAGAAAAGGCACATGGTGTCTCAGGGCAAGGTTGTGCAACGTTCAGCATGCCACTGCTATCTGGCAGACCTTCTTGGGTGAGTAGCACAGGGATCTACCTGTTAGATGGATGCACCAGAGACTGGCCTTCAGGAGGCCAAAGGTCCTTTCTATTATCCTTCTGGTTCGCCCATGTGCCTCATTATAATGTTCTTCTGCCCTTGTCCTGGCATTCCACACAGGGGTCAGCAGCCATGATAGGTTGGGGTAACCAGAGTCACCAGCAAATTCTGAGGGACAACCTTTAGCCACACACTATCCCATATGGCCCACACCATACCCATACACCAACATCTACTGGGTGGGAACCAGGGCTCACCTATAAGCCACACCCTGTGCCACTGTAGTTGGCCCATCACATTTGGGGTGCTGCTATTCCTCAGGGAAAAGGCATCATGCACCAACCCTGGATACTTAGCATTGACGTGGAAGATGTACTGGTCCACCAAGCACACCATCTGTACATTCAGAGAGTGGAAACTCTTCCGATTTCTGAACACCTGTTCACTCTGACCTGGGGGGACAAATGTAATATGTGTTCCATCAATCACCCCAATTATGTTGGGGATATGTCCCATTGCATATAAGTCAGCCTTCACTGTGGCCAAATCTTCAACCAATACAATGCAGCCACATGTGTTTAAACAGGGCAGACAACACTCTTGTTAGCATTATTGAGAATATTGGCTGTGACATTCCTGCTGCCAAGTCCACTGCCACTTGGAAAGAACCAGTTGCTAAGAAATGAAGCACTGAATGCACAAGAGGGGGGATCCCACTGCGGTGATGGATAGCAGATATCAGGTCAGTCTCCAATTGGGCACACAGCTCTGTGATTGTGGCCCTGTCCAGTCTATAGTTGAGGATAATGTGCCTGTCCTCCATTATTGCCAAGTCCATCAGGGGTCTGTACACTTGGGTATGTCTCCATCTCCAATTCATCCGCAGCGGTAGCAATCTATGGGGCAAAAGAGTGAGGAGCCGGTCACAACTGAACAATGGGGCTAAAACAGAACTTTGCATGCTGTTAAATAGTAATGGGTAAGTGTGATTTGTATAGTATGCCCTAATTTCACCAGTTACGCAGTAATTATCCAGGGCCGGCACACCCCCCCAAAATGGCATTTGCCTTTCCTGTGTTGAGGGACAGGTGGAAGTGAGGTAATTCTGCTGAAGTTGGGCGCCATTTCGCGAGGCGGTCCGGAACAGCTATGAAACTCCACATTGGTTAACATTAGGCCCTAGGGGTTACAGTGGCCAATGCCGATCTACGCTGGCGGTGACGGTATGCACAGCCACAGACATGACTGCCATTTTCTATCTGATCCATCACTTGCTACCTGATCTTCAACAGGAGAGGACCTACACTGCATGTGCTGCTGTGACCTGTGTCTGGAACCTACCATGGCCCGTGTGACTGGGGAAAGTGCCCCAGCCTTCACTTTGGCTGAGTTGGAGAGACTGGTGGATGGGGTCCTACCCCACAACGGACTGTTGTATGGGCCTCCAGACCAACAAGTTAGTACACTGTGGGCACAATGCATGTGGCATGAATGCATGGAGTGGTGTGTGTGAAGGCCTTGTGTAAGGGGGGGTGGGTGCATGTCCCCTAGGTGGTGTATTGGTTGTGTGATGGGTCATGTGTGGGGAAATGGTGCTGTAAAGGGGCATGGAGAGCCATAAGTGTAACAGGCAGGACTGTTTGAATAATTCTATTTTCCTGTGTGTATTTCCTCTGCAGGTCAGAGCCCATCAGAAGAAGGGTATATGGCATGCAATCGCCAAGGACGTGCGGACCCTGTGGGTCTACGGCAGGCGGAGCACCCACTGTCGGAAACGGTGGGAGGACCTGAGATGCTGGCCATGGAAGACAGCGGAGGCCCAGCTGGGGATGGCCTCCCAACGAGGAATACTGGTGGTGGCCAATCCTGAGCTGGATGGGAGCTTGAGGGCATCACAGCAGCCACAAGGGGGTGAGTACAGTGCCTATCATTACAACTTACGCATGTTAGGGTGGTATCCGGGTGGGGAATGTGTGTCAGTGGGTGCCCCTATGCCAGGCCTGACATTGCAGCATAGGCCCCCTGGTGGCTAGGCTACAGAAGGGATAATCTTGCTACCTAGCTCGTAGGCATCCACAACTGGTCAGGGCTGGGTGGGTCCCAGGTGTGCTGCATTTGGCAGTGTGTGCCCCTCCCCATGACTTGGCTGTTGATTATTTATCTGCTAGTACTATGGCATATTGTGTAGGGCTGTTCCGTGTGTGTGAGGGTGCTGTGTACGCCAATGGTGTTATTGGTGCAGCCATTGACCAAGTGTATCCTTTGTCTCTTCCCCCCTGTTTTTGTTTTGTCACCCTGTCTTTATGTGCATTAGCATCATCTGGTGGAGGAGCAGGGGCACTGGCGACGGAGGGAGCTGCTTCCCACAGGACTCTGGAGGTGAGGGTACCAGTGGGACAGAGGGCGAGGGGAGCACCATGGCGGAGATTGGAGGGGACAGTTCTGACACAGATACCTCCTCCGATGGAAGCTCCCTGGTGGGGGCAGACATCTCTTTGACCACTTCAGCTACAGGTACATCGGCCACCCCTGTACCAGCACTACCCTCCCAGCAGCCCCTCAGCGAGTGCCCGTGTCCACTCACCCAGGAGGGTGGGCATCTCCTTCGCCCTAGGCACCTCAGGCCCTGCAACAGTGAGCCCTGCTGCCCTGACTGAGGAGGCTATTGACCGCCTGAGATCCATCTCTGTTGGGCAGTCAACCATTGTGAATGCAATCCAGGGGCTGGCAGCCCAGATGCAACAGACTAATGCATTTCTCGGGGGCATTCACACTGGCGTGGCGGCCCAACAGAGATCGATCCAGTCTCTGGCCTCCTCTTTGATGGCAGCCATTGTCCATGTTTCCACCCTACCTCCCCCAACTTCCTCTTCCCAATCCCATTCTCCTCAACCCCAACCCATCACAAGCACACCAGTAGACGAGCATGCACAAAAGGCAACGCACAAGAGAGGTGCAGGCAAACACAAGCACCGCACTTTATCCCACAGGCACTCACACAAAAACCATCCAGATGCAGACACACCAACATCCACTATTTCCACTGTCTCCTCCCCCTCGTCCACCCCCTCCCAGTTCCGTCTACACTCATACCTGCATGCACTACATCAGCATCCACTATCAGCATCACCATACCAAGCAGAACACACACCACACTGGCAGACACCTCCACAACAGCCATGCACAAGTCCCCTGTGTCCTCTCCAACTGTGTCTGTCCCCCCCAAGGTACACAAACGCAAGCACTGAGACATCTAATAGCCATCCACCTCACAACAGCATCCAGCCCATGTACCTGCACCCAAAATCAGCAGACAGACATCTTCAACAACCACTCCCTCCTCCTCCACTCCCATTCCCACCCCAATGTCCCTAAAAAACTGTTCCTACCCACCATTGGCCTCTTCCCTACTCCTCCCCCCGTCCTGCACATATGACCAGGGTGGGAAGAACCCAGCCAAGCATCTCAGCCACCCAATCCACAGGCCCAGTCGTCACCACACCCACTTGTGGTGGTAAAGGATCCAGGCCACATGTCCTGAAGGTGATGGAGCCTGCACCAGGCAGCCTCAAGGGAAAGGAGCCTGCCCCAGCTGCCAGAAAGGGAAAGGAGCTTGCCCCAGCAGCTGCTAAGAAGGTTAAGGAGCCTGCCCCAGTTGACAGAAATAGCAAGGAGCCTACCCCAGCAGCTGCTAAGAAGGTAAAGGAGCCTGCCCCAGCAGCTGCTAAAACGGTATAGGAGCCTGACCCAGCTGCCAGGAAGAGCAAGGATCTTGCACCAGCAGGCAGAAAGAGCAAGGGGCCTGGGGCAGGAACTGTGACAGAGCCCCACCACCAACCAAGGTTGTGCAGCCGTCCGAGGTTGTAGGGGATGGGCAGGAGCCTCCCCCCAACATCACCACCACCTCCAGTGGGCAGCCGTCTGAGTTTACAGGGGATGAGCAGGTGGCCCCCCGCCCCAGCAGCACCACCATCTCCAGTGGGCAGCCGTCCGAGGTTGCAGGGGAATGGCAGGAGCCTCCCTCTTCCAGCAGCACCACCACATCCAGTGGGGAGCGGACTGAGGTTGCAGGGATGGGCAGGAGCCCCCCCAGCACCACCACCACTACCAGTGGGCAGCCATCTGAGGTTGCAGGGGATGGGCAGGAGCCTACCACCCCCAGCAGCACCACCACCTCCAGTGAGCAGCTGTCCGAGTTTGCAGGGGATGGCAGGAGCCCCCCACCCAACATCACCACCACCTCCGTGGGCAGCCGTCCGAGCTTGCAGGGGATGAGCAGGTGGCCCCCCAACATCACCACCACCTCCAGTGGGCAGCCGTCCAAGTTTGCAGGGAATGAGCAGGTGGCCCCCGCCACAGCAGCACCACCATCTCCAGTGGGCAGTCGTCCAAGGTTGCAGGGGATGGACAGGAGCATCCCCCTTCCAGCAGCACCACCACCTTCAGTGGGCAGCGGACTGAGGTTGCAGGGATGGGCAGGAGCCCTCCCAGCACCACCACCACTTCCAGTGGGCAGCCATCCGAGGTTGCAGGGGATGGGCAGGAGCCTACCCCCTAAGCAGTACCACCACCTCCAGTGAGCAGCTGTCCAAGGTTGCAGGGGATGGGCAGGAGCCCCCCCAGCAGCACCACCACCTCCAGTGGGCAGCCATCTGAGATTGCAGGGGATGGGCAGGAGCCTCCCCCCCCCCAGCAGCATCACCACCTCCAGTGAGCAGCCGTCACTGCCGGCGGATGGTATATAATCCTGCCTCCATGGTTTTCTGTGCGGCCTGCCTCCTGCAAATTCAGTGACACACAACTGAGAGACTGTGACCTTGCAGTCCCCAGGATCAAGAGCAAAGCGCCCAAGGCCCCCTCCAGAACCAGTGGGTAGGACACCCACATAGCCAAGACTCCTCAGGATGAAGAGCACGGGGCAGGAGGCCCCCTCCAGAACCAGTGATCAAGTCACCCACACAAGAGACTGTGGCCTTGCACTCCCAAGGACCAAGCACAGGGCATGCTGCCCCCTCCAGAGCAAGTGGGCAAGTCACCCACTCGAGAGACTGAGGCCTTGCACTCCCCAGGACCTAGTACAGGGCATGTTTCCCCCTCCAGAGCAAGTGGGCAAGTCATCCACTTGAGAGACTGTGGCCTTGCACTCCCCAGGATCAAGCACAAGGCATGTTGTCCCCTCCAGAGCAAGTAGACAAGTCACCCACTCAAGAGACTGTGGCCTTGCACTCCCCAGGACCAAACACAGGGCATGTTGCCCCCTCTGGAGCAAGTGGGCAAGTCATCCACTCGAGAGACTGTGGCCTTGCACTCCAAGCACCAAGCACAGGGCATGTTGCCCCCTCCACAGCAAGTGGGCAAGTCACCCACTCGAGGGACTGTGGCATTGCACTCCCCAAGACCAAGCACAGGGCATGTTGCCCCCTCCAGAACCAGTGGGGAAGACACCCACTTGAGAGACTGTGGCCTTGCACTCCCCAGGATCAAGCACAGGGCATGTTGCCCCCTCCAGAGCAAGTGGGCAAGTCACCCACTCAAGAGACTGTGGTCTTGCACTCCCCAAGACCAAGCTCAGGTCATGTTGCCCCTTCCAGAGCAAGTGGGTAAGACACCCACTAAAGAGACTGTGGCCTTGCACTCCCAAGGACCAAGCACAGGGCATGTTGCCCCCTCCAGAGCAAGTGTGCAGGTCATCCACTCAAGAGACTGTGGCCTAGCACTCCCCAGGACAAAGCACAGGGCATGTTGCCCCCTCCAGAGCAAGTGGACAAGTCACCCACTCAAGAGACTGTGGCCTTGCACTCCCCAAGACCAAGCACAGGGTATGTTGCCCCCTCCAGAGCAAGTGGGTAAGTCACCCACTCAAAGGGCTGTGGCCTTGCACTCCCCAGGACCAAGCAAAGGGCATGTTGCCCCCTCCAGAGCAAGTGGACAAATCACCCACTCGAGAGCCTGGGACCTTGCACGCCCCAGGACAAAACAATGGGCATGTTGCCCCCTCCAGAACCAGTGGGAAAGACACCCACTCGAGAGACTGTGGCCTTGCACTCCCCAGGATCAAGCACAGGGCATGTTGCCCGCTCCAGAGTAAGGGGGCAAGTCACCCTCTCAAGAGACTGTGGCCTTGCCCTCCCCAGGACCAAGCACAAAGCATGTTGCCCCTCCACAGCAAGTGGGCAAGTCACCCACTCAAGAGACTGTGGCCTTGCACTCCCCAAGTTCAAGCACAGGGCATGTTGCCCCCTCCAGAACCATTGGCTTTTTTCCAGTTCCCGGCTGAGGTGCCCCCCGTCCCCATCCCCCTGAGGTGCCTGCCTATTTACCAACTGATGTCCCTGCAGTCTTCTTTCCGTGTTGATGCAGGTAACATGTGTGGCCTTGGACTTTGGCCTGTGGCAGTTTGGCCTACAAATATTGTGGACTGGGCTGTGTCCCTTTTTGTGTACGTATGTATATATCTATTATCTTGCCTAAATTATTGTTCTTGATATGTTGCTCTCATTACATTCACTTTTTCAAAAATGCTTTGTCCTTGCATTATTCATCTGAGTTACGGGGTAAAAATGTTTTAGTAATGCACAGTGTGTGTGTCACTCTCTTTTTCCTCCCTCCCTCCCTCCCTTCTGTGCTAGGTGGCTGTACTCACCTTTGTCGTCTTCACCGGCATTGATGGTCGTGGTGGAGCAGCACCTAGAAGATCATGGGGAAGACATGCAGCTCGGGCTCCATGGCGGCGTGGTTCTTCCCTTTGTCTCCAATGGTGAGTCCTTTCCCTTCTGAGGTCTGTTTCTGCCAAGCTTTTGATGTTCTTGGTACCCTCCCGGAGAAGGTGGTGGTTTGCTGTGTATTAATATGGTGGGCAGAACATTGACTTCTGGCTGGCTGTAGGCGGCTACTGCTGTGGTGCCTGTTGTTTCCACCCTGGCGGTCGGTGTGGTACATTGGCTGTCTATTGGAGATTTTTCCGCCATGGTCATAATTTAGTGGTAATTACCGCCGTCCTGTTGGTGGTATTACCGCCACTTTAACACCAACCACCAGGGTTGTAATGATGGCCATAATTTCCTTTGAATTACTGAGCCACTCCTAAGCTCTGTTCTTATGTAGGGAAAGCTTGTGATGCCATAATGAGTAACTTTGTTATTTAGTCCAGAAAGGTTACTTTTGCCAACTTGATTTAGCATGAAATATGGCACAATTTTGTAAGTGTATACTGGTTTAGCTCCTCAAAGAATTAAATACAAAGCTCTAACCAAGGAAGTGAAAAGGGTAATGGATACCTTTCTAGAGGTTGCATTTGATGCAGCAGAAATTTCTGTACTGCCCCTCAAGTCACAGTGATCAGCTATATGTGATAATATATATATTTTTTTTAAACAAAGCACTAGTAGTTCTGATGTAACGTGGTGGACTGAAAGCCATATTAACGTGAATTCACTGTAGAATGGGTCACTGAAAGTGATGTGCTATAGCCTTAAAACTTTGGCCCAGATGTAAGAGGACCTAGTGCCATTTCAGTGCCACATTAGCGGCATTGTTTTTACGCTAATGTGGTGTTAGAAGGCCAAAAACGCTGCGCCATATTTACAAAAAGGTGCAATGCATTCATTGTGCTGCTTTGTAACCCTTTGTACTACATTCAGGCATAATGTATGCAGAGGAGGCATTCCCCCATCAGGATGGCGTAAAAATTGCGTAAAGAAATCTAACAGATTTCAGATTTTTTTTAAACTGGATTTTTAATGCCCGCTCAGATCATGCATTAAAAGGAGGCACCCATTGGTTTCAATGGGCCTCTGGGTGGTTTGTAAGATTAGCGTAACAATTGTTAACGCTAATCCTGCAAAGCGCTGAACTAGCATCAAAAATTCTGATGCTAGTTCCCTAACTACCACCATGGTGAGCCATATAATAAATACGGCGCATACAAGGTGGCGTTAGGGGGCACTGAGGGTCACAAGAAAAGTGGCTGTGCACTAGGTACAGTGCTACTTTTCATAAATCTGCCCCTTTATGTTTAACAGATTAATTCATTCTCATGTTCTTTATCATGTAAATTAATAGTATGTACTAAAACAATAATTATTTTTAGAAGAGAAATTTTTAAAATGTTCTATGCAAAAATCAAAGTTTGTAGTTCTGGTCAGTGTTACATGAATGGATTAACTGAGTTATTTCATTTTAAATCTACTGTAATAAATGAATGTGCTGTTTTAATTCACATTGCTTAGCCTAAGTGAGGCCTTCAAGGCCCTGTTTCCTGACTGCAGAAAATGTTTTGTCATTCTTGCTAAAGTGAGCTTGAGTGAGCTTTTTTTAGACTTAATTCTCATTAGAATGTTAACTTGGCAATAAATGTTTGATTGTTTTACACATAGTGAGTATGGGAACCCAACCTTGAGCAGAGTAAATTTAGGAACTGTAAAACTGACAAAGCATACATGTGTTTCACCTCGCACAGATGAGCTAAGATGAAAGCCTTTTCTCATTATAAACCGCTGAATCTACACTGATGCTGCAGGCTACGTTGTATGGCCGATATCCATTGGATAATTATACCTTTTGGGTTATGTGGAGTGATGGATGGAAGAATCATCTTGTAATATGAACTTTAATATGCCGTTCTCCGGTGGGACCTGGAGGATTCTTCTCCTTTGACAGTCCTCCTCCAGACCCCAGTGCTGCCTTCTTTTCGCAATGCTTCTTTGAGTAAATATTCCTCACTCTTCATTGCTTGCTGAACCCCTTGGACTCTGATTGGTGCAGTCCTCTCTATCCTTGCCCTTTGAGATACCTTGCTGAGACTTAGGCCCATATTTATACTTTTTGACGCTAAACTGCGCTAACGCAGTTTAGCGGCAAAAAATTTAGCGCCGTCTAACGCCATTCTGAAGCGCCATGCGGGCGCCGTATTTATGGAATGGCGTTAGCCGGCGCTAGCAGACCGGCGCTGCCTGGTGTGCGTGGAAAAAAGCCACGTAGACCAGGCAGCGCCGGCGTAGGGGGAAAATGGCGTTAGGGCGTCTTAAAATGGGGCAAGTCAGGTTGAGGCAAAAAAATCGCCTCAACCCGATTTGCGCCATTTTTTTCGACGCCCAGACGCCATTTAAATGACTCCTGTCTTAGTAAAGACAGGAGTCATGCCCCCTTGCCCAATGGCCATGCCCAGGGGACTTATGTCCCCTGGGCATGGTCATTGGGCATAGTGGCATGTAGGGGGGCACAAATAAGGCCCCCCTATGCCACCAAAAAAAATTAAAAATATAAAAAATTATACTTACCTGAACTTACCTGAATGTCCCTGGGGTGGGTCCCTCCATCCTTGGGTGTCCTCCTGGGGTGGGCAGGGGTGGCAGGGGGGGTCCGTGGGGGCAGGGGAGGGCACCTGTGGGCTCATTTTGAGCCCACAGGCCCCTTAACGCCTACCCTGACCCAGGCGTTAAATAGTGGCGCAAATGCGGGGTTTTTTGACCCGCCAACTCCCGGGTGTGATTTTTGCCCGGGAGTATAAATACGACGCATTTGCGTCGCCGTCATTTTTTTAGACGGGAACGCCTTCCTTGCATCTCATTAACGCAAGGAAGGCGTTCACACAAAAAAATTACGCTATTTGCCCATACTTTGGCGCTAGACGCGTCTAACGCCAAAGTATAAATATGGCGTTAGTTTTGCGCCCAATTTGCGTCGAAAAAAACGACGCTAATTCGGCGCAAACGGAGTATAAATACGGGCCTCAATACGGGCCTCAGAGATTCTGCCCTTGGCGCAGAGAAGAAGACTCTTGGCCATGTTTCTGAAAGGCTCCTGCTTTCCTTTCTCCCTTTTATTTTTTTTGTTATTGAGTTGTTCCCATTGATTTAATTTTCCAAATTCCTTTTGTCCTTTTGTGCCTTTTGCCTTTTTGCCCACATGTGTTTAATCCAGCACATGTTGCATGGATTTGCTAAATGTTTAACAGAATTAGATAGTGTTAGACCTGGCATCCTTGGTGTGGTCTCCCCTAATTTTTTCCTCTACTTCCCAGGTTTTTGCTGTGTTCTGGACTCTGTTTTTGCTGTTTTTGTTACTCTGGGCACTTTATCACTGCTGACCAGTACTAAAGTGCAAGTGCTCACTATGTGAAATTGCATATGTAATTGGCTTTTCCATGATTGGCGTATTTGATTTACTAGTATGTCCCGAGTAAAGTGCACTAGAGGTGCCTAAGGCCTGTAAATCAAATGCTACTAGTGGGCCTGCAGCACTGATTGTGCCACCCAAATGAGTAGCCTTGAAAACTTGGCTCAGACCTGCCACTGCAGTGTCTGTGTGTGCAGTTGCTAAACTGCCAATTCGACTTGGCCAGTGTTACCACTTCCCAGGCCCAAACCATCCCAATTTATACATGTAAGATGCCCCTAAGTTACGCCCTAGGTAGCCCCATGGACAGGACGCCGTGTATGTTAAAGGTAGGACATGTACTTGTGTGTTTCTTCATGTCCTAACAGTGAAATACGGCCATATCTGGTTTCCACTTTTGTAAGGCCTCTCTCTCTCTTAGGTTAACATGGGGGCTGCCTTTAAATATCCTTAAAGTGTAGTTTCCATTTGAAAGCAGATCGAAATATGCGTTTTGGGGTCTCTGAACTCTCAATTTAAAAAGACATATTTTAGTGAAGAAAGTTTTTTTAGATTGTTAATTTGAAAATGCCACTTTTAGAAAGTGTGCATTTTCCTACTTGAATCATTCTGTGACTGTCTGTTTGTGGATTCCTTGTCTGGGTTAAACTGACAGTTGGGCAGTTTGTGCATCTTCACTAGACAGTGACACAAAGGGTGCTGGGGGTGTAACCTGTATATCATGATGGGCCATCTGGGCTAGAGAGGAAGGAGGAGTAGTCACATACACCCAGAAGGGTTGTGCCTGCCCTCACACAAAGCAGTCTCCAACCCCCTGGTGTGTGTCTGGATCCAGGCCTGGGTAAGGCAGGACCCTGTAAACAACATAGACTTTTCTTTTAAGTTGGGTCACTTCAAAGGCAAAAGGGGTATAAGACATAAAACCCCAGACTTTAAATTATTTCAAGGATTCAAGAGGAACCTCTGGCAGGAGAAGAACTGAAGGAGAATTGCTGCCCCTGCCTGTGACTGTGCTTTTTTGGGTATCCTGCAGTTGCTGCTTCTGCCTGTGAAAGGGGACAAAGACTGGACTTTGTTGTGCATTCCTGCTTGAAAGGTATCTTCAAGGGCTGGGACTAAGCTTGCCTCCTGTTTTTGAAGCCTCAGGGATAGAGGCTTTACCAACCAGTCTCTGAGTCTGCATCCTGTGGACCCTATTTTTCCAGAGGGTGCCATTCCACTTCCTGGGCTCCTGGAAGTGATTTTCTGGTGAAATCCTGTGAACAATGCTGGACCACTCTGTGTGACTTTGCTAAGGACTGCGGTGCACGAAGTTCGCGCCACCGCCAACACCTAAATCCAGGGACCTCGCTGAGGCACGAAGACCCTACCGTCAACTTAGGCCCTACGTCACTGTAGCCACTGATGTCCACATGAACTCATGAACTGGAGTGTCGTACCCACGACATTCGTGACACCCGACTCCGTCGCAGCACCTGTTACATGATCGCGACCCTCCAAAGAACTGACTCCTCAGAACCAACGCCGCCTCACCTCCACCCCTCCACAGCAAGGACCTGACGATCTATTCATTACGCCTCTGCTCCTTAGCCCCGCAGCACTGGAACTGACGATGCATCGCATCCAGTGACGCCTCGCTACCCGACTCGGCCTGTTTTTCCACACATTTTGCTAAGGTACTGTACCAGAGGGTCTGTGTGACTCCATAAACAGCGCCAGTGGCGTCGCATTGTGGAAAACGATTCCGTCATGACATCAGATTGCAGTATTTGTGCCTCTAGGCACTATTTATGTGTTTTTAAATCCTTGTCATATTTTTTATTGTGTATTGTGAATTTTTATTGTATTTGGTCTTGTTTTATTTAGATGGATATTTACTATTTTTCTAAACCTGTGTTCTGTCCATTTTGTAGTGCTTCACTGTATTACTGTGTGTGTTGGTACAAATATTTTACACATTGCCTCTGAGTTAAGCTTTCCTGCTCATGCCAAGCTACGAAGGGGGTGAGCGGAGGTTAACCTGGTGTGTTTCTCCTCTACCCTGAGTAGAGTGAGGGACCTTGCTTGGACAGGGGGCAACCTGACTGCCAAAAAAAGATCCCATTTCTACCAGATAGCATTTGTTTCCTCCCTTTCAAATATTCGTATTGCTTTTGTGTGTAGCATTAATTGAGTGTTGATGTTAGTTTGTTTAAACTTCTTTAGAGGGTTTGGACAGCCTTACATTATTCTCTACTTTTACAAACTTGTCTTGAGAAATATGTACGTTACTCTGAGTCTTAGGCCCATATTCATACTTTTTGAGGCAAAACTGCGCTAACGCAGTTTTGCGTCAAATCAATTAGCGACGGCTAACGCCATTCTGAAGCGCCATGCGGGCGCCGGATTTATTGAATGACGTTAGCGTTGACGTTAAAAAAAACGACGTACACCAGGCAGCGCCGGCGTAGGGGAAAATGGAGCTTGGGCGTGAAGAAATGGGGCAAGTCAGGTTGAGGCAATTTTTTCGCCTCAACCCGATTTGCGCCATTTTTTTTTCACTCCCAACCCCATAGAAATGACTCCTGTCTTAGCAAAGACAGGAGTCATGCCCCCTTGCCCAATGGCCATGCCCAGGGGACTTATGTCCCCTGGGCATGGTCATTGGGCATAGTGGCATGTAGGGGGGCACAAATCAGGCCCCCCTATGCCACAATAAAAAATAAAAAAAAACACTTACCTGAACTTACCTTAATGTCCCTGGGATGGGTCCCTCCAGCCTTGGGTGTCCTCCTGAGGTGGGCAAGGGTGACAGGGGGTGTCCCTGGGGGCATGGGAGGGCACCTCTGGGCTCCTTCAGAGCCCACAGGTCCCTTAACGCCTGCCTTTTGCAGGCGCTAAAAAACGGCGCAAAAGCGGGCGTACGTAATTTTTTTTGACCCGCCCACTCCCGGGCGTGATTTTTGCCCGGGAGTATAAATCCGACGCACATGACTTGGAGTCGATTTTTTAGACGGGAACGCCTACCTTGCATATAATTAATGCAAAGTAGGTGTCCACGCTAAAAAATGACGCTAACTCCATGGACTTTGGCGCTAGAGGCGTCTAACGCCAAAGTATAAATATGGAGTTAGTTTTGCGTCAAAATTGCGTAAAAAAAAACGACGCAATTCCGGCGCAAACGGAGTATAAATATGCCCCTTAATTTTTAATAAACACCCTTTGACTGCGTTTCAGACTGGAGTTTTTCTTGTGTGGCACATTGATCATACTGTCATTCTAAATTGATTTGTAATGCAATTGATGTATCTGTCTCAACACCTTTATGCTTGGTGAAAAGATCCATTGACCCCATTTAAATCATAATCCTGTAAAGGAACATGCTACAGCACATTTGATAGCAGAGGATGGTTTCTTCCATGGGGGAAGGGACGATGGTTTATTCCGACTAGCAGAGGTATGAGATAGTAATTAGGTATAGTGTTAGGAAGGTAGGATTACTGCAATGTTACCTGCCCACTCCAAAATTTGCCCACCCCATGGTTCGCTCTGAAGATTGATCAAGTTCCAGCTCTGTTCCTGGGAAAGATGGATGTGTTAGCATTATTAGGGTTTGCGCTTGCATTGCTTTTGGCAATTGTATAGTTGTGGTGCTTGTTTCTAAAAAATATCCGCGGTCATTGCTGTTGATGGTCCCACTGTGGCCTAAGATCCTGAGATAATGCACAAGTGTAGAAGATATTTGGTAAAGTTATTTTCTGCACTGAGGTACTTGTCTTGAGATATCACTGACAGTGGCAATACTTTTCCCTGAGTGAATGTGGGTTGGTTGGTATTAAGTGACTCTTGAGTGCTCAAGGAGGATCTGTATCAACTTGAGTGAGGTTTGCTGGTCAAGTCTCATTTGTCTTGTGTAATTGTGAAAGCCATATTTGGAAAGTGTTTCTCCGTACTCCTTTGAAATGTTTGGTTACTCCATCCTGTGCTAAGCAGACAAGTTGTTTTAACACTTTGAATATTTTGCATTAGCTGTATGTGAAGCGATTGTGTGAGAGCCAATTGCAAAGTGAATGAGGTCCTTTGAGGAGTGAGTTTGACATCATTGTGTGTTGCACTGATATAGGTCGGTTGGTGTGAAGCCATGCTGATATTGGTGGACAGTGCCGTGTTGCTATTGGTTGATATTATCGATAAGAGAAGTGTGGGATTGAAATTACTTGCTTATTCAAACTAAAAGTTTATTGTGGTTTATTGAATTTGATTGCAAATTAAGTTAATTTATTCCACTAAGAAAGGGTATAGAAACCCAACCTGAAGGTACTCGAGGTCATTATGTTATGTCCGAAAAATTTCTTCATGCATGTTTGTGTTTGAGCAATGGAACAAAATAACAGAGAAAGAAGGCACATTAGCATTTTCCCGCTATGGAACTGTTATGAGAATTTTTGAGAACCTGAAACTAGTACCTTATGAGATGAAACTGCCTCAGAGACCTGCACAATTTGAAACGCTTAATATTTGGGAACACATAGCATGTCAAAAACTGAAGAACAACAATTAGAATAGAATGCAGAGGACATTAATGACATTTGCAGAAACGTGCTGGGATGACGAGCAGAAAGCTTGGAGAACAGAGATTACTGAGGGAAGTAGATTGTTTCCAGCAGTTTCTAGTGAAAAAGGAGAAAGTACTGAGCCGGAAAAGAACAGGGAAAACAGAACAGGCAACAGATACAGAGAAAAGGCTGAGACATACAAGAGTGGTTCGGATAATGAATTTATAAATCAAATATTGCTAAATCATCTGCCTTTATACCATTCTGTAGAGGTAGGAGCTACAAGTGAAGCTGCATGAAATGTAACCCCTAATGTGCCTACTGCTCCAGTTGCACACACACTGAATCAGAAAATGTATCAGTCAGTACAGGTACCTTATGTGAATCAGGTAGCACAGACTTTTAATTCAAGTCAATGTGTGCAAAAGTTCAGCCAAAATCAGCCCATAAAATTGCACTAACACAGTTTTGCGTCAAAAAGGTTAGTGCTGACTAGAGCCATTTTTTAACGCCACCCGGACGTCATATTTATACTAGGATGCTGGATGGAGCTAAGAATAGGTTAGAGTAATTTTTTCCGACTTTAACCATTGCGCCATGTTGTAAGGCAAAATGACGTTAATGGAGGAAAAATTACTGAAATCAGTTTTACGACATGTAAACACGTTGCAAAACGGAAATGCACCATTTTTGCCCGCAATAGTGTCAAAAACAGACGCTAACAGAGAAAACAGTGCAAAGGAGAGGCAAAATGGAGCCAGGAAGCCAAGGGAGATCCCAGGGAGACCACATTCAACCAGAAACCAGCCAGGAGGACACACACAAGACCCAGGGGAAGGAATAGAAAAAGAGGAAGTGTAGTTTCAGCAAAGAAGAGCATGAAATACTGGTGAGAGAGGTGATGGAGCATCAAAATCAACTCTTTGTCACCTCTAAATTGCCAATTGGAAGGAGAGAGGCAATCTGGCAGCAGATAGTGGATAAGATGAACAGTGTGGCAGAGGTCAGGAGAACTGTAACTGAGTGCAAGAAATGCTGGCATGACTGCAAGCGAAAGGCCAAGGAAAAAATGGCACAGAACAGGAAGGCACCCCTGCAAACTGGAGAAGGGAGTCCAGCACCGCAAGAGGACTTGGACGAGATGGAGGAGATGGTTGCAGCTGTCAAATTGAGGGAAATCATCACAGGATTCACAGGACAGGAAGCGCAGACTATCAAGAAACACCACAAATGCAGGGTAAGTTGTATGGGGGAAATTTATGCTAAAATGTCAAGTGCAAGAAGGGGGAGGAACATAGGACTCACACAACACATGTCAAAGGAGCGGAGAGGGACACAATGCACACTAAGCAAGTTGCACAATGCCAATGTAATCTACAAATGCACCTGCGCCTTGGTAGTACCATGCACCATGACATATTCACAACCTGGACATACGTTGAACACCAGGTCTAAATACCTACATGTACATATGCAGCATATGGGATGGATGGAATGTATAATCACTGTGCCACTGGTTGTGACATCACAATATCCCTTGCAAGTAGTCATATCAACACCACCAATACCACCAAGACCTCAGAGACCAGGTAGTCAGTCATTACCATTCCTGGGTTACGTCATAGTGGTGTCCTTTGCAGTAACACCTTGCAACTGCCTTGCCTCATTGCCCAAAAGCATGTGTGCTGCATCTCACAGCACACAAGTCATTGCAACTTTCCCAACAGTACCCAGGCATGTACCAGTAGCACCACCACACCGCACATAGACAACACATCCACATGAGGCAGCCACCCCTCCATCATGCAGTCAGGGTGTCCCCTGGGTGCACGGAGCAATGAACTGAACAGGTGCTGGGGGAATAGCAGGCTGGACCTGTATCATTGGTAACATGCCACTACCCACATCAACCAAACTGAAGTAGTGTTGAACCACACATCTTGATGCTGAACTGAAATGTCACAACAGTCAAAGGCTGAGCCCACAACTACTCTGACACAACCATGTCAGACACATGGGAATGCGGAAATAAACACACACATATAACATATGGGGTATGACTGTGAACACAGTGGTGTGTAATTCTACATCGATGGGCGGGGATGCTGCATGGGCAAGTCTGGTGTTCATAAGACTGCCAGTGAAGTGTACCCTTTGTGCTTGGCAGTATGAGTCACACGTTGGGATGGCGGCTGGAAATCTGTCTGCTCATGGTAGCTTTGTGTGGCACTTAGCACAACATTCTTGATAGATCAAATAGACTCAGTGCCACTTTTGGGCTGCATTGTGTGTAACAGGACACGCTGCTCTCAGCCCTGCAATTCAGGCAGTGGAAAGGGCAAAGGGTCAGGGCATGGGACCCCCTGCACTGTCCATGCCAAGTGCATGGCCTGTGAAGGGGCACCTAGGGCCACGCCACACCAAATCACCAACAACCATTGCATGAGGGTTTAACCACCATACAAACGCTGGTGGAAATGCGGAAACAGACCTGGAGGGTATTGTTGAACATAATACTGGTCTGGTGTCACAGGACAGATGGCATAGCCAGTCCGTAAGCTGCTGGAAACTTGCCATGTCCAGGCCATTGGCCCATGGGGCATTCCACATTGATAACAGATGCCACTATCACCTGTGCTGTTGGGGGTGGTCAAATACACAATGGCAGTCAGGTGCCTATAGGACTGACGCACTTGAAATGAGGGACCGGTATGACTACCTGGAGAATAACCTCTAACGTGCTTCAGGCCCTGACCTAAGTACACCTCCTGTTAACTGGCTATGTCCATAGACTAATTTACCATCAGGCACTGTCACATACAGAATGATGTACACAGCACAAATGTCACACCCATGCTGCCCATCCCTGTGTCTAACCCTGTGTTGTGTCAAATTAGCTGTATTGTCAACATGCTGCACTCATGTTTCATAGTGCAAGGAGGACTGCATTTAGGTGGAGGACATAGGTGTTTAGCAAGGCAAACACACCTACACAGACAGAAGATGAAATTGAACTCTGACAGGTCCATGAGTGCCATGCAATGTAGCACACAAACGCAAACAACAACATGAGGAGCCATCAACGTAACAAGAGCATAGTGTCCTGGCAGTGCCATCCCTGGGGTGGTGCAAAGACTCAGCACAGATTGGGTGTATATGAAACATGTAAGACTGTGACAGGTGAAAATTGCCATGTGTGGTGCTGAGGCATGAGAATAGCAACACACAATGCAAGGCCTCACTATACAAATGGGTAAATAGGGAGGGTAGATAACGAAAAGATGGTGTCAAGCCACAAAAAGGATTGACATGACACTTAAAAGATATGATGCAGCCAATTGTGCCAACTGGTCTTCCCTTCATGTGACATGCAGGTGGGGCATATGGCTACAGACTGCAGCTATGATGTACAGGAACAATCCTTTGGAACTAAGGGGCGCATCATAGGCCCCTAGCGCCACAGGAGCATCACTTTTAGTGACCAATCTGTGGCGCTGAGCACTGCGCCGTATTGACAAGGTGGCCACCGTGTAAATACGGCACCTTCCCACGCATCACTGTGCGTGGAGAGGTGTGCAATGGGTGTTGCTGTGAGCGTGCCTCAGCAACACCCATTGCATTTTGGTGCTGCCTTAGATTAATGTAATTTAGTAAACCTGAGGCAGTTCCAAAATCTTATGCCACCCCCTGGGGTGGCATTGGCAGGCCGCAACAAGGAGGAATACATTTATACCTCCTTGTTTTTTTGCATAGGAAGAGCAAAATTCCAGAAATGATTATTTATGTTTGTGAAGTTGTCCCTTCCTGCACATAAACAATCATTTGAAAATGACGCTTTGGCACTTCTGTGTGTGATGTATTCTACAGCTCACAGAGAAGTGCCAAAGCACCATTAGTGATTGTTAATGTGCAGGAAGGGACACCTTCAAGCACATAAACAATCACACCCCTCAATGCATACATCCTTGCACGATGGTGCAATGAAGCCTGCGTTTGCGATGGCAGCTGAATTTTGCACCAGCGCAGGGGACCACACAGGGGTGCGCTGTATTCACTTCCATACGGCGCATCCTTGTGTTACCAAAGTGACGCAGTGCGGCGCTGCCAATTTTAGCGCAGCACCACACTCCACTACTTTTCCAGAAATCTGGCACTAATCTGGCCCTAAGATGACAATGAGTCTCAAATATCAAGTCAGTGATGTGACTTATCAACTGCCACAACACAGATAGACTGATTTTATACCATCTCATTGCAGAGGATGATAGCTCTCCTGTGGACCTGCCTGTCCTGAAGTACCCTGATGACCTGGATGACCAGCTGGCAACTATCAGCAAAATAAACCTCTAAGAAGTTCTTGTAAACCTCTAGATACTACCTCCAGTCGCAAGGAGGAGTATTGATGTAGCAGAAATTCCACAGGCCCCACTTAGCACCCCAATAGCACAACCTGCCAGCACCAACACAGCTGAGGACTCCGAGGACCAGGGACCAGCTTTCAGAGGACAATGGTAGGAGTCCAGCGGGAGATGGCCAATGAGGTGTGAATGCGAATGCAAACTATGGCAGCTAGCCTGGAAGGGATGTGGATGTTCATGGTTATGGCTACTGAACAAACTGTAGCCAACCGACAGACACAATCCCCAATAGGTGGAGTCTAGGAGTGTCTGAGGGACATAGCTGCTACCATGAGGGAGAGGCCACAACATCTGCCCTCCCAAACTGGCATCAGCATGCTTGTGGACAAGATGGACTAAATGCACAGGGAAATGTCTTCCTCAGGGCAGACATGGCTGCCTACCACAGGGATGTTCCTGCTATACTCAAAAATCAGCAGCTCCTCCTTGCTGCAGTGATGCCATAAGTAGTATCACAGATGGCAGCTGCCAGGAATTGGGAGTCCACATCTTCAATCACTTAAGTGTGTGTGGCCCCCTCTTCCTCCCCATTACCACCATCAATGGTAGAAGAGACACCATACACATCAGAGGATGACGATGTGGAACAGATCATCCTCATCAGTAGGAGTTCCTGGTAGCACCAGCCCATGCCACATGGGCAGTGTTTTCCTTTGTCCTGTGCTTGGTATCTTGCCAGTGTTAGCACTGTTGCAGATATGCACTCTTCACCAACACACTGTTGTCCTTTCTGCTATGGACTGCAGTCGTCTCTAACTTTTCAATAGGCAATTTATGTTCCCCTGCACTGAAAGACACTTTACCCAAGCATGTCACATGACATGTCCCTCAATTCCGGACTTGCACTGTGTCACAATTGGATGGATTCCACTAATGGGGTCACAGGCCAGGACACTGTAAATATTGCACTTCAACACTTGTTATTAAACAATACCTACACCACCATCATGTCTTTGTGTGTTGTGACACACCTACTACGCTTAGGAATTGGGATGTGTGTAACATGTCTTTAGTGACAGTACAAGAGTGCATGAATATGCGGGAACATATCTACGCACATGGTACCTACATGTTGAACATCGATGCTGGTCTCATCCCCCACAAGCAATTAACTGACTATGTCCAAAATGTTGAACATATGTATGCTACACCCACTACATACGGTAGGAATGGCTGTGAAACAGTTCTTGGGCAATATCGTCAGCTGGGAGTACCAGTAGAACACATTGATTTGAAACGGAGGGTCTCAGGATGGAAATTAAATGTAGGCTGTTGTCAGATGTCCCACAGTGCCCAACATTCCGACACAGGACCCATACAAGGACAACTGAATTACCACACCTACCTGTCCTATACATGGCCAACATAGTCACCTTGAGTGGTGGGTACACTGGATGGCAGATGCACAGACAAGTAGATGTGTTGTAGCTGCCAATGTGACTGCTCAGTTGTAAGAAGGTGATGAACATATCAAGAGAGGTATCCGGAGGCAGGACGGAATCCATAGGACAACACACAATTTTCACTGTACACTCCTGGGAAGACCCTGAGACCCAAGAATAAGACACATGAAGTAAGGGAAATACCTAAACTATTTTAAATAGAATTTAAGTAAACTAAAAAGATTGAAGAACACCTATCCTAACCTAACCTAACCTATCCTAACTATACATACCCAACAACAGACCCTAACTACTCTATGCTATACTTACCTAACACATTTAAAAACACACTCTAAACATTGGCCCCCCACCACCCTCATATCACGAGACACATACAGGACAACATATACTAAACTACACATATACTACCTATTACTAAACAAATATATATATTTTTTGGTATATATATATATATATTTCTTTTAATGTGTGTATATATTTATTTTATGTGACACATAAAAGCCACAACATCACCCCCAACCCACCCACAAAGTAAAATGTAAAACGTAGAAAACCCACCCCCCAAACCTACTTATCCTAACTAAACTACTAACCTAATCTAACCTGACACCAACACCCTAGAACCTACTAAAAAACATTAAAACAAATGAAGAGGGAGAGGACTGAACTGGGGTTGAGAGTCAATATGCCAGCCACAGAGTGGCCCTCTTCGGTTTCCTCTTGATGAATTTGAGTTGTTTTGTGTTTTTCTCCACCTCCTTTTCAAGAGTGTCCAACTTTGGGAGGACCAGTGTGATCCCTCTATAGGTCCCTAATAGCACTCATGTCCATGGCAGCAGGTGTGGTCAGCTGTGGCATGGATGTTGAGGATGCAGTAGCTGGGGCTTGTGTGATGGTGGCAGCTGTGGTGCCCTGCACAGCTGTGGTGCTTAGTCCTCCCTGTGAGGGCAGTGTTGGTCCCCCTTGGGTGAATGCCTGCCACTCACCAATGGATCGCTCCATGCGATAGCAGCGTGCCATCCTCCGGAATCCTGATTCCACTGCCAGTATGTGGCGATAGCGGACTGCCCTCTTCTGAAAAGCACGTAGTTTGTCATTGTTCATGTTGGCAGCTGTTAGAATGAGACAGGCAACCATCAATGTCAGCAATGTGTCAAATATGTACAGATTATTAGCTTACACTCTACATCAAATTGAACATGCACTCCAACTCACATGCCTGATAATACAATGGCCCTGATGAATTAAATAACAGCGCTGCCTTAGCAGCATTTCATTGACACCATAGCCACTCACAACAAGATTAGGAAGCAAACAAAATTAGATGTGCGTTGATTTTGTGCTATGTGTAACAATGCAAAGACAGCATCAACTTCACATAGATCATAGCCACTATTCCTCATCATCTGTGTAAATTTTTGACCATACATCACCAGTAACCTGAATCTGTTAGTGAGAGTATGGGATGCAGTTGGTAACCATAAGGGGTCAGGGTTTATAGGTACACATGCAAGCCTGATCAAGATGACTGTCACCTACACTGTGAGCATCACATCTACCTACAAATTTGTTGTCCCTCACCACCTGTGCCTGAGGGGGGATGGCCATGCAATTCATCATCTCAACTGTCCAGGTAATCCACCAAGGCATGCCCAGTCATACATGGATTCAGGGATTGGACCATATGTTAGGAGTGCTGACAACTAGGACGCTGGTATCCATAGTTCTTTAACATCTACATTCATGCGTCCAGGTGTAGACACCCATCAATACCTGATCAGCCAATACCATTCCTTACACACCCATATCCATGCCAGCAAACGTTTGGACTTGACCTGCATGCACGACTATTACATTCCATATAAGTGTCACATAAGTGGAGTACAACCTATGTGGTACCATGCTGGGGGACAATTGCCCACCCAGTCCTACATGTGCATTACAATACAGGGATGCACCAATTTGTGTACAAAATGGTGCATCACTGTGTTGTGAGAATGACAGTGTATCCCAGTGCCAATATTTTCACAATGGTTCACACATCTCAGTCACATAGGGTCCTACATATGGCATGTCATCACCTTGTTTACACAATACTTCCGATTGAACGCCACAGGCCTCACAAGATATGACTCTTTGCTCATGCATGGGGAACCCTTAAATGGGACACAGTGCCAACATCCAGCCTACTTCGACATCTGATCATTTGACAGTTCATCCCTTCTAGCATTGCGTGCAAACCACAGGTCTCACTCACACAAAAGCACTACACAGGACAGACATAATCACACTTACTGGATACATCTGGATCCTCAAATCTTACCACTTCGCCAATGATGTAGCGGGCAGCTCCACCTGTAAGATATAGATGGAAAACCATGGTTACTGTCAACACCAGAGCAGTACGCGCTCTATTGGCGACAAACATGCAAAAACCCAGCACTCTCAAAACAACGTAATTTATGAATTGTGCTGATATGTGGTGGTTTAACCTTTTGCATTGCAGAGTTCAATCCTGACAACTTATTTTTAATATGTTTACAAATACTGTTCCTTTGCAATGTATTGCTGCAGGTTTTCAGAGTGTGTTAGGGTGTGGCCCCTTTCCAGGGCCTTCCAGAGACTTTCCCTGCAACATGCCTGGGCGTGGTTCTGGGCTGGGCTAAGACTCTATAAAAGAGAGTCAGCCCACCTCCCAGTGCTCACTATTCAGAGGTCCCGTTGCAGAGCAGCAGCTTCTTCCTGATTTCCTGTCCCAGTGGCCTATTTGAATGTTCCAGTCTTCTGCCCTCATCCCTCATTGGTGATCATTGTTCCAGGCGGTAATACAGTGGTTGGACATTTCCCAACACCGTTATTGAGAATTTTCATATTTTTGTTTTTAATTCTTAAATGAATAACAGATTACTTGCGCGCTGCCATTTTTTGACATTTATATGGTGGTTTGCAAATAGGGAGGACGCGCGATGTATTCCATAAAGGTTTGACTTCGTTATTCATTACGTGCTGCCATTTCTTGACATTTACGCAGTGGTTTAAGAATCGGCAAGACACGCAATTCATTTTATGATGTTTTGACATTGTTGTCCATTGCGCGCTGATATTTCATGACATTTACATGATGTTTTACGAGTTGGCAAGACACGCAACTCGTTTCATGAGCATTTAACTTTGTTGTTCATTGCGCGCTACCATTTCTTGACATTTACATGGTGACTTAAGAATTGGCAAAAGAAGCGCGATTTGTTTCATTGTACTTTGATCTTGTTATTTACTGTGAGCTGTTAATCCTTGACATTTATATCGTGTTTGACGCGCGATTCGATTAATGAGGATTTGACTTTGATATTCATTGCATGTTACCGTTTCTTGGTATTTTACATGGTAACACTCGAATTGGCAAGACGCACGATTCTCTCCTCGAGTTTCATTCATGTTGTTTAATGTATGCCACTATTCTAAGATATTTATTATGTAGTATTTGAGTTGACAAGTTATGTGATTTGTTTCCTGAATCCATAATGTGTTATTCATGGTGCACAATCCTTTTATGGTGTTTACTATATATATATATATATATATATATATATATATATATATATATATATATATATATATATATTTATGTGCAATATTCATAATTTGTGTTGAAAAATGTTAAGAGTACACAGAAGGCCATAGTTTCTAGATGCAATATTGTATGGTCCTAGTATACATTCTCAAAACAGGGTTTATATGACTGGTTTAAAATTTAGTCAGAATGTTTTTTCTGATTCTCATGTAAAGGAAAGTACTTGAATAAGAAAGTTTTCATTTAATTCATCTTGATTCCCCTACAGGTATCCGGCCATATTGAAACTTAGTCATTTTAAACTTAACTCTTAGATTGTTCATGCTTTCAGAGTGACTAGGCTTAGAATCATAGTTTAGTATTGATTTCAGGAGATATAATTTTCATATTGTGTGTTCTAACCTTTGTCTTACTACAGGTCTCCTTCCCAGCCGTTCCCTTCCTAATCCCCTCTTCCCCTCTTGAACTCTCTCAGTCTCTGTGATTTATCTATCAGAGTCTTGGAGTTGTTCAGTGGTGGACGTGTTGAGAACGTGCACAGACCCCGAGGATCTGGTGACTCTGGCAGTTACTATCATATCACTGTCACTAATAGTGGACAACATATTACAGTGTGTACTATTTTAGACGAGTGAGCTAATTATCCAGGTTGAGGACAGTGCAACAGACACACCACTGCAAACTCAGGATGACGCTGAGGTGAGTGAGATCCACACATCTGCACACACACTGGGCCTGAGACTCATGTACTGCTACACCCTGCAACAACCATATGTGGGCAATCTATAGAAGATGGAGTTGGATGACAGATACATGACACTACCCTGGTGCTCTGCAAGAGAACTGACTCAGGTATTCTGGCTTGTCCTGCAAGGCACACAGAGGCACTTTGTTAAGGACAAGCAGCTCAATTTTTAGTCTGCAATGTTGATGCATTGAGTAATCCATGACTGATGTGTCAAAGTTGTCTGATGGTATCAAATGCCCCATTCCCAGTGCCCCCTAAGGCGATTATGCCCCCTTTGCTAACATAATAGCAGGGATGATGGGAAATTATGACAATGTAGCGCTATACATGGATTTCCCTACATTATTATCACAATCTAGTTACATATGGTATGCTGGCCGTGTCTTGGCTTATAATACATGACACAATGCTGGGGCACAGATGTTGGCACGGCCCCTGAAATGTGTGACTTATTGATGGTTGTGCATGACTCTCCAAATTTCTGACTTGCATTTTTAAAATGGTAAGATATGTGAACTACATGTCTATACTGGCGCTGTTACACTTAATTCTGGTTGCATGCAACCTGTCCACAAGCATTGCATGCAGCATGCCATCACTTCTGCTACTGACATTCAAGTGCGGTGAACAGTGAATAATTTGCCAATGGGAGACTCCAAATGGCCGCGGAGGCAGTGCAGCTGCATTGGCGGCCGCCCGGCGGTCCGATCTTGGCGCTCGCCAAGGTCGTAATGAGGGCCAATGTGTCATATTTAGCCAACTTTAATCGGCTGGTCGCCGAGACATCCTGGCCTGAAGAAAAACAAGCGGCCTTGTTCTACAAGGGACTCAAAGAGGAGATAAAAGACATCCTAGCTCAAATAGACCCGCAGCCTACAGACTGTCAAGAATTGATAAACCTTGTCTTGAGGCTTGATCATCGTTTAACAGAAGGAAAAAGAACACGCAAAAAGACAGAAAAATATTCCTGGCATGTTCACAATATTAGAGACTCATGAACTCCGAAAGAAAAAACGCCGGAACCAATGGAAATTGGAACCATCAGGAGACCTTTGACCAAGGATGAGAAGGACCTACGTAGAAAGAATGGACAATGTCTCTATTGTGGGTGCAAGGGTCATTTTGCCAAAGAATGTCCAATCAAACCAAAGAGCAAACAAGGTCCAGTTCAGAAGGTTGCAGCCAATGTACAAGTCGAGTCGGAAAACTAAAGCACCAAGATGCAGAGAAGGGTTGCTCTTGGGTGTCACCGTGGACCCTTCACAATCTAGACATTTCAATCTGGGTATAAAAGTTCAGGTAAAGAAAAAGACCTATTTCAAGAAGGCTCTAGTCAATTCTGGGGCTACAGGGAACTTTGTTGATGCCCAATTGGTTTGTGCATGGGGGATCCCACGTATTGAAAAAAAGACCCCAGAAATCATCCAGGCAATCGATGGAAAACTCTTGACTGGAGGTCCGGTAACTCTTCAGACTGTCCCCTTGTCGGTGATTTGTGAAGATAAGAATCAGAGAAAGAAACATAAAGAGAAACTCCTTGACGTGATCCATGCTCTCCAGTATGGAGTTATCCTTGGCTTACCATGGTTAACTCATCACAATCCAGAGATTAATTGGGCAGAACGAAAGGTTGTGTTCTCATCTGCGCTTTGTAAAGAACAATGCCTCCAAAAGTTTCAAGTATCAAAAGTTTGCAACTCTTACATAGCCACTGCCGCAGAGAAAGAAGTTAAATTGCCCAAACAGTATTCATCTTATGAAGATGTATTCGATGAGAAAGAAGCAGAGAACTTACCCCCTCATAGAACTTCTGACTATCAAATTGATCTAGTTCCAGGTGCAATACTTCCCAATTGTCGTGTATATGCCCTGTCAGAAAATGAAAATCAACATTTACGAAAGTATCTAGATCAATTCTTGGAGAATGGTTTCATTCGCCCTTCTAAGTCTCCTGCAGCTTCTCCTTTGTTTTTTGTTCCGAAGGTGAATGGAGAACTTCAAACTTGTATCGACGATAGGGGATTCAACAAAGTCACCATAAAGAATAAATATCCTTTGCCCCTAATTCCGGTCTTGCTGGAACAAGTAAAGAAAGCAAAAATCTACACGAAGCTTGATCTTCGAGGTGCTTATCATTTGGTCAGAATGAGAGACGGCGACGAATGGAAAACCGCATTCAAGACAAGATATGGCCTCTTTGAATACACCGTCATGCCTTTTGGTCTGTGTAATGCTCCAGCAGCATTTCACTTTTTCTTGAATGACGTTCTTAGAGAGTACCTCGACATATTTGCTATAGTCTACATAGATGACATTTTGATCTACTCAGACAATGAAAATGAACATGTCCAACATGTCAAGAAAATTCTTGCAGCTCTTTGAAAGCACCATTTATATTGCAAACTAACCAAGTGTGAGTTTTATGTAACCACAGTTGAGTTTTTAGGGGTTATCCTTACCCCTCAAGGTATGGTGATGGCAGAAAAGAAAGTAAAGGCCGTATCTGATTGGCCCACCCCAAAAACTGTTCGTGATGTACAATGTTTCCTGGGGTTTGCAAATTTTTACCGGAGGTTCATAAATCATTTCTCCCAGACCATGGCTCCAATCACTAAACTATTAAGAAAGAAGGAAAAATGTGCATGGTCCCCAGAAGCTGACCAAGCCTTTTCAGCTTTGAAGGAAGCTTTCTCCACTGGCCCAGTCTTGACTCATCCTGATGCGGATCGACCCTTCATAGTGGAAGCTGATGCTTCAGATGTGACAATAGAAGCAGTCTTGTTGCAACGAAACAAAGACACTGGTCAACTTCATCCTGTAGCTTACATGTCTCAGAAGTTGAATGAAGCCGAACAAAACTATGTCATTGCTGAAAAAGAGCTTCTGTCTAATTGTGACGCTTTTAAAGAATGGAGACATCATTTGTGGGGTGCCAAATACACTGTCACGGTATATACTGATCATCGCAAACTTCAGTTTATGAGTTCCGCCAGACTTTTGACTACTCGGCAATTACGCTGGATGCTGTTTTTTGCTGAATTTGATTTTGTGGTAACTTTCCGGCATGGTAAAGACAATCGCAAAGCTGACGCCTTGTCCCACCACAAGTCTACCACGTTGCCTGCAGTTCAAACCTCCAGAGCTATCATTGCTCCAGACAAGGTCCTCTGTATCATAAAATGTGAAGATTTCTTTAAAGACATCCGCAATTATTTCACTGTTGAGAAATGGCAGACATGGGCCCAAGCAGATCCCAAAAGATCAATCAAGCAAGGTTTACCTTTTCATGAGGCTCGTTTGTTCGTGCCCACTACCAAACTTCGCAAGATAGTGTTTCATTGGTTACATGTTATACCTATGGCAGGTCATCCAGGTACTCCTAAAATGCTTGAATTAATCCAACTCTATTTTTGGTGGCCTACCCTAACAAAAGATGTAAAAGCAATCGTAAACAACTGTGAAGTCTGTGATCGCACTAAAACAAGTCATTGAAAACCGAGAGGGTTGTAGCATCCACTCCCAACTCCAAGTCGTCCTTTTGAGCACATTTCTTTAGACTTTATTACAGGTCTACCAGTGGTTCAACAACATTCAGTAATCCTGGTGGTAGTAGATAGTTTCACGAAATATGGACATTTCATTGCCTGTAAGAAATTGCCCACCTCCAGTGAACTGGCAACTATTTTACTGAATAGAGTGGTTCGTTATCATGAACTGTCGAAAATGATTCTCTCTGATCGGGGGTCCCAATTTGCCTCCAATTTCTGGAAGACATGGTGCAAAACACTCCAAGTGACATCTACGCTATCTACTAGTCACCATCCTCAAACACATGGTCAAACGGAGAGACTAAATCAGACTTTGAAGCAATACATACGTGCTTATGCTGAAAAAGCACTTCATTCATGGACATCAATGCTCTTGTTAGCTGAGTTAGCCTACAATAACTCATTCCACACTTCTACTGGCTTTACACCTTTTTTAGCTTGTTTGGCTAGCATCCTGACACCTTGCCCATCACAATCCCTCAAGAAAGTTCTCTTACTCTAACTGTGTCAGAAACCATTCAACATCTGCATCAAACCCAGAAATTGATTCAACAGCATTTAGAAAAGGCCAAACAAAAATACAAAAAGCATTATGACAAGAAACATTGTGAGGGACTGCAGTATCAACCAGGTTATAAAGTGTGGCTTTCCACAAAACATATAGATTTAAAAAAAAAGCACATGTTCAGCCCCAAATTCATAGGTCCTTACACTGTCCTTCAGCAAATCAATCCTGTGACCTATAAACTGCAATTGCCAAGATCATTACGGATTCATCCAGTGTTCCACACTTCCCTCTTGAAAAAGGCAGTCCAGAAGGTCCGCTCTCATCCAGCTCCTGTTCTAGTAAAGGGAGAAGTAGAATACAAAGTCGAGAAAGTGTTGGATTCTAAACTGAGAGTGCGTAACCTATGGTACTTAATCTCATGGAAAGGTTATGGCCCTGAAAGTAACTCATGGGTTTCCACATCTGATATCTATGCTCCAGTACTTGTGAGGCGTTTTCATTGTCTCAATCCAGACAAACCAGGCCCTAGAGCGCGTCTGGGAGAGGGGAGTACTGTCAACATCAGGGCAGTGCACGCTCTACAGGCGACTAGTATGCAAAAACCTAACAATTTCAAGCTAACATAATTTATGCATTGTGCTGATATGATGCTGTTTAACCTTTTGCATTGCAGTGTTTAATCTTGAAGACTTATGTTCAGCATGCATATAAATACAGTTCACATGTAATGTACTGCTGCAGGCTTTCAGACTGTGTCAGGGTGTGGTCCCCTTCCAGGACCTTCTAGAAGCTTTCCCTGCAGCATGCCTGGGTGTGGTTGGTGGGCTGGGCTAAGACTCTATAAAAGGGAGCCAGCCCAGCTCCACATGCTCACTATTCAGAGGTCCCGGTGCAGAGCAGCAGCAGCTTCCTGAGCTCCTGTTCCGGTGGCCTACTCTGATCTTCCAGGCCTTGCCCCTTTTCACTTTGTTGGTGATCTTTGATCAGGGCTTTAAGACGGAGGTCGGGCTGGGCCCCCAATCCCGTTCTTGAAGTTTTTCGAGTTCTTGGGCCTAATTTTGCATGATAAAAGTTTTACTCTTGTGCATGTGAATGTGCGTTTGGTTTTTCATGGCATTTACATGATGATACTCGAATCTGCAAGACGCACGATTCTTTGCTTGTGTGCAACTCTTGATATTCATTGTGCACTACCATTTTATGGCATTTACAAGGTAACATTCGAATTGGCAAGATGCCCAATTCATTTCTTGTGCTTAATTCATGTCATTCACTGTGCGCTACCATTCCTTGGCAGTTACATGGTGGCATTCGAATCGGCAAGACGCGCGATTCATTTCTCGTGGTTTAACCCTGGATATTCATTGTGCGCCACCATTCCTTGGCAGTTACATGGTGGCATTTGAATCGGCAAGACGCGCAATTCGTTTCTCGTGCTTTAACCTTGGATATTCATTGTGCGCCACCATTCCTTGGCAGTTACATGGTGGCATTCGAATCAGCAAGACACGCGATTCATTTTCTCGTGCTTTAACCCTAGACATTCATTGTGCGCTACCACTTCTTGACAGTTACATGGTGGCATTCGAATCGGCAAGACGCGCAATTCGTTTCTCATGCTTTAACCCTTGATATTCATTGTGCGCTACCATTTCTTGGCAGTTACATGGTGACATTCGAATCGTCAAGATGCGCGATTCGTTTCTCGTGCTTTAACCCTTGATATTCATTGTGCGCTACCATTTCTTGGCAGTTACATGGTGGCATTTGAATCGACAAGACACGCCATTCATTTTCTGTGTGTAATTCATGATATTCATTGTACGCTACTAATTCCTGACATTCTTATGGTGACATTCGAATCGGCAAGCCGCGCGATTCCTTTTCTGTGTTTAAAATCACAATGTTCATTATGCGCTACCATTTTAAGGCATTTACTTGGTGGCTTTCGTGTTGGCAAGACGCATGATTTATTACTCGAGTCTAATTTATGTTATTCATGGTGCACAATCATTTCATGGTATTTACAATCTTTGTAAAAATCTGCAATGTGCGCAATTCATGTTCCGGCAATTTTGAGAAAACAAAAAAACTAGAGTTCTAGATTTAATGTTGTGGGTACATAATAAGTTTCTCAAACACGATTCATATGAGGGTTTAGAAATCATTCAGATTATTTCCTGATCCTAATGCAAAAGATAATACTTGAATTTGAAAGTTGCATTTAACCTTTCTTGATTCCCTCACAGGTATCCAGCCATCTTGAAGCCTAGTTATTTAATTCTATGCTTAGGTTGTCCATGTTTTCTGAATGACAATGCTTAGAGTCATAGCCTAGTATTGATTAATATGATATAATCTTGATATTGTGTGTTTTAACCTTTTTGCTTCCTACAGGTCTCCTTCCCAGCTGTTCCCTTCCTAATCCCCTTTTCCCCACTTGGACTCTCTTAGACTCTGTGACAATTCTAATCAGAGTATTGGAGCTGTCTTTTGGTGGAAGTGTTGGGAACGTGCACAGACCCCAAAGATCTGGTGACTCTGACAATTATTGTACAAGTTGTCAACATGGATGTATATAATATGTTGTGGTCCATAGATTGCGTCCTTCAGCTGTCACATTCAATTGATGAGGCTATTTGTGAAATGAGTGATGGTAGCAGTTCAATCTTATGCATCACATGTGATGTTGCTACTGTACTCATCAGATTGGTGTTTGCGACATGTTCCCTGAGGTTATACTCACAATCCTGTGGTATATGTTGTGTAGTCTGAAGAGACCAAAGCTGGATTTTGTGAATAAGTGAGGTGTTTATTGACAAAATGTACAAGGTGAGTTACGGTAATATTATGTGAAGACGTTTTCAATGATGTGCAGTCTGTGGCGTATCCCAGCAGCTGTGTTGTACTGTTCCCCCCCATTTTCTTCTCCACCATCCTCCTTCTCCTTCTCAGGCAGGTCATCAACCTGCTCATATAAGGGGATGTTCATCTGCACACATATGTTGGCAGGATGGCACATGTCATGATTATCTTGTAGACGATGTGTGGGAAATGTAGGACACTGCCTCCTGTGAAGTCCAGGCACCTGATTGTGGACTTCAGGATGCCAAATGTCCTCTGTACAATAGTCTGTGTCCTCTGATGTCCCTCATTATGTGCACGCTCTGCTGCTGTGCTTGGGTTGGAAAATGGGATCATTATACATGGCTGTATGCCATAACCCTGATCCGCTCCAAAAGATTAAAGGACTACGTTGTTATTAGGGCTTGCAACAGGTATGTCATGTTGCATGGCAGTTGATATTTTGAGCTGGTTGTAAATCATATGTATTGGTATGGTGTGAGTTACTATCCTTGTGTAATGTTTTCTCATCACTAGGTTGTTGGACATGACAATCTTGTGTTTGGCTCAAGGACCTGGGACATATGATTTGGATTCCAAACTGATGGTCATTATGTATGTACCATGCGTTGTGTAGTGCAACCGTGCCTCAGTGTGCTATCACTAGTGGGGACATGACACATCCTCACAACACAATGGGGTCAGTGTGGTGGCAACATGGTAACACTAAAGAGCCTGGACATCTCATCTCTTTTGCCATGTGTCATCTCAGATGATGTGTGACACTTAGGGCCTTTGAAATTGGTAAGTGAGAATGCCCAAAATGTCTCCAAAATTAGCTGCACTGTCCTGCAACATTTTGACTATGCAAGAATTCCCCGTGTGTGACATGTTACTTTGCAAGCCTTTGTTGTCCCCTGCGCCAGTTGCTCATATGTGGCCGTGCACTAACACTACCTACCCTGCACCAGGGTACTTGGCTACCTGTGTTGGAGGTGGGTGTATCTGTGCAGGAAGGAACACCACCCTATACATATGCTGTTTTGATGGCCAATTGGCTCTTTCTGTGTGTGCAGCAGTATGCAGGATGCAGCATGCATCGGTGGCACAATCATCTGAGTTCATAGCACAGTCTACTTTCTTGTTGCAACCTGCACACAGCACCCCTAGGGTGGTGTTTGTTGTTGGCACTTCCTTAGGTTTTAGGTGACAGCTACATGTGAGTCAGCATCAGCATGCTGTGTATCTTTTGGGGACAGACCTGCAGCGACACACATTGCACACCGCATCCATACAACACACAGCATGGGAGGGTGGCCAATTTACAATGTGGCTTCAAGTCACTGTGAAATGGTCATCTGCCAAGTTCTACATACAGTGCAGGCCATGGCAATGGAACTGTCGGCTACTACATCGGTCCCTTGGTGTTCCAGAGTGGCAGTTAATGTTTGTGGCAGTCATGATGTGTCTAAGGTTGTGTGTCCCATTGTCACTGGTTGATGAACATACCTACCAGTGTCTCTCCTCTCTTCCAAAACATTAATGTGCATTTATACAGTCAACACATGCACAGTGCAGGCTATGGGCTGGAGCTCAGCTACTTAGCAAATGTGTCCCTTGGCACAGTCCATGTGAGGTCAGTGATGTCCTGTTTTCTCCTACTGGGTCCCCCTATGAAATCCATGTTCTGCACTGCCTGACAGTGACTTGACCCCATGTTGAGCTATTTATTGCATCTGGTACAGGAATTATGGTGTTGTGAGTCAGTGAGTATTGCATGTGAGGAGGCACTACAGTAGGAGGTACCACTTATCAAACATCTGGCACATGGTATGTGATGGGCATTGATCTTGTATTCTTATGTGTGTGAGCCAATGCGTCAAGCAGATATCTCTGCTTGACGCCTAAGCCAGGTATGTGTTGATGAGATGTAGTTGATATAGGCGCAAGTTGTCTGGTATTTAACATTTGTTCTGGCAGTGATTTTCATGGCATGACTTGAGGGATCTGTGCCTATATGGAACTTACATGACATGGGCATGGTGTATGTCATTGACATGTCTGTGATATTCTTTGTTTGGTGTACTGTGTGTGAAGTATAACTAGTAGGCAACCTGTGGGCACTTGTAGTAGCCTGTGTAGTTCTACTGTTAGCAAAGGGTATATGTCTGCACTTGTCCTTTATGTGGTGTGCCTGTCAAGTTGTGGGTGTGTTATGTGCATCTGGGTGCATGTATTTGTGGTGTGTACAGGTTGTGCTGTACTGCAGCATGGTGCATATGTGTTGTTACCTGCACATGTGTATTACCCTGGCCATGTGTTACTTTAGCGGTGAATGTCTTGTGTGTCCGAGAGGCTTGTTGTGTGTATATTGCTAGATTTGTTGACTTACCCACAAGTAGGCCATTTCCAAATTGTCCATCCTGGAATTGTTAATTGATCCTGTTGTGCCGGAATATGTAGGAGACATGGACACTCCCAGGATACTTGGCCTAAATGTTTATGAATAGTCGCCAGTGGTCTACTATGCCCTGCACATTAATGGAATGCGTGTGCTTGGGATTCCGGTATAAGTGCTCTGTTGCTGCAGGTAGTACGAGCCGGAGATAGGTGCAGTCAATTGCACTGAGCACATGTGGGAAGCCATGGATTTGATAGAAACCCTGTTTTTTCTCCTACTGCTTTGGTGTTGAGGAAGCTGATGTGACGGGGTGTCAGGGAGATGATAATGTTTGGCAGGAATGCAGAGAACGACGGCTGTGAGACACCAGCAACCAGTGCACCCATTGTTTGGAAGGAACCACTTGCCAGCATGTGCAGGACAGCTAGCAGCTTTGTCATAGGAGGTATGCAGGCTGGCTGCAATTTGTGGCTCAATGTGTTGCAGCAGGTGTAGTAATGCTTGCCGGTTCAGTCTGTAGGTCCTAATATTATCCTTGTCCCTGAGGCCAAGGATGGTTGTCCTGGTTCTGAATACCCTCTCCTGCCTTCTGCTTTGCCTTTGTGGGCCGCTTTGTCGTGCTGGTGATTGCTGCATTTGTTTCTGTCCTCTGCGCCTTCTTGCAAGCTGGATCGTTATCATCTCCATCTTCTCCTGTGGGTTGGTAATGTTGCTTCTGTGTGTTCTCCTTAAGTAGTAGCATGTTTGCCTTATTTTAACACCTGCCCTGACCCAGGCACTACATTTTGACGCAAATCGGTGTTAATGTCATTTTTTGGGTCCGCTTCCCATCCGTGCTTCATTTTTGCCCAAGTGGATAAATACGGCGCTAGGGTGCTTGAGTAATTTTTTGGGCGGGTATGCCTACCTTGCATCTCATTGACGCAAGGAGGTTTCAAGCATCTGAAAAATGACTTTAACACCAATTTTTTTATGCCGGATGGGTCAAGCATCAAAATATAAACATGGCGTTGAGTTTGCGCTGAATTAGCATAAAACAAATGGCGACATTACCAAACGTGCAGTACAGTCTTATGAAAGGTTATCTGAAGTAACGAAGAAGTATGATGTAGGTTTGAAGAAATCAAAGCCCTTAAAGAGAAGTTACTGATTAGAGTTTATTGACAAGGAGATAGTGAACATGAGAGCTCCAGGAATGAGATAGCAAATTAGAGAATTAATCAAATGGAGAGCAAGAGACAAGTGGGAAGGTAGATGGGCAAAGAAAAGAGATCAGCAAAACCAAATATGCCTCCTGTAGTATCAAATCAAGCCGAGGCTAATTTGAAAATGTTTCCTTTGAGAGACATTCCAGTTGGAGGTTATGTTCATGTACCTTGGAGTAGAAGTGATATTTGGTCATTCACAATGATTATCCGAACTTGAGACAAAAGCCTGTGGAGTGATTTATCCAAACAGAAATGCTTGTGAAACTTTCAGAATGCCTATGGGAGGATTTAAATACTTTGTTTGACATTGTGGTTCCAAGTGACTTGTGGTATTAGTGCAAAACCTTTGTTTATTGGCCTGAACGTGAACCTCCAAGAGATCCAGCAAGAGGTGCACCGTCTGAAGAAGTGATAAAAAACTATTATTAGGTAATTGGCTTTTTAAAAGACATGTTGGCGGTCATTCCTACTTTGGCGGGCGGCGGTCGCGGCCCGCCTGGCGGGAACCGCCAGAAGACCGTACCGCGGTCAAAAGACCGTGGCGGTCATTCTGTCTTTCCCGCTGGGCTGGCGGGCGACCGCCAAAAGGCCGCCCGCCCAGCGGGAAAGCACCAGCAACGAGGAAGCCGGCTCCGAATGGAGCCGGCGGAGTTGCTGGTGTGCGACGGGTGCAGTTGCACCCGTCGCGATTTTCAGTGTCTGCCAAGCAGACACTGAAAATCAATGTGGGGCCCTGTTAGGGGGCCCCACGACACCCGTTCCCGCCAGCCAGGTTCTGGCAGTGAAAACCGCCAGAACCAGGCTGGTGGGAAGGGGGTCGGAATCCCCATGGCGGCGCTGCTTGCAGCGCCACCGTGGAGGATTCACAGGGGCAGCGGGAAGCCGGCGGGAAACCGCCGGCTTCCCTTTTCTGACCATGGCTTTACCGCCGCGGTCAGAATAGCCCCAGAAGCACCGCCAGCCTGTTGGCGGTGCTTCCTCCGTCCCCTACCCTGGCGGTCTCGGACCGCCAGGGTAGGAATGACCCCCTGTGTCACCAAAAGACAATGATTGGCTGAGGGTTGACAGGACGAGTCAAGAATCTAAGGAGTTAGTTCATTCCTATCATGAAAGACTGTTCTAGACTTTCAAAAATTACAGTGGTACTGAAACCATAGAAGCTAAAGATATGGTTCATTTTGTGTTCGAAGATTTGTGCAAGGATTGAATGCAGACATAAATTATATGATTCTCTGCCACTTTGTGACAATGAGTTATGGTTGTGGTTTGGAGCAGACGGCTGCATCTCTTCAGGTTTATCAACACTGAATCCTGCTGATGGTCTTGTGGACCTGGTGGCATTTTTGAGACTAAAACATCAATGATTTTACCTCCTTAACACCATCAAGGCATTACTTTTGCTGAAGAGTCCTAATCATTGTTGGGAAAAAAGGACTTCTATTTTTGACAGCTGATTTAAGACTTGGTCATAGCGTGACACGCTAATTCTAAGAGGGACTACATATACCAGACTGCTTTGTGGCCCCAGTAGGTGGCCATTTTCTCCAGCACCTTCACCCACTTGACCAGACCAGTGAGCACTTTAAAGCACTTGAAGGCACTTCGCAGTGCGGGATGTGCACGGGCCTAGGGCCAAAGGAGGCTGGGCTGGGCCACCCCCCCAACGTCTACCTTTAAGTAGGCTTTGTAAGAGTTTCTGTATTTTTATAGAGGACAGTTATATTGTCTTATTTTATCCCTAAGGTTTCACCCTCTGGTGAAAGCAAATGTGATGGGCAGAAGGAAAGCGAATGAGGGAGGGGCTGGGGTGGCACACAGGAAACAACAAAAACGGCAGAAGCATGCAGCAGGTAACTGCGTAATGGATAGGATAGATAATCTCCTGGTTGATTGTGAGGATATTTTGACCTCCTCCGTGGATAGAGATAAATGTGGGGTACAGGCTTTAACTCCTACAGGACAGGGCGAAGAGAGAAATGCTATTATTCATTTGCCTCTGTCACCAACGAATGCGCCTCCACCTACTGGAAGCGAGGGCCTTCATTTCACCAGACGCTTCAGCCCCCTAAGTGATACATCACATGACAATCCTGACCTAAGTGTATTGATGGGTGGGATAGCAGACACAGAAGCAGCAGATACATGCTCAAACCTGCCTAATGCTTAGTACATCTCATGCATAAAAGATCTAAAGGATGAGGTATCTGAGCTTAAATCCATAGTTAAATCTTCAATTACAATGGTCAAACAGTTAACATCTGTAGATGTGATGTCCACCAGGGATCACATCGGTAGCTCCATGCTTAATCCCCCAGGTCTCTCAACATTTTCGACCAAATTGCCCTCAAACATCGGTAACAAGTTCTGCAATTGCGCCCCTCCCCCGGCTGCTGCCAGTCTGGTGCCCTGTGCTGGTCATGCTATAGCCGGTGGTGGGATCAAGAACTCTTGCCAGGCTCCCACATACAATAATCTAAATATGGTTGACAAACCAAGATTTCACCATCAATTGCCTAGACCAATGAAAGGCAATATCCCAAATTGTGTTGGACAGCCCGTTGCTAACCGATATAGTTCTAACAACACTGTCCTGATGGTTAACGTCCCCAAATTACACCTTACAGCCATGTGAGGGGCTGTTACTCTATAATAGTCGAAGACATAATCGATGCAGTTAGTAGGCCAGATCTGGACACCTGCTTTGATAGAATTGAGCTGACACTTAGGGATAGGAGCTTGGTTGATAATCTGGTGGCCTTAGATGTAAGGATAAGCGCACCAGGGTACTCACAAATACAGTTTAATTATCCCAGACTCCCCCGGGTGACAGGGCCAGGTTTACCAACCTTTCAGCAGGCATTCTTTCTACTCTAGATGTAAATGAATGGCTCACTGTACCACCTGATATTCCTGCTGACTTACCATCCCTTCCAAGTGACATAACTACTCCCGGTTTGACTGCTTCTCCTACTGCTGACTTTAAAAACATCCTCCTCCCCCTTCTGGACAGATCCCATCTACCAACTCAGGACCCCTTGGTCAGTTGTGAAAATACCGTTCTCGAGGGGAAGACATGGATAGCATTCTGGAACGTGGCAGGTTTACTATCTAAGGTGGGAATAGCAGACTGGTGTGATTTTGTTAATAGCTTTACCTTAGTCTGTGTACAAGAAACATAGGCAGTAAACCCAATTCACATAAATGGTTTTAGAACCTTTCATACCCCGGCAGAACCATCTAACTCAGGGAAAGCAAAGGGGGGATCTGTACCTACGTTTCAAACACCCTGAGGGCAGCTAGTATAACTATGCTGGCTCCGCAACCCTACCATCAGATCATTGTTGTTGAAACACCAGCTACTTGGGTGCTGGCATTAATCAACTTCTATAACAGCATCCCGAAAGCTGAGATAAAAACCGCCCTGACCCTACTAAAAAGGGATATCAAAACACTTAGGAATTGAAAATCCCAGGATTTGGTATTTCAATGGGGGAGAGACATCAATACTGAAGTTTGCACTAGGGTGTCAGAAAAGATCTTCGGATTAAGTGAAAGGGGGAATGCTGGGCACTCACATTTTACACACTCCATCTATGGGGAAGAACTGAATGATCTCATGTTTATCACTGACCATGCATTGTGTAACGAGATTTGCTACCCTCTAATCCCATTTGTAACTACATTTAATGGCCAAGGGAAAAACTCACTGATAGATTATATATTGGTCACAAACAGACACACCGCAAGGGCTGGAAATTTCATTACCCACACAATTGCATGCAGTGACCACTAGTCCCTGAGCATAGATTGGATATGGCATCAAGGGATTTATTAGCCCAAGCGCCACTCCCCAACTACTGCACTGTGGGATCCATGGACATTAGCAGACTTAAAAGGTATACCCTGCACTGGTCAAAAATTGATTCCCATGAGTTTCTAAAAAGGCTGATTTGTGGTTGTAAGCAGGCTTTCGAAAGTTGTCCAGACCTGGGTTCTGACCCGAGGATATCATTGAGAGTTTTCAAAAGATAGCTGGGGACTGTTAGACTCGGCATTCTTGGCGTGGTCTCCCCTAACTTTTTGCCTCTGTTTCCCAGGTTGTTTATGTGTGCTGGACTCTGTTTTTGCTGTTTTTGTTACTCTGAGCACTTTACCACTGCTATCCAGTGCTGAAGTGCAAGTGCTCCTATACAACATGTGTATGTAATTGGTTTATCCATGATTTGCATATTTGATTTACTGGTAAGTCCCTAGTGTAGTGCACTAGAGGTACCCAGGGCCTGTAGCTCAAATGCTACTAGTAGGCCTGCAGCACTGGTTGTGCCACCCACAATAATAGCTCTGTAAACATGGCTCAGACCTGCCACTGCAGTGTTTGTGTGTGCAGTTTTAAACTGCCAATTCGACTTGGCAAGTGTACCGACTTGCCAGACCTAAACCTTCCCTTTTCTTACATGTAAGACACCCCTAAGGAAGGTCCTAGGTAGCCCCATGGGCAGGGTGGAGTGTATGCTTAAGGTAGGAAATACTAATGTGTTTTATATGTACTAACTGTGAAATACTGCTAAATTTGGTTTTCACCATTGCAAGGCCTATCCCTCTCATAGGTTAACATAGGGCATGCCTTTAAAGCATAGATTCCCTTTTGGAGTGGATAGACATGTGGAGTTTGGGGTCTCTGAGCTCACAATTTAAAAATACATCTTTTAGTAAAGTTGATTTTAAGATTGTGTGTTTGAAAATGCCACTTTTAAAACCTGAACATTTTCTTGCTTAAACTATTCTGTGACTCTGCCTGCTTGTGGATTCCCTGTCAGGGTCAGTTTGACAGTTGGGCTGTTTGTACCTCTCTCTAGACAGTGACACAAAGGGAGCTGGGGTGTCACCTGCATATCCTGATGAGCCATCTGTGCTAGGAGGGAGGAGAGGAGTGGTCACTTACACCTGAAAGGGCTGTGCCTGCCCTCACACAATGCAGTCTACAATCCCCTGGTGTGTGTCTTTGGCCTGGCCTGGGCAAGGCATGATTTCACAAACAAGAGAGACTTTCCTTTGAAGTAATCCTACTTCAAAAGCCAAAATGGGTATAAGAAAGGCACCCCAAACCACAGACTTTAGATCACTTCTGGAATCAAGAGGACCCTCTGCCTGGAGAAGAGCTGAGGAGCTGAGGAAAAGTGCTGCCCTGCCTGTGACTGTGCTTTTTGGAGCTATCCTGCAGTTGCTTCTTCTGCCTGGTGAAAGGGGACAAAGACTGGACTTTGTTGTGCATTCCTGCTTGTGAAGAAATCTCCAAGGGCGTGTCCTGAGCTTGCCTCCTGTTGTTGAAGTCTCAGGGCCATCAAAGACTTCCCCTGCCAGCACCTGGACTCTCTGCTGAGACTCCTGCCCTGCCAAGTGGTGCGCTATCCAGTTCCTGAGGCCTTGAGAGATGAAGCTGGCAGACCAAGATTGAAAATCACGCACATACCGCTGTGTGGGTTCATTTCCTACGCAACCTCTGAGACGCGGCTGAAGAGACGACATGCCGCAGGATTCACGGCTGAAAATGACGCTCTTCCTGCAGCGCAGCTGGAAGATCAATGCACACGGCTGGAGAAACAACGCACCACATCGCTAACGGAGGCTGGTAACATCGAAACTCATACAGCGCGGTTTTGCTGATACCGTGCAGCAGGATTTTCGATGCAAACCTTGCTGGGCATGGGAAAACAACGCAGCGCCTGCCCGGACTCGAGTGCTTGCCCGGATCAAAGCATTGCTCTCCTGCAGAGAGGAAAAATGGCGCACGCCGACCAGACCAGAGAAGGTGAAACGACGCATGGTCTCGCTTGTGGGTGAAAAATCGATGCATTGCTAATCTTTTCCGACGCACACTCACCCGTGCATGTTATTTTGACGCTACCCAGGTACTTTTCAATGCTAACAGTGTTTTTACGGTTTATAAAAGGATTTAAGACTCTTTTGCTTTTAAAATTAATAACTTGACTTGTGTATGTTGGATTGTTGTTGTTTTGGTCTTGTTTTGTTTAAATAAATATTTCCTATTTTTCTAAACCTGTGTTGTGTCATTTTGTAGTGTTTTCACTAAGTTACTGTGTGTGTTGGTACCAATACTTTACACCTAAACTCTAGAGTTAAGACTACCTGCTTGTGCCAAGCTACCAAGGGGGTGAGCGGGGGTTAACTGAGGGTGATTCTCCTTTACCCTGACTAGGGTTAGAGTCCTTGCTTGGACAGGGGGTAACCTGACTGCCAACTAAAGACCCCATTTCTAACAGGGACATTAAGGAGGGACTAGTGATTACAGACAAGGACAGTAGCAACAACAGGATGAGGGGGTGGTTTGATGAACCTTGCACCAAGGCCCATGGAATGCTGAAAGTATCCCTACAAAAACAACCATGCTGCGTAAATGAAGTCAGGGCTGCTAGGAAAAACTATAAGTATGTTTTAAAGCATAGAAAAGTAGTATAAAAAAAAAGAACTATGGGACAAATTGCATAAAGCAAGCACTAGTAAGGACCCTGCAGCATTTTGGGTGCTAATTAACTCATCTTATCTCCAGCCTGACACTGGACCATGCCTTGAATTGGTTATTACTGAGGGAGACTGGATTACTCACTTCTCTGCTATTTATTCTAATCCTATTAACAGGTCAAGGCTGACTGACAGCAACTTTTTTGCCCCCATTATTTTCCCTATCAAGCTTGAATTTACGTTGGATGACAGTATTGTTGCTCTGCATAGATTTGTTTTAACCAGGTTTAGGCTAGATATTTTCCATCACTTGGAGTTTTCTAATCATAAATGATCGGTCGAGGCCCATGGCCAAATGCCCGTGTGACACGGCTACTGAGCAAAGTACTTTCCATACGATTCTATTTTGTTCATTGTATAATTCGCCAAGAAAGATATTTCTGCTGCCATTATTGAGATCCATGGACTTGATACAATGTCGTCCAGCTTATTTACTTACAGTCTTTACCAACCATGCACATTTGTAACATCATGTCTAAAATGTTATGAGCCATTCTTAGACACAGGAAATCAATACATTTTACTTGTTACTGAGAAGTAAATTCTATATCTATAGCCGTATGTGACCTGTTGGGTGATTGAACCATTTTATTTTTGTTCTATTGTTGTGTTTATATGCTTTTATCCTGAGCATCATATATCTTTCTTAATATTTTTAGTATAGCTTTTAACTATAAAAACCCTGCATCTTACAGTTTTATTTGGTCCTAACACCATGCATTCTACCTGAGTCTTAATGCTTTTTTTCCTAATGTTTGGTTTGTGGCTAATGTATTGCCTATGATTTATGCACGTATGCTTTTATGACATACGCAGTCGAGTAAGGCTTATTTGATTTGATATGATTAAAGAGCATTTGATTTGTTGGCAAAAGAAGCTGGTTGATGAAATCCTGCAGTAAGAAAAATATTGTAGAGATGAATTACAATTGAAGCAGAAATAATTGAAAAAAGTGAAGGTGATGCACAGAAAGCTAGTCAGAGTCCGCAATTGGTAGTGAATGCTGGTTGTTTACAAGGAGTGCAACATCAGGAACTAATGTTTTCCAGGCAAGAGGTAGAGGATGTGGTGTTCAGGTAGACCAGAATGTTGTTGTTGACGCCAGACTTTGAAAAGAATTAATCCATGTCACAGGTTTGGAAATTTAGGACATTGGAGAGGGGATTGTTCTTTTAATGCAAATAATATTCAAATGCAAAACAGACTAATGCAGCCACAAGGAAATCATCAGATTCAAATACAGAGGGTGTAGCTTTCCATTTTATAGCTCACTTTGGACCAGCAGTATTCCTGCCAGGCAATCCAATTAGCCACCTTAATTTAGGAAGGGTCATCAATGGAACATACTTTATGTTCCATCTGGGGCTGCCATCTTTGTATGGTTAGCAGCCTAATTGCTACACGTTTGCAAGAGTATGCAAAATTGGCTCCAGATCAAGTGTGCTCGGTCTTTGCAAATGAGCTGCATTCATGAGACTGATAACATTCGGACCTTGGGCAGGAGAAAGACAGGTTGATTAGTGGTGTGTGACACTTTGGAGTAGCAAGTACCATTCTGGTTTAGGCAGCACGGGAGACAACTATGCTTTCACCAAAGCATTTTACAGAGCAATACACCATGCCTCTTGTGTTTATCTTTTCAGAATGTGACTACAAGCGCACCACCCTAGAGGACCCATGACATATGATACTATTTACTAATATGTACATGATGTGTTTAATGTGCTTAATGTTTTCTCTTTGTTGTGTGTCTCGGTTTACAGGCATCACTGTGTGCTTTTCATTCTTATTAATACTGAACATAGTATTCACATGTGACTTTCACAACATTTATATGCAATTATGCGACATATTGCCAGGTTATTGTGGGTTAGCTCTCCATTTATGTATTACAGGTTAAATACTGAAGCTCACTGATAATAAGGTGTAGTATGGGTATATATTAACACATTACGGGTGTGCATTAGCACATTCTCCAGAGAAGGAGTGGCACCAGGGAGACAGTCTTGGTCCTGATGAAAATCCAAGGGGTAGGCTTGAAATATGTAGACCGCACATTAGGAAGGCAGGTTCATTAAACACCTCCCCCCCTTCCAATCAACTAGTTTTTAAACCATACTGCCACTAGGGCAGTTATTAAAACATTAGTTTACCTGGGGGCAGGTATTTTTAATCCTTTTTAGGACCCCCCCACTCCTATTACACAATATCATAGTGCTTCATATATGAAGTGCTCCCATGTCATTCGGTGGTAGCAGCATGCCTCGTTCCGCAGCGGAATGGGAAGGACCCAATGATGAAGCATGCCAACAAGGGGTAACCTTGGTGGGTAAGGATTTTCTAAGGAAACTAATCAGTTTCCTAGAGATATTTTCTGGAGGGTTAACCCTGTATATAGGGGTTGGGCTACAAACTCAAAAACAATCAACTTGAATAAAGGGCTTCTTTGTGTTTTGGCATAATCTCTTGCCAATAATAGTTTATATTTCCAATCTCCTAATTCTCAGGGGAGCGCTTGTTACTGGAAATACGTCTTTCCTTAATGTCTATTTAGCTGTATCTTGGATTTCCACCCAAACGATAAATCACGCTAATTCTTATTGTCATAAATTATTTAAAAGACAGAGCTCTGTTTTATTTCTACTAAGTGATTAATCTTTCTTTACCTTGAAATTAAGTTATTTGCTTGAAAATTTCAGAAGAACCCAAACTGGATTTTTTCACCTTTCTTATTTTCTGTCTTTTACAGGAAATACGGGTTCATCGGCAGAGTACGAAAGAGGAGAGCCTGAACTCTGCAGGAAGCTGAGCAGAGGGTGAGGATCACCGGAACTCGACTGGAGGCTGTCCAAAGGACGAGAAATTCTGGAACTTGACTGGATGATGGTCGGAGAATGAGAATACTCAAAACTGACTGGCGGCAGGCTGGTGGACAGGGAACCTGGCTTGACTGGAAACATGTGAGCAGAGCAATAGGTACAAAGCCAAAGAAGGCCTCAGACTCTCAAGCAACCTTAAATAATCAAATGTGCACATGTGCCTTTTGGCAGTTGATTGCTTATTGAGGAAATTAGCAATTATCCTCTTGATTGTGGCACATGTTCAATACAGATCACATTGTGAAGGGCACATGTTTTGGCAGTCACAGTTGGAGCAGGTGGAAAGGCAGTTGTTTGCTTGTTAAGGAAATGAGCAATTATCCACCAGATTGTGGTACGTGTTCAATACAGATCACATTATGAAGAGCACATGTTTTGGCAGTTACAGTTGGAGGAGGAGAAATACAATGTGCATAATCAACAAGCATTGTTTATAATAAATGAGACATTTAACAAGCCTTAGCTGTTGCATACTTGATATTCAAGGATGTAATAAATATGCCAAATAAGTATGAATGTTGCAAGCAACAGCTCCTTACTGTAATTAAGCCCTTTGAAGGCCCAGTGTACCCGTAACACCTACTTGTAACATAAAACACCCAAGAAGCCTGTGGGAGAGATATCATTGTCCTTTTTAATCCTTTAGGAGAAAATGGACATGACGTTTCCCCAACTAAATTGCAGTATTGTAAGAGATAAGTTATTTTTTTAGGTCACCACACTGAAAAAGGTGCAAGGAAGGTGTTGCAATAAAGAATCTCAGCAATTCTGAAAGTGAATCCCCCTACCACTCAGAAAGAAGTCAGAATGTTCTTGGGAATGGTTGGCTACTATCATCAGTGGATTCCAAACCACTGGGTGACAACTGCAAACATGCCTTCACAGGGCAAAGAGAAAATACCTGTTGTACCACTGTTCTGGGAATACTTGATTACAATAAGTGTGTTTCTTTGTATTGCTGTGAGAGGGATGGATTCACTCTCTCATTTCGACTCAGTTACATCAAAATGCAAACAAGACTTTGGCTTATTTTTTCTGCCATTCTTAATCATGTGGTTTCAGCTTTTCCTGGTTGTTTAAAGGTAGTTTCCTTCAGTGAGCATCAGCATAGGACAGTGTAAAGGCATTGTTATGGGTCACCTCCTGAATGTTTTTGTTCCCCATTCAGTGGAGATATTGTTAACTTGAAGCAAGACTTATGAACAGGCCATCTTCGCCACACTCAATGTCAATGTGAAGAGTTGCATTGTTTGGATTCGGCCAATCTATTAACTGCCTCTGTTAAAAATGTAAATTATTTTTCTGATGAGGTTGAGCATGATTGTCTCGAGGTTTCTAAACTGTGCACCAAGCCAACACCAGACATTCAAGATGTCTGCCTAACTGAAAATGACCATCGGCCTGGTTTAGGTTTTGGCAGAGGAGAATACTTCATCACAAACGTGATGGATATCCTGTCCACCTTATTACGATCGCACGATGTCCTTTGGAGATTGTAATATGACGAATGGAATGTCCGTCACAATTGTGGCACAGTATTTCCTCCGCCAAGAGCTAAGTCAGGCTCTATGTCATGTTTGTTGATGGTTCCTGTTGAAGAGACACAGATGGTACCCTGAGAGCTGATTAAGCAGTTTCATCAGGTGTAATTGAAGCTTCCTGACTTCAAGGAGTCTTTTCTGCCCAAGAACTGAATTAGTTGCTCTTACTAATGTATGCTGTGTCTTGGAACAACTGAAAGTGATGATTTTCATTGATAGTCAATATAGCTTTGGTGTTGTTCACGACTTCAGTCAGTTGTGGTCCCAAAGAGGCTTTATGACCTCTTCTGGATTGCCTATCAGAAATGGGGGTAAGGGTTATAATTCCTTGACTGCACTACAGTTGTCTGCTTGAATTGCAGTTGTGAAGTGTGCTGTATACCACAAGTCCACTGATTATGTAACACTGGGAAATACATATACAGAGGAAGTAGCAAGGTATTGTGTCCTAAGCTGCACTTCCTTTAATGGATAATGGCATAGTTAATCAAATGATGAGATAAGTCAAAACTTCCTGTTAAATGCTGTTGACACATGGGAAGAAGTTAAAAGATTGCAATAAGAAGTAACAGAAAATGTATAGCAGAGCTGGGTTAGAGCAGGATGTGTCAAGAGAAATGAAGATGATATTTGGGTTTCAAGTGTTGAAAGAGCTGTGTTACCAAATTGTTTGTTACCACCCATTGCTAGACACTATCATGATGAAGGTCGTGATGAAATGATTAGAACTTTTAGGTAGACATGGTTTAATCCCAGATTCAGACTGACAGCAGAAGCTGTGTGTCGCAGATGTGTCCAATGCCAGCAGATGAATGTAGGGAAATGCACAGTAGTCACACTGATTCACATAGGTAGATCAGGAGGACCATTCAACAGAATGCAGTTGGATTTTATTGAGTTACCCATATGCAAGGGAAGATATATCATGGTTATTGTTGCGTTTTTTGTCATTGGGTCGAAGCTTACCTTACCAAGAGGAATTATAGTCTCACAGTTGTGAATCGGTTGGTTAGAGAGTTGAGAGTTGATTCCACGGTTTGGATTCCTGACTTCTCTAGAGCCAGACTGAGGGATACACTTCAGTAGTGAGATCCTAAAATTATTATGTGCGGCATTACAAGCTGAGCAAACACTACATTTCAGTTATAGACCTGCAGCTTCTGGAATGGTGGACCAAGTTAACAGTATTAGTGAAGTTTAGATTGGCAAAAGTATGTGCATCCACCACTTTGAAATGGCCAGGCGCATTGCCTCTTGTTTTGATGTGTATGCATAGTACTCCTGACAAAAAGACTGGTTTGTCACCTCATGAAATCATCATGGGGAGAGCTTTGAGATTGCCAGCAGTGCTTGCGAATTCACTTACAAATATTACCTAGTACTGGATTATTGCAAATGACTAACTAATGTGGTTCATTCTGTGTCTCATCAGGTTGGAGAAGCTACAGCACAACTGTAGCAGGAGCTCTGCCATGACAAGTGTCCAGGCAACTCGGTCATGGTTAAGAAGCATGTGAGAAAATCCTGTTTGGAATCATGTTGTAAGGGACCTCACCAGATAATGTAGAACACTACAACAGCTGTGAAGTGCTCTGGTCTCCCTAACTAGGTACATGCTAGCCACACTGGCCAAAGTTGTAGGTCCCCTAGATGATATAGCACCTGTCCCTGAAGGGTCGGTTACAGTGGGTGAGAGGCATCAGGATGGTCAAGTTGTTTTGGGCACACAGAACAATTGTGGTCTGATGGAGGTCTAAGTGAGTCAACAGCAGTGTTTGGTACAGAAGGGTTAAGACAGAATCAGTTGACTCTGCAAAGTTCAGATGCCGTACCAGCTGTATAAGTGCTCCAATTGATAGCTGAAGAAACTGAGGATCCAAGTCAAAGTTGCAGTGATGCTGAGAGTCGAGTAACTTGGAGATCAAAAAGAGAGTATCCAGTCAAAAGTACTCAGCACCTGAATGGACATACTTTGCAGCAAATGAATAGGAGAAGGAATTTGCAACCTTTTGCTTTAACAATATAAATCCAGTTCAAAGTTCTTGAGTTTGTGATTGCAGCGTAGCTGAACTTTGAAATCTTATTACCGCTTCATGAACAAAGACATTATCTCCTGGAAGTGAATATTAGAGATTACGAGCTGTGCCTTATTTGAACTTTTATTAGAAGCTTTTTGAATATTTGCTAGTAGAAACACTTGATGAACTTTCTAGAAGATTAAGAATGTTTTTGCAACTAACGTTTGAATTAAGAAAAAAATGTTTTCGTTTACCATTTTTGATTTTTGCTTTTCTCACAAATAAAATAGGAATGAAAGAGACAGTTGATATTTTGCAGCTGCGTTTGCATTTTTGTATTTTTGATTTTTGAATTTGGATTTTGGTCTGATATAAGAAAACTCATGGAGTCAAGTAGAAACAAAAAGAGTATGCTTAAGTACATTTGTGTTGGATTATTAGTTTTGATAGTAATAATGATCATACTATTTCTCATTGGATTGAGTTTACTCACACCTAGTTGTTTAGAGTTAGTCAAATCCACAAGTTCCCCCAGATTTGCAAGCCCAAAATCAAGTCAAAAGTCCTTACTTAGTAAGAAAGCATTACATGTAGATGGATCCAGAGGTGACTTGTCTACAAATGTCTATTACAAATTACTAAATGAATATGTAAATACCATGGAAGTCAAAAGTTGTTATGTGTGCACCTAGCTGCCTTCATTAGTTAGTGAGGGAATCAATTATCATAACATCCCCTTAAACTATGTAATTTCCTGAAGCTTGTTGCCAACACTATTGTATCAGCAAGAATATTATTAATTTTATTACTCCAGTTATGACATTGTTTTCTCAATTGTCCCAGTCATGAAACCCTTGAGCAGCATTGTTAAAGCAGCAAACACTGGCACAGTGGGCGGTTTTCTTTGAACTGACACTGACACTTGAAACAGTCTATGCCCATAGAAACAAACTGACCAGTATTTTCATCACAGTGGAAAAATAATTTATAGGACAAGTTGAAGACAGAAGAAGAAAAATGAAAGCTATGTCAATTGTTTGTATCAGTTGGAAGGTGGTTGGGAAGTTTAGAGAGAGGTACCATTTTGAGACCTATATTGATAATAGCCCTGGGTGCCCTAGTTGCAGTTGATCTCTATAAGTTGATGAAGAAGCTGAAAGTTATGAGAACCAAAACCACAAAACCTTGATCCATTTGTACTGGGGGCAATTCAATTGAGAGAGTAAGCTTATTCCCTTATCTAGGACCGACGTTCAAAGAGTGTGACGGTGCAGACTTCCGCAGCGTCCGTCTTTTGTACCGCAGTCTTGGGTAGGCAGTCTGCATTTCAGGACGGCGGAACCACCACGGCCCGTTTTTCGGTGCTCATTTTGCTGCGGTGCTGCCCAGGATGCACATTTCATGCTCTGGGTCGCACCAGAGCCCCTGACAGCCTCCCTGATTTGCATTTTACTTACCTCCTTGGGTCTTTCCTCTTCTTCTTTCCTTTTTCTTTTTCTTCTGTCTTCGTTTCTTCTTTCTTCTTGGTCTTCCATATTGTCTTCTTCATTGGTGTTCTTCTTCTGAGCATGCCATTTTTTCCTTTTCCTTTGCCATCTGGTCTTTTTTCTCATCCATTTCTATGTGCTCTTTCCCATTCCAAGATGGAGTCATACTTTCTTTCTGTAGTGTCACCTCCTGTTTCATGGTATTTAAGCACTGTAGTTCCTTCCTTCCTTTGTGTGTTTCCAGTTTTCTCCACGATCTGCTTCTTCCTACAGAATTATCTTCTATTTTTTAATTTTTTCATTTTCTTTTTCTCTTTGTAATTGGACCCCCTGTGTAGGGAATAGAATCAACCATTATTTCGATGTGCCTGAGTCTGCTTTCTCACTAGCCTCCATGATAGGGGGAAAACCAGTTGCTCCCATTCTTGAGATCCACACACGGAAGTGACTTCCCTGATTGACTTCCAGATCAGGTGTTTCGGGCTATAGGAATTTCAATAGAGTGGAAGCGGAAGAGAGTAGAGTCCGCAGGCAAATTCTAAGTGTTCCCTCCTCAACCTCCCATTTTATTGTCCACCAGGAGCTAGGTGTGGAATATGTTGAGGATCAAGTACACCTAGCCCCACAGCTACTATGGTGTTAAATTTGGGTAAATAATGAGGCTGGTGTTAACCGTGCAGTCACAGTAGATTGCCTCACCTTTTAGTATGGCCATATTATCCCTTGGCTGAGGTACATTAGGGAGACAACTCTAGTATTAGACTGCCCACATATCTTTGAGAAACCCAAACCCATTACAAATAGGGATAAGGGGTAGCTTAGAGATTGTTTTTATCCTACAGATAGTCGTAGAGAGAGGAGGAGGAGTTAACAAAACCATCTGATAGGGACTATAATCTTGTCCAAACTACTGAAGCAGTGGCCCCTTATTCAATTAATGTTCAGAATACATGGGAATGTATGCTATTGACATGATCCAGAGTTGGTTCTATCAGGTGGCTACTGTGCTTTCTCCAAGGCCAATTTGCCCCTTCTGCCATTTTGATTTGCCCCAGCGATCAGTCATTACCGCAAATTCTGCTACATTTGTCTTTGTCTGCAAATTTTATCTCCCACTGATGAAAAGGTTCTTATTTTCTCTCTCACGCAAATATTTTTTTATTAAGTGCAGAGTGGCGTTGCTTTTCCTTCAACAACTAAAAGGTCGACTTACTTGTAAGGCAGTTAGCATTATTTTAAAGAATGTACTTTATTTGTGGATTTGAATGTTGTTTTACTTTAAGATCTCCTGGTTTTCTTCTGTTGCATTATGTTATCAGCTTGTGTGAGCTATTCTTTTAATGTTTTAACATGCTTTGTGATCACGTCTTATATCCCACATCTGTTTTCATGTTTTTTCTGTGATTTTAATATGTAACTTTTATGATTTTTTTCAGATCAAATAAAGAATATAAAGTTTGATGAGAACCAGTGGAGGAAAAATAGAAGAGGAGAGTGAGATGGAGACTAGACGAAGCATATACTATAGTGACTTCAAGCAGTTGGAGGAGTCCAGAAGATCTTGTCTAAAACAACCTCTGAAATTTTGAGCTGTCTGAAGTTTGTGTGATATCTTTGCCATCACAGAGGGGCCTGTTGTAGCAGAAATGTTAGTATTGTCCCTCAAGTCACAGAGATCATCTATACATGACAATTTATTCATTATTTTAACAAAAGCACTAATAGTTTTAAAGTAAGGTGCTGACTTAAACTCATATTAATGTGCATTCGCTGTAGAATAGGTCACTGAAAGGGATGTGGTGTAGTCTTAAAACTTTATGTTTAACAGATTAATTTGATCTCATGTTATTCTTATCATGTAAGTTAAAAGTGTTCACTAAAACAATAATGATTTTCAGAAGATGTATGTTTAAAATGTTATATGCAAAAGTCAAAGTTTGTAGTTCTGTGCAATAGTTCATGGGTTAATAGAGTTATTTCATTTTAAATCTACTGTAACATGAACACTGACAAAGTTTATTGACATGGAGCTCATCATTTTTTATGTTCAAAGTGTATTAATTGCATATATGATTGTGCCTTTTTAATTCACTTTGCTTAGCCTAAATGAGACCTGCAAGGCCCTGTTTCCAGACTGCAGAAAATGTTCAGACATTCTTGCTAACATGAACTTTCTTTTAGACTTACTTCTCATGAGAATGTTGGCTTGACAATAAGTGTTCTATTGTTGTACACATAGAGAGCTTATTAACCCGACCCTGAGCACAGTACATTCAGGAATTGTGAAAATGACAATGTATACATTTGTTTCAGCTCACACGGATGAGCTAAGATGAAAGCTTTTTCTCATCATGAAACTCGGAATCCACACGATGTTACAGTCCACATTGCATGACCAATATCCATTGGATGATTAAACCTTTTGCATTATGTGAAGTGATGGATGGACAAATCATCAGGCACTATGAACTTTGATATGAGGTTCCTCAGTGGGACAAGGAGCATTCTTCTCCTTCAAGCATCCCTGTCCAGACCTCACTGCAGCATTATTTTCTGTCATGCTTATTTGAGCAGATTTTCCCCACTCTTTGTTGCTTGGCTTGCTGATCTCCTTGAACTTGAAGTACAGTACTCTCTAACCTTGTCCTTTGATATGCCTTTCTGAGACACAGAGATTTTTCCTTTGTCCCTGAGAAGACTATAGACTGAGCTTCTGAAAGGCTGAGCCTTCTCTTCTTCCTTTTATTCTTTTTGTTATTTTTGATTAGTGATTTGTTCCCCTAGATTTCTTCTCCAAATTCTGATTGTCCTTTTGTGTTTTTTGCCTTTTTGGCCCACCTGTGTTAAACTCAGCATATGTTACATAAATTTGCAAATGTGTAGGGTTACCCCTTGTCCAGTTTACAAAACTGTAGAATTTTAACTTTTACATGTTTAACAGAATTAGACAGAGTTTGTTTCCTCCCTTCCAAATATTCGTATTGCTTTTCAGTGTAGCATTAATCAAGTGTTAAGTATTTTTGATATTAGTTTGTTTGAACTTCTCTAGGAGGTTTGGACAGTCTCTCATGTAGTTTTACAATACTGCCTTGAGAACAATTTATAATACTCTGAGCCTTATTTTTTAATAAACACCCTTGGGTTTCAGAATGGAATTTTCCTTGTGTGTCCATATTGGTCATAATGCCATTGTAACTTGATGTTTAGTGTAAATGATGTATCAGTCTCTACACCCTTATGCTGAATAAAAAAGCCATTGGCCCTGTTGAAAGCAAAATCCTGCAAAGAAAAAGGCTACAGCAAATTGCACAATTCAGACCCAGAAAAATTGTGATCAATCCAGGCTACTTCGCTTGATCAATTTGTGTGATCCTAACTATTTACTTTAAATGCATCAATAAATTATCTGCACTGTACAAAATACTTCATGGTGCATGACTTAATAGCCATAAATGTTGCACACTTTATAGTAGACCAAATATAAGGGTACATAACACCAAACTTGTCTTTTAAAGTTTGCTATCTTTGTCACTGGGTCAGAAGGTGTTTGTTCCTAAGTTCATTGTTAGAAACATTGAATAATTATCACTCAATGCCTTAATATAATTGTACGTACTAAACTGACAAACTCCCACAAGTCTTATGTTATGTGTACATGATGATTGTTATATTATTTACATGCAAACATTTTCATGGCAGAGGTCACACACTAGCTCTTTGAGACAATCCATACCATTGGCTCAGCTCTCCCTAATAATTTGCTGATTTGCCCACCTCTATGCTAGTGTCTGTTTTTGAATAGAAGGCGAATTTTCCTTTAAAGTATTACAAAAACCAACATCCTTTTGTTTCTGGTCAATCTTATTTTTCATGTACTCCTGCATTATAATTATTACTCAAGTGGTATATTTTCGGCAGTTTAATGTAACAAGCATAACAAATTCCAGAAATTAAAGAAATGGACCCACCATAATTTACATTTCGCCTCGGCCTAATTTGGACATGGGCAACCCCAGCGTAGATAGTTTCAATGAAAAGACTTATACCGAAACATTTCAATTAAAAAATAACTGCTGCATTTATAGAATGCATGTATCACATGAGGTAAACATCCCAGGAATAAGTGAATTTTAGATAGAAAATAGTCCCTTATGCTTTGCAATGCAAGCAGATCATAGCAGGTAAAATGATGCACCAAACATAATAGTCTCTTTTGACGCAGAGCCAAAGTGCCCTCTGTGTATATTTTCAGTCATTTTTAACAAAGGGTCTAGAAGGCAGTGAAAGCTCTGCATCCATATCCAGTAATCAATCCCATAAAACAATAAGAGTGTGGGGTTTTTCTTTGTTCTGAAATTCCTTTTGGATGTGTCATTTGAACATTAAGGGGCATACTTACAAGCCCCTTGCTACTCCATGCGACACATTGGCATCATTTTTTTAATGCTATTGTGGCGTTAGGTATGCATTTCCGACGCGCCACATTTACAAAGTGGCGCAATGCTTGCAGTGCGCACCTTTGCAAACCTTTACACCACATTATGCCTGCATCAGGCATAATGGATGCAAGGGGGGCGTTCAGGCACTGGGAGGCCTGGAACAATGGCGCAGTGAAATATACAAAATTTCACTTCACCATTTTTTGCTTCATTGATGCTAGTGTAGCAAAGCTCCACAATAGCATCAAAAATGTTGACACTATTGGGCTACCGACCTCCATGTTGCGCCGTATTGTAAATACGGCGCAACCATGATGTCATTAGGCGCCGGTAGGGGGCGCAACAAAAGTGTTGCATCATCTATGTTACGCTACTTTCTTGTAAATATGCCCCTAAATGTGACTGTCTTCTTAACCACCTCCTTAATGCGTTTCCTTCACTTGCCGACATTGGTCTTTGTTTTCTTTTTATCTTGATATTTTTCTTACACTTTAAAACTCTGTTTTGCAGGTAATAGTAAAACTTTGTGATTGATGAATGATCCGCATGCAGAAACTCACCGTATCCTTGTACCCACCTCCCCTCCTAGGTCGGGATTGAGAACATTTCCTTTCTATGGCTTTACCAGTTAATAGGATGGCGCAAAAGGCATTTAACCTACAATTCTGCCTCTTCAGACTGAAAGGAATCAATCTGACCCTTGCCCCCCGCCGCCTGTTTAATGTCTCTCTGCAGATTACAACCATTTTAATATTTCAGGAGAATGTTCAGCCAATATAGACTTGTTAAATCAGACATATTTAACAGGCTATTTGATAAATGAAACGCATTTTTTATTCCCGTCCTGGGTTATGTATTACTAATTGCTTGACCCTGTCCTACCAATTGTATTATTCAGTAAACTGGAAGCATTTGGATTTTCTAGGGCTGACTCTTTTACAGTGTTTGCTTTATGAAGAATATCACAGAAATAGAAATTTCCGCAAATGAGAAGTTTATCCTTGCTGGTTTGACCCTGATGACCCGTTCAGATGAATTGTAAAATGCTCCATTTCTCTAACATATATGTGAAAAATTTGAGGATTTGACCTCAGTTTCAGGAATTACTTTCTCACAAGCTGTATATCCCTTGCATTAATGTCACTCGTCAGAGCCTGTACTCCATGTAATTCTTTCTGGGGTGGTAAGCACGCAACATTTTTAGTTTTTTCCCATTCAGACACACTTTTGTGGCTAAGGCCATAGGCAATGCTAAATTCATCTTTTTTTAAAACTCACTTTTTAACTTTCCCCAAAATCATCCATTATTATTGTAAAATTGGTAACAAGTCTCCTGGGCTATTTTGGGGATAGTTGCACTTGCCAAAATATTCTATGAATGGAGTTAGAACGGTGTCCCCGTCGCAAAAGCTTATATTTTTCTTGGAATTTGTGCAGTAGATTTCTTGTAATGTACTGCCTTTACACGGATCCCACCTTTCCTAGAGTTGTTGAAAGGAGAAGTTCTCTAATAAGCTGTTTAGGGCAGCCCTTACTTTTATGCAAACATGTTGTCCCTTTAAATAAATAATGTACAAAAGTATACATATCCCACTTCTGTAGTTGATAGTTATCCTACAATTTCTTTGTGTGTGTGTGTGTGTGTGTGTGTGTGTGCCTGACTCTCTAGATCTGCCCTAACTGGTGTCCTTCAATCTCCTACCTAATTGTGGGTTTGGATAAAATATGTTGCAAGTGTCTGCTTTTTCCCTTCGCTTTTCACAAGGGGAGATCCTTGCATGCCTCTCTTCTTTTTTCCCTCCCCCAGTCAGCCTCTCTTCGCTTTTGATGAGAGTGAAACCCCAGATACCTTCTTCATCCTTCCCCCTATTTGCTTTACTCTTCCCTTAATCCCCTAGACCTCTTTCCTTTCCTTCATGTTGTTTTTGATGGTCTTTTGTGCATCTATCCACCATCCCAGTGTCTCTCCACACATATGCAACAATTCGTCATCCTCCTTAGCTGCTTCCACTCCTCTTTTATTTTACTACACAGTCTGGTTATGTTCACTGGAACACAGTGTCGGCCGCCACAAATTTCAAGGGGAGGGGTGGCTGTGGGGGGGTATACATTTAAAAAAAAAAACTAACCTGTTCCTGTTGCTGCCGCCTTCCGTGTAGCTTTTCTGCTGGTGTTCCAGCATTCACTCTGGTGCTGCTCTCATGCTAAATATTGCATGAAAGCAGCACCAAGACTGGTCTGAGTGGCATGTTCTACATGGGAGTCTGTGGAGTTTATCTAGCCTAGCTGTGTAGCAGAGCCCGGGTTGGAGAAACCTAAGTGCGCATGTGTATTTGGCTGGCCTGCGATGGCCCTTCACAGACCACAATCCTTTATACTTACAGAGCAAGACAAAAAAGGCTGAGCAACCGAAATCCATCGAGTATACTGTATAGATGAGGCACCTCTTTTTTTCACCATCGCATTGAACACCCTGCAGACACTTTTGTCCATTCACACACTATTGCACTTCCCCCGTTAAATAAGGCATTGTCAACCTCAGTGTTTTTTCCACCATGTCACTTCCCAAAAATCCTCATTTTTCTGAAGATGAGTTAAACGTCATGGTTGATGAAATCATAAAAGTAGAGCCACAATATTTTGGAGCACAAGTCCAGCATACTCCTCTCAGTAGGAAAATGGAAATGTGGGACAGGATCGTCAACAGAGTGAATGCTGTAGTCAGCACTCTGCGCACAAAAGAGGACATCAGGAAGATGTTGAGTGACCTCAGGGGCAAGGTCTGTTCCCTGGACTCCAGGCCCCAGCTGCAGGCAAAGAAGACTGATGGTGGCCCTCCCAGTGTGCCATTAATACACTTTCCCTGGATGGAGAAGGTCTTTGCCATCCTGCATCCTGAGGACTTGACAGGAATACCTGGGGGAGTGCAGTCTGGTAAGTCACAACACAAAAAATGGCAACAAAATGATATATCATGCATGCTCACAGCTCAGCTTTTCCCACTGTCTTATTCATGTACCTCACCAACATTCAATACCCAGAGTAACTGAGTGTTAACACTTTCAATGTGTTTCATTGGGCCTAACATCACAGTTCCAAAGGCCCATCACATGCCTTACGTCCAAATGCGGCGTGGAAATCTCACAATACCAAAAACACATTTCAGAATTAATGACATATTCCAAAATATAAATGTATGCACACACATAAATGCATCCTGCATACATATATGTAAAACAAAACAGTTGACAAATATTGGGGAGTAGTGAGAGTGACCTGACTGCAACTCCCAGCAGGCCCTGTTTTAGCAACTCCAACCACCAGCCCAGTGTCCTCTTGTCCAAAGACCCTATTTGTAAACTCTTAAAGAATGTTTACTCATTTGGGGGGGGATAACAAGTGTGTGTAGTACAGGGAGTGACCTGACTGCAACTCCCGAGAGGCACTGTTTCAGCAAACCCAACCACCTGCCCAGTGTTTTCTTGTCCAATGACCCCTGTTTGTTAACTCACTAATGAACTTCACTCACCTGGATGGATAACATTTGTATAGTGTGCATAGTAGAGAGAGTAACATGACTGCAGCTCCCGGGAGGCACTGTTTCCCTAACTCCAACCAACAGCCTAGTGTACACCTGTCTATATACCCTTGTTTGGTAACTTTCAATTGAAGTGTACTCACCTGTGAGTATGCCATAACTGTAGCGTGTTTAGTAGAGAGATTGACCTGACTGCAACTCCCAAGAGGCCCTTTTCTGTACCTCCAAACACCTGCCCAGTGTGCACTTGGCACACTACATAAATTAGTGAACTCCCACATGAAGTGTACCCATCTGGGAAGCTACCATTTGTATAGTGAATGTAGTAGAGAGGGAGTGACCTGACTGCAACTCCTAGGAGGCACTGTTTCTGTTACTCCAAACTCCAGCCGAGTCCACTTGGCCCAATAAATCTGTTAGTGAACTTCCACAAGACCTTTATTCATCTGGGGGGATACCATTTGTCAAGTATTTGAAAATAGAGGGAGTGACCAGACTGCTAAGGCCAGGGGGGCTTGTATCTGTAATACCAAACACCAGCCCAGTGTACACTTGCCCAAACACCTCTGTGTCTTAACTCTCAACTGAGGTGTACTCACCTGGGGGATAAGATTGGTCTAGTGTGTGTAGTACAGGGAGTGACCAGACTGCAACTCCCAGGAGGCCCTGTTTCAGGAAATCCAAACACCAGCACGGTGTCCTCTGGTCCAAAGATCCCTGTTTGACAACTCATAAATGAAGTGCTCTCATCTGGGAGTGAGTAAGTACAGATCATCCTCAAATTAGAAACGTGTCTGCCTACATAGCTTCATCTTGAATTGCTAACCCAAGATGAAACCATTGAAGCCAGGAAGGACAACTTAAACAGTGATTGAAAGAATTATTCCTAAGGTCTCAAGATGCATCACCAGATTGGCAGCAGCAGACAAATTGACCCAGCACTGTGCACATAATGACTCCAATCACATATGCAACCAAGTCCTTGGTCTGCCTGCATCCCACTCAACTAGGTCTTCAAACGGACAACCCAATGTTGCCTCTCTACTGTGCTGGCTTCACTGGTGGCAAGATGTCATTTTCAGGCCATCCTCCCAAGTGCAACTGATCTGCACATTTCAGCAGCTGCTTGAGTCTAAATGACTTGGCATGCTTCACACATGTCATGTCAATACACCCAATATTATGGTTACTTGCCACAATTGGTTTAACTACAACTTAACTCTGTACAAGCTCTCTGCTGTCTGTAGCTCAAAACCTTTGGAGGTTGATGTCACATATGACACAATGTATATTTTACATCAACAGGTGGATATGCTGCTGGGCACACCAAGGCCAAGGAACAGACTGCCAGCACCCCCCTGGATGAAACCCTCAGTGAAAATAACACTCCTGGACGTCTGGATGTGGAGGATGGTTCTGGCCCATCTGGGCAACCTGGTCAGATGGCAACAGTGAGTCTCACTGTACCCACAATGTCACCTCCCAGCCCTGTTGCTTCAACATCACAGGCAACCACTCGCCTCCCCAATCTGTGTCCTGAGCACAGAGTCTACCATTGTGTGCCCCCCAGTCCTGGATCCTGACGTGCAGTGCAACATCTTGGACAATGAGGGTCCAGGAACAAGTTGGAATGGGCACCCTGTGGCAAGGCCTCAGGCCCGTGAGGGTAGGGTGCATGGGAGGAATGCTGTGGACCAGCAGGTGAAGCCACTGGGGTTGCCCTTGGCCAGGACACCATTAGCCAAGTATTGGGGTCTATCAGGAGTCCCAAGGTGTGATGGGCCAGGTGTTGACCAATCTCTGGGAAATCAAGCAGCTACAGAGGGACATGCATCGGGACGTGCGGGAACAGATGGAGGCCCACAATACACAACATGGCCTTCCTAACAAGGGTATTGAAGGACATACATACCACCTCGAGCATGGCTTTTCAGCACCAATCTACACATTCTTTTGGCCAATCAACAGCATGCCCAGCAATATCCAGGCCAATCAAATGTGACACTTGTGTAGTTGCCACCTGTGAAGTGTACTGGGTATCATGTCTATCCAGTCAGTCAGTCAAAATAACTTTATTCGGCGAATTGCCATAAAAGTGCACATACATACATATAAATCATCATAAAATACAGTACTTATTGCATAATTCAACTGCAAGTCTCTTTGATCTACAAGTCAATAAAACCAAGCTTACCACTCAAACCTACTAAATCTACTAAATCTATATAAAGTAATAAATACTTAAAAAATCGTATACAAGAGTATAGCAATATCTGAATTCCCTTAATAAATAATCACATTACTAATTCAAATCGGTTCCTAATGGAGATAGCAGATTTAATAAAGCTTAAAATAGAGCTGCACATTTGTTTGGATGAAAGCCTTTGAATGCCAATCAATCTTTCTTTGTGAGAAGAGGTGTGCAAATTACGCAAAATAGGTGTTAACAAAGTTTCCCTAGGAACTGAGTAGAGTGTACAAAATAAAATAAAGTGACAAGTACTTTGTTTTGAAAAATTGTCGCAGGGGCATGGTGGTAATGTTTTTTCCCACACGCATTTTATCGGAAACGCCACTCTAAAATGGATCATGTTAAATCTAAAGAGTACAAGTAAAGAATATAGAGAAGAGATCGAGAACCAAACAAAATAAGGTTCTAACGAATCTGTTGATGAAATTTGTACATATGAATAGAAAGAACTCAATTTCTCTGCCACTTGATATCTAAGATACGTAACATGCTCTTTGTGTCGAAGTTCAACAATTTCTTTCGCATTGGCGGGCAGGAGCTCTGGTTTAGAATACATAAACTCCAAATCCAAAATTAGGAAACCATTGTGAACAAAATTTTGCCATGGAATTTTGTTATAGTTTGCTAACGAGATACAATCTTTCACACAATCCTGTGTTAAAGTAGCCGCTGGATTTGACCATACTTTTATCCATAACAAAAGGGGGCAATATCTATCAAATCTGTAATATAACGGATTACCAACTCCTAATGGCATATAATATTCGCTACGTTCTTGGGTACCATGAGTAGCCGATGGAGAAATGTATTCTCTGCCAGTTGTAATATACTTAAATTGGTATATCCCCATAGGCCACCCCCATAAGTCGCTGCCGAAACGCATTTGGATTTATAGAGCATGATGATCTGGTGAACCGGTCTATGCCCTAATCGACGTGCAAAGCGAAAAATTGCTTCAATATTTCTTTCCATTTGTTGGAGCTTAAAATTCAAATGAAATTTCCATGACAGAGTGGATCTTAGGTACAGACATAGATAACAAAAATCTTTTACCTTTGTTAAGGTGTTCCCCCCCATTATAAAAGATTTGGTGCGTGTGTTTTTAGGGCCACAAGTCATGACATGTGACTTTTTAAAATTAACTTTCAAATCAAGCTCTTGTGTGTGCGTTAAAAAAAGATCCAAAAGGATCTGTAGACCATTAGCCGTTTGGGCAATTAAAACGGCGTCATCGGCATACAGTAAAATCGGCAATTGTCTAAAACTCATCCTTGGGAAATCCTTACCATTTTGAGCTAGATAGCTATACAGACCATTTATGTACAACAGGAATAAAAAAGGGGCCAAAGTGCAACCCTGTCTAACACCCCAATTGGATGCAAGGGGATGGGATCTTTCGCCGTGTTGTCCAAACTGAATTGTAATAGTAAGGTCAGAGTATAAGCGTTTAATCAGATCCAACAAATCTTGCTCTATCCCCATTGTGTCCATAATTTTCCACAATTTTACTCTATTCACCATATCAAATGCACTGGACATATCTATAAAGGCTAAGTGGATAGATTCCCTTTTTGCAATAACATATTTGCTAAGGATTAGGTGTAAGTTTAGGTCCTGATCCACTGTGCCTAATCCAGGCCTAAACCCATATTGAATTGGCGATAGAATGTTTGTCCTTGCGACCCACTCCTCAAGCCGGGTCAAAATGACACTCCCCAGGATCTTTGCCGTAGAGTCGATGAGAGAGATGGGTCTATAGCAAAAGGGGTCAAGCCTATTACCCTTTTTAAATATTGGAACGATTATTGCCGTGAGCCATGAGGAAGGGATAGAACTTTGAATAGCACTATTCAGAACATTTGTGATTAGTGGAACCCACAAATCAGGTAAAGATTTAAATAAGTCCACTGGAACCCCGTCGGGGCCAGGGGCTTTCCTTAATTTCATTTTATTTATTGCTGCGCTGATCTCATATGCCTCAAGTAAAATACCACTCTTGATTGAAATGGGAGTAGCCAAACGTAGGAGGCCACATGCCTCCACACCATAATTAGGATTATTTACGGACTGAAATACAGTTGAGAATGTTCTACCCAGACCCCCTCTGGAATCAGACAGTCATCCTCCCTATTTACCTCTCGTGAGAACTATGGGTGATTAACCACCTTCCAAAATTGAGAGGGGTCCCGCAAATCCGTAGCTGCCATGAGGTCTTCCCATGCGCTAGGGCGTATTTCATTCTTTCTTTCCTCAAGGACTGACTTGTATCGACTCCTAGCCTGTTTAATTAAATCTTGACTGAATGGAATAGTTTTAATAGCTGTTTTTAAGTCTCTATAGGCAGCCGTACAGGCTGAATTAAACCACCGTTGGGGTTTTACGTCTTTGGGATGTTGGGCACATGTCAGTGACTCAGAAATAGCACAGCTTAAAGTCTCAAAAGCAGTTATAAGATGGACGCAGGTGGATTGCAGGGAAAAACAAGTATTAATGTGGACCTTATTTTGAGTTATAAGGTCCTCATGAAAAGTGTTAGGGTTTGCTCTCTCCCATCTCATATGGGGGCCAGAATTTCTTTTAGAAACCTCTTTCCCTTTATATGCTATCCTTGGTGAAATTGCCCTGGTTTTAGGAGCTAACTTTATACTCAAGGGGTTATGGTCACTGGCACAGTGAAATTCAATTTTAAAATCCACCAATGAACATGAAAGTGAAGAACAGATAAGGATAAAGTCAATAATGCTACCATTCGTGCTCCCTGTATAGGTTGGTATTTCCCTTGTCCGACTATTTGTCATATCCCTTGCAAAGGCAAGATCAAATTTATAAATAAGGGTATTCAAGGCATTTCCTAAATTAGAGTGGATAACATGAGTAAATGACTCTCTACCTTCTATGGAAGCACCACATAAATAAGATAATTCATGATTACAAAGTTGAACATTAAAATCTCCAACCAAAATCATATCAAATTCCCTGTCCTGAAGTTTTCCAGCAGAGTCTAAAAAATCTGTAAGCTCTTCGAGGCTTCCTGGCAGGGCGGTGCTCGGAATATTATTATAAAAATGTAAAAGTAAAATATCTTTCTGCCCGGTTATTGATAATAATACCACCAAAAAAAAGGCAGAAGACCAAATCAAAGAAACCTCAATTTTTGGAAGTAATAATGACACAAGTATCAGGAGCCCGCCACTTGCTCTGCCCGCTCTAGATGGAAGAGCTGGCTGGGACACAGAATAATAACCATCTAAATAAAAGGGTGCTGTGTGCCAAGTTTCTTGAAGACAAATGATATCGAATGTAGATACAAACTCCAACCATTCTGAGTTTTCAGCTTTGGAACGAAGCCCAGCAATATTCCAACTAATTAAGGATCAAAATTCATTATTTTGCTGGGATATTCTCTCAGGCTCCTTAATTATGGCTGTATCTGTTATATTATGTAATAAGCTGACTGGCTCATCTGACCCTATAGGCAATTCCAATAATATATGCCCTCCCACCAGCTCAATTTCCTGTGTAGTATCATTTGGAAACCCCAACCCCTCCATTTTTCAATCAATTGCATCGAGGGAGGACTGAATTTGGCTGCCCTCAAGGTCAAGGGTGGGGTTCCGTGAAGGTGCCTTTGGGAAACCTTCGTAACAGGAAGTGATAGAGTGGCCAGCCCTTAAAAAAAGCTTAATGAGTAAATTTTAATCCCACCATCCCCTTTCGCACACAATGGTAAAGTTGCCAGCAAGTAATTAACAAAATGAGAATTTGAAAAATTGATCACTATACAATCCCCTTCATATACTTTTTTAGACAGACCTACCCACGTCACCCTTCTTGCCATGATTATTCTATTGTTTAGATCATCTTGGTATCTAAGTTTCCGACTCAACCAGTGTGCACATTTCCTTATTAGAGCGTGAGTATCAAAGAATCAATTAATGAATCATCATAAGAACCCCGGGTGGATATACAGTGGGGCGAGAGCTGATTGTGATTCGTTGAGCAATTAGCCTGCTGTGGGGCTTTAGAATCAGATGCCAATTTCTGAGTAGAAGAAGTGGGATTTGTATCAGTTTTTATAATAGACTGCTGAGACAAAAATTTAAAAACAGTTTCTTGTAGCTGCTCAAATTTAGAATTAATTAATGATGTTAATTTCTCCGCTAAAGCCACAAAAAGGGGTTTGAGGACTAAATCCAAATTGGTCAAATGATTATCTCTTAAATTCCTCCAATCTGAGCCTAGTACGCCAAATGATAGACTAGTCTTAGAAAAAAGATCGACCGAGGCGTCCAATGATGGAGGAATAAAATCCTTGGCCTTCGACGGTTGTTTTAACAACTTGGTACACTTGCGGTGTCCACCAGCTCCCCTTTTTTTTGGAGGAGGGGGGATGTCAGCTAAATGTTCAGTATTAACTACGTTGGAGGACTGTAATGAGTGCAAAACATTAACATTGTCTTCAGACAGAGGCAAATAAGAATTATGGGGGGCAATTAAAGAGACTGCGGGCTGTATATGAGTCGTGGGTTCTAAAAAGGTTTTTTGGGTCAGATTATGAGCCACCCTAATCCTTTCTTCTACTTGAACAATTTCAGTTTCAATGGCCCCAATAACTGAAGATGAATAGCTGGTTATTGACGATTGAACAGGCGCAACATGTGCTCCTTCAGTCCCAATTGTGGTGTTCTTCCTTTTACCCATCGTCTTTTCAAAATGATAAAGGGGCAAAGCGCCAGAATCTGCCCAATCCAATCCAGTGAAATAGTGCATAAGCAAACTGTGGCAATATAAGATATATAAATAAATAAGGTTGCTCAGTTAGCAAGTCTTACTTGGATGGCGGTTACTCAGGGCCTCCTGAGCCGCGAAACTCAGAGGGGGGGCCCAGCCCAGCCTCAGCCGGTCACAGACGGGCACAGGACGGGCACAGGACGGGCCCGCCCTTGGCCCGGGCTTTGCCCGGGCACCGCGCGCGTCCCGCGAGCGGGAGCGCGAAAGTTAAAATTTAAAGGGCCTTCTCTGCCTCCTGTGGCAGCCCCTCCTCCTGCTGCCCAGCTCCGGTCAAAGCAAACAAAACGCGCGGCCCGAGAGCGGGAGCACGAAAGTTCAAATTTAAAGGGCCTTCTCTGCCTCCTGTGGCAGCCCCTCCTCCTGCTGCCCAGCTCCGGTCAAAGCAAACAAAACGCTTTGTCACATGATATTATTGACATGCATCATGTATGTTGCTGTGGACACACTGACTTATGTTACAAATCATGTCTTGTCACACATGGGTACCCTGGGAGACGGAGGATGTGACAACCTCCTGTCTACCGTACACTGCCAGACCGTCAGACTATGGAGCGATTACATATAATTATGTAATACCCCCTGGATATGCAAACAATAGTGGACTTATGTTGTCAGTTGGTGCCAGATCTGATGCCAACTATTAGTTATCTCACCTGCATACCACCCATTGTACAAGTCATGTCAGTATTGCACTTCCTGGCCACAGGATCCTTCCATCATATAGTGGGCATATCTGCTGGTATGTCCCAAACTATGTTCAGTCTGGTGTTGAAGGATTTGATCTCAGCAATGGTGAAACACATTATCAGCTACATCAGGTTCCCTGGCGTGAGGATTTAGCCAATGTTAAGGCTGACATTTCTGTTTTTGCCCGCCTCCCACACGTGGTGGGGGCCATTGATGGCACACATGTTTGCTTAGTGCCACCACAAGCCACTGAACAGGTCTATCACAACAGAAAGAAGTTCCATTCCATCAATGTTTGGCGGATGTTTACATCTCACATGTGTGTGCCCATTATCCGGGATCAGTACATGCTTCCTTCATAATGCGGAACAGCACCATACCCCAGCTGATGTCAGACGGCCTGGCTGGTTAGTAAGTTACGTCTGCCCTGATTGTGTGTGAGCAATGTAACGTGCTACACTCATGAAGTGAGGGGCTCATTGATTCACTTATGTCCATTCCTTAATAGGAGACTCAGCATATTGAAACCTTCCTTTGTTGTTGATGCCGCTGAGGAATTCAACTATGCCAGGGGAAGTCTGCTTCAATGAGGCCCATGGAAAAAAAGAGAGGCCAGTTGAGTGTTTTTTTGGGCTCCTGAAGGCCAGATTTAGGTGTCTGGACAGGACTGGTAGAGCCCTCCTCTACTCACCTGGGAAAGTGTGTCAGATCACTGTGGCATGCTGCATGCTCCACAGCATCGCCCTGTGCAGAAATATCCCGTACATCCCACAGGAGGGGGAGCCTGCAGTGCCACCAGGTGAGAATCCTGAAATGCCAACTGAAGATGACAGTGGTGAAGAGGAAAGAGCTGACTTGCGAGAAGATCTCATCCATAGCTACTTCTCATGAATGTATATCTTGTGATCTCATGACTGTGACTGTGATGAACTGTAGTTGTGAAAATGTTTAGAGTTGAGTGTTTTGGATACAGCTAGGGAGCAACTACTCTGTAATAATCAGCGAAAGGCTGCTTGATAAGATCGTTTTTGACACATCCCCACCTTGATGATGTTGCTTTGTTTGTGTCAGATTCCTTGCATGTACTATGTTTTCCAGGTGCTTGCTATGTGACTTGTGTCATATGTATGGTTTCAAGCCGATACTCCTCATTTTACTCGTTGTACAGGTACCTTCACCATGACATCTTCATGTAGGCATTTCAGAGTTGTGACATTGGCAGGTATATAATGCTGTTCTGACATATGAAGTGGATATGGATTGTTCCAGGAACTGTAGGTCTTATGGGTTGGGGGTTTGAGATCTGTGCTAAGACAGCTTGCACAGTGTTCGAGTGGAAGGTCAGCAGGGCCCATTGGACTTGTTTTGTGTGCTGTGGTTGGGCAATTGCATCATGTGTCTCATCACATGGTCATAACACATGTAGCCCTAGCTTACAACCAAGTTATTTTTTCTTCACATTGGCTAAACACTCTTTTTGTCTTACCTGTATGTAGCTGTAGATGTGTTTCATCATTGTAGGCAACATTGCCTGTGCCACAACACTGACATATTTGTATGTCATATCACCAGATGCACAGGCATTAGATTAGGATGGCCCTGTGGTCAGGAACTGTTGTACTGCCATCTGTCTGTATTTTGGATTATGTGTTGCTGGATTACTTTGGTGTGTTATGTGATAGGGGTCAAGCTGCTGACACAACCACATCATTGTTTGTCTATTCTACAGGACAATGTCTGACAAATCCCTTCATGCCATGGTCCGTGGAGGTCTGTAACTGTCAACATGTTCATTTACTCAGTTTGAGTCAATCATTTTTGCTTTCCAAAAGTCCTGACAGATTGACAGCCTATGTGCTGCTCCCTGTAATAAAACTTTTAGCTTGAGCAGACACTTATACGTATGTGTCTGTGTGGGAGGGTTTTAGTCCTGAGCTGAACACTGTGTACATGCAACACATCCCATCTTGTACAAGTAGCTTTCATCATCATTGTATGGTTCACATGGTCTGACAAATGTACATGGCTAGATATGAAATCAAAATCAGCGGACAAAGAATCAGTGAAGAGTGATTTTATTGTGCAACTATGACTAACAGAAAATACATGTAACATGACTCAACAAAAATTCAAATGTAAAGAGATCAGTCATGGTGAATGAAATCATTGGGGTAGATGTCACACCATTGGGAGTCTACAGTGCTCCACCCATTGGAAATTGTAGGTCGTTCAGGATCAGTCCACAGTGAACGTGTAATATACAAAGGAGGTCCCTAAGGAAGATGGTTCTTACTGGCAGTGGCAGGTGTCTTGCGATCCGCACAGCCTGCATTCTTTGCTGGACGCCCCTGCTTGCATGAGGGTGTGGATCTGCTGCTACAGAGGTAGGGGTGTCTGGGCCATGATGTTCCTCTGGCAGGGCCTCCCTTCCAGTGGGTGGCACCGATGTTGCTGGGCATGCTGTTGATTGGCCAAAAGAAGGGGTAGACTAGTGATGAAAAGCTCTGCTCAGGTCAGTATGTATGTCCCTCAACACCCCTGTTAGGGAGACCATGTTGTTGTTGTGGGCCTCCATCTCTTCCCTCTTGTCACGATGCATGTCGCTCTGTAGCTGCTTAATTTACCAAAATTCGGTCAACACCTGACCCATCACACCATGGGACTCCTGATAGACCCCCAATACTTGACTGATGGTGTCCTGGTCAAGAGCAGCATCAGTGGCCTCACACCACTGGTCCACAGCATTCCTCCCATGTACCCTACCCCCACGGGTCTGCCACTTGCCACAGGCTACACACTCCAACTTGTTCTTGGACTCTCATTGTCCAATGTGTTGCGCTGCACCTCAGGGTCCAGGACTGGGGGCATAAGATCGTAGACTCTGTGCTCAGGACACAGGTTGGGGGTGAATGGTTGCCTGTGATGTTGAAGCAACAGGGATGGGAGGTGACATTGTGAGCACAGTGAGACTCACTGTTGCCATCTGACCAGGTTGCCAGATGGGCCAGAACATGTGTCCAAAAAATTGATTTGGATGAAATTCAACTATCAGCTACACAATTGCCCCTTAAAATGTGACTGTATTTTCCAGCCGCCAAAAAGACCTTCGACGGTGGTGGACCATGCACTGCTGTCAAATGGCATCTGTTCCCTGCAACACACCACATTCTATGGTTGTGTAGAAGGACCTACATGACAAGACAGAATAAGGATGTTTGTGATGCTATGGCATATTATAGAATGCCAAGCACAGTTTTCAGGCCACCAAAATGGCGGCTGCCTGAGTACTCCACTGGACATTAGGAACTGCGTGCAACTGCTGGTGGAAGTCATCTGTAGGTGGTATGAACCGTGGCATTCACAGCAATAGGCTAACGTTGCCTGTGGCAGTTGTGGCCCAATGGCTGTGTCCATCAGCAGTTATGATCGTGGACATGGGAGACATAACCCCGCTGTTTCATGCAAATTAACTCACTTGACGCCTAACACTGCTGCCAGCAATACCTCCACTACCTGAGCTGCTGTGTGCCACCTCTGGGAGCAATCATGCCACGTCCAGCAGGTGATATGGCCCCTACCTTCTCTCCAGAGGAGCTTTAAAGGCTTGTTTATGAGGTCCTTCTCTTGTATGGACAGCTCTATGGCTCACCAGAGGATCAGGTAAGAACCTCATTGGCACAACTGACTCTGACACCATCCTTTCCATCCTCAACAGCTACAATGTGCCCCTGTCTGCCAGTTAGACTTACTGTGTGCCTTTGTTGCAGACTGTTGCATCAATGGGATGCACATTGTGCAGATATTGGTGGCAAGTGCTATATGTTGTGTTCATTAACATTGTGTTGTGTGAGGTTTTTGTGGCTCTAGATCCTCCTTGTATTGGATGCACATAATTAAGCAAGGATACTTTACTGCCATCCAATGATATCTCTTTCTTCATGATTGTTGTAAATGGTGGACAATATGTATGTGTATGACAACATGAGCTGTGTATGAATCTTATTTGAGTCTTTTGGGGATCTTGTAAGCAATGTGTATTGTACCACAGATGTTACAACCACAGATGTTACAACCCACATCTGGCCTTGCTAAACTGTTGTATCAAAGCCATATCCTGACTCACTCTGCCCTTCAGGTTGCCACACGAAGCACATGCCAAATTGCTGATGGCCACATGATGTACTTTAATTCATGGAAGTGATGGGGACGTATGTGACATGCAGGTACTGTATGCTCAGCCTGCTTACACCAAGGCTTGTCACATGTACCTCCCAGAATGGATCCTAGTCCAGGCTGTGGGAGAGTCACTGTGGCAATGCAACTGTGGCACTGTGCACACTCTCTGTACACCAGCAGATCCTGACATATGGACAATATGATGCTCTAGTGGCAAAATGCGCCCCAAATCCCTCAGTCCATTGACTAAATTAGGAATGGGTACTGAGGTACATCACAGAAGTAGTCCATATGTGCATTTTGCATCATTGTGAAAGTGTGTCTTTGACTCATGTTTCTCCCACAGTTCTGTTGCCACCCTCACTTAAGTCATAATTGTAAGTACAGGTATATTGCACAAATGACAGTTTACAGTGCAGACAGTGTGTTGATTCCTGGGAGGCCATGACATGTGAGTCAGTACCTTAATCACATAGCAGAAATTGTACAATGCATACCTTTGTATGTTGGATGCCATCTCTCTAGGATAGACACATATGTCCAAATTAGAGTTCTATGGTACAGGTACATACCACAGAACCCACCCCCTGACGTGGCATGATTCTGCATTTGGTAGGCCACAGGTCCACACATGCACTAGGCAATACTTTCTGTACCCACCATGCCAGCCCCTTCATTGTCACCCAAGTGTAATGGTGAAGTCTACACTGTGGAAGTTGCCGGTATTGACCCTATGCAGTGAGTCAATCTTACAAAGTGTGAATGTTTTGGTCCATTCACACCTGAGTTTACACTTTAGAAGCCACATATGTTTGTAGTGTTTCATTGTAGTCAAATCACAGTACATGTTGCTGGAGCATGGGCTACCTGATGCCAGTAGCCTTGCTTAGTCAGTCAGTCAAAGAACTTTATTCGGCAATTGCCATAAAAGTACAAGTTAAAATCAAATTTCAAGCAGAACAGAAAAAAAGTAAAATACATCTTACATATGTTACCAAGAAAAAAGGAAGGCAGAATGATCTTGTCCAAGTTCCTCTTTCACAGATATTTCAATGTTCTTATCAAATCGTTTACTAGTTTTGTACAATGTAACACTAAAAACTGGTTAAATACCCTAAAATATAATAGAAATCTTTCTTCCGCTAAAATGAAAGCTATCCTAAACCACATATATAAGGTATAAAATGTTGAACATAAGAATAAGATTTAAGAGTCAGCATAATATAAGTAATAAAATACAAGATATTAATACCGATTCCTAATAGCAATAGATGATCTAATAAAATGTAAAACCTGAAAACAAATTTTGTCATTTGTTAATTTCTGAAAATATATCAAAGCTTCCTTATAATGGATTGGTCTTAAAGTACGTAAAATAGGTAAAATGAAAGTGTTTCTAGGGGAGGCATAAAGAGAACGAAAGAGAAAAAAATTAGAAGTGCTTTGCTTTGAACTGGCATCTCAAGGGCAGGGTGGTAAATCTTTTTGCCAAATGCACTGTTTGGGAAGGGCCACCTTAAAATGAATCAAATTTAGTCTAAAAAAAGTTAAAAGGGAATTTATTTTTGGCCATGAAAACCAAATCAAATAAGGTTCAATATGTAAAGCCGTAGCAATCTGGGTATAAGAATCTAAAGATTTCAAGTTAAAACAGCTATGGAGTCTTACATGCAAAGTATGCTCAGAGTAACGTGCTTTCAACAGCGACTTTGCAGTTGTAGGTAGAGTTTGCGGTTCTTCATACATGTACCTAAGCCCCAGCTTATCAAAAGGTGTTCGCAAGTATGAAAGCCAGGGAATCCTGTTCGAATTAGCCAACTGTGTGCATTCAGTAATGCATTCTTGCACAAGACTTGCCGCTGGGTTCGTCCAACATCTAATCCACAGCAAAAGGGGGGGCAATAGAGACCGTATCCTCTAAAAAGCATTGGCCCACCTCTTCGTAGATAATGATGTTTGCTATACACTTAGGTACCATCATTAGTCTGTGCATAAATTTATTCTTGGTGCGTTGGAGAGTTGGTATTTTAATGTAGCCCCAGACTCCGGCCCCATATATGGCTGCTGAGACACACCTGGAATTATATAGCGACATGATCTGAGAAGACGGTCTGTGGCCCAGTTTACAGGTAAAGTGAAAAATCGCTTCAGTATTCCTTGACATTTGCTGGGTCTTAAAATTAAGGTGAGTATTCCAAAGCATATGAGAGCTTATGTGCATACCTAAATAACAGAAATCCCTCACCTTATTAATAATATTGCCCCCCATAGTAAATGTTTTAGATTTTGTATTTCGGGGGCCACATGTCATGACAAATGTCTTTGAATAATTTACTTTTAGGTCTAAGTCCAACATAAAGTCCAGGAAAAGATCCAACAGGCCTTGCAAACCATTTTCAGTACGTGCAATAAGTACAGCATCATCTGCATATAGTAAAACTGGGAGCAATCGCTGACCCATCTTTGGCATGTCCTTCCCATTTTTTATCAAAAAATCATAAAGCCCATTAATATATATCAAAAAAAGAAAGGGGGCCAAAATACATCCCTGTCGCACTCCCCTAAAAGAGGAAATAGGGGCGGTTCTCTGTCCCGATGGGCCAAACTGAACTGACACCTTTAAATCCATATGAAGGCGCTTTATGAGATCCAGTAGAGTCATGTTGCATCCCAGAGTTTCCATGATTTGCCACAGCTTCTCCCTGTTTACCAAGTCAAAGGCACTGGATAGGTCAATAAAAGCCATATGCATTGGCTCCCTTTTGTCAATTACATATTTGTTAAGAATGAGGTGCAAGTTTAATACTTGCTCAACTGTACCCAAACCAGGTCGAAAGCCAAATTGAATTAGAGATAAAATCTGAGTCTGTAGCACCCAGTCCTCCAGGCTGGATAAAATCACACTACCAAGAATCTTGGCTGTGGAGTCAATCAGAGATATAGGTCTGTAGCAGGAAGGGACTTGCCTATTTCCCTTTTTAAAAATAGGGATAATAATTGCCAGTTTCCAAGGAGGGAGTATATTAGTTTTAACAGCACTTCTTAAAATGTTTGTTACTAGAGGGCCCCAAAGATTAGGCATAGATTTAAAAATGTCAATGGGGACACCGTCAGGGCCGGGGGCCTTCCCTTCTTTTGAGAGATTTATGGCTCCAAGGATCTCATGTAGGTCAAAGGAAATATCTAATGCATTTATGTTGGGGTCTGTATTAGTCTGATTATTGACATTATCCTCCCTGATCTGGAGATTATTTTCTGGATCAAATACTTTCCTAAAGTGGTTCAACCACACTTCTTCTACAATAAAACAATCATCATCCTTAGTATTACTATCTGTAAAATAGGAATGATTGACCACTTTCCAGAATTTTGAGGAATCCTTCAGATCGGTCGCGGACTGAAGCTCTTCCCATGCCTTAGTCCTTCTCTCTGATTTCCTTTTTTCCAAGGTGGCCTTATACTCGACCCTGATAGATTTAATTAAATGACGGGAAGAAGAAACTGATGTAAGGGTATCTTTTAATTTTTTGTGAGCAAAAGAACATGCAGAGTCAAACCATTTATGACCAGGCAGGCCCATAGTAGGCCTGTCTACCACGAGGGCATATGAAATGGCATTACTTAATATTTCAAATTCTTGAACGATGTGGTCATGGTCAGGATGCTGAGATAAACATATATTAATGGAGTCAAACCTAGATCTTATGATTTCCTGATTAAAAATTGTTGGGTTTATTTTATCCCGCTTCAAGCGTAAACCGGAGTTTACGTGAAAAGTAGTATTTCTTCCATACCCTTATCCCTAGAAACCTGGTCTATGCTTAAGTCTAGGTTAATACACAAAGGGTTGTGGTCACTGGCACAGTGAGGGATTATCTTGAAATCAGAGATTAAATGATAATCTGGGGAGCCAATAAGAATAAAATCAATGATGCTCCCCTTCGCATTCCCTGTAAACGTTGGAACATTTAGAGAATCTAGTGCCATTTTCTCCCTGACATGAATCAAGTCAAAATTACATAGGAAGGAGTTCAGTGCTTCTCCTTCAGGTGTATGAGTAAAATTAATTAGTGTTTCTCTGCCTTCGGTAGGAATAGCGCACAGTTCTAGATTTTCCTGACAACATAAGGAGGTATTAAAATCACCGATCCATAAGACTACTAAATCTTCATCCTGCAGTTCAATGGAGGAATCAATAAAATCCACGGCGTACTCTAACGTTCCTTTAAGGAAATCGCGTGGCACATTATTATAAAAATGTAAAATCAAAATGCCTTTACACCCCCTAATAGATAATAAAACAATCATAAAATAGGAAGAGGACCAAATTAAGGAAGCCTTCGGTAATGGTAAACGTAAAGATATGAACATTAAAAGACCTCCACGTGCTCTTCCCATTGTAGAAGTTTCTGCTGGCTGGTAAAGAGTTGTATACCCATCCAGAAAAAAAGAATCTTGGCACCAAGTTACCTGTACGCAGATTATGTCAAAGGATGATATAAAACTCACCCAGTCCGGGTTGTTTATTTTAGATCGAAGCCCCGCAATATTCCAACTAATCAAGGATAGAGGCTTTGATCCCAAGTGTGGCACCAAACTATCAATATTGTTTGAGTGGGAGCTATCAGGAATCTTCATTCTTACTTCCTGTACAAGTTCGTCATGGTCATCATCAGTCGTTAATCTCAACAAATTTGTATGACCCGGACTAGCAATAGCCTTAAGTGAATCATTTTCATCAAGAGAGTTACAAGGCAGAGGACAATTGCTAGTGGGAACATTTACAAGCGCGTAAGGCCTAACAGGAGCTAAGTTGTGTTAGCTAGAGACAACACTGGTACATTGGGGAAAAAGGGAATGGTCGTAAAAATTACATAATGGGTGGATTTGTATCCCTTTATCTGGGAAATAAGAACAATCTAAATTTGCCAAGAGGTGATCAACTGAACACGGGTTAGCAAAATTAATTATGACACAATCTCCGTCGTCCATATTTCTTCGATGGCCAACCTGCTTCACTCTGCGTGCCATAAGGATCTTGTTAGTCAGATGATATTTAACCTTAAATTTGGACTTCAGCCAGTGAACAGACTTCCTAATCAAAGCTTGGGTGTCTTCTTTTTTTTTACTGTCCAGTGGGGGTACATTAGACAACACCAAAACATATGGAATACAGTCTGGAGGTAGATACAAAACGTTTGCTTGATTAATAGAATTATTAGATAATGGACGTTTTGGGCCGGGAAAAGTGGCTTCTTTAGAAGTTACTTGTGGCAAACTGGTCACAGCATTACCTGGGCCACGTGTAACCAGAGGTCTGGCCATAATTGTACAGGCATTGTGAGAAGTCAATATGGGTAATTGGTTTACCTTTTTTGCCACATCCCGGCTTGGTGCCATTCCCTTGCTTAGTACACCTGAATTTGGTAGCTGAACAAAGGTACTAAGCACATTATCACAAAAACAGTCTAGTTTTTTAGTAATCATGATAGTAAGTTTCTCCTCTAGAGTAGTGCAAAAAGGTTTAAGTATGGAGTCTATTACGTCAAAAGGGTCGTTATAAGCGTCATTCCTTTTAAGATGTTCATTTGTTGAAGCCAAAACAAGTGATTCATCATGACTAATTGCCGGTAAAATGTGTGATTGCTTTTCAAACCTAGCATCTTTTTTATATTCCTTTTCTTTTTACCCACCCTACTCTTCTTCAATGGTGGGGAAAGTGCCGGGGAGCGTTCCAGGGACGAATTACCACTTTGGACCGAAAGATTAGGTAAAACTGTTGGGGGCATATTACATTGAGCAGACTGTGTTATGTTAATAGGCGAAGCCAATGAAAGTAACCCACCCTTTGAATTAGTAATTATATGGATGATAGATTTCAAAGGGGGCTGCTGAGCATTGTTTCGAACAGCCCCAATCCTTTCTTCAACTTGCTCTAGTTCGGATTCAATAGCCCCAATAACAGAGGATAGATAGCTGGTAATAGAAGACTGACATAAGGAGCTGGGCCTACCTTCCCCCTTTTGCGGATTGATCTTTCTCTTCCCCATTTTGGATGTCGATCTCCCATTCCTCCTTTAACAACTACCAAAAAGATTTACCACCAAACGGGAAAAGAGACGTTAGGGGGTGGCCCAGCCCAGCCTATTCCAGTCGATGACGGGCGAAGGATGGGCCCGCCCTTGGCCGGGGCGCCACCCGCGCGCGTCCGGCGAAGCGGGAGCACAAGAATGTTTTTAAAGGGCTCCTGCCCCACCTCCGGCCGCTGCCTCCACCAGTAAGTGCGTTCCGCAAGGCGGGAGCGTGAGAATGTTTTTAAAAGGACTTCCTGCCCACCTCTGGCCGCCGCCTCCACCAGTAAGCTTAGTCCTTGTAGGCCCTGAGCAGGCTAGTGGTGTAGTCTGCAGTTGGATACAAATGTCTGTAGTCATTTCCCTGTACTTATTGGCTTGTGTGCTTCACACTTGTGGTGTGTTGATAAATTGTTAATTTCTAGCGTGGTGTTTTTGACATGTATGTGACTCAACCATTTGTGTCAAAACTTGTGATTGTAATCTCTTGATTTGTCTCTTGTATGTGACTCAACCATTTGTGTCAAAACTTGTGATTGTAATCTCTTGATTTGTCTCTTGCATCCATGCAGGTAAACACCCATCAGAAGAAGAAGAGATGGAGAGCCACTGCCCAGAAAGTATGGACATTGGGGGTCCACAGCTGGTGGAGCACTCATTGTTGCAAGAGGTGGGAGGACCTGAGACTCTGGACTCGAATATCATGGAGGTCCAGCTGAGGCTGTCCTCCGAACGTGGGCGGGGCATACATCGGACCATGACCCCCTAATGTCCTGCATCCTGAAGGTGGCATACCCAGACCTTGATGGGCATTTGAGGGGAGCATGTCAGCCACAAGGGGCTGAGTACAGAGCATATTCCTGCCTGTCACATTGCCAAGTTAATGTGTTAGGTTCTGACATCTCCTCCTGACAATTAGGAATGAGCCATGTGTGACACAGTAGATGAGTGACTGTGTAGATATGTAACGTGGTGCATACTGGTGTGCCTTGGCTATTGGCCTAGGGATCTAGTACACAACTGTTTACAATCCACAAACAAATTGCTCTCCAGGGACAGCACATGGATATGCACATTGATCAATCAAGAAATATTGTTGTTGTAGTGTGTATAAATTCTATGCTACAGACCACTACTCCTCAGTATTACAGGCCAAAGGAAAGGAAGTGATGGACCACTGTCCTCAGCCACGTGTCTGGTTAAATGAGTATACTGGATTCTGCTACTCTGAGGCTATTTGTCTTCAGCGTGTGATGGGTGTTCCTGCCTCACTACTGTCTGTAATATGAAGATGGCCATGATACATGTGACAGAGCACACATTGTTTATTTGGGTCAGCTAAGGATCAATACTCTCCCTTGCTAAGTGGGGAATGTCCATTGACATGATTTGAATGCCATCAATGTTGCCAACTTTCCTTGTGCCCATAAGTTCCGATGTTTGCATTTCTCTTTTGACAAAATGTATACACTGTTGTTTCATGCATGGATACCTGTGTTAATAGGATGATTTCTGTATTCCCCCACATATATGTGCATGTCAACCTGTGTTTGAAATCAGACATTTGCAAAGTGGCTACATTTCATGTGGTGCCACAGACAGAAGTGTGTCACCATTGATTGTTGGCTGACACATACCTTCAACTGTCACTGCATGTCATTTGGCGTGTACAAATGCAGTAGCAAAGAGGGACATGACAGGTAGGACTAGATGATTTAGCCAAAATGTGTGTTTCCATTCCATTGATGTGGCATCATGTGTGAAAGTGCATTACACATGTTTAACGGCGAAGGATTGTAACCTGACTGTTGGCATGCATCATGGAGTTACTTGCAGTTATGTTGGAATCATATGTGTTTGGGTACTCCCATTCATCCACACAAATCTGGGTTTGTAGGACCAAAATGAAGGCAGTGATGTAGCTTCTCATTGGGCAACATGTTGAGGGTCTTCTACAAGTACTTGCAAATCTCTATGCCTCTCCAATGTACAAAGGAGTAATAGTGTCTATTGATGCAATCAGAGTATGTCATTGTAAGGGGTGTAGGACACTAGTGGTGACTTCCCTGGAGGTTGCTGGTTCATTGTGTTGTGGATTTTAGGGATGAATCTCCATGTCAATGTGCACATTTTGTGTACAGTGTACATTTCCATGCCAAATGTGTGGAATATCTGAGCAACATTAGTACTACCCCCATGACTCCAGGGGGACAAGTTTCACTTGGTGAACTATATATTGTTGATATGTTTTCAGTGTGACATGAGTATTTCTATGTCACCTTCTCCAGGTTTCTGTACTGTTGTCAGCAACATGGCATGTTCTGGGGGCATCACTTCACATGGTTGTTTTATTGTGTATGTGACAAATAAAGGTCTGCGTGAGCTTGTGTGAGATCTGTGAGAATGAAGTTGGCACTGCGCTACTATTGTATGACAACAGGTAACTGAGGTATGCTCCATGAGGCAAAAGCTTTGGAGGTGATGTGATCTCCTACTTGTTCAATGTTTACTGTGAATGCACAACTTCAGTCATGCTATTATAGTTGCCTGGCATCCTGAATTTCCTGTGGGCAACTGTTGACAGTTCAGATGGCATGTATGCATATGGTATGGTACATGTAGGAGCCACTTTGATGTAGCTTGTTGCTGGGGCCTACTTGACATCATGGTAATGTTTGCTAATCAGAGCTGTTGTTCAAGTATGTTCATAAACATGTGGTGACCCTTTTTCTCATTGTATTTGCAGCATCATCCCAAGCAATTGAAGGAGACAGGGCACAACCAAGTGGAGTAGCATCTGACCACGGTACCTATAGTAAATACACCACCGACAAAGAGAGGCCAAGTGGCCTGGAGGGTGTGGGGAGTGCCATGGAGGAGACTGGATACACATCCTCATCATCAGATTTAACCTCCAGTTGCAACTCACTGGTGGTGTCCTGACCCATCTGGACCTATTCCTGTTCCATCTTTGTCTGCCACCTCCAGTTCTATCTCCACCCTCCCTGTTGCTCCCCACCCAGTTGGCCATTCCCTCTCACTCAAGAGGGTGGGTGTTTCCTTTGCCACAGGTACCTCCACCCCAGCCCCTGCTACCCCTGCTGTCCTGAGTGAGGAGGCTATTGACCCCCTGAGGAGCATCTCTCTGCGTCAGACTGCCATTGGGAATGCCATGCAGGGGTTGGCCAGCCAACTTCAGCAGACCAAGGCTTTCTTGAAAGGCATTCATAGTGGCATGTCTGGCCTACAGAGATCTTCTCAGGCTCTGGCCTCCTCACTGATGGCAGCCAGTCACCCCTTACATCTCTTCCCCCATTCCCCTCTTTCCAATCCAAATTCCCCATTCCCCTACCTATCCCAAGCACTCAGACACATCCGTGCTTACCCACCTCAATACACACAAGCAGCACACATAAACACAAAGACTACAAGACTCACAGGCATGCAGTCACTCAACATACACCCACAAACACAACATCAGCCACCCTTTCCCCAGACACCCCCACCGACCCACACTCCACATCAAGCATACCCACAGGCAGTACCACAACAGCCAGTGACACATGTACCACACCCACCATATTAACAGACCCAACCTCAACAGACACACAAACATCCACCACATCCACCGTACCTAAAGACACCAACCCAACAGACATACAAACATTCACAACATCCAGTATACCGACAGACATCTCCCCAACAGAGATACACACACATCCACAACTCCCCCTTACCCAGCACCTCCGCCTCCCAGCCCCCAAGACATGCAAAAGCCCACACTCATGCACACAACACACACCACCCAAACAAAAGTATATCTCACACATGCACAAATCCAAGACATTTACACCAACACACCTGGCGACCACTTCCTCAACCTCCAAATCTCCAATCCCTTCAGATGGTTGTCACATAGTTTCGAATGAGAGTTTCTTTTTCAAGCTTGCCCTTTCCCCTGTTCCCTCCAAACCCCCTCCCAAACCCGAAAGGCCTTTCCCACATCCTAACCCACCCTTCCAGATCGAAGTCCTCCCAGTCACACCTGCCCTCCCACTGCAAGCACTCATGCCCCTCCCACCCCCAAGAAGAAGTTCATTTCTCCTAAGAAACAATCCACCCCTCCCAAACTCCCCCATCCCAAAGGCAACCACCCCCAAGGATGCTTCTTGAGGTGCCTGCCTGCCCACTTGATGCCCCTTCCTGTGAAGGTTCTCTGGCAGTAATAGGAGTCAAGTGTTGGCAAAGTACTGTGCAGTGACTATAAAATGGACTGGACAATGGCCTTTGCTATTATGCATTTTCACTTTAATAAACGCAAATTGTTGTTTTCTTTGATTACACATTTGTTGTGGAATTCTTTTTCCACCTTAATGTTGTTTTGCGTAACTTGTGTTGTCTACCTTCAGTTATATGTGTTTCAGCCTGCTTGCTGAACCATTTGCTGTTTGCAATATCTGACTTTTTGGGCAGTGCTGGTGTCACTCAAGACAAAGGTAGATGTTGACTTTATGGATATGTGAGTGTTGATGCAATTGGGGTCTCATTGCGTTGCGTTATGTTTACTATGGTAAGTATTTAATCTTCTGTTGTCCAATGTCAGCATGTGTGGTGTTTAACTTAGCTCAGCTTCCAGCTCGATCGGAAGAGAAATCCTTTGCATTTGATTATTCTGGGTTTTGGTTTTATATTTGGGCCTTGAAAGCTGGTCTAACTCTCAAAATCGTGGTAAGGGCTGCACTTTTTGGACTTTGCAATGCTGCCATATAGAAAAATCTATGAGACTTAGACACATCTGAAAACTAAACATCTAGGTGAGTCCGTAATGCTGTACTTCACATGCATCCCGCACCATTTTCCTACCCACAACGCCCTGCAAACCTCCAGCTTTGCTTGAAATCACACATTTTTCCACATTGTTGTGATGTAACCATAGCCGGAAAAAGGTATAGAAGAAAATGTGGACGGAAATGGCTCTTTTTTTCACCTCAATTTCAATATTTTTTTATTTTAACTGTTACTTTCTGTGGGAAAACCTTGCAGGATCTACACAAATGACCCATTGCTGAGTTTAGAATTTGGTCTACTTTTCAGAAATGTTTATCTGTCTGGGATCCAGCATTGGTTTACACCGATTCCTGGCACTAACTGGAAGGAGGCTGAAAAAATAGTAAAAATGGGGGATTTCCCAGTTATATGCCAAAATTGTGTTAAAAAATTGGGATTTCTGATTCAAATCTGCCTGTTCCTAGATGCTGGGAAAATGGCGATTTTAGCACTGCAAACCACTTGTTGATGCCATTTTCAGGGACAAAACCACAAGCTTACTTGTACAGCCCTATTTGCCAATTAAAAAAAAAAATGTCATTTTTGCTGTATTTTGGCTAATTTCTTGGTCTCCTCCAGGGAATCCCACAAACTTTGGGTACCTCTAGAATCCATAGGATGTTGGAAAAATGAGACGACAACTTGGCGTGGGTAGCTTATGTGGACAAAAAGTTATGTGGGCCTAAGCACGAACTGCCCCAAATAGTCAAGAAAAAGGCCTGCCACCCAATGGGGAAAAGGCCAGGCAGCTAAGGGATTAAGTAGTAGCATGATTGTCTATAAAGTTGAAAAGTGTTTGTACTAGTTGTCCCCAATGTGTTAATTTATGCTTCTTTTGTTTGGTGGCTAAGGAAGAGGTGTTTAGAGTCCTAGCTGTAGGTATGTGGTTAAGTTGTGTAGGATGGAGGTGTGTGACACCCACAGTTCTTAAACTAATAATTAGGTTAACAAGGTGGCTCAGCTGTTTTAGTACTTACTGCTGTCATTCCGTCTGATGCAAAGGTCACCTATTTAAAATCAAAACATTTAGTTAATTACGTTGGCTAATAGTAATAGCTGAGGGAAACTTTATACTTGTCTCTGTTTGCGACCCGGACACATCTTTAAAGAGGTACACTGGGTGCAAACAGGGAAAGTGTGTCCTACTACATTTTAATACAGTTTATGTTCTGCCTTAGGATTCGCATATTTAGTGAAATGGGGAGTGGTTGTTTATAGGAGCTGTACTGTCTTTCACAGTGTAAGTGGTTCTCAGCCTGCACCTCAAAGGTGAACAGATCTTGTTGAAAGTAGGTGCAGTGAGTGACTGCACCTGCATGCTGGGGGATGTATGAAAGGTCCATAAGACCCTCTTTTCCCCTTTCAGAGGATGCCCTTGGGTGGTGCAATGACTGTGTGCCATCACTTTGTGGCACACTGTTGGTGCACCTCTTGATGGCCTTGTTGCCTCTGCACCAAAGCCTATAATATGACACAGGCGCAGAGGCAGTGTTTTCCTCTTTAACATGAGGTCATGGACTTATGCAAATGAGGAAACACCAAATTCATAGTGTTGTGCTATATGTACACCGTCACTATGTGTGTTACAGAAGGAACTACACAGGTACCCGTGGCCCCTTCTCTAACACTAAAGTGCACCGGGACAACAAAAACTAGATTAAGATGTCATTTGTAACCTGGGGCTCTGAATGCCACAGAGTCCCTGGTATAAACGACCTGTGCTTTAAGGTAGATAAGAGAAGGTGGGGGAGATAGTGGGGGTCTCTAAAATGGTTGTGTCCAAAGAAACCTTAGCAAGAAATCCTTTACAAGACACATGGCCCAAAACATGAGATCTACAGTCATTGACTGTGCCACTGTGCTGGTATTCTCGTGCCTCCATATTAGTTTTGTTACTGCATCAAAATATTACATAACAACAAACATAAATGTGCAGACCTATTGGCTTTGGCAGTGCTTGCTAGCAATGATTTCTATTCATGATCAGAATAGTGAGTAACCACCCTGTTCTTCTCTTTGCAGAGCTTTCCACTTCTATCTGTTGGTCACTTATGATTTCCCCCTCCAATATCTTGCTTTCTGATGTCTCTCAATTTGCATTTCTCTTGTCACCATCTTTCCACTGCTATCTTTTTACTATTTACTTTGAACTGTATTTCTTGTGTCAGCTCAATTCAAAGAGGCATGATATTTACAACATTTCACTGTGCCATTATTTTCAATGGGCCGCCCTTTACTTTGCAGGATTAGCACCATTATTTATGTGCTAATCCTGCAAAGTACCACAGTAGCATCATAAATTATGATGCTAATTGTTAGAATTGGGGTCTCTGGTTGGCAGTCAGGTTACCCCCTGTCCAAGCAAGGACCCTCACTCTAGTCAGGGTAAGTCACACACAATCCAAATCATCCTGTGCCCATCCTCAGGTAGCTTGGCACTGAGCAGTCAGGCTTAACTTAGCAGGCAATGTGTAAGGTATTTGAGCAATCAATCATACAATAACAACATATAACACCACAAAAATATACCACACAGTGCTTAGAAAGATATATAATATTTATCTGGTTAAATGGAGGTCAAAACGATCAAATATGCAATAAGTAAATGTAGAGATATCACTGAAAAGTGATAGAAAGTGTCTTAAGTCTTTTTAAAGCAAACAAAGGGGGCTATTACAACTTTGGAGGAGGTGTTAATCCGTCCCAAAAGGGACGGGAAAGTGACGGATATAACACCAGCCGTATTACGAGTCCATTATATCCTATGGAACTCGTAATACGGCTGGTGGTATATCTGTCACTTTACCATCACTTTTGGGACGGATTAACACCTCCTCCGAAGTTGTAATAACCCCCAAAGTCTCTTTCAAGCACAAAGTACCTGGTTCGCGGGAAAAATCTCCGCTAAGGGCCTCAGACGAGGAGAAGAGTGGAAACAAAGGGGTGTGCGTCGATTTCTTGGGCCGCACACAGCGATGCGTCATTTAGTTTCCACGCAGGGATGGGTGTGTGTCAATTTCCAGCGCTCGGTCGTGGATCCTCTTCGGGTTGCAGGGTTTTCAGATGCCCGGGGACGGTGCGTGGATTTCCTGCGCTGGCAGGATGAAGTCACAGGAGCTGCGTCCATTCGGTGGGCATTGCGTTGAATTTTCTACCGCACGGCAGGCACTACGTCGATTCCTCTGTGGAATTGGGCTTGCATCATTCCGGCTTGGCTATGTGTCGATCTAGTGGGCCGTGCGTCGAATTTCCGGTCGCTACGCTGGCGCTGCATCGATCTTCTCATTGCGAAGTCGTGCTGCGTCGTTCCGGTTCGGAGTGCAGTGAAATTTTCACCACTGTGCAGGCTGTGCTCCGTTTCTGGCAGGCTGTGCGTCGGATTTCGCTGCACAAGGAGTCCTTCTTGAAGAAATGAAGCCTTTTTGGTCCTGAGACTTCGGGGAACAGGAGGCAAGCTCTATCCAAGTCCTTGGAGAGCACTTCTTCACCACAGCCAGAGAGCAGCAAGGCAGCAGGGCAACAGCAAGGCAGCAGTCCTTCACAGAAAGCAGTCAGGTGAGTCCTTTGGGCATCCAGGCAGATCTTCTTGGCAGGATGCTGGTTCTGGTTACAAGTTTCTTCTCCAGGAAGTGTCTGAGTTGGAAGGAGCAGAGGCCCTGTTTATATACCTAAATGAACCTCTGAAGTGGGGGAGACTTCAAAGAGTGGCTTAGAAGTGCACCAGGTCCCCTTTCAGTTCAATCCTGTCTGCCAGGGTCCCAGTAGGGGGTGTGGCAGTCCTTTGTGTGAGAGCAGGCCCTCCACCCTCCCAGCCCAGGATGACCCATTCAAAATGCTGATGTATCCAAGTGAAGCTGAGTATCCTGTGTTGGGGTGTGTCTGAGTGAATGCACAAGGAGCTGTCAACTAAACCCAGCCAGACATGGATTGTAAGGCACAGAAAGATTTAAGTGCAGAGAAATGCTCACTTTCTAAAAGTGGCATTTCTAAAACAGTAATATTAGATCCAACTTCACCAGTCAGCAGGATTTTATATCACCATTCTAGCCGTACTAAATATTACTTTCCTACTCCTTTCAGATCAGCATCTACCACTCGAAAAATGTATGAGGGCAGCCCCAATGTTATCCTATGAAGGGAGCAGGCCTCACAGCAGTGTAAAAACAAATTTAGGAGTTTTTCACTACTAGGACATGTAAACTACAGAGGTCCATGTCCTGCCTTTTGCCTACGCAGCACCCTGCCCTATGGGTTACCTAGAGAAGATCATAGTGGTGTCTTATATGTAGAAAAAGGGGAGTTTTAGGCTTGGCAAGAACTTTTAAATGCCAAGCCGAATTGGCTGTGAAATTGCACACACAGGCCTTGCAATGGCAGGCCTGAGACAAGGTTAAGTGGCTACTTAAATGGGTGGCACAATCAGTGCTGCAGGCCCACTAGTAGCATTTAATCTACAGGCCCTGGGCACACATAGTGCACTCTACTCAGGACATATAAGTAAATTAAATAGTCCAATTGGGTATCATCCAATGTTACCATGTTTAAAGGGAGAGGGCATATGCACTTTAGCACTGGTTAGCAGTGGTAAAGTGTGCAAAGTCTAAAAACCAGCAAAAACAGTGTCCAAAAAGTGGAGGGAGGCAGGCAAAAAGTTAGGGGTGACCACCCTACGGCTGTCAGGTCTAACACTATTGTCCTAACGTGTGCCATGGTGTGCCGTATTGCAAATACAGCGCTACCATAGCGTCGTTAGGTGCCAGTAAGGGGGGGGGGGGGGGCGCAAGAAAATTGGTGCATCTCAGCTGATGCACCACTTTCTTGTACATCTGGCCCTGAATATCTCAAAAGTACAATGCCTAATCTTTTGAAAACAATCCAGACAATGGGCCTCATTACGAGGCTGGCTGCCGAAAATGTGGTTCACGATAGGTAGGCAGCCTGAAGCTGTACTCAACCATGGCGGTGCTAAACTGAGCACTGCCTAGATGATTACAACTCAGCTTTCCTCCAGCCTTTCGACAGCGGGGACCTCGCCATGTAAAGGCTGGCAGAAAGTCAGTTTCCGGGGTCACAGGGGACCCCTGCAATGCCCATGGCACTCTCCCACTGCAGATGCAGTAGATCCAGTGGTAGCCATTCTCTCCTCCTCCTGATAATATATCCCTCTCTTGTTTACTTAAGATTGAGTACGTGGGGCAGTTTTCACCAAACACGTTTTTGGCCCGTATGTCCCAATTCTGAAGAGCAGATCCCCGACACGGATTACCTTGTTAAAAGGGTGTCAGCCAATCCGAGAACGCCAACTTTTGTACTATATTGCTGATCTTCCAGCTGTCACTTTGCAAGTTTGTTTTTTTGCCACCAAAAAGCCCCTCACTGTGTGATCTCCATTTTCTGCTGGGTGGGTGGGGGGGTAGTACCATCTAAACTTAGTGTTATTGCACATGCAGTGGCTGGATTATGACCTCAAAGTCTGGAGCCAGCTGTGCAGACTGGGCCATTGTTCAGTCCATGGTGCTGGACTTGGCCCTGTCTGCAGGGTCATCCCCAGACTGTTTGCTTTCACCCTTCTGTTTTCTGTACCTGCTTTTGCTGGCTATTAGGACTCTGCACTTCTTACAATGGCTAATCAGTGTGAAGATGCTTGTGCGCTCTTAAACATGGTAAAACAGGCTTGCACCCAATTGGCCTACTTAATTTACTTTTAAGCCCCTAGCAAAGTGGCACTGCATGTTCCTAGGGCCTATAAATTAAATGCTACTAGTGGGCATGCAGCACTTATTGTGTCACCCACTTAAGTCACCCTTCAAACATGTCTGAGGCCTGCCATTGCAGCCTGTGTGAGGAGTTTTTAAACTGTTATTTTAACCTGGCGTAATTCACTGTTTGCCGGGCCCAAACCTTCTTTTTAATACATGTATGTCACCCCTATAGTAGGCCCTGGACAGTCCAGATGGCAGGGTGCTTTATATTTAAAAAGTTGGACAAGTCCTTTTAAGCTTCACATGTCCTTATAGTGAAAAACTCTTAATTTCATTTTTCACTACCACAAGGCCATACTTTTCCATAGGATAACTTTGGGGCTACCTCATTACATTCAGTAAGCTGTAACTTTCAATGTGGAGCAGGTAAACAAATTGAGTTTGGTATCTGAAGAATTGTAATAAAAAGATCTCTTTAATGGGAACGTTGGATTTTGGTCACAATTCAGAGAATGCCACTTTTAGATACCAAGGCCCAGATTTAAGAAGGCCTAGCGCCATTCCAACACCACTCTACTGTCATTTTTTATGCTATTGTGCTGTTGAAAGGCCGAAATGCTACGCCATATTTACAAAGTGGCACAATGCTTGCATTGCACTACTTTGTAGCCCCTATCCCCTCATTATGTCTGCGCCAGGCAAAATGTATACAAGGGGGCGTTGCAGTGCTAGGGAGGCCGAGAAAATGGCGTAAAGAAATCTAAGAGATTTCTTTGCATCATTTTTATCGTCATCTTTATTGCCTGCTAAGAGCAGGCATTAAAAGATGCTCCCAATGTTTTCAATGGGCCTCTGGGTGCTTTGCAGGATTAACATCAAAACATTTTACGCTAATCCTGCAAAGCGCCTGACTAGCGTAAAAAATTATGACGCTAGTACCCCTGACTGCCCCCATGGTGTGCCATATTTTAAATATGGTGCACACATGGTGGCACTAGGGAGCGCTAAGGGGCGCAAGAAAAGTGGCGCTCCACTAGGTGCAGCGCCACTTTTCATAAATCTGCCCCTAAGCATTTTAGTGTCCTAACAATTTGGTGCCTTCAGCCTGTTCCTGGGTCACATTACTCAGTGTAGCTGACTATTGGTCTTTGTGTATTGCTCCCAGACAGTGAGACAGAAGGAATATAGGTATTGGCATGATGTGCCACTCTGAGTTAACAAGTGGAAGGAGCAGTCACCTACACATCACAATGGCTCTGCCTGAGCACTCTCACAATGGGGTTGTCACTTGTCTTTTGTGGCCCCAGACAAGCTGGGACCAGGAGAGGGAGGAAGGGAATGCCTGACACTTCATGGGGGTGGGAAACCTTAAGAAGCTTCCTCCACTTGAAAGTGGGCACCAGGTATAAATATTGGATTCTTAGACCCAACTCCTCACTACACTTTTGGACCTGTGTACTGTGGCAGGAAGGACTGCTATACCGCTGAAAGAACTGCCATTCTTCTGGGCTGCTGCTCTGAAGGACTGTTACCCTGCTGTGCTGATCTTCTGCCCTCTTGTCTGGTTAAGAAGGACTGGAACTGAATCTCTAAGCTCATTTCCCCAGAACCCCAGAGTGACTCCAAGGGCTAGTTGGCTGGTCTCCTGATCATAAGCCTCAGGGAAATAACATGCTTCCAACAACCTTGAACCCAGCACCTGGATTCTGCCATCTGTGAGTCCTACCCAGATGCTTGGTGCCATCTCAGTCCTTGATCCTTGGAAGTGGGCCTAAAGGTGCCCGGCCATGCCTTTTGTGGACCCAGCAGAACTGATGCATCTCCTCTGCTGCATGCGCAACCCCAAGCTGAAACAACACATTGTCTCTGCTGAGTTTACTTTCCCGGCACAAGGACTTAGCATTGCAGCCCCATCAGAACCACTGCTGCATGACGCATCCCCAGTGTAGGCCATCGCAAGCCTTCTCGTCGATGGCCTCTTTGATAACTATGAGGGCCTCACATTGCAGCCTCCCAACACCTCAGAACTGATTCTGCATAGCGGATCTCTGACCCAGCCCCAACATCGCTTGTGACACGCATCCTCAACTCAGTATTCCACAACACTTCTCAGCCAGGGTTTAAGGTACTCTTGTTCAGCAGGCTTAACTGGGTCCCTGTAGCCAGCCTGCGCTCCATTGCTGTTGGCCTGAAGTTGTGTCTTTAACCTAGTCTAGCGCAACCAGATATCTACAGTTTGCACTTTGTGCTTTTTGACACTATTTTCACTGAATTTTAAAATGTGCATGGCTCCATTCTATTGAATGGATATTTGTAATTTTGATCTTGATCTATTTATTAAAATTAACTCTACTTTTCTAAATAAGTGCAGGATTTTTCTTGTTCTGTTTCCACTTTATCACTGCTTGAAGTGCTGCATAAATACTTTTCACATTGCGTAAAAGCTAAGTCTGACTGCTCTGTGCCAGGCTACCAGAAGGATGAGCATGGGTTAATTTGGGGTTTGCTTGTGACTCCACCCTGATAAGGATTGTGGATGCTGCACTAGTAGAGCCCTCACCACCACACTAGTAATCCAAAATCTTGCATTAGGCATCAGCTAATACCAACCACCTTGATGTCAAGTGGTACAGATTGCAAGTTCAAGACCTACCTACGTGTATATTGACACATAATGTTGCTTTCAGTTGGTGTGCGTCCTCTATGTCTTTTCTACAGGTTTGGAACATATATGATTAGGCTGCTATATTACCCATAACAAGCATGTGTTAGTTAGTGTGTCTTATTGTTTGTTGCGGTTCAAACAGAAACAAAGCAACCAGTGGAACGTGTTTTGCTGAGTTAATGTCAGATTCATACTCAGACACTGCCCTTAATCCATGTTGTTATGTTAGCTAATTTGCATTAAAAGCAAACGAGCAAAATACATGGATAGTATGTCAGTCTACTCAGATCTACAACAAGACACTTGTGTAAAAATATTGCATGTTTTTAATTGCTGTGCCGCAAGCTTTGATCGTTCTCTTCACTAATGGTGAGTCAGAATGAAGAACAGGAGTGATATATCAATTTTATCATTTGACGCCGCAGAGGGAGTGGAAGCGACACCACATATCCTTTGACCCATGACCTCGGTACCATACCAAGAGTACATGACTGTGCTCATTAAAAATTAAAGCTCAAAAGTTTTCGAAGTAATTGATCAACATTACCAAGCAGTTTAATAAACTAAGATAATTCAGCAGGCTGATCTCACTTTGAAAAGGTCAGAGTTCAGGTCGGTAATTGAAAGGGGTTACAAAGCAGTTCAGAGGGGCCTGGAAGCAGCAACATGTTTTAGCACTACTTACACGAGGCAAATAATTTCTGAAGTAATGAAGGAAATGCAGGGCATGTCGAAGCCCGAGCACAATTAGGTACTGACAAGCATGTGACTGACTTTGACTCTACAGTTGAAAATAAAATTATGTATTTGATAATTGGCATAAGAAATTCCTGCACACACACAGAAAAGATTCAGCACGCGAGGATACTTTGCATTATTTTTCATTTACTCTTTTAGAATCAAATGATTACAGAGCCGGCATCTACGGCTTGTGTAGGGGTCACCAGAATGCAGACACTAAAATACACACTATGCGCCGACAGCCTTGGTCAAGATAATTTGGATGGAACATCCATATGGGGGAAATATAAAGGATGTCAAGGGACAATGCAGTGCTTCTATAGAATTCAACTTGTGGGTCAAGACTGCAAGTGTGGACTGCAAGTGTGGAAAGCAGTTTTGCCAAAAGAAAAGTTATGAATTGCAAGATGTTTGGGGGCATATTTATACTCCGTTTGCGCCGGAATTGCGTAGTTTTTTTTGACGCAATTTCGACGCAAAACTAACTCCATATTTATACTTTGGCGTTAGACGCGTCTAGCGCCAAAGTCCATGGAGTTAGCGTCATTTTTTAGCGTGGACACCTACTTTGCGTTAATTATATGCAAGGTAGGCGTTCCCGTCTAAAAAATCGACTCCGAGGCATGTGCGTCGGATTTATACTCCCGGGCAAAATTCACGCCCGGGAGTGGGCAGGTCAAAAAAAATGACTTACGGCCGCTAACGTCATTCAATAAATACGGCGCCCGCATGGTGCTTCAGAATGGCGTTAGCCGGCGCTAATTTTTTTGACGCAAAACTGCGTTAGCGCAGTTTTGCGTCAAAAAGTATAAATATGGGCCTTGATCTATTGAGAAGCAAAGGGGGTCTAAAAAAACATGGCAAGACAGTGAACTGGAGAGGAAACACAGGGATAACTTTGTTGATGTGATCAGATGAGAGAAGGATGTTTGTGGTAATCTCAGAGATGACAGCATAGTTTGAAGAGTGCTGCAAATCGATGTTGGCCTCTTTAGAAAGGGTGATATCAAAACCTTAGTCTGGCGGCGACATGCGCAGTGCGAGAGCCATGTTATATCGTTCAGCGATCGCACTAAGGATAGAGGTGAGGAAGAAAGAAATTGGCGTCTCTGAGAACAGCTGCTACGCAGCTTTCAATAGTATATGAGGTTTGCAATGAGAGCGGGAGATGGAATGAGGTGACCTTTAGAAAGGTACTGGAAAAGGGCTCCATGCCAACTCAGTGCAGAGTGCCAGATTGCAACTAAGTCGGAAGCAAGAGTGCGTAATGGGCAAGCTGGAGTTACAACTGTGGTGGATAAATTGCTAGAGATCTTAATAATAGAAAATGTTAACAACTACTTAATGCCAATCAGGAAGCGTCTAGAAGAATTTGTAAGCAGGATTTCTCAGCTAGGATCACACTTGCAGGTGACACGCCGGGTAAGGATCGCCAAATCAGCAGGGCTGATCGTTAAAGGAATTCAACTTGCCTCTATACATTGATTAGAACTGACAAATTATGGTAATCAGAGATCAGGAAAGGTGTCTAGCGTCCCTTCATAGATGAGGAAAAAAAAACTGTTACATGAAAACGAGTCCTTTGGAGTGTCTCGGTTTTCCGAAATGTTTACTTAGCTAAGAGAAAAAAAGGAAAACTCACCATGCTTCACAACTACTTTCTTTTCAGTGAAAGCTTCTGTTAATGGGCATGAGAAAGCGGCCATTAATCCCACCCCATTCCACTACACCCACACAGACGCCCAGGTTTAAGAGGGCCTAGCGCCATATACCGTCACATTAGCGTCATTTGTTTGACGCTAATGTGGCAATAGTATGGCAAATGAAGCACCACTTTTCTTACACCCCTTAACGCCCCTTTACTGCCACCACCTGTGCGCCGTATTTAATATGGGGCCAACCATGGTGATATTTAGGCAACTAGTGTTAACATTTTTGATGCTACTTTGGTGCTTCGCAGGATTAGCGCCAAAAATGTTGACTCTAATCCAACAAAGAACATTGAGGCCCATGTGTGCCTCCTTTTAACGCCTGTTCTGTGCAGGTGTTAAAAAATGCGGCTAAAAATGTTGCAAAGAAATCTTTTAGATTTTATTGCGCCATTTTTTTGGCCCCCCCAACAGGGGAATTCCCCCCTTGCATACCTTATGCCTGGCGCACGCATGATGTGGCGCAAGGGGTTACAAAGTGGTGTAATGCATGCATTGCACCACTTTGTAAATATGGCTCGGCGTTTTTGCCACAATAGCGTAAACAAAATTACACTAATGTGTCGATATATGGCGCAAGGCCCTCTTAAATCAGAGCCTGGGTTTGCTGTGAGCATATGCGCTTTGCAGTATATGATTCAGTTGTTTATCTGGTACACAATTTCTGTTTTTCTGAGCAGTTCAGAAATTATGTACACGATCGTGTAAATCAAGTATGGGTTTTAAAAAGTAAATATTTCATGCACTTAAGTCCCTTTCAGATGAAGTGATTACCTAGAATTTCATAATGATGATGAAAAAAGCGCCTGGATTCAAACCCCGAGGTTCCAAAGGCGGCAGCTCGAGCTGCCAGGTCACATTTCCTCCACTGGTAGAAAAGACTTCAAAAGCTGGAGAAAGCTGAAGCAGTCAATTGTGCCCACATAATTTGCCTTTTCGTCCTGCATAATTTAGTCAACCCTGTAGGGCAGCCTCAGCTTTTTTACGCTATGCCAGCATGGTTAAGATTGAGTACTGCAGTGAAAAGGATGTAGCATTATGGTGTACTATGGGAAACATAGTTGATGATTATCAAGTCACATGGGTCACGAGTTGAAAGCACTGGCTTTCTGGACACCTGAAACCACTCTCCTATGATTAAGGCATTCCAGCCAAATCGCGTCAGGAGGACTTTGATGGAGCTGCTTTTTACACTGTGAATAAATGCTTGGATGGTTTTGAACTGAAGTGCCTCAGCATTTTGTGTTATTTAATGTTGAAATGGATACTTCGCCCTTGGAGCTGAGGGTGCCCTACAGGGTCGGTGGCCCCCTTGCAAAGTTTGTTCTTGTGTCTGAATTAATTTGTGGGGTTATGACCTGCTTGCTTCCTATGTACATGGCATTTAACTAAGACATTGCAATAAGGAGGTGAGCAAGGGATTGTGAGGAGATATATTTAACCTCTCTTCCAGCAGTTCTAAGACTTCCTGGCAGTTGTTGATGATTATATCAAGAACAACAGCTCTGCAAATTAGTGCCATATTAAGAAAATGGACTGTAACTGTGTTATCTTTTATGCTATGCCAGCATGATTAAGATTGAGTAAAAAAGATGTAATGTTAAGGTGCACTATGGGAAACATAGTTGATGATTGTCAAGTCACATGGGTCACAAGTTAACTTTGTGGACACCTGAAACTACTCTCCTATGATTAAGGCATTCTAGCCGAAACGCGTTAGGTGGACTTTGTTGGAGCTGCTTTTTACACTGTGAATAAATGCTTGGGTGGTTTTGAACTGAAGTGCCTCAGCATTTAGTGCTATTTATTATAACACAAATATGGAATGAGTCTTTTGCATATCACAGTCATTACAACACACAGAAAGGCAAACATGGAACACACATCAAAAAAGAGCTACAGATCGCATCATAGATACAAGCATTTGCAATGCAATAGGTCTCACAAATTCTTGAGTTAAAGCTATTGGCAGGATACAAGTCACTGATGATGTCTGGAGCTTTATACCAACACTGAATTCAGAGAAGCAGGAAAATGAGGGCTGAAAAGCAAAAATGTCACAGAAGAAATGCTTGAAATAATATCAGCCAGTGGAAATCACTTAGGCCTCATTCAAGTACATCGTTTTTCACTCAATGTGCTGCTCTAGACAGAGCTCAGCCATATTTGCTGCTTCTTGACGGTTACCAAACGTCCTCTGTTTTAGAAACATTTCATAGAGGCATTACCTCTACGTCCCTCATCCCAGTCATTACGGCTGTAATGACTGGGTTGCGGACTAGTATGTCTAAGAATAATGAAGATTAGTGGTAAGAAATCTGTCTATTAGATTCTCTGCAAATGAAGGGGAGAGTGTAACCAATAACATTGCTTGTTTATTTAGCTTCTGAGTAGAGGCACACCTCAAATTAACTTTTCTTGGTAAGTGTTATGAATGGTGCTAGTTTTATAAGTGTAAGGCATGCTGATTCTTGTAGTACAGCAACTTCATTAGTTAACCAGGTGACACAGACAAGCTTACTTCACTCGGTGATCAAAGACATCATTCACAACTCTCAGACTTTTAAAAATTCATACTTAAAAAAAAATGAGTAGCCTACATGCAAAAACATCACTCAGCGACGATGAGCCACTGTGTCCAGTTAGGCCTAAAGTCAAGTATCACCTGCACATTGGTAATCTTACTATTGAGTGCTTTTACATGCAAAACCACTGTCCAGCAAACTGTTACACCATCAAATTGTAGACGTTGATGGCACTGTAACATCCCAGGGACTAATTGTGTAAGAAGCAACTAGTGATATATTAGCCCCATGAGGAAAATTGTCTCTTATTTATAACTGCTACACAATATAAAGCATTCGTACCAGGAAAATGTTCATATGACGTCCGTTTGCTCGTTCCTGCTGTAGCAGAAACAACATTTAAAAGTGAGAGCACTATTTATGCACAACTCTGACTGCATCTAGTACAAATCAGACTTAATTTGTGTGTTTTTGGCAATAAAACGCTCCTTAAAATAATAAATAGTTGTCTGATCTAAGGTTAGACACTTAACAGTGTCCAAGGCACGCAATCATTTATTTCACATCGCAGTCTGCATGCGTAATGCCAGTTTCTGACGATTATAATAGGAGGGTGGCATATGTCAATGAGTTTTTGAGTTACTTTAATCATGTTTGTGGCGTTGACTTCTATTCCTCTAATGGTATCATTATAACCAGTTGTCTAAATATTTTATAGGACCCATCTGGGCGGCATATCGATATTCTTCGCCAAGGGTGAGAAATGACAGATTAGAAGAGAGGCAAAGGTGCAAAGAAGCTGCCACCGGATGGTAGAAGCTGTGGATTCTGCAAGAACGAAGAGGGCTAGAAACTTCCCCTTTGGAGGATGGATGTCCCACGACGTGAAGAAGCTTGCAGAGGTGATCCCATGCTGAAAGACCGCAAACAAGCCTTGCTAGCTGCAAGGGTCTCGGTTAGGGTTTTTGGATGCTGCTGTGGCCCAGGAGGGACCAGGATTTCGCCACTTGGAAGAGGAGACAGAGGGGGTGCCCAGCAAGTCAGGGAGTCCTCACAGAAGCAGGCAGCACCCACAGAAGTACGCGAACAGGCACTTAGAAAAGGAGTGAAACGGAGCTCAACCGAAGACACAAAAGGGAGTCCCACGACACCGGAGGACAACTCAGGAGTTTGTGCACTGCAGGTTAGAGTGTCAGGGACCCAGGCTTGGCTGTGCACGAAGGAAATCCTGGAAGACTGCACAGGAGCTGGAGCAGCTGCAAATCACGCGGTACCCAGCAATGCAGTCTAGCGTGGGGAGGTAAGGACTTACCTCCACCAAACTTGGACTGAAGAGTCACTGGACTGTGGGAGTCACTTGGACAGAGTTGCTGAGTACCAGGGACCACGCTCGTCGTGCTGAGAGGGGACCCAGAGGACCAGTGATGCAGTCTTTTGTTGCCTGCGGTTGCAGGGGGAAGATTCCGTCGACCCACAGGAGATTTCTTCAGAGCTTCTGGTGCAAGAAGGAGGCAGGCTACCCCCAGAGCATGCACCACCAGGAAACAGGTGAGAAAGCTGCAGGATCAGCGATACAAGGTTGCTGTAGTCGTCTTTGCTACTTTGTTGCGGTTTTGCAGGCGTCCTGAGCAGTCAGCGGTCGATCCTTTGGCAGAAGGTGAAGAGAGAGATGCAGAGGAACTCTGACGAGCTCTTGCATTCGCTATCTAAAGAATTCTCCAAAGCAGAGACCCTAAATAGCCAGGAAAGGAGGTTTGGCTACCTAGGAAGGAGGATAGGCTAGCAACACAGGTAGGAGCCTATCAGAAGGAGTCACTGACGTCACCTGCTGGCACTGGCCACTCAGAGCAGTCCAGTGTGCCAGCAGCACCTCTGTTTCCAAGATGGCAGAGGTCTGGAGCACACTGGAGGAGCTCTGGGCACCTGCCCTGGGAGGTGCAGGTCAGGGGAGTGGTCACTCCCCTTTCCTTTGTCCAGTTTCGCACCAGACCAGGGCTGGGGGATCCCTGAACCGGTGTAGACTGGCTTATGCAGAGATGGGCACCATCTGTGCCCATCAAAGCATTTCCAGAGGCTGGGGAAGGCTACTCCTCCCCAGCCCTGACACCTTTTTTCAAAGGGAGAGGGTTTAACACCCTCTCTCTGAGGAAGTCCTTTGTTCTGCCTACCTGGGCCAGGCCTGGCTGGACCCCACGAGGGCAGAAACCTGTCTGAGGGGTTGGCAGCAGCAGTGAAACTCCGGGAAAGGCAGTTTGGCAGTACCCAGGTCTGTGCTAGAGACTCGAGGGATCATGGAATTGTCTCCCCAATGCCAGAATGGCATTGGGGTGACAATTCCATGATCTTAGACATGTTACATGGCCATGTTCGGAGTTACCATTGTGACGCTATACATAGGTAGTGACCTATGTATAGTGCACGCGTGTAATGGTGTCCCCGCACTCACAAAGTCCGGGGAATTTGCCCTGAACGATGTGGGGGCACCTTGGCTTGTGCCAGGGTGCCCACACACTAAGTAACTTAGCACCCAACCTTCACTAGGTGAAGGTTAGACATATAGGTGACTTATAAGTTATTTAAGTGCAGTGGTAAATGGCTGTGAAATAACATGGACGTTATTTCACTCAGGCTGCAGTGGCAAGCCTGTGTAAGAATTGTCAGAGCTCCCTATGGGTGGCAAAAGAAATGCTGCAGACCATAGGGATCTCCTAGAACCCCAATACCCTGGGTACCTCAGTACCATATACTAGGGAATTATAAGGGTGTTCCGGTATGCCAATGTGAATTGGTGAAATTGGTCACTAGCCTGTTAGTGACAACTTAGAAAGCAGAGAGAGCATAACCTCTGAGGTTCTGGTTAGCAGAGCCTCAGTGAGACAGTTAGTTATCACACAGGGAACACATACAGGGCACACTTATGAGCACTGGGGCCCTGGCTGGCAGGGTCCCAGTGACACATACACTAAAACAACATATATACATACAGTGAAATATGGGGGTAACATGCCAGGCAAGATGGTACTTTCCTACACCTGCCCACTCCCAACATGGCAAGACTCTTCTATCAGCGTGAGTGTTAGACTTGACAGCCTTAGGGTGGTCACCCCTAACTTTTTGCCTGCCTCCCTCCACTTTTTGGACACTGTTTTAGCTGGTCTTTAGACTCTGCGCACTTTACCACTGCTAACCAGTGCTAAAGTGCATATGCTCTCTCCCTTTAAACATGGTAACATTGGATCATACCCAATTGGACTATTGAATTTACTTATAAGTCCCTAGTAGTGTGCACTATATGTGCCCAGGGCCTGCAGATTAAATGCTACTAGTGGGCCTGAGGCACTGATAGTGCCACCCACTTAAGTAGCCCCTTAAACTTGTCTCAGGCCTGCCATTGCAAGGTCTGTGTGTGCAGTTTCACTGCCAATTCGACTTGGCATTTAAATGTTCTTGCCAAGCCTAAAACTCCCCTTTTTATACATATAAGACACCCCTAAGGTATGTCTTAGGTAACCCATAGGGCAGGGTGCTGTGTCGGCAAAAGGCAGGACATATACCTATGTACTTTACATGTCCTGGTAGTGTAAAACTTCCAAATTCATTTTTACACTGCTGTGAGGCCTGCTTCCTTCATAGGCTAACATTGGGGCTGCCCTCATACAGTGTTTGAGTGGTATGCTGCTGATCGGAAAGGAGTAGGAGGGTCATATTTAGTATGGCCAGATTGGTGATATAAAATCCTGCTGACTAGTGAAGTTGGATTTAATATTACTATTTTAAAAATGGCACTTTTAGAAAGGATGCTTTTCTCTGCACTTAAATCTTTCTGCACCTTATAATCCATGTCTGGCTGGGTTTCATTGACAGATCCTTGTGCATTCACTCAGACACTCCCCAAACACAGGATACTCAGCTTCACTTGCATACATCTGCATTTTGAATGGGTGTTCCTGGGCTGGGAGGGTGGAGGGTCTGCTCTGACACAAAGGACTGCCACACCCCCTACTGGGACCCTGGCAGACAGGATTGAACTGAAAGGGGTCCTGGTGCACTTCTAAACCACTCTTTGAAGTCTCCCCCACTTCAAAGGCACATTTGGGTATATAAACAGGACCCCTGTCCCTTCCAACTCAGACACTTCCTGGAGAAGAAAACTGGAACCAAAACTTGCATCCTGCCCAGAAGAACTGCCTGGCTGCCCAAAGGACTCACCTGACTATTTTCTGTGAAGGACTGCTGCCTTGATGGTGCCCTGCTGCCTTGCTGCTCTCTGGCTGTGGTGAAGAAGTGCTAGCCAAGGGCTTCGATAGAGCTTGCCTCCTGTTCCCCGAAGTCTCAGGACCAAAAAGACTTCTGTTTTGCAACTGAACTCTGTACGAGATTGGCCGATCGAAGACACCAGACTGCTTGTTTATGTTTTAGGTAGGTTGTCTTTATTGGTCTTTTGACAGTATAAATAATGTTGTTGTAGGATGTTTTTGTAGGTAGGAGGTGTTGCATGTCTTTTCCTTCTGGCCGCTAATTCTCGTCTTCTTCTTTCCTTCTCTTCCAGAGGCCTCGCGGGAAGCGTGTGAGGACAGAAAAGAATAGATACCGTAAGTGTGTGGTTTCCACCCTTCCTTTTATTTCCTCTCTATCTCTCCTCTCCACTCTACTGTCTCAACACCTGGTTTCCCTATCTTTCCTTTCCTCTACTCTCCTTGCTGTCTCCTTTTGGATGTTCTTCGGTCCCTTTTTTTCCCCTGTCTTCCCCTCTTCCCTGGTGTTGGCGGGGTTTTCCTTTTTCTTCCTCTCTCACTCGTATTGTTCTCAAGACTCCTCTCCTTTTCTTTGTCTACGATAATGTTGGTGCACCGGTCTCTCTAATGTCCTTTTCCTTTCCTTCCTCTTTGGCCTGTTCCTTTTCCCTTTTCTCCTCTTGCTCCTCGGCTAGGCTCCTTTTTAACTCCTTACATCAGGTTCTCACAATTGTTTTCCCTCTGGTTTCTTACCGTTCTCCCCCTCCTTTCCCCGTGCTCTTAGTGCGGTGCCCGTGGTTTTTCCCTTCTCCTCCCGCCTCCCGCTCCTTTCTCCCTGTCCCGCAATCCCGTACCTGGTTTGGCCACACTTCTCCTGAAGCATGGCGGGCTCTCTCGTGTGCTCCCCGGGGCCAGCGGTCCTCGTCTCTGCGACAGGTCTCCACGGTTCTTGATCCCAGCTCCGGTTCGCTCTCCAGAAGAGGAGTCCCGGCGTCTTCTGGGTCTTCCTCTTCCGTCGTCCTTCGTTGTATGTCCTTTAGTCCTCCCGTCGGCTCCCTCGAACTCCAGCTCCGGATCCCTTCTCTCTCTCTGTGAAAAGGTGGGAAACCTCCATTTGACAGTGTCAGGTTCCAGCGGCTTCGGCAGGGAGCCAATGGGAAGGGTTTCTCCCCGGGCCGCTTCCGTGCTGCCAGGGGCAGAGACAGCAAAAGTCAGACTGGTGTGCGGGTCAGACTGGTCCGACCCGTCACAGACTCCTTGTGAGGCAAGAATTTGACGCACAGCTTGTTAAAACCAACGCATAGCCTGCCCTGCAGTGAGAAATTCACTGCACGCCAAACTGGAACGATGCTGCATGAATTTGCAAGGAGAAGATAGACGCGGCCCCTGCGTTACTACCGGAACTTTGACGCATGGCCCAAAGGATCGACGCACAGCTGACCTGGGACGACGCAGCCCAACTTCCAGAGGGGAATCACTGGGCACAAGGAATGGACCCAGCACCTGCCATGCGGGTGAAAATTCTCCGGAAAGCACACCGGATCAACGCAGTGCTTGTGACTTCGCTCCGCAAGCCCAGGATTTCACGCACAGACCCCGGGGCATCTGGAAACCCCGCAACCTGAAGAGGATCCACAACCGAGCCCCGGAAATCGACGCACAGCCGTCCGTGTGTGAAAACTAAATGATGCATCGCCATTTGCGGCCTGAGAAATCAACTCACACCCCTTTCATTCCATGCTTCTCCTCCTCCTCTGCGGCCCTTTGCAGAGATTTTTCACGCAAACCAGGTACTTTGTGCTTGAAAGAGAATTTGTTTGCTTTAAAAAGACTTAAGACACTTTGGCCCTCATTACAACCCTGGCAGTCGGTGAAAAAGCGGTGGTAACACTGCCAACAGGCCGGCGGTAAAAAAAATGGGATCATGACCACGGCAGAAACCACCATCATGGACAGCCACTTTAACACTCCGACTGCCATGGCGGTAGCAACAAACACCGTGGCGGTCACCGCCAACAGACAGACGGACGACAATGTACCGCCCACCCTATCACAACCCGCCAATCCGCCAGCTTTTCTGGGGCGGTACCAACGCCATCAAAAGCAAGGCGGTAACAGCGGTCTGAAGGGAAACCAATCACCTTTCAACACTCAACGAAGAACCAGAACTCCATGGAGCCTGAACTACAGGTCCCGCCGATGCTGGTGTATCTGCTAATACACCAGGAACACCAAAGACGGCGGTGGCGACGACCACAGTGAGTACTGCACCTAGCACATAGGGGAGGGGGCAGGCAAAAGAGAGTGACAGACACACACGCAACAACCCCATCCCCACCCTCACCCACAACACCATACACACAAACACATGCAGCAACAGTACATTTACACCCAGTAACCCCCTGGAAGAATGCAAGGACAAAAGGAATTGAGTGCAAATAGTAATATTTGTAAATATGCAGATGAAGTTAACGAATGACAAAAACAGTACATACAAATTTTTACAATATGTACAGAAGACCGTACACTGTCCTTTGCAAATGTTCATGGCCCAGTGGCCAAAATAAGCATGGGCGAAGCCCACACTTGTCACCTGCCTCAAAACGAGAAGAATACTGCAGGGGCATCAGGTTGTACAACACACATGCACCTCAGGGGAAAGGGGAAGGGGGGGCACCTCAGCCGGAAGATGGTACTAAGCCACTGCTCCTCGAGGGGGCAACATGCCCACAGCGGTGTCCTGGGGAGTGCAAAGCCACAGACTCTCAAGTGGGTGCTTTGCCCACTGCTTGGTCCTGGGGAGTGCAAAGCCACAGTCTCTCACGTGGGTACCTTGCCCACTGCTTGATCCTGGAGAGTGCGAAGCCAAAGTCTCTCAAGTGGGTGCTTTGACCACTGCTTGCTCCTGGGGAGTGCAAAGCCACAGTCTCTCAAGTCTCTCAAGTGGGTGGTTTACCCACTGCTTGGTCCTGGGAAGTGCAAAGCCACAGTCTCTCAAGTGGGTGGTTTGCCCACTGCTTGGTCTTGGGGAGTGTTTAGCCACAGTCTCTCAAGTGGGTGCTTTGCCCACTGCTTGGTCCTGGGGAGTGCAAAGCCACAGTCTCTCAACTGGATGGTTTGCCTACTGCTTGGTCCTGGGGAGTGCAAAGCCACAGTCTCTCAAGTCGGTACTTTGACCACTGCTTGGTCCTGGGAAGTGCAAAGCCAGAGTCTCTCAAGTGGGTGCTTTGCCCACTGCTTACTCATGGGGAGTGCAAGGCCACAGTCTCTCAAGTGGGTGGTTTGCCCACTGCTTGGTCCTGGGGAGTGCAAAGCCACAGTCTCTCAAGTGGGTGCTTTGCCCACTGCTTACTCCTGGGGAGTGCAAGGCCACAGTCTCTCAAGTGGGTGCTTTGTCCACTGCTTGGCTCTGGGGAGTGCAAAGCCACAGTCTCTCAAGACTCTCAAGTGGGTGCTTTGACAACCGGTTCTGGAGGGGGCCTTGTGCCAGTCTGCTTCATCCTGCCAAGGAAAGTGATAGTGGATGCATATCTCCACTGGTTCTGGAGGGGGCCTTGTGCCCAGTAATGCTGCACCTGGGGTTTGGCAGTTCCCATTCCCTCACCTGGGTGTCTGAGGCACGAGATGTGCAGGGAACAGGTAGCATGATACTCCATGGAGGCAGAGCAAGACTCCATCCTGCGGCTACTACGGCTGCAAACTGCTGGTAGTGCCGGTGCTGGTGCTTCAAGTGGTGGAGGGAGGGGCCAGGCCGCCTCCTGCATCCGCGGATGGCTGCCCACTGGGGATGCTGCTGCTGACAGATGTGGTTAGCAAAAAAACAACAACCCCTAGGCACAACTAAGTCCCACCATACAAACGACATTACATATACACACAACGTTGCCCTTCATTAATTTCAAACATAATTTATTACATTTATCAAACACATGTCTTTCTTTATAAACAATTTATAACTCCCCCATCATATTGTGAAAAAGAAAGGAACCAGTGAGAAAAGAGATATATAGTGCTCGTGTTTATAGTAAAGAATGAGAAGTAATAGATATCCCCTCAAACCAAAGAGTCATTCATAAAAATATATTTATTTTTTACAGATGTGGTGGCACCGGCTGGTGCAGATGGTGGTGCAGGTGGCAGTGCTTGCGGTGGTGTCTGCGGCCGAGATGCTGCCGGTGCTGGCCGTGTTGCAGGTGCTGGTAGTGGTGGAGGGAGACACCAGGCCATCTCCTGCAGCCTCGGATGGCTGCCCACTGGGGATGATGCTGCTGACAGTTGTTGTGGCAGCGGTGGTGCAGGTGGTGGTGCAGGAGGCGGTGCAGGTGGTGGGCAGATAGCAGTGCAGGTTGCGGTGCCAGCGGCGATGCTTTCCGCGGTACAGGTTGCGGGGCTGTCAGTACTGATGGTGGGCACCAGTCCCTCACCTGGAGGCACCGAGACCTGAAGTGCGTTGCCTTGGGTGTTCTTCCTCTTCCCTACCTTGCCAGATGCAGCTGGGACCTTAGCACTGGCAGATGCAGTTTTGGAGGAGGCCTTGCTGGATGAGTCGTGCTTCTTGGCCGTGCTGCATGCTGGCCCCTTCTTCACCTTGGCAGGTGGCGGAATGGTTTGGTCCTTTGCAGGGGTCGGAGACACACTGGCAGCCCTGACGGGTGCCCCCGTCAATCCCCTAGGACTTGCAGGTACCATAGCGGACACCGACTTGGTGGCTGAGGTGCTGGCCTGGATACTGACACCTTGGCCCTAGGGGAAGGATGGGGGGGGAGGCATAGGGAAGAGGTCAAAGTTTGTAAGGAAACGTTTTTGAGACACACTGGGACGGGAAGATGGAGAGGGTTTGAGAGTGGAAGAAGAGGGAGTGGTTGTAGGAGGTGTATGTCTGCTGAGTTTGGGTGAAGGTGCATGGGCTGGATGCTATTGTGAGGTTGATGGCTGTTGGGTGGGTGGGTGCTTGCATTTGTGTATTTTGGGAGGAGGGGTCACAGACACACTGGGAGAGGACACAGGGGAGGGTGCAGGGTTGTGGGGGTGGTGACTGCTCATGAGGGGTGTGTTGTGATGGGCGTGCTGGAGATGGACGTAGTGGATGAGGATGTAGTGCATGCAGGTGTGAGTGGAGACGCTATGGGAGGTGGATGGGTTGGGGGACGAGGAGGAGAAGGGGCATACAGTGGAGGCAATGGATGCTGGTGTGTCTGCATGGTGATGGTGCTTGTGTGAGTGCCTGTGAGATGAAGTGTAGTGCTTGTGTTTGCCTGAGCCACTTCTGTGTGTTGAGTTGGGTGATTGCTGGTCTGAAGGTGTGCTTTGGATAGGCTGGGGTTGAGGGGATTGGGACTGGGTAGAGGAAGTTGGAGGGGAGAGGCTGGACACATGGACAATGGCTGCCATCAGTGCTGAGGCCAGAGCCTGAAATGCTCTCTGTTGGGCCGCCACGCCAGAATGAATGCTCTCCAGGTATGCATTTGTTTGTTGCAAATGCCTCTCGACACCCTGGATGGCATTCAGAATGGTTGACTGTCCAACAGTGAGGGATCTCAGGAGGTCAATAGCCTCTTCACTGAGGGCAGCAGGGCTGACTGGGACAGGCCTGAGCTGCATGGGGCGAAGGAGATGCCCACCCTCCTGGGTGGGCGTCCACGGGAAACACGCTGAGGGGCTGCTGGGAGAGCGGTGCTGGTAGGGGGGTGGCGGCTGTACCTGTTGTTGGGGTGGGCACAGAGGTGTCCACCACAGCCATGGAGCTTCAATCGGAGGAGGAGTCGCTGTCACTGGTCTCCCCTCCTGTCCCCTTTGTGGAGCTCACCTCGCCCTCCGTCCCACTGGTGCCTTCACCCTCAGTGGAATCGGCCTCCAGGCCCATGTGGGATGCAGCTCCCTCTGTCGCCGGTGCCTCTGCTCCTCCACCAGATGATGCTAATGCACACAAGGACAGAGTGACAAAACAAAAGGGGGGGAGAGACAGAGGATACACTTGGTCAATGTCAGCAACATCACTACCATTGGCATACACAACACACAGGGAGCTGCCCTATGCACTAAGCCATGCCCAATGAGACTTAAGGTAGTCACCAGCCCATGGGGTACAATGCCTAATGCCAGCATCTGCACACCTGACACCCACATGACCCTGCCCAGAAGTAGATGCCTACTAACACCATTGTGTTTGGAGTGCTTCAGAGCCTGCACACAAGGGACCTACCCTGCCATGATCACCCTGTCCTAGGGGCACCCACAGCCCACATCCCCCACCCAGCTAGCTCCTAAAGCACACAAAGTCAGGATTCAGGATCTGTACTCACCTCCTTGTGGCTGCTGTGATGCCCCCAAGCGCCCATCCTTCTCCAGATAGGCCACCGCCAGGATGCAGAACATCAGGGGGGGTCATGGTGCGACGGGCAACACTTCCACGTTGGGAGGCGAGCCTCAGCTGGGCCTCTGCCGTTTTCTTAGTCCAGCGGCGTAGGTCCTCCCATCTCTTGCAGCAGTGGGTGCTCTGCCTGTGATAGACTCCCAGGGTCCGCACCTCCTTGGCGATGGCATGCCAAATACCCTTTTTCTGGTGGGCGCTGACCTAGAGGGAAAAGACAGCAGAAAAGGAAATTACTCACCCGTCCGGACCGGCATACTCATTGCCCTCCAGTTCCCACCCATGCCTGATGCACATACACTGACCACCTCTCATGCAGCACTCAGGCCAGAACGATTCAGCACCCCACAACATGTGGCTTACATCCACAAAACTCCAAACATGCATTGCCCACACATCATGCTCACAGTGCACTCACCTGTTTGTCTGGAGGACCGTAGAGTGATGTGTACTGGGGTAGGACCCCATCCACCACTTTCTCCAACTCCTCCGCAGTGAAAGCAGAGGCCCTTTCCCCAGACACTCTAGCTATTGTCACTTCCAGACTCAGGTCACAGCAGCACTTGCAGTGTAGGTCCTCTCCTGTTGACGGTCACGTAGCAAGTGAGTGAGTAGTTAGAAAATGGTGGTGATGTCCACGGTGGTGCGTACCGTCACCGCCGGTGTACATCGTCATTGGCTCCTGGAACTTATAGGGCCCAATGAAAACCAATGCGAAGTTGCGCTGCCATCATCGACCGCCTACCGCGACAGAGCACAACGCCAGTGCATTTACCTAAAATCCACTTGTCCCTCCTCACAGGTCAGGCAGCCGCCATGTCAGGGGGGCACATGGCATGGCACCTAACTGCGTCACAGCAGACAGGCCCATCAACTGACTCTCGACTTCACATACTGCTTGTGTGACCTAAATTCCACAACAGTTGTGCATTCTATGTGGAAATATGACCTTCTGCTCACCGTTCTCCTCCCTAGGCTACAACCGCTGAGGCAGATTATGAGATGGTGGCATCCTCCGGTGTACAGACCCCTGGTGGACCTGTCCACAATGGAGGACAGACACATTATCATCACATACAGACTTGATCATGCCACAATCCCAGAACTGTGTGTCCAATTGGACCCAGACATGATGTCAGCTATCCGCCAGCCCACAGGAATACCCCCTCTGGTGCAGGTTCTGTCACTGCTGCATTTCCTGGCAAGTGGTTCCTTTCAAACTACAGTGGCCATGGCATCAGGAATGTCTCAGCCAATGTTCTCCAACATGTTGTCCAGAGTGTTGTCTGCCCTCCAGAAGCACATGCGCAGCTACATCGTGTTCCCCCAGGTGGATGATTTAGCCACTGTGAAAGCTGACTTTTCTGCCCTGGGACATATCCCCAACATCATTGGTGCCGTTGATGGTACACATGTGGCATTTGTCCCCACCAAGAAATGAACAGGTTTACCAAAATAGAAAAAGCTATCACTCGATGAATGTGCAGATGGTGTGTTTGGCGGACTAGTACATATCCCTGTGAATGCCTAATACCCTGGCTCTGTGCATGACGCCTGTATCTTGAGGAATAGCAGCATCCCTTATGTGATGGGTCAACTCCAGAGGCACCGGGTGTGGCTAATAGGTGAGCCCAAGGTCTCCACACAGTATAAGTAGGTGTCTAGGTATGGGGTTGTCCCTAAGGGTTATTGTGTGTCTAACAGTTGTCCCTCGATATTTACAGGTGACTCTGGTTACCTCAACCTCTCATGGCTACTGACCCCTTTGAGGAATGCCAGGACAAGGGCAGAGGAACGTTACGATGAGGCACATGGGCGTACAAGGAGGATTATTGAGAGAACTTTCGGCCTCCTGAAGGCCAGCTTCTGGTGCCTCCCTGTACTACTCACCCAAGAAGGTGTGCCAGATCATCGTGGCATGCTGTATGTTGCACAACCTGGCCTTGAGACGTCAGGTGTCTTTTCTGCCGGAGTATGATCCTGGAGATGGTCTTGTGGTAGCGGTGGAGCCTGTGGACAGTGAGGAAGAGGAGGCAGATGAAGAAGATGTGGACAATAGAACAAACATTATACTGCAGTACTTCCAGTGACACACAGGTAAGAGACTGTAACTCAACTTTTCTTTTCAGTAATCTTTTGGACATTGTACATGGCAGCCTCTTACCCTCTGTCTATGGGCACTGATTGTACCCTTTGGATTCTCTATTTTCAGATCTGTGTGCCCGATTCTGGCTCCTGCTATGTGTACTGATGCCCACCAATGGTCATCCTGTAGTATATTTGACGGAACATATACGTTGCAACGCTTTGATAATGTTGTACTAATACAGTTTTCGATTCATTACACTGACTTCAGGATGGTATTTGTTTCAAGGGTGTTTATGTTTGTGCCAATAAGTAGGGGGGTATGTGCAAGGGGTTGGGGTGATGGTGGAGGAATGTTCAGTTAGAGTCCAGTCTATTGGTATCACAGGTGCATTATCCCAGGGGCATAGGAAGTGGATCAATAGCAGTTCACGTTGGACAGGGTGACAGAGTGGAACAGAAGGGTGACAATCAGGAGAGTCTTATTTCCTGGTGGGGGTCTTGTAATGTTATCTGTCTTCTGCCTGGATTGCAGGGACAGTAGGCGGGGTGGTTCTCCTTCTTCAGGGGGTGGGATGCTGGTGGCCTGTTGGTCCTATGCCGGGGCCTCCTGTCCACTAGCTTCGGCGGAGGTGGTAGGCTGTTCCTCGGTATGGCTAGTGCCAGGCGCCATTTGTTGTGCCACTGCCTCCCTCATGGTCTTGCCCATGTCAGCCAGCACCCGTGAAATGGTGACCAGGATGGTGTATATTTTTGTTAGGTCCTCCCTGATTCCCAGGTACTGTCCCTCCTACAGCGGCTGGGTCTCCTGTAACTTGGCCAATACCTGGTCCATGGTCTCCTGGGAATGGTGGTATGCTCCCAGGATGTTTGAGAGTGCCTCGTGTGCCCACTGCCACTGCCCCCTAGACCCTGATCGTCCTGTGTTTGTGGGGTTGCCTGGGGTCCCTGTAGTGGTGGACACACTGCTGATTGACGTGTCCTGGGGACAGTGGCATGGGCTTGCTGGGTGGGTGCTATGCTGTGTTTCCTGATGGGGGAGTCTCTGTGGTGGGTTGGGACTGTGGCAGGGGAACCGACTGTCCAGAGGTCCCTGATGGGCCGGGTTGGTCATCTAGATCCAGGCGTGCAGAGCTGCTGTAATCACTGTGGGCCTCTTCTTGAGGGACTGGATGTAGCTGGCACCTCCTCTCCGCTGACGTTGGTTAGGGGTCCTGTTGGGGATGCAAATGCATAGTCAATGTATCTGTGCGGGCCATCTTGTGCATGGCTGTGTTTCCCTCTATGATTGTGCTTTCCTTGTCAGCTTGGCCTTGTGTGAGTGGTGATTTTGTGTGCTAGGTGAGTCTCTGTATTGGGCATGCTGGGGTGATGGGTGCCCATGCAGGTCTGTGATGGGTGTCCATGCATTGGGGGTGAATGCAGGGCATGGTATTGGGATGGGTATGTTGTGCTAGTGGGGTGTACATGAGTTGGTGGAGTGATGGGGGTAGGGGTAGGAGTTTGTGATGGCATCCAGGTAGGGTGGGGAGGATGAAGTAGTAAAGATTTGCCTTCCCAGAGTCCAGTCCTTCTGCTTCTCCTGCGAGGCCCTCCGGATGCATGATCGCCAAGACTTGCTCCTCCCATTTTGTCAGTTGTGGGGGAGAATGTGGGGGTCCACCACTAGTCCTATGTACAGCAATCTGGTGTCTTGAAACCATGGAATGCACCTTCCCCCATAGGTCGTTCCACCTCTTCCTGATGTCATCCGTTGTTCTGGGGTGCTGTCCCACAGCGTTGATCCTGTCCACAATTTTCCACCATAGCTCCATCTTCCTTGCAATGGAAGTAGGCTGCACCTGTGAGCCAAATAGCTGTGGCTCTACCCGGATGATTTCCTCCACCATGACCCTTAGTTCCTCCTCTGAAAACCTGGGATGTCTTTGGGGTGCCATGGATGTGGTGTGAGTGATATGTGTGTGGATGTGTCGGGTGATATGTGAGGTGATGTGTTTAGGTGTGTGGTGTGATGTGTGTGGATTGTGTATGGGTGATGGTGTTCTGTGCCTCTGATTGAGTGGGTGCTCCTGGCTTGTTTCTCTCTCTGTTGGCAATTTTTTTTTCATTGGAAGGGTTGTGGGTGTGTATTTTAGAGTGTTGTGGATGTGTGGGTGTGGTGTGTGTATGTGTGTCAGGTGTGTGTATTTTGAATTGCCCAATGTGGTGTAGTTTTGTAAGCGTGTGTGTATTTTGAGCGGGCGGTGTGTACCACCAATGGTTTACTGCGGTTGAAAGACCGCTGTATTGATTCGTGGGTCGTGATACTGTGGGCGTATTCCTGTTGGTGTAACGGTGTGGGTTTTGCTATCGCCAGTTTATCACTGACCTTTGGTTTGGCGGACTTGTGTGGGTGTCTGTATTGTGGTGGTATTCTATGTGTGAGTCATTAAACCCGTGGCGTATTACCGCCGCACTCATGGTATGTTGGTGGCCATCAGCACAGCGGTTGGCAGCGTTTACCGCCAGGGTTGTAATGAGGTCCTTTATATAACTTTTCAGTGATATCTCTACATTTACTTATTGCATCTTTGATCGTTTTGACGTGCATCTTATCAGATAAATATATATTTTTCTAAACACTGTGGTGTATTTTTGTGGGCCTTTATGGTGTTATCTTATGATTTATTGCACAAATACTTTACACATTGCCTTCTAAGTTAAGCCCGACTGCTCAGTGCCAAGCTACCAGAGGGTGGGCACAGGATAATTTGGACTGTGTGTGACTTACCATGGCTAGAGTGAGGGTCCTTGCTTGGACAGGGGGTATCCTGAGTGCTAACCAAAGACCTAATTTCTAACATTGGTGAGAAGCGGTGAGGATAGGACTTGTATTTGTGCAGTGACATACAGTAGCAAGGTATTTCACTACCTACCCACAATTGAAGATCAACTTGATTTTAATCTCTTTTCTGCAATTTCATTTTTCCTGTAAATTTTTTACTAAAATCCTCAATCAACATGTCTCTAGCTGGGTCTCAAGCAGGAGATTTTGATGTGGCTATGCTGGAGACGTACACCGTTAAACAGCTGAGAGCATTCTGCAGGGATATGGGTGTACCTACCCAGAACGCCTCCAGGAAGGAGGAATTCTAAAGGGTGGTGAGGGCCTGGGCAGAAACCCCTTCTGAGGATGATGTTGAGGAGGAGGGTCCAGAGGATGGCCCCTCAGAGGATTTGTTGCCCTCATTAGATGATATTAGTGCTGCAATTGTGCCCCCTCTTTGATCAAGGCCTGACCGCAGAGGAAAGGAGAGAGGAGAGAGACTTTCAGTTGCAGATGGCAAAGTTAAAAATTTAGGCTCAACAGGAGGAAAGAAGAGCAGAGAGAGAAGCCAAGCAAGCTGAGGCTGAAAGAGCAGCCAAACTGATTGAACCTGAAAGAGCTGAAGCTGCAGCTGAGACAGCCTTGGCTGAGAAAAAACTGTTGTTGGCTCATGAACTGAGTCTCAAGTAGCTAGAGATCAATGCAAGACATTCTGAGTCCAGCAGTGATGGTGGCAGCACGCGTGTAGGACCGGTTGGGGACAAACAGGTTCATATACCCAAGAATATGGCGCCAAGTATTGTGGTGGGAGATGACGTTGACAAGTGGCTGGTTGCCTATGAAGTTGTACTAAGGGCCCATGGGACACCTGAGGAGTACTGTGGGGAGGCCTTGTTGTTTTATGTACCATCCTTAGGGAGGGATACGCTTCTCACACTTGCTCCACAGAATAAAAATTACTACTCACACATGAAAGCTGCTTTACTGGCCAAGTTTTGGCTGACCCTTGAGAGATATCGTCAGAGGTTCAGGGACAGCACCAAACTTTCAACACAAACTTGGATGGATTATTATGATTTCTCCAACAAGGCAATGGATGGATGGGTGCGGGCAAAAAAGTAGATGATTATAAAGGGTTATATGACTTGATTCTGAGAGAGCATATGCTCAATATTTCTTTTACAGAGTTGCACCAGCACTTGGTAGATAGTAAGCTGACTGACCACGGGAAGCTTGCTGAGGAGGTGGACTTCTGGGTTAGCACCAGAGTGAACAACAAGGCATCTGGGGGGGACTCCTACAAAGGAGGTCAGGGTTCCCAACAGAAGCAAGAGTGGAGAGAAAAACTTAAGGATAAGGAGTTCTCAAAAGCCCCCCAAAAGAATTCCCAAGGGGGGGTGGTCACGATTCCTCTTCTAGATTTGGGAAGAAGCCAGGGTATTTTGATAAAACATTACGGAAATGAATCCCCAAATGCTTAGAGTGCTACCAGCATGAACACTGTTAGGGTGACTCCAAGTGCCCCAAGAGGGCACAGTCCACCACTGGACAGACACCTGGGTTGGCTAGTGTAGCGCTCAGGGGGAGACAGTCCCAGTTAGCTTTGGGGGGTAGACAGAGGTTTCCCTAGTATCCATGGAAGAAAGAGAGGTGGTGCCTAAAGCCTACATGCCAGAAGATACTTCCAAGTATAGGCAGTGGGTCACCATTGATGGGCATAGGGTGGAAGCTCTGCGTGACACACCTGGAGTCATCAGAGCAGATAGTCCCTAATACATTTCACCAGGTCATAGTCGCTCACAATCGCGAGAGTCACCTATCAGTGGCTCTGGTTCCCTTTGAGTGGGGGGGGTCTCTGGTACTCTGAAAGTAGCTGTGAGTCGTGCCATGCCTGCAGATTGTCTGTTAGGCAATGATCTTAAGCATACTGCCTGGAAAGAGGTAGAGCTCAGATCCCACCTGGAGATGTTAGTTTTGCCTGAGTGGGTCCGCCTGACCACATGGTCCATGGCTGCCCGGGAAGGGAGTCAAGGGCGTCTGGAGCCTGGGACAATGGCCCAGACAGCTGCAAGGAGGAATTGCAAGAGGCGTAGGAAACCCGCCTCAGATGTTCCCACGGGGGTGGACGGGGCCCCTGAGCCAATTGGGGAGGACATAGCTGACCTTGGTAACTTGCCTTACTTTGCTAGCTGGCAAGTAGAGGGTGGGCCAACCAGGGCAGAATTCTGCAAGGCGCAGAAGAAATGCCCCACCCATGAGGGTCTGAGGCAACAGGCCGCAGCCCAAGCAGCAGGTGACGCCTCTGGCAATCACCATATTTACTGGGTGAATGATCTCCTTTACAGTGAGCATAAGGTTCCAGGTCCTGGGGCAGCATGTGTGCTGGTGGTCCCTCAGTGCTACCGGGCCTTCCTACTGGGTCTGGCTCATGACATTCCCCTGGCAGGACATCTGGGCCAAGTCAAGACCTTTGACAGGCTTGTCACCCACTTCATTGGCCCAGAATGAGGTTAGCCTCAGATAATTTCTTCAGAGCTTGCCCCACCTGCCAGGCTAATGAGAAGATAGGGCAAAAGCTTAAAGCTCCCCTGCTCCCACTCCCCGTCGTTGGCACCCCCTTTGAAAGGGTGGGCATTGACATTGTTGGTCCCTTGGACCCCAAAACTGCCTTGGGCAACAGGTTTATCCTGGTATTGGTGGACCATGCCACCTGCTATCCAAAGGCAATCCCACTGAGAACAGTGACTGCACCGGTGGTGACCAGAGACCTGTTGGGAATATTTACCCGTGTGGGATTCTCTAAGGAAGTTGTGTCTGACAGGGGCACAAACTTAATTTCTGCGTACATGAAGTCCATGTGGGAAGAGTGTGGGGTGACCTACTGGTTTACCACCTCTTATCATCCTTATCCAATGGGCTTGTTGAGAGATTCAACAAGACCCTAAAGGGCATGATTAATGGCCTGATTGAAGCGATGAGGCGCAAGTGGTACATCCTCTTACCATGCCTGTTGTTTGCCTACAGGGAGGTGCCCCAGAAAGGGGTGGGGTTCAGCCCCTTTGAGCTTCTCTATGGTCACCCCGTCAGGGGACCACTGAACATAGTTAGAGAGGGCTGAGAGAAAGCTCCCAAGACACCTCCTCAGGATGTGGTCAGCTACATGCTGGCCCTCCGCAACCAAACCCAAAGCTTCTGGAAGCAGGCCAAGAGTAACCTTGAGGCCAGTCAAGAGGTGATGAAGGAGTGGTATGACCGGAAGACCACTTTAGTTGAGTTCTCACCTGGAGACGAGGTTTGGGTGATGGAGCCAGTAGAGCCCAGGGCTCTCCAGGACCGCTGGACTGGCCCATTTGAGATCAAGGAGGGTAAAGGAGAGGCCACTTACCTATTGGATCTAAAGACCCCAAGGCACTCCCTAAGGGTCCTCCTTCACAACAGCCTCAAACCTCACTTTGAGAGGTCTGAGATCAGTATGCGCCTGGTCACAGATGGGGCATGGAAGAGAAGAGTGAACCTCTCCCCGACCTCCTCTCTGCCAAAGAAGGTGATGGGTCAGTGGAGGGTGTCATTCTCTCTGACTCCCTGACTCTAAACCAGAGAGGAGACTGCTATGAGCTGTTAGAGCAGTTATCTTCCCTGTTCTCCCTTACTCCTGGACTGACCCACTTATGTGTTCATGACATTAACACAGGTGACAGTCCCCTGTGAAGAACAAAATGTACAGGTTATCGGATATGGTGAAAGCCAGCATCAAGAAGGACGTCTCCAAGATGTTGACTTTAGGGGTTATTCAGAAATCCAGTAGTCCTTGGACCAGCCCTGTGGTGGTGGGTCCTAAGGTTGATGCCCCTGGTGCGAAGCCAGAACTCAGGTTCTGCGTGGACTACTGGGGTCTCAACTCAGTCACATGGATTGATACTCACCCCATCCCCGAGCTGATGAGCTTGTTGACATGCTAGGCACTGCCAAGTTCCTGAATACGTTTGATCTTACATCAGGGTACTGTCAGATCGCCCTGACTGAGGGGGCTAAAGAGAGACCTGAATTTTCCACACCTGATGGCCATTACCAACTCCTGGTGATGCCCTTTGGCTTGAAAAGTGCCCCGCTACCTTCCAGCAGTTGGTTAACGGGGTGCTAGCTGGCAAGGATGCCTACTGCGCAGCCTACCTAGATGACATAAATGTCACCTACCTCAAGGAGGTGCTTCAGGCGCTGCAACAGGCAGGCCTGACCATCAAGGCTAGTAAGTGCCAGATTGGGCAGGGTTCCATGGTGTTCTTGGGACACTTAGTAGGTGGTGGCAAAGTGCAGCCACTCCAGGCCAAGAATGAAACTATCAAGGCCTGGCAACCACCTAGAACACAGACTGAAGTGAGAGCCTTTTTAGGCCTCACTGGATACTATCGCAGATTTGTCAAGGGCTATGGTACCATTGTGTCACCCTTGACAGAACTCACTTTCAAGAAGCAACCTAGGTTGGTGAATTTGACAGAGGCTTGTTAGAAAGCATTTGATTTTCTGAAGGAAGCCATGTTCACGGCCCCCATGCTCTAGGCCCCTGACTACTCTCAGGAATTTGTTGTGCAGACAGACGCTTCAGAGCAAGAATTGGGGCTGTTCTAGCACAGCTAAATGAGGAGGGCTCAGACCAACCAGTAGCCTTTATTAGCAGAAGGCTATTACCACGGGAACAGATGTGGAGTGCTATTGAGAGAGAAGCATTTGCTATGGGTTGGGCACTGAAGAAGCTGAGACCATACCTGTTTTGCACTCACTTTCGGGTTCAGACAGTCCACAGGCCCCTCAGATGGCTCATGCAAATGAGTGATGAGAATCCTAAACTCTTGAGGTGGCCCATTTTCCTACAGGGGATGGACTTTAAGGTGGACATTCGCCCGGGGATTGACCACCCAACGCTGATGGTCTCTCCATATACTTTCGCCTTAGCTATGAGAGTTCCCAGGAGGTTGGGTATCTCTCCCCACTTTCAGCTTGGGTGGGACACATGCTAGACCTAACAGCCTTAAAGTGGTCACCCCTAACTTTTTGCCTGCCTTTCTCTACTTTTTGGACACTGTTTTTGTTGGTTTTTCGATACTGCACACTTTACCACTGCTAACCAGTGCTAAAGTGCATATGCTCCCTCCCTTTAAACATGGTAACATTGGATCATACCCATTTGGAATATTTAATTTACTTATAAGTCCCTAGTAGTGTGCACTATATGTGCCCAGGGCCTGCAGATTAAATGCTACTAGTGGGCCTGCAGCACTGATTGTGCTACCCACTTAAGTAGCCCCTTAACCTTGTCTCAGGCCTGCCATTGCAAGGTTTGTGTGTGCAGTTTGACTGCCAATGCGACTTGGCATTTAAAAGTACTTGCCAAGCCTAAAACTCCCCTTTTTCTACATATAAGACACCCCTAAGGTATGCCCTAGGTAGCCCGTAGGGCAGGGTGCTGGGTAGGCAAAAGGCAGGACATGTACCTGTTTACATGTCCTGGTAGTTTAAAATGTCCAAATAATTTTTACACTGCTGTGAGGCCTGCTCCCTTCATAGGCTAACATTGGGGCTGCCCTTATACAGTGTTTGAGTGGTAACTGCTGATCTGAAAGTCATATTTAGTATGGCCAGAATGGTGATATAAAATCCTGCTGACTGGTGAAGTTGGATTTAATATTACTATTTTAGAAATGCCACTTTTAGAAAGTGAGCATTTCTCTGCACTTGAATCTTTCTGTGCCTTACAATCCACGTCTGGCTGGGTTTAGTTGACAGCTCCTTGTGCATTCACCCAGACACACCCCAAACACAGGATACTCAGCCTCACTTGCATTCACTTGCATTTTGAATGGGTCTTCCTGGGCTGGCAGGGTGGAGGGCCTGCTATAACAGAAAGGACTGCCACACCCCTTACTGGGACCCTGGCAGACAGGATTGAGCTGAAAGGGGACCTGGTGCACTTCTAAGCCATTCTTTGAAGTCTCCCCCACTTCAAAGGCACATTTGGGTATATAAACAGGGCCTCTGCCCCTTCCAACTCAGACACTTCCTGGAGAAGAAAACTAGAACCAGAACCTGCATCCTGCCCAGAAGAACTGCCTGGCTGCCAAAAGGACTCACCTGACTGCTTTCTGTGAAGGACTGTTGCCTTGCTGTTGCCCTGCTGTGTTGCTGCTCTCTGGCTGTGGTGAAGAAGTGCTCTCCAAGGGCTTGGATAGAGCTTGCTTCCTGTTCCCTGAAGTCTCAGGACCAAAAAGACTTCTATCTTGCAACTGGACTCCTTGTGCGACAAACATTCGACGTACAGCTTGCTAAAACCGACACACAGCCTGCCCCAAGGTGAGAAATTCACCCCATTCCGAACCAGAATGACGCAGCGTGACTTCGCAAGGAGACGACATGGCGCCTGCGTTGCGACCGGAACTTCGACCCATGGCCCACCGGATCGACGCACCGCTGACCTGGGATGACGCAGCCCGACTTCCAGAGGGGAATCAACACAGTGCCTGCCATGTGGAAGAAAATTCTCCACAACGCCCACCGGATCTACACAATGCTTGTGACTTCGCTCTGACCCCAGGGTGTCTGAAAACCCCGCAACCCGAAGAGGATTGACGACCGAGCGCCGGAAATTGACACACAGCCGTCCCTGCGTGAAAACTAAACGACACATCACTATGTCCGGCCCGAGAAATCGATGCACACCCCTTTGTTTCCATACTTCTCCTCCTCTGCGGCCTTTTGTAGAGATTTGTCACGCGAACCAGGTACTTTGTGCTTGAAAGAGACTTTGTTTGCTTTAAAACGACTTAAGACACTTTATATCACTTTTCAGTGATATCTCTAAATTTACTTATTGCATCTTTGATTGTTCTGACCTGCATCTTATCAGATAATTATCATATATTTTTCTAAACTCTGTGTGGTGTATTTTTGTGGTCCTTTATGGTGTTATTGTATGATTTATTGCACAAATACTTTACACATTGCCTTCTAAGTTAAGCCTGACTGCTCAATGCCAAGCTACCAGAGGGTGGGCACAGGATAATTTGGATTGTGTGTGACTTATCCTGACTAGAGTGAGGGTCCTTGCTTGGCCAGGGGATAACCTGACTGCCAACCAAATACCCCATTCTAACAGTGAGGATCTCCCTAGCCCAAACCAGAGGTGTGGCTACGTGGGGGCTACACTCCCATTTAAAAACAACTTTGGCAGCAGCTTTTCTCTCTCTGTCCGAGATGCAGCCCTTTATATGTGTGACTACAATTTGTTCTTAAATGGCAACTTCCCCTTTGAAGCTCACATTTTGGGCCCACACCAACTCTGGCCATCCTGCCAGGAGGAGGTCATACCTCATCATTTGGCAGGTCCTTTGTTCCTCCTCTGAGAGTCATTCTCCCCTCCGTCCAGGAGGGCACGAAGCTGTCTTGAGGAGACCAGTTGCGTGCAGCTTAAATGGCTACTGGACAACTTTGGAAAACTAAGAGACAACCTTCTAAAGTTACCATTTGTAAAATAATTGCAGTAAACTCAACTTTAGCAACAAGACTGATTTAATGCAAGTATTTGTTTGATACTTTGAAGTACCAATTTTAGTAGTATCATTTGGAAATTAGTCTACTGAGTTGTCAGCTTACAACTCCATACTCACCAATGAGGCTATTAGTGTTTCCACTGTAAAAATGACAATGTGGGATTTTTACTGCCAGGATATGTAGAAAAAAAAACACATCCTTAGGGCACGAGTTATAGTTACTTGAAAGAACTCTAACTATAACTGTTGAATTTCTCTGCTTTTGTACAAGTAAATTCAGACCCCTAACTATAACGTCCTTGTAGCCTTTGTTTTTTTCAGTGAATTTCTATGGTTTTTTAATGCACAAATTAATATTTTTGTCAGGTTGTGGCAAGCCAATCAGGGTCTTGCCTTCCAATCTGCAGAGGATCCAAGGAGAATCTGAGGAGGATGAGAGGAGGATCCTCATCCGTATATATACAAATTTATGATATATATATATATATATATATATATATATATATATATATATGCTCCAGCTTCATGACTGCGGAGGTTTCATCTATATCCCTGCCCACTAACATGCAGGCAGGGAAAGAGACAAAAACATTTTGCTTTGTGCAGCAGGTCTCTGTGTGCTGAAGCAATGCCAGCTTCCCCAGAAGATAGGAACTGGTTGTAACCGTGGGGGAGCCTCAAGGCCCCCACGGTCCCCATAAGTTTGAATGGGTGCCCATGGCACCAAAATAACATGGTGCAAGGATGCCTGCGTTTAAGGCAGGATTGTTTTTGTGCAGGCAGGGGCACCATTCCTGCACAAAAGCAATCCTGAGAAGCTCTTCCTTCTTCGTATGTGGGTTGCAGAATAAGCACACTTAGAAATAGGAGAACATGAGGAGAAATAAACATATTTCTCTCTACCACACCTCTCCTGGAGAGGCATATCTTTTTTGCACATTCATAGGTATACACATTCTTGTAAATCTGGGAATGCGTCAATATCCATTTATGTTTTGTTGGAAAACGCATCCAACACCCATGGAAATGCAACTATGGTGCAAAGTAATGTAACACAGTGATTTGTGCTGCATTACATTTCTCAAGATTAATGAAGTCACGCAGGGCCAAGCATGGTGGCCTTGCGTGGCTACATAGATCTCACATAAAATCTGCCTCGCTCTTGCGCCATGTTGCGTGATGCAAGAGTGACACAAAATAGGCCATAAATATGGCCTGAAATACGGAAGAGGGGTATTTCTATTTACTGGGCTTTCTACAGCTCGTCTTGCTTCAATCAATGCCATTGTGAAAAAGTTCAACACAAGTTTCTTGCTGTCTTCCTCTTTGCAAGCATAGCAACATAAAGCCTCAGTGCTCTTAACTCCTGAAAAAAGGAAACAATATCGCAATAATACATTTAGGATGTCTAGAGCTGTTAACTTGTTAAGTAAGGACCTAGAAGTCTTTCAAGTCCTTGGCTTTAAAGTTTTGAATTTTACCGGTTCCCAGCTGCATAATACATTTTTTCTTTAAAATCAGCTTTGTTAAATGACTTGATAATAAGTTACATTTACGGATAGATCACTGGATGTTCACTTCTATGCACCTAGCACTTCACATTTGGCTTCATGAAATTCAGCATCAAACTAGAGTACTCTACATGCCGAAGATGGTTTGGGGAGCTTCATTCCTCCTCCAGGGAGTAAAAGTAAATATCTGCACAAACCATTGTTGAACTGTTACTCCATAAGAGCCCTCACTTGTTGAATAGCTGTCTCCATTGAAGGCCGAATGACTTGCACAAAAGTCCTTCTCCACAATATCATGATCACTCAGCTGCCGTAGTCTTGCAGAAAAACTTGCCATATGGCTTCCAAGCCCACTATCACAGGAGTGAATCTAGAGTGTTCATAAATTGCTTTCTTGTAAATGGGCCAGTAGTGGATCCTGTGTAAATTCCATTATGATGTTTTGGATTACTGCTGATTACAGAAATCTACATAGAAGGATAACTCTTTTTCGCTAACTGTGCATGTCTTATGGCAAAACTCTGTCTATTTACAAATCCAAGGAAATGGAAGACTGTAGCATCGTTTGAATGTGCCCAGTTGTGAGTCGCTTGGAGAATTTGTTGTTACTTTGTGATCCCTCTCTGACTAGGGTGCTTATTTACAAGCCACCGTAGCACAGGGCAGTGCAGCAAGTGTCTTGCTGGGCCACCCTTTGCCACTCTGCACCTCCGGGAATGAGCAGAAAGAGCAGAAATCTGCAAGATAAGGCACATTTCTATACTCTCCCCCTGCACTGGTGCTACAATTAGCTGCCTAGCGCCAATGCAGGCACCTTTGCACTAAAGTGCAAAGGTACATGCCTTGCAGGGAATGATTGTTTATGTGCCGCAAGGTGTCTCTTATTGCACATAAAGAACTGCTAACGCGTCCTTCTATGTTAATTTATACACATCGGGACTCGTTTTAGGCCGATGAATCTTTTGACCCAGTGGTGAGATACCGTAAGACGAGACAACTGATCAATATATCAATCAATATATCAATAATATTGTCAACATATATCACCACAATATATTTCACTTTAGACATTAGTAAACCTTTGGCGCAACCATGACCTTTCAGTCATAAATAACCACACCTTATTGAAGTTTTGTGAATTTTATTCCCTATTGATTACAATCTAATAGCAGATGTATTAATCTCAAAACCAAGAAGCAAAAGTGCATAGTCACAATGCGGCAACTATGATAAGGTTTCAACAATGCAATGATCACAAACATAAGATAGTAATAAGAAGGTAAACAAATCAAAATGCATAGAACCTCTTATATGTCTTAGTTCAGCATAGCACCACGTCAGTCAAGTCAGCTAAGTCAGTCAAGGTGAATAGCTCATTTAGCCACTAATTAGCATCAGCATGTTGGGCTTCATGCAAAACAATTTAGAACATCAATTTGTAAAACATCTAACTAAGGTCTCTTATCAAAAATACACAGCAGTTGGTACCTAGAAAGAAAAGGCAAACAAATGAATTTCCATTAGCAACAGTATAATTACCCTCCTCGAAATAGGTCAGCATACAGGATCAGTCTTCGTTTTCAGGACATCAGTTAGATCGCCGTCAGTCTATCTAATCTAAGGGCAGGGGGCACTTCCCTCATAAGGAGGAAAATGTAAAAGAACTACTAAGGGTGAGGATGGTTTTTGTCTAAGTCTCAAATCACCAAATAGAGTGACAGAGTTTCTGGATGCAAATCAATATCATTCCCTACCTAATGCGTCTTGTCTCTCGTGTCATGAGTTTTTATCCCTTTTTTGTAATACATTCCCCCAAAATTCTATTGGACAGTCACTACACCCCATTATCTGTAACCTATCAAATTATACATTAAGTAATGCACTTGTCATTCTATGATAATTTACATTCTTCTAATTGGTCTTCATAATTGAAGTTTTTCGTAGGTGGCACATCCGGGGTTACTTCATTTTCTGGCACGCTCTTCGGGTCAAGAGTTCTCTTTTCCGTGATTCGATGTCCTTGAAAGTGTCCATATTTGTTGCAAAGCTTATAATTTTTATACTAAAGCTGCTAGCATGCGGATGGGAATATAACTGTTAATGATACAATAAGCGGAGAAAAGAACAAATGCTGGGTCATGGCCTTTACGAGTCAGCACACTGAAGAAACAGAAAAATACGCTTTAATATGGGAGCTACACAGCTAGTTTTCGACTCACGCTAACTTAAGACGTATGGGTTCTAATAAAATGCAATCTTTATACGTGTTAATATTTTCAGTTAGTCATAGTACAAGCAATTATTTCTCACAGTCGACATTAGTTTATGCATGTGAAAAATTCTCCACGTTTAAAATACGTTTCAATGAATAATATTATTAATGCAGCATTGTTAAATATAAGCATTTCACATCTAAAATAGGTAATGTTTAAACTACGCTTTCTCAGACCCTCCTCTGATGACGCTCGTCATCCCACAATCTTTCTCTCTAAGTTTAATTTTTCACTTTGCGCATAATACGCATTTCAACATCTTGCCCTTTATGTGAGCTTTCCCATATTTCATTGAACATTTTCTCTCTTTTACTTTCTTCATTTCTTCTGGCTCTTTTAGTCCAATTTCTTTTTACTTTGTTATTGATTTTACATGCCCCCCATAATCCTAATAGACAAATTAAAACAATTAATAGACCCATCATAATTTTTGCAAGTACCCCATTCCAAATGTTGGTAAACCAGCTTCCTACTCTGGCAATTCCTTTCCCAAATTTCTCCCAAACACCAGGTTCTTTCAAATCCTTCAAATCTGTACTATCTCTGGTAAGGTTAGTAAGCATGCTTCTAATTTTCTTACTGTTATCTGGAATAAATGAGCAATAATGACGCTCATTAAGCATTTTTCAAACACCTCCACTCTTTGCTAAAAGAATGTCTAAAGCAAGCCGATTTTGAAGAGTCATAGCTCTCTCTGCAGCAAGTTCAGTATCCATCAGGAGTATAGCTCCTGTAAAATTTGTCAGCATGTTATCCACAATAGTAGACAACTTTTGAATTTTCATAGAATTTAAGATAACCCCCACTGATGGGATTATGGCTCCAAATATATCACCAATGACAGCCGCCACTGATTCTCGTTTTTGTCTAGGATGTTGTAATTCAGACATTTTAGGTATTTGTTTCAAGTCATCAATCTGGTATATCTTTGGAAATACTATTCCCAAATAACATGTCCCATACCATCCCTTAGGGAGACGGTAATATGCATTCAGTCCACAAATATAATAGATTCCAGGGATTGCTGGATCTTGTCCATTTAACATAAAGGTCCATTTACTCTGAAACAAAAACACATGCCTACATTCACTCGTACCTACAAAAAAATTGTCTTGATCAGATTTTGGTCTATATATACAGAGCCTACCTACGTGTAATGCATCTATAACTAATTTGCCTTGTGTTTTGATTGCAGTGTAAGAATAATCATTTGCATAAGTACGTTTTTCTAGTCCTTTTTCTAACCTTTCTTTCAGTGCTTTGCGTCTATCATGTGTGTGGTCTAAGAAGCTTTTCTCTACAGGAGATAATAAACAAGTCAAATTATTGCGATGTGCATAAGCAGTTCCAAATGTAAGTGTTGGCTCAAAGAATCCTCTAATTATTTTAATATCATGCTCTTTAGCTAATTTATTTAGGAATTCAATCACAGGCACAAAAAAAAATACAACATCTAAATTTGAATAAAAGTACTGCACATGCTCTTGATTATAGAATCTTGTTAATAGCAAACTGCAACTAATTCCATAAGTAAGAGGGAGGCTGTGATAAGTAACTCCCTCCTGCACAGATGAAGGGATTTTAGTACATACATAACAATCTTTCGCATCCATAGTTTCCACATACTCATTTAACAAGCGATAGAAGACATTAGTAGAAAGTTCCCCTTTTGCATTAGTTCCCTCATGCATGTGTCTTGAGTCTTGCTCAAATCTCTCCCACGGTGATAGTTTAGTAGTGGTAGTTTCAGGTTTCAAAGTTGCATTAATAGTTTCTTTCTCTCTCCATGGCATTCCCACAATCACTCCCACAACCATTACTGCACATACAACACCTATTATAAGACCTAACCAACCACATACCTTACTTCCTTTGCTACTGTAAGCCATGTTTGTATAGAATCAGAATAGCAGTTCAACAATCAACTTGAGGAGAAAAAAAAAATAATTTAAAAAAAAAAAGAGAGAGAAAAATTATTTGCGTATTACAGCGTCTTCACTCACTCCAGGACCCTTTTTCGTCAATTCCGGTTAGCCGTTTGCCGTAATCAGGTTTCTTTAAAGTCAAATCCAGGTTTAGTGTCACTTTCCAGTAGTTTCTAAAGTCTCTTTTTCTTTTCAACTTTCACGATTTTAAATTTTTGCCGAGTTTCCCTTTGGATGTCTTCAGGTACCGTAGTATTGGCCTGGTACTTCTCGATCAAAACAGAATGCTAAGAATTCTTGTTGCCATTCAGAGGTTGTAGCATATGCCCATTCAGGACCTGTATATCTTCTGTTTGCTATTCTTTTTCTTTTTAGCCTTCGTTCACCTTGTTGCTCTCCTTCACTCAGATCATCTGCTTGTGAAGTATCACTTTCTTCTATTATTGTGTCATTTGATACCTCACTTATTTTAGGATGTGACTTGTCTGGCCAATTATCGCGCCTATGTGTCTTGGTTTGATGTTTCCTTTCAGGACATTGGACAGCACCCTCCTCTTGTGATATGGTGTTTTCTCTTGACAGACTTGCAACTGGTTCAGGAGACTCTGACACGTTTTGATTTGCATCTACAATTCCTCCTTCTCTTTCGTCTTCTGGTTCTATGCTGAGTTCGGACTCTAATCCGTATTTGTCTACTTCTGGGAGAACCTCTCCTTGACTTAGTTCTCCTGCTGCCTCAACTGAGATAGGCACTCTATCACCTCTCTTGTAATCATTGACAGTTTGAGGGACAAGGCTGTTCTCAGTGGGCTCTCTAGTAGTCTCAGTTCCTTCTTGACTGATCTCTGACTCTGAGATTTCTCTTCCTGAAGTTGCTGTACCGGAAACTTCAAGTTCCTCTTCAACAGGACACGTTACCCTTTTTGTATGACTGGCATGTATCCAGTTGGGAACCCCGGCACACTTCACAGCAGTGGTGGTCGTCAATATTACTTGATACGGCCCCTTCCAACGCGGCTCAAGACACGATTTTCTTACATGCTTCTTGACAACCACCCAATCTCCAGCTGGCAGAGAATGACCAGGTTCGCCAATTGGTGGCAACGCGTTAGCTTCCACCTGGTGAGAGAAAGAGCGAATCACGTCAGCCAAACCTTTGCTTTAATCAAACACCATATCATCTGTAATATTTACTAGTGCATTTGCAGGTACCGCTGGTAACCTCATTGCTCTGCCCATGAGGATTTCATGGGGGGACAGTCCCGTTTTCTTATCTGGGGTGTTTCTTATAGACATCAGTACTAGAGGTAAAGCATCTGGCCATTTCATGTTTGTTGCAGCACACATTTTTGCTATTCTTGATTTTAAGGTACCATTCATCTGTTCAACTAGTCCTGATGCTTCAGGCCGATAGCTACAATGCAACTTTTGTTCAATGTTGAGTGCGGCACACAGAAGTTTAATCACCTCATTGTCGAAGTGTCTCCCCCTATCTGACTGTATAGAAACCGGAAACCCGAATCTTGGTATCAGTTCTCTGAGTAGTAGTTTTGCAACTGTAAGACTATCATTCCTACGTGTGGGATATGCCTCAATCCAATGACTGAAAACACACACAATCACCAACACGTACTTCAATCCTCCACAAACAGGCATTTCGATAAAATCCATTTGCATTTTGTTGAATGGACCTCCAGCTCTCCCAATGTGGCTCAAAGTTACCACAGTTCCTTTTCCAGCATTCATCTGTTGACAGATGACGCACCTGTGGCAAGTGATTTCTGCGGCATGTCTGAATTTTGGATTGAACCAATCAATCTTAAAGGATCTGATCATGGCGTCTCTTCCTAGATGGGCCTGCCCATGGTATAACCGTGCAAACTGCGACAAAAGACTATTTGGCAGAACCAGTTTTCCCTCTTCTGAAACCCACAAATCATCTGCCCTTTGTTCACACTGCATTCTTTGCCAGGAACGTTTTTCTTCTTTGCTAGCACGACTTTGTAATGTCTTTAGTTCGTCTAAGGTATCAACCACTCGTAATGCTAGACTTAAACTTGTGTCGTTTTCAGGTTGTGGTAACAATTCCCACTGCTCTTTAAATGATATACAATTTAATGCACAAAATCTTGCGACCTGATCTGCATAGCTGTTTCCCATTGACACAAAATCTTGTGATCTGGTGTGGGCACTGCACTTCACCACAGCAATTTCAAGAGGTAACTGAATCGCATGTAACAAATCTCTTATCTGTTCGCCATTTTTCACAGGAGGACCAGAGGAGGTCATGAAACCCCTCTGTGACCAGAGTTGGCCAAAATCATGCACAATTCCAAATCCATATCTGCTGTCAGTATAGATAGTGACTTTCAAATTTACAGCTGCGTGGCATGCTTTTGTAAGAGCTATTAATTCTGCCACCTGTGCAGAAAACACTTTCTCGAGCCAGGAGGCTTCGACAATGCCAGTTATGGTACATACTGCGTAACCGGCTCTCAATGTTCCTGCTGAATCTCTTAGACAGGACCCATCAACAAACATAATGTAATCGTTTTCTTTTAACTGGGTATCCTGTATGTCTGGGCGAGGTTTGGTACAGAGCTCAGTCACCTCAAGACAATCATGCTCAAATTCTTCCCCATCTTTGATTTCTGTATTTTCATTGGGAAGTAAGGTTGCCGGGTTCAGCACAGTGCATCTCTTTAGTGTGACATTTGGTGACCCCAGTATAATCGTCTCATATCTAGTGAGTCGTGCATTTGTCATGTGTTGTGTCTTAGTTTGTGTCTATAGAATTTCAACTGAATGTGGAACCATTACTGTCAGAGGGTATCCCATGACTATGCCTTCACATTGTGAAAGGCTTTGACCAACTGCTGCAACTGCCCACAAACAACCCGGTAAGGCTGCTGCGACAGGGTCCAAGGTAGCTGAAAAATATGCTACAGGGCGATTTGCACGTGAACCTGTGTTAAAACAGACAAAGAACAAGCATCACGTTCATGACAGAACAACAGAAAAGGTTTTTCATAATCAGGCATTCCTAATGCTGGTGCCCTGCACATGCATTCCTTCAATTCTTGAAATGATTCAAGCTCCTCTTTTGTCAAAGTTATTGTGTATGGTTCGTCCTTGACTTCTTTTCCTGTCAATTTTATTAAAGGTTTTGAGATGATCGAGAAGTTGGGTATCCACTGGCGACAGTAGCCCACCATTCCCAAAAACATGCTAACATCCCTTTTTGTTATTGGGGGATTCATCTGCAAAACAGCTGTTATTCTCTCCTTGGATATTCTTCGGGACCCTTTCTCAATCAAATGTCCCAAGTATTTCGCTTCTTTTTCACAGTATTGCAACTTTCTGGGTGACACCTTGTGTCCATTCTTTCCCAGATGATTCAACAATGAAATGGTATCATATTTACAACTGTCTCCGGTTTTAGATGCAATCAGCAAATCATCAATGTATTGTACAAGAGTCGAATTAAAAGACAGCACGAGAGGTTCTAAGTCCTTCTTCAATATCTGATTGAAGATGGATGGTGACTCAGAAAAACCCTGAGGAATTCTGCACCAACTGTACACCTTATCCAGGAATTTGAAACTGAACAAAAATTGACTGTCTTCATGAAGGGGTATCGAAAAAAATGCTTGTGATAGGTCTAATACAGTAAACCATTCAGCATCACAAGGAACCTGGAACATTATTACTGCTGGGTTAGGTACCACAGGGCAGCATTTTATCACAATTTCGTTTATTTTTCTCAAATCCTGCACAATTCGAACTTTTCCACAGTGCTTCTTCAAACCCATAATGGGAGAGTTGCACAGACTGCTCAAAACTTCTTTCAGGACTCCCTGTCTGAGAAAATCTGCAATTATTTGTGACACCTCAATGAGGACATCCTGGGTCATGTGGTATTGCGGTACTTGTGGGAACACTGCATTCGGCTTTATCTGAACCTTGACTGGTTCTACTCCCTTTATCAACCCTACTTCTTTCCCAGTCAATTCCCACACTTTCTCTGTTACAGTCCCTTGTAAATCAACAGGTACGTCGATCAAAGTATGCATTGGGAATAAAGTAATCAAAGGGTAGTCTTCATTAGTCTCTCCTCCTTCCTCAAAGAATTGACTCATCTCCCTCATCGTCGCTGTTTGTTTGTACTTTTATTCCATCATTGGAACAGGAAATCGAACATTTTGTCTTACATAGTAAGTCTCTTCCTAGTAAGGATACCGGGCTTGAATCGCATACGACAAATCTATGCAGGCCTTGGAAATTACCAATTTCAACTTGCACCGGATCAGTAATCAGATTAGTCAGGTACTGGTTTGCCACACCAACCACTCGTATAGTACGCCCTGAGAGAGGTAATCTCTGGACTTCTGCACTTCGAACTGTAGAGCGTGTAGCTCCTGTGTCGACTAAAAATGAAACCTTATAGCCCATTACTTTTCCCTCTACATATGGGCCTCTCTGATCCACCTCTAAAGATGCAGCAAGCCTGCACTCTTCACTGTCTGAGCTGTCATCTGACCAATCCTCATTCATGCCACTTTCACCTCGTAATGGGAATTGTTGCACAGTGTTGTTATGATTGGTTACCTGGCCTGTGACCTGCTGAGGAAGCATCACCTGTTGCTGTCCCATCGGAGCCATGGGTAATTGCATTTCCTGTCTAGGCACCATAGGAATCTGCTGCTGCACTGGTTGCATTAATACTGACTGAAAACGCGGCATTTGCATCTGCTGCATGGGTTGTACCCCTGGCATTTGTACCAAATTATTCTGAAAATTCGGGTTTTGATGTCTCCCTTTTGGACCTCGTGGATTTTGTAATGTACCGACATTAATGCTTTGCTGAACTGCACCATCCTGCACCACATCCGGACAATGTACATTCGGACTCTGATGTACTTTGCCTACCTCTTTAGTAATTTTGGGACATAAGTATCTCAATTCTGCCTCAGTGTATGATTCCAACCTATTTACTCCCATCTTTCCTTCCACTAACTCGGCAGCTTCTGCCCCTAGTCGTTCAAAATTCAGGTATTCGTCTTGTTTTTCTTTTTCAGGTTCAAGTGTGGTTACTGTAGTCTTTTGTGAGGTACAAGTTTTCTCTAACCATTCATTTAACTGTTGTATTGTAAAACCCTGCAGTGAAATGTTCCCTGCATGTATCATTGGAGAGTGTGAAGTATTTGTACTCATGGTTTGGGGAGTCAAAACTCCCAACCCTGCTTGACGCATTGCTTCGAGAGGTGCCCCTACTGGACTAAGGTCCATCAAAGGTCTTAGCGGCTCCTTAACTTGCTCTCCCGGGGCCATTATCTGTGGAGTTCTCATAGGCCCTCCTCTTATCGCTTCCTGAGTCATAGTTCCATGATCACACGTCCCTGTCTTACCTTGCGCATATAATGGCACTGGGGGACCAACAGTAATAGGTAACGATATAGCGGCAGGTGTCTGACCTGAACTCAGACTTCTTGGAGCTGCAACACCATAGGTCTGCTCCAGTGTACCCGGTACAGGTACTAACGGTGGTCCTGCTACAGGGTTATACCCAGGTATCAGCTGTGGCGGTTGAGACACTAGCTTCAGGGTCGATTCAATCTGTATTAACTTTGGCTTTGTGTATATCGGGTCTGGCGGCACTATCAAGTTCATAGTAGTCTCAAGCACTGGGAAACAGGGTAAATTCTTTTTATCTGCGGTGGAGGCTGCAACTGTATCGGCAAGTCTGGTGCAGTGGGTACACTGACACCATCCTGTATCAAAGCTGTATCGCTAGTCTGTACCGTATCAGTAACTCCCTTCTCCTGCGTCTGGTTCCCAGGATCCAAGCTAGTGCTTGGAGCGCTGTCACTCACCGCATACGGTGGCGGACGATCATGTAACAATCTATCCATAAATTCCTCATCATCTGAATCATCTTCCTCTTCCCAGGACCTCTTATTTTCTTTAGTTTGGCCAGAATCTTTGTTGGTTTTACAAGAGGCTTTCTTTCCCTGTGTCTCTTCTCCCTGGGTTATTGCCGGAAATAACTTCAACCCATCTACGATTCCCCTTCTCCACATTTTATTTTCATTGTACCACCTAGCTTCTGCATATGATTTTTCTGCCCTTCTCAGCCTCCTCTGAAACCTTTCTTGTCTGTGTCTAAGAGACATTAAGTCCCAAATCGCTAAAGCCTCATATTGTGCCGGTCTCGGAGGTGGCTTCTGTGTGCTTAACATCCACCTCAGGTTTTCTAATACCTTTGGATTAAACGTCCCATGCTCTGGAAACGCTAAACACCCTTCCTTTTCCGTTAATTTGCACCACTGTTTCATCCATAAACAAGGTGCGACACCTTTTTCTTCCATCACTATGTAAGCCGGAGTACCCTCAGGTGGTGTAGGTTCACCATCAGTTGCTACAATATATACATCTCCTTTTACAGCGCTTTTGAATGCCTTGACAAAATTCATTTTTGCAATTCTTTATTTCGTATTTAATTAGAAATGGCTTAGTTCCCAGGAAACTCTTCACCTGCCCTTTCTCAACCTATTGCCTCTCACGGATGGCAGCCAATCCGTGCGCGACCCCTCTCGGCATCTGACCTATCTCAGTGCAGCACCACTGACGTCACACTCACACACACTGCAGCTGACAAAGTCTTGCGGCTCGTCCACTCTTCACTGACCCTTTACAACTCATACAAACTAATGCGAATTATTGCGAGCACCTTAAAATGACAACACAAATCTGTCGGTTTACTACAGGGAGGGTAACACATTCGCTTCAGAACTTTACAGAGATTTCACTTGAAGCCTCGGCCGCTACTCTCTCCTTCTCAGTTCCCACACACGCAAGCAGAATTAGACCTGCAAATCCTACTCTCGACTTGTCAATGACTCCTTCTAGTGCACTTTAGAATTTGTCAAATCTCCATTGAAGGTTTCACACATACATCATAACTCAAACTCGACTTGTCAATCACGCCTGATTGACCTATTAAAAAGCACAGATTACAACATAAACCACATTTATCATCATACTCCGGAGTCTTAGACCTCAACAGGTCTGTACACGATAGTCAACCACGTGGATAATTTTGAGCAACAAGCGCTACATTCACATGAAGTATGCCAACTTCCCTACTCTCATACTGTGGACTGCGCTTACTCCTGCTAAACAACACTCAATTCGACCTAAATACACACAAATTTGTTTCACAACCACCTGCAAGATGCATAAGCTTAGACAAGCGCAAAGACCCTAACCACACATACTATGGTGCCGAGAACATTCCCAACTCATTTAGGCAGGCTCCGAGATCCCGGAAAAGCCATGGCGAACCTAGCAACCCATCATCTCTCCAAATTGCATTATCACAGAAAAACAAATTAAACAATGAAACTCCGTCCTAGGGCCCCCAAGGGCCGAACCGTCGCTCTGCTACCAGAACTGCTAACGCGTCCTTCTATGTTAATTTATACACATCGGGACTCGTTTTAGGCCGATTAATCTTTTGACCCAGTGGTGAGACACCGTAAGATGAGACAACTGATCAATATATCAATCAATATATCAATAACATTGTCAACATATATCACCACAATATATTTCACTTTAGACATTAGTAAACCTTCGGCGCAACCATGACCTTTCAGTCATAAATAACCACACCTTATTGAAGTTTTGTGAATTTTATTCCCTGTTGATTACAATCTAATAGCAGATGTATTAATCTCAAAACCAAGAAGCAAAAGAGCATAGTCACAATGCGGCAACTATGATAAGATTTCAACAATGCAATGATCACAAACATAAGATAGTAATAAGAAGGTAAACAAATCAAAATGCATAGAACCTCTTATATGTCTTAGTTCAGCATAGCACCACGTCAGTCAAGTCAGCTAAGTCAGTCAAGGTGAATGCCTCATCTAGCCACTAATTAGCATCAGCATGTTGGGCTTCATGCAAAACAATTTAGAACATCAATTTGGAAAACATCTAACTAAGGTCTCTTATCAAAAATACACAGCAGTTGGTACCTAGAAAGAAAAGGCAAACAAATGAATTTCCATTAGCAACAGTATAATTACCCTCCTCGAAATAGGTCAGCATACAGGATCAGTCTTCGTCTTCAGGACATCAGTTAGATCGCCGTCAGTCTATCTAATCTAAGTGCAGGGGGCACTTCCCTCATAAGGAGGAAAATGTAAAAGAACTACTAAGGGTGAGGATGGTTTTTGTCTAAGTCTCAAATCACCAAATAGAGTGACAGAGTTTCTGGATGCAAATCGATATCATTCCCTACCTAATGCGTCTTGTCTCTCGTGTCATGAGTTTTTATCCCTTTTTGTAATACATTCCCCCAAAATTCTATTGGACAGTCACTACACCCCATTATCTGTAACCTATCAAATTATACATTAAGTAATGCACTTGTCATTCTATGATAATTTACATTCTTCTAATTGGTCTTCATAATTGACGTTTTTCATAGGTGGCACATCCGGGGTTACTTCATTTTCTGGCACGCTCTTCGGGTCAAGAGTTCTCTTTTCCGTGATTCGATGTCCTTGAAAGTGTCCATATTTGTTGCAAAGCTTATAATTTTTATACTAAAGCTGCTAGCATGCAGATGGGAATATAACTGTTAATGATACAATAAGCGGAGAAAAGAACAAATGCTGGGTCATGGCCTTTGCGAGTCAGCACACTGAAGAACCAGAAAAATACGCTTTAATATGAGAGCTACACAGCTAGTTTTTGACTCACGCTAACTTAAGACGTATGGATTCTAATAAAATGCAATCTTTATACGTGTTAATATTTTCAGTTAGTCATAATACAAGCAATTATTTCTTACAGTCGACATTAGTTTATGCATGTGAAAAATTCTCCACGTTTAAAATACGTCTCATTGAATAATATTATTCATGCAGCATTGTTAAATATAAGCATTTCACATCTAAAAAAGGTAATGTTTAAACTACGCTCTCTCACAATCAATAATGGTAATTTGTTAGTTCTATGTGTGCTCCAAAATAGAGCACACATAAAAGTAGCAAATCGTCATATTTTGATGATTGTGTGCACAAAGGGACACCTTCCTGCGCATTAACAATCATTAATTGTGTTTTTCTTTTTCTGTCTGTGGTGCAGAATGCAGCACAGATAGAAAAAGCAAGAATGAGTAGAAATAAAGGTATTTCTCCTCATTGCACACTAATGCCACCGCAAATGTATATCCAAAGTAATCTGCCTCATGTTGATGGAAAGAATGTATGTAGTAAATTTTTTCTTAACTAAGTTTAGGTCCCTTATCTTTCATGTCTTTAATGGTAAGTTAAGGTCTGAGAATAAAAGAGAATGTTATTCAATGAAAGTAATGCAATGTGCTATCATGTCTTGTCGTAGCCGGACTCTTGTTCTAGGCAAGACTGCTGGTTTAGGGATGACAGCACTTCCGTTGTAGACGACTAGGATAATCCTACAACAATACCAACTGTTGGCCCAACCCTCCAGGCTCACAAGCAATACCTCAACAAAAACCCAAAAAGTAAAAGGTGATTTGTGACAGCCTTTACCCATGAACTCAAGAGTGCAACAAGTCAGGGAAGTCGTGGTTAAATGGAGAATACCCTTTTCTTACATGACCAACAAGTCACAGTCATACACAGGCAATGAAGGAGATGCAGGTCAGTTTTCAATAGGTTTTATTAACAAGACTGCAATCTACTGTAAATTGCATGGGCTGCAATGATTAGGACAATGAAGAATGCAAGAAGCAGAATTGTAAAAAGGAGAGTCATGAATATAAAGACCCTCCACCATCTAGCAATAACATGAGATGTTAAATAGGTGTGAAATAGGCCCTAATATCCTAACATGATGAACCTAATCTCTAACCTAAAGTGACCTTGTTGTGTTAAACCTAATCTGCCAATACCATGTCCACGAGAAGAGTCCCCAAACCCCTGTTACCTTGGAATGAGGTCTCTAGATCACACAAAGGCTGGGTCTGCATCAAGGCGACATGTAGCATAGATAGCCTTGATGGCATCTGATAAGAATTCCTCTGAAACATCTGTCTGAGTGAGAAGTATTTGTACATATCTTGTAGGACCCCTGCCAAGGTATGTTCCCAAACTATAGATAATAAGGCATGCTTGGGGTGGCAATTATATAAACAATTCAATTAAAAGGTACATTATGATACTGTCACACATAAGTGGGAAAGTACATGGTGTGAATACCTACGTATATCACTTATCTTTGACACTGATAATGACACCTTAACAGAGTGGCACTGATAACATGAAATTAAAGCATCTTCCTAACTATAAACATAGCAGCCATTTTGGAATAAATAAGTAAATAAATGTGCTAGAACAGAGCAGGCTAAACAGGTTAAAAGGCACTAGGTGACAGGGGCACAGGCCTGCAAGCCAGAAGGCTAAGCTATCTCATGATTACTAATAAAACCAAATGGGATCCACTACAGTCTTAGAATACATCTCTGCCCTGTTGAACTGGGTGTTGCATATTTCAAAGGGCATAATACAATACTTTGTGTTTGAATCGTGTGTTAAAATGTTCTTCCGTTTATTGACACCTTTTACCTGTAAAATTTTATAGACTCACCAAAATCCAGGTTCAGTCCCTGATCATGAATCTGGCAGAGCAGAATTGTATCTGATTATAAGTGACCCATGTTTCCCTGTACCCAGGTTTCCTGGGTGTAGGAGCAATGAACCCAACTTTACCAGACAGAAAAACTACCTGTTTAGCTCAATTGATCCCCCAGGAACATGGAGAACGTGCTAAATTCCAACTAGAAAAAACAATTTGACAGTTATTTCTCATTTTGGAGTTTTGACTCATAATTGCACATTACTCATGGTGTGTTGCCACACTACTGTTAGACAGAACCCACCACTCTAGTCAAGGCAGGTCAGTTACACACCAAAGATAATCTGTGCTCACACTATGGTAGCCTGGCGCTGAGCAGTCGGGCTTATCCCCACAGGCTATGTGTAAAGCGTTTGGCAACACACTGTATGTATGTATTGCGTATTTATAAAGCGCATTCCAACCCGTGGGCATCGAAGCGCTGACTGAGGTGGGGCAGAATCCATGTACCAAGGGACTCCCCAGTTATTGCGGGAAGAGCCACGTTTTAACCAATCTCCTAAATCTTAAATGGTTATGTTCTTGCCTCAAATTCAACGGGAGTGAATTCCAGATCTTGGCGGCCGCAATGGTAAACGCTTTATCTCCCCATTTCGCCTTCTTAGTACGGAAGGTTTGAATTCGATAGGCAGAAGCAGATCGCAGCGGCCTATTAGGCCTATAGAATTGTAGCTTGGAGGTCAAAGCGTTGGGCCCAATCCCATGGACAGCTTTATGAGTGATGCAGAGTGCCTTGAAGGAAAGCCGCTGGGCTACAGGAAGCCAATGAAGGCTTCTGAGGGAGCTCTTAGCAGAGGCCCCACGAGGTAACTTCAATACAAGCCTAGCCGCGGTGTTCTGCATCACCTGTAACTTGTTGAGGGATGCTTTATCCAGGTTAAGCAGCAGCGCATTTCCATAGTCCAGTCTAGAAATGACTAGAGCCAGAGTAGCGGCAATTTTGCAGGAGGGTGGAATAAAAGGGAAAACTTTCTTTAATTTCTTCAGCATCCACATACAGGACTTAACTATTAGATTAACCTGTGGTTTAAATGACAGTTGGTCATCAAACAGTAACCCTAAGTTTTTCGAGGTGGATCCTGGCTCCGGGAGGGTGCCGCATTCTTTCGGCCACCACATGGAAGACCAGAGATCCCTTTTCACCCCGAAACACAGGATTTCCGTTTTTTCACAATTGAGTTTTAGCCAATTGGCTCTCATCCAATTGTTTACTGCAATCATACAAGCATTAAAGCGGATAGCCACTTTCTCCAAGTCATTATCGATGGGGATGATGATCTGAGTGTCATCAGCATACAAGGTGGGAATGAAGCCGAAAGTACGAATTAATTCTGCCAGCGGTGCCACGTACACATTAAACAGCGTAGGGCTGAGTGACGAGCCCTGAGGGACCCCACACGGCAGCAGATAAGCTGGGGATCTGAAATCACCACTACTAACCGTAGCCCACCTGTCGGACAGAAAGGATTCAATCAGTTTGAGAGCTTGATCTCTTACACCAGCCTGGTGCAGACGATCTAATAGAATATGGGGGGCGATGGTATCGAATGCTGCAGACAAATCTAGCAAAACCAAAAAGACCCCTTGGCCCTCATCAACCAATCTGCGTATGGTGTCGGAAGATGCAATGAGAGCCGATTCCGTGCTATGCAATTTCCGAAAACCATGTTGCGCACTGTCTAAGCCCTTAGTGGCTGACAGGAAATCAACTAATCCTTTATTGAGATGTTTTTCTAACATTTTAGCCGCAAAGGGAAGAAGGGCTATAGGGCGTAGATTAGTCAAATCGTCAGGTTTGCCAGTTTCCTTCTTTTTTAAAGGAAGGATCGTAGTTTCTTTCCATGCCTTGGGGTACACACCTGTTATAAGAACTTCCTGAAAAATAGGGGTCAACATAGGTACCACTAAGTCGGGTACAAGTCGCAGGATAGCAGGAGGACAAGGATCCGTAGGGGAGCCAGATTTGCATTCAAGTAAAAGCTTGTGCATGTCCTCTTTAGATGGCAATTTAAACCTAGATAATAAATGAGGCTCATCCAGCGACCCATGGGGTGTCAATCCCTGGCATGGGGGCACAATTGACCGTAAAGATAGGTTAACATATTCATCGTCCGACTCAAAACTAGAGTAGATGTTATGAATTTTACGTTCGAAAAAATTGGCCACTTTGTTGCAAAAGTCTTGGGAATTTTCACCTTTAGAAGTATCTAGGGGGGTGGTGAGGGTAGTGATAGTTTTAAATAGTTCCTTAGAGGAATTGGCCGCCTCGCTAATTTTAAGTGTGAAATAATCCGATTTAGCTGTCAAACAAGCTTCTTTGTAAATTTTTAGAGCTGATTTAAGTTTCGCTCTCTCCTCATCCCGAGGGTTAAGTTTCCAGCAGCGCTCTTTCTGCCGGTATTTTCTTTGTAATATTTTAAGCTCTTTAGAGAACCAAGGTTGATTAAGTTTTTTTGTAGCGCGAGGAGCCACAGCCCTCGCCGGAGCTAGCGAGTCCATTGCCTGAATGATGCCCTGATTAAATCTAGCAAGAGGGGGTAGAGTGGATACCTTAGGGTCATTCCAATTGTGCCTTAATTCCAATTGTGCCTTAATCACACCAGTGACACAATAACTACACCACAAAAGATACTGCACACAAGATTTATACAAAAACATATGTTCCTCTATATTGCATATATCATAACCACAAACAACATAATTAGCCATATAATGCATATCATGCAAATACTGAGTTACACTGTGATATCCTGATAAATGCAAAAAGCACTCACAAGGCTTGTTTGTGGTCTTTCTGCATGGAAACAACTCTGCTTCCTCCAACACGCTGTGCAACATCTTCTGTGCAAAGGAGAAGTTCCTGGCACCTTCCGTTGTTGCAGAATCTTCAGCTTCTTCCACCCAAAGGCAGCCCTTTTGCACCATCATCCAGGATTTAGTGGGCTCCTGCCACACTTGTGTGACTCTTGGACTTGGTCTCTTTCCTTTACAGGTCCTCAGGTCCAGGAATCCGTCTTCAGTGCTTTGCAGTCAGTTGTTGTATTTGCAGAATCTCCTATCTCGACTTTACTGTCTTTCTGGGGTATAGGGTAACTTTACTCCTACTTTTCAGGGTCTTTGGGCGGGGAATCCTTGGCACCCTTAGTGTTTTCTTACACTCTCAGTGACCCTCTACACACTACACTAGTCCTGGGGTCCATTTGTGGTTCGCATTTCACTTTTGGAGTAAATGGTTTGTGTTGCCCCTAGGCCTATTGTCTCCTATTGCATCCTATTGTATTCTACAGTGTTTGCACTAACTTTCTACCTGTTTACTTACCTGATTTTGGTTTGTGTGTATATTTTGTGTATTTTACTTACTTCGTAAGGGAGTACATCTTCTGAGATACTTTTGGCATATTGTCACTAAAATAAAGTACCTTTATTTTTAGTAACTCTGAGTATTGTGTTTCTTATGATATAGTGCTATATGATATAAGTGGTATAGTAGGAGATTTGCATGTCTCCTAGTTCAGCCTAAGCTGCTCTGCTATAGCTACCTCTATCAGCCTAAGCTGCTAGAACACTACTAATCTACTAAGAAGGGATAACTGGACCTGGCACATGGTGTAAGTACCATCAGGTACCCACTATAAGCCAGGCCAGCCTCCTACAATTACCTTTCAGCAGAGTGACAGACCTTCAAGTAACCTAGCAGGTAACTGGTCAGCAAGGAAAGCAAGTATCCCCAGTGGGGGATCTTCCTGGCAGCACAGCAGTGCCTAATCAAATTAAATCACAGTCAGGGAGCAGCTGGCACCAGGGCGACAATCAGACAAGCAATCCAGTGAGTCCTTTATGCTACCTAGTAGATGGCAGTAACAGTAAATATGGATGTCTGGAGGGATGGATTATAGTAAATTCAATCTACAACAATACTCTAATTATTATTGGAACTATAATAATTATTTCAAAATCTTTTATTACAAGTTCATACTACAGTCTTCCCATTTCTAGAAAGATCAATGGAGGGGGTACAAAAGCGTGGTATGGGGGCCCTCAACTAGTTTATCTGTGATAATATCATGCATTCTACAGTAGAAATGGGCTGTCAAGGCTTAAACCATTGCCATTTGAAATGTTTGAGTTTTTTTAATCTCACAAAGCAGTGTTGTGAGAAACTCACCTGAAACCCAGGCGGTTCCAAAGATCTGACAATAATCCCAAAGTCCCTGCAAGAACTAACAGAGTAGCAATGAAATATACACTGCGCCCCAGATAATTCCCAAGGGTAAGGAGGGTTGGGATGAGAGAGAAAGAGGACAATACCAAGTCCTCAATGCTGCATCAGGTACTTCTGATTCCAGGAAGTTCTGAGTACAGGATTCGAGATACAGGTGTGCCAGTGTGTTTGATTCTTGGATTGTACAAGTGTATTACGATCTGCTAGTGAATAACAAATATTAGTCACATCTCACAGCCTCAGAAAGGTATTTACATTATAAGAGGTCAGGAGAAACAACATACCAGTTAGAATGTACTGTTCAGCAAATTCTTCCTCTAGCAATTCTTTTAATATTCATAGAACAGATCTAAATTCACTGAGACCAAGGTTTTGTGATATTACACCAAAAAGAAGGTTTTTTGCAAATACAAAGACAGCCTAACACTAGTCTTAAGCCAATAATCAGAACAATAATTCAGTTTGCACATGAGCTGCTTTCAGTTCTCTGTCACTAGCTGAAATACACAGCTCAATGTGTTTGAAAACAATAGTTTTTAGTATTGCCACTTTTGCAGCTCTTACAGGAAATATGTCTTTCCTCTGCAGTTTACCACGTCCCAAAACAATAGTTTCCTCTGTTGTCGGTATTACAACTATTATAAGATATACGCCTTTCTTGTGCAGTTTACCACCATCAAATACAAGCTGCTCAGCTTTGTTGACAACTAGGGTGATTAGATGCTAGCAAATATTTGCTTGTCTTTGCATACAATTTAAAGCTTGTTTTTACCTTGGTACTGTAGCCTACTGTCCAGCATGCAAGCGCCAGGCGATAGATCTCTTCCATGTCTTGACTTCCTTTTCCACTGTGCTTCTCTTTCAGGAACAGCGGTACTTGTCTGCAGCAGAGAACCAAGGAACTTGGCAGCTGAAGAGGAGGAGATGTGACTGGAACGATCCAACAAGGTTAAGAGGTGTGTTGCTTCACAGCCCACTTTAAATATCTGCATCTGCAGATGGGGGCGCATGTGACGTGGTACGTGTCCTGCCAGTATGATTAATAATTACCCACATTAGGTGAGTATGTTAATGTTTGCCGTTCATACTTTCCCACATGCAAACACTGTTCTGTGAAGGAATTTGCATACAGCTCTGCTGTGGAAAGGTACATGCAGCAGCTCTGACTGTTCTGCTGGGTGTGTGCCACTGCCACCAGGGTTAAGAGAATATACAGAGAATGATACATATATGTGGTGACTACCACTGCCACCAGGGTTACAATTAGTGTCTATACCACAATTAGGCCTTCTCCATTATGCACTATGCCACCGGGGATCAATGTAGCTAGAGACACTGGCACATAGGATAAACCAGAGCTAGATAATCCTTTAATATTTATGAAGTCGCACGTGTCACCACCACCTGGAATTGTGGTAACATAACAATTTTTAACACAGCTTCAAGTTGTGAAATATGTGCTACAGCACGAAGGGTTTGATGAGATGTGATGCTCATAATAGGCAGTCAGTTAAAATCAAATTTCCTTAGTGCTGGTCCAGAAGTTCCCCTTCTTCTAAAGCATATTCAGTCACCAGCAACAGTTGGTTCTGCACACTTTTTGTGACTTAATGCCAGCTTGTAAATACGACCCCTTCACATGCAGCACTTTGCGTGGAAGAGGCAAGCACTGTGTGTTGCTGTGGGCGTGCCACAGCAACACCCATTGCATTTTCACACTGCCACAAATTTACAAGTTTTCATAAACCTGAGGCAGCACCAAAATCTAGTGCCACACCAGGGGTGGCATCAGCATAGAGCAACAAGGAGAAATGCTTTCATTGCTCCACCTTTTCTTTCTCTATGTGCGCTAGAGCAAATCGCCATTTAAGATTATTTTTGTGCAGGAAGCTGTTACTTCCTGCACAAAAACAATCTCCCCCTCAACGCAGCCATCCTTGCACTATGGTGCAGGGGTTGCTGTGTTGGCAAATGGCAGCAAATTTAGCGCTGGCGCAGGGGGAAACACAGTGGTCTGCCGTATTCTAGTAAATGTGGCACATCCATGCATTTTGAAAATGATGGTGCACGACGCTGCCAAATTTGGTGCAGCGATGCACACCATCATTTTCTGTTAAATCTGTCCCTTTGTGCCTAAAATGCTTCTCAACAGCTATTTGGCATGGTAGCATGGAAGAGAGAGACATACACCGTAGGGATCAAGTTGCTAGTAAAAAGGGAACAACTTGTTCATGTCCTTGTCTTCCTCGTGCATGAGCTATCAAGGTGGAGCATGGCTTCGACCTGCACTAACACAATTTCTGCTTCCAAAAATGTCTCACTTTCAGTCACTGACTAACGTCTTTAATGGATTTGTTGGCCAATGGCTAGAAAGGATGGTGCAGTTGGAAAGAACATTACAAAACTCAATACTGTGTCCACACAATGCCTATCAACAATTAGACTAAAATTGTCCTACTTTCTTGGTCCAGGGGAAGTGAACATGCCGTCCCGAGGAACACCAGCAAGAACCAAAGAATAAACAGGAAGCCTGCCTTGACTTCTATGAAGAAACGTCAGTTCCAGATTTGGCTGTTTTCTTGACAACTAACCTGTCTCAAAACCTAGACGCCACTTAAGAATAAGAGGGGCATCCCATCAGAAAGTGGATCCTATAACCTTTTCCACAGACAAATATTAAAGAAAAAATTGAAATTGGGTCAATTACCAAAGTGAAGGGCAGATTTTCTTTCCTTAAGGGACTAATGGTTCAGTTCTAGATGTGCCAAAAAGGTTCCGTCCATGACAAAATATCTTGTACTCTCTATCTTTAGTCCCTTCGCTCCCTAGTGCTTTATCCAAGTGCTAAGACTAAGCCTGTATTTCATTTTTCCACATGGTTCGACTTAGTACTCATTTGGTTCCAGAAATCGGTTTCCTTACCAGATTTTTGACCAAGAACTGGAAATGATAAAAAAGGGAGTCGGAGGAAAAATAAGAACAGCATGAAAGAGGGTAGGCAGTGATAGAAAACATCTACAAGAGCGAGATAGGGACAGGAAGGAAAAACTGGAAAGAAGAGAGGGTGGCCGAAACCCATATATCTTTTGATACCCAGTTTCTAAGAGTATGTGTTGTTGCTATATTGATTTTGGTGTGCATCCAATCTAGGTAAAAGCCCTTTATCCCAATTAGGCACAATATTTGAGCGCAAGATGCATAATCCAAAGTTATTAAAAGACTGTAATTGTCATTTTACACCCTCTAAATTTTTTGAAGCATATGATTTGGAAGTATGAAAGTTATGTAGACTAGAATTCAGTTCCAAATAGAACATTTAATTGTAATACACATTAATCTTTCCTTCACAACTTCCCATTGTTCAGCCAGGTACTTCACCTTATAGAGGAGTGCAGTCCTATGACTTTGTCAAAGCTGTAGTTCAAAGAAATGGATAAATAAAAAAAAACACAGAAATAAAATCAAAAAAACACAACAACTGGTGGTTACTAAACCTAGAATTGCGTTTACAAAAAAGGTGTGAGGTTACACTGTTCCTCTGCACTCGTGAGGAATTTCTGTTAATTATCTAGGTGCCCCACACTGAAGACTTCAGATGGAAGGAACATTTGTGAGATAGTACAGAAGAAGAGATTTTACTAATAATTACGTATGTTAATAAAAAAACATAAACTATGGTTATAGTAAGCACAGACAGCCAAAAACTGAGGGACGTGAAGATTGGTGGAATTGGACCAATACCCTTAAGTTTATTAAAATCCTATTTAGATGGATACTTTGGGTAGTTGTGTAGATATGACAACAATTGTATTTAGGTGGGACAGACCAGCAAATAACCTCTTGTGGTAGGAGATGCTAATATTCTAAATTCATCAGATAAAAACCATCTTGAGGGCTTAAATAGCAGAACATATAGCAGGGTGCGGCATAACCTGAAGATAAGAGAGACTTGTCAATAAGAACTGTTCCAGGAAGTAGACGGTTACAAGCTCAAGTACCAAGTCGGATATCCTCATGGAACATTGCATGTTATGATAGTGGTGATGATCACTTTCGATTTAATTATTGTATTGAAGATCCATGTAGTCTAGAAGTCAAGAGAACAAAAGAAATAGAGACTTTAAGGTTATTAATTAAGGACTGTTGCATTGCGAACACTGTCCATTCCATGCTGGTGAACTTACCCATGAATAATATCCTCCATAGTGCCTAGTCTATACTTTCATTCTACGGATCACTTGGAGATGTATACTTCATAGATTGAGGTATATCATGTCATTGGGAAAGGTTTCCTCATCTTCAAGGTGTATAAATCCTGATATTTCGAAAGATTATCAATTCATCCTTTTGGTGTTTTTTATATGAAGGGTACATCCACTCCCAAGTTGCTGCTCCTGCTGAGTGTGGATACTTAGAAGTCAAGATAGGCTAACCTAGATGGGGACGAGTGAGTGAGTGACTGAACTGAACCCCAGCCTCTTAAACATCATCCGTTCTCGAACTACCTGCTAGCCATCTCCTAATGGGTGAGCCCATCCTTAAATGTTATTGTGGCAAGAGAAATACAGTATTTAGAGTATCACCTGCTGTTTGTAGTTACATTTGGCTTTCCAGAGTGGGACTATGTTCCCAGCACCCTGTTTTTTCAACTTAATTATTATCTCTTGGAGTGTCAGCAAGTTCTTTCAACTCGGTACTTGGCAAAGTTCTCCAAGAATTGACTTCTGTTGTTCGTGAAAAGATGGTCCATGTAGCTGTTTAGTCTCATCTAGACAATCTTAACCCTTTGTACATTGGTATTCATGGGAGTGTTCTCTATCAAATAATCCAAAATGCCACAGTGCCAAAATAAATGGGTAACTTGTTTGTCTTCTTCGAGAGACTTCTCTTGTGCTGATAAGGGAGAAAAGTACACAGTATTTAAAAAAAAAACATTACAGTTCCACTTGATGAACTTTGATTACATGTAGTCTAGGGGATTGATCCTAAGTTTGGATACTGTATTGCTCAGTTTGTCAATGAAGAATCCTTTTTAAAATGGACTGTGCCCTACCTGGTAGGTCGTCTGTTTTCAACACACCCAGCGTTCAATTCCAAAAGGCGCTGGTTTCAACAACATTGCTATGGTTGATATTTTAATTATTAAAAGGTTACCTTTCCTAGGTGCTAGCATGTGGATGTTTCTGTCAAGGCTGAAGACACATTGTCAAACCACTTCTGTGAAATTTGTGTTACACATTTTCAGCTCCCCCAAATTAAAAACGCTGTAGAAGTGGTTTCAATGTGTTAGAAAGAGAATATCCAAATAACTTTAAGCAATAATGTTAGCAGATGAATGATTGCAAGAAGGGTAGACTGCTAAAAGCTGTGATATCAGTATAAACATTTGTTTTGCTTAAAAAAAATAGATGCATGTTCTTTATTTTGATCGGAAAAAGCCGTGACAGCTTGAGCTCAAAGTCGCAGTTTCTACATTTGAAGCAGATGCTAAATGCATAGCTACAATCTTTGCCAGGGCAGTAGCCATATAAGTGGTTCGCACACATGATGATACCAAGGCTCAGGCAATTTCATGAAATCTGAATCACTCATATTGTGACACTGTGCTCCGTCTCTACTCCAAAGAAAGAGGCTCTGACTATATTTACACTCTTGCGTTAGAAATGGCCAGTTGGTATGACCCATATTTAGTGCGGGGAAATTTTAAGTGCACCCTGAAAAGGGAGATGGATAATTTAAAACTTAAAGCAAGTGACTGTATATGTGAAATTAGAGCTGCTATTTTCATGGTTGTTTTTATGCTGCGTGATGGTTGGAGCACTTATTGAAATGGGAATTTGGGTTGCATTTCATTCACATTCTCACTAGCAATATTATTGTATAGATTTGAATACAATTTCAAATAAAATTCACCAACATATAAGCATTGACTCATCCCAGAATTAATTCTGGTCCTAATCCCTCGACGATTACTATGTGATCATTAAATCTTTTGAAGGACAAGGCACACTGTTCTTTCTTAGGTACAAACAAATGAATGCTGAAATAAAGAATATTAAAAATGTGATATGTTTACTCATCAGCTGCTCCTCTGCAGTGGCGGAGGTGTGTCGCCCCACTGGCTAAGAGCCACCAACTGAAAAATGAAAATAATTTTATTTTTTAGCTGCAGGCTCAGCTGAGTCAGCTGAGGCCGGCTAAACTGACTTGCGCTCCTAGGTTTCTCCAACCCGGCTGTTGAGAAACTGCACAGACTCCAATGCAGTATCTGAGCGGCAAACCAAGCCACTCAGACCAATCCTGGGGCTGCTCTCATGCTAGCTATAGCATGAGAGCAGTGCCAGGATTGCGAGGGGAGCCTGTGCTGGTGTCCCAGGATCTGCTGGGACACTATCAGGAAGAGAAGAGAAGTGAGGTGGGTGGCAGCGTCAAGACAGGTAAGTTTATTTTTATATATTTTATATATATTTACCCCCGTGCCTCATGCCCCTCCTTGAGATTTGTAGTGCACACTGCTTTAATACCTGTAAGCTGGGACATATTAAATGCCACTACAGTAGTAGAAAAAATAAAAATAGACTAAATAGGTTTCTGCTCCTCAGTCAATAAATTCACATTGAAAGCACATACAGACATTGTAGCTAAATTAGTTAGCATTTTAGAGATTTACATAAAATAGTGAATCTTTGAGCATGCACATCCGGATGCAACAGTTTTAGAACATTTATCAAACTTTTTGTGGTCATACCTTCAACATGAGCACTAGCTTTATTGCTGCAAATTTAAACGGAGTTTCGAGAAATACTCTCACACCAGATGATTCTTCTTGCTTCGATAATCCAGTGATCAGCACTAATATTTGACCTAATTGGAAAGCCAACACAGAAGGTCTTTTTCCCTTGAAATTCAATAATATTTTTCTGAAATAAGTTCTGCCAATAATGAGGTAATTAACAATCTCTACATGGGAGAGAATATCCAACGTCCTAGAACTGCATTAATATCATAGTTTTTCTAAAGACAAATTAACCAGCTGCAGAGAAGAGACATGGCAGCCAAATTTGCGGATGACCATAGATGTGAAAAACGTCTCTAAAATTCTGGATGTGAGACTAGTCATTGAGGGTTTTGTATCAGAACAACAGCACAGCTTTGTACCATGTTACTACCATTTCACATACCAAAAAGGCAATCTCAGTGATTGATAAAGCTGGAATTGTGCATGTCAAAGTAGGTATTATCTTCATTAATGCTGAAAAGGAATTGGACATTTTTTCTTGGCAATGCTTATGGCTCATGATAAAATAAAATAAGATTTCATTCCATATTTATCGCACCCTCACAGAAGTTTAATAGGACCCACCAATGCTAAAGTTGTATCCATGAGTTTGACTTTAGATTCAATCATTATTACTTGGGGTATGCAGCAGAAATGTCTATATATCTGCTATTGTCTGTCTTACACTTGAAGCCTTACTTGGGTCAAAACTGATTCAAAGTAAAATGTATAATGCCTGTTAAACTTACTTAATATCAAACGCAAAAAGCACCATATGCTGACAATGTAACAATTTTCAGGTTAATATGGCTGTGCCACTCACAGAAACTGTCATAGAGACATTTGGACAGATCTTTGGATATACACTGAACTAGAACTCAAATTGGCAATTATTTTACCCATTAAATTTAAGAATACTAATAACTTGCAAGTCCAGCGAAAGGGTGAAATCATTACGAGCCTTTTGTTGACAAAATGCTCCTATTATGAACAAATGGAATATATTACAATTTTCACCATATTTATCTTCCCTAAATTTCAGTTCGTTCCATTACTTAATGGCTTGCTGCTGCTATTGGCGGTTTTATATGAAGCTATGTGTGTGGATTCCCAAATTCAATTTCTAATTGTGGACTACCAAAGTGAAATATATATCTGCCTTGATTACTTTTTAAATTGATTTGATATTCCAGCTACATACAGGATATGCATACCTCTACAGCCATTATGTGTTTAATCAGGTCTTTTCTTCCTATTTCAAGAGGGTCACATGCAAGATTATGAAAACAAGACATGCAAATTTGGAGGGCATTTGTAGCCAGTCATTTCATAGTCATAGTCGATAGTCACGTAAGCACGTTGATCTTGTGCTAGAAAGCAAACAATATGCCAAGCTGAGGGTCCGTAAAAAAACAGCATATGTATGGCAAAGCATTGGAGATGCAGGGGATTGAACCCATTGCCTCCTTTAAACAAAGCATTCATGCTCCCACTGACATACATCCTCACTGTCTGCTGCTCCCTGTATAGGATAATAGATCAAGATTAATCACCACTTCGATTTCTTATAGAAGTAGAAGATCGGTCCATTTGAAGACCTTTTCTGTGGTAAGTCAGCCTATGTAGGGGTTCTTACCCCATCTGCCTGATAGCTCCCCTCCTTACTGATGATGCCAGGCTAAGGGTCTGTCAAAGGCCAACATACGTGTGCCAGTGCTTGAAGATGCCTGAAATTGCACCTATGACCTCAATATGCAAAGCATGTGCGCTCAATGAGCTGCATCCTCTCTTGCTGTTGCCTCTAGTTAGATTCACGGAGACCCCGGATTCTTTTTAGACACTCACTGCATTTCAAACTTGACAAAAAGCCTTCGATATGAAATTACGTACCAATTATATCTGGACTCTCTGGCTGCAATTCTGGTGCAGTGCTAAAATAAAAAATACCGTACAGATAATAGTTAAATGCAATATTAAAGAACATGTCAATGAGTTCAAGGATTAATAGCTCCTGAATATCATTCAAGGATAGCAATGAATAATGCTTTCAAGCATAAGGAGTACAATTAAGGCATTTGTGTCCCTGAAGAATGTCACTAAAGCTGCTTCATCTCAACATATAAAAAGTTGAGATTCTAAAAAACTTCTATAGCTAAGACTCTCATGTCATCAAATCTGTAATTTTAGCATTTTCACACAGCTAAACTGTTCTTTAATACACCAGTCAGGATAAATAGATGGTAATTGCATTGACATGTCATGTGGATAATGATTACTTGGAAAATATGGGCAGCAATTACTTAAAAATGATGTTGCCTCACCTCACTGAATTTAGTTTAATCTTTCTAACATAATGCTCGCTTGACAGAAAATATAAAACAATTTTTTTTCAGTTTTGTTTATTGCTATTGTCATAGCCAGACTCTTTATTGCCAAAACTGGGCGGGCCCGAGCTCCCAGTGTACAGTTTTGGTAGGGCTAGGGTTTGCAACAGATAAAAAGGAAATTGCAACTTATAAGGCAAACGACTAAACTGTAGATGTAAGGGTTTATCAATTTCGGGATTATCTGCAGGTTGGCTAAACAATGAAGGAGATACATTGAATGTATTTATTTTTCTCCTCCTGAAATGTTTATATAACACTATGGATATCACGTATTTGAGGATAAAATGGTATTTAATATATACTGTTGGAAAGTGGCTTATTAGTAAGGGCAGGTAGGCTCCTACACTTAGTAATAACACTAGTATCACAAATAATGTCCAGTCAAGGTCTCAATAAATTAATCCTTGCTCAACCCTTGATAGCTTGGCCCAAGAGCAGTTAGGCTTAACTTAGAATACAAGTGCATAAATCATTTAATATCAACAAAACAGTAAACACAACACATGATAAAAATCCAATGCCAATTTATGAAAATAGGAAAAAAGTGTATCTTTAAAGTGACACCAAAACATCAAACATCCAATGTAGGGAACCAGAGATATGAATGTGTAAAGAATAAATCAAAAGATGTGCTTTCTACTGCCCAAAAGTGAAAAGCGCCAAACGCAGCCATCTGATTGTACCTGACCGGGTCAAAGTCATCATCATTATAAATCTTTGTTCGATCATACTAAGGTTAATCATAAATGATAAACACATTGCAAAATATGCATGTTAAAATAAAGCAATAAATATATAAAATATTAAAAAATTTGATAAACATTACATGCTACAAATATAATACCTAGTTTAAGAATGTCACCAGTAAGACATAAAATACTAAAGCAGATTATGCAATTTATACAAGGGACTATAACAGCCAAGGCATACAGTGCAGTAAGAATGAACTACCATTAGTTAGAATAACAGGGGACATATTTTTGCACCCTTTAGCGCCCCCTAACTCCATCATGTGTGTGCCGTATTTAAAATACGGTGCACATGGCGATAGTTAGGGGACTAGCATGTGAATTTGTGACGCTAGTCTGGCACTTTGCAAGATTAGCGTAAAAAATGTTGACGCTAATCCTGCAAAGCACCATTGTAAGCAGTGCAAGCCTCTTTTTAACACCTGCTCTTAGCAGGTGTTAAAAGTGTTGAAAAATACAGAGAAGCCCCCCCCCCCCTTTACAAACATTATGGCTGGGGCAGGCATAATGTAGCGCAAGGGGATACAAAGTGGCACAATGCATGCATTGCATCACTTTGTAATTATGGCGCACCGTTTTTAGCCTTTTAATGCCACATTAGTGTTAACAAATGACGCAAATGTGGCATTGACATGTCACTAGGGACTCTTAAATATACCCCCATATTCTTCCTCTGACGTAAGATACTTCTCAGGAAACACCCAATTGAATAACAAGTGTCAAAGTCATCAGGTTGCTGTAAAAAGAGCAAAGCAACTTTACACTTAGTAAACCTCTACCTACACTGCAGTGGCAATATGAATATCCTAGTATAAGGAAGATAAAAATTACAAAAGTACACAAAGTGCAATAGGGTCTGCGTTGATTGTTCATCACATGGGCAAATACAAATGTCGACAGGGGAGCATTGCTCTTGTGGCAAACACAACAACCAGAATATCTTCCTAATCTAAATCGAGTCAGTAAGGTACGTTCATACACATTCTGCACAAGAAGTAAATAAGGAACAACCCCCGCTGCCATCTGAATCAAGTAGTAGTCTCTTACAACTGGCCCACTTCCACAGCCTCCCTAGTGGCCTGCCTACGCTTAAACAATATTTATGAACCTGGGTTTTGTCTTTTTTGGTGACGGTATCTGGTTCTCAAACAAATATGAACAGCCCAAGGCCAAAGTGCTTTATCTTATATACTTTAGCTACGGGATGTTCAGCACATGATCACATAAAAGGCGATCTCTAACAACAGCCTGGTTAAGCTCTGCTTTCGTGTTCATCCAAATCGAACACCAAAGGGCCAAGGAAGCTACATTAAAGAGATCTTGAATGTGCTCTAGGCCTAGTTCTTGATGCAGAGACAAGAGAGGGGTTGAAGGAGGGACCCCCAGCAGGCATAGACAGAATATTTTCCTGCACTTTTATAGACCCTACATCTCTGTAGTCCCATACCCCCATACCATACATGACAATAGGGAGGCATATCCTTTTATAGATTTAAAAAAGCTAGAGCAACAGGTTTTCTGCAAATACAGGCAGAAAGAGAAAAGATGGTACCAACAGCACAAGAGAAACGAGTCAATCTGCTTCTAAGACATGCAGATCAGGTACAAGCATCATCAAAACCCAACCCAAGGTATGAAAAAGAGCTCACCCTATTCGATTTTTCCCTCCAATACTTAGAGTACGAGTTTTAATGTTTATAGAGCTACACACCATTATAAAAGCTTTTGAAACATTGATGTCCAAATCAATCCCCTTCGTAAATGCCACAAAGCAGTACATCAAATTGTTCAGGTCGTAAACCATTCTAAAAGTGCAGCCATGGCTTTTTTCGTACCACGAGGTATAGCAGTCTTGTCAGACACCAAAGTCCTCTCAAAATCATTCATATAAAGTCATCAGAGTATGTGGGTTAGTACACAACCTTGGTGTACTTCACGATTGACTTTAAAAGGTGCAGTAGACTCACCGGCCTTCCCATATCTCACTGAGGCCAAGAGATTCTGGTGAAAGAGTCTTAGGAAGGAAACCAGACCCTCCTTGAGGCCCATAGACACAAGAAAAGCCCATTGTTTAGACCTGTTGACACAGTCTAATGCACTCGATAAATCCAAATGTGCAAGATAGATGAGAGTGCCCTTTGCGTATTTATATTTGGCCACAATAAGATGTAAATTCACTCTCTGTTCGATTTTCCTAAGGACCTTTCTAAAACCATATTGCACCGAGAGTAGATATTACTCTCACCTAACCACGAAAGAAGCTGTTTCAATCTGACTGCCAATTTTTTTGGTGGTGGAATCGAACAGGGATATATTTCCATAGCTTCTTGTGTCTTGGGCAGTACCCTTTTTAAAGATAGGTATGACAATTGAAATATGACAAGAAGGCAAAATCCCCTTGTGCAAGCTCTGTAAGCCTGGGGGGTCCAAAACCCAGGATCCTCTTTAAAAAAATCCCAAGAGACCCCGTCCGGGCCCGGCACTATAGAATATCATGCATGGTTTTAAGGATTTCCTCTTCCTCAAAAGAAAGTCTATTGCATGAAAAACCCTCAATCAGTCCCTCATCTAATGTCACAGTATTAGAGGAGTAAACAGCAAAAAACTGCTCAATCCAATCCTCGGGTGATATGGGTGGCAACTTTATCCGAGGCCAAGACAGGTGATAGGCCTTTCTGAACCACCTTCCAGAGCATCTGGGAATCTGTTTTGACAGGCAACCACAATAGCCTCCCACTTCTCATCCTTAACAGCCAACCTCCTATTTCTCAGTGCCCAAGCATTTGCCTTTTTGATGGCTGAAATTAGGCTCTGATCTCTAGGGATTTTGTTTAAGGCCCTAGACAGGCAGTCATTTGCCACCTGTTAGAAATGGGGACTTTGGTTTACAGTCAGGTTACCCCGTGTTCAAGCAAGGACCCTCACTCTAGTCAGGGTAAAGGAGAATCACCCTCAGCTAACCCCTGCTTACCCCCTTGGTAGCTTGGCAGAGCAGTAGGCTTAACTTCAGAGTGCTAGGTGTAAAGTATTTGTACCAACACACACAGTAACTTAATGAAAACACTACAAAATGACACAATACCAGTTTAGAACAATAGGAAATATTTATCTAAACAAAACAAGACCAAAACGAAAATAATCCACCATACAGAAGTTATCAAAACATGCAAAAAGTCTTTAAGTAGTTTTAAACACACACTAGTGCTGCTAGCGTGAAATTGTACCTGGTGTGCGTCATAAATAACCCCGCACAGGTGGGTGTGAGTCAGAAAACCAGCTGCACGATGATCCAAAAAACCCGCAGCGCAGGTTGTGATCTTCCAGCCTCCGTCAGCAATGCTGCACGTCGTTTCTCCTGCTCCGTGCGTCGATTCTTCGGTCGCGTTTCCTGCAAGCGTTTTTTCATCCGCAGATCGGAGTCGTGTCAATTTCCCCCCGCACAACGCTCTGTGCGTGGATTTCCTTGTCTTTAGGCTGCCAGCTTCTCCTTTCAGGGTCCCAGGAACTGGATGGGCACCACAGGGCAGAGTAGGAGTCTCTCCAGAGACTCCAGGTGCTGGCAGAGAGAAGTCTTTGCTGTCCCTGAGACTTCAAACAACAGGAGGCAAGCTCTATATTAAGCCCTTGGAGATTTCTTCTCAAGATGGAAGGCACACAAAATCCTGTCTTTGCCCTCTTACTCTGCCAGAAGTAGCAACTGCAGGATAGCTCCACAAAGCACAGTCACAGGCAGGGCAGCTCTTCTTCCTCAGCTATTCAGCTCTTCTCCAGGCAGAGGTTCCTCTTGGTTCCAGAAGTGTTTCTAAAGTCTGTGGTTTTGGGTGCCCTTCTTATACCCAATTTCTCCTTTGATGTAGGCCTACTTCAAAGTAAAGTCTCCTTTGAATGTGAAATCCTGCCTTGCCCAGGCCAGGCCCCAAACACTCACCAGGGGGTTGGAGACTGCATTGTGTGAGGGCGGGCACAGCCCTTTCAGGTGTGAGTGACCACTCCTCCCCTCCCTGCTAGCACAGATGGCTCATCAGGATATGCAGGCTACACCCTAGTTCCCTTTGTGTCACTGTCTAGTGTGAGGTGCAACCAGCCCAACTGTCAAACTGACCCAGACAGGGAATCTACAAACAGGCAGAGTCACAGTAATGGTATAAGCAAGAAAATACCCACTTTCTAAAAGTGGCATTTTCAAACACACAATCTTAAAATCAACTTTACTAAAAGATGTATTTTTAAATTATGAGATCAGAGACCCCAAACTCCACATGTCCATCCGCTCCCAAAGGGAATCTACACTTTAATCAGATTTAAAGGTGGCCCCCATGTTAACCTATGAGAGGGACAGGCCTTGCAACAGTGAAAAACTAATTTAGCAATATTTCACTGTCAGGACATATAAAACACATTACTATATGTCCTACCTTAACCATATTCTGCACCCTGCCCTTGGGGCTACCCAGGGCCTACCTTAGGGGTGTCTGGCATGTAGGAAAAGTGAAGGTTTAGGCCTGGCAAGTGGGTACACTTGCCAAGTCGAATTTACAGTTAAAACTGCACACACAGACACTGCAGTGGCAGGTCTGAGACATGATTACAGAGCTACTTATGTGGGTGGCACAACCAGTCCTGCAGGCCCACTAGTAGCATTTGATTTACAGGCCCTGGCACCTCTAGTGCACTTACTAGGGACGTACTAGTAAATCAAATATGCCAATCATGGATAAACCAATTACATACCATTTTACACAGAGAGAATATGCACTTTAGCACTGGTTAGCAGTGATAAAGTGCTCAGAGTTCAAAAGCCAACAGCAACAGTACAAGCACTCTTCCTTTCTAGATGTCAATCATTATTTTCCAAGGCAGCAAGGGTTGCAAATCTATTTTTTAAATAGGGAAGAAAGCGCAAATGCAGCCTGTCAAACAATTTAATAGTAACTGGAGCCCCAAATTACCTTGGAGTAACTGAGGCCAAATTCTTTAAAAAAAAGTCCAGAGGCAAGATCTTAATTGTACTAGATTTAACCATGTCAGCTCTAGCTACCACCTAGACTTCACCTGCAAACAAAGGGTCGTCGACGTTAATGATTATTATGTCACCAGGAAATTGCCTCCCTATTTGTCCAATGCCCCCCACCCATCACACAAAAAGAATGCAATGCAGATCCCATTGGCCACTCACGTTATTGTTCAGCCAATTAATAACTTTGTTCTTGAGAGCCCCTGTTGATTCGGATGGACTGGCCAACACACTGGGGCTATTAGCTAATACATACAATTAAATAAGGGGATGAGGCTGGGGGAAGGTCAAGCACAGAGAGAGGATGCAGAATTGGGTGTTTTCTTTCCCCCTGCATGGCGGCAACAGTTGAAGCGGCTCGAAGCTCGTCCCTCAGAGGTGGTGTAGTTGAGGCTGTTCCTGGGGCAGTGGTCTTGGACTCGGTTTAGGCATCACCTCTGCTCCTTATATTTTTGTTACATTCTGGTTGCTATATTGCTGGTATTGCAGAGCTGGTCAAGAGAATATTCCAGGAGCTCGGAGTACCTGTGACTTCTGAGGGCAAATAGAGCCTGCCTTCTTAACTTTAGACAGTTTGCTCAAATTCGCCTCAATGGCAGCAAGCCGGTCATAGACCAGTCTCAGTTAAGCATCCAACATTTCACTTAAGAGCACACTTAAGCTATCCCAAAGATCAACAATCAGGGAAGACATGATGTCTAAGTCATCCATCCTTTGTGCAATAGTTTTAACTTTAGGCTCCAATGGCTTTGATTTTTGAGTCTTTTCCCAGCGTTTTGCTGATGGCCCTGGTTCTTGGCCAGGTGTGCAAGCATTTATCACAGATCCAACATTTAGCTCTACCCAATTCTTTGAACTAAAACAGATGGGGACATTATCTTTATTTTAATCCAGCACCGTTGAGTCTAACAAGGCAACAGCAAGGACTGTGGAAGTAGAGGGCTCATTGCTACAAGAAGAAATTCCAGGTCCTCAGTCATAAGTGAAAGGCAGAGCTCTGCCATTGTCATTTCAGTAGAGAACTGTTTGCTGCCTGAGTCAAGAAACTATCAATTGTAGTACACAAAGTCAGCTGAGGACCTATGGAAAACCCAGGAGCAACCTTCCTCTGGCCTATATTAACCCCTAAAAAAGTCCTCTAAATAAGGGAAAGTCAAAGAAAAAATAGTAATATAATAAAGATGATCACATAGTACCTAAGCAGGGATGGGTGGTGGTCTTCCATGCAGCAAGGGATGCAAAACCAAAGGACCTAGAGAATCAGCCTTGCCCAGTCTTTGTCGGGCTATGACAGGCTTAGATGGGTTTGCGTACGTCCTGTGCCGTGGGCATTAACAAGAGCTTTTCAACACATCTTCAGCAGCCGGCCCCTCCTCTGCCACAGGATGTGCTTGGGATGTAGTCCTACCCCAGCAGGGTCACAGATAAAGTTCCAGGCAGCGCAGGTCAAATGCAGACAAGCAGCCGTTGGAGGCCAACCGCAATGGAGCAGAAGTCAGATACGCTGAGCAGTAGGCCTCGTCAAAACTTTACTTTTACACTTAATCACTTTTTTTGTTCTTTTTTCTTTGACGAGAAGCGGTTCTCCTCAGAGGCTGGCTTTCAAGTCGATGACGGCAAATTGCTTCAGCGCAAGGCCTTGGTGAAGTCGTGGAGGTCCTGGAGCTCCGGAGCATTCAGTAGGATGGACCTGAAATTCAGGCCGGGTTGCGGTTCGACATCTGTGGCTTTACTCTCTACGATGGGTCGGTCACCTTATGGAGTTTTTTTCCAAAAATGCTTCAAAGATCTCCATCAGCTGCGTCTTCTACCAGCAAGTCTTTTGGGGGATTTGAAGGGTCACATCATCAGCCAAGATTCCAGAAGCTCCAATTCCTCCCTGGAGGGGTTGGGCTACAATTTCCACAACGCACCTGGTCAAATCCTTAGAAGTCCACTGGGCACTGGTCAGCTAGGCTCATCTTGCAGCAGTTGATGCAGGGGGCACTTGGTAGCTCCTTGTACCTGTTGCTTACTGGGAGTCCACTCTTGGATCTTTGAAGCAAGGCAAAGCCCTGAGTGTTCAGCAGGTGAATTCCTTCAGAGTGTAGTTCTTCTTGAGGCAGACCAGAAGTTCAGCAGGGCATCCATTTTTCATCTGATTTCTTCCAGTAGGGAACTAATTTGCTGAGCAACTATCCCACTTTTTTCTAGGTTTCTGGTCTGGCAAGCAGGGGGATAACCCTTGACCAAAGGGGTGCAGGATGCCACCCTCTCTGATAACCACTTCCTTAGAAGTATGACACATTATGGACCCAAAAAGTACTGTTTCTTAAAAATCCAAAATTGAGATAATCTCTCCTGGAGGTTCAGGTCTGGCTAAGCCCACCCATAGGTGTGGCTAACTGTTCCCTATCATCCCCTTCCAGCCATTCTCCTATTCTAATTAGAGGGGCTCCCACCTGGCTGGAGGTGCAGGAAATAGGGGAGGCCTGGTTTCTATCCCAAATGTTATTCCCCCATTGAGGACAACTTCGGCTACCCAGCCCCCTTCCTGCTCTGGTGTCTGCTGCTGCAGTTCTCCTCCCACCAGATAATTTCTTTGTCTCAGCGAGGCCACTTCACCCCTTGTCAAAGCAGCTCGGCCAGACTTACAAAGGCTGACCAATAAGGAGAGGCTGCTACAGGGCTAACATTAGGTAACTTTAGGAAAGAGGTCTACAACTCTTTTCTGTAATAGCTACGATAAATCTTATACTGGCAAGTTGTTGGATTTATCTTAATTATCATGGTGACACTTTAAATAAAATGTTTAGCTCAATCCAATCAAAAGATAGACGTTATCAGTGTTAAATAAAGTCTTCCCATGTTAGCCTATGACGTTAATGTACTACAAAGGAGAAAAAATTGAATTTGCAGTTTATCCCTCACCAGGGCATATAAAACATCTTTTATAATGTCCCTGCTTATAATTAACAATGCACCCTACCCTTGAAGCACCTAGGACAGACCTTAGGGGTGACAAATGTAAGAACAAGATACTTTTAAACTTTGGAAGTACTTTTAATTCCAAAAGCGATTTTGAGCTTAACTTTTTTTAAAAGCAGCCTGCAAGGCAGGGTTGTCTCTAAAACGTCAGCAGACACCACAGCAGTGCACCCATAAGTGCCTTAACTCCACTGAGGTCCCTCAACCTACATTCTCTACCATGTACAAGGGAATTACACTTAGGTTGTCAGAGCCAATTCTAATTGTGGCAAATTACCAACCACCTTTTAAACTTAGCATTGGGACTGGGCATGGTTAGCAGAGCCCAGGGCACAATCAGGATCAGTAACCACCAGTATCAGTCAACAAATGGGTCTGATCAAGGCTAAAAGGATGACCTTCTCACATACACACTTTGTCAATTGAAAAAACATAGCACACGAGTTGTGTGGTACATAAGAGTTATTTACCTATGTTGGAAATGGCCCTTTCTGCAGGGTCAGCCCCAGACCTTTTGCCTTCCTCCTCTATTTCTGACTGTTTTTGTTAACTTTATGACGCTGCACACTTTACCACTGCTATCCAGTGTGAAAGTGCGTGTGTTTATATGCAAATGTGTTTAAAACATGGTAACATTGGCTTCCCCATGACTGGAATACTTGATTTACTAGTAAGTCCCTAGTAAAGTGTACTATGTGTGCCCAGACCTGTAAGTCAAAAGCTACTAGTGGGCCTGCACCACTGGTTGTACCACTGACTACGTTAGCCTTTCAAACATACACCAGGCCTGCCATTGGAGACCCTGTTTATGCACTTTAAACTGTAATTTCAACCTGGCATGTGTGTACTCACTGTCCAGGCCCAAGATGTCCTTCCTACTACATGGAAGACAGACCTCCAAGCAGGCAGGACTGGGCTGTAAGGGGAACTGGGGCACTTCAAAGCCACTCTTTGACGTCCCCCCCACTTCAATGGTAAATTTGGGTAAATGTACTGGGCCTCTGACGCCATATACTTAAAAGTCTCTGGACTGAGGACATTCTACCAGGAAGAAGGACCACTGGGCTGTCAGGAGGGACTGCCACTTGCGGATGCTGTGTTGGCCAGCTAATTCTTGACTGTGAGTGAGAGGACTGGATCTAATTGTCTCTAAACCTGCAATCTAATTTCTCTCCACGGCCCAACTGAGCTTGCCTCCTGTTTCTAAAGTCTCAGGGATATCAAAGACTTTATCTGGATCTTGCTACCAGCACTTGGGCTCCTCTGCTATGAGTCCTGCTCTGCCAAGTGTTGCCAAATCCAGTCCTGGGCCCTTGGAGGTGAGTCTGGTGCAGCAACACAAGAACTGATGCTGAAACACTGGCACATCACCTGGAACTGATGCATCCCGTTGAAGAAACACTTATTTTGCCACTGCCTGCATCAAAGCCTGGGCACTGCTCGCCAACTGCGCTATGCTATGACCCCAACTTACAACACAGCCCCTGCTTGTTTGACGCAGCACCGACGCATGGAACCAGCACAACGCTTCTCTACCTCGATTCGTGATTGACGTTGTTTGATCAGAAAACAACGCATCACCTGCAAGTACAATGTATCCTCTCCTTTGATCAACTCATTGTCGCCGAGCCTAACGCAACCAAGTACTGTCAGTGGGTCCAGCGTGAACGAATAGCCCCAGGTGGGAGCTATTGTCATCTAAGCATTGCATTTTCAATGAATCTTTAAAAATGATTAACTTGGCTTATGCATGTTGGATTTTTGTTGTTTTCGTCTTGTTTGACTCAAATGAATATCGATTTTTCTAAACTGGTGTGAAGTCATTTTGTGGTGTTTCACTGTGTTACAGTGAGTGTGCACAAAAACCATACACATTGGGCCATATTTATACTTTTTGACGCATAACTGCGCCAATGCAGTTGTGCGTCAAAAATGTTAACGCCGGCTAACGCCATTCCAAAGCGCCATGCGGGCGCCTTATTTATGGAATGACGTTAGCTGGCGGAGCTGACTGGTGTGCGTAAAAAAAAATGACCCACACCAGGCAGCGCCGGCGTAGGGGAAAATGGAGCTTGGGCGTCAAAAAATGGGGCAAGTCGGTCTGAGGCAAAAAATCTGCTTCAACCCGAGTTGCGCCATTTTTTTGACTCCCACCCTCCATTGACATGACTCCTGTCTTAGCAAAGACAGGAGTCATGCCCCCTTGCCCAATGGCCATGCCCAGGGGACTTCTGTCCCCTGGGCATGGTCATTGGGCATAGTGGCATGTAGGGGGGCACAAATCAGGCCCCCCTATGCCACAAGAAAATTAAAAAAAAAATACTTACCTGAACTTACCTTAAGTTCCCTGGGATGGGTCCCTCCATACTTGGGCGTCCTCCTGGGGTGGGCAAGGGTGGCAGGGGGTGTCCCTGGGGGCATGGGAGGGCACCTCTGGCCTCCTTCCGAGCCCACAGGTCCCTTAACGCCTGCCCTGACCAGGCGTTAAGAAATGACGCAAAAGCGGCTGGACGTCATTTTTTTGGACCCGCCCACTCCCGTGCGCCATTTTTGCACGGGAGTTTAAATAAGGCGCACATGCCTTGGAGTCATTTTTTAGACGGGAACGCCTACCTTGCATATCATTAACGCAAGGTAGGTGTCCACGCTAAAAAATGACGCAAACTTCAAGATCTTTGGCGCTAGATGGGTCTAACGCCAAAGTATAAATATGGAGTTAGCTTTGCGTCGGATTTGCGTAAAAAAAAACGACGCAATTCCGGCACAAAAAGAGTATAAATATGCCCCATTGCCTCTTTAGTTTAGCCTGACAGCTCTGTGCCAAGCTACCAGAGGATGGGCACAGGTAAACATTTAGGCCCTCATTAAGACATTGGCGCTATATACCGCCTACCGCCGTATCATGACCACAGACGGATTTCCGCCAGATGGATGGCGGAAATCTGGCTGTGGCTATGGCGGCTGATGACTGTAAGCGCCATGCCAGTAGACTGCCGCCGGCCGTATTATGATATTTCATAGGGCCTGGCAGTGTTCTGCTGGTGGACGCTGCCGCTGGCAGCATCTCTTTCTCCTGTCTCCTGCTGGAGGACCCCCTGGATCCAGGTAAATGGGTGCTCCGAAAGGGGAGGGGGTGGGGGTGTTGGATGTGGCTGTGTGTGTATGTCTATGCGTTCATGCGGTGTGTGTGTTGTATGTGTGTGCATGTTTTGGGGGTGTGGGTGCATGTATGTTGAGTTGTGTGAATGCGTGTCAGCGTGTATGTATGTAAGTGTGTGTGGATGTGTGTGTGAATGGATGTATGCATGCATGGATGAATGTTGGAATGGGTGTGTGTAAGCGTGTGTGTGTGAAGGGAGGGGCATGTATGAAGGAGGGATCTGGAGAGGAATGGGGGAAACCTGGGGAGGTGGAGAGAGGCGGGGAAGACCCCTATCAGTGAGAGGAATGGGATTACCTGTCATTGATAGTGCCTACCGCCATGGTTTTCGTGGCGGTAAGGATGCAACGAAAACCATGGTGGTAGGCGGGGTCATGATCCCTCAGGCGTGCAAGTGACGGCCGCCGGGCTGGAGATTGGAGTCCTCAGCCTGGCGGTCGTTACCGATGTGTCGGTCGGTGTGGTACATTGGCGGTTTGGCTTCAGACAAGCCGCCAATGTCATAATATGGAGGAAAGTACCGCCAGTCTGTTGGCAGTACCTTCCTCCATATTAACGCCAACCACCGGGGTCATAATGACCCTCTAAGTGTGTATTTTACGTAGCCTGAAACCTCTGCCAACTAGAGACCAAATTTCTAGCAACCTATGACCACGGAACACTGAGCTTTTAAAAATAATCATTTCAATACAATTGTGTACATTTTTGTGAAATAGTTAATAAAAGGTTTGTAGGTAAATAAGCTAAACATAATTGACACGGCTCAAATTCAGCCAGGAGTACGAGAGCTCGGGTGACATTTGGTCTTCTGTGCACGGTTTCTTTGTTACTCATAATCTTGGAACAAGTGGAGGCCAAAAGGAGAGGCATAATTTTGCTAATCCTCAGAATGGTTAATGAGTGGTGCATTTATTGACACCAGCACCAATGTCAGACTGGCCCATAGGACAGTGAGGCAGAGCCTGAGGAGCCAGTCTTACAGGTCTGTCTGTGGGAGAATTTTATGGTCTGCTGGGCTGCTTTTTACTGTTTCCTTTTTTGATATTAAAACAAATATCACCTACAGCAAGCTCACATCCATGCAGTCTTTCATACCTTTATGTGGCATGCTTTTACACATTCACAACTTCTCCAGTTGGCAAACATGGGTCACTCATTTAACTTTCTAATCCACTAATGGTCCCACTTTTATTTTTGTGCCTGCACCTGTTTTCTGTTCCAGTGCGACCCTGACCAATATCAAGAGACGCTGACACATTTGAAAAAAACTGAACAAATTACATTTAACTGAGTGCACTTGAGAAAAGGCTAGTTGCAAACATTAATTGGCTGAAGTGAGCACGTTGTAATAATCAAAATGCTGCTTAAAAGTATTGGTGTAAAAAAGGTAACTTTTTTGGGAAATGAGGATTTGAATATGGATGTGGAGGTCTTATTCCCTACAAAATTAATGTAACTGATCCTGAGGTTACCCTGAGCAGTGGAAATGTGATAAGAAGTGTTTCTCAGGGACACAGAAGAAAACTAACACAAATTCTAATAAGACAGAAGAGAGGCAAAATAATAAGAAAATAGCTGAAGTGTTTTAGCCAATCAGTGTGACAATGTGCATAGCTCCAGGCTCAATGGGATTTCAGCGCAGAGCAGAACCTTGGTATGAGGATCATGTTCTGGATCAATTTTAGAGCTCTGCCTGGACACACTTATTTTAGCTTAGGCCTGAGGCCTGTGCCCTTTTACCTAGTCACATGCTTTATTTCATTCATTCATTTAAATTCATTTCAGCATAAATTCCTTCTAGCAGGGATGTTTTATTTTTCTAATGAGATGCTATTCTGCAAAAGTATTGTTATTAGTTCTTTGCACTACCCTTTCATGCTGTACCTTTGTCTAAGGCTGTAAATGATTACCAGTCCAGTATTACTGCCACAAGAGTACATAGCCAACATCGAAACCTAGGCACATGATCACGTAAGGTCTATTTCTTGTAACACAACACGTTTTGTTATAAAAACATAATGAAGGCCAAAGAATGTTAGGGAGGTCATTCCAGCCAGAGGAGCCACCCTATGCCGTGTGTTACTTTATTGCCATGTTGCTAACCTCAGACCTGTCTCTACAGCCAGCTGAGTAGATGACAGTCAGACCCCTGTTTATCAGGTATGGGGGTGGGTGTTCCTTTCACGGACTTGCATGGGCAAAGATGAGCTATCAATGATATGCTGTTGCTAGACGTGTAACTGGGAATCTTAGGGGGTTTGTAGACATATGCTTGTTCCATTATGCTAGGATTGTTTATCTGCTTCTCACTTATGATAACCAGTTTTATTGTGTTATGTCTAATCATCATAATAATAGCAGCTCATGCATTTGATCGTAGATTGCAGTCTTTTCAATAAATGCATTGAAAACAGTTCTGAATCTACTTGTTAGCCTGTGTTTGGGTGAGACTTGTATTGATGTGAGAATTAGGCTGGACCTGCCAATCATGACTTCCCTGAGAAGTCAGAGTGACATGCGTCAGGCTGCCACAATCACCTTCACTTTTTAGGTTTGGGTGAGGTGCTGCTAGCTACCCTAAAGGGTTAGGCCAACAGCTGCCAGATGGTGCGGGATTGCCACAGTCCCTTGTAAGCAGTGGTGCTGCCACCCGAAACCAGCAGTCTTGTCTCCACAGTGAGAGTCCTATGTTGTGGCACCAACAATATTGGTAAGGCACTAATTTTACAGGTCTCCTGCACTTCTTTTTCTCACATATGCTAAAGGTACCCTAACTACCTTAAACAGAGGCATTAGGGAAAAACCCTCCTCAGCTAAATAGGTAGCACCTATCTTAGACTGTAAGTTGTTCAAGCTTAAGTCTTACAAGGGTCCCCCTATTGGTGCTCTCAACTCTAATCCCTATCCTTTTAAAATTGCTAACACACAACAAGTAGACATTGCAGAAAAGTATACTCAACCCATCACCCAATTTCTTTCTGCAAATGGACTAACCGATGAGGGTGCGAAGGTTACATTTGTGGTTGAGGCACAGGATGTATACAGAACTGAAATATTCTACTCATGGGTTAACTCTCCTGTAGTAAATACAGACTCAACACATTTCACACAAACACCTACAAAATAGCGAATGTACCACAACAATACAGAGCATACCAATACTTAGAGAAACCTCTAACGTATCAAGAACACCATGATTGGTTTAATTGCACCCTCCCTCATGCAAAACAAACTGTTAGCTTAGGTCCCTTAAGTAATGTTGGACCTACAAGGCCAACATTGGCTACATATACACCTCATCCAAATGTACAAGCTATGCAAGCAGCTGAAGTATGTACATTATACAATGATCTTGTAGTTATATATGGACGCTTAATACAATTTGTGATGCAGACCTTAAACACCACCATAGCTTTAAATCATTAGGGGAATGAAACCTCAAAATGTCCATTCAATAATTCGAAAAGCACACACTGAGCGGGAAAATATTCTGTTCCAGTTTGCACAAAAAACAAACCAGTGGAAGCAGTGTTTTCTCATATAGGACCCCAAGATAAACATAGAATTCTCACAATGTGCTTAGCTTTAGGAATGGTTCCCTCTATTGTGGATTGTGCCACTTGGGACATAGTCTTCGCTTCAATGTATACTACATGGTACACTGGTGGTCACAAAACATCCAGAAGTGTCACAACATGTTCACAACAAACTGAGGCAGTCCCTGCCCTGGACTTGGGGATGAAACTGATGCACAATTTTGACAAAGCTTCTTCCATTATTTTAAGCAGCATTAAAGGGTCAGCAGCAGCATTGGCAATTCACCAGTGGCTCCAGGAGATTTCTCAACAGGATCAGAAATGCAAGCTGCTGAACATTTTTTCCGAAACTTACACAAGTATAGGTCAGGATAGTCTGGTGACCAAACTAAACCACAACTACATAGTACGGAAGGTGCTAAGCAAGTACAAGAGAGTTCTAAAAAAACACTGGGATTAATGAAAAAGTAATAAAAACAGAAGAAGCCAAAGATGAGAATTTCCGCAATCAGAAAAAAGATACAACCTTAGAAATGGAGAAACTTTAAAAACTCCTAAGAGAATCCATTATACTGACAGTCGATCATCACATTCTTTTCAGGAGACACTGGATAAACAGAGTGAGAAAGGAGGGCGGTCAGAACACTGAAATTACTATGTGAGACCGAAAAAGGGCACACAACATTCTTCAGAAACTTTTATGAAAAAGGAAGAGAAAATTCCAAAACAAAAACACTACTTCAAAAAAAAAAAAGGTTGAGGTTGAGAAAACTACTGAAGAACAGCAATTGGGCAGGGACTCTGTTAGACAGCACAGCAGAAGTCATGATATGTTGCCAGAATCTGATAGATCTTCTGGATGTGACACCGACTGACAACTTCCTGAAAGTTGAAACAGTGGTAATCGTCTGGTGAAGACTGACACTAAGTTATGATATGTAATTGGCAGAAAAAGATTGGCCACCTGAATTTCTCCACATGCTCCCACAAGGGGAGGATGTCATTTTGCCTTCTTTCTCAGGCCTAGTTCCAGATACAGTAAAAAAGCTTGTTCCACAGTTTGGGGCTTTGGCGCAGGCTCTAGCACTGTAGTACAACCATGTAGGTTGGGATAAAGATTCCCCTTACCACATTATCCCAATAAGATCTACATCACAAATTGAACCTCAGTATCCAACTAAACTTGAGGCTAAAGCACCAGTAAGAGACGTTCTCACTCAACTTGAATACCAGGGAGTAATAGAACTCTATGGCCCATATTTAAAGGAAAATGACGGAGCTCAATACTGCACCAAAATTGGCAGCGCTGCGCTCCTTCATATCCACAACGCAGGGATGCACCATATTTAATTGAATACGGCACACCCCTGTGCTGTCCGCTGCACTGGCGCTAAATTTAGCTGCCAGCGTAGGCATTGTTGCACCATCGTGCAAGGATGTCTGCATTGAAGGGTTTGATTGGTGTTTTTGTGAGGGAAGGTGTCCCTTCACTTCACAATCACTAATGGAGATTTGGTACTTCTGTGTGTGCTGCAGCATGCAGCATACAGAAATGCCAAAGCGTCATTTTGAAATGATTGTCTTCGTGCAGGAAGGAACACATTCCCACACATAAACAATCATGTCTGGCATTTTGCTTTTTCTATGTGTGCTGCAGAATGCAGCACATATAGAAAAAGCAAAAAATGAGGGCAAGTATTACTCCTCCTTGCCCTTGCTAACACCACGCCCACAGAAACACCATTGCACAGCCTTTCCACGGAAAGAGCTGCTTGTGAAGGGTTGTATTAACAAGGTGGCGCTAAGCCACAAAAAGTGGCTTAACACCACCTTGTAATTATGGTGCAGGGCATAGCACCACTGGAGCATCACGAAAAGTGATGCTCCTGTAGCGCTAGGGGCTCATAAATATGCCTTTATGTCTCTCCAATGAATAACCCTTTATTTCTTGTAGCATAACCTGATAATTCATATGGAATAGTGTTAGATTACAATCAAACAGTCACACACACACATTTACAATACAAAATGCACACAGCACAGCTCTTATCAACAACAAAACAACCTTGTATATTTCCAGTGGTTTTTCTGTCAAAATCTAGCACCTGAAATCCACCACTGAATTAAGCGCTTTTACAGCACTTGGCTCCCAGAGGAAACTTTGCCATTTGCCCCAGGGGTATAAGAACAGTCCAGGATTGTGCTCTGCCCATGAGACATGAATATTACATGATATTAACTCAGAGGCGTTGTCCTATGTGGATGAAATCTATCTCACAGATGACGGCCTCAATGCACATTTAGCCAGGGTGGATCACATTGTATTGGGATTCTGTGCACAGGGCTATAAATTTCAATTTCAAATTTCAAGAAAACAAAAATTGCTTTTCTTAGTGTCCTGTTTTTAGGATATGAATTATCAGATAACTAGCAAGAGACTAGCCCTGCACATTCTAGAAAAATGCATGCAAATACAAACTCTAAATACCATCAGAAAGCTACAGTCATTACTGGGCTTTTTTAATTTTGGCAAAACGTAAATTCCGGAATATGTGCCATGCATAAAACCTCTTTGTGACTCATTTCATCCACATTTTTCAAGCAAACCTTGGACACCCGGACATGCGTGCATTTTCAGAGCATTACAATTAGACATGCCTAAAGCAAAACATTTACACAAATGTGTCAGTGAAACAAACTTGGTCATCAGAGTAATTCCTGGAGCAATTGGGTTCACCTATGTCACATTTAATGAGGGAAACACGGTACCCATAGCATTCAAATCACATTTGTACTTCATTGCAGATCAACGTTATGCCCCAACAGTAAAAATACTGACTGTGGTTCAGATGACTGTCATCAAAGAGAGATCACTTGCCCAGGGTAAACATATTATTGTTGTTACCCCAATACCAGCTCTTGAGGCTGTTACCACGGCTAGCGTCTTGAAAGCAAAAGCATTAAAATCCATGTTGGATTCAATGGGTAATGTCTCTGACGGCCACTGATGTTGATTATGTATTTGACTTAAAACTTCAGACCCAAGAATTTCTCCAATATGAACTTGGATACCCCATGTCCACTAACATCTTGCCTCTTGACTCATACAGAATCATCAATTACACTGATGGTTCAGCACAATCAGCTGTAGGTACCAAACACCAATACTCAGTGGTTTGGCAGCTGTCAGTGTGGATATGAGGGATGATGAATTCCTTCCTTTACATACCCACATGCAGACCCTAAGGGGCTGCACAGCACAACTAACTGAGCTTAAGGCTCTGAATTTTGGCACTGGAACATACGGATCCTGAACATACGGATCCTGAACTTTCTATTTTCATTGTGTGTGATTCGTACTACTGCGTCCAGTCCTCCAATGGATATTTAGATTACTGGCACCTCAATGGGTTCATAGATTCTAAGGGCAACACCATTAAACACAAATGTTTGTGAGGGAAGGTAGATGATCAAAAAGAGAAGCTACCACAGGCCCATGTTGTTCATACACTGTGTCACCAATGTGTGGGATTACACATTGTAGGAAACACTTTGGCTAATGAAGCTGCCAAATATGCAGTTGCTACAGCTTCTGTTTCTGTGATTACTTGTTCTCAGGTGAGAATGAAGGATTAAATAATGGCTGCTGTGAAAGCTTTGGATGGTGGAAAGCCCATACCAAAATCATACACTAATAATATTCCTACCACTTGAGTGTCCAAAACATTGCATTTGCAACAATTCCAGAGATGGGTGATCCCCAACAAAGACCAGAGATTAGATTTCATCAAAGCAGTTCATGATGGAGTTCTTTCTGCCCATACTGGTGTGGCAGCTACTCTCTCCCTATTTCAAAAATACTAATGGTGGCCAGGTCTATACAAACAGATCAAACACTATGGCCCTCATTATGACATTGGCGGTGAATGTAAAAGTGGCGGTAATAACGCCAACAGGCTGGCAGTAATTGCCGGCAAATTATGACCATGGCAGAGATAACTTGCATAGACAGCCAATGTACCACACAACCGCCAGGGCGTTTACAACACTCACCACGGTGGTAGCCATCAACAGCCAGACAGAAGACAAAGTACCGCCCACCATATCATAACACAGGAAACCGCCATGATTTCTGGGGCAGTACCAATGCCATCAAAAGCCTGACGGAAACACTTCAGAGAAGATGAAAGACTCACCATCAGAGATACGGAGAATGACAAAGCCGCCATGGAACCGGAACTTCAAATCTTCCCCATGCTCATCTACGCCATGCTCCACCTGGAACACCAATGCCGATGAAGACGACGACCGTGAGTACAGCCACCTAGCACACAAGGGAGGGAGGGAGGAAAAAGAGAGTGACACACACACGCACAACACACACCATACACACATCCAGGTGCAGATGGAATACAATGGCACACAACACATGGCATAATAATATAAGGACAACAAGGATGCAGTAATGAGAATGTATTGAATGTGTACAACTCCCAAATGAACCAATTGTACAAAAAACAGATCTGTACAAATGTACACAAAGAGCCAATACCCAGTCCAAAGTACTAAGGGCCCACATGGCCCACATGGCCACAGGGCACAGTCCAAGGACCAACTCGAATCCTGACATCATCCGGGTAGAAATCTGGAGGGGCATTATTATGCAAGTGGGCAGGCACCTCAGGGAGATGGGGGTTGGGGGCACCTCAGCCAAATATGAGAACATGCCCACTGGTTCGAGAGGGGGGCTCCATGCCCATTTCTCACAGCTGGGGAGTGCAAGGTCACGGTCTCTCAGTTTGGGTGACTTGTCCACTGGTTCTGGAGGGGGATCCATGCCCATTTCCCACTGCTGGGGAGTGCAAGGTCACAGTCTCTCAACTGGGTGACTTGCCCAATGGTTCTGGAGGGGCTCCATGCCTATTTCTCACTGCTGGGAAGTGCAAGGTCACAGTCTCTCAGGTGGGTGACTTGCCCACTGCTTCTGGAGGAGGCTCCAGGCCCATTTCGCACTGCTGGGGAGTGTAAGGTCACAGTCTCTCAGGTGGGTGACTTGCCCACTACTTCTGGAAGGGGCCACTTGTACATCAGTCCCTGGAGGGGGACTTACATGCCCTCCGCTGGTGGTGAGAGCTGCACTGTGTCAGGAGGTGAAGGTGCCTCCTGGACAGCATCAGTTGGCGGTGAGGTCTCTGTGACCACTGGTGGTGGTGCCTGGGCAGCCTCTGCAGAAGGAGTGGACTGCGCTTACTCAGCTGGCGGTGAGGGCTGCGTGACCACTGGTGGTGGTGGTGTCACCCTGGATTTGAGGGCTTGTTCCCCTTCATGACAGGATTTGCGGGGTCCTTACCCTTCTTGGCAGGAGGCGAGGACTTCTTCTTCTTCCCCTTCATGGCAGAAGGTGTGGGATCCTTAACCTTCCTGGCTGGTGGATTGGGATACTTCAGGGTCTTGCCACTACGATTAGGAGGTGCCTCCACTGTCCGCGTTGACTGTTTGACTGAGGTGCTGGGCTGGGTGGTTGGGACCCTGCTCTTACGGGCAGGTCGGGGAGGGGGAGGGAAGAGGTCAAGTTGGGCAAGGAAAAGCTTCTTAGGGATGGTGGGGAGGGGTGAGGGAGGAGGGATGGGAGTGGAGGTTGAGGGAGTGGCTGTTGGAGGTGTATGTCTGCTTGACTTGGGTGCAGGTGCATGGGCAGTGTACTGATGTGAGGTGGATGGCTGTTGAATGTCTGAGTGCTTGCGTTTGTGTCCTTTAGGAGGGGGACAGACAGGGTGGGAGAGGAAACAGGGGATGTGTGGATGGATGTAGTGGAAGTGTCTGCTAGTGAGGTGTGTGTGCTGCTTGGTGTGGTGATGCTGGTGGTGGATTTTGATACAGTGCGTGCAGGTGTGAATGTGGACGTGACTGTGAGGGAAGCGGAGGAGGAAGAGGAGGTGGGGGAGACAGTGGAGGCAGTGAATGTGGTTGTGTCTGCAACTGTCTGATGTTTGCATGAGTGCTTGTGGGATGAAGTGTGGTGCCTGTGTTTGACTGTGCCACTCTTGTGTGTTGTCTTGTGTGCATGCTTGTCTGTACGTGTGCATGGGATGGATTGGGGTTGAGGAGACTAGGAAGTGGTAGTTGGAGGGGGGACCGTAGGAACAGGGACAACGGCTGCCTCAGAGAGGAGGCCAGAGCCTGAATTGATCTCTGTTGGGACGCAAAGTCCACTGTGGATGCCCTCCAGGAATGCATTGCCAGCCCCTGGATGGAATTCAGAATGGTAGACTGCCCTACAGAGATGAATTTCAGGAGGTCAATAGCCTCCTCACTGAGGGCAGCAGGGCTCATTGGGGCAGGGCCTGAGGTGCCTGGGGCGAAGGAGATGCCCACCCTCCTGGGTGAGAGTACACAGACAACTCAGTGAGGGGCTACTGGGAGGGTGGTGCTGGTACGGGGGTGGCGGCTGTACATGCAGCTGGGGTGGTCACAGAGGTATCCGCCACCACCAGGAAGCTTCCATTGGAGGAGGTATCTGATTCTGTGTTGTCACCTCCTGTCTCCGCCATGTTGCTCCCCTCGCCCCACTGGTTTCCTCGGCGTCAGTGGACTCTGCCTCCTGGGTCCTGTGGGATGCAGCTCCATCTGTCACCGGTGTCCCTGCTCCTCTGCCAGATGATGTTAAAGCACACATGGACAGGATGACAGAAGAAAAAAGGGGGGAGAGAGAGAAAGGAATCACTGGGTCAATTACTGCACCAACACCACAGTTGGCATACACAGCACCGTCACCCACAGGGATCAGGATTGAGCACTATGCATTGCAGTGCCAGTGATTTGGCTAGATGCCACGGCAAGATGAGGGCCACACACTGCCAACTGCATCCCTCCTGGGACCCACAAACCCCTGACTGATATGGAATGCTAACAAGCTAGGTTACCTGTTTTTGCCATATACCCATAACCTTTCAGCTGGATCACGCTGCAATGTCTGACCTGGCATTAAGGGGCACCCACTAATTCACACCCACCAACCGGATCCCATGCCACCTACCAATTATAGTTGTAACGGCCACTGTACTCACTTTGGAAGGCCACACCCAGTTAGGCGTTTGCAGTCTTACATGCCCAGCATCTCACTCCTCCCACCATTTCCGACAGTGGGTGTTCCGCATGCCATAGACCCCTAGAGTCTACACATCCTTGGAAATGGCACGCCATAATCCTTTCTTTTGATGGCACTGACCTGCAGGGGTAATACAGACAGGAATACACCATTACACATACAATCCAACCTGTCACACATATGGCACACCAACCCCGTTTCCCTCACCATTGGCACACACATCATCAGTCGCACACCATGTACACCACCACAAGACATCCCCCCCAAATGCAGTGTAGGTGTTCTCCTGTTGAAGGTCAGGAAACAAGTGAGGAATCTGATGGAAAATGGCAGCCACATCCGAAGCAGTGTACACCGTCACCGCCGGTGCTGATTCCCATTGGCCACTGTACTCAATAGAGCCCCATATTATCCAATGAGGAATTGCACAGCGGTACAAGACCTCCTTCCACCACGAAGCCCAGTGTCAGCGGAGTTACTACACTTCCACCTGTCCTACATACAGGACAGGCGGTTGCCATTTCATGGTAGTGGACAATGATCATATCAACCTCAACTGCGTCACAGCCTAGATTAGCACATACCTCAGCATTCCCACTGTCCCATCACATAAATGATCTATGTACACTGAGGTTGTGGTTCCATTGTTCAAAATGTGACAGCCTACTCACACATGAGTCACTTGGATACCCACCCCTTCGGATGAATGGGAGGAGGAGACAAACCCCCATGTACAGACCTCCTGTGGACTTGGCTACACTGGAGGACAGGCACATTATACTGAATTATAGACTCGACAGGGCCACAGTCACAGAGCTGTGTGCCCAATTGAAGCCTGACCTGATCGCAGCTATCCGTCAACCGACTGGGATCCTCCCTCTTCTGCAAGTGCTATCAGTGCCCCTGGCAACTAGTTCTTTCCAAGTGACAGTGGGCTTGGCATCAGGAATGTCACAGCCAATGTTTTCAATCGTGCTGGGAAGAGTTTTGTCTGCCCTGGTGAAACACATGTGCAGCTACATAGCTTTCCCCCAGGTGGAAGATTTGGTCACTGTGAAGGCCGGATTCTATGCAATGGGATGTATCCCCAATATTGTTGGGGCGATTGACGGGACACATATAGGCCCTCATTACAACCCGGGTGGTAAATCCCACTCACCACCGTGCTGACAGCTGTCGAGATACTGTGGCCACGGTGGAAATCTGCTACAGGTATTACGACCCACATCTCGTAATCCGCCACAATACAGACACCCACACTAGTCCGCCACAACAAAGGTCAGTGATAAACTGGCAATAGCAAAACCTACACCGTCACGCCAACAGAACTACGACCACAATATCACAACCCACAAATCAACGCGCGGTCATTCAACCGCGGTAATCCATTGGCGGTACACACCGCTGCGCTCAAAATACACACACATTCACAAAACACAACCACATTGTACAATTTGAAAAACACACACCTGAAACACATACACACACCACACCCACAACACTATAAAACACACACCCACATTACCCACCAACCCTTACAATGATTTACTTGGAAGAAGCAGAGAGAGAGAGAGAGTAGCTTACATAACACCAGCATCCACAGGCACACAACACCATCACTTATACAACATCCACGCACCTCATACAACACACACCAACACAACATATCACACAGCACAACAAACAGCACCTCACACATCACCCACAACACAATATGGCACCTCAAAGACACCCCAGGTTTTCTGAGGAGGAGCTCAGGGTCATGGTGGGGGAAATCATCCAGGTAGAGCCACAGCTATTCGGACCACAGGTGCAGCAGACATCCATTGCAAGGAAGATGGAGCTATGGCGGAGAATTGTCGGCAGGCTCAACGCAGTGGGACAGCATCCAAGAACACGGGATGACATTCGGAAGAGGTGGAAAGACCTATGGGGAAGGTGCATTCTGCCGTATCCAGACACCAGGTAGCAGTACAGAGGACTGGTGCTGGGCCCCCTCCTCCTTCCCCACAACTAACAACATGGGAGGAGGAAGTCTTGACGATCCTGCATCCTGAGGGCCTCGCAGGAGTAACAGGAGGACTGGACTCTGGTAAGGCATATCTTTACTACTACATCCCCCATACCTGCATGCTATCACAAACACCTAGCCCAACCCTCACACCCATCACCCCAACACCCCACTGATAACCCACTATCACAATCCACACATCCCAAAACCAAGGCCTGCATGTTACACCAATGCATGGACTCCCATCACCAAAGCATGTCCAGTACAGATACTCACCCAGGCCCCAAAATCACCATTCACAAGGCCAAACACAAGAGGCCAAGCACAGGAGTAGAGGATAACTCACCCATTGGACAAGATGGCACACACAGATACAATAACTATGCATTTACCCCAACAGGACCCCTACCCAATGTCACCGGACAGGAGGTGCCAGACATATCCAGTCCCCCCACAGAAGAGTCCCACAGTAACGACAGCAGCTCTGCACGCTTCGATCAAGATGACCAGCCCGGCCCATCTGGGCCCTCTGGACAGTCGGTTCCCCTGCCACAGTCACAAACCACCACTGAACCTCCCCCCTCAGGAAACACCAGCACAGCACCCACCCAGCGGGCCCATCCCTCTGTCCCCAGGACACGTCAATCAGCAGTGTGTCCACCACTACAGGGACCCCAGGCAAACCCACCAACCCAAGACAATCAGGGACCTGGGGTCAGTGGCAGTCAGGGTAACAGGGAAGCTGGGAGGACTGCTGTGCGACAGGGGGAGGACAGGCCCAGGGAACCCACTCTCCATGAGGCGATCTCCAACATCATGGGAGCATACCAGCATTCCCAGGAGACCATGGGCACGGTACTGGCCAAGTTTCAGGAGACCCAGCGGCTGCACGAGGAACACTACCTGGGGATCAGGGAGGACTTGAAGTCCATTAACAGCACCCTGGTCACTATTGCAGGGGTACTGACAGACATGGCCAACACCAAGAGCGACACAGTGGCACACCAACAGGCCCCTGACACTAGCCTAAACAATTAACAGCCCTCCACCTCCGCCAGCGCTAGTGGACAGGAGTTCCCAGCACAGGACCAACAGGCCACCAGCACCCCACCCCCTGCAGAACGAGAACCACCACGCAAAAGATCCCTGAGATCCAGGAACAAGACAGAGAACATTGCCAAGACCCCCGCCAGGAAATAAGACTTTCCTGAATGTCACCCTTCTGTCCCACTATGTTACCCTGTCCACCTTGAACTGCCATTAATCCACTTCCTATGCCCCTTGGACAATGCACCTGTGATACCAACAGACTGGACTAATTTATTAGCACAGAAATAAACACCCTTGAATCACAAATCAATCTGGAGTCAGTCTGTTCTTTCACATATGTGTAATTGCAACCTATCTAAAAAATAGCAATGTCAATGTTCATTTCCACATACCTATGTTAACAGTTGTTAGGCAGCAGTAAACATAGCAGAAGGCACAAAGTGGTACCCAGATCTGTGAAATGGAAAGCCAAAGTGAACTGTCAGTGTTCATACACAGAGCCAAAAAGGGAAAATCATGCAATGTCCTACAGTAGTATGATATGAGAGGAGCAGTGCCAGTCTCTTACCTGTGTCTCACTGGAAGTATTGCATGATGATGTTGTTTCAGTTGTCTATGTCTTCTTCTTCTGCCTCCTCTTCTTCACTGTCCACAGGCTCCACAGCTGCTACGAGACCAACATCATGCCCATCCTCCTGCAGCAAAGGCACTTGGCGTTGCAAAGCCAGGTTGTGCAACATACAGCATGCCATGACAATCTGGCACACTTTCTTCGGTGAGTAGTATAGGGAGCCACCTATCAGATGGAGGCAGCGGAACCTGGCCTTCAGGAGGCTGAAAGTACGCTCAATTATCCTCCTAGTTCACCCATGTGCCTCATTGTAGCATTCTTCTGCCCTTGCCCTGGGATTCCTCACTGGGGTCAGTAGCCATGACAGGTTGGGGTAACCAGAGTCACCTGCAAATATCGAGGGACAACTGTTAGACATACACTAACCCTTAGGGACAACCCCATACCATGACACCTATGTCAACTGTGTTGGGACCTTGGGCTCACCTATTAGCCACGCACTGTGCCTCTGGAGTTGACCAATCACATAAGGGATGCTGCTATTCCTCAAAATGTAAGCGTCATGTACTGAGCCAGGATACTTGGCATTCACATGGGAGATGTACTGGTCTGCCAAACACACCATCTGCACATTCATCGAATGGTAGCTTTTGCAGTTTTTGTACACCTGTTCATTCCTGTGGAGGGGACAAATGCCACATGGGTACCATCAATTGCACCAATTATGTTGGGGATATGTCCCAGGGCATAGAAGTCACCTTTCAGTGTGTGCAAATCCTCCACCTTAGGGAATACGATGTAGCTGCACATGTATTTCACCAGGGCAGACAACACTCTGGACAACACGTTAGAGAACATTGGCTGTGACATCCCTGATGCCATGGCCACTGTTATTTGAAAGGACCCACTGGCCAGGAAATGGAGTACTGACAGGACCTGCACTAGAGAGGGGATTCCTGTGGGATGGCGGATAGCTGACATCAGGTCTGGCTCCAACTGGGCACACAGTTCATGAATTGTGGCACGATAAAGTCTGTAGGTGATAATGATGTGTTTGTCTTCCATTGTTGACAGGTCCACCAGGAGTCTGTATACCGGAGGATGATGCCATCTTATCATCTGCCCCAGCGGACGTGCCCTATGGAGGAGAACGGTGAGCAGAGGCTCATACACCACATAGCTTGCACAAGGGTGTTTAGAACAATTGTGATGTAATCGGTGTTTTGCGCTGTATGTCCGTATTCCTGCCCAAAAATGCTGTGATGTAGTTAGTTGCCCTAGCATGTGTCCCCCTGAAATGGAGACTGCCTGACCTGTAAGGAGGGGCAAGGGGAAATGAGGTAACTGCACTGGCGTTGTGCAGCGTTGCTGTAGGCGGACAAAGACCCCAGCGCAATTCAGCATTGGATATCATTGGTCCCTATGGGTTCCAGGAGCCAATGACGATGTACACCAGAGGTGATGGTACGCACCACCGTGGACGTGGCCGCCATTTTCTAAATGTTCAATCACTTGATATCTGACCTTCAACAGGAGAGGACCTACACTGCAAGTGCTGCTGTGACCTGAGTCTGGGAGCGACAATAGCTACAGTGTCTGGGGAAAGGGCCCCTGCCTTCACCGGGAGGAGTTGGACAACCTGGTGGCTGGGGTCCTCCCCTAGTACACGCTACTCTGCAGTCCACCAGACAATCAGGTGAGTACACTGTGAGCATAATGGATGGGACATGAATGTATGGAGTGGCGTGGATGGAAGATACAGTTGGGGGGGCAGAGGCCAGCATGTGAGGATGGTCAGTGTATGTGTTTTTGGGCCAGGGTGGGATGCTATTGCCAATGAGTAAGATGAACCAGACGCAGGAGTAAAATCCATTCTTTCTTTACTTTTCCTCTAGGTCAGTGCCCACCAGAAGAAGGGTATTTGGCGTGCCATCGCCACGGAAGTGTGGACCCTGGGGGTCTACTATAGACAGAGCACCCACTGCCGCAAAAGATGGGAGGACCTGCACCGCTGGACCAAGAAAACGGTCGAGGCCCAGCTGGGGATGACCTCCCAATGTGGAAGGGGTGCCTGTCGCACCATGACCCTCCTGTGTACTGGATCCTGGCGGTGGCATATCCGGAGTTGGATGGGCGCTTGAGGGCATCACAGCAGACACATGGGGGTAAGTACAGTCTCATACAGCTGACTCTGCGCGCTTTATGAGGTTTCTGGGTGTGGGAGGTGGGCTGTGGGTTCCCCTAGGCTAGGGCAAGATCCATTGTTATCATGATCAAAGGGAGGGACAGGGAGAATTAAAGGGCCAGTGCACGGTCTCCCTAGGCATATACTAGACAGAAAGAGGGAGTCGCACTGTTCCTGGAACATATGAAAAGGAGAAACCTGTTAGTTTAGGAGCAAGTGCCCTCACACATCCATCTAGATGTCATGCTTCATCATCGGGGTGATCCTCGTCAGACCGGCGCTGCAATGTCTGACGGGCTCTGCGTTAGAGGGCTCTTTGCCAGAGATCTTTTAAAGTAACTGCTGTGGTCAAATATGAAGAATCGGTACCTACTGGCAGACTAATGGCAGGAGAGAATTAAAATTAAAATTGGTTCAGTACCCCGTCGGAGGTCACTATTTAATAATCAACAAAGGGTTCAGACCAAGATTAAAAGCAATAACAAGAAAGTGATAAGATGAGAGATGATGCTCAAACACTTTCCAAAAATGTAAAGAGAGGAACGGAAACTATCACTGGACCCCTAAAGACTGGTCAACATGTTTCACGTCTGGCGGTCATGACAGATCCGGCGACGCTTCTTCAGGACCATTAATGATTAAAAACTTCTCCTGTATCAAAAAAAATGGGGGAGTGTCCCTATAAAAATCAGATTTAATACAATGAGTCAAACAAATAGTCAGACTACTACCAAGCAGTCACTTACATTGAAGCGTACTGTCCAAAAGGTCACTAAACAATCAGGTCGCCCTGCAAAAAGGTAATAAAACACATGTAATAATAAGGTTTACAATCATTCAATAAACCGTGACATGTGTGGAATACGTGCACACTCATAGTGAAAAAACACAATGCAATGTGAAAACAGTCAAATTTAGCTTACCATTCCCAACAGTAGGAAGGGCTCCTTGGGCGGTATGAGCCTAGGATTGTCGCTACTAGTTAAAAAGAAAACCAGGTAAATGCCAAAACTGCCTTAACTCAAGGTAAAGTACAGAGTGATAAGAATTTCACTATAGCTGACAACATGAAGATGGGATATGTTAGCTATGCTGGTGTGTAATCACGGGAAAAGCGCTGTCCCACCTAAGCGCTTGTCTTAAGTAATAACAGCAAATATATGTCAGTCTGTACTGGGGCCATTGGCAACCCATGAGTAATGTAAACAAAAACCATCTGAAACAGTCATGCTAAAGCAATATTAGTTGCTCGTCAAGGAGAACAAGGCACGATAATGTCCTATTGTTAAACCATGGAAATATCAAACGGAATCTGCTAGACAGCGTTCGTGAAATAGACATAAACAAATAAACGCGTCTCAGGTTCAGAATAAGGTGCGTGTCGAGCGCACAAATCTAGTTGGAGTTACAATACAAAAAAAGCCTACTTACTTCAAGTGGCAGCAATCACGACTTTCGGCACCTACCCCGGCATCTCCTCCTGAACGGATGGGTGCTCGGGATGGGTGTCACCCTTATAAATCATGGGACGTGGAAATCAACACGTTTCCATGGCGTTTGATGCCGCTCATGTGTTAGAGAACGGACCATCAGAAAACACAGGGTAATAGACATAAATGAAGGACAAAAATCTGCAAATATGCGATTGCCATGTTGTAGGAAAAAGAAATACATTGTATAAAGGGAGATTAGCCCTATCTGGAGTCAGGGCAAAAACAAGGTTGCGCAGACAAGGTGTAACACATGCACAGCAGATAAAGCAATTGTCTTGAAAATACCACCAGCATGGAGGTTCTTACTGGGACTATTAAAAAAAAGGGTCAAAATCAAGCCCTTAACAATTAAACCGGACAACCAAGTAAAAGTTGTGAAAAACTGGTTAGGAGAGAAGTTTTACTTATAGTCCGATCAACTTTGTCTGTAGTAAGTAGAACAAAATCTGTATACATGAGTTTTAAGTTTGTGTAATTACTTAAATTACACCAAACAGTTAAAATTACCAAGATGTGAGACACAAACAGAAAAAGAAAAAAAGCCTCATGCAAAAATTATTGGGACAATGTTACTCAGGGGATATCATCATTCAGTCCATCTATGTTCGTCCGAAGTTTGAACACCCAACGTTGTTCAGGTCTGAATAGGGAACGTGCGTTGTCACATTTAAACCTAGGGGCATCTCGTACCACCCATCTAAGGTCATCAGGATTATGGGGAGCCTCAAGGTAATGGGCGCATAGTTTTGTAGTGATTCAACCACATCTGATATTGCTCCAGTGTTCGTTTATTCTCATCTTTACAGGTCTGGTCGTCATACCAACATAACGTAACCCGCAAGGACATGTAATCATATAGACACAATGTTTCGTGTTGCAATTCGTGTGCCTGGTAAGATGCAATGGACCAATAGGAACCAGATCAAGAGTCTTAACAGGTTTAGTTATAGGGCAGACATTGCACTGTCCACATGGATAGTGGCCCGTGACTGGAGGGAGGTTCCAAAGTGTGGACTGTGGAGTATCTCTGCGGTTGATGCGGGGGTGGGAATGGACCACCATGTCCTTGATGTTCTGTGTTCACTTAAATGCAAAAGGGGTCTAGGGATTGTCTCGCCTCCGCTGGATAGAATCACCCATCTCTTATTAATTAGTTTCGTCACATTATTAGATAAAGATATGGGGGTGAAGGTTGTTACGCAAGTCAAAGGTGGGTCACGTGCCTTGTTATTGCTAACAAGAAGGGCTTCGTGGTTGTTATTCCTGGCTCTCTTGCGAGCCTGGTTGATAATGCGAGAAGGATACAGACGTGCATGGAGTTTGCTCTGGAGATCATCTGCTTGAGCCTCATAAACCATGGGAGAAGTACAGTTGCGTCGTAGCCCCAAAAATTGGCCGAAAGGTAAGTTGTCGCGTAGGGCTTTAGGATGATGACTATCATATGTCAATAAGCTGTTACGATCAGTAGGCTTTTGATATGAACATGTGGATAATTTACCATTATGGATACTGATCAACAGGTCTAGGAAAGCTACTTGCTTAGAAGAAACAGTGGAGGTAAATCTAAGATAAGGATCTAAAGAATTGATCCCCTTTTCATATGTTCTAGGAACAGTGCACCCCCCTCTTTCTGTCAAGATCCATTGTTAGGCAGGCTCAGTGTCAGTCCTCCCCCAAAAGTGGTAGTGGCCCTCTACACCTAGTCAGGCTCCTGTGGGTACCAGGTGTGCATCAAATGGGTCTAGGCACAGTCCCCCATGGGCATGTGATTTTCCCCTGAACTGTTAGTTTATGGCCTACTGCATAGGGCTGCTCCCTTTGTGTTGTGTGCCCAGCGGTGGTGTTTTTGCAGGCATTGACCATGTGTCTCTTCTGTCTTTCCTCCCCTTTTTGTTTTGTCACCATGTCCTTGTGTGCATTAGCATCATCTGGCGGAGGAGCATTGGCAACGGAGCAGGAGGGAGCTGCAACCCACATGGTTCATGAGGGTGAATGTACGGAGTCTGAATACACCAGTGGGACGGAGGGCGAGGGGAGCTCCATGATGGAGACAGGAGGAGACACCAGTGACAGCGACTCCTCCTCTAATGGGAGCTCCCTTGCGGTGGCGGGCACCTCTGTGCCCACCGCATCAACAGGTACAGCCGCCACCCTCCCTACCAGCACCGCCCTCCCAGCAGCCCCTCAGCATGTTTCCTGTGCCCACTCACCCAGGAGGGTGGGCATCTCCTTTGCCCCAGGCACCTCAGGCCCTGCCCCAGTCAGCCCTGCTACCCTCAGTAGGGAAGCCTTGCTACCCTCAGTGGGGAGGCTATTGACCTCCTGAGATCCCTCACTGTTGGGCAAACAACCATTTTGAATGCCATCCAGGGTAATGAAAGGCATTTGCAGCAAACAAATGCATACCTGGAGGGCATTCATTCTGGCGTGGCGGCCCAACAGAGGGCATTTCAGGCTCTGGACTCAGCACTGATGGCATCCATTGTCTCTGTGTCCAGCCTCCCCCCCCAACTTCCACTACCCAGACCCAATCCCCTCTACCTCAGGCTACCCCAAGCACACCATCAGACCAGCATGCACACACATCAACACACAAAAGTGGCTCAGGAAAACATAAGCACCACACATCCCACAGGCACTCACACAAGAACCATCCCCATGCAGACACACCAACATCCACTTCCTCCCTTGTGTCTCCCTCCTCCACATCTTCTTCCTCCCTCCCAGTCTCCTCTCCACTCACACCTACATGCACTACATCCTCAGCCACTACCTCCATCACCAGCACGCCCATCACCACACACCGCTCATGTGCAATCACCACCGCCCACTACCATGCACACATCCCCTGTGTCCTCTCCAAGTGTGTCTGTGAGCCCTCCTCCCAAACTACACAAACGCCAGCACACACCCACTCCACAGCCATCCACCTCACAACAGCCTCCAGCCCATGCACCCTCACCCAAATTCAGCAGACGTACACCTCCTACAACCACTACCTCTTCCTCCACTCCCAAACCTCCTCCATCTTCCCGTCCCAGTGTGTCTAAAAAACCTTTCCTCACTAACTTTGACCTGTTCCCTACACCTCCCCCACTGTCCTTCCCCTACAGCCAGGATGTCCAGATCCCAGCCCAGCACCTCAGCCACAAAATCCTCAAGCACTGTGGTCCCTGCAAGTCCAGTAATATCGCGGAACGCACCCATCAGGGCTGCCAGTGTGCCACTTAGTGAGACCAAGGATCACCCTATTCCGCCACCTGCCAAGGTGAAGAAGGGGACAACACGCCATAGGGAAAAGCCGCAGCAACCAACCAGCAAGGCCTCCTCCAAGACAAAAGAGGACAGTGCCAAGGTCCTAGCACCGACTTCCAAGGTGGGGAAGGGACACAAGGCTAAAGGGAAGTCAGCTCAGGGCACGGAGCCTCAGGGTGAGGGACTGGTGACACCCTTTCTGCAGGACCGAACATCAACCTGTACGGCGGTGGCCACTGCCGCAACCACTGCCATCTGCACCGCCACCTACACCACCACCTGCACCGCCACTTGCACGCCCACCTGCACCACCACTTGCACGCCCACCTGCACCTCTGCTGCCTCTGCTACAGTCCCCAGCATCATCCCCAGTAGGCAGCCGTCCGAGGATGCAGGAGACATCCTGGTGTCTCCCTCCACAAGGTGCTGACACATGCACCACTGCCAGCATCTCCGCCACAGACACCGCCGCAACCACCTCCACCTGCCCCGCAATGTGCCCAGCAAGTGCCACCACAGCGGACATTAGCAGCATCCCCAGTGGGCAGCCGTCCAAAGCTGCAGGAGACGTCCTGGACCCTGCACAGACTACATGAGGCACCACAACCAGCACTGGCAGTACCAGCAGTTGACAGGCTAAGTCGCCGCAGGGTGGAGTTTGGCTCTGCCTCCATGGAGTATCATGCTACCTGTTTCCTGTAAATCTCGTGGCTCAGACACCCATGTGAGGGAATTGGAACTGCCACAACCCGGGAGCAGCATCGCTGGGCACCAAGTCCCCTCCAGAACCAGTGGAGAGATACATCCACTGCCCCAGTCCTTGGCAGGATGAAGCACTCTGGGCACCAAGCCCCCTCCAGAACCAGTGGAGAATCACATCCACTACCTCAGTCCTTGGCAGGATGAAGCACTGTTGGTTTGCACTCCCCAGGACCAATCATTGGGCAAACCATCCACTTGAGAGACATGTGAGACTGTGGCTTTGCACTCCCCAGGACCAATCAGTGGGCAAACCACCCACTTGAGAGACGTGAGACTGTGGCTTTGCACTCCCCAGGACCAATCAGTGGGCAAACCACCTACTTGAGAGACTTGTGAGACTGTGGCTTTGTACTCCCCAGGACCAATCAGTGGGCATGGAACCCCCTCGAGGAGCAGTGGCGTCGTCCCATCATCCGGATAAGGTGCCCCCTTCCCTTCCCCCTGAGATGCCTGTTTTCTTTCGACCTGATGCCCCAGCAGTGTTCTCTCCGTTTTGAGGCAGGTATCATGTGTGGGCTTCGCCTACGCATTTTGGGACCACTGGCCCACGGACAATGAATGGAACCCTATCCGGACTTGTGTAGTTGCTATACATATTTGTATATACTGATCTTTTGAAGTTATGTTTCCCTATCACAATTTTCGATGATTACACTAGTTACAATAATTTTATTTTTTCCTTGCATTCTTCCAGAGGGTTACGGGGTGTAAATGTAATGTTGCTGCATGGGTTTCTGTGTATGGTATTGTGGGTGAGGGTGGGGTTGGGAGTGTTGTGTGTTGTGTGTGTGTGTGTCACTCTCTTTTACCTCCCCCCCTCCCCTGTGTGCTCGGTGCAGTACTCACCGTGGTCATCACCGCCGTCTCTGATGTTCCTGGTAGAAGAGGAGGTAAACCAACATTGGAAGCACCTGTAACTTGGGCTCCATGGTGTCCTGGTTCCTTGTTGGGTGTCGAGAGGTGAGTGGTTTCCATTCCAGAGACTGTTTCTGCCGTGCTTTTGATGGCATTGGTACTGCCCCGGAAAAGCTGGCGGATTGGTGCCTTGCAATACAGTGGCCGGTACATTGTCTTCTGCCTGTCTTTTGGCGGTTACCGCCGTGGTGTTTGTTTCTACCGCCGTGGCGGTCGGAGTGTTAAAGTGGCTGTCTGTTTTGGCAGTTTCCGCCATGGTCGTGATTCCCTTTTTTTTTTTTTACCGCCGACCTGTTGGCGGTGTTACCGCCGCTTTAACACCAACCGCCAGGGTTGTAATGAGGGCCATAGTGTTTGCCCCCCGCCAGAATGAACAGGTGTTCAGGAATCAAAGAATTTCCACTCAATGAATGTGCAAATGGTGTGCCTGGCGGGCCAGTACATCTCCCACGTCACTGCCAAGTATCCTGGGTCGGTGCATGACGCTTTTGTCCTGAGGAGTAGCAGCATCCCAAATCTGATGGCCCAACTACAGAGGCACAGTGTGGGGCTCATAGGTGAGCCAGGGTCCCCACCCACTATATGTTAGTGTATGGCTTCAGGTGTCATCCCCATAGCATTATGTGAGGGTAAATGTTGTACCTCAATACTTGCAGGTGACTCTGACTACCCAAACCTATCTTGGCTCCTGACCCCTGTGAGGAATGCCAGGACAGGGGCTGAGAATCATTACAATAATTCACATGAGTGAATCAGAAGGATCATCAAGAGGACCTTTGGGCTCCTGAAGGCCACGTTAAGGTGCCTCCATCTGATAGGTGGATCTCTGTGCTACTCACCCGGGAAGGTCTGCCAGATAGTAGTGGCATGCTGCATGTTGCACAACCTGGCCCTCAGATGGCATGTACCTGTTCTCCAGGAGAAGGAGACTGGAGATGCCCCTGTGGCAGTAGTGGACCCTGAGGACGGTGAGTATGAGGAGGCAGAGGATGAGGATGAGGACAACAGAACATCAGTTATATGGCAATACTTCCAATGACACACAGGTGAGACACTGCAAGTGACCACTCCTCTGACTATTGATGTTTTCTGTGTGGCTGTAGCATGATGGCATTCACTCCTTTGCATCTCAACTTACTGTCGCCTATGGCTTGTCATTTTACAGATGTTGGTGATATAACAACTTTGTACTGATGTGATGACTACAGACAGCTACAGGACATTATTTCTATGCTCTCACAGTGTTCAGATCATTTGCACTAGATTGACTGTTTCGATAAATGCACATTTTCAACACATAAAATACTAGTAGTCAAGTTGTGTTCAAGGGTGTTTATTGTAGTGCTATGAAATTGAGGGAAAAGTGCAATGGAATGGGGTGATGGTGGAGGAAAGTCCAGGGTATTGTTCCGGTCTGCTTGTAGCACAGGTCCAGTGTCCAAGGGGCCATAGGAAGGGTAGCAAAGGCAGTTCAAAGTGGACAATGTGACAGTGTGAGACACAAGGGGGACAATCAGGAGAGTCTCATTTCCTGGCAGTGGTCTCTCTGTCTGGGTCGCGGGGAACATATGTGGGGTGGTTCACCTTCTGCAGGGGGAGGAGTGCTGGTTACCTGTGGTTCCTGTGGTGGGGCCTCCTGCCCACTAGCTGCAGCGGAAGTGGAGGGATGGTCAATGGGCTGGCTATTGGTAGGGGTCTGCTGCTGTGCTGTTACTTCCTTCATGATGTTGGCCATGTCTGACAGCACCGCTGCTATTGAGATCAAGGTAGTGTTGATGGCCTGCAAGTCCTCCCTGATTCCCTGATACTGTTCCTCCTGCAGCCACCTGTTCTCCTGCATGTTGTCAAGGATCTGGCCCATCGTGTCCTGGGAATGTTGGTAGGCTCCCAGGATCTCGGTGAGTGTCTCCTGGAGAGTCGGATCCCTGGGCCTGTCCTCCACCTGGCGCACAGCGGTCCTCCCAGTGTCCCTGTTGCCCTGTGCCTCTGTCCCCTGAACGGTGCGCCCCTTGCCACTGTCCCCAGGTCCCTGATTGTCTTGGGGGTGAGGTGTAGACTGGGGTCCCTGTACAGGTGGGCACACTGCTGATTGATATGTCCTGGGGACAGAGGTGTGGGTATGCTTGGTGGGTGCAGTGGTGTTGGGTACTGATGGGGGAGGCTCTGTGATGGACTGTGACTGGGCTGGGGTGACCGACCGTCCAGTGCTCCCTGATGGGCCAGGTTGTTGATTCAGATCTTGAAGTTTAGAGTTACTATCATCACTGGGGACATCAGTTTGGGGACTGGATAGTTGTGGCACCTCCTCTCCACTGACATTGGCTGGGGCACCTATGGGGATGTAAGTGATGTATTATGTTTCATGTCTGTGACATATTGTATATCTATGGCTTCCCCTCTATTGTTGCTGTTGCCCTGCCACCTTTGTTTGTGTATGGTGATATATTGTAGTATTGTTAGTTTCCCTATGCTGTGCATGCTTTAGTGATGGGTATCCATGCAGGGCTGGGAAGGCTGTCCATGCAGTGGTATGGCATGCAGGGTTTGGCATTGGGGTTAGTCATATGTGTAGGTGCAGTGTATGGGATGGAGTGGTGTGATGGGAGTGAGGTTGAGAGGGTGTGATGATATGCAGGTATGGGGGTGATAGGTAGCAAATATTTACTCACCAGTGTCCAGTCCTCCGGCTACTCCAGCGAGCCCCTCAGGATGCAGTAATGCCAAGACTTGCTCTTCCTATGCTGTGAGCTGTGGGGGAGGAGGTGGGGTTCCACGGCCAGTCCTCTGGATGGTGAGCTGGTGCCTTGCTGCTATGGAACGAATGTTCCCCATAGGTCATTCCACCTATTCCAGATGCCGTCTCTTGTTCTTGGGTGCTATACCACGGCTTTCACCGCCATAGCTCCATCTTCCTGGCAATGGATATCTGCTGAACCTGTGCTCCAAGCAGCTGTAGCTCTACCCTGACAATTTCCTCTACCATGACCCTTAACTCCTCATCAGTGAAACCAGGGTGCCTTAGTGGGGACATAGGTGTTGTGAGGTGTGTGTTGGTGAGAGTGTGTTGAGTAATGTAGTGGGGTGTGTGATGTGCGGTGCGTGAGGGATGTATGGGTGTAGGTGGTGTGTGTGTCTAGTTGTCTCTGTGTTGTTTGTTTCAATCTCCTGGCAGTAACTGTTGTTCATAACGGGTTGTGGGTAATGTGGGTGTCTGTTGTATGGTGCTGTGGGTAGGTGGGTGCTGTAGTGTGCATGAGTGTCAGGTGTGTGTTTTTGGTATTGGCCAATGTAGTGTTTTTTGTATTTGGGTGTCCGTTCTGAGCGCAGCGGTATGTACCGCCAACGGTTTACCACCATTGAATGTCCGCCGTCGTGATTCGTGGGTCATGATGTGGTGGTCGTTGTTTTGTTGGCGGAACGGTATGGGAACGGTATGGGTGTTGGTACCGACAGGTTAACACTGACCTTGGGGCTGGTGGATTTGTGTTTGTGGCACTATTCCGTCGGATTGATGTGTGTGTGTCATAATATATGGAAATGATATTCGCCACCGCGGCGGTATGTTGGCAACCGTCACTGTGGCGGTAAGCAGGATTTACTGCCAATGTTAAAATGAGGGCCTATGTCCTTTGTTGTGACATCTGCTAACAAATTAAAGGGCCCACCATCAAATGCCCACCACAGACACCCCTCTTAGGCCCATATTTATACATTTTTAGCACCAAATTTCTACCGCTTTTTGACGCAAAACGGCGCAAAAGTACAAATACAACTGTATTTTGCAAGTTTGCGCTGCTTTTGCTTCAAAAAATGACACAAATGTGGCGCTAAAAAAGTATTAATATGGGCCTTAGGCCCTCATTATGAACATGGCGGTCCGTTCCGCTCCGCCGGCGGTAGAAACCGCCAACAGAGGAGCAGGCCGGACCGCCAAATAATGATCCAAACGAAACACACGCATCCCGCGCACCACCCACCGCCAGGAAAGGAGTTCCACTGACGACGGCAGAGTCCGCCCACAGGTCGTTGGAAAGGCCCAACCCGCCCATCAAATTTTGAACCACCATTCCGCCGCCAGTTCCGGGGCGGGAACCCCCGCCACACAAAGCCAGGCAGAAATGAAACAAATAGAAGGAAAGACTCACCGAAGTTCCACAAAACGTGCAGCGGCAGCCATGGACAGAGAGCTGCTGATCATGCCAGCCTTCTTCCTTGCCATTTACCTACATGACCAAGACCGCCAATGAAGACGACGACGGTAAGTACCACAACCTACGACACGAGGGAGGAAAGGGCACAGTTACATACCCACCCACTCTGCGCACTCTGCAACGCCCCCCCAACCCTTCCGAGCAGCACAAGTCATACACCCCACACCAAGAGGTACGTACCCGACCGAAGGCCACTGCAACTTGACCATAGTACATAAAATAGCCCCACACCCATAAAAAATTGAAACAAACACCAGGGTGGAACTGCGTGCAGCCCAAACACAGGCCACACAGAAACTTTAATTAGTAGCTCACTGAGATAAACAGTGCCAACAGGGCCAATGGCCAGTCCATAAAATTCACATTGTCCTTGGCCACAACTGGCCACACCTAAATCTCACAAGTTCTGGGTAATCCACAGAACGGGGCACCATATGGGGATCAAGGCACCTCCCGGAAGGGGGGCAGGGAGGGGTGGGGGTAGGTATTTTCTACGGGGGTGGGACTTTGACTTGCGTGAGGAGGTTGGAGGGGGGTGGGCTTCTCCTTTGAAGGGGGTGGGGGCTGTTTGGCTCGGGTGGAGCTGGATGGCCTAGGCTCTGAGCGGGCCTTCTTCTTCACCGGGGAATGGACACAGGAATGGGAATGCTGGACCAGGGTGGCCTGTGATGTCGAAGGAGCGGAAAGGGCAAGGAGGTGGGCACATTTGGGAACAAGACGGGGTGGGCCAGTGGGTTGGAACAGGTCTGCACGGGAGAGGAAAAGTTTTTGGGGAGCAATTGTGGTGGGTGTGGATAGTGCGGGGGAGTGGAGGCAGAGGGAGTTGATGTATGGGGTGTAGGTGTGCATGTAGTGGGTGCAGGTGACTGCTCAGTATGCTGTGGTATGGTGGATGTCTGATGGGTGGGTGTCTTGGTGCGTTTGTGTGTCTTGGGAGGTGGGTGGTGGACACAGTGGGAGAAGACAGACAGCTAGTGTGGATGTATGTTAGGTGGGTGTCTGCAAGTCTGGTGAGTGTGCTGCATGTGTCAACTACAGTAGAGGTGGTGAGTGCAGGTGTGGTGTATGGGGTGCATGTATGGCTGTCTGCTATTGTGGTGAGTGCAGGAAGAGGAGCAGTAACAGTGAGTGAAAGTGCAGTGCATGAGGGTGTGGATGAAGAAGGGACAGACAGGGAGGCGGAAGAAGTGGGCACACTGTGGGAAGTGGACATTGTTGTGCGTGCAGGTGTCTGTTGGATGTGTGAATGCTTGTGGTGGGAGGCATGGTGCTTGTGTTTTGAAGTGTGCGTCTTGTGTGTTGATGTGCCTGTAAGCTGGTCTGATTGTGTGCTTTGGACGGGTGAAGGGTGTGGGGTGCTGGAAGGGATAGAGGAGGTTGGAGGGGGGACAGAATGGCCAGGGAAACTGGCCGCTGTCAGAGAGGAGGCCAGAGCCTGAAAAGAACTCTGCAGGGCAGGCACGGCACTGTGAATGCCATCCAGATAGGCATTGGTCTGCTGCACCTCTGATGCCAGACCCTGGATGGCATTGACGATGGTTGTCTGCCCTACAGAGATGGTTCTCAGGAGGTCAATAGCCTCCTCTGTGAGGGCAGCAGGGCTGACTGGAGCAGGAGAGGAGGTGCCTGGGGCAAATAAGAAGCGCACCTTTCTGGGTGGGTGGGCACCGGCAACTCAGTGGGGAGCAGAAGGGAGGGCGGTGATGGTATGGGGGTGGTGGAAGATCTCACAGTAGTGGTGTGTCCACTAGGGTCAGCCACCGCCAGAGGATCCCCATCAGAGGAGGTCTCAGAGTCACTACCTCCTGTGGTAGTAGCCTCCCCCGTGGAAGTCCCCTCGCCCTCCCACCCTCTGGTCCCCTGGGCGTTCGTTGTCTCTGCCTCAGAGGATCCGTGGGACGCTGCCTCCCCACTTGCCGATGCCTCAGCTCCCTCGCCTGATGTTGATGCTGTACCAAACCAACACAAGATAACAGGGATGGGGAGATCAAACAGGAGAGACACTTGTAAATAGCTGAATGCTGATACACAATGGCCAGACATACACCCACCCAGCAGACACACCCAACAGGTAGCACCCATGGCCATGCCTCTGTCTACTGAGCAGAATACTGACCTACACCCATTCACTGAAATAGTATTGGAGCTGAGGTAGGCAAAACCTGACAGGGACACCCCTACACCCTTTGGGGAACATACAGTAGATGGGCACCAGTCAAATTCCCTGCTCTAAGCAGCATGAGCCCTATCGCACACACACTCATCCTTCCAGACTGAAGTATGGTCTGTGAGTACTCACCCTCATGTGACTGCTGTGCAGCCTTCAAGCGCCCATCCAGATCTGGGTACGCCACCGCCAGGATCCGATGCATTAGGGGGGTCAGTGCCCGATGGGCACCCCTTCCACGTTGGGAGGACTTCCCCAGCTGGGCCTCAGTGTTCTTTCGCACCCAGCACCGCAGGTCCTCCCACCTCTTTTGACAGTGGATGCTCTGCCAGTTTTAGACCCCCAGGGTCCATACCTCCTTGGTGATGGCAGGCCAATGTGCCCTCTTCTGGTTGGGCACTGACCTAGAAGGGTGACACAGAAATGGAACACAGAGGTCAGGCACTTGCACGGTGGGAACAGCTGGCAGATTGTCAAACATAGGACTGACAGTACTCTCAGACATAGAGGACAGTGGCACACAGCATTCCATGTACCATGGCCCATCCTAGCTCACAGGAGCACACCTATGTGCAATCAACTCTATCCAATACTCACACAGTGCCCCCAAACCCGGACTCACCTTTACCTCTGGCCGTCTGTAGAGTCTGTCGTACAGGGGAAGGACCCCTCCACTAGCTTCTCCAGTTCTTCCTGGGTGAAGGCTGGGTCCCTTTCCCGTGCACTTCATGGAACATCCACATGGCACCTATGACATTCCCCATGTCATAGGTGCCATCGATGGCACCCACATAGCTATCATCCCCCCAAGAGTGAGTGAACAGGTGTACAGAAACAGGAAGAACTTTCACTCCATGAACATCCAATTGGTATGTACTGCAGACCAGTACATTTCCCATGTGAATGCCATGTTTCCAGGTTCAGTCCATGATTCATTTGTTGTGAGGAACATTAGTGTGCCACAGAAGATGGAACAACTACAAGAGGACAGAGTGTGGATCATAGGTACGTTTGCCTGTCACTAACTGACACATTGCAAAAAACCTGCCTGTCTGACTAAGGGACATTACAATGACCATTTTTCTAGGTGATTCTGGCTATCCAAACTTGCGTTGGCTCCTGACACCAGTGAGGAATCCCAGAACGGATGCTGAGAGGAAAGCCAATGAGGCCCATGGACGTACTAGGAGGGTGATAGAGCATACTATAGGTCTACTTAAGGATAGATTCCGGTGTCTACATATCTCTGGGGGTTCCCTGGCCTATGATATGGTGTGTAGAATAGTGGTGGCCTGCTGCATGCTGCACAACATGGCTGTGAGACATTCTGTCCCCCTTTTGGATGTGGAGGGTGCTATAGGTCCTGATCAGCTACCTCAGAGAGGTGAGGAGAGTGATGGTGAGGATGAGGAAGGGGAAGATGTCAATTCCAGGGACTAACTGATACAACTCTACTTCCAATAACTGTCTGGAACTTAAGCCTGTAATTGTGGTTCGTGACTGATACTATCAGTGTGCCATGTCATATAGGGGGGATTGGTCATTATAGGCGAGACATGCACCTCTTCTACATGGTACTGACAGACAATATATGCATTCCCTCCTTGCCTAATTTGAAACACACATTACCACCACCAAGCACGAATTGACAATAAAGTTGTTCTCTGCCAGTTGCATCCATACTCCACTTTGTTCAACATTGAAGACAGGGGACAGTGTTACAGGTGAGAAATGTGTTTTATTGTTCGAATACAGTGAATTGAGCTATATACAGTGATGGAAGTCGTAAGGGTTGGGTGTCCTCAAAACCGACTTGGGGGCAGCTCTGTTGGACTGTCATAGGTGGGTACTATTTGTAGTATAGTACTTCAATTAGCCCTCAGCTAAGTGTTGTTTGTGAAAGGGTGGGATGGTTGCTTTGCAGTAGTAGCAGTGTCAATTGTTGGAGTGGGGCTTGTTCTTAGCTGGGTTTCCAGTGCCATATCTTGGCCTGAGACTATGTTTGGGTGCCTGCTGTAGAGCTTCTTGGGGTGGCATGGTTGGCCCTTGTGATTCCTGGGAGGGTTTTTCCTGTGCTGTTTCTGCTGCTTGGGTCATCTGTTGCTGGTTGTCCAGGGCTGTTGTGGGGGCCTCTTGTCCGATGTGGGTGTCTGACTGTTTGTTGACCAACTGCAGCAGTGCTCCAGCAATGGTGGCCATTGTGGCATTGTGCTCTTTCCACTGCTCCATGGCCTGTTGGTGTTCTTGCTGCTGCATCCTCTCACTTTGCTCCAGGGTGGATACAATCTGTGCCAACCTGTCTTGGGTATCTTGGTAGGCCCCCAATACCTCTGCAATGACATCCTGGGCTGCTGCACCCATCCGTTGCCCTACCCCCTGACCCACTGGGGCACTTGAACTTTCCCTAGCCCCCTGTGCCTGTGTCCTCTGCGCAGGTCTTGACATGCCACTTGTACTGGGGCCCTCCCCTTCCTGCATGTTGGGAGTTGGAGACTGTGGCCTCTGTAGCTGTGTTCCACCTGTCTGTGCCCTGAGTACACTGGTGTGGGTACGCCACCACTGGCCTGCTGGTCTTGACTGGGTGTTAGGGGTGACAGTGGTTTCCTGAGTGGGGCTGCTGCATGGTGAGCATCCAGGGCTGTGTGAGGGGCCTGCCTGCTCATCAGTGTCCAGGGGTCCTTCGCCAAGGTCTTGTGGTGTGCCTCTGTCTCCCTGGAGTGCTGTGGCACTCCATGTCCCCTTCATTAGGGTTGCAAGGGTGGTGTTGCATGTTGGGGGACATAGACATGTCTGTTACATAGGCCTGAGGGTTTGAGGTGTACAGAACTGTGCACTTTTGTGCTGGTGTGACTTTCAGTGGCCTTCCAGGGTGCCTTTGTGAGGTGGACATTGCATTTAGTGGCAGTGGTGGGGTTACATTGTGGTGGGGTACGTGCAGGGGTGGGTGGCTATGCACAGCGGGAGTGATGTGGGCCTGGAAGTGAGTTGTGGGTAATGCAGGGTGGTGGATGTGGTGGGTAATGGCTGGGAGTGTGTGGGTCGAGGTGGGTGTGGGTGGGGTGGGATGGTGCATGCATTGCAGATGTGTTGTATATGGGGTAATTGTAGATGACTTACCCAAGTCCATTCCTCCAGTCCATCCGCCTGGATGGTGTCCCACTGCATTCACCCTGTTGACAATGGTCTGCCACAGCTCCAATGTCCATGCGATGGGTGTGTGCTGTACCTCGGACCCGGATATTTGTGGCTCCACCTTCAGGATCACGTCCACCATGGTCCTTAGCTCCCTTTCGGTGAAGCGTGGACTTTTGGAGGGGGACATGGTGAGGGTGATGGATGGCATCGGGACTGGGGACGGGTTATGGGTATGGGTGCTCCAGGGTGGGTCGATATGTGTGTCCTGTATGCTGGTGTTTGCTATCTGGCTCTGGTGCTCTCCATCTTCTGGTCCTGGTTTCGTTGCAAGGTATTGTGGGGTGTGTCTGGGGGTGTTTTATGGGGTTTTGGATGTGTGTCAGGTGTGTGGGTGATAGGTCTAGCCAACGTGTGCACTTGTTGCTGTTGAGTCCACTTGCCGCCCGTGGTGGTCGCAGCTGCCAATGGTCGTCCGGCCTCCACTGTCCGTCGAGGTGATTTGTGCATCATTATTTGGAGGGGGGGATGTGGGTGTGCTTGGCGGTGGCGGGGTGGGGTGGGCCGGGATTCCGTCCGACAGGGTCTTGGCAGGGAGTAGTGGTCTGGGATTTTTTGGCGGGGTTCGGTTTTTAAATCATTATATGGCGGGTTTCCATTCGCCGCCACAGGCGGGATTCTGTTCATCGCCGACACAGCGGTCGGCGGTCTTTCCTGCCATGTTCATAATGACTGCCTTAGTTTCCAACAAACCACTACAATGTGTGTACCTCGACCATTGTGGTCCCTTACAACCTGATGATGCATACAAACACATCTTATTTGCTGTACATTCATGCTCCTGATTTCTGGGGGTATGTATACAATGAGCAGTTGATGCTCAAACTGTTCTTAAAGATTTGCAAGTCTTCATTGGGAGATATGCTGTTGCAGCATTCCACTCAGACCATGGCCCTGATTTTACCTCCAGGGAATTCGGGGAACCCATGGCAATGATGCATTTCTCGTCTCCCTACCATCATGAGGGAAATTTGATCATGGAGCAGAAAAACTGAGGGGGTCATTCTGACCCCGGCGGTCTTAGACCGCCGGGGCCAGGGTCGGCGGGAGCACCGCCGACAGGCCGGCGGTGCCCCGCAGGGCATTCTGACCGCGGCGGTAAAGCCGCGGTCAGACCGGCAACACTGGCGGTCTCCCGCCAGTGTACCGCCGCCCCTTTGAATCCTCCAAGGCGGCGCAGCTAGCTGCGCCGCCGAGGGGATTCCGACCCCCCCTACCGCCATCCAGTTCCCGGCGGTCCGCCCGCCGGGAACCGGATGGCGGTAGGGGGGGGTCGCGGGGCCCCTGGGGGCCCCTGGGGGCCCCTGCAGTGCCCATGCCACTGGCATGGGCACTGCAGGGGCCCCCGTAAGAGGGCCCCTACGAGTATTTCACTGTCTGCTTGGCAGACAGTGAAATACGCGACGGGTGCAACAGCACCCGTCGCACCTTCCCACTCCGCCGGCTCGATTACGAGCCGGCATCCTCGTGGGAAGGGAGTTTTTCCCTGGGCTGGCAGGCGGTCTTTTGGCGACCGCCCGCCAGCCCAGGGAAAAACTTAGAATACCCTCCGCGGTCTTTCGACCGCGGAGCGGTATTTCGGAGGGGGGAACTCTGGCGGGCGGCCTCCGCCGCCCGCCAGAGTTAGAATGACCCCCTGAGTCTTAAAGCTATTCTTAACAACAAGAGTATTAGGTTCTGGTGTAGTTTGATTCATCATCTATATGGAGCTCAGAAAGCACTAAACAAGATGCCCAGAAGGTCCTTGGGAGGACATAACCCTTGAGAGGTCTTATTTGGGATACCTATGTATGTCCCAGACATTGATGGCCAGGTGCTATGGCGGCAGAAACACCTTTTGACATAAATGAACATGTTGATGTTTTACAGGAAGAACAACAGTTTTGTGATGAAAATTAATCTATATATGCTGCCACCTTGGGATTGAGGGATTTGCCACCAAAATCTACTGGCAGGATTCCTAAAGGTGGGGATCTACTGCATGAAAAAAATTGCTATAAAGGAGGAGTTTGGCCAATCATTTGGAGCACCGGTTCTATATTTGAGAGTACATTGTATCAGAACTGTCATTCTACTGCCGCTGCCTGATTTGACAGAAAACCATTTTGTTTCAATTGACAGCCTCACACTGCACCATGTGGCTGATCCTGCATAGCAGACCAAGAGGATTCCTGGTAGTTCCCTTACCTCTCTCACTCCCCCACAGGACATACCTCTTCAAGGATTACACAACAATACACTGCTCAACAATGCTACAATTGTCATCTCAAGCTTGGTGAGGGCAGATAATTAACTTTTGCTGATTCCTGTCACCACTTCACCAACAAGAAATGTCCAAGATGTAGATCTCTACTGCTCCAGTGCAACACAAATAGATGACATTGTTTGTTATGAACTACCAGCATAGGATACAGCTACCAGTTCTGAACCAGCTTCAGTTTTTGCACAAACTGCTTCCGACTACTTTTTTGACATTGGCAAGTTTCTTTAAACTCTTTAGCATCAGCAACTGCACCTTTATCAAGAGCACATACACTTTGCAACAGACTTACAAATAATTATAAGGTTTGTTTATGGTACTATCTGTGGATACTACTGACACTGCTTGTTTTTCTGCATTGTGTTAGCAATGGGGTCTTTGGTTGGCAGTACATTTGCGCTCTGTCCAAGCAAGGACCCTCACTCTAGTCAGGGCAATGGAGATACACACTTAAATAACCCCTGTTCACCCCCTTGGTAGCTTGGCACAAGCAGTCAGGCTTATCTCAGAAGCAATGTGTAAAGTATTTGTACCAACACACATAGACCCTCATTACAACCCTGGCGGTTGGTGATAAAGCGGCGGTAATACCGCCAACAGGCCAGTGGTAAAAAAAATTGGAATCATGACCACGGCGGAAACCACCAACACAAATAGCCACTTTAACACTCCGACCGCCACAGCGGTAGCAACAAACATTACATCACACCTATCCGCCAGCTTTTCCAGGACGGGTCCAATGCCAGCAAAAGCACGGCGGAAACACTACTCTGAAGGGAAAATACTCACCTCTGGACCTCAAGGAAGAACCAGGATGCCATGGAGCCCGAACTGCAGGAATTCCCCATGCTGGTGTACCTTCTCATACACCAGGAACATGAAAGCTGGCAAAGACGACCAATGTGAGTACTACACCTAGCACACAGGGGGGGGGGGAGGAAAAAGAGAGTGACACACAAATGCAACACCCCCACCCTCCCACCCTCAACACCATAAACACAAACACATGCAACAATATTACATATACACCCATAACCCTCAGGAATAATGCAAGGACAATAGGAATGGAGTAAAATTAGTGTAATATTAGTAATTGTGAGAAATACCACAGTGCAGGTGGCGCTGCTGGCGTGGTGCAGGTGGCGCTGCTGGCAGTGGTGGTGGTAGCCTCCAGGCCTTCACCTGCAGCCTCGGACGGCTGAAGTGCCATGGCTGGTGTTCTGTGCCCCTTCCTGCCCCTGGCAGATGGTGGTGCCTCCTTGCTTCTGCCAGCTGGAGTCTTTGTCTCACCCTTGCTGGCTGGTGGTGCCTCCTTCCTCTTGCTGGCTGGTGTCCCCTTCTTTCCCTTGCTAGGTGGTGGACCCCTCTTGGCCTTGGCAGGTGGTGCTTGCACACTGGCTGGGCTCACGGGTGCCTCCTTGGAGCCTCTCACAGCTGCAGAAACCACAGTGGCAGTGGACCGGGTGGCTGAGGTGCTGGTCTGGGTTCTGGCCACCCTGGCCTGAGGTGAAGGACGGTGGAGGGGAGGGTCAAGGAATAGGTCAATGGTGGCGAGGAAAAGCTTCTTAGGGACACTGGGGTGGGAAGAGGGTGAAGGTTTGGGAGTTGAGGCAGAGGGAGTGGTTGTAGGAGGTGTCAGTCTGCTGTGTTTGGATGTGGGTGCATAGGCTGGATGCTGTTGTGAGGTGGATGGCTGTTAGGTGTGTGTGTGTTCTTGCATTTGTGTACTTTGGGAGGAGGGGTCACAGACACAGTAGGAGAGGACACAGGAGATGTGTGCATGATGTGGGGGTGGTGACTGCAAGTGAGGGGCGTTTAGTGATAGGCGTGTTGGTGATGGAAGTAGTGGATAAGGATGTAGTGCATGCAGGTATGAGTGGATACACTACTGGGAGGGAGGTGGATGATGAGGAGGAGGGGGACACGTTGGAGGCAGTGGATTATGGTGTGTCTGCATGTGGATGGTGCTTGTGTGAGTGCTTGTGAGATGAAGTGCGGTGCCTGTGTTTGCCTCAGCCACTTCTGTGTGTTGATTTGGGTGATTGCTGGTTTGAAGGTGTGCTTGGGATAGACTGGGGTTGAGAGGATTGGGACTGGGTAGAGGAAGTTGGAGGGGGAGGCTGGAGACAGGGACAATGGCTGCCATCAGTGCAGAGGCCAGAGCCTGGAATTCTCTCTGTTGGGCCGCCACCCCAGAGTGAATGCCCTCCAGGTATGCATCTGTTTGTTGCAAATGCCCTGCTACACCCTGGATGGCATTCAGTATGGTTGACTGCCCAACAGAGAGGGATCTCAGGAGGTCAATAGCCTCCTCATTGAGGACAGCAGGGCTGACTGGGGCAGGGCCTGAGGTGCCTGGGGCGAAGGAGATACCCACCCTCCTGGGTGAGCGGGCACAGGAAACATGGTGAGGGGCTGCTGGGAGGGTGGTGCTGGTACGGGGGTGGCAGCTGAACCTTTGTTGGGTTGGCACAGAGGTGTCCACCACTGCCAGGGAGCTTCCATCGGAGGAGGAGTCGCTGTCGGTAGTGTCCCCTCCTGTCTCCGTCGTAGTGCTCCCCTCGCCCTCCGTCCCACTTGTGCCCCCACAGTTGGTGGATTCGGCCTCCAGGCCCTTGTGGGATGCAGCTCCCTCCGTCACCTGTGCCTCTGCTCCTCCGCCAGATGATGCTAATGCACACAAGGACAGGCTGACAAAACAAAAAGGGGTGGAGAGACAGAGGATATACTTGGTCAATGCCAGCAACAACACTACCGCTGATGTACACAACTCACAGGGGACAGCCCTATGCACTAGGCCATGCACTACTAGTTTCAATGCTAGTCACCAATCCTTGGGGTACAATGCCTAATGCCATTAGCTGCACACCTGAAACCCACAGGACCATGCCCAGTAGTAGACGCCCACTAACACTATTGGGGTTGCAGTGCATTTGATCTTGCCCATCATTGAACATACCCTGCCATGTTCGCCCTGGCCTAGGGGCACCCACAGCCCACATCCCCCACCTAGGTAAAACCTTCACACGAGCAAAGTCATGATTCAGAATCTGTACTCACGCCCTTGTGGCTGCTGTGATGCCTTCAAGCACCCATCCAACTCCAGATAGACCACCGCCAGGATGCGGAAAATCAGGGGGGGTCAGGGTACGACAGGCACCCCTTCCTCATTGGGAGGCCAGCCCCTGCTGGGCCTCCGCCGTCTTCTTTGCCCAGCGGTGCAGGTCCTCCCACCGTTTGCGGCAGTGGGTGCTCCGCCTGTCAAAGACCCCATCCACTAGTCTCTCCAACTCCTCGGAAATGAAGGCAGGGGCCCTTTCCGCAGACACTCGAGCCATTGTCGCTTCCAGACACAGGTCACAGCAGCACTTGCAATGTAAGTCCTCTCCAGTTGAAGGTCAGGTAGCAAGTGAGTTCACAGAAAGAAAATGGTGGTGATGTCCACGGCGGTGCGTACCGTCACCACTACCGTACATTGCCATTGTCTCCTGGAACCCATAGGGCCCAATGATAACCAATGCGATGTTGCGCGGCGGTCATGGGACGCCGACCACAACGGCGCACAACACCAGTGGAATTACCTCATTTACACCACCCCAGAGGTATTCCCCCTCTAGTGCAGGTCCTGTCAGTGCTCCATTTCCTGGCAAGTGGTTCCTTCCAAGCGACAGTGGCAATGGCATCAGGGATGTCTCAGCCAATGTTCTCAAACGTGCTGAATAGAGTGTTGGCTCCCCTGCTGCAACACATGCGCAGCTACATCGTATTCCCCCAGCTGGAGGATTTGGCCACAGTGAAGGCTGACTTTTATGCACTGGGACATAGCCCCAACATCATTGATGCCATTGATGGTACACATATTGCATTTGTCCTCCCCCCTCCGGAGAAATGAACAAGTGCGCAAAAACAGGAAAAGCTTTCACTCTCTGAATGTGCAGATGGTGTGTTTGGCGGACCAGTACATCTCCCATGTCAATGCCAAGTATCGTCGCTCTGTGCATGATGCCTTTATCTTGGGGAGTAGCAACATCCCATATGTGATGTCTCAACTCCAGAGGCACCGGGTGTGGCTAATAGGTGAGCCCATGGTCCTCACCCAGTTGATGTAGGGATATGCATGTGGGTTTTCCCCTAAGTGTGAGTGTGAGGCTAACAGGTAAACCTTGATATTTACAGGTGACTCTGGTTACTCCAACCTCTCATGGCTACTGACCCCAGTGAGGAATGCCAGGACAAGGGCAGAGGAACTTTACAATGAGGCACATGTGTGAACAAGGAGGATCATTGAGAGAACCTTTGGCCTCCTGAAGGCCAGATTCGGGTGCCTCCATCTGACAGGTGGATCCCTGTACTACTCGCCCAAGAAGGTGTGCCAGATCATCGTTGCAAGTTGCATGTTGCACAACCTGGCCTGGAGACGCCAGGTGTCTTTTCTGAAAGAGGATGAGCCTGGGGTTGGTCATGTGGCAGTGGTGGAGCCTGTGGACAGTGAGTGAAGAGGAGGCAGAGGAAGAAGATGTGGAAAATAGAACGCCACTAATTCAACAGTACTTCCAGTGACACACAGGTAAGACACTGTAATTTCACCTGCTGTTGCAGTTTTGTGTATGACATTGAACATGGCAGCCTGATTTCCCTATTTCTATGGGCACTTACTGTACCCTTTGGCATCTCTAGTTTCAGATCTTTGTGCCCCACTCTGGCTCCTGGTGTGTTTACTGCTGTCCACTACAAGTCATACCTATGTAAATATTACAGTACATTTAAATTCCAATGTTTACAGTTTGTGAAACTAATACATTTGTCATAGAATTCACAGACTCCACACTTGAATTTGTTCCAAGAGTGTTTATTTAGGTGCTAATAAGTGGAGGGGGTATTGCAATGGGCTGGGTTGCTGATGGAAGAACGTCCAGGGTAGAGTCCAGTCTATTTGTATCACAGGTGCATTGTCCAAGGGGGCATAGGAAGTGGAGCAATGTCAGTTCAAGGTGGACAGGGTGACAGAGTGGGACAGAAGGGTGACAATCAGCAGAGTCTTATTTCCTGGCGGGGGTCTTGGCAATGTTCTCTGCCTTCTGCCTGGATCGCAGGGACCGTTTGAGGGGTGGTTCTCCTTCTGCAGGGGGTGGGCTGCTGGTGGCCTGTTGGTCCTGTGTTGGGTCCTCCTGTCCACTAACGCCGTCGGAGGTGGAGGGCTGTTCTTCGGTTTGGCTAGTGTCAGGGGCCTGTTGGTGTGTCACTGCCTCCCTCATGGTGTTGGCCATGTCTGCCAGCACCCCTGCAATGGTGACCAGGGTGGTGTGGATGTTCCTCAGGTCCTCACTGATCCCCAAGTACTGTCCCTCCTGCAGCCACTGGATCTCCTGAAGCTTGTCCAGTATCTGGCCCATGGTCTCCTGGGATGGTGGTATGCTTCCAGGATGTTGATGAGTGCCTCATGGAGAGTGGGTTCCCTTTCCTCCCCCTGTTGCACAGCAGTCCTCCCAGCTTCCCTGTTGTCTTCCCTGTTGTCCTGTGCCTCTGTCCCCTGAACCGTGTGCCCACTGCCACTCACCCCAGGTTCCTGATCATCCTGTGTTTTGTGGGGTTGCCTGGGGTCTCTGTAGTGGTGGACACACTGCTGATTGACGTGTCCTGGGGACAGAGGGATGGGCCCGCTGGGTGGGTGCTGTGCTGGTGTTTCCTGAGGATGGAGGCTCTGTGGTTGTTTGGGACTGTGGCTGGGTCACTGACTGTCCAGAGGTCCCTGATGGGCCAGGTTGGTCATCGTGATCAAGGCATGCAGAGCTGCTGTCATCACTGTGGGCCTTCTCGGGGGGGACTGGATGTGGCTGCCACCTCCTCTCCGGTGACATTGAGTGGTGGTCCTGTGGGGATGTAAATGCAGTGTGATTGTATATGCGTGTGCCATCTTTTGCATGAATATGTTTCCCTCTATGGCTGTTATTAGCAAGGCAGCTTTGGGTTGTGTGAGTTGTGCTTGCGTTGGCTAAGTGATTCTCACTAGTGTGCATGCTGTAGTGTTGGGTGTCCAAGCAGGTCTGTGATGGTGGTCCATGCATTGGTGTTGCATGCAGGGCTTGGTATTGGGATGGGTGGGTTGTGATGGTGGGGTATATGTGAGGTGCTGTGGTGATGGGGGTGAGGGTAGGGGTTGTTATTTGTGATGGCATGCAGGTTGGGTGGGGGATAAAGTAGTAAAGATTTGACTTACCAGAGTCCAGTCCTCCTGCTACTCCTGCGAGGCCCTCAGGAGGCATGATCGCCAAGACATGCTCCTCCCTTGGTGTTAGTTGTGGGGGAGGAGGTGGGAGTCCACCGCCAGTCCTCTGTACAGCTACCTGCTCTCTTGTTACCATGGAACGCACATTCCCCCGTAGGTTGTTCCACCTCTTCCTGATGTCATAGCTTGTTCTTGGATGCTGTCCCATGGCGTTTACCCTGTCCACGACTCTCCGCCATAGCTCCATCTTCCTTGCAATAGATGTCTGCTGCACCTGTGATCCGAATAGCTGTGGCTCTACCCGGATGATTTCTTCCACCATGACCCTTAGCTCCTCCTCTGAGAAGCTGGGGTGTCTTTGTGGTGCCATTGGTGTAGCGTGAGTGGTATGTGTGAGGGTGTGGGGGCTGATGTATTGGTGTGTGTGGTGTGTAGTTGGTGTATGGGTGATGGTGTTTTGTAGCTCAGATATAGTGGATGCTCCTGGCTTGTCTCTCTCTCACTTGTCAAAATGTTTGGGTCATAAAGGGTTGTGATTATTGTGGGTGTGTGTTTTATAATGTTGTGGGTGTGTGGGTGTGGTGTGTGTATGTGTGTCAGGTGTGTGTAGTTTGAATAGTCCACTGTGGTGTAGTTTTGTTTGTGTGTGTGCATTTTGAGTGTGGCGTGCCATGTTCACTTAAACACGGTGCATCCCTGAGTTTCTAAAGTGACGCAGCGCTGCCAATTTTGGCGCAGCACCACGCTGCACCACTTTCCATAAATCTGGCCCTTCATGTGCCCAGTATTCCCAGTTTTGCAAAATGCGACAACTGCCAAAAACATTTCAATGTCACCGAAGAGCAGCTCAATAGTTGGGTTATGAATGGCACTTTTAGTTCATCACCCCTTCTCATCCCGACGTGTGGTTATTGTGGCCATTGGACAAAAATGGTTCTCATGCACATTTTGTAAACTCCACACGGGGTTTTAAAGTGACCCAACCTGACCTGCGTTTCATCACCACAAAACACTCTGGTATTGTCATCACATACAGAGTGGAGAAACTGTGTCAACAATGGTTACTATTATCCACGTTACCTGCTGTAAAAGAACATCTTACGGCCATGGAGAGTTTGGCTTGCTATTTGATAGGTACTCCTGTTTCTTTGATTCCCCAGTGTTTCAGATACTTTGGAATGAAAGTTATTTGATGTCGAGTGATGAAGGCTGCTGTGGTATGGGACCTGGAATCAATTACATGATTTTGGTTTCTCAAATTGTAAACACCCCAAGCATGAGATAAAAGTAGCAGAATTGTGGCCTCATATCGCTACTTCAAATTTTAATTTTGAGAAGCTGAATGGACTGAAGACTCTTCTGTTTCAAAAACATGTGGCTCTGACATCAGCCAGAGAGACCTATGTCCTCCAAATAGCAAGGTAATTTGCAGAGAAACAGCGCATATTAAATACCAGCTTCCTCAAACATTTTGGAGAATTGGTGAGCAAGATTTGTAATGCATCTAATTCTGCTGGGATTGTGCACTTTTTAAGGCTGTCAATTCTGATTAGTTATACCTTCAACCATCCACTCACTATTTTTGAGTGTCTTTGGTGGAGTCCCCATAACTTTGGCTCTAATTGGTAGTATTCTTCTGTTGCTATTTTTGATTTTCAATGGTTGTCCCATCTCAGCAATGCAGAGTGATGGAGCTCCCACCAGCGCACCTGTGTCGTGAGGGCATGATGCAGTATTTCAGAGCTGCATTGTTGGAAAAACTGGACTCACATTGGTCACTGTCATTCAGACAGATTCTCACTTGTGTGCAGCCAATTTTCTGTTGCTTGTGGTGGTGCTTGAGGGTTCATTCACAGACTTACCCATTAGCACTGCGGGTTATTACGCACAACATCCTTTGAGCCAGATGTTGTTGAAGTTATGGCGCCTTTTACATCTGGCACTGCATGGAATGCTGCCTCCTCGGCTGGATTTATAAATGAGGCACCTGCACATGCGTGCTCCTTGGACCTTACCTCTGATGAGCTGGTAATCCTTTCACCTGCTGAAGTGGGGTCCTTTTTGGCTTCTGGCTCCGTTGTCCGCATCAGAGATTTCCTGCAGGATTGTGACTACTGCTGAATTGGATCCTTTGGCATTTTGTTTTAAATTCTAAATTGTCTTTTTAATTAAAAAAATTGTCCTTTTACATCAAGCCTGCCTATCGGCTTGCCTTGCTGGTCAACTGCAACATTTTTATCTCTTTATGTATATCTTAATTTGCTTTTAGTATTATGGTTTTTAGAGGTCAGTTGATTTAAGTCATGGACCCTGCACTTTTGTTCCAACAATGGTGAGGGTGTTGTGGGTCCATTTTAGAGCCTAGCTTGGTCACGTATATTTTCGCTTAGGCCTAAGGCTTGTTACATACCTTATTTTATTTATTCATTTTAATACATTTTAGCATACCTTCTATCTAGCAGGGATGTTTTATTTTTTTAATCAGCTGCTGTTCTGCAAAAGTGTTGTTATTAGTTCTTTTCATGACATTTTCACACTGTACCTCTGCCCAAGAGTGTACATGGTAGCCAATCTAGTATTGTCGCCACAAGAGTGCGTAGCTAACCTCAACACTTAGGCACATGATCACTTCAGGTCCGTTTCTCAGAACACATGTTCTGTTATAAACACATCATACAGGCCAAAGAAGGTCAGAGAAGTCATTTCAGTTGGAGGAGACATCCTATTAAGTGTGCCACTTAATTGCCACCTTGCTGACCTCAGCCCTGTCTCTACATCCAGCCGAGCAGATAATAGGCAGAACCCTGTTTCTCAGGTATGCGGGCAGGTGTTCCTTCCATGGACTAGTAGGAGCTATCATTGCTATCCTTTACCTAGATGTGCACATAGGGAATCCTACGGGCTTGTAGACATATGTTTGTTCCATTATGCTGGGATTGTTTATCTGCTTCTCACTTATTGTAACCATTTGTATTGTGCTTTGTCTAATCATCCTAATAATGGCAGCTCATGCATTTTTATCATAGATTGCAGCCTTTTCAATAAATGGATTGAAAACTGTCTTGTATCTCCTTGTCTGCGTGTGCTTGTGTGAGACATGTACTAATGAGAGAAGGGGACAGACCTGCCCGCCACAACTTCCCTGAGAATTCAGAATGTCATGCGTGAGGCTGCCTCAAATCACTTTTACTTTCTAGGTTTGGCTGAGGTGATGCTAGCTAGCCAAAAGAGTTAGGCCAACAGCTACCAGACGTGTTGAGTCCCCTACATGCGGTGGTGCTACCGCCCGAAACCAGCAGTTTTCCTCCAGGGCTAGAGTCCTATGACAGCCTCAGTTGTGGTATAATCTCCATCAAAGGTTTTTTTAAAATGAAGGAAGGTGATGACAGCTTTAGAGTGCAATTTTTTTATTTTCCTCAGTGATACTGTTTTTAGTCATGTTCCCTCTATTTTCTTTCAATTTAATGCTTGTTTGTGCGAGTTGATAGGTTAGACCTGTTCTGTTATAGACATCGTTGCCCACTCTAGCTCATCTTCCCCTCTACAGACCCTCTTAATTTTTTTGACAAACTAAAGGGAGGGCTTGATAAATCAAAGACTCAGATTTAATCTTTTTGGAGACTGACTGGAGCCAGATCACCTCATGCTTTCTGTTTATAGTTCTTTATCTCCAGTTCTGGGTATGCAGATTGGAGAAAGCAAAAGTGACCCCTACTTCTCCCCCTGAAGTTATACCATTCTCTCTTTCTTGCCTTTTACTTCAACATTTCGGATGTGGAGCCCTTATTAGTGCTTAGGACATGTAGGAATCATCTTCACGTGGTACAGAGTGGAATAGAATTTTGGATTTGGACATGAATTGAACTGTAATCTTCATGACATAACATTCACAGCCTGAATGAAGGAGTGAGATCTTTTCCAGATCCACTGCTTGGTTACCCTGTTGCTTGTATTATGTGAAGGAGCAGCTTTTAGGTTTAACTAATAGAAGACACCCTTTTTAGAAAGACATTTATGTACCTCAGAAGAGGCCCAGAGCTACGTGGCAGTTGTGCAGCACTAGATAGGCAACTGAGCACATTGCTCCATTCTCCTGACCATGTGAGCAAGAAAGGCAAGGAACAGAGGCTACTTTTTTTTTTTTTTTTTTGTCCTCATATTCATCCCCCGTGCTTTGATTAAGTAAAAAAAGGCAATGACACAACAAACGACAACGTGCCACCAAACCTCAGTAGATCATCCCCTCTAATCTACTGATTGTACTTTCTCGTACGGGAGTCATTGATCAAAAGTTATCACTTTCAATCGTAGCCAAAGCAGCACCTCCAGAGAACGAGGGGGAGATCTTAATCATTGGACTTTAAATTATTATTATTATTATTTTTTTTTTTTAAAGTATACGAAGTTTGTATGACACAAAAAAAAAAAAAAATATGTTATTGATACACATTTTCCCAATATAACCAAAAATTATCTTTTCTAGACAAGGGGCCCCATTGTTCCAATGTACAGATTCGATTTACAGCTGTCTGCCAATCCAACACCCGAGGAGGCAGAGGATCAATCCATTTACGACAAATTTCTCGCCTAGCTAGAAGAATTAATATGAACAGCAAATGCTCTTGCTGAACTGACAGTTTCTGATAATTTGTATCCTGGTCCCACACCCCAAACACCACCAATGCTGGATTTACAACTAAGTTTACATTAAAAATTACTTTAAAAATACTCTCTATGTCCCCCCAATAATTCAACAACTTAGTGCAATGCCAAAACATATGAATATCATCCGCCTTATCATCCCCGCACCTTGGACAATTTTTCTGAGATTTCCCAATAGCTGTTAATTTGGCCGGAGTCCAGTAAACCCTATGGAGTGTGAACAAATGATTTTTCTTCAGCCCTGCAGGACTAGTAGTAAGCCACAGTATTGAACAAGACTTTTGCCACAGTGTTTTAACATCTAAAGTTGGGAAAGTTGCTCCCCACTTCGACAAGGGGAGGGAAGCGCTATCATCTGATGATTCTAACAGAGCGTGGTACCACAATGCAACCTCTTTGTTGATAGCTCCCTGATTTAGCTTCCCTTCCCATATACTCCTCCCTATTTCCCCAATTCGATGAGACTTTACCCAACTAGATATTTGAAGATACTTAAATCTAGAAACTGTTCTGCCAGTACCTTCCTGGAATGCGCCCCAGCTTAACACTTCGTCTCCTTCCATCAATTGGCCCCATCTTTCCACCCCACTTGTTCTCAAAGGAGTTGATAGTTTGTCTATGAGGCATTCCGGAGTGCCAGGCGAATCCCAAATGGGAGCTGAGCTACAAAAATAAGGTATCTCTAACGCCCTCCGAAAATGCATCCAAACTTTACATGCATGTCTGGGGAGTTTCAAGCGAACTTTCTTGAAGTAACTGGGGTGTCCAAATTTATATAAAAAGTGATCTGCTCCTTTTTCAAGGTGAGCCGTTAATGCTCCCCAGACTGAATCGTGCTCAGTCCTTTTATTCAATAAAACTCTAATATTTTTTAGGTGAAAAGCCAAATAGTACTTAAAAAGGTCTGGAGACGCAATACCTCCCCATTCCCTTTTTCTACTCAACTTCTTCCAAGCAATCCTAACTCCCTTGGAAGCCCATACAAATGAGGATAACTCCCCTTGTAATTTTTTAAACCAACTCTTCTCAAACTCTAATGGGATAGTGTTGAACAAAAAAGTAAATTTTGGAAGGATACACATCTTCAAAATATTAGATCTCCCAATTATCGTAAGAGGAAGAGCAACCCACGCTTTTAACAGTTTTTTGGTTTCCCTATATACTATATCAAAGTTCAATTTAGCTACCTAGTTAAAAGCAGCTGTTAACCGAATACCCAAATATCTGATCTCTTGTTTAACTAAAGGGGAAGCATACATCAAATTCCAACACATTATTTCTGTCTTTTCTGCATTTATGCTGTACCCAGAAAGTCTTCCAAATTGTTCCATCAAAGCAGTGACCTTAGGTAGAGTCGAGCTAACATCACTCGTATATATCATCAAATCATCTGCGTATAAAGCCAGTTTTTTTTCCCATCCCCCAGTTCTAAATGGGATAATCTCTTTAGAAGACCGGAGTAAAGTTGCCAAGGGTTCAATGTATAAATTAAAAAGCAAAGGAGATAGGGGGCATCCCTGTCTCGTACCTCGCCAAATCCTAAATTCTTGTGTTAAATGGCCATTTACCAGAATTCTCGCTAGAGTACATCTATACAGTTCTCCTATTGCCCTGATAAAAGGGATTCCCAAGCCCGCTTTTTCCAGAACCACCTTTAGAAACAACCAATTAACACGGTCAAAGGCCTTGGCCGCATCAAAAGACAAGATCGCCAGAGGCGCCTTCTCGTGAACCGCCAAATCAATTGCAGCAAATAACTCGTGAGTTATCTCGTGAAGCTGCCTCCCCTTCATAAAGCCCTTTTGGTCCGAATGGATTAGATTGCCAGCAACTCTCCCCAGTCTCTTGGCTAAAAGTCCTGAATAAAGTTTATAGTCTACGTTCAGCAAAGAGATGGGCCTATAGGAGGAACATGACGTGGAATCCTTACCCGGCTTTAGCAATAAGCAAATTGTCGCCTCTCTCCAGGAATTGGGAATTTGGGTCCCTTCTATCAACATAGAGTTGAATAACTCTAATAAAAAAGGGATAAGTTCCTCCCCCAAAGCCCTATATAATTCGTTAGGGAGACTATCTGGCCCCGCTGCCTTACCTTTTTTTAATGCCTTTAGACCTTCCGCCAACTCAGCCTCATTTAACTTATCATTCAGTAGGAGCCTCTTCGACTCCTCTAAAACTGGAAGATCTACATTATCTAAGAATTCTCTTACCGGCTCTTCTAAGTTAACCGAACTTTCTGAATATATCTCCTGAAAGAAAGATACGAATGCCCCCTCAATCTCCTCTTGCTCCGTACAGACCTGATTCGCAGGCTCTAATTTGACTGATAAAATGTGCCTTTTGGAAAAGTCTGACTTAACCTTCCACGCTAACAGTTTACTGCAGCCTTCTCCATAATCAAAATGAGCATATTGACTACTTTCCCATTTTAACCTGCAGCGGTTTTCCAAAAAAGCATCTAGATTAGACCGGACCTTTTCCTCTTGACAAGACAGCTCCATTACTAAATCCGTTTTCCCTTCTAACTGCGCATTATACCTTGCAACCTGCAAGGTTTTCAATGACAACTCCATGTTTCCCAACTTTTCCCTCTCTTCACGATACTTATAAGCTGCAAGGTTAACTAGCCTCCCTCTTATAAAAGCCTTGAACGCATCCCAAACACACCCCAAACTTGCTGTTCCTTGATTCAACTGAAAAAATTCTCTAGTATCTTTTTTTAACACTTCTACTAATGCGTCGTCTAAAAATAGAGCACGATTGATTGTGCTCCTAATTGTCCTGTTACTCACCCTAATATCTAAATGTAGTATTACTGCAGAATGGTCTGACAAGTGTGCTGTGTTGTGAGCTACCCTTCTTACCACCGGGCATAAACTTTTATGAATTAAAAAAAAATCTATTCTAGATCTATGCCCATATTTTTTATTGTGGAATGTATATCTATCTCCTTCACCCCTTCTCCAGTGCCAGACATCTACCAAGCCTAATTCCTGCATTGCTTGCTTCACTACTGCCCTTGTTTTAGGTGAATTAACCGTACCCCTAGGGGTTGACTTATCCTGTACAGGGTCTAGCAGTATATTAAAATCCCCACCCAACACCACTGGGTACCTAGCTGAGAGTAGAATATTAAATAAGTCTTGAAATGGCGATGGGCCGTCAATATTCGGCCCGTAGTAACCCGACACTGTAATCCAATGACCACCTACACACAGCTCTACCACTACCCACCTCCCTCTAGGATCAGCATGTACTATTCCTACCCTGCACCTCATGGATTTCTTAATCAAAACTGCCACACCTTTTATTGTACTAGTTTGAGAAGAGCATACGCTAAACGCAACCCAATTCAGCTGTTTAAGCCAGGTCTCCCATTCAGTTTGGTGAAGATGGGTTTCCTGCAATATAATAATCTCCTCTTCAACCAAACGTAAGTACTCAAAGATCTTCCTCCTCCTACCAGACACCCTTAACCCATTCACATTCCATGAGATAAATCTCAACTTTTCAATACCCTGCATGCTCATTCAAAGCGAGAAGGAAACAAAGGGAGAACAGCAACCCCCCCGACCTATATTAGCAACATATGAGGACTTTCTTATTTTATCCCTTTCAACCCACCATACCCAAAACACACCCAGACTCCCCGTGTCACCCACCCCTACACCCACCACCACCAACGTGCCCCCCAAACCCCATTCCCCCCCCAGAGGAACCCTCCCTTTTTCTACTGGGATAACCATCCTGTTATCCTATATTCGAACCCCACGCCGGACGGGGGCTTCCCACTAGATCTTATTGAGACGCCTTAATCTGCTCTATAAATATACTGACCTCCCCAGGATCTCTCATATTGTACATTTTATTCTTCCACATTATGCGGAGAGCTGCCGGGAACCTTAGTTGGACCGTCGCCCCTAGCTCACGGAGCTCACGCATAAAACTTCCCAGCTCCCACTGCCTATCTAACGTTGCCTTAGACACATCAGATCTTATCCTAAGAGACCATTCCCCTTTGGGAAAAGCCCCAACCTTGAGAGCTTCGGACAAGATTCTTTCCTTAATAGAGTATGTGTTGAAATTTATCAAAATCCTCCTGGGGTTTTTCCTTCCTGGAATTTTCTTGAAAGGATCACGATGGACTCTCTGAATGTCATCCTCCAGATTGACCCCTACCATACTGGGGAGGACATCCCTAATCAGCGAAATCACATAGCTCTTAATATTTTCCCCTTCCAACCCCTCTGGAACTCCCAAGAGCCTTATATTGTTTCTCCTCATATTATTTTCCAACATTTCCAATCTGTCCTGCAACATCTTTTCTCCCCGTTTCAATTGTGAAATGTCCTTAGCTTGAGCTAACACTCGTTCCTCGTGGGCCTCCACCACAGCCTCTAGTTTCCCCAGCCGGTCTGATAGCAGGTTGATTTTACTTTCCAAGACCTCACAGGCTTCCCGAATCCTAGTTTGATTAGTTTCTGAAATTTCGAATTTCCCTCTAATTTCTTTGGTGAGAGAAATTAGCAGAGCCTGTACATCCAAGTCATGCGTTATTGATCCACTGGAAAAATTACCATCAACTTCCGGCAAGGGTAGTATCTTTAAAGGGCCCTCTCTCACTGTAGCTGGTTCCATATCTAACAATTCTTGTGCTGGGCCGACAACTGAACCACCTTCAACTAGCTTAGAAGCCTCTAGCTTGTCTAAGGCCGGTTTAACGTTTGCCATATCCTGTGGTGGGGGAATTGTGGTCTGGAAGTACCTTGTGATCAACGAATCACTCCTCCCCTGGATCTCAATTTGACTCTCTTCCCGGAGGGGTAAAGGATGATCCACTAATAGTGTTGTGTGGGGTGGCCCTTCACCATAGATTTTAGGATCTAAGTCCGTTATACCTGTTGTTATAGTTCCAGAAACCTGAGTCCGAAGATTAGCACTTGTACCACGGGTACCGGGCTTACTTTTCCTGGCCACAATCACATCGTTGACTTCTGCCCGGGCACCCCTGGGGCGTCGCTTGATTAATGACATGCACTGCGGGGTTCCAACACTCTCACACTCCTTTCTTGCCCCCGTCCCACTTAAGTTGGATCTGGTGTGGCTCCCCGGGGACTCCGGGAGGCTCCCACGGAGAGAGCAGCGGGAGGTATAAGATCTCCCACGTCGCACACCCTTTACCGCTTCTGCCCAAATACTGGAGTTTAGAGCCCGCTTCCAAGGCACCCCGCCACCCCTCTCCGTAGATAATGACCCCCCCTTCTTGTTCGCCGTTTTTCCTCCCTAGTTTTCCCGACAAAAGTCGGAAAAAGGAAAACACAGTAGAGAGGAGGAATGAAATTAACAAGGCACAATAACCAAAAGTATTCTTCTTGCCCCTTTTTTCTCTTTTTAACGCCTAGAAATCCAGGGGAAAAACAGCGCAAGAAGTGGAGGGCCAAGTACCCCCACCCGACAGGGAACCTATCTAAGCGATGTCCCACCTCCTTTCTCAAGACCCTTAAACCTGAGGAGCTCTCAATTGAAACAACAATTTACACTCTCAGTCCTTCCAGGAAACGGCAAAGCACCATGAATACAAAAGCGTTTTGAGTTTTGGCGTCCCTCTGAGTCTCACTACCCTTCTGTATAAAGCAACAAGTTTTGCACAGAATTTGTCATTATAAAATGACAAGCGCTGAAACGTAGCAATCCCTAGCGAATACGCAGCTGTAAAACTCAATATTTAGGCTTGGAGTTCCTCTAATACAAACTTCTAGTAGAAGGCTCTTGCATCTGGTTATTGTTGCAATAGGCAGCACTTTCACAGATATAAATGTTTTCTTTAAGCTCCCCAATACTCCTGGGAGGGCAGCAACGATAATGATAACAGTCTCTGCCTGCTGGAGACAAGCTTATAGTCAAGCAAAAATCATAGGACTAGTCACCCAGGCACCCCCCCACTCCACCAGAAAAACCCTGTCACCGTCTTTGCTGCTCCTTGCTCCGTTAGCGCAGCTCCAGGGGCTTCCCTCAAAAAACGCTGAAACGGGAGATCCAAAGCTCACGCTCCCGGGCTCCCAATCCGTTGCACGAAGGCGAGAGGAGAGAATCCTCACCCTCGCCTCCCTGTCGATCAAGCCGTCGCCCGGGTGGGGGCCGGGGGCACAAACACACGCGGATCCGGCAGTGAAAGCTACCGCAGCTTTCCCGAGTCTCACGCGCCCAGACTCCCAAACCGGAGCGCGAAGGCGAGATGAGGAAACTCCTCACCCTCGCCCCTTTATCCTTCAGGCCGTCGTCCGGGGGGGGGGCCAGGGGGGACAAACAAACGTGGATCCGACGGGAAGAAACCTCGGCTGCTTTCCCGAGCAGAGACCGAGGGAAGGTCTGCTCACAATGCAAGACGCGCGGTTTCGGCGTCACATCCGTCCGACGGGAGTTCACGGCAGCTCGTTAGCTGACCGTCATGTTCCTCAACTTCGGGCACCTGCGTTTTTGGTCCTGGGCTCAGCAGCCATCTCAAGGAACAGAGGCTACTTTGTACCATCTATACACAGAAAATCAATGGCCATTATCACTGCTTTACATAAATATGGCAATACTGCCCACGCGTGTGACTTCCCTGATTCCTTTGAATGAAGTATATACTGAAGATAAATATAGGGGCAAGTAATCTTTCCTTCTTCAAAAAAGCTGTCTTAAGTAGGGAATTAAACACACATAGGCAACCTTAGGGAAACATGAATAGAACATGTATAATCCTCAGGTTTTGTCTCAGCTAGCTCTTGAGGCAATATCTGCAGTCAGGCACATAAATATTAGAGAAATAACTGAGCACCTTTTCCCTCCATGTGTGTCACTCTCCACATCCGAGCACCACCCTCTGTCACATTCATTTGTGAAAAAAACACAACATACACCCACAAGTGATGCCCACCTCAATCATGGGGTTGATGGGTCACACAGAATATAATGAAGCCAGAATGAGAAATAGAGAGAGATCGCATTCTGGATCCATTGTCCATTGATCTTCAAAGGGATACCAGACAAACATGAATACATGCGTGTTACAGTTATGCAGTCTCTGTACGGTTCATATATTATAGGTGCAGCTTCTCCACACAGCCTATGATTCCTTGGACTGCGGTAATTCGATATCCAAACAACCTATTATTCTATTGGCATTGCCATACACTTATCTAGAGGGGAGATTAACTCTGTTTTATTTAGTTGTGAATGCATTTAATGTCAAAATGTAAATAACTTTTAATGGACTTCCATGGTAAGAATGCTATTTAAGGAAATATTTATAAACCTAAAAATTACTTTGATTGAAGGGTCTTATCCAAACGCAGAGGAAATATCAAACAGAATATGAAAATGATCAAAGTTCTTTCCAAACAAAGTTTGCCAAAGGAACTAAGGGGCATATTTAAGAAAAGTGGTGCTGCACATAGTGCAGTGCCACTTTTCTTGTGCCCTTGCGCCCCTTACCACCCCCCTAAAGCCACCATGTGTGGGCCATATTTAAAATACAGTGCACCATGGCAATAGTTAGAGGAGTAGCATCAGACTTTTTTACGCTAGTCTGATGCGGTACAGGATTAGTGTCAAAAATGTTGACGCTAATGCTGCAAAGCACCAAGAGGCTCATTGTAACCAATGGAAGCCTCCTTTTAATGCATGGTCAGAGAAGGTATTACAGGTGCCGAAAAAATGGATGCAAAGAAATCGCTTATATTTCTTTGTGCTATATTTTGGCCCCTGTAATGGGGGAAAGCCCCATTGCCTATATTATGCCTGGCGTAGGCATAATGTAGCTCAAAGGGTTACAAACTTTCTAAATATGCCCCTTAATTTAACCCTTACATATGTGTGTACCACCACTGAATCACCAAAGATGAATAAAAGCCAGTGTTACTCCATGTAGAAACACAACTTGTTCTAGATCCCAAAAGTTAACCTGGGCATCAAAATAAGACCTTCATTGATGTTCTGTTCAGTCACTAGATGTGGTGAGGCATGCCTGGGCTGGATTGAGACATTTGGAGACTGGTGAGAGAGGACCCAAACTGACAGGATGAAGTACAACCTGATTAAAAGAGATGTATCTTCGGCCCACTCTCCCATGCTATGCATCTCCACCTCTGCCTTCTCCAAATCATATTCCCTATCCATCAACATTAGACACTATTTTGAACAAGCTTCTCAACTCCACTCTTGCTGTAGGATTAGGGGAGTTGGAGAGTATGTGGTCTGGCAACTTTGAACTCAGTGCTCTAGGAGGGTGGAGATCAATGGGGGTAATAGCTACTGTGCTTATCAGGGAAGCCTAAACAGTTTGCAGTGGGACCACAGGGGAAGACCACAGACACACTTCTTATTTTAACCCTTTTAGAAGTGATACAGTGAGGAAAACCCTTTCACCATTTGGGATGTAGAACATAAGGAGCATTGATTAACCCAGGGTTTCTCCTTTAAGGGCCTGTATGTTACTATTCATTGCTCCTGGACACAGTCTTTACTTCATTCACAATGGTCATTTGTATGTAGTACGTGTCCATTCGTTACTCTTCTGTCACTCTTAGGTGGACCATCTAGAGCATTACTCATGACTGCCACTAACCACTGACTTCCTTTTCCACTTAATTCCCTTTGTGGGTACCTAATACTTTAATTAGTTCCCATTTCTTCACCAAGGACACGACTCTTTAAAATTTATGAGGATCTCAGTGTTTACAAACTAGATGGAACAATCAGTATTTTAAAATGTACACTAAGGCCCTCATTACAACCTCAATGGTTTTTTCAAAAGACCGCCGAGGCTGCGGGAGCCAGAATACCGGCAGTGCTGGCGGTATTTCTGGTTCCCTATTATGACTTTTTTCGCAGGGCCAGCATACGGTAACAGTGTTACTGTCCGCTGGCCCAGCGGAAAAGTCACATCAACATTGTTGCCGGCTCGTAATAGAAATGCGGGCAGTGAAATGCACAACGGGGCTATGCCTGGGGGCCCCTGCACTGCTCATGCCAAGCCCCCCTTACCACCAGCCTTTCCATGGCAGTGTTTACCACCGTGGCCAGGCTGGCAGTCGGGGACTCATAATCCCCAGGGCAGCGGTTCTTGCACCGCTGCCCTGGGGCTTATGACCGCCATTTGAAAGCCTGGCGGTATAGTGGAGGGGCCGGTGGTATGGCCGTGGCTATAGCGCCATGGTCATAATAGCTGGCAGAACACCGCCAGCCTTTTGGCGGTGTTACCGCCAGCTTCCCGCCGGCCGCCAGGGTCATAATGAGGCCCTAAGTCACAAAAATGCCCACAATTTAAACTTAATGAAACATGTAGAGGTGTCTGCCTAAAGTCTAAAATCAAAGGAATCCATTGCTCTCTATTCTCACCTGACTTGTTCTTGTACATAGGTACAATGTGAGGAACTGAATGGAGTTGTGGGATTAATGTGTGATGTGGAGTTTTACTCTGCAACAACAACAGTGAAACCTGCATGCCATTTTAGAGATGTTATGTTTCTCTGTTAGGAGTTTGGGGATGTCATCTTATGAGGACTCTGGGCCCCGCAGGACCATTTCCTACCCGGCCCATTGCCCGGAGACTGGAAACACTCCCTTCCCTGAGGACAAAGTATGGGGAGGAGCAGGGCTTTCTCCATCAGGAGCACAAAAGGACACATAGGTGGATACAAGCTCCTTCAGAAGTTGAAATCCAATGCTCATGAGATAAAACTTTCAGTTATGGATAGCATAGTCATTTACTTATGTTAGCGTGCTATTTGTGCTTGTGGCGGGCACTCTATCCAGGTTGTACTGGTGCTGAGGTTATCTGGAACTAAAGAGACTTAAAGAGACTCAAAACTTAGTTTATGCATGTTTCTATATAGAGGTAAATTTTGTGAGGCATGATCACCATTGGCCAGTGGAGAAGTGCAATTTAAACTCCATCCTTTACACGTCATAATTGTGCAATTACACATTATGTTTCCTGTGTGCCTTAAATAATATTGTGTGTGAACACATAAATGCAATAATGAAATGTAACCACTGAAAGCCTGAAGCTTTATAAACGTGTTCACTAATGTTCAATGGAAAAGGCTCACATGTATTCATTATTCACATGTTATATTTACACTGCATAGGTAAACATGCCTTCTTTTCTCATGTTCTGCATTTATTTTGAAAGTTATACATGTGTATGTCTAATGATATATTCAAAATGTGCATTAAATGTTTAGTTACATTTAGCTTGACTTAAGGCCCTAATTTTAAAATGTATTTTGCTTGGCTAGTGTGTTCTTTCTTTTAAAGGTATGTGTCAAGGTTTCATTAGCTAGAGAAAAAGAGTATTGTTATATGTATTAGTTTTGTTGATAGTAAGGCCTGAGAAGAGAAATCTTGGCAAGCGACATGAAGACCTAATGAGCAACTGAAGTCTCCTATTCAACACATATCAGGAACGAGGGATGTTGAAAGTTGCAGGAACTGTCCAAAGTTCTGTGGGATGAGAAATTCAGGTAATGTTGCATATGCACACAACAGACAAGCTGGTGATTGGTTCCTTGTGAGGAGGGAAGAGATATGATTGATGTTCAAGGTTCTGTGTGATTTAATTAATGCTTATGCTGTTAGAAGTTAAGGCAGATTCCCTTATACTTTGGGGGATACAGACCTCTCTGCTTACTTTATTCTTGCAAGTGTGAAGCTTTAATGCTAAACACGTGTTCCCTTTGCTAGAAGACTGCTATGGTGTCTTCACTATGCTGACACCTCACATTTCGAAATTTCCCTACAACTTCATGCTCATACCTTACTTAGAAGTCTGATTACATGATTCATTCATATTAGGACAGAGTGCAGGAGTTTCTGTATGGAACACTTATTATTAATTCACAGTTTCTGTATTGCAGTGTCTGTTATTGCTTTTTATCTTAAACTATTAAGACTAAACCAAGAGCAATATTTTCGTTTGCCAGCTGTAGTCCTGTAACTTTTTAACATTTTCAGAATATATGCATATATATTGGATTAATTATTGATTTTAAATAAAACTACTTAACTTCAATCACTGATTCAATGTCCTCATTGTTGGCCAACCAAGCATCTCAAAATTTGAATTATTGTGAACTCCCTCGGCGTCTCAGTCAACTTAAAAAGATCATGCTCCCATGCGCTCTCAATAGTATCTCTGAAGGAATGCGCTGGCTGTGCAGGGTCAGTAACATGTCTGTGACTCTATTTTATAACTTACACTTCATTTAGGTTTACTCACAAATGAAGGCACAGAATGTAAACTAATTACTAGTGATTTTCGTCAACAATAACCTGCAGTCTGATGTTTTCATTACCTAACATACACATTTTTCTTTGGCAGATGTTATCTCTCCAGTGAGGATTGGGTAGTAAAAATTATGTTAATAACAGACTGAAAGAGGTGAATTCTAAAATGTTCTCCAGTTTACCCTAGTTAAAAGTCATCATGTGCTGCATTGTGTCAGGAAGTATGCATTGCACTTCTTCTGCCTGTGCGATGGAAGCATGCACTACCGCCACTGCCTGCGCAGTACTTGTTCTATCTGTGTGATGGAAGCATGCACTGCTGCTGCTCCCTGAGCAATACATTTTCTGCCTGTTTGATAGAAATATGTGCTGCTGCTCATGCAGTACCTGTTATCAGTGTACAAAAAGCTTCAACTCCTGGACGCATATTTGGTAGGAGCCTGCTCCGCCACTTTGTCATTTTTTTTTACACAGCTGTGGCACATTCCGTGCTCCATATTTACGAAGTGACTGCTGGCTTGCGTAATTTTTTTTGCTGCACCTCAACTGGCTGTGCCACATAATGTTAAACATAAGCAAGGTAGGTGTTCCTCCATAAAATCCAACACAGAATTGGTGCATTGATATTTACAAGCTTATGGTAAAGTGACGCATTATTGGCAAGCGACGCACAGAGTTCAAAATGCATCAAAATTCCTGTACATTGGTGACCTAGGCATAAGAAATTATACATTGCCACTGGTACATAACCAGAACATATCCAAAGCACTTTGGCAAGCTCAGCTCGTACTGCAGCTAGTAGCAGCAAGAAGACCACCACCTCTACCACCACCACATAGGCAGCGCAGGAGAAGTAGCGTGTTTACCACCTGAGGACTACCCTTATTGACCTCAGGGAGAAGGAGTTCATCACCTATTACAGGCTCAGGATGGAGTCCATCATCCAGCTCCTGAACCTGATTGCACCAGGGCTGCAGCCCACATCCCAGAGGTGCACCAAAACTCCTACACAGACCAAGCTGATGGCAGTACTCCACATGCTGGTGTCTTGCTCATTCCAGACAACTACAGCCAAAGTGGCAGGAATCAAACAACAATCCTTTTAGGTATTCCTACCCTCCTGGATCCTGGTCCTGGATACCATCATAAGCCTGAAACCCCAGTACATCACGTTCCCAAACACACAGCAGCAACAAATGGAAAACAAGCAAAGCTTCTATGCCCTTGCTGGATTCTCACATTGGACTGCACACATGTGCAATGTTTGCCTTCTGCTGCTAAATCCCACCTGTACCACAATAGGAAGCAGACATAATGTATCAATGTGAAGGAAATAGTGGACCATCTGAGGATGTTCATCAATTTGCTGGCAAAGTATCTGCGGAGTGTTCATGATGCCTTCATCTTGAAGCACTTCATCATCAATTAACGCTTCAAGAATGGAAGATGTGGGAATAGCCTACTGGTTGGTAAGTACATCTTAAGTACATGGCAGAGCTCATGTGAGTAAATTATATATGATAATATAGCCAACTTTGTGTTGGGTGACTGAGGCAATGCATATGTAGGAGGTGTAGGCCTTATACTTGCATCATACACCATGGCACATGTGCGATACAACCCTGCAAGTCACACATGTTAAGACCTGCTAAGCCACTGTGTGTGTCTTGAAATGATGGAAGAATTGTTAGCAAAGCAACACTATGAAAAATGCTCTGTTGCAACACTGTGTGGAACGAAGGGCCTCCACGTCTATTGTTTTGTGTCTTCATGTAACTCCCATGGTCAGGAGACATGCCATGTCTCCAATGCCAGTGAAATTGAGAAATGTTTCAAATCATTGCCCCTCTCTAGATCCTGTGTACCATGGAAAATTACATTAGTCTTCATATACACTCTTGTCATCCTAAGTGAGGTCCACAGACCTACTCTATCAGTCCTCCATGGGTTCAGACTGTGCAGCAAGGTAGACCCTCATCGCCAAAGTACACATCACAGTAAATTCAGCCACACATTCACCATTTTGCAAATTTTCCTGTCTTGGTGCTATGATGCCCATTGTGTGCCAGTGCAGCCTGCAAATCCTAGTACTCTGCTGTATGTCCAAAAATATGTCTTGCACTGCCCTCACTCAGTGCCATAGTGCAGTGTTGATAGTTTACCATTTGCACTGTACAGAGCAAGACTCCCACATAGCCCCTCCGTGTTCTGTCAACACAGTGGACACAGTGCACTGCCATGTGTAGACAATGATATCCTACAATGACATGCACTCACTAATTTATAAATGGCAGTAGCTACTAAACAACAGTGACTACTCCTGTCAAATCCAAATCTGTGTGAATGAATGGGACTACATCATCTGCACTGGGTAACTAGTGAAAATTCAGACATGTAGTAGGTCAGAAATGCCAAGAGTAATCCCAAAGCAACACAATAGAATAGTGTGAGAGAAGTGTCTCCTCAATGGTGAAATGACTCTCCATATCAGTAAAGATTCACCATGTTCATGGCATTGCCACTCACAAGTATAACAAATAGTAAGTGTATCACACAGGCCAATATACTTGTAAGTGTAGTACAGTGTCAGTCATACCAAAACTGGTAAAGCCGGATGTTGGACCTGGCCCTTTTTGCAGGATCATCTTCAAACTTTTTGCCTCCTGCCTCCTAATTTTTCTGACCAGTTTTTGTTGGCTTCAGCTCTGGGCACTTTATCACTGCTGACGAGTGGTAAATTGTATATGCTCTCTGTGTAACTTATATTGGTGATTAATTTATCCATGTTTAGCATATTTGATTTACTAGTAAACCCCTAGTAAAGTGCACTAGAGATGCCCAGGGCCTGTAAATCCAATTCGACTAATGGGCCTGCAGCACTGATTGTGCCACCCACAGGAGTAACTCTGAAAGCATGGCTCAGACCTGCCACTGCAATGTCGGTGTGTGCAGTTTTTTAACTGCTAATTCGACTTGGCAAGTGTACCCACTTACCAGGCCTAAACCTTCCCTTTTAACCCCTTCGCTGCCAGGCCTTTTCCCCCTCCTGTGCCAGGCCTTTTTTTGCCTATTCGGGGCAGTTCGCGCTTAGGCCCTCATAACTTTTTGTCCACATAAGCTAACCAAGCCAAATTTGCGTCCTTTTTTTCCAACATCCTAGGGATTCTAAAGGTACCCAGACTTTGTGGGTTCCCCTGAAGGAGGCCAAGAAATTGGCCAAAATACAGTGAAATTTTCGTTTTTTTCAAAAAAATTGGAAAAAGTGGCTGCAGAAGGAGGCTTGTGGTTTTTCCCCTGAAAATGGCATCAACAAAGGGTTTGTGGTGCTAAACTCAGCAGCTTCCCAGCTTTCAGGAACAGGCAGACTTGAATCAGAAAACCCAATTTTTCAACACAATTGTGGCATTTTACTGGGGCATACCCCATTTGTGCAATTTTTTGTGCTTTCAGCCTCCTTCCAGTCAGTGACAGGAATGGTCATGAAACCAATGCTGGATCCCAGAAACCTAAACATTTCTGAAAAGTAGACAAAATTCTGAATTCAGCAAGGGGTCATTTGTGTAGATCCTACAAGGGTTTCCTACAGAAAATAACAGCTGAAAAAGAAAAATATTGAAATTGAGGTGAAAAAAACATAAATTTTTCTCTACGTTTTACTCTGTAACTTTTCCCTGCAATGTCAGATTATCGAAAGCAATATACCGTTACGTCTGCTGGACTCCTCTGGTTGCGGGGATATATAGGGTTTGTAGGTTCATCAAGAACCCGAGGAACCCAGAGCCAATAAATGAGCTGCACCCTGCAGTGCGTTTTCATTCTATACCGGGTATACAGCAATTCATTTGCTGAAATATAAGGAGTAAAAAATTGCTATCAAGAAAACCTTTGCATTTCCAAAAAGGGCACAAGATAAGGTGTTGAGGAGCAGTGGTTATTTGCACATCTCTGAATTCCGGGGTGACCATAGTAGCACGTGAATTACAGGGAATTTCTCAAATAGATGTCTTTTTTACACACACTCCTATATTTGGAAGGAAAAAATGTAGAGAAAGACAAGGGGCAATAGTACTTGTTTTGCTAATCTATGTTCCCCCAAGTCTCCCGATAAAAATGGTACCTCACTTGTGTGGGTAGGCCTAGCGCCCGCGACAGGATATGCCCCAAAACACAACGTGGACACATCACAGAAAACAGAGCTGTTTTTAGCAAAGTGACTACCTGTAGATTTTGGCCTCTAGCTCAGCCGCCACCTAGGGAAACCTACCAAACCTGTGCATTTCTGAAAACTAGAGACCTAGGGGAATCCAAGGAGGGGTGACTTGTGTAGCTCGGACCAGGTTCTGTTACCCAGAATCCTTTGCAAACCTCAAAATTTAGCTAAAAAAACACATGTTCCACTCATTTCTGTGGCAGAAAGTTCTGGAATCTGAGAGGAGCCACAAATTTCCTTCCACCCAGCGTTCCCCCACGTCTCCCGATAAAAACGATACCTCACTTGTGTGGGTAGGCCTAGCGCCCGCGACAGGATATGCCCCAAAACACAACGTGGACATATCACAGAAAACAGAGCTGTTTTTAGCAAAGTGACTACCTGTAGATTTTGGCCTCTAGCTCAGCCGCCACCTAGGGAAACCTACCAAACCTGTACATTTCTGAAAACTAGAGACCTAGGGGAATCCAAGGAGGGGTGACTGGCGGGGCTCGGACCTGGTTCTGTTACCCAGAATCCTTTGCAAACCTAAAAAATTGGCTAAAAAAACACATGTTCCTCACATTTCTGTGGCAGAAAGTTCTGGAATCTGAGAGGAGCCACAAATTTCCTTCCACCCAGCGTTCCCCCACGTCTCCCGATAAAAATGATACCTCACTTGCGTGGGTAGGCCTAGCGCCCGCGACAGGATATGCCCCAAAACACAACGTGGACATATCACAGAAAACAGAGCTGTTTTTAGCAAAGTGACTACCTGTAGATTTTGGCCTCTAGCTCAGCCGCCACCTAGGGAAACCTACCAAACCTGTACATTTCTGAAAACTAGAGACCATGGGGAATCCAAGGTGGGGTGACTGGCGGGGCTCGGACCTGGTTCTGTTACCCAGAATCCTTTGCAAACCTAAAAAATTGGCTAAAAAAACACATGTTCCTCACATTTCTGTTGCAGAAAGTTCTGGAATCTGAGAGGAGCCACAAATTTCCTTCCACCCAGCGTTCCCCCACGTCTCCCGATAAAAATGATACCTCACTTGCGTGGGTAGGCCTAGCGCCCGCGACAAGATATGCCCCAAAACACAACGTGGACATATCACAGAAAACAGAGCTGTTTTTAGCAAAGTGACTACCTGTAGATTTTGGCCTCTAGCTCAGCCGCCACCTAGGGAAACCTACCAAACCTGTACATTTCTGAAAACTAGAGACCTAGGGGAATCCAAGGAGGGGTGACTGGCGGGGCTCGGACCTGGTTCTGTTACCCAGAATCCTTTGCAAACCTAAAAAATTGGCTAAAAAAACACATGTTCCTCACATTTCTGTGGCAGAAAGTTCTGGAATCTGAGAGGAGCCACAAATTTCCTTCCACCCAGCGTTCCCCCACGTCTCCCGATAAAAATGATACCTCACTTGCGTGGGTAGGCCTAGCGCCCGCGACAGGATATGCCCCAAAACACAACGTGGACATATCACAGAAAACAGAGCTGTTTTTAGCAAAGTGACTACCTGTAGATTTTGGCCTCTAGCTCAGCCGCCACCTAGGGAAACCTACCAAACCTGTACATTTCTGAAAACTAGAGACCTAGGGGAATCCAAGGAGGGGTGACTGGCGGGGCTCGGACCTGGTTCTGTTACCCAGAATCCTTTGCAAACCTAAAACATTGGCTAAAAAAACACATGTTCCTCACATTTCTGTGGCAGAAAGTTCTGGAATCTGAGAGGAGCCACAAATTTCCTTCCACCCAGCGTTCCCCCACGTCTCCCGATAAAAATGATACCTCACTTGCGTGGGTAGGCCTAGCGCCCGCGACAGGATATGCCCCAAAACACAACGTGGACATATCACAGAAAACAGAGCTGTTTTTAGCAAAGTGACTACCTGTAGATTTTGGCCTCTAGCTCAGCCGCCACCTAGGGAAACCTACCAAACCTGTACATTTCTGAAAACTAGAGACCTAGGGGAATCCAAGGAGGGGTGACTGGCGGGGCTCGGACCTGGTTCTGTTACCCAGAATCCTTTGCAAACCTAAAAAATTGGCTAAAAAAACACATGTTCCTCACATTTCTGTGGCAGAAAGTTCTGGAATCTGAGAGGAGCCACAAATTTCCTTCCACCCAGCGTTCCCCCACGTCTCCCGATAAAAATGATACCTCACTTGCGTGGGTAGGCCTAGCGCCCGCGACAGGAAACGCCCCAAAGCGCAACGTGGACACAACCAAAATTTTTGAAGAAAACAGTGCCTACCTGTGGATTTTGGCCTGTAGCTCAGCCGGCACCTAGGGAAACCTACCAAACCTGTGCATTTCTGAAAACTAGAGACCTAGGGGAATCCAAGGAGGGGTGACTTGCGGGGCTCGGACCAGGTTTTGTTACCCAGAATCCTTTGCAAACCTCAAAATTTGGCCAAAAAAACACTTTTTCCTCTCATTTCTGTGGCAGAAAGTTCTGGAATCTGAGAGGAGCCACAAATTTCCTTCCACCCACCATTCCCCCAAGTCTCCCTATAAAAATGATACCTCACTTGTGTGGGTGGGCCAGGTGCCTGCAACAGAATAAGGCCCAAAACCTGAAGAGATAGAAGGGAGAGGTATTTTTGCAATATATCATTTTGATGTGTGCACATACGTCCGTGATGTGCCAAACACTAAAATAGTGAAAAGAAACACACTTAGGTTATGTGAAGAAGACCCCTCACCCACCAACCAAGTTGGTGGCATGCTTCATCATCGGGGTCCCACCCGAGGCACCTAGCGTGTCACAGGTGTGCTGCGACGCCTGATTACAGCGGAGCAGGTTTTGTCATTTTTTACAACACATACTGGTTGGATTTGGCACGAGGGTGAGTGATGGTTCAGTGGATCAAATTTTATTAACAAGAGATTTCACAAAAATGAAATGCACTGCTAATAACTGAAAGGCAAAAAAGGGAACCAATGACTCACAGCTCGTGAGCTGTAAAGCCGCGACAAGGCACCAACCGCTTTACAGTCCATTCACACACCTTTCATACATGACACGCACAAGACCATTCACACCGCCAGCCACGGGCCCAGCACATTACAACACTCACATCGACAGACCGCGCCACTCAAGGGCCCATCACTTACATACGCCCACATGCCTGATACAAGAATCACACCAGCTGATGGGAGTGTGGACTGCCGTTTGGCTGGCACCGCCAGCCAAGCGCCACCCCACGCACACCGCCAGCCAAGCGCCACCCCACGCACACCGCCAGCCAAGCGCCACCCCACGCACACCGCAATCACTTTTTTTAATTTATAAACAACAAATAAACTACTAATTATAAAATAGGCACTAAACTACAAACACAAAACCTCAAACTAAATACACGACAGATGCCAACCGTGAAACATATGAAAATATAAAACAGACAGCTTACGCTCACGGTATTTCCCAAAAGTTTTTCCTTGTGTGGTAACTTCTAAAACAGCTGGGCACACACAGCCCAGGCTTTGAAGGGCATTCGGGGCAGTACATCCGGCTCTCCCTCCGGATTGATCTCCGGGCACATACTCTACATTTCTTTGTGGGCATGTCTTTTTTGGGAGTGGGAGGAATGTGATCTGGAAAGTGCCGATCTTTCAATCTAGCCACATCCTCCACCACTTCTACTCTAGGAACTCTTGCCGGTTCCACCACAATAAGGCTTTCTATCACCGACTCCTGAAATTTAACAAAAGTCATCCTTGACTCAGGTGAACAATCCTTGTATACAATAAAGGCATTAAAAGTTGCCAAATGAAATAAATGTAGGGCCAACTTTTTATACCACACATACGACTTACGAAGAGCAGTGTAAGGTTCCAACCTCTGATCTACTCTATCAACACCACCCATGTGCCTATTGTAGTCCAAAATGCACGCAGGTTTGCGCACTTCCGCAACCTGACCCCAAACAGCCACAGGGGAAGTACTCTCATCGTGGATGGTCGATAGCATGTACACATCCCTCCTGTCTGAAAATTTCATAGCTAACAGCTCATTATTCCGCAAGGCACTGCACTGTCCCCTCTCAAGTTTTTTACAGACAAGCTCCCTTGGATAGCCTTTGCGGTTAGAACGGATTGTGCCACAAGCAACAGTGTCCACCCTAAACAACTCCTTGAACAACTGCACTCCAGTGTAGAAATTATCTACGTACAAATGGTGACCTTTGTTAAACAGCCGTCTAGCAAGTTCCCACACAATTTTTCCGCTAACTCCAAAAGTGGCCGGACAACCAGGAGGGTCAATACTGGAATCCCTACCAGTGTAGACCCGGAAATTATAAACATATCCTGTACTGCTTTCTGACAGCAGATACAATTTAATCCCATACCGTGCCCTCTTACTAGGGATGTACTGCTTAAAAACTAAACGCCCCTTGAAAAGGACCAAAGACTCGTCCACACTTATCTCTTTGCCTGGAACATAGACCTCTGAAAACCGATCCACAAAATGATCAAGGACAGGCCTAATCTTAAAAAGGCGGTCACAATCAGGGTGATCTCGTGGCAAGGCTAAAGCATTGTCTACAAAATGCAGCATACGAAGAAGAAGCAAATACCGATTACGTGTCATAGTTGCAGGAAATATAGCAGTTGCCATCAAGGGACTAGTAGACCAATAAGAAGCCAGTGACGGCTTCCTGATCAACCCCATCAAAAAAGTCAAACCTAAAAACCTTTTCATCTCTTCCAGATATGTGGGAACCCAATGAGTAGCTCTAGACTGAGGCTTAAGTCTGGCAGCGTTGTCCCGCAAATATTGCTCTGCATACACATTTGTCTGCTCCACAATCTCTTCCAAAAATACATCGTCCATAAACAAGTGAAAGAATTGGACAGGCAGAAAGTTTTCCGTATTAACTCTACACCCTGGGAGACCAGTAAATGCAGGTAACTGTGGCTGCTCCATGTTTGGGGCAATCCAGGTGTCAGGTCTTCCAATGGGAAACCCTGCAGCCCCAGGCTGCTGCACTCTTGGCACATCAATGTCCTCCTCTAACACAGGCCCTTCATCTGCACTGAGAGTAGCTTCCTCATCAGAAGAATGCTCTTGGACAGAAAACTCACTTCCAGAATCTCCTGCTTCCTCCTCTGCCTCAGATGCAGAGTCAGTGTCGTAATCATGGTCTGAAGACGACTCAAAGAGCATGCGAACAACCTGCTGAGCGGTCACTTTGCGGCTAGCCATGATCCTAACAACAAATGGATTGCCAACAACAACTAGCACTAAAATAAGTAATGAACAAAGTGTAGCTTTATCACAAAGAGTTATGTACTACAAAAAACTATACCACACAGTTGCCTGAAATAGCTACTCACCAAGCAACTACTCTGCAATCACCAATGATATCCCACTAAAAAGAAAAAAGAAAAAAGCAATTTAGACATATGACAACACAAACACCACTGTGCTCAAATCTAAGGACAATGTCAAACACACAATACTGCATTTAGTACACCACCTACAAACATGTCAACAATACTCCTTTGGAGTAAATTGCGTTCACTTACCTAAAACATGCAACTATGCAAACCACTGGACAACTACTGCCAAAACCTCAAAGATCCACAGCAAAGGAAGCAAAAGCGTTGAACTAGAAGAAAAAGAAGAAATAAATTGTTATAATCACAAATACAAATACTTTGCCAGTTGACAAACACCCCACCACCAAGAACTTAGAAGTTGTCCCTGGTACCTAAGTGGATCCTGCCCCCCTCGGGGTAGATGGGCGTAAAAGAATTGGCCAATCGGACCCCAAGGGGGGCAGAAATGGGCAACACCTCTGTGCCCCCTTTCAGGGGGCGACCCTTCCCCAAGGGGTCGCCCCCAAAAACACACACAAAAAACGATATCCCTGGTGTCTAGTGGTTTTCGCCCCCCCCTGGGGGCAGATCCGCCGAAAAAACGGCCGATCTGCCCCCAGGGGGGGGCGAAATACAAATAAAAATTGCCCCGGGGGGGGGGCAACCCTTGCCCAAGGGGTCGCCCCCAAAAACAAACATAAAAAAATATATCCCTGGTGTCTAGTGGTTTTCGCCCCCCCCTGGGGGCAGATCCGCCGAAAAATCGGCGAATCTGCCCCCAGGGGGGGGCGAAATACAAATAAAAATTGCCCCTGGGGGGGGGGCGACCCTTGCCCAAGGGGTCGCCCCCAAAAACACACACAAAAAACGATATCCCTGGTGTCTAGTGGTTTTCGCCCCCCCCTGGGGGCAGATCCGCCGAAAAAACGGCCGATCTGCCCCCAGGGGGGGGCGAAATACAAATAAAAATTGCCCGGGGGGGGGCGACCCTTGCCCAAGGGGTCGCCCCCAAAAACAAACATAAAACAATACATCCCTGGTGTCTAGTGGTTTTCGCCCCCCCCCCCTGGGAGCAGATCCGCCGAAAAAACGGCCGATCTGCCCCCAGGGGGGGGGCGAAATCCAAATAAAAATTGCCCCCGGGGGGGGCGACCCTTGCCCAAGGGGTCGCCCCCAAATTTAATCAAACAGAAAATCCCTGGTGGCTAGTGGAGATTCCTGCTCCACGATCGCGGGCCCTGCCCGCGATCGTGGAGCAGGAATCTTGAGAAAACAGACACAGGGGGAAAGGAAAAACCCTTTCCTTTCCCCCCATGTCTGTTTTCTCAAACCCCCCGCCCCCCAAAAACGGAGAGGACTCACCTTAGAGCTCCTGCTCCGAAGACGCGCTGGAAGCAAATGGCTTCCAGCGCGCCGGCAACACTCGATGACGTCAGCGTGCTGAGCGCGCGCTGACGTCATCGGATTGCCGTGGGGGGGGGCGGGGGTGGAAGGGGAAGGTCTTCCCCTTCCATCCCCGCCTGGGGGGGGAGGGGGGTGCACGGGGGGCGCGCTAGCGCGCCCCCAAGTTCCCCTGTGCCATGGACGAGATGATCTCGTCCAAGGCACAGGGGAACTGTAGCCTTGGACGAGATCATCTCGTCCAAGGCACAGAACAGGTTAATACATGTAAGGCAACCCTAAGATAGGCCCTTGGTAGCCCCAAGGGCAGGGTGCAGTGTATGTTAAATGTGGGACATGTACTGATGTGGATTCCCTGTCTGGGTCCAACTGACAGTTGGGCTGTTTTTGAAACTCCTCTAGACAGTGATCCAAAGGGAGCTGGGATATAGCCTGCATATCCTGATGAGCCATCAGGGCTAGAGTGGAGAGAGGAATGGTCACTTACACCTAAATGGGTTGTGCCTGCCCTCACACAATGCAGTCTCCAACTCCCTGATGAACATCTGGAGCCAAACTGTGACAAGGCAGGATCCTGTAAACAACCAAGAATTTTCTTTAAAGTTGAGCAACAAAGGTGGAAAGAGGTATAAGTATTGCACCCAAACCCCCAGACTTTGGATTTCTTCAAGATTTGCTTCTGAAACCAAGAGGAACCTCTGCCAAGAGCTGAAGAGTTCGGGTTCGGGCAAGAAGAAACTGTATCATGGATAAAGATTTTTTTGACTGTGCACGAGATATGAAAGAATGGTTTTTGACAAGAGGTTACAAAGAAGAGAGTGTGAAAAAATCTATGAAGATGGTATTACAGTTACCTTGAGAACACACTTTGAAATATACGACAGTTAGGAAACATGAAAGTAAAGACTCTATACGTATTGTAATGGATTATACTGAACACCCAGCTTTACTATTGAAAAGAATGAAAAAAAAACAGGCATATTCTTGTACAAGATAGTACAATAAACAAATACTTAGAAACAAAAACCAGAGCGACTTATCGTAAAGGGCAACGTTTGAGTTATTTACTGTGTCCTAGTTACCCAAAACCACCAGATACCAATTGGTTAGATTCACATAATAAGGGTTTCTTTAAATGTGGCAGTTGTGGAACGTGCAGGTGGGCCTGTCAAGCACAAAGAGAGTTTGTGGGAATAGATAATAAAAACTATTTAATACAAACCTACATCAATTGCAAAACTACTTTTGTGATATACATGTTGATCATACTTAACAGGTGTTTAGTATCCTTAATATAAGAAGGAAGATTTGCAACCAATGGTTGTAAGAATATATCTACACACTCAGATATTTTCTCAGTGGTGCCACCAATACCAGATACACTCCATCCATAATTTTATTTTGTGGTTTTGACATGTCATCAGTTCACAAAGTGTAATGCATTTAAAGGCCTGACGCTTGCTTTCTTATGCCCAATGAACTATAAACAACATTTGACCACGCAATTCTAATATTTTTGGAAGTGAAAGGAAAATATGTTCAAGAACACATGCATGTCTGCATGCAGTCCAATATACAGTCCAACTACTGCTGGTGTTACCCATAAAGGGCCACCTTGAAAAATGGCATTATTGATGAACTCTAGGCCAAGACATGCAAGGTACAGCACAGGATACTCATTCATTTGAGAACTACAACATTCATGCATGCACTCATCACATGGATCTGGGTTGAAATTACGTACATCAAGGCTGTAATCTGAACTGACTTGTAAAGGCAGACACTAGGGTATGTATACAGCCACATGTTTATGTTTGTTCCCAGTTCTTGGAGCCTATTATATGGTTTCATGTATTTACCTGTATCAAGATTGTAAACGTGTTGTCTCCAGGCCAGTCTGGAGGGAGGATAGCTATCCCCATCCATCTATGTGTCTACACTATTGCATGCTGATGGAATCACCCCAGCTGTAGCTGTTGTAAACATGTGTGCCATTCCTTGTGTACACAATAGCTCATTTACAAAGCAGTTTTGGGCATACACTGCCATTTTCTATACCTACAATTTGGAAACATGAGGACATTTGGATCATTACATTTGGAGACGTTTATATTTTAAAGAGTCCTTGTCATTTTTACTGTCCCATGTGTCAATTTGGGATCAGGACATACCATATGTGATGTTTTTGTTGACAAAAGCTAATGTTGAATCAAATGGGTACGGGACAGCTTAGTCTGATACATAGTTCTATCCTCTCTGACAGACAACATGATGGAGACTGAAGGCAGAGCAGGCCAGGGCACATGGGGTCAGGCTGAAATTGTATTGCTACTTCAGACATGCAGCCCGGTCATACCGGGTGATGGGCCACAGAAATGTGGAGGGAAGGGCAGCCAGTACATTGGACGCTGAACCACAAGCTCACCAATGACCAGCCATGGCAGGATCCAGCCATGCCGTAAGTTTTCTCCATGGTGGGGATGATGGATCACATACTAGCACCTCCATAGTTCCAATAGTGAGTGCTAAACAGCCACTGCTACCAACCTCATGGCAGCCATCTGCTTTTGAGCTGAAGAACATCAATGACCTGGCTGAACTGAAGTGACATGTAGGTGGTATAGAACCACAACCGGACATCATAATGCTCAGAATTACCAGTTTACAACAGGTGGTGGACAGGATGGCTGCCCAAATTTAAGGCACTATTTTTAATCCTGCCCTTCCCCATTTATTTTGTGTTTTGTTTTACTCTTTGTACAGTAGGTTAGGTCAGTATAGACTTTAGCATAGGGATATTTAGTATAGTTTAGTGTTAGTGATGTTTCAAGTTGTATAGTTTTTGTCTTGATATGTGGTGATATGGGTGGGTTGTTTGTTAAAGGGTGATTTTTTATATGTTTTAAAAAAAATAAAAGAAACAATAATAATTTAAAAATACAAATAATATATATTTGTTTACATTTAAATGTGTAGTCAGTTTGTGTGTAGGAGTAGTTTATGTTGTTGAGAGAATATTTGTGTTAAGGGGTTTCGGGTTAATTTGTAACATGTCTAGTGAGCAATATGTGTAGGATTAGATAAGTTAAGTGTAGGAATATTAAGGTAGTTGTAAGATAAGTTTCATTTAGGTTTGATAGGTTAGGTTGGTTTAGGACTATTTAAATTAGGATAGGAAAGATATTTTAGAGTAGTTAGGTTTAGATTGAAAATGTTGTATTGGATATTAATAAAGTGTGTTAGCTACTTTAACAACTCCTTTGTGATTGACTGAGTACATGTTGCCATTTATTAGGTGGGGTAGGACACATGCTGTTGGTTTTCAATGTAGTGTTTGTTTACATGTGTGACTAAGTGGAATACTTACAGAACCGATCCTGTGAGGTTTGCAATGGATTGCTTTAAGGAATCCTCACATATGATTGGATGATGTAAGTGGCACTCCTGCTGTGAATGGATACACAGGGCAAAACAGAGATTCCCATACTGTTGTTGTGTGCCTGTATGTGCGTGCGAGCAGTGCTACATGTATTTGATGGTTGATCATGTCAAATAACCGTATTTTGAGTGGTTTTGACTTGCACATTGATGCCAGCCACTTACACACTTTTCCTTGCACCATGTGCTTGTCACATCTGTGTAGCTTGCTGGCTAGTATCCCTGGAAGTGTTCCCCACCTGGGCAGTAACTTCATTCACTCTTACCATTGATTGATTGCTAATTGTAGAACTTCATGTGTGTGACCTTGGGTACCTACTTGCTAGTTTAGAAGTACGTAAGGTTCATAAATACTATTGCCCTTAACCTGTGCAGATTTTGGCATGGGTCTATTGAACACAGTTGCCTTTCCATGATAGGTTGCGTCTTTAAGGGCAGCACATCCACCATGGTCTACCCCGTCCAATCATGAACAGACATCCATCACGCTGGTTCTGATAAGTGATTTTATTGACAAGTGAACCAAGGAGCAAGGGTCAAGTAGCAGTCCTTGCGGCAACAACCCCACCATTGTTTGTGAGCCATAGGATGTCCAGACAGAGTCCACGAGGATACACTGCAGGGACATGTGGAGGGGAGGAGTATTTTAGTGAGGAGGAGAAGGATCAAATTTCAATAGGGAAGGTAGGCTACACCAATAGTCCACAAATGGGGGAGATCAACAGGTGGGAGAGCAATTTGAGGACAGTATCAGTTGGTAAGTACAATGACATAGTCATCAACACTGGGCAAAGGGAAAACTGAGCACCTGGGACAGAGAAATGCTACCAGGATTTCTTTCTGTGAAAAGAGGTGAAGTCTACATCTTCCTCCTCTGATATGTGTAGTGCATCCTGAGAGGGGGTGTTGGTGCTGAAGGCAATGGGGGCACACACATTTTAGGGCTGAATATGCGGATCCCCTGTCCCAAGTAGCATTTTTAGCAAGTAAGGCAGCACTGCAGTAAGAAAGACGTGCAGGTTTGTCAGCCTTAATGTCATTGTGTTAGGCATCCATTGTTCCTATGTATGTGTCCTGCTTTTGCTCCATGGACTTCAGGATGTTGCAGATCACACCTAGCTGTTTGGCAACCACACTGGTGCCACTTTGGCAGGGCACTTGTTCATGCTTCTGCCTCATGACACCAGCTATGTCAGCCAGGAATTGTTCGAGGCCAGAGAGTGGAAGGTAGGTGTTAGACTTGGCATCCTTGGCGTGGTCTTCCCTAACTTTTTGCCTCCGTTTCCCAGGTTTTTTATGTGTGCTGGACTCTGTTTTTGCTGTTTTTGTTACTCTGGGCACTTTAACACTGCTATCCAGTGCTAAAGTGCAAGTGCTCCTATGTAAAATGTATGTGTAATTGGATTTCCATGACTGACCTATTTGATTTACTGGTAAGTCCCTAGAACAGTGCACTAGAGGTGCCCAGGGCCTGTAAATCAAATGCTACTAGTGGGCCTGCAGCACTGATTGTGCCACCCACATTAGTAGCCCTGTAAACATGGCTCAGACCTGCCACTGCAGTGCCTGTGTGTGCAGATTTTAACTGCCAATATGACTTGGCAAGTGTACCCACTTGCCAGGCCTAAACCTTCCCATTTCTTACGTGTAAGACACCCCTAAGGTAGGCCCTCTGTAGCCCCATGGGCAGGGTGCTATGTATGTTTAAGGTAGGACATATACTAATGTGTTTTATATGTCCTGACAATTAAATACTGCAGAATTCGGATTTCACTGGTGCACGGCCTGTCCCTCTCATAGATTAACATGGGGGCAGCCTTTAAAAATGATTAAAGCGTAGATTCCCTTTAGGGGCAGATAGACATGTGGAGTTTGGGGTCTCTGAGCTCAGAATTTAAAAATACATTTTTTAGTAAAGTTGGTTTTGAGATTGTGTGTTTGAAAATGCCACTTTTAGAAAGTGGGCATTTTCTTGCTTAAACCATTCTGTGACTCTGCCAGTTTGTGGATTCCCTGTCTGGGCCATTTTGACAGTTGGGCTGTTTGCACATGTCTCTAGACAGTGACACAAAGGGAGCCGGGATATAGCCTGTATATCCTGATAAGCTATATGTGCTAGGAGGGAGGGGAGTAGTGGTCACTTACACCTGAAAGGGCTGCGCCTGTCTTCACACAATGCAGTCTCTAACCCCCTGGTGTGTGTCTGGGGCCTGACCTGGCCAAGGCAGGATTTCACAAACAAGAGAGACTTTCCTTTGAAGTAGCCCTACTTTAAAGGCCAAAATGGGTATAGGAAGAGCACCCAAATCCACAGACTTGATATCACTTCTGGACATCAAGAGGAACCTCTGCCTGGAGAAGAGCTGAAGACCTGAGGAGAAGTGTTCCCCTGCCTGTGCTTTCTGGAGCTATCCTGCAGTTGCTGCTTCTGCCTGTGCAAGGCGACAAAGACTGGACTTTGTTGTGCATTCTTGCTTGTGAAGAAATCTCCAAGGGCTTGTCCTAAGCTTGCCGCCTGTTGTTGAAGTCTCAGGGCCATCAAAGACTTCCCCTGCCAGCACCTGGACTCTCTGCTTAGACTCCTGCCATGCCAAGGGGTGCCCTTTCCAGTTCCTGGGACCTTAAAAGGTGAAGTTGGCAGACCAAGACTGGAAATCCACGCACAGACCACGCACGCACAGATCACGCACGGGGAAATATTGATGCACCTTCTGAGACGTGGCTGAAAAACAACACGTTGCTGCAGAAATCAACACAGCTGGAGAAACAACACGCAACACCCAGTGACGGAGGGTGATAACGTCGCAAACCAAATAGCGTGGTTTTGCTGCAGGATTTTTGACACAAACCTTGCTGGGTACGGAAAAACGATGAAAAGCCTGCCCGGACCTGAGTGCTTGCCCAGATCAACACATCGTTCTCCTGCGGAGAGGAAAAACGACGCACACCGACCCGACCAGAGAAGTAGAAACGAAGCACGGTCTTGCTTGCGGGTGAGAAATCAATGCATCGCTAACCTTTTTTGCGTGTTATTCTGACCCTGCCCAGGTACTTTTCAATGCTAACAGTATTTTTACTGTTTACTACAGGATTTTAGACTCTTTTTGCTTTTAAAATTAATAACTTGACTTGTGTATTTTGGATGTTTGTCGATTTGGTCTTGTTTTGTTTAGATAAATATTTCCTATTTTTCTAAACCTGTGTTGTGTAATTTTGTAGTGTTTTCTCTGAGTTACTGTGTGTGTTGGTACAAATAATTTACACCTAGACTCTGAAGTTAAGCCTACCTGTTTGTGCCAAGCTACCAAGGGGGTGAGCAGGGGTTAACTGAGGGTGATTCTCCTTTACCCTGACTAGAGTGAGGGTCCTTGCTTGGACAGGGAGTAACCTGACTGCCAACCAAATACCCCATTTCTAACAGTAGGTGACTCTTGTGGCCACAGAGGTATCCTTATTGGGACTGGTGCACCTATGGACTGCCTCTAGGGTACCAGCAACGGTCTCCACCCCTACCTGCACCTCATCTCTCATCTCCTGCAGAACTCCAACTGCACAACATTCAAATTCAACTTGGGGGCCCTCAGAGTAATGGACTGGGGGTGAGCTGGCAGGTGGTGTTCGTTGGGTGATTAGGGGATCCTCTGGAGACCCTGTGACATTGTCAGCCCTTCCCACTACTAGAGATGTTGTATCAAAGGAGGCCAGGATTTGACTGAGGATATCTTGTTCAAAGACTGGCAGACTGTCATCCTCAGCAAGATCCTCATCCTAGACAGGCAGCTGGCCAAGAGTTATAGGTACAATATCTGCATTGATGTAGAGATATGTTAATGGTGATCAATGTTAGATGTTAGCAGGAGTAATCTGGTTGACAGTCTGACTTGCTACTATTTAACTTTCAGTGCAACATTGATGCATAGGACATCTGTTACAGAGAGGTAATGAGTCCAAGTTGCACTGTAGTTTCCATTCAGATGGCAGTATCTCCGCATTGTTCATACAACCACTGTGTAACAAGGCTGACTTTTGATGTCATGACACATATTGCAAAATAGTTACACAGTTTGCTCGGCCTACCATTCCAGCATGCGTGATAAGGGGTAAAGCCCACATGTGGCATGGTGATTTGCATTCTTTTTCATAAGGCCTATACTGATTGTGTTTTGACATATTGACACCAATATTGTGCACACTGTACCTAGTCCCCAGGGTGGCTGCATTCCCTGTAGCCAGTGTTCATCCCACACCTCCTGGGCAGGTGATGTGGGCCCCGTCATGAATTAGTTCTGATCCTGCTATCTGGCTTTCACAATGTACATGAAGGCACTCTGCGTTGAGCTGTCTTGCATGCACACTGTGTATTCATGTGACCAAGGGTTGAGTTTTTCACACATTTCCTACACACCTCTATCCAACTACCAACCTTGCTACACTGCAGGAATGTCAGAGGGCACGTACTTACAATGTATATCCTCTTGGGCAATGTGTGCTAGCTTTGAGGGGATGGTTCCAGTCATACTAGTTAGATTGCTAGCACTGACACTCCTCCCGTTTGATAATTGCCAGAGTTGGGTACTACACATCCTTTGACTCAGGCCCACTCACCTATACTTGTACATGCCTCCTCTGCCACTCCTCATTTTGTGCCAGGGGCTCAACTTAATGCCACACAGTGATAGAAACCAGATCATAAATTGATTCTCATGTGCCTGCAACACCAACAATATGTGTGACCACATCCAATGGACCGACATGGCTTGCTGTAATGGAGGGTCTATGGGTCAACCTGTACCCTACATGGTAGTAGTGCTGGAATTGGTGACATGCACATACCCAGGTTTGCAACATAATTGGGCACATCCACTTCAGTCTCCAACCACCCCTGACTCCTACCCTTTGTGGTGGCAGACTAGTTCTTCCTGTAACTCGACAGATCCCTGTTTCACAATCTCCAACTTAGACATTTGTGGCATGGTGAGACAATTTTCCTTCTGACCGCCTCTTGCCACATGCTACATCTTCACTCAGGACCACTTCACATGTAGGATTGTGTACCCCAATAGGTTCTTCTCTGTCATCCCTTCCCAGCTGCAACTCAAGTGTGACACTTTCAGACACAGCAGTGCATGTGTATTTTACAGGCCTGCGTGGAATCAACCCATAAGTCAGGACAGCTGTGTGGTACATAATGTCATGCCAGTTAATATATGTGTAGCGCTTGGCATCTTCCCAGGTGTTGATACTTCATATGACCCACAGCTGACCCCCCTCTCAGATGAGCTGTTTCTCCTCTGACAGTCCCATTCCATTCCATCACTTTGCAGTCCAGATTTGTGTGCATGGGCCCAAGTAAGACAAAGTGACCTTGTGGAACACGATGGTCTGCATTGTCACTGTCAGGCTGAGCAGTGTTCAAGTGTCCATGCATGATGTGTTGTTTCAGTCCATGTTTTTAACTTTGTATTGTGGGACTTGTATTTCTGGTGAATCATGTTGTACATTACACTACACATGCCAGCATACAAAGGTGGACTTGGACTGGTGCTGCACTTCTCATATGGAATGGAGAGACATGAAGGGGCTGGACTGAGCTGTGCAACATGTAACTGGGCAGTGTGACTGACATTTCTGTGCCATTTAATGGGACATAAGCCAGATTCCTGCCCTTTGCTCTGCACGCAGTGGAGTACTGGGACATAGCAAGTTGCACTCACAACATGAAATTTTACCCAGGTTACCCGTTGTTGGTAATTACCCTGTGGCTCTGGTGGGCAGTACTGTCCAGTCCTGATACTCCGGCCATCAACTTGTCTGGGATGAGAGCTGCCACCCACTCCTCCAAAGCATCCAGCTCCTCCTGGGGTGTTTGGGTTACTGCTTATCTGTCTTCAAGGCTGTTGGCCATTTTCTTCTTTATCTGGTGCTTGTAGTCATGTAAACATTTATTATAGTCAGTGACAGTCCTGTTTGCTTGTCCCATGCTCTTGATCTTCTCCACTATGGTCTGCCAAATGACCTCTTTCTTCTAGTGGAAATTTAGAGGTTACAAAGAGCTGATGTTCGGGCTCTGTCACCTCAATGATTAAGATGCAATGCTTTTCCTCACTCAAATTACACTTCCTCTTCCTCTTGATGGGGTTATTTTCCTTGCTTCTGCTCTCTGCTCCATAGCTGCCTTCTGTGAAGTGTGCCATTTTTTGCTTCCAGAGGCGTCATCTTTTGTACTTTGGTCGAACCATCACACACTGAAAAGTGACACTAAGGTTGTGTGCGTTGGTTTGCAGGTGTGAAATTTGCCTTCCGTCATTTTTGCCTCTGATGCTTCTCTTTCCACTACGACATAATGCCCACTGCTGCATCAACTTTTTTAGACGCATCGCCAACTTTACACCATGGTGCACCATACTGCAAATATGGCACACCCAGGGCGTTTTCTTTTGATGCACCAAAGAACAAGTCATTTTGACGCACTGCTGATGCTCAAGTGCCTAAAAATGAGATCTACGTAATACCTGTTCTGTGTGAGTAACTAAAGAACTAAAGCTTGCACTCCTGCTTGTGCTGGCCCTGTTCTTTGTGCAAGGAAAGCTCTTGCTGCTGATGTCAGTGAGGGAGCACTCATCTCTGTTGCCTGTGTTGTACCTTTGATTTAAAGCTGTTTTATGACTTTATTTGACTACCCACTCATAGAATGCAAAAGGTGAAGGGATGAGCATTACCAAGAGCTGTTTTCACCTGCACCAGATATTCATCATAGTAACAACACCACTGCCTCCTGTCTTAGTCATTTGTTACAGATCACCTTTAAAGTTTTGTTGCGGTCAACATTTACTTTCTTTGAATGTGGTGCTCCACAGCTTCAACCTGTCATACATCAGATTAATTTGTCATAGGGGCTGTATTCCTTTTTGGTGGTACTTGATCACAATCCTTAAAAACAGTTCCTGTTTTAGAACATTTAATCATGAGTCCCCTTCTATTTTTTAATCAGACCCAATAAAAAGATTTTTAAAGACCCAGTCAAAATGTTAGTGTCATAAGGGCTCTCCCTTTTATCCAGCATCAAAAATATTTTTGAAGTATTTGTTGCAATCTCTTTCCCTCTTGTGTTCATTTCTGGTGGAATCCTCTGGTCCCTGTCTACAGTGACCTTAACATAAAACTAGGCCTGAATGTAATGCTTTTCAGCTTGATTACTAACTCTACTGAAGGGGAAGCTTTTTTAGGCCTTGCCTGAGGCAGCATGCGTGTGCTATTGCTTGCAACAATCAATTGTATCTAAATCAAAACCTAAAAAGAGGCTTTTAGCCCTGCCATTTCTTACCATTGGTTAGCTTTGTTGTTACTTACTTTCTTCCTTTTTCATTAATGAGCGCAAGTCAGCACCTGGTGGCTTAACTTTGTTTCTCTTCTTTCCTGGAGCATGGACCCGGTACTGATTGATTTCTTGATTAGTGTTCTCCTGTGCTGCTTGCACTGAGAGTGTGGTACTTGGCAAGGGCATAGTTTTAGAGGGAGTTCTTGGGGTGTGACAGCCTCAATAAATTAATTTTCGGTTTGGTATTGGCTCTCGGGGACCCGAATTGGGTCTGCTATGTCTGTGTTGTTTTATTTTGTTCTCATTTGGCTGCAAGGTTTTAATTCTTCATTTTTTTTGTCCAGAACTTAAATACGTATTACGAGTGGGCTACCAAAAAAAGTACTAAGTCCGCCTCCATGCACGTATTTATTGAATGAGTGTAAATGTACTACTTTTGATAATTCACAAACTTTTGCACTAGTAGGCTTGAAAAACATACCCATTCTCAAGTTTCCAGGCATACTACTGGCAATCAGACACCCGAAGGTGATGGGTCTAATTCTTGAAAATTGTCCAATCACTGGCTTTTGGTAGTATTCCAACTAGGCCTGGACGAAATCTGAATTACATCAGTGTAATTTGGGGAAATTTGTGTTACACTTGTTATGTGAAATTCTCAAAAAAAGGATGCTAGTATGCACCATTCACAGTAACAATTTACAACAAATGGTGCAATTTGCAGTAAAATGTACCATGAATGCAAGGGAACAATAGCATGCAAGTAGTTACAACTTGGACTGAGGTCCACCTAAAGCAATAAGAACTGACCCTGTTGCTCATGTGAACGGTCCATCATGAACCTTGGTCATCACACCCATTCCCCCTGGGGCTCATCAACATTGTTTCTGGGGGCCGATTTGAGAACCATTCCCCGCACCCCCGCCCCCAAAATCCATTGACCGCCACTGGTACTTGGTGGTTTTTCTTTCACTTGCAAGAGGACTTGAAACCATCAGAGTTGAAACCTGCACTTCCCGGATTTTTCAAAAGATGAAAGCAAACAACTTGCAATAATGAACTTTTACGGCATTAGATTACATTTGCCACATGTTGTTTTAGATGATGAAGCTGTTGCCATGCAGTCTGTGTGTTTCTGAATTCAGCTTTGCTGCTGAGTCTCATTTACTTATTCAATGATTACCTCTTTTATAATTTAGAGGATATTATATTAATCAAAAACACAGTTTTCAAAAGGTGTTTCACTAGTACCTCCCTTTAGCTCTTCCCAGCCCTAAATCCTAAAATGATCCTTCCTTCTCTTTACCTCTATCCTCCTCTGCACCCTAAAATACACATTCCCTCCCTTTACCTCTACCTTAACTGAACCCTAAATCACCCTCAAGTCACCCTCACCAGTAACCCTCACCTCCCATTACCTCTGCCCACCCTCAAACCCTCAAGTCATTCTTCCTTTCTTTATCCCTACCCACTGCTGAGCCCACAAGTCACCCTCACCTTCCTTTACATCCACCCACCCTAGACCCTTCAAGTCACCCTCACCTCCCTCTACATCTACCCACCCCTGCACCCTCAAGTAACCTTGTCTCCCTTTACCACTACTTATCACTGAACAGTCAAATTACTCTCACCTCCCTCTACCTCTACTCACCCAAGAACCCTAAAGGTACACTTACCTCCCTTTACTTCTACCCATCCCTAAACCTGAAAATCACTTTTTTAATACGTTTTTTCATACTTACCAGCATGCTCAACACTGTGTGGTAAAGATCCTGTGTGGTAAAGGCTGCAAGGTAAAGGCTATTTCCTCGCAGACAGGACACATCCTCCCCTTTCCTTAAATACTCTCCAGCCTTCACCCTATTGTCCCTAAAGGTTTCTGGGGTATTGTCAGTTGTTTTACACCCTTGAGTATGTTTGGAGGCTCCTTCACCTCTTTGACAGCTTGCCCCTCTCCCCCCTACACCTTATACTTTAGGTTTTGCCTGAGACTGCCGATGTGCATTCTCTTACAAGATGTGTTGCTTAATTACAGGGGGCTTAAAGCCAACATATTACTTATATTGTCTACATCGTTGTTAATTTTCTTGCTTCTGTTTAGTCAGCTAGATCCGGCTTCACTTCCTCTTCATGTTTGTCCCTACACTGGAGCATGACCAAGTACTGCTTCCCTTGCCTAGCAGCACCTTCCTCTATCTGTTGCTTGTCTGGTTCGCTCTGCCCACCCCTTCTGCTTTTGTTGCTTGTCCCCTCTTCTCCTGCCAGAAAAAAATGTGCCCAAAATTCACTCCAGTTGTTTTCAAGATGCTTCAAAGATTAAAATGGTGCTGCGCTCCCTGCTCTGCATAACATTTACAATGCTGTCATTATGCGGATCCAACACAGCGAACTTCAGTTCAGACATTTGATTATTAAATGTTTTTTTTGTTGTGAAGGCAAAGAATAATCCATATTAAGAAAATGGATCACTGACCCTCATGGTAAGCACTGACATGTTATAATGCAATTTGTTTTTACTTTCACCCATGCTGCACACCAGCCACACAGCTGTACAACAAGTTTAAAAGAAATCGACTGCCAATAGCTCTCCCCTGAGCACAACCTATTAGCATTGTCAATAGTTGTTCTGCCTACTACATAAACATTGAGCCCTGTGGACAAATTACCTCTTGTGTCTGGCTATTGAAACTTGGTGGAAGGAGTTACAGTTCTGCGATCCTCTATAACCAACAACATTGGAATTATTGTATTGCAATTGTTTTGTATTGATATAGCGCTTACGACCCCTGACGAGGCGTACCTTTTTCTACTCTGGAACCCAAAAGGATGTATTGTGGATTAGTATAGGGAAATATGAGTTAATTTGAGCAGTGGCCATGTGAGCCTGTTAGTTGGATTGAAGAGAATAATGGAGGGATAGAAGAGGGAAGAGTCTAGAAAGTGTCAATTGGGAGATAGTAGTAAGAGTGCTGGAGGAGGAAAGAGTGTAGAAAGGGATTAGGTAGATCAAAGTAGTACAATGAGGTTTGGAATGAGTTAAAGAAGTGATTCAAGAAGGAAGAATTTAGAAAGGTTTCTTTCGGAGATCATAGTAGTAAAATTAGTTTTGGGGTGAGACAGGAGGGAAGAGTATAAAAAGGATTACTTTGGAGATCATAGTAGTATAATGAGGTTTGAGATGAATCAGAGAGTGGAGCTAGAGGATAGATTGAGAAAGGTATAGGGTAAGAAAGAATAGTGCATTGAAAAGAGGGAACTTTTTTTCTCTTCTCCAGTAGGATTAAAGTGAGAGAGCGTAGTTTATATAATCTATATTAACATGAAATGTTTATGAATTAATGTATAATAATGCCGCATAGAAACTGCATTAATGTATTTTGCTAAAACGTGCACTTGAAATGTGCCCACGGGGAGTGGCCGTCAATATATACGGGGACTAATGAAACTGACTAATAATGTTGACATTGATGTGTTATGATATGATTTTACATTAATAATAGTAGACATATGTAAGAGTTTTGCTAATAAATCCTTAGGCCTTAGTTAGCATGAGTCGAGGCCTAGCTGCCTGACTCTTATATTAAATGTATTTTTCTAACCTACATTGTGCTGACTTGCTGAAGGACACAAACTCTTTTTTTTCTCCAAACTAGAAGCTGAATGTAACCGTAGTAGATCCGTTCTCATGAAATTCGACTTGTCTATAGAAACATTTTAGCTGAATGCAACACTGTAGACCAGTCGTAGGTACAAAGTCACCTGATCCGCTACAGACAATGGAGCCACTGACCGAAGATGTGCAAAGGACCACAAGACTGAAATCATACCAGACATTTCACCCGCTAAAGACGTCAATCATAAGGACCAATAAAATACGTGAGAACTGTTATGGGGTGACAAATTCGATTACCTAATATGAAGTTAATTGGTGAAAGATAGTGGGGTGCAACCCCTTGTCCAACCAGATTTTAGGGGAATGTACAACGAAAAGTGGATAAAAACCCTTAACACCAGGAAGTAAATTAGAACTAGGGAGAAGGAGACTAGGAGAGGGGGAGATGCTGATGCGATTTGCTATGACCCAGAGACTTGGTCACTTTGCTTGGTTACTTGCTAATTTTTAGAACCATCCTTGCCCTTAGATTGCCCGTTTACACTTTACCTCCTTATGAGGGAAGTGCCCCCTTTTTCCAGAGCTGAACTCTTGATGGCGAACAAACTGATGTCCTGAGGACGAAGACCGAACCAGAGTGCTGACCCCAAACGCAGGGTAACTATATAACAATGAAGTTTTGATTGTCTGTTTGCTTTTCCTTTCTAGGTACCAACTGCTTCTTTTGACAGAGACCATAGTTAGATGTTTTCCAAATTGGTGTTTCTAAACTGTTTTGCATGAAGCCCAACATGCCAATGCTAATTCGAGGTCGGAGAGGGGTTCACTAAACTGACGCAAATAGACAAATGACTGAATCTATGCTTTGTTGAATAATGTGATGTTACTTTGCTGAGGATAACCTATGCTGACGCCGTGTTATATTCTAATGTTTGTGATTCTTGCTTTGATGAAATATTATCAGAGTTGCCATATTGCGTCTATGTTAATGTGTTTCTTGGTTTTAAGACTAATAAATTTACTAGTAGAATTTTAATCAATAGGTAATAAACTTCAAAAAATCGTACTAAACTGGTGTGGTTATTCATGACTGCAAGGTCATGGTTGTTTCTGAGTCTTATTAATGTCATTGACTAAGGTGAAGTGTATTGTTATAATAAATATTGCTGACATTATTGACATATTGATTGACATGTTGATTAGCTATCTCGTCCTAAGGTGTCTTCAATCAGGGTCAAAAGATTCATTGGCCTAAAACGAGTCCCAAAGTGAGTAAATTAGTCATAAAGGGACGTGTTAACAAAAGTAATAAATATATAGATACATGACTACATAGAAAGGGTATAAATGTATGAGGAAGATAATATATTAATATTTGAAGCATTGTATAACTGCAGACTTCTGAGTGTTGCAGTACTTGCAGGCAATTTATGTCTGTATTTTTTATAAACCTTTTTTTATTGCTTTTTTTACATTTTAGCTTTCGCTCAATAATTCAATAGTGAAGCAATTGTAGACAAAATAATTATGAGGATATGTACATATTGTGATAGATAAATGGAATATAGACCCATAAGCATCTAATCAAGCAACCTATATAAAAAACTATGCAATGACATACAAACGTGTTAAGCATAGAATCATATCTATATATATTTTAACCATAAGTAATGTATACATTTGTTAAGCAGACCTAAACAATATCTATACATTTTAAAACCATGGTTATTATAAATATTTGCTCAAAGAATTACACATATCTAGATACATACATATAATCAAATTATAAATGTTTACATACACAGGTATATGCTATACATTTGTGTTTGAGTATGGTGGTTATGTACGTAAGAGCCAACTCTTGAGTAGCCTTCTGAAGATAAGATAATTATCCGTACATCTTATATTTGGGGGTAAAGAATTCCATAATTTGTATGCTTTAACAGAGAAAGATGTACCACCTATTGTGTTTTTCTTGTATGGTGGGGTTTTGAAGTGAGGCGCCAATCTTGAGCAGAGATTTATTTTTGAATGTATTTGGTGATTTTATTCCTGATGAAAAGCCTACCATGTATTCCTTTGTGGGTGATGCAAAGCAGCTTGACTGTGGATCTTCTGGCAACTGGTAACCACCGTAGTGCCCTCAAGACAGGGGAGATTAGCGGTTGGTGGCAAATTAGGCTCCACTGGTGGAGTTCTCATATTTTTTGCTACTCCAGACTCTGCTTTCAGCATGGAGTTTCGCAAAAAATTCCACCTACCATTGGCAGAGCAGAGTTTACTGGTGCACTCACGGTCACCCTACATTTAAACACACTCCACCCTCCTCCGCTAGTCCGCTTCTGCTCTGAGCCCCTTCTTAGTATCAGGTCAGCCTCTCTGTCTCCTAACAGATGAGGTCTTATCTGTCTGCGGCAGTAGATCGCATGCAGTCCCGCGATCTTGCTCACACCTATTCCTGCCTGCCAGGCTGTTGTAGTGATCCAGCAGCAAGCATACCTTTGCTTGACCAGCAGCAGCAGAGAGTCTGGGAGAGGTACCCGAGGCAAGGTACCATGGAACTGCTGCCGCCAGGCCACCAGTGATGGACCTGCTGTGCTGTCCCGTCGGCACCTCCCTCAACTAGATATCTACTCTTGCCCTGTGCCCCGGCTGCCCAAAGCCCACTGCAGCAGCAGCAGCAGTCCGAGGCCCCCACTAAGTAAGGAAGATGGCTCAGCTGGTGCCCGTAGTTCCCAGGTGGGGCAGCGCTGCGGGAACTGCCTTTGGGAGTGGCAGCTGATCCTGGACTAGCTGCTGCTGGGCTTGCAGCCTCCACTGCAGCCCACGGGTCCCAAGAAGAAGAGTAGCTTAAAGATCACCAGCATGCCCCTGGCACAGACTTCAGTCAGCCTGAGCTCAAACAACATCATCGTCGAGGAGGGCATGGCGGTTCCTGATCAACTTCAACCCTTGATGACTTAACATTACCTCCGGTCAATGGCAAGGATGACAGGTAAGATCGTGTTATGGCAGGCCCTACGCGCTACCACAAATGTGTGAAACAGACAATTTTAATGTCCAGACTGTTGGAATGTAATGTTTAAGTGAGCAGTCGCATTGGTTGAATAGAATTCGTTGTGAAGTTAGCGCTAGTCCCACCTGTGTGCCAATTCTTTTCAGGAGGGACCTGGGTCATGGTGTCCAATTCAGAATATTAATGGCATGGTTGGGGTGGACACCACAGATGCTGCTCTGAGTGTGCCCCTAAGCAGTCAGATGTGTACATTAATCAGCAGATGTGGCTGCTTCAAGTTGACATGCAAACTTAGCAAGTACCCAGGGTGCAGCCCAGTGAACAAAAGAAGGAAGCCTCTTCATAGTACACAGGATCGCTTCTGCATAGAAAATGTATAATGTTCTCCTTTCAACAACACTTCTTCAGTGTCACAGGCAGTCTTACATCTCAGTACAGGCCATATAGACCTGCGTATGGTGCAGGCTGACCATAGTCAAGTGAAGCGAGGTTACAACTGCACAATAACATAGCAGGGCTGTGTGCTGGTAGGCCTTACAGGGTATTAATGTCCAGATCATACACGAGGGGTTCTATGACAAGGACCATCTCACACAGTGCATGGAAAGGCTGTAGTGCTCTCCTATCTACAAGCTGGCTTCTGTCTCAGCGAGCGCTGCTTTTAATAGGCCCTGACCCCCAGGCATCCCTCAGCATCCTCCAGACCTAGGAAGCTGCGCACACTCACAATGGTCCACCAGCACGTGGAACTCTGCAGAATTACAATGTATTTCAGTGACTCCACAGAATTCCTCGGAGTGCAACTCTGTGAGCTCCATGCAGCCCCAGGGGAGATGTGGGTATGTGGATTTACATGGAGGAATAGTTATGGCAGCAGAGTTCCGACTCTGTTGTAGTCTTTTCATGGTTGATGGAGATGATCCGTGGTAGAGGCCAGTGGTGTAATCAAGTTTAGATAGTACAAGAGAGATAGTATTCTGAACCTTGTGGTGAAACCCCAGGTAGGGGAAGATGAGTTGCAAAGTTTTCATGGTGATGAAGCTTGACTGTGCTAATTTGTCCACTTTGGGATTTATTGTTAACTTGGAGTCCATGATAATTCCAAGGTTTCTTACGTCTTTCCCAGGTCGTCAGACAAGGTGCAGAGTGGGTCTAATTTTTCCAATCACCAATTGTGTCTATTTCATTTTTGGAAGTATTCAATTTGAGATGGCTCGATGTCATCCACTGATCAATGGTTATGAGACAACTGAAGATTTCTGAGTTTCAAAATAATTTTGGGCTTTCCAGTTTAAGGAGTAGTTGTGTGTCATCTGCATAGTTGTAGCATGTGAGCTGAAGTTCATTGATCATTGCTGGTAATGACTTCATGTAGAGGTTGAAAATGTGGGTGAGACGACTGAGCCATGAGGGACCGCTGAAACTGTGAAGTACGGTTTAGATGAGAAAGAGGGAGTATGGATTACATTTTCTCTGTTTTTAAGGTAAGATGTGATTCAGTCAAGAGTAGTCCCCTCAATGCTGCCTTCACAGAGTCTTCTTATTGGGGTGTCATGTCAACTGAGTGAAAGGCAGCTGAGAGATCCAAGAGAAGAAGTGCTGAAACCCAACTGTGGTCTACTGTATTTTCAAGGTCTTACAAGGTCTTACAGATGGTGATGAGGGCAGATTTTGTGCCTCTTCCTAGGCGGAATCCAGTTTGGTAGTCTGAAACTTTGGAGTTTTCTTCAATGAATTGTGACATCTGGGTGAATGCTGCTCTTTCTATCACTTTGCCTGGGAAACGTCGATTTGTAATTGGTCTGTAGTTGTTGGGGTCATGTGGGTCTAGGTTTGTTTTCTTTAACAATGGGCGTATGTATGCCCTTCTTAGATCTTCTGGAAAGATTCCTATAGTTAAACAATTATTGATGATTCTCCCTTCTGGTGTGGCGGTAGAGGTAGATAAAAGAACATTTGTGGTTGACAAGGGTCAGTAAGGCAGTTGGAAGGCCTGCTCGCTTTGACCAGAACCATAAATTCACACTGTGATATTTGTTTGCGGGAATGCAGAGGCTGGGTTAGCTTACTCTTGGTGTGGATTTTTGGAAATGGGTTGATGCTGGTGGTTTTCCTTTCTTTTAAATAGGAGGCCAACTTGTCTGCTTTGGTTGTGTAATGATTTGCCAGTTTGTCTGTTAATTCTTGAACAATGGGATGAGTTCCTTCCGTGCATTGAGGCTTACGAAATTCTGTGAAAATTTTATAAAATTATTTATTTGCACATTTAGCATTTTGAATTCTGTCTGAATAGCACCTTTTTTTTTTGCTTTTTAGATTGTTGATTTACATGTTCTGTTAAGATTGCGTAGGTGAAGTTTGTATTGATTGCTGTTTGTTTTGAGTGAAGTTTGTTGCAGTCTTCTAATTTGTTTTTTTAATCTGTTTTAGTTCGGTATGTCTCCAAGGTGCTTGTTTTGTTCTGTTCTGTTTTGTTATTCTTAGTGGTATTAAGATAACAAAAGCTTCCTGTAGCTACCATACAGTTTTTGAATGGAATTTATTGTGTCTAAATGTGTGTTGATCTTTAGTTGTATTTCTAGGTATGATGAAGATCTGAACTGAACAGATCTGATGTTAGCATTGCATGGGCTAAGTCATGTGAAGAAACAGTTTAGTTCCAGAGGAAGTATATGAATTCTTAGTTGGGTCTTCTTGGGTGGGGTCTAAAAGCAGATTGAAATGTATAATAACCTAATGTGGTTTGAACCCAACTAATTGTTAAATTAAAAAAACGAGAATGCGTTTGACATATATATTATTATGAATACCTTGAATACCTTATGGGAGGATGTAGAGAATAGTCTGTCTGATTATAACTCATCCCCTGCCATTGACTGTAGATGTAAAGCTGAGAGTGATGAAGATTGATCCTCTGGCCAGATGATATGCTCAGATTCATTATTTTGTGGTATTGTGATAGATCTAAGCTTTCTCAAGATTAATCTAATTTGTGAATTGGGTGAAAAAAGTGATGATGTTTCAGGACTAATTCATGTAGTGGGCATTCTTACGCAGATGTTTTAAAATAGCAGTTTTGAAAGTTTCAAAAAAGGTGTACCTGGTCTTCTGTAAAACTGCAGTATTGCAAAACTAAATGTACATCTATTTTGCAAATGATTGGAATATTCTTAGAAGCGTCACATCAAAATTGAAAGGAATTTTGCTGTGATCTGTGCAAACTAATGGAAGTCGTGAGTCTGCAAACAATCATAACTCTGAGTAACAAATTCAAGGGTCCAATTCATCATGCATAGCGTTTGTCACATGTAGTAAGCAGGTGACTCTTTTTTAAGTGTGGAGGCGTGATAAATATTTTCTGCCCTGAGTACCTAGAGAAAGTGTGGGTTTCTCAGACAGTCAGGGGGTAAAATAAGTATTACATTTGCATCCAAGTCGATAAATGACAACCGGGTCCATTGATTAGACAGAGGAAATGCCTGCAGTCTACAGTAAATCCACATCGGCTTACCTCTGGCTTCACGGAAAGCCCTGGCCCAGAGATGAGGAAAGATGTCTCACAACCAAGTGGGGTGGGGGAGAGAAAGACTCCACTCAACTTGAGGCCGTTCTAGCCTCCGTAGAAGGCAGAATGGGGAGAAATCAAGTCCATTGAAAACCGAAAAACATATTTTAAAAATAATCTCTCTAGAAATAAAGTAGTCCATGGACTTCTAGAGGTAGCAGGAAGCAAAAAAAGGCTCTGTTATATAAGAATAAGCCAAACAGAAAGCAAGCATAATGAAGATCAAATTTCCTTGAGAACCCCCTGAACAAAAAGGAACTGGTGTGACAATAAAAGAAATACTCAAACTTAAAACCAAAACAAATTAAAGACAATCATCAGTTTAGCGTACACTGAACACAGCATTCTAACATTTTTAAGGCCTCACTACAGCTGCCACGAAGATCCAGAGATCAGAAAAGTCAGCCCTCAATGAGGCAAAAAGGGAAGAAAGGTACTAACTAACTGCAGGTAAGGCCAGAAGGTTTGGCTTGTGTTTATTTTCACTGAAGACAAGGCCTTCCTGTTTGGGCTTGACTTGTTTTGTTCTAGAAACCAAAAAGCTGATTTTCATGAGGTTTTTAAGGTTTTGTAATGTACATATAAGCTTAAAACCAAATGTATGGAATATGTCTATGTCAATTCAGGCATTTCCAACCATCACTTTTTTTGCCAAGTGAGTCGACCTAAATGGTGTGGATATTTCCAGACGAGGGACCCTCATTCAGAGTGCCAGAGGCCCAGAAGCTGCACCTCACTGATGAGGACCAATCTAAGCAAAATTATGTGAAATTCTGTGACAGTGGATGATCAAATTATGCAGCAGTTTTGACTAAATTGTTTAGCAAGAAAAGGTGAATTATGCCGCCTAATGTGGCACATCTTGTGATGGTATTTCTTCCCCATCGACATTTTTACATGAGGTAACACTGTCTGATCAAATGTCTCACCTCATTAGTACCGGTTTTACCTAAATATAGCAATAAGATTCTGAACGGTCCAGTCAATCTTCGTGAAGGGCCTTCCACTATGTGGCACCAGGTGTTACAGCATTTGAGTAACCTTTGAACTGTGTAAGATAAAAACAATATTTGTGTTAAAATCTCAAATGATGCACTAGATGATGGATTGTACTGAATGCACTAAATCTATAATTGAGCATCTGCCTCAGTCTCATAGTTCCAGTGGCCCTGTCTAATACTACCCTCCTCTTGATTTACAGCTGCTCAATTGTCATGCATATTCTTACTCAGGGCTTTAAGTGGGATAAGAAAAACTGGGGGGTGGCCACTCAAAAGGCCGTAACATATGTAATTAAGGCTGTGGCTTAAATGCCTAGTATTTTGCTACTTGGTTATCGCCTTCAGCTATAAAACACAACTGACTTAAAACTTGACAAGACTATTGGCTTTGTCAGTGGTTGTTAAGTGCTTACAATACATGAGTAACAGCAAGGCCTGTTGTAAATAATATTGTACATGCTTCAATTCTGAAATTGTGAGATGATGAAATAACTATAAAGCTCCATAAGAAATGTTGAATCAAACTCTTTGTAAAAGATGTAGTTTAATTTACTAAGAGCACTGAAAAATGTCAAGAAGCTGCTAATAACTGGGATTATAGCCCTTTTAGGATTAGAGCGTCAGCTTTGCCCTTCGTGCCCCTCTGTAAATTCCACTGTGAGTGCTTTAAAATCAATGTCAGGTGATCATAACTTCCAATAATCTCCTGATCTGCAGAAGTTTCATGAAGGGCCTGTTATAAGCACCCGAGTTAGGATTTTATATTTCACTCTGAGGGTAAGGGCAAAAGAGAGAGTCCAATAGGGACCTGTCTCAGCATCTGTTTTTTAGGTCTCAGTTCTAGATTGTGCACATGCGTTTTCTCGAACTGAGACATGCTGTATGTACTTCGTGCGCTTCATCCTACCCATCAACTTCCAATTTGTTGGCTCTATCGTCGCTCTGCTGTTCTCTTTCCCCATTTGCCCATGGCATGCAGTTTTCAGGACTCTTCCTGGGATTACCAGTCCCTGATTGCAGGGACAAATGGCCAGATTTCTACTTTTTGACGCAAAACTGCGCTAATGCAGTTTGGCATCAAAACATTTAACGCTGGCTAAATCCATTTCTTAATGCCACCCATGTGTCACATTTATACTTTAACGCACTGTGGCGCTAAGAACAGGGTAGAGTCATTTTTCCTGATGCTAACCATTGTGTCTTGCCGTAAGGCAAAATTACTTTAACACAGGAAAAAAGACTCTATGCTGTTTTGCGACATGCAAAGACGTCGCAAAACGGATATGCGCCATTTTTCACAGCAATAGAGTCAAAAAGCGACACAAACACAACAAACAGTCCTAAGGAGCCCCAAAATGGATCCCAGAAGCCAGGAGAGACCTCATTCAACCAGGAACCAGCCAGGAGGACACAGACCAGACCCAGGGGAGAGACAAGAAGAAGAGTTGCTTCAGCGCAGTAGAGTGTGAAATCCTGGTCAGAGAGGTGACGGATCACCAGCATCAATTATTCAGCACCTCTAAATTGCCAATTGGAAGGAGAGAGGTAATTTGGCAACAAATTGTGGACAAGATTAACAGTGAGACAGAGGTCAGAAGAACTATCACTGAGTGTAAGAAACGCTGGCATGACTGCAAGCGCAAGACAAAGGAGAAAATGGCAAGGAACAGGAAGGCAGCACTGCAGACCGGAAGTGGGAGTCCAGCACCACAAGAGGACCTTGACGAGATGGAGGAGATAGATGCAGCCGCCATCCCAGAGGAGATCATCACAGGAGTCGCAGGACAGGACAGCACAGACTACCAAGAAACAACACAGGGTAATTTGCATGAGGGACAAAAATGCCTAAATGTCAGGTGCAAGAAGGGGGAGGTACATACGTACAACACAATGCATGTCATCCCTGAAAATCAGCAAGTGGAAAGGGCAAAGGGGCACAGCACAGGTGCATGGGCTGTGCAGGGGCATCCAGGGGCACACCATAACACAACACCAACAACCTTTGCACGGGGGTACACCGCCATACCAAGGCTGCTGGAAATGCTGAAGCAGACCAAGAGGGTAGGGAAGAACATAAAACTGTTCTGCTGTCACAGCACAGCTGGTATTGTCAGAATGTAAGCTAGGGGACAATGCCCAGTCTCAGGCCATTGGCACAAGCAGCATTTACCATTGACAACACTTGCCACTACTACCTGTGCTGTGTGTGCTGGTCAAATAGGAAATGTCAGTTAGGTGCCCATGGCACAAACAAACCTCAAATGAGGGATCACTATGACTACGTGATCAATCCCCATCAATCCCTATCCAAGTGCAACTCCTGTCAACTGCTCATGTCCATAGACTCAATAAACATCAGGCACTGTTACATACATAATGAAGTACACAGCAGTAATCTCATTCCCACGTAGCCCATTCCAGGGCCTATCCTGGCACCTGTTTCACAATAGCTGCAATGCCACCATGAAACATCTCAGGTGTCATAGTGTCATAATGCTTAGACAACTGCATTGAGGACATATGTGTGCAGCTAGAAAAATACACATGCACAGTCATAAGAGGAAATGGAACTCTGCCATGGTCCATCAGTGCAATGCAACATAGCACACATATGCAAACATCAACATGAGAAACTATCAATGGTGACACCTGTATTGTTTCATGGAGATAGAATACATGGTATGGTGCTAGGTCTCAGCAACGTATACCTGTATGTGACAAAGGATAGACTGGGACAGGGCCAAATGTTTATGTGTGGTGCATGAGGCATGTGGCATCAGCACACCAACAAGCATTGCAAGGCCTCACCATGCTAATGGTAGCAGAGGGATGGTTGATTAGGACAAGAAGGGTGGCAAGCCACTATTTGGACAGAAACCACATCTAGAAGATGTGACGCAGACACATCCCTAAACTGCCCACACTGCGTGTGACATGCAGTTGGGGCATAGGCCTGTGAGACTGCAAACGTTAATGACTGAACAATGAATGGGAACCCAGATTACAACGTACCACCAATGGAAAGTCAGTGGCATCACATTACAACTGCTACAACAAAGACACACTAATTGTACAATATCTCATTGCAGAGGACGATGGCTCTCCTGTGGATCTGCCTGCCCTGGACTACCCTAATGACATGGATGACCAGCTGACAACCATCAGCCAGGAAACCCTCCAAGATGTCCTTGGAACCCTCCTGACGCCACCTCCAGTCACAAGGAGGAGGACAAATGTAGCAGCCATCCCAGAGGACCCACCCACCACCATAATTGTATGACTGACCAGCTCAAACACAGCTGAGGACACTGATGACACTGGGACCACCTTTGAGAGGACAGTTGTGGGAGTACAGCAGGAGCTGGCCGAGGAGATGCGGGTGGGGATGCAAACTATGGCAGCCAGCCTTGAGGAGATGCGCAAGTGCATGATGACATCCGCTGAACAGTCAGCAGCCATACAACTCACCCAATCACAACTGCAAGGAGTCCAACATTGTGTGAGGGACCTCACTACTAATGTGAGGGAATTACAACAACACCTGCCCTCCAAATCTTGCAGCTGCATGCATGACAACAAGATGGACTCCCTCAGGGCAGACATGGCTGCCCACCACAGGAGTGTTGCTGCCATACTCCTTGCTGCAGTTATGCCATATCTAGTTACACAGATGTCAGCTGCCAGGAATTTGGAGTCACTTCTCCAAACACTGAAGTCTGTGTTGCCCCCTCAAACCCACTACCACCACCATCAAGGGCAGAGGAGATGACGCACACATCTGAGGATGAAGATGTGGAACAGATCACCTTCACCCATAGGAGTTCCCGGTAGCACCAGCCCATGGGCACTGTTTTTCCTTTGTCCTGTGCTAGACAATATGCCAGTGTTGCTACAGTTGGTGACATGCACTCTTCACCGACACACTGTTAACCTTACCACTATGGACTGCAATTGTCTCTCACTGCCCAGCTGGCAATTCATGTTCCTCTGCACTGAATGATCCTTCATCTCAGCATGTCAAATGACATGTCCCTAAACCTTGCACTTGTGTTGCGTCTCAATAGAATGCTTAACACTAATGGGCTCACAAACCTGGACTATGTAAATATTGCACTACAGCACTTTAAAATAAACAGCACCTACACAACCACTTTGTCTCTTTGTAATGTGACACATCTACTTTGCAGGAGATTTGTGATGCATGTAACATGGCAATGGTCACAGAGTGTCAATACCAGAGCGCAGAAATAATGTGGGCAGATATTTATGCACAAGGGTCAGGATTTTTAAATCATCTGTGCTGCCTGTGCCTCATTTCTGAAGTAAAAGCAGCACAAAAATACAAATTATCATTGTAATTTGTAAGTTTGTGCTGCAGTTGGGTTAACAAATGAGGCAAATGCTGTGTAAAAATAGTACATTTCCGGCCCAAGGTATGTACAAGATGAAACTCAATGCTGGCCATATCCCCTACAAGACAATCATTGTGTATGTGACAGTTGCCTCTTAACATACATGCCACACCCACAACATACAGCAGGAATGGCTGTGTAAGAGTGTTTGGCCAATAACGTCAGCTGGGAGTACAATTATAACACAGAGGCGTGAATACTTGACCTCATCAGAAATTGACACCACTCTCTTTATCAGTGTTCACATGAACATCAGGCTGCAGGCAGACATCCCACAGTGCCCAAGATTCCAACACAGGACCCAAACGAAGACAGCTTTAAAATCACACCTACCTGTCCAATACATGGGAACCATAGTCACCTTGAGTGGTGGGTACAATGGTTGCCAAATGCATAGAGATTTAGCTTTGTTGTAGCTGCCAATGTGACAGCTCAGTTGGAAGAGGGAATTAACGTATCAAGAGTGGGATGTGGAGGCAGGACGGAATACACAGGCCAACATAAAATTGGCACTGTACACTCATGCAAAGACCGAGATCCCCAAGCATATGATACATGCCAGGAGTACCTAAAACTTCAATAACTATGTACAAAAGAGAACTTAAAACTATGTCACACACCTATCCTAGCCTAACCTATCCTAACTATACATTACCCACAACTGGCCCTAACTACCCTATGCTAAACTTACTTACCACATTTACCCCCCCTTATATGATGGGACACATGTAGGACAACATATACCAACCTAAACAGATACTAACTAATACTAAACAAATATATATTTTTGGTATTTTTTTTAAAATGTTATATATATATTTCATTTATTTTTTTAATTATAATACACAAAAGCCCCAACATCAACCCCCACCCACCCACCCACAAACTAACATGTAATAATATAAACCCCCCACTTCCCAACCTACTTCTCCTATCCAAACTACTAGCCTTCTCTAACCTGTCACTAAACACCCTAAAGCCACTAATAAACAGGACAAGGAAAGAGGAGGGAGGGGACGGAAATAGCGGTTAGGCAATGCAGGAATTCAGAGGTTTGCCCTCTTCAGAGTTTAAAAAAAAGATTTTAGCCTTCGGCTATTCCTATCCACGTCCCACTGGAGAGTGTTAATCTTCCTTATGACCTTTCTCATGTCTCTCTGTAGAAGCCTGATCGTGCCTATGTCCAAAGAAGCTGTTGTGGTGGTCTGTGTCCCTGATGTTATCGCTTCTACAGGTGCCATGGTCGGGGGTGCTGTAAGTGAAAGTGCAGCAGGTGTTGTGGCTGTAGCTCCCGATGTTGAGGGTGCAGCAGGTGGGGCTGATGTACTGGTGGCCACTGGGCCACTGGCTGCATTCGTGGTGGTGGCGACACTTGTTGTGGCCAATGCCGGGCCCCCTTGGCTGAAAGCCCGTCGTGCTCCTGTGGCTCTCTCTCTACGATACTGTCTTGCCATCATCCTGAACCCAGAATCAACATCCAAGATATCACGGAATCTCACTGCCTGCCTCTGGAACTCCCTTATCTCAGCGGCATTCATGTTGGCAGATCTAAAAATGAGACATGCAACCATTAGTGTCATCATTGTGTGATGCATGTACAAATGATAATCTAACACTCTCCCTCAACTTGCACTAGCAGTCCAAATCACAGTATAGATGATACATTGTCCCTGAGGAATGACATGGCAACGCAGCTTAACCATCAAGTATTTAAGAGCACAGCAAAGCACAACAGGTGTGTACCAAATAAACTGATCTGTGAATTTATGTAGTGCAATGTATCACAATGCAAATGCAGCAAGTACTTAACATGGGCCAGGCCGACTAATCTCGATCATCTGGATCAACTTCAAGGCACACAAGACCTGTGGTTTGTTTATGTAATTGGCAGGATGGTATGCAATTACTAATGATAAGGGGTCAGTGTTCTTTGAGACACATGCATTCCTGAATTAGATGTCTGTCACACCTACCTACATATATGTTCTTCCCCTACCCCTGAACCTCAGGGGAGATGGGCATGCAATACATCATCACAACCGTCAAGGACAACCATGAAGCCATGTCCAGATGTGCATGGATTTAGTGAGTGGAACACATGTGAGGAGGCCTGCCAACTAGGTATGAGGTATGCATTGGTCAATCACATCTACATTCATGTTTACATTTGTGGACAACCGTCAACATCTGAGCTGCCAACACATTTCCTAAATCACCCACATTGATGAAAGCACACATTTGGCCTTGACCTGCATGCATGCCTGTAACATACCACATAAGTGCCACGTAAGTGGAGAACAACATTTAAGGCTCGATACTGGGGGACAGTCACCAATACAGTCCTACATGTACATTACAATACAGGGATGAGCAATTTTGTGTGGAAAAGTGATGCATCACTGTCATGTGTAAATGAGGGTATGACTTGCTGTCAATATTGTGACACTGGACCACCTTCAAATCAAATGTGGGCCTACATGTGGCTACTAATCACCTTGTTCACATGCTGCTGCCTATTGTGCAGCATAAGTCTCCCAAGATATAAATCTCTGCCTGTGAATGTCTAACCCTTGCATGGAACACTATGTCAACCTCCAGTCAAGTCATATCTCAGATCACATGCCAGCTCATCTTATCTTGCAATGATTGCAACACACAAGAGTCAATCACACAGCAGCTGCAATCACTATACATGACAGACATTTTCACACTTTCTGGATACTTCTGGGTCCTCAAATCCAGCCACTTACCCGACGGTATAGGGGATGGTCCACCTGTAAGACATCGCAAGGAGATATATGCTCAATGTCTGATCACTGTACAAACGTGTGGACAACATATCACAGTGTGTGACATTTTATATGAGTGAGCTGCCGATCCGGCATGTAGACACTCCAACAGACATACTACTGCAAACTTGCATTGACACTGACACTTCAGTGAGTGATAGACACACATATGGACACATGCACTGGGTCTAACAATGATGTGTTGCTAAACCCGACTACAAAGTTTTGTGACTAATCCATTTCACATGGTACTCCATGCCATGATATGCAATTGGGTGACAATTGCAATGGCACGACCCTGGTGCACTGCAATACAAGTGACTCAGGTATTGTGGCTTCTGCATCAAGGGACAAAGATTAACTGTGTGATAGGAATGTGGGTAAACTTTCAGTCAGCAATCATCGTGCATTCAGTAGTCTATAACAGATAGCAGTGTCTCCCTAAGCCGTATATGCCCCCTATGCCAACATGATGGCAGGGCTCATGTGTACGTAATGATGACAATGTAGCGCTAAACATGGATCGCCCACTTTGCTGTCCCAAAACTGTGAAATATGGTATGCTGACAGTGTCTTAGCTGATCATCATTGACAGAATGCATGGGCACAGGTGTAGTCATTGCACCTGAAATGTGTCACTTAGGGCCATATGTATCTATATCAGGTTTTGTGAGTCACACATTGTGAGACTTAGCAACTAGCAATAGGCAAGTAGGATGATCTGAGGTATAGCACTCGAAATGGCACTGTTTGCAATTCAAAAATGGGGTAGCAAATGATCTACCTCTTGAATAATGATGAGGTAGGTCTCATTTTTCAAACACCTTGGGAATGGCGGCACTCACAGGGATGCTGGCCTACTGGGCTCAGCAGACCACCATGTCTGTGACTGCTTTCATAATGGGATGTAAATATTCATTTAATTGCAGCCTTATTTCAGCAGGGGTAAACAGAAAGTATTTTTAAAACCTATTTTATGACTGAAAAATATTTTTGGAAGCAGTCAGTGGTCCGAGGCACAACTTCCTGCTCAGAATACACTTGCATTCACAAAGAAGAAGGGATCCCATGGGGACCCCTCCCCTTTTGCAAATGGTTTGGCACCACCTTGAAATGGATGGTAACTTCAATTGCTTAGTTCCAGCATTTGTGCCCAAGAAAAAAACAAATAGCCTCTGCCACTCAATAATAGGATAGGAATGCCTAATCCTAACTGCCACTCGAAAACCCTGCTTTGTGATTGTGCAATCTGATAGCAGAAGGGCACAATTTGGTTTCTGCATTTGAATGAATATTTGTCTTAACGTAAACACAAAAAATCTGAAAACTATGCTGTTTTTGAAAGTTATAAATAGCTTGGTACATATGGCTCTAGATAATAGTCGGACATGGCTCAACGAAACTCTGGACTGCATTGTTAACATGTAAAAACTTGTGTAATACATCTCAGTACTGGTACACTAACAGTTTGTTCAACTTGCATTCCACATGGCCACAAACATTGTATGCAGCACATCAGGCTAACTGCTACTGTCACTCAGGAGCAGTCTACTGCACACATTTGTCAATGTGATACTCACCAACAGGGCCACCGATCACCGCACCCAGGTGGTCCAGCGGGTCCTGTTCTCATGCCACCAGGTCAGCCCAGTGATGATTCAGCTGGTGCTCGCTCCAGGAGTTGTTGAAGACTCGTTTCAGGTGGAAGAGCACCTTTGCCAAACGCAATCGTTTTGCCTCCGTGTGATACCCCTGTATCACACAGCACTCTGCCTCGAGCCTCATTGGAAGAAAATGGCCCACCAGCCACACAAATGCCCCAAGCTCCTCCTCACCCATGCGGCTCAGCCTCGCCCATCCCGACATGGCATGGTACAGTATTTCAAGAAAAAAAGTGAAAAATAAAGGAAAAGAAATTTGAAAAAAGGAACGTTACAAACCCAAATTACAGACCCTGCCTAACCCAACTAATCTAACCCCAAACAGACATCTGACAGTACAAAACCAATTCAGAAAACAATAAAATACACAAAAACACTTACACAGATACAATGTACAAATAGGATACACCAAAAGACAAAAGATAGACCACACAAGATACAATATACACAATCCAAACAAGAGCAACACCAACACACAGCCACACAGTCAACAAAAATCATAGACTGCAAAGTGAAAGTGAAAGTACACCTACTGTACCAAGTCTGTGAACAGGATTTCCAATTACATCACTTCCTGTCCCCTTTGTGCCCCGTTTTCCATCTTGCGTATATTTTTTTGATGCATAAGTAGTTTGCGTGAATATATTTGATGCATAACCTACATGTGCGTCAAAATACCACGCATTACTGGGAAACTACTATTTTTATGGATATACACATGCGTCGGGTGGGCTGGTGGAATTAACGCTATGGACCCATTGATATTCAGTATGCGTTTTGTGTTTTTTTGACGCAGTTACATCAAAAATTCTGACTCAAACTGTGTTTGCCTGATTTTTAATTATTTAACATGCATGCAGCCTATACCTAGACGAAGACAGGACGGTATGGCCTGCAGTGTGTGGTTTAGTGTTTGGCAACATGTGGTAGACTATTCAACTGTGGCCCACATTTATACTATCTTGGTGCAGGATTTCCTTTTTTTCTGATGCAAATGCAGCGCAAAGTTAGTAAATTAGAATCGAATTTGTAAGTTTGGGCTGATTTTGCATCAATAAATAACAGCAAAGCTGCGCCACAAAAGTATAAATCATGGCCTGTGTTTTTTGTGTGTGAATTGACTGTTACAACTATATGTGTGCTTCTGATGGAAAGGCATGCAATACATTTGGCGTGATGGTCATGAATGAATCTGTTACAAATGGGTATCAACATCAGATGGCAATCAATGATGTACAACAGTCATGATATGCATTTGTAATATGTGTTGACTCATTTGATGTGTGTAGTTGTTTGACTTTGGGGAAATTACATTTCCCACGACAAACAATACACAGGGAAGATAGAGGATGGCTGATGAGGGCTATGTCGGACATGTTATCCCTCACATGTCAGTAATTGTTGGCTACGACTTCCTGGTGACTTGTGTGTAAACTACCCATATGTCGGGTATTTGTACATGTTTGGTAGGAACAGTGTTTGCGACACTGAGCCTCAATTCCAATCATAAAATTCTTATGTACATGTCAATTTGACTAATGTAAATTACCTATGTTCCTCCTGTGGCTGTGGTGGACCTGCAGCCCTGGCTGCATGTATTCACATATTTTCAGAGGTGCATTACACCAAAGTGTCTAGTTCAAGTGTGTGGGCATGTATACCCTGTGTCAGTATTGGGCTCCATGGTGTTACAGTTTTGTGCAGGTTTAGTCACGAGTCTGTTAGGCCAACCCTTGAGTTCACAGAGTATCTTGCAAGGCAGATTTGTCCTAATGCAGAAGATCAGCAAAAGGCATAAAAGAGGATACAGCAGCTATGGTACGGCAGATAATGCAGAAGAGTGAATACAGAGCAACCTTAGTGTGGACATATATAAGTCGGGTCAGTAATGGACAAACACGCAGGGCTCATCAGTATGTTTGTACACAGGGTAGGGCTTAGAACTGCCCACAGCAACAGGGAATGTCAGTGCCTTTGTGCAGATTATTCTCACAGCTAGACGCCACGTAAGCCCCATCGAAAGGTGGCGGCAGAAGTGAATCTGTGTCTGGACCCTCAGGGCACAAACATGGATTGTCCTTACATACACAAGACTAGCCCTTGTTGATCTAGGGGAAAATGGCGGCTGAAGGTCAGCAGCGCTGACGCTGCTAGAACAGCCGCGGCACTGCTCTGGGCCCGACCGGTAAACAGAGGACAGGAACGAGAAACGAGGAACAGTGACTCCTCCCGTTTCTTTGTTTGTGGGGGAGTCCTTACCCGAATAGGCAGTATGCTGCCTCGCAGACTCCGTGATCACGTCCCGACTCAAGTCGGGATGCCTACTGCAGGAACGGTGGTGAGAGAGAGCGGCGGCAACTGGGAACGCGGCTCTCTCCAGGTTAGGAGAGTTTGTGCCCTTACCTCCAGGGTCGCGCGGAGAGGCGCGACTGGGGGTGAGGCAGGCAGAGGCAACACAAGACGCCGAGGCGGCATAGAAGGCATGCTAAGAGAGTCACTGTCCCGCAGAAGAGGGAAGGACTCATTTCTTTTCCCCTATGCACTGGGAGTTTCCAACTCAACCCAAGGCACTACGGACGGCATACACCAGGTACCGGGAGGGGGGTAGTATTAATCCAAAGGAGGTGATTAATTTAGGGGGGGCCTTCTCCTATAGGGCTTTCTCAAGAAGACAGAAACACAGCACATGCAGTAAAATACACTGAAAATGTTCTCATTTTGAGGAAAGAGGCAACTTATGTGCATCAAAAGAAGAAAATTACAGGGAGAAAAAGGCAGCCCTCCCCCTCCCCTCCAACGGAGACTAACTCCTTCATTAAGGTCATATTTTAAGGCCAAGAACTCGGCTACTATTATGGCCACCTCTAATACACCACCCTCCCCCGCTCCTTCAGGTATAATGTTAAATGAGACTCTATGGAATGAGTGTGAGGAGGGAGAACAAGCAGATCTGCCTAGGCCAAGTCTTTCAACTTTACTTACACTCCCTCTAAGTGTAAGGGAGAGAGGAGTGCCAGGCTTAGGTAATCCGGCACAGAGGCAAGATTCTCCCGACATAGGAGAAGATATTTCATTACAACAAAGAAATTTCCCATCAGAGAAGATAATAGAGGATCTATTGGAATCTCAACAGGAGTCGCTGGTTGAAACAAATTAAATGCCCATTCAGTTACCATCTTTAGAATCCCTGCTGCACTCCTTATCAAACGAAGTCAGGCAGGGCTTCCTAGTATCACAGACAAATCAGAAGGGGATTCTAGAGGTATGTGAAGCTCTGGCGATGAAGATGGATTTACTAACCCAATGAACTCAGATCCTGGAGAAGCAATTTGTTCAACTAAATGAAACGGTTGAGAAGCACACCAGTGAAATCGAAGTACTAAAAACCATGGGAAGCCAGAATGCTGAACGGTTGGATGTCTTAGAAAACAACGCCAGGAGGAACAATATTAAAATAATTAATGTTCTTAAAGTAACTGAAGGAGATAATATTAAAATGTTGGTGGTAGATCTCCTGAAACAAAGCGGGGTGTGGGAGTGGCCCGAGGATGTGTCATTCCAAGACATTCAGCGGGTCCATAGGGATCCTTTTTGAAAATCACCAAATGCGGCTAAGCCTAGGAGGATACTGGTGAACTTTCTTACTTATGTGATTAAGGAAAAAATCCTCTCTAGAGCGCTAAAAATGGGATCACTAGAAGCAAGAGGCCACTCCTTTGATAGAAGATCTGATGTATCTCGGGCAACTTCCAACCGACAATGGGAGCTTGGTAGGAGGATGGAGGTGTTTAGGAATCTGGGGGCCATGGTCCAATTAAAATTCCCAGCGACCTTGAGAGTGATGAGAGAAAATCTAATATATAACCTGTGGGATGTTCATGAGGCAGATTCTCTCCTGGAGAAATTCAAGGGGAGTCAAAACTAAATTGGATTTGAAGTTCAGTCTTTTTTTTCTTGTTCCTTCACATTGGTTTTTTTCTGAAAATAGGTGGAAGGGTCCAAGCAGCGCCAAAAGGGCTTAATAGCCAAAGAAGATGGGGGGTTCCCCTGAGAGGAGAGGGGAAGGGTCTTGGGAAGGGAGTGGGAAGGTGGGGGGAGGGCTTATGGTAGGGAGGAGGGGTTTTGGGGCAGTTAGAAAATGTGTGCCTCATTGCAAGATGGCTCAACCCGTAATAATGCTTATTAGGAAGTCTGTAATCCGTGAAAAATCATATAACAGAGATGGTTGCAGGTAATCTACAGATTCTTTCTTGGAATGTGAATGGGTTGAGAGTAAGTCTAAGAAGAAATCATATTTTACAATATGTTAAGGATTCCCTGGCACAAATTGTAATGATGCAAGAGTCTCACCTGACATTTGTTGAAGCACAGGAGATCTTTAAACCTTTGACCTGGGTTAAGCAAATGGTCTGTTCTAATAATATATCACACTCGAAGGGGGTGATAATTGTGGTGAAAAGTGCTTCTAATGCTTTGATTTTGTGTTCGAAGATGGATACAAAAGGTAGATGGGTTATGGCAGATGTTAAGGTTAATCAGGTTATTTACACTTTAGTATTCTATTATGGTCCAAATATAGATGATACAACTTCATTACAAGAAATATGTAATGCACTTTTGGAGACTCAGGGGGTCATTCTGACCTTGGCGGTCTTTTCGCAAGAAGACCGTGGCGGTATGCCGCTGTGCGCATTCCGACCGCTGGGAGCGTTCCGCCGGAAAGCCGCCAGCAGCCACACTGGCGGTCGGCGGGAAAGTGGAGACTGGTCAACCTCCACCGCCACGCCAGCAGAACACCGCCCACAGAATTACGACCCACATTTCTGTGTGGCGGTCTTCTGTTGGCGGGCTTCTGTTGGCGGTCACCTCCCCATGGCTCCTGTCGCCTCCCGGAGGACCAATGCACAAGGTAAGTTGATCGTCCGTGAGGGGAGGGGGTGGGGGGGTGTTGTGTGATGTGTGCGTGCATGGGGGTGTGCGTGTGAGTGTGTAGAGGGGGTGTGTGAGTACGTGCATGCGGGCGGGGAGTGCTGCTGTGCCTATGGGCAATGTGTGTAGTTCGGCGGGTGCGCATGTCGGCATGTATGTGTGCGGGTATGTGTCCCCGTTGTGTATGTGTGTGTGTAGGGGGTGTGTATATGTGCATGTTGGGGGTGTGTGCATGTCGGGGTGCGTGTATGTGCATGTCGGGGTGGGGGTGGGGAGGGGGTTCGTACCACCTCTGGGGGGGGCAGGGGGGTGGAGGGTGTGGGGGGAGGACTCAGGGGGCAGTGGGGGGTGGGGGAGACCCCTATCAGTGCCAGGGAAGGAATTCCCTGGCCCCGATAGTGCCTACCGCCATGGTTCGCATGGCGGTTCCCGACCGCCAGAAACCGCGGCGGTAAGCAGGGTCATGATACCGTTGGCGGTCTTGGGTCGACCGCCGGACCGGAGTGGGCAGACTCCAGCCCGTCGGTCATGACCGCCGTGGCTGTCGGAGTGGGGAAGTGGCGGTCGATCGCGGCGGTGACCGCCGCGGTCAGAATGCCATTTTTTGGACCGCCGGTCTGTTCGCTGCCTCTCCGCCGACCGCCAAGGTCAGAATGAGGGCCTCAGTACCCAATCATAATAGCAGGAGATTTGAACGTGGTACTGAATTATGCTTTGGATAAATCTACTGGTAGTAAAGCATGTGGATATCAAAAATCCCTGACATACATTAAAGAAATAATGGAACAGTATGCTCTGATTGATATCTGAAGAGATTTATACGGTCGCTCCCGCAGTTTTACATTTCATAATAAAAAGTATAGACATCACTCCAGGATAGATTATTTTTTATTGTCCAACCTGCTCAGGGCGGCCGTAGTGGATGTCCAACACATTCCAGCTCACTTATCTGATCATGCTGCAGTGGTACTGATTTTGAAGGAAGTAGGATCACGGCCGACAAAGAGATGGATGTTAGATTGTTCTCTCTGAAACAATACGTTTGTCTAGTGAAACTAAGTGGTTCTTTGAAGACAATCTGAACTCTGCTTCTCCTTATGTGATGTGGGATTCCTATAAAGGTTTTATTAGAGAGATCCTGATCACTATCTCTGCCCAGAGGAATAGTGAGTATAAGTCAGATATTCAGAATATTGAGAAAGATTTAGAGGGTCTGGAAGGATAACTGGTTGAGGCACAGTTTGAAGGGAGAAACGAAGAAGCAATCATGTTAGAATTGGTGTCCAAGCGAGCAGCTCTTTCAGCACTAATAGAAACGCGAGCAAGGGAGAGATGGGAAGCAATTAAATTTGCAAACTCTGAATATGGGGAAAGGGCGGGGAAATTACTGGCATGGAAAACAAAATCTGATCTCACCAGAAACCAGATCTCAGAGATAAGAGACCATACCACAGGGGTGATTGTAACATGAACTTTAGAGATTCAAAGAGCATTTCAGTTTTCTTTTTTTAAGCCCTATATAAAGAGGATTTATCAGAAGTGGCAGAAGATAGGATGCCAAATGTAGAAGGACTTATGATAGGGAAACTTGATGATGAAGGGCAGTCTCTTCTGGAGGAGGAAGTTTTAGAGGGGGAAATCGTACAGGCCATCTCAAAAACTAAAAAAGGGAAAGCAGCGTGCCCTGATGGCTTGCCTGCGGAATTTTAGGTAAAATTATGTTGCGTCTTAACCCCATTCCTCAAAGACCTTTTTAACTTAATTTGGAGGGGAGAATCCTGCTTGCAATGTCTTGCAATGAAGCAATAATAACTATCATTTTAAACCTGGGAAAGACCCCTCGCTTTGTGAATCATATAGGCCAATCCCTCTACTGAATAATGATTATGAAATATTTACTAGTATTCTCGCCAGTAGACTTGGGAAGAGTATTGCACCGTTGATTCTTGATTATCAGAAGGGGTTCTTAACAAATAGGTATATGCATCAATTATCCCATGAATTAATAGGGGCAATTGATATGGCGACGATATTTGACCTTCCTTTAGCAGTTATCACCCTAGACACTACCAAGGCATTCGATCAAGTGAACTGGAATTATTTAAACTACATTTTGGCACACTTGAATTTCTGATCCAGGTTTTTGGGGGTCCTTAAAAATATTGAGAGTTCTGATAAATGGGGATCTAACTCTTCCCTTCTCCATCACTAGAGGGACTAGACAAGGATGCCCTCTCTCTCCGTTGCTCTTTGACTTATATATAGAGCTGCTCGCTCGTACGATTAAAAATGACACCTTGATGATACCTTTAGTTTACATGGGGTGAGAGAAAAAAGTATCCTTGTATGAGGACAACATCATGATCTATACACCAGACCTTCGTTCGACATTAGACACACTTGAGGTGATAACACGGACCTTTGGGCAGGTATCGGGATACCTGGTTAATATATCAAAGACAGAAATAATGATGGAATATGAAAGTGCACCACAAATTAATAACAGAGGAGATAAAATACCTGGGAGTTAAGATACCACAGAATTTGGAAGAGATACCATCAGTAAATCTGAAATATTTAACGTAACAAATAGATAAACTTCTATTAAGCTGGGTACATCTTCCTTTAACCTTATACGGGACAGCGAATTTAGTAAAGATGTTTATTCTCCCGAAACTTACTTTTCTTTTTAATATGATTCCGTTGGAATTCAAGGGAAAAAAGATATAAGATTTGCAATCAAAAATAGATAGCTTTTTATGGGCCTAAAAAGGAATCAGGATTGCTAGGAAGAAACTTCATAGGAGCTACTATAAGGGAGGGATTGCCCTCCTGGACATTCAGCTATATGCATGGGCATTCCAGTTAAAGAATGTTAAAGACTTACTAACAGGAGAGGAGGTCTCGCCCCAGAAGAAGGTAATGTTAAATGGTGAAGGGAAAGGGGAACAGAATTTTTTGTACAAATTTGTTCACCCAAGGTTCTACAAATGAGTAAAGCTGAAAACATTACAAACGGCTGCTTTTTTGTGGGCCAAGATAAGAAAAAATATGAGGTTATCATATTGTAGTATTCACACCCCTATCTGGGATTCTCCAGGAACCCCGGATTGCCTTAAAGATGCTTTATCAGGTATTATGGAATGGGGACAAGTATTACAGGAGGGAGTGTTGAAACCCTGTGGAACCTTTATATCCGAGAGATAGTGTTCAATGTCTAGATTCAAATATTACCAGCTACAAGCATGGGCAAGATCTTTACGAACAACGGACAAAGAGACTAATGAGTTAGAGGAGTTATTACACAAGAATCAGCCATTTAAGAAGGAAGTCGCCGTCTATTATAGAATATTCGTGGATAGTCTGGACGACAATCAGAATTTCTCTGGTTCTTTATGGGACGAATTGGTAAGCAAGGTGGAGATTCATACACTGTGGACAGGGTCCTGGCAGCGTCTTTATAAGGTGGTTAAGTCAGCCGTTCTTAGGAAGAATCATTTGTTTGTCCTACACAGGGCATATTATTCTCCAAAAAAACTAAACAAATTCAATAAAAATGTTCAGGCAGCCTGTAAAAAGTGTGGGTTAGAGGGGGCGGATGATATTCACATGCTGTGCCCTTGGGGAGGCTTTTGAGGTCCTATCTGTTGTATTACAGGTTCCGCTGGTAGCTTTCCAGTTTTAGTATTATTTGGTTATACTTTAAAACTACAAAACCTCTTGAGTGCTCATAGGAATTTGTCATTTTATTTAATACTTTTGGCCAGGCGAGAGATTTGTAGATGTTGGATATCTCCTACTCCTCCAACTCGGCAGGAATGGGTGAAGGCCATAATAAAAATATGTAAATGAGATCTCTGTAGAACTGGCACGAAAAATGTTAAAGAACTTTGGCAACCTTGGGTGAATTGGTTGTCTTCGAGCATCAGCTCTCCAGCTTGTTGTCCAATGATTATTTCAAACGAGGGGCAACACACAATAATCCCTCCATCATGAAACTTGTCTTCAGGATGTGGATTGCTCTGGGCCTATCCAGCAGAGTCTGGAATATAGACCGTGTCAGATCACAATGGAGGTACTTTAAGAAATATGAGGACACCAAAAAAAAAAAAAAGACTAGCCCTTGTTTGACGGGCTGGAGACACAGTAACAAATCCAGGAATACAGCCATTGCACTCTGTCACTGTTAGGCACTTATGAATACATGCATAACTAGACAAAGGATGGGGGCTGGATTAGCCTCCCGGAAACCAGGTACCAGAACAAATACAATATTAAACAATTCTATACAGTTGAGGATTGATAGTACACTTACCAGACACAATACCCCAAGAGGAAACGGAGGGAGAGGGAACCAACCAGGCGGCAAATGCAGGAACAGGGAACAGGCTCTGGTTGACACAAAGGGGGTCATTCTGACCTCGGCGGTAAAAGTCGATTACCGCCGGCCAGAAGGCCGCCATGACACCGCCGCGGCCGCGGTAAACCGCCACGGTCATTCTGACCCGCAACTGGCAAACTGCCAAAAACCCGACATCCACAAAAGTCCGCCACACCAAAGGTCAGCGGGAAACTGGCGATGACCAAACCTCCACCGTCACGCCAACAGAAATACGCCCATACCATTCCGACCCACAAATCCCTGCAGCGGTCTTTCAACCGCAGTATTCCATTGGCGGTACACACCGCCGCGGTCAAAATACACACACCTTTACAAAACACTACCACATTGGATAATTCAAAATACACACACCTGAGACACATACACACACCACTCCCACACACCCAATTAAATATAAAACACACACCCACATCACCCACAAACCCCTACGACCACAATTGCGAGTGAAGGACAGAGAGAGAGAGCACAGCATAGAGTACACCATCACACAGAGGCAAATCACAACATCACCCACACAATTTCCACGCACAAAACACCATACACCACCACACTCACCACACTCTACAACACATACACCACCCCTCACCTCATCCACACCACCCCATGGCACCCCAAAGACACCCCAGGTTCTCTGACGCAGAACTCAGGGTCATGGTGGAGGAAATAGTTTGTATAGAGCCCCAGCTCTTCCGGGCACAGGTGCAGCACACCACCATTGCCAGGAAGATGGAGCTATGGCAAAGAATAGTGGACAGGGTCAACGCTGTGGGACAGCATCCACGCAATCGGGACGACATCAGGAAGCGGTGGAACGACCTACGGGGGAAGGTGCGTTCCATGGTATCAAGGCACAATATTGCGGTGCAGAAGACTGGCGGCGGACCCCACCTACTCCCCCAGAATTCACAGCATGGGAGGAGGAAGTCTTGCACATCCTGCATCCTGAGGGCCTCGCAGGAGTAGGCGGAGGAATGGACTCTGGTAAGTCAAATCTTCACTACTCCATTCCCCCCACCCCACCTGCATGCCAAATCATACCCCCACCCCCATCACACCAACTCCTTGCAAATGGCTCACCATCACATCCCACCCATCCCAAAACCTAGCCCTGCGTGCGTCCCCAAAGCATGGACACCCATCCCCAAAGCATGCCCACTGCACACACCCATCACCCCCACAAGCCACTGTCACAAAAGCCCCCACAAGGGAATGCCAGCACTGGGGGACATGGCCACCCACCCATTACACGAAATGCCACACACAGAAGCAATAACCATACTCTTATACCCCTGCAGGACCCGAACGCCACCACACCGCCGCGGAGGGTCCAGAGATGTCCATCCCACCCCCAGAAGAGGCCCCCAGTGATGACAGCAGCTCTGTCTCCCTGGACCCTGATGACCAGCCCGGCCCATCGGGGACCTCGGGACAGTCGGTTCCCCACAGACAGCCACAGGCTACACCAGACCTAACCCCCTCTGGGAACACCAGCACAGCTCCCACCCAGCGGGCCCATGCCTCTGTCCCCAGGACACGTCAATCAGCGGTATGTCCACCACTACAGGGCACCCAGGTTGACCCACCACCACAACAACAACAGGGACCTGGGGGCAGTGGTAGTGGGCACACCGTCCAGGGGACAGAGGCCCAGGGAAACAGGGGAACTGGGAGGGCTGCTGTGTGACAGGGGGGGGACAGGCCCAGGGAACCGACTCTCCAAGAGGCCCTCTCCTCCCTCATGGGAGCATACCACCACTCCCAGGAGACGATGGCTACGGTACTGGCCAGGTTCCAGGAGATCCAGGTCATGCAGGAGTAACAGTACATGGGGTTCAGAGAGGAACTGAGGAACATTAGTTCCGCAATGGGGACCATCGTCGTGGCCCTAACCCAGATAGTCACCACATTGCGGGACCATGTGGCACCACAAAGGGCCCCTGTCACTAGCCTGGACCAGGAACAGCCTACCACCTCCGCCGGCGCTAGTGGACAGGAGGCCCCCACACAACGACAGGCCACCAGAACCCCACCTCCTGCAGAAGAAGAACCACCCCGCAAGCGGAACCTGAGATCTCACAAGAAGACAGAGTAGGATTGCAAGACCCCCGCCAGCAAACGATACCCCCTGATGTCATCCCACTGTCCCACATTGTCACCCTGTCCAACCTTGAACTGCCCCTGCTCCATCCTTCCACAGGCATATGGACAATGCACCTGTGCGACTGAGAACTGGACTCTGCCATGGACATTACTCCACCATCACCCATCCCCGTTTTACAATCATGTTCCTTAAATTTAGCACTTGAATTAAATCACTTCTTGCACTAAAAAAATCTGGAGTCTGCTTGTATTTTGAACAAATGTATTAGACATAACGGTGCCAAAATGTTCAGTTACATTGTGATGACAACATACCACTGTCACACAGCTGTAGTCCATGGGCAAACAAAGCAGAGGTCACGCAGTGGGGCCCACAGCTCTGAAAACGGAAGGGAAAGTCACAACTCAGTTAACAGGAACTGGGGGGGAACTCAGACAGTAGAGAGGCAGGAGACTTTAAGTAAATGTAAAATGGCGTGGTTGATTCGTACCTGTGTGCTACTGAAAATACTGTTGTATCACTGTGTCCCTGTTGTCTGTGTCGTCCCCGTTGTCCTCCTCCTCTTCACTCTCCACAGGCTCCACAGCTGCTACAACACCACCATCTGGACCATCCTCCTGCAGGAAAGGCACCTGGCATCGCAAAGCCAGGTTGTGAAGCATACAGCAGGCCACGATGATATGGCATACCTTCTTTGGTGAGTACATTAGGGATCCCCCTGTCATATGCAGGCACCTAAACCTGGCATTCAAGAGGCCGAAGGTTCTTTCTATAATCCTCCTAGTTCGCCCATGGGCCTCATTGTAGCGTTCCTCTGCCCTTGTCCTGGGATTCCTCACTGGGGTAAGTAGCCACGACAGGTTGGGGTAACCAGAGTCACCTATTAGCCACACACGGTGTCTCTGTAGCTGTTCCATCACATAAGGGATGCTGCTATTTCGCATGATGTACGCGTCATGCACTGACCCGGGGAACTTGGCATTTACATGGGAGATGTACTGGTCAGCCAAACAGACCACCTGGACATTCATAGAATGATAACTTTTTCTGTTCCTGTACACCTGCTCACTTCCACTGGGGGGAACCAAGGCCACATGGGTCCCATCAATGGCACCAATGATGTTGGGGATATGTCCAAGGGCATAGAAATCACCCTTCACTGTAGCCAAATCGGCCACCTCAGGGAAAACAATGTAGCTCCGCATGTATTTCATCAGGGCAGACAACACTCTGGACAAAACCTTAGAAAACATAGGCTGAGACATCCCTGATGATATGGCCACTGTTGTTTGGAATGATCCACTTGCCAAAAAATGGAGTACTGACAGAACCTGCACCAGAGGGGGAATCCCTGTGGGTTGGCGAATGGGGGACATCAGGTCTGGCTCCAGCTGGGCACACAGTTCCTGTATAGTGGCTCGGTCAAGTCTGTAAGTAAGTATGACATGTCTTTCTTCCATTGTCGACAGGTCTGCCAGCGGTCTGTACACGGGAGGATTCCTCCATCTCCTCGCAAGTCCCAGCGGACGCTGCCTAGGAAGGACAACATGGAGCACAGAGTCAAGCAACCCACAGGTACGTAACCACAGCTTGCACAGTACACGATTCGCTATGCATTGAATGGCTTGTATGAGTGGCAATGCAAGGCCTAGGCCTGTGTGACGCCGTAGAAATTCAGCCATGTGGGCCCTTGAAATGGCGGCTGGCTTACCTGTGATGTGAGACAATGGGATGTGAGGTCAATGCGCTGGCGTGGCACACCGTGGCGGTAGGCGGTCGAAGACCGCGGCGCAAAGCAGCATTGGTTAACATTGAACCCTATGGGTCTCAGGAGCCAATGACAATGTGCGCCGGCGGTCGCGGTACGCACCACCGCGGGCGTGACCGCCATTTTCTACTTGCTTAATCACTTGAGACCTGATCATCCACAGGAGAGGACCTATACTGCAAGTGCTGCTGTGAACTCGGTCTGGAAGAGACAATGGCTGCTGCGACTGGGGAAAGGGCCCCTGCCTTCACATCTGAGGAATTGGATAAACTTGTTGATGGGGTCCTCCCCCAGTATGCGCTACTCTACGGTCCTCCAGACCAACAGGTAAGTACACTGGGAGCACGTAGTATGGGCTATGCCTGTGTTGAGTGGGGTGGATGTAAGATGGTGGGGAGGGGAGCGAATGAGGAGTGCAACGCACGACAGATGAGAGCATGTGCCACATGGCAAGGTTGGGGAGGGGGGTCCGCGCACATCGACCATGCAGAAAAGTGATGATATTTATTTTTCAACCCTGTACATGTCACATAGGTCAGCGCCCATCAGAAGATCGACATTTGGCATGCCATCGCCAACGACGTCCGGGCCCTGGGGGTCCACAACAGACAGGGAACCCACTGCCGCAAGAGGTGGGAGGACATCCGCCGCGGGAGCAGAAAGACCGCCGAGGCTCTGCTGGGGATGGCCTCCCAACGTAGGAGGGGTGCCAGTCGTCAATTGACCCCCCTGATGTCCCGGATCCTGGCGGTGGCCTACCCCGATTTGGATGGGCGCGTGAGGACATCACAGCAGACCCAAGGGGGTGAGTATCAGCACATTCCGCTATATTTGCGCACAGTGGAGGCGTCTGGGTGGGGGAGGATGGCTGTGGCTATCTCTAGGCCAGGGCGGTTTCTGTAGGCTAGGCCCCTCCGTTAGACATGGCCCTGTGCCCCCGCCCCCCTCCTCTGTAGGGTGCTAAGTACAGCTATCCATGGCCCGGGCTCACCTATGTGTGCATTTGTCGTCCATAGACTTGTAGGCCAAGTCACTATAATTGAGTAGTGTACCCGAGTGCGCGGCGTAGTTCAGGGGGCTTCTGTGACTGTCCTCAAACGCCAACAGTACCGCCAATGCATGCACTCAACATGTCTTTCTTTCTTCTCCCCCCCCCCTTTTTTTTGGTTTTCCTGTTCATGTGTGCATTAGCATCATCAGGCGGAGGAGAAGTGGCATCGGCGCACGAGGGAGCTGCATCTCACATGGCCCCGGAGGGCCCTGCAAACGACTCGGAGTTAACCAGTGAGACGGAGGGTGAGGGGGGCTCCACAACGGGGACCCGTGGAGACGTCAGCGACACCGACACGTCCTCGGAAGGGAGCTCCCTTGTGGTGGCGGCAACATCCGTGCCCACCGCAACAACAGGTACAGCCGCCACCCAGCGCACCAGCTCCGCCCTCCCAGCAGTCCCTCAGCTTCCGCCCCGTGCCCGCTCGGGCAGGAAGCCGGACATCTCCTTCGCCCCTGGCACCTCAGGTCCTGCCCCAGTTACCCCTGCTGCCCTCAGTGCGGAGATCATTGACCTCCTCCAGATGCTCATTGTTGGGCAGTCTACCCTTTTGAATGCCATCCAGGGGGTAGAAAGGGAGGTGCATCGGAGCAATGCATACCTGGAGGGCATTCATTCGGGTCAGGCTGCCCATCAGCGATCGTTCAACGCTCTGGCCTCAGCACTGACGGCAGCAATTGTCCCTGTCTCTAGCCTCCCCCCTCCAACTTCCTCAACCCAGTCCCACTCCCCTGTTCCTCTGCCTATCCCAGACACACCTACAGACCAGCCTGCACACACCTCAACACTCAAGGGCAGCTCATCCAGACATAAGCACCACAGATCACACAAGCATTCACCCAAGCAACATCCACATGCAGACATGCCAACAGCCACTGCCTCCTCTGTGTCCCCCTCCTCCTCGTCTCCCTCCTCCCTCCCTGTGACGTCTCCACTCACACCTGCATGCACACCACCATCAGCCACTACGTCCATCACCACCACACCCACCAGAACAGTCCACACACGTGCAGTCACCACCCCCACTGCCATTTACACGTCCCCTGTGTCCTCTCCCAGTGTGTATGTCACTCCCTCTTCCAAGCCACACAAACGCCATCAGCCACCCACCCAACAGCCATCCACCTCACCACAGCCTCCAGCACAAGCACCTGCACCCAAAGACAGCACACTTGACTCTCCTACAACCACATCCTCTCCCTCCACTCCCATACCCACTGCACCTACCCTTCCCATTGCACCTAAAAAGTTGTTCCTCTCCAAAATTAACCTCTTTGCATCACCTGACCCACCCCCTCCATCTCGTAAGAGTCCAAACAGCACCTCAGCCACCACAAGCCCTGCACCTACTAGGACCATCGTTCAGGGCTATTGGAGTCCACCAGCTCCTAGGGCAGGAACATCGGCCAGCAGCAAGGGGACAGCCAGCCCACCCCCTGGGAAAAGAACCAAAAAAGGGAAGGGCCGGCGCGACAGGCCTGAGACGGCTGCCCCCAAGGACACCACCCTTGCACCGTCACCTGGCCCATCCACAAAGGGAGTCAAGGGCCCCAGAGATTCGGCCAAGGGGGGCAAGGGCAGCAGGGCGGACAAGTCCGGCAGCAGGTGAGCTGCCCAGGAGGGCCCCACCAGCCCCATTTGGGGTGTGACGGAGGACACCCACGGGCCCAGGAGTCCAGCACAGGAGGGCCCGCAAGCGATAGGTCGGATGGCGACTGAACGGGAATGATTGCCCAGATCTGGTTCCCTAGGAACACAAGACAAGCACCGCTGAACAGGGCCCCGCCAAGAGAAGCACCGCTGAACAGGGCCCCGCCGTGAGAAGCACCGCTGAACAGGGCTCCGCCGTGAGAAGCACCGCTGAACAGGGCCCCGCTGTGAGAAGCACCGCTGAACAGGGCCCCGCCGTCTCTGCACCGCTCCGCTGGGCCCTTCCTGTCAAGCACCGCTCCGCTGGGCCCTTCATCTCAAGCACCGCTCCGCTGGGCCCTTCATCTCAAGCACCGCTCCGCTGGGCCCCGCCGTCTCTGCACCGCTCCGCTGGGCCCCTCCTGTCAGGCACCGCTCCGCTGGGCCCTTCATCTCAAGCACCGCTCCGCTGGGCCCTTCATCTCAAGCACCGCTCCGCTGGGCCCCGCCGTCTCTGCACCGCTCCGCTGGGCCCTTCCTGTCAAGCACCGCTCCGCTGGGCCCTTCCTGTCAAGCACCGCTCCGCTGGGCCCTTCCTGTCAAGCACCGCTCCGCTGGGCCCCGCCGTCTCTGCACCGCTCCGCTGGGCCCCTCCTGTCAAGCACCGCTCCGCTGGGCCCTTCATCTCAAGCACTGCTGAACAGGGCCCCGCCATCTCTGCACCGCTCCGCTGGGCCCTTCCTGTCAAGCACCGCTCCGCTGGGCCCTTCATCTCAAGCACTGCTCCGCTGGGCCCTTCCTATCAAGCACCGCTCCGCTGGGCCCCGCCGTCTCTGCACCGCTCTGCTGGGCCCTTCCTGTCAAGCACCGCTCCACTGGGCCCTTCCTGTCAAGCACCGCTCCGCTGGGCCCCGCCGTCTCTGCACCGCTCCGCTGGGCCCCTCCTGTCAAGCACCGCTCCGCTGGGCCCTTCATCTCAAGCACCGCTCCGCTGGGCCCCGCCGTCTCTGCACTGCTCCGCTGGACCCTTCCTGTCAAGCACCGCTCCGCTGGGCCCTTCCTGTCAAGCACCGCTCCGCTGGGCCCTTCCTGTCAAGCACCGCTCCCCTGGGCCCCGCTGTCTTTGCACCGCTCTGCTGGGCCCTTCCTGTCAAGCACCGCTCCGCTGGGCCCTTCCTGTCAAGCACCGCTCCGCTGGGACCCGCCGTCTCTGCATCTCTCCGCTGGGCCCCTCCTGTCAAGCACCGCTCCGCTGGGCCCTTCATCTCAAGCACCGCTGGCCCATTGGCAGGGCCGGATCTGTGTCGGGCAGGGCTTCACGAAGCACTCTGGGCACCATGCCTCCTCCATAACCAGTGGAGTCTGTAATCCACCAGATGGACTGTGGCTTTGCACTCCCCAGGATGGTACAGTGGTCAATCCACCCACTGAAAAGACTTGTGAGACTGTGGCTTTGCACTCCCCAGGATGGTACAGTGGGCAATCCACCCACTGTAGAGACTTGAGAGACTGTGGCTTTGCACTCCCCAGGATGGTACAGTGGGCATGGAGGCCCCTCGTGGATCTGGCATTGTGGACTCATGTGGCTGGGGTGCCCCCCCTTCCCTTCCCCCTGAGGTGCCTGTGGTTTTATTATCTGATGCCCCAGCAGTGTTCTCTCCAATGGAATCGGGTCTCGTGTGTGGGCTTTGCCCATGTGTTTATGCACATTGGCCCTCGAACAATGGCATGTAGCCAATATGTGATGGACTTTTGGACTATGTATACATTGTTCATGTTGTGATTTATTTATTTTAAAATTCTCATATTTCACTTAAGTTCAAATAAGCTTTAATATACTTCTATTTTAATGATCATTTTATTTTGTCTTTGAATTATTCCAGGGGGTTTGGGGGGTGTAAATCTGACTTGTTGCTCTGCATTGGTGTGTAGGGATTCGGGGGGGGGGGGTGTTGCGTATGTGTGTGCCCGTAATCTTTTCTCCTCCCCCCTCCCCTGTGTCGTAGGTGCAGTACTCACCGTTGTCTCCTGCGGCGGCGTTCGTGCTCCTGGTAGAGGAGCAGGTAGACAATCGCTGGTAGGATGTTTAATTCGGGTTCCATGCTGTCCAGATTCCTCGTGGAGTGTATAGAGGTGAGCGTTTTCCCGTTTGTGGTCTGTTTCCGCCGTGTTTTTATCGGTGGCGGATCGTGATAGGGTGGGCGGTACATTGTCTGCCGCCTGTCTGTTGGCGGTGACCGCTGCGCTGGTTGTTTACCCCGCCGTGGCGGTCGGAGTGTTAAAGTGGCGGCCTGTGTTGGCGGTTCCCGCCAGGGTCAGAATTCCATTTTTTTTACCGCCTGCCTGTTGGCGGGTTGGCCGCCGCTTTAACACCGACCACCAGGGTTGGAATGACCCCCAAAGACTGGAACAGGTCTGGGTAACAGGAAGCAGGCTCTATCAGGAACCAACATGAACAAGGCTGAAAAACAGGGAGCAGAGTCTGACCAGAACAAGCAGGAGCAGCACTGTGTAAACAGAGAGCAGTTTCAAGCATAATTTGGACTGTAACACAATCCAACAAGGGCTCTGGTACACAAGTTAATTGTACTCCAATGCACGACGAGGAGCTTCAGGAAATGGCAGCTTCTAAGCAATTCCAGGCAGCATCAAGGCCAGGGCAGAGTCACATGGCTGGGCTGCACGAAAGAGCTCACAGATGTGTGCAGCTTCAGTCTCTCACAAGTCCTGTAGGAGAGAATCCAGTATAAGGTGACAACCGGACTTTTCCCATAGGAAGCAATTGACATAAGATTACAGGTCTTACCAACTACCAGGAAGTGCATTATGGGACCTACAGTCCATGCAGGCTAATGTAGTTGTTCTGTAGCATGCCATATAGAAAAGGGAAGCAAACAGGAGTCAGAATGGGAGTCTGGGTGAGTGTTAATGATGATTCCCAGAGTACAGACAGTCTATTAACACCGCCCCCTAGAGAAGGGAGGGCAGAGAGTTAATACATGGCAGTGGCAGGACTTGTTACCAGGGATGGACTGCAGAGGGCATGTGTTGTGACCATTGCTTGTCATACCTGGGACACTCATACTATCAATTTTCAAGATTGATGCACCGCTTGTCAGACAAGCTCCTTGCAGATATAGCAAATGTCACACTTAATAATGTCAGGGGTCTGTTCATACATTCCTGTTACCAATGATATTTCACATCCACTGTCTCATGTATGATGTGCTTATTTACCTTATGATTGAAGATGTCATAGTTGTGTGCCATGTGCTACAGTAGACCATGTTGGTAACGTGGATGTCTGTCATATGCTGTGGTCCTATGATTTCCTCCTTCATATGTGAAATTGAAAAGATGTTTTTTTTAAAACTGTGTGTGATGTTTGCTGTACAATCATATGCATCACATGTGATGTTGCATCAGAAGTAGTAGGCATATTTGTCTTTGTGACATGCTCCCTGAGGTAATACTCACATTCCTAAGGAACATGTGATGCATAAATAAGTACCCAGAGCAGGATTGAGTGATAAAGAGAGGTGTTTAATTCCATATCATAACAATGTGTTAAGAGTGACTTTTGTTGAAAAAAGTTTTGAGATATCTGCTGTCTGGGACGCTTTCCTGCAGCTGTGTATGGATGTTCCCCCTCATTTTCCCTGGCACCATCCGCCTCCTCCTCAGGCAGTTCTTGTTCGGGTTCATATAGGGGGATTTGCCTCCTAACACAAATGTTGTGCAGGATGGCACAAGTCAATATGATCTTGCAGACCATTTCTGGGGAATGTAGGAAGCTGCCTCCAGTGATGACCAGGTACCTGAATCTGGACTTCAGGATGCCAAAGGTCCATTCAACAATGGTGAGTGTCCTCCGATCTGCCTCATTTTAGGCACACTGTGTTGCTGTGCTTGGTTTGAGGAATGGGGTCATGATCCATGGCTGCATCCTGTAACCCTGATCAGCTGAAAATGAAAATAGGAGTAAGTATTTTGTTGTTGCTTACACCAGGAATGTCATGTAGCATGGCAGTTGATATCTTGTGTTGTCTGTGACTCATATGTGTTTGTGGCATTGTGAGAGATTATGGGCTTCTGTGAGTTTCTTTCTGCATTGGGTTGTTTGACTTGAAAACTTGTGTTTGGCTCATTGACCTGATATCTATGGTTTAGTTTCCAAACTGCAGTTCAGTATGTAACTCCTATGCGTTGTGTAGTGAGCTACATGTTTTAGTGTGCTTACACTGGAGGGGACATGATACTGCCACACACACAATAGATTCCAATGTGGTGGTAACATAGTTGCACTACATGGCCTGGACATCCCATTCACTTAGACATATGTCATTGCAGATGAAATCCAGAAGTGAGGCCCTTCGATTAGGCTTGGTAACAATGCCCAACACATCTCCCTAAGCTGGCAGCACTGATGTGTTCAATACTGACAATGCACAATTGTCCCATGTGTGACTTGGTTCTATGTAGACCTTGCTCCACATAACCCGCATAACCTGGCTAACTGCCTTGTGGAGGTGGATGTATCTGTGCAGGAAGGGCCATCTCCCTGTACACCTGTTATTTTGATGGAGAATTGGCTCTTTCAGTGAGTGCAGCAATGTGCAGTTTGCATTAGTGACACATCAATATGTGTTCATAGCACAGTCCACTTCCTTATTGCTAGCTGGCAACGTCACTCCAGGAGTGATTTGTGATGTTGAGCCTGCCTCAGTATTTCCATGTCACCTACATGTGAGTCAGCATCATCATGCTATGTGTCTCATGGTGTTTGACCTGCAGCAACACACATTGTAGACTCCTTCCACAGTACTTATTGCTTGGGAGGGGCTATGATTGACTATGTGGCCTAATGTAATAGTATATGGTTCATCTTCCAAAGTGTACTTCCAGGGCAGGCCATGTCATTGTCACTATGTGCTTTGACATCTGTCCCTTGTAGCTCTAGAGTGGCACCTATTGTTATTGGCAGCCCGCATTTGTCCATAGGTGTGTATCCCATTGTGTCAGGGTGTCCAACATAACTACCTGTGCCACACCTCAGTTTTTTCCTGCCCATGTGTCAATTGATAGGATTATGAACTTACTGACAAGAAGGCCATTACATTATCGTCTGCCCTGGAAGTGCTAATTGATGGTGCCGTGGTGAAAGATGAAGGAATCATGTGCACTCCCAAAATACTTGGCCAAGATGTTGGTAAACAATCCCTGATAATTAACTATGGCCTGCACATTCATGGAGTGGGTGTGCTTTTTGTTCTGGTATAGATGCTCTGTTGCAGCAGGTGGTACGATCCGGACACAGGTGCAGTCAATTGCACCCAGCACATGTGGGAGGCCATGTATTTGCTAAAACCCCTGTTTGGTCTCCTGCTGCTTCTGCTGTGTGTTGGGGAAGCTGATGTGGGGGGGTGAGGAGATGATGGCATCAAGGACCTTGGGAAGGAAGGTGGAGAATGAGGGCTGTGATACTTCAGCAACCAGGACACCCATTTTTTGGAATAAGCCACTTGCCAATATGTGCAGGACAGCTAGCAGCTTGGTAACCTGTGGAATATTTTATGGGGTGTGCAAGCTGGCTGTTAACTGCTGCTCAGTTTGGTGCAGCAGCAGCGGTATGGCTTTCCAGTTGAGTCTGCTCCTCCGGATGATATCCTGTTTCCTGAGTCCCTTGAGGGTTGTCCAGGTCCTGAAGACCCTCTCCTGCCTTCTGCGTTGTGTTTGGGGTCCATGTTGGTGTGGTGGTAGCTGCTGCTGTTGGTCCTGTGCTCTGCGTCATCTGGCATGCTGCATGAGTAGCACCTCCATGTTGTCCTTCTTGAGCAATGATGTTGCTTGTGTGTGTTTTCCGTAAGTAGTGGTGTGTTTGCCCCATTTTGACGCCTGCCCTGACCCAGGCGTTAAAATTTGATGCAAATCAGGCTTTGTGTCATTTTTCAAGTCCACATCCCACCCGTGCGTCATTTATGCCCGGGTGGATAAATATGGCGTGTGGGTGTTTGAGTAATGTTTTGGATGGGAACGCCTACCTTGCATCTCATTGACGCAAGGCGGTTTCACGCATCCTTAAAATGATGCAAACTTGAATATTTTGATGCTAGACGGATCTAGCGTAAAAATATAAATATGGAGTTAAGTTTGCACTGGATTTGCATTAAAAACATGACGCTAATTCAGTGCAAACAGAACATAAATATGCTCCAAAGTAAGCTATCCCTCCACTTCTATCATTTTATCACCATTTTAGGGACTTCTGTTTTCTTGGCTTACAAGCCCTCCTCAGGAGTGCTGTGTTTTCACTTGCTCCAGCATCATTGTAAAAAGCACTAGTGATTTCACTTGCTCTTTAAACAACGGGAGCGGAAGAATGGAGGCTTTCGAGCTGCACCAACTTTTGAGGACATACAAAAACCTTTTTGATGTTGGTGGGTTCTTTCTTGCTCCAAGTGCCGTAAACAGCTCTAGTGTTTTCACTTGCTCTTTAACCAGCGGGAGCAGAAAAAGAGAATCTTTCATGCAGCAGCTTCCACCCCTCTTTTAGGGTACAGAGCCACTTGCTGAACTCTTCCTGCTCCTTTAGGAAAATGTATTCCTCCTGCATATGCATATGCCCCATGGGCATCATATTGTGCACTGCACTTGTACTCTGGAGTGAATGGTCTGGCGTAATCTGAGGAATTTGAAATGCAAACAGCAGCCCATGGGAGCTGAGGCAGAACAAATCAGCTTTTTATTGAATGCTGACAAGATGGTTAAGTCGACAGATGTAAATCTTATAGGCCCTCATTACAACCGTGGCGGTTGATGTTAAAGCTACGGTAATACTGCAAACAGGCCAGCAGTAAAAGAAATGGGATCACGACCACAGCGAAAACTGCCAACACAGACAGCCACTTTAACACTCCAACCGCCACGGCAGTAGCAACAAGCACCGCGGCCGTCACCGCCAACAGACAGGCGGAAGACAATGTACCGCCCAGCCCATCACAACCCGCCAATCCGCCAGCTTTTCCGGGGCAGTACCAACGCCATCAAAAGCACATCAGAAACAGAACACTGAAGGGAAACCACTCACCTCTCGACACTCAACGAAGAACCAGGAAGCCATGGAGCCTGAGTTACAGCTCCTGCCCATGCTGGTCTACCTCTTCCTCTACCAGGAATACCAAAGGCGGTGAGTACTGCACCTAGTACACAAAGGAGGGGGGAGGAAAAAGAGAGTGACACAGACACACAACTCCAACACCCCCACCCCCACCCTCACCCCCAACACCATACACACAAACACATGCAACAACATTACATTTACACCCTGTAACCCCCTGGAAGAACGCAAGGACAAAAGGAATTGAGTCAAATCAGTGATATATTAGAAATAGGCAGATGTACGTAACGAATAGAAAAACAGTATTTACAAAAATATACAATATGTACATAAGGCCGTACATTGTCCTTTCCAAATATCCGTGAGCCACTGGGCCAAAAATCATGGTCCAAGCCCACACTTGACTCAATACGTAGAGAACACTGCAGGGCCTTCAGGTCGAAAAAAAAAAGGCACCTCAGGGAGATGGGGAAGGGGGGGCTCCTCAGCCAGAAGATGGGACAACGCCACTGCTCCTGGAGGGGGCTCCATGCCCACAGTGATGTCCTGGCAAGTACAAGGCCACAGTCTCTCAAGTGGGTGGTTTGCCCACTGCTTGGTCCTGAGGAGTGCAAAGCCACAGTCTCTCAAGTGGGTGGTTTGACCACTGCTTGGTCCTGGGGAGTGCAAAGCCACAGTCTCTCAAGTCTCTCAAATGGGTGGTTTGCCCACTGCTTGATCCTGGGAGTGCAAGGCCACAGTCTCTCAAGTGGGTGGTTTGCCCACTGCTTGGTCCTGGGGAGTGCAAAGCCTCAGTCTCTCAAGTGGGTGGTTTGCCCACTGCTTGGTCCTGGGGTGTGCAAAGCCACAGTCTCTCAAGTGGGTACTTTGCCCACTGCTTGGTCCTGGGGAGTGCAAGGCCACAGTCTCTCAGGTCTCTTAAGTGGGTGGTTTGCCCACTGCTTGTTCCTGGGGAGTGCAAAGCCACAGTCTTTCAAGTCTCTCAAGTGGGTGGTTTGCCCACTGCTTGGTCCTGGGGAGTGCAAAGCCGCAGTCTCTCAAGTGGATGCTTTGCCCACTGCTTGATCCTGGGGAGTGCAAAGCCACAGTCTCTCAAGTGGGTGGGTTGCTCACTGGTTCTGGACGGGGCTTGGTGCCAAGTGTGCTTCATCCTGCCAGGACAGGGTGAGTGGATGCCTTCTTCCGCTGGTTCTGGAAGGGGCTCGGTGCCCAGTGTGCTTCATCCTGCCAAGGAGGGGGTGAGTGGATGAATATCTCCACTTGCTCTGGAGGGGGCTGTGTGCCCAGTGTGCTTCATCCTGCCAAGGATATGATGAGTGGATGCCAACTTCCACTGGTTCTGGAGGGGGCATGGTGCCCAGTGTGCTTCATCCTGCCAAGGAGGGGGTGAGTGGATGCATATCTCCACTGGTTCTGGAAGGGTCCTTGTGCCCAGTGCTGCAACACTTGGGGTGTGGCAGATCACATTTCCTCACCTGGGTGTCTGAGGCACAAGATTTTCAGGGACCAAGTTGCATGATAGTCCATGGAGGCAGAGCTAGACTCCATCCTGCGGCGGCTAAGGCTGCAAACTGGTGGTAGTGCCGGGGCTGGTGGGAGTTGCCAGTGGTGATGGAAGGCTCCAGCCCGTCTCCTGCAGCCTCGGATGGCTGCCCACTGGGGCGGCTGCTGCTGGTAGTAGTCCTACTGTCAGCTGTACAGGTGGCGGTGTTTGCGGTGGTGCTGCCTGCGGTGCTGGCCGTGGTGCAGGTGCCGGTGCCGGTGCTGCCAGTGGTGGAGGGAGGCTCCAGCCCTTCTCCTACAGCCTCAGACGGCTGCCCACTGGGGATGCTGCTGCTGACAGTAGTGGTGCTAGTGGTGGTGCAGGTGGCGGTGCTTGCAGCCGGGCTGCTGGGGGTGCTGCCCGCGGTGCAGGTGGAGGGCCTGGTGGTTGTGCTGGTAGGCACCAGGCCTTCACCTGCAGCCTCCGACGGCTGAGTGCCTTGCCTTGGGTTTTCTGCCCCTTCCTCACCTTGGCAGATGCTGTTGTGACCTTGGCCCTGGCAGCTGGAGTTTTGGAGGAGGCCTTGCTGGGTGGGTCGTGCTCCTTGCCATTGCTGCATGCTGTCCCCTTCTTCACCTTGGCAGGTGGCGGAATAGTCCTTTGCAGGGGTTGGTGGCACACTGGCTGGGTTGACGGGTGCACCCTTTGAGCCTCTGTGAGTTGCAGATACCACAACGGATGCCAACTTGGTGGCTGAGGTGCTGGCCTGGGGTCTGGACACCCTGGCCTGAGGGGAAGGATGGGTGGGGAGGAGTAGGGAAGAGGTCAGTGCTTGCCAGGAAAAGCTTTTCAGACACACTGGGGTGGGAAGAGGGAGAGGGTTTGGGAGTGGAGGAAGAGGGAGTGGTTGTAGGTGTCTGTCTGCTGAGCTTGTGTGAAGGTACATGGGATGGATGCTGTTGTGAGGTGGATGGCTGTTGGGTGGGTGGGTGCTTGCGTTTGTGTACTTTGGGAGGAGGGGTCACAGACACACTGGGAGAGGGCACAGGGGAGGTGTGCATGGATGTGGGGGTGGTGACTGCCAGTGAGGGGTGAGTAGTGATGGGAGTGCTGGTGATGGAGGTAGTAGATGAGGATGTAGTGCATGTAGGTGTGCGTGGAGACGATAATGGGAGGAAGGTGGACGAGGAGGAGGAGGGAGACACAGTGGAGGCAGTGGATGTTGGTGTGTCTGCATGGGGATGGTGCTTGTGTGGTTGCTTGTGGGATGATGTGTGGTGCTTGTGTTTGCCTGAGCCACTTCTGTGTGTTGATTTGGGTGAATGCTGGTCTGAAGGTGTGCTTGGGATAGGCTGAGTTTGAGGGGATTGGGAATTGGCAGAGGAAGTTGGAGGGGGGAGGCTATAGACAGGGACAATGGCTGCCATCAGTGCGGAGGCCAGAGCCTGAAATGCTCTCAGTTGGGCCGCCACACCAGAGTGAATGCCCTCCAGGTATGCATTTGTTTGCTGCAAATGCCTCTTGAGACCCTGGATGGCATTCAGAATGGTTGACTGCCCAACAGTGAAAGGATTTCAGGAGGTCAATAGCCACCTCACTGAGGGCAGCAGGGCTGACTGGGGCAGGGCCTGAGGTGCCTGGGGCGAAGGAGATGCCCACCATCCTGGGTGAGCGGGCATGGGAAACATGCTCTGCTGGGAGGGTGGTGGCGGCTATACCTGTTGTTTTGGTGGGCACAGAGGTGTCCACCACCGACAGGGAGTTTCCATTGGAGAAGGAGTCGCTGTCTGTGGTCTCCCCTCCTGTCCCCGTTGTGGTGCTCCCCTCGCCCTCTATCCCACTGGTGCCCTCACCCTCGGTGGATTCGGCCTCCGGGCCGATGTGGGATGCAGCTCCCTCCATCGTCGGTGTCTCTGCTCCTCCGCCAGATGATGCTAATGCACACAAGGACAGGGTGACAAAGCAAAAAGTTGGGGAGAGACAGAGGGTATACTTGGTCAATGACAGCAACACCACTACTGTTGGCATACACAACACACAGGGAACAGCCCTATGCACTAGGCCATGGCCAACCATTTACTAAGATAGTCACCAGTCCATGGGGTACAATGCCTAACGCCATTAGCTGCACACCTGAAACCCACAGGACCCTGCCCAGTAGTAGATGACCATCAACACTATTGGGGTAGGAGTGCTTCAGAGCCTGCCCAACAAGGGACCTACCCTGCCATCATCGCCCTGGCATAGGGGCACTCATTGCCCACATCCCCCACCCAGGTACCTCTTAACTTGCACAAAGCCAGGATTCTGAATCTGTACTCAACCCTTGGCGGCTGCTGTGATGCCTTCAAACGCCCATCCAACTCCAGATAGGCCACCACCAGGATGCGGAACATCATGGGGTTCATGGTGCGATGGGCACCCCTTCCTCGTTGGGAGGCCAGCCCCAGTTGGGCCGCCGCCGTCTTCTTTGCCCAGCGGTGCAGGTCCTCCCACCTTTTGTGGCAGTGGGTGCTCTGCCTGTCAAAGACCCCCAGGGTCCGCACCTCCTTGGCGATGGCACGCCAAATACCTTTTTTCTGGTGGGCGCTGACCTGCATGGAAAAGACAGCAGAAAAGGGAATTATTCAAGTGTCCAGACCGTCACAGTAATGGCCCTCCATATCCCTCCCATCTCCTGACGCACATACATTGACCACCTTACATGCAGCACTCTGGCCAGGATGTCTCTGCCCTCCCACATGTGGCTTACACACACAGCACTCCATACATTCAAAGCCGCAGCGGTGCGTACCGTCATTGCCGGCATACATCACTATTGGCTCCAGGAACCCATAGAGCCCAATGATAACCAATGTGAAGTTGTGCGGCAGTCTTCGACCGCCTACCGCGATGGCGCACAATGCCAGCGTAATTACCTCATTTCCACTTGTCCCTCCTCAGAGGTCAGGCACCTGCCATTTCAGGGGGGCACAGGGCATGGCACCTAACTGCATCACAGCAGACATTGGCACAGCAACTGATTGTCGGATTCAAATCATCATTAGTGCAATAGATGTGTGAATATGACCCTCTGCTCACCGTTTTCTTCCATAAGCTTCAACCGCTGAGGCTGAATATGACATGGCGGAATCCTCCGGTGTACAGACCCTGATGAACCTGGTGACAATGGAGGACAGACACAGTATCATAACATACAGACTTGATCGGGCCACAATCCAAGAACTGTGTGCCCAATTGGAGCCAGACCTGATGTCAGCTATCCGCCAGCCCACAGGTATCCCCCCTGTAGTGCAGGTCCTGTCAGTGCTCCATTTCCTGGCAAATGGTTCCTTCCAAACAACAGTGTCCATAGCATCAGGGATGTCCCAGCCAATGTTCTCCAACGTGTTGACCAGATTGTTGTCAGCCCTGCTGAAACACATGCGCAGCCACATCGTGTTCCCCCAGGTGGAGGATTTGGCCACTGTGAAAGCTGACTTTTATGCCCTGGGAGATATCCCCAACATCATTGGTGCCATTGATGGTACAAATGTGGCATTCGTCCCCCCCGAGAAATGAACATGTTTTCAGGAATAGAAAAAGCTATCCCTCTCTGAATGTGCAGATGGTGTGTTTGGTAGACCAGTATATCTCTCATGTGAATGCCCAATATCCTGGCTCAGTGCATGACGCTGTTATCTTGAGGAATAGCAGCATCCCATATATGATGGGCCAACTCCAGAGGCACCGGGTGTGGCTAATAGTTGAGCCCAAGGTCCCCACACAGTATGAGTAGGTATCTGGGTATGGGGTTGCCCCTAAGGGTTAGTGTGTGTCGAACAGTTGTCTCTCGATATTTGCAGGTGACTCTTGTTACTCCAGCCTCTCATGGCTACTGACCCCAGTAAGGAATGCCAGGACAAGGGCAGTGGAATGTTACAATGAGGCATATGGGCGTACAAGGAGGATTATTGAAAGGACCTTCGGCCTCCTGAAGGCCAGGTTCTGGTGCCTCCATCTGATAGGTGGATCCCTGTACTACTCACCCAAGAAGGTGTGCCAGATCATCATTGGATGTTGCATGTTGCAGAACCTGGCCTTGAGACGCCAGGTGCCTTTTCTGCAGGAGGATGTGCCTGGAGATGGTCTTGTGGCAGCAGTGGAGCCTGTGGACAGTGAGGAAGAGTAGGCAGAGGAAGAAGATGTTGACCACAGAAGCCATATAATTCAGCAGTACTTCCAGTGACACACAGGTAAGAGACTGTAACTTCACTTTCCATTTCAGTTTTCTGTTGGACATTGCACATGGCAGCCTGTTTCCCTATGTCTATGGCCACTGACTGTACCCTTTGGCATCTCCAATTTCAGATCTCTGTGCCCCACTCTGGCTCCTGCTATGTGTACTGCTGCCCACCAAAGGTTATTCCAAAGTATATTTCACTGCACATTTGAGTTGCAATGCTTTGGTTATGTTGTTCTAATACATATGTGAATCATTTGACTCCAGATTAGTATTTGTTCAATGGGTGTTTATTTCAGTGCTGAGAAGTATATGGGGATGTGTAATGGGCTGGGCTGATGGTGGAGGAAAGTCCAGGGTAGAGTCCAGTCTCTTGGTATCACAAGTGCATTGTCCAATGGGGCATAGGAAGGGGAGTAATGGCAGTTCAAGGTGGACAGGGTAACAGACTGGACAGAAGGGTGACAATCAGGAGAGTCCTATTTCCTGGCGGGGGTCTTGGCAATGTTCTCTGACTTCTGCCTGGAACACAGGGACCGGTTGCAGGGCGGTTCTCCTTCTGCAGGGGGTGGGGTGCTGGTGGCCTGTTGTTCCTGTGGTGGGGCCTCCTGTCCACTAGTGCCGGCGGAGGTGGAGGGCTGTTCTTTGGTGTGGCTAGTGTCAGGACCCGTTGTTGTGCCACTGCCTCCCTCATGGTGTTGCTCATGTCATCCAACACCCCTGCAATGGTGACCAGGATGGTGTAGATGTTTTTGAGGTCATCCCTGATCCCCAGGTACTGTCCCTCCTGCAGCCACTGGGTCTCCTGAAACTTGGCCAGTATCTGGCCCATTGTCTCCTGGGAATGGTGGTATGCTCCCAGGATGTTGGAGAGTGCCTTGTGGAGAGTGGGTTCCCTGGGCCTGTACTCTTCCTGTCACACAGCAGTCCTCCCAGCTTCCCTGTTGTCCTGTGCCTCAGTCCCCTGAACCGTGTGGCCACTGCCACTGACCCCAGTTCCCTGATCGTCCTAGGTTTTTGGGGTTGTCTGGGGTCCCTGTAGTGGTGGACACACTGCTGATTGACGTGTCCTGTGGACAGTGGCATGGATCCACTGGGTGGGTGCTGTGGTGGTGTTTCTTGAGGGGGGAGGGTCTGTGGTGGGTTGGGACTGTGGCAAGGGAATTGACTGTCCAGAGGTCCCTGATGGGCCAGGTTGGTCATCCTGATCCAGGCGTGCAGAGCTGCTGTCATCACTGTGGGCCTCTTCGGGGGGGACTCGATGTAGCTGGCACCTCCTCTCCGGTGAAGTTGAGTATGAGTCCTGTGGGAATGCAAATGCAGTGTTATTGTATCTGCGTGTGCCATCTTGTGCATGAGTGTGTTTCCCTGTAGGTTTGTGATTTCCCTGTCAGCTTGGCCTTGTGTGAGTGTGAATTTGTGGGCTGGGTGAGTCTCTCTACTGGGCATGCTGTGGTGATGGGTGTCCATGCAGGTCTGTGTTGGGGGTCCATGAATTGGTGTTACATGCAGGGCTTGGTATTGTGATGGGTGGGTTGTGATGGTGGGGTATATTTGAGGTGGTGGAGTGATTGGGGTGAGGGTGGGGGTAGGAGTTTGTGATGGCATGCAGGTAGGGTGGGGATATAATAGTAAAGATTTGACTTACCAGAGTCCAGTCCTCCTGCTAATCCTGCGAGGTCCTCAGGATGCATTATTGCCAAGACTTGCACCTCCCATGTTGTTAGTTGTGGGGGAGGAGGTGGGGGTCTGCCTCCAGTTTTCTGAACTGCTACCTGGTGTCTTGCAACCACGGAGTGCACCTTCCCCTGTAGGTTGTTCCACGTCTTCCTGATATCATCCCTTGTTCTGGGGTGCTGTCCCACGGCATTGACCCTGTCCACTATTCTCCGCCATAGCTCCATCTTCCTTGCAATGGACGTCTGCTGCACCTGTGATCCGAATAGCTGTGGCTCTACCCACCATGACCCGGATGATTTCCTCCACCATGACCCTTAGCTCCTCCTCTGAAAACCTGGGGTGTCTTTGGGTTACCATGGATGTGATGTGAGTGATATGTGTGAGGATGTGTGGGGTGATGTGTGGGCTGATGTATTGGGGTGTCTGCTGTGATATGTGTGGGTGGTGTATGGGTGATGGTGTTCTGTGCCTCTGATTGAGTGGGTGCTCCTGGCTTGTCTCTTTCTGTTTCCTCTCTTTTTTTCGTAGAAGGGGTTGTGGGTAATGTGGGTAATGTGGGTGTGTGTTTTATAGTGGTGTGCGTGTGTGGGTGTTGTGTGTGTATGTGTGTCAAGTGTGTGTAGTTTGAATTGTCCAATGTGGAGGAGTTTTGTAAATGTGTGTGTATTTTGAGCACGGCGGTGTGTGCCGCCAATGGTTTACCGCATTTGAAACACCGCTGCAGTGATTTGTGGGTCGTTATACTGTGGGCGTATTCCTGTTGGCGTAACGGTGTGGGTTTTGCTATCGCCAGTTTATCACTGACCTTTGGGGTGGCGGACTTGTGTGGGTGTCTGTATAGTGGCGGAATTCTCAGTGTGGGTCAAATACCCATAGCTGAATACCGTCGCAGTCACAGTATGTTGGCGGCCGTCAGCACGGCGGTAGGTAGCATTTACTGCCACGGTTATAATGAGGGCCATAATCCCTTTTCATGTAAGTGCATGCCCATTTTTGGGTTGGTTTGAGTCTAGGGTTTCAGAACCCATGATGGAAGCATGCTTTTTATGTGCATATGTGGACAATAGCATTGGAAGCACTTACATGAAAAGTGATTAGAAAATTAACATCTGTTGACGTGACCATTTCATATGCAGCCTCAAGAAGGTCAGCGCTTCTTACAGGATCCCCACTGCTGTGTGTAGACCCAACAATATCCTTGTACTGCAATTGATGTCTGTTTAGATTGACATATATGTTTAAAGAAACATGTTGTGTCTGCAAAAATTGCTTTACCTTTTGAGAAAGTGCTTTGCATTGGGCAGAACAGCAGCCACCACTCTTCACTAAGGAGTAACAGCACATCAGCTGCAGGCTTGTTTACATAAAATACAGAGCCACAGAGGGTAGCTTCTGCAAAGGAGACAGATAGCCTGATGTTGTCCGGAGAGCTTTCCTTTTATCATCATACCGACTCAGCAAGTTGTGCCAGGCATATCGAGTGTAACAAGGACTCCACTGTCTACATCATGCAGTAATCCCCTGCCAGCATGGAGATTCTGTGCAGTGATTAACTGATTAAATTTGACAAGGAGCATAGTTTCTGTAAATCACGGCCACTTCCTTCTTTAGAGACAAGGCTCCAGGCACACCAACTTAAGAAAATAATTGTTGCAACATACTGTAGGGATATGCAGCTCACTTCACATGTGTGGTTTGCATTTTAATTCTAAACAAGCATTGGCCATGCCAATAGGTCTCGCCTGTGGGTGAGGTATCATTGGCTTTGGCAATAGAGTGGGTATCAGAGTAGGGTGTGAAGGTAGGTGTTTGTGGATAAAGGGGTGGGGGTGCAATGGTTGGATAACAGCACAGTTAAAAAAAATAAACACCAAGCAACCTTTGAAGCCAGAGCTGGACATTTGACCTCTGCCTTTGATTACACAGCAAATGTGACTAGATGAGAAGAAAATGTAAGGGCCATATTTATACTTTTTGACGCAAAACTGCGCTAACGCAGTTTTGATTCCAAAAAATTAGCGCCGGCTAACGCCATTCTGAAGCGCCATGCGGGCGCCGTATTTAATCAATGACGTTAGCCGGCGTTAGCCGCCGGCGGTGCCTGGTGTGCGCGAAAAAAAATGACGTACACCAGGCACCGCCGGCATAGGGGGATATGGAGCTTGGGCGCCAAAAAATGGGGCAAGTCAGGCTGAGTCAATTTTTTTGCCTCAACCCGATTTGCGCCATTTTTTTCGACTCCTAACCCCCATTGAAATGACTCCTGTCTTAGCAAAGACAGGAGTCATGCCCCCTTGCCCAATGGCCATGCCCAGGGCACTTATGTCCCCTGGGCATGGTCATTGGGCATAGTGGCATGTAGGGGGGCACAAATCAGGCCCCCCTATGCCACAAAAAAATTAAAAAAAATACTTACCTGAATTTACCTTAATGTCCCTGGGATGGGTCCCTCCAGCCTTGGGTGTCCTCCTGGGGTGGGCAAGGGTGACAGGGGGTGTCCCTCGGGGCATGGGAGGGCACCTCTGGGCTCCTTCCGAGCCCACAGGTCCCTTAACGCCTGCCCTGACCAGGTGCTAAAAAACGGCGCAAAAGCAGCTGGACGTCATTTTTTTTGACCCGCCCACTCCCGGGCGTGAATTTTGCCCGGGAGTGTAAATACGGCGCACATGCCTCGGAGTCAATTTTTTAGACGGGAACGCCTACCTTGCATATCTTTAACGCAAAGTAGGTGTTCACGCTAAAAAATGACGCAAACTCCATGGACTTTGGCGCTAGACGCGTCTAACGCCAAAGTATAAATATGGAGTTAGTTTTGCGTCGGAAATGCGTCAAAAAAAACGACACAATTCCGGCGCAAACAGAGTATAAATATGCCCCTAAATGTCTTTCACAGAAAGCAAGTACTTATGGAAGAATACAGTAAATAGGCTATACTCCACATGAGGAACAAACTCAAGCTGGACAAGTTAAAACAAATAATGCCAGCAAATAGAAAGCAAGCGATTGTAAAGTACTAAACACAAAGCCTACTGTAAGAAACTGGAGGAATGCATTCCCAGGGAAGCTTTCAAAATGTTACCTGGAAGTTGTTAGTAATCCAAACAGCTGCGCTGTCTGGTAGGCTTCAACCTAAAAATGACTTTTTGAAATGATTGTAGAGCAAAGTCCCTAGGGCTCACTAAGAGTAATTGAACTTATATGATGGTGGTTCAGAGGCTATGTAATAACAGATGTTCTCAGAGAAATCACATATGTATCAGTATCTGGAAGTATTTGGACTATGATTACTGGGTCTCTAAATTCAGAAAGGTTAATCATGTATTTTCACCATGTGGCTCAAGAATGTATGTTAGGTAATAACAGATAGATTGTATCATTAGCTTTGTCAAGTGTAATGAATTGATTGCCTTAGTTAAAATCATGATGTATGTATGGACACCATGGGGAACCTTTACAGATTATTGCTGCAGATAAAGGATTTGTCCCTTTTTAAAGGAATGTGATGTTGGCAACAGTGGATGGCAATAAATCAAGAAAATTGTGGGAAACTATATTGTTTAATTGAAGGCAAATCTCTTGTCCATAGAGCTCTACAATTCTGAGAACTTCTTGGAAGTTCTATAAGGCTGAACCCACGTTTAGACATCTATTGACATTTGTAAATACAGCCCTTTTCTAATTGATATACATTAAACTGCCCAGAAAACCAGCATTAAAAGGCCTGCATTTCACTGTGCCCCTTGTCCTCCGATCAACACTTTCCCAAAGTCCTGTATCGAAACATTCCGGTTAGTAATCCCTAAAGCACATGCTAGATAGGCACAAGTGGAAGGGTACAAGTACTAGGGCCATGCTCCAGGGGAGTGTACAACTGTGGAAAAGGTGGGACAAAGAGCAAGGATTGACCACTAGCAAGCAAGGATTTTTTAAGAGCACTGAAACAAACCAGTGAAAAAGCAGAGACCCCACAAAGAAGTATAGAAGTATGTACTAAAGTATATACAAGAGGTCTTGAATGCTCAACCTAAAAACAGTGGCAGGCTTTCCGAGTTACTGTAACAGAAGGTCACGTTGGTGAAGCTGCGGGTTCCCAACTACAGAAGCATGCAGTGGCGAGCAAAGACTGCAAACAACCATGTGCTGTGAAAAGATCTTAAGCAGTCATAATATTTTTTATGTGGATTTTGCCAGAAATGGCAGGGAGCAAGGGAGTTGCCAGCTGAGCTTTGAAGTGCTTGCTTTTAAGGGACACCTATTTAAAACAATACATCATGTGCATTCTGAGTAATACTAAAAACTAAATTTTGGAAGCAGGGGCGACCTTTGCACAGTTAGCTCACATTGGGCAAAACCAACTTTGGCGCCCCTATACCTTTTTAATAAAATATTTCTGTATCTTCTGTTAGCTTAGTACATATGTATTTTAATTTGCATACCACAGCTTAGTATCCTGTACTTAGCAGTGGAAACAAAACTGCAAGCAGCACACTGCAAAAAGAAAATACAGAACGTAATACATGCCCACAATAAGCATAGAGTAATTTTTGAGCTATGACCTGACCTGGGCTTAACCCTATCCCCCCACTGACCCTGTTTCAACCTTTTACCTGGGAGTAAAAAGACAAGCAAAGTTGTTGGGAGAGATGAAGAGTTCTCTGCTACCCAAGAACTTCCCTACCTCCCTGGCAGAATGCTACTCTCTCCTGCCTGCACGCTGCTGCTGGGGGGCTTCTTAGGTAACTCTTTTGCATTCACAGTTGTTTCACTCAGTGACAAGCCTTCTCTGAGCACACATCTCTCTGCCTCTTGCTGACCTTCCATGAACTTCTTTGACACCAGCACCATGGAAGATGAGGGGCCTGGTGGTGGAGCAGGATAAGAAAAGGGGTAGAAGGGAGGGGAGTGAGGAGATTGTTTACAAGCAGGATGCAAGCAGCTGGAAAATGATTAAAGGGCAGTTTACCAAAATCAGATGAAAGAGCGACTGCTGTCTGGCTTGTACACAGACAGGCCTGTGTGCCTCCTTGACCATCAGTACCCTGATCATGGGCGCAGCTCGTCCATGATGAAGGGAACCCTGTTTGGAAGCTTCATTTTATCTTTTTGGGCATTGTGTAGCAGTCTATCTTACACTCTGTGTAATCCAAGTGTAAAATAATGACTTGCACGTTAAAACTTCAGAGCGGACATAAATCGAACTGCCTGAAGCTGGAGCCATCTCAAGACTCCAACGCTCTTGCAGGGGTTGCAGATACAGTTGCTTGATGCCAGTGACACTGTTGTAGCCAATTTGTATTTGGGCTGAGACAACAGAAAAGAGAGACAACATCACTTCACTTGCCATGAAGGCTGCTCCCTCAGCACTGCAGTAGTTAGACAACAAGCATTCAACTCCACATACTCCAACACAGTGCCACACAATTCCACACCACACAATCCAGTGCTACACAATTCCACACCACGCACATATTTACACCCCACAAAATACCACTCCCCACCACATAATTCAACTCCACCTAAATACACACTACTGAATACTACATAAATACACTCCACCTAAAGTCACATTATGCCACTTTACAACAATCCACATTAAACACACTCCATACAATGCCACATAATTCCACTCCTCTAAATATGTTCACTCGTCACTACACAGCTCCTTGTCACACAATACAACCCCACACAATTCCCTTCTGCACCACATAATTTCACACCAAACATCATAATCCAACTTCACAAAACAATTCCACAGAATTCCACAGCATGTCACAAAATTCATCACCATACCACATAATTCCACTCCTCTACATACCACTCCACGACACACAATACCACTCCACATAATTACACTTCATTGCTCTCCACATAATTACACTACACAACATGCCACACAATTCCACAACAAACAATCGGATATATCCACTCCACTACATAACATAGTTAAAAGACACTGACATTAACAACACGAATAGCACTCAGATTGCAGAGACCTATTGGCTATGCAAATGCTCGTTAAAACTGCTGGTGCTGAGCATGGACAGAATCCAGTGGGGTAACATTAGTCCCTACCGATTGCCCTTCCCCACCCCCACGTTGAAGGGGGTGTGTGCTTCAGAGGGCCCCCTCAGCAGCACTGGCTGGCGCTGTGCACTGTAGAGAGCCGTCCGGACTCTCCCATACTTTCTATCCTGTTCCGCGCGTCCGATCGGAGCGCGGAACAGAGGTCATATAATAAAGACAGGGCTGCGCTGTCGCAGTTCTCCCCAGTGCCCTAAACTGCAGTGTGTGCGTCTTCATTGCTGCTGCAACCCGGCCCTCTACATTGGGCCTCTGAACTCCTGCGTCTCGTGTCAAGCGAAGGAACAGGCGAGTGGTGCCGGGCGGAAGGGGCACGGAAGGCACAATGATCCCGTGCCGCGCTGCGTGCACCGCAGCGGAGTGAAAAAAAAAAAAAGATCGAAGCCGGACGAAAGACGGAGGAAGCTTGCCTCGCATCTTACTCCGGAGAGGTGAGCCCCGCCTCCTTTTCGGTGAGAGCTGCTCGGCGAGTGGAGTCGCTGCCTCACCTGAGCCTGCTGACCTGCCCTGTGCCTTGTGGTCCCCCGCCGCGGCCTGGGGAAAGAGGAAGCTGCCCTGCCTCCGGCGGTGAGTCCAGCCCAGGGCTCACGCCCGCGCCCTAGAGAACCACGTGGGGAGGGTGAGCGCTAAGAGGTACACGCGCACATCCTGTTGCCTAGCAACGGCAACTGGGAGCTCAGGCTGCATTCCCTGGAGTAGGGAGTGCGGCACACAGAGCCGGAGGGGCAGGAGCCCCGTGTAATTAAGAGGTAGATATTTGGGGAGCCCCAGAGAGAAAAAAAAACAGTGAAATGTGCACAGAAAGCTACTGAGAAGGTGGAAAAGCATATACAAGCACAACAATGAGAAGAAAATAATCAAAGACCAAAGAAAAAAAAATAATAAGCAAACCTGCGTTGTAGCAGCAAAGTGCCCACACAAGGTGAAGTAAAATGAGTGCGCCACCGCAGGAAAACCCCCAGCTGCCTGCGCAAGTGAGCGCCAGTGCTGATTCCTTAATCACTGCGCTGCCCCCATTTAGCCAACTGGTTGACCCGGCCACAGCAGCACCAAAATGGCGCCTATGGTTAAATCACCTAGAAAACTATTTCTGCGCCACAAGAGAAACAGATGGGGCAGTGCGCAGATCCCTCATGCTGCTGATGGGAGGAGACGAGATGCAAGAATTATTTGATTCACTCCCAGACACAGGGGATAAGTTGGACCTTAAGGCTGCAGTTGAAGCCCTGAACAAACATTTTGACCCACAACTGAATTCAGACTATGAACGCTTCAAACTCCGACAGGCTCAACAAACGGATGTCGAGTCAGTGGACATGTTTTATGCACAACTGAGGAAGTTAGCAAGTTTGTGAGTAGGACTTAATCAACAAGAGGAGATTAGAGCCCAGATTATTCAGGGATGCCGGTCCAATGCACTGAGGAAGCTCATCTTACGCCAGCAAGGCATCTCCCTCAACGAAATCCTGGTTCTGGCACGCTCACATGAACTATCAGCGGTCCAGGCGGATGCCATGGCAGCAGTGAGAGGACAATTGTTGGCAGCTGCTTCAACCACATGTCCAGTCCAGGTGAAAGAAGAGCAGATAGACGCCATTCAAACCCGCCAATCGCCAGGATGCAGACCGAACTCTTTCAGACCTGGTGAACGCACCTGTGGAAGCTGCGGATATGAACACAAACTAACGATGGGGTGCCCGGCGAAGGGAAAAACATGTAACCGGTGTGGCAAAAATAACCATTTTGCGAAAGTGTGCAAGTCAGGGAGAGGCAGGCAAGGAGACCAGAAAGGAAAGGACGCTAAGGTCAGGAGTGTGATCAAACAAACTGACGACTCCAGAGAAAACACAGCCCAAGGAATCCCAGTCTTTGAAGAAGATGAGGACGAAGACATCTTTGTAATCTCAGTCACTGGCGGGAGACAACAGAAGAAGCAACCGCCACCCATGAGCAACGTACAGATCAACTGCACATCAGCAACAGTACTCATAGATACGGGGGTGTCTGTCAACGTAATGGATGACACCCTGTTTCAACAGTTGACCCCTACACCATCGCTTACCCCAACCACCACCAAGATATACAACTACGGGGGTCAAGAGCCGCTTCCTCTGAAGGGTACGGTGGAAGTGGCAGTAACCAGTGGAAAACTATCGACACAAGCACAATTTTATTTGGTGACCGGAGACCGAGGCACTCTGTTGGGGTGTCACACCTCGGAAGAGCTGGAGTTGGTATTCTTCATGTGACAAGTATATGACATCCATGTTGAACATCTTATCAGCGTGTTTCCGCAGCTCTTCGAAGGGTTGGGACGGCTAAAAGGCAAACAAATCAACCTTCACATAGACCCAGGTGTCACTCCAGTCGCCCTAAGACACCGCTGTGTACCGTTCCACTTGCGACCAGTGGTGGAAAAAGAGTTGCAGCTGCTCGAAAACCAAGGAGTAATAGAAAAGGTGAAAGGGCCAACATCGTGGGTTTTGCCTTTGGTGATAGCACCAAAACCCAAGCAACCAGAAGCCATCCGCCTCTGTGTCGATATGCGCATACACAACAAGGCCATCCGAAGAGAGAGACACATAACACCTACGATGGATGACATCATAGCAGACCTGAATGTGGCGCAGTGGTTCTCAAAATTGGACCTTAATGCTGGGTATCATCAGCTGGAGCTGGATCGTGATAGTAGGAACATCACCACGTTCTCAACGCACGTGGGGCTCCAGCGGTATAAGAGATTGAGCTTTGGGGTATCCTCGGCAGCTGAAGTATTCCTGAATGCGACTAGAGAGATGTTGTCAGGACTGCTGGGGGTGATCAACTTGAGTGATGACATCCTCATACACTCCAGGACTAGAGAGGAACATCATTGACATCTCAGGGCCACGCTGCAGAGGCTAGCAGATGCGGGGCTGACACTCCACAAGAAAAAATTTGCGTTTTATCAAACATCGGTGGAGTTCTTTGGATATGTCTCCTCAAAAGATGGTCTACAAGTGGACCCACGTAAAGCTGATGCCATTCGTCAAGCACAGATTCCCAAAAACCCCACGGAAGTAAGAAGTTTCCTGGGCATGGCGACATATTGTGGAAGATTCATTCCGCAACTTGCTACAATGGCAGAACCTCTCCGACAGCTCACTAAAGGAGTGCACCAGTGGGAGTGGAGCCCAGCCGCAGACAAGACGTTTACTGACATCAAAACAGCGTTACTGGATAAGTCAACCATGGCCTACTTTAACCCTCACCGACGTACAGAGGTGGTAGTAGATGCAAGCCCAGTGGGTCTTGGTGCTGTTCTTCTCCAGGAACAGAACCATGAGGAGTGGGTTCTGGTTACGTACGCCAGCAGGGTGTTATCTTCAGTTGAAACCCAATACGCCCAGATAGATCGGGAAGCCTTAGCGATTCGATGGGCATGCAAACACTTTCATTTGTATCTCTATGAGCAAGAATTTCAAGTGGTGACTGATCATAAGCCTCTAGTGTCATTATCTGCCGGAAGCCCGCGTCTGGCGCCTCCACGAATAGAACGTTGGACCGTTTTGCTTCACCCCTACCAGTTTAACATTGTCTATCGACCGGGGGTGAACAGCCCAGCTGACTACTTATCTCGTCACCCGTCCCCAATAACGACCGATGATTATCAAGAGCAAGATGAGGAGAACACCGTTCGTCAACATGGTCGTACAATCGGCATGTCCCAATGCCCTTGGTGTAATAAACATTGTGAATGCTACCAAAGCAGATGTGGTACTGAACCAGGTCAAAGAAGCATTAGATCACAGAAAGTGGAAGCATTTCCTAGAAAAGTCTAAAAGTGTCCAACCATGAAAACAAGGTAGCGATTCAGGGGATGTGGAGGGTGCGAGATGAGCTGTCCACGGATAGTCAAGGACTGGTTCTTCGGGGAAGGAGAATTGTATTGACTCAGAGTTTGTGGGCTCGAGTGGTGGAGCTAGCACGCCAGGGTCTTCAAGGTGCTGCAAATACCACGGCAAGGCTGCGAGCAAAGGTGTGGTTCCCTGGCATGGACAGTCAGGTTGGGGAATTGGTGGGGAAGTGTAATTCATGCGTCATCACATCAGGGAAACCACCCAGCTGCCCAGTCATCAGTGAACCGGCTAGTCAGAATCCATGGGCAAAAGTGAGCATGGATTTTAGGAGTTTCCCGCATGGGTGGCTGACAGTCGTCCTTAGTGACTCATGTACTAAATTTCCCATTGTCGATGTTGTGTCATCTACTTCATTCGAGAATGTACGGCCAGTACTTCAAAAGACATTTGCCATGTTCGGGCTCCCTACGAGATCAGGACAGACAATGGGCCCCCGTTTCATGGACAAGAGTTTCGGTCCTACCTGGATGGGCTGGCCATACATCATCGCAAGGTCATGCCATACTGGCCTCAGGCTAACGGGGACGTTGAAAGATTTATGCGAACTCTAAACTGAGCCCTCAGAATACGTGTCGAACAACAAGAAAATAGTGAACAATGTCTGCAGCAATTCCTGAGTGCCTATCGCCAGACACCACATAGTACTAGCGGGTGTGCACCTGCTGCGTTGATGTTCAAAGTCCCACCTCGGGATTGCATCCCATCTGGTCCTCACTGGGTGTCGCCCGAACTAGATGTAGAAGCCACCCAGCGTCGCCGAGAGCTCACAAATCGAAAAGCTACTGAAAAACAGCGAAGTAGACTTAGAGACTTTCAGGAAGGGGATATGGTGGTAGTGAAGAGTCGCCGGCCAGGAGGAAAGTTCCAAACACCATTTGAGCCTGAACCATGGCAGATCATCAGCGTTAGAGGCGCCATGATAACGTCAGCCCGAGGTAGACAGAGGGTTACCAGGAACGTGTCACACTTCAGGAGAGCAGGGGTCTCGACCCCATCTGGAGAGGACAGAGAGATTGATGAACCGATGGGTGTATCTCAGAGTGGTGATGTAGGGACAGAGAGTGCTCCGGTTGCGGTGCCCGGTGCCCGTGACCCACCGTTCGAAAATGCTGGCCATGAAGGATCGCTCACCAGAGGTGGAAGATATCATCTGCGTCCCAACCCCGTGCCAAACAGCCAGCTCAAAGATTTTGTCTGTACTCTAGGCTAGTAACGGATGATGTCTCGGCGTCACTATCTGTCTGCCGGACCCCGGTGGCGTCACACGTCAGAGGCTGAAGGATTGCTCCAGGGTCTAGAGTGACCAATTGGCCACTGTGAGCTGGCAGGGTGTGTGATACCTGGGAGCCCCTGTGACCATTGACAATTTTCCGTTCTGTTTTCTGTTTATTCTTCTGCTCCTCTCTGTGCTTCTATTTCTCTTTTGTTTTCGTTTTGCTCTCAAGTAATCCGGTATTGGATCCCTTAGTTGGTTATATTCTATTGTATGCACTCCCTTACTTTTCTGTGTGAAGTAAAACATAGGAGGGATGTAGAGAGCCATCCAGACTCTCCCGTACTTTGTATCCTGTTCCGTGCGTCCAGCGGAGCACGGAACAGTGGTTATATAATAAAGACGGAGCTGCGCTGGCGCAGTTCTCCCCAGTGCCCTAAACTGCAGTGTGTGCGTCTTCATTGCTGCTGCAACCCGGCCCTCTACAGTGCACGAGTCCCTGGCTTGGGAGCTTCTGAGTGGGGGCCCCCTCTCGGCACTTTGCAGGGGGCCCCCTGAAGTTTCCTTAAGATACTGACAGAACATGGCCCTGTTCTTAACATCTATTTTTTTGCCACTGTTATCTATTTTGCTGACTCATGCTTTGTGTCGCCAAGCCTCATTTGCTAGCTTGACACAAATAAACACATGCACATTCGAGTTACAATTTCTGCTCATCCATATACCTGCAATTTGTGACAACCAGATATCATTAGCATGGCTGACGCACAAGCGGGTCTAGGGTGGTGGATTTAATTTGACAAAAGACACAGCGTGGGTGATTTCAAGGCACCATTCAGTCAAATGGGAAGGTGTTCAAAACGTTCCTGTCACCAGGATCGAGGCTCCTGGGGTTTTCAAACTTTTCTTCTAGCATTGTGCTCTGTCCTCCTTTGATGTCGCTTCTTCACGTTTTTGTGAGACACAATTATAGGAGCGCGGAGTGTTTGTGCATCTGAATATAGCTCAGTGCCGCGTTGGAGGCTGAAATGCAGCTGCTCTTGGCGGCATTTCCTCGTGGATCCCCTCTGTGCCATTCGGACAGATGTCCAAACCAGTCTCAAATAGCCCTTAATCTTGTCTATTCGTCGTCCTGCATGGGTTTATGCTATTTGTAATGGGCATCTCTGAAGTCTTTCCAAAAACGATTTAAACACAATTGTGTGCAGAAAATAGAAACTGGTAAAAACAAGCTCCTCATAGGCGTATCTGCTACAGAGCTGCTTAATAAGTGAAGTAAGTGTCCTAATTGAGCACGGAGAGCCAATAACCTAATCAAAGAAAATGTTTTATCCGCTATATGCTGATTAGCAGTGATTTGTCCATACATTAGTTAATAAGTACTTACGGACTGCATTCTTTGCATAAACGTGCCAGTACACAATTACAAATCCCAGACCTCGAACAGTTTAGACAATCAGTGCAGGAATTGTAAAATATTTATTCAGGAAACCCTTAGATTGGGGGGCCAGGTATGGCAGAAGAAAGAGGGATGGGGTCACGAGAGGCGAAGTTTCAAAAGCAGAGTCTGACAATCAACATACATTTATTTAAAAAACGGCTGCAAAGAAATTGCCAACAAGGACATATATGACAGTTAATCTGTATCAGATTATTTACTGGTCACATAGAGGCTGCATTTTAAAATATCTCACAGGACTAAGATAACCCCCTACAAAGATCATTGTGTACCCAGCAATTTTGAGGGATTATAATGGTAAAATGACTTTCTAGTTAACACAGTACTAGGAGAATTCTGTGTTTGTCTGGTTACAGCTTTGACTCATAGTAACATAGAGGAATAATGCTCCTGCTGCAGAGCATATTGTGTAACATGTAGATCACAGATTTGTATTTTATTTAGATAGATAGGTGGGCTACTGCTGTTGACACTGATACCATGTGGTTACTTCCAATTTATAAATATAAGCCTTCTAATGTGCATCTCCAAAGCCGTAGATATGGTGTTACCTAACACCACCAAAGTAGGGGGCTGACGTAATAAAGGTGCTCCTTGGATTTCCCCCCACCTCTGCCTCCTAAAAAGAGAATGTAAGCGCTTGGAGAGGAATTGGGGAAAATCATACGATGTTTCATTAAAGCTGGATTATAGGAAAGCGATCAGATATTTCCATTCGGGAATCAAAGCAGCTCAGGCTTCCTCTTATGTCTTGAATTGAGCAGACCTAAAAATTCGCCTATGGAGATCTTTCAGATACTCAAAGGGATCGTCCAGCCTGACACACATAGCAAGCTCTTGGATGCCTCTCAAGAACATAGTAACAACTTATCGCTCTTCTTCCTCTATTTCAGATATCAGTTACCTGATCCTGTAGGTCAGCACACTCCACAACGCAACACTATCTCAGGTATCTTTCCCCCTTACTGAACACCGGGGCCCTGATTTATACTTTTTTTGCGCCGCATTAGCGTAATTTTTTGATGCAAAAGTGGCACAAAATATAATGGTATTTCGTAAGAATACGCTGCTTTTGCAACAAAAAATGACACTAAAGCGGTGCAAAAAAAAGTATAAACCAGGCCCCTGGTCTCTAATTTACTTGCTATGCTGAAATTGGGCTCTCCACTCGACCCAGCTCCCTCCTCCCTCATGTTCTGGCCCTGGGTGCCTCTGTTATAGTACCGGTTCTCACCAACCTTCTTGACTCTTCTCTCAATGGGAGTTTCGTCCCGGATTAGTGGAAGCATGCCATAATTAAGCCTTTGCTGAAAAAGCCACACCTTGATGCAGCCCTCCTAAACAACTGTAGGCCTATCTCCCTGCTGCTGGCGGTGTCTAAAATAATTGAAAAGCATGTTAACAGCCAACTCTCAGGCTTTATTGAGGACAATGAAATCCTCCACCCCACTCAAATGGGCTTCAGGCCACTAAACAGTAAAAAAACTGCACTGCTTGTGGTCAGGGAAGAGGTCAGAAGTCGCCTTGGTCACCGTGGTGCAACAGTCTTTATCCTTCTTGGCCTTAGCAAAGCCTTTGACACAGTCGACCATGGCACACTGATTCAGAGAATGGTGGAGTTCGGAACCACGGGCAGCACCTTGAAATGGCTCTCCTCCTTTGTGGATGGGAGAATATTTCATGTCTTGGACCGGTCCTTCCTCTCTAACTGCGTCTCGATCAACTGTGGGGTCCCTCAGCCCAACATTGATCAGTCTCTATATGTACCCACTGGAAGAGATCATAAAACCTTTCGGTCTCTCTCTGGTGTTGTACGCAGACGACACTCAGTTTGTCGTCTCATTCTCCACCAATTACAGCACTGACCCCTTATCACTTATCCCTTGTCTACAGGCAGTGACCAGATGGATGTCCGACTGCAAACTCAAGCTAAATGAAGACAAAACAGAAGTAATGCTATCAGGATATCACACCTACTTGTGGCTTCAATCTTCTATCCCGGACTCCTTAAGGAATCTGGCTCCCACCTAAAGAAAATATTAAAAGCCTAGGACTCTGGCTGGACCCACAACTCAGCAGGGACCACCAAGCAAAAAGGATCTCTGCAATTTGATTCAGTCTGCTTAGACTGTTGAGGAAAGTCTTCAAAGTTCCATTTGCAGCCAAAAGACTCATAGTCCAGGACCTTATTATCTCTCAGTTTGACTATGGCAATGCACTGTACTTTAGCTCCCCTAAGTACATGATCAGAAGGCTGCAGGTGGTTCAGAATGCCTCTGTGTGGCTTCTCTTGAACATACCTAAACATCTATCCACCAAGGCAGCTATCTCCTCTCTCCACTGGCTCCCTGTAGATCCGCAAATAAAGTTCAAAGCTCTATGCTGTGTCCACAGGGCTTTACATAACAGAGGTACTTCCCTGCTATGGTTACTGGCGTCCTTCTATACGCCTTCCAGGCAGCTTAGATCTTTATCGGCTGCATTAGCCTGACTTCCTATAGTAAAAAGAGCCAGATGGGATGGCAGTTCTATGGCTTATCTCAGAGTCAAATTATGGAACTCCCTTCTTCTCAATCTCCGTCTGACCAGTCACGAGCTCTTCTTTCACCGACTGATCAAAACCTGGTTATTCAGAGTATAATCCTTACATTAGCCTGTAGTGGTCCGCAACCAGCGTTGGGAGGCTTCGGTTAGCCATGCGCTCTACAAATACCCATAACATAACATGTAGCACAGTGATCTATTTAGGGCACCAAGCTTCTGAATGCAAAGTGTAAATCATGGGTTTATATCCCTTTTGTTTTTTTCTCATTCTATTGTTCAAAGATTGTAAAGAGACAAGGCTTCCTTAGGTAAGTAATACGTTTTTGATAGTAAAGACAACCACAATCAGTCTGTTTTGTTTTCTATCTTGATTTTATGTTTCACCCAACCATTCACTTTTAACATATATCTACAAGTATTGATGATATGTGATTACTACATCCTCTAACCCTCATTGTCTTATGTGACATTTCCTATGCATTGATTTACATACTTATATGAATTATTGTGCCTGTGTGTTTTCAAAAGCTCTCCGACACCCAGCACTGGAACAAATGAAATAAGAATATAGAATTAAATACACAAGTTGGTGCTATTTAAATCAATATTTGTGTAATTACTCATACAGGCTGATATATCTTACATGATTACAGTGCAAGCAACTCTCTTACATAGGGATTTGAACATAGTTGACAACCTGCTTCCAAATCACATTTTCTCTTAAGTACTTGTGAAGTGAAATAAAGTTGAGTGCCTTTGTTTCATTCCAGTGAATTGGTATCTAGGTTTTATGCTCCTGAAGGCTGCGCCCATGATGATACTTAAACAGAAGAAGGGCTGATGGCCCTTTATATACAGACCAGCTCAGTGTTAAAATAAGAAAGCCCCCTCGCTGCCTGCAGGATTCTGCATTACACAGAATGCAGAGAACATGATGGTGCTGCTGAATTAACTCCAGGTGCCGGACAATGACACCAGGACAAATTCTTCAGGTTTCCCTGGAAAATAGCTGCTGGAACTGGGATCCAGCGGTTCCCCCAACTTTCCAGCACTATGGATAATAGAATGAAATAAAACAACGGTCAGGAGCATTGGGGAAATTGTCAGCACTGTACTAACTATTGATATTTGGGTGCTGGCGTGCTCTGCTTACAATACTGTAAAGATGTGTAGGCAAAGCCACTAGGTCTGGCTTTTGCTGCCAACCTTTTGGCTTTCCCAGTGCTTATTTCATTAGCAAATGTTTTTTTGTATGACACCTAGCAAAACACAAGCAGTCTCGCAGCAGTGATGGTGGAAGTGTAGGGACCTAGTCTAAGTAAAACAAGTGTTTTCAGAAAAAACAAATAGACATTTGTTAATGTAGCACAACATGTCGCGCTAGCAGTCCCAGGCACCCAGGAGGACTACATATTATGAGATGTGCACATTCCACAAAAGCAGAATGCCATCACTCTGTCAGGTAGGCCAACTGGTAAAGTTGGCAGACCCTGTGTCCGATGCTGTATGCTATGTTGAAGAAAGCAAAATGTGAATTTCACTATATCAAACCAATGGCTGAAGAAGGCTGACTGAAAGCCACTGGATGTATTTGTCCGAACCCCTTGCGAGGTCAACGAGCAAGAAGGAGTTACTGGGTTCAACGGTGGAAGCTATGGCCTTTTGCTCCTGATATTCAGGGCCTGACTTACTGTAGATTCTGAGAAACTAGGCCAAGTGTCCCTCCTGTACCCGAATCTCATAGTGAGGATGATCCGAGCAGACCAACACTCTCTAGTGGGTGAGGGGTTGTAGGCGAGAAAGAGCTGGTGGATGGTGTTCGGGGGAGAGGTGTTGATCAGGTATAGAGAGCACAGGCTCACAACTCAAAATGCGTGCAGCAGCAGCAATAAAGTATTGTCCAGACAAACAATCACTTTTATGAAAAAAGAGAGGTATTTCATTTCTACTGCGTACCACACAAAGGAAAAATACAAGATGCACAAACAATTACATAGCCCTCCTGTGAGGTCAGGGTTCAAGCGTTTCTTTGGCGGTTCCTTAAACCCACCACTCCTAAAGTTAGCAACCATGGTTATTCTCCATTTACTATGGAGTATGCCCCACTAGTAGTCTGAGACTCCAGAGTCCACTATGACTCGAACATAAACACCTCCAGGTGGGGAGATTTAGGAGTACATGAGTCCACCCCTCTGCAGGTGCCCACAGTGGCCGCACCTGAGTTTGGTTGAGTAAGCAGCACATGGACCAAGTAGCATCACTTAATGGGCACTTAGGGCCAGATGTAGGTAAGTCCGCGTATGCGACTTGCAAATTGTGAGTCAGAGAGACTCGCAGTTTGCAATTCGCAAACCCAGATGCAGGATGGTGTTCCTGACACCATCTGCGAATCAGAAGGGGGTCACAAAGACCCACCTCATTAATATTAATGAGGTGGGTCGCAATTTGCGACCCCCTTCCGATTCGCAGCACTCACAGGGATGGTGGCCTGCTGGAGACAGCAGACAACCATGTATGTTACTGCTTTTTAATAAAGCAGGTTTTTTTTTGTATTGCAGCCCGTTTTCCTTTAAGGAAAACGAGTTGCAATACACACAAAAAAATGAAACGTTTTTGCTTAATTGTTTCAGAGCCATTCACAAAGGGGAACGGGTCCCATGGGAAATTTGAAATGGGTGCTAACTGCGAATTGCTTTGCGACCGTGTTCGCAGTCACAAAGCAATTCTACATTGCGATGCGCATCGCAAATAGGAAGTGGAACACCCCTTCCTATTTGCGAGTCGCATTCCCATTTTGTGAGTCGGTAACCAGGCATCGCAATGTGCATTTTGCATGGCGCAAACAGCATAATTCGCTGTTTGCACCATGCAAAATGCTTGCTACATCTGGCCCTTAGTCTTTCATCCGCAGTCACACTCCTGAAGCGTTTGCAGGCTTGGTGAAATTTCTCCTGTGGGGTGCAAGTGTTTGATTGGTCTCCTGATGGCAGGTGGCTAGGATGATCATGTCTGAGCTCTTTCACCTGGGTAATAGTGCGCAGGTGCTCTCAAGGTGTTTTCCCTTCTCTAAGGGGGCAGAACAAGTCGCAGACCTTAGTGCTCCTGGTGACCCCCTCTAGCACATTGGGTGACACACAACTCCCAGTCCACAAAATCTGCCACCTCACTACCGCACAAGGCTATTGCCCTTACCACACCGCTGTCTTCCCCACAGTGGATTTTTGTAGTCCATTTCCAGACTCCAAAATCTGATTTAGGGCCTGTGTCTTTGAAGTTTTTTGTTGAGGTTCTGCTTCTATGGAAGTGTCCACTCCTCTGCTCCAGTCTGTCACAGCAAGAGTATCTGCAAAACTGATGGTCCCACAACACAGGCCTCCAGTGTGACTAGAATTTGCAACTGGATGTCATCCACAAGGAGATATGTGTGTTAAAAGTTTAGCTCAGGGCACCAGACCTACCTTATGATTCTCTTATCAGCATCATCTTCTTGGGACGTGCTCAGGCCCCTTCTTCAACATCTCTCAATGCATCAAAGAGCGCCCTTTAAGGTGTGGAGGAGAAGCCTGGTTTTCCCCTCCCCAGTGTGCGTCCCATTCAGCTTACAGGAATGCAGCAATACACAAATCTGTCTGAGTAGGAATTCTCTAATGTCTCTCGATGTTTCACCATGCAAGCCTGGTTCTTCAAAATGGAACCTAGGGCCCTCCATCTGATGTACCATTCACAGACACACATACACCCAGTGCATGTATACAGCATTCACACTGCACAGGACTGTATCCTCCATGTACTGTAGCATTCAGAGGTACACATACATCCAGCACATGCATTTATCAGGCACACACTGCAACTGTCATGTATTGTACATCTCACAGGTACACATATACTCAGAACATGCATTTATCCTGCGCACACTGCACATTGCTACATTCTTCAGGTGCTATACTACTTATTCAATATATATATCCAGCACATGCATTCACCATGCATGCATTGCTCAGTACGGCACTGTTCCTGTATTGTACCCTTACCAGACATGCATACTCTCAGCGCAGATACACCACGTCTGCACAGCGCTGCACAGCACTTCACACCAAACCGATGTAGGCCAAGGGTGAGTCAAGCACTCCGCAGTGGAACTTCAAAAAGTGAGTTGGACTGTAGGCTTCAGATTAAAAAGTGTCTGTTCACTGCTACTGGTCACTATGTGGTATGCTGCCACCACCTCGCTCATGTTGCTTTACTCCCGGTGAAGGTAGTAGCCTTCCACCACTTTGAGGGTAGCACTAGGGGCACCCCTCTGAGTCCAACAAGACCTCAATCCGTGACACAGGCCTATGTCCTAGTACACACACATGATCCATGTTTGCCTATGAACACAAAAATAAGCATTAGGGATCAAGACATCCGTATAGTTAGGCACTCAGGGCAGAGTTGCACGTCTATAACCATGTACAGGAATTTTATGTCCCAACAGTAGTTATACATACTCTTATTAAAAACAAAAGGTGATGGCTGACACCAGTTCTAACAATACAATGTTTTTGGTGTATTGGCCTTACATTTGGTGGTGCAGCCAACAGGTGGCATCCTAAGCCTGCTGCTTCGAAGTGCCTTATGTCATCAGGACAAGTTTCCCATCTTGTATTTTTATTTAACAACTTTAGAAACACTGTAACCCCAAGTTACCATCTCAGAGTGCTGAAAATGGTGGTAGAAAAAATGTAGGAGTCAAGTAGACTATCTCATCATCTGTAATGTACAATAGTGGAAGACCAGAAAACTGTTCAGTAAAGGAGAACACAAGATAAATTCTGTCTACCTTGTTCATGGAAAGTGGTGTCAACCATTATCCAGCAGCTCTCCGTGCTTCCATCAGAAATCTGTGCCAATTAGATTGCCTCAGTAAATTGTAACGGGAGGCCTTTCCTCTGCCTTACTAAACAGATATGTACTACAAATCTGAGACTCAGGCTGGCTCAGAAAGCTATGTTTCACTGACTACATCAACTGCAGAACTCGACAACGACACTGAGATTAAGTGACCCCCACTTCTCCCCACCCAACAACCTCACGCTCTTATATCATCTCAAAGCAAATCAAAATGACCCTGGTCTGCTTGTAAATGGTAGTGGAGTTGGATAACTGTGCAAGACGGCATAGGGATAAAAATTAATTCTGCCTGCTGGCTACACTCCTGTCCACTATGCTGGGCATTAGACCTCTTTGCAAAAAGATTCAAGCGTACTACAGTACAAGAAGCGCACACTGAAAAGTATTATCTCTAAACATTGATGGTATACTTCTGTTGCATCCTCCCCAGCCCGGGAGCATGCATATGAAAAAGCCACACACGGGGCTAGTATCTAATATCTTTATTCCTCTGTGTACAACATGCAACTAACTCCTCAATGCCCCATAGCCATTAAAGACCACACCTTAATACCTCCCAGAATGATTGCGTAATACATTTCCTTGAGTCCGCCTCTTTGCTGTGGGTTCTTAATGCTCACAGTCCCACAACTTCTAGCTGTGGCTACAATGAACCTATAACACATTGTGTTGTGCAAAAAGAATTAATATATCCCCAAATAATTGCCAATATAAGAACTAGCACATACACTTAATTGGAGGAGAATATGGCAGGCATAAAGAATTTTGTTAATTTCCAGCCACGTATTTTGTACTGGAGATTCAATTAAGACCTGGTTACTGTAAGATAAAAGTTTTTCATTCAAATTGACACAACAAGTTGCATTGCAGCAAGAAAGCAAGGAAGGAACAAAAGTATTTGGCTATATTTCACCAAATAGGAAAGGTGACAGAGAGGAGTGGGACATCTACAGTGAAGCAAAGATTGAGTTCAGTTGTGATACCATAATGAGTATAATTATAGAAAGACAATACTGTTATTGGTATCCAGCCCCGGGGGGGGGAGGGGGCTCATTTCTGGGGATTATGCTGCAAAATCAACGATTTTAGACACAAAATCTAATTTGAAAGATATTAATGAACTTGATTTGAGACCAGATTGTCTTTCGAAACACGTGCAAATGTAGAAGAAATGTTGATGAGCTATAAAGTCGCAAGTACTAGAAAAAGTAATAGCAACTATTACGAAAATCGAGTGTTCATCTAAAAGCATACAATGCTGAAGAAACAACAAACTCAAAGTGAAGTAAATGAAATACAAAAGTGTAGTTTACAGCAAATGAGAGGTATAAACAGAAATAATATAGTAAGTTCAAAATCATATAACAGTTGGGGATCCATCAACCATGTGACTATATTCAAAATGTGCCTAGAAGTGGGTAAATAGTGTAGAAAACATGGATAGAAAGCAACTTTTCAAAAGTACATGGAGCAGACTAGTTTTGTTTTAAAAGTAAACAGAATGGAAGAAGAGAATGGTCCACTCGAATTGAACAGTACATACAAGATTTACTGCTCATGGTGCTACTGGGCAAAGAGGATGATGGTAATCTACCAAGGTGTACCATAACATTAAATACAGCAGGTGTTGAAGTTCTGGTGGGCACTGATTCCAAGATGGCCATATCATGAAGTGCAACATATGAATCATTGCTTAAAAAGGAAGACTTAACATACACCAGGGGTTGTACCTGCAGCATATGGTGGTCGCAGATAAAGCTGGAAGTGGGATTCACATCAAGTCTGGGAGTGAAAAGACGGCGTCTCTTGTCAAGAATATAGGTAGTGGAACATGGTTTGAACATTCTAAGATGGAGAGAGTAACACATTACTTAAAGTTAAATCTTAGCTCGCTCTTGATAGCTGTGTCTCAGAGCAGTCAGGCTTAAATCAACTGAAATTAGTGTAAAGCATTTATCCGTATCAAAACAGTCAATAAGAAGGAAACATGGTGCCATAAAAACCCCACCCCATTTTATACATTTTATAGAGATCGTATATATTTTTACCATTTAATAGGAACCAAAACAGCAAAAATCTGATGATTGGAACCAGAGTTATGATTTTGCAAACATTTGCATAAATCATTTCAATTCACTTCAAAAAGTTTTTCTTCTTGTAGCGATAGTCTGATCCTGGGATGTGAGGGTCTAGCCCAAAGTCAGTGTTTCAGACTGACCAAAATGGAGCACAGGTTTGATGCAGGTGGCAGGTTGGTCCCGTTCAAAATGTTACCTTCACTTTTAGACGTTTTTCAGGTTCTTGTTCTCATCCACAGGTTCATTAGCCGGGTCTATTGCAGCTTGGGTCTGGCTCTTTCGGTGGACGAACCAAGTATGGTGGCATGACAGACCCTCTGGTTCTCAATATATGTCTGAGGATTTCTATGAATCGGCTAAGTAGAGTTAGTGTGTTAGCCTCTAATTCTGAGCCATAAAATGTTGTATTTTAGCTTTAGGCTCACAAGCTGTGGGGAGAAAGAGTACACTCTAGCACCAGGCAACTATGAAGGACTGGGGCATGTACCTTTTAGAGGCTAGGACTCAATCTCGTGGGCTGCACCATCAGATTTAAGGGGGAGTTCAGTGGTAACTGGTCATCTAGTCATTTTGTAGGTGCAGGACTGCTTTAGCTTTTGTGCCCCTGAAGCCTAGATGTCGAGCCAACTAGCTCTTGGAGTCCCCTCACTGATCATTTGCACAAGTGGGAGAAGGTCAAGCCCTTGGGGGTCACTCTCTATGAAGTCAACAACAGGAGCAGCTCTTCGCTTTCTGAAGTCCTGTCTTGTTCAGCATGTGCAGCCCTTCTGGTGCAGCCTTTCTTCCTCAGATCCACAGGATCTGCAGGTGGAGTCCTTCTTCTGTACTTTCCAAGTCTAGTAGTATTCTGAGTCAGGTAGCCGCTTTTATGTCAGTTTTGAGTTTGTGGGAGGACACCCTAACCAATGAAGAAAAAATTCCCACGGGCAATGCTACTCACTTTAAGATCACATCCTGGGGGATTGGCACTAAACAATCCCACAGAGCAGCTCTCTGCCCAGATATAAAACATCAGAACACCTCTCACCTTGGTCAGAGCTACTGGTAGGCCCTGAGGTTTGTCATATATAATGATCAACTCCCCCTGGAAAACCAGTACTGCAATAGGTTTTCCCTGTTTTGGGGGGTAGATGCCAGCCGGTCTACCTCAATAAAGGACATTGACAGGCTACAGTGTGACTTATTTGCCTATGATAGGTGGCCGCCCCTTTGAAGCTGATCCATCTTTGGACACAGCCCTGACCCATACTGTCAGAGGAAGTCACACCTCCTCCCAACAACAGACCATTTGTTCCCTTGCCCTGTGAGCCATTCACAACTGCTGGCAGGTGGATGCAGGCTGTTTCAAGTGGCAACTGTTGTAATGCATCTAAAACAGTGACTAGAACTTTGGGGCAAAAAAGTGGTGGCTTTCTAGCGTCACATCTATGGTAAAGGTTACCTTGAAGCAGACTTCAGCAACACTTAGGCCCATTTTTATACTTATTGATGCAAACCTGCGCCGGCACTGGTTTGCGCCCAAAATGTTACCGCCGGCTAACGCCATTCCTATGCACCATGCGGGCACTTTATGTAAAAAAAATGACTCAAACCAGGCAGCACCGGCATAGGGGAAAATGTGGGTTGTGCATCAAAAAATGGTGCAAGTCAGGTATGAGGCAAAAATCGTGCCTCAAACCGGAATTGCGCCATTTTTTGACGCCCAACCCCCATTGAAATGACTCCTATCTTAGCAAAGACAGGAGTCATGCCCCCTTGCCCAATGGCCATACCCAAGGGACTTCTTCCCCTGGGGATGGTAATTGGGCACAGTGGCATGTAGGGGGGGGGGAAATTAGGACCCCCTATACCACTTTAATAAAAAATAAAAAAATACTTACCTCAACTTACCTGTACTTACCTGGGATGGGTGCCCCCATCCATGGGTGTCCTCCTGGGGTGGGCCAGGGTGGCAGGGGGTGTCCCTGGGGGCAGGGAAGGGCACCTCTTGACTCCTTCCATGGTCAGGGACCATGGAAGTGATCCCACAGGTTCCTTAACGCCTGCCCTCACCCAGGATTTAAAGAACCACGCACATCAGGCTGTGTGCTGTTTTTTAAGGCCCGCCCCCTCCAGTGCATAAAAATGACTCAGAAGTATAAATAAGGCGCACAGACCTTCAAGTCATTTTTGGGCGGGAACACCTACCTTGCATGTCATTAACGCAAGGCAGTTTCCCGCATCCAAAAAAATGACACGCACAGAGGAATTTTGACGTCCGCGGGCTCGGGCGTCAAAGTTTAAATATGGTACACGGTTTGCAATGAATGTGCGTCAAAAACAAATCTGCTGATTTGGCGCCAACAGAGTATGCCCCTTAATTATATACCTTGAAGTACTATATTTGGTGGCTCCAAATGGGAGTTAGCACATAGCGGCTGGACTAGTGTAACCCAATAGGACCACAGCCTTGCTACACTAAAAGCTACCATGGGGACATTTTTTGCCAGGACAAGTAAAATATATAAGAAGGACATCCTTGATAACACTGTGCACACAGCCTTAGGGAGTTTTAAGGCCTACCTTGGGGGTGACTTCATTTCAACAATCTTTATTCAATCAATATATGATCATAAAAAAATCATAAAACTACCAAATAGACAAAATACATACAGAATAAAATACTGATTAAAAAATGTGACACTCATCATTAAACAACGGATGCCCTCTGCCTTATAGCATGGTGCATATAAACAGCAGTTGAGAAACAATTCCTCACAGTAAATGAGTGCAAAAAAGTAAAAGTGGCTCTACTATACCGGATATTCGCCTGTGGTGTAACTTATCAACATTAAAAAGTGAAGTTTGGGTAAAAGGGAATATTTTACCAAGCTGCTTGACTAGGCTGCAGTGACAAGCCTGGAGTCTTGTTTTCACTTTGGCTGTATAGTGGTGGTACAAGAAGTGCTGCTGCCCTCTAGTGACATTTAACTTAAATGCCCTGGTTATACCTTGTACCATGTACTAGAGAACTAAAAGTAAGTTAAATATGCCAATCAGGTAATATTCAATTACACATACACTTTTAGGGCCAGAGTGCATGCACCGGGGCCCAGTCAGCATGACCCAGTCCACTTCACGTTTGAAAAACCAGCAGCATCAGTCAAATAATTTAGAGGAAAAAAGAGACATTTCTTTACTTCCTTACACCTTAACTATGCTTTTTTAAAGGGGGTTACAGCATCAAAAGGATTTAAAGGAAGTAGCACACCCAGTTACACAAAAAGAACATGCTGTTTCCATCTGAAAAAGAGGCTAAGGGTGTGATTAAAGCCGGTTAGCTGCAGGGACAGAACAACTGAAAAATGCTTTGCAATGTTTGTCACCAGTAATGAGTGCAAAAGACAAACTGGAAAATCAGATTGTACAATGGCATGCACAAGTGAAATCAGCATGTCGTGGTTGATTCAAACGGTGATGGTGCTTCTGCTTGCACGAAGATTCCTGGAAGCTCAAATCCTTTCTAAAAAATATACATTTCAACAGTATGCGCTTTTTGCTTTGTTCTACAACTGTTTAAGAATCGAGCTCTGGCTAAATCTATCTCAAAAGGGTATTGACTGTGCTTTTTTACACTAAGTAATGGAATTCCATACCAACACTTGTCAAGTTAGCTCAGGCACAAGAATTAACAACAAAAATCAAGACGTATAATGGCCTCAAACATATATATGTATATTGGCACCTTTACTCTTTGTACTTTACATTACAGATTTAACCCCAAACCTTACTCAGGACGAATGTGACCTACCAAAATTAGGTATGTGAATTTTTCCTATCTAATGTATGCTGACGATCTCGTCTTAATGTCAACGACACAGATTTGCATTCAAAGACAGTTAAAACACCTGGGAGAACCCACCACCGTAAATGGTCTTACTGTCAATATACTAAAACAAAAATAAAGTCACTTGGTAAATCAGAGTCTAGAGTTCCTTGGCAACTGGAGGTGAAAATAGAGCAAGTCACAAAATGTGCTTATTTATGAGTAACCTTTGACTTAAAAATAACAAGGTAATCACAAAAAATGGGTTAGGAACAGTCCAATAACAGCTAGAGCTTCTGTAAGCTTTGCACATGTATACATCTATATGAGGGGACGCTCAGGGCCCCACACTAATGGTTCCAACAATAATAATGTGTGCAGTTCTTTTTTTATGGAGCAGTAGTTTTTAATAAACATGTGATGGCAGCCTTAAATACCAATTGTATTAAAATTGTTCAGCAAAAAGTTTAAAATAAGATCTTTGTCTCTGCATATTTTGATTAAGCTAAAATGTGGTTTTACTCAGAGCTCTCTTTTAAATTAAATAAATATAGTCAATTAGTTATGCGATTCCCATTAAGCGCCCATGTCCAGTTTGAAGGGCCTCATAAGGAAAGATCTGAAAATACACCAAAGAGCGAGCATGTTGGCCACTGTAGCCAAGTTAGAGCTGATATTTTGAAACCATCAACCTCATACAATAAAAACCAAAGAGGTAATTCCTAAGATGACTAAGGAGCTGTCACATAAAAGGAACATGAAAGTTGTATTGTATGAGAGTGACTTAGTTGCTGCAACTGTCACGTAGGCTCTCATTATTCTAATGAGACTACTGGATTTGAGTGTCAGTATCGCCTGCGGTGTGGGAGAATGAGTCTTAACCCACTACAGGTGACACCTGTTGCCCCAGTCTGGGTTTTGCTCCAGCTACCTAGCAGTGCCTCACCTCTACCCAAGAGCAGGGATGATTGTGCACCCAAGCACCTGACACAATTGACTCCTCAGGAAAATTGTGGTCACTCAGATCTCATCCATTTCTATCAATTACATTAGTCTCACATGTAAAAGGACAAGCAGAGGCAGTATATATTTCAATACGGGTTTAATGAAGCAACTGCATTTTAGTCAATAAAGCATGTAACCAGTATGATAGAGCTTAACAGGATTAAAAGTGTGACAAGGAGAGTAAAGCATAGAAATAATGCTACCATATTGTCACTAGAGTCAATGGACTAATTCCTACTAAGGCTATATTAGAGCACAGCATGTTAAGCTCTAATTCTGCCCTTCAGGTTCCCCTGGGAAGACTTCATCCCCCATACCCGAGCATAGGCCTGAAGTCTGCATAAGCAGCTGTAGTGAAGCGTTCAGAAATCAGCATACAGTCATGGTTGTCTGGCTGGAATCTCCCTCTAACGTGTATGGGACAGGGAAATATTTTTATAATAAAACAGCTGATGTTCTGAGAAAAGGTCCCTACGTAAGGATGTGTATGTTTCTATGAATACCAGAGACAAAGCGTTACCATGTTTTACCAGCAACCTATCTGAGTCCAGCCTTGAGAGAAGCACAGAGTGAAAAGAAATGTATTGTTTAAGAATACAGTGCTGATCTTGGCAAAGAACAGCCAGATAGAAATACATAAAACAAGATCACAAATGTGGCTATTGCTAAAATAATAAACTAAGCTGAATAAAATATATCTAGGTTAAAATGCATAGCAGCAGGCCTAGTGTGCTAAAATAACGTGCATGGAGGTATAACTAAAATGGCTACACAACACCCTCCCCTTGCCGGTTGAAAACTTAATTATGTATAAAAACTACTAAAGCCGAACCTAAGATATATATATATATATGTATATATATGTATGTATATATATATATATATATATATATATATATATATATATATATACAGTATATATATATTAATGTCAATAATGCAATAATGACAAGTTAAAAGGACACTTGAGCATATATAAAAGGACACTTTAAAAATGTTAACTTGTGACATAAAAGGCCGAATTTCAAGAGTCAGAGTCATTTTGGAAGTTGCCAATAGAATCCGGGACAGTTGAGGACAGGAAATCTTCCACTTCAGCAGGTGTTAAAGTAGGAAATGCATCGCCAAGAAGGACCAAGGAGCATTTGTGTTCCATACCCTGAGCTTCAGCCAAGGCAGCAGCATTTATAGCAAACTCACCCTCAACGCGCATGTCTGGTAATGAGCCCTCCATGAGAACATCAAGAGATCAACGTCCAATGAAAGCAAGTGCTGCGTAGAAAGGCAAACTTTCAATGCATGCTCAAATGCGCACCAGAGGCATCAAAACACAGGCTGCACACAATACAAAACCGGTCTGAATGAAAGAAACCAATCACACTTCAATTGCTCCGGGAGTGATACTCCAAAGTACTGCATCATGCGTTCACTGCACAGCTGCGATGGTGGGAGCACTTTCATTCTCTCTTGAAGAGGCGGGACAGCCATTCTGCAGAAAAAGTAGCAATAGCAAAATGCCACCTACTATAGGCAAAGTTATTGGAAATCCCCCTAAAATACTGGAGAATATTGAGTGGATGGCTGATGGTATTAAACCGAATATAGAGGAGAAGGTGTGAATGAAACCAGAACCAAAAGCCTTAAAGAAATTTGCGAATCCAGTTCTACTGGACACATTAGAAATTCATCCCAGGAGCTCACCAAAGTGTCCCGGAAAGTTGGTACTTAAAAGGGACTGTATCTCTGCTGATGACTTTGCCACCTGAAGTGTGTAGGTCTCACTTGCAAATGTGTGTGCCACATGTTTTGGGAACAATAAAGCCTTGAGTCTGCCGCTAAGAAAGACTTCTTTCATGCCACTGAGACATTTGTAAGAGAAGGGCAGCTCCCACACCTCATGGATGTAACTATCTCCCAACCTTTCTTATCTGCCTACCAGAAGGTGTTTTAAACAGGACGTGAATTGAAGCGTTGAAATAGGCAGATTAATAACCCAGTGTATTACCCATTCAGCAGATGGTATTTCAGCCACAGTAAAAGGCAACTTTTCTAACTTTTTGATGTTTAACATGACATAAGTTGCTTCTTTCTTGGCCATTAGGTGTTGTTGTTGCATTAAGTTAAATGTAGAAAACATGTCCCTTGCGCTAATGTGTTGCCAAGGAACTCGACCTGCCTTCAGTGTTTGAAGTGTCCAACCCAACTGCATAATGGACCTTAGCTGACTCTGTCCTTGGTGTAAAGAAGACATAACACTTTGTATTATGTCCATTGCAGAAGAGACAATGTTATTTATATTGTATATCCAGTCAGACAGGGTATTCATCCCATTATCTACATCAGCTAATGTCGTCTGTAAATTTTCATGGGCTATTTGCAGCTTCTTGTTGGGAAAGCTTCCTAATTTCATTATATACTGCATATAATAAGAGCTTTCTGTGTTGTTTTTTGGGGCCTAACAGGAGGTCCTGTGAGTCAGTCGTATTAGACGAAAGAGTGAGGTGATCTCTAACAGCATCTAGGGAGGATCTCTTCAACCATTGTTGACATAGTTTCTCAACACTGTATGTTGTTACTATACCCGTATATTTGGATGATATATAGCGAGGGTCCGGCCTACTAGTTCTAAAACTCCCAGTGGAGTTTATAAAACGTTTATGACACCCATTGGTATCTTTTGGCCACAATAACCACCTGCCAGGACAGTGAAGCATAAACGTACCATTCTGGACCCATTCATCGAGCTGCTCTTCTTTTACATTTATATATTTTTGCCATTTATGAAATTTTGCAGGGGGAGGAATACTAATTCTTTAATTTTTGCTAAGACTAAACAACTTGTTTGTTGTACAGTTTCATTTAAAAATATCATTTGAACAGGTATCAGGCATGCTCTCAATAAAGCTTCCTTCCCCCTTATTTGCCAATTTCTAGTTCCCCACACACTTTTCAAGTCAATTGACTTCAGCCAATATTCATAGCCTTCTATAGCCAACCGGGAAACAAAGGAATCCGAATAAATTAATTTCATATCTGTCTAAAATAATATGACTCAGCATTTTTAACATTGTGCCCAGAAAAATATGCAAACTTTTCAGAATATGCTTCAGAACTCCCTTGTGGTGTAGTTGGACACTGTTCCCATTGTGTGTAATTAAAAATAGTCTTTAGGGTACTTGCTATGTGAATGAAATGGTGCCCATAATAATTATAGCAAAACATATCACCATAATTCTCTTGATAAACCTCTTCAGTTTCAAATACAGTATAATACTGAAATTCAGTCATCATAGAATCAACTGTTTTCACATCCCAGTTATATGAAACGACGCGGGTATTATTACATCATTCACTAAAAGTTTCAACATACATGGTGTTTGAATGACCACTGTTTGGCCGTATATATTAAATTTTACTTTATCCCAAACAATCCCATCAGGAAATGGTATAGTGGAAAAGTTCACAAAAGACAAGTTTCTGCAGACCTTGTGAGAAGAAAAATGGGGTTTTAGGACCTCACACACCATTTCAACTGTTGATCTTTCAGAAAGAAAATGATCATGTATTAATGGAAAGAATGTTATGACAAAACTAATCCAAGGGAGAAAAGCTAATATAGTCAAAGAGAGACACAGATAGTTCCATGGGAGAATAAAATAAGTTCTTTTAAGCCAGTTTATCAGCTTACGTGTTTTTGACAGATCAGATGTAGAAGAGGCAAACAAGTCCGAAAAGGTGTCATTGACGTCGGCAAAGTATCCAGAAGCAGTTCGTGCAAAAGATGGAGCCGTGTCTGTAGGTGAAGAACCGTTGGGGGTTTCCCGTGGTGGTTCCGAATAAACGATGCCATCCTTCTGTGGTGAAGTTGTTTCAAATCGTGCAGTTATTTCTATATTTTTTGTTGAAACAGATGTCAGTGGAACTAATGCAAGATCATTTTCTACCCTCCCCAAGATCGGAGAGGTGTCAGTGTTGCTGCTCACAACTTGTAGAGGGACTTTGTGAACCTTTGTGAGAGGGATTCGGGAACTACTGGCTGTTCCTCTTGGTCTGCGGTGCAGGATCAGCCCATGAGTGTAACTTGACATTGATAGATACAAAGCGGTTTTCTTTAGCACCAGGCAATGGTGGTAGAATGATAGTTCTGGTACCATGTACTCCAAGACTGGGACCAGTGCACGATAAGAAGGACCAAACTCATTTTTCACAGCAACCTTTTCACGTACTACATCCAGACCTTTAGGAATCCAGCCAGTAGGTGTTCCTGTTAAAAGGCAGCACTGGCAGAAGCGTTGTCGACACTGAACTTTTGTAATTCCTGTAAGACAGTGACACGTTCATTTATGTCAAAGAGTGTTTCTGCCGCCTCCACGCCAGGACCATCAAGATCTGGAACATACATTTGAGCTCCAAACAGTCATTCAAATGAAGTACGAACCTCCAGGGACCTTTTAGGCAGATTGTTAAGTGCTCTCTGGACTCCATACAAATGGTTAAGCCAACTACGTCCCATACCTAAGACTCTGGCTGTTAAGGACTGCTTTAAATCATGGTTTTGTTGATCCACGACGCTATCTCCCTAAGGATGAAATGGAGACAAGTAATGGAGTTGGATCCCTAATGAAGCCATGTCGTCCCTGAATGCCCTTGAGGAGGAAAGCTGGGCCCTGGTCCGAGTTGAAAGCCGCAACTGCATATGTACTGATAAAGAGCCGCAAATCTTTAATTAGAGTATGAGCGTCAGCGACCATTGTGGCCACACCCATAGAAATCTGGAGCAAGAGTCAACAGCGACTAAAATGTATTTGTATGCACTGTCAGGTGTTAGGGAACCACAATGGTCCAAGTACACACATTGCAATGGTTTGTTGGAAATTAAGAGGGGTGTCTGTGGTGGGCCTTTGGTGTTGGAACCCTTAATTTGGTGGCAGATGTCACAACAAAGGACATACTGCTTGGCCTGTTTGTATGTACCTGGCCAATAATAACGTGCTTGCAACAATGATATTGTAGCCGCCACACCAGCATGGCCTGTGCTACCCTCTCATGTGCTACTTTAATCATCTCCGATCTTATGTCTTTGTTGGGAATTACTCAAACCCCCACGCCTAGTATTTTTACTTCGGCATCTAGGCAGCCTCCCATTCGGTAAGAATATTTAGCAGGAAATGCTTTTGGATAAGGCTTGCCTTCAGCCATAGCTTTCATGGCAGCCCATTTGTCATTGTCCAGTTTCACTCCTGAGCGCGTTACAGCAACAACAGTAGCCGTAGCTACTGCAGATTTGGCAGCTTCATCAGCCAGTGTATTTCCAGCAACATGTATTCCAATGCGCTGGTGTCAAAGTGTATGTACAACATGGACATTTGGTAGCGTTTCCTTCAGATCCACTACTTTCCCCCCAGAAGTCTGTATTTAATGGTGTTGCCTTTAGAATCTCTGAACCCATTCTGGCGTCAGTAATGGAGGTATTCACTGAAGGACTAGACACAGTAGTACGAATCACAAACAATCAGTGTTAACTGTGCAGGATCCGTATGTTCCAGTGCTATCACCGGACCCTTCTGCTAATTGTGCAGTGCAATCCCCTAGGGTTTGCGTGAACGTATACTGGGGACAAAATGTATTATCCTCCATGTAGCCACTTACGACTGCGCAAGAAGCGGAGAATTTATGTTTTGTGCCAGTTGCAGGTTGCGCTGAGCCGTCGGTGTACACGACTCTTTGATATTGATCAATAGGCACTGTATTTGCTGGAACTGGGTATTCTAGTTCATATTGCAAAAATTTCCGAGTTTGTAATTTTTGGTAAAAAATGTAGTCTACATCAGTGGCTGTCAAAGACGTTGCCCATTGAATCCAACGTGGATGTAATGCTTTAGTGTTTGGAACGCTGGCTTTGGTAACAGCCTCAAGGGCTGGTATTGGAGAGATGACAATAATGTGTTTGCCTTGGGCTAGAGGTCTTTCTTCAATGATGGCCATCTGAACAGCAGTGAGAATTTTCTCAGAGGGAGCAAAACGTTCTGCTGCTAAATATAAATGTGATTTGTATGCAATCGGGACTGTCTCACCCTCATCAAAAGTTACATAGGTGAAGCCAATGGCACTAGCGATTACTCTGATGACCAAATGTGTTTTGTTGTCCCTTGTGTGTCAGCGTTGTGCTGCAAGCATGTCTGTTTGCAAAGCTCTGAGAATGCATGTGTGTTCAACTGTCCAAAATGTACTTGAAATGTCAGGACGTATTAAGTCATGTAAAGGTTTTTTGCATGAGGCATAAACAAGGATGTAGGTGCAGCCAAAATGTAAAAAAAACAATAAGGATTGGAGTTTTTTAATGGTATTTGGAGGTTGTAACTGTACGCATTTTTCCAAGAATTGTGGCGATAGGCTCTTTCTTTCACTCATTAGCTCATATCTCAGAAACAGGACGCTAAGGAAGGCTATTTTTGATTTTTTGAAATTGAATTTGTAACCGAACTCGGCAAATCCCACAACAATGGGGGCTACCCTTCCTAAATGTTGCAGCAATTCATCATCTGTGAGATAGTAATCATCTAGATAGGACAACGCTTGAAGTAACACGGGCCTCAAACAGTCCTGGACTATTCTTGTACCCCTGGGGTAAACTACAGATTTTTTTCTGGGAGCCTAGTGCGCTGACACTTGTTAAGTCTCTTCTTTCAGGCACTATACTTTGGCAGAAGAAACCATAGGAAATGTCCAGTGTCGTTTTTTATTTTTTACGCACTATGTTGTTCATGAGTGCTGTGCTATGTGAGTTTTGTATAGCATATGTGCGTGTATGACTGTTTAAATGTCTGTAGTCTAAGACTATTCTGTACGAATGGTCCAGTTTAGCTACTGGGAATAATGGATTATTCGTTGGTGAGACACATGGTTAGATTACACCCTGGTATTCCAGGATTTCCCTCACGGCCGATTTAGCATCATGCTTGATTGGATATTGGGGTTGTGTTTGGGGTTTATTTTTAATAGGTGTTACATGAGAGGGGGAATATTTATCCCACCCTACGTGATCGCGATATAACACAGGTGCCTGTGCCAATGCCCAATCGATGGCGTAGGATTCTGCGAGCTCCTTAGGAACAATGGGCGAGAAAGAAGGTTTAATAACATCTACCACATATGGGCAGGTACTGACAAATTCAGGTGGCCATTCCTTTGCAGCCAGTAAAATATCATATATGTTTACGACGCAATCCCAAAAGATTGCATCTATGGTGCCCTCAATGTCTCCTTCTGACTATAACGTTACTTTGTACACCCTATCAGGCTTGGAGACACGCATGTCCGCAGTTTCTACTTGTACGAAGTCATCAGTTGCTTTCAAATCCAGGTGCTCTAGAAGATTCTGGCGAACTATGGTGACCTCTGCTGCGCTGTCTAATAGCGCTAGTGCCCACTTCTTGTTCTTCAAGAGAGCCCTCTTCTTGAGTGGCATGTCAAACTGCAACTGCTGCCACCTTTTTCTTTTTTAATTGTGGTTTTTGTTGGGGAAGGTTCTCTTCTTTTTTAACAGAAACCTCTGTTGAGCATTGTGATTCCTCTCTCGGTTTCACATACTGAGGGCCATATTTATACTTTTTGACGCAAAACTGCACTAACGCAGTTTTGCGTCAAAAAAATTAGCGCCGGCTAACGCCATTCTGAATCGCCATGCGGGCGCCGTATTTATTCAATGACGTTAGCCGGCGTTAGCCGCCGGCGCTGCCTGGTGTGCGTGAAAAAAAACGACGTACAGCAGGCAGCGCCGGCGTAGGGGGATATGGAGCTTGGGCGCCAAAAAATGGGGCAAGTCAGGCTGAGGCAAATTTTTCGCCTCAACCCGATTTGCGCCATTTTTTCCGACTCCCAACCCCCATTGAAATGACTCCTGTCTTAGCAAAGACAGGAGTCATGCCCCCTTGCCCAATGGCCATGCCCAGGGGACTTCTGTCCCCTGGGCATGGTCATTGGGCATAGTGGCATGTAGGGGGGCACAAATCAGGCCCCCCTATGCCACAAAAAAAAACAAAAAAAAAACTTACCTGAACTTACCTTAATGTCCCTGGGATGGGTCCCTCCAGCCTTGGGTGTCCTCCTGGGGTGGGCAAGGGTGGCAGGGGGTGTCCCTGGGGGCTTGGGAGGGCACCTCTGGGCTCCTTCCGAGCCCACAGGTCCCTTAATGCCTGCCCTGACCAGGCGCTAAAAAACGGCGCAAAAGCGGGCGGATGTAATTTTTTTTGACCCGCCCACTCCCGTGCGTGAATTTTGCCCGGGACTGTAAATACAGCGCACATGCCTCGGAGTCAATTTTTTAGACGGGAACGCATACCTTGCATATCATTAACGCAAAGTAGGTGTCCACGCTAAAAAATTACGTAAACTCCATGGACTTTGGCGCTAGACGCGTCTAACGCCAAAGTATAAATATGGAGTTAGTTTTGCGTCGGAATTGCGTCCAAAAACATGACGCAATTTCGGCGCAAACAGAGTATAAATATGCCCCTGAGTTCTTCGCTCTAACCGCCCACCTCTCTCACTGCATTTTTCCGATGAGTTCTGAAAGGAACAAGATTGGCGTGTATCAGTATATTGGTATCTGTCAGGCATTTTTATATTATCTCTATTTCTGAGATTGTATCTATTCTGTGGGATATTCGAATGCGGAGATTCTCCCCTTTCTTTTTTAAGTCTTTGTTGTTTTTAATCCCAGCATTTCTTAGTACCTTCAGGAGTTTGCTTGGTATAATCTTCATTAGATTTACCTTGAAATTGTGGATTTGTTGGTCTGGCTCCCAGACTATCTTGACCAGTGCTAGAGTAGGTCTCTGCGATAATCTTTGGCAGCTCACGGTCTTGATCCTACGGAGTCATGCCCCGGAGCCACATACGCAGTGCTACTGCAACTGCTTCCCCTTTATTATTACTTAATATTATTGAAGATACTGTGGGAAAATGACCCCTTAGTTGCATCCACAAGTCCAGGGCTGGGACAGCCTCGTATTTGTCTTGAATTTGTTTCAACACTTCCGGTAAATTGGAAAGTGTCGGTGTACCGTGTGCAGTAGTATAGAGCATGGCAAATACCGTGCCCAATGTTTTTCAGTTATCTATAGTGGGAACCATCCCAAATGACGAAGCACATGGTTAATGTTCTATGTTTATCCTGTGGTCCTGTATGGGGAAATGCTGCTTTCAGTGCGTTTATTCATTTAGCTAACCGAAACGGAATTTCTTCTCATTTGGTGGGTACTTCACCCATGATTGAATGTACAGTCGCAGGGTTAATGCCTGGCGTTACTGCATGTGGTTGCGCTGGTGCCGCATGTGCTTGGTTTGTGTTTAATGTTTGCATTGCAAACCATACTAATCGTCCATGTATTGCTGTCAGCACAGCGTATAAGCGATGGACCTCAGCTCCCGTTAGGTTTGCTGCAGCAGGGTGAGGTGCATAAGTGACCAATAAAGGACAGGTAGGACCATCATTACTTAGAGGGCCTAACCTAATGTGTAAAATTGTATGGGGGTAGGGTGCCATCAAGCCAATTATTATTTTCTTGATAAGATAGAGGTATTTCTAAATATGCAAATGCTCTGTATTGTGCAGGTACGTTTGCAGGTGTATAGTGATGAAATGTATTTGTGTTCCCATCAACTGCTGGAAATGTGACCCAAGAATATAGAAGTTCTGTTCTATAGGCTTGGTGAGTGTCAAAAGCAAATATGACAGGATCCCCCTGGGCCGTTAGGCCATGTGCCAGTAAAAGTGCAGTAAGGGGTGGCCGCATATTGACTGCAATTGCTACCTGTTCCAGACTTGACATAATGATTGGTATATTTGTTCAGAGATAAAGACACAAAATGGGGATTATCCTTTTTGAGTTCAAGCTAGAACAATCTACAGCGTTAGTTAGGTACTCCCTACTTAACTGAGGAGGAAATCCTCAATACTACAGACGTCTCCGCAAATAGTACTGAGGATTATGTAGTAAGACAGAGATACTCAATTCAATTCATTTTATTTTATTTATGATTTGGAACTCGACTGAGGTCCACAAAAAAGAAGAAAGCAGAACATTTACATTTACATTGCAGCGGAACGAGAGAAAAAAAAGAAAAGAAAAAAGGAAAATCACATTTACCATATACATCTAGCTGCGAACCACATAAAATTTACAATATTGGTGAGCAAAAGGTCGGATATGCAATTTACACTTTACATCCAATCGAGTACCAGAAGGTAAGTTAAATGATAAGTATAGTGAAATATTGCATCAGAATCCTATGCCACCTGACTTGCCTTACAACAAGAGTTTCTTAAAATAAGTTTAAAAAACAATTACAAAAATTTAATATTTTAAAACAAAATCTTTCATTCGGAGGGTCATACAGGGCTTGGAGAAACTCAAGCACTGACAATAGAGAAAACTGAAAATAAATTGGTTCTAGCCATTTACGCCGGAATGAGGCAAGAGAAGGGCAGACAAATAATACGTGGTGTAAATCTTGAGATTCTGCCAGACAAAAGTTACACTCTTTTGCATTACTGTGCCATTTTGCCAATAGTGTATTCAAAGGGAGCAATTCCTGTCGGAGCAGCGTCCAAAAGCGCCTAACACTATGAGGGATGTTCCAAATGAAGTACGGTTGTGTTTTTTTTATTACTAGAGTGTTAACTATATTCGCAGAGAAACTTCTTTTTTTACAGCTCCCCAAGTCTTGGCGGAAGTTCAAGGCCGACGTTGCACTCTTCAGGGTCACCCTCAAGTGTAGTGGGGAGAGTTCTAGAACTTGGCTGCGATCCAGCTCCAGCCTCTCCAGGGCAGTAGAAAAATTCTTACAAAAGGCAAATTTTGGCTTGCTATTATCTAAGAGGAGCTCTTCAGTAGTGATCTTAAAGTGTTTTCCTCGCTCTTTAAAACTGAGGTGGCCAACCGTATAACCCCCGCTAATCCTTGAGCATTCGCACTTCTAAGCCCCATTTCCAGCCTCAGAACCGCCACTGAGGGTGCCGTATTAACAGATAGTAATTGTCAGAGAATTTTACCTTCTGCCTTATTTAGGAACCCCCATTTGGAGATGTCCATGAGCTCCACCCCATATAGCAGGGATGCAGGAATTTTAACTTGATAAGCAGATAGGAGGTAAGAGGAGTGCCTTTTCCCCGTAGCTGTATAAAGGGCCCCCAGACCTCTTGCCTGACATTCAGCCATTGCTTTATTAGAGGCGATGTGTGCAGCATCGCTAAGGTTCCCGCTCACTATTTTCCCTAAAAAGGGATACGATTTGACGATTTCAAGGATTTGGTCTCCACTGATAATTGGGGAAGGTCATCTTTTTTTCCCCCAAGAAACAGAGGACCTTACTTTTGTATACGTTAATCTTCAGATAATGTGAGTCGGAATATTTTGATAAGCACTGCAAGCGGTTCTGTAGGCCTTTGGGGGTTAAATCAAGGATTGAGATGTCGTCAGCGTACAACAGGCAACAAATTGGGTGCCCACCCACCAGCAGTGGAAAACCTTTGCCCTTGGGAAAAAAGGAGGGGAGATCTGAAATATAGAGGGAAAAAAGCAGGGGAGCCAATAGGCAACTCTGTTTTAACCCGTTAGATGTAAAGATCTTATGGGATAAACCTCTATCACCCCCCAAGAGGATTATACACCAGGTTTTGGAGTGGAAGGCAATTATTAACTCCAGGAGTGGTAAAGGTATCCCCAGGCTGCATGGCTTAGTCCATAAAAGATCTCTGTCTACTTTATCGAAAGCCGTGGAGATGTCTATGAAAGCGGCATAAACAACCCCACCTCTCAGTTTTACATATTTTTCAGTAATAGTTTGCAGCACCATGATGTTATCTAGAGTGCTATGTTTGCGCCTGAATACAGATTGTTCCAAGGGGATGATGTTATTCTCCTCCGCCCAAGACATTAGTCTAGAGAGTAGACATTTGGTAAAAACTTTTCCCACCGCATCAAGGAGGGCATTCTGACGATAATTGCCAGGACAGGATCGATCACCCTTTTTGAATAAGGGTACAATTATACTGCTGACCCACAAGGGAGGAATACATCTGGAATGGAAACATCTACTAAAGACCACATGTAAGATCTTAGACCAAGAGCTCCTATCCTGTTTTATAACTGATAAAGGAAGTTCATCTGGCCCCATTGCAACGGAGGGGTGCATCTCACCGATACCACAGTCAATCTCTTTTATTGACGGGGTAGGGAAAGTGAGAATACCTGGAATTTCTGGAAGCCGGAAAGGTACAACCCCATTTGAAGCGTACAGGGAGGAGATGAAATCTAACCATCGTGCTTCGGAGATTGGAACGGGGGGGGCGAATTCTAGATCCACAACCTTGACCCACTAATGCCCAGAAACGCCTAGCCTGGCCCTTTGTAGCGGCTTCCCGGAACTTAATCCAGAGCCTGCCCCCCGCTTCTTTTGCAAGGTGGATCTTCATCTGCTTGTTTCTCCTTTTTAATAGAGCAACCCTGATTTTCCTTTCCTCAGAGAAAACTAAAAATGGGGCCCTGACCATGTTATTTATTTCTCTGTTTAGGTCAAGCAATGCACGGGGAATAGCTTTCTGGGCTACTTTATGCCCACCAGACAAGTTGTTAGCCACCAATTGCATCAGGAGATCAGAGAAGTATTGCCACTCCATTCCCTCCCAACTAGTCAGGTTAGCAACTACAGGTGCTAAAATCTCAGTGACACCAGCTATCCTCTTAAAATTCCATTGGATCCTCCCAGTCTTATTAGAAAAACTCTGGGTAAACCCACCAGATTTCCATGAGTCTAGTGACAATATGGAGGTTTCTAGAGTGATAGAAAGCAGGCTATGATCGCTATGGGGGGGGACATAATATCTTAAGATCTTCCAATAGACAATAAGGGGAATAACCAAGTACTGAGTAGTCTAGAATGGCCCTTACCCACAAAGAAGTATGTGTGAAGGAGGCAGGGGTGTCCGAAGTGGACCTACCATTAGCGATAATACAGTCGTTTTTTTTTAAGAAGGCTGAGGAGAAGTTTACCTCTTTTGTTTGTTTTAATTAGAGGGGGATGACACAATCTGGGATACGCAGCGCTGTTTCTCTCTCTACATCGCACACTTGACATAAGGCGAAAATGGAAACTTTTTAATTTAAATCTCCCATTAGTGCTATCAGTGGAGGGAACTCAGTATCTAAGGAGTCCTCAATAAAGGCAAATACCCTTTCTAACAGAAAGTGATATACGGCCTCTGGGGGCACATGAGCATTAATTAGAAGCAGTGAAGTAGGACCTAGTGTGATATTATGCAGATGAATAGTAAGTGCCATAAAGAGGCTGCTGAGATCTTTATAGCAGGAATAATCCCAATTGAGAGAGTTGGACAGTAGACAAGCTACCCCCCCCCTTAGCATGACCTCTTCAAGACGAAGAGGCCTTACAATCGCTACAGAATAGTTGTCCCACAATAGATATGTGACTGCCCAAGTCTCCTGGAGACAAATTAAATCTGGTTTAAGTGTACTGAGGTAAGATAGTTTTTCCCTGCTAAATTTTACCCGGCAGAATTCCAGGAAATAATTTTTAAACCTCTATTAGGAAGAAGGTTGGAGTGCACAAGGGCTCCCGAGAGCCAACACCAATCATCCAGGACGTAGGTGGCTAGAAGATTCGGAGCGTTTCGTGTCTCCCGCAATAGCACCTGTCTATCCTTCCCTATTAAGGATACTTTGAGGGTCTGTAGATCTAATCTAGATCTGCATAAGGGAAAATCAGTGCCTTTGAAGTGGACCGGGGTTTGGGGTCTCACAGGGTTCTTAGTCACGATCTTTTCCCTTCCGAAAGCAGGATAGGGTAAGAGTGGAATTACATCAATCCCCCGACACTGCAGAAAGTCAGCGTGAGAGAGGACCAGGTTTGCCACGTACAAGGAGCGAAAGGCGACCCTAGCCCTGAGACCACCACTAACCACCCGTAGGGAAACAAGGTCAATATCGTAGCTGGTGATGCGTTTCACAAAGGTGGATTCAGAAAAGCATCTTAACAAGGTGGACCTATTTAGAATTAAATCAGCATCGAAAATGGGAAAAAAGTCAACAATCTGAGAGTCCGTGTTATAGCTTGTAGAGGGAGCTCCTTCCCTAGGCAACGAGATAGAGTGTTCAATAGGGATGGTCTCCCATCTGGAGGGCAAAAATGGGGAAACAGTTGGGTTCAAAGCTTGAATGGAAGAGAAGTCAGTTGAATGCATGCTTACAGGACCCCTTTTAGTGGAATTGGGCCTACGTGGAGGGGGCGGACGAGGCTGCATCACGTGTGGCTCTTTATGGGTTCGGGGGGAGGTTGTACCATCAATTATCACTTTGGGGAACAGTACTTTCCTTCTCTTTTTCCTGCTAATCCATCGATTTAGTTTCTTTGATCTCTTAGGTTTTTTCCCACCTTTGGCGATGGTTCCCCTCTCAGGGACTTCTACCGGGGATAGCAAGTGGGGGGGGGATTGTTGACCCATTTTTTTTCGTTGACTGCTCTTTCGAAGATGGGGAACTCCTTCGCAGGGGGCTGATGGCAATGTGCCAGGTGATTACCTTTCAGTGTGGGAGAGTCAAAGATAAATCGAATGAAGTCCACAGGGCTAACCGGTAGTGGCTTTCCATCACTAGGACGAATGCCTTGAAAACTCCCCGCTTGGGTGACTGAATCCATGAACGTGCGCATTTTTTGTGGCGCCATGGGGGAGCCCGGGAAGCCCTCTGGTCGACAAGAGACTGTCTAGGAGCAACGTTAGGCTGAGTCGGGTCGAGAGATACAGCCTCCTTTTGGTCTTTAGTCATCTCCGCTAAAATTGCTGTTACAGAGTCAAGGATACAGTCTGAGCCCCCTACGAATTTCTCTAAGAGCTTTAGAATAGAAGTGAGGAGATTTTCCAAACTGAACAAAGAAGCTGAGAGCCTGACCTCTGATTCCAGAGGAGGAGTGGGCTGAATTCCACTGATTTCTAGGGCCGGCGACACAGACAAATAAGATTGAATGTATAATGAGTCTTGTAATGATGGAGTTCTATTAAACAGCTTCAGACCAGTAGGGGTCGGAAGGCCCTTGGACCCGGAGATTGCAGGTGGACTCAAGGGTTCTTTTACCTGGGGGCTGTATCTCTGAAATAAAACTGGATCCAGGACCGGCAGAGTGAAGTCACAGGGTCCGATAGCAATAGACGCTGAAGAAGTGATGGCAGCGCTTTCCTGAGAGTTTTTCGGCACCTGGTCAGCTTGGGAAGGGGAGCTGACTGACCAGGCAGAAGAAAGAGAGGGAACGTACAGCGACCCCGACTGGCTCCAAGCAGGCCGGACAGACCCGGTAGGCTCGGCAAGGGGGGCAATAGGCCCTGCTCAAAGACCTCAGCTCCTCTTCTCTGGCTTGCTTCTGCCTTAGATGGCTCACTTGAGAGCCCCCCTGAGGACTCCCTAGGAGGACCTCCAAGGGACTCTGAATCCGGGGATGCGATGGAAATAGCTTCACCTTTAGATTCCTACGATGAGGGGTTCACTTTCCCCAAAAGGAGAGAAGATGCTTCTGCGGTTGTCCCTTCAGCAAGAGAGCCGAGTTGGTTTTGTTCCGTATGGGGTTAGATTTGGTTTTTAAACAAGATCTTCCTGGGAGAAGGCGACCTGAACGGAGCTTCTTCAAGGTCATAGCGAAGAGTACCCATGGTCGGGACGCAAGGAGGCTAATGCAGCTGACTTACGATTGAACGTGGCACGAAAGGGCAGACTCAGTCTTTACGGATTTCACCCACTTTTTCTCCAGCTGACCCAGACAAGGTCAGCTTAATGGGCATCCAGCACCGACCAGCAATAGCCTCCAGCTGCCCGTTGTTCCTCGATACACTGCGTTCCTTGGCTCACCACTGCCTATTCCGCGTCAGCGAGGGACAGTCTGCGAAAAGTGAAGAGCAATGCCCGCTGGGCTCCAGCCAAGCCCCCCTCGAATAACATTGGCAAAAGCGGGAGCGGCTGGAGGAGAGACTGTATCTTGGAAGCTAAAGCTACTTATGCAGAAGCAGAGAGGCTGGATTCTCCCTCGCCCCCTCGCAAGCCTCACCCGGACACGCCGCTTCAACAGGGGTCCGCGAGAGATGCTGCGGGAAAGGTAGCTCCTCAGAGTGGCCCAGGCGGGAGGGGTGTGCTGCTAACTGCTACGGTGAAGAGGCTCCCAGGTCCCCAGGCCCACGCAGTGCATACCCGAGGCGCTAACCCGACAGAGCCTCAATCCGCCTCCCAGTGATGCGGGCATACACAGGCGTGCTGCGTGGGGATTCTGGAGCCTGATAAAACAGAAAGATGAGTCCTCCTTCAGGAGCCACAGAGGTGCAGGTCTCGCCCTCGCCCCCCGCAAGCCGCACCCGGTCGGGCCGCTTCCGCGGGGGTCCACGAGCAGGCAAGCAGACGAGAAGAGGCGAGTAGAGGCACGGGAGAAAAAGCTCAACTGTACTGATGCGCGGGATGCGCTAGTAGCAGCGACTTGGGGACGGATAACTTTTCAGCAGGAACAACAGACGTCAGGCGATGTGATGCAATATGCTGTGCCGGATGGCGGGCGCTTCCCAGCCCTTCCAGCGGCTCGCGTCCCTGCTCGCGCTCCTCACGCTCCTCTCCACTCTCGGCTCTCGCCTGCTTGGCCATGAGCCACCCGGCGCTGCTGACATCCAACGTCCCAGCAGAGCAGAACTTCTGCAGTTATAATTCCGCAATTACCATCCAAGACAGAGCTGTAGTCTGAGATACTCAGGAGGACCAGAAAATTAGAGCCTGACCAAATATTGGGCATCATGTCACGTAGGCTCTCATTATTGGAATGAGACTACTGGATTTGAGGGGCAGAATCACCTGCGGTGTGGGAGACTGAGTCTTGACCCACTACAGGTGACACCTGTCATCCCAATCCGGGGTTTGCTCCGGCTAACTAGCAGTTTCTCATCTCTACCCAAGAGAAGGGATGATTGGGCAGCCGAGCGCCTGACACAATTGACTCCTCAGGGAAATCGTGGTCACTCAGATCTCATCCGTTTCTCTCAATTACATTAGTCTCACATATATATAGGAGAAGCAGATACAGTATATATTTCAATAAGGTTTTACTGAAGCAACTGCATTTTAGTAAATAAAGCATGTACTCAAAAGACCAGGAAGATATAGCTTGGCAGGATTAAAATTGTGAGTAGGAGAGTAAAGCATAGAAATAACGCTATAGCATTGGCCCTAGAATCAATGCACTAATTACTACCTAGGCTATTAGAGCACAGCATGTTCAGCTTTAGTACTGCCCTTCAGGTTCCCCTGGGAAGACATCATCCCCCATACCTGAGCAAAGGCCTGAAGTCTACATAAGCAGCTGTAGCGAAGCGTTCAGCAATCAGCATACAGTTGTGGTCATCTGGCTGGAATCTCCCTCTAACGTGTATGGGACAGGGAAGTGTTTTTATAATAAAACAGTTGATGTTCTGAGAAAATGGCCCTATGTAAGGATGTGCATGTTTCTATGAATACCAGAGACAAAGCGCTACCACATTTTAATGGCAACCTACCTTACTGCAGCCTTGAGAGAAGCACAGAGTGAAATAAATGTCTTGTTTAAGAACACAGTCCTGGCCTAGAAAAAGAAAAGATAGATACAAATAAATAAAACAAGAGCGCAAATGTGGCTATTGTTAAAATAATAAACTAAGCTGAATAAATTATATCTTGGTCAAAGTGCACAGCGGCAGGCCTAGTGTGCTAAAATAATGTGCATGGAGATAAAACTAAAATGGCTACACAACACAACAAAGTATAAGAACTTTCATCACATATTTGGAACATTTGAAAACAAATGGCAATCTTATCTAGACTCCAGCTTCCTTTCATGGGCAAAAAACACTTCTTTATGTTTCAGGCTCTTCTTATTCATCCCACTTCTGCTTTTTCATTGATCAAGACGGGGCAAAAATAAACAATGTCGCTTTTGCAGCTCATCCTCTGGAACTTTAGACTGTATCCTATGTCTTTCTTTAAAACAGGACTCACAAGCAGGTATTTGAAACCTCTCTTTTGAGACACAGGCACAAGAGCACTCAAAGATGTAGTAATGTACTGTTTTGCTGGGAGTTCTAACCACTAAATTGGGAGTACAACCAAATGTCTTTCATTGGTGGGGTTGAGTATAAAGACTCAGCAGTAATAATTTACCCAGATCCTCTTATATGTTTAAGTTTTACTAATTATTTCTTTATTGAAGACTGATTATGACTACATTTCATTATTAATAATTATTTGTTTCCTTTCACTTTTTATTTTATTTTATTATATTGATTTTTAATTTACATTATACAATAAACATTTACTCAATTATTATAGCAAATGTGATGCAGAGACTATCTGCTAACATTACTGGCAAACTAAGGGTGATGAAGAAAAATTTTAAAGCGAGGAAGGCAGAAAATAAGCTGGAAGTGTCAGAGAATTAATGTGTCAGGATCAAACATAAATGATATGAAGTGAATGCTGGTAGTTACCATAAACCTTTGTGTGTTGTCATGTCCTTGGAAGGTGCTTTGTCAATGGAGAGTGGCGAAAGGTAAATGCAGCATTTTGTTCCTTAAGTCAGAGATCTGGTGACCTCTACTAGCACAAATGGAAATGATATGTCTATTGGTGTGAATTGGTAAATGTTGACAATGTTTGCTGTGACCCACAGAATCCTATGGTCATGTCATTTGCTCAAATAAAAATATAATGGTGCTAGAAATAAGTGCAGGGTGAGTTATAATATATGGTGATATAATTTCTGTAATATGGGGCTTCCTGTTAGGTTTAAGGATTGTGTAATGGATTCACTTTTATTTATGAATGGGAAAAGATGTAATGTCATCTATGCAGTTGCATTAAAGGATATGTTGTGCTAAAATTGCTTTGCGCTGGCTGCTGGTTGTTCCTTCCTTATTTTCCTCCTTACCTCATTTCTCCTGTCCTTGAACTGCCAGCATTTGGTGTTTAGAGTGTTGGCCATGTTTTTTTTTTAGAATGTTGTTGTAACTAGCCTGCATACTTGTTGTAGAACTCTGTTATCGAGTATACAGCTTACTAAACTCACCTCTGTGGTTGCCTTATCACTACACTGGCTGGTCACACTTTTGGTCAGAAGAACTTGTCTGGTCCATGAATGGAGATAAATGATCATCAGCGAATAGCATGACAAAAAGTCAATGATGTTTGGCTAAGGGCTTGATTTAGATCTCGGTGGATGGGTTATTTGTTGCAATGGTGACAGATATCCCATGCACCGAAATCTAAATACTATAGGAAACAATGGTATTTAGATTTCAGCAGATGGGATATCCATCACTGTTGCGACGGAGTATCCCCTCTCCCAAGATTTCAATCAGGCCCTAAGTCTTAAGCAGCCTTCAAAGTATTGGCTTAAAAGTCAGGGTACTATTTTAAAAAGAAGCCATCCAGTATGAATTTTGAAATTTGGGACTATAATGTCTTATGAGAAAACCTACATTTTATGGTTGTGCTCTATCAAACCTTTCACTGTCAAAAGCCATTGGATAATATAAGAACAAGCTTTGAGTTAGATAGATGAATTTCATCAAGGAAGCAGTAGCCGTGACATCATGCCTTCTAGGAAGCCGTTTGTGTGTGCATCAAAGAGCAGGAAACAGCAGTACAGCAGGGTCCAAAACAGTACACTCAACTTGAACCTCATCTCACAAGGGTGACATTGTCAGTCCTGATTTTCAAACACTGGCACTAGGTATCCCGGCATTTGTGGACCAGGATAACAGTAAAACTAAGCTCCCAGTTTGTTGGTTAACTATTAATCCAAGGCTGGTTGGAAGTTATTTCCCAGAGCTCTCAATTTTTCAAGGTCCATATTAGTTGCTTATCTTGTACATATTTTTGCTTGGTATTCTGGACTACTGTTCTAATTTAATAAAGCAATAAACAGGACAAAATAGAAATCTCAAAGGGATGAGATGCCTGTGCCTGGATTTGTGAAAATTGACAGCTCTGTTTTTATAGGAGCGCCTTTGCATGCAGGGGTTGCTGGTCCACAAATGAAGTGGATGAAGCCTTTCATGCCTTAAGTACCAGGGCCTTAACTACTATGGTTCTGAGAAGTGAGTTGCAAGTATACCCTTTCAGCACATGACGTTAAGGGTAGTATGGCTGACAGTTCAAGGATTCACAAGGAGATAGTGTGGATGTACAGTCAAAGAACTCAATCATATAACAGAACTCTCTGCCTGTCCAGGTTTAGGAAAATTAGTACTTCACTGCATCAACTGCATAATACAACAATAATATACTAAAAAGGGAAGGCATGGTTCTAGCATGATGTGACACGTTAGACAATCAATATATATCTATTAAGGAAAATGATAAATGCAGGCTCACATTGGGAAGTGTGAACCTGATACCGTGGCCATGTCCCACTGGTCAGTCTTTAAATATTATCAGGTCTCTTGTCAGTTAGACATGATTCCAACAGTCTCACTTGAAAAACAAAAGTCCCAAGTTTCACTAGTGTAAGTTTAGGTTAGATTTTACTTTCTGTAGTACATGGGTTGTGGGAGTGGCCTCATTATTTTGTTGATGACAATTGAGCTACTGATGTCACAGGTGTTCAGCAAGGCAGCTGCAATCTTGGTAGTGCAATTCAGGCCCATTCAGAAAGCACTCAACTGAAAGGTCAAGAGAGCACATCAGCAGGCCACGGACTTTGCTGGGTGCCAAGGTGGGTCAAAGGTCTCAGTTAGTGCCACTAAGAATCTCAGTTCTCAGTCACAGTACAAAGAAAATCACAGGAGATTCTCACGTTTCCGTTCATTGATGCAGTGCACCAGGTTCAGAGGGGATGCAGGGAGACAATCCAGCCCTTAGAACATCCCTGCAGCCAGTCAGCTTTTCTGCTCATTTTATCTGCGCTTCTCCCCTGGGTGGCAATTCTCCTGTAAGGTTATCCTCTGTTCACCTCTCTTAGTAGGCCACAGAGACATCTTTTCAGGGCAGTCCCACAGCTCTCCCTAACAAGCACTTCCCCGCAACACCATAATATTTTAATAGGAAGGCGCAGAAAGGAACCTCCAGGCATATTACTACCACATTTCTATAGGAATCTAAGTCTTACTCCTACCACACTGTATTGTCTGGTGCATTACAAAAGCCTCAGGAATATCAGCAATGCACTTTGCTTTTCTGGGACTGGTTGCTCAGCCTTCATCCAGTGACACGCTTTACAAGGGACAATTCAGAATTGGTACCACTGGCCTCAGAGCTACACACTCACATGCTATACAGATTCATACCAATCAACTAATAGTTATTGTTCACATATGATACACATAGGATGTGTGCTGAGGATCCCATCATAGTACTTCAGAGGACCTTTGGTGAGCGAGATTCATGGGCTTCTTGCCTGCTGCTGGAAAAAAAGAAAAAAGGGTTGTGCATTACTAGGGATTTTTGCCAGTATGTTATGCATCTATGATTTGGTAGATGAAAAATGAAGTCACACTTGGTGTGGCCCCTCCATATCACAGAGTCTCAATCTGAGTCTTCTGTACCTTTAACCCCTTCGCTGCCAGGCCTTTTCCCCCTCCTGTGCCAGGCCTTTTTTTGCCTTTTTGGAATAGTTCTCACTTAGTACCTCATAACGTTTTGTCCACAGAAGCTACCCATGCCAAATTTGCGTCCTATTTTTTCCAACATCCTAGAGATTCTAGAGGTACCCAGACTTTGTGGGTTCCCCTGAAGGAGACCAAGAAATTAGACAAAATACAGTGAAAATGTTGATTTTTTTTAAAAAAATTGGAAAAAAAGGCTGCAGAAGAAGGCTTGTGTGTTTTTCCTGAAATGGGCATCAACAAAGAGTTTGCAGTGCTAAAATCACCAGATTACCAGCATTCAGGAACAGGCAGACTTGAATCACAAAACCCAATTTTTCAACACAATTTTGGCATTTTACTGGTACATACCCCATTTTTACGATTTATTGTGCTTTCAGCCTCCTTCGAGTCAGTGACACAAATGTGTGTGAAACCAATGCTGGATTCCAGAAACCTAAACATTTCTGAAAAGTAGACAAAATTCTAAACTCAGCAATGGTCAATTTGTATAGATTCTACAAGGGTTTCCTACAGAAAATAACAACTGAAATAAAAAAATATAGAAATTGAGGTGAAAAAAACAGCCATTTTACTCTGTAACTTTTTCCTGCAATGTCAGATTTTTGAAAGCCATATACCATTATGTCTGCTGGACGATTCTGGTTGCGGGGATATATAGGGCTTGTAGGTTGATCAAGAATTCTAGGTACCCAGAGCCTTGCAGATGTTTTTCATTCTATACCGGGTACATAGCAATTCATTAGCTGAAATATGAAGAGTCAAAAATAGGTATCAAGAAAATCTTTGTATTTCCAAAATTGGCACAAGATAAGGTGTTGAGGAGCAGTGGTTATTTGCACATCTCTGAATTTTGGGGTGCCCATACTAGCATGTGAATTACAGGGCATTTCTCAAATAGACGTCTTTTTTACACATTGTCTTATACAGTATTTGGAAGGAAAAAATGTAGAGAAAGACAAGGGGCAATAGCACTTGTTTTGCTATTCTATGTTCCCCCAAGTCTCCCGATAAAAATGGTACCTCACTTGTGTGGGGAGGCCTAGTGCCCGCGACATGAAATGCCCCAAAAAACAAAGTGGACGCATCACATTTTCTCAAAGAAAACAGAGGTGTTTTTTGCAAAGTGCCTACCTGTGGAATTTGGCCTCTAGCTCAGCCGCTACATAGGGAAACCTACCAAACCTGTGCATTTTTGAAAACTAGAGACCTAGGGGAATCCAAGATGGGGTGACTTGTCGGGCTCTCACCAGGTTCTGTTACCACGAATCCTTTGCAGACCTCAAAATGTGGCTAAAAAAATACTTTTTCCTCACATTTCGGTGACAGAAAGTTGTGGAATCTGAGAGGAGCCACAAATTACCTTCCACCCAGCGTTGCCCTAAGTCTCCCGATAAAAATGGCACCTCACTTGTGTGGGTAGTCCTAGTGGCCGCAAAGGGAAATGCCCCAAAACACAAAGTGGACACATCACATTTTCTCAAAGAAAACAGAGGTGTTTTTTGCAAAGTGCCTACCTGTGGATTTTGGCCTCTACCTCAGCCGCCACATAGGGAAACCTACCAAACCTGTGCATTTTTGAAAACTAGAGTCCTAGGGGAATCCAAGACGGGGTGACTTGTCGGGCTCTCCCCAGCTTCTGTTACCCAGAATCCTTTGCAAACCTCAAAATGTGGCTAAAAAAATACTTTTTCCTCACATTTCGGTGACAGAAAGTTGTGGAATCTGAGTGGAGACACAAATTTCCTTCCACCCAGCGTTCCCCCAAGTCTCCCGATAAAAATGGCACCTCACTTGTGTGGGTAGGCCTAGTTCCAGCAACAGAAAATGCCCCAAAACACAAAGTGAACACATCACATTTTCTCAAAGAAAACAGAGGTTTTATTTGCAAAGTGCCTACCTGTGGATTTTGGCCTCTAGCTCAGCCGCCACCTAGGGAAACCTACCAAACCTGTGCATTTTTCAAAACTAGAGACCTAGGGGAATCCAAGACGGGGTGACTTGTTGGGCTCTCACCAGGTTCTGTTACCCAGAATCCTTTCCAAACCTCAAAATGTGCCTAAAAAAAGACTTTTTCCTCACATTTCGGTGACAGAAAGTTGTGGAATCTCAGAGGAGCCACAAATTACCTTCCACCCGGCGTTGCCCTAAATCTCCCGATGAAAAATGGTACCTCACTTGTGTGGGTAGGCCTAGTGCCCGCAACAGGAAATGCCCCAAAACACAAAGTGGGCACATCACATTTTCTCAAAGAAAACAGAGGTGTTTTTTGCAAAGTGCCTACCTGTGGATTTTGGGCTCTAGCTCAGCCGCTACCATGGGAAACCTACCAAACCTGTGCATTTTTGAAAACTAGAAACCTAGGGGAATCCAAGATGGGGTGACTTGTCAGGCTCCCACCAGGTTCTGTTACCCAGAATCCTTTGCAAACCTCAAAATGTGTATAAAAAATATTTTTTCCTCACATTTCGGTGACAGAAAGTTCTGGAATCTGAGTGGAGACATAAATTCCCTTCCACCCAGCGTTCCCCAAAGTCTCCCGATAAAAAAGGCACCTCACTTGTGTGGGTAGGCCTAGTGCTCGTGACTGGAAATGCCCCAAAACACAAAGTGGACACATCACATTTTCTCAAAGAAAACAGAGGTTTTTTTTGCAAAGTGCCTACCTGTGGATTTTGGCCTCTAGCTCAGCAGCTTCCTGGGGAAACCTACCAAACCTGTGCAGTTTTGAAAACTAGAGACCTAGGGGAATCCAAGACGGGGTGAATTGTCGGGCTCTCACCAGGTTCTGTTACCCAGAATCCTTTGCAAACCTCACAATGTGGCTAAAAATATACTTTTTCCTCACATTTCGGTGACAGAAAGTTGTGGAATATGAGAGGAGCCACAAATTACCTTCCACTCAGCGTTGCCCTAAGTCTCCCGATAAAAATGGTACCTCACTTGTGTGGGTAGGCCGAGTGCCAGCGACAGAAAATGCCACAAAACACAAAGTGAACACATCACATTTTCTCAAAGAAAACAGAGGTTTTATTTGCAAAGTGCCTACCTGTGGATTTTGGCCTCTAGCTCAGCCGCCACGTAGGGAAACCTACCAAACATGTGCATTTTTCAAAACTAGAGACCTAGGGGAATCCAAGACGGGGTGACTTGTCGGGCTCGCACCAGGTTCTGTTACCCAGAATCCTTTCCAAACCTCAAAATGTGCCTAAAAAAATACTTTTTCCTCACATTTCGGTGACAGAAAGTTGTGGAATCTGAGAGGAGCCACAAATTACCTTCCACCCAGCGTTGCCCTAAATCTGCCGATGAAAAATGGTACCTCACTTGTGTGGGTAGGCCTAGTGCCCGCAACAGGAAATGCCCCAAAACACAAAGTGGGCACATCACATTTTCTCAAAGAAAACAGAGGTGTTTTTTGCAAAGTGCCTACCTGTGGATTTTGGGCTATAGCTCAGCCGCTACCTTGAGAAACCTACCAAACCTGTGCATTTTTGAAAACTAGAAAGCTAGGGGAATCCAAGATGGGGTGACTTGTCAGGCTCTCACCAGGTTATGTTACCTAGAATCCTTTGCAAACCTCAAAATGTGTCTAAAAAATACTTTTTCCTCACGTTTCGGTGACAGAAAGTTCTGGAATCTGAGTGGAGACATAAATTCCCTTCCACCCAGCGTTCCCCCAAGTCTCCCGATAAAAATGGCACCTCACTTGTGTGGGTAGGCCTAGTGCTCGTGACTGGAAATGCCCCAAAACACAAAGTGGACACATCACATTTTCTCAAAGAAAACAGAGGTTTTATTTGCAAAGTGCCTACCTGTGGATTTTGGCCTCTAGCTCAGCAGCTACCTAGGGAAACCTACCAAACCTGTGCATTTTTGAAAACTAGAGACCTGGGGGAATCCAAGACGGGGTAAATTGTCAGGCTCTCACCAGGTTCAATTACCCAGAATCCTTTGCAAACCTCACAATGTGGCTAAAAATATACTTTTTCCTCACATTTCGGTGACAGAAAGTTGTGGAATATGAGAGGAGCCACAACTTACCTTCCACCCAGCGTTGCCCTAAGTCTCCCGATAAAAATGGTACCTCACTTGTGTGGGTAGGCCTAGTGCCTGCGACAGGAAATGCCCCAAAACACAAAATGGACACATAACATTTTCTCAAAGAAAACAGAGATGTTTTTGCAAAGTGCCTACCTGTGGATTTTGGCCTCTAGCTCAGCCGCCACCTAGGGAAACCTACCAAACCTGTCCATTTTTGAAAACTAGAGACCTAGGGGAATCCAAGATGGGGTGACTTGTCGGGCTCTCACCAGGTTCTGTTACCCAGAATCCTTTGCAAACCTCAAAATGTGGCTACAAAAAACTTTTTCCTCGCATTTCGGTGACAGAAAGTTGTGGAATCTGAGTGTAGCCACAAATTTCCTTCCACCCAGCGTTTCCCCAAGTCTCCTGATAAAAATGGCACCTCACTTGTGTGGGAAGTCCTAGTGCCCGCGACAGGAAATGCCCCAAAACACAAAGTGGACACATCACATTTTCTCAAAGAAAACAGAGGTGTTTCTTGCAAAGTGCCTACCTGTGGATTTTGGCCTCTAGCTCAGCCGCCACATAGGGAAACCTACCAAACCTGTGCATTTTTGAAAACTAGAGTTCAAGGGGGATCCAAGATGGGGTGACTTGTCGGGCTCTCCCCAGCTTCTGTTACCCAGAATCCTTTGCAAACCTCAAAATGTGTCTAAAAAATACTTTTTCCTCACATTTCGGTGACAGAAAGTTGTGGAATCTGAGTGGAGCCACAAATGTCCTTTCACCCAGCGTTCCCCCAAGTCTCCTGATAAAAATGGCACCTCACTTGTGTGGGTAGGCCTAGTGCCCGCAACAGGAAATGCCCCAAAACACAAAGTGGGCACATCAAATTTTCGCAAAGAAAACAGAGGTGTTTTTTCAAAGTGCCTACCTGTGGATTTTGGGCTCTAGCTCAGCCGCTACCTTGGGAAACCTACCAAACCTGTGCATTTTTGAAAACTAGAAACCTAGGGGAATCCAAGATGGGGTGACTTGTCAGGCTCTCACCAGGTTCTGTTACCCAGAATCCTTTGCAAACCTCAAAATGTGTCTACAAAATACTTTTTCCTCACATTTTGGTGACAGAAAGTTCTGGAATCTGAGTGGAGACATGAATTCCCTTCCACCCAGCGTTCCCCCAAGTCTCCCGATAAAAATGGCACCTCACTTGTGTGGGTAGGCCTAGTGCTCGTGACTGGAAATGCCCCAAAACACAAAGTGGACACATCACATTTTCTCAAAGAAAACAGAGGTTTTATTTGCAAAGTGCCTACCTGTGGATTTTGGCCTCTAGCTCAGCAGCTACCTAGGGAAACCTACCAAACCTGTGCATTTTGGAAAACTAGAGACCTAGGGGAATCCAAGACGGGGTGACTTGTAGGCCTCTCACCAGGTTCTGTTACCCAGAATCCTTTGCAAACCTCAAAATGTGACTAAAAAAATACTTTTTCCTCACATTTCGGTGACAGAAAGTTGTGGAATCTGAGAGGAGCCACAAATGACCATCCACCCAGCATTGCCCTAAATCTCCCGATGAAAAATGGTACCTCACTTGTGTGGGTAGGCCTAGTGCCCGCAACAGGAAATGCCCCAAAACACAAAGTGGACACATCACATTTTCTCAAAGAAAACAGAGGTGTTTTTTGCAAAGTGCCTACCTGTGGATTTTGGCATCTAGCTCAGCCGCCACCTAGGGAAACCTACCAACCCTGTGCATTTTGGAAAACTAGAGACCTAGGGGAATCCAAGGCGGGGTGACTTGTCGGGATCTCACCAGGTTCTGTTACCCAGAATCCTTTGCAAACCTCAAAATGTGACTAAAAAAATACTTTTTCCTTGCATTTCGGTGACAGAAAGTTGTGGAATCTGAGAGGAGCCACAAATTACCTTCCACCTAGCGTTGCCCTAAGTCTCCTGATAAAAATGGTATCTCACTTGTGTGGGTAGGCCTAGTGCCCGCAACAGGAAATGCCCCAAAACACAAAGTGGGCACATCACATTTTCTCAAAGAAAAGAGAGGTGTTTTTTGCAAAGTGCCTACCTGTGGATTTTGGGCTCTAGCTCAGCCGCTACCTTGGGAAACCTACCAAACCTGTGCATTTCTGAAAACTAGAGACCTAGGGGAATCCAAGATGGGGTGACTTGTCAGGCTCTCACCAGGTTCTGTTACCCAGAATCCTTTGCAAACCTCAAAATGTGTCTAAAAAATACTTTTTCCTCACATTTCGGTGACAGAAAGATCTGGAATCTGAGTGGAGAAGCAAATTCCCTTCCACCCAGCGTTCCCCCAAGTCTCCCGATAAAAATGGCACCTCACTTGTGTGGGTAGGCCTAGTGCTCGTGACAGGAAATGCCCCAAAACACAAAGTGGACACATCACATTTTCTCAAAGAAAACAGAGGTTTTTTTTGCAAAGTGCCTACCTGTGGAATTTGGCCTCTAGCTCAGCCGCTACCTAGGGAAACCTACCAAACCTGTGCATTTTTGAAAACTAGAGACCTAGGGGAATCCAAGACGGGGTGAATTGTCAGGCTCTCACCAGGTTCTGTTACACAGAATCCTTTGCAAACCTCACAATGTGGCTAAAAATATACTTTTTCCTTACATTTCGGTGACAGAAAGTTGTGGAATATGAGAGGAGCCACAAATTACCTTCCACCCAGTGTTGCCCTAAGTCTCCCGATAAAAATGGTACCTCACTTGTGTGGGTAGGCCTAGTGCCTGCGACAGGAAATGCCCCAAAACACAAAGTGGACACATAACATTTTCTCAAAGAAAACAGAGATGTTTTTGCAAAGTGCCTACCTGTGGATTTTGGCCTCTAGCTCAACCGCCACCTAGGGAAACCTACCAAACCTGTGCATTTTTGAAAAGTAGAGACCTAGGGGAATCCAAGAAGGGGTGACTTGTCGGGCTCTCACCAGGTTCTGTTACCCAGAATCCATTGCAAACCTCAAAATGTGGTTAAAAAAAACTTTTTCCTCACATTTCGGTGACAGAAAGTTGTGAAATCTGAGAGGAGCCACAAATTACCTTCCACCCAGCGTTGCCCTAAGTCTCCCGATAAAAATGGCACCTCACTTGTGTGGGTAGGTCTAGTGCCCGCGAAGGGAAATGCCCCAAAACACAAAGTGGACACATCACATTTTCTCAAAGAAAACAGAGGTGTTTCTTGCAAAGTGCCTACTTGTTGATTTTGGCCTCTAGCTCAGCCGCCACATAGGGAAACCTACCAAACCTGTGCATTTTTGAAAACTAGAGTCCAAGGGGAATCCAAGATGGGGTGACTTCTCGGGCTTTCCCCAGCTTCTGTTACCCAGAATCATTTGCAAACCTCAAAATGTGGCTAAAAAAATACTTTTTCCTCACATTTCGGTGACAGGAAGTTGTGGAATCTGAGTGGAGACACAAATTTCCTTCCACCCAGCGTTCCCCCAAGTCTCCCGATAAAAATGGCACCTCACTTGTGTGGGTAGTCCTAGTGCCCGCCACAGAAAATGCCCCAAAACACAAAGTGAACACATCACATTTTCTCAAAGAAAACAGAGGTTTTATTTGCAAAGTGCCTACCTGTGGATTTTGGCCTCTAGCTCAGCCGCAACCTAGGGAAACCTATCAAACCTGTGCATTTTTGAAAACTAGAGACCTAGGGGAATCCAAGACGGGGTGACTTGTCGGGCTCTCACCAGGTTTTGTTACCTAGAATCCTTTGCAAACCTCAAAATGTGCCTAAAAAAATACTTTTTCCTCACATTTCGGTGACAGAAAGTTGTGGAATCTGAGAGGAGTCACAAATTACCATCCACCCAGCGTTGCCCTAAATCTCCCGATGAAAAATGGTACCTCACTTGTATGGGTAGGCCTAGTGCCCGCAACAGGAAATGCCCCAAAACACAAAGTGGACACATCACATTGCCTCAAAGAAAACAGAGGTGTTTTTTGCAAAGTGCCTACATGTGGATTTTGGCCTCTAGCTCAGCCGCCACCTAGGTAAACCTACCAAACCTGTGCATTTTGGAAAACTAGAGACCTAGGGGAATCCAAGACGGGGTGACTTGTCGGGCTCTCACCAGGTTCTGTCACGACTCACGTGCTGCTTGCGCCTGGAATTTGCAGATCTGGTGGCGTGAATCTTCAATGTTCGGCTTTGGCCCAAAAAGGGGCGACTCTTTCTGGTAGCCACGGTGCTGTAGGCAATGGAGACACCAAGAACAGACCGTGCCCTTCAGAAAGTAGCGCCAGAGGGAAAAACCCCTTCCAAAGGGGAAAAACCTCCAAACAGGAAAAGTCCTGGAGAAAAACAAGAACAAACAAACAGGAATCCAAAAGGAGCAAAAATCAGAAAACACAGAATGCTGAGTCCAAAACCAAAAGGCAAGGAAATCAGGAGCGAAGACACCAACTGAGCAGAAAGTGTTGCAGCGCAAAGAAAGAGGAAAAACACAGCCCTTATATACCAAAAAACAGGAAGTGACCCACAGGAAGTAAAAGGACACCATCTTAGATAGGGAAACAATATATAGAACAGAATAGTAGAGGAACCATAGAGAATAGGGAACAAGGAATGCTGGGAAAGCACAGGAATCTGGGAAGGAGGAAAAGACATAAAGAAAGGCACACAACAGACTGCAAAAAGAAGAAAGGACAAAGAAACTAAGAAAAACAGGTAAGAGGGTTCAGAGACCCCTGGGACAGTGAAAGGCAGAAGGAAGAACGAGGCCCCAAGCAAATCTGGGGCCTCGAAACGCGCAGGAGAGGCTGGGGGCGCGCCGCGTCTTAATAACGCGGTGTGCGGCCCGAGCCGAACGCCCGGCAGAAGTCGAGCTCTCGGCTCGCGCCGCACCGCGCGGCACGACAGTAGGTCCCCCTCTCGAAGGCCCAGGTTTAAGAGGGAATAAACAGTGAAAGCGTTGAGTCAGGAGAGGAGCGTGAACGGAAGAGGCATCTTCCCATGAACATTCACTGAGAGGATAACCCTTCCAATGAATCAGATACTGAAGTCGTTTATGAAAAAGACGAGAGTCACAGATTTCCTGCACTTCATATTCAGGAGCATCATTCACAAGGACAGGAGGTGGACAAGGAAACTGACGTGAGTAAGGATCAGGCACATAAGGTTTAAGCTGAGAAACATGAAAAACCGGATGGATCTTCCATGTATGGGGTAAGTGAAGACGGACAGTGACAGGATTGACCAACTGGAGAATACGGAAAGGCCCATAGTAACGAGGTGTGAACTTGTTTTGAGAGAGACGTGAGGGCAAGAATTTGGAGGAGAGCCAGACTTTATCTTGCAGATGATAATTTGGATTGGTTGTACGTCTCTTGTCTGCAGCCTTCTTCATATACCTCTTGGTATGTAACAAATTAGATCGAATTAGTTTATGGAGTTGGAGAAGGCGTTTGGAGAAATAGTTAATAGCAGGTAGAGGAGAGTTGGATTGTGGAGAAGTAGGGAAAGAGGTAGGATGAAAACCATAGGAACAGAAAAAGGGAGTGACCTTGGAGGCACTATGGACTGAGTTATTGTAGGAAAATTCAGCTAAAGAGAGGTAAGTGCTCCAGTTACTTTGGGTAGAATTGCAAAAGCATCGAAGATATTGCTCTAGTCCTTGGTTCAGACGCTCAGTCTGTCCGTTGGTCTGAGGATGGAACCCTGAAGACAGGGCTCTATTCATATTCAGTGTTTTACAAAAATGCTTCCAAAATCGGGAGATGTACTGAGGTCCTCTATCAGAGATTATGGTATGTGGAAGTCCATGGAGACGGAAGACATGATCTATGAATATTTGACCTAGTTCTTGGGAAGTAGGCAGCTTTTTTAGGCCAGTGAAATGAGCCATCTTTGTGAAAGAATCCACTGTGACCATGATAACCCGGTTTCCTGCTGATGGTGGGAGCGAACACATAAAATCAGTAGAGATAGTATGCCATGGGGCCGATGGAACAGGCAAAGGTTGTAGTAATCCTGCCGGTCTGGTGTGAGGTATTTTGACTTGGGCACATATGGGACAGGCCTGAACGTATCTTTCCACATCCAGTTTCCAGGTAGGCCACCAAAAAAATCGTGAAAGTAGTTCTTGTGTGGCTTTGATGCCTCTGTGACCAGCTACAGGGGAATCATGGCACATTTGTAATGCTTTCTTTTGCACCTTGTTTGTAGGGAGGAATATCAGGTCTTGGTAATAAAAATATCCTTGTTTCTTGTACAATAATGGTCTTAGTTCTTCAATGTCATGGTCCGATAGGTTGGAGTATTCTTGTTGTACTTCTTCCAGGAAAGACTGAGCCACTCCAATGATCTTACTGGGTTCTAGAAGATACTGGGATGAGGAAGGAGAACACTCTGGATATCGGCGAGACAGAGCATCAGCCAGAATGTTTTGAGATCCTGGAATATATGTAATATAAAAATCGTACTGACTGAAGAAAAAGGCCCAGCGGGCCTGACGACTATTCTGGCATACAAAATTTCTTAAACATTGTAAATTACGGTGGTCTGTCCTCACCTCAAATGGTTCCTTGGAACCCATCAGAAACTGCCTCCACTCAAGGCAGGCTGTTTTCAGAGCCAATAATTCCCTTTCAAGTACGGAATAATGTTGTTCAGCTGTGGAAAGGATATGAGACAAATAGAAAACAGGATGTTCAAGGCCATCATCCTCTTGTCGTTGGAGTAAGACAGCTCCGATGGCTCTCTCAGAAGCATCAGTTACTACTATAAATTGCTTGGTGGTATCTGGATGTCTTAAGATGGGGGCTTGGGTGAAGGCTCTCTTTAAGCTTTGAAAGGCTGCTTCAGCAGCCTCAGTCCAGACAAACCCCTTCTTTAAATTGTCCTTCTTTAAGGTGTGAGTTATGTGGCTAGTCTGATTGGCAAAGTCTAGAATGAATTGTCGATAGAAGTTTGCTAAACCTAGGAAACATTGTGTTTCTTTTATGGTAGAAGGAGAAGGCCACTCTAGGATAGCTTGTACCTTTTCTTGATCCATAGCTATGCCGGTGGGACTTAAATGATAGCCCAGATATTTGACTTCCGTTATGTCGAACTCACATTTCTCTGGTTTGCAAAATAGTTGATGATCACGAAGTCTTTGAAGAACTTGTTTCACATGGGAAGTATGGAGTTCAGGATTTCTAGAATAAATAAGAATGTCATCTAGGTAGATCACGACTGTCTGATTAAGTAGGTCTGAAAACACTGAGTCCATAAATCTCTGGAAGATTGCCGGGGCGTTAGTAAGACCAAACGGCATAACCCTATATTCAAAATGGCCAAATGGGGTTCTGAATGCTGTCTTCCATTCGTCGCCTTCTCTTATGCGTAAAAGGTGGTAGGCTCCTCGTAAATCCAATTTAGTAAAACGTTGGGCCCCTCTGATTGCTTCCAGTATGTCCCTGATGAGAGGCAAAGGATAACGATCTTTAATGGTGATTTTATTCAGACCTCGAAAATCCAGGCACGGACGAAGATCCTTAGTCTTCTTGGGCACAAAAAAGAGAGGGGCCCCAGCCGGAGACGACGATGGAACAATAAGACCACTCTGTATATTTTCGTCCAGATACTCCTTTAGAACTTCCCTTTCGGGTTCCGTGAGGGAGTACATCCTCCCAAAAGGAACAATTGTGCCGGGTTCTAATGGAATTGCACAATCATATTCTCGATGTGGAGGTAGCACAGGTTTTGACGGTTTTTGGAAAATATCCTGAAACTCTAAATAGTGGTCTGGGACCCCTTGGACCGTATTAATGGACATACCAGTGGCACCTTCAGTAGCTAAGGATCTTTTCGGAGACCAATACTTGTCGGAAGTAAAACAGTTCTCGTGACAAAATTGCGAAGACAAAGAGACTGTCCGGGTAACCCAATTTATATATGGGTTATGTCTAATGAGCCACGGAATTCCAAGAATGATGGTATGGTTAGGGGACGTAATAAGATCGAAGGAGATGTGTTCTTGATGGTTTCCCACCTGTAGACTTAACATCAGGGTAGTGGTGTCTACAGGACCAGAGGATATCAAAGATCCATCCACAGTGTGTACCTGTTCGGGTACTTCTTTTGCTTGAGTAGGAACTAGGTTAGCAGCAGCCCATGTCTTGTCCATGTATATACCACTAGCACCACAGTCTAGTAATGCCATAGTCTTTTCTTGACGACCGTCAGGAAGTTGTAACAGGACAGGAAAGATGAACAAGGCAGTTGTATTGTCATTAAAGGAGCTGATGGAAGGTATAGCTGTAGATCCCATCCCCTCCCTTCTTACAGAGGACGGGAGGTGGCGTTTCCCGAAGGTCTGGACGGACGTACTGGACAGGTACGGAGTATGTGACCAGCAGAACCACAATACAGGCACAACCCTCTCTTGCGTCTGTCTTCTCGTTCACTAGCAGAGAGCGGACCTCGGGTAGTATCCACCTGCATGGGTTCCCCTTCGATGTCTCTAGCAGGAGTGCGAGGTTCCTCGGAACGCTGCAGGTATGCACGTGAGCTACTTGGCTGGGTAAACCCTCTACTCCTTTTCTTTTCCGATCTCCGTTCCTGAAGACGATATTCGATGGACAGTGCTTGATCCATCAGGCCACGAAGATCTTCCGCTCTGGTAGAATGCACTAGTTCATCCTTTATTTCTTCTTTGAGTCCTCTACGAAATAATGTTACCAGAGTACGTTCCACCCAAGTGGTCTCTGCCGCCAGCTGACGAAAACGGGTTATATATTGCAGGACGTCTTGGGAGCCTTGTTGGATGTCGCACAAGGCTTCTTCAGCGGAGGCTTCCAATCCAGGACGGCTAAACATTTGTTTGAAGCGACTCACAAAGGCGGAATAGTCTGACAATACAGGGTCGTCGGAGGACACCATCGGGGTTGCCCAGGCCAAGGCTGGACCGGATAAGGCACTGATAAGATAACCCACCTTGGTCCTGTCGTGGGAGAATTGAGTAGGTCGGAAGGCGAAATACACCGTTAAAGCATCCAAGAACTCGCGAAGCTTGGTTGGTTCACCAGAGAAACAAGGGGTAGAAGCGGAGATTGTCGGAACATCACTGGTGCGGAGGGCCAAAGCCTGTCGTAACGCAGCATTTTCATTACGTAGTTGTTGCAACTCCTGGGCTTGTTGCTGAATCGTGGTTAACAGAGATTGCTCCGGATCTGCAGCAGCCGCCACTGTATTATCCATGGCGTTTGAGGACGTCGGAATGGTTGGGCGCTGCAATCTGTCACGACTCACGTGCTGCTTGCGCCTGGAATTTGCAGATCTGGTGGCGTGAATCTTCAATGTTCGGCTTTGGCCCAAAAAGGGGCGACTCTTTCTGGTAGCCACGGTGCTGTAGGCAATGGAGACACCAAGAACAGACCGTGCCCTTCAGAAAGTAGCGCCAGAGGGAAAAACCCCTTCCAAAGGGGAAAAACCTCCAAACAGGAAAAGTCCTGGAGAAAAACAAGAACAAACAAACAGGAATCCAAAAGGAGCAAAAATCAGAAAACACAGAATGCTGAGTCCAAAACCAAAAGGCAAGGAAATCAGGAGCGAAGACACCAACTGAGCAGAAAGTGTTGCAGCGCAAAGAAAGAGGAAAAACACAGCCCTTATATACCAAAAAACAGGAAGTGACCCACAGGAAGTAAAAGGACACCATCTTAGATAGGGAAACAATATATAGAACAGAATAGTAGAGGAACCATAGAGAATAGGGAACAAGGAATGCTGGGAAAGCACAGGAATCTGGGAAGGAGGAAAAGACATAAAGAAAGGCACACAACAGACTGCAAAAAGAAGAAAGGACAAAGAAACTAAGAAAAACAGGTAAGAGGGTTCAGAGACCCCTGGGACAGTGAAAGGCAGAAGGAAGAACGAGGCCCCAAGCAAATCTGGGGCCTCGAAACGCGCAGGAGAGGCTGGGGGCGCGCCGCGTCTTAATAACGCGGTGTGCGGCCCGAGCCGAACGCCCGGCAGAAGTCGAGCTCTCGGCTCGCGCCGCACCGCGCGGCGCGACAGGTTCTGTTACCACGAATCCTTTGCAAAGCTCAAAATGTGGCTAAAAAAATACTTTTTCCTCACATTTCGGTGACAGAAAGTTGTGGAATCTGAGAGGAGCCACAAATTACCTTACACCCAGCGTTGCCCTAAGTCTCCCGATAAAAATGGCACCTCACTTGTGTGGGTAGGCTTAGTGCCCGCGACAGGAAATGCCCCAAAAAACAAAGTGGACACATCACATTTTCTCAAAGAAAACAGAGTTTTTTTGCAAAGTGCCTACCTGTGGATTTTGGCCTCTAGCTCAGCCGCCACATAGGGAAACCTACCAAACCTGTGCATTTTTGAAAACTAGAGTCCTAGGGGAATTCAAGATGGGGTGACTTGTCGGGCTCTCCCCAGCTTCTGTTACCCAGAATCCTTTGCAAACCTCAAAATGTGCCTAAAAAAATACTTTTTCCTCACATTTCGGTGACAGAAAGTTGTGGAATCTGAGTGGATAAACAAATTTCCTTCCACCCAGCGTTCCCCCAAGTCTCCCGATAAAAATGGCACCTCACTTGTGTGGGTAGGCCTAGTGCCCGCGACAGAAAATGCCCCAAAACACAAAGTGGACACATCACATTTTCGCAAAGAAAACAGAGGTGTTTCTTGCAAAGTGCCTACCTGTGGATTTTGGCCTCTAGCTCAGCCGCCACATAGGGAAACCTACCAAACCTGTGCATTTTTGAAAACTAGAGTCCAAGGGGAATCCAAGATGGGGTGACTTGTCGGGCTCTCCCCAGCTTCTGTTACCCAGAATCCTTTGCAAACCTCAAAATGTGGCTAAAAAAAATACTTTTTCCTCACATTTCGGTGACAGAAAGTTGTGGAATCTGAGTGGAGACACAAATTTCCTTCCACCCAGCGTTCCCCCAAGTCTCCCGATGAAAATGGCACCTCACTGGTGTGGGTAGGCCTAGTGCCCGCCACAGAAAATGCCCCAAAACACAAAGTGAACACATCACATTTTCTCAAAGAAAACAGAGGTTTTATTTGCAAAGTGCCTACCTGTGGATTTTGGCCTCTAGCTCAGCCGCAACCTAGGGAAACCTATCAAACCTGTGCTTTTTTGAAAACTAGAGACCTAGGGGAATCCAAGACGGGGTGACTTGTCGGTCTCTCACCAGGTTTTGTTACCCAGAATCCTTTGCAAACCTCAAAATGTGCCTAAAAAAATACTTTTTCCTCACATTTCGGTGACAGAAAGTTGTGGAATCTGAGAGGAGTCACAAATGACCATCCACCCAGCGTTGCCCTAAATCTCCCGATGAAAAATGGTACCTCACTTGTGTGGGTAGGCCTAGTGCCCGCAACAGGAAATGCCCCAAAACACAAAGTGGACACATCACATTTTCTCAAAGAAAACAGAGGTGTTTTTTGCAAAGTGCCTACCTGTGGATTTTGGCCTCTAGCTCAGCCGCCACCTAGGTAAACCGACCAAACCTGTGCATGTTGGAAAACTAGAGACCTAGGGGAATCCAAGACGGGGTGAATTGTCAGGCTCTCACCAGGTTCTGTTACCACGAATCCTTTGCAAACCTCAAAATGTGGCTAAAAAAATACTTTTTCCTCACATTTCGGTGACAGAAAGTTGTGGAATCTGAGAGGAGCCACAAATGACCTTCCACCCAGCGTTGCCCTAAGTCTCCTGATAAAAATGGCACATCACTTGTGTGGGTAGACCTAGTGCCCGCGACAGGAAATGTCCCAAAACACAAAGTGGACACATCACATTTTCTCAAAGAAAACAGAGGTTTTTTGCAAAGTGCCTACCTGTGGATTTTGGCCTCTAGCTCAGCCGCCACATAGTGAAACCTACCAAACCTTTGCATTTTTCAAAACTAGATACCTAGGGGAATCCAAGATGGGGTGACTTGTCGGGCTCTCACCAGGTTCTGTTACCCAGAATCCTTTGCAAACCTCAAAATGTGTCTAAAAAATACTTTTTCCTCACATTTCGGTGACAGAAAGTTGTGAAATCTGAGAGGAGCCACAAATTACCTTCCACCCAGCGTTTCCCTAAGTCTCCCGATAAAAATGGTACCTCACTTGTGTGGGTAGGTCTAGTGCCCGCGAAGGGAAATGCCCCAAAACAAAAAGTGGACACATCACATTTTCTCAAAGAAAACAGAGGTGTTTCTTGCAAACTGCCTATCTGTGGATTTTGGCCTCTAGCTCAGCCGCCACATAGGGAAACCTACCAAACCTGTGCATTTTTGAAAACTAGAGACCTAGGGGAATCCAAGAAGGGGTGACTTGTCGGGCTCTCACCAGGTTCTGTTACCCAGAATCCTTTGCAAACCTCAAAATGTGGCTAAAAAAAACTTTTTCCTCACATTTCGGTGACAGAAAGTTGTGGAATCTGAGTGTAGCCACAAATTTCCTTCCACCCAGCATTCCCCCAAGTCTCCTGATAAAAATGTCATCTCACTTGTGTGGGTAGTCCTAGTCCCGCGACAGGAAATGCCCCAAAACACAAAGTGGACACATCACATTTTCTCAAAGAAAACAGAGTTTTTTTGCAAAGTGCCTACCTGTGGATTTTGGCCTCTAGCTCAGCCGCCACATAGTGAAACCTACCAAACCTGTGCATTTTTTAAAACTAGATACCTAGGGGAATCCAAGATGGGGTGACTTGTCGGGCTCTCACCAGGTTCTGTTACCCAGAATCCTTTGCAAACCTCAAAATGTGTCTAAAAAATCCTTTTTCCTCACATTTCGGTGACAGAAAGTTGTAAAATCTGAGAGGAGCCACAAATTACCTTCCACCCAGCGTTGCCCTAAGTCTCCCGATAAAAATGGCACCTCACTTGTGTGGGTAGGTCTAGTGCCCGCGAAGGGAAATGCCCCAAAACACAAAGTGGACACATCACATTTTCTCAAAGAAAACAGAGGTGTTTCTTGCAAAGTGCCTACCTGTTGATTTTGGCCTCTAGCTCAGCCGCCACATAGGGAAACCTACCAAACCTGTGCATTTTTGAAAACTAGAGTCCAAGGGGAATCCAAGATGGGGTGACTTCTCGGGCTCTCCCCAGCTTCTGTTACCCAGAATCATTTGCAAACCTCAAAATGTGGCTAAAAAAATACTTTTTCCTCACATTTCGGTGACAGGAAGTTGTGGAATCTGAGTGGAGACACAAATTTCCTTCCACCCAGCGTTCCCCCAAGTCTCCCGATAAAAATGGCACCTCACTTGTGTGGGTAGTCCTAGTGCCCGCCACAGAAAATGCCCCAAAACACAAAGTGAACACATCACATTTTCTCAAAGAAAACAGAGGTTTTATTTGCAAAGTGCCTACCTGTGGACTTTGGCCTCTAGCTCAGCCGCAACCTAGGGAAACCTATCAAACCTGTGCATTTTTGAAAACTAGAGACCTAGGGGAATCCAAGACGGGGTGACTTGTCGGGCTCTCACCAGGTTTTGTTACCTAGAATCCTTTGCAAACCTCAAAATGTGCCTAAAAAAATACTTTTTCCTCACATTTCGGTGACAGAAAGTTGTGGAATCTGAGAGGAGTCACAAATTACCATCCACCCAGCGTTGCCCTAAATCTCCCGATGAAAAATGGTACCTCACTTGTATGGGTAGGCCTAGTGCCCGCAACAGGAAATGCCCCAAAACACAAAGTGGACACATCACATTTTCTCAAAGAAAACAGAGGTGTTTTTTGCAAAGTGCCTACCTGTGGATTTTGGCCTCTAGCTCTGCCGCCACCAAGGTAAACCTACCAAACCTGTGCATTTTGGAAAACTAGAGACCTAGGGGAATCCAAGACGTGGTGACTTGTCGGGCTCTCACCAGGTTCTGTTACCACGAATCCTTTGCAAAGCTCAAAATGTGGCTAAAAAAATACTTTTTCCTCACATTTCGGTGACAGAAAGTTGTGGAATCTGAGAGGAGCCACAAATTACCTTACACCCAGCATTGCCCTAAGTCTCCCGATAAAAATGGCACCTCACTTGTGTGGGTGGGCCTAGTGCCCGCGACAGGAAATGCCGCAAAACACAAAGTGGACACATCACATTTTCTCAAAGAAAACAGAGGTTTTTTGCAAAGTGCCTACCTGTGGATTTTGGCCTCTAGCTCAGCCGCCACATAGTGAAACCCACCAAACCTGTGCATTTTTCAAAACTAGATACCTAGGGGAATTCAAGATGGGGTGACGTGTCGGGCTCTCACTAGGTTCTGTTACCCAGAATCCTTTGCAAACCTCAAAATGTGGCTAAAAAAATACTTTTTCCTCACATTTCGGTGACAGAAAGTTGTGGAATCTGAGAGGAGCCACAAATTACCTTCCACCCAGCGTTTCCCTAAGTCTCCCGATAAAAATGGTACCTCACTTGTGTGGGTAGGTCTAGTGCCCGCGAAGGGAAATGCCCCAAAACAAAAAGTGGACACATCACATTTTCTCAAAGAAAACAGAGGTGTTTCTTGCAAACTGCCTATCTGTGGATTTTGGCCCCTAGCTCAGCCGCCACATAGGGAAACCTACCAAACCTGTGCATTTTTGAAAACTAGAGACCTAGGGGAATCCAAGAAGGGGTGACTTGTCGGGCTCTCACCAGGTTCTGTTACCCAGAATTCTTTGCAAACCTCAAAATGTGGCTAAAAAAAACGTTTTCCTCACATTTCGGTGACAGAAAGTTGTGGAATCTGAGTGTAGCCACAAATTTCCTTCCACCCAGCATTCCCCCAAGTCTCCTGATAAAAATGTCATCTCACTTGTGTGGGTAGTCCTAGTGCCCGCGACAGGAAATGCCCCAAAACACAAAGTGGACACATCACATTTTCTCAAAGAAAACAGAGGCCCTCATTCTGACCTTGGCAGGCGGCGGAGGCCGCCCGCCAAAGTCCCGCCGTCAGGTTACCGTTCCGCGGTCGAAAGACCGCGGCGGTAATTCTGACTTTCCCGCTGGGCTGGCGGGCGGTCGCCTTCAGACCGCCAGCCAGCCCAGCGGGAAAGAGGCTTCCACGATGAAGCCGGCTCGGAATCGAGCCGGCGGAGTGGAAGCTGTGCGACGGGTGCAGTTGCACCCGTCGCGTATTTCACTGTCTGCGCAGCAGACAGTGAAATACATGTAGGGGCCCTCTTACGGGGGCCCCTGCAATGCCCATGCCAGTGGCATGGGCACTGCAGGGGCCCCCAGGGGCCCCGCGACCCCCCCCTACCGCCATCCGGATCTCAGCGGTCCGACCGCAGGGATCTGGATGGCGGTAGGGGGGGTCGGAATCCCCGCGGCGGTGCAGCAAGCTGCGCCGCCGCGGAGGATTCAATGGGGCCGCGGTACACTGGCGGGACCCCGCCAGTGGTGCCGGTCCGACCGCGGCTTTACCGCCGCGGTCGGAATCCCCATTGGAGCATCGCCGGCCTGTCGGCGGTGCTCCCGCGGTCCTCCGCCCTGGCGGTCAAAGACCGCCAGGGTCAGAATGAGGGCCAGAGTTTTTTTGCAAAGTGCCTACCTGTGGATTTTGGCCTCTAGCTCAGCCGCCACATAGTGAAACCTACCAAACCTGTGCATTTTTTAAAACTAGATACCTAGGGGAATCCAAGATGGGGTGACTTGTCGGGCTCTCACCAGGTTCTGTTACCCAGAATCCTTTGCAAACCTCAAAATGTGTCTAAAAAATCCTTTTTCCTCACATTTCGGTGACAGAAAGTTGTGAAATCTGAGAGGAGCCACAAATTACCTTCCACCCAGCGTTGCCCTAAGTCTCCTGATAAAAATGGTACCTCACTTGTGTGGGTAGGTCTAGTGCCCGTGAAGGGAAATGCCCCAAAACACAAAGTGGACACATCACATTTTCTCAAAGAAAACAGAGGTGTTTCTTGCAAAGTGCCTACCTGTGGATTTTGGCCTCTAGCTCAGCCGCCACATAGGGAAACCTACCAAACCTGTGCATTTTTGAAAACTAGAGTCCAAGGGGAATCCAAGATGTGGTGACTTCTCGGGCTCTCCCAAGCTTCTGTTACCCAGAATCATTTGCAAACCTCAAAATGTGGCTAAAAAAATACTTTTTCCTCACATTTCGGTGACAGAAAGTTGTGGAATCTGAGAGGAGACACAAATTTCCTTCCACCCAGCGTTCCCCCAAGTCTCCCGATAAAAATGCCACCTCACTTGTGTGGGTAGTCCTAGTGCCCGCCACAGAAAATGCCCCAAAACACAAAGTGAACACATCACATTTTCTCAAAGAAAACAGAGGTTTTATTTGCAAAGTGCCTACCTGTGGATTGTGGCCTCTAGCTCAGCCGCAACCTAGGGAACCCTATCAAACCTGTGCATTTTTGTAAACTAGAGACCTAGGGGAATCCAAGACGGGGTGACTTGTCGGGCTCTCACCAGGTTTTGTTACCCAGAATCCTTTGCAAACCTCAAAATGAGCCTAAAAAAATACTTTTTCCTCACATTTCGGTGACAGAAAGTTGTGGAATCTGAGAGGAGTCACAAATTACCATCCACCCAGCGTTGCCCTAAATCTCCCGATGAAAAATGGTACCTCACTTGTGTGGGTAGGCCTAGTGCCCGCAACAGGAAATGCCCCAAAACACAAAGTGGACACATCACATTTTCTCAAAGAACACAGAGGTGTTTTTTGCAAAGTGCCTACCTGTGGATTTTGGCCTCTAGCTCAGCCGCCACCTAGGTAAAACTACCAAACCTGTGCATTTTGGAAAACTAGAGACCTAGGGGAATCCAAGACGGGGTGACTTGTCGGGCTCTCACCAGGTTCTGTTACCACAAATCCATTGCAAACCTCAAAATGTGGCTAAAAAAATACTTTTTCCTCACATTTCGGTGACAGAAAGTTGTGGAATCTGAGAGGAGCCACAAATTACCTTCCACCCAGCGTTGCCCTAAGTCTCCCGATAAAAATGGCACCTCACTTGTGTGGGTAGGCCTAGTGCCCGCGACAGGAAATGCCCCAAAACACAAAGTGGACACATCACATTTTCTCAAAGTCAAAGAAAACAGAGGTTTTTTGCAAAGTGCCTACCTGTGGATTTTGGCCTCTAGCTCAGCCGCCACATAGTGAAACCTACCAAACCTTTGCATTTTTGAAAACTAGAGACCTAGGGGAATCCAAGAAGGGGTGACTTGTCGGGCTCTCACCAGGTTCTGTTACCCAGAATCCTTTGCAAACCTCAAAATGTGGCTAAAAAAACTTTTTCCTCACATTTCGTTGACAGAAAGTTGTGGAATCTGAGTGTAGCCACAAATTTCCTTCCACCCAGCATTCCCCCAAGTCTCCTGATAAAAATGGCACCTCACTTGTGTGGGTAGGCCTAGTGCCCGCGACAGGAAATGCCCCAAAACACAAAGTGGACACATCACATTTTCTCAAAGAAAACAGAGGTTTTTTGCAATGTGCCTACCTGTGGATTTTGGCCTCTAGCTCAGCCGCCACATAGTGAAACCTACCAAACCTTTGCATTTTTCAAAACTAGATACCTAGGGGAATCCAAGATGGGGTGACTTGTCGGGCTCTCACCAGGTTCTGTTACCCAGAATCCTTTGCAAACCTCAAAATGTGTCTAAAAAATCCTTTTTCCTCACATTTCGGTGACAGAAAGTTGTGAAATCTGAGAGGAGCCACAAATTACCTTCCACCCAGCGTTGCCCTAAGTCTCCCGATAAAAATGGCACCTCACTTGTGTGGGTAGGTCTAGTGCCCGTGAAGGGAAAAGCCCCAAAACACAAAGTGGACACATCACATTTTCTCAAAGAAAACGGAGGTGTTTCTTGCAAAGTGCCAACCTGTGGATTTTGGCCTCTAGCTCAGCCGCCACATAGGGAAACCTACCAAACCTGTGCATTTTTGAAAACTAGAGTCCAAGGGGAATCCAAGATGGGGTGACTTCTCGGGCTCTCCCCAGCTTCTGTTACCCAGAATCATTTGCAAACCTCAAAATGTGGCTAAAAAAATACTTTTTCCTCACATTTCGGTGACAGAAAGTTGTGGAATCTGAGTGGATACACAAAATTCCTTCCACCCAGCATTCCCCCAAGTCTCCCGATAAAAATGCCACCTCACTTGTGTGGGTAGTCCTAGTGCCCGCCACAGAAAATGCCCCAAAACACAAAGTGAACACATCACATTTTCTCAAAGAAAACAGAGGTTTTATTTGCAAAGTGCCTACCTGTGGATTTTGGCCTCTAGCTCAGCCGCAACCTAGGGAAACCTATCAAAGCTGTGCATTTTTGTAAACTAGAGACCTAGGGGAATCCAAGACGGGGTGACTTGTCGGGCTCTCACCAGGTTTTGTTACCCAGAATCCTTTGCAAACCTCAAAATGTGCCTAAAAAAATACTTTTTCCTCACATTTCGGTGACAGAAAGTTGTGGAATCTGAGAGGAGTCACAAATTACCATCCACCCAGCGTTGCCCTAAATCTCCCGATGAAAAATGGTACCTCACTTGTGTGGGTAGGCCTAGTGCCCGCAACAGGAAATGCCCCAAAACACAAAGTGGACACATCACATTTTCTCAAAGAAAACAGAGGTGTTTTTTGCAAAGTGCCTACCTATGGATTTTGGCCTCTAGCTCAGCCGCTACCTAGGTAAAACTACCAAACCTGTGCATTTTGGAAAACTAGAGACCTAGGGGAATCCAAGACGGGGTGACTTGACGGGCTCTCACCAGGTTCTGTTACCACGAATCCATTGCAAACCTCAAAATGTGGCTAAAAAAATACTTTTTCCTCACATTTCGGTGACAGAAAGTTGTGGAATCTGAGAGGAGCCACAAATTACCTTCCACCCAGCGTTGCCCTAAATCTCCCAATAAAAATGGCACCTCACTTGTGTGGGTAGGCCTAGTGCCCGCGACAGGAAATGCCCCAAAACACAAAGTGGACACATCACATTTTCTCAAAGTCAAAGAAAAAACAGAGGTTTTTTGCAAAGTGCCTACCTGTGGATTTTGGCCTCTAGCTCAGCCGCCACATAGTGAAACCTACCAAACCTTTGCATTTTTGAAAACTAGAGACCTAGGGGAATCCAAGAAGGGGTGACTTGTCGGGCTCTCACCAGGTTCTGTTACCCAGAATCCTTTGCAAACCTCAAAATGTGGCTAAAAAAACTTTTTCCTCACATTTCGGTGACAGAAAGTTGTGGAATCTGAGTGTAGCCACAAATACGAAATTTCCTAGCTATCGTGAAGGAAAGTTTCAATTCTATTAAGGACACGGAGGCGAGGATTATGCAGATCTTTCTTCACTTTTTATTAAACAGCAAGTTCAAAGTCAAACAAAACATGAACAAAAAAACTACAAGTTCCATGAGCCCGCCGCCATGGTAACGAGTATCCAATGAGGTGCACTCCTTCATGTTGGTACAAATATCCCGAAATGCGTCACACTTCCTCGACTTCACTGCGGAAGGAATCCTGGTAGAGTCAATTGGTTGTAGTTTCGAAACCTACAAAAGAGGTATAATTAGATGCTAATCCAATAGAACACAGAAACATACCGAAGGCAATAAAGTCATGAACCTTAACATACATTTAAATATAAAATGTCAATACATCTGAATCAAGTGCTGCCTAATGTAAATTAGAATATGAGCAGAATAACAATAAATAAAGGTATAAACGCAAGTATACTACCTTGCTACGCAGATAGATGTAATCGGGAGGGAACATACCAGCGTAATGTATGTGGGTGGGATAATCCTCGCCTCCGTGTCCTTAATAGAATTGAAACTTTCCTTCACGATAGCTAGGAAATTTCGTATTCTATCACAGGACCGGAGGCGAGGATTATGCAAGTTAAAAGCTTACTCACCACTAGTGCGGCTGCTTCATGAATTGGTTTAAAGTAAAACTTCTTAAAAGTAGAATCTGAAGACCAATCAGCAGCATGCATGATGTCCTCTAATCTGCCCCCCACTTGTATGGCTTTGGAAGCCATAGCTCCCCGAGTAGAATGGGCGCCAAAAACTTGAATATCTATTCCTGCCTCAGAGAGAATCCATCGAATCCATCTGGCAATGGAAGGAGAAGAAACCGCCTTGAACGGTCTCTTTATAGAAATCAACAATTGATTCTCACCTGGAGGTCTACAAGAACTGGTCACTTCCTCATAGACTTTGAGACATCTAAACACAGATAGTTTCGGGGAATCAGGAAAAGCGGGATAGGATACCGACCTGGTATTAGTCTTTGTCCTCCTTGCAATAGTAAACGTGACTCCTTCTGGAGTAAAGACTCGAGCGGAAACATCCAGTGCTCTGATATCTGACACTCGCTTACAGGAAATGAGGCAGAGAAGCATGGCTAATTTGGCCGACAATTCTGTCGTCGACAAATACTGGTTGTCCCGCCAAGAGGATAAAAGATTAAGAACTAAGTCCACATCCCAGAGCTCCGAATATCTGGGTTGTGGAGGTCTGGAGAGTCTAATACCCTTAAGAAGTTTACATATCCAGGGATGCTCCCCGATCGGGAGATTGTTCAGGGGAGGGTGGCCCGCGGAGATGGCCGAACGAAAAGAATTGATCGTGCGATACGCCTAGCCGGATTTTGCTAATTCTGCAAGGAAATTGATGATGTCGGTAATACTGGCCCCCATGGGATCGCAGTGTTTGCCCACACACCAACGAGACCATCTATTCCATGCTGATCTATATCGTTTGCATGTACCAGGGGCCCAGGCCTGTGCGATGAAGTTATTAGCTTCCTGCGAAAGTCGGTTGTCTTGCCAACGATGCCGGAAATCTTCCAAGCTATGAGGGAAAGATGACCTAGAAGGACTAGAGGGTGACAGAAACCCGACAGATCCAGGAGTATTGAGGGAAAATCCGGGAGGCGAAGAGGACATTTGCACGAGTTCCAGCAGAGTCGGGAACCACGCCTGTGACCTCCACCAGGGGGTTATTAGAATCACCGTCGCCTCTTGGCGGCGAACTTGAGCAGCAACCCACGGGATAAGAAGAAACGGGGGAAAAGCATAACCCTGAAGGGTCCCCCAATGTTGGAGAAACGCATCTACTGCCGCCGCTCCCGGATCCGGACGCCAGCTGAAGTATAGGGGAAGCTGAGCATTCCAACGAGACGCAAAGAGATCCACTGAGCAGGGACCCCAACGATCCATGATCGCCTGAAAAACCGAGTGATGTAGTCGCCAATCGCTGGGATCCTGGAGAAACCGAGAATTCCAGTCTGCCCAGATATTCTGGGATCCCGGAAGATACTCTGCTGTGACTGAGATTTGGTTTTGAAGGCAAAAATGCCAAAAATCTTTCGCTAGTTCCGCTAGGGCTCTTGATCTTGTCCCCCCTAGATGATTTATGTATTGTACTGCCGATACATTGTCCATCCGTAGAACTACACATGAGACTTTGTCTCTCGTGAGAGATTTGATCGCAAATGATCCCGCCAGGAGCTCCAGGCAGTTGATATGCATGGTTAGTTCCTGCGGGGTACAGCGACCCCCGAACGAGATGTCCCCGCAACGAGCCCCCCATCCCTGGCGACTGGCGTCTGACTCGATCACCAGATCCGGGGCTGCTCCAAAAATGGCCCTGCCATTCCATGCCTCCATGTGGTCCAGCCACCAAAACAACTCCGTCCTTACCTCCTGAGACAGGGAGATCAGCTCGGAGTACGTCACCCCTCGGCGAAGGTGAAACGCTTTCAAGCGTTGCAGGGCTTTGTAGTGTAGGGCACCAGGAAAAATGGCCTGAATCGAAGAGGAAAGCAGGCCGACCACTCTGGCTAACTGACGTAGTGAAATCTGGTCTCGTCGAAGGACTTTTCTCAGTTCCTTCTTTATCTTGGAAATCTTCGTCGTCGGGAGACTGAGAGACGCCGATCGGGAATCCACTAGAAACCCTAGGAAGATTAAAGATTGTGCTTTATCCAAAGCTGAAAAAGTAGCCACAAATTTTCCTAACTCTTTCACAAAAGGGTCGCCAAATAAATTGCCTTGGGCAACAGCCCCTGCCTCTGAGTTAGACAGTTCCCCTAACTTGGGGTCGATTTTGATCAATAAAGACCTGCGTCTTTCTGCAGAGATGGCACAGTTCGCGTTGCCCCGGAGACAAACAGCTCTCTGAGCCCATCCTGCTATGATGTCTGTCTGAAGGAGAGTGTTTGCTTGCTTGGCACGCTCCGCTAATTGAATAATCTGTGTGAGGGGACCTAACACATCAAGAAGTTTATCTTGGCATGCCCTCCAGGAGCGATCAATCCCTTTTTTTTGGGATCCTTGGTATACTTGGCAAAAAACGTACACATTTTAGGGTCAATGTCAGGCGTAAAAGCGACCTTATCCGATAAAGACGGGCGTGGGCACTCCGCCCGTAGACGAGCTCGCACCTCTTTGTCCAGAGGTTGCCTAATTTTGCTGGCGACATATTCAGCTACCTTGTGGTCTGGACGTCACTCCGAGGAACGCGGATGGTAGATACCCTCCAGTCCAAACATATCGGAGTCAGAATCGCCGTGATCCGAAGGATCTGGTAGGGTAGCACCTGGACGCCAAGGGCGACCTGAGTCGTCATCCAAAGATGATGAGTCCTCATCTGAACCTCCCATGAAGCCTTTAGGGGATCCCAAATCAGGGTTCCATAGGTGGTGAAGCATGTCACCCATTACCCCGGGCAAACGGCCCTCCCGGGAGGGTAAGCGCTTATGCGCGCGCGCACTCTTGGGGTTGGATAAAAACTCACCATCCTCCAGGTGCCCCGCGTCGCGCTTGCGCATTTTCCTGGGAGCCGAAAGGGTAGAGGAATCACCCTCCGCTCCCGTCACACCAAACATGCCCGTACCCCTGGACACCTGTACAGTAAGTTTAGCTACAGTATCCCTAAGAGGGGCCAAAGCGTGAGAAATAGCCTGTGAAAATAAAGCGTCCACCCCAGGGGGAAGGGTACGGTGAGAGGGACCCTCACCTGGGACATGTTGGTAAAAGGTTCATTCTCTTGAGAGGATTGCATAATGAGGACTGGACAGAGTATACACCCAACAAAAAATATATATAATATATAGGGTAAATCCCTACCCTCTCTGTCACTCAAGTAAAGTCAAGAAATAATGCCTTCCCAATGGGGTAATCCTTACCCAAACGGGTGTCACAGGTAGGGAAAAAACTGCACCAGAGGCACGAAAACGTGCTACTGAGGTAAAAACCCTCAATTCTTAAAGAAAATAACAAACGCGAGGTGCGAGCGCCGAGAGCTGAGAGTAACACGCTCTCTGACGCTGAAAAACGCAGCGCGCGCGCCCTCTGGTGGGCCCGACGCATATTTAAACACGCCGAGGGCGAAACAGAAAAATGAAACGCTCGAGCGGAAACGTCTGTTCCGGACCGCTCGTAGCAACGAACGTTGCTATAACAATTAAATACACGGAAAACACAACTGAAGCAGTAACGCGAGCCAACAAACAAACTTCTAACCGGAGGCAGAAAAAGGCACTTATCTGACTCGCAGCAGTGAAGAAAGAGGAAGTGTGACGCATTTCGGGATATTTATACCAACATGAAGGAGTGCACCTCATTGGATACTCGTTACCATGGCGGCGGGCTCATGGAACTTGTAGTTTTTTTGTTCATGTTTTGTTTGACTTTGAACTTGCTGTTTAATAAAAAGTGAAGAAAGATCTGCATAATCCTCACCTCCGGTCCTGTGATAGAATTTCCTTCCACCCAGCATTCCCCCAAGTCTCCTGATAAAAATGGCACCTCACTTGTGTGGGTAGGCCTAGTGCCCGCGACAGGAAATGCCCCAAAACACAAAGTGGACACATCACATTTTCTCAAAGAAAACAGAGGTTTTTTGCAATGTGCCTACCTGTGGATTTTGGCCTCTAGCTCGGCCGCCACATAGTGAAACCTACCAAACCTTTGTATTTTTCAAAACTAGATACCTAGGGGAATCCAAGATGGGGTGACTTGTCGGGCTCTCACCAGGTTCTGTTACCCAGAATCCTTTGCAAACCTCAAAATGTGTCTAAAAAATACTTTTTCCTCACATTTCGGTGACAGAAAGTTGTGGAATCTGAGAGGAGCCACAAATTACCTTCCACCCAGCGTTTCCCTAAGTCTCCCGATAAAAATGGTACCTCACTTGTGTGGGTAGGTCTAGTGCCCGCGAAGGGAAATGCCCCAAAACAAAAAGTGGACACATCACATTTTCTCAAAGAAAACAGAGGTGTTTCTTGCAAACTGCCTATCTGTGGATTTTGCCCCCTAGCTGAGCCGCCACATAGGGAAACCTACCAAACCTGTGCATTTTTGAAAACTAGAGACCTAGGGGAATCCAAGAAGGGGTGACTTGTCGGGCTCTCACCAGGTTCTGTTACCCAGAATCCTTTGCAAACCTCAAAATGTGGCTAAAAAAAACTTTTTCCTCACATTTCGGTGACAGAAAGTTGTGGAATCTGAGTGTAGCCACAAATTTCCTTCCACCCAGCATTCCCCCAAGTCTCCTGATAAAAATGTCATCTCACTTGTGTGGGTAGTCCTAGTGCCCGCGACAGGAAATGCCCCAAAACACAAAGTGGACACATCACATTTTCTCAAAGAAAACAGAGTTTTTTTGCAAAGTGCCTACCTGTGGATTTTGGCCTCTAGCTCAGCCGCCACATAGTGAAACCTACCAAACATGTGCATTTTTTAAAACTAGATACCTAGGGGAATCCAAGATGGGGTGACTTGTCGGGCTCTCACCAGGTTCTGTTACCCAGAATCCTTTGCAAACCTCAAAATGTGTCTAAAAAATCCTTTTTCCTCACATTTCGGTGACAGAAAGTTGTGAAATCTGAGAGGAGCCACAAATTACCTTCCACCCAGCGTTGCCCTAAGTCTCCCGATAAAAATGGCACCACACTTGTGTGGGTAGGTCTAGTGCCCATGAAGGGAAATGCCCCAAAACACAAAGTGGACACATCACATTTTCTCAAAGAAAACAGAGGTGTTTCTTGCAAAGTGCCTACCTGTGGATTTTAGCCTCTAGCTCAGCCGCCACATAGGGAAACCTACCAAACCTGTGCATTTTTTAAAACTAGAGTCCAAGGGGAATCCAAGATGGGGTGACTTCTCGGGCTCTCCCCAGCTTCTGTTACCCAGAATCATTTGCAAAACTCAAAATGTGGCTAAAAAAATACTTTTTCCTCACATTTCGGTGACAGAAAGTTGTGGAATCTGAGTGGAGACACAAAATTCCTTCCACCCAGCATTCCCCCAAGTCTCCCGATAAAAATGCCACCTCACTTGTGTGGGTAGTCCTAGTGCCCGCCACAGAAAATGCCCCAAAACACAAAGTGAACACATCACATTTTCTCAAAGAAAACAGAGTTTTTATTTGCATAGTGCCTACCTGTGGATTTTGGCCTCTAGCTCAGCCGCAACCTAGGGAAACCTATCAAACCTGTGCATTTTTGTAAACTAGAGACCTAGGGGAATCCAAGACGGGGTGACTTGTCGGGCTCTCACCAGGTTTTGTTACCCAGAATCCTTTGCAAACCTCAAAATGTGCCTAAAAAAATACTTTTTCCTCACATTTCGGTGACAGGAAGTTGTGGAATCTGAGAGGAGTCACAAATTACCATCCACCCAGCGTTGCCCTAAATCTTCCGATGAAAAATGGTACCTCACTTGTGTGGGTAGGCCTAGTGCCCGCAACAGGAAATGCCCCAAAACACAAAGTGGACACATCACATTTTCTCAAAGAAAACAGAGGTGTTTTTTGCAAAGTGCCTACCTGTGGATTTTGGCCTCTAGCTCAGCCGCCACGTAGGTAAAACTACCAAACCTGTGCATTTTGGAAAACTAGAGACCTAGAGGAATCCAAGACGGGGTGACTTGTCGGGCTCACACCAGGTTCTGTTACCACGAATCCTTTGCAAACCTCAAAATGTGGCTAAAAAAATACTTTTTCCTCACATTTCGGTGACAGAAAGTTGTGGAATCTGAGAGGAGCCACAAATTACCTTCCACCCAGCGTTGCCCTAAGTCTCCCGATAAAAATGGCACCTCACTTGTGTGGGTAGGCCTAGTGCCCGCGACAGGAAATGCCCCAAAACACAAAGTGGACACATCACATTTTCTCAAAGTCAAAGAAAACAGAGGTTTTTTGCAAAGTGCCTACCTGTGGATTTTGGCCTCTAGCTCAGCCGCCACATAGTGAAACCTACCAAACCTTTGCATTTTTGAAAACTAGAGACCTAGGGGAATCCAAGAAGGGGTGACTTGTCGGGCTCTCACCAGGTTCTGTTACCCAGAATCCTTTGCAAACCTCAAAATGTGGCTAAAAAAAACTTTGTCCTCACATTTCGGTGACAGAAAGTTGTGGAATCTGAGTGTAGCCACAAATTTCCTTCCACCCAGCATTCCCCCAAGTCTCCTGATAAAAATGGCACCTCACTTGTGTGGGTAGGCCTAGTGCCCGTGACAGGAAATGCCCCAAAACACAAAGTGGACACATCACATTTTCTCAAAGAAAACAGAGGTTTTTTGCAAAGTGCCTACCTGTGGATTTTGGCCTCTAGCTCAGCCGCCACATAGTGAAACCTACCAAACCTTTGCATTTTTCAAAACTAGATACCTAGGGGAATCCAAGATGGGGTGACTTGTCGGGCTCTCACCAGGTTCTGTTACCCAGAATCCTTTGCAAACCTCAAAATGTGTCTAAAAAATACTTTTTCCTCACATTTCGGTGACAGAAAGTTGTGGAATCTGAGAGGAGCCACAAATTACCTTCCACCCAGCGTTTCCCTAAGTGTCCCGATAAAAATGGTACCTCACTTGTGTGGGTAGGTCTAGTGCCCGCGAAGGGAAATGCCCCAAAACAAAAAGTGGACACATCACATTTTCTCAAAGAAAACAGAGGTGTTTCTTGCAAACTGCCTATCTGTGGATTTTGGCCTCTTGCTCAGCCGCCACATAGGGAAACCTACCAAACCTGTGCATTTTTGAAAACTAGAGACCTAGGGGAATCCAAGAAGGGGTGACTTGTCGGGCTCTCACCAGGTTCTGTTACCCAGAATCCTTTGCAAACCTCAAAATGTGGCTAAAAAAAACTTTTTCCTCACATTTCGGTGACAGAAAGTTGTGGAATCTGAGTGTAGCCACAAATTTCCTTCCACCCAGCATTCCCCCAAGTCTCCTGATAAAAATGTCATCTCACTTGTGTGGGTAGTCCTAGTGCCCGCGACAGGAAATGCCCCAAAACACAAAGTGGACACATCACATTTTCTCAAAGAAAACAGAGTTTTTTTGCAAAGTGCCTACCTGTGGATTTTGGCCTCTAGCTCAGCCGCCACATAGTGAAACCTACCAAACCTGTGCATTTTTTAAAACTAGATACCTAGGGGACTCCAAGATGGGGTGACTTGTCGGGCTCTCACCAGGTTCTGTTACCCAGAATCCTTTGCAAACCTCAAAATGTGTGTCTAAAAAATCATTTTTCCTCACATTTCGGTGACAGAAAGTTGTGAAATCTGAGAGGAGCCACAAATTACCTTCCACCCACCGTTGCCCTAAGTCTCCCGATAAAAATGGCACCTCACTTGTGTGGGTAGGTCTAGTGCCCGCAAAGGGAAATGCCCCAAAACACAAAGTGGACACATCACATTTTCTCAAAGAAAACAGAGGTGTTTCTTGCAAAGTGCCTACCTGTGGATTTTGGCCTCTAGCTCAGCCGCCACATAGGGAAACCTACCAAACCTGTGCATTTTTGAAAATTAGAGTCCAAGGGGAATCCAAGATGGGGTGACTTCTCGGGCTCTCCCCAGCTTCTGTTACCCAGAATCATTTGCAAACCTCAAAATGTGGCTAAAAAAATACTTTTTCCTCACATTTCGGTGACAGAAAGTTGTGGAATCTGAGAGGAGTCACAAATTACCATCCACCCAGCGTTCCCCCAAGTGTCCCGATAAAAATGCCACCTCACTTGTGTGGGTAGTCCTAGTGCCCGCCACAGAAAATGCCCCAAAACACAAACTGAACACATCACATTTTCTCAAAGAAAACAGAGTTTTTATTTGCAAAGTGCCTACCTGTGGATTTTGGCCTCTAGCTCAGCCGCAACCTAGGGAAACCTATCAAACCTGTGCATTTTTGTAAACTAGAGACCTAGGGGAATCCAAGACGGGGTGACTTGTCGGGCTCTCACCAGGTTTTGTTACCCAGAATCCTTTGCAAACCTCAAAATGTGCCTAAAAAAATACTTTTTCCTCACATTTCGGTGACAGAAAGTTGTGGAATCTGAGAGGAGTCACAAATTACCATCCACCCAGCGTTGCCCTAAATCTCCCGATGAAAAATGGTACCTCACTTGTGTGGGTAGGCCTAGTGCCCGCAACAGGAAATGCCCCAAAACACAAATGGACACATCACATTTTCTCAAAGAAAACAGAGGTGTTTTTTGCAAAGTGCCTACCTGTGGATTTTGGCCTCTAGCTCAGCCGCCACCTAGGTAAAACTACCAAACCTGTGCATTTTGGAAAACTAGAGACCTAGGGGAATCCAAGACGGGGTGACTTGTCGGGCTCTCACCAGGTTCTGTTACCACGAATCCATTGCAAACCTCAAAATGTGGCTAAAAAAATACTTTTTCCTCACATTTCGGTGACAGAAAGTTGTGGAATCTGAGAGGAGCCACAAATTACCTTCCACCCAGCGTTGCCCTAAGTCTCCCAATAAAAATGGCACCTCACTTGTGTGGGTAGGCCTCGTGCCCGCGACAGGAAATGCCCCAAAACACAAAGTGGACACATCACATTTTCTCAAAGTCAAAGAAAACAGAGGTTTTTTGCAAAGTGCCTACCTGTGGATTTTGGCCTCTAGCTCAGCCGCCACATAGTGAAACCTACCAAACCTTTGCATTTTTGAAAACTAGAGACCTAGGGGAATTCAAGAAGGGGTGACTTGTCGGGCTCTCACCAGGTTCTGTTACCCAGAATCCTTTGCAAACCTCAAAATGTGGCTAAAAAAACTTTTTCCTCACATTTCGGTGACAGAAAGTTGTGGAATCTGAGTGTAGCCACAAATTTCCTTCCACCCAGCATTCCCCCAAGTCTCCTGATAAAAATGGCACCTCACTTGTGTGGGTAGGCCTAGTGCCCGCGACAGGAAATGCCCCAAAACACAAAGTGGACACATCACATTTTCTCAAAGAAAACAGAGGTTTTTTGCAATGTGCCTACCTGTGGATTTTGGCCTCTAGCTCAGCCGCCACATAGTGAAACCTACCAAACCTTTGCATTTTTCAAAACTAGATACCTAGGGGAATCCAAGATGGGGTGACTTGTCGGGCTCTCACCAGGTTCTGTTACCCAGAATCCTTTGCAAACCTCAAAATGTGTCTAAAAAATACTTTTTCCTCACATTTCGGTGACAGAAAGTTGTGGAATCTGAGAGGAGCCACAAATTACCTTCCACCCAGCGTTTCCCTAAGTCTCCCGATAAAAATGGTACCTCACTTGTGTGGGTAGGTCTAGTGCCCGCGAAGGGAAATGCCCCAAAACAAAAAGTGGACACATCACATTTTCTCAAAGAAAACAGAGGTGTTTCTTGCAAACTGCCTATCTGTGGATTTTGCCCCCTAGCTCAGCCGCCACATAGGGAAACCTACCAAACCTGTGCATTTTTGAAAACTAGAGACCTAGGGGAATCCAAGAAGGTGTGACTTGTCGGGCTCTCACCAGGTTCTGTTACCCAGAATCCTTTGCAAACCTCAAAATGTGGCTAAAAAAAACTTTTTCCTCACATTTCGGTGACAGAAAGTTGTGGAATCTGAGTGTAGCTACAAATTTCCTTCCACCCAGCATTCCCCCAAGTCTACTGATAAAAATGTCATCTCACTTGTGTGGGTAGTCCTAGTGCCCGCGACAGGAAATGCCCCAAAACACAAAGTGGACACATCACATTTTCTCAAAGAAAACAGAGTTTTTTTGCAAAGTGCCTACCTGTGGATTTTGGCCTCTAGCTCAGCCGCCACATAGTGAAACCTACCAAACATGTGCATTTTTTAAAACTAGATACCTAGGGGAATCCAAGATGGGGTGACTTGTCGGGCTCTCACCAGGTTCTGTTACCCAGAATCCTTTGCAAACCTCAAAATGTGTCTAAAAAATCCTTTTTCCTCACATTTCGGTGACAGAAAGTTGTGAAATCTGAGAGGAGCCACAAATTACCTTCCACCCAGCGTTGCCCTAAGTCTCCCGATAAAAATGGCACCACACTTGTGTGGGTAGGTCTAGTGCCCATGAAGGGAAATGCCCCAAAACACAAAGTGGACACATCACATTTTCTCAAAGAAAACAGAGGTGTTTCTTGCAAAGTGCCTACCTGTGGATTTTAGCCTCTAGCTCAGCCGCCACATAGGGAAACCTACCAAACCTGTGCATTTTTTAAAACTAGAGTCCAAGGGGAATCCAAGATGGGGTGACTTCTCGGGCTCTCCCCAGCTTCTGTTACCCAGAATCATTTGCAAAACTCAAAATGTGGCTAAAAAAATACTTTTTCCTCACATTTCGGTGACAGAAAGTTGTGGAATCTGAGTGGAGACACAAAATTCCTTCCACCCAGCATTCCCCCAAGTCTCCCGATAAAAATGCCACCTCACTTGTGTGGGTAGTCCTAGTGCCCGCCACAGAAAATGCCCCAAAACACAAAGTGAACACATCACATTTTCTCAAAGAAAACAGAGTTTTTATTTGCATAGTGCCTACCTGTGGATTTTGGCCTCTAGCTCAGCCGCAACCTAGGGAAACCTATCAAACCTGTGCATTTTTGTAAACTAGAGACCTAGGGGAATCCAAGACGGGGTGACTTGTCGGGCTCTCACCAGGTTTTGTTACCCAGAATCCTTTGCAAACCTCAAAATGTGCCTAAAAAAATACTTTTTCCTCACATTTCGGTGACAGGAAGTTGTGGAATCTGAGAGGAGTCACAAATTACCATCCACCCAGCGTTGCCCTAAATCTTCCGATGAAAAATGGTACCTCACTTGTGTGGGTAGGCCTAGTGCCCGCAACAGGAAATGCCCCAAAACACAAAGTGGACACATCACATTTTCTCAAAGAAAACAGAGGTGTTTTTTGCAAAGTGCCTACCTGTGGATTTTGGCCTCTAGCTCAGCCGCCACGTAGGTAAAACTACCAAACCTGTGCATTTTGGAAAACTAGAGACCTAGAGGAATCCAAGACGGGGTGACTTGTCGGGCTCACACCAGGTTCTGTTACCACGAATCCTTTGCAAACCTCAAAATGTGGCTAAAAAAATACTTTTTCCTCACATTTCGGTGACAGAAAGTTGTGGAATCTGAGAGGAGCCACAAATTACCTTCCACCCAGCGTTGCCCTAAGTCTCCCGATAAAAATGGCACCTCACTTGTGTGGGTAGGCCTAGTGCCCGCGACAGGAAATGCCCCAAAACACAAAGTGGACACATCACATTTTCTCAAAGTCAAAGAAAACAGAGGTTTTTTGCAAAGTGCCTACCTGTGGATTTTGGCCTCTAGCTCAGCCGCCACATAGTGAAACCTACCAAACCTTTGCATTTTTGAAAACTAGAGACCTAGGGGAATCCAAGAAGGGGTGACTTGTCGGGCTCTCACCAGGTTCTGTTACCCAGAATCCTTTGCAAACCTCAAAATGTGGCTAAAAAAAACTTTGTCCTCACATTTCGGTGACAGAAAGTTGTGGAATCTGAGTGTAGCCACAAATTTCCTTCCACCCAGCATTCCCCCAAGTCTCCTGATAAAAATGGCACCTCACTTGTGTGGGTAGGCCTAGTGCCCGTGACAGGAAATGCCCCAAAACACAAAGTGGACACATCACATTTTCTCAAAGAAAACAGAGGTTTTTTGCAAAGTGCCTACCTGTGGATTTTGGCCTCTAGCTCAGCCGCCACATAGTGAAACCTACCAAACCTTTGCATTTTTCAAAACTAGATACCTAGGGGAATCCAAGATGGGGTGACTTGTCGGGCTCTCACCAGGTTCTGTTACCCAGAATCCTTTGCAAACCTCAAAATGTGTCTAAAAAATACTTTTTCCTCACATTTCGGTGACAGAAAGTTGTGGAATCTGAGAGGAGCCACAAATTACCTTCCACCCAGCGTTTCCCTAAGTGTCCCGATAAAAATGGTACCTCACTTGTGTGGGTAGGTCTAGTGCCCGCGAAGGGAAATGCCCCAAAACAAAAAGTGGACACATCACATTTTCTCAAAGAAAACAGAGGTGTTTCTTGCAAACTGCCTATCTGTGGATTTTGGCCTCTTGCTCAGCCGCCACATAGGGAAACCTACCAAACCTGTGCATTTTTGAAAACTAGAGACCTAGGGGAATCCAAGAAGGGGTGACTTGTCGGGCTCTCACCAGGTTCTGTTACCCAGAATCCTTTGCAAACCTCAAAATGTGGCTAAAAAAAACTTTTTCCTCACATTTCGGTGACAGAAAGTTGTGGAATCTGAGTGTAGCCACAAATTTCCTTCCACCCAGCATTCCCCCAAGTCTCCTGATAAAAATGTCATCTCACTTGTGTGGGTAGTCCTAGTGCCCGCGACAGGAAATGCCCCAAAACACAAAGTGGACACATCACATTTTCTCAAAGAAAACAGAGTTTTTTTGCAAAGTGCCTACCTGTGGATTTTGGCCTCTAGCTCAGCCGCCACATAGTGAAACCTACCAAACCTGTGCATTTTTTAAAACTAGATACCTAGGGGACTCCAAGATGGGGTGACTTGTCGGGCTCTCACCAGGTTCTGTTACCCAGAATCCTTTGCAAACCTCAAAATGTGTGTCTAAAAAATCATTTTTCCTCACATTTCGGTGACAGAAAGTTGTGAAATCTGAGAGGAGCCACAAATTACCTTCCACCCACCGTTGCCCTAAGTCTCCCGATAAAAATGGCACCTCACTTGTGTGGGTAGGTCTAGTGCCCGCAAAGGGAAATGCCCCAAAACACAAAGTGGACACATCACATTTTCTCAAAGAAAACAGAGGTGTTTCTTGCAAAGTGCCTACCTGTGGATTTTGGCCTCTAGCTCAGCCGCCACATAGGGAAACCTACCAAACCTGTGCATTTTTGAAAATTAGAGTCCAAGGGGAATCCAAGATGGGGTGACTTCTCGGGCTCTCCCCAGCTTCTGTTACCCAGAATCATTTGCAAACCTCAAAATGTGGCTAAAAAAATACTTTTTCCTCACATTTCGGTGACAGAAAGTTGTGGAATCTGAGAGGAGTCACAAATTACCATCCACCCAGCGTTCCCCCAAGTGTCCCGATAAAAATGCCACCTCACTTGTGTGGGTAGTCCTAGTGCCCGCCACAGAAAATGCCCCAAAACACAAACTGAACACATCACATTTTCTCAAAGAAAACAGAGTTTTTATTTGCAAAGTGCCTACCTGTGGATTTTGGCCTCTAGCTCAGCCGCAACCTAGGGAAACCTATCAAACCTGTGCATTTTTGTAAACTAGAGACCTAGGGGAATCCAAGACGGGGTGACTTGTCGGGCTCTCACCAGGTTTTGTTACCCAGAATCCTTTGCAAACCTCAAAATGTGCCTAAAAAAATACTTTTTCCTCACATTTCGGTGACAGAAAGTTGTGGAATCTGAGAGGAGTCACAAATTACCATCCACCCAGCGTTGCCCTAAATCTCCCGATGAAAAATGGTACCTCACTTGTGTGGGTAGGCCTAGTGCCCGCAACAGGAAATGCCCCAAAACACAAATGGACACATCACATTTTCTCAAAGAAAACAGAGGTGTTTTTTGCAAAGTGCCTACCTGTGGATTTTGGCCTCTAGCTCAGCCGCCACCTAGGTAAAACTACCAAACCTGTGCATTTTGGAAAACTAGAGACCTAGGGGAATCCAAGACGGGGTGACTTGTCGGGCTCTCACCAGGTTCTGTTACCACGAATCCATTGCAAACCTCAAAATGTGGCTAAAAAAATACTTTTTCCTCACATTTCGGTGACAGAAAGTTGTGGAATCTGAGAGGAGCCACAAATTACCTTCCACCCAGCGTTGCCCTAAGTCTCCCAATAAAAATGGCACCTCACTTGTGTGGGTAGGCCTCGTGCCCGCGACAGGAAATGCCCCAAAACACAAAGTGGACACATCACATTTTCTCAAAGTCAAAGAAAACAGAGGTTTTTTGCAAAGTGCCTACCTGTGGATTTTGGCCTCTAGCTCAGCCGCCACATAGTGAAACCTACCAAACCTTTGCATTTTTGAAAACTAGAGACCTAGGGGAATTCAAGAAGGGGTGACTTGTCGGGCTCTCACCAGGTTCTGTTACCCAGAATCCTTTGCAAACCTCAAAATGTGGCTAAAAAAACTTTTTCCTCACATTTCGGTGACAGAAAGTTGTGGAATCTGAGTGTAGCCACAAATTTCCTTCCACCCAGCATTCCCCCAAGTCTCCTGATAAAAATGGCACCTCACTTGTGTGGGTAGGCCTAGTGCCCGCGACAGGAAATGCCCCAAAACACAAAGTGGACACATCACATTTTCTCAAAGAAAACAGAGGTTTTTTGCAATGTGCCTACCTGTGGATTTTGGCCTCTAGCTCAGCCGCCACATAGTGAAACCTACCAAACCTTTGCATTTTTCAAAACTAGATACCTAGGGGAATCCAAGATGGGGTGACTTGTCGGGCTCTCACCAGGTTCTGTTACCCAGAATCCTTTGCAAACCTCAAAATGTGTCTAAAAAATACTTTTTCCTCACATTTCGGTGACAGAAAGTTGTGGAATCTGAGAGGAGCCACAAATTACCTTCCACCCAGCGTTTCCCTAAGTCTCCCGATAAAAATGGTACCTCACTTGTGTGGGTAGGTCTAGTGCCCGCGAAGGGAAATGCCCCAAAACAAAAAGTGGACACATCACATTTTCTCAAAGAAAACAGAGGTGTTTCTTGCAAACTGCCTATCTGTGGATTTTGCCCCCTAGCTCAGCCGCCACATAGGGAAACCTACCAAACCTGTGCATTTTTGAAAACTAGAGACCTAGGGGAATCCAAGAAGGTGTGACTTGTCGGGCTCTCACCAGGTTCTGTTACCCAGAATCCTTTGCAAACCTCAAAATGTGGCTAAAAAAAACTTTTTCCTCACATTTCGGTGACAGAAAGTTGTGGAATCTGAGTGTAGCTACAAATTTCCTTCCACCCAGCATTCCCCCAAGTCTACTGATAAAAATGTCATCTCACTTGTGTGGGTAGTCCTAGTGCCCGCGACAGGAAATGCCCCAAAACACAAAGTGGACACATCACATTTTCTCAAAGAAAACAGAGTTTTTTTGCAAAGTGCCTACCTGTGGATTTTGGCCTCTAGCTCAGCCGCCACATAGTGAAACCTACCAAACCTGTGCATTTTTTAAAACTAGATACCTAGGGGAATCCAAGATGGGGTGACTTGTCGGGCTCTCACCAGGTTCTGTTACCCAGAATCCTTTGCAAACCTCAAAATGTGTCTAAAAAATCCTTTTTCCTCACATTTCGGTGACAGAAAGTTGTGAAATCTGAGAGGAGCCACAAATTACCTTCCACCCAGCGTTGCCCTAAGTCTCCCGATAAAAATGGCACCTCACTTGTGTGGGTAGGTCTAGTGCCCGTGAAGGGAAATGCCCCAAAACACAAAGTGGACACATCACATTTTCTCAAAGAAAACAGAGGTGTTTCTTGCAAAGTGCCTACCTGTGGATTTTGGCCTCTAGCTCAGCCGCCACATAGGGAAACCTACCAAACCTGTGCATTTTTGAAAACTAGAGTCCAAGGGGAATCCAAGATGGGGTGACTTCTCGGGCTCTCCCCAGCTTCTGTTACCCAGAATCATTTGCAAACCTCAAAATGTGGCTAAAAAAATACTTTTTCCTCACATTTCGGTGACAGAAAGTTGTGGAATCTGAGTGGAGACACAAAATTCCTTCCACCCAGCATTCCCCCAAGTCTCCCGATAAAAATGCCACCTCACTTCTGTGGGTAGTCCTAGTGCCCACCACAGAAAATGCCCCAAAACACAAAGTGAACACATCACATTTTCTCAAAGAAAACAGAGTTTTTATTTGCAAAGTACCTACCTGTGGATTTTGGCCTCTAGCTCAGCCGCAACCTAGGGAAACCTATCAAACCTGTGCATTTTTGTAAACTAGAGACCTAGGGGAATCCAAGACGGGGTGACTTGTCGGGCTCTCACCAGGTTTTGTTACCCAGAATCCTTTGCAAACCTCAAAATGTGCCTAAAAAAATACTTTTTCCTCACATTTCGGTGACAGGAAGTTGTGGAATCTGAGAGGAGTCACAAATTACCATCCACCCAGCGTTGCCCTAAATCTCCCGATGAAAAATGGTACCTCACTTGTGTGGGTAGGCCTAGTGCCCGCAACAGGAAATGCCCAAAAACACAAAGTGGACACATCACATTTTCTCAAAGAAAACAGAGGTGTTTTTTGCAAAGTGCCTACCTGTGGATTTTGGCCTCTAGCTCAGCCGCCACCTAGGTAAAACTACCAAACCTGTGCATTTTGGAAAACTAGAGACCTAGGGGAATCCAAGACGGGGTGACTTGTCGGGCTCTCACCAGGTTCTGTTACCACGAATCCTTTGCAAACCTCAAAATGTGGCTAAAAAAATACTTTTTCCTCACATTTCGGTGACAGAAAGTTGTGGAATCTGAGAGGAGCCACAAATTACCTTCCACCCAGCGTTGCCCTAAGTCTCCCGATAAAAATGGCACCTCACTTGTGTGGGTAGGCCTAGTGCCCGCGACAGGAAATGCCCCAAAACACAAAGTGGACACATCACATTTTCTCAAAGTGAAAGAAAACAGAGGTTTTTTGCAAAGTGCCTACCTGTGGATTTTGGCCTCTAGCTCAGCCGCCACATAGTGAAACCTACCAAACCTTTGCATTTTTGAAAACTAGAGACCTAGGGGAATCCAAGAAGGGGTGACTTGTCGGGCTCTCACCAGGTTCTGTTACCCAGAATCCTTTGCAAACCTCAAAATGTGGCTAAAAAAAACTTTTTCCTCACATTTCGGTGACAGAAAGTTGTGGAATCTGAGTGTAGCCACAAATTTCCTTCCACCCAGCATTCCCCCAAGTCTCCTGATAAAAATGGCACCTCACTTGTGTGGGTAGGCCTAGTGCCCGCGACAGGAAATGCCCCAAAACACAAAGTGGACACATCACATTTTCTCAAAGAAAACAGAGGTTTTTTGCAAAGTGCCTACCTGTGGATTTTGGCCTCTAGCTCAGCCGCCACATAGTGAAACCTACCAAACCTTTGCATTTTTCAAAACTAGATACCTAGGGGAATCCAAGATGGGGTGACTTGTCGGGCTCTCACCAGGTTCTGTTACCCAGAATCCTTTGCAAACCTCAAAATGTGTCTAAAAAATACTTTTTCCTCACATTTCGGTGACAGAAAGTTGTGGAATCTGAGAGGAGCCACAAATTACCTTCCACCCAGCGTTTCCCTAAGTCTCCCGATAAAAATGGTACCTCACTTGTGTGGGTAGGTCTAGTGCCCGCGAAGGGAAATGCCCCAAAACAAAAAGTGGACACATCAGATTTTCTCAAAGAAAACAGAGGTGTTTCTTGCAAACTGCCTATCTGTGGATTTTGGCCTCTTGCTCAGCCGCCACATAGGGAAACCTACCAAACCTGTGCATTTTTGAAAACTAGAGACCTAGGGGAATCCAAGAAGGGGTGACTTGTCGGGCTCTCACCAGGTTCTGTTACCCAGAATACGTTGCAAACCTCAAAATGTGGCTAAAAAAAACTTTTTCCTCACATTTCGGTGACAGAAAGTTGTGGAATCTGAGTGTAGCCACAAATTTCCTTCCACCCAGCATTCCCCCAAGTCTTCTGATAAAAATGTCATCTCACTTGTGTGGGTAGTCCTAGTGCCCGCGACAGGAAATGCCCCAAAACACAAAGTGGACACATCACATTTTCTCAAAGAAAACAGAGTTTTTTTGCAAAGTGCCTACCTGTGGATTTTGGCCTCTAGCTCAGCCGCCACATAGTGAAACCTACCAAACCTGTGCATTTTTTAAAACTAGATACCTAGGGGAATCCAAGATGGGGTGACTTGTCGGGCTCTCACCAGGTTCTGTTACCCAGAATCCTTTGCAAACCTCAAAATGTGTGTCTAAAAAATCATTTTTCCTCACATTTCGGTGACAGAAAGTTGTGAAATCTGAGAGGAGCCACAAATTACCTTCCACCCAGCGTTGCCCTATGTCTCCCGATAAAAATGGCACCTCACTTGTGTGGGTAGGTCTAGTGCCCGCGAAGGGAAATGCCCCAAAACACAAAGTGGACACATCACATTTTCTCAAAGAAAACAGAGGTGTTTCTTGCAAAGTGCCTACCTGTGGATTTTGGCCTCTAGCTCAGCCGCCACATAGGGAAACCTACCAAACCTGTGCATTTTTGAAAATTAGAGTCCAAGGGGAATCCAAGATGGGGTGACTTCTCGGGCTCTCCCCAGCTTCTGTTACCCAGAATCATTTGCAAACCTCAAAATGTGGCTAAAAAAATACTTTTTCCTCACATTTCGGTGACAGAAAGTTGTGGAATCTGAGAGGAGTCACAAATTACCATCCACCCAGCGTTCCCCCAAGCCTCCCGATAAAAATGCCACCTCACTTGTGTGGGTAGTCCTAGTGCCCGCCACAGAAAATGCCCCAAAACACAAACTGAACACATCACATTTTCTCAAAGAAAACAGAGTTTTTATTTGCAAAGTGCCTACCTGTGGATTTTGGCCTCTAGCTCAGCCGCAACCTAGGGAAACCTATCAAACCTGTGCATTTTTGTAAACTAGAGACCTAGGGGAATCCAAGACGGGGTGACTTGTCGGGCTCTCACCAGGTTTTGTTACCCAGAATCCTTTGCAAACCTCAAAATGTGCCTAAAAAAATACTTTTTCCTCTCATTTCGGTGACAGAAAGTTGTGGAATCTGAGAGGAGTCACAAATTACCATCCACCCAGCGTTGCCCTAAATCTCCCGATGAAAAATGGTACCTCACTTGTGTGTGTAGGCCTAGTGCCCGCACAGGAAATGCCCCAAAACACAAAGTGGACACATCACATTTTCTCAAAGAAAACAGAGGTGTTTTTTGCAAAGTGCCTACCTGTGGATTTTGGCCTCTAGCTCAGCCGCCACCTAGGTAAACCTACCAAACCTGTGCATTTTGGAAAACTAGAGACCTAGGGGAATCCAAGACGGGGTGACTTGTCGGGCTCTCACCAGCTTCTGTTACCACGAATCCTTTGCAAACCTCAAAATGTGGCTAAAAAAATACTTTTTCCTCACATTTCGGTGACAGAAAGTTGTGGAATCTGAGAGGAGCCACAAATTACCTTCCACCCAGCGTTGCCCTAAGTCTCCCGATAAAAATGGCACCTCACTTGTGTGGGTAGGCCTAGTGCCCGCGACAGGAAATGCCCCAAAACACAAAGTGGACACATCACATTTTCTCAAAGTCAAAGAAAACAGAGGTTTTTTGCAAAGTGCCTACCTGTGGATTTTGGCCTCTAGCTCAGCCGCCACATAGTGAAACCTACCAAACCTTTGCATTTTTGAAAACTAGAGACCTAGGGGAATCCAAGAAGGGGTGACTTGTCGGGCTCTCACCAGGTTCTGTTACCCAGAATCCTTTGCAAACCTCAAAATGTGGCTAAAAAAAACTTTTTCCTCACATTTCGGTGACAGAAAGTTGTGGAATCTGAGTGTAGCCACAAATTTTCTTCCACCCAGCATTCCCCCAAGTCTCCTGATAAAAATGGCACCTCACTTGTGTGGGTAGGCCTAGTGCCCGCGACAGGAAATGCCCCAAAACACAAAGTGGACACATCACATTTTCTCAAAGAAAACAGAGGTTTTTTGCAAAGTGCCTACCTGTGGATTTTGGCCTCTAGCTCAGCCGCCACATAGTGAAACCTTCCAAACCTTTGCATTTTTCAAAACTAGATACCTAGGGGAATCCAAGATGGGGTGACTTGTCGGGCTCTCACCAGGTTCTGTTACCCAGAATCCTTTGCAAACCTCAAAATGTGTCTAAAAAATACTTTTTCCTCACATTTCAGTGACAGAAAGTTGTGGAATCTGAGAGGAGCCACAAATTACCTTCCACCCAGCGTTTCCCTAAGTCTCCCAATAAAAATGGTACCTCACTTGTGTGGGTAGGTCTAGTGCCCGGGAAGGGAAATGCCCCAAAACAAAAAGTGGACACATCACATTTTCTCAAAGAAAACAGAGGTGTTTCTTGCAAAGTGCCTAACTGTGGATTTTGGCCTCTAGCTCAGCCGCCACATAGGGAAACCTACCAAACCTGTGCATTTTTGAAAATTAGAGTCCAAGGGGAATCCAAGATGGGGTGACTTGTCGGGCTCTCCCCAGCTTCTGTTACCCAGAATCATTTGCAAACCTCAAAATGTGGCTAAAAAAATACTTTTTCCTCACATTTCGGTGACAGAAAGTTGTGGAATCTGAGTGGAGACACAAATTTCCTTCCACCCAGCGTTCCCCCAAGTCTCCCGATAAAAATGCCACCTCACTTGTGTGGGTAGTCCTAGTGCCCGCCACAGAAAATGCCCCAAAACACAAAGTGAACACATCACATTTTCTCAAAGAAAACAGAGGTTTTATTTGCAAAGTGCCTACCTGTGGATTTTGGCCTCTAGCTCAGCCGCCACATAGTGAAACCTACCAAACCTGTGCATTTTTGAAAACTAGAGTCCTAGGGGAATTCAAGATGGGGTGACTTGTCGGGCTCTCCCCAGCTTCTGTTAAACAGAATCCTTTGCAAACCTCAAAATGTGGCTAAAAAAATACTTTTTCCTCACATTTCGGTGACAGAAAGTTGTGGAATCTGAGTGGATACACAAATTTCCTTCCACCCATCGTTCCCCCAAGTCTCCCGATAAAAATGGCACCTCACTTGTGTGGGTAGGCCTAGTGCCCGCGACAGAAAATGCCCCAAAACACAAAGTGACACATCACATTTTCTCAAAGAAAACAGAGGTTTTATTTGCAAAGTGCCTACCTGTGGATTTTGGCCTCTAGCTCAGCCGCCACCTAGGGAAACCTACCAAACCTGTGCATTTTGGAAAACTAGAGACCTAGGGGAATCCAAGGCGGGGTGACTTGTCGGGATCTCACCAGGTTCTGTTACCCAGAATCCTTTGCAAACCTCAAAATGTGGCTAAAAAAATACTTTTTCCTCACATTTCGGTGACAGAAAGTTGTGGAATCTGAGAGGAGTCACAAATTACCTTCCACCCAGCGTTGCCCTAAGTCTCCTGATAAAAATGGTACCTCACTTGTGTGGGTAGGCCTAGTGCCCGCAACAGGAAATGCCCTAAAACACAAAGTGGGCACATCACATTTTCGCAAAGAAAATAGAGTTTTTTTTTGCAAAGTGCCTACTTGTGGATTTTGGGCTCTAGCTCAGCCGCTACCTTGGGAAACCTACCAAACCTGTGCATTTTTGAAAACTAGAGACCTAGGGGAATCCAAGATGGGGTGACTTGTCAGGCTCTCACCAGGTTCTGTTACCCAGAATCCTTTGCCAACCTCAAAATGTGTCTAAAAAATACTTTTTCCTCACATTTCGGTGACAGAAAGTTCTGGAATCTGAGTGGAGACACAAATTCCCTTCCACCCAGCGTTCCCCCAAGTCTCCCAATAAAAATGGCACCTCACTTGTGTGGGTAGGCCTAGTGCTCGTGACATGAAATGCCCCAAAACACAAAGTGGACACATCACATTTTCTCAAAGAAAACAGAGGTTTTTTTTGCAAAGTGCCTACCTGTGGATTTTGGCCTCTAGCTCAGCCGCTACCTAGGGAAACCTACCAAACCTGTGCATTTTTGAAAACTAGAGACCTAGGGGAATCCAAGACGGGGTGAATTGTCGGGCTCTCACCAGGTTCTGTTACACAAAATCCTTTGCAAACCTCACAATGTGGCTAAAAATATACTTTTTCCTCACATTTCGGTGACAGAAAGTTGTGGAATATGAGAGGAGCCACAAATTAACTTCCACCCAGCGTTGCCCTAAGTCTCCCGATAAAAATGGTACCTCACTTGTGTGGGTAGGCCTAGTGCCTGCGACAGGAAATGCCCCAAAACACAAAGAGGACACATCACATTTTCTCAAAGAAAACAGAGATGTTTTTGCAAAGTGCCTACCTGTGGATTTTGGCCTCTAGCTCAGCCGCCACATAGGGAAACCTACCAAACCTGTACATTTTTGAAAACTAGAGTCCTAGGGGAATCCAAGATGGGGTGACTTGTCGGGCTCTCCCCAACTTCTGTTACCCAGAATCCTTTGCAAACCTCAAAATGTGGCTAAAAAATACTTTTTCCTCACATTTCGGTGACAGAAAGTTGTGGAATCTGAGAGGAGCCGCAAATTACCTACCACCCAGCGTTCCCCCAAGTCTCCCGATAGAAATGACGCCTCACTTGTGTGGGTAGGCCTAGTGCTCGTGACAGGAAATGCCCCAAAACACAAAGTGGACACATCACATTTTCTCAAAGAAAACAGAGGTTTTTTTTTGCAAAGTGCCTACCTTTGGATTTTGGCCTCTAGCTCAGCCGCTACCTAGGGAAACCTACCAAACCTGTGCTTTTTTGAAAACTAGAGACCTCGGGGAATCCAAGACGGGGTGAATTTTCGGGCTCTCACCAGGTTCTGTTACACAGAATCCTTTGCAAACCTCACAATGTGGCTAAAAATATACTTTTTCCTCACATTTCGGTGACAGAAAGTTGTGGAATATGAGAGGAGCCACAAATTACCTTCCAGCCAGCGTTGCCCTAAGTCTCCCAATAAAAATGGTACCTCACTTGTGTGGGTAGGCCTAGTGCCTGCGACAGGAAATGCCCCAAAACACAAAGTGGACATATAACATTTTCTCAAAGAAAACAGAGATGTTTTTGCAAAGTGCCTACCTGTGGATTTTGGCCTCTAGCTCAGCCGCCACCTAGGGAAACCTACCAAACCTGTGCATTTTTGAAAACTAGAGACCTAGGGGAATCCAAGATGGGGTGACTTGTCGGGCTCTCCCCAGCTTCTGTTACCCAGAATCCTTTGCAAACCTCAAAATGTGGCTAAAAAAATACTTTTTCCTCACATTTCGGTGACAGAAAGTTGTGGAATCTGAGAGGAGCCACAAATTACCTTCCACCCAACGTTGCACTAAGTCTCCTGATAAAAATGGTATCTCACTTGTGTGGGTAGGCCTAGTGCCCGCAACAGGAAATGCCCTAAAACACAAAGTGGGCACATCACATTTTCTCAAAGAAAAGAGAGGTTTTTTTTGCAAAGTGCCTAGCTGTGGATTTTGGGCTCTAGCTCAGCCGCTAACTTGGGAAACCTACCAAACCTGGGCATTTTTTAAAACTAGAGACCTAGTGGAATCCAAGATGGGGTGACTTGTCAGGCTCTCACCAGGTTCTGTTACCCAGAATCCTTTGCAAACCTCAAAATGTGTCTAAAAAATACTTTTTCCTCATATTTCGGTGACAGAAAGTTCTGGAATCTGAGTGGAGACACAAATTTCCTTCCACCCAGTGTTCCCCCAAGTCTCCCGATAAAAATGGCGCCTCACTTGTGTGGGTAGGCCTAGTGCTCGTGACAGGAAATGCCCCAAAACACAAAGTGGACACATCACATTTTCTCAAAGAAAACAGAGATTTTTTTTGCAAAGTGCCTACCTTTGGATTTTGGCCTCTAGCTCAGCCGCTACCTAGGGAAACCTACCAAACCTCTGCATTTTTGAAAACTAGAGACCTAGGGGAATCCAAGACGGGGTGAATTGTCGGGCTCTCACCAGGTTCTGTTACCCAGAATCCTTTGCAAACCTCAAAATGTGTCTAAAAAATCATTTTTCCTCACATTTCGGTGACAGAAAGTTGTGGAATCTGAGAGGAGCCACAAATTACCTTCCACCCAGCGTTGCCCTAAGTCTCCTGATAAAAATGGTACCTCACTTGTGTGGGTAGGCCTAGTGCCTGCGACAGGAAATGCCCCAAAACACAAAGTGGACATATAACATTTTCTCAAAGAAAACAGAGATGTTTTTGCAAAGTGCCTACCTGTGGATTTTGGCCTCTAGCTCAGCCGCCACATAGGGAAACCTACCAAACCTGTGCATTTTTGAAAATTAGAGTCCAAGGGGAATCCAAGATGGGGTGACTTGTCTTGCTCTCCCCAGCTTCTGTTACCCAGAATCCTTTGCAAACCTCAAAATGTGGCTAAAAAAATACTTTTTCCTCACATTTCGGTGACAGAAAGTTGTGGAATCTGAGTGGAGACACAAATTTCCTTCCACCCAGCGTTCCCCCAAGTCTCCCGATAAAAATGGCACCTCACTTGTGTGGGTAGGCCTAGTGCCCGCCACAGAAAATGCCCCAAAACACAAAGTGAACACATCACATTTTCTCAAAGAAAACAGAGGTTTTATTTGCAAAGTGCCTACCTGTGGATTTTGGCCTCTAGCTCAGCCGCAACCTAGGGAAACCTATCAAACCTGTGCATTTTTTAAAACTAGAGACCTAGGGGAATCCAAGACGGGGTGACTTGTCGGGCTCTCACCAGGTTTTGTTACCCAGAATCCTTTGCAAACCTCAAAATGTGCCTAAAAAAATACTTTTTCCTCACATTTCGGTGACAGAAAGTTGTGGAATCTGAGAGGAGTCACAAATGACCATCCACCCAGCGTTGCCCTAAATCTCCCGATGAAAAATGGTACCTCACTTGTGTGGGTAGGCCTAGTGCCCGCAACATGAAATGCCCCAAAACACAAAGTGGACACATCACATTTTCTCAAAGAAAACAGAGGTGTTTTTTGCAAAGTGCCTACCTGTGGATTTTGGCCTCTAGCTCAGCCGCCACCTAGGTAAACCTTTCGAAACCTGTGCATTTTGGAAAACTAGAGACCTAGGGAATCCAAGACGGGGAGACTTGTCGGGCTCTCACCAGGTTCTGTTACCACGAATTCTTTGCAAACCTCAAAATGTGGCTAAAAAAATACTTTTTCCTCACATTTCGGTGACAGAAAGTTGTGGAATCTGAGAGGAGCCACAAATTACCTTACACCCAGCGTTGCCCTAATTCTCCCGATAAAAATGGCATCTCACTTGTGTGGGTAGTCCTAGTGCCCGCCACAGAAAATGCCCCAAAACACAAAGTGAACACATCACATTTTCTCAAAGAAAACAGAGGTTTTATTTGCAAAGTGCCTACCTGTGGATTTTGGCCTCTAGCTCAGCCGCAACCTAGGGAAACCTATCAAACCTGTGCATTTTTGTAAACTAGAGACCTAGGGGAATCCAAGACGAGGTGACTTGTCGGGCTCTCACCAGGTTTTGTTACCCAGAATCCTTTGCAAACCTCAAAATGTGCCTAAAAAAATACTTTTTCCTCACATTTCGGTGACAGAAAGTTGTGGAATCTGAGAGGAGCCACAACTTACCTTCCACCCAGCGTTGCCCTAAGTCTCCCGATAAAAATGGCACCTCACTTGTGTGGGTATGCCTAGTGCCCGCGGCAGGAAATGCCCCAAAACACAAAGTGGACACATCACATTTTCTCAAAGAAAACAGAGTTTTTTTGCAAAGTGCCTACCTGTGGATTTTGGCCTCTAGCTCAGCCGCCACATAGGGAAACCTACCAAACCTGTGCATTTTTGAAAACTAGAGTCCTAGGGGAATTCAAGATGGGGTGACTTGTCGGGCTCTCCCCATCTTCTGTTTCCCAGAATCCTTTGCAAACCTCAAAATGTGGCTAAAAAAATACTTTTTCCTCACATTTCGGTGACAGAAAGTTGTGGAATCTGAGTGGATACACAAATTTCCTTCCACCCAGCGTTCCCCCAAGTCTCCCGATAAAAATGGCACCTCACTTGTGTGGGTAGGCCTAGTGCCCGCGACAGAAAATGCCCCAAAACTCAAAGTGACACATCACATTTTCTCAAAGAAAACAGAGGTTTTATTTGCAAAGTGCCTACCAGTGGATTTTGGCCTCTAGCTCAGCCGCCACCTAGGGAAACCTACCAAACCTGTGCATTTTTGAAAACTAGAGACCTAGGGGAATCCAAGACGGGGTGACTTGTAGGGCTCTCACCAGGTTCTGTTACCCAGAATCCTTTGCAAACCTCAAACTGTGCCTAAAAAAATACTTTTTCCTCACATTTCGGTGACAGAAAGTTGTGGAATCTGAGAGGAGCCACAAATGACAATCCACCCAGCGTTGCCCTAAATCTCCCGATGAAAAATGGTACCTCACTTGTGTGGGTAGGCCTAGTGCCCGCAACAGGAAATGCCCCAAAACACAAAGTGGACACATCACATTTTCTCAAAGAAAACAGAGGTGTTTTTTGCAAAGTGCCTACCTGTGGATTTTGGCCTCTAGCTCAGCCACCACCTAGGGAAACCTACCAACCCTGTGCATTTTGGAAAACTAGAGACCTAGGGGAATCCAAGGCGGGGTGACTTGTCAGGCTCTCACCAGGTTCTGTTACCCAGAATCCTTTGCAAACCTCAAAATGTGGCTAAAAAAATACTTTTTCCTCACATTTCGGTGACAGAAAGCTGTGGAATCTGAGAGGAGTCACAAATTACCTTCCACCCAGCGTTGCCCTAAGTCTCCTGATAAAAATGGTACCTCACTTGTGTGGGTAGGCCTAGGGCCCGCAACAGGAAATGCCCTAAAACACAAAGTGGGCACATCACATTTTCGCAAAGAAAATAGATTTTTTTTTTGCAAAGTGCCTACCTGTGGATTTTGGGCTCTAGCTCAGCCGCTACCTAGGGAAACCTACCAAACCTGTGCATTTTTTAAAACTAGAGACCTAGGGGAATCCAAGACGGGGTGAATTGTCGGGCTCTCACCAGGTTCTGTTACACAGAATCCTTTGCAAACCTCACAATGTGGCTAAAAATGTACTTTTTCCTCACATTTCGGTGACAGAAAGTTGTGGAATATGAGAGGAGCCACAAATTACCTTCCACCCAGCGTTGCCCTAAGTCTCCCGATAAAAATGGTACCTCACTTGTGTGGGTAGGCCTAGTGCCTGCGACAGGAAATGCCCCAAAACACAAAGTGGACACATCACATTTTCTCAAAGAAAACAGAGATGTTTTTGCAAAGTGCCTACCTGTGGATTTTGGCCTCTAGCTCAGCCGCCACATAGGGAAACCTACCAAACCTGTGCATTTTTGTAAACTAGAGACCTAGGGGAATCCAAGACGGAGTGACTTGTAGGGCTCTCACCATGTTCTGTTACCCAGAATCCTTTGCAAACCTCAAACTGTGCCTAAAAAAATACTTTTTCCTCACATTTCGGTTACAGAAAGTTGTGGAATCTGAGAGGAGCCACAAATGACCATCCACCCAGCGTTGCCCTAAATCTCCCGATGAAAAATGGTACCTCACTTGTGTGGGTAGGCCTAGTGCCCGCAACAGGAAATGCCCCAAAACACAAAGTGGACACATCACATTTTCTCAAAGAAAACAGAGGTTTTTTTTGCAAAGTGCCTACCTGTGGATTTTGGCCTCTAGCTCAGCCGCTACCTAGGGAAACCTACCAAACCTGTGCATTTTTGAAAACTAGAGACCTAGGGGAATCCAAGACGGGGTGAATTGTCGGGCTCTCACCAGGTTCTGTTACCCAGACTCCTTTGCAAACCTCAAAATGTGGCTAAAAAAATACTTTTTCCTCACATTTCGGTGACAGAAAGCTGTGGAATCTGAGAGGAGTCACAAATTACCTTCCACCCAGCGTTGCCCTAAGTCTCCTGATAAAAATAGTACCTCACTTGTGTGGGTAGGCCTAGTGCCCGCAACAGGAAATGCCCTAAAACACAAAGTGGGCACATCACATTTTTGCAAAGAAAATAGATTTTTTTTTTGCAAAGTGCCTACCTGTGGATTTTGGGCTCTAGCTCAGCCGCTACCTTGGGAAACCTACCAAACCTGTGCATTTTTGAAAACTAGATACCTAGGGGAATCCAAGATGGGGTGACTTGTCAGGCTCTCACCAGGTTCTGTTACCCAGAATCCTTTGCAAACCTCAAAATGTGTCTAAAAAATACTTTTTCCTCACATTTCGGTGACAGAAAGTTCTGGAATCTGAGTGGAGACACAAATTTCCTTCCACCCAGCGTTCCCCCAAGTCTCCCGATAAAAATGGCACCTCACTTGTGTGGGTAGGCCTAGTGCTCGTGACATGAAATGCCCCAAAACACAAAGTGGACACATCACATTTTCTCAAAGAAAACAGAGGTTTTTTTTGCAAAGTGCCTACCTGTGGATTTTGGCCTCTAGCTCAGCCGCTACCTAGGGAAACCTACCAAACCTGTGCATTTTTGAAAACTAGAGACCTAGGGGAATCCAAGACGGGGTGAATTGTCGGGCTCTCACCAGGTTCTGTTACACAGAATCCTTTGCAAACCTCACAATCTGGCTAAAAATGTACTTTTTCCTCACATTTCGGTGACAGAAAGTTGTGGAATATGAGAGAAGCCAAAAATTACCTTCCACCCAGCGTTGCCCTAAGTCTCCCGATAAAAATGGTACCTCACTTGTGTGGGTAGGCCTAGTGCCTGCGACAGGAAATGCCCCAAAACACAAAGTGGACACATCACATTTTCTCAAAGAAAACAGAGATGTTTTTGCAAAGTGCCTGCCTGTGGATTTTGGCCTCTAGCTCAGCCGCCACATAGGGAAACCTACCAAACCTGTGCATTTTTGTAAACTAGAGACCTAGGGGAATCCAAGACGGGGTGACTTGTAGGGCTCTCACCAGGTTCTGTTACCCAGAATCCTTTGCAAACCTCAAACTGTGCCTAAAAAAATACTTTTTCCTCACATTTCGGTGACAGAAAGTTGTGGAATCTGAGAGGAGCCACAAATGACCATCCACCCAGCGTTGCCCTAAATCTCCCGATGAAAAATGGTACCTCACTTGTGTGGGTAGGCCTAGTGCCCGCAACAGGAAATGCCCCAAAACACAAAGTGGACACATCACATTTTCTCAAAGAAAACAGAGGTGTTTTTTGCAAAGTGCCTACCTGTGGATTTTGGCCTCTAGCTCAGCCGCCACCTAGGGAAACCTACCAACCCTGTGCATTTTGGAAAACTAGAGACCTAGGGGAATCCAAGGCGGGGTGACTTGTCGGGATCTCACCAGGTTCTGTTACCCAGAATCCTTTGCAAACCTCAAAATGTGGCTAAAAAAATACTTTTTCCTCACATTTCGGTGACAGAAAGTTGTGGAATCTGAGAGGAGTCACAAATTACCTTCCAACCAGCGTTGCCCTAAGTCTCCTGATAAAAATGGTACCTCACTTGTGTGGGTAGGTCTAGTGCCCGCAACAGGAAATGCCCCAAAACACAAAGTGGGCACATCACATTTTCTCAAAGAAAACAGAGGTGTTTTTTGCAAAGTGCCTACCTGTGGATTTTGGGCTCTAGCTCAGCCGCCACCAAGAGAAACCTACCAAACCTGTGCATTTTTTAAAACTAGCGACCTAGGGGAATCCAAGATGGGGTGACTTGTCGGGCTCTCACCAGGTTCTGTTGCCCAGAATCCTTTGCAAACCTCAAAATGTGTCTAAAAAATACTTTTTCCTCACATTTCGGTGACAGAAAGTTCTGGAATCTGACTGGAGACACAAATTCCCTTCCACCCAGCGTTCCCCCAAGTCTCCCGCTGAAAATGGCACCTCACTTGTGTGGGTAGGCCTAGTGCTCGTGACAGGAAATGCCCCAAAACAGAAAGTGGGCACATCACATTTTCGCAAAGAAAATAGATTTTTTTTTTGCAAAGTGCCTACCTGTGGATTTTGGGCTCTAGCTCAGCCGCTACCTTGGGAAACCTACCAAACCTGTGCATTTTTTTAAACTAGAGACCTAGGGGAATCCAAGATGGGGTGACTTGTCAGGCTCTCACCAGGTTCTGTTACCCAGAATCCTTTGCAAACCTCAAAATGTGTCTAAAAAATACTTTTTCCTCACATTTCGGTGACAGAAAGTTCTGGAATCTGAGTGGAGACACAAATTCCCTTCCACCCAGCGTTCCCCCAAGTCTCCCGATAAAAATGGCACCTCACTTGTGTGGGTAGGCCTAGTGCTCGTGACATGAAATGCCCCAAAACACAAAGTGGACACATCACATTTTCTCAAAGAAAACAGAGGTTTTTTTTGCAAAGTGCCTACCTGTGGATTTTGGCCTCTAGCTCAGCCGCTACCTAGGGAAACCTACCAAACCTGTGCATTTTTGAAAACTAGAGACCTAGGGGAATCCAAGACGGGGTGAATTGTCGGGCTCTCACCAGGTTCTGTTACACAGAATCCTTTGCAAACCTCACAATGTGGCTAAAAATGTACTTTTTCCTCACATTTCGGTGACAGAAAGTTGTGGAATATGAGAGGAGCCACAAATTACCTTCCACTCAGCGTTGCCCTAAGTCTCCTGATAAAAATGGTACCTCACTTGTGTGGGTAGGCCTAGTGCCTGCGACAGGAAATGCCCCAAAACACAAAGTGGACACATCACATTTTCTCAAAGAAAACAGAGATGTTTTTGCAAAGTGCTTACCTGTGGATTTTGGCCTCTAGCTCAGCCGCCACATAGGGAAACCTACCAAACCTGTGCATTTTTGAAAACTAGAGTCCTAGGGGAATCCAAGATGGGGTGACTTGTCGGGCTCTCCCCAGCTTCTGTTACCCAGAATCCTTTGCAAACCTCAAAATGTGGCTAAAAAAATACTTTTTCCTCACATTTCGGTGACAGAAAGTTGTGGAATCTGAGAGGAGCCACAAATTACCTTCCACCCAGCGTTGCCCTAAGTCTCCTGATAAAAATGGTACCTCACTTGTGTGGGTAGGCCTTGTGCCCGCAACAGGAAATGCCCTAAAACACAAAGTGGGCACATCACATTTTCTCAAAGAAAAGAGAGGTTTTTTTTGCAAAGTGCCTGCCTGTGGATTTTGGGCTCTAGCTCAGCCGCTAACTTGGGAAACCTACCAAACCTGTGCATTTTTTAAAACTAGAGACCTAGGGGAATCCAAGATGGGGTGACTTGTCAGGCTCTCACCAGGTTCTGTTACCCAGAATCCTTTGCAAACCTCAAAATGTGTCTAAAAAATTCTTTTTCCTCACATTTCGGTGACAGAAAGTTCTGGAATCTGAGTGGAGACACAAATTCCTTTCCTCCCAGCGTTCCCCCAAGTCTCCCGATAAAAATGGCGCCTCACTTGTGTGGGTAGGCCTAGTGCTCGTGACAGGAAATGCCCCAAAACACAAAGTGGACACATCACATTTTCTCAAAGAAAACAGAGGTTTTTTTTTGCAAAGTGCCTACCTTTGGATTTTGGCCTCTAGCTCAGCCGCTACCTAGGGAAACCTACCAAACCTGTGCATTTTTGAAAACTAGAGACCTAGGGGAATCCAAGACGGGGTGAATTGTCGGGCTCTCACCAGGTTTTGTTACCCAGAATCCTTTGCAAACCTCAAAATGTGTCTAAAAAATCATTTTTCCTCATATTTCGGTGACAGAAAGTTGTGGAATCTGAGAGGAGCCACAAATTACCTTCCACCCAGCGTTGCCCTAAGTCTCCTGATAAAAATGGTACCTCACTTGTGTGGGTAGGCCTAGTGCCTGCGACAGGAAATGCCCCAAAACACAAAGTGGACATATAACATTTTCTCAAAGAAAACAGAGATGTTTTTGCAAAGTGCCTACCTGTGGATTTTGGCCTTTAGCTCAGCCGCCACATAGGGAAACCTACCAAACCTGTGCATTTTTGAAAACTAGAGTGCAAGGGGAATCCAAGATGGGGTGACTTGTCTTGCTCTCCCCAGCTTCTGTTACCCAGAATCCTTTGCAAACCTCAAAATGTGGCTAAAAAAATACTTTTTCCTCACATTTCGGTGACAGAAAGTTGTGGAATCTGAGTGGAGACACAAATTTCCTTCCACCCAGCGTTCCCCCAAGTCTCCCGATAAAAATGGCACCTCACTTGTGTGGGTAGGCCTAGTGCCCGCCACAGAAAATGCCCCAAAACACAAAGTGAACACATCACATTTTCTCAATGAAAACAGAGGTTTTATTTGCAAAGTGCCTACCTGTGGATTTTGGCCTCTAGCTCAGCCGCAACCTAGGGAAACCTATCAAACCTGTGCATTTTTTAAAACTAGAGACCTAGGGGAATCCAAGACGGGGTGACTTGTCGGGCTCTCACCAGGTTTTGTTACCCAGAATCCTTTGCAAACCTCAAAATGTGCCTAAAAAAATACTTTTTCCTCACATTTCGGTGACAGAAAGTTGTGGAATCTGAGAGGAGTCACAAATGACCATCCACCCAGCGTTGCCCTAAATCTCCCGATGAAAAATGGTACCTCACTTGTGTGGGTAGGCCTAGTGCCCGCAACAGGAAATGCCCCAAAACACAAAGTGGACACATCACACTTTCTCAAAGAAAACAGAGGTGTTTTTTGCAAAGTGCCTACCTGTGGATTTTGGCCTCTAGCTCAGCCGCCACCTAGGTAAACCTTTCGAAACCTGTGCATTTTGGAAAACTAGAGACCTAGGGAATCCAAGACGGGGAGACTTGTCGGGCTCTCACCAGGTTCTGTTACCACGAATCCTTTGCAAACCTCAAAATGTGGCTAAAAAAATACTTTTTCCTCACATTTCGGTGACAGAAAGTTGTGGAATCTGAGAGGAGCCACAAATTACCTTACACCCAGCGTTGCCCTAATTCTCCCGATAAAAATGGCATCTCACTTGTGTGGGTAGGCCTAGTGCCCGCGACAGGAAATGCCCCAAAACACAAAGTGGACACATCACATTTTCTCAAAGAAAACAGAGGTTTTTTGCAAAGTGCCTACCTGTGGATTTTCGCCTCTAGCTCAGCCGCCACATAGTGAAACCTACCAAACCTGTGCATTTTTTAAAACTAGATACCTAGGGGAATCCAAGATGGGGTGACTTGTCGGGCTCTCACCAGGTTCTGTTACCCAGAATCCTTTGCAAACCTCAAAATGTGTCTAAAAAATACTTTTTCCTCACATTTCGGTGACAGAAAGTTGTGGAATCTGAGAGGAGCCACAAATTACCTTCCACCTAGCGTTGCCCTAAGTCTCCCAATAAAAATGGTACCTCACTTGTGTGGGTAGGTCTAGTGCCCGCGAAGGGAAATGCCCCAAAACACAAAGTGGACACATCACATTTTCTCAAAGAAAACAGAGGTGTTTCTTGCAAAGTGCCTACCTGTGGATTTTGGCCTCTAGCTCAGCCGCCACATAGGGAAACCTACCAAACCTGTGCATTTTTGAAAACTAGAGTCCTAGGGGAATTCAAGATGGAGTGACTTGTCGGGCTCTCCCCAGCTTCTGTTACCCAGAATCCTTTGCAAACCTCAAAATGTGGCTAAAAAATACTTTTTCCTCACATTTCGGTGACAGAAAGTTGTGGAATCTGAGTGGAGACACAAATTTCCTTCCACCCAGAGTTCCCTCAAGTCTCCCGATAAAAATGGCACCTCACTTGTGTGGGTAGGCCTAGTGCCCGCAACAGAAAATGCCCTAAAACACAAAGTGGGCACATCACATTTTCTCAAAGAAAAGAGAGTTTTTTTTTGCAAAGTGCCTACCTGTGGATTTTGGCCTCTAGCTCAGCCGCCACATAGTGAAACCAACCAAACCTGTGCATTTTTTAAAACTAGATACCTAGGGGAATCCAAGATGGGGTGACTTGTCGGGCTCTCACCAGGTTCTGTTACCCAGAATCCTTTGCAAACCTCAAAATGTGTCTAAAAAATACTTTTTCCTCACATTTCGGTGACAGAAAGTTGTGGAATCTGAGAGGAGCCACAAATTACCTTCCACCCAGCGTTGCCCTAAGTCTCCTGATAAAAATGGTACCTCACTTGTGTGGGTAGGTCTAGTGCCCGCGAACGGAAATGCCCCAAAACACAAAGTGGACACATCACATTTTCTCAAAGAAAACAGAGGTGTTTCTTGCAAAGTGCCTACCTGTGGATTTTGGCCTCTAGCTCAGCCACCACATAGGGAAACCTACCAAACCTGTGCATTTTTGAAAACTAGAGTCCTAGGGGAATTCAAGATGGGGTGACTTGTCGGGCTCTCCCCAGCTTCTGTTACCCAGAATCCTTTGCAAACCTCAAAATGTGGCTAAAAAAATATTTTTTCCTCACATTTCGGTGACAGAAAGTTGTGGAATCTGAGTGGAGACACAAATTTCCTTCCACTCAGAGTTCCCCCAAGTCTCCCGATAAAAATGGCACCTCACTTGTGTGGGTAAGCCTAGTGCCCGCGACAGAAAATGCCCCAAAACACAAAGTGACACATCACATTTTCTCAAAGAAAACAGAGGTTTTATTTGCAAAGTGCCCACCTGTGGATTTTGGCCTCTAGCTCAGCCGCCACCTAGGGAAACCTACCAAACCTGTGCATTTTTTGAAACTAGAGACCTAGGGGAATCCAAGACGGGGTGACTTGTAGGGCTCTCACCAGGTTCTGTTACCCAGAATCCTTTGCAAACCTCAAAATGTGCCTAAAAAAATACTTTTTCCTAACATTTCGGTGACAGAAAGTTGTGGAATCTGAGAGGAGCCACAAATGACCATCCACCCAGCGTTGCCCTAAATCTCCCGATGAAAAATGGTACCTCACTTGTGTGGGTAGGCCTAGTGCCCGCAACAGGAAATGCCCCAAAACACAAAGTGGACACATCACATTTTCTCAAAGAAAACAGAGGTGTTTTTTGCAAAGTGCCTACCTGTGGATTTTGGCCTCTAGCTCAGCCGCCACCTAGGGAAACCTACCAACCCTGTGCATTTTGGAAAACTAGAGATCTAGGGGAATCCAAGGCGGGGTGACTTGTCGGGATCTCACCAGGTTCTGTTACCCAGAATCCTTTGCAAACCTCAAAATTTGGCTAAAAAAATACTTTTTCCTCACATTTCGGTGACAGAAAGTTGTGGAATATGAGAGGAGCCACAAATTACCTTCCAGCCAGCGTTGCCCTAAGTCTCCCAATAAAAATGGTTCCTCACTTGTGTGGGTAGGCCTAGTGCCTGCGACAGGAAATGCCACAAAACACAAAGTGGACACATAACATTTTCTCAAAGAAAACAGAGATGTTTTGGCAAAGTGCCTACCTGTGGATTTTGGCCTCTAGCTCAGCCGCCACCTAGGGAAACCTACCACACCTGTGCATTTTTGAAAACTAGAGACCTAGGGGAATCAAAGATGTGGTGACTTGTCGGGCTCTCACCAGGTTCTGTTACCCAGAATCCTTTCCAAACCTCAAAATGTGGCTAAAAAAACCTTTTTCCTTACATTTCGGTGACAGAAAGTTGTGGAATCTGAGTGTAGCCACAAATTTCCTTCCACCCAGCGTTCCCCCAAGTCTCCTGATAAAAATGGCACCTCACTTGTGTGGGTAGTCCTAGTGCCCGCAACAGGAAATGCCTCAAAACACAAAGTGGACACATCACATTTTCTCAAAGAAAACAGAGTTTTTTTGCAAAGTGCCTACCTGTGGATTTTGGCCTCTAGCTCAGCCGCCACATAGTGAAACCTACCAAACCTGTGCATTTTTAAAAACTAGATACCTAAGGGAATCCAAGATGGGGTGACTTGTCGGGCTCTCACCAGGTTCTGTTACCCAGAATCCTTTGCAAACTTCAAAATGTGGCTAAAAAAATACTTTTTCCTCACATTTCGGTGACAGAAAGTTGTGGAATCTGAGTGGAGACACAAATTTCCTTCCACCCAGCGTTCCCCCAAGTCTCCCGATAAAAATGGCACCTCACTTGTGTGGGTAGGCCTAGTGCCCGCCACAGAAAATGCCCCAAAACACAAAGTGAACACATCACATTTTCTCAATGAAAACAGAGGTTTTATTTGCAAAGTGCCTACCTGTGGATTTTGGCCTCTAGCTCAGCCGCCACATAGTGAAACCTACCAAACCTGTGCATTTTTTAAAACTAGATACCTAGGGGAATCCAAGATGGGGTGACTTGTCGGGCTCTCACCAGGTTCTGTTACCCAGAATCCTTTGCAAACCTCAAAATGTGTCTAAAAAATACTTTTTCCTCACATTTCGGTGACAGAAAGTTGTGGAATCTGAGAGGAGCCACAAATTACCTTCCACCCAGCGTTGCCCTAAGTCTCCTGATAAAAATGGTACCTCACTTGTGTGGGTAGGTCTAGTGCCCGCGAACGGAAATGCCCCAAAACACAAAGTGGACACATCACATTTTCTCAAAGAAAACAGAGGTGTTTCTTGCAAAGTGCCTACCTGTGGATTTTGGCCTCTAGCTCAGCCACCACATAGGGAAACCTACCAAACCTGTGCATTTTTGAAAACTAGAGTCCTAGGGGAATTCAAGATGGGGTGACTTGTCGGGCTCTCCCCAGCTTCTGTTACCCAGAATCCTTTGCAAACCTCAAAATGTGGCTAAAAAAATATTTTTTCCTCACATTTCGGTGACAGAAAGTTGTGGAATCTGAGTGGAGACACAAATTTCCTTCCACTCAGAGTTCCCCCAAGTCTCCCGATAAAAATGGCACCTCACTTGTGTGGGTAGGCCTAGTGCCCGCGACAGAAAATGCCCCAAAACACAAAGTGACACATCACATTTTCTCAAAGAAAACAGAGGTTTTATTTGCAAAGTGCCTACCTGTGGATTTTGGCCTCTAGCTCAGCCGCCACCTAGGGAAACCTACCAAACCTGTGCATTTTTTGAAACTAGAGACCTAGGGGAATCCAAGACGGGGTGACTTGTAGGGCTCTCACCAGGTTCTGTTACCCAGAATCCTTTGCAAACCTCAAAATGTTCCTTAAAAAAATACTTTTTCCTAACATTTCGGTGACAGAAAGTTGTGGAATCTGAGAGGAGCCACAAATGACCATCCACCCAGCGTTGCCCTAAATCTCCCGATGAAAAATGGTACCTCACTTGTGTGGGTAGGCCTAGTGCCCGCAACAGGAAATGCCCCAAAACACAAAGTGGACACATCACATTTTCTCAAAGAAAACAGAGGTGTTTTTTGCAAAGTGCCTACCTGTGGATTTTGGCCTCTAGCTCAGCCGCCACCTAGGGAAACCTACCAACCCTGTGCATTTTGGAAAACTAGAGACCTAGTGGAATCCAAGGCGGGGTGACTTGTCGGGCTCTCACCAGGTTCTGTTACACAGAATCCTTTGCAAACCTCACAATGTGGCTAAAAATATACTTTTTCCATACATTTCGGTGACAGAAAGTTGTGGAATATGAGAGGAGCCACACATTACCTAACACCCAGCGTTGCCCTAAGTCTCCTGATAAAAATGGTACCTCACTTGTGTGGGTAGGCCTAGTGCCCGCAACAGGACATGCCCTAAAACACAAAGTGGGCACATCACATTTTCTCAAAGAAAAGAGAGTTTTTTTTTGCAAAGTGCCTACCTGTGGATTTTGGGCTCTAGCTCAGCCGCTAACTTGGGAAACCTACCAAACCTGTGCAATTTTGAAAACTAGAGACCTAGGGGAATCCAAGATGGGGTGACTTGTCAGGCTCTCACCAGGTTCTGTTACCCAGAATCCTTTGCAAGCCTCAAAATGTGTCTAAAAAATACTTTGTCCTCACATTTCGGTGACAGAAAGTTCTGGAATCTGAGTGGAGACACAAATTCCCTTCCACCCAGCGTTCCCCCAAGTCTCCCGATAAAAATGGCACCTCACTTGTGTGGGTAGGCCTAGTGCTCGTGACAGGAAATGCCCCAAAACACAAAGTGGACACATCACATATTCTCAAAGAAAACAGAGGTTTTTTTTGCAAAGTGCCTACCTGTGGATTTTGGCCTCTAGCTCAGCCGCTACCTAGGGAAACCTACCAAACATGTGCATTTTTGAAAACTAGAGATCTAGGGGAATCCAAGACGGGGTGAATTGTCGGGCTCTCACCAGGTTCTGTTACACAGAATCCTTTGCATACCTCACAATGTGGCTAAAAATATACTTTTTCCTCACATTTCGGTGACAGAAAGTTGTGGAATATGAGAGGAGCCACAAATTACCTTCCAGCCAGCGTTGCCCTAAGTCTCCCAATAAAAATGGTTCCTCACTTGTGTGGGTAGGCCTAGTGCCTGCGACAGGAAATGCCCCAAAACACAAAGTGGACACATAACATTTTCTCAAAGAAAACAGAGATGTTTTGGCAAAGTGCCTACCTGTGGATTTTGGCCTCTAGCTCAGCCGCCACCTAGGGAAACCTACCACACCTGTGCATTTTTGAAAACTAGAGACCTAGGGGAATCCAAGATGTGGTGACTTGTCGGGCTCTCACCAGGTTCTGTTACCCAGAATCCTTTCCAAACCTCAAAATGTGGCTAAAAAAACCTTTTTCCTTACATTTCGGTGACAGAAAGTTGTGGAATCTGAGTGTAGCCACAAATTTCCTTCCACCCAGCGTTCCCCCAAGTCTCCTGATAAAAATGGCACCTCACTTGTGTGGGTAGTCCTAGTGCCCGCAACAGGAAATGCCTCAAAACACAAAGTGGACACATCACATTTTCTCAAAGAAAACAGAGTTTTTTTGCAAAGTGCCTACCTGTGGATTTTGGCCTCTAGCTCAGCCGCCACATAGTGAAACCTACCAAACCTGTGCATTTTTAAAAACTAGATACCTAGGGGAATCCAAGATGGGGTGACTTGTCGGGCTCTCACCAGGTTCTGTTACCCAGAATCCTTTGCAAACCTCAAAATGTGGCTAAAAAAATACTTTTTCCTCACATTTCGGTGACAGAAAGTTGTGGAATCTGAGTGGAGATACAAATTTCCTTCCACCCAGCGTTCCCCCAAGTCTCCCGATAAAAATGGCACCTCACTTGTGTGGGTAGGCCTACTGCCCGCCACAGAAAATGCCCCAAAACACAAAGTGAACACATCACATTTTCGCAAAGAAAACAGAGGTTTTATTTGCAAAGTGCCTACCTGTGGATTTTGGCTTCTAGCTCAGCCGCCACCTAGGGAAACCTACCAAACCTGTGCATTTTTGAAAACTAGAGACCTAGGGGAATCCAAGACGGGGTGACTTGTCGGGCTCTCACCAGGTTTTGTTACCCAGAATCCTTTGAAACCTCAAAATGTGCCTAAAAAAATACTTTTGCCTCACATTTCGGTGACAGAAAGTTGTGGAATCTGAGAGGAGTCACAAATGACCATCCACCCAGCGTTGCCCTAAATCTCCCGATGAAAAATGGTACCTCAATTGTGTGGGTAGGCCTAGTGCCCGCAACAGGAAATGCCCCAAAACACAAAGTGGACACATCACATTTTCTCAAAGAAAACAGAGGTTTTTTGCAAAGGGCCTACCTGTGGATTTTGGCCTCTAGCTCAGCCGCCACATAGTGAAACCTAACAAACCTGTGCATTTTTTAAAACTAGATACCTAGGGGAATCCAAGATGGGGTGACTTGTCAGGCTCTCACCAGGTTCTGTTACCCAGAATCCTTTGCAAACCTCAAAATGTGTCTAAAAAATACTTTTTCCTCACATTTCGGTGACACAAAGTTGTGGAATCTGAGAGGAGCCACAAATTACCTTCCATCCAGCGTTGCCCTAAGTCTCCTGATAAAAATGGTACCTCACTTGTGTGGGTAGGCCTAGTGCCCGCGACAGGAAATGCCCCAAAACACAAAGTGGACACATCACATTTTCTCAAAGAAAACAGAGGTTTCTTGCAAAGTGCCTACATGTGGATTTTGGCCTCTAGATCAGCCGCCACATAGGGAAACCTACCAAACCTGTGCATTTTAGAAAACTAGAGTCCTAGGGGAATCCAAGATGGGGTGACTTGTCGGGCTCTCCCCAGCTTCTGTTACCCAGAATCCTTTGCAAACCTCAAAATGTGGCTAAAAAAATACTTTTTCCTCACATTTCGGTGACAGAAAGTTGTGGAATCTGAGTGGAGACACAAATTTCCTTCCACCCAGCGTTCCCCCCAAGTCTCCCGATAAAAATGGCACCTCACTTGTGTGGGTAGGCCTAGTGCCTGCCACAGAAAATGCCCCAAAACACAAAGTTAACACATCACATTTTCTCAAAGAAAACAGAGGTTTTATTTGCAAAGTGCCTACCTGTGGATTTTGGCCTCTAGCTCAGCCGCCACCTAGGGAAACCTACCAAACGTGTGCATTTTTGAAAACTAGAGACCTAGGGGAATCCAAGACGGGGTGACTTGTCGGGCTCTCACCAGGTTTTGTTACCCAGAATCCTTTGCAAACCTCAAAATGTGCTAAACAAATACTTTTTCCTCACATTTCGGTGACAGAAAGTTGTGGAATCTGAGAGGAGTCACAAATGACCATCCACCCAGCGTTGCCCTAAATCTCCCGATGAAAAATGGTACCTCACTTGTGTGGGTAGGCCTAGTGCCCGCAACAGGAAATGCCCCAAAACACAAAGTGGACACATCACATTTTCTCAAAGAATACAGAGGTGTTTTTTGCAAAGTGCCTACCTGTGGATTTTGACCTCTAGCTCAGCCGCTACCTAGGGAAACCTACCAAACCTGTGCATTTTTGAAAACTAGAGACCTAGGGGAATCCAAGACGGGGTGAATTGTCGGGCTCTCACCAGGTTCTGTTACACAGAATCCTTTGCAAAACCTCACAATGTGGCTAAAAATATACTTTTTCCTCACATTTCGGTGACAGAAAGTTGTGGAATATGAGAGGAGCCACAAATTAACTTCCACCCAGCGTTGCCCTACGTCTCCCGATAAAAATGGTACCTCACTTGTGGGGGTAGGCCTAGTGCCTGCGACAGGAAATGCCCCAAAACACAAAGTGGACACATAACATTTTCTCAAAGAAAACAGAGATGTTTTTGCAAAGTGCCTACCTGTGGATTTTGGCCTCTATTCAGCCGCCACCTAGGGAAACCTACCAAACCTGTGCATTTTTGAAAACTAGAGACCTAGGGGAATCCAAGATGGGGTGACTTGTCAGGCTCTCACCAGGTTCTGTTACCCAGAATCCTTTGAAAACCTCAAAATGTGTCTAAAAAATACTTTTTCCTCACATTTCTGTGACAGAAAGTTATGGAATCTGAGTGGAGACACAAATTCCCTTCCACCCAGCGTTCTCCCAAGTCTCCCGATAAAAATGGCACCTCACTTGTGTGGTAGGCCTAGTGCTCGTGACAGGAAATGCCCCAAAACACAAAGTGGACACATCACATTTTCTCAAAGAAAACAGAGTTTTTTTTTGCAAAGTGCCTACCTGTAGATTTTGGCCTCTAGCTCAGCCGCTACCTAGGGAAACCTACCAAACCTGTGCATTTTTGTAAACTAGAGACCTAGGGGAATCCAAGATGGGGTGAATTGTCAGGCTCTCACCAGGTTCTGTTACACAGAATCCTTTGCAAACCTCACAATGTGGCTAAAAATATACTTTTTCCTCACATTTCGGTGACAGAAAGTTGTGGAATATAAGAGGAGCCACAAATTACCTTCCAGCCAGCGTTGCCCTAAGTCTCCCGATAAAAATCGTACCTCACTTGTGCGGGTAGGCCTAGTGCCTGCGACAGGAAATGCCCCAAAACACAAAGTGGACACATCACATTTTCTCAAAGAAAACAGAGATGTTTTTGCAAAGTGCCTACCTGTGGATTTTGGCCTCTAGCTCAGCCGCCACCTAGGGAAACCTACCAAACCTGTACATTTTTGAAAACTAGAGACCTAGGGGAATCCAAGATGTGGTGACTTGTCGGGCTCTCACCAGGTTCTATTACCCATAATCCTTTGCAAACCTCAAAATGTGGCTAAAAAAACTTTTTCCTTACATTTCGGTGACAGAAAGTTGTGGAATCTGAGTGTAGCCACAAATTTCCTTCCACCCAGCGTTCCCCCAAGTCTCCTGATAAAAATGGCACCTCACTTGTGTGGGTAGTCCTAGTGCCCGCGACAGGAAATGCCTCAAAACACAAAGTGGACACATCACATTTTCTCAAAGAAAACAGAGTTTTTTTGCAAAGTGCCTACCTGTGGATTTTGGCCTCTAGCTCAGCCGCCACCTATGGAAACCTACCAAACCTGTGCATTTTTGAAAACTAGAGACCTAGGGGAATCCAAGACGGGGTGACTTGTCGGGCTCTCACCAGGTTTTGTTACCCAGAATCCTTTGCAAACCTCAAAATGTGCCTAAAAAAATACTTTTTCCTCACATTTCGGTGACAGAAAGTTGTGGAATCTGAGAGGAGTCACAAATGACCATCCACCCAGCGTTGCCCTAAATCTCCCGATGAAAAATGGTACTTCACTTGTGTGGGTAGGCCTAGTGCCCGCAACAGGAAATGCCCCAAAACACAAAGTGGACACATCACATTTTCTCAAAGAAAACGTAGGTGTTTTTTGCAAAGTGCCTACCTGTGGATTTTGGCCTCTAGCTCAGCCGCCACATAGTGAAACCTACCAAACCTGTGCATTTTTAAAAACTAGATACCTAGGGGAATCCAAGATGGGGTGACTTGTCGGGCTCTCACCAGGTTCTGTTACCCAGAATCCTTTGCAAACCTCAAAATGTGGCTAAAAAAATACTTTTTCCTCACATTTCGGTGACAGAAAGTTGTGGAATCTGAGTGGAGACACAAATTTCCTTCCACCCAGCGTTCCCCCAAGACTCCCGATAAAAATGGCACCTCACTTGTGTGGGTAGGCCTAGTGCCCGCCACAGAAAATGCCCCAAAACACAAAGTGAACACATCACATTTTCTCAAAGAAAACAGAGTTTATTTTGCAAAGTGCCTACCTGTGGATTTTGGCCTCTAGCTCAGCCGCCACCTATGGAAACCTACCAAACCTGTGCATTTTTGAAAACTAGAGACCTAGGGGAATCCAAGACGGGGTGACTTGTCGGGCTCTCACCAGGTTTTGTTACCCAGAATCCTTTGCAAACCTCAAAATGTTCCTAAAAAAATACTTTTTCCTCACATTTCGGTGACAGAAAGTTGTGGAATCTGAGAGGAGTCACAAATGACCATCCACCCAGCGTTGCCCTAAATCTCCCGATGAAAAATGGTACTTCACTTGTGTGGGTAGGCCTAGTGCCCGCAACAGGAAATGCCCCAAAACACAAAGTGGACACATCACATTTTCTCAAAGAAAACGTAGGTGTTTTTTGCAAAGTGCCTACCTGTGGATTTTGGCCTCTAGCTCAGCCGCCACCTAGGTAAACCTACCAAACCTGTGCATTTTGGAAAACTAGAGACCTAGGGGAATCCAAGACGGGGTGACTTGTCGGGCTCTCACTAGGTTCTGTTACCACGAATCCTTTGCAAACCTCAAAATGTGGCTAAAAAAATACTATTTCCTCACATTTCGGTGACAGAAAGTTGTGGAATCTGAGAGGAGCCACAAATTACACTCCACCCAGCGTTGCCCTAAGTCTCCCGATAAAAATGGCACCTCACTTGTGTGGGTAGGCTTAGTGCCCGCGACAGGAAATGCCCAAAAACACAAAGTGGACACATCACATTTTCTCAAAGAAAACAGAGGTTTTTTGCAAAGTGCCTACCTTTGGATTTTGGCCTCTAGCTCAGCCGCCACATAGTGAAACCGAACAAACCTGTGCATTTTTTAAAACTAGATACCTAGGGGAATCCAAGATGGGGTGACTTGTCGGGCTCTCACCAGGTACTGATACCCAGAATCCTTTGCAAACCTCATAATATGTCTAAAAAATACTTTTTCCTCACATTTCGGTGACACAAAGTAGTGGAATCTGAGAGGAGCCACAAATTACCTTCCATCCAGCGTTGCCCTAAGTCTCCTGATAAAAATGGTACCTCACTTGTGTGGGTAGGCCTAGTGCCCGCGACAGGAAATGCCCCAAAACACAAAGTGGACACATCACATTTTCTCAAAGAAAACAGAGGTTTCTTGCAAAGTGCCTACATGTGGATTTTGGCCTCTAGATCAGCCGCCACATTAGGGAAACCTACCAAACCTGTGCATTTTTGAAAACTAGAGTCCTCGGGGAATCCAAGATGGGGTGACTTGTCGGGCTCTCCCCAGCTTCTGTTACCCAGAATCCTTTGCAAACCTCAAAATGTGGCTAAAAAAATACTTTTTCCTCACATTTCGGTGACAGAAAGTTGTGAAAAATGAGTGGAGACACAAATTTCCTTCCACCCAGCGTTCCCCCAAGTCTCCAGATAAAAATGGCACCTCACTTGTGTGGGTAGGCCTAGTGCCCGCAACAGGACATGCCCTAAAACACAAAGTGGGCATATCACATTTTCTCAAAGAAACAAGAGGTTTTTTTTGCAAAGTGCCTACCTGTGGATTTTGGCCTCTAGCTCAGCTGCCACATAGTGAAACCTACCAAACCTGTGCATTTTTAAAAACTAGAGACCTAGGGGAATCCAAGATGGGGTGACTTGTCGGGCTCTCACCAGGTTCTGTTACACAGAATCCTTTGCAAACCTCACAATGTGGCTAAAAATATACTTTTTCCATACATTTCGGTGACAGAAAGTTGTGGAATATGAGAGGAGCCACACATTACCTAACACCCAGCGTTGCCCTAAGTCTCCTGATAAAAATGGTACCTCACTTGTGTGGGTAGGCCTAGTGCCCGCAACAGGACATGCCCTAAAACACAAAGTGGGCACATCACATTTTCTCAAAGAAAAGAGAGTTTTTTTTTGCAAAGTGCCTACCTGTGGATTTTGGGCTCTAGCTCAGCCGCTAACTTGGGAAACCTACCAAACCTGTGCAATTTTGAAAACTAGAGACCTAGGGGAATCCAAGATGGGGTGACTTGTCAGGCTCTCACCAGGTTCTGTTACCCAGAATCCTTTGCAAACCTCAAAATGTGTCTAAAAAATACTTTGTCCTCACATTTCGGTGACAGAAAGTTCTGGAATCTGAGTGGAGACACAAATTCCCTTCCACCCAGCGTTCCCCCAAGTCTCCCGATAAAAATGGCACCTCACTTGTGTGGGTAGGCCTAGTGCTCGTGACAGGAAATGCCCCAAAACACAAAGTGGACACATCACATATTCTCAAAGAAAACAGAGGTTTTTTTTGCAAAGTGCCTACCTGTGGATTTTGGCCTCTAGCTCAGCCGCTACCTAGGGAAACCTACCAAACATGTGCATTTTTGAAAACTAGAGATCTAGGGGAATCCAAGACGGGGTGAATTGTCGGGCTCTCACCAGGTTCTGTTACACAGAATCCTTTGCATACCTCACAATGTGGCTAAAAATATACTTTTTCCTCACATTTCGGTGACAGAAAGTTGTGGAATATGAGAGGAGCCACAAATTACCTTCCAGCCAGCGTTGCCCTAAGTCTCCCAATAAAAATGGTTCCTCACTTGTGTGGGTAGGCCTAGTGCCTGCGACAGGAAATGCCCCAAAACACAAAGTGGACACATAACATTTTCTCAAAGAAAACAGAGATGTTTTGGCAAAGTGCCTACCTGTGGATTTTGGCCTCTAGCTCAGCCGCCACCTAGGGAAACCTACCACACCTGTGCATTTTTGAAAACTAGAGACCTAGGGGAATCCAAGATGTGGTGACTTGTCGGGCTCTCACCAGGTTCTGTTACCCAGAATCCTTTCCAAACCTCAAAATGTGGCTAAAAAAACCTTTTTCCTTACATTTCGGTGACAGAAAGTTGTGGAATCTGAGTGTAGCCACAAATTTCCTTCCACCCAGCGTTCCCCCAAGTCTCCTGATAAAAATGGCACCTCACTTGTGTGGGTAGTCCTAGTGCCCGCAACAGGAAATGCCTCAAAACACAAAGTGGACACATCACATTTTCTCAAAGAAAACAGAGTTTTTTTGCAAAGTGCCTACCTGTGGATTTTGGCCTCTAGCTCAGCCGCCACATAGTGAAACCTACCAAACCTGTGCATTTTTAAAAACTAGATACCTAGGGGAATCCAAGATGGGGTGACTTGTCGGGCTCTCACCAGGTTCTGTTACCCAGAATCCTTTGCAAACCTCAAAATGTGGCTAAAAAAATACTTTTTCCTCACATTTCGGTGACAGAAAGTTGTGGAATCTGAGTGGAGATACAAATTTCCTTCCACCCAGCGTTCCCCCAAGTCTCCCGATAAAAATGGCACCTCACTTGTGTGGGTAGGCCTACTGCCCGCCACAGAAAATGCCCCAAAACACAAAGTGAACACATCACATTTTCGCAAAGAAAACAGAGGTTTTATTTGCAAAGTGCCTACCTGTGGATTTTGGCTTCTAGCTCAGCCGCCACCTAGGGAAACCTACCAAACCTGTGCATTTTTGAAAACTAGAGACCTAGGGGAATCCAAGACGGGGTGACTTGTCGGGCTCTCACCAGGTTTTGTTACCCAGAATCCTTTGAAACCTCAAAATGTGCATAAAAAAATACTTTTTCCTCACATTTCGGTGACAGAAAGTTGTGGAATCTGAGAGGAGTCACAAATGACCATCCACCCAGCGTTGCCCTAAATCTCCCGATGAAAAATGGTACCTCAATTGTGTGGGTAGGCCTAGTGCCCGCAACAGGAAATGCCCCAAAACACAAAGTGGACACATCACATTTTCTCAAAGAAAACAGAGGTTTTTTGCAAAGGGCCTACCTGTGGATTTTGGCCTCTAGCTCAGCCGCCACATAGTGAAACCTAACAAACCTGTGCATTTTTTAAAACTAGATACCTAGGGGAATCCAAGATGGGGTGACTTGTCAGGCTCTCACCAGGTTCTGTTACCCAGAATCCTTTGCAAACCTCAAAATGTGTCTAAAAAATACTTTTTCCTCACATTTCGGTGACACAAAGTTGTGGAATCTGAGAGGAGCCACAAATTACCTTCCATCCAGCGTTGCCCTAAGTCTCCTGATAAAAATGGTACCTCACTTGTGTGGGTAGGCCTAGTGCCCGCGACAGGAAATGCCCCAAAACACAAAGTGGACACATCACATTTTCTCAAAGAAAACAGAGGTTTCTTGCAAAGTGCCTACATGTGGATTTTGGCCTCTAGATCAGCCGCCACATAGGGAAACCTACCAAACCTGTGCATTTTAGAAAACTAGAGTCCTAGGGGAATCCAAGATGGGGTGACTTGTCGGGCTCTCCCCAGCTTCTGTTACCCAGAATCCTTTGCAAACCTCAAAATGTGGCTAAAAAAATACTTTTTCCTCACATTTCGGTGACAGAAAGTTGTGGAATCTGAGTGGAGACACAAATTTCCTTCCACCCAGCGTTCCCCCCAAGTCTCCCGATAAAAATGGCACCTCACTTGTGTGGGTAGGCCTAGTGCCTGCCACAGAAAATGCCCCAAAACACAAAGTTAACACATCACATTTTCTCAAAGAAAACAGAGGTTTTATTTGCAAAGTGCCTACCTGTGGATTTTGGCCTCTAGCTCAGCCGCCACCTAGGGAAACCTACCAAACGTGTGCATTTTTGAAAACTAGAGACCTAGGGGAATCCAAGACGGGGTGACTTGTCGGGCTCTCACCAGGTTTTGTTACCCAGAATCCTTTGCAAACCTCAAAATGTGCTAAACAAATACTTTTTCCTCACATTTCGGTGACAGAAAGTTGTGGAATCTGAGAGGAGTCACAAATGACCATCCACCCAGCGTTGCCCTAAATCTCCCGATGAAAAATGGTACCTCACTTGTGTGGGTAGGCCTAGTGCCCGCAACAGGAAATGCCCCAAAACACAAAGTGGACACATCACATTTTCTCAAAGAATACAGAGGTGTTTTTTGCAAAGTGCCTACCTGTGGATTTTGGCCTCTAGCTCAGCCGCTACCTAGGGAAACCTACCAAACCTGTGCATTTTTGAAAACTAGAGACCTAGGGGAATCCAAGACGGGGTGAATTGTCGGGCTCTCACCAGGTTCTGTTACACAGAATCCTTTGCAAAACCTCACAATGTGGCTAAAAATATACTTTTTCCTCACATTTCGGTGACAGAAAGTTGTGGAATATGAGAGGAGCCACAAATTAACTTCCACCCAGCGTTGCCCTAAGTCTCCCGATAAAAATGGTACCTCACTTGTGGGGGTAGGCCTAGTGCCTGCGACAGGAAATGCCCCAAAACACAAAGTGGACACATCACATTTTCTCAAAGAAAACAGAGATGTTTTTGCAAAGTGCCTACCTGTGGATTTTGGCCTCTATTCAGCCGCCACCTAGGGAAACCTACCAAACCTGTGCATTTTTGAAAACTAGAGACCTAGGGGAATCCAAGATGGGGTGACTTGTCGGGCTCTCCCCAGCTTCTGTTACCCAGAATCCTTTGCAAACCTCAAAATGTGGCTAAAAAAATACTTTTTCCTCACATTTCGGTGACAGAAAGTTGTGGAATCTGAGAGGAGCCACAAATTACCTTCCACCCAGCGTTGCCCTAAGTCTCCTGATAAAAATGGCACCTCACTTGTGTGGGTAGGCCTAGTGCCCACAACAGGACATGCCCTAAAACACAAAGTGGGCACAACACATTTTCTCAAAGAAAAGAGAGGTTTTTTTTGCAAAGTGCCTACCTGTGGATTTTGGGCTCTAGCTCAGCCGCTAACTTGGGAAACCTACCAAACCTGTGCATTTTTGAAAACTAGAGACCTAGGGGAATCCAAGATGGGGTGACTTGTCAGGCTCTCACCAGGTTCTGTTACCCAGAATCCTTTGAAAACCTCAAAATGTGTCTAAAAAATACTTTTTCCTCACATTTCTGTGACAGAAAGTTATGGAATCTGAGTGGAGACACAAATTCCCTTCCACCCAGCGTTCTCCCAAGTCTCCCGATAAAAATGGCACCTCACTTGTGTGGTAGGCCTAGTGCTCGTGACAGGAAATGCCCCAAAACACAAAGTGGACACATCACATTTTCTCAAAGAAAACAGAGTTTTTTTTTGCAAAGTGCCTACCTGTAGATTTTGGCCTCTAGCTCAGCCGCTACCTAAGGAAACCTACCAAACCTGTGCATTTTTGTAAACTAGAGACCTAGGGGAATCCAAGATGGGGTGAATTGTCAGGCTCTCACCAGGTTCTGTTACACAGAATCCTTTGCAAACCTCACAATGTGGCTAAAAATATACTTTTTCCTCACATTTCGGTGACAGAAAGTTGTGGAATATAAGAGGAGCCACAAATTACCTTCCAGCCAGCGTTGCCCTAAGTCTCCCGATAAAAATCGTACCTCACTTGTGTGGGTAGGCCTAGTGCCTGCGACAGGAAATGCCCCAAAACACAAAGTGGACACATAACATTTTCTCAAAGAAAACAGAGATGTTTTTGCAAAGTGCCTACCTGTGGATTTTGGCCTCTAGCTCAGCCGCCACCTAGGGAAACCTACCAAACCTGTACATTTTTGAAAACTAGAGACCTAGGGGAATCCAAGATGTGGTGACTTGTCGGGCTCTCACCAGGTTCTATTACCCAGAATCCTTTGCAAACCTCAAAATGTGGCTAAAAAAAACTTTTTCCTTACATTTCGGTGACAGAAAGTTGTGGAATCTGAGTGTAGCCACAAATTTCCTTCCACCCAGCGTTCCCCCAAGTCTCCTGATAAAAATGGCACCTCACTTGTGTGGGTAGTCCTAGTGCCCGCGACAGGAAATGCCTCAAAACACAAAGTGGACACATCACATTTTCTCAAAGAAAACAGAGTTTTTTTGCAAAGTGCCTACCTGTGGATTTTGGCCTCTAGCTCAGCCACCACCTATGGAAACCTACCAAACCTGTGCATTTTTGAAAACTAGAGACCTAGGGGAATCCAAGACGGGGTGACTTGTCGGGCTCTCACCAGGTTTTGTTACCCAGAATCCTTTGCAAACCTCAAAATGTGCCTAAAAAAATACTTTTTCCTCACATTTCGGTGACAGAAAGTTGTGGAATCTGAGAGGAGTCACAAATGACCATCCACCCAGCGTTGCCCTAAATCTCCCGATGAAAAATGGTACTTCACTTGTGTGGGTAGGCCTAGTGCCCGCAACAGGAAATGCCCCAAAACACAAAGTGGACACATCACATTTTCTCAAAGAAAACGTAGGTGTTTTTTGCAAAGTGCCTACCTGTGGATTTTGGCCTCTAGCTCAGCCGCCACATAGTGAAACCTACCAAACCTGTGCATTTTTAAAAACTAGATACCTAGGGGAATCCAAGATGGGGTGACTTGTCGGGCTCTCACCAGGTTCTGTTACCCAGAATCCTTTGCAAACCTCAAAATGTGGCTAAAAAAATACTTTTTCCTCACATTTCGGTGACAGAAAGTTGTGGAATCTGAGTGGAGACACAAATTTCCTTCCACCCAGCGTTCCCCCAAGACTCCCGATAAAAATGGCACCTCACTTGTGTGGGTAGGCCTAGTGCCCGCCACAGAAAATGCCCCAAAACACAAAGTGAACACATCACATTTTCTCAAAGAAAACAGAGTTTTTTTTGCAAAGTGCCTACCTGTGGATTTTGGCCTCTAGCTCAGCCGCCACCTATGGAAACCTACCAAACCTGTGCATTTTTGAAAACTAGAGACCTAGGGGAATCCAAGACGGGGTGACTTGTCGGGCTCTCACCAGGTTTTGTTACCCAGAATCCTTTGCAAACCTCAAAATGTTCCTAAAAAAATACTTTTTCCTCACATTTCGGTGACAGAAAGTTGTGGAATCTGAGAGGAGTCACAAATGACCATCCACCCAGCGTTGCCCTAAATCTCCCGATGAAAAATGGTACTTCACTTGTGTGGGTAGGCCTAGTGCCCGCAACAGGAAATGCCCCAAAACACAAAGTGGACACATCACATTTTCTCAAAGAAAACGTAGGTGTTTTTTGCAAAGTGCCTACCTGTGGATTTTGGCCTCTAGCTCAGCCGCCACCTAGGTAAACCTACCAAACCTGTGCATTTTGGAAAACTAGAGACCTAGGGGAATCCAAGACGGGGTGACTTGTCGGGCTCTCACTAGGTTCTGTTACCACGAATCCTTTGCAAACCTCAAAATGTGGCTAAAAAAATACTATTTCCTCACATTTCGGTGACAGAAAGTTGTGGAATCTGAGAGGAGCCACAAATTACACTCCACCCAGCGTTGCCCTAAGTCTCCCGATAAAAATGGCACCTCACTTGTGTGGGTAGGCTTAGTGCCCGCGACAGGAAATGCCCAAAAACACAAAGTGGACACATCACATTTTCTCAAAGAAAACAGAGGTTTTTTGCAAAGTGCCTACCTTTGGATTTTGGCCTCTAGCTCAGCCGCCACATAGTGAAACCGAACAAACCTGTGCATTTTTTAAAACTAGATACCTAGGGGAATCCAAGATGGGGTGACTTGTCGGGCTCTCACCAGGTACTGATACCCAGAATCCTTTGCAAACCTCATAATATGTCTAAAAAATACTTTTTCCTCACATTTCGGTGACACTAAGTAGTGGAATCTGAGAGGAGCCACAAATTACCTTCCATCCAGCGTTGCCCTAAGTCTCCTGATAAAAATGGTACCTCACTTGTGTGGGTAGGCCTAGTGCCCGCGACAGGAAATGCCCCAAAACACAAAGTGGACACATCACATTTTCTCAAAGAAAACAGAGGTTTCTTGCAAAGTGCCTACATGTGGATTTTGGCCTCTAGATCAGCCGCCACATTAGGGAAACCTACCAAACCTGTGCATTTTTGAAAACTAGAGTCCTCGGGGAATCCAAGATGGGGTGACTTGTCGGGCTCTCCCCAGCTTCTGTTACCCAGAATCCTTTGCAAACCTCAAAATGTGGCTAAAAAAATACTTTTTCCTCACATTTCGGTGACAGAAAGTTGTGAAAAATGAGTGGAGACACAAATTTCCTTCCACCCAGCGTTCCCCCAAGTCTCCAGATAAAAATGGCACCTCACTTGTGTGGGTAGGCCTAGTGCCCGCAACAGGACATGCCCTAAAACACAAAGTGGGCACATCACATTTTCTCAAAGAAACAAGAGGTTTTTTTTGCAAAGTGCCTACCTATGGATTTTGGGCTCTAGCTCAGCCGCTAACTTGGGAAACCTACCAAACCTGTGCATTTTTGAAAACTAGAGACCTAGGGGAATCCAAGATGGGGTGACTTGTCAGGCTCTCACCAGGTTCTGTTACCCAGAATCCTTTGAAAACCTCAAAATGTGTCTAAAAAATACTTTTTCCTCACATTTCGGTGACAGAAAGTTCTGGAATCTGAGTGGAGACACAAATTCCCTTCCACCCAGCGTTCCCCCAAGTCTCCCGATAAAAATGGCACCTCACTTGTGTGGGTAGGCCTAGTGCTCGTGACAGGATATGCCCCAAAACACAAAGTGGACACAACACATTTTCTCAAAGAAAACAGAGTTGTTTTTTGCAAAGTGCCTACCTGTGGATTTTGGCCTCTAGCTCAGCCGCTACCTAGGGAAACCTACCAAACCTGTGCATTTTTGAAAACTAGAGACCTTGGGGAATCCAAGACGGGGTGAATTGTCGGGCTCTCACCAGGTTCGGTTATATAGAATCCTTTGCAAACCTCACAATGTGGCTAAAAATATACTTTTTCCTCACATTTCGGTGACAGAAAGTTGTGGAATATGAGAGGAGCCACAAATTACCTTCCAGCCAGCGTTGCCCTAAGTCTCCCGATAAAAATGGTACCTCACTTGTGTGGGTAGGCCTAGTGCCTGCGACAGGAAATGCCCCAAAACACAAAGTGGACACATAACATTTTCTCAAAGAAAACAGAGATGTTTTTGCAAAGTGCCTACCTGTGGATGTTGGCCTCTAGCTCAGCCGCCACCTAGGGAAACCTACCACACCTGTGCATTTTTGAAAACTAGAGACCTAGGGGAATCCAAGATGGGGTGACTTGTCGGGCTCTCACCAGGTTCTGTTACCCAGAATCCTTTGCAAACCTCAAAATGTGGCTACAAAAAACTTTTTCCTTACATTTCGGTGACAGAAAGTTGTGGAATCTGAGTGTAGCCACAAATTTCCTTCCACCCAGCGTTCCCCCAAGTCTCCTGATAAAAATGGCACCTCACTTGTGTGGGTAGTCCTAGTGCCCGCGACAGGAAATGCCTCAAAACACAAAGTGGACACATCACATTTTCTCAAAGAAAACAGAGTTTTTTTGCAAAGTGCCTACCAGTGGATTTTGGCCTCTAGCTCAGCCGCCACATAGTGAAACCTACCAAACCTGTGCATTTTTAAAAACTAGATACCTAGGGGAATCCAAGATGGAGTGACTTGTCGGGCTCTCACCAGGTTCTGTTACCCAGAATCCTTTGCAAACCTCAAAATGTGGCTAAAAAAATACTTTTTCCTCACATTTCGGTGACAGAAAGTTGTGGAATCTGAGTGGAGACACAAATTTCCTTCCACCCAGCGTTCCCCCAAGTCTCCCGATAAAAATGGCACCTCACTTGTGTGGGTAGGCCTAGTGCCCGCGACAGGAAATGCCTCAAAACACAAAGTGGACACATCACATTTTCTCAAAGAAAACAGAGTTTTTTTGCAAAGTGCCTACCTGTGGATTTTGGCCTCTAGCTCAGCCGCCACCTATGGAAACCTACCAAACCTGTGCATTTTTGAAAACTAGAGACCTAGGGGAATCCAAGACGGGGTGACTTGTCGGGCTCTCACCAGGTTTTGTTACCCAGAATCCTTTGCAAACCTCAAAATGTGCCTAAAAAAATACTTTTTCCTCACATTTCGGTGACAGAAAGTTGTGGAATCTGAGAGGAGTCACAAATGACCATCCACCCAGCGTTGCCCTAAATCTCCCGATGAAAAATGGTACTTCACTTGTGTGGGTAGGCCTAGTGCCCGCAACAGGAAATGCCCCAAAACACAAAGTGGACACATCACATTTTCTCAAAGAAAACGTAGGTGTTTTTTGCAAAGTGCCTACCTGTGGATTTTGGCCTCTAGCTCAGCCGCCACATAGTGAAACCTACGAAACCTGTGCATTTTTAAAAACTAGATACCTAGGGGAATCCAAGATGGGGTGACTTGTCGGGCTCTCACCAGGTTCTGTTACCCAGATTCCTTTGCAAACCTCAAAATGTGGCTAAAAAAATACTTTTTCCTCACATTTCGGTGACAGAAAGTTGTGGAATCTGAGTGGAGACACAAATTTCCTTCCACCCAGCGTTCCCCCAAGACTCCCGATAAAAATGGCACCTCACTTGTGTGGGTAGGCCTAGTGCCCGCCACAGAAAATGCCCCAAAACACAAAGTGAACACATCACATTTTCTCAAAGAAAACAGAGTTTTTTTTGCAAAGTGCCTACCTGTGGATTTTGGCCTCTAGCTCAGCCGCCACCTATGGAAACCTACCAAACCTGTGCATTTTTGAAAACTAGAAACCTAGGGGAATCCAAGACGGGGTGACTTGTCGGGCTCTCACCAGGTTTTGTTACCCAGAATCCTTTGCAAACCTCAAAATGTGCCTAAAAAAATACTTTTTCCTCACATTTCGGTGACAGAAAGTTGTGGAATCTGAGAGGAGTCACAAATGACCATCCACCCAGCGTTGCCCTAAATCTCCCGATGAAAAATGGTACTTCACTTGTGTGGGTAGGCCTAGTGCCCGCAACAGGAAATGCCCCAAAACACAAAGTGGACACATCACATTTTCTCAAAGAAAACGTAGGTGTTTTTTGCAAAGTGCCTACCTGTGGATTTTGGCCTCTAGCTCAGCCGCCACCTAGGTAAACCTACCAAACCTGTGCATTTTGGAAAACTAGAGACCTAGGGGAATCCAAGACGGGGTGACTTGTCGGGCTCTCACTAGGTTCTGTTACCACGAATCCTTTGCAAACCTCAAAATGTGGCTAAAAAAATACTATTTCCTCACATTTCGGTGACAGAAAGTTGTGGAATCTGAGAGGAGCCACAAATTACACTCCACCCAGCGTTGCCCTAAGTCTCCCGATAAAAATGGCACCTCACTTGTGTGGGTAGGCTTAGTGCCCGCGACAGGAAATGCCCAAAAACACAAAGTGGACACATCACATTTTCTCAAAGAAAACAGAGGTTTTTTGCAAAGTGCCTACCTTTGGATTTTGGCCTCTAGCTCAGCCGCCACATAGTGAAACCGAACAAACCTGTGCATTTTTTAAAACTAGATACCTAGGGGAATCCAAGATGGGGTGACTTGTCGGGCTCTCACCAGGTTCTGATACCCAGAATCCTTTGCAAACCTCATAATATGTCTAAAAAATACTTTTTCCTCACATTTCGGTGACACAAAGTTGTGGAATCTGAGAGGAGCCACAAATTACCTTCCATCCAGCGTTGCCCTAAGTCTCCTGATAAAAATGGTACCTCACTTGTGTGGGTAGGCCTAGTGCCCGCGACAGGAAATGCCCCAAAACACAAAGTGGACACATCACATTTTCTCAAAGAAAACAGAGGTTTCTTGCAAAGTGCCTACATGTGGATTTTGGCCTCTAGATCAGCCGCCACATTAGGGAAACCTACCAAACCTGTGCATTTTTGAAAACTAGAGTCCTAGGGGAATCCAAGATGGGGTGACTTGTCGGGCTCTCCCCAGCTTCTGTTACCCAGAATCCTTTGCAAACCTCAAAATGTGGCTAAAAAAATACTTTTTCCTCACATTTCGGTGACAGAAAGTTGTGAAAAATGAGTGGAGACACAAATTTCCTTCCACCCAGCGTTCCCCCAAGTCTCCAGATAAAAATGGCACCTCACTTGTGTGGGTAGGCCTAGTGCCCGCAACAGGACATGCCCTAAAACACAAAGTGGGCACATCACATTTTCTCAAAGAAACAAGAGGTTTTTTTTGCAAAGTGCCTACCTGTGGATCTTGGGCTCTAGCTCAGCCGCTAACTTGGGAAACCTACCAAACCTGTGCATTTTTGAAAACTAGAGACCTAGGGGAATCCAAGATGGGGTGACTCGTCAGGCTCTCACCAGGTTCTGTTACCCAGAATCCTTTGAAAACCTCAAAATGTGTCTAAAAAATACTTTTTCCTCACATTTCGGTGACAGAAAGTTCTGGAATCTGAGTGGAGACACAAATTCCCTTCCACCCAGCGTTCCCCCAAGTCTCCCGATAAAAATGGCACCTCACTTGTGTGGGTAGGCCTAGTGCTCGTGACAGGATATGCCCCAAAACACAAAGTGGACACAACACATTTTCTCAAAGAAAACAGAGTTTTTTTTTGCAAAGTGCCTACCTGTGGATTTTGGCCTCTAGCTCAGCCGCTACCTAGGGAAACCTACCAAACCTGTGCATTTTTGAAAACTAGAGACCTTGGGGAATCCAAGACGGGGTGAATTGTCGGGCTCTCACCAGGTTCTGTTATACAGAATCCTTTGCAAACCTCACAATGTGGCTAAAAATATACTTTTTCCTCACATTTCGGTGACAGAAAGTTGTGGAATATGAGAGGAGCCACAAATTACCTTCCAGCCAGCGTTGCCCTAAGTCTCCCGATAAAAATGGTACCTCACTTGTGTGGGTAGGGCTAGTGCCTGCGACAGGAAATGCCCCAAAACACAAAGTGGACACATAACATTTTCTCAAAGAAAACAGAGATGTTTTTGCAAAGTGCCTACCTGTGGATGTTGGCCTCTAGCTCAGCCGCCACCTAGGGAAACCTACCACACCTGTGCATTTTTGAAAACTAGAGACCTAGGGGAATCCAAGATGGGGTGACTTGTCGGGCTCTCACCAGGTTCTGTTACCCAGAATCCTTTGCAAACCTCAAAATGTGGCTACAAAAAACTTTTTCCTTACATTTCGGTGACAGAAAGTTGTGGAATCTGAGTGTAGCCACAAATTTCCTTCCACCCAGCGTTCCCCCAAGTCTCCTGATAAAAATGGCACCTCACTTGTGTGGGTAGTCCTAGTGCCCGCGACAGGAAATGCCTCAAAACACAAAGTGGACACATCACATTTTCTCAAAGAAAACAGAGTTTTTTTGCAAAGTGCCTACCTGTGGATTTTGGCCTCTAGCTCAGCCGCCACATAGTGAAACTTACCAAACCTGTGCATTTTTAAAAACTAGATACCTAGGGGAATCCAAGATGGGGTGACTTGTCGGGCTCTCACCAGGTTCTGTTACCCAGAATCCTTTGCAAACCTCAAAATGTGCCTAAAAAAATACTTTTTCCTCACATTTCGGTGACAGAAAGTTGTGGAATCTGAGAGGAGTCACAAATGACCATCCACCCAGCGTTGCCCTAAATCTCCCGATGAAAAATGGTACTTCACTTGTGTGGGTAGGCCTAGTGCCCGCAACAGGAAATGCCCCAAAACACAAAGTGGACACATCACATTTTCTCAAAGAAAACGTAGGTGTTTTTTGCAAAGTGCCTACCTGTGGATTTTGGCCTCTAGCTCAGCCGCCACATAGTGAAACCTACCAAACCTGTGCATTTTTAAAAACTAGATACCTAGGGGAATCCAAGATGGGGTGACTTGTCGGGCTCTCACCAGGTTCTGTTACCCAGAATCCTTTGCAAACCTCAAAATGTGGCTAAAAAAATACTTTTTCCTCACATTTCGGTGACAGAAAGTTGTGGAATCTGAGTGGAGACACAAATTTCCTTCCACCCAGCGTTCCCCCAAGACTCCCGATAAAAATGGCACCTCACTTGTGTGGGTAGGCCTAGTGCCCGCCACAGAAAATGCCCCAAAACACAAAGTGAACACATCACATTTTCTCAAAGAAAACAGAGTTTTTTTTGCAAAGTGCCTACCTGTGGATTTTGGCCTCTAGCTCAGCCGCCACCTATGGAAACCTACCAAACCTGTGCATTTTTGAAAACTAGAAACCTAGGGGAATCCAAGACGGGGTGACTTGTCGGGCTCTCACCAGGTTTTGTTACCCAGAATCCTTTGCAAACCTCAAAATGTGCCTAAAAAAATACTTTTTCCTCACATTTCGGTGACAGAAAGTTGTGGAATCTGAGAGGAGTCACAAATGACCATCCACCCAGCGTTGCCCTAAATCTCCCGATGAAAAATGGTACTTCACTTGTGTGGGTAGGCCTAGTGCCCGCAACAGGAAATGCCCCAAAACACAAAGTGGACACATCACATTTTCTCAAAGAAAACGTAGGTGTTTTTTGCAAAGTGCCTACCTGTGGATTTTGGCCTCTAGCTCAGCCGCCACCTAGGTAAACCTACCAAACCTGTGCATTTTGGAAAACTAGAGACCTAGGGGAATCCAAGACGGGGTGACTTGTCGGGCTCTCACTAGGTTCTGTTACCACGAATCCTTTGCAAACCTCAAAATGTGGCTAAAAAAATACTATTTCCTCACATTTCGGTGACAGAAAGTTGTGGAATCTGAGAGGAGCCACAAATTACACTCCACCCAGCGTTGCCCTAAGTCTCCCGATAAAAATGGCACCTCACTTGTGTGGGTAGGCTTAGTGCCCGCAACAGGAAATGCCCAAAAACACAAAGTGGACACATCACATTTTCTCAAAGAAAACAGAGGTTTTTTGCAAAGTGCCTACCTTTGGATTTTGGCCTCTAGCTCAGCCGCCACATAGTGAAACCGAACAAACCTGTGCATTTTTTAAAACTAGATACCTAGGGGAATCCAAGATGGGGTGACTTGTCGGGCTCTCACCAGGTTCTGATACCCAGAATCCTTTGCAAACCTCATAATATGTCTAAAAAATACTTTTTCCTCACATTTCGGTGACACAAAGTTGTGGAATCTGAGAGGAGCCACAAATTACCTTCCATCCAGCGTTGCCCTAAGTCTCCTGATAAAAATGGTACCTCACTTGTGTGGGTAGGCCTAGTGCCCGCGACAGGAAATGCCCCAAAACACAAAGTGGACACATCACATTTTCTCAAAGAAAACAGAGGTTTCTTGCAAAGTGCCTACATGTGGATTTTGGCCTCTAGATCAGCCGCCACATTAGGGAAACCTACCAAACCTGTGCATTTTTGAAAACTAGAGTCCTCGGGGAATCCAAGATGGGGTGACTTGTCGGGCTCTCCCCAGCTTCTGTTACCCAGAATCCTTTGCAAACCTCAAAATGTGGCTAAAAAAATACTTTTTCCTCACATTTCGGTGACAGAAAGTTGTGAAAAATGAGTGGAGACACAAATTTCCTTCCACCCAGCGTTCCCCCAAGTCTCCAGATAAAAATGGCACCTCACTTGTGTGGGTAGGCCTAGTGCCCGCAACAGGACATGCCCTAAAACACAAAGTGGGCACATCACATTTTCTCAAAGAAACAAGAGGTTTTTTTTGCAAAGTGCCTACCTGTTGATCTTGGGCTCTAGCTCAGCCGCTAACTTGGGAAACCTACCAAACCTGTGCATTTTTGAAAACTAGAGACCTAGGGGAATCCAAGATGGGGTGACTTGTCAGGCTCTCACCAGGTTCTGTTACCCAGAATCCTTTGAAAACCTCAAAATGTGTCTAAAAAATACTTTTTCCTCACATTTCGGTGACAGAAAGTTCTGGAATCTGAGTGGAGACACAAATTCCCTTCCACCCAGCGTTCCCCCAAGTCTCCCGATAAAAATGGCACCTCACTTGTGTGGGTAGGCCTAGTGCTCGTGACAGGATATGCCCCAAAACACAAAGTGGACACAACACATTTTCTCAAAGAAAACAGAGTTTTTTTTTGCAAAGTGCCTACCTGTGGATTTTGGCCTCTAGCTCAGCCGCTACCTAGGGAAACCTACCAAACCTGTGCATTTTTGAAAACTAGAGACCTTGGGGAATCCAAGACGGGGTGAATTGTCGGGCTCTCACCAGGTTCTGTTATACAGAATCCTTTGCAAACCTCACAATGTGGCTAAAAATATACTTTTCCTCACATTTCGGTGACAGAAAGTTGTGGAATATGAGAGGAGCCACAAATTACCTTCCAGCCAGCATTGCCCTAAGTCTCCCGATAAAAATGGTACCTCACTTGTGTGGGTAGGCCTAGTGCCTGCGACAGGAAATGCCCCAAAACACAAAGTGGACACATAACATTTTCTCAAAGAAAACAGAGATGTTTTTGCAAAGTGCCTACCTGTGGATGTTGGCCTCTAGCTCAGCCGCCACCTAGGGAAACCTACCACACCTGTGCATTTTTGAAAACTAGAGACCTAGGGGAATCCAAGATGTGGTGACTTGTCGGGCTCTCACCAGGTTCTGTTACCCAGAATCCTTTGCAAACCTCAAAATGTGACTACAAAAAACTTTTTCCTTACATTTCAGTGACAGAAAGTTGTGGAATCTGAGTGTAGCCACAAATTTCCTTCCACCCAGCGTTCCCCCAAGTCTCCTGATAAAAATGGCACCTCACTTGTGTGGGTAGTCCTAGTGCCCGCGACAGGAAATGCCTCAAAACACAAAGTGGACACATCACATTTTCTCAAAGAAAACAGAGTTTTTTTGCAAAGTGCCTACCTGTGGATTTTGGCCTCTAGCTCAGCTGCCACATAGTGAAACCTACCAAACCTGTGCATTTTTAAAAACTAGATACCTAGGGGAATCCAAGATGGGGTGACTTGTCGGGCTCTCACCAGGTTCTGTTACCCAGAATCCTTTGCAAACCTCAAAATGTGGCTAAAAAAATACTTTTTCCTCACATTTCGGTGACAGAAAGTTGTGGAATCTGAGTGGAGACACAAATTTCCTTCCACCCAGCGTTCCCCCAAGTCTCCCGATAAAAATGGCACCTCACTTGTGTGGGTAGGCCTAGTGCCCGCCACAGAAAATGCACCAAAACACAAAGTGAACACATCACATTTTCTCAAAGAAAACAGAGGTTTTTTTGCAAAGTGCCTACCTGTGGATTTTGGCCTCTAGCTCAGCCGCCACCTAGGGAAACCTACCAAACCTGTGCATTTTTGAAAACTAGAGACCTAGGGAAATCAAAGACGGGGTGACTTGTCGGGCTCTCACCAGGTTTTGTTACCCAGAATCCTTTGCAAACCTCAAAATGTGCCAAAAAAATACTTTTTCCTCACATTTCGGTGACAGAAAGTTGTGGAATCTGAGAGGAGTCACAAATGACCATCCACCCAGCGTTGCCCTAAATCTCCCGATGAAAAATGGTACCTCACTTGTGTGGGTAGGCCTAGTGCCCGCAACAGGAAATGCCCCAAAACACAAAGTGGACACATCACATTTTCTCAAAGAAAACAGAGGTGTTTTTTGCAAAGTGCCTACCTGTGGATTTTGGCCTCTAGCTCAGCCGCCACATAGTGAAACCTAACAAACCTGTGCATTTTTTAAAACTAGAGACATAGGGGAATCCAAGACGGGGTGACTTGTCGGGCTCTCACCAGGTTCTGTTACCACGAATCCTTTGCAAACCTCAAAATGTGGCTAATAAAATACTTTTTCCTCACATTTCGGTGACAGAAAGTTGTGGAATCTGAGAGGAGCCACAAATTACCTTCCACCCAGCGTTGCCCTAAGTCTCCCGATAAAAATGGCACCTCACTTGTGTGGGTAGACCTAGTGCCCGCGACAGGAAATGCCCCAAAACACAAAGTGGACACATCACATTTTCTCAAAGAAAACAGAGGTTTTTTGCAAAGTGCCTACCTGTGGATTTTGGCCTCTAGCTCAGCCGCCACATAGTGAAACCTAACAAACCTGTGCATTTTTTAAAACTAGATACCTAGGGGAATCCAAGATGGGGTGACTTGTCGGGCTCTCACCAGGTTCTGTTACCCAGAATCCTTTGTAAACCTCAAAATGTGTCTAAAAAATACTTTTTCCTCACATTTCGGTGACACAAAGTTGTGGAATCTGAGAGGAGCCACAAATTACCTTCCATCCAGCGTTGCCCTAAGTCTCCTGATAAAAATGGTACCTCACTTGTGTGGGTAGGCCTAGTGCCCGCAACAGGAAATGCCCCAAAACACAAAGTGGACACATCACATTTTCTCAATGAAAACAGAGGTGTTTCTTGCAAAGTGCCTACCTGTGGATTTTGGCCTCTAGCTCAGCCGCCACCTAGGGAAACCTACCAAACCTGTGCATTTTTTAAAACTAGAGTCCTAGGGGAATCCAAGATGTGGTGACTTGTTGGGCTCTCTCCAGCTTCTGTTACCCAGAATCCTTTGCAAACCTCAAAATGTGGCTAAAAAAATACTTTTTCCTCACATTTCGGTGACAGAAAGTTCTGGAATCTGAGTGGAGACACAAATTCCCTTCCACCCAGCGTTCCCCCAAGTCTCCCGATAAAAATGGCACCTCACTTGTGTGTGTAGGCCTAGTGCTCGTGACAGGATATGCCCCAAAACACAAAGTGGACACAACACATTTTCTCAAAGAAAACAGAGTTTTTTTTTGCAAAGTGCCTACCTGTGGATTTTGGCCTCTAGCTCAGCCGCTACCTAGGGAAACCTACCAAACCTGTGCATTTTTTAAAACTAGAGACCTTGGGGAATCCAAGACGGGGTGAATTGTCGGGCTCTCACCAGGTTCTGTTATACAGAATCCTTTGCAAACCTCACAATGTGGCTAAAAATATACTTTTTCCTCACATTTCGGTGACAGAAAGTTGTGGAATATGAGAGGAGCCACAAATTACCTTCCAGCCAGCGTTGCCCTAAGTCTCCCGATAAAAATGGTACCTCACTTGTGTGGGTAGGCCTAGTGCCTGCGACAGAAAATGCCCCAAAACACAAAGTGGACACATAACATTTTCTCAAAGAAAACAGAGATGTTTTTGCAAAGTGCCTACCTGTGGATGTTGGCCTCTAGCTCAGCCGCCACCTAGGGAAACCTACCACACCTGTGCATTTTTGAAAACTAGAGACCTAGGGGAATCCAAGACGGGGTGACTTGTCGGGCTCTCACTAGGTTCTGTTACCACGAATCCTTTGCAAACCTCAAAATGTGGCTAAAAAAATACTATTTCCTCACATTTCGGTGACAGAAAGTTGTGGAATCTGAGAGGAGCCACAAATTACACTCCACCCAGCGTTGCCCTAAGTCTCCCGATAAAAATGGCACCTCACTTGTGTGGGTAGGCTTAGTGCCCGCGACAGGAAATGCCCAAAAACACAAAGTGGACACATCACATTTTCTCAAAGAAAACAGAGGTTTTTTGCAAAGTGCCTACCTGTGGATTTTGGCCTCTAGCTCAGCCGCCACATAGTGAAACCGAACAAACCTGTGCATTTTTTAAAACTAGATACCTAGGGGAATTCAAGATGGGGTGACTTGTCGGGCTCTCACCAGGTTCTGATACCCAGAATCCTTTGCAAACCTCATAATATGTCTAAAAAATACTTTTTCCTCACATTTCGGTGACACAAAGTTGTGGAATCTGAGAGGAGCCACAAATTACCTTCCATCCAGCGTTGCCCTAAGTCTCCTGATAAAAATGGTACCTCACTTGTGTGGGTAGGCCTAGAGCCCGCGACAGGAAATGCCCCAAAACACAAAGTGGACACATCACTTTTTCTCAAAGAAAACAGAGGTTTCTTGCAAAGTGCCTACATGTGGATTTTGGCCTCTAGATCAGCCGCCACATTAGGGAAACCTACCAAACCTGTGCATTTTTGAAAACTAGAGTCCTAGGGGAATCCAAGATGGGGTGACTTGTCGGGCTCTCCCCAGCTTCTGTTACCCAGAATCCTTTGCAAACCTCAAAATGTGGCTAAAAAAATACTTTTTCCTCACATTTCGGTGACAGAAAGTTGTGAAAAATGAGTGGAGACACAAATTTCCTTCCACCCAGCGTTCCCCCAAGTCTCCAGATAAAAATGGCACCTCACTTGTGTGGGTAGGCCTAGTGCCCGCAACAGGACATGCCCTAAAACACAAAGTGGGCACATCACATTTTCTCAAAGAAACAAGAGGTTTTTTTTGCAAAGTGCCTACCTGTGGATTTTGGGCTCTAGCTCAGCCGCTAACTTGGGAAACCTACCAAACCTGTGCATTTTTTGAAAACTAGCGACCTAGGGTAATCCAAGATGGGGTGACTTGTCAGGCTCTCACCAGGTTCTGTTACCCAGAATCCTTTGAAAACCTCAAAATGTGTCTAAAAAATACTTTTTCCTCACATTTCGGTGACAGAAAGTTCTGGAATCTGAGTGGAGACACAAATTCCCTTCCACCCAGCGTTCCCCCAAGTCTCCCGATAAAAATGGCACCTCACTTGTGTGGGTAGGCCTAGTGCTCGTGACAGGATATGCCCCAAAACACAAAGTGGACACAACACATTTTCCCAAAGAAAACAGAGTTGTTTTTTGCAAAGTGCCTACCTGTGGATTTTGGCCTCTAGCTCAGCCGCTACCTAGGGAAACCTACCAAACCTGTGCATTTTTGAAAACTAGAGACCTTGGGGAATCCAAGACGGGGTGAATTGTCGGGCTCTCACCAGGTTCTGTTATACAGAATCCTTTGCAAACCTCACAATGTGGCTAAAAATATACTTTTTCCTCACATTTCGGTGACAGAAAGTTGTGGAATATGAGAGGAGCCACAAATTACCTTCCAGCCAGCGTTGCCCTAAGTCTCCCGATAAAAATGTACCTCACTTGTGTGGGTAGGCCTAGTGCCTGCGACAGGAAATGCCCCAAAACACAAAGTGGACACATAACATTTTCTCAAAGAAAACAGAGATGTTTTTGCAAAGTGCCTACCTGTGGATGTTGGCCTCTAGCTCAGCCGCCACCTAGGGAAACCTACCACACCTGTGCATTTTTGAAAACTAGAGACCTAGGGGAATCCAAGATGTGGTGACTTGTCGGGCTCTCACCAGGTTCTGTTACCCAGAATCCTTTGCAAACCTCAAAATGTGGCTACAAAAAACTTTTTCCTTACATTTCGGTGACAGAATGTTGTGGAATCTGAGTGTAGCCACAAATTTCCTTCCACCCAGCGTTCCCCCAAGTCTCCTGATAAAAATGGCACCTCACTTGTGTGGGTAGTCCTAGTGCCCGCGACAGGAAATGCCTCAAAACACAAAGTGGACACATCACATTTTCTCAAAGAAAACAGAGTTTTTTTGCAAAGTGCCTACCTGTGGATTTTGGCCTCTAGCTCAGCCGCCACATAGTGAAACCTACCAAACCTGTGCATTTTTAAAAACTAGATACCTAGGGGAATCCAAGATGGGGTGATATGTCGGGCTCTCACCAGGTTCTGTTACCCAGAATCCTTTGCAAACCTCAAAATGTGGCTAAAAAAATACTTTTTCCTCACATTTCGGTGACAGAAAGTTGTGGAATCTGAGTGGAGACACAAATTTCCTTCCACCCAGCGTTCCCCCAAGTCTCCCGATAAAAATGGCACCTCACTTGTGTGGGTAGGCCTAGTGCCCGCCACAGAAAATGCACCAAAACACAAAGTGAACACATCACATTTTCTCAAAGAAAACAGAGGTTTTTTTGCAAAGTGCCTACCTGTGGATTTTGGCCTCTAGCTCAGCCGCCACCTAGGGAAACCTACCAAACCTGTGCATTTTTGAAAACTAGAGACCTAGGGGAATCCAAGACGGGGTGACTTGTCGGGCTCTCACCAGGTTTTGTTACCCAGAATCCTTTGCAAACCTCAAAATGTGCCTAAAAAAATACTTTTTCCTCACATTTCGGTGACAGAAAGTTGTGGAATCTGAGAGGAGTCACAAATGACCATCCACCCAGCGTTGCCCTAAATCTCCCGATGAAAAATGGTACCTCACTTGTGTGGGTAGGCCTAGTGCCCGCAACAGGAAATGCCCCAAAACACAAAGTGGACACATCACATTTTCTCAAAGAAAACAGAGGTGTTTTTTGCAAAGTGCCTACCTGTGGATTTTGGCCTCTAGCTCAGCCGCCACCTAGGTAAACCTACCAAACCTGTGCATTTTGGAAAACTAGAGACATAGGGGAATCCAAGACGGGGTGACTTGTCGGGCTCTCACCAGGTTCTGTTACCACGAATCCTTTGCAAACCTCAAAATGTGGCTAATAAAATAATTTTTCCTCACATTTCGGTGACAGAAAGTTGTGGAATCTGAGAGGAGCCACAAATTACCTTCCATCCAGCGTTGCCCTAAGTCTCTTGATAAAAATGGTACCTCACTTGTGTGGGTAGGCCTAGTGCCCGCGACAGGAAATGCCACAAAACACAAAGTGGACACATCACTTTTTCTCTAAGAAAACAGAGGTTTCTTGCAAAGTGCCTACATGTGGATTTTGGCCTCTAGATCAGCCGCCACATTAGGGAAACCTACCAAACCTGTGCATTTTTGAAAACTAGAGTCCTAGGGGAATCCAAGATGGGGTGACTTGTCGGGCTCTCCCCAGCTTCTGTTACCCAGAATCCTTTGCAAACCTCAAAATGTGGCTAAAAAAATACTTTTTCCTCACATTTCGGTGACAGAAAGTTGTGAAAAATGAGTGGAGACACAAATTTCCTTCCACCCAGCGTTCCCCCAAGTCTCCAGATAAAAATGGCACCTCACTTGTGTGGGTAGGCCTAGTGCCCGCAACAGGACATGCCCTAAAACACAAAGTGGGCACATCACATTTTCTCAAAGAAACAAGAGGTTTTTTTTGCAAAGTGCCTACCTGTGGATCTTGGGCTCTAGCTCAGCCGCTAACTTGGGAAACCTACCAAACCTGTGCATTTTTGAAAACTAGAGACCTAGGGGAATCCAAGATGGGGTGACTTGTCAGGCTCTCACCAGGTTCTGTTACCCAGAATCCTTTGAAAACCTCAAAATGTGTCTAAAAAATACTTTTTCCTCACATTTCGGTGACAGAAAGTTCTGGAATCTGAGTGGAGACACAAATTCCCTTCCACCCAGCGTTCCCCCAAATCTCCCGATAAAAATGGCACCTCACTTGTGTGGGTAGGCCTAGTGCTCGTGACAGGATATGCCCCAAAACACAAAGTGGACACAACACATTTTCTCAAAGAAAACAGAGTTTTTTTTTGCAAAGTGCCTACCTGTGGATTTTGGCCTCTAGCTCAGCCGCTACCTAGGGAAACCTACCAAACCTGTGCATTTTTGAAAACTAGAGACCTTGGGGAATCCAAGACGGGGTGAATTGTCGGGCTCTCACCAGGTTCTGTTATACAGAATCCTTTGCAAACCTCACAATGTGGCTAAAAATATACTTTTTCCTCACATTTCGGTGACAGAAAGTTGTGGAATATGAGAGGAGCCACAAATTACCTTCCAGCCAGCGTTGCCCTAAGTCTCCCGATAAAAATGGTACCTCACTTGTGTGGGTAGGCCTAGTGCCTGCGACAGGAAATGCCCCAAAACACAAAGTGGACACATAACATTTTCTCAAAGAAAACAGAGATGTTTTTGCAAAGTGCCTACCTGTGGATGTTGGCCTCTAGCTCAGCCGCCACCTAGGGAAACCTACCACACCTGTGCATTTTTGAAAACTAGAGACCTAGGGGAATCCAAGATGGGGTGACTTGTCGGGCTCTCACCAGGTTCTGTTACCCAGAATCCTTTGCAAACCTCAAAATGTGGCTACAAAAAACTTTTTCCTTACATTTCGGTGACAGAAAGTTGTGGAATCTGAGTGTAGCCACAAATTTCCTTCCACCCAGCGTTCCCCCAAGTCTCCTGATAAAAATGGCACCTCACTTGTGTGGGTAGTCCTAGTGCCCGCGACAGGAAATGCCTCAAAACACAAAGTGGACACATCACATTTTCTCAAAGAAAACAGAGTTTTTTTGCAAAGTGCCTACCTGTGGATTTTGGCCTCTAGCTCAGCCGCCACATAGTGAAACCTACCAAACCTGTGCATTTTTAAAAACTAGATACCTAGGGGAATCCAAGATGGGGTGACTTGTCGGGCTCTCACCAGGTTCTGTTACCCAGAATCCTTTGCAAACCTCAAAATGTGGCTAAAAAAATACTTTTTCCTCACATTTCGGTGACAGAAAGTTGTGGAATCTGAGTGGAGACACAAATTTCCTTCCACCCAGCGTTCCCCCAAGTCTCCCGATAAAAATGGCACCTCACTTGTGTGGGTAGGCCTAGTGCCCGCGACAGGAAATGCCTCAAAACACAAAGTGGACACATCACATTTTCTCAAAGAAAACAGAGTTTTTTTGCAAAGTGCCTACCTGTGGATTTTGGCCTCTAGCTCAGCCGCCACCTATGGAAACCTACCAAACCTGTGCATTTTTGAAATCTAGAGACCTAGGGGAATCCAAGACGGGGTGACTTGTCGGGCTCTCACCAGGTTTTGTTACCCAGAATCCTTTGCAAACCTCAAAATGTGCCTAAAAAAATACTTTTTCCTCACATTTCGGTGACAGAAAGTTGTGGAATCTGAGAGGAGTCACAAATGACCATCCACCCAGCGTTGCCCTAAATCTCCCGATGAAAAATGGTACTTCACTTGTGTGGGTAGGCCTAGTGCCCGCAACAGGAAATGCCCCAAAACACAAAGTGGACACATCACATTTTCTCAAAGAAAACGTAGGTGTTTTTTGCAAAGTGCCTACCTGTGGATTTTGGCCTCTAGCTCAGCCGCCACATAGTGAAACCTACCAAACCTGTGCATTTTTAAAAACTAGATACCTAGGGGAATCCAAGATGGGGTGACTTGTCGGGCTCTCACCAGGTTCTGTTACCCAGAATCCTTTGCAAACCTCAAAATGTGGCTAAAAAAATACTTTTTCCTCACATTTCGGTGACAGAAAGTTGTGGAATCTGAGTGGAGACACAAATTTCCTTCCACCCAGCGTTCCCCCAAGACTCCCGATAAAAATGGCACCTCACTTGTGTGGGTAGGCCTAGTGCCCGCCACAGAAAATGCCCCAAAACACAAAGTGAACACATCACATTTTCTCAAAGAAAACAGAGTTTTTTTTGCAAAGTGCCTACCTGTGGATTTTGGCCTCTAGCTCAGCCGCCACCTATGGAAACCTACCAAACCTGTGCATTTTTGAAAACTAGAAACCTAGGGGAATCCAAGACGGGGTGACTTGTCGGGCTCTCACCAGGTTTTGTTACCCAGAATCCTTTGCAAACCTCAAAATGTGCCTAAAAAAATACTTTTTCCTCACATTTCGGTGACAGAAAGTTGTGGAATCTGAGAGGAGTCACAAATGACCATCCACCCAGCGTTGCCCTAAATCTCCCGATGAAAAATGGTACTTCACTTGTGTGGGTAGGCCTAGTGCCCGCAACAGGAAATGCCCCAAAACACAAAGTGGACACATCACATTTTCTCAAAGAAAACGTAGGTGTTTTTTGCAAAGTGCCTACCTGTGGATTTTGGCCTCTAGCTCAGCCGCCACCTAGGTAAACCTACCAAACCTGTGCATTTTGGAAAACTAGAGACCTAGGGGAATCCAAGACGGGGTGACTTGTCGGGCTCTCACTAGGTTCTGTTACCACGAATCCTTTGCAAACCTCAAAATGTGGCTAAAAAAATACTATTTCCTCACATTTCGGTGACAGAAAGTTGTGGAATCTGAGAGGAGCCACAAATTACACTCCACCCAGCGTTGCCCTAAGTCTCCCGATAAAAATGGCACCTCACTTGTGTGGGTAGGCTTAGTGCCCGCGACAGGAAATGCCCAAAAACACAAAATGGACACATCACATTTTCTCAAAGAAAACAGAGGTTTTTTGCAAAGTGCCTACCTTTGGATTTTGGCCTCTAGCTCAGCCGCCACATAGTAAAACCGAACAAACCTGTGCATTTTTTAAAACTAGATACCTAGGGGAATCCAAGATGGGGTGACTTGTCGGGCTCTCACCAGGTTCTGATACCCAGAATCCTTTGCAAACCTCATAATATGTCTAAAAAATACTTTTTCCTCACATTTCGGTGACACAAAGTTGTGGAATCTGAGAGGAGCCACAAATTACCTTCCATCCAGCGTTGCCCTAAGTCTCCTGATAAAAATGGTACCTCACTTGTGTGGGTAGGCCTAGTGCCCGCGACAGGAAATGCCCCAAAACACAAAGTGGACACATCACATTTTCTCAAAGAAAACAGAGGTTTCTTGCAAAGTGCCTACATGTGGATTTTGGCCTCTAGATCAGCCGCCACATTAGGGAAACCTACCAAACCTGTGCATTTTTTAAAACTAGAGTCCTAGGGGAATCCAAGATGGGGTGACTTGTCGGGCTCTCCCCAGCTTCTGTTACCCAGAATCCTTTGCAAACCTCAAAATGTGGCTAAAAAAATACTTTTTCCTCACATTTCGGTGACAGAAAGTTGTGAAAAATGAGTGGAGACACAAATTTCCTTCCACCCAGCGTTCCCCCAAGTCTCCAGATAAAAATGGCACCTCACTTGTGTGGGTAGGCCTAGTGCCCGCAACAGGACATGCCCTAAAACACAAAGTGGGCACATCACATTTTCTCAAAGAAACAAGAGGTTTTTTTTGCAAAGTGCCTACCTGTGGATCTTGGGCTCTAGCTCAGCCGCTAACTTGGGAAACCTACCAAACCTGTGCATTTTTGAAAACTAGAGACCTAGGGGAATCCAAGATGGGGTGACTTGTCAGGCTCTCACCAGGTTCTGTTACCCAGAATCCTTTGAAAACCTCAAAATGTGTCTAAAAAATACTTTTTCCTCACATTTCGGTGACAGAAAGTTCTGGAATCTGAGTGGAGACACAAATTCCCTTCCACCCAGCGTTCCCCCAAGTCTCCCGATAAAAATGGCACCTCACTTGTGTGGGTAGGCCTAGTGCTCGTGACAGGATATGCCCCAAAACACAAAGTGGACACAACACATTTTCTCAAAGAAAACAGAGTTTTTTTTTGCAAAGTGCCTACCTGTGGATTTTGGCCTCTAGCTCAGCCGCTACCTAGGGAAACCTACCAAACCTGTGCATTTTTGAAAACTAGAGACCTTGGGGAATCCAAGACGGGGTGAATTGTCGGGCTCTCACCAGGTTCTGTTATACAGAATCCTTTGCAAACCTCACAATGTGGCTAAAAATATACTTTTTCCTCACATTTCGGTGACAGAAAGTTGTGGAATATGAGAGGAGCCACAAATTACCTTCCAGCCAGCGTTGCCCTAAGTCTCCCGATAAAAATGGTACCTCACTTGAGTGGGTAGGCCTAGTGCCTGCGACAGGAAATGCCCCAAAACACAAAGTGGACACATAACATTTTCTCAAAGAAAACAGAGATGTTTTTGCAAAGTGCCTACCTGTGGATGTTGGCCTCTAGCTCAGCCGCCACCTAGGGAAACCTACCACACCTGTGCATTTTTGAAAACTAGAGACCTAGGGGAATCCAAGATGTGGTGACTTGTCGGGCTCTCACCAGGTTCTGTTACCCAGAATCCTTTGCAAACCTCAAAATGTGACTACAAAAAACTTTTTCCTTACATTTCGGTGACAGAAAGTTGTGGAATCTGAGTGTAGCCACAAATTTCCTTCCACCCAGCGTTCCCCCAAGTCTCCTGATAAAAATGGCACCTCACTTGTGTGGGTAGTCCTAGTGCCCGCGACAGGAAATGCCTCAAAACACAAAGTGGACACATCACATTTTCTCAAAGAAAACAGAGTTTTTTTGCAAAGTGCCTACCTGTGGATTTTGGCCTCTAGCTCAGCTGCCACATAGTGAAACCTACCAAACCTGTGCATTTTTAAAAACTAGATACCTAGGGGAATCCAAGATGGGGTGACTTGTCGGGCTCTCACCAGGTTCTGTTACCCAGAATCCTTTGCAAACCTCAAAATGTGGCTAAAAAAATACTTTTTCCTCACATTTCGGTGACAGAAAGTTGTGGAATCTGAGTGGAGACACAAATTTCCTTCCACCCAGCGTTCCCCCAAGTCTCCCGATAAAAATGGCACCTCACTTGTGTGGGTAGGCCTAGTGCCCGCCACAGAAAATGCACCAAAACACAAAGTGAACACATCACATTTTCTCAAAGAAAACAGAGGTTTTTTTGCAAAGTGCCTACCTGTGGATTTTGGCCTCTAGCTCAGCCGCCACCTAGGGAAACCTACCAAACCTGTGCATTTTTGAAAACTAGAGACCTAGGGGAATCCAAGACGGGGTGAATTGTCGGGCTCTCACCAGGTTTTGTTACCCAGAATCCTTTGCAAACCTCAAAATGTGCCAAAAAAATACTTTTTCCTCACATTTCGGTGACAGAAAGTTGTGGAATCTGAGAGGAGTCACAAATGACCATCCACCCAGCGTTGCCCTAAATCTCCCGATGAAAAATGGTACCTCACTTGTGTGGGTAGGCCTAGTGCCCGCAACAGGAAATGCCCCAAAACACAAAGTGGACACATCACATTTTCTCAAAGAAAACAGAGGTGTTTTTTGCAAAGTGCCTACCTGTGGATTTTGGCCTCTAGCTCAGCCGCCACCTAGGTAAACCTACCAAACCTGTGCATTTTGGAAAACTAGAGACATAGGGGAATCCAAGACGGGGTGACTTGTCGGGCTCTCACCAGGTTCTGTTACCACGAATCCTTTGCAAACCTCAAAATGTGGCTAATAAAATAATTTTTCCTCACATTTCGGTGACAGAAAGTTGTGGAATCTGAGAGGAGCCACAAATTACCTTCCACCCAGCGTTGCCCTAAGTCTCCCGATAAAAATGGCACCTCACTTGTGTGGGTAGACCTAGTGCCCGCGACAGGAAATGCCCCAAAACACAAAGTGGACACATCACATTTTCTCAAAGAAAACAGAGGTTTTTTGCAAAGTGCCTACCTGTGGATTTTGGCCTCTAGCTCAGCCGCCACATAGTGAAACCTAACAAACCTGTGCATTTTTTAAAACTAGATACCTAGGGGAATCCAAGATGGGGTGACTTGTCGGGCTCTCACCAGGTTCTGTTACCCAGAATCCTTTGTAAACCTCAAAATGTGTCTAAAAAATACTTTTTCCTCACATTTCGGTGACACAAAGTTGTGGAATCTGAGAGTAGCCACAAATTACCTTCCATCCAGCGTTGCCCTAAGTCTCCTGATAAAAATGGTACCTCACTTGTGTGGGTAGGCCTAGTGCCCGCAACAGGAAATGCCCCAAAACACAATGTGGACACATCACATTTTCTCAATGAAAACAGAGGTGTTTCTTGCAAAGTGCCTACCTGTGGATTTTGGCCTCTAGCTCAGCCGCCACCTAGGGAAACCTACCAAACCTGTGCATTTTTTAAAACTAGAGTCCTAGGGGAATCCAAGATGGGGTGACTTGTTGGGCTCTCCCCAGCTTCTGTTACCCAGAATCCTTTGCAAACCTCAAAATGTGGCTAAAAAAATACTTTTTCCTCACATTTCGGTGACAGAAAGTTGTGGAATCTGAGTGGAGACACAAATTTCCTTCCACCCAGCGTTCCCCCAAGTCTCCCGATAAAAATGGCACCTCACTTGTGTGGGTAGGCCTAGTGCCTGCCACAGAAAATGCCCCAAAACACAAAGTGAACACGTCACATTTTCTCAAAGAAAATAGAGGTTTTATTTGCAAAGTGCCTACCTGTGGATTTTGGCCTCTAGCTCAGCCGCCACCTAGGGAAACCTACCAAACCTGTGCATTTTTGAAAACTAGAGACCTAGGGGAATCCAAGACGGGGTGACTTGTCAGGCTCTCACCAGGTTTTGTTACCCAGAAACCTTTGCAAACCTCAAAATGTGCCTAAAAAAATACTTTTTCCTCACATTTCGGTGACAGAAAGTTGTGGAATCTGAGAGGAGTCACAAATGACCATCCACCCAGCGCTGCCCTAAATCTCCAGATGAAAAATGGTACCTCACTTGTGTGGGTAGGCCTAGTGCCCGCAACAGGAAATGCCCCAAAACACAAAGTGGACACATCACATTTTCTCAAAGAAAACAGAGGTGTTTTTTGCAAAGTGCCTACCTGTGGATTTTGGACTCTAGCTCAGCCGCCACCTAGGTAAACCTACCAAATCTGTGCATTTTGGAAAACTAGAGACCTAGGGGAATCCAAGACGGGGTGAATTGTCGGCCTCTCACCAGGTTCTGTTACCACGAATCCTTTGCAAACCTCAAAATGTGGCTAAAAAAATACTTTTTCCTCACATTTCGGAGACAGAAAGTTGTGGAATGAGAGGAGCCACAAATTACCTTCCACCCAGCGTTGCCCTAAGTCTCCCGATAAAAATGGTACCTCACTTGTGTGGGTAGGCCTAGTGCCCGCGACAGGAAATGCCCCAAAACACAAAGTGGACACATCACATTTTCTCAAAGAAAACAGACGTTTTTTGCAAAGTGCCTACCTGTGGAATTTGGCCTCTAGCTCAGCCGCCACATAGTGAAACCTACCAAACCTGTGCATTTTTGAAAACTAGATACCTAGGGGAATCCAAGATGGGGTGACTTGTCGGGCTCTCACCAGGTTCTGTTACCCAGAATCCTTTGCAAACCTCAAAATGTGTCTAAAAAATACTTTTTCCTCACATTTCGGTGACAGAAAGTTGTGGAATCTGAGAGGAGCCACAAATTACCTTCCATCCAGCGTTGCCCTAAGTCTCCTGATAAAAATGCTACCTCACTTGTGTGGGTAGGCCTAGTGCCCGCAACAGGAAATGCCCCAAAACACAAAGTGGACACATCACATTTTCTCAAAGAAAACAGAGGTGTTTCTTGCAAAGTGCCTACCTGTGGATTTTGGCCTCTAGCTCAGCCGCCACATAGGGAAACCTACCAAACCTGTGCATTTTTGAAAACTAGAGTCCTAGGGGAATCCAAGATGGGGTGACTTGTCGGGCTCTCCCCAGCTTCTGTTACCCAGAATCCTTTGCAAACCTCAAAATGTGTCTAAAAAATACTTTTTCCTCACATTTCGGTGACAGAAAGTTGTGGAATTTGAGAGGAGCCACAAATTACCTTCCACCCAGCGTTCCCCCAAGTCTCCCGATAAAAATGGCACCTCACTTGTGTGGGTAGGCCTAGTGCCCGCGACAGAAAATGCCCTAAAACACAAAGTGAACACATCACATTTTCTCAAAGAAAACAGAGGTTTTATTTGCAAAGTGCCTACCTGTGGATTTTGGCCTCTAGCTCAGCCGCCACCTAGGGAAACCTACCAAACCTGTGCATTTTTGAAAACTAGAGACCTAGGGGAATCCAAGACGGGGTGACTTGTAGGGCTCTCACCAGGTTCTGTTACCCAGAATCCTTTGCAAACCTCAAAATGTGCCTAAAAAATACTTTTTCCTCACATTTCGGTGACAGAAAGTTGTGGAATCTGAGAGGAGCCACAAATGACCATCCACCCAGCGTTGCCCTAAATCTCCCGATGAAAAATGGTACCTCAGTTGTGTGGGTAGGCCTAGTGCCCGCAACAGGAAATGCCCCAAAACACAAAGTGGACACATCACATTTTCTCAAAGAAAACAGAGGTGTTTTTTGCAAAGTGCCTACCTGTGGATTTTGGCCTCTAGCTCAGCCGCCACCTAGGGAAACCTACCAACCCTGTGCATTTTGGAAAACTAGAGACCTAGGGGAATCCAAGGCGGGGTGACTTGTCGGGATCTCACCAGGTTCTGTTACCCAGAATCCTTTGCAAACCTCAAAATGTGGCTAAAAAACATACTTTTTCCTCACATTTCGGTGACAGAAAGTTGTGGAATCTGAGAGGAGCCACAAATTACCTTCCACCCAGCGTTGCCCTAAGTCTCCTGATAAAAATGGTACCTCACTTGTGTGGGTAGGCCTAGTGCCCGCAACAGGAAATGCCCCAAAACACAAAGTGGGCATATCACATTTTCTCAAAGAAAAGAGAGGTGTTTTTTGCAAAGTGCCTAGCTGTGGATTTTGGGCTCTAGCTCAGCCGCTACCTTGGGAAACCTATCAAACCTGTGCATTTTTGAAAACTCGATACCTAGGGGAATCCAAGATGGGGTGACTTGTCAGGCTCTCACCAGGTTCTGTTACCCAGAATCCTTTGCAAACCTCAAAATGTGTCGAAAAAATACTTTTTCCTCACATTTCGGTGACAGAAAGTTCTGGAATCTGAGTGGAGACACAAATTCCCTTCTACCCAGCATTCCCCCAAGTCTCCCGATAAAAATGGCACCTCACTTGTGTGGGTAGGCCTAGTGCTCGTGACAGGAAATGCCCCAAAACACAAAGTGAACACATAACATTTTCTCAAAGAAAACAGTGGTGTTTTTGCAAAGTGCCTACCTGTGGATTTTGGCCTCTAGCTCAGCCGCCACCTAGGGAAACCTACCAAACCTGTGCATTTTTTAAAACTAGAGACCTAGGGGAATCCAAGATGGGGCGATTTGTCGGGCTCTCACCAGGTTCTGTTACCCAGAATCCTTTGCAAACCTCAAAATGTGGCTAAAAAAAACTTTTTCCTCACATTTCGGTGACAGAAAGTTGTGGAATCTGAGTGTAGCCACAAATGTCCTTCCACCCAGCGTACCCCCAAGTCTCCTGATAAATATGGCACCTCACTTGTGTGGGTAGGCCTAGTGCCCGCAACAGGAAATGCCCCAAAACACTAAATGGAGACATCACATTTTCTCAAAGAAAACAGAGTTTTTTTTGGCAAAGTGCCTACCTGTGGATTATGGCCTCTAGCTCAGCCGCTACCTAGGGAAACCTACCAAACCTGTGTATTTCTTAACACTAGAGACCTAGGGGAATCCAAGGCGGGGTGAATTGTCGGGCTCTCACCAGCTTCTGTTACCCAGAATCCTTTGCAAACCTCAAAATGTGGCTAAAAAAATACTTTTTCCTCACATTTCGGTGACAGAAAATTGTGGAATCTGAGAGGAGCCACAAATTACCTTCCATCCAGCGTTGCCCTATGTCTCCTGATAAAAATGGTACCTCACTTGTGTGGGTAGGCCTAGTGCCCGCAACAGGAAATGCCCCAAAACACAAAGTGGGCACATCACATTTTCTCAAAGAAAACAGAGGTGTTTTTTGCAAAGTGCCTACCTGTGGATTTTGGGCTCTAGCTCAGCCGCCACCAAGAGAAACCTACCAAACCTGTGCATTTTTTAAAACTAGCGACCTGGGGGAATCCAAGATGGGGTGACTTGTCGGGCTCTCACCAGGTTCTGTTGCCCAGAATCCTTTGCAAACCTCAAAATGTGTCTAAAAAATACTTTTTCCTCACATTTCGGTGACAGAAAGTTCTGGAATCTGACTGGAGACACAAATTCCCTTCCACCCAGCGTTCCCCCAAGTCTCCCGCTGAAAATGGCACCTCACTTGTGTGGGTAGGCCTAGTGCTCGTGACAGGAAATGCCCCAAAACAGAAAGTGGGCACATCACATTTTCTCAAAGAAAACAGAGGTTTTTTTTGCAAAGTGCCTACCTGTGGATTTTGGCCTCTAGCTCAGCCGCTACCTAGGGAAACTTACCAAACCTGTGCATTTTTGAAAACTAGAGACCTAGGGGAATCCAAGACGGGGTGAATTGTCGGGCTCTCACCAGGTTCTGTTACCCAGAATCCTTTGCAAATCTCAAAATGTGGCTAAAAATATACTTTTTCCTAACATTTCGGTGACAGAAAGTTGTGGAATCTGAGAGGAGCCACAAATTACCTTCCACCCAGCGTTGCCCTAAGTCTCCCGATAAAAATGGTACCTCACTTGTGTGGGTAGGCCTAGTGCCCGCGACAGGAAATGCCTCAAAACACAAAGTGGACACATAACATTTTCTCAAAGAAAACAGAGGTGTTTTTGCAAAGTGCCTACCTGTGGATTTTGGCCTCTAGCTCAGCCGACACCTAGGGAAACCTACCAAACCTGTGCATTTTTTAAAACTAGAGACCTAGGGGAATCCAAGATGGGGTGACTTGTCGGGCTCTCACCAGGTTCTGTTACCCAGAATCCTTTCCAAACCTCAAAATGTGGCTAAAAAAACTTTTTCCTCACATTTTGGTGACAGAAAGTTGTGGAATCTGAGTGTAGCCACACATTTCCTTCCACCCAGCATTCCCCCAAGTGTCCTGATTAAAAATAGTACCTCACTTGTGTAGGTAGGTGTGGTATTCTGTTTGTTGGGGAAACATTTATGTATGCAAATTGTAATTCAAGGTTCAGGTAATTATATCTTGCCCCTTTACGCTTCGTTTGTTTATGTTATGTGAAATGGTATCTTCCTGCTCTCCCTGCTCTTAGAACGGTACTGCCTGGAATGTGGGGATTGGAGGCAGTTAAAGAAGGAGCTGAGCAGGAGCGGCTGGGGTCTTTCATTATTCAGGACTTGAACAAATAAACAAGTGTTCTACTTTTTGAATTGGTATTTTTCTTATGGATTTACTTCATTTTGGCGACGAGTGACTTTTTGACCCCAGGACCCCAGGACCTGCTCTCATCTGAGCTTTTAAACCAGAGGTATTCATGCTGTTCGACATTGCTGGTTTCCTAGGCAATGGCTGAAGCTGAAGGGATTTCCTCTTGTAAGGCCGTTAGAACTGAAGGATCTGTGTTTACTTTAGGCGGTCTGCCCTTCCCCTATTAATTGACAGAGGAGGAGAAGGAATTCGGATGAGTTTCATTTCATCTTGGCCACCTGCCAATATTTACTTTGAAGCTTAACACATTGTGCTATCCCTGCTTCAAACAGAATTAGCTCATCGAGCTGTATTGATTTTGTCTGCCTGCCAACAAAAGATTGTTCAGCTGAAACTATGGAAGAAAGGATTTAACCTGTGTGGAGCCAAAACATCGGAGCTCAGTATTGATTTTGGCTGCCTACCAACAAAAGAGTGTTCAGCTGAAACTATCAAAGAAAGGATTTAACCCGTGTGATGTTGTTTTGGCTCCCAACCAATGTTTACATTTCACAATTATTAGAGCTGCTGTGCTTCTAAGATTGTTGGAGCTTGGTATTTACTTTGGATGCCTGCCAACATGAGTCTTGAAGTGTTCAGCTGAACTTGATAATTACCTTGCTTCATTGTGTTTAAGAAAAGTTGGGTATTTATCTTGGCTTTGGGCCAATGCTTCTATCTCAGCATTAAGGTTCTGTTGCTAGGCAACGCACAAGCTTTAGCAACCTCACTAGCAAGTGCTGTAAGACTATTGTTTTTTTTTCCTCTTTGTTTTCAACTATGTATTCTTTTGATATGCTCTGCTTTGTTACACATGATTATTAACATTTAAGGCAGTTTTACATTTCAAAGGGTTGCATTTAAGTAAGAGTATATCTGAGAGAATGTAGAATATAACACCGCCCCCCTTTTTCTTGTCTTTACCTGGTGATCCACCTATACCATGGAGTAAATGGAAAAAGGTTTTTCTTACATACATTCGAGTTTGTGGCAGCAATTTATCTGCAGACCGGAAAACTTCTATTCTCCAACATTGTCTGGGTGCAGAAGGTCAGGAGATTTTGGAGAATTTACCGGTAATTGATTCACCAGATGGAGCGGAAGGCGACACAAATTTGAATGAGTTTGAATTAACTTTGCTCAGGTTGGATAGACATTATCTCCCTAAAGTGTCCATTATTTTACAAAGGTACTACTTTGGTAAATGTAAGCAAAGTGAAACTAAGACAGTGGAGGATTTTGTGACTGCTTTGCGTAAATTGGCTGCCCAATGTAAATTTGGTGACACTTTGGAGGAGCGCATTAGGGACCAATTTATGCTGGAATGTAAGAGCGACAAGATTAGAGAAGCCTTGTGGTCCAAAGGTGATCCAAATTTGGATGAAGTTATAATGGTGGCAAAACAAATTGAACATTCTGAACTTTGCATGGAAAACTTAAGAAAATCTAAAAATGCCTTGAGGGATATCCAGTTAGTTGAAACCAAGGTGGCAACAAAGAAACCGACTGGATCACTCAAATCTAAACTGTTATGCTATAGGTGTAATTCTTCATCACACTTAGCCAATAGCAAGGATTGTCCAGCAATTAACATGTTATGTAAAAAATGTGGTAAAACAGGGCATTTTGCTAGATGTTGCAAGTCAAGTGAGAAGAAAATGGTGAAAGTGAATGAAATTGAGTATGCTTGCAGTGATGAAGAGGAAGAGAAGTCGTTTGTGTTACAGGTTGTTAATGATGTAAATTGTATTGCCAGGGTAAATTGTGATTATCCCATTGATGAGGTTGATGTAAATGGGATCAAGGTTTCCATGATGATGGATTCAGGCGCAAAGTTAACCCTGATTTCGGAGTCAGATTATTTGAAATACTTTGTCAACAATGTGACTCTTCTCCCTCCGGATGTTATGCCGTTTAGTTATGGTGGGAAACCTATTGAGTTAAGAGGGTACTTTGAGGCTAAGATCACGTTCAAGGGAAACGTAATTGAAGGAAAAATATATATTCCTGTTGTGGGTGACACGATTTTGGGATGGCCTCATCAAAAATTACTTAATATTATATTGAATCCTAATGCTAACCCTCAAGTTCAAGTGCAGAAGGTATGTATGGAGGGTGAAGATCTCAAGAATGAATTTCCTGAGGTAATTTCCAACAACATTGGGTGTGTTAAGGGCTACAAGCATCGCATTGTACTTAAGAAAGGAGCAATACCTGTAATGTGCAAAGTTAGAAGTATACCCTTTAGTGTAAGGGACAATGTGAGAAAGGAACTTCAGAGATTAGAATCAGAAAGTATCATTGAAAAAAGTTCAGGCTGCGAAATGGATTGCACCCATTGTGGTTGCCTCTAAGGCCAATGGAGACATAAGATTGTGTGTGGACTTGCGCAATTTAAATAAGGCAGTAGTTGAAGACAGGTTTCCCTTACCCAACATAACTGAAATGATAACTTCTTTAGGTAATGCTAGATTTTTCACTACTTTGGATCTCAGCTCGGCTTATCACCAGGTTCAGCTTTGTGAAGAATCTAAAGTGTTGACTTCCTTTATCACTCCTTTTGGTGTTTATAAATTCAACCGGATGCCGTTTGGTCTATGTTCTGCGGCTTCGGTCTTCCAAAGACTCATGAATGAGCTTCTTGGTGAGTTGCCTTTCGTGAAATTTTTTAAAGATGATGTTCTCATATTCTCCAGTACTCTTGAACAACACAGAACATCTGTGAGGAGTGTGCTCAACATTTTCCGGAACAAAGGTATAACTCTTAAAGGGGATAAGTGTAAGTTTTTTAAAAATGAAATCTCTTACCTTGGACACATGATTACTGCAGAAGGTGTAAAGCCGAAAGATGATCTAGTGAAATCTATTATCAAGCTTACTGTACCTGAAAGTAAGTCTGATGTGCAGACGTTATTGGGAATGGTGGAATATTATTCTAGGTTCTTTCCTGATCTAGCTAAAAGAACTTGTGCTATCAGAAACTTACTTAAAAGTCGATCTGTATTCATGTGGGACTCAGAATGTCAAAGGGAATTTGATGACTTGAAAGAGAGCTTGTCATCGCCGCAATCCTTAAATAGTTTCCAACCTGGCCTTCCGTGCTCTATCACTACGGATGCATCTGAGAAAGGGTTAGGTTGTGTTTTGAAACAACTTAGTGGTGATGAGAACAAAACCATTGCTTTTGCGTCAAGGAGTTTACGTGGAGCGGAGTATAAATATTCTACCATTGAAAAAGAGGCTTTGGCAATTTTTTGGGCTATAAAGAAATTCAAACAATTTCTGTGGGGAACTAAATTTGTGGTGTGCACTGATCACAAACCACTACGTAAGATTTTTGAGAAGAAGGGTTTGGATAATGTTTCAGGTCGTATTTGTAAATGGATTGTGGGCCTACAGGATTATTTTTTCGATGTAAAGTATGTGCCAGGTTGTGAGAATAAAGCTGCAGACTGTTTATCCAGACTCAGAAATAAAGGAGTGGGAGAAGATGACCCTGAAAGTTGCTGGTGGGTAGATGAGGAGGTGAAAGTATGTGCTGTAACGGATGGATGTGTTACTGAGGAAGAATGGAAACAAGGAGTGGATGATGATGTTGAACTTTCCCGTGTGAGAGATTTACTTTCTGTTGGTAAGGTTTTAGATAAAAGTGAGAGTATAGGTGATGGTTTTGGTAAGATTTGGCATGAATTGTCCATTCAAAATGGAATTGTGTTAAGAGGGGAAAGGTTGATCCCGCCGTGCAATTTCCGTGAACGTATTATGGATCTTGCTCACAGTGGTCATCATGGGATCTGCAAAACTAAAGAAAGACTTAGGGGAGTGTATTGGTGGCCAGGGATGGATTTATCTATCGAGAGAAGGGTGCGTGATTGTGTGGAGTGTAATGTTGCAGATAAATCGTTGAAAGTCAGAACTCAACCCATGATACTCAAAAAAATTCCCAGTGAGGTGTGGGATTCTGTATCTATTGACATTTTGGGGCCTTTGAATTATAAATCTCATTCGAAGTATGTGGTGGTCCTCATGGATGAGTTATCTAGATGGCCGGAAGTCAAGATTGTCTCTGAGGTGTCTTCTTTGACTGTTTTAGAATTCCTCACTGAAGTATTTAGTAGAGAGGGTAATCCTAAGTCTATTTTGACTGATAATGGAGTTCAATTCACATCCAAACTTATGTGTGAGTTCTTGAGGAAAAGAGGGATTTTACACAAAAAGAGTGCATTGTATCATCCAGAAACCAATGGCATGGTAGAACGCTTCAACAGAACATTAAAAGAGACTATCCAGTTAGCTAATCATTTAAATTGTGATTGGGAGTATATGGTGAAGAAGAAGGTTGAGGAACATAGGTTCATCCCTCACACTAGCACTGGTCAATCTCCGTTCATCATGTTCAGGAAACGTATACCTCACACTGTGATAAATCCACCGTGGGTTAAAAATTATACCAAGGAACATCTCAATTATGAGGGCAGGAGAGTTTCAGCAAGGAGTAAGCATTTGTCCTGTCAGGAGAAAAGAAAACTTGTGTATGATGCGAGAAAATCTGTAAAGGAGATGCATTTTGGGGTAGGGGAGTTAGTTAAAGTCAAATTACCAGGGAGAACTGGTGGAGGGCAGTCTCACTTTAGTAGAGTCTTTAAAATTATTAAAGTCTATAAAGGAGCGGTTAAATTGGATGATGGACGTGTATGGAATCTCAATAGAATTGTCAAAATAAAATAATGAGTATATATTAATAGTTATTTAGGAATCTCAATAGGAATGTCAAAATAATATTATGTATATATGTTTATAGTTATTTGTTTGAAGGGGAAAGATGGTGTGGTATTCTGTTTGTTGGGGAAACATTTATGTATGCAAATTGTAATTCAAGGTTCAGGTAATTATATCTTGCCCCTTTACGCTTCGTTTGTTTATGTTATGTGAAATGGTATCTTCCTGTTCTCCCTGCTCTTAGAACGGTACTGCCTGGAATGTGGGGATTGGAGGCAGTTAAAGAAGGAGCTGAGCAGGAGCAGCTGGGGTCTTTCATTATTCAGGACTTGAACAAATAAACAAGTGTTCTACTTTTTGAATTGGTATTTTTCTTATGGATTTACTTCAGTAGGCCTTGTGCTCCCACCAGGAAGTGCCCCAAAACACTATCTGGACACATCAAAATTATCAAATAGAAAACTACCTGTTTTTGCGGGGTGGGGCCCCTGCGTTTTTGGTCCTGGGCTCAGCAGCCATCTAGGGAAACCTACCAAACCCAGACATTTCTGAAAACTAGATACCCGAGGGAGTCAAGGGAGGTGTGACTTGCGTGGATCCCCCAATATTTTCTTTCCCAGAATCCTCAGCAAACGCAAATTTAGCTAAAAAATCACATTTTTCCCACATTTCTGTGTGGGATCACTGCACCAGGACAATTCCCTACCACCCAACGTTCCCCTCAGTCTCCCGGTAAAAATGATACCTCACTTGTGTAGGTGGGCCAAATGTTTGTGACAGGGAAGAGCCAAAAACACGTTGAAATTGAGGGGGAACCAAAGTGGGTCCAAAAGGGCAGTTTGAAAAAAAACATTTTTAGGCTGAAAAGTGTAGCAGTAGTTTTATTGGTATAGATGAGACAATGCTGGGTGGTAAGAATTTTGCGGATCACTGCAGATTTCGGAAGGTTCCATCACAAAAATGTGGGGAAAATGTGTGCTTTCCAGCAAAGTTGCAGGTTTGCAGGGCATTGTGGGTAATGAAATGGTGCGGGGTGCATGTGAAGCACACCACCCTGGAATCAACTAGATGTTTAGGCCCGTATTTATACTTTTTGACGCTAAACTGCGCTAACGCAATTTAGCGTCGAAAAATTTTGCGCCGGCTAACGTCATTCTGAAGCGCCATGCGGGCGCCGTATTTATTGAATGGCGTTAGCCGGCGCAAGCAGACCGGCGCTGCCTGGTGTGCGTGGAAAAAAACCACGTACACCAGGCAGCGCCGGCGTTGGGAAAAGTGGCGCTAGGGCGTCTTAAAAATGGTGCAAGTCAGGTTGACGCAAAAAATCGCCTCCACCCGATTTGCGCCATTTTTTTTAACGACGCCCAGACGCCATTTACATGACTCCTGTCTTAGTAAAGACAGGAGTCATGCCCCCTTGCCCAATGGCCATGCCCAGGGGACTTATGTCCCCTGGGCATGGTCATTGGGCATAGTGGCATGTAGGGGGGCACAAATAAGGCCCCCCTATGCCACCCAAAAAAAAAAAAAATGTTTTTTTTATACTTACCTGAACTTACCTGAATGTCCCTGGGATGGGTCCCTCCATCCTTGGGTGTCCTCCTGGGGTGGGCAAGGGTGGCAGGGGGGGTCCCTGGGGGCAGGGGAGGGCACCTGTGGGCTCATTTTGAGCCCACAGGCCCCTTAACGCCTACCCTGACCCAGGCGTTAAAAAGTGGCGCAAATGCGGGGTTTTTTGACCCGACCACTCCCGGGCGTGATTTTTGCCCGGGAGTATAAACACGACGCATTTGCGTCGCTGTCATTTTTTTAGACGGGAACGCCTTCCTTGCATCTCATTAACGCAAGGAAGGCGTTCATGCAAAAAAATGACGCTATTTGCCCATATTTTGGCGCTAGACGCACCTAACGCCAAAGTATAAATATGGCGTTAGTTTTGCGCCGAATTTGCGTCGAAAAAAACGACGCTAATTCGGCGCAAACGGAGTATAAATATGCCCCTTAGTTTTCAGATTTGTCTAGGTCTTGTGGAGTTTTCTACATGGCAGCGTCCCAAAGTTAAAAAAAAGTGTAGTCCTCACTACTCCAAGTGGGACGATTTTGAGAATTACCAAGCTCTCATGGCCCAAATGTAAAACAAAAATCAAAAATAATCAAATGTCCTCTTGCTTGCCATGGTATAAGATGTTTTAGTGTGCGGGGGAGAGCTGAAAGACTGTTAGCCCCTTCAGTTCGGGTGGGGGCATAACCAGGCCCATACTGGTTGGTAGCCACCACCCCACTTTTTTCTTTTATTTTTTTTTATTCCCTGGTATCTAGTAGACTTTCTGTCCACCCGGGGTGTGGATTGGGGGTAATTGCCCAATCTGCCTACTGGTGGACAGAACAACTTTGGCCCCATTTATTTGGGGAGGGGGTATGGCCATACCCCCAACCTCTTATTTTGAAAAAATAATCTTCCCTGGTCTCTGGTGGGCTTTCTGCCCCCCGTTGGGGGCAGATGGGCCTTCCTTGGGGGCAGTTATGGCCAACAGTAATGTGCCCCCAGGGGGAGAAACCCTTGCCCAATGGGCTGCCCCCTCCAAAGAAAAACACACACATACACACACACACCAATCCATGGTGTCTAGAGGTTTCTGCCCCCTTTGGGGGCGGATTGGCCTATCCAAAATAGGCTAATCTGCCCCCAAGGGGGGCAGAAACAGCCTAAATACAATTTGCACCCCTGGGGAGCGACCCTTGTCTAAGGGGTCGCTCCCCATATATAAAAACATAAAGTAAATAAAAAAATATATATATCACTGATGTCTAGAGGTTTCTGCCCCTCCAGGGAGGCAGAAAAGACCCAAAAATATTTTGCCCCGGGGAGTGGTCTTTGCCAAATGGGCCGCTTCCCTTATGCGTCAGTATATAAAAAAAATCATAACTACATGTCTTGTAATCTTTGCAGGATGGCAAGGCTTCCCACAACTAAGTAATTAAGTAGCATGGAAAGAGTTTTGCTTATTATTTTGCAACAGTTACTGAATTTATTATTTATGCAGGTTATATTTGCACCTAGGTAGGAACTCAACCATTGAGTTTTTTGTATTAAACCCAACAAGACCCATTAAAGAACTATTTGAAGATATCACGGGAACATCTACCATAATTCAGCAGATGAAGTGGAACAAGGGCCAAGGATTTTTAAGGCCATCTGTATCCCAATAATGACCAGATTTCACTACCCTACCCAGCAGATAGCAGGGTTAGACATTTTCCTTTCTTGCAGCAAGGCCCATGGTACCTCGGCTAAGCCACTGGTAAACACAGCCAACAGGAGGTTTTCTGAGTTTTCTGGTGTTCTTTCAATGCTAATTAAATATAAACATATCATAACAATAGAGGCACACTGGAAGTGTTTTCTTAAATGGGCTGTGGCTGAGTGCGGCTCACACATCATAGGTGAGTGGAGGTCACATGTGAACAATGGTATACTGTGGGGACTGGTGCTTAACAGTTAGGGACACTTAACACTGTTATGGGATACAGGACTTGATTGAGGCACAAGCACCTTTCACTAGCTTGGTAATTATGGACACAATTATGGATTGACAGTGTGATGTGAGTACTTTCTGAGGATGATTATGGGCTTTCTGCCAGGATGTTGCCCAGGATTAAACTAGCCATTTTACCTAATCACATCTCAGTGGCCACCTTACCCCTTTGCCACAGAGTGCCTGATTTAAATCTCGGCAGATGGAATACTCCATCACAAATGTGACAGCTATCCTGTCCATCATAATTAGATCCCCATAGGATATAATGGAATCATAACACAGTGGCCCGGATATCTGTCACATTTGTATTGGAGTATTCCCCTCCACTAGGCTCTAGATCAGGCCCAGAGTCTGTTAGTTGTTATGCTGAGGTCCCCGTTCATTGTTCTTTAGTGGGATCTGAAACTGTGTTGATTTCTTTGATGGCATTTCCTTTTGAGCTAATGTACATATGTCCTGTTTGACAATGCTGTTAGTTGATAAACCATCAGCTAACGGGGTCAGAGTCATTCAAGAACTCTCAGTACACCCTATTTCAGTTTTCTACCTGGATAAGTTGATCCTCTATCCTTGCTCAGTCATCGTTCACAAGGTAGTTTACATCTTTCAAGTGATCCAGTCTATCACTTTTCCATCTTTCTTTTCACCGCCTTATTCCACCAAGGAGGAGAAGCAGCTGCATAGACTCAATCCAAAGCATACTGTTATAAGCTACATTGACTAAAATCATCAGAGGAAAGGTGGTGACAAAGCGCATCTGTTTGCCTTGATCCATTTACTCCCCGACCATACACCTTGGTCTAGGAAGTCCCTCCCTTCATGCTTTTTCCTTTAGGGCCATGGCAATTTCTACGGCTCTCACCAGAGGGTGACAACTGCTCTGTGGCCACAAGGTTTGCTAATCATTACTGCCTCATAGCCCAATCACTCAGCAATGGATATGCACATTCCATGTTCTAGTTCAGAGCTTTCTGTTGTGGGTATCAGAAGAAGAAGGTCTGATGCCAGAAGGTATTGTTAACTTTACTGGTGTTTTAAGTTCAATTTATTGGTTTGTGCTTGATGGTAACCCTCACTCCTTATTTACTGCTCGATTAAGACGAACCATTTTAATGCTTTGAAGGATTTAATGCCCTTTGAGGTAGATGGATCTTTGAAACCAGTAAGTGGTGTGCTAGAGCCACTAATACAATTTCAATAACATCCCAATTAATTCAAACACCATTACCATTTTGACCAAGGAAGGAGAACTCCAGTGAGGAATAACATTTAGAGATGTATTACAAACTCAAGTTCAAAGTCCTATGGACAACTTTCAAGATCAAGTTATAAAGATAAACAATCACCAAGGGTTGCCCAAGGCGACAAATCAGATATCTTAGATAAAGAAATTAAGCATTGCCCAGGAATAACAATCATCAGACAATTTAAATTATCAGAGTCCTAATTGTAGCCGGGTGCAGGGGAAATCCCAAAAATTTCCCAAATCAGGTAAATACGTGTGTGTGGAGGAACACATGTGGGCAAAAGACAAAAAGTACACAAAGGTCAAACATAATTTGGAAAAAGATAAACTGGAACTGTGAGTTTCTAGCTAATGTGGGCAGTAGATAGGTAAAAAAGCAAAAGCGGCAGCATGTTAGAAGTTCAAACAAGATTCTTCTGAAAGGAATTAGAAGATAGATTTCTATGTCTCAAAGGGGCTTCTCAAAGGGACGAAGGCTGAGCGTAAGATAGCTCTCCAAGGGGCATAGCACTCAGGAATTCTTCATCAGCAAAGCATCTTCTGTCAGTCTCACCAAAGTCTCACCGGTCATCAACACATCAAAGTTCATAAAGCAATTTGATTTGCCAAAGGCATCAGTCCAATTTACATTGAAGAGGTATCATCCAACAGAAATCAAACACACAACTCCAATATGCAACACCCATATTCTTTCCCAAGCTTGTTATGGAAACATGTTCCATCTATGTGACTCCATATACGTTTGAAACAATTGAATACAATGGCAGTCCATGTTCCACAATGTTTCATTTCCAAGGACAACACAATGTATTATCTTTATGTCTAAATAATAGGGCCTCTTACCAAAACCTAGTATTTTTATGGGAACAAAGTCTGAAAGAAAACTCACATTAGGGAATGAATCTGCATCTTCTGCACAGTCACGAAATACAAATCTAACAGGCCTCACTTAAGCTAACACAAGAGATTTACAGCAATACATTCAAATAATATTTTTCAATAAACTCACTTTAATATATAAACTAAAAAATTCAATTGTAATAATAATTTATTAACATGTGTAGAACATTTCATTTTAAATAGAAAAACTTTGTCAATGCATTCCATTAACTAAATTTGGGAAGTCCATTTCCTCCATTTTTGCACACATTTAAGTTGATTATTTATTAGAAATTCAACATTGTTTCAATGCAGTCTAGATTCTAAATTGCATGATAGTATCAGGTTAATCCTTCTAGCATGTGTTTTAATTTAAATACCCTCTAAGTAGGACTCTACAGTATAAATGAGTGCACTGCACATTTAAATTGCTTTAGAGCAGCTCCTATGTTGCAAACCCATTAGTGTTTTGATCAACATAAGACATAAAGGGGGTCATTACGACCCTGGCGGATGGCGGAGAACCGGCAGTAAGACCGCCAATAGGCTGGCGGTCTTACTCTGTGGAATAATGACCATGGCGGTTACCGCCATGGTCATCCACCGGTTCTCCGTTCTGCCCGCCAGGCTGGAGACCTGGGTCTCCAACCCGCCGGCCGTCACTATACCGCCGGCGGTATTTGGACCCGACTTACTGCCATGGATTTCCAGCGGTTTGAACTGCCATGAAATCCATGGCGGTAAGCACTAACAGTGCCAGGGAATTCCTTCCCTGGCACTAATAGGGGTCTCCCCCACCCCCCACCCCAACACCCTCCCCTACCCCCCCACCACCCCTGACACCCTCCAAAGGTGTCAGGGCCCCCCTCCCCACCCTGATCCCCAACATCACTTCACCCATACCTACATGACATGCACGCAGGCACCACCTACATACTTACACGCACACACGCCGACATACATGCCTACATCCACACACACAGCCATACACGCACACCCACATTCAAACATACACGCACACATCCATACAGACATACCCACAGACATACACGCATCCATTCCCATACACACAACACCACCGCAGGCATACATGCACTCACAACCCCATGCACCCACACAACACACAACACCCCCTCCCCTCACGGACGATCGACTTACCTGGTCCGACGATCCTCCGGGAGGGGACGGGAGCCATGGGGGCAGCTCCGCCGACACCACATCGCCAACAGAACACCGCCACAGCGAATCACAGGATGTGATTCGCTGTGCGGTGTTCTGTTGGCGTGGCAGTGAAGCCAGAATGGCTGTTGGCGGCTCTCCGTCCATAAAAGGACGGAGAGCTGCCAACGGTCATAATAGCACCGAGCGGCAAACGGCCACCACTGGCGGTCTTCCGCACGGCGGTCCCTCGGCGGTCTTGGAAAAAGACCACTGAGGTCAAATTGACCCCCAAAATGCCATATACTGATGACTTTTGTGACAAGGGGGACATTACTCAAATTTACACTACATCGGTCCCCACTTTGATGGTGAATTAAGTCATTACAAAGTACACCCACTCTCCTTTTAAATGAGACAGCTCAAAAGTTCAGAGGTTTATTTCTGGTAAGATCTTCTGAAATCCTCTGTTTGGTGTTGCTATAATATAGTCTTCTTCTGGTCTCCATTTCAATCTCTTCTCTTCTCTGTATACTCTTGGCTCTTTTCTCCTTTAGCTTCTTGTACAACTTGTAAAATGCAACTGCAACTAGGGAACACAAAATCATGATTAATAGGAGTCTCAAAATGGTTCCCACCATACCTCTTCCTAGATTTTCAAAACACTTTCCAATAGCTGAAAAACCATTCAACCTGTTGCTGTCAATCCTTTCAGGTCCTGTTTTAAGTCAGTCATATTTGTAAAGTACTTTTCTATCTCCTTACTATTGTTAGGTATGTATGTGCAGCATTGTTGTCAATGTAACATTTTGAAAACTTTACCGAGAAGAATGTCTAACACAAGGCGATTTTGCCAAATCATTGCTCTCACAGCAACCATTTATGAGTCCATTAACAATACAGCATCTGCAGTGTCTATTGATAGTTTATCTACTATCATTGACAACTTTCTAATATTGATAACATTCAAGATTATACCTACTGATTGAATTATGGCACCAGAAATATCTCAAATAGTCTCTGAAGCAATCACTCATCTTTTGACTCTGGAGTTTGATTTCTCACTCCATACCGGGTCACTAAAATGTTATATTAAAAATCTCTGGAAAAAACTCCTCCCAGGTAACTCATAACATACCAGCTTTTTGGCAGCTTGTAATAGGCATTCTATTCACATATGAAATAAACATCTGGTATGGCGGGGTCTTGGCCAATCAACGTGAAACTCCAAACACTCAAACAAAAATACATTCTTCATTCACTTGCACCTTCAAATTATGTGTCAGTCTTTAATCTAGGTCTATATATACATACCTTCCCTACATGTTGCTAGTCTATAGCCAGGAATCATTGATTTCCAGCCATTTAATGTGTTGCATCTTTTTTTCCCAATTCTGTAAAATTACTATTTTTTTCTATTGTGGCTTCCATTGCTTTTCTTCTCTCCTCAACTTGTCCGATGAATTCCTTTTCTACTGGGCTAACAATACAAGTCAAATTATTCTTATGTGCAATACTCTTCCAAATGTTAATGTAGGTTCAAAGAAACCTCCTACAGTGTCAATGTTCTTTGTTTTTGCAATGTTACTCAAGTGTTTCATGATGGTGACAATTGAAAACCCCAAATCATAATTAGAATACAAGTATTCATAATACTCCTGCTGATAGAACAATGTTAATAACAAACTCCAAGATATTCCATAGGTTATTGGTAAACTATGATATGTGATTTCCTCATTTACTGATGAAGGCAACTGTGTGCATACACAGCAGTTTCTAGCTTCTATGGTGTCAACGTATTTATTAAGCAATTTGGAATACACATTTTCAGACAAATCACCTCTGGAACCATCAGTATAGAAATATTTCTCACCATTATAAAGTCAATTTTGATCTGCAATAGAATTTTCTAAATTCAGGACAAGTGTCTCAAACTGCATGTATTTATCCACATTGTACATCCTTATACCAACATATGCCTGTGACAGATATACTGTATGCATGGAAATGTTCCTGGTGTGGTGAGGGTCGAAAGAGTGGGGCTGACAATCCATTATGGTTGCACTGTGCCATCCTATTAGCATGTGTCTGGCCTGGTAAAGGCAAATGACAAAGGAACAACAGCATTGTAAGCAATGGACCTCCCTGTGTTTTGCTGCACTACTGCAGCCATCCACGACAGCTTCAACACCGCACCTCCGCCAGACCCCACCCCTGACGACTCCTCCCACGCCTGCCGCCTCACCACCTGGACCCAAGTAGACGACGCCGAAACCCTAACAACCATGAATTCCATCCACTCAGGATCTCCCACGGACCCGTGCCCAAATCACGTCTTCAACAAAGCCGACGCCACCATCGCCCCCAAACTCCGCAAGATCATCAACCTCTCCTTCAACACCGCCACCTTCCCGGACAGCTGGAAGCACGCAGAAATCCAACCCCTCCTCAAGAAACCCAAGGCTGACCCCAACGATCTCAAAAACTTCCGGCCGATCTCTCTCCTCCCTTTTCCAGCGAAGGTCATCGAGAAGATCGTCAACGCGCAGCTCGCCCACTTCCTAGAAGACAACTCCATCCTAGACCCCTCACAATCTGGATTCAGACAAAACCACAGCACTGAGACCGCACTCCTCGCCGCCACAGATGACATCAGACAACAAATGGACAACGGCGAAACCTCAGCCCTCATCCTCCTCGACCTATCAGCCGCTTTCGACACAGTCTGCCACCGCACCCTGCTAACCCGTCTCCACGAAGCCGGCATCCAAGACAAAGCCCTCAACTGGATCTCATCCTTCCTCTCTGACAGAACCCAGCGAATCCGACTCTCACCCTTCCGCTCCAAAGCCACCAACCTCATCTGCGGCGTCCCCCAAGGCTCCTCTCTTAGCCCAACGTTGTTCAACGTCTACATGGCCCCCCTCGCACAACTGGCCCGTCATCACAACCTCAGCATCATCTCCTACGCCGACGACACCCAGCTCGTCCTCTCCCTGACCAAAGATCTGCTCACCGCCAAAACCAACCTCCACGAGGGACTAAAATCCATCGCCGAGTGGATGAACAACAGCCGCCTGAAGCTCAACTCCGACAAAACGGAAGTCCTCATCCTCGGACGCACCCCCTCGGCCTGGAACGACTCCTGGTGGCCCACCGCCCACGGACCCCCACCCACCCCAGCCAGCCACGCACGAAACCTCGGCTTCGTCCTCGACTCTGCCCTCACCATGTCCAAACAGATCAACGGCGTCTCCTCTTCTTGTTTCAACACCCTCCGCATGCTCCGCAGGATCTTCAAGTGGATTCCAACAGGAACCAGGAAGACGGTAACTCAAGCCCTCGTCAGTAGCAGACTTGACTACGGCAACGCACTCTACACAGGCATCCCAACGAAAGACATCAAACGACTCCAACGCATACAGAACGCATCCGCCCGCCTGATCCTCGACATACCCCGCCGATGTCACATCTCCCCCACCTGAAGGACCTCCACTGGCTCCCTGTGGATAAAAGGATCACCTTCAAACTCCTCACCCACGCACACAAGGCACTACACAACACCGGACCCACCTACCTAAACACCAGACTCAACTTCTACGTCCCCACACATCAACTCCGCTCCGCCAACCTCGCCCTCGCCATCGTCCCCCGAATCCAGCGCAAGACCTCTGGCGGCAGATCCTTCTCCTTCCTCGCCGCCAAGACCTGGAACTCTCTCCCCACCTCACTGCGCCAGACCCAGGACCTCCTCACCTTCAGGAGACTCCTCAAAACATGGCTCTTCGAACGCTAGCAGCACCCCCTCCCTCAACCCCAGCACCTCGAAACCCTGTCGGGTACATAGCGCCCTTTATAAATTCACTGATTGATTGATTACTGCCATCATTCATAATGTCAATGCAGTAAAGCCCAAAATAGTGACAACACTCATTACACTACTGTGGGAATGTCCACCATGGTGAATAGAAATGTAAATGAAGTGCTACAATGGTGTCAGTGGCTGGGGCAAGGGGCCTGGAAGGAATATGGTGGTGTGGGATCAATGCACAAAACATCTTGAAAGGTTGCCCCATGTGTGATTCACAATTCAACATATAATTAACAACTACAACATGGGGTCTGTAAAATGTCACTGACCTCTAGTAGCAAGTAAATGATGTGCCGTGCCAACAGCCACTACAGTCAAAGATTGACATTTTACTATCTCACTGCAAAGTGCCTTACCTCCTGTCGACCTGCCTGTCCTTAAATTAACAGATGACATGGATGACTAGCTGCTGACCATTAATGAAGAGACTTTCCAGGATGTCCTAGGTTCCTTCCAGACACCTCTTCCAGTCACAGGGAGGACACACAGCATTGTGGGGTCTCCACATGAACCCCCCAATTACCAACACATAGCACCAACCAGTCCCGCCACAGCCCTAGACTCTGAGGACCCATACACCAACTTTCAGGGGACAGTGGTGGAGTCCAGCGGGAGCTGGCCAAGCAGGTGCGGTGGGGATGGAGACCATGGCAGGCAGCCTAGAGGGAGTGAAGAGGTGCCTCTGTCCAAAAAAGTATAACTCATCTGCCATCAGAGGCACCAACTCCCCGCTACGTGGACTCTAGCAGTCCCTGGCCAACATAGTTGCTGTCATGAGTCAGAGGCTTCAACAATTGCCCTCTCAAAGGGGCAGCAGCATGATGGATAACAGGATGGGGGCTATACTAAGTGCCCTGGAGTCCGTACAGTAGGAAGTGGCCTTCCTCAGGGAAAATATGGCTGCCTATCACCAGGATTTAGCTGTGGTGTTGAGAAACCAGCAGTTACCCTTTGCTGCAGTGATGCCTTACATGATCCCACAAATGGCAGATTGCAGGTCCTTCGATTTCACATTTCCATCCTCTGATGTGTGTGTGGCCCCCTCAACTTCAACAACAGCACCACCCATGGTACAAGAGGCACCACTCACATCAGAGGCTGAAGATGTGGAAGGAACAACATTCACATGTAAAACCACCCGGTAGCACCAGTCTGTGTCACATGGACAGTATCTCCTTAGTTCTGTGCTTAAGATCATGGCAGTGTTGTGACAGCTGGCAATGTGCCCTCATCACTCAGCCACTGTTGACGTATCTGCTATGGACTATTATCTCAATTCCTACCTATTGTCTATTTGGACATCTCCTCATTAATGCACACTTCTCCTACCCATGTCTTCTGACATCCCTCATCCCTGGAATCTGAATGTACATCAAATGGCTCAGGATCTCTCATTTGGTCAGTGAACTAGAGATTGTACTGCACTGGAAAATAAACTTGCACATGTAAATAAGTCTCAATAGTCACATGTATCATGCCATCTTTTACTGTGATCCATCAACTCATCTAAATGTCTGCATTGTGTGAAGCTGTGTCAAAGAGAACAGAGCCTAATTACATGGCTCACTGTCAGACGCAAAGCCACACATTCGGACTCTAACATGAAAAAGTGACTGATACTGTTGTGGCTACTACCAACTTACAGAGCCTTAAAAGCATGTATTGAACAGATATCCATGCAAGTTGACATATGGCATGTATGGGTCAGAACTCATGTCTGGAATTTCCCCTGATGATAGCACTACTACAACAAATATGTGTGGTACAGAAGAGGCAAAACTGATCAGTGACGGCAGCTGTCAGTATGCCAGGATACATACCACAAATAAGGTAAGGTAATATAGCTACACTTTACAAGAATATTTGTGACATACCTTAACAAGTTCCTTTCTTACCTGTCAAAGATTGTGTATACATACACAATGTGATTGTCAGGAACTGGGAAGGAAAAATGTTTTGAGTATCTGACGTCATATTGCAGCCAATCAGACAGTTCCTTGGTCATAGGGGATACACATAGTTATACATGTAAATCAATACAGAAAGCATACCCTAAGGCATTCATCTAACTTGGCCAGTGCACACATTAGAACACCCAGACGCTCAATCATCATGAACACCTAATGGCCTACAACTAACAGGATTTATTGGTACTTAACAACAACACCTTCTAAAAATCTAAACTAAACACTGTCCTACACTAAGCTAACATATACTAACTTATCTTAACTTACCCCTACAGCTATCTATCCTAATCTAAACTTATCTTATACATGTAACGCCACACACTAAACATTGTCCCCGGAGCCCCCTTTAGAGACAAGATAGGAGTAGGACAACATTAACTAAAGCTACACAGATAATAATTTAACCTATATTCTAAACCAATATATATATTTTTTATAATTTGCAAATGGAATTTTTTCTATTTTTTTAGAACACAGGGTCTCATACATAACCTCTACCCAACCACCCAAAAACAATGGTAATGAAACCCACCCCAACTATACTTGCTCTATCCTACAACTAACCTAATCTATGCTACCTAACCCATTACTGCGGACCTAAAACCCACTAAAACTAACTGCAAAATACAACAGGAGAAGGGAAGGAACTGGGAGGCGGTGTGTATATAGGATTACAGCTTCTTCAGCTTCTTTTTACAAAATTGTAAGAGTTTGCAATTGTGAGCATTGTGCTGCTCCAGTCTGCCCAACCTGGCCATAATAGCTGTCATGTCCATCCTCATGTCCGCCTCAAAGCTAGAGGATGTGGCTGTTGCAGGTGGCTGTTGCAGTGCTTTTGTTGCCATTGGTGCTGTGTATGTGGAGCGGGATGGAACAGCTGAGGCACCCGTGATGTGGTGCTCGATGTGCTGTGCCCTGTTGTGGCATGTTCAGGAGGTCCCTAATGTGGGAAGGCAAGTCAAGCCTCCAATGACCTCTCCTGACGATATCTGCTTGACATTTTTCTGTACCCTGCCTGTACCTTCATGATGTGGCATAAACTCTCTGCCCTCTTATAAAAGGCACGCTTCTGCGCTGGGGTGATAGTGACAGCTAAAACATGAGGAAAACATGGCATCAAATACAGAAGTGGGTAGAGGTTGAACAAACATGCAATGTACACAGCATCATCAGATGACACATGCTGTCCACCAGATATTCCACAACAATGTCAATTACTAAATCAAAACTAAACTTCCTACCAGCCATCTACGGTATCATGTTCATGTCACAGGGTTAAGGGCTATCCATTGTTGACCATTATAGCCCAGATGTAATTTGGACTATTACCTCCTTCCGCCACATTTATGTCATCATACTTGTGAGGATCAAGTGGCCCAACAAGTCCCAAATCTCTGTGCCATAGTCACAAAGTGGTGCAATGTATACATACTACCACTTTGACACCCCTTCTGCTACATTAGGCCTTAGACAGGCATCATGGATGCAAGGAGGGGTTCACCTGGAAGGAGGGCAGGAAAAATGATACCAGGAATTCGAAGAACTTCTGATGCATCATTTATGTTTTCTTCGGTTAACACATGCTCTGAGCAGGCTTTGCAATTGGGCACACCATTGCTTACAATGGGCACCTATGTACAGTTCAGGGTTAGTGCCAATATCATTTCCTCTAAGCCTGAAGAATACATCTGTATTGTCTTCAGATTTTGTACCTATTGACCCCTACCCTGTGATATGGTGTGCAAACCTTTGTATGCATGCACACATGGTGGCTATAGTGGTGCCCTGGGGCACAGAAAGAGTGGCACTGTACTGGGTGCAGCAACAGTTTTCCTTCTTATTGAACCACCTGTGCACATGCATGTTTAACATCTCCTACATACCAGATAAACACTCAGCATCCACATTCTATACACATGTGATGTGACCAAGCTCACTCATAATTATTATGATGAGTAGATCATGTAGGTTAATCTGCACCTATCTTGTTTGCTACAATCTGTAGACGTGTCCCACATCCTTCTGGAGCCGAGCTGAAATCTCATGTGTACTCAACTGACTGTAACCCAGCACAATTAGTCTCCATGTGCTGCTGCTGCATCACTTAATTTCAGAAGAGTAGTGAGGCACCAGTGCTGCAAGTGTCTCCTTGATAAGCCCCCTAGAGACCTCAAGACATGTACATCATTTGTACCATGTCCTGCGTAAATTAAAGCAACGTGTGGCACACTGTGCTGTAAAATGTGCTGTGAAAAATATGTTGGCAACAGGCACAGATAATCAGATAAACAGCACGTCTGACACATATCCTGTGTGACATCACTGTGTATGTGGGCATGCATCCCTTTTCCTAACACCCACAATTCCATAGCAACACAATGCACTTGTGCAACAATCAACTTAATCTACATCGTCAACATTGCATCAGACATGATGTCAATACCCAAACTTAGAAGATGTTATCTTATTGGGCACACATGCCATTTTAACATTTAATTCCATACATCATGCCCCCTCACACAAAACCCTGGAATGACACATGTGGCTCACAAAGTGACACTTACTGGCTGTACAGTCAGTATTGGTCTATGTGTGTTCCTTCTCCAATTAACAGCATATCTTGTTTGGAATTGATTTTGTCCTACATTGCTGACATGCTTTAGGCTGCATACCCTTTGTACACATCTTCTACTGCAACATTGTCCCATCATACATGAACAGGATGCTATGTGAAACTTGAGTACTTTGTAGATGAACACATCTGCTTTTATTGGCTAAGTGATAGTATGCCTTCCTTTTCCAAGCTTTGCTAGATTACATGACTTCCACACAAACATGACAGTACACCAGCAACAACACTTGTGTAGTGTCAGGGTGGCCTCCCCATGTTGTATCTCTAAGTGACTGAGGGAGTCTCTTAGCCGTTCTTCCAAATCCTTTGGTGTACATGGGCATGACTCACATTGAAATTTCCGCAACCTATGTCACTTTCACCACGAGTGTATCTTGTTAGTGTGTGGAGTCACCTCAGCTATGATTATGTGAAATGCCACATGTAACATTCCTGTTTCCTTCTTCACCTATACAATTTTGGATGGGTCTGTGGCATGTCTGGACATTGCTGAACGTACATCCCAAACTGGATCGGCAAGTGGGAGACCTGGACATTTTAGAGATTTGGTCCCAGTATGTCACATTCTCCTGGTCAGACATGTGAGTGTCAATGAGAGATATGTTATCATATGTCATGTGTGATTGTGTCATACAGACTTTACTGGGTTATCTTGCAGACACAAACCAATCATTGTGAGTAATTGCTAACCCTTTCCTACCTAGGCCATACACTGGTACAACAGACTTCACCTGTATTTCCAGATTAGCTGCAGGCATATGTCAGGACAACACAATTGTATGACGTGTCTAAGAATGTTCATTGGAGGTGCTACAGACTATGCCTATATTCCACCCACACATTCATGTGGTGATGCATCCTCCTAATTTATTAACAATTGCTGGCTATGGGGCATATGTGTGGAGACTGGATCAGTACCCATTGCTGCTCCACTTGTATTGCAGTCCTTAGCGCACTCCACGGCCACATGTGTGTGCTATATTTGAGAGACAGCACACCATGCGGCAGGGTTGGGGCCAATAATGATCACGGTATGTAATGCCATGATATACTGTGCAGGGTTAGGGTCAAACATTTGGCCCTAACCCTGACCAGTACATTATGGTCCATTGATACCAATGGTGTTCCCACTTGTCTCACCTGCTCAGGGCTGGCGTTACAGCTGCCCGTCTGAGATGTGACACAGTTTAGTTCCTTAGTTTCAAGTACACCATTATGAAACAGCACCTAAAGTATGTACACCTCCCTTGCAGACATCTTCCCGGCGTAGGCATGATGTGGAGCAAGGGGTTGGAATTGGTGCAATGCATACATTACGCCACTTAGTACTTCTGGTGCGTGGATCTAGGCCTTAGATAGTCACATGAGTGTGAGTAATATGACGCTAATGTGTGGCATGGGGACGCTAGATACTCTTTAATCACAACCTTTGTTCCAACATTCTTTGCAAATGTGGTGTTTTTTCCTGCTCTCTGAGGTATGGGCAACTTTCAAAAGGCATTGGAAGCAGGTTATAAGTACACCATGGACAATCTGGTGCAAAGTGATTTAATGGTGATATGTGCAGGGTGATTTTTGATGTCAGTGTCTAGGTGAAGAAGTTCAGTACAATTTGCTGTCTCCTGCAAACTCCTGTAGCAGTGTTTTGTTGTTCCCCCCATCTGGGCTGCACCATTGTCATTCTTCCCCTCATTTGAGACATCAACCAGTTCATCCCAGGGGACATTAGTCCAAATACAAATGTTATGCAAGGCTGCGCATAGAAGGATTACCTTGCATTCCAGTGGTGGTGCATACAACAGACTTCCTTCTGTCAGAGCCAGGCACCGGAACCTTAACTTCAGAATCCCAAATGTCCTTTCCACCACATTTCATGTCCTTCTGTGGCCTTCATTGTGTGCCCCCTCTTCCTCCATTGTTGGATTGCCAAAAGGAATGTGAGAACATATCCAGTCATTCATATTTTTTGTTTCCTATGTGCCACGGCAGATGTTAGTTTTAGGTAGAGAAGTGACTCAGACTTGCATCTGGTATTGTGTGCTTGGTTGAATATTTATATTGGTGAGTGGTGGTGGACATTACTATCATGGATTGTGCCTTAGGGACCTGGTGATTGTCAAATTAAATCTTGACTGGCTTTTGACCATGCCAAATATGTGTTGTGTTGTCCATATTTGAGGCTGTGTCCTAATGTTAGGGGAACCTACCTCCTCCTTGCATCACAAAAGCATCATTTGTATTAACACTATGGTAGCCCTACAAGGTCAAACTCAAGCCACCATTTTTCCATGTGGCACTACGCATGCAGTGTAACACTTAGTGGACTTTTGTGGCAGATTATGCCTGTGCCAGGCATCATGTGTACAAGGGGGGATTCACACAATAGGAGGACTAGCAAAATTGGTACAGAGGATTCTCCAAGGTTCTAGACATGCTTTCTCACAGATACTTTCAACACCTGCACAGAACAGGTGATAGGAGGGGGCACACCATATATTTGATTGAGTTTCTTTGTACTGCGCATAAAATAGTCAGGCATGTCATCAGTTTTCCTACAGAGTTCATCAACGGCATCCATTATCTTGATACTATTGCAACTACTTTGTGCCATGATGTGCCGCATATTGTATATGGCACCCATATGGTGGCACTATGGTGCGGCAAAGGGGCACAATTACAGTGGTGCTGCACCACTTTCCTGACATGTAGCCCTCATTCCCTCATTCCCTTCACTTTACACCTGCAGTAGAGTGATGTTCTGTGATTTTAAACCTATTTTGTGTGTAGCATGTGAATCCCACCCCTTTTCCCTTGGAAAAGCTCCCTTGCACAAAGTTTTGTTATTGTCAATTGCTGGCTGGCATACGTATATGCATGTGGATCATGGGCACTGTGCGGCACAGTTGTATGGTATGTTTTGTGATATATGCATGAGTTTTCACTTGAATGACAGGAGAGGGAATGATGTGGTTTTCTGCACTGGCCTGCATCACATGACCAGTCTTGCTAAGTCCCATGTCTTCTCATTCACATGCATCTCTGGCCTCTCCAAGTACATTGTCAGTAGTCCAGTTGTGGAATTACTGGGTATGATTGTATGTGTGCTGTGAGGTGTCCATCCCTACACATGGTCTTTCATGGCTGGTGATGTTGCATTTCTATGTGTGCGGCACCATGCACCAGACAGGTGAAGGTGAACACAATAGGTACATCTGGTATATTTTGGTGATATGTAGATGGTGATGTCAACACTTGGATGGCATTTGATATTAGTGCCACTGGAGACTTCTACACCATGACAAATGTGGGGCTGTGCCTATATGTGAATTTCTTTATGTTGACATGGCCAATGCCATTCACATAGCTGAGCTATTCCTCGTTATGTGTTATGTGTGGGATCTGTATGTTTGGGCCCAGCTTCTGTATGCAAAGGGGACATAGGTAGCTATATGTTGTTGTCTGTACATTTGTGTTCCCCTATTCATGTTTGTCCTACAAGTTTGGTGTGTTGTCTGTGTAATGATTGGTATGGTGGCTTACCTACGAGTAGCCCATTGCCATATTGCCCATCCTGGAACCACTCATTGATGGCGGAATATGTAGGCATCATGGACACTGTTGGGATATTTGGCTAGGATGTTTGCGAAGAGCCACAGTGGTCCACAATGGCCTGCATATAAATGGAATGGGTGTGTTTGTGGTTCCTGTTGAGATGTTCCATTGTAGCAGGTAACACAAGTTGGACATGGGTGTAGTTCATTTCACCCAGCACATGCGGGAACCCAGCGATTTGGTAGAAACCTTGCTTGGTCTCCTGCTACAGTTGCTGGGTATTGGGGAACCGGATGTGGTGCGTGCGAGGCAGATTACTGCATCCAGAACCTTTGGAAGGAAGGTCAAGAAGAATGGCTGGAAGATACTACCCACTTGTGCCCCAGTTGTCTAGAATGATCCTGACACCAGCATGTGGATGACAGCCAGGAGTTTTGGTCATAGATAGAATAGTTGTTAAAGTTTCCACCCTTGCAGTGATGCCTGGCGCAATGTGGTGCAGCAGGTGCACAATCGACTCCTGCTTCAGACAGTAGAGTCTGATGACATCTTGTTCCCTGAGCTCAAGGATGGTTGTGTGCTGTCAAAATATCCTCTCCCGCCATCTGCAGTTCCTTTGTGGCTGCTGTGGTGGTGTTTGGGGTTGCTGTGGTAGTGCTCGTAGAACATGTTATTGTTGCTTTCATCTACGGCGTGTGCTGGAGCAATAATAGATCCATGTTGTCCAGGGGTTACCAAAACTCCTTCGGTGTGTTTTCCTTATGTAGTAGTGTGTTGGACTCATTTTAATGCCTAGTCTGCCCAGGCATTACATTTTGATGCCAATTGGACTTTGCATAATCTTTTTGACCGGTTCCTTAAAGTGCGTAGTTTTTCTGTCAGCTAGTAAATATGGCGCTAGAGGCCCAGAGTCACTTGCTGGAAGGGAACACCTACCTTGCATTTCATTGTCACAAAATGGCCCAAAGGCTCCCAAAAAAGGGCACTATTTCTGAAAATAGATTGGTCTAGCAACAAAAGATCAATATGGCGCTAAGTTAGCGCAACCTTTGCGTCAGAAAATGGCACAAAGACGGCGCTAGGTTTTCCTAAATATGGGCCTTAGTTTTCTAAGGTCAATCTGAGAATGTGAAATGATCTTGCACCCAAACATTATTATCGCAGTTCAGTGATTACCTGGTCTGGACAGCAGATGTTCAGCGGGTGATCAGACTTAAGCGCCATCTTTAATAGAAAGTCCAGTGAGCAGCTTTGAAAACCTATTTATAAGATCAATGGTGATGAGCATCAGTATCTGTTTAATTGTTACATAATGGAATGTCCATGATGCAGAGGTGACAGTTGTCTGCCTGCTTCTGACCCAGGATAAGGTTGCTAGGTTCTGAACTATTTAACCTTCACCACTGTTGCAATATTTGATACAGAGGACTGCCACTGTCTGTACGGGTCAGAGTAGTTGGTTGAGCTAGCATTGGTGGAGGAGGAATCCTTCAGGTAGTATGGGAATGGAAGAATGCAGCTTTGACCTATCAGTAGTAGTCAGTTTGGATAAATCATAAAGGCTGAAAAGTAGTTCAAGAGATGCAAACAGTAACAGAGTAGTAGTAAAAACCCTTAAGTAATGTCCCTGTGCCTTTGCCAGTCTCTTGATAAGTATGGTGTCTTAAGGACTCATTATGAGTTTTGCGGCCCGTGCACTGCCATGGTGGCAGTCCAACCACCATTAGCTTGGAGGTCGGACCACTGTATTACGAGTCATGCAGACCTATGGAGCAAAGACTGCTGCGGTTCCACCAGCACCGCCAGGCAGCACTGATGACGGTGGTCACGAGGCAGCACAAACAGGCTGGCTGAGCTCATGTTTTAGCTTGACACATTATGAGGTTCCATATCGCCAATGTGACCACAGTGGTTCAACCACCATGTCTCAGCAGGTGGAAACAGAGAGTATAAATAGAGCCTGTACTCCCTATTTATTCCTTTGTACAAGTACCTTCACCATGTCATCTTCATGTGGGCATTTCAGAGTTGTGACACTGGTGGGTATCTGATGGCGTTTTTACAAACAAAGTGGTCATAGATTGTTCCAGGCAATTTAGGTTGCAGCCTTTGGATATATGAGACCTGTACCAATAGAGTTTGCACAGTGTCTAGGTGATGGTAAAGAAGTGCATATTCAACATGTTTTGTGTCTTATGGTGGGCCTGACACATCATGTGTATCATCATGTGGTCCTAATATATGTAGCCCTAGCTTTTGACCAAGTAATTTTACCTTCACATTGGCTAAACACTCTTTTTTCTCTGACCTGTATATAGCTGTAGATGTGTGTCATCGTTGCAGGCCACAATGCCTGTGCCACAACACTGACATGTTTGTGCCATACCACCACGTGCATGAACATTGGATTATGATGGGCCTGTGATCAGGGACTAATGTACTGCCATCTGCTTGTATCTCGGATAATGTGTTGTTGTATTCCTTTGGTGCAGTATGGGAGGCTCAAGATGGTGACATCAACCACTTTAATGTTTCCCTATCATAAAGGACTATGTTTGACAAATCACCTCCTTTTGTTGTCTGCGGGTCTGTACTTTTAAAAATATACTTTGACTCAGTATGAGTCACACATTCTTGTTTCTAAAGGCCTGACATATTGACAGCCTATGTGCTGTATTTTGGAATAACATTTTTGGTTTGACCAGATACTTGTAGCAGTGTGTTGGTGTCTAATAGTTGTAATCCTGACCTGGACACTGTGTTCTGGTAACTTATCCCTCCTTGCACAAGTAGCTTGTGTCTGCATTCTATGGTTCACATGGTCTCACATCTCAACATAGCAAAAAGTTGAAAATTAAGCAAGCATACTATGATTTTGTGATGGGTAAATGTATTACAGTGCTAATGCCGAAAATACATTTGGGACAAGAAGAAGTAAAAAAATAAAGTGAAGGGGTCAGTCATGGTGAATGAAATCATTGGAGATGATGCCACACCACTGTTCAAAGTCCAGAGTACTCCTCCTATTGGAACTGGTAGGTAATTCAGGATCAGTCAATAGATTGAATGTGTAACACACAAAGGAGGACCTTAAGGAAGGGGTCACTTGCTGGCAGTGGTGGGTATCTTGCCAACAGCACATCCTGCATTCTTTACTGGATGTCCCAACTTGTGTGGGGGTGGGGTGTCTGCTGCTACAGAGGCAAGGGTGTCTGAGTCTGGTTCGTCCTCTGGCAGGGCCTCCCTTCCAGTGGCTGGCACCAATAATAATGTGCCTGGTGTTGATAAGCCAAGGGAAGGGGTTGACTGATGTTGAAAAGCCCTGTTCAAGGTGGTGTGAATATCCATCAGCACCCCTGTAGGGAAGCCATGTTGGTATAATGGGCCTCCATCTGTTCTCGCATATTTCTGTGCATGTCCCTCTGAAGCTGTTGATTTCCTGGAGTTCGGTCAAGACCTGGCCCATCACGCCTTGGGACACCTGGTTGACCCCCAAGAAGTGGCTGATGATTAGGCAGGTTGGTGAAACACTGGAGGGGGAACACAGTGGCTGAGTGAGAAAGGCGGTCGTGGGCTCTCAGGAACCTCGATGGCAGTAGTGCACAATCTGCCAATTTATACCGCAAGTTAAGTGCACAGTTTTGCCTTACCTTTTCATGCATGCATGGATCATGGCAGGAGACAGGTCGGAGTTTGTCGGTTGGGCCGCTGGGGTGGGAGGCAGTCTCTCACTGCTCCAGGCTGTGGTTCGAAGCTGCCCAGACTGTAACCCAGGGACGTCGCTTCTTACGGGTAAAGGAGGTAACATCATCGGCTCCCTTCCCCCAGTCTTTCCCTCAAAGTTGGGACTCACAGTCTGGGCATTGGATGAAGCCAGGGAGGGAAGCCCTGTTTTCAGAGAAGGCATAACGTTGAGTCAGGCACAACCAAAGAAAGCGCCCGATGGAAGTATTCACAACACGAAACGCCTCACTCATAAAAAGCGCAAAGGTAAGGAGGGAGGCAGTATTAAGCCTCAAATAACCCCGGGGGTCGCAAAGGATAAACAAGGGGGCTGTACAACCCTAATCAGCCAAAGGAGGGAGGACCCCAACAAGGACAAACTGAAGCAGCCAAATCATATGGGCAGCCATGGGTATTTTGAAGAAAATACTGCTGCAAGAATCTCAGAAATGGAAACTGTTAGAAATGGGGTCCAAGCAAGGCCCCTCACTCTAGTCAGGATAAGTCACACACAATAAGTCACATACAAGCCAAATTATCCTGTGCCCACCCTCTGGTAGCTTGGCACTGAGCAGTCAGGCTTCACCTAGAAGGCAATGTGTAAAGTATTTGTGCAATAAATCATACAATAACACAGTAGAACACCACAAAAATACACCACACAGTGTTTAGAAAAATATATAATATTTATCTGGATAAATGAAGGTCAAAAGGATTAAGATGCAATAAGTATATGTTGAAAATATCACAGTAGAAATTATATAAGGTGTTTTTAGTCTCTTAAAAGCAACAAATGTCTCTTGCAAGCACAAAGTACCTGGTTTGCGTTCAAAATCTCCGCAAGGAACGGCAGAGGAGGCAATGGGTGGAAAACAGGGAGATGTCCGTACCTTTCTCGGGCCACACATAGCGATGCGTTGTTTATTTTCCATGCAGGGAAGGCTTTGTGTTGATTTCCTGCGCTCCGTCTTGGATCCTTTTCGGTTTGCGGGGATTTCAGACGCCCCAGGGACGATGCATTGAAATCTGGCACTGGCAGTACAAAGTCACAGGGGCCGGGTCGATCTGGTAGGCGTTGCGTGGAAATTCTACTGCACAGCAGACGCTGCATCGATTCCTCTCAGGAAGTCGGGCTGGGTCGTTCTGGCTCAGCTGTTCATCGATCCAGTGGCCGGTGTGTCGAATTTCCGGTCGCTACATTGGCGCTGCGTTGATCTTCTCCTTGCGAAGTTGGGCTGCGTTGTTCTGGTTCGGCATGCAGTGATTTTCTCACCTCGGTGCAGGCTGTGCGTTATTTATGGAAGGCTGTGCGGCGATTCTCATCGGACCAGGATTTCTTCTTGCATTAATTAAGTCTTTTTTGTCCTGAGACTTCAGGGAACAGGAGGCAAGCTCTCTCCACGCCCTTGGAGAACACTTCTCAGCACAGCCAGAGAGCATCAAGGCAGCAGGGCAACAGCAAGGCACCAGTCCTTCTCAGAAAACAGTCAGGTGAGTTATTTGGGCAGCCAGGCAGTTGTTCTTGGAAGGTTGCAGGTTCTGGTTCAGGGTTCTTCTCCAGGAAGTGTCTGAGTTGGTAGGGGCAGAGGCCCTGTTTAACCTGTTAGGTGCGGGCGTCGGCCACTGGCCGACGCCCACACACCCTCCCTGGTGCGGGTCACGACCAGTGGCCGACTCCAGGAAGGGTATCAATAAATCCTCGGGTGCGTCGCACCCGAGGATTTTTTATTTTTTTTAAACCCCCACCGGGAGACACGGAAGCTTCCGTGTCTCCCCCCGCACCCCCACCCGCCCCTTTGTGACGTCAGCGCGCCTCGCGGCGCGCTGACGTTGCAAAGGTGTTTTCCCCATCAAAGCAGGAAGCAGCCTTGCGGCCGCTTCCTGCTTTGATGGGGAAAACGGCCTTTCTCACGTTCGGGAAGGCCTCGTAAGAAAGGGGAGTGTCTCCCCTTTCTTACGAGGCCTTCCTGAAAGTGTTTCCTGGCCCCCCGGTCGCAGCTGTGCTGCGATCGGGGGCCAGGAAACACTTTCAGGTTTCCTGGCCCCCCGATCGCAGCACAGCTGCGATCGGGGGGCCAGGAAACACTTTGAAAAGGCCTCGTAAGAAAGGGGAGACTCTCCCCTTTCTTACAAGGCCTTCTCAAACCCTTTCTTACGAGGCCTTCTCAAAGTGTTTCCTGGCCCTGCGATCGGGGGCCCGGAAACACCACTAGACGCCAGGGATTTCACTTTGGGGGGGCGGCCCCCTCGGAAAACGGGCCGCCCCCCCCCGGGGGCATAATTAATAAAAAAAAAAAAGGTAGGTGCCCCCTGGGGGGGGGGGGGGGGGGGCGCGATCGCGCCCCCCTCCCCCCCCCAGGGGATTATTTTTTATTTTTTTTTTTAAATAATAAAAAAAAAAAAAAAATGACAGGGAAACCATACAACAACTAAAAAAAATAGATCTATATATAGATCTATATTTATATATCTATGTAGATAGATATATCTATGTACATGGATATATCTATAGATATATCTATGTACATAGATATATATATATATATATAGAGGTAGATCTATATATACCAAAGAGATTTATAAAGTGTGCTACTCACCTGTGAGGGTCTCAAGGCGCTTGGGGGGGGGGCGGGGGGAGGGAAAGGGGCTGGGAGGTTCACTGTTCGAAAAGCCAGGTTTTGAGGCCCTTCCTGAAAAGAAGTAGGTTTTGGGTCTTGCGAAGGTGGGTTGTGAGGGCGTTCCAGGTTTTGGGTGCAAGGTAGGAGAAGGATCTGCCCCCGGTGGTGGTGTGTTTGATGCGGGGGACAGAGGCGAGAGAGAGGTCATCTGAGCGGACGTTTCGTGTGGGGGTGTGGAAGGTGACTCTCGTTGAGGTAGGCAGGGCCTGTGTTGTGGAGTGATTTGTGTGCGAGGATGAGGATCTTGAAGGTGATCCTTTTGTCAATGGGGAGCCAGTGGAGGGATTTGAGGTGTGGAGAGATGTGTTCGTGTCGGCGGAGGTCGAGGATGAGTCGTGCTGCTGAGTTCTAGATGCGTGTAGTTTGCGCTTGAGTTTTAGAGTGGTGCCGGCGTAGAGGGCGTTTCCGTAATCAAGCCTGCTGCTGATGTGTGCGTGAGTGACAGTTTTTCTGGTCTCTGTGGGGATCCATTTGAATGTTTTTCAGTATTCGGAGTGTGTTGAAGCATGAGGAGGTGAGAGCGTTGATTTGTTGGGTCATCGAGAGGGAGGAGTCTAGGATGATGCTGAGGTTGCGTGCGTGGTTGGCGGGGGTGGGTGCAGGGCCTAGCGTGGTGGGCCACCATGAGGGGTCCCAGGTGTTTTTGTGTGGGCCAAAGAGGATTATTTCGGTTTTGCTTGAGTTGAGTTTCAGGTGATTGGCTGTCATATATATATCACTTTTGTCAATATGTGTGTGGTTTCCCTGGGGGGAAAAGGGTCCGACTTGTCTAGTGGCAGTTTTAGTGCCATAAAGAAGCGCAGAAGGTTTATATGCCTACTGCAAAGAGCAAATCTGTATTTTATGTAAATAGCTGAGTACATTAGCAAAGTCTATGGAGAGATGAAGGGCACTTTTGCTGGGTGGTAATGAGGGAATCCGAGGAGGAGGGAGTGGGAGCACCAATAATGATTGTTGGACTGGGCGCAGGAGGTGCTAAAGACTGTGACGAATGGTATGTGACAAGGTGTTTTTTGAGTGTCTTGAAAGTACGTGCTGATTGAGGGAAGAAGCGCAGGTAAGGTGGCCTCTACTGTTGCACGTATCTCACACACCATCGATTTTGTGACTGTCTACGTAGGCTAGTGTTTTAGAGCAACAGTTTAGCCAATAGCAGAGATGGCATCTTGATGGATGACTGCTGCCTACACTCGGGTTATAGAGGACCGCTCTGACATAGGATCAGAGACTGAGACATCAGATACTGAGACAGCATCTGAGGGATAGGACAATGGCGCAGAGTCCTAGTCAGTCCTATTTCAGTCAGAGGAGTCCCATTCGATAACTCCTCTTCCAGTACATTATGAGGGAGGTGATGAGGACAGTCCTGCTGTCCCTTCGCAAGCTGTTTGTGCAACTGGGTAATAGTGGGTTAGGTCAACCCAGAGAGCAGGTGAATGCGGCGGCAAGCAGAGAGAGAGTGCTCTCTTGGGAGCTCCCCAATTTAGTTCAGCCCCAAATTCCACCACCCAAATCATATTGTGGAGACATCAAAATTATCCATGGCAAAACAAACTGGTTTTGTAAGGCAGGCACCTGTGTTTTTGGTCCTGGATTCGGCGGCCATATAGAGAAACACACTAAACCCAAACATTTCTGGAAACTAGATATTCGGGGGAGTCCACAGAGGTGTGACTTGTGTGACTTCCCCAAAGTTTTCTTACCCAGAATACCCTGCAAAGCTGAAATGTTGAAAAAAAACTAAATTTTTCTCGCATTTCTGTCACACAAACTACAGGAATATGCTGGGATCCACAATATTCCTACCACCCAGTGACTCCTCACCTGTCCTGATAAAAACACTACCCCACTTGAGTGCCTACACCTAGTGTCTGTGTCAGGAATGGATCACCCCAGGGTCAACAGCTGCCTCACGTAAGGACCAACATTGACCGTTGTGTGATCTATTCCTGTCGCAGGCACCAGGCCTAACCACACAAGTGAGGTATCATTTTTATCGGGAGGCTTGGGGGAACGCTGGGTGGAAGGAAATTTGTGGCTCCTCTCAGATTCCAGAACTTTCTGTCACCGAAATGTGAGGAAAACTTGTTTTTTTAGCCACTTTTTGAGGTTTGCAAAGGATTCTGGGTAACAGAACCTGGTCCGAGCCCCGCAAGTCACCCCTCCTTGGATTCCCCTAGGTCTCTAGTTTTCAGAAATGCACAGGTTTGGTAGGTTTCCCTAAGTGCCGGCTGAGCTAGAGGCCAAAATCTACAGGTAGGCACTTTGCAAAAAACAGCTCTGTTTTCTGTGATGTGTCCACGTTGTGTTTTGGGGCATTTCCTGTCGCGGGCGCTAGGCCTACCCACACAAGTGAGGTATCATTTTTATCGGGAGACTTGGGGGGACGCTGGGTGGAAGGAAATTTGAGGCTCCTCTCCGATTCCAGAACTTTCTGTCACCGAAATGTGAGGAAAACTTGTTTTTTTAGCCACTTTTTGAGGTTTGCAAAGGATTCTGGGTAACAGAACCTGGTCCGAGCCCCGCGAGTCACCCCATCTTGGATTCCCCTAGGTGTCTAGTTTTCAGAAATGTACAGGTTTGGTAGGTTTCCCTAGGTGCCGGCTGAGCTAGAGGCCAAAATCTACAGGTAGGCACTTTGCAAAAAACAGCTCTGTTTTCTGTGATGTGTCCACGTTGTGTTTTGGGGCATTTCCTGTTGCGGGCGCTAGGCCTACCCACACAAGTGAGGTATCATTTTTATCGGGAGACTTGGGGGGACGCTGGGTGGAAGGAAATTTGAGGCTCCTCTCCGATTCCAGAACTTTCTGTCACCGAAATGTGAGGAAAACTTGTTTTTTTAGCCACTTTTTGAGGTTTGCAAAGGATTCTGGGTAACAGAACCTGGTCAGAGCCCCGCGAGTCACCCCATCTTGGATTCCCCTAGGTCTCTAGTTTTCAAAAATGTACAGGTTTGGTAGGTTTCCCTAGGTGCCGGCTGAGCTAGAGGCCAAAATCTACAGGTAGGCACTTTGCAAAAAACAGCTCTGTTTTCTGTGATGTGTCCACGTTGTGTTTTGGGGCATTTCCTGTCGCGGGCGCTAGGCCTACCCACACAAGTGAGGTATCATTTTTATCGGGAGACTTGGGGGGACGCTGGGTGGAAGGAAATTTGAGGCTCCTCTCCGATTCCAGAACTTTCTGTCACCGAAATGTGAGGAAAACTTGTTTTTTTAGCCACTTTTTGAGGTTTGCAAAGGATTCTGGGTAACAGAACCTGGTCAGAGCCCCGCGAGTCACCCCATCTTGGATTCCCCTAGGTCTCTAGTTTCAAAAATGTACAGGTTTGGTAGGTTTCCCTAGGTGCCGGCTGAGCTAGAGGCCAAAATCTACAGGTAGGCACTTTGCAAAAAACAGCTCTGTTTTCTGTGATGTGTCCACGTTGTGTTTTGGGGCATTTCCTGTCGCGGGCGCTAGGCCTACCCACACAAGTGAGGTATCATTTTTATCGGGAGACTTGGGGGGACGCTGGGTGGAAGGAAATTTGAGGCTCCTCTCCGATTCCAGAACTTTCTGTCACCGAAATGGGAGGAAAACTTGTTTTTTTAGCCACTTTTTGAGGTTTGCAAAGGATTCTGGGTAACAGAACCTGGTCAGAGCCCTGCGAGTCACCCCATCTTGGATTCCCCTAGGTCTCTAGTTTTCAAAAATGTACAGGTTTGGTAGGTTTCCCTAGGTGCCGGCTGAGCTAGAGGCCAAAATCTACAGGTAGGCACTTTGCAAAAAACAGCTCTGTTTTCTGTGATGTGTCCACGTTGTGTTTTGGGGCATTTCCTGTCGCGGGCGCTAGGCCTACCCACACAAGTGAGGTATCATTTTTATCGGGAGACTTGGGGGGACGCTGGGTGGAAGGAAATTTGAGGCTCCTCTCCGATTCCAGAACTTTCTGTCACCGAAATGTGAGGAAAACTTGTTTTTTTAGCCACTTTTTGAGGTTTGCAAAGGATTCTGGGTAACAGAACCTGGTCAGAGCCCCACGAGTCACCCCATCTTGGATTCCCCTAGGTCTCTAGTTTTCAAAAATGTACAGGTTTGGTAGGTTTCCCTAGGTGCCGGCTGAGCTAGAGGCCAAAATCTACAGGTAGGCACTTTGCAAAAAACAGCTCTGTTTTCTGTGATGTGTCCACGTTGTGTTTTGGGGCATTTCCTGTCGCGGGCGCTAGGCCTACCCACACAAGTGAGGTATCATTTTTATCGGGAGACTTAGGGGGACGCTGGGTGGAAGGAAATTTGAGGCTCCTCTCCGATTCCAGAACTTTCTGTCACCGAAATGTGAGGAAAACTTATTTTTTTAGCCACTTTTTGAGGTTTGCAAAGGATTCTGGGTAACAGAACCTGGTCAGAGCCCCACGAGTCACCCCATCTTGGATTCCCCTAGGTCTCTAGTTTTCAAAAATGTACAGGTTTGGTAGGTTTCCCTAGGTGCCGGCTGAGCTAGAGGCCAAAATCTACAGGTAGGCACTTTGCAAAAAACAGCTCTGTTTTCTGTGATGTGTCCACGTTGTGTTTTGGGGCATTTCCTGTCGCGGGCGCTAGGCCTACCCACACAAGTGAGGTATCATTTTTATCGGGAGACTTGGGGGGACGCTGGGTGGAAGGAAATTTGAGGCTCCTCTCCGATTCCAGAACTTTCTGTCACCGAAATGTGAGGAAAACTTGTTTTTTTAGCCACTTTTTGAGGTTTGCAAAGGATTCTGGGTAACAGAACCTGGTCTGAGCCCCGCGAGTCACCCCATCTTGGATTCCCCTAGGTCTCTAGTTTTCAAAAATGTACAGGTTTGGTAGGTTTCCCTAGGTGCCGGCTGAGCTAGAGGCCAAAATCTACAGGTAGGCACTTTGCAAAAAACAGCTCTGTTTTCTGTGATGTGTCCACGTTGTGTTTTGGGGCATTTCCTGTCGCGGGCGCTAGGCCTACCCACACAAGTGAGGTATCATTTTTATCGGGAGACTTGGGGGGACGCTGGGTGGAAGGAAATTTGAGGCTCCTCTCAGATTCCAGAACTTTCTGTCACCGAAATGTGAGGAAAACTTGTTTTTTTAGCCACTTTTTGAGGTTTGCAAAGGATTCTGGGTAACAGAACCTGGTCCGAGCCCCGCAAGTCACCCCTCCTTGGATTCCCCTAGGTCTCTAGTTTTCAGAAATGCACAGGTTTGGTAGGTTTCCCTAAGTGCCGGCTGAGCTAGAGGCCAAAATCTACAGGTAGGCACTTTGCAAAAAACAGCTCTGTTTTCTGTGATGTGTCCACGTTGTGTTTTGGGGCATTTCCTGTCGCGGGCGCTAGGCCTACCCACACAAGTGAGGTATCATTTTTATCGGGAGACTTGGGGGGACGCTGGGTGGAAGGAAATTTGAGGCTCCTCTCCGATTCCAGAACTTTCTGTCACCGAAATGTGAGGAAAACTTGTTTTTTTAGCCACTTTTTGAGGTTTGCAAAGGATTCTGGGTAACAGAACCTGGTCCGAGCCCCGCGAGTCACCCCATCTTGGATTCCCCTAGGTGTCTAGTTTTCAGAAATGTACAGGTTTGGTAGGTTTCCCTAGGTGCCGGCTGAGCTAGAGGCCAAAATCTACAGGTAGGCACTTTGCAAAAAACAGCTCTGTTTTCTGTGATGTGTCCACGTTGTGTTTTGGGGCATTTCCTGTTGCGGGCGCTAGGCCTACCCACACAAGTGAGGTATCATTTTTATCGGGAGACTTGGGGGGACGCTGGGTGGAAGGAAATTTGAAGCTCCTCTCCGATTCCAGAACTTTCTGTCACCGAAATGTGAGGAAAACTTGTTTTTTTAGCCACTTTTTGAGGTTTGCAAAGGATTCTGGGTAACAGAACCTGGTCAGAGCCCCGCGAGTCACCCCATCTTGGATTCCCCTAGGTCTCTAGTTTTCAAAAATGTACAGGTTTGGTAGGTTTCCCTAGGTGCCGGCTGAGCTAGAGGCCAAAATCTACAGGTAGGCACTTTGCAAAAAACAGCTCTGTTTTCTGTGATGTGTCCACGTTGTGTTTTGGGGCATTTCCTGTCGCGGGCGCTAGGCCTACCCACACAAGTGAGGTATCATTTTTATCGGGAGACTTGGGGGGACGCTGGGTGGAAGGAAATTTGAGGCTCCTCTCCGATTCCAGAACTTTCTGTCACCGAAATGTGAGGAAAACTTGTTTTTTTAGCCACTTTTTGAGGTTTGCAAAGGATTCTGGGTAACAGAACCTGGTCAGAGCCCCGCGAGTCACCCCATCTTGGATTCCCCTAGGTCTCTAGTTTCAAAAATGTACAGGTTTGGTAGGTTTCCCTAGGTGCCGGCTGAGCTAGAGGCCAAAATCTACAGGTAGGCACTTTGCAAAAAACAGCTCTGTTTTCTGTGATGTGTCCACGTTGTGTTTTGGGGCATTTCCTGTCGCGGGCGCTAGGCCTACCCACACAAGTGAGGTATCATTTTTATCGGGAGACTTGGGGGGACGCTGGGTGGAAGGAAATTTGAGGCTCCTCTCCGATTCCAGAACTTTCTGTCACCGAAATGTGAGGAAAACTTGTTTTTTTAGCCACTTTTTGAGGTTTGCAAAGGATTCTGGGTAACAGAACCTGGTCAGAGCCCTGCGAGTCACCCCATCTTGGATTCCCCTAGGTCTCTAGTTTTCAAAAATGTACAGGTTTGGTAGGTTTCCCTAGGTGCCGGCTGAGCTAGAGGCCAAAATCTACAGGTAGGCACTTTGCAAAAAACAGCTCTGTTTTCTGTGATGTGTCCACGTTGTGTTTTGGGGCATTTCCTGTCGCGGGCGCTAGGCCTACCCACACAAGTGAGGTATCATTTTTATCGGGAGACTTGGGGGGACGCTGGGTGGAAGGAAATTTGAGGCTCCTCTCCGATTCCAGAACTTTCTGTCACCGAAATGTGAGGAAAACTTGTTTTTTTAGCCACTTTTTGAGGTTTGCAAAGGATTCTGGGTAACAGAACCTGGTCAGAGCCCCACGAGTCACCCCATCTTGGATTCCCCTAGGTCTCTAGTTTTCAAAAATGTACAGGTTTGGTAGGTTTCCCTAGGTGCCGGCTGAGCTAGAGGCCAAAATCTACAGGTAGGCACTTTGCAAAAAACAGCTCTGTTTTCTGTGATGTGTCCACGTTGTGTTTTGGGGCATTTCCTGTCGCGGGCGCTAGGCCTACCCACACAAGTGAGGTATCATTTTTATCGGGAGACTTAGGGGGACGCTGGCTGGAAGGAAATTTGAGGCTCCTCTCCGATTCCAGAACTTTCTGTCACCGAAATGTGAGGAAAACTTGTTTTTTTAGCCACTTTTTGAGGTTTGCAAAGGATTCTGGGTAACAGAACCTGGTCAGAGCCCCACGAGTCACCCCATCTTGGATTCCCCTAGGTCTCTAGTTTTCAAAAATGTACAGGTTTGGTAGGTTTCCCTAGGTGCCGGCTGAGCTAGAGGCCAAAATCTACAGGTAGGCACTTTGCAAAAAACAGCACTGTTTTCTGTGATGTGTCCACGTTGTGTTTTGGGGCATTTCCTGTCGCGGGCGCTAGGCCTACCCACACAAGTGAGGTATCATTTTTATCGGGAGACTTGGGGGGACGCTGGGTGGAAGGAAATTTGAGGCTCCTCTCCGATTCCAGAACTTTCTGTCACCGAAATGTGAGGAAAACTTGTTTTTTTAGCCACTTTTTGAGGTTTGCAAAGGATTCTGGGTAACAGAACCTGGTCTGAGCCCCGCGAGTCACCCCATCTTGGATTCCCCTAGGTCTCTAGTTTTCAAAAATGTACAGGTTTGGTAGGTTTCCCTAGGTGCCGGCTGAGCTAGAGGCCAAAATCTACAGGTAGGCACTTTGCAAAAAACAGCTCTGTTTTCTGTGATGTGTCCACGTTGTGTTTTGGGGCATTTCCTGTCGCGGGCGCTAGGCCTACCCACACAAGTGAGGTATCATTTTTATCGGGAGACTTGGGGGGACGCTGGGTGGAAGGAAATTTGAGGCTCCTCTCAGATTCCAGAACTTTCTGTCACCGAAATGTGAGGAAAACTTATTTTTTTAGCCACTTTTTGAGGTTTGCAAAGGATTCTGGGTAACAGAACCTGGTCAGAGCCCCGCGAGTCACCCCATCTTGGATTCCCCTAGGTCTCTAGTTTTCAAAAATGTACAGGTGTGGTAGGTTTCCCTATGTGCCGGCTGAGCTAGAGGCCATAATCCACAGGTAGGCACTTTGCAAAAAAACAGCTCTGTATTTAGTGAAAAAATGGGATGTGTCCACGTTGTGTTTTGGGGCATTTCCTGTCGCGGGCGCTAGGCCTACCCACACAAGTGAGGTATCATTTTTTTCGGGAGACTTGGGGGAACATAGAATAGCAAAACAAGTGTTATTGCCCCTTATCTTTCTCTACATTTTTTCCTTCCAAATATAAGAGAGTGTGTAAAAAAGACGTCTATTTGAGAAATGCCCTGCAATTCACATGCTAGTATGGGCACCTCGGAATTCAAAGATGTGCAAATAACCACTGCTCCTCAAAACCTTATCTTGATCCCATTTTGGAAATGCAAAGGTTTTCTTGATACCTCTTTTTCACTCCTCATATTTCAGCAAATGAATTGCTGTATACCCAGTATAGAATGAAAACCAACTGCAGGGTGCACCTCATTTATTGGCTCTGGGTACCTAGGGTTCTTGATGAACCTATAAGCCCTTTATATCCCCGCAACCAGAAGAGTCCAGCAGACAAAACGGTATATTGCTTTCAGAAATCTGACATCGCAGGAAAAAGTTACAGAGTAAAACATAAAGAAAAATGGCTGTTGTTTTCAGCTCAATTTCAATATTTTTTTTATTTCAGCTGTTATTTGCTGTAGGAAAACCTTGTAGGATCTACACAAATGACCCCTTGCTGAATTCAGAATTTTGTCTAGTTTTCAGAAATGTTTAGCTTTCCGGGATCCAGCATTGGTTTCACACCCATTCCTGTCACTAACTGGAAGGAGGTTGAAAGCACCAAAAATAGTAAAAATGGGGTATGTCCCAGTAAAATGCCAAATTTGTGTTGGAAAATGTGGTTTTCTGATTCAAGTCTGCCCGTTCCTGAAAGGTGGGGAGATAGTGATTTCAGCACCAGAAACCCTTTGTTGATGGCATTTTCAGGGAAAAAACCACAAGCCTTCTTCGGCGGCCCTTTTTTCCCATTTCTTTGGAAAAAACTAAATTTTCACTGTATTTTGGCTATTTTCTTGGTCTCCTCCAGGGTAAACCACAAACTCTGGGTACCATTAGAATCCCTAGGATGTTGGAAAAAAAGGACGCAAATTTGGCGTGGTTAGCTTATGTGGACAAAAAGTTATGAAGCCCTAAGCGCGAACTACCCCAAATAGCCAAAAAAGGGCTCAGCACTGGGGGGGAAAAGGCCCAGCAGCTAAGGGGTTAAATACCCAAATGAGCCTTTGAAGTGGGGGAGACTTCAAAGAGTGGCTTAGAAAGTGCACAAGGTCCCCTTTCAGTTCAATCCTGTCTACCAGGGTCCCAGTAGGGAATGTGGCAGTCCTTTGTGTGAGGGCAGGCTACTCCACCCTTCCAGCCCAGAAAGAACCATTCAATATGCAGATGTATGCAAGTGAGGCTGAGCATCCTGTGTTTGGGGTTTGTCTGAGTGAATGCACAAGGGAGCTGTCAAATGAACCTAGCCAGGCGTGGATTGTAAGGCTCAGAAGGATTTAAGTGCAGAGAAATGCTCACTTTCTAAAAATGGCATTTCTAAAATAGTAATATTAAATCCAAAGTCACCAGTTAGCTGGAATTTGTATTCCCATTCTGGCCATACTAAATACGACCTTCCTACTCCTTTCAGATCATCAGCTACCACTCAAACAGTATATGAGGGTAGCCCTAATGTTAGCCTATGAAAGGAGCAGGCCTCCCAGCAGTTCAAAAACGAATTTAGGAGTTTTATACTACCAGGACATGTAAACTACACAGGTACATGTCCTGCCTTTTGTCAACACAGCACACTGCCCTATAGGTTACCTAGGGCCTATCTTAAGGGTGACTTATATGTAGAAAAAGGGGAGTTTTAGGCTTGGCAGGTACTTTTAAATGCCAAATCGCATTGACAGTGAAACTGCACACACATGCCTTGCAATGGCAGGCCTGAGACATGGTTAAGGGGATACATAAGTGGGTGGCACAATCAGTGCTGCAGGCCCACTAGTAGCATTTAATCTACAAGCCCTGGCCACATATAGTGCACTTTACTAGGGACTTATAAGTAAATTAAATAATCCAATTGGGTATGATCCAATGTCACCATGTTTAAAGGGAGAGAGCATATGCACTTTAGTACTTGTTAGTAGTGGTAAAGTGTGCAGGGTCCTAAAATCAGCAAAAACAGTGTCCAAAAAGTGGTGGGAGGCAAGCAAAAAGTTAGGGGTGACCACCCGAAGGCTGTGATGTCTAACAGAAACCCTTTTATTTTCACTCTTTAAAGTGTTGCTTAGAAGGCCAGACATTATGCAAGGAAGCAATGATTGCTCCTTAGGGGGTAAAGAGACAATCATTTGTAATTATGGTGGGGGGAGTGCAGAAGGAGGCATTGGTTTGTGAGGGAACGGTTTTACAGGCACTTCCTTCCCTCTTGAAGAAAATAGAGATTCTACACAGACCCCCTTTATCAGGTTTTCTACCAAGTCTTATAGTTCTGCCTACAAATGGACAATCTATGGACATTGGCATATGCAATATTTCCGACCTCCTTACTGCAATAATGGAAGAGATTAAAGGGAAATTCTCAATTTCTGAGCAGAACCAAGCAAGGATCAGAGCATCATGTGAAATTATGGAAACCAAAATAAATACATTAACAGAAAACATGGCACTTTTGGAAAATACAGTCAAAAAGTTGGACATACAAGTAACTTTTTATAAACAAGTTATTCAGCAGCTGAAGTCAGGGGAAAAAATGATACAAGGTCAGCTGTAGAGCTTAGAAAATAACATGAGATGGAACAATATTAGACTTTTGAATGTCCCAGAGGAAGCTGAAGGATATTAAAGATTTTGTGATATCGCTCATCAGAGAGTACTTCCCAGACCTACAGCATATGAATCTAGAGGAGGATATCCAAGGACTACATCGAGATCCCTACAAGAAAAACAAAATAGGAAAAATCCCAGTTTAATTTCAGATCTTACTCCATAAAGGAAAACATTGTGTCAGTGGCTCTAAAAACAAATAGGTTTATTAAAGAGAACTGTTTTTTTCAGATTAGTTCGGATATGTCCAGGGCCACACAGGACAGACAATGGGAGCTGGGGAAATATATGCAAGATCTTCGAGCACTGGGAGCAACTGTCCAGATGCAATTCCTTGCAGCTCTCAGAATTGTGTGGAACAATAAGATATACAACATAAGAGAACCTGATGAAGTGTGCTCCTTTTTAGAGCAGATGAAGGCAGCAGAGTGATTGTTTACACTGTACCGCCGAAGTTACTGGGAGTCCGAATAGGAGTACCTTACTACAATGGAAGCAGAAAGGACTTCTCAGGGTAGAGGGAGGGGGGTCCAGGGAAGGGCACAATCTAATTTTAGAGTAAGTAGAGTAGCACCAGGTGTGGGAGCATTTGATGGAGAAAATAGAAAAAAAAATGGTCCTCAGAAAATTTAAGCTACTGAAACAGGTTACCTTTTGGCTTGTCCTTAGTGGTATGGAATGTCAATGGCCTTAGAGTAAGATGGCGAAGGCGGAAAATCCTTGAGTTGCTGTGAAGGATAGACGAAGAAGTGATTATTTTACAAGAAACCCATCTATTGCAATGTGATTGGAGAGAAATACTTAAAGAATTCAGATGGGTAGATCATTGCGTTGTTACAAAACAGACGGAAGTGGTATGAGGTATAGCCATCCTAACCAAAATATCTATGAAGGCAACTCTGGGTGGGGTGGTCGTGGATCAAAAGGGGCGATGGTTTATAATAGAGATTAAAGTTGGAGGAGCTTGGTTTGTGGTCGCAGGTTACTACAGCCCTAATTCGGATGACCAAGTATCTTTTCAATCTCTTTATAATCAATTGCATCTTTCCAAATACCCAGAGGTCCTAGGTGGTGACTTTAATATTTTGCCAGACCCAGTCCTGGATAAATCCACAATCAGAGGTACAGTGAATTCCACAAGAACTAGGTGTTGGGTAAAACAGGCCATGGACGATTTGGGTTTGGTAGATATTTGGCGCAGTTGAGCAAGTGGGGGTCCAAGATTTACCTTTCATAATAAAAAATATGGGTGTAGTTCCAGGACTGACTTAGTTTTGATTCATAATAGTCTCTGTGGGAAAGTGAAATACGTGGCTCATTCCTGGGACATTTGTCTGACCATTTGGCTGTAAAAATACACATGAGCTATGATACATTGATTAATTTCCCCAGGTGGACTCTAAATTGGGTCTTATTGGCCAATGATAGAACTATTGAAGGGCTAAAACAAGATTCTAAAAAATGTTTTGCAACAAATAATGGTCTGCCTCATGTGGGTAGTATGGGACTCATATGAGGCATTTATCAGAGGAAGATTAGTCTGGATTTCTGCATACAAACTCAGAGAAGAGAAGAGATGACTCCAAGATCTTGAGTCTACGATCTTGGAATTACAAACTCAGGGTGATATGGTTTTGAACTCTTTGGTAGGGAACACACTGGACTGTCAGTTGAAGGAAGCATGGGAGGAATTAGAGGACTTTTTAGAAGCAAAGATTAGGAAAAGATGTGAATGCAGTAGACTGGCACATTATGAGTATGGGGAGGGGTGCAGCAAATTGTTAACCTGGAAAACTAAAATAGATCAGTCCAGGAATAGAATCACTGCACCTCCAAATTGAAGGCAAGGTGGGCTGCTCCACCGATGAATTAGAGATAGAGCAGGCGTTTGGCTCTTCCTTTCAAAAGCTGTACACAGAGGAAGTGGTGGCTACTGATCAGATCAGGGAATACTTGAATAGAATACCTTTGCCTGGCATGAGACAGCAAGACAGGCATTGGAAGCAAGAATAACCGTGGGGTGACTGCAGGAAATGTTAAAGTTTTTGAAAAGGGGGAATCCTTTGGGCCCAGGCGGCCTACCTAATGAACTATATAAGCTTGCCTCAAACGAGGTGGCCCATATCATGATAGAATTAATGAAATAAGTTTTTCTTGGAATTTCCCCAATGCCAAGGTCATGGAATGAGACCACAATCACATTGATCTTGAAACCAAAGACCCTGCACAATGCAAATCCTATAGACCCATTTGCTTGCTTAATTCAGACTATAAGATCTATTCTCACATTTTAATGAAAAGGCTAGCTGGGGTAGTTGATATACAGTATTGATACATGGTGATCAGAAGGGTTTTATTAGAGACAGCTGTTTGAATTGTCCCATGAATTGTTTAGTGCAATAGATCTTGATCAATTTAATGGTCACCCTCTTGAGATTCTCACCATAGACACTGCTAAAGCTTTTGATCTTGTTAGCTGGCCCTTTTTATTTGGAATCATGGAGAAAAATGGCTTTGGTGGCATTTTTATTAAAGCAATTGAGGCATTAGGGGCCAGATGTATCATGGGGTTTTATACATTTTGTGTCAATGGGAAAATGTGTTCTTACATATTGCCCAATATGAGGACCCGGTAGCGAGGGTACTGGTGAACGGCAATCTATGGACACAAGTCAAGCTAAAAAGAGGTACCCAACAGGGTTGTCCTTTCTCTCCTCTTCTATTCAATCCATATACTTAACCTTTTGCGTTGATGATTAGGTCTAACCAAAACATAATACTGTTTTGTTTCAGAGAGTGGGAGATAAAAGTGGCACTGTATGCTGATGATCTCATGATATACACTAGCTCATTACGAAATATTTGGTGTGTTTTAGAATAGTTTGGTAGGGTGTCCGGGTATCTGGTTAACCAACAGAAGACAGAGATAATGTGCTAGAATAGTCTTTACGACTCTCCCTTAGTTAAAAAAGAGGTCAGCTGTCTGGGGGTTCAGATTACTGTGGAGTTTGAGGAGGTGGCCTAGAAGAATTTTAATAAAGTATGGTTATCTACAAAGAAGTTAATAAGATCGTGGGCTACACTCCCACTATCCTTGATAGGTAGCTCCAACAAATGAAAATGCATATTTTACAGAAATTCACCATTTTATTGAATGCCATCCCATTAGAATTTCAAGTACCATGGTTTAGAAGGCTGCTGGGGGATTTGACTTCTTTCGTTTGAGCATCAAAGGGTGTCCGAATTGCCTGGAGGAAGTTGTCCAGGAAGAAGAATCAATGGGGATTAGTCGCTCCGGACCTGTACAAATACTATATGGCTTTTCACCTTAAAAATGTATATATTTTATTGAATGATTGACTTAGCTATATCCTGTACTACAGAGTTATGATTGGTACCTTGGAGGCAGGCGACCACTTTCTATATAAATATGACCACCCAAAATACTTTAAGAAGGTCAGATTAAAGTGTCTTAGTGCAGCATGTAAGATATGGTTCCAGACTCAGTGAGCATAAGGCATACTATATTACAGTGTCTTTGCGCCGATATGGGAATTACCGGGCACCCCAGAATGTCTTCAGGATAGATTATCTCTTCCACTACAAGGAAAAGGGGTGGGTTGATGGGGGCAAATTTTGTTCGAGCAGGAACTGATACCGTGGGATATGTTTGCTGAGTTATTTGAACACACAGTTTCCAAGCTGAAATATTATTAATTGGCGTGCTGGGCAAGTGTCCTCCCAGAGAAGAGCAAAAAGATGATACTTCAGAAGACAAATTATGCTATAACTCTGCTTATCGCAAGGAGGTCGCACTCTGGTACTGGATGTTTATGGAGGCGAGAGAAGACCCCTGTTTATTGCCAGCTAAGAAATGGAGCAAGGTGATAACCTCGCTGGACATCGGCAATCTCTGGCAAGTATCTTTTGCTCCACTTTGGGATACAGTTAGATCTGCTGCATAAAAAAAAAATCATCTTTTTACTTTGCATAGAGTAAATTGGTCTCCAGAGAAGATAACCACCCTGGGGAAGGGAAAGAAATGCTGCCCACAATGCAATGAAGAAAGGGCCTACGATATCCATATGTTTTTGAGTTGTTGGAAGCTTGATCACTATTGGATGGATATAGGGGAAGTGATCAGAGGTGTGGTGAGTCCAGATGTTAAGATAATTCTCTCGCTAGTATTATTTGGAACTAACCTAAGGGATGACTGCTCAGTAAATCTGGCTAAAGAGCATAGGTATATGTTATTTGTGCTAATTCTTTTGGCACAATGAGAGATATGCCCAAAATGGACACTGACTACAGTCTCCCATGAGTGGATGGCATCAGTCAATAAATTGTACAATTTGGAAAAGAGTGGTCTTGAGAGTAGGAGAAATATGTTTGGGCACTCTGGAAGAAAAGTAAAATTTGAATTAAGTCAAACATGGGCTGGTCGAATGCAACAGTGAGTCCAATGATTATGTGCCTCGTCAAAGTCCCCTAGTCGTAATAATAACCTGGGGGTAAAGGGGTGAATCTCTCTCTTTGGAGCAGTGTCTCCTGGTAGAGCAGGGCCCTAACCGAATGGCTGACAGATGGCTGGATGGGGCCCCAGGAGTTGTCTCCTTCTAGTGATGGTCTTCTTCCTCGGTGCCCTAACCTGGCTGTTTTGGTAGCCTGACTGGATTGGTTATGAGGACATAAAAAAAATAAAAAAAAAGTGGCTGACGGTGTCCTGGCCAGGGGCTGCCTCAGTGGCCTCACCCCACTGGGCCACAGCATCCATCTCATGCACCCTACACCCAAAGGCCTGTGCCTTTGCCACAGGGTACCCTCTGTAAAATGTTCCTGGACCCTCATTGTCGAAAGTGCTGTGCTGCAACTTAGGATCTAGGACTGGGGGGGGGCACAAGATAGTAGACACTGTGCTAGGTACCCAGGTTGGGAGGTGAATAGTTGCCTGTAATGTTGAGGCAACCGGGATGGGAGGTGTTGATGCGGCCACAGTGAGACGCACTGTTGGTGTCTGACCAGGTTGCTCAGATGAGCCAGAAACATCCTCTGCAACCAGACATCCAGGAGTGTCTTTTTCACTGAGGGCTTCATCCAGGCGTGTAGTAGCATTCTCTTCTGTGGCCTCTGTGTGCCCAGTGACAGCTCGACCTGTTGATGTAAATGTACAATGTTACTGGTTGTATTGTGACATATAACACCAACAGTTTAGTGTTACAGTAAGCAGAGACCTTGTACAAAGTTAAGTTGCAGTTAATCCTATTGTGGCAAGTACGCATGGTGATGGTGGAATTGACATGACATTTGCGAAGCATGCCAATTCCATTTAAGTCAAGCAGCTGCTGAAATGTGCAGATCATTAGCACTTAGGAGGATGGCCTGAGAATACCATCTTGCCACCTGTGCAGGCAAAACAGTGGCTAGGCAAGATATGGCATTGGCCATTTTGAGGCCTAGTTGATTGTGATGCAGGCAGACCCAGGAGTGTGCTATATATGTGACTGGAGTCATCATGTGGTCAGTGCACTGTGAATGTGTCTGCTGCCAATACCATTCTAGTTGTGCATCTTTAGGCGTTAGGGATCACACTGCGTTAGGTCAAATGTCTGTCTTCAAAAAAATGTATCTTGGGTTAGCAAGTCAAGATGGATCTGTGCTGACAGATACGTCTTTGGTTTGGGCATAATTGTGCTTAAACGCTCCCAGGTGAGAATACTTAATTTGAGAGTTGACAAACGCATGTATTTTATCATGTGATCTCTTTGCTGGTGGATGAAATTAGAGAAACAATACCTCCTGGGTGTTGCAGTCATCTCACTCTCTATACTACACACAGTTAACAAATGTTATCCTCTCAGGTGAGTTAACTTCATTTGATAGTTAACACACAAGTATATTTATGAAAATGACCACTGTGCTGGTGGTCACAGTCCTGTCAGTCACTGCACTACATACACTATACAAATTGTATCCTCCCAGGCGAGTACACTTTGATTGGGAGTAACAGAGGGGTATTTGGACAAGTCTACACTGAGCTGGTGGTTGGAATTACTTACACAGGGCCTCATGGCCTTAGTAGTCTTATCAGTCCCTCTACTTTTTACACTTGACAAATGGTATCCTCCCAGGTGAGTACACATCAATTGACTACACACACTATACAAATGTTGGGTATTACGACCCTCATTACGACCCTGGTGGTCAGTGATAAAGTGGTGTGAATACCACCAACAGGCTGGAGGTAACTACCACCAAATTATGACCATGGCAGAAAGATCTCCTAAAGACAGCCAATGTACCACACCGACCGCCAGGGCGGAAACAACAGCAGCCACGGCGGTAGCTGCCTACAGCCAGGCGGAAGTCAATGTTTCGCCCACCATATTAAGACCCTGCAAACCTCCATGATTCCTGTGGCGGTAACAACGACAACAAAAGCCTGGCGGAAACTGAGCTCAGAAGTGAAAGGACTCACCATTGGAGACACAGGGACGATCCACGCCACCATGGAATCAGAACTGCATGTTTTTCCGATGATATTCTACGTTTTACTCCACCAATGCCAGCAAAGACAACAACGGTGATACAGCCGCCTAGCACACAAGGGAGGGGGTAGGAAAAAGAGAGTGACACACACACAACACACATCCCCATACACACACCATACACACAACCATATGCATTAAAAAAATAATTTGACCCTGTAACTCAGCTGAATAATGCAAGGACAAAACGATTTCGCCAAAGTGTTTGTAATAAAATCAACACAGTAGAAATAATAAGTTATGCAAGATAATAGATAGATACATATTTACAGAGAAGGGGACACAGCCCAGTCCACAATATGCGTGGGCCACATGGCCACAGGCCAAAGTCCAAGGCCACACATGTCATCTGCTTCATCACGGAGAGAACACTGCAGGGGCATCAGTTGGTAAATAGGCAGGCACCTTAGGGGGGTGGGGAAGGGGGGCACCTCAGCTGGGAGATGTAACAAGACCACTGGTTCTGGAGGGGGCAACATGCCCTGTGATTGATACTGGGGAGTGATAGGCCATAGTCTCTCATGTGGGTGTCTTACCCACTGGTTCTGGAGGGGGCAACATGCCCTGTGCTTGATCCTGGGGAGTGATGGGCTACCGTCTCTCATGTGGGTGTCCTACCCACTGATCCTGGAGGGGGCAACGTGCCCTGTGCTTGATCCTGGGGAGTGATGGGCCACAGTCTCTCATGTGGGTGTCTTACCCACTGATCCTGGAGGGGGCAACGTGCCCTGTGCTTGATCCTGGGGAGTGATGGGCCACAGTCTCTCACGTAGGTGTCTTACCCACTGGTTCTGGAGGGGGCAACGTGCCCTGCACTTGATCCTGGTGACTGCAAGGCCACAGTCCCTCGAGTGAGTGTCTTCATCACTGGTTCTGGAGTGGACAGGCCATACAGCAGCCCATGGAGTCTGGATTACTTACCGTCCGTCGGCAGTGACAGCTGCACAGTGGTGGTGCTGCTGGTGGGGGGAGGCTCCTGCCCATCCCCTGCAAACTTGGACGGCTGCACAGTGGTGGTGCTGCTGGTGGGGGGAGGCTGCTCCCTATCCCCTACAACCTTGGACGGCTGCAATGGGGTGGTGCTGCTGGTGGGGGAAGGCTCCTGCCCATCCTCTGCAACCTTGGATGGCTGCACTGTGGTGGTGCTGCTGGTGGGGGGAAGCTCCTGCCCATCCCCGGCAACCTCAGATGGCTGCACTGTGGTGGTGATGCTGGTGGGGGGAGGCTCCTGCCCATCCCCTGCAACCTCGGACGACTGCACAGTGTTGGTGCTGCTGGTAGGGGGAGGCTCCTGCCCATCCCATGCACCCTCTGACGGATGCATAACCATGGTTGGTGATAAGGGCTCCATCACAATTCCTCGTCCAGGCTCCTTGCCCTTCCTGCCTGCTGGTGCAGACTCCTTGCTCTGCCTGCCTGTTGGTGCAGGCTCCTTGCTCTTCCTGCCTGCTGGGGCAGGCTTCTTGCACTTCCTGCCTGCAGCAGCAGACTCCTTGCCTTTTGGGTGGCAGGTGCATGCTTCTTGCCCTTCTTGCCTGCTGGGGCAGTGTCCCTCCCCTTTAGGCTGGCTGGTGCAGACTCCTTCCCTTTCAGTACATGTGACCTGGATCCCTTTCCACCACGAGTGGGTGCAGTTAGGACTGGGCCTGTGGACTGTGTGGTGAGGTGCTTGGCTGGGTTCATGATACCCTGCCCATATGTGAAGGATGTAGGGGAGGGGTAGGGAAGAGGTCAATGGTGGAGAGGAACAGTTTTTTAGGGACATTGGGGCGGGAAGAGGGAGAAGGAATGGGAGTGGAGGATGAGGGAGTAGTTGTTGGAGTGTCTGTCTGCAGCTTTTGGGTGCAGGTGCATGGCTTGTATGCTGTTGTGAGGCAGATGGCTGTTGGGTGTCTGAGTGCTTGCATTTGTGTACTTTAGGAGGGGTGGACAGACACAGTGGGAGAGAACACAGGGGACGGGTTCATGGCTGTTGTGGCTGTCTCTGCCAGTGAGATGTGTGTTCTGCTTGTGTGGTGATGATGGCGGTAGTGGATGATGATGTAGTGCATACAGGTGTAAATGTAGACGTGGCTGGGAGGGAGGTGGTGGATGGGGAGGAGGGTGAGACAGTGGAAATAGTGGATGTTGTGTCTGCAACTAGATGGTGTTTGTGTGAGTGCCTGTGGGATGAAGTGTGGTGCTTGTGTTTGTCTGTGACACTTTTGGGTGTTGTCTTGTGTGCATGCTCGTCTGTATGTGTGCTTGGGATAGGTTGCGGTTGAGGGGAATGGGACTGGCTAGTGGAAGTTGGAGGGGGGACGTCAGAAACAGGGACAATGGCTGCCATCAGAGAGGAGGCCAGAGCCTGAATCGATCTCTGTTGGGCCACCAATCCAGTGTGAATGCCCTCCAGGAATGCATTAGATTATTGCATCTGGGCTGCTAGCCCCTGGATGGCATTCTCAATGGTTGACTGCCTTACAGAGATGGATCCCGGGAGGTCAATAGCCTCCTCACTCAGGGCAGCAGGGCTAACTGGTGCAGGGCCTGAGGTGCCTGGGGCAAAGGAGATGCCCACCCTCCTGGGTGCGTGGGCACGGGCTACTCGCTGAGGGGCTGCTGGGAGGGCGGTGCTGGTACGGGGTGTGGCAGCTGTACCTGTAGCTGGTATGGTCACAGAAGTGTCCGCGACCACCAGGGAGCTTCCTTTGGAGGAAGTATCTGTGTTAGAACTGTCCCCTTCAGTCTCCGCGTGGTGCTCCCCTCGCCTTCCGTCCCACTGGTGCCCTGGCCGTCGGTGGACTCTGCCTCCTGGGTCCTGTAGGATGCAGCTCCTTCCATCACTGGTGCCTCTGATCCTCCGCCAGATGATGCTAATGCACATGAGGACAGGATGACAAAACAAAAAATGTGGGAAAGAGATAAAGGATACACTGGGTCAATAGCTGCACCAACACCACCGTTGGTGTACACAGCACCCTCACACACAGGGAACAGGCCTACACAATATGCATTGCACTACCAGAGAAATAGTTAGCCACCAAGGCATGGGGTGGGGCACACACTGCCAAATGCAGCACACCTGGGACCCATGCAGCCCTGACCAGTAGTGGATGCTTACGAGCTAAGTAGAAAGATTTTCCCTTCTGAACCCTAGCCACCAGGTGACCTACTCTGAAATGTCAGGCCTGGCCTAGGGGCACCCTTTAACACACATCCCCCACCCGGATACCACCCTACCATGTGTAAGTTGTAATGATGGGCACTGTGCTCACCCCCCTTGCTGTGATGCCCTCAAGCGCCCATCTTGCTCAGGATAGGCCACCACCAGTATGCGGACCATCAGGGAGGTCAGGGTTCGACGGGCACCCCTTTCTCATTGGGATGCCATTCTCAGCTGGGCCTCCACCGTCTTCCGTGCCCACCTCCCACCGTTTGCGACCTTGAGTGCTCTGCCTGCCATAGACCCCCAGGGTCCACACCTCCTTAGTGATGGCACACCTTATACCCTTCTTTTGATGGTCGCTGATCTGCAGAGGTAATACACACTGGAAAATAGAATTAGACAAACAGTCCTGCCTGTTACACATATGTCCCACCATACCCCTTCTCATCACCATTTACACACACATGGCTGAGTACATAACCTGTACGCCACTAAGAGGACATCCACCCACCCCCCTTACATGAAGCCTTCATACGCTCAACTCCATGCATTCATGCCGTATGCATTGTGCTCACAATGTACTCTCCTGTTAGTCTAGAGGCCCATACAGCAGTCCGTACTGGGGTAGTACCCCATCCACCAAGACGCTCCAACTCCTCTGAAGTGAAGGCTGGGGCCCTTTCGCCAGTCACCCATGCCATGGTAGGTTCGAGACACAGGTCACAGCAGCACATGCAGTGTAGGTCCTCTCCTAAGGAAGGTCAGGTAACAAGTGAAGAATCAGATAGAAAATGGTAGACACGTCTGTGGTGGTGCATACCGTCACCAATAGCGTAGATCACCATTGGCCACTGTAACCCATAGGGCCCAATGTTAGCCAATGAGGAGTTGCACGGCGGTTCTCGACCACCTCCTGCAACAGCGCACAATGTCAGCGGAATTACCTCACTTCCACTTGTCTCTTAAAACACAGGACAGGCGGACGCCATTTCGAGGGGGGGGGGTGGGCAGGCCCTGGAATAATTCTGCATCACAGGAGATGTTAGCACATACTGGACAAATCACAATGACCCATTACATGTTTACAGGATGCAAAGTTCTGTTGTAACTCCATTGTTCAGTTTGTGACCGGATCCTCATTCTTGTGTCCCTTAGATTCCTACCGCTGCGGCTGAATAGGAGATGGAGACATACCCCTGTGTACAGACCTCTGGTGGACTTGTCAACACTGGAGGACAGGCACATTATCCTCACCTATAGACTTGACAGAGCCACAATCTGCTATTCGTCACCCCACTGGGATCCCCCCTCTTGTGCAAGTGCTATCTGTATTCCATTTCCTGGCAACTGGTTCTTTTAAAGTGACAGTGGGCTTGGCAGCAGGAATGTCACAGCCAATGTTCTCAATAGTGCTGACAAGAGTGGTGTCTGCCCTGATAAAAACACATGTCCAGTGACATTGTTTTCCCCCAGGTTGAAGATTTGGCCACAGTGAAGGTTGAGTTTTATGCAATGGGACATATCCCCAAAATAATTGGGGCAATTGATGGAACACATATTGCATTTGCCACTCCCCCGGCCGACAGGTTTTCAGGAATTGTAAGAGTTTCCACTCTATGAATGTGCAGATGGTGTGCTTGGCAGACCAGTACATCTTCCATGTCAATGCTAAGTATCCTGGGTCGGTTCATGATGCCTTTGTCCTGAGCAATAGCAGCATCCCAAACGTGATGGCCCAGCTACAGAGGCACAGGGTGTGGCTAGTAGGTGAGCCCTGGCTCCCACCCAGTAGATGTTGGTGTATGGGTATGGTGTGGGCCATATAAGATATGTTGTGGCTAAATATTGTCCATCAATATTTGCAGGTGACTCTGATCACCCAAACCTATCATGTCTGCTGACCCCTGTGAGGAATGCCAGGACAAGGACAGAAGAACGTTATAATGAGGCACATGGGTGAACCAGAAGGATAATTGAAAGGACCGTTGGCCTCCTGAAGGCCAGGTTCTGGTGCTTCCATCTAACAGATGGATCATTGTGCTACTCACCAAAGAAGGTATGCCAGAGAGTGCAGAGAGTGGTGGCATGCTGCATGTTGCATAACCTGACCCTCAGATGCCATGTCCCTTTCCTGCAGGAGGAGGAGGCTGGAGAAGCCCGTATGGCAGCAGTAGACCCTGAGGACAGTGAGGATGAGGAGGCAGACGATAAGGATGAAGACAACAGAACATATGTGATCCAACAATACTTCCAATGACACACAAGTAGGACAGTGTTACTTCACATTTCAATGACATTTGTTTTAATTTGTGTGGCAATGGCATGCTGACATTTTCAACTTCTATGCCCACATACTGTTCCCTCTGGCAATTCATTTTGCAGATCTTGGTGACCTGAAATATTCTCCTGGTATGATCACTACAGACAGCTACAGGTCATTAATCTATGCTCATTCTCTGTGCAGATGATTTGCAATGCCTGTACCTGTTACAATCAATACATATTTGATATAAATGACATACTCCAAAATTGTTTTTTTTCCAAAGGGTGCTTATTGAGGTGCTAATATATGGAGGGGCAAGTGCAATGGGATGGGGTGATGATGGGAGAAAGTCCAAGGTATTGTTCCAGTCTGTTTGTAGCACAGGTGCATTGTCCATGGGGACATAGGAAGGGGAGCAATGGCAGTTCAGGGTGGACAGGGTGACAGAGTGGGACACAAAGATGACAATCAGGAAAGTCTAATTTTCTGACAGGGGTCTTGGCAAGTGTCTCTGGCTTCTGTCTGGATCTCAGGGAACGTCTGTGGGGTGGTTTACCTTCTGCAGGGGGCGGGGTGCTCAAGGCCTGTGAGTCCTGTGGTTGGGCCTCCTGGCCACTAGCGGCTTCGAAAGTGGAAGGCTGTTCAGATATCTGGCTATTGGCAGGGGCCCGCTGGTGTGAGACTGGCTCCCTCATAATGTTGGCCATGTCTTCCAACACCCCTGCAATGGAGATCAGGTTGTTGTTGATGGCCGCATGTCCTCCCTGATCCCCTGGTACTGCCCCTCCTGCAGCTGCCTGTTCTCCTGCACATTGTCCAGGATCTGGCCCATCGTGTCCTGGGAATGTTGATAAGCTCCCAGGATCTCTGCAAGTGCATCCTGGAGAGTCAGTTCCCTGGGTCAGTCATCCCCCAGGCGCACAGCAGTCCTCCCAGTGTCCCAGTTGACCTGTCCCTTGGTTCCCTGAACCATGTGCCCACTGCCACGAACCCCAGGTCCCTGATTGTCTTGGGGTCGAGGTGTGCCCTGGGGTCCCTGTAGAGGTGGACCCACTGCTGATTGACGTGCCCTGGGGTCAGAGGTATGGGTACGCTGGGCGGGTGCTGCAGTGGTGTTTCCTGATGGGGGAGGCTCTGTAAGTGTGTGTGACTGGGTCTGGGTACCGGCTGTCCAGTAGTCCCTGATGGGCCAGGTAGGTCATCCAGAACCTGAAGACCAGAGTTGCTGTCATCACTGTGGGCCTCTTCAGTTTGGGGACTGGATATTGCTGGCATCTCCTCTCCGCTGACATTGGCTGGGGTGCCTGTGGGGATGTAAATGATGTGTTATGGTTTCTATGTCTGACATATTGTACATCCGTGGCTTCCCCTCAGGATGCAGTATTGCCAAGACTTGCTCCTCCCATGCTGTGGGCTGTAGGAGAGGATATAGGAGTCCACCACCAGTCCTCTGGATCGCGAGCTGGTGTCTTGCTGCAATGGAACGTACCTTCCCCCATGGGTCGTTCCAACTCTTTGTGATGTCATCCTTAATTCTTAGGTGCTGTCCCATGGCGTTGACTCCATCCACGATTCTCCGCCATAGCTCCATCTTCCTTGCAATGGACGTCTGCTGCACCTGAGATCCAAATAGCTGTGGGTAGCTCCTCTGTGAAACAGTGGTGTCTTTGTGGTGCCATGGGTGTTCTGTGAGGTGTGTTGGTGAAGATGTGTTGGGTAATGTGTTGGGGTGTGTGATGTGTAGTGCGTGAGTGGTATATAGATGTGAATAGTGTGTGGCTTTAGTTGTGTCAGTGGTCTTGGTGTGAATCTCCTGCCAGCAATAGTTGTTTGTAAAGGGTTGTGGGTAATGTGGGTGGGTGTTGCATAGTGGTGTGGGTGTGTGGGTGTGGTGTGTGTATGGGTGTCAGGTGTGTATTGTTTGAATTGTCCAATGTGGTGTTGTTTTGTATGTGGGTGTCCATTGTGAGCTCAGCGGTGTGTACCCCCAATGGTTTACTGCTGTTGAATGTCCGCCATGGTGATTCGTGAGTCATAATGTGGTGGGTGTAGTTTTGTTGGCATAACAGTGTGGGTTTTGAAACCCCCAGTTTATTACTGACCTTTGGTGTGGCGGATTTGTGTATGTGGCTGAATAATGACAGATTAGTGTGTGTGTGTCATAATATGGTGAACGGATATCCGCCGCCGCAGCGGTAAGTTGGCGGCCATCATCGTGGAGGTAAGTGGGATTTTCCGCCAATGTCATAAAGAGGGCCTATATATGTGTATGCAGACTGCGTTTAGGGTTGGGCATATGTTTACCTGTTTTCCCATGAGTCTGGGGATTATTATTGCATATTGAAAGACTTACAGGCTCCATTTGGACCAATGGTAGGTGTTTTATAGTGTCCTTTCCAGGTGTCCACTGTGGCAATGTGTGTCAGCTGTGTTGTTTTCAAATTCATCCAGTGTGCAGTTGTCTATTGCTTTGGCTGACAGCCGTGGGGGACCGCAACAATGACTGTGTAGTTGCAATATGCTCGGTGGTTGGTCGTGGTGCTCTCGGTGCTAGAGGTGGGACTGTCTGTTTCTAGCCAGCCACGCCACCAGTGGTCTGCCATTTTTGCTAGGCGGTTGGAAGTCTTGCCTGTATAATTCGTAATATGTCAGTCTGAAAGACCACCTGTCCTTTTGAGACCACCAGCATGGCGATCTGGCACTCCTACCACCAAACTTGTAATGAGATGTTTAGTCTCTCATGCAGTTTGTCGTGATCTGGTTCAAATCTGGTTCTAACCAGAGGGTGAGGAGTGGAGATGTTTAAACTTTGTGCCAGGAAACCAAACATTTGTAACACCCCGTTGCCATTTTATTATTTGTCAAGAAAACTAAAGCTTTCACTTTGATGAAAATTACAACTCTGGTTGTGTGGTGCATTGGAACAATATTGGTAGTATATCCATGCTTAAGGTTAGAGGTCTTGACAGTGCTGTTTTAGTATAATCCTTTACTGATCTTTGAAATGTTATAGATTCTCATTATGGGAACCATTGGGTTCAACTGTCTTTCTAGCAGTTTCTTTTTTTCTTTTTCTTTTTTTTTTTTGGTGGGTAATAATTTACTTGGTTGTGTCTGTAGTTTGCAGTCAGAAATGATTTCCCTGCTTGTTAAAGATGAATTGGATACATCATAAAAATTGCTCTTATGAATCATTTTTAGTAACTGTAATTTAAAAGCGACAAACTATTACAGTTTGTGTTTCACTGCTTATTTGTGTTCATCACAAGCAAAATCTCTAACTCAACCAAACGTTATTTATTAGAGAGGGGCACTTGAATTCCTCAATCCATGCAAACTGTGTACTTTTACACCTACATTAATACAGGTCATGAACCTTAAAAGGAACAAAAAGTATCTGGCTAGCTGTGAGAACCCAAGCTTCATTTATGGCTTTCTCAGGATCCTATTGAGTTGGGGTTTTGCGGTGGGTGGATCAAATTTTCTCTGGATAATACCTCAAGTAAACTGCTTTGTTGATGGAACTAATGTGGAACGAAGTAAAGGAAATGAAGAAATTAAGATGGATAAATAAAGATCAGGCCCAACTCAAAGATTTTTAAATAGCTTTAAGTCATTAATTGTTTTTGCATCCATAAATTAAGTTTTCAAGAGGACCATTTCCATTCATATTAAGAGGACTGTGATGTTCTTTAACTAAGTAGTGATGTGGTATTATTCTAGAATGTGTGTTAGTTTCTAACGTAGAACACAGAGACAGAGATTCTTGGTCAGTTTCTCTATGCTCTTGAAGTGGATGGGGTCTTTGAAAATGACTACTCAATAAAGAAGACTTAACACTGTATTTCAAGCCATGTGAGCCTCTCCTTTACATTTGCCGTCCAGTGACATGTGTCCTGTGACCCATTGAGTGCTTTTGTGAGGGACTCATGCACAGTATGGACCTCAATACTACAAGCAAATTAATATTGCTTATTCATTTGATCAAAGATTTTCAACTTTGGTGAAACTCATTACTTTACTTTTGCCAGCCATGGCCTCTGGGACTTGTGGGAGCTTCAACAGAGGGTCAAGTGGGTCTAAGGTGTCAGAAAGCCATGCTTTTGAATAACCTGAGCTCACGCTCTGCATCCTCATGAACACTCAACACACTCAAAGATAACGGCAACAACTTCAAATGTATCTAACCTATATGAAAGTGAGTGTGTGCTGTAAATTATGCTGCTTATCCTTGTGCACTCCCCTGAATTGTTATTCCAGTAATAGAACAAGCTCCACCACCTTCAAGAAACCGTGGTTTATGGAGGGGCCATATTTATAAAAACAACTTCTTTAACACTGCAATGCTTATCAACAATAATATGCACACTATACCTTCAGTAATTAAATATTTGGAAGAGACACATTCTAGTTGCAGATTCCTTACCTTACAATTTTCCCCTGGCGTCAGACTGGATCCGCAGATTTTTTCAGTGAGCAAAACCCTTTTCTGTCAGTAGGTGGTGTCGGTCGACTCCAGGGGGAGGTGTTGGCGTTGTAGTCACCATGATGACGTCAGTAGTAGTACGTAGATGTCGACTCAGCGCAGTAACATCAGTTTCTTTTCAAACACTGATGTTCTAGCCATGTCCGGAGGTGCAGTGCCTCCTGACAAAGGGTCCAGGACCCTACTCCGCCCTGTTTGTTCCAGCACCACATGGTGGTAGAGTTGTCCGTGAACACTTGCACTACTTTCCCTTTGAGAGAGGAAAGAAATGCTTTCAAAGCAAGCCTGATTGCCCGGAGTTCCAGAAGATTGATATGGAGTCCAGACTCCGCAGGAGACAAGAGGCCTCTGATCTCTGCCTCTCCCATGTGGCTGCCCCAACCCAGAAGTGACGCATCTTTCACTATGGATAGATTTGGCTGTGGAAGGGAGAGGGTTCTGCTGTGGACCCAATGGGGATTCGTAAGCCACCACTGCAGGTATTTTGCCATCCCCTCTGAGATCTGGACCATGTCAGAGAGATTTCCCTGATGCTGCCCCCACTGGAACTTCAAGTCCAACTGCAGAGCCCGCATATGTCATCTGGCACTTGTCACTAGTAGGATGCAGGAGGCCATGAGGCCTGGCAGCCTCAGAGTCAGTCTCAATGAAACCAAAGACAGAGGCTGAAAGATCAGAATTATAGCCTGAATATCTTGGACCCGCTTTTCGGGAGGATAAGCCGAAACTGCACTGTGTCCATAACAGCTCCGATGAAAGGGAGCCTCTGAGAGGGAATCAAGTGTGACGACTTCATGTTTATAGTGAATCCCAGCATGTGTAGATGCTCGCTATAGTCTGAGGGTGTGAGGCGACTTTCTGGGGTGAGTCCGCCTTTAACAGACAGTGTTCGAGGTAGGGAAAGACTGAAACTCCTAACCTCCATAGATGAGCTGCAACCACTGCCATCACTTTCGTGAACACCCGATGGATGCTGGCAAGGCCGAAGGGAAGCACGGTAAACTGAAAGTGCTTGTGACCTACCTCAAATCGTAAGTAATGCCTATGGGCAGGCAAGATGGGAATGTGGAAATAAGCATCCTGCAAGTCCAATGCTACCATCCAGTGTGCTGGGTCCAAGGCAGGCAGGACCTGAGCCAGGGTGAACATTTTGAATTTCTCCTTCTTGAGGAAGTGATTGAGGTCCCAAAGGTCTAGGATAGGATGTAAGCCCTTGTCTTTTTTGGGCACCAGAAAGTAGTGGGATAACAACCACAACCTATGTCTGGTGCAGGGCCCTTCCCTGTGGGGTTTTGGGACAGGAATTTAGGGTTGTTCGGGGCGGGCCAGTGGTGGCGTGCAATATTCCTCTTCACAGGAGCCCTTGTGTTAAGTATGGACCAAGTACCCAATAGGAAATTGGTGAGGGCTTCATTGAATGGTAGAAGGGGCTCAGATGTGCAAGCCCCTGGCTGAAGTACCTCCGTTCTTTGACCTGACCTGAACAGTAGTCAACTCAAGACCAAGGACCTCAGCCACCCTATTGACCACCATATAATATGTTGCTCCCTCCACCATAGCCACAGTAGGAGGAGACAGCATGCCAGCTTCTGGAGAAGTATCCAGACCACTGGCCTCACCCAACTCCTGTGCTCAGTCCAAATTTGGTCATCCCGGTATGCATAAGGCTCAAGGCATCTCTCCAATCCTCCACCCAAATTTGTACCCATAAGAAATAAGGGTCCGAATCTGACCTGGGGTGAGTAGGACCATCGAAGCACTGGTGTAGTAGAGAAGTTTATAAAGGTTTTGAAAGAGACTCTGCAGGGTGCTGTCAGGAGTGGAATTTGTTGGGAGACAGAAATGAAAAAAGTAAGAGAGGACAGGCGCACACCATATTCTACAACCAGTACAACATCTTTTCAATGATTTAAAGGAAGGGCTCCAAACAGTGAAGTTATTCCTGTGTGGGTAAATGGGAAAATAAAAGAAATTGATTTTCAGGTAGGAAAACTGGATGGATGGAAGGTGAAAGAGAAGAAAGTAATTGAGAAGAAAAGAAACAATGTGATGAGAGAAAGGGTTATAGGGAGAACAGAGGTGGTGGCTGGTGATTGGGTGAAAATAATGTATCCAAGGTAAAAGTATATGGGGCCAGATGTAAGTACAAAACAATTTGCGACTTGCAAATTGCGAGTCCTTCCGACTCGCAAATTGCAACTCGCAAACTGGCATGCAGAAAGGTGACTCAGACACCTTCTGCGACTCGCTATGGAGTCGCAAAGACCCACCTCATGAATATTTATGAGGTGGGTCGCAGTTTGCGACCCCATAGCGAGTCTAGGCACTCACGGGGATGGTGGCCTGCTGGAGACAGCAGACCACCATGTCCGTGACTGCTTTTGAATAAAGCAGTTTTATTTTTTATTTTTGCAGCCCGTTTTCCTTAAAGGAAAACGAGCTGCAAATAGAAAAAATACCGAAACCTTTTTGTTTGGTTTTTTTCAGAGTAGGTAGTGGTCCATAGGTAGTATCCTTGAGATGACGATCCTTAAGGTTCTGCTGAAATGAAAAGTTGAACAACCACAACATGACAGAAGGGTACCTCATTGGTTACAAAACTGTGCTTGATAACATCATAGTGAAAACAGTTGATGTCATTGATCATTCATTCTAATGTATATACAAATCATTTCATTTCTGGTTTTATATGTGTTTTATGCCATGTTGGATGAGGGAGGTGATGTGGTGTTCAGTAACTAAGTAGTGATGTGTGTATTATTCTAGATGTACATTGGTTGCTGACATAGAACACAGAGATAGAGATTCTTGGTCAGTTTCTCTGTGCTCTTGAAGTGGATGGGGTCTTTGAAGATGACTACTCAATAAAGAATATTTAACACAGCATTTTAAGCTTAAAAGGTTTCCTTTTCATCCAATTTCCCTCACATAATAAAATATCACATCTTTGTTGGAAGGTGAAAGAAACTGGGTTATTCCTTATTCTTTATTTCAGCACATGTGGCCATAAAAGCACATAAAAGTTTAAGAGCAGTATTACAACTTCCATTACATTAGGATTCAGTAAAAACAATGAACATGTACAAATAGTCGCAGAGTAAAAGTAATATATAAAAGAAAGAAACAAACATCCATCCAGGGTTCCAGCAAAGGACACTCAATTCCACCACAGTTGCCCCTATAGTCAGTGAACGTTTATAAATAATCACTGGTTAAAATACAGTATGTAATAAAAGCAGAAACTATCATTCATTTTAGGGTCCCAACAAGGGATACTCATTCCCACCGCAATAGCCTATATGCTAGAACATGTTTATATAAAGTGCCGAGATTAAGTGTAAAAGCTTTAAGATCTCTGAAACGCCACCTTGCCTATATTATTGCCCTGCCCCATTCATTAATCAAGATGGTCACTAAAGTGTATGCAAAATAAATGATTAAAAACACAAATTCCTTCAATAAAATTAAGCTAGTAGTATTACCTTACCCGACCCGAAGTTGGGCAGTAGTTAACTGCTCGTGCACTGTCTGGGTAAGTATCTTAGCTCACTTGTGCCAGACACTAAGAAGGAAGTGGCTTACTGAATGAACAATGGGCTCTTCAGTGTTTTGTATGATTAAGCATATCGATGCCTGGTAATCCCTGATCCTCAGAGTTAGACAAATGGGCCTGAGCCAGCGCCACCTTATGTCTCGATACCCTAGGCATAAAATAACAATATTATTCACTGTCTCAGGTACAGAGTTAGGGACAGGACAAGAAACAATTGTGCCATCTTTGAGCCAAGAATTACGAAAAGCATTCAACGGTATACAACCATACCTAAACCGCATGTAGAGGCTTTTTGCCCGTGGGGGGAGTTATGGTATCCAAAAAACATTCAAACATGGGCACTGGTTTGATCCCCAAAAACTGTACAGTTAAATGGCCCTGCTTAGCCCTAAATTGATAGTGCTCCAAGGTGTGGTGCCAAAATACTATCTTTCCAACCTTTTTATCTGATTTACAGATTTGGCCAGGATGCTCATTAAGTCACCCAGGAAACTTTTAGTGGGGGCACCCAGTCTTAATAAATGGCCTAAACAGGCACTATATGGGGCCAACTTGGGGGTGGACAAAATGCATACCCAGTAAAGAAGGGGTTTTAGCTGGACAAGATCTGACTCCCCATTACAACTTAAATCATAGCACAGGGGGGTGAGCGGTGTACTTACTGGGACAGCTACCAGAGCCCTACAGAAGTTGTTTTCGTGAACTGCTAAGCTGTGTGAGTTAGTGTACCCCCAGATATCAGCGTTAGAAGTGGAGGGGGGCCAGGCCTTAGCACAGTAAACCTCAAGAGCAAGTGAAACTGAGCAAGTGGTAGTCACAGTGCAAAATAGAGTTAGATTGTGCGACGTCAAAATGCTCTTTAAGATTTGGGGATCCCACTTAAACTTGCTCGACAGAGTGATACCTAAATAATAAAAGCACAACACCCTTTCAAAGATTACGGTGTCCACTCTGACACTCTTCGATCTTGCAGGGCACTTGCCAAAGACCATATATTTAGTTTTTGCACAGTTTATCTCCAATCCTCTCTCATCGCAGAATGACCAAAACTTGATCAACAGATTCTGGAGCCCAAATGGATATTAAGGGCCACATGTAGCAACATTCAGAATTGCGACCGCAAATTGTGAGTCAGAGCGGCTCGCAATTTGTGAGTCGCAATTCTGAATGTTAGATGTTGTCCCTGACACCATCTGTGATTCGCAAGGGGTTCGCAAATGCCCACCTCATGAATAATCATGAGGTGGGTCGTAATTTGCGACCCCCTTGCGAATGGCTGCCCTCACAGGGATGGTGACTGCTTTTCAATAAAGCAGTTTTTATTTTTCTTAATGCAGCCCGTTTTCCTTAAAGGAAAACGAGATGCATTACAAAAATGAATTTTTTTTAACAGTGCCATTCAATGGGACCCCTTCCCTTTTGCGAATGGGTTACCACCCATTTGTAAAGGGTGAAAACGCGATTGGTTTGCGACCGCGTTCGCGGTCACAAACCAATCCTACATTGCACTGTGACTCACAATTAGGAAGGGAACGCCCCTTCCTAATTGCGAGTCGCAAACCTGTTTTGCGATTCGGTAACCAGGTTACCAAATTGCAAAACGGGGTTTGTGCATTGCGATGTGCTTTTTGCACGTTGCAAACAGCGAAATTCACTGTTTGTGACGTGCAAAAGGCTTGCTACATGTGGCCCTTAGAGACTAGCAACAAGTCATCCACAAATAGGAGGATTTGAATTTTCACTTCATTTATAGTGGGGGAGTCGACGCACTGCCCAAGGTATTCAATAACATCATTTATGTATAAGAACGAAGAGCGTGGGGGCAATCACACAGCCCTGGCGCACACCACGGGCAAAAGAAATTGTAGCCGTCAGTTCTCCATATCTCCCCCAGAGTACCTGAACATAGTTCTCAGTGTGAAATTCAATCAAAATATCCACACAGTAGCTCATGATGCCCATCTTCCTCAGGATCCTCCAGAGATTATTGCACAGGTTCAAATCAAAGGCAGCTCAGAGATAAAAAAATAAAGCTTCATATAGCTAACTTTGTCATGGGAGGACATGTTTCCAGTATAAAACAGAAAACCTAAATACAGGGTCAATAGTACTAATCTTAGGCTGGAAGCCTGCCTGCAGGGATGAGAATACTTCTTCTGTGGCTGCCCACTTCAGTAATTTGTTGAGCACTTGCCTTGCAATGATTTTAGATTATCCAGTAAGCTAATGGGACAATAAGTAGGGGGTTGCTCACAATCTCCTTTTGTGAATACTGGGATAATTTCATCCACTTTCCAAGCGTCTGGCATTTTGCCCCCTCTAGCTATTACATTTTATAGGGTATTTATGTACCGGGCCCATAGTCATGGTTCCGATTTGTATAAATCCCCAGGAATACAGTCCAGGCCATGTGCTTTTAGAGGTTTCAAACTGTCAATTGCTGCCAGAGTTTCCTCCAGAGTCAAGAATGGGGCACATTCATCGGGCACAAAGCTTGGAGTGTCAATAGGCATCTCCTCCTCCCCTGCTTCCAGGGAGTGCACATCGTTGTGACTCGCAGAGTATAAGGCACCAAAGTGATTCTCCCACTTGTCCGCTTAGATGTGAGAACACCTAGGTTTTCCACATTTGCTAATCCCATATGCTACTAGTGACCAGAAGCTGTAATTATCTCTTGCTTTGAGGGATTGGAGTAGTTCTTGCCATTTGTCCTCGTCCCATTTTTTTCTTTGCCACTTTGAGTGCCCTTTTATACCTAGCGCAAGCACATTTAATATCATCCCTGCTGCATCCCTTTATCGCAGTCAACAGGGAATGTTTGACCAACCTACAATCCTGATTGCACCTTCTAGGAACTTTCCCGCGCCTCATTGATCTTCTCTGGCAGTCCCTAACAAAAATAGATTTAGGTTTGTCAAAAAATTAGGTCTGCGTACATAACATGAGATCAGAATCAACAGTTGACCCGTCAAATTCCAACATATGATGAACAAATAATCAATAGATCTCTACATGCCTATCTTGGTCTGCCACATCTATGGACCATGCTACTCTGCGACTTTTATTTGTTACACTAGAATCCCACAATGCTGCTTGTTCAGAGCTAAGAGACCTAAGATATTGATTCCACCCCCCAAAGAGGTGGCCAAGGGATTATAGTCACTATCAGTGGTGTTCAACACCTCCATATCACAAAGGTCTGGCCACAGCTGGATATTCACCAGCACATAATCAATAACACTCCTTTGGTCTCCCATTCTAATTCTGAACGCTCTGACATGATCTAAACGGGTTCTCCCATTGCAGACTCGGAGCCCATGCGCTACCACCAAAGCGGCTATTTGCAGAGCGGTCTTAGTAAAGTGGCTTTGCGGGTTACCTACCAACTGTGGGACACCCAATACTCATCCTCTTCCTTGGTCACCAGTTTAAGAGCATTTAAAGGTTCGAACGAGGTATTCAAATCTCCAGCCTCTATTATTCCGAAGTCTTGCTTGTGCGTCTCCACTAAACTGCCTAATATGCCTAAGACTGGTGACTTGCTTTTTGCTGTCATAGAGTAAGCATATACATTCAATGTGGTCAATGCCAAGCCCCTGGGGAACATCAACTTAATGGCCATTAAATTGGGCAAATCTATCTTGTGTGGATCCTGCAGACAAGCAATGTTATTGCTAACCAAGATCATAAGACCCCCATTGCCTGGCCCATTTTCTTAGGTGGAGTGGCCTCTACCCTGTAGGTGGTGAATCCATTTTCAAAAACCTTATTCAAAGCCCAGGTTTCTTGAAACATGCAAACATCATACTTTCCTATAAGGGAAATCCAATCCTCATTAATCAACTTTGAGTTCACCTCTTCCACATTCCAAGAGAGTAAGTGAAGATCTGTCCTAAATCTAGCCGTTGCATTGAAAGAAGAGTTCTCTTGCTCTGTGTCTACAAAATGCCAAGATGCCCCAGTACGAGGAACAACTTGATTTGGCCCAAGTGCAGCAACATCAAACAAGTAAATACTTCCAGTGGCTGGCTGTTGTTCCGGCAGACGTAGACAGTCCTGTTTGTCTAGTGTGGTAAGGGGAGATAATCGGTTACAGGTAATAATATCATAGTTAGTGTTATAAGTACTCCAGACTTAATGTGGACTCTGTGTGTCAGACTGTGCAGTAGTGCTCTTGTCTATCACAACTGGGGGGTAAAATAACCCCAAGGGAAGTGCTCTAATGCCCTCGTTTCCATGAACTTTTTGTCTGAGCAAATGTAGCAAAGATTTGACACAACATGGTGCTTTAAAGTTCACAATTACACAGTTGCCCTGTGAAGATTTTGGTGTGGGACCCCCCCATGAGACCCTCCGAGTAGTAATAATTTCCACTCTAAGATCCTATGTCCAACCCGAGTGTTCCCGTAACCAATGAGCAACTTTGTTTAATAATGAGTCATGCAACTCTTGCTTCCCTGTGAATAATCGTGGCACATTTTCGAGAACAATGATGTATGGAGTGCATTCCGGTGGTAAATGGGGTCTGACATCAGAAGTTCTAGGGCTTGGTGAGAAAGACCCCGAGCTTGCCTTGCCTCTGGCTACTACAGGGTGGTTGATACATGGTTGATGATAAATGCCCTTATTAGGCCCTTTATCAGCAAGGGACCTATTCTCCATGTACAGTGTGGGATGCCCAAATGGACCAACAGCAACCCTAGTTGAACAGACTGCCTGGGCCTAAGAGACTGTATTGTGCTCCAAACACGTATAGTCAGTCAGTTTTGCAGAGCTTGGGAAATGTGATCCACTGGTATGGGCTGTTCCAATATGTTTTAGCTCTAATTTATTGGAGTCTAGGTGCTCGAGTATGGGTTTCAGCTTTAGATGCAGAGCATTATATAGCATAGTTTCCAGCTGTTCAATCGACACACACTAATCCGAGTCCGAGTCAAGTACCTGCCCTATTGGTAAATACCAATCCTCTGGTGTTATAACTGGGTTATTATTTGGGAGGGGTGCAACTGCCGCTCAACAATAAACATGATCCTTGTCATGTTGAATCAGAAAAGTCAGATAGTAGCAGCAAGGGTGGTTCACTTTCCGAACTGAGGAGAACTGTAATCGAGCTCTAGAACAGTTAAAGCCCCAAGGTCCACTTTAGGTGCTCGTATCCAGACTTGGAAGATTGATAGAATCATGCTTGTTTATAGGCGAGTTGTACTGGCAGTGGATGAGTGAGTACTAACAGGGTTGTAGATTGCGGTAGCTGCAGTTAGTTTGCAACAATTGAGTGAATAAGTGAATAAGTGGTGTCTTGTCGAGAGGTTTTTGCATGTTGTGTTAGTGCCATGATTTAAAACGGAGATTGAAGAGGTTAGCGGGCCCAATGTCGCATAAGATACCAGGATAGTTTAAAAGGTGTAGAAGACATTGCATTATATTGTCTGCTCAGAGGCTATATCGTTGTGAGATGGCATAGTTAAAATAGGGACTTGGTGTGAATGTGAGGGGATTAGTATGGTGGATCATAATGCGCAAAGTGAAACTATGCTGATCTCATTGACACCCCGCAGGTTGAGGTTTCATCAGAGGTGATTCTAAACTCTCTTATGTGTTTGAAACTATCTGTTTTAATAGAGCAGACTATGGCTCTGTTTTCTGTGTGTGTGCTATTCTAAAGTGAGTGTGTGTGCAGATTGTAAAGGAGGGGGGCTGCTGTGAGGAGCGAAGTCTATGCCACAGTGTACTGCACTGGTATAGGTTGGCTGGTGTAGTGTTGTGCTGCTATTGGTGGAAAACCTCATATTGTGCCACACTGCAATTGATGGTTGCATTGAAGCAAGCGATTATCAATACAATATTGTTTTAATTGAATTGAGGTCTTGTGAAAATTGTTGACAAATTGACAATTGCAAGATTTGTGCAGAGGTGATGCTTATATTCACAAAGTGCCCCCCCGAAGGTACTTCTGTTCAGTATATGGCAATTAATGTAGAGCTTCATACATGTATTTGTCTTGGCCAATAGTACAAGATCACAGAAAAGGATGGCCCATTGAGATTTCTACAATATGGCACATTAAATCGGAGGATCATTGAAAATTTGAGGAGGGTACTGTATGATTTGAAACCACCTCCTACACCTGCACAATATGAAGCACTTAATCAATGATGGTGGCTGCAAATTCCAAGTGGAGAGTGGAGTGGGAGGTATGGGGGAAATATATATATTTTTTTAACTTACCTTTTTCAGAGACCCTGCCACCATTCACCTCGATCTTCTTCCCTCAATGGCGTTGGTGTCCTAGCAGTACATGGGACACCAGCACAGGCTCCCCAGCAATCCTGCTACTGCTTTCATGTTATACCTAGCATGAGAGCAGCATCAGGATTGGTCTGTGTGGCATAGTCTGCCGCTTAGACAGTGCACTGGGGTCTGTTCAGAAACCTAAGTGTCAGTTTGGTGAGTCTAAGACAGCTGGCCAAACTGACATGCGCACTGACTTCACTCAAACCTACTCCCCCCTTCCGTGGCCCAGCCCTGCCCATCCCTGCTGTCTGAGTCAGCAGCTGAAAAATAAAACAAATTAAAGAATCATTTTATTTTTCATCTGCTGGCTCGGCCATTGGGGCAACGCTCCTTCGCCATTGCGAAGGAGCCAGCCCTGCACTTAATGTTTGGAAATATGCTGCTCATGCAGAAGAAAAGGAGAGATACCAAGGTAGGGTGAAGAAAGTTATGCATTCTAATGCAGATGCTAGATGGGATGCTTAGCAGAAAAGGTGGGAAATGGATATGATATAGAGGGTTAAGCTGTATCGGGCTTTGACCACAGATGTGACCAAGGGAGGAGGGGAATGAAAGACCAATATAAAGCAAAAGGAGAAGAAGCAAAAGGAGCCCAATTACATGAGCATAGATGATGATGACGATTTTGGAGGTAATCTTTTGGATGTGCTATTATCTGACCGTCCACCCTTGTATAATGAAGCTAGAGTTGAGCATGGGAATAGTGGCGTAATTTCCTTTCCTACTACTCCGATAAGAGGGCTTTTAGTTCTGTTGGACCTATGCCTACTAGTGTTCCTTGCAAACTAAGAAGTGAGGTTCTGAGAGAATGTGCCCCAGTTGACCCCACTGTGAGTACCATTAACGGTCTCACAGTAGCAGTTACTATTGGCCCAGTAATTCCTATGTATAAATCAGAAGGTTCTGGGAGGAATATGTACAGTTTGGCAGTACTTAACAGTACTGTGGGATCAAAAACACCTTAAATAATTCAGGCAATAGAGAATTTGTCCCTTTTATTTCTCCACATGCAAGCACTCTATGTGCAGGAAGCCGATAGACACATAGAAAATGCCCACTCATACAACTCCTGTATGGGAACAGTGTTTGAATTTGCGGAATGGTGCTCAGGGAAATGATTATACAGCTAAGATTCATGTAGTAACTCTATCTAATACTGCAAAGGAGATAGAAGAATGGATACAATTCTTTAATGGAAGCACTCCATCTAAAGAGAGTAGGAGCACAGAAGTGAGTTAGGGAACACTTCCACCGACACCAAGAGAAAGGGCTTTGGATGAAGTGAAGTTCACAGTAGAATTGGACAGAATGATTGTTGGAAATCTTGGGTTAAAATGATTGGAGACTTATCAAGAGGATGAGCTTGCATTTATGTGCAGGGTCAACACTAAGCAAGCGGGTCAAGTTCATGATAAATTAGCAGAATAGGCTCAGAAATATGAAGTTGACCTAAATAAGACTAAGGCTCTGCAAAGGAGCTATTGAATATGCTTCAGTGAAAAATACATAACTGATATGAGAAATCCAGAGCTAAAAACATAGATCAAAGAATCAATTCAGGATATTAGGAAATTAAGTTAATTTCATAAACTAAGTGGGTGAAAAAGAAGGAGGTAATGAAATCTTCAGGTGAGCCTTCTCCGGTTGTAGGAGAGGGAAGTGTTGCAAATTTCCCTTTCATAGAAGTACTTGGTGGAGGTTATGTACATGTGCTATGGAGCAGGAGTGATCTTTCATCATTAAGCAATGATGGGAGAGAGAAGTTGAAAATGTTGTGAAAATGTCACAGGTGTTGTGGATTCATTAGAATACTGAGTATCAAATCTTTATTTGCATGAGTAAACATCTGAAAACTTTCAATTGCTCAAAATAATCAACCATGATTAAAATCCAGATTACAATTCAATGTTATATCATTAATCAAACACAAAGTGCAAAAACCATACCATCAAAACAATGAAAATAGGTTATCAGGATAAATTATGCTTCTAGCAGCTAACAAGTTTAATAACCATAGAGCGCTTTGACTCTGTATAGGGTGTGGGAACCAACATGCAAAATTATCAATACTTTTTGGACTCTTGCTGTAGTAAATAGGGCCCATTGTGTAAAACCAAACAGTTTATACATTTCAAATGAATGTGAAAATTAGCAAATGATTAACACATTATTAGAATTTAATTTCTGTTCAGCGATGCTTAGGAATTGTACATGGCGGCAGGCCAGCTTAACATATCTACCTGTGAAACATGCTTTTACTGCCCGTCTGCATGTTCTTATTCCCTTGATGGTAAAGAGGGACCTTAGCAGTAGTCTGCATTCATGTGTAAGTTCTCCATATGGTCCGCACATCCTTTTTTGCTGCCCCGCATAGCCGGCAACTGAAAATTGACTGTGGGAGTTTCCATGGAGGTAGGTGACACAAGATAGGGAGGATGCCTAGTCGATACAAGAGATTTCTCTTTAAGTTTGTTGTCGAACCCTATCTCTAAATACATTTGTGAGGCTGCATTAGGACAGCTGTGCAGAGTAAACCAACCATGCACCCTTCCGACAAAACTGATTTATCCTTAGCTAAAGAGACATTTTTTACAGCTTTGTTGAAGAACTGTTTGAAACTGTTGTATGCCCCCCAGGCCTACCAGAGATCCAGAAGCCCATGTTGCTCTATTGATTCCTGTAAGTAGCACTTTGCTGTACTGCTGTTGATGGTCAATAATTCATTCCATAAGTGAGCATTTAGTGTACCGGTCTCAGCTCTCTTAATCCTATACCAACTTTTAACACAAGTGGTTCTGCGTGCAAGTTGTTGCAACTGCATGCCAAATTCCAGTCTTGTTTGAGTCAGGGAAGTATAATTTGGTGAGCTGAAAATCATTTGCAATGCTTTTGTTATACCATCCAGCGTGTTGGTGTCCCTGCCTCTCATAATTTCGCTCCCATAGATGATAGTTGAAATGAGCTTTGCCTGTATCACCTGAATCAGCAGGGTAATACTTGGTCCCACCATTTTGTTCTTTAGATTTTTCAGTTGTATCACATTAGCAAGTCTTCTCTTTAATGCCTCTTCATGAGCAATAAATGTGCCCTTGCTGTCAATTATATCCCCCAAGTATTTATATCAATTACCTGTTTCCAGCTGTTGTCCTCTCAGAAGCTGGTAATGTTTTCAGTTGACCTTTCTTTGATTCAACTGCATGACTTTTGTCTAAGTTTATCTCCAGACCATTTTTAATAGAATAACCTTGGGTAGTGTCCTGTAAACACTGGAGGCCAATCACAGTTCGGCTGATAAGCACAAGGTCATCAGCATATAATACATTCAAAAGGGCATGACCACCTATCTTTGGGGGCATCAGAGTTCCACTTGTCCAACTCAGTTGATAAATCTAACATAAAGAGATTGAACACAGTTAGCACTAATATGCAACCTTGTTTCAGATCCTTAGTGTTTGGAATCCTTCTGGTCAGATAAACACCTGCGTCCATCTTCACTTGGATACAGGTATCTGTATGTAGAAGAATCAACTGCTTCTAACGCCTAAACAAAATGAATCTCAATCTGTTGTTTGACATTGCTGTTCCAATTGGCCTATGGACAGAATGTAAGATAGCTGTTTGATGGCCTGAGGTGGAACCAATTAGAAATACATTGACACAGTTTCCTTTACCATCATGAAATTCCTGAAAGGAAGAATGCCTCCTCAGGATGTAGATTTGGTCAAAAGTGTCAGAGCAACTCAAGAACCAAATAAGTTGATTCATTTTTATTAGGAGAGGTTGTTAAAAGCATTCAAACAATACAGTGGTATGGAGATGTTAGGAACAAAGGATATGGGACATTTTGTGTCAAGATTTGTGACAGGTTGAGGCCAGAAATAAGCATGATGATCCAGCAACATTTGATATGTTGGCAGAATAAATCTAATGATGAAATGTTACATTAAGCAACATTTTGCCATGATGAAGTAAGGCTGAAGTAGGCAAAGCTTCAGAAAATACTGAAAGCTGCACAAAAAACTAACCAAACGCCCCAAGCAGTAAATAATAAGGGCACAATGCAAAGTGTATTCCATCAACCACAAAATCCTATGCAGGGCAGAGTTCTAGGAGCCTCTACAGATCCAGGCAGAGGAGTGGATGTAAACAGTCGAAAATGAGTGTCACATCAGCAATAGAGTGGGACATTAGAATCAGGAATGTTGTTTAAATCAAGCAAATCAGGTCCAAAATGGCAGATTTGTACCTTATCACAATAATAATTTAAACTTGATGCAGGGTCTGAAAAGACCCAGATATCAACATTTCCCGTAATGCAAGTTCCTCAAACTCCAATGCCTCAGCAAACTTCTGTTGGGTTACATCAGAAGATGAATCAGGGTTCGAGAATGAACACAAATTTAACCAAGGATAATAGCCCTTTTCAACAATTTCCTTTGTTTAATATGAATGATGGAAATGGCCTCGATCAGTAAGCCTGACAGTGTTGAGGGAGAAGGAAGACTGCATTCCTGGCCAGGCCTCAGAAGTGGAGCAGAGTGGACCATTTATAGACAGCGAGGTGGATGGCCATCTTGTGTCGATACTGGTGCTACCCATTCTACTCATAGAACAGTAGAAGTCTCAAACCCACCCCTCTCGGGAAAAACAATCCAAGTTGTTGGTGTGGAGAAAACACATGATTGCCCAAGAAACTTTCCCTAATAATGTGAAAATAGAATCGTTTGAGGATAAACATAGTTAATCAGATGTCATTGCAATCCAGTGGAACTCCTGAGAAGAAACCTGCTTATTAAACTCAGCTGTGTTATCTTTTGCCCTTCAGCAGGAATAGAATTGCAAACCCATGATGAGGATGCTGTCTTCAAGTTGATGTAAAATTAGCTAAGTTGCATGATGATGACATTGCTAACACAACACTTGATGATTTACCCCGAGATTTGAGAGAAACTGTCAAGGATCAGGTGTTGGGGAAGAATATCAAACTGAGTAAGGGTGTAAGGCCTGTCCGGATTTCTATTAAGCCTAATGCTAAATTCCCAAGAGTCCTTGTAAGTCTCCCATCATGGGTTTTCAGAAACCAAGTGGCAAATATAGGATTGTGCAGGACCTGAGGAAAATAAATAACAGTGTTGCTCCTTGTTGCCCCATGGTACAGAATCCAGCTGTAATATTGTTCCGGATTCCATGTGAGGCTGAGTGGTTCACTGTGATTGATTTGTGTCAGACTTTCCTTTCAATATCGTTGCATTAGGACAGTCAATTCTTTTTTGCATTCTTTCTCAGAAACAGGGTCTTAACCTGGTGTTGTGTCCCACAAGGGTATAGTGAATCTCTTTCTATTTTTAATCGGATTTTAAAGAACAATTTTGAATCCTTAGTCATACCATGCAGCTCAGTTTTGATTCAGTATATCAACAAACTAATGGTGGTGCTGAACACCCAAGAAGCCTGTAAACAAGACAGTACCTCATTGTTAAATTACCTGAATGAGAATGGGCGTAAAGTGTCACCAGGAAAGTTACAATATTGTCAAAAGCAGTCCAGTATCTTGGACATCACATTGAAAAAAAAGGGAGGAAAGTGTTGCAAAAGAGGAATTCAGCCATCACAAAAATGAGTCCACCATCCCCACAGAGGGAAGTCAAGATGTTTCTGGGAATGGTGTGCTACTATGGATGAGGATAACAAACCCTTTCCTGATGACCAAGCCTTTGCAGATGCTAACAAACAAGGATGTATCCAAACTGGTACCATGGAAAAACAACTGTCTTGTCGCGCTTCTGGAGCTGAGAGAATGTCTCTGTCGTGCCCGGCTCTAGGGAGGCGCAATTATAACAAATCTTTTGCACTTTCCTGCAGTGAGAGGGAAGGCTGTGGTATCTCAGTGCTAACTCAAATGCAATGAAATGCTAAGTGACCCAGGACATAGTTTTTTGCCACGTTAGACCCTGTTGCTTCTGCATCGTCCGGCTGCCTTAAATCAGTAGCTGCAGTCAGCACAAGTATTGAGAGGTGTGAGAATATTGTTATGGGTCACCCATAAAGAGTGTGTGTTCCCCATTCTGTAGAACTTTTGCTGACCAGAACAAGGACCCAACACCTAACACGCAGCCGATTTACCAAATATGAGCAAGCGATTGTGGCTGCAGAGAACACAACTATCAAACGATGTGGGATTTCAAATCCTGCTACTCTGTTGCTAATATTGAATCAAGAAATTGTTGAAGATTGTGAAGGAGACCACAATTGTCTTGATGTCACTGAACTGTGCACCAAACAGAGACCCGACATCCCAGATGAACCATTACCTGAATCTGATTATGTGCTCTATGTTGATGGTTCATTCATGCTAAAGAGATAATGGATTAAGTCTGAGAGGAGCCTATGCTGTCTGTGCCCTTTGTGGAGTTGTCGAGTCCTCCTGGTTTAAGGGAATATTCTTTGCCCAAGTAGCAGAATTGATTGCTCTTACAAGAGCATGCTGTGCTTCTGATTAATTGAAAGTGACAATCTTTACTGATAGTCAGTATGGAATTGGTGGTGTTCATGACTTTGAACAACTGTGGTCTAAGCGAGGCTTTATGACATCTTCTGGATCTCTAAAGCATAACAGCAAACAAGTGAGAACCTCTTCGACACACTGTAATTGCCCAAGCAGATTGCAGTGGTTAATTGCCCTACACATAGTTCTAGAGATGATTATGTAACTTTGGGCAATAGGTATGCTGACAAGGTTGCAAAGCACTGTGCACATAATGTTTGTACTCTCAGCAGTGAATGCACAAACAAAGGAATAAACAAGACTAACTTTAATCTTTTGTTGACAACAGTTGATACTTGGGATGAACTGAAGAGGCTTCAAATGTCTGAGGAAGAACAACAGAGTTGGGTCAGGGCAGTTTGTACCAAGAGAAATGATGACATTTGGGTTTCAATGGACGGACGACCGGTGTTGTTGAAAAGTCTGTTACCTCCTATGTCTAGCCATTTCCATGGTCCAGCTCATATTGGGAGGGATGCCATGGTGAGATTGTTTAGACAGACTTGGTTCAATACAAAATTTAGGTTGATGTCTGAAGAATTGTGTCATAGATGTGTTGTTTGTCGATAGAACAATGTTAGGAAAAGAACTGAAATTACACTGAGTCGTATAGAAAGGCCAAGAGGATCTTTGAAAATAATATAAATGGATGTCATTGAGATGCCTGTGTGCAATGGATTGAGGTATCTTCTGGTTGTAGTGTGTATCTTTTCCGTTGGGTCAAGGCATACCCAGCTACTCAAACTCATTCAAAGGTTTGGCATCCCAGCCTCTTCGGAATCAGATCGAGGAACTCATTTCAACAATGAGGTCCTGATATTGTTGCGTGCTGCATGTAAATGGATCAGGGATTGCATTGCAGATACATAACTGAGGCTTTGGGTCTTGTGGAACGATGAATGATTTTCTAAAGTCCAAGCTTGCAAAAGTGTGTGCTTGAACGTCATTGAAATGGCCTGATGCTATGCCTCTTATGTGAATCAGTTTGCAGAGTGAACCTGACCGAAAGACTGGACTATCCCCCCCAGAAGATCATAACAGGGAGGGTGATGATCCTGGCAGCGATTCCTGCAAATGCACGTGTGAATATTACTGATGATATGGCCCTAGACTATAGCAAAGGACTAGCTGATGTGAAGTGTTCTGTGTCTCATCAGGTTGGAGCAGCCACAACACTTCTGCATCAAGAACAATGGCATGACCTTAATCCAGGTGACTGCGTCTTGGTGAAGCATGTCAGAAAGACCTGTTTAGAACCTCACTGATGTGAACCTTACCAGGTGATCCTAGTAACAATGACGGCTATAAAATGTGGAGGTCTCCCCCACTGGGCACACACTTCCCATACTCACAGAGTTGAGTGTCCCATTGACACAACAGTGTCTGTTCCAGAAGAATCAATGGTGTGAGAGACCAAAAGAACAGGACGCACAGGCTGTCAGAGACCACACAGAACCAGACAAAGCATTAGACCAAGTTCAAGGGGGTCTTGAATAAGCTACATCTAAGACCGAAGAAGAGACAAACAAATTAACACTGTGGTGAATGAGTCAGACTCAGAATAGAGACCCTGAAGAAGAAATGAGTGCTGGGAGGAAGCAAGTGGAAGCTGGAGACCATTGGCCCAGAAAGATGGAAAGAGGGAAAGTGAGTCTTCCAAAAGAACGTGTGCCATCAACGATTGCTGAAGAAGCAGAAATTTCTGATCTGAGTGAAAGTGATGACAAAGGTGTGGTACTAAGAAGGTCCAAGAGAACAAGAGAGCCTAGTTCATGGGTATTCTTCACCAGAGTGGACTTACTTCTCAAATGACACAGTCACAGCTAAAGAGTTCAGGGAAAGTTGGAGTGAACATACTGATTTGTCTGAACCTCCATGAACTGAACATCGCAGTTGAGTTGTATTTTTAATTTTCGCTGTCCTCAATGAACTTGGTTCCTGCAGATGTTAGAGACATTCTGGTTGATTGAGATAGAGAATTTGGAAGATTTCCTAGGCCCTAGTAAAAGAAGAAACAGGGAGTAGGACTGGGGAAGTCTCACAAAGATTTACACATTGTTGCTCAAAGAACATTGAACCGTGTACCTATTCGCATTTGTGAAACCAACAAATATATCTTACTGCTGTAGTATTTACTCTAATAATAAATCTGATTCTAAAGACGAAATTGAGCCAAACAAGAAAATCAAGAGTAAATACATAATAGGTGCCTTATTGCTTATTTCCCTTGTAGCATTAGTAGTATTACTAATAGGAACATTTTCTTCTGCACATTCTGAAGAGAAGTGACATCCTAGTGTTCCCCCACAACCCCTCAGTCCTAATGGCAATAATGTTTATATAATAGATGATAATGTATTACACTTAGATGAGTCTAGAGGAGATTATTCAGATAATGTATATTTTAATCTGCTGTATGTGTATGTAAATACAATTAATGGTAGAGACAGCTATGCCTGTCCTCAATTACCTGCTTCTGAGTCAGAAGACATCACATATCTTCATATTCCGTTGACATATGGTATTTCTTGTAATATGCTACTAAGTATATTTTACAATGAGGACAGTTTCCAATATTATTTTTTTAATTATGACTTGGTGTTGTCAGAAGATCCTTTTTTTAAACACTTGAATAAGAACCCGTATTTTAAAGGTGCAGAGATTTCACCGCCATGAAAAGGCTGGCAGAGAACGGGTGCAGGGGGCCCAGGGGGAGTCCAGGGGGCCCTCTGGCCAGCACCATCGTAAATGTTCACAGACAGTTAGCATTGCAAGGGTGCTGGTGCACCCCGCGCACTACAGCATTCCCGCTGGCTCTATTACGAGCCAGAGACAATGCTGTAGGCCGTTTCCCACTGGGCCAGCCGGCAGAAACTGAGGTTTCTACTCGCTGGCCCAGAAGGAAACTCATATTGGACCAGGCAGGGGGGCAGGCACAATGGCGGCAACATCTCCATCGGGATTTTGTTTTTTCCATCTGTCAAAATCATAATGATCCCCTATGAGTTATTAAAACCTTCAGACACTGCATATGCACATAGACACAATTTGACCTGTTCAATTACTGAAATAGAAACCTTTTTAAATGTAGTGAAGGTTGGGAGGAGGAAATTAGAAACTAAATTCAAAACAGATAAAGATCTTACAGCACAACACAGATGGAAGAAAGAAGATATAGAACATCAAGTATGAGGACATTTACAAGCTTTAACCTTAGACTGGCAACGTAAAGGGAAATTCAGCATACACATTGACCAGAGCTATTCCAATTCTTTGTTTATAGGAAAAAGTGATTGTGAGCATGTTTTTGATGTCAGAGGGAAGAGTGAATTCTTTTTGGATGGAAAGGATGCTGTGATTCCTGGAGTGTATTTTATTTGAGGACAGTATGCATATTTTAAGTTGCCAAATGGATGGCATGGTTTTTGTTATCTACCAATAGTATTTCCAAAGTTCTACCACGTGGAGCATCTTGAATGATCATGTGTGGAAGGTGAAATCCAGAACTAGACAAGGAGATAGTGCTGCAGAAATAGTGGGAGATATGTTTGGTGCATTGATTCCATCAGTGGGTGTGATTTTGAATGACCCGAAGACTAGACGGCTGTCTACAATAGTGGATAAGCTGGCTACTAACACAACAAACATGTTGTTGTTAGTAAATACTGATAGGCTGATTTAAGAAACGTGGCGCTACACCCAGTGCAGCGGCACTTTCCTTGCACCCCTTAGCACCACCCTACCACCACCATGTGTGCGCTATTTTAAAATATTGTGCACCATGGCGCAGAGTAGGGGGAAATAGTGTAATTATTTTTACACTGTTGATGTACTCTGCAGGTGTAGCATCAAAATGTTGGTGCTACTCCTTATTGGAAAATGGGTTATTGGTAAGGGCAGGTAGGTACCTACACTTAGCAATAGGCCACTAACCTCCACTTAGGTCCAGTTAGGTCTTAGTAAATTAAACCCAGCTCAACCGTTGGTAGCTTGGCAATGAGCGGCAAGGCTTAACTTAGGAGACAGAGGCGGTCATTCTGATCCTGGCGGTCAAAGACCGCCAGGGCGGAGGACCGCGGGAGCACCGCCGACAGGCCGGCGGTGCTCCAATGGGGATTCCGACCGCGGCGGTAAATCCGCGGTCGGACCGGCAACACTGGCGGTCTCCCGCCAGTGTACCGCCGCCCCATTGAATCCTCCAAGGCGGCGCAGCTTGCTGCGCCGCCGAGGGGATTCCGACCCCCCCTACCGCCATCCAGATCCCGGCGGTCCGACCGCCGGGATCCGGATGGCGGTAGGGGGGGTCACGGGGCCCCTGGGGGCCCCTGCAGTGCCCATGCCACTGGCATGGGCATTGCAGGGGCCCCCGTAAGAGGGCCCCTAAATGTATTTCACTGTCTGCTGCGCAGACAGTGAAATACGCGACGGGTGCAACTGCACCCGTCGCACAGCTTCCACTCCGCCGGCTCGATTCCGAGCCGGCTTCATCGTGGAAGCCTCTTTCCCGCTGGGCTGGCGGGCGGCCTGAAGGCGACCGCCCGCCAGCCCAGCGGGAAAGTCAGAATTACCGCAGCGGTCTTTCGACCGCGGAACGGTAACCTGACGGCGGGACTTTGGCGGGCGGCCTCCGCCGCCCGCCAAGGTCAGAATGAGGGCCAGAGTATAAAGCATTCAAATATCACAAAACAGTAATTAAATAAAACACAGGAAACAGTTAAAAAATCCAAAGCTAATTTATAAGAATAGATTATATTATCATCTTTAAAATGACACAAAAACGAATAAAATCGGATAAGGGGAACCGTAGATATTAATTTTTAAAGAATTAGGGGGTCATTACAACCCTGGCGGACCGTGTTAAAGCGGCGGTAAGACCGTCAACAGACCGGCGGTAAAAAATTTGCAATTACGACCGTGGCGGAAACCGCCAACAAAGACAGCCACTTTAACACTCCGACCGCCACGGCGGTACAAACAAACAGCGCGGCAGTCACCGCCAACAGACAGACGGGAGACAATGTACCGCCCACACTATTATGACCGGCCAATCCGCCACCTATTTCGGGGCAGATTCACCACGGATAAAAACACTGCGGAAACAGGAATTTCGAAGGGAAACCGCTCACCTCATCACATTCCACGAGGTACCAGGACACCATGGATCCGGAACTCCATATTCTTCCTGCGATAATCTTCCTGCTCCTGTACCAGGAGCACCAACGCCGGCGGCGAAGACCACAGTGACTACTGCACCTATGACACGGGGGAGGGGGGAGGCAAAAAACAGGGACACACACACACGCAACACCCGCACCCCCACCATAACCCACTACAACACACACACCAATGCATATCTATACATTCCAGTTACACCCCTAACCCCCCCGGAAGAATGCAAAGACAAAAGGAAATGAGTGGAACCATTGTAATATATCAAAATTCAGTAAGCAAATATATACATATATACACTATTTTCAAAATATAAACCAAGATCAGTAGTCCAGGTATTGCAACATTCATAGTCCGTGGATTACTGGGTCCAAAATGCATGGGCGAGGCCCACACACAACACCAGATCAAAACAGAGAAGACACTGCAGGGGCATCAGATAGAAAAAAAACAGGGGGAAGGGAAGGGCGGGCACCTCAGCCGGATGAGTGCACGACCCCAGATCCACGAGGGGGCTCAATGCCCATTGATGTATCCGGGGGAGTGCAAAGCCACAGTCTCTCAAGTCTCTACAGTGGGTGGGTTGTCCACTGTTCCATCGTGGGGAGTGCAAAGCAACAGTCTCTCAAGTCTCTACAGTGGGTGGTTTGCCCACTGTTCAATCCTGGGGAGTGCAAAGTTACATTCGCTCAAGTCTCTACAGTGGGTGGTTTGTCCACTGCTGCATCCTGGGGAGTGCAAAGCCACAGTCTCTCAAGTCTCTACAGTGGGTGGTTTGCCCACTGCAGCATCCTGGGGAGTGCAAAGCCACAGTCTCTCAAGTCTCTACAGTGGGTGGTTTGCCCACTGCAGCATCCTGGGGAGTGCAAAGCCACAGTCTCTCAAGTCTCTACAGTGGGTGGTTTGCCCACTGTTCAATCCTGGGGAGTGCAAAGCCACAGTCTCTCAAGTGTATGCCTCTCTCCACTGTTTCTGGAGGGGGCTTTGTGCCCAGAGTGCTTCACCCTGCCAAGGACTGAGGTAGTAGATGTGATACTCCACTGGTTCTGGAGGGGGCTTTGTGCCCAGAGTGCTTCATCCTGCCAAGGACTGAGGTAGTGGATGCATGTCTCCACTGGTTCTGGAGGGGGCTTTGTGCCCAAAGTGCATCACTCACCCTGTGACGGTCCCTTTTGCGTCAGTGCCCCTGCCGCTTTTGGGCTAGCGGTACTTGACTTGGCGGTGCTTGCCCTGTTCAGTGGTGCTTGCCTTGGCGGTCCTTGCCCTGTTCAGCGGTGCTTGCCTTGGCGATCCTTGCCCTGTTCAGCGGTCCTTTCCCTGTTCAGCGGTGCTTGCCTTGGCGGTCCTTGCCCTGTTCAGCGGTCCTTGCCCTGTTCAGCGGTGCTTGCCTTGGCGGTCCTTGCCCTGTTCAGTGGTTCTTGCCTTGACGGTCCTTGCCTTGTTCAGCGGTGCTTGTCTTGGCGGTCCTTGCCCTGTTCAGCGGTCCTTGCCCTGTTCAGCGGTGCTTGCCTTGGCGGTCCTTGCCCTTTTCAGCGGTCCTTGCCCTTTTCAGCGGTGCTTGCCCTGTTCAGCGGTCCTTGACCTGTCCAGCGGTGCTTGCCTTGGCGGTCCTTGCCCTGTTCAGCGGTCCTTGCCCTGTTCAGCGGTGCTTGCCTTGGCGGTCCTTGCCCTGTTCAGCGGTCCTTGCCCTGTTCTGCGGTGCTTGCCTTGGCGGTCCTTGCCCTGTTTAGCGGTGCTTGACCTGTTCCGTGGTGCTTGACTTGGCCGTCCCTCATTGGGCAGTTGGGCTGGGACTGGCGTTCCTTCATTGGGCAGCTTGGCTGTGGCTGGCAGGGCCCTCCTGGGCAGCTGGGCTGTGGCTGGCGGGGCCCTCCTGGGCAGCTGGGCTGTGGCTGGCGGGGCCCTCCTGGGCAGCTGGGCTGTGGCTGGCGGGGCCCTCCTGGGCAGCTGGGCTGGGGCTGGCGGGGCCCTCCTGGGCAGCTGGGCTGGGGCTGGCGGGGCCCTCTTGGGCAGCTGGGCTGTGGCTGGCGGGCCCTCCTGGGCAGCTGGGATGATGGCGGTCTTCTCCGCCCGCGCTGCTCCTCCCAGACTTGCCGGCTTTCTTCTGGCCCTTTCCCACCTTGGGAGGAGTCACAGCTGAGTCCACACTCCCCCCGGGACCCTGGGTGCAGCTAGGGTGGCTGGAGTCTTCCCCCTCTCCCGCCGGGCACTGGCCAGCTTCTGGTGCTTCACAGGGGGGGGACTAGCTGTGCTGTGGCTCCGTGCCACACTGGCTGTCCTGGTGCACTCCACATACCTGTGACAACAGGCACCACAGGTCCCGTAGATTTTGTGGCTGGGGTGCTAGTTCGGGACCTATGAGTTGGACGGGAGGTGGTGGGAAATAGGTTAAGGGTGGACAGGAAAAGTTGTTTGGAGACACTGGGACGGGTAGCTGGAGGGGGTTTGGGAGTGGAGGAAGAGGTGGCGGTTGTAGGAGGTGTAAGTTTTGTGGTTTTGGGTGCAGGTGCATGCGCTGGAGGCTGTTGTGAGATGGATGTATGTTCGGTAGGTGTGTGCCTGCGTTTGTGTATCTTCGGAGGGGGCGTCACAGGCACACTGGGAGAGGACACAGGGGACGTGTGAATCGTAGTGGGGGTGGTGACTGCACGTGAGCGGGGTGTGCTGGTGCGGGACGTAGTGGCTGTAGAGGTAGTGCATGCAGGTGTGAGTGTAGATGAGACTGGTGGGGAGGAGGGAGACGATGAGGAGGGGGACACAGTGGAGGCAGTGGATGTTGGTGTGTCTGTATGTGTGTGATGCTTGCATGAGTGCCCGTGGGATGTGTGGTGCTTATGTTTGCCAGAGCTTCCCTTGTGTGTTGACGTGTGTGCAGGCTGGTCTGATGGTGTTCTTGGGATAGGCAGAGGTACAGGGAATTGGGTCTGGGTGGAGGAAGTTGGAGGGGGGAGGCTAGACACAGGGACAATGGCTGCCATCAGTGCTGAGGCCAGAGTTTGAAATGTTCGGTGAAGGGCAGCCTGACCAGAATGAATGCCCTCCAGGAATGCATTGGTTTGTTGCAACTCCCGTTCTACATCTTGGATGGCATTCAAAATGGTAGACTGCCCAACAGTGAGGGACCTGAGGAGGTCAATGGCCTCCTCACTGAGGGCAGCAGAGGTGACAGGGGCAGGGGCTGAGGTGCCTGGGGCGAAGGTGATGCCCACCCTCCTGGGTGAGGGGGCACGGGGCGAAGGCTGAGGGGCTGCAGGGAGGGCGGCGCTGGTAGGGGGAGGTGGCGGCTGTACCTGTAGAAGTGGGGGACACAGATGTTGCCGCCGCCACAAGGGAGCTCCCATCGGAGGACAAGTCCGTGTCGCTGGTTTCAGCTCCTGTCACTGCCATGGTGCTCCCCTCGCCCTCCGTTCCACTGGTGTACTCAGAGTCCGTAGTGTGGCCCTCCATGGCCATGTGGGATGCAGCTCCCTCGTGCTCCGGTGCCACTGCTCCTCCACCTGATAATGCTAAAGCACACAAGAACAGGGAGATCGCAAAAAAAAGGGGGGAGAAACAGAAGAAAGACATGTTGAGTGCATGGCTTACCGCTACCGTTGGCGGACAATACAGAAACAGAAGCCCCCTGCACTACGTCACGCTCTTGGGCTCTAAGGTGCAATTCCTGGGGAATGGCCTACAAGGCTATGGACGAAATCTGCACACATAGATGACACAGGTGCATGAATAGCTGTAGTTGGCACTCTACAGAGGTGGGGTTGGGGGCCACAGGGCCATGCCTTATGAAGGGGCCTAGCCTACGGAACTCGCCCTGGCCTAGAGAAACCCACAGCCCTCCTCCCCCACCCAGACACCTCCACTGCGCGCAAAGTCAGCTGAATGAGAGTGCACTCGCCCCCTTGTGTCTGCTGTGATGCCCTCAAGCGCCCATCCAACTCCTGGTAGGCCACTGCCAGGATCCAGAACATCAGGGGGGTTATGGTTCGACGGGCACCCCTCCCACGTTGGGATGCCATCCCCAGCTGAGCCTCCGCCGTCTTCTTGCTCCAGCAGCGAATGTCCTCCCATCTTTTCCGGCAGTGGGTGCTCCGACTGTGGTGGACCCCCAGGGTCTGGACGTCCTTGGCGATGGCACGTCAAATATCCTTCTTCTGGTGGGCGTTGACCTACATGAAATGTACAGGGGAAGAAGAGAAGTTATTACCAACTGCACCGTCAAAGTGAGTGTCCCCCATCCCTACCCTTGCCATGTGACACATGCACCCACCGTCTTTCATTCACTCAGAACTCTGCCCACTTCCTTCTTACAACCAGCCCTCTCCACACAGGCATAGCCCATACAACATGCTCCCTGTGTACTTACCTGTTGGTCTGGAGGACCGTAGAGTAGTGTGTACTGGGGGAGGACCCCAACGACAATCTTCTCCAACTCCTCCTATGTGAAGGCAGGGGTCCTTTCCCCAGACGCCATTGTCTCTTCCAGACCAAGGTCACAGCAGCACTTGCAGTATAGGTCCTCTCCTGTCGAAGATCAGGTATCGAGTGATTCAACAGATAGAAAGTGGCGGTCACGTACACGGCGGTCACGACATCATCATTGGCTGCTGGGACCCATAGGGTCTAATGTTAACCAATGCAGCATTGCGCCGAAGTCTTCGACCGCCTACCGCGACGGTGTACAACGCCACCGCAGTTACCTCACATCCCATTATCACACTTTAGAGGTCAGGCAGCCGACATTTAAGGGGCCCACATGGCCTAATTACCAACTGCGTCACACATACCTAGGCCTACTCTCAACACACATACAGGCCACTTTTTGAGTATGATTGGTGTTCTGGGTAAACTGTGGGTATGTACCTCTAAGTTGATTGACTCTGTGGTCGCTGTTGTCCTTCCTAGGCAACGTCCGCTGGGACATGTGAGGAGATGTCGGAATTCTCCGGTGTACCGACCGCTGGTGGACCTGTCGACAATGGAGTAAAGAAATTTGATAATCACCTACAGGTTTGACCGTGCCCCAATCCAGGAACTGTGTACACAGTTGGAGCCTGACCTGATGTCAGCAATCCACCATCCCACAGGAATACCCCCTCAAGTGCAGGTGCTATCAATGCTCCATTTCCTTGCTAGTGGGTCTTTTCAAACAACTGTGGCCATGGCATCAGGGATGTCCCAGCCCATGTTTTCCAATGTATTGTCCAGAGTGTTGTCTGCCCTGCTGAAACACATGCGGAGCTACATCGTGTTCCCTCAGATGGAGGATTTGCCTACAGTGAAAGGTGACTTCTATGCCCTTGGACATATCCCCAACATCATAGGTGCCATTGATGGACCCATGTGGCTTTGGTCCCCCCCCCCCAACAGGAGTGAACAGGTGTACAGGAACTGGAAGAGTTATCATTCCATGAATGTACAGATGGTATGTTTGGCAGACCAGTACATCTCCCATGTGAATGCCATGTTCCCTGGCTCAGTGCATGACGCCTACATCATGTGGAATAGCAGCTTCCCTTATGTGATGGGTCAACTCCAGAGGCACTGTGTGTGGCTATTAGATGACTCTGGTTACCGCAACCTGTCATGGCTACTGACCCCGGTGAGGAATCCCAGGACAAGGGAAGAGGAACGCTACAATGATGCCCATGGGCGAACTAGGAGGGTGATCGAGCGGACCTTCGGCCTCCTGAAGGCCAGGTTCAGGTGCCTCCATATGACAGGTGGATCCCTATTCTACTCACCAAAGAAGGTGTGCCAGATCATCGTGCCCTGCTGTATGCTTCATAACTTGGCTTTGCAACAACAGGTGCCTTTTCTGCAGGAGGATGGTCCAGATGGCGGTGTTGTTGCAACTGTGGAGCCTGTGGACAGTGAAGACGAGGAAGCAGAGGAAGAAGACATGCAGAACAGGGACTCAGTCATCCAGCAATATTTCCAGTGAAACACAGGTGAGAATACATTTCTGCCTACTACATGTACTTTTACACTTCTACCTCTATCCTGTCTGTCGATTTCACCCAGTGTATGGTCACTGAGTTGTCACTTTCCCTTACAGTTTCACAGGTGGGGGTCCCAACGTGTGTCATCTGCTTAGATTCCTCAGGGACTAGAGCTGTGTGACATAGGTATGTTAACATTACAATTTCAAGAACATTTTGTCACTGTAATTGCAAATACCCTATTTCGAAATCACAGACAGACTCCTGATCTTTTGGTGCTTTAGGTGTGTTTATTTAAATGCAAAATAATTGGAGGGGGAAGTGAAATGGTGAGGGGTGATGGCGGAGGAATGTCCATGGCAGAGTCCAGTCTATTAGTCTCACAGGTACATTGCTCATATGGGCATATGAAGTGGAGCTGGGGCTGTTTCAATATGGACAGGGTGACAAAGTGGGACAGTGGGATGACAATCAGGGTGGTCTCATTTCTTGGCGGGGGTCTTGGCATTGTTCTCTGTCTTGTTCCTGGATCTCAGGGACCGTTTGCGGGGTGGTTCTCCGTCTGCAGGGGGTGGGGTGCTGGTGTGGTGGTCCTGTGGCGGGGCATCCTGTCCACTTGCGCCGGCGGAGGAGGTGGGCAGTTCATCATCCATGCTAGTGTCAGGGGCCCCTTGTAGTGCCACAGTGTCCCTCCTGGTGTTGAGTAGTTCCTTCAGCACCCCTACGATGGTGCCCAGGGCGGAGCTGATGGTTCTGAGTTCCTCCCTGAACCCCAAATACTGTTCCTCCTGCATGTGCTGGGTCTCCTGAAACTTGTCCAGTACTGTTGCCATCGTCTCCTGGGAGTGGTGGTATGCTCTCATGATGGAGGAGAGGGCCTAGTGGAGAGTGGGTTCGCTTGGCCTGTCTGCCCCCTGTCGCACAGCAGCCCTCCCAGTTCCCCTGTGTTCCTGTGCCTTCGTCCCCTGGACCGTGTGCCCACTGCCACTGCACCCAGGTCCCTGTTGTTGTTGGGGTGGTGGATTATCCTGGGTTCCCTGTAGTGGTGGACACACAGCTGATTGACGTGTCCTGGGGACGGAGGTATGGGCCCGCTGGGTGGGTGCTGTGCTGGTGTTTCCAGAGGGGGGAAGGTCTGTGGTGGGCTGGGCCTGTGTGAGGGGAACCGACTGTCCGGAGGCCCACGATGGTCCGGGCTGGTCATCTAGATCCAGGTGGACAGAGGTGCTGTCATCACTGTGGGCCTCTTCTGTGGGTGGAGTGGAGATGTCTGGACCCTCCTGTCTGGTGACGTTGGGTAGTGGTCCTGCAGGGGTGTAAAGGCATGATTATTGCATCTGTGTGTGTCATGGTGTGCAATGGGTGGGTGAGCTTGTACCCCAGTGCTGGCATTTCTGTGTGGGGGCTTGTGTGATGATGGTTTAGGGGGTTGTATGGGTATGTGCAGTGGGCATGCTTTAGTGATGGGTGTCCATGCGTTTGGGTTGCATGCAGGTCTTGGTGTTGGGATGTGTGGTTTGTGATATTGGTACATTTGTGAGGAGTTGGAGTGATAGGGGTGGGGCGAGGGTGGGGGTATGTGATAGCATGCAGGTAGGGTGGGGGATATGGTAGTTAAAGGTTTGACTTACCAAAGTCCATTCCTCCACCGACTCCTGTGTGGCCCTCAGGATGCAGAATCGCCAAGACCTGCTCCTCCCATGTTGTTAGTTGTGGGGGAGGAGGTGGGGGTCCGCCGCCAGTCCGCTGAACCGCCTGGTGGTGTCTTGAGACCACGGAACGCACCTTCCCCCGTAGGTCTTTCCACCTCTTCCTGATGTAATCCCGATTTCTTGGGTGTTGTCCCACTGCATTGACCCTGTCAACTATTCTTCTCCATAGTTCCATCTTCCTTGCAATTGAGGTGTGCTGCACCTGTGCTCCAAATAGCTGTGGCTCTACCCGGACGATTTCCTCCACTATGACTCTGAGTTCCTACTCCGAGAACCTGGGGTGTCTTTGCCGTGCCATGGGGTGGTGTAGGTGATGTGTGGGGTGGTGTGTGTGGTGATATGTAGTGGTGTGTGGTGTTTTGTGCATGGAAGTTGTGTGGGTGATGGTGTTGTGTGCCTGTGGATGCTAGTTTGTTGATGGTGGTGTCTCTCTCGTCTTCTCTCTGTAATAGTGATCGTAGGGGTTTGTGGGTGATGTATGTGTCTCAGGTGTGTGTATTTCGAATTGTCCAATGTGGCAGTGTTTTGTAAGAGTGTGTGTATTTTGAGCGCGTGTGTACCGCCAATGGAATACCGTGGTTGAAAGACCGCTGCGTGGATTCGTGTGTCGTGATAGTGTGGGCGTATTTCTGTTGGCGTGACGGTGGAGGTTCTGTTTCCGGCAGTTTATCACTGACCTTTGGTGTGGCAGACTTGTGTGGGTGTCTGAATTTTGTCGGATTCCGAGATGTGGGTCATAATAGCTGTGGCGGAATTACGCGGCCGCGGCGTTGTGTTGGCGGTCTTCTGCACGGCGGTCGGTAAGCGGCTTTTACCGCCAATGTTGTAATGACCACCTTATTGTTTTTTTAGCGCCTAGAAACAAAAAGTGCCAATCGGGTCATCTGGTTGCACCTCGACTGGGGCAAAGTCAAAGTTTAAGGCCGACCACGATGGAGCCCGGCTCAGCTACATGCCGCGGAAGGCCTTGGTCTGAAGTTTACCTTCGCACTTAGTCGTTTTTCTGAAGATTTTCTTCAGCGGGACGAACCTGCCAGTCCAATCCGACCTCCTGGAACCCTTCTCCGGATATGCGTCGCAAGAATCCTCGGTGGAGATTTTTACCTTCGACCAGGGTAAACCTGGATCTTGATCCGACGTCCTTGGAGCCCTCCTCGGATACGCTGGCTGGGAGGTCCCGGTCAACTTTGTACATTCGGACTTAGGCCCGTATTTATACTTTTTTTGCACCGCATTTGCGTCGTTTTTTGACGCAAAAACGGCGCAAACTTGCAAAATACCATTGTATTTTGTAGGTTTGCGCTGTTTTGCGTCAAAAAGCGGCGCAAATGCGGCGCTAAAAAAAGTATAAATACGGGCCTTATTCTCTTTTTTGGAGATTTTCTTCACCAGGACGAACCCTCAAATCAGGCCGGGTCACGGTTGAGGCAAGCCGGTTAGAGTTGCCGCAGTGGGTGGATCCCTCTATGGAGCTTTTTTTCAAAAGTTCTCCAAACATCTCCAAACATCTGGGTCTTCTCCCAGATGTTCATTTTAGGTTCTTTTGGGGTCCACAGCTCACCCCAAGGGTCCAGAGGCTCTGAGATGATCCTTGGGGGTGTGGACTACAACTCCCAGAATGCACCTGGCGCAAACTCCTTTTTGGCCACTGGGCAGTGGTCAGCTGGTTGATTTCTTTAGGAGTTGGTGCAGGGGACTCTGGTTAGCAATTTGTCACCTGTAGCAAACAGGGAGTCCCTCCTTGAACCAGTTGAAGCCAGGCAAAGTCCTTCTTGTGGTGAAGCCCAAGTGTGCAGCTGGTGCAGTCCTTCTGAGTGCAGGTTCCAGGTGCAGGCCAGGGATCCAGCAGGGAAGTCCTTCTCCTTTAGTTCTTCCTTGTTGGAACCTGATGGGGATCTGAGGTGTGGGTGCAGGTCTGCCAGTTTTATCCTTGCTCCTGGATGAAAAATAGGGGTTCCTGATTCTCCAATCAGGTGCAGGGTCCTTCCCCCTGCGATAACCACTTCCTGGGAAGTGTGGCAAAAATCAATCCCAGGAGGCAACATTTCTCAAAAATCCATCATGGCTGAAAGTGACTTTTGGAGGTTACAAATGGATGAGCCCACCCACTGGTGTGGCTAAAAACCATAAACACATCCCTCTCCTAATCTAAGCAAGGGGGCACCTAGTTGTCTGGGGTTGCAGCATGTGGGGGGGTTGCTCCAAATGTCCTCCTCTGCCTTTGAAGACCAGTTTAGCATCCCTCCCCCTTCCTGCCTCACCATTTGCTGAGGGGAGATCCCCTCCCATAGGCACATCTCTTTGTGTGAAGCCAGGCCACTTCACACCTCATGCTCTGAGCAGGCATTAAGGGCCAGATGTATCAAAGGGTTTTTCCCATTCTGTGTCAATGGGAAAATGTGTTCGTACACATGGCCCTAAATGTGCTGAGAAAAATGGTGCAAGGAAATCTCTAAGATTTCCTTGTACCATTTTTTCAGCCCACCTAACAAAGGAACGCCCCTTTTGCATACATTAAGCCTGGCGCAGGCATAATGTAGTGCAAAGGGTTACAAGGTGGCGCAATGCATGCATTGCACCACTTTGTAAATATAGTTCAGCATTTTTGGCCATCTGACACCACATTTGTGTAAAAAAATGACGCTAATGTGTTGTTAGGATGGTGCTAGGGGCTTTCAAATCAGCCCAAGATGGCTGCGATAAGATCAATGGTTTTACCAAATTGACTTACGTTAGACTTGTTGCTCGGGCGGAATCTGCCAGATGCTGAAGGTTCAACAGTGTTGTACCTTTATTCCGAATGAAAGTAAGAACTTGGAAAAGTAAATCCATAACCTTTCAGGGATGATGAAAGATTTGTAGGAGTTGGAAGTGACTGATGAATGGGAGACTTGGAAATTGATTTTGTGCTATAGTCAGGTTGTTTGGGAATTGAGAAGTGGAATTGTAGGTTTTGTGTTGAAACCATTGTTTAATATTTCAATAGTGGGAATAGTATTGTTAGTTGGGTATGAAAATGTTTCAAAGAAGGAAGTTCCAGAGAGGTCAGAAGAGAAAGAGAGCAGAAGTGAAATTGAAAGATAGTCAGTGAAAATATTATGATGATGTGAAGCGTTTGGAGGAGTCAATGTGGAAACTGTTCAAAACATCTAGGGCACATATTTATAATTTTTGTGCGCCACATTTGCCTAATTATTTTACGCAAAAGCGGTGCAAACTTACAAAATACAATTATATTTTGTAAGTTTGCGCCGCTTTTGCATCAAAAAATGACACGCATGTGGTGCAAAAAAAGTCTAAATATGGGCCTAAGTTCCTGAAAGCCCCATTCAAGACTGAAAGGGATTTATGATGGTTCTAAAAGTCAAAAGGGGGAGTAGAGAAAATAACTTAGCTGTGCCATTATGCCTCTTAAACTTTGAAATGAAAAGGTTGGTGTTTTTCTACTTAATGAAATAATTTTGTTTTAACGTGCTGCATGGTAAAACATACTAGTTAATTGCACAGATGTATGTAATGTTATAAGTACGTCATATTTTATCACTGTCTGAAAGAATGTTTAAGTTGCAGTGTTTTTGAAATATTATTATTTATAATCATTATAATACTTGACAAAAAAGACATATAGAATTTATATAATTCAAGAGTGTAGTCATGTTTAATTAGTTGGCCAGAGAGTGCTAATGTGACGTTGGAAGGCCAAAAACACTGCACCATACTTACAAAGTGGCGCAATGCTTGCACTGCGCCTCTTTGTAACCACTTGCACCACATTAAGCCTGGCCAGGCATAAAGTATGCCAGGGGTGTGTTATAGCACTAGGGGGCCTGAAACAATGGTGCAAAGAAATCTAAGAGATTTCTTTGTGTCAATTTTACCAGCATTTTTGACGCCTGCTAGGAGCAGGCATTAAAAAAAGGCTCCCATTGTTTTCAATGAGCGTCTGGGTGCTTTGCAGGTTTAGTGTCAACATTTGTTATGTTAATCTTGCAAAGCACCGGACTAGTGTCTGCAATTATGATGCTAGTCCCCCTGACTACCATCATGGTGCGCCATATTTTAAATATGGCGCACACATGGTGGCGTTAGGGGGGCGCTAAGGGGCGCAAGAAAAGTGGTGCTGTATTAGGTGCAGTGCCACTTTTCTTAAGTCTCCCCCTTCAATTTTTAAGGTTAATCCAAGAATGTGGAATGATGTTGCACCCAAACATTGTTATCACAGTTCAGTGATTACCGGGTCGGCACAGCAGATATTCAGCTGCTGATCAAATGTAAGCACCATCTTTAAGCGTCCAGTGAACAGCTTCGAAGACTTATTCATAAAATCAATGGTGATGAGCATCAGTTCCTGTTAAATTGTTCAGTAATGGAATGTCGACGATGGAGAATTGACAGTTGTTTCTCTGCTTCTGACGCAGGATGAGGTGAGATACTTAGGCCCATATTTATACTCTGTTTGCGCTGAATTATCTTCATTGTTTTAAGCTAATTCAGCACAAACTTAACTCCATATTTATACTTTGACGCTCGACACGTCTAGATCCAAAGTTATGTAGTTAACGTCATTTTCTGGATGTGAATACCTACCTTGCATCAATGAGATGCAAGGTAGGCATTCCCGCCCTTGCGCCATATTTATCCCCTGTGCTAAAGTCTAGCACAGGGGGATGGGGGCCTCAAATATTGGTTCTAAGCTTGCTTAGCGCCATTATTTAACTCCTGGGTCAGGGCAGGCATTAGGGGACCTGTGGGAGTTTTTCCATGGTCAGAGACCATGGAAAGAGCCCACAGGTGCCCTTCCCTGGCCTCAGAGACACCCTCACCCACCCCCACCCACACCTAAGGATAGGGGGACCACATCCCAGGCAGGCAGAGGTGAGTATTTTTTATTCGGAGTGCCTTAGGGGGTCCTAACTTGGGCCCCCGTACATGGCACTGTACCCAATGGCCATGCCCAGGGGACATAAGTCCCCTGGGCATGTCCATTAGGCTGGGGGGCATGACTCCTGTCTTAACTGAGAGAGGAGTCATGTCCATGGGGTTTTAAAGTAAAACAATGATGCTAGTATGGGCGGAGGCATTTTTTTTTGCCTCTGCCTATACTAGCATCATCCTCTGACGCTAAAACCCCTGTTACCTCTACGCCTTCCCCACCCAGCTAGCGTCCTTCTCTATGATGCTAGCCGGTCCTTACCGCCGGCTAGCATCATACCATGAATATGACGCCAGGCCAGAGTCTTGGTATGGCTGTAGCCAGCGGTAAACTTTTCGACGCTGAACTGCGTATAAATATGGGCCTTAGTTCTGAAGCATTTAACCTTCACTAGTGCTTTAGTTGGAAGTCTCCCATAGATACTGTTGCAATATTTGATACAGAGGAGTGCCACTATCTATACTAATCAGGATAGCTGGGTGAGCTAGCATTGGTAGAGGAAGGATCCTTCAGATAGTACGGGCATGGAAGAATGCAGCTTTGACCCGTCACTAGTAGTCATTTTGGTTAAATCACAAAGGCTGAAAAGTAGTTCAAGAGATGCAAACAAAACAGTAACTGAAACCCTTAAATAGTGTCCTCATGGCTTTGCCAGTCTCTTGATAAGTATGTTGTCTTAGTATGTCATGCAAATTGTCATGATCTGGTTCAAATCTGGTTCTGATCAAGAGGTGAGGAGTGGAGCTGTTAAAACTTTGTGCCAGGAAACCGAATATTTGTAACACCCACTTCCCATTTCATTATTTGTCATGAAAGCTAAAGCTTTTACGTTGATAGAAACTGGGGGGCATATTTATACTCTGTTTGCATCGAATTAGCGTCATTTTTTTTACTCTAATTCGGTGCACAACTAACTCCATATTTATACTTTGGTGCTAGACCCGTCTAGCGCCAAATTTATGGACTTAAAGTCATTTTTTGGAAGTGGAAACCTATCTTGCCTTAATGAGATGCAAGGCAGGCATTCCCATGCAAAAAAATGTCTCTATGGCCTTAAAGCCATATTAATATTCCTGTGCAAAAAGGGTGCACAAGAGGAAGGAGGGGTCAAAAAATGGGGCAAAGCTTGCTTTGCCCCATTTTTTAACACCTGGGTCAGGGCAGGCTTTAGGGAACCTGCAGGCCTATTTCCATGGTGGAACACTGTGGAATAAGCCCACAGGTGCCCTCCCCAGGCCCCAGGGACACCCCCACACCAGAGGATCTGAAGAGGATGGGGCACCCCATCCCAGGTAAGTACAGGTGAGTACAGGTAAGTATTGCATTTTATTTTTTAAACTGCCATAGGGGGCCCTGAAATGTGCCCCCATGCATGGCACAGGGTGCAATGGCCATGCCCAGGGGACCCTGTTGCCCTGTGCTGGCCATTGGGGTGGTGGGCATGACTCCTGTCTTTTCTAAGGCAGGAGTCATGCGGTATGGATGGTTTTTCGTCAGAAAATGACACTAAGCAGGTTAGAGTAATTTTTTTAACTATAACCTTCCTAATGTCATTTTTTGGTGCAAAAACCCCCTTCTTCCTACAGCCAGCCCCACCCGACGAACTGATTTTTTTTTACGCTGGCTTACTCTTTGGACCGGCTTGCACCATTCCATAAATATGGTGCCCGGCTGGTGCACAGAAATGGTGCAAGCCTGTGCTAAACTTTTTGGTGCAAAACTGATTTAGTGCAGTTTTGCACCAAAAAGTATAACTCAGGGCCCGGGACTCTGGCTATTCGGTGCATTGGGACAATATTGGTATTGTATCCATGCTTAAATTTAAAAGTCATGACAGTACGTTTTAGTATAATCCTTCACTGATCTTTGGAATTTTGCAGATCCCCAGTCTGGGAACCACTGAGTTCAACTGTCTTTCTAGTTGTTTCTTTCTTTCTTGCTTTTGCTGGGGAGGGGGGAGTTGAGGTGATAATTTACTTGTTTGTGCCTATAGTTCGCAGTCATAAATTATCTCCTTGCTTGTTAGAGATGAACTGAATACTTCATAAAACATTAATCGTATGGATCATTTTTAGTAACTGTAATTTAAAAGACACAAATTATCACAGTTCATGATTCACGACTTATATGTGTTCATCACAAGTAAAATCTGTAATTCTACCAAATGCTATGTGTTAGAGAGGGGCACTTTAATTCCTCAATCCGTGCAACCAGTTTACTTTTGCAACCACCTTAATACAGGTCATGAACATTAAAAGGTGAAAAAAGATCTGGTTAGCTCTGAGAGCCCGAGATTCACTTATGGCTTTCTGGGGCTTCTAAAGGGCTGGAGTTTTGTGGTGGGAGGCTTAACTGCTTTGTTGACGGACCTAAGGTGGAATAAATTAACTGAAGAAATTAAGATGAACAAATAGAGATCAGGCCCAATCTATGATTGTTAAATAGTTTAAAGTCATCAATCTTTAAATGTTTTTGCATATATAAGGCTCCTTTTCAAGAGGACCTTTTTTATCTAGGTAAAGAGAATCATTTTCACCCAGATGCCCTCACATAATATAAGATCACATCTTTGTTGGAAGGTGTAAGACAGTGGGTTATTATTTGGGAGGGGCACAACCCCCACTCAAATAATAAACATGATCCTTGTTAGGTTGAATCGAAAAGTCATGAAATAAACATATGCTTAACGTTGCGGTAGCCCTACAGAAAAGCTGTCAGGCTCAATTCAGAGACAATGTGCAAAGTATTCATGTAGCACTCAAAAAGTAATAAAGGAAAAACACAACTTATGAAAAATTACAAAGCCAATTAAAAAATGTAGTCTAATTTAATAAAAAAAATGATACCAAAATGACAAAAATCCAATCCGTAGAACCCGGGATATGAGTTATTAAATTTTCTGTGAAAAGAGCACCAAAAAGCACAAAACACAGACCCTGGTGGAGCACGAGTCAGATACGGGAACCATATTCTACCAGCAGAAGAGTTATCTACTAAAATCTTCTCTGTGAGGAGTTACCATTTGGGGGCCCGTGTTGAGGTGTTGTTGACGTGAGAAGCTAGTCATCATGGGCACTTGCTGTCAGCCCTAGGTGCGAGTCTCTGTGGGTGCGAAGTGCAGATCCGGCTGGAGCTTGGCATTGGCTGTCATCATGGACAGACATTCAGGAGTTATAGCCCACACTGCAGCTGTAGGGAACCCACAATTCTGTATTCCTCATCTGGAGCTTAGAAGGAGCAAACTATGATGGCAGCCAACAACGGTCCAGGCCCTGGAGAATGGGTGTAGCTCTTGGGGATTATGACTCCATCCAGTAGCAAGCAACAGGTCTCTGTCAGGTCCAGTTTGTGTTGGGCAGGTGCAGGGAGGCCCATAGGTACTTGATTTGTTCCTGGAGCTCAAACAAGAGGCCAGCCAAATGACACTTGAAGTCACTTCTTGTGAACCTGGGTGTCCGGCAAGCAGGTCCAATCTTCCTTCTTCAGAAAACAGGCCAGTACTTCTTCTGAGTCTTCCCCAGGTCCAGAAGTGTTCAGATGAGAGGTTCTGAATGTGCCTCATTTATCCCCAGTGCCAGTCTGTGGTGGGGAAATGCCCCCTTTGTCTAATCTTCCCCAGGTTTGACTCCAAACTATCTGGGATAACGCAGGGCATGCATGACCTGCATTTGTCAGGGGCAAATCAGACATCTCTTAGAAGTGAGGAAGGTGGTGGGCAATCCCTAAAGCTACCCATTGAAGCTCTGGAAGGCTGAGTACAGCAAAGGAGTGCCCCACCCTCACACACAACCCAGACAATTTTGTCCCCATGTTTGAAGGACTACGCAAACCACCACACACAATAATGCGACCTTGGATACTGGCAGAAAGGCATATTTGGTTTAGGTAGAAAAATGACAACTTTCTAAAAGTGGCATTTTCAGATTAGTAACTTAAAATCCAACGCTATCATTAAAGGGGATTTGAAATTACAGTTCAATTGAGTGGGAAAAGCACTTCTTCATCTGCTCCAAACTAAAGTTATTACTCAAATACAATATGGTAACCCAGTGTTACACTATGGGAGAGCTAGCCTTTCAACAGTGAAAAACAACTTTCAGAGTTTTTCTGGATTTTTCACTTCCAGGACATGTAGAACTTAAACACACATGCCCTTCTTTTTTAAATATCATGCAACCTGCCCTATGAGCCTTTGGGCCTACCAGTGGGGGTAACTTATAAGTATTAACAAGGAAGGTTTAAGTCTGGTAAAAGATGTATTTTGTCAGGTCGAAATTGCAGCTTAAAACTGTATGACAAGCTGCAGTGGCAGGCATGAGGCATTTTTGAAAGGCTACATAAGTGGGTGGCACAATGAGTGCTGCAGCTCACTAGTAGCATTTCATTTACAGGCCCTTGGTACATTTAGTACTACACGCTGGGGACCTACAAGTAAATTAAATAGGCATAGGTTAATTTGACTATGTTTTAGGGGGAGACCACAAGTACTTTATCACTGATTAGCAGAGGTAAAGTACACAGCCCTAGCAGCAACCTAAATGAGTTCAGTAGAATAGGGGAGTGAAAGCAAAAACTCTGGTGTAATAGTATGCCAATGATGTTAAGTCTAACAGAAGATTTAATCAGAATGTGTTAGGGCACTAAACTGGAAATGTATTTGAAATGGTGTGTTTAACTATGTATTGGAGGTGACAGAAGGTACAAGCCTGACAACTGGCTACACTCAATGTAAGAGCAGAAGGTGTTGTCTTAGACCCTTTCTTTTGAAACTTCAAATTAACAGTAGATTAGAATAATTTGTATTTCTATGGAAAGTGAAAGCCATGAAGGTTGTGGAGGACTTACTTCGTAAAAGATAATTAAAAAGGTTTCAGGGGAATATAGTCTGGGAGTCTACTACCGAATGTGAGTGTGGCTGCCTAGTCTTGATTTGACCTTGTTTCTCTCTTCCACCACCCTATGCTTGATCTATATTACAGGTCATTTTCATCCTAGTTTTCTTCCTTGTTACTGTTTTCCTTCTGTATTTTGTCTCCTCCTTCTTTGTCCATTTTCTGCCTTTATCCCTCCCTCTCTCTCTCTGTGAACACCTGAATAAAAAATAAGTCCCAACACAGTGTTGATTCCACCCTACTTCACCTACCGGCACAAATTACCAATTGAAGGGCATATTTAAGAAAAGAGGTGCTGCACCCAGTGCAGTGTCACTTTCCTCGTGCCCTTTGCGCTCCCCTATGCCACCATATGTGTGGCGTATTTAACATACAGCGTACCATGGCGGTAGTTAGGGAACTAATGTCAACATCATTTTTGACGCTAGTATGGTGCTTTGCTGGATTAGCGTAAAAAATGTTGACGTTAATCCTGCAAAGCACCTAGAGGCCCAATGAAAACAATGAGAGCCTCATTTTAATGATGCTTGCTTTGTGCAGGTGTTAAAAATGCTGAAAACATGGCACAAATACATTTCTTATATTTCTTTGCATTATTTTTTAGCCCCCTCCAATGGGGGAATGTCCCCTTGCATACATTATACCTGGTGCAGGCATTATGTGGTGCGAGCGGTTACAAAGCCACACAATGCATGCAATGCACTACTTTGTAAACATGGAGGCATACTTATACTTTTTGATGCAAAACTGCGCAATTGCAGTTTTGCGTCAAAACGCTTAGCGCTCGCAACCGACATTTTTTGGCACCATCTGGGCATCATATTCATACCATGACGCAAGACAATGCTAAAAACTGCTTACAGTAAAATTTTGGGACGTTAACCATTGTGCCTTGTTGTAAGGCAAAATTATGTTAACGTCTCAAAAATTACTCTAACCTGTTTTACGGCACATAAACTTGTTGCAAAATGAATATGCACCATTCGTACCTGCATTAGCGTCAACTTCAGACTTTAACGCAGAAAACAGTGCAAAGGAGAGGCAAAATGGACCCTGAAAGCCAGGAGAGACCCCAGGGTGACCCCATTCATCCAGGAACCAGCCAGGAGGACACACACAAGTCCCAGGTGAGGTAGAAGAAAAAGACAAAGTGTTGCTTTAGTGTGGAAGAATAGGATATACTCAAGACAGGTGACGGAGCACCAACATCAACTCTTCATCACCTCCAAATTGCCAATTGGCAGGAGAGAGGCAATATGGCAACAGATAGTTGACAAGATTGACAGTGTCGCTTAGGTGAGGAGAACCGTAACCGAGTGCAAGAAACCGATTGCAAGCGAAGGACAAAGGAGAAAATGGCTAGGAACAGAAAGACAACACTGCAAACTGAAGGTGGTAGTCCAGCACCACAAGAGGACCTGGATGAGATAGAGAGGATGGTTGCAGCGGTCAAACTGGAGGCACTGGTCACTGGAATTGCAGGACAGGGCAGCGCAGACTACCAGGAAACACCACAAATGCAGGGTGAGTTGCATGGGGAACATTAATGCTAAATTGTCAAGTGCAAGAAGGGGGAGGCACATAGGACACACTAAATGCATGTCAAAGGTGCATAGAGGGACACATTGCACATGAAGCAAATTGCATCATTCAGACATAAGCTACACATGTACCTATGCCTCAGTAGTGCCATGCCCCACAACACAACCTGGACATATGTCAATCATCAGGGCTAAATACCTACATGTACATATGCAGCACAGAGTATGGAGGGCATGTCTAATCACTGTGCCTCTGGTTGTGTCATCACAACATTCCGTGCATATAGTCAAACAAACCCTACTAACACGACCAAGACATCAGAGACAAGGAAGTCAGTCAATACTATTCCAGGGGTTACTTCATGGTGGTGTCCCTTGCAGTAACACCTTGAAACTGACTTGTCTCATTCCCAAAACACATGTGTGCCCCATGTTACAGCACACAATTCATTGCAACCTTTCCCCATAGTACTCAGACGTGTGTTGGTAGCACCACCACCCAGCACATTAACAATACATCCACATAAGGCAGCCAACACTCCATCATGCAATAAGGATGCCCCCTGAGTGCAGGGAAAAGTAATCTGGGCAGGCACTGGGGGAATAGCAGGGTGGCCGTGCATCACTGCAAAAATGCCACTACCCACAGCAAATAAACTGGTGCAGTGTGGAGCCACACATTTTGATGGTGATCAGAACTTTGTCACTAAAGAAAATATGTACTACAGATTGCAAACTGTAGGTCACAACAAATACAGGCTGAGCCCACAACTACTCTGACACAACCATGTGAGACACATTGGAATAGTGAAATAACCACATACATACAACACATTGAGTATGACTGTGAACATAATGGTGTACAATTTCACATTGACGGGCGGGGATGGTGCATGGGCAAGTCTGGTGTCGGTAAAACTGCCAGTGCAGAGTACCCTTTGTGATTGCAGTGAGGAGCAATAAAATGAAACAACAGTATAGTGTCTTGGCAATGCCATCCCTGGGGTGGTGTGAGGTTTGAGTACAACCTGGGTACATGTGAAACATGGAAGACTGGGACAGGGGCAATTTGCAATGTGTGTTGCTGTGGCTTGAACACTGCAACACTCATTGCAAGGCCCTACCATGACAATGGATGCATAGGGAGGGTCAACAATAACAAGATGGTGTGAAGCCACCAAATGGATTTACATCACACCTAGTAGATATGACGTAGTCAATAGCGCCACCTGAGCTTCCACTCATGTGACACTCAGGTGGGCAAAGGGCTGATAGTCTGCAGCCATGATGTACAGGAACAATGTTTGGGAAGTGGGATGACAATGAGCCTCCAATAGAAAGTCAGTGACGTGACATGTCAACTGCCACAGCACAGAAAGATTGATTTTACACCATCTCATTGCAGAGGATGATTGCTCTCCTGCTGACCTGCCTGTCCTGGAGTACCCCAATGACCTGGATGAGCAGCTAACAACCATCAGCCAAGAGACCCTCCAAGAAGTCCTGGTATCCCTACAGGCACCACCTACAGTCGCAAGGAGGACAAATAATGTAGCAGCCATCCCACATGCCCCACCCAACACCCCAATAGTATGACCTGGCAGCACCAACACAGCAGAGGATTCTGATGCCCCATGGACCAGCTTTGTGAGGACAGTGATAGGAGTCCAGCAGGAGCTGACCAATCAGGTGCGACTGGGATGGAGACTGTGGCAGCCAGCCTAGAGGGTATACACACGTGCCTCGTTAGAGCCAATGAACATACTGCAGCCAAACGAGGCACACACTTCCCACTACATGGAGTCTAGCAGTGTCTGAGGGACATAGCTGTTGCAATGAGGGAGAGGCCAAAACAACTGTCCTCACAAACTGGCAGCAGCATGATTGAGAAAAAGATGGACTCTATGCATCGGGAACTGTCCATCCTCAGGGCAGTCATGGCTCCCTACCACCAGGATGTTGCTGCTATCCTGAAAAATAAGTAGTTCATCTTTGCTACAGTGATGCCATATGTTGTTCCACAAATGGCAGCCGCTGGGAATTTGGATTGCACATCTCCAACCACTAAAGTGTGTGTAACCCCCTCTACCTCCACACTACCACCATCAAGGGCAGAGGAGACACCACACACATCGGAGGATGAAGATTTGGAACAGATTAGCGTCACTCGTAGCAGGTCTCGTAGCACCAGCCCATACCACATGGGCAGTGTTCTCCTTTGTCCTGTGCCTGAGATCATGCCAGTAATAGCACAGTTGGATATGTGTACTCTTCACCCACACACTGTTGAATTGTCTGCTATGTGCTGTCATTGTCTCTCACTTACCAATTGACAATCCTTGTTCCTCCGCACTTCACAACACTTCTCCCAAGCATGTCCCATGACATGCCCCTCAACCCTGGACTTGTGTTGTGTCACGATTGTATGGATTTCAGAAATGGGGTCACTGACCTGGACATTGTAAATATCACACTACAACACTTGTAAAAAAACACCTCCTACACAAACAGCATGTCTTTGTGTATTGTGATCCATCTACTACACTCAGTAATTGGGATGTGTGTATCTTGTTATTAGTCACAGAATGTCTGTACAGGAGTGCAGGACTGTGGGGGCACATACCTACACATAAGGTCCCTAACATGACCAATGTTATTGCTGGTCTCATCCCCTACAAGCAATTCACTGAGTATGTCACCATGGTAGAACACATGTATGCTTCACTCACTATATACAGCAGGAATGCCTGTAAAACAGTTCTAGGGCAATATCATCAGCTGGATGTACCAGTAGAACAAGTTTGTGTGATACAGAGGTAGCTAACCTAGTGATTGACATTGGTCAGTTTTGCAGGATAGAGTTCAAATGTAGGCTGTTGTCAGATGTGCTACAGTTCCGAACATGCCTACACAGGACCCCAACACTGACAGCTGAAGTACCACACCTACCTGTCCAATACAAAAGTAAACATAGTCACCTTGAGTGGTGGGTACACTGGATGGCAGATGCATGGACAAGTAGATGTGTTGTGCTGCCAGTGTAACAGCTCAGTTGTCATTAGGTGATGCACATGTCAAGAGAGGTATTCAGAGGCAGGACGGAATACCTAGGCCAACGCACAATTGGCACTGTACACTCATGGGAAGACTCTGAGACACAAGCATATCACACAACATGTGTAACTAAATTAAAAACATTAATAAAACCTACCCTATCCTAAACAAACCTATTCTAACTATACTTATCAAACAACTAAAGCTAACTACCCTATGCTAATCTTAACTAACACATTCAACACCACACTCTGACATTGATCCCCCCCCCCAATTAAGTTATGTGACACATTCAGGACAACATATAGTAATGCTACATATATACTAACTAAATATAAACAAATATATATGCGTTTGTTTGTATATATTTAACATTTTTTATTATAGAAAACACACGGATATCCCAACATGGCCCCCCATTAACACATAATAAGGAAAAAACTCACCCCCCAAATTCACTTATCCTATCTAATCTACATAACTACACTAACCGAAGACTAACCCCCCTAAAACCTACAATAAAACATAATTGAGAATAAGAAGGGAGGGGACAGAACTTGGAGGTGGCAGTTCATAGATGACTCAAAGTTTGTCCTTCTTTAGTATTTTTTTATGCATTTTATCCTCTTCGTATTAGTGGCCACCTCTTCCTCCAAGCTGTCGAAATGTTTAGTATGTTTTAGTACGAGCGATATGTCCTCCTCCATAAACCTGTAGCAATTGTGTGTCCATGGCAGCAGGTGGTGTGGGCTGTTGCACTGATGATACAGTTTCAGCTGATGTTGTGTGTGGGGTGCCAGCTGTGCCCTTCTGCACTGTTGAGGAGCTAGGTATCTGCTGTGACTTCTTTGTTAGTGTGGGGACCCCAAAGTGTCAGCATTGTGTGGAGTCTGTACAGATTAGTAGCTTACACTGCTAAATCTAACTATACATGCACTCCAACTCACCTTTCAGAAAAGACAATAGCCCTGATAAATATAATGACAACGCTGCCTTAGCATCATATTTTTGACACTAAATTGACACAAACTGAGAAAATTAACCAACAATTTGGAAGTGTGTATCACATTTGAGTAGAAGACAATAATGCATAGGCAGCGCTAACTTGGCATAGATCAGGCCCCAACTTTCTCATCATCTGTGTCTATTTCCAACAATACATCACCAGTAACTTGGACATGTCATTGGGAGGTGGGATGCTGTTGGTAACCATGAGGGGTCAGAGCTGATAGGTACACATGCAAGCCTGGTCAATATGACTGTCAGCTACACTGTGAGCATCACATCTACCAACAAATTTGGTATTCCTCTCTCCCGGAGCCAAAGGGGGGATGGCCATGCAATCCATCATCTCAACTGTCCAGATCATCCACCAAGGCCTACCCATTCATAAATGAAGTCAAGGAGTGGACCATGTTAGGAGGGCTGACAACTAGGAAGCTGGTATCCATAGGTCTATCACATCTACATTCATGTGCCCAGGTATAGACATCAATCAATACCAGATGTGCCACTACTATTCATTTTACACCCAGTTCCCATACCAGCACATGTTTGGCCTTGACCTGCGTGCAAGCCAATTACATTCCACATAAGCGTAACATACGTGGAGAGCTAAAGACAGAGTGCCATGCTGGGGGACAATTGCCAGCCCAGTCCTCCACCTTCGTGACAATACAGGGATGCACCAAATTGGGTTCAATATGGTGAATCCCTGTGTTATGAGAATGATGGAGTGTGCCACTGCCAATATTCTCACAGCGTTCCACTCTGTCATTCTTAGTCACATATTGCCCTACATGTGGCTTGTAACCACCTTGGGTACATGATGCTGGTCATTGTGCACCACGAGCCTCACAAGATGTGACCCTCTGGTGGTGCATGGGGATCCTTTTATGGACCATTGTGTCTCAATCCAACCTACTTTGATATCTGATCGTTGAACAGCTTATCACATCTGACATTTTATTCAACACTCATGACTCATTCACACCAAAGCCTGGATTACTTCACAGGACACACTTTATCACACTTATTGGATACATCGGGGTCCTCAAATCGCGCCACTTCGCCAATCGTGTAGGGGGCAGGTCCTGTGAGACATGAATGGTAAACCATGCTTAGTTTCAAATCATTGTCACTGCGAGTGGAAAACAAATTTCAGTGTGCACTAGTTGAGAGGAGTGAGTTAGTGGAAAGCAGCGCAACAGACACACCACTACGATCACACAATGACACCGGCACTCAGGTGTGCTAGAGCCACACATCTGAACACTAACACTGAACCAGAGAATCATGTTGTGCATGTAGTGCTACACCCTGCAACATCCATATGTGAGCCATCTACAGTAGATTGAACAATATGGTGTAACGGGGAGTTGTGTAAAAAAAAATGACACTATCCTGGAGCTTTGCAAGACTTTTGACTCTGGTACTCAAGCTTGTCCTGCAAGGCACCCAGAGGTGCTTTGTGATAGAAATGCTGCTCAGTTTTAAGTCTGCAATGATCATGCGTTGATTAATCCATGACTTATGTGGCAAAGTTGTCTAATGGTATAAAATGCCCCACATTCATTGTCCCCTAAGACGGGAAAACCCTCTCTGCTAACATAATTGCGGGGGTAGAGGTCACGTGCATGAAATGTTGACAAGGTCACACTATGCATGCGCCACTTTGTTGACACAATCCAGGGAAAATATGGTAGGCTGGTGGTGCCTTGGCGTTTCATTCATGACCCTATGCTGGGGCACAGGTGATGCTATGGGCTCTGAAATGTGTACCTTTGTGATGGTTGTGCAGGACTCATCAGACATCTGACCTGCATTGGTATCAATGTTGGACATGTGAACTCCAGGCCTAGACTGGCGCAGATACACTTCTTTCTGGTTGCATACAACCTGTCCACAAGCATTGCATGCAGCACTCAAACTCATGTGCTACTGTCTTCCAAGAGCAGTGAACAGTCAATAATATGCCAATCGGAGACTTACCAACAGGCTCGCCGATCTTAATCCCAAGGTGATCGAGCAGGTCCTGCTCCCTGGCCACCAGATCTGCCTAGCGATGCTTTAGCTGCTGCTCATTCCTGCCTGTCCTGTACATTATCTTCAGGTGGTGGAGCACCTTGCCCCACCACAGCTGCCTGCCTTTGGTCCGGTACCCAAAGATGACCCTACCACCCATCTCAAGCATCATTGGCAGGTAGTGGAATACCAGCCACACAAATCCACCAAGCTCATCCTCTGACATTCTGGTCATCCTCCCCCTTCCAGACATGTCGAATTATGGTCTGAGTTGACCACAAATACAAGGAAAGAAAAAATAAACGGAAACTTAACCCCACTAACTTATCCCAAATTAGTAACAACCCTGGTCAGACACCGCACAGTACAAATATAAATCTAGATACAAATTACACAAGAACACAACTACTGGGACAAGCTGCACACAAAATACAACAGGACACGACAGAAGGGACACAACAAACTTCAAGACACAACCAAGACTCAACCACTACCTCCAAAACACAACCACACAGTCACAAAGGCACAGACTGTAAAGAGAAAGTGAAACTACACCGACTGTATCTGGCTTGTAGAAAGGATTTCCTATTACATCACTTCCTGTCCCCGTGCGTCACGTTTTTAATTTATGCGTGTATTAATTTGCCGCAGTTTTTTTAGACGCATAACACACATGCATCGTTTACATTGATGCATGACAGTTATGCGTTGATTTCACCGAAGACTGCCTAGGAAATGTGACCCGACATCTGTCTCCGTATTTGGATTGAGAGTTTATGGAGAGCTGTGTGAAGGCAGCATATTTGCCTGACAAATGTATATCTTTGGTACATAGTGTGTGTGACACACTCTGCCTACATTCCACCAAGAATATGGTCGGATCACATATTTTGGATTTTATTCATTGCATTTACCAATGGTTGTTGATTTTTTGTTTGGTGGACCTGCAGCCCTAGCTGCATATGTTCTCATCCATACTAATGTGCATGCCACAGTGTCCGTGCAATGAGTGAGGCCATGTTTACCCTGTGTCAAAGTGGTGCCCCATGGCAGGCCAGATTACCAAGGATAGACTGTACAGGCTCAACTTCTTCAATTGGTTAATATCCCTGGGCAAGTCATGATGACCATAGTTACCAAGGTTGTCCCTCCCTTGTCACACATATTCCATGCCATTGTCACTCTCACACTGAGTTGTGACAGTGTTCAGTTCCAACATGACTTAATTTCTATTTTTCAACATCCCCAACCTCAGGTGTGGCCCCCTTGCATAGGTCAGGAAGCTAAAGACCACTAGAATTCACTAAAAGAGAACCATGTCATGGAAGGTCCCTTTGGCCTCTTTGTGTAGTTCATAGAAGGAGCTGTACCAAATTATGCCTGAAAGGTGTCACCCCGAAGTAGGTTGTGGGTGTTATCGAGTGTTGCATCAAAGCAGAGAAGCCTGATCTGTCCAGGAGCTTCCTCTGCCTGAAATCATCACTCTGAGAAAATTTGCCATGGAGGCCATAGCATCCTTTAGATGCATGCTGAATTGCAGTTGTGCGAGAAGATCACTGCTGTGTAGGCAAGTTCTAATGTGAAGACCCACCCCACCAAAACCTTCTGGCCTCAGACTCCAGAAGAACCTCATCAATAGCTCAGCAGCTAACAGTCTGTGCTGTGAAAGAGGGTGCAACTTCATCTACGGTGTTAGAAAACTGGTTTCTGGATGGCAGAGGTATGCACCCTGTTCAAGCAGGAACCACAATCCTAGCCAGGATAAGTTAGTTACACACCTTAATTAACCTGTGCTTACCATGTAGAAGCTTGGCACAGAGCAGGCAGGCTTAACTTAAGAGGTGATGTATAAAGTATTTGTACAACACTTGAAACAGTAACACAGTGAAAACACCACAAAAAGACTAGGTTAGAAAAATAGAGCTTCATTTTATTAACTAAAAAAAACAAAATAACAAAAAACCATTAAGTAGAATTTTTTAAGAATAAACTGAAATCTAGTTTTTAAAGGCATAAAGCACCAACTGGGCTATCTGGTCACGCTACACTGGGTTAAATCCAAAAGTTCAGGCTGACCGCGATGGAAAGTTGGTTGGATACAGGCTCAGACACGTCCCACTGAAGTTTTACCTAGTCTCAAGAATTGAGACAAGAGTATTGTTAGTGGGGAAGAATGTTGCCAGGAGCAAGGGCAATGTCACTGGTGTTGATCCGCAGGTTCAAAGAGTTGGCTGGGCAACGCAATTGCGCAGGCAGGAGCCTCGCAGCCAAGAATAGTGATGGTTGCTGTGCAAAGAGTCAACCTGGCTGTGACTTACCCTGATTCTGCGAGTGAGAGGCACAGTTCTGGAGTGAACTAGCCAGTTTACAGTCACAAAGAGCCCAAAGGCTTGATCTTAGGAGCTTGTTGAAGGAGGGTCATGGAGCTGTGGGTGATGAGTTGGAAGTCTTTTGTGTCTCTGAGACTTCAGAAGAAACGAAGGCAAGCCCTTGAAGTCACTCTGAGTTCAAATGAGATGGGTCCATTCCTTCCTCAGCAGGGCATTGGGCACCAGGCAGCATGTCAGCACAGTGGAAAAACAATTCTTCCAGAGCAGGAGTTCAGAATGGCAGTCCTTGTGGCAGCACAGCAGTCATTCTTCCTGGCAAAGTTCATTATAGATCCAGCAGTGTACTGAGTTGCTAGGGTCAGGGGTCCAGTACTTATATCCAATTGTGCCTTTGAAGTAAGGGTGACTTCCAAGGAGGGTCTTTGAAATGCACAGAGGTCTTTTCTTTCTGCCCTGGCTCCAGACTCACTACAGAGCACTATGCAGCCCTTTGTGATGGAGCAGGACACTGCCCGTTGAGCTGTGTCAGCTCCACCCTCCCATCTTTCTCAGGATGGCCCATCATGATGTTAATCAGCCAAATCCCGTCCTTTGGGGATGAGAGGCCACATATCCTCTTCTTTCACCCCTCAAGAGAGTGTCTGTCTGGCTGAAGAAATGTCAGCCTTACAGACACTTTTCATTTAAAGATCAGGCAGCCAGGACCTGGACATGTGCTATTTGCCCAGGCTCCTGGCTGTCTGAGATGAACTTTTCTGGGCTGAGGAGGTCTCCTCAGCTCAGCAAAGGTCCTCCAAGCCCTCTTCCTCAGTGAAGAGGGATAGTGTCAATCATTGCCTCTGACCTGGGTGCTTCAGCATTAAGCTCTGAAGTGCTCAGGGTCGAGTGTCAATCAGTGACACACCATCACAGAGTCGGTGGGTCTGCAGTCTCACAGACCCCATTCCACTCTGTAACAAAATTGGGACTGTTGCTGTTCCTCACTGGCTGATCTAAGGTGAGCCAATCAGGGAAGGCAGCAGTCACAACTCTCCTGGGACCTCAAGGCTGAGCAGCAGGTACGTGTGTTTTTTTGTTTTAAATGAATGTTTTTTGCGTGCCAGAGTGTGAATGAATGAGTGTGAGTGTGTATGTGTCTTCATGTGTCCAGTTTACCCCTTCCTAACAGTACCAGCCGCCACTGATGTTAATAGTGCATCAGTCACACCTAAGAGTCCTTTGTGTGTGACTGTCTATAGAGAATACACAATCCCAGCACAGATGTGAGAGCACACAGAGCTAAGAACAGAAAAATGCCAACTTTCTAAAAGTTGCATTTTCAAAATTGGAACAATAAATCCAACTTTATCATTAAAGAGGATTTATTACTACAATTCCATAGATACTAAACATGACATGTCTGCTTCTTCTCAATTAGGAATTGCAGCTTATTAAATGTAATAAGTAATCCTCAATGTTAACCTATGGGAGATTTAGGCTTTACAGTAGTGAAAAACGAATTTGGGTTTTTTTCACTATCACAACATGTAAAATGTAAAAGTACATGTCCTACTTTTTAATTGCATAGGACCCTGCCCTATGGGCTACCTAGGGCCTACCTTCTGGGTGATTTATATATAATCTATGTGCAGTTCAAAGCTTGGCAAGGATTTTTAAATGCCAAATCAACAAGGCAGTGTAAAACTGCATACACAGGCTCTGCAATGGCAGGCCTAAGACATGTTTCAGGGCTTCATGAGTGGATGGCTCAAGCAGTACTGCAGTCCACTAGTAGCATTTAATATAAGGCCCTGGGCACATGTGGTGCAGTTTTGGCTAGGGACTTTTAAGTAAATTGAGTAGCCCAATTGTGGATATACCAACCAAACCAAGTTTAGGGGCAAGAGCACATACACTTTAGCACTGGTCAACAGCGGTAAAGTGCTGAGGGCCAGATGTATCATCATCCCGGTTTGCATTTCCTAAATAGCGATTTTTAAGAAATTGCTATTTAAGAAATGCAAAAATGGGATGTATGACAATTGCAATTCGGTAATAGCGATTTCTTAAAAGTCGCAATCGCTCTTACCAAATATCAATTAGGGAATGGAAGTCCATTCATCCCTATGGGTGCGAATGGTTTTGCATTTCCGAATTGCGAATTCCTGCTAGGAATTTGCAGATTAGCTAATGCAAACCCCAGGGTGCTGGGGGGGCCTAAGGCCCCCTTTGATGCACCCCATACAAATATTTGTGGACATGTAAAGGGCACACATGCCGAAGGGGCAGGTGTGCGCTACATGTAATTTTTACCTGCACAAGCTTACCACCAAACTTGAACTTGTGGTAATTGCATTTCCTAATTGCCAAATTCTCAGTTAGGAAATGCATTATACATGTGAATAGGTAATCGCAAATAGGTATTCCCTATTTGCGATTACCTATTTAAGGAATCGCAAATTGCGATTCCCTAATGGGAGTCGCAATTTTAAGGAATTTTTATTTTTGTGATTCCTTAGAATTGCACTGCGTATTCCTTTCATAAATCTTGAAAGGCAATTTTGCATTGGCAAACGGTGGAATTGACCAATTTGCACCATTTGCAAATGCAAAATCCTTTAATACATCTGGCCCTTAGAACCCTAAGGCCAACAAAAGGAAATTAGCACAAAAATGAGGCAAACAGGCAAAACGTTTGGGGTAAGACCAAGACCACTGTTGTAATTGAAGATGGATCCTTTGTAGGTTGTAAGATGTAGATTTATTCAGCTTAGTTAAAGGTTACAGGTAATGCCCCACCAGGATCAGCATCCTTGCTGCTCAGCCCACTCCCACCAACTGACCATTCACACCAACCAGGCACTCACCAACATTCCGTGACCTCACACACATTGCAGGAGAGAACTGGTAACTAAGGAGAGAATGCATAGCAACAATTCAAGTCACAACAACCACTCTTAGGCTGTCAGGTCAACACACTACCTGCCCCAGACTGCCAAAAGTATTGTGCAAATAAATAATGGGGATCGGCCTGCTTCCATGGTTAGTCTGCACCTTTGGCTGAGACTGATGGATTAAGACTAAGGAACGATAAAGGGTGAACGTGTGAGAGCTGCAGCCGAGCCTTATACTTCCTTATCCCATAGGCTGTACTAGTCAAAACCTTTACCCTAGCATGGAGCACAGCAATTACCAAGGTGGTAAAGGGTAAATATGTCTCATTGACTGGATGCAGCATTCTATAACCCTGTTGTCACACACATTTAACTGTACAGCATTTTGTTTTGCTGTCAGATTAAAAAGTACTTATTTTTTCTCAATGTTAAGCACTGGGGTAGACATTAGAGCACCTGTGGGCTGCTTGTTGAGTCCCCTTGCCCCTATGCTACCTTCAGGAGAAGCATGTGACTGTTCACCCTCAATACACTGACAGCCAAGTGCAGAGTGGGTTGTACTTGGTCCAGTTTGCAGAGTCATAACAGACTGGAAACCAGTGTCAAACCACCTAAAATACCACAGTTGTGACCCAACAGCCACCATCTACCATGTGGCCACAACCGACACTCATAAAATTGTGTTACGACTCCATGAAAGAACTTTTAATATATTTCTTTCTCACATGAATACCATAGGATTACCTTATGGCCATACAGACATACTACCTTCAACTGTAAATACTTTTACGGTTAAAAATAAACTAATATCTCAATGCATGTTCCACACACTCTTTGCACAGCACAATTAAAGTGTCACCTGTAGCCAATACGGGAGCAAGAACAAAGCGGCATCTTCTGCCTCAAACAAGGGCTAAAATCACAGAATTACCAAATTGCTGCGCTTGTACGGCAGGCAGGAGCTGACATGGAAGACAGAAACAATTTGTTTTCAATTATCTTCAGCATTTTTAACACTACTAGCTAGGAGGGGAAGAAAATCTTTCAACACATGTTTTCCAATCTATTTCTCATCAGACCTGAGGGTGATTAGAAGAGATGGGATCATTTGCTTCTAATGGAGATATTGCCAATAGAGACGAAAGAGCTCACTGTGTCTGCTTTGATTAGACAGGGTTGGGGCTCGAGCCAAGTGAACGGGAGGCTACAAATACCAAAGGATAGAAAGGAAAAGAGGCAGGCCGGGCTTCGCCATGATTTACAGGTAGGAGGAAGTTAGTGCGCAGGGTGATCAATACCTGTCAGATGGAAATGTTATGATAAAGTTCAGGTTCGGTGAGAAATAGCATCTTTATGACACGGAAAATGTTAAGCTAAACTGCGGGGAAAAAACGTGAGTTCGAGGATCATTTGCTGGTATATAGCATTGTGTCATGTTCATGTTGAGAAAAATAGTCTATTTCTGTAATATATCTCCACCCCTGCCGGGGTGTCACTCACTATGTGACAGAAAAAAGAGCTTAAGTGTGTCAGCTCTGACTGCCCCATCGAGAAAGCTCTACCCTTTGCTTGGTGCAAAATGACAAGAACAAAATATATATTCATCGGATTGTTCCAATAACATTTATACAAACAACAATGATATTCCAGCTAAAATTACATTTCATAAATCGAAAGAAACCTATAAAAAAATTCCTTTAGGTACATCATACGTTTCAGTAATACTCCAACTGCAAAGTTTCCCATAGCACACAAACTTAGGGGCATATTTAAGAGCCCCTAGCACCTCCTTAAGTAATTTTTATTATGCTAATGTAGCCCAACAAGTACAAAAATTTCGTACCCTGGGGCATATTTAGACTCTGTTTGTGGTGAATTAACGTAATTTTTCAATGCTAATTCAGCTCAAACTTAACTTCATATTTATATTGTGCCTATGTTGATAAATATTTTTTCTGATTATGTGTATATTTCTAGTTATGTATAGTTCTTTAGAAAATATGTATCGCCACTAGGTCATAACAATAAACTACACACACACTCTTTAACCACTTCGCTGCCAGGCCTTTTCCCCCTCCTGTGCCAGGCCTTTTTTTGCCTATTTGGGGCAGTTCGCGCTTAGGCCCTCATAACTTTTTGTCCACATAAGCTAACCAAGCCAAATTTGCGTCCTTTTTTTCCAACATCCTAGCGATTCTAAAGGTACCCAGACTTTGTGGGTTCCCCTGAAGGAGGCCAAGAAATTGGCCAAAATACAGTGAAAATTTCGTTTTTTTCAAAAATAATTGAAAAAGGGGCTGCAGAAGAAGGCTTGTGGTTTTTCCCCTGAAAATGGCATCAACAAAGGGTTTGCGGTGCTAAACTCAGCAGCTTCCCAGCTTTCAGGAACAGGCAGACTTGAATCCGAAAACCCAATTTTTCAACACAATTTTGGCATTTTACTGGGGCATACCCCATTTGTGCAATTTTTTGTGCTTTCAGCCTCCTTCCAGTCAGTGACCGGAATGGTCATGAAACCAATGCTGGATCCCAGAAACCTAAACATTTCTGAAAAGTAGACAAAATTCTGAATTCAGCAAGGGGTCATTTGTGTAGATCCTACAAGGGTTTCCTACAGAAAATAACAGCTGAAAAAGAAAAATATTGAAATTGAGGTGAAAAAAACATCAATTTTTCTCTACTTTTTACTCTGTAACTTTTCCCTGCAATGTCAGATTATCGAAAGCAATATACCGTTACGTCTGCTGGACTCCTCTGGTTGCGGGGATATATAGGGTTTGTAGGTTCATCAAGAACCCGAGGAACCCAGAGCCAATAAATGAGCTGCACCCTGCAGTGCGTTTTCATTCTATACCGGGTACACAGTAATTCATTTGCTGAAATATAAGGAGTAAAAAATAGCTATCAAGAAAACCTTTGCATTTCCAAAAAGGGCACAAGATAAGGTGTTGAGGAGCAGTGGTTATTTGCACATCTCTGAATTCCGGGGTGACCATAGTAGCACGTGAATTACATGGAATTTCTCAAATAGATGTCTTTTTTACACACACCCCTATATTTGGAAGGAATAAATGTAGAGAAAGACAAGGGGCAATAACACTTGTTTTGCTATTCTATGTTCCCCCAAGTCTCCCGATAAAAATGATACCTCACTTGTTTGGGTAGGCCTATCGCCCGCGACAGGATATGCCCCAAAACACAACGTGGACACATCACAGAAAACAGAGCTGTTTTTAGCAAAGTGACTACCTGTAGATTTTGGCCTCTAGCTCAGCCGGCACCTAGGGAAACCTACCAAACCTGTGCATTTCTGAAAACTAGAGACCTAGGGGAATCCAAGGAGGGGTGACTTGTGTGGCTCGGACCAGGTTCTGTTACCCAGAATCCTTTGCAAACCTCAAAATTTGGCTAAAAAAACACATGTTCCTCACATTTCTGTGGCAGAAAGTTCTGGAATCTGAGAGGAGCGACAAATTTCCTTCCACCCAGCATTCCCCCACGTCTCCCGATAAAAATGATACCTCACTTGTGTGGGTAGGCCTAGCGCCCGCGACAGGATATGCCCCAAAACACAACCTGGACACATCACAGAAAACAGAGCTGTTTTTAGCATAGTGACTACCTGTAGATTTTGGCCTCTAGCTCAGCCGCCACCTAGGGAAACCTACCAAACCTGTGCATTTCTGAAAACTAGAGACCTAGGGGAATCCAAGGAGGGGTGACTTGTGTGGCTCGGACCAGGTTTGGTTACCCAGAATCCTTTGCAAACCTCAAAATTTGGCTAAATAAACACATGTTCCTCACATTTCTGTGGCAGAAAGTTCTGGAATCTGAGAGGAGCCACAAATTTCCTTCCACCTAGCGTTCCCCCACGTATCCCGATAAAAATGATACCTCACTTGTGTGGGTAGGCCTAGCGCCTGCGACAGGATATGCCCCAAAACACAACGTGGACATATCACAGAAAACAGAGCTGTTTTTAGCAAAGTGACTACCTGTAGATTTTGGCCTCTAGCTCAGCCGCCACCTAGGGAAACCTACCAAACCTGTGCATTTCTGAAAACTAGAGACCTAGGGGGATCCAAGGAGGGGTGACTTGCGGGGCTCGGACCAGGTTCTGTTACCCAGAATCCTTTGCAAACCTCAAAATTTGGCTAAAAAAACACATGTTCCTCACATTTCTGTGGCAGGAAGTTCTGGAATCTGAGAGGAGCCACAAATTTCCTTCCACCCAGCGTTCCCCCAAGTCTCCCGATAAAAATGATACCTCACTTGTGTGGGTAGGCCTAGCGCCCGCGACAGGATATGCCCCAAAACACAACGTGGACATATCACAGAAAACAGAGCTGTTTTTAGCAAAGTGACTACCTGTAGATTTTGGCCTCAAGCTCAGCCGCCACCTAGGGAAACCTACCAAACCTATGCATTTCTGAAAAATAGAGACCTAGGGGAATCCAAGGAGGGGTGACTTGTGTGGCTCGGACGAGGTTCTGTTACCCAGAATCCTTTGCAAACCTCAAAATGTGGCTAAAAAAACACATGTCCCTCACATTTCTGTGGCAGAAAGTTCTGGAATCTGAGAGGAGCTACAAATTTCCTTCCACCCAGTGTTCCCCCAAGTCTCCCGATAAAAATGATACCTCACTTGCGTGGGTAGGCCTAGCGCCGGCGACAGGAAACACCCCAAAGCGCAACGTGGACACATCCTAAATTTTGGAAAAAAACAGAGGTGTTTTTTGCGAAGTGCCTACCTGTAGATTTTGGCCTCTAGCTCAGCCGGCACCTAGGGAAACCTACCAAACCTGTGCATTTCTGAAAACTAGAGACCTAGGGGAATCCAAGGAGGGGTGACTTGCGGGGCTCGGACCAGGTTCTGTTACCCAGAATCCTTTGCAAACCTCAAAATTTGGCTAAAAAAACACATGTTCCTCACATTTCTGTGGCAGAAAGTTCTGGAATCTGAGAGGAGCTACAAATTTCCTTCCACCCAGCGTTCCCCCACGTCTCCCGATAAAAATGATACCTCACTTGTGTGGGTAGGCCTAGCGCCTGCGACAGGATATGCCCCAAAACACAACGTGGACATATCACAGAAAACAGAGCTGTTTTTAGCAAAGTGACTACCTGTAGATTTTTGCCTCTAGCTCAGCCGCCACCTAGGGAAACCTACCAAACCTGTGCATTTCTGAAAACTAGAGACCTAGGGGGATCCAAGGAGGGGTGACTTGCGGGGCTCGGACCAGGTTCTGTTACCCAGAATCCTTTGCAAACCTCAAAATGTTGCTAAAAAAACACATGTTCCTCACATTTCTGTGGCAGAAAGTTCTTGAATCTGAGAGGAGCTTCAAATTTCCTTCCACCCAGCGTTCCCCCATGTCTCCCGATAAAAATGATACCTCACTTGTGTGGGTAGGCCTAGCGCCCGCGACAGGATATGCCCCAAAACACAACGTGGACATATCACAGAAAACAGAGCTGTTTTTAGCAAAGTGACTACCTGTAGATTTTGGCCTCTAGCTCAGCCGCCAGCTAGGGAAACCTACCAAACCTGTGCATTTCTGAAAACTAGAGACCTAGGGGGATCCAAGGAGGGGTGACTTGCGGGGCTCGGACCAGGTTCTGTTACCCAGAATCCTTTGCAAACCTCAAAATTTGGCTAAAAAAACACATGTTCCTCACATTTCTGTGGCAGAAAGTTCTGGAATCTGAGAGGAGCCACAAATTTCCTTCCACCCAGCGTTCCCCCACGTCTCCCGATAAAAATGATACCTCATTTGTGTGGGTAGGCCTAGCGCCCGCGACAGGATATGCCCCAAAACACAACGTGGACATATCACAGAAAACAGAGCTGTTTTTAGCATAGTGACTACCTGTAGATTTTGGCCTCTAGCTCAGCCGCCACCTAGGGAAACCTACCAAACCTGTGCATTTCTGAAAACTAGAGACCTAGGGGGATCCAAGGAGGGGTGACTTGCGGGGCTCGGACCAGGTTCTGTTACCCAGAATCCTTTGCAAACCTCAAAATTTGGCTAAAAAAACACATGTCCCTCACATTTCTGTGGCAGAAAGTTCTGGAATCTGAGAGGAGCTACAAATTTCCTTCCACCCAGCGTTCCCCCAAGTCTCCCGATAAAAATGATACCTCACTTGCGTGGGTAGGCCTAGCGCCGGCGACAGGAAACACCCCAAAGCGCAACGTGGACACATCCTAAATTTTGGAAAAAAACAGAGGTGTTTTTTGCGAAGAGCCTACCTGTAGATTTTGGCCTCTAGCTCAGCCGGCACCTAGGGAAACCTACCAAACCTGTGCATTTCTGAAAACTAGAGACCTAGGGGAATCCAAGGAGGGGTGACTTGCGGGGCTCGGACCAGGTTCTGTTACCCAGAATCCTTTGCAAACCTCAAAATTTGGCTAAAATAACACATGTTCCTCACATTTCTGTGGCAGAAAGTTCTGGAATCTGAGAGGAGCTACAAATTTCCTTCCACCCAGCGTTCCCCCACGTCTCCCGATAAAAATGATACCTCACTTGTGTGGGTAGGCCTAGCGCCCGCGACAGGATATGCCCCAAAACACAACGTGGACATATCACAGAAAACAGAGCTGTTTTTAGCAAAGTGACTACCTGTAGATTTTGGCCTCTAGCTCAGCCGCCACCTAGGGAAACCTACCAAACCTGTGCATTTCTGAAAACTAGAGACCTAGGGAGATCCAAGGAGGGGTGACTTGCGGGGCTCGGACCAGGTTCTGTTACCCAGAATCCTTTGCAAACCTCAAAATTTGGCTAAAAAAACACATGTTCCTCCCATTTCTGTGGCAGAAAGTTCTGGAATCTGAGAGGAGCCACAAATTTCCTTCCACCCAGTGTTCCCCCACGTCTCCCGATAAAAATGATACCTCACTTGTGTGGGTAGGCCTAGCTCCCGCGACAGGATATGCCCCAAAACACAACGTGGACATATCACAGAAAACAGAGCTGTTTTTAGCAAAGTGACTACCTGTAGATTTTGGCCTCTAGCTCAGCCGCCACCTAGGGAAACCTACCAAACCTGTGCATTTCTGAAAACTAGAGACCTAGGGGGATCCAAGGAGGGGTGACTTGCGGGGCTCGGACCAGGTTCTGTTACCCAGAATCCTTTGCAAACCTCAAAATTTGGCTAAAAAAACACATGTTCCTCACATTTCTGTGGCAGAAAGTTCTGGAATCTGAGAGGAGCTACAAATTTCCTTCCACCCAGCGTTCCCCCAAGTCTCCCGATAAAAATGATACCTCACTTGCGTGGGTAGGCCTAGCGCCTGCGACAGGAAACACCCCAAAGCGCAACGTGGACACATCCACAATTTTGGGAGAAAACAGTGCCTACCTGCGGATTTTGGCCTGTAGCTCACCCGGCGCCTAGGGAAACCTACCAAACCAGTGCATTTCTGAAAACTAGAGACCTAGGGGAATCCAAGGAGGGGTGACTTGCGGGGCTCGGACCAGGTTCTGTTACCCAGAATCCTTTGCAAACCTCAAAATTTTGCTAAAAAAACACATGTTCCTCACATTTCTGTGGCAGAAAGTTCTGGAATCTGATAGGAGCCACAAATTTCCTTCCACCCAGCGTTCCCCCAAGTCTCCCGATAAAAATGATACCTCACTTGTGTGGGTGGCCCAGGTGCCTGCAACATAATAAGGCCCAAAACCAGAAGGGATAGAAGGGATAGCACAGCAAGTTTATAAGGGCATATTCTTTTATACATCTTTAGACGGACTCTGCTTTGGGGACCCACATAAGTGAGGTGTCATTTTACTTGGGAGACTGAGGGGAAAACTGGGGAGTAGGAATTTTGTGCTGGAGCGGTGATCCTACTAAGAAAAATCAGGAAAATATGCTTTTTTATGCAAATTGTGAGGTTTACAGAGGAGTCTGGGTAAGAAAATGTTGGGGGAGCCACACAAGCCACACCTCCCTAGACTCCTTGGGGTGCCTAGTTTTAAAAAGTTTCTGGGTTTTGTAGGTTTCCCTACATGACGGCCGCACCCAGGACCAAAAACATAGGTGGGCCCTCCCCCCCAAACACAGGTATTTTTGGAATATATCACTTTGATGTGTGCACATTCGTCCGTGATGTGCCAAACACTAAAATTGTGAAAAGAAACACACTTAGGTTATGTGAAGAAGACCCCTCACCCACCAACCAAGTTGGTGGCATGCTTCATCATCGGGGTCCCACCTGAGGCACCTAGCGTGTCTCAAGTGTGCTGCGACGCCTGATTACAGCGGAGCAGGTTTTGTCATTTGTACCACACATACTGGTTGGATTTGGCACGAGGGTGAGTGATGGTTCAGTAGATCAAATTTTATTAACAAGAGATTTCACAAAAGTGAAATGCACTGGTAATAACTGAAAGGCCAAAAAACTGAACCAATGACTCACAGCTCGTGAGCTGTAAAGCCACGACAAGGCACCAACCGCTTTACAGTCCATTCACACACCTTTCATACATGACATGCACTAGACCATTCACGCCGCCAGCCACGGGCCCAGCACATTACAAGACTCGCATCCACAGACAGTGCCAGTCAAGGGCCCATCACTTTCATACGCCCACATGCCTGATACAGCAATCACACCAGCTGATGAGTGTGTGGACTGGCGTTTGGCCGGCACTGCCAGCCAAGCGCCACCCCACCCACACCACCAGCCAAGCGCCACCCCACACACACCGCCAGCCCAGCGCCACCCCACACACACCGCCAGCCAAGCGCCACCCCACACACACCGCCAGCCAAGCGCCACCCCACACACACCGCCAGCCAAGCGCCACCCCACACACACCGCCAGCCAAGCGCCACCACACCCACGCCGCCAGCCAAGCGCCACTCTACACATGCCATCCCCTTTTTTTTGTTTTTAAACAACAAAGAAACCACTAATCATAAATTAGTACAAAACTACAAACACAAAAGCTCTAACTGAATACATGACTAATGCCAACCGTGAAACCGAACATATAAAAATATAAAACACCAGTTTACGCTCACGGAATTTCCCAATAATTCTTCTGTGTGTGGTAGCTCCTGAAACAGCCACCCACACACAGCCCAGGCTTTGAAGGACAATCAGGGCAGTACATCCTAGTCTCCTTCCTGATACCTCTTCGAGCACAGACTCTACATCTCTTAGCAGGAAAGTTTTTTTTGGCCGTGGGAGGAATGTGCTCAGCAAAGTGACGATCTTTCAATCTAGCCACATCCTCCACCACTGCTTCTCTAGGAACTCTTGCCTGTTCCAGCACAACAAGGCTAGCTATGATAGACTCCTGAAATTTCACAAATGTCATCCTTGACTCTGGAGAACTATCCTTAAACACAACAAAAGCATTAAAAGTTGCCAAGTGGAACAAGTGAAGCGCTAATTTCTTATACCACACATAAGACTTACGAGCAGCAGTGTAAGGTTCTAACCTCTGATCTACTCTATCAACACCACCCATGTGCTTATTATAGTCTAAGATGCACACAGGTTTGCGCACTTCGGCAACCTGACCCCAAACAGCCACAGGTGAAGTACTCTCATCATGGATGGTGCTTAGCATGTATACATCCCTCTTGTCTACAAATTTCAGAGCTAGCAGCTCATCATTCCGCAAGGCACTGCACTGTCCCTTCTCAAGTTTTTTACAGACAAGCTCTTTTGGATAGCCTTTCCGATTAGAGCGGATTGTGCCACAAGCAACAGTGTCCACTCTGAACAACTCCTTGAACAACCGAACTCCAGTGTAGAAGTTATCTACATATAAATGGTGACCTTTGTTAAACAGTCGTCTACCAAGTTCCCACACAATTTTCTCACTAACTCCAAAAGTGGGAGGACAACCAGGGGGGTCAATATTGGAATCCCTACCAGTGTAGACCCGGAAATTATAAACATATCCTGTACTACTTTCTGACAGCATATACAATTTAATTCCATACCGTGCCCTCTTGCTAGGAATGTACTGCCTAAAAACCAAACGACCCTTGAACAGGACCAAAGACTCATCTACAGATATTTCTTTCCCTGGAACATAGATCTCTGAAAACCGATCTACCAAATGATCAAGGACAGGTCTAATCTTAAAAAGACGGTCAGAATCAGGATGATCTCGTGGCAAGGCTAAAGCATTATCTACAAAATGCAACATCCGAAGAAGAAGCTCATACCGGTTACGACTCATGATGGCAGGAAATATAGCAGTTGCCATCAAGGGACTAGTAGACCAATATGAAGACAGCGACGGCTTCCTTATCAGCCCCATCAAAAAAGTTAAACCCAAGAACTTTTTCAACTCTTCCAGATTTGTGGGAATCCACCGGCTAGCTCTAGAGTGTGGCCTAAGTCTGGCAGCGTTGTCCCTCAAAAACTGCTCTGCATACAAATTAGTCTGCTCAACAATCTCTTCCAAAAATATATCGTCCATAAACAACTCAAAAAAGTTGACGGGCAAAAAGTTTTCCGTATTAACTCGACACCCTGGAAAACCAGTAAACGCAGGCAACTGTGGCTGCTCCATGTTTGGTGCAACCCATGCGTCAGGTCTTCCAATGGGAAGCCTTTCAGCCGCTGGCTCCTGCACCATTGGCACATCACTGTCCTCCTCTAAAACAGGCCCTTCATCAGCACTGAGAGTGGCTTCATCATCAGATGATTCATCTCTGACAGAAAATTCACTTCCAGAATCCTGCACTTCCTCCTCTGCCTCAGATGCAGAGTCAGTCTCATATTCATGGTCAGAAGATGACTCAAAAAGCACACTAACAACCTGCTGAGCGGTCATCCTACGGCTGGCCATGATCCTTCCTACTAAAATTAACTGGACAAATACACCACCAACAACCAGCACTGTGTAAGATAAGTAACAAAGTATAGGTTTATCACTAAGAATTATAAACTCAAAAACTATACTGCTCACTTGCCTGAAAAAGCTTGACTCACCAGCAACTACTCTGCACAGCCACAGCAATCACCAACGATATCCCACTAAAAAGAGAAAAAAAAAAGCAAATTAGACATAAGACAACACAATAATCATTGTGCATAACTCTAAGGACAATTTCACACACAATCCTGCATTCAGTACACCACCTACAAACATGTCATTCATGCATTGCAACAATACTCACTTGGAGTAAATTTATTTACTTACCTAAAACATGCAACTACGCAAACCGCAGGACAACTACTGCCAAAACTGCAACAAGCCACAGCAAAGTCAGCAAAAGCTTTGAACTAAAACAAAAAGGAGAAAAACTGTTATTATCATAAAAGTAAATACTTCGCCAGTTGACAAACACTCCGCCACTAACCATTTTTTCATTTTCCCGTGTCTAGTCTTCTCTGCTTGGGGGAAGATGGGCCTAAAAAAAAAATAGGCCAATCTACCCCAAGGGGAGGGGGCAGAAATCACCCAGATTACATTGCACCCTTTGGGGGGGGGCGACCCTTGCCCAAGGTGCCACACCCCCACACAAAGCACACACACACATACATAGTATCCCTGGCGCTATCGGGATTCTGCCCCCCTTGGGGACAGAAAGGCCTAAAAAATAGGCATATCTGCCCCCTAGGGGGGCAGAACTGCCCAAAAATACATGTGGGCCCCTGGGGGCGACCCTTGCCCAAGGGGCCACCCCCCAACACAAAAAATAAAAATCAACAATAAAATCCCTGGTGTCTAGTGGCTTTCTGCCCCCCTTGGGGGCAGATCGGCCTAAAAATAGGGCCAATCTGCCCCCAAGGGGGGCAGAAACGACAATAAATACATTGCGCCCCTGGGGGGAGCGACCCTTGCCCAAGGGGCCACCCCCCAACACAAAGCACACATACATACATACTATTTCTGGCGCTATTGGGATTCTGCCCCCCTTGGGGGCAGAAAGGCCTAAAAAAAATAGGCCTCTCTGCCCCCAAGGGGGGCAGAACTGCCCAAAAATACATGAGGGCCCCTGGGGGCGACCCTTGCCCAAGGGGCCGCCCCCCAACACAAAAAATACACATCAACAATAAAATCCCTGGTGTCTAGTGGCTTTCTGCCCCCCTTGGGGGCAGATCGGCCTAAAAATAGGGCCAATCTGCCCCCAAGGGGGGCAGAAACGACAATAAATACATTGCGCCCATGGGGGGAGCGACCCTTGCCCAAGGGGCCACCCCCCAACACAAAGCACACATACATACATACTATTTCTGGCGCTATTGGGATTCTGCCCCCCTTGGGGGCAGAAAGGCCTAAAAAAAATAGGCCTCTCTGCCCCCAAGGGGGGCAGAACTGCCCAAAAATACATGAGGGCCCCTGGGGGCGACCCTTGCCCAAGGGGCCGCCCCCCAACACAAAAAATACACATCAACAATAAAATCCCAGGTGTCTAGTGGCTTTCTGCCCCCCTTGGGGGCAGATCGGCCTAAAAATAGGGCCAATCTGCCCCCAGGGGGGGCAGAAACGACGTAAAATACATGTGCCCCCAAAGGGGAGCGACCCTTGCCCAAGGGGCCGCCCCCCAACACAAAAAATACACAGCAACAATAAAATCCCTGGTGTCTAGTGGCTTTCTGCCCCCCTTGGGGGCAGATCGGCCTAAAAATAGGGCCAATCTGCCCCCAGGGGGGGCAGAAACGACGTAAAAAGCATGTGCCCCCAAAGGGGAGCGACCCTTGCCCAAGGGGTCGCTCCCCTACACTAATATTCACTCACACACACACACATACAGAAATCCCTGGTGTCTAGTGGGCATTCCTGCTGCCCGATCGCATCGCGATCGGGCAGCAGGAATGCTCAAAGAGACATCGAGGGAAAGGAAAACCCTTTCCTTTCCCTCGATGCCTCTCTGAGAGCACCCCCACCCCGCAGGAAGGTGAAATACTCACCTTCTCCCTTGACGCGCTGGAAGCAAATGGCTTCCAGCGCGTCATTCCCCCTTTCCATGAAATGTAATGGTTACGTCCATGGCGCCACACCGGCGCTGCCATGGACGTAACCATTACGTCCGTGGCGGGGAAGGGGTTAAACCTATTTAACTAAGTCTATTTACCCATGGTTTAAAATATGTATTGTATGTACATATATATGTGCATATGTGTGTGTATTCATGTGTGTATGTATGTGTGTGTGTGTGTATGTGTGTATATGTGTATATATTTATATGTATGTGTGTGTGTATATTATTCTGTGCAAACATGTTCGTGGGTCATTGCGTGGCTCCTGGGTGGGTTGTTATACTAGATATCTATGAATCCCTGCTCTCATCTAATATCACACTTACCTATCCATCATCATATGTCTCTATCAGTCTATCCTCCATTCCCACTCTGACTTATCCCAAATCCATTCTACTACTTTCAGCTCCTAAATAACTCTGCCTAAGCTCTCCCCTCAGCTTCCACATCTAACACACCAAACCTCACTTTACTACCATGACCTCCCAAACAACCCTCCTAAATTCGCCCTCATTTATCTCACCCTGCTACTACGATCTCCCTAACCCCTTCCACAGACACTTCCCTTCTCCATCCTCCTTTACTCATCCCAAGCCTAAATCCTATTACCATATACTCCCAATTAACACTTCTGGATTATTTTCTCCTCCACCCCTCCATTACTCCAGTCAATCTAACTAACAAACTCTCATATCAGCGGCTCAAATTAAATCATAATAATAATAAATCTGTACTCATATTTCCCAATACGAATCCATCACTAATTCTTGTTGGGTTCCGGAGTAGCGTGCTACTCGCCGAACAGTGCTTGAACGCCTTGTCAAGGGTAGTAAGCGCCATATAAATACTATTGCGATACAATACAACAACAATATTTTGACATTAGAACCTTCTAGCGTCAAAATATTGGAATTAACGTCATGTTTTGGATGCGTGAAACCGCCTTGCGTCCATGAGTTCCCAAAAATTACTGTAAGCCCCTAATGCCATATTTATCCACCCGTGCAAAAATAATGCACGGGTGGGAGAGGGACAAAAAGATTACGTTAACCCCGATTTGCATAAAATTTTAACACCTGGGTCAGACCAAGCATTAAAATGAGGCCCACACACCACTACTTAAGGAGAACATACAGAAGCAACATTGGCAACCCACAGGACAAAACGGAAGAGCTACTGCTCCAGCTCGGGAGACTACGTAGAAGACAACAATCACAACAATGACCACTTACTGCAACAGCCACAACCACCTCAAAGGCAAGCAGAAGCCAGGAGAGGATATTCAGGAACAGGACAACCCTCCTTCGCCTCAGGGAACAAGACCTCATTGGGACATACCGACTCATCGGCAAGCCATACTACACCTGCTGCACCACATTGAGCCACAGATCACAGCCAGCCTGCAGACACCACACACTATACCACCTGTCACAAAGCTGCTAGCTGTCCTGCATATGCTGGCAAGTGGCTAATACCAGACAACAGTTGCAATGGTTGCTGGTGTGTCACAGCTCTCTTTCTCAGTCTTCCTACCAAAGGAGTTAGACGCAATCATCTCTGACACCCCACCACATCTGCTTTCCCAACACCCAGCAAATACAGCAGGAAATAAAACAAGGATTTTACCAAGTTTTTGGCTTCCCGCATGTGCTGGGTGAAATTGACTGCACCCATGTCTGACTTGTCCCACCTGCAGCACAGGAACATTTATATAGAAATAAGAGGCATAAGCATTCCATAAATGTGCAGGCTATATTGGAGAACCGTGGACTATTTACAAACATTTTAGAAAAGTACCCTGGCAGCATCCATCATGTCTACATATTCAGCCACAGCAGGATCAATGAACAATTCCAGGATGGCCAATATGGCAATGGACTACTTGTGGGTAAGTCAACAAACCTAGCAATATACACACAATACACCAACCCTGTAGGACACACAAGTCATACACCACTCCAAAAACACGTGGCCAGGGTTGCAGAGATGTGCAGGTAACAATACATATGCATCATGCTGCAGTACAGCACAATCAGTGCACAGCAGAAACACATATATCCACATGTAGGTAACACACCCACAACTTGACAGGCACACCACGTGAAGGACAGGTAGAGATATGTACCCTTTGCTAACAGAAGATGTCCACAAACCACTAAAAGTGTCCACAGGTTGGCTACTACATACACTTCACACACACATTATACCAAACAAAAAATAGCACAGCAATGTCAATGGAATACACCATGCTCACGTAATGAAAGTCACACATAGGCACAGACCCCTTAATTCATGCCGTGCAAGTGTCTGCTAGAATAAACATCCAATGCCAGACAGCTGGTGCCAATACCAACTACACCTCATCAACGCATACCTGACTTACCTGTAATGTGCATATACATCTGCCTGATGCATTGGGTCATACACATAGGAATGCAGTATAATGGCCATCACATGCCATGTGCCAGATTTGTGAGAAGTGGCACCACATCAACTGTAGTGTCACCTCACATGCACCACTCACTTAACCACAACACCATCATGTATGTACCGGAAACAATAAATGGCCCACCATGGGGCAGAGTCACTGTAAGACAGTGCAGGTCATGGATGCTATAGTGGAACCCTGTAGGAGTATTTAGGACATCACTGACCTTATGTGCACCGTGCTAAGGGACACATTTGCAAAGTAGCTGAGTCCCATCCCATAGCCAGCACTGTGCATGTGTTCACAGTATAAATGATGATTCATGTATTGGAAGATAGGAGAGACATTGGTAGTAATACAACTGGGAAATACGCCCTTGGACACCTGATGGCTGGCACAAACATCAGCTGCCACTCAAGATTATTAAGGGACATGTGTAAGAGGCCTAGTGCCATTGTGATGGCCTACACTGTTTTTACAAGTTGGCGAATGACCACTGTTTTGTGAATTGAAGCCACATTTGATAAAGGGCTGTCTCCCAGGCTGCACTTTGTGTGGAAGGGGCATGCAATGGGGCATGCAATGCGTGTTGCCGTAGGTGTGTCACCACAAGATACAGAGCATGATGATGCTGACTCAGATGTAGGTGTCTCGTAAAACCTGAGGCAGTGCCAACATCAAACACCACCCAGGGGAGCCGTTTGCAGGATTTAATTAGGAAATATAGGGCCTCATTATGACCCTGGCGGGCGGCGGAGGCCGCCCGCCAGGATCCCGCCCTCCAAATTACCGCGCCGCGGTCAAAAGACCGTGGCGGGTATTACGAGTTTTCCCCTGGGCTGGCGGGCGGTTCCAGTTAAACCGCCCGCCAGCCCAGGGGAAAACGACCTTCCCACGAGGATGCCGGCTCGTAATCGAGCCGGCGGAGTGGGAAGGTGCGACGGGTGCTACTGCACCCGTCGCGTATTTCACTGTCTGCAAGGCAGACAGTGAAATACATTTTGGGGCCCTCTTACGGGGGCCCCTGCCGTGCCCATGCCATTGGCATGGGCATGGCAGGGGCCCCCAGGGGCCCCGCGACCCCCCCTACCGCCATCCTGTTCATGGCGGCTTTCCCGCCATGAACTGGATGGCGGTAGGGGGGGTCAGAATCCTCATGGCTGCGGAGCGCGCTCCGCAGCCATGGAGGATTCCAATGAGCAGCGGAAAGTCAGCGGGAGACCGCTGACTTTCCGCTTCTGACCGCGGCTGAACCGCCACGGTCAGAATGCTCATTGGAGCACCGCCAGCCTGTCGGCGGTGCTCCCGTGGTCGGTGGCCCTGGCGGCCACCGGCCGCCAGGGTCAGAATGACCCTCATAGTGTTTTTTGACCTCATATGAATATGCCACCTATGCATGCTTTATACTGCTACACACACAGAAAGAGCCAATTGCACATAAAAACAGTATGACCCTCATTACGACCCTGGCGGTCAGCGGTAATTTGGGAAAAGGTACTGTCAAGAGGCTGGTGGTACCTTTTCCCAAATTATGACATTGGCAGTTTGGCTCAAGCCAAACCACCAATTAACCACTCCGACTGCCAGGGTGGTAACGGCTGCTGGGCTGGAGACTTCGTCCGCCAGCAAAACACCGCCAGGCCGTATCATTGCTCATGATACGGTCATCAGTGTTTTTCTGGCGTGGCGCTGCTGCTGACAGCAGAGCCTCCTTACCACCATCCGCCATCCACCGCCATGACCGCCGGTGGTATTCCGCCAGCCTTCTGGTAGAATTCCGTCAATGGTCATAATGCAAGTGAACGGCTGGTAGCCACGGCATGTTGGCGGTCATCGCCGAGGCGGTAGGCGGCATTTACAGCCAAAGTTGAAATGAGGGCATATATGTATAGGAAGGTGTCCCATCTTGCACAGATACATCGACCTCTACAGGGCAGCTAGCCAAGCACCCTGTTGCATGCCTGCATAATAGGCGCCGGAGCAGGGGACAACAAAGAGTTGCCTAGTAACATATCACACATGGTGCATCCCTGCATAGTGAAATGATGCGGCACAGCGCTGCCAATATTGGAGCTGTGTTGTGCACTGTCACTTACTCATTAAAATGGGTCTGCACTTCATCTGTAATAACACATGTCAAAATGGCTGGGATGTCCAGGCTATGCAAGGCTACCATGTTGTCACCACATCTGACCCCATTGTATTGGCAGGATGTGTCATGTCCCCTCTAGTGATAGCACACTGCTACAAAACTGCACTACACAACATATGGCACATACATACTGAGCATCAGTTAGGATTCCAAATTATATGTCCCAGGTTCTTGAGCCAATACCCAAGTCTGTCATGTCCAACAACACAGTGCTAGTAAAACTTAGCACAAGGCCAGGAACTCACACCATACCACAAACATGTATGAGTCACAACCAACTCCAAATAACAACTGCATTGCTACATAACAAACCTGTTGCAAGCTCTAACAACAACTTACATCTTTTATCTTTCACAGTGGATCAGGGTTATGGCATATAGCCATGTGCTACATAAGAGAGGGTCCAAATGAAACACTTCTTTTATAAAATGCCAATTCGTTCAGCAGGCGTGGGAACTTGAACCGGAGGACATGGACCCTAATCCCCCATTTTAGAAGAATACTTGCAGGTATATGGTAAGGTCCCACTTGTAGTAACAATAATTTGAAGGCATCCAATTGCCTAATGTTCAGTAAAGTTCATTGAAAGAATGAGAAGGGGCTTCGCGATGAGTTATCCAACTCAAGGTTGATTGGTAAGAGGTGAGTGACTCCAAATTATACTTCAAATAAAAAAATCATAGAGCAAGGTAGAAGCTCAGCCAACACGTGTTTCGCCCTATAAAGTGCATTCACCAGGGCTTTCTCAAGGCTGTGAAAAAGGAAATGGAATAAAATTGAGGATTATAATAATAAAGAACTATAAAAATTGGAAAAAGAACTATAAAAATTGGAAAAGAAAAACACCAAGGTGGTCATTACAATCCTGGCGGACGGTGTTAGACCGCCAACATGCCAGTGAAAAAAAAAATGGAATTACGACCGTGGCAGAAACCGCCAACAAAGACAGCCACTTTAACACTCCGACCACCACGGCGGTACAAACAAACAGCATGGCAGTCACCGCCAACAGACAGGCGGAGGACAATGTACCGCCCACAGTATCACAACCTACCAATCCACCACATTTTCCGGGGCGGATTCACCGCGAACAAAAACATGGCGGAAACAGGACTTCGAAGGGAAAACACTCACCTATACACACCCCACGAGGAACCAGGATGCAATGGAACCAGAACTGCACATTTTCCCTGCCCTTATCTTCTTGCTCCTCTACCAGGAGCACGAACGCCGACGTCGAAGACCATGGTGATTACTGCACCTACGACACAGGGGAGGGGGAAGGGAAAAAACAGGGACACACACACGCAACACACAACACCCCCACCCCCACCCTCACCCACTACAACACACACACTAATACAGCATGATACATTACAGTTACACCCCCCAAACCCTCCGGAAGAATGCCAAGACAAAAGGAAATTTGTGTAACCATTGTAATATATTAAAATCCAGTACGTCAAAATATATATACACCATTAACATATATATATACACCAAGAATAGTAGTCCAGGTATTGCTCCATTGAAGTACGTGGAACACTGGGCCCAAACGGCATGGGCGAGGCCCACACTCAATACCCAAACATGACAGAGAGAACACTGCAGGGGCATCATATAGCAATAAAACAGGCACCTCAGGGGGAAGGGAAAGGGGGGGCACCTCAGCAGGTTGAGTGCACAACTCCAAATCCACGAGGGGGGAGTGCAAAGCCACAGTCTCTCAAGTCTCTACAGTGGGTGGTTTGCCCACTGTTCAATCCTGGGGAGTGCAAAGCCACAGTCTCTCAAGTCTCTACAGTGGGTGGTTTGCCCACTGCTCAATCCTGGGGAGTGCAAAGCCACAGTCTCTCAAGTGGATACGAGTCTCCACTGGTTCTGGAGGGGGATTTGTGCCCAGAGTGCTTCATCCTGCCAAGGACTAAGGTAGTGGATGTAAATCTCCACTGATTCTGGAGGGCGCTTTGTGCCCAGAGTGCTTCATCCTGCTCGTGGCGGACACAGTAGCGTCAGTGCCCTTGGCGCTCATTGGCCATCGGTGCTTGTGGCGGTGGTGTCCTTGGCATCAGTGCTTGTGGTGGCGGTGTCCTGTTCAGCGGTGCTTGTGGTGGCGGTGTCCTGTTCAGCGGTGCTTGTGGCGGCGGTGTCCAGTTCAGCGGTGCTTGTGGCGGCGGTGTTGTGTTCAGCGGTGATTGTTGCAGCGGGGTCCTTGGCAGCGACTCAGCTGCTGGCGGTCCTGCCTGGCCCAGCGGGGCTGGTGCTGGCAGTCCTTTCTGGCCCAGCGGGGCTGGTGCTGGTGGTCCTGTCTGGCCCAGCAGGGCTGGTGGTCCTTTCTGGCCCAGCGGGACTGATGGCGGTCCTTTCTGGCCCAGCGGAGCTGATGGCGGTGGCCTCCTGGGCAGCTGGGCTGATAGCGGTGGCCTCTTGGGCAGCTGGGCTGATGGCAGTGGCCTTCTGGGCAGCGGGGATGATGGCGGTGGCCTCCTGGGCAACGGGATGATGGCGGTTGCCACCTGGGCAGCGGGGCTGATGGCGGTCTTCTCTGCTGTGCTGCTCTTCCCAGACTTGCTGAGTTTCTTGTGCCCCTTCCCCACCTTGGAAGGTGTCGCAGCTGATTCCACACTCCCACCTCTACCCCTGGGAGCGTCTTTGGTGGCTGGAGTCTTACCCTCTCCCGCCGGGCACTGGCCAACTTTTGATGCTTGACAGGTAGGGGACTGTCCGTGCTGTGGCTCCTTGCCACACTGGCTGCCTTGCTTCCTTGTGCACTCCAGAATCCGGTCACTACTGGTACCACTGGTCCCGGAGATGTTGTGGCTGTGGTGCGAGGTTGGGACCTGGAGAGTCAAATCCAAGGAGACTGACGGGGTGGGGGAGGTGAGGGAAAGAGGTCAAGGGTGGACAGGAAAAGTTTCTTGGGAACACTGGGACGGGTAGATGGAGGGTGTTTGGGAGTGGAGGAAGAGGTTGTGGTAGTAGGAGGTGTTTGTTTGGTGACTTTGGGTGAAGGTGCATGCGCTGGAGGCTGTTGTGAGGTGGATGGCTGTTGGGTGGGTGTGTGCCTGTGTTTGTGTATCTTGGGAGGTGGCGTCACAGACACACTGGGAGAGGACACAGGGGACGTGTGAATGGAAGTGGGGGTGGTGACTGCACGTGAGCGGGGTGTGGTGGTGTGTGTGCTGGTGATGGAAGTAGTGGCTATAGATGTAGTGCATGCAGGTGTGAGTGGAGACGAGAGTGGGAGGGAGGAGGGAGACGAAGAGGAGGGGGACACAGTGGAGGCAGTGGATGTTGGTGTGTCTGCATGTGTGATGCTTGCGTGAGTGCCTGTGGGATGTGTGGTGCTTATGTTTGCCAGACCTTCCCTTGTGTGTTGACGTGTGTGCATGCTGGTCTGATGGTGTGCTTAGGGTAGGCTGAGGTACAGGGGTGTGGGTCTGGGTGGAGTAAGTTGGAGGGGGAGGCTAGAGACAGGAACAACAGCTGCCATCAGTGCTGAGGCCAGAGTCTGAAAAGCTTGCTGAAGGGCTGCCTGACCAGAATGAATGCCCTCCAGGAATGCATTTGTTTGTTGCAACTGCCTCTCTACACCCTGGATGGCATTCAAAATGGCAGACTGCCCAACAGTGAGGGACCTGAGGAGGTCAATGGCCTCCCCACTGATGGCAGCAGGGGTGACTGGGGAAGGGCCTGAGGTGTCTGGGGCGAAGGTGATGCCCACCCTCCTGGGTGAGCGGGCATGGGGCAAAGGCTGAGAGGCTGCCTGGAGGGCGGTGCTGGTAGGGGGGGTGGCGGCTGTACCTGTAGATGCGGGGGACAAAGATGTGGCAGCCACCACAAGGGACCATCATCAGAGGATGAGTCTGTATCACTGGGCTCAGATCTTGTCCCCGCCGTGGAGCTCCCCTCGCCCTTCGTCCCACTGATGAATTCGGAGTCCGTAGCCTCGCCCTCCAGGGCATTGTGGGATGCAGCTCCCTCCTGCTCCGGTGCCACTGCTCCTCCGCCTGATGATGCTAATGCACACAAGAACAGGGAGACCACAAAAAGGGGGGGGACGACAGAAGAAAGACATGTTGAGTGCATGCATTACCGCTACCGTTGCCGGACACGACAGACACAGAAGCCCCCTGCACTACGCTGCGCACTTGGGGTCCACTGTTCAATCCCTGGGACATGGCCTACAAGCCTATGACCGACATCTGCCCACATAGATGTCACAGGAGCCTGACTAGGTGTAGTTGGCACTGTACACAGGTGGGGTGGGGTGGCACAGGGTCTGCCAGAAGAAGGGGACCTAAGTAGCACACTCGCCCTGGCCTAGGGAAACCCACAGCCCACCTCCCCCACCCAGACACCTCCACTGCACGCTGAATCACCTGCATGAGAGTGTACTCACCCCCTTGTGGCTGCTGTGATGCCCTCAAGCGCCCATCTAACTCCAGGTACGCCACCGCCAGGATCCTGAACTTCACCCCTCCCACGTTGGGAGGCCATCGCCAGCTGGGCCTCTGCCGTCTTCATGCTCCAGCGGCGAATGTCCTCCCATCTCTTAGGGCAGTGGATGCTCTGTCTGTGATAGACCCCCAGGGTCTGGACGTCCTTGGCGATGGCACGCCAAACATCCTTCTTCTGGTGGGCGCTGACCTACAGGAATTGTACAGGGGGAAAAGAAAATGTATTACCAACTGCACCGTCACAGGCATTGGCCCCCATCCCTACCCTTGCCATGTGGCACATGCACTCACTGTCATTTCATGCACGCCTCAATCTCCCCCCCCATCTTTCATCCACCCCACTCCACACAGGCATAGCCCATACAGCATGCTCCCAGTGTACTTACCTGTTTGTCTGGAGGACCGTAGAGTAGCGTGTACTGGGGGAGGACCCCATCCACGAGTTTCTCCAACTCCTCTGATGCGAAGGCAGGGGCCCTTTCCCCAGATGCACGAGCCATTGTCTCTTCCAGACTGAGCTCACAGCAGCACTTACTGTGTATGTCCTCTCCTGTCGAAGATCAGGTATCGAGTGATTGAACAGATAGAAAATGGCCATCACGTCCGCGGCGTTGCGTACAGTCACCGCGGGCATACATCGTCATTGGCTCCTGGGACCCATAGGGTCCAATGTTAACCAATGCAGAATTGCGCCGCGGTCTTCGACCGCCTACTGCAACGGTGTACAACGCCAGTGCAGTTACCTCACATCCCATTGTCCCACTTTACAGGTCCGGCAGCTGCCATTTCAGGGGCCCACATGGCTTAAGTTTTAATTGTGTCACACATACATAGGCCTTGCCTCAACACTCATACATGCAAATTTCAGATTATGAATCGTGTTCTGTGGAAGCTGTGGGTATGTACCTCTGAGTTGGTTGACTCTGTGCTCGCTGTTGTCCTTCACAGGCACCGTCCGCTGGGACATGTGAGGAGATGGCGGCATCCTCTGGTGTACAGACCGCTGGTGGACCTGTCGACAATGGAGGAAAGACATGTGATCATCACCTACAGGCTTGATCGTGCCACAATCCTGCAACTGTGTGCCCAGTTGGAGCCAGACCTGATGTCAGCTATCCGCCATCCCACAGGAATCACCCCTCTAATGCAGGTGCTGTCAGTACTCCACTTCCTTGCAAGTGGGTCATGTCAAACAACAGTGGCCATAGCATCAGGGATGTCCCAGCCCATGTTTTCCAACGTATTGTCCAGAGTGTTGTCTGCCCTGCTGAAGCACATGCAGAGCTACATCGTTTTCCCTCAGGTGGAGGATTTGCCTATAGTGAAAGGTGATTTCTATGCCCTGGCACATATCCCCAACATCATAGGTGCCATTGATGGGACACATGTGGCTTTAGTAACCCCCGCAGGAGTGAACAGGTGTCCAGAAACCGGAAGAGTTAACATTCGATGAATGTGCAGATGGTGTGTTTGGCCAACCAGTACGTTTCCCATGTTAATGCCAAATTCCCTGGCTCAGTGCATGACGCTTACATCTTGCGGAATAGCAGCATCCCTTATGTGATGGGGCAACTCAAGAGGCACTGTGTGTGGCTATTAGGTGAGCACCTGGAAGCAAGTCAGTGGGAATGGTTGTCTGGGTCTGGGGATATCTCTACAGGTTAGTGTGTGTCTAACAGTTGTCCCTCGCCATTTTCAGGTGACTCTGGTTACCCCAACCTGTCATGGCTACTGACCCCAGTGAGGAATCCCAGGACATGGGCAGAGGAACGCTACAATGAGGCCCATGGGCGAACTCAGAAGATTATAGAGCGGACCTTCGGCCTCCTGAAGGCCAGGTTCAGGTGCCTCCATATGACAGGTGTACCCCTATTCTACTTACCAAAGAAGGTGTGCCATATCATCGTGGCCTGCTGTATGCTTCACAAATTAGCTTTTTGCGACGACAGGTGCCTTTTCTGCAGGAGGATGGTCCAGATGGAGGTGTTGTGGCAGCTGTGGAGCCTGTGGACAGTGAAGATGAGGAAGCAGAAGAAGAAGACATTGACAACAGGAACTCAGTGATCCTGCAATACTTCCAGTGAGACACAGGTAAGAACACAAACCTGCCTACTACATGTACTTTAACACTACTACCTCTCTACTGTCTGTCGTTTTCAACCAGTGTATGGTCACTGAGTTATCACTTTCCCTTACAATTTCACAGATGTGGGTCCCACTGTGTGACATCTGCTTTGTTTCCTCATGGACTAGAGCTGTGTGACATAGGAATGTTGACATTACAATTGAAAGAGCATTTTGACACTGTATTTGCTAATACACTATTTTGAAATCACAGACAGACTCCAGATTGTTTTGTGCTTTAAGGGTGTTTATTTAAGTGCTCAATATTGGAGGGTGCTGTAAAATGGTGAGGGTTGATGGTGGAGGAATATCCATGGCAGAGTCCAGTCTATTAGTCTCACATGTGCATTGCCCAAATGGGCATAGGAAGTGGAGCTGGGGAAGTTTGAGGATGGACAGGGTGACAAGGTGGGACAGAAGGATGACAATCAGGGTGGTCTCATTTCTTAGTGGGGGTCTTGGCCTTGTTCTCTGTCTTTGTCCAGGATCTCAGGGACAGTTTGCAGGGTGGTTCTCCCTCTGCAGTGGGTGGGGTGCTGGTGGGGTGCTGGTGTGGTGGTCCTGTGGCGGTGCCTCCTGTCCACTAGCACCGGCAGAGGTGGTGGGCAGTTCATCACCCAGGCTAGTGTCAGGGGCCCCTTGTTGTGCCACAGTGTCCCTCCTGGTGTTGAGGACTTCCTTCAGCACCCCTACGATGGTGCCCAGGGTAGAATTGATGGATCTGAGTTCCTCCTTGAAGCCCAAATACTGTTCCTCCTGCAGCCGCTGGGTCTCCTGAAACTTGGCCAGTACCATTGCCATCGTATCCTGGGAATGGTGGTAGGCTCCCATGATGTTGGAGAGGGCCTCGTGGAGAGTGAGTTCCCTGGGCCTGTCCCGCCCCCGGTCGCACAGCAGGGTTGGGGTTAGCCTGGGTTCCCTGTAGTGGTGGACACACTGCTGATTGACGTGTCCTGGGGACAGAGGTATGGGCCCGCTGGGTGGGTGCTGTGCTGGTGTTTCCAGAGGGGCGAAGCTCTGTGGTGGCCTGTGACTGTGTGATGGGAACCGACTGTCTCGAGGTCCCAGATGGGCTGGGCTGGTCATCTAGATCCAGTTGGACAGAGCTGCTGTCATCACTGTGGGCCTCTTCTGTTGGTGGTGTGGACATGTGTGGACCCTCCTGTCCGGTGACGTTGGGTAGGGGTCCTGCAGGGGTATAAAAGGATGTTTATTGCATCTGTGTGTGCCATGGTGTGCAATGGGTGGGTGACCGTGTACCCCAGTGCTTGCATTCCTGTGTGGGACCTTGTGTGATGGTGGTTTAGGGGGGTGTATGGGTATGTTCAGTGGCCATGCTTTGGTGATGGGTGTCCATGCTTTGTTGTTGCATGCAGGGCTTGTTGTTGGGATCTGTGGTTTGTCATACTGGGACACTTGTGAAGAGTTGGAGTGATGGGGTGAGGGTGAGGGTGGGAGTATGTGATGGCATGCAGGTAGGGTGGGGGATATAGTAGTAACGCATTGCCTTACCAGAGTCCATTCCTCCATATGCTCCTGCGAGGCCCTCAGGATGCAGTATCGCCAAGACTTGCTCCTCCCATGTTGTTAGTTGTGGGGGAGAAGGTGGGGGTCCGCCGCCAGTCCGCTGAACCGTAAGGTGGTGTCTTGACACCATGGAACGCACCTTCCCCCGTAGGTCGTTCTCCCTCTTCCTGATGTCATTCCTATTTCTTGGGTGCTGTCCCACTGCGTTAACCCTGTCCACTATTCTTCACCATAGCTCCATCTTCCTAGCTATGGAGGTATGCTGCACCTGTGATCCGAATAGCTGTGGCTCTACCCGGACGATTTCCTCCACCATGACCCTGAGCTCCTCCTCAGAGAACCTGGGGTGTCTTTGCCGTGCCATGGGTTGGTGTGGGTGATATGTGGGGTGGTGTGTGTAGTGATAAGTGGGGTGATATTTAGTGCTGTGTTGTGTGAGGTGCGTGGAAGTTATGTGGTTAATGGTATTGTGTGCCTGTGGATGTTTGGTATTAGTTTGTAGTGTCTCTCTCTGGCCTTCTTTCGGTATTTTGGTCGTAGGGGTTTGTGGGTGATGTGGGTGTAAGTTTTTTATTGTAATGGGTGTGTGGGAGTGGTGTGTGTATGTGTATCAGGTGTGTGTATTTCGAATTGTCCAATGTGGCAATGTTTTGTCAATGTGTGTGTATTATGAGCACGGCGGTGTGTACTGCCAATGGAATACCGCGGTTGAAAGACCACTGCGTGGATTCGTGGGTCGTGATAGTGTGGGCGTATTTCTGTTGGCGTGACGGTGGAGGTTTTGTTTTCGCCACTTTATCATTGACCTTTGGTGTGGCGGACTTGTGTGGGTGTCTCAATTTTGGCGGATTCCGAGCAGTGGGTCGTAATAGCTGTTGCAGAATTCTGTGGCGGCGGCGGTGTGTTGGTGGTTTTCTGCACGGCGGTAAGCGGCTTTTACCCCCAATGTTGTAATGAGGGCCCAAGTGTTTTTCTTTTCCAATTTTTATAGTTCTTTATTATTACAATCCTCAATTTTATTCCATTTCCATTTTCACAGCCTTGAGAAAGCCCTGGTGAATGCACTTTATAGGGTCATACACGTGTTGGCTGAGCTTCTACCTCGCTCTATCATTTATTTATTTGAAGTATAATTTGGAGTCACTCACCTCTTACCAATAAACCTTGAATTGGATTACTCATCTCGAAGCCCCTTCTCATTCTTTCAATGAACTTTACTGAACATTAGGCAATTGGATGCCTTCAAATTATTGTCACTACAAGAGGGACCTTACCATATACCTGCAAGTTATGGCATATAGCCATGGCTGATTACCCCATTTGCAAACCCAAACACAGCAGCAGAGCGTGCATTCAATGTGGGACACCGTCAGACAAGCAATGTCGTGGAAAGGACATTTGGCATACTGAAATCCAGATTCAGGTGCCTGTCCCTGACAGGAAACAGCCTCCTTTGTACCCCATACATTGTGTGTAAAATCGTCCTAACGTGCCATCCCGTACAACATATCTGTGATAATGAACATTCAAATGTATGACCAGTTTGCTGACCTGCCTGAGGAGGAGGAGGATGGTGCTGATGATATGGAGGGGGAACAGTACAACACAACTGCTGGGGTAAGCCGAAGACAGCAAATTGTGGTGAACTTTTTCACATAAGAAGCACTGAAATCACCATGTTAAATATGTAAATAAACACTTCACATATACAACCAATCCTGCTTTGGTCTATTTAGTCTCCATTACATATACCATAGGAATGTGAGTATTACCTCAGGGAGTATGTAACAGTTACTAATCTGACAAGTGATGTTGAGACACCCTGACTCGAAATACACAGGCCTCTACACAAGGACCTTCTCTCCTTTTGCAGAGTGCAGTCAAGCTCCTTTCCTCTCTCTGCAAGTAGGTTGGTTTCTTGGCACTATAAGCAGACCCTCAGCTCATTCAGGAGAAATTATTGACTTCAGGTGATGTCCTCTTACCTCTGGGATATGTGTTATCTTGAAGACAGCAGCCCTGGTTACACAGCTGCCCTTTGAGTACTCTGCATGTGCTTCTTTTCCTTGATCAAGAACATGGGTCTGGAACAAAGTGGAGTGGTTTCGATCCTACTTTTGTACATATCACTTTAAGGGCCACACATAACATTATAGATATGTTGAAAGTGAATAACTGATGTTTCTTCACATCTGGGTTAAGAGAGATGACTTAGACAACTCAAGCATCTCCCTTTGTTGTCTATTTGATGTTACTCAGAACCCGCTTAGTGAACATATCTTTGTTCTGATGCAACCATACAGTTATTGTTACACTGTCCAATAGGATTTGTGGACTTGAAGTAATTCAACACACTACACCTGTGGACATTTTGTTATTCAGCTTAAGGGTATTACCCTCTTAGACTTCACATGACCCACAATTTTAAGGAAAGTGGTATACATTTGACACTGTGAAGACACCTTCTGTTAGGTCCTGCGGACAATGCTTTGTTGTTTAAGAAAGTACACTACACATATTTCTGAGATTAGCATAATGGCTTACATTCTTACAGCCATGCCTACACCATTATCAGATAAACCACCTCTGGCTGAACCACCTCTACATTCTACATTCTTAAATAATCTGTAATTACCAGTTCTGGCCTTTTTAGCTGTTCTTTTAAATAGACTTCGGCTTAAAGCCACATCTTACTTTTAAGTAGACTTCTGCAACCCACATCAGGAATGCTTTGCCTTTGCCATACGTAAACTGGAGTTTACACTCAGTAACGCTATGCCATATATGTCCATGGTGTTGTCACTAATGTCATCAGTGATATTTTAAATTTCATGAGGGAAGTAATACGTGAGGTTATAAGCAGTGCACGGTTATTGCTATCTCAGTAAAACAAGAATGGTGAATGTCAGTGTATTTTGTTTTTTTTTACAGTGGATTTCCAGGATATATTTAATGTAATCTATGATCTCATGATCATATCTACCAAATGCACTATTTTAAAAATATAAAGCTGTAAAATGACTGAGAAGATGTGTAGGCGGAATGAACAGATGTGTAAAGGCATGTTGTACTTATGTAGATGTTGATCTCCTAAACTATTTATGGCCCCGTTAAAATGAATTATACCTCGAATAGCTTAAGCTGCACATCCCCTTTCACATTTTTAATGCTCTGGTTTCATGCCCGTATTAACATTTCAGTGCTCAGTTACTTGAGCCTGTTCTTCAGGAAAGGCATTAAATTCAACAGCACCTACCCCAACAAAATGGTATTTAGCAGTGTCTTGAAGGCAAAATATTAGCGCTTAAGTTGTTCATCAGAACTCTGTGGTGAAGATGCAGTTGATTACTAGTGATGTAACTGATAGACTGCTGTTGGTGTTGAAAGCACGTTTCAATCTGCATGCCGTGTATGAGTGTTTTACAGACAGATGAAAAGATATTTCAAAACTCACAGAAAATGAGTCTTCATTGCAATTTCTAGGGGACTAACCCAAATTTCTGATGCCTGTCATATGTTCATTTCTAAATACAAATGCTTCAAGTTTTACAGCTTTCATAAATATCCATAAAGATGGCTTCATGTGTTACACCGTTTTGTCTTGAATACAGAACAATGGCTTTCGAGTTGCTCATTAGAACACTGAGAAATATGAGTAAGATAGCATGAACTTATAGAAAATCTTCTCCCATTTTAGCTTTGGGAGTACCTTCCTTCACTTCTGTGAGAAAATCTAGGCTAGGAGAAAATCATGAGAGAATAACTTTAAAACATATTTCATTAAGTCCTGGGAGGCGATGAGCGTTTTGCAAAGGGGTTAAATCACCTTAGAAAGCTTGACAATTCCCATAATTACTATGGTACGCCCACATGATTTTCATTGCGACTAAAAATGAAAATCTGTTATCACCCTTTATATGTGCTCCTTTTTTGTGGTCCTCAAGACAGACTTCCCCAAAATGTATTTCAATGTGTGCCATTTCCCATAGTACTGTTATGGTTGCCACAACAAGTTTGGTATGGCTACCCAGTCAAGGCAGGATCCCTCTGGGACACACCCCACATGTGCCACTCTGAGTCAGGCAGTGCTCATACTGCTTCTTTAGATTTTTTAAATTCATTTTCAGAACAAAGAGACCATGTCCCAGAGTCCTGTAATGATTGTCACAACATATTGCTCAGGTTGTGACCAGCAATCAGGATGGGCTACGCCCCTTTAAAGTGACCCATCAGAGCATATCTGGATACCAGCAGTTCACATATTCACTTTTATTTAACTGCTTCATGAGCACTTGATCACTTATTTAAATGCACATCTCTCAGTGCTGAATGGGTTCATGAATACCAAATCACAAAAAAACATGCTTTAGTCCAAAAAATGTAACTTTATGTCAATTTGGTGTCATTCCCGTCTATTGTTTTTTATTTGAGCTGTGACAGAAATTTCTAAGTTTCCCATGGGAAATAAAATGTGCGTACAACATTTTAGAACCTCCCTCTTTTTCCTGCCGCTGATTGATGGAGCACCTTTACATTTTTTCCAGTCACTTCCAGAGTTGAAAGTCAGATTATGATTTGATATTTTTAAGGTAGGTGCAGTGGGAACTAAAGCATGGCTGTTGTAATGTGTAGTGGAAGTAGTATAATCCAGTAGCCCTTAGTGAGCCGTAGAGTAGGAGCTTACATGTTAAACTGACAAGGATGCATTATACATTATGAAAAATATGCTTTCAATCCTGCTGCACTTATTTTACGTGAAGAGCTTACTCAAAGTAGCATCATTCACCGATGGTTATTGTTGGCCCAGCCCACTCAGTAGGTTTACCTGCAAACTTTTTGTCTTCACTCCCTTCCTTTGTTGTACTCTCTCTTTTTGGCTTTTAGGTCTCTGCACTTTACCTTTTCTGACCAGTTTTAAAGGGTTTGTGCTCTTCCCAAAAACATTGTAAAATTTACCTACCCCTGATTGGTATATTTCATTTACTTGTTCGCCCCTAGTACATGGTATTACAGTTACCTAGATCCTGTAAATTAAAGTCTGCTAATGGTCAGCAGCTCTCATTGTGCTAACTACTAAAGTAGCTCTTTAAAAAAAAATTAGGCCTGCCACTGCAGCCCGTAGTGCAGTTTTAAACGTACGCTTTGACCTGGCAAAACAAACTGCTTGCTAGGCCTAAACCTTCCCTTTTAATACACATATCACACCTAAGTGAAATGCTGAGCAGCCCAAAAGGTGGGTCACATTTTATTTCAAAAGAAGGACATATTTTTTTTAAGTTTTCTTCTGGTAGTGAAAAATTCCTAAATTACTTTTTCACTACCGAAAGGCTGATCTCTTCCAACAAATAACAATGGGTTATCTTATTACATTTAATAAGTGTTAACTTTTGATTGGGGCAGGTACAGATGTCATATTTGGACTCAAATGTGTTGCAATTTTAAATCATCTTTAATGGTCGGATTTTAGATTCTAATTTTGGAAATGCAGGTCTTAGAAAGTTAGCAATTCCCTCCCACAAAGCTTCTAAGGCCTTCTAGGAGTTTCAACTACCTTACTCTATTAATGGCTCTGCCTTTAAGAATGTGTATTGGCCTCAGACAGTGACAAATAGGAGACTAATAGTAGGCAGATTGTGCCATTCTGCCGAAATGTTTGGGGCAGAGCTGTTCCTTGTCCCACTTATACTTGAAAGTGATTGCATCCTGCACACACCAAGGAACCTAACACCATCCTCTTGAGCCCCTAGACTTTTTTGACCTTTTATAGTGGAATGGAAAAACTTTCCGAAACCTGATATGGGGATACCCTAGAATATTTCCCCACTTCAAAGGATGGCACCAGGTATAAATAAATATTGGACCTTCCTAGCCACTCTTCATTACACTCCTAGACCTGCTGACATTATAGAAGGACTGCCTTGTTTCCCAGAGGATTTCTTGCTGCTTGAGGCCTGCCTTGTTACTCAGAGGACTGTCCTACTGCTTGAACCTTGCCTTGTTCCCAAAAGGACTGTCCTGCTGTGCTCTGTATGAAGGAGGACTGTACTAGCTCCCTTCATCCCAGGCTACCTGAGTGATTCCAAGGGTCAGTCGACTGACCTCCGGTCCTGAGCTACAGGGACACAATATGCTCCAGAGGCCTCCCAGCAACTGCTCAACTGACCTGCACCTGTACCTGCAACTGGACCTGCCTGAACCCAGGTAGGCTCTCTTAGAGTGAGCCTCTAACCTCCCCCCCATACCACCCACCAAGAGGTGCTTCCCCTGGTCCTGGACCCTCGACTGGCATCAGAAAGCACTTCTCTACAAGAAAAGGTGAAACTTAAAAATTCTAGACTATTTGTGCTGGACTTTTAAAGGGTAACTTTTTCAGTACGGCCATCAGGGTCCCTGTATCCAGCCTGTGCTCCATCGCAGTCAGCCTCAACTTGTGACTTACACTTGGTCTGGTACAGTCAGATGATCGCGAGTGGCAATTTGTGCTATAAGGTGCTATACCTACGTAAAACGTTAGAATTTCATCTCTGATTCTAAAGATTGGATTTTTGTTTCTTTGCTCTCATATTTATAAAAAGTTACTCTATTTCTCTAAAATTGTCTAGATTTTCTTGTCTTTTCATTTTATTACTGTTCCTGCGCTGCATAAATACTTTACACATTGCCTCTAGGTTAAGCCTGACTGCTTTTGTGCCAAGCTACCAAAGGGTTCAGCAAAGGTGAAGTTAATGGTGTTTATGGTCCACCATTACAAGGACTGTTATTGTTGCTTGAGTAGGTTGTTTCACCCCCTCAATCATTAACCCAATTTCTAAAAGTCATCATTGAGCAAAATAGAATTTAAAAATTCTGTTACTTCATCATAATCTGGATTCCAACTCAAGAATTCATCTTGAAGTCTTGCGCAAGTCCTTTATCGGAGCAAAACATATGTCAACAGTGACTTTTTCTCTCTGCTAACTAACTGTTTACTGAATTGATTGAAGTGGCTGCTTTTCAACATAACTAAGGGGGTCATTACAACATTGGCGGTAAAAGCCGCTTACCACCGTGCAGAAGACCGCCAATACACCGCCGCGGAATTCCGCCACAGCTATTATGATACACATCTCGGAATCCGCCGAAATTCAGACACCCACACAACTCCACCACATCAAAGGTCAGTGTTAAACTGGCGAAAACAAAACCTCCACCTCCACGCCAACAGAAACACGCCCATGCTATTACGACCCACGAATCCACGCAGAGGTCTTTCAACTGCGGTATTCCATTGGCGGTACACACCGCCGCGCTCAAAATACACACACAGCTCCAAAACACTGCCACATTGGACAATTCCAATTACACACACCTGATACACATACAAACACCACTCCCACACACCCATTACAATATAAAACACACACCCACATCACCCACAAACCCCTACGATCAAAAATTCAGAAAGAAGGCCAGAGAGACATCACTGATTAGACAATCCCACCACACAGAGGCACACAACACCATCACCCACACAACATCCACGCACAATTCACCACACACCACTACACATCACTACACTCATCACCACATACACCACCCCACACATCACACACACCACCCCATGGCACGCCAAAGACACCCCCGCTTTTCCGAGGAGGAGCTCAGGGTCATGGTGGAGGAAATCGTACGGGTAGAGCCACAGCTATTTGGCTCACAGGTGCAGCACACATCCATAGCCAGGAAGATGGACAGGGTCAACGCTGTGGGACAGCACCCAAGAAATCGGGAGGACATCAGGAAGAGGTGGAACGACCTACGGGGGAAGGTGCGTTCAGCGGTCTCCAGGCACAACATTGCGGTACAGCGGACTGGCGGCGGACCCCCACCTCCTCCCCCACAACTAACAACATGGGAGGAGCAAGTCTTGACCATCATGCATCCTGAGGGCCTCGGAGGAGTCGGTGGAGGAATGGATACTGGTAAGTCAAAACTTAAATATCATATCCCCCACCCTACCTGCATGCTATCACACACCCCCACCCTCACCCCCTCCCCGATCACTCCTCACTAATGTACTTATAACACAAACCACACTTCCCAACACCAAGCCCTGCATGACACAACTAAGCATGGTCACCCAGCACTAAAGCATGGCCACTGCACATACCCATAACACCCCCCCCAACCATCATCACACAAACCCACACACAGGAATGCTAGCACTGGGGTACACGCTCACCCACCCATTGCACACCATGACGCACACACATGCAATAATCATGCTCTTATGCCCCCGCAGGATCACGAAGGACCATCACCATACCGGAGGGTCCAGACATCTCCACTCCACCCACAGAAGAGGCCCACAGTGACGATAGAAGCTCTGCCCTACTGGAGCCTGATGACCAGCCCGGACCATCGTGGGCCTCGGGACAGTCGGTTCCCTTGCACAGGCACAGCCCAACACTGACCTTCCACCCTCTGGTAGCACCAGTACAGCACCCACCCAGCGGGCCCAAACCTCCGTACCCAGGACAGGTCAATCAGCTGTGTGTCCACCACTACAGGGAACCCAGGATAACCCACCACCCCAACAACAACAGGGACCTGGGGGCAGTGGTAGTGGGCACACGGTCCAGGGGACGGAGGCACAGGAACACAGGGGAACTGGGAGGGCTGCTGTGCGACAGGGGTCAGACAGGCCAAGGGAACCCACTCTCCATGAGGCCCTCTCCTCCATCATGGGAGCATACCACCACTCCCAGGAGACGATGGCGACGGTCCTGGTCAAGTTTCAGGAGACCCAGCGCCTGCAGGAGGAACAGTATTTGGGCTTCAGGGAGGAGATCAGGACCATCAGCTCCGCCTTGGGCACCATTGTAGGGGTGCTGAAGGACATACAAAAGACCATGAGGGACACCGTGGCACTCCAAGAGGCCCCTGACACTAGCCAGGACGATGAACTGCCCACCACCTCCGCCGGCGCTAGTGGACAGGACGCCCCGCCACAGGACCACCACATCAGCATCCCACCCCCTGTAGACAGACAACCACCACGCAAGCAGTCCCTGAGATCCAGGAACAGGACAGAGCAAGATGGCAAGACCCCCGCCAGAAAATTAGACCACCCTGATTGTCCCCCCACCTTCCCACTTTGTTACCCTGTCCATACTTAAACTGCCCCTGCTCCACTTCCTATGCCCATATGGGCAGTGCACCTGTGAGACTAATAGACTGGACTCTGCCATGGACATTCCTCCACCATCACCATTTTACAACCCCCCTCCATTTTTGAGCACTGAAATAAACACCCTTGAACCACAAAACAATCTGGAGTCAGTCTATGATTTGGTAAAATGTATTATCAATGACAGTGTCAAAATGTGTTTTTTGTTGTAAAGGCAACATACCAATGTCACACATCACAAGTCCTTAAAGGATGCATGCAGATGACACACGATGATAACCACACCTGTGAAACCGTAATGGAAAGGAACAACTCAGTTACCAAATAATCCCATTAAATTACACACAGGATAGAGTAAGACGTGTTACAGTGAATGTAATGGTAAAAATGAAAATGTTCTCACCTGTGAGTCACTGGAAATATTGCTGTATAACTGACTCCCTGTTGTTGTTGTTTTCTTCCTCAGCTTCCTCCTCAACACTGTCCACAGGCTCTACAGGCTCCACAGCTGGCACAACACTGTCATCTGGACCATCCTCCTGCAGAAAAGGCACCTGGCGTCGCAAAGCAAGATTGTGAAGCATCGAGCAGGCGATGATGATCTGGCACACCTTCTTCGGTGAGTAGAATAGGGAACCACCTGTCATATGGAGGCACCTGAACCTGGCCTTAAGGAGGCCTAAGGTGCATTCGATCACCCTCTTAGTCCGCCCATGGGCCTCATTGTAGCGTTCCTCTGCCCTGGTCCTGGGATTCCTCACTAGTGTCAATAGCCAGGACAGGTTGGGGTAACCAGAGTCCCCTAATAGCCACACACGGTGCCTCTGGAGTTGACCCATCATATCAGGGATGCTGCTATTCTGCAGGATGTAGGCGTCATGCACTGAGCCAGGGAACATAGCATTAACGTGGGAGATGCACTGGTCTGCCAAACAGACCATCTGTACATTCATGGAATGATAACTTTTCCGGTTCCTGTACACCTGTTCACTCCTGTGGGGGGGAAACAGAGCTACATGGGTGCCATCAATAGCACCTATGATGTTGGGGATATGTCCAAGGGCATAGAAGTCACCTTTCACTGTAGCCAAATCTTCCACCTGAGGGAAAATGATGTATCTCCTTACGTGTTTCAGCAGGGCAGACAACACTCTGGACAGCACGTTTGAAAACATAGGCTGGGACATCCCAGATGCCATGGCCACTGTTGTCTGAAAAGACCCACTTGCAAGGAGATCGAGCACTGACAGCACCTGCACGTCAGGGGGGATTCCAGTGGGATGGCGGATTGGTGACATCAGGTCTGCTCCAACTGGGTACATAGTTCCAGGATTGTGGCACGGTCAAACCTGTAGGTGACAATTGAATGTCGCTCCTCCATTGTCAACAGGTCCACCAGCGGTCGGTACACCGGAGGATTCCGCCATCTTCTCAAATGTCCCAGCTGACGGCGCCTAGGTAGGACAACAGCGACGATCAAGTCAATTTTTTTCCAGGTATGTACCCACAGTTACACAGAACACGACACCAAACACAAAACCCTTCCTGTATGTGTGTTGAGTGTAGGCCTAGCTATGTGTGACTCAGAAGTAAATGAAGCCATGTGGGCCCCTGAAATGGCGGCTGCTTGACCTCTAAACTGGGAAAATGGGATTGTGGGGTAACTGCATTGCCGTTGCACACCGTCGTGGTAGGCAGTCGTAGACCGCGGCGCAATGCTGCATTGGTTAACATTGGACCCTATGGGTCCCAGGAGCCAATGAGGAAGTGCGCCGGCGGTGATGATACGCACCGCAGCGGACGTCACCGCCGCGGACGTCACCGCCATTTTCTAGCTGTTCCATTACTAGATACCTGATCTTCGACAGGAGAGGACCTACACTGCAAGTTTTGCTGTGACCTCGGTCTGGAAGCGACGATGGCTGCTGCGTCTGGGGAAAGGGCCCCTTCCTTCACCGCTCAGGAGTTGGAGAAACTGGTAGACGGGGTCCTCCCCCAGTACACGCTACTCTACGGTCCTCCAGACCAACAGGTTAGTACACAGGTAGCACGTTGTATGGGCTAGGCCTGGGTGGAGAGGGCTGGTTGTAAGAGGGAAGGGGGCAGAGTTCAGGGAACATGAATGCATGTGAATGAATGTGCCACATGGCTAGAGTAGGGAGGGGGGGCACTCACATCGACGGTGCAGTTGTTAATGACTTCGCTTCTTGTGCATGTCATGTAGGTCAGCGCCCACCAGAAGTTGGACATTTGGCGTGCCATCGCCAAGGACATCCGGACCCTGCGGGTCCACCAGAGACGGGGCACCCACTGCCGGAAAAGATGGGAGGACATTCACCGCTGGAGCAAGAAGACGGCGGAGGCTAAGCTGGGGATAGCCTCCCAACGTGGGAGGGGTGCCCGTCGCCCCATGACTCCCCTGATGTTCAGGATCCTGGCGGAGGCCTACCCTGAGTTGGATGGGCGCTTGAGGGCATCACAGCAGACAAAAGGGGGTGAGTACTCTCTCATTCTATGGACTTTGCGCGCAGTGGAGGGGTCTGGGTGGGGGAGGAGGCCTGTGGGTGTACCTAGACCAGGCAGAAATACGTAGACTAGGCCCCTCCGTGATGCAGGCCATGTGGCACTCTACCCCACCGCAGTAGAGTGCCAAGTACAGGTATAGATGCCCCTGTGGCATCCATGTGTGCAGATGTCCACCATGGCCATGTAGGCCAGATCACATAAATTGCATCTGCAGAGGCCAGGAGCACGGCGTAGTGCAGGGGGCTGCTGTGTCTGTATTGTCTGCCAACGGTAGCGGTATGCCATGCACTCAACCTGTCTTTCTTCTGTTTCCCCCCCTTTTTGTGCTCTCCCTGTTCTTTTGTGCATCAGCATCATCAGGGGGAGGTACAGTGGCACCGGAGCACGAGGGAGCTGCATCCCACATGGCCATGGAGGGCCACACCACGGACTCAGAATGCACCAGTGGGACGGAGGGCGAGGGGAGCTTCACGTCGGCCACCGGATCACCAACCAGCGACACTGACTCGTCCGCCGATGGGAGCTCCCTTGTGGTGGCGGCACCATCTGTGCGCCCCACTTCTACAGGTACAGCCGCCACCTCCCCTACCAGTACCACCCTCCCAGCAGCCCCTCAGCGTTCGCCCCGTGCCCCCTCACCCAGGAGGGTGGGCATCACCTTCGCCCCAGGCACCTCAGGCCCTGCCCCAGTCACCCCTGCTGCCCTCAGTGAGGAGGCCATTGACCTCCTCAGGTCATTCACTGTTGGGCAGTCTACCATTGTGAATGCCATCCAGGGAGTAGAAAGGGAGTTGCAACACGGTAATGCATTCCTGGAGGGCATTCATTCTGGTCAGGCTGTCCTTCAGCGAACCCTGCAATCTCTGGCCTCAGCACTGATGGCAGCCATTGTCCCTGTGTCTAGCCTCCCCCCTCCAACCTCCTCCACCCAGACCCAATCCCCTGTACCCCAGCCCATCCCAAGCACACCTACAGACCAGCATGCACACACGTCAACACACAAGGGAAGCTCAGGCAAACATAGGCACCACACAACCTGCAGGCACACACACAAGCATCACCCACCTGCAGACACAGCAACATCCACTGCCTCCACTGTGTCCCCCTCCTCGTCGTCTCCCTCCTCCCTCCCAGTGTCGTCTACACTCTCACCTGCATGCACTACATCTACAGGCACCAGGAGTCGCACCAGAACACCCAGCACCACACCTTGCTCACCTGCAATCACCACCTCCACTCCCATTTACACGTCCCCTGTGTCCTCTCCCAGTGTGTCTGTGACGCCCCCTCCCAAAGTACACAAACGCGGGCACCCACACACCCAACATCCATCCACCTCACGACAGCCTCAAGTACCTGCACCTGCACCCAAAACACCTAAAGTTACACCTCCTACAACCACCTCCTCTTCCTCCACTCCCAGACCCCCTCCAACTACCCATCCCAGTGTTCGTCAGAAACTGTCCCTCTGTAAAGTTGACCTTTTTGCCACCACTCCCCCCTCCAATTCATCAGTCCCGTCGTAGCGCCTCAGCCAAAAAGTCTCCAATACCAGTGGTGCCTGTTCAAGGTGTGTGGAGTGCACCGGCCACCAGGGCAGGCAGTGTGATCCGGAGCCAAGGCACTGGCAGCCCACCCCCTGTAAAGGCTCTGAAATTGGAAAGTGGCCGACGGGAACCTGTGAAGACTCCTGGAGGCAAAACAACTCACAGGGGTTCCAGGGGGATTGCAGAGTCAGCTGTGACTCCTCCAAAGGTGGGGAAGGGCCAGAAGAAGTCTGCACAGCTTGGTGTGAGCAGCACAGCGGAGAAGGGCGACATCCTTCCCGGCGGTCGGGATGCCACCGCCAGCAACGTCGTCACTGGTCCGAAGACCACCGCCAGAGTCATTGCCCAGGAGGGCCCAAGTATCGTCACTGGTCAGGAGACCACCGCCAGAGTCAGTGCCCAGGAGGGCCCAAGTATCGTCACTGGTCAGGAGACCACCGCCAGAGTCAGTGCCCAGGAGGGCCCAAGTATCATCAATGGTCAGGAGACCACCGCCACCGCCGGAGTCAGTGCCCATTAGGGCCCAAGTATCGTCATTGGTCAGGAGACCACCACCAGAGTCAGTGCCCAGGAGGGCCCAAGTATCGTCACTGGTCAGGAGACCACCGCCAGAGTCAGTGCCCAGGAGGGCCCAAGTATCGTCACTGGTCAGGAGACCACCGCCACCGCCGGAGTCAGTGCCCAGGAGGGCCCAAGTATCGTCACTGGTCAGGAGACCACCGCCAGAGTCAGTGCCCAGGAGGGCCCAAGTATCGTCACTGGTCAGGAGACCACCGCCACCGCCGGAGTCAGTGCCCAGGAGGGCCCAAGTATCATCACTGGCCAGAAGAACACCACCGGAGTCAGTGACCATGAGGGCCCCGGCTGCCACAGCCCCGCTGGGCAATGAGGGAACGTCATGCCACACACCAATGCCCAGTCCAGAGAACATCATGCCACACACCAATGCCCAGTCCAGAACCGCCATGGCAAAGCACTGCTGAACAGTCCAGAACCGCCATGGCAAAGCACCGCTGAACAGTCCAGAGACCGCCATGGCAAACCACTGCTGAACAGTCCAGAGACCGCCATGGCAAAGCACAGCTGAACAGTCCAGAGACCGCCATGGCAAAGCACCGCTGAACAGTCCAGAGACCGCCCTGGCAAAGCAGCGCTGAACAGTCCAGAGACCGCTATGGCAAAGCAGCGCTGAACAGTCCAGAGACCGCCATGGCAAAGCACCGCTGAACAGTTCAGAGACCGCCATGGCAAAGCACCGCTGAACAGTCCAGAGACCGCCATGGCAAAGCACCGCTGAACAGTCCAGAGACCGCCATGGCAAAGCACCGCTGAACAGGGCATGCACAGGGGAAGAATGAAAAGGCCGCCACATCAAACATCGTTATCCGATGTGCAGGTGGGACAGTGACGGGACAGGAACTTCCACAGGGAGACTAATCCAGTCTGGGCACCAGTCCCCCTCCAGAACCAGTGGAGGCTGTTATCTACTTGCGAAACTGTGGCTTTGCACTCCCCAGGATACATCAATGGGCATGGAGCCCCGTCGTGGATCTGGCTTTGCACTCATCCGGCTGAGGTGCCCCCCTTCCCTTCCCCCTGAGGTGCCTGTAGTATTTTGATCTGATGCCCCGGCAGTGTTCTCTCCGTTTGTGGACAGGTATCTTTTGTGGGCCTCGCCCATGCATTTTTGGACTAGTGGTGCACAGACACTGATATGTGCATATCTGCACTACTTCTCGTAATGTACTTACTTTTGTATGATTTTATAATATATCTGTATATTTTTGAGACATGTATATTGATACATTACAATGTTTTAACTGATTTCGTTTTGTCTTTGCATTCTTCCCGGTTGTGGGTTGTTACTGTGATTTTAGTGAATGCATTGGTGTGTGTGTTGTAATATGCGAGGGTGGGGGTGGGGGTGTTTCGTGTGTGTGTCCCTAACTTTTGCCTCCCCCCTCCCCTATGTCGTAGGTGCAGTACTCACCGTTGTCTTCGTCGGCGCCGGCGTTGCTCTTCGTAGATGAGTAGGAATACAAGGGCCGGTAGGATTTGGGGTTCTGGCTCCATGGAGTCCTCCTTCCTCATGGGATGTGTTCAGGTGAGCGTTTTCCTATTACAGTAACTGTTTCCGCTCTGTTTTTATCCACGGTGAATCCGCCCCGGAAAAGGTGGCGGATTGGTAGGTTGTGATACTATGGGCGGTACATTGTCTTCCACCTGTCTGTTGGTGGTGACCGCTGCGCTGCTTGTCTGTACCGCCGTGGCGGGCGGTGTGTTATAGTGGCTGTCTTTGTTGGCGGTTTCCGCCAGGGTCATGATTCCCTTTTTTTGTCCGCCGGCCTGTTTGCGGTATTACCGCACCTTTAACACCGTCCACCAGGGTTGTAATGACCCCCTATGACTTTTCAAAGTTGACCCTTTGATTTCAAGGGAAAATAAAAGTAGCACTGTTGGAAATGGTCCTTCTGTAGGGTTATCCCCAGACTTTTTGCCTTCCTCCTTCTCTTTTTCTGACCTCATTTTTGCTTGTTTTTGGACCCTGCGCACTTTACCACTGCTAACCAGTGCTAAAGTGCATATGCTCTCTCCCTTTAAACATGGTAACATTGGATCATACCTGATTGGACTATTTAATTTACTTACAAGTCCCTAGTAATGTGCACTATATGTGCCTAGGGCCTGTAGATTAAATGCTACTAGTGGGCCTGCAGCACTGGTTGTGCCACCCACTTAAGTAGCCCCTTTCCCTTGTCTCAGGCATGCCATTGCAAGGCCTGTGTGTGCAGTTTCACTGTCACCTCGACTTGGCATTTAAAAGTACTTGCCAAGCCTAAACCTCCCCTTTCTCCACATGTAAGTCACCTCTAATGTGTGCCCTAGGTAACCCCTAGAGCAGGGTGCTGTGTGGGTGAAAGGCAGAACATGTACCTGTGTAGGTTACATGTCCTGGTAGTGTAAAACTCCTAAATTCATTTTTACACTACAGTGACACCTGCTCCCTTCATAGACTAACAATGTGGCTGTCCTCATACATTATTGAAGTGGTAGCTGTTGTTCGGAAAGGAGTAGGAAGGTCATATTTCCTATGGCCAGAATGGTAATACAAAATCCTGCTGACTGGTGAAGTTGGATTTAATATTACTGTTCTAGAAATGCCACTTTTAGAAAGTGAGCATTTCTTTGCACTTAAATCTTTCTGTGCCTTACAATCCACGTCTGGCTTGGCTTAGTTGACAGCTCCTTGTGCATTCACTCAGACACACCCCAAAAAAAGGGTACTCAGCCTCACTTGCATACATCTGCATTTTGAATGGGTCTTCCTGAGCTGGGAGGGTGCCACACCCCCTACTGGGACCCTGGCAGACAGGATTGAACTGAAAGGGGACGTGGTGCACTTCTTAGCCACTCTTTGAAGTCTCCCCCACTTCAAAGGCACATTTGGGTATAAAACAGGGCCTCTGCCCTACCACCTCAGACACTTGCTGCAGAAGAAACCTGAACCAGAACCTGCAACTACCTGGCTGCCTAAAGGACTCACCTGACTGCTTTCTAGAAAGGACTGCTGCCTTGATGTTGCCCTGCTGCCTTGCTGAACTCTTGCCTTGCTGCTGAAGTGCTCTCCAAGGGATTGGATAGAGCTTGCCTCCTGTTCCCTGAAGTCTCAGGACCAAAAAGACTTCTCTTTTTCATTTGGACACCTTGTGCGCCGAAAAATTCGACACACCGCTTGCTCCTCGGTGAAATAATCACTGCACGCCGTTCCGGAAAGACGCCGCTCGACATGACGCCTGCGGTGCGACCGGAACTTCGATGCACGGCCTTGCCTGGACAACGCCACCCGACTTCCAGAGAGGAAATTGACACGACGCCTGCCGTGAGGGAGAAGATTCCACGCACAGGCCACTGGAACGACGCGCAGCGGGAAAACAAGCCTAGGATTCCATGCATAGACCCCGGGACATCTGGTAATCCCGCGAACCACAGAAGGAGACTGTCCGTGCGCGGGGAAACGATGCACGACTTCCCGCGTGAAAAATAACGACGCATGTCCGTGTGTGAAGGGGCGAAACCGACGCACACACCAGTTTTCCACGTATCTCCTCCTCTGCGGCCCTTTGCAGAGATTTTCCACTTTAAACCAGGTACTTTGTGCTTGAAAGAGACTTTGTTTGCTTTTTAAAGACTTAAGACACTTTATATCACTTTTTAGTGATATCTTTACAAATTCATATTGCATCTGATCATTTTGACCTGCAAATATCCAGATAAATATTATATATTTTTCTAAACACTGTGTGGTGTATTTTTGTGGTGCTTTATTGTGTTATTGTATGATTTATTGCACAAATACTTTACACTTTGCCTTCTAAGTTAAGACTGACTGCTCGTGACAAACTACCAGAGGGTGGGCACAGGATAGTTTGGATTGTGTGTGACTTACCCTGACTAGAGTGAGGGTTCTTGCTTGGACAGAGGGTAACCTGACTGGCAACCAAAAACCCCATTTCTAACAAGCACAAACATTTGTTTACTGTTTATAATGGTCTTTTGGTCAAGAACTGTCTCATACAACCGTACTAATGTACATTCTTGACTGACGACCTTAGTCAATTATTCATGTGAAAACCCTAGATAGTAGGTGGTGAAGTACTTATATAAACATTTTGTGGCATAGTTATACTTTTTCACGCAAAACTGCGCTAACGCAGTTTTGTGCAAAAAAGTATACCGCCGGCTAGCCCCATTCCGAAACGTCCACCGGGCATCATATTTAAGGAATGACCGTAGCTGGCAGTAAGGCCTGGCTAGCGCCATAAAAAAGGATGCTAGCCGGGTGGGGGAGTCGTAGGGGGGACAGGAGGTTGTGCGTCAAAGGATGGCGCTAGTCTGGCCTGAGACATAAAAATGCCTCTAACCAGACTAGCGTCATTTTTTTAAGTAAAACCCTCTTGGACATGACTCCTGTCTTAGTAAAGAAAGGAGTCATGCCCACCTCCTCAATGGCCTTGCCCCCTGGGCATGGCCATTGGGCCCAGTGCCATGTAAGGGAGCCCAAGTTAGGCCCCATGACACTTTCAAAAAAATATAAATAGACTTACCTCTACTTACCTTACTCGCCAGATGATGGGGTCCCCCCATCTTCTGGTGTCCCCCTGCGGCTAGGGAAAGCACATGTGGGCCCATTCTATGGTTTTCCATGGAAATAGGCTTACAGGTCCCCCAACGCCTGCCCTGCCCCTGGCGTTAAATAATGGCACTAAGGTCCTCTTCCCACCATGCTTGATTTTAGCACAGGGGGATAGATATGGCGCTAAGACCACATCGTCATTTTCTTGCCCAGGAATGTCTACTTTGCATCTTATTGATGCAAGGTAATTTCCCTCTAGGAAATAATGACTTAAACTCCAAAACTAAATTTGGAGTTAGGTTTGCACTAAGTTTGCCTAATGACACATTTCCAGCGCAAAGCAAGTATAAATCTGGTCCTTTGTCTCTTTTCTAAACATATTGACCTAATTTGATCCATATACTTTTTGAATGAACAACTCCATTCCCGCCCAACCACTGTAATAGTTGGCTGATTTAGCTGTTAATATCCCCTGTTGTCTTTGAACAGAAATCTTCTGGAACTCTTTTGTGACTTCACCAAATTTGTTAGAGGACATTAACATTTCTCTGCTGTATGGTCTTTCATCCCAAAAAGACTTTGCATTGTTTCTTTTAGTTAATTTCTTTCTAATACTTTTTTATATAGCTGTCCTTTGCAAAACGGTGTCAATGTCCTCCTTATTATCCAGCACATCAGTATCTTCCTCTAGTGTTTTTATTTATTCACAGATCAAATATGTACAATTCTGAAATATTTTACCACTGGTTCCATCATAGCTTTACTGGTTGTTAGTCCATACCCTTTTCCAACAGTTGTGGTTGTGGGTTCTCTTAGGTTGAAATAATAAATGTACAGACCTCTTGAAACTCTGCAAACCTAGAAGTGGTTTACTAGTGAGGTAATTTCCCTCAATCTATTTGGTTCTTCAGTTTAGAATTTCTCTAGTAATCATAAAGTTTTTTGCATTTTCTGATTTTTAGTGTGTGCTTTATTTGCTGGTCCTCCCTCATAAATGACCGTATTGAGTTTCTCACCATATACTGTTTTCACCACCTCTTTTAATCTCTTTAGTACTTCAGCTCTATTGATGTCTGAACCTCGTTTACTCTCCTTACAGGGTCTCAGGGAAAAGAATACACCTTGTTACTGTGCTCAAATATCTTTGATGGAGTGCTGCCCCTACCCATACATAATCAGGGTGGGAATGTAGTGTGTTTAATGGCACCTCCTGCAGCAGCCCAATGCTGGCACTTATTTCCCTTGTTTGCTCATGAGCAGCTGAGACTGGATAATTCATATGACTTTAGGCACTGTAGAACAGGGTCCTTACACAAGCAGGGGCATCTAATTATATTGTTAATAACCATACAAACCAATAAAGGATACATCAAAGAACAACATAAAGTTCTAAAAAACAAGTAAAGATCCACATTAAAAAATAGGATCAGGGTCTTCCCCCAGCATAGACAAACCACGCTCTTTTATAGTCCCTTAGACAAAAGCTTCAGTCATTTACTACATTTGTGCATGGTTCGCATGCTCTTAACCAACAGAAATCAAAAGAAAATCCACTAAAAGGTTCCCACTAATCTACTACCTGGAGTTCTGGGGTACACATGAAATGTTGCTTAGTATAATGCTCAGCATGACAGAGTCTCTGTGTCCAATGGAAAATAACTTTATTTAGCTACGGAAATTCACTCTCTTGTCTAGTGAAGCCTATGAATTCATTATTATGGCTGAGAATAAATCAGCACCTTGAGTAATGGGCTAACTTATCCTTAGTTTAGCTAAAACCTGAATTCTTAGACTCTAAGCATTGAATTTTAGGCAATCTACTTTGATATGCCTGGCAGCACTGGTGTACATACTGGTGCTCCCTTTTAGTCAAATTCTCCTGGCTTCTCCTTACTCACTTGAAAATAACACAGTATACCAGGTTCTTGCTTTTTCAGTCCCTTATTTGGCAAGTTTAATGAATGTTAGTGTGAAGTCTTAATCAAAACAAAGAAAACGTGACCTTCAATGCCATTCAGAAATCTTACTTGTTTTATAGAAATGGTGGCCCCTTCAATCTCCAGAATACATACCAAGTACAAAGTGAATTGTCTGCACAACAAATTTCATAATTCCAGCAAGATTTCAGATTATATACAATCATTCATATTTCACAAACAATTAAATATTCTAATCAACAAAATGAATGCAACAATCTGTTACTAGCAATTAAAAAAGTGATATTCACTTTCACTTCCAAACAAACCTGGGGCCATATGTATGAAAACATGAGCTTGCGAATCTCAAATAGCGATTTTTAAGAAATCGCTATTTCCGAGTCGCAATTGGCCATGTAACAAAATTGTGATTCGGAAATAGCGATTTCTTAAAAATCGCTATTTGTGGTTTGTGAGGCCCATTTACCGAATCGCAATTTGCATTCTCGCAATTTGCGATTTTTTAGTGATTCGGTAAAAAATCACAAAATGCGAGAAAGTTTGAGAAGGCACACCTGGAGGAGCCTGATGACATCACCATCAGGAAAAGAGTCATCCCAGGCAGTGTCAGGTGCCACACCCAAACCAGCATCCTGAGAGAGAGCAGCCCAGCCACACAGAGCAGCACTCAGCAGGCGCAGAAACACCTGAGCCAGGATGGAGACCCCAGGCCCAGCACAGGAGAAGGCAGAAAGGAAGCGCAAGCTTAAATTTAGTGAACAGGAACTTGAGGTCCTGACTGAGGAGGTAGTGAGGAGCCATGACCGCCTGTTCGGGAAAAGCTCACTCCAGGTTCCTGAGAGTGAAAATAGAAGATTATGGCTGGACAGTCAATCCAAAATCTGCGCCATTGGAGTGGCACAGCGCTCCATGAAGGAAATAAAAACAAGGTGGTACGACCTGCACTCCCGTGCAAAGGAGAGGGTGGCAAGGAGACTTGCGGAGGACAGGGGTACAGGTGGCGGACCACCAACAGAAGCACCATCCACACCATTGGAGGACCTGGTGGAATCCACACTCCTCCCTGAAGCTGTGACTGGGGTCACAGACATCGACACCTCCGGCACACCAAGTACCAGCCAAGGTAAGTGCAATGATGTTTGGGAACCCTATATGTGTATGCACAAAAGCCCCTTAGGAATTAGCATGTAATGTGAAGCAGTGTGTGAAGTAGTCCAGTCCACATCTTAGAAGCAGCACAACAATGCATTATGGGAGTGGCAGTCCACAAACTAGTACAGACAGTAGCATTACAATGTAATGAAGTATAGTGACACCCAAGGTAACACAACACACACAACACCGTATAGAGCAGTACCTGTACCTTTATTGCCATTTTCTGACAGATAATGTAACATACAGAACTGACATGCTGCATATTGTTGTTGCAGGTGGGCCAGGCCCGGCAGCCACACCAAGTACATGTGTAGGAGAGACGGACACCCATTAGCCCTCGGATACCAACACCAGTGGGTCCCTCCACATGTCCACTGTCCGACGCAGGCCCAGGGCACTACCACTGCCATAGTTCAGCGGCGACTCTGATGAGCCCTTGGAAGGGCCAAGCACACCGTCAGCACCAGACAGGCGCAGCTGGATTCTGGAGGGCAGGGGTCAGCTAGCACCACAAAGGATTGCGACAGAGTCCCAGCAACGACATCATGAGGCAGGTGAGGGTCCGTCCTTATTCGGGGGCCTTGAGGCTGCTATGTTGCAGCCGCAGCATCTGCAAAATAAGCAGATCCTCAGTTTAGACCGGAACCTGCGAATACACAACCGAAACATGATGGGCCTGCATCGCCAACTGGACGCACTAAATGGTAATATTTTACAGCTGCGTGAGGGACAGGTGCAGGCTTCAGAGGACACCAGGGATCTAACAAGCGCTGTCCGTGACCTCTGCCAGGAGATGCGCCATGAAAGGGTTAGCCGGCGCAGACAGGAACACAGATTCCGGACAATGTTTGGCAGCTACTGCAGGTCCTCCAACAGAATGGCTAATTCCACTGCATTAATCGCCCATTGCACAGTGGCGGCACAAGTGGAGGCTGCACATAGCAGCAGGGACGTTGTCCAGGTACTAGTTCAAATCACAAATGTGATTGAACACATAATGGGACAAAGATCTGCCACTCCCAGTGAGGTAGCCTTGGGGGACACTGAGGACAGTTCAAGCCTCAGTAGTGTTGCCTTACCAGCAGCAGACACCAGACGGCGCAGTGCCAGGCACAGCACTGCCACTGAAGGTGACAATAGAGGTGCCAGTGACTTAACTAGGCACCCGAGTGTTGTGCCTGGGAGAAGAAAGTGACTCTTGTCGCCATTACACTGCTGTTGCCACTATGAGGCAATAGTGCGTGACTCTGTTCATAGTTTATTTGCGTTTGTGACATCACCTGTTTCATTTATTTTACAATAATTCCTTACCTGATGTAAGGTAATACATTTATATCACTACAGGTACAGTTGTCAGTGGATTTGTGTCATTCATACTCACGTCTGAAATGGTTGTGTGTGATGTCGGCACGCCTTTGCCTTCCCTCTGCTGCACTGGTCCCGTCTGCTGGCTGTAGAGGTGGTATGGGCTCGTCATCCTCATCTGATTCAGTGTCACTGATTTCTATAGGTATGCCTCTGGTTGTAGCTATATTGTGCAAGATTGCACAAGTAGCCACTATTCTACATGTTGTCTCTGGACTGTACTGTAGTGCCCCTCCACTTTTGTGGAGGGGCACCGGAAGCGATTCTTCAGCAATCCAAATGTGCGCTCCACCACGTTGTAGGTTGCCCTGTGTGCTGCATTGTATCTCCGTTCTGCTGGTGTTGTGGGATTGAGGTAGGGTGTCATCATGTAGGTGCGCACTGCGTAGGCACTGTCTTCTGGAAGGGACAGAGGGTGTGATGAGTAACTGAGCCATCTGACATGGGTTCGCCATCTATGCACCAGTGTACAGAGTGACATTACCTAGTAGATATCCTTCACCAAACTCCCCAGCTAGCAGTCTTCTGTGAATGCCGCTGTGGCGAAAGATGTACGAATAATGTCTGCTCCCTGGGTACCTGGCCACGAGATCAGTTATGATATAGGAGGCATTGCATATCACCTGAATATTCATGGAATGTTGGTATTTACGGTTTCGGTACACATACTCTGTGGCTGATGGTGGACATATTGCCACATGTGTGCCATCTATATCACCTAGGACGTGGGGGAACTGTGCTATCTTGTAAAACTCTATTTTTGTCTGCTGTATTTCCTGTGGGGTATGGGGAATCTGATGTACTGTTGGAGTTTGCTTAGCATGGCGTTGATAAATGCATTGAAAAATCTGGAGAGGGTACTCTGTGATACCCCTCCAGCTGCTGCTAGGACCCCTTGATAGCTCCCTGAGGCAAGTAGGTGTAGGGAGCATAATACCTGCACATGGGTGGGTATGCTGTGAGTCCTTAGTGTTCTGCGCTGCAGTATGGGTTGTAGCTCAGCTATCAGATCAAGTATCATGGCTGAGTTCAACCTATACCTCTCATATACTTCCTCCTCTGTCAGGTCAAAAAGTGTAATGCGCACTCTGAAAATGCGCTCCTGTTTCCTCCTCCCTCTCCTCAAACCTGCCAAGATCCTCATCCTCCTCGCCATGACGTAGAGTGCAGCCATTGTGGAAAAGAGTCTGAGGCATTCTGGGCCTCTTTATATAGGTTGCACCTGGTTACCACCTGGTTTCACTTAGTGGTATTTTGCATGTGCAAAATGGCATTCTGCGAAAAATCGCAATTTGCGATTTTTTGATGCATCTATTTGCTACTTGGATTTTGCGAATCGCATTTTGCGCCTCGCAATTTCCTACTGGAAATACCGAATCACAAAATGCGACTCGCAAAACCAGCTCGCAACGCAAAAAATCACAATTTTTGGCGATTTCTTATTTTTGGTCTGCAAATGCCTTTCATGCATCACAGACCACGTTTTTGCACTCGCAAATGGCCGATTTTTGCGATTCGCACCGTTTGCGAGTGCAAAAACGTTTCATACATCTGGCCCCTAGTCTCTAGCAGAAGATGTTTCAACTGTATTATGAGAAGGCATAATTGATTTCATGCGATTATGATCAGAGCAGATAGACCTTGTGATGAACAAAATTGATAAGACACCCAAGATTAAGTGATCTAATCCAAAAGAGACTCTTGTATGAGAAGCACATACTATATGTGATTTGCTGGCTTGAGATAACTCTAACTATGTTAAACTATATGTTTACAATGTGATCCTAACTTTAATGACCCTGGAACCTTTATGTGAATTACTATTTTTTATAATTCTATTTCCTAACAATAACATCCCAGTAGCATTTGTTTTTTTCAGTGAATTTCAATTTGTTTTAACATTAAGTAATTTTAGTTACTAGGGCCCTCATTCTGACCTTGGCGGTCGGCGGAGAGGCGGCGGTCGGACCGCGAACAGACCGGCGGTATTAAAAATGGCATTCTGACCCTGGCGGGAACCGCCAACACAGCCCGCCAACTTAACACTCCGACCGCCACAGCGGTACAAACAAACAGCGCGGCGGTTCCCGCCAACAGCCCGGCGGCAGACAAAGTAGCGCCCACCCTATTACGACCCACCAATCTGCCACCTTTTCCGGGGCGGGAGCACCGCCGATAAGAACACGGCGGAAACAGACTACGAACGGGAAAACGCTCACCTCTACGCACTCCACGCGAGATTCCGGCAGTATGGAGCCAGAGTTACAGGTCATCCCCGCACTCCTATTCCTCCTCATATACCAGGAGCACGCCCGGCGGCGCGGAAGACATCGGTGAGTACTGCACCTACGACACAGGGGAGGGAAAAGATTACCGGCACACACCCACCCACCCACACCCACTACAACACACACATCAATGCATTCCCACAGATCACTGTCACAACCCACAAACCACCCCCCTCCGAAATAATGCAAAGACCAAAAGAAGAGATCATAAACGGGCAGATATATTGAAATATGTACGCCATTAATCCCAAAAAATAAATAAACTATGTACAAAATATATACAGCTACTAAATGTAGTCCAACCACTGTCCGTGGATCACAGGGGTCCTGTGCAAAGGGGCAAGGCCCAGTCCCACGACAAGAACTCCACGGAGAGAACACTGCAGGGGCATCAGAAAGAAAATAGGACAGGCACCTCAGGGGGAAGGGAAGGGGGGGCACCTCAGCCACTTGAGTACACGACGCCAGATCCACGAGGGGACTCCATGACCACTGGCCCATCCTGGGGAGAGCAAAGCCACAGTCCAAACAGTCCATACAGTGGGTGGCCTGCCCACTGGGCCATCCTGGGGAGAGCAAAGCCACAGTCCATACAGTCCATACAGTGGGTGGCCTGCCCACTGGGCCATCCTGGGGAGAGCAAAGCCACAGTCCATACAGTCCATACAGTGGGTGGCCTGCCCACTGGGCCATCCTGGGGAGAGCAAAGCCACAGTCCAAACAGTCCATACAGTGGGTGGCCTGCCCACTGGGCCATCCTGGGGAGAGCAAAGCCACAGTCCAAACAGTCCATACAGTGGGTGGCCTGCCCACTGGGCCATCCTGGGGAGAGCAAAGCCACAGTCCATACAGTCCATACAGTGGGTGGCCTGCCCACTGGGCCATCCTGGGGAGAGCAAAGCCACAGTCCATACAGTCCATACAGTGGGTGGCCTGCCCACTGGGCCATCCTGGGGAGAGCAAAGCCACAGTCCAAACAGTCCATACAGTGGGTGGCCTGCCCACTGGGCCATCCTGGGGAGAGCAAAGCCACAGTCCAAACAGTCCATAACAGACCCCACTGCCACTGGAGGAGGCAAGTTGGCCAGAGGACATCCTGCAGCCCTGCCCGAGATAGATCCTGCCCTGCCACGTCTGCCAAAGGGCCAGCGGTTCTTGCCTTGAAGGGCCCAGTTCAGCGGTTCCTGAGACGGCGGGGCCCAGTTAAGCGGTTCTTGAGACGGCGGGGCCCAGTTCAGCGGTTCTTGCCTTGAAGGGCCCAGTTCAGCGGTTCTTGAGACGGCGGGGCCCAGTTCAGCGGTTCTTGCCTTGAAGGGCCCAGTTCAGCGGTTCTTGCCTTGAAGGGCCCAGTTCAGCGGTTCTTGAGACGGCGGGGCCCAGTTCAGCGGTTCTTGCCTTGAAGGGCCCAGTTCAGCGGTTCTTGCCTTGAAGGGCCCAGTTCAGCGGTTCTTGAGACGGCGGGGCCCAGTTCAGCGGTTCTTGCCTTGAAGGGCCCAGTTCAGCGGTTCTTGCCTTGAAGGGCCCAGTTCAGCGGTTCTTGAGACGGCGGGGCCCAGTTCAGCGGTTCTTGCCTTGAAGGGCCCAGTTCAGCGGTTCTTGCCTTGAAGGGCCCAGTTCAGCGGTTCTTGAGACGGCGGGGCCCAGTTCAGCGGTTCTTGCCTTGAAGGGCCCAGTTCAGCGGTTCTTGAGACGGCGGGGCCCAGTTCAGCGGTTCTTGCCTTGAAGGGCCCAGTTCAGCGGTTCTTGCCTTGAAGGGCCCAGTTCAGCGGTTCTTGAGACGGCGGGGCCCAGTTCAGCGGTTCTTGCCTTGAAGGGCCCAGTTCAGCGGTTCTTGCCTTGAAGGGCCCAGTTCAGCGGTTCTTGAGACGGCGGGGCCCAGTTCAGCGGTTCTTGCCTTGAAGGGCCCAGTTCAGCGGTTCTTGAGACGGCGGGGCCCAGTTCAGCGGTTCTTGCCTTGAAGGGCCCAGTTCAGCGGTTCTTGCCTTGAAGGGCCCAGTTCAGCGGTTCTTGAGACGGCGGACGGTCTATGGCCAACTGCTTAATGCCTGGTGGTGCCCTCCTGGGCAGCGGGGATGGTGCTCCTTCACTGCCCACCTGGGCTGTGGGTGGTGGGGCCCTCCTGGCCAGCTGGGCTGGGTCCTCCCTGGGCAGCGGCTATGGGGCTGGTGGGCTCTCCCGGGGCAGCTGTGCCGGTTCCTCCCGGGGCAGCGGCTATGGGGGTTGTGGGCTCCTCCTGGGCAGCAGGCCTGCTGCCTGACCTCTCCAACTTGCTGCCCTTGCCCTCCTTAGTCGTCGGCCTGTGGCCCTTTCCTCCCTTTGGAGCTGTGGCTGGTGACTGTCTCTGGGTGGTGTCCGGGGGGGATGTAGAAGGCGGGCTCCTGCGGCGCCCCTTCCGCCTTCTGCTCCTCTTCCCAGGGGGTGGGCTGGCTGTCCCCTTGCTGCTGGGCGAAGATCCAGACATGCGGGCTGGCGGGCTCCAATACCCCTGCACCCTTGTCAAGGGGGCTGCAGGGCTGGTGGTGGCTGAGGTGCTCTTCTTACCCCGACGAGAAGGAGGGGGGGGCTCAGGGTCAGGAAAGAAGTTAGTAGTGGCGAGGAAGAGCTTCTTGGGACAATGGAGAGTGGTAGGTACAGTGGGAATGGGAGTGGAGGGAGAGGATGTGGTTGTAGGTGAGTCACGTTTGCTGTCTTTGGGTGCAGGTGCAGGAGGGATAGGCTGTCGTGAGGTGGATGGCTGTTGGGTGGGTGGGTGGCTGCGTTTGTGTGGTGTGGAAGAGGGGGTGACAGACACAGTGGGAGAGGACACAGGGGACGTGTAAATGGCAGTGGGGGTGGTGACTGCACGTGTGCGGACTGGAGTGGAGGGTGTGCTGGTGATGGAAACACTGGCTGATGGTGAGGTGAATGGAGGTGTGAGTGTAGACGTCACAGGGAGGGAGGAGGGAGACGAGGAGGTGGGGGTCACAGAGGTGGTAGTGACTGTTGGCATGTCTGCATCGGAATGTTGCGTGTGTGAATGTCTGCGTGATCTGTGGTGCTTATGTTTGGATGAGCTTCTCTTGGGTGTTGAGGTGTGTGCAGGCTGGTCTGATGGTGTGGGTGGGACAGGCAGAGGAACAGGAGACTGGGAGGAGGGAGTTAGTAGAGGCAGGCAGGAGACAGGGACAATGGCTGCCGTCAGTGCTGAGGCCAGAGCCTGGAACGATCGCTGATGGGCAGCCTGACCCGAATGAATGCCCTCCAGGTACGCATTGCTGCGATGAACCTCCCTCTCCACCCCCTGGATGGCATTCAAAAGGGTAGTCTGCCCAACAATGAGCGTTCGGAGGAGGTCAATGACCTCCTCACTGAGGGCAGCGGGGGTAACAGGGGCAGGGCCTGAGGTGCCTGGGGCGAAGGAGATGCCCGGCTTCCTGGCAGAGCGGGCACGGGGCGAACGCGGAGGGGCTGCTGGGAGGGCGGAGATGGTGCGCTGGGTGGCGGCTGTACCTGTAATGGCGGGGGGCACGGATGGTGCCACCCCCGCAAGGGAGCCCCCTTCCGAGGACGTGTCCGTGTCGCTGCAGGCTCCAGTCGTCCCCGTCGTGGAGCTCCCCTCGCCCTCCGTCTCACTGGTCCAGTCTGACTCTGTGGCATGGCCCTCCTGGGCCATGTGAGATGCAGCTCCCTCCTGCCCCGATGCCACTTCTCCTCCGCCTGATGATGCTGATGCACACAAGCACAGAAAGACAAACAAAAAGGGGGGGGGAGAGAGAAATAAAGGGATATTGATTACATGGATCTCCGGTACAGTTAGCGGACATGACAGACACAGATGCCCCCTGCACTAAGTTGCGCACTTGGGGTCCGCTACGCATTCCGTGGAACATGCCCTACACGCCTAGAGTTGTCAACTGCACCCATGGATGACACGGCCCAGGGATGGCTGTACTGACACACTACTGAGGGTGGTGGCTGGGGACACAGGGGCTTACGGGGGTGCCCAGCCTACAGATATCGCCCTGGCCTAGGGGGACCCACAGCCCTCCTCCCCCACCCAGACACCTCCACTGCGCAACAACAGAGTAGATAATGCTTGGACTCACCCCCTTGTGTCTGCTGTGCTGCCCTCACGCGCCCATCCAAATCAGGGTAGGCCACCGCCAGGATCCGGAACATCAGGGGGCTCAGTTGACGGCAGGCACCCCGCCTACGTTGGGAGGCCATCCCCAGCAGAGACTCAGCGGTCTTCTTGGTCCCGCGGCGGATGTCCTCCCACCTCTTGCGGCAGTGGGTGCCCCGTCGATGGTGGACCCCCAGGGCCCGGACTTCCTTGGCGATGGCACGCCAAATCCCGATCTTCTCATGGGCGCGGACCTATGTGACACGTACAGGGAGGGAGAAATACCACGTTCAAGTTACTCAGCATTTTCCTTTCCAGTGGCCCAACGCCCCCCATCCCCGCCAGGCCCCCCGCCAGGCCCAACATGCCCCCCATCCCCGCCAGGCCCCCCGCCATGCCCAACATGCCCCCCATCCCCGCCAGGCCCCCCGCCATGCCCAACATGCCCCCCATCCCCGCCAGGCCCCCCGCCAGGCCCAACATGGCCCCCATCCCCGCCAGGCCCCCCGCCAGGCCCCCCGCCAGCCCCAACATGCCCCCCATCCCCGCCAGGCCCCCCGCCAGGCCCCCCGCCGTGCCCAACATGCCCCCCATCCCCGCCAGGCCCCCCGCCAGGCCCAACATGCCCCCCATCCCCGCCAGGCCCCCCGCCAGGCCCCCCGCCATGCCCAACATGCCCCCCATCCCCGCCAGGCCCCCCGCCAGGCCCAACATGCCCCCCATCCCCGCCAGGCCCCCAAGCCAGCCAGTGGCCCCAAATCCAGATAGAATTAAACTCACTTGTTGGTCTGGAGGACCGTAGAGTAGCGCATACTGGGGGAGGACCCCATCCACAAGTTTCTCCAACTCCTCTCCAGTGAAGGCAGGGGCCCTTTCCCCAGTCGCAGCAGCCATTGTCCCTTCCAGACCGAGGTCACAGCAACACTTGCAGTATAGGTCCTCTCCTGTGAAAGTTCAAGTCGCAAGTGGATAAGTAGATAGAAAATGGCGGTCACGTCCGTGGCGGTGCGTACCGCGGCGGTGCGTCCCGCCACCGCCGGCGCCCTTCGCCATTGGCTCCTGAAACCCATAGGCTTCAATGTTAACCAATGCGGCTTCGCGCCGCGGTCTTCGGCCGCCACCCGCCGCGGTGTGCCACGCCAGCGCATTGACCTCACATCCCATTGTCACACTTCACAGGTCAGGCAGCCGCCATTTCCAGGGCCCACATGGCTCAATTTCAACTGCGTCACACAGGCCTAGGCCTTGCATAGCCACTCAGACACGCCATTCACTGCATAGAGAATCGTATACTGTGCTAGCTGTGAGTACGTACCTGTGGGTTGCCTGACTGTGTGCTCCATGTTGTCCTTCCTAGGCACCGTCCGCTGGGTTGGGCGAGGAGACGGATGAATCCTCCCGTGTACCGACCGCTGGTGGACCTGGCGACAATGGAAGAACGCCACATTATCCTGACCTACCGTCTTAACCGTGCCACTATCCATGAACTGTGTGCCCGGCTGGAGCCCGACCTGATGTCCCCCATCCGCCAACCCACAGGGATTCCCCCTCTGGTGCAGGTCATGTCAGTACTCCATTTCTTGGCAAGTGGGTCATTTCAGACAACCGTGGGAATTGCTTCTGGGATGTCTCAGCCCATGTTTTCAAAGGTGTTATCCAGAGTGTTGTCTGCCCTGATGAAATCCGTGAGGAACTACATCATTTTCCCTGAGGTGGGCGAACTGGCTACAGTGAAGGGTGATTTCTACGCCCTTGGACATATTCCCAACGTAATTGGTGCCATTGATGGGACCCATGTGGCTTTGGTTCCCCCAAGAGACAGGGAGCAGGTGTACAGGAACAGAAAAAGTTACCATTCAATGAACATCCAGGTGGTGTGTTTGGCTGACCAGTACATCTCGCATGTAAATGCCAAATTCCCAGGGTCAGTGCATGACGCCTACATCCTCAGGAATAGCAGCATCCCTTACGTGATGGAACAGCTACAGAGACACCGTGTATGGCTAGTGGGTGACTCTGGGTACCCCAACCTGTCGTGGCTACTGACCCCAGTAAGGAATCCCCGGACCAGGGCAGAGGAACGGTACAATGAGGCCCATGGGCGTACTAGGAGGGTGATCGAACGCACCTTTGGCCTCCTAAAGGCCAGGTTTCGCTGCCTGCATATGACCGGTGGATCCCTAATGTACTCACCTAAGAAGGTGTGTCACATCATCGTGGCCTGCTGCATGCTTCACAACCTGGCTTTGCGCCGCCAGGTGCCTTTCCTGCAGGAGGATGGTCGAGACGGTGGTGTTGTGGCAGCGGTGGAACCTGAGGAGAGTGACGAGGAGGAAGACGACGGGGCTGAAACAGACAACAGGGACAGAATCATTGAACAGTACTTCTAATAGGACACAGGTAACATTTCAAAGATAATTTAGTAAATGTTAACTACTCTGCAGCATCTCTGCTGCCTGTCTATTTGCCCCAGTGTATGATGACTGAGTTTTGGCTTTTCCCTCCCTATTTCAGATCTGGGGTCCCCACTACGAGTCCTGTGCTTCGTTTCCCCATGGACTACAGCTTTGTGGCAGCTGTTTGTTGACTTCACCATGTACAAGGACATATTTGCACTGTCATGTCAATTACAATCTATTGAAATCACAGCCAGACTCCTGATATTTTGGTGCAAAATAGGTGTTTATTGAAGTGCTCAAAATGGGATGGGTGGTTTCAAGTGGGTGGGGGCTATGGTGAAGGAATGTCCATGGCAGAGTCCAGAGTAACAGTCACACAGGTGCATTGTCCAGAGGCCTGTGGAGAGATGGAGCATGGGCAGTTCGAGGATGGACAGGGTGACAATGTGGGACAGTGGGATGACATCAGGTGGTATCCATTGCTGGCGGGGGTCTTGACATCCTACTCTGTCTTGCGAGATCTCAGGGCCCTCTTGCGGGGTGGTTCTTCTCCTGCAGGAGGTGGGGGTCTGGTGGGCTGCTGCTGTGCGGGGGCCTCCTGTCCACTAGCGCCGGCGGAGGTGGATGGCTGTTCTTGGTCCCGGCTAGTGGCAGGGGCCCTTGGGTGTTGTTCAGTGTCCGCCCTGCTGTTTACGAGGTCCTGCAGCAGCCCTACCATGGTAACCAGGGTGGTGTTGATGGCTCGGATGTCCTCCCTGTACCCCCGATAGTGTTCCTCCTGCAGCACCTGGATCTCCTGGAACCGGGCCAGTACCGTCGCCATCGTCTCCTGGGAGCGGTTGTATGCTCCCATGATGGTGGTGAGGACCTCGTGGAGAGTGGGTTCCCTGGGCCTCTCCTCCCCCCCTGTCGCACAGCTGCCCGCCGAGTTGCCCTGTTTCCCTGGGCCTCTGCCCCCTGGCCGGTGTGCCCACTACCACTGCCCCCAGGTCCCTGTTGTTGTTGGGGTGGTGGGTTATCCTGGGTGCCCTGTAGTGGTAGACACACCGCAGATTGACACGCCCTGGAGACAGAGGCATGGGCCCGCTGGGTGGGAGCTGTGCTGGTGTTCCCAGAGGGGTTAGGGTCTATAGTGGCCTGTGCCTGTGTGAGGGGAACCGACTGTCCAGAGGTCCCCGATGGTCCGGGCTGGTCATCGGTGTCCAGATCGACAGAGCTGCTGTCATCGCTGACGGCCTCTTGGGTGGGGGGTGTGGATAATTCTGGCCCCTCCGCCGCGGTGTGTTGACGGTCGGGTCCTGCAGGGGTATAGAGGTATGGTTATGGTTTCAATGTGTCGCATATGGGTGTATCTGTGGGTTCTCGTGTCCCCAAGTGCTGGCATTCGTGTGTGGGGGCTTTGGTGAGGGTGGCTTGTGGGGGGGATGTGTATATGCATTGGGCATGCTTTGGTGATGGGTGTCCATGCTTAGTGGACGCATGCAGGCCTAGGTTTTGGGATGAGTGGGTTGTGATGGTGAGACATTGGCGGGGAATAGGTGTGGTGGGGGTGGGGGTGAGGATGGTGTTGGGGGTGAGGATGGTGGTGGGGGTGAGGATGGTGGTGGGGGTGAGGGTGGGGGTGAGGATGGGGTTCGAGGATGGGGGTGAGGGTTGGGGTCTGATTTGGCATGCAGGTGGGGGGGAAGCAGTATTGAAGCTTCAACTTACCAGTATCCATTCCTCCGCCGACTCCTGCGAGGCCGTCAGGATGCAGGATGTTCAAGACTTCCTCCTCCCATGATGTGAATTGTGGGGGTTGAGGTGGGGGTCCTCCGCCAGTCTTCTGCACGGCGATGTTGTGCCTGGATACCATGGAACGCACCTTCCCCCGTAGGTCGTTCCATCGCTTCCTGATGTCTTCCCGATTTCTGGGGTGCTGTCCCACTGCGTTCACCCTGTCGACAATCCTCTGCCATAGCTCCGTCCTCCGGGCAATGCTGGTGTATTGTATCTGTGTGCCGAACAGCTGGGGCTCTACACGAACGATTTCCTCCACCATAACCCTGAGTTCTTCGTCTGTGAAGCGGGGTTGTCTTTGGGGTGCCATGGGGTGGTGTGTATGATGTGTGGGGTGGAGTATGTGTATTTAAGTGAGTTGAGTGTGGTGGTGTGTGTTGTTTTGTGTGTGGATAGTGTGTGGGTGATGGTGTTGAGTGGCTGTGGCTGTTATGTTTTGGATGCTGGTGTCTCGCTCTTGCCTTCTTTACGATTTTGTAAGCGTAGGGGTTTGTGGGTGATGTGGGTGGGTGTTTTATATTGTATTGTGTGTGTGGGAGTGGTGTGTGTATGTGTATCAGGTGTGTGGGATTCAAATCGTCCAATGTGGGTGAGTTTTGTTCGTTGGTGTGTATTCTGACCGCGCCGGTGTGTCCCGCCAATGGAATACCGCGTTTGAATGACCGCCGCGTGGATTCGTGGGTCGTAATGGGATGGGCGTATTTCTGTTGGCGTGGCGGTGGAGGTTTGGTCACCTCCACCTTTCCGCCGACCGCTGGTCTGGCGGTCTGTTGTGGCGGTCGGATTTTCGGAGGTTTGCCTTCTGCGGGTCAGAATGACCGTGGCGGGTTTCCGCGACCGCGGCGGGATTATGGAGGATTTCTGACCGGCGGTAGGCGCCTTTTACCGCCGAGGTCAGAATGACCACCTATATGTTATTCCAACAACCCCCTGGCCCTTTGGCCAACCCCCATAACCAACCACCCCAGGCTGCACATGGCCTTTGGCCATGCACAGCAGTAATTGGCAATAGATCTGCATGCAACCCTCTCCTGACCGATTTGTCCATGGGGACCACATCCCAAGGGGAAAGGGCTCATTATTAACTTTTTTTGGATGGATGGGGGTTGTTTGGCCCACTCCCAAGGGCCAATCTCTGCCCTGGGGACCCCATCCCCTGGGGTGTGTCCTAATTATTATTATTTTTTGGGAGAGATCCCGCGTGGCCCCCCACCCCAGGGTTAATCTTGACCCCAGGGTCCTCAATCCACAGGGCCCAGCCATTTGACCTGGGTGCCCTCAGGGCAGTCAGTGTCAATGTTGGGGACAACAGGGGGAGACTGAAGGCCCCCAATACCCAGCCGGCTCCCCAATTCCTGTAGGAGCCTACATTGCTGGCAGAGTGAGTAAGCTGCTAAGAGCAATGTGTCCTCTGTTTCCTTGCCTGCATCTTGTGGGCAAGGAAAAAGAGGAAACCTCTACTCACAGTGAGGCAGAGCTAGAGAATAATAATTATTTAAATACATGTGCAAAAATAGATAAATGTAGTTCCACGTTATATTAACTGAAATGTATTGACAGAGTCCTTCTGTTTAAAGTTATAGTATTCTGAATATTAATGCAGTATTAACAGTCTGTGTATTAAAATGTGTTTTATTTGCTGTATTAATGCGCTGTATTAATTCACTCACATTACCTTGAGTGAGGCCTCTTGGGCCTTGTTTCTCATGACTGTGCAAAAATGCTGATTCATTTCCTTAAAGTGATTTTGGTAATAGACCCCTATTGTTTAGACATAGAGAGAACATATGATAATGAGCATGAGTGTAGAACATCCTGAGCATTGGACTGAGACTGTATACAATCGTTTCTAACTCATCTGGCGCTACATAAAAGGATGATATTCCCATGATGGACTTGGGGAGAAATATCAATGTTGCAACTTGGAGTTTGCGTGATCGATCTCTATTGGATGATACCCCTTGAGCCTAACATGGACTGTTACCTTTGGTGAATCAGATTGCCATATGAACGTTGATATGTCAACGACCAGTTAATCTTTGGTCAGGTTCTCCTTTGGTCAGATCACCAGATCCCCACTGAGATCTAGACTGTGATACCTTGCCTGAAAATGAGATGTTGAGGCCCTGTACTGAACCCTGAATGCTGAGCCTTTTGTGGAGGTATTTTTCATCTCTCCATGCCCTTTGAGATGCCCCATTGAGGCTTAGAAGTTTTTTCCAACTCCTTACAGAAAACGCTTGATCGCGCTTCCAACATGGTGACGTTTTCCCTTTTTACCTACTTTTTGCCCTCTTTAGCTGGTAATCTGCTGCCTGAGATTACCTTTTCCCAAATTCTTGTTGCCCTTTCTGTCCTTTTTTACTTTTGCCGGCATGTGTTCTGCCCCACACATGTTCTTCCCTGATTCGGCTGATTGTAGGGTTTCCTCTTGCCCAACTAAATTATAACTCTGCTGATTTAAATTGACTTGATGTATGCCAAGCCAGAGCAATGCTTAATTTCTGTAAATGTTATAAGTAAGTGGCCCGGTATGATAAGGCTAAAACCCTTGCATAACGTTACTGATATAAAAAATACACAGTTTGATATCATGCTCAAAGGAGGTCGAAGGGTCCAACTCAAATTTTCGTATAAGGAGCACAAGGATTCTAGACACAACAACAAACAAAGCCCTGAGCAGCCGGAATATTGTTCACACCAATAAGTCTATATAATCTCAGTTGGTTCTTTATTTGTTTTGTTGATCGGGGAAATAACATTGTTGCCTTGATCACAATAATCCAGCAATTATGAGATTGCCTTGGTTGTAGCAATGCATCTTGTATATAACAACATAGCCAATCACATTGTTTGTGGTTTGGTCACCTACGACTTTATCCGGGATACAAGAAAACAAGTATAAATAAATGGAATAAAAGGCACTCTTGGATATGTACCTGGATACCTTCTCCAATCGTATCGTATGATGTCAGTGAAATTAACACAGTAACATCATAAGGTGAAACCAGGATCACCTAGTTGTGAAAAAGGTAAAAGATAGAGGCCCGAGTTCAAAAGAAAAACAATGAGTAAAGAGTAGGCAAAAATAGAAATATGTAGAAAGATCACATAGTGTAAAGCCTTAACCAGGTCAAAATGTCTAATCAGACCTGATAGGTTAGAATCTAAGAGTGAATAAAACATGGAACACCCAAGTCAAGGATATAGAAGATTGCCATTCAGGTCTTACCATATATCCAATCCATTTGCAAGTATATCTAGATATTATTTGTAAATCCCAGTTCTGAAATTAAAAAAACAACCATATTGGACAACCTAACAACTTTGGCAATAAGATCTCAGAGTATTCAAATAAATCGATGGCAGTCATACCCTCCAGAATCTTATTGCTGTAATCTTATATACCAAAAGCATGCTTCACTCTCTACGGTATATACACTGTTCATAGTCGGGAAAAAGATATAATACCAAAGTTCTACTCACTCATTCCTAATTTGCATAAAGTCCTTATTGCATTGCAACTCCTCTCAGGTGTAAATATATCACTACTCACAATCTCATGGGGTAATCATATGCAGTACGTGAAAAATCTGTGTTGTGTTGCACCAACATTATATATTCCAGTATGTGAAAAATCCTTGTCATGTTTTACAACAATATTTACTCATTGACCAGGTAAAATTATTGTTTGCTCCAATTATACATTTTCATAATATTTCATCAATGTAAAGAGTAAACAGCATCAAAATAAAAAATTATTTTATCTAAAAACACCTATAAGTATATCCTAGTCTCTAGGGGCTTTAATATAGCAGAAACACTTGTAATGCCATCCATTATAAAGCCATTCGAAAAGGTGACATACAGATGAAAAAAATATTGTCAATGTGAAATCATAAAGGACTATGATGTCTATAGATTGTACTCTGTCTAGGCTTGAGAACAGCTAAAATATTGTAAATGATTCCTTGAGTTAAATACGTAAACAAAGCTCAGTAGAGACTTGACTATAGAACCCTCGTAAATGGCCCCGTAAGCAAGCACAGAAGTGTACATGTACATATCAGTAGGTCTGTAAACCACATATTATTAGAATTATACATTAATGCTTACTAAAAGTAAATAATCTTGGTCATGTCAGAGAGTACCCCGATATCCCGCATGTACGCCGGTGTGCAACATGAGCGCCAGATTGGATTACTAATTTTATGTCAAGACCGGAGGCTATTATTATGCTTTACTTTTCTAGCTTTATTTGAAAAGGAGCTGCAGTCAAGAAAGCTAAATCATTCCTAAAAGGAAAGCGAACAAGCAGCCAATGGGAAAAAAACAGACATACAGTGCACTAATCAGATATAGGCAATAATGTAAGGTATACCTATCTTGACTGCAAGCAGCACTCTCTTTACTTGCTGCTCATAGTCAAGATAAGTCTACTTTCCGTTATATGCTGAAAATGTTATCTTTACATTGACTCTAATTGTGGGTTTTTGCTGCTGTAATGTGCAGTTAATTAATTATTAGGTGTTTTTTCGTGGTGTTTGCAATGTACCACTGGGACTTCAGGCTCCCCCCTCCCCGCCTGTTACCTTTGGTGTTGACCCTAAAGGCTTTGAGTTGCTGCGTGCGCCTTCGACACAACTGTGCCATTTTTTCCCACTGCTTCAGGCGTGTATCAGCTTCATGCGCTTGTCCACACTCCTTTCTTTGGTTTTCTCGCACAGTTAAATGACCTCATAGGCAAGCACAGAAGTGTACATGTACATATCACTAGGTCTAAAAACCACATATTATTCAAATCTTACATTAATACTTAATAAAAGTAAATAATCTTAGTCATGTGAGAGATTACCCCTATATCCAGAATGTACGCTGGTGTGCAAAATGATCACCATATTGGATTACTAATTTATCCCCACAAAACTGGAACTCTAAGGGCCAGATGTAGCAACCAGTTTGCGACTCGCAAACGGCAAAAATCGCCGTTTGCGAGTCGCAAACCGGAGTTTGCTATGCAGAAATGCATTTTGCGAGTCGGGACCGACTCGCAAAATGCATTTCAGAGTCGCAAATAGGAAGGGGTGTTCCCTTCCTATTTGCGACTCGCAGTGGGATGCAATTCCATTTGCGACCGTGTACGCGTCGCAAATGGAGTCGCAGTTACCATCCACTTGAAGTGGATGGTAACCCACTCGCAAATTGGAAGGGGTCCCCATGGGACCCCTTCCACTTTGTGAGTGGACCCACCAATATTTTTTCAGAGTAGGCAGTGGTCCAAGGGACCACTACCTGCCCTAAAAAAATCCGAAACTAAAGGTTTTTTTTTTTTTTTTTTAAGTGCAGCTCGTTTTTCTTTAAGGAAAACGGGCTACAGTTGAAAAAAAAAAAACTGCTTTATTTCAAAGCAGTCACGGACATGGAGGTCTGCTGGTCGCAGCAGGCTTCCACACCCGTGAGTGCCCATAGTCGCTATGGGGCCGCAATTTGCAACCCACCTCATTAATATTAATGAGGTGGGTCTTTGCGACCCGATAGCGACTCGCAGACGGTGTCTGAGACACCGTTCTGCATTGCAAATTGCGAGTTGCAATTTGCGAGTCGCTCGGACTCGCAAATTGCAACTCGCAATTTGCGAAGTTGCTACATCTGGCCCTAAATGTCAAAATGAGAACATATAGGCCTTCATTATAACCCTGGCAGTCGGTGATAAAGCGGCGGAAACAAAATGGGTTCACGTCCACGGCGGAAACCGCCAACATAGACAGCCATTTTAACACACCGACCGCTAGGGCGGTAGCAACAAACACTGCGGTGGTCACCGCCAACAGACAGGCGGAAGCCAATGTACCGCCCACCGTATTAAAAGGCACCAATCGGCCAGCTTTTCCGGTGGAGGTACCAATTACATCAAAGCATGCCGGAAACACTACACTGAAGGGGAACCTCTCACCTTACGACACTCAACGAAGAACCAGGATGCCATGGAGCCCAAACTACAGGTCCTGCCAATGCTGGTGTATCTGCTAATACACCAGGAATATCAAAGAAGGTGGTGGCAACGACCACGGTGAGTACTGTACCTAGCACACAGGGGAGGGGGAGGAAAAAGAGAGTGACACACACGCAACACGCAACACCCCCACACCCACCCTCACCCTCACCCACAACACCATACACACAAACACATGCAACAACAGCACATTTACACCCCGTAACCCTCTGCAAGAACGGAACGACAAAAGGAATTGGGTGAAATACGTGATATTTAGAAAATGCAGATAAAGTTAACGATTGTAAACAACAGTATATACAAATGTTTACAATATGTACAGAGGGCCGTACCCTGTCCATTGCAAATGTACGTGGACCAATGGGCCAAAAAACAATGGGCGAAGCCCACACTTGACTCCTGCCTCAAAATGGAGAGAACTCTGCAGGGGCATCAGGTCGAAAACACAAGGGCACCTTAGGGGGAAGGGGGGGGCACCTCAGCCGGAAGATGGCACTACGCTACTGCTCCTGGAGGGGGCAACACGCCCACAGCGATGTCCTGGGGGGTGCAAAGCCACAGCCTCTCAAGTCTCTCAAGTGGGTGGTTTGCCCACTGCTTGATCCTGGGGAGTGCAAAACCACAGTCTCTTAAGTCTCTCAAGTGGGTGGTTTGCCCATTGCTTGGTCCTGGGGAAGGCAAAGCCACAGTCTCTCAAGTGGGTGACATGTTCCACTGGTTCTGGAGGGGGCCTTGTGCCCAGTCTGCTTCAACCTGCAAAGGATAGGGAGTGTGAATGCATATCTCCACTGGTTCTGCAGGAGGCCTTGTGCCCAGTCTGCTTTATCCTGCCAAGGAAAGTGAAAGTGGATGCATATCTTCACTGGTTCTGGAGGGGGCCTTGTGCCCAGTGATGCTGCACCTGGGGTGTGGCAGGTCACATTCCCTCACCTGGGTGTCTGAGGCACGAGATGTGCAGGGAACAGGTAGCATGATACTCCATGGAGGCAGAGCCAGACTCCATTCTGCGGCGACTTAGGCTGCAAACTGCTGGTAGTGACAGTGCTGGTGGTGGTGCTTCAAGTGGTGGGTGCAGGGTCCAGGCCATGACTTGCAGCCTCGGACAGCTGCCCACTGGGGATGCTGCTGATGTCTGATGTAGTGGCACGAGCTGGGCATGCGACGGTGTCTGCGGCGGAGATGCTGTCGATGCTGGATGTGGTGCAGGTGCTGGTAGTAGTGGAGGGAGACACCAGGCTGTCTCCAGCAGCCTCAGACAGCTGCCCACTGGGGATGATGCTGCTGACTGTTGTTGTGGCAGCAGCGGTGAAGGTGGCTGTGCATATGGCGGTGCAGGTGGCGGTGCAGATGGCGATGCAGGTGGCGGTGCTTGGGCAGTGCTCTCTGCGATACAGGTTGCTGGCCTGTCAGGAATAATGGTGGTCACCAGTCCCTCACCTGGATGCTCCCAGCCCTGAAGTGCCTTGCCTTTGCTTTTTTTCCCTTCCCCAAATTGGCAGATGCTGATGGGACCTTGGCACTGTCCTCTTGTTTTTTGGATGAGGCCTTGCTGGGTGGGTCGTGCGTCTTATCCATGCTGCATGCTTGCCCCTTCTTCACCTTGGCAGGTGGCGGTATCAGTTGGTCCTTTGCATTGTTCGGTGGCACACTGCCAGCCCTGATGGGTGCCCCCTTTGATCCCCTGGGATTTGCAGGTACCACAGTGGACGCCGAGTTGGTGGCTGAGGTGCTGGCCTGGGATCTTGACACCCTGGCCCTAGTGGAAGCACAGGAGGGAGGCATAGGGAAGAGGTCAATGTTAGCCAGGAAAAGTTTTTAGACACACTGGGACAGGAAGATGGAGGGGTTTGGGAGTGGAGGAAGAGGTAGTGGTTGTAGGAGGTGTACGTCTGCTGAGTTTGGGTGAAGGTGCATGGGCTGGATGCTGTTGTGAGGTGGATGGCTGTTGAGTGTGTGTGCCTGCGTTTGTGTACTTTGGGAGGAGGGCGCACAGACACAGTGGGAGAGGACACAGGGACGAGTGCATAGTTGTGGGGGAGGTGACTGCTAGTGAGGGGTGTGTTGTGATGGGTGTGCTGGTGATGGAGGTAGTGGCTGATGATGTAGTGCATGCAGGTGTGATTGGAGACACTACTGGGAGGGAGGTGGATGAAGAAGAGTAGGGGGACACAGTGGAGGAAGTGGATGTTGGTATGTTTGCATGGGTATGGCACTTGTGTGAGTGCCTGTGGGATGATGTGTGGTGCTTATGTTTTCCTGAGCCACTTTTGTGTGTTGATATGCATGCATGCTGGTCTGAAGGTGTGCTTGGGATAGGGTGAGGTAGAGGGGATTGGGCCTGGATAGTGGAAGTTGGAGGGGGGAGGCTGGGCACAGGGACAATGGCTGCCATCAGTGCTGAGGCCAGAGCCTGAAATGCTCTCTGTTGGGCCACCACGCCAGAATGAATGCCCTCCAGGTATGCATTTGTTTGTTGCAAATGCCTCTGGACACCCTGGATGGCATTCATAATGGTTGACTGCCCAACAGAGAGGGATCTCAGGAGGTCAATCAATAGCCTCCTCACTGAGGGCAGCAGGGCTGACTGCGGCAGGGCCTGAGGTGCCTGGGGCGAAGGAGATGCCCACCCTCCTGGGTGAGTGAGCACGGGAAACACACTGAGGGGCTGCTGGGAGGGCAGTGCTGGTAGGGGAGATGGCAGCTGTACCTGTTGTTGAGGTGGGCACAGAGGTGTTCGCCACTGCCAGGGAGTTTCCATCGGAGGAGGAATCGCTGTCACTGGTCTCTACTCCTGTCGCCGTCGTGGAGCTCCCCTCACCCTCCGCCCCACTGGTGCCTTCACCCTCAGTGGATTCGGCCTCCAGGCCCATGTGGGATGCAGCTCACTTTGTCGCCAGTGCCTCTGCTCCTCCGCCAGATGATGCTAATGCACACAAGGACAGGGTAACAAAACAAAAAGGGGGGTGGGACAGAGGATACACTTGGTCAGTGCCAGCAACACCACTACCGTTGGTGGACACAAAACACAGGGAGCAGCCCTATGCACTAGGCAATGCCCAGCCAGTCACTAAGGTAGTCACCAGCCCATGGGGTACAATGCCTAACGCCAGCATCTGCACACCTGACACCCACAGTACTCTGCACAGTAGTAGTTGGCCACTTGTACCTTTGGGGTGGAGTGCTTAAGAGCCTGAACACAAGGGACCTACCCTGCCATGATCGCCTTGGCCTAGGGGCACCCACTGCCCCCATTCCCCACCATGCTAGCTTCTAAAGCATGCAAAGTCAGCTTTCTGAATCTGTACTCACCCCCTTGTGGCTGCTGTGATGCCTCAAGCGCCCATCCAACGACCATAGGCCACTGCCAGGATGCAGAACATCAGGGGGGGCTTGGTGTGATGGGCACCCCTTCCACATTAGGAGGCCAGCCCCAGCTGGGCCTCTGCCGTTTTAATCGTCAAGCTGTGCAGGTCCTCCTATCTCTTGCGGCAATGGGTGCTCCACCTCTGACAGACCCCCAGGGTCCGCACCTCCTTGGCGATGGCACGCCAAATACCCTTTTTCTGGTGGGCACTGACCTAGAGGAAAAAGAAAACAGAAAATGTAATTACTCACCCATCTGGACCGTCATACTCATTGCCCACCCGTTCCCACCCGTGCCCTGATGCACATACACTGACCACCTCTCATGCAGCACTCAGGCCAGGACGCCTTAGCACCCCCCAACAAGTGGCTTACATCCACATCACTCCAAACAGGCATTGCCCACACATCATGCTCACAGTGTACTAACCTGTTTGTCTGGAGGACCATAGAGCAATGTGTACTGGGGGAGGACCCCATCCACCAGTTTCTCCAACACCTCCGCATTGAAGGCAGGGGCCCTTTCCCCGGACACTCTAGCCATTGAGTCTTCCAAACTCAGGTCACAGCAGCACTTGCAGTGTAGGTCCTCTCCTGTTGATGGTCAGGTAGCAAGCGAGTGAATAGCTAGAAAATGTCAGAGTCACCAGATCCTCGGGGTCTGTGCACGTTCCCAACACGTCCACCACTGAACAGCACCAAGACTCTGATAGATAAATCACAGGGACTGAGAGAGTCCAAGAGGGGACAAGGGGATTAGGAAGGGAACAACTGGGAAGGAGACCTGTAGTAAGAAAAAGGTTAGAACACACAATATGAAAATTATATCTCCTAAAATCAATACTAGACTATGATTCTAAGCCTAGTCACTCTGAAAACATGAACAATCTAAGAGTTAAGTTTTAAAATGACTACGTTTCAAGATGGCCGGATACCTGTAGGGGAATCAAGATGAATTAAATGAAAACTTTCTTATTCAAGTACTTTCCTTTATATGAGAATCAGAAAAAACATTCTGACTAAATTTTAAACCAGTCATATAAATCCTGTTTTGAGAATGTATACTAGGACCAGACAATATTGCATTTAGAAACTCTGGCCTTCTGTGTACTCTTAAAATGTTTCAACACAAATTGCGCATATTGCATATATATATATATATATATATATATATATATATATACATATATATATATATATATATATGTATATATATAGTAAACACCTTAAAAGGATTGTGCACCATGAATAACACAATATGGATTCAGGAAACAAATCACATACCTTGTCACTCGAATATTACATAATAAATATCTTAGAATAGTAGCATACAATAAACAACATGAATTAAACTCGAGAAGAGAATCGTGCATCTTGCCAATTCGAGTGTTACCATGTAAAATACCAAGAAATGGTAGCACGCAATGAATATCAAAGTCAAATCATCATTAATCGAATCGCCCGTCTTGCCGATTCGTAAAACACGATGTAAATGTCAAGGAATAACAGCTCACAATAAATAACAAGATCAAAGTACAATGAAACGAATCACGCTTCTTTTGCCGATTCTTAAGCCACCATGTAAAATGTCAGAAAATGGTAGCGCGTAATGAAAAACAAAGTTAAATGCTCATGAAACGAGTCTTGCCAATTCGTAAAACATCATGTAAATGTCAAGAAATAGTAGCTCGCAATGGACAACAATGTTTAAACACCATAAAACGAATCGCGCGTCTTGCCGATTCTTAAGCCACCATGTAAATGTCAAGAAATGGTAGCGCGCAATGATTAACAAAGTCAAACCTTTATGAAATAAATCAACCGTCTTGCCTATTTGTAAACTACCATATAAACGTCAAGAAATGGTAGCGCGCAAGTAACCTGTTACTCATTTAAGAATTTAAACCAAGAATATGAAAATTCTAAATAACGGTGTCGGGACAGTCCAACCACCGTCTTACCGCCTGGAACAATGATCACCAATGAAGGATTAGGGCAGAAGACTGGAAGATCCAAATAGGCCGCCAGGACAGGAGCTCAGGAAGAAGCTGCTGCTCTGCACCGGGACCTCTGAATAGTGAGCACTGGGAGTTGGGCTGGCTCTCTTTTATAGAGTCTTGGCCCATCCCAGAACCACGCCCAGGCATGTTGCAGGGAAAGTCTCTGGATGGCCCTGAAAAGGGGCCACACCCTAACACACTATGAAAACCTGCAGCAATACATTGCAAAGGAACAGTATTTGTAAGCATATTAAAAATAAGTTTTCAGGATCGCATTCTGCAATGCAAAAGGTTAAACCACAACATATCAGCACAATGCATAAATTACTTTGTTTTGAGAGTGCTGGGTTTTTGCATTTTTATCGCCAATAGAGCGCGTATTGCTCTGGTGTTGACAGAAAATGAGGGTGACGTCCGCGGCGGTGCGTACCGTCACCGCCGGCGTACATCACCATTGGCTCCTGGGACCCATAGGGCCCCATGATAACCAATGCGAGTTGCGCAGCGGTCATCAACTGCCTACCGTGACGCAGCACAACGCCAGCCCAGTTATCTCATATCCGCTTGTCCCTCCTCAGAGGTCAGGCAGGTGCCATTTCAGGGGGGGAACATGGCATGGCATCTAGCTGCGTCACAGCACATATTGGCACTTCTACTGACTCTCGAATTCACACACTGCTTCTGTGTCATTAATTCAAAAACAGTTGTGCCATCTATGTGGAAAATTACCTTCTGCTCACCGTTCTCCTCCATAGGCTACAACCGCTGAGGCAGATGATGAGACGGCGACATCCTCCGGTGTACAGACCCCTGGTGGACCTGTTGACAATGGAGGACAGACACATTATCATCACATACAGACTTGATCGTGCCACAATCCAAGAACTGTGTGCACAATTGGAGCCAGACCTGATGTCAGCTATCCGTCAGCCCAATGGAATAACCCCTCTAGTGCAGGTTCTGTCTTTGCTCCATTTTCTGGCAAGTGGTTCCTTTCAAACTATAGTGGCCATGGCATCAGGGATGTCTCAGCCAATATTCTCCAACGTGTTGACCAGAGTGTTGTCTGCCTTGCTGAAGCAAATGCGCAGCTACATCATTTTCCCCCAGGTGGATGATTTGGCCACAGTGAAAGCTGACTTCTATGCCCTGGGACATATCCCCAACATCATTGGTGCCATTGATGGTACACATGTGGCATTTGTCCCGCCCGCAGAAATGAACAGGTCTACAGGAATAGAAAAAGCTATCACTTGATGAATGTGCAAATGGTGTGTTTGGCGGACCAGTACATCTCCCATGTGAATGCCAAATATCCTGTCTCAGTGCATAACGCCTATATCTTGAGGAATAGCAGAATCCCTTATGTGATGGGGCAACTCCAGAGGCACCGGGTGTGGCTAATAGGTGAGCCCAAGGTCCCCACACAGTATAAGTTGGGGTGTGAGTATGGGGTTGTCCCTAAGGGGTAGTGTATGTCTAACAGTTGTGCCTCAATATTTGCAGGTAACTCTGGTTACCCCCAACCTCTCATGACTACTCACCCCAGTGAGGAATCCCAGGACAAGGGCAGAGGAACGTTACAATGAGGCACATGGGCGTACGAGGAGGATAATTGAGAGAACCTTTGGTCTCCTGAAGGCCAGGTTCTGGTGCCTCCATCTGACAGGTGGATCCCAATACTACTCACCCAAGAACGTGTGCCAGATCATCATCGCAGGCTGTATGTTGCACAACCTGGCCTTGAGACGCCAGGTGCCTTTTCTGCAGGAGGATGAGCCTGGAGATGGTCTTGTGGCAGCGGTGGAGCTTGTGGACAGTGAGAAAGAGGAGGCAGATCAAGAAGATGTGGACAACAGAACAAACATTATACAGCAGTACTGCCAGTGACACAAAGGTAAGAGACTGTAACTCAACTTTCATTTTCAGTAACCTATTGGACACTGTACATGGCAGCCTCTTGCCCTCTGTCTATGGACAATGACTATTCCCTTTGGATTCTCTATTTTCAGATCCGTGTACTCCATTCTGGCTACTCCTATATGTACAGCTGCCCACCAAAGGTCATCGGGGCTGGGGTGATGGTGGAGGAGAGTCCAGGGTAGAGTCCTGTCTCTTGGCATCACAGGTGCATTGTCCAATGGGGCATTGGAAGGGGAATAATGGCAGTTCAAGGTGGACATGGTGACACAGTGGGACAGAAGGGTGACAACCAGGAGATTCTCATTTCCTGGCGGTGGTCTTGGCAATGTTCTCTGTCTTGTGCCTGGATCGCAGGGACCGTTTGCGGGGTGGTTCTCCTTCTGCAGGGGGTTGGGTGCTGGTGGCCTGTTGGTCCTGTGGCGGTGGTCCACTAGCGCCGGCGGAGATGGAAGGCTGTTCCTTGGTTTGGCGAGTGTCAGGGGCCCTTTGTTGTGCCATGGCCTCCCTCATGATCTTGCCCATGTCAGCCAGCACCCCTGCAATGGTGACCAGGATGGTGTATATTTTTGTTAGGTCCTCCCTGATCCCCAGGTACTGTCCCTCCTGCAGCCGCTGGGTCTCCTGTAACTTTGCCAGTACCTGGCCCATGGTCTTCTGGGAATGGTGGTATGCTCCCATGATGTTTGAGAGTGCCTTGTGGAGGGTCGGTTCCCTGGACCTGTCCTCCCCCAGTCACACAGCAGTCCTCCCAGCATCCCTGTTGTCCTGTGCCTCTGTCCCCTGAACTGTGTACCCACTGCCACTGACCCCAGGTCCCTGATCGTTCTGGGTTTGGGGGTTGCCTGGGGTCCCTGTAGTGGTGGACACACTGCTGATTGACGTGTCCTGGGAACAGAGGTATGGGCCCACTGGGTGTTTGCTGTGCTGGTGGTTCCTGAGGGGGGATGCTCTGTGATTGTCTGGTAGTGTGGCAGGGTAACCAACTGTCCAGAGGTCCCTGATGGGCCAGGTTGGTTATCGTGATCCTGGCATGCAGAGCTGCTGTCATCACTTTGGGCCTCTTCGGGCGGGGGCTGGATGTAGCTGGCACCTCCTCTTCGGTGACATTGGGTAGGGGTCCTGTTGGGATGCAAATGAATTGTTAATGTATCTGTGTGTGCACTTTTGTGCAATGGATGTGTTTCCCTGTATGAATGTGTTTTCCCTGTCGGCTTGGCCTTGTGTGAGTGGTGATTTTGTGGGCTGGGTGAGTCTCTCTATTGGCCATGCTGGGGTGATGGGTGTCCATGCAGGTCTGCGATGGGTGTTGCATGCAGGGCTTGGTATTGGGATGGGTGGATTGTGATAGTGAGATATATGTGAATTTGTGGAGTGATAGAAAGGGTGGGGGTATGTGATGACATGCAGGTAGGTAGGGGGATATAATAGTAGAGATTTTACTTACCAGAGTCCAGTCCTCCTTCTATTCCTGCGAGTCCCTCAGGCTGCATAATTGCCAAGACTTGCTCCTCCCATGTTGTTACTTGTGGGGGAGGAGGTGGGGGTCCACCGCCAGTCCTCTGTACAGCAATCTGGTGTCTTGAAACCACGGAACGTACCTTCCCCTGTAGGTTGTTCCACCTCTTCCTGATGCCATCCCTTGTTCTTGGGTGCTGTCTCATGGTGTTGACCCTATCAACGTGTAGTGCTTTCCTCTTATCTAGTTTCTAAGCACTAACATAACACAACAGAAATGCACTTCTGAGGTCAAAGAAGACTTTTATTGTTGTTAATTCTTCCCCAACCCCAATTTTTATGTATGACGAATTAGTAGCTTTCAAGTCCGCGTTAATCAAACAAAATATATCAGTTTGCAATATACACAGCAGGTTATATTTATAAGATATTGAATGCAAAGCAAAACAAATACTTCACCGTGTGGGAACTATCTACAGCTTCATCTTTCTAAGGTCTGCAAGCTGATGACCCCTGTCAGCCGCGAGAAAGAGATTCATCTACCCACACGGGATTGCTGGCAGCTGGCGCCAAGCTCCAGCACGAGGTCCGGCAGATTCGAATCTGACCCTCTGCACCCTGTTACATTCGTTACAAAGGTGTGCCCCCTCCTCTCAGACCTGGGAAACTGAGCAAGCCTTTTGGAGACTGGCCAGGTCTCCAAGACTACTCCTGTTCCCAAGCTCAAGCAGAGAGAACAACACCCATGTACTCTCTCTTATCATGTCTTGTCTACTGTGAGAACAAAACATCTTGGTTCATCATGTGAAAAAACACAGCTTGGAAAAATACAGCTTGGATTCTCAACTGCAATGTCTAACTCCACGTTAAAGGCAATAGGCAGCTAACCTAAATATCAAATGCAATGTCTAGTGTCATGTCAAAGCCAATAAGAATGCAATGTCTTATATCATGTCAAAGCCCATAGGCAGCTGAGCTGAATATAAAATGCAATGTATAATATCATGTCAAAGCCAATAGGCAGCTGAGCTGAATATAAAATGCAATGTATAATATCATGTCAAAGCCAATAGGCAGCGGAGCTGAATACAAAATGTAATGTATAATATCATGTCAAAGCCAATAGGCAGTTAAGCTGAATACAAAATGCAATATATAATATCATGTCAAAGCCCATAGGCAGAATATCTAATAGCATGTCAAAGTCAATAGGCAGCTAAATTGAATACATCATGTCAAAGCCAATAGGAATGCAATGTCAAAGCCAATAGGCGGCTAGACTGGATACAGCATGTCAAAGCCAATAGGCAGAATACAGAATGTAATGGCTAATGCAATGTCAAAGCCCATAGGCGGCTCAACTGAATACAGAAAGTAATGGCTAATGCCATGTCAAAGCCCATAGGCGGCTCAACTGAACAAAACATACCATGTGCTACTGGTGAACATTGAGCAACTAATATGCGCAGTGGTGAAACACAAAGTCATTGGTCAAAACAAACTTTATCAAATGGCAGTACATTCCGCCCTTTGACCAATGAATTTTTGTTTCACATATCTCTTGTTTCAAACAAAAACAAAAAAAACATCAGATCAAAGCAATCCCTGTAAAGCAATAGAAGTGGATTAACACATTGATTTCATAACCTTTCACATCAGATACATCTACATAGAAAAGACTGAGCAATTTTTTTTTTCTCTGAATGAGTCTCTAATTCAACAGTGTTAGCAATTTGATGTGGCATGAGTTCTGCTCATGTAAAGGTGCACGGTCCACCTGAAAGGTTTTCTGGAAGGTAAGCAAAAGTCAGAGTTCCATACGAGAGGGAAAAAAAAAAACACAGCTTAGTTCCAGTGGAAGAATGCAATCAAACAAGTTGAACTTGAACTGAAGGCGCAGTTTGCGCAAAATGGATCCATGGTGCTGGCACTTTACTCAGCCAGGTTCAGGTTGGGGATTCGGTCCCTTCCCCGACCCCACACGCACACACTGGAAAGGGGACCACACAGCACACTCAGGGACAGTGGCGAAACGTGGTAGGATCTGCAAAAGAAACAAGTATGACTTTTCTTGCAAATAACATTTTTCATTTAAACTGCACCCTTTCTCTTTCTTTCCCTGTTTTATAATCAGCAGGACGTTTTTGGGGCCCTTTGTTATATTCACTGCAGGTTCTGGAGGATCACTTGGGGCTTCAGCCCACACATCAGCACTGAGGTTTTTATCTGCTGCGCCACAGCTTCCCTTTTCTTGCACTGTCAGAAGGGCTGGGGCAGACTCATTCTTTACCAAACCTGCATTCACTGCAGTTTTGCCAATTTGGGCCATTCTGTCTCCAATTTGTTTGAATGAATCAGATTCTTTTCTAGGTATCAGCATAATTTCGATTTTTCCTTGGTAATTTGCAGCAATCACTCTCCCTAAAACCTGATCACTTTGCCATTTCTGTTCTGGTAACTTTCCTCTCCCCAACTGCTCTGTGACTGCTTGCATGACAGATTGCTTTTGTGCGTGCTGCACAGTTTTTATCAAAACTAGGGGAATGTGCATCTCTCTCATCTCTGCCCACCTGTAAGTGGCTTTTTCTCTCAGCTGTTCACATTTCTGGGGCACCCACTTAGCCATCCCCACTAAGGCAGAATTCTGGGTGAACACTTCTCTCTCTGCATTTTTCTCATTAACATCTGCAAGGTAATTGAACCAGTTAGGTGCTAAAACATTAGCAATGAACCAAAAATCAGCGTAAAAATGACACTTCTCACGTAGCTCGTGCTTTAAAATCTGACACACATTATACAACTCCATTCCTTCTCCTGTGCCAGAAAACAACATTTCAGTCAATGAATCATTAGTAAAACAAACATGCTTTTTATCTTCAGTAGACACGAATTCAAATGGTGCACACAATTTCATTGATAATTCTTTTACCTGTGGTACTCTAGCCCTGTCTTGCAAGTACCAGATCCATTGTATGATTCTAGCTAGGGGCACTATTTTCTTTCCTTGTTCTTGATTTACATGTACATAAGTATTTCCTTCTTGTACTGCGCAGAAACCTAAAGTCTGCATTATTTCATTTGCCAAATCACAAGCGCGCAGCTGCATATAATTTTTCACAGTGACCATATACAAAAGTGTTAGGATTTCTCTCAAATGAGGGCTATTCTTTTTCCAAAAATCAAACAAGCTAATGAAAGTCGGCTCTTGCTCTAAAATCTTTGGTTTTACTTGTGCATTGTGCTACGGTAACTCGTAAATCACATTCTGGTCTCTCTCGTCCGTGTTATCAGTTAAGGAATGCATTTTGGCTGCCAAAAACCCTGGCTCACACGAAAACTCAGTGCAGCTCGGAGCTGTCTTAACCCCCTCATTACTGGAATGGGACAAGAAAGATTCTTCAAAAACAGCCCTTTTATAACTTTCAGTCGGGCTAATTTGCTCACGTAAATTCCCATTTTCGTGTTCCAACTTCCTACATTTCTCCTGCATTTCTCTGTAAGCAGATAAAGGTATCCAGACCTTTCTGTCATCATTACTTCCAAAAGACACTTTTTCTACATATGTACAACAGGAATTATTTCTCAAAACACCATCAGGCATTTTAGCTACACATGCATTTTCTTCTGTAATTCCCCAAACAGAAAACAATTCACAGTTTTTCGTAGCACCATCAGGCAGTTTACCAATACATGCATTCCCAGACATGGTCTGCCGTGCTACTGTGATTCTCCAAAAAAAACAATTTCTGTAATTCTCCAAACAACAAAAAAAACAATTACACTTTTAAAGCGTGCACTTAGAAATCTACCGACTCGTCAACACCCTCTTAATCACCTCTTAATGACCGACCCCACGACTCCTGGTACCAATTGTAGTGCTTTCCTCTTATCTAGTTTCTAAGCACTAACATAACACAACAGAAATGCACTTCTGAGGTCAAAGAAGACTTTTATTGTTGTTAATTCTTCCCCAACCCCAATTTTTATGTATGAGAACAACACCCATGTACTCTCTCTTATCATGTCTAGTCTACTGTGAGAACAAAACATCTTGGTTCATCTTGTGCAAAAACACAGCTTGGAAAATACAGCTTGGATTCTCAACTGCAATGTCTAACTCTACGTTAAAGGCAATAGGCAGCTAACCTAAATATCAAATGCAATGTCTAGTGTCATGTCAAAGCCAATAAGAATGCAATGTCTTATATCATGTCAAAGCCCATAGGCAGCTGAGCTGAATATAAAATGCAATGTATAATATCATGTCAAAGCCAATAGGCAGCTGAGCTGAATATAAAATGCAATGTATAATATCATGTCAAAGCCAATAGGCAGCGGAGCTGAATACAAAATGTAATGTATAATATCATGTCAAAGCCAATAGGCAGTTAAGCTGAATACAAAATGCAATATATAATATCATGTCAAAGCCCATAGGCAGAATATCTAATAGCATGTCAAAGTCAATAGGCAGCTACATTGAATACATCATGTCAAAGCCAATAGGAATGCAATGTCAAAGCCAATAGGCGGCTAGACTGGATACAGCATGTCAAAGCCAATAGCCAGAATACAGAATGTAATGGCTAATGCAATGTCAAAGCCCATAGGCGGCTCAACTGAATACAGAAATTAATGGCTAATGCCATGTCAAAGCCCATAGGCGGCTCAACTGAACAAAACATACCATGTGCTACTGGTGAACATTGAGCAACTAATATGCGCAGTGGTGAAACACAAAGTCATTGGTCAAAACAAACTTTATCAAATGGCAGTACACCACGATTCTCCACCATAGGTCCATCTTCCTTGCAATGGATGCCTACTGCACTAGTGATCCAAATAGCTGTGGCTCTACCCGGATGATTTTCTTCACCATGACCCTTAGCTCCTCCTCTGAAAACCTGGGGTGTCTTTGTGGTGCCATGGATGTGGTGTGAATGATATGTGTGAGGATGTGTGAGGTGATGTGTGGGGTGATTTGTTGGTGTGTATACTGTAATGTGCGTGGATGGTGTATGGGTGATGGTGTTCTGTGCCTCTGATTGAGTGGGTGCTCTTTGCTTGTCTCTCTGTGCTTGGTCTCTTTTTGTTCACTGTGAAAGGATTGTGAGTAATGTGGGTGGGTGTTTTATAGTGGTATGAGCGTGAGGGTGTGGTGTGTGTATCAGTTGTGTGTATTTTGAATTGTCCAATGTGGTGTTGTTTTGAATGTGTGTGTGCATTTTGAGCGCAGCGTGTGTACCGCCAATGGATTACCGGGGTTGAAAGACCTCCCCGTTGATTCATGGGTCGTGATACTGTGGGTGTATTCCTGTTGGCATAACAGTGTGGGTTTTGCTATCACCAGTGTATCACTGACCTTTGGGCTGGCGGACTTGTGTGGGAGTCTGTATTGTGGCGGGATTCTCTGTGTGGGTCATAATACCCGTGCCGGATTACCGCTGCGGTCACGGTATGTTGGAGGCCGTCGGCACGGCGGTAGGTGGCATTTAACACCAGGGTTGTAATGAGGGCCATAGTAATCAAGACAAAGGACGGACTAACTCACAGGCTATAAGCACCTTCAGTTGTAATAACACCAATGCTCTTCTATATCAAAAGAAAAGATGGACTAGTTTACTAAGTCCTAATTTTAGACACTAAGGGGGTTATTACAACTTTGGAGGAGGTGTTAATCCGTCCCAAAAGTGGCTGTAAAGTGACGGATATACCACCAGCCGTATTACGAGTCCATTTTATCCTATGGAACTCGTAATACGGCTGGTGGTATATCCGTCACTTTTGGGACGGATTAACACCTCCTCCAAAGTTGTAATAACCCCCTTAGTTTGTCAGCCATATTAGGAATGACCAATAATCTGTAAATTCAACTATTAATGCAAATCTAATTCATATGGTGTGAAAATACACTTGGAAATGTTGGCATTAATCCAGTACATACTAAGGTAGATCCGAATATGGGATTGCCACATACAGTAACCTAAACAAAGGATGGACTAACCTCACATCCTCTAGCTACCCCCAAATGTCATGACAACAGAACTCCACTTTGTCAAAAGAGAAGAAGGACTAATGTACAAATTTGTAAGAAATGAACATAGAGCAACTTGTATTGTCACCATAATTAAATGTGGTTATTTCTTAGGCCCACCAATATACCTCCTATACAAAGGCAAACCCGTTCTCCAGAGTTATAATATCACCCAAAACAGCAAACACTTCATAGTATCCCAGAGATGAGAAAGACAGAAATTGAAAGTCTTATTAGAAAGAAGAGACATCAAGCTAGTTCAAAAAAGGAAGGAAGTTTCATCTTGTTGTAGTTCATGGCATACTACCTGGTAAGTTGACAGTAGCCTAGAACCGTAACAACTTTAACAGTTGTCATTATAGAAGTAATAATGCAAAAGTATAAACTAAAGTACCACGTATTGGGGTAAAGAGAAAACAACAGTAGTAAATTGTGTTGTGGGGTAAAAAATGAGGCATACTCATAAATTCCATCTGTGTGAACATTCTTCAGTGCAGTATTAACACATAGTAATGACGATGGTATTTGATTTATAAACTTGGAAGACATGTTGATTATGTTCCAAGAAAATACTGCAACTCATGGTCAATATTCAAGCCATATTCAACTGAGTGTAGGTGCATTCTTCAACATGCATCACACTGTCTTAATCTCAATTCTCAATTGCCACTCCTAACATCATGATTAACAACATCTATATCACGAAATATGCATGCAGAATGTAACCCATGGGTCACACTAGTTTAGCATGTACTGCTATTGGGTATCCTTCAGCCATCTGTGTCAGGGCCCTATAGTGCTCTGCCATGTGTGTCCTGATTGGCTTGATGGTGCTTCCTACATATCTTTTCACATTTACACACAAGTAAGTAGACATTATATTGGGTATTACAATCTATGTAGGTTTGTATTGTGTATTCACACAATCAATTATATGTAAATTTAGTTATTCCATCAATAGATCATCTACACATGCTACAGTGTTTACATATTAAAGATTCAATAGAATATTGTGTGAGGCCTGTTTCTTGTCTATTATAAATAGGATAACTCAGACATACAATATTCCTTATTAGTTTGCCCTTACGATGTGTGATGCTAGGGTATTTGTTAGGAACAGCTGTTGATCCTTGTTTTAATCAGTAAGTGCCAGTATTTATGTAAAATATTGTAAATGTTTTAGCTCTCAGATTAAAGTTGATTACCAACCTAATCAACCTCAATTTTTATTTTCGATCCTGGTTCTTGTCAATAAGTGTAATCTTGTGTTCAATATTGCATGTTTTAATGCTTGCTCTTTAAATCACCTTTTTGTTATTAACCTGCACAAGGAATCTTTGCTCAATATAATCTAATGTCTGTTTGAATATGACATCCTCACTGCAGTTACTTCTAGCCCTTAGCATTTCTCTGTAAGGGATTGTGTTAATTCAAGATCTGAGGTGTGAGCTAGATTTATGACCATCCTTCACATAGTTCAAAATCTAAAAATATGATGTTATATTGATAAGTGACCATCATGTTATATAATTTGGAATTCAGATATATAATAAATTCTTCCAGTTCTTCACATATACCTGTCCAGATCATAAATGTCTTCAGTAAAATATATGGTTGCTCCATTTTCTCCTCTCCAGACCCAGATATGCACCTCCTCAAGCCACTCCATAAAGAGTTTTGCAAAAGAAGGTGCAAATCTGGAACCAATCACATGCCCGCACAATTGTTTATACCAAGTATCATTAAACAAAAAAAAATTAAACTGGATTTACTAATGAGAATCTCAGGGTGTTTCAATAATGTAATGGGTCTCCTATTTAAGAAATGTTGTAATGCATTTAACCCATTTTCATGTACAATGTTCGTAAACAGCGACGCAACATTCATATTAACCAGTAACATACCATGTTCCCACGTTACTTCATTAAGCATATTTAAAAGATATTATATGTCACATATATAGGATGGTAATTTCGATATAAACGAATGTAAAAGATATCCAGAAATTCAGATACTCTTTCAATCAGGCCCCCGGTACCCGACATTATAGGTCTATCAGGTGGAAAAGGCATATCTTTGTGTATGTTGGGAAGTGTATGAAGGCAAGGATATATAGGATAATCTATCAACACATAAAAATATTCATCATCACAGAGTAGCCCCAAATTATACCATTGTTTTAATTTGGTATTTACTAATTTGGACTTTTCGAGGACTCAATTATAGTTCAACTCAAGATAACAGGTTGAATTGTTAAGTTGATTTAGAATTTCATTATTGTAGTCACTTTTGTTCAGAATCACTATGTTCCCCCCCTTTTCCACCAATCTAATAATATTATTTGGATCTGAGAGCAAGTAATGTGAAGACAAGTGTTCCGAACTGGTCAACAAGCCTCTTGTTTGGGAGGAAACATTACGTTCCCAATCATCAATCTCAAACAACACCCCCTTATGAAAGACATATATATGATTGCCACCGGTCAACTGTGGTGACCACTTTGATTTTTATTTTAGTAGACATTTAGGATATTTTATTGAATACTTCCTCTGACACAAGATCACTCAATGAATTATTTCTCGCAATAGAATTATTTCAAGTTGGGTTAGTGGAAAACACTTTTTTAACTTCCATTATTGAGTGAATCTGTATAAATCCTTCTTCAAATCAATTATGTCATAAATCATTGTCAGACAAAAGCTCATACCTTTTTTTTAACAAAGAAACCATTTCACTGGTGAAGCACTTATTATACAGGTAAACTACCTTTATATCAGAAGTCATCTCCATATTTATTTGGTAGTCTTGCTACAAGATGTGCTTTTCACCCCTGTTCTGTCTTCAGGTGGTACCCTTTCCTCTTTTCCCCCATTTTGTTTTTCTACTGTGCCTGTCCGGGAGTACTTCTTTTAAAAATGTATAATCCCTGTACTGGTCTGAGTTACCCTCACCTACATCTTCATTATCACCATTAGATAGATTGCTGGATGGTGATGTACTCCTACTACTATCTGAACTGGTATCCATCCTTTTGGATGCTTTGCCTTTCTTAACCAGATGATCAAAACATTTTGGAAATGCAAAATTTCTCCAGTTATTATAATCGTAAACATCTCATTTGAGTTTTAATGTCTTTCTCTGCTTAATATCTTCCTGGTATTTGTTAAGAATCCCTTCAAATATCTTGTAATTATTTTTGGTCAGTTTGCGTACATTTAGATCTAAAGTTTTTTTTAACAAGTATGCTAATTTCTTGTAATAATTTGGTACATTTCCTCTCTGCATTTTCTATTAAAATCTCCATGAGATGTACCTAGCTGTTTGTCAGTTCCTTTTCCCAATGTATGAGAAGATCATCTTCTAAATTGTCATATGAAGGCAAAATTTGTGAACAGAGACCTCTAGGAATCCAATTCAAATGTAAATATTTCTTCAATGTCATCCCATCCCACTATTTTGACATTTTGTTTTTTTTAAGTCTTTCAAATCTCTTGAATGTAGTTTTTAGTCACCCTGATTAATGGCTTTATTGACTCATGCAGCAGCACTAAGATTATTAAATAGTTCTTTTGCCATTTTGTCTCTGACCAGACTAGAACTCATTGTATCCCCAAGTCTGAAAAGGTGTTGCCTCCATCATTGTGAACAAGACGCATCACTTAATTTTTGTATCACAGATAATTATGTGAATGTTTAGTACTCTTTTTATTGAATACTTAGTTTTATTAATGTTAGTTTGTCTGAACGTGTTAGGTCGCATTGGGCACCCTTTGGTGATTTCATGTCTTTATAATTGTATCTTGCGGGTGGTCTATATGACTCTGACTGGAGTTTTCCTTGTATGGCCACATTGGTCTGACTATGTAAATGTATTGTTTTTTATTGAAATTGTGGCATTGGTTCTACCACACCCTTTACTGGGTCCAAAGATTTTTTTACCTAAATGAGCACTGACTCATGTGAAGGAAGAAAATGCTCTAGCAGAACTGGTAGCAGAGTTTGGGTTTGTCCCATCAGGGGGGGGGGGGGAAATTCAAGTGTAGTGTTAGGGAAATAGGACTATCCCATGTAAATGCCCAGTCCAAAATTTGTACTTCCCAAATTCTGTCCTATGGTTCCTTCCGAAGACTGATGAACTTCCAGTGCATGCCTACAAGTAATGGATGTGTGAGTATTTATAAGGTTTTATGCTTGAATTGCTTTTTTCCTGGAGTTTGTGGTAAAGTGTAATGTTAGGAAGTGCTTGGAAGAATCGTCAAAATCAAAATTATTGCAGCGTTTGTTGCTCAGAAATGTCCAAGGCTTTTGTCGTTGTTGAAGGGTCGATCATGGCCTTAGACCCCAGGATACTACACAAGTTTAGAAGACATTTGGTTCATTTATTGTTTGCAATGAGGTACTTTTCATGAGATGTGTTTGACAATGCCTGTGGTTTTCCTTGAGTGAATGTACATGGATGAACTGTATCAACTGGAGGGAGACTTGCTAGTCAAGCTTCACTTGTTGTGTAATATTGAAAGCGACAGTCAGAAAAGTGTATCTCTGTTCAACTTTGGAGTGTTTGAGTTCCTACCCTGTAGCGTGCATGCTGGTTGTTGGCTTTTACTAACAATATTTTTGCGTTAGGTGTGTGTGAGCAATTGTGTGAGATGCAATTGCAAAGCAACTGCAGCTGCTGAAAGGAGTGAATGTGAAGTAATTTAGAGCTATGCTGGAATAGTTTGGTTGGTGTGAAGCTGCACTGGTATTTGTGGATAGTGACAGGTTTCTATTGATGGAGAACATCAAGAGAAAATGATAGTGGGATTGAATTTACTTCCTGATTTGATTGAAAGTTGATGTGATTAATTTACTGAAAATAAACATGAAATTCTTTATAGCGTTGAAGAGTGCACTAAGAGGAGATTTGTTCCTTCCAGTCAGAGAGGGCATAGAAGCCCCACCCAAAGGAACTCCACATCACTGTGTGGCATCTATCAAAGGATTTCATGTGTGTGTAGCTTGAACAATGGTGTAAGAACACTGAGAAAGAAGGTGATTTTGCATTTCCCGGTTATGGAACTTTTAATATGAGAATTTTAGACAATTTGAGGCAAATACTGTATGAAATGAAACCACTTCTGAGACCCGCACTTTTTGAAGCTCTGAGGCCCAGATTTATACTTTTTGATGCTAAACTGCGCTAACGCAGTTTAGTGTCAAAAAGTATACCGCTGGCTAGCACCATTCCAAGACGCCGGCCGGGCGTCTTATTTATGGAATGGCACAATCCAGCACAAAGGGTGGGCTAAAATCATGGAGAATAAAATTAGCTGGGTGGGGGTAGTTGTATGGGAGTAGTGGGTTTAGCGTTAACAATGACGTTAGGCTGGTTATAGTAAAAAAAGATGACTCTAATCAGCCTGGCATCATTTATTGACGCTAACCCTACTATACCACATTACTCCAGTCTTATAAGAAACAGGAGTCATGCCCACCACCCCAATGGTCAGCACAGGGGACAAGGGTACCCTAGGCATGGCCATTGCACACAGTTCCATGTATGGGGGCCCATTTAAGGGCCCCCAATTGCACTTTAAAAAAACTACAGAAATACTTACTTCTACTTGCCTATACTTACCTGGGATGGGGTCCCTTATCCTCTGCTGTCTGTCTGGTGTGGGTGGGGGTGTCCCTGGGGCTTGGGAAATAGGCTCACTGGTGCCCTAACGCATGCCTTGACCCCATTATTTAGGCCCGCCTCCCTCCAGTGCACCATTTTGACATGGGAGGATAAATAAGGCGCATGGGCCTTAGAGTCACTTTTTGCCCAGGAACGCCTACGTTGCATCTCATTGATGCAAGGTAGTTTTCCACAGGCAAAAAATGACTTTAAGTCCAAACTTTTAGCACTAGACATGTATAGTACGAAAATATAAATATGGAGGTAAGTTTTAGTGTCAAAAACATTGATGCTAATTCTGTGCAAACAGAGTATAAATATGCCTCTTAGTGTTTTGGAGCTTATTGCATGACAGAACATGACAGACAGGTATGAAAACAGAATGCAGAAAGCAATTAAGACACTTGCAGAGGCTAGCTGGGATGCAGAGCAGAAAATGAGGTGATCAGACATATTTGAGGGAGTCAGAATGTTTCCAGACCTTACAAATGAAAAACGTGAAAGCACTAAATCTAAGACTAGGAAAAAGATGGAAAGGTAGAACAGACAGCTGAAGATGAGGTTAGAAAGGCAGTGACATATGAGAGTGGTTCAGATGATGAGTTTACAAATCAGATTTTGATGAATCATCCACCTCCGTATCATTTAGTTGAAGTAGGAATAAGAAGTAAAGCAATCAAAAATGTTGCCCCAAATTTGCTACTGCCCCTGTTGCACAGGCCCTGTATTAGATAGTGTCAAGTACATCTGCAAACCCAGTAACTCAGATTACTGTTGTGAATCAACCAGTCCAGAATGTTAATAGTGTTCAGTCTGAACCAACCTCAGTTGTAAACCAGGTTGTGCCTAATCCCAATGTGAGCCAGAGAGTGCAGACACCTTATGTGAATTCACCTGTACAAAATTGCACCTCAAGTGAACTTGTGCCAATGTTTTGTCCAGTACAGTCAATGCCAAATATTACCAAGACTCAAACAGGGCAATGTTTCAGTACTGTCTTAACAGGGCAGGATGTATGAATGACAATTCCTCAGAATCAAACAAATCATATGGGTGCAGATGCATTAAAAGTTTTTGTGACTATAGGTCCAGTTATTCCTTTATTTGTATTAGGTACGTCTGGAAGCAATCCGCATTCATAAAATGCCCGACCATTCCTTATACACCGGTTAGATCTGCTAGGTTATCACCAAATGGGATGCAGAGATCAGTATATTCCAGTTCAAGCATTCAAGCAAGCTTTATTCGGTCAGAATAACCATCAAAGCAATAACTTACAACAATAAAATCATGATCTATACATAATAAATATATAACAACAAATTTAAAAAGTAGGTAATAAGAATAAGATAAAAATACTGTAAAATGAGGGATCTGCGAGTATACAAGAGAAAAAATTAAAATAAATCTTCACATATGTATCCCGTCCTATGAGTAAGGGGGAAGTGTCAAAGATCCTTTTGTTGGCTGTTTTTAGCTTCCTCGTCGGTAATTTTTAAGAAATTCAATGAATAAAACAATTGGGTAGAGTAAGGTAAAATCAGGGATCAATTAATATCAAATCACTATGATCCTTTTTTTTTTTTATATGTACGTATATGCCAAGCGGACGCAAGGAACTTGCTGACCGCACAAGTTAGAAGAGAGGAGCAATCTCTCAACATCAGCCTGAGGGCATCTCTACACGTTCTCAACCCCATGTTTCTACAAACGGGACGAAGCCATTTCTGCCGGGCAATGCCATAGGCAGGACAAATAAACATAAAGTGCACTACAGTTTCCACAGAACCATTACAGCAGGGGCATTTATCGGATAACAGGATGGAGCTCCATGAACTAGAAAAGGACTTCAGAGGGAGGCATCCATACCTAAATCGAGAATACAAACTTTTACTTAGTTGATCGGTAATTAAGTCCAGAAAGGGTTCGAAGTGGGGAAACCACTAATAATCGAGGAAAAGAGACGTCAACCTACCATGTGAAGTACAGAGCAGGTATTTTTCCCTAACATGGGACCAATAAGCAGATTTCAGGTGGTCCTTGTGAGCCCTCCTTAAATTATTGGGCTGGCTCCAAAAGTGACTGAGTCCCAAGGTATGGAACCATTCTGAAATGTGCTTGAACCAGGGGATAGAAAGTACGTTTGGTCTATCCAATAAGTCTTGCAAAGATTCCTTGTATTTGACTAGTTCAGGGATAGTCCAAATACGAACCCCAAAAATTAAAGGCCTTAAAGCTATTACATCAGAAATGCGAGGGAACCCTAGATCCAAAAACACTGGAACCAGGGGCGTATTACGAGGACATGCCAAGAGTGATCTTGCAAAATCATTTTTCCCCACAGATAACTTGCTAGATTTAGAGCAACCCCAGACCTCAGCGCCGTAGACCGCAGCGCTCTGAGCCTTGGCTAGATACATTTTAATAGCTGGGGAAACAGCTTTCTCAATATTGGACATTTGAAAACACAAAATTGCCCCTGACCTATGTGCTAGGAGGGCTGAGCTTTTCCCTACCTGGGCCTGCCAGTTCATATCATTGCTGATTCTCACCCCTAAATAATCGATAGAGCATACCTTGCTGAAGGGAACCTCAATATACAGAATGTTACATTGTTTTGAGCTACCAGAACCAAAGATCATAAGTTTTGTTTTACTAGAGTTAAGTTCCAATCCATGATCTGCACAAAACACACTAAACCAACCCAGGAGGGCCTGAAGGCCCATAGGTGTTTTGGAGATCAAGAGGGAGTCGTCAGCAAATAAAAGAATTGGAACTTTTGAATTATTCAAGGAAGGGGCATCGTTTTGACAATCAGTTACAACTTGCACTACTTCATTAATAAACAACGAAAAGAGAGTAGGTGCCAGGACACAGCCCTGGCGTACTCCCCGCCTGATATTAATACGATCAGTAAGTTCCCCCTGGCTGCCCCATCTTACTCGAGCATAGGTGTTCTTGTGTAATCTTTGAATTAGATGCACCAAGTTCATCGGGACGCCAATTTTCTTTAGGACTTCACACAATTTCTGCCTTGGAGCAAGATCGAACGTGGACTTAAGGTCAACAAAAGCAACATACATGTTTTGTTTGGCCAAGGTAGCATATTTCCAAAGTAACAAAAAAAATCTAAAAACTTGGTCCATAGTGCTAATTTTAGAACAAAACCCAGCCTGAAGGGGAGATAGAACCTGGTTAGCTTGGACCCAGTCCATTAGCCTGTCTAGGACTTGCTTAGAAAAAATCTTTTGAAGATTATCAATGAGGCTAATTGGGCGGTAATTAGCTGGCAGTCCCACATCTCCTTTTTTGTAAATAGGGATAATTTTGGCTCCGAGCCACGAGTCCGGAATGGGGCTACCTGCTGCGATGGCATTTGATAAAGTATTAATGTACCACGCCCAAATAACGGGTTCAGACTTAAACAGGTCCCCCGGTATCTTATCGGGACCAGGAGCCTTAGCAGGTTTCAAAGAATTAATAGCTGCTGTGGTTTCAGCAATTGTAAAAACAATGTCCTCCATGGAACCCTCAATGAGAGGTCTACATTTGCCACCTGTATAGGCCTCGTGATGCTGTTGCACAGATGAGGCATAAATCTCGGAAAAATGAGCCACCCATCTTTCGGGCTGGATGTGAACATTAGAAATAACAGTACCCTCTCTTTGCCTGTGAGTCAATAACCTCCAAAATGAACCCTCGTCTCGATTTTCGACTGCCTCCAGCAGCTTCTGCCAGATCTCCTATTCCCAGTTTTTCTTCGCTAGATTCAGGGCCTTGGTGTAGCTAACTCTAGCAGTCCTGATCTCCTCCTGTGAGTGCTTGAGGAGGGCCAATTTAAGATTAAGCCTAGCAAGGTTGCAGTCATTGTTGAACCATTCCCTGGATCGAATAGCATCTAGAGTATGTCTCACAGTGGTTTCTTTATAAAAAACATTCTGTAGAAAATGTATCAATTCAACATGAATTTTCATGATTGGAAGACTATCGACCTCTTGCTTTTTCAAGACCGGAGAACACCTGTAGAAAGGAAGAATACATTTGTTTAACTAGAAGTGGGTTAGATATAACTTTTGGCCAACTAACACGAGTTTGCCTGGAGTTTAGGGAAGGGATCGGAACATCAGTGATCTCTAGATGTTGAGTTCTCCCAAATGCTTTGTTGAATAGAGTAAGACATAGAGGGTAGTGATCGCTGTCATGACGGAGTTCAACCTTCATGTCCAGAATATGTGATCAAAGCCTGATGTCAACAAAAAAATAATCAATAGTGCTGGATGAACACCCCCGCTTAAAAGTGGGGGCACGATTAAGATCAGATCTAGTCCGACCATTACATTCCCTGAGTCCATAGCGTAGGCAAAGGGAAGCCATCTGTGTAGCGGCACAAGAACCAATACTAAGAGAATCATCCTTCACTTGGGGAATACCGCAGGAGTCATCTTCTTCAGATGTTAAATTACCTACGAGGTTCTTGAATACAAAGGAACAATTTATATTGCTCCCTATCACCAGATGGTTAGAAGGATGCAAAGATTCCATATGCTCAACTAACTGGGCAAGTACCCTTGATTCCATATTGGGGGGGACGAACCTCGCATACACGTTGACCAAGGTCACTGTGAAACCAGGGTGAAATATAAGTCTGACACCCAATAGATCGAATGAGTTAAGGGGAAATACAGAGTGGTCGCATTGCAGTTTCTTATTCACTAAAATCATGAGCCCACCCATAGGCCTACCAAAGCCTGCAGAGGCAGGCTGAGCTGCGACAGAATAAGTTGTAAACCCCTCAACATATATTAATTCTTCCGCTCAGGTTTCCTGAAGGAGGCATAAGTCTTGCTTAGAGGTGAAGTTAACCCATCCAGGATCTCCCATCTTTTTCCTTATTCCAGCCACATTCCAAGATACAATATTAAGTACAGAGGGCACAGGTGTGGGTCTAGCTCTCGGGGATATGATTGTGTTCAGGACCCTCTATAAACCATAGCATCTGAGGTGGGGAGCACTGAGGGAGAGATGTTTTTTAGTCAATCTAAATCAGATAGCCGGGGGGAGCGGATCTTGGTCAAAGCTGATCGATTGCTATTTAGTGGACCCAGAGCCCTTCCCTCATGAGTATTGGAAGGTCTATCGGTCCTTCGTGACTCCCCCCCCGGAGAATACATGCAGAGGCCAATTCCGATATTTCTACCAGATGTCAGAAAATGAGTCTGTAGGTTGAAAGCCTAGAGGTGTCAAAAAAGAGGATTGAAATATAATCAAAATCTGAGTCTGGTTGAGCATGTCTACGTGCCTCCCAAATACCAGAACGGATAACAGACAGACATTTCCTCTGAATGCGAAACCAATAGACAACTTTATTAATGAGAGAATCATGAGACTCTCTCTGCCCAGCAAATAACCTGGGGACCCCTGTCATGTAGATGTGTGCATCCTTCCTACTCTGATCATTTCTCCTCTTTGGAACTGTCGCCTGAATGAATTTGGATTGACCTTGGCGTGAGACTCTGGGTGGACTTGCGGGCACCCCTGCACCCTTCCCAACCATAGCTCACATAGACAGGGGATTTATACAGGGAGGACGTGGATCGTTGTTTGTTGGAGCGGGAATAAGCATGCGACCCGAGTCGGTGGGGTTGCCATCAGATAGAGAGAGGCAACTCCCCTATTTATTTGTTGCCATACTCATAGACTTAGCCCCCAGCTATGGACATTTGGGGTAAGAAGCTAAATTGTCCCCAGTGTCTAATGTAGCTAGCACGTTAGGCCCTCCAATCAACTCAGGAAGGTGGTCATTCGTGCTAAGCGATTTACAATTACACAATACCTTCGTCTCAGATAGTCCAGAAATTTTACCCAAGATAACCATTACCAAGGATTTTAAATTGTCCAGCTTCTGGGAAACATTTTCCAGTTCGAGTGACATCTTGCGTTGAGCCTGCCAGACCAGTTCCTCTGTATCAGGTTCCACAGAAATTAAGGGCGGAGAGCGACCTGGGCTCTCGCTAGAAGTGGATAGGAGTCGAAATCTATTGGAGCAGAGAATATCACTAGAAACTACAGACTTGGAACCCAAATGCAGAGAGTCCCTACATTGATTACATTCTGCAACTTCAACACTTGAAGTAGGCCTCATTGGCGGTGAGGAAATTGCAGCCTCAGATATAGGAGAGGGATGGAGGTCCGCTTCCACAGACGAAAGAGTTGTCCGTAGTTTTTTGATAAATAGATCCGGGATCTTCCTAATAGTCGAAGTAGCAGGAATGGAAGGAGCGATAATAGATGGACTCCTCAATATTGCCTCTACTTCCTCAAACAAGGAGTCAATAGCTTGAAATTGATTCCTAATGGGCTTAGGAGGGTCATCAATTTTCCGACCAGCTCATTTCTTGTGTTTTTTGGTGCCAGAAGGTGGCGCAGGGACATCATCTGCCTTGCGCTTCCCCATTATTCACTACGGCGTGTCCGAGCCAAGGACTGGGGACCCCAAGAACGAAAACAAAAGGAAAATTGAATAATGATGACCCAGCCCACATGGATCCCCTAGCTGTAGGAAGAGAATAAGGGTACCTGGGACTGGAGGTCCCACCAGGCATTGATCAGGCACTGGCAAGCCTGCTACTACCACAGTGCAGATGAAAGAGGGGGGGCCCAGCCCAGCCTCCTCCTGTCTCTGACGGGCACAGGATGGGCCCGCCCTTGGCCCGGGCTTGGCCCGGGCGCGCCCGCGGGAGCGCGAGGAAGTTTTTTTAAAGGGCTCCTGCCCCGGCACATGTCACCGCCTCCTCCTCCTTGTGATAATCGCGCTTCCCGCGACCCACTCACCTTCATACAAACAAGGCATTTATCCAATAAATATATTGTGATGAAGGGGAGCAAGGGATAGGAGGGAGACAGTGTGCCACTCCTCTTACTTTTCATGTATTCCTTGTATTGCTGTTATCATGCTGGGCAGCAACTGTAAAAGCAAGTGGACTATCAAGTAATGGATACCTAATGCACACAAGAACATTTGTATGGTGAACTGAAGTGCCTGTGATGCTATTGCAGCTATATGGAAATTAAGCGCTCCAGTTCAGGAAGTTATTTATATGGAACTGTGCATATGGGAGTTGGAGTTTGGTTGTTGAAGTCACATGACTGTGTATTTAAAAAGCACTGGCTCCCTCACACCTGCTCTTACTTACCTGTGAAGAAGGCATGCTGTTGCCGAAACGCGTCAAGATTTTTTGTCTTGCTGCTCAGAAATGCTATTAAATGCTTGGATTTTAACATGGACTGGTGCCTGGGCTTTTCGTGTTTGGGAGATATTTTCTGTGGGATGCTTCACCCCAGTAACCCAGGCCGCCCTGTAGGGTCTGTGGCCCCTTACCGAGCAGGGGGTGACAATGATAGTTTTATGGAAGGGGCCCGACCCACTCACCTTCATGCAAACAAGGCATTTATCCAAGAAATATATTGTGATGGAGGGGAGCAAGGGATAGGAGGCAGACAGTGTGCCTCTTCTCTTACTTTTCATGTATTCCTTGTATTGCTGTTATCATGCTTGCCAGCAACTGTAAAAGCAAGTGGACTATCAAGTAATGGATACCTAATGCACATAAGAACATTTGTATGGTGAACTGAAGTGCCTGTGACGCTATTGCAGCTATATGGAAATTAAGCGCTCCAGTTCAGGAAGTTATTTATATGGAACTGTGCATTATGGGAGTTGGAGTTTGGTTATAGAAGTCACATGACTGTGTATTTAAAAAGCACTGGCTCCCTCACACCTGCTCTTACTTACCTGTGAACAAGGCATGCTGTTACCGAAACGCGTCAGGATATTTTGTCTTGCTGCTCAGAAATGCTATTAAATTCTTGGATTTTAACATGGACTGCTGCCATGGCTTTTCGTGTTTGGGAGATATATATATATATATATATATATATATATATATATACATATATATATATGTTTTTTAAAAACAGTTGATACCAACTACACCACTGCACTCCAGGAGGACATTTTTCTTTTTTCTTTTTATTGCAGTCAAAAATAAGTCACCATCCTTCACCACCGACGCATTTCGACCTCCTGGTCTTGATCACAGTAAATTAGTCTTATCTCCATGTCACGTATTTATGGTGTCTCTCCTATTACCCCTACTAATGCATTGTAGGACATGTAGTCTAGTAAAAATGAAAAAAGTGGACTATTAACCTTATTCCATTGAATTGTTTCTATAATTTCTATATTCCTACTGCTAGATGAGTGCACTTCCTATTCTCTTTTCATAGATTATCACATTATAACATGAATCTACCTAATTTTTTTGTTGATGTAACACTGTGAAAGCACTCAATCTATATATCATCAAGTGTTATTATCTAATAGCTATCAAAAAGAACATTCATACTCCTCATATTATGGGTGATAATGTAATTCTTCATCCCAATTGAGGTCCCTCGGACTCTTACTTTTGAGCTGTATTACAAAACGTGACTCCAACTGTCTCAGTTGTAACTCTCTATTTCCTCCCCTCTCATTGCTATCTACACTTGCAATTCCAAAAAATCTCATTTAGCTCCATCATGAGTCATTAAGGGGGTCATTCTTTACCGCCAGGGCCGGGGTCGGCGGTAGCACCGCCAACAGGCTGGCGGTGCTCCGCCGGGCATTCTGACCGCGGCGGTACAGCCGCGGCCAGAAGCGGAAAGCCGGCGGTGTACCGCCGACTTTCCGCTGCCCATGGGAATCCGCCTTGGGGATTCTGACACCCCATACCGCCATCCTGTTCCTGGCGGGTCGCCCGCCAGGAACAGGATGGCGGTATGGGGTGTCGTGGGGCCCCTGGGGGCCCCTGCAGTGCCCATGCCAATGGCATGGGCACTGCAGGGGCCCCTGTAAGAGGGCCCCACAAAGAATTTCAGTGTCTGCTTTGCAGACACTGAAATTCGCGACGGGTGCAAGTGCACCCGTCGCACCTTCCCACTCCGCCGGCTCCATTCGGAGCCGGCTTCCTCGTGGGAAGGGTGTTTCCCACTGGGCTGGCGGTACGGTCTTCTGGCGGTTCCCGCTTGGCGGGCGGCAGGCCCTAAGTGTTTAGCAATAGCATATGTTGGGTCCTTGTTCTGCACAGCTCTAATGTGTTCTAAAATGCATTTCTTCAAAGGACAGATTGTGCTGCCCACATAACGCAGGCCACATATACATTGGATTACATATACCACATAATTGGAATTACACGTGATCCTTTTATTAATAGTAATCTTATTACCACCAGAGTCCTCAAACTCCTTCATGATAATCCCTATGCGGCATGCTTTGCACTTCTTGCAGCACACAAAGCCAGTTGTTTGGATTGAGAGCCAATTTGACTGTTCTTTAAGCTGAAAGTTTCACCCCCCAGCTTACCCACATCAGGGTCCTTCCTATTGACGTCCCAATATTTTTTTAAAATTTTTCAAGATCAGATGACTCTGTATATGTCATTACAAATCTGATGATTGAATCTTCCTGAGGTCTCGCCATCACAGATTTATTCAATATATTCCCTCTGGTTCGAGCTCTTGCTTTCAATTCCCCAGATCTAATATCTTTGTATTATATTTTCTCTGGAGAAATCTCAATACATTTTTGTTCCATTTCTCTCTCCGTGGACCATTTCTGTTTCATCTTGACAAATTCTCCATAAGGTATACTTATTTTCAATGATATTGGATGGAAGCTGTCTCCATGCAAAATACTGTTGGTTGAAGTTTTCTTCCGAAATAGGGTTGTCTCAATTCGATTGTTCTCTACATATACCATCACTTCCAAAAATTTGACACGTTCCTTACTCATATTGTATGTGAATTGGAGGCCCATAACATTTTGATTAAGTTTTTCAAAATATTGCATGAATTCCTTTTCTGTCCCATTCCAAATGATGGAGAGATCATCTATAAATCTTAACCAAATAACAGCCTTCTCTGCTAGTCCTTCATTGTTACCTCCCCAGGCTACATTTTTCTCCCACCAACACATGGTCAGGTTGGCGTAGCTCGGTGAGAAGGAAACACCCATTGCTGTCCCGCAGACCTGGGGAAAGATTTGATGATTGAATAGGAATATATTGTTGTTCAGACATAACTCTATCATTTTCAGCAGCATTTGTGAATGTTTCAACTGACTAATGTCATGTTGTTGTAAAAAAGATTGCACTGCTTTCAATCCTATCTCGTGGTTGATAGATGTATAAAGAGATACCACATCAATGGTGACCAATGTGTACCCTTCTTCCCATCCAATATCTGCAAGTATTCTCAAGAAATGACCTATGTCCTTAATATAAGAACTTTAATTTTGTACTAGCAGTGCCAGAAAGTAATCCACATAAGTAGAAATATTTTCATATAGTGCTCCACAGCTCAAAACAATTGGACGTCTGGGTGGGTTTTCCAAACTTGTATGTATCTTTGGGAGAAAGTATATTGTAGGAAGAGTGGGATTTTCATTTCTAAGGAATGTTCTTTCATCATCATTTAGCAGGCCTTCCTCTTGCCATAAATCCAGATATTTATTAAACTCTAAGATCAATTCATTTATGGGATTTCTTTGTAATTTCAAATAGTGATTTTTGTCATTTAATTGACGATATGCCTCCTGCATGTACTGTTGCTTTTCCATAATCACTGTATTTCCACCCTTATCCGCTGGTTTAATTTCCAAGTTGTTGTTATCTATAAGTGCCTTAAGTGCCTGCCGTTCCTGTATAGTGATGTTTTCAATTTTGGTATTTTTGATCTTAGTCATGTTGTCAAGATCCTCAACTACCAGCTCATGGAACGTATCCATTCTATTACCTGGTGACAATGCTGGACAGAATTTAGATTTGGGCTTAAAGTCTGTACGACAATGTCTTGATGTTTCGATCTGCAACTCCTCCAATACTTGTGTCTCTGCGAGCTGATCATCTTCAAGATTGTGCATCAAATCAAATATATAAATACAAATATATATATATATATAAACACTTCGTTTGGCGCTTCTCTCTCTGCACCTAATCGCCGATGTATATATATATATATATATATATAAATTATAAATAACTAACAACACACAGAAGGAAGTCTGAATGTTCTTCAGAAAGGTAGGCTATTGATGGCAGTGAATTCCATCTTTTCCACCAGCAACAACATCACCATCAACAACACGCTTCACTGTACTGATCACCACTGCATGCATTTCATCATCACCTTTCTGACCATCCACCTCTGCACACACTGAGCCCCAAACAGAAAATTGAACCAGATCACAGAGTAACAGCTCACCAACAACCTCAGCAAGTTCCCACGCCCCTCACCGCAGACGCAAACATCTCAGCACGGAATTTCCACCAATGGATCTCTGAATGCGTCAACAACCTAGCACCTCTCCGTAAGACCTCGGCTAAACGCCATCTCAAGAAGACCAGCTGGGTTTCCCCCACACCCTAGGACTCTAGTGACGCTTGCAGACGGCTAGAGAAAAGATGGAGAACCAGCAAGTCCCCGAAAGACTTCAAGAACTTCAAAGCTGCCACCAAATCCCACCACCACCTCATCAGAGTCACCAGGAAAGTCACCCTGCTGGACCGTATCAGGGCCACCACTCCCAACACCAAATCAATCGATCAATCGTCCATTTGTAGAGTGCGCTACTCACCCATAGGGTCTCAAGGTGAGGAGAGATGTCTTCAGGGTTCAGTCAAAGAGCCAGGTCTTGAGGTCCTTCCTGAATTGAGGTAGCGATGGCGACTGTCTGAGGTGGAGAGGTAAGGTGTTCCAACCTTTTGCCGCCAGGCAGGTGAAATACCTTCCTCCAGCCGAGGACTTTTTTATGCTGGGTACAGTGGTGAGCGACTGCTGGGAAGTTTGGAAGGGGAGTACAAAGTGATGCAGTGGTTGAGATAGCTGGGTCTAATGTTGTGGAGGATTCGAAGGCATGTATGAGGAGTATGAAGTTGATCCTCTTCTCGACAGGCAGCCAGTGGAGTTCTCTTAGGTGTCCTGTGATGTGTTCTTGGCAGGGGATGTTCAGGACAAGTCTGGTGGCACCATTCTGGATTTGTTGCAGCTTGCTCAGGTTCTTATTGGTGGGTCCAGCATAAAGGGTATTGTCGTAGTCAAGTCTGCTCGTGATCAAGGCGTGTATCACAGCTTTGCGGCAGTTGCTTGGTATCCATGTGAGAATCTTCTCTAGGAGTAGGAGGATGTGGAAAGAGGTGGATGCTACGGAGTTGACCTGTCTAGTCATGGTGATCACTGAGTTGAAGATGACACTTAGGTTTCATGCGTGGTCTGTGGCGATTGGGAGGAAGCCCAGTGTTGAGGGCCACCAGAAGTCATCACAGGCTGAGGAGGATGGTCCCAGGATGAGGATCTCAGTCTTGTCAGAGTTCAGCTTAAGGCAGCTCTCCTTCATCCAGGCAGCAACTGCTTCCATCCCATTTTGAAATTCTTCTTGACTGTTGGGAGGTTTTCAGTCAGGGAGATGATCAGCCTTGTTTCATCAGCATAGGAGACTATGTTCAGACTGTAGTCTGTGACGACTGGGGCAAGTGGGGGTCACGTAGATGTTGAACAGGATGGGGCTCAAAGAGGATCCTTGGGGTACTCCACAGCTGATTTCTGCATGTTCTGACAGGTGTGGCGGGAGACTGCCTCTCTGTGTTCTGCCTGTCAGGAAGGAGTGTATCTATCGAAGGGCCTTGCTGTGTATGCCTGCTGTGTGGAGTCTGGCACATAGGGTGTGGTGGGACATTGTATTGAAGGCAGCCGAAAGGTCTAGTACGATGAGGGCTGCTGTTTGGCTGCAGTCAAGGAGAGACCGGATGTCATCTGTGGTGGCAAGCATGGCGGTCTCAGTGCTGTGGTTAGTTCTGAATTCTGATTGGGAGATTTCCAGGATACTGTAGTCCTTGGTGTGATCTACAAATGAATCCCCAAGGACTACCACAGAACCGTAACCCATGCCCTGGTTACCAGTAGGCTCGAATATGGGAACACCCTCTACACTGGCACCACCCAGAAGAACCTAACAGACCTAAACTGGCTTTCTATTGAGAAAAGAAATAACCTTTAAACTCCTTGTCTTCGCATACAAGTCACTCCATGACCTAGGACCCGCCTACCTTAACCAGAGCATCACCTTCTACTCCTCCACCAGACCTCTCCACTATGCTCCAAAAGCCCTAGCCACCGTAACCTGCATACGGAAGACCTTGGCTGGTGGAAGATCCTTTGCCAACTTCGCAGCAAAGAGTTGAAACACACTGCCCCTGCACCTCAGGAAACCACCATCGCTACCTCAATTCAGAAAGGATCCTAAAACCTGGCTCTTCAACTGAAGCTCAAACCCCCTCAGCGTCTTGAGATCCTTGCGGGTGAGTAGCTGCACTCTATAAATCCTGATTTTATTTCATTTGACTGAGCGTCAATAGAACAGTGCGAAGGCATTCTTATGGATCATCCCCTGAACGTTCAGTGGAAATATTGTTAACCCATATAAAGACTCAATACCTTACAAGTGCACTTTTGACCCACTATAAGCAAATGATTCTTGCATCATCTAACATAAATATTAGATGTTACACTGATTTGAACCCTGCTACGTTATTTCTTAGCCCTGTTGAAAATGCACATAAATGTAAGGACAATGTGGAGCATGACAGTCTCGATGCAATTGAACTGTGCACCAAACCAAGACCTGACATACAAGATGTCCCCATAAATGAAAATGACTATGTCATGTTTGCTCTTGTTTGAGAGATAGAGATGCTACCCTGACAGCTGGTTATGCAGTTTGCACGGTATCAGGTGTGATAGACGCCTTCTGGCTTTGAGTAGTCTTTCCTGCCCAAGTAGCTGAATTGGTCTTTCTTACCATAGCTTGCTTTGTTTCTGAACAGCTTAAAGTGACAATTTTCATTGATTTCACTATGGTTTGGTGTAGGGGTGGGTGGAGTGTGTAGAGTTGCACTATGCAGAACCACGCAAAGTTGCAAAAAAAACTTTGACATGCTGAGTGGAGTTCTGCAAGCAGTTGGAGTTCTCTGTGGCATCCGTGTGCATTGCGTTTGACATCAAACGCAACGCAACATACGGAATTGTGTTGAAAATCGTGAGCAAATGGCACCACACAGTCCACAAGGGTGCACCCATCTTGTTTTTCACTCTGTTTATAATGCTAGGTCATTTTTTTCCATTTCTTTTTATCCTTGTAATCCTCCACCCTCCTAATTAATCTGCCCCTCATTTTTTATTTATTTTATTAGCCACTCTTATACTGAATCTACATTTTTACTTTTTCACAAAAATTCCTGTTTTTTGTAACTTTTTGTGTTTTTGTTCATTTTTTCTATTTCTTCCTTCCATCATTCTCTTTTTCTTCTCCTCTTTATCCCACTCCATCCAGCACCATGGCAGATCAGAGAAGCAGCAGCCGCCTACCTTGTGGGCTGCAGAACCGCCAAGGGGTGAAGCCTCACCCCATCTTCAGTGAGGCGTAGGTGCAGCACTAGTTTTTATTGTGCAGTGCCACCTCCCCTCCATGCTGAGTGCAGGCGGCAGGTCTAGTTATGGTTAAACCCTTTGGAAGCATCAACTGCTGTGGGGGAGGGTGTGCCGATTGGTTCGTCCCAGTTGCAGTTGATGCACCATTTTGAGGACATCATCGGCTAGGAACAGACCTGCTCAACCTGCTGGGCGTTGAGGTGTCAGGCTTGGTGAATAATAGTTATCTAGTGCTGTGTGTGTTGCAAGTCGCGTCACTGTGTTGACACCCTGCGACAGGGAGTCAGGCAGTAGGTGTTACGGTGGAAAACTCCTCTTGCAATTGTTTTTTTTTGGAAGGTGTCCCTTCCTGCACAAAAACAATCATCCCCTCATTGCAGGCTCCCTTGCAGCATGGTACAGGGGTGCCTGCATTGGCTCATGGCAGACCATTGTGCTCCAACCCAGAGGAAACAGATGACATGAATGCACCATATCTTTTGTGGATAGAGCACATTCCTGCCCTCCCCTTTTGACGCAAGGAAATGCTACAAGAAGGCTTGAGGGGTTGCCGTACATCAAACGTTTGTAAATAATATGGCTTTTATTTTAGGAAAATTGGAGGAGGGCTTAGGTGTAGGAATTAGGAAAGCAAGAGTAAGAGGTCCACTCAAGTTGAGTCCACCATACTAGGCAATCTGATGTAGAAAAGTACAACAATACTGTATTTGCCTCTGCTTGTCAAAAAACATTTTTGGGGAGAATGACTGTACCGCTAATCCTTTATTTTTATCTTATTCTTTATTTCTTACCTCAGCACCCAAGAGGAAGAAGAAGGCAACAGTGTCAGCAGGTCTGGAAGGAGAGGGTGCCAGTACTTCTAGTGCCACCACCAGCGCTGATGCCTGCAAATCGGCTGGCTCTACTAAGTGTTTCTGTCATATAATCTTTATTTCCCTACTTTTATTTTTATTTTTCACCTCTCCTCATTTCAAATAATTCATCTTTTAGATTTACTGCGCCTATCTACTTTTTTGTACTTGTTTTCACTCTGCGTAAGCTTTGTTAAATTCTTGTTATCACTGCATTTATCTATTTATTTACATATTACCTGACTTCCTCCTGTCTGTAGTCTGTATTAGCTTTCTTCTGTTTTTGTTACTATTTACTAAGCTTAGCTTTCCCTTCTCCCCTTATATATCTTGCAGAGTGGTACTTAATACTAAGAGGACAGATTTTGAGGACAGGTACCCTATACACATCAGCCCCGATGGACTTAAATGTGCCACAGATAAGATAAAATACCTTGGTATATGGTTCACCCATAAATTAAAAGACTCTGTCTATCTCAATGAGAAAAAGACGCTACATAACATCCAAGATAGCTTAGATGCATGGTCAACCAGGTTCATTAATTGTTGGGGTACAATAGATTCTATTAAGATGATGATTATCCCCCTCATTACCTTTTTAATCATCATGTCCCCATATACCTCTCAGACACCTTTTTTTACTAACATAGACACTTTACTTACCGAATTCCGCTGGAAGTCTAAAAAACCCAGAATTGCCCTAAAGTAACTGAGACTTCATAAAAACTTGGTGGCCTAAACTTACCTGGCTACCGGAGATACCAACATGCCTTCCTAGCGAAACAGGGGAGCCACTGGCTCCTAACCACCACCAACCCCTTGCTGCCATGGATCGCTATTGAAACTACCCTTGCTAAACCCTTATCCCTCACTCAATTTCAAACTGTCAAAAAAAACTAAAACACACCACTCAAAAAATATTCTATTCAGCACAGCACAGGCACTCCGAAGAATTGACAATAGACTGCTTAACAAAATTAAACACACATGTCTAGCTATGCTATGCCACAATGAAAACCTAAAATTAGAAGGAAGAACTATGTATATAGAGAAATGGTGAGAAAAACATATTCTCCTGGTGAGAGATATCGGCACCCCCTCAGAGCCCATACCGTTCTCTCAATTTAAAGACAAATTTGACCTAAAGAACCTAGAATTTTACTGTTTCCGTAATATAAAATCACTTATAACCAAACATAAACATCCATCCCCCTGACCTACCCAATACGCTAGAACAATTTACCAAAGGAAGTAATTTAGCTTTCAAACAGTACTCCCTCCTATCCCCCACAAAAACCTCACTAAATAAACTAACACAAGGCAAGTGGTAATCTCTACTATCAAACTCAAATAACACTCCAAAGGTCTCACCGGACTGGCCATCTACCTGCAGTAACCTCACTTCCAACATAATAACCCCATCACTAGCACAAAGCAGATACTGGATTGCCAATATGGCCTATTGGACTCCGGCCACACTTTATAAACTAGGTCTCAGATCCTCGTACACATGCTGGAGCTGTGAGAAGGAAAGAGGAGGCTTAAAACACATGTTAATGGAGTGCTCCTCCACCAACAATTTCTGGCAGGACATCAGTAATGCAATACCTCAAATACTTTATTAAAATGGACTCCTATTTTCTCCCTTATTATGCTGGGCATCCTCCCCACTGACATTAAACAGGCATTAAACAAAGAGGACCGTCCCATATGGGACATTCTAGTCACAACTGGCCTTAGAGTTATCCTCAATGAATGGAAAGATTCATCCAAGCTATCTCCCCACACATGGTTAGAAAGGGTCCACTTCAGCAGAACTGCTGATAACTCGCTAAACTTATACTTGAAGACAACATCAATAAAGAATGGTAAACTCTGGTACAAACTAGACAATTTTATGTCTCACTCGTCTAGGTAACGATGATCATCTGACCACTCGATCATTCATGCATTCACTCACTCATTCTCTCACCCCTCTCTCTCCCCACTCTCCCACCCCCTCCTCTCCTTCCCTCACCCCCTTCCGCATGTACTCCCTTCTTTTCACCCCATCACCTTCTTCTTCTATTGTCTCGTCTCCGCTCTTTTACTCTGTCTCATTCACCTACAACTGAGGTCCCTTAACCATTCACAACATAAAAAATCGCTCTGTCACAATACATACATTGGTTAACGTCACCTCACCTCTGCAAACTAATACACTTATCTTCATCCTCTACTTTTATGAATGAGGACCAACTCCTCATGCTATATCCTAAACTACTGTTCCCACTTGATTTGATGGTACCATACAATGTATTGTTTCTTTTCATTCATGCTATTTAGTTGTCCTATTGCATAAGATCCCAATAAAACACTCAAAAAAAGGGACAGGTGCCATAAACAACAAGGTTGCATGCTCAAGCCAGTTTTTCCACACGTTTGTGAAGATTTTCTTTGCCTTGCTCATTTCCATTGCACCAAGACCTCATTATAGGTTCTCCTGGATTGAAAAAAGTATTCCACCCCTTCATTGTGCTTCAGTGACTTAGCTGACTTAGTTTAACATTTTGAAATTTTAGTGGTTTATTTGTCTACCTTGACATCTACCTACAGCCAACAAAATTCCTACAGTGAATGATAGAAGAAGATAGAATGTAACAATCTATTGTGTATGTATTTATTTTGTTGGAACTAAGGGACAGATTTATGGAAAGTGGCGCTGCACCAAGTGCAGCGCCACTTTCCGTGCACCCCTTAGCACCCCTCTACCACCACCATAAGTGGCGCATCATGGCGCAGGGTAGGAGCCGATAACGTCATTTTTTTATGCTCTTGATGTACTCTGCAGGACTAGTGCCAAAATTTGCAGAGTACATAGGGGCCCATTATGAATAAAGGTGTGCCTCCTTTCAATTATTGCTCTGAGCAGCCATGAAAAGTACCAAATAAAAAGGTGTAAGGACATTTTTTAGATTTCCTTGCACCAATTTTTTGGCCCCCCCAAGGAGGGAACACCCCTTTGCATACATTATGGCTGGCACAGGCATAATGTGGCGCAAGGGTTTTGAAAGTGGCGCAATGCATGCATTGCACCACTTTGTAAATATGGCATGGGGAAAATACCACTTTAGCGCCACCTTGGCAAGAAAACAATTATGCCATGGCAGCACTAAAGTGGCACTAGTGGCTCTTAAATATGCCTCTGAATTGTACAATGTTTGTTCCAGCTGCATTGACCACCAGGTCCGGGGCCAGCAGCAGTACCAGCGTGCCAGACTTGGCAGGGGTCGGAGGGGGAGAACCAATTGCAGCATGGACGGGCGCTGGTATGTCATATTGGTGTTGCTCATTGACAATTAGTCATATACTCATTGCAACTGTGTTGTTTGTGAAGCACCTGGCTTGGGAGCTGCAGTGAGGACTGAGTTCTTAATCTTAATGGCCTCTTCTCTCTGCAAATCAGCAGACAAAAGCTCATCATAATGATTAAATGGAAGCTAAAAATGATGGGCGAAATGGTATATGAGTGAAATGGTGTGTGGGTTGAAGTAAAATAAAGATGTGTAGGTGAATGATAGGAGATAGATGAAAGGGGTGAAAGGGTTGAAAGGATGCATTATAGGGTAAATAAAGGATGAATGAGTATACTTGGGGGAGGAATGGGTGGATGGTAATGCATTTTACATGGATAAATGAGTGTTTGAAAGGGTGGATTTTGGATAAGTGAGTCTTTGGATGGACGGGAGGATAAATAAGGATGGCTGGAATGGAATAGTGAAAGACTGAATGAGAGAGTGTAAGCTTGAATCAAATGGTGGGTATCAAAGGTGAACAGAATAGATCAATGAAAAGATGAGTGTATAATTGCATAGCTCAAGAAGAAATAAGGGAGCTGTTGTGGGGAAGTACGTGTCTGCTGTTCACCTAATTTGCTTGGTTGGTGTGTTTGGTAATCAAAGCTTTGGGTCAAAGTGGGTGTATTTTAATTTCCTGTCTTCTCAACCCATCATGGTGTATTGCTTTCACTAATGATCGAGCTGACAAAAATCTCTGGAATGCACTTCTCAGTTCAAAGAAGACATTTATTATTACTTCATAGTGAGGGTGCTATAAAGAGATTAGTAGGTTGAAAGCACATGTTTAAAAATAGTCACAGCAATGAAAGGAAAATATATTAAAACGATTCTCAACTGCAATGTACACAGCAAATATATGTGATTATATTATAGCATAGTTGCAAAGCAAAGAATAAAGTAAAAATTAATCACCGTAGGGCCTGCCAAGTTCTTAATCTTTCTCATCTCAGCAAGAAGATGACCCCGTTCAACTGCGAGAAAGAGATATGCACCCTCACAGGACAAGTGTCAGGCATTTGACGTCTAATCCTGACAAGGTCTTGGAAATTCCCTCGCTACTGAGCAGGGTCACCTTTTTTATATCGTTAAAGAACCGACAGGGCTTTCTGGAAAAACCCTCCCATGAAAGAGAAATATTCCAATATGCTGGCTACTGTAGTTCAGAGTTGGAAGAAAAACTTTGAAAACTGGGCAGATTCGCAAGGCTCTCCTCCCAAGGCCGCACCTGTCCCTGCACTGTACTTTCTTATCATGTTGACTGATTAACTGTTTGGTGAGAAAGGAATATAAAAAACAAGCTCAGTTTACCATGTGGAAAAACACAGCTCAACTGCAATGTCTAACACCACGATAAAGCAATAGGCAGCTAAACTGAATACAAAATATAATCTGCAATTGGTGAACACTGAACAACTAATATGCAGAGTGGTGCAACACAAAGTCAGTGGTCAAACATATAAATATATTACTACACATGGTCATACCTCTCCCTCCCCATTGGTCACTAATGCTGCTATGATGTAGCTTCAGCGTGGACTGTAAAGTAGTGTTTTCTGTGCAATGTGTGCAGCTGCTTCAGTTAATGGAGGACTTACAAAGTTGTCAATGCATTCAAACCTAAAAAAGGTGTTTCCCTTTCACCCCAGTTCCCACTCGATCGCCTTCTAGTACTTCAATCTTTTATTTTTTCCAAAAGTTGTGTCCCAGCCACCTGAAAAAAAATTTAGATCCCTTTTGGCATGCCGCACATTCATGTATAAATTAATATTTAATGGCTTCCATAATGGATTCACTCCAGTTCAAATTTTACCCTTTTTGACATTTGGACGTCAACTCAACTACAGTGGGGCATGTGTGGATCAAAAATTGTCTTGTGACTGCTTGTAATCAGCCACATCAAATCTGAATGGCCCTAAGGGAACAGCAATTTACTGTTACTGTGCCACTGTACTTTTGATTTTTTTTTTTTAACAGAGCATGGTTCATAATTTGTCATTTTCCTTTTTCTTTCCTGCTATAGCTACTCTTGGTGGACATCATCCAACTTGTCTGCAGATAGCAACCCAGCTCAAGCAGCTGAAGCAGAAGGGCATCCAAAATAAATATCGGCAGCTGGTAGCCCTCCAGGGGGAGGAGGCTGAGGTAGCACTCCTGGCCTCTGGCCCTAGCTCCTCTAGCCAGCCACCACGCCTCCAGTCTCCCAACAGCAACACCATTGCAGCCTGAAACCATCAACCCGTCCCACTTCCACCACTGCTGCCCCTCTTCTCACGCCAGAACCACACATTTTAACGCCGCATCCTGAAACATCTTGCGAGACTGGACCGCCAGGTGGCATCCATTGAGAGGGCCCTAAATGATATACTGACCCTACTCTAAACCCGAACAGGCCCTCTTCGGACCCTTTTTTATTTTTTAGATTTTGGTGGAAAGAGCACTTGTTGTGGGAGGAGAGGGTGGGGTGAGAGTTGGGACGGGGTTTGTCTTCAACTTGGACTTTTCGTTGGACTTTTTTGGGATTGCGCTATTTGTACGGGGAGAGAGGTGACCCTGTTGTGGGTGGAAAGGGTGGGTGTTGTATTTTGTACAATAATAAAGGTGATCATTTATTTTACTTTATTTATGCCTCAGTCAAATGTTTATTTTGGTGTTTCAGTTTGTACTGCTGTCTTTTAGTGTAATCTGATTTTTTAAAATCTGCTAAAAAAAGTGTATGTCATTTACTTATAAGGTTACCATTGCTCTTCTGCTTTCTGCAACTGAACAATATTGACCACTAGTGGATGATTGCCACTGCCTATTAACACATAGATACACATAGACAAGTAAGACAGCATCTTCTTTAGTAGGAGTTATAATTACTAATTAAACAAGTTAACTACTTCAATCTATAGTTCTTTTCTTACCTGAAAAGATAAAGCCAGGGAGTCATCTTCTTCTTAATGCAGGGTTTTTCAAAAGATGACATCTTAACTCTTAAGGGGGTGGTAGGTGGTAATAGTAGCAGGCTAGCGTACTAACAGGGAAGACAGAAATTCACAGAAGGTGCCACTCCAACGACAGGATTAATCAAAGGGTTATGCATCATTGTCAACTTGATTTAAAAAAAAAAGAAAAACAGAGAGTTAGTGGGTCATTATATTATCATGACTTTGGAAGACTGAGACCAGACTACCACAATGACAGTATTTAACACACAGCAAAGAAGACCTGATATGATAATAAAATCTAGCAATATGAATTTCTTCTGAGCAATGGGAGGGAGCTATTAAAAATGTTTTAATCATGGAGTCAGGAGAAGTGGGCTCAGACTGGAGTGGTTGCACCAGGTTCAGCAATTACGGCACACACATACAGGGCATGAAAGACGATTTGATTGGGCCAGTATGGAATATTGCTCAGATAGAAGAAGGCAGAAGGTCATCCAGTGAGTTGGTGTCGCTTTCACCACATCCGCACCAGCAAGTGTGATTATTCTATGGTGTGAAATCAAGTCACACCTCAAATCACACAGCCCAGGGGAGGAGGGTTAGGGGCTCAATAAATGGATGAGAAAAGGGATTTGATGAAAGGTGTGACAAAGACAAAAGCTACACAAAAGAAACCACAGCAATATTTATTGGGGCGCTGAGTAGCACACCATCATCAATCTGTTGATGAAGGACAGTGGAAACAAAGGGATAGGTATGACACAGTTCTGTTAAATGCATGCAAACAGTCCTTCTGCCCCAGATAGTGTATCCTAAAGGTTAAGGGGCATATTTAAGAAAAGTGGCACTGCACACAGTGCAGCGCCACTGTTCTTGAGCCCCTTAGTACCCCCCCAATGCCATCATGTGTGCGCTGCATCTAAAATACAGTGCACCAAGGCAGTAGTTAGGAGACTAGCATCAGAATTTTTTACGCTAGTCCCAGGCTTTGCAGGATTAGCATCCAGAATGTTGACGCTAATCCTGCAAAGCTCATTGAGGCCCATTGTAATCAATGTGTGCCTCCTTTTAATGCCTGCTCCGAGCAGGCGTTAAAAGTGCTGAAAAAAATGATGCATAGAAATCTGTTCGATTTCTTTGCACCATTTTTTCACCCCGCTCCAACAGGGAAAAGCCCACTTTGCATACATTATGCCTGGCACATGTATAATGTAGCAAAAAGGGTTACAGAGTGGCGCAATCCATGTGATGCGCCATTTTTTAAATATGCCACAGGGATTTTGGCCTTGTTGGGCCACATTAGCGTCAAAATAAATTATGCTAACGTGGCGCAAGGCGACACTAGGGGCTCTTAAATATGCCCCTATGTCTCCTACTTTTGAAAAATAGATATTATGGAACACTAATGATAACCCACAAAGTTATAAAGGTTATGATTGTTAAAAGGAAAATGATACTCTATTGCCAAATTGGGTGATGGATCTCCATTCTTCTTGGAATATTGGTCACTCTTGGGTGCCTGTCGGAAGTCTGAAATAGGCCAGTAGGTAAGCTGGAGTCTTGAGCTTGCCCCAAGTTTTGTTTATGGATGAGAGGACTAGAAGAAGGCCTGCATATTGAAAAAAAAAAAGTAGTTGTATTATAGACAAAAGGAAGCAAGGTAAGCTTCATGAGGAGTCAGGAGTGTACCAAGAGGCAGAGCAGGAACATAAGGAGTTTCACGTTTGAGCCAGCAATCCAGCAAACACATACTGAGCAGCATTTCCAAATCAACGCACCTCTCTCCATTTCACAGAGCTGAGTGAGTACTAGGCCTCAGAGCTTAGGCCATCATCATGATTTCTCTTTGAAGTTGATAACATTCTCCTTCTAACTGTTAAGTCCTGCCCTGATGCCCTCAATCCTCCTCCTCCAGATTCTGAGTGTGTCTGTCCCAGTCCGAAACCGAGCAAGGTAAGCCTGTGAAGTGCATTGCAGTTGAACTGAAGAACAAATAGAGAAGCAGAACTGGAGTATTTTGTGTAGATTTGTGATTGATAACTAAAGTGACTGGTCTGTTCTGAGGCACCAGAAGAAGGAGCAGACCCTGCAGGTAAAGTTCATTATTTCTTGAACTTCCTCCCTCACTATCAGCCACCACATACATCAGTCATCACTCACAAATTCACAAGCACTTAATATATCCATATTCTTTGGTGCAAAAAGAGTTACTTTAGTACTAGTAGTAGTTACCTCTTCCAACCCAAGCACAGTGGTTGAACAAAATAGCTCCATGTTGATGGTATCAACTGAACAGATTGGAATTTGATATTGGCACTGACAGTCCTTTGTTTTAATCAATGATCTCCTAAGGCGGCACTGCTAGGTGATGTAAATAAATCGGATAAGCAATGGCATGTAAGGGAGGAGGGCATCGTCTCTAATGTCCTGGAGGAAATGTGGGGGCTTCTTCACTGCACATGTGTCCAACTCCAATAAGGGCTTATATGTGACTATAAAATGGCGATGCAGCATAAATCAGACACAAACGTAATCTCCCACTTTTTTTTCAAAGAATGACCAAAAGAAGTTCAACGAGAAATAACTACAAAGTTTTATGGTGGCACTGGCATACTGAGTCTGGAAAGTAAAGTTTGCCCTTAAACTCTGGTGGTTCACCCAGAAGTTGGTCAGCTAACACACTTGATTCTGACCAATCATGCTCTTCCTCCTCCTGTGTTGTTTCGGGAACGATGTAATAGGGGGTATAAAATGCTGGTTCATTTTAATCAGTTAATCTCTCCATGTTTTGAGGCGAGAGACTGGTTCTTCTCACTGTTAGAACTGCGCCAGCTGCACTAAAAACACATTCAGCAGACAAACCGACTACAGGCCAAGCCAAATACTGTATTGTAAGCCTGCTGGGCTCTGGCCATTGGCACATCTTCCCATACCAATATACCATTGCGTTTGATCCACATACACCTCTTTTGGGTTATCCAGATACTCCTAGAACATCCAAAGGGAGAGGGTGTAACATCCTCTCTCAGAGGAAAGCCTTTGTTCTGCCTTCCTGGGACTGGGCTGCCCAGATCCCAGGAGGGCAGAACCCTGTCTGTGGGTTGGCAGCAGCAGTAGCTGCAGAGAAAACCCCAGAGAACTGGTTTGGCAGTACCAGGGGTCCATAGTGGAGCCTCGGGGATGCATGGAATTGGCACCCCAATATCAGATTTGGCATGGGAGGGGGACAATTCCATGACCTTAGACATGTTACATGGCCATATTCAGAGTTATCATTGTGAAGCTACATATAGTTATTGACCTATATGTAGTGCACAAGTGTAATGGTGTCCCCGCACTCACAAAGTCTGTGGAAATTGCCCTGAACTATGTGGGGGCATCATTGCTAGTGCAAGGGTGCCCTCACACTTAGTAACTTTGCACCTAACCTTCAGCAAAGGAAGGTTAGACATATAGGTGACTTATAAGTTACTTAAGTGTAGTGAAAATGGCTGTGAAATAACGTGTGCATTATTTCACTCAGGCTGCAGTGGCAGTCCTGTGTAAAGGTTTGTCTGAGCCCCTATGGGTGGCAAAAGAAATGCTGCAGCCCATAGGGATCTCCTGGAACCCCATTACCCTGGGTACCTAGGTACCATATACTAGGGAATTATAATGGTGTTCCAGTGTGCCAATTAGAATTGGTAAAAATGGTCACTAGCATATAGTGACAATTTTAAAGGCAGAGAGAGCATAAGCACTGAAGTTCTGGTTAGCAGAGCCTCAGTGACACAATTAGTCACTACACAGGTACACACATTCAGGCCACAAACTATGAGCACTGGGGTCCTGGCTAGCAGGATCCCAGTGAGACAGGCAAAAACAAACTTACAGACAAGTGAAAATGGGGGTAACATGCCAGGCAAGATGGTACTTTACTACAGTAGCGATCCGGGAATGGCTGAACTACCCGTGAATGTGGGTCTTTAGAGTGTCTGTGAGGTTTGCTGGTGAAGGCATGCAACATCATTGATTTAGGCACTACAGGCACAATCAAAGGGTGGCTTGGAGTCCCTACGCAAGCACTGGGCAGCAGGCATGTATTCCTCATGAAGGATGCAGACTGGGCTAGGATTCTTGTGTAGAGCCCAAAGTATTGCGCTAATCTTACACAGGGTATATATGACAACCAAGATGGTGAATGTCATGTTCTCAAAGGCACAGGTGGGGTGCCCCAGATGTGGGATCAATTCTTAGTTCCGTCTTATGGTTTAGTGGTGCCCAGCTTTGGATTCGTACTGGGAAATGAGCCACAAATAGGGCCATTGCCAAGATGCCAGGTGTTTGCTTGCTGGGTTGGTGCCCTAGATCTAAAGATAATGCAGTCACATCTAAATTTACAGACTTGGCATTAATTCTGGCATGACACCAACTGGCAATGAGTTAGGCCTACTCATCAGAACTAAAGAATTTCTGTCCCATCTCGCTGCTACCCTACCACACCAAAGTTCTAGAGAAAGCAATCAATGCACAACTACTGAATTTCATTGAGGCCAACAACTCGCTGGACAGCTCCCAGTCTGGCTTCCTCAGCAATCACAGCATGGAGATAGCACTCCTGGCAGCCACCGACGACATCCGATTACTCCTAGACCGCAGCCACACCACAGCATTCATACTCCTTGACATCTCAGCAGCTTTCGACACGGTTTCCCACAGCACTCTGCACAACAGAATCCATGAATTAGGAATCTGCAGAACAGCCCTGGAATGGATCCACTACTTCCTCTCCTGCAGGACGCAGAGAGTCAGACTCCCACCCTACACTTCCAGACCCTCAGGAGTCAACTGTGGAGACCCCCAAGGATCCTCACTGAGTCCAACACTGTTCAATATATACATGGCCTACCTGAACCACATTGTCTCCTTCCACACCCCACCAGATCCGTACGCTCCACCTAGATGGCCTTGGCCACCGTCCCTCTCATCTGCAAAACCACCACCGGAGCAGGATCTTTCACCTACACTGCAGCAAAGAGCTGGAACAACCTCCCCCTGCACCTCAGAAGAAGCCTGTCGCTCACCATTTTCAGGAAGAATCTCAAGACATGGCTTATCGGATGAGGCCCCTCCCCCCCAGTGCATTGAGACCCTCACGGGTGAGTAGCTGTACTTTACAAATATTGATTGATTGATTGAGAAAGCCTGTGGGGCCTAGGTTGAGCAGCTGGAGAACTAAAGTTGCCACTTAGCCATTTGTAAGGCAGCAGCGGCTGGTAATTGTAGCAGGTAGGGTGACGGGCACACGCACACATACACATTTGCTTAGACCCATGCATTCGCAGATGCTCACATCCATTCACAACACTCATAACACTCACTCACAAATCCACATACATGCAATATCAAAAAATATAAAACTTATTTTTACTGCAGCTCTCCAGGTGGAAGCCTTGGAAGTCCCAGGAGGGTTGGGACTGCTGCCTTCACTCCTTGGTCAGCCAATGAGGGAAGGCAGCAGTCTCTGATTCGTCAGAGTGTGATGGGGTTAATGAGGCTGATGATTCCACACCATTCTGCGAGGTGTCACTGATTTACACTCTGTTCTTGGCACTTCAGGGCTTTAACTAAAGCACCTAGTTCGAGGCAATCAGCGATGCTCCCCTTGTCATGGGGGGGAGGGTCATGAGTCACTTTTGCCAAGCTGAATAGGTCACGCTCACAGGGCTATGAAATCCTCAGCCTGGCAAATTTGAGCCTAGGCAGAGGCACATTCACATTTAGTGCATATCTAGCTCCTGCTGCCTAACCTGAACAAAAAAATGTCTGTCAGGCTGACCTTAGTGCAGCCTGACAGACACTCTTTATGTGGGGGGAAAAGTGGCTGCCATGCCCCCTCTTCCTGTATGGACAGCCTGCGGCTGTTGTAAGTACACAGCAGTGAAGAGATAGGTAGGCAGAGGGGTGAGGAATCTAGACTGTATTTAAGCCTGGGAAACATTAATACAAGCTACACCATTGCTGGATCATAGTGGGTGCATAATTCCACCTGAGTAGAGTGAGGATACTGTATAAACTTGAAATGTCTTTGTGTAGTGTACCTAGGACAGAAACCAGATCACACAATGTTATATGCCTTTGTGAGGAAAATATGGCGCGGGCTGCCCTGATAAAGCTCTATCACTGGCAATACAAAACTGGCAGGGGACCCCCTGCAAAGAACATGGAGAGGGCTCTGGCTCTATATTCACTCAGGCCAGGTACTGTACTGACGGGCCCGCTGGAGCCCGGGCCCATTGAGAGCAGCGCGGGCTGTGAGGGCCTTTGTTATGCTACTGGGCTCTATCTATTGCTTTATCTCTTATTTGCTGATTGTTCACTCTCCGGCATAGTTACTCAGGCTCTCAGTTTAATGCAAAATGTTGAAAGTTAATGATTAGGAAAAATGCAAATGGTGAAGTTATATCATACGATTTGAGATAGTTAGGGAGAACTATTGCTGTGTGATTATCGTAAAGCATTTACATTGTATGAATCTCAAAAAACGTAATAAAATATGCTTCTGGAAAAAAAAACTCTCACCTAGACCGGGATAAATACAAATACAACATCCTTGTTTCAAAAATAGTTTCAAAAAAGGTCCCAAATATAATTAAAGGTTTTAAAAAATGATTTTCAAAAGGACTACTTCGATTCAGGTATTCAACTTTTACTAGATTTGTTGTCTTTAATTAAGCATCCTAGCATTAACTTAAATATTTGTCTCCCTATTTAGCAAAGTGGTGTCTTATTTTAGTAGCCAAAACAGTGTCAATGCTCAGAGATGAAAAATGCCCATGTAATGGTCCTTTCAAACTGGTCTATCTGCCAGTGCCAGACTAGCAGGCTTCCAGACAGGCAATCAAAAATTGTACACATCTTCTGAGTCTGGGCCTGTTATCTTACATGACAGTTGTCATCGATTAGGGTTCAGGTTCCATAAGATATTATGGGTAGATCCCCATAATATCTTATGCTAGAAATGCACAGGTTTTTGGTTGTGCTACACAAGGCCATAATACTTGCACAGGTCAACGGGATTAAGGGAAATAAAAAAATAAAAAATAGAAATAGAAATGAACAGATGACAGATGCTCCCCTTACACCTATAAAATGTGCTGTGGTTATCTTAATAAAATTTGATATAAAACATCCATTCCTGTTGTTGAAGGATTGGGAACGCTAAGGCACCAGAAATGTAGAAATTGGATTTGAGGAGTTGAATTTTTTTTAAAAACAAAATACGCTTCCCACAGGACACCAAGGGGCATATTTATACTCCGTCTGCGCCAAATTTTGACGCACATTCGGTGCAAACCTTGCCCCATATTTAAACTTTGACGCCCGTGGACCTCAAAATTCCACCATGTGCTTCATTTTTTGGAGGCGGGAAACTGTCTTTCATTAATGATATGCAAGGTAGGCGTTTCCACCGAAAAAATGACTTTAAGGCCTGTGTGCCTTATTTATACTCCAGCGTCATTTTGACGCACAGGAGGGGGTGGGCCTTAAAAAACAGCACACAGCATGATGTGCGCCGTTTTTTAACGCCTGGGTAAGGGCATTAAGGGACCTTTGGGCTCGGAAGGAGTCCAGAGGTGCCCTTCCCTGCCCCCAGGGACACCCCTTGCCACCCATCCCAGGTAAATAAGGGTAAGTTCAGGTAAGTATTTTTTTTTTTTTTTTAAGTAGCATAGGGGGCCTAATTTGGGCCCCCCTACATGCCACTGTGCCCAATGACCATGCCCAGGGGACAGAAGTCCCCTGGGCATGGCCATTGGGCAAGGGGGCATGACTCCTGTCTTTACTAAGACAGGAGTCATGTCAATGGGGGTTGTGCGTCAAAAAATGGCGCAAGTCCGGTCTGAGGCATGATTCTTGCCTCAGACCTGACTTGCACCATTTTTTGACACACAACCCCCATTTTCCCCTACGCCGGCCCTGCCTGGTTTGAGTCATTTTATTTTACTCAGACCAGTCCGCAGCGCAGGCTAATGTCATTCCTTAAATAAGGCGCCCGCATGGCACGTAGGAATGACGTTAGCCGGCAGTAAAATTTTAACTGGTTTGCGTCAAAAAGTATAAATATGGGCCCAAGAATGCAGCAGTTCGCTGGCCTGTTGGTTTCCTCTGGGAAAGAGAAGTAACATGAATGCAGTTTGTATGGTTGGATATTTTATTTGATGTCAATGATTTTTTTCAATATTGGGATTTAGGTTATTGATCCTCAGTAACAGGCTTTTACATACTAAGGGGAATGAACTGGTATCTCAGAGCGTGCATATGTTGCTCAATACAACTATGACAATAATTTTGAGGTGCAATGTTGGAATCTTTTTTGTGCTTATGGCTCCGTTCAGAGAATTGCAAACATCATGTTTGGTGACACCATTGTATGTTAATTAGAGGATGGCGCAACTCGTTAATTCACCTGGATAATCACACGGAATTACATAAAAAATCTGTAAGATTACACTTAAATTATGTGAGAATAGTAATTCTGCATTTAGTGCTATTTCTTATTGCAAAAATGCCCCTTGCATCCAAAATGGACTCAAGCCTGCATTTTGGGCTAAGCACTAAGGGCCAGATGTACCAAAGGATTTTACCCATTCTGTGTCTATGGGAAAAAGCTTTCGTACATATGGCCATAAATGCGATAGAACACGAGTAGCAAGTGTAAGCAGCCATTTGAGTTCGCTAAATTTGCTCCTGGAGTAGGATTTTACCCCGCCCTCCCAAATTACTCTTAATTACGAGGGGAGGAGTAATCACGTATCTATTGGTAATTATGCTTCAAAGAGAAACACAGAAGTCTGCCCAGGCCTAATGTTAGTGGACTTTACCACCTGTGTGCGCTACTGATGTCCACCCCCACTAAGTAAAACCTTGTTTGACTGAGATGTCTCATCTGGACAATGATTTGTTTTGCAGATAAAACAAGCTACAAATGACGTTGTAAAGAATGGCCTGTAACGACAGTATATAAGAAAATAGCAAAGTCCTTGCTTGGAGTTCTCACAAATGAATCTGCTATTGATAACCATTCCTCTTGCGAGAGAGTTAAATTGATTTTTCCTGAAGGCAGACTGAAACCAGTTGTCCTTTGGGACTGTGTGCTGGTCGATTATTTTGTTATGTTTCATTTAGTAGTTTTTATGAAGGCTCGAACACCTGAAAGTCTTTGCTTTGAGTTTTTAAAACAACCTTTTGAATGCTGCATTATCTTTAACATTGTTTATTTGGTTAGATTAGTCTGGAATCACTAACAAAACTGTTATGGATCAGTTGCAGACTTTGGCCCAGATTTAAGAGGACCTAGTGTCTTCTTGCGTCACATTAGCATATTTGTTTATAACGCTAATAATGTGGCCCAATGAGGCCAAATTTGCAGCGCCATATTTACAGTGGTGCAATGCATGCATTGCTCCATGAGCCACATAGGGGGTCATTCTGACCATGGCGGTCACCGAGCAGACGTTACAAGGGGGCACACCATTGTTTTCAATGAGCCCCTATGTACTCTGCAGGATTAGCAACAACATTTTGGCGCTGATCCTGCACAGTACATCAATAGCGTCAAAGATTTTGATATAATGGTATATATGGTATAATGTATACGAGGCGGGCATTCCCCCATTGGGGGACCCAAAAATGCCCATTTTTAGCAGCTACTTTTAGCGCCTGCACAGAGCAGGCGTTACAAGGGGGCACACCATTGTTTTCAATGAGCCCCTATGTACTCTGCAGGATTAGCAACAACATTTTGGCGCTGATCCTGCACAGTACATCAATAGCGTCAAAGATTTTGATGCTATTGCCCTTACCCTGCACCATGGGGCATATTAAATACGTCTCACACATGGTGGAGGTAGAGGAGGTGCAAGAAAAGTGGCGCTGCATGGGATGCAGCACCACTTTTCTTAAGTTAGGGCCATTGCTTTCTTTCTTTCCTAATATTCTTTCTGGATTTTGAGATTCAAATTGTTTACAACTTTTTGTTGGTTGCATTATTAAGAGGGTTTACGTTAATATGATCATTATGGTGGTCATTACAACCCTGGCGGATGGTGTTAAAGGTGCGGTAATACCGCAAACAGGCCGGCGGACAAAAAAAGGGAATTACGACCCTGGCGGAAACCGCCAACTAAGACAGCCACTTTAACACACCGCCTGCCACGGCGGAACAGACAAACAGCGCGGCGGACACCGCCAACAGACTGGCGGGAAACAATGTACCGCCCACACTATCACAACACACCAATCCGCCACCTTTTCCGGGGCGGATTCACCGTGGATAAAAACGCGGCGGAAACAGATTTTGCTATGGGAAAACACTCACCTCAACACATCCCCCGGGGAACGAGGACACCATGGAGCCGGAACTACAAATACTCCCTGCCCTTGTATTCCTGCTCATCTACGACCAACAGCGACGTAGGCGCAGAAGATACCGGTGAGTACTGAACCTACGACACAGGGGAGGGGGGAGGCAAAAGTTAGGGGGACACCCACCAAACACCCCCATCCCCACCCTCGCATTAGACAACATACACACCAATGTAGTCACAAAAATCACAGTAACAACCCACAATTCCCCCGGAAGAATGCAAAGACAAAGCAAATTGCGGTCAAACTTTGTATTGTGCCAATATACTACTCATACAAAAATATACTGATATATATCACAAAATCTGTCAAAATTAAATATACAATACAAGAAGTAGTGCAGATATGTACACAACAATGTCCGTGCACAAACAGTCCAAATATGCATGGGCGAGGCCCACAATAGATACCTGACGAAAATCCGAGAGAACACTGCCGGGGCATCAGATAGAAACAATACAGGCACCTCAGGGGGAAGGGAAGGGGGGACACCTCAGCCAGATGAATGCGAAGCCAGATCCACGACGGGGCTACATGCCCATGTATGCCATCCTGGGGAGTGCAAAGCCACAGTCTCTCAAGTCTCTACAGTGGGTGGCTTGCCCACTGTACCATCCTGGGGAGTGCAAAGCCACAGTCTCACAAGTCTATACAGTGGGTGGGTTGCCCACTGTTCAATCCTGGGGAGTGCAAAGCCACAGTCTCTCAAGTCTCTACAGTGGGTGGCTTGCCCACTGTTCAATCCTGGGGAGTGCAAAGCCACAGTCTCTCAAGTCTCTACAGTGGGTGGCTTGCCCACTGTTCAATCCTGGAGAGTGCAAAGCCACAGTCTCTCAAGTCTCTACAGTGGGTGGGTTGCCCACTGAGCCATCCTGGGGAGTGCAAAGACACATCTTCGCAAGTAGATGCAGTTCTCTACTGGTACTGGGTGGCACTGGTGCCCAGACTGGATGAGTCTCCCTGTGAAAGTACATGTCCTGTCACTGTCCCAGCTGCACATGGGAGAACGATGCCTGATGTGCCGGACTATTCATACCCACACGGTCTTTGCCATGTTCAGCGGTCTTCACCATGGCGGTCTTTGCTCTGTTCAGCGGTCTTCACCATGGCGGTCTTTGCTCTGTTCAGCGGTCTTCACCATGGCATTCTTTGGCCTGTTTAGCGGTCTTCACCATGGCAGTCTTTGGCCTGTTCAGCGGTGCTTTGCCATGGCGGTCTTTGCCCTGTTCAGCGGTCTTCACCATGGCGGTCTTTGCTCTGTTCAGCGGTCTTCACCATGGCGGTCTTTGCTCTGTTCAGCGGTCTTCACCATGGCAGTCTTTGGCCTGTTCAGCGGTCTTCACCATGGCAGTCTTTGGCCTGTTCAGCGGTGCTTTGCCATGGCGGTCTTTGCCCTGTTCAGCGGTCTTCACCATGGCGGTCTTTGCTCTGTTCAGCGGTCTTCACCATGGCAGTCTTTGCTCTGTTCAGCGGTCTTCACCATGGCAGTCTTTGGCCTGTTCAGCGGTGCTTTGCCATGGCGGTCTTTGCCCTGTTCAGCTGTCTTCACCATGGCGGTCTTTGCTCTGTTCAGCGGTCTTGACCATGGCAGTCTTTGCTCTGTTCAGCGGTCTTCACCATGGCAGTCTTTGGCCTGTTCAGCGGTGCTTTGCCATGGCGGTCTTTGTCCTGTTCAGCGGTCTTCACCATGGCGGTCTTTGCCCTGTTCAGCGGTCTTCACCATGGCGGTCTTTGCTCTGTTCAGCGGTCTTCACCATGGCGGTCTTTGCTCTGTTCAGCGGTCTTCACCATGGCAGTCTTTGGCCTGTTCAGTGGTGCTTTGCCATGGCGGTTCTGGTACGGACATTGGTGTGTGGCATGACGAACTCCACACTGGACATTGGTGTGTGGCATGACGATCTCCACACTGGACATTGGTGTGTGGCATGACGAACTCCACACTGGACATTGGTGTGTGGCATGACGATCTCCACACTGGACATTGGTGTGTGGCATGACGAACTCCACACTGGACGTTGGTGTGTGGCTTGACGTTCCATCATTGCCCAGCGGGGCTGTGGGATCCTGGACCCTCCTGGGCTGTGACTCCGGCGGTGGTCTCTGGACCAGTAACGATACTTGAGCCCTCCTGGGCTTTGACTCTGGCGGTGGTCTCTGGACCAGTGACGATACTTGGGCCATCCTGGGCAATGACTCTGGCGGTGGTCTCTGGACCAGTAACGATACTTGAGCCCTCCTGGGCAATGAGTCCGGCGGTGGTCTCCTGACCAGTAACGATACTTGGGCCCTCCTGGGCAATGAGTTCGGCGGTGGTCTCCTGACCAGTGACGATACTTGGGCCCTCCTGGGCAATGACTCCGGCGGTGGTCTCCTGACCAGTGACAATACTTGGGCCTTCCTGGGCTGTGACTTTGGCGATGGTCTCTGGACCAGTAACGACGGTGCTGGCAGTTGTGTCAGGACCGCCGGAAATGATGGCGCACTTCTCCGCCGTGACACTCATAACAGGTTGGGGAGACTTCCTCTGGACCTTCCCCACCTTCTTTGGAGTCACAGCTGACTCACCAATCGCCCTGGATCCCATTTCACTTTTTGTCCCACCAGGAGTCTTGACACGGTCCCGTCGTCCACTCTCCAATTTCAGAGCCTTTACAGGGGGTGGGCTGACAGTGCCTTGGCTCCGGGTCCTACTGCCTGCCCTGGTGGACAGGGCACTCCAAAAACCTGGAACACGCACCACTGGTACTGGAGGCTTTTTGGCTGAGGGGCTACGACGGGACTGATGAATTGGGGGGGGGGTGGGGGCAAAAAGGTCAATTTGACATAGGGACAGTTTCTGACGTACACTGGGATGGGTAGCTGGAGGGGCTCTGGGAGTGGAGGAAGAGGAGGTGGTTGTAGGAGGTGTCACTTTAGCTGTTTTGGGTGCAGGTGCAGGTACTGGAGGCTGTCGTGAGGTGGATGGATGTTGGGTGAGTGATTGCCGGCGTATGGGTGCTTTGGGAGGGGGCGTCACAGACACACTGGGAGAGGACACAGGGGACGTGTATATGGCAGTGGAGATGGTGAGTGCAGGTGAGCGGCTTGTGGTGCTGGGTGTCCTGGTGCGAGTCCTAGTGCCTGTAGATGTGGTGCATGCAGGTGTGTGTGTAGACGACACTGGGAGGAAGGAGGGAGAAGAGGAGGAGGGGGACACAGTGGAGACAGTGGATGTTGCTGTCTCTGTATGGGTGTGATGCTTGTGTGAGTGCCTGTGGTGTGTGTGGTGCCTATGTTTGCTTGAGCTTCTTGTGTGTGTTGACTTGTGTGCATGCTGGTCTGTAGGTGTGCTTGGGATGGGCTGGGGTACAGGGGATTGGGTCTGGGTGGAGGAAGTTGGATGGGGTAGGCTGGACACAGGGACAATGGCTGCCATCAGTGCTGAGGCCAGAGATTGCAGGGTTCGCTGAAGGACAGCCTGACCAGAATGAATGCCTTCCAGGAATGCATTACCGTGTTTCAACTCTCGTTCTACACCCTGGATGGCATTCACAATGGTAGACTGCCCAACAGTGAGTGACCTGAGGAGGTCAATGGCCTCCTCACTGAGGGCAGCAGGGGTGACTGGGGCAGGGCCTGATGTGCCTGGGGTGAAGGTGATGCCCACCCTCCTGGGTGAGCGGGCACGGGGCGAACGCTGAGGGGCTGCTGGGAGGGCGGTGCTGGTAGGGGAGGTGGCGGCTGTACCTGTAGAAGTGGGGCGCACAGATGGTGCCGCCACCACAGGGGAGCTCCCATCGGTGGACGAGTCCATGTCGCTGGTTGGTGATCCTGTGGCCGACGTGAAGCTCCCCTCGCCCTCCGTCCCACTGGTGAATTCAGAGTCTGTGTTGTGGCCCTCCATGGCCATGTGGGATGCAGCTCCCTCGTGCTCCGGTGCCACTGTACCTCCGCCTGTTGATGCTGATGTACAGAAGGACAGGGAGAGCAGAAAAAGGGGGGAGACAGAAGAAAGAGAGTTTTAGTGCATGGCATACCGCTACCATTGGCGGACAAGACAGACGCAGCAGCCCCATGCATTACGCCGTGCTCCTGCCCTCTGCACATGCTATTTCTGGGATATGGCCTACATGGCAATGGTAGAAATCTGCCCACATGGATGGCAAAGGGGCAACTATACATCAATTTGCCTTTTTTTTTAGCTGGGGTAGAGTGCCACATGGCCTACATAACGAAGGGGCCTTGCCTACCCAACTCGCCCTGGCCTAGGGACACCCACAGCCCACCACCCCCACCCAGACAGCTCCACTGCATGCAAAGTCCATAGGATGAGGTTGTACTCACCCCCTTGTGTCTGCTGTGATGTCCTTAAGCGCCCATCCAACTCCGGGTAGGCCACCGCCAGGATCCGGAACATCAGGGGGGTCATGGTGCGATGGGCACCCCTCCCACGTTGGGAGGCCATCCCCAGCTGAGCCTCCGCCATCTTCTTGCTGCAGCGGCGAATGTCCTCCCATCTCTTCCGGCAGTGGGTGCCCCGTCTCTGGTGGGCCCCCAGGGTCCGGACTTCCTTGGCGATGGCACGCCAAATGTCCCTCTTCTGGTGGGCGCTGACCTACATGACATGCACAAGGAAAGAGGAACAGTCATTACCTACCGCACCGTCGTTGTAATTGGCCCCCTCCCAACTCTATCCCTGTGGCCCATTCATCCCCATGCATGACTGTTCTATTTACTCTGCCCCCTTCCCTCATCCATCCAGCCCTCTCCACCCAGGCCTAGCCCATAGAACGTGCTCCCTGTGTACTAACCTGTTGGTCTGGAGGACTGTAGAGTAGCGTATACTGGGGGAGGACCCCATCCACAAGTTTCTCCAACTCCTGTACAGTGAAGGCAGGGGCCCTTTCCCCAGACGCAGCAGCCATTGTCGCTTCCAGACCGAGGTCACAGCAGCACTAGCAGTGTAGGTCCTCTCCTGTCGAAGGTCAGGTATCTAGTGATTGAAGAGATAGAAAATGGTGGTGACGTCCGCGGCGGTGACGTCCGCGGCGGTGCGCATCATCACCGCCAGCGCACCTGTTCATTGGCTCCTGGGACCCATAGGGTCCAATGTTAACCAATGCAGCATTGCGCCGTGCTCTACGACCGCCTACACGACGGTGTCCAATGCCGGCGCAGTTACCCCACAATTCCATTGTCCCAGTTTAGAGGTCAGGCAGCCGCCATTTCAGGGGCCCACATGGCTTCAATTACTACTGCGTCACACATACCGAGGCCTACACTCAAAACCTTTCACGGATGGGTTAATTGTCTGGTGTAGTCTTGTGTGTGACTGTGGGTACATACCTGGAGGAATGCTGCCAGTTTCTTCGCTGTTGTCCTTCTTAGGCACCGTCAGTTGGGACATATTGGAAGATGGCGGAATCCGCCGGTGTACCGACCGCTGGTGGACCTGTTGACAATGGAAGAGCGACATGTCATCGTGACCTACCGGTTTGACGGTGCCACAATCCAGGAGCTATGTACCCAGTTGGAGCCAGACCTGATGTCACCAATCCGCCATCCGACTGGAATCCCCCCTGACGTGCAGGTGGGGTCAGTGCTCCATTTCCTTGCAAGTGGGTCTTTTCAGACAACAGTGGCAATGGCATCACAGATGTCCCAGCCTATGTTTTCCAACGTGTTGTCCAGAGTGTTGTCTGCCCTGCTGAAACACGTAAGGAGATACATCATTTTCCCTGAGGTGGCGGATTTGCCTACACTGAAAGGTGACTTCTATGCCCTTGGACATATCCCCAACATCATAGATGCCATTGATGGGACCCATGTAGCTCTGGTCCCCCCCGCAGGAATGAACATGTGTACAGGAACAGGAAGAGTTATCATTCAATGAATGTCCAGATGGTCTGTTTGGCAGACCAGTACATCTTGCAGGTAAATGCAGTGTTCCCTGGCTCAGTGCATGACGCCTATATCCTGCGGAATAGCAGCATCCCTGATATGATGGGTGAACTCTAGAGGCACCGTGTATGGCTATTGGGGGACTCTGGTTACCCCAACCTGTCATGGCTACTGACCCCAGTGAGGAATCCCAGAACCAGGGCAGAGGAACTCTACAATGAGGCCCATGGGCAGACTAGGAGGGTGATCGAGCGGACCTTCGGCCTCCTGAAGGCCAGGTGCCTCCATATGACAGGTGGGTCCCTATTCTACTCACCGAAGAAGGTGTGCGACATCATCATCGCCTGCTCCATGCTCCATAACTTGGCATTGCGACGCCAGGTGCCTTTTCTGCAGGAGGATGATCCAGATGACGGTGTTGTTGGAGCGGGTGAGCCTGTGGAGCCGGTGGACAGTGATGAGGATGAAGCTGATGAAGATGAAAACGACAACAGGGAGTCAGTCATACAGCAATATTTTCAGTGAGACACAGGTGAGTAAATTTTCATGTTTCACATAATATTAAATTTCACACGTCTACCTCTATCCTGTACCTACATTTCACTCCCTATTTGTTAACTGAGTTGTCCCCTTCCATTTCAGTTTCAGTAATGTGGTAATCTACGTGTCAACAGCTTGCACCCTTGAAAGGCTTGTGATGTGTGACATTGGTAAGTTGGCCTTCAAATGGGTAACCTTTTTTAACACTGTAATTGACAATACAAAGTTCAGAATCATTGACTGACTCCAATATTATTAAGGTTTCAAGGGTGTTTATTTAAGTGCATTACAATGTAGGGGGGTTGTGAAATGGGGATAGGTCATGGTGGAAGAATGTCCATGGCAGAGTCCAGTCTATTAGTCTCACAGGTACATTGCACATCTGGCCATTGAAAGTGGAGCTGGGGCAGTTCCAATGTGGACAGGGTAACAAAGTGGGACAGTGGGGGGACAATCAGGGTAGTCTTATTTCCTGGCGGGGGTCTTGCCATCTTGCTCTGTCCTGTTCCTGGATCTCATGGACCGCTTTTGTGGTGGTTTTCCATCTGCAGGGGGTGGGGTGCTGGTGTGTTGGTCCTGTGGCGGGGCGTCCTGTCCACTAGCGCCGGCGGAGGTGGTGGGCAGTTCGTCGTCCTGGCTAGTGTCAGGGGCCCCTTGGAGTGCCACGGTGTCCCTCAAGGTCTTTTGAATGTCCGTCAGCACCCCTATGATGGTGCCCAGGGCGGAGCCTATGGTCTTGAGCTCCTCCCTGAACCCCAAATACTGCTCCTCCTGCAGACACAGGGTCTCCTGCAACTTGTCCAGGACCGTTGCCATCGTCTCCTGGGAGTGGTGGTATGCTCCCATGATGGAGGAGAGGGCCTTGTTGAGAGTAGGTTCCCTTGGCCTGTCCTCCCTCTATCGCACAGCAGCCCTCCCAGTTCCCCTATGTTCCTGTGCCTCCGTCCCCTGGACCGTGTGCCCACTACCACTGCCCCCAGGTCCCTGTTGTTGTTGGGGTGTTGGGTTAGCCTGGGTGCCCTGTAGTGGTGGACACACCGCTGATTGACCTGTGCTAGGTAGGGAGGTATGGGCCCTCTGGGTGGGTGCTGTGCTGGTGTTACCAGAGGGTGGCAGCTCAGTGTTGGGCTGTGGCTGGGCAAGGGGAACCGACTGTCCTGAGGCCCACGATGGTCTGGGCTGGTCATCAAGATCCAGTAGGGCAGGGCTGCTGTCGTCACGGTGGGCCTCTTCTGGGGGTGGAGTGGTGTTGTCTGGACCCTCTGGTGTGGTGACGTTCCTTCGGGTTCCTGCGGGGGTATGAGTACAGGATTATTTCATGTGTGTGTTTCATGGTGTGCAATGGTTGGGTGTGCGTGTACCCCAGTGCTAGCATTCCTGTGTAGGAGCTTGTGTGGTGATGGTTGGGGGGTGTTCTGGGTCTGTGCGGTGGACATGCTTTAGTGATGGGTATCCATGCTTAGTTGTGTCATGCAGGTCTTGGGGTTGGGATGGGTGGTTGGTGTTATGGGTACATTAGTGAGGAGTTAGGGTGTTAGTGGAGGCTGTGAGGGTGGGAGTGTGTGATAGCATGCAGGTAGGGTGGGGGACATGATAGTTGAGATTTGACTTACCAGTGTCAGTCCCTCCAACGACTCCTGCGAGGCCCTCAGGATGCAAGATGGACAAGACTTGCTCCTCCCATGTTGTTAGTTGTGGGGGAGGAGGTGGGGGTCCGTCGCCAGTCTGCTGTACCGCGATGTGGTGCCTGGATACCGTGGAACGCACCTTCCCCCGTAGGTCGTTCCACCTCTTCCTGATGTCCTCCCTATTTCTTGGGTGCTGTCCCACAGCGTTGACCCTGTCAACTATTCTTTGCAATAGCTCCATCTTCCTGGCTATGGATGTGTACTGTACCTGTGAGCCAAATAGCTGTGGCTCTACCCGTACGATTTCCTCCACCATGACCCTAAGCTCCTCCTCGGAGAAGCGGGGGTGTCTTTGGCGTGACATGGGGTGGTGTGTGTGATGTGTGGGGCGGTGTATGTGTTGATGAGTGTGGTGAGTGTAGTGGTATGTGGTGCTTTGTGCGTGGATGTTGTGTAGGTGATGGTGTAGTGTGCCTCTGTGTGATGGGGTTCTCTATTCTGTGCTGTCTCTCTCTGGCCTTCGTCTCTAATTTTTGGTCAAAGGGGTTTGTGGGTGATGTGGGTGTGTGTTTTATATTGTGTTGGGTGTGTGGGAGTGTTGTTTGTATGTGTATCAGGTGTGTGTATTTGGAATTGTCCAATGTGGCGGTGTTTTGGAGATGTGTGTGTATTTTGAGCGCAGCGGTGTGTACCGCCAATGGAATACCGCGGTTGAAAGACCGCCGCGTGGATTCGTGGGTCGTAATACCATGGGCGTGTTTATGTTGGCGTGGAGGTGGAGGATTTGTTTCCGCATGTTTATCGCTGACCTTTGGTGTGGCGGTATTGTGTGGGTGTCTGAATTTCGGCGCATTCTGTAATGTGTCTCATAATAGCTGTGGCGGTCTCCCGCCGCCGCAGCGGTGTATTGGCGGTCTTCTGCACGGCGGTAAGCGCCTTTTCCCGCCAAGGTGGTAATGACCCCCTATGTCTTCTGGCATTAAAGAGAGGGTTTTTAATATTGAACACCATCATTTGTCTTTCTTTCTCCTTTCTGCATCCACGCAATGAAGGGCTGCTACTATTGTTTTTAAAACCTCAAGTTGCATGTCCTCGCTGCATACAGATTCACAGATCAAAATAAATTGAACTCTAGAAAACAAGTGCACTCCAGGCTGCCTGGAGCGGGATTTTGAGTCTGTAATTGAGCTTAGGCTTCGCTTTTTCACACCTGGGATTTCTTAAAGTTAAATCATTATGTACAACACTCTGTTTTGTGCATTATAATGTAATGCCTTAAGACAAAAGATTACGTACTCGAGAGGAAAAGAAGCAAAGTTTCATATCAGACGAGCATTGCTGGAAACAATTATCCCATCGCTTGGCAAGCTAATTTCTCATTTAGTTTAGATGGAAGTTCAGCTAAGCTGCACACTGTGAACTTTGCAATAACAGCTCAAAGAAGTGTGTAAATGCTTTGCAAAGGTGCATTGGATTAGTTTCAGCTCGGATTTTATGTGCATTTCTGAATTTTCCTTGTCTTCTCTAATGTTTAAAAATGTGGGGGTTATTTAAAACCCTGATGAGTGTCCTGCCAGGACAGTGGAGGCTTTAAAAATTCCTCCCATAATGGATTTAGAGAACTCCGCGTGTCTCTCGATAAACTCTATACCTTCTGTGGAAAAGTGATGAGGCAGCTTCACTGAAGGCACTGATTCTTTACCAAGTGGGTGAAATAATTCATGCACCCTCTATGCGATGTATTCTGCTCTGCAAGTCGAATAACCCAAAGCCGGGCTTTACTTTTATAAATTACATTGAGCTTGATGCACATTGAGGTGCATATTTAAGAGTCCCCTGCGCCACATTAGCGTCTTTTGTTTTAGGCTAATGTGGCCCAACGAGGCCAAAATGCTGCGCCATATTTACAAAGTGATGCAATGCATGCATTGCACAACTTTGTGACCCTTTGTGCTACATTATGCCTGCGCCAGGCATGTTGTATGCAAACGGGGCGTTCCCCGTTAGGGGGACCAATAAAATGGTACAAAGAAATCTAAGAGATTTCTTTGCATCATTTTTTTCGGCACTTTTAACGCCTGCTTTGAACAGGCATTAAAAGGAGGCTCACATTTGTTAAAAATTTTGACACTAGTCCCCTAACTCCCGCCATGGTGCACCATATTTTAAATACAGTGCACACATGGTGGTGTTGGTGAGGCGCAAGAATATTGAACCTGCACTGTATGCAGCACCACTTTTTTAAAAATATGCCCCTGAGTTTTCTCTTATTGTGTGGAAACTATTCAGCAATTCATATGGAGGACTTCCTGGACTTTCCAGGCAGGCCCAGATAGAGAAAACTGACTGGCTGACTGCCACTTACAAATAATGTAAATAATGCCGGGTGACTGACACTATGCTAAGTGTAAGGATCATCAATTAAAGAATATCTACTAACAGGAATCCAGTGGTTCGGCCATTTCTCACAAGGGCAACAGAGCAGTGAGTTTGAGCTAATGGTGCATCTAGGTTATAGGCCAGATGAATGGTTCTGCTAAACTATAAATTACCCCTTTCCAGTGTCATTGGCCTCCATTGTTTCAGTAACCTCGATGTGATTCCTTTAAATATATTATCGATACCTTGCCCACTGAGTACAGAGAACAGAAAGCTGACACAAAGACCAATCATAGAAGTATATCATTTAAATGGTGTTATTTTGCCTGCAGACATTAAAACATCTTGTTTTATCTTCCATCTCAAAACAAGTTGGCTTTCTAAACCTTCAAGAATGGGTTACAGCATTTGCAATCACTCCCTTAGCTAATACCATTTACGACAGTTGATAGGAGCAGTGAACATCTGGGGATAACTGGACCTGACCCCCACCACACACAATTTTGCAATGAACTGAATGTAGTTGTAGAATGCAGATACATTTTTCTATCAATCTTTGGCAAGATAAACATCACAAATTGTTCAAGTCTATACAGTAATACTATTTAGACCAGTGCTTCCCAAACTTTTTAGAGCTATGTCCTAATTTTTAGAGTGACAAATTATCTCAATGAAACCTAAGGTTAATGCACTTTAGGACGTTTATTTAATGTAAATAAGGCATGTTGTGGTAGCGCACTGTCATTTACAGCCAGCATATTTTCACTTGAAATGTGCACTAACGCCCATATTTATACTTTTTGAAGCAAAGATGTGCAAACACAGTTTTGCGTCAGAAGGTTTAGTGCAGGCTTTCGCCATTTCTCAGCGCCATCCATGCATCATATTTATGCTATGATGCACAATGGTGCTAAGAAATGTTTAGAGTAGAAAATATTGATATAATCCCTTGCACCCTGTTGTAAGGAAAAATGATGTTAATGCTGCAAAACTGACTCCAACACATTTTGCGGCACATAAACATGTTGCAAAAGCATTGACCCCATTTTATTTTAACACCGTATTTGCGTCCACTTCAGATGCACAAGCAGGAAAAAGTGCAAATCAAAGGGAAGATGGAAGCAGCAGGCCAGGAGAGACCCCTGGCTGACCACGGAAACCCCGGAACCAGCCAGAAGGATACACAGAATTCCCAGGAGAAGGAAAAGAAGAAGAGAAAGTGTTGGTTCAGTGAGGAAGAGCACAACATCCTTGTCAGAGATGTGACGGAGCACCAACACCAGCTCTTCATCACCTCCAAATTGCCAATTGGAAAGAGAGAGGCTATACGGCAGCAAATAGTGCATAAAATCGACAGTGTGGCAGAGGTGAATCGCTGTCATGGAATGCAAGAAGCGCTAGCATGATTGCAAGCATAGAACTAAGGAGAAGATGGCTAGGAACAGAAAGGCAGCCCTGCAAACTGGAGGTGGAAATACAGGAGGACCTGGATGAGATGGAGGAGATGGTTGCAGTGGTCCTCCCGGAAAAGCTGGTCACAGGAATACAAGATCAGGACAGCACAGGCTTCCAACAACCACCACAAGTACAGGGTAAGTTGCATGGGGGAAATAACTGCCAATTTTACAAATACCAGAAGGGGGAGGCTCATAGGACACACACAATGCATGCTAAAGGAGTGCAGCGGGACACAATGCCCATGATTCAAGATGCACAATTCACAAATTAGCAACACATATACACACACCTTGGTTGTGCCATGCACCACAACACGCACACACCCTGGACATACGTCAATCACCAGGCCTATACACCAACATGTATATATGCAGCACATTGGATGGAAGGCATGTCTAATTACTGTGCCTTTGGCTGTGTTATCACAACACCCCTTGCATATAGTCAAGCCTACTCTACCTACACAACTTAGACATCAGAGAAGACGAAGAATCTTCAATACCATTACTTGAGTTACATCATGGTGGTGTCTCTTGCAGAAACACTTCGCTACTGCCATGTCCCAATGCCGAAACACATGTGTAGCATCTCATAGCACACATTAAAATGGCACCCTAGCTAACATCACTTGTACATGCGCAGGAAGGAACACCACCCCACACATATACAAGAAATCCCCACAAGGCAGCCACTTCTTCATCATGCTGCATCAATGCCTGTCTGGGTGAAGGGAGAACTAATCTGTGCAGCTGCTGGGGAAATTGCAGGGTGGTCCTGTATCACAGTAAACATGGCACTACCCTGCATACCTAATCTAGCGTAGTGCTGAGCCACACATATTTATGCTGATCAGAACTGTACCACTATAGAAAAATTTGCACTATAGATTGTAATCTGTCGAACACAACACATACAGGGTGCACCCACAACAACTCGGACACAAGCTTGTAAGCCACATAGGAATCGGGAAGCAATCACACAAATACAACATACAGGTCCTCATTATGACATTGGTGGTAAATCCCCCTTACCGCCACGCTGATTGCTGCCAACATACCGCCGCGGATATCCGTTCACCATATTATGACACACACACAGCAATCCGACAGAACACTGACATAGACACAAATCTGCCAGACCAAAGGTCAGTGATAAACTGGCACTATCAAAACCCACACCGTTATGACAACAGAACAACACCCACCACATTATGACCCACAAATCACCATGGCGGACATTCAATGGTGGTAAACCATTGGCTGTACATACCGCCACGCCCAAAATACACACACACAAACAAAACAACACCACATTGGACAATTCAAACACCACACACCTGACACCCATACACACACCACACCACTATAAAACACACACCCACATTACCCACAACCCTTTATGACTACAAACAATTGCCACCAGAAAGAGACAGCAAGACATCTGACACAACCAGAGCCACACACCACTCACACCTAAATACCACTCAGGTACCCCACATCACACACCCCAGCACATTACCCTATACAGCCTCACCTACACACCTCACATAACACCCATGGCACCACAAAGACACCCCCGATTCTCAGATGAGGAGCTAAGGGTCATGTTGGAGGAAATCTTCAGGGTAGAGCACAGCTATTTGGAGCACAGGTGCATCAGATATCCATTGCAAGGAAGATGGAGCTTTAACAGAGGATCGTGGACAGGGTCAACAACATGTGACAGCACCCAAGAACTAGGGATGACGTAAGGAAGAGGTGGAACGACCTACAGGGGAAGGTATGTTCCATTGCAGCAAGACACCAACTCGCTGTACAGAGGACTGGTGGTGGACCCCCACCTCCTCCCCCTAAACTAACAGCATGGGAGGAGCAAGTCTTGGCAATCATGCATCCTGAGGGCCTGGCTATAATAGGAGGAGGACTGGACTCTGATAAGTCAACCCTTTACTAGTATCACTTCCCAACCTGCTTGCCATTACATTCCCCCACGCTCACCCTCACCCTCACTTCTGTCACTCCACCACGTCCACGCCCCCCACCATCACATCTCACTCATTCCAATGCCAAGCCGGGCATGCCATACCGATGCATGGACACCACCCACAGCCATGCATGGATACCTATCACTAAAGCATGCATACTAGAGAGAATCAGCTAGCCCACTACATACCAACTTACACAAGTGGAAGCTGCCAGGGCAAATACAACCAAACAGGTTGCACAATATGCCACACTCAGAGAAAATAACACATCATTTACATCCCCACAGGTATCCCAGCCAATGTCACCGGAGTGGAGGTGCCAGCAATATCCAGTCCCTCCACAGGAGAGGCCCACAGTGATGACACCAACTCTGGTCGCCTGGATCTGGACAACCAACTTGGCCCATCAGGGACCTCTGGACAGTCAGTTACCCAAACCCAGTCACAGACAACCACAGAGCCTCCCCCATCCAGAAACACCACTACAGCACCCACCCAGCGTACCCACACCTCTCTCCCCAGGACACGTCAATCAGCAGTGTGTCCACCTCTACAGGGACCCCAGGCAACACCTCAAACCCATGACAATCAGGGACCTGGGGTCAGTGGCAGTGGGCACATGGTTCAGGGGACAGAGGCACAGGACAACAGTGAAACTGGGAGGAGTGCGGTGCGTCAGAGGGAGGACAGGCCCAGGGAACCGACTCTCCAGGAGGCACTTGCAGAGATCCTGGGAGCATACCAAAATTCCCAGGACACAATGGTCCAGATCCTGGACAGTGTGCAGGAGAACAGGCAGCTGCAGGAGGGACAGTACCAGGGGATCAGGGAGGTCCTGCAGGCCATCAACACCACCCTGGTCTCCATAACAGGGGTGCTGGCAGACATGGCCAATATAATGAGGGAGGCAGTCTCACAACAGCGGGCCCCTGCCACTAGCCGGACATCTGAACTGCCTTCCACCTCTGCTGCTGCTAGTGGACAGGAGGCCCCCGCCACAGGACTCACAGGCCACCAGCACCCCTCCCCTTTCAGAAGGAGAACTACCCCGCAAACGGTCCCTGTGATCCAGGAAGAAGCCAGAGACTATTGCCAAGATCCCCGCCAGTGCCAAAGAATTACAAAATAATGACAATGAAATGTAAACTAACACTGTCTTACCTGTGTGTCATTGGAAATATTGTCTGATCACTGCTGTTCTGTTGTCCTCATCCTTATCCTCTGCCTTCTCATCCTCACTGTCGACAGGGTCCACTGCTGCCACATGGCCATCTCCAGCCTCCTCCTCCTGCAGAAAAGGTACATGGCATCTCAGGGCAAGTTTGTGCAACAATCAGCATGAGACTATTATCTGGCAGACCTTTTTGGGTGAGTAGCACAGGGATCCACCTGTTAGATCGAGGCACCAAAACCTGGCCTTCAGGAGGCCAAAGGTTTTTTCTATGATCCTTCTGGTTCTCCCATGTGCCTCATTGTGACATTCATCTGCCCTTGTGCCGGCATTCCTCACAGGGGTCAGCAGCCATGATAGTTTGGGGTAAACAAAGTCACCTGCAAATATTGAGGGACAACATTTAGCCACACACTAGCCCATATGGCCCACACCATACCCATACAGCAAGATATACTGGGTGGGGACTAGGGCTCACCTATTAACCACACCCTGTGCCTCTGTAGTTGGCCCATCACATTTGGGATGCTGCTATTCCTCAGGACAAAGGCATCATGCACTGACCCAGGATACTTAGCATTGACATGGGAGATGTACTGGTCCGCCAAGCACACCATCTGTACATTCATTGAGTGGAAACTCTTCCAATTTCTGTACACCTGTTCATTTTGAAGGTGGGGACAAGAGTAATATGTGTTCCATCAATCGCCCCAATTATGTAGGCGATATGTCTCATTGCATAGAAGTCAGCCTTCACTATGGCCAAATCTTCCACCTGGGAAATACAATGTGACTGCAAATGTGTTTAATCAGGGCAGACAACACTCTGGTCAGCACTATTGGGAACATGGCTTTGACATTCCTGCTTCCAAGCCCACTGTCACTTGGAAAGAACCAGTTGCCAGGAAATGGAGAACTGATAGAACGTGCACATGGGGGGGATCCCGGTGGGGTGATGGATAGCAGATATCAGGTCAGTCCCCAACTGGGCACACATCTCTGTGATTGTGTCCCTGTCAAGTCTATAGGTGAGGATGATGTTCCTGTCCTCCAGTGTAGCCAAGTCCACCAGGGGTCTGTGCATGGGGGTATGTCTCCATCTCCTATTCACCCGCAGCGGTAGCAATCTAAGGGACAAAAGAGTGAGGAGACGGTCACAAACTGAACAATGGGGCAACAACAGTACGATGAAAGCTGACAAATTGTAATGGGTCAGTGAGAATTGTCTTGTATGTCCAAATTTAAACGTGACACAGTTGTTTACCCGGGCCTACCCCCCCTGAAATGGCAGCCACCTGTCCTGTGTGGAGGGACAGGTGGAAGTGAGGTAATTCCGCTGACGTTGTGTGCCATTGCAGGAGGCGGTCGGGAACCGCCATGCAACTCCTCATTGGTTAACATTGGGCCCTATGGGTTACAGTGGCCAATGGTGATATACGCCGGCGGTGACGGTATGCACCGCCGCGGACGTGACTGCCATTTTCTATCTGATTCCTTACTTGGTACCTGACCTTCAACAGGATATGACATACACTGCATGTGCTGCTGTGACCTGTGTCTGGAACCTGCCATGGCCCATGTGACTGGGAAAAGGGCTCCTGCCTTCACTTCAGCGGAGTTGGAGAAACTGGTGGATGAGGTCCTACCCCAGTACGGACTGCTGTATGGGCCTCCAGACCAGAAGGTGAGTACAATGTGGGCACGTTGCATGTGGCATGAATGCATGGAGTAGTGTGTGAAGGCCTCATGCAAGGGGGCTGGGTGGATGTCCGATGGGCAGCATACAGGTTGTGTGCTGGGCCATGTGTATAAATGGTGATTTGAAGGGGTATGGTGGGCCATAAGTGTAACAAGCAGGACTATTTGACTAATTCGATTTTCCTGTGTGTATTGCTTCTGCAGGTCAGCGCCCATCAAAAGAAGGGTATGGGGCATGAAATCGCCAAGGACGTGCGGACCCTGGGGTTCTATGGCAGGCAGAGCACCCACTGTCGGAAACGGTGGGAAGGCCTGAGTCGATGGGCACAGAAGACCACAGAGGCCCATCTGGGGATGGCCTTCCAATGAGGAAGGGGTGCCTGTCGAACCCTGACCGCCTCTGATGGCCCACCTACTGGTGTTGTCCTATCCTGAGCTGGATGGGCGCTTCAGGGCATCACAGCAACCACAAGGGGGTGAGTACAATGCCCATCATTACAACTTACGCATGGTAGGGTGGTATCTGGGTGGGGGATGTGTGTCATTAGGTGCCCCTAGGCCAGGCCTGACATTGCAGCATAGGTCCCCTGGTGGCAAGGGTCAGAAGGGATAATCCTGCTACCTTTCTCGTAGGCATCCACTACTGGTCAAGGCTACGAGGGGCCCAGGAGTGCTGGATTTGCAGGTATGTGCCCCTCCCTATGACTTGGAGGCTAGCAATATCACTGGTAGTGCAATGCATAGGGCGTAGGCCTGTACCCTGTGTGTGAGTGTGATGTGTACACCAATGGTGGTGTTCGTGCAGCCATTGACCAAGTGTATCCTTTGTCAATCCCCTTCCCTTTTGTTTTTGTCACCCTGACCTTATGTTCATTAGCATCATCTGGCGGAGGAGCAGAGGCACCGGCGACGGAGAAAGCTGCATCTCACAGGACCCGCGAGGCAGAGTCCACCGACGGTAAGGGCAGCAGTTGGACGGAGGGCGAGGGGATCACCACAGCGAAGACTGGAGGGGACAGTTCGGACACAGATACCTCCTCTGATGGAAGCTCCCTAGTGGTGGCAGACACCTCTGGGACCACCCCAGCTACAGGTACAGCCGCCACCCCTGTATCAGCACTGCCCTCCCAGCAGTGCCACAGTGAGTTGCCCGTGCCCGCTCACCCATGAGTGTGGGCATCTCCTTCGCACCAGGCATCTCAGGCCCTGCCTCAGTTAGCCCAGCTGCCCTGAGTGAGGAGGCTTTTGACATTCTGAGATGCATCTCTGTAGGGCAGTCAACCATTGTGAATGCCATCCAGGGGCTGGCAGCCCAGATGCAACAGACTAATGCATTCCTGGAGGGCATTCACACTTGATTGGCGGCCCAACAGAGATCAATCCAGGCTCTGGCCTCCTCTCTGATGGCAGCCAATTGTCTCTGTTTCCAACTTCCCCCCTCCAAATTCCTCTTCCCAAACCCATTCCCCTCAACCCCAACCTATCCCAAGCACACAGGCAGACGAGCATGCACATAAGACAACACACAACAATGCCACAGGCAAACAAAAGCACCACACTTCATCTCACAAGCATTCACATAAATACCATCCAGATGCAGACATACCAACATCCACAATTTCCACTGTGTCCCCCTCCTCCTTCTCCTCCACCTCCCTCCCAGTTCTGTCAACACTCACACTTGCATGCACTACACCATCATCCACTACCAGCATCACCACCATACCTAGCAGAAAATACACCTCACTAGCAGACACCTCCACAACAGCCATGCACACGTCCCCTATGTCCTCTCCCACTAAGCCTGTCCACCCTCCTAAAGTACACAAATGCAAGCACTTAGACACCCAACAGCCATCCACCTCACAACAGAGTCTAGCCCATACACCTGCACCCAAAATTAGCAGACAGATACCTCCTACAACCACTCCCTCTTCCTCTTCTCCCAAACCTTCTCCCTCTTCCCGCACCAATGTCCCTAAAAAGCTTTTCCTATCCACCATTGACCTCTTCCCTACCCCTCCCCCCATCCTGCACGTTTGACCAGGGTGGCAAAAACCCAGCCAAGCACCTCAGCTACCCAGTCCACGAGCCCAGTAGTCTTCACACCCATTCGTGGTGGGAAAGGATCCAGACTACATGTCCTGAGGGTGATGGAGCCTGCACCAGGGAGCATCAAGGGTAAGGAGCCTGAACCAGCTGCTGCCAGCAAGCCCAAGCAGCCTGCCCCAGCTGCTGCCAAGAAGACCAAGGAGCCTGCCCCAGCTGCTGCCAAGAAGACCAAGGAGCCTGCCCCAGCTGCTGCCAAGACGACCAAGGAGCCTTCCCCAGCTGCTGCCAAGAAGACCAAGGAGCCTGCCCTAGATGCTGCCAAGAAGACCAAGGAGCCAGCACCAGCAGGCAGGATGGGCAAGGAGCCTGGGGCAGGAACTCAAACGGAGCCTCCACCACCAACCATGGTTGTGCAGCCCTCCGAGTTTGTAGGGGATGGACTGGAGCTTCCCTCCACCAGCAGCAGCACCATCACCACCAGTGGAAAGCCATCCAAGGCTGAAGGGGATGGGCTGGAGCCTCCCCCACCAGCAGCAGCACCACCACCAGTGGGAAGCCATCCGAGGCTGCAGGGGATGGGCTGGAGCTTCCCCCCTCCAGCGGCTGCAGCAGCAGCACCACTACCACCACTGAGCAGCCGTTACCGCTGGAGGAAGGTATGTAGTCTTGCCTCCATGGGCTGCTGTGCGGGCTGCCCCCTGGAAATCCAGTGGGTATGACACCAACCGGAGAGACTGTGACCTTGCACTCCCCAGGATCAAGAGCACAGGGCACAATGCCCCCCTCCAGAACCAGTGGGTAAGACACCCATCAACCCCAGCATCCCCAGGATCAAGAGCACAGGGCACAATGCCCCAGCCAGAACCAGTGGGTAAGACACCCACCAGCCCCAGCCTCCCCAGAATCAAGAGTGCAGGGCACGATGCCCCCTCCAGAACCAGTGGGTAAGAAACTCACCTACCCCAGCCTCCCCAGGACCAAGCACAGGCCATGTTGCCTCCTCCAGAGCATGTGGGCAAGTCACCCACTTGAGAGACTGTGGCCTTGCACTCCCAGGACCATGCACAGGGCATGTTGCTCTCTCCAGAGCATGTGCATGGTGCCTTCTCCAGAGCATGTGGGCAAGTCACCCACTTGAGAGACTAAGGCCTTGCACTCCCCGGGACCAAGCATAGGGCATGTTGCCCCCTCCAGAACCAGTGGTCTTGTTTCGTCTCCCGGCTGAGGTGCTCCCCCATCCCCTGACCACCTGAGGTGCCTGCCTATTTGCCAACTGATGCCCCTGCAGTGTTCTCTCCGTGTTGATGCAGGTGACAAGTGGGGCCTTGGACTTTGGCCTGTGACCATGTGGCCCATGCAAACTGAGGACTGGGCAGTGTCTCTTGAACTGTACAATTGTAATTATCTGTTACGTTGGCTAAACTTTATTTATACTGTGTTGTTCTTATTACACTCAGTTTAATAAATTTATTGTGTCCTTGCAATATTTATCCGAGTTACGGGGTAAATATGTTTTTGTAATGCAGCTGATTGTGTGTATGGTGTTGTGGGGGGGGGTGTTGTGCCTGTGTGTGTCACTCTCTTTATCCTCCCCCCTTTCCTTGTGTGCTAGGCGTCTGTACTCACTGTTGTTGTCTTCGACATCGTTGGTGTTCGTGGTGGAGCAACACGTAGAAGAGCATGGGAAAGACATGCAGTTCGGGCTCCATGGTGGCGTGGTTGTTCCCTGTGTCTCCAATGGTAAGTCCTCTCACTTCTCTGCAGTGTTTCCACCAGGCTTTTGATGTAGTTGGTACTGCCCTGGAAAAGTTGGCGGTTTCCTGTGTCTTAATACAGTGGGCGGAACATTGACTTCTGCCTGGCTGTAGGCGTCTACCGCTGTGGTGGCTGTTGTTTCCACCCTGGCAGTCGGTGTGGTAAAGTGTCTGTTTATCTGAGATCTTTCCGTCATGGTCATCATTCGGCAGTAATTACCACCAGCCTGTTGGCATATCGGGCATTGGGAAGACTACCAGTGTAGTTCACTGTCTTTACGAGGTTGGCAGTATGAGTGTCACACTGGGATAGCAGGTGGAAACCTGTCTCCTCATGTCAGGTCTTTGGGGAAGTTACCACAACATTGTTGCTCGATCAAATAGAGCCACCGACAATCTTGGGTTGCACACACTTCACTTGTCAGTGCAAATCTGGAAAACGCAGGGGGCCTGGTCATGGGGGCCCCTGCACTGCCCATGCCAGGTGCATGGGCAGTGCAGGGGCACCCAAGGGCACACCACACCACGTTACCACAAACCTGAGCATGGCGGTTGGACCGTCATGTAAAGGCTGGTGGAAAAGCGAGATCATATTCTGGAGGGTAGCGCTGATCATAATGCAGGGCTGGTGTCATATGACAGGTGGCATTGCCAGTCTGTTAGCTGATGGCAACCTGCCAGTGCCAGACCATTGGCTTGTGGGGCTTTCCCCATGGTGAAAATGTGCCAGTTCCACCTGCGCTGTTGGCGGTGGTCATATTGCCAATGGCAGTCTGGTGGTCATAGGAATGCCAGACTTGTCAGTAGGCCTATGTGTGCACTTGTACTACTAGCTGCAATGTCTCTATCAAACTAGCTAGAGGCCCTGATCAATAAGTCAACTAGCTATGTCCATAATTTAGTGGCATCAGGCACTGTCATGTACAGAATGTTGTTCACATCAATAAATGATACCCATGCCATCCATCCCTTGGTCCACCCCGTGCCAGTGATAAATTAGCTGCCGTGCCACAATGCTGCATCCACTGCACAATAGTGCAAGTTTTGCTGCGTTGAGCAGAAGATCATATTTGTGTAGGAGGAGCACCATCCAGCACAACCAGAAACAGAATGACAACATGCTAAGTCTATGTGTGCTGTGGAATGCAGCACACATACACAAACTTAAACATGATGAGCAATCAAAGTTAACTTCAACATTGCACCTTGGTAATGCCATCCCTGAGGTGGTTTAAGATATTGGTGCCACCTCATGTGTATGAAAACATGTAAATCTGGGACAGGGGCAAAATGCAATGTGTGTTGTTGTGGCTTGACTTCCGCAACAGCCATTGCAAGGCCTTCCCATGCAAATTGATGCATGAGAAGGGGCCATTACAACAATGTGGTGTCAAGCCACTATAAGGGAATACTTCACACCTTGTAAATATGACACAGCCTATTGCGCCACCTGCACTTCCCTATATGTGACACTCAGGTAGGGCAAAGGGCTGATAAATAGGACCCATAATGTACAAGAACAATGTTTGGGCTGTAAGTTGTCACTGAGCTTCCAATTACAATTTAATGATGGGCCATGTCAACTGTCTCAAAATAGAAAGTTTGATTTTACACCATCTCATTGCAGAGGATGATGTCTCTCCTGCTGATCTGCCTGTCCCGGGGTTCACCATTGACCTGGATGATCAGCTGGCAACCATCAGCCAACAGCTCTCCAGGATGTCCTTGGATCCCTCCAGATACCAGCTCCAGTTGAAAGAAGGACAATTAATGTTGCAGCCTCCCCAAATGACACACCCAACACCCAAAATATACTACCTGCCAGTACAAACACAGCTCAGGACTCCGAGGACCCAGAAACAAGCTTTCAGAGGAAGGCAGGAGCTGGCCAAGCATGGCCCCGCTGCCTGCCGCCTCGCATCCCTGGTGCCTCCACTCCTGGTGGGACTCACGGTCCCAGGAGTCTGCTGTTGCTTGGGGGCTGGACCTCACACGCCGGCGCTTTAAAGCACGCCGCATAGCCCCGCTGCTTGCCGCCTCGCATCCCTGGTGCCTCCACTCCTGGTGGGACTAGCGGTCCCAGGAGTCTGCTGTTGCTTGTGGGCTGGCGCTCACACGCAGGCGCTTTATTGCGCGCCACATAGCCCTGCTTCAGGGCGGGCCTGTCCACACCCGTCGAAGACCGTTGGAGGCCGGGCTGGGTAACCCCTCTGAGACCCAAGATTTTTACCTGGAGGTTGATTTAGCTGCCAGGGGAGCTAGGACCTTACCTTTCAGTATTCCCGGCACTCCTAGGCCCCAGTTGAGGGGCTGCGATTGCCGCAGTGAGGGACGCCCGCCGTCGCTTACTCGAGTCTGGGCTGGACCATCCCCTTTGGGAGTGCAAGTGTCCCAGGTGAGGAGACCTACGGCACTGTCTTCTGGTATCTGTTTTACTCTTTCTCCCCATACATTTTTTGTTCTTGAGCTTAAGCTATGGGGAAGTGGAAAGCAGTTGACATTCCAGTGCCCCCTTCTGGAGCTAAAAAACACAAGAAGCGGCCAAGTGGGAAAGTGGACGGATGCCCCAATACCAGCAGGAACCAGTTTAAAGACATTGACTCATTATTTGAGAAGGTGGAGGCAATTTTGAGGAGCCCTTCCATCTCTGCCCCCTCAAACTCTGAAGAATCTTCGCACAGGAAGATCCCTGACCTCTTCAAGAAAATATCCCAGACATCCCAATTATCCGTAGAAGCGGATTTTCACCCTCCCCCTAAAATCCAGGCACCAACTCCTTCACCATTGAAGAGACCTGTTCTGAGCGTGATACCTACTGAATGCCTCCAAGCCAGGACATTTCACCTTCAAGTCAGAGGGCCACATCTTCTACCGACATCCCCTGCACGAATAGATTTTCAGTCCTGTCTACTTTCAATAGGAGTCTAGAATGTCCCTTGAATTTAGTCTCTGACGAACTAGATATTGGGAAACAGGTTTGGAAGACACAACCAAATGGAGAATCTGAGTTGGCAATTATTCTCCAGAAGTTAGACATTTTAAAGTCCATGGTATTAACAATACTGAATGACATTTCTGGACTATCTGAACAGAGGGCAACATGCAATTGCAAACTGTCCAATGAGGATGACTATAATCCTGTGTTGACTGGTGGGCTAAGCATGCAAGATGTACCAGATATTAGTGGCCAAGTGGGTAATTGCCCCATACGCCATGAGCCTAGGGCAAGGCCCAGAGACACAGTAGTGAAGGGAAAGGTGTCCTGTTTACCCACGCCAGCTACTATTGGGCGAATGCCCTACTCAGACTGAACCAAAAATGAGTATATACTCGGTTCAGGGGAACGACCTACCTCCCGTCAAACTGTTACCCCTGAAGACTTTAGGGGAGATATGGGTGTACAGGTGCCTGCCAGTTTCTCCAGACTTTCCTCCCCTGGCCTACCTAGACACACAAAGGTGTGCGACATGAAGGGAAGACACGATTGGAGAAGGAAGGATGCCTACATTTATACGATAGGGGTCCCCAGGTTACCAGCTGGCTACAAAGAAACACATGATTCCCTCATTAATAAAGTCACTCACTGGATGCGTACACAGCGGAAATGCCTCTCGGTTATCCGGTCTGACATTTTGGAGGTGTGAAGACATAGTCTATCGGAAGTTGATTTTATTTCAATTCTTTTCACTGATATAACTATGGTGGACAACCTCATTGCTTTTGATATAAGGACTGGCTCCATGAGAGCTGGCAGTGGAACCGGTATTGGTCTTCGCATGCATCCACACAGAGGCAAGGTTCGTAGTTGTTGCACCCTATTTGATGGTCATATGAGTGGGGTCCAAGCTTTATCAAATAGCCATCCAATAAAAGTTGGGAGGTCCTGAGTGGTTTATTTGTATTAACAATCAAGACATATGCCTACTCCAGGAAACTTGGGCCGAAGAGGCGTTCTATCTAGATGGGTTTATAACTTATTTTTCCCCGGCCCAACCCCCTTCTGGGGGTTTTGGTAGAACAAAAGGTGGTCTTGTGATTTTGTTGAATAAAAAATGAAACTGTGACCACTTAGTACCAAGCCTCAATTCACATGACTTAATAGGAGTTCAATTCACATTCCAACCTGGTTTTACAGTGAATATGGTCAATGTGTATGCAAGGTCCGTTCCACAAGGCTTCGAGTCTAAGGTGCTTGCCCACTTGGCTGAACATATGGAGCACCTGCATCCATCAGGGTTCCTGGTGGTTGCGGGTGATATGAATTGTACTTTTGAATCCAAGAATCTTATCAGTAATTTGACAGCTGAGGAAGACGAATACTGGGGTATTCCTCAATCGAAAGAGGACGTTTCCTGCATCGGCTCTTGTGTCGCCTCACAGATGGCTTCTCTCTGCCTTAGAAACGGTTTAAGAGAATGCAATGGTCGCACTAGATCAGATCCAAATTGTGCCCCCACCTTTAAGCGTGGGCCTTCCTCAAGTACCATTGACAATTTCCTGGTGGACGTGAGGCTTTGGACTAGCACCTTAGACATGAAGGTTGAAATTTGTCACAATAGTGACCACAATCCTTTGTGCCTTACCCTATCCAACTATGTATTTAGAAGAGTTAAGAACTTAGAGACTACTGACGTTCCCATTCCTCGTTTGAATCATAGACAAACCCGTGATAGCTGGCCAAAAGTAATATCAAATCCATATACAATCAAGGCAATCTATTCATCTTTTCTAAAACTCCTCTCTAGTTATTGTGAGCAAGAGGTCAACAACATCCCAAATCTGAGCATCCATGCAGAAATGGCAAGTACCCAAAATGGCATTTTTTACGAGAATACCCCCTCTAGGCATACCCCTGATCAAACTCAATCTAGGGATTAGTTCAATAGGGACTGTACCCATGCAAGATCCAATTTAAAACTACCCCTCCAAATGGACTCACAGGGGGAGATTAGGAAGGCCAGGTATACCAAGACCCTGGAACTAGCAAAAAAAAAAAAGAGATTTGGCAAAGGATGCTGGATACAGTCAAGAATCAAGATGATGGCTCCTTCTGGAGGTTGCAGGCCAGTAGGTATAGAGGGGCAATGACACAATTACCATGCACATTCAGCCAGAAAGATGGGGGGCCCATTTTTCTGAGATGTATGCTGTCCCTGTACAACATGGGCTTGTGTGTAATGGGGGGGCAACGAATGTAGACTCTCTGTTGAAGGCCCTGCGAAGGATATTGTTTTCACGTTGGCTGAAACTACAGCAGCCATTAATTCTTTGAGACCAGCTAAAGCTCCCGGTCCTGATAAGATACCGGGGGACTTGTTCAAATCTGAACCTGTTATCTGGACGTGGTATGTAAACACACTATTGAATGCCATAGCAGCAGGTGGCCCTATCCCGGACGCGTGGCACGGGCGGAAATTATCCCCACATATAAAAAAGGTGATGTAGGCGTACCAGGCAACTATAGACCAATTAGTCTTATCGATAATTTGCAAAAGATCTTTGCTAAGCAAGTTTTAGATAGGCTCATCGCATGGGTTCATGACACTCAGGCTTTATCCCCCTCTTCAGGCTGGGTTTTGTTCAAAAACTAGCACGATGGACCAGGTCTTTATGCTTTCTTTGTTATATTGGAAATATGTTACTCTAGCAAAACAAAAATTGTATGTCTCATTTGTGGACTTAAGATCCACTTTCAACCTTGTCCCTAGAGGGAAGCTATGGGAAGTTTTGAATAGAATTGGTGCCCCGGGGAATTTAGTGTATTTAATTCAAAGGTTACTTGAGAATACCTATGCAAGAGTGAGATGGGGTAGCCAGGGGGAACTTACGGATCGAATAGATATTAGGAGGGGGGTACACCAGGGCTGTGTCCTTGCTCCCACTCTATTTTCTTTGTTCATCAATGAGGTGGTTGAAATTGTAACTGACTGTAAAAACGATGCTCCATCCTTGAATAACCAAAAAATTCCGATCCTCTTATTTGCTGATGATTCACTTTTAATTTCCAAAACTCCTATGGGCCTGCAGGTCCTAGTGGATAGATTCAGCGCTTTCTGCGCAGATTATGGATTGGAACTTAACTCTAGCAAAACCAAATGTATGACCTTTGGTTGTGGCCCCATCAAAAGATGTACTATTTTACTCAATGGGGCTCCCTTAAGCAAGGTAAGCTCTATTGATTACCTGGGGGTAAGAATAAGTAGCAATATGCAATGGGAGGCCCAGGTTGACAAGAGCACAGCACTTTTAGCACATAGATCTGGGGCTATTTTGCGGTTTTATAAATCTACTACTGCGAAAGCTGTCTCTCCAGCTATCAAAATCTTTCTAGTGAAGGCCCAGGGTGCAGCGTCTTATGGTGCAGAGATTTGGGGATTCTCAAATGTTAGTAAATTATCTGTGGGAGATAAATAGCTTTATAAGATCCCTTTTGGCATGCCCTTGTAATACCCGATTGATTCCCATGTTTCTGGACCTTGGATTCTCCTGTATTTCTGACGTAATAGCCCTAAGACCCTTACTTTTTTGGGTACGTATTTGGACCACCCTGGAATTAGCCGTGTTCAAGGAGCATCTACAAGACATCTTAGAAAGACCTTTCTACTCCCTGGCTCAATCACATTGTGAGATGGTTTCATATTCTGGGATTTAGGGACTTCTGGAGTCAACCCCACACTCTAAGGAGCGCCCAGAAACATCATTTGAAATCAGTCTATTGGTCTTATGTCAGGAACAGGTACTTGCTATGTACGTCATACGGTCGACTGACATCCCAATTTCTTGACTTCAAGTGACACCCTCACTTTGAATCCTTCTTGGATTTAATCCCCAATTTATTAAGCAAAAGCTTGTATATCCGTTTCAGGTATGGGTGCTTACCTCTGAGGTCTTTTATTAGTATGTGGCGACCTGCATAGACAACTGATATATGCCCTAGCTGTAACTGTACTTCAGAAACTCTAGTACATTTCATGTTAATTTTTCCTGCCTATGGGATAGCTCGTCGGAAGTGGATTCGCCCAGCTTGTAGGAATATGGGCATGAGACATTTTAAAGATGCATTAAGACTGTTGATGAGAGATACCCCCACTATTTTAATCTGTGCGGTCAGCAAGTTCCTTTCGGCCGCATGGCACATACGTATACGCCTCTTAAAAAGCCAAAATGATCTGTCCTGAAGTGATTATAATTCTTAAATTTATTTATGCATTGATTTTATACAAAAATTTTATGATTACCATGATCCATTGTTAGTTGCATATAGGATGGCAATGAGAGATAACTTCTGGGGAAGTACGTTAAGGATTTTTAGCATTCATGTTTTCTTTTTTCTTTTTATCACTAATTGATCATTTAATCTTATCTTAATTCTGTATTTATTATGCACTTGCTGTTATTTTAGCTGCAATTGTATGGGCTTTGATGGTTAAATTTGACCGAATAAAGCTTATGTGTGATGAACAAATATATATATATATATATTTATATATTTTTTTCATTTTTATTTTTGGTTATAGAAATACATGTAAACCCCACCCAACAACCCACCAAAAAAAAACATAAGAATAGCAACCCACCCCCAACCACACTTATCCTAACTGATCACTAGACTTCACTAACCTGCCACTAACTGCATAAAACCCAAGCTAAAATATGGTGCAATTTTAAAAGGGAGGGGAGGGCACTGGAAGGTAGTCCATCACTGTACAAGTCATTTCCTTGACTTTTTCACCTTTTCTTGATGAACTTTAGGAGTTTGCGGTCCTCTGCCAAAGCCTCCTCCATCTTGTCCAAACACTGGAGAATCAAGTTGATGTCCCAACGTAGATTCTGTTCAAATTGTGATGGCCTAGCAGCTGGTGGTGGCAAAACTGGTGTCTGTGTGGCGATTGGTGTTGTAGATCTGGATGAGTGCAGCTGGGAGCCCCTCCATGGTTGAGGAGCTTGCCATATGCATTGTCTTGGGTGGTTGTGTGGGTCCCCCATGTGGGAATGCTCGCCATTCCCAAAGAAGCGTTTTCTGCATGGAAACAGCGTGCCATGCAGCGGTATCCTGCATGCCCCTCGAAGATTTGGCATTAGCGTTCAGCCATCGGGTCAACTGGCATCTCTCATCAGCAGTCATGTTGGCAGAGGTAAAATGAGGACAAGCAACCATCAGCATTGGGTGGAGTATGTACAGATTTGTAACTTACACTGCTACAGTTGATGACACATACAGACCCACACACATTCCTCAAAGAAATGAATTGCCCCTCATCTGTGACTATATCCAACTATACATCACCAGTGTTAGACCTGACAACCTTAGAGTGGTCACCCCTAACTTTTTGCCTGCCTCCCTCTACTTTTTTAGATACTGTTTTTGCTGGTTTTTAGACTCTGAGCACTTTACCACTGCTAACCAGTGCTAAAGTGCATATACTCTCTCCCTTTAAACATAGTAACATTGGATCATACCCAATTGGACTATTTAATGTACTTATAAGTCCCTAGTGGAGTGCACTATGTGTGCCCAGGGCCTGTAGATTATATGCTACTGGTTGGCCTGCAGCACTGATTGTGCCATCCACTTTAGTAGCTCCTTAACCTTGTCTCAGGCCTGCCATTGCAAGGCCTGTGTGTGCTACTTAACTGCCAATTCGACTTGCCAAGCCTAAAACTCCCCTTTTTCTACATATAAGACACCCTTAAGGTATGCCCTAGGTAACCCATAGGGCAAGGTGCTGTGTAGGCAAAAGGCAGGATATGTACCTGTGTAGTTTCCATGTCCTGGTAGTGTAAAACTCCTAAATTCGTTTTTACACTGCTGTGAGGCCTACTCCCTTCGTAGGCTAACATTGGGGCTGCCCTCATACATTGTTTGAGTGGTAGCTGCTGCTCTGAAAGGAGTAAAAAGGTCATATTTAATATGGCCAGAATGGTGATACAAACTCCGGCTGACTGGTGAAGTTGAATTTGATATTACTATTTTAGAAATGCCACTTTTAGAAAGTGAGCATTTCTCTGCACTTAAATATTTCGGTGCAGTACAGTCCACGTCTGTTTGGGTTTAGTTGACAGCTCCTTGTGCATTCACTCAGACATACCCCAAACACAGGATATTCTGCCTCACTTTCATACATCTGCATTTTGAATGTGTCTTCCTGGGCTGGGAGGGTGGAAGGCCTGACAATTGCATGTCAAAGGACAGTAGCCTGCCCTCACACAAAGGACTGCCACACCCCCTATTAGGACCCTGGCAGACAGGATTGAACTGAAAGGAGACCTTGTGCACTTCTAAGCCATTATTTGAAGTCTCCCCCACTTCCAAAGCACATTTGGGTATTGAAACAGGGCCTCTGCCCCTACCAACTCAGACACTTCCTGGACAAGAATCTGGAACCAGAACCTGCAACCTGCCAAGAAGAACTGCCTGGCTGCCCAACGGACTCACCTGTCTGCTTTCTGTGAAGTACTGCTGCCTTGCTGTTGCCCTGCTGCCTTGCTGCTCTCTGGCTATGATGAAAAAGTGCTCTCCAAGGGCTTGGATAGAGCTTGCCTCCTGTTCCCTGAAGTCTCAGGACCAAAAAGACTTCATCCCTACAAGAAGGACTCATTGTGTGGTGAAATTTGAAGCACAGCCTGCCAGATGTGACACACAGGCTGCACCGTGATGAAAATTTCACTGCACGTGAACCGGAACGACGCAGCCTGACTTCGCATCGAGAAGATTGACGCAGCGCCAGTGTAGCAACCGGAAATTCGACGCACGGCCCACCGGATCAATGCACAGCCAAGCTGGAACAGCACAGCCCGACTTCCAGAGAGGAATCAACGCAGCGCCTGCTGTGCGATAGAAAATTCGATGCAACGCCCACCTAATCGACGCAGTTCCTATGACTTCGTCCTGCCGGCACAGGAAATCCACGCATCGTCTCCGGAGCATCCGAAAACCCCGCAACCTGAAGAGGATCCAGGACTGTGCGCCAGAAACGGACGCACAGTCATCTCTGCATGAAAACTAAATGATGCATTGCCGTGTGCGGCCCGAGAAATCGACACACACCTCTTTTTGTCCACCATCTCCTCCTCTGTGGTTCTTTGTGGAGATTTTTCATGCAAACCAGGTACTTTGTGCTTGAAAGAGACTTTGGCCCTCATTACAACCCTGGCGGTAGATGATAAAGCAACTGTAACACCGCCAACAAGCCAGCGGTAAAAAAAAATTAATTATGACCACGGCAGAAACCACTCACAGAGACAGCCACTTTAACACACCGACCGCCACTGCGGTAGCAACAAGCACTGCGGCGGTAACCACCACAAGCCAGGCGGAAAAGAATGTACCACCCACAGTATTACAACAGGCCTATCCACCACCTTTTCCGGGGCGGTATCAACGACATCAAAAGCATGGCAGAAATAGAACACATAAGGGAAACGACCCACCTCTGGACACTCATGGAAGAACCACAATGCCATGGAGCCCAAACTGCAGGTGTTCCCCATGCTGGTCTATCTCCTCCTGCACCATGAATACCAAAGCTGGCAAAGACAACCACGGTGATTACTGCCGCCCAGCACACAAGGAGGGGGAAGGAAAAAGAGAGTGACACACACACTCAACACACAACACCCCCACCCCAACACCATACACACAACCACAACATTACATATCCACCCGTACCCCTCAGGAATAATGCAAGGACAAAAGGAAGTGATTAAAGTGATTGCCATAAGATATATTACTAGAAATACATCCTCAAAAAATCAAAACAGTATATACATATGTACAAATGGAGGGACACTGCCCACTCCACAATGTCCGTGGGCCACAGAACCACATCACATAGGCCAAGGCCCCACTTGACTCCCGCATCAACGTGAAGAGAACACTGGAGGGGTATCAGGTCGAAAATACACAGGCACCTCAGGGGACCGGGAACGGGGCGCACCTCAGCCAGAAGATGTTACAACACCACTGTTCCTGGAGGGGGCTAAATGCCCTGTGCGAGGTCCTGGGGAGTGCAAAGCCACAGTCTCTCAAGTGGGGGGTTTGCCTACTGCTCTGTCCTGGGGAGTGTAAGGCCACAGTCTCTCAAGTGGGTGGTTTGGCCACTGCTTGGTCCTGGGGAGTGCAAGGCCACAGTCTCTCAAGTGGGTGGTTTGCCCACGGCTTGGTCCTGGGGAGTGCAGGGCCACAGTCTCTCAATTGAGCGGTTTGCCCACTGCTTGGTCCTGGGGAGTAAAAAGCCACAGTCTCTCAGGTGGATGGCTTCTCCACTGGCTCTGGAGGGGGCCTTGTGCCCAGTGCGCTTCATCCTGGCAAGGAGGGGCTGAGTGGATGTTTTACTCCACTGGTTCTAGAGGGGGCCTTGTCCCCAGTGTGCTTCATCCAGGATGGGGCAAGGTCACAGTCTCTCACCTGTGTGTCACACCAACAGGTGTTGTAGGGGGCAGGACACACTGCAGCCCATGTAGTCACCACTACACACTGCTCGCCGGCGATGACCGCTGCTCAGTGGATGCCAGTTGCGCTGCAGGTGGCAGTGCTGGCAGTGTTGGTGGTAGCCTCCATGCCTTCACCTGCAGCCACGGACTGCTGCCCAACGGGGCTGCTGCTGTTGGCAGTCATGCTGCTGGCAGCAGTGCATGTGGCAGTGCTGGTGGCGGTGCAGGTGGTGGTGCTGGCCGCAGTACAGGTGGCGGTGCTAGCAATGGTAATGGTAGCCTCCAGGCCTTCACCTGCAGCCTCAGATAGCTGAAGTGCCATGGCTGATGTTGTAGGCCCCTTCCTGCCCTTGGCTGATGTTGGTGCCTCCTTGCTTCTGCCAGCTGGTGTTGTTTTCTTGCCCTTGCTGGCTGGTGGTGCCTCCTTCCCCTTGCTGACTGGTGTCCCCTTCTTGCCCTTGCTAGGTGGTGGACCCTTCTTGGCCTTGTAAGGTTGGTTCTGGCACACTGGCTGTGTTGACAGGTGCCTCCTTGGAGCCCCTCACACCTGCAGTAGCTATAGAACCCACAGTGGCCGTGGACTGGGTGGCTGAGGTGCTGGGCTGGGTTCTACCCACCCTGGCCCAAAGTGAAGGACGGGGTGGGGTAGGGAGGAGGTCAAGGGTGGGGAGGAAAAGCTTCTTAGGGAAACACGGGTGGGAAGAGAGTGAAGGTTTGGGAGTGGTTGTAGGAGGTTTCAGCCTTCTGTGTTTGGGTGCAGGGGCTGGATGCTGTTGTGAGGTGGATGGATGTTGGGTGTCTGTATGCTTGCATTTGTGTACTTTGGGAGGAGGGGTCGCAGACACAGTGGGAGAGGACACAGGGGATGTGTGCATGGATGTGGGGGTGGTGACTGCCAGTGAGGGGTGTGTAGTGATAGGCTTGCTGGTGATGGAGGTAGTCATGAGGATATAGTGCATGCTGGTGTGAGTGGAGACGCTGCTGGGAGGGAGGTGGACAAGGAGGAGGAGGGGGACACAGTGGAGGCAGTGGATGTTGGTGTGTCTGCATCTGAATGGTGCTTGTGTGAGTGATTGTGGTCTGAAGGTGTGTTAGGGATAGGCTGGGGTTGAGGGGATTGGGACTGGGTAGAGGAAGCCGGAGTGGGAGGCTGGAGACAGGGACAATGGCTGCAATCATTGCATTGGCCTGGGCCTGTAATGCTCTCTGTTAGGCTGCCACGCCAGAGTGAATGCCCTCAAGGTATACATTTGTTTATCGCAAATGCCCTGCTACACCCTGGATGGCATTTAGTATGGTTGACTGCCCAACAGAGAGGGATCTCAGGAGGCTAATAGCCTCCTCACTGAGGGCAGCAGGGCCCACTGGAGCAGGGCCTGGGGCGAAGGAGATGGCCACCCTCCTGGGTGAGTGGGCATGGGAAACACACTGAGGGGCTGCTGGGAGGGCGGTGCTGATATGGAGGTGGCGGCTGTACCTGTAGTTGGGGTGGCCACAGAGGTGTCCGCCACCACCAGGGAGCTGCCATCGGAGGAGGTGTCGCTGTCTGCACTGTCCCCTCCTGTCTCCGTCGTGGTGCTCCCCTCGCCCTCCTTCCCTCTGGTGCCCTCACCGCTGCTGGATTCAGCCTCCAGACCCATGTGGGATGCAGCTCCCTCCGTCGCCGGTGCCTCTGCTCCTCCGTCAGATGATGCTAATGCACACAAGTCAGGGTGACAAAACAAAAGGGGGGGGGAGAGACAGAGGATACACTTGGTCAATGCCAGCAACAACACTTCCGTTGGTGTACACAACTCACAGGGAATAGCCCTATTCACTAGGCCATGCACTACCAGTTACAATGCTAGTCACCAGCCCATGGGGCACAATGCCTAACACCATTAACTGCACACCTGAAACCAACAGGACCCTGCCCAGTAGTAGATGCCCACTAACTTTATTGGGGTTGGAGTGCATCTGAGCTTGCCCATCATTGAACATACCCTGCCATGTTCGCCCTGACCTAGGGGCACCCACAGCCCACATCCCCCAACCAGGTAATCCCTTAACAAGCACAAAGTTATGATTCAGAATCTGTACTCACCCCCTTGTGGCTGCTGTGATGCCTTCAAGCACCCATCCAACTCCGGAAAGGCCACTGCCAGGATGTGGAACATCAGGGTGATCAGGGTACGACGGGCACCCCTTCCTCGTTGGGAGGCGAGCCTTGCCCAGCAGCGCAGGTCCTCCCACCGTTTGCAGCAGTGGGTGCTCTGCTTGTCAAAGACCCCCCAGGGTCCGCACCTCCTAGCAATGGCACGCCAAATACCCTTTTTCTGATGGGCATTGACCTGCAGGAAAAAAACAGCAGAAAAGGTATTAGTCATACCGTCCGGACTGTTGTATTCATGGCCCAACATACCCCCATCCCCTTACGCACATACATTGCCCACCATACATGCATGACTCTGCCTAGTACCTCTCAGACCCCCCCCCCCCACACAAGGCTTACACACAAAGCAATCCATACATTCATGGCCCAAGCATCATGCTCACAGTGTACTCACCTGTTTGTCTGGAGGACCATAGAGAAAAGTGTACTGGGTAGGACCCCATTCACCAGTCTCTCCAACTCCTCCGAAGTGAAGGCAGGGGCCCTTTCCCCAGACACTCGATCCATTGTCACTTCCAGACACAGGTCACAGCAGCACTTGCAGTGTAGGTCCTCTCCTGTTGGAGGTCAGGTAGCAAGTGAGTGCATGGATAGAAAATGGCAGTCACGTCCGCGGCAGTGCGTACCGTCACTGCCGGCGAACATCACCATTAATTCCTGGAACCAATAGGGCCCAATGATAAACAATGCAGTGTTGCGCAGCAGTCATCAACCGCCGACCGCAATGGCGCACAACGCCAGCGGAATTACCTCATTTCCACTTGCCCTTTCTCACAGGTCAGGCAGCCGCCATTTCAGGGGAGCACAGGCCATGTGTTCTGCTTTCCTACATATCTCCTATCGGAGCTTACAGAACCTCTCTGGAATGCACTTCTGAGTTCAAAGAAGACCTTTATTGTTGTTAATTCTTCCCCACCCACAAGTTCTTGAGAGATAAATTAGTAGATTTCAAGCACAAAGTAGTCGCAGCAAGAAAACAAAATATATCACAGTACTTCTCAGTTGCAATGTACACAGAAAATATATAATATATTCAAAGCAAAGCATAAAAGTCAAATTCATCACCGTTTGAGCAAGGCAGCAGGGCCTAAATATTCAGCTTCATCTTTTTGGGGTCTGCAAGTTGATGACTCCGGTCAACTGCGAGAAAGTGATTATCTACCCAAACGGGAGACTGGCAACTGATGTCTAGCTCCAGCCTGAAGTCAAGCAGATTCGAATCTAACTCACTGTAGCCCAGAGTCATCCTTACAAAAGCGCGCCCCCTCCTCTCAGACTCGGGAAAACTACACAAGTCTTTGGAGACTGGCCAGATCTCCTAGACTTCTCCTATTCCCAAGCCTGAGCAGAAAGGAAAACACCAAATGTACTCTGTCTTATGAGGTCAGTCTGGTGTGAAGAAAACAGCTTGGTCCATCTTGTGGAAAAACACAGCTTGGAAAAACACAGACATCTGCGATGTTTCAACTGCAATGTCTAACTCCACGTTAAAGCCAATAGGCAGCTAACCTAAATATCAAATGTAATGTCTAATGTCATGTCAAAGCCAATAGGCAGCTAACCTAAATATCAAATGTAATGTCTAATATCATGTCAAAGCCAATAGGCAGCTGAGCTGAATACAAAATGTAATGTCTAATATCATGTCAAAGCCAATAGGCAGAATACAGAATGTAATGGCCAATGCCATGTCAAAGCCAATAGGCAGCTAAACTGAACAAAACATATAGGGGGTCATTCCGACCCTGGCGGTGAAACCCGCCAGGGCCGTGAACGACGGAAAAGACCGCCAACAGGCTGGCGGTGCTTTCCTGCCCATTCTGACCGCGGCGGTAAAGCCGCGGTCAGAAAAGGGGATCCAGTGGTTTCCCGCCGGATATCCCCTGGCTGGGCTGAACCTCCATGGCAGCGCTGCAAGCAGCGCCGCCATGGGGATTCCGACCCCCTTCCCGCCAGCCTGTTTCTGGCGGTTTTTACCGCCAGGAACAGGATGGCGGGAACGGGTGTCGTGGGGCCCCTGGGGGCCCCTGCACTGCCCATGCCTCTGGCATGGGCACTGCAGGGGCCCCCTAACAGGGCCCCAGCATGATTTTCACTGTCTGCATAGCAGACAGTGAAAATCGCGATGGGTGCAACTGCACCTGTCGCACCCCTGCAACACCGCCGGCTCCATTCGGAGCCGGCTTCTGTGTTGCAGGGCCTTTCCCGCTGGGCCGGCGGGCGCTCCCTTGGCGGGCGCCCGCCGGCCCAGCGGGAAAGTCTGAATGGCCCCCGTGGTCTTTTGACCGCGGAGCGGCCAAGTGGCGGCGTAAGTTTGGCGGGCAGCTGTGAATGACCACCATAATGTGCTACTAGTGAGCATTGAGCAACTAATATGCGCAGTGGTGAAACACAAAGTCATTGGTCAAACACAATTAATAGCATCACACCATGGCACCTAGTCAACGTTACTAAAAAAAGGTGGTTGATGCTAACAGGGCAGCGTTATCATGCGCTGCTCATGATCGTACACGCTGTTTATCCTGACTCTCGGAATTCGGGAGAGTGCAGGTAAGGGGGAATGCTTACTGCCGTTCTCTTTCACTTTCCATACAGCGGTTTATTTTTGGATAACGGGAGACGCTTAATGGGATGGCTTCTCTATTTTCTACTATCTTCTAGTATGTTTACGCGTACGGAGTTATAGACTCCGACGACCTGGACTTGTATACATTCTGGCGACTACTCAGTCTAGTTAAACAGCTGTTTTAAGGAGTTAGGTATTTTGGCATTACTTTGGATACCGCCCATATGGCTTTCTCACTCGCGCTTTACAGGCTTTTATGACATGTACTTTGCCTGCTTGCCTCACATGGTAGGTCACTATTCTGCGTACTTTTGCTTTTCAGTCCATTTCTGTTATGGAGTGACTAACTCCTGCCTATTTAGGGCTCACTTTTTCTACTTTTAATAAAGTTATCACAAATTACTCCTTATATATCCAATTGGCCCTCTATAATTACTTGTCGCTTCTTTCATGGTTTATTGTTTTCTATAATTACAGGCTGGGTCTATTTAGGCCTTTTACAAGTGTTATCCCATACTACGGATACACTCAACGTTTACAGTCCTTTCTGTCTTGGAAGATTACCTTTTCCCTATACTACAAGGGACGGCCATATACTCTGCTGGATTACTCTTCTTTCTTGGTAGGAAAACATTTGCCTTCCCTCTCCCCGTTTCTCTTTTATACACCTCTTAGTTAGGACTTTTCAATTATAGTCCAAATTTCTTTGGGCCTCTCTGAGTTATAGAACCGCATCTGAGGTCTATTTCAGAAGGACTCTAAGAACTGGCCTTTTTCACTTTAGTCCCAGAGGTGAAATTTTCCATGGGCACCGGTTGTCCCACTCTTGTATATAGCATGCGCGCAGTACCATCATTTTTACTCTTGTGTCTGGTAATCACACTCCTTACTGCACCTAGTATTCAAGTGGTGGATCTTTACATCTTCACTCACTAATGTAAATATTTTTCTCTCACCTCCTTCCTATATCCACTGGTCTTGTCTGGGTGGCATGTTTTGTGCTCAACTTTTCAACAATGGGAGTATCTCTATTCAGATTATCCATGCACGCCTAAGGGCTATGCATCCTATGCAAAATCTCTTTGCTGCAACTTCAATTTCAATCTGATAAATCACTGTTTATTGTACCTACCAGATGGTAGTGTTATTACTTTTAAGAGATCCCATTTGTTTTTGTTTCCAGCCTTGAAAAAGTCCTTGTGGACGAAACACGTGTTGGCTGTTTCTGAACTCTGATATGCCTTTTCTAACATGTGGACATGACTATCTTTGAGCACTAATTGGATTTTCCCAACACAAAGGATTAAAGTATTTCCTGCAACTTTACTCATCTCGGACTTATTATTTTGGAGTGCCCTGGTTGCTCTTTTGTCTTGCAGGCCATGGCACCTAACTGCATTCCAGCTGACATTGGCACATCAACTGACTTACGAGTTCACATACTGTTTCTGTAAAGCAAAAATTGCATATTAATGTTGAAATATCTGTGAATATGACCTTCTGCTCACCATTTTTCACCTTAGAGTTCAACTGCTGAGGATGAACAGGAGATGGAGACATCCCCACGTGTACAGACCCCTGGTGGACATGGCAACAATGGAGGACAGGCCTATTATCCTGACCTGCAAACTTGATAGGGCCACAATCCAAGAACTGTGTGCCCAATTGGAGCCAGACCTTATCTCAGCTATCCGCCACCCCACAGGTATCCCCCCCCTCTAATGCAGGTCCTGTAAGTGCTCCATTTCCTGGCAAGTGGTTCCTTCTAAGCGACAGTGGCCATGGCATCAGGGATGTCACAGCCTATGTTCTCAAACGTGCTGACCAGAGTGTTGTCTGCCCTGCTGAAACACATGCGCAGCTACATCGTATTACCCCAGGAGGAGGATTTGGCCACAGTGAAGGCTGACTTCTATGTACTGGGACATATCCCCAACATCATTTGTGTCCCCCCCACCGGAGAAATGAACAAGTGTTCAGAAATAGAAAAAGCTTTCACTTTCTGAATGTTGAAATGGTGTGTTTGGCAGACCAGTACATCTCCCATGTCAATGCCAAGTATCCTGGCTCTGTGCATGATGCCATTATCTTGACGAATAGCAGCATCCCATATGTGATGTTTCAACTCCAGAGGCACCGGGTTTGGCTGATAGGCGAGCCCATGGTCCCCACACAGTTGATGTAGGTATATGGGTGTGGGGTTGGCCCTAAGGGTGAGTGTGTGGCTAATAGGTATCCCTCGATATTTACAGGTGACTCTGGTTACCCCAACCTCTCATGGCTACCGACCTCAGTGAGGAATGCCAGGACAAGGGCAGAGGAACGTTACAATGAGGCACATGGGCGAACAAGGAAGATCATTGAGAGAACCTTTGGCCTCCTGAAGGCCAGATTCCGGTGCCTCCATCTGACAGGTGGATCCCTGTACTACTCACCCAAGAAGGTGTGCCAGATCATCGTTGCAAGTTGCATGTTGCACAACCTGGCCTTGAGACGCCAGGTGTCTTTTCTGAAAGAGGATGAGCCTGGGGATGGTCATGTGGCAGTGGTGGAGCCTGTGGACAGTGACGAAGAGGAGGCAGAGGAAGATGTGGAAAATAGAACTGTACTAATTAAACAGTACTTCCAGTGACACACAGGTAAGACACTGTAACTTCACCTTCTGTTGCAGTTTTGTGTTGGACGTTGAACATGGCAGCCTGAATTCCATATTTCTATGGGCACTTACTGTACCCTATGGCATCTCTATTTCCAGATTTCTGTGCCTCACTCTGGCTCCTGGTGTGTTTACTGCTGCCCACTACGGGTCATACCTTTGTAAATATTACAGTACATTTGAGTTGCAATGTTTACAGTTTGTGAAACTGATACATTAGTCATACTTGAATTTGTTCCAAGAGTGTTTATTTCGGTGGTAATAAGTGGAGGGGGTATTGAAATGGGCTGGGTTGCTGATGGAGGAAAGTCCAGGGTAGAGTCCAGTCTACTTGTATCACAGATGCATTGTCCAATGGGGCATAGGAAGGGGAGCAATGGCAGTTCAAGGTGGATAGGGTGACAGAGTGGGACACAAGGGTGACAATCAGGAGAGTCTTATTTCCTGGCGGGGGTCTTGGCATTGTTCTCTCGCTTCTGCCTGGATCGCAGGGACCGTTTGCGGGGTGGTTCTCCTTCTGCAGGGGGTGAGGTGCTGGTGGACTGTTGTTCCTGTGGCGGGGCCTCCTGTCCACTAGCGTCGGCAGAGGTGGAGGGCTGGTCTTGGCTTGGCTAGTGTCAGGTGACCGATGGTGTGCCACTGCCTCCCTCATGGTGTTGGCCATGTCTGTCACCACCCCTGCAATGGCGACCAGGGTGGTGTGGATGTCCCTCAGGTCCTCCCTGATACCCAGGTACTGTCCCTCCTGCAGCCACTGGGACTCCTGCAACTTGTACAGTATCTGGCCCATGGCCGCCTGGGAATGGTGGTATGCTCCCAGGATGTTGGTGAGTGGCTTATGGAGAGTCGCTTCCCTGGGCCTGTCCTCCTCCTGTCACACAGCAATCCTTCCAGCTTCCCTGTTGTCCTGTGCCTCTGTCCCCTGAACCGTGTGCCCACTGACCCCAGGTCCCTGATCGTCCTGTGTTTGTGGAGTTGCTTGGGATCCCTGTAGTGGTGGACACACTGTTGATTGACATGTCCTAGAGACAGAACGATGGGCCCACTGGGTGGGTGCTGTGGTGGTGTTTCCTGAGAGGGGAGGCTCTGTGGTGGGTTGGGACTGTGCCTGGGTCACCAACTGTCCAGAGGTCCCTGATGGGCCAGGTTGGTCATCGTGATCCAGGTGTGCAGAGCTGCTGTCATCACTGTGAGCATCTTCTGGGGGGGACTGGATGTGGCTGGCACCTCCTCTCCGGTGACATTGAGTGGGGGTCCTGTGGGGATGTAAATGCAGTGTTATTCTTTCTGTGTGTAACATCTTGTGCATGGACATGTTTATTTCTATGGTTGTTATTAGCAAGGCAGCTTTGGCTTGTGTGAGTTGTGATTGGTTTGGCTAAGTGATTGTCACTAGTGTGCATGCTGTGGTGATTGGTGTCCATGCAGGTCTGTGAGTGATGTCCATGCATTGTTGTTGCATGCAGAGCTTGGTATTGGGATGAGTGGGTTGTGATGGTGGGGTATGTGTGAGGTGGTGGGGGATAAAGTAGTGAAGATTTGACCTACCAGAGTCCAGTCCTCCTGCTACTCCTGCCATGCCGCATGATCGCCAAGACTTGCTCCTCCCATGTTGTTAGTTGTGGGGGAGGAGGTGGGGGGTCCACCGCCAGTCCTCTGAACAGCTATCTGGTGTCTTGCAACCACGGAACGCAGCTTCCACCGTAGGTCGTTCCACCTCTTCCTGATGTCATCCCTTGTTCTTGGGTGCTGTCCCACGGTGTTGACCCTGTCCACGTCTCTCCACCATAGCTCTATCTTCCTTGCAATAGATGTCTGCTGCACCTGCGATCCGAATAGCTGTGGCTCTCCCCGGATGACTTCCTCCACCATGATCCTTAGCTCCTCCTCCGAAATACCTGGGGTGTCTTTGTGGTACCATGGGTGTAGTGTCAGTGGTATCTGTGAGGGTGTGTGGGGTGATGTGTTGGGGTGTGTGCTGTGAGGTGTGGATGGTGTATGGGTGATGGTGTTTTTTCTGGCTCAGATTCAGTGGGTGCTCCTGGCTTGTCTCTTTCTCTCACTTGCCAAAATCTTTGGGTCGTGAAGGGTTGTGGGTAGTGTGGCTGTGTGTTTTATATTGGTGTGGGTGTGTGGTGTGTGTATGTGTGTCAGGTGTGTGTAGTTTGAATTGTCCATTGTGGTGTTGTAATTTTAGTGTGTGTGTATTTTGAGCATGGCGGTCTGAACCGCCAATGGTTTACCGCGGTTGAATGACCGCCGCGGTGATTCATAGATCATGATGCTGTGGGCGTATTTCTGTTGGCGTAACAGTGTGAGTTTTTATACTGCCAGTTTATCACTGACCTTTGGTGTGGCGGACTTGTGTGTGTGTGTCTATAGTGGTGGATTTCTATGTGTGGGTCATAATACGGTAGCGGTATACCGCCACGGTTGCTGTATGTTGGCGGCAGTCAGCATGGCAGTAAGCGGCACTTACCGCCAATGTTGTAATGAGGGCCTTTAAATCACTTTCACAGTGATATCTCAACAAATACTTATTGCACTTTAACCGTTTTGACCGGCATCTTATCAGATAAATTGCACATACACTTTACACATTGAATTCTAAATTAAGCCTGAACTGCACAGTACCAAGATACCAGAGGGTGGGCACAGGATAATCTGGATTATGTATGATTTACCCTGACTAGAGTGAGGCTCCTTGCTTGGACATTGGGTAATCTGACTGCCAACCAAAGACCCCATTTCTAACAGCCAGTATCTTATACATGTCAGTGGGATGACGTCAATCGATTGTAAATCAAGAGGGGCCAGAGCTGATAGGAACTAACAATGGCCCGCTCATCATCACTCACATCTACACTGGGAGCAACACATGCCTCAACAAGTTTGGATTACCTGTCTCCCTGAGCAGAACGGGGGTTGGGCATGCTATCCATCAGCTCAACTTCCCTGGTGATATACCAAGGCCTGAGCACTCATTATGGAGTGAAGGTGTGGGCCATTTCTTAAGGGGCTGCTAACTACAAAGCTGGAATTCTATGTTGTAGTACATCTACAGTCATGTGTCCTGGTGTAAACCCTGGCCTGAGCCTGCTTTACTAGGGTCCAGCTGCATTTTCCCATACTGTGACCACATGTACAACTGATGTTAGTTTGCCATAAGAAGGGTTGGGCAAACCCTCAGCTGCATATCACTCTTGTCAAGACATACCAGCACTGAAGCCCCCTACCCTGTGCCATGCAGTCCTACGTCTGTTCAATAGCACACACATGGTGGCTGTATGGATGCCCTCAAGGCCACAGTAATTGTGGCACAGCTTTGTGTGCTGCAACTGTATCCAGAAGCGTCTTTAGTCATTAGCAGATGCATGTCAGATATCCTCACAGCACCAGCTACTCACACAGCATTGCCTTCTTATGCAACTGTGATGTGACCTGTATCAGTCCCAAATCACATTGTGGCTGTACCACATTGGTTAAACTGCTGACATGTGGTGTTAGGAGAATAATAGACTTTAACCTGATACACTTAGAGTGGCGTTGTCCCCACATTGTGTACACTGATTACTGGAGGCCTACATATTATGACTCCTTGCTGAACCACTACCTCATCATCCATGGAGGATACTGAGGCACCTGCATTGTGTGTATGTCTCCTACATAATCCCCATAGAGAGTACCTCAATTGGAACCCCACATCTGTACCATCTTTGTCAACAAATGTGAGTTATGTGTAATACACACTGCTGATTATGCTGCTGTGACAAGATTGTTTACAATAGGCATGCTATGTACATATACAGCTGGCCTGTGACCTATGAAGGCAGACATCCACGAATATGAGGTCAGCCATTACTATTCCTTTTACACACAATTCCATGCCAGCACAAGTTGCCCTTAGAACTACATGCAAGCCAATCTCATTGCACAACCCCACAAAATACATGATGGGAATGGGATGGAGCACCATGCTGATGGACAATTGGCAGCGCAGCACTCTGCCATATTCACCACACAGGGATGTGCTCTATTGAATAGGATATGGTGCATCACTGTGCTGTCACCTACGCCGGCACTCATCTTGCTTCCAGTACTTGAACCTGCCACCCTTGCCCCATGGTGCATAGCTGGCTGCATTGAGGGGGAGAAAGTCATTGTGAATGGAGGGACACCTTCCTACACAAACAAAATCTTCAAAGGGTCTTTGTACTTTTGATGTGTGCTGCCAAATGCAGCACCCATTGAAAGAGCAAAAATGGAGAGTACAACAACATATATGTTAGCTTGTTGTGGCCTGCTAAAGCCACACCTTGGTGTGTTTCAGAACTTGGTACAGCCTCTGGTGTGAGAACATTTTTTGATCTGGGTCACCATCTAATTGCTATGGGTGTTTATGTGGCACATCCACAGCAACACCCATTCTACGCTCCTTCCACGCAAAGTTCTGCATTTGATCGGCCATATTGACAAGGTAATGTGAAGCCACAAAATGTGCCTTAAGCCCACCTTGTATACACAGTGCAGGGCATAGCGTCCCGTGGCCTCGCAGATATTGAAGTTCCAGTGGAGCTTGGGCCTCTTACACGTGCCCCATGATGTCACCATCCATCTTCCTATGATATCTGATTATTGGTCCAGAAAACCACATCACTCATTGCATTCCACACTTCTGACTGACTCACACCAAAGCCTGAAGTAGCCAACAGGAGCCACAATATGACACTTACTGGATGCACCAGGTTTTGGGGCAGGGCCACCTGTAAGACATAAATGTTGAACATTGCTTAGTCTAAATCTAAGTTAATGCAAATTGACAACATAGTTCAGATTAAAGTTGTTAGGCTGTGTGAGGAAGTCATCCTAATTGATGAACAGTGAATATGACAGACACTGTGATCACTCAATCACCCATACTCTCTGATGAGGTAGACCCACACATCTACTGTCCATGACACTCCTGTGGTGCATTTCACAGCACCATGTCTACAAGGCATTGTCATGCAGCTGTCTGTTAGCACAACACCTCCATTACTATTTGGGACTGCTTGAACTTGTATATCCCACCTGAGGGCCATACTATGGTTGTTGCAGTCACCGGCCCATTATCACAAACATAGCATGTCAGTCTGCATCAGATGTAGTATACATCTGTATCATGATCATAGCAAACTGATTAACTGCTACCCTGGGGTTGTGTGGCTGTTCCAAGGTTTTGAGGATTTACATTATTCATCCTTCAGTGAAGTAAGTGAAACACTATGAAAATTGCAATGGCAGTGGACACGTGTGAAGACAGTTGTAACTACTTGCACATTGTCTGATCTGAAACGGATGTATTGCCAATGGTGTGTGCCCTGCCATTGTTGCCGTGCTATACAATTGCTGAATCAGTGAGGGATGAGTACATGGGCATAGGAATATGGCTCAACACAGACACACTTGCTCAGTGTTCAGAGGATGCATCTGGTGTTGCAGGTTATTGAGTCATGTGCTAGTGATGGAGCTGTAGCAGTGCAGCCCCATACTGTCAGTAAGGAGCAGCAAGCCAGTAGAACAGACCCTGCACATGTATGTGGTCATGGAGACCGTATAGTCTGACTCTGATACACAATGCACAGTTCAAACGGAACTGCCAGTAGTCTGGACCAAGTGCATGGTCAGGCTCCCTAACATGGCCTTGCATAATGATACCAAGAGGCCTATAGAACTACAGTAGTGTAGCACCCATTGCACCTATACAGTCCTTGTGGGCCTTAGTGCACCCTTTATTCACATCCATTTGTGTGCGTAGTCATAATTAAGTCACAGCATGATGCAGTGTGGTCCAACATCATGTATACCTGTGAAGGCCAATGATGCACTCATCAGGAGATGCTACAGATCACAGGAACTTCTGCTGAGTACATTGGGGCCCTTCTCAAAATATATATGCCCAAATTTCTTCACACATTCACTGTGCAGACCTACAGAATGTTTGGAATTCATAAGTAGGAACATTTGTTGTCACTCTGAGGTTTGGAGTTTGCCCTCCCTATCTAATTTTTACACACCCTTTCATGCCTGTTTCATGGCACAGGCGTCATTCCTAGCTGTTTATTGAAAGTTTTAACTGAGCATGCGTCAATACACTTGGGGCCATATATATGGAAGTGGCACAGCACCTAGTGCTGCGCCTGTTGAATTCCGGGCCCTAATGCACTCCTGATACCACCATGTGTGCACCGTCTCTAATAGACTGCGCACCATGGTTGTAGTTAGGGTCAAAATTGTTTGGCAGTAGACTGGCGCTTTGCAGGATTAGCGTCAACATTTTTTCCGCTAGTCCTGCTAGACACCAAGGGCCCATTGATCATGATGGGAGCATATTTTTGAAATGCCTGTAAAGAGCAGGCATTAGGAAATCCACCTCAAACGGGTTGCAGTGATCTCATTGACTTCTTTATGCTAATTTGGAGGACCCCTTTGCGTCAGAACGCCCCCTTGCATACATTGTGGCTGGCACAGCCATGATGTGTGCCAAGGCTTTTTTAAAGTGGTGCTATGCATGCATTGCGCCATTTTGTAAAGACTATGCAGGGTAAATGGCAGGTGTGCGCCGCCATACCATCAATAATATGACACTATGGCAGCGCAAAGTTTGTGCTAGAGGCTCTTACATATGCCCCTTCATGATTGTTATGCAGGGTTTATCATACAGGTGTCCTGCATTGGCTTAATCATTCTACATTTGAACTGCAGGCCTCAAGTGGCGCAGAGACTCTTCAGACAGGTTGCATACAACATGTTCAGAACCATTAAAAGCAGCGCTCAGAGTTATCTGCAACTGTCTGTCAAGTACTACATGCAGTTGATTGTATGGCAATGGGAGACTTACCAACAGTTCCGCTGATTTCAATTCAAAAATTGTCCAGCAGATCCTGCTCCCTTGCCAACAGATCTGCCCACCCGATGCCTGAACTGGTGTTCATTGCATCCGGTCTTGAAAATTCTTGCCAGATGGTATACGACCTTGGTGCACCAAAGCCGCCTTGACTTGGTGGGGTAGTCGAGGATTGCCCAGCCACCCAGTTGCAGCATCAGGGGTAGGTAATGGACCATCAACAATATGAACCCCCCCAGTTCATCACATGAAATTCTCCCCATCCTACCCTTCCCAGACATTTCCAAAGGGGAAAGGACGTCACCCAAAATAATATAACAAAGGAAGCTTAAGCCCAACACCTACACCAAACTCTCCAAACTACCACAACAACTAAACTACCCCAGACAGACACCCCACCCTACAATGAAAAAACAGTACACTATAAATACAAATTACAAGAAAATTGACAATTTCAACACTGAAAACACAAGACACAGCACAAGGGACACAACAAGACCTCCAAACACAGCACAAATCCACCAGCACCTCCAAAACACAACCACACACCATCACAGGGGAACTCACTGTGAAGTGAAAGTGAAATTCCACTTACTGTACCATACTTGGAGGCAGGAGTTCCCAGTACATCATTTTTTGAGCATGTGCATCACGTTTTTAGCAGCATGCATGGGTTTTTTTTACGCATGAGAGTCATGCATTGATTTTTCTCTTCATGGTGCACTGACAGTAGTGGTAACATTGAATTGCCGCTCAGGGCCCAGGCGTCACTTTCCCAATGCTGCGGTGTGGTGTCGATGCATTTGTGTCATTTTTTATGATGCATATTGGAATAGCATTATTTTTTCCATTGGAGCCCTTGAATGCACCCTAATTAATTTCACATGTTACATGGGCTGTTCTACTATGTGGTACATGTTTTTTTATGGCTACATGTGCAAGTCTATGTATGAATGTGGGCAACATATGTCTACATGCCTACACACATATTTGTATTTAGGCCCTGTGTCAAACACATGCTAGGACATGTGTCAACCATTACATTTTGTACTCAGAGTATGCAGTGGGCTAGATATCCCGTATCCCCTGTCAAGTTAAGTGTGCATGTGTTTACTAACTGGTTCCTTATCGTATTTGACTAGTTATAGGTCAGCTACACATGTGCCATGGAGTTACCCATGCATCTTAGTTGCCTCAGATGTTATGGACACGTGTGTTGGTGAACAATGCTATTTCCCATGTGTCTGTACAGACATGTGTTGTGTCATTTGTGTCATACATCACAACATTGCTGTGTCAAGGGGATGTGCAAGCTCACATTGACATCTTCCTACATAGATATAAGTTTTATTTTTACTATTGCCTGTGTAGTCACATCTCTGGCACCTATTTTCTGTATGTCACTACACAATTGATGAGAAAAACTTTACTTTACTCTCGGGTTTTGTGACACCTATGCTATTATTTTGCTGCTAGGTTAGCTTTTATACTGAATCCATTCACATTACCATGGCTGGCCCATTATGGTGGTACATGTGTGCAGAGATCTTTGGGATATGCGTGTATGCCTCGAAATGTATTGTCAGATCTGTCAACATCATATTAGTCACGACTGTCACATACAATGCCGTACCAGAGTGTTGTAGTGTAGCATAGATGGCAGGCCTACCCATCTTCATCAATGTGTGAGTTTGTGTGGCAACACAAAGGGGGTCATTCTGACCCTGGCGGTCGGCGGTGAAGCGGCGGTAAGACCGCCAACAGGCTGGCGGTCTTTTTTCATGTATTCTGACCATGGCGGTTACCGCCATGGTCAGCCGCCGCTTCACCGTTCCGACCGCCACAGCGGTAACGACCGCCGGGCTGGAGACCTGGGTCTCCAGCCCGGCGGTCGTCACATACCGCCGGCGGTATTCCAACCCGCCTGACCCCGGCTTACCGCCATGGATTTCATGCGGTTGGGGACCGCCATGCAATCCATGGCGGTAAGCACTATCAGTGCCAGGGAATCCCTTCCCTGGCACTGATAGGGGTCTCCCCCACCCCCAACCCCCACCCCGACTCCCTCCCCTACCCCCCACCACCCCTGCCACCCCCAAAAGGTTACAGGACCCCCGTCCCCACCCCGATCCCCAACATATACACACACATACACACATACAGGCACGCATTCATGCACATACACACCCCCCGCATTCATGCACGCATTCATGCACATACACACACACCCCCGCATTCATGCACGCATTCATGCACATACACACACCCCCCGCATTCATGTACGCATTCACACTCCCCCTCAATATACACACACGCACACCCCCATGCACGCACACAACTCACAACACCCCCCCACCCTCCTTCCCTAGCGGACGGTCACCTTACCTGTTCCTTTTGATCCTCCGGGAGGGAACGGGCAGCTCCGCCGACACGCCAACAGAACACCGCCACAGCGAATCACAGGTCGTGATTCGCTGGGCGGTGTTCTGTTGGCGTGGTGGTGGAGGTACCTCCACTTCCCCGCCTGCCGCCAGTATGGCTGTTGGCGGCTCTTCATCCGGAAACGGGCGGAGCGCTGCCAACAGTCAGAATGGCCCATGCGGAAGACCGCCAGCACTGGCGGTCTTCCGTACGGCGGTCCCTCGGCGGTCTATTGAAAAGACCGCCGAGGTCGGAATGACCCCCAAAGTCATGGTTGCATGTGAAGGTTAATGGTGCTGCACTTCACTCTGCCCCCTGTGCACGTGCATGAAGCATCTGACATTATCATACATTGATGTTGTCAGAGCAGTGGTGCATCGGTTTAGTGAGGTGGGATCTCTACCATTTATGATAGCTAATTTCCAACCTGTGCACACTCCCTAGTAGATGGAGACATGCACAAATGTGGTCATATAGACCTGGTTGTAATGAATTCCATTGCAGTACTTGATGTAAGCCTTCCCCTCTCGGGTACAGAGGTCATGTGCTTACACATGTAGGACATGTATCGATGTTTTGGAGTCCAAAGTTGTCTTCATGTTCAGCCTGCTTGGGGGTTGCATAACTGTTGTGACGTAAAGGTTGGACAAATGAGATTGTACAGATGGAGTTCTATGTGACTGTCTCCTGCTCTGGTACCATGCAAAGGGCAAATACCATTGTATGCTATTGACAAACATGTCTGGGTCATGTACTAACATGCCCATCCTCTCTGTACATCAGTTAAAGTTTGACATGTAGACATTAGTGTCTTACAGTGTCTGTTTATGTGTATGTCTGGTCATTATTCCTTTTTTCTGCCATAACTGGTGAGGTATGTTTGTGCCCTCCATTGCTCCCAGTCTTTTGTCTGCTAGCACCTTGTACACATCTTCTACAGCAACATTGTCAAGTGATATAGGGACAGGATACAACATGTGACTTGGGTAAGGTGGAGAACTGTCAACTTAATAGTCAAGGTACCATTGACGATACTAGTAAAATGTAATGAGTGCCAGACACACATGATATTACACATGCCACAGCACTTTAGTAGCCTCCACGTGATGTGGTGTGTTCTATCAGCAAGAATATGTGGGTATCTCAGAGCTGTCCATCCACATCCACCATTGAACATGGCAATGCAATTCTCATAGCATGCCACAACCAAGTTGACTTTTACAATGACTGAATGATGTTGAGGTGTATTATCTTCTTAGTGCTGTATTTATCCTTTGCCACATGCTTATGATATGGCTGTGTCTACTCCCACTCAGTGTGATGGGGGTGTCTGACAGTATAGGACAATGCTGCACATGTTCGCACACATCACACGCCACACCTAGTGATTTGGGGGCCAGTACATGTATGACCTATTTAGTTTCATTTGGTAACATGCAATGGGTCTGTCATGTAAGTGACAATGAGTGGTTTGTATTTCTATGTGCTGTGTAATGTTCTTATACAGGGGATACTGTGTAGACATGTTGACATAGGTCAATCATTGTGGATAATGGCATACCCGTTGCTATCTAGGACGGATACCCATACATTTGTCTTCATATTTTTCTCATTATTGGCAGAAGGCATGTGTGAATCAAGCCAATTTGTGTGACTGGTGTGCATCCTATGTAGAAAGGGTGTGTTACACACTCTGCCTACATTCCAGCCAGACTATCATTTGGCTGATGCATACTCCAATTAAAAATCATAGACCATACAGTCTGTTATGTGTTTGTATATGGATTCAACACCCTTAGCTGCCTTATGTCACTGCCAAGCCATTGGCCACTCCCTAGTCAATGTGTATGTGCCATGCATGATTTACAGTCCTCCATGTGTCAGGGATGTGGCCAATTGCAATGCCAGAACATATTCCCATGGACACACTGTTCAGGCTCAGTTTCCAACATTGGCTAAATTGCATAGGCAATTACTGAAGAAGCATCGTTACCTATGATGTCTCCCCCTTGACACACATGTACAGTGCAGGCAAAGCTACAATCACACAGAGTAGTGAGAGTGTTCAGTACTAACATTGCTTAACCGCCATTTCTTGACAGCCTCTACCTTATATGCAGCCCGATTGCATACAACCTGTTAGGCATGGTGTTGTGGTGGTGAATGGCCTATGAAAATGCACATTGCCCACATGATGGCACAATATATGTAGTGGTGCATAGATCTAGGCCTTCAGAAGTCACATGCCAGGGATGTGGGTATCACTGATATGTGAGATGGAGTCTGTAGAATCCCCTACATCACCAAGGATGTGTTCACCATACTTGTTGTTCTTGTGTTTCTGACACACTCCCTGTTGTTAGATTTACATTCCTATGGTATATGTATTGGACAATGAAAAGACCAAGGATTATGTTGTAAAACAAAATGTATTGGAGGTATTTAGAAAGTACTTTTTTTGGTTGTCTAGGCATAAAATGTCTGACAGTGGTGTTAGAAATGGGGTCTTTCGTTGGTAGTCAGGTTACTCCCTGTCCAAGCAAGGATGCTCACTCTAGTCAGGGTAAAGGAGAATCATACTCAGTTAACCCCTGCTCACCCCCTTGGTAGCTTGGCACAAGCAGGCAGGCTTAACTTCAGAAGCAATGTGTAAAGTATTTGTGCCAACACACAGAGTAATACAGTGAAAACACTACAAAATGGACATCACACCAGTTTAGAAAAATAGGTAATCTTTATCTAAACTCAAGTCAAGATATGAATTTTTAAAACAATAAGAGTCCTAATACTTAGAAAACAGTGAGAATGCGGTTGTTACACAAAGTAACTGGTTAATGTAAAAAATAAAGTTGCACGGGCGAGCGTGAGTCGGAAAAGCGTAGTCGAGTCATTACTCGCAAGTGAGGCCGTGCGTCGTTTCCTTCTCTGGTTGGGTCAGCGATGCATTGTTTTTCTCCCTGCAAGACAGCGATGCATCAATTTCCGGACAGGGCACTTCAGATCTGCATAAAGTCGGGTTGACTTGGGAGCCCAGGGAAGATGCATAGAAAACCATGCTGCGCGGGGTATGCGTTGTTGTCATCCTCCGTAAGTGGGTGTTGTGCATAGTTTCTTCAGCCACGTTGCATCGATCTCCCAGCCGCGATGCAGGTGGAGCGTCAATTTTAGTCGCGAAGATGACGATGCATCGTTTATCAGCCGTGTGCGGAAGGTGCGTTGAAAATTTCCCTGCACGCCGGTCTGTGTATAGGTTTTCAGTTCTTGTCTGCCAGCTTCACCTTTCAAGGTCCCAGGTACTGGATAGGGCACCACCTGGCAGAGCAGGAGTCTCAGCAGAGAGTCTAGGTGCTGGCAGGGGAAGTCTTTGGTGGCCCTGAGAATTCAACAACAGGAGGAAAGCTCAGTTCAAACCTTTAGAGATTCTTCTGAAGCAGGAATGCACAACAAAGTCCAGTATTTGTCCCCTTTAACAGGCAGAAGCAGCAACTGCAGGATAGCCCAACAAAGCACAGTCACTAGCAATACTTCTCCTCAGCACTTCTCTGTGGCAGAGGCTCCTATTGATTCCCAAAGTGATCTACTTTTCAGGGGTTTTGGGTCCACTATGTAAACCCCTTTCTGCCTTTAAAGCTTTAAAGTAGGCAAACTTCAAATGAAAGTCTCTCTTGTTTGTCAGAGCCTGCCTTGCCCAGGCCAGGCCCCAGACACACACCAGGGGGAAGGAGACTGCATTTTGTGAGAGCAGGCACAGCCCTTTCAGGTTTGAGTGACTACTCCTCCCCTCCCTATCAGGACAGATGGCTCATCAGAAAATGCAGGCTACACCCCAGCTCCCTTTGTGTCACTGCCTACAGGAGAGGTGCAAACAACCAAAATATCAAACTGACCCAGGCAGGGGATCCAAAACAGGCAGAGCCAGATAGTGGTTCCAGCTAAAAATGCCAACTTTCTAAAAGTGGCATTTTCAAACACACAGTCTAGGAACAATTTTTACTAAAATATGTATTGTGAGTTCAGAGTCCCTAGACTCCAGGTTTCTATCTGCTCCCAAAGGGAATCTACACTTTATTGATATTTAAAGGAAGGCCCCATCTTAACCTGTGCAAGAGATAGGCCTTGCACAGTAAAAATCAAAATTAGAAATATTTCACTGTTAGGACATAAACACATTAGTATATGTCCTACCTTAAACATACACTGCACCCTGCCCATGGGGCTACCTCGGGCTTATCTTAGGGCTGACTTACATGTAAGAAAAGGATAGGTTTAGGCCCGGCTAGTGGGTACTCTTACTAAGTCCTATTTGCAGTTTAAAACTGCACACACAGACACTGCAGTGGCAGGTCTGAGCCCTATTTACAGAGCTACTCATTTGGGTGGTACCACCAGTGCTGCAGGCTTACCTTTAGTATTTGATTTACAGGCCCTAGGCACATCTAGTGCACTGTACTAGGGACTTACTAGTAAATCAAATATGCCAATCATAGAAACCAATTACGCATACATTTTACATAGGAGCACTTGCTCTTTAGCACTGGATAGCAGTGGTAAAGTACCCAGAGTATAAAAAACAGCAAAAACAGAGTCCAGCACACATCAACAACCTGGGAAACAGAGGCAAAAAGTTAGGGGAGACCATGTCAAGGATGCCAAGTCTAACAAATGGTCTGTCTCCTGCAAACCTCTGCTGCTGTGTTTGGTTGTCCACCCACATCATCCTCCTCCTCCTCATTGTGGACCTCTACTTGTCCATCCCAGGGGACATTGTTTCTGGCACACATGTTGTGCGGGATAGTACATACCAGTACAATCTTGCATACCACTGGGGGAGCATACAAGAGGCTTCTTCCTGTCATTTCCATGTACCGGAACCTGGATTTGAGAAGGCCAAAGGTCCTCTCCACCACATTGCGTGTTTTCTGGTGTGCTTAATTTTAGACATATTGTTCATTGGTTGTATGTCATAACCTTGGTCAGCTGCAAAGATAAGAAGGAGAAATTTAGTGAAGAGTTGAGAGGGATCTGGAATATTCCATGGCAGTAGTTGGTTGCAGTTTGAGTGGTGAATCAGAGGAGATTGTGGTACTGTATATGTTCCAGGTCTTGTAATATGGTTAAATTTGACTGTATTGATATACATGACATTCTTGTGTACTGACTCAAGGACCTGTTTATGACCATCAGGATTTCAATACGTATGCTCAACATATATGTAACATGTTTTGTGTAGTCCATATTAGTAGCAGGGTCCTTATTTTAGATGGAGGCCACCACCTTCTTGCAGCACAATGGTGTTAGATGTGTAGCCAGCATGGTTGCCTTGCAAATCCAGCCTATTCCGTTGGTGTTGGCATGTGGCAATACGCATGCAGTGCAACAGTTAGCTTGGCCCTCATTACAAATCTGGCGGTATCAAGAATGCCAGACTCACGGTGGCAGTTGGACCGCCGCTGCCGTGTCAGTATGACTGACACATTATGACCATGGTGGACCTTCCACGGTTGGGCCGCCAACATTGCCAGGTTGCCACGAGCCAGCTGCCTGGCAGTCCCAGTGGTCTTAATCTGCCAGGGCAGTGCTTTTTGTGGATTTTGACTCCCAAATCTGCCAGCCTTTGCATGGCAGTTCTACCGCCATGCAAGGACTGGCAGAATGTAGTGATTTCCAATGCATGAATTACAGGCATTAGAAAGCGCAATCAGTACTGCTGCACCCCACCCCAATGCCACATAGCAGCCGGATCAATTACGAACCGGCTGCAATGTTTTGGCCCTCTTACCAGCTGGGCTGGTGGAAGGGAACATTGTTTCCACCCATAGGCCCGAAAGTGAACTCTTAATAGTTCCAGCAGGGTTTAGACCACAATGGCAGTCTAATAGCGATGGAAGTTTGTCGAGCGGCCTCCGCCAGACAACAAACTTACGATGAGTGTCCAGGTGTCCCTGGGTGTGTATCACATATCAGTATGATGATCACAATTGGTGCAGGTGTATGTCCCACCTTTCTTGTAATTGGATTTTCAGCCAGACTTACTACACATGCACAGTGCAGACTTTGGGAGGGGGCCAAGCTACTTTTTTGAAGTGTCACTCAGTACAGTGCATGTATGGACAGTCATGTCCTCCATACTCCTACAAGGGCCTACTATGGCATCCATGTACATTACAGTTTAGCAGTGAATCAGCACCATGGCGTACTATTGTTATTCTACAGTAAAGGCATGATGGTGTCAGGGGACACTAAGTGGGGCATGTGAGGTGTATGTTGAGTAGTTGTGACACCATTTCTCATGATTCTGCCGGCTTTTCTTTAATGGCAGGTGCAATAGTCTTCCTATGTGTGCAATCCAATGCATTTGACAGATGTATTTGCAGCACACAGGTATGTCAGGGATGTGTAGATGAGATGTAGTTGTTGTTGGCACCACTTGGGTGGCATATGATGTAGATTGTGCCTGAATCTTGCACAACATGAATGAGGTGGGGATGTGCCTAGATGTGACTTTCTTAACATGGCCATGCTATAGGCCATTGACATGGCAGAGCTATTGCTGGTTTGGTCTAATGTGTGTGAAGTATATTTAGTAGTGAACCAGTGGTCACTTGTAGTGGTTTGTGGTCTCCTGTATGCAAAGGGGACATAGCTCCACGTGTCCTTCACATGGTGTGGCTGTTAGTTTGTGGCTGTGTTAGGTACATGGGGTGTCTGCATTTGTGATGTCCAATCAGTGCCGTGTACTGCGGTATGTTGTGTATGTGTTGTTGCCAGTACATCTGTAGTCCCATGTCCATGTGTCTTTGTTGTGGTGCATATGTTGTTTGTCCTACTGGGTTGGTGTGTTGTGTGTGTATTGATTGGTTGGTTGACTTACCGACAAGTAGGCCATTGCCATATTGTCCAGCCTCGACCAGCTCATTCATGGTGGAGTGCCGGCATATGTAAGCATAATGGATGCTGCCGTGGTACTTGGCTGAGATGTTCGTGAAGAGCCCACGGTGATCCACAATGGCCTGCACATTAATCGAATGGGTGTGCTTGCGGTTCCGCTATATAGGTGTTCCATAGCTGCAGGTGGCACCAGTTGGACATGGGTGCAGTTCATTGAACCCAGCACATGCAGAAACCTAGCAATCACATTGAATCCTTGATTGGTGTCCTGCTGCAGTTGCTTGATGTTTGGAAAGCAGATGTGGTGGGGTGTGAGGCAGATGATGGCATCTGGGACCTTAGGCAGGAAAACTGATATTGATGGCTGGGAGACACCAGCCACTAGTGCCCCTGTTGTCTGAAAGGATCCAGAAACCAGCATGTGCAGAACAGTGAGGAGCTTTGTGATGGGTGGTGTGTTGTAGGGAGTTTGCAGCCTGGTTGTAATGTCTCATATAATCTGGTTCAGCAGGCTTAGAATGGACTCCTGGTTGAGATGGTAAGTCCTGATGATGTCTTGCTCCCTGAGGCCAAGGAGGGTTGTCCTCTGCCAGAATGTCCTCTCCTGCCCTTGCGTTGCCTTTGTGGGTGCCCTGGTGGTGTTTGGGGTTGCTGTTGTGGAGGAAGCAGCTGTTGTTACAGACGTCTGCGGCATGTGCCTAGCTGGAGCATTACGACTTCCATATTGTCCTGTGTTCTGCTTTCCCTCTTATCTCATAACCGAGCTTACAGAACCTCTCTGGAATGCACTTCTGAGTTTAAAGAAGACATTTATTGTTATTAATTCCCCACCCACAAGTTCCTGAGAGACAAAATTAGTAGATTGGAAGCACACGTTCAAAAGTAGTCGCAGCAATGAAAGCAAAATATATCAAAGCACTTCTCAGTTGCAATGTACACAGCAAATTAGGTGAAGACATTATAGCATAACTTCAAAGCAAAGCATAAAAGTCAAAATTCATCACCGTATGGGCAAGGCGGTAGGGCATATACTCAGCTTCATCTTTTCGGGATCTGCAAGTTGATGACTCCGGTCAACTGCGAGAAAGAGATTCTCTACCCAAAAGGGAGACGGGCAACTAACGTCTAGTTCCCCTCTGAAGTCAACTAGATTCAAATCTAACTCACTGTAGCCCAGAGTCATCCTTAAAAGCAAACTCAGTGTGAGAGCCAAAGAACCTTGGAGAGGGGCCAATTCTCCTGAGCTCCCCGTTCTCAGACTGGATTGCGAGGTAAACACAAAATCTACGTGCTCTTATCAGCTAAGGTCTGGTGTGAAGAAAACAGCTTGGTCCGTCTTGTGGAAAAAGACAGCTTGGAAAAACACAGTTCATCTGCAATGTCTCAACTGCAATGCCTAAGCCCACGTTAAAGCCAATAGGCAGCTAACCTAAATAGCAAATGTAATGTCTAATGTCATGTCAAAGCCAATAGGCAGCTAAGCTGAATACAGAATGTAATGGCTAATGCCATGTCAAAGTCAATAGGCAGCTAAACTGAATATCAAGGGGCATATTTATACTCCGTTTGCGCCGGAATTGCGTAGTTTTTTTTTACGCAATTTCGACACAAAACTAACTCCATATTTATACTTTGGCGTTAGACGCGTCTAGCGCCAAAGTCCATGGAGTTAGCGTCATTTTTTAGCGTGGACACCTACTTTGCTTTAATCATATGCAAGGTAGGCGTTCCCGTCTAAAAAATCGACTCCGAGGCATGTGCGTCGGATTTATACTCCCGGGCAAAAATCACACCCGGGAGTGGGCGGGTAAAAAAAAATGACGTACGGCCGCTTTTGCGCCGTTTTTTAGCGCCTGCAAAAGGTAGGCGTTAAGGGACCTGTGGGCTCTGAAGGAGCCCAGAGGTGCCCTCCCATGCCCCCAGGGACCTCCCCTGTCACCCTTGCCCACCCCAGGAGGACACCCAAGGCTGGAGGGACACATCCCAGGGACATTAAGGTAAGTTCAGGTAAGTCTTTTTTTTTTAAAAAAATTGTGGCATAGGGGGGCCTGATTTGTGCCCCCCTACATGCCACTATGCCCAATGACCATGCCCAGGGGACAGAAGTCCCCTGGGCATGGCCATTGGGCAAGGGGGCATGACTCCTGTCTTTGCTAAGACAGGAGTCATTTCTATGGGGGTTGGGAGTGAAAAAAAAATGGCGCAAATCGGGTTGAGGCGCAAAAATTGCCTCAACCTGACTTGCCCCATTTCTTGACGCCCAAGCCCCATTTCCCCCTACGCCGGCGCTGCCTGGTGTATGTCGTTTTTTTTAACGCACACCAGACGGCGCCGGCGGCTAACGCCGGCTAACGTCATTCAATAAATACGGCGCCCGCATGGCACTTCAGAATGGCGTTAGCCGGCGCTAATTTTTTTGACGCAAAACTGCGTTAGCGCAGTTTTGCGTCAAAAAGTATAAATATGGGCCCAAATGTAATGTCTAATGTCATGTCAAAGCCAATGGGCAACTAAACTGAATACAGAATGTAATGGCTAATGCCATGTCAAAGCCAATAGGCAGCTGAACTGAATACAAAATGTAATGGCTAATGCCATGTCAAAGCCAATAGGCAGCTGAACTGAATACAAAACAAATAATGTGCTACTGGTGAACATTGAGCAACTAATATGCGCAGTGGTGAAACACAAAGTCATTGGTCAAACACAATTAATAGCATCACATCCTGGAGATAGCAAGTGTTCCTTCTGTGACCTTTCCTTAAGTAGTGGTGTATGTGCCTCATTTTATCACCTGGTCAGACCCAGGTGGTAGAATTTGATGCAAAAAGAGGTTAACGTAAATTTTTGGGTCCACCTCCCACCCGTGTGCCATTTTAGCACAGGAGGATAAATATGACACTACTGGTTTAGTGTCATTTTTTGGACTGGAATGCCTAGCTTGCATTTCATTGATACAAGGTGGGTTAACACATCTGAAAAATTATGTTAACTCTTATATTTTGACGCTAGATGGGTCTAGTGTCAAAATATAAATATGGAGTTAAGTTTGCACCAAACATGTGTCAAAAAAATGTACGCAAATTTGGTGCTAACAGAGTAGAAATATGCCCCTAAATTTGCACTGCCAAACAGTTTATTGATAAAACTAATTTGCACATAAACAGAATTGTGTAGAAATCAGGTTTCGGTGAATAGTTACCATTTGTGAATCTCCAAGTAAAGTGTATTGATTTGTTTTGATCCTATTATAATCTTTGTTTACATCACACTTCAGAATTACAAGAATATGTGCTTCAGTTTTCCTTTCCTAACTGCTGAATGTGAACAGTTTATTTGCAGGTATTTATATGTTGTTCTCACAAAAATGGCATCCTACAACCTTTACTTTCGTACTCCCTGTACACCAGCAGGATTGACACATATTTCACTTTACTTTCCATTTTCTGACGTAAAAATTTGAAGATTGCAAACGCCAATCACCTTGTTAAAAACATAAAACAGCAATGTGTATAAAAAGAAATGGTCTGAAATTTGACCCATGTCTTTGAAGTGGAGCAATTGTGACAAAATATCTGCAAGATTTAAAGGCACCTTTATTATTATTTGGAGTCTCGAAATCCACTAATGTGGCTCAGCGTGGCCAAAATTGCTGCACCAAATTTACAAAGTGGTGCAGTGCATGCATTGCACCCCTTTGTGACGCTTTTCACTACCCTAAGCCTGCGCCAGGCATAATGGGGGTTATTCCAACTTTGGAGGAGTGTTAATCCGTCCCAAAAGTGACGGTAAAGTGACGGATATACCACCAGCCGTATTACGAGTTCCATAGGATATAATGGACTCGTAATATGGCTCGTGGTAAATCCGTCACTTTTCCGTCACTTTTGGGACGGATTAACACCTCCTCCAAAGTTGGAATAACCCCCAATGTGTTCAAAAGATGTGTTTTCTCGTTATCGGGGCTGAAAAAATGGAGCAAAGAAATCTAAGAGATTTCCTTGCATCATTTTTTTGGCACTTTTAATTGCTGCTCAGAACGGGCGTTAAAAGAAGGCACACCATTGAGCCTCAATGGGCTTTGTAGGATTAGCGCCAACATTTATGACACTAATCCTGCAAAACTCCGAACTAGGTTCAAACATTTTGACGCTAGTTCTCTAACTACCGCCATGATGCGCCATATCTTAGATATGGCGCACACATGGTGGCATTAGGGAGGCGCTAAAGGGTGAAGCGCCACTTTTCTTAAATCTGGCCATAAGTTAGGGCATCAGTTAACCATACCTAGGTACACATTTGATCTGTTATGCACAATGAAAACATGATTCAAAACCGAACTAAAGGATAAATAAAATCATTGGGGCTAATTTAAAGGAATTTGTCAGTATCAGTATTACCGAAGTGGTCTTTTAGGTGAAGGGGCCCTGAAACGTTCAATTCCCTATTAGTAAAGGTGCAAAGAGAGAGAGCACATTAATTTCTATTTGATTAATGATACATGAGTATTCCTACATCATTCCCATTTTATATTTAAAGCATGTTAGTGTTTAATGCAAACAATACTACAGTCAATCAAAAAAACATGATCTATGGTCAGTCAGATTTAGAGTAATTAGTAAAAAGAGGTCTCTAACAACATGCCTTATGGGAATACTGTAAGTGTCCTGTAAATGAATTAGTGCACCAGTCTTCTGGAAGTTGAACCCATCTGCTGGTGCTGTACATATAAAGGTGGGGAAGGGCCATAAGGCAAAAGGGGGGAGGAGAGAAAATAGAGTGTGGTTGAACGCAAGATGGAGGATCGAAGGTGTCTTCACTGAAGGTAGTAGAAAAAAAACAGAGTCGGATTCAAATGTTTTGATCAGTAATTATACCTGTACCAGTGAGGCAGGTCGGAGCTTGCTAGTGCACAAAGTAGAAGTGGTTTAGGGTGTTCTAAAAGGTAACCTGCCTGACTGTCCACAAAGCCCTCCAAGTCAGAAGTATCAACCCCTGCTGCAAAACAATTGCTACAGAAAAAACTCCGTTTAGGGGCTCCCGTGGTTTACTCAGTGGAGATTGCAGTTCCAGCTTCTGAAGAGTGCACACCACTGCTTCTCAGAAGCTCACAAGGGCATTAGTGAAGCTCATAATGAGCCCCTGCAGGTGTTTCATGTTTGCGCAGATATGGTATGTGTAGTTACTTAAATATATTGCCACCTGGGAAGGCCTCCAGTGAATGGTCTACTGCCTCTTTTTTATGTCCAGCCAAGCGTCTTCCAGTTTATAAAGAGAGGCTTCCTCCTACTTAGACTTCAGACCTGAGTACTAGATCGGTGCACACTCCCAGCTGGGCCGGGGTTAGTAGCACTGAATACAATCGAATAGCTCCCATATCTGTCTCCCTGCATACACGTCATACTTCACAAGATTTTGGTGGCAGCTTGCTTTATAAGGCAGCCTTTGATCAGGTTAGGCCACAACCCTCAAAGTCTCCTTTGTTCTTGTATAGCAACATGTTTGGGCTTGCCATAGGCTCCATTGTCATGGATCAGAAGGTTGTCTTTGTTCAGAAATCCAGGCTCGCCTGATAAACCCCACTTCTTCCTCATCTTGTAAGAGTGATGTTTAGGAGCACTGTGAGCATCCCAATACCATCAATAAAGGCACCTAAAGACTCTAGCTGGCAGAGCGAGCTCAAAGTTCGGGCATCATTAATATGACCAAGGTCCAACTCCTTTTTCCCCATTTTAGGTGATTTTGGTCAAATGTACAAAGACATGTATGGCAACCTAAAAGTACTGCAGTGGTATCACTTCATGTACTCCAACGTGCCTTTCTCTGGGTACCCAAATGTTACCAATGGAGTTTAATGAGTGCAATAAGTTGTGTAATAAGCTAAATAATCAGCTACATCGAATGAAAATACTGCAAAACCAAAGTACCGTTTGGTTTAAAAAAATCTGCTACAAAAGCTAGTTCCCCCATAACCTACTCAAGTTCGAACAGGACCTTCACTGTAAATAAAGGAAATGGTGGCAATCCAAAATATCAGCTTATCAAATAGCCTTCTACTTATGTTATACTCTACCCTTGGCATTTCTAATTTTCCAATTTTGCCATTGTCATGTCACCGCTGCGCTTTTGCTAGTGCAGGTTGACAGTCCAATACTTCTGAGGTTTTAAGTCTTGTGAATGGGTATGTTTTTTTGTTGGCAGAATGAGTTAAAATTAAGGAGCAGTGGAAAAATGGTCTTGTGTTTGAAGGACGGACCGGAGGAATGTATGCAATTGCTTACACATCTTTGAGACAAGTAGGCATGCCTATTGCGTGATAGTTGGGTAATTCTGAATCTGGACTGAGTTCAATGTATGTTAGTTCTGTCAGACTGTGTTCTGGTGTATTATGATTGATTTCTGGCACAGAGTTCTGTAAAATAATGGTACTCAATGCCTTGCTTCTGTTATGCTGGCTATGAGTGCCCTGTTCCCTCTGCCATGCCTTGTCTAGATTTTGGGCACAGAAAGCAAGCATATGCTAGATATTGTATCTAGTTACTACAAGCATTGCATCAACTAAGTACTCAGCTCTTTCCACAAGAGGAAAGGGAAAGGGGGAGGTATGCTCATGGACGTAGCTTTAGGGTGGCGTTTGGGATGTTACACCCCCCTAATAAATGTGTTTTCTGGCAAATATTTGGGTATACGTGCTTTAGTCGGGTATGATAAGGTGTCGGTCAGCCTTCACGAAGAATTTGTACATAAACACAGACAGGAACGCACAAACACTCTCCCCTTTGTACAGAATACTGTTTTCACTCACTTACTACCCCTGCCAATCCACATTCGTCTCTCTTCCATTTCCCCTTTAGGCCCTCTCATGTTCCATGCTAAACGTAGTTGTTGGAAAATCTGAATCTCAAAGCCCCCGGCCTCCCCGGCCGGCCTCTTTACTGGAGGAGCTTGAAATTTGGATAATAGTATAAGGCTGTGATGAGGCTTTCAGGCTGCAACTGTAAAGAAACCCTACCCACTGCCTTCAAGAGCAAGCATCCTACATTTACTCAGTTTCTAACATCAGGGAATGCAGTCACAGTCTGCTATTTAATTAGTATTTAACTCCATTGCTTCTATGGAATCCTGTGGGGAAAACTAGTGATCCGGGTGAGAGGAAATAGATTAGATTTTTAAATTGTTATTATAGGAAGAGGGTCCCCTCAAGTTTCCCCACCATAAGCAGCAAAAGGTCGAATAAAGCGAGAGATGTAGGACCAGTTGAATGAAATCGGAAAATAAGGCAGCTGCACATTAAGCCCTCCAATTTAGTTAGCATGAAATCCTGTAATAGAGGAGATGTGAAGGAAGAGGAATGGGATAAATGTATTTAGCCTGCCCAGCTTTTGTATTGAGAGAGCGTAGTTTAAATATTACCTATTTCTAGATGTGAAATGCCTACAATTAACAATGCTGCATTAATAACATTATTCATTGAAACGTATTTTAAACATGGAGAATTATCGTATGTATAAACTAATGTCGACTGTAAGAAATAATTACTTGTATTATGATTAATTGAATATGTTAACACGTATGAAGATCGAATTTATTAGAATCCATAAGCCTAAGTTAGCGTGAGTCGAAAACTAGCTGTGTAGCTCTCATATTAAAGCATATTTTTTTTGTTTCTTCAGTGTGCTGACTCGCAAAAGGCCATGACCCAGCATTTCTCCGCTTATTGTATCATTGATCATTATGGGGGTTATTCTAACTTTGGAGGAGGTGTTAATCCGTCCCAAAAGTGACAGAAAAGTGACGGATTTACCACCAGCCGTATTACGAGTCCATTATATCCTATGGAACTCGTAATACGGCTGGTGGTATATCCGTCACTTTACCGTCACTTTTGGGACGGATTAACACTCCTCCAAAGTTAGAATAACCCCCTATATTCCCATCCGCATGCTAGTTGCTTTAGGATAAAGTTGTACGCTTTGCAACAAAATATGGACACTTTCAAGGACATTGAACCACGGAAAAGAGAACTCTTGACCCGAAGAACGTGCCAGAAAATGAAGTAACCCTGGATGTGCCACCTACGAAAGACGTCAATTATGAAGACCAATCGAAATGTTATAATTTATCATAGAATGAAAAATGCATTACTTAATGTATAATTTGATAGGTTACAGATAGTGGGGTGTAGTGACTATCCAATAGAATTTTGGGGGAATGTATTATGAAAAGGGATAAAAACCCATGACACAGGGGACTCTAGAGCATTAGGTAGGGAATGATATCGATTGCATCCAGAAACTCTGTCACTCTATTTGGTGACTTGAGACTTAGACAAAACCATCCTCACCCATAGACTGCCCCATTACACTTTCTTCCTTATGAGGGAAGTGTCCCATACTCTTAGACTAGATAGATTGACGGTGATCTAACTGATGTCCTGAAGACGAAGACTGATCCTGTATGCTGACCTATTCCGAGGAGGGTAATTATGCAACTGCTATTGAAATTCATCTATTTGCCTTTTCTTTCTAGGTACCAACTGCTGTGTATTTTTGATTAGAGACCTTAGTTAGATGTTTTCCAAATTGATGTTCTAAATTGTTTTGCATGAAATCCAACATGCTGATGCTAATTGTGGTTAGATGAGGCATTTCATCTTGACCGATGTAACTGACGTGACTGACGTGGTGTTATGCTGAACTAAACATATATGAGGTTTTATGCATTTAGATTTGTTTATCTTCATATTACTATCTTATGTTTGTGATCTTTGCATTATTACCACATTGTGACTATGCTCTTTTGCTTCTTGGTTTTGAGATTAATACATTTGCTATTAGATTGTAATCAATAGGGAATACAATTCACAAAACTTCAATAAGGTGTGGTTATTCATGACTGAAAGGTCATGGTTGCGCCGAAGGTTTAACCAATGTCTAAATCGAGATATATTGTGGTGATATATGTTGACAATATTATTGATATATTGCTTGATATATTGATCAGTTACCTCGTCTTACGGTGTCTCACCACTGGGTCCAAAGATTCATCGGCCTAAAACGAGTCCTAATGTGTATAAATTTACATAGAAGGACGCGTTAGCAGTTCCATGCCAGTAATCTCACACTGCTACATGGAATATCATCCGGACACAGCATGGATCACTCAACAATCCCTGTGTGTCCCAGGGCTTTTTGTTATCCCTGCCTCTATCTACATAGCACTGCCAGGTTTAGATGGCCCATAACCTCCTTTCTTTGGAATCGCACTTATGTAGGAAAGTTTCCAGCAATTAATAGGTCTGCTGCATTCCACTACCAATCGCTGCAAAACATTCACCTATCACTAGTTGGTCTTTACATGAATCCATCAATCAGCCCTCAATGAGGAATGGCAAGTGTTGCAATAGGCCTACCCGTCTTGCTAAGTGTGCATCAACATAAAAGCAGTTCGTCAGTCCCTGCTGCACACTACGAATGTGACGCTGTTTGAAGTCTCTCTCATCTCCCATACAGGCAGGCTTCGTGGTCTGAGGCCCAAGAAAGGTCTATGCGTCAGGATCCCTGGGCATCAGGCTCAAAGAACATCCCAACCCACCAGCCCTCCCATGCACCTTTCATCCAGAATAGGAATGTCAAACAGTCCCACCCATGGTCACACAAGTGGCTGAATTGTGGCTGAATGGCTGTTTGAGGGGCTAAAACTTGAAAATACGAAACATTCATTCGGCTTCTACACAAAGCGTTTCAAGCCACTTCATGTCACCAGGAAAAAAGGCAAATGGCTGTAGTGGATATGTGCTCATCACTGCTAGTCTTCTGCTTATTAAAATAACATCCTGTCTTATTATTGTCCATAAATATGGATAGACAGACATTTATTCCTCCCCATGTGCATTCTAACTAAAACTAAAATCTGTAAGTAAAAGAATGTTTATTTACAGAGAAATACCTGTTGGTGTATTATACTCCCCTGAGATCCACCGACCTGGTCAGCTATCCTGGATTTCCGAAGACTCCTGCCACCTCGCTTAAACGTTAGTTCTCATATTCATTCTTAAAATTGACACTCCAGTGATACTGGAGGTGTCAACTTATTTTTACTCTTTTATGTTATTTATTTGGGCTTATAAAATAAAACATGTCACATTCTTGACTGTACGATCCGCAAGTGTAATTATAAGTATTGTGGAAATCTGTTCAGACAAAATACCTATTTGTTTGTGTGGGGTTGTAAAGGAAGTGTTGGATAGAGACTTCAAGGAGCGTACTAGTTTCTATTCTGCACATTTATCCAAGTAAGCGACTTGAGGGTGCACTAGCTGGCTGTCTACCGGAGTGAGTTCCCTGGAGGCTATAAGAGTTCATTGGTTGGGAGTCTACCGCAGCGTTCTGATGTGACACCTAAGGTTGTCATTGGGGGCATTTAGGGGTAGGTAAGAAGATGGCCTATAGACGTGCCAATGGGTGGTCCGAAGTATTCTATCATAGTGATTTAATATTTGTAAAGCTCAACTTTCACCATAAAAGCACCTTGCAGCTAGGAGTAAAGTGGGAACTACAGGAGTGTTCAGCAGAAGAAACACATTTATCAATGAGAGGCCGGCATTCTTCCTCATGACTGGCCTGTATTACTTTATTGGTCCATGATCTGCAGGGGTGAGTCAGTGTCCCGCAGGGATCCATCAACAGTTTGCAGGAGTGTAATATTGGGCCTTCTGCAGCAAGGTGGTTTGTTGGTCGCCTGAAGCTGTGTGTGTTTGTTAGTGAAAAGTTTATAGGATGTGTATGTGGATTCTGCAAAGATGCTGCAAAGAACCTACCCCTCCAACTACGTACAGCACCATCCTTAACAGACTTCAGGAAGAGGCTCAAGACCTGGCTGTTCGACTGAGTCCTTGCATCCTCGGTTACCGGATACACTCAGGGTGACAGTGCTGTGCTATACAAGTGATGTTTGATTAATTGATTGATTGATTGATTGATTGATTTAATAAGTGAACACAAAAGAGATGTGACAGAAGCTTTAGAGGGAGGAAGTAGCAAATTGATTGCATGTGGAGGAACATCTTTTGGCTACATCATTACCTGGAGAAGATATGAATTTAAAAGCTAAATATTCAATAGGCAATTTCCCATATGTTGTTCAGCTCATTTGATCTTTTATTTGAATTTTTATGAGCGGCAATACAAAAGATGAGCACTTATGTGCTCTGTGGCAAGTATAATGCCCCAGGAATGCTCATTTACTCACTTCGTTCATAGTCACTTAGCCTAATTCAGTTTTTCTGACGCCATAGTGGGAAATCACATTGTGATGCCAGAATAGTACAAGACGGGTGAAAGTTAAGCAAATGTGATGCAAAGCACGTCTTTATCTGCCATCAACACAACAGGTTTCCAGCAAGAACTGCAAAGGTGCAAAGTACATATTGCAGCCTTACATTTCCAAGGGGAGAGAAATTGGCCAGGAACCAAAAGGCAGCACTGCGTACTGGAAGTGGAAGTCGCACACCTCAGGAGGACCTGGATGACCTGTAGGAGATTGTGTCAGAGGTCATCCTGGAGGAGCTGGTTACCAGAGTCTCAGGACAGGACAGCGCACACTTCCAAGACCTATCATAAATGCAGGGTAAGTTGCAGTGGGGGGCAATCTTGCAACTAATAAATGGCAGAAGGGGGAGGCACACAGGACACAGTGAATGCATGCAGAAGGGTCACACCAGGACAAAATAATGGTCAAACACTGCTAATGTGCTCATATCATACTCCCTATATACACAGACCATTTCCCAACCCTCACATCAATCCCTTTATTTCCTGTCCATTAGTAACACTCACTGGGCAACATGTACAACATTTGTTGCACAGGGTGGGCCAACAAGAACCGTGAGACACCTCATTGCACCATTGGGAATGGGCACAAAAGTGATCACACACATCATATGGGGCATGTCTGTGATAATCATCTATGCTGCTGTACAAGTAGGTTCCATGTCTCCATGTAGCAAGGTTGCCTCTGTAGGTGGAATGGTTGGTGTCATGCACAAAGAGACACCTTCATGCATAACATCAGCTACAAGTGGTCTCACTGTCTCACTAGGGGCCCATATTTGCAAGCCCTTACTGTAACACTAGCATCATATTGATTGATGCCAATGTGGACTCAACCACCCTATCCCCCTTGTGCTGCATTAACAAAGTCACAAAATGCATGCATAGATCCACTTTGTACATCCTTGGACCACAATATGCCTGTGTGACATATGATGTATTTAAGGTAATATTTCTTACGTAGGGAGGGAAGAACAAATGGGGCAGATATTCCATAAAGATTTCACTGTGCTATCTGTTGCTCTTTGTTTTGAGGCCTGCCAAAGGCAGATGTGAAAGTGATGCAAGTTTTGTAAGCAATGGAATTCCCTATGCTTTGCTACAATAGTGCATCATTTATGGTGCCAATGCCGTAAAGCACAACTATAGTGTCTAAACTCATGAGGCTACTGTGGAGATGTCCACCACAGTGACCAGTAATGTAAAAAAGATGCTTCCATGGTGTCATTGGCTGGGACAAAGGAGCTGCAAGGAAAATGGTGGTTTGGGATCAATGCAGCAAATACACAGAACGTTTGCCCTATGTGTGATGCACAATCAACATCTCCATTAGTTGGAAATACAAACTTGTCACACATGCACTTGTCACTCCCACCCCACCCTTGAGTTCCTGGACTACACTTAACCAGATAAGGATGTGCAATATTTGTAAAGACATCGGAAACTGGGTGGTTCACACATGTGTTGCATGGTAATATCCCAACTATACACATGGAATGCCTACTACATGCAGTGTAAGGTGTGAGAGGGGGAAATTAGATTCAGGACAGGATAAGGTATGCAAGGTGCCTTACCTTGGTATGTTAATAATGAGCTACTACTATCCAGCACTGGAGTGTAAGGCAAAAAATATGCATTGGTACAGTACTATGATGTCTCTTTTATGAAGAAAGATGAGTGCAGCAGCTCACCTTGATATGCTGTGCAGAATCATTTCAAATGTGCAGGGATGTGTAGTTGTCACAGATAGTCAATGCATCCCTTTATTAACCTTGTGTACGGCAAAACATATGACAAACAATACCAACTTCGCCACACAAACTGCATGGTGTAGGGGTGCCCCTTTTGCCGGTCCTAATGCACATGTGCAGGAAGGTACACATCCAGAAAATACAACTAACAGGCATGCTGTCTGCCACTTACAATGATTGATAATGATTGCAACACACATTGAAAGTAGTCCACAATGGGATTACAACAATTTCAGTCCCCAGTACTATGACTACAATGCCACCCCTGATGTGGTGGGGTGTCATAATCCCCAGGGCAGCGCTGCCCTGGTGGATTACCACCGCCGGGGCTAAAACGGCGGGAAACCGCTGGCCCCAACAGTGCGACTGCGGCGCTACCGCCGCGGTCGTAATAGGGGCCTCCGTACCTCCAGCCTGTTGGCGGTACGGATGCTACATTACCCCTGGCAGTCTCCGACCGCCAGGGTCGTAATGACCCCCATAGTGTGTCAGAAGAGTCAGTTACTTACTCAGAAATCTGTTAAACCAAATGCTATTTATTCTGCACATTGCCATTTGTGGTGTGTGCCCAAACCCCTTACAATGCCCATGGCATGCATATGTAACACAGAAAAATCAATGAAGGGGGTACATGTGCAGAAGACCATGATAAGTCAATCAAGGTGGGGGTAACACACTGGGAAATTATGCTCATGTGGCACAGTGTGCCACTAGGGGTCCATAAATGTGTGCCTTGATGTTTGGTTCAGTACCATGCCACTAATGCACCAGTAGCAAGTACATTTTGACTCATGTCAACAGTCACTAAAGTCCAATATTGACGTTTTACTATCCCATTGCAGAGGGTGAAGCCTTACCTCCTGCAGAGCTGCCTGTCCTGAATTTTTCTGATGATCTGGATGTCCAGCTGCTGACCATCAATGCTAACACTCTAAAGGGTGTCCTAGGTTCCTTCCAGATACCATCTCCAGTCACAGGGAGGACACACAGCATTGTGGGGTCTCCAGATGAACCACCGAACAACCAACATACTGCACAGACTAGCCCAGCCACAGCCCTGGTCTCTGAGGACCCAGACATTTCCTTTCAGGTAGGACCCCAGTGGGAGCGAGCTGGCACAGCAGGTATTTGTGGGGAGGAAGACCATGGCAGGCAGCCTAGAGGGAATGCAGAGGTGCCTCAGTCCAAATACAACTCTGCTGCCATCAGAGGCACCCACTTTCTGCTACATGGACTCCAGCAGCCCCTCACTGATATAGCTGCTGTCCTGAGGCAGAGGCTGCAGCAATTGCCTTCCCAAAGTGTCAGCAGCATGATTGACAACAGACTGTGGGCTAGCCAAAATGTCCTGGAGTCCAAGCAGCAGAATCTGGCCTCCCTCCTTGAAGATATGGCTGCCTACCACTGTGATGTAGCTGTTGTGTTGCAAATCCAGCAGTTCCTCCTTGCTGCAGCGATGCTGTTTGCTTTCCCACAAATGGCAGCCAAGATTCCACATCTCTATCCCCTGATGTGTGTGTACCCGCCTCAGCTTCAACACCACACCACCCCTGGCACAGGAGGCACAACACACCATCAGAGGATGAAGATGTGGAAGGAATAACACTCACTAGAAAAATCACCTGGTAGCTACAGCACGTGCCACATGCACGATATCTCTTAGGTTCTGTGCTTAAGATCATGCCAGTGTAATGGCAGCTGCCAACACACCCTCTTTACCCTACCACAGTTGACTCATCAAGCGTGGACTGCCACAGTCTCAATTCCTACCTATTGTCAATTTGGGTACCTCCTAACTGATGCTCCCCTCTCCTACACATGACTCATGACATGTCCCTTACCCTTTGACTCTGATTGGACATTCAATGGCTTGGGATCTTTCATGGGGTCAGTGAAATCTACATCATCTAAAATGTAACTTGCACATGTAAATAAATTACCATAATCACATATTTTCTGTTTTTTTCAGCGATCCATCAATTGTTTGAAATGTATGCATTGTGTCAAGCTCGGACAATGACTACAGAACAAAAGGACATGTGTGGCTTTCTGTCAGACACAAAGCCACACACATAGATCCAAACATGATTAAGGTGACTGATAGATTTGTGGACTACAACAAAATTTTAGAGTCTTCCAAGCATGTAATAAACATTTACCATGCAGGTTTACATATGGCATGTGTGGTTCAGAACACAAGTGTCTGGAAGTATCCCTGATGATTGCACCAGCACACATTAATGTGAACACCAAAATAGGCACATGTAAGACTGTGAGGGGCAGCCATTAGTGTGCCTGTATCCATTCCTCAAGTGAGGTGGAGTGCAATATTCGAAACCTCCCAAAAATGAATATTACATAATTTACCACAAACAATAGATGTTGCCTTATTACCTGTCTTAGAATTTGTATACATGCACAATTTGAGTGTCAGGAACTGCACTGAATAGAGTATTGAGCGGCTGATGTCATACCGCTACCAATCAGACAGGTGCTTGATTATAGGGGATACACATGTAAATCAATTCTCAGTGCACACCCAAAGGCATTTTTCTAACATAAGCAGTGCAGACATGATAACACCCAGGCAGTCGATCATCATGGTCACCATATTGTGAGAAACTAACAAGATTTATTAATACTAGAAATCACTACCTTATAAAAAGCCTAAACTACACATTAACCTAAACTTAACTTATCCGTACAACTATCCTAATATAAACTTATCTTATATATGTAACACCACACAATAAACTTTGGGCCCCCACTACCTTTAGGAAACAATAGACGAGAATGATGAACTTAAGCTAATCATAGTCTACCTAAACCTATTGCCTGAACAGGTATACACATTTTTTGTATTTTTTAAATATTATATATATATATATATTTCTTTTTACATGTACCTCTAGAAATACCCCCCAAGTCAGTGCTTCTTCAGCTTCTTTTTTATGAACTTTAAAAGTTTGTAATTGTGCTCATTTGCCTCCTCCAGTTTGGCCAACCCCAGTTTGATCTCTGCCATGTCCTTACGCATGTCTTGCTCAAATGTGGAGGCAGTGGAAGCTGGTGGTGGATGTGGCTTGGATGCTGTTGTGCTAGGGGCCGTAGATGATGAGGAGGTGGAACCTGCAGATCCACCTCTGACCCTCTGTGTTGAGGATCCACTCGCTTTTTTGCTTGTAGCAGGTTGTTTGGCTGGTCCTCCATGAGGAAATGCCTGCCACAACCCCAATGGCTTCTCATGCCTGTAACATTTGGCCATCCTGTGGTACCCTCTCTGGACTTCACAGATGTGCCAGAATCTATCTGCCCTCATTCCAAAGGCACCCTTCTGTGCAGGAGCCATGGAGGCTGCTAAAACATGAGGGAAACATTTAATTAGGCATTGCATTGGGTAGATGAAGAACAAGCATGCAACGGAAACAGCATCTTCACATGACACATGTAGACCACCAGACCTCATAAAACAATGTGAAGCCCAAAGTCTATACCAATCTGCCACCCAAGCATCTACAATATAATTTTCATGTTGCAGGGATAATGGCTATCCATTGTTGCACACTATCTGTGCACGAGCTGGATACATCTCCTATGTACCAGGTAAACATTCACCATGCACATCCCATACACATGTTATGTGACCATGCTCGCTCGCACTCATCATGATGGGCAGATCATGTAGGTTTATCTGCACACATCTTATTTACTACAATCCACAGACATGAACCACAATCACACAGAGAAGAGCTGAAATCTCAATATGTACTCAACTAACTGTTGTGGTGCATCACTTCCTTTCGGAAGAGTAGTGAAGCACTGGTGGTGCAAGTGTCTCATTGATAAACCCCTTAGGGACCTCGACACATGGACATAACTTTTAGCATGTCAAAAAAAACCTTTGTGCAATGTGTGGCACACAGTGCAGGAACGTGCTGTGATAAATATGCAGTCAACTTCCATACATTTCTGAGACCCAGCACCTCTGACACATATCTTGACTGACATTACTGTTTTGTGCACACATGTACATTTTCCAAAGACTCACAAATCCATTGCAGCAGACGTTTGCACCTGTGCATAATGTTTTCGCATTTCACATCCTCAACATTACATCAGACATGATGTTGATACCCAAGGATAGATAATGATGTTATAATTGAAACACCTGTCACTTTAACATGGCATTACACACATCAGTCTCTCTCTCACATAACTCTTGATCTACATATCTGACGGACAAGGTATAACTTACTGGCTGCATTGGGGTCTTCAGATTGTGACATCTCGCCAATTGTGCACGGTGGAGGTCCACCTATGAGACATAACAGGAAAACATAGCTTTGTGATTGTTGTACAGGGAAAAGCATGGACAATTGTTACACATTCCACTTGGTTAGCTGATTGACCTAATAGAGTTAGGTTAAAGAATAAACAACTGGCACCTATAACCTGTCATCTAGACAGACATTGTTAACCCACAAAAACACGTACAGATATTTGATTCACCCATATGTACATGTCTCAAATACAAATGTAACAATGTCTTGGGGGCAGGACACTGTCAATTGTCAGAAGCATAGTACTTTGTAGTAAATTAATGTGAAAAAGGATCATCAACTCAGGTGCTCCACTTTTACTGCCGCCCCCTACCACCACATAACTCTACCATGTGTGTGCCATGTTTGACATTTGGTGCACCATGGCACATGCATTGTAAACTAGGACATTATGCTGGCATTTTGCATGCTTTGCACCAGATATGAAAGTACCAAACCTGCTAAGTGAAATTAGGCACATTTATAACAATGGGAGTGTCATTTAACCAACTTGCCTTAAGCACACATTCAAGTTAACTCCAAAAATGGTGCAGTGGAATCTATTAGATTTAACTGCTCAGTTTTTGTGTGCCTCCTACCAGTGGAACACACCCCTTGTATTCATCATGCCTGGTGCAGGTGTAATGTGGCACCAGGGTATAAAAGTGCCACACTGCTTGCATTGCACAACTTTTGATATATGGTGTGGCAATACCTTCCTTCATCAGCCACATTACCTTAAAAAACCATGGCACTAATGTTGGAGTAGGAGCCGCTGGGTCCATTTTTCATTTGTGTCCTTGCTGTGTCACTTTGCACATACATGACTCAAGGAACACACACATCCATGACTACCTATACTCCAGCGTCATGTTTGTCATCATTTAAAAATTACTTTGCAAATTTCCACAATTGTCAAGCCCATGATGGACATGGACAGTTGTGCCTGGACACATGAACACTTGCAGCATTACACATGTGTGTTTCTTTTTGGCACTTTAATTTGTATATGCTCAAAACAAGATACAAAATCAGGAATGTGCAAATTGACAGCAACAAGTGCATTGCTGACCTCTCATGAATGCAGGTTGGCTGAGACACAGAACTTTCTGCCCTCACCTTTGTCATGACATGCTGAAATCATCCGTATGTCCTTCAGTCAGGCAAATGCAAATAAGGATCTCGCTATGTATAAGGGGTACTTACCAACAGTTACACCGACCCAAATAACAAGGTGATCCAGTAGATCCCTTTCACAGGCAATGAGGTCTGCCCACAGGTGCTTCAACTGGTGATCAGTGCACTCTACTGAGAAGATGCATCTGAGATGGTACAGTACCTTGCCCCAGCACAGCTTCTGTGCCTCTGTTGGGTAGCCCACAATCACATGGCAGGCCATAGTCACCATGTTTGTTGGTTAGTGGCACATCAATCAGATTAACCCTTCCAGTTTGTCCCAGCCATCCTCTGCGCCCTTCCCTTCCCTGCCATGTTTCAGTTTCCCTCCAGTGCACCCTAAATAGCCCAAAAAATAAGAAAAGTACTATACCCCAACTAACCCCAACTACCCCAACAAACGTAACTATCCCAAGACATACACCTGACAATACTGACACAATAATAGGACAAAAATGGACAATACAATAACAGATACTAGATGAAAAAGACACAGGCAGCACACAGCACAAAAAACCTAAAATCTACCACGCCTCACACAAGCACAAACACCACACAACCCCTCTCAAGCACAGACTACAAGACTACAAAGTAAAAGTGAAAGTAAGTTCACTTTTCCATGTGTGCAGCAAGGAAGTCCTTTTACATCACTTCCTGGGCGTGTGTGTCAAGTTTTCTGATATGTGTTGTTTGTTTTAACGCATGACGCCATCATGGCCATGCATTAATTTTTGTATGAAGGCTGACAAGGCATAACCATTTAGTTTAGATGTGCAGGTGGGAGGCATCATTTTCTGTATTTGTGATGTTTGAGGACTACCGTATGCATCATTTTTTTTTTTTACACAAGACCGCCATTTGTGCATTTTTGCATGAAAGCTGAGGAGGCATAACCATTTAGTTTAGACACGTAGGTGTGAGGCATATTTCTTGTATGTGTGATGTATATAGAACTACCTATGCATTGGGTATTTTGACACATGCCGGCCATGCGTGGATTTTAGAGGGAAGGCTGGCAGGGCATCCAGATTCATATTCATAGTTCCAGATGCTAGGCATCTTTGTTGTTTCTTTGGTAGGGCAGCATATGTATGAATGAGTATTTCACTGTGTACCAGTAACACAGGAATGTGTTTCCATATGTTTGTAGGTGTATGTGATGCATGAGAGGACTGATACTGTTTGCAAATCTGCATGTGTATGAAGATTCTTTTCCAAATACATGTTTGCACATGTGTACAATGTGTGTACTGTGAGTGTACATATGTGATGGAACTCATATTGTACGTCTACCACATTGTTATGTCTAAATTCCCACAGTTTATTTCATAACACAGCATAAGATAGGATGGACCAGGTGCAAAACATGCATATGATACCCTTGACAAATGTTTAGCAAAGCAGGCTGTTGACTAAGGCTGGGGTATGATCCGCTAACCCATGACAATGTCAGTGCAAGTGTGTGTCACACTCTGGTGTGTTCTAAGGGCAAGACTTCATGATGTAAGGCAACATGTGCAACATATAGATTCCTACGCATGTAAATTGTTGGAGCTAGTGTGCTGACATGTGTCATTGTTGGTATGTATGTGACACGTTTGTGTATGAAAGGATATGTTTTATGTATGATAAGTAATGTATGCTACAGCGGTTTGTTTAGGGATGTGACAACTATCAGGTCTCTATTCCAGCATGAGTATATGAAGCCTATTGTCTCAAGAATGTGTACTCATATCTGTGTTTACTATGTTTCCCTATGTGCAAACGTATGTACAGTTCACATAGGTTTGTAAGCAAATATGTGACATATACACATTTTCATATGTAAATTCTTCTCTTTTGTCCATACACAAATAGATGGCACCAAGCCTTGTCCACTTGGGTGGGACATGTGTGCTAAGATATGGGAAATATGTGATTTGCACTACACTTTTTTATAGCCAGATTTCCCTATTAGCATACCATCTGTATGTCAGGGCTGCTCTCAGGCAGTGATAGCACCCTAGTCTTCAGTGCTCCAGTGTAACTTTGTATGGCCGCACAGGCCCATTGTTGCATGTATTGACACAGGTTGACTGTGGTCACCTCAGCTCAGTCACTGTGCACAGGTAGGAGGCCCCTGACCGTGTGCAGAGTCGATGTAGCCTCCTCTGAGGATTGGGGGGGATCTGCCATCCTCAAGATCAATCATCAGCACAGCAATGCAAAACTGTGACCTGCAAACATACACCAGCACATTTGTGGTCCCATGCCCAAGTATGTTTATTTAACTTTGAGGTTGTTGATGTCAAGTTTGTCCTATTATTTAATAGAGACTTACAGCTTGCTTGTGTTTCACACGTCTCATCATTTGCTATGGTTTGGCATGATTTAGCACACATAAGTGAGATTATTCCTATGATGCTTGGTTAGGTCATTAATAGATTGTGGAACAGGGTCAAATCTGCAGACCCAGACTACACATACTGTCATTTGTCACTTGCTTCTGTCACACTTGTCTATGCTGAACAAGCACATCATTGCAGTTGCTGCCAATGTGACTGGAATGTGTACAGACCAACAGAATCATTGTGAATTTGTGTCTGGTGTTCCATGGAAACGTGTGTACAGTGTGTATTAGCTTATGTGTGTTCCTTCACACACTGATATATTTTGTCAGGTATGCTTCCAGTTCAACACTGCTAGCATAATTTGTGCAGATTACCCTTAGTACCCATCTTCGTCATCAGCATTGTCCATCCATTCATCCACAGCATACTAAGTCAGAATTGTGATCTTTATATATGGACATAGCTTCTTCTATATGCTGAGCAATATTTGCCCTCGCATTTACAGGCTTTGCTACATCAAATGACTGACCCCCACACATTACAGAACACCAGCCACAGCACTTGTGTAGTTTCTGAGTAAGCTCCACATACTGGATCACAAAGTGATGTAAGGGAGCCTCTCAGCTGTCCTTCCACATCATTTGTTTGATATGGGCACACACTCACATTTGTATTCTATAACCTTTGTCACATTCACTATGAGTGTATTTAGATTGTGTGATTACTCATGACTACTATGAGTAGAGAGCATGCAACATTCAACCTGTCTGTGTTCTTCATCACACATACAATTTGGCGAGGGTCTGTGACTTGTTTAGACATTGCTTGACCTACATGCACATTCCAAACTGGATTGAGTGTAAGAGACCTAAGCATTTAGGTGTTTTGATCCCTGTATGTCACTCTCTCTTGGTCAAACAGTTGAGTGCCAATTAGGAGTATGTTTTCAAGTGTCACCTGTGATAGTGACATTCAGACATTGCTTGGTTACATAGCAGACACAAATCTGCCATTTACTAACCAGGCCATACTTCTGTACAGCAGTCTTCACGTGCATTTCAGGAATTACTGAAGGCATATTTCAAGCCAACTCACTTGTGTGATATGTGTATGACAATGTAAATTGTCAGTGCTACAGAATATGCCTACATTTCACCCACACATTCATGTGGTAGTGCATTGTTCTATTATGTTTTTAGTTCCTGAATATGTTCCTTCGTTATTTACACCTGTTGTGGGTTAGTCATGCTCTCTGAGATGTGAGTGAGTTAAATAGGTATGTGATGGTGAAAAGAAGTTCGCCATGAGAAATCTGAGTTCAAGTGATTTATTTACAAATTTTACATAGTGATGCTTGTAGTACATTCTTTAACTAAAAACGTTTTGCACAATCTGGTATCTTCTGCGTTCTACAGCAGCAGAGTTTTGTTGTTTCCCATTCTCCTGTTGTGCATCATTGTCCTCATCCTCCTCACTGGGGACATCTACCTGATTGTCCCTGGGGACATTGGTGCATACACAGATGTTGTGCAAAATTGCACAGACACAATTATTATTTTGCACACAAGGGTTGGTGCATATAACAGGCTTCCTCCTGTTAGATTTAGGTACCAGAACCTGGATTTGAGCAGGTCCACGTCATTTTGTGTGCTTAATTGGAAGCCCGCTCAGCATCAGTTTGTGGATTTCCATATGGGGTCATGACCCATGGCTGGATGCTGTAACCTTGGTCCACTGCAATGGAATATGAGAAAATGTGTCAGATATGCATTTTTGTTAATTACTATGGCCCTCATTCCGACATTGGCCGGCGGCGGTCGCCGCCGGCCTGTCGGGGGCCGCCAGAATACCGTTCCGCGGTCGAAAGACCGCAGCGGTGATTCTGACTTTCCCGCTGGGCTGGCGGGCGGCCGCCTTCAGGCCGCCCGCCAGCCCAGCGGGAAAGAGGCTTCCACGATGAAGCCGGCTCGGAATCGAGCCGGCGGAGTGGAAGCTGTGCGACGGGTGCAGTTGCACCCGTCGCGTATTTCACTGTCTGCAAAGCAGACAGTGAAATACATTTAGGGGCCCTCTTACGGGGGCCCCTGCAGTGCCCATGCCAGTGGCATGGGCACTGCAGGGGCCCCCAGGGGCCCCGCGACCCCCCCTACCACCATCCGGTTCCCGGCGGGAGAACCGCCGGGAACTGAATGGCGGTAGGGGGGGTCGGAATCCCCTCGGCGCCTTGGAGGATTCCTATGGGCGGCGGTACACTGGCGGGAGACCGCCAGTGTTGCCGGTCCGACCGCGGCTTTACCGCCGCGGTCGGAATGCCCATTGGAGCACCGCCGGACTGTCGGCGGTGCTCCCGCGGTCCTCCACCCTGGCGGTTTGAAACCGCCAGGGTCGGAATGAGGGCCTATGTGCCATGGCACATATTTGTTTTCAGTGGAGTGGTGATTGATACTTGCATCTAGTATTGTGTGTGTTCCTGTTTGAATGCATGGTTGTATTGGTGTGTGATGGTTAGTTTCCAGTCATGTTTTTTGCCTAAGGGACCTGGTTATTGTTGATTACTTTCTGTTCTGAAAGTTCACACATCAGACTAGGGGGGGTCATGGCGACTTTGGCGGTCTTTGATAATGCTCAATAGGTGCAGCAAGGTACCCTATTATGACTTTTCCGCTGGGCCAGCGGACGGAAACAGCGTTTCCACCCGCTGGCCCAGCGGGAAAGTTACATCAACATTGAAGCCGGCTCGTAATAGATGCAATGTTGATGTGCAGCGGGTGCAGCAGCACCCGTTACGCATTTCACTGCCTGTAATTCGGGCAGTGAAATGCACGATGGGGCTGTGCCTGGGGGCCCCTGCACTGCCTATGGCAAGTGCATGGGCAGTGCAGGGGCCCCCAGGGGCACCCCAAGTCCCCCTTACCACCAGCCTTTCCATGGCAGTGTTTACTGCAATGGACAGGCTGGCAGATGGGGACTCATAATCCCCAGGACAGCGCAGCTTGCAGCAGTGCCCTGGCTGATTACGACCTCCTGGCGGTAGGCTGGCACTACCGGCGGTATGACCGTGGTGGATGCGCCACAGTCATAATACGCCTGGTGGATACTGCCAGCCTGTTGGGTTCATAATGACCCCCTATGTGTGGTGTTGTCTATATTTGTCCCTTAACCCCTTTACATTAGACCTGCAGAAGAGTGATGTTTGTGTAATTTGTACCTATTTTGTGTGTTGTGTGCAATGAGACAGGTGTTGCACCCTGTGTGTTGCATGTGAATCCCCCCTTGTCCTTGAAATATCCCCCTTGCACAAAGAGTTGTTGTTGCCAATTGCTGGCTAGCATGCAGATGTGCATATGGTTCATATGCACAGTGTGGCATGTTGTATGAGATGCATTGTTATGTATGCAACCCGTTTCCAGACACCTGTGGGACATGACAGGGCATGAGGTGCTTTTCTGAACCGCACTGCATCACCTATTGAGCCCTGCAAAGTCCAATATCTCCATATTATTGTATGTTTCTGACCTCTACCAGTGCACTGGCAGTGGTTTTGCTGCCACAGTCCACTGTTGGCACCCTTGTATCATGTTAGGGACATGAAAGATTTATGGGTATGATTGTTGGTATGCTATGAGGTGTTCATTGCTACACATAATCTATCAATGATGGTGATGTTCTATTTCAATGTATGGTGCACTATGCACTACACAAGGGTAAGGTGAACACAATTAGTATATCAGGTACATTTTGCTGATATGTAGATGGTGATGCCACCAATACGGTGGCATAAATTGTCGGTGCTGCCTCAGGTTTCTACAGCATGGTAAATGTGGGGCTGTGCCAATATGTGAGTTATTCGACAGAGGCATGGCCAATACAATAAACATAGCTGAGCTATTCCATGGTAGATGTTATGTGAGAAGATTCTGTTTTCCGTGGACACATGCAGTGGTTTGACCCCAGCTCTTGAATGCAAAGAGGACATTGCTCCTCCAGTCCTTCATGTAAAGTGTCAGGTGGTGCTAAGAGCTTGTACATATGGGTGTATCTGAAGATGATGTGCATTGATTGCAGGGTAGTGAGGCATGTGGCATTTATGTTGTTGTCCACATATCTGTGTTACCTTGTCCTTGGGTGTGTAGTGTGATGCATATATTGTTTCTCTTACATGTTTAGTGTGTTATCTGTGTTATGAGGTGTAAGGTGCCTTACCTACAAGTAGGCCATTGCCATATTGTCCATCCTGGAAGCGTTGGTTAATCATTGAGTGTCTGAAGATGTAGGCATCATAGCTGGGTATTTAGCTAGGATTTTGTTTAATAGTCCATGATTGTCCATAATGACCTGCACATTAATTGTGTGTTTGTGTTTTCTGTTCCTGAAGAGGTGTTCTGTTGCAGCAGGGGTGACAAGTTGGCGCATATGTGCAGTCAGCAAATGCCCGAACCCAGCAATTTGGTAAAATCCTTGTTTGTTCTCCTGCTGCAGTTGCTGGTTGTTGGGGAACCAGATGTGGTACCGGATGATGGCGTCCACTACCGTAGAGAGGAAGGCAGAAAGGGATTATTGTGAGATACCACCCACTGATGCTGCAGTGGTCTCGAATGATCGAGAGGCCAGCATGTGGAGGACAGCCAGGAGTCTGGTCATGGGTGGTATGGTTGTGTGATTTTCCACTCTTGCAATGATGTCAGGTGCAATGTGGCGTAGCAGTCTTACAATGGACTCCTGCTTTAGACGGTACAGTCTGATGACCTCTGCATCCCTGAGGCTAAGGATGGATGCATGTGTGTGGAAGATTCTCTCCCTCCTTCTGCACTGCCTTTGTGGCTGCAGTTGTGGTGGTTGAGGTCGCTGCAGTGGTGCTGGTGGCACTTGGCGTCATCACTGTCGTCTTCTCTGGGTACCAAGCTGTAGGAGTAACAGGTCCATGCTGTCTAGTTGCTTGCCAGGGTTTCTTCTGTGTGTTTTCCTTATATACTTGTGGCTGGGCCTCTTTCTAACACCTGGTCTGACCAGGCATTACATTTTGATGCTAATCGGAATTCCTGTCATTTTTTGGGACTGATCTTAGGTGTGTGTTGTTTTTGGGCCAGCTTGTAAATATAGTGCTAGCAGACTATAGTCATTTTTCAGGAGGGAACACCTACCTTGCAAATCATTGTAGTTAAATGACGCAAGGTGAGGAGGCGCTCCTAAAAAATTACGCAAAGTCAGGAAATTTGTCGTTAGACTGCTCTAGTGACAAATATCTAAATATGGCACAGGATTAGCACCACTTTTGCATTAAAAAAATGGCGCAAAGGCAGCGCTAACTTTTCTTAAATTTGGGCATTTGCTTTTTAAAATGTGTTCACTGTATGTACTTAGATCATCCATTGGTTTACTGTACTTTTCACTTTTTATTTCACTCACCAAAGCAATGGACATAGGGTCAGCCCAATTCAGCCACTGGTATACCTGACTCTGAGTGATGCCATTCAGTGCTAGAAACTACTGGTGAAATGCGTGCTTTTACATAAAATGTATAGATTCTGGCATTCAGATAATGCTTATTTCCATACACTGAGTGCCTTAATACAAAGCATGTTCACGAATAATATATTCCTTGCCAAAGATACAATGTCAGCAGGCAACGCCAGACCTGTTGGCATTGTTAAAAGCTTGTTTTCATTTGAAGCTCTATAGAACGTGACCTTTTCACCCTTTCATTTGGCAGACTCGGCGTTCCTTTAGCTTCTAGACCAAGAGTGGAATGTCCCTGAAGCTTGCATAAAAATTTCAATTATTTTGTGAAGTGCAACTTTCTATTTAATTGTAACTCCTTCTTTCCATTCAGAACAGCTACATTATGTGCTCGATTTTCTTTGTTTCTCCTCTGTTCAGAGCCAACGCTCTTCACAAACTCATTAGCACTAAAGCTAAAATCACAGAATGTTTTTTTCTCTGCCTGTAAATTGCTAAATAGCCTACTACTAAATTTAGATGCTATCGTTGGTCTTTTAGGAGGATCGTGCAGAAAATCGCTCTGAAGGAATGGCTTTATCAGCTCAGTCTGACTTTCGGCCCTCTTATCATGTCAGGAGGTAATCTCGATTCGACCATCAGCAGTAGTGTTAAGGAATAAATGTACAAGGTTACCCGGCAATATCCGGGCTGCGTGGGAGGATTATGTATGTTGAGGGTGGCCCAATTTGCTAATAAGGCAATACCAACATATAGATATTGTTTCATGGGAAAAAATGTCTGTTTCGTATATTTACAGCGACATAAAGAAGGATGCATGGGCACTTCTGCCACTAATCTTAGATCTTCAAAAGAGAGCACCTAGTCATCCAGACAAGAAAAATCAGACAGCTGAAGCGGCCTTGTATATGAACAGGTAGAACTATAATGACCCTCACTCCCGAAATATGCATAAATGGGGAATGTGTCTTACAGATGTTATAACTGTGTTCATGGAGTCGTTCTCCTGTGAGCCCAAGCACCAGAGTTTTCTCTCCCAGGTTGGTCCCAGACCTTTCTTTCTCCTGCAGGGAGGATTCATAGGGCCTCATTTACTACAAACTGGTGTATCACTCATGATGTGCCAGTTTGCTTGCACCGCCCTGGGCCCACCTAATGGCTTGATGGTAGTGCTGTATTTAGAGTACAGTGCACCATGGCTCTCGTTAGCACAGCTGTGTCCGAATTTCTAACATAGTTGTAGTGCTTTGTTGGACTAGCATCAAAAATGTTGATGCTAGTCCAGCAAAGTGAGGGGAGGCCCATAGAACAAAACACAGTGTCACTTTAACGCCTGCCCTGAGCGGATGTTATAAGAATTATGCTAAAACGACACAGTGACATCTTGTAGATTTCACTGCACCATTCCTAAGGGCCTCCTTACGGCGGAATGCCTTCCTTGCATACATTATGCCTGGTGCAGGTATAATGTTGTACAAGGGTTTACAAACTGGTGCAATAGTACCATTGTGCCAGTTTGTAAATAGGGCGTGGGTTGAGGGAATGTTCTGCACCACCGTAGCATCAGAAAAAATTACCCTATGGTGACGCAATGGGCTTAAAAATGAGGACCATAGTGTACCAGTTAGCGGGAGGCTCAGCCAGCATTGGCCCATTGGTGCAATGTGGGTGCAGAACGGGGCACATAGGTCATCACATTCCAGACGTACTATGTACATAGTGCCTCTCTATACAGCTCTGGGAGCAATTTCTTCATCTGTTTACCTGACTGCTTTACAGATGAAAATGTTTTTATGCACCCACCCACTGAGAGTGGACTATGGGGCAGATTTATGGAAAGTGGCACTGCACTGAGTGCAGCGCCACTTTCCCTGCGTCCCGTAGCACCCCCCTACACCCACCATGTGTATGCAGTATTTAAAATACGGCGCACCATGGTGCAGGGTAGGGAACGCTATTGATGCATTCTGCAGGAGTAGCAGCAAAATGTTGGCACTACTCCTGCAGAGTACACAGGGGCCCATTCTAAAGAATGGAAGACCCCTTTCAACACCTGCTCTTGAGCAGACATTAAAAGTGCCATAAAAAATGTCTCAAGGAAACCTCATAGATTTCCTTAAGCCGTTTTTCTGGCTCCCCTAATGGGGGAATGCCCCCTTTGCATACATTATGCCTGGCTCAGGCATAATGTAGTGCAAAGTGTTACAGAGTGACGCAATGCACTCTGTAAATACAGCGCAGGGATTTCAACCTCGTTGGGCCACATTAACATAAACAATAATTACCTTAATGTGGTGCAAGTTGGTGCTAGGACATTATAAATATGCCCCTTAGAGTTTTCTCTCACTTGGCGGGAACTTTGAATTTGCCCCCGCCAAGTCAGAGCAAACACTTGAGGGCAGGGAAACCCCTATGTCCCCAAAATTGGCCCGGGAGTGGGGCCGCATGTCCCCTTCACAATATATCAAGAGTCTGGCTCCCGGGGATGGATCCCAGGGCCAAAATTGGCCTTGGGTGGGGGCCTTATGCACCACCTGCCCGCAATTTCAAAATAAAAATTCCCCCCAGTGGGCCAGTTAAAAAATGAGCACAGGAGTCTGTGCTTGTTTTTTTTTAAATAATATGCCCAGATTCATGAACGCTCAATACATTTATGACAAAAATGTTAAAAAATAAACATTTTTGGCCTAAGGTGTTAGGGTATTCCCACCTTGGCCCTTTTGGACTTTTTTTTTTTTTTTTTTTGGGACACGGGCTGAGTCCTGAGTCCCAAGATGCCTGCCAAACGTTCCTGGTTGAAGTGTTGGCAGCCAATAAGATCTCAGTATGAGAGCTGTCAGATCTGTGGAAGATTTGTGTCCCTAGATCTACATGAAGATTTTTTCTTTAATAACTCAAAACTACTAAATTGTTTTGCAGCAAATAATAATAAAAAAAAATCTTTCTGGACCAAGATATAACTTTCTGTCAAATTTAGTGTAATTCCATTGAGCAGTTTGGGCTGTAGTCGTGTTTAAAATCGCTGTAGAAAATTGTCTGGGGGAAATGCATTTTAGGACCCTCCTCTTGTTGTCGGCCCCTGCTTTACAAATCAGTTGAAAACTTTTAAGACAACAGCTGCAATGAATGATAAACAAGTTTGGGAAGTTTCATGAAGATTTGTTGCACGCGCCAAAGTTATTAGCAAAACCAAAAAATGCTTTGTCTATGGAAACTAGGCCCTAACTATATCCTTAGTAAAAAAAGAGAACAATTAGTTATAGTTATAACTTTCATTTACAATTCATCCACCACCTTATTATAAGTAGCGGACCTTGTTACACACCCTTTTCAGGTCACTAGCCAGGCAACACTATATAACTCGCCACTCTACCATGCACTGTGTTCTCACATATAATGATACTCTACTGTACATAACTGCATTGTACAAGACTCTCCGTCACACTACTGCACAACACTACACTCAACTCTGCACTATATGACACTCTACTCCACTGAACTCCACTCTATGAGTCTACACTCTACAACACTCTGCTACACTCTGTGCCACAATATGATGCTCTACTTGATGACACTCCAACATACTCCAATTCATGACGCTCTAGTTGGTGACACTCCACTGTACAACACTCAGCTTGACTTTTTGACAAGCCAGTACACTGTACAATAGACCGCTCCACTCAATGATGCAACACACTACTCTTCTGTAGACTGCATCACTCCACTCTACTCAACTCCATTCTATTCCACAATACAATACTCCACTATACAGCACTAGACTCTACAACCCTCTCCTTCACTGTATTGCACTACACTCCACTTTACGACATTCAAATCAATGACACTCCACACTGTGATTAGAAACACATTTTTATTAAAAAATAAAACCGACTGTGCAGTACCCAAAAAGCAGCATCTCTGCACCTTAATGTATAATCCTGTTAAATTTCACCTAAATCCATTCAGCCATTTTCGCAGTACGTCAAATATAATAGACTATGGAAAATGCATTGGTGGAAAAACGCATTTAAGGACTCCCTCTTATCTTTGCAGCCCCTTAACGATTCACAACAAATAATTTACATCATCTGAAAAGTGTTATGATGATTTATAAAATGGGTGAAAAGTTATTAAGTTGGTTATATCAGAAGAATTCCTGAATTTAAGAATGTTAACTATAACTACAGAGTGGAAATAAGATTTAATGTGATTTCTTTATTTTTATCTATTGTATTTGTTAAGTATTTATGTGTTTATTGGTTTACATAATCATGTTACCACAAATGTGCCTTTACATATGCAGTCTAGTTTATTCTTTGGGCTTCCTTGCTACTTTTAGTAGGTTCATGCTATGTGTAAAGGCCATAGTGAATGAAGGGTAATCATTGCTATTGTTATAAACATTGAGACTATTATTTTGTTCCTAGTGGCCAATTATCTTGTCCTCCAAACAGTATTATGTGTGGCTCACTGCTAGGGCAATTTTTTCATTTGGTTGCACAGTGATGCATAAGAAAGGTGTTTTTTGTTTGGCTTGTTGGGCTATTTTTATTTTATTTGCCAAATAGCATGTAAAGAAAACACATGTAGATTAAGATGTATTATATTTATTGTGTATGTGTTTATAGGATTCCATTAGCATGTGACCGTATATGGGTCTTTCTGTTGTTCCTGTAAGAAATATCAAACTTTACATATGCAGTCTAGTTTATTTTTGAGCTTCCTTGCTACTTTTAATGGCATTGTGCTACAAGATATCACTAAGTTGAAAAATCTTATAATTTAGCATTTATTTACTCTGCAAATGTTTCTCAAATGTGAATTTACCTTGAAGAAATGAAAGACAAGAGGCATTTGACACAGCAGGAACAGTTTGTTTAATGAAACATTATGGCCGGGAGAACAGTGTCAGCGTCACCAGATCCTCAGGGCTTGTGCACGTTCCCAACACTTCCACCACAAGACAGCTCCAATACTCTGATTAGAATTGTCACAGAGTCTAAGAGAGTCGAAGCGTGGAAAAGGGGAATAGGAAGGGAACAGCTGGGAAGGAGACCAGTTGGGTGTTTATGGTGACAAGGGAGCAGAGGCCACACCATCCAGGGGTGAGCTGAGTGTAGGCAAACTCACAGCATTTCCAGTAAGTGTACATCAATATGGAGGTGTCCAATTGCATGTCTGGAATGTACAGGATTGTACCACAATTTTCATTTGCACCCAACAGAATTGTCCCTTTGCCTCTGAAACATAAGGAATACATTGTGAGTTTCCATACAATTAAGGCTTGCCCCATCATTTCTGTCCACGTACACCTATATAGCTCCATATCCCAGATTTCTTGTCATGGGGTATCAATGCTGTTATTCAACCCTCCCCTACGACACTCATTTCCCTTTGTATCATCAAGGTGGATGGCCCTACATGGAAACTCCATGACTGCGGTCCACTTGTTGTTAACAAAGACAGCCCCAGATACGCTAAGGACCTCCCTGGGAGCACAGTTGGAAGTAGGAGTGGATGTGTTTGTGCATTTGTTTGGTGGTTTTGCTACCTTCAAGAATCTGTTTTCTGGAAAGTCTCAGGGCCAAACAGTATCTTCCCCTACGGTGCCCTTCATGTGCATTCTATCTAGCTCAGTTTGAATATCGCTAGGCTCAGTGAGAAGGTACAGTTCTGTAGGACTGGTCTTGTATTGGGTCAGGTTTACCACTACTCTATGGGGTTCTACACTGTTGGGTTATATCTTGGCCCTAATACTACATAAGTGAAGATGGAGAAGGCATTTTGCTTTTCCAGGGGCTACCTCTTGGGACAAGTAAAGCCTGTTTATGCCTTCTGCCTGCTGTATCAGTGAACAGGCATACCACGACCTGGCTGATGTCTTGCAACCCACGGTGGTCATGTGCTGATACCATGTGTTATATAAGAGGGTGCTGTGTAGAGCGTGTGGAATGCTGGTATTGTGTTGAGTGTAATTGTGAGTGACATGGGAAAGGTTCCTATGCAAGCGCAGTGACATTTTCTGGGTGGGCTTCATTAGACAAGGCAGCTCTTTGGAAATTAATAGATGCAGCAGTACCTTTAATAAAGAGGGGATATACACATGTGTAAAAATGCTTAACCTTTTGAACATTGTGGGTCTTAGGACGAATTCAGGCAATATGTCTGTAGTTCTCTGATGATGGGGGTTTCTGAGTGTTAACAGTTCAAAAGGTTTGGGATGCTGTTCATGGGGGGGTTTCCCATTGAAGGTTTCAGTCGGACGTCAAAGAGGTGGACTCACGCATCATTCCCCTTCATCTTGAGGGCAGTAGGTATTGCGATCATTCAATAAGTTCCTTCAAATTTGGCTTGCTACAATTTCCTTACAAATTTCAGACATAGACGTCTCATCATGGTTGAGGTGTTTGATATGGTAGCTTGGCAGTGGAGCACTTGCAGGTCCGATGGTTGACCTTTTCAGATAGGAACTTAGCAGTTTTGGTTAGTTTGGAGAGATACACATGCAATGTGTCCCCTAGTGCCTGAGAGCTAGCATCGTGCTTAATTTGGTCCATGTTTTGGGGATGGGTGTCCTGTCTACCAGTTATGATCTGGTGTGGTGTGAGATGGTGACCGCTGCTGGGTGTGTTCCTTAACGCAAACAAGGCTAGGGGCAGACAGTGGAGCCATTTCTTCTTAAGGCTGCCGCACATTTTGTTGATTTTGTTTTTTTACTAGGCAATTGAGTCCCTCAAAGGTGTTGTTGCTTTGTGGGTGATACACTGAGGCCAATTTATGTGTTATTTTTATAAGGGTGCAGATGTGATCAGACATGGGGTTGCAAAGTGTTTATCGTTGTCTAACCAAATGATATCTTGTATCCCCCCACCTGGGTATTACTTCTCTGACAAGGAATGTTGCCACTGCCTTGGTGTTGAACTGCACCCACGGACCGGCTTCCATCCACCTAGTGTGTGCGAAGATTACTACAGTCAGGTATTGATAGTTAGCACATTGAACGATCATGTCAATAAAGTTGATGTGTAATGCCCTAAAAGGCCCTGTTGGTCAATGGATAGTTGATGAAAGGACCTTGATTGGTGTATTCAGTGAGCATAATTGGCAGGTGCTACATCCGTTTAAGTACATCATCACAGTTTCAGAAAGGTTGGGGATAAACCAGTTGCTCTGAAGTTTCTTCATCATGTTGTCCTTGGCTTTGTGTGTTGGTAAGTGTAACTGGGCCACCACTATGTAGATTACACTATGTGAGTTTCCCTGTTGGGTTTGTGTTGGTATGTGAGGTCATGTGCAGCTTGTATGCAACCCCTGGCTACCCAATGTTCTTTCTCGTCAGGCAATGCAGTTTCCTGCAACTTCCTCAAGTACAATCCTACTGTTTCTGTGTAACGTTTGTCCTGAGGCGGTTCCGCATCTGATGTCTGTTGTAAGGGAAGTACGCATGCCTCTTTAACCGTACTTTAACCAGTCCTTTTTGCATTGTGGTCAGCTAAGGCATTTCCCTGGGATATGGAGTGCTTGCCCCCGGTATGAGCACCACATTTTACCATGAGAGGTGGGGAAGGAGAGTTAGCTGCGCAGTGACCAGCAGTTTTTCTGAGGGTGCGTGTGTACGAGCCATCACTACCGCTGCCCCGTGTGTCTTACCTCAGTATCTCAATCTATCATGGAGGAACCATCAATGAACAGTTTCTCACTATCTAGGATGGGATACTCCTCTGCCTGGCTAATCCCCTCAGTGGTGTATGTTGCACAGTCATGGATCTCCTCCCTTTCATTAAGCTTGGTGGCTTGGAAGGTGGCTGGGTTTAATAGATAGCACCATACTATTTTTTACTGACGGCCTGGAGAGAATCAGTCCATAACCCAAAACATGTTGTGTAGTCAGTGTGCTCTTGCTCTTTTGTATGACCGCAAACAATCAGTGGTGCATCACATTGGAGGTGCTTTCGTCGATGGCAAAGGCTGCTGCTGGTAGCGCCTGTTCTCATGGGAAATTACTCTGACTGAGCCCAAAAGCCCTCTGTAGTACACAAGAGGTATGTGCCCCAGGGGATATTTATGTGTCAGGACTGCTAACATGACTTGCCTGTTGCTGTGACTGAATAATAAGAATTGCTTCTTTTAGACAGGCGCTCCTAAAACAGGGGGGTGTGTTATCTTTTTTTTGAGCTAGTAGAAGTCATTGTGCATCTCAGGCATCCATGCTAGTTCGTCTTGGCCAGCTTTTGCCTTTTTTTATTGCCTTGACAAAGGGGGCAAAAGCGTGCTGTTGTCAAAGACCCACTGCCAACATAGTTTTACAGTCCTAAAGACTTTGGCATAGCCTTTTTTGTTTTTGGTGGTGGCATAGCCCTGATAGACTCTGCATGTTCTGGCATGATCCGCTGACCGGCCACTGAGATCAGTAGACCTAGATAATTAACTTCTTTTTGTACAGACTGCATCTTCCCCCCCCTTCTCTACTTTATACCTTCTCTCAGCAAGTGCAGTCAGGAGGGCTATCATGTCCTGACGACATGGGTCTCTGGAGGGACTGCATATCAAGATATCATCAGCATACTGTATCATGGTGCTATTTGATCGGAAGTTAGCAATGTCCTTCCTCAGTATCCAATTGGAGATTCGGGGGGGACTCACAATACCCCTGCGGTAGTCTTCAGTATGCGTTCTTTATGTCTATCACGGAGAAATGCCAGGTTTCTATGGGTATGTTAGTATGATGTAGAGGCCTGGCACCACAGGGAATTCCTGGACCACAATGTAATTCGAAAGGGCGCACGTTCTGCACCAGGTGCCAGGTCCCACCCCTACTATTTTTGACCACGAAGATTGCTGGATTGCTGGAGGAGACCCCCACGTGGAGGACCTCCTGATCGACTACTGCTTGGATTGTTGATGCTATACCTTCATAGGCTTCCTTGGAGAGAGGGTACTCAAAGACCCGGGCTAGGATGTCAATGTCTCAGAGTGTTATCCTGACTGGTTTGGCAGTATTGCTGAGCCCCATGTCATAAGGTCCCTTCACCCATGACTGTGGCGGTACTGCTGACAAGTCTTGCTCCTGCTATGTCGTCAATACTGCCATGGGCAACGGAGCCCTGTTCCTCAGTTCTGCCCTAACCTTAACCGAATCAACACAGACAATGTCTGAGGCTCCTGGACATTCACTGAGTAGCTGGTCATTGGTTACCTCCGGTATACTGACACCAGGTGTAACAAAGATGATAGCTGCCCACATGGTGTTCGCTTGGTCGGTGGCCAGCAGGACCCCATATTAGGGCAGCCCCTCAACAGCCTCAAAGCAAAGCAGGGCTCTTCTTAGGGTTTCACATCATGGTGATCCTCCCACCGAAACACAAATTCGAGGGTCAGCTGTAGCCTCTGACCCAGCAGTCCCGGTGCATTAGCAATGAATGTGAAGACAGCATTAATGAAGGCTGTCAGGTCAACAGGTGTCAGTCTTTTCTGAAAGTTTGTGCAGTGTGGGTGGGTTGAGGACATAGGTATAGATGGGGAAACCACAAGGGTTGAGCAGGTCATTGGCCCATCTTCTGAGAAATGGATGGTCATATTTAGTTTGGCCATTAAGTCCCTTCCTAGAAGATTAGTCAGGATGAGGGGTGATATGGCAGCTGTCCCTTCATGCAGCTGCCTCCCACATATATCCCAGGGACTTTGTGAAGGGAACCCTCATGACCTTGCTGGATAACCCCTGTGTGTCCATGGAGTATTTGGATAAGGGCACAATCCCTTCCTTTACGCATGATTTTGTTGCCCTGTGTCAATTAGGAACCTGTGGTGTATGTTATTTACCAGCACTGTCACGGAGGGTTCCTCCTTTGACCATCAAGTCACTGACAGCACAGGACACGTGAGAGTGGGTGTGCATGTGCCATCCACTGGATGCATATCAGTTCTATGCTGGCCTGCGGCTTATCTGGTTCTGAGAGTAGAAGGGGGGATTGTGAAGAGGGTCCAGATTTGATAAACTCCTGTACTACTTCCTCAAATCCTGCTACTACGTGCTTTACCCTTTCTGAACCTCTGCAGCAGTAACATCATTGATGCTGCTGCCTTTTATGCCATTGCAGCTACAGCTGTTCTAACCTGGACCACCTATTCCCACCTCAGGGGTCTTGCAGTAACATCCCAGTTCCATCCCAAACATTTCTTGTTCTCTCTCTCTTCCCTTCTTTCCTTGACTTGCCTTCTCTCCCATCTTACAAGCTTTTGCTGCTTGTAGGGGAAATTTCAGTCTGGATTTTCCCCTCCCATATCTGATGCAATCCTCTGCCATAGCCATATCCTGGATTGGGACGCCTTCCCCCCGCTAGCTGTCTCACTGTCCGGAAATACCATGAATCTCCCTGTCACTCGGTGTGTTCACCGGAACCAGTGGGAGTGCATATTCTCTGTGCTGCTGAGGTTCGGTGGGCTGAACATGATGGGGGGGTTAACTTTTAGGAGTTCTAGCCCTGTACTGGGATGGTGCTGGGATTGCCTGGTCCTGCTGGCCTGTTAGTCTAGCATACCAAGTAGAAAACAGGGCCCCTGAATCAATAAAGAGAGAGATCAAGGGTAATCTACCAAAGGTATGACAACATCTCTCTCTTGCATATCAAATCAAAAGAACAAGGCAAAAAAAACGATAATACTATCAAACATTATTAATATTTATTTATAATAAGCCCAATAATATCATCCTTTTGATAAAAAATAACAATCATTTCTATGTACAAACACCCCTTCTGAACAAAAAATACGCCAACATAGAAACCAGATACAAAGGAGAACACAACATGGACAAATACAACATATATTGCACGAATGGACACAGACAATATCAAAATAATCTCAAGACAAAACAAAAAAGTCCAAAAAACAGATAAACCCCACCACACAAATACATTATTTATCAAAATGTGAAATATTTTCAAATTATAACAAAATTAACACACAAAATTATGTATAAATTTATAGCAATATTATTCCAATTTGTAGTAACTCATGTGTGAGAGAACAATCTGCTCTCTCTCTTAAGCTATCATGATGTATTAAGAAGTTTCAAGATATTATTCCTTCTATCAAGTGTCCAATTGGAAAAATTAAAAAAAGAAATTTCCTAACGTCATCAAATGTCTTTTCTGGTCCAAAATTCTCTCATCCAGTTTGACCCATCAAAAGTCGCCCATGCAATTTGGCACATCAAAAGTCGCCGACGTGGGTTTCGGTGGACATACACCGACCATATATTCAATTAAATAGACTCCACCTTCCTCAGGGCTTTCAAAATTCTATGACACATGGGGTCTCCTTAGTCATAATTTATCTAATGCAAAAATATATAGGTGTATAAATAATGCCATCAAAATAGTAATTGTAAACTCAAATACTTTTCCCACTCTCAGCCCATGTCGTGAAAAAGGTGTAAAAAGAAAGATACCGAAAAAACAGAAGAACTAAACAAACACCACGTGAGCGACAAATAATATGATAAAGAGCAACCTACAATGACTTAGATAGCAAACACAGCTTCATCCAATGGCGAGCTGTGACCCAATAGTTCAAAGGGTAATTCGCTCCTCCAACATAGCTTAGCAAACAACAACTGCAAAAAAGAAGCAAACACCTAATGAACCAATAAATTCGAAATTTCTAAACTAAATACACTGCACACGAATCACAACACGGGGGTAGCAAGATCTCTGTAATGTACTTACCGATGTTCAATTATGCCCATAAGTCATCCAGAAAAGCAATTGCAAGCAGCTCAGGATTAAACGTGCTCCTCACGTTAGTCAGATATTAAGAGCTGCCTGGTAGACGTGGTCAGCTTCAACGTTTATGAACACAAGGGAAGGACCGGAAACAAACCGGTTCCTTTTGAGTAGGCGCACGTCGGCCATCTAAGAGTGGTCAAAATTAGACGCGCTCTTCGCCTTAATATTACATTTAATGTTGCCGTGTAAACACAGTGAGCTATAATGTTTATAAAAAAGAAAAAAACTAAGAAGAAAAGAAGGACCTGAACTCACCGGATCCTTCTGAATTAAAGCACGGCAGCCATCTTGGAATGGTCAAAAAGTGCCAATGGGTCATAGTGGCAGTGCTTATTCTAATAAACCAAATTATTAAACAAGAACAAGACAAATACCTATCACAAAAATTCCATCTAAAGGATTACCTAAGACTCCCTATCCATACAAACAAATAACCTATAAAGGCATGAACAGCCAAAGAAAATACTAATAAAAACAAAAAACTAAAAAAACAGAAAAACAAAAAAACAACAACTTGAACAAAAAACTTTGAAAGATAAAATGCACAGGGACAAACTAATAAAGAATATACATATGCTATCCTATATGGCATTATGCCATGGCATTTCCTCGTTAAGTCCTCTCTTATGTGTATCAAGCAAAAAAATCAAAAATACTTTTTTTTCTTTCTTAATTTTTCAGAATCATGCATATTCTTGGTAATGATTTTTTCTAGAATCACCCATCTCATTTCATCCTCTCAGTGGTTCTCAAGCGCCCAATGCCCGACTAGAAGAGCATGATTTGTGTTCTGAAAGGCGAATTCTGAATTCTCTGGAGGTCTCACCCACATAGCCCAGACCACATGGGCATACGATCAAATAGATCAAATTTTTAGATCTACAGTTGGTCATTTCAGTAAGTTGAATGTTTTTTCCATTATGAACAATCTCTTTGGTAACCAAGGCATTTTCGCAAGCATGGCAACTGCCACATTTAAAGTTGCCTTTAATCTTGTCTTCTCCAAAAAGACAACTTTGAGCCTGAGAGGAAGGAGAGCCAACTGACACTCTCACCAACATATTTCGTAAATTCCTGTTCCTTTTGAAGGCGAATAGAGGTCTTTCTAAACGTGTATCATCAATACCAACGTTGAGAATATGCCACTCACTGTTGATAATTCTTCTCACTCTGTCATTGAGAGAAGAATGTTGAACCACAAAAGCAAGCCTCTCCATGTTCTTGCATTCTTTGGCTTGAAAAAGAGAATCACAGTTATAGTATCGTGCTCGCTTCAATGCATCCTTAATAACTTTTTTCGGATACCCTCTTTCGACCAATTTTTCCAAGAGCACATCTGCATGTTTCAGAAACTCACTCGTTTCCGTACAGTTTCTTCTTAATCTCGGAAATTGTGAAAACAAAATAGCCTTTTTTGGGCTGCTGGGATGGAAGCTATCAAAGTGTAAAAGGGTATTTCTTGCCGTGGGTTTCGTGAAAAGAGTCATCGCCAGATGCCGGTCAATATGTTTCACATATACATCTAGAAACTCCACCAATTCATGGTTATACTTGATAGTGAATGTTAAATTACTATCACAAAGGTTTAACCATAAAAAGAACTCATTAAGTTCTTCCTCATTACCTTTCCAAATAAAAAAAATTGTCAATATACCTACACCAAAGGTGTACATTCTCAAAAAATGGCGCAATCTCATTGTAAATATGAGTTTCTTCAAAGGCTCCAACATACAAGTTGGCTACACTGGGAGCGCATGCCACTCCCATGCTAACACCTTTGATCTGTTGATAAATTTTGCCATCAAAATCGAAAAAGTTGTTCAACATAATCATCTCTAGGCAATCCATGATGAAAATATGGAGAGGATCATCGCCCGTCCTCCTTAGAGATCTCTCAACACAACTTAATGCCTCTTGCTGAGGGATATTCGTATAAAGTGACTCAATATCCATTGTTACTAAAATTTCCTGTTCAGGATTGAATTGTAGACCTTCTAACTTCAAAATAAAATCACCTGTGTCTCGGATATATGATGGAAGTTGAGAAACTAAAGGTTTCAAATAGGTGTCAACATATTTCGATAATGCCTCTAAAGCAGAACCACACATATAGATACAATAGATCATAAAGGAGGATTACTAACATCTTTATGCACTTTCGGTAAACCATATATAATGGGGAATCTGGTATGTTCTGGCGTCAAATACGCAAATTCTTTTTGGCAAATCAAACCTGACTCTAAAGCAGTGGTGCTCATGGCTTTAATGCGTTTCTTAATCCTTCCTTCGGGACTCCCTGGTGGAGGTCTATAAAATTCTACACAATGAAGCATATTTGAAATTTTTTCTTTATATCCTACAGTATCCAACATGGCAATCCCACCTCCTTTATCACACGGTTTGACTGTCACAATTTTGTTGTTTTTCAATTTCTCTAATGCCGACATCTCATCTGCATCTAAATTATATTTAGATTTAGGGATGCGTTTCAGCATTCTATAAATTTTTTGTAGTACTGTTTTTTCAAAGATAGCCACTTCCGGTCCCAAGGCCTCAAGGCTGGGGGTAAAGGATGAGTGGGGTTTAAGCCCAAATCTATTCAATGAAATGTCCGACATATCAGAAGAGAGAAAATATTTCTTTAGCCTAATGCGTTTGAAAAAGGCCTGCAGATCTCTCATAAGTTGGAATTTACTGACATTAGAATAAGGAACAAATGAAAGTCCCCTAGTTAACAAACGTTCAGTGTTACTACCTAAAGAAATGGTACATTTGATGACGTTTGGAAATTTCTTTCTTTAATTATTCCAATTCGGATACTTGATAGAAGGAATAATATCTTGAAACTTATTTCTTAATACATCATGATAGCTTGAGAGAGAGAGCAGATTGTTCTTTTCCACATGAGTTACTAAAAATTGGAATAATATTGCTATACATTTATACATAATTTTGTGTGTTAATTTTGTTATAATTTGTAAATATTTAGCTTTTTGATAAATGATGTATTTGTGTGGTGGGGTTTATCTGTTTTTTGGACTTTTTTGTCTTGTCTTGAGATTGTTTTGATATTGTCTGTGTCCATTCGTGCAATATATGTTGTCTTTGACCATGGTATGTTCTCCTTTGTATCTGGTTTCTATGTTGGCATATTTTTTGTTCAGAGGGGGTGTTTGTACATAGAAATGATTGTTATTTTTGATAAAAAGGATTATATTATTGTGCTTATTATAAATAAATATTACTAATGTTTGATAGTATTATCGTTTATGATTTTTTTTGCCTTGTTCTTTTTTATATGATATGCAAGAGAGAGATGTTGTCATACCTCTGTTAGTCTAGCATGCCTAGACTTAACATTTCATTTTTCAGTAGAGGCCCACATGGCTCCTTATACCAGTGGGAGATGACCTGCTTTCCTGCATATGGTGAGAGAGGTGCAGACGCCTTGCTTGCTGATTGCAGGATAGGATTATCAGTCTGGGCCTTCTCAAAGATGGGCCATAATTCTAATAGTGTTTCCCTCTTGTCCTTCTTTTCCTCTATGTATTTGGTCCGTATGTGTGTCTTTATGTGTTTGATTATGCTAGTGTCATAGGTTTCCTCTTTTGGCCAGGGAAACATGTGTGCCTCAGTCTGTGTGTGTAGAATTTGAGACATACCTTTATACATTGTTTTGCCTGTGTAGGGGTTTGAATGTGCTTTAGTGGCAATTGTATGATAAGTTTGGGCAGTTTCTTAGGGGACCGATACACTTCTAGCTTTTCTGGTGTTAGGGAATCTTAAGTTATAAATGTCAAGCTTTTCTGGTTTTAGGGAACTTTAGGCCCTGATTTATACTTTTTGGTGCAAAACTGCACTAACTCAGTTTTACACCAAAAAGTTTAGCACTGGCTTGCACATTTATGTGCACCAGCTGGGCACCATATTTATAGAATGGTACAAGCTGGTGCAAAGGGTAGGCTAGTGTAAAAAAAAAAGACGTTAGTTGGGTGGGGCTGGCGGTATGGAAGAAGGGGATTTTGCACCAAAAAATGACGTTAGGCAGGTTAGAGTAAAAAAATTACTCTAACCTGTTTAGAGTCATTTTCTCATGCAAAACCATCCATACCACATGACTCCTGTCTTAGAAAATACAGGAGTCATGCCCACCACCCCAATGGCCAGCACAGGGGGCCAGGGTCCCCTGGGCATGGCCATTGCACCCTGTGCCATGTATCGGGCCCATTTCATGGCCCCATATGGCACTTTAAAAAATAAAATGCAATACTTACCTGTACTTACCTGGGATGGGGTTCCCCATCCTCTGCAGTCCCTCTGGTGTGGGGGGGGGGGGTGTCCCTGGACCTGGGGAGGGCACCTGTGGGCTTATTCCATGGTGTTCCACGTTCTAAATAGGCGACCAGGTCCCCCAATGCCTGCCCTGACCCAGTCATTTTTTGCTCTGGAACGCCTACTTTGCATCTCATTAAGGCAAGGTCAGGTTTCCACTTCCCAAAAATGACTTTAACTCCATAAAATTGGTGCTAGATAGGTCTAGCACCAAAGTATAAAAAAATGGTTAGGTCCAAACTGGGGTGGCATGGTGAGCAAAAGAACGATGGATTAAACCCAGATCTGTGACTGGGGGTGAGTGTTTGAAAAGTTTCAATACTCCGTCCGTCATCCTTTTGTGTTGCCCCAGATTGATAAGTGCGTTGTTGTAGTCTAATGTTCTCACCTATACAGTTTCAGTGTCCACATGCAATCATGCTCTGTGTACAGTGCTGTAGTGTGTTCATGCTTCCTGTAGTCACTCCCTTCTTACTTTTGGGTCCCTTAGGTAAAAACCACTGTGACGAATAGGAGGAGGAAGCAAGCACTCATGTACAGACCCCTTGTGGACTTGGCTACATTGGAGGACAGGCACATCACACTCACCTATCGTCTGGACAGGACCACAATCAAAGAGCTGTGTGCACAATTGAAGCCTGATCTGCTACCTGCTATCCGTAGCAACACAGTGATGCCCCCTATTGTGCAGCTACTCTCAGTTCTCCATTTCCTGGCACCAGGCTCTTTCCAGGTGACAGTGGGCTTGGCTGCAGGAATGTCACAGCCATTGTTCTCTATTGTGCTTGCAAGGGTTTTGGCAGCCTTGCTCAAACACATGTGCAGCTACATCACAGGTGGATCCCGGTGACACTGCCCTGAGAAGGTCTGCAGGATAGTTGTTGTGTGCTGCATGTTGCACAATTAGGGCCTCAGACGGGCATGTGCCCCTATCTGCAGGAGGAGGGAGATGACAATGCAGCTGTGGCAGCAGTAGACAATGAGAACAGTGAAGAGGCGGAAGAGGAGGAGGATGTGTACAACAGGTCACATTTGATCCTGCAGTGCTTCCAATGACACTCAGGTAAGACTGTTGAACTAAACATTGCAACTTTTTAGTGTTGTGCTGTGTGTCTGTAGCATAATGCAAGTCATTACCTTTGCATCCCACTTGACTGTCACCTATATCTTCCGTTATTGTAGATGTTGCTGTGGCCACAACAGTCTACTGCTGTGATGTGTACAGACTGCTGAGACACATTTGTAGGTTTGATCAACATGTTACTGGACATTTACACCTGAACATGAAGTTCATTACAGTTCTATACATTGTACATTACCTGTAGATAAAGCACTATTATTCAAGTTGTATCCAATGAGGCTTATTGAAAGTTAGTTTACAATGGGAAGTGCAATAGAGTGGGGTGATGGTTGGGAATAGTCCAGTGTAGTGGGTCAGTCCGTTTGTAGCACAGCTCCAGTGTCCAAGGGGCAATAGGAAGGGGAGCAATGGGAGTTAAAAGTGGACAAGTTGATGCAGAGGATCACAAGGGGAACATTCAGAGGGCATCATTTCCTGGCACTGGTCTTTGTCTTGGCAAGTGTCTCTGGTGTCTGTCTGGGTCACAGGGACCGTTTGCGGGATGGTTTATCTTCTGCAGAGGGAGGGGTGCGGGTGGCCTGTGGGTCTGTGGTAGGGCCTCCTGTCCACTAGCTGCAGCAGATGTGGAGGGCTGGTCAGTACACTGGCTAGTGGAAGGGGCCCGCTGGTGTGCTGTGAAGTCCCTCATGATGTTGGCCATGTCACCCAGCACCCCTGCAATGGAGACCACGGTGGTGTTCAGGGCCTGCAATTCCTCCTTGATCCCCTGGTGCAGCCCCTGGTTCTCCTGCATGATGTTTCTCACCTGACCCATCTTGTCTTGGGATTGTTGATATGCCCCCAGGACATTAGTGAGTGCCTCCTGGGCAGTTGGTTCCATGGGCTTGCCCTCCCCCTGGTGCACAGCTGTCCTGTGACTGTCCCTGGCCTCCTGTGCCTGTGTCCCCTGAACGGTGTGCCCGATGCCACTGACCCCTAGACACTCATTGTCTTGCCTGTGAGGTGTGGACTGGGGTCCCTGTGCAGGTGGGCACACTGCTGATTGATGTGTCCTGGGGACAGAGGTCCGGGGATGTTGGGTGGCTGCTGTGGTGTTGCATACTGAGGGGGGAGGCTCTGTGGTGGACTGGGTATGGGCTGGGGTAGCCGACTGACCAGTGGTCCCTGATGAGCCAGGGAGCTCATCCAGATCCAGAACTCCAGAGTTGAGGTCATTACTGGGGGCATCTTCTGGTGGGGGACTGGGTAGCCGTGGCACCTCCTTGCCGCTGAGATTGGCTGGGGCACCTGTGGGAAAGTAAGTGGTGTATTATGCTACATGTCTGTCACATATTCTGCATCCCTAGCTTCCCCTATGTTATTGCTTTTGCCCTGCCACCTTTGTTTGTATATGGTGATGGATTGTCGGATTGCTAGTTCTCCATGCTGTTCATGCATTGGTGCTGGGTTTACAAGCAGGGATGGAAGGGATGTGCATGCAGTGGTTATGACATGCAGAGCATGGCATTTAGGTTTGTTATTTGTGGTGGTGCACTGTGTGGGATGGAGTGGGGTGATAGGAGTCAGGGTGGGGGTCGAGATGCCTTGCAGGTATGGGGGGTGATAGGTAGTAAATGTTGAATCACTGGTGTCCAGTCCTCCTTCAACTCCAGTGAGTTCCTCAGGATGCAGGATTGCCAAGACTTGCTCCTCCCATGCTGTCAGCTGTGGAGGAGGAGTTGGGGGTCCACCACCAGTCATCTGGATAGCGAGCTGGTGCCTTGCTGCTATGGAACGTACCTTCCCCCGTAGGTCGTTCCACCTCTTCCTTATGTCGTCCCTTGTTAGTGGATGCTGTCCTACTGTGTTCACCCTCTCCACGATCCTCTGCAATAGCTCCATCTTCATGGCAATGGATATCTGCTGTACCTGTGCTTCAAACAGCTGTGGCTGTACCTTGACTATTTCCTCCACCATGACCCGCAACTCCTCATCGGTGAAACGGGGGTGCCTTTGTGGGGACATGGGTGTTGTGTGGTGTATCTAGGTTTTGCAGGGGTGATGTGTGATGTGGTGGGGTGTGTGGTGCAAATCAGCTGAATTGGTAGTTGTGATATGTGTGCAGTTCTCTTTTGGATTCTCCTCGCAAAGTATAGCCGTCTTGTTGTGTTTGCAAAGGTTTGTGGGTGATGTGGGTGTGTGTTTTATAGTGCTGTTGGTGTGTGTGTGGGGTGTGTGTATTTGTATCAGATGTGGGTTTTTGGTTCTGACCAATGTTGTCTTTTTTGTTTTTGTGTGGCCAAATCTGCCGCTTCTGTGTTAACTGCAAATGGTTTACCGTCATTGAATGTCTGTTGTGGTGATTCGTGGCTCATTATTTGGAGGGCATTGTTTTGGTGGCGCAACGGTATGGGTGGTAGTTCAGTCAGTTTATTACATTCAGTAGGTCTGGTGGATATGTGGTTGTGGCTGTTTTCTGTCGGTTTTGTTTGCATGTGTCATTATCTGGCAGATGGATGTTCGTCTCCGCTGCAGTATGTTAGTGGCAGTCACCACGGAAGTATTTGAATTTTACTGCCAATGTCACAATGAAGGCCATAATTTTCAACTGGATCAAATACAAATTGACAAAGGACAAAAAGTGATGACTTTGTCAAAAATTCCTTAGCCCGCTACTAGCGCATGCTATCCTGTGACCAGGGGAAGCTCTGCGCGGTATACGGGACTATGTGAGCCCAAAAGGCTTGTCAATATTGGCTCCAGGGCAAAGATAACAACAATTCTGCAGAGTTAAAAAGGATAACTCGACAACCATAGGTCCTTATAGGCCAAACATAAGTAATGCCTAATCTCTTAGATCCAATTTTTTTCTTCCTTAATGTCTGAATCACACCCTATATCACACCCAGGGGTCATACATACCATCTGTGTCATGCTCAGTGGGCCTAGTGAACAACACCTCTCACTTCTTTCAGATGCCAACAGTGTTAAGAAACCGGTGTCACAGAGAAACCCTTTTAGACTAAAAAAAAAAGGTTGAGGTGCAGGCCCTATATCATATCCATGGACTATGCGTACTATCTGTGTAATGTTCAGCGGTCCAAGTGGTGAGGCCTCAGCCCTATATCACACCGAGGGCCCATGTGTACTATCAGTGTAACGTCCAGCCGTCCAAGTGATGGACAACTCGCAAAATTGAAATGCGGGCCCTATATCACACCCAGGGCCTAAGTGTACCATCTGTGTCATGCCCATCGGTCCAAGCAATCAACCCTGTGTCATATGCAGGGGGCACGCATACTGTTGGATCAGACCCTTTTTGCAGGTTTATCTCCAAACTTTTTGCCTTCCTCCTAGTGTTTTTCTAACCCTCTTTTTGTTGGCTTCAGGACTCTGGGCACTTTACCAATGCTGATCAGTGCTAAAGTGCATGTGCTCTCTCCTTTAGACTTGGTAGGATTGGCTTACACCTGTTTGGCAGATTTAATTTACCTATAGGGCTGGGCAGAGCTCATGGGATTCACTCTGTGAAATTCTGCTGAGTCACTGAAAAACTCCGCTGAGTGCCGCGTGCTGGGGGAGCTATTACTCAGCCGTCCCTATTAAAAAGCGGAACGTCCTGGAGGCTCAGCCCCCCCTCATAGTCATACACTTTGCATGTCACTCCTTTTGAGTTGGCCATTCCTTCTATATGGAGCTTTTATTGCTGGGACAATGTGCAGGATACCATGAGCTGAAGAGGGAAGTCATCATCACTTACAGAAAAGCCGTAGAATCAACAACAGTAGTGCACTTATCATTGATTTTCCTGCTTCCTTTCAGAGTGCCAAACTCCCTACAGTTCTCAGCTCCTCCACGGATGGCACCTATCCTGGACATGGGGATTAAGAATCAGAGACACTACAGGTTATACACAACAAGTCACAAAGATCTACTAACAAAGTGGTTTACATTGCATGAAATAAATTCTGTATGTCTATAATATGAAACCCTGTTTCCGCACGTTACTCACTAGGCGTCCTCTCTCATCAGATTAAGTAATACAGTTACCGATTAGTGAAAAATACCCATCAAGAGTCTGTGTGTCTTCTTGAGGAAGTTGGGTAGTTCTCTTTTCATCAGTACTTCATTTTCCCAGCTTCATTATTAATCTCCACTCACTGAGTTGGAGAAACCCTTGCATAATTAATGATAGATCTTTATTGTGGATGAGTAATTGAAACTTTTACACAAAATATTAATGAAACTTAAAATAGGCATATCCCATTTCCACAAGAAAACATAGCTAAATATGTTTCTCTCGCCTCTGCACTTCCCTCATAATCCTCGCACCCTGAAGAAATTGGAAAAATACGTTGAACGTTCTTCACTTAATGAGATCTAAATTGGAAACACTCTAGCCCTGAAGTTGTGGCAGGAGAAATGCAAACCTAACTGTAACATTACAATACGATTATCCAAAGCTGCCATTAATTCTGACTCGAGCAACTAGAATATTGCATTTGTTGTCATGTTTGTTTTTCATTTTGGGAACCTCAGCTTGTTGGGGGGGCGGTGAGGGGCATTACTCAAGGCAAAGGAATCAAGTGCTCGCTAGAGACTTGTGTTTGTCACCAACAGTAGTACAGCAGCTCTTATAGCAGCGGTTTCCCCAAGGAGGCCACAAGCCACACCGGCCCTGGGGCTCGGCCATCTCTGCAGCACCTGCTTTCCTACCCTGGTGTAGGAACCCTAATGACGCCTTGAACACCTGAAAAATGGATGCACACACTCACCTCGTGTCCTGCCTCAACAGGGCTGTTTCAGCAATGGAGCCCCTATTCTTCCTTTTCCTCCCGTCCTTTAGGCCAGTGCTACCCAAGGCATCCGCATCAGCCTATCGGCTGCAGCTCTCTGTGATTCACCCTGACCTATGACTGCAGCCTGCCTCGCCGCCACACCCACTTGAAACACTGAAATGGAGAAGCTATGGGAATCAATGCCTAGAGAATGGGTCTATGTAGGTAAGCACGAGCGCGCCAGTAAACTCCATTCTGCCGATGGTAGGTTGAGTTTTTTGCTGAAATCCACACTACAAGCAGAGCACGGAGTAGCAAAAACCCAGAGAACTCTTTCACCAGAGCGGAGTTTGCCAACCAAACCTATTTACATATAAGTCCTTTGTACAGTGATATCCCATATACCTAGGCCTTGTCAATTAAATGCTAATAGTTGACCTGCAGCACTGCTTGCGCCGCCCACAGAAATAGCATTTCAAGCCTGTCTCAGACCTGCCACTGCAAGACCTGCATTTGCAGTTTACTGCCATAATGACTTGCCATCTAAAGCTACTTGCCAAGCCTGAAACTCTCCTTTTGCTACATATAGGTTACCCTTAAGTTAGGCCCTAGGTAGTACTAAGGGCAGGGTGCTGTTAGGTTAGGTTAGGATATGTGCCTTCATTGTGTGGCATGTCCTGGTAGTGACAAACAGCCTATTTGGTTTCTCACTACTGTGTGGCCTACTCTTCTCATAGGCTAGCATTGGGAATTCCCTTAAAGGTACATAAGTGGTAATTTCACATCAGGGAGGAGTAGCAGGGCATGTTTGGCATGTTTGGAATAGGAGTGAGAAATCCTGCTTATTGTCGTGGCTAGAATTTTCATTACTATTTTTAGAAAGTGGGCATTTCACTGTGCTTGTGACTCTTGGGATTTTCAGCCTGACTCCAATCCACGTTTACGGTAGAGCAACAGATGGGCTTTGTACATACTTTCCAGACTGTCATCACACATGGGGTGTAACAGGATTACATCTGCATACTGAATCGACTTCCTAGGCTGTGACACAGGGAGACGGGTCGCATTTACATTTTATAGACTGTGTCCTGCCCTCACACAAAGGGCTAGTTTACTCCCTACAGATGTTTTGAGCCAGGGCTAGGGTAGAAAGAAGGTGTTCTGCACTTCTAAGGTTCTTTTGAAGTGTCCCCTAGATCAAATACATTTTACGTATACGTACAGGGGCTGTAGCCCCATAGTTTTAGACACAATGAACCATATTTATACTTTTTTGCTCCACATTTGTGTAATTTTTTGACACAAAAGCGGTGCAAACTTACAAAATATAATTGTATTTTGTAAGTTTGGGCCACTTTTGCATACAAAAATGATGCAAATGCAGCACAAAAAAAGGTATAAATATGGGCCTATGTGAGACTTGTAACCAGACACTGCTGGCTCTACTTACGGCACCAGAAGAGTGCTGTGCTGCCAGTAGGAACTGCCATTTGGACTACTTGCTTTGCTGTGCTAGCCTGCTAGGGTGCTGAAGGGACTGCCACTCTGCAAACAAACACTGTGTCCACTGCTCCCTGAGTGCTCCCCAGTGGTATCAAGGGACTGGTTGGCTGCTTCCCCCACCTCTGCTTGTTTGAAGCCTGGGGCTTATGAGGATCCAGAGAGATTCCCCCTTTTGTTTTAATTTCGCTCAACACTAGCGTACAGTGATTGTTTCATGTTTCTCTTCTCCAGTGCATGCTGAGTGGTTTATGCTCCCTGTGCCTGCAGGCTATTTGCTGCTCAGCGTGTCTCCCACATTCGCCGAAGGCTGACCAGTGCAGTGTGATGCAGCTCAGGGCATACCGCCTTTTCTAATGTGCAACAGTTGGCCAGCGCAGTGCAGCAATTCTGGAATCACTGCACCTGGGGGCCGAGGGAAGATGCTGTACACATGCACCCTTCCTTCCATTGTGATTCATGCCACTGTCAGGAGCATCAAAGACAGTTGTGGGACTCCTTAAACCTATGGCATAGCCACCGTTTACTGATGGATGCTAGTGTCCTGCCCGTGGCGGTTGACACAGCCTCCCGTAACCTGGGCTGCCCGTTCTTCCTAACACTGTTGTGGGTGCGCTTGCCTTCATTTCCCCAAGGCGCTGAGGTTCCAATTCCCAGTGGGACTCAGCATTCTTTCATAGAAGTGCACCAGTAGTTCCCACAAAGTTCTCCACGCTGCACCTTCAAGTGCATGGTCCCCCTCTCATGAGCACACCTTGTGGGGGCATTTTTATACCAACTGACAGGAAACCTCAACCGATTTCTGTATGATTAACATAATCACTGTAGTAGGCATGCAGGGGATCTTGTAGCCTACAGTTAGTGCTCACAATACCACCTAGTATATAATAGAGGTGCACATGCATGGTATTTATGTGGTATTACTGGTGATATGTGATGACCATAATGATGATTTATGTGTAATGATGCTTTGGTGATTCATGGGTTTTCTCACCCTAATCAAACTGCTGCTTTTCATGATCTGATATTATGGTATATATTGTTTATGCCTTGTCAGGATACTGAGCCTGTTACAGGATTTTCCTTGCATGCACAGGGAGGGTGCTTTTCATGACAGGGGCAACTTATAAGTTTTATCCTTATTGCACTAACTGTGATGGTTTGACAATTGCCTAGGTGGTGAGGTAATCACTGATTTGTGATGTTTTGATCTATAGTTTATGTACAATACATTTTATATTTTTATGCATCATTGTGTGGCGTCTCTTTTTGGGGTGTATTTATTGTCTAACTGGAGTGTATGTGTTGTGCAAATGCTTTATCTTTACCTCTGATGTAAAGCCTGACTGCTCTGTGCCAAGCTACCAGGGGGTGAGTGGAGGTCAACTTTAGTGTGTAACTTACTCACCCTGACTAGAGTGGAGGTTTCTGCCTGGCTGAGGGGCATATCCTAGCCAACCAGAAGCCCCATTTCTAACATGTACCATCTGTGTCACACACTGTAGTCCAAGTGAGAATCAATATTCACCTTTCCTAGTGTCCTGAGTATTGAAAAAAGATGACTTCTTTAGGTTTTATTTTTTCTAGTTTGCCATATGCCAAACGCTGGTACTAAGGCTCTGATGTAGTGTCTTACCCTTCTAACAGTGGCTTCAGGACAGACCTCCGCCCTGTAGATTTATCAGAACTAACAATCAATTGGGGCGTCAGCTCACCTTTTCTTTTTGTGCACATGTGAATCCGTCCGAGTGGGGTTCCCTTCCTTTGATCACAGTGGGGTCCAAAGAATCAGTCAGCTCCTATCTGGCTCACAAAAATGCTGCTCGAATGTGAATTTTTATCTAAAAAAACTGGAAGACAAGAGGCGTTTTGGCAAAGCAGGAACAGTTTGTTTAATGAAACAATATGACTGAGAGAATAGTTACAGAACTGGGGTCTTAAGACTGTCTCAAAGTACATTTGATCTAAGCTGTGTTTTATACATTTCTCTGAGTACCATAAAACAATTGCAGCATCTTGGAGTCTTGGAGTCATAAATAATTTCTTGATGAAAAATTCAGGTGGGCCTCAACCTTGCTTGGATACAATGAGAGCCAGTGGGTAATGTATCCTGATGTTGGGCCTGAGGGGTGCATGATTGCAGTGTGTTACTGTGCATGCTGTATTATGTTTGGCTGAGTGGTCCTAACTACATGTGGCATCTGACTTTATGGTGTTTGGTAATGCGTGCACCCCTGTGGCCATGTGTGCTTTATTGGGGCCAATCTCCTTGGACCATTGTGGTGTCGCTGTGCCTATTTATGGGACTGATCTTGAGTTTCCTGTTTGCACATTTGTTTGCTGGCTGCATGCTGCCACACCTGTGACCTCTCAGGCAGTAACATCAGACCTGGGTCTCTGAGCCTGCCTGACCACGCACTTTGGAGTTGGGTTGGTGGAGTGTTCATGACGGGTGAATTCACTAATAGTGATGCAATTTAGTTATATGTGAACGTATCATTGTGTACATTTATATGAACTTTTTCAATATTAACACTTACCTGCAGCACCCCACTGAATCATCTGCTCTCCCTAATGTATAACACTGCCAAATTTCATGAAAAATCCAGGTGACGGTTTTTACTGTATGAGAAATACAAAAATATCCATGGAAAATGTATTTGATTTGAAGCCTGTTTTGGGACCCCCCCCTTTTTTCTTTTCACCCCTTGACCAATTGCCACAAATGTTTCAGTCCTCCCATAATGAAGTTGGAGCAGAAAGTTTGTAAGCACATCGTGGCACAAAGTTCTAAAGGCACAAAAATCTGAAAAATCCCTAACTCTGGTCCCCATAACTATAATTAAATTGTGGCTACTGCTATATATATATATATATATATATATATATATATATATATATATATCAGTGGCGGTTCCTCCACTTGGGCGGAGGAGCGTCGTCCCCCGCTAGCAGCAGAAGCTGCAAACCTTTCACAAGGAAGGGACCATATCTTTATTGTCCTTGCCTTGTGAAAGGGGCGGGTCCATGTAGTGACAAGCAGTGAGGGGAGTTCACTGTGCACTCACCTCACTTTGCATGTATATTTGGATGGCACCAAACATACCTGCGCAGTATGCTTTCTCCTGTGCCTACCTGCAGCCTGAGGAGATGGAAGAGAAGAGAGGAGCAGCACAGAGATAAGTTTATTTTTTTATTTTTTTCATTTTTTATTTAAATGCATTTACCCCTCGCCAACCCCCCAACCCCCACCCCTGTGCATTACGCCGTCCCTGTAACCATGGCGAGCCACGACTGATATATATAAATATGCAGAAATGCTGCCTCTCAGATTTATGGATCTCAGTAGTACTGATAATACCTGATGAGGGATTGCTAACAGGGTGTCCCTCTGTGCTGGGGTTGATAGCTGTGGAGTGTAGGAACAAGAGGGTCTCTGTGCACCCATGCAAGTATCTATGATTCACACTGCAAATGGAAAAGGTTTGAAAGACATTGAGTTGCAATGCAAATAATGAAATACTGCCTTTGCAAGGCAGTGATTGCCCTTAGTTCGACTTTCCATTTGGGATTTCAAAAAGAAATGACTATAGCAGAAGCTCTCCTCCCATTCAATGTTGACTGGAGTGGTTAATAAAATACAAGCACAAACACTACTTCTGATCTGCTTCTTTCAAACTATGTGAAGAAAGGTATTTTCTTAAATTATGTGAGGTAGAGATTAACAAGCTAAAAAGAAAATGTTTCATTGTTTTGTGTCAACTGGAAGCATCCTCTTCGAAAGAGAGGGGTTTTGAGAGTCTCACAATTGTTCACTCAATTAAGTTAAACAAGCCCTTCTGAAAGGATGGACACTGGTGCCACTGTACCTCTGTCCTTGCACACATCTGCTTCATGCATGTGGGCATGTGCAGTGGTGCCATTTTTATTTTGCTGATTGATATTAGGGGCATATTTACAAGCCCACTGAGTCTTGTTGCACCGCTTTAGTTTCAATTTATTTACCCTAAGGAGGGATTAAGGATTCCCCCACTGTGCACCATATTTACAAAGTGGTGCAATGCATACATCATGCCACTTTGTAACCCCTTGTGCCACAAAATACCTGCCCCAGGTATAATGTATGCAAGTGTGTGGTGTTCCCACGCAGGGAGGCCCAAAAAATATGGTGCAGCGAAATGTACAAGATTTCACTGCGTAATTTTTTTGGTAATTTTTAACCCCTGTCAGGGCAGGCATTAAAGTGACGCTCCAATAATAACAAATGGGCCTCCCTGTGCTTTGCAAAGACCATCACCATAATTTAGTTATCTATTTTTAAGAGTATGGGTAGCAAGCAATATTTTTAAATTAAGCGCTAGACTCTGTATGCTTTAATTTTTCTTTTGGTGATAATATTTTCAGTGCTTGGTCTAGAAGATATATGTTGCAATTTGCAATTGTGTGCTGTCTTCATATCTATATCAACTGGCCTCATATTGTGCAAGCCAACGTATTTTCCAGAGTTTACTTCAATCATCTGTTAGGGGCAGGGGAGCAGGTCACAAAGTATATGCAATGTAACTGAGCAAAAAAAACATTTACATTTGATAAGTCCAACAATTCAGTGCTTTTGAGTGATCTGTGAGCTTCATAACTTTTAGGTGGTGGTGAGGGTATCCACTGAACAATGACTCAACATCACTGTCATAAGCAGGGAAGCCGATTCAACAAAAAACGGCAGGCAGCAAAACAAATTTACAGAGCATCTAACACGAACATCTACAAAAAAAACGAATTTGCTACACCCAAAGCGTACACGAGGCAAAAGTGTTAATTGGAATTTTAAGTTACTGTAATTTTAGTTCTCCCGTAACTTCCTTATCAAAATCATGCAAGACATTTTGCTGCATCTGATCGCTTTATGGAAAATTACCCCAGGTAGTAAATCCACTATGGTATTCCTCTTGCTTTTATTCGTTTCTAAATCTAAACCCTATTTACAAATGGGAGTACCTCACTGTCTTGATGTAAGAAGTACCCACCCCCACACTAAAAAATACTGAGGCCCATATTTATACTTTTTGACGAAAAACTGCGCTAACGCAGTTTTGCGTCAAAATAAATAGCGCCGGCTAACTCCATTCTGAAGCACCATGCGGACGCCATATTTATTGAATGACGTTAGCCGGCGTTAGCCGCCGGCGCCGTCTGGTGTGCGTTAAAAAAAACGACGTACACCAGGCAGCGCCGGCGTAGGGGGAAATGGGGCTTGGGCGTCAAGAAATGGGGCAAGTCAGGTTGAGGCAATTTTTTCGCCTCAACCCGATTTGCGCCATTTTTTTTTCACTCCCAACCCCCATAGAAATTACTCCTGTCTTAGCAAAGACAGGAGTCATGCCCCCTTGCCCAATGGCCATGCCCAGGGGACTTCTGTCCCCTGGGCATGGTCATTGGGCATAGTGGCATGTAGGGGAGCACAAATCAGGCCCCCCTATGCCATAATTTTTTTTAAAAAAAAACACTTACCTGAACTTACCTTAATGTCCCTGGGATGGGTCCCTCCAGCCTTGGGTGTCCTCCTGGGGTGGGCAAGGGTGACAGGGGGGTCCCTGGGGGCATGGGAGGGCACCTCTGGGCTCCTTCAGAGCCCACAGGTCCCTTAACGCCTGCCTTTTGCAGGTGCTAAAAAACGGCGCAAAAGCGGCCGTACGTCATTTTTTTTTACCTGCCCACTCCCGGGCGTGATTTTTGCCCGGGAGTATAAATCTGACGCACATGCCTCGGAGTCGATTTTTTAGACGGGAACGCCTACCTTGCATATAATTAACGCAAAGTAGGTGTCCACGCTAAAAAATGACGCTAACTCCATGGACTTTGGAGCTAGACGCGTCTAACGCCAAAGTATAAATATGGAGTTAGTTTTGCGTCTAAATTGCGTAAAAAAAACCAAGCAATTCCGGCGCAAACGGAGTATAAATATGCCCCTGTATGACACCAGCACTGAGATTTGCCATGGAAAAATCTTGAGAATTAGAAGCAATCCACGTTCATTTAGAGTGGAGAACATGTTCATGCTGCAGTACAGAGTGGAATGGAATACATTTAAGTTATTGTTGAAAGTGCGTTCCTTAGACACTATCACATTCAATCACAATGGTTCACACAGAGCTCATTTGTAAATAAGATGTTGGATAAGAATAGCAAAATTACTGTAACCAGTATAGTGTACACAAATGAAAAAAAGTTTGATAAGTAGGTTTCAGCAGAAAGAGCAGATTTACTCACATCATGAATCGCAAAATTGCATTTTCGAGTCAATGCTTTAACAAGGTAGGGGCAAAGTGACCCTAATTTAAGAAACAACTACTACCAAACAAGTGAGTGAACATTTAAACAAACATATAATTCCATTCCATTACAGCAGGCACATAGGGGGTCAATCTGACCTCGGCGGTATAAGGCGCTTACCGCCAGTCAGAAGACCGCCATAACACCGCCGCGGCCGCGGTAAACCACCACGGTCATTCTGACCTGCAACTGGCAAACCGCCAAAAACCCGACATCCACAAAAGTCCGCCACACCAAAGGTCAGCGCAAAAATGGCGATGAACAAACCTCCACCGTCACGCCAACAGAAATACGCCCATACCATTCCGACCCACAAATCCACGCGGCGGTCTTTCAAACGCGGTATTCCATTGGCGGTACACCCCGCCGGGGTCAAAATACACACACACATAGAAAACTCAGCCACATTGGTCAGTTTGAAATACACACACCTGATACACATACTAACACCACTCCCACACACCCAACACAATATAAAACACACACCCACATCACCCACAAGCCCCTACGACCCGAAATTATTGACGAAGGCTAGAGAGAGAGCACAGAATAGACAATCCCACAACACAGAGGCACACAACACCATCACCCACACAGAATCCACGCACCAAACACCACACACCACCACACGCACCACACTCATCACCACAAACGCCACCTCACACCTCAACCACACCACCCCATGGCACCCCAAAGACACCCCAGGTTCAGTGACGCCGAACTCAGGGTCATGGTGGAGGAAATAGTCTGTGTAGAGCCCCAGCTCTTCGGGGCACAGGTGCAGCACACCACAATTGCCAGGAAGATGGAGCTATGGCAAAGGATAGTGGACAGGGTTAACGCGGTGGACAGCATCCACGCAATCGGGAGGACATCAGGAAGAGATGGAACGACCTACGGGGGAAGGTGCGTTCCATGGTATCAAGGCACAACATTGCGGTGCAGAAGACTGGCGGCGGACCCCCACCTACTCCCCCCGAATTTACCGCATGGGAGGAGGAAGTCTTGCACATCCTGCATCCTGAGGGCCTCGCAGGAGTAGGTGGAGGAATGGACTCTGGTAAGTCAAATCTTCACTACTGCTTCCCACCCCCACCCCACCTGCATGCCAAATCATACCCCCACCCTCACCCCCACCCCCACCCCATCACACCAACACCTAGCAAAAGGCTCACCATCACAACCCACCCATCCCAACACCAAGCCCTGCATGCGACCACAAAGCATGGACACCCATCACCAAAGCATGCCCACTGCACACACACATCACCCCCACAAGCCACCCTCACAAAAGCCCCCACAAGGAAATGCCTGCACTTGGGTACACGGACACCCACCCATCACACGAAATGCCACACACAGAAGCAATAACCATACCTTTATACCCCTGCAGGACGCCACCACACCGCCACGGAGGGTCCAGAGATGTCCATCCCACCCCCAGAAGAGGCCCCCAGCGATGACAGCAGCTCTGTCTCCCTGGAGCCAGATGACCAGCCCGGCCCATCGGGGACCTCTGGACAGCCGGTTCCCCACAGACAGCCACAGGCTACACCAGACCCAAACCCCTCTGGGAACACCAGCACAGCTCCCACCCAGCGGGCCCATGCCTCTGTCTCCAGGACACGTAAATCAGCGGTGTGTCCACCACTACAGGGCACCCAGGTTGACCCACCACCCCAACAACAACAGGGACCTGGGGGAAGTGGTAGTGGGCACACCGTCCAGGGGACAGAGGCCCAGGAACACAGGGGAACTGGGAGGGCTGCTGTGCGACATGGGGGGGACAGGCCCGGGGAAACAACTCTCCAAGAGGCCCTCTCCTCCATCATGGGAGCATACCACCGCTCCCATGAGACGATGGCGACGGTACTGGCCCGGTTCCAGGAGATCCAGGAACTGCAGGAGGAACGGTACATGGGGTTCAGGGAGGAACTGGGGAACATCGGTTCCGCAATGGGGACCATCGTCGTGGCCCTTACCCAGATCGTCACCACATTGCGGGACCATGTGGCACCCCAAAGGGCCCCTGTCACTAGCCCAGGCCAGGAACAGCCTACCACCTCCGCTGGTGCTAGTGGACAGGAGGCCCCCGCACAACGACGGGCCACCAGAACCCCACCTCCTGCAGAAGAAGAACCACCCCACAAGCGGAACCTGAGATCTCACAAGAAGACAGAGTAGGATTGCAAGACCCCCGCCAGCCTAAGATACCCCCTGATGTCATCCCACTGTCCCACATTGTCACCCTGTCCAACCTTGAACTGCCCCTGCTCCATCCTTCCACAGGCATATGGACAATGCACCTGTGCGTCTGAGAACTGGACTCTGCCATGGACATTACTCCACCCCCATCCATCACCGTTTCCCAATCATGTACCTATATGTAGCACTTCAAATAAATCACTTATTGCACTTAAAATAACAGGAGTCTGCTTGTATTCTTACCAAATGTATTATACCTAACGGTGCAATAATGTCCAGTTACTTTGTGATGACAACATACCAATTGCAATAAGCTTTAGTCCATGGGCAAACAAAGCTGAAGTCATGCAGTGGGTCATACAGCTCTAAAAAGGGAAGGGAAAGTCACAAATCAGTTAACAGGAACTGGGGGAAACACAGACAGTGGAGACGCATGAGGCCTTAAGTAAATGTAAAATGGTGTGGCTGATTCTTACCTGTGTGCTACTGAAAATATTGTTGTATGACTGTATCCCTGTTGTCCGTGTCGTCCCCGTCGTCTTCCTCCTCTTCACTCTCCACAGGCTCCACAGCTCCAAAGGTCCTTTCTATGATCCTCCTAGTTCGCCCATGGGCCTCATTGTACCGTTCCTCTGCCCTGGTCCGGGGATTCCTCACTGGGGTCAGTAGACTCGACAGGTTGGGGTAACCAGAGTCACCAATTAGCCACACACAGTGTCTCTGTAGCTGTTCCATCACATAAGGGATGCTGCTATTTCGCATGACATACGCGTCATGCACTGACCCAGGGAACTTGGCATTTACATGGGAGATGTACTGGTCAGCCAAACAGACCACCTGGACATTCATCGAATGATAACTTTTTCTGTTCCTGTACACCTGCTCACTTTCTTTGGGGGGAACCAAAGCCACATGGGTCCCATCACTGGCACCAATGATGTTGGGAATATGTCCAAGGGCATAGAAATCACCCTTCACTGTAGCCAATTCGCACACCTCAGGGAAAATAATGTAGCTCTGCATGTATTTCATCAGGGCAGACAACACTCTGGACAAAACCTTAGAAAACATAGGCTGAGACATCCCAGATGATACGGGCACTGTTGTTTGGAATGATCCACTTGCCAAAAAATTGAGTACTGACAGAACCTGCACCAGAGAGGGAATCCCTGTGGGTTGGCGGATGGGGGACATCAGGTCTGGCTCCAGCTGGGCACATAGTTCATGTATAGTTGCTTGGTCAAGCCTGTATGTAAGTATGATATGTCGTTCTTCCATTGTCGACAGGTCCACCAGCGGTCGGTACACGGGAGGATTCATCCTTCTCCTCGCAAGTCCCAGCGGACGGTGCCTAGGAAGGACAACATGGAGCACAGAGTCAAGCAACCCACAGGTTCATTCACACAGCTTGCACAGTACACGAATCGCTATGCATTGAATGGCTTGTATGAGTGGCAATGCAAGGCCTAGGCCTGTGTGACGCAGTAGAAATTATGCCATGTGGGCCCTTGAAATGACGGCTGCCTGACCTGTGAAGTGTGACAGTGGGATGTGAGGTCACTGCATTGGCGTGACACACCGTGGCGGTAGGCGGTCGAAGACCGCGGCGCAAAGCAGCATTGGTTAACATTGAACCCTATGGGTCTCAGGAGCCAATGACGATGTGCGCCGGCGGTCGCGGTACGCACCGCCGCGGTACGCACCGCCGCGGGCGTGACTGCCATTTTCTATCTGATTAATCACTCGAGACCTAATCATCCACAGGAGAGGACCTATACTGCAAGTGCTGCTGTGACCTCGATCTGGGAGATACAATGGCTGCTGCGACTGGGGAAAGGGCCCCTGCCTTCACTTCCGAAGAATTGGAGAGACTTGTTGAAGGGGGCCTCCCCCAGTATGCGCTACTCTACGGTCCTCCAGACCAACAGGTTAGTACACAGGGTGCACGTTGAATGGGCTATGCCTGTGTTGAGTGGGGTGTATGTAAGATGGTGGGGAGGGGAGCGAAAGAGGAGTGCAACGCACGAAAGATGAGAGCATGTGCCACATGGCAAGGTTGGGGAGGGGGGGGGCACTCACATTGTCCAGCCAGAAAACTGATGCGATTTCCTTTACCACCCTGTACATGTCACATAGGTCAGCGCCCATCAGAAGATCGACATTTGCCGTGCCATCGCCAAGGACGTCCGGGCCCTGGGGGTCCACAACAGACGGGGCACCCACTGCCGAAAGAGGTGGGAGGACATCCGCCGCGGGACCAGTAAGACAGGCGAGTCTCTGCTGGGGATGGCCTCCCAACGTAGGAGGGGTGCCAGCCGCCAATTGACCCCCCTGATGTCCCGGATCCTGGAGGTGGCCTACCCCGATTTGGATGGGCGCGTGAGGACATCACAGCAGACACAAGGGGGTGAGTATCTGCACATTCTGCTATCTTTGCGCGCAGTGAATGTGTCTGGGTGGGGGAGGAAGGCTGTGGCTATCTCCAGGCCAGGGCGCATTCTGTAGGCTAGGCCCCTCCGTTAGACACGGCCCTGTGCCCCCACCCCCCACCTCTGTAGGGTGCCAAGTACAGCTATCCATGGTCCGGCCTCACCCATGTGTGCATTTGTCGTCCATAGACCTGTAGGCCTAGTCACAATAACTGAGTAGTGTACCACGATTGCGCAGCCTAGTTCAGGGGGCTTCTGTGTCTGTCCTCTCCGACAACGGTGTTGCCAATGCATGCACTCAACCTGTCTTCATTTCTCCCCCCCCCCATTTTCTTTGTCTTTCTGTTCATGTATGCATTAGCATCATCAGGCGGAGGAGAAGTGGCATCGGCGCGCGAGGGAGCTGCATCTCACATGGCCCCGGAGGGCCATACAACAGACTCCGAGTACACCAGTGAGACGGAGGGCGATTGGGGCTCCACAACGGGGACCCGTGGAGACGTCAGCGACACCGACACGTCCTCGGAAGGGAGCTCCCTAGCGGTGGCGGCAACATCCGTGCCCACCGCCACAACAGGTACAGCCGCCACCCAGCGCACCAGCCCCGCCCTCCCAGCAGCCCCTCAGCCTTCGCTCCGTGACCGCTCGCCCAGGAAGGCGGGCATCTCCTTCGCCCCAGGCACCTCAGGGCCTGCCCCAATTACCCCTGCTGCCCTCAGTGAGGAGGTCATTGACCTCCTCATGACACTCATTGTTGGGTAGTCTACCCTTTTGAATGCCATCCAGGGTGTAGAAAGGGAGGTGCATCGGAGCAATGCATACCTGGAGGGCATTCATTCGGGTCAGGCTGCCCATCAGCGATCGTTCAACGCTCTGGCCTCAGCACTGACGGCAGCCATTGTCCCTGTCTCCAGCCTCCCTCTACTGACTCCCTCCACCCAGTGCCAGTCTCCTGTTCCTCTGCCTATCCCATCCACACCATCAGACCAGCCTGCACACACCTCTACACCCAAGGGCAGCTCATCCAGACATAAGCACCACAGATCCCACAAGCATTCACCCAAGCAACATCCAGATGCAGACACGCCAACAGTCACTACCACCTCTGTGTCCCCCACCTCCTCATCTCCCTCCTCCCTCCCTGTGACGTCTCCACTCACACCTGCATGCACACCACCATCAGCCAGTACTTCCATCACCAGCACACCCTCCATTACAGTCCGCACACGTGCAGTCACCACCCCCACTGCCATTTACACGTCCCCTGTGTCCTCTCCCAGTGTGTCTGTCACCCCCTCTTCCCAAGCACACAAACGCAGGCAGCCACCCACCCAACAGCCATCCACCTCACGACAGCCTCCGTCACAAGCACCTGCACCCAAAGACACCACACTTGACTCTCCTACAACCACATCCTCTTCCTCCACTCCCATACCCACTACAGCTACCCGTCCCTGTCCTTCCCAAGTCGTTTTCCTTTCCAACCTTGAGCTCATTCCAATCACTGACCCACCCCCTCCATCTAGTAAGAGTAAAAAAAGCACCTCAGCCACCACCAGCCCCGCATCTACTGTGACCATAGTGCAGGGCTATTGGAGTCCACCAGCTCCTAGGGCAGGAACATCGGCCAGCAGCAAGGGGACAGCCAGCCCACCCCCTGGGAAGAGGACAAAAAAAAAGAAGGGCCGGCGCGACAAGACTGAGACGGCTGCCACCAAGGACAGTAGCCTTGGCCCGTCACCTGCCACATCATCCAAGGGAGGCAAGGGCCACAGAGCTTCAGCGAAGGAGGGCAAGGGCAGCAGGGCGGAGAAGTCAGGCAGCAGGCGAGCTGCCCAGGAGGGCCCCACCAACCCCATTCCAGTTGTGACGGACAACACCCACGGGCCCAGGACTCCATCACAGGAGGGCCCCGCAACCGCAAGTTCGGATGGCGAATGAGCAGGAAGTCTTGCCCAGGTCTGGCTCCCTAGACACACAGGACAAGCACCGCTGAACAGGGCCCCGCCGGGAGGAGCACCGCTGAACAGGGGCCCGCCGGGAGGAGCACCGCTGAACAGGGCCCCGCCGGGAGGAGCACCACTGAACAGGGGCCCACTGGGACAAGAACCGCTGAACAGGGGCCCGCCGGGAGGAGCACCGCTGAACAGGGGCCCGCCGGGACAAGAACCGCTGAACAGGGGCCCGCCGGGAGGAGCACCGCTGAACAGGGGCCCGCCGGGACAAGAACCGCTGAACAGGGGCCCGCCGGGACAAGAATCGCTGAACAGGGGCCCGCCGGGAGGAGCACCGCTGAACAGGGGCCCGCCGGGAGGAGCACCGCTGAACAGGGGCCCGCTGGGACAAGAACCGCTGAACAGGGGCCCGCCGGGAGGAGCACCGCTGAACAGGGGCCCGCCGGGACAAGAATCGCTGAACAGGGGCCCGCCGGGACAAGAATCGCTGAACAGGGGCCCGCCGGGACAAGAACCGCTCCGCTGGGCCCTTCATCTCAAGCACCGCTCCACTGGGCCCTTACTGTCAAGCACCGCTCCGCTGGGCCCTTCATCTCAAGCACCACTCTGCTGGGCCCCGCCGTCTCTGCACCGCTCCGCTGGGCCCTTCATCTCAAGCACCGCTCCGCTGGGCCCCACCGTCTCTGCACCGCTCCGCTGGGCCCTTCATCTCAAGCACCGCTCCGCTGGGCACTTCCTGTCAAGCACCGCTCCGCTGGGCCCCGCCGTCTCTGCACCGCTCCGCTGGGGCCTTCATCTCAAGCACCGCTCCGCTGGGGCCTTCATCTCAAGCACCGCTCCGCAGGGCCCCGCCGTCTCTGCACCGCTCCGCTGGGCCCTTCATCTCAAGCACCGCTCCGCTGGGCCCCGCCGTCTCTGCACCGCTCCGCTGGGCCCTTCATCTCAAGCACCGCTCCGCTGGGCCCCGCCGTCTCTGCACCGCTTCGCTGGGCCCTTCATCTCAAGCACCGCTCCGCTGGGCACTTCCTGTCAAGCACCGCTCCGCTGGGCCCTGCCGTATCTGCACCGCTCTGCTGGGGCCTTCATCTCAAGCACCGCTCCGCTGGGGCCTTCATCTCAAGCACCGCTCCGCAGGGCCTGCCGTCTCTGCACCGCTCCGCTGGGCCCTTCCTGTCAAGCACCGCTCCGCTGGGGCCTTCATCTCAAGCACCGCTCCACAGGGCCCCGCCGTCTCAAGCACCGCTCCGCTGGGCCCTTCCTGTCAAGCACCGCTCCGCTGGGCCCACCGTCTCTGCACTGCTCCGCTGGGCCCTTCATCTCAAGCACCGCTCCGTTGGGCCCCGCCGTCTCTGAACCGCTCCGCTGGGCCCTTCATCTCAAGCACCGCTCCGCTGGGCCCCGCCATCTCTGCACCGCTCCGCTGGGCCCTTCATCTCAAGCACCGCTCCGCTGGGCACTTCCTGTCAAGCACCGCTCCACTGGGCCCCGCCGTCTCTGCACCACTCCGCTGGGGCCTTCATCTCAAGCACCGCTCCGCAGGGCCCCGCCGTCTCAAGCACCGCTCCGCTGGGCACTTCCTGTCAAGCACCGCTCCGCTGGGCCCCGCCGTCTCTGCACCGCTCCGCTGGGCCCTTCATCTCAAGCACCGCTCCGCTGGGCCCTTCATCTCAAGCACCGCTCCACTGGGCCCCGCCGTCTCTGCACCGCTCCGCTGGGCCCTTCATCTCAAGCACCGCTCCACTGGGCACTTCCTGTCAAGCACCGCTCCGCTGGGCCCCGCCGTCTCTGCACCGCTCCGCTGGGCCCTTCCTGTCAAGCACCGCCCCGCTGCGGCCTTCATCTCAAGCACCGCTCCGCAGGGCCCCGCCGTCTCAAGCACCGCTCCGCTGGGCCCTTCCTGTCAAGCACCGCTCCGCTGGACCCCGCCGTCTCTGCACCGCTCCGCTGGGCCCTTCATCTCAAGCACCGCTCTGCTGGGCCCCGCCGTCTCTGCACAGCTCCGCTGGGCCCTTCATCTCAAGCACCGCTCCGCTGGGCCCCACCGTCTCTGCACCGCTCTGCTGGGCCCTTCATCTCAAGCACCGCTCCGCTGGGCACTTCCTGTCAAGCACCGCTCCGCTGGGCACTTCCTGTCAAGCACCGCTCCGCTGGGCCCCGCTGTCTGAAGCACCGCTCCGCTGGGCCCTTCCTGTCAAGCACCGCTCCGCTGGGCCCCGCCGTCTCTGCACCGCTCCTCAGGGCCCTCCATCTCAAGCACCGCTCCGCTGGGGCCTTCATCTCAAGCACCGCTGGCCCATTGACAGTGCCGGTTCTGTGTCGAGCAGGGTTTCAGGAAGCACTCTGGGCACCATGCCTCCTCCATTAACAGTGGAGTCGGTAATCCATCTGATGGACTGTGGCTTGGCACTTCCCAGGATGGAACAGTGGGCAACCCACCCACTGTAGAGACTTGTGAGACTGTGGCTTTGCACTCCCCAGGATGGGACAGTGGGCAACCCACCCACTGTAGAGACTTGTGAGACTGTGGCTTTGCACTTCCCAGGATGGGACAGTGGGCAACCCACCCACTGTAGAGACTTGTGAGACTGTGGCTTTGCACTCCCCAGGATGGGACAGTGGGCAACCCACCCACTGTAAACACTTGTGAGACTGTGGCTTTGCACTCCCCAGGATGGGACAGTGGGCATGGAGGCCCCTCGTGGATCTGGCGTCAAGGACTCATGTGGCTGAGGTGCCCCCCCTTCCCTTCCCCCTGAGGTGCCTGTAGTTTTATCATCTGATGCCCCAGCAGTGTTCTCTCCAATGGTATCTGGTCTCCTGTGTGGGCTTTGCCCATGTGTTTGTGCACATTGGCCCACGGACTATGGAACTTTGACGGAATGTGCAGGACTTATTGCCTATGTATATATTGTTGACTATGTTCATTCCTTAATTTTGTATCTTTTATATAGCATATTTCCCATACCTTTAATGGAGCTATTTATACATATATTTTATATATCATTTTTATTGTGTCTTTGCATTATTCCGGTGGGTTTGGGTGGTGTCACTCTGACTTGTTGCTCGGCATTGGGGTGTCGGTATTTGTGGTGGGGGGGTGGGTGTATGGCGCATGTGTGTGGCTGTAAGCTTTCCTCTTCCCCCCTCCCCTGTGTCGTAGGTGCAGTACTCACCGTTGTCGTCTGCGCCGGCGTTCGTACTCCTGGTAGATGAGCAGGTAGACAATAGCTGGTAGGATGTTTAATTCGGGTTCCATGCTGTCCTCCTTCCTCGTGGAGTGTGTATAGGTGAGCGTTTTCCCGTTCGTAGTCTGTTTCCGCCGTGTTTTTTCGGCGGGGCTCCCGCCCCGGAAAAGGTGGCGGATTGGTGAGTTGTGATAGTGTGGGCGGTACATTGTCTGCCGCCTGCCTGTTGGCGGTGACCGCCGCGCTGTTTGTCTGTCCCGCCGTGGCGGTCGGAGTGTTAAAGTAGCGGGCTGTGTTGGCGGTTCCCGCCAGGGTCAGAATTCCTTTTTTTTGACCGCCTGCCTGTTGGCGGGTTGGCCGCCGCTTTAACACCGCCCGCCAGGGTCAGAATGACCCCCATAGTTGCATATCAACACATCGTTTATGAAATGAAAGGTAGTTTGGACTCAGAGTGTCGACGGTGTTTCACTCTTATTATGGATTAAAGGGTCTCTTCAGATGGCCTGGTACACTTATGCCCCAAAATAAATACAAATCATAACACATGCCCTGAAATACAGCATGCAAAGTGATGGAAATTCGCCAAGTGTATGTATCGAAACAAAATGAATACCCACTGGTATCGGTGCATTGAGAAGGAGCACAAGCAGCAACGAGGGCAAGAATCTAGCTCATGGAGCAGCTCTACAGTCGGGGCTGTAGCTACAGGAAACATTTGAGGGCCGAGCCAGTACACATTAATCTCATCCTCCCCCCCCCCCAGATTTGACCCAAGCAGCTGGCACTTCCTTTATGGAAAACTCGATAGCATTAACATTTGAATGCAAATAAATCTAATCGGAATACGAGAGTAGGGGTTGCTCCAACACCCTAAAAAAAGAATCCCGCTGGAGTTCAGAAGGTGATTGAGCAATAAAAAATGCATTAATATTTTGTTTTAATCTTGCCAAAGTTGGTGTGCGTTTAAAGACAGGTCATTTCAGGTTATGTCTTCTGGCAAATTGTTGCCTATTATTTTAACATGGAGATGTTGTTTACATTTCTGTCTCTTACTGCAAAGAGAGATAATTTTGGAAAGGGAATTATGTGACAATCTCACTGGGGTGGAGATGGTGCAAAAATAAAGACTGCATCATGTCATTCGTTTTCTATTACTCCACCAAGATAAAATACCTGTAAATTATTATTACAAATATTTTAAAATATATCAGTGGCTATGAAGAGCACAAAAGAAGCACATTTCGTTTTGTAATTCTGAAGTGTGATGAAAACAAGATTCTAATTGAATCAAAACAAATCTTAGTCATGTACACATGATAAATAATGAATTGCACTGCAGCGTTTGCATGGTGCTTACTACCTCTATTTGGGACATAGAAGCACTTACCCACTTGGGCAGCAAACTACACCAAAGGGTGTTGCCTTTGTTTTTTGATCCATTGTAGGAATTGTCATGACCACCGAGGTGATGTTATTGTGTTATGGTATGCAGAGGATAGCAGTGTGGTGAATGAGAGACATAGAGGTGCAATACATGGTTTTTCAGTACGTTTGCAGTTTTGAAGCGTTCGGAAGGTCCATTTAAGGCAATTCTTATAAATTATCGTCTGCCTAACTGGAAGCTGTCCAATCAGAAATATTTTGTATTGGTGAGAGCCTGAGGTGGTATGGTTGGAGGGAGAGAGAAGTAGAAAGATCTACTGGGATTGGGCATTTTTATTATCATCCAATGTCTGAGTGTCATGACATGTAAACAAATAGCCGTAGTGTATAGAGATTTGGAACCTGAAGTGGTGGACTAGATTAAAGTCCTTTGATTGACCAGCAATGAGTGACAGATCTCTTCAGTTAATCCAGGCTATCTTATTTCGTGAGGGCCGGTTTATTGACTGCATAATACTGGTGATTAACTACCCCTGCAGCAGATGTGCCTTATAAGAATTTAAGAGGTGTAAGGTACAGCTGGCTGCTAAGCACTGAGGTTTATGGTGTCAGTATTAGTGTAGGCGTGACATGTAATGTATGAAATTATAACTGTGTAATAGTCTGGCGAACCATAGGTCAGCGTTCTTAACTTACCTGCCCATCAAACGTATTTTGCTAGATGGAATTTTTCCAATCTGTGGATTGTAAGACTAAGATGGAGCTTGAGGGTGCAACTGCCTTTCCAGGTTCTGTTGCTGGAATTTGTTCGAAATAGTCATGTTTTCAACTGTCTTCAACTGCTCCTGGGTGCTTTGTATGTTGGCTAGTAGTGGGTTCCATAGCTTGGGGGCTTGTACAGAGAAACCTGTGCTTCTTACGGATTTTCCACAGTAAGGTATAGAGGTCCTTTTCCTTGGCAGGCTCTGTGGACAAGGCATATTGCCTTGAGCGTTGCTCCTTTAGCTATGGGTAGCCAGTGGAGTGATTAGAAGACTCCGGTCATGTGTTCTCTTGGGTGAAAGCAGAGAACAAGTCTTGCAGCAGCATTTTGGATGAATTCTATTTTGTGTATGATGAACATCAGTATGCCATGGTATAGGCTATGGACATAACCTTGGAGATTTAGGGCCAGATGTAGGAAGGTTCCCTTTTGCGAGTTGCAAATTGTGAGTCCCAGCGATTCGTAATTTGCAACTCGCAAAAGGGAATGCAGAAAGGTGTCTCAGGCACCTTCTGCGACTTGCTATGGGGTCGCAAGGACCCACCTCATAAATATTTATGAGGTGGGTCGCAGTTTGCGACCCCATAGCGAGTCTAGGCACTCACGGGATTGTGGCCTACTGGAGACAGCAGTCCACCATGTCTGTGACTGCTTTTCAAAAAAGCAGTTTTTTTTTTCTCTTTGCAGACCGTTTTCCTTAAAGGAAAACGAGCTGCAAATAGAAAAAATACCGAAATCTTTTTTTTTTTTTTTTTTTTCAGAGTAGCCTGCTCTGAAAAAATATTTTTGTTTGCATTCACAAAGGGGAAGCGGTCCCCTGGGGACCCCTTCCCGTTTGCGAATGAGTTATCATCCACTTCAAGTGGATGGTAACTGCGAGTTGAGCACACCCCTTCCTATTTGCGAGTCTGAAAAACATTTTGTGAGTCGGTACCGATTCGCAAAATGTGTTTCTGCATCGCATGAGGCCTTTTGTGCCTCGCAAACGGCGTTTTTCGCCGTTTGCGAGGCGCAAAAGGCTACCTACATCTGGCCCTAAGAGTGTAATGAGGGCTTGCATTTACTGTTATCCAAGGAATGGGAAGATGTGACATAGTGCTTCAATTATTTAGAAGGCACTCTGCAAGATGTTTTTAAGATGTGGTATCAAGGATAGGCTTGATTCCATGATTACCCTAATGTTTCTGATTAGGCATGATATTGTTTGAGTGACCTTATTTTCCTTTAGCCATAGGGTGGGAGGCTTATAATTTTGCCATTGTCAGGAGGTCATAATCTCATTATCTCTGTCTTTGTGGTATTGAGCTTTAGATGGTTATTTATCATCCATATGTTTGTGACCTACAGGCAGTCATCAAGTTTTGCGCTGTAGATGTCTTCTGCCTCTTCAATTTTTAAAATGATTTGTTTGTCATCTGCAGAGTTGTAACAGGTGAGGTTGGAGGATTTAATTATTTTAATTAGTTCTCTTATGCAATAATGAAAAAAAGGCAGCATGGGGGATATAACATATTTGCCTAGAATCATATCATTTGGTCAAGTGGAACCATGTCCAATCTATTTTTTTGTGGTTTCACATTGTGTAATTTAGCCACTAGATGGTAATTTCTTTCTCTCACCTGTCTGTTTTACTACAGTGATTAATGTTTTCACTTTAATTCCTAATTACAGAAAGGGGAAGAAGTTCCCCTTAAAATAATACCTTATATGACTGCATTGAGAGGCGCTTATTGAAGTGATAGTTTTTAATCTTAAAAATATTCCTGCCCCGCACTCAGATGACAATGCCATTAGTGAACACTCAGCAGCAAGTCAATTGTCATTTCTGCCGTATATACCCATAATATGTGGAACACGATTATAGTGTGTTAAATCAAACGCAAATGGGGTTTTGTTCAGTGTGCATCATGAGCTCACATATTTCAAAGTGTTCTAATATGTGATAATGACGAAAAATACGGCAACGTGGAACAACATTTCTGCTCAGGATCACACAGTTTAGTAAAATGAGTAATCTTGAACTTGATCCTTTTTTTTGTAGTTTCAAATTGCGCAGCTGAACCACTATATAGAAATGTTGTTATCTCTCCTATTTCACAGCAGAGTGACGCTTTGACTTTAATTCTTGAAGAGTGGGTTAGGACATGGGTGGTAAGCAGAAGCCACATTAAAAGTAATGTTGTTTTTACTTTAAGGGTCTAAGAGGAACATGAGCGGAGCTGCAGTAGGCATCTGTCTTGAACTTTCAATGGCTCACCCTCATCTGCTTTCTCAGGACTACAACTGGCAGCAGCAGGCAGTGTCTCTGGGTTGGTTCCAGTCCCGGCCTAGCTTTTATTCTATTTGTTAAACTGGAGCCTTGCCTTTTTCCCTTTGTCATCATTTTTCAATCTTTCTCTTCTTCCCCTTTGTGTGTTTTTCTCTCTCTTGCCCTGGATCAAAATATAATGAGGAAAAATAAGTGTCAGTCCCCGAAAATGGGTGCCAGTGGGCCCCTCCTACAACTATCTGCTCACACTAAGCACTGGCTGGGTAAGTCCTGTGCACTAGGTGAGGAAGAGGTTGTACAAGTATGGGTAGTTTGCCTGGCGTAATCTTGTAATAGACTCTTTTAGTGGGCTTAGACCACATTTTATTTCTGCTAATTGTAGGGTGGCTAAGTTTTCAAAAGCAAAACCAGGACAGTCAGTAATTGTTAGTATAGGAATACAGAGACAAGTCACAGGCAGAGCACTATGGTATCACATATCTCCCGTGACATTGCTATTGCTTTTGTAGTAATCAAGCAGTAAAAATTCAATAGAAATGTTGTGATCCTCTTTAAAATTCCTACTTTCAGCACAGCCGTGTGGGGTTATAAGTGAACCTTGGTTACAGGGATCTGCTTAGCCTACAACATAATATTATCAGAGCAGACTTCACCAGCAATCTCGCAATCAGTAACCATGGCATGAATCAAAAACACTGTTGCAATGGGATTACTTAAAATGCAAAGACACAAATGTCTGATACGCTCAGCTTTTACCCCCATTTTTGCAACAACGGTAGCAAAAGGCAGCACCTCTACTCGTAGAATAGCTGCCATGTTACTGGGTCTTGTGATGTCTTGAGAGGAAATGCTATCTCACTGGTGGCCCATGATCTATTCTAAGTGGCTGTGCACAATCCATTCAGTCACCACCCACCAATACACATCCATCCATTTAACACTCATTCCCCGCAATGGCAATAATAGACCATATTACATACGTAAATCCTTTCGTAATTTTTATATCACATGTTTTTGTGAGGTAGATAGTTTGAGAGATCTCTTTTTTTCAAAGTGCATCTAACATCGGGCAACGATTGAAACTAAAACTTTTTGGGTTACAGTTCATGAATAAAGTTTTATTAAAACAATAAACAGTGGATTTTTGTAATTCTTTGGCTGTAGTATTTATCACATAACTATAGTTTTACAATGTTTGCAACAAAATGTGCTACATAATTTCACATGATTTGCAGAATTCACAAAATTGTTTATATCGCAAAAGGCTAAAAATAATACTACCAGAATTGTGCAGCATAATTTGCCTTTTATGCTACACAATTCAGATAACCTTACCAACTAATTCTAGTGGCCCTACCAATGGTAAAGCCCTGGAGAGTTGTATGTGGGCTGTCATTGTGACTAAAACCTAAATTTCATAAGAAACCATGACATATTTCCATTATTTCATGGTACTTTGTTTGAAATATGGGTTTTATAGCACTGCTTTTCTTGCAATAAAATCATGCATGCATGATAGATAGATAGATAGATAGATAGATAGATAGATAGATAGATAGATAGATAGATTTATATTAAGACATAGATGTCTTTTCTATAGAGATAAATGTCTTTCTTATCTGTCTTTCTCTTTTCTTGTGTCTAAACTTGTCCTTCTCTGTGTTTTTACGTCTCTGCCTTCCCATGCTTTCTCTTTTTCTTCTCTTTCCCAAACTCTTCATCTTTCTGTCTCTCCCTGTCTTCATATCCTTGGTCTTCTCTTTCTCTCCTCGTCTCTTTATTGTCTCTTCTCTCTTTGCCTTCATCTGACTTTGTTCTCTCCTATATTTTTGCTTTTGTTGTTGTCCCTGTCCCCCTTCTTTTCCTCTCTATCTCTCCACATCTTTCCTCGTCTTTCTATGTCTCCTTGTCCATGGCCATTCTTAATATCATGGGACGGTAGTCTTTTGCAGTTTGTTAACTAGTTGAACCACATGGAAATACAAGCCTTTTAGATCTTTAAGAGGGCCCTAAGTAGATACAATTCCTCACTCCTTGGCAGGCCTACCAGTGCAATGATATGCACAACAGATATTTCTTGATGTACAGTATAGTAACAAGTTTGTTTTTTTGAAACTTTTCTTTGGGGTGTTTGCATCATTATACCTTATTGAGAAAGAAAGAATAAAACTAGAGAACTAGTTAGACGATTGAATGCTATCTTGTAAAGGCTTCATGGGTTAAACAAATGAATTCCCTCCTGTGAATTCCTAAACTTTTGGATGCCCTATATTTTCTTGCACTGCTTGGTATGCAACAGCTTATCAGGCATTCCGTTTGGACCTAGCTGAATTCTCTCCATTTGGTTTCCAGGTCAAGTATATGTGCCTGCTTCGATTCAATTTATATATTTGATCATACACTTCTGTTTAGTCATTTCTATTAATTAAAGCAAGAGTTTAATAGCTGGATGATCCTTCAGACCTCCAGTCAGTAATGCTCATCTTAAAGATTTGACCAATGGAGGTAGAGTCTTAGTCATGTGAGACGCGGCTTGAGGCTGCAAGGCTAAATCTTGAACATGAATTGGTACCATGAGTAAAAATATTCAGCAAGGCAGGAATACATCTGTATTACCCTAATTTCCCTGATGCAAGTTTAGGATTTTGATCTAAGGAGCCATCTTGCTGAGCTGTAAAGGTTTAATATCATCATTGAGGGCATACGTAACAGTAGATAGTCTGTACCTGGATTTTTTAATCATTCCCACTATATGGTCCTAGAACATCCTCCTAATTAGGGCTGTTTCATGTTTTTATTTTCCTTTTTGTTATGGTATGTACTGAGACCCAATGAGACTGCTGCAACATTTAGATTAGATCAATGGTTTAAGTCCCTAACAAAGCCAATAAAGCCCACAAAGCCAGCTCAATCTTTTATCCTTCTGAGGCTGATAATTTAATTAAACTTGGTAATAATAATATCAAATATTTACAATACTTTGAATTTGAAGGTCCAAAATGGGTGCATTCCTGCAAATATGGAAACAGAACAAAACATTGACAGTCATTCAGGGACACACAGACTCAAATAACGAGGCACATATGCACCCATGTCCACATAGCTATAGAATATCATATATAGAGAACACCTGGTGATTCAGTTACTGATGCACGTAGACAGAGAGGCATGGTATGTTATATTGGTTGCTTATTTAGCACTTCGAGAAGGGGATAAGCGAAAAAGGGAGGGTGGGATCTGCCTTATATACGGCATGATTTTACTGACAACTGAGTAGTGGCTGGTAGATGTCTGCTTGTCAGAGAAAACAGAAGAGTTAAATAGGTTACAGCATAGGAAAATGGGAGGAGGTAAAAATCAAAGGGGAGGAAACCAACAATGCAAGGGACAGGGGCCCTTATGGGTGCTTCAAAATGATAGACAGTTGGAGAGATGTCACAGGAAGCTGTGTACAATGACCACTAACTAGAACCCACACGCTGATGCAGAAGCAACAAACACAATTCGCCACAGTTTCATGCAACACAGGTACAGGCAAACACCAACAGGCACAATTTGCTACTAATGTTTATTGTTGCTTTTGAGGAGAACCCTCAAATCTTCTCTATAGGTGTAATCTAATTATATACACTATTGGCTATTGTAAATGCCACACTAAGCTTTGTGATGTATAACCACTCCATGACTATAGGAAAACTCATATGGTGGAATCCCCAAAGTTGCATTAAAACAGTTTGACCAGGGTTACTGATCTTACATGCTTTGTGTGCATCACTGCAATTTAATATTCCCAAAAACACTTTATGGAAAAACTCCCTATCTTGTATTACCCGCAAAATTGTAATTTACAGTAGTATTCTTTTTTGACTTAACATGCTTTAAAAGACATAATTTGTCGCACATTTTCACCAAAAATCCTCAGGGAAGTGTATACAATGATAAAAAAATATACTGTCTGCTTTGAAATCAAATGAATGGAGCTCAATTTGTTTAATAATTTTAAGGCACTGCAACCTATGTGAAATCTTTCCTTGATGTTGCCATGACAGGGGCCCTGCCCCCGAACCACACATCCGTGCCTATGACCCTGAGTATAGAAACGCAATGTGGTAGGACATTTGTGGATCCAAACAGTCTCAATGGCATGGTTTGCTTTCACTTTGGTTACTGTGACATCTGCACGCACAGCATGCTACACAATACAGCAAAACAAAGAAAGTCAAAGTCAGGACTTGAGGGAACTTTGATTTCGGAAAAGAAAGGGTATCTGTTGTTTTTACCAGAAACATATTCTTTTCCTGTACTGTTTATGACCCGTAGAAGCCAACTATCTTGTGAAGGTAGAGCAATGAAAGGGTTGCTCTCTTCCCTAAAGCGGTTAAAATGTACCACGTCCATGCAGCCTGATGCCTTGTCCAACAGTAATGGACCAGTAGTGTAGTAAGGATGACCTAGGCCCTGGTGCAAGCATGGAACATGGCCCCATTGATTGTTCTTAGATTAGTAAATATAGCAATCATCAGGGTTCAATGGGCCCCCACAGCTCACGGCTCCTGCTGCACCAGTGACAGCTATAGCCCTCGAATGAACAAAGTGCTGGAGGGTAATGATGGCCACATTGCACTAACCTCTTTGTTCCATGGCTTTGGGGGACTTCTCCAGTTCCAGAAGGGCCCTAAGATAAGTAAATAATAAGTAGTGATAATGATAATAATAATAATCATAATAATAATAATACTTAATAAGTAGGATAACAAGGCTTCCAGGACTGGGAATCAGTGGAAATCACAGTAGCCACAGAAAGGAGGCAGCTTCTGCTCATGGCCATGTCCAAGGAAACTTTTCAGTTGTCATACATGGTCTATGGAGAAGGGGGCTTAGAAGAGAATAAAAAATGTTGATAAGTACAGAAAAGATAGAGAGAAGAGGTTCTAGAAAAGGAGAGGAGAATAAAGGAGAAGGAGGGGAGAGGAGAGGAGAAGGAAAGAAAGAAAGGAGGGTGAACAGAAAAACAAGAGAAAGTAGGAGAGAAAGGAAGGGAAAGACAGACAGATGCAGTGGCAAACAGAAAGGGGTAAAGAGGGAAAGGGCGAGGGAGGCAGTATAGACTGAGATTAGGAGATGAAGGGAGAAGACAGATAGTAATATAGAGCCTCAGGGAGTCAAATGAAAGCTAGATACACATGGAGAAAAAGAGAATGGAACTTTTAAGTGGAGTTTATAGCTTATCATGGTTCTGCCAAAACAGCTGGCCCAATGTTATTTTAATGCACAATTGTGCACGTATTTTCTAAAAATGATCTTAGTGTAAGATTCAAACCTGCCATTGTGGTCTTTAAGTCCCAGTAAGGTCTAACTGTTGTCAATTGATCCACATTGCTTTTTACAAATTGCCTAATAATGCCCCTCCCTTGTTAGTTGTTTGGTGATACTCCTTCCCTTTTGTGACACCTTCACTTGTCCCTTTTAAGGCAAATCATCCAAATCTACATTTGCTGGTATAGTCACTAGGAAGTGCAACCTACTTGTGTGAAGATGAAGTTCTGTTATGGAGTTGACTTGGTGTTCTAGTGAACATTTAAATAAGGCAGTCTCTTAACTGTTTCATAACATGAAGCTTAAAAGCTTGACTCTTATCTGCATCTATACCAATCAATCCCTCTGTGAGTAAATATTTTGCATTTCTAATGTGCATGGCAGGCTTCCATGCTTTTTACATTCAGCACTCAGAAAAGTGAAAGTTCATCCAAGCTGTGTTAGGCACATGGAAGGTTCCACCTTGAGGATTTTATGCAAGCAGTCTACTGCATGGGAAAGAGAGGAAATGTCCATAATTAAAGTGGAGGACCATGTAGCATCCAAATAGGAGGTACTGTGCAAACAGAATCAATGAGAGATGTTATGACAGAGCAGGATCGTAGATGCAAACTGTTAAACCCCTATTTAGAGCCTTTGAGGCAGTCCTGCCTACAGTCCATCTACTGCTCGTCTAACTGGAGATGGAATTTGTGTCATCAGCCAGGTCACAGGCCTCAAATAGTCCCATCCGAGCTTCAAACAAACAGCTATGATGTACCATGCCTACCTATGTATCTTGCTGTTAAGTGTCTGGCAACGGTCTCCTTTTGTACTGCACCTTTTGCACAACCAGTTTGCAACTATGAGGGATGTATATTCGGGGCATGCGTCAAGTCCATGCAGCTTTGGCTGGTGCTTTTGATCAAATGTCATTAAACTATCCATCTTTTGTCACATCCTTATAGTGAAATTCACTGTGGGACGTCCTTATGTTCCCTTGTAAAATAACATTTAAATTCTAATTAGTTTACACCATTGTTTCAGCACTAAAATGTTCAAAACACACTGTTCATCACTAATTGTCAAAAATATCCTTGATGGCTATGTTCCAAGCTCTCTGTAAAGGTATCTTAAATTAGTGGTGTGTTAAAATAAAACTTCACTTACAAAGTTGGACGGAATCAAGTAACACCACACTTTACCGGGCAGATTAGGGCCCTGATTTATGCTAAAGTGATGCATCGCAGGGCTGTGCCAAAAATAGCAGTGCTGCGCTTCGGCACTTTTGAAACGCAGGGATGCGCCGTATTCACAGGAATATAGCGTACCCCTGCTTTTCCCCCTGTGCCAGAACTGAATTAAGATGCCTGCGCTAATGCAGGCATCCTTGCACCATAGGGATAGATTGTTTATGTGCAGGAAGGTGTCCCTTACTGCACAGAAATTATCTATAAAGTAGATTTGGCACTTCCATGTGTGCTGCAAAATGCAGCATACATAGTAGTACCAAAGCGTCATTTTGGAATGATTGTTTTTGTGCCTGAAGGGATACCTTCCTGCACATAAACAATCATCCATTGGAGTTTGCTTCTTCTATGTGTGCTGCAAAATGCAGCACACATAGAAAAAGCAAAAATACAAGGAAGAATAAAAGCAGTCCTCCTCGTTTTGCCTTGCTACACCACCCCTGGGGTGGTGTTCAATTTTGGTGCTGCCACAGAATTATGATTTCTCGGAAATCTGGGGCAGCCTAAAAAGCAATGGGTGTTGCTGTGTGATAGACTTGGCATCATTGGCATGGTCTCCCCTAACTTTTCTGCCTCAACTTCCCAGTTTGTTTCTGTGTGTTGGACTCTGTTTTTGCTGTTTCGTTAGCTCTGGACACTTTACCACTGCTGGCAAGTGCTAAAGTGTAAGTGTCCCCTGTATACATTATATGTGTGCATTGGCTTATCCATGATTGGCATATCTGATTTACTAGTAAGTCCCTAGTAAAGTGCACTAGAAGTGCCCAGGGCCTGTAAATCAAATGCCACTATTGGGCCTGTAGCACTGGTTGTGCCACCCACCTTAGTAGCCCTATAAACATGGCTCAGACCTGCCACTGCAGTGTCTGTGAGTGCAGTTTCAAACTGCCAAATCGATTTGGCAAGTGTACACATTTGCCAGGCCTAAACCTTCCCTTTTTATACATGTAAGGCACCCCCAAGATAGGTCTTATGTAGCCCCATGGGCAGGGTGTAGTATATGTTAAAGGTGGGACATGTCTGTAGGAAAGTACCATCTTTCTTGGCATGTTACCCCCATTTTCACCTGTATGTCAGTATGTTTTAGCCTGTCTCACTGGGATCCTGCTGGTCAGGACCCCAGTGCTCATAATTTATGGCCTAATGTGTGTGTCTGTATAGTGCTTGACTGTGTCACTGAGGCTCCGCTAATCAGAACCTCAGTGCTTATGCTCTCCCTGCTTTTAAATTTGTCACTATAGGCTAGTGACCTTATTTACCAATTTCAATTGGCACACTGGACCCCCCTAATAAGTCCCTAGTATATGGTATATGGGCAATGGGCTTCCGGGAGATCCTTATGGGCTGCAGCATTTCTTTTGCCACTCATAAGGAGCTCAGACAAAACCTTTCACAGGACTGCCACTGCAGCCAGCCTGAAATAACGCAAACATTGTTTCACAGCCATTTTCACTGCACTGTAACTTATAAGTCACCTATATGTCTAACCTTCACTTGCTGAAGGTTAGGTGCAATGTTACTAAGTGTGAGGCAAACCTTGCACTAGCAAAGGTGCCCCCACATAGTTCAGGGCCATTTCCCATGACTTTGTGAGTGTGGGGATGCCATTACACATGTGCACTACATTTAGGTCAATACCTATATGTAGCTTCACAATGGTAACTCCGAATATGGCCATATAAGGTGTCTAAGATCATGGAATTGTCCCCCTATTCCAAATCTGGCATTGGAGAGCCAATTCCATGCATCCTGGGGGCTCCACTATGGACCCCCAGTACTGACAAACCAGTTCTCTGAGGCTTGCACTGCGGCTACAGCTGCTGCCACCTCACAGACAGAGTTCTGCCCTCCTGGGGTCTGAGCAGCTTAGTCCCAGGAAGGCAGAATAAAGCATTTCCTTTGGGAGGAGGATGTTACACCCTCTCCCTTTGGAAATAGGTGTTACAGACTGGGGAGGGATAGTCTTCCCAAGCCACGGGAAATGCTTTGAAGGGCACAGATGGTGCCCTCCTTGCATAAGCCAGTCTACACCGGTTCATCGACCCCTTGTCCCCTGCTCTGGCGCGAAACTGGACAAAGGAAAGGGGAGTGACCACTCCCCTGTCCATCACCACACTAGGGGTGGTACCCAGAGCTCCTCCAGTGTGCCCCAGACTTCAGCCATCTTGCTTTGCAAGATGTGGGGGCACTCTGGAGGGCTCTGAGTGGCCAGTGCCATCAGGCGACGTCAGAGACCCCTCCTGATAGGTCCATACCTGATAAGGTAGCCAATACCCCTCTCAGGGCTATTTAGTGTCTCTCCTGTGGGTTCTCTTCAGATTCTACTTGCAAGTTTCCAGCAGGAATCCTCTGCAACTACTACTTCATCCCCTGACCTCGGATCAACCACAGCTTGCTCCAGGAACCGCTGTAACAGCAACAAAGTATCCACAAGGATACTTTTCTTCTGAAATTCAGCTCAAGCCAGCAACTGCAACAGTTTCCACAGTGTGCACACTCAGAGGACTCCCCGTCTTCACCCTGCACCAGAAGGAGTCTCCCGTGGGGTGACGGAGTCACTACCCTGCTCAAGCAGGCACCTTCTAAGTCAACGACCGGTTGTCTTGGACTCCTCTCACAGCGACAAGCATGCTCCTTGGAACAAAGAGGGTGTACCCCATCAACACAGACTGTCCTAAGGTCCTGCTGTCACAACTTGGAGGAGGTAAGACCTTGCCTTCCCCCAGATTGACAATACCCCTGTGCATTTCATCTTCTTCACCTCCTGAGGTCTCTATGCGCTATTTGCAAAATTCCTTCATGCACAGCCTGGCCCAGATCCCCAGCACTCTATCCTTCTATACTCAACTCGCTGAGTTGTTCTCCGGCAGTGTGGGACGGACCTTTGTAGGGCTGCACCAACTGAATTTTGCACCTCCTTTGTCCCCATGTCCTGGGACTCCCGTGGGTGCTCTCTGGTGCTCTGAGGGCTTTCTGAAGTGCTGAGAGCTCCCTCTTCGCCCTCACATAGAGTTGAGGCCCCCAAGTCCCTCCTGGGTCCAGATAGAACCTAGTTGATGCAAAACGTGACTTTGCCAGAACCAAGGCTTGTTGGAGGAATCCAGTGGCAAAACTCACCTGCATCCAACTTCATGACATGGGACATCCTTTGCATCATGCAGGAACCTGCTAGCATCTTCCTAGGGTCCATTTCTGCAGTCTTCATCCAACCAGGGACTCTTCTTTTGCACCCTGTTCTGGTTTGGCAGGGGCTCCTGTCTTTCCTGGAACTTCTTTCGACTTCTGGACTCGGTCTCCTTCTTTGGCAGGTCTTCAGGTCCAGGAATCCACTGTTTGTTGTTTGTAGGCTTGGTTGGTTCTTGCAATATTTCCAATCATGAGATATATGTGTACTAAGGAAACTTGCAGTACTTTACTCCTGCTTTTCTGGGCTCTGGGGTGGGGTAATTTACTTACCTTTACTGTATTCTTACTCTCCCAACGATTCTGCACACACTACACTTGTCTAGGGGGAATTCGTGATTCGCATTCCACTTTCTTAGTATATGGTTTGTGTTGCCCCTACCTATTTTCTCCCATTGCATTCTATAGCATTTCCTATTGTTTACACTGTCCTATAACTAATTACTTGCCTTATTTTGGTGTCTAGTGTATATATTGTGTATAATACCTCCAGAAGGAGTATTGCCTCTAAGATATTTGTGGTACTGTGTCACCCAAATAAACTACCTTTATTTTTGGTAACACTGAGTATTGTATTTACTTGTGTATAAGTACTGTGTAACTATAAGTGGTATTGCATAAGCTTTGCATGTCTCCTAGTTCAGCCTAAGCTGCCATGCTATAGCTACTTCTATTAGCCTAAGCTGCTAGACCACTACTACATTTCACTAATAAAGGATAACTTTATAAAGTGTAAGTACCCAAGCTACCCACTACAAACCAGGCCAGCCTCCTACAATGTACTTATCTGTTTTACATGTTCTGGCAGTAAAATACTGCTAACTTCAATTTTTACTGTTGCAAGGTCTATCTCTCTCATAGGTTAACGGGGGGCTGCCTTTAAATATTATTAAAGCATAGATTCCCTTTGGGAGCAGATAGACATGTGGAGTTTGGGGCCTCTGAACTCACAACTTAAAAATACATCTTTTACTGAAGTTGTTTTTTAGATTGTGTTTTTGAAAATGACACTTTTAAAAAAATTGGCATTTTCTTGCTTATCCATTCTGTGACTCTGCTTGTTTGTGGATTCCCTGTCTCGGTCAGTTTGACAGTTGGGCTGTTTGCACCTCTCTTCTAGACAGTGAAACAAAGGGATCCTGGGTGTAGCCTGCATATCCTGATTTGTCATCTGGGCTGAGGGGAGGGGGGAGTGGTCACTTACACCTGAAAGGGCTGTGCCTGCCCTCACACAATGCAGTCTCCAACCCCCTGGTGTGTGTCTGGTGCCAGGCCTGGGCAAGGCAGGATCTTGAAAACAAAAGAGATTTATCTTTGAAGTAGGCCTACTTCAAAGGCAGAAAGGGGTATAGGAAGATCACCCAAACCCCCTGAAAATCAGACTACTTCTGAAACCAAGAGGATCCTCTGCCAATGAGAAGAGCTGGAGAAGCTGGAGGAGGAGTACTGCCCCTTTGCCTGTGACTGGGCTTTGCTGGGTTGGTCTGCAGTAGATGGTTCAACCTGAGAGAGGAAAAAGACTGACTTTTGTGTGACTTCCCACTGGTGAGGAATCTCCAAGAGCTTGAAACCAAGCTTGCCTCCTGTTGCTGAAGTCTCAGGGACAGCAAAGACTTCTCTCTGCCAGCACCTGGGCTCTCTGCTGAGACTCCTGCCCTGCCAAGTGGTGCCTTATGCAGTCCCTGGGCCCTTGAAAGGTGAAGTTGGCAGAACAAGAGCTGAATTTTGGACGTACCATCTGCAACGTGGCTGATAAACAACGCGCTGCCAGGTTAGCGCCTGAAATCGAAGCTCCACCTGCGTCACAGCTGGGAGATTGATGCATCGTGGCTGGAGAAATGACACGCAGCACCTGCTTGCGGCTGCTGATAACGATGCAAACCCCACTAGCGCTTTTGTCTAACACTGTGTGACCGGATTTTCCATGCATCGTTCCTTGGTGTCAAAATCATCCCAACTCTGTGCGGATTTGAGGTTCCCCGTCCGGAAATCGACACATCGCTCTCTTGTGAGGGAGAAAAACAATGCATCCCCGACATGACTGGAGAAGAAACAATGCAGAGTCTCCGTTGCGAGAAAGGAATCAACGCATCTCTGACTTCTCTGATGCACGCTCGCCTGTGCGGCTTTATCTTTGACATAAACGAGGTACTTTGTGCAAAATCATCATTTCTATTGTTTTCTATGGGGTACGATTCTTATTCTTTTGAAAATTCATGTATTAACTTGTGTATTTTGGATTATTGTCATTTTGGTTGTGTTTGATTTAGATAAATATTGCCTATTTTTCCGAACTGGTGTGGTGTGTATTTTGTATTGTTTTCACTGTAGTACTGTGTGTGTTGGTACAAATACTTTTCACATTGCTTCGAAGTTAAGCCTGCCTGTTCGTGCCAAGCTACCAAGGGGTGAGTGGGGGTTAACCAGGTGTGTTTCTCCTTTTCCCTGACTAGAGTGAGGATCCTTGCTTGGACTGGGGGTAACCTGACTGCCAACCAAAGACCCCATTTCTAACATTGGTGATCAGCGTTGAGGATTGAACTTGTATTTGTACTTGACATACAGTGTACACTACTGTTTTCAGCGCAGACCATTATGTGACCACATACTTCTTGTTCTTAATTTTGCTCCCTTTGGACTTTTTTCCTGCTTCCATATTGTTGGTGATCTTTTTATCTGGTTCTTGAACTTTCATTGGGAACTCTTTTTCTGCCTTGGAACTTTGCACTTTTGATTTGCCATCATGTGTCAATCTGGAGATGCACCAGCTTGAGCTTTTTTTGAGTTAGGGAAACTGGAAAGTTACACAGTTGCTCAATTGAAGCGTTTCTGTATGGATCTTGCCTGTCCAGAGCTCCACCAGGAAGGTGGAGCTGCAAAAGGCACTGAGGGCCTGGGTCACAGCCAAGAAGGCTGGGGGCACACAGGAGGAGGAGGATGGAGATGGGGAAGTGCAGAGTATACACAATGGTGTAGTGGATGTACCTGTTATGCCTTGGGCGAGGGGCTCAGGGCAGGTAGCAGTGTGTCATTCAAAGGTCTGACTCATGAGGGGTTACAGGACAGACCAGCAGAGATGAGTCACCAGATGGAATGGAGAGGCTCAAAATGGAGATAGAGGAAGGAAGGCTAGCCATTGAAGAGAAAAAGTTACTGCTGGTTCATGAGCTCAGCTTGAGTAAGCTGTATCAGAGGAGCCAGTCCAATAGGGATGGTGACAGCAATACCTCAGTGCAGCCTGAGAGGAGGGTCCACATTCCTAAAGACTTAGTGAACAACTATAAGAGGTACTACGACATATACTTGGGGTTTAAGGGGTGTGTGACTGCTCTCCATGTGAACCTAGTCCCTGAGGCACAGTGGGGGGTGTGTCTGTTGAAGCACTTTGAGGTAGAGGGGGAGATACTCCCAAATCATTAGGGGATCCTTAGGGACTCACCTACACCATAATGATGGATGCCTTACTCACAAGATATGGTCTGACCCCGGAGCAGTATAAGGACAAGTTTAGGTCCTACAAAAAGAAAGAATCCTAAACTTGGTTGGAGTGTGTAGATTTCTTTTGCAGGTCACTGAATGGTTGAGTGAAGGGCAGTAAGGTAACAATGTTTAAGGGGCTTTACCATTTAATTGCTTGGGAGCACTTGTACAATCTTTGTTTTCCAAAGCTGCACCAGCACCTGATTGACAACAAGCTGACTGACCCCAGGAAGCGGACCCTTGGGAGAGCACCAGGGTCCAGAAGAGGAAAGGGGGAGACCACGCCAAGGGTGGGCAGGGTCCCTCTCAGATGAAAGGGTAGGTAAGGGTAAACAGGGGGAGTTCTCTAAAGGGCCCACACCTATTTCCCAGGTTAAGGATTCCCAGACCCCCAGTGGGAAGAAGCCAAGGTTCTCCAAAGAGAAACTTGCAGAGGGGGGTCCCCGCAAGTGTTATGCATGTGACCGGGTGGTTCATGTGAGAGGGGATCCCAAATGTCTTAAGGGGACACCGACACCCACTGGTGCTCAGTCCTGGGGTTTGGTCAATGTAGCTCTTGGAGAGGAGTTGGTTCCAGGTGGATGAGAGCCAGCTGAAATGGCCCTTGGCTCACTAGGGGACAGTGAGATGGTCCAGAGAAGCCTTGTGCCTAAAAAGACTAAGAAGTACAGGCAGTGGGTGGCCATCAATGGACACAGAGTTGAGACTCTGAGAGACATAGAAACCAGTGACACTACAGTAAAGAGTCACCTGGTGTCTGAAGAGCAGATAGATCCCTGTGTACTACACCAAGTAGTTGCAATGGACAACTCAGAGTATCTGTGCTGACTGGCGCAAGTTCCCTTTGAATGGGGGGGTCTCACGTTCCTTGAAAGTGGCTGTGAGTCCAACCATGCCTGTAGATTATTTGCTTGGCAATTACTTGGAGGATTCCACTTGGAAAGAGATGGAACACAGGTCACACTTGGAGATGTTGGGTCTGCCTGGGTGGGTGTGTGTGTGTCTTCCCGGTCAATGGCAGCCCGCCGGGGTGGTCGGAAACCCCTGCACCCTGAAACAGTGGCCCAGGGGTCTGCCAGGAGGGGGAAGGGCAAGGGGCATGGGAAATCCACCCCAGAAGTTCCCACAGTCCGGGGGGAAGTTGAACCTGATGGTGACACCCCAGAGCCTAGAGGGAAACAGGTGGCTGAGCTGGGGGATGTCCGTTAGCTGTCACAGTGGCAGCAGGAAGGGGGGCCCACCAGGGAGGCTTTCTGTGAGGCACAGAGAGTATGCCCTACTTTGGAAGGTGTGCGGCAGCAGGCTGCAGACCAGGTGGCTGGCAAGGAGCCAGGATCACACCTGATGTATTGGGAGGACGACCTCCTGTATAGTGAGCCTAAGGTTGCTGAGCCTGGGAAGCCCATGTTCTGGTGGTACCCCAGTGCTTCAGAGCCTTCCAACTGGGTCTGGCACATGTTGTGAATTTAGCTGGACATTTGGGGCAAGGCAAGACCTTTGACAGACTTGCCACTCACTTTTACTGGCCCCAAATGCGCAAGCACACAGATGCACACTGTAGGTCTTGCCAAACGTGTCAGGCAAGTGGCAAGAGTGGGGTGAAATGCAAGACTCCCCTCCTAACCTTTCCCTGTGGTTAGTACCCCCTTTGAATGGGTTGGTATTGACATTGTCGGCCTATGGATCCCAAGACAGCCATGATCAAAAGGTTTTTCCTTGTCTTGGTGGACCATGCCATCCGGTACCCAGAAGCTATTCCTCTAAGGTCAATTACCTACCCTTGGCGAGACATGCTTTTTTTTTTACCTGCACGGGTTCCGCAAAGAAGTGGTATCTGATAGGGGTACCAACTTCATATCTATTTATATGAAGTCTCTGTGGAAGGAGTGTGGGGTATCGTGTAAGTTTACCACTCCTTACCAGCTCCAAAGCAATGGTCTGGTTGAAAAGTTCAACCGCACCTTAAAAGGCATGATCATGGGCCTGTCAGAGCCCTTGAGTTGTAAGTCGGATGTCCTCTTGCCATGCCTCCTGATTGCCTACATGGAGGTGCCTCAAAAAATACTTGGATTTAGTGCTTTTGAGCTACTTTGTGGCCACCCTGTCAGGGGACCTCTGAGTCTGGTAAAGGAGGGCTTGGAGAAAGCCCCCAATAAACCCCGCCAGTATGTATTCAGTTAGATGCTGGCTTTTAGGAACCAGACTGCACGCTTCAGGCCTCTTGCACAAGAGAACCTAGAAGCAAGCCAGGAAAACATGAAACGCTGGTATGACCAGAATGCCACTCTGGTCGAGTTTCAGCCTGCCCAGAAAGTGTGAGTGATGGGGAAAGTGGAGCCAAGGCTGCTCCAGGACAAGTGGACTAGGCCATTTGAGGTAGTGGAACGCAAGAGTGAAGTCACCTACTGGTAAAGTTGCGGACTCCCAGGAACCCCTTGAGGATCCTGCACGTGAACCCAGCTCAAGTCACAATTAGAGTGAACTGAATTGACAATACTCCTAGCAACAGATGATGGAGTAGAGGAAGAGAATGAGGCTCTTCCTGACCTCTAGTCTGCTGGAGAAAAGGATGGATCTGTGGAGGGTGTGAACCTCTCCCCTTCCCTGACCTCAGAATAACAGAGGGACTGTCACCAGGTGTTGGGTCAGTTTACCTCCCTGTTCTCCTTGATCCCAGGGGTCACACACTTGTGTACACATGATGCGGACTCTGGGAACAGTCCACCTGTTAAACAGAAGGTTCACAAAGTGACAAACAAGGTCAGGGCTAGAATCAAAGATGAGGCATCAAAGATGCTAAACCTAGAGATAATTGAGTTTTCCAGCAGTCCTTGGGCCAGCCCAGTGGAATTGGTCCCAAAAGCTGCTGCCCTGGTGCCACGCCAGAACTCCTGTTCTGAGTGTATTTCTGGGGTCTCAGTGCAGTCACTAACACTGTCTTGCACCCCAAAACCTCAGAGCTGACAAGCTCATTGATAGGTTGGGACCTGCCAAATACCTTAGCACCTTAGACTTGATGTCTGGGTATTGGCAGATTGCCTTAACTGAGGGGGTCAAGGAGAGGTCAGAATTTCCTACCCCAGATGGGCACTATCAGTTTAAAGTGATGCCCATGGTGATGCACAGAATGCTGTGCGGGGAAATTTTCGACGCACCATCTGCAACACGGCTGATAAACGACGCACCACTGGCTTTGTGGCTGAAATTGATGCTCCACCTGCATCGTAGCTGGAAGATTGATGCATTGTGGCTGGAGAAACAACGCACAAAACTTACTTGCGGCTGCTGATAATGATGCAAACCCCACGCAGTACTATTTTCTAATACCGTGCAACCGGATTTTCCACACATCATCCCTAGGTGTCAAAGTCATTCTGACTCTGCGTGGATTCAAGGTGCCCTGTCCAGAGATCGACGCATCACTCTCTTGCCAGGGAGAAAAATGACACATCACCAACCCAACTGGAGAAGAAACGACATATGGCTTTCGTGCGACTTTATTTTTTACGCAAACCAGGTACTTTGTGCAAATTCATTGTTTCCATTGTTTTCAATGGAGTAAGACTCTAATTCTTTTGAAAAGTCATATTTTACCTTGTATATGTTTGATTTTTGTTGTTTTGGTCTTGTTTGATTTAGATAAATATTGCTTATTTTTCTAAACTGGTGTGATGTCCATTTTGTAGTGTTTTCACTGCATTACTGCGTGTGTTGGTACAAATACTTTACACATTGCTTCTGAGTTAAGCCTGCCGGCTCGTACCAAGCTACCAAGGGAGTGAGTGGGGGTAACCAGGTGTGTTTCTCCTTTGCCCTGATTAGACTGAAGGTCCTTGCTTGGACACGAGGTAAACTGACTGCCAACCAAATACCCCATTTCTAACTTTAGGGCATCCAGCACAGATAAAAAATATTGTATTTCCATGTTTTATGTGTCTATGTCTCTTCTTGTACCCAAAATAATTTAAAAGACCTGAATAATATTGAGAAAGCTCTTGGTGGGTGGGGGTGAGGGGAGAGAGGCAGAGTTAAGCTGGCACCCAAAATATTTAGGTGGGGGACAAGGGATGGAAATATATCTGATGTGTGGAACTATTAGCTTGCAGTGCAGCTCCAATTTCTGCTTTTTTTTGTTTTTACAAGAAAAAAATATAGACACGAAGTTGCTGATTGCTGTCATGTATCTAGGTAAATTATTATGATCTCCTGTGGGTGCAAAGGGGAATCTCCAATATGTAGTTTCTCATGTTCAAAAAACACGTAAACCTGCTCATTATAAGATAAGTAATGAGCATACACTAAATGGAATATCTGCAACCTTATAGGGCCTTAACTTGAGGAAAAATGAGGCGATCTAGATGAGATCAAAGGAGGTGGAGTGTAATCAAATGAGAGATGTATTCATTAATACAACCACTATCACTAGCACAAGCACAGCATATTTAAAACAGAGCAAACAAATATTTCACATAGTACAGTAGTCTTCCTAAAACTGCAAGAGGTACATGAGACATGTTTCCTCAAAGCCTTAGAATATAAGAATTTCTGTATACTTTAACAGGCAAAGCAAGTAAATATTAGTGAGACTATACCAAGCCATATGCATATATATAGAAAAAACAGAATATAATGTGAGAGGCAAAGGGATAGAAAACTGTGTAGATCAGAGGACTTCAAACTGGGGGGCGGGCCCCCCTAGGGGGGCCTCAAGTGATCCCAGGGGGCGTCAAACTCTGGCCAAAAGAAATATTATACAGATAACATGCCTTTGTTTTAAGCAGAAGCAAGTTATTGCAGTTTTAAAAAGGTAACAGTTCTTAACTGCAATGTTTAAATAGGTTTAGAAATATTTAAACATTGGCATCTTTCTAAAGTAATTGTGAAAAACTCTGAGGGGGGCCCAATGATTTTTATTTTTCAACTGGGGGGCTCAGCATTAAAAAGTTTGATGACCACTGGTGTAGATGGTGTGCAAGGACAGTAATGAGAAGTTGTATTGTCATGAAGTTAAGGTCTTTAGTAATGTTCTGTTTCAGCTAGCAGTTTAATTGTTAGTAGTATGACAATTATAGCAATCTTGCTTCAAAAATGGGAGATGGCACATGGGGTAACATTTACTTATATGACACAGGAGTGCCCTAACTTGTTTGTATTGGAGTGATATTTTTGCCACATTCACAAATAATGCAGGAATGACATTGCCCCAAACTGTAAATGTGTAGTACAAATATTGTTGTTGGATGTTTATTACTATTCCTCCCAATTCCTCTGTCACTGGTGATCGATTTTTTTGTACTGACCAGCTTGCTCAGCTGAGTCAAGAGGGAGCCACATTAGTCATGGAAGCTTACCGATTGCCTGAAAGATCTAACTGCTCTGGATAGAGTATGATTACTTTAGTCCTAGCAGACCCAGAGCAAAAGGACATGTGCTCAAGGAGTATCATTGAAATATAGGTTAAATGGCTCCTTCTGTTCCATGATCTATGGTCGATGACACAATCCAAGCAGAAGGGTTTGCAAGCAGTGTGGAAAGAGCTGATGGCTATGTGGCTGTCTGCTTTGCTTTGGTATCTGGATTGTAGTAAATTGGCAAAAGAGGTGACAAGTTATGTTTGGTGGCAGGTAGAGTTAGCACACACATTTCTAGACTCTGATGGTTAGCCCTGAACAGGTGAACTTAACTTAACACGGTTGAATAGTCTGCTTTGCCAAAACTCCCTGCTTGATCCCTATTGTAGGACAGGGGCTTGGATGTCATTTACAACTTACCACAGGATCACACCTTTGACCCTTGGCTTGCCCTTTGCAACTCCTGACTCTACCTTTGCAACCCTTGACTCTGCCTTTGTGACCTTTGGCCACAGAGGTGGCAGAATTAATCTCAAGAACAAAGAGCTGGCCTACCTCATGCAGGCATCGTGGCCCAACCCTCCTTGTGTTCTAACTTTCTATTATATTAGGAGTGAATGCTGGTTTATTCACTATTGGATTGATTGCAACATGAAGCACCATGAGCTGTAAGGGGACTTCCACTGGTGCTAAGGTTAGTCAAATAAAATTGTTTTAATTTATAATTGTGTGTATTGGTGTGTGTGTTTGAGAGAGAGCATGTGTGTGAGTAAGAGTGGTAGTGCATGAAGATGAATGAGACATTGTCAGTAAGGGATAGTATGAGTTTATCTGTGAGTGTGGCTGCAAGTGAATGAGTGATATTTAATAAGAATGTGTGAGTGAGAATGAGTAAAAGTTATTGCAAGTTAGGGTGAGAGAGAAAGTATGAGAGTAAATGTGTGAAAGTGAGTGTGTGCAAATGGAAGAATGAGAATAGGTGGGACTGAGAATGAGTATGAGTGAATGTGACAAAATGACTCAGTGAGAGAGTGGTATAGAATGAGAAAGAACAAGTGAGTGTGAGTGTGAACGTGAATGAGAATGTGGTGTAATGTTTTTAAGTCTGCCATCAACCTTAGCATACTAAACGTAATTCTTTGGCATACTGGGAATAATATTTGTCACAGGAGTGCCCATAAAAAAATGCTGGCATACAGGAGATAGTTCTTGACATACAGCTACATGGAGAAAAACCCTGGTACTAGCATACTGTGGGAAAATCTTGGCATGGGGGCATCCATGTCAAAAGGCTGGCACTGGCACACTGTAGGTAACTCTAGTCAGAAAATAGAAAAACCATTAAATATGGGAAGGGAGGCAACCATTATAAAATGCTGATCCTGACAGACGAAAGGTAATTTTTGATGCAAGGGTCACCCTTGGAAGATGGACAGCACTAATGTTAAAAATCAAGAATATTGTATGTAACCTTTAACCCAAAGAGACACCCATGACATAATGATAGCCCTGCCTTCTTTGAAAAAAACAAATATATATATATATATATATATATATATATATATATATATATATATATATATATATATATATATACATATATATATATATATTTTACATATGATTTATCAGTACATTTCTTGTTGTGGGATACACTACAGAACTATTCAATTCCGACAGGTTGTGGTATAAATTATTTATGTTCCCACTGTTGTTCTGCATTATGTGGCACAATATCCCCTTCTGACAGTTTATAGAAATGAGTAATGTTCCCCAGCATATGTCTGCATTCTAATAAAGGTGGTGTCCTACATAGGCTTTTGTTATGTGTTATATTATTCATGCAGCAATTATTGACCTTCGGTGATTTCGGTTATTCTGTTATTAGGCTTAAAGTGTTGTGGCATCCATGTCTGGGATGAGTCATTTCCAAAGGTCATATGACATCACATCTTGTGATGTCATTAAAATGAAAGGATGCGTGATGTGACTCTTGCTATGTCTGCATATTGGTGAATCAATGTCCATGGCCATAGAGCCTTGTGGGAGACAGGGAAGTCATTTTCTTTTGTACAGAATGTATTACAAATTGAGGGTGAATGGACATGTGATGAACAATTACCAGAAGACTTAGAAACATAGTATGAAATACCCAAATGCTTTCTATAACCCCTCCCCTCTGATGAATACTTGCCTTAATTATATGGAGAAATGTATTTTATGACACAAAATAAATAACAGGAAAGCTGTAATATGTATAAACAAAACTGTAGTGAACTTTGTTGCAGTTTATAATGCACATCTTTATAACTTTATCCTATTTAATCCTTCACTCTTGATAAAAGTTCAGAAAGTATTTGTAACTGTAAAACAAAAAAAATATTATTTCTCAGGGGCTTGCCCTGTCGTAGGTAGATGTAAATCACACCTCAGCCTGACACTTCTATTGTCTTTATAACCAGCCAACACCTTCAGGACCGGATTTGAGTGACCACAGCGGAGGATTTGCTAATTTCTTCGGACCCATTTCTAGGGTGTGCACAGGATCTCAGCACAAGGGAGGAAAAATTCTGCCAGTTGGGGTAAGTTAATGTGGCACACACAGGATTGTTTGCTGTACGGTACTTTGAAAAATGGTATATCAAAGTCAAGCACTGGGAACCTCTCCCAAACATGCTTTCTGCAAACCCCTCATTTTTGTCCTTTGTTTCTTTGTTGTTTATCTGGCCCTATCCTTTCACCCTGTTACATTTATCTGAGGATACTAGAATCTCATATACAATTGAAGTATGGGACAGATTTTGAAAATATTTGAATGTCCATGATGTTGTGACCAAAGACAGAACATTTTAAAGGGAGGCCTCAGTAGGGTGAACCTCCCAGACCCTTGATTTGCTGAATTTTCATGAATAGGGACAGGGACTTTGGCCCATATTTATACTTTGTTAGCGCCCCATTTGCGCTTCTTTTTGGCGCAAAAGCGGCGCAAACTTACAAAATACAATTGTATTTTGTAAGTTTGGGCTGCTTTTGCGTTAAAAAATGGCGCAAATGCGGCGCTAAAAAAGTATAAATATGAGCCTTTGTGTTTAGCGGCGCTATGGGAGCAGGGGCTTCGCACAATTTTGGCATTTTACTGGGACATACTCCATTTTTACTATTTTTTGCGCTTTCAGCCTCTTTCCAGTTAGTGACAAAAATGGATGTACAATCAATGCTGGGTCCCAGACAGCTAAACATTTCTGAAAAGTAGACAACATTTTGAATTCAGCAAGGGGTCATTTGTGTAGATCTTTCATGGTTTTCCTACTGAAAGTAACAGCTAAAATAAAACATATTGAAATTGAAGTGAAAAAAGAGCCCCTTCTGTCCACGTTTTCTTCTATAATTTTTTCCATCTATGGCAAATTTTTAAAAGCAATATGCCGTTATATCTGCTGGACTGTTCTGGTTGTCGGGATATATAGGGCTTGTAGATTCATAAAGAACCCTAGATACCCAGGGCCAATAAATGAGATGCACCTTGCAGTGGGTTTTCATTGCATACCGGGTATACAGCAATTAATTTGGTAAAATATAAAGAGTAAAAAATAGGTATCAAGGAAACCTTTGTATTTCCTAAATGGGCACAAGATACAGTATTGAGAAGCAGTAGTTATTTGCACCTCTCTGAATACTGGGGTCCCCATTCAAGCATGTGAATTGCAGGGCATTTCTCAAATAGACTTCTTTTTTACACACAGCCTTATATTTGGAAGGAAAAAATGTAGAGAAAGACAAGGGGCAATAACACTTGTTTTTCTATTCTGTGTTCCCATACGTCTCCCAATAGAAATGGCAACTCACTTGTGTGGGTAGGCCTAGTGCCCGCAACAGGAAAGCAACATGGACACATCACATTTTTACATTGAAATCTGACGTGTTTTTTGGAAAGTGCCTAGCTGTGGATTTTGGCCTCTAGCTCAGCCGGCACCTAGGGAAACCTAGCAAGCCTGGGCATTTTTTAAAACTAGACACCTAGGGGACTCCAAGATGGGGTGACTTGTGGGGCTCTCACCAGGTTCTGTTAACCAGAATCCTTTGCAAACCTCACAATCTGGCAAAAAACACTTTTCCCTCACATTTAGGTGCTGCAAAGTTCTGGAATATGAGAGGAGCCACAAACTTCCTTCCACCCAGCATTCGCCCAAGTCTCCTGATAAAAATGGTACCTCACTTGTGTGGGTAGGCCTAGTGCCCGCAACAGGAAATGCCCCAAATCACAATGTGGACACATCAAAATTATCTATTACAAAAATACATGTTTTTGCAAGGGGGGCACTTAAGTTTTTGGTCCTGGGCTCAGCAGCCATCTAGGGAAACCTACCACACCCAGACATTTCTGAAAACTAGACACATGAGGGGGTCCTAGGACGTGTGACTTGCGTGGATCCCCAGTGTTTTCTTACCCAGAATCTTCAGCAAACCTCAAATCTAGCAAAAAAATCACATTTCTATGTGGGATCACCGCAGCGACACTCATTTCCTACACCCCAACATCCCGATAAAAATGATACCTCAATTGTGTAGATGGGCCAAGTGCCTGTGCCAGGGAAGGGTCAAAATGTTTTAGAAAGTGATGGAAACCAAAGCGGGTCCAAATCGGCAGCTTGAAAAAAATAGTTTTTAGGCTGACAAGTGGGGCAGAATTTTTATTGGTGTAGATGCAACTATGCTGTGTGGTAGGAATTTTGTGGATACCTGCGGATTCTGGAAGGTGCCAACACAAAAAATGTAGGGAAAATGTGTGATTTCAAGCAAAGTTGGAGGATTGCTGGCATTGTGGGTAAGAAAATGGTGTGGGGTGCATGTGAAGCACACCACCCTGGACTCACCCAGATGTTTAGTTTTCAGATGTGTGTAGCTCTGGTAGGTTTTTCTAGGTGGCAGCGTCCCAAAGACCAAAAAGTGCAGCCTCTCACTATATTGAGAGTTATCCATGCTCCCTTGGCCAAAATGTAAAATCAAAACCCAAAATAATCAAATGTCCTCTTGCTTGCCGTTGGGATAAGATTCTTTAGTTTGGAGGGGGGGGCTAAAAGACTGTTACCCCCTTCAGTTGGGGTGGGGGGCATACAGGTTGGCAGCTCACACCCCTCCGATTTTTATTTCAGTTCCCTGGAATCTGGTAGGCTTTCTTCCCCCATGGGGAGTGTATCAGGGGTAATTGTCCCATCTACCCACTGGTGGGCAGAACAACTTTGTCCCTGTTTATTCGGGGTAGGGATAAGGCCATACCCTACCCTCTTTTTTTAAAAGAATCTTCCCTGGTGTCTAGGGGGCTTTCTGCCCCCCCTTTGGGTAGAAGGTCCTAAAAAATAAAAAGGGGGGCAGAAAGGGCCAACAGTAATGTGCCCCATGGGGAGTGACCCTTGCCCAAGGGGCTGCCCCCAAACAAAACAGATACACACACACACACCAATCCTTGATGCCTATGTGATTTCTGCCCCCCTCGGGGGATGATGGGCGTGTTAGAAATATGGCGATCTGCCCCGATAGGGGGCAGAAATGGCTTACTATAATATGACCCCCCCCCCCCCCCGGGAACGACCCTAGCCTAAGGGGTCGCTCCCCTTTGTAAAATTTTTTTTTTTAAATCCCTGGTGTCTAGTGGTTTCTGCCCCCCCCCCATGGGGGCAGATTTGCCTAATAAAAGAGGGCAGAAATGACCTAATATAAATGCCCCACCAGGGAGTGACCCTTGCCTAAGGGGTCGCTCCGCTTATGAATTTATATAAGAAAAAATCCCTGGTGTCTAGTGGTTTCTGCCCCCCCTGGCCTAAAATAAATTTGCTCGGCAGGGGAGCGACCCTTGCTAAGGGGCCGCTCCCCTCCAGTTAAAAAAGAGAAAGTAAATAATCACTGGTGTCTAGAGGTTTCTGCCCCCCTTGGAGGCAAATGGGCCCAATTAATATAGGATAAACCGCCCCCAAAGGGGGGCAGAAATGGCCTAAAATATAATTGCCCAAAGGGTCGCTCCCCTTATTTATAAAAAAAAAGTCCCTGGTGTCTAGTGGCATTCCTGAAGCACAATCGTTATGCGATTGTGATGCAGGAATGCTCAGAGAGACATGTAAAGGAAAGGAAAAGCCTTTCCTTTCCTTTTCATGCCTCTCTGACCTCCCCTGCCCCCCTACTGAGGAGAAACGAATCAGTTTCTCCTCGGTCGCACTGGAAGGCATGCTTCCAGCCCGTTCGCGGCAACCTCTGATCAGCGTGCAATCGCACGCTGATGACATCAGACGTCACTGGAGGGGGGGTCGGGTGGCAGGGGAAGTGCTTTCTCTGCCATCCCTGCCCAGGGGAGGGAGGTAGGAGGCCCACGGGTGGAGCTCTAGCGCTCCACCTGTGGGCCTGGTGCAGGACGTAATGGTTAGGTCCTCAACACAGCAGCACTGCAGCCGAGGACTTAACCATTAGGTCCACGGCACCGAAGGGGTTAAGCATGGTTGGCCTGTGTGTGATAGATGGCATAAGTGTAATGTGAGTAGTCACCATTAAGTATCCTGTGGGTGTCAGTGTCCTCTGTTGCTATCCCATGTAATGGTGTATCTAGCCAACACTTGGCATACAGAGATAATATTGTGTAGGCTGGCTGCAGGATCTCATCATAGCAAGGGGAGTACTGCTTTAGATGACAATCCTTCCCATTAATGGTTAATTTAGGGTAAATAGTACAGTTTAGAAGTAAGTGGTCCTAATGAAGAGTCTTAAGAAAGTTTCAAAGATATCTGATTGAGTGTGAAGTTGTAAATGACACATTTGTAACCTGCCATATTTATCATCTGAGTACTAGGATGAGTATGTTAGTGCCAATAAAAATCCCCCTAGTCATAATACACACAACTCTGAAGCTGGCAGGGCTGTTACAAATCAATATCTCCCACAAACTCTCAGATTTGGCATTCACATGGCTTTTATCAGAATCAGGGAGGCCAACACCTGGAACTGTAAATGATGAGACAAGTTCATGAATGACCAAGTTCGGGACCAACTGATCATGGTTTGGACACAACCACAGTATATGAAGACTATCTCTCTAATATTGCTTACATATTGCTTACATCTTCAGCAAAATAAGTAGGGACTTAATCCAAAGTCACAACACAGTTGATGGAAAGATTTTTGCTGTCCGTTTTCTAAAATATCATCAGAAATAAGAACACTTGTCTCTGACAGGTGTCTACTACCTATGTGTTCTGTCATGATTTCTGCATTTCCCCAAAGCAAAGTCTCCTCATGAAGGTAGCATTCTACCCGAGAAAGTTTATGACCATAGTGCTGGGCTGAAGGAGTAGGTGCATAATTAAGTAAAGTGATGACCTAATTGTGAGGTTTTTGCTACAGATTAGGACTAGTTCTGCTTTAGTAGATAGATGTTACTCAAGGTAGACCCAGAAGGGTTACATTCAGCCAGAGGGGAATACATTTACGAGGTGCTTCAAATGATGCCAACAAACCACCATAGAGCAGAACATCCGCCTGCTAGATTATAACACACACACATAAAACCGACAGAAACCAGCCACAACCACAAATCCGCCAGACCCACTGAACACGAAAAACTGTCGGAACTAGCTCCCATACTGTTGCAAGAGCAAAGCAATGCCCTCCAAATAATTACCTCGAATCACCACAGCAGACATTCAACGGCGGGAAGCCATTGGTGGTGCACAATGCTGCGGCGGAAATGGCCACCTAAAACCAAAACAAGCCAACATTGACCAGTCCAAAAAACCCACATCTGACAAATACACACTCCCCACACACCCACCAAGACCAACAGTGCTATAAAACATAGCCCCACATCACCCACAATCCTTTGCAAACACAAGACCGCTACACCTGGCCAGGCCAATCCCAGAGATACCTGCACACACATGCCACAACTACCCATTCATCCATCACGCACCACACACCCCACCACATCACTCAACACGCTCTTCACAACACACACACCACACTACAACCACGTCCCCACAAAGGCACCCCTATTTCACTTCTGAGGAGTTTCGGGTGATGGTGGAGGAGATATTCAGGAGAGAGCCACAGCTGCTTGGAGCTGCTTGGAGCACAGGTACAGCATATCTCCATTGCAAGGAAGATGGATCTATGGCAGAGGATGGTGGACAGGGTGAACACTGTGGGACAATATCCACACACAAGGGGCAACATTCAGAAGAGGAGGAATGACCTGCTGGGGAAGGTGTGTTCCATTGCAGCAAGGCACCAGCTTGCCATCATGAGGACTGGCGGTGCACCCCACCTCCTTCCCCTCAGTTGACAGCATGGGAGGAGCAAGTCTTGGCAATACTGCATCCTGAGGGCCTCACTGGAGAAGCCAGAGGACTGGACACTGGTGAGTCACCATTACAAACCTACCACCACCCATAACTGCATGCCATGTCACCCCCTCACCCTGACTCCCTCACCCCCTCCATCTCACACACCACACCTAAATGTCTACCCCTGCATGCCATACCCGCTTCAAGCACATCCCTCCCAGCTCTGCATGCACACCCACCAGCAATGCATGGACAGCACGTAGAACTACCAAACCCACAATCCATCAGCATACACTGCCAAAGGTGGGAGGACAACACTAATATCATTGGGAAAGGTAGACATGCGGACCATGTAACAGACAATTACCCTAACAAATCGCTTACATCCCCACAGGTGCCCCAGCCTATGTCAGTAGAAAGGAGGTGCCAAGGCAACCCCACCAGAAGATGCCCTCAATGATGACAACAACTCTGGAGATCTTGATCTGGATGAACTCCCTGGCCCATCTGGGACCACTGGTCAGTCGGCAACCACATCCTACAGGCAGTCCACCACAGGGCCCCCCACTCAGACTCAAACACCACAGCAGCCAGCCAACGCCCCCATGCAGGAGAACCAGCGGCTGCAGGGAGAACACCACCAGGAGATCATGCAACAATTGCAGGCCTTGAATACCACTGCGGCCTCCATTGCAGGGATGCTGAGTGTAAGAGGCTGGCCTGGTTTGTAGTGGGTACCTAAGGTACTTGCACCTTATACCTGGTCCAGTTCTCCTTTATTAGTTAAATGTAGTCAGTGTCTAAAAGCCAGGCTATCTAGAGGTAGCTGTAGGCAGAGCAGCCAAGGCTGAACCAGGAGACATGCAATACCACTGTAGTCACACAGTACTCACACATATGAAAGACAATCCTCAGTGTTACCAAAAAGGTACTTTATTTTAGTGACACAATGTCAAAAATACTTTGGAGACTATACTCCCTTAGGAGGTAAGTAAATTACACAATATATACACTAGTAATCAAAAACAGGTAAGTAAATAGTCAGAAAATAGTGCAAACAGTGAAAATTACAAAAGATTGCAGTGGGCGTAGGGGGAAAACAAACGATATACTAAAATAGTGGAATGTGAAAGTCGGTTTCCCACCTATGCAAGGGTATTCTGTAAAGGGGCGCTGTGAGTGTAAGAAAACACCAAAGGTAAGTGAAATACCCTACCCCAAAGCCCAGGAAAGCAGGTGTAAAACACAATAAGTTTCCTAAAACACACTATAAGTTATGATCAAACCAAAAAAGACTGCAAGACACCAACAATGGATTCCTGGACTGAAGACCTGCGGAAGAAGGGGACTAAGTCGAAGAAGCACTGAAGAGTCCAGGGAGAACAGGAGCCCCTGCTAACCCGGATAAAGGTGCAAAAATGAGAACCACTCGTCAGAAGACAAAGTCAGTATTGCACCAAAGAAGGCAGGTGCGGGTTCCTGGTTGGTGCTGAAGATGTCACAAGCCAGATGGATGGATGCAGTCTGGTGTGTGTTGCTAGATTCCGTCAACAAGCCTTGGCACACGCAAAGCTCACGGTTGGCTAAAAATTTCGCTGCCCGAGTGTAGGAGGCTGGACTGGCTTGTAGTGAGTACCAAGGGGTACTTGCACCTTGCACCAGGCCCAGTTATCCCTTATTAGTGTATAGGGTGTCTAGCAGCTTAGGCTGATAGATAATGGTAGCTTAGCAGAGCAGCTTAGGCTGAACTAGGAGACGTGTGAAGCTACTACAGTACCACTTAGTGTCATATGCACAATATCATAAGAAAACACAATACACAGTTATACTAAAAATAAAGGTACTTTATTTTTTATGACAATATGCCAAAGTATCTTAGAGTGTACCCTCAGTGAGAGGATAGGAAATATACACAAGATATATATACACAATAGCAAAAATATGCAGTATAGTCTTAGAAAACAGTGCAAACAATGTATAGTTACAATAGGATGCAATGGGGAAACATAGGGATAGGGGCAACACAAACCATATACTCCAGAAGTGGAATGCGAACCACGAATGGACCCCAAACCTATGTGACCTTGTAGAGGGTCGCTGGGACTATTAGAAAATAGTGAGAGTTAGCAAAATAACCCTCCCCAAGACCCTGAAAAGTGAGTGCAAAGTGCACTAAAGTTCCCCTAAGGACAAAAGAGTCGTGTTAGAGGAATAATGCAGGAAAGACACAAACCAGCAATGCAACAACTGTGGATTTCCAATCTAGGGTACCTGTGGAACAAGGGGACCAAGTCCAAAAGTCACAAGCAAGTCGGAGATGGGCAGATGCCCAGGAAATGCCAGCTGCGGGTGCAAAGAAGCTTCAACTGGACAGAAGAAGCTGAGGTTTCTGCAGGAACGAAAAGGGCTAGAGACTTCCCCTTTGGTGGACAAATCCATCTCGCCTTGGAGAGTCGTGCAGAAGTGTTTTCCCGCCGGAAGGACGCCAACAAGCCTTGCTACACGCAAATCGTGCGTTTGGCGTTTTTGGACGCTGCTGGGGCCCAGGAGGGACCAGGAGGTCGCAAATTGGACCTGAAGAGAGAAGGGACGTCGAGCAAGACAAAGAGCCCTCACTGAAGCAGGTAGCACCCAGAGAAGTGCCAGAAACAGGCACTACGAGGATGCGTGAAACGGTGCTCGCCGAAGTTGCACAAAGGAGTCCCACGTCGCCGGAGACCAACTTAGAAAGTCGTGCAATGCAGGTTAGAGTGCCGTGGACCCAGGCTTGGCTGTGCACGAAGGATTTCCGCCGGAAGTGCACAGGGGCCGGAGTAGCTGCAAAGTCGCGGTTCCCAGCAATGCAGCCCAGCGAGGTGAGGCAAGGACTTACCTCCACCAAACTTGGACTGAAGAGTCACTGGACTGTGTGGGTCACTTGGACAGAGTCGCTGGATTCGAGGGACCTCGCTCGTCGTGCTGAGAGGAGACCCAAGGGACCGGTAATGCAGCTTTTTGGTGCCTGCGGTTGCAGGGGGAAGATTCCGTCGACCCACGGGAGATTTCTTCGGAGCTTCTGGTGCAGAGAGGAGGCAGGCTACCCCCACAGCATGCACAAGCAGGAAAACAGTCGAGAAGGCGGCAGGATCAGCGTTACAGAGTTGCAGTAGTCGTCTTTGCTACTATGTTGCAGGTTTGCAGGCTTCCAGCGCGGTCAGCGGTCGTTTCCTTATCAGAAGGTGAAGAGGGAGATGCAGAGGAACTCGGCTGAGCTCATGCATTCATTATCTAAAGTTTCCCCAGAGACAGAGACCCTAAATAGCCAGAAAAGAGGGTTTGGCTACCTAGGAGAGAGGATAGGCTACTAACACCTGAAGGAGCCTATCAGCAGGAGTCTCTGACGTCACCTGGTGGCACTGGCCACTCAGAGCAGTCCAGTGTGCCAGCAGCACCTCTGTTTCCAAGATGGCAGAGGTCTGGAGCACACTGGAGGAGCTCTGGACACCTCCCCGGGGAGGTGCAGGTCAGGGGAGTGGTCACTCCCCTTTCCTTTGTCCAGTTTCGCGCCAGAGCAGGGGCTAAGGGGTCCCTGAACCGGTGTAGACTGGCTTATGCAGAATTGGGCACATCTGTGCCCAAGAAAGCATTTCCAGAGGCTGGGGGAGGCTACTCCTCCCCTGCCTTCACACCATTTTCCAAAGGGAGAGGGTGTCACACCCTCTCTCAGAGGAAGTTCTTTGTTCTGCCATCCTGGGCCAGGCCTGGCTGGACCCCAGGAGGGCAGATGCCTGTCTGAGGGGTTGGCAGCAGCAGCAGCTGCATTGAAACCCCAGGAAGGGCAGTTTGGCAGTACCAGGGTCTGTGCTATAGACCACTGGGATCATGGAATTGTACCAACAATGCCAGGATGGCATAGAGGGGGCAATTCCATGATCATAGACATGTTACATGGCCATATTCGGAGTTACCATGGTGAAGCTACATATAGGTAGTGACCTATATGTAGTGCACGCGTGTAATGGTGTCCCCGCACTCACAAAGTCCAGGGAATTGGCTCTGAACCATGTGGGGGCACCTTGGCTAGTGCCAGGGTGCCCTCACACTAAGTAACTTTGCACCTAACCTTTACCAGGTAAAGGTTAGACATATAGGTGACTTATAAGTTACTTAAGTGCAGTGTAAAATGGCTGTGAAATAACGTGGACGTTATTTCACTCAGGCTGCAGTGGCAGGCCTGTGTAAGAATTGTCAGAGCTCCCTATGGGTGGCAAAAGAATTGCTGCAGCCCATAGGGATCTCCTGGAACCCCAATACCCTGGGTACCTTAGTACCATATACTAGGGAATTATAAGGGTGTTCCAGTAAGCCAATGTAAATTGGTAAAATTGGTCACTAGCCTGTTAGTGACAATTTGAAAGTAATGAGAGAGCATAACCACTGAGGTTCTGGTTAGCAGAGCCTCAGTGAGACAGTTAGGCACCACACAGGGAACATATACATGCACACCTATGAGCACTGGGGCCCTGTGTGACAGGGTCCCAGTGACACATACATATAGGCCACAAACCTATGAGCACTGGGGTCCTGACTAGCAGGATCCCAGTGACACATAACAACCATACTGAAAACATAGTGTTTTCACTATGAGCACTGAGGCCTGGCTATCAGGATCCCAGTGAGACAGTGAAAACAGTGACAAAGACCCTGACATACACTCACAAACAGGCCAAAAGTGGGGGTAACAAGGCTAGAAAGAGGCTACCTTCTCACACAACCCCCCCCCCAAACGAAGGACAATAAGGCTAACCTTGGCCAGTTGAGACTTTATTGTCTAAGTGGTGATAAGTAGAGAGTAGCTCTGCAATAGACTGGTTACTCCCTTTATCATCCACTATATGGTTACTTCCCTGTGGGGATGTAAACCACCCTGTTTGAAGTTTTTTAGCTAAGCAACAATGTGAAGATGTATTTTCAGAGTTTCTATCAGTAAGTTTTAGTTTAGAGCAGTGGGAATTGTCCACTGAACCTATTTGTAGTGATGGAAATGCCAGACAGGGATGCTGTCTCAGAAAAGCCATAGCTGGGCAAAAACGTTGTCCATCTGGCTGGAAGAGAGAACAGGGATGCTGTTTCTCTTGAGTTGGAGCAGGGCAGGGATGCTGTCCTATCAGCTCCACACTAGGGCAGGGATGCTGTCCTAAGTGTTGTGAGGCAGTGCAGAGTTTCTGCACTAAAGTTTCTCTGGGAGGGTTGGAGGGATGCTCCATGTTAACTAAAATGGTGCTCTTTTTCTCACCAATGTTAGTTATCCCACAGAGAGGTACTTCCACCTCAGGGAGTCCAGCTTTGCTAGCTGATGATTCCCTTGGAACAGGTGCCACCCCAGGAGAGGTTTCTCCCACCACAGGAATAGTATCCTGAATGGTAGGGTGGTTAGGGGATACTGTGATACCCTTTTTACCTGTTGATGGAGAGGGATCCTGAGTTTTCAGGCCTTCTCTCCTTTGCTTTTTCATTTCACTTGAAATGAGAGGGAACAATTCCTCAGGGATGCCCAGCATGGCTGCATGGGCATAAAACTCTACATCAGCCCAACCTGAGGCCTCTAGGTCATTACCTAAGAGACAGTCTACAGGTGAGCTAGGTGATACCACCACCTGCTTAGGGCCAGTAACTCCACCCCAACTAAACTGAATTATAGCTAAGGGAAGAAACTTAGTGGAGTTATGGACATCAATAATCTTATACTGTTGTCCAATGATGTGTTGTTCAGGAGGCACTAGGTTTTCAGTCACCAAAGTGAAACTGGCACCTGTGTCCCTGTAGGCCAAGGCCTCAACACCATTTATTGAAACTGTCTGCCTGTACTTATCCATTGTAAGGGGACAAGCAGCCAGTGTGGCAAGGCCAATGCCACTAGGTGTGACAGAAACTGTCTTGAGACTGATTACATCAGTTTCCACTATGGACCCATAAGTGAACCCAACTACACCCTTTGCTTGACTGTTGCCAGCAGTCCCACCACTAGTACCACTACTGCTAGGGGCACTAGAGCTTGATGTATTAGTGGTGGTAGGCTCAGGGGGTTTACCTGGACAGGACTTATCCCCTGGCCTATGGCCTCTATTTTTACACACAAAGCACCAAGGCTTTTTAATGTGTGCAGGTTGGGAAGAAGAGGAAGAATTTGTTTTATCCCCACCCTCTGAAGAGTGTTTAAGATTTGAAGTGGGATCTTTGGTTTTACCCTTATCCCCATGCTTATCTTGAGATTTTTCACCATCTTTCTTCTTATTGCCATCTTTGTCACCCCCTGTATGAACTTTTCTGTTCACCCTTGTTCTGACCCATTTGTCTGCCTTCTTTCCCAATTCTTGGGGAGAGGTCAGATCAGAGTCTACCAGGTACTGGTGCAACAAATCAGACACACAATTATTAAGTATATGCTCTCTCAGGATTGTGTTATACAGGCTTTCATAATCAGTAACTTTACTGCCATGTAACCACCCCTCCAAGGCCTTCACTGCCTGGTCAATGAAATCAACCCAGTCTTGTGAAGACTCCTTTTTGGTCTCTCTGAACTTTATCCTGTACTGTTCAGTGGTTAAGCCATAACCATCCAGGAGTGCATTCTTAAGAACTTGGAAATTATTGGCATCATTTTCTTTTACAGTAAGGAGCCTATCCCTACCTTTTCCACTAAATGATAGCCATAGGATAGCAGCCCACTGCTTTTGAGGGACATCCTGTACAGCACAGGCCCTCTCAAGTGCAGCAAACCACTTGTTAATGTCATCCCCCTCCTTATAAGGGGGAACTATCTTGTGCAGATTCCTGGAATCATGCCCTTTTGCAGGATGACTATGGGGAATACTGCTGTTGCCACCATGGGTATCTAAACCCAACTTCTGTCTTTCCTTCTCTAGTTCAAAAGACTGTCTATCCAAATCCAGCTGTTGCTTCTTGAGCTTCAGTCTGGTTTGTTCCACTCTCAATCTATTGAGCTCCCTTTCTAACAATCTGTCATCAGGGTGGGTGGGAGGGACATTTCTAGATACAGAGGTATGATGGGAATGAACAGAAGGAGACCTGTCCCTTACAGAGGGCACCCTAACAGCTTGGCTACCAGTATAATGTGAGAGCACACCATCAGTATGGTGTGATTCAACCTCTGTACCAACTATGCTAGACTGTCTAGTAATGGGCAGGCTGAGAAGTTTCTTTCCTGAACCTTTTCCTGGGGGAGTCCCTGGATCAGATTGAGAACCATTAGCTACTTTTTCACCAGATTGGGCACTTATGGCCTTATCCTGTACTCTAAGCATATTAATTAACAGTTCTAAGGAAGGATTCTTCCCTACACTCAAACCTCTCTCTATGCAGAGACTCCTTGCTCCTTTCCAGCTAAGGTGATCATATGCAAGTTTGGACAGTTCAACATTTTTTCCTGTGCCAGACATTTTTTAGAGAGAGTTAAAGTGATAGAAAAAGAGAAAAAAGTTTTCAGAACTTTTTGGAAAGACAGAAAAAACTTTTTAAACTTTTAAGAACTTTTTGAAAGTTTTAGAAGTACTTTTCAGCACTTAGAAAAGAGTGAAAAGAGGAAATGCAAAACTTTTTGGCTATGTGTATATACACTGACCTTGTTTTGTATATTTTTCTCTTATGAAAAGTACAATGACAAGAGTGGTAAGTAGTCTCAAGCACTTATCCCACCACTGCACAACCAATGTAGGAGGCTGGACTGGCTTGTAGTGAGTACCAAGGGGTACTTGCACCTTGCACCAGGCCCAGTTATCCCTTATTAGTGTATAGGGTGTCTAGCAGCTTAGGCTGATAGATAATGGTAGCTTAGCAGAGCAGCTTAGGCTGAACTAGGAGACGTGTGAAGCTACTACAGTACCACTTAGTGTCATATGCACAATATCATAAGAAAACACAATACACAGTTATACTAAAAATAAAGGTACTTTATTTTTTATGACAATATGCCAAAGTATCTTAGAGTGTACCCTCAGTGAGAGGATAGGAAATATACACAAGATATATATACACAATAGCAAAAATATGCAGTATAGTCTTAGAAAACAGTGCAAACAATGTATAGTTACAATAGGATGCAATGGGGAAACATAGGGATAGGGGCAACACAAACCATATACTCCAGAAGTGGAATGCGTACCACGAATGGACCCCAAACCTATGTGACCTTGTAGAGGGTCGCTGGGACTATTAGAAAATAGTGAGAGTTAGCAAAATAACCCTCCCCAAGACCCTGAAAAGTGAGTGCAAAGTGCACTAAAGTTCCCCTAAGGACAAAAGAGTCGTGTTAGAGGAATAATGCAGGAAAGACACAAACCAGCAATGCAACAACTGTGGATTTCCAATCTAGGGTACCTGTGGAACAAGGGGACCAAGTCCAAAAGTCACAAGCAAGTCGGAGATGGGCAGATGCCCAGGAAATGCCAGCTGCGGGTGCAAAGAAGCTTCGACTGGACAGAAGAAGCTGAGGTTTCTGCAGGAACGAAAAGGGCTAGAGACTTCCCCTTTGGTGGACGGATCCCTCTCGCCTTGGAGAGTCGTGCAGAAGTGTTTTCCCGCCAGAAGGACGCCAACAAGCCTTGCTACACGCAAATCGTGCGTTTGGCGTTTTTGGACGCTGCTGGGGCCCAGGAGGGACCAGGAGGTCGCAAATTGGACCTGAAGAGAGAAGGGACATCGAGCAAGACAAAGAGCCCTCACTGAAGCAGGTAGCACCCAGAGAAGTGCCAGAAACAGGCACTACGAGGATGCGTGAAACGGTGCTCGCCGAAGTTGCACAAAGGAGTCCCACGTCGCCGGAGACCAACTTAGAAAGTCGTGCAATGCAGGTTAGAGTGCCGTGGACCCAGGCTTGGCTGTGCACGAAGGATTTCCGCCGGAAGTGCACAGGGGCCGGAGTAGCTGCAAAGTCGCGGTTCCCAGCAATGCAGCCCAGCGAGGTGAGGCAAGGACTTACCTCCACCAAACTTGGACTGAAGAGTCACTGGACTGTGTGGGTCACTTGGACAGAGTCGCTGGATTCGAGGGACCTCGCTCGTCGTGCTGAGAGGAGACCCAAGGGACCGGTAATGCAGCTTTTTGGTGCCTGCGGTTGCAGGGGGAAGATTCCGTCGACCCACGGGAGATTTCTTCGGAGCTTCTGGTGCAGAGAGGAGGCAGGCTACCCCCACAGCATGCACAAGCAGGAAAACAGTCGAGAAGGCGGCAGGATCAGCGTTACAGAGTTGCAGTAGTCGTCTTTGCTACTATGTTGCAGGTTTGCAGGCTTCCAGCGCGGTCAGCGGTCGTTTCCTTATCAGAAGGTGAAGAGGGAGATGCAGAGGAACTCGGCTGAGCTCATGCATTCATTATCTAAAGTTTCCCCAGAGACAGAGACCCTAAATAGCCAGAAAAGAGGGTTTGGCTACCTAGGAGAGAGGATAGGCTACTAACACCTGAAGGAGCCTATCAGCAGGAGTCTCTGACGTCACCTGGTGGCACTGGCCACTCAGAGCAGTCCAGTGTGCCAGCAGCACCTCTGTTTCCAAGATGGCAGAGGTCTGGAGCACACTGGAGGAGCTCTGGACACCTCCCCGGGGAGGTGCAGGTCAGGGGAGTGGTCACTCCCCTTTCCTTTGTCCAGTTTCGCGCCAGAGCAGGGGCTAAGGGGTCCCTGAACCGGTGTAGACTGGCTTATGCAGAATTGGGCACATCTGTGCCCAAGAAAGCATTTCCAGAGGCTGGGGGAGGCTACTCCTCCCCTGCCTTCACACCATTTTCCAAAGGGAGAGGGTGTCACACCCTCTCTCAGAGGAAGTTCTTTGTTCTGCCATCCTGGGCCAGGCCTGGCTGGACCCCAGGAGGGCAGATGCCTGTCTGAGGGGTTGGCAGCAGCAGCAGCTGCAGTGAAACCCCAGGAAGGGAAGTTTGGCAGTACCAGGGTCTGTGCTATAGACCACTGGGATCATGGAATTGTACCAACAATGCCAGGATGGCATAGAGGGGGCAATTCCATGATCATAGACATGTTACATGGCCATATTCGGAGTTACCATGGTGAAGCTACATATAGGTAGTGACCTATATGTAGTGCACGCGTGTAATGGTGTCCCCGCACTCACAAAGTTCAGGGAATTGGCTCTGAACCATGTGGGGGCACCTTGGCTAGTGCCAGGGTGCCCTCACACTAAGTAACTTTGCACCTAACCTTTACCAGGTAAAGGTTAGACATATAGGTGACTTATAAGTTACTTAAGTGCAGTGTAAAATGGCTGTGAAATAACGTGGACGTTATTTCACTCAGGCTGCAGTGGCAGGCCTGTGTAAGAATTGTCAGAGCTCCCTATGGGTGGCAAAAGAATTGCTGCAGCCCATAGGGATCTCCTGGAACCCCAATACCCTGGGTACCTTAGTACCATATACTAGGGAATTATAAGGGTGTTCCAGTAAGCCAATGTAAATTGGTAAAATTGGTCACTAGCCTGTTAGTGACAATTTGAAAGTAATGAGAGAGCATAACCACTGAGGTTCTGGTTAGCAGAGCCTCAGTGAGACAGTTAGGCACCACACAGGGAACATATACATGCACACCTATGAGCACTGGGGCCCTGTGTGACAGGGTCCCAGTGACACATACATATAGGCCACAAACCTATGAGCACTGGGGTCCTGACTAGCAGGATCCCAGTGACACATAACAACCATACTGAAAACATAGTGTTTTCACTATGAGCACTGAGGCCTGGCTATCAGGATCCCAGTGAGACAGTGAAAACAGTGACAAAGACCCTGACATACACTCACAAACAGGCCAAAAGTGGGGGTAACAAGGCTAGAAAGAGGCTACCTTCTCACACAACCCCCCCCCCAAACGAAGGACAATAAGGCTAACCTTGGCCAGTTGAGACTTTATTGTCTAAGTGGTGATAAGTAGAGAGTAGCTCTGCAATAGACTGGTTACTCCCTTTATCATCCACTATATGGTTACTTCCCTGTGGGGATGTAAACCACCCTGTTTGAAGTTTTTTAGCTAAGCAACAATGTGAAGATGTATTTTCAGAGTTTCTATCAGTAAGTTTTAGTTTAGAGCAGTGGGAATTGTCCACTGAACCTATTTGTAGTGATGGAAATGCCAGACAGGGATGCTGTCTCAGAAAAGCCATAGCTGGGCAAAAACGTTGTCCATCTGGCTGGAAGAGAGAACAGGGATGCTGTTTCTCTTGAGTTGGAGCAGGGCAGGGATGCTGTCCTATCAGCTCCACACTAGGGCAGGGATGCTGTCCTAAGTGTTGTGAGGCAGTGCAGAGTTTCTGCACTAAAGTTTCTCTGGGAGGGTTGGAGGGATGCTCCATGTTAACTAAAATGGTGCTCTTTTTCTCACCAATGTTAGTTATCCCACAGAGAGGTACTTCCACCTCAGGGAGTCCAGCTTTGCTAGCTGATGATTCCCTTGGAACAGGTGCCACCCCAGGAGAGGTTTCTCCCACCACAGGAATAGTATCCTGAATGGTAGGGTGGTTAGGGGATACTGTGATACCCTTTTTACCTGTTGATGGAGAGGGATCCTGAGTTTTCAGGCCTTCTCTCCTTTGCTTTTTCATTTCACTTGAAATGAGAGGGAACAATTCCTCAGGGATGCCCAGCATGGCTGCATGGGCATAAAACTCTACATCAGCCCAACCTGAGGCCTCTAGGTCATTACCTAAGAGACAGTCTACAGGTGAGCTAGGTGATACCACCACCTGCTTAGGGCCAGTAACTCCACCCCAACTAAACTGAATTATAGCTAAGGGAAGAAACTTAGTGGAGTTATGGACATCAATAATCTTATACTGTTGTCCAATGATGTGTTGTTCAGGAGGCACTAGGTTTTCAGTCACCAAAGTGAAACTGGCACCTGTGTCCCTGTAGGCCAAGGCCTCAACACCATTTATTGAAACTGTCTGCCTGTACTTATCCATTGTAAGGGGACAAGCAGCCAGTGTGGCAAGGCCAATGCCACTAGGTGTGACAGAAACTGTCTTGGGACTGATTACATCAGTTTCCACTATGGACCCATAAGTGAACCCAACTACACCCTTTGCTTGACTGTTGCCAGCAGTCCCACCACTAGTACCACTACTGCTAGGGGCACTAGAGCTTGATGTATTAGTGGTGGTAGGCTCAGGGGGTTTACCTGGACAGGACTTATCCCCTGGCCTATGGCCTCTATTTTTACACACAAAGCACCAAGGCTTTTTAATGTGTGCAGGTTGGGAAGAAGAGGAAGAATTTGTTTTATCCCCACCCTCTGAAGAGTGTTTAAGATTTGAAGTGGGATCTTTGGTTTTACCCTTATCCCCATGCTTATCTTGAGATTTTTCACCATCTTTCTTCTTATTGCCATCTTTGTCACCCCCTGTATGAACTTTTCTGTTCACCCTTGTTCTGACCCATTTGTCTGCCTTCTTTCCCAATTCTTGGGGAGAGGTCAGATCAGAGTCTACCAGGTACTGGTGCAACAAATCAGACACACAATTATTAAGTATATGCTCTCTCAGGATTGTGTTATACAGGCTTTCATAATCAGTAACTTTACTGCCATGTAACCACCCCTCCAAGGCCTTCACTGCCTGGTCAATGAAATCAACCCAGTCTTGTGAAGACTCCTTTTTGGTCTCTCTGAACTTTATCCTGTACTGTTCAGTGGTTAAGCCATAACCATCCAGGAGTGCATTCTTAAGAACTTGGAAATTATTGGCATCATTTTCTTTTACAGTAAGGAGCCTATCCCTACCTTTTCCACTAAATGATAGCCATAGGATAGCAGCCCACTGCTTTTGAGGGACATCCTGTACAGCACAGGCCCTCTCAAGTGCAGCAAACCACTTGTTAATGTCATCCCCCTCCTTATAAGGGGGAACTATCTTGTGCAGATTCCTGGAATCATGCCCTTTTGCAGGATGACTATGGGGAATACTGCTGCTGCCACCATGGGTATCTAAACCCAACTTCTGTCTTTCCTTCTCTAGTTCAAAAGACTGTCTATCCAAATCCAGCTGTTGCTTCTTGAGCTTCAGTCTGGTTTGTTCCACTCTCAATCTATTGAGCTCCCTTTCTAACAATCTGTCATCAGGGTGGGTGGGAGGGACATTTCTAGATACAGAGGTATGATGGGAATGAACAGAAGGAGACCTGTCCCTTACAGAGGGCACCCTAACAGCTTGGCTACCAGTATAATGTGAGAGCACACCATCAGTATGGTGTGATTCAACCTCTGTACCAACTATGCTAGACTGTCTAGTAATGGGCAGGCTGAGAAGTTTCTTTCCTGAACCTTTTCCTGGGGGAGTCCCTGGATCAGATTGAGAACCATTAGCTACTTTTTCACCAGATTGGGCACTTATGGCCTTATCCTGTACTCTAAGCATATTAATTAACAGTTCTAAGGAAGGATTCTTCCCTACACTCAAACCTCTCTCTATGCAGAGACTCCTTGCTCCTTTCCAGCTAAGGTGATCATATGCAAGTTTGGACAGTTCAACATTTTTTCCTGTGCCAGACATTTTTTAGAGAGAGTTAAAGTGATAGAAAAAGAGAAAAAAGTTTTCAGAACTTTTTGGAAAGACAGAAAAAACTTTTTAAACTTTTAAGAACTTTTTGAAAGTTTTAGAAGTACTTTTCAGCACTTAGAAAAGAGTGAAAAGAGGAAATGCAAAACTTTTTGGCTATGTGTATATACACTGACCTTGTTTTGTATATTTTTCTCTTATGAAAAGTACAATGACAAGAGTGGTAAGTAGTCTCAAGCACTTATCCCACCACTGCACAACCAATGTAGGAGGCTGGACTGGCTTGTAGTGAGTACCAAGGGGTACTTGCACCTTGCACCAGGCCCAGTTATCCCTTATTAGTGTATAGGGTGTCTAGCAGCTTAGGCTGATAGATAATGGTAGCTTAGCAGAGCAGCTTAGGCTGAACTAGGAGACGTGTGAAGCTACTACAGTACCACTTAGTGTCATATGCACAATATCATAAGAAAACACAATACACAGTTATACTAAAAATAAAGGTACTTTATTTTTTATGACAATATGCCAAAGTATCTTAGAGTGTACCCTCAGTGAGAGGATAGGAAATATACACAAGATATATATACACAATAGCAAAAATATGCAGTATAGTCTTAGAAAACAGTGCAAACAATGTATAGTTACAATAGGATGCAATGGGGAAACATAGGGATAGGGGCAACACAAACCATATACTCCAGAAGTGGAATGCGTACCACGAATGGACCCCAAACCTATGTGACCTTGTAGAGGGTCGCTGGGACTATTAGAAAATAGTGAGAGTTAGCAAAATAACCCTCCCCAAGACCCTGAAAAGTGAGTGCAAAGTGCACTAAAGTTCCCCTAAGGACAAAAGAGTCGTGTTAGAGGAATAATGCAGGAAAGACACAAACCAGCAATGCAACAACTGTGGATTTCCAATCTAGGGTACCTGTGGAACAAGGGGACCAAGTCCAAAAGTCACAAGCAAGTCGGAGATGGGCAGATGCCCAGGAAATGCCAGCTGCGGGTGCAAAGAAGCTTCGACTGGACAGAAGAAGCTGAGGTTTCTGCAGGAACGAAAAGGGCTAGAGACTTCCCCTTTGGTGGACGGATCCCTCTCGCCTTGGAGAGTCGTGCAGAAGTGTTTTCCCGCCAGAAGGACGCCAACAAGCCTTGCTACACGCAAATCGTGCGTTTGGCGTTTTTGGACGCTGCTGGGGCCCAGGAGGGACCAGGAGGTCGCAAATTGGACCTGAAGAGAGAAGGGACGTCGAGCAAGACAAAGAGCCCTCACTGAAGCAGGTAGCACCCAGAGAAGTGCCAGAAACAGGCACTACGAGGATGCGTGAAACGGTGCTCGCCGAAGTTGCACAAAGGAGTCCCACGTCGCCGGAGACCAACTTAGAAAGTCGTGCAATGCAGGTTAGAGTGCCGTGGACCCAGGCTTGGCTGTGCACGAAGGATTTCCGCCGGAAGTGCACAGGGGCCGGAGTAGCTGCAAAGTCGCGGTTCCCAGCAATGCAGCCCAGCGAGGTGAGGCAAGGACTTACCTCCACCAAACTTGGACTGAAGAGTCACTGGACTGTGTGGGTCACTTGGACAGAGTCGCTGGATTCGAGGGACCTCGCTCGTCGTGCTGAGAGGAGACCCAAGGGACCGGTAATGCAGCTTTTTGGTGCCTGCGGTTGCAGGGGGAAGATTCCGTCGACCCACGGGAGATTTCTTCGGAGCTTCTGGTGCAGAGAGGAGGCAGGCTACCCCCACAGCATGCACAAGCAGGAAAACAGTCGAGAAGGCGGCAGGATCAGCGTTACAGAGTTGCAGTAGTCGTCTTTGCTACTATGTTGCAGGTTTGCAGGCTTCCAGCGCGGTCAGCGGTCGTTTCCTTATCAGAAGGTGAAGAGGGAGATGCAGAGGAACTCGGCTGAGCTCATGCATTCATTATCTAAAGTTTCCCCAGAGACAGAGACCCTAAATAGCCAGAAAAGAGGGTTTGGCTACCTAGGAGAGAGGATAGGCTACTAACACCTGAAGGAGCCTATCAGCAGGAGTCTCTGACGTCACCTGGTGGCACTGGCCACTCAGAGCAGTCCAGTGTGCCAGCAGCACCTCTGTTTCCAAGATGGCAGAGGTCTGGAGCACACTGGAGGAGCTCTGGACACCTCCCCGGGGAGGTGCAGGTCAGGGGAGTGGTCACTCCCCTTTCCTTTGTCCAGTTTCGCGCCAGAGCAGGGGCTAAGGGGTCCCTGAACCGGTGTAGACTGGCTTATGCAGAATTGGGCACATCTGTGCCCAAGAAAGCATTTCCAGAGGCTGGGGGAGGCTACTCCTCCCCTGCCTTCACACCATTTTCCAAAGGGAGAGGGTGTCACACCCTCTCTCAGAGGAAGTTCTTTGTTCTGCCATCCTGGGCCAGGCCTGGCTGGACCCCAGGAGGGCAGATGCCTGTCTGAGGGGTTGGCAGCAGCAGCAGCTGCAGTGAAACCCCAGGAAGGGAAGTTTGGCAGTACCAGGGTCTGTGCTATAGACCACTGGGATCATGGAATTGTACCAACAATGCCAGGATGGCATAGAGGGGGCAATTCCATGATCATAGACATGTTACATGGCCATATTCGGAGTTACCATGGTGAAGCTACATATAGGTAGTGACCTATATGTAGTGCACGCGTGTAATGGTGTCCCCGCACTCACAAAGTTCAGGGAATTGGCTCTGAACCATGTGGGGGCACCTTGGCTAGTGCCAGGGTGCCCTCACACTAAGTAACTTTGCACCTAACCTTTACCAGGTAAAGGTTAGACATATAGGTGACTTATAAGTTACTTAAGTGCAGTGTAAAATGGCTGTGAAATAACGTGGACGTTATTTCACTCAGGCTGCAGTGGCAGGCCTGTGTAAGAATTGTCAGAGCTCCCTATGGGTGGCAAAAGAATTGCTGCAGCCCATAGGGATCTCCTGGAACCCCAATACCCTGGGTACCTTAGTAACATATACTAGGGAATTATAAGGGTGTTCCAGTAAGCCAATGTAAATTGGTAAAATTGGTCACTAGCCTGTTAGTGACAATTTGAAAGTAATGAGAGAGCATAACCACTGAGGTTCTGGTTAGCAGAGCCTCAGTGAGACAGTTAGGCACCACACAGGGAACATATACATGCACACCTATGAGCACTGGGGCCCTGTGTGACAGGGTCCCAGTGACACATACATATAGGCCACAAACCTATGAGCACTGGGGTCCTGACTAGCAGGATCCCAGTGACACATAACAACCATACTGAAAACATAGTGTTTTCACTATGAGCACTGAGGCCTGGCTATCAGGATCCCAGTGAGACAGTGAAAACAGTGACAAAGACCCTGACATACACTCACAAACAGGCCAAAAGTGGGGGTAACAAGGCTAGAAAGAGGCTACCTTCTCACACAACCCCCCCCCCAAACGAAGGACAATAAGGCTAACCTTGGCCAGTTGAGACTTTATTGTCTAAGTGGTGATAAGTAGAGAGTAGCTCTGCAATAGACTGGTTACTCCCTTTATCATCCACTATATGGTTACTTCCCTGTGGGGATGTAAACCACCCTGTTTGAAGTTTTTTAGCTAAGCAACAATGTGAAGATGTATTTTCAGAGTTTCTATCAGTAAGTTTTAGTTTAGAGCAGTGGGAATTGTCCACTGAACCTATTTGTAGTGATGGAAATGCCAGACAGGGATGCTGTCTCAGAAAAGCCATAGCTGGGCAAAAACGTTGTCCATCTGGCTGGAAGAGAGAACAGGGATGCTGTTTCTCTTGAGTTGGAGCAGGGCAGGGATGCTGTCCTATCAGCTCCACACTAGGGCAGGGATGCTGTCCTAAGTGTTGTGAGGCAGTGCAGAGTTTCTGCACTAAAGTTTCTCTGGGAGGGTTGGAGGGATGCTCCATGTTAACTAAAATGGTGCTCTTTTTCTCACCAATGTTAGTTATCCCACAGAGAGGTACTTCCACCTCAGGGAGTCCAGCTTTGCTAGCTGATGATTCCCTTGGAACAGGTGCCACCCCAGGAGAGGTTTCTCCCACCACAGGAATAGTATCCTGAATGGTAGGGTGGTTAGGGGATACTGTGATACCCTTTTTACCTGTTGATGGAGAGGGATCCTGAGTTTTCAGGCCTTCTCTCCTTTGCTTTTTCATTTCACTTGAAATGAGAGGGAACAATTCCTCAGGGATGCCCAGCATGGCTGCATGGGCATAAAACTCTACATCAGCCCAACCTGAGGCCTCTAGGTCATTACCTAAGAGACAGTCTACAGGTGAGCTAGGTGATACCACCACCTGCTTAGGGCCAGTAACTCCACCCCAACTAAACTGAATTATAGCTAAGGGAAGAAACTTAGTGGAGTTATGGACATCAATAATCTTATACTGTTGTCCAATGATGTGTTGTTCAGGAGGCACTAGGTTTTCAGTCACCAAAGTGAAACTGGCACCTGTGTCCCTGTAGGCCAAGGCCTCAACACCATTTATTGAAACTGTCTGCCTGTACTTATCCATTGTAAGGGGACAAGCAGCCAGTGTGGCAAGGCCAATGCCACTAGGTGTGACAGAAACTGTCTTGGGACTGATTACATCAGTTTCCACTATGGACCCATAAGTGAACCCAACTACACCCTTTGCTTGACTGTTGCCAGCAGTCCCACCACTAGTACCACTACTGCTAGGGGCACTAGAGCTTGATGTATTAGTGGTGGTAGGCTCAGGGGGTTTACCTGGACAGGACTTATCCCCTGGCCTATGGCCTCTATTTTTACACACAAAGCACCAAGGCTTTTTAATGTGTGCAGGTTGGGAAGAAGAGGAAGAATTTGTTTTATCCCCACCCTCTGAAGAGTGTTTAAGATTTGAAGTGGGATCTTTGGTTTTACCCTTATCCCCATGCTTATCTTGAGATTTTTCACCATCTTTCTTCTTATTGCCATCTTTGTCACCCCCTGTATGAACTTTTCTGTTCACCCTTGTTCTGACCCATTTGTCTGCCTTCTTTCCCAATTCTTGGGGAGAGGTCAGATCAGAGTCTACCAGGTACTGGTGCAACAAATCAGACACACAATTATTAAGTATATGCTCTCTCAGGATTGTGTTATACAGGCTTTCATAATCAGTAACTTTACTGCCATGTAACCACCCCTCCAAGGCCTTCACTGCCTGGTCAATGAAATCAACCCAGTCTTGTGAAGACTCCTTTTTGGTCTCTCTGAACTTTATCCTGTACTGTTCAGTGGTTAAGCCATAACCATCCAGGAGTGCATTCTTAAGAACTTGGAAATTATTGGCATCATTTTCTTTTACAGTAAGGAGCCTATCCCTACCTTTTCCACTAAATGATAGCCATAGGATAGCAGCCCACTGCTTTTGAGGGACATCCTGTACAGCACAGGCCCTCTCAAGTGCAGCAAACCACTTGTTAATGTCATCCCCCTCCTTATAAGGGGGAACTATCTTGTGCAGATTCCTGGAATCATGCCCTTTTGCAGGATGACTATGGGGAATACTGCTGCTGCCACCATGGGTATCTAAACCCAACTTCTGTCTTTCCTTCTCTAGTTCAAAAGACTGTCTATCCAAATCCAGCTGTTGCTTCTTGAGCTTCAGTCTGGTTTGTTCCACTCTCAATCTATTGAGCTCCCTTTCTAACAATCTGTCATCAGGGTGGGTGGGAGGGACATTTCTAGATACAGAGGTATGATGGGAATGAACAGAAGGGGACCTGTCCCTTACAGAGGGCACCCTAACAGCTTGGCTACCAGTATAATGTGAGAGCACACCATCAGTATGGTGTGATTCAACCTCTGTACCAACTATGCTAGACTGTCTAGTAATGGGCAGGCTGAGAAGTTTCTTTCCTGAACCTTTTCCTGGGGGAGTCCCTGGATCAGATTGAGAACCATTAGCTACTTTTTCACCAGATTGGGCACTTATGGCCTTATCCTGTACTCTAAGCATATTAATTAACAGTTCTAAGGAAGGATTCTTCCCTACACTCAAACCTCTCTCTATGCAGAGACTCCTTGCTCCTTTCCAGCTAAGGTGATCATATGCAAGTTTGGACAGTTCAACATTTTTTCCTGTGCCAGACATTTTTTAGAGAGAGTTAAAGTGATAGAAAAAGAGAAAAAAGTTTTCAGAACTTTTTGGAAAGACAGAAAAAACTTTTTAAACTTTTAAGAACTTTTTGAAAGTTTTAGAAGTACTTTTCAGCACTTAGAAAAGAGTGAAAAGAGGAAATGCAAAACTTTTTGGCTATGTGTATATACACTGACCTTGTTTTGTATATTTTTCTCTTATGAAAAGTACAATGACAAGAGTGGTAAGTAGTCTCAAGCACTTATCCCACCACTGCACAACCAATGTAGGAGGCTGGACTGGCTTGTAGTGAGTACCAAGGGGTACTTGCACCTTGCACCAGGCCCAGTTATCCCTTATTAGTGTATAGGGTGTCTAGCAGCTTAGGCTGATAGATAATGGTAGCTTAGCAGAGCAGCTTAGGCTGAACTAGGAGACGTGTGAAGCTACTACAGTACCACTTAGTGTCATATGCACAATATCATAAGAAAACACAATACACAGTTATACTAAAAATAAAGGTACTTTATTTTTTATGACAATATGCCAAAGTATCTTAGAGTGTACCCTCAGTGAGAGGATAGGAAATATACACAAGATATATATACACAATAGCAAAAATATGCAGTATAGTCTTAGAAAACAGTGCAAACAATGTATAGTTACAATAGGATGCAATGGGGAAACATAGGGATAGGGGCAACACAAACCATATACTCCAGAAGTGGAATGCGAACCACGAATGGACCCCAAACCTATGTGACCTTGTAGAGGGTCGCTGGGACTATTAGAAAATAGTGAGAGTTAGCAAAATAACCCTCCCCAAGACCCTGAAAAGTGAGTGCAAAGTGCACTAAAGTTCCCCTAAGGACAAAAGAGTCGTGTTAGAGGAATAATGCAGGAAAGACACAAACCAGCAATGCAACAACTGTGGATTTCCAATCTAGGGTACCTGTGGAACAAGGGGACCAAGTCCAAAAGTCACAAGCAAGTCGGAGATGGGCAGATGCCCAGGAAATGCCAGCTGCGGGTGCAAAGAAGCTTCGACTGGACAGAAGAAGCTGAGGTTTCTGCAGGAACGAAAAGGGCTAGAGACTTCCCCTTTGGTGGACGGATCCCTCTCGCCTTGGAGAGTCGTGCAGAAGTGTTTTCCCACCGGAAGGACGCCAACAAGCCTTGCTACACGCAAATCGTGCGTTTGGCGTTTTTGGACGCTGCTGGGGCCCAGGAGGGACCAGGAGGTCGCAAATTGGACCTGAAGAGAGAGGGGACGTCGAGCAAGACAAAGAGCCCTCACTGAAGCAGGTAGCACCCGGAGAAGTGCCAGAAACAGGCACTACGAGGATGCGTGAAACGGTGCTCGCTGAAGTTGCACAAAGGAGTCCCACGTCGCCGGAGACCAACTTAGAAAGTCGTGCAATGCAGGTTAGAGTGCCGTGGACCCAGGCTTGGCTGTGCATGAAGGATTTCCGCCGGAAGTGCACAGGGGCCGGAGTAGCTGCAAAGTCGCGGTTCCCAGCAATGCAGCCCAGCGAGGTGAGGCAAGGACTTACCTCCACCAAACTTGGACTGAAGAGTCACTGGACTGTGTGGGTCACTTGGACAGAGTCGCTGGATTCGAGGGACCTCGCTCGTCGTGCTGAGAGGAGACCCAAGGGACCGGTAATGCAGCTTTTTGGTGCCTGCGGTTGCAGGGGGAAGATTCCGTCGACCCACAGGAGATTTCTTCGGAGCTTCTGGTGCAGAGAGGAGGCAGGCTACCCCCACAGCATGCACAAGCAGGAAAACAGTCGAGAAGGCGGCAGGATCAGCGTTACAGAGTTGCAGTAGTCGTCTTTGCTACTATGTTGCAGGTTTGCAGGCTTCCAGCGCGGTCAGCGGTCGTTTCCTTATCAGAAGGTGAAGAGGGAGATGCAGAGGAACTCGGCTGAGCTCATGCATTCATTATCTAAAGTTTCCCCAGAGACAGAGACCCTAAATAGCCAGAAAAGAGGGTTTGGCTACCTAGGAGAGAGGATAGGCTACTAACACCTGAAGGAGCCTATCAGCAGGAGTCTCTGACGTCACCTGGTGGCACTGGCCACTCAGAGCAGTCCAGTGTGCCAGCAGCACCTCTGTTTCCAAGATGGCAGAGGTCTGGAGCACACTGGAGGAGCTCTGGACACCTCCCCGGGGAGGTGCAGGTCAGGGGAGTGGTCACTCCCCTTTCCTTTGTCCAGTTTCGCGCCAGAGCAGGGGCTAAGGGGTCCCTGAACCGGTGTAGACTGGCTTATGCAGAATTGGGCACATCTGTGCCCAAGAAAGCATTTCCAGAGGCTGGGGGAGGCTACTCCTCCCCTGCCTTCACACCATTTTCCAAAGGGAGAGGGTGTCACACCCTCTCTCAGAGGAAGTTCTTTGTTCTGCCATCCTGGGCCAGGCCTGGCTGGACCCCAGGAGGGCAGATGCCTGTCTGAGGGGTTGGCAGCAGCAGCAGCTGCAGTGAAACCCCAGGAAGGGCAGTTTGGCAGTACCAGGGTCTGTGCTATAGACCACTGGGATCATGGAATTGTACCAACAATGCCAGGATGGCATAGAGGGGGCAATTCCATGATCATAGACATGTTACATGGCCATATTCGGAGTTACCATGGTGAAGCTACATATAGGTAGTGACCTATATGTAGTGCACGCGTGTAATGGTGTCCCAGCACTCACAAAGTTCAGGGAATTGGCTCTGAACCATGTGGGGGCACCTTGGCTAGTGCCAGGGTGCCCTCACACTAAGTAACTTTGCACCTAACCTTTACCAGGTAAAGGTTAGACATATAGGTGACTTTTAAGTTACTTAAGTGCAGTGTAAAATGGCTGTGAAATAACGTGGACGTTATTTCACTCAGGCTGCAGTGGCAGGCCTGTGTAAGAATTGTCAGAGCTCCCTATGGGTGGCAAAAGAATTGCTGCAGCCCATAGGGATCTCCTGGAACCCCAATACCCTGGGTACCTTAGTACCATATACTAGGGAATTATAAGGGTGTTCCAGTAAGCCAATGTAAATTGGTAAAATTGGTCACTAGCCTGTTAGTGACAATTTGAAAGTAATGAGAGAGCATAACCACTGAGGTTCTGGTTAGCAGAGCCTCAGTGAGACAGTTAGGCACCACACAGGGAACATATACATGCACACCTATGAGCACTGGGGCCCTGTGTGACAGGGTCCCAGTGACACATACATATAGGCCACAAACCTATGAGCACTGGGGTCCTGACTAGCAGGATCCCAGTGACACATAACAACCATACTGAAAACATAGTGTTTTCACTATGAGCACTGAGGCCTGGCTATCAGGATCCCAGTGAGACAGTGAAAACAGTGACAAACACCCTGACATACACTCACAAACAGGCCAAAAGTGGGGGTAACAAGGCTAGAAAGAGGCTACCTTCTCACACAACCCCCCCCCCAAACGAAGGACAATAAGGCTAACCTTGGCCAGTTGAGACTTTATTGTCTAAGTGGTGATAAGTAGAGAGTAGCTCTGCAATAGACTGGTTACTCCCTTTATCATCCACTATATGGTTACTTCCCTGTGGGGATGTAAACCACCCTGTTTGAAGTTTTTTAGCTAAGCAACAATGTGAAGATGTATTTTCAGAGTTTCTATCAGTAAGTTTTAGTTTAGAGCAGTGGGAATTGTCCACTGAACCTATTTGTAGTGATGGAAATGCCAGACAGGGATGCTGTCTCAGAAAAGCCATAGCTGGGCAAAAACGTTGTCCATCTGGCTGGAAGAGAGAACAGGGATGCTGTTTCTCTTGAGTTGGAGCAGGGCAGGGATGCTGTCCTATCAGCTCCACACTAGGGCAGGGATGCTGTCCTAAGTGTTGTGAGGCAGTGCAGAGTTTCTGCACTAAAGTTTCTCTGGGAGGGTTGGAGGGATGCTCCATGTTAACTAAAATGGTGCTCTTTTTCTCACCAATGTTAGTTATCCCACAGAGAGGTACTTCCACCTCAGGGAGTCCAGCTTTTCTAGCTGATGATTCCCTTGGAACAGGTGCCACCCCAGGAGAGGTTTCTCCCACCACAGGAATAGTATCCTGAATGGTAGGGTGGTTAGGGGATACTGTGATACCCTTTTTACCTGTTGATGGAGAGGGATCCTGAGTTTTCAGGCCTTCTCTCCTTTGCTTTTTCATTTCACTTGAAATGAGAGGGAACAATTCCTCAGGGATGCCCAGCATGGCTGCATGGGCATAAAACTCTACATCAGCCCAACCTGAGGCCTCTAGGTCATTACCTAAGAGACAGTCTACAGGTGAGCTAGGTGATACCACCACCTGCTTAGGGCCAGTAACTCCACCCCAACTAAACTGAATTATAGCTAAGGGAAGAAACTTAGTGGAGTTATGGACATCAATAATCTTATACTGTTGTCCAATGATGTGTTGTTCAGGAGGCACTAGGTTTTCAGTCACCAAAGTGAAACTGGCACCTGTGTCCCTGTAGGCCAAGGCCTCAACACCATTTATTGAAACTGTCTGCCTGTACTTATCCATTGTAAGGGGACAAGCAGCCAGTGTGGCAAGGCCAATGCCACTAGGTGTGACAGAAACTGTCTTGGGACTGATTACATCAGTTTCCACTATGGACCCATAAGTGAACCCAACTACACCCTTTGCTTGACTGTTGCCAGCAGTCCCACCACTAGTACCACTACTGCTAGGGGCACTAGAGCTTGATGTATTAGTGGTGGTAGGCTCAGGGGGTTTACCTGGACAGGACTTATCCCCTGGCCTATGGCCTCTATTTTTACACACAAAGCACCAAGGCTTTTTAATGTGTGCAGGTTGGGAAGAAGAGGAAGAATTTGTTTTATCCCCACCCTCTGAAGAGTGTTTAAGATTTGAAGTGGGATCTTTGGTTTTACCCTTATCCCCATGCTTATCTTGAGATTTTTCACCATCTTTCTTCTTATTGCCATCTTTGTCACCCCCTGTATGAACTTTTCTGTTCACCCTTGTTCTGACCCATTTGTCTGCCTTCTTTCCCAATTCTTGGGGAGAGGTCAGATCAGAGTCTACCAGGTACTGGTGCAACAAATCAGACACACAATTATTAAGTATATGCTCTCTCAGGATTGTGTTATACAGGCTTTCATAATCAGTAACTTTACTGCCATGTAACCACCCCTCCAAGGCCTTCACTGCCTGGTCAATGAAATCAACCCAGTCTTGTGAAGACTCCTTTTTGGTCTCTCTGAACTTTATCCTGTACTGTTCAGTGGTTAAGCCATAACCATCCAGGAGTGCATTCTTAAGAACTTGGAAATTATTGGCATCATTTTCTTTTACAGTAAGGAGCCTATCCCTACCTTTTCCACTAAATGATAGCCATAGGATAGCAGCCCACTGCTTTTGAGGGACATCCTGTACAGCACAGGCCCTCTCAAGTGCAGCAAACCACTTGTTAATGTCATCCCCCTCCTTATAAGGGGGAACTATCTTGTGCAGATTCCTGGAATCATGCCCTTTTGCAGGATGACTATGGGGAATACTGCTGCTGCCACCATGGGTATCTAAACCCAACTTCTGTCTTTCCTTCTCTAGTTCAAAAGACTGTCTATCCAAATCCAGCTGTTGCTTCTTGAGCTTCAGTCTGGTTTGTTCCACTCTCAATCTATTGAGCTCCCTTTCTAACAATCTGTCATCAGGGTGGGTGGGAGGGACATTTCTAGATACAGAGGTATGATGGGAATGAACAGAAGGAGACCTGTCCCTTACAGAGGGCACCCTAACAGCTTGGCTACCAGTATAATGTGAGAGCACACCATCAGTATGGTGTGATTCAACCTCTGTACCAACTATGCTAGACTGTCTAGTAATGGGCAGGCTGAGAAGTTTCTTTCCTGAACCTTTTCCTGGGGGAGTCCCTGGATCAGATTGAGAACCATTAGCTACTTTTTCACCAGATTGGGCACTTATGGCCTTATCCTGTACTCTAAGCATATTAATTAACAGTTCTAAGGAAGGATTCTTCCCTACACTCAAACCTCTCTCTATGCAGAGACTCCTTGCTCCTTTCCAGCTAAGGTGATCTTATGCAAGTTTGGACAGTTCAACATTTTTTCCTGTGCCAGACATTTTTTAGAGAGAGTTAAAGTGATAGAAAAAGAGAAAAAAGTTTTCAGAACTTTTTGGAAAGACAGAAAAAACTTTTTAAACTTTTAAGAACTTTTTGAAAGTTTTAGAAGTACTTTTCAGCACTTAGAAAAGAGTGAAAAGAGGAAATGCAAAACTTTTTGGCTATGTGTATATACACTGACCTTGTTTTGTATATTTTTCTCTTATGAAAAGTACAATGACAAGAGTGGTAAGTAGTCTCAAGCACTTATCCCACCACTGCACAACCAATGTAGGAGGCTGGACTGGCTTGTAGTGAGTACCAAGGGGTACTTGCACCTTGCACCAGGCCCAGTTATCCCTTATTAGTGTATAGGGTGTCTAGCAGCTTAGGCTGATAGATAATGGTAGCTTAGCAGAGCAGCTTAGGCTGAACTAGGAGACGTGTGAAGCTACTACAGTACCACTTAGTGTCATATGCACAATATCATAAGAAAACACAATACACAGTTATACTAAAAATAAAGGTACTTTATTTTTTATGACAATATGCCAAAGTATCTTAGAGTGTACCCTCAGTGAGAGGATAGGAAATATACACAAGATATATATACACAATAGCAAAAATATGCAGTATAGTCTTAGAAAACAGTGCAAACAATGTATAGTTACAATAGGATGCAATGGGGAAACATAGGGATAGGGGCAACACAAACCATATACTCCAGAAGTGGAATGCGAACCACGAATGGACCCCAAACCTATGTGACCTTGTAGAGGGTCGCTGGGACTATTAGAAAATAGTGAGAGTTAGCAAAATAACCCTCCCCAAGACCCTGAAAAGTGAGTGCAAAGTGCACTAAAGTTCCCCTAAGGACAAAAGAGTCGTGTTAGAGGAATAATGCAGGAAAGACACAAACCAGCAATGCAACAACTGTGGATTTCCAATCTAGGGTACCTGTGGAACAAGGGGACCAAGTCCAAAAGTCACAAGCAAGTCGGAGATGGGCAGATGCCCAGGAAATGCCAGCTGCGGGTGCAAAGAAGCTTCGACTGGACGGAAGAAGCTGAGGTTTCTGCAGGAACGAAAAGGGCTAGAGACTTCCCCTTTGGTGGACAAATCCCTCTCGCCTTGGAGAGTCGTGCAGAAGTATTTTCCTGCCGGAAGGACGCCAACAAGCCTTGCTACACGCAAATCGTGCGTTTGGCGTTTTTGGACGCTGCTGGGGCCCAGGAGGGACCAGGAGGTCGCAAATTGGACCTGAAGAGAGAGGGGACGTCGAGCAAGACAAAGAGCCCTCACTGAAGCAGGTAGCACCCGGAGAAGTGCCAGAAACAGGCACTACGAGGATGCGTGAAATGGTGCTCGCCAAAGTTGCACAAAGGAGTCCCACGTCGCCGGAGACCAACTTAGAAAGTCGTGCAATGCAGGTTAGAGTGCCGTGGACCCAGGCTTGGTTGTGCATGAAGGATTTCCGCCGGAAGTGCACAGGGGCCGGAGTAGCTGCAAAGTCGCGGTTCCCAGCAATGCAGCCCAGCGAGGTGAGGCAAGGACTTACCTCCACCAAACTTGGACTGAAGAGTCACTGGACTGTGTGGGTCACTTGGACAGAGTCGCTGGATTCGAGGGACCTCGCTCGTCGTGCTGAGAGGAGACCCAAGGGACCGGTAATGCATCTTTTTGGTGCCTGCGGTTGCAGGGGGAAGATTCCGTCGACCCACAGGAGATTTCTTCGGAGATTCTGGTGCAGAGAGGAGGCAGGCTACCCCCACAGCATGCACAAGCAGGAAAACAGTCGAGAAGGCGGCAGGATCAGCGTTACAGAGTTGCAGTAGTCGTCTTTGCTACTATGTTGCAGGTTTGCAGGCTTCCAGCGCGGTCAGCGGTCGTTTCCTTATCAGAAGGTGAAGAGGGAGATGCAGAGGAACTCGGCTGAGCTCATGCATTCATTATCTAAAGTTTCCCCAGAGACAGAGACCCTAAATAGCCAGAAAAGAGGGTTTGGCTACCTAGGAGAGAGGATAGGCTACTAACACCTGAAGGAGCCTATCAGCAGGAGTCTCTGACGTCACCTGGTGGCACTGGCCACTCAGAGCAGTCCAGTGTGCCAGCAGCACCTCTGTTTCCAAGATGGCAGAGGTCTGGAGCACACTGGAGGAGCTCTGGACACCTCCCCGGGGAGGTGCAGGTCAGGGGAGTGGTCACTCCCCTTTCCTTTGTCCAGTTTCGCGCCAGAGCAGGGGCTAAGGGGTCCCTGAACCGGTGTAGACTGGCTTATGCAGAATTGGGCACATCTGTGCCCAAGAAAGCATTTCCAGAGGCTGGGGGAGGCTACTCCTCCCCTGCCTTCACATCATTTTCCAAAGGGAGAGGGTGTCACACCCTCTCTCAGAGGAAGTTCTTTGTTCTGCCATCCTGGGCCAGGCCTGGCTGGACCCCAGGAGGGCAGATGCCTGTCTGAGGGGTTGGCAGCAGCAGCAGCTGCAGTGAAACCCCAGGAAGGGCAGTTTGGCAGTACCAGGGTCTGTGCTATAGACCACTGGGATCATGGAATTGTACCAACAATGCCAGGATGGCATAGAGGGGGCAATTCCATGATCATAGACATGTTACATGGCCATATTCGGAGTTACCATGGTGAAGCTACATATAGGTAGTGACCTATATGTAGTGCACGCGTGTAATGGTGTCCCCGCACTCACAAAGTTCAGGGAATTGGCTCTGAACCATGTGGGGGCACCTTGGCTAGTGCCAGGGTGCCCTCACACTAAGTAACTTTGCACCTAACCTTTACCAGGTAAAGGTTAGACATATAGGTGACTTTTAAGTTACTTAAGTGCAGTGTAAAATGGCTGTGAAATAACGTGGACGTTATTTCACTCAGGCTGCAGTGGCAGGCCTGTGTAAGAATTGTCAGAGCTCCCTATGGGTGGCAAAAGAATTGCTGCAGCCCATAGGGATCTCCTGGAACCCCAATACCCTGGGTACCTTAGTACCATATACTAGGGAATTATAAGGGTGTTCCAGTAAGCCAATGTAAATTGGTAAAATTGGTCACTAGCCTGTTAGTGACAATTTGAAAGTAATGAGAGAGCATAACCACTGAGGTTCTGGTTAGCAGAGCCTCAGTGAGACAGTTAGGCACCACACAGGGAACATATACATGCACACCTATGAGCACTGGGGCCCTGTGTGACAGGGTCCCAGTGACACATACATATAGGCCACAAACCTATGAGCACTGGGGTCCTGACTAGCAGGATCCCAGTGACACATAACAACCATACTGAAAACATAGTGTTTTCACTATGAGCACTGAGGCCTGGCTATCAGGATCCCAGTGAGACAGTGCAAACAGTGACAAACACCCTGACATACACTCACAAACAGGCCAAAAGTGGGGGTAACAAGGCTAGAAAGAGGCTACCTTCTCACACAACCCCCCCCCCCAAACGAAGGACAATAAGGCTAACCTTGGCCAGTTGAGACTTTATTGTCTAAGTGGTGATAAGTAGAGAGTAGCTCTGCAATAGACTGGTTACTCCCTTTATCATCCACTATATGGTTACTTCCCTGTGGGGATGTAAACCACCCTGTTTGAAGTTTTTTAGCTAAGCAACAATGTGAAGATGTATTTTCAGAGTTTCTATCAGTAAGTTTTAGTTTAGAGCAGTGGGAATTGTCCACTGAACCTATTTGTAGTGATGGAAATGCCAGACAGGGATGCTGTCTCAGAAAAGCCATAGCTGGGCAAAAACGTTGTCCATCTGGCTGGAAGAGAGAACAGGGATGCTGTTTCTCTTGAGTTGGAGCAGGGCAGGGATGCTGTCCTATCAGCTCCACACTAGGGCAGGGATGCTGTCCTAAGTGTTGTGAGGCAGTGCAGAGTTTCTGCACTAAAGTTTCTCTGGGAGGGTTGGAGGGATGCTCCATGTTAACTAAAATGGTGCTCTTTTTCTCACCAATGTTAGTTATCCCACAGAGAGGTACTTCCACCTCAGGGAGTCCAGCTTTGCTAGCTGATGATTCCCTTGGAACAGGTGCCACCCCAGGAGAGGTTTCTCCCACCACAGGAATAGTATCCTGAATGGTAGGGTGGTTAGGGGATACTGTGATACCCTTTTTACCTGTTGATGGAGAGGGATCCTGAGTTTTCAGGCCTTCTCTCCTTTGCTTTTTCATTTCACTTGAAATGAGAGGGAACAATTCCTCAGGGATGCCCAGCATGGCTGCATGGGCATAAAACTCTACATCAGCCCAACCTGAGGCCTCTAGGTCATTACCTAAGAGACAGTCTACAGGTGAGCTAGGTGATACCACCACCTGCTTAGGGCCAGTAACTCCACCCCAACTAAACTGAATTATAGCTAAGGGAAGAAACTTAGTGGAGTTATGGACATCAATAATCTTATACTGTTGTCCAATGATGTGTTGTTCAGGAGGCACTAGGTTTTCAGTCACCAAAGTGAAACTGGCACCTGTGTCCCTGTAGGCCAAGGCCTCAACACCATTTATTGAAACTGTCTGCCTGTACTTATCCATTGTAAGGGGACAAGCAGCCAGTGTGGCAAGGCCAATGCCACTAGGTGTGACAGAAACTGTCCTGGGACTGATTACATCAGTTTCCACTATGGACCCATAAGTGAACCCAACTACACCCTTTGCTTGACTGTTGCCAGCAGTCCCACCACTAGTACCACTACTGCTAGGGGCACTAGAGCTTGATGTATTAGTGGTGGTAGGCTCAGGGGGTTTACCTGGACAGGACTTATCCCCTGGCCTATGGCCTCTATTTTTACACACAAAGCACCAAGGCTTTTTAATGTGTGCAGGTTGGGAAGAAGAGGAAGAATTTGTTTTATCCCCACCCTCTGAAGAGTGTTTAAGATTTGAAGTGGGATCTTTGGTTTTACCCTTATCCCCATGCTTATCTTGAGATTTTTCACCATCTTTCTTCTTATTGCCATCTTTGTCACCCCCTGTATGAACTTTTCTGTTCACCCTTGTTCTGACCCATTTGTCTGCCTTCTTTCCCAATTCTTGGGGAGAGGTCAGATCAGAGTCTACCAGGTACTGGTGCAACAAATCAGACACACAATTATTAAGTATATGCTCTCTCAGGATTGTGTTATACAGGCTTTCATAATCAGTAACTTTACTGCCATGTAACCACCCCTCCAAGGCCTTCACTGCCTGGTCAATGAAATCAACCCAGTCTTGTGAAGACTCCTTTTTGGTCTCTCTGAACTTTATCCTGTACTGTTCAGTGGTTAAGCCATAACCATCCAGGAGTGCATTCTTAAGAACTTGGAAATTATTGGCATCATTTTCTTTTACAGTAAGGAGCCTATCCCTACCTTTTCCACTAAATGATAGCCATAGGATAGCAGCCCACTGCTTTTGAGGGACATCCTGTACAGCACAGGCCCTCTCAAGTGCAGCAAACCACTTGTTAATGTCATCCCCCTCCTTATAAGGGGGAACTATCTTGTGCAGATTCCTGGAATCATGCCCTTTTGCAGGATGACTATGGGGAATACTGCTGCTGCCACCATGGGTATCTAAACCCAACTTCTGTCTTTCCTTCTCTAGTTCAAAAGACTGTCTATCCAAATCCAGCTGTTGCTTCTTGAGCTTCAGTCTGGTTTGTTCCACTCTCAATCTATTGAGCTCCCTTTCTAACAATCTGTCATCAGGGTGGGTGGGAGGGACATTTCTAGATACAGAGGTATGATGGGAATGAACAGAAGGAGACCTGTCCCTTACAGAGGGCACCCTAACAGCTTGGCTACCAGTATAATGTGAGAGCACACCATCAGTATGGTGTGATTCAACCTCTGTACCAACTATGCTAGACTGTCTAGTAATGGGCAGGCTGAGAAGTTTCTTTCCTGAACCTTTTCCTGGGGGAGTCCCTGGATCAGATTGAGAACCATTAGCTACTTTTTCACCAGATTGGGCACTTATGGCCTTATCCTGTACTCTAAGCATATTAATTAACAGTTCTAAGGAAGGATTCTTCCCTACACTCAAACCTCTCTCTATGCAGAGACTCCTTGCTCCTTTCCAGCTAAGGTGATCATATGCAAGTTTGGACAGTTCAAAATTTTTTCCTGTGCCAGACATTTTTTAGAGAGAGTTAAAGTGATAGAAAAAGAGAAAAAAGTTTTCAGAACTTTTTGGAAAGACAGAAAAAACTTTTTAAACTTTTAAGAACTTTTTGAAAGTTTTAGAAGTACTTTTCAGCACTTAGAAAAGAGTGAAAAGAGGAAATGCAAAACTTTTTGGCTATGTGTATATACACTGACCTTGTTTTGTATATTTTTCTCTTATGAAAAGTACAATGACAAGAGTGGTAAGTAGTCTCAAGCACTTATCCCACCACTGCACAACCAATGTAGGAGGCTGGACTGGCTTGTAGTGAGTACCAAGGGGTACTTGCACCTTGCACCAGGCCCAGTTATCCCTTATTAGTGTATAGGGTGTCTAGCAGCTTAGGCTGATAGATAATGGTAGCTTAGCAGAGCAGCTTAGGCTGAACTAGGAGACGTGTGAAGCTACTACAGTACCACTTAGTGTCATATGCACAATATCATAAGAAAACACAATACACAGTTATACTAAAAATAAAGGTACTTTATTTTTTATGACAATATGCCAAAGTATCTTAGAGTGTACCCTCAGTGAGAGGATAGGAAATATACACAAGATATATATACACAATAGCAAAAATATGCAGTATAGTCTTAGAAAACAGTGCAAACAATGTATAGTTACAATAGGATGCAATGGGGAAACATAGGGATAGGGGCAACACAAACCATATACTCCAGAAGTGGAATGCGAACCACGAATGGACCCCAAACCTATGTGACCTTGTAGAGGGTCGCTGGGACTATTAGAAAATAGTGAGAGTTAGCAAAATAACCCTCCCCAAGACCCTGAAAAGTGAGTGCAAAGTGCACTAAAGTTCCCCTAAGGACAAAAGAGTCGTGTTAGAGGAATAATGCAGGAAAGACACAAACCAGCAATGCAACAACTGTGGATTTCCAATCTAGGGTACCTGTGGAACAAGGGGACCAAGTCCAAAAGTCACAAGCAAGTCGGAGATGGGCAGATGCCCAGGAAATGCCAGCTGCGGGTGCAAAGAAGCTTCGACTGGACGGAAGAAGCTGAGGTTTCTGCAGGAACGAAAAGGGCTAGAGACTTCCCCTTTGGTGGACAAATCCCTCTCGCCTTGGAGAGTCGTGCAGAAGTGTTTTCCCGCCGGAAGGACGCCAACAAGCCTTGCTACATGCAAATCGTGCGTTTGGCGTTTTTGGACGCTGCTGGGGCCCAGGAGGGACCAGGAGGTCGCAAATTGGACCTGAAGAGAGAGGGGACGTCGAGCAAGACAAAGAGCCCTCACTTAAGCAGGTAGCACCCGGAGAAGTGCCAGAAACAGGCACTATAAGGATGCGTGAAACGGTGCTCGCCGAAGTTGCACAAAGGAGTCCCACGTCGCCGGAGACCAACTTAGAAAGTCGTGCAATGCAGGTTAGAGTGCCGTGGACCCAGGCTTGGCTGTGCATGAAGGATTTCCGCCGGAAGTGCACAGGGGCCGGAGTAGCTGCAAAGTCGCGGTTCCCAGCAATGCAGCCCAGCGAGGTGAGGCAAGGACTTACCTCCACCAAACTTGGATAGAAGAGTCACTGGACTGTGTGGGTCACTTGGACAGAGTCGCTGGATTCGAGGGACCTCGCTCGTCGTGCTGAGAGGAGACCCAAGGGACCGGTAATGCAGCTTTTTGGTGCCTGCAGTTGCAGGGGGAAGATTCCGTCGACCCACAGGAGATTTCTTCGGAGCTTCTGGTGCAGAGAGGAGGCAGGCTACCCCCACAGCATGCACAAGCAGGAAAACAGTCGAGAAGGCGGCAGGATCAGCGTTACAGAGTTGCAGTAGTCGTCTTTGCTACTATGTTGCAGGTTTGCAGGCTTCCAGCGCGGTCAGCGGTCGTTTCCTTATCAGAAGGTGAAGAGGGAAATGCAGAGGAACTCGGCTGAGCTCATGCATTCATTATCTAAAGTTTCCCCAGAGACAGAGACCCTAAATAGCCAGAAAAGAGGGTTTGGCTACCTAGGAGAGAGGATAGGCTACTAACACCTGAAGGAGCCTATCAGCAGGAGTCTCTGACATCACCTGGTGGCACTGGCCACTCAGAGCAGTCCAGTGTGCCAGCAGCACCTCTGTTTCCAAGATGGCAGAGGTCTGGAGCACACTGGAGGAGCTCTGGACACCTCCCCGGGGAGGTGCAGGTCAGGGGAGTGGTCACTCCCCTTTCCTTTGTCCAGTTTCGCGCCAGAGCAGGGGCTAAGGGGTCCCTGAACCGGTGTAGACTGGCTTATGCAGAATTGGGCACATCTGTGCCCAAGAAAGCATTTCCAGAGGCTGGGGGAGGCTACTCCTCCCCTGCCTTCACACCATTTTCCAAAGGGAGAGGGTGTCACACCCTCTCTCAGAGGAAGTTCTTTGTTCTGCCATCCTGGGCCAGGCCTGGCTGGACCCCAGGAGGGCAGATGCCTGTCTGAGGGGTTGGCAGCAGCAGCAGCTGCAGTGAAACCCCAGGAAGGGCAGTTTGGCAGTACCAGGGTCTGTGCTATAGACCACTGGGATCATGGAATTGTACCAACAATGCCAGGATGGCATAGAGGGGGCAATTCCATGATCATAGACATGTTACATGGCCATATTCGGAGTTACCATGGTGAAGCTACATATAGGTAGTGACCTATATGTAGTGCACGCGTGTAATGGTGTCCCCGCACTCACAAAGTTCAGGGAATTGGCTCTGAACCATGTGGGGGCACCTTGGCTAGTGCCAGGGTGCCCTCACACTAAGTAACTTTGCACCTAACCTTTACCAGGTAAAGGTTAGACATATAGGTGACTTTTAAGTTACTTAAGTGCAGTGTAAAATGGCTGTGAAATAACGTGGACGTTATTTCACTCAGGCTGCAGTGGCAGGCCTGTGTAAGAATTGTCAGAGCTCCCTATGGGTGGCAAAAGAATTGCTGCAGCCCATAGGGATCTCCTGGAACCCCAATACCCTGGGTACCTTAGTACCATATACTAGGGAATTATAAGGGTGTTCCAGTAAGCCAATGTAAATTGGTAAAATTGGTCACTAGCCTGTTAGTGACAATTTGAAAGTAATGAGAGAGCATAACCACTGAGGTTCTGGTTAGCAGAGCCTCAGTGAGACAGTTAGGCACCACACAGGGAACATATACATGCACACCTATGAGCACTGGGGCCCTGTGTGACAGGGTCCCAGTGACACATACATATAGGCCACAAACCTATGAGCACTGGGGTCCTGACTAGCAGGATCCCAGTGACACATAACAACCATACTGAAAACATAGTGTTTTCACTATGAGCACTGAGGCCTGGCTATCAGGATCCCAGTGAGACAGTGAAAACAGTGACAAACACCCTGACATACACTCACAAACAGGCCAAAAGTGGGGGTAACAAGGCTAGAAAGAGGCTACCTTCTCACACAACCCCCCCCCCCAAACGAAGGACAATAAGGCTAACCTTGGCCAGTTGAGACTTTATTGTCTAAGTGGTGATAAGTAGAGAGTAGCTCTGCAATAGACTGGTTACTCCCTTTATCATCCACTATATGGTTACTTCCCTGTGGGGATGTAAACCACCCTGTTTGAAGTTTTTTAGCTAAGCAACAATGTGAAGATGTATTTTCAGAGTTTCTATCAGTAAGTTTTAGTTTAGAGCAGTGGGAATTGTCCACTGAACCTATTTGTAGTGATGGAAATGCCAGACAGGGATGCTGTCTCAGAAAAGCCATAGCTGGGCAAAAACGTTGTCCATCTGGCTGGAAGAGAGAACAGGGATGCTGTTTCTCTTGAGTTGGAGCAGGGCAGGGATGCTGTCCTATCAGCTCCACACTAGGGCAGGGATGCTGTCCTAAGTGTTGTGAGGCAGTGCAGAGTTTCTGCACTAAAGTTTCTCTGGGAGGGTTGGAGGGATGCTCCATGTTAACTAAAATGGTGCTCTTTTTCTCACCAATGTTAGTTATCCCTCAGAGAGGTACTTCCACCTCAGGGAGTCCAGCTTTGCTAGCTGATGATTCCCTTGGAACAGGTGCCACCCCAGGAGAGGTTTCTCCCACCACAGGAATAGTATCCTGAATGGTAGGGTGGTTAGGGGATACTGTGATACCCTTTTTACCTGTTGATGGAGAGGGATCCTGAGTTTTCAGGCCTTCTCTCCTTTGCTTTTTCATTTCACTTGAAATGAGAGGGAACAATTCCTCAGGGATGCCCAGCATGGCTGCATGGGCATAAAACTCTACATCAGCCCAACCTGAGGCCTCTAGGTCATTACCTAAGAGACAGTCTACAGGTGAGCTAGGTGATACCACCACCTGCTTAGGGCCAGTAACTCCACCCCAACTAAACTGAATTATAGCTAAGGGAAGAAACTTAGTGGAGTTATGGACATCAATAATCTTATACTGTTGTCCAATGATGTGTTGTTCAGGAGGCACTAGGTTTTCAGTCACCAAAGTGAAACTGGCACCTGTGTCCCTGTAGGCCAAGGCCTCAACACCATTTATTGAAACTGTCTGCCTGTACTTATCCATTGTAAGGGGACAAGCAGCCAGTGTGGCAAGGCCAATGCCACTAGGTGTGACAGAAACTGTCTTGGGACTGATTACATCAGTTTCCACTATGGACCCATAAGTGAACCCAACTACACCCTTTGCTTGACTGTTGCCAGCAGTCCCACCACTAGTACCACTACTGCTAGGGGCACTAGAGCTTGATGTATTAGTGGTGGTAGGCTCAGGGGGTTTACCTGGACAGGACTTATCCCCTGGCCTATGGCCTCTATTTTTACACACAAAGCACCAAGGCTTTTTAATGTGTGCAGGTTGGGAAGAAGAGGAAGAATTTGTTTTATCCCCACCCTCTGAAGAGTGTTTAAGATTTGAAGTGGGATCTTTGGTTTTACCCTTATCCCCATGCTTATCTTGAGATTTTTCACCATCTTTCTTCTTATTGCCATCTTTGTCACCCCCTGTATGAACTTTTCTGTTCACCCTTGTTCTGACCCATTTGTCTGCCTTCTTTCCCAATTCTTGGGGAGAGGTCAGATCAGAGTCTACCAGGTACTGGTGCAACAAATCAGACACACAATTATTAAGTATATGCTCTCTCAGGATTGTGTTATACAGGCTTTCATAATCAGTAACTTTACTGCCATGTAACCACCCCTCCAAGGCCTTCACTGCCTGGTCAATGAAATCAACCCAGTCTTGTGAAGACTCCTTTTTGGTCTCTCTGAACTTTATCCTGTACTGTTCAGTGGTTAAGCCATAACCATCCAGGAGTGCATTCTTAAGAACTTGGAAATTATTGGCATCATTTTCTTTTACAGTAAGGAGCCTATCCCTACCTTTTCCACTAAATGATAGCCATAGGATAGCAGCCCACTGCTTTTGAGGGACATCCTGTACAGCACAGGCCCTCTCAAGTGCAGCAAACCACTTGTTAATGTCATCCCCCTCCTTATAAGGGGGAACTATCTTGTGCAGATTCCTGGAATCATGCCCTTTTGCAGGATGACTATGGGGAATACTGCTGCTGCCACCATGGGTATCTAAACCCAACTTCTGTCTTTCCTTCTCTAGTTCAAAAGACTGTCTATCCAAATCCAGCTGTTGCTTCTTGAGCTTCAGTCTGGTTTGTTCCACGCTCAATCTATTGAGCTCCCTTTCTAACAATCTGTCATCAGGGTGGGTGGGAGGGACATTTCTAGATACAGAGGTATGATGGGAATGAACAGAAGGAGACCTGTCCCTTACAGAGGGCACCCTAACAGCTTGGCTACCAGTATAATGTGAGAGCACACCATCAGTATGGTGTGATTCAACCTCTGTACCAACTATGCTAGACTGTCTAGTAATGGGCAGGCTGAGAAGTTTCTTTCCTGAACCTTTTCCTGGGGGAGTCCCTGGATCAGATTGAGAACCATTAGCTACTTTTTCACCAGATTGGGCACTTATGGCCTTATCCTGTACTCTACGCATATTAATTAACTGTTCTAAGGAAGGATTCTTTCCTACACTCAAACCTCTCTCTATGCAGAGACTCCTTGCTCCTTTCCAGCTAAGGTGATCATATGCAAGTTTGGACAGTTCAACATTTTTTCCTGTGCCAGACATTTTTTAGAGAGAGTTAAAGTGATAGAAAAAGAGAAAAAAGTTTTCAGAACTTTTTGGAAAGACAGAAAAAACTTTTTAAACTTTTAAGAACTTTTTGAAAGTTTTAGAAGTACTTTTCAGCACTTAGAAAAGAGTGAAAAGAGGAAATGCAAAACTTTTTGGCTATGTGTATATACACTGACCTTGTTTTGTATATTTTTCTCTTATGAAAAGTACAATGACAAGAGTGGTAAGTAGTCTCAAGCACTTATCCCACCACTGCACAACCAATGTAGGAGGCTGGACTGGCTTGTAGTGAGTACCAAGGGGTACTTGCACCTTGCACCAGGCCCAGTTATCCCTTATTAGTGTATAGGGTGTCTAGCAGCTTAGGCTGATAGATAATGGTAGCTTAGCAGAGCAGCTTAGGCTGAACTAGGAGACGTGTGAAGCTACTACAGTACCACTTAGTGTCATATGCACAATATCATAAGAAAACACAATACACAGTTATACTAAAAATAAAGGTACTTTATTTTTTATGACAATATGCCAAAGTATCTTAGAGTGTACCCTCAGTGAGAGGATAGGAAATATACACAAGATATATATACACAATAGCAAAAATATGCAGTATAGTCTTAGAAAACAGTGCAAACAATGTATAGTTACAATAGGATGCAATGGGGAAACATAGGGATAGGGGCAACACAAACCATATACTCCAGAAGTGGAATGCGAACCACGAATGGACCCCAAACCTATGTGACCTTGTAGAGGGTCGCTGGGACTATTAGAAAATAGTGAGAGTTAGCAAAATAACCCTCCCCAAGACCCTGAAAAGTGAGTGCAAAGTGCACTAAAGTTCCCCTAAGGACAAAAGAGTCGTGTTAGAGGAATAATGCAGGAAAGACACAAACCAGCAATGCAACAACTGTGGATTTCCAATCTAGGGTACCTGTGGAACAAGGGGACCAAGTCCAAAAGTCACAAGCAAGTCGGAGATGGGCAGATGCCCAGGAAATGCCAGCTGCGGGTGCAAAGAAGCTTCGACTGGACGGAAGAAGCTGAGGTTTCTGCAGGAACGAAAAGGGCTAGAGACTTCCCCTTTGGTGGACAAATCCGACTCGCCTTGTAGAGTCGTGCAGAAGTGTTTTCCCGCCGGAAGGACGCCAACAAGCCTTGCTACACGCAAATCGTGCGTTTGGCGTTTTTGGACGCTGCTGGGGCTCAGGAGGGACCAGGAGGTCGCAAATTGGACCTGAAGAGAGAGGGGACGTCGAGCAAAACAGAGAGCCCTCACTGAAGCAGGTAGCACCCGGAGAAGTGCCAGAAACAGGCACTACGAGGATGCGTGAAACGGTGCTCGCCGAAGTTGCACAAAGGAGTCCCACGTCGCCGGAGACCAACTTAGAAAGTCGTGCAATGCAGGTTAGAGTGCCGTGGACCCAGGCTTGGCTGTGCATGAAGGATTTCCGCCGGAAGTGCACAGGGGCCGGAGTAGCTGCAAAGTCGCGGTTCCCAGCAATGCAGCCCAGCGAGGTGAGGCAAGGACTTACCTCCACTAAACTTGGACTGAAGAGTCACTGGACTGTGTGGGTCACTTGGACAGAGTCGCTGGATTCGAGGGACCTCGCTCGTCGTGCTGAGAGGAGACCCAAGGGACCGGTAATGCAGCTTTTTGGTGCCTGCGGTTGCAGGGGGAAGATTCCGTCGACCCACAGGAGATTTCTTCGGAGCTTCTGGTGCAGAGAGGAGGCAGGCTACCCCCACAGCATGCACAAGCAGGAAAACAGTCGAGAAGGCGGCAGGATCAGCGTTACAGAGTTGCAGTAGTCGTCTTTGCTACTATGTTGCAGGTTTGCAGGCTTCCAGCGCGGTCAGCGGTCGTTTCCTTATCAGAAGGTGAAGAGGGAGATGCAGAGGAACTCGGCTGAGCTCATGCATTCATTATCTAAAGTTTCCCCAGAGACAGAGACCCTAAATAGCCAGAAAAGAGGGTTTGGCTACCTAGGAGAGAGGATAGGCTACTAACACCTGAAGGAGCCTATCAGCAGGAGTCTCTGACGTCACCTGGTGGCACTGGCCACTCAGAGCAGTCCAGTGTGCCAGCAGCACCTCTGTTTCCAAGATGGCAGAGGTCTGGAGCACACTGGAGGAGCTCTGGACACCTCCCCGGGGAGGTGCAGGTCAGGGGAGTGGTCACTCCCCTTTCCTTTGTCCAGTTTCGCGCCAGAGCAGGGGCTAAGGGGTCCCTGAACCGGTGTAGACTGGCTTATGCAGAATTGGGCACATCTGTGCCCAAGAAAGCATTTCCAGAGGCTGGGGGAGGCTACTCCTCCCCTGCCTTCACACCATTTTCCAAAGGGAGAGGGTGTCACACCCTCTCTCAGAGGAAGTTCTTTGTTCTGCCATCCTGGGCCAGGCCTGGCTGGACCCCAGGAGGGCAGATGCCTGTCTGAGGGGTTGGCAGCAGCAGCAGCTGCAGTGAAACCCCAGGAAGGGCAGTTTGGCAGTACCAGGGTCTGTGCTATAGACCACTGGGATCATGGAATTGTACCAACAATGCCAGGATGGCATAGAGGGGGCAATTCCATGATCATAGACATGTTACATGGCCATATTCGGAGTTACCATGGTGAAGCTACATATAGGTAGTGACCTATATGTAGTGCACGCGTGTAATGGTGTCCCCGCACTCACAAAGTTCAGGGAATTGGCTCTGAACCATGTGGGGGCACCTTGGCTAGTGCCAGGGTGCCCTCACACTAAGTAACTTTGCACCTAACCTTTACCAGGTAAAGGTTAGACATATAGGTGACTTTTAAGTTACTTAAGTGCAGTGTAAAATGGCTGTGAAATAACGTGGACGTTATTTCACTCAGGCTGCAGTGGCAGGCCTGTGTAAGAATTGTCAGAGCTCCCTATGGGTGGCAAAAGAATTGCTGCAGCCCATAGGGATCTCCTGGAACCCCAATACCCTGGGTACCTTAGTACCATATACTAGGGAATTATAAGGGTGTTCCAGTAAGCCAATGTAAATTGGTAAAATTGGTCACTAGCCTGTTAGTGACAATTTGAAAGTAATGAGAGAGCATAACCACTGAGGTTCTGGTTAGCAGAGCCTCAGTGAGACAGTTAGGCACCACACAGGGAACATATACATGCACACCTATGAGCACTGGGGCCCTGTGTGACAGGGTCCCAGTGACACATACATATAGGCCACAAACCTATGAGCACTGGGGTCCTGACTAGCAGGATCCCAGTGACACATAACAACCATACTGAAAACATAGTGTTTTCACTATGAGCACTGAGGCCTGGCTATCAGGATCCCAGTGAGACAGTGAAAACAGTGACAAACACCCTGACATACACTCACAAACAGGCCAAAAGTGGGGGTAACAAGGCTAGAAAGAGGCTACCTTCTCACACCGAGACCAGGAGGGACCTGATGGCTTCTACCCAGGAGGGAGACACAGAGGGGGCTCTCAGAAACTCAGAGAGCCTACAGAAGACCAGGCAGCGTGCACAGGAGTCCCACAGCATGGGGACAAAGAAGGTGCAAATGAGGCCTGTGCTGCACAACACAAAGGATTCTCACGCCGCCGGAGAACCACTCAGGAAGCTGTGCATTGTAGGATGGAGTGTTGGGGGCCTAAGCAGTGCTGTGCACGAAGAACTTCTTGGAAGGTCACACACAAGCCTTAGCAACCACAAGCCACGTGGTGCACGGGGTACTGTTTTTCATGGGGAGGCAAGCTCTTACCTCCACCAAATTTGGACAGCTGGACGTTGGGACTGTCAGAGTCACTTTAGTCCAAAACCTGTGTCGCTGGATCCACGCTTGTCATCAGGAGGGCGGACCCAAGCCACCGGTCGTCGCTGCAGAGAGGTGCCTGCTGAAGCAGGGAAGTGACTCCGTCATTCCACTGGAGATTCCTTCGGTCCTTCTGGTGCAGGTTGAAGACAGGCAGTCCTCGGAGGATGTGCGACCTGGAAACTGTTGCAGTTGCTGGCAGGAGCTGAAGATACAATGTTGCAGAAGTCGTCCTAGCTTCTTTGTTGCAGTTTTGTAAAGTTCCTGGAGGAGTCAGCGGTTGATCCGTCAATAGAAGATGAAGAAAAGAATGCAGAGAATTCCTGCTGGTGTCTTGCAATCCGAATCTGAAGAAACACCCAGAGGAGAGACCCTAAACAGCCCTGAGCGGGGGATTGGTCACCTAACCAGGTAAGCACCTATCAGGGGGGGTCTCTGACATCACCTGCTGGCACTGGCCACTCAGATGCTCCCAGAGTTCCCTGACCATCCTGAAAACAAGATGGCAGAACCCAGGGACACTTTGGAGGAGCTCTGGGCACCACCCCTGGGGTGGTGATGGACAGGGGAGTGGTCACTCCCCTTTCCTTTGTCCAGTTTAATTCCAGAGCAGGGGCTGGGGTTCCCTAAACCGGTGTAGACTGTATTATGCAAGGAGGCCACCATCTGTGCCCTTCAAAGCATTTCCAGGGGCTCTGGGAGGATACCCCTCCCATGCCAGTTACACCAATTTCCAAAGGGAGAGGGTGTAACACCCCTCTCCTAAAGGAAATGTATTGTTCTACCTTACTGGGATTGAGCTGCTCAGGCCCCAGGAGGGCATAAGCCTGGCTGTGAGGTGGCAGCAGCTGGGGATGCAGTGGAAACCTCAGAAGGCTGGTACAGCAGTAAAGGGGGCCCACTATGGAGCTCCCAGAGTGTATGGGATTGTGAAACCAATACTGGAATCAGTATTGTGGTACAATTCCCATTTGCTGACACCTTACTTGGCCATTTTCAGATTTACCATTGTGATGCTGTGCATAGGTATTGACCTATAGACAGTGCACACTTAAAATGGCATCCCTGTACTCACAAAGTCCAGGAAATGGGCCTAGATGATGTGGGGGCACCTCTGATAGTGCAGGGGTGCCCTCAAACACAGGTACTTTGTACCCAGCCTTCAGGGTTGGAAGACCTGATATACAGGTAACTTATAAGTGACCTGGTGCAGTGAAAATGGCTGTGAAATAGTGCGTACACTATTTCACACAGGCTGCAATGGTAGTCTTGAAAATAAGTCTCCGTAAGGTCTCCTTCTGGGTGGCAAACGAAACTCTGCAGCCCATAAGGATTCCCTGAAACCCCAATGCCCAGGGTACGTATGTACCACATACTAGGGACTCATAAGGGGGGTCCGGTATGCCAATTTGGAGTGAAATACAGAGTCACTAGTATGCAGTGACAAATTTAGAAACAGAGAGGGCATGAGAACTGGAGTTCTGATTAGCAGGACTCCAGTGACAATTTAGAAAACAGTGAAACACACTGACAAGCAGGCCATAAGCACTGGGGACCTGACTAGCAGGATCCCAGTAACACAGTCAAAAACACACTGACATCAGGCAGAAATTGGGGATAACATGCCTAAAAAAGGGTACTTTCCTACACTGAGTGACATGGCGAACATCATGCGTGAGTACACAACACTCCAGCGGGCCCCTTCCACTAGCCAGTGTACTGACCAACCCTCCACATCTGCTGCAGCTAGTGGACAGGAGGCACTGCCACAGGACTCACAGACCACCAGCACCCCTCCCCCTGCAGAAGGTAAACCACCCCGCATACGTTCCCTGCGACCCAGACAGTTGCCAAGACCACTGCCAGGAAATGAGCCCCTCCAGAATGTCCCCCTTGTGTTCCACTGATTCACCTTGTTCACTTTGGACTTTCATTGCTCCTCTTCCTATGGTCCCATGGACACTGGACCTGTGCTATAAACCGACTGGGCCACTACATTGGACTTTTCCCAATCATCACCCCACTCTATTGCACTTTCCAATTTTTTTGTTGTTAGTTAAATAAACATCCTTGAACACAACTTACGTAATAGTGTTTTATCAGAAAGAAATTGTCAATGTATTGAACTCTATTGAACTGCATTATCCTCTGCAAATGTCCTGCAATGTGTGAATCCATCCAACAAATGTGTCTCAGCAGCCTGTAGTCATTACATCAGTACCCTGTTGTAACCACACCAACATCTGCAATAAGGGAAAGCATAGGTGATAGTCAATTGTGATGCAAAACTAGTGACTGGCACAACACAACAGTCACACAACACTTTACTAAAATGGCCTTACCTGACTGTCATTGGAAGTACTGCTGAATGATATGTGTCCTGTTGTCCACATTCTCCTCCTCCTCCTCCTCCTCACTGTCCTCAGTGTCCACTGCTGCCACAGGTGCATTGCCACCCCCCTCCTTCTGCAGATAGGGCACATGGCGCCTAAGGGCCAAATTGTGCAGCATGCAGCAGACCACCTCTCAGAGGAGTAGCATAGGGATCCACCTGTTAAATGGAGGTGCCTGAACCTGGCTTCCAGGAGACTGAAAGTGTGTTCCACAGTCCTCCTGGTACACCCATGTGCATCATTGTACCGATTTTCAGCCCCTGTTCTCGGATTCCTAACAGGGGTCAACAGCCAGGACAGGTTTGGATAGCCGGAGTCAGCTGGAATAAGTGAGGGACACATATTAACCATGCACAATGGCATGGGGTATGACTCTAGTAGGCATACACTGACATACATTGGGTGGGGACTCAAGCTCACCTATAAGCCACACTCTGTGCCTCTGTAGTCATGCCATCACCTGTGGGATGCTGCTATTCCTCAAGACATAGGCATTATGCACAGATCCAGGACACTTGTCGGTGACGTGGGAGATGTACTGGTCAGCAAGGCACACCATCTGGACATTGAGCGAGTGGAAACTCTTCCTATTCCTGTACACCTTCACATTTGCCCTGGGAGGGACTAAGGCAATACGGGTCCCGTCAATGGCCCCAATCACATGTGGTATGTGTCCCATTGCGTAGAATCCTGACTTCACAGTGGGCAAATCATCAACCTCGGGGAACGCGATGCAGCTGCCATTGTGTTTGAGCAAAAGAAAACAAACACAAATGATGTGTGGAATGTGGAACCAATCAAACATTCACCCCCAGTCACACATCTGGGTTTAATCCATCAATTCTTTCGCTCACCACACCACCCCAGTTAGGACCTGGCCATATGCAAATTAGTCTTGACCCTGTTCTCCAATGGAACAGTCCAGCCCAAACTGCCACACCTGGTCCTCCCTGGACTGGAAACAAGCATCCTGGGACCGGTTTCAGGTCATCACCATGTATCAGCCAGGCTAGCTTGAATCCAGTGGCACAGGGAGCCCTGGACCCACGTCTGGGCATACCCGGTGCACTTATAGTGACAAAAGCAAACAAACACAAAAGATGGATGGAATGCAGAACTAAACAAACATTCACCCCAGTCACACATCTGGGTTTAATCCATCAATTGTTTTGCTCACCATGCCACTCCAGTTAGGACCCAGCCAAATACAAATCAGTCTTAGTCCTGTCCCCCATGGGAACAGTCCAGCCCGAACAGCCAGGCTAGGTCCTCCCAGGACCGAAAACAAGCATCCTGGGACTGGTTTCAGGGTATCACCCTTCATCAGCCAGGCTGGCTTGAATTCAGTGGCACAGTGAACCTGGGACCCATGTCTGGGCATATGTGGTGCACATATGGTGACAAAAGCAAACAAACACAAATGATGGATGGAATGCGGAACCAATCAAACATTCATGTGTTTGAGCAAGGCAGCCAAAACCCTTTCAAGCACTATCAAGGGCATTGGCTGTAACATTCCTGCAGCCAAGACCAAGGTCACCTGGAAAGAACCAGTTGCCAGGAAATGGAGCACTGACAGCACCTGCACAAGAGGGGGAATTGCTGTGGTGCTACGGATAGCAGTTATCAGATCAGGTTCCAATTGTGCACACAGCTCTGTGGTTGTGGCCATGTCCAGAGGATAGGTGAATATGATGTGCCAGTCCTCCAGTGTAGCCAAGTCCACAAGGGGTCTGTACATGGGTGCTTGCATTCTCCTCCTATTCTTCTGCAGTGGTTGGTATCTATGTGAGCCAAAAGTAAAATGGGTGTGACAACAGGACATATGGACACACAACATCATTGTACACAGTGCATGTATGTGTGCAGTACACTAGAATTGTCTAGGTGTGTACAGTCGACACAAATGACGCACATATAAATTCAAAACATGAGTATTAGCAGTAGGAAATGGCAACTGTCTGTCCTGTACGCAGGAACAGGTGGAAGTGACCTCACTCTGCTGGCGTTAGGCATCATGGCAGAAGGCGGTCTGCACCGCTATGCTATTCCTCACTGGCTAACATGAGGCTCAATGGAATACAGGAACCAATGATGATCAACGCCAGTGGTGATGGTGTTCACGGCCGAGGATGTGACCACCATTTTCTTTCTACCACTTCACTTGATTACAGACTTTCCGCTCAACGACATCTCCATTGCGTGTGTTGCTGTGGTCTGTGTCTAGAACATGCCATGGCCTGTGCTACAGGGGAAAGGGCCCCAACCTTCACGTTGGAGGAGTTGGAGAAGCTTGTGGATGGGGTCCTACCCCGTATGAGCAGTTGTATGGACAGTTGTATGGGCCTCCAGACCAACAGGTGAGTACATCATGGGTATGTTGCATGAGACATGGCTACATGTAGATGTGTGTGTATGCTGGTAGTTTGTCATTTGGGGGGGTATGACAGGTGGCAGTGTCATGTATAGGTATGGGTCATGTGTGTACCTGATGAGGGGCAAAAGTATGTAAGCTATTGTGTAACAGGCTGGATTGTATGGTTCATGGTGTCCTTCTGTCTGTGAATCCTCAGCAGGTCAAGGCCCATCAGAAGAAGGGGTTGTGGTGTGCTATCGCCAAGGACGTGCAGACCCTGGGGGTCCATAGCCAGCAGAGCACTCACTGCAGGAAACAGTGGGAGGACCTGAGATGCTGCGCCCGGAAGACTGCAGAGGCCCAGCTGGAGACGGCCTCCCAATGATGGGGGGGTGCCCGTCAGAGCCTGACCCCCTAATAGCCCGCATACTGGTGGTGGCCAATCCTGAGTTGGATGGGAGCTTGAGGGCAGCACAGCAGCCACAAGGGGGTAAATACAGACTGTGTGGTATTTTGTATATGCTGCCTGCCATGGGGTTTGGGTGCAAGGTTCTAGTCAGTGAATGCCCCAGTATGCCAGTTTAGCCATTCCTCCATGGTCCTGCTTAGCTACATAGGGTGGTATGTATTTTTGGTATTGCTAGGTAGTTAGCATATCATGGCATACAGGGCTTAGTTGGTCCCAGTAGGTGTGCAGGTAGTAGTTGGGTTCCTTCCTGTTGTAGCACCTAGGCAATGGTTTGTCACTTTGGCCCATACTGCACAATCTAAGTTCCAGGGAGTGATTGTGATGTGTATGCCATCTGTGCTGTTGGTGCTGTGATTGACCCTGTGCTCCCTTTCTTTCTCCCCCACCCTCTCTCCTTTTGTCATCCTGTCTATGTGTGTATTCGCATCATCTGGCGAAGGAGCGGGGCACCGGCGAGTGAGGGAGCTGCAGCCCATGGGACCCAGGAGGCAGAGTCTACCGAAGATGAGTGGACCAGTGGGTTGGAGGGTGAGGGGAGCACCACTGTGGAGACTGGAGCAACAACTACAGACTCTGATTCCTCCTTCGATGGAAGCTCCCAGGTGGTGGCAGACCCCTCTGGGACCACCCCAGATACTTCATCTTCCACCACCCATGGAGCAGCAGTGCCCTCCCAGTAGCCCCCCCACCCAGCTGCCTGTGCCCACTCACCCAGGAGGGTGGGTGTCTCCTTCACCCCAGAACCTCAGGCCCTACCCCAGTCAGCCCTGCTGCCCTCAGTGAGGAGGCTATTGACCTCCTGAGATCCATCTCTGCAGGGCAGTCAACCATATTGAGTGCCATCCAGGGGCTGGCATCCCAGATGCAGCAATGCAATGTCTTCCTGAAGGGCATTCAAGGTGGCTTGCTGGCCCTACAGAGATTGTTTCAGTCTCTGGCATCCACTCTGACGGCAGCCAGTATCCCTGTTTCTTCCGTCCCCCCTCCAACTACCCCTTCCCAGTCCTAGTCTCCTCTCCCCCACAGATCCCAAGCACATAATCACACGAGATGCACTCAAAACAACAGACATGACTCTCAAAGACAAGCACATGCACCACAGATCCCACCACACGCATACACACAGCCAACACCCATGTGCACACACAACAACAGCCACTGCCTCCACTGTCTCCCCCTCCTCCCTCACAGTCACATCAGCACTCACACCTGTAAGCACTACATCATCAGTCCCAGATCCTGCCAACTGTACAGCCTTGCCCACAGACACCACAACAGCAGACATGCAGACATGCACACTACACACCACATGTGCAGTCACCACCATCACCAACTCATGCACCACACTCACCTCACTTGCAGACACGACCACAGCATACATCCACATGTCCTGTTTGTTCTCCCTCACCCTGTCTGCCCCCTCCAAAGACACATAAACGCTCCCACTCAGACCCCCAACAGCCATCCACCTCACACATGCACACTGTGCATGCACCTGCACCCAAGTCCAGCACACCTTCTCCTCCTACAACCACTCCCTCTACCTCCACTCCCATTCCTACTCTCACATCCCACCCACTGGTCCCAAGAAGCTTTTCTTTTACTGCCTTGACCTCTTCTCTACCCCACCCCAACCTGCCCATAAGGGGAAAGTCCCCCCAGCCCAGTACCTCCAGCTCCCATCTGAGTCCTGTTCCCCCCTAAGAGTTCCCCCGCCACTAAGGAGAACAAGAGTGGCACTCCGGCCCCACGTCCCAAGACCACTCCTCCGATTACTGGTTCTGAAAGTGTCATAAGGATATCATCTGCACACAGTTTGTGCTTATTCTTTTTCCAGGCTGGGCCTGGTGCATTGGCTCAAACACCCACATCAACATAAGAGAAGAAGTGGTAAGCTCTAGTGGATTCCCCATTTACTAGGGCATGAGGTTGAGAGAAAGGTTTTGCACAATGACTGTGCTCCAGAGTGTTGTAAAGCTGTCCTATCCTGTTTAACAAAGTTAGTTCTCACACTGGTCCTCTGTAATGTTCTGAAAATGTAGCCTTAATCCATAAAATCTGATGCCTTCTCAGCATCTCAGGATATGAATTTCCTTTCCTTCAGATAATTTCTGGCCTGCTCTAAGAGGTGAGGTATTGATCTCATATTTTATCCTGAAGGTCTCCCTGGCATGAAGCTTGGCATATTTGGATGTATGAGACCCTGGTTAATATGCTTTTCCTGTTGTCCAGTACTTTAGGCACGCTCATCATATCTTTGTTAATCATTTGTGCCTACAGCAAGCACAATCTAAGGGGTGTTTACCAGGCTTCAGGGTGAGAGATAATGGCTTAGTTGAATTCTGGTCTCAGCCCACCATCTTCTTTAGCCTTTCTAAAAGGTCAAACAACATGTGCAAGACCTTATGTTTGTTGATCGTTTACCATTCCATTGGGAATCGATAGTCCCTGGGTGCTTTGGTAGTATACATCAACAAAAGTTTTAATTTCTACCTCTGAGATACTACTGTCTATGGATTCACTCTGGATCACCAACAATTTGAGAAGTGTTTCCTCATCAAGAAATTTGAGGAAATGCATAATTGTGCATAGTTTTGATCATACCATTATGCATTACAGGAGTGACATAATAAATCGACCATGCATATATTGTGAGCCTTATTGCTAGTAATGTAAGGTGGAGCATCTAACTTGTATTAGTGAAGGTGCATTCACAACAGAGGATTAGAAGTTCATATAATTTTAACATACTGAAAAGTAGTACTCATGCACATTTATATTAATGTTCTCTGATTATGGTATCATGGTGAAACTGCACATAATCATGTTTCATTTATAATTATTTTTTTTCATTTTTAATAATGAGATGTACTTATATTAATGCATTTCAAATGGCCATTGCATGTCTTATTAAGTAGGAATAACCAGTACATGTTATCAATCAATTTCATTTAACAGATGCCTGGTGACTCTGTAACCACACCTTAAGGTAATATACTTCTTTCTCCCCGGCACAGCACACACAATCTCGGATAGATCACATTTTCATCTCACATTCTCTCACTCAATCTTTGCGCACAGCAAATATTGGCACCTTCCTAATATCTCACCACTCTCTGATCCTAGTTCATCTGGATCTTTTACCTAAAAACATCTCTCCCAAAAGGTGAAGATGTAATATTCCTTGTTATTAGACACCACTTTCACTTCTTCATTCACTTCTTTTTTTCATGAATCCTTTCTTCTTAACCTTACGGATAATACCCCTTTTGCATTATATGGGATGCTTTCAAGGCTTCTGCTGGAGATTTTATAATTAATTTCATTTCCAAGAAAAGGAAACTCTCCCAGACTTTTTCTAAACAAATATTTGAGAAAATCAAGGCCCTCATTACAACCCTGGTGGTCGGTGATAAAGTGGCAGTAATACCGCCAACAGGCTGGCGGTAAGTACCACCAAATTATGACCATGGCAGTGATATCTCCCATAGACAGCCAATGTACCACACCGACCGCCAGGGCCGAAACAACAGTCACCACGGCGGTAGCCGCCTACAGCCAGGCGGAAGACAAAGTACCGCCCATCATATTTTGACACACGATTCCGCCACCTTTTCCGGGGCGGTACCAACACCATCAAAAGCCTAGCAGAAACACATCACAGAAGAGAAAGGACTCACCATTGGAGACACAGGGAAGAATCACGCTGCCATGGAACACGAACTTCAAGTCTTTCCGAAGATCTTCTATGTTATGCTCCACCTGGAACACCAACGCCGGTGAAGACAATGACAGTGAGTACAGCTGCCTAGCACACAAGGAATGGGGGAGGAAAAAGAGAGTGACAAACACCTGCACAACACACCCGCCATACACATGCCATACACACAACCATATGCATAACAAAAAAATGTTGACCACGAAAATCTGCAGAATAATGCAAAGGTAACAGGAATTTATGAAAATGATTGTAATCAGTCCAAAAACAAAATGAAAAATCAGATTTGGCCATGAAACAGAACAGTACACTTGTATAAAAAAGGGACACTGCCTAGTTGATAGTTCAAAGGGCTTCCATGGCCAAAGTGCACAGTCCAAGGCCCCACTCAAACCTGCACCAATCCGGATAGAACACTGCAGGGGCATCAGTTGTCAAATAGGCAGGCACTTCGGGGGGGCACCTCAGCCGGATGTGGGAACAAGCCCACTGATTTAGGAGGGGGCAACATGCCCATTGCTCTTTGTCCTGGGGAGTGCAAGGCCACATTCTCTGGAGTGGGTGTCTTCTCCACTGGTTCTGGAGGGGGCAATATGCCCTGTGCTTTGCCCTGGAGAGTGCAAGGCCACAGGCTCTCAAGTGGGTGTCTTCCCCACTGGTTCTGGAGGGGGTAACATGCCCATTGCTCTTTGTCCTGTGGAGAGCAAGGCCACAGTCTCTGGAGTGGGTGTCTTCCCCACTGATTCTGGAGGGGGCAACATGCCCTGTGCTTTGTCCTGGGAAGTGCAAGGCCACAGTCTCTGGAGTGGGTGTCTTCCCCACTGGTTCTGGAGGGGGCAACATGCCCTGTGCTTTGTCCTGGGGAGTGCAAGGCCACAGTCTCTGGAGTGGGTGTCTTTCCCACTGGTTCTGGAGGGGTCAACATGCCCTGTGCTTTGTCCTGAGGAGTGCAAGGCCACAGTCTCTCAAGTGGGTGTCATGCCCACTGGTTCTGGTGGGGGCAGACTGCACAGCAGCCCTTGGAGGCTGGACTATATGGCATCTGCCAGAGGTGATGGCTGCACTATGGTGGAGGTTGTGGGAGGCTCCTGCTCAGCTCCTGTACCCTCTGATGGCAGGACTGTGGTGGTGCTTGTGGGAGGCTTCTGCTCAGCCCCTGCATCCTCTGATGGTTGCACTGTGGTGGTGGTTGTGGGAGGCTTCTGCTCAGCCCCTGCACCCACTGATGACTGCACAACCACGGCTGGCGGTGTGGGGGCCCTGTGACAGCTGCTGGTGGTGGCAGTGTTTGGCTGGCAACTTCCACTGGTGTAGATTGTCTCCTCTCCTCTGCTCTTCGGTTGGGGATCCCTTATCCTTCCTGGCACTGGTGGATGGGCTCTTCCCCCCTCTTCCTGCCGGTTCAGGCTCCTTCCCCTTCCTTGCAGCTAGTGCGGACTCCTTCCCCTTCTTTACAGCTGGTGCAGGCTCCTTCCCCTTCTTTGTAGCTGGTGCAGGCTCCTTCCCCTTCTTAGCAGCTGGTGCAGGCTCCTTCCCCTTCAGTATTGTTGGACTGGAATCCTTATAACCACAAGTAGGTGGTGCTCCCACTGGGCCTGTGGACTGTTTGGGGAGAGGTAGGGAAGCGGTCAATCTGGGAAAGGAAAAGCTTTTTGGGGCGTTGGGGTGGGAAGAGGGAGGAGTAATGGGAGTTGAGGATGAGGGAGTGGTTGTTGGAGGTGTTTGTCTGCTAAATTTGGGTGCAGGTGCATGGGCTGTATGCTGTTGTGAGGTGGATGGCTGTTGGGTGTCTGAGTGCTTGCATTTGTGTACCTCAGGGGGCAGAAGGACACAGTGGGAGAGGACACACGGGACGAGTGCATGGATGTTGTGGAGGTGTAAGCCAGTGAGGTGTGTGTTCTGTTTGGTGTGGTGATGATGCTGGTAGTGGATATTGATGTAATGCATGCAAGTGTGAGTGTAGACGCAACAGGGTGGGAGGTGGAGGAGGATGGGGAGACAGTGAAGATAGTGGATGTTGTTGTGTCTGCAACTGAATGGTGTTTGTGTGAGTGCCTGTGGGATAAAGTGTGGTGCTTGTGTTTGCCTGTGACACTCTTGGCTGTTGTCTTGTGTGCATTCTCATCTGCCTGTGTGCTTGGGATGGGTTGGGGTTGACAAGAATGGGGCTGGGAAGTGGAAGTTGGCGAGGGGGACGGTTCAAACAGGAACAATGGCTGCCATCAGAGAGGAGGCCAGAGCCTGAATCGATCTCTGTTGGGCCACCAATCCACTGTGAATGCCCTCCAGGAATGCTTTTGATTGCTGCGTCTGTTTTGCCATCCCCTGGATGGCATTCACAATGTTGTTTGCCCTACAGAGATGGATCTCAGGAGGTTAATAACTTTCTCACTCAGGGCAGCAGGGCTCACTGGGGCAAGGCCTGAGATGCCCACCCTCTTGGGTGAGCGGGCACTGTCAACTCGCTGAGGGGCTACTGGGAGGGAGATGCTGGTATCGGGGGTGGCGGCTGTACCTGTAGCTCACAGAGTTGTCCGCCACCACCAGGGATCTCCCATCGGAGGAGTATCAGAGTCTGTATTGTCCCCTCCAGTCTCCGCCTAGTGTTCCCCTCGCCCTCTATCCCACTGGTGCCCTAAGCGTCGGTGGACTCTGCCTCCAGGGTCCTGTGGGATGCAGCTCCCTCTGTCGCTGGTGCTTTTGCTCCTCCGCCAGATGATACTAATGCACATAAAGACAGGATGACAAAACAAGAAACGTGGGAGAGAGACATAGGATAAACAGGGTCAATGTCTGCCCCCAACAACACCGTTGGCGTACACACCACCTCACACACAGGGAACAGGCTTACGCATTATGCATGGCACTACCAGTGAAATGGCTAGTCAACCAGGAATGAGGAGGGGCACACACTGCCAAGTGCAGCACAACTGAGACCCACGAAGCCCTGCCCAGGAGTAAATACTAACAAGCTAGGTAAGCAGTATTTCCCATTCAAACCCTTAGCCATCAGAGGACCTACACTGCTATATCTCGACTGGCCTAGGGGCATCCAAGAACACACCACCACCCGGATACCACCCCACCAGCCATAAGTTGTAATGATAGCCACTGTACTCACCCCGTGTGGCTGCTATGATATCCTCAAGCACCCATCCAGCTCAGGGTAGGCCACCTCCAGTATACGGGCCATCAGGGGGGGTCAGGGTCCGATGGACACCCCTTCCTCATTGGGAGGCCATCCCCAGCTGGGCCTCCGCGGTCTTTCTTGCCCAGCGTCTCAGGTCCTCCCACCGTTTGCTACAGTGGGTGCTCCGCCTGAAATAGACACACAGGGTCCGCACCTCCTAGGCGATTGCACGCCATATTCCTTTCTTTTGATGGGCGCTGACCTGCGGAGGCAATACACACAGGAGAACACCATTAGACAAACAGTCCAGCCTGTCACACAAATGGCCCACCATACCCGTTTGCATCACCATTGGCACACATATAGCCCAGCCCACAACATGTACACTGCCAAGAGGACATCCCCGCACCCCCCATACACAAGGCCTTCACACACAACCCCATGTATTCATGCCACATGCATTGTGCACAAGGTGTACTCACCTGTTGGTCTGGAGGCCCATACAGCAGTCCGTACTGGGGATAGGACCCCATCCACGAGTCGCACTAACTCCTCAGAAGTAAAGGCTGGGGCCCTTTGCCCGGTCACACAGGCCATGGTAGGTTCCAGACACAGGTCACAGCAGCACATGCAGTGTAGGTCCTCTCCTATGGAAGGTCAGGAAACAAGTGAGGAATCAGATAAAAAATGGCAGTCACATCTGCCGTGTGCATACCGTCACCGCCAGCGTAGATCACCATTGACCACTGCACACCATAGGGCCCAAATTAACCAATGAGGAATTGCACAGCGGTTCACGACTGCCTATTGCCACGGTGCACAATGTCAGCGGCATCACCTCACTTCCACCTGTCCCTACACACATGACAGGTAGTCGCCATTTCAGGGGGGTGAACAGGCCTATCGATTATTGCTGCCTCACAGGATAAATAGGCACATACTTCTCTAATTACACTGTCCTATAACATGTTTACACATTGTGGATTGCTGTTGTGGCTCCATTGTTCAGTTTGTGACAGCCTATTCACTCTTGTGTCCCTTAGATACCCACCGCTGCAGATGAATAGGAGATGGAAACATAACCCTGTGTACAGACACCTGGTGGACTTGGCTACACTGCAGGACAGGCACATTATACTCACCTATAGACTGGACAGGGGCGCAATCACAGAGCTGTGTGCCCAATTGAAGCCTTACCTGATATCTGCTATCTGTCACCCCACTGGGAACCCCGTCTTGTGCAAGTGCTATAAGTGCTCCATTTCCTGGCAACTGGTTCTTTCCAAGTGACAGTGGAATTGGCAGCAGGAATGTCACAGCCAATGATCTCAAACGTGCTAACAAGAGTGCTGTCTGCCCTGATAAACACACGTGGAGCTACATTGCTTTCCCCCAGGTTAAGGATTTGGCCACTGTGAAGGCCGGATTCTATGCAATGTGACACATCCCCAATATAATAGGTGCGATTAACGGAACACCTATTGCATTTGTGCCCACGCCAGAATGAACAGGTGTTTGGGAATCGTAAGAGTTTCCAATCCATGAATGTGCAGATGGTGTGCTTAGCGGACCAGTACATTTCCCACGTCAATGCTAAGTATCCTGAGCTGGTACATGATGTCTTTGTCCTGAGGAATAGCAGAATCCCAAATGTGATGGCCCAACTACAGAGGCTCAGGGTGTGGCTAATAGGTGAGCCCTGGTTCCCACCTAGTATATGTTGGTGTATGGGTATGATGTGGGCCATATAGGATAGTGTGTGGCTAAATGTTGTCCCTCAATATTTGCAGGTGACTCTGGTTACCCAAACCTATCATGGCTGCTGACCCCTGTGAGGAATGCCGGAACAAGGGCAGAAGAACATTATAATGAGGCACATGGGCAAACCAGAAGGATCATTGAAAGGTCCTTTGGCCTCCTGAAGGCCAGGTTCAGGTGCCTCCATCTGACAGGTGGTTCCCTGTGCCACTCACCCAAGAAGGTCTGCCAGATAGTAGTGGCATGCTGCATGTTGCACAACCTGGCCCTCAGACACCATGCACCTTTTCTGCAGGAGGAGGAGCCTGGAGATGCCCCTGTGGCAGCAGCGGACCCTGAGGACAGAGAGGATGAGGAGGCAGAGGATGAGGATGTGGACAACAGAACATCTGTGATATGGCAGTACTTCCAATGACACACAGGTGAGACAGTGCAATTTCACATTTCTATGACTATTGATGTATTCTGTGTGGCATTGTCATACTGGCATTACCCACTTCTTTGCCCTACTTACTGTCACCTCTGGATATTCATTTTGCAGATGTTGGTGATATGACATTCTCCTGGTGTGGTTACAAAAGTCAGATACAGTTCATTAATTCTATGCTCATTCTATATACAGTTCATTTGCAATGGTTGTAGATGTTTCAATCAATACAAATTTGCAATACATGAAATACTAGTAGTCGAGTTTTATCCAAGGGTGTTTATTGTAGTGCTAACATATAGAGGGGAAAGTGCAATGGAATGGGGTGATGATGGAGGAAAGTCCAGGGTATTGTTCCAGTCTGTTTGTAGCACAGGTGCATTGTCCATGGGGACATAGGAAGGGGAGCAATGGAAGTTCAAGGTGGACAAGGTGACTGAGTGGGACACAAGGGGAACCATCAGGGGAGTCTCATTTCCTGGCAGTTGTCTTGGAAAGTGTCTCTGGCTTCTGTCTGGTTCACAGGGAATGTTTGCAGGGAGGTTCACCTTCTGCAGGGGGAGGGGTGCTAGTGGCCTGTTGGTCCTGTGGAGGGGGCTCCTGGCCACTATTGGCAGCAGAAGTGGAGGGCTGTTCAGATGACTGGCTAGTGGTAGGGACCCGCTGGTGTGAAACTGCCTCCCTCATGATGTTGTTCATGTCTGCCAGCACCTCTGCTATAGAGAATAGGGTGATGTTGATGGCCTGCAAGTCCTCCCTGATCCCCTGATACTGTCCCTCCTGCAGCCACCCAAGCCAAGTCATGGACCACCACAGAGGCTCCCCCATCAGGAACCAACACCACACCACCCCAGGACACGTCAATCAGCAGTGTGCCCACCTGTACAGGGACCCCAGGCCACACCTTAGACCCAAGACAGTCAGTGACCTGGGTTCAGTGGCAGTGGGCACACCATTCAGGGAACAGAGGCACAGGCCACCAGGGACACTGGGAGGACTGCTGTACGCCAGGGGGAGGACAGACCCGGGGAACCGACTCTCCAGGAGGCACTCTCTGAGATCCTGGGAGCCTACCAACATTCCCAGGACACGATGGGCCAGATCCTGGACAACGTGCAGGAGAACAGGTGGCTGCAGGAGGAACAGTACCAGGGGATCAGGGACGACCGGCAGACATGGCCAACATTATGAGCGAGGCAGTCTCACACCAGTGGGCCCCTGCAACTAGCCATTCATCTGAACAGCCTTCTACTTCCGCTGCCGCTAGTGGCCAGGAGGCCCTGCCACGGACTCACAGGCCACTAGCACCGCTCCCCCTGCAGAAGGTGAACCACCCCGCAAACGTTCCCTGTGATCCAAGCAGAAGTCAGAGACACTTGCTAAGAACCCCGCCAGGAAATGAGACTCTCCTGATTGTCCCCCTTGTGTCCCACACAGTCACCCTCTCCACCTTGAACTGTCATTGCTCTCCTTTCTATGTCTCCTTGGAAAATGCACCTGTGCTACAAACAGACTGGAGCACTACCCTGGACTTTCTTCCATCATCACCCCATCCTATTACACTTTCTCCCTAGAAACAATAAACACCCTTGATTAAAATCGATTTCGAGTATGTCATGTATTAAAAATATGTATTGATTGAAACAGGTACAACCAGTTCAAATTAACTGTACATAGAATGAGCATAGAATTAATGACCTGTAGCTGGCTGTTGTGATTACATCAGGAGTATTTGTCATATCACCAACATCTGCAAAATGAATAGCCAGAGGGAATAGTAAGTGGCCATTGAATTGGGAAATACCAGCATTCCAAGGCCACACAGAATACAACCACAATCATTGAAATGTAAAGTTACACTGTCTCACCTGTGTGTCATTGGATGTATTGACAGATTACAGTTGTTCTGTTGTCCTCATCTTCATCCGCTGCCTCCTCATCCTCACTGTCCAGAGGGTCCCTGCTGCCACAGGGGCATCTCCAGTCTCCTCCTGCAGAAAAAGGACATGGCGTCTGAGGGCCAGGTTGTGCAACACGCAGAATGCCACTACTATCTGGCAGACCTTCTTGGGTGAGTAGCACAGGGATCTACTTGTTAGATGAAGGCACAGGAACATGGCCTTCAGGAGGCCAAAGGTTCTCTCAATAATCCTTCTGGTTTGCCCATGTGCCTCATTATAACGTTCTTACACTTGTCCTGGCATTCCTCACAGGGGTCAGCAGCCATGATAGGTTTGGGTAACCAGAGTCACCTGCAAACGGGGATATGTCTCCATCTCCTACTCATCTGCAGCAGTAGGAATCTAAGGGACAAAAGAGTGAGGAGCCTTTCACAAACTGAACAATGGGGCCACAACAGTAGTTTGCAATCTGTATACATGAAATGGGTCTGTGGGATCTGTACAGTATGTGCCTATTTCTCCTGTAACGCAGTATTATTCCATAGGCCTGTGCCCCCCCCGAAATGGCGTCCGCCCGTCTTGTGTGGAGGGACAGGTGGAAGTGAGGTAATGCCGCTGATGTTGTGCGCCGTGGAGGGGGGCGGTCGGGAACCGCCATGCAATTCCTCATTGGTTAATATTGGGCTCTATGGGGTACAGTGGACAATGGTGATCTATGCCGGCGGTGACGGTATGCACCACTGCGTACGTGACTGCCATTTTGTATCATATTCCTCACTTGCTTCCTGATCTTCCATAGGAGAGGACCTACTCTGCATATGCTGCTGTGACCTGTGTCTGGAACCTACCATGGCCCGTGTGACCGCAGAAAGGGCCCCAGCCTTCACTACGGAGGAGTTGGAGTGATTGGTGGATGGGGTCCATCCCCAATACGGACTGCTGTATGGGCCTCCAGACAAACAGGTGAGTACACTGTGGGCACGATGCATGTGACATGCATGTATGGAGGTGTGTGTGAAGGCATCGTGTAAGGGAGGAGGGATATCCTCCTGGCTGCGTACACATTGAGTGCTGGTGTATGTGTGTGCCAATAGTACTGTAAACAGGTATGGTGGGCCATTTGTGTAACTGGCTGGACTGTTTGTCTAATGGTGTTCTCCTGTCTGTGTTGCCTCTGCAGGTCAGCATCCATCATAAAAGGGTACATGGCGTGCCATCGCCAAGGAGGTGCGGACCATAGGGGTCTATGGCAGGCAGAGCACCCACTGTCGCAAACAGTGGGAGGACCTGAGACGCTGGGCACGGAAGACGGCAGAGGCCCAGCTGGGGATTGCCTCCCAACGAGGAAGGGGTGCCCATCGAACCCTGACCCCCGATGGCCCACATACTGGCGGTGGCCTATCCAGAGCTGGATGGGCACTTCAGGGCAACACAGCAGCCACAAGGGGGTGAGTACAGTGGTTATCATTACAACTTATGCCTGGTGGGGTGGTATCCGGGTGGTGGTCATGTGTCAGTGGGTACCCCTAGGCCAGGCCAGACATAGGTCCTCGGATGTCTAAGGATTTGAAGGGAAAATACTGCCTACCTACCTTGTTAACATCCACTACTGGCCATGGCTGCGTGGTTTCCAGGTGTGCTGCAGTTGGCGGTGTGTGCCCCTCCTCACGCCTTGGTGGCTAGCAATATCACTGGTAGTGCAATGCATAGTGCGTAGGCCTGTACCCCGTTGTGTGACGGTGCTGTGTACGCCAACGGTGGTGTTGGTGCAGTCATTGGCCCAGTGTATCCTTTGTCTCTCTCCCCCATTTCTTGTTTTGTCATCCTGTCCTTATGTGCATTAGCATCATCTGGCAGAGGAGCAGAGGCACTGGTGACAGAGGGAGCTGCATCCCACAGGACCCTGGAGGCAGAGTCCACCGACGCTGAGGGCACCAGTGGGACGGAGCGTGAGGGGAGCACCACAGCGGAGACTGGAGCAGACAAAACAGACTCTGATACCTCCTCTGATGGGAGCTCCCTGGTGGTGGCGGACCCCTCTGTGACCACCGTAACAACAGGTACAGCCGCCACCCCCCTACCAGCACCGCCCTCCCAGCAGCCCCTCATCGAGTTTCTCGTGCCCGCTCACCCAGGAGGGTGGGCATCTCCTTTGCCCCAGGCACCTCAGGCCCTGCCCCAGTGAGGAGGCTATTGACCTCCTGAGATCCCTCAATGTTGGGCAATCAACCATTTTGAATGCCATCCAGGGTGTCGAGAGGCATTTGCAGCAAACAAATGCATACCTGGAGGGCATTCATTCTGCCGTGGCGGCCCAACAGAGAGCATTTCAGGCTCTGGCCTCAGCACTGATGGCAGCCATTGTCCCTGTGTCCAGCCTCCCCCCTCCAACTTCCACTACCCAGACCCAATCCCCTGTACCTCAGCCTATCCCAAGCACACTATCAGACCAGCATGCACACTCATCAACACAAAAGAGTGGACATGGCAAACATAAGCACCAGACATCCCACATCCCACAGGCACTCACACAAGCACCATCCCCATGCAGACACCCCTTCTTATCAAGGAGTGACACAATGCCTAATCACTAGAGGATTTAGAGAGTTAAACAACAATTCCAGATGCTGAATTATGATGAGAAAGTAGAAGAGCTCAATTATGCATAGCTGTCTTGTTATAATGTGATGTTTTTAGGATAGGTAAAGTGGTCATGGCTTGTGGTGAGAGATGGGTTCATCTTTGTGTTTATTCCGTTGGGTATGTTCAGTGAAGTGTAGTCTTTAGAGGCCCAAAGCACTGGCAGATTCTAAGCTTTCTCTTTTTTGCAGCTGGATTGGTGGGCAAATATGTATTGCTGACATAGCTGTCGTGCTGGTAAGGAGGATCTTGGACAGGGCAGTTAGGATGTATGAATAGTGTTGGAGATGATGGGCTCCAAGAATTCCTCTAGATCTTCTGGTTCTGAAAGTTCCTTATTTCTACCAACCACAGTAACTAGTATATTAGCCAGTTCCAGGAAACCATTGTGAATGTCCTATTTCTTGAGCTGACAAACATGGGCCAGGATTTTTTCTTCAAGTTTGTTTTGTGTGAGAAGTCGGTATAAAAGAAAATCGTACGATTTTTGTAGATGAAGGGTGTCAACTTCTTTTACAAGTCTGTGAAAATATGCCTAACCTGCTAGTGATGGAGCAGAAAAGCCAAAATGTATCTTGGGGAAGACATATTGGGTTCTCACCTTGTGTGCAATCTGAGCCTTTTCAAATTCCAAAGGGTAAATAGGAGGTTTTCCCTACTAGTTCTAAAACAAAGGGGTCCAGGGATGGGCAGTCTGTCACCTCATTCTTCCTTTTATGGTATTCTAGGCACTCTAATGTTTCCCTAGTGACTTTTCTTCAAAATCTGTGGTCTTTTAATGTGGTGTTTACTATTCCTACCCTAGATCCAGTGCCCTGGAGGCCATTTCAAGTCGGTCCTCAGCCACAGTGAGGTGGTATTCCATAGCTTCCAGCCTAGACTGCAAAGATTAGATATTTGCATGGATTTACTTGATTTCAGCATGTGTGCTGGCTATTCTACTCGCCACAGCTGCAATAGAGGTCTTGATGGTCTCTAATTCTTCCAATATTGTCTAAAACAGAGTCTGACATGGCATAGGAAGAAGTAATTTGTGATGGCTAATTCTAGTTAGGATTTCTTTAAGTGCTTCCAAAAGAAGTTCAGGACATGTGATTATCACCCATTGTCACCTTATAATACTGTGAGACATGAGTTCTGGTTTGTGTGAATAGTGTCAATGTTATATTAGAGTGGCATCACATGTTTAATAGTCACAGGAGGGGGGCTGAGATATGCATTTTTGGAGTTTGGTGTCCTTCACTTTCCAAGTGTAACCCCTTAAGTGGGCTTCATAGGAGTTTTGCAGAAGGTTTGCACTGTTAATAAGCATGAATAAAGAATTGCTAATGATTTATCTTTGCTGGGTCATTTTAGTGTAGTATTAATGCTCCTCAAAGTGTTGTTGTGAGCCCCTCCAAACACATCTTACATAACCAGTTGTTGTAAAATCCTCCTTTAATCAGGCCAGCTTTGGCAGGCTGGGCTGCTTATTATTTAAGACCCCACTCTCCCAGGCTGCTTTATCTGGTGATGCAAACAGATACCTAATCAGTCCCAATGTTGTCTACTCCATATGGTATCTAGTAATAGCTACATTTTGGCTTTCAAAATATCATCTATGTCTTTTCCACATCTCAGGTGAGGCCGATGACTCACTTCATTGTGCATCAGTGGAGCCACTCTTGTGAGAACTGATCCGTGATAGTGCTGGACTCCACTGCACAGGCTGAGTATGACGCTCCACTTCCCCCTCTGTCCGTGACGGATCACGATGTTCTATTGATCCCTGTGATATAATGAGATGAATGGCCTTGCTAGCAAGAGCTTCAGGAATTAGCAACCATCTTGTCTTTCAGCCATGGCCCTCATCTCTACATTGTGGTTTCACTTGTTTGAAGAGTCTAGAGGCTTCAGCATGCTAATTCCAGTAATCTGAGAAGGTGACTTCACTGGTTTCTTGCTTTGAACGTAGGCAAGATAAGTGGCAGTGGAGCCTAAAAAGGGTCTATACTGGCTCCATGGCAATGGACGATCATATCTAGCTAAGACAGACTATACATCTGGTTGCCCTCATCCTCTGATTTACACTATGTACCACAAAAAAGGTTCATGAAAGTTTGTAACCTCTAATGTGAAACTTCAAACTTGTCAATAGCAAAAAGTAAGTTGAAACTAATGTGGTTTTGTGATGTAACTGTTTTGATGTAGATACACTAATACACCTCTATATACACTTACACGCTCTAAAAAGCTGCAAAATAAGTTCACCAACTTGTTCTAAAGACTAGTGATTCAGAATGCAAATGTACTTCAGTAACACAGAAGCAATGTCTGAGAAACTGGGTTGCTGATTGACTGGAGTGTGAGCCCTGATCAAGTGGCAACTACAATCCATGTCAGGGTTAGGCACAAGCAAACCCTAAATTAACCTGTGCTCAACCCCCTGGCTGCTTGACACATAGCAGTCAAGCCTAACTTAGAGGCAATGTGTAAAGTATTTGTGTGACACTTCAAACATTAAAATAGTGAAATCACCACACAAAAGGACCAGTTTAGAAAAATAGATCAGAGTTTAATAAATTAAACAAGACCAATCAGTTGAACCAGAGTTATGATTTTTTAAAGAAAAAACTGTAAAATAGCACCTAAAGGAGTAAAGTGCCAATGGCAGCTATCTGGTCAAACTGTGCCTGGTCAAAGACAAAAAAAAAAAGGCTGACCGTGATGAAGCTCAGGTTGGATGCACTCCCAGACTAGTGAAGTTTTACCTTTTGTTTTGTGGCAAGAGTCCTGTTTGCATTGGAGAGGATGGCTGGGAACAAAAAGAGCATTTCAGGCAGTTGTTCGTGTGGCATGAAGAGCAGGTGGGGTGTCGCGAATGGCAGGGCTGGTGCTTTGTGTTGGTGGTTCTCTGCAAGCAGTCAAAGAGACGGCTGGTGGTGGCTCATGCTGATTCTCATTGTGAGCAGTGAAGTCTCAGTGCAAACTGGCCTGTTTGCAGATTCATAGAGCCTTTAAGAACATTGAACCACACAAAGGGGCCAGGACTAGAGGGGCACCACTTAGGGAGTCACAAACTCGCTGCAGCTGGGTCCTGGAGATGTATGGGGAGCCTTTTAGGAACCTGGGGCTCGGATGAGTAGGCAAACAGACCTTGGAGTCACTCTTGAGTCCTGAGTTCAGTTGCAGGTCCAGTTCTTCTTCCCCAGGCAAGAAGGCAGCAGACAGGAGGTCGGCACAGCAGGTCAGCATTTCCTTTAGAGCAGCAATCCAGCACAGTGACAGTCCTTGTACGAGAACTGCACTCCTTCCAGGCAGAGTATCCAGAGGTCCATAAGTGTACTGAAGACCTGGTGGCTGTGGTCCAGTATTTATGCACAGTTGTGTCTTTGAAGTGGGGATACCTTTCTAGAGGCATGCCTTTGAAGTGCACAGATGCCCTGCCTTCCTGGCTTCAGATTAACTACAGGGGGTATGCATCCCTTTGTGTAGAGACAGGACACAGCCTATTCGAGTGTAAGATAGGCTGGACCAAATTCCTCCAACCCAACCTGCTAGTGATGGCCTATCCATTCACACCTAAGCTTCCCATTGTCTGTGACTGTACAGGAAGAGTACACAAAGGGTGTCAGTGACACCCAGTCATGTGACCAGAGACCGGCTGCAGGGACCAAACGGCTAAGACAAGAAAATGCCAACTGTTAGGAATGGGGTCTCTAGTTGGCAGTCGGTTTTCACCCTGTCCAAGTTGGGACCCTCACTCTACTCAGGATAAGGGAGATAAGCAGCTCAGATTACCCCTGCTCATACCCTTGGTAGCTTGGCACGAGCAGTCAGGCTTATCTCAGAAGCAATGTGTAAAGCATTTGCACATACTACACAGTAATACAGTGAGAGCATTACAAAACAACACCACACCAGTTTTAGAAAAATAGCCAATATTCATCTATGTAAACAAGACTAAAACGAGAATAATCCAACACACAGTAATAAAGATATGAATTTGGAAAGAATTAGCTCAAAAATACAGTCCCTTGAAGTCGATAGCTCCATCTGGGGCTATCACAGCATTGTGAAAAACAAATCAAACTGTTCAGGCTGGCTGTAGTGTTGCGGGCCAGCTACAGTGTCGGGAAGACCCGCAAACAGTATCTTGGAAATGCAGGGCATCGTGATCCTCACAATGAGATCAGGAGTGCGGCGTCATTGGCGTCACAGGCATTGGTTCCGGAGGTCGGTGTGAGGGTCATCGGGTCACACGCATTGCAGATCGAATGCAGGGCTGATGACGAAGTTAAGAGCGTTGTTGATGGTGTCAGGGCTGCAGGGCAAAGCGGGATGATGCAATATGTGGTGTCCTCTGGCCGTAGTGCGAGCAGCAGTTCGGTGGCAGCATCCTATGGGATCGGTGACACCAGAGTTGCGGTGTAAAGCAAGGCGGTGTGACATGCAGCATCTCTAGGTCATGGTGCAGGCAGCTGTGTTGTTGCTGAAGCACTTCCATCAGTAGGCCCAAGGCGGTGGTGTGTCGCAGGGTGGACTTCATGCAGCACCCACGGGTCGCAGTGCAGACAGAGGCATCTGTTGACGATGCTGGGGTCGATGGCGCTGGCATTAGTGGAGCAGGGCTGCAGTACGGGACAGGATGGGACGGTGTGCCATGTACCGCATGAGCAGTGTCCTCAGGCCACAGTGCAGGCAGTGGAGTTGGTGTTATTGTGAAGCAGCATGATCAGGGATGCCAAGTCTGTGGTGTGAGCAAGGCAACGCGGAGTGCGGGGCCCACAGGTCGTAGTGGAAACTGTAACTTGGTGATGTCATCAGGTGACGCCATCGGTGAGACCAGGGTTGGGGTGGCACATGGGGCACGGCTCCGTCTGCTGTCGTCAGGTCATGGTGCAGTCAGCAGCATTGTTGACGGCATTGCAGTGGTTTTTCTTCTGTTGCAGCACAAAACGCACAGTTCCCAGTACCGTAGGCAGATGAAGCTGAACTGTTTGATATCCCTGGGACTTCCAAAAGGAGGCTCATCAGGATATGCAGGCTACACCCCAGCTCCCTTTGTGTCACTGTCTAGAGGGAATGCACAACAGCCCAAATGTCAGTCTGACACGGACGTGGAATATATAAGCAGGCAGAGGAACAGAATGGATAAGCAAGAAAATCCCCACTTCCTAAAAGAGGCATTTTCAAACTGACAATCTAAAAACCAACTTTACCAAAAGATGTATTTTTAAATTCTGAGTTCAGAGGCCCAACCTCCATATATCTCTCTCTGCTCCCAATGAGGAACTGCACTTAAAAGATATTTAAAGGCAGTTCCCATGTTAACCTGTGGGAGAGATAGGACTTGAAATAGTGACAACCGAATTTGGCAGTATTTCACTATCAGGATGTGTAAAGCGCACCAGTACATGTCCTGCCTTTTAAATACACTGCACCCTGCCCACGGGGCTTCCTAGGGCCTACCGTAGGGGTGCCTAACATGTAGTAAAAGGAAAGTTTTGGGCCTGACAGGTGGGTACACTTGCCAGGTTGAACTGGCAGTGTAAGACTGCACACACAGACATAGGAGTGGCAGGTCTGAGACTGCTTTACAGGGTTACTTGTGTCGGTGGCACAATCAGTGCTGCAGGCCCGCTAGTAGCATTTGATTTACAGGACCTGGGCACACATAGTGCCCTTTACTAGGGACTTATTAGTAAATCAAATATGCCAATAATGGATAAACCAAACACCAATATAATTTACACAGGGAGCACTTGCACTCTAGCACTGATCTGCAGTAGTAAAGTGCGCATAGACAATAAATCAGCAAAAACGCCAGCATACCATCAAAAACAGGAGGTCAGAAGGCAAAAAGACAGGCAAAACACGCCAAAAGATGCATTTTCAGATCTGAAATGTAAAATTCAACTTCATTATACATTATTATTTTAAATTGTGATTCCAGAGACTCCAAAGATAAACTGCTTATCTCTTCCCATTAGGAAATTTTGCATTTAGCATGTAGTTCTCATTTGGAAATTACACTTATAAAATGTTATAAGGCAACTCCAGTGTTATCTTATGGGAGAGATAGATCTTGCAGTAGTGAAAAACACATTTAAGAGTTTTCCACTACCGGAACATGTGAAGCTTTAAAGTGCATGCCCCTAGGGGTAACGTACATGTATTATAAAGGAAGGTCTTGGCCTTGTAAAAGGTTTATTTTGTCTGTTTGACAAGGCAGTTTAAACTTCAAACACAGGCTCTGCAATGGCAGGACTGAGGCATGTTTACAGTGCTACTCAAATGGGTGGCACAACTAGTGCTGAAGGCCCGTTAGTAGCATTCAATGTACAGGTGAGGGCACATGTACTGCCACTTTACCAGGGACTTACAAGTATATTAAATATGCTAAATGGGTATAAGCCAATTACTCTGGCAGAAACTGGCCCAATTTAGCATCTCAGGTGGTCTTCTTAGGGCTTTGGAACTTCTGCTATGGGACACAGACATGGGTCAGTGTAAAAACTGGGGGCAGCTCTCGCCTTTCCAGACCACTTAAAATTATGCAGTGCCTCAAGTAGAACTGCGTCCTTGCACCAACAATTTTTAATCTGTTCTTATCAGACCTAACCTGGTGCTAAACTCGGTTAATTCCCATCCACCCAAGTTGGGGGGGGCATTGGTTCTTGAACCTGTTGTATGCAGATGATTTAGTTCTGAGAAGTAGCACAAAGGTTGGTCTGCAATGCCTTCTTGATGTAACACCTGCTTACTCAATTAAGAATGGCTTGACAATCAACAAAAAATAAAACAAAGATCCTGGTCATGCAAGACAAAAGACCACAAAAGCTTACATGGTTCTTAGATGCAGAAAGACTTGAGTCAACCAACAGCTTCACATATCTAGGAGTATAATTCAATGGGAATGGAATATATTCTGATTAATTGGAAGAAATCAGAAGGAAGGGTAATGCACTGACTGTGGGTCTTAGGTCCCTCGTTACAAAATTAAAACGCCCCACACTGTCACCGATCCTTCAGGTAGCACAGGCAAAGATTCTGCCTACATTGGCGTAAGGGAGCAAGGTTCTCAAAACAGGCAGAGGCCATGGCTCTAGCAGAGAATGGGAAGGGGTGTGAACACTCAGGATACTGGTTTTGTCTTCTGGTTTCCGCCATGCAGCCACAATGTTCGCCCCATAAACCAGAGCTGGACATGAGGCCAATAATGACAAAGAGCTTGACCAATGACAGCCTTTCAATCCTTATCCAGCATGAGTATTTGTACTCACTATTATACTCCAGTTACATTCAGTTCCAATTGCTGGCAATATGGCATATTCTTTTATCACGTCACGTGTTATACTCATTTTTAACCAGCACAAAATAATACTAAGGCACATGTTGGCAGAATGGCATCTAGAGCAGTCTTATAGACTTGCTACCAGTGTATTAACTTTGCAATAAAAAAAGTATAAATTTTAACAGTCTATAATTGATGGATAAGGGGTGGTCACATGGGAATTGTTTTAAGCATGTTCTTTTGTTTAACTGTGCACTGTAGTGCAACACTTTTAACAAATAATGCAATAAAGAAATTGAATTGAATTGAATTGTATAAGCCAATGTTAAATTGTATAGGGAAAGAGCACAAGCACTTTAGCACTGGTCAGCAGAGGTAAAACATGCAGAGTCCAAAGGTCAGAAAAAATGAAGTCAACAAAGACAGGAGGTTGGAAGACAAACGGTCAGGGGGAAACCACACAAGGATGTCAGGTCAAGAAAATTGTGAACACAGCAGGCTTTGGAGTTTTAAAGGAATATACACAGGAGTGTCAATATCCTACAACACATACATACCCCAAGAATTAAATATTTTCTGTTGTTAGAATGACCACGTCACTGTATTCAATTCTAGACAGTGATTTTACAGACTCTGGACAAGAAGGCATTTACAGATTATATTTACAGACTATAGGTTTCACAGGCATGCTCAAAAAGTACAACTATGACAACGAACAACCGATCCATACTTGTTATGATATGTCTATGTGTTTTTTGCTTGTGTTTTACACTACATATAAATATTTTTTATGATTTAAAATCCTCCCATATCTGACCTTCTGGCAAATTATGGCATAGTCCACACTACCTTATCTCTCAATTTGCGATGATTTGTGAACTTGGAAACCAATGGTATGAGGCCAGCATACCAAGAAGCACCCACCTCTGGGTTAAAGGAAGTCAGATATTCAAAAACGTTTTTTGTAGTAACTACTAAGTTTAACAACAACTGTACATTTAGTCGAGCCAATAAACCTGTACATTAATATATTGTCTTGTATAGAATCCAATGATGATTACAAAACCAAACATCACAAGTAGTTTAGAAAGGGTAATTGTAAAATATTCCAGTAGTTCTGTCACCCGGGTGCACATAGGCAGCATAAAATCATGCACATGTGGTTAGAAACGTATGCACCCTCTAAAAAGACTACGTACAATGCAGATATGTGTGTCAATGCTACTGATGTATTGTTTATATGCCAGTAGGCTTGCACTAGCTTTGAACATTGTAAAAGGATATATAATGTATGTCATGTTTCCTGCTTTGATTAATAACATCCTTGTCAGAATGTTTGTGTTTGGAAAAACAGCAATCAAGCAATGTTATTTCTTTGGGTTTGGATATATTTCACTCTTTGAGCCCTTTCATTGCAGAACCAACTTGAGGGCACTATTTGAATAGAGTAGATTTTCTGCTCTACCACACGATGAAGTTCCAGTTATTTTAGGCTTTTGATCCTTCTTCCATCAGATACTTAAAGGAGAAATTGTATATTGCAGCTAGGGCGTAACTCGTGTGATTCTGTGTAGTGTAATCAGGCAGATTTACCTATCAAATTCCGCTGAATTACATGAAAACTTTAAATCTGCATTTACTGCTAAAATCTTAATGCAAAAATGCCACCTCGAATTCCAAAATGACCGGAGGATGGATTTCGCTCTAGGAAATATAGTTAAATGCAACAGAACATGATTAGCTAGCTGTGCACTTGAGGTAGGATTTTCCCTTCACTTTTTCCTGGCATTTAGTGCTAGTTAATTAGCCTAAAATGCACTGGGGTCCAAAATGAATGCAAGAATACATTTTGCACTAACAAAATAGCTCTAAATGCAAAACAACATAAATAGCAGCTCAAGCAGCTGCTTGCTAAATGTGCTCTCTCAGTAGGATTTTTTCCACAAATTGCTTTTATTATGAAAGCGGGAGTCTTTGCGTTATCAGTAATTCCATGTCAGAGTAATGCAGAATTATCGAATTTACTCAGATTACTCCGGCTTAATTAAAATCACTCTCCTGCCTACATGCAGGGATCACACAGCGTGTCACGAGAGAGAAGTGGGAAGTCAAATATGTTGATTGAAGAGCCCAGCTTTCTGCATTTATGCCTAATTCTTAATCTGTATGACATATTTCGTGAATTTCGTACATTGCCCTTTGGCCATCCCCCATAGTTTCTCAGAACTATCAAAGCAGTACTACCACACCTGCAGTTGCTAATGCTGTATGATGTTAGTTGCAAGATGTATGGTATTACCACCTCATGCCAAATTGCCCCCAAGGAAATAAGGGGAATTAGTTTGAGAGCTGATGTTTGCTGACTGATTATTAGTTTTTCTCCTAATTCTTGGTAGTCCCGATTCGGTTACTAGCCTTTGAAGCTGGCCAATTAGTGGTTTAATGAAGCCTTGTTAGTATTTTATAACCTGCGATTGAGGCGTTGCAGTAACTGCAAAACTGCAAATAAATCACATGTGGGACAGCTTTTAAATATTAAAATTGGTTTACAAAGCCTTCTAAGTATAAACGACGCCTGATAGTTTGACTTAAAAAATACAGAGAGAGAGAACCACAGAGCAAATGTATCTATCCTCAAAGATCCAACAGACCGACCATTTGAAGAACCGTGACGTGCTGCTTTGCTGCAAATCATATTCTCTCTGTGTAAATGACACTTATGCTGGAAGCTCACGAGCGCTGCTTCTTAACACCAGTCAGACAGCCCAGGAGGGCAGATTGACGATGTTAGTTGCAGGTCATTAGCTGGTGGCTGTGAATACCTGCTGGCACAGTCACGGCAAAGTGTCAATCTCTCCCGCGCTCTTCCAGTGCGAAATCGCATCTGCAGGGGACTTTGTCAGCCTATTTCTGAATGCGTAATAATGGTACTCAGGCTTTCTTTTCTATGCATCGCAGGCCCATTTATTTTCTGGACCAATATAATTTTCGGAAAACTTCCTGGCTAACATTATACTTTCTAAGGTTATTATTTGATCATAAGAAGGCATTTCGAAAGGCTTCACTACTGTATTGTAATTTGTAACATGCAAAGAAATGAGAAAATCTAAAGGTTAAAGAACGACACAATTAATCTCTCCATCAATTACAGTGTATGAATAATCGGTTTACTAATGCCTTAATAAAATAGGTTAATTTGAATACAAGGAATTCGTTTAAAAAAGCCTATTAATAAAATTACTTTCCTTTTATTGATATTCAGTATACAAACACCACATGTACACATGATGGCTTTCCTAAAACAAAAATATAAAAAGAACTGTACACAACATACAAATATATCTTGGAATTTTAACATTAGCAAAATATTTACAAGCAGTTTATAAACAGGTGAAAAACGTAATCATTATGAAGGTTACTGTCATTAATTATATCCAGATATGTCAAGAAAAGTCAGCTACCTCATTGCTTAGGACTTGACTGCCCACCCCCACCCCCACCGCCCATCATACAATTAGGTGTTCAAAAGGTTTTTTACCCAGTGAGTAAGGGTTTAGTAACCAGAACTACTCCTGTGTTGGAGGGCAGTGCAAAGACATATTCCTCCTAAATTCTTAACAGTGGATCACAAATTTTAGTCATTATTAGCCTTAAATAGTTTTCTCGAAACCCTCACTTCAGGAAATGTTCTTTGCTGTATGATATATCTGACAAAGTAATAATAAATGAAATCCTGTCTCGGCTATATACATTCCACAATTGCACATCCTATCGTCCCCATCTTTGTACCAGCCCACTGCAGGGACGTGGTCGAAAAATATCTTGGATAGAATCACAATAAACAAAAAGTTCTGCTTAACACTTTCAGTGAATAGGCAGACCTTCTATTTTTGCAATGGGTGAGAAAAGCCCCTTGATGCGCTGATTGTGTCTGTAGTTTCGCAAATGTAGCAGTGGGAGAGAATCCCAAGCACACTCGTCATCTGGCAACAACCAGGCAGCTCAGGAAGAACGGTAGCCAGCCATGCCAGCTATCTAGCACAGGTCAGGCAGGAGTAAGAGAAGAACGGCTCGCTGCAATCATTGTGCATGAGAACTGTTTTTTGTCGTGTTCCTTTTTAATGTGGCAAGACTATCCCCCTAGGGGAGCAGCAGGGGAAGCCCCAATGTAACCATAGCAGCCTATTAAAGAATGCCATAAGTAGGGGGAGTAGCTACAAATCTACCATCATTCTAAAAAGGCAAGCATGCCCAGTGGGACCATGCTATCGGATAAAGTGAGCATGAGGTGAGCCAAAGGTTGCTGTGAAAAGGCAACAGCAACACCCTTCTGTCCTAACTTGTGGAAAAACAGCGCAAAGAAAAGTTAACATCTGTAAAACACGATGGGCTGTGAAGTACCATCCATATAGTCAATTCCTATGGGAGGTTCACCCAAACAAGCCAATACACGTGAGAGGTTGACACAAACCCCCCTCTTACTCTCTTCTTTACATGCTGTACTTTTTCAGTGTATTGACTACCTAAATATTATAGACCACTCAAGTTCTTTGAACAAAGCAAATGAGCTTACATTTGACTATTGCACCAGGGATAGGGACATAAACTGTTCTCTGTGCATACTGGGGCTAACAATAGGTTTTCTTTTATAAAATGTCATTTTCTTGGGAAGCATCACATAATTTATTTTTAAAATGACATTTTAATCCAGTTTGGAAAATAATCATCTCTTGCCCACCAGAAGGTTTAGATAATTTTTGCCTAGTGCAACCTACTTGTGTCCCGTGTCCTGCCATCATCCCTCTACACTTCCCCGCAGCTTAGAAGGACAATTACTTGCCATTGATGGCGTCTCTGCATTAACTAATTTTAACGAAAAGATCAGCGTGGCCACTTCAGCTTGTGCGGAAATCCTCCTACTGGTCAGATAGCTTGGAAGGACGATTCAAGGGCAGAAGTTTACTACCTCCCTTCAAAACCCTCTGGTTTTAGCTCAGTATCAAAGGTCCGCACCGAGGCAGCTTACAAAACCAATGGCAGGACTTCTTTCACATGCTCTTTTGAGACCACCAATATTTACCTATAAGCTTTGTTGAAAGTCTTCATTGCATGCCATTGCAGCCCTATTTTTGCATCAACGTTGATGAAGATTTAGCTAAGAGAATGCAAAAAGTTAAACTCGGGATAGAATAAGTCTTCGATCTCCAGCTCCCTCTTAATTCACCATCCTCTCCACCTGTTTTGACAAATACCAAGATTTCAGTCTCCGTTTACAAGTACAGTCTATTAGCCTTAGAATGTATCACCAAATGATCTGCTTGTAGCAGAGTGTTAATGTACGTGTCAAATACCTTTTAGGGTGAAGCAGTTTGAAGAGCTATTTATAAACAATGTATCAGTAATGCTCCGGATTTCTGTTTCAGTTTGGGACTCGCATTTTCCATTTAATACAAAAAAAATTCTCAAGGAATGTATGATTCTTTCAGATTTTTGTATCTGTAATCAGGACCTGTCGCTTTCCCATCCTTTTGAATATCTTCGGGAGCCTATGTTTTTCATAACGGAGATATAGGCCCTCATTCCAACCCTGGCGGTCGGTGTTAAAGCGGCGGCTAACCCGCCAACAGGCTGGCGGTAAAAAAAATGGAATTCTGACCCTGGCGGAAACCGCCAACAGAGACCGCCACTTTAACACTCTGACCGCCACGGCGGGACAAACAAGCAGCGCGGCGGTCACCGGCAACAGACAGGCGGGAGAAAATGTACCGCCCACCCTATCACAACTGTTGGACTTTTGGCCATACGCATGGTCATCCCTAGTCTTTTTGCCTCCTTCCTCCTGGTTTTTCTGACCTCTCGCTGTTGGCTCTAGGACTCTGAGCACTTTATCACTGCTGACCAGTGCTAAAGTGCAGGTGCTCTCCCATCTAAAGTTGGTATGATTGGCTTATACCTAATTGTCATATTTAATTTACCTATAAGTCCCTTGTACAGTGGTATCTCTATACCCAGGGCCTGTAAATTAAATACTACTAGTGGGCCTGCAGCGCTTCTTGCGCCACCCACTGAAGTAGACTTTCAAACCTGTCTCAGGCCTGCTAGCGCAGGGCCTGTGTGCGCAGTTTTCTGCCACAGGGACCTGGCATCTAAATTTACTTGCCAGGCCCAGAACTCCCCTTTTACTACATGTAAGTCACCCCTAAAGTACGCCCTAGCTAGCCCTATGGGCAGGGTGCCATGTATGTAGAAAGGCAGGACATGTGCCATATTGCATGGCCTGTCCTAGTAGTGACAAACAGCCTAACTTGGTGTCTCACTGCTGTGAGTGCTGCCTTCTCATAGGATTGCATTAGAAATGCCCTGCCTTAGGTGTAAGGGGTATTGTCTGATTTATGAGGGGTAGCGTAGGCGTGTTTGGTATGGTTGTGATGGTGATAATAAATACTGCTTACTGGTGTGGGTGTGTTTTTTATTACTATCACAGAAATGCCACTTCTAGAAAGTGCGCATTTATCTGTGCTTATAATTCTGGTGTTTTGCAGCTTGACTCCAATCCACGTCTGGGCAGAGTGACATTGGGGCTTTGTGCATACTTTTCAGACAGCCTGTACACAGGGAGGGTGGAGGTGTCACCGAGGTGCATCTACATACTGAATAGTCTTCCTGGGCTGAGAGAAGGGAGAGGCGGGGCACACCTACATTTGTAAAGGCTGTGCCCTGGCCTCACACAATAGGGTCGTTAACCCCCCACTGATGTTTGGAGCCTGTGCTGAAAGGAGAGAGGGGGCACTCCCAGAACCAGTTGTAACTGGCTGGAACCTCCTCTCCCTATCATTGTAAAACACTGTAAAACAGGACTATAAGTACAGGGGAATTTTCCCCACAATTTGAACATTCTTGGAACTTGAAACTGGACACAGAACGCTGATGAATGGACTCACCAGGAAACCGCCATGGACTGCTGCTGCTGTGCTGACCTGTGACCTGCCTGGTCACTAGGAGGAACTGCCACCATCTGCACCCCCTGTGCTGGCCTGTAGCTGGACCCACCAGCTTTGTGCTTTTTCTGGTTTGGTTGTTCCCAGGGGCAGGGTGCTGTGGCCCCTGATCCCTGCAACGCTCGTTTAAACCTTTGCCCAGAATGCTTTGAAGGAGAACAAGGCATTCCTTCAGTTGCTGGGCTGTTGATGCACTATAGCGCTTGGAAAGCGCTTTTCTTTTCCAAAAAGAAATCACCGCCGCAGCCCGGGCTTTAAACTGTGCCCTAGCGCTTTGTGAAGTGCTTCTTCGTTGATGAAAATCACCGCCGCAGCCCAGGCTGCATATTTTGCCTAAGCGCTGTGAAAAGCGCTTCGTTGGTAAAAAAATCACCGCCGCAGCCCGGGGAGATAAATGCTGTGAAGCGCGAGGATCGCGCTCCGCTCCGTGCCCCCGGGGCACGAGGAAACCACTTCGGAAATAACGAGGAGCAAGCCTGCTCCTAGCGGTGCCCCGGGGTAGGGATCGCTCCGAGGAGCGCCCCCGGGGCACCGGCCGGCCCAACCTGGTGCCGGCGTTTGTTGTTGGAGCCGGAGGGAGAGGAGGACGCCTCTCCCTCTCCTGCTCCAGCCCCGAAGGGCTCTACCCGACGTGTGCGGGCAGGGAGGCAGCCTCATCGGAGGCTCGCCCCCGCCGCCAGCTCTCTGGTGGGCCCCCTCGTGGGCCCGAGGCCAGCACAAAGGGGTCTCCCCTGCTGAAAGGGCCGACGGAGGCCCCGGGAGACCCCAGGAAGTTGCGGGCCCCCAGAGGGGCCCGCTCGCAGATCGGAGGGGGTGCGTGGCGCCCCCCTCCTTAACCCGAGGATTTCCCTGACTTGGGCCCCCCTTGGAGAGGGCCGGTGGAGGCCCGGGGGGCCCTCCAATGAACACGGGTCCCAGAAGGGGCCCGCCAAGGAAACAGAGAGGGTGCGTGCCGCCCCTCTCTATTTGCCAAGTTTAGGGAGGCCCCCGTTTTGCGCAGAAGAGCGCCGGGGGCCCCATGATTCGTTTTAGGCACTGGAAGTGCCTCTTCATCATTCCCAGGTACTTTTAAATGGACAAATATAATTACGATTTAAAGTTCTTTCTTCAGACTTTATTAATTGTGGTATATTACCTACCTGTTCTATGATGCTTTTACATATGTGTGCACATGTTCCTTTTATGGGCATGACTTGCTAATATGTTTCCCTAACTTGCCATAGGTTTTCTAATGTTCCTACTATGGGCGTTTTATGATATTCTTATGACAAGTGTTCTAATGTGATAACGTGTTTCCTGACTACTGCTTATGTTGCAGAATACTGAGTAACCTGTGTGTTATGTGTGACTACTGCTAGTTTGCAGAGTAACTAATGTGTAACGTTCTGACAACTGCTAAGGTAGCAGGATAGTACTGTTATGTGATGTTGGTCTAATAATTACGTTGTGTACAATACAGTATATTTTCATATAATCTGGTGTTGTGTTTCCTTTGTGGTGGGGATATTGCGTCACATGTATGTGTGTGTTGTGCAAACGCTTTACGCATTGCCTCCGGGTTAAGCCTGACTGCTCGTGCCAAGCTACCAAGGGGGTGAGCAGGGGTTATCTTGGACGTGTAACTCCCTTGCCCTGACTAGAGTGGGTAAGTTCTGCCTGGCTGAGGTGCATACCCTAGCCAACCAGAAACCCCATTTCTAACAACAACACACCAATCCGCCACCTTTTCCGGGGCGGTAGACCCGCCGATAAAAACACGGCGGAAACAGACATTTCAAACCGAAAACGCTCACCTCCATACACCCCACGAGGAATCTGGACAGCATGGAACCCGAATTACACATCCTACCAGCTATTGTATTCCTGCTCCTCTACCAGGAGCACGAACGCCGGCGCAGAAGACAACGGTGAGTACTGCACCTACGACACAGGGGAGGGGGGATGAGAAAATATTACGGGGACACACATACGCGACACCCCCACCCGCACCCCCACCCACTACAACACATACATCAATGCATAGCAATACATCACTGTTACAACCCCCAAACCCCCCGAAAGAATGCAAAGACAAAAGGAATAGATCATAAACAGTCGAATATATTGGATTATTGCCTTATAAAAATATCACACATTTAAAACTAATATATACATAAATATTAAAAGTCCGATAATTCTAGCTGTCATTGTCCGTGGACCACTGGGCCCAAATCACATGGGCAAGGCCCACACAAGATACCTGACACCAACGGAGAGAACACTGCAGGGGCATCAGATAGAAAAACTACAGGCACCTCAGGGGGAAGGGAAGGGGGGGTACCTCAGCCACATGAGTACACGACGCCAGATCCACGATGGGCCTCCATGGCCACTGTCCCATCCTGGGGAGTGCAAAGCCACAGTCTCACAAGTCTGTACAGTGGGTGGGTTGCCCACTGTCCCATCCTGGGGAGTGCAAAGCCACAGTCTCAGAAGTCTCTACAGTGGGTGGGTTGCCCACTGTCCCATCCTGGGGAGTGCAAAGCCACAGCCTCACAAGTCTCTACAGTGGGTGGCTTGCCCACTGCCATATCCTGGGGAGTGCAAAGCCACAGTCTATCAAGTCTCTACAGTGGGTGGCTTGCCCACTGCCATATCCTGGGGAGTGCAAATCCACAGTCTCTCAAGTATCTACAGTGGGTGGCTTGCCCACTGTTCAATCCTGGGGAGTGCAAAGCCACAGTCTCTCAAGTGGATAACAGTCTCCACTGGTACTGGAGGGGGACTAGTGCCCAGAGTGCTTCGTGCAGCCCTGCCCGACACAGATGCGGGCCTGCCTCTTCCGCCAATGGGCCAGCGGTGCTTGAGATGAAGGGCCCAGTTCAGCAGTTCTTGAGACGGCGGTGCCCAGCGGAGCGGTGCTTGAGATGAAGGGCCCAGCGGAGCGGTGCTTGAGATGAAGGGCCCAGTTCAGCGGTGCTTGAGACGGCGGTGCCCTGTTCAACAGGGCTTGAGACGGCGGTGCCCAGCGGAGCAGTGCTTGAGATGAAGGGCCCAGCGGAGCGGTGCTTGAGACGGCGGTGCCCAGTTCAGCGGTGCTTGAGACGGCGGTGCCCAGTTCAGCGGTGCTTGAGACGACGGTGCCCAGCGGAGCAGTGCTTGAGATGAAGGGCCCAGTTCAGCGGTGCTTGAGACGGCGGTGCCCAGTTCAGCGGTGCTTGAGACGGCGGTGCCCAGCGGAGCGGTGCTTGAGATGAAGGGCCCAGCGGAGCGGTGCTTGAGATGAAGGGCCCAGTTCAGCGGTGCTTGAGACGGCGGTGCCCTGTTCAGCGGTGCTTGAGACGGCGGTGCCCAGCGGAGCGGTGCTTGAGATGAAGGGCCCAGCGGACCGGTGCTTGAGATGAAGGGCCCAGTTCAGCGGTGCTTGAGACGGCGGTGCCCTGTTCAGCGGGACTTGAGACGGCAGTGCCCAGCGGAGCGGTGCTTGAGATGAAGGGCCCAGCGGAGCGGTGCTTGAGATGAAGGGCCCAGTTCAGCGGTGCTTGAGACGGCGGTGCCCAGTTCAGCGGTGCTTGAGACTGCGGTGCCCTGTTCAGCTGTGCTTGAGACGGCGGTGCCCAGCGGAGCGGTGCTTGAGATGAAGGGCCTAGCGGAGCGGTGCTTGAGATGAAGGGCCCAGCGGAGCGGTGCTTGAGATGAAGGGCCCAGTTCAGCGGTGCTTGAGACGGCGGTGCCCTGTTCAGCAGTGCTTGAGACGGCAGTGCCCTGTTCAGCGGTGCTTGAGACGGCGATGCCCAGCGGAGCGGTGCTTGAGATGAAGGGCCCAGCGGAAAGGTGCTTGATATGAAGGGGCCAGCGGAGCGGTGCTTGAGATGAAGGGCCCAGTTCAGCGGTGCTTGAGACGGCGGTGCCCTGTTCAGCGGTGCTTGAGACGGCGGTGCCCTGTTCAGCGTTGCTTGAGACGGCGGTGCCCAGCGGAGCGGTGCTTAAGATGAAGGGCCCAGCGGAGCGGTGCTTACGATGAAGGGCCCAGTTCAGCGGTGCTTGAGACAGCGGTGCCCTGTTCAGCGGGGCTTGAGACGCGGTGCCCAGTTCAGCGGTGCTTGAGACGGCGGTGCCCAGCGGAGCGGTGCTTGAGATGAAGGGCCCAGCGGAGCGGTGCTTGAGATGAAGGGCCGGGCTCAGCGGTGCTTGAGACGGCGGTGCCCTGTTCAGCGGTGCTTGAGACGGCGGTGCCCTGTTCAGCGGTGCTTGAGACGGCGGTGCCCAGTTCAGCGGTGCTTGATTGAAAGGGCCCAGTTCAGCGGTGCTTGTTTGAAAGGGCCCAGTTCAGCGGTTCCGGCCCAGGCATGGGTTGTCACTCGCCACCTGGCATGTGGCTGGCAGCGCCTATCTGCCCATCTGTCCGTTGGCTTGCGGGGCCCTCCTGGGCTGCCGTACCGGGCCTCTGGGTGTCCTCCTGCACACCTGGGAGGGGGCTGGTGGGGCACTCCTGGGCAGCTGGCCTGCTGCCGGACTTGTCGGGCGTGCTGCCCTTCCCACCCTTCCCTGGTCGTCTGTGGCCCTTTGACACCTTTGGCGGTGTGCCAGGTGGCAACCCACTTCCAGACGGAGCCAGGGTAGGGATTTTGGTCCCTGGTGTCCGTGGCCTCTCACGCCGGGCACTGCTAACTCTTGGGTGCTTCTCCGTGGGTGGGCTGGCTGTGCCTTGGCTCCTCACCGGAGTTGTTGCCCTTGAGGGTGGGGGACTCCACAGTCCTTGGACAACAGTCCTGATAGGTCCTGGTTTGGTGGTGGCTGAGGTGCTGATTGCAGTCTTATGAGATGGACGGGGTGGGGGAGTTGTTGGAAAGAGGTTAAGGTTGGCAAGGAAAAGCAATTTGGAAAGAGAGTGACGGGTAGGTGTAGTGGGTATGGGAGTGGAGGAAGAGGATGTGGTCGTAGGAGAGTGAAGTCTGGTGTCTTTGGGTGCAGGTGCTTGGGCTGGAGGCTGTCGTGAGGTGGACGGCTGTTGGGTGGGTGGCTGCTTGCGTTTGTGTGGTTTGGAAGAGGGGATGACAGACACACTGGGAGAGGACACAGGGGACGTGTAAATGGTAGTGTGGGTGGTGACTGCACATGTGCAGAGTGTTCTGGTGGGTGTGCTGGTGATGGGCGTAGTGGCTGAAGATGTTGTGCATGCAAGTGTGAGTGGAGACGTCACAGGGAGGGAGGAGGGAGACAAGGAGGCGGGGGACACAGTGGAGGCAGTAGCTGTTGGTATGTCTGCATGTGGATGTTGCTTGTGTGAATGCTTGTGTGATGTGTGGTGCTTATGTCTGGATGAGCTTCCCTTGGATGTTGAGGTGTGTGCAGGCTGGTCTGATGGTGTGTCTGGGATAGGCAGAGGTACTGGGGATTGGGTCTGGGTGGAGGAAGTTGGAGGGGGGAGGCTAGAGACAGGGACAATTGCTGCCGTCAGTGCTGAGGCCAGAGCGTTGAACGATCGCTGATGGGCAGCCTGACCCGAATGAATGCCCTCCAGGTATGCATTACTCCGGTGCACCTCCCTTTCTACACCCTGGATGGCATTCAAAAGGGTAGACTGCCCAACAATGATGGTCCTCAGGAGGTCAATGACCTCCTCACTGAGGGCAGCAGGGGTTACTGGGGCAGGGCCTGACGTGCCTGGGGCGAAAGAGATGCCCACCTTCCTAGGTGAGTGGGCACGGGCGAAGGCTGAGGGGCTGCTGGGAGGGCGGTGCTGGTGCGCTGGGTGGCGGCTGTACCTGTTGTTGCGGGGGGCACGGATGTTGCCGCCACCACAAGGGAGCTCCCTTCAGAGGACGAGTCGCTGCCACTGACATCAGCACGAGTCCCCGCTGTGGAGCTCCCCTCGCCCTCCGTCTCACTGGTGAAATCCGAGTCAGTTGCATGGCCCGCCATGGCCATGTGAGATGCAGCTCCCTCGTGCTCCGATGCCACTTCTCCTCCGCCTGATGATGCTGATGCACACATGAACAGGAAGACCACAAAAAAGGGGGGGGGGGGAGAAATAAAGACATGTTGAGTGCATGGATTACCGCTACCGTTGGCGGACAAGACAGACACAAAAGCCCCCTGCACTACGCCGCGCACTTGGGGTCCACTACGCAATCCGTGGGACATGGCCTACAAACATATCGACGACAACTGCACACATAGATGACACAGGGCCATGGATACCTGAACTTGGCACCCTACAGAGGTGGGGGGCGGGGGCACAGGTCCATGCCTTACGGAGGGGCCTAGCCTACAGAATTCGCCCTGGCCTAGGGAGACCCACAGCCCTCCCCCCCACCCAGACACCTCCACTGCGCGCAAAGTCACCAGAATGAGAGTGTACTCACCCCCTTGTGTCTGCTGTGATGTCCTCACGCGCCCATCCAAATCGGGGTAGGCCACCGCCAGGATCCAGGACATCAGGGGTGTCAAGTGACGACTGGCACCCCTCCTACGTTGGGAGGCCATCCCCAGCAGAGCCTCCGCCGTCTTCCTGCTCCCGCGGCGGATGTCCTCCCACCTCTTCCGGCAGTGGGTGCCCCGTCTGTTGTGGACCCCCAGGGTCCGGACGTCCTTGGCGATGGCACGCCAAATCGCGATTTTCTGGTGGGCGCTGACCTATGTGCCATGTACAGGGAGAGAAAAATTGTCATCACCTTCTGCATGCTCGATGTGAGTGGCCCCCCATCCCCACCCTTGCCATGTGGCACATGTTCTCATCTGTCGTCTGATGCATGCCTCAATCGCTCCCCTCCCCACCATCTTTCATCCACCCGACTCAACCCAGGCATTGGCCACAAAGCATGGTCCCAGTGTACTTACCTCTTGGTCTGGAGGACCGTAGAGTAGCGCATACTGGGGGAGGACCCCATCCACGAGTTTCTCCAATTCTTCAGAAGTGAAGGCAGGGGCCCTTTCCCCAGTCGCAGCAGCCATTGTCTCTCCCAGACCGAGGTCACAGCAGCACTTGCAGTGTAGGTCCTCTCCTGTGGAAGATCAGGTATCGAGTGATTAAGCTGATAGAAAATGGCGGTCACGCCCGCGGGGGTGCGTACCGCGACCTCCGGCGCACATCGTCATTGGCTCCTGAAACCCATAGGTTTAAATGTTAACCAATGCGGCTTTGCGCCGCGGTCTTCGACCGCCTACCGCCACGGTGTGCCACGCCAGCGCATTGACCTCACATCCCATTGTCACACTTCACAGGTCAGGCAGCCGCCATTTCAAGGGCCCACATGGCTTAATTTCTACTGCGTCACACATACCTATGCCTTTCCTCAACACTCATACACACCATTCAATGCATAGTGAATCGTGTTGTGTGCAAGCTGTGGGAACGTACCTGTGGGTTGATTGACTCTGTGCTCGCTGTTGTCCTTCCTAGGCACCGTCCGCTTGGCAATGCAAGGAGATGGAGGAATCTTCCCGTGTACAGACCGCTGGTGGACCTGTCGACAATGGAGGAACGACATGTCATTCTGACATACAGGCTTGACCGAGCCACTATACATGAACTGTGTGCCCAGCTGGAGGCAGACCTGATGTCACCCATCCGCCAACCCACAGGGATCCCCCCTGTAGTGCAGGTGCTGTCAGTACTCCATTTCTTAGCAAGTGGGTCATTTCAAACAACAGTGGCCATATCATCAGGGATGTCTCAACCTATGTTTTCCAAGGTGTTGTCCAGAGTGTTGTCTGCCCTGCTCAAACACATGCGGAGCTACATCGTTTTCCCTGAGGTGGGGGATTTGCCTACAGTGAAGGGTGACTTCTATGCCCTTGGACATATCCCAACATCATAGGTGCCATTGATGGGACCCATGTGGCTTTGGTACCCCCCAGAGAAAGTGAACAGGTGTACAGGAACAGGAAAAGTTATAATTCGATGAATGTACAGATGGTCTGTTTGGCAGACTAGTACATCTCCCATGTTAATGCCAAGTTCCCTGGCTCTGTGCATGACGCCTACATCCTGCGGAATAGCAGCATCCCGTATGTGATGGGTCAACTCCAGAGGCACCGTGTGTGGCTATTAGGGGACTCTGGTTACCCCAACCTTTCCTGGCTATTGACCCCTGTGAGGAATCCCAGGACCAGGGCAGAGGAACGCTACAATGAGGCCCATGGGCGGACTAGGAGGGTGATCAAACGCACCTTTGGCCTCCTGAAGGCCAGGTTCAGGTGCCTCCATATGACAGGTGGATCCCTAATGTACTCACCAAAGAAGGTGTGCGAGATCATCGTGGCCTGCTGTATGCTTCACAACCTGGCTTTGCGCCGCCAGGTGCCTTTTCTGCAGGAGGATGGTCCAGATGGTGGTGTTGTAGCAGCTGTGGAGCCTGTGGAGAGTGAAGAAGAGGAAGCCGAAGAGGACGACATAGACAACAGGAACACAGTAATAGAGCAATACTTTCAGTGACACACAGGTAAGAGTAGACACCGGCATATTACATTTACTTAAAGACTCCTACCTCTCTACTGTCTGACTTTTTCCCCCAGTGTATGGTAACTGTGTTGTGACTTTCCCTTCCGTTTTCAGAGCTGTGGGCCCCACTGCGTGACATCTGCTTAGTTTCCCCATGGACTACAGCTGTGTGACAGCGTTTTTTTGGCAACACAATGTGAATAACAATTTTGGCACTGTCATGTCTAATACATTTGTTAAAATCACAGACAGACTCCAGATTGTTTATGTGCAATAAGTGTGTTTATTCAAGTGCTCTAATTTGGATGGGTGGTTACAAATCGGTGAGGGGTGATGGTGGAGGATTGTCCATGGCAGAGTCCAGACTATCAGGTTCACAGGTGCATTGTCCAAATGCCTGTGGGAAGTGGAGCAGGGGCAGTTTAAGGTTGGACAGGGTGACAATGTGGGACAGTGGGATGACAATCAGGGCGGTATCCTTTGCTGGGGTCTTGACATGTTACTCTGTCTTCTTCCTGGATCTCAGGGCCCGCTTGCGGGGTGGTTCTCCTTCTGCAGGGGGTGGGGTTCTGGTGGCCTGTTGGTCTTCTGTCGGGGCCTCCTGTCCACTAGCGCCGGCGGAGGTGGTAGCCAGTTCTTGGTCCATGCTAGTTTCAGGGGCCCTTTGAGGTGCCAGAGTGGTCCGCAATGTGGAGATTAACTCATTCAGGGCCACTACGATGGTACCCATGGCAGTACTGATGTTTCTCAGTTCCTCCCTGAACCCCATATACTGTTGTTCCTGCAGAAGCTGGATTTCCTGAAACCTGGCCAGGACCGTCGCCATCGTCTCCTGGGAGTGGTGGTGTGCTCCCATGATGGAGGAGAGGGCCTCGTGGAGAGTGGGTTCCCTTGGCCTGTCCCCCCCCTGTCGCACAGCTGCCCTCCCAGTTCCCCTGTTTCCTTGGGCCTCCGTCCCCTGGACCGTGTGCCCACTACCACTGCCCCCAGGTCCCTGTTGTTGGGGTGGTGGGTTAGCCTGGGTTCCCTGTAGTGGTGGACACACCGCTAATTGACGTGTCCTGGGGACAGAGGTATGGGCCGGCTGGGTGGGTGCTGTGCTGGTGTTCCCAGAGGGGGGTAGGTCTGCTGTGGCCTGTGCCTGTCTGAGGGGAACCGACTGTCCATGGACCGTGCTGGTCATCTAGATCCAGGGAGACAGAGCTGCTGTCATCACTGTGGGCCTCTTCTGGGGGTGGAGGGGACATTTGTGGACCCTCCTGCGCGGTGACCTGGCGTTCGGGTCCTGCAGGGGTATAAAAGTATGGTTATTGCTTCTGTGTGTGCCAATGGCGTGCAATGGGTGGGTGCCCGTGTACCCCAGTGCTGGCATTCCTTTGTGGGGGCTGTTGTGATGGTGTTTTTTTGGGGGGGGGATGGGCATGTGCATTGGGCATGCTTTGGTGATGGGTGTCCATGCTTTGGGGCCGCATGCAGGGCTAAGTTTTGGGATGGGTGGGTTGTGATGGTGAGACATTTGCAAGGGGTAATTGTGAAGGGGGTGAGGGATGGGGTATGAGTTGGCATGCAGGTGGGGTGGGGGGGATGAAGTAGTGAAGATGAGACTTACCCGAGTCCATTCCTCCAGATACTCCAGCGAGGCCCTCATGATGCAGGATGTTCAAGACTTGCTCCTCCCATGTTGTAAATTCGGGGGGGAGGAGGTGGGGGTCCGCCGCCAGTCCGCTGTACCGCAAGGTGGTGTCTTGAGACCATGGAACGCACCTTCCCCCGTAGGTCGTTCCACCTCTTCCTGATGTCATCCCGATTTCTTGGGTGCTGTCCCACAGCGTTGACCCTGTCCACTATTCTGCTCCATAGCTCCATCTTCCTGGCAATGGTGGTGTGCTGCACCTGTGTCCCGAACAGCTGGGGCTCTACTCGTAGGATTTCCTCCACCATGACCCTGAGTTCAGCATCTGAGAACCTGGTGTGTCTTTGAGGTGCCATGGGGTGGTGTGGATGATGTGTGGGGTGGAGTGTGTAGTGATAGGTGGGGTGCTATTTAGTGGTGTGTTGTGTGAGGTGCGTGGAAGTTCTGTGGGTATGTGTATTGTGTGCCTGTGGATGCTTGGTAGTTGACTGTGGAGTCTCTCTCTGGTCTTCGTTCAAAATTTTGGGCCGTAGGGGTTTGTGGGTGATGTGGGTGTGTGTTTTATATTGTATTGGGTGTGTGGGAGTGGTGTGTGTATGTGTATCAGGTGTGTGTATTTTGAATTGTCCAATGTGGTAGTGTTTTGTAGGTGTATGTGTATTTCGACCGCGGCGGTGTGTACCGCCAATTGAATACCGCGGTTGAAAGACCGCCGCGTGGATTCGTGGGTCATAATGGCATGGGCGTATTTCTGTTGCCGTGACGGTGGAGGTTTGGTCATCGCCAGTTTATCGCTGACCTTTGGTGTGGCGGACTTTTGTGGATGGCGGTATTTTGGCGGTTTGCATAGTGTGGGTCAGAATGACCGTGGCGGTTTACCGCGACCGCAGCGGTGTTATGGCGGTCTTCTGTCTGGCGGTAAGCGCCTTTTACCGCCGAGGTTGGAATGACCACCATAGTCGCTAGCCTTTAACAATACCTCCGTTTGAGTGGAAAGGCAGTCAGTGATCTTGAGTGAAGATGGGGGGGCTTAGTGCTGCGGCAGGCATGCTCTGGGGCAGAGGAGTAGCCTCCAGGAGTCATGAGTCATGAGTCATGAGTCAGAAGTTAGCATTTATCTTGCTATAGCGCTAGCCTTTGCCTCGTGGGTGCTGATGAAATGGTAAGACAACAGCCAGCAAGGAGGTTGTTGGGCTGCAGTCGAAAAAGGGCAGACACAAACACATTGAGACCCGGGAGAAGCACAGGCTGTCCTGAACTCTGCCTGTCGGTTTTCGAAGAATGAATCATAACGCCAAAAAGACACTGGCCCTAATTATGATATCGGTGATAAGTTCTGCTTACCGCCATGTCGACTGCCACCAACATACCGCCGGCACGGTGGATTACCACTACCCATATTATGACACACACATAGCAATCCATCACTATACAGCGACACACACACACAAGTCCGCCGGCCCAAAGGTGGGTGATAAACTGGCGGTATCCAAACCCACTCCATTACGCCAACAGAACTACACCCACAGTATTATGACCCACGAATCACTGTGGCGGACATTCAATGGCGCTAAACCATTGGCGGTACATACCTCCGTGCTCAAAATACACACACACATAGAAAACACTACTACATTGGACAATTTAAATAACACACACCTGTCACACATACACACACTACGCCCACACCAATTTAAAACACACACCCACATTACCCACAACCCTTTACGACTAGAAAAAGTTGCCAACAGAGAGAGATACAGCAAGAGCACCCACATAACCAGAGCCACATAACACCATCACCCATACACCATCCACGCACCTTACATCACACACCCCAACACATCACCCCACACACCCTCACCCACACCACTCACAATAGACTCATCACACCACAACAACACCCCAGGTTCTCTGAGGAGGAGCTAAGGGTAATGGTGGAGGAAATCATCCAGGTAGAGCCACAGCTATTTGGAGCACAGGTGCAGCAGACATCCATTGCTAGGAAGATGGAGCTATGGCAGAGAATCGTGCACAGGCTCAATGCCGTGGGACAGCACCCAAGAACAAGGGATGACATCAGGAAGAGGTGGAACGACCTACGGAGGAAGGTACGTTCCTTGGCAGCAAGACACCAAATAGCTGTACAGAGGACTGGCGGTGGACCCCCACCTCCTCCCCCACAACTAACAACATGGGAGAGCAAGTCTTGGCAATCATGCTTCCTGAGGGCCTGGCCGGAGTAGGAGGAAGACTGGACTCTGGTAAGTCAACTCTCTATTACTATCACCCCCCCAACTGCATGCCATTACATACCCCCACCCTTACCCTCACTCCCATCATTCCACCACCTCCCACCCCACCATCACAACCAACCCATCCCATTACCAAGCTCCGCATGCAAAAACCAATGCATGGATATCACTCACAGACCTGCATGGACAACTATCACCACTTCATGCACACTAGAGACAATCACCTAGGCCACCAAATGACAACTCACACAAAGGCTAATCTGCCAGGGCAATAACAACCGTAGAGGGTAACACACCCATGCACAAGATGTCACAAGCAGAAACAATGACACTGCATTTACATACCCACAGATCCTTAAGTTCACGTCACCGGAGAGGAGGTGCCAGCAACATCCAGCCCCCCCCCCAGAAGAGGCCCACAGTGATGACAGCAGCTCAGCTCGCCCGGATCCAGATGACCAACCTGGCCCATCAGGGACCTCCGGACAGTCGGTTACCCAGGCACAATCCCATACCACCACAGAGCCTCCACCGTCAGGAAACTCAAGCACAGCACCCACCCAGCGGGCCCCTACCTCTGTCCCCAGGACACAGCAATCAGCAGTGTGTCCACCACTACAGGGACCCCAAGCCACCCCAACAAACACAGGACAATCAGGGACCTGGGATCAGTAGCAGTGGGCACACGGTTCAGGGGACAGAGGCACAGGACAACAGGGAAGCTGGGAGGACTGCTGTGCGACAGGTGGAGGATAGGCCCAGGGAACCCACTCTCTAGGAAGCACTCACCAAGATCCAGGGAGCATACCACCATTCCCAGGAGACGATGGGCAAGAAACTGGACAAGATGCAGGAGAACCAGTGGCTGCAGGAGGGACAGTATCTGGGGATCAGGGAGGACTTGAAGGACATCAACACCACCCTGGTCACCATTGCAGGGGTGCTAGCAGACATGGCCAACACTATGAGGGAGGCAGAGGCACACCATCGGGCCCCTACCACTAGCCAAACAGATGAACAGCCCTCCACCTCCACTGCCGCTAGTGGACAGAAGGCCCCGCCACAGGACCAACAGGCCACCAGCACCCCTGCCCCTGCAGAAGGCGAACCACCCGCAAACGTTCCCTGTGATCCAGGCGGAAGCCAGAGACTATTGCCAAGACCCCCACCAGGAAATAAGACTCTCCTGATTGTCACCATTGTGTCCCACCCTGTCACCCTGTCCACCTTGAAGTGTCATTGCTCCACTTCCTATGCCCCCTTGGACAATGCACCTGTGATACAAATAGACTTGACTCTATCATGGACTTTCCTCCATCATCACCCGAGCACATTGCACATCCCCCTCTACTCCTTAGCACTTAAATAAACACCCTTTGAAAAAATGCAAGTATGGAGTATGTCAAATGATTTCAGTATGTATTTATTTAACAAGGTTCACATATTGCAATTCAACTGTACAGTAATGTATACATAGGATTGACCTGTAGTTGGCTGCAGTCAACACACCAGGAGCGAGAGTGGGGCACATATATCTGCAAATAGAGATGCCAAAGGGTACAGTGAGTGGCCATATAAGTGAGAAAACCAGCCTGCCAGTGACAATGTCAATCACAAAACAGTCAATTAAATATTAAGTTACACTGTCTTACCTGTGTGTCATTGGAAGTATTGATGTATGATAGCACTTCTGTTGTCCTAATCCTCATCCTCTGCCTCCTCTTCTTCACTGTCCACAGGGTTCACTGCTGCCACACGGCCATCTACAGGCTTATACTCCTGCAGAAAAGGCACCTGACAACAAAAGGCAAGGTTGTGCAACATACAGCATGCCACGATGATCTGGCAGACCTTCTTGGGTGAGTAGCACAGGGAACCACCTGTTAGATGGAGGCAACAAAACCTGGCCTTCAGGAGGCTGAATGTGCTCTCTATAATTCTTCTTGTTCACCCTTGTGCCTCATTGTAACATTCCTCTGCCCTTGTCCTGGGATTCCTCACAGGGGTCAGTAGCCATAAAAGGTTGGGGTAACTAGAGTCACCTGCTAATATCGAGAGACAACTGTTAGACACACACTAACCCTTAGGGCCCACACAATACCCATACACCAACATGGTAACCAGGCCTCACCTATTAGCCACACCCTGTTCCTCTGGAGTTGGCCTATCACATATGGGATGCTGCTATTCCTCAGGATAAAGGCATCATGCAAAGACCTAGGATACTTTGCATTGACGTGGGAGATGTACTGATCCGCCAGGCACACTATCTGCACATTCATTGAGTGAAAGCTCTTTTAATTTCTGAGCACCTGTTCATTTCTCCGGGGGGGGGTGGGTACGAATGCAATATGTGTACCATCAATTGTCCCAATTATGTTGGGGATATGTCCCATTGCATAGAAATCAGCTTTCACTGTTGCCAAATCCTCCTCCTGGGGAAAAACAATGTAGCTGCGCATGTGTTTAATCAGGGCAGACAACACTCTGGTCGACAACATTGGCTGAGACAGTCCTGCTGCCAAGCCCACTGTTACTTGGAAGGAGCCAGTTGCCAGGAAATGGAGCACAGATAAGACTTGCACAAGAGGGGGGATCCCAGTGGGCTGACGGATAGCAGATATCAGGTCTGGCTCCAATTGGGCATACAGTTTGGTGATTGTGGCCCTGTCAAGTCTATAGGTGAGGGTGATGTGCCTGTTCTCCATTGTTGCTAAGTCCACCCGGGGTCTGTACACGGGGGATGTCCCCATCTCCTATTCATCTGCAGCAGTTGCACTCTAGGGGCAAAACTGTGAGCAACAGGTCAGAATCTCATATTTCCAACCACTACACTTCATTGCATGTTGTGATTGTAACTGTATTTTGTTGGAGGGGTCCAACTTGTGCTTATGTGTACTGTGATGCAGGTAGGAGCTATAGCCTGCCCCCCCCCAAATAGCGTCTGTCTATCCTGTATGGAAGGACAGGTGGAAAGGATGTAATTCCGCCAACGTTGTGTGCCGTTGGGGGAGGCGGTCGAGAACCGCCGTACAACTCCTCATTGGTTATTATTGGCCCCTATGGGTTACAGTGGCCAATGGTGATGTACGCTGGGGTGACGGTACGCACCGCTGCGGAAGTGACTGCCATTTTCTATCTGTTCACTCACATGCTACCTGACCTTCAACAGGAGAGGACCTACACTGCATGTGCTGCTGTGACCTGTGTCTGGAACTGACCAGGGCTCGTGTCACTGGGGAAAGGGCCCCTGCCTTCACCTCTGCGGAGTTGGAGAGACTGGTGGATGGGGTCCTACCCCAGTACCAAATGCTGTATGGGCCTCCAGACCAACAGATGAGTACACTGTGAGCACTATGCCTGGGGCATGAATGCATGGTGTGCTGTGTGTGAGGGCCTCGTGTGGGGGGGGGGTTGGTGGAAGGGCCCTGGGCAGCGTGCCATGTCTGTGCGTAAGGGGATGTGAGGGCTATGGTGGGCCATGATGTAACAGGCAGGACGGTCTGACTGATACCTTTTCCTATGTGTATTTCTCTGTAGGTCAGTGCCCATCAGAAAAAGGGTATATGCGGTGCCATCGCCAAGGACGTGTGGACCCTGGGGGTCTACGGCAGGCGGAACACCCACTGTCGGAACGGTGGGAGGACCTGAGACGCTGGGCACGGAAGACCGCGGAGTCCCAGTTGGGGATGGCCTCCCAATGAGGAAGGGGTGCCTGTCGAACCCTGACCCCCCTGTAGGCCAACATACTGGTGGTGGCCTATCCAGAGCTGGATGGGTGCTTGGGGGCATCACAGCAGCCACAAGGGGGTGAATATAGTGCCCATCATTACAACTTGCGCGTGCTGGGGTGGCATCCAGGTGGGGGATGTGGGCCTGTGGGTGCCCCTATGCCAGGCCGGACATTGCAAGGTAGGTCCCATGTTGGGAAGGGTCTGATGTAAACCTTCTCCAACCAAGTTAGTAGGCATCCACTACTGGGCAGGGGTCTGTGGGTCTCAGGTATGCTGCAATTGGCGTTAGGTATCCGTGTCCATGGGCTGGTGAGTAACATTGTGACTGTTAGTGCATTGCCTAGCGCGTAGGGCTGTTCTCTGTGTGTGAGTGTGTTGTGTAGCCAATGGTGGTGTTGTTGCCACCATTGACGAAGTGTATCCTTTGTCTCTCCCCCTCTTTTTGTTTTGTCATCCTGTCCTTATGTGCATTAGCATCATCTGGCGGAGGAGCAGAGGCACTGGCGACGGGGAGAGCTGCATCCCACAGGGCTCAGGAGGCTGAGTCCACCAATGGTGATGGCACCAGTGGGATGGAGGGTGAGGGGAGCACCACGGTGGAGACTGGAGGGGACAGTTCTGACAGTGATACCTCCTCCGATGGAAGCTCCCTGCTAGTGGCGGACACCTCTGTGCCCACCCCAACTACAGGTACAGCCACCACCCCGTACCAGCACTGCCCTCCCAGCAGCCCCTCAGTGTGTTTCCCGTGCCCGCTCATTCATTATGGTGAGCATCTCCTTCGCCCCAGGCACCTCAGGCCCTGCCCCAGTTAGCTCTGCTGCCCTGAGTGAGGAGGCTATTGACCTCCTGCGATCCATCTCTGTTGGGCAGCCACCCAGTCCACGGCCACAGTAGTGTCGACAGCTACTGCAGGTGGGAGAGGATCCTGGGCACCAGGCAGCCACACTGAAAGGGTGCCCGCACCAGGTGCTTCAAGGAAGGGCACGGAGGCACCACCAGCTGCTACAGGGAAGAGTGAAGGAGGCACCACCAGCTGCGTATAGGTGGCACAAAGAGGAACCCCCAGCTGCGTACTGGAAGGGCAAGGAGGCACCCCCAGCTGCTACAGGGAAGGGCAAGAGGCAATCTCCGGCTGCTGCCAGGTAGGGCAAGGGTCCTGCACCAGCAGGCAGGAAGGTCAGGAGGCCTGGTGCTGGGACTCATTCGGAGCCCCCACCACCAACCATGGTGGTTCAGCTGTCCGAGGCTGGAGCCTCCCCCCACCACTGCCAGCACCGCCACCAGCAACACTGCCAGCAGCAGCAGCCCCAGTGGGTAGCCGTCCAAAGCTGCAGGGGAAGGGCTGGAGCCTCCCCCTACCACTGCCAGCACCGCCACTGCCACCACTGAGCACCCATCACCGCCGGTGGGCAGTGTGTAGTCCTGCATCCATGGGCTGTTGTGCGGCCTGGGCCCTGGAAATCCTGTGGGTCTGACACCCAGGTGAGTGACTGTGACCTTGCACTCCCCAAGATCTGCATCATAGGGCACAATGCCCCCTCCAGACCCAGTGGAAGAAACCATTCACTCACCCCATCATTCACAGGATGAAGCACACTGGGCACAATGCCCCATCCAGAACCAGTGGAAGAAGCCATCCACTCACCCCATCCTTCCCAGGATGAAGCACACTAGGCACAAGGCCCCCTCCAGAACCAGTGGAAGGAGCCATCCACTCACCCCATCCTCCCCAGGATGAAGATCACAGGGCATGTTGTCCCCTTCAGAGCCAGTGGGCAAGTCAACCACTTGAGAGACTGTGGCCTTGAGCTCCCCAGGACCAAGCAGTGGGCAAAGCACCCACTTGAGAGACTGTGGCCTTGCACTCCACAGGACCAAGCAGTGGGCAAAGCACCCACTTGAGAGACTGTGGCCTTGCACTTCCCAAGACCAAGCAGTGGGCAACCCACCCACTTGAGAAACTGTGGCCTTGCACTCCCCAGGGCATCACACAGGGCATGTTGCCCCCTTCAGGACCCTTGGTGTTGTACCATCTTCCGGCTGAGGTGCCCCCCCCATTCCCGCTCCCCCTGAGGTGCTGGTCTAATTTCAACCTGATGCCCCTGCAGTGTTCTCTCCGTCTTGTTGCAGGAGTGAGGTGAGGCCTTGGCCTATGTGTTGTGGCCCTGTGGCCCACAGACATTGAGGACTGGGCAGTGTCCCTACATTTGTAAATATGTATATACATTTGTATTTTGATGCACTTATTCATAGTATTTAATTGTATTACACTCACTTTCTTCAAATCATTTTTTTCTTGCATTATTCCTGAGGGGTACGGGGTGAATATGTAATGTTACTGCATCTGGTTGTGTGTATGGTTTTGGGGGTGGGGGTGTTGCATGTTGCGTGTGTGTGTCACTCTCTTTCCCCCCCCCCCTCCCTTGTGTGCTAGGCGGAAGTACTCACTGTGGTCGTCTTCGCCGGCGTTGATGTTCATAATGCAGCAGAAGGTAGATGAGCATGGGGAATATGTGCAGCTTGGGCTCCATGGCGTTGTGGTTTTTCTATGAGTCTCCACAGGTAAGTCCTTTTTCTTCTGAGATCTGCTTCTGACAGGGTTTTGATGTTGTTGGTACTGCCCTGGAAAAGGTGGTAGATAGGCCGGTCATAATAGAGTGGGCAGTACATTGCCTTCTGCCTGGCGGTTACCACTGTGGTGCTTGTTGATTCCGCCATGGCGGTAGGTGTGTTAAAGTGGCTTTCTGTCAGAGCGGTTTCCGCCGTGGTCATAATGCCATTATTGTTACTGCCGGTCTGTTGGGGGTACTACCACCGCTTTATCACCAACCGCCAGGGTTGTAGTGAAGGCCACAGTGTGCTGCTGAAAGAAAACTTTATTTAGTTTTTTAAAAATATAACCAGTACTTTACTTTATGGATCTTCCCCAGATGACTGACACTATGGAGATAAGCCTAACAGCCGCAGTTACTGTAGAAGAAATTATACAAAGTATCCATTCTTCCTTAGTTATGTGTTTAGCTATTGCTAAATCTTATAGATTAGGATTTGCCACATAGCTGTTTAGATAAATAACTGGCAATGTAAAATGTGTCCTTGCTTTGAAACATATTTTACAGTTTACAAAAGTATTTAATCATTTTAAAAGCATACATCAGTATTCCAATGATTTATATGACCTTAGGCACAAACATTTCTGCCACCCTGTCTAGAGTATTTATCCTTAATAAGTGTTAAAACTATAAAGACATAGAAGGCAGTCCAAAATATCACACAACATACATACAAACAAGAGGAAAATGATAAATGTAATTTTTTTTTTATAGTGTGGGCCAGGCCTCGTGGACAGCAATTAAAAAAATATAAAAAATAGGACGTACTATTTAAAACAAATGGGTGGCAAAATGTCCGGTGTTGCCAGTGAATGCATACATAGATAGATAGAGAAGTAGAAAGAGGGATACGGCTTACCATCATGAGTTTTCAGATTCTTTTGAAAACCCTTCGGCACCATGTAAGTAAAAGTTGAGGAAACGTAAAAGTGGAAATGAAGGATAAAAGCTTCTCTTGAACCATTTTGTTTAACTTATTTCACTTGAACATGGGCTCTATTATAGCTGTTACAGGAATGTTTTTTTTTTTTTACCAATTTGATAACTGTTTTTTTTCATAAAGGTGCAGAGTATTATAAACATTATTCAGCTTCTGCTGCTTTTTTTTATGAAGCATGTCCTGCAGAATGTAATTGCTATGGAGGCATCTTGCTTACAGTGCTATGATGAGGTTGTGTGTAGTTCTAAGGTTCTGATTGTGGATCATAAACACGTATGGAGACAACAGATGGTTATTAGAAGAAAATGCCTTTCTTTGCATGAGCATCTTTATTTTCTCTGGACTGTGCCATTGGATCTTTGACTGTCTACTGGGACTGTGCTATTCAGCCCCCAGGCCTTGTGTTTTGATCCTTAAAACACTCTTGAATTCTTTAAAAATCATGATCAGGACCTTTAACTTAACTATACATGCCTAATATATGGTACACAGTGTACCCAGGGCCTGTGAGTTTAAAGTCACTAGTAGACTGCAGCACTCATTGTGACACCACCAACGTGGCAGTACAAAGCATGTCTTCAGGTTTACCCCTACAGCCTTAGTGTGCAGTTTTTAAACTGTAAATTCGACCTGGCAAAATAAAACTTTTGCCAGGTTTAACCTTCCATTTTAACCTTAAGAGTCACTCCTAAGAGTGGACAGAGTGTGTGATATGTATTTAAATTGTACATCCTAGCGATGAAAAATCTCGAAAGTTGTTTTTCGCAGTGGAAAGGCTAGCTCTGCCATTAAAGGTTCTAGATTACATTATGACAATTTATAATGCATAACCTCAGTTTAGATATAGTTAGAGTAATGATTCAGAATCAGATTTATAGTAGTTAAGGAGTCTCTAATAGCTAAGTTGGATTTTAACTTGCTATTTTGAAAATGCCACTTTTAAAAAGTTGGCATTTTCCTGCCTATGCCAAATGTGCCTTTCTACCAGTGCTAAGTGTCACCTGACTGTTAATGGCTCATCTGGCATGATATGTATATTGCTCTCAGACAGTAGACAAAAGGTTTGTTTGTGGGGAGATTTTATTCTCCATGACAGGATGGCCACCTGATATGTGCTCAGGAATTGAAGTACACTTGAAAAAGTCCCTACTCTGTCATTAGCAGATGTACCTCATGCACAGGCTTTCCTCCTGCACTGTCCTGCTAGCCAGCCAGGCACCAACCCCAGTAGGAGTGGGGCCAGCCCCAGAACTAGTTTTGAGTGACCCCAAATTAGGGTTTGCCCATTCTTATAGCGACACCTCTGGGAGGACACAGGGAGCTCTGCTGGTTTTAGGTACTAAAGCAGACAGGAAATACTGCAAAAGTAGATGGGGCACACCTCAGAACATTTACCCCATTTGTTAGGGAGAGGCCCAGAGTTTTCCCACCCACCAGCTGGCACTGGACATAAATGTGGCACCTTCACTAACCCCTTCAGTACACATCTGGACCTATGCTAGACAGAAAAAGGACTGGGCCTGTTGTTTAACCTGTGGGGAGAAACACCAGTGGCAGGACCTGCTCCCACTTGTACCCAGGACAGAAAAATGGCCTCCAAGAGATGGTAGGCTAGGCTTCCGTTAAGCTCCAGTAACATAAAAGCTGTAAGAAGCTCAAACCTTTGCTGAGCCTAACTGACTACTGATAACTGCATTTTCCCTGGACTGCGGTGGAGTCCTATCCCCCCAGGTGGTGCCTAAAAGGTCCTGGACCGTTGGGTGGTATTATAGTGTATTCCTTTCCCCTCAAAACTACAAGACTGGACATTTGTTTGTTTTTTTCATTTTTTTCTTTTCTCTGGAACTTTTTATCAAAAGAACCAGAGGCTACCACAGGTCCTCTGCCGAAATTAAACCACTGGTTGGGTTTAACTTGCAACTTGCCAGTTTGCCTCACTGAAAGGCTCTCAACGTCCAGAAAAGTTTGAAAGTCCAGTCCTAGAGGCCTTCATTGGGATCAACGCCAAGCAGCACCCTGAATATGCCTTTCTTGAACCAGTGTTCGCCTGCTTGGAGCTTTCCCATTGTCGAGAATCTCAAAACTTCCCACTGAAACCAAGGCTCCCACCAAGTTGCCACACTTCAGCCAGCTGCCATTGACAAGCCCCTCTTCAGATTGTGCAGGCAGCCCAACCTGCAGTTGACAAGGACTTTTCTCCAGAAAAATGTGTAAGTCAGGAGGTAAGTTTTACACTGGGACTAACCTGGTCTCTGTATCCAACCAGCACTCCATTGCGCTCAGCCTTAACTTTTGACTTTGTCCTAGTCTAGTACATCCAGATTTTCACTGTTGGGGTTTTCCATTTTATGCACTAGTGTTGTGTACAACTTTGAAAAATCATGTCTCCAGTTACCTACTATATCAGATTTCTATTGTTTTGGTGTTTATTTGTTCATTATAATTTACTCTTTTTTATGAATTGGAGTGAGGTTTTTATTGTGTTATGGTTTATACCTTTTACATGTTGAGGTACTTTTAAATGCATAATACAGCTCTCCTAAATTCAACATGTCTGATCTGTGCCACAGTAACCAAGGGTAGAGTTCAGGTTTAAATTATTGAGACCTAAGTGGACATAGTAAGGAATAGTACCATTATTACTTGAAGAGGGCTACCATCCTCTTCAACTAAAAATCCACTTTCACAAAGTTATACAGACTCTATTGCAATTTAAATAGGAACATATTTGCAGAAACGTGGATAATCTTTTACAGTGACAATTAGTGGCAATAACTTTCCTCTCTACTCCTGTTATCACCCCTCAGAACAGTGTTACAGGATTGGTATTTGAGCTAGTTTAGATGCAAACTGATGTGATACTCTGACTTTAAAGAACAAAGCTAAATTCATCAATTCATCTTTTTTGTATGTTTACTTTAATCATTGGTATGAACATCTGGTATTTTGAGCTCTGCAGTGACTGCAGCCTTTCTGAAAGGGTAGGTTTTCATTTCTAAACTGCCATAATTGTCACTGTTGACTGGAGCTTTTGGAGCTGGTCTGTTGAAGATCCCTCCTGAAAGTTTTCTAAGATGCATTGTAAAAACTTTCAGCAGCTTCTCCCCGACAACATTCTCTTATGAATCAGTCACTGAGGTCCTAGTCAACATTGCATAGATTCTCTGAAGCTTTGCTATGTGATATTTGTTTGTTACATAATGCAGCCTTCACTTGATAATCCTAATTTGTGTGACCTTTTTTTAGTTTTAATGTTGTCTACTTTTTAACTGAGCTAGCCATACCTTTATAAGTTATTTCTTAACCATATTATTTCTTGACTTGCGGTTGCACACATGCCAAATCCATTTTTTCAAATAAGGTCAACTGCTTGCTAGCAGTTACCACTGGTGTGTCTGGGTTCTACATAATACTAGTTTACCTTTATGGATCTTGTGGATGTTCAGTTATTATCAGATGTATTAACTTTACAATCATTCAAAACAGTCATTAAAACGAGGACAGTCTTGACTACATTAGGTGCATAATTTATATATACTATAATTGAATGTAAAAAAAATCTTATTTGCAGAATACATGCTTCAATGAATAAAACATATTCCTGTTTCTTTATATATTTAATTTTTGCACAATTATAAAAACTCTGCAAAATATCAATACCCATGCTCTTTTACTGCTTACATCAAGACTGTTGCATCTCTTACTGATTCTCCTCCCACACATTGAACAATAATAATTTTCAGAACAATTTCTTAGGTTAAATAGTTTTCAGTTTGGGGCCAGGATGTGCAAAGGAAAGCTATTCTTTAGATTGCACATTTTACAGGCTCAGGCAGTAATTCCTCAGTTTAGATAGATTTTATAGAATTGGGCTTCAAACTGTGTGACAGAGATTTACAAGCTGTGAAAACACTGCACAGACTTCTTAGGCTTTAAATAGCAAACAGATATCCCTCATCCTGAAGATCTTACAAGTTAAGGCATGAGACAATAAGGTTGTCTATCAGATTACAAGGATTTCAGCTCAGGAATGGGACAGCAAAGCTTCCATATGATATACACATCTCAAAGACTCAGGGAAACTATTGTTCAGTTTTCAGGGATCTTAAAGGCCAAGGAATGTGAGTTGCCCTTTGTGCTGCCAAGATTGTATCACAAATACAGTGTATTTCACATGTTACTGAGTACTCACGGAGCACTTACAAGTAAATATGCAATGATCAACAATAAAGTTAATCAGTATCCTGGATTCCTTAATTTTAGTCTGTTAGGGGGATCCAATTGCCTTTTGAAATTTTAAAGCACACGTTTGTTGACACACAACCGATGGGAGAGTACTCTGTCCCTGCCACATGCCTAATTCTGATTCGAGAACACCAGAATTAGGCATGTGGTAGAGAAGGACTACTCTCCCGTCAGATCTGTGGGATATAATACTTCACATCACATGTGAAGTGAATATCTATGTAGTACTGACAGTACATTTACTTGGATAACAAATTAGCATCATTATATTTGTGAGCCATGATGAAGTCGTAGGTGAATATGTCATAGAGATGAAACACGTTAGATTCTGTTGATGTCAACAAACATCGGCTTATGAATTTCAAGAGGCCTGTGGATCTCACTAAGGCCCTGATTCATACTTTTTGTTGCAAAACTGCCCCCAACGCAGTTTTGCACCAAAAAGTTTAGCACCGGCTTGCACCATTTCTGAGCACCAGCCAGGTACCATATTTATGTAATGGTGCAAGCCGGTGCAAAGGGTAGGCTAGCGTAAAAAAAAAATGATGTTAGCTGGGTGGGGTTGGTGGTATGGCGAAGGGGGTTTTGCACCAAAAAATGACATTAGGCAGGTTAGAGTAAAAAAAAAAAAAAATTACTCTAACCAGCTTAGCATCATTTTCTGAAGCAAAACCATCCATACCATATGACTGCTGTCATAGAAAAGGCAGGAGTCATGCCCACCACCCCAATGGCCAGCACAGGGGACCAGGGCACTTAAAAAAAAATATATACTGACCTGTACTTACCTATACTTACATGGGATGGGGTCCCCCATCATCTGCTGTCCCTCTGGTGTGGTGAGGGTGTCCCAGGGGCCTGGAAGGGCACCTGTGGGCTTATTCTATTGTGTTCCACCATGGAAATAGGTCCACTGGTCCCCTAATGCCTGCCCTGACCCAGGCGTTAAATAATGGTGCAAAGCAAGCTTTGCGGCATTATTTGACCCCCTCCATCACCCTGTGTGCGTGATTTTAGCACCGGGGATAAGTATGGCGCTAAGGCCGTAGAGTCATTTTGTGCTTTGGGACACCTGCTTTGCATCTCCTTGACGCAAAGTATGTTTCCACATCCAAAAATGCTTTAACTCCACAAATTTGGCACTAGACGGGTCTAGCACCAAAGTATAAATACGGAGTTAGTTTTGCACTGAATTTGAGTTTAAAAAATGACTCAAATTCAGCGCAAAACAAATATAAATATGCCCCTGAGAGACTAAAGTAGAGGAATCCAGGAATACTATTTGACTTTATTGCTGATCATTGTAAATGTACTTGTGAGTGTGCACGGGCAGTTGTAACAGTGGGAAATTATTGGGGGTTATTCTAACTTTGGAGGAGGTGTTAATCCGTCCCAAAAGTGACGGAAAAGTGACGGATTTACCAACAGCCGTATTACGAGTCCATTATATCCTATGGAACTCGTAATACGGCTGGTGGTATATCCGTCACTTTACCGTCACTTTTGGGACGGATTAACACTCCTCCAAAGTTAGAATAACCCCCATTGTCTTTTAAGAGTGTTAGTTGGCCCCCCTTTCCCTTAGATCATCAAATGGGTACACGGAGGTGAAAGCACACAGTACCTGGCCACCCTGTGAACGGATGATATTCCACATGCTACATGTTTTAGGCTTAGTATTGGAAGCCGTTCCTTCCTGTTAAGGAAACTGTAAAAGTTAAGGTCTACTAATTAGAACAATAGATCTTTTTACATGTATTTTATAGGCACAGCTATTCATTATGATACATGTCTTAAAAACATTGACAGCATTCCATGTGGTAACATATAGCTGATAAACTCTGAACTATCCTTCAGAATGAAGAGATAATAGAGGTTCCGCTTCTACAGACAGTACATCTATCCTAAATGTTAAACATTCCCTCCAGGCTTAGAAAAACAACCTTATTCCTATAGCTGTAAAGGTCTTAGAGTTAAGGTATCATACCAACAAGCTATCTACACAGACTTTCCAGGGACAGGCTGAATTTATGACAACAGTGTTATCCTTCATGCTACAAAGAATATACTGGCTCGACATCTTACTGCAAATTTATTTTTAAGGCTACTCAATTGTTAAAGGATATGGAGTTGGAGAGCAAAACTATCTCTGTGTAAAAGATTTTATAAGGTATATTCTCAGGCAGAACTTCTGTCCACCAGGTGAAAGTGATCTAACAGGTAAAGTCTTTGGGTATTACAGGATCAGGCAGCAGGGAAAATGTTATCACATTTTAGAGATCCTACACACTCATCAAGTTAAAATATTCTCACAGGCTTCTCCAAACACTCATAGTGCATGAATCAGCAGATATCAAGGCCCATAATTACTAGACCCCTGCGCCATCTTTGCATCACTTTTTGTGACACAAAGATGGCGCAAACTACTAAAACATATTTATCAAGCCATGCTAAGCCACTTTGTGTGGCTTTGAATCGCTTCATAAATATGGAGTAAGGCAGGGCAGTGAAAATCGCTGCATTGCCTTACTCTGCAATAGGGAGACATTCCATATCGCGTTGAGGTGGATGTTCCCACTCAACACCCATAGATTTTGATGCATCCCGAAATTTACAAGACCTTGTGCCCCTTCTGTCACAAAAACAGTTGTGCATGAAATTCAGACAACCTTGAACCATGGTGCAAGGATGTCAGCACTGCACTAGGCTGCCAAAATGGTGCCAGTGTAGGGAGAAAGGACAGGAATGCGGCATATTGCTTAAATACATCTAATTCCTGGCCTTTCCCTTTGATGCAGGGCAGCTCAGCAGGGTGACTTGCTGTGCTGCCTTGTGAATACTCTTATAAATATGGGCCCTAGTCTCATTAACACAGCATCCCCTGAAATGTTGGCCAGAGATAATATTGACCATGCCTTAAAGTATTAATTGAGGAAAAGTCAATCTTTATCTTAAATAAGGTCGATGGGGGGAGTGAAACCTGTTGAGACGGGGCCACTCACCTGAAAAGCAGGATGTTGAAAAGCCGAAGTCAACGCCCTACTAAAGAAACCTACGGCTGACCCGAGCGACCTGAAAAACTTCCGCCCCATCTCCCTTCTGCCTTTCCCAGCCAAAGTAATAGAGAAGACCGTCAACAAACAGCTGACCACCTTCCTGGAAGACAACAACCTGCTCGACCCCTCACAGACCGGATTCCGAACCAACCACAGCACTGAAACCGCCCTCATCTCAGTCACAGACGACATCAGAACCCTGATGGACAACGGTGAAACAGTCGCCCTCATTCTTCTCGACCTCTCAGCTGCCTTTGACACCGTCTGTCACCGCACCCTAATCACCCGCCTCTGCTCCACCGGGATCCAAGACCAGGCCCTGGACTGGATCGCCTCCTTCCTCGCAAACCGCTCCCAAAGAGTCTACCTCCCTCCGTTTCGCTCAGAACCCACTGAGATCATCTGTGGCGTACCTCAAGGCTCATCACTCAGCCCGACACTCTTCAATGTCTACAAGAGCCCCCTCGCCAACATCGTACGCAAGCACGACATCATCATCACCTCCTACGCCGACGACACCCAACTTACACTCTCCCTCACCAAGGACCCCGCCAGCGCCAAGACCAACCTACAAGAGGGTATGAAGGACGTCGCAGATTGGATGAGGCTCAGCCGCCTAAAGCTGAACTCTGAAAAAACTGAAGTCCTCATCCTCGGCAACACCCCGTCCGCCTGGGACGACTCCTGGTGGCCCACGGCCCTCGGCACCGCACCGACCCCCGCAGACCACGCCCGCAACCTCGGCTTCATCTTGGACCCTCTTCTCACCATGACCAAGCAAGTCAACGCCGTGTCCTCCGCCTGCTTCCTCACCCTCCGCATACTCCGCAAGATCTTCCGCTGGATCCCCGCCGACACCAGAAAAACCGTGACCCACGCCCTCGTCACGAGCCGCCTGGACTACGGCAACACCCTCTACGCCGGGACCACAGCCAAACTCCAAAATCGCCTACAACGCATTCAAAACGCCTCGGCCCGCCTCATCCTCGACGTACCCCGCAGCAGCCACATCTCCGCACACCTGAGACACCTGCATTGGCTCCCAGTCAGCAAAAGGATCACCTTCCGACTTCTCACCCACGCACACAAAGCCCTCCACGACAAGGGACCGGAATACCTCAACAGACGCCTCAACTTCTACGTCCCCACCCGCCCCCTCCGCTCCTCTGGCCTCGCACTCACCGCCGTCCCTCGCATCCAACGCTCCACAGCGGGTGGGAGATCTTTCTCCTTCCTGGCAGCCAAGACCTGGAACTCCCTCCCCACCAGCCTCAGGACCACCCAGAACCACTCCGCTTTCCGGAGACTCCTAAAGACCTGGCTGTTCGAGCAGCGATAACCACCCCCTTTGTCCCTAGCGCCTTGAGACCCGCACGGGTGAGTAGCGCGCTTTATAAATGCTAATGATTTGATGTCTGCAGGGGCGATGGTATGCCTCCGACCTCCTGGAACACCTCTCGGCAGTTCCTGGTGGCCACAGAAACCCCGGCAGGCGTTCCAAAAGGAAAGGGGGAGTGGAAGAGAAAGAGACAAAACACTGCCACGTCTTGCCGGTCCAGCCAATCACCCTGTATCTTCGGGGGCAGGTCGTTGTTGACAGAGTGATGGTAGAGTTAGTGCACTCAACTTCCTTGAAACTGAATCTCTCTTTCTGATGTGGGCACGGGAGCTGTAGAAGAACAACGGAATGCTCCAGCACTTTCCTTGGATAATAAAAACGCTCATACCATGACGCTTTAAATCGATTTGCTTAAGTAAAACTGTATTCCTTTTCATTTTCGATTTTCACATTTATGGAGTGGAGCACACAAGTCCGTGCTCGGGACTGAAAACCAAGTTACAGAAAATGCGGAGCAAAATCCTCCTGTGAAGTTGTGCACGATTTTACTGGGTACTAAATCCACTGGGTAAAACTGAATAGAGAGAAGGCTGCTTTGGGTCTGGCTACCCACCCCCCGGTAAGGCATGGAGCCTCCATGTAGTGATTCTCCCTGCTAAGGGACAATGCAGGCCCCCCAACCCCGTCACCCAACTCTCCACACAGGAACCCTGAAGACGTATCACCTCCAACCAGCACTGGACAAACAGGTTTGTCCAGTGTTTTCCATGGCACTGAAGCATTGCAGGAGTAAGTTGAAAAATCAATGCACCAAATACAATGAAAGGCTACCACGCTCAATGGAAACTAAGTGAGTTCTAGGGCACAATAACGTTCTTGGGCATTTACATAACACTAAACACTAACTGAATTTTCTTCTGGTGCTGAAATAATTTGTGTCTTTATTACTCAGTGGAACTTACTGTAACAACTTCAGAAGGATGTAGGGCCTAATTTGCCCTGCTGGGGACCTTAAAGTTGATATGCAGCTCGCTGAGCCTAAGCCTTTGTAATGTGCGTATAAACCAATGAGCTAAGCTGCCTGACACACCAGGACTTACAGGATGCGTTTGATCCATGTAAAGACAGGTGTCAGTCTGTGTCAAACCTGCACTGAAAGTAGTTCTGTTGATGTTCTTGCGGCAAACAGACGGTCATGGGTGAAGCGCCCAGGTCAACAGCCATCTGGGGCAAGCAGTACTATGCAAAGGTCCCTTTTTTACTCACTCATTCATCTGTACACTCATTCACACACATACCCATATACTTACCTACTTAGCTAAACATCCAGTCACTGATTCACAGATTTACTCACAAGTCCATAAACTTACTTACCCATCAATATGCTCACTCACCCATCCATCTACTCTCTCATTCTTACATAGTCACCAACTGATGCATTTGATCACACATCCATAAACTCACTTGCACATATATACTCTTTACTGACTCATCCATACACTGATTCACTCACAGATCAAGATCACTCACGTATTCATACAATGACTCACACATATCCAGATATGGCTGTTCGCCTACTTACTGTCTCATCAAATCATTTATTTACTAATTCACTCACAGGTCCACACATTCACATAATCAAACCCCTGCACTCAATCTTTGTCTCAAAGCACTCACTCACTAACCTATCCATAGAATGATACACTGATTGACTTAGAAGTCCTTATAATCACTTATTCTTTCTGCCCTGCACACACTGTCTCAAGCACTCATTCTTTAACTAATTCACTCATTCATCCATAGACTGATACACTGATTGACTCACAGGTCCATACACTCACTTACTCATTCAGACACCCCTTCATACAATTCCTCACCTTTGTCCCTCCTTGGGGCGGCTTGGTTACCGCCATTGGCACATTGTTACATGGCTAATTGCGCTTTTGCCAATATGTTTGACTGCGAGCAAGCTTTTTTTTTCTTTTGTGTGTCTTCTTCACGCTCATGGCATGGCACTTTGAATCTACTAGCTTATGTGAAACTGTGTTACTTTTCACTTTCAATTTATGTGCCAAGAAAACTCCGGTTAGGAGTTTACACCGCTAATAGCTCTAACTCGTTTAATACCTGCACTAATTTCGAAAGTTTGTAATCCGTGTTTGAACAGGAATATAATTAAAGTAAAAAGAGGCGAGAGAACTGTTTCCTTTTTTTTTTTTTCAATGTTTGCATTAATGTTTTACTAAAAAGAAATTGCTGTTTCCTGGTAGCCTGCCCTCGGATCAATACAGTATGCACTAACACTTAGACCATCCCAAAACATGGCCACTGGCTTTTCTACAAGAATTACTGCTGGGGTGCTTCTCTAGAGCTACCTGTTTACGAGTATCTGAGGTTGTGTTCTCATAAAATACACCAACGCCCCAGAGGCTTAGAAGATATCTAGTGCAAAAAAAACTGCCTAACCTTCATATCAAGAAACATAAGTCTGATCTTCATGCTCTCAACAGACCCTGTCGCTGGGCAAAGTGTCACATGATTTTACAAATGCTTGTCAAAGAGAATCAATCTGAAGCTCTTTAGAAAGCCTGGGCTGGAATAAACGTGAGCCATGGGCTTGCCATCAGAGACCCTTAAACTAGCTGCAGACACTTACCTGTGAACCGATTCACTGGGGTAGTTGTCCACCAAACCAGAACAGGTTATGATTGGCTCACAAATACGTGCGCCATTGGCTACTGAACGTAGCCTCGAAAAAACATGTTCCTCGGTTGTGTGAATGAAAATGTTAGGCCCATATTTATACTTTTTTAGCACCGCATTTGCGTCGTTTTTTGACGCAAAATAGGCGCAAACTAACAAAATACAATTGTATTTTGTAAGTTTGCCCCGCTTTTGCGTCAAAAAACGACGCAAATGCGGAGCTAAAAAAATATAAATATGGGCCTTAGGGTTTAGAGCAATCAGCTTTGCTTTTTTACCTTTGTTATTTACTCTACGTGATCAACCCGATTGTTGCTCTCCCCAAAAAGAATGAAATATCGAGGGAAACTGTAGCTCAGAGAGGGGGTACAAAAGGAAGCTGGAAGGGAAAAACTGTAATTTGGGAGGGGTGAAGTTGAAGGACGAAGATAAGAACAGAATGAAAGAAACCAGGAGAGCAAAACTGAAAGAAAATTGACTATTGTAGAACATGTTTACAAATATTCATTCACAGACTATGGTATTCTGCAATTGCTATGTTTTATACATTCCTAGGTTGTTCGTATGTCTTTCCTTTATGCTGTTTTTTTAATTCATATTATACTTTCATTTCCTAGCACTTGGGGTGATTTTTATCTGTTTAGAATGTACCTAATAGGAATTCCAAAATGGACCTTTGTGTCAGCTGTGACCTTGACTCCTCTGCCTGCAGGTGGGTTTTACCTGTCACAACTGGAATAAAGTGTTGTAGCTAAGTGCTGGTGTCCTGTTTCCTTTTTAGGTTAAGTGTGCAAGCGCTTTGACCTCTTGTAGGTGTTGTGAGCTCTTAACCATGCTCCAGAGGAGTAGAGTGTAATTCACTCTGTTTGTTGTATAGACAGGCCTGGGTGTAGTATACTATAAACCAGAGGGCCCCTGCCTCTGCCGATCTGTTGGGTTATTTGCATCTCTTTAGTGCTTAATTTCTAAATAAAATTGTGACAGTGCCCAAAGCTCTCCTTTGAAAAACATGACTGCTGTAATTAAATGTGCGAACACGGAATACTGAGGCAGCATGATGCTAAAGCCATCTCGGGCCTCTTTAATCCATTTACAGCCTCTCCCTGTCACTCCCTGCCCCTTGAGCTCACTCTTATTTCATTTTTCTCTTACTCCCTCTATCCCATATGTGTCTTTTGCTCATAGTAAATTCTTGAGGAAGAAAATTAAATCATAGAAAACAGGATGCACAGTTCCAAACGGAATGTTACAATACAGATTTTCCCCTAATACAGGAGAGATCAAGAACGGTCCCTGTGGATAACCTAATTCAGGAACGAGTACACTGTGAACCCTTTGTTTCTCTTTTAGGATCCTGTACCACAAAGTTAACCTAGTTTACCATAACTGTGAGGATTAGGTATGATTCCTTGAGGTCCTGAGGAATCGCACTAAGATCTTTATAGACTTACTTTTAGCGAGAACTATGTTGACCTTCTGTAATTAGAGCAGTGTAGGGACGTCCAACTCTGCCCGACACATACTTGATCCCTAGACTATAGGGTTCACCAACATATAACACTACATTGTGATTAGGGTTAGACAGACATTATTCTTTCTTTCACTTTCCTGATTTGGTTTTAATCTTGACAGAGGCTCACATTTTCAATAAAATTATTTTTTTATTATAGGGTCCTACTAATCAATTTTAACAGTTCGACTCACCAGTCCTACAATATTGCATTCACCTACGGCAATTTTCTTCAAAAGATCTCTGGTAAAGAGCCCGCACGAGTGGCCCGTCAGATATTGCAGTGCTGGTCTGACGAGGAGCATAACCCGATGAGGAAGCATGTCACCAATAGGTGAGTGAGGGCACTTGTTCCTGAATTAGGTTACCCACAGGGACTGTTCTTAATATCTCCTGTATGAGGGGAAGATCTATATTGTAACATTCCGTTTGGAACTGTGCATCCTGTTTTCTATTAATTATATGGGAGTATTATCCACAGGACCATTTCTTTCATAGAATCTCCCAATTAGAAGCCCTTCCTTTTGTTTTTCGACAAAGAAAAATAAATGCCAGCCCTCAAAAATAAGTGTTGGTGCCCCACATGGAAATCACCAGCTCAAATTAAGCACTGCATCTCTTGCTTTAGGGATAGCATCTCAGCAAAGTGAATACAGATAAACACCATCTCTTTAAACTTTATGTCAAATGTAGTTTGGAAAGACTTTGTAGCATCATTGGCTTCTTAAAGCTGAGTTTGTATATTGAATGCCGAACTTTTGTAATGTTTAAAAATACTTCTGTGGTTACTGTCCTCATTGTAATGTGCATACCCAGTTTATTTTCAGTTGCTTTGTTATGAAAGTGACATGACAACATAATTTGCGCAGCACTACAGATGTTATCAAACAGGTGTTGTTGACCTACATCTATTAGAACGCACAGATAATTAGGCTTCAACCACAACAGCACTTTGTATTCAATCCTATCTGCACATGATATAGTATATCATATTTTTAAGACATAACCAGGGTACCAGGGTATTCAAAAACGCTTTTCTGATATGTTTATTTCACATTAAGGTATTATATATTTCTTTTTTGACGGGTATTGCACTTTGTAAGCTGTTTTTGTTTTTATCAAGGTCAAATGTTTCAATATTCAAATCTACGTGTCAGTGGCTGTTTTACAGCACCATGTTACGTGTTTGCAGAAGTGTTTATACATAAATGCTGTTTTCCTGTGTTTTACGATGTCCTAAGGCTTTTCAGTTCGAGCACAAAAGTGCTTTGACCTGTTGTAAGTATTGTGGGCTTTTAACCACACCCACCTCAAGCCCATCACTTTAAATCTTTTGTGGGCTTGCCTTTCAAAAATACTTTGGTATAATTGGTAAATGCTTTATATTTGTCTCACCTTGGGGAAGTTGTGTTACTGGCTTGGAGACTGACTCTGTTACATGGAGAATTGCACGACTGCTGATATGTTTGAAAGTGAGCAAACTTCTTTTTCCTTATGTGTCTCTCCTTTGTGCTCATGCTCATGGTGGCCATGGCAGTTTGAATTGGCTCGCTTTTTTCAATTGACCCCTTATGTACTGAGGTGCCCTCTCATGACCCCTCCAGCATGCCCCCCCTCAGAATTCTCTGCTGAATACTTTTTTGATATTTGCAATAGTTTGCTCTTAGTCCTTCACAACTTTTTATTCCAGAAATGGTACCCAAACTAAATTTGTAACTGTTTTTCCCCTATGTTATGTGGATTCTAAAGTTACCCAGGATTTGTGATTCCTTTGAGCTAACTAAGAAATTAGGCAAAATGTAAAAAACTAAAAGCTATTTTAGGAACAATGATGAAGCCAAGTGAGTGGCAACACATTGAACATTGTATTTTTAGTCCATTATGGAATGCTGCCTGCCAATAAGAAGACAGTCTCCAGCAGGAAGCACTCCCTTAATTAGTCAGCAGTTGTGAACAAACAATAAAAAAACTCTGGCAGTGTTAGAAATGGGGTCTTTGGTTGGTAGTCAGGTTACCCCCTGTCCAAGCAAGGACCCTCACCCTAGTCAGGGCAAAGCAGAAATACACCTGGTTCACCCCCACTCACCCCCTTGGTAGCTTAGCATGAGCAGGCAGGCTTTACTCAGTAGCAATGTGTAAAGTATTTGTACCAACACACACAGTAATACAGTGAAAACACTACAAAATGGACACCACACCAGTTTAGAAAAATAGGCAATATTTATCTAAATCAAGCAAGACCAAAATGACAAAAAATCCAACATGCACAAGCCAAGATATGAATTTTCAAAAGAATAGGAGTCTTAGGGCCAGATGTAGCAACATTTACAATTGCGACCCGCAAATTGCGAGTCGCAATTCTGAATGTTGGATGGTGTCTCTGACACCATCTCCGATTCGCAAGGGGGTCACAAAAGCCCACCTCATGAATAATCATGAGGTGGGTCACAATTTGGGACCCCCTTGCGAATAGTGGCCCTCACAGGGATGGTGGCCTGTCTGTGACTGCTTTTTAATAAAGCAGTTTTTTTTTTTTTGTAATGCAGCCCGTTGTCCTTAAAGGAAAACGAGATGCATACAAAAACGAAAAATGAAACGTTTTTGTTTCATTTTTTCAGAGAAGGCAGTGTTCCATAGGCCTTCTCTGAATTATTTTTTACAGTGACATTCACAACGGGGAAGGGGTCCCACGGGGACCCCTTCCCTTTTGCGAATGGGTTACCACCCATTTGAAAAGGGTGCAAATTGCGGTTGGTTCACAAACCAATCCTGCATTGCACTGCGACTCGCAATTAGGAAGGGAACACCCCTTCCTAATTGCGACTCACAAAACCATTTTGCAATACGGCAACCAGGTTACCGAATCGCAAAACGAGGTTTGTGCTTTGCGATGTGCTTTTTGCACATCGCAAACAGCTAAATTCGCTGATTTTGACGTGCAAACTGCTTGCTACATCTGGCCCTTAATCCATAGAAAACAGTGTGAATGTTGATTTTGCACAAAGTACCTGGTTAGAGTGAAAAATAAGGCCGCACGGGCAACCGTGCGTCAGAGAAGTCAGCAATGTGTGCTTCCTCGCAAGGGAGGCATGCATTGTTTTCTTCTCCGGTCAGGTCAGCGAGACATCGTTTCTTCTCCCTCGCAAGAGAGCAATGTGTCGATTTCCAGACAGGGCACCTCAGATCTGGAAAAGAATTGGGTTAACTTTGATGCCCAGGGACAATGCATGGAAAATCCTGTCGCACAGTGTTAGAAAAACGCGCTGTCGGGTTTGCGTCGTTATCAGCAGCCGCAAGTGGTGTTACGTATCATTTCTCCAGCTGTGATGCGCCGATCTCCCAGCTGTGATGCAGGTCGAACATCGATTTTAGCCACAAATAAGGCAGCGTGTCATTCATCAGCCGCATTGTAGATGGTGCATAACAGGCAGACAGGAACAAGGACAGCAGGAAACTTTTGAGTGCCCTTCAGTGCTTGTTGTTTGAACAAAAATATCAGACTCTCGTACGTCTTTAAACAGACTTGTTTACAGTGCACACAAACTTAAGTTCATAACAGTAATTCTAAATTGAATACTCAGCAGGCCATGAAAATAATATACATACCAGAGTAAATAGTGTCTTCCTGCTTAAAAATAGTGATGACAACAGGGAATATACAGCACAGCTAGACATGGGTATAACAAGGGGTGTGGCCTGAATCTCTGACAGTCCAGCAAACATTTCATTGTTAAAAAAAAGTCTAACCCTGGCATCCAATGGGCGGTAGGAGGTACATTCTACAAACTTCCTCCTGGAGCCAGAAACACTGTTAGGGCCTTAGGGATGGGGTAATGACCTGATGCCAACAGGTAGATATAGAAAGAGAATGGAAGAAGTTGAGATAGAAAAAGAAGATAGACTCTTCTGTCCTTAAAGGCGGGGTCCTGCACTGTTGCCCTTCTTGCCCATGTCTTAAAATGCAACCTGGGGGAAGGATTTCACCACAATCCCAGGGGTAGTTGTTATGGCATCATGCACACACTGATAACAAAATGATATCACAGGCTTGGCCTTTTGTCCCACCCTTCACCCTTTAACCATCTTCTGTGCTGCTGAGTGGCTTTGGGATGGACAAAGAGGTGAAACTGCAGAAAGTAAACAGAGTTATTGTTTAATTTCACCTCCTGTTGCTGCTTTCATGACCCCGGGATCCTGAATAGAAATGTTTGTTGTATGGTTTTAAAAACAAGCCAGAGGTACCAGTGGTGTTGTCATCTTATAGAATTGGAAGCACACTGTAGCACTATAAATGTGATAAACAGTTGGTTTCACTTTTTACTGACCAGCAGAGGCTTATGTTCTAATGATGAACATCCAGAAAGCATGGGGCACTTCAGCTGACTCAGATATGAGTCCAGTGGTAAACCACTCCCAGCCAGGCCAGGAAAGGTGTACAATGAGACTTAAAAGGACTTTCATGGCTTTCCAACTCTATTAATTATCTTCCCAGCTTCTGGTCTACTTTGAGCATTGCAACATTTACAATATTGCTATTGTGGCAGATATACATCAGATGAGGGATTTGAGTAAATATGTAGTGGCCCTTTTATAGTAGTCACGGGCAATACTATGTCACATCCAGTGAAGCTATTAGGGTTCAATGTTGAGTGATGTCTCTTCTGTAACCCCCTACGATGTTCATGAGTTATCACTCTTTGTGATTCGTTGAGCTCCTATATGAGGAAGGAACCCTAATAGAAGAGAGAGCTAACACCATAAACCATGATTCATCAATGATATATATTTGTTTAGAGCAAGCCTCTTTACACTAAATTCTGGTTATTGTTCCTGCCTACACCTGGATGCATTCTACTGGAAATGAAGGGAACATTTCTGCTCAAATTGTGCACATAAATGGCCCAACTACTTGCCAGTCCTAATCCTTCTAGTCAAATTACTTATTAATGGTGGTGTTGATATGCAAAAGATTTAGAGGGTTGATGTGCAGGATCAGGGTTGTCTCAGTCTTCACAAGACTTACTGAATCTTAATAGGACTAAGCCCTAGGAACAATTAATAAAACCATCAGAGTGCATGAACTCAAAGTCAAAACAATAAAGGGTTATTCAAAATTAGGATCAGTACAGAAAGCCGAAAGATTGTTAGTCAAGTCATGAATTAGCTCAAATCATAATAGTCAGTCATAATGTACAAGAGGACTAAAGTAAGGTTGTTCTCTGAAACAAGCAAACAGCCAGAACTAAATTATACTTTAGCAAGAGGATGACACAGTCTGTCTCCAAAGAGTGCACAGAAAGCTCTAGCTATAAATCAAATGACACACTAGTGCAGAGCTAGAAAGGCAGGAAAAGTCTAAAACATATATTTATGAAATGTTGGCGCCGCCTTAGCATCATTTTTTACAGTAAAGTGGCACAAACCTAACTCCATATTTATATTTCGATGCTAGACCCATCTAGCGTCAAAATATTGGAGTTAGTGCCACTTCTAGGATGTGCCAACCCACCTTGCATCATTGAGATGCAAGGTAGGCGTTCCCATCATAAAAATTATGCTAGCCCTTAGAGCCATATTGAACTCCCAGCGCAGAAACGACAGGCGGGTGGAAGACAGACCAAAATAATGATGCTAAGCCCTCTTAGTGCCATTTTTTAACACCTGGTCAGACCAGGCGTTAAAGTGCAGGTAGGCCGGTTTCCATGGGGACACACCATGGAATGGGCACAAAGATGCCCACCCCAACCCCAGCAACACCACTACCCACATCACAGGGACACTCATAGAGGAGGGAGCCCAACCCAGGTAGGTTTCAGGTAAGTGTATGTCTATGTGTGTGGTGTGCCATTGGGGGCCCCTTACATGGGGCCCGTGCCTGGCACTGAGTATGTAGGGCTTGCCCAGTGGACAGTGGTCCCCTGTGGTGGGCATTGGGGCAGTGGTAATGACTCCTGTCCATACTTGGACAGGAGTCATTTTTGGCTGCGTGTGCATCAAAATATTATGCTAGGCTGATTAGCGGCAGAAAATGTTGCTGCTAACCAGCCTAACGTTATTTATGACCCACTAGCACCATTTCCCCTAGTGCCATTGTCCACTGGCTAGCATCTTTTTTTGTGACGCTAGCCATTCCTTAGCGCCATAGTGCGCCATTTAATAAATATGGTGCACGGATGGCTTTAAGGAATGGTATTAGCCGGAGTAAAAAAAGTAAAGTGACACACAACTGCATTAGCACAGTTGTTCGCCACTATTCATAAATATGGGCCTAAGCATAAAAAGAGTAAACACACAAGCACGGAGTCTACCCAAAATAAGTCAAGAAAGTGTGGCATACACACCACAAACAAGCCATTTTATAAGATTGAAAACACCAATCAATATTTGAATACACATGACAACATGAAATGAACGTCTTATATTTCACTTATTTTTTTAAAAATGGAAAAGCTCAGAAACATGCACCTAGAAATGCTTGTTCATCTAGTAAGAAAAAGTGAAGTGCAAACTTGGCTGCAGACTAGTTATTTGACTGAGGCCTAGTTTTTCTAACTTAAACACAAGAATTACGCATTAATTTCTAATTAATAAAACATCTCTCCAGGAGAAACATAAAAAATGAGAAATACACCTTGTTGCCTCTATAAATTGACTTATTAAAACTCTCCACCCAAAGGTTGTAAAAATGGGATAACCATTGACTTGCTTCCTGTGTCTAATAACCCAGCCCTACACAGCATGAATAAATCACAAACAGCAGTAGAAGAATGATGGGAGAGGGAAGATAAGTTCTGAAGAGTAATACTGCAAATTGCTAAAGTGGAGAAGACCATTTTTCCGGGACATTTCGGTTCTATCCCTTACCATTATAGATATACGAACTAAACAACAGTGATGGGATCATAATTAAGGGTCCCTTTTTTCTGTGTGTATATTTAATTGTGGAAAGCAATGTGTTTTTTGTTCTGTGTATATTTTTAAAAAAATATAAGAATATAGAAATTGGGGTCCATATTTACAATCTTTTGATGCAGGGCAGCACTGCAAGCCTTCTTGCTGCACTGCTGTGCATAAAAGAAAATGGAAAGATATGGAGCATTCCTGTCCTTTTCCCCTCTGCTGGCGCACAATGTGCTGCCATGCGCCAAAGTATGCACCCTTGCAGCATGCTGCAAGGCTTTATGTGTTGCGGGAATGATTGTTTTTGTGCAGGAAGGGACACCTGAGTGTTATGCAGCACTCATTCTGTAGCACACATGGAAAACAGGAAAAATGAGGAGAAATAAAGGTAGTTCTCCTTGTTTCACTTCCCTTAGGTCTCCCCTGGGGAGCTGTAGGCTTTTGACACATTTGCAGGTTTACAAATCTTTGTAAATCTGGGAATGCATCAAAATCCATGGGTGTTGTGTGGGAACACCCACCGCAAAACCATGGAACACCTCTTCTGCAGAGTAAGGCAGCGCAGTGACTGGAGCTGCATTCCCTTACTCCATATCTGCAAGACCATGTAAAGCTACGCAAATTGGTTTTGCATAGCCTTATATATATGGGCCTGCACCCTGCACTGTTGGTGGATCATAAAAGTGATGCGCCGGCCACTTGTAAATATGGCCCTAGGTCTGTAGAGTGTCTTTACTCGGTTATGATCGCTATGGTAATTGTGCATATTGATAACGTGGTGTTAAAGGCATACCGTTCCTAATGAAGTGTAATCGTTGCTGATGTGCACATCTGCTTTTATTACAAAAATGTTTTCAGTTGAGTGTATTTTTCTTTTGCATGGCTACATGGAGGACTAAAATCGTGCAGACCTAAATATGTGGATGATTTGTTAGTTAAATAAGCGAGGAAATATACTATTTTTTAATTAAGCTTTTTCACAAATCAAAATAACTATGCATTAATATCAACAGGGATTGATAAATTCAGATGGAAGTGTCAAACTTTGGAGGCCTATTCCTAAAACACAAATGTGAACCCTATGGAAGTTCATTCAGATATTTATTTCAAAGTAGCCATCCAGAAGAGACAAACATGTTTTAATGTGAAAAAAATGCACCAGCTGATATCCGAGTTGAAATTCTGAAAATGTCTCCCCTAAAATACTCCCTTGCAGCTGGTGTACAACCCCACCATGCCAATAGTCAGGGTGTAAGTGAATGGATTCCACACATGTCTTGGACCAAACATATTATAACAGGAACTGGAACTCTGAAAGGACTGATTCCCTTTGTGAAAGGTAGATCTTGACAGCCCCTATCAGATGTTCATGGAATGAGCGGCTCCTCAAAAGAAAGCACAATATCCTGGTTCACAGAGAAATCAGAGAAAACTGCAGGAAAGTAGGAAAGTGACAGCTAAAGAACTAGCCTTTCAGTGAGGAAATAAAAGCCTGGATCATGTCACAAGGAGCTCCCCATTCCCCAAGTTATCAAATAGAGCTGATGGGCACCAGGAGCAGAATTTAGCATACAAGATTCTGAATGCACCTTTTCCATAGGTTCAACTATACCATTACTGTGCTTTGTGTTCCAGGTAATGGTCCTAAATGAAAAAGAGAGAAGGGGCATTGGGTCATGAGAGGTCATGAAAGTTCAAAGGTATTGAAATGGTGGACCACATAGATCTCCACCACTCCAATTCTAGATCATGATTTTCCTAAACGCTCAAATCACAGCTAATCAGACCTTAGTTCTGATAAGACAACAACACAAAATTCTCCCTCTGGAATCACGAGGGCTAAATTAGCTCAAATGAAGAGTTGACCAGGTAAGTTTAAGACCAGGAAAACATTTCTTGCAATGACTGTAATTATACCTCTAGGTCACTGAGGGCCTCATTAGGACCTCAGCGTTCTTGGAGGTACCGCCGTGCTGAAGACCGCTAGGTCAGGCGGTTTTCTGCACAGTGTGTCATGACTGATGTCAGCCCTCCGCCCTTTTCTGGACAGAGAGTCGCCAGCAGCCATACTGGCGGTCAGCGGTGAAGTGGAGGCTGCCCCACCTCCACCGCCACGTAATCAGAACACCGCCCACCGAATCACAACCCAGGATTCGGCATGGCAGTGTTCTGGTGACGGGGTGCTAGCGTCGGAGAAGCCCCCATGGATCCCGTTCCCTCCCGGAGGATCACCAGACCAGGTAAGGTGATCGTCCTTTAGGGGAGCGGGGTGGGTGGGGGTGTTGTGTGTTGTGTGCGTGCATGGGGGTGTGAGTGGGCGTGTGTAGAGGGGGTGTATGTGTGCATCTATGCATGCAGGGGGTGTGTTGTGTGTATGGAAAATGTGTGCGTATATGTCTATGTATGTGTGCATGTATGTGTAGTAGTTGTGTGAGTGTGCGTGTAGGGTGTGTGTGTGTGTCAATCTTTTGGGGGGTTGTGGGGAGGGGGGTCCTACTACCTTTGGGGGGTGGTAGGGAGGTTGTGGGTTTGGGGGAAGGACTCTGGGGAGGAGAGGGGGAGAGGGATACCCCTATCAGTGCCAGGGAACAAATTCCCTGGCACTGATAGTGCCTACCGCCATGGGTTGTGTGGCGATAAAGAACCCCTCGAAATCCATGGCGGTATGCGGGGTCGTGATACCGCCGGCGGTGTACTGACGGCCGCCGGGCTGGAGACCGAAGTCTCCAGCCCAGCGGTTGTTACCATCCTGGCGGTCGGAGTGGAGAAGTGGCATGGCAGTCACCGCCATGCTTGTAATTTCATTTTTTTATCGCCGGCCTGTTTGCGGCACTACCGCCATTTCTCCACTGACTGCCAGGGTTGTAATGAGGGCAAATCCTAACTTCTACAATATTAATATGATCCTACTCTAAAAGTAAGGCTGTTTAAATGCAGGTCATGAGTTTCAGCTTTCTCAAAAAGGGAGAGTCAAGCAGTAAAAAGTTCAATATCTAGGGACAGAGTGTGTTCTGGAATTAATGTCCTTTTGTAGAAAATAGGAAATTAGGAAATTATGACTTTAGACTCCAACAGCGCACTAATAATACAAACACATCGCTTACTCTTGATCTGTACTCCTGATTTTTTCAGTTTATTCACAAGGACAAGCAAAGGAGGGACTGTCATCAAAGAGTCCTCCAAAGCTGATGAGAGAATTCAGCTTGTTCAGAATCGCATACGAACTGGTTCTCAAAGAGGTAGGATGCCTTTGGCGAAAGAGATGACTCAACAATTTCTTGTTAGCCTACACCAGGTACAGCTAAGGACTGAACATGAAGCCAGGCATTCAGAGACAACTCAAGTGTAAGTTTTAACCTGATCCATGATTATAATGGGTCCATGTCAACATTTATCTAAGTGGGCCAGAAATTAGCCACCACTGATGACTCAGTGAAACGGACTGAGATATCAAAAAGAAATATGCATATTTTCAATGTGCCAGAGTATGATGTATGAGGGACTTCACATGCATTTTAGCACAATGAATGATAGATGCAGAATATCGTGTCCCCATTTACAGAAGCCATTATTGAGCCAGAGTTCACTTGAAAGCAGTCAGGGTTTGAAGGAAAGACTGAAGTTCCTCATCCTGAGGTGATGCATAAAGATAGGTGTAGCTGATTTTTAGAAAAAGTACCCCAATAAAAATGAGTGTTTAAGTGGGGAACAGCTCGGACATTTCAATATTTACAAGTGACCTGTAAATATTGTGTGTCCTGAAGTGACACCTTGTATGAACTAACGGAACCATCCAAAAACAGATGCACTCTTGGCAGGCCCAACTGAGGAACAAGAACAATAATGTTCTAACTGGGCCAGGCCGGAATTTCAATTATGCCAGAGTAATCAGAGTAATTTCAGTAATTCAGCATTACTCTTTCATGAAGAACTACACATAATTACACAATTACTCCTGCTTGCACAGTTCGGGAGAAAAAAATCCTACTGCAAGAGCACGTTTAGCAAGCAGGAGCAGATGGTCTCTATTCATGTTTTGTTGCATTTAGTGCTATTTCTTAGAACAAAATGCATCCATATGTCCATTTTGGACACAAGGGGCCACTTTTGCTCTAAGAAATAGCTATAAACACAGCATTATTCTTCTCATGTAATTCCGCGTAATCTTGCTAAAGTCTTGGGAAACTGTGTGATTACACCACATGAAATTATGCAAGTTATGCCCTCCCCTTTTTTTTAACCCGTTTAAGTCCTGACTGGGACAGATTTCTCAAACCTTGTGATTTGCTTGTGTTATACCTCATGGTCTCCGCATTAGGGGGAATACTTATGAGAGGCTTGCTCTGCCTGCTGTTGACACATCAGCAACACAAGCACTACTCCAAATCTATGAGATGATGCATTTTGGGCAAATGAGTCATTTTTTCAGATTTGCATTGTTAAAAAACAGCTCTTCAACCATAATGTTGGTGTTAGTCAGATACATTTGGACCACTGTTCAATCACACTTCTCAGGGCAACACAAAGTGCCCTTGGGAGGATTAACAATTATCATAATAGAATAAGGTTATGCATGTACCATGTTGCATTGTGCATGCACCACAAATATTGGGTCTTACAAATGTCCCTGAGTGCAGAAGTGTTTCACCAATCACATTACTTTGAGGTCCTTGCCTAGCTTCATGCATAAGACATGGCTGCCTGACAAACGTCCAAACTTTGTTTCATACCTGTTGGTCTGACAACGTTCTTTAAACCTGCATACTGGATTATACATAAACGGTTGTATGGGTCACCCAGCCTGTCTCTGTGATTCACTAAGTATGATTTGCACCTACGGAACAGCACATGGAAGGATTGCAATACATTGCATGTATGAAGAGTGTTACCAGAATGGGGAAAACAAAAGAGTGGGCCATTGGCCACAGGAGTAATGTTCACATGCCCATATGAATATGGTGGACATCCGGGAGCATATCCTGATGATGATTGTGACAAATGATGTGTCATCATACAGCTCATAGTGTCTGTATTGCTGTGCTGCCATCCTCCCATTGCATGATGATAGGGACTGCACATGCATTCCTTGGCCCATGCTGACTCCATGGGCAACCTGTTGCCCCACATGAAAGTGCTGTGGCCCCTGTCATAAAGTAATCAGCACAAGGTGGACTTACAACCAACCTGGACACCGTTTTCTTCCAACAGTGCTGCCAAGTGGTGCAACCCAAGTACTGGCCCAACGACAGGGAGTCCATAACCCATGCATTGCCCCTGTTGCGCTGCCATCCGCAACACTTGTGTTGTTTGGAAATCACACATCAAACGCAATGCATGGAAATGACAGCAGAAGTGTGAATGTGCATTGTAGAATTGATGCATTGTCTGCTTAATATCCGAACTTCCTAAAAAAACAATGCAAATGTCGAAAACAGGCTGGATACGCCTGGAAAATGGCTCATTGGGTGTAGCAGTCTGCAAACTAAGAAGTGTGTAAGCTAGGTTCATATTTCACTTTGGGCCTGGTTTAGGTCTTGGTGGAGAGGAATACACTGTCACAAACTTGATGGATATCCCATCTGCCTTATTATGATCCCATGATATCCTATGGACATCGTAATATGGTGGAAGGGATAGCCATCACATCTGTGACTGAGTATTTCTTCAGCCAAGACCTAAATCAAGCCCTTAGTCTGTTAATCTGTGCTGGGTGTATTGTAGAGTGGCATGTGAATTTTGTGTATGTTTAGAGTGTGCTTTTTTCTGGCTAATACTGATGTCTGTGTATTAAGGAGGGGTGGGGATAGATGTTTAACATGTCTTTGGGTATAGTAGTTAAGATAGTTTAGGATAAGGTAATATAGTGTAGGTTAGAGTTAAAGGTAATTAGGATAGACTAGATAGGTATCGTTAGCAGTATATAAATAAGTATAGTGCAAGGTCGTTTTAAGTATAGCTAGTTTAGGCTAGTTAGGTATAGTTCGATTAGAATTTTGTTACATAATATTTGTTTTTACTTCCAATACTTTATCATTTCTTTATTATGATTTGCTAGCATGGAGTAAGTTTAGTTTAGTACATGATGCAGGTATTGAACTGTTGGCTTTGTAGGTAAGAGGTCAATGGGGAAATGTTACTCTACATAACAACTGACTTAAGTGGGGTGCCTTCTTGAACACTCTAAATGGGCCTAATTTGGATGATATTTTCACAACACAATGCAGGCAGAATACTACTGTTGCACTCTGCGAGAAAGTGACTGCACATGCATTCCTTGGCCCATGCTGACTCCATGGGCAACCTGTTGCCCCACATGAAAGTGCTGTGGCCCCTGTCATAAAGTAATCAGCACAAGGTGGACTTACAACCAACCTGGACACCGTTTTTTTCCAACAGTGCTGCCAAGTGGTGCAACCCAAGTCCTGGCCCAACGACAGGGAGTCCATAACCCATGCATTGCCCCTGTTGCGCTGCCATCCGCAACACTTGTGTTGTTTGGAAATCACACATCAAACGCAATGCATGGAAATGACAGCAGAAGTGTGAATGTGCATTGTAGAATTGATGCATTGTCTGCTTAATATCCGAACTTCCTAAAAAAACAATGCAAATGTCGAAAACAGGCTGGATACGCCTGGAAAATGGCTCATTGGGTGTAGCAGTCTGCAAACTAAGAAGTGTGTAAGCTAGGTTCATATTTCACTTTGGGCCTGGTTTAGGTCTTGGTGGAGAGGAATACACTATCACAAACTTGATGGATATCCCATCTGCCTTATTATGATCCCATGATATCCTATGGACATCGTAATATGGTGGAAGGGATAGCCATCACATCTGTGACTGAGTATTTCTTCAGCCAAGACCTAAATCAAGCCCTTAGTCTGTTAATCTGTGCTGGGTGTATTGTAGAGTGGCATGTGAATTTTGTGTATGTTTAGAGTGTGCTTTTTTCTGGCTAATACTGATGTCTGTGTATTAAGGAGGGGTGGGGATAGATGTTTAACATGTCTTTGGGTATAGTAGTTAAGATAGTTTAGGATAAGGTAATATAGTGTAGGTTAGAGTTAAAGGTAATTAGGATAGACTAGATAGGTATCGTTAGCAGTATATAAATTAGTATAGTGCAAGGTCGTTTTAAGTATAGCTAGTTTAGGCTAGTTAGGTATAGTTCGATTAGAATTTTGTTACATAATATTTGTTTTTACTTCCAATACTTTATCATTTCTTTATTATGATTTGCTAGCATGGAGTAAGTTTAGTTTAGTACATGATGCAGGTATTGAACTGTTGGCTTTGTAGGTAAGAGGTCAATGGGGAAATGTTACTCTACATAACAACTGACTTAAGTGGGGTGCCTTCTTGAACACTCTAAATGGGCCTAATTTGGATGATATTTTCACAACACAATGCAGGCAGAATACTACTGTTGCTCTCTGCGAGAAAGTGATAGAAAGTGAAGAGCAAGTATAGTTGTGTATAGTTTCAGGAATACAGATGATATATTCCAGGCTGCTGTGGCACACACAGGTGCCTGCCAATACAGAACACACCTTTGCACCATTGTGAAAGTTGTTGACAGGTTTTCAAATATGAAAGTATCCACACCTGCCTGTAGAACCTCCATCATTATTGCCATTGACTACTTGGTAAGTGTTGCACTACATGCAGTTCACTTTAGGTAACTAATTTAGTTGACTCATGGACATAAGTGTCCCATGCCATCTTCCCCTGGGGAGTTGTTACTTTGTGCCTGCTTCTCTGCTAGGTCACCCATGCACCAATATGTGCCTGCAGTGTACCGTAGATGTAATGTGTGGTTACATTTGCAAATCAATACATTTGAAGCCTCATCAGGGGCAGAGTAACAACATTTGCCCTTCTTACAAAAAAGTAGCATTTATCTGCATTTCTCGTTGACTCTGGGCCTCTACAGTAAGTGTGTGCATTTCTTGCATACTGACATACAAGATTTAGGATTTGCCTTGTTCAACCTTGTGTTGCACAGGTGTGATGCTACTTCTGAAGGTGTATGGGCATGACTATCTGCCTATCATTAATGCATGCATGATATTTTATGTACTTTAGGTTCTCTTCCGTGTAAACATTGTGGCTATCTTATGTGTTTCATCAACTTGTCATATTCACTGAGCCAGAAAATATATGGAGGAGTGCAACCGTGTTATTGGGTCACATGGCTCACAGGCCCTATTTTCACAATGTAAACATTTGTGTGTTCAGTTTGAGCTTTTCACTGTGTGTCAATCAAGTACCTGTAGCTTACTGTCACACCCTGATTTCTCATCGTGAGGCAACACTTTACTCATTATGCCATCTCAGTAGTTGTACCAGTTCTTCGTGAGTATTTAAAGATAGCATGGGTTTGGTAGGGCAGTTTACGCCAATTTCAATTCTCGGGATGATGAACCTTTTTCTCTCTGTTCCGAGGGGTGAAGAGATCAACATAAAATTTCAAACATCAATTCCAGTGTAACCCATTTGGTCACACATTCAATCTCAGAGAGGGATTTAAAGCTTTAAACAATTTTATTATAAGCTCAAAGCCAGACTAACATTCATGAGTTTCAAAAACATTCCCTAAATGTAAAGTAATACCAATAGTAATACCAATAGCGAATCAGAGCAGTGTGGGAAAGTGGCACCCTGTTGCAGTAGCCCCCCTCCCACACACACACTTTTTGACTGGTTTCTGGATGCAACTTGGACTGGAGTGCACTGAGATCCTGCTGACCAGGTCCCTAGTGCCAGTTTTGTTTCCCTAAATTCGCAAAGGTATCGATACAATTGGCAACAACTTTAGCTGCCACTATAAGTCCCTCATAAATGGTACTTAGGTAGCCAGGGAATGGGGTACTAAGGGTAGGCCCCTAAGAGCAGCAACACAGACAGTGCCACCCTCATGGGCCATGAATCAAACTTAACTAACAATGGCATGGTTGCTGGCCGGTCAGAACCAGCATGCCACCACCAGTCAAGATTCTGAAACCCTGGGGTGAGAGCTCCTGCTCTCACCCCAGGTCCCACAACAAATCCCGTACTGGGTGTAGGTGTCACACATCCCTCCTCAGGGCTGTGCACTGCACTGCTAGTGAGCTTCAAAGGGCTTACCAACTTTGAAACTTGACCCCCAGGCCTGCTGTTAGCAGCAGATGGCCGCCTCCATTGCAAACCCCCACTTTTGGCAGGAGAAACAATGGGACAACACACAAACGACAGGAGGAGTGGCTTCCACCACCAGCTTGCACCACTCATAAGGTGTTGCATGCGAGGTGACCCCTCCATTTCATTTTCCTCCAGCTTGCATGGTAGGAAAGTAGCGAATCGGGGATGGGGAACGGAACTCTGCCCACAGGAAGTGGTCATATAGTGGGTGTAGCCACAGTAAGGTATATGACACATTGGTCACTACTAGGTACACCCCTAAATGCCCACTAAATACAGTATTTAGTGGGCACCTCTGGACTAGAGATTCAGATTCTAAGGACACAAGAAAATCAGCAACAAAGAAGACCCAAAGATTGAGATCTGAAGTCCTGCTGCATCAAGAAAAAGGTGCCAAACTCTGCCTGTTGCAACCAGGACTTTACAATCACCGCTGAGGGGTTTTTCAGATATCAGACGGACTCTAAAAATCCCCAGAGGAACTCCACTCTTCTAGAAATTGCTGGAGATTGCCCTCTAGAGTGAAGGCATTACTCTCCTGCAACCAAGACCAAAATACCACTGAAGTCCAATTCACTGACTGGCTGCTGACCAAGCAATCAGAAACTGCAGCTGGACCAAATTTCACCCAACAGAGCATAAGGACATAAACTGTAAGTGTACCAAGTTTGGTGGCACTGCGACCTCCAGTGGCTGAACTGTGCAATAGCCTTTGCATTGGTCACTCAACGTCAGACACCAGGAAAGAAAGTCCACTCCGGACTCCAAAAGGACCAACCCAGTTGAGAGACTTCAGAAACCACCAGAACTACCTACCAGAGTAGAACTGCTGACCTGCAAGCGACCCTCAAAGTGACCTACCTCCTGCTTCCAAGGGCACCTTTGCACACCGCTCTTGGCTCACCTATCTGCTCTGTATCTGTCGTCACTGGGCCCTGCACTGGAGAACTAGCTGTGCTGTAAGGGTCTCACATCCCTTGTGACCTCCACAATCCAAGGGGACCCATTGGACTTACCTTGAAGTCTACCTGTGCATTGCTTTTCCAAGTGGTCCGCCGCAGTGGTCCTGTACCAGCTCCAAGGATTTTTCAGAAGCTCTTTCGGCCAAAACTAGGAATCACCTGAACTCCTCCAGCTGGCCCACAGGACTTCTCAATGCCCCTGACCTAAGAACAAAAGGATACATTGGTTAACACATTGCCTGATTTTATATGAAATTGAATAGCTTTCCCCATTGATTCCTTTGGTGTATAATTACCCACAAAAGACTATTTTTGCTAAACTGTGAAAAATCATAACTTAAAAAGTACTCACCCAATTTTGATAGTCTTGGTCTTACAAACTGTAGAAAATCCGAAGTATTTTTGTAAATTGGTTTCAAATTATTCCTTTGCGTGTGTGTCCTCATTTCTTGATACAGTGAGAACAAATGCTTTGCACTCCGCCAAGATTAGCCTAACTGCTCAACCAAGCTACCATAAAAATTAGAGCATTAGGTGGTCTAGTTTTTACATTTGTAAATCAACGTGTGGTTGCCTGGACATTCTGCAAAGTGGGCCCAGCTTTGCACCCTACACGGAGAGAGAGCCTCCTAAAAGAGGTGCACCACATGAAATTTGATTTACATGTAGAAGGCCAATAATTCAATAGCAAAATGCAGAAAATGAGATAAAGCATACAGGTGGTCATTCCGACTCTGGCGGGCGGCGGTTGCCGCACGCCAGACGGGAACCGCCATTTGGCCGCTCCGCGGTCAGAAGACCGCTGCCGGCATTCTGACCTTCCCGCTGGGCCTGCGGGCGCTAACTATGTTAGCGCCCGCCGGCCCAGCAGGAAGGAGGGCTGCAACACGAGCAGTTGCACCCGTCGCGCTTTTCACTGTCTGCTAGGCAGACAGTGAAAAGCCGGCCGGGGCCCTGTTAGGGGGCCCCTGCAGTGCCCATGCCAGTGGCATGGGCAGTGCAGGGGCCCCCAGGGGCCCCAAGACACCCGTTCCCCCCAGCCTCTTCCTGGCGGTGACAACTTGCTAATCAGCGCTGCCATGGCGGATTAGCCCAGACGGGGCTAAATCGGCGGGAAACCCCCGGTCCCGGTTTTCTGACCGTGGCTTTACCACCGCGGTCAGAATGGGCTAGGAAGCACCGCCAGCCTGTTGGCGGTGCTTCCGTCATTCGTGGCCCTGGCGGTCTTAGACCGCCTGGGTCAGAATGACCCCCATAATGCTTTGAGTTCAGGCTTAAATTCACCACCTGCCTAACCATCTATTCTATGCTCCTAACTATTCTATATAAAAAAAAACTTCAGAGTTAAAAAAAAAAGTCAGCACTACAGAATCCTATGTAGAGGACCTGGCAAGAGAGATGTGTTTAGCATGTAGCCACAGAATTTAGCAAAGAGTGAGAAGTCTGTACTTGTCACACATCCACTCTAGTCAAGGGGCAAAGGAAATCAGAATTCTCAGTTAACTAAGCAATATAAACCCTAGATCCTCAAAAGGCTGACTTCACAGTCAAAACCTTCCATTGAAAGACAAAGTTATAAATTATGGGCCAGATGTAGGTAGATGCAATTTTGCATTTCCTAAGTAGCGACTTCATAGAAATCTCTATTTAGAAAATGCAAAATGCTATGTACCAAGATACCGATTTTGCAAATAAGAAATTCCATGCCATTTTTGACAATTGGCCAGTTTTGCATTTCCTAAATAGCAATTTCCTATTCAGAAATCGCTATGTGGGAAACGCAAAACCAAGGATGGCTAGGGGAAAAAGGACTCCCGAAATGCACACAAAAAATAGTGCTGCACATGTAGAGCACACATATACGCAAGGGGCATGCGTGTGCTCTATTGACCTTTAAAAAAAACATTTTGAGGTGTTTTTTTTTAATTGCACATGGTTACTTGAAGTTGATGGTAGTTGCATTTCCTAAATGCCCAAATCACACTTAGGTAATGCTTTGAACATCTGAATAGGAATTGCAAATAGGTAATTCCAATTTGTTATTTCATATTTAGAGGACCGCAAATTGCGATTTCTACTGGGTAGAAATCAGAATTTGCGATTCCCTAAAGGGCTTTGTACACCTGAAAAGCCCATTTTGCATTTCTTAATGGCTCAAAATAGGGATTCAGGCCATTATGAAATGCAAGATTGGCTTTATACATCTGGCCCATTTATGTCTATTTGATACTTTCATCCTTTCATCCTGGATGTGTTCGTCCACAGTCTCTTCCACTCTTCAGGAATTTGGAAGGATGTTCCGCTAACACCGCCACACTGCTCTTTTTGACCTTGGTAACACGCCTTCCCGGGCCCTTTTATCATGCAATAACAATGATTTGTTCATTTGCGGTAGCTGGTCTCTTCACACCTGCAGTTCAAAGAAATGTGCAGCAAAGCAAGCTCCTCATGGAAAGTTAAACCATTAAAAGAAAGACAGGCCTTCACTCTGGCCACATTAATATAGACATAAATGCATAACTGAATTAAATGAGTATACATATTCCTCTTATAAGGCAATGAATATAAACGGTTATCTAAAAACTATAGTATAAACAATATTTAAGGAAAAGATTAATAAATGCTGTGTACACGGAAATATTCCCAAATGTTATTCATATGTACACCTTACTGATATGTATTCAGTGCATCGCATTATATGAAAGCCATTTACACACACAACATATATGAAGCTGATTACTCCCCTGTTTAGATTAATGGCACAGCCAAGGTATGCTCTCTCAACCCTACTTTGAATGATGTTTTAAGTTATCACAAGCTCATTTGCTCCCAGATGAGACTCTCTAAAATCTAGTTATCATCATGAGCTTTCGCCTGGATTCCTCTAAACGCTTCTTGTCATCATAATATTTACACTGATTGTCTTCTATTACAACCTCTGCTCTCTTCATCTTCCTTCCCTTCTGAATTTTCATTCCCTGGAAGACCTTGTATGCAACCAACAGAACCACTGCCACTATTGTGATAATCAATAATGGCTTCAGAATAAACCCTACGACTCCACTTCCCAAGATCCCAAACCACCTGACTATAGCAGAAAATCCATCTCCATTAGCTTCCCTTGCTGTCGCTTCCAGCTCCTTTAAATCCTTTGTCAACCCTGAAATATTTTGTAAATAATTCTCTAAATCCTTATTCTTGTCTGGTATCTAAGTACAACATTGCTGACCTTTCAACATCTGGCAGACTCTACCCACTTTTGTGAATAATAAATCTAACCCAAGTTGATTTTTTTTAAACCATTTTTCTTATCGTCACCATCTCTGTGTTTACAAGCAACAAGGAATTTGCTGTGCTAGCAGCTAACTTGTCCATTACTGTAGACAGCTTTCTAATTTTCAGATCATTCAAAGTCATCCCTACTGATGCAATCAATGCACCAAAGATGTCCCCAACTACTTCTGAAGCACTAGCTCCTTGTCTAGCTCTTGGTTTAAATTTTCATTCAGGATCCTCAAGATATTCCACATGATGGATCTTTGGATATACTATTACCATGTAAGATGTACCATGCCATCCCTTTGGTAACTTGAAATATGCATACGATCCACAAATAAACTCCCAAGAATCAAAGGGTCTTTTTCATCCAAAAATAGTTCACTTGCCTCTAACATCAAAATCATGATCAAAATCACTATTCCCTAAGAACAATGGGACTATGGGGGTCATTCTGACCCTGGCGGTCCAAGACCGCCAGGGCCACGGATGACTGAAGCACCGCCAACAGGCTGGCGGTGCTTCATTGCCCATTCCGACCGCGGCTGTAAAGCCGCAGTCGGAAAACCGGGTCCCACGGATTTCCCACGGCTGGGCGAATCCTCCATGGCGGCGCTGCAAGCAGCGCCGCCATGGGGATTCTGACCCCCTTCCCGCCAGCCTGTTTCTGGCGGTTTTTACCGCCAGGAACAGGCTGGCGGGAACGGGTGTCCTGGGTGCCCATGCCAGTGGCCTAACAGGGCCCCAGTATGCTTTTCACTGTCTGCATAGCAGACAGTGAAAAGCGCGACGGGTGCAACTGCACCCGTCACACACCTGCAACACTGCCGGCTCCATTCGGAGCCGGCTTCAGTGTTGCAGGCCTCTTTCCCGCTGGGCCGGCGGGCGCTATTTTGGCTAGCGCCCGCCGGCCCAGTGTGGAAAAGTCAGAATGGCCCTAGCGGTCTTTCGACCGCGGAGCGGCCATATGGCGGTTCCAGCCAGGCGGGCGGCGACCGCCGCCCGCCGCGGTTGGAATGAGGGCCTATGTATCTTTGATTAATGTGAATGCACAATTTCCCTTTGTGTTAACAATCTGAAGACAATGCTGGTAAATTCACTTGCACTTGGTGTTCAGTTTCATCCTTATTCTATCTGTGTTGGGCTCTGAGATCTTTATCTGTCATGGACCTGGATTCTAATTACTTATTAGGTCTTCTACTAAATTCAAAATCAAAAACTTATTTTCTAGGGAGCAGGTCAGATTGTGTTTTTGTTCAAATGCATTGTCTACAGATTTCAATGAAACAAAATATTTCCGTACTAGTTCTGCACCTTTAAAATAAGGATTTGTTATTAAAATGTTTGAACATTGGAACCTCTAACAACACTAAATCATAATTTGAGAAATAATATTAAAAACTTCCCTCACTGAAAAATATGCTTAATAAGAGATGCCTAAAAATACCATAAGTCAATGGAATGTGGTGATATGTAATGCCTTCCACCACAGAAGCCCTTAACTGTGTGTAAACAAAACAATTGTGGGCATTCATTATATTAATATGTTGCTACAACTTAAAACATACATTCACTGAATAATCTCCTCTAGATTCACCTAAGTGCAATGATTTCTCATCTAACTTGTAACTGTTTGTGTGTTTAGGATTTAAAGTCTGTGGGCAAATACTGAGGTTAACCTTTTCTCTATGGGAGTTGTAGAGGAAAACACACCTATTAACAGCACTACTAATGTCACAAGGAAAATAAACACTAAAGCACCTATTATGTATCTCTGCCTATTCCTCTAATTTGGCTCCATTATTTCTTCAGAATCGCCTCTATTATCTGTTAAATGCAGCAGCAGCAAACTATGGCCCTCATTACAACATTGGCGGTAAAAGCCGCTTACCGCCGTGCAGAAGACCGCCAACACACCACCGTGGCTGCGGAATTCCCCCACAGCTATTATGACCCACAGCTCGGAATCCGCCAAAATTCAGACACCTACACAAGTCCACCACACCAAAGGTCAGTGATAAACTGGCGAAAACAAAATCTCCATCGTCACGCCAACAGAAATACGGCCACACTATCACGACCCACGAATCCACGTGGCAGTCTTTCAACCGCGGTATTCCATTGGCGGTACACACCGCCGCGCTCAAAATACACACACATCTACATAACACTACCACATTGGACAATTCCAAATACACACACCTGATACACATACACACACCACTCCCACACACCCATTACAATATAAAACACACACCCACATCACCCACCAAACCCCTACGACCACAATTACAGAGAGAAGGCCAGAGAGAGACACCACAAACAACTACCAAGCATCCACAGGCACACAATACCATCACTCACATAACTTCCACACACCTCACACAACACACCACTAAATATTACCCCACTTATCACTACACACACCACCCCACACATCACCCACACCACCCCATGGCACGGCAAAGACACCCCAGGTTCTCTGAGAAGGAGCTCAGGGTCATGGTGGAGGAAATCATCCTGGTAGAGCCACAGCTATTCGGATCACAGGTGCAGCACACCTCCATAGCTAGGAAGATGGAGCTATGGCGAAGAATAGTGGACAGGGTTAACGCAGTGGGACAGCACCCAAGAAATCGGGATGACATCAGGAAGAGGTGGAACGACCTACGGGGGAAGGTGCGTTCCGTGGTCTCAAGACAAAACCTTGCGGTTCAGCGGACTGGCGGCGGACCCCCACCTCCTCCCCCACAACTGACAACATGGGAGGAGCAGGTCTTGGCAATTCTGCATCCTGAGGGCCTCGCAGGAGTAGATGGAGGAATGGACTCTGGTAAGGCAAAGCTTTACTATTACATCCCCCACCCTACCTGCATGCCATAACATACCCCACCCTCACCCTCACCCCATCACTCCTACTCCTCACAAATGTCCCACTATCACAACCCACCCATCCCAACACCAAGCCCTGCATGCAACAACAAAGCATGGACACCCATCACCAAAGCATGCATATACCCATACACCCCCCCTAAACCACCATCACACAAGGTCCCACACAGGAATGCAAGCACTGGGGTACACGGTCACCCACCTATTGCACACCATGGCACACATAGATGTAATAAACATCCTTTTATACCCCTGCAGGACCCCTACCCAATGTCACCGGACAGGAGGGTCCACACATGTCCACACCACCAACAGAAGAGGCCCACAGTGATGACAGCAGCTCTGTCCAACTGGATCTAGATGACAAACCCGGCCCATCGGGGACCTCGGGACAGTCGGTTCCCCTGACACAGTCACAGGCCACTACAGAGCTTCCCCCACCAGCACAGCACCCACCCAGCGGGCCCATACCTCTCTCCCCAGGACACGTCAATCAGCAGTGTGTCTACCACTACAGGGAACCCAGGCTAACCCACCACCCCAAAAACAACAGGGACCTGGGGGCAGTGGTAGTGGGCACACGGTCCAGGGGACGGAGGCCCAGGAACACAGGGGAACTGGGAGGGCTGCTGTGTGATAGGGGGAGGACAGGCCAAGGGAACCCACTCTCCACGAGGCCCTCTCCTCCATCATGGGAGCCTACCACCACTCCCAGAAGACGATGGCAACGGTACTGGCCAAGTTTCAGGAGACCCAGCGCCTGCAGGAGGAACAGTATTTGGGCTTCAGGGAGGAACTCAGAGCCATCAATTCCACACTGGGCACCATCGTAGGGGTGCTGAAGGAAGTACTCAACACCAGGAGGGACACTATGGCACAACAAGGGGCCCCTGACACTAGCCTGGACGATGAACTGCCCACCACCTCCGCCGGCGCTAGTGGACAGGGCGCCCCGCCACAGGACCACTACACCAGCACCCCACCCCCTGCAGAGGGAGAACCACCCCGCAAACGGTCCCTGAGATCCAGGACAAAGACAGAGAACGATCCCAAGACCCCGCCAAGAAATGAGACCACCCTGAATGTCATCCTTCTGTCCCTCTTTGTCACCCTGTCCATCCTCAAACTGACCCAGCTCCACTTCCTATGCCCATTTGGGCAAGGCACCTGTGAGAATAATAGACTGGACTCTGCCATGGACATTCCTCCACCATAACCCCTCACCATTTTACAACCCCCTCCAATATTGAGCACTTAAATAAACACCCTTGAAGCACAAAACAATCTGGAGTCAGTCTGTGATTTCGAAATACTGTATTAGCAATTACAGTGGCAAAATGCTCTTTCAATTGTAATGTCAACATACCTATGTCACACAGCTCTAGTCCATGAGGAAACAAAGCAGATGTCACACTGTGGGACACACATCTGTGAAATGGTAAGGGATAGTGACAACTCAGTGACCATACACTGGGTGAAAAGGACAGACAGTAGAGAGGTAGTAGTGTTAAAGTACATGTAGTAGGCAGGTTTGTATTCTTACCTGTGTCTCACTGGAAATATTGCAGGATCACCGAGTTTCTGTTGTCCATGTCCTCTTCTGCTTCCTCGTCTGCACTGTCCAAAGGCTCCAGAGCTGCAACAACACCGCCATCTGGACCATCCTCCTGCAGAAAAGGCACCTATCGTTGCAAAGCCAAGTTGTGAAGCATACAGCAGGCCGCGATGATCTGGCACACCTTCTTTGGTGAGTAGAATAGGGATCCACCTGTCATATGGAGGCACCTGAACCTGGCCTTTAGCAGGCTGAAGGTCCGCTCTATTATCTGCCGAGTTCGCCCATGTGCCTCAGAGTAGCGTTCCTCTGCCCTTGTCCTAGGATTCCTCACTGGGGTCAGTAGCCATGACAGGTTGGGGTAACCAGAGTCACCTGCAAATGGGCGAGAGACAACTATTAGACACACACTAACCTGTAGGGATATCCCCAGACACAGACAACCATTCCCACTGACTTGCTTCCAGGTGCTCACCTAATAGCCACACACAGTGCCTCTGGAGTTGACCCATCACATAAGGGATGCTGTTATTCCGCAGGATGTAAGCATCATGCACTGAGCCAGGGAATTTGGCATTAACATGGGAGATGTACTGGTCTGCCAAACACGCCATCTGCACATTCATGGAATGATAACTCTTCCGGTTTCTGTACACCTGTTCACTCCTGCAGGGGGGTACCAAAGCCACATGTGTCTCATCAATGGCACCTATGATGTTGGGGATATGTCCCAGGACATAGAAGTCTCCTTTCACTGTAGGCAAATCCTCCACCTGAGGGAAAACGATGTAGCTCCGCATGTGTTTCAGCAGGGCAGACAACTCCTTGGACAACACGTTGGAAAACATAGGCTGGGACATCCCTGATGCTATGGCCACTGTTGTTTGAAATGACCCACTTGCAAGGAAATGGATTACTGACAGCACCTGCACTTGAGGGAGGATTCCTGTGGGATGGCAGATAGCTGACATCAGGTCTGGCTCCAGCTGGGCACACAGTTCCTGGATTGTGGCACGGTCAAGCCTGTAGGTGATGATCACATGTCTTTCCTCCATTGTCGACAGGTCCACCAGAGGTCTGTACACCGGAGGATGCCGCCATCTCCTCACATGTCCCAGCGGAGGGTGCCTATGAAGGACAACAGCGAGCACAGAGTCAACCAACTCAGAGGTACGTAGCCACAGCTTACACCGAACACTAATCATAATCCGAAAATTGGTCTGTATGAGTGTTGAGGCAAGGCCTAGGTATGTGTGATGCAGTTAAAAATAAAGCCATGTGGGCCCCTGAAATGGCGGCTGCCTGACCTGTAAAGTGGGACAATGGGATGTGAGGTAACTGCGCTGGCGTTGTACACCGTCGCGGTAGGCGGTCGAAGACCGCGGCGCAATGCTGCATTGGTTAACATTGGACCCTATGGGTCCCAGGAGCCAATGACAATGTACGCCGGCGGTGACGGTACGCACCGCCGTGGACGTGACCGCCATTTTCTATCTGTTCAATCACTCAATACCTGATCTTCAACAGGAGAGGACCTACACTGCAAGTGCCGCTGTGACCTCGGTCTGGAAGAGACAATGGCTCGAGTGTCTGGGTAAAGGGCCCCTGCCTACATATCGGAGGAGTTGGAGAAGCTCGTGGATGGGGTCCTCCCCCAGTACACGCTACTCTACAGTCCTCCAGACAAACAGGTAAGTACACAGGGAGCATGTTGTATGGGCTATGCCTGTGAGGAGAGGGCTGGATATAAGAAGGAATGGGGAGAGTGCTGCGTGCACGAAAGACGGTGAATGCATGTGCCACATGGCAAGGGTAGGGATGGGGCCAATCAGTTTGACGGTGCAGTTGGTAATAACTTCGCTTTTTCCCCTGTACATTTCATGTAGGTCAGCGCCCACCAGAAAAAAGATATTTGGCGTGCCATCGCCAAGGACGTCCGGACCCTGGGGGTCTACCACAGACCGAGCACCCACTGCCATAAGAGATGGGAGGACATTCGCCGCTGGAGCAAGAAGACGGTGGAGGCCCAGCTGGGGATGGCCTCCCAACGTGGGAGGGGTGCCCGTCGCACCATGACCCCCCTGATGTTCAGGATCCTGGCGGTGGCATACCCGGAGTTGGATGGGCGCTTGAGTGTATCACAGCAGCCACAAGGGGGTGAGTACACTCTCATTCTGCTGATTTTGCGCGTAGTGGAGGTGTCTGGGTGGGGGAGGTGGACTGTGGGTTTCCCTAGGCCAGGGCGAGTGTGCTAGTTAGGACCCCTTGTTCTGGCAGACCCTGTGGCACCCCACCCCACCTGTGTACAGTGCCAAGTACACCTAGTCAGGCTCCTGTGTCATCCATGTGTGCAGATGTCGTCCATAGCCTTGTAAGCCATGTCCCAGGGATTGAAAAGTGGAGCCCAAGTGCGCGGCGAAGTGCAGGGGGCTTCTGTGTCTGTCGTGTCCGCCAACGGTAGCGGTTATGCATGCACTCAACATGTCTTTCTTCTGTCGTCCCCCCCACTTTTTGTGGTCTCCCTGTTCTGAACAGGGCACCGCCGCCACAAGCACCGCTGAACAGGGCCCCACCACCACAAGCACCGCTGAACAGGGCACCGCCGCAACAAGCACCGCTGGCTTATGAGCGCCAAGGGCACTGACGCTACTGAGTCCGTCACGAGCAGGATGAAACACTCTGGCCACCAAGCCCCCTCCAGAACCAGTGGAGAAAGACATCCACTACCTCAGTCCTTGGCAGGATGAAGCACTCTGGGCACCAAGCCCCCTCCAGAACCAGTGGAGATTGACATCCACTTGAGAGACTGTGGCTTTGCACTCCCCAGGATAAAGCAGTGGGAAAACCACCCACTGTAGAGACTTGAGAGAATGTGGCTTTGCACTCCCCAGGATAAAGCAGTGGGCAAACCACCCACTGTAGAGACTTGAGAGACTGTGGCTTTGCACTCCCCAGGATTGAACAGTGGGCATGTGGCCCCCTCGTGGATTTGGCGTCGTGCACTCAACCGGCTGAGGTGCCCCCCCTTTCCCTCCCCCTGAGGTGCCTGATTTATTGCTATCTGATGCCCCTGCAGTGTTCTCTCCGTCATGGTCGGGGATCTTGTGTGGGCCTCGCCCATACCGTGTGGGCCCAGTGTTCCACGGACCTCAATGGAGCACTACCTGGACTACTATTCTTGGTGAATATTTTGTTTATAATATATATATGTATATTTTTGCGTACTGGATTTTAATATATTACAATGGTTACACTGATTTTCTTTGGTCTTTGCATTCTTCCGGGGGGGGGGGTTGCGGGGTGTAACTGTAATGTATCATGCTGTATTAGTGTGTGTGTTGTCGTGGGTGAGGGTGGGGGTGTTGCGTGTGTGTGTCCCTGTTTTTTCCCTCACCCCTCACGTGGTCTTCGCCGCCGGCGTTCGTGCTCCTGGTAGAGGAGCAAGAAGGTAAGGGCTGGCAGGATGTGCAGCTCTGGTTCCATGGCGTCCTGGTTCCTCGTGGGATGTGTAGAGGTGAGCGTTTGCCCTTCGAAGTCCGTGTTTTTGTCCGCGGTGAATCCGCCCCGGAAAAGGTGGCGGATTGGTAGGTTGTGACACTGTGGGCGGTACTTTGTCCTCTGCCTGTCTGTTGGCGGTGACCGCCGCGCTGTTTGTTTGTACCGCCTTGGCGGTCGGAGTGTTAAAGTGGCTGCCTTTGTTTGCAGTTTCAGCCACGGTCGTAATTCCAATTTTTTTACCGCCGGCCTGTTTGCGGTCTTACTGACGCTTTAACACCTTCGGCCAGGGTTGTAATGACCACCTATGTTTTGTGGACTCAATAATATGAACAGCACAGTTCAAATATTCAAGAGATCATTAACATATGTACATCTCTTCATGAGACATACCTACCCCTCCTCCCTGTTCTTCTAAATTGCAATTTTTTTCTTCTTCGACGTGGGCCTAGGTATCTTTCTCAGTTCTCTATCCCAATCAATATAAATGTGTCTAATGTTTACACAGGCCAAGTTTCGAAATGGCAATGAAAATTTGATGTGCAGTTCAACCACAATGTTTGGTTCAAAAAGGTTCAGCCAAACTTGTATATTGACTCCAATATTCCCAGCACTCACTATCTGTTTAGTTTGCAACTTAGGTCCACTCCGGTGAAGAATACCTACGACTAGACATTATTGTTCTCTTTGACCTTCTCAGAGGAGCACCTTCATCCTCGCTTTCACGTAGATCAGAGTTCTCAGTTTCATCAGCGATCAATTGAGGCACGTGTTCTTTGGGGAAGCTCACTCACACTCCCTCTTGCCTTCCGGGTCATCACTCTCCAGCTCCCAATCACTTTCTTCTAGCACTGAGTGCTTCATCAGGTTCTGAGTCTGTGTTTGACTTGTTCACTACTGGACAAGGCTCGGTCACTTCTGTTTCAGCTTTGATTGTAGATTTCTCATGAACCCCTTTAGACTGACCAAGGACTGTTTATGGCTCTTGCTGGTCCTAGACAGCTTGACTAATCTGGTCCTGCCCCCTCACTCCCAACACAGGTTCTTCTGGAACAGATGCTGTTGAATCAAGGGGACATTTAACTCTGTGAGTATGGGAAATTTAATTCCAGTTGGGAAGACCTCCTCACTTGTCAGCAATTGTAGTAACCAGAATCAGCTAGTATGGCCCACACCAACAGGGCTCCAGGCACATCTACCTGCCGTTTCTTCACCATGACCAGTTGCCGGAACTGAGATCATGGCAGTGTTGCTCCAACCTGATGAGACACAGAACACACTACATCAGCTAGTCCTTTGCAATAGTCCAGGGCCATATCATCAGTAATGTTCATAAGTGCATTCGCAGGAATCTCTGGCAGTCTGATTACCCTCCCCATAATGATCTTGTGGGGGGGGCAGTCCAGTTATTTGACCAGTACACTCTGAAGACTCATCAACACAAGAGGCAAAGCATTAGGCAATTTAAAAAAAGTTGAAGCACACACTTTCAACAACCTGGATTTCAGTGTGCCATTCACTTGCTCCACGAGACCTGAAACCTCAGGTCTGTAGCAGCAATGTAGCCTCTGTTCCATTTGCAAAGCTGCACACAACAACTTTAGGACCTCATTGTTGAAGTGAGTTCCTCGATCTAATTCCAAAGAGGTTGGGAAACTAAATCTGGGGATAAGTTCCCTTAACAACATTTTGGCCACCTTGTTGGATATGCCTCTACCCAATGGGAAAAGATACACACCACAACCAAAAAGTATCTCAACTCATTGCATACAGGCATCTCTATAAAATCTAACTGCATCCTGTTTCAAGGCCCACCTGACTTTTCTATGTGACTCAGGGTAACTGCAGTTCTTTTCCCAACATTGTCCTGTTGACACACAACTCACCTATGACACAACGCCTCTGCCATCAACATACATTTAGGATAGAACCAAGTTTGTCTGAAAAACCTCACCATAGCATTCCTGCTAATGCTAATGTGAGCTGGACCATGAAAATATCTAGCTTTTGGAAGTAACAGACTATTCAGCAACACTGGTCTTCCATCCATCGAAGCCCAGATGTCGTCATCTCTTTTGACACAGCCTGCTCTAACCCATCTCTGCTGGTTCTCCTGTGACACTGCATTTGCTTCACTTCCTTCCAGGTATCAGCTGTTGTTCACAAGAGGTTGAAGGTAGTCTCATCTAGACCCTCATTTGTAAATTCACAATTAAATGACACATATTATGGGGACAGTACTTTATAGCCTCATCGGAGTAACTATTGCCCATAGTCACATGATCTTCTCCAGAACAGTGTGCAGACCACTTGACCACTACAACCTGCTCAGGCAAGTGAAAAGGTAGGAGGTTTCTCACTTGTTCGTCATTCCGAATCTGAGATCCAGAGGATGTCATAAACCACCTGTGGGACCATAGGTGTCCGAAGTCATGAACAACACTAAGGGGGTCATTCTAAGTCTGGCGGGCGGCGGAGTATTTTGGGATTTGCCCTGGGCTGGCGGGCGACCGCCAAAAGGCCGCCCGCCAGCCCAGGGCAAATCATCCTTCCCACGAGTACGCCGGCTCAGAATTGAGCCGGCGGAGTGGGAAGGTGCGACGGGTGCAGTGGCACCCGTCGCGTATTTCAGTGTCTGCATAGCAGACACTGAAATACAAAGTGGGGCCCTCTTACGGGGGCCTCTGCAGTGCCCATGCCATTGGCATGGGCACTGCAGGGGCCCCCAGGGGCCCCGCGGCACCCCCTACTGCCATCCTGTTCCTGGCGGGAGACCCGCCAGGAACAGGATGGCGGTAGGGGGTGTCAGAATCCCCATGGCGGAGGAGCGCGCTCCGCCGCCATGGAGGATTCACAAGGGCAGCGGAAAACCGGCGGGAGACCGCCGGTTTTCCGCATCTGACCGTGGCCGAACCGCCGCAGTCAGAATGCCCTGCGGGGCACCGCCGGCCTGTCGGCGGTGCTCCCGCCAACCCTGGCCCCGGCGGTCTCTGACCGCCGGGGTCAGAATCACCCCCTAAATGCTGTACGGCCTATCAGTAAATATTGTCACTTTTAATTGATCAGAACCACAACATGCTCTAGTAAGAGCAATCAACTCAGTCATTTGTGTGGAGAATATTCCTTTTAGTTAAGAAGCTTCCACAACTCTAGAAAGTGTGCAGACAGCAGAAGCTGTTCTTAAGCTTCCACCAGGGTCTCGTAAGATTGACTCATCTACATAAAACACAAAATCAAATTCAGGCAATGGTTCATCTTGTATGTCTTGTCTCAGCTTGGTGCATAACTCAGCGATGTTGAGACAATCATGGTCCCTTTCACAAGCATCATTACTACCCTGTCCCAGTATTGCTAACAGGGTAGAGGGGTTCAGGATACCACAATGTTTGACACTCACATTCTCTGCAGCCCAAGTAATCTGCTCATATGTAGTCAGCCAGCTGCTTGTAAGGTACCGGGTTCTGGTCAACAATAATTCCACAGAACGGGGGACGTACACTGTCAATGTGTGGCCCATGACTATATTTTCACATATTTCTATGCTAGTGCTGACTGCGGCCACCGCTTTGAGGCTACCAGGCAGTGCAGAAGCTACAGGGTCCAGCATGGCAGAAAAATAAGCCACAGGTCTCTTGGCATTTCTATGCATTTGTGTCAGCACTGAGAGAGCAGAGTCCTTCCTTTCACAGCAGAAAAGAGCAAAATATTTGTTTTAATCAGACATCCCTAGAGCTGGGGCACAAGAGAGACATTATCTCAGCTCTACAAACCTGATGAGACAATTGTTTGTCCCATGGTAGCAGATTGGGCACATCCTTGTGTGTCAGCCTCTGTAAGGGGTTGGCCACCAGGGAAAAGTTGGATATCCTCTGTCTACAGTAACCCACCATTCCCTGAAAACATCTTGATTTCTATCTGTGTGGTTGGTTGATCCATTCTCAAGATGGCTGAGCTTCTCTGTTGCAACACTTTTCTCACTCCTTCCTCAATGCGATATCCTGGTTATTTTGTCTCTTTTTGGCAATATTGCATCTTTCCTGGTGATACTTTGTATCCATTCTCAGCCAGGTGGTTCAGTAATGCAATAATATCCTGTCGACAGGCATCCTGTGTATTCTATGACTCAATCATGTCATCAATGTACTGGATCAGTACTGATTTACGGGGCATATCTAAAGATCCCTGATTTTTCTTTAGAATATGATTGAAAACTGAAGGACTCCCCATATACCCTCATGGAACTCAGCACCATGGCAAGACCCTATTTCTGAATTGAAATGCAAAAAGGAATTGTCTATCCTCATGCAATGGTATGGAAAAGAAGGCTTGACATGAATCAATAACAGAGACCACTCAGTCTCACATGGAATATGAAATAATATCAAAGCTGGATTTCATACCACAGGGCAACAAGGAACCCCAATGTTGTTTATTTCCAAAAGGTCCTGCACATTCCTAAACTTGCCTCTTGGTTTCTGAAGACCCATGATGGGTGAATTACATGGACTGCCCATTATTTCTTTTACAATTCCCTGTTGTATAATTGACTCGATTAAAGGAGTTCTCCCAGCAATTGTTTCAGGAGTCAAAATGTATTGTGGAAACTCAGCATTTGGTTTAATAGATATTCAGATAGACTCAACACCTTTTATCAGTCTGATATATTTTCCTGTAAAATCCCACAATTCTTGCTCGACTGTTTCTCTCAGATCTAAGAGAAGATCATCAACGGTCTGTAGAGTCAACAATGTACAGCGTGTCTCATTTCTTATTACTTTAAAGACAGAATCTGCATCTTGAGTTTATATCTCAGTTCCTGTAGGCATGCAAAAGAAAACACAATTCAGTTTGGAAAGCAAATCTCTTCCCAAGAGATTCACTTAACCAGAAACTTGTATTTTAAATTAGTGTTTTTCTTCAAAGGATCTTATCTTAACTGTGACTGGAGCAGTTTCCTGAGTTACCATCTGTTTAATCTCCACACTAACAACCTGGACTGTTTTTTTCCAAGATGGCTAAGTTTGTGATTTCTTCTGTTCTCAGACTAGAACGGGTAGTGCCAGTGTCAACCAAGAATGACACAGGTGACGATCCACTTCACTATCTATGAATGGTCCACTCTAGTCTACCTCTAAGGCTTCGCTGAGTATACAGTCCTCCTCCTCTCCCAGGTACCATCAGGCTAACTGATCGGAATCATTCCGCTCACCTGATTAAAAAATAAAAGTGTTGAAAAGGATTATTATCCTGTGACATATTAGCATTCATTCTCAAACCCTGATTTAAATTTTGTCGAAGCACAACAGCATTTTGTTGTGGCATCGAAGGTTGTGGGACTTGCATTATCATAGTCTGAGGCACATTAAAATTTTGACTCCTGGGTCGTGGTACTCCCTGCATCTGATTAGGATTATTACCTTGAGAAGACACAAATCCTGCATTGTGAATCTGGTTAGCTGGATTGAAACAACATTCCTTCTTCTAATATCCTGGCTTATTACACACATAACAAGGAGTTGTCTTTTTTAGACTACTTACATCCATTCCGGTGCTTGGGTCAATAGGAACGTCTCAACCCTTACCCTGCATTGTGTTTCCTGCTCACTGATCTATATACCATATACCATCCCCACATTAGTTATAACTGGGGTCGATTGGCTAATTGTTTGAGCCACCTTCCTTCATCTGTGCAACCATCTATTTCTCTTTTTCATCTCAATCTCATTGTGGCAATACTTGCCGTACCGCAATATTTCATGAAGCAACTTATTGCTAATCTCCGGCCTCAACATAGTCACAAACTTTGAAACAAAATAGCCCATATCATTGGCCTCCAAATGTCTCCAAACCACTGAACTGTCTGAGAGGTTGTAACAAGCGTTGGTAATAGGCATGAATCGACTCATTTGAGTCTTGGGTAATCCTGTCAATCTTGACTCAATCAACATCTTGAGGAGGCACTTTCTCTTTCAAAAATGTCATGTCCTACTGATACTTCTTCATTACCAAAGGCAAAGGACCTTTTGTTATTGGATTTTGAGTTAGTTTGGTCTCAGGCTACTGGACAAATACCTTACAATGCATCCACAACTCACTAGGAACAACAATGTCAAATCAACCCATAATGGCTGTGAAATGTTCACAAATCGTTCAACCTGCCTATACCCTCCCACTGGTTTCTTTCTCAATTTGGGAAAATCATTGATAAATGGTGCAAGATCACTTCTGTTCCACGTTATATGTACGTAACCCCAACCAGGCACTTCTCATAAGGGAAAGGTTGGGAATCCTCCCTCTTTTACTCCAGGAGGTGGTTCTACCGAAGATTTATTTACCCTCTGCTTTTTTGGCCATTTATTTTACCACTTATCTAACTTGTTCTACTTCTGGATGTTATGGATTAATTCCTTAATTTGAGTGTTCATTCTGCCATTCTCATCTTGTTCACTGAAGTATGCTCGATTGCTCCTTAGCAATACCTTAGTTTTATTCAAATTCATGTCATATTTGTGTGCTAGCTCTGCCAACTTAGCTTAGACCTGTCCTGCTCATCTAGTAACATTTTTCACATGAATGTAAGTTCATCTTCCTGATACATGTCTGATCAATCCAAGGCAATATTTGCAAAAATCATGGCATCCAATTCTATTGTAGGCTTCATCACATCTAACATTCTTTCTTTTGGTGATGACTGAATCATTCCATAACTCACCTCCATACTCACACTCTCTCTAGATGGAGTGTTCTAATTAAAAGCTCTCACCCACTAATCGACCTCCTTAGCACTTATTGTTCAAGTAATCACAGGAATGTTGGGTCTAATGTTATTTCCTTGAGCACTATTTCCAATATTCAATGGTGACTCCCATATGGGAGGTGCATGGGCAGGTATTTTCAGTTAAGTACCTATGGAGGTACATCCTGACATATTTAATGTTGAATCTCCACTGGCTCCACATGGAGTGCTAATATGTGTTGTGGTCAAAGGGACAAATTCTCTAGCATCTGGACTATTTGGAGCTCCTCTCTGTCCACCAAAAGGGCTGTTCACAGCCAAATTGTAATTGTTGTTCCCGGACATGTCTGTCTTATACATAGGAATGACCGGGTCAATAGTAACTGGGACAGTCGGGGTATCAGCAGTGCTTTTTATGGGATCCACAGGAACACACACCCTCAAAAACTCACTACTCAAACCATGAGGTACATTAATTGAGGTGGCTCCCACAGGACTAAGAGTCATCTTAGTTGGTGCTGTATCAAAAGTAATCGGTCCACCACCATCAGCACCATTATTTCTACCCCTACCTCTGGCTTCATTTTATGGAGGTGGATGTTCAGACAATAGTCTATCCAGGAAATTAACTCCAGACTCGTTATCACTAGCTTCGTTCACATCACCAAGTTGCTTTGACTTAATTTCCTTCCTTCTCCTGGTCTTTCCCCCATCCCCCATCACCCTCTCGTTCTGCATTTTCAATGGTTAGGGTTGGACACAGCCTAACACCCTCAATCATGTCTGTCCTCCATCTTTTCTGCTCAGCATCCCCACTAGCATTCACATAGGTGTGTATAGCTTTCTGTGCTCTACCTAGTGTCTCTCCTTTTTTGTAGCATGTGCTGCATGCTTGCAAGCGTAACATGCTTTATATTGTGCAGGTCTAGGAGGTGGCTTCATTTAATTAACAGCCTATTCAAATTTTTCATAATGCTCAAATTAAATTTGCCATCTCTGGGAAATCTCAATGCTCCCTCTTTTTCCTTGATCTTGTGCCATTGACCAAGCCAAACACATGTATAGAGCCCTACATTTATCGCCATATAGTGACCTGGGGTATCTTTGGAAGGAGCCTCCTCACCTTCCCTACTAGGAATATGAATTTCACCTCTAAATAAATCTTGCATGATATTAAAACATTTCATTTTAATAATCAATGTTAACACTTTTAGGAATTTGGTTATAATTCAAAACAATGGATTATATACAATCCCTTGCTCTGGACCAACCAGCAATCACAGTGCAACTCATTCTGAAGTTTTCAGGCAATAACAGCACAGTCCCAAACCAACCAACCTTTACCAGCATGGCACGCAATGATGTTGACCTCGCTTCTTGCAGCAGTTCCCCTTTCTTTACAATCTGCACGCCCACTCTCTCCACAATATCACGCATGTACAAAAATAAAATACAATTAGATTTTGTATGCTCCATAACGAAAATTAATAGTTTTCAGACACACATGAAGTTTCCAAACACTTCAAAAGAAACCTCAACCTGTGAGATATTCATCTAAATTAGTACAGATTCTCTCTGTGCATTTAGATCCACTATACTCATTACCTCACATTTACATGAAAGAAATATCTATCTAACTCTGCCATTGACAACATCTCACAACAAACACAACCACTTAGTAGAAAATTTAATAGGGTGTCTTCTATACCTTTTACAACTATCCTATCCTATTCTCCTAGATCATGTCAGAACCGATTACCTCTTCAACATCTTTATAAATCACCATACTCACACAACATACAAAACAATGACAAGACACCATCCGGACTCACAAACACTGCAAACTAAACATGAACTGCTGCAATTCACAACCCTATTAATACTCACACCTCTGCTGTCGACACAACTCTCCTCCAAGTTTCTGCAATTTTGCCTATCATCCAACTCTAAGAATGGGCATTAGGGATTGGACCCTAGGATTAACTACTCTAGAACCTGTTTCTGGTTCTCTTCACTTCGGAACATACATGAGTCTCAAAAAATGTTTATAAATGTAAAGCATTACCAAAGGCGAATCAAAGCAGCGCAACACATGAAATTTGATGAACATGTACAAGACCAGTATTTCAATAGCAAAAATAAAAAAAATGAGAAAACGTGTATGCTACCTTGATTTCAGGCTTAAATTCTCCTGCCTAACCATCTATTCTATGTTCCTGACTATTCTATATCAAAAGGATTTTAGGGGAAAACAAAATTCAGCACTACACAGTCCTCTGCAGAGGTTCTGGAAAGAAAGATGTGTGCAGCATGTAGCCACTGAATTAAGTGAGAGTGAGAAGTCTGTACTTGTCATAGATCCACTCTAGTCAAGGGGCAAAGGGAATCAGATCTCTCAGTTAACTAACTGATATTTAAAACCCTAGATCCTCAAAAAGCTGACCCCATTGCCAAAACCTTCAATTGGAAAACAAAGACATAAATTATATGTCTAATTGACACTTTCATCCTTTCATCCTAGATGTGCTCGTCCTTGGTCTCCCCCATGCTTCATGAATTTGGATGGAAGTTCCGCTACCATCTCCAGACTGCTCTTTTCATCCTTAGTAACCCACCTTCCCTGGGCCCTTTCATCATGCAAATCACAATGATATGTTCAAGTAGGAAAGTACCCTTTTCACATGGTTAGCCTCCACATTTTGCCAGGTTTCTGATTTGGCTTTGACTGTCTCTGCTAAACAGGTTCACAGTGCCAGATCTCTTTCCCCCAAAACTGCACAGTTGTTTTGCACAATTGGCAAACTATTTACCTACCACTGTAAGTCCCTATTAAATGACACCCCTGGTACCTAGGATCTGGGATACTAAGCAAGGTCTCTGAGGGCTGCTGCACCAATTGTGGACCTCTCGCCTAACCCACACACTGCTGTCATTGCAGACTGTGTGTGTTGGTGCAGGGAAAATTGAAAACATGACCTGTCACACACCCATGTGTGCCTGGTCCCCTATCACTACATGTGCAAGGTGTAAGTCACCTCTGAAGATGGGCACATCCAGATACGTGTGAGGGCATTTATGCATGAGCAGATATGCGCCTCCTGTGTCTAGATTCATGCTGAGACATATCAAGTACACAGGGAAGCCATTTTAAATGCATGTGCTGGACACTGGCCATTACGAGTTCCCCATCTATATGATGGCTTCTCTGAATCCTGGGATGTTTGGTATCAAACATCTCAGAATAATAAATCCTCATTCAGGCCAGTGATGGATTTGTTAATAAATCATTCAGAGGGCACCTTAGATGTGCCCCCTGAAAACCTACCCAGATACTTGTGTGTTCATTGACTGGTTCAAAATAGTGCAGCCACCCTAGACCACATTCTGCCCCCCTGAGGTGAAGGCCAATACTCTCAGAGGCCCACAACAAAGGCCTGCTCTGGGCGGAGGTGATAACACCTCACCCAGAGCAGGATGGACATTCCAGGGTGGGGAGTTACAAAGGCCTTGCTGCATTTGAAATAAACCAAGGTCTCTTCAGATGACAGAGATGACCGATCCCCCTGCCCTGACCCCACTTCTGGCAGCGGCACAGGTTAGAAAATTAATTAAATTAGGAGGAGTGCCCACTTCATGCCTGGTCCCACCCCTAAGGCGGACGAGATAAAGTGGACACCACTTTCCAGATTCCTCCATCTTGTTTGGAAGGAATTAGGCTACCACGGTTAGGATTATGCCCACTTCCCAGCGAAGTGGTCATAAGAAGGGTGTGGTCAACCTAAAGGTGGCCAGCCAATTGCCCATCGCCGACACTCCCTGTAACACGCCTGAATTGAGTATTTAGGTGGCACCCCTGAACCCTAGAACTAAGATCATTAATACCTACTAAGAAAAGGACATAGAAAGGTCGACCCCATAGAAGAAGAAGAAGCAGCTGACCCAATACCAGCCCTTCCAGCCTGCCACTTCTGGACTCACTCAAATAGTCCGTAGCCCATGTATGCAGGGCCCCTTTCTGCCAGCATGGTGATGAGAAAAAAACCTGACACCTATAGCAAGCATAGCACCCCGTGACCCCTGACCCCAGCTGAAGTGGGTCATTGGCTCCATTGATGTCCCCCAGCTTCTAAGGGCTCAAGTCCACCCTGGTTCCACCCTTGCCGGACTCCCCCATGATAACAATAGCCTCTACTCACAGGACTCTGAGTGTTCCCGGATGTGAAAACTCCTAAAGACACCCCTGCATCTATCACCCCGGGCACAAGAGAAGAGGACCAAAGGTGCACCCATGTCCCTGAGCACACCAAGTCTACTACCTACCTGTTTGTTGTTCCCAACTGGCTTTCTACCCAGAGATTGCAGCCTGTTTTACACCGGTTCAATCTCTCATAGAAAAACATTGGGCACCCAACGCCTTACTGCACCTCTGCATCCGGCCACTCCAGTGCCGCCTTGTGTGACCTCTTGGTGTGCTTTTGATCAGTGCACGGTACTTACCTTATCTTCCTGAGATTGGCTTTGTAAGTTGTTGTTAACCCTGTGTTTGTGCTTAAAAGTCTGCTTACCTGATTATGCAGTTCTTGGGTTTGAAAAATATATTAAAAAGTTGTTATTTTTTAAAATTGGTCTCAGACTAATTCTGTGAGTGTTTGCACTGCCCTCTAATAAGCCTAAATGCTCGCCCATACTACCACAAATAGAGAATTAGTCCTGTCTACTTTTGCCTGTGCAATACCAATTGGGGATCCACTGGACTATCTGCCCGGTGTACTTCATTTTAGTGCACTATATATAGAGAGACAGCTTCCTACATTGATGGAACAGCGTTGGGGTCTGTGACATTGCATTTGCTGATACCACTTGGTCAAAAAGTGCCTACATGAGCAAATTCAAATATTGCCTTTAGTTAAATTGCATTTATGAATTGGGCATTTTTCCAAATGCTTATAAGTACTGTGAGGTCCCTGTCGCTAACAGTAAAAACTTTAAACTCTCACTTCAGCTAGGACTACAATAACCTCGGTTAGGTTTTTTTCGACAGCTCAAAAAGTTCCCAACTTTATTAAAACAATGAGCATCTCAGTGGACAGGGTGGTGGAGCTCCATGTCACTCCTTACCTGCAGCTTTCTCACGAGCAGTTAAGGGCCCTCTGTAAAGAATACCAATTAATAAAAAGCTCAAACACCACCAGTCCAAAGCTCCAGGAGCTACTGCCAGAGCACAAACAGGCCCACCCTTTTAATGAGGCCACTGATCCTGTAATTCAGGATCAAGTCACCTCAAGTGGGGAGGAATACATGGACCCTCCGCCACTTATAAGAGAGGAATACGTACCCCAAGTTTCTAAAACACCTCCTCCTAGTGAGAGTGGGTTAGGTTCCTCAAGGTCCTGAGAAATACTCTCTGAAGAGGAGCTTCTCTTAGAGAGATTAGCTAAGAGACTTGTCCAGGAAAAGAGAATCCTAGCAATAAAGAAAGAAGAGAAATGGGTTTACAACCCATAGATGGTGGTAGCAATTTTGTAACTAGGGACAGAGTAGAGCACTGTGATCCTAAAATCTGTAAAATGATTGTCCCCAAATATGAGGAAGGTGATGATATCACCAAATGGTTCACAGCACATGAGAGAGCCTGTGCAACCATAACATTTTGTGGGAACTTTTCTCAGGAAAGTGCAGGGATAGACTCCTGACACTAAATCAGGCAGATGCAAGGTCTTCTCACCTCATGAAGGACACCCTGATTGAGGGCTTTGGGATTTTCCTGAGGAGTATATGATCAAATTCAGAGAGACTCAAAAACCCAGACCCAGTCCTGAGTTGATTTTGTGGACTTTCAGTGACAATACTAGGTGGCTCGCTAGAAGGTAACAATGTACATGATTATGAAGCTCTTTGAAATTTAGTAATGAAAGAGCACCTGTTGAGTAATTGAGTGCAGGAAAAGCTACATCAGTACCTGGTAGACCTAGGTCTACTTTCTCCTCAAGAATCGGGAGGAAGACAGACCACTGGATCAAAACAAGGGTGACCAAAACTTCCACTAACGGGGAGAACACAAAAAAAGGCCAAAAAGGCCCCCAACGGAAAGAGGGTGACCAAAACAAGGACAAACACAAAGAGTTTTCTAAAGGCCCCCAAACATCTGCACAGGAGAGTTGGCCACCAAGATTCTTTCCAGCCCAAGGATGGGTCTGAGGGTAAAAATTGAAATCCCAGAAAGGTTTGGTGCCATACCTCCAAAACCACTGGACACCAAACTAGGAATATTAACTGTCCTAACAAAAAGAATGCCTCTGGTTCACCTGCAGTAAATGCAGTAGTAAGTCTCCAGATGGGATTCCAGGTAGGCCCTGACCATGTCAGAGACCCTACTGAGGCAACTTTAGTCTCAAAGGGTGGGGTGGGTGTAGCTGCCTTGGCTGCCTGGCCCAGTATTCTGGGGCGATACAGACAACAGTCTCATATAAATGGGATTCAAGTTGGACTCCTGAGAGACACTGGTGCCTTTATCACCATGGTGACTGAGAAACTGATTTCCTCAGAACAGTATCTGACTGGTGAGCATTACCAGTACTCAATGCTGATAATCAGCCTAAGGTGCATCCCATGGCGATGGTATCCTTGGAATAAGGAACGTTTATTGGCCAGAAGAAGGTAGTGCTATCTCCTGCTATACCTGTGCAATGTCTGCTTGGAAATTATCTGGAGTCCTCGCATGGGCTGAGTTAGAAAGAAAAATGGTGCAGCTATGCTGGGTATCCCTGAATTTGTCTGTTTAAAACAAGAGCACAAAGTAAGGCCCAGGTTGAAAAAGTAGAGTTGTGGTCTGGAATAATGTCCCAACCTACCAAGAGGAAGGGCAAAAAGTATGGGAAGGAAGCTTCCAATCAAGCACCAGAACAGGTCCCCTCTCCACTTGACAGCCCCAGAGGGAACTGAGCCTCAGGAGCTTGGGCTTTACAAAGCAGAACTCTTAAGGCCCGGGAGACCCTCTAGGGAGGATCTATGCCAGGGCACAGGACCTGCCCTACTCTTGAAGACCTGAGACAATAAGCTGCTGATCAGGAAAAGGAAGATATCAGTGGCTTCTACAGAACCTAGTGGGAGGAGGTACTCCTACTCACTGGGTGCAGAGACCCTAAACCTGGTGCCACTAGGAGAATAGTAGTGCCTGTAGGAGGCTGGCCTGGTGTGTAGTGGGTACCTTTGGTGCTTACACCTTATACCAGGTCCAGTTATTCCTTATTAGTGAAGTAGTAGTGTTCTAGCAGCTTAGGCTGATAGAGGTACCTATAGCACAGCGGCTTAGGCTGAAATAGGAGACATGTAATGCTCATGCAATTCCACTTATAGTTACACAGTACTTATACACAAGTGAAGACAATACTCAGTGTTACCAAAAATTAAGGTATTTATTTGAGTGACACAGTACGAAAAAACATCTTAGAGACAATACTCCTTCTGGAGGTAAGTATTATACACAATATATCCACTAGACACCAAAATTAGACAAGTAAATAGTCATAGAACAATGCAGACAATAGGAAATGCTATAGAATGCAATGGGACAAAATAGGTCTAGGAGCAACACAACCATACAGTAAGAAAGTGGAATGCAAATCACGAATTCCCCCCTAGACAAGTGTAGTGTGTGCAGAATCACTGGGAGAGTAGGAATACAGTAAAGGTAAGTAAATTACCCCACCCCAGAGCCCAGAAAAGCAGGAGTAAAGTACTGCAAGTTTCCTTAGGACACACTACACCTCGTGATTGGGATTTTGCAGCAGCCAACCAAGTCTGAAAAGAACAACTGCTGGATTCCTGGACCTGAAGACTTGCAAAGGAAGGGGACCAAGTCCAGAAGTCAAAAGAAGTTCCAGGAAGGACAGGAGCCCCTGCCAACCCAGAAGAGGGTGCAAAAGAATAGTCCCCGTTAGTCGAAGACTACAGGATTGCACCGTAGGAAGATGCCAGTGGGTTCCTGTATGATTCAAAAGATGTCCCACGACGTGAAGATCGTTGCAGATGAGATTTTGTGTTGGAAGTCGCCAACAACCCTTGCCTACGACAAAAGTAAGTTTTGCATCAAAATGGCGCTAGATGGACCCAGGAGGGACCTTGGGGCCTCAGATCTGTGTGGGGAGGAAGATGGGGTTCTCAGCACTTTAGAGATCCCTCAGGAGGCCAGCCAGCTTCCCCAGGAGTCACAGGATCCAGGGACGAGGGAGGTGCAGAATGCAGTTGATGCAGCACAACAAAAGAACGTCCCACGCCGCCGGAGAACAACTCAGAGAGCATCGCAGGATGGAGTGCTGGGGACCTGGGACAGGCTGTACACAAAGGAATTTTGCAAAGAGTGCACAGAGGCCTCAGGAAGTGAAGAAGACGCAGTACACAGGGCTACTGGTGCTCTTGGGGAAGGCAAGGTCTTACCTCCTCCAATTTGCATCAGCAGGACCAAAGGACAGTCTATGTCAATGATTTTCACCCTCTGTGTCCTTAGGAGCATGCTCGTTGCTGTGAGTACTGGTCATCGTCTTGGAAGGTGCCTGCTTGGAGCAGGGGAGTGACTCCATCACTCCACAGGAGATTTCTTCGGTCCTTCTGGTGCAGGATGAAGACAGGGAGTCCACAGAGCATGCACACCATGGAAACCGTTGCAGTTGCTGACTTGGACCTGAGGTTGCTGAAGAAAAGTGTCTCTTGTAGACACTTTGTTGCAGTTACAACGTTTCTTGGAGCAGGCTGCGGTTGATCCGAGGTCAGAAGAGTCTGAAGTTGTTGCAGAGGATTCCTGAACTTGCAAGCAGAATCTGAAGAGAACCAACAGCAGAGACCCTAAATAGCCCTCAGAGGGGGATTGGCTACGTTATCAGGTATGGACCTTTCAGGAGGGGTCTCTGACATCACCTGCTGGCACTGGCTACTCAGTGCCCTCCTGAGAGCCCCCACACCTTGCAAAGCAAGATAGCTGAAGTCTGGGACACACTGGAGCAGCTCTGGGCACCACCCCTGTGGTGGTGATGGACAGGAGAGTGGTCACTCCCCTTTCCTTTGTCCACTTTCAAGCCAGAGCAGGGGAGAAGGGGTCCCTGGACCGGGGCAGACTGGTTTATGCAAGGAGGGCACCATCTGTGCCCTTCAAAGCATTTCCAGAGGCTGGGGGAGGCTACCCCTTCCCAGCCTGTAACACCTATTTCCAAAGGGAGAGGGTGTAACACCCTGCTCTCAGAGGAAATGCTTTGTTCTGCCTTCCTGGTACTGGGCTGCCCAGACCCCAGGAGGGCAGAACCCTGTCTGTGAGGTGGCAGCAGCTGTAGCTGCAGTGCAAGCCTCAGAGAGCTGGTTTGGCAATACTGGGGGTCCATGGTGGAGCCCCCGGGATGCATGGAATTGGCTCCCCAATACCAGATTTGTAATGGGGTGACAATTCCATGATCTTAGACATGTTACATGACCATATTCGGAGTTACCATTGTGAAGCTCCATATAGGTATTGACCTATATGTAGTGCATGCATGTAATGGCGTCCCTGCACTCTCAAAGTCTGGGGAAATGACCCTGAACTATGTGGGGGCACCTTTGCTAGTGCAAGGGTGTCCTCACACTTAGTAACTTTGCACCTAACCTTCAGCAAGTGAAGGTTAGACATAAAGGTGAATTATAAGTTACTTAAGTGCAGTGAAAATGGCTGTGAAATAACTTGTGTATTATTTCACTCAGGCTGCAATGGCAGGCCTGTGCAACGGTTTTTCTGAGCTCCCTATGGGTGGCAAAAGAAATTCTGCAGCCCATATGGATCTCCTGGAACCCCAATGCCCTGGGTACTTAGGTACCTTATACTAGGGACTTATAAGGGGGGAGTCCAGTGTGACAATTGAAATTGGTAAATGAAGTCACTAGCCTATAGTGACAAATTTAAAAGCAGAGAGAGCATAAGCACTGAGGTTCTGGTTAGTATAGCCTCAGTGACACAGTCAAGCACTACCGACAACACACACATTAGGCCACAAACTATGAGCCCTGGGGTCCTGGCTGGCAGGATCCCAGTGAGGCAAGTAAAACACACTGACATATAGGTTTTTATCTATGAGCACTGGGGTCCTGGCTAGCAGGATCCCAGTGACCCAGTAAAAACACACTGACACACACTCACAAACAGGCCAAAAATGGGGGTAACCATGCTAGAAAGAGGCTACTTCTCACAGTGCCTCAGCAGTTTAGAGAGTTTCCCCTCACTTTGGCCCATGATATTCCCTTAGCTGGGCATCTTGGCAAAAACATGGAGTAGGTTGGTAAACCCCTTCTACTGGCCAGGCATGTCTAAGAAGATGAAGGTGTTTTGTAACTCCAGTGCCACCTGTCAAGCCAATGGCAAGATGGGTGGCTACCCAAAGGCCCCCTTAATTTCACTTCCAGTGGTTGGAATTCCCTTTGAAATGGTAGGGATTGGCATTGTTGGTCCCCTTGACCCTCCAACAGCATCAGGGAACAGATTTATACTGGTTGAAGTGGATTATGCAACCAGGTACCATGAAGCAATTCCTCTGAGGACTACTACTGCCCCTACAGAAGCTAGGGCCTTATTGGTGAGTTCACCGGAGGGTGCTTTCCAAAGGAGATGGTGTCAGACAGAGGTACTAATCTCATGCCTGGCTTCCTAAAACACATGTGGGCGGAGTGGGGTGTGACCTATAAGTTTACCACCCCTTATCACCCACACACCAATGACCTTGTTGAGATATTCAACAAGACATTCTAAGGTATGATTGGTGGGCTCCCTGAAAAACTCAAAGGAGATTGGGATGTCTTACTTCCATGCCTGTTTTTTGCTGACAGAGAAGTGCCACAGAAGGGAGTAGGTTTTTCCCTCTTTGAGCTTCTGTTTTGGCATCCTGTAAGAGAACCCCTTTGTCTTGTGAAGGGTGGGATGGGAGAGACCGCTCAGAGTTTCTAAGCAAGACATTGTGGACTATGCACTTTTCCTTTACTCCAGAATGGCTGAGTACATGGAATCAGCTTCCAAAAATCTAGAGGCTAAATAGGAGTTCCAGAAGCTCCGGTATGACCAAAAGGCTGCACTGGTGAAATTCCAACCAGGGTAGAACGTATGGGTTTTGGAGCCTGTGGCTCTTAGGTCCCTCCAAGGCAAGTGGGGTGGACCCTAACCCATACTAAAAAGAAAAGGGGAAGTCACATATATGGTAGACTTTGGCTCTTGCAGGAGCCCCAAAAGGGTTACCCATGTAAACCACCTGAAACCATATCATGATAGAGCTTAGATGACCATGCTTATGGTCACTGATAAGGAACAGAAAGCAGAGAGCAATCCTCTCCCTGATCTCCTCTCCAGGGATCCAAAAGATGGCTCAGTTGAGGGAGTGATCTTTTCAGACACCCTCACAGGCCAACAGCGGGCTAATTGTAAGCAAGTCCTACAACAGTTTGCTGAGCTTTTCTCCTTGATCCCTGGTCAGACTACCTGGTGCACACACGATGTGGACTGCTGGACCTGGCCCTTTTTGCAAAGTCCCCAAACTTTTTGCCTTCTTCCTCCTATCATTTCTGACCTTTTTTTTGGTTCTAGGTCTCGGGGGACTTTCCAACTGCTGACCATTGCTAAAGTGCAAGTGCTCTCTGTCTAAATGGTATTGGTGATTGGTCTATCCATGATTGCCATATTTGATTTACTGGTAAGTGCCTTGTATAGTGCACTATATGTGCCCAGGGCCTGTAAGTCAAATGCTACTAGTGGGCATGCAGCACTGATTGTGCCACCCATAGGAGTAGCCCTGTAAATATGTCTCAGACCTGCTACTGCAGTGTCTGCGTGTGCAGTTTTGATCTGCCATTTCGACCTGGCAAGTACACTTACTTGCCAGGCCCAATTCTTCCCTTTTACTACATGTAAGCCACCCCTAAGGTAGGCCCATGGCAGCCCCATGCGCAGGGTGCACTGTATTTAAAAGGTAGGACATGTACTGGCCTGTTTTACATGTCCCGATAGTGAAATACTGCAAAATTTGTTTTTCACTATTGCAAGGCCTATCTCTCTGAAAGGTAAACATGGGGATTGTCTTGAAATATCTTTTATGTGTAATTTCCCATTGGGAGCAGATAGAGATGTGGCGTTTGTGGACTCGGAACTCACAATTTAAAAATACATCTTTTGTTGAAGTTGTTTTTTAAATAGTAAGTTTGAAAATGCCACTTTTAGAAAGTGGGCATTTTATTGCTTGACCATTATGAGTCTCTGCCTGTCTGCTGAATACACATTTGAGTCAGGATGACAATTGGGCTGTTTGTGCAATCATTCTAGGCAAGCACACATACAGAGCTGAGGTGTGACCTGCATATCCTGATGGCCCATCACCAGGCTGATGGGCCTTCATGAGCTAGAGTGGTGGGAGGAGTTGACACTTGTACCTGAATAGGACTGTGCCTATCCTATCCTCACACAAAGCAGTCTCCAACCCCCTGGAGTGTGTCTGGGGTCAGGGCAGGGAAAGGCAGGGTCTTGTGCACTACAAAGACTTCTCTTTGAAGTTTGTTTACTTCAAAGATAGAAATGGTTATAAGTGCCGGGCCTCTGACACCACATAGTTAGAATCTTTCTGGACTGAGGAACCTCTGCCAGAAAGAAGAGCTGGATGCTGTATGAGGGACTGCCACTCTGTCTGCTGCTTGGTTGTACTGGCATGCTGCTTGCTGCTTCTGTCCTGGGAGTAAAAGGACTGGACTTGGCTTTCTACATCCTGCTTCCAAAGGTTCTCTAAGGGGTTAGACTGAGCTTGCCGCCTGTTAAAAAGTCTCAAGGACATCCAAAACGTCACCTGCCAGCACCTTGGCTCCCTTGTTGAGAGTCCTGACTTTCCAAGTAGCGCCACATCCAGTCTCTGGGCCCTTGAGAGTGAGTTCTGGTATACCAAGGAAGAAACAAGTGCATCGACCTCCAAAATGAGTTCGGAAAGGGTGCCGCTCTCTGACCCCGTGCTGCGTTCTCCACCAGAGCCGTGGTCCCGCTGATGGCAATGAATGTGACCAACCCCATAGGCCTGACACCACCACAGCACCTCGAAAATCCCGCCACTGTATGACTCCAAAGTGCTGAGGCACCGATGTCTGTGGCACATGACTCTGACTCCACTACAGGACCTGTGGCCCCAGGGTGTGATGGCGACAACCACAATTTCTATGACTCATGTCTTGATGTGCTGGATCCATCGAACCAGCCTTTGTCGTAAGGATCCGCTGCCTCGCCCCAAAGCTGCATCACTTCCCCTGCAACTATAAGAAAATGATGCCTCGCCTCCCCTGCCTAGAGGTAGGGAACCAACACATCACCTCCTCTGTGGCAGCAAGGAATCGACGCCTCACCGGCTCCAGCGATGCCTCACTTCCCCAACTCCGTGCAACATCTTTGTTTCCTCATTTTTTTCCAAGGTACTGTAATCGGGGTCCATGTGACTCAGTGACTGGCCGGCACTCACTCGTGTGTGTTGTTATACTATTGTAGATGTTGTGATAGCCCCAGTTGGAGTTATTGTGTTTCTAAGCATATACTAAGATTTTATCTTTGACAATTAGTATCTTTGCTTGTGTATGTTGGATTTTTGTTGTTTTAGTCCTTTTTGGCTCAGCTCAATATTGGATATTTTTTAAAACTGGTGTGGAGTACTTTTGTGGTGTTTTGACTGCGTTACTGTATGAGTACACAAATGCTTTACACATTGCCTCTGAGATAAGTCTGACTGCTCAAGCAGGCTACCAAGGGGATGAGCAGGTGTTATCTTAGCTGTGTAACTCCTTTACCTCGACTAGAGTGAGGGTCCCTACTTGTACAGGGTGCAAACCACTCCCTACTAGAGACCCCAGTTCTAACAGGGGCAACAACAAGAACAACATTGATTTTGAAAAAAAAAGCCCAAAAAGTGTCCTTCTTAGAGTCAAGACTGATTTGCATATGGCTGTGTCCAACCTGGGGTGTCATGGTGAGCAAAAGAATTGATGGATTAAACCCAGATCTGTGACTGGAGGTGAATGTTTGATTGGTTGTGCATTCTGTCCATCATTTGTGTTTGTTTGCTTTTGTCACCATAAGTGTGCTGGGTGTGCCCAGACGTGGGTCCCGGGCTCACTGTGCCAGTGGATTTAGGTTAGCATGGCTGATGAAGGGTGATACCCTGAAACCGGTCCCAGGATGCTTGTTTCTGGTCCGGGGAGAACTTGGCCTGGCACTTTGGGCTGAACTGTTCCCACGGGGTGCAGAGTCAAGACTGATTTGCATACGGCTGGGTCCAAACTGGGGTGGCATGGTGAACAAATCAATTGATGGATTTAACCCAGATCTGTGACTGGGGGTGAATGTTTGATTGGTTCCTCATTGCTTGCTTCTGAGAGACATGTCATGCGTCATGTCAAGGTGATGAGAATTTCTGTGAGGAGTTAGAATTTGTCGTTAGGTTAGACTGGCTTCTTTAACAGTCCACAAGTAGATGAGATTAACAGTTGTAAAACAAAAAGGTACATTGCGGGTTGACTAAGATAGTGGCATAATGACAGACACAGGACCACTGGGAAAGTGGCCAGGGGCACAGACAATGTTACCTGACAGTTCTCTGATGGAATTTGGAGAAGTCCAAATCTTCCTCCTTTGATGGTTGGTGTGTCCCCGATGCAGTTGGTGGTTTTTGTGTGTGAGACATCCGAGGCACATGCAAATCAGAGGCAGAAGACATGGTCCCCTGTCCAGCATTTTTCTGTTGCAGCAATGAGAGCAGCGCAGCACTGAAAAGTGATTAATGGCTTCTCAATAGTGCAACAACGTCACTATGCAGGCAGTCATTGTTGTAATGTGGGAGTTCAACTTGTGCTCCATAGATGCCTTGATGGTAATGATAGTCCCCATTCTGGTAACAGCCTCACTGGAGTAGGAGGTTGAGGCCTGTTGTACTTGCCTTTCCCTCATGACACCTGCAATGACAGCCAGAGACTTATCCATCCTACGAAGCAAAGGGTAGGTATCTTTATTGCCTCAGATGCACCCTTATTAGGACTGAGGCACCTACAGACTCAATCTAGACTGCCTGCTATGGGCTCCATCACCGCCCGCACCACCATCAACCATTCGCTTCTGGACTTCTACCACTCACTGTTTGGAAGACAACTTTGGGGTCCTCTGAGTCCTATCTGAAGAAGGAGATTCTATGGAATCCAGAAGTTGTTGTAAAGTGTCATCATCCATTTTGGGCCAGGTGTCATGACTAGCAGTTTTGTCATTCAGGGCAGGCTACTGTACAGGATTCATTGTTTGTCCCTCCGCAATTAAATTATAATATTTTAATAATGATAGATGTTGACTATATTGAGTTTTGTTGACATACAGACTTTATTGTCATTCACTTTGTTACACATACATGTGTTGAACATGTGTTACTAACACTAAATGAGGGCAAGTTACACTGTTTTTGCCTTGCACATAGCAATATCTGTACATTGTTCACACAAACACTGTGAAAAGGGGGGACATTTTTGTGTAATAACACACATTGAGAGGCAGTTACACAACTTGCTGGCCTGACCTGACAGAAAGGGTGAGTGAAAGAAAGGGCCCCATTTATCATGTTGATTGACTTATGTTCATATCATGACTATATTAATGTAGGATTAACATTTTGACACCACTACTGAGGTTTTTGCACCCTGTCACCAGGGTGCCTGCATTACCCATAGCCATTATTTATCGCACAACTCATGACAAAATGATGTTAGTTTGGTCAGTTATGAATTTTGGATTGCCACTCTATCTTTGACACAGTACAGCACATCAATCTGCCTCACTGGGCTGTATTGCACGCAATTTGTGCATCCATGTGGCCAAGGGCTCATACGTGACACACATCCACACAACTCTACCTAGCATACAGCCTTGATACATTGTATGACTGGCTAAGGGCATGTAATTACAATGGCTTACTTATTTGTGTGTACTCCTGTGACATCTCCAGAGTCCAGACCAATAGCCACTGTGAGCTATCTCTGAAGAGGATATGCACCATCAAACTTGTAGCAATACTAAAATTATATTTATCAACATTTTGTAATTAACCAAGTTGTTCCTCTGCAGAGTATCACAGATCTGTTCACCCAGCCCTGATCACTTGTACATGGATGTGACGTCTGTGTCGTACATCATTTGGGCCCAGGGCCAGGACTTACTCTCAAACACTGATAACAACCAGATCATACATTGACTCTCTTGACACAACCAACATTAGGTACAATATACAATTGGCCAACATGCCTATCCTGTATGTCAGAACTATGACTCATGTTGAACCTCACAAGAGAGTAATGATTATTATACGCAACACTTACCTGCCCTGGTTGCTAGCCCCAGAAACATCAGCCTCCAACCATCCTTAAATCATGGCCATCATCCTAGACAACTGACTCATCCTGTTACTTCACATTTCCCTGTTTAACGTCCTCTTGCTTCGACATATGTAGCACAGTCATACTTTTGTTGCCTGATGCCTACAACACATTCTGCTAGGCCCAGATCACATGTCAAATGTAGTGCACTAATGCCTTCTTCAACAACATCCCTTCCCAGCTACTACACAAGTTCTTCACTATCGAAAAGAGGGGCTGTGCATGACTGTCACGGAGGCTACCTTGCCCCACAAACATCACCCCACTCTTCCTCAAATACAATGGCTCATCATTCATACCTACTGGCAGTTCAATGTGCTTAGATACAACTATATGGAACTACATTATCAGGGACACACCACATGTACACCACATGTTCTCATTCAAACAGGCAAGCAATATGCAAGACCACATGGTACACACCAGATCGCAGAAAACTCAAAGAGTGGAGACACAAGGGACACTCTGGATTCTCCCCTGTGCAGTGGGACATTTTCCCTTTGGTGGATGCAATGTCTGCCATCTGACAGAGAAGAAAAAAGTCTTGGATCAGAGGCTGGAGAAACCGTGGGTTCTTAGGAATTTTTCGAACTGCAACACAAGAAATGTGGTATATATAATGACTTGCTTTTGTGGACTGATGTATGTAGGGATGATCCCTAGGGACACCCAAGGAGTGAAACATGTTGACCTATAGTTAGGGCTAGAGCCAATGTCCATTTGCCCTGCATTCAGTTTGATAGAGTAGAGGAACTTTACTTCCTTTCTACTCCCTTCTCTTTTAACCTTTACCAAGATCCATCAAGTACAATACATTGTTTGCAGTGTAGTTCTCGAGCCAATTTTAATCTTTTCTCTAGCTCTATGTTTACTCTAGTAGATCTGAATGTTTTCCGACGTACTCTCTTGGCACACTCTTCGAAAAAAGATCTCTGGCTCAGAGCCCCCTTGTGGGGCCTGTTGGGCATTGCAGCGCCAGTCCGACGAGGAGCAGACCCGTGATGAAGCTTGACATCCAGTGGATGTGTTAGGGTTCTAGCTTCTAAATATAGAAGTGTCTCTGCAATTTCTGTCTTCTCCTTCGGAACAGTGTACTTTATGTTTTGTATGTAGGGATGATTACAAGATCAGTGAAAATACACATCAATTAATATAAAAGCACCTTTAGGTGTAGAAAGACAACAACAAAGAAGATGCACCACTTTATAGAGGCAAGACATGGAGTGGGTAATTTCACATGGTTTGTAACTGAGCTCTTAAGGGGAACAGATAAGGCCGTGACACAGAAATTATTTTACATAGAACAAAGATGGGTGTTTCGTCTTCATGCTGACGTACATGGACTTAATGATGAAATAGCTTGGAATCAGTTGGGTGAGGGGTAAACAGTGATCTATGTCTACCATAGGACATACCCCCATGCCCTACCCCCATGAAATCTGTAAGATGGTGTGACAAGGTAGAAGTGTTTCCTGAAGTAGCTACAACAAGTGACACAGGACTCCGGTCCTAGGATTTTAGGCAAGAACTGGGGAGATCCTCTGCAGGGTATTTGGTCTGTAGGAGATAGGGACCTCTATTACATACATACCCACTGCAAGATTGGGCACTTTTCGAAAATGAAAAGAGACACGTTTAGTATAATGCACCTGAAGAAAAAACATCCGAAAAGTTATTTGGACTACAAGTATACCTACTAGGAAACAGCATAATATATTATATATATATATATATATATATATATATATATATATATATATATATATATATATATGTATATATATATATATATTCAGCTACATTTTTTTTAACATTTAGTGCATATAAAAAATAATTAATTTGTTTATACAAATTATTTTGTAAAAAAATAATTTAAATAATAATTCTGGTATAGAGCCCAATAATTGCATGTGTAGCTCAGCTAAGGTATGATGAAAAAAAAAACTGGACCAATACCTTGCATTACCTTTCAATATGAAGTTGCCAAAGCCTGACAACTTCAAAATATTAAACAACTAGTGGAGCCCCCTTTTAGTCTCTGAAGGCAAGGTGTTAAAAATGCTGATGGAACAAGATATCTGATCGGCACAAAAGAGAACTACTTTTCCCAGCAATCCCTCTGTGACGTGTGTTAAAGACTTCACGGAGATTAACGGAGACGACGTCGGGGGAACGACAACTGGTTCAAAATTCTCTGCTTCAGTCACCTATGAGCAGGAGCAGCAGCACTAGATAGGGGCCCTAAGCAGGTGTGACATGAGGAGGACCCGCTTTGATGAAGTAAGCCAGGGGTGGGGCGGGCCTTTGAAATGGATGCTTGGGATCTAGCAATCACAGCGGCATGTTTGATTGGCAATAAGACTCCCGATTCAGAGTTGAGAAAAGCAATTTTGGGCTCAAATGTTGAATGAATGTTTGCGCAATGGGTGGAAGGTGGAATGGTATAACTGTGTTAGTACGAAGAGCACCGGCAATGTGGATTTGATGAATATTCCCTTCCATAACAATATTTTCGGTACCGCACTGTAATCACAATTTGACGATATGAGTACATTGAATGTTTGATTGAGAAAAAAAGAGGAGTATGATGAGTGGTAACAAAAAAACTACACAATTGTGAATACGAGCAGAACACCAGCTCAACCAAGTCTGTCATTACTATAAGTAAGGTTAAATTTAGAGAGGCATTAGGAGGACATGATTAAACAAATGCAAATATATAAAATCAAGTCTTCCCTGAGAGAAGGCTAAAGTGGAATAGATGAGTGTGATACTCTCTTGAGGACAATCTTATTTGATTTTCCATGTATTTTCCTTAACCTGCTTAAAGCAGGTAGAAAAGACTGACATTAAGAGTCTGTTTTTTCTTCTTGTTTCTTTATTTTCTGACGATGATGGTGTGACAATAAGTGTCACTCCATCCCCCAGTGACTGATGGGGCCTTGCCCTGACAATTGCAGGGTAAGACATGCTGTATAAAAAGTCTTACAGTTAGGACTGTTTTACCAGCCATTGAATTTGATACCTCTTTAGAATTCTGAATGATCACAGTTTAACACACAGAGTGCAGTGTGCAGTGCTGTACATTTTCTGGTGGTTTTCAGTTTCACATGAAGTGACTTTGATTCTGAGTTTATGGGTATAATCTTGATTAATGAGATGTACTTATTTTATTTTTTTGGTGGCACGTGACTCTAGGAGATGCTTAGAGGACCAGATAGGAATTAGTCTTACCTTGTTGCATGTATGGGGACACAATATGTAACAGAAAGTAGGAAACAAGACTTACACTTTCTGCCCTGACGAATGCCAAAGGACAACTCAGTGAATAAAATTCCCAAGTTAGTACTTATTAAAGGCTGAAACATGTTGGCATCTGTAAAAAAGAAGTGACTATGGTGTACTGAATCATTGAGACCAGTATCACACAACCAACTTGTTTCTATCTGACCTTGTGCCGTTTCTAATAAAGTATTATCTTTTGACTTGCACTAAGCTATCTTCCTGAGCCCTAGTTCTCTCTAACCAGATCAAATATTATTCTGATCCCCCTGTCCCAGTAGGAGCACGCTTTCCTGTGGGGCTACGGTCAAGACCGCCTAAACCATTATCATTATGGTTTGGCGGTTTGGACTGTCCAAATGATGTCATGCCACGATTAGGTGGATGAGGCCTTTCCATCCATAAAAGAATATAGTTTTTCTCCATGGAGACTGAGAAATGCAAGGGTGACAAGTCAGCGGTGATATTTGCTTTGGTAAATAGGAACACACTTCTCTTTGTGATATAGTACACACCAAACTCTCACACAATATATGCTTCCGACCAAACACTCATGGACCCCTCGTGTGTATCACTTGCATTCTCCCCCTCCCCCAACCTTTATTTGTACAAGACAGGAGGTAGTGTTCACACTAATGTGGCAGATGACACATTTAAGTTCTGAACCATCACATCAGGACAGCTGCGTGCAATGTGGTTTAATGCTAGTGACTGTACACATAACTCTTCACATAAACCTACTAGCAGATACTCCATATACTGACTCCATGGATCCCCTCTCAAGTGAAAAGTATATTCTCTGGAAACACCATTTCATTCCATTCTTTCACACTCCACTTTTGGCTGGATAGCACCAAGACACACACTTTCCTCATGGTACAAGAGGACCAGTATTATCACAGTAAGGTTGGGCAGGTTTCTCCTGTCCATGCATAATGTGCTGCTCTATTCCACATTTTTTTTTGCATTGTGGCACTGGTAGTCCTGGTCACTCATGTTAAACATTAGACCACAAGTTGCAGTGTTCAAAGGACACCCTTGACTGGGGCCGCATATCACACATGGACACAAGAATCTTGGCAGAGCTGCACAGGACAAATTTTCGCTTGGCAAAAACAACTGACATTTATGTGAAGTATGAGTTGACATGTAAGATATTCCTACCCTTTCCCTTGCGCTCAATGCAGTTCAGCATAGCAGTGTGTAGCTTCACTGCACAATATTTGGGCCATAATTATGGCCTGGTTTGCGTCGCTCTTGCACCACGCAATGTGGTGCAAAAGGGACGCAAACCTAGAGTGAGATTTATGAAGCCACGCAAATACCTCTTGCATGGCCATGCATGGCTTCATAATTCTCAAGTAATGTAACACACCGCAAATCACTGTGATATTTTACTCTGCACTAGTGAGGCATTTCCATGGGTGTTGCATGGGCATTCCCATGCAACATCCATGTATTTTGATGCATTCCCAGATTTACAAGAACTGGTAAACCTGGAAATGCACCAAAAAGCTATGGCCCCCCAGGAGAGGCATAACAAGGAGAAATGTCTTTATTTCTCCTTGTTTTATTTTCTGTCTCTGTGTGCTGCATTCTGCAGGACACATCGAAAGAGGAAAAAGCCTCTCAGGGTTGTTATTGTGCAGGAAGGTGTCCCAGTGCAGGGGGAAGGTACAGGAATGCCCCGTATCGGATAAATACAGAGTATTCCTGCTACTTCTCAGTGATGCAAGTCAGGAATCCAAGATCACTTGCTGTGCTGGCGTGCGCCACAGAGCCCATAAATATGGGCCAACATCTTTAACCATATTGCTTAATTATGACACTTACCCTGTAGATCATCCAGTTCCTCAACTGCAGCACTGTCCTGCCTGGCAAATCCTGCCGCCAACTCTGTTGGGGTAAGTGACTCCATCTGCTTCTCCAGTGGGTCCAACTCTTCTAGTTCCTCTGGTCCTCCTCCGGTCTGCATGGCTGCCCTCAGGTTTTTGTCAGTTTCTATTTGGTCCTGTGCTTATAACCATGCTGCCTTTTTTCAGCTTAGACACACTCTTTTTTGTTTGGCCAATACTGTTAATCTTATCCACTATGGACTGTCAAATGGCTTTCTTTTTCCCTAATGTCATTTTGGAAGTGACAAAGAGAAGGTGCTCATTGTTTGTCACCTCAGCTGTTAATATTTGGTGATTCTCCTCACTGAAATTGCTCCTCCTCTTCCCCTGGACTTCTGTCTGGACAACTTGGCTGGTGTTGGGGTTGTTGGCCTCACTGCATGTACTTGTTACTTCCTCCATTTCTTGTTTTTGTTGTTTGCAAACTTTTTTTTTTAAATGTGTTGTTTTTTTTTGCTTTTCTAATGCACAATGCACTCCAATGTGACACAAATCCAATTTGCGGCACCTAAAAAATGCTTTACATGCCACAAATTAGCTTTGTGTCACATTTGGAGCAGATGCGTTATAACGATGTGTGGCATCCTTCCCACTGATGCGTCAAAATGTTAACGTACCCTGGGATCTAAAGGGCATGGTGCACTGAACTGTAAATATGTTGCATCCATGTCATTTCGAAGTGTTGCACCAGAGCACAAGTTTTTCTGATGCATCACTGCATTTCCGAAGCGATGTGTCTGTTCCCATAAATCTGGGCCTAATTGCCTGTTGGCTCTAAAAGCGTAGAGACCACTTCATATCTGACTTGATGCTCCATGTTTAGGAGTTCTGTGGAAGATTTCGTCCAGATGTGCATTGGTGTTTGCGTTTCCACATCCTTGATGGTACTTTAAGTGCTGAGCTTTGGTAACTCTCTCTATTTTCATCTGTTGTTTGTGGCAGTGTTGACACACAGCTCTCCATCATGACAGCCACAGCATCTTCTGCACTCCAAGATGCTGTTTTCTTTGAACAGATCTACCCTTTCCAAGAGGTCACTCCTAGAGCTCATTATCACGTAGTTTCAATGGTAATGTTGGTCTTTTACCATAAAAGCTTAAGAGACATGTGAGACTGCGAATTCTCTAACATGTTTATGAATGATTTTGGTATAACTAAATGTATGATGAATTAACGTCTAAAATGGGTGACTTTTGAAAAAGGTTGCCACAGTTCATTTTCTGTTCCTAACTGAACAAAACTCTAACTAAATGTTGTGATTATTTTCCATAATTCAATGCTTACATGAAATGCATTCAGTGATTTAATAGATGTGTCCACAGCCACCCCTAGTGGGTTGCTGAATTATGTCTCACAGGCCATGTTTTAACCGAGCTTTGTATAAGTTAAATGTTCTATTGTTTGAGAGTGTTACTAATATGTGATTTTTCCTCCAGGATTGAAGTGGAGTAGCAACTGTAAAAATGTCTTCCTGAGAAGAGGTGTTCGAACGGAGATGGAACAATGGCGCTACAGACAAGACGGAAAAGGAAAAGTTACTATTGAAGAAAATGTTCTAGTTAATGTAGTATTGTCGTATTTTAGGTCATCAATTTAGTTGTTGATTGGCTGAAGCATAACCACCCCATGGACTGACCAATGATAAGCTTTTTGGAGCTTATTATAACAACCTTTAGAGAGATGCTGTGGGGGGAGATTCCATATTAGAGACCTGAGAGTTAGATGCCAGAGTTCCAGCTGATGGTTTGAGTCGTATTAGCAGTGTGGGTTTAGCTGTTGTTAGCCCCAAATCTTCTGAAGACATATCTGATGGTGTCCTTTTGCTGAGGTAGTCTGCATGTTATGATCGAACAGGGTAATGTATGACATTGTGATGTTATATGTGTCTCTTTTGCTTTCCAGGTACCAGCTGCAACTTATGATTTAATTGCTGCATATTAATAATATTTTTTTATATTAACCCGAGTTAAAGAGTTTTTCTAAATTTACTAAATTATTTTACATGAAGCCCAAAAATGTTAATGCTAATTTGTGGTTAGTGAGGGAAATAACTTGAAATGCTCATGATTCACATTGAAATCTTTTAAGTGTTGTACTATTGTATACTTTGCCATTATTACCAGTTTTGGTATTATTAATAAGTGTAATTCTCTTGGAGATTATTTGTTAGGTTGTTCTAATTAAATTGAGATATATAAGACATTCTAATCAACCATTATTGATTGTATATGCTTACCACTTGTGTTTGAGAGTTATTTTCGTAACATTAGCATTGTTAATATAGGGAAATAACTTTTATAATTCTTCTAATACACTGGTGTGGTTATTGACTGAGGTTTAATATCATTGATTGTGTTGATTATTGTTGATGCTTACATTACACATTGATGACATTCCCTCAAACTTATGTCGCTTCGATCCATCGTCCTCTAGCGCTGAATCCACTATTCAGTGTAAATAATAGCTTGGATTCCGTGGCGCTGCAGCACTTTTTGGTAGCAGATTACAGTTACGTCATTGTTTTGATGATGTCATAATGAGGTTGATGTAAGGTTCACTTGGTGAAAATAAAATTTGTTGAGATTTCTTTTCTAAAATGTTGTATGGATTTAGCAAGATGAGTTGCTAGTTGCCTTAAGTGACTTTACCCGGTTCTTGGAGACCCTCTAGATTGAAGGGTATGTTCCTAGCAGTGTATGGTTGAATTGAGTGGAGTGACTTGCGGATTGCACAGCTTTAGCTAATTTGCAGATGGTTGAGGTGTGTATGAGTTTAGAGGAGTGGACATACCCAAGTAGTTTTTAGATGGAGTGGGCGTACTCCAATAGGCATGAGAGTAGGGAAGAGGCGTTCTTCATTTGAGAGTGGCGCTTGATGCAGGAAAAATTATCCACGTGGTTGTTGATGACAGACCTATGGAGAGAGGTCTGGGACTCCGTAGTATATTGACAAGTGTAGTGAGACACTTGGTAGATGATTGGTAAGTCGAGTTTGTGAGAATTGGTGTGACTGGAACTATACTGAAGACTTGGTGAGTACTAAGTGCACTAGACAATAGTCCAAGGATCAGTTGAGAAGTGAAGTTTGCGGGTTGAATTTTACTCACAATTGTGGGAACTGTGAAAAACAGTAGGCGAAAAGCTGAAGGTTACTTTGGAAGGTTCTGAAGTAATTGTATTAACCTACCTGTAGTAAATGAGCAAGTTTGTTTTCTTATTTTTTTTTGTTTAAGTTAGCTCTCAAATTAATATTGTGTTGATTTTATCTGAGAGTTGAGAAAGAAATTGGTACGATAGGCTTTGTTAGCGTCTCAGCGAGTGTGCTGAGGAGGGGTGAATGTGTTAGTGTGATGTAGTTAGTGCCGCAGAGGGATTGGTTGATTGGTGAAAAGAGTCGCTCACGGATTCGTCAATCAGTCTGACAATAGAGTAACGTGATTTAAAGGTGAGGGGGTCGAAGAGAATTGTGGGATCGAAGAGAATTGTGGGATCGTAGTCACTTTTCATGATTGGTTGTTCTTTCCTTATTTTTGATTTACTATTGTCCTTGCTCAGTTTAACTGAGTTCATTACTAATTTTGTTGTGACTATCGGGTTTAAATAAATTTCAGTTGAAAATGAAGCGCCCTGAGGGGTGATGAGTATATTCCGGTACTAGAAGGAGAGATTTGTCCGCCAGGGAATACTCCGGCATTTATTGTGTTTGAAGAGAAGGGAGCAGGAGCATGTCTTTGGTTGAAACACTGGGTCAAAATTACGAAAAAAGAAGGTTGTTTGGCTTTTCCAGAACATGGAACGTTAAATTTGAGAATTTTGGCTAATCTGAGGTTTAAAACTTTCACCGGGACCAGCACAATACGAACCTTTAGCGATGTGGGAGCTGGTAGCTAAATAGCAACAGGCATTAAAATTTGAAAAGAAAATGAGGAAAGTAGAAAAGACGCTAGCGGAAGCTAGATGGCCTGAGGAGAAGATAAGGTGGAGAGTAGAGACATTACAGGGAATCAGATGATTTCCTGCAAGAACGAAGGAGGATGAGGATGAAACAAAAGATGGGTAGAAAAAGAAAAAGGGTTCAACAGAGACTAAAGAACAAAATTCAAAAGATTTGAAACTAGTCATGTTCAATGATGATGGTGAGATGGGTGAAGATGAGATCATTTCTCAGATTTTAGAGACCTATCCTCCTCCAAATGTGAATCAGAGAAGTGACAATAGATCGAATGGGAGTGGAATTAGTAATACAATTCCTACTGCACCATCCACCGCTGAATTATCAAGGGGTATCCTGGACAATGAGAGAGTTCAGATGCAGAATAATTTCAATGATTCATTGAGGAACGGACAGCAGTTTGAAATAAACATTCCTGTAGCACAGCCAGAGTCTCAGATTGTGATGACCACTACTAATTTAGTGTTGTCACAAGGTCAGCAAGGAATGAACATAGGAGAGCCTGTTCAAATACAAATACCACAAATGCAAAGCATGAGTCCAGGAGAGATGCAAAGGGTTGGATCTTTAACTAATCCAGATGCAATTACTGTACCTATTACGATGAGTCAGGTAACTCCATTATAGGCACGTGTAGATAATAGTGGAGTGAGTTCATTAATTAATGTGCAGAATGGAAAAGGACCAAGTTTGAATGAGACTAATTCTTTAATAGGTTTGTCTCCTGTTGAGAATTCTGGAACCATATTCTATAATAATCAGTTATGGTTCCACAACAATGCGTGAGTTCAGGGCAAGAGCAAGATTCAGGTGCTCAATCTAATGGTGTTTTATTGAAAGGTTTGTCTGCACATGAAATAACAAAATGGTTGGAAGATTTAAGCAATTCAAAAACAGAAGAGAGGAAAGATAAAGAGGAAGAAACAATAAATAAAGTGAGATTGAACATGGAAGGAAATTAACTCTTGGAAGGGACCATGGGGGTAAACAGACTTGAGTCCTAAACTGAAGCTCAGTTGAGATCTCTATGTAAAATAATTACAAGAGGAGCAGGCAGAGTCTATCAGCAGTTACAAGAAGTAGCAAACAATTATGACATTGATTTGGCAAAAACAAAAACTCTGAAAATAAGCTACAGATTGAACATGGAGGAGGAAGATTTTATACACATGAGCTCTACAGGGATGAGAACAAATCTTAGAGAATTACTTGAAAAAGTACAGGTTGGAGAGCATTAGATAAATGGGAAGGCAGATGGGTCAAGAAAAGGGAAAGGCCAAAGAAAGATGATGTGACACAGGCAGGGGAGTCAATGAAAATGCTGCCAATGAGAGAAACACCAGGAGAGAATTTTAAACATGTACCTTGGAAAAGGAGTGATATTATAAGTTTTACAAACCCAAGGTTGAGAGAGAAACCGATGGAGTGGTACCAGCCAACAGATAGGTTTGTGAAACTTGAGAAGTGTCTGTGGGAAGATTTGAATACCCTCTTTGATACTGTTGTTCCAGCAGATTTGTGGATGGAATGCAAAAGGAGTGTTGATTGGCTAACGAGTGAACCGCAAAGGGATTTGAAAACAGGTGCGCCATCTCCTGAAGTAATGAAACATTACTATTAGGTCATTGAGTTTTTGGAAACAAGAGTTTCGCCGAAAAATGTTGATTGGCAATGCATTGATAGAACATCACAGGAAGGAAAGGAATCAGTTCATGCATATTATGAAAGGTTGTTGAAGGCGTTCAAGCAATTCAGTGGTGTAGAAAAAATTGAGAAGGAGAGCATGAATCATTTGGTATTCAGGTTTGTTGAAGGGTTGAAGCCAGAAATAAATCAAATGATTAAGAATCACTTAATTTGTTAGCAAGCAAAGCCGAATGTTGAGGTGTTGCAGTATGCTAAATACTATAGTGATGAAATTGAGTTGAAGCAGAAAAAGCTGAAAGAGAAAGCAATGGTGATGCATACTAAGGCTGCACTGACAGGATTACAGGGACATTTCCAGCAGGTGCTACAGGGTAATGGTTTGTTTCCGAGTCAAGTTGAGGCAGAGGTCGAGGTGGGATGATGCTTCCGGTAGTCAATAGAAATGTGGATTTGAGTTTGGTGGTGATGCAGGATGAGCAGCAAAATTTCCAGAAAAATGTGAATAATGTGCAGGGTTTTCAGCCTTTACAGCCAATGCAACAGATACAGAATGCACAACATCAGGTACATCAGGTACATCAGGTACAAATGCTACAAATGCAAATGCAGCCACAGGGGCAGATGGTGCCTGTACAGCAAATGCACATGCCAAGACAGGTTCAAATGATACAGAGCCCTATGGATCAGCAACAGGTAATGCTTTCGCAAGTGGTCATGAATCAGAGTAAGAACAAAAATGTAAAAACATCTGAACAATTTCCTTTATACAGTGAGAATGAAATAAAAGCTGAATGGTCGTTGGATAGTTCAGATGAGGAGGATTACATGATGGCTGCATCAGTAGAAGTGGATCAGAGGAGTCCTTATGTGATGGGTGAAGTACATGGTAATGAGGTTAATTTTCTGGTCGATACAGGAGGGACACGCTCGACAGTAAGAACTGTAGAAGTTCCAGATTTGCCGATTTCAGAAAGGACAGTGCAAATTGTAGGAGTTGCGAATAAACATTTGGGGCCAGATATATCATGAAATGGCCTTGCGAATCGCAAATAGCGATTTTTAAGAAATCTCTATTTCTGAGTCGTAATAGGCCATGTATCATAATTGCGAATCGGAAGTAGCGATTTCTTAAAATTAGCTATTTGTGGTTTGCGGGCCCAAGTACTGAATCGCAATTTGCATTCTCGCAATTTGCGATTCGGTAATTGAAAATCGCAAATTGCGAGAACGCACACCTGGAGGAGCCTGATGACATCACAAGCAGGAAGTGAGTCATCCCAGGCAGTTTGCAGGTGCCACACACCAAAACTAGCACTCAGAGAGAGTCAGCCCAGCCACCCTGAGCAAGTCTCTGAAGAAGGCAGCACAGCAGAAGCAACATGGACACCTCTGCCCAGGGAAAGGAGAAGGGAGAAAGGAAGTGCAAACTGAAGTTTAGTGAGCAAGAGCTGGAGGTGCTCACAGAGGAGGTGGTCAGGAGCCATGACCGTTTGTTCGGCAAAAGCTCACTCCAGGTGCCTGAGAGTGAAAAGCGCAGACTCTGGGCAGATATCAAGACCAAAATCTGGGCTGTTGGAGTGGCGCAGCGCTCTGTCGAGGAAATCAAGAAGAGGTGGTACGACCTGTGGTCCAGTGCCAAGGAGAGGGTGGCAAGACAACTGCAGGAGGCCAGGAGCACAGGAGGCGGACCACCCACAGAGACACCCTCCACCCCGATGGAAGACCTAGTGGAGTCCACATTCCTCCCAGAAGCAGTCAGTGGGGTCACTGACATTGACACATCTGGCACACCAAGTACAAGTAAAGGTAAGTGCAATATTGAAATGTAACCCCATATGTGTATGCACAAAAGCCCCTTAGGAATTAGCAAGTAATTTAAAACATTGTGAGAAGTAGTCCATTCCACATCTTAGAAGCAGCACAACAATGCCTTATGGGAGTGGTAGTCTACAACCCAGAGCTGAAAGTAGCACATACAATGTAATAGGCAGAGCGACACACAGAAGAACACAACATCCACAACATAGTGATGAAAAGTAACTGTACCTTTATTACGATTGTGTGACTTTTATTGATACATACATAACTGACATTCTGCATATTGTCGTTACAGGTGGCCCAGGCCCAGCAGCTACAGCATGTACCATTGCAGGGGAAACAGACACCCATCCTGCTTCAGACTTCAATACCAGTGAGTCACAGAACATTGTGCCAATCCGACGCAGGCCTAGGGCACTGCCACTGACAAAACTGAACCAGGACTCAGATGTGCAGCAGGAAAACTCACACACACCGTCCCCAAGTGGCAGATGCACTTGGATGCAGGAGCCCCGTTCACAGAAGAGCACAGCACCCCACAGGATGCCTACATATGCATACTACGGCTTTTGAGGCAGGTGAGGGAACATCATTATTTGGTGGCCTGGAATCGGCTATGTTAAAGCAGCAGCACCTGCAAAACAAAAAAATCACGGCGTTACAAAGGCAGATGCAGGCACATGGGGGGGCTGCATCGCCAGCTGGAGTGTCTCAATGCCAACATCGAACAGCTGCATGACGGACAGGTCCAAGCATCGCAGGATACTAGGGAGCTAACTACTGCTGTGAGGGAACTGTGTCAGGAGCTGCGCCACGACAGGGTAAGCCACCGCAGGCAGGAGCGGCGCTTCATGGGTATGTTTGGCGGTTTCTGTCGCTCTGTCACTAGGCTAGCAAATTCTACAGCCCTAATATCACGTTGTGCTGTGGCCGCACAGGTTGAGGCAGCGCACAGCAGCAGGGAGGTGGCCCAAGGACTGGTCCACATCACGAATGTGATAGAAAATATTATGGGTAACCAGTCAGCCACACCAAGTGAACTGGGACTGGGGGACACGGAGGACACATCGAGCCTCAGCAGCTTAGCTGTGCCCACAACGGATGCCAGACGTCGCAGTGCCAGGCACAGCACTGTCACAGAGGCAGAAACTCGAGGTGCCAGTGAGGCAACTGGGCACTCGAGTGGCGTGCGTGGCCGGAGGAAGTGAGTGTATTGGCCACAGGGGACTGTATATATTTCTGGCATGAGGACACTATGAAGGAATAGTGCTTTTCTGTTAACTGCCTTTGTTTATTGAGATGCCTGCAGGTGCTGGTTTGAAATATGTGTTGGTGATTTTGTGCATTTTCAGTCACTGGATTGAGGCATATCCAACAAGGAGAAATGACAGTCTTACAAAAGGTAAATTGCTTTTATGAGAACTAATTCCACTTTTTGGTTTCCCGTTTTAAATTGAATCAGATAGGGAAACACACTTCAATAATGAGGTGATAAAATTGCTTTTTTCTGCATTAAACATTCAGCAGAAACTGCATTGTAGTTATCGCCCAGAAGCTTCAGGGCTCGTAGAGCAAATGAATGGAACATTAAAATCATCACGATTGGCAAAAGTGTGTGCTTCAACAAATTTAAAATGGCCAGATGCTTTACCACTAGTGCTAATTTCAATAAGAAGTACTCCTGACAAGAAGACTGGGTTGTCTCCACATGAGATTTTAATGGGGAGAGCAATGTGATTACCAGCAATACCTGCAACTGCACTTGTAAATATTACACATGATATGGTGCTAGATTATTGCAAAAGCCTAGCTGATATGGTTCGGTCTTTTTCTCATCAGGTGGAAGCAACAACAGTACAACAAATGCAAGGTCAAGTACACAGCTTGAGTACACAGGTTGAGGCAGCGCACAGCAGCAGGGAGGTGGCCCAAGGACTGGTCCACATCACGAATGTGATAGAAAATATTATGGGTAACCGGTCAGCCACACCAAGTGAACTGGGACTGGGGGACACAGAGGACACATCGAGCCTCAGCAGCTTAGCTGTGCCCACAACGGATGCCAGACGTCGCAGTGCCAGGCACAGCACTGTCACAGAGGCAGAAACTCGAGGTGCCAGTGAGGCAACTGGGCACTCGAGTGGCGTGCGTGGCCGGAGGAAGTGAGTGTATTGGCCACAGGGGACTGTATATATTTCTGGCATGAGGACACTATGAAGGAATAGTGCTTTTCTGTTAACTGCCTTTGTTTATTGTCACAATTACTTTTGTTGGTACTAGTGGAACTTATATTACCTGACATTAAGGTAATACATTTACTTACTACAGGTTCATTTGTCAGTGGATTTGTGTTGTTCATACTTACATCTGAAATGGTTGTGTGTGATGTCAGCACTCCTTTGCCTGCCCTCTGCTGCACTGGTCCTGTCTGCTGGCTGTAGGGGTGGTATGGGATCATCATCCTCATCTGATCAGACTCAGATATTTCCACAGGTATTCCCTTGGTGGTAGCTATATTGTGCAAGATTGCATAAGTAGCCACTATTCTACATGTTGTCTCTGGGCTGTACTACAGTGCCTCTCCACTTTTGTGGAGGCACCGGAAGCGACTGCAGCCCAAAGGTGCGCTCATCCCACGTTGCGGGTCGCCCTGTGTGCTGCATTGTATCTCCGTTCTGCTGGTGTATTTGGATTTAGGTAGGGCGTCATCATGTAGGTGCGCACTGTCTCCTGGAAGGAACAGAGGGTATAATGAGTAACTGAGCCATCTGACGTCAGACTGCCATCAATGCACCAGTGTACAGAGGGACAATACCTAGTAGATATCCTTCACCAAACTCCCCAGCTAGCAGTCTTGTATGAATGCCGCTGTGGCAAAAGATGTATGAATCATGGGTGCTCCCTGGGTACCTGACCACGAGATCAGTTATGATATAGGAGGCATTGCATATCACCTGTATATTCATGAAATGTTGGTATTTACGGTTGCAGTACACATACTCTGTGGCTGATGGTGGACAGATTGCTACATGTGTGCCATCTATGGCACCTAGGACATGGGGAACTGTGCTATCTGGTAGAAATCTATTTTTATCTGCTGTATTTCCTGTGGGGTGTGGGGGATTCGGATGTACTGGTGCATTCTGCTCAGCATGGCGTTGATAAATGCATTGACAAATCTGGAGAGGGTACTCTGTAAGACCCCTCCAGCTGCTGCTATGACCTCTTGATAGCTCCCTGAGGCGAGTAGGTGGAGGGAGCATAATACCTGCACATGGGTGGGGATGCTATGAGTCCTATGTGTTGTGCGCTGCAGTATGGGTTATAGCTCAGCTATCAGTTCGAGTATCATGGCAGAGCTCAACCTGTACCTCTCAAATATTTCCTCCTCTGTCTTATCAAAAAGTGTAATGAGCACTCTTGAAAATGCGCTTCTGTCTCCTCCTTCCTCTCCTCACACCTGCCAAGATCCTCATCCTCCGCGCCATGACGTAGAGTGCAGCCATTGTGGAAAAGAGTCTGAGGCATTCTGGGCCTCTTTATATAGGTTGCACCTCGTTACCACCTGCTTTCACGTAGTGGTATTTTGCAGGTGCAAAATGCCATTCTGCGAAAAATCGCAATTTGCGATTTTTTGATGCATCGAATTGCGACTTGGTTTTGCGAGTCGCATTTTGAGCCTCGGAATTTCCTACTTGGAATACCGAATCGCGAAATGCAACTCGCAAAACCAGGTCGCAACGCAAAAAATCGCAATTTCTTATTTTTGGTCTGCGAATGCCTTTCATGCATCGCAGACCACGTTTTTGCATTCGCAAACAGCCAAATTTTGCGATTCGCACCATTTGCAAATTCTAAAACTTTTGATACATCTGGCCCTTGGTCAATACTCTATCAGAACCAGTTCTAGTGAAAGTTGGGAATTTCAGAGATTAGCATAGCTTTCTGGTTTGTGATTCTAGTCCAGTGTCATTATTGGGAAGAGACTTGCTGTGAAAAATAAATTGTTTGATTTTGTGGTCAATGAAAGGGATTCAAATTGGGACAAACAGTGATGAGGAAGAAAATTTGTCAGTTGATGTTTGGATGAAGACGATGTCTTGGGAATTTGCTTTGTTAAATCTCGCTGATCAGACAGATGAAAATGAGCAGGCAAATGAGGATTACAATTCAGTAGACTTAATTTCTTTCCAGTTTTCGAAAAGAAAGATCTGCCGATCGATTTGCAGGAAAGTGTTAAATCAAAAGTTTGGGACTTTTCAAGTAAAGACATTGGTTTGATTAAAGGAGTCGAAGGAGTCAAAGTGGCAGTGAAAGAGAATGTAGTGTTTCCTCAGACTGCACAATATCCAATGACAAATGAGGCAATCGAAGGAATAAGACCTTTGATAGAACAGTTTTTGGAACAGGGAGTCTTCAAAGAAGTGATGAACAGTCCTTGTAATTCACCAACAATGGGTTTGAAAAAGCTGAATGGGAAAATTCGTCTTGTTCAGGATTTGAGGAAAATAAATGACATTGTGGTGAAATGTTCTCCAGTTGTGCCAAATCCAGCAGTGATAATGTTTCAGATTCCATGTGATGAAGAATGGTTCACAGTAATTGATTTGTGCCAAGGTTTCTTTTCAGTACCTCTACATGATGATAGCAGATATTTCTTTTGTTTCAAGTTCCTGACCAGAGTCTATTGATGGTGTAGAATTCCTCAAGGGTTTTCTGAATCACCATCAATTTACAATCAGATTTTGAAAAATAATCTGGAGTCATTGGTAATGCCTTACCAATCGACATTACAGTACACTGATGATTTGTTCATTGCATCAATGACAAAGGAAGGTTGTCGAGAGGATACGATTGCAATGTTGAACTTTTTGGGAAACAATGGTCATAAGGTATCTCCTACTAAACTACAATATTGTCAACAGGAGGTGAAATATTTGGGACATTTGATCGAGAAAGGGTCAAGGAGAATTTCAAGAGAAAGAGTAGCGGCAATAATGAAAATGAAAATACCGAATTCACAGAAAGAGCTGAGGATGTTTCTGGGAATGGTAGGATATTGTCGTCAGTGGATTCCAAATTATTCAGCGATTTCTAAGCCACTGCAGAGACTGACACATAAGGATGTTTCAGATCCCATAATGATAGATGAGGAATGCACAAGAGCATTTACTGAACTGAGAGGGAGTTTGTGTCAAGCTCCAGCTTAGGTATGCTTGATTACACAAAACCTTTCTTGTTGTTTTGTCATGAGCGAGATGGATGTTCTTTGTCTGTCTTGACACAAACACATGGTGCTGTCAATCGTCCAGTAGCATATTTTTCGGCTACTTTGGATAATGTTTCAGCAGCCTTGACAGGATGCTTACGAGCAGTTGCAGCAGTCGAGCAGAGTATAACTCAAAGTGAAAACATTGTGATGGGTTATCCTCTGGCAGTGATGGTACCTCATTCGATAGAAATTCTGTTGAATAGGTCAAAAACACAATACTTGACAAATGCAAGACTGACACGATATGAGACAGTTATTCTTGGGGCACCAAATGTAACGATCAAAAGGTGCATAGTGCTTAACCCAGCAACATTGTTACCAAATGAGGGAGAAGATCCAAATAAAATAGATGACATTGAATATGATTGTTTGGAGGTGACAGAACTGTGCACCAAACCAAAAGATGACATTAAAGATGCTTGTTTGGAAGACATTGATCAAATTCTCTTTGTTGATGGTTCTTGCTTAGGTGACAACAAGGGTTCCTCGAAAGCAGGATATGCAGTGTGTACAGTCAGTGGCATACTAGAAGCTGCATGGCTGAAAGGAGTAATTTCTGCACAAGTCGCAGAATTGGTGGCTCTTACCAGAGCATGCCTATTGTCAGACCAGAAAAAAGTAACGATCTGCACTGATAGTATAGATTCAGTATTGTACACAATTTTGTGCAAATTTGGTCACAAAGGGGGTTCCTGACTTCTCAGGTTCACCTGTGAGAAATGGAGAAAGAATACATGATTTGTTACAAGCTGTACAGAAGCCTGAGAAAATTGCCGTGGTCAAATGCAGTGCACACCAAAGAGGACAAGATTATGTAACATTAGGAAATGCTTGTGCAGACCAGGTTGCAAACGTTTGTGCTCTGAATGGGATTTCATTCAAAGGAAATTGGGAATTGATGTCTTAAATTGATGAGGCTTTTGCAAATTTCACTATGCATATAGTTGAAACATTAGATGAGTTGAAAGCCATACAGAACAATGTTCCAGAACAAGAGCGTAGAGATTGGATAAAACATTGTTGCATTCAAAGGGAAGATGAAATTTGGATGACAGTAGAGGGGAAAATAGTCTTACCAAACAGTTTTCTGACACGAATGGCTGGATACTATCATGGTCAAACGCACATAGGGAGAGATGCAATGATCAGGAGTATCAAACAGTATTGGTACAATCCGAAATTCAGACAGGTCGCGGAACTGGTTTGCCATAGGTGTGTAATTTGCCAGCAAATTAATGTTGGCAAAGGAACAATTGTCAACATGGGACACATATTTATGGCGTGAGGTCCATTCAGTAGAATGCAAATGGATTTCATTGAGATGCCTGCAGGTGCTGGTTTGAAATATGTGTTGGTGATTTTGTGCATTTTCAGTCACTGGATTGAGGCATATCCAACAAGGAGAAATGACAGTCTTACAATAGGTAAATTGCTTTTAAGAGAACTAATTCCACGTTTTGGTTTCCCGTTTTAAATTGAATCAGATAGGGAAACACACTTCAATAATGAGGTGATAAAATTGCTTTTTTCTGCATTAAACATTCAGCAGAAACTGCATTGTAGTTATCGCCCAGAAGCTTCAGGGCTCGTAGAGCAAATGAATGGAACATTAAAATCATCACGATTGGCAAAAGTGTGTGCTTCAACAAATTTAAAATGGCCAGATGCTTTACCACTAGTGCTAATTTCAATAAGAAGCACTCCTGACAAGAAGACTGGGTTGTCTCCACATGAGATTTTAATGGGGAGAGCAATGTGATTACCAGCAATACCTGCAACCGCACTTGTAAATATTACACATGAAATGGTGCTAGATTATTGCAAAAGCCTTGCTGATATGGTTCAGTCTTTTTCTCATCAGGTGGAAGCAACAACAGTACAACAAATGCAAGGTCAAGTACACAGCTTGAGAGCTGGAGTCTGGGTGCTCATACGGAAGTACGTAAGAAAGTCTTGCCTGGAACCATGACGGAAAGGGTCCTAATCAGATCGTGCTCACTACGACAACAGCTGTAAAGTGTGCAGGATTACTGAATTGGGTGCATGCCAGCCACACAAGAAAAGTGCATGACCCAACAGAAAGAGAAGAGGAACTGTTGAGACTACCAACAGTTGAAAACACTGGGACCAAAGAGAAAGGAAGTTAGCACAGTGTCAAAAAATGACAGAAATGTGCCTACTCCTATAACAGATGAGAAAGAGCAAAGTACTGAAGTTGAGCAATCTGTAAAAGGAGTAGAAGAATCAGTCCGGGAAGAAAAGGAGAAGGCTTATTCTGATCCAAGGAGGGTGTTCTTGAATGAGAGTGAAAAGAAGGAATCACCTGAAGGAAGATCTGCACAGAGAGGGGTGTCCTCAGAAGCAGGTGGTTTGACATACCAAACTGAAGAAAGGACAGCCCACATTGGGAAAGGAATTGAGGGTAGTCCCGCCCAAGTGGATTATACTCTTCCGGAACCAGTTGCGGGAACGTCAGAAGAAAAAGGTGCAAAGGCAAGTGAAGACTCAATATTGAGAAAATTGTTGACGAAAAAGATATTGAAAGGAAACAATTGGCCAGAGAAAAGTTCAAAGAGTGGAAGAGTTAATGTAGTTCCACCAATTCAAGAGGAAAAAGAATTGAATGAAGGAGAACATACTAGTGGAGAAGAAGGTGAAAGTGGCAGAAGACCGAAAAGAAAAAGAGTTGCAAGCAAGAGATATGCAGGACCTGAATGGGCATACTTAAATGCAAATGACTTTCAAGAAGGGTTTTTGAACTATTCTTTTGACAGAGACATTGAAAATGTTTACTTTGGCACGTGAAGATTGCAAGGAAATACATTGGGAAAATTAGATGAAAAGTTGTGCTTAAAAGGTTGTACTTAAGAAATACAATAATACTTACTGGAGTAGACAAATAAATAACTGGATTTGACAAGCTTCTATACTGAAATTGACAAAGAGGCTGTCCAGAGTGAATACATTTTTGAAAAAAAAAATAAAAAAAAATTTAGGAGACACTTTTCTGGCTGTTTGTTTTGAATTTTTGAACATTTTGGGAATTGTTTTTGTTGTTTTATTTGAGAATATAGAAAATTTGGGTAACTTACATACCAAAACAGTAGAATTAGTTGTTGTAAAGTGTTAAGTATTGGATTGGCGGTAGGTAGTGTGTTAATATGTTCATTGTTGTTTGGAGGAGTGTATGTTTATGAGATGAATGGAGCCAACCAAACTAAGAAGAATGATAGTTCTTCAGATATACCTGATACATCACTAACGAAAGATAAGTTTAGAATAGATGTCAAGTGCTTACATGAAGAGAAAGAGCTTTCTTCTAATGTTTTCTATCGCTTATTGCATGAGTATGTTGAGGTGATGGATGCGAAAAATTGTGATGTATGTACCCAGATTCCGACTTCAGTGGAAGAAGGAACTACATATCATAGTCTGCCTGTCACTTACGCTATAAGTTGCAGTCTTTTGCTAACGTGTTTCTATAATCAAGAATTTATCCAGTATTTCTATTCAAATTATGACATGGTATTGTCATTTGTACCTGTCATAGTTTATTTGAATAGAATAGCCAAAGAAAATAACATAGTTATTATGAGAGATTTCTTTGAACCTACTTTGAGTTTTGGTACCGCTTTTGCTCATAGAAATAATTTAACGTGTTTACTAACCCCTGTAGAAAAGAAATTTTTAGATAATACGGAAGATGGAAGAAGAGAAATAAAGGCAAAGATAGATAAGGGAATAATAAGTAGAAAACCAGGAGTTGACTATGCTTATACTGACATTACTAAACAAGGAAAACTAACACTAGATGCTGAACATGTAGGGAGACTTTGTATATACAGACCTTGGAGTAAGAATGATAGAGTGTTTGTTGGAAAGGGTGAGTGTACACATGTTTTTATGTTCAGGAGTAAGTGGGATTTTATGATGAATAGACAGGATCCCCCCATACCTGTGATTTATTATACTGTATTTGTGGGAGAAATGCATATTATCGTCTTCCTACAGGATGGTATGGAACACGTTACTTGAGAATAGTCTTTCCGAAAATCTATCAGTTGCAAGACTTGAGTCAGATTCCTGAAACAATGAAATATCAAACGAGACACAAGCGAGAATCAATTTTCTAGCATTGTGGGAGACATTTCTGGGGCTATAATTCCTTCAGTGGGAGTAGTCTTGAATTCAATTAAAATTCAGAAGTTGTCTACACTAGTGGATAACATGTTGACAAGAAATTCTGGAGCAATTATTCTTCTAGATACAGAACTAGCTGCTACAAGAGCTATGGCACTTCAGTACCGCCTTACGTTAGACATTCTCTTGGCAAAAGAGGGCGGAGTTAGTAAATTACTTGGTTCAAATCATTGTTGTTCATTTATACCCGACAATTCAGGTAAATTTAAAGAGTTGATTAAAAATGTAACGATTACTAATAATGAAGATTTAAAAGAATTAACAGAAAGTACTGTTTTGGAAAAAGCTGGCAAAGGGATTAAAGCTGTGGGAAATTGGTTTAGTAATGTGGGAAGGAATATTACTATGACAATTGCAAAATGGGTGTCAATAATTGTATTTTGTTTAATTGGAATTTGGGGAATATATAAAATGATAAAATGTTTGGAAAGAAGAAAATTGGAAAAGAATAGAAGAGATTTTGAAATACAAATGAATACATTTTATAGAGAAAATGAAAGGAAAAAGAAATAATGTGAAAATAAATTAGACTAAATTTTGAAAATTGATGATAATAAATTAATTTATTATAGATTGATGTGATGACATAAATATTTATCAAAGGAGGGATTGTGAGAGTGTGAATTCTCTAATATGTTTATTAATGATTTTCGTATAACTAAATGTATGATGAATTAACGTCTAAAACGGGTGACACTTGAAAATGGTTGCCACAGTTCATTTTCTGTTCCTAACTGAACAAAACTCTAACTAAATGTCGTGGTTATTTTCCATAATTCAATGCTTACATAAAAGTGCATTTGGTGATTTAATAGATGTGTCCACAGCTACAACTAGTGGGTTGCTGAATTATGTCTCACAAGGTCATGTTTTAACCGAGCATTGCATAAGTTGAGTGTTCCAGATCCACACCGACCCCAGGACCACCCTCAGAGAAACTCTCATCTACAGACCCCCTGGACCACGCGCCCTCTTCAGCGAATCCATCACTGACTTCATCTCCCCGCATGCCCTTGCCTCGCCGGACTACATCCTCCTCGGTGACCTCAACTTCCACCTGGAACAGAACAACGACCCCAACACCACCGCCCTGCTCGCCAACCTCGCCAACCTCGGTCTCAAGCACTGGTGAACACCCCCACCCACATCGCCGGACACAAACTCGACCCCATCTTCTCCGCCAGCAACCACGTATCCTTCAGCCACTCCTCCGTAATACACTGGACCGACCACAGATGTGTCCACTTCACCTTCCGACGCGAGACTCGCCACCTCCGCACACAATCCATCCCACGCCGACATTGGAACAAAATCCCCGTGGAACAGCTTCTCTCCACTCTCAGCGACAACCAACCCACCTTCTCCACCGACCCTAACGACGCAGCCCTCAGCCTCACGCATTGGATCACCAACTGCGCAGACAACCTCGCTCCCCTCAGACGCCTCCCAAGACAGACCAACACCAAAAAACCTCTCTGGTTCACAGACACCCTCAAGGAATCTAAAAAAAACTGCCGCACCCTCGAGAAAGCCTGGCGCAAGGACCACACCGCAGATAACATGTCTGCCCTCAAGAACGCTACCCGCTAACACCACAACTGATCCGCGCCACCAAAAGAAATTCCTTCACAGACAGACTGGACAAGAACACTCACAACAGCAAAGAACTCTTCAACATTGTCAAAGAGCTCTCCAACCCTAACGCCAATGCCAAGGCCATCACGCCCTCACAAGACCTCTGCAACTCCCTCGCCACCTTCTTCCATCGTAAGATCACGACCTACACGACAGCTTCGGACACCAGACCCAGCCAACCACCACAGAACCTACAACCCCAGCCATCACCCTCAACGCCTGGACTCACATCAACACGGAAGAGACCAAAGCCACCATGAACTCCATCCACTCCGGTGCCCCCTCGGACCCCTGCCCACACTTCATCTTCAACAAGGCTGACGACATCATCGCCCCGCATCTCCAGACCATCATCAACAGCTCGTTTGCTTCTGCCACCTTCCCCGAGAGCTGGAAACACGCAGAAGTCAACGCCCTACTGAAGAAACCTACGGCGGACCCCAGCGACCTGAAGAACTTCCGCCCTATCTCGCTCCTCCTCTTCCCTGCCAAAGTCATAGAGAAGACCGTCAACAAGCAACTTACCAACTTCTTTGAAGACAACAACCTACTCGACCCCTCTCATTCCGGATTCCGAGCCAATCACAGCACAGAAACCGCCCTCATCTCAGTCACTGACGACATCAGAACTCTGATGGACAATGGAGAAACAGTCGCCCTCATCCTCCTCGACCTTTCGGCTGCCTTCGACACTGTCTGACACCGAACTCTAATATTCCGCCTCCGCTCCACCGGGATCCAAGAACAGGCCCTGGACTGAATCACCTCCTTCCTCTCCAACCGCTCCCAAGGAGTCTACCTCCCACCTTTCCGCTCAGACCCCACCGAGATCATCTGCGGCATCCCACAAGGCTCCTCGCTCAGCCCGACTCTCTTCAATGTCTACATGAGCCCCCTCGCCGACATCGTACGCAAACACAACATCATCATCACCTCCTACGCAGACGACACTCAGCTGATACTTTCCCTCACCAAGGACCCCACCAGCGCCAAGACCAACCTGCAAGATGGAATGAAAGACGTCGCAGAATGGATGAAACTCAGCCGTCTGAAACTGAACTCAGACAAAACGGAAGTCCTCATCCTCGGAAACACCCCGTCCGTCTGGGACGACTCCTTGCGGCCCACAGCCCTTGGCACCGCACCAACCCCCTCAGACCACGCACGCAAGCTCGGATTCAACCTGGACCCACTTCTCACCATGACCAAACAAGTCAACGCCGTATCATTCTCCTGCTTCCTCACCCTCTGCATGCTCCGAAAGATCTTCCGTTGGATCCCTGCCGACACCAGAAAGACCGTGACCCACGCCCTCGTCACGAGTCGCCTGGACTACGGCAACACCTTATACGCAGGAACCACCGCTAAACTCCAGAAACATCTGCAGCGAATTCAAAACGCCTCCGCCCGCCTCGTCCTCGACATACCCCGCAACAGCCACATCTCCGCCCACCTGAGACACCTGCACTGGCTTCCCGTCAACAAAAGGATCACCTTCCGACTCCTCACCCAAGCACACAAAGCCCTCCACAACAAGGGACCCGAATACCTCAACCGTCACCTCAGTTTCTACACACCCACCCGTCAACTTCGCTCTGCCAACCTCGCTCTCGCTGCCATCCCTCGCATCCGCCGCACCACGGCAGGTGGGAAATCCTTCTCCTACCTGGCGGCCAAGACATGGAATTCCCTCCCCACCAACCTCAGGACCACCCAGGACCACCTCGCATTGCGGAGGCAACTCAAGACCTGGCTCTTCGAACAGCAGTAACCCCATCCCCCTAGCGCCTTGAGACCCTCACGGGTGAGTAGCGCGCTTTATAAATGTTTATGATTTGATTTGATTTGATTCTATTGTTTGAGAATGTTACTAATACATGATATTTCCTCCAGTATGGAAGTGGAGTAGCAACTGTAAACGTTTCTTCCGAGAAGAAGTGTTAGAACGGAGATGGAACAATGGAGCTACAGATGAGACGGAAGAGCAAAAGTTACTATTGAAGAAAATGTTCTAGTTAATGTAGTATTGTTGTATTTTAGGTCATCAATTTAGTTGTTGATTGGCCGAAGCATAACCACCCCATGGACTGACCAATCATAAGCTTTTTAGAGATTATTGTAACAACCTTTAGAGAGAAGCTATGGGGGGAGATTTCGTATTAGAGACCTGAGAGTTAGATGCCAGAGTTCCAGCTGATGGTTCGAGTCATATTAGCTGTCTGGGTTTAGCAGTCGTTAGGCCCAAATCTTCTGAAGACATATCTGATGGTGTCCTTTTGCTGAAGTAGTCTGCATGTTATAATCGAATAGGGTAATGTATGACATTGTGATGTTATATGTGTCTCTTTTGCTTTCCAGGTATCAGCTGCAATTAATGAATTAATTGCTGCATTTTAATAATAATTTTTTATCTTATCCCGAGTTAAAGAGTTTTTCTAAATTTGTGTTACTAAATTCTTTTACATGAAGCCCAACAATTTAATGCTAATTTGTGGTTAGTGAGGGAAATAACTTGAATTGCTCATGATTCACATTGACATCTTTTGAGTGTTGTACTATTGCATACTTTGCCATTATTACCAGTTTTGGTATTATTAAGAAGTGTCATTTATTTTGAATCAAACTTGCCTAACGTCATTTTTTTTTACGCTAGCCTACCCTTTGCACCGGCTTGCACCATTCCATAAATATGGTGCCCAGCTGGTGCTAAAAAATGGTGCAAGCCGGTGCAAAACTTTTTGGTGCAAAACGGCATTAGTGCCGTTTTGCACCAAAAAGTATAAATAAGGCCCCAAGTTTTTTTAATGTGCAATCACAGTACTAGTCACGGCACCAAAGAGTCAAAGTTTCTTTTAACCTTTCCATAACATAATGCGATGTGCCAAAATGTCAAAGTTCCTGTGCAAAAGTTAAATGTCTTTCTTGCTAAAATTAAACTAACGTTGGTTGTTACCTTATTAATACAATGCTTTTCCTTTTTTTGTCGGTACCTGTGCTTGATTTTTTCTAGGGCGCCCCCATTCAGGTAAGCAATGTCTTGCGTAGTTCCTTTAGTAAAATAAACGGGTTCTGGAACTGCTGCAGCGCTATAGAATCTGGAGCTCTGAGCGAGAAGAACTTCTGCAGCACTGTAGACGAAACGCGATGCCCTTTCCCGAGGTTTCTGAGTTGCCAAGAGACACAAATAGGAACAGGTCTTGAAGGGAAGATGGCTCGAATCAATGCGAGTCAGTACCCTTGGGCACGGTTTAAATAAGCACAGTTCAGCCGCGCCCAAGAGCTCATTAGATTTCCGAGTGCACGAGGCTTGCTGGCTCATACGTATTGTACTTGGCAGGAGGGTTGCCATGTGCTTTCAGCATGGGGGGTAGGCTGCCGTTTGCATTAACACTTTTCAAAAGGGCAAGAGGCCTGCATGACAGGTCCAGATACATCACATAACACCAATGTACATACATGGGCATATAAACTGGACCTTAATCAAATAGCTCAGTAAAATAACAATGAACACTCACCTAGTAAAACACAACATACATCTAAATCACAAACAAGCATGCAAGAGCTCGGGTGAGCAATGATGGCATGCCTATTTATTAAACTCAAAAATTGTGGGCCGGATACTGGGACCCCTGATAGTAGGGTCAGATTAATGGGATATGGTTGGGCGAAAGCGGCGGGGTCTTGGCAGGTAGGACAGAAGGGGATACTGAAGAGACCAGCGTCAAAGAATGCTTGCATCACATTGAAGCTTGCGTTTTTTCTAGAGGGTCCTTCTTCATGTTGCCTTGAAGTTTTCATGTCCTATCTCATAAATGGAAATGGCACTTCACCACTCTTTCAGTGTCAGACTGATCAGTGTCAAATGATTTCACCGTATATTTCAATACTCTTACGCTATAATACTGAGCCATCATTCATGCCAAGGGAATGCTTAAGGCAGTGAAAAACAGGCACAACATAAATGGCAGCGACAGCCGGATACGAAAAATATGAATATACTCATCAGCTAGGCAACTGAAAGACACAGCCCACCATTGTCAAAGTCAAAAAATGGTCCAGTAAGAGTGAAATCTGCTGAAATAGCATGAAGATATGACTCAAACTAATCAGAAAGATGAAATCAAAGATGAGGGCATGGAAGATACAGAAAATGTACTCACCATCAAAAATGAAGAAGGTCCCACACAACCATTGAGTAAGTCCAGTGACCCAAGCTCAGACATGAAGCCAGTACTTCCAGAAGGTGCAGATTCAAGTGCACAACGAGTGCTGCCTGAATAGCACATACTCTCAACAGCAGGAGAAAGAGGTGTAAGGTACACAGTAGCTGCTTTTCTAAAACCTCCACCTCCATTCGACACCGCCAAAAAGCAGAATATTGGCTCCAGATGGACCACATGGATCGGGTTGTTCGATGATTTCATAAATGCTCTGGAAGAAGTAAATGATGAGAAAATCATTTAATACTTAAAGGATCTCTCTGAGACAATGTAATACCATCAGATCAAAGAAGCATTAGTAGCCCCGTTTAAGCCATTGCCAAAGGTCAACTATAAAAGGTACAGTTTCAGTCAAGTGAGACAACAAGATGGTGAGATGATTAATGTGTTGATGAGAGACTTCATGTGTTCATCAAACATTGCAAATTTTGTGAAATCAACAATGAGGAAGCCATACGTCTAAGAATCATTGGTGGTTGTCTGTGAGACTCATTCAGATGACGCATGTTGCGAGAGACACTCAGGGGCATATTTATACTCTGTTTGCACTGAATTAGTGTCATTTTTTTAAACTCTAATTCGGTGCAAAACTAACTCCATATTTATACTTTGGTGCTAGACCAGTCTAGCGCCAAATTTATGGAGTTAAAATAATTTTTGGGAAGTGAAGACCTACCTTGCCTTAATGAGATGCAAGGTAGGCGTTCCTGTGCAAAAAATTACTCTATTGGACCACCTGTCGGAAGAGGTCCCTGGAATACTAAGATGTGTACCCTGATATTCCCTCCTCTACAAACACAGACCAACATTAGCAAACCAGTGTGCTACACCCTTTCCTATGGTATGCCATTGTCATAGAACATCTGACTGCATGGACGTCAGGTTAATTTATACACTGTCTTCTAGTTTCAAACCCCTGTTAGCACATGTAGATTGCTTCCCCTGTGAAAATGTCTGTTGGCCCTTAGAATGCAAGTCTCACCTACAGGACTGGTGAGAAACAGATGCAGCCCACACCTGTGATCACCTCCATGCACACCACCCATTTCAAAAAGCACTGCCCCTGCTGATGCCTGGAACAGCATAGGAGTTGCCATTAGTGTCAAATACACCGTTAAGCATTGATACTAATTAAGCCATGTAACACAGCCACTGGTTTCATTTGTCACCTTCAAAAACACAGGACATACACAGTTTGACATGTCAGCTCTCTAGTTTGTCCTCCAAACAGTCTTAGTCAGACCACTGATTATGTAACTTGTCAAGTAGCTGGATCCTGAATCACCTTGCATTCTGTCAGCCTGACTGGCAACTATCTGTGCGTCACACTAAAGTATCCCTGTGTCTACAAATGTACCACACTTGCGTTAGCAAAACTCTCATTCATCAGGGGGCATTGGGCATGGGCTTCTTCAATGCATACACAAATACATTGTATAGCATCATCTGCCTTTTAACTGTACCATTTGAGTTACATCCTCTTCGAAAAGCAAAATTCACGGCCCATCCCTTGTCTGGGTTGCATTTATACATGAATGACAAATTGTGACAGTGTCCCAGGACCGGAGGCAGGGATTGGGTATGGGGCTTTCAGCACAACCAGCAACCTCTGATAATGTCCATGAATAATTCATAAATGTCAGGACCATGACAGTTCACACACAGAATCACAGTGCTCACAACATAGTGATGGGCCGTGTGTGGTGAATAGCTGCGAGAATAATCAGCACAGAGGCTATGATGTTCCCAGATGCAGTGGGAAGTGCAGAGGCCAACCTGTGTACAAATGTTGAAATGACACCTGCCGGAACATGACACCTGAGACATTATCTCACTCAGCACACCAAGGTTGCCCTGTTGACTGTCTCATTACACGTCTTTAGTGACAGGGTGGGACCATCCACATGTTGGTTCACATGTCCACATCCACTTTACTCACATTGATCAACCAAGGATACTCAGTAGATACAGGAATAGCTGCCACTGACTCATGATGAGTCCTGGACCGAACTGTGACAAATTACACCCCAAACAATATACAGGATCATCATTGGACCACACACATGAACAAGACACCTATGTGCAATTGATCACTGGAAATATGTACACACGTGCTGTCTTGTATGCTGGTCCACCACAGCCACTTGATAGTTGGGTCTCACTTCTATGGCCTCAACTGTGGTGTCATCATACATTTGAGATTCACCCTTGTCTGTCTGTGCAAACAACATGGTACCCACTTCCTCAATGCATGTGTATGACTCACTGTGGGATTCACCAATTAGTGCCTAGGAAGCTCATACCAATACTCTAGGACATATGATGTAGAAAATGTGGACCATTGACATGAACAAGCGTCTGTCATCCATCTGGTGCATGCTATGTCACATGTGGTGTCTACGTGACCCTAAAACTTGGAAGTCCACTTTACGGGTGTTGTTACATGTATGACGAACACATGCCCTCGCTCATTTCCGCAATGACTTACATCTAAGGATTGGACACATGGACGTCACATTCATACAAGCATATGTACAAATATGCTTCATGTGACACACACAAACTTGGTCAACAAATACATTACTTGCCAAAGCACACACTTTGAGCCCAAGGCATTTAGGTATTGTACATATGTGCGTCACATTGCTATCCTCTCCTTATGTCAAAGATGCACAATTTCTGCAACACATATATATAGGCCACACTTATGACCAACTATTGCGTCAGCCAACCGTAAAAATACTGTGAAGGGAGTAGCGGATCATGGTCCGAGGCAGTATGATGTCACACATGTGAACATACACCATCAACACCATACTGTCTTCAATCAGCCTATCTCTGATGTGTCCCAAATGTAACATAACCAAAAAACAAGTAAAATTGCCCAAAACCAGTTAATGCACTGTAATTTTGACGTCCCTAGCATTATGCGTAATTGTTTGTCTACCAAAACTGTATTTGCGTCATTTGTTTTGACGCACAGGAGTGAAATTTAGCCCGCATCCAGATATTTGTACAGGCCATGTACTATTATGTGGATGCGGGCTAATTTTCACTTCTGTGCATCAAAATAAATGACGCAAATACAGTTTTGGTAAACAAAAAATGACGTATAATGCGAAAAAGGTGGGACTTTTCATACAGGAAGTGATGTAATACGATATCCTGTTTACAGATCATGTACAGTGGGTGTACTTTCACTTTTACTTTGCAGTCTATGATCCTTCTAGACTGTGTGGCTGTGTAGAGAGTGTTGTCAATTTGTGAAATAAATATTGTTGCTGTATACTGTACTACTGTGTTTTGTCTACATTTGTCCATTTATCTTGTGTTTTTGTTGTTTGTGGGAGTCTGTTGTGGGTAGTGTTAGTTTGGGGATAGTTGGGCTCTTTTAGTGGTTAGGTTTACTTTTCATCTGTCTTTGTACCCCTACTTTCCCCCTTTTCCCCTTTCTATTTCTTTTACCCCTATTCCCTTTCACTTCCAAGTATGTCTGGTAGGCCACGTCTTGGCAGGATGGGGGAAGAGGAGTTGGGGGGGTTCTTCTGGCTTGTGACGCATTTCTTGCCGCTCATGATCCAGGCAGGGGGCAGGGTGATACAGGAGTATCCAATAGAGGCGCGCAGAATCCGGTGGTGAAAGGTGCTGCATCACCTGCAACGTGTGTATGCCAGCCAGAGGAGTGACCACCAGCTGAAACACCGGGGGGCTGAACTCATCACCAGGGAGCAGGATCTCTTGGACCACCTGGGAATCATGATTGGTGGAACTGTTGGTGAGTACGAATCAGGTTAATGTGCACGATTAACGGCTCTGTAGTGACATAAGGGGATTAGTACAATGTCTGCCAGCTAACTTGCTGACTGTGTGTAATGCTGGGGAAATATAAAGGGATCATTGATGCAGTATGGCAAGGATCACAATTGCTAGCTGTCAGGTAGCACGTGCTCAGCAAACTTACAGGTTACTTTTCCATGAAGGAAATTGGTGCAGCCTTTTTGTCAGAAAAGCAAACAAAATAGGAGCCAATCATGTCTATATAGGGTACTATTGACAGAGAAGTACAGATGTACCAACATTTAGGCCAACTTTGTTGACGCAATTGCTAGACTGACTTTAGAATCACTACATGATGCAGAAAATGAGTGCTGCCTTCACGTCAATTGATAATAGCAAAGTGGCTCAGACATATGTCTTATGTGAGTCTGGTGAATGTGGAAGGAAAGCGTTCACGGAAGTACTATGAATGTGTGGGATTATTGTTTTCCTTGATCTTTTTGGATACATGTCAGTTCTGGATTTGAAAACATCGTGAAAAGGTGAAAGGTGCCCTCAGCTAACATCTTAGAATGTTTGTTGGAGTTAGTTGTGCCACATTCCAAATATGGATGGCAGTCCAAGTGTATGCACATGGCTTCACATCTCCATGGTTGGTGCAAATCACCATAGCTGGGCCACCTCAAATGAATAAACTGTAACAACAGGATGGCTTACAAAAGTCCCTGCCCCTCCCTCTGTGCATTGGACCTATGTGTAATAAATGTGTCATGGCCACAAGGCATGTTTGACTGGTAATGCAGTCCTCAAGTAACCAGGGTTTGGATGTCTCTCTTGGATGCACATGATGAGACGATTACACTCCATATTTTTTTTTGGTCACCAATTACGGGGCATGTTTGCAACCACATGATAGTTAGGGCCAATGTATGTGTGCAGATATGTGTGTAACTGTCACAGGAGACCCATGCTATGTACAAGTTGGACGTGATATATCAGATGCAGTACCATCATGTCTGAATGGCTGCCAGTTCCTTATTCAGCCTACACATTGTATATGTTTATGAAATTGTTGCGCTGTGCACAGATTTGGAGCACATTTCTTCCTTCCATACCTTACAGGTGGACCGGCACCCTACACTGTGGGAGAGGTGGCGACATTTGAGGACCCCGACCACTCCAGTAAGTGTTGATATGTCTGTTATGTGTTGTGTTTGCTCGTGTGAGTTGGACGCATAGCAAGGTGTGATGCGTTGGGCAAGCTTTTCTCTTGTTCCATGAGTGGGAATTCAGTTTCTCACATATTTTGAGTTGGCCAATGCGTATCCAATGGTATCATGTAGGGATTGTAGGCCATTCCTGTAGGCCGCACTGTGAGTACAGGGGTAAGTCATGTGGATGACACTTGTATCACCAAGAGTCGCACTGGAAGTCACCTCCGGTTTAGTCAGCCTGTCAGACCCACCTTCTCTAAGATTGGTACAGCAAAGTGCTTTCCAATAGACATCTGCTTCTCTATTTACCTACGTAATTTTGAAACAGTAGATAGAACCTCCTAGCAGCATGTACTGCCACATGTAGTGCTACAAGTATGTGGAACTTGAGTGCAATGGCCTAGGTGCGCATGCAATTCATGATCATGGGTGTTCTAGCAACACTGTGTCTGATGTAAGTCAGGCCTCACTGGAATTATATGTTGTGTACCAAGTTCTGCATTTCCTGACATGTGTGGCCCTATGAGTGTTCTAGGGTTTGCTGACTCCTAATTGTTGATACACCTTACCTGTGGTGTGTCTGTAGAGACAAACATGTGTGGAGTTTTCTATACACTCCTCGGTGTACATGTTGTTGGCAAATTATAGTTGTTTATCCACCCCCCCCCCTCAAAAACGGGCATGGGTTTGTGAATGGGGTACCTAGTAGTGATGCAACCAGTATGTTACACATACATGTGAATAAATGACGGTTTGGTTGCAAACTAGTATATACACTCAGGTTTGGCACTTGGTACTATACTGGCAAGTCCAGTTACAACTTGCAGACCATGTGGCTTTAGTTTTGCTTTCCGTACACTGACATTTGTAGCACAGGTCTTGGCGGAGGATATGCAGCATGATTCTTAGCTCATAACTGCCAGACCTCAGATTGCAAGTCAAAGCCAGTTGTTACCCATCTTGTAGGTTATGGATGTGCTATGTGTGATGTGACCTTTGTAGTCTGGCCTGCCATGTACTTCCTCAGGGACATTCAATGATCTGTATTGTGATATGAGCTGTTACAAGTACAGTAGATGTATTGTCTGATTAACTTCCTGTGCCATTTCACACAATGCAGTTACTAATGTAGAATATCTGCATTTGTCTTCACAGCTGCTAACATGACTCCAGACCAGGTCCGTGAATTTCAGCACTGGGCCATGTGATACCAGCACATCCTGTTGGTGGAGTCGGGGTTCTGGAGGATGGCCCGGTGATATCACCATGAACGGGCCTCCGGGGCATAGAGAGCCATCCCACAGGGTGAGCCTACTTTGCCCACCACAACCACCACCAGCACAACCACCAATCCGAGCCAGGTGGCCCCACCCACAGCTGCCACTGTTGGTCCGACATCTGCTGGACTTCCAGGCCCCAGCATTGCCACCGGTGCAGGACAGCCCACTAGGCCTGGCACTACACCCACACAGACCTCCTCCACCGGTACCCAGACTGCCACTGCTCCATCTGTTGACCCTGCAGCCTTCAACCAAATGGACTGTAAGATGGACAAAGTGCTGCGCAAGTTGAGCCACCTGAGCCGGGATGTGCGCCACATTAACCGGCGTGTTAAGCCCATTAAGAGGACCCTCCGGAGGGCCAACCTCTAGACATTTTGATATGGACATGATTCCCTCCCCTCCCTCCTCTTTCCTTGTTCTTATAGTTAGTGGGCTTAGGGGGCTTAGTGTTAGGTTAGTATAGGCTGTTAGTTTAGTTAGTGTTAGTGGGTGGGGGGTCCTGATTGTTTCTATTTTTACTTATTACATGTGTGGGTGGGTGGGTGGTTGGCTATGTTGGGGTTCTTGTGTGTTTTGAAAAAAATAAAAAAGAACCAAAAAAAACCAACAAATATCTATTTGTATAGGATAGTATAGTATGTGTTTAGGTTAGTATGTGTTGTCCTCCATGTGTCCCGTCTCATAAGGGGGTTCGGGGTAGATGTTTAGAACGTTTCGTTACATGTGATAAGTAAGTGTAGCTTAGGTTAGTTAGTGACAGTTGTGGGTAATGAGTAGTCAGGGAAGATTCGGGTAGGTAAGATTTTTCCCTCAGTTTCCTCATCTGTGTAGCATTTAGTAAATATTTGGTTAACCCTTAATAGTATGTGTTTAATGGTACTTGATCGTGGGTTTGGATTCAGTGTACATCAATTTTGTACTATAACATCTGTGTCCTATGCTACAAACAAATCCCAACTGAGCTGTACGATTGGCAGCTAGCCCAGAGCTACCTTGCAAAGTGTCGACCCTTCGTTGCAACCACTAATCACAGTTAACATGGATGACAATGTGTTTCTGTTGATAAGTGTGTTTTCAAAGTCACAAACAGTGCTTTCAGACTTGGTATTGGGGAAACAGTTTTAGGTCTGACTGCAGTGTGATGATCATGCACACCCTTATGAGTTCTCATTGGCAATCTTGTATTCTTGTCTTCATGACCCTCATACATCATTTGTGACACAGTTCGGCATGATTACCTATTTGTATGTTAACTCAGACACCTTCATTTATGCAGTTTTTGTAGTGTTTACTTAGATTAGTGTGGCATGTTTATTGTGTTATTTTTGCATGTTGACAACATTTTGCGGCCACTATTTGATGACTTAGTTATCCCCTGAGGAAGCATTCTTCTGTCCAACACAGCATGGTGGTGTATGGTTTCTCACTTCATCTGATTTGTCCCTCAGGATGGGCAGAGTATGATGCAATCATGGGCACTGTGCAGAATTCTCTGACTACATATTATGAGGACGGTTGTATTGACAAGCTACGTAATTTGACAGTAGGCACATTTCAGTTATCTACTTCACAGTTGATATGTCACATTACCCAGAGACAGATTTGTTGTGTAAGTGCTATTTATTGAAAAGTGCTGCAGTGCTATCTGTACATTGTCCATGATTGTGAGTCCATTTTAGTGACATCTTACATTGTGATCCTACACAAGGGGTTACGGAAATGCTTTTGACATGCTGGGGTTGATATTTAGACAGTGCAGAGGGACAGGATTTGCCAATGAGTAGGAGAGAGACAATCACTGGGCTGAGTGACAAGATATACAGTGGTTTACAGACCAGTGCTTGAGTAAAGTTGTTGCAAGACTGGCAAGTTACAAAGCGCAGGACCTTGGTAAATGTGGACCATGTGGCAGGGACTAGTGCTTCCGGGTCATTTTCCTTGTGAATGTTATCTGTTCCATGCCTTCTTCTTCTGATGTGTGTGTTGCCTCCTCTGTCCTTGTTGTTGGTTGTGAAGGGGCAACACACACCTCAGTGTTAGAAGACGTGGAGTCAGACATCCCGGTCGCTGCTCCCTGTGAAGGTCTTAAGGGCAGTACTGCAGTAAGGAGGTTCTGCTGGTTCTTGAGAATAGCAGCCACATCACAATGGTAGGCAGCCAGGTCGTCCCTGAGGGGGTCATGATTGCATTCGTGCATGCAGTGGAAGATTTGGGTGCGAGGTGTTGTGGCAACTCCCTTACTGCAGTGGTGAATTCCTTGACAGTTTCTTGTAGTCCTTGCAGTATGGATGTTAGGGCTTGCATAGCTGCTGCCTGATCTGCAGATTACATCATGTACGAACGCATACCCTCAAGGCTGGCTGCCATAGTTTGCATCCATACCCGCACCTCCTTGGCCAGCTCCCTCTGTACTCCAACTACAGTTCTCTCAAAGCTGGTGCCTGTGTCGTCTGAGTCCTCAGCTGTATTGGAGCTGGCAGGTCTTACAATTGGGGTGGTGGGTGGATCCTCTGCGATGGCTGCTTGTTCTGTGCTCCTCCTTGTGACTGAAGTTGGGGTCTGGAGTGTGTCAAGGACCTTTTGGATAGTCTCCTGGGGCATGTTTATCGGCTCGTCATCCATGTCATCAGGGAAATCTGGGACAGGCATATCCGCAGGAGATCCATCTTCCTCTGCAATGAAACAGGGTACAATTAGTGTGTCTGTGTTGTGGCAATTTTGATGTGACATGCCTGCCTTTTGATGAATTCACTTTGTGATCTTGTTTTGCGTTAATTTCTCCAGTCCTTCAGATGGGCATTCTTCCAGGCCTATGGCCCACCTGTGTGTCACATGTATGTTATTGAATTATCAGACTTGTCAGCCTCATTGCCTCTAGGTGTTGGTTTATACCAAATAGAGAATTGCCACCTTCTTTTCCTACTCAAGCCTCCGTCTACATCCATTCTCATGGTGAGACCTTTCACTGGCTGTGGGTGTACTGATGGCCCTGGCAGCCCACTTAACAATCTGGACCTGCCCCAATCTCTGATCTTTCACATCCACTTAAATGTAATTGACATGTGGCATATCCTATGCATGGCAATGTTATGATCCGATATGGATGTTGACATTGGTAATGTGTCCTGCTGATGTTGGGGAATGTGTGTTACATTGGATTGCCCTGATAATCGTATCAGTGTCCTATTTCCTCCCCTGACTGTGCAGGTGTATTTCAGTGACCAGTTACATGTGTCCCCCCCCTCAATGCTGTTGTCTGAGCAGTATGACATTTGGGATGTTGCATTGTTGCCCAGGCACAGGATGGACCCTGACATGTGCAGCATGGCTATGTCCTTAGTGCTGTGTAGCTCCTATTGTTGTTTACATTGGCTGATGTTTGCGACAACTATGGGCATTGACATTTGAGAGTACTGGGGCCTTTGTCTTGTTTCTGGGGATTGTTGAAGTTGTCATTCTCACCCCCTAATTTACGTGTGTATGATCCATGGGGAGGTTACTGCCAATGGCTACTTGAGCTGCACACAGAGCAGAGGTGGTAGTGGCAACTGTTGACGCAGTTACATTCCAGTTGTCGGTATGGCTAGAAGTTGTTAAGAGGGCCCTAGTTAATGTAGGGGGTATGGTGGCTGACGTGTGCCGGGATGTCAGTTTGAATTTGTGGCCTTCCCTCCTGGCGTGGCTTTCCCTTTGCTCCATCTTTGGCATGACAGCATGCCCCCATGGGACTGTTGTTGGTGTTGTGTAATGGTGTGCCTCAGGTCTTCTCAGAACGGGCCTTGCCCCCATGCCATGCCCCTTTAACCATGCCACTCCATGTATTAGATGACTTCCATGCATTTAGTAGTCGGTATCCCCCCCCCTGCTCACAGTTGACATTATTGCAATATAATTCCCCATGAGACTTACCCTGCATGTGCGTTGTCTCCTGGTAGTCTGCGCTGTTCTGTCCTTGAATCCCTGTGACGATCTCTTCAGGGATGACGGCTGCGACTATCTCCTCCATGTGGTCCAGGGCCTTCTGGTGTGCTGGACTCCCACCTCCAGTCTGCAGTGCTGCCTTCCTGTTCCTGGCCATCTTTTCCTTGGTCCTGCGCTTGCAGTCATGCCAGTGTTTCTTGCACTCAATGACTGTTCTGCATACTTCAGCCACACTGTTAATCTTGTCGACAATTTGTTGCCATATTGCCTCTCTCCTACTGGCAACTTTGATGTGACAAACAGTTGGTGCTGGTGTTACGTCACCTCTTTAACCAGAATTTCCTGCTTCTCTGCACTAAAGCAACACTTTCTTTTCTTCTTAAAAGTGCCCTGGTTCTTGCGTGGGTCCTCCTGGCTGGTTCCTGGTCTGCTGTCATCTTCCTGCGGTCTGTAGTGGCATCTGGGATCCATTTTGGCTCTCCTCTGGTGTAATGGCGGTGTTCGCAGGTTTTTTTGATGCTATTGCGTCAAAAAACGGCGCATATCCGGTTTGCGGGGTCGTAAATCGACCCACAGTCATTTCCGCCGCGTTAACGTCGTTTTGCTTTATGACTTGACGCTGCGGTGTGCGTAAAAAAAAAAGACTCACACCTGTGGTTTGCGCGGCCGTGCGTCAAAGTATAAATATGACACCCGCACGGCGCACCAAAATGGCGTTAGCCGGCGGTAATATTTTTTACGCAGAACTGCGCCGCCGCAGTTTTGCGTCAAAAAGTAGAAATATGGGCCAAAGTATTTGACCTCTAAGTGGCGACGTTGAATCTCAAAAATACAGAAATGTCCAAGATGAACTGTCTGTCACTAAGGAATACATTGTGCTAAGTGGATCCACGATTGTCATACTTGCGAGTCTGAGACAGCCTTTCATTGAACTCACTCATGAAGGACATTGTGTCACTGCAGCTACCAGGAGGGCATTGAGAGACTGAGTGTCATTCCTTTGCTTGGATGAGAAGGTAAAGAAGGAATTAAAGGAGTGTCATTTATGCAATCGCCTATCTCCTACTGTGACCCAACATCAGCTGACAATGTCCAATCTTCCTGTGTAGGTACGGAAAAGAATAATCGTAGACTTCTTTGTTTCCCTGGCAAATGGACACCATTCTAAGGCGGTCATCGACAAGCATTCCCATTTTTCTCTGGTAGAGGACATGTCATCAACAGCTCACGAACATCAGAAAAGCACACCTTTGTTGACTCAAGCCAACAGTGCTGTGGAACTGTTTATGGGGACCCAGAAATGAGTGATTCAACATACATCGATAGAGGGTAATGAGCTTAGTCAGGCGTTATGTTAAACCCTCCGTGCCTATCAGTCGACTCCTCACTCTACTACTGGTGAGAGTCCTGGCATCCTGATGTTTGGAGAGCTTAAGAACCAAGGGCCAGTATGTCAGAAAGTACCATCTTGCCTGGCATGTTACCACCATATTTGTATACATGTTGTTTTAGTCTATGTGTCACTGTGACCCTGCCAGGCAGGGCCCTAGTGCTCATAAGTATGTGCCCTGTATGTGTTCCCTGTCTGATGCCTAACTGTCTCACTGAGGCTCTGCTAACCAGAACCTCAGTGGTTATGCTCTCTCTGCTTTCCAAATTTGTCACTAACAGGCTAGTGACTAAATTTACCTATTCACATTGGCATACTGGTACACCAATATAATTCCCTTGTATATGGTACTGAGGTACCCAGGGTATTGGGGTTCCAGGAGATCCCTATGAGCTGCAGTATTTCTTTTGCCACCCATAGGGAGCTCTGACAATTCTTGCACAGGCCTGTCACTGCAGTCTGCGTGAAATAACGTCCATGTTATTTCACATCCATTTACCACTGCACATAAGTAACTTATAAGTCACCTATATGTCTAACTGTCACTTAGTGAAGGTTGGGTGGCAAGTTACTTAGTGTGTGGGCACCCTGGGAATTTGCCCTGAACGAGGTGCCCCCACATCGTTCAGGGCAAATTCCCCTGACTTTGTGATTGCGGGAACACCTTTACACGTGTGCACTATACATAGGTCACTACCTATGTATAGCGTTACAAAGGTAACTCCGAACATGGCCATGTAACATGTCTAAGATCATGGAATTGTCACCCCAATACCATTCTGGTATTGGGAGGACAATTCCATGATCCCCCGGGTCTCTAGAGCAGAACCCAGGTACTGCCAAACTACCTTTCCGGGGTTTCCACTGCAGCTGCTGCTGCAGCCAACCCCTCAGACAGGTTTCTGCCCTCCTGGGGTCCAGGCAGCCCTGGCCCAGGAAGGCAGAACAAAGGATTTCCTTTGTTACACCCTCTCCCTTTGGAAATAGGTGTGAAGGGCTGGGGAGGAGTAGCCTCCCCCAGCCTCTGGAAATGCTTTGATGGGCACAGATGGTGCCCATCTCTGCATAAGCCAGTCTACACCGGTTCAGGGATCCCCCAGCCGTGCTCTGGCGCGAAACTGGACAAAGGAAAGGGGACGGACCACTCCCCTGACCAGTACCTCCCAGGGGAGGTGCCCAGAGCTCCTCCAGTGTGTCCCAGACCTCTGCCATCTTGGAAACAGAGGTGTTGGGGGCACACTGGACTGCTCTGAGTGGCCAGTGCCAGCAGGTGACGTCAGAGGCTCCTTCTGATAGGCTCTTACCTCTCTTGGTAGCCAATCCTCCTAACTTGGTAGCCAAACCTCCTTTTCTGGCTATTTAGGGTCTCTGCTTTGGGGAATTCTTCAGATAACGAATGCAAGAGCTCACCAGAGTTCCTCTGCATCTCCCTCTTCACCTTCTACCAAGGATCGACCAATGACTGCTCCAGGATGCCTGCAAAACCGCAACAAAGTAGCAAGACGACTACCAGCAACATTGTAGAGCCTAATCCTGCTGGCTTTCTCAACTGTTTCCTGGTGGTGCATGCGCTGGGGGTAGCCTGCCTTCAACCTGCACTAGAAATCTCCCGTGGGTTGATGGAATCTTCCCACTGCTAACGCAAACACCAAAAGACTGCATCACCGGTCTCCTGGGTCCCCTCTCATCCTGACGAGCGTGGTCCCTGGAACACAGCAACTCTGTCCAAGTGACTCCCACAGTCCAGTGACTCTTCAGTCCAAGTTTGGTGGAGGTAAGTCCTTGCCTCCCCACGCTAGACTGCAAAGCTGTGTACTGTGTAATTTGCAGCTGCTCCGGCTCCTGTGCACTGTTCCAGGATTTCCTTCATGCACACCCTAGCCTGGATCCCCAGCACTCCGTCCTGCAGTGCACAACCTTCTGAGTTGTCCTCCAGCGTCGTGGGACTCCCTTTTGTAACTTTGCATGGACTCCGGTTCACTCTTCTTCTAAGTGCCTGTTGGGGTACTTCTGCGGGTGCTGCCTGCTTCTATGAGGGCTCTCTGAGTTGCTGAGCACCCCCTCTGTCTCCTCCTCCAAGTGACGACATCCTGGTCCTTCCTGTCCTCAACAGCACCCAAAAACCTCTACCACAACTCTTGCAGCTAGCAAGGATGTTTGCTGTATTTCTGTGTGGGAACACGTCCACAATCTTCATCGCAACGTGGGACATCTGTCTTCCAAAGGAGACGTTCCTAGTCCTCTTCTTTCTTGCAGAACTCCAAGCTTCTTCCATCCTGAGGCAGCTTCCTTGCACCTTCATCCGGGGTTTCCTGGGCTCCTGCCTCCCCGGACACTGTCGCGACTATTGGACTTGGTCCCCTTGCCTTGCAGGTCCTCAGGTCCATAAATCCGTTGTCAGTGCACTGCTGGTGTTTGTTGTTCCTGCAGAATTCCCCTATCACGACTACTGTGCTTTTTTGGGTTAGTTGGTGTACTTTACTCCTACTTTTCAGGGTCTTGGGGTGGGGTATTTTTCTAACCCTCACTGTTTTCTTACAGTGCACTGCTGGTGTTTGTTGTTCCTGCAGAATTCCCCTATCACAACTACTGTGCTTTTTTGGGTTAGTTGGTGTATTTTACTCCTACTTTTCAGGGTCTTGGGGTGGGGTATTTTTCTAACCCTCACTGTTTTCTTACAGTCCCAGCAACCCTCTATAAGCTCACATAGGTTTGGGATCCATTCTTGGTCCACATTCCACTTTTGGAGTATATGGTTTGTGTTGCCCCTATACCTAGGTTCTCCTATTGCAACCTATTGTAATTCTACACTGTTTGCATTACTTTTCTTGCTCTTACTTACCTGATTTTGTTTTTTGTACATATAACTTGTGTATATTAATTACCTTCTTACTGAGGGTACTCACTGAGATACTTGTGGCATATTGTCATAAAAATAAAGTACCTTTATTTTTAGTAACTCTGTGTATTGTGTTTTCTTATGATACTGTGCATATGATATAAGTGGTATAGTAGGAGCTTTGCATGTCTCCTAGTTCAGCCTAAGCTGCTTTGCCATAGCTACCTTCTATCAGTCTAAGCTGCTAGAAACACCTCTTCTATACTAAAAAGGGATAACTGGACCTGGCACAAGGTTTAAGTACCTCTGGTACCCACTACAAGCCAGGCCAGCCTCCTACACTGTAGGAATGTTGTCTCTTTCTAGCTCCGTTACCCCCACTTTTTGCTTGCGTGTCAGTTTGTTTGATTGTGTTCACTGGGATCCTGCTAACGAGGACCCCAGTGATTATGCTCTCTTCTTTAAACTTGGTTGATGGAACCTTTTTACACTCCACATTTGGCATACTGGTACCCCCATGCAATTCCCTAGGATTTGATACATAGGTACCCAGGGCATTAGGGTATGGGGATCCCTATGGGCTGCAGCATATAATATGCCACCCATAGGGAGCCCATGCAAAGTGTTCTTCAGGCCTGCCAGTGCAGCCTGCGTGAAAAGGGTGCATGCACCCTTTCACTAGCAGGTCACTGCACCAGGTCACTGTAAGTCACCCCTATGGCAGGCCCTCCTAGCCCAGAGGGCAGGGTCCAAGTACCTGTGTGTGAGGTTCCCCTGCACTAGCAGAGGTGTCCCAACAAACTCCAGATCCATTTTCCTGGACTTTGCTAGTGTGGGGTGCCATTTTATGTGTGTACTGGACATAGGTCACTACCTATGTCTAGCTACATAATGGTAACTCCAAACCTAGGGTTGTTTGGTATCAAACATGTTGGAATCATCCTCCAATAGTTTTGCAAGTATTAGTTGTATGATTCTATGCACTCTGGTGGCTCCTTATAGGACCCCCAGCCTTACTCCAACAGTCTTCTGAAGTTTTCCATGCAGCCCAAGCTTCTGCAACCTCACAGACAGGTTTCTGCCCTTGTGTTGCTTGAGCAGCTCAAGCCGAGGAAGGCTGAACAAAGGATTTCCTGTGGGAGAGAGGTGGTACACCCTCTCTCTTTGGAAATAGGTGTTACTGGACTTAGAAGGGGAAGCCTCCCCAAGCCACTGGTATGCTTTGAAGGGCACATGTGGTGCCCTCTGTGCATAACCAGTCTACATGTGTTCAAGGACCTCCAGTTCATGCTCTGGTGCGCAACTGGCCAACGGAAAGGGGAGTGACCACTCCCCTGTCCATCTCCACCCTAGGGGTGGTGCCCAAAGCTCCTCCAGAGGATTCCTGGGTTTTGCCACCTTGAATACAAGGTTGGCAGGGAACTCAGGAACTCAGGTAGCATCTGAGTGGCCAGGCAAGGCTGGTCACATCAGAGCCCTCTCCTGATAGGTGGTCACCCAGATAGGTGACCAATCCCCCTTTCAGGGCTATTTAGGGTCTCTCTTTTGGGTGGTTCCTCAGATTTGGCTTGCAAGATTCCAGCAGGATTCCACTGCAACCTCCACTTCAACTTCTGACCGAAGAAACTGCATCTAGACTCTCCAGGACTCAACAATCTGCAACAAAGATGAAGACTTCAACTGCAACATTGTTTCCACTGCTCCTTCCAGCTTCTGCAACATTTCCCCAGACCTACATCCTCTGAGGACAGCCCATCTTTAGTTTGCAAAGGAAAAAGAAGGAATCTCCCATGTATTGAAGGAATCACTCCCCTGCATCTGCAGGCACCAACTGACACTACAACCAGCTGCAAAGATCCCCTCTCCTCCTAAGCTGCATGGATCCTGCATCACTGGTGGTGGTCGAATGTGGTCCGGTCGGCCCTCTCTACCAGCTTTCTCAATTGCGTGGAGGTAAGCCCTTTCCTTTCCATGCAGGACAGTACCCCTGTGCACTGCACCTCTTGCAGCTGGCAAGGCTAGTTGGCATTTCTTCTAAAGGGGTCTTCAGGCATCATGCAGCTCCAGCCCCCAGCACTCCTTCCTGTGATACACGGTTCCTGAAGTGGCTCTCCAGTAGCGTGGGACTCCTTTTTGTAGTGCTGCGTGGGCTCCATTTGCAACTTCTGTGACCCTGTCCTGTGGGACTCCTGTGCTACTGTGGGCTCTCTGTGATGCTGAGGGCCATCTCTGACTCCCTTTTCTGGGTTGAGTCCTCCTGGGCCTTGCTGGTCCCCGGCCGCACCACTTTCTGCCAACAGCGAGTTTTGCCTGTGCCAAGGCTTATTGGTGGAATCCGAACACGAAAGCCGATTGCAATCTTCCTTCCGGTGTGGGATATCACCTGCACCCTCCAGAAACTCGACTCCGACTCCAGGGCTGCAGTGCTGACTTTCTTTTCTCACCGTCGACCAACTTTTGCATCCTCAGCTTGGAGAGTAGGCGCTCCTGCCCCACTGGACTCTGCTGTGTCTTCTGGACTTGCTCTTTCCACAGGTCTTCCTCTTCAGGAATCCGCCATTGAGTTCTTGCAGTTGCCTCTTGCTTTTGCAATTCTCTTCTTTTCTTCTTAGTGGGTGTTTTGGGGAAATTCTAGTGATTTACTCCTGCTTTCCTGGTCGCTGGGGGGTGTTGTGGTACTTACCTTTGTGCTTTCCTGGTACCACCAGCACCCATCTACACACTCCACTTACCTAGGTGGGTGTCCAACTCTTGCATTCCATTTTTTAGTATATGGTTTGTTCTCCCACTAGGGTCACTATTCTCTGTTTTGTTTTACACTGTTTTGCACTGTTTTCTAACTATATTTTGCCTATTTCTGACTACTGGTGTATATATCTTGTGTATAACTTACCTCCTAAGGGAGTAATTCCTCTATAGTATGTTTGGTGCTGTGTTACCATAATAAAGTACCACTATAAAACACACACACACACATTACCCACAACCCTTTAACACTATAAACAATTTACAACAGAGAGAGGGACACACCAGGAGCACCCACAGAACCAGAGGCACAGAACACAATCACCCATACACCATCCACTCACCTCAGAGCACAGACCCCAACACTTCACCCCACACACGCTCACACACACCACACACACTACACCCATGGCACCACAAATACACCCCAGGTTCTCAGAGGAGCTAAGGGTCATGGTGGAGGAAATCATCGGGTAGAGCCACAGATATTCGGATCACAGGTGCCGCTGACATCCATTGCAAGGAAGATGGACCTATGGTGGAGAATCGTGGACAGGGTCAACGCCGTGGGACAGCACCCCAGAACAAGGGATGACATCAGGAAGAGGTGGAATGACCTACGGGAGATAGCTGTACAGAGGACAGGCGGTGGACCCCTACCTCCTCCCCCACAACTAATAATATGGGAGGAGCAAGTCTTGGCAATGATGCATCCTGAGGGCCTGGCAGGAGTAGCAGGAGAACTGGACTCTGGTAAGTCAAATTGTTACTACTTTCACACCCCTACCTGCATGCCATCACACACCCCCACCCTCACTCCCATCACCCCACCACTTCCCGTATACCCCACCATCACAACCCACCCATCCCAATACCCAGTCCAACATGCAACATTAATGCATGGACACCCATCACAGGACAGCATGGACATCCATCACCACTGCATGCACACTAGTGACAATCACTTAGCCAACCAAATAAAAAACTCACACAAGGCAAAGCTGCCTTGGTAATAACAACCATAGAGTGAAACATACCCATGCACAAGATGTCACATGCAGAAACAATAACACTGCATTTACATCCCCCCAGGACCCCCACACAACGTCACCGGAGAGGAGGTGCCAGCAACATCCAGTCCCCCCACAGAAGAGGCCCACAGTAATAACAGCAGCTCTGCATGCCTGGATCAGGATGACCACCCTGGCCCATCAGGGACCTCTGGACAGTCGGTTACCCAGGCACAGTCCCATACCACCACAGAGCCTCCCCACTCAGGAAACACCAGCACTGCACCCACCCAGCGGGCCCATACCACTGTCCCCAGGACACGTCAATCAGCAGTGTGTCCACCACTACAGGGACCCCAGGAAACCCCACACTTACAGGACGATTAGGGACCTGGGGTCATTGGCAGTGGACGCACGGTTCAGGTGACAGAGGCACAGGACAACAGGGAAGCTGGTAGGACTGCTGTGCGAGAGGGGGAGGACAGGCCCAGGGAACTGATTCTCCACGAGGCACTCACCAACATCCTGGGAGAATACCACTATTCCCAGGAGACCATGGGCCAGGAACCTGGGGATCAGGGAGGACCTGAGGGACATCCACACCACCCTGGTCACCATTACAGGGGTGCTGACAGACATGGCCAACACCATGAGGGAGGCAGTGGCACACCAACAGGCCCCTGACACTAGCCACACTGATGAACAGCCTTCCACCTCCTCTGACGCTAGTGGACACTTCCCATGCTCCACTGGACAATGTACCTGTGACACCAATAGAATGGACTTTATCCTGCACTTTCCTCCACCATGACCAAAGCCCATTGCACATCCCCATTTACTTCTCAGCACTGAAATAAACACCCTTGGAAAAAACAAGTATGGAGTATGTCAAATGATTTAAGAATGTAGTTGTTTAACAGTCTGTAGACATTGCAAATAGACTGTACAGTTATGTATACATAGGTATGACCTAAAATGTGCTGCAGTCAGTACACCAGGGGCCACAGGAAGGCACAAATATCTGCAAATAGACATATTAAAGGGTACAATAAGTGGCCTTTGTAGTGGGAACAGCAGCCAGCCATAGAAAATTCACTTCACAAAACGCAATGGAAGGTGAGGTTACAGTGTCTTAGCTATGTGTCACTGGAAGTACTGTTGTATGATAGTTGTTCTGTTGTCCACATCCTCTTCCTCTGCCTCCTCTTTGTCACTGTCCACAGGCTCCACCGCTGCCACACGACCATCTCTAGCCTCATCCTCATGCAGAAAAGCACCTGGCGTCTAAAAGCTAGGTTGTGCAACATGCAACATACAACAATGATCTGGCAGACCTTCTTGGGTGAGTAGCACACTGATCCACCTGTCAGATGGAGGCACCTGAACCTGGCCTTCAGAAAGCCAAAGGTGCGCTCAATGATCCTCCTTGTTCGCCCATGTGCCTCATTGTAACGTTCCTCTGCCCTTGTCCTGCCGTTCCTCACTGGGGTCAGTAGCCATGGGAGGTTGGGATAACCAGAGCCACCTGCAAATATCGAGGAATACCTGTTAGCCAGACACTCACCCTTAGGGCCAGCCCCACACCCATATACTGACACACACTGATTGGGGACAATGGGCTCACCTATTAGCCACACCTGGTGGCTCTGGAGTTCAGCCATCACATATGGGATGCTACTATTCCTCAGGATATAGGCATCATGCACAGACCCAGGATACTTAGCATTCACATGGGAGATGTACTGGTCCGCCAGGCACACTATCTGCACATTCATAGAGTGAAAGCTCTTTCGATTTCTGTACACCTGTTCATTTCTCTGGGGGGAGGCAATATGTGTACCATCAATAGCACCAATGATGTTGGGGATATGTCCTATTGCATAGAAGTCAGCCTTCACTGAGGCCAAATCTTCCACCTGGGGGAAAACGATGTAGCTGGGCATGTGTTTCATCAGGGCAGACAACAGTCTGGTCAGCAGGTTAGAGAACATAGGCTGTGACATCCCTGCTGCCATGGCCACTGTCACTTGGAAGGAGCTACTTGCCAAGAAATGGAGCACTGATAGCACTTGCACAAGAGGGGGGATCCCAGTGGGGTGACGGATAGCTGAGATCAGGTCTGGCTCCATTTGGGCACACAGCTCTTGGATTGCGGCCCTATCAAGTCTGTAGAGGATAATGTGCCTGTCCTCCATTGTTGCCAGGTCCTCCAGGGGTCTGTACACGGGGGTATGTCTCCATCTCCTATTCATCCTCAGCGGTTGAACTCTAGGTTGAAAAACGGTGAGCAGCTAGTCATATTGAAACATATCCTCAGAGTAAAATGCCTTGCATGTTGTGACAGAAACAGTATTTTAACGTGTAGTCCCGTAAATGTGGGCAGTTAGGTGCCATGGACTGCTCCCCCCTGAAATGGCAGCCGCCTGACGTGTGTGAAGGGACAAGTGGAAATGAGGTAATTCCGCTGATGTTGTGTGCCGTTACGGGAGACGGTCGAGGATCGCAGTAGCCAATGGTAATGTACGCCGGCTGTAACGGTACGCACCGCCACGGACGTGACTGCCATTTTCTATCTGTTCACTCACTTGCTAGCTGACCTTTAACAGGAGAGGACCTACACTGCAAGTGCTGCTGTTACCTGTGTCTGGAAGCGACCATGATTCGAGTGTCTGGGGAAAGGGCCCCAGCCTTCACTTCGGAGAAGTTGGAGAGGCTAGTGGATGGGGTCCTACCCCAGTATCATTTACTTTATAGTCCTCCAGACCAACAGGTGAGTACACTGTGAGCACGATGCATGGGCCATGAATGCATGGAGTGTCGTGTGTGTAAGCCTTGTGTAAGGAGGGGTGGCTGAGGGGTCCGGGGCAGAGTGCTGCATGTGTGGTGGTCAATGTCTGTGCGTAAGGGGATGGGAGGGACATGATGGGCCATTAGTGTAAAAGGCCAGATGGTATGGCTGATTCCTATTTCTATGTATCCTTCTCTGCAGGTCAGCGCCCATCAGAAAAAGGGTATTTGGCGTGCCATCGCCAAGGACGTGCAGACCCTGGGGGTCTTTGAAAGGCAGAGCACCCACTGTCGCAAACAGTGGGAGAACCTGCACCGCTGGGCAAGGAAGACAGCGGAGGCCCAGCTGGGGATGGCCTCCCAATGAGGAAGGGGTGCCCATCGAACCCTGGCCCCACTGATGTTCCACATCCTGGTGGTGGCCTATCCGGAGTTGGATGGGCACTTGAAGGTATCACAGCAGCCACAAGGGGGTGAGTACAGTTTCAGAATCAGAAAATTGCGCATGGTGGGGTGTTATGTAAGTGGGGGATGTGGGCCTATGGGTGCCCCTAGGCCAGGATGAACATGGCAGGGTAGGTTCCATGTTGGGCAGGCTCTGATGCACTCCAGCCCCAAATATGCTAGTGGGCATCTACTACTGGGCAGGGTCCTGTGGGTTTCAGGTGTGCTGCGATTGGCATTAGGCATTGTACTCCATGGCCTGGTGACTAGCATTGTAACTGGTAGTGCATGGCTGTCAAAGCCCAGCTCACCTGAGTTCTTGTTCAGTTCTGATGGAGGTTGAAGACAATCCGACCCCACCCTGAAACTGCTTGTTCCAGCACACTAGTTTTTAAAAACACTGCACTAAGAACAGAAGCTCAAGGGAAGGGGGGAAGTGGATAAAATAAAAAAAAGAGAGACAACACCGTTCTTGCGTTTTCACTGTTGAAGTGCTGCACAAATCTGCGGCCCTTTCTGACTTATGTAGAAACTGGTGCCTAATGAAACATAAACAAAGAACAGATAAGTGCAACCTATTCCTAAATGGGTTCCTGACTATCCCTTTATTTATTAGAAATTCTTTTCTAAAAGTACCTCTTGGATCCTGGTCTCTAGTTTCCAGGTTTGGAATGTGTTACTGCTCTGGGATGTGTTTTCTATTACTGTAAAACTTTTTTCCCATATTTCCAGAATCTTTTATAAAACAAATACTGTACTGTACTTTTACATCAAAATACAGCATGTAATTTGTGCAAGTCCTTGATTTACTGTTTGCCTTGCTGTTAATGGTTTCCACTGTTCGATTCTTAAAAGTTCCATGAGAAAAAACAATGTTTGCTTCACAAAGTTCTGCAAAATATTCTTGTAACAAAGAGTTTGAATCACAATGTTCGTGGAAGGTATTTCGTTTCAAATTGTCTATACACAAATCCAGAAATTGTTGTCAAAGTTCTTTCAGGTAATAAAAGGTTTTGCACTTACTTGTTGCTGGCAAGAGATATTGATCAGTCTAACCTTGTCTTCTTTCTCTTTTGCAGGTTACTCATAGGAGAGAGGCTGAAGCAAGGAGGAACCGGAAACCGGAAGAAGGAAGAGCCAGAAGCTGCGCCCATTGAAGTCAATGAAAGTCTGTAAAGAGCAGGAGTGCCAGCGCCGAGGGATCTGTTCTCAGGTAAGCGGGAGGTAGACAAGCACAAGCACTGGGTGAGGCTCGGGGGATGCCTTTTATAGACAGGGCTGGGTGTGGTTTGAAGGGCTGGGTGTGGTCCTCACATGCTGCACATGTTCTTGGAAGGTGTGCAGAGCTGGGTGTGGTTTGAAGAGCTGGGTGTGGTCCTCACATGCTGCACATGTTCTTGAAAGGTGTGCAGAGTTTCAGTTATTATGCAAATGAGTTGGATTAACACATGGCCTAGGGAGGAGTGTTTTAAAGAAGCCTTGGTAAAAGCAAGGCCCAATGTGTAAACAAAACAGCACATTAAACAACATACACAGGAGCCTAGGGGGGGGGGGAAGGTGAGATAAAAAGAAAGGCTTTCAATAGTAAGTTTAAAAGGGAGCTATTACAGAACCCACTAGTGCAGTGAGAGGGGACATGCTCTTTGCTGTGTACAAACCCTAACGATGGCCTAGTGCATAGGGCTGCTCCCTGTGTGTTGTGTATGCCAATGGTTGTGTTGTTGTTGGCATTGACCAAGTGTATCCTCTGTCTCTCTCCCCCCCCACATTTTGCTTTGTCACCCTGTCCTTGTGTGCATTAGCATCATCTGGCGGAGGAGCAGAGGCACCGGCGACGAAGGGAGCTGCATCCCACATGGCCCATGAGGACGAATCCATCGACGGTGAGGGCACTAGTGGGACGGAGGGCGAGGGGAGCACCACGGCGGAGACTAGAGGGGACAGTTTGGATATTGACACCTCCTCCGATGGAAGCTCCCTGGTGGTGGTGGACAGCTCTGTGGCCACCTCAACTACAGGTACAGCCTCCACCCCGTACCAGCAACCCCCTCCCAGCAGCCCATCAGCGTGTTTCCCGTGTCCGCTCACCCAGGAGGGTGGGCATCTCCTTCACCCCAGGCACCTCAGGCCCTGCCCCAATCAGCCCTGCTGCCCTCAGTGAGGAGTCTATTGACCTCCTACGATCCATCTCTGTTGGGCAGTCAACCATAGTGAATGCCATCCAGGGTCTGGCAGGGCATTTGCAACAAACACATGCATTCCTGGAGGGCATTCACTCTGGCGTGGTGGCCCAATATAGATCATTCCAGGCTCTGGCCTCCTCCCTGATGGCAGCCATTGTTCCTGTCTCTAGTCTCCCCCTCCAACTTCCTCTACCCAGTCCCATTCCCCTCAACCCCAGCCTATCCCAAGCACACCATCAGACCAGCATGCACCCAAATCAACACACAGAAGTGGCTCCGGCAAACACAAGCACCACACTTCATCCCACAGGCACTCACACAAGCACCATCCAGATGCAGACACACCAACATCCACTGCCTCCACTGTGTCCCCCTCCTCCTTGTCATCCACCTCCCTCCCAATAGCGTCTCCACTCACACCTGCATGCACTACATCCTCATCCACTACCTCCATAACCATTATGTCTATCACTATACACCCCTCACTAGCAGTCACCAGCCCCACATCCATGCACACATCCCCTGTGTCCTCTCCCATTGTGTCTGTGCCCCTCCTCCCAAAGTACACAGATGCAAGCATTCATACACCCAACAACCATCCACCTCACAACAGCATCCAGTCCATGCACCTGCATCCAAACACAGCAGACATACACCTCCTAACACCACTCCCTCTTCCTCCACTCCCAAACCTTCACCCTCTTCCAGCCCCAGTGTCCCCAAAAAATATTTTCCTCTCCACCCTTGACCTACTCCCTGCCCCTCCCCTCAATCCTTCACTTCGGCCAGGGTGGTCAGGACCCAAGCTAGCGCCTCAGCCACCCAGTCCACGGCCACTGTCGTTTCTGCAGCCACTACAGTTGTGAGGGGCTCTGAGGAGACACCCGTCCACAGAGCCAGAGTGCTTGCTCCAGCCGCCAAGGGCAAAAAGGGACCACCAGCTGGCAAAGCCAAAAAGGGAGCACCAGATGGCAAAGGCAAGGAGGCAGCACCAGCTGGCAAAGGCAAGGAGGCAGCACCAGCTGGCAAACGGAAGGAGGCACCACCAGCTGGCGAAGACAAGGAGGCACCAGCAGTTGGCAAAGGCAAGAAGGGACCACCAGCTGCCAAGGGCAGGAAGCGACCATCAGCTGCCAAGGGCAATGAAAAAGGCACAGACACCACAGGCAGGATGAATACGGAGCCTGGTGCTGGAGCAGCATCTGAGCAAACAACACCAGCCATGGCACTCCAGCCGTCCGAGGCTGCAGGGGATGGGCTGGAGCCTCCCACCACCACCGGCAGCACCGCTGCCAGCACCGCCACCTGCACCGCCACCAGCACCACTGCCAGCAGCAGCAGCCCCAGTGGGCAGCCGTCCGAGGCTGCAGGGGAAGGGCTGGAGCCTCCCCCCACTACTGAAAGCACCATCGCCAGCACAGTCGCCAGCACCGCCACTGCCACCACTGAGCAGCCGTCACCACCAGCGGGCAGTGTGTAGTCATGCCTCCTTGGGCTATAGTGCGTCCTGGCCCCTGCAAAACCTGTAGGTGTGACACCGAGGTGAGAGACTATGACTTTGCACTCCCCAAGATCTGCATCACAGGGCACAAAGCCCCCTCCAGAACCCGTGGAAGAAGGCATCCACTCACCCCCTCCTTGCCAGGATGAAGCACACTGGGCACAAAGCTGGCTCCAGAACCAGTGGAAGAAGGCATCCACTCACCCCCTCCTTGCCAGGATGAAGCACACTGGGAACAAAGCCCCCTCCAGGACCTGTGGAGAAGCCATCCACTTGAGACTGTAGCCTTACACTCCCCAGAAACTAGCAGTGGGCAGACTACCCACTTGAGAGACTGTGGCTTTGCACTCCCCAGGATCAAGCAGTGGGCAAACTACCCACTAGAGATACAGAGTGATGGGCATGTGGCCCCCTCCAGGAGCAGTGACATTGCACCATCTTCCAGCTGAGGTGCCCCCCTTCCCCCTGAGGTGCCTGTGTATTTTCGACCTGATGCCCCAGCAGTGCTCTCTCCGTATTGAGGCAGGAGTCAAGTGGGGCCTTGGCCTATGTGATATGGCCCTGTGGCCCATGGACATTATGGACTGGGCAGTGTCCCTCTATTTGTATATAATGTAGATACTGTTTTGTGCTTTGAGGATGTATTTCTAGAACTTTATATTTTTACACTGACTTTACTCACTTTCTTTTGTCCTTGCGTTATTCCTGAGGGGTACGGGGTGAATATGTAATGTTGTTGCATCTGTGTGTATGTTGTTGGGGTGGGGGTGTTGCGTGTCACTCTCTTTTTCCTTCCCCCCCTCCCTTGTGTGCTAGGGGTGGTACTCACCGTGGTCGTCTTCGTCGCCGTTGATATTCCTGGTGTAGGAAGAGGTAAACCAGCATGGGAAACACCTGTAGTTCGGGCTCCATGGTGTCGTGGTTCTTCCTTGAGTGTCCAAAGGTCAGGCATTTCCCTTCTGTGTATTATTTCCACCATGCTTTTGATGGTGTTGGTACCGCCCCGGAGAAGCTGGCGGATTGGGGTCTCGTAATACAGTGGGCGGAACCTTGTATTCCGCCTGCCTGTTGGCGGTTTCCGCTGCAGTGCTTGTTGCTACCGTCGTGGTGGTCGGTGTGTTAAAGTGGCTGTCTGTGTTGGCGGTTTCCGCCGTGGTCATAATTCAATTTTTCTTACCACCGGCCTGTTGGCGGTATTACCGCCACTTTATCACCGACTGCCAAAGTTGTAATGAGGGCCTGAGTGTTTTCTTTCATGTGTGTAAGAGCTGTGTGACTACAGTGGTATTGCATGAGCTTTGCATGTCTCTTAGATAAGCCTTGGCTGCTCATCCACAGCTACCTCTAGAGAGTCTGGCTTCTAGACAGTGCCTATACTACACTAATAGGGTATACCTGGACCTGGTTTAAGATGTAGGTACCTTAGGTTCCCACCACACACCAGGCCAGCTTCCTACAGTGCATGATTTAGATATTGACATTGGAGTTACTTCATTACATCAGTAACAGATATCCCGTCTGCTGAAATCTAAATTCAATTGGCTTTAATGGGATTTAGATTTCAGCAGCCGGGATAGCCATCAACAGTGTGATGGAGTGACCCCTCCACCAATATCTAAATCAGGCCCTAAATTACAACTCTGGACCCCTGAGCAAACCCTGAATGGCAAAGAGGTTCATGCTACAGACACTGGTCAGAAACCTAAGATGGAGACATATGCTGGTTGACGTCGTCGAACTTGGGAGATCGTGTTCAACAAGGGTGAGTGGGTTCCCAGAAAACAAAATCATAAGCAAAAGCCAGATTTAATGCTGAACCTTTGCAATTTGTGAAGTGCAAGGGACACATGATAACAGGAATCCGTCCCGACAAATCCATTACAAGGGACTTATCACACTTCAGAAATATGTCTGACTGATCATCACTCCCTGCAAGCTCAGAGGAGGCTGGTCCACCTGAAACCCCTAATCAGAAATTAGAACCTGTACCCTGGGATCAACTACGTCATATCACACACTCTGACTAAACTATGCGACCACCCACGGCTGACTGAAAAAATGTAATGCTGCTATTTGTTCATGTTTTTATATATCTTTTTTTTTAACAAGTGGGGAAATATAGGCCCTCATTACGTCATTGGCGGTAAAAACTGAACACCGCTGCGGTACTGCCACCAACATACTGCTGCAGAAGCGAATATCCACCCGCCAGATTATCACACACACACACAAAACCAACAGAAAACAGCCACAACCACAAATCTGCCAGACCCACTGAACGTGACAAACTGTTGGTACAACCACCCATACCGTTACGCCACCAAAACAACGCCCTCCAAACAATGACCCACTGTGGCGGATATTGCCACTCAAAAACAAAACAAGACAACAGTGGCCAGAACCATAAACACTCACCTGTCTCAAATACACACACCCCACACCCACAAACAGCACTATAAAACACACACCCACATCACCCACAATCCTTTGTAAACACGAGAAGACCGCTGCACTTTGCCACTCCATTCCCAGAGAGAACTGCACATGCAAATCACAACTACCCATTCATCCATCACACACCACATACCCCATCATTTCACACATTACCCTCTGCGCAACACACTCCACACAACACCCATGTCCCCACAAAGGCACCCCCAGTTCACTGATGAGGAGTTGTGGGTCATGGTGGAGGAAATAGTTAGTGAAGAGCCACAGCTGTTTGGAGCACAGGTACAGAGATCTCCATTGCCAGGAATTTGGAGCTAAGTCAGAGAATCGTGGACAGGATGAACGCCCTGGGACAACATCCACAAACAAGGGATGATATAAGGAAGAGGTTGAACGAGCTACTGGGGAAGGTGTGTTCTATTGCAGCCAGGCACCAGCTCGCCATCAGGCGGACTGGCGGTGGACCCCCACCTCCTCCCTCACAGCTGACAGCATGGGAGGAGCAAGTTTTGGCAATACTGCATCCTGAGAGACTCACTGGAGTAGCTCGAGGACTGGACACTGGTGAGTCAACACTTACTAACTATAACCCCCATAACTGCATGCCACCATGACCCCTCACCTTGACTCTCATCACCCCACTCCATCCCACACAGTGCACCACCACAATTACCAATCCCAAAGGCCACACCTTGCATGCCATACCCACTGCATGCACATCCCTTTCAGCTCTGCATGCACACCCACCGCCAATGCATGCATGGCAAGGAGAACTAACAATCCCATAATCCATCACTATACACAACCAAAGTTGGGAGGACAACAGCAATAACATAGGGAAAGCTAGTAATGCAGAGTATTTCACTGACGTAGCATAATACATCACTTATATCCCCACAGATGCCCCAGCCAATGTCAGCAGCAAGGAGGGGCCACGGCTACCCAGTTTCCCACCAAAAGATGCCCCCAGTGATGAAAGCAACTGAGGAGCTCTGAATCTGGATGTACTCCCTGGCCCATCTGGGACCACTGGTCAGTCGGCTACCCTATCCCATAGCCAGTCCACCACAGACCCCCCCTCTGAATCTACCACCACGGCATCCAGCTAACACCCCCACACCTCTGTCCCCAGGACACATCAATCAGTAGAGTGCCCACCTGTAGAGGGATCTGAGTCCATACCACACAGGTAAGACAATGAGGGTCCTGGTGTCAGTGGGAGTGGGCACACCATTCAGGGGACACAGGCACAGGGGCCAAGGACACTCGGAGGATAGCTATGCGCCAGGGGGAGGATAGGCCCAGGAAACCAACTGACCAGGAGGCACTTACAAATGTCCTGGGGGCCTACCAACAATCCAAGGACAGGATGGGTCAGGTGATCATTATCATGCAGGAGAACAAGCAGCTGCAGGGGGTACACCACCAGGAGGTCATGCAGCAGTTGCAGGGCCTAAATGCCAACAGCGCCTCCATTGCAGGGGTGCTGGGTGACATGGCCAACACCATGCAGGAGGACAGGGTACACCATCTTGCCACTTCCACTAGCCACTCCACCCAGCAGCCCTCCACATCTGCAGCAGCTAGAGGACAGGAGGCCCTGTCACAGGACCCACAGGTCACCAGCACCGCTCCCCCTGCAGAAGGTGAATCACCACGCAAACGTTCCATGCGACCCAGAGAGACACCAGAGACAGTTGCGAAGACCAAGACCACTGCCAGGAAATGAGCCCCTCCAGAATGTCCCCCTTGTGTTCCACGGTGTCACCTTGTCCTCTTTGAACTGCCATTGCTCCCCTTTCTATGGCCCCTTGGACACTGGACCTGTGCCACAAACAGACTGGCTCACTATACTGGACTATTCCCAAACATCACCCCACTCTATTGCCTTTTGCATGATATACCACATTTTTAAATAAACACCCTTGGACAGAACTTGAGTAATATTGCTTCATCTGAAGGAAATGTACAATGTATTGTACTGTATTAAACTGCATGATCATGAGCAAATGTCCAGTAATATGTCGATCCATACTACATATGTGTCTCAGTAGTCTGCACACATCACAGCATTACACTGTTGAATCCACACCAACATCTGCAATAAGGGAAGGCATAGGTGACAGTCAAGTGGGATGCAAAGGTAGTGACTTGCTTTATGCCACAGCCACACAGCACACCACTTAAATAGAGAAGTATATAGTTCAACAGTCTTACCTGACAGTGTTAACCGCTGCAGACGTAACCACAATTTTCTGTCTATCACTTCACTTGATTCCTGACTTTCCACAGGACAACATCTTCACTGCATGTGCTGCTCTGACCTGTGTCTGGAACCTGCCATGGCCTGTGCCACGCTACAGGGGAAGTGTTCATGCATAGGTACGGGTCATGTGTGTGCTTGATGAGGGGCAAATGCAGTATGTAGGCCACATGTGTGACAGGATGACCAGTGTGGTTCATGGTGTCCCCCTGTTTGTGTTCGCTCTGCAGGTCAGCGCCCATCAGACGAAGGTGTTGTGGCATGCCATTGCCAAGGACGTGAGGATCCTGGGGGTCCATAGCCGACAGAACACCCAATGCAGGAATCGGTGGGAGGACCTGAGACGCTGGGTTGGAAAGACCACGGAGGCCCAGCTGGGGATGGCCTCCCAACGAGGGAGGGGTACCCATCGGAACCTGACTCCCTGATGGCTCGCATATTGGCGGTGGCTTACCCAGAGGTGGATGGGCTCTTAAGGACATCACAGAAGCCACAAGGGGGTGAGTACAGTGTGGGTGACAACAATCTTTGTTCCCTGGCATGGGATTTGGGTGCAGGGTTATAGTCAGTGGATGCCCCAATATGCCAGCTTAGACATTGCTGCGTGGTCCAGCTTACATATTTTGGGTCTAATGCGTATTTTTGATAGCTAGGTAGCTGGCTTTCTAGGTCAGACAAGGCTTAGTTGGTCCCAGTTGGTGTGCAGATGGCAGTGTTTGGTTCCTACCTGCTGTGGTACCTAGCCAATGGTATGCCAGTGTGGTCCTTACTGCCCATTCTTAGTTTCAGTGTGTGATAGTGATGTATATGCCATCTGTGCTGTTGGTGCTGTAATTGACCCTGTGCTTCCTTTTTTTCTCCCCCTCTCTCCTTTTGTCATCCTGTCCATGTGTGCATTAGCATCATCTGGTGAAGGAGCAGGGGCACCCTGAGTGAGGGAGCTGCACCCCACGGGACCCAGGAGAATGAGTCCACCGACGCCAAGGGAACCAGTGGGATGGAGGGTGAGCGGAGCACCACGTGGGGACAGGAGTTGATACAACTGACTCTGATTCCTCCTCGAATGTGAGCTTCCTGGTGGTGACAGACTCCTCTGGGAACACCCCAGCTACAGGTTCTACAACCACCCCCGTACCAGCACCGCCCTCCCAGTAGCCCCCCATCGAGTTGCCTGTGCCCGCTCACCCATGGAGGGTGGATGTCTCCTTCACCTCTGGGACCTTAGGACCTGCCCCAGTCAGCCCTGCTGCCCTCAGTGAGGAGGCTATTGACCTCCTGAGATACATCTCTGTAGGGCAGTCAACCATAGTGAATGGCATCTAGGGGCTGGCATCCCAGATGCAGCAATGCAATACCTTCCTGGAGGGCATTCACGGTGGCTTGGCGGTCCTACAGAGATCGTTTCAAGTTCTGGCCTCTTCTTTGCCAGCAGCCAGTGTCCCTGTTTCTTCTGTCTGCCCTCCAACAACCACTTCCCTGTCCCAGTCTCCTCTCCCCAAACCCATCCCACGCAGATATTCTGATAGGCATGCACCCAAAACAACAGACAAGACTTGCACATACAAACACAGGCAGCACACTTCAGTCTACAAGCACAAACACACTGGCATGCACAGCATCAACAGTCCCAGATCCTGCCACCTGCACAGCCTTGCCCACAGTCACCACAACAGCAGACCCGCAGACATGCACCCCACACACCACATGCACAGTCACCACCACGACTATCACCACATCATGCCGCACACCCACCTCACTTGCATACACTACCACAACATCCATCCACATGTCCTGTTTGACCTCCCCACCCAGTCTGCCCTCTCCAAAGACACACAAACACTCACACTCAGATCCCAAACAGCCATCCATCTCACACACACACACTTTCCATGCACCTGCACTCAAGTCTAGCACACCTCCTCTTCCTATAACCACTCCCTCCACCTCCACTCCCATACCTCCTCCCACAGCCTGCCCCACTGAAGCTTTTCCTTTCCCGCCTTGACCTCTCACCCCCCTTCCCCCGTCCTGCCCAAAAGAGAAAGGTCCCACCCCTCAGTACCTCCAGGACTAAATCTGGCCCTGTTCCACCCCCTAAGACTTCAGCTGCCACTAAGGGGCACAAGAGTGGAACTCCGGCCCCGCCCCAAGCCCACTCCTCTGCCCCCAAAACAGAAGGGTAAAGAGACGCCCCCTCCCAAACCCAAACCCAAGGACCCCTCTCCCAAAAAGAAGCCCTCCCCACCCCCCTCACCCCCTGCAACTTGAGGTGCCGGCCTATTTCTAATATGGTGCCCCTGCACAGTGGAGTCCCGATGTTTTCAGGGGTCAAGTTGGACTTTGCCCTGTGAGCATTACAGACTTTGAACTGGCCATTAGGCCTTGATGTATATATGCAATTCTGTATTTGTTTGGATTTGGGCTCTTCATCCAACTGGATTACAGTGGTTTGGACAGAGGTATGGGTCCTCTATGCTCCTGGGTCCTGTTACTGTCGATTTACTCTGCAGCTGGTGCTGGGTGTGTGTATGGTGTGTGTTCTTCATGTGTGTGTCACTCTCCCCTTCCTCCCTCCCTCCCTTGTGTGCTAGGCGGCTGTACTCACCGTTGTCGTCTTCATCAGCGTTGGTGCTCCAGGATGGCCATGGCTTGGTACAGCATCGGGAAGACTTCCAGCATCGGGAAGATTTTAAGAACTGGTTCCATGGGGCCACAGACTCCTCTGTGCCCCTGGGTGTGTCTCCTTTTATATGATGTGTTCCCGCCAGGCTTTTGGTGGCGTTTCTACTGCCTCGGAGATATTGGCGGTGTGCTATGTCATAATATGGTGGGGGATCCTTGTCTTCCACCTGCCCGTAGCTGGCTACCACCGTGTTCAGTGGTCAAACTGCACTGGCCGTTGGGGTGGTACATTGGCTGTCTATGGGAGGAATCACCACCATGGTCATTATATGGTGGTTATTACAGCTGGTCTGGCGGCGGAACTACCGCCATCGCCGGTGTGGTGGTCATCTGACCGCCAATGTCATAATGAGGGCCATAGTGTCTTAGGGCTGTGAGCACTAGGATTATGAGATATTGAGACGTTAGTTGAATGCTGTACACTGATGAATAAAGACATTAACTACGAGCTCCATCTGTGGCATGTTCTTGTGCATGATCCTGGGCTGTGGAAGATGCAACAGTAGGCTTAAGTCCAAATTATCATATTTCTGTTTGGTAGTTGGATGTATAATAGTTAAGACGTGCTACTCCTTGGCTCTGTTTTCATATTGAAACCTTAACACATTAAGTTTAAAGCAGCACTACAGTTAATGAAGAGAAGAAATACCGAAGATCCTTCTGTTTGTACGAAATCCTTGTGGCCTCTTCATAAATGTACAGGCTCCACATGTGCAGTGATGACCTCCTCAAAAGAGGTGCCTGAAATGTTTACTCAATTGGGTGTAGTGGGACAAAACACTGTCACTCTTGGTTCTGTACATCTTGATTTGGAGGTGATTTGGAGGTGTTTTGGGATATGCTAAACTCCAGCTAAGCTCCAGCTGTATTAACATGTTTTATCTTCATGTCATAATGTTTAAATCTGACATTACTTAAGATTTCTTATTGTGTATTATTAGGTTCTAAACAGGTTGTGTTGACAAGGGCATAGAAAATTACTGTCCTGTAAAATTATTATTTGAAAGTCAGTTGTTGATTAATATTTTCTTGTGATGGTCTGTTAACCTCTGCCCCTCGTTTTATTGAGACTCTGAAAAGCCCTTACTCTTGATTGAACGTAACTTTTTTTCATCATGTTGTAAGATAGTCTCAATTTAGATGTTTGTTAAATACGTAAAAATAGTTTGACCTCTTTGACTACCTCCTTGACGTCTGTGTATGTCAGGAAAAGGTATCACCAGGACATGATTGTATACTTATATTAATTACTTTTTTTTAAAGTGTTTTTTTTCGTTCTGCCATTGGGGGAAGTGCTTTTTTCCACTGGGAAGGGTTCCCTTCACAGCACCAACAAAAACCCCAATAAAGTGCTCAGGGTCTCACTTACCAGCAACCTGCGTAATGTGTGATTAATGTCACATGCATATCAGTATGGAGCAGTGGGATCTTCTAGTCCTTCCAAGATCATTACTCATGATCAGGCCTTGGAGCTGACCTGGTAACGATCGAAGGGCAGCTAATATTGCCACTGTCCTGACCTGTAATGCCCACATGCCTAATGAAGTTTTTCTGGTGGTTGGGTAGGGACTGAAGCAAGAGGCAGGGTGGGAAGGCATCCCAGCCCCTCCCACTTACTACACTGTTAGACTTTTCATCCTTGATGTGGTCTCCCTTAACTTTTTGACTCTGTTTCCCAGGTTGTTGATGTGTGCTGGACTCTGTTTTTACTGTCTTTGTTACTCTGGGCACTTTATTATTGCTAACCAGTGTTAAAGTGAAAGTGCTCCTATACCAAATGTGTTTGCAATTTGATCAACTATGATTGGCATATTTAATGTACTGGTAAGTGCCTAGTACAGTGCACTAAAGGTGCCCAGGGCCTGTAAATCAAATGCTACTAGTGCGCCTGCCACACTGGTTGTGCCACCCACCATAGTAGCTCTGTAAACATGGCTCATACCTGCCACTGCAGTATCTGCATGTGCAGTTTTAAACTGCCAATTTGACTTGGCATGTATACCCACTTGCCAGGCCTAACCCTTCCCTTTTCTTACATGTAAGACACCCCTAAGGTAGGCCCTAAGTAGCTCCATGGGCAGGGTGCAATGTATGTTTAAGGTAGGACATATACTAATGTGTTTTATATGTCCTAACAGTGAAATACTGCTAAATTCGTTTTTCACTGTTGCAAGGCATATCTCTCCCATAGGTTAACAGGGGGGCTACCTTTAAATATGATTAAAGTGTAGGTTCCCTTTGGGATCGGATAGCCATGTAGAGTTTGGGGACTCTGAGCTCACAATTTAAAAATACATCTTTTAGTAAAGTTGATTTTAAGATTGTGTGTTTGAAAATGCCAGTTTGAGAAAGTGAGCATTTTCTTGCTTAAACCACTCTGTGACTCTGCCTGTTTGTGGATTCCCTGTCTGGGTTAGTTTGACAGCTGGGCTGTTTGCACCTCTCTCTAGACAGTGACACAAAGGGAGCTAGGGTGTAGCCTGCATTTCCTGATTAGCCATCTGTGCTAGGAGGGAGAGGAGGAGTGGTCACACAATGCAGTCTCCAACCCCCTGGTGTATGTCTGGGGCCTGGCCTGGCCTGGCCTGGGCAAGGCAGGATTTCACAAACAAGAGAGGCTTTTCTTTGAAGTAAGCCTACTTCAAAGGGCAAAATGGTTATAAGAAGGACACTCAAAACCACAGACTTTAGATCACTTCTGGAAACCAAGAAGAACCTCTGCCTGTAGAAGAGCTCAAGAGCTCAGGAAGAAGAGCTGCCCTGCCTGTGACTGTGCTTTGTGGAGCTATCCTGCAGTTGCTGCTTCTGCCTGTGCAAGAGGACAAAGAAAAAGGACTTTGTGTGCCTTCCTGCTTGTGAAGAACTCTCCTAGGGCTTGAAACTGAGCTTGCCTCCTGATGTTGAAGTCTCAGGGACAGCAAAGAAGGACAAACGATGCATGACCCCATTTGCAGGTGAGAAATCGATGCACTGCTTACCATTTTCGACACACACTCTCCCGTGCGACGCGACCCAGGCACATTTTCATGCTAACAGCGTTAGCGTTGTGTTTAAAAGAACATGAAGACTCTTTTTGCATTTTAATTAATAACTTGACTTGTGTATGGTAGATTTTTATTGTTTTGGTCTTGTTTTGTTTAGATAAATATTTTCTATTTTTCTAAACCCCTTTTGTAGTGTTTTCATTAAGATACTGTGTATGTTGGTACAAATACTTTGCACCAAGCACTCTGAAGTTAAGCCTGTCTGGTCGTGCCAAGCTACCAAGGGGGTGAGCGGGGGTTACTTGAGGGTGATTCTCTTTTACCCTAACTAGAGTGAGGGTCCTTGCTTGGACAGGGGGTAACCTAACTGTCAACCAAAGACCCCATTTCTAACACCCAACAACAGAAGGACTAAACTAGGTGTGGATAATTGGGTGGGACTGGGATGTTTCTCGATTCATATCGTTCATTGTTGAAGACAACTCCTTCCTTTCACAATGATTCTCTGCCCATAAGAAATACTGTGACAGGAAGACAAAGGTGCTGTGTCTCTGCACCGGAGCAAGTAGCAAAATGTGGTTCGGATTTTTTTTTCCTAAGGCTAAGAAAAAATCCAAACAGCATCTGGTTCAACACTAGGCCCCAAAATGTGTGCCTAGTTCAAAAGTGAGATAATTGCATATTTAGCTAGTCCATAGGAGACACAAACAGCATTTGTCCCACTTTCAGGGGATGCACAGACTAACAGCTGTGACCCACAAGAAGTGGGACTTTTGGGATATTTTTCATAGGGCTAACAAAAAATACAAACACTGTCTTTCTCCTTTCTGGGGCATAGATGTTTCTCACACATCTCCAAGCTGACATGAGTGAGATGACAGCAAGGGCCTATGTGGTGGCATAAAGAGAAGATGGCTGGTTCTTAAATATTCCATTATAGTGCTGGTGCAAAATCAACCTGGATTATGAGCTTCCATCACAGAGGCAATCGGCATGCTCATTTTGAGCTACCATCATCTGAATGGTGTACCATTCTCTGTGTGTGGCAACAGAATGTCCGTGTTGAGTAGGGTGGGAGAGCTCCTTGTCTAAACACATAAGTGGCAACAGAGGCTGGGTATTGCGATTCAAAACTGCCAGCACTGTCACTCAGACCAGCATACTAGCTTTGAGTTACAGGTACACAAAAATGATACCAATTGTGTTACTCTTTTTATTGCATGACGTTTACAGTGTTTGTATGTTATTCAAAGGTCCACAATGCCCAGAGGCATCAACCAAGTCATGATTTACAATATGTTCTCACCGTGTGCAGCCAGTTTAATAACAGAATTTGTGAGTGAATAAAAATGATGGTGGTCATTACAACCTTGGCGGTCGGTGTTAAAGCGGCGGTAAGAGCGCCAACAGGTTGGCGGTAAAAAAAATGGAATCACGACCGTGGCGGAAACCGCCAACAAAGACAGCCACTTTAACACTCCAACCGCCATGGCGGTACAAACAAACAGCGCAGCGGTCACCGCCAACAGACAGACGGGAGAAAATGTACCACCCACAGTATCACAACCTACCAATCCGCCACCTTTTCCGGGGCGGATTCACCGCGAACAAAAACACGGCAGAAACAGGACTTAGAAGGGAAAAAGCTCACCTCTAAACACCCCACGAGGAACCAGGACGCCATGGAACCAGAGCTTCACATTTTCCCTGCCCTTATCTTCTTGCTCCTCTACCAGGAGCACGAACGCCGGCGGCGAGGACAACGTGAGTACTGCACCTACGGCACAGGGGAGGGGGGATGGAAAAAACAGGGACACACACACGCAACACGCAACACCTCCACCCTCACCCACCACAACACACACACTAATACAGCATGAAACATTACAGTAACACCCCCCAAACCCCTCGGAAGATTGCAAAGACAAAAGGAAATGAGTGTAACCATTGTAATCTATTAAAATCCAGTACACAAAAATATATATACACTATAAACAAATATATAGACCAAGAATAGTAGTCCAGGTATTGCTCCACTGAAGTCCGTGGAACACAGGGCCCACACTGCATGGGCAAGGCCCACACTCAATCCCCGAACATGACGGAGAGAACACTACAGGGGCATCAGATAGAAATAAAACAGGCACCTCAGGGGGAAGGGAAAGGGGGGGCACCTCAGCCGGTTGGGTGCACGATGCCAAATCCACGAGGGGGCCCATGCCCACTGTTCAATCATGGGGAATGCAAAGCAACAGTCTCTCAAGTCTCTACAGTGGGTGGGTTGCCCACTGTTCAATCCTGGGGAGTGCAAAGCTACAGTCTCTCAAGCCTCTACAGTGGGGGGGTTGCCCACTGTTCAATCCTGGGGAGTGCAAAGCCACAGTCTCTCAAGTCTCTACAGTGGGTGGTTTGCCCACTGTTCAATCCTGGGGAGTGCAACGCCACAGTCTCTCAAGTGGATAACAGTCTCCACTGGTTCAGGAGGGGGCTTTGTGCCCAGAGTGCTTCATCCTGCCAAGGACAGAGGTAGTGGATGTCTTTCTCCACTGGTTCTGGAGGGGGCTTTGTGCCCAGAGTGCTTCATCCTGCCAAGGACAGAGGTAGTGGAAGTCTTTCTCCACTGGTTCTGGAGGGGGCTTTGTGCCCAGAGTGCTTCATCCTGCCAAGGACAGAGGTAGTGGATGTCTTTCTCTACTGGTTCTAGAGGGGGCTTTGTGCCCAGAGTGCTTCATCCTGCTCGTGGCGGACTCAGTAGCATCAGTGCCCTTGGCGCTCATAGGCCATCGGTGCTTGTGGCGGAGGTGTCCTGTTCAGCGGTGCTTGTGGCGGCGGTGTCCTGTTCAGCGGTGCTTGAGGCAGAGGTGTCCTTGGCAGCGGTGCTTGTGGCGGCGGTGTCCTGTTCAGCGGTGCTTGTGGCGGAGGTGTCCTTGGCAGCGGTGCTTGTGGCGGAGGTGTCCTGGCGGTCCTGTCTGGCCCAGCGGGGCCGATGGCGGTGACCTCCTGGGCAGCGGGACTGATGCCGGTGGCCTCCTGGGCAGCGGGGCTGATGGCGGTGGCCTTCTGGCCCAGTGGGGCTGATGGCAGTGGCCTCCTGGGCAGCGGGGCTGATAGCGGTGGCCTCCTGGCCAGCGGAGCTGATGGCGGTCTTCTCCGCTGTGCTGCTCTTCCCAGACTTGCTGGGTTTTTTGTGCCCCTTTCCCACATTGGAAGGTGTTGCAGCTGACTCCACACTCCCACCTGTACCCCTGGGAGCGGCTTTGGTGGCTGGAGTCTTCCCCCTCTCCCGCCGGGCGCTGGTCAACTTTTGATGCTTGAAAGGTGGGGGACTGTCGGTGCTGTGGGTCCTTGCCACACTGGCTGCCCTGCTGCCTGGTGCACTCCAGAATCCAGTGACTACTGGCACCACTGGTCCCGCCGATGTTGTGGCTTAGGTGCTAGGTTGGGACCTGGAGAGTCGGGCCCTAGGAGACTGACGGGGTGGGGGAGGTGAGGGAAAGAGGTCAAGGGTGGACAGTAAAAGTTTCTTGGAAACACTGGGATGGGTAGCTGGAGGGGGTTTGGGAGTGGAGGAGGAGGTTGTTGTTGTAGGAGGTGTATATTTGGTGACTTTGGGTGAAGGTGCATGCGCTGGAGGCTGTCGTGAGGTGGATGGCTGTTGGGTGGGTGTGTGCCTGCGTTTGTGTACCTTGGGAGGTGGCGTCACAGACACACTGGGAGAGGACACAGGGGACGTGTGAATGGTAGTGGGGGTGGTGACTGCACGTGAGCGGGGTGTGGTGGTGGGTGTGCTGTTGATGGAAGTAGTGGCTGAGGATGTAGTGCATGCAGGTGTGAGTGGAGACGAGACTGGGAGGGAGGAGGGAGACGAGGAGGAGGGGGACACAGTGGAGGCAGTGGATGTTGTTGTGTCTGCATGTGTGTGATGGTTGCATGAGTGCCTGTGGGATGTGTGGTGCTTATGTTTGCCTGAGCTTCCCTTGTGTGTTGAGGTGTGTGCATGCTGGTCTGATGGTGTGCTTGGGATAGGCTGAGGTACAGGTGATTGGGTCTGGGTGGAGGAAGTTGGAGGGGGGAGGCTAGAGACAGGGACAATGGCTGCCATCAGTGCTGAGGCCAGAGTCTGAAATGCTCGCTGAAGGGCTGCCTGACCAGAATGAAATGCCCTCCAGGAATGCATTGGTTTGTTGCAACTGACTCTCTACACCCTGGATGGCACTCAAAATGGTAGACTGCCCAACAGTGAGGGACCTGAGGCGGTCAATGGCCTCCTCACTGAGGGCAGCAGGGGTGACTGGGGCAGGGCCTGAGGTGCCTGGGGCGAAGGTGATGCCCACCCTCCGGGGTGAGTGGGCATGGGGCAAAGGCTGAGGGGCTGCTGGGAGGGCGGTGCTGGTAGGGGGGTGGCGGCTGTACCTGTAGATGTGGGGGGCACAGATGTGGCCGCCACCACAAGGGAGCTCCCATCAGAGGACGAGTCCGTATCACTGGTGTCATCTCCTGTTCCCGCTGTGGAGCTCCCCTCGCCCTCCGTCCCACTGGTGAATTCTGACTCCGTAGTGTCCCCCTCCAGGGCCATGTGGGATGCAACTCCCTCCTGCTCCGGTGCCACTGCTCCTCTGCCTGATGATGCTAATGCACACAAGAACAGGGAGACCACAAAAAGGGGGGGAAGACAGAAGAAAGACATGTTGAGTGCATGCATTACCGCTACCGCTGGTGGACACGACAGACACAGAAGCCCTCCTTGCACTACGCCGCACACTTGGGGTCCACTCTTCAATCCCTGGGACATGGCCTACAAGGCTATGGCCGACATCTGCACACATGGATGTCACAGAAGCCTTACTCGGTGTAGTTGGCACTGTACACAAGTGGGGTGGGGTGCCACAGGGTCTGCCAGAAGAAGCGGACCTAACTAGCACCCTCACCCTGGTCTAGGGAAACCCACACCCCACCTCCCCCACCCAGACACCTCCACTGCGTGCTGAATCAGCTGAATGAGAGTGTACTCAACCCCTTGTGGCTGCTGTGATGCCCTCAAGCGCCCATCCAACTCATGGTACGCCACCGCCAGGATCCTGAACATCAGAGGGGTCATGGTGCGACGGGCACCCCTCCCACATTGGGAGGCCATCCCCACCTGGGCCTCCGCTGTCTTCTTGCTCCAGCGGCAAATGTCATCCCATCTCTTACGGCAGTGGGTGCTCCGTCTGTGATAGACCCCCAGGGTCCGGACGTCCTTGGCGATGGCACGCCAGATGTCCTTCTTCTGGTGGGCGCTGACCTACATGAATTTTACACGGGAAAAAGAGATGTTATTGCCAACTGCACCGTCACAGTCATTGGCCCCCATCCCTACCCTTGCCATGTGGCACATGCACTCACCGCTGTTTCATGCACGCCTCATTCTCCCCCCCATTTTTCATCCAGCCCACTCCACACAGGCATAGCCCATACAGCATGCTCCCAGTGTACTTACCTGTTTGTCTGGAGGACCATAGAGTAACATGTACTGGGGGAGGACCCCATCCACGAGTTTCTCCAACTCCTCCGTGCTGAAGGCCGGGGCCCTTTCCCCAGACGCACAAGCCATTGTCTTTTCCAGACTGAGGTCACAGCAGCACTTGCAGTGTAGGTCCTCTCCTGTCGAAGATCAGGTATCGAGTGATTGAACAGATAGAAAATGGCAGTCACGTCCGCAGCGGTGCGTACCGTCACCGCCGGCGTACATCGTCATTGGCTCCTGGGACCCATAGGGTCCAATGTTAACCAATGCAGAATTGCGCCGCGGTCTTCAACCGCCTACCGCGACGGTGTACAATGCCAGCGCAGTTACCTCACATCCCATTGTCCCACTTTACAGGTCAGGCAGCCGCCATTTCAGGGGCCCACATGGCTTAATTTTTAACTGCGTCACACATACCTAGGCCTTGCCTAAACACTCATACATGCAAATTTCGGATTATGAATCGTGTTCTGTGTAAGCTGTGTGTTCGTACCTCTGAGTTGGTTGACTCTGTGCTCGCTGTTGTCCTTCATAGGCACCGTCCGCTGGGACATTTGAGGGGATGGCGCCAATGGAGGAAAGACATGTGATCATCACCTACAGGCTTGATCGTGCCACAATCCTGGAACTGTGTGCCCAGTTGGAGCCAGACCTGATGTCAGCTATCCTCCATCCCACAGGAATCCCCCCTCTAGTGCAGGTGCTGTCAGTACTCCATTTCCTTGCAAGTGGGTCATTTCAAACAACAGTGGCCATAGCATCAGGGATGTCCCAGCCTATGTTTTCCAACGTGTTGTCCAGAGTGTTGTCTGCCCTGCTGAAACACATGCGGAGCTACATCGTTTTCCCTCAGGTGGAGGATTTCCCTACAGTAAAAGGTGACTTCTATGCCCTGGGACATATCCCCAACATCATAGGTGCCATTGATGGGACACATGTGGCTTTGGCACCCCCCACAGGAGTGAACAGGTGTACAGAATCCGGAAGAGTTATCATTCCATGAATGTGCAGATGGTGTGTTTGGCAGACCAGTACATCTCCCATGTGAATGCCAAATTCCCTGGCTCAGTGCATGACGCTTACATTCTGCGGAATAGCAGCATCCCTTATGTGATGGGTCAACTCCAGAGGCACCGTGTGTGGCTATTAGGTGAGCGCCTGGAAGCAAGTCAGTGGGAATGGTTGTCTGGGTCTGGGGATATCCCTACAGGTTAGTGTGTGTCTAACAGTTGTCCCTCGCCATTTGCAGGTGACTCTGGTTACCCCAACCTGTCATGGCTACTGACCCCAGTGAGGAATCCCAGGGCAAGAGCAGAGGAACGCTACAATGAGGCCCATGGGTGACGTAGGAGGATTATAGAGCGGACCTTCGGCCTCCTGAAGGCCAGGTTCAGGTGCCTCCATATGACAGGTGGTTTCCTATTCTACTCACCAAAGAAGGTGTGCCAGATCATCGTAGCCTGCTGTATGCTTCACAACTTGGCTTTGCGACGACAGGTGCCTTTTCTGCAGGAGGATGGTCCAGATAGAGGAGTTGTGGCAGCTGTGGAGCTTGTAGACAATGAAGACGAGGAAGCAGAAGAAGAGGACATCGACAACAGGAACTCGGTGATCCTGCAATACTTCCAGTGAGACACAGGTAAGAATACAAACCTGCCTACTACATGAACTTTAACACTACTACCTCTCTACTGTCTGTCCTTTTCACCCAGTGTATGGTCACTGAGTTGTCACTTTCCCTTACGATTTCACAGATGTGGGTCCCACTGTGTGACATCTGCTTTACTTCCTCATGGACTAGAGCTGTGTGACATAGGTATGTTGACATTACAATTGAAAGAGCATTTTGTCACTGTAATTGCTAATACACTATTTCGAAATCATAGTCAGACTCCAGATTGTTTTGTGCTTTACAGGGTGTTTATTTAAGTGCTCAATATTGGAGGGTGCTGTAAAATGGTGAGGGGTGATGGTGGAGGAATGTCCATGGCAGAGTCCAGTCTATTAGTCTCACAGGTGCATTGGCCAAAGGGGCATAGGAAGTGGAGCTGGGCAGTTTGAGGATGGACAGGGTGACAATGTGGGACAAAAGGATGACATTCAGGGCGGTCTTGTTTCTTGGCGGGGGTCTTGGCATCGTTCTCTGTCTTTGTCCTGGATCTCAGGGACCATTTGCGGGGTGGTTCTCCCTCTGCAGGGGGTGGGGTGCTGGTGTGGTGGTCCTGTGGCAGTGCCTCCTGTCCACTAGCACCGGCGGAGGTGGTGGGCAGTTCATCGTCCAGGCTAGTGTCAGGGGCCCCTTGTTGTGCCACAGTGTCCCTCCTGGTGTTGAGGACTTCCTTCAGCACCCCTACGATGGTGCCCAGGGTGGAATTGATGGATCTGACTTCCTCCCTGAAGACCAAATACTGTACCTCCTGCAGCCACTGGGTCTCCTGAAACGTGGCCAGTACTGTTGCCATTGACTCCTGGGAATGGTGGTAGGCTCCCATGATGTTGGAGAGGGCCTCGTGGAGAGTGGGTTCCCTTGGCCTGTCCTCCCCCTGTCGCACGGCAACCCTCCCAGTTCCCCTGTGGTCCTGGGCCTCTGTCCCCTGGACCGTGTGCCCACTGCCCCCAGGTGCCTGTTGTTGTTGGGGTGGTGGGTTAGCCTGGGTTCCCTGTAGTGGTGGACACACTGCTGATTGACGTATCCTGGAGACAGAGGTATGGGCCCGCTGGGTGGGTGCTGTGCTGGTGTTTCCAGAGGGGGGAAGCTCTGTGGTGGCCTGTGCCAGTGTGAGGGGAACCGACTGTCCCGAGGTCCCAGATGGGCCAGGCTGGTCATCTAGATCCAGTTGGACAGAGCTGCTGTCATCACTGTGGGCCTCTTCTGTTGGTGGTGTGGACATGTGTGGACCCTCCTGTCCAGTGACGTTGGGTAGGGGTCTTGCAGGGGTAGAAAAGGATGTTTATTGCATCTGTGTGTGCCATGGTGTGCAATGGGTGGGTGACAGTGTACCCCAGTTGCTTGCATTCCTGTGTGGGACCTTGTGTGATGGTGTTTTAGGGGGGTGTATGTGCAGTGGCCATGCTTTGGTGATGGGTGTCCATGCTTTGTTGTTGCATGCAGGGCTTAGTGTTGGGATGTGTGGTTTGTGATATTGGGACATTTGTGAGGAGTTGGAGTGATGGGGGTGAGGGCGAGAGTGTGGGAATGTGATAGCATGCAGGCAGGGTGGGGGATGTAATAGTTAAGGTTTGACTTACCAGAGTCCATTCTTCCATCTACTCCTGCGAGGCCCTCAGGATGCAGAATCGCCAAGACTTGCTCCTCCCATGTTGTTAGTTGTGGGGGAGGAGGTGGGGGTCCGCCACCAGTCCGCTGAACCGCAAGGTGGTGTCTTGATACTACGAAACGCACCTTTCCCCGTGGGTCGTTCCACCTCTTCCTGATGTCATCCCTATGTCTTGGGTGCTGTCCCACTGCGTTCACCCTGTCCACTATTCTTCACCATAGCTCCATCTTCCTAGCTATGGAGGTGTGCTGCACCTGTGATCCGAATAGCTGTGGCTCTACCTGGACGTTTTCCTCCACCATGACCCTGAGCTCCTCCTCAGAGAACCTGGGGTGTCTTTGCTGTGCCAAGGGGTGGTGTGGGTGATGTGTGGGGTGGTGTGTGTTGTGGTAAGTGGTGTGATATTTAGTGGTGTGTTGTGTGAGGTGCGTGGAAGTTATGTGGGTGATGGTATTGTGTGCCTGTGGATGCTTCGTAGTAGTTTGTAGTGTCTCTCTCTGGCCTTCTTTCAGTATTTTGGTCATAGGGGTTTGTGGGTGATGTGGGTGTGTGTTTTATATTGTATTGGGTGTGTGGGAGTGGTATGTGTATGTGTATCAGGTGTGTGTATTTCGATTTGTCCAATGTGGCTGTGTTTTGTAAATGTGTGTGTATTTTGAGCGCGGCGGTGTGTACCGCCAATGGAATACCGCGGTTGAAAGACCGCCGCGTGGATTCATGGGTCGTGATTGTGTGGGCGTATTTGTGTTGGCGTGACGGTGGAGGTTTTATTTTTGCCAGTTTAGCACTGACCTTTGGTGTGGCGGACTTGTGTGGGTGTCTCAATTTTGGCGGATTCCGAGCAGTGGGTCATAATGACCACGGCAGATTTCCGCTGCCGCGGCGGTGTGTTGGCGGTCTTCTGCACAGCGGTAAGCGGCTTTTGCCGACAAAGTTGTAATGAGGGCCTATGTGTTTTTTAGATGTTTTAACAATTCTGAGAATAGTGACGGGATTAATCTGCCTCACTCCAATCTCTATTACTCTGAATTCAGAATTACCAATAATGCCTTGAACTCTGACGATTTTTTAAACATTTCTTTTTGTCGACACTGACTTAACCCATCTATCGCCATGGATGTAATGGTTACGTCCATGGCTGCGCCTGTGAGACGCCTATTTACCAGCCCTCGGGGGAAGCGCTACCACTCCCCCCAAGGGCCACCCCCCACCCCTCATGGTCAGGGCTGGAAGGGTAATCACTTCCCTTTCCACCCCTGTCCCCCCACCCGCTCACCCCCCATGACATCAGCGCACAATCGCGCACTGACATCATGAAAAGGTGGAAAGACGCGCTGGATGCGGAGTCTTCAGGGAAGGAGGTAAGTTTTACCTCCGGGCGGGGGGGATCCCTCTGAAAGAGGCATTGAGGGAAAGGAAAGGGTTTTCCTTTCCTTCGATGTCTCTTTGAGCATTCCTGCTGCCCGATTGCAATGCGATCGGGCAGCAGGAATGCCCACTAGACACCAGGGAATTAGTGTGTGTGTGTGTTGTTGTTGCGTAGGAGAGCGACCCCTTGGGCAAGGGTCACTCTCCTTTTGGGGCAATCTATTTTTCGCCATTTCTGCCCCCCTTGGGGCAGATTGGCCTTATTTTTAGGCGGATCTGCCCCCAAGGGGGGCAGAAAGCCACTAGACATTAGGGATTGTTTGTGGTTGTTAATTTATTTGTGTTAGGGGGTGGCCCTTTGGCCAAGGGTCGCCCCCAAAGGTCCAAAAGCCCTATTGGGCAGTTCTGCCCCCCTTGGGGGCAGATCGCCTATATTTTAGGCCTTTCTGTCCCCAAGGGGTGCAGAATCCACTTAGCGCCAGGGATCATGTGTGTATGTGTGCTTTGTGTGGGTTGGTGGCCCCTTGGGCAAGGGTCACGCCCCAAAGGGGGCAATGTAATCTAGGCCATTTCTGCCCCCGGGGGGGGCAGAAACCATGAAGACGCCAGGGATTTTTTTGTTCTCCTTTTTTTTTCTGTGTTGGGGGGTGCCCCCTTGGGCAAGGGTCACCCCCAATGGGCAAAAAGCACTATTGGCAGTTCTGCCCCCCTTGGGGGCAGATCAGCCTTTTTTCTTTTAGTCCCATCTGCCCCCAAGGGGGGCAGAATCCACTTAGCCAGGGATCATGTGTGTGTTTTGTGTGGAGGGGTGGCCCCTTGGACAAGGATCACCCCCCAAAGGGGGCAATATATTATATGGCATGGGTCCCCCTATTGGGGGCAGATTGGCCTATTTCTTATTTTAGGCCCACCTGCCCCCAAGCGGAGAACACTAGACACAAGGGAAAATTTGAAAATGGTTGGTGGCGGAGTGTTTGTCAACTGGCAAAGTATTTGCATTTATCATAAAAACAGTTTATTTCTTCTTTTTGTTTTGGGTAAGTAAATAAATTTACTCCAAAGGATTATTGTTGCCATGCATGAATGACATGTTTGTAGGTGGTGTACTGAATGCAGAATTGTATGTGAAATTGTTCTTAGATTTATGCACAATGATTATTGTGTTGTCTTATGTCTAATTTGCTTTTTTTCCTCTTTTTAGTGGGATATCATTTGTGATTGCTGTGGCTGTGCACAGCAGTTGCTGGTGAGTCAAGCTTTATCAGGCAAGTGAGTGGTATAGTTTTTGAGTTTTTAACTATTAGTGATAAAGCTACTTTTTGTTTGTTACTTATCTTACACAGTGCTGGTTGTTGGTGGTGCATTTGTCCAGTTAATTTTTGTAGGAAGGATCATGGCTAGCCATAGGATGACCTCTCAGCAGGTTGTTGGTGTGATTTTTGAGACGTCTTTGGACCATGATTATGAGACTGACTCTGCATCTGAGGCGGAGGAAGAAGTGCGAGATTCTGGAAGTGATTTTTCTGTCAGAGAGGAATCATCTGATGATGAAGCCACTCTCAGTGCTGATGAAGGGCCTGTTTTAGAGGAGGACACTGATGTGCCAATGGTGCAGCAGCTAGTGGCTGAAAGGCTTCCCATTGGAAGACCTGACACATGGGTTGCACCAAACATGGAGCAGCCACAGTTGCCTGCGTTTACTGGTTTCCCAGGGTGTCGAGTTAATACGGAAAACCTTTTGCCCATCAACTTTTTTGAGTTGTTTATGGACAATTTATTTTTGGAAGAGATTGTTGAGCAGACTAATTTGTATGCAGAACAGTATTTGAGGGACAACGCTGAAAGACTTAGGCCACACTCTAGAGCTAGTCGATGGATTCCCACAAATCTGGAAGAGTTGAAAAAGTTATTGGGTTTAACTTTTTTGATGGGGCTGATAAGGAAGCCATTACTGTCTTCATATTGATCTACTAGTCCCTTGATGGCAACTGCTATGTTTCCTGCAATCATGAGTCGTAACCGGTATGAGCTTCTTCCTCGGATGTTGCATTTTGTTGATAATGCTTTTGCCTTGCCACAAGATCACCCTGATTCTGATCGTCTTTTAAAGATTAGACCTGTTCTTGATCATTTGGTAGATCGGTTTTCAGAGATCTATGTTCCAGGCAAAGAAATATCTGTAGATGAGTCTTTGGTCCTCTTCAAGGGTCGTTTAGTTTTTAGGCAGTACATTCCTAGAAAGAGGGCATGGTATGGAATTAAGATGTATATGCTGTCTGAAAGTAGTACAGGATATGTTTATAATTTCCGGGTCTACACTGGTAGGAATTCCAATATTGACCCCCCTGGTTGTCCACCCATTTTTGGAGTTAGTGAGAAAAATGCGTGGAAACTTGGTAGACAACTGTTTAACAAAGGTCACCATTTATATGTAGATAACTTCTACACTGGAGTTCAGTTGTTCAACGAGTTGTTCAGAGTGAACACTGTTGCTTGTGGCACAATCCGCTCTAATCAGAAAGGCTATCCAAGAGAGCTTGTCTGTAAAAAACTTGAGAAGGGACAGTGCAGTGCCTTGCGGAATGATGAGCTGCCAGCTCTGACATTTGTAGACAGGAGGGATGTGCACATGCTAACTACCATCCATGATGAGAGTACTTCACCTGTGGCTGTTTGGGGTCAAGTTGCTGAAGTGCGCAAACCTGTGTGCATTTTAGACTATAATAAGCACATGGGTGGTGTTTGCAAGAGTAGATCAGAGGTTGGAATCTTACACTGCTGCTTGTAAGTCTTATGTTTGGTATAAGAAATTAGCAGTACACCTGTTCCACTTGGAAACTTTTAATGCTTTTGTTGTGTTCAAGGATAGTTCACCAGAGTCAAGGATGACATTTGTGAAATTTCAGGAGTCTATCACAGCAAGCCTTGATGTGCTGGAACAAGTAAGAGTTCCTAGAGAAGCAGTGGGGGAGGATGTGGCTAGACTGAAAGATCGTCACCTTGCTGAGCACATTCCTCTCACGGCCAAAAAAAACTTTCCAGCTAAGAGATGTAGAGTCTGTGCTCAAAGAGGTATCAGGAAGGAGACTAGGATGTACTTCCCTGATTGTGCTTCAAAGCCTGGGCTGTGTGTGGGAGGCTGTTTCAGGAGCTACCATATACAGAAGAATTATTGGGAAATTCTGTGAGCGTAAACTGCTGTTTTATATTTTTATATGTTCAGTTTCATGGTTGGCATTACTGTCATGTATTCAGTTAGAGCTTTTGTGTTTGTAGTTTTGTACTTATTTATAATTAGTGGTTTCTTTGTTGTTTAAAAACAAAAAAAAGTGATGGCAGTGTGCGTGGGGTGGCGCTTGGCTGGCGGTGTGTGTGGGGTGGTGCTTGGCTGGCAGTGTGAGTGGGGTGGCGTTTGGCTGGTGGTGTGTGTGGGGTGCCGCTTGGCTGGCGGTGCCAGCCAAATGCCAGTCCACACACTCATCAGCTGGTATGATTGCTGTATCAGGCATGTGGGCGTATGAAAGTGATGGGCCCTTGAGTGGCGCTGTCTGTCGATGCGAGTGTTGTAATGTGCTGGGCCCGTGGCTGGCGGCGTGAATGGTCTTGTGCAAGTCATGTATGAAAGGTGTGTGAATGGACTGTAAAGCAGTTGGTGCCTTTTCGTGGGTTTACAGCTCACGAGCTGTGAGTCATTGGTTCAGTTTTTTTGCCTTTCAGTTATTAACAGTGCATTTCATTTTTGTGAAATCTCGTGTTAATAAAATTTGATCCACTGAACCATTGCTCACCCTTGTGCCAAATTCAACCAGTATGTGTGCTAAAAATGACAAAACATGATCCGCTGTAATCAGGCGTCGCAGCACACCTGTGACATGATGGTGTCTACGCCCCAAAGCAGAATCAGCCTAAAAGAAGTATAAAAGAAAAATATGTCCTTATCAAGTCGCTGTGATATCCCCTCAACCTCTACAGGTTTTTGGCATTTTTCTGTTGCAGGCACCTGGGCCACCCACACAAGTGAGGTATTATTTTTATCGGGAGACTTGGGGGAACGCTGGTGTAAGGAAATTTGTGGCTCCTCTCAGATTCCAGAACTTTCTGTCACCGAAATTTGAAGAAAAAGTGTTTTTTTGGCCAAATTTTGCAAAGGATTCTGTGTAACAGAACCTGGTCAGAGCCCCACATGTCCCCCCATCTTGGATTCCCCTGGTGTCTAGTTTTCAAAAATGTGCAGGCTTTCTAGGTTTCCCCAGGTGCCAGCTGAGCCAGAGGCCAAAATCCACAGCTAGGCACTTTCTAAAAAAAATGCTATTTTCTTTGTGAAATGTGATGTGTCCATGTTGTGTTTTGGGGCATTTCCTTTCGTGGGCGCTAGGCCTACCCACACAAGTGCGGTACCATTTTTATCGGGAGACTTTGGGGAACGCTGGATGGAAGGAAATTTTTGGCGCCTCTCAGATTCAAGATCTTTAAGTCACCGAACTGAGAGGAAAAAGTGTTGTTTTGGCCAAAGTTTGAGGTTTGCAAAGGATTCTGGATAACAGAACCTGCTCAAAGCTCCACAAGTCACCCCATCTTGGATTGCCCTAGGTATCTAGCTTTCAAAAATGCACAGGCTTGGTAGGTTTCCCCAGGTGCTGGCTGAGCTAGAGGCCAAAATCCACAGCTAGGCAATTTGTAAAAAACAGCTCTGTTTACTTTGTGAAAATGTGATGTGTCCACGTTGTGTTTTGGGGCATTTCCTTTTGCGGCTGCTAGGCATACCCACACAAGTGAGGTACCATTTTTATCGTGAGACTTGGGGGAACACTGGGTGGAAGGAAATTTGTGGCTCCTCTCAGATTCCAGAACTTTCTGTCACCGAAATGAGAGGAAAAAATTTTTTTGGGGCCAAATTTTGACGTTTGCAAAGTATTCTGGGTAACAGAACCTGGTCAGAGCTCCACATGTCACCCCATCTTAGATTCCCCTAGGTGTCAAGTTTCCAAAAATTTGCAGGTTTGCAAGGTTTCCCCAGGTGCCGGCTGAGCTAGAGGTCAAAATCCACAGCTAGGCACTTTGAAAAAAACAGCTCTGTTTTATTTGTGAAAATGTGATGTGTCCACCTTGTGGTTTGGGGCATTTCCTTTCGCGTGCGCTAGGCCAACCCACACAAGTGAGGAACCATTTTTATCAGGAGACTTGGTAGGAAGCTGCGTGGAAGGAAATTTGTGGCTCCTCTCAGATTTCAGAACTTTCTGTCACCGAAATGAGAGAAAAAAGTGTTTTTTTTGGCCACATTTTGAGGTTTGCAAAGGATTCTGGGTAACAGAACATGGTCAGAGCCCCACAAGTCACCCCATTCTGGATTCCCCTAGGTGTCTAATTTTAAAAAATGTGCAGGTTTGCTAGGTTTCTCCAGGTGCCGGCTGAGCTAGAGGCCAAAATCCACGACTAGGCACTTTGTAAAAAACAGCTCTGTTTTCATTGTGAAAATGTGATGTGTCCATGTTGTGGTTTGGGGCATTTCCTTTCGCGCGCGCTAGGCCTACCCACACAAGTGAGGAACCATTTTTATCAGGAGACTTGTGGGAACGCTTGGTGTAAGGAAATTTGTGGCTCCTCTCAGATTCCAGAACTTTCTGTCACCGAAAGGAGAGGAAAAAGTGTTTTTTGGGCCAAATTGTGAGGTTTCCAAAGGATTCTGGGTAACAGAACCTGGTCAGAGCCCCACAAGTCACCCCATCTTCGATTCCCCTAAATGTCTAGTTTTCAAAAATGTGCAGGTTTGCTAGGTTTCTCCAGGTACCGACTGAGCTAGAGGCCAAAATCCACAACTAGGCACTTTGAAAAAAACAGCTCTGTTTTCTTTGTGAAAATGTGATGTGTCCACGTTGTGGTTTGGGGCATTTCCTTTCGTGTGGGCTTGGCCTACCCACACAAGTGAGGTACCATTTTTATCGATGGCTTGGGGGAACTCTGGGTGGAAGGAAATTTGTGGCTCCTCTCAGATTCCAGAACTTTCTGTCACCAAAATGAGAGGAAAGAGTGTTTTTGGGCCAAATTGAGAGGTTTGCAAAGGATTCTGGGTAACAGAGCCTGGTCAGAGCCCCACAAGTCACCCCATCTTAGATTCCCCTAGGTGTCTCGTTTTCAAAAATGCACAGGTTTGCTAAGTTTCCCCAGGTGCCGGCTGAGCTAGAGGCAAAAATCCACAGCTTGGCACTTTGTAAAAAACAGCGCTGTTTTCTTTGTGAAAATGTGATGTGTCCACGTTGTGTTTTGGGGCATTTCCTTTTGCGGGCACTAAACCTACCGACACAAGTGAGGTACCATTTTTATCAGGAGACTTGGGGGAACGCTTGGTGGAAGGAAATTTGTGGCTCCTCTCAGATTCCAGAACTTTCTGTCACCGAAACAAGAGGAAAAAGTGTTTTTTTGGCCACATTTTGAGGTTTGCAAAGGATTCTGGGTAACAGAACCTGGTCTGAGCCCCACAAGTCACCCCATCTTGGATTCCCCTAGGTGTCTAGTTTCGAAAAATGTGCAGGTTTGCTAGGTTTCCCCCTGTGCCGGCTGAGCTAGAGGCCAAAATCCACAACTAGGCACTTTGTAAAAAACAGCTCTGTTTTCTTTGTGAAAATGTGATGTGTCCATGTTGTGTTTTGGGGCATTTCCTTTTGCGGGCGCCAGGCCTACCCACACAAGTGACGTACCATTTTTATCGGGAGGCTTGGGGGAACGCCGGTGGAAGGAAATTTGTGGCTCCTCTCAGATTCCAGAACTTTCTGTCAGCGAAATGAGAGGAAAAAGTGTTTTTTGGCCAAATTGTGAGGTTTGCAAAGGATTCTGGGTAACAGAACCTGGTCAGAGCCCCACAAGTAACCGCATCTTGGATTCCCCTAGGTGTCTAGTTTCAAAAAATTTGCAGGTTTGCTAGGTTTCCTCCTGAGCCGGCTGAGCTAGAGGCCAAAATCCACAACTAGGCACTTTGTAAAAAACAGCTCTGTTTTCTTTGTGAAAATGTGATGTGTCCATGTTGTGGTTTGTGGCATTTCCTTTCGCAGTCGCTAAACCTACCCACAGAAGTGAGGTACCATTTTTATCAGGAGACGTGGGGGAACACTGGGTGGAAGGAAATTTGTGGCTCCTCTCAGATTCCAGAACTCTCTGTCACCGAAATGAGAGGAACAAGGTTTTTTTTGGCCACATTTTGTGGTTTGCAAAGGATTCTGGGTAACAGAACCTCGTCAAGCCCCACAAGTCACCCCATCTTAGATTTCCCTAGGTGTCTAGTTTTCAAAAGTGGGCAGGTTTGCTAGATTTCCCCAGGTGCCGGCTAAGCTAGAGGCCAAAATCCACACATAGGCACTTTGTAAAAAAACAGCTCTGTTTTCTGTGTGAAAATGTGATGTGTCCACGTTGTGTTTTGGGGCATTTCCTTTCGCAGGCGCTAGACCTACCCACACAAGTGAGGTACCATTTTGATCAGGAGACTTGGGGGAACGCTGGGTGAAAGGATATTTGTGGCTCCTCATAGATTCGAGAACTTTCTGTCACCGAAATGAGAGGAAAAAGTGTTTTTTTGGCAATATTTTGAGGTTTGCAAAGTATTCTGGGTAACAGAACCTGGTCAGAGCTCCACAAGTTACCCCATCTAAGATTCCCCTTGGTGTCTAGTTTCCAAAAATGTGCAGGTTTGCTAGGTTTCCCCAGGTGCCGGCTGAGCTAGAGGTCAAAATCCACAGCTAGGCACTTTGAAAAAAACAGCTCTGTTTCCTTTCTGAAAATGTGATGTGTCCACGTTGTGGTTTGGGGCATTTCCTTTCGCGTGCGCTAGGCCTACCCACACAAGTGAGGAACCATTTTTAACAGGAGACTTGGGGGAAAGCTTGGTGGAAGGAAATTTGTGGTTCCTCTCAGATTCCAGAACTTTCTGTCACTGAAACAAGAGGAAAAAGTGTTTTTTTGGCTACATTTTGAGGTTTGCAAAGGATTCTTGGTAACAGAACCTGGTCAGAGCCCCACAAGTCACCCCATCTTAGATTCCCCTAGGTGTCTTGTTTTAAAAAATGCACAGGTTTGCTAAGTTTTCCCAGGTGCCGGCTGAGCTAGAGGCCAAAATCCACAGCTAGGTACTTTTTAAAAAAACAGCTCTGTTTTCTTTGTGAAAATGTGATGTGTCCACGATGTGTTTTGGGGCATTTTCTTTCGCGGGCGGTAGACCTACCCACACAAGTGAGGTACCATTTTTATCAGGAGACTTGGGGGAACGCTGGGTGGAAGGACATTTGTGGCTCCTCTCAGATTCCAGAACTTTCTGTCACTGAAATGAGAGAAAAAAGTGTTTTTTTGGCAAAATTTTGAGGTTTGCAAAGGATTCTGTGTAACAGAACCAGGTCAGAGCCCCACAAGTCACCCCATCTTGGATTCCACTTGGTGTCTAGTTTTCAAAAGTATGCAGAATTGCTAGGTTTCCCCAGGTGCCGGGTGAGCTAGAGGCCAAAATCCACAACTAGGCACTTTGTAAAAAACAGCTCTGTTTTCTTTGTGAAAATATGATGTGTCCATGTTGTGTTTTGGGTCATTTCCTTTCGCGGGCGCTATGCCTACCCACACAAGTGAGGTACCATTTTTATCGGGAGACATGGGGGAACGCTGGGTAGAAGGAAATTTGTGGCTCCTCTCAGATTCCAGAACTTTCTGTCACCGAAATGAGAGGAAAAGGTGTTTTTTGGCCAAATTGTGAGGATTGCAAATTATTCTAGGTAACAGAACCTGGTTAGAGCCCCACAAGTCACCCTATTTTAGATTCCCCTAGGTGTCTAGTTTTAAAAAATGCACAGGTTTGCTAAGTTTCCCCAGGTGCCGGCTGACCTAAAGGCCAAAATCCACAGCTAGGCACTTTGTAAAAAACAGCTCTGTTTTCTTTGTGAAAATGTGATGTGTCCATGTTGTGTTTTGGGGCATTTCCTTTTGCGGGCGCTAGGCCTACCCACACAAGTGAGGTACCATTTTTATCGGGAGGCTTGGGGGAACGCTGAGTGGAAGGAAATTTGTGGCTCCTCTCAGATTCCAGAACTTTCTGTCGCCGAAATGAGAGGAAAAAGTGTTTTTTTGGCCAAATTCAGCAGTTTCCAAAGGATTCTGGGTAACAGAACCTGGTCAGAGCCCCACAAGTTACCCCATCTTGGATTCCCCTAGGTGTCTAGTTTTAAAAAATGCAAAGGTTGGTAAGTTTTCCCACTTGCCGGCTGAGCTAGAGGCCAAAATCCACAGCTAGGCACTTTGTAAAAAACAGCTCTGTTTTCTTTGTGAAAATGTGATGAGTCCACATTGTGTTTTGGGGCATTTCCTTTCGCAGTCGCTAAACCTCCCCACAGAAGTGAGGTACCATTTTTATCAGGAGACGTGGGGGAACGCTGGGTGGAAGGACATTTGTGGCTCCTCTCAGATTTCAGAACTTTCTGTCACCGAAATGAGAGGAAAAAGTGTTTTTTGGGCCAAATTGTGAGGTTTGCAAAGGATTCTGGGTAACATAACCTGGTCAGAGCCCCACAAGTCACCCCATCTTAGATTCCCCTAGGTGTCTAGTTTTAAAAAATGTGCAGGTTTGCTAGGTTTCTCCAGGTACCGGCTGAGCTAGAGGCCAAAATCCACAACTAGGCACTTTGTAAAAAACAGCTCTGTTTTCTTTGTGAAAATGTGATGTGTACACGTTGTGGTTTAGGGCATTTCCTTTCGTGTGGGCTTGGCCTACCCACACAAGTGAGGTACCATTTTTATCGATGGCTTGGGGGAACGCTGGGTGGAAGGAAATTTGTGGCTCCTCTCAGATTCCAGAACTTTCTGTCACCGAAATGAGAGAAAAAAGTGTTTTTGGGCCAAATTTGGAGTTTTGCAAAGGATTCTGGGTAACAGAACCTGGTCAGAGCCCCACAAGTCACCTCATCCTGGATTCCCCTAGGTGTCTAGTTTCAAAGAATGTGCAGGTTTGCTAGGTTTCCCCAGGTGTCGGCTGAGCTAGAGACCAAAATCCACAACTAGGCACTTTGTAAAAAACAGCTCTGTTTTCTTTGTGAAAATGTGAGGTGTCCATGTTATGTTTTGGGGCATTTAATTTCACGGGCGCTAGGCCTACCCACACAAGTGAGGTACAACTTTTATCGGGAGGCTTGGGGGAACGCTGGGTGGAAGGAAATTTGTGGCTCCTCTCAGATTCCAGAACTTTCTGTCACCAAAATGAGAGGAAAAAGTGTTTTTGGGCCAAATTGTGAGGTTTGCAAAGGATTCTGGGTAACAGAGCCTGGTCAGAGCCCCACAAGTCACCCCATCTTAGATTCCCCTAGGTGTCTCGTTTTCAAAAATGCACAGGTTTGCTAAGTTTCCCCAGGTGCCGGCTGAGCTAGAGGCAAAAATCCACAGCTTGGCATTTTGTAAAAAACAGCGCTGTTTTCTTTGTGAAAATGTGATGTGTCCACGTTGTGTTTTGGGGCATTTCCTTTTGCGGCCACTAAACCTACCGACACAAGTGAGGTACCATTTTTATCAGGAGACTTGGGGGAACGCTTGGTGGAAGGAAATTTGTGGCTCCTCTCAGATTCCAGAACTTTCTGTCACCGAAACAAGAGGAAAAAGCGTTTTTTTGGCCACATTTTGAGGTTTGCAAAGGATTCTGGGTAACAGAACCTGGTCAGAGCCCCACAAGTCACCCCATCTTGGATTCCCCTAGGTGTCTAGTTTCAAAAAATGTGCAGGTTTGCTAGGTTTCCCTCTGTGCCGGCTGAGCTAGAGGCCAAAATCCACAACTAGGCACTTTGTAAAAAACAGCTCTGTTTTCTTTGTGAAAATGTGATGTGTCCATGTTGTGTTTTGGGGCATTTCCTTTAGCGGGCGCCAGGCCTACCCACACAAGTGACGTACCATTTTTATCGGGAGGCTTGGGGGAACGCCGGTGGAAGGAAATTTGTGGCTCCTCTCAGATTCCAGAACTTTCTGTCAGCGAAATGAGAGGAAAAAGTGTTTTTTGGCCAAATTGTGAGGTTTGCAAAGGATTCTGGGTAACAGAACCTGGTCAGAGCCCCACAAGTAACCCCATCTTGGATTCCCCTAGGTGTCTAGTTTCAAAGAATGTGCAGGTTTGCTAGGTTTCCCCAGGTGTCGGCTGAGCTAGAGGCCAAAATCCACAACTAGGCACTTTGTAAAAAACAGCTCTGTTTTCTTTGTGAAAATGTGAGGTGTCCATGTTGTGTTTTGGGGCATTTCCTTTCACGGGCGCTAGGCCTACCCACACAAGTGAAGTACCACTTTTATCGGGAGGCTTGGGGGAACGCTGGGTGGAAGGAAATTTGTGGCTCCTCTCAGATTCCAGAACTTTCTGTCACCAAAATGAGAGGAAAAAGTGTTTTTTGGGCCAAATTGTGAGGTTTGCAAAGGATTCTGGGTAACATAACCTGGTCAGAGCCCCACAAGTCACCCCATCTTAGATTCCCCTAGGTGTCTAGTTTTCAAAAATGCACAGGTTTGCTAAGTTTCCCGATGTGCCGGCTGAGCTAGAGGCCAAAATCCACATCTAGGCACTTTGTAAAAAACAGCTCTGTTTTCTTTGTGAAATTGTGATGTTTCCACATTGTGTTTTGGGGCATTTCCTTACGCGGGCGCTAGACCTACTCACACAAGTGAGGTACCATTTTTATCAGGAGACTTGGGGGAAAGCTGGTTGGAAAGACATTTGTGGCTGCTTTCAGATTCCAGAACTTTCTGTCATCGAAATGAGAGGAAAAAGTGTTTTTTTGGCCAAATTTTGAGGTTTGCAAAGGATTCTGGGTAACAGAACCTGGTCAGAGCCCCACAAGTCACCCCATCTTGGATTCCCCTTGTTTCTAGTTTTGAAAAATGGGCAGGTTTGCTAGGTTTCCCCAGGTGCCGGGTGAGCTAGAGGCCAAATTCCAGAAATAGGCACTTTGTAAAAAACAGCTCTGTTTTTTTTGTATAAATGTGATGGGTCCATGTTCTGTTTTGGGGAAACTTGTTTCGCGGCCGCTAGGCCTACCCACACAAGTGAGGTACCATTTTTATTGGGAGACTTGTGGGAACGCTGGGTGGAAGGAAATTTGTGGCTCCTCTCAGATTCCAGATCTTTCTGTCACCGAAATTAGAGGAAAAAGTGTTTTTTGGCAAAGTTGTGAGGTTTGCAAAGGATTCTGGGTAACAGAACCTGGTCAGAGCCCCACAAGTCACCTCATCGTGGATTCCCCTAGGTGTCTAGTTTTCAAAAATGCACAGGTTTGCTAAGTTTCCCCACTTGCCGGCTGAGCTAGATGCCAAAATCCACAGCTAGGCACTTTGTAAAAAACAGCTCTGTTATCTTTGTGAAAATGTGATGTGTCCACGTTGTGTTTTGGAGCATTTCCTTTCGCGAGCGCTAGACCTACCCACACAAGTGAGGTACCATTTTTATCAGCAGACTTGGGGGACCGCTGGGTGGAAGGAAATTTGTGGCTGCTCTCAGGTTCCAGAACTTTCTGTCACCGAAATGAGAGGAAAAAAACTTTTTGGCCAACTTTTTACGTTTGCAAATGATTCTGGGTAACAGAACCTGGTCAGAGCCCCACACGTCACCCCATCTTGATATCCCCTAGGTGTCTAGTTTTCAAAAATGTGCAGGTTTGCTAAGTTTCCCCAGGTGCCGACTGAGCTAGAGGCCAAAACCCACAGCTTGCCACTTTGTAAAAAACAGCTCTGATTTCTTTCTGAAAATGTGATGTGTCTACATTTGTGTTTTGGGGCATTTCCTTTCGCGGGCGCTTGGCCTACCCACCCAAGTGAGGTACCATTATTATCGGGAGACTTGAGGGAACGCTGGGTGGAAGGAAATTTGTGGCTCCTCTCAGATTCCAGAACTCTCTGTCACCGAAATGAGAGGAAAAAGGTTTTTTTGGCCACATTCTGAGGTTTGCAAAGGATTCTGGGTAACAGAACCTGGTCAGAGCCCCACAAGTCACCCCATCTGAGATTTCCCTAGGTGTCTAGTTTTCAAAAGTGGGCAGGTTTGCTAGGTTTCCCTAGGTGCCGGCTGAGCTAGAGGCCAAAATCCACAGCTAGGCACTTTGTAAAAAAACAGCTCTGTTTTCTGTGTGAAAATGTGATGTGTCCACATTGTGTTTTGGGGCATTTCCTTTCGCGGGTGCTAGGCCTACCCACACAAGTGAGGTACAATTTTTATCGGGAGACTTGGGGGAACACTGGGTGGAAGGACATTTGTGGCTCCTCTCAGATTCCAGAACTCTCTGTCACCGAAATGAGAGGAAAAAGGTTTTTTTTGGCCACATTTTGTGGTTTGCAAAGGATTCTGGGTAACAGAACCTGGTCAGAGCCCCCAAGTCACCCCATCTTGGATTCCCCAAGGTGTCTAGTTTTCAAAACTTCACAGGTTTGCTAGGTTTCCCTAGGTGCCGGCTGAGCTAGAGGCCAAAATCTACAGCTAGGCACTTTGCAAAGAACATGTCAGATTTCAAGGTAAAAATGTGATGTGTCCATTTTGTGTTTTCTGTCGCGAGCAGCAGGTCTAACCACGCAAGTGAGGTACCATTTTTATCAGGAGACTTGGGGGAACACAGAATATTAAAACAAGTGTTATTGCCGCTTGTCTTTCTCTACATTTTTTTCTTCCAAATGTGAGACAATGTGTAAAAAAGAAGTCTATTTGAGAAATGCCCTGTAATTCACATGCTAGTATGGGAGCCCCAGAATTCAGAGATGAGCAAATAACCACTGCTTCTCAACACCTTATCTTGTGCCCATTTAGGAAATACAAAGGTTTTCTTGATACCTATTTTTCAGTCTTTATATTTCACCACATGAATTGCTGTATACGAGGTATAGAATGAAAACCCATTGCAAGGTGCAGCTAATTTATTGGCTCTGGGTACCTAGGGTTTTTGATGAACTTACTAGCCCTGTATACCCCCAACCAGAAGAGTCCAGCAGACATAATGGTGTATTGCTTTCAAAAATCTAACATCGCAGGTAAACGTTACAGAGTAAAATTTGGAGAAAAATGGCTGTTTTTTACCTCAATTTAAATATTCTTTCATTTCAGCTGTTATTTTCTGAAAGAAGCACTTATAAGATCTCCACGAATGACCCCTTTGTGAATTCATAATTTTGTCTACTTTTCAGAAATGTTTAGCTTTCTGGGACCCAGCATTGGTTTCTCACCCATTTCTGTCACTAACTGGAAGGAGGCTGAACGCACAAAAAATAGTAAAAATCCGGTATGTCCCAGTAAAATGTCAAAATTGTGTTGAAAAATGGGGTTTTCTCATTCAACTTTTCCTGTTCCTGAAAGCTGGGCAGATGGTGATTTTACCACCACAAACCCTTTGTTGATGCCATTTTCAGGGGAAAAACCACAAGCCTTCTTGTGCAGCCCTTTTTCCCCATTTTTTTAAAAAAATGAAATTTTTGCTGTATTTTGGCTAATTTCTTGGTCTCCTTCAGGGCAACCCACAAAGTCTGGGTATCTCTAGAATCCCTAGGATGTTGGGAAAAAAGGACGCAAATTTGGCATGGGTAGCTTATGTTGAGAAAATGTTATGAGGGCCTAAGCTCAAGCCAAAAAAGGGCTTGGCACCTGAGGGGGAAAAGGCCTGGCAGCGAAGGGGTTAAAATACAAAGACAAAAATACAGAGAAATTAATCTATGATAGCTAATGTCCTATCCTTGCCACATATTTAAAGGCTAAAGCAGTACTACACAAGGGTGTGTAGGAATACTGCTCAGGACAGGAAATGTTTAAGAATGCAATCATGGGAAGTGCAAGAAGGAAGTTTGGAAGTGAGTTAGATATTTTGGGATGTGGTTGGGCAGGACTAGCATGTAGGGAAACTAAACAATCCCTGACATTTCTCAACCCTAAACACCCAGAGGAGTCCTGTGTGATGTGGCTTGCAAGAATGTCCCCACTTTTTATTACCCAAAACGCACTGAAAAGTCAGCATTTTCCCTGATTTCTGTGCCAGAATATTCTGGAATTTGAAGAGAACAGCAAATGGACACTATGAAGTGTTACCATATTCTATTATAAAGCTAGTACATATTTTATAGTACAGTATTCATCACAAAAGATTGATCAGAACATGTAGGAAAATGAATTACTTGTTCAGGGTCAAGGCGAACACAAGGAAAGCTCATGTTAACCTATGCTTAACCTTCTGGTAGCTTGCCCTAAAGCAGTCAGGCTTAACTCAGAGGCAATGTGTAAAGTATTTATGCCACAGTTCAAACAGTAATAAAGTGAGAACACAACAGAAGAAAAATCCTACACTGATTTAGAAAATTGGTGTATACTTTAATGAATCATTGGAGACCAAAATGACACAAATCCAATCAGTAGAACTGGAAATATGCAACAGTGCTTGGAAGCACAACACTCCAACTATAGTTAATAGTTATGCCGGATCCGACCAAAGTCACAAGTTCAGACTGACCTTGATGGAGCGCAGGCTGGCTACACGGGCTAAGGGAATAAGTTATGCTCTGTGAACAAAAGCACCTGAAATCCTGGTTGTGAAGCAAAGCAAAGTCTGATGTTGAGGATGTATAGTGCAGCAGTGGTGATTCAAGGTCCTTGCGTGGAGGCTTGCTGGACAGTGGGCATTCCAAGGTGTTTCGGTGATGATGCGAGATCCGTGCGGGTGGGATGCATCAGGCAGCGGTGATCCCAAGGGGCTGTGTGCTGCAATGTGAAGTTCTGCATCCGAGAAGCATTGTGCAGCGGTTCTGATGCAGAGTCTTGGAAGAAAATGTGTCACTCCTCGTCAGTTCTGGTGGGATCACCAGTGGACTGGAGAACACCTTCAGGCCACTTCCAATGGACCAGGACTGTGGTGGCACCACTTAGGGGGGCAGGACTCAACTGGCAGAGTTCAGGTGCAAGGTTCATGGTTTTTGAAGCCTGTTCTGTCCCTAAGGATCTGATCAGGAGTCCTGCCAGCTAGAACTTGGAGTCACTTTAGTGGTCTCAGGTTCAAGATGCAAGTCCAGTCCTTAACTCAGGCAGCAGGGGAACAGAATAGAAGTTCTTTTGGAGAGCAGCCCAGCAGTCCTTCTGAGTCTTTCATAGTCCAGTTAGGCACTAAAGAATTTAGGGGGTCATTCCGACCCCGCCAGGCGGAAACCACCCAAAGACCGCACCGCGGTCAAATGACCGCGGGGGTCATTTCAACTTTCCCGCTGGGCCGGCGGGCGATCTCCAAAAGATCGCCCGCCGGCCCAGCGGGAAAGCCCCTGCAAAGAGGAAGCCGGCTCCGAATGGAACCGGCGGATTTGCAGGGGTGCGACGGGTGCAGTGCCACCCGTCGCGATTTTCACTGTCTGCTAAGCAGACAGTGAAAATCTTTGTGGGGCCTTGTTAGGGGGCCCCTGCACTGCCCATGCCAGTGCAAAAGGCTTCCTACATCTGGCCCTTAGTTACTAGTGGAAAGAGTTTTCCACGTGCCGCGGTCATGAAAACACCAAAATGTGATTGGTTTTCTGGCCCATGTTGGCCAATTGGCACTATATTGGTCCATTGCCACTATGTTGGTCATTTTTGAAGGCAAATTGAACGTTTTTGGTGATGTTTATTTGCAATTGTAATATTTGGTCTGAGGCTCCGCCTGCAGGAGAGCGGGCCGGTATTGTTCTTTGTACAGGTACGAACCTGAAATCTGAATCTAGTTAAGCACAGCCGGCTTCCTTTCGGTCTCTGCCATTTAGCATTTTGCTGATTTGGAAGCCTTTCGTAATTCTTTTCTCAGGGTGGCTGAAATATATCTTTATGGTAGCTGTTGCAGAGCTCGTAGACTAATGGCGAAGGAGTTGAGTTTCCCGGTATAAAAGGATGTAGTAGGCTCCTGCTTTACTTAGGCACCGGGAATCCTCATTGGGTGCAGATGCCTAGTTCCACAGCCTGGGAGATGCTGTCCATTCTGCTGAGAAAACCAAATACTTTTTAGAAAGCACAGTTTTACTCGCTGAGTTAATTCAAGCTCTTTTTTTCTGGGTGCGTGCGAGTGTCTTTGGAATCAAAGGCGATGTGTTTTAAAAAAAAAAAAATTTCCTTCCTTAACCGCAGATGGCCTTTATTACAGTTGGTCACTGGAGCATGTTTCACGTAGAAGTTGCTTGGACTGCAAAACCCCTGTCTTCTGAGCTGAAGCTACGCTGGGGAAGCCTGTCTTGCCTGTTTTCAGACTATGGAAGGCAAGTTTTTTGAGATTTTAATGGCACTAAAGGTAAACTGCTGTTCCTCCGTGACAGTGCTGAAAGTGCAGTAACCCATCAGTAACACCGCACCACGCTTAGTTAAGTGAAACGTCCCCATTCTTTAAATAAAAGCTCACTTAGAAAGCTCAGGAGTTTTGGGGATTTAGTTTAACCTCAGAGTGATCATAAAGGAGCACTGCTACATGACCAGGCTAAAACTGAGTTATGTTCTGCTGTGAGTGTTTTTGATCCCTTGCCACTCTGTCCTTAACTTGTAACAAGAACACGACTTAGAGCACCCTCTGCAAATGTGTCTGTGTTTTGCTGAAAAAAAGGCTCTTCACTTTCCTCAGGAGGTGCTCTTGTCATGCATGAATTATAATTAGGGCCACTGGAATTATGGGGCAGTAGAGGGCCAAAATATGCAGCAAGGTTGAGTAAATTATGTGGCACGAAAACGCAAACTATGCGGCATAATGCTTTATTTACTGTAATAGTATTAATTCATTATCCCACCATTTTTACATCAAGCATAGCAGGCGCTGCTTTTACGACATGTTGGTATCTATGTGGGATTTTAACCACCCACCCTCCCCCCTCACTCCATCACTTTCACTCGTTCCTGGGCTAGCCTTTCTAAAATCCTTTGATGATATTGGTAAATGCTTTGGGCCTTATTTATACTTTTTGGTGCAAAACTGCACTAAGGCAGTTTTGCCCCAAAAAGTTTAGCACCGGCTTGCACCATTTTTTAGCACCAGCTGGGCACCATATTTATGGAATGGTGCAGGCCGGTGCAAAGGGTAGGCTAGCTTTAAAAAAATGACGTTAGGCAGTTTTGAGTCAAAATAAATGATTCTGACCAGATTAGCATCATTTTTTGATGCTAAGGGGCATATTTGTACTCGGTTTGCACTGAATTAGCCTAATTTTGTTTTACTCTAATTCAGTGCAAAACTAACTCCATATTTATACTTTGGTGCTAGACCCGTCTAGCACCAAAGTTATGGAGTTAAAGTCATTTTTTGGAAGTGGAAACCTACCTTGCCTTAATGAGATGCAAGGTAGGTGTTCCTGTGCAAAAAAATGACTCTATGGCCTTAACACCATATTTATACTCCCATGTAAAAATGGTGCAAGGGAGGGAGGAGGGGTCAAAAAATGGGGCAAAGCTTGCTTTGCCCCATTTTTTAAGACCTGGGTCAGGGCAGGCGTTAGGGGACCTGTGGCCCTATTTCCATGGTGGAACACCATGGAATAAGCCCAGAGGTGCCCTCCCAAGGCCCTAGGGGCACCCCCACCCACACTAGAGGGACTACGAGGATGGGGGACCCCATCCCAGGTAAGTACAGGTAAGTGCATTTTTTTTGGTTGAAAGTGCCATAGGGGGCCCTGAAATGGGCCCCCATACATGGCACAGGGTGCAATGGCCATGCCCAGGGGACCCCTGTCCTCTGTGCTGGCCACTGGGGTGGTGGGCATGACTCCTGCCTTTTCTAAGGCAGGAGTCATGTGGCATGGTAGGTTTAGCACCATAAAATGATGCTAATCTGGTTAGAGTCATTTTTTTTTACTCTAACCTGCCTAAAGACATTTTTTTGTGCTAAACCCTCTTCTTCTATACTGCCAGCTCCACCCGACTAAAGTCATTTTTTTAAACTCTAGCCTACCCTTTGCACCAGCTTGCACCATTCCATAAATATGGTGCCCGGCTGGTGCACAGAAATGGTGCAAGCCGGTGGTAAACTTTTTGGTGCAAAACTGAGTTAGTGCAGTTTTGCAGCAAAAAGTATAAATAAGGGCCAATATTTTGTAAGTTTGCGCCACTTTTGTGTCATAAAATGACATTAATGCGGTGCAAAAAAAGTTTAAATCAGGGCCTTGGTGCTAGATGGGTCTAGCACCAAAGTATAAATATGGAGTTAGTTTTGCACCGAATTAGAGTAAAAAAAAATGACACTAATTTGGTGCAAACAGAGTATAAATATGCCGCAGAGTATAAATATGCCCCTAAATATGGCGTTAAGGCCATAGAGTCATTTTTTGCATGGGAACGCCTACCTTGCATCTCATTAAGGCAAAGTAGGTCTCCACTTTCAAAAAATGACTTTAACTCCATAAATTTGGTGCTAGAGGGGTCTAGCACCAAAGTATAAATATGGAGTTAGTTTTGCACCGAATTAGAGTTAAAAAAAATGACACTAATTCGGTGCAAACAGAGTATAAATATGCCCCCTTATGTTTCCCCTCCTAGCGGCGGTTTTGTTACCACCTTGGGGACCAACCCTGTTAAATGGATAATTGCACGTTTGCCATTACATTTGACTGTGAGCGCACTTCTTTTTTCTATTGTGATTCCCCTTTGCACCCATACTCATGGCGGCCGTGGCGCTTTGAATCAGCTTATTTTTTTATGTTTCCCGCTGTTTCTTCACTGAGTCTGTCCTCCTGTGTTCCCCTACATCTATTCATGTGACCTGGCTTCATTTCTATTTCCTCTAACTTCCTGTCCCTTTCTATGCGTCTTGCCTCATCTCCATTCATGGCCCTGCCCATTGCTTCTTCCCCTAACTCCCTTTTTGATAACCCTGACACATTCCCCTTTTTGATAACCCTGACAAATTCCCCTTTTCGACTCATCCTTTGATGCAGTCTGTTCCCTGGTCACGCTCATCACACCTTTATACCTTGTCTACTTTATTTTTCCCAACTTTATTTTTTGTTTATTAGCTCTTCTTACTCGCCTTTCCTTTTCCTGGACTTGACCATTAACTGTTCTCTTTTCGTCTCCCCTGCTTCTGTCTTCAAGCAAGCACTCCCGGTTCCTCTACACCCGTGTTCGATCCAGGAAGGGTGACCTGCCCTGCCAGTTCTGTCCTCCAGCCATGTACAGCTTGTCGTTTCAACTGGTGGGGCGCATTGTCGACTGATCTCCTTTCCATCATTCTTCCAGTATTCCGTTTCATGGTACAATGTGAGATTTCCTGCTTGCACCCAAGAGCGAGCATGTCAGAGAATACAAATATGTGCAGAGTAGAAGGACTCCATTGCTGGAAACAGCTGTGAGCTCAGCTGTTTGCCTCACTTTGGTGAATTCTCTCTGCCAGGGGGAAGGGTTTGCAGGAGAGTGGTGCTGTACTGTCACGTTCAGGAGCCCGGTCCTTGGAACAGCTATTAATAGGCTGTGGTTTGGACACAGCACTTCAGAGGCTTCTAGTGCACAAAGTATGCCAAATAATTGTACCCACTCACTCATCACCCAGAACGTCGTCTTTCGGCGATAACTGCCCCATTGTATGGAGTCTGTGGAGTCTCGGTGGTGCAATTCTCCTTTGCTAAAGCCCTACAGTGCTGGCAAGGGGCCCCTGTCATGTTTATCACTTCCAGTCGTTCCTGACGCTTCAGCCAGCAGCATTTTTATATACTGCGACTTTGAATACCGCTCTGTTAACAGAAATATATACTTTCTTTTCTAGGCAGTGATCTCATCATAAACTACTTTTCACCAATATGCATCACAAACATCGTATTTACAAAAATATTACAAAGCATAGAAAAACATTAGCCACATAGTAATTCCTATATATAACTACTTCTAACTTACTGTGTGTATATTCTGTCTTTTGCATCCTAAAGAGAGGGCCATTTTTAGGTTCAGCGCGCAAGCGCTCTGGCCTGTTGTAATCTATCTGTGGACTTTTAACCACACCCACCACACGCTCATCACTATCACTCGTTCATGGGCTTGCCTTTCAAAAAATCATTTGTTAGCATAGGTTAATGCTTTACGTTTGTCCCTCCTTGGGGCAGTTTTGTTACCGCCTTGGCCATCGACCCTGTTACATGTACAATTGCACATTTGCCGAAACATTTGACTGCGAGCAAACTTCTTTTTCCTTTTGTGTCTCGCCTTTGCGCTCATGCTCATGGCAACCATGGCCCTTTGAATCAGCTCGCTTATGTCAACTGTTTTACTTTTCCTTTTCAATTTATGTGGCAAGAAAAGTCCAGTTAGGAATTTGCAACAATAATAGCTCTAACTTGAGCAAACGTGAGACCCGTTGCACTGCAAAGGCTTGTTTAAATGTGGTATTCGCTTGCATTAACGGGCCAATTTACTGCTTCGCTGTGTTCATACATTTACCCTAATTACTATGACACCTCATGGTAATTACGAGCAATGTAGCTGCTCAGTAAACTTTCAGAATTTATCACCAGTAACAGTATTAACACTGGTTATATACATCTTAAGTAGCAATCTCTAAATGCCGCTTACTGCTGCAGGGCATTACTGATGTGTTTAACACCAACGTTTAAGGGACGTGGTTATGCTTATGCACAGAATTAGCAGTACTGAGGTTTGTCCCCGATTATTTTTACCGCAATTCTCTCAAAACTTTGGCTTCTGATAGCCGAACTATTTATCCATTCCGCTGGGCGATTTTACTGACCATAAGTCTTACAATTCCCTAACACATGGTGGTTTTAATGATATACTGTTAATCAGTGCAAACAGTAATCTGCCTAGTAACCGTATAACAACAATAATTCTTCTGATGGCTCACTTATCATTTCCCCTAACTAGAAAGTCGATTATGTGAAGTCCATTTAGTTGGGTGATAGCCAAATACAGTTCCAGGAAGCTACAGAACTACAGCAGGTGCTATATGTTTCTATACAAAGTTGCCAGCCCCAACATCGACAGCTAAGCACATGAAAACTGTTGGGTTTGATGCGCAGTGCCTCAAAGGCTAACTCCATTAGTAGGAACAAATTATACAGAGACAATGAATTATATATGTATAAATCAATGCATAGGAAATATTATAAAAGGTAGGACTAAAAGGGGTAGGAGTTCAATGATATCAATAGTGGTAGGCATTCTATTTTAAGAGTGCTTGATCTGCAGATGCACCAACTCAAGATTTGAAATGCAAGAGTAGTCCTGTTTGGCTTTACGGATAAGAATGTGTTTTCTGCTCAAACTTACCAACCTTAGCAACATCAGGATAATGAAGAACTGGGGAAAAACATACGTTTATGACCTACGTGTTGCAGTTTGCATGCAGCTCTTTTAAGCTAGTTCGTATCTTACTACTAAATGAGGGTTCTGACTTTTGAAATGCAATTAACAATAGGATCTCCATCACAAAAGCAGTAAACACTGTGCTATCTACATACAAAATATTTCCCTGATCCTCACGGTACGTGTTCTTTGGAAGAGGCACATAAAGCCTCTGTCCTAATTAATAGTGAGTCAACAATGTGACTAGGTAAAACTCGTTCACTCTCCAGCAGATACATTAATCACCAGAGTTAACTTGACATTTTAATTATTGCCTGATAATTTGTACAAGGAACTCCACAGAAGGTGCTTTCAACTCCATCAGACAATTCAAAATGCAGCACCCACCACGAGCTTGGTGCCTGGCGTAGGCATCGTTGTACCACCTTAAAGTAGGCTCCTAAATATATTTTGCCCCCCTTATGATTCGCTGGGTTTCTGTAATCTAGGGCTATTTTATTATCCCATTTTGAGCGCTGGCAAGCAAAATGCAGGACCATGCATTTGATTATGCCAAGCCTATACATTAACTTGGAAAATCTGGGATAACATAAGTGCCTTAAACAGCACAATTTTGAAAAAAATAAAAAACGCACAACTGGATCCTTATATGTCACCTGGCCCTGAGCCTTGATGGTGATGGGGTGGATTTTCCTGTACCTTACTATTTTTGTGTTGTTATTGCAAATGGTCCTCTACTGGTCGTATGGACCTTTCGGTTGTTGACTAACAGCGTATTAAAGAAGCCAGCTTCAGCAATAAATTTCAATGTTAGCAAAAGCAATTTGGTTCCACAAGAAAGACAGAGGATGGTGTCCAAACCATGGAGTTTTATAAGCAGATTAAGCAAAAGTTTACGAGTCAATTATTTAGTATCAAAACTAGTAAGCAGAACATAGAAGAAGACGATGTCCACGTTCTAAGAATCAAATAAATGTTAATGGAGAAAGAAACAGGCATTCAAGCATGAAGCTCAGCACCCAGAACAGGGGAAGACAGCAAAGTTGAGAAAGATCTTCTCTCTGCTCAGGTCAAGACAGGATCTGCTAAACCTATTCTAATGGACAAGCAAATAATACAGTGTACAATGTTCTGGAAGCTCCGTACCACCAACTCCCTCTAGATGATCATTTCAGAAGACTAGGTTCTATGGGAGCAAGTAGACTCCCTAGGATCCCATCATCGAACAAGGAGCATGCAGCTTTTATGTTGACAACAGTTTTATCTGCCTGATACAGGAGGTTCTTTCCCATCCCTACACATTATGGGGCATATTTACAAGCCCCACTGCACCACCAGAGCATCACTTTTGTGACATTTTGGTGGTGCAAACTGCACCGTCATATGAACAAGGCCACGTAAAGCCACCCATTGTGGCTTTTCATGGCCTTTTAGAAATGGCATAAGACAAATCAGCGCAAGCCGCTGCATTGCCCCACACTGTGTTAGTGAGGCATGCCATGGATGTTACAGTGGGTGTTCCCACATAACACTCATGGCATTTGACACATTCCCAGATTTATGAGAAATTGCAAACCTGGGAATGTGTCATAAGCCTACACCTCCCCATGGGTGGCATAAGGGAGGCACAATGGGGAAAAATAACATAATTTCTCAACGTTTTTTCCTCTTTCTGTGTGCCTCCTTCTGCAGCACACATAGAAGGAGGAAATCACATCCATGAATTGTTTTTGTGTAGGAAGGTGTATCTTCCTGCACAAAAACAATCATTCCCACAAAGTAGAAACCCTTGCACTTTGGTGTAAGGGTGCCTGCGTTGGTGCTAGACAGCAAATTGAGCACAAGAACAGGGGGACAGGACACAAATGTGCAGTGTCTTGTATGTATTGCGCATTTCTGCCCTTTCCCAGTGGCGCAGGGCAGTGCAGCAAGGCACTTGCTATGCAGCCCTGAGCCATGGGGCTTGTCAATGTGCTCCTACATGTCTACAGCCAACTGGTAATTAGGTAATGTTAGAAATTGGGTTTTTGGTTGGCAGTCAGGTTACCCTCTGTCCAAGCAAGAACCCTCACTCTAGTCAGGGTAAGTCACACACAATCCAAATTAGCCTGTGCCCACCCTCTGGTAGCTTGGCACGAGCAGTCAGGCTTAACTTAGAAGGCAATGAGTAAAGTATTTGTGCAATAAATCATACAATAACACAATATAGCACCACAAAAATACACCACACAGTGTATAGAAAAATATATAATATTTATCTGGATATTTGCAGGTCAAAACGAATAAAGATGCAGTATGAAATAGTAGAGATATCGCTGAAAAGTGATATAAAGTGTCTTAAGTCTTTAAAAAGCAAACAAAGTCTCTTTCAAGCACAAAGTACCTGGTTTAAAGTGGAAAATCTCTGCATAGGGCCGCAGAGGAGGAGATACGTGGAAAAATGGTGTGTGCGTCGGTTTCGCCCCTTCACACACGGACTTGCGTCGTTATTTTTCACGCGGGGAAGTCATGCGTCGTTTTCCGGTGCGCGGACAGTCTCCTTCTGTGGTTCGTGGGATTACCAGATGTCCCGGGGGCTGTGCGTGGAATCCTAGGCTTGTTTTCCGGCTGGGCGTTGTTCCGGTGGGCTGTGAGTGGAATCTTCTCCCTCACGGCAGCCGTTGCGTCTATTTCCTTTCTGAAGTCGGGGCGGCGTTGTCCAGGCGAGGCAGTGCGTCGAAGTTCCGGTCGCACCGCAGGCGTCGCGTCGAGCGGCGTCTTTCCGGATCGGCGTGCAGTGAATTGTTTACTGAGGAGCAACCGTGCATCGAAGTTTTCGGCGCACAAGGCGTCCATATGAAAAAGAGAAGTCTTTTTGGTCCTGAGACTTCAGGGAACAGGAGGCAAGCTCTATCCAAGCCCTTGGAGAGCACTTCAGCAGCAAGGCAAGAGTTCAGCAAGGAAGCAGGGCAACCGCAAGGCAGCAGTCCTTTGTAGAAAGCAGTCAGGTGAGTCCTTTAGGCAGCCAGGCAGTTCCTCTTGGCAGGATGCAGGTTCTGGTTCAGGTTTCTTCTCCAGCAAGTGTCTGAGGTGGTAGGGCAGTGTCCCTGTTTTATACTAAATTGTGCCTTTGAAGTGGGGGTGACTTCAAAGAGTGGCTAAGAAGTGCACCAGGTCCCCTTTCAGTTAAATCCTGTCTGCCAGGGTCCCAGTAGGGGGTGTGGCAGTCCTTTGTGTGAGGGCAGGCCCTCCACCCTCCCAGCCCAGGAAGACCCATTCAAAATGCAGATGTATGCAAGTGAGGCTGAGTACCCTGTGTTTGGGGTGTGTCTGAGTGAATGCACAAGGAGCTGTCAACTAAACCTAGCCAGACGTAGATTGTAAGGCACAGAAAGATTTAAGTGCAAAGAAATGCTCACTTTCTAAAAGTGGCATTTCTAGAATAGTAATATTAAATCCGACTTCACCAGTCAGCAGGATTTTGTATTAGCATTCTGGCCATACTAAATATGACCTTCCTGCTCCTTTCAGATCAGCAGCTGCCACTTCAACAATGTATGAGGGCAGCTCCAATGTTAGCCTATGAAGGGAGCAGGCCTCACAGTAGTGTAAAACAAATTTAGGAGTTTTACACTACCAGGACATGTAAACTACACAGGTACATGTCCTGCCTTTTACCCACACAGCACCCTGCTCTAGGGGTTACCTAGGGCACACATTAGGGGTGACATACGTAGGAAAAGGGGAGCTTTAGGCTTGGCAAGTACTTTTAAATGCCAAGTCGAAGTGGCAGTGAAACTGCACACACAGGCTTTGCAATGGCAGGCCTGAGACAAGGTTAAGGGGCTACTGAAGTGGGTGGCACAACCAGTGCTGCAGGCCCACTAGTAGCATTTAATCTACAGGCCCTAGGCACATATAGTGCACTCTACTAGGGTCTTACAAGTAAATTAAATAGCCAATCATGGATAAACCAATCAACAGTACAATTTACACATAGAGCATATACACTTTAGCACTGGTTAGCAGTGATAAAGTGCCCAGAGTTCAAAAGCCAACAACAACAGGTCAGAAAAAATAGGAGGAAGGAGGCAAAAAGTTTGGGGATGACCCTGTCAAAAAGCCAGGTCCAACAGGTAAGCTAAATCTAACAGTTCTCTACAGTAAAAAATGACCTTATTCTTTACTAACGAGCACTCCTCGATAAGGCCCCTGCTGAGGAAATAAAATCATGAAACTTGCAATGCATTAATTAAGGCAATAATTTAAGTGACTTAGGCCTAGGCACAAGTCATGCCATCAAGTCCAAAAGGTTGCAATCTACAAATACAATTAGCACAAAAGAATACAATGATGCACCCCCTACAATAAATTGAGTAATACGATGCACACAGAATGACAGTTATCATATAGTGTGTAAATATGATGTATAAGTGCATGAAACACTAAATTACACTACACCTATCCTCCCTTTGATGGGTAGAATAACCATCCCACAACAAATACAAATTAGTTTTCTGCTGCTATTTATAGAACCCTCCAGCTCCTTAATTTCATCATAGAATTTCTACTGCTCATTTTACAAATGAACTTCTTTTCTCCTCTTACTACCTTTTCCTTCCTCTACAAAGCTTTTCTTGGTCCTCATATTTAAATCCCTTCACACAGCGAATAAGCAAATCATGCAAACACCAATGATCAAAATAGGCCTCAGTATTGCACCTAAAAGACCACTACCAACATTGCTAAGCCAATTACCTACTGCAGATAATCTCTTCCCAATCTCTTTCCACGCACCTGTAGCTTTTAACTCCTTCATTTACTCCTTCATTTCTGTTGATAATTTAGTCAGGTTCTTAACAGTCATCCTAATTTCTTTGCTCTTGTCTGAGATGTAAGTGAAGCATTGTGGAATTTTTAGCAACAAAAAGACACCACCCTCTTTTGAAAGTAAAATGTCTAATACAATGCAAATCTGCAAGACCATAGATCTAATCGTTATCAGGTCAGTGTCTAATATAGTACTTGTAATGTCCGGCTGTACTCGTAGCAAGTTTACGAACTAACCTTGAAGGCTTTATAATCTTCGCATCATTTAACACATCACTCACAGAGGGAATCAAAACACCAAAAATATCTCCCATTGTTTGTGAAGCACTACTACTACAGTTAGGCCTAACAGGATATCCATTAGCCTGACTGTCCACCTACCTATGTGGTAGATATTAGAAAACACTTCTGCTAAGTAAGACCTCCCAACCCAATTGGCAGGAAGTTTAAAGTAAGCACATAAGTAATAAACTCCTGGAATGATGGGATCACTTCTTGAAAATATCTGATCTGTGTAACCAAGAACCTCAAACCTATGATGGCAATCACTCCATCCGATTCTTTGGGAATTTAAAATGTTCTTCTCTCTCTCCATGAAGCGTAATTTTCCTTTTCCCAATCTAAACTGACCTTAGGTTGTGTTCCCAAATCTGCCTTGCTTCTTCTTTCCCAATTTATCTTTTCTAATATCTCTCCCCATCTCTTTCCATCCCAGCCCTTTCCTCAATAACTGCTCTCCTGTCCCCCAAATCATCAATAAAGATCATTAAAGAAGTCAGGTTCTGCCTATAGGCATGGACAGTGTTATATTTTAAAGTGCTACTTAAGTGGGTGGTACAATGAGTACTGTAGGCCCACTGGTAGCATTTAATTTACAGAACCTGGGTATATGGTATACCACTCTCCAAGGGACCTATAAGTGAATTCAACATCCCAACTAAGTATATGCCAATCAAACAAAGTTTAGGGGAGTGAGCACAGGCACAGAGTGTAATAAGGCCAACAGAAAAAACTCAGCAAAAAGTGGAGGAAAAAAGGCAAAATGTCTGGAGTAATCCTGCAGAGAGGGCCAGGCTCAATAACAACTTGTTACATATGGGCATTTCAATACAGTCTAACTACATTCTATTGAATGGACCTCCTTATCTTCCTACATTTGTCAACATTACTTGTGGTCTCCTCCTTACATTTATGTGTTGGCAGACTACACAACGATGACAGAGGTTCTCACCCATCACACTAAACCAGGAGTTAAACCAGTCTGCCAAGATAGCATAGCATCCCCAGCAATAGGTGTGGGGCAACGGCCAATGGCAACGTTTAACCATTGGGGATTACCAACAATCTGGCAGCACAGGTCTCCCATCAGGTGAAACCCAGATCTCATCCTCATTCGTCACACAATCCACCCTGACCCAGCCCTTTTGTTCAATCCGTGCTGGAATTTCCTGCAATCTCTCTACTTCTTCCCATGTATCATCAACTGTTAACAACAAATTGAAATAGGTCTTGTTCTCAGATGCATTCAACTACATTGGCATACTGATTTCCAACTGTACTATAACCGTTGCTGTGCTTCCGTGCAGCACATTCAACTACTGTGATTTCTCCAGCATCTGTAATGCTTCCAATAGTCTAATTACATAGTTTTCATTGTGTATAGGTGACTCAGAAGATGTCATACACTCTTCCTGTCACCACAATTGTCAAAAGTCATGAAAAACACCAAACCCATATTGACTATTATTAAAAATGGTAACTTTCAATTGATCTGAGACTCCACGAGCTCTAGAAAGAGCAAGCAATTAGGCCACTTGAGCAGAGGTTACATCACCAAGCAGCTTCCACTACACCTTCTTACAAGCATAAGCCATACACAAGCACTATATAATTTAGCTCTACAAGGGGTTCATCCTTTATCTCAGGTCTTGGCTTTGTGCATTGTTGAATTACATCGAGACAGTCAAGCTCAACCTCTCCCACGTTAGCTTCATTTTCAAGCAATGGCAACAACATGGAAGAATTTAGGGACAGCAGCACCTCACAGTTATATTGTCAGCAACCAATAAACGCTGTTCATACATTGTCAGTGTACTTCTGGTCACATGTTGGGTCTTAGTGCGAGTGAGAAGTATCTTGACAGAATGAGGAAACATCACTGTAGGAGGATAGCCAATGACTATATTCTCACTCTGCTCCATGCTGACACAAACTGCAGCTAACTCTTTAAGGGAGCCAGGCAGTCCTATGGCTACAGGATCAAGTGTGGCTGAAAAATGCACTACAAGTCTTTGGGAATCACCATGTGTTTGAGTAATCACTGAGAAGGTAACATTCATGCCTCCAACAGATCATCAATGTACTAAACTAGAACTGAGTTACACAGTAGTTTTAGGGTTTCAGTATTGTTTTTCAAGATCTGTTTAAAAATGAAGGAGCTGGGGTGTGGCCAGGCCACAAGTACAGATGGCAGCTTGCTGATTGAGCTGTGACCGCTGGAGAGTTCCCGGGGATGGTGGCAGGGCACCCAGAGCTGTGGGGTGGCAGCACAGATCCTCCCATTTGCCCCTGAACTGGCAACGGGGGACATTACTCCCGGTGCATCCTTCTTGCTATGATGTGATTGAGAACACAGCTTCTCCAACCTGAGCTACCTGCTTGGGCCTGCAGGGCTGAGGGACGCATTGGCCTCAATCTATCCCATCAAATGCCCTGTCAGCACCTGACACACACGGGACACCACGGATCTCTTCAGGCACCTCGTGCTTTGGTGATGCCTGTGATTGGCCCCCAGCAGACCACTGAGGGGCCCTGGTTTCATCTGACTTCACCTGTCCCTTCCTAAAAACGGTCACCTTCTCCATAAACACGTGGGCCACCCTAACACCTCTACACCCTGACCATCGCTATTTTGGACCAGGCTGCACGGCCCCTCCGCAGCCCGCCCAGACTTAGTGCTGATGTCCATTTAATATACTGCACATCCTGTTGAGTACGGGCCCCCGCCTCTATACCTTTGCCCTCTGAAACCACACATACCAATTCACTGCCTGACTGACAGTGCCCAGCTGCTTTTCCTGCACTGCAGTGCTTGAACGCCCCCTGGCCACCATGCTATTCCTTTTCTCTGGGGCTGGTGCCTTGCACAGATTTCCTCTGCCTCCCAAGCAGGGTATACTCTCCTCAACTGGACCCTCAGCCCACAACCAGGGGTCCTGTGCCGATAAGGGCTTGCTCTGGAATCAACTAGCCCCCCTACAAAAATGCCTGCAGGTCATACCAGCCCTTCATCATGGCCCTCCCTGGACCCTGTAGCCAGCCCTCTTGTACCACATGCTAATACCATCACATCCCATTAGGTGGCGCATGACTGGCCTACTCTACCTGTGACTTCCACAAGGCTGCATTCCTCACCTGGATTCTGACCAGACTGGCACTGGAACTTCCCTTTCTGACTGTTGTGCTTCTCCCAGCCCCACGACACTCATGTAGCTCAGGCTGACCGTAGGAGGGGTGGTACCCCTGAATATGAACGCGTTCTCAAATTATCCTGATTGATGACATCTCTGGGTCTGGGATCGCCCTTCCTGATGTACGCCCTCGCTCACCCCCCACTTACCCCTGCAGTCAGAGTGATCCATACAGGTGGGCCTCCATTCCCATCACAGCACACAAAAGGACGGACCTGGGACCTGACTTTTTGCCTAAGCAGTATCATCTGAACACTCCTTTTCATCAGATGCTCCTTGTACCTGCCACTCGTTGACTAATTGCGGAGAGGGCTGAACGTCTGCCATCTGAAGTCTGGGATGCGCTCCTCTCCCCTCTAGGAGCTTGAACTTTTGCCTCTGCTGTATTCCTGGATTGACGATGCCAACCAGCAAGCCCTCCAAAAAATCCTCTCATCAGTTGCTCTTCTCGGAGGCCGTCTCTCAGCAATGCTCCATGGCCGCCCCAGGTGCCAACTGCCATTGGTCACATCACAACTGCCTGTCCCAACAGGATACCATGACGGAGTGCACAGTGCAGGAGATCACTGAGGTTGCCCGTTGACTGGAAGGCATGGAGTCCAAAATCTCGGACCTCACAGCAGAGACTAAGTCAATCCGAGCCGACATCACTGTCTTTCAGGACAAGGTGGAGGGGATGGTGCACCATGTTACGGCCGTGGAGGACCAGCTCTACACCATACTGGACAGGGACCAGGAACTTCTATACCTACAGAACAAGCTCATAGACCTGTAAAATGGAAGCCATGGGAAAAACACCTGCTTCTTTGGATTCCCAGAACGCTCTGAGGGAACTGACATTAAGAATTTCCTCAAAGGCCTCCTCCCCACACTTACAAGGCTCACCTTCTCCCCACCCGGAGATACAGTGGGCTCAGTGTGTGGGCACACTATTCCAGGACTCACCAGGAAGGGCGTGCCTCATCACAGCCTGCTTCCTCTGACTTAAACAGGTACCGCAACTCCTGACTAATGCCCAATTCCATGGCCTGTATGACTGTGAGGGCTACGAGATCCACATAGTCGCCAACTTTTCATGTGAGATCAATGACAAGAGGCAAGCCCTTCTGGCTCTTCTGCCTTAGTTGCAAAAACTGGACACCATGTTCAAACTGTTGGAACCTGCCCATATGTGGATTACAACAGACAGCAGGTCCACTGATTTTTTTGACCCGGATGGTCTCTCTGACCAAACTATGGACCATGCCCCCCTGGACACATTGGCTGCCCCGACCTATGAGTATGCCCCCTCCTCCAATCACCTCCAGTGTTTGCTGGAGCTCTGGTGGGAACAGCAAAAGGGACAGAGACATGGAAAGGCCTGCCAGGTCCCAGGACAGCAGGTATGTGGCCCTTAAGGTGGTGGCTTCCTTTACACAAGACCAGGACCGCAACAAATCTGATCCCCACTGAAACCCTTCCCTCCTGAAGGCTGAGACTCATTTCTTACTGCCATGGTCGCTGCTAACCTGCACCTGCTGATGCACGAAGAGGTCATTGGCATCCTCAAGATGGAAGGATGAGTATAGTACGGGAAACATCCTGAACAACTAGGTCTAAACCACTACTTGCCTGAACCACTACTGCTAAACAACTAAAAAATCTCTACAACTAAGTACTGAACAACTACTGTCTAAACAACAATTGTGCCTGAATAACAATTGCCTGAAAAACTAATTTTAAGGTAAGGTTTTCTTTTTGGTTTTTATGGTTTATTAGTTGTTTAGAATATAATATATATATTAGCTGTACAGGCAATTGTTATTCAGGCACAATTGTTGTTTAGACAGTAGTTGTTCAGTACTTAGTTGTAGAGACTTTTTAGTTGTTTAGCAATAGTGGTTTAGGCTATAGTTGGTTAGGACCTAGTTGTTCTGTCACATATTCGTATAGTACTTTTACCTGGTTGTCAATTGTCTGTAGCTTTTCACATGGGCATACCTCTGGTCAGTTGATTTCGGGTGGCTGTCACTTGTTCTGTTCTCAGTTATTCTGTTATACATTGCTTTGTTCCTGAGTGCCTCTGTATTGACATATGGCTCAATGTCCTGCGCTGTTTTGCCCTAAAAAATAACTTTTGTTATCACTGCACTCATTGTTAGAATGTTATTTAATGCAGATACACCGACAATGTAGACCCAGCCTGCTTGTCCCCCGTGTCTTCCCCCTTCCCCCCTTCCCTTGACCCCTGGTAAATTGTGGAGTCACCCACCCATCACCCCACGTCCCTCCTCCCCTATCCATGTCTTTCACCATACCAATTAAGCAACACAGGTGTTTGCTGCATGTTTGATGCTTGTTGTCTGTTGTGATACCTCAGTGTCCACCCCTCCCTCCGGGACGGCCCACGGCTACACAACCCTCCACGACTCAGTCCCCTCCCCGGCTCGACTCTTAACCTGCTTTCCTAACAAGCATTTTCTTGCTTGCCCCACCCTGTGAGACAATGGGCATGCAGGACCTGCAAATTTAGACATTCGGTTCATAGTCTCCAGTTCTCCCTGAGGCCCCACCCTCAGTTTAGCACCGGATTATTCGCATCTCTCCCTCTTCATCACTTCCTGAAGCAGACACACCATTGTACACTGTGTCTGAGGTGTTCCCCATCCCTCTACTCTGTCTCTCCTCACCCTTTCTCCTTCCCTCCCCTCATTATTCTCTCTTCTTTCTTCCCCTCCCTTAACCATGATAGTTCCCTTTGTTCCTTCCAGTTCTATACCTTGGAGCCTACGCTCATCATCTCCACTGCTCACCTCCTCTGATACCCCGATGGCTGCCCCAGCCCCTGCAGGTTCCTCTTACCTGCGAACCATCTCCTAGAACGTTAATAGCCTGACACATTATATAAAACGAAAGAAGGTGCTGTCATATTTGCAGTCTAAACACATGGATGTGGCCTTCTTACAGGAGACACATCTCTCACACCTGGAGTCCGAAAAACTGCATCTGGACTTAGTGGAGTGAGAGTTTCACCGCAGCTGCCCGGAGACAACAGCAGCAGGCTCCGGACCTTCCAGAAATTTCGGAGTTACAATTCTCTTGTGCAGATCCCTGCACTTTATGATCCTCAAGACCTGGTCGAATGTGGGCAGCTGCTATGTCTTTGCCAAACTTAAACATGAGTGTTGAACACTCTGTATTAACTCAGTTTGCACACCCACGGGCCCCGAGTGTCTTTTCTTTCTTCAACTCAAACGACTCATAACAGAAATTGGAGCCTGCCATTACCTTATCGGGGAAGACTGCTACTTAGCAAGAGTTGTGTGACTGCACCAGCCATCTGGATATATGTAATAATGTGGATAGAGCTGTCCTAGGACATGTGCTTTCTGACCACAGATTGGTGGACCACTAGCATCTTTCGCATCAGGAATACATTTATTATCACCAGTCTCTGGTACCCAGTCCAGACTGGACTATTTCCTGGTCTCACATCAGGTGGTTGCCATCACTTGAGATTCCCAGATTATGGACACTTAACTGGCTGACCACTCCCCTGTTCTACTTGCTCTGGATTTAGTTCTTGCCTCTCCAGGCCGTAAACTGTGGTGACTGAATATCTTGTACTATCACACTCCCCAGGGAAAAGCCCAGAAGCGATATTATATTTCCACATACTTGGAACAAAACACAGTTTCCTCCCGACAGTTCCTGTGGGCAGCCGCAAAGGCGACTATCCATGACCAGCTCACGAGGGATGCAGCCCTAGTCAACGCCCAGAGACTGAACCAACAAAAAGACCTGAAAGGCTAGATTGCGACTCGCATACCACTATAAACTACAGACCCCTCTTCAATTACCCACCGGCACCTGGAGAGGGCCCATAGGGACCTAAATGGCCTGTTCACTTTCAAGGCTGAGTATGCACACCAGCAGCTCAAGGATTGGCATTACAAGCAGGGCGAGAAGGTGGGTTGTCTTCTGGCCGCCAAAATGCGACAACAGGAGACAGTGCTGGCAACAACAGCTATTCACTCTGCGAGCTGTACTATTTGTACCTGCCCACAAGATATTGTTAACAAATTCGTAAATTTATATGGGGCCCTTTACACCCTGGAGATGATGGTGGGTTCTGCCAGTTTAGATGTCCCCTTTGATAACAGGGACTTCCCTAAACCTCAAAGAAGCTGGTAGGGATGTACTTGATAGAGAAATCAGCAACATTGAGATAGCACAGGCCAGCTCCAGGTTTCTCTACCATAAAGACACTGGAGAAGATAGCTTTCCTGCGGAGTTCTATAAGCAGATGGACAAAGACTTGGTGGATTACATCTACGATACCTTCCGCGAGTCTGATCATATGACCTCCCTAGACTCTATTTTTATTAAAGTGTTAATTGCACTCCTGTTGAACCAGGGAAAGGACCCCTTACTCTGTGGGAGCTACAGACCTATTTCTCTGCTCAACGGGGATATTAGAACCCTCCTTGGAGTTTTGGCAGCCTGCTTGCAGATAGTGATTCCATCCCTGACCCACCATATGCAGGTGGGGTTGATCCCCAGTAGTTTTTCTAGGAACCACCTCTGTACCCTCACCCACACCCAATGGTCGGCCAAAGCCCTATAGGATGAAGCCCTTGCTCTGTCCCTAGATACATTGAAGGCATAGAATAAGATCAAGTGGGGGTACCCCTTTGCTACCCTGCAACATTTGGTCTAGGGGAGGGATTTACAGCCAAGATCCACTGCCTCTATGACTCACATACTGCACAAGTAAACTGTGGTGGTTTTCATTCAGACCCATTCCCAATCCAGAGAGTGACCCGGCTGAGCTGTCTATTGCCACCCCTGCTGTTTCTTCCAGCCATGTATCCCCTCGCATCCTCTATCTGTCAATCCCCACTCATCTCAGATGACCCCCTACCAGGTGGGAAGGCCACAGTATATATCTATGCAGATGACATAATGCTTACTCTTACAGACCTTCCCCACTCACGGCCCTGATGGATAGCCTCACCAACTCTGCAATGCTCTTGGGCTACAGAGTGAACTAATACAAACGTAAGGCATTGCCCCTGTAATGCATTCCTACATGTGCAGCTAAATCATCACACCTCAAGTCTTTGGGGGTCTACGTCAACAGAGGACTGGACCGCATGCTAATGGATAATCTTGAACTCCTGATAGCCTGCATGAAGCTAGACTTTGAGAAGTGCTCCCATCTTGACCTTTCCTTGTGGGGGAGAGTACAAGCAGTGATAATGGTGACGTTACTATGTTACACCTACATTCTTGATATGGTGCCCCTGTTGGTCCCCTGTTCACTCTACGCTCCCTTCCTATCCAGTGCCACACTCCAGACCCATTAGGTTTGCGGCATCTTGGGTCTTCCTTAGGTTGAGCACTATGCTCTGGCACTCCACCTCTATCAGCTGGCTTACATGCTCCCCAGGACGCAGGACCCATCACTATGGGTTCTGGCAAAGCACACACTGCTGACCTGCCCACAGGTATTGCATCCACTCTACAGAGATGGAGTGCCAGTGTCATGTTCTACCAACCTGATGTTGTAGGCAATGACGAGGCTTTAGTGGTGAGTCCATCGCCTTTTTGGAGTAGACCTCTTTCTACATGAGCATGCACCTTTATGAAGTAACAACAACCTGCGCATCGAGGAGGTAAGCGATAGGAGGTGTTGCACTCAGCAGGCATCAGCAGCCTAAGCCAGATAATTGAGGAGGGTGCCCTCAAACCCTTCTCAGTGCTCCACAAGGAGTCTGGCCTCCCACCACACCAGTCTTGGAGATACCTTTCAAGTAAGGCATTGTCTTAACCAGTCATCTGGGTGCATGACCCTGGGCCCTCATGCTCCCTGTGGTCTCCTATCTAAGGAAATGGGGATGCTCCCATGGGGTGGTCTGGTTTCTACAGCCTTTTGAACTACCAGCTTTTCTCCATCTCTCCGCTTCATAACCTCCGCAATAAATGGCAGGCAAACTACAGATAGACTACGAAGAGGAGGACTGGGCCAAACTCCTAGAGGCCCTTGACCGAGGGGTGAGGGAGGCACGCTTGAAATACTGCCTTTTTAAAACACTTCATGACTGGCACTGGACCTCTGTGAAACTGAAGCAGTGGGCATGCTGCCCCAAGTGATTGCTGGCATTGCCCCATGCCCAATGAGACCTATAACGCATCCTCTGTGACTGCCACTCAATATAGTCTTTTTGGGATGCGATTCAGAACATGCTAACTGAGACCCTATGAGTCGCAAACCCCCCTCCCTCCCTTGATCTTTTTACATGATCCCACGGACTCACTGGATCTCTCATCTACAGAGACGCCTCTTACACACGGCACTCGCCACAGCTAAGATTTGCATACTCTGTCATTGGCATTCCCCCAGGCCACCCTCCCATGATGAATGGATTTGGCAATGTACCAAGCGGCCTCCCAGGAGCAACTCATCTACAACCTTCAGGACAGAACTGAGACCTTCCTTCAAATATGGGCACCCTTCCTCATGACGCACACATTAATCCTTAGTCCTGTGAACATTTCCCTCTATCAGTCCGACTGGTAGATGTGCTTCCTCATGTCCCATGGCACCAACTATACGAATATGAGCAGGCACACCCCCCAGCTGATACGTTCCTCCCCACCCATCCACCTGCCTCTTCCTTCCCTTACTCACCTCTCCACCCCCTCAGACTCATGACCACTGACACATATACAGGTACCCCACCATGTCCATCACAAAAGTTCCCCCTGTAATTATGAACCCAAATGTTCTAGCATGATCTACTTCCCGATGTAGATCCCTGTGCTCCGGGGGTTCCCTTCAGGGTCTGTAGCCTTAACATTTAACAGGTGATTTGTATCTCTGTTTTCTTCAGGACTGTATTAATTGTGGATGTGTAATAGTTTTGCAACCATTTTCCTTTTGTCCCCTGTTCCCTCCCTGTTTTCTTCTCTTTTGTACTGTTCAATTTTGCTCCTTTCAATAAGAATTGTAAAACAAAAAAAAGATCAAGGGGCTTTCTGTATTCCCTTGTGGGACTCTGCACTACATCAGCTTTCTATTTTGGAACTGGAACTCGTAGAGAAATTGACTCACTTCATGCATTGGGATGGAATACCATGCTTGGCACACATTGACAACTATAAACTACTCTGCTTCACCGGGAATCAGGACAACATGGGACAATAATGTTAATTGTTCCAATACCCTGCAATATTTGGTAATTGCCACTAAGCTTCTTCAGGCCTATAACAGTGGAATTACATGGATTCACCAAAATATCTCTCAAAATCCCTTACTGCTCATAGACTCACTCAGTGGGGCAATTCCAGAAATTGTCTCTGGAGAGAGATTGTAGTGTAGCGCTCAGGAATACCCAGCATTAGATTTAACAATGATTCAGAAAGGTTCTGCGCCTTTAATGAGACCAATGTATTTGACGGAAAAATCCTAGACTTCTGTCTTACAGTGTTTTTCAAATTCTTGGGAAAATCATCTGCAGTAACCAGATGGAACAGCCCAATGGCTGCTGCTTGCTTGCCTAGTTTGAAATATACATCTTTATCATGTGTCTGGAACTTGACACCTTCTGGGATACAGAAAATTATGAAATTTAACTTGCATAATAAATCACAGCCCAACAAGCTGACCGAACCAAAATCACAGACCTCAAACTTCTTCAAAGTAATCTATCTTAAATGGGCCTTTTTCTGAAACGGCATTTACAATCTGTTTATTTTCAACACCTACAAATTGGATCTGCTTTCCTGATAGTGACAAGCTTGGGACTTCTACTACTCTTCTACTACTGTAACAGAGGAGTGGGTAATGCCAGTGTCAATAAAAAAGGACACTTGGTGGTCATTCACCTCTCTTTCTATGAATGGACCACTTTGGCATATTTAAGATGGCACCAACTACACAATCTTCCTCCTCCTTCAAGCACTGTCCTTGTGATTTATCTGACTCATAATCACCAAAAGAATCAAAGACCGGGAACTGTTGGAAACTGGCCTGGTTTGTAAACCCTTGGGGACTTGGTTCACATTGAACCTTGGGCTTCTCATATTCTGTGGAACAATTGGGGCTTGGAAAACTTCATCATTGGGACTTGTGCCATATTGGGATCCTCAGGTCTCTGCATCTTAAAGTTGTGACTCCTCTTCCAGGACTTGGATCAGTAGGAACGCTGTGATTTTTTTTTCCCGGTGAAACACCAGTTTCACCCTGCATTATCTGTCCTCCACCTTCAATTCCAACTCCCTGCATTCCACCACCAACATCACTTCCCACATAGAGGCCATTCTGAAATCCCTTCTGAGCAAGCGTAGTCTGTGATAGCATAAACTTCTCCTTCTGCCTTTTCTGTTTCAGCTCCGACTCATTGATGCAATACTTAGTATATCAAAGTATCTCATCCCACTGCTTCCTTTTCCAACATATCACAATGAATGTGCAAATTGATTTTCCTGCAGAAACTCTGATACCTCTGAACCCTTTCAGGATTGTCAACAGCACTATGTTGCCTAAACACTTTCAGCAACCTTTCATAGTAAGCATTAACTGACACCCTAGCCTCCTCAGCAGTTTGACTGATTTTCAAGCAGTTAATCTCTTTCTGTGGGGCCTTTCCCTTCAAAGAAGGAATCACCAGATACTACTTTTGCATCACTGTAAGAGATGCGCATTGGTCTGTGCTACTCTGAATCTCAGCATTTGGCTACTGTACCAACACATTAAATTCAGCCCACAAGCTCCTAGGGACCACAATGTTGTAAGAGGTGTTCAAATCTTCCCACAAAACCTTCAAAATCTTCACAAACTAATCAACCTGAGTACATCAGAAGTTAGGAATTTCTCTTAATTTTGGGAACTAATTTGGAAAAGGTAGTAAGATGAACTTGACTCCAGGGCATCTGCACATTTCTCCCTCTAACTATTTCCTTAAAGGGTATACTCCTCTTTTAGTATCCCATGGTGTACTCCCTTTCAAATACCCTCCCAGTATCCTCTTTTTTTTCTTTCTCTTCTGTTCCTTTCTGATCTATCTGATCTGTCCTTTATCCTTTATCTTGCTCAAATTGCTCTGTTTTTGCATGCTTTCAACCAATTCTTAAATACTTACCTTAAGCCCAGAAGTCCTCATAGTGGTGATCATTTCCTCATCGATATGAAACCTAAAACAACTTTTCAGTAAAGGACACTTGGATAAATCAATATAGTGCTGATTTGCCAATCATGCCAACCTCTCATGGGCCTTCATAGCATGTTATGTGATTTCCTTTTTCAAATATCGAAGCTCGTTTTCCTGATAGCTATTTAAGTGGGGCACATCCAATTCCACAATTAATCTGGGGACATCTAATGGTAGTAAAATCATTCTAGCTAAGAGACTGACATCTGCCCCTTGATTTCAGCATTCCCAGGAGATACTCCCCCACTCTGTGGTCCTGCTCCTAAATCTAAAAACCCAGCAGCATCCTGAGCAATTTGTGTTGTGAACACTAAAGTCCATTTGAAAGTGACCTCTCCTATAAATGGATTGGGATTCCACCTGTGAGTTTTGAGTCGTTGGAACAGTAAGAGTACCTCTTGTAATTGCACCTGAGACTACAGGAATTTGGGCTGTGTCAATTGGAGAGGTCACAACAGGGACCTTCACAGTCTGCTATGTGATAACAGAGGTAGTCATAACTGAGGCAGAAGTAATACAGTTTTTAATTATGGGTGTAGGAAAGCCCTCCTTTTTGCTCTGGTTACCCCCAAACTTTTTCGACAGATACTGGTGGTTACTTCCTCTTGGATGTGCCCTGGTTCCTGCTTACCAGTCCCGAGGCCAGTGCTGTGTGTAAAGTGGATATGCAAATTAGGCTAATTATAAATGGCAGTATGAATCTACCTATAAGTCCCTAGTATATGGTAGGGCATGTAGGTTTAGGGACCCCAACATAGGTGGTGCACCCATAGGTGCACCGCTAAGGTACCCAGTGTCATTTTAAAGGCAGATCTGCCTTGCTGGCTGCTTTAAAACTAAAGTTATGTACAAATTTGACTTTGGAATTAAAAGTACTTCCAAAGTCTTAAACAACTGTATTTGTACATATATGTCACCCCTAAGGTGTGCCCTATGTGCCCTTAAGGTTGAGTGCTGTGTAACTATAAGCAGGGACCTCATAAAATTGTTTTATAAGCCCTGGTGAGGTAAAATAGCCAAATTTGTTTTTCCCTCACTGTAGTGAATGGCCTCCATAGGCTAACATGGGGAGACTTTATTTAATTAGCAAAGTCATCATAAGAGACAGATACCTTGAGTTTGGTATCAAATTGCTTATTATAATAAATCTCTCAACTTGCCATTGTTGGATTTAATATAATTAGTGCAGGTAAAGAGGTCTGAAACTCTAACTGAAAGTTGCCAACTTCACCTCTGTAGCGCTCTTCTCTGATTGGCCAGCCTCTGGCAGCCTGGCCAGGCTGATTGATGAGGTGTGAAATGGCCTGGGCTGAACACAAAGCATGTGCCTAGGGAGGAGATCTGCCTGAGCAGATGGTGAAACAGGATGGGGGGAGCAGCCTAACTGGTCTTCAACGGCAGGGAAGGACATTTGGAGCAGCTTAGGACCTCCCCTATTTCCTGCAAACCCAGACAATTAGGTTTGTCTCTTGATTAGATTAGGAGAGGGCAGGAGAGCGGTGTGTTTAGGATTTTTAGCCACACCACTGGGTGGGCTCAGCCAGATCTAACCCCTAAAAATCACTTTCAGCCATTTTGGATTTTTGAAGAATGTTGCTGGCTGCAATTGATTTTTACCACAATTCCCAGGAAGTGGTCATCAAAGGGGGAAGGAGCCTGCCTGTTATTGGACAAACAGGACCCCCTGCTTTCCACCCATGAGTAAGGCTAAATATGGCAGAGCTGCACCCACACCTCAGATCCCTACAAGGAAGAACATCAGTAGAAGAATGACTGCGTTGCTGAACCCCTGACCTGCACCTGGACACTGCACTCTGAAGGACTGCACCAGCCACACAATTGCGTTTCACCTTTGTCTGGCTTCAACTGGTTCCAGAAGGGACTCCCTGCTTGCTACAGGTGAAATATAGCTAACCAGAGTCCCCTGCATCCAATCCTGAAGAAACTGACCAGCTGACCCCTGTCCAGTGGTCATTTTGGAGTATGAACCAGATTCATTTTGGGAGTTGGAGTCCTAAACCTCAAGGAGCGACTCAGAGCTTCGGGAACCTTGGGTGACTTGTGGACTCCTAAAGGACCTTCAAAGACCCTCTGGAAAAAGATCCAGAAGTTTGGAGAAGACTGGAGAACTTTTGGTAAAAAGCTCCATAAAGGGACTGACCCGCCGTTGAGTCAAGCCGTCTTACGTCAACCGCGACCCAGCCTGACTTGCAGGTTCAACCCACTGAAAACCTCCAGAGCCCCCGGACTACCAGGATTTCACCGGAAGCTCCTGAAAATGCAATCCGACGATGTTGACTTGAAATTGGCTTGCTGTGAAGGGTCATCTCACGTCGGAGAGAAAAAGCTCCAAAAAAGTGACTAAGTCACTATAAAGTTGACCGGGACTTTCCACACAGTGTATCCGAGGAGGGCTCCAGGGACGTCGTATCAAGATTCAGCTTGGGCCCGGAAGAAGATTTTCATCCCGAAAAATCATCTAAGTCCGAATGTATAAATCTTCATCGAAGTCTTCTGTGGCGTGTATCCGAGTAGGGCTCCAGGTAGGTCGGATCAGATTTGTGACTTCATCCCGCTAAAGAAAATCTTCAAGAAAACAACTAAGTCAAAAGGTGAACTTTTGACCGAGGCCTCCCGCTTGCTGTAGCTGAGCAGGGCTCCATCGCGGTTGGGCCAAAACTTTGACTTAGCCCCGGTCGAGGTGTGACCAAATTACCAAATTGGTACTTTTTGTTTCTATGCGCTAGAAAACATTAATTCTTCGAAAATTCATATCTCCATTTTCTCTTACCCGATTTTATTTGTTTTGGTGTCAAATTAAAGCTAAAAATATTTCCTATTTTTATAAATTTTGGATTTTTAAACTGTTTCCTGTGCTTCATTTCATTAATGTTCTGTGATACTTGAATGCTTTACTCACTTTGGCCCTCATTACAACCCTTGCGATAAATCCCGCTTTCCCCCGTGAGGGTGGGCATCTCCTTCGCCCTTGGCACCTCAGGCCCTGCCCCAGTCAGCCCTGCTGCCCTCAGTGAGGAGGCTATTGCCCTCCTGAGATCCCTCACTGTTGGGCAATCAACCATTTTGAATACCATCCAGGATGTTGAGAGGCATTTGCAGCAAACAAATGCATACCTGGAGGGCATTCATTCTGGCGTGGCGGCCCATCAGAGAGCATTTCAGGCTCTGGCCTCAGCACTGATGGCAGCCATTGCCCCTGTGTCCAGCCTCCCCCCTCCAACATCCTCCACGCAGACCCAATCCCCTGTACCTCAGCCTATCACAAGCATACCATCTGACCAGCATGCACACTCATCAACACACAAGAGTGGACATGGCAAACATAAGCACCACACATCCCACCGGCACTCACACAAGCACCATCCTCATGCAGACACAACAACATCCACTGCCTCCACTGTGTCCCCCTCCTCCACATCCTCCTCCTCCCTCCCTGTCTCGTCTCCACTCACACCTGCATGCACTACATCCTCAGCCACTACCTCCATCACCAGCATGCCCATCACCACATACCGCTCACGTGCACTCATCACCCCCACTATCATTCACACATTCCCTTGTCCTCTCCCAGTGTGTCTGTGAGTCCTCCTCCCAAACTACACAAACGCAGGCACACACCCACCCAACAGCCATCCACCTTACAAGAGCCTCCGGCCCATGCTCCATCTTCCTGTCCCAGTGTGTCTAAGAAACTTTTCCTGGCAAACATTGCCCTCTTCCCTACACCTCCCCCCGTCCTTCCTCTAGGGCCAGGATGTCCAGGTCCCAGCCCAGCACCTCAGCCACCCAATCCTCCAGCATAGTGGTCTCAGCAAGTCCGGTCTCCTCATGGGCGGCACCCATCAGGGCTGCCAGTGTGACACCTAGCGAGGCCAAGGAGCAGGCCATTCTGCCACCTGCCAAGGTGAAGAAGGTGCCCACATGCCGGAGGGAGAAGCCGCACCTGCCAGCAAGCAAGGGCTCCTCCAAGCCAAAAGCGGACAGTGGCAAGCTACCAGCAGTGCCATCAAAGGTGGGGAAGGAACACAAGCCAAAGACCAGGTCAGGACAGGGAACGGTGGCTCCGGCTGAGAGACCAGAGTCCCCCCTTCTGTCAACCACAACACCAACCTGTACGGCGGTGGACACCTCCACTGCACCGCCACCTGCACCACCACCTGCACGTCTGCTGCCTCAGCAACAGTCCCCAGCATCATCCCCAGTGGGCAGCCGTCCGAGGCTGCAGGAGACGTCCTGCTGTGTCCCTCAACAGGTGCAGACACATGCACCACTGCCAGCACCTCCGACACAGACACCGCCTCAACCACCGCCATCAGCCCCGTGACGTGCTCAGACAGTGCCACCACAGCTGACATGGCAATCATCCCCAGTGGACAACCATCCGAGGCTGCAGGAGATGTACTGGACCCTTCACAGCATACAAGAGGCACGACACCCAGCACTGTTTGTACCTCCAGGTGGCAGGCAAAGTCTCAGCAGGGTGGTGTGTGTCTCTACCTCCATGGATTATCATGCCACCTTTTCCCAGGCAATCTCGTGGCACACACACCCAGGTGAGGGAATGGGACCTGCCACACTGCATGTGAAGCACTCTGGGCACAATGCCCCCTCCAGAACCAGTGGAGATTCACATCCACTACCTCAGTCCTTGGCAGGATGAAGCACTCTGGGCACAAAGCCCCCTCCAGAACCAGTGGAGATCCACATCCACTACCTCAGTCATTGGCAGGATGAAGCACTCTGGGCACAAAGCCCCCTCCAGAACCAGTGGAGAAAGGCATCCACTACCTCAGTCCTTGGCAGGACGAAGCACTCTGGACACAATGCCCCCTCCAGAACCAGTGGAGACTGACATCCACTTGAGAGACTGTGGCATTGCACTCCCCAGGATAAAATAGTGGACAAAACACCCACTTGAGAGACTTGTGAGATTGTGGCTTTGCAGTCCCCAGGATAAAGCAGTGGGCAAACCACCCACTTCAGAGACGTGTGAGACTGTGGCTTTGCACTCCCCAGGATAAACCAGTGGGCAAACCACCCACTGGAGAGACTTGTGAGACTGTGGCTTTGCACTCCCCAGGGTAATGCAGTGGGCAAACCACCCACTGGAGAGACTTGTGTGACTGTGGCTTTGCACTCCCTAGGACCAATCAGTGGGCATGGAGCCCTCTCGTGGTGCAGTGGCATCGTCTGTTCATCCGTCTGAGGTGTCCCCTCCCCCCCTCCCCCTGAGGTGCCTGTTTATTTTCCATATGATGCCCCTGCAGTGTTCTCTCTGTTTCGAGTCAGGTATCTTGTGTGGGCTTCGCCCATGCATTTTGGGACACTGATCCACGGACAAAGATTTCATTCATATCCGGACTTGTGTAGTTGGTGCACATATTTGTATATACTGATATTTGAATTTGGCCTATCTGATATTTCAATGATTACACTCGTTACAATCATTTCCTTTTGTCCTTGCGTTCTTCCAGGGGGCTGTATATGTAATGTTGTTGCATGTATTTGTGTATATGGTGTTGTGGGTGAGGGTGTTGCGTGTTGCGTGTGTGTGTCACTCTCTTTTCCCTCCCCACCTCCCCTGTGTGCTAGGTGCAGTACTCACCGTGGTCGTCGCCGGTGTCTTTGCTGCTCCTGATACAAGAGGTGGTAGACCAGCATCAGCAGGACCTTTAACTCGGGCTCCATGGCGTCATGGTTGTTCGTAAAGTGTTGAAAGGTGAGTGGTTTCCGTTCCAAGTACTGTTTCCGCCGTGCTTTTGATGGCATTGGTACCGCCCCGGAAAAGGTGGCGGATAGGCGAGTTGTAACACTGTGGGCCGAACCTTGTCTTCCGCCTGTCTGTTGGCGGTTACTGCTGCGGTGTTTGTTTCTACCGCCGTGGCGGTCGGAGTGTTAAAGTGGCTGTCTTTGTTGGCGGTTTCCACCATGGTCATGATTCCATTTTTTTTTCCGCCGGCCTGTTGACGGTATTACTGTCTCTTTAACACCGACCGCCAGGGTTGTAATGTGGGCCTTTGTCTCCTAAGTTAAGCCTTGTTGCTCGTTGCCAAGCTACCAAGGGTTGAGCTGACATTAATTCATTGAGACGTAACTGAACCTAATGGGGGTTAGTGGCCTATCGCTAAGTGTAGCTACTTACCTGCCCTTACCAATAATCTACTTCCCAACAATGGCACTGTTTGATTTGGGTCAGTCACAAATGGGACTGCTGAGGTAGGTCCTCTTGTCTGAGTAAAACCGGGATCAATGGGTTTAGTTCACTGCTTAATTTTTGCTTGTTGTTTGCGGTGTGGGGCACCAGCACTTATTTTTGAGGGTCAACACATTTTTCTGCCTCATGCATTTACTGCGAGCAAAAGTCACACATGGGAAAGACAGAGGAAGAGAAAAATGTTAAAGCGTCCCAAAAGGAGAAAGCAGAAAGTTGCAAGAGGGAGCTGAAGGGGCAGGGAGTGGCTGTAAATGGAATGAAGAGGCCTGGGATAGCATCAGGATATGGTGCCTCAGTATTCCGTGTTTGCACATTTAATTGCAGCAGCACATCTTTAAGAGGAGGACTTTGGGCACCAGCACGTTTTTACAAATTAAGCACTGGTTTAGTTGCATCCTTTCCTGGGGAGTTTCTATTATTGGGTTGAACTGCGTTGTAGGGAGGTGATAGGGAGGCTAATACATTACTTGAATATTAAAATTACAATTAAACTAAATTAATGAAGTGTTCTAATTGAGCAGGAAGAAATTGTTTTTTTTCAATTTTGTTCAGCTTCCTCAGACTCGTGCTTCAAAATTGCTTGACAATGAAGCCCTGATAACGATATAACGTTTAACCCTAACAAATAAACAAATAGAACATTTGTAAAGCTGTGAAACATCTTCAATGGCTATTCTTAGAATTAAAACCTTTACTGCTGGGTCTCTGATCAAGAAGGCATTTTACAACATCAGTAAAGTTCAGTAATTATGACAATGTCCTGATCGTTGTGAACTTATCGTGGGTCCAAAGTCCATATCATAGGCTCTCTGTCCTGGTTGGCACCTTCAGCAGGAGTGTAGGGCACACACTGGGCCAGTGCCGCATATCACAATTAATATCCTGCCCCTAACGAAGCTGCAATCTGGTGCCTGCCCCGGGCCTAGAACTAGTGAAACGTTTACCAGCTGCTTGAAGCTGCCTATACTAAGTTCAATTGCAGGTGGCAACTCGGCCTGCACTTCAAAGGGAAATATCTGGGGGATGTCCTGGGGGCCATTATGCCCTCTTTTAAGTGGCCTCCTATTTGGCGGTGCACTGTGTGTCCATCACCTCAATAGGAATCCGGGCGAGTTCTTTCCTCTGCACCTGCAGCTGTAATTTAGAAAGGGTGCTGAGGCAAAGTTTCCCTCATTGCTTGGGTCACGTCCCCGTGAGAGTGAGGAATCTGCCTGCTTGAGATGGTGCGATCACTATATGTGGGCGGGGTCCATCTATATTACGAAAGGGGCCACGGAAGCATCTGTGGCCCTTTTTGTAATACCACATTGACCACAAATAACTTTGATAATATGATCCCAGCTCTGATTATCATGCAAGGACTGTGTAAAATAACTACGACAAGATGGTGAATGGTATGTTTTCCTAAATCTAGACTTGTTCAAAGGTCTAAACCTTGGACATTGTTATAAGCGCATAAGCACCCCAGTGTGATTGAAGTGGATTAGCATATATCAAATAAACTTTATTTAAAGTAAGCCCAGAAATACAAGATTCGAATCGGCTACTAACTAGCCATCTTCCATCGAAACAGTTTAATTTCTTAACCAATGAGAATAAAAGTGATAGGAAAATGCTTGAATTAATCTCAGCTACTGGTAATTACACTTTGCTACATTCCAGTCTATTGTGTTTTTTTGTCCACTGTGTGATGTTCAGGAAAAGCACTAACATCATATAAATAGGTTATGGTCTTCATTCAAAAAGAATTGTGTGGTCATGAACCCTATAAACGAAAGGCAAGAAACCGTAATATGGGTTTGGTTTATTTAGCCTTAATCAGAGAGGTACAGCTCGATTCTTATGGAACAGGGAGAGCCCATCAATTGTGGTGTTTTTCTAAATAGGAAGTTCTCATTGAAACCGATATGTCATGTTCGTATGTGGGAAATGTGCTTACTTTGCCATTGGATTGGATTTAAGCTTCATCTCGTTCACAAATCTCAAATGGCTAGAATCTGCCTACTGCTTGCATGCAAGGCAATTCGTGTTGGATTGGTCAGGTTCCTACTTGAGCAGGTTCAACAATGCACACCATCTAGTAGGTGTCTGTCTTGGGTAGCTTAGTGGACATAAAGGGACTAAAGTGCACTGCAAGTAATTATGAAAAGCTGGGATAAATTCCAGCATTCCATCCATCATTTTGTTGCTGAGAAATCATTAAAAATAAAACACAAATCATGAATTACTGTCAACTCTAAAATAAAAATTGAAAGAATCCACAACAGCACTTTTTCAGTGACTGATCACATTCTAGAACACAGACTGAAATCAGTGGAAGGCAAGTTGCTGCTTTTTCGGTGCATTTTGCTTTGCCCGCAAAGCAGTGCCTGTTCTTTGCTTGCTAAGACTGAAGTAGTGTCTCAGCAGGGGCGTGGGCTGAAGGCCAAGAGAGACTCTGAGAGCGCTGCTTCCCGTGGCTTTGCGTTTAGTGTCACGTACCACACAAGGAGATCACTAGTGAGCCGTGAAAGCGTCAAGTACTTGAAAAAAACGATTTGAAACCATGTTTGAAAATCCTCTTGTGACATTTATTAAGAGTTTGTAAGAAAAGAAGCATTGAGCATTAGGCGAGGACTGACAAGCACACAACAAAACATCCACAGGCGTCTATAAGCGCAAAACAAATACAAACAGTTATGCACGCTGATCTGCCTACATGTATGCACTGATGAACACAGGACAGGCGATACACGTGAACATACAGGCATCCATTTGCAAATAAAAAACACACCTAAAGCTCCCTTGCACAAATCCACTGTACAATTAGATGGCTAAATACACTCACACTAACACCCAAAAACACACACATATATATATATATATATATATATATATATATATAAAATCACAGGAAAAAAGGTTGCATGGATGTTTCAGGTTCTATATTAACTCGTAGAAAACCACAGAAATGGCGAAGGTGCGAATTATAGTTACCTGAGATAAACATAACTATAATTGCTGCATTTCTATGATCTTGTGAGAGTAGAATGTGAACCTAACTATGACGTCCCTGTAACCTGTGTTTTTAAACTGTATTTCTATGTTTTTTAAAATTCTATTTCCTAATATATATATTGAGTCATCACTCACTGAACAGTGAACGAATCTGCATATACGGATGCCGGATTTGTATTTCCGGCCAAGGAACAGTGTGATCCTTGGAAGTACGCTATCAGCAACTGTGATTTGAAACTGAAGAAATCCGTGGACACAGATACAGGGTTTGTATTACCAGTTGATGAAGGACTGTATATTATGATTACTGAGGGAATGGAACTCAGAGGTAAGCGCTGCTGATAAAGTTGTAGTCTGCACCCATCTAAATTTATAAGGCCGATGAAAAGCTGCTGCCATGTCTTTATGATGATAATGTAATAAATATTGGAGCACTTTGCCAAAAGAATCACTGCATTTAATTGATTGGCAGGACGTGGTGTCATATAGTGGCTGTTGATGGGTATGTATTTTGAGTGATACTGAATATTCAAAGTATTAACAATAACTTTCACAGCATGCACATGGAGATATAATGCTTTGAGGATGCCTAATCTTTGATGGTATGTCAGTGGAGTACCCCTGTACCTATGCAAATTTGCCTTGGCATGAACTATCTTTGTAGCAGCATTTCAGCATTGTCTCCATGATGAATGAAGCAATTCTCCCCAGAATGGAGGAAGCACGGGATCTATTTGATGAAAGTATTACAAGTCTACAACAAATGTAACCAAAGTCACAGGAGAGGCAGATTGCAGGGCGCTGTGCCTTTAAAACAACAATTATGGCACTGGGAAAAACTGTGCAAAAAGCAGTCAATAGAAATTGGGAGGTAATCTCCTTAAACAATTACATTTAGGTTGCCAGAGTACCACGTGGCCTCAGAATACTAATAACCCCTACATATGCAAATCCGCACCTGAAACTATTGGAGGAATGGTCTGTATTAATGGCAGCTACTTGTAAGAGCATGTTGGAGCTCCTCTCAAAATATGTGGGAATGCGGCAATGGAATTGACTCAGATTAGTGAGGAGATTAGGAACCTCAGGGCAGCCTTAGAACAAACAATCCAGCACAAGATGAGATAAGGAACTTCTACAAGGAGATGGAGGGGCGATTCATTAAGTATGAAAAAGAAATTAAGTGAAAAAAGAGAAGAAAATTCTTAAGAGATAAGACTGATTATGCTACTGAATGCATCCTCACATTTGGTAGGAAGTTCGATCAGGAAGGAAGGGATTTTCGACAAAATGAGGCTCTAAAACAACAGAAGATTTCATCATCGGAGTCAAGTGTGGAGAATGCCTCAGATGTTGAGGAAGAACCGGACACCAGCAGCTCTTCAGGGCAACCTTTTACAACTATAGAAGAGTACAGTTTTTAACAATTAAATCAACGACCACAAAAGAAGCCTCTGAAAGGAAGTGGAGAAGGCAGAGATGCAAAAAGATTAGGAGAGGTGGAACGGCAGCAAGAAACCGAGAAGCAAGTTGGGAGAAATACGCGACAGAGCAGGAGAAAGAGATAATGGGTGAGAACAAACTCACAATAGTAAATATTTCTTCTCATGTTTTATCCCGCGATGAACGGACAGTTCTGGAACTGGGATTGTCTTACTGCCCTGTAGCCAATTTTGATCACACCAAGACACATATTGATATTTTTCATTTTGTTAGAAAATTGAAATTATTGAAAATCTTCACCCAACAGAAAGATACATGTATTCAACAACATCCAAAGATGGATTCAAATGTTATGGACAGGCCGGTGCAATTCCCAAAATATCCCGTAGAAATCCCATTATATTATGGTGGCTATAGATGTAGTGTCCCTGTATACTTCTATCCCACATGAAATGGGCATTCGGGCATGTCAGCACTTTTTTAGAAATAAACCCATTAGGTTGTACGTACATTCTGAATTGCTCTTAAAAATGCTGAGGTTTTGTTTAGAGAATAATTTTTTCTTATTTGAGGATCAATGGTACAGACAAATTACAGGGATTACAGGGAAGTTGCTTTGCTCCAAGATATGCCTGTCTGTTTATGGGATGGTGGGAGACACAATATGTCATGTCGGATGATAATGAGAAATGGTCCAAACATATAATTATCTGGACAAGATATATTGATGACATTTTTGCAATTTGGGATGGTCCAGAGACAGTATTACATGATTTTTTGGACTGGTTACCTGTAAATGATTTCTATCTCAGGTTTATACACAAAATACACAGACATATTATGGAATTTGCAGGATGATGAGGTCACAGTAGAATGAGAGGCTCTTCAGACTATACTTTTAAGGAAAAGTACGTCGGGAAACAGTATTTTACACGCTTATAGCCATCACCCGCCTAAATTGAAGTGGAGTATACCTTATGGGGGCTATTGCAAGCTGATACTTTGTTACTCTGTGAAAGATTTTATAAGCCTTAAGTAAACATCAAAGTTGCTTGGAGTGCCAGTGTGTGAATGAGTCATTTCTGATATATATATATATATATATATATATATATACATATATATATATATATATATATATATATATATATATATATAATCACAGAAAAAAAAGGTTGCAGGGATGTTACAGTTAAGTTCTGAATTAACTCGTAGAAAACCACAGAAATGGCGGAGGTGCGAGTTATAGTTGTCTGAGATAAACATAACTATAACTGCTGAATTTCTATGGTTTTGTGTGAGCAAAATGTGAACCTAACTATGACGTCCCTGTAACCTGTGTTTTTTTAAGTGAATTTCTATGTCTTTTAAAATTCTATTTCCCAATATATATATTGAGTCACCAAGGGTGCAGAGATTCACCGGGGCTACTAACGCGGTGATTCGAGCAGGGCTCTGGCTGCCCCAAAATCATAAGCATACTGTTGGACTTTTTGCCTTACGCAGGGTTATCCCCAGTCTTTTTGCCTCCTTCTTCCTGGTTTTTCTGACCTCTCGCTGTTGGCTCTAGGACTCTAAGCACTTTATCACTGCTGACCAGTGCTAAAGTGCAGGTGCTCTCCCATCTAAAGTTTGTATGATTGGATTATACTCAATTGGCATATTTAATTTACCTATAAGTCCCTTGTACAGTGGTATCTCTATACCCAGGGCCTGTAAATTAAATACTAGTAGTGGGCCTGCAGCGCTGCTTGCGCCACCCACTGAAGTAGACTTTCAAACCTGTCTCAGACCTGCTAGCGCAGGGCCTGTGTGCACAGTTTTCTGCCACAGGGACCTGGCATCTAAATTTACTTGCCAGGCCCAGAACTCCCCTTTTACTACATGTAAGTCACCCCTAAGGTACGCCATAGCTAGCCCTATGGGCAGGGAGCCATGTATGTAGAAAGACAGGACATGTGCCATATGGCATGGCCTGTCCTAGTAGTGACAAACAGCCTAACTTGGTGTCTCACTGCTGTGAGTGCTGCCTTCTCATAGGATTGCATTAGAAATGCCCTGCCTTATGTGTAGGGGTATTGTCTGATTTGTGAGGGGTAGCGTAGGCATGTTTGGTATGGTTGTGATGGTGATAATAAATGCTGCTTACTGGTGTGTCACAGAAATGCCACTTCTAGAAAGTGCGCATTTATCTGTACTTATGACTCTGGTGTTTTGCAGCTTGACTCCAATCCACGTCTGGGCAGAGTGACAGTTGGGGCTTTGTGCATACTTTTCAGACAGCCTGTACACAGGGAGGATGAAGGTGTCACAGAGGTGCATCTGCATACTGAACAGTCTTCCTGGGCTGAGAGAAGGGAGAGGCGGGGCACACCTGCATTTGTACAGACTGTGCCCTGGCCTCACACAATTGGGTTGTTAACCCCCCACTGATGTTTGGAGCCTGTGCTGAAAGGAGAGAGGGGGCACACCCAGAACCAGTTGTAACTGGCTGGAACCTCCTCTCCCTACCATTGTAAAACACTGTAAGAACTGACTATAAGTACAGGGGAATTTTCCCACACAATTTGAAATCTCTTGGAAATTGAACCTGGACACAAGACGCTGCTGAATGGACTCACCAGGAAACCACCTTGGACTGCTGCTGCTGTGCTAACCTGTGACATGCCTGGTCACTAGGAGGAACTGCCATCATCTGCACCCCTTGTGCTGGCCTGTAGCTGGACCCACCAGCCTTGTACTCCTTCCTGTTTCATTGTTCCCAGGGGCAGGTGCAGTGGCCCCTGACCCCTGTAACTTTTCCCAGCACAAGGAGTGCTGCCTTGATATCCCCTTTGCACTGAGAGAGCGCTCTTCTGTGCCCTCAGGCACTTCGAGGCACCTGTTTCATGCTGGAATCACCGCCGCAAACCAGGCTATAAGTATGGCCTTAGCGCTTTGAAAAGCGCTTCCTGGATGGCCCCCAGTAATCACAGTCCCCGGAGGGGCCCGTCAATGGTCTAGAGGAGGTGCGTGCCGCCCTCTTCTCCTCAAAAGGATGTCAGAGGCCCCCATTTTGCGCATAGGAGTGCCGGGGGCCCCATTGTTCATCTTCTAGGCACTGGAGGTGCCTTCCTCAAGCCAGGTACTGTTAAAGGAACAATATATAGAACATAAGTTCTTACTAGAGACTTTTTCTGATTTATATGTTGCCTACCTGTTTTTGATGGTGTTTCATAGGCATATGCAAATGTTCCTTTTATGGGCATGACTTGCTAATATGTTTCCCTAACTTGCCATATTTTTTCTAATGTTCCTACTATGGGCGTTTTATGATATTCTTATGACAAGTGTTCTAATGTGATAACGTGTTTCCTGACTACTGCTTATGTTGCAGAATACTGAGTAACCTGTGTGTTATGTGTGACTACTGCTAATTTGCAGAGTAACTAATGTGTAACGTTCTGACAACTGCTAAGGTAGCAGGATAGTACTGATATGTGATGTTTGGTCTGATGATTGCGTAGTGTACAATACAGTATATTTTCATATAATCTGGGGTTGTGTTTCATTTGTGGTGGGGATATTGCGTCACATGTGTGTGTGTGTGGTAACGCTTTACACATTGCCTCCGGGTTAAGACTGACTGCTCGTGCCAAGCTACCAAGGGGGAGAGCAGGGGTTATCTTGGACGTGTAACTCCCTTGCCCTGACTAGAGTGGGTGGGTTCTGCCTGGCTGAGGTGCATACCCTAGCCAACCAGAAACCCCATTTCTAACATTGATTGTCAGCGGTGAGGATAGGACTTGCGCTTGCACAATACCATTGTGACTCATTATGTCACTACAAGGATTGCGTTTAGACCATCACATGTTTGGCTTTTCTTAACTTTCTCTCTTTGGTCATTTGTTCCTGTTTTCAGTTCTCACGCTTGGGTATTGTGGTTGTCACATTTGAGTTTTTGTACCTTTTCCATGATGGGGCTTACCTTTGATTTAGAGGACCTGCCGTTTAACAACCAGGAGGAATTAGAGGGGTTCTTTAGAGAGAGAGGGCTGCCTGTAAAAGGGGACCTCAGGAGATCTCTGAATTTCTTTGAAAGGTTTGTGACATATACCCAGGAAGGGAGTGTGCTTAGGGGGTACCCAGAGGATCCTGAGTGTAGCGAGGGTTCCCAATGGGAGGGCTCCCAGACCTCATCCCTAGAGAGTGGTAGAGAGACTGATCAGGAGGGTGAGAATGACCGGGTGGGGACGCCAGTTGACAGGGAAGGCCCCAGTGATAGGGAGTCCCTTGCTGGGACCAGTGTAAGAAGCAGGGCTACCTCTCATTCCTTGACGCCTTGTGAGCTAAGAGATAGGTGGGAAGAGAGGGACCTGAAGTTGCAGTTAGCGTGCCTAGCTGTTGAGGAGAGAAGGGCTGAGGTAGAGAAGGCCTTAGTACAGGAGAGGATGGCAGAGGCAGAGAGGGCATGTGCCAGAGAAAGACTCGCTCTAGAGTGCAGTCTGAAGGTTCTGGACTCACCAGCGCTGTAGGTGGAGTCCAGTGGTGGCAGCAATGTAGAGTGCTGTAGCAAAGATGTTCCTCACATACCCATAGATCTGGTACCTAGGTTCCAAGAGGAGGGTGACATACGTCAGTGGTTAAAGGAATATGAGAGGGCTCTGGTAGAGTGCAGGATCCCTGAGAAGGATTGGGGAACTGGCCTAGGGAGCTTTATTCCTGAGGAGGGGAGGGATGCCCAACTGACTCTAGAAGAGAGTAACAGGGAGGGGTACTCCACTGTAAAAAATGCACTGATTGTGAAGTATGGTTTTTCCCCTGAGGAATACAGAAAAAGGTTTAGGGGTGGAAAGAAACTGTCCCACCAGTCTTGGGAGGAGTTTGTGGAGGATTGCTGCATTGCACTAGATGGTTGGGTGAAGGGTAGCACAGTAAAAAATGTAAAGGGCTGTTTAATCTGATTGTCAGAGAGCACCTTCTTCACTGTTGTTTTTCAGAGTTCCGCCAACACTTGTCAGTGTGTGAGCTCTCTGACCCCAGGGAGCTTGCAAAGGAGGCAGACTTCTGGTTGCGTACTCGAGGGTCTGGTGTGGCATTAGGGAGTGTTCCCAATGAGAGTGGTCTAGGTGTTTCTCAACCAGGTGTGGTGGGAAAGGCTTGTGTCCCAGGTAGGTCCCAGTGTACTGGGGCAGGTAAGGCACCACATGTCCAGTCTCAGAGGAGAGGGAATGGGGTTGGGCTGAGGCCCAGGGTACCCGAGCTCCAGTCCCAGGTCCTGGAGGGTTCCATGAGTGAACGCCAGGAGGTTAGCCTAGCCTGTGCCGTAGGGCCAGCTGTTCAGAAGGATCCCATTTTGTCATTAGGACTTGGGCGGGTGGCTGGTGATAATGTTCCGCCGGTCCTGGTGTCCGGTAGTCTCGCTCCACAGCAGAGAAGGCGGAAATTCAGGCATGGGTTGAGAGGGGGCTGCGGGAGCCAGTGGAGAACCTGGAGGGTCAGGGGTCAGCTCTGAGAGCAGAGCCACCCAGGAATGACCTTGGTGAGACCATTTTTGGGCTGGGGGATCCAGACTCTGTCAGATGGGCAGAGGTCAGGAGACCTGCACCAGCCAGACTCTTGTGTGGCCCTTAGGGAAGGTGTTTCCCTGGTGGGGGGTAGGTGTGCCCCCCAGGAAGTCCTGGTGCGCCAGGCAATGATTCAACTGCAGGGTGGTGACTCTGGGTTGAATGATCAGGTTCAGGGGTTAAACTCTGACTTGATGGGGAGTAGGTGTGCTCCCAAGGAAGTCCTGGTGTGCCAGGCAGTGATTCAACCGCAGGGTAGTGACTCTGGGTTGGATTGCCAGATTCAGGGGGTAAGCTCTGATCTGGTAGGGGGTAGGTGTGCTCCCAAGGAAGTCCTGGTTTGCTGGGCAATGGTCCAGTCTAAGGGTGTCGTCCCTGGACTAGATAGACAGGTTCAGGGTGTAAACTCTGACCTGGTTGGGGGGGGTGGTTAGTGTGCTCACCCCCGTGTGAAACTTCTGGGTCTTCTCCCAAGGTGGGGAGACGCAGGACTCTGGATGTGGGGATCAGGGAGGGAGAAGCCCACCCCGGACCCCGGTGCAACCCAAGGGTGTCATCCCTAGGTTGGATGGTCAGTCGCCAGGTAGTGATCCTGGGCTGGCGTGAGAGTTGTGCAGGGCTGCTGTACCCATCACCCTGGCAAGTGTGGAATCTGGTGATACCCCTCCTAGGAGAGGAGGGCCAGATCCTAGAAGGAGGGGTAGAGGGAGGAGAGCCTCGCCTTTAGCCCCTGTAGAACCTATGGGTGTGGACCCTAGGTTGGTGGATCAGTGGCAGGGTAGAGCCCCTGAACTGATTAGAAATGTAGTGGAGACAGGTTGCTTTGCACCTGGGGCTACCGCCCCCCCACTCGTTGTGGTTTCAGAGACCAGAGGCTCCTAGATGGCCTGGGGCCTGGTTCTGGCCATTGGCAGCTAGAGAACCCTCGTGTGTTGGTCTAGGCTGCCTGGGAAGCATTGACAGAGAGATCCAAGTGGAGTCAGGAAGGCGTAGAACTGGAACATGCCCCTGCTGTTGTGGGCCTGGGTCCTTGTTCTATCGCCCCAATCAGGGAAGTACATCAAGGTATTGATTGTTCTCCCCTGGCTTTTGGCTGGTAGGGGGTTGTGTTGGACTTTTTGCCTTACGCAGGGTTATCCCCAGTCTTTTTGCCTCCTTCCTCCTGGTTTTTCTGACCTCTCGCTGTTGGCTCTAGGACTCTGAGCACTTTATCACTGCTGACCAGTGCTAAAGTGCAGGTGCTCTCCCATCTAAAGTTGGTATGATTGGCTTATACCTAATTGGCATATTTAATTTACCTATAAGTCACTTGTACAGTGGTATCTCTATACCCAGGGCCTGTAACTTAAATACTACTAGTGGGCCTGCAGCGCTGCTTGCGCCACCCACTGAAGTAGACTTTCAAACCTGTCTCAGGCCTGCTAGTGCAGGGCCTGTGTGCACAGTTTTCTGCCACAGGGACCTGGCATCTAAATTTACTTGCCAGGCCCAGAACTCCCCTTTTACTACATGTAAGTCACCCCTAAGGTACGCGTAGCTAGCCCTATGGGCAGGGTGCCATGTATGTAGAAGGGCAGGACATGTGCCATATTGCATGGCCTGTCCTAGTAGTGACAAACAACCTAACTTGGTGTCTCACTGCTGTGAGTGCTGCCTTCTCATAGGATTGCATTAGAAATGCCCTTCCTTATGTGTTATGGTATTGTCTGATTTAAGAGGGGTAGCGTAGGCTTGTTTGGTATGGTTGTGATGGTGATAATAAATGTTGCTTACTGGTGTGGGTGTATTTTTTATTACTATCACAGAAATGCCACTTCTAGAAAGTGCACATTTATCTGTACTTATGACTCTGGTGTTTTGCAGCTTGACTCCAATCCACGTCTGGGCAGAGTGACAGTTGGGGCTTTATGCATACTTTTCAGACAGCCTGTACAAAGGGAGGGTGGAGGTGTCACAGAGGTGCATCTGCATACTGAATAGTCTTCCTGGGCTGAGAGAAGGGAGAGGCAGGGCACACCTGCATTTGTAAAGACTGTGCCCTGGCATCACACAATAGGGTCGTTAACCCCCCACTGATGTTTGGAGCCTGTGCTGAAAGGAGAGAGGGGGCACTCCCAGAACCAGTTGTAACTGGCTGGAACCTCATTCCCTACCATTGTAAAACACTGTAAGAACTGACTATAAGTACAGGGGAATTTTCCCCACAATTTGAACACTCTTGGAAATTGAACCTGGACACAAGACGCTGCTGAATGGACTCACCAGGAAACCGCCTTGGACTGCTGCTGCTGTGCTAACCTGTGACATGCCTGGTCACTAGGAGGAACTGCCGTCATCTGCACCCCTTGTGCTGGCCTGTAGCTGTACCCACCAGCCTTGTGCTCCTTCCTTGTTCCCAGGGGCAGGGTGCCGTGGCCCCTGACCTCTGTAACTTTTCCCTGCACGAGGCGTGCTGCCTTGATATCCCCTTTGCGCTGAGAGAGCGCTCTTCTGTGCCCTCAGGCACTTCAAGGCACCTGTTTCATGCTGGAATCACCGCCGCAACCCAGGCTATAAGTATGGCCTTAGCTCTTTGAAAAGCGCTTCCTGGATGGTCCCCAGTAATCAAGGTCCCCGGAGGGGCCCGTCAATGGTCTAGAGGAGGTGCGTGCCGCCCTCTTCTCCTCAATAGGATGTCAGAGGCCCCCATTTTGCGCATAGGAGCGCCGGGGGCCCCATTGTTCATCTTCTAGGCACCGGAGGTGCCTTCATCAAGCCAGGTACTGTTAAAGAAACAATCTATAGAACATAAGTTCTTACTAGAGACTTTTTCTGATTTATATGTTGCCTACCTCTTTTTTATGGTGTTTCATAGGCATATGCAAATGTTCCTTTTATGGGCATGACTTCTAATATGTTTCCCTAACTTGCCATATTTTTTCTACTGTTCCTACTATGGGCGTTTTATGATATTCTTATGACAAGTGTTCTAATGTGATAACGTGTTTCCTGACTACTGCTTATGTTGCAGAATACTGAGTAACCTGTGTGTTATGTGTGACTACTGCTAATTTGCAGAGTAACTAATGTGTAATTTTCTGACAACTGCTAAGGTAGAAGGATAGTACTGATATGTGATGTTTGGTCTGATAATTGGTTGTGTACAATACAGTATATTTTCATATAATCTGGTGTTGTGTTTCCTTTGTGGTGGGATATTGCGTCACATGTGTGTGTGTGTTGTGCAAAAGCTTTACACATTGCCTCCGGGTTAAGCCTGACTGCCCGTGCCAAACTGCCAGGGGGGTGAGCAGGGGTTATCTTCGACGTGTAACTCCCTTGCCCTGACTAGAGTGGGTGGGTTCTGCCTGGCTGAGTTGCATATCCTAGCCAACCAGAAACCCCATTTCTAACACACACCTTCCCAAGGAAAGAAATGCTCGAATCCCCTGTGTGTGCCGGATTTTGCACACGCAGGAGATTCAAGCATTTCCTTCCTTGGGAAGGTGTGTTTATAATGTACAAATTGCTTACCTTCGGTAACAATATATCTGGTAGAGACATATTTTATCTTCAGCTTCCTTACCTTTGAATTTCCCCAGGCGTCAGACTAGATCGGGAGATTTTTACTTTGAGCAGAACCCCTGCACGCCGTTAGGTGGAGTCGGTCGGCTCCGTGGCCATTATTGGCGTCGTGGGTGCCGCGATGATGTCACGGACATATATAGGCACCACCCCGGCGCGCTGATGTCAGTTTCTTTTCATGACTTTCCACACCAGTATCCCAGAGCCTTGAAGAACACTGAGAATGATGTGACAAAACTAGGGCCCTTAGAGGGAAGTACCTGTCCCTAGAAATCTGTTCGCAGTGCGGAGAGGATGGGCGGGCCAGTAAGGAATCTGCAACTAGAATATGGCCCTCATTCTGACCTTGGCGGGCGGCGGAGGCCGCCCGCCAAAGTCCCGCCGTCAGGTTACCGTTCCGCGGTCGAAAGACCGCGGCGGTAATTCTGACATTCCCGCTGGGCTGGCGGGCGGCCGCCTTCAGGCCGCCCGCCAGCCCAGCGGGAAAGAGGCTTCCACGATGAAGCCGGCTCGGAATCGAGCCGGCGGAGTGGAAGCTGTGCGACGGGTGCAGTTGCACCCGTCGCGTATTTCACTGTCTGCCAAGCAGACAGTGAAATACTTGTAGGGGCCCTCTTACGGGGGCCCCTGCAATGCCCATGCCAGTGGCATGGGCACGGCAGGGGCCCCCAGGGGCCCCGCGACCCCCCCTACCGCCATCCGGTTCCCGGCGGTCGGACCGCCGGGATCTGGATGGCGGTAGGGGGGGTCAGAATCCCCTCGGCGGCGCAGCAAGATGCGCCGCCTTGGAGGATTCAATGGGGCGGCGGTACACTGGCGGGAGACCGCCAGTGTTGCCGGTCCGACCGCGGCTTTACCGCCGCGGTCGGAATCCCCATTGGAGCACCGCCGGCCTGTCGGCGGTGCTCCCGCGGTCCTCCGCCCTGGCGGTCTTTGACCGCCAGGGTCAGAATGACCGCCTATGTCTCTACCAGATATATTGTTTCCGAAGGTAGGTAACTTGTGCAACTGAAAAACTGTTTCTGCAGCACAAAAGCTGTTTCTCCAGCATTGAAGATTTATATAGCCAGGGCACAAGGTGCAGCTCTGTATGGAGCGGAGGTATGGGGTTTCTCCAACTGTAACAAGATCTCAGTGGGAGAAAACAACTTTGCGAGGGCCTTGATAGTGTGTCCACGCTCACACACCCCTGCTCCCAATATTTTGGGATCCTGGGTTTAGTCGAGCAGCAGACTTGCCTACTTTAAGACATCTCCTGTACTGGATCAGGTTGTGGACTACCCCTGAACTAGATATATATAAGATCTCGTTACTTGACCTATTAAAATGTCAAAATGACAATACCTTCCCTTGGATTTGTCATGTGTCTCCCACTGGTTCCATGTGCTGGGCTTGGGTGACTATTGGGAAAATATCCACAAATTAGAGAGACTGGACAAAAATGTTTTAAAGTTAACTTATTGGTCTTATGTCAGGGATAATAACATAACCTGTAAATCTCATGGCCGTTTAACTAACCTTTTCACTGATCTTAAATGGACTCCAAAGTTTGAAGCCTATTTGGACATCATACCGGATCTGCACGGCAAAAGTCTATATGCAAGGTTTTGCTTTGGATCCCTGCCTCTGATGTCATTGATTCACAGGTGCGGGCCGATTGGTCTCCCTGATATATGCCCCGCTTGTGGCAGTACCTCCGAAACCATTGAACATTTTATGTTCTTTTGTCCAGCTTACGCGAACCCGCGATCAAAATGGATTCGCAACACTTGTAGGGCTATGGGATTTAAGATCTGTTCCTTGGCTCTACGGGTGTTAAAAATACATAATTCAGCTGATGTAATTCTCCCTGTGAGTAAGTATTTAGTAACAGCATGGCGCATGCGTTGCCACTTCCAAAAAGCAATTTGAGGTTATTATCTCTTCTTAGAGCTTTTATGTGTAATTTGAGCTTTTATTGCTCTAGTGTTTTTTAATTACTTCAAATAATTTATTAATTTGTAGTTGCTGTATCTTATCAAAATGATTATTTATTCTTGTATTTTTGCTAGTTGGTTTTATGTGCTTTTATGGTCAATTGATCTAAATAAAGCTGTGTACTTGTGCATCTGATAGAGACTTCTAGTCGCAGATTCCTTACCTTTGAATAGATACCTAAGCAATACCATCCCTGGTGGTGGGCTGCGAACTAAGATCTCACCAAAAAATCCTGCAGGACCAAATGGCCAAAATAGCTGTCCCTGTGGACCTGACTGTCCAGACAGTAGTGCTTGCTGAACGTATGATAGGATGCCCATGTTGTGGCCTGACAGATGTCCAGGACTGGAACTCTGCGTGCCTATGCTGTGGTAGCAGCAGCTGATCTGGTAGAATGAGGGTTGCTTTTTTGCCAGTGTGTAGCACATCTTGATGCAGAGGACTACCCATCACAAGTTGGTCCTCTTCTGCACCGCCTTCCCTTTCTTCACCCACACATATCCCACAAAGTGTTGATCGTCCACCAGGAAATCTTTGGTACAATCTAGATAGAACACCAAAGCTCTTTGTGGATCCAGACTGTGAAGTTTCTCCTCCTCCTGTGAGGGATTTGGGGGCGTGTAAAAATTAGGCAACGTGATAGATTGACCTACGTGAAAAGGCGTTACCACTTTGGAAAGAAAAGAAGCCCTGGTACAAGGGACCACTTTGTCAGGATGCACTGCTAGGAACGGTGGCTTCGAAGGAAGAGCCGGAAGCTCACTTACTCTGCAAACAGAGGTGATGACAACCAAGAAAACAGTTTTTTTTTGTGTTAAGAGCTGTAAAGGACAATCGTGGAGCAGCTCGAAAGGGAAGCACATGAAGTGTGTGAGGACCAAGTTTAAATCCGAGTGGAGCATGATGAATGGAACGGGATGGAACATGAGTGAGGACTTTAAGAAACCTCCCAACAATTGGAGATTTGAAAAGAGAAGATTGGTCTGGTTGCCTTAAGAAGGCAGCGATGGCAGACAAGTATCCCTTGAGAGTGCCCAGAGTGGAGCCCTGCTGTGCAAGAGAGAGGATGAAGAGGAGAACCTCGGAGAAAGGTGCAGAGAGGGGATCAACAGATTTGTTGATACACCATGCCCCAAATTTCTTCTAATGACAGGCATATAACGTTTTGGTGGAGGGATGCATGGCTGCCAAGATGACATTACAGACTTTGGGTGGAAGGTCAAAAGCCGTCAACTGTCGCCGCTCAATCTCCATGTATGGAGGGGGAGAATGGACAGGTTCGGGTGCATAACCGTCCCCTGCTGCTGCAACAGAAGATCGTCCTGAAGGAGCAGTTTGATCCATGGATCGATGGCCATGCTCAGGAGCTCTGGATGCCAAACTCTTCATGCCCAGTAGGGAGCTACCAAAATTACTTGGGGCCAGTCTTGCCTGATCTTCTTCAGAACTCTGGGCGTAAGTGGTATTGGCAGCAAGGCGTACAGGAGGCCTGAGTTCCACTCATGACGAAAAGCGTCGCTAAGCGAGTGCCACCTTGGAAACTCCAACACAAAAAAAGGTGACATTGTGCGTTCTCTGCAGAGGCGAACAGATCTAATCAAAGCTCTCCCCACTGCTGAAAAAGACCTTGCGCCACCTCTGGATTGATACACCATTAGAGATTGACTATGCATCGACGGCTGAGTTCATCTGCTCTGGCACTCAGAGAGTCCGCAAGATGTTGAACCACCAGGGAAATACCCTGGCGTTCCAGCTATGTCCAGAAGAGAAGAGACTCTTGACAAAGCGTCCACAACCCCACTCTGCCCTGTTTTTTGCAATACCACATGGTGGTGATGTTGTCGGTGAACTCCTGCACCACTTTCCCTTTGAGAGAGGAAAGGAATGCTTTCAATGCAAGTCTGATTGCCTGGAGCTCCAAAAGGTTGATGTGGAGCCCAGACTCTGCCGGAGACCAGAGGCCTCTGATCTTCGCCTCTCCCATGTGGCCGGCCCATCCCAGGACTGATGCATCTGCCTCTACTATGAGATCTGGTTGGGGAAGGGAGAGGGATCTGCCCTTGACCCAATCTGGATTCGACAACCACCGCTGCAGGTTTTTCACAGTTCCCTCCGAGATCTGAACCATGCTGGAGAGATTCCCCTGATGCTGCACTCACTGGAACTTCAGGTCCCACTGCTGAGCCTGCATATGTGACGCCGCAAACTACCATGGCGTTTCTCTATCAGACCACAGTCGGGCCGGCAGAACGCATTTCGGGATGCTGGCACCGCTGGACCCTGTTTTTCTGTTTTCATTTTGTTGTGGTGCAGCCCAGGAGGCACATTTCGTGCTCTGTGTCACGCCGCAGCCCCTGACAGCCTCCCTGAGTTTCCTCTACTTGCCTCCTTGGGTCTTTTCCTCTTCTTTCCTCCTTTTTCTTTTTCTTTTTTCTTCTGTCTTCATTTGTTCTTTCTTCCTGGTCTCCATATTGTCTTCTTCCTTGGTGTTCTTCTTCCCAGCATTTCTTTTTCTTTTCCTACTTGACCTTTTTTCCTATTAATTTCTATATCATCTTTCCTGAACCAAGATGGTGTCATAATTTCTTCCTGTTGTGTCACTTCCTGTTTTCTGGTATATAAGCACTGCAGTTCATTTCTCCCTTTGGTTGCAAACACTTGCTCCTGTTTTCAGTTTTTTTTCTGTGCTCCTGTTTCTTCCTGAAAGATTATATTCAATTTTTTCCCCTTTTTTCATAGTTTTTTCCTCTTTTTCAGGAGTTCTTGTGGGAGAGTTTTTTTCCCAATTTTGGGGTTTTTCCTCTGGGACTCCTTCTGGAGGGTACGGTCTGCCTCAGCGTATTTTCCAGTCAGCAGCACTGTGGCTACTTGAAAGGGTCGCCCCTATGTTGCCCAGTCCAGAACCAGTAACAGACCGGGTGTTCCTTCAAGTTCTTCAGCAGGCGGTGGTAAGAGACGTGCAAACTGTGACAGCATAAGCCATATGGCATGTCCAAACAGCAGGAAGCAGGAGACCATGAGGCCCAGCAGCCTCAGAGTCATTCTCACTGAAATCCAGGATAGATGCTGAAACATCGGTATAATAGCTCGAATATCCTGGACTCGCTTTTCGGGAGGATAAACCCAAAACTGCACTGTGTCCAGAACAGCTCCAATTAAATTCTGAGAGGAAGTCAGGTGTGACTTTGGCATTTTGATAGGGAACCCCAGTGAATGTAGGAGGTTCACCATAGTCTGGAGATGGGAGACGACTTTCTGGGGGGCGTGTCTGCCTTCAACAGCCAGTCATAGAGATAGGGGAAGACTGGGACCCCTAACCTACGCAGATGAGCTGCAACCACTACCATCACTTTCGTGAACACCCGAGGTGCACGGGTAAGGCCAAAGGGGAGCATGGTGAACTGAAAGTTCTCGTGAACTACCATGAATCGTAGGTAACATCTGTGGACCGGCAGGATGGGAATATGAAAATAGGCGTCCTGCAAATCCAGAGCAACCATCCAGCCTCCAGGGTCCATGGCAGAAAGGACCTGAGCCAGGGTTAACATACTGTAGTCAACTTCTACTTCTTAAGGAAAAGATTGAGGGACTGGAGGTCTAGGATAGGGTGAAGACCCTTGTCTTTTTTGGGCACCAGAAAGTAGCAGGAATAGCAACCATGACCTACTTCTGGCGCAGGAACCCTCTGTATGGCTCCCTTTGCCAGGAGAGCCTTGACTTCCTCACGGAAAAGTGCCAAATGATCCTCTGACAGGTGATCGAATGATGGTGGCATGGCTGGTGGAGAAGTCTCAAAGGGGAGGGAGTAGCCCCTTCCAACTAACTGTAGAGCCCACCTGTCCATGGTAATGGATTCCGAGTGGTGCAGATGATGGTGAATTCTGCTGGCAACTGGTCCCAGATGTCCCAACAGACCAGGAAGGTTTTGAGGCAAAGAAGGGTGGATTGGGCGGCCCGCTGACTCACTGGTACACAAGGTAGATGGATCCCATATCCATGCTGGGACTGTGCAGCATGTGCGGGTCGGTGGCTCAGTGGAAATGGAAGTGGTTGGGTGCCCCTTCGGTAGCCACGAAAGGACAGAGAGGCGGACTGAAGGGGGCGAGGAGCGGCTGCGAGGCCAAGGGACCAAGCCGTAGCCCGGGAATCCTTAAAGAGCTTGAACGCTGAGTCCACCTTGTCTCTGAAGAGACAAGTGACATCAAAGGGCATGTCCATCAAGGACTGCTGGACATCCACCCAAAAGACAGATGTCCTCAACCAGGCGTGGGTCTCAGTTCCATCTTTGATGCAGCTGATCTGCCCAGTGAGTCCAGTCCACAATGGATTATGAACTTGGCTGCATCTCTCCCATCTGTCATGGCTTGAGAGAGAACATTCCAGGCCTCTTCCAGAACTTGGGGCAGCACTTGTGCGACTCTATCCCAGAGAGTATGGGAATAGTGGCCCAAAAGGCATACGGTGTTCACAGACTGCAGAGCTAGCCCGGCAGAAGAAAACATCTTCCCTAAGATGCCCAGTCTTTTTGATTCCCTGTCTGGGGGAGCGGTAGGGAATGCACCAGAGGATGAAGAAGCCTGGATGACAAGGATCTCAAGGGATAGGGTGTTTGGTGAGGAAATTGGAGTCATTCAGCGCAGGCCAATGGCGGCAGGCAGTCGCCCTATTCACAGGAGCCCCTTTGCTGGATTTGGACCAGGTCCCCAGTAGGACATCTGTAAGTGCTTTGTTGAAGGGAAGAAGGGGTTTTGAGTTGGAGGTCCCAGGCTGAAGCCCTTCTGCCGGGAGGTTAGGCCTGACCTCCACAGATGGAAGCTCGAGGTTCAAAACCTCAGCCGCCCTTCTCACCACCATAGAATAAGACACTCCCTCCTTCGTAGCCACGGTACGAGGAGAGAACTTGCCAGTATCAGGAGAAGTGTCCAACCCACTGGCACCATCCAAATCCTGCACCCTGGTTTTCTGAAGGGTCCAGCAACTGCTCTACACTATCCCCATATCCATACCCATAGTAATAGGGCTCAGGATCAACGCTAGGCACAGCAGAGCCCATGGAAAATGGTATCGGCGTTGAGTGATGTTGCTCAGGCTCCGGGTCGTCGTGAATGTGTATGGGATTGACGTTGATTGTGGGCCCAATCGGTGCCAGGAGCATCGATGTGTGACCAGATGCTGGGGAATGATGCGTTGCCATGACCGGCATCAGGACAGATCTGGAAGCGGATCCTGAGGTGCCCTCTGGAGTCAGGACTGAAGTCGCTGACTTTGAACCTGAGATGGCCCTCACTGACTCCCCTGGGCCCGAAGGCATCAAGGATGGGTTGGGCTTCCCAAATATGAGGCGTGTGGCCTCATAGAAGCCCTTTAGTTGAGCAGGGGTATCCCCAGCTCCCGGAAATATGGGGAGGCGTGGAGCAGACCCAGACTGAGGCTCTCAAGATGGAGGCCTAGAGCGTCAACGCTCTTACCGTGTTGCGTTGTGCGAGCGACGGGGCGAAGTCGAAGAATGTTTTGCCTTCTTTGACTTCTTCTTCTTACCCGAATGCCAGATGACTTGGACGAAGAAGAAAGGTAGTGACTCCGTGACCGGTCTCCTGACCTTCCTCTCAAGCAGGACCGGGAACTATGTGGAGTCGAGTGTTGGGCCACCATGAACTTTAGTGACCGCTCCCTCAAAGCCTTCCGGTTCATTGCCCGACACTCAGAGCACGACTTGGTCATGGTTGCGCTCTTAACACCAGAGGCACATGAGGCGCGGATCGGTCACCGAAATCATGCGGTTACACGAGTCTCAGAGCTTGAATCCGGTCTTATGGAACATCCCTCGACGCATCAAAACTCATCAAAAATGAATTAGACAAAATGTTGCAGTTAGTTAAAAAATGAATGGGGTAGCTCTTCTCCGGATCTGCGAATAGTCTGGCGTGGAAAGAAAAGAACTGACGTCAGCAGGCTGGGGTGGCCCCTATATATGACTGCAACATCATCACAGCTACCAAAATGCCAACGACGTCCGCGGAGTCGACCGACGCCACCTAACGGCGCGCAGGGGTACTGCTCGAAGAAAAATCTCCAGATCCAGTCTGACGCCTGGGGAAATTCAAAGGTAAGGAATCAGCAAACAGGAGTCTTCATCAGATATATACATATATATATAAATTTGTCCAGCACTACCAGCAGGCAATAAAATTGACTTATTTTCCGAAATTGTTGTTGATGACCTATACAAAACAAAATGGAATCGTTGTAAAAACAACCTCACAATAATAGAAGTACAAACTCTCAGTGATTTGTAAATGGATGAAACTTTGGTAATTAAACCTGCAGACAAAGGCGGGACTATTGTGATTCAGAACAAATGCAACTATGTACAGGAAGCGATACTACAACTATCAGATATGACCTATTATCAACCCATAAATAGCAATCCTACGAAACAGTTGGCAGTCCAAATTCAATCACATTCACAGAATTGGATAGATCATGGCCTCATTGATCAAGATGAAGCTAAATATTTAACATTAGAACATCCGGTCACTCCCACAATTTATTTTCAAAATCCATAAAATCCCCAGAATCCACCAGGGAGACCAATAGTATCAGCTAAGGAATCTCTATTGGAACCTATATCCAACTACATTGATTTCTTTTTAGCACCAGTTGCACGCAACTTACATTCATACTTGAAGGACACAGGGGTCTTATTGAAACACTTAGATGGCATCCCGTGGCAGGATTCTTACAAACTGATAACGATGGATATAATCTCCTTATACACCAACATTGAACATCAAATAGGCATTCAGGGGGTCATTCCTACCCCGGCGGGCGGCGGGTGCCGCCCGCCAGGCGGTGACCGCCAAAAGACTGTTCCGCGGTCAAATGACCGCAGCGGTCATTTTGACTTTCCCGCTGGGCTGGCGGCGACCGCCAAAAGGCCGCCCGCCCGCCCAGCGGGAAATCACCAGCAACGATGAAGCCGGCTCCGAATGGAGCCGGCGGAGTTGCTGGTGTGCGACGGGTGCAGTTGCACCCGTCGCGATTTTCAGTGTCTGCTTTGCAGACACTGAAAATCTTAATGGGGCCCTGTTAGGGGGCCCCTGCAGTGCCCATGCCAGTGGCATGGGCACTGCAGGGGCCCCCAGGGGCACCACGACACCCGTTCCTGCCATCCTGTTTCTGGCGGTGAAAACCGCCAGAAACAGGATGGCGGGAAGGGGGTCGGAATCCCCATGGCGGCGCTGCTTGCAGCGCCGCCGTGGAGGATTCCCTGGGGCAGGGGAAAACTGGCGGGAAACCGCCGGTTTCCCTTTTCTGACCGCGGCTTTACCGCCGCGGTCAGAATTGCCGCTGAAGCACCGCCAGCCCGTTGGCGGTGCTTCCTCCGTCCCCGGCCCTGGCGGTCCATGACCGCCAGGGTCGGAATGACCCCCTCAGTCATGTAGACACTTTCTAAGCCAAAGAAATATTCAATTTGCCCAACATAACGAAATGCTCAATCTGTGCCTCACCAACCACTTCTTCCAGTTTGATCAGCAGTTATTATTGCAAATAAAAGGAACAGCTATGGGATTTTCCTTTTCCCCAAATTTTGCGAATCTAACAATGGGTTGGTTCGAACAAAGAATAGCATGGGCAGAAGAAAACAAAGAACTCCAGCAGAAGGTGGTAAGTTGGCTAAGATTCAATGATGACCTATTCCTGATTTGGAATGGTACAGAAACTGAGTTTAAGGAGTATTTCAATATTCTGAACAACACTGCGGCAAAATTGCAATTCACTTATGAAATAAGTACCACTAGAGTGACGTTCCTGGATACAGAAATTTATATTAAAGAAGGAGCGATCCATACCACATTACACAGAAAGATCACTGCCACTAATTCAGTGCTACATGCCAATAGCTTTCATCCACCTAATACAATATGGAATATACCATATGGTGAATTCTTACGGATCAAAAGAATTTGTTCAGAATCTGGAGAATTTGATAAGCATCTGAAAGCCTTAGAAGAAAATGTTATCATCAGACAATATCCCAGGAAATGTATCAATAAGGCAAAACACCGAGTTTAAGAGGCTTCGAGAATGGGACTAGTTCATAAAACATCCACTTTGCCTAAAAGTAAATCGGATGATCAAATACGATTCATCACAACATACTCCAGTAATGCCTCCCAGATACGTAAGATCTTAACAAAACATTGGTCTATCCTTCAATTGGATTCGACAGCAAGAGAGATCATGGGAGATTACCCTAAAATGACTTTTAGAAGGGCACCAAACTTGCGGGACAGAATAACAAAAAGTCATTTTAGTTCCCAGAAAAATTGTAATTGGCTTCAAAAACCAGGCTTCTGGAAATGTGACAATTGCAAAGCGTGCAGAATTGCTAGAAATACTAAAGAATATACCATTGGCAATGGAGGCATAAAAAGCATTAAACAACATATCACCTGCAAGAGTTGCTTCACAGTATGTCATCGAATGCCCTTGTGGCTTAAAATATGTTGGGAGCACTATGGTGGTCATTCCGACCCTGGCGGTTTCAAACCGCCAGGGCCGGGGACCACGGAAGCACCGCCAACAGGCTGGCGGTGCTTCCAGGGCCATTCTGACCGTGGCAAGGGGAACCAATGGTTTCTCGCCGGTTTTCCCCTGGCCCAGGGAATCCTCCATGGCGGCGCTGCTTGCAGCGCCGCCATGGGGATTCTGACCCCCTTCCCGCCAGCCTGTTCCTGGTGGTTTTTACTGCCAGGAACAGGATGGCGGGAACGGGTGTTGTGGGGCCCCTGGGGGCCCCTGCACTGCCCATGACACTGGCATGGGCAGTGCAGGGGCCCCCTAACAGGGCCCCACAAAGATTTTCACTGTCTGCTTAGCAGACAGTGAAAATCGCGACGGTGCCACTGCACCCGTCGCACCCCTGCAACTCCGCCGGCTCCATTCGGAGCCGGCTTCATTGTTGCAGGGGCTTTCCCGCTGGGCCGGCGGGCGCTCTTTTGGAGGGCCCAGCGGGAAAGTTGGAATGGCCGCCGCGGTCTTTTGCCCGCGGGGCGGTCATTCGGCGGCCAGATATTGGCGGGCGGTGACCGCCGCCCGCTAATATCAGAATGAGGGCCTATATGTGAAACGAAAAAAAGGATTTTAGAACATGTTCGTGCCACTATAAACACAGACAGAAGTTACGCCACGGCCAAACATATGGAGCAAGTACATGACAGCCAATGGGAAACAATTATTTTTAATGCAATTGACCATGTTCCCATTAATGAACGAGGAGGGGATAGATAAAGGCAGCGACGACAGCTAGAGTCAAGACACATTTTGGAGATTCGCACCCTGACCCCTCTGGGCATGAACCAGGATGAGGAATTATTTGTACATCTTTAACTGCTTAAATTAGCCATTGTAAATAATACAAATGCTGTATGGTCTATATAGAACCTTTTGTAGCTAATATTCAGTTTGCTTGATATTTTTAGTTCTTTAATTTTGGGTGCGAAATATATGTAATGTCACAGATACACATTAATTAGGCAAATACTGATCAGATGAATTAATCAGGATCAGGTCAATATATTTACAAACTGCGTTTGTCTGGTGGCAACTATACCTCCCAGAATGCTGTAGTATAAGCATAGGGTGTGTATAATAATATTTGAGTTTATTTAGAGATTATGTAGTAGTTCTACATGGCCATATTGTAGTTGTTTAACTTTAGAAGTAGAGATGAGTAGCTTAAGCCTGTATTTGTAAATAGGTTGTGCTAAAATGTGTTACTGTGGACATAAATTCGGAAACATGAACCCTTAACCGGAAATGTCCGTGATCAAGGTCCTTGGGACAGAAACGTGTAGGGCAGGCGGTTTTTGTGCTGAAGACGAATTGAATGTAGCCTAAATAAATTAATTTTTGAAATATGAGATCTCGGAGTGCGGTGGTTCCTGAAGAAATCTAAAGAATGTTATGTTGAAATTTATATATATATCTATATATATATATATATATATATGTATATATATATATATATATGTATGTATATATATATATATATATATATGCATATATTAATGTGTGTGTGTTTGTATGTGTGTGTATATATATATGGGTGTGGATATATATGTAGATATATGCAAGTGTGTATATATATATATATATATATATATATATATATATATATATATATTTACATATATGCATATATGTATTTGAACTTATAATGAAAATATAATGTAAGAACCACTAAGAAAGTAAATCAAATATACTTCCATGTTTGTATAATGGAGTTTGCGCATTACTTGTGTTATCCTTTTAAGAATGGATGTTAAAGAATACAGAATATCGATAGACAGTTTAACTTAGTGAAGCTGGATAACAAAATATGTACACCTGTATTCAGTGTATTTGCTGCATACTTAAGCATTGTTGAGCTCTTGAGTATTACTGATTTATACATGTATATATAATGCATGTTGAATTCATTTTATTTTGATAAGTTATACTGTAGGATAACTCACTAAGACTTAATGAAAAAGCTTGATATATTGGGACCAGTGTGGCTAGAATTTGACTTTTTATGCAAATGTCTCTGAATGCTATTCAAATAGACTTAATTCATTATACAAGGGTGCATCTGATAACTGGATACAACTGTCATCAATATGTTTACTGGCCCGGCTTTTAAAGGAGTTACATGTTTGGGTTGCAGCTTACCCCTTGACAAAGCTCACAGAGGAAGGGAGAAACTTTTTTCTGCTATTTGGTGAAGGGACCTTTTATGACCTGCTTTTTAATCATGATAGTTTGTAATGAGTAGAGTATTTTATATATAACGATGAAACTATTTTATGAAGAAGGACGAAATTTCTACTCAATGCATTTGGCTTGACAGTTGAAATCTGCACTTATCCTTCTTTATGATGCGATGTATCTCTATGAGTTCAGTATTGAACATGCAGGCACCCGTTTACAAAGAAAAAACACAAAAATATGAACCCTTGCACACATTGACAATGCCTAGGCACACATGCCCACACATACAGCACAATTGGACTTTCACAATATAAGAAGGAACCCAAAGAATTCTAGACAACACAGATTGAGAGACAGTTCGAAAATAGTTGGATCAAGGAATACATGAGTGTAAATCAAAAGATGGGTGATGGATCAATAGACAGTGGATGAATAATGTTGGTGTACATTTTTATGGATTGAGTCCTTTAACCCCTTCGCTGCCAGGCCTTTTCCCCCTCAGGTGGCAAGCCCTTTTTTGGCTATTTGGTGCAGTTTGAGCTTAGTCCCTCATTTACTCTTTGTCCACATAAGATACCCATGCCAAATTTGTGTCCTTTTTTACCAACATCCTAGGGATTCTAGCGGTACCCAGACTCTGTGTGTTCCCCTGAAGGAGACCAATAAATTAGCCAAAATACAGCGAACATTTCGTGTTTTTTTTTTTTTTCTTCAAAAAAATGGGGAAAAAGGGCTGCAGAAGAAGGCTTGCGGTTTTTTCCCCTGAAAATGGCTTTAACAAAGGGTTTGCGGTGCCAAAATCACCATCTTCCCAGCTTTCAGGAACAGGGAGACTTGAATCAGAAAACCCAATTTTTCAACACAATTTTGGTATTTTGCTGGGACATACCCCATGTTTACTATTTTTTTGTGCTTTCAGCCTCCTTCCAGTTAGTGACAGAAATGGGTGTGAAACCAATGCTGGATCCCAGAAAACTAAACATTTCTGAAAAGTAGACAAAATTCTGAATTCAGCAAGGGGTAATTTGTGTAGCTCCTACAAGTGTTTGCTACAGAAAATAACAGCTGAAATAAAAAAAATTGAAATTGAGGTGAAAAAAAACAACCATTTTTCTCCACGTTTTACTCTGTAACTTTTTCCTGCGATGTCAGATTTTTGAAAGCAATATACTGTTACGTCTGCTGGACTCGTCTGGTTGCGGGGATATATAGGGCTTGTAGGTTCATCGAGAACCCTAGGTACCCAGAGCCAATAAATGAGGTGCACCTTGCAATGGGTTTTCATTCTATACCGGGTATACAGCAATTCATTTTCTTAAATATAAAGAGTGAAAAATAGGTATCAAGAAAACCTTTGTATTTCCAAAATAGGCACAAGATAAGGTGTTGAGAAGCAGTGGTTATTTACACATCTCAGAATTCCAGGGTACCCATACTAGCATGTGAATTACATGGCATTTCTCAAATAGATGCCTCTTTTTACACACTGCCTTATATTTGGAAGGAAAAAATGTAGAGAAAGACTAGGGGCAATAACACTTGCTTTGCTATTCTGTGTTTCCCCCAAGTCTCCTAATTAAAAATGGTAGCTCACTTGCGTGGATAGGCCTAATGCTCGCAAAAGAATACACAACATGGACACAACACATTTTTACATTGAAATCTGACATGTTTTTTGCAACGTGCCTAGCTGTAGATTTTGGCCTCCAGCTCAACCGCAAGTAGGGAAACCTAGCAAACCTGGAATCTGAGAGGAGCCACACATTTCCTTCCACCCAGCGTCCCCCCGTCCCTCCCACCAAAAAATTGTACCTCACTTGTGTGGGTAGGCCTAGTGCTTGTGAAAGTAAATGCCCCAAAACGCTATCTGGACAGCAGCCATCTAGGGAAACTACCAGACATTTCTGAAAACTAGACACCCGAGGGAGTCGGGGAGGTGTGACTTGCGTGGATCCCCCAATGTTTTCTTTCCCAGAATCCTCAGCAAACCTCAAATATAGCTAAAAAAATCACATTTTTCCCACATTTCTGTGTGGGATCACTGCACTGGGACAAATTTCCTACCACTCAATGTTCCACTCAGTCTCCCGGTAAAAATGATACCTCACTTGTGTAGGTGGGCCAAGTGCCCGAGACCGGGAAGAGCCAATAACATGTCGAAATTGAGGGGGAATCAAAGCGGGTCCAAAAGGGCAGTTTGGGGGGAAAAAAACATTTTTAGGCTGACAAGTGCAGCAGAATTTTTATCAGTATAGATGAGACAATGTTGGGTGGTAGGAATTTTCTGGATTCCTGCAGATTCCGGAAGGTTGCATCACAAAAATGTGGGAAAAATTTGTGATTTCCAGCAAAGTTTTAGGATTGCAGGGCATTGTGGGTAAGAAAATGGTGCAGGGTGCATGTGAAGCGCACCACCCTGGAATCAACCAGATGTTTAGTTTTCAGATATGTCTCGGTATTGTGGATTTTTCTACATGGCAGCGTCCCAAAGTTAAAAAAAAGTGCAGCCCTCACCATTCTAAGTGGGACAATTTTGAGAGTAACCCCGCTCTCATAGCCCAAATGTAAAACCAAAACAATCAACTGTCCTCTTGCTTGCCGTAGGATAAGATGTTTTAGTGTGCGGGGGTGGGGGGCCTGAAAGACTAACCCCCTTCAGTTGGGGTGGGGGCATAACCAGGCCCATACTGGTTGGTAGCCACCCCCCCACAATTTTCCTTTTTTTTTTAATTCCATGGTATCTGGTAGACTTTCTGCCCCCCCGAGGTGTGGATTGGGGGTAATTGCCCCATCTGCCCACTGGTGGGCAGAACAACTTTGGCCCCCATTTGTTTGGGGTGGGGGTATAGCCATACCAAAACAAAAAAAAAAACTATCCCTGTGTCTAGGGGTTTTATGCCACGCATCGCGATTGGGCAGCAGAAATGCTTGCAGAGACATGAAAGGAAAGGCCTGAGAGGCGCCGTCACGGACGTAACCATTACGTCCATGGCTTACAAGGGGTTAATGTAAATGAATAATGGATAACCAATGTGAACACACATTTATAAATGTATAGGTTTCGTTCAATATGCAGGTGAGAGCTTCATAAGGGTAGGTGTTTGATTTGTGCCTGAAAGTAAATGGATAGTAGGATGTATGTATGGGTATGTGGTTGAAGTGGGTTGACTGTGGTTCTGGACGAGAGGTAAATATTTGTATAGGTGGGTAGTTAGATCAATTGGCACATGACTGCATATGTGAACTTTTGTGGGTGAGTAAAGGGTCAGACTGGGGTTACTGGCCTGAGACTGTGACAAGTGGAGCCTTTTTGCCACTGGGGACTTAGGAGTTAACTGTACAGTTGAATCAAAACCTAAGCACCAAATGCACTCCTTTAGCACTTGGCCCTCATGGCAGTAGAGTTGAGCAAGTTAAGGCCTAATCAGAGGGTTATGTGGGTTAGAGAGATGAAGCTCAAACCACCAAACACCAATAAAGTAATCAAGGTCCAGCCAGAGCTTTACTTAAATGTAAAAGGAAAAATAGTTTACTTCCACACACATTACAGTATTGTACATGAGATTCAGAAAAGCACTCAGTGTTCAATTTTGTGGTGCACGTGGACCACAATGCATGCAGTTCCCTCTCAGACCAGGCTCTTGTGGGATTGTGCAAAGTTCTGATTTGGGTCCTTCTCTTAAACGGCTTTCCTTCGAAATTAGGGGATCATCATCTGGCTGCCCTAGCCCAGCGTATGTCTTAGGCACAAAGGCATGGGAACTTTCCCACTTAACAACTATTAACCCTGGGGTAGCCCTTCTAGAACTCAATGGACCAAGAAAGGGTGTGGGAGAACTTTCTTGCTTCAAAAGGACAGACTGTCTCATTTCCTTCACACTTCCTAGTCTGACCTACTGAAAAGCATCACTGGAATATTATGGAGGTGGCCTGTAGTTCACAACAAATGCCTAAGCACTCCCTTCAGCCCTGTAACTCGGGTGCCACTAAAATGCAAAAAAAATAAAATGGATTCCAGTATATATATATATATATGGCCAACTGTATATACATAGAATACATACATTTTCTATACACCAAAGAGTACAAATATGTGATAGTCTTGTCCTACTTGGATGGATATTGGCACACAAATTTAAAAACATGAGAGGCGGTATTGGCCACTTGCCTTAGCAGGTAACAGAGAACAAGGCTTCTTGTGCTACTAAAATAATATTTTTACTAGTTCTCTACAGCATGTTAATCCAACATTAGTCGTGCTTATCAAAAGGAGGGTGCATGTGGTGTGGCCCACTGCACACAGGCCCCACTTTGGGACAATATCCTTTTAACAAAAGGGTTTTCAGCACACACATGAATGTTTGCTGAATTATTGTTAAAAAAACCTACAGCTGGGTATGGTAAATTTGCGTTAGGGATGTATTATGTACAGGTGGGAGTTGTTGCAAGACTGGAAGCAAAGATGGATACATTTGTGACAGCATCAAGATGGGGTATAGGTTCAAATAGATGTGTTTTGGGTGGATGGAGGAGTGGTAGTGAGTAGGAGGATTAAGGCTTGTGTGCGTGTGTAGAAAGTGTGAGCTTGAGCTTGCCCTCTCTGCAGACTCACCCTATATCTTTTGCCTTTACCCTCCACTTTTATGCTGGATTATTTTTTGTTAGCCTTAGGACTCTGTGTGCACATTACCATTGCTAACCAATGTGAAAATGCTTGTGCTCTCTCCTCTAAACATGGTAGAATTGACTTACACCAAATTGGCATATTTAATTTACTTGTAAGTCCCTAGTAAACTGGTGCTACATGTGCCCACAACCTGTAAATTAAATGCTTCTAGTGGGCCTGCAGCACGTATTCTGCCACCCACACAAGTAGCATTTCAAACATGTCTCAAGCATGCATGCCATTGTAGACTTTGTGTCAGTTTTAAACTGCTGTTTTAACCTGGCAAAATGAACCTTTTGACAGACCCAAACATTTCTTTTTAATACATAAAAGTCACACCTAAGGTAGGCCCTCTTGGGGCACCCATCACATGCTAATTGTAGGGGGCTGCGGGGAGAGCCCCAAGGCTGCCTACGGCCCACTTGCTACCTAGTCATCCCTCATACTGGGTGCCAAAGGGGTCTGAAATTATTATTTTTATACAGTTCACATCCTTCTGAGGCACCCATAACATGGGCAAATGTTGTGGGCTTCTAGGGAGCAACATGGTCTTTGTGGCCCCTGTTGAATCCCATCCCAGGTCTGGCAGGAGCCATATCCGTTCCTTTATCTCCATCCAAAAGTAGCTTTTTCCTGTTCTTCCACCCTGGTGGGAGCAGCTTTGTTCTGCTGGGTGAGAGCAAAGTTGTGATCCCTGTCCAGGACAATGATGACACCAAATAAAAAAATGCATGCTTTCTGGATCAAGTCCTAGCTTTTTGGCAAATTTGGTGTATTTGTGTTCAGCCGTCTTTGAGATATCGCCATTCAATTTTGCAGAGGGATAACACTTTTTCAGGTCCCATCTTTTCTTAGTCTTGACTTGATGCATCACCCCAAAACTTGGCAGGAAGAAGCACAGGGGGTGAACTCATATTTTAAAAAGGTTTTGTGAACATTTCTCAAACAGCGGCAAACCAATGGGCAAAAAAATAAATGTGTTTTCTATAGAAATGTGGTCCTAACTAGAATTACCCAGTGGCACTCACCATATAAAATATATACTGAGTGAGAAACTGGTTTACCAAAAAAAGTAATAAGTCTCCACCCAGAGACGTCCTCCTTCAATGTGTGCAAATTTACTACTTTTTGGAATTCACAAACATTGGCAGTGGTAGGCTTGGAAAGCGGCACCATTTTTAGATTTCCAGGCATACTAGTGCCAATTAAACACCTAAATGGTGATGGGATGAATGTTAGCAAATAGTCTAATCACTAGCTATTGCTTGGTTAGCATTCCAACCTATTGTTTTTTGCCCACTCTCGACTGAGGCCCACCTAATGCAAATGAGTATTGGACCTGTTCCTTATGGGAACAGTCCATCTAAGACCTTGGTCATCATACCCCTCTACCCTGTGGCCTGTTGGTTTTTAGTAGGGACATTTGAGATTCACACACACCAAACTATTACTAAGCTAAGCCCTGTGCTCAAAGTGTCCAATGTATTAACTTCAGGTTCCAGTTTAACCACAAAACCTGAACTGGCTTAGAGCATATCCCAGATGTGCCTGTTTATTTACACCTTTGCAAGTGGACATATGCAAACCTTTCTTTTTACCAAATGTGCTAATTACTCCTGATACAGCCTCTTATACATGTCATAGAATGACTGAGACAAAAGCTAAGTTTTGAGCAACAAGGATTAACTTAGAGGAAATGTGTAAAGTATTTGTGCAGCACATCGAACAGTAATAAGTTAAACACATAACACAAGAAAAATCCCACACCAATTTACAAAAAACAGTAACATTTAGTAAATTATTTGACAGGAAAATGACAATTCAAATTAGTAGAGCTGGAGATAATCAATTTTGGAGCTTTCAGGTAAATAAAGAGACTAAAAGCACAAAGCGCCTCTCATGGCTAACTGATCGTGAGAGATCGGGTGTAAGTCACAAGTTCAGTCTGACTGCAATGGTGCGCAGGCCACATACAGGGACTAGGTTCATCATGCTGAAAGTGTCACCTATAAAAGTAAAATGGGAAGAGTTCAGTTTTTGATGGAAGGGGCTGGGAGGAGAAAGGAGAGTGTTGTGGATGGTCGTCAATGTAGCATGAAGAGCAGGCCAGGTGTTGCATATGGCCATCCTTCTAGGGCAGAGATCCTGTTGAGTGGAACAAACGGTTGTTGCTCCTGCTTCGCATAGGTGGTCCCCGTGGGCTGATGGTGTTGTAACGCAAAATGTAGATCTTGCGCTGCCAAGTGGTTGCTGCGCCAGGAAGAGTCCAGTTCATCGGAGCTTTGCGTTGGCAGGTGACAAGATCCGGGTGCAAACAGGCCCATTCACTGTGGCGATAAGCCTAAAACTTCAGGATTTCTCCTTCTTTGAAGAGAGAGCTTAACTGAGGCCACACTAAGGGTTGGGAACTTGAAGGGCACCTCTTCAGAGTCAGGCACTCACTTCAGCTAAGGCAAGCAGGGCTCAAACAGGTCCAGTCGCAGGATAGCTGGGCTGTTGCAGAGAGACCTCTGGAGTTTATGTCCATGTAGCTCAGGACAGGAGATCAGTCAGCTCACTCCTGGAGTCACTTCAGCTTGGGATCAAGGGTGCAGCACCATTGTTTCTTCTCAGCAAGCAAGGCAGCAGAGTGGCAGGTTAGCAGTCTTACCAGCAAAGCAGCACAACAGTCCATCTGCAGTATCCACAGGTCCAGGAATGTATTGAAGAGTTGGGCCCGAAGGCCAATATTAATACCTAGTCCCCACTTTGAAGTAGGAGAAGTTTCTAGAGAATTCCCTTGTAAGCCCTTGAAGTTTCCTCCCTTCCCTTTCTTGGCTCCAAGCTTGCTGCATAAACAATTAAGTGGTGGCTTGCCCTTTGTGGGGAGGCTGGGCACAGCCTATTCACTTGCAAGTGGGGCTGTGTACAGCTTCGCTCCCCCATCCTTCTAGTTAATGACCCATCCAGGCACATCTAATCCATCTATTGTGTGTCTGTCTGGGAGGAATAAACAAAGTCCAGTTGTCAGCTACACCCAATCATGTGATTCAGGAACAGCCTGTAGACACCAAATCGTTAAGGCAGGAAAATCCCAACTTTGTAAAAGTAAACAAACACAAATGATGGACATAATGTGGAACCAATCAAGCATTCATTCTAGTCACAGATCCATCAATTCTATTGCTCACCACGCCACCCCAGTTTGGACCCAGCCATATGCAAATCAGTCTTGACCCTGTTCCCCATGGGAACAGTCCAGCCCAAACTGCTAGGTCCGCCGCAGGCCAGAACAAAAGCACCCTGGAAACTGTAACATGGTATCTCTCTTCATCAGCCAAACTAGCTTGAACCCAATGGCATAGTGAGCCCAGGACCCATGTCTGGGCATACCTGGTGTACTTAGGGTAACAAAAGCAAACAAACACGAATGATGGATAGAACGTGGCACCAATCAAACATACACCCCCATTCTCAGATCTGCGTTTAATCCATCAATTCTTTTGCTCACCACCCCAGTTTGGACTCGGCCATATGCAAACCAGTCTTGACCCTGTTCCCCATGGGAACAGTCCAGCCTGAACTGCCAGGCCAGGTCTTACCTGGACCAGAAGCAAGCATCCTGGGTCCGGTTTCAGGGTTTTAGCCTTCATCAGCCAGGCTAGTTTGAATCCAATGGCATAGTGAGCCCGAGACTCAAGTCTGGGAACACCCGGAACACTTAGGATGACCAAAGCAAACAAACACAAATGACGGGTCAAGACTGATTTGCATATGGCTGGTCCAACTGGAATGGCATGGCAAGCAAAACAAATCCTGGATTAAACCCAGATCTGTGACTGGGGGTGAATGTTTGATTTGTTCCACATTCCATTAATCATCTGTAGTTTTTACATATGTTGTTTTAACGTTGTAAAAGTGCCATTTTCAAAATTAAAATTATAATCTGACTTTCCTCTTTAAAGAGGGTTTTAAATTACAATTCCATAGACACCAAATTTGACATTCCTATCTGCTTCCAATTGAAAGTTACCACTTATTAAATGTAATAAGGGAACCTGATGGTATCCTATGCGAAAGGTAGGCTTCACAGCAGCACAAAATGAATTTATGAGCTTCTCACTGCTAGGGCATGTAAAATTTAAAAGTAAATGTCCAGCTTTTGAAATACACTGCACCCTGCCCTCTGGCCTTTGTACAGCCTACCCTAGGAGTGACTTATAAGCACTGAAAAGGAAGGTTTGAACCTGGCAAGATGTTCGAAGTGGCAGTTTAAAACTGCACACACAGGCTGCAATGGCTGGCCTGAGGCATGTTTAAAGGGTTACTTAAAAGAGTGGCACAATGACTGCTGCAGACCCACTAGCATTTAATGTACGGGTCCTGGGTACATTTAGTACCAGTTTACTAGGGACTTACAAGTACATTAAATATGCCAATGTGCACCTGTTTAAAGGAGCGAGCACAAGCACCTCAGCACTGGTTAGCGGTGGTAAAGTGCGCTGAGTCCTAAAAGGCAACAAAAAACGTGGCCAGAAAATATGAAGGGAAAAAGTTTGGAGAAGAGCCCTGCAGAAAGGGCCAAGTCCAACATAAGGTGTTTCAGGCAACTTGAGTCCTAGAAGGTGAGAGGTTAGATAGTGAACCCACTGGAGGAGGGCCAGTGGTTTGTTAGAATGTCCTAACAGACACAGTTTACACACTCAAAGCAAGGAGTTTTAAAAAGAAATTGGCCTAACTGTCTGGCTTTTGAGTGAAACTGATGGCAGAAGTAGCCCATTATTCATTAACGGTGCTTGAGAGCACTTGTCAATACTACAGGTGGAATACTCTTGCAGTGTGGCTGAGAAGACAAAGAGTAAAGGTAATGGTCTGAAAAAGGCTATGCACTGTAATAACCTGCCTATGATCGAAGAGAACATTGTTACTTTAAAAATTTCTGCAGCATTGTTTACAGTCGCAGTTTACGAAATTAATGCCACCACATGACACTGGCAAAGTAAATAGGTCTGGTCTTGTCAAGTGGCGCGCAAAGCTTATTTGTTTTTGCAAACATGTTATGAGTGTTCAAAGTTTAAAGAAATACAGTTAAACTATCACAGTCTAAAGATGATGAGCATATGCTTGCAAAAATAAAAAGGTAAAAAAGGAATTAAAGCTGAGATTTTCCAAGGAGCCTTGTCATTTAATTAGGCTTCTTTTTAGACAAAAGTGCACAAGATCATCCAGTGAAGAAATCCAGTGACTGACGTGGACTAAACCACTGCCCTGTGCTCTGATGGTCAGAAGTAAAATTTGAATGACATTTGAACAGAGCAATGAATGTGACTGCTTACAAAAAGTTTGTCTAAATACATATGTAGTGATAGTGATAAGCAATTAAATCCCTGGTTGGCTTAGACACGCGTTTTGTCCCCTCATATGCATGTTTGTGAATTAAATTATTTCATAATTCACATATGTTAGACTTGGCATCCTTGGCGTGGTCTCCCCTAACTTTTTGCCTCTGTTTCCCCGGTTGTTGATGTGTGCTGGACTCTGTTTTTGCTCTTTTTGTTACTCTGGGCACTTTACCACTGCTAACTAATGCTAAAGTGCAAGTGCTCCTATGTAAAACGTATGTGTAATTGGCTTTCCATGAGGGCATATTTGATTTACTGGAAAGTCCCTAGGACAGTTCACTAGAGGTGCCCAGGGCCTGTAAATCAAATGCTACTAGTGGGCCTGCCACACTGGTTGTGCAAACCACATTAGTAGCCCTGTAAATGTGGCTCAGACCTGCCACTGTAGTGTCTGTGTGTGTAGATTTTAACTGCCAATTCGACTTGGTAAGTGTACCCACCTGTCTGGCCTAAACCTTCCCTTTTCTTAGAGGTAAGACACCCCTACAGTAGGCCCTAGGTAGCCCCATGGGAAGGGTGCAGTGTATGTTTAAGGTAGGACATATACTAATGAGTTTTAAAAGTCCTGACAGTGAAATACTACCAAATTCGTTTTTCACAGTTGCAAGGCCTATCTCTCTCATAGGTTAACATGGAGGCTACCTCTAAATGTGATTAAAGGGTAGATTCCCTTTGGGAGCCAATAGACATGTGGAGTTTGGGGTCTCTGAGCTTACAATTTAAAAATACATCTTTTAGTAAAGTTGGTTTTGAGATTGTGTATTTGAAAATGCCACTTTTAGAAAGTGGGCATTTTCTTGCTTAAATCATTCTGTGACTCTGCCTGTTGGTGGGTTCCCTGTCTGGGTCAGTTTGACAGTTGGTCTGTTTGCACCTCTCTCTAGACAGTGACACAAAGGGAGCTGGGGTGTAGCCTGCACATCCTGATGAACCATCTATGCTAGGAGGGAGGGGGGGGAGTAGTCACTTACACCTGAAAGGGTTGTGCCTGCCCTCACAATGCAGTCTCCAACCCCCTGGTGTGTGTCTGGGGCCTAGTCTGGGCAAGGCAGGATTTCACAAACAAGAGAGACTTTCCTTTGAAGTAGGCCTACTTCAAAGGCCACAATGGGTATAAGAAGAGCACTCAAAACCACAGACTTTAGATCACTTCTGAACATCAAGAGGAACCTCTGCCTGGAGAAGAGCTGAAGAGCTGAGGAGAAGTGCTGCCCTGCATGTGACTATGCTTTGTGGAGATATCCTGCAGTCGCTGCTTCTGCCTGTGCAAGGGACTGTACTTTGTTGTGCATTCCTGTGTGTGAAGAAATCTCCAAGGGCTTGTCCTGTGCTTGCCTCCTATTGTTGAAGTCTCAGGGCCATCATAAGACTTCTCCTGCCAGCACCTGGACTCTTGGCTGAGACTCCTGCCATGCCAAGTGGTGCCCTATCCAGTTCCTGGGGCCTTTGCAGGTGAAGCTGGCAGACCAAGATTAAAAATCCATGCACAGACCGCCGTGCTGGGAAAATATCGGTGCACCTTCTGAGACGCTGCTGAAAAACGACACACCGCCAGCTTCGCAGCAGAAATATATGCTCCACCGGCATCACGGCTGGAAGATCAACACATGCAGCTGGAGATACGATGCGCCACACCCGCTGACGGAGGCTGATAACATCGCAAACCACGTAGCGCTGTTTTGCTGATACCGTGTAGCAGGGTTTTCGACACAAACCTCACTGGTGAAGTTTTAATCAGGAACAACAACCCAACGAGGACACGGCTGCTACACGGCTGCCCACCGATCCAACCGACAAGGAATCCCCACTTTGTCAGTGCCTGGAACATCGGCATCAACCAGGCTCCAGAATGTGAGTCTTGATGTCACCAAGGTTCCAGGCCTAGCGCATGCATGTTAGGAAGTAAAAGCATTAAACATTACAACACATCCCCCTCCCACACAATAATATCCAATAACAAAACAATTTAGCAAAAGAGTCAAGTGGTATAGTCTTTCATCCAGAGTGGTTTAGAACGTAACCTGGATGAAACCTTAAAGCATGGTGACTCCTTAGATGTTTCCATGACATTTCTTCTTTGATCTTGCAAAGTAGGAAAGCGTGGTGACTCCTTAGATGATTCCATGACATTTCTTCTTTGATCTTGCAAAGTAGGAAAGTTGGAGTCTCGCACCGCTCCTCTTCACCTCGCAATTCTGGACATGCTCCAAGCATCTCTAATGTCAAGAATCACTATGTTTCCCTTTATTTCTTTGATACGAAAGGGGCCCTTGAAGACAGATTTCCCTTTGGTTGTAAAATACCAATACCAATACCAATACCAATACCAATACCAAATCCCCAACCTTCCACTTAACATTAGAAACACAATGTTTAGCATCAAAACGCAATTTGTAGTTACATTGATATTTCTTCCTGAGACTGGGTGCCATATCAAATTTCTTCCGATTAAGATCAATCCGTGCTAAATTGTTATTAAACCATGCTGGAAGCAGCTTAGTGCAACCTAACCTCCCCCTCATGTATTCAAAGGGAGCTATGTTGGTGATACTGTTCGGGGTGTTACGATATGCCCACCACAAATCCCTTAGGAGATTAGCTAAAGGAGTTCTAGTCTCAATAGCCTATTGTACACAAGCTTTGACCATCCTGTTCATACGCTCTGCTAGACCATTGGCCTGTGGTAGATATAAAGCTGTCTTCAAATGCACAATAGCCAGGGAATCTAAAAAATGCTTCATCTCCTGCGAAGTCAATTGTAATCCATTGTCAGTGACTAAATGGCTAGGTATGCCTTCCTTAGAGAACTCCTCTTCAAGAAACTCAATCACCGTTCGTGTATCAACAGAATTCATACATTTGGTCACCACCCACTTGGACGTGTAATCTACCAAAAGCATGACGTATTGTTCATTCGCTGGTAAGAGATGGAAAGGACCCATAAAATCAAGACCTAATTTCATCCAAGTTTTCCCTGGAACTTCTACAGGAGACAGTGGTGCTTTCGCCACAACCTTGCTTTTGTCATTACTGTCACAACTCAAACAATCCTTCACAACTGCCTCAGCCTCACGGTCCAACCCTGGCCACCAGTAAATGGCCCTAAGTCTAGATTTGGTTAAACTCCTACCCAAATGCCCTTCGTGAGCCAGATTAAGAATTTTGTTTCTTACACCCTCAGGAGGTATGGGTTTGCTTCCTCAAAACAATTCTCCTTCACTAAGAGAGAGTTCATTCCTCACATTCCAAAAACCTTTCAAAGAATCAGGAACGTCCTTATACTCCGGCCATCCCTTAACAATGAATACTTCAAGTTTATGTCTATCCAAATCTCTTTCCACAGCCAACCTCCATTCTTCTTCGTTGATGGCCATTTCTCTCACCCAGTTGATAGTACTTTCATCCCCTACTTCCTCGCTACTGTCAACTGAAGAACGGGACAAAAAGTCTGCCACAATATTCCTCGGTCCAGGCAAATATTCCACAACAAAATTGTACTCCAATAAACCCTCTGCCCACCTTCGTATTCTAGGAGTCAGCACTTCATTCTTTTTAGGGGTGAAAATTTGGACGAGGGGCCTGTGGTCAGTCCTCACCACAAAGGGTAACCCCCACAGATAAAATGTAAAGTGCTTGACTGCCCACATACACGCAAGTGCCTCTCTTTCTATGTCGGAATAATGTTGTTCTGTCTCTTTAAGGGATCGAGAAGCAAAGGCAATTACTTTATCTTCACAACCCACCTTCTGGGTAAGGACAGCCCCCAACCCTCTAACACTCGCATCAGTGTACAAGTAGGTTTTGGCACACACATCAAAATGCCCTAAGGTGGGCATCTTTCCAATACAACTCTTTAAAAAAGAAACAGCAGTCTCACATTCCTTATTCCAAACAAATTCACAACCCTTCTTCAACAGTGCTCTCAACGGTTGTGTCACACTAGAAAAGTTGGGAATGAATTTAGAGTAATATTCTGCCAACCCTAGGAATGACCTCAGATCATCTTTGACCTTGGGTTCAGGAGCACGAATTATGGAATCAACTAACTCCAACTTGGGTTTGATTCCCTCACCAGAGATTGTATGTCCCAAGTATGTCACAGAGGTGACTCTAAATTTACATTTTTCTTTTTTAACAGTAAGACAGGCCTCTGCTAATTTGCACAAAACTTCTCTTAAATTGTTGTCATGTTCACTCACTGTTCCGCCGTGAATTAATACGTCATCCTGAAAACATAATGTGCCAGGAATTCCCCCTAAGATTTTCTTCATAATACGTTGAAAACACACAGCCGCAGAGGCCACCCCAAAAGGCATCCTCAAGAACTGATAAGCTCCTAAAGGTGTTACAAAGGATGTGAGGTGCCTGGACTCAGGGTGCAACACAATCTGATGATAGGCCGAGGATAAATCCAACACACTGAACACCTTAGAACCACCTAGACATGATAATTCTTCAGTAATATTTGGTAGAGGTTGACGATCTATCCAAATATACCTATTAAGGTCTCTAAGATGAACACACATGCGGATCCGCTTCCCATTATCCTTCAGTGCCAAAACAACAGGGGCCAGCCATTCTGAGGATTCTATCTGTTCGATGACTCCTGCCTCTAATAACCTGTCAAGTTCCGCTTTTAGTGGCTCTAACATTAACTTAGGTACTCTTCTGACTTTATGTACAACCGGGGTTACATTTTTCTTAAGAATGATCCTGTGTTCAAAATTTACCAAACAACCTAATTTTTCACTAAACACACTTGGGAACTCCATGCAAATTTCCAACGAGCTGTTTACATCTGTCACCACCATAACCTGGTCCTCTGAATTGGGATCTAATTTAATACCCATGTCCCGTTGGTGGCGCCATCCTAGCAGATTATTGCCACGTTTGGCCACATAAACCTTTCCTATAGTAATTCTGTCTCGGAACTGAATTTTCATGACTTTGTACCCAACAACATCTATTTTGGCACCTCCTTAACTGACAGGGTTGATGTCAGGTTTAATTAGGGAATCTAAAGTCTCTCCAAACATTGCCTGCCAGTTCTTATCGCCAACCATGGTGTATTGAGAACCCGAGTCCGTTAGAACAGTAACGGCCTTATTGTAAAGTTCAAAAGTACACTCAGGCATGATCACCGGTCCCTCATCTACCATACTAGTGTTGTGTTCCACTAGATCGATCTCTTGCCCTACATATAAAACAACTCTGCTAATATTTCCAGTGACAGAATCTATGCTGTTTTTGTCATTGTTGCACACCCTGGCATAATGGCCTTTCTTTCCACATTTCCTACACAATGAATTTTGTGCAAAGCAATTAGGACTGTTTGCTGCATGACCCATGTTACCAGAGCGGTAACAACGTAAAGATTTACAGTCTCTTTTCTTTTCTTGAATAGATGTTTGTGTCTTGTTGTCCATGCCAACCCTCAAAACTTCTTCTTGGATCCTTGATTCTTGTATAGTGGAGAGACTGTCCCCATCAGAATGGTTCATTTCTTTGATCCAGTTGCTGGTACTTTACATGCCTTCGATAATTGCAATTGCTCCTCTCAAATCAGGATTCTTAGTCAAAAGTTTCTCCTGCACTCTTTTGTTATTGGTGCAACGCACAAGTTGATCACGTATAAGAGAGCCTGTAATTTCACCAAAGTCACAAGTGCGTGCTAATGTACATAAAGCAGCTATAAAATTGCCCACACTCTCAGTATTGCCCTGCGATATGACGAAAAATGTATGCCTTTCGAGAACAACATTTAGTTTGGACTCAAAGTGGGTTGCCAACATTGCTACCGACATTTCATAGACGTCTCTGGGTTCGCCATTGGCTCCACCGATGGTCAAAGGTTCTAGACTGTCATATATATTTCTGCCTTCAATTCCAAGATTGTGTAGAAGAACCGCTTGTTTCCTAGCTGGGGAGAATTTTTCTCCACCTATGGCTATCAAGTACGAGTCAAAAAGATTTTTCCACCGCTTCCATGGAAGAATGGGATCACCTTTGTCCACTAAAAAAAGAGGTGGTTGAGACATAGTAGGTGTAGCCATGGCAATCAACAAAGTTGTGTGTAGAACAACCACTGTGTAAAGAATGTACTATTGTTCACCCCCCAAAAAAATACAGTGAACCGTTAAAATTCTAACAAGGAAAAACAAGAAAAAAAATAAAATATATATAATATATATAGTGAGTAACCTTGTTACTTCTAAAAATGCTCACTATTGTTACAATAAAGAAAAAGAAGATCGAATCCTCTAACAGGAGATCATGAGAAGCAGTCTAGTTTATTTGTTGATGTCCAAAGTTCTGCATAGCAACTGCTGAGTCAGGAAAACACGTGACGTTGGGCCAGTAGCAATTGACAATTATATAAAAAAAACAAGTACGAGCCGACAGTAACTCTGAAGGAAGGCTTCCTTCAGGAGCAGAAACTGCAGCAGTAACGCCCTTGACAAGGCCGTGCGCTCACTTTTAAACAGAGAGCAGCAGCAGCTTGATGGAAAAAAAATGCGTAGGCCTCTGACGAAATTAGCCGCGCGCGCGGAGAGCTCATACTTTAACACAGTGAGCAGCAGCGGCTTGGAAGTGACCAACTTCAAGGATAGGTGAATCCACAATACATACGGGGATGACGGTCTCTTCACGGCCTTGAAATCCCTTCGCAACGGAAGCCAGCAGCCAGAATGGAAAGAAGATCGGATTGAACCACCACGCAGCTCGATGTCAAAGAGGTAAGTCTGTGGGTCCTGGATTGTTAGTACCTCGTCGCCAGTGTTAAAACGAAGTAATGATGATAAGGAGAAGTATGAAAATGAATTTTTAATCAGGAACAACAACCCAACGAGGACACGGCTGCTACACGGCTGCCCACCGATCCAACCGACAAGGAATCCCCACTTTGTCAGTGCCTGGAACATCAGCATCAACCAGGCTCCAGAATGTGAGCCTTGATGTCACCGAGGTTCCAGGACTAGCGCATGCATGTTAGGAAGTAAAAGCATTGAACATTACAACAGCCTGCCCGGACCTGAGTGCTTGCCCAGATCGATGCATTACTCTTTGCTGAGAGGAAAAACAACGCACGCTGACCTGACCAGGGAAGGAGAACAACGTACGGTCTTGCTTGCGGATGAGAAATCGATGCATCGCTATCCTTTTTCGACGCACACTCGCCTGTGCGTGTTATTTTGATGCTACCCAGATGCTTTTCAAAGCTAACAGTGTTTTTACTGTTTCCTTAACAGATTTAAGATTCTTTTGCATTTAAAAATTAATAACTTGACTTGTGTATGTTGTATTTTTGTAGTTTTGATCTTGTTTTGTTTAGATAAATATTTCCTATTTTTCTAAACCTGTGTTGTCATTTGGTGGTGTTTTCACTGAGTTACTGTGTGTGTTGGTACAAATACCTTGCACCTAGACTCTGAAGTTAAGCCTGCCTGCTTGTGTCAAGCTACCAAGGAGGTCAGCAGGGGTTAACTGAGGGTGATTCTCCTTTACCCTGACTAGAGTGATGGTCCTTGGGTGGACAGGGGGTAACCTGACTGCCAACTAAAGACCCCATTTCTAACAACATATTTGTCCAATCTACACCTTTTGTGTACTGTTTGGCAGTTCAAATTGTAGAAACTGCCATGACAGGCAAGTCTCTGGCTTCCAGCAGTAATTAATTGGGCACCCACAGACTTCAAAAGGCTCAGAACCACTGGTTTAGACCACGTGGGGCACTTGAAATTATATTTCAGGAAATAATATCGTGACAGTATTTCCTCTCCACAGAATCCGCCAGGGTGACTGCTCCATCGACAGTGGTTTAAAAGTTTTGCTGAGCTGGTTCTGTCATTGGAGCCGGTGTTTAGTGCTATGAAGACTAGAAGACGTTTGTGAAGTTATATGCACTTTTATGAGTTTAAGACCACCGCGCAAATGTATTTGTCCGGCAGTAGGTTCTTTCAAAGCCCAAGCAAATAGGTTCTGTTCAACTCGCTGAATAATTTACGGCAATTTTCTTTCTTGATAATTTTTTTTTTTTTTTTTGGTGTGAAATAAGCCTTCAGGCAGAGCATTACATCTAGCCAGTAATAATATTGCCCTGAGATCGGATTTGAGTTGTAGAAAGTAAACCTTCAGTATGCTTTCATCATTACCCGATTCTTAGGTGAGCAAGTCCGAATGTTTAGGCATGGTTTTATTTGTGGCCACATAATTGTTTGGGTATTAGAGTGCCCACAGTAGGAACTCACTCCACACAAACACCTGTAGGTCAAAAGTTGGAGAAATTGTTTTTGTGTTAACACACTAAAGTAAGATCTAGTTTTAATTTGATTAAAGGGTATAAACAAACTTTAAGATTCCTACAGTAGATAGCGGGAAGTGTTTTTTTCTGTCACCTAAGTCACTCTGGAACTTCAACAGGATTTGTTTGGCTTCCGAATGCTCAAATGCAATGCTCGGATATGCAGATGTCTATTGCTGAAGATCAAATATGAACTAGAAAAAACAACCACATAGGAGAAGTACGTTGGTAGACACCACATAGGAATATTCGAAATAAGACACCCAGAACAAACACAACTGCTTTAGGATGTTGATAAATGAAGTTAGGAAGTTTGAGACGAGGTGCTGGTGGATGGTTTTAATGCTGATTATAATAAAATGGTGAAAGAATTGAGAAAGCAACACATCCGCCATTGACTTCCCTCCTGACCTCTTCCAACTGGTAGGGGCTGCATGTATTGTGCCTCCACCCGGTTAAAATTAGGCAAGGTTATGAGGCACTGTACATGTTGAAGTCCTTTGATTTCTAGGGGTGGGTGGTCAACTCTGCTCTGCTTGCAGAGTTGTTCCCACTCAGCGCTCCGCTTAGAGCATGGAGTTCTGAAAAACTCAGCAGAGAGAAGTATTTTTTCCTCATTCGCCCTCGCCAATGGTAAATTGGTCAGCGCGAGCGAGGAAAATCTTACTCAGACAACATCCTAGCAAGATTTCTCAAAGCAGGTGGTCGCTACTGCTCACTTTGAGAAACCTTCCGTTTGCGTTGAGGAAGATGCCGCTGGAGTAGAAAATCTATTCGAGTAGCAGAAAAGAAGCAGGTCCCTCTTGCACTGCATGTGGTGCTGTTCACGCTGATTTTTCAGCACAGGACAAACACCCTGCATTAAAAATCAGCACGAACGGCGTGACCTAACGCACTCCGCTGCTTGTGGAACTCTGCATAGCGGGCAGAGTTTATTTTTTTCACTTTGCGGAGTTCCACGTACCGGAACTCCACGAACTCCACCCAGACCTAGTGATTTCACTGTTGGTTTTAGCAACCAGGTGAAAAGATATTGCTAACAATACGGAGGCTGATAACAAAGTCGAAACCTATATTTTCACAAGCAATAGGATTACCAAGACTATGAAGGGCAATTTTTGGTGGAGAAATCAGAGCAACAATACATTATAGTCAAATGGACAAAATTATTCATTTGTAAGTAAGGTGTACATTAAACTTCAAAGTTACCAACGCAAGGAGACATTGTGACAGCACTACTCAAAGTAAAAGGGCTGAGCTCGCACATAGTATATCAATCATTTTAAACTTTTTTGACATGATATCGTGATGAACTTACAAAGCTTGATTCAGTATTGTGTTGGGATAATAATGGCAGAGGGTGATGAACATTTCTGTTTTTCAATACAATAGTTTAAATCTGCATTTTTTTCTCTCGAGCTCTGGTTGAATCTCAATTTCTGTTCTAGATGTCTCCTGCCAGGCCTGACATCAATAAATATGGTGGTATACCATTACTATGAGTGAATCGTGGTGTAATGATTAGGATCTACTTTGTGGCAGTTATATCTTTTGTAGAGTGGGAAATATTGAGGCAACAGTAAGTAAATAAAGTAATTGTAGGATCTACATTAGGTTGTAGATGAGGATAAAACAAATTAGTGTGATTAACGATAGACACTGTTTTCTAACTCAATGAGCACTCTTTCCCTGAATACATAGTGAGTTAGAAGCAAGGTGAAAAGACCAAAAGCCATAGTATGGAACTTATATAATTGCTGCCCTGCGTTTGTATCCCACCATCGTAGGCTTGCTTGTCTGATCTAAAAACAGAAAAGTACACCCCAGACCATAATGCATAAACAGTATAAAGTGTGCCAGAAGGTTCTTATCAATGTCCGTGTGTTGCGGTTGGACCTTGGGTGTGAACCTGTCCTCTGAGGGAGAGTGAACAGTCCATTAAATACATAGAAAAACATGTGTTTCTGGAGCCTCTCTCCTGATATGTGCTGAAGTAAATCTGAAGATGCAATGCAAACTGAGATACCAGAAACGACCACCAGCAAAACCCAAGTGGAAAGTCTTAGGTCATATGCCACGAAGTAAGCCCCACCAGGACAAAAAGAAGAGTGGATGTCAAATTGTATCTGCTCGTTGATAGAACAGTTACTTTCTTGAAGCTGCCCAAAGAGTGCATACACTCTCTTATTCATGGATGAGATGCACGTATATCAAGCCTCCTGCTGGTTTAGTAGAGCAATGTCAAATAACCAATTATTTTGGGACAGAAGAAACACCAATGAAAATGAAGATGTCCCAAATCATTAAAAAAAAAAAAAAAAGACAACTTGCATGCATTTTTCTATACAACTCTTGAATTGGCAATGAGGACAAAGAAAAAGGTAGACCTGGTAGGGCCACTCGATGGAGAAATGGAAGGCTTCTCATCTGGGAGGGTCAGTGAAGAAGATCCTAAGAGGAATATGATTTCAAGAAAGAAGCTGAGAAGGCCACAGTTCAATGGTATTTACATCTAGGCATAACTACAAGAATAGATATTACTGAGAATGGTGCAACGTGCAAGCAGTACGCTTGAAAAAGATGAATGGTTGTTTCATACTGTGGCTGCTCCAAAGGAAACCATCACACTCCTAATAACCTTTCAGGTTCAGAGCAGCAAACATTCTCATACACAATCTTTGCTCTGCTGCAGCCCAAGCAATCCTAAATGTCGATTTAAACCTGAATATGTTTAGGAACATCATATGCTTGTCTTTTAAGGCATTTAGGGGCTCTGCGGATGATGTAGGAAGTTGAAGAATTTAGTTGTAATGAAGGTGAATCTGCTATCCATGAATTGCAGATTTGGGTCTGTTTACTTAACAATGTACACTACAATTAAAGTATGTAAACGATAATTGCAATAGTTAATAATGAAGCATTAGGAAATCATTTAGGAGAACTGTGCAAACAAGACCACAATAGGGCCATATAAGGTACAGCAAGTGTCTTGAAAGAGTCAGTGAGGAAGAAGTGGGTTACTTTCTTATCTACTCTTCTAATTTGTGCCTATTATGAGGTATTTTAAATGTAAACTATTTGAGTGTATGGTAGTATGATGTCGAAGAAAATCCTACCATTTATTGGGTGAAGCACAATGGAATAATGTTAAATAATCATCCCAATCCTATTGTGTACTTGTTTAGTTTTGCATGTAGGTCAAAGTAGATAGGGATGGTCACTATTGTCAAAGTACTCTTATTCTGGCCCCAAACCAGTAATAATCAAGTTAACATTTCCACTAAATAAGTGGGAACCTTGGGGACATATTTACAAGCCTCTAGCTCCACCTTGCACCTAGCATAATTGTTTTTTACCCTAAGGCGGTGTTAAAGAGGCCTTCCTCCAGCGCCGCGGTTACAATGTGCCACAATGCTTGCATTGCACCACTTTATGCGAGGAGGGTGTTCCAAAGCACAGAGGTGTGAAAAAAGGGCACAGTGAAATTTACAAAATTTCACTTCGCCATTTTTTCTGTCATGTTAAATGCCTGCTCAGAGCAAGCATTAAAATGATGCACCCATTTTAATCAATAGATATCCCTGTGCTTTGCTGCACTAGCGTCAACATTTTTGATGCCAGTGCAGCAAAGCATCACAATAGCATCAAAAATGTTAACACTATTATTAACACTATTATCCTCATGACTGCCATGATGCGGCACATTATAAATATGGGGCAACCATGGTGTCGGTAGGTGGGTCATGGGTGATGCAAGAAAAGTTGCACATCGGGACAGATGTGCCACTTTTTTTGTAAATATGCCCCTTAGGGTCTTGGGCAACAGACATGATGATTTTCTTATTCTGAGTTTGGCAAAAGTAGTGTAAGGCTGTTAAAATGAAAATCATACCATCAAAGTTCAGACACTCATGACAGCTCAGCATGGTAGTGACCTTAAAACAGGAAGACATGCCCTAACTATCTGCATTTAGGACCTAGGTTTCTTTCAGTACCATTATATGAAACTCATTTGGCCAGTGTGCATTTGATCACCTGCTTTACCCCCTCAATGTTTCATGAAAGCAATTGCAACGTGTTGGAGCTAATGCTTTTACCTCTGACCCCCAAAGCACGTTTTTTAACTTACTTTCTGAGAAGGAATCTAGTTTTGGCCACTGTTGCATGGGGACCTTTCTTAGGGGTACCTTCCATTGTTGCAGCTACCTATATGCCAATTCAGATTCTTTGCGTTTGCCCAATGGACTTGTTAAGTCTGGACATGATTTGTTTCTGGCTATTGTGATCTCAGTGTCTTCTAACAAGGCGAATACGAGTCTTGAATATACTTATGGTAGCCCTTTTGAGGGAGGTTGTGTTGACCCTAAAGTGTCTGGCTGTGGGATGCCATGAAACACGGCAATGAGTTACTGCTGGTCAACCACTTTTAAGGCTGTAGAGGAAAAAAATCGGAGCGCCTTAGTGTTAGGTGGCTCACGTTGACTTAGATTGTTCTCCGTGGCAACCACGATGCTTGTGCACACAGTCACATGTAAGATTTCCTTCAAAGTCAAATGTTCTTAATTGGAATGTGCTTACTAATGGCGTAATTGTTCTCCTGGGTGCCATGAAAATCCTAAAATAGTGTAAAAATCCCATTTTTTTATTTCTTTTATCTAGATTATCGACTTGAATGTTCTGTGTTTCTTTTGCAACCACTGGATTCCATACCATTGAGGTGAGGACAGTAGCTCCTTGAAGAATGTTTGGTTGACTGTTACCATAGTGTTCTGAGTTAATGAGCACTGTCAATTCATTCAAGATAAGGCCCTATCTTTTCTGCACAGTGTAGATAATGGGTTCCGCCCATTTATTTTCCCCTTCATTCCCCTTATGACTTTTACTGTGAAAGAGTCTCACTCAAGGTAAATTCTGTGGAAATGGGGTTAGAATGTTAGTGCCTGCCTTTTTATATAAGGCCACATCTGTGCCGCTAGAATAAGTTTTGGACTGGTTATTTGAAAACAAGTGAGCACATGCTTTAAGGCTGAGCATGAGACTACTGCCTAGCTCATCCCGGTGTGTGTGCGCAGATAGCCTATCTAGTAGTAGTAGTAGTAGTAGTAGTACAAAACGTTATTCGACTTTCAAACAAGTCATAAAAGTAACAAATAAAACACATCTATATATAAGACCACAATAAATAGAATTAAATAATAAAAGAATAAATAGCAGAAATAAAATACGTGTCATTAATTTGTCCATTCAAACACGTTTAAATGGCCTAGTTAAATTGGCACCAGTACACCCATAGACTTTCTTGCAGTTATTACAGAGCATACAAAATTTGCCAGAATTCCACACATTTCAATAGAAGATCATGGTTGGAAAAGTTACTAGGCGATGGAAAGTATCTAACCTTAATCTTAAGAACAAAACGATACAGAGGATTTACCACATTTACCAACTAGGGCTGCATGCCCTCTGTAGACAAGATTAATTGGTTAGACATAACACTGCGCTTTTTTGATTCTACTTCCCATCGCTGTTCTTCTAGATGCTTCAATGTCAAGGCCCTCAATTCCTTCCAGATAATTTTTTTCCAGTAATTCTGGATTTGTATAATATTCTTTACTGCCCATGTTTTCAAAAAGGTCATAATATACCTTAGCCAAGGGACTCTTAGAGAATATGTTGACACCATACAATCAGATAAAATTGCCTTATTTAATCCAGTATGCTTAAAGGTCCAAACTTTCTGCCATAATAATAATGGCTGTATCTTTATTAAGTCAGCTAGAAAGGAGACCCCTAGTTCCGTGTGACTAATATACGATGATATGTCATTTGGTACCATAACAAAAGTATCTCAGAAAGTCATTTTCCACTGTCTGGATCAGGTTGTAATTAGTGTATCCCCAAATACCTGATCCATACATAGCAGCCGGGGTACACTTGGTTCTATAAATTTTTACCATATTCTGTGGGGTAATCCCCCATAGCCTTTTTGAAAAAAAATTCAAGGCCGCCGTTGTTTTGATGATCTGATCTTTTTTCATTTTCACATAGTGTGCCCAGGAACCCTGTTTATCAGACATTATACCCAGGTACGAAAATGTTCGAGCTATATCAACTTTCCCCTCTTGTATAGTACTATTATAGGTCTTACCCTGTTTCCTACCGCAATTCATTATAAAAGTTTTGGAGCGGTTAACGGTAAGTCCCAAGTCTGTCAACAAAAATTATAGAAGTGGTTAAAAGTTTTTGGAGGGCTAGTGGAGTCCTGGCCATAAGTACTGCATCATCTGCATAGAGTAGCACCAAGGCAGCGCGGTTACCTATTTGGGGAAAGAAGATCATTACATTTACTTATCAGTTCACATTCTAAATTATTTATATATAATGAGAACAAGAGTGGAGCTAGTACACAGCCTTGGCGTACTCCTCTATGCATGCCGAAAGGCCTAGTACATTCCCCTCTTATCCCATACCTTACTCTTGCTCTACACCCTGTGTACAGGTCCAATATAAACTGAATTATTGTTGGTTCTACCCCTATGCTACTTAAAATGTCCCATAACTTCTCATGTATTACGCAGTCAAATGCTGAAGATAGATCTATGAAGGCCAGGTACAAATTATCCTCCCTAATCCTTGTACACTTCCCAATTATAATGCTTAGATTCAGGCCCTGTTCCACTGTACCTATTCCTGTGCGGAAACCATACTGTACTAGAGATAAAATGCCATTTTCTTCCGCCCATGGTTGAAGTCTGTTCAAAATAATTCTCCCCGCTAATTTAGCTGATGTATCAAGTAGGGAGATAGGCCTATAGCAAGCTGGATAGAGTCTCGCCACGATGATGGTGGACCTTGTACGCAGAAAGCCCTCAATGTCTGCGTCAGTAAGGGGCCCCATATTTGCTTGTTTGCCTTATATAAGTCTACCGGAACACCATCAGGGCCTCGCTCTTTCCCCGCTTTGCTTGAGTTTATGGCTTCCACTACCTCCTCTAGACTAAACTGGGGTGTTACGATCAAACGTGGGCATCCTGAGCACCTGAACCCATTAAGGGATCCGTTGACTCTATATCACTAGCCTGACAATATATCTTAGAAATATATTCAATCCAGTCCTCTTCCGAGATTGCAATTTCCATTCTAGGGACATGTCTGTCCCCTAGCACAGGAGTATTTATTATTTTCCAAAAGAAGATATTGTCCTTTGTAAGGCTAGCTTTGTGTAAAGTTTCCCACAAGTTTTCCTTCAGAATGGATTTCGTTTTTTTTTATGGCTATCTTATATTCCTGTCTACACATGCGTGTTTCGGTCGAGCATCTTGTTGGGGCGCTTAAGGCCTTTTTTAATCTCTTGTGTGCTTTTGGGCAGTCATGATCGAACCAACCCATTTCCTTTTTCTGTCCTGCCTTTCCCATTCTAATCATAAGAGCTTCTTTCACGCCTTGCGTTATCTGCAAAAAGGCACTTAAGCATTTTCCTGGGTCTATATCATCACTAAGGCAGTCTGCAAAGGCTTGATTGTTGTCACATATTAGCTGCTTCAATAAGGCCTTTGGATCTGTCTGCGACCATCACAATGTATATTCATTGCGCGGGGCTAGTTCGATGTCATTTGCCAACACAACCTTATCCACTTTTACCGATGTAGAGGGAGTTAGTAGAAATTTCAGGCTCTGAGGGAAATGATCGCTTATTGCAGTATCATGAAGTGTATAGTTGGTAAGATAATGTACAAAATGGGTGGACATTAAAACATAGTCAATCACCGTGTCAGCACCCCTTCCATTGAAAGTTGGTTTAAACTGTGGAACTTCAAAATATAGTTCATTTACAAAAGACAAGTTATATTTTTGGGCCATTAGGTTCATCGCATCACCTTGGATATCATGTGAGAAATGAGGCCTTAAGCCAATGTCTTTGGTATCCCAGCCGCATACCTTCTCCGAGGTTTCTTTGCAAAGGTGGACATTAAAATCACCACCCCATATGTTAAGGGTCTCACGTCTATTATTTTCACATATTTTCTTTAAATCCTCTCCCATCTCCGTTAGGATATTGGGGGCTTCGCCTGACAGTGCATTATTATAAAAATTAATATTTACTAGCTGAGTCTTCTGGTCCAGGTTACACTCAATCATTTGGTAATGCAATCTCGTAATTTGCATTTTTAAGTTCGGTAACTGCAACTTATTGGATATATGTGCATAAGCCTCCTTTTGGCCTGCGATGTTTGATCTGTACAGCTTGTGCATGGAATGTTTTATAACCATTTATGTGAACAGGATTTAGTAGCCAGGTTTCCTGAAGGCATAGGCATAGCAAATCTTCAATAACATTCACCCAGAGCTCATTACTAATCTTATTAGTTAAGCCTGCCACATTCCAATAGAGTAGAGCTATTTCCGGTTTCTGCTGGGATTGGCAATATACTTTATTTATAATTGGGGGGGGGTATGCCACCATCTATTAAATGAGTTATTGTCGAAGGGGGGGTATCTCTGATTTAACTGTCTCCCTGCTATATTTCTTTCATGTGCCACTTCATGAGCTGTGTGTCTCTTGTTCATGCTAAGCCCTTCTGTATTTATTTCCGGTGCCGTTTCATAGAATGTATCTTTCTTGTTTATGCTAAATTAATCTAGACCTTGTGAGAGGTTGAAATCTATTACAAGAAAGAATGGGGTCAGGACTGATTAGGGGTATTTTGCATGCTGATTGTGGATTATTAAGATTATGCCCCACAGGTCTTTGATAGAAGAATCCCAAGGGTAGTAAAGAGATTCCTTGATGAGTAGCCTGCCTAAACCCTAATTCGCGGATAATTCTATCCACTAAGTCTGGGGATTTAAATTAAAGAACCACGCAGTCTCCTTCCAATACCTTCTGACTGCTTCCTATCCACTTAACTCTTCTAACAATTTTTATATCATCAAAGAGAAGCCCCATCATTCTAAAGCCCAAGCGTGTTCCTATCCAATTGAGAGACTTATTCCTCAAAGCTGTCCATGCTTCCCACTGTTGGTCAGCTACAGGTGGAACAATAGCCAGGACCACTACATATGGAGTTCTGCTCAGTGCCAAGCTACCAAAGGGTGGGCACAGGATAATTTGGATTGTGTGTGACTTACCCTGACTAGAGTGAGGGTCCTTGCTTAGACACAGGATAACCTGACTGCCAACCAAAGACCCCATCTCTAACATGGTGAACAATGCACCACAGTACAATTTCGCCCTAGTCCCCGGGAAAAGAAAGGGGGAAGGTAATCAGCATGTGATAATTAATTCTTCACACTGCACCATCCCAGCAAGCTGAAACCCACAGAAACCAAGGAGGAAGTCTAGACCTCTGAAACCAAATACAGGAGGGGCTCTTCTCTGGCATTTTGATACAAAAGGATGAGACAGCTGTAGTGGTTGGGTTGGGGTTGAGGCTCCCAGGGAAGGCCTTTCCATTGACATCTTTAACCTTCCATGTTTAAATGTCCCAGATTTCTGTGCAGGAGTGTTAGGATGAGGGGGAGTGTTGATGTGGCACCTAGTATTGAGTAGAGGTACCTACCTTCCCGAACTTTCCATCCTCACTTACAATCTCCTACACAAGGGAGAGACACTGGAGATGCACTGGAATTGGGAGCAATGACACAGGTGGTGGCTCCTCCTTCCACTTGGGTATTCCTCCAGACTACACTATAATGATGGACTTAAAGATGTTGAGTTCAACTGGTACCCATGAACTGGGAGTGGTCTCCAGAGCCAGTGGTGCTGGCCTTCTTATGCCCTCTGAGGGACAGTAGAGGGATGGACCTGCTTAGGGACACCCCAGAGGTTTTCCATGCATCTTTTTTTTTTTTTTTTTACTTGTTATGAAGCTTGGTGTCCACACCAGGAAGGAGGCTACTGACTCTGCTGCTGAAACACTATTGTCCTTCAGGTTGCCCAGCACCATGAGGCTTGGGGAGTGTGGCAGGGAGGGTACTTTGCTTGTGGGCTGGTAAGTAACTAGCTCAGCAAAGGCAATCACCAGGAGCCCACACAGAGGATGGGTCCAAAAGCTAGAGCAGAATACCACAAACTCCAGGAATAAAAACCCAATTTAGAGGCAAGAGGCTTGAAATCAATGCTCTTGGTAGCTAGAAATTGCCAATAGGAGCAAAACAACATCGGAAAAATGACTAAATTTTCCCTTAAGCATACTATTATATCTTGATAATAGACACTTATATGAAATCCAAAGTCCAATAATTACTGCAATTCTTCTTTATCCTTTGATCTTGTTCTTAAGCCATTCATTTGTTTCATTCTAGTCAATCAGATTCCAGCCAACACATTGTTGGAAAGTAGCCTCTTTTTATCATGGTTACCCCCTACTTTTTGCCTGATGGCAGTGTTTTTTACTGTATTCGCTAGGATCCTGCTAATTAGGACCCCCAGTGACTGTGCTCTCTCCCTCTAAATTTGGTTGCTGGAGCTTCACACACCCCACATTTGGCATACTACTGTCTTCATATAATTCCCTAATATATGTTACCCAAGTACCCAGGGCATTGGGGCCCAGGGGTTCCCCATGGGCTGCAGCATGTATTATGCCAACCAGCATGTATTATGCCACCACTATGGCAGGCCCTCCTAACCATGATGGCAGGGTGCAAGTACCGGTGTGTGAGGGCACCCAGTTATGACCAAAGGTGCCCCCACTAACTCCAGCCACATTTTCCTGAACTTCGTGAATGCGGGGAAGTACCCGTGTACTGGACATGTATGACCAGCTACATAATGGTAACTCTGAATCTAGGCATGTTTGGTATCAAACATGTCGGAATCATACCCCAATACTGTTGCCAGTATTGGTTGTATGATTCCATGCACTCTGGGGGCTCCGTAGAGGACCACCAGCTTTGCTCCTACCAGTTTGCACGGTTTCCCCAGGCTGCCTGAGCTGCCGCCATCCTACAGCTACCTTTCGGTCCTCCTACTGCTTAAGCATCTCAAGCCCAGGAAGGCCAAACAAAGGATTTCCTTTGGGAGGGGAAGCAACACCGTCTCCTTTTGGAAATAGGTTTTATATGGCTTAGGAGGGGTAGCCTCCCTAAGCCACTGGTATGCTTTGAAGGGCACATTTGGTGCCCTCTTTGTATAAACCTGTCTGCACAAGTTCAGGGACCTTTCAGTCCCTGCTCTAGTGTGAAACTGAACAGAGGAAAGGGGAGTTACCACTTCCCTTTCCACCACCACCACCCCAGGGTTGGTGCCAGATCTACTCCAGGTGGCCACTTGATTCTGCCATCTTGGATACAAGGGAGGCAGAGGCCTCCAGAAGCATCTGAGTGGCCAGGTGAGGCAGGTGACATCACATCCCCCTCCTGATAGGTGATCACATTGCTAGGTGACCAATCCCCCTTATAGGGCTAGATAAAGTCTCCCTCTTGGTTGGGTCCTTAGATTCGATGTGCATGAATCTAAATGGTCTCCTCTGCAATGTTTACCTTGACTTCTGGCAACTGGAACCACAACTGGACTTCATAGGAGCCTACAATCTGCAGGTCCAGCGATGACTTCACTCTCCAACATTGTTTCTCTGTCTCATTCTAACATCTGCAACCACTGAGGGGTGCAAGTCTTAAGTATGCACCAAGAAGCAAGAAGGAATCTCCCTTGGATTGAAGGAGCCACTCCCCTGCATCCGTAGGCACGAACTGCAACAACAACCAGCTGCGTAGGTCCTCTTTCCTGCAGCACTGCATGAATCTTGCAACACAGGTGATGGTCTTGAGTGGTCCCCTTGGTCCCCTCTACCAGCTTTCCAACTTTAGAGGTGGTGAGTCCTTGTCCCTCCTTGCAGGACAGTACCCCTGTGCACTACAACTCTTGCAGCTACTGAGGCTTGTTGGCTCTACTTCCAAGGGATCTTCAGACTCCGTGTATCCCTAGCCTCCAGCACTCTTCTTTGCAATGTGTGGTCTCCTGCCTGTTGCTCCAGCTACTACTTTCCAGGTGTGCTGAGTGGGTCTTCCTGTGACTCCTGTGCCTGCTGCCTGTGATTTGCCTGTGGGGCCTGCATCCACGACTTCTTTTTCTCCTGACTGCTGGGGTCACCTGGGACTCTCCTCCTTGGGTTGAGTCCCCTCGGACCTTCATGCTCTACAGCAACTCTGCAACTTCTCTTCTGCGATGCTTGCCTTTGCCAAGGCTTGTTGGTGGTGTTTCCACACCACCGATGGGCTGCAACTCTTCTTCTAGCATGAGAAATCGACTGCAGCAACTCTGCGACTCTTGTGCTCCTGTGCAACATTACAGACTCCTGCTGTTCACTGTCGACCTGGTCCTGCGTCTCCAGAAGGGTGGGTAGTGGATCCTACCCCAACCGGACATTCCAACTGGAACTGGACTTGGTCTCCTTCATTTGCAGGTCCTCTTCTGTCTGGATCCATCTTCTGTTTCTTGCAGTCTTGCTTTGGTCTTGCACAGTCCTTTCACAAAGTTTCTCTGTGGTTTTGGGAAGAAACAGGTACTTACCTCTTCTCTCCTGGTTGCTGGGTGGCACTTTGGTACTTACCTTTTGGGGGTCCTAATTTCTCCAGCTCCCCTCTATGGATTCCACTTACCTGGGTGGGGGTCTACCTTTCGCATTCCATGTTTTTAGTATATGGTTTGGACTCCCCCCAGGATCACTATTGCCTATTGTCATTGCACTGTTTTCTATTGCTTTCTATGCCCATTACTGATTACTAAGTTGTATATAATAGTGGGTTTTCTCACCTGCTAGTAGAGTATTGCCTACATTGTATTTTGGTATTTGTGTCACTAAAATAAAGCACCTTTATTTTTGTAACACTTTTAATGGCTGCTCAGAGCAGGCAATAAAAAGGGACTTCAATTATTTATAATGGGCCGCTATGTACTCTGCAGGAATAGCTCCAAAATATTGGTGGTACTCTTGCAGAGAACATCAATAGCTTAAAAAAAATGATGCTATTGCACACTACCCTGCGCCATGGTGTGGCGTATTATAAATACTGCGCACACAGGGTGGCAGTAGGGGGGCGCTAAGGGGTGCAAGGAAAGTGGCTCTGCACTAGATGCAGCACCACTTTTCTTAAATCTGCCCCATATACTTTCAAAACTCCAAAAGGACCAGAATCCTTACATTTCTGATTCTTTATCTCCAAAAAGAAGTATTAATATCCTCACGAATATCCTCCACACATCTGGAAAATTGTAATTCCAGAGTGAGCTTCAAATTAGCTCTACTCCCAAATTAACCTCCCATTGAATCACGGAGGTTCAATAATTTCCATGGAATGTGTATACTCGGCATACAGAGCTCATATTCAGCAATTAAGCATCCAAAATAATAACAATCTTCCCACCAGTGCCAGATAAACTGACCAGTAAAATGTGATTTTCCCCAAGGGAGCAGACAGGAAAACTCAGTTAGAGATTCTAGAACTACCCTCAAGGTGGGGTTGGTGCAAACATCCATTACGTTATGTAATGGGGAAGGGACTTGTGTGGGCCCCCCTCTCTGATGAGACCTATAGACCCAGGGACCGCATATCTTAGGGTCTGAAGCACCGAAAAGCTATTCCAGTTTATGGGCCCTGCAGAGAGCTGGACGCAGTCCAGTCTTTCCGCAGGATCTCTAGGGCCGTGCAAAACAGCAAATCCTGTGTTCACCAATGGGGGGCCACAGGGGCAGGCTAGAGGAGGCAGGGAACCAGAAGGGGAGGACCTGGGGAAAAGGTGGCCCCTGGGGGATGACGCAGGCCCACTGGCTCAGGGCTTGGAGCAGGGTGAATCTCCTGGCAGGGCAGAACAGGACATGGAGGATTTTCTGGGGCTGAGGCAGCCCGTAGATCTCATGCTGGCTGAGGCCCCAGCCAGGGACATCAGAGTATCTTAGGGGAGAGGACAGGGGTGTAGCAAAGGGAAGGGGAAAAAGGTTGGGGCCGGGGTGGGAGGCCCGGGGGGGCTGTGCCTGATAAGAGGAGAGCAGCTGCCCAAGGGGAGGGGGTGCAGTTGGAGGACAACAGCAGGGCAAAGGGGGCATCTGTGGCACGACACACCCCCTCACTACTGACTGGGTGTCAGTTGACATAGAGGCTAGGATTCAAGAGCAGAGGAAATTGGTGCCAGAGACGGAACTAAAATGAGCCAAGCTATGTAAGAAGAGGGGGGAGGTGGAGGGTTAGTTCAGAAAGGTAAAGAGGAAGTCAGTGGTGGTTAGTGGGGGCCAGGATGAAGGACATGGGGTGTAGAAGGGTAGTTGGGTGTGAATTCCACATGAGGAACAGAGGGTAGTGCAGAAAGCTGATGGGGCTTGTGGTTTAGGCAGCGTGACGGCAGCACCTGGCGCACATGGCCAAGGGCAGCACGGAGAGACAATGCCAATGTCAGAGGCTGGCAGAAAGGTGGTGAAGCCAACGGGGTGCAACAGGGCCTCAGGACGTTGGTCAGAAGAACTAGAGAGGTCTTTGGCGGCCTTCTCTACATCGTTTGATTGTGCAAAGTACATGCCTGGTTCACGCCAGAAGGGTTGCAGTGTGGCTGAAGAATACGAGATGGTGGATGCAGCTGGCACTGATGACGGAATGGGTGTGGATGAGGAGGAAATACTTGATCTGGATTATGAAGAGGACATTGGTGAGTGGGAAGAGGGGGAGATCCATGAAAAGGAGGTGAGCACGGAACAAGGGAAGGGGCGGGGGCACAGGAGCGGCTCAACACCCTCTTCTGCTAATGTTTTACAGGTTTCAACGTCTACCGCTCATGGGTCCGAGGTCTCTCGCAAGGAAGGAGGCAGGTGCAGACCAGGGCTGGACTTCGTATAGACTGGTCGTGGGGTCCAAGATAAAAGATAGTGGTAGGCACCGCGGAGTGAACGGAGGGGCAAGGCCAGTGCAGCGCAATACAAATCTATTGGTGTGAGCGAGGACTTGATACACTCGCAGCCTGATACCGGTGCAGTAGATGCAGGTGCTAAGGCAAAGAGGGAAGCTGAGGGGCTGTTGCCACAAAGCAAAGAAAGTGAGGTAGCGGCAAGTGGGGAGAAGGCTGATGAGGACAGGGGGGGGGCAGGACATAAGAAGAGGCTCCCATACATGGGACTCGCTATGTCGTTGGGGTCACACGTGGGAGACAACACAAAAGCGAGGATTTCGAAACATGAGTATATGGATGTTTTCAAACTCTTACACATGGATATTCAGGCGAAGGAAGGTTCTAAGGAGGAAGAGTGGGAGGTGGCACGGAGGCCTCGTGTTCCATCCAATAACTATGGACAACTGGACCTCTGCCTTTTTGATTTATGCTAGCACATACTGTGAAAAATATCTTGACAGGGTCATTGCCATGTTTAAGTACTTGGGTATTATCCTTAAAGCGCAACTACATTTTGGGGGGTTTGCTTGGCTAACTTACGATGAGGAATTTAGAGCCAGAGTTAGCATAAACCCTGAGAAACCTAGGGGGATGTGGACTCGGAATTATGGATGCAATGGATGGCATCTTGGCAGTCTGCGGCCTCCACTTACACAGCCAGTGGTCTCCTAGAAGAATATAAGTCACTTCAGAAGCGTCCCACTCTTGGAGGGGAAGGTGTACCTCAGCGGGCATAGGTATGTGCCTCAGGTGCATGTTGGAACTTCAACAAGGGTTTTTGCTCCAGCCATCCTGGTAAATTTAAGCACAAATGTTCAAAATGTGGGTGTTAACACCCAGTGATGCAATGTTTTTCACTCGCCAGCCTGGCTGGGTAGTGGAGATCTACCAGGGGTGGGGGGGACAAGGGGCTCCTGGGCCAGAGGGCACCTACTCCAATTAGGTTGGAGAGGTTACTGTATTGATTGCATGTGTACCCGGATACGGACACAGCGCTAAAGTTGGAATGGTGTTTCAGGGATGGTTTTAGGGTAGGTTATCAGGGGCCAATGAGTCGGAGATCGGCAGAGAACTTCCAGTCAGCTAAGGCTATGCCAGAAGTGATGGTGGCAAAACTGAACAAGGAAGTGGCAGAGGGCAGGATTTTGGGTCCCTTTCATGAATGGCCCATCGAGAACTTGATGATCTCACCTCTAGGGGTAGTAAAGAAAAAGAGCAGTGGGGATTTTAGGCTCATTTGTCATGGTCTGAGGGGGCATTGGGTTATGACTTCATCACGCCAGAGGATACAAGGGTGGTGTATGCCACAGTGGATGATGCTATACAGCTCATCCGGGGGGTGGGAAAGGTGCAGAGTTGGCCAAATATGAACTCAAGGCAGCTTTTCGGCTGCTCCTCATTCAACCGGATGATTTTTCTTATCTAAGAATGCAGTTGGGAGGTGCAATATATGTGGACAGAGTTCTTCTCATGGGCTGCACAATATTTTGTGCATTGTTTGAAGCTTTTAGTACTTTTCTACAGGGAGTTTTTGTTTTGTTCAAGTGAGTGGACATCGGATGGTGTCACACTATTTAGATTATTTTCAATTCATAAGAACAGCGCAGTCAGACTCTTGTGGCAGGGCAATGTGGCAGTTTGAGCGGTTGGCACAAGACCTTGGGGTACCGTTAGCCCCAGAAAAAACTGAGGCCCAAGTTGTGTTTTGACATTTTTGGGCATTGAACTGGACAAGAGGGAGTTATGGCACGCTTACCGGCCGTAAAGGTGGATAAGATTCTGTTGTTCTTGACGGGGATTAGACTGAAGCAAAAAGTTTATGTGCGCATGGCTCAACAGGTCCTTGGTCTTCCGAATTTTGCGTGTAGAGTGGTCTGGGGAGGGAGGACTTTCTGCAGGCGCATTAGTTTGGCAATGTCAGGTGCATCCCTCCCTCATCACAGGATTAGGCTGACCATAGGTCTGCAAGAAGACATTAGAGTACGGGACATGTTTTTGACACAGTTTACTAGGGTCTCTATGTCTTTCTGGGAAGAAGACACTGTTAGGTAGGTACACAGTTTTTCAGACGCAGCAGGCGCAGCTGGTTTTGACTGTTTTGGGATGGTTGATGGTGCGCGGAGACATGGCCTCCACAATGGTTGAGTCACAGGAGGAGCATTGCCTTTTTGGAATTCTTTCCTCTCCTGGTGGCATTGTCGGTCAGGGGAGAAAGTTGGCAAACCGGTCAGTGATGTTTCACATGGACAACTTGACAGTAGTTGAGTGGGTGAACAGAGAGCTAAGGATCTTAGGGTGTTGCGGTTGCTCAGGTAGTTTATGTTGCGTTGCTTAACCTTCAATATCGGAGGAAGAGAAAAATGAAAAAGTCACAATGAGAGAAAGCAGAAAACTGCAAGAGTGAGCTGAGGGGGCAGGGACTACCTTAAAATGGATTGAAGATGCCCGAGATGGCTTCAGGATTACGCTGCCTCAGTATTTCGTGTTCTCACATTTAATTGCAGCAGCCGCGTGTTTAAGAGGAGGGCTTTGAGCACCGGTACCTGTTTATTTACAAATGAAGCACTAGTGGGACCTGTTCCTCATCAACATTCTCTAGGGCCTTCAAGGTCTTGTTATTCATCGCTTTATTATATGATGATGATTCAGATGAACTCCGATCCTTTGCTAATAGATGTATCTAAATAACTTGTATTCATTGGGTTGACCATCTTCTCTAAAGGATTGTAGACCATGGGTTCCATTAATCGGATATTTCCATTTTACTTGGTTTCAATGGTTGGTTCTCGCTCCGAGATCTCCTTCCTGTAATCAGTTTTGGAAGATCTTGTGAAACTCTCCCAGTGAATTTAGATAGAGATGTGCCTTGCTTTTCAATAGTTTGTCATTCAATCACTGCCACTGTTAATATTTTTACACATATCGTGGCTATATGAGAAGCTACGTCTTCAAGGCTGGTGATCTGAAATGTCAGCTCAAGGCACTCAACACAGCATCCAAACACCTGCACATAGCTTTCATGAGGGGCAAAATAGATGAACAGATGGAGCCTTTAGTTGTGCATCCTCTAAACGAATATAAGATTCTACAGTTGGAGAATGCAATATGCAAATTAATTCCTCAACAATGCAATGTGTTGTACAGATAGAATTAGTGTTTCCAGATTTTTTGTGAGTCCATTCTTCATCCATAGAAGAGTAATCTAAGGCCTCAATTGAATTTTTTCTCTATGTTTTGTGTTGCCCAAACTCCCCATCCTTCCATATAGGCTGCAATGGATAGGAGATGAGACTGGGGGAAGATCTGGCAGCATTTAATTTATGTCAACAGTTAAGCAACTTCTGGGAGTCAGTTTGAGGAGTGCTTGACTCTCCTCATGATGATGAGCCTCAGTTTTGATTACCTCGTCCAGACTGAAGGTGTCAAGTTCAACATTAGTCCGGGGTTCGCTGTATTTTCAATTTTACTTTCTGCATTTACTACTTCTGAAATTAGCTTTGCCTATTTGATTCAATCGGTTATTTTTGTAGCTTGTTACACTCGTGCTAATAAGAGGCTGATTCCAAATCCATGATTCCCCTGTCCTTTTTATTTGGGGAAAAAGGCCCCCAGTGGAACCTCTGCTGACTTTAAATTATCTATTTCATTTTTCATGCCTGAAGAGTGCAAATTAGAGTGGTACAGTTCCAATAGCCTTTGCCTCTGTTAAATCATTTCAATAAAGATGGATTTTTAATTGTGTTTACTTCATCCAAGTAAAAGCAAGGAGAAAATGTACTTTAGGCACCAACTTTTGAAAGCTCATGAAGAGCCTAAACAACAATCAGATTGCGAGACAAAAGCTTTTTCTCACTACAAAAAAACACATCAACAAACACCTTGTTAAAAAGGGTTACACAAACACAGTACGAGTCTTTTATTTAATTTTACCATCTTTCAGTCATACCATCCACAGGGAAGGTCATGTTCTAGAGAATTCACAAAAGAATCACCAAACATAAAACTTCAGCAATCTGCCCTGCAGCAGCAGGGCTGGCGAAATGGTGTCCTCAGACTGAAGCTTCTGTTCTTGAGTACTACTGCTATACCAAGGTTATATTAAACCGATGAAGCATTGTTGGTCACTGGAAGCATGCCTCTCATACTGAACTCAACCCCTGACCAATGCTGGAACTCAGTATTGTTTGCAAGGAGAAATAGTAGTCTATGGGCATTATATATTAGAATGTTTATGGTTGGCCCCATAGACCTATATTGTTAATGCTTTTACTTAAATGTCTTGAGCTCTGTGTCACTTTTCTGAGTTTTGTAGTACTGAGTTGTACATTATTACTATTTTGTTATAAAACATTCAACTTAATTTACAGGTTCTTTAACAGAAAACTTCATTGCCATTTGTACAGTTGTTTACTCAACCTCTCATTTTTGAAATATCATGTTTTGAGACTGGCCTGTGTCACCAAAGGACAACCCAATTGACACCAAAGGAAATGATGAATATTTTAATGAAAATGGGTTGTATTAGTTTATGGAAGGATGAATGAGTTTCTGGCTTAGGTGTGTATGAGCACGAATAATTTGTTGGGTGTACATATGAGTGGATGGTAAGAACATTGAGGCCCAGATTTATACTCTCTTTGCGCTGAATTAGCGTCATTTGTTTTTACACTAATTCAGTGTAAAATTAATTCCAGATTTATATTTTGACGCTAGATTAGTCTAACGTCCTCATATTGGAGTTAGAGTCATTTTTTGGATGCGTGAACTCACCTTGCATCAATGAGATGCAGGGTGGTTGCTCCCATCCCAAAAATGACTCTAAGGCCATAGCGCCTTATTTGTCCTCCTGTGCAAAAATGGTGCACAGGAGAGAGGCGGGCCTAAATAATGGCACTATGCCTGCTCAGCGCCATTATTTAATGCATGGGACACGGCAGCCGTTAGGGGACCTCTGGACCCATTTACATGGTCAAACACCATTGAAAGAGCGGACCGGTGCCCTCCCCAAGCCCCAGGAACACCCCCACCCTCCCCTGTGCTGGCCAATGGGGTGGTGGGCAGGAGTCATGTGGTATGGATGGTATTGCATCAAAAAATGATGCTAGGCTGGTTAGAGTTATTTTTTTTTTCACTCTAACCAGCCTAACGTAATTTGGTGCAAAACCCCCATCTCCCATACCACCACTGCCACCCCCAACTGGCTAACATCATTTTTTAAGACGCTAGCCCACCCTTTGCGTCGGATTGTGCAATTCCATTAAAATGGTGACTGGCTGGCATCCTGGAATGGGACAAGCTGGCTTCATACTTTTTGTTGCAAATTGCGCAAACACAATTTTGCAGCTGATAGGCTGGTGGATTGGTAGTCATCTAATTTATCTAGTTGGTAGGAGGGGAGTCTGTACTGGCATCACCTTATATGCATGTATGAGAAATTAGGTTTTTGATTGAGGGGGAGTGAAAACCATCTAAAACAAAAACCACAATCCTTGTCGGGTGAACCACAAAAGTCACTTAATAATAATCCTGTGGTAGCTTGGCACACAAGCAGTCAGGCTTAGACTAAGCAGTGATGTGTACATTTTTTATGCAGCATTTAAACTGCAATACAGTAAAAACAAAACACAAACCAACAATATACTATTTAGAAGTCTAGAGTAAAAATGAATAAATTACTTGACACCAAAATGACAAAAATCCAATCATTAGAACCAGAGTTATGATTTTTAAAGTTTAAAGTGGAAAATTTCACCTAACAGGTCAAAGCACCAACTATGACTATCTAGGGCCAAATGTATCAAACATTTTTTGCATTCACAAACGGTGCGAATCGCAACATTCGGCAGTTTGCGAATGCAAAAATGCCTTTCATGATGTGAAAGGCATTTCCAGTGTGAAAATAAGGAATTGCTAAAATAGCGATTCCTTGTAACTGCGACATGATTTTACGTGTCACAATCTGCGAATCGCAAATAGCGACATGATTTTGCGAATCATTATTTGCGTAATGCAAATTGCGACCTAGATTTGCGAATAGCAGATAGCGATACACAAATTCATGACGCTATTTACGATACGCAGATTGTGACATGCAAATTCCGTTTCGCAATGCGATGCATCAAACATTCGCAAATAGAAAATATTCGCAGAATGGCCTTTTTGCACATGCAATTTACCATGAATTGAAATCAGGAGGTACCCAGGTGCAACCTATATAAGGAGGACCAGAATGACTCAGCCTCTTTTCCACAATGGCTGCACTCTACGTAATGGCGAGGAGGAGGAGGAGACAGGAGCGCATAACCCTTTTTGACCAGACAGAGGAAGAGATATATGAGACGTACAGGTCAAGCTCAGCCATGATACTTTACCTAATAGCTGATCTACAACTCATACTGCAGCGCACAACACAAAGGACCAATAGTATACCCGCCCATGTGCGGGTATTATGCTCCCTGTACCTATTAGCCTCAGGGAGCTAATGAGGGGTCATAGCAGCAATAGGAGGGGCCTCATAGAGTGCCCTCCCATGATTTTTCAGTGCATTCCTCAATGCCATGCTGAGCACAATTCAACAGCACATAAGATTCCCCAACGCACCACAGGAATTACAGCAGACAAAAATCAATTTCTACCAGATTCCCCAATTCCCACATGTCATAGGTGCCATCGATGGGACACATGTAGCTATCTGTCCACCATCGGCCACAGAGTATGTTTATCGAAACCATAAGAATTCACATTCCATGAACATACAAGTGATTAGCAATGCATCCAACATCATAACTGATCTTGTGGCCAGATATCCAGGTAGCACACATGACTCCTACATCTTTCACCACAGCAGAATTCACATAGGACTACTAGCTGGGGAGTTTGGTGAAGGATATCTACTAGGTAATGGAATAGTTGACAATTTTGTATTGATGTAAACGTGACGTCAGATATCACAAGTACTCATTTTACTCTCTTTTCATTCCAGGAGGCAATGCCTATGCAGTGCAGACCTTTATACTGATGCTCTGCCTGAGTCCTGCAATGCCAGCCGACAGGAGGTACAATGCTGCACACAGGGCAACCCGCTGTGTTGTGGAGAGGACCTTTGGACTACTGAAGATCCACTTCAGGTGCATCCACAAGAGTGGTGGTGCACTAGAGTACAGCCCTGAGACGAGCTGCAAAATTGTGGCTACATGTGCTATGTTGCACAACATTGCAACAACAAGGGTCATACCTGTGGAACCCACCGAGCTGGACTCAGATGAGGATGGTGATCCCTTACTACCCCTTCACCCAGTAGACAGGAGCAGTGCAGCAGAGGGCAAGCAAAGACATGCTGACATCACACACAACCATTTCTGATGTAGGTAATAACAATACCACTTCAATTTTATGTATTGCTGTAGGAAGCATCTTTATTACCTTGACTTTAAGTAACATATGTGTGAATAGGACATAGTTATGCACTATAGGCAAACACATGCGAGTAGTATAGTCACACTATTAGCATTATTGTATAACTGTATTGCTACTTGTAAAGCTAGTCCCCTGTACCCCTCATGATTACTTCATACGTCCACGCCCTCCACTTGAGTGCAGAGTGGCCTCGCTGGCACCTCTTGTAGCAGGTTCAAAGACAGTACTGTGTCTGGTACTGCAATGCCTAGGATCCATCACAGGGGCTGTAAGACTGCTGAGGCTAGAAAGCTCCTCACTATCTCCACCACACAGTTCGCAGCACTTGGTGCTGTCTGCATTGCATCCAGAACATTGGTGATTTGCACCAATCCCTGTGCAATGTCCCAACTGGAATGTGCCATCTCCACCTGTATGCCTTCAGGCAGAGCATTACATCTAGCCAGTAATAATATTGCCCTGAGATCGGATTTGAGTTGTAGAAAGTAAACCTTCAGTATGCTTTCATCATTACCCGATTCTTAGGTGAGCAAGTCCGAATGTTTAGGCATGGTTTTATTTGTGGCCACATAATTGTTTGGGTATTAGAGTGCCCACAGTAGGATCTCACTCCACACAAACACCTGTAGGTCAAAAGTTGGAGAAATTGTTTTTGTGTTAACACACTAAAGTAAGATCTAGTTTTAATTTGATTAAAGGGTATAAACAAACTTTAAGATTCCTACAGTAGATAGCGGGAAGTGTTTTTTTCTGTCACCTAAGTCACTCTGGAACTTCAACAGGATTTGTTTGGCTTCCGAATGCTCAAATGCAATGCTCTGATATGCAGATGTCTATTGCTGAAGATCAAATATGAACTAGAAAAAAACAACCACATAGGAGAAGTACGTTGGTAGACACCGCATAGGAATATTCGAAATAAGACACCCAGAACAAACACAACTGCTTTAGTATGTTGATAAATGAAGTTAGGAAGTTTGAGACGAGGTGCTGGTGGATGGTTTTAATGCTGATTATAATAAAATGGTGAAAGAATTGAGAAAGCAACACATCCGCCATTGACTTCCCTCCTGACCTCTTCCAACTGGTAGGGGCTTCATGTATTGTGCCTCCACCCGGTTAAAATTAGGCAAGGTTATGAGGCACTGTACATGTTGAAGTCCTTTGATTTCTAGGGGTGGGTGGTCAACTCTGCTCTGCTTGCAGAGTTGTTCCCACTCAGCGCTCCGCTTAGAGCATGGAGTTCTGAAAAACTCAGCAGAGAGAAGTATTTTTTCCTCATTCGCCCTCGCCAATGGTAAATTGGTCAGCGCGAGCGAGGAACATCTTACTCAGACAACATCCTAGCAAGATTTCTCAAAGCAGGTGGTCGCTACTGCTCACTTTGAGAAACCTTCCGTTTGCGTTGAGGAAGATGCCGCTGGAGTAGAAAATCTATTCGAGTAGCAGAAAAGAAGCAGGTCTCTCTTGCGCTGCATGTGGTGCTGTTCACGCTGATTTTTCAGCACAGGACAAACACCCTGCATTAAAAATCAGCACGAACGGCGTGACCTAACGCACTCCGCTGCTTGTGGAACTCTGCATAGCAGGCAGAGTTTATTTTTTTCACTTTGCGGAGTTCCACGTACCGGAACTCCACGAACTCCACCCAGACCTAGTGATTTCACTGTTGGTTTTAGCAACCAGGTGAAAAGATATTGCTAACAATACGGAGGCTGATAACAAAGTCGAAACCTATATTTTCACAAGCAATAGGATTACCAAGACTATGAAAGGCAATTTTTGGTGGAGAAATCAGAGCAACAATACATTATAGTCAAATGGACAAAATTATTAATTTGTAAGTAAGGTGTACATTAAACTTCAAAGTTACCAACGCAAGGAGACATTGTGACAGCACTACTCAAAGTAAAAGGGCTGAGCTCGCACATAGTATATCAATCATTTTAAACTTTTTTGACATGATATCGTGATGAACTTACAAAGCTTGATTCAGTATTGTGTTGGGATAATAATGGCAGAGGGTGATGAACATTTCTGTTTTTCAATACAATAGTTTAAATCTGCATTTTTTTCTCTCGAGCTCTGGTTGAATCTCAATTTCTGTTCTAGATGTCTCCTGCCAGGCCTGACATCAATAAATATGGTGGTATACCATTACTATGAGTGAATCGTGGTGTAATGATTAGGATCTACTTTGTGGCAGTTATATCTTGTAGAGTGGGAAATATTGAGGCAACAGTAAGTAAATAAAGTAATTGTAGGATCTACATTAGGTTGTAGATGAGGATAAAACAAATTAGTATGATTAACGATAGACACTGTTTTCTAACTCAATGAGCACTCTTTCCCTGAATACATAGTGAGTTAGAAGCAAGGTGAAAAGACCTAAAGCCATAGTATGGAACTTATATAATTGCTGCCCTGCGTTTGTATCCCACCATCGTAGGCTTGCTTGTCTGATCTAAAAACAGAAAAGTACACCCCAGACCATAATGCATAAACAGTATAAAGTGTGCCAGAAGGTTCTTATCAATGTCTGTGTGTTGCGGTTGGACCTTGGGTGTGAACCTGTCCTCTGAGGGAGAGTGAACAGTCCATTAAATACATAGAAAAACATGTGTTTCTGGAGCCTCTCTCCTGATATGTGCTGAAGTAAATCTGAAGATGCAATGCAAACTGAGATACCAGAAACGACCACCAGCAAAACCCAAGTGGAAAGTCTTAGGTCATATGCCACGAAGTAAGCCCCACCAGGACAAAAAGAAGAGTGGATGTCAAATTGTATCTGCTCGTTGATAGAACAGTTACTTTCTTGAAGCTGCCCAAAGAGTGCATACACTCTCCTATTCATGGATGAGATGCACGTATATCAAGCCTCCTGCTGGTTTAGTAGAGCAATGTCAAATAACCAATTATTTTGGGACAGAAGAAACACCAATGAAAATGAAGATGTCCCAAATCATAAAAAAAAAAAAAAAACAAGACAACTTGCATGCATTTTTCTATACAACTCTTGAATTGGCAATGAGGACAAAGAAAAAGGTAGACCAGGTAGGGCCACTCGATGGAGAAATGGAAGGCTTCTCATCTGGGAGGGTCAGTAAAGACGTTCCCAAGAGGAATATGATTTCAAGAAAGAAGCTGAGAAGGCCACAGTTCAATGGTATTTACATCTAGGTATAACTACAAGAATAGATATTACTGAGAATGGTGCAACGTGCAAGCAGTACGCTTGAAAAAGCTGAATGGTCGTTTCATACTGTGGCTGCTCCAAAGGAAACCATCACACTCCTAATAACCTTTCAGGTTCAGAGCAGCAAACATTCTCATACACAATCTTTGCTCTGCTGCAGCCCAAGCAATCCTAAATGTCGATTTAAACCTGAATATGTTTAGGAACATCATATGCTTGTCTTTTAAGGCATTTAGGGGCTCTGCGGATGATGTAGGAAGTTGAAGAATTTAGTTGTAATGAAGGTGAATCTGCTATCCATGAATTGCAGATTTGGGTCTGTTTACTTAACAATGTACACTACAATTAAAGTATGTAAACGGTAATTGCAATAGTTAATAATGAAGCTTTAGGAAATCATTTAGGAGAACGGTGCAAACAAGACCACAATAGGGCCATATAAGGTACAGCAAGTGTCTTGAAAGAGTCAGTGAGGAAGAAGTGGGTTACTTTCTTATCTACTCTTCTAATTTGTGCCTATTATGAGGTATTTTATATGTAAACTATTTGAGTGTATGGTAGTATGATGTTGAAGAAAATCCTACCATTTATTGGGTGAAGCACAATGGAATAATGTTAAATAATCATCCCAATCCTATTGTGTACTTGTTTAGTTTTGCATGTAGGTCAAAGTAGATAGGGATGGTCACTATTGTCAAAGTACTCTTATTCTGGCCCCAAACCAGTAATAATCAAGTTAACATTTCCACTAAATAAGTGGGAACCCTGGGGACATATTTACAAGCCTCTAGCTCCACCTTGCACCTAGCATAATTGTTTTTTACCCTAAGGCGGTGTTAAAGAGGCCTTCCTCCAGCGCCGCGGTTACAATGTGCCACAATGCTTGCATTGCGCCACTTTATGCGAGGAGGGTGTTCCAAAGCACAGAGGTGTGAAAAAAGGGCACAGTGAAATTTACAAAATTTCACTTCGCCATTTTTTCTGTCATGTTAAATGCCTGCTCAGAGCAAGCATTAAAATGATGCACCCATTTTAATCAATAGATATCCCTGTGCTTTGCTGCACTGCGTCAACATTTTTGATGCTAGTGCAGCAAAGCATCACAATAGCATCAAAAATGTTAACACTATTATTAACACTATTATCCTCATGACTGCCATGATGCGGCACATTATAAATATGGGGCAACCATGGTGTCGGTAGGTGGGTCATGGGTGATGCAAGAAAAGTTGCACATCGGGACAGATGTGCCACTTTTTTTGTAAATATGCCCCTTAGGGTCTTGGGCAACAGACATGATGATTTTCTTATTCTGAGTTTGGCAAAAGTAGTGTAAGGCTGTTAAAATGAAAATCATACCATCAAAGTTCAGACACTCATGAAAGCTCAGCATGGTAGTGACCTTAAAACAGGAAGACATGCCCTAACTATCTGCATTTAGGACCTAGGTTTCTTTCAGTACCTTTATATGAAACTCATTTGGCCAGTGTGCATTTGATCACCTGCTTTACCCCCTCAATGTTTCATGAAAGCAATTGCAACGTGTTGGAGCTAATGCTTTTACCTCTGACCCCCAAAGCACGTTTTTTAACTTACTTTCTGAGAAGGAATCTAGTTTTGGCCACTGTTGCATGGGGACCTTTGTTAGGGGTACCTTCCATTGTTTCAGCTACCTATATGCCAATTCAGATTCTTTGCGTTTGCCCAATGGACTTGTTAAGTCTGGACATTATTTGTTTCTGGCTATTGTGATCTCAGTGTCTTCTAACAAGGCGAATACGAGTCTTGAATATACTTATGGTAGCCCTTTTGAGGGAGGTTGTGTTGACCCTAAAGTGTCTGGCTGTGGGATGCCATGAAACACGGCAATGAGTTACTGCTGGTCAACCACTTTTAAGGCTGCAGAGGAAAAAAATCGGAGCGCCTTAGTGTTAGGTGGCTCACGTTGACTTAGATTGTTCTCCGTGGCAACCACGATGCTTGTGCACACAGTCACATGTAAGATTTCCTTCAAAGTCAAATGTTCTTAATTGGAATGTGCTTACTAATGGCGTAATTGTTCTCCTGGGTGCCATGAAAATCCTAAAATAGTGTAAAAATCCCATTTTTTTATTTCTTTTATCTAGATTATCGACTTGAATGTTCTGTGTTTCTTTTGCAACCACTGGATTCCATACCATTGAGATGAGGACAGTAGCTCCTTGAAGAATGTTTGGTTGACTGTTACCATAGTGTTCTGAGTTAATGAGCACTGTCAATTCATTCAAGATAAGGCCCTATCTTTTCTGCACAGTGTAGATAATGGGTTCCGCCCATTTATTTTCCCCTTCATTCCCCTTATGACTTTTACTGTGAAAGAGTCTCACTCAAGGTAAATTCTGTGGAAATGGGGTGAGAATGTTAGTGCCTGCCTTTTTATATAAGGCCACATCTGTGCCGCTAGAATAAGTTTTGGACTGGTTATTTGAAAATAAGTGAGCACATGCTTTAAGGCTGAGCATGAGACTACTGCCTAGCTCATCCCGGTGTGTGTGCGCAGATAGCCTATCTAGTAGTAGTAGTAGTAGTAGTAGTACATAACGTTATTCGACTTTCAAACAAGTCATAAAAGTAACAAATAAAACACATCTATATATAAGACCACAATAAATAGAATTAAATAATAAAAGAATAAATAGCAGAAATAAAATACGTGTCATTAATTTGTCCATTCAAACACGTTTAAATGGCCTAGTTAAATTGGCACCAGTACACCCATAGACTTTCTTGCAGTTATTACAGAGCATACACAATTTGCCAGAATTCCACACATTTCAATAGAAGATCATGGTCGGAAAAGTTACTAGGCGATGGAAAGTATCTAACCTTAATCTTAAGAACAAAACGATACAGAGGATTTACCACATTTACCAACTAGGGCTGCATGCCCTCTGTAGACAAGATTAATTGGTTAGACATAACACTGCGCTTTTTTGATTCTACTTCCCATCGCTGTTCTTCTAGATGCTTCAATGTCAAGGCCCTCAATTCCTTCCAGATAATTTTTTTCCAGTAATTCTGGATTTGTATAATATTCTTTACTGCCCATGTTTTCAAAAAGGTCATAATATACCTTAGCCAAGGGACTATTAGAGAATATGTTGACGCTATACAATCAGATAAAATTGCCTTATTTAATCCAGTATACTTAAAGGTCCAAACTTTCTGCCATAATAATAATGGCTGTATCTTTATTAAGTCAGCTAGAAAGGAGACCCCTAGTTCCGCGTGACTAATATACGATGATATGTCATTTGGTACCATAACAAAAGTATCTCAGAAAGTCATTTTCCACTGTCTGGATCAGGTTGTAATTAGTGTATCCCCAAATACCTGATCCATACATAGCAGCCGGGATACACTTGGTTCTATACATTTTTACCATATTCTGTGGGGTAATCCCCCATAGCCTTTTTGAAAAAAAATTCAAGCCCGCCGTTGTTTTGATGATCTGATCTTTTTTCATTTTCACATAGTGTGCCCAGGAACCCTGTTTATCAGACATTATACCCAGGTACGAAAATGTTCGAGCTATATCAACTTTCCCCTCTTGTATAGTACTATTATAGGTCTTACCCTGTTTCCTACCGCAATTCATTATAAAAGTTTTGGAGCGGTTAACGGTAAGTCCCAAGTCTGTCAACAAAAATTATAGAAGTGGTTAAAAGTTTTTGGAGGGCTAGTGGAGTCCTGGCCATAAGTACTGCATCATCTGCATAGAGTAGCACCAAGGCAGCGCGGTTACCTATTTGGGGAAAGAAGATCATTACATTTACTTATCAGTTCACATTCTAAATTATTTATATATAATGAGAACAAGAGTGGAGCTAGTACACAGCCTTGGCGTACTCCTCTATGCATGCCGAAAGGCCTAGTACATTCCCCTCTTATCCCATACCTTACTCTTGCTCTACACCCTGTGTACAGGTCCAATATAAACTGAATTATTGTTGGTTCTACCCCTATGCTACTTAAAATGTCCCATAACTTCTCATGTATTACGCAGTCAAATGCTGAAGATAGATCTATGAAGGCCAGGTACAAATTATCCTCCCTAATCCTTGTACACTTCCCAATTATAATGCTTAGATTCAGGCCCTGTTCCACCGTACCTATTCCTGTGCGGAAACCATACTGTACTAGAGATAAAATGCCATTTTCTTCCGCCCATGGTTGAAGTCTGTTCAAAATAATTCTCCCCGCTAATTTAGCTGATGTATCAAGTAGGGAGATAGGCCTATAGCAAGCTGAATAGAGTCTCGCCACGATGATGGTGGACCTTGTACGCAGAAAGCCCTCAATGTCTGCGTCAGTAAGGGGCCCCATATTTGCTTGTTTGCCTTATTAACGTCTACCGGAAAACCATCAGGGCCTCGCGCTTTCCCCGCTTTGCTTGAGTTTATGGCTTCCACTACCTCCTCTAGACTAAACTGGGGTGTTACGATCAAACGTGGGCATCCTGAGCACCTGAACCCATTAAGGGATCCGTTGACTCTATATCACTAGCCTGACAATATATCTTAGAAACATATTCAATCCAGTCCTCTTCCGAGATTGCAATTTCCATTCTAGGGACATGTCTGTCCCCTAGCACAGGAGTATTTATTATTTTCCAAAAGAAGATATTGTCCTTTGTAAGGCTAGTTTTGTGTAAAGTTTCCCACAAGTTTTCCTTCAGAATGGATTTCCTTTTTTTTTATGGCTATCTTATGTTCCTGTCTACACATGCGTATTTCGGTCGAGCATCTTGTTGGGGCGCTTAAGGCCTTTTTTAATCTCTTGTGTGCTTTTGTGCAGTCATGATCAAACCAACCCATTTCCTTTTTCTGTCCTGCCTTTCCCATTCTAATCATAAGAGCTTCTTTCACGCCTTGCGTTATCTGCAAAAAGGCACTTAAGCATTTTCCTGGGTCTATATCATCACTAAGGCAGTCTGCAAAGGCTTGATTGTGGTCACATATTAGCTGCTTCAATAAGGCCTTTGGATCTGTCTGCGACCATCACAATGTATATTCATTGCGCGGGGCTAGTTCGATGTCATTTGCCAACACAACCTTATCCACTTTTACCGATGTAGAGGGAGTTAGTAGAAATTTCAGGCTCTGAGGGAAATGATCGCTTATTGCAGTATCATGAAGTGTATAGTTGGTAAGATAATGTACAAAATGGGTGGACATTAAAACATAGTCAATCACCGTGTCAGCACCCCTTCCATTGAAAGTTGGTTTAAACTGTGGAACTTCAAAATATAGTTCATTTACAAAAGACAAGTTATATTTTTGGGCCATTAGGTTCATCGCATCACCTTGGATATTATGTGAGAAATGAGGCCTTAAGCCAATGTCTTTGGTATCCCAGCCGCATACCTTCTCCGAGGTTTCTTTGCAAAGGTGGACATTAAAATCACCACCCCATATGATAAGGGTCTCACGTCTATTATTTTCACATATTTTCTTTAAATCCTCTCCCATCTCCGTTAGGATATTGGGGGCTTCGCCTGACAGTGCATTATTATAAAAATTAATATTTACTAGCTGAGTCTTCTGGTCCAGGTTACACTCAATCATTTGGTAATGCAATCTCGTAATTTGCATCTTTAAGTTCGGTAACTGCAACTTATTGGATATATATGTGCATAAGCCTCCTTTTGGCCTGCAATGTTTGATCTGTACAGCTTGTGCATGGAATGTTTTATAACCATTTATGTGAACAGTAGCCAGGTTTCCTGAAGGCATAGGCATAGCAAATCTTCAATAACATTCACCCAGAGCTCATTACTAATCTTATTATTTAAGCCTGCCACATTCCAATAGAGTAGAGATATTTCCGGTTTCTGCTGGGATTGGCAATATACTTTATTTATAATTGGGGGGGGGGTATGCCACCATCTATTAAATGAGTTATTGTCGAAGGGGGGGTATCTCTGATTTAACTGTCTCCCTGCTATATTTCTTTCATGTGCCACTTCATGAGCTGTGTGTCTCTTGTTCATGCTAAGCCCTTCTGTATTTATTTCCGGTGCCGTTTCATAGAATGTATCTTTCTTGTTTATGCTAAGTTAATCTAGACCTTGTGAGAGGTTGAAATCTATTACAAGAAAGAATGGGGTCAGGACTGATTAGGGGTATTTTGCATGCTGATTGTGGATTATTAAGATTATGCCCCACAGGTCTTTGATAGAAGAATCCCAAGGGTAGTAAAGAGATTCCTTGATGAGTAGCCTGCCTAAACCCCAATTCGCGGATAATTCTATCCACTAAGTCTGGGGATTTAAATTAAAGAACCACGCAGTCTCCTTCCAATACCTTCTGACTGCTTCCTATCCACTTAACTCTTCTAACAATTTTTATATCATCAAAGAGAAGCCCCATCATTCTAAAGCCCAAGCGTGTTCCTATCCAATTGAGAGACTTATTCCTCAAAGCTGTCCATGCTTCCCACTGTTGGTCAGCTACAGGTGGAACAATAGCCAGGACCACTACATATGGAGTTCTGCTCAGTGCCAAGCTACCAAAGGGTGGGCACAGGATAATTTGGATTGTGTGTGACTTACCCTGACTAGAGTGAGGGTCCTTGCTTAGACACAGGATAACCTGACTGCCAACCAAAGACCCCATCTCTAACATGGTGAACAATGCACCACAGTACAATTTCGCCCTAGTCCCCGGGAAAAGAAAGGGGGAAGGTAATCAGCATGTGATATTTAATTCTTCACACTGCACCATCCCAGCAAGCTGAAACCCACAGAAACCAAGGAGGAAGTCTAGACCTCTGAAACCAAATACAGGAGGGGCTCTTCTCTGGCATTTTGATACAAAAGGATGAGACAGCTGTAGTGGTTGGGTTGGGGTTGAGGCTCCCAGGGAAGGCCTTTCCATTGACATCTTTAACCTTCCATGTTTAAATGTCCCAGATTTCTGTGCAGGAGTGTTAGGATGAGGGGGAGTGTTGATGTGGCACATAGTATTGAGTAGAGGTACCTACCTTCCAGAACTTTCCATCCTCACTTACAATCTCCTACACAAGTTAGAGACACTGGAGAAGCACTGGAATTGGGAGCAATGACACAGGTGGTGGCTCCTCCTTCCACTTGGGTATTCCTCCAGACTACACTATAATGATGGACTTAAAGATGTTGAGTTCAACTGGTACCCATGAACTGGGAGTGGTCTCCAGAGCCAGTGGTGCTGGCCTTCTTATGCCCTCTGAGGGACAGTAGAGGGATGGACCTGCTTAGGGACACCCCAGAGGTTTTCCATGCATCTTTTTTTTTTTTTTTTTTTACTTGTTATGAAGCTTGGTGTCCACACCAGGAAGGAGGCTACTGACTCTGCTGCTGAAACACTATTGTCCTTCAGGTTGCCCAGCACCATGAGGCTTGGGGAGTGTGGCAGGGAGGGTACTTTGCTTGTGGGCTGGTAAGTAACTAGCTCAGCAAAGGCAATCACCAGGAGCCCACACAGAGGATGGGTCCAAAAGCTAGAGCAGAATACCACAAACTCCAGGAATAAAAACCCAATTTAGAGGCAAGAGGCTTGAAATCAATGCTCTTGGTAGCTAGAAATTGCCAATAGGAGCAAAACAACATCGGAATAATTAAAAAGTTTTCCCTTAAGCATACTATTATATCTTGACAATAGACACTCATATGAAATCCAAAGTCCAATAATTACTGCAATTCTTCTTTATCCTTTGATCTTGTTCTTAAGCCATTCATTTGTTTCATTCTAGTCAATCAGATTCCAGCCAACACATTGTAGGAAAGTAGCCTCTTTTTATCATGGTTACCCCCTACTTTTTGCCTGATGGCAGTGTTTTTTACTGTATTCGCTAGGATCCTGCTAATTAGGACCCCCAGTGACTGTGCTCTCTCCCTCTAAATTTGGTTGCTGGAGCTTCACACACCCCACATTTGGCATACTACTGTCTTCATATAATTCCCTAATATATGTTACCCAAGTACCCAGGGCATTGGGGCCCAGGGGTTCCCCATGGGCTGCAGCATGTATTATGCCAACCAGCATGTATTATGCCACCACTATGGCAGGCCCTCCTAACCATGATGGCAGGGTGCAAGTACCGGTGTGTGAGGGCACCCAGTTATGACCAAAGGTGCCCCCACAAACTCCAGCCACATTTTCCTGAACTTCGTGAATGCGGGGAAGTACCCGTGTACTGGACATGTATGACCAGCTACATAATGGTAACTCTGAATCTAGGCATGTTTGGTATCAAACATGTCGGAATCATACCCCAATACTGTTGCCAGTATTGGTTGTATGATTCCATGCACTCTGGGGGCTCCGTAGAGGACCACCAGCTTTGCTCCTACCAGTTGGCACGGTTTCCCCAGGCTGCCTGCGCTGCCGCCATCCTACAGCTACCTTTCGGTCCTCCTATTGCTTAAGCATCTCAAGCCCAGGAAGGTCAAACAAAGGATTTCCTTTGGGAGGGGAAGCAACACCGTCTCCTTTTGGAAATAGGTTTTATATGGCTTAGGAGGGGTAGCCTCCCTAAGCCACTGGTATGCTTCGAAGGGCACATTTGGTGCCCTCTTTGTATAAACCTGTCTGCACAAGTTCAGGGACCTTTCAGTCCCTGCTCTAGTGTGAAACTGAACAGAGGAAAGGGGAGTTACCACTTCCCTTTCCACCACCACCACCCCAGGGGTGGTGCCAGATCTACTCCAGGTGGCCACTTGATTCTGCCATCTTGGATACAAGGGAGGCAGAGGCCTCCAGAAGCATCTGAGTGGCCAGGTGAGGCAGGTGACATCACATCCCCCTCCTGATAGGTGATCACATTGCTAGGTGACCAATCCCCCTTATAGGGCTAGATAAAGTCTCCCTCTTGGTTGGGTCCTTAGATTCGATGTGCATGAATCTAAATGGTCTCCTCTGCAATGTTTACCTTGACTTCTGGCAACTGGAACCACAACTGGACTTCATAGGAGCCTACAATCTGCAGGTCCAGCAATGACTTCACTCTCCAACATTGTTTCTCTGTCTCATTCTAACATCTGCAACCACTGAGGGGTGCAAGTCTTAAGTATGCACCAAGAAGCAAGAAGGAATCTCCCTTGGATTGAAGGAGCCACTCCCCTGCATCCGTAGGCACGAACTGCAACAACAGCCAGCTGCGTAGGTCCTCTTTCCTGCAGCACTGCATGAATCTTGCAACACAGGTGATGGTCTTGAGTGGTCCCCTTGGTCCCCTCTACCAGCTTTCCAACTTTAGAGGTGGTGAGTCCTTGTCCCTCCTTGCAGGACAGTACCCCTGTGCACTACAACTCTTGCAGCTACTGAGGCTTGTTGGCTCTACTTCCAAGGGATCTTCAGACTCCGTGTATCCCTAGCCTCCAGCACTCTTCTTTGCAATGTGTGGTCTCCTGCCTGTTGCTCCAGCTACTACTTTCCAGGTGTGCTGAGTGGGTCTTCCTGTGACTCCTGTGCCTGCTGCCTGTGATTTGCCTGTGGGCCCTGCATCCACGACTTCTTTTTCTCCTGACTGCTGGGGTCACCTGGGACTCTCCTCCTTGGGTTGAGTCCCCTCGGACCTTCATGCTCTACAGCAACTCTGCAACTTCTCTTCTGCGATGCTTGCCTTTGCCAAGGCTTTTTGGTGGTGTTTCCACACCACCGATGGGCTGCAACTCTTCTTCTAGCATGAGAAATCGACTGCAGCAACTCTGCGACTCTTGTGCTCCTGTGCAACATTACAGACTCCTGCTGTTCACTGTCGACCTGGTCCTGCGTCTCCAGAAGGGTGGGTAGTGGATCCTACCCCAACCGGACATTCCAACTGGAACTGGACTTGGTCTCCTTCATTTGCAGGTCCTCTTCTGTCTGGATCCATCTTCTGTTTCTTGCAGTCTTGCACAGTCCTTTCACAAAGTTTCTCTGTGGTTTTGGGAAGAATCAGGTACTTACCTCTTCTCTCCTGGTTGCTGGGGGGCACTTTGGTACTTACCTTTTGGGGGCCCTAATTTCTCCAGCTCCCCTCTATGGATTCCACTTACCTGGGTGGGGGTCTACCTTTCGCATTCCATGTTTTTAGTATATGGTTTGGACTCCCCCCAGGATCACTATTGCCTATTGTCATTGCACTGTTTTCTATTGCTTTCTATGCCCATTACTGATTAGTAAGTTGTATATAATAGTGGGTTTTCTCACCTGCTAGTAGAGTATTGCCTACATTGTATTTTGGTATTTGTGTCCCTAAAATAAAGCACCTTTATTTTTGTAACACTTTTAATGGCTGCTCAGAGCAGGCAATAAAAAGGGACTTCAATTATTTATAATGGGCCGCTATGTACTCTGCAGGAATAGCTCCAAAATATTGGTGGTACTCTTGCAGAGAACATCAATAGCTTAAAAAAATGATGCTATTGCACACTACCCTGCGCCATGGTGTGGCGTATTATAAATACTGCGCACACAGGGTGGCAGTAGGGGGGCGCTAAGGGGTGCAAGGAAAGTGGCTCTGCACTAGATGCAGCACCACTTTTCTTAAATCTGCCCCATATACTTTCAAAACTCTAAAAGGACCAGAATCCTTACATTTCTGATTCTTTATCTCCAAAAAGAAGTATGAATATCCTCACGAATATCCTCCACACATCTGGAAAATTGTAATTCCAGAGTGAGTTTCAAATTAGCTCTACTCCCAAATTAACCTTCCATTGAATCACGGAGGTTCAATAATTTTCATGGAATGTGTATACTCGGCATACAGAGCTCATATTCAGCAATTAAGCATCCAAAATAATAACAATCTTCCCACCAGTGGCAGATAAACTGACCTGTAAAATGTGATTTTCCCCAAGGGAGCAGACAGGAAAACTCAGTTAGAGATTCTAGAACTACCCTCACGGTGGGGTTGGTGCAAACATCCATTACGTTATGTAATGGGGAAGGGACTTGTGTGGGCCCCCCTCTCTGATGAGACCTATAGACCCAGGGACCGCATATCTTAGGGTCTGAAGCACCGAAAAGCTATTCCAGTTTATGGGCCCTGCAGAGAGCTGGACGCAGGAGCTCTAGGGCCGTGCAAAACAGCAAATCCTGTGTTCACCAATGGGGGGCCACAGGGGGAGGCTAGAGGAGGCAGGGAACCAGAAGGGGAGGACCTGGGGAAAGGGTGGCCCCTGGGGGATGACGCAGGCCCACTGGCTCAGGGCTTGGAGCAGGGTGAATCTCCTGGCAGGGCAGAACAGGACATGGAGGATTTTCTGGGGCTGAGGCAGCCCGTAGATCTCATGCTGGCTGAGGCCCCAGCCAGGGACATCAGAGTATCTTAGGGGAGAGGACAGGGGTTTAGCAAAGGGAAGGGGAAAAAGGTTGGGGCCGGGGTGGGAGGCCCGGGGGGGCTGTGCCTGATAAGAGGAGAGCAGCTGCCCAAGGGGAGGGGGCGCAGTTGGAGGACAACAGCAGGGCAAAGGGGGCATCTGTGGCACGACACACCCCCTCACTACTGACTGGGCGTCAGTTGACATAGAGGCTAGGATTCAAGAACAGAGGAAATTGATGCCAGAGACGGAACTAAAGTGAGCCAAGCTATGTAAGAAGAGGGGGGAGGTGGAGGGTTAGTTCAGAAAGGTAAAGAGGAAGTCAGTGATGGTTAGTGGGGGCCAGGATGAAGGACATGGGGTGTAGAAGGGTAGTTGGGTGTGAATTCCACATGAGGAACAGAGGGTAGTGCAGAAAGCTGATGGGGCTTGTGGTTTAGGCAGCGTGACGGCAGCACCTGGCGCACATGGCCAAGGGCAGCACGGAGAGACAATGCCAATGTCAGAGGCTGGCAGAAAGGTGGTGAAGCCAACGGGGTGCAACAGGGCCTCAGGACGTTGGTCGGAAGAACTAGAGAGGTCTTTGGCGGTCTTCTCTACATCGTTTGATTGTGCAAAGTACATGCCTGGTTCACGCCAGAAGGGTTGCAGTGTGGCTGAAGAATACGAGATGGTGGATGCAGCTGGCACTGATGACGGAATGGGTGTGGATGAGGAGGAAATACTTGATCTGGATTATGAAGAGGATATTGGTGAGTGGGAAGAGGGGGAGATCCATGAAAAAGAGGTGAGCACGGAACAAGGGAAGGGGCGGGGGCACAGGAGCGGCTCAACACCCTCTTCTGCTAAGGTTTTACAGGTTTCAACATCTACCGCTCATGGGTCCGAGGTCTCTCGCAAGGAAGGAGGCAGGTGCAGACCAGGGCTGGACTTCGTATAGACTGGTCGTGGGTTCCAAGATAAAAGATAGTGGTAGGCACCGCGGAGTGAACGGAGGGGCAAGGCCAGTGCAGCGCAATACAAATCTATTGGTGTGAGCGAGGACTTGATACACTCGCAGCCTGATACCGGTGCAGTAGATGCAGGTGCTAAGGCAAAGAGGGAAGCTGAGGGGCTGTTGCCACAAAGCAAAGAAGGTGAGGTAGCGGCAAGTGGGGAGAAGGCTGATGAGGACAGGGGGGGGGCAGGACATAAGAAGAGGCTCCCATACATGGGACTCGCTATGTCGTTGGGGTCACACGTGGGAGACAACACAAAAGCGAGGATTTCGAAACATGAGTATATGGATGTTTTCAAACTCTTACACATGGATATTCAGGCGAAGGACGGTTCTAAGGAGGAAGAGTGGGAGGTGGCACGGAGGCCTCGTGTTCCATCCAATAACTATGGACAACTGGACCTCTGCCTTTTTGATTTATGCTAGCACATACTGTGAAAAATATCTTGACAGGGTCATTGCCATGTTTAAGTACTTGGGTATTATCCTTAAAGCGCAACTACATTTTGGGGGGTTTTCTTGGCTAACTTACGATGAGGAATTTAGAGCCAGAGTTAGCATAAACCCTGAGAAACCTAGGGGGATGTGGACTCGGAATTATGGATGCAATGGATGGCATCTTGGCACTCTGCGGCCTCCACTTGCACAGCCAGTGGTCTCCTAGAAGAATATAAGTCATTTCAGAAGTGTCCCACTCTTGGAGGGGAAGGTGTACCTCAGCGGGCATAGGTATGTGCCTCAGGTGCATGTTGGAACTTCAACAAGGGTTTTTGCTCCAGGCATCCTGGTAAATTTAAGCACGAATGTTCAAAATGTGGGTGTTAACACCCAGTGATGCAATGTTTTTCACTCGCCAGCCTGGCTGGGTAGTGGAGATCTACCAGGGGTGGGGGGGACAAGGGGCTCCTGGGCCAGATGGCACCTACTCCAATTAGGTTGGAGAGGTTACTGTATTGATTGCATGTGTACCCGGATACGGACACAGCGCTAAAGTTGGAATGGTGTTTCAGGGATGGTTTTAGGGTAGGTTATCAGGGGCCAATGAGTCGGAGATCGGCAGAGAACTTCCAGTCAGCTAAGGCTATGCCAGAATGATGGTGGCAAAACTGAACAAGGAAGTGGCAGAGGGCAGGATTTTGGGTCCCTTTCATGAATGGCCCATCGAGAACTTGATGATCTCACCTCTAGGGGTAGTAAAGAAAAAGAGCAGTGGGGATTTTAGGCTCATTTGTCATGGTCTGAGGGGGCATTGGGTTATGACTTCATCACGCCAGAGGATACAAGGGTGGTGTATGCCACAGTGGATGATGCTATACAGCTCATCCGGGGGGTGGGAAAGGTGCAGAGTTGGCCAAATATGAACTCAAGGCAGCTTTTCGGCTGCTCCTCATTCAACCGGATGATTTTTCTTATCTAAGAATGCAGTTGGGAGGTGCAATATATGTGGACAGAGTTCTTCTCATGGGCTGCACAATATTTTGTGCATTGTTTGAAGCTTTTAGTACTTTTCTACAGGGAGTTTTTTTTTGTTCAAGTGAGTGGACATCGGATTGTGTCACACTATTTAGATTATTTTCTATTCATAAGAACAGCGCAGTCAGACTCTTGTGGCAGGGCAATGTGGCAGTTTGGGCGGTTGGCACAAGACCTTGGGGTACCGTTAGCCCCGGAAAAAACTGAGGCCCAAGTTGTGTTTTGACATTTTTGGGCATTGAACTGGACAAGAGGGAGTTATGGCACGCTTACCGGCCGTAAAGGTGGATAAGATTCTGTTGTTCTTGACGGGGATTAGACTGAAGCAAAAAGTTTATGTGCGCATGGCTCAACAGGTCCTTGGTCTTCCGAATTTTGCGTGTAGAGTGGTCTGGGGGGGGAGGACTTTCTGCAGGCGCATTAGTTTGGCAATGTCAGGTGCATCCCTCCCTCATCACAGGATTAGGCTGACCATAGGTCTGCAAGAAGACATTAGAGTACGGGACATGTTTTTGACACAGTTTACTAGGGTCTCTATGTCTTTCTGGGAAGAAGACACTGTTAGGTAGGTACACAGTTTTTCAGACGCAGCAGGCGCAGCTGGTTTTGACTGTTTTGGGATGGTTGATGGTGCGCGGAGACATGGCCTCCACAATGGTTGAGTCACAGGAGGAGCATTGCCTTTTTGGAATTCTTTCCTCTCCTGGTGGCATTGTCGGTCAGGGGAGAAAGTTGGCAAACAGGTCAGTGATGTTTCACATGGACAACTTGACAGTGGTTGAGTGGGTGAACAGAGAGCTAAGGATCTTAGGGTGTTGCGGTTGCTCAGGTAGTTTATGTTGCGTTGCTTAACCTTCAATATCGGAGGAAGAGAAAAATGAAAAAGTCACAATGAGAGAAAGCAGAAAACTGCAAGAGTGAGCTGAGGGGGCAGGGAGTACCTTAAAATGGATTGAAGATGCCCGAGATGGCTTCAGGATTACGCTGCCTCAGTATTTCGTGTTCTCACATTTAATTGCAGCAGCCGCGTGTTTAAGAGGAGGGCTTTGAGCACCGGTACCTGTTTATTTACAAATGAAGCACTGGTGGGACCTGTTCCTCATCAACATTCTCTAGGGCCTTCAAGGTCTTGTTATTCATCGCTTTATTATATGATGATGATTCAGATGAACTCCGATCCTTTGCTAATAGATGAATCTAAATAACTTGTATTCATTGGGTTGACCATCTTCTCTAAAGGATTGTAGACCATGGGTTCCATTAATCGGATATTTCCATTTTACTTGGTTTCAATGGTTGGTTCTCGCTCCGAGATCTCCTTCCTGTAATCAGTTTTGGAAGATCTTGTGAAACTCTCCCAGTGAATTTAAATAGAGATGTGCCTTGCTTTTCAATAGTTTGTCATTCAATCACTGCCACTGTTAATATTTTTACACATATCGTGGCTATATGAGAAGCTACGTCTTCAAGGCTGGTGATCTGAAATGTCAGCTCAAGGCACTCAACACAGCATCCAAACACCTGCACATAGCTTCCATGAGGGGCAAAATAGATGAACAGATGGAGCCTTTAGTTGTGCATCCTCTAAACGAATATAAGATTCTACAGTTGGAGAATGCAATATGCAAATTAATTCCTCAACAATGCAATGTGTTGTACAGATAGAATTAGTGTTTCCAGATTTTTTGTGAGTCCATTCTTCATCCATAGAAGAGTAATCTAAGGCCTCAATTGAATTTTTTCTCTATGTTTTGTGTTGCCCAAACTCCCCATCCTTCCATATAGGCTGCAATGGATAGGAGATGAGACTGGGGGAAGATCTGGCAGCATTTAATTTATGTCAACAGTTAAGCAACTTCTGGGAGTCAGTTTGAGGAGTGCTTGACTCTCCTCATGATGATGAGCCTCAGTTTTGATTACCTCGTCCAGACTGAAGGTGTCAAGTTCAACATTAGTCCGGGGTTCGCTGTATTTTCACTTTTACTTTCTGCATTTACTACGTCTGAAATTAGCTTTGCCTATTTGATTCAATCGGTTATTTTTGTAGCTTGTTACACTCGTGCTAATAAGAGGCTGATTCCAAATCCATGATTCCCCTGTCCTTTTTATTTGGGGAAAAAGGCCCCCAGTGGAACCTCTGCTGACTTTAAATTATCTATTTCATTTTTCATGCCTGAAGAGTGCAAATTAGAGTGGTACAGTTCCAATAGCCTTTGCCTCTGTTAAATCATTTCAATAAAGATGGATTTTTAATTGTGTTTACTTCATCCAAGTAAAAGCAAGGAGAAAATGTACTTTAGGCACCAACTTTTGAAAGCTCATGAAGAGCCTAAACAACAATCAGATTGCGAGACAAAAGCTTTTTCTCACTACAAAAAAACACATCAACAAACACCTTGTTAAAAAGGGTTACACAAACACAGTACGAGTCTTTTATTTAATTTTACCATCTTTCAGTCATACCATCCACAGGGAAGGTCATGTTCTAGAGAATTCACAAAAGAATCACCAAACATAAAACTTCAGCAATCTGCCCTGCAGCAGCAGGCCTGGCGAAATGGTGTCCTCAGACTGAAGCTTCTGTTCTTGAGTACTACTGCTATACCAAGGTTATATTAAACCGATGAAGCATTGTTGGTCACTGGAAGCATGCCTCTCATACTGAACTCAACCCCTGACCAATGCTGGAACTCAGTATTGTTTGCAAGGAGAAATAGTAGTCTATGGTCATTATATATTAGAATGTTTATGGTTGGCCCCATAGACCTATATTGTTAATGCTTTTACTTAAATGTCTTGAGCTCTGTGTCACTTTTCTGAGTTTTGTAGTACTGAGTTGTAGTTTATTACTATTTTGTTATAAAACATTCAACTTAATTTACAGGTTCTTTAACAGAAAACTTCATTGCCATTTGTACAGTTGTTTACTCAACCTCTCATTTTTGAAATATCATGTTTTGAGACTGGCCTGTGTCACCAAAGGACAACCCAATTGACACCAAAGGAAATGATGAATATTTTAATGAAAATGGGTTGTATTAGTTTATGGAAGGATGAATGAGTTTCTGGCTTAGGTGTGTATGAGCACGAATAATTTGTTGGGTGTACATATGAGTGGATGGTAAGAACATTGAGGCCCAGATTTATACTCTCTTTGCGCTGAATTAGCGTCATTTGTTTTTACACTAATTCAGTGCAAAATTAATTCCAGATTTATATTTTGACGCTAGATTAGTCTAACGTCCTCATATTGGAGTTAGAGTCATTTTTTGGATGCGTGAACTCACCTTGCATCAATGAGATGCAGGGTGGTTGCTCCCATCCCAAAAATGACTCTAAGGCCATAGCGCCTTATTTGTCCTCCTGTGCAAAAATGGTGCACAGGAGAGAGGCGGGCCTAAATAATAGCACTAAGCCTGCTCAGCGCCATTATTTAATGCATGGGACACGGCAGCCGTTAGGGGACCTCTGGACCCATTTACATGGTCAAACACCATTGAAAGAGCCCACCGGTGCCCTCCCCAAGCCCCAGGAACACCCCCACCCTCCCCTGTGCTGGCCAATGGGGTGGTGGGCAGCAGTCATGTGGTATGGATGGTATTGCATCAAAAAATTATGCTAGGCTGGTTAGAGTTATTTTTTTTTCACTCTAACCAGCCTAACGTAATTTGGTGCAAAACCCCCATCTCCCATACCACCACTGCCACCCCCAACTGGCTAACATCATTTTTTAAGACGCTAGCCCACCATTTGCGTCGGATTGTGCAATTCCATTAAAATGGTGACTGGCTGGCATCCTGGAATGGGACAAGCTGGCGCTATACTTTTTGTTGCAAATTGCGCAAACACAATTTTGCAGCTGATAGGCTGGTGGATTGGTAGTCATCTAATTTATCTAGTTGGTAGGAGAGGAGTCTGTACTGGCATCACCTTATATGCATGTATGAGAAATTAGGTTTTTGATTGAGGGGGAGTGAAAACCATCTAAAACAAAAACCACAATCCTTGTCGGGTGAACCACAAAAGTCACTTAATAATAATCCTGTGGTAGCTTGGCACACAAGCAGTCAGGCTTAGACTAAGCAGTGATGTGTACATTTTTTATGCAGCATTTAAACTGCAATACAGTAAAAACAAAACACAAACCAACAGTATACTATTTAGAAGTCTAGAGTAAAAATTAATAAATTACTTGACACCAAAATGACAAAAATCCAATCATTAGAACCAGAGTTATGATTTTTAAAGTTTAAAGTGGAAAATTTCACCTAACAGGTCAAAGCACCAACTATGACTATCTAGGGCCAAATGTATCAAACATTTTTTGCATTCACAAACGGTGCGAATCGCAAAATTCGGCAGTTTGCGAATGCAAAAATGCCTTTCATGATGTGAAAGGCATTTCCAGTGTGAAAATAAGGAATTGCTAAAATAGCGATTCCTTGTAACTGCGACATGATTTTACATGTCACAATTTGCGAATCGCAAATAGCGACATGATTTTGCGAATCATTATTTGCGTAATGCAAATTGCGACCTAGATTTGCGAATAGCAGATAGCGATACACAAATTCTTGACGCTATTTACGATACGCAGATTGTGACATGCAAATTCCGTTTCGCAATGCGATGCATCAAACATTCGCAAATGGCAAATATTCGCAGAATGGCCTTTTTGCACATGCAATTTACCATGAATTGAAATCAGGAGGTACCCAGGTGCAACCTATATAAGGAGGACCAGAATGACTCAGCCTCTTTTCCACAATGGCTGCACTCTACGTAATGGCGAGGAGGAGGAGGAGACAGGAGCGCATAACCCTTTTTGACCAGACAGAGGAAGAGATATATGAGACGTACAGGTCAAGCTCAGCCATGATACTTTACCTAATAGCTGACCTACGACTCATACTGCAGCGCACAACACAAAGGACCAATAGTATACCCGCCCATGTGCGGGTATTATGCTCCCTGTACCTATTAGCCTCAGGGAGCTAATGAGGGGTCATAGCAGCGGCAGGAGGGGCCTCATAGAGTGCCCTCCCATGATTTTTCAGTGCATTCCTCAATGCCATGCTGAGCACAATTCAACAGCACATAAGATTCCCCAACGCACCACAGGAATTACAGCAGACAAAAATCTATTTCTACCAGATTCCCCAATTCCCACATGTCATAGGTGCCATCGATGGGACACATGTAGCTATCTGTCCACCATCGGCCACAGAGTATGTTTATCGAAACCATAAGAATTCACATTCCATGAACATACAAGTGATTAGCAATGCATCCAATATCATAACTGATCTTGTGGCCAGATATCCAGGTAGCACACATGACTCCTACATCTTTCACCACAGCAGAATTCACATAGGACTACTAGCTGGGGAGTTTGGTGAAGGATATCTACTAGGTAATGGAATAGTTGACAATTTTGTATTGATGTAAACGTGACGTCAGATATCACAAGTACTAATTTTACTCTCTTTTCATTCCAGGAGGCAATGCCTATGCAGTGCAGACCTTTATACTGATGCTCTACCTGAGTCCTGCAATGCCAGCCGACAGGAGGTACAATGCTGCACACAGGGCAACCCGCTGTGTTGTGGAGAGGACCTTTGGACTACTGAAGATCCACTTCAGGTGCATCCACAAGAGTGGTGGTGCACTAGAGTACAGCCCTGAGACGAGCTGCAAAATTGTGGCTACATGTGCTATGTTGCACAACATTGCAACAACAAGGGTCATACCTGTGGAACCCACCGAGCTGGACTCAGATGAGGATGGTGATCCCTTACTACCCCTTCACCCAGTAGACAGGAGCAGTGCAGCAGAGGGCAAGCAAAGACATGCTGACATCACACACAACCATTTCTGATGTAGGTAATAACAATACCACTTCAATTTTATGTATTGCTGTAGGAAGCATCTTTATTACCTTGACTTCAAGTAACATATGTGTGAATAGGACATAGTTATGCACTATAGGGAAACACATGCGAGTAGTATAGTCACACTATTAGCATTATTGTATAACTGTATTGCTACTTGTAAAGCTAGTCCCCTGTACCCCTCATGGTTACTTCATACGTCCACGCCCTCCACTTGAGTGCTGAGTGGCCTCGCTGGCACCTCTTGTAGCAGGTTCAAAGACAGTACTGTGTCTGGTACTGCAATGCCTAGGATCCATCACAGGGGCTGTAAGACTGCTGAGGCTAGAAAGCTCCTCACTATCTCCACCACACAGTTCGCAGCACTTGGTGCTGTCTGCATTGCATCCAGAACATTGGTGATTTGCACCAATCCCTGTGCAATGTCCCAACTGGATTGTGCCATCTCCACCTGTATGCCCATAGCACATCGTGATATCAAGGCAGTTGAGCTAGCGAGCCGATTGACCGATCTGCAGAACCCATCAAACTTTCCCATAAATTGGTGATCGTGCATACGGTGGCTGACACGCTCCTGATGAATCTCAGTGCAGAGTTCCCTAATGGTGTTTGTCATCTCCTTTGTGTTGTCTGCTGCTGTTTGCTGTCCCTCATGCAGCTTGCACATGTTTTCATTCAAAAACTCCAAATGCTTGTGCATTGATCCCATGTTTTAATTGAGTGCATTCAACTGCTTGTGCAGTACTCCCATATTGTCATTGTGAGACACCAACTGCCTGTGCGTTGACTTCATGTGTTTGCATTGCAGGCGCTGCACATTCAGCATGGAAGCTTCAGGGCTGCCAAAGATCGATGGGCTCTCTCCTTCATCTGTGCACTATCTGCATGCATTGTAACACCTCCCGAGGGGAGTGGACTGACACTGGGGCAGGGACTGCTGTCTACCTGGGTATCTAGCCTATGGGGGTGGTGTGGGTAATTCATCCGGCATTTCATCTGAGTCCAGGTTATACTCCGGGAGAGGTAACACTCTTGCCCTGCGTCTAGTTGGTGCAATAATCAAGGAGTCACTTCTGTTTGATTCGGACTGTGGCTGTGTTTCGCTATCCTCCACATTTCTACCTTCTGCCGCTGCAGGGCCTGAGACATATACAACAACAATGTGCAGCATGTCATTTTACAATATTTCACAAAATGTTACACAATAGTAATAAATGTACACTAACATCGTATCACTGTGAGTCGTTTGTGTTGTTTCCCTGTGTGGCTGAACACTAAGTTGGTATATATGTGGTATAAGCACTTTAGGGGGTGTGGACTACCACTCCCATAAGGCATTGATGCGTTGTATGTAAGATGTGGCATGGACTACTAATCACAATGCATCGAGCTAATAGCCATTTTCTAGGGGGCATTGCACATGCACATATGGGGATACACATCATTACTGCCCTTTTCTTTGCTGGTGCTGGGCGTCCCTGAGGTGTCAATGTCAGTGACACCACTGACAGCTTCAGGAAGCAGTGTGGAGTCCACCATGTCTTCCATTGGTATGGACAGTGTCTGGGTGTGTGGTCCTCCTCCGATGCTCCTTGCCTCCTTTAGCCTGCTGGCTACCCTCTCTTTGGCACGGGAACGCAAATCATACCATCGCTTGCGTAACAGAGTGATGCACAACACCCACTGCGCAAATTGTGGTCTGGATGTCTGACAACAGTTTCCTCTTCTCACTTTCAGGTACCTAGAGTGAGTTCTTCCTGAAAAGTTTGTCGTGGTTCCTGACCACCTCCTCAGTGAGATCCTTCAATTCCTGCTCACTGAATTTGAGGTAGCGCTTCCTGTACCTTTGTCCTTCTCATTCCCATCATTGGCCATGTTGCTGTTTGGTCCTGCTGGCTCACAAGGCTGCCTCCCTGGTTCTGGCTGTGTCTCCCTGCTTGCTCCTGTGGGTGTGGCTCCTGGAAACAGCATGTGCTGACTCACTTCCTGGTTGTGATGTCATCAGCCTGTTCCGGTTTTTCATTTTTGCAATTTGCGATTTTCAAATACCGATTTGCAATTATTTTTTTTTGCGATTTTGCGATTTGGTATTTGCAACACACAAATAGCGTTTGCGAATTTTAAGAAATCGCTATTACCGAATTGCAATTTTTATACATCTCATTTTGCAGTTCTAAAATAGCGATTTCTTAAAATTCACTATTAAAGAAATGCAAACCGGGAGCTTGATACATCTGGCCCCTAGTCGACAAGACCAGGGCAAACTCAAAAGTTAGGGCAAACCACAATGGAGCACAGTTCAGATAAACAAAGGGATTAGGCCTGGTCTCCACTCACCTTTGGCCTTAAAAGTATTTTTGTGTAAAAAAAGGTTTGAGAAGGAAAAGTTAAGTGGGTTAAGATAGCAGGTGGTGTATGAGGTGGCGACATCATAGTTGAAGAGCTGCTGGACAAAGTCGTGAGGATCTATCAGGATGAAGCTGAAGGCTGCAGTCGACAAAGGTTCATGAGTCTGGTTATGCCTTCTGGGAGGGGCTGCTGAAGAAGATTTGCTTCTTCTCTGCAGAAGAATGTAGCAGGAACTACTGTGAAGTCAGGCCGAACAGGATTGGACCGTGGGCAGATTTGCAAGCAGGGAGGTCCTGGTGTGCACTTCCCAAATATTGAATTTGGGCTGTGTGGGCCTAATTTTAAATCCGGTGGCAACTTTGTAAAAAATGACAGAAGATTTCCCCTCACAGATGGTGTTGGAATTTCTTTCCTCCCTGCCCTGGTCCTAGGATGTCCTGAGGCACAAAAGTTGAATGTGAAGTTCCTTGTGTGGGCTGAGGCAAAGTCTATGAACTGCAAGTGGGACTGGGAAAAACTCTGCCCCTCCCATCTGGTCAGGGTGGCTCATCCTGCAAACACCCATACCCATATTATGAAACTGTTAGGGAGGAATACACAACAGCCAACTGCACCTTTTCCTGGGACCCAGTAAACAGGCACCACATTTTCAGGACAAGAAAATGCCAACTTCCCAAATGTGGCATTTATCAAATTATGACCTATAATCCAACTTTACAATTAAATAACATTTTAAATTACAATTCCTTAGACACAAAACATGACATTTCAAACTGTTCACAAAAAGCAATTAAATTCTTTAAAAGGGTAATACAATGTTATCCTATTGGAGAACAGTAGTGAAAAATGAATGTGTGAATTTTTTACTACCAACACATGTAAAACATAAAAGTACATGTAGAGTTTTTTAACTACACTGCACCCTGCCCTATGGGCTGTCTAGAGCCTACCTTAGGGGTGACTCATATGTATTAAAAAGAGGGTGCTGGACCTGCCAGGAGCTTTAATTTGCCAAGTCCAAAAAGCAGCTTACAACTGCTCTCCGGTTGCAATGGCACACCCAAGACATGTTTTAAAGTGCTACTTAGGTGGGTGGCACAATCTGTGCTGCAGGACACTAATAGCATTTAATTTACTGTCTTGGGGTTTGTGGTATATCGCCTTACTGGGACATATAAGTAAATTAAATATGCCAATTAGGTGTAAGCCACTCTTACCATGTTTTAGGAAGTGGGCATAACCACTTTAGCACTGGTTAGCAGTGGTAAAGTGCGAGTCCTAAGGCCAAAAACAATGAATTCAGCACACAATGCAGGGGAGAAGGCACAATGTTAGAGGATGAACCTGCAGTGAGGGCCAAGTCTAATAACATCTAAGTGCTCATCTCATGATTGAAGATAAGCTTCTGCATCCAACTTTCAATTAAATACATTTTCTTCCTAGTTTAAACTACATTCTAGATACAGATGGATAGGATACACTCTGTAGAGATAAGATAGGCATAAAACTAGCTCTGCAGGTGTGAAAGAAAGTGATCTACAAGAATTTAGGAATCCATGCCACCCCAACCTTTTCCCTTTCTAGACATCCCTTTGTGTTTTTACCTCTTTGACATCTTTAGTCATGACAGTGTGCTATAGGTATTCTTATTTTCACTAACTTGTAGTGTCATACATGAACCCCAATAGTAATGGGGCCCGCAAAGTGCTCTCTTTCTAAGAGTGGCTACTCCTCTCTACCCAGGCTATAAGAGAGAGTAATGACAGCTTATGTTTTCTTCAGGTTAACAGGACTTTTTATCTGAACCCTACCCATTGGTTTCCTGTCTACTCAGTGTCTTATAACCGGGATTCATTATTTTATGTCTGCTACATTTAAACAGGATCTTTACTGAGTGTTTGTGTGTGTTTACAGTGTATCAATGCAGTCATGACCGCTGAGGTCCTTTGGAATCTACATGTGTCAGGTGTACAGCAGCGGCATGTCTTTTTGAGCTGAGGGCCCACACCCCTCACCTTTTGCCCCTTCAAGAACAGTGTCTGTCAGGCTGAGAAAAGGTCAGCCTGACAGACATGCTTCATTTTCAGCTTAGGCAGCCAGGAGCTAGACATGCGCTATTTGTGCGGGCTCCTGGCTGTCTGAGCTAAACTTTGTTGGGCGGAGAATATCACAGCTCCTGTGGACGCAACATCCTCAGCTCAGCAAAGGTCAGCAAAGGTCTTGGTAATGAGGGGTAGTGTCTCTCATTGCCTCTGACAAGGGTGCTTCAGCTTTAAGCCTTGATGCGGCCATGGTCGAGTGTCAATCAGTGACACATCGTCACAGAGTGGAGTAGGGGCAGCAGACTCACTGAACTCATCTTATTCTATGACAAGGATGTGACTGCTGCCTTCCCTCATTGGCTAAGGTCAGCCAATGAGGGAAGGCAGCAGTCCCAACTCTCCTGGGTTCTCTCAGTCTGAGCAGCAGGTAAGTGTCTGTGTGTTTTTTTGTGTTTTCTTTTTTAATGAATGTTTGGTGCCTGCATGTATGTTTGAATATTTGGTAATGACTGTTGTAAATGGATGTGTGTGTGCGCTCTTATGTTTGAGTGAATGAGTATGAGTGTGTAAGTATGTGTCCTATATGCTCCCTCGCTCTTAAAATTACTAGCCACCACTGATGGTGTACAATTGTAGCCATTGTGCAGAACAGTCATTATCCTTTGGACAGCCCAATCAGCCTTTACACATTTCCCTTGTTACTTGGAAAGAAAATAGTTAAATCTGATAGGTAAAGGCAGATAGCCAGCCCTTTCACTTTAAAACAGCATAGATGTTTCAGCCAAAGTAATGCCCATTCCTTCCCTTTCCTTTTTGTGACCAGCAGCTCCCTATGAGATAGCTGGCTAGATAGGATCTCTTCCACATCTACCTAAACCAATGTAAATATTTCTTGGCATGAACAACTGGTATGTATGCTGACCTGAAAGGGATATAAAAAAATAAAAAAAACTCCAGGGTGGTAGGGGCCCCAAGATATTCTAAAGATGGAGCTACTCTGATCAGCCAGGCATCTCTGCCAGATGAGGATAATAACGACCTGCTGTGACAGTACTTTGTTTAATATTTGGTTTGTCACTGAGGAGGTCCTGTGAGCCAGTACAGCAAAGAAGCCAACAACAGAACTAGCATCTGGTAACAATCATCTGAGCAATGGGCTTAAGTCTGGTAAGGTAGTCAAAGCACCTTGCCCCTGCTGAGAGAAGGAGACGTAACTGCCTGCATGAGAAAATAGATTGTTTGTGACAGGAAGAATGTCTGAGTCTGCAAAAAAGAGCCAAGATTCACCTGATTGAAAGGGCTTATGTGTCTCAATGGTTATATACTGCATTGATTAACAAGGTCCGCTTAGAAAGCTGCTCAACAGAATAGTAACACATCATATTGATCCAGGAGTTGCTTTATACCATTCTGAATTGAAAAGGGTCTGTCTGCATCATCCCTGACTGTGTATCTAAGGTGTGCCTCTAATTACCTCCCACCATAATCCTGTCATATCCTGGCCTGAGAGACCTACCTACCAGCTGAGCGATCTCTGAACCACTAGAAATATTTGTCTAGCTAATGCAATTCTGGAAATATCTCAGGTTGCTATCAAAATCTCCTCATTCAGGCCACTAGGAAACCAATCACAAAAGGTTACAAAAGCAATCCTGGAAATCAACAGGAGCTGCAGTCTTCGAGGCTAACTCCTCTATAAACATGTGAATTCCATTTTCACCTTTGAAAATGGAGCAGTTTATATTAAGGCTTGAGAAAATCAGTGGCATTCATGCAGATGTGCAGGTCATTTATTTACTGTTTTTGTTGACAATCTGGTTCCAACAACTGAAGTCCTGTGCTGCAGGGGTTGTCCACCCACAGTGGGTTTGGCAGTCAATCATTTTTGCTCATGGACCAAAGCTGTGCTCACGAATATTAATTCACCAAAATGTCTATGGTAGTGGAAGTGACATCACACACCCTTTGACGTCAATGACAGCCCAGGAAACAACATTGTAAGAGCTTTCTAACCAAATCTTCCCAGGAGAGGATGATACATGACTCTTACTGTAGGAAATTGGGTTAATTGTTGAGGAGGTGAAACCCTACTTATGCACCCATCACAATTCTTATCAGAGTGAAACACAAGCAAACCCCAAATTAATCTATGCTTATCCCTGTGGCAGCTTGGCACAAAGCAGTCAGGCTTAACTTGGAGGCAAGGTGTAAAGTACGCAGCACACAAGCAATTAAAAAGTGTAAAGGAAAAAAATCCCACACCAATTTAGGAACATAGAGTAAACTTTAATTAAATGTTTGAGTCCAAAACAGAAGAAATCCAATTTGTAAAACCAGTAATATGGTATTTTAAAGGTTTTGGTGGAAATAGTGCTTGAAAGCACAAATTGCCAACAGTGGTTATCTGTTGCACTGGACTGTGACTGTCACAAGTTCAGGATGACCACGATGGACCATGGGTGGCATAGAGGGACCAAGTGAGGTCCTCTGAACATAATATCTTAAAATCTTCTGTGTGGAGCATTATGACATCCTGCATTGAGGAAGCATTGTGCAGTGGTAGTTCTGAGGAGTTGCATGGCTGCAATGTGAGATACTGCGTTGAGGAAATGTCACACAGTGGTGGCTCTGCATCAAGAACACATTGTGTAGTGACAATCTGAAGAGCTGCAGAGTCCTACATCAGGGATGTGTCATTCAGTGGTGGTTCCATTGTGGAGCTGCAAGGAGATTCATCATGCTGCATTGGTTCTGAACAAGGGACCACCGCTGGGATGACAAAGCACCTTCTGGCCAACTTCCCAGTGTTCAGGAATCTGGTGGCACCACTTGGTGAGTGGGACTCACAGGATGCAGAGACCTGCTAGTTTGAGGTGGTTGGAGCTTATACTGTCCCTGAGGCTCTAATCTGGAGGCCAGCCAACTAGACCTTGGAGTCACTCTGGTGTTCCTGGGTTCAAGCACAGGTCCAGTCCTTCTCTCTCAGGCACCAGAATAGCAGTCCTTCTATTAGCAGAGTTGTACAGCAGTCCTTCTTCATCTTCCACAGGTCCAGAGGTGTACTGAACAGTTGGGTCTGAAGGTTTAATATTTTTACCTGGTGCTCATTTTGAAGTAGGAGAAACCTCTAGATTCCTACCCCTATAGAGCTGACTTGAATGTTCTGACTCGCTGCCCTGGCCTCGTTTTTTTCGGGGTAAAAAAGACTGGTGTGAATCCCTTTTTGATTGTGCTGAGGCACAGCCTTTGTGATGAGCATGTGTGGTAGATGAAACACAGAAAGGTGATGGGAGGCTGCTTGATCCTGATTTGCATGGGAACAGTCCAGCCCAAAGGGCCAAGGCACGTCCACTGGCAATAACTTGGGGTAGCACTTCAACTAATCGTTCTTTTGTTCACCATTCCACCTCAATTTAGACCTGGCCATATGCATATCAGTCTTGACCCTGCTTCTCATGGGAACAGTCCATCCGAACTGCCAAGGCAGATCCTCCCTGAACCAGAACACAAGCAACTCAGGACTGGTTATACCCTAGTTATGTGCACATCAGCTAGGCACAGGTTGGCTCCAGTGACACAGTGAGCATGGGACCCACATCTGGGCATACCCATGCCACTACATAAAACACACAAAAGTTAATGGGAGGTTGTTTGCAATAAGTCTATCCACTGGCAATAGCTTGGGGTAGCACTCCAATCCCTCTTTTTTTTGCTCACCATGCCACCTGTTTTGTGTGTTTCAAGTGTGGTAGGTGACTGCTCCTCCCCCTCATCTAGTCAGAGATGGCCAATCCTGCTACCACTTATTCCCCCTTTGTGTCACTTTCTGAAAGCAATGCACAAAGCACAACTGCCAGCTACGTCTAGTCATGTAATCCAGGATACACGCTGCAGACACTAAATGGTTGGGACAAGAAAATGCTAACTTTCCAAAAGTGGCATTTTTAGAATTGACTTAAAATCCAACTTGACCATTAAATAGGATTTTAATTTAGAACTCTTTGGAGACCAAACTCGATATTGCTACCTGCTCCCAATTGAAAGTTATCACTTATTAAAATGTAATAATGTAACACAATGTTATCCTATGGAAGAGGTAGACCTTACAGTAGTGAAAAACGAACGTAGAAGTTATTCACTACCAGGACATGTGAAATGAGAGAGATCACATTTTATTAATAAATTAGTGGCATAGAGGTTAGCATATGGTGATAAATTAACCTCCATTTAAAGGCCTAACAGAGAAAATAACATGAGTTGTAAAATATACATTTGAGTTATGTTGAACCATGTGGCCACCACCCGTATCGTGCACCACATTTTAACATGAGAGTTTTGCATTTATATTAAAGTACTAATGTGAATTAATGTTGAGTGTTCTTATTAAAATGTAGATTAAAAATTGAAAATATTAACTGAATATAAATGAATTGCACTTATACTGAAATAAATGGATTTCATTCATGTGAGCTACAGGTGTGCAGAAAAATAAATTCACGTTTACATTATTTCTAACATGTTATAAATAATGTCTGCAATTAAACAAATTGTTTTGCACATATAAATTGTTTGGTGCGCAATGGGTTTATTAATGTATTAAATATATTAATGTATATTAATGTATATTAAGACTTTCTTAGCTTGACTACACCTGAAAGATTCATTTAGCATCATTAATGGAAAATCACTTGTTTATTCTGTCCCCTCTGACCTGAATTCTTTCCTTAGGTTGCTAATGTGATGTTGAATGTACTATTGTATTGGAGGCAAGAAACGTGTTTCAGAATAACAATGATGCTTTATTTGCTCTAGCTGTTGAATGGGACAGGTAATTCATGATTTCTATGTGAACAGGTTTAGTTCTGCAAGAGAAACCTCTCTAGTAACAAGGTATTAAAGAATGTCATATTTTGTTGGAATTATATGAAGTAATATAATTAACAATGCACTTTTGCTGAGAAAATTTGGAATAGTAACAGAATAGGTGGTACCATCTGCAGCCTTTGGATGCTGAGTCTGACATACAAAGTGCACCCACCTGAAGGACCAATCGAAAGGATTGTAGTCATTTTAATAAGTGCAAAACTTTGAACAGTGGATCAGTTCTTCTCCTGCCTTGAAGCTGTCCAGAACCCTGTTTGAGTTTGCTGTCACACTCTGGGCCTGATTACGACCTTGGCGGAGGGGATAACTCTGTCCCAAATGTGACGGATATCCCGTCTGCCATGTTACAAGTTCCATAGCTGAACTTGTTAGACGGCGGGTGGGATATCCGTCACATTTGGTATGGAGTAATCCCCTCTGCCAAGGTTGCAATCTGTCCCTCTGTCTTTAAAGTCCCCAAATAAGTTTACTCATCTTATAATAGTTGCCCTAGTTAGATCTTTTTCTAAATTATTTTTGTCATTCTTTTATTTTGCTTTTGCCCGCATGTATTAGTCCATTCGCATACATGTCAAAATTTGTATTAGTGATAGGAATGGCCCTGAAATCTGAAATTGAATGTTAACTGCATTTTGATGATTTACTAATGTCATCATTATCTTATTTGAATTCTAATAATAACATGCATCTTTTGTTGTTGCTAATCTATATAATTCTTTTGGAGTAGATTAAGGCCCACATTATGACATTGGTGGTAAATGCCACTTACCGCTGTGCCGATGGCCGCCAACTTACTGCCATGCTGGCGAATATCCGTTCACCATGTTATGACACACACACACCAATCCAACAGAATACAGCCACATTCGCCAGCCGAAAGGTCAGAGATAAACTGGCAGTCCCAAAACCGACACTGTTATGCCAACAGAACAATGCCCATCACATTATGACCCACGAATCACCACAGTGGACATTTAACAGCTGCAAACGATTGGCGGTACATACCACCTCACTCACAATGGACACTCACAAACAAAACACCACCACATTGGACAATTCAAACAACACACATCTGACACCTATACATACACCACACCCACATACCCACACCACTATAAAACCACACCCACAGTACCCACAACCCTTTACGAATACAAATCATTGCCCCCAGACACCAAGACCACTGCGACAACTAGACACACACACCACTCACACCTTTAAACCCCTCATGCATTCCACATCACACACCCCAACACATTATCCAACACACCCCCACCAACACATATCACATAACACCCATGGCACCATAAAGGCACTCCCATTTCACTGAGGAGGAGTTAAGGGTCATGGTAGAGGAAATCATCAGGGTAGAGCCACAGCTCCTTCGAGCACAGGAAGGAAGAAGAAGGAAGAAGGAGGAACTATGGCGGAGAATTGTGGACAGGGTTAATGCCGTGGGACAGCACCCCAGAACAAGAGATGACATCAGGAAGTGGTGGAATGACCTACAGGGAAAGGTACGTTCCATAGCAGCAAGACACCAGCTCGCTATACAGAGGAATTGTGGGGGATCCCCAACTCCTCCCCACAACTCACGGCAAGGGAGGATCAGGTACTGGCAAAACTGCATCCTGAGGGCTTGGCTTGGAGTTGGGGGAGGATTAGACACTGGTGAGTCAACTTTTAACAATTATCACGCCCATACCTGCATGCCATCACACATCCTCACCCTCACTCCCATCACTTCACCACATCCCACACACTCCACTATCACATCACACTAATCACCATGCTGTACCAATGCACAGACACCCCTCACAGTACTGCGTGGACACTCATCACTAAAGCATGCACAGCATAGGGAAACTAACAATTCCACAATACACCAACATAAACAAGCAAAAACGGGTAGGGCAACAACAACCATAGAGGGGAAGCTACAGAAATACAAATGTCAGACACCTGAAGCATAATACACCATGTACATCCCCACAGGTACCCCAGCCAATGTCACTGGAGAGGAGGTGCCATCACTATCTAGTCCCCCAACAAAAGAGGCCCACAGTGATGACAGTAACTCTGGACTTCTGGATCTGGACGATCTACCTGGCCCAACAGGGACCACTGGACAGTCGGACACCCAAACCTAGTCACAGACCACCACAGAACCTCCCCCATCAGAAACCAACACCAAAGCTCCCACCCAGCGTACCCACACCTCTGTCCCCAGGATACGTCAATCAACAGTGTGCCCACCTGTACAGGGACCCCAGGTCATACCTTGCACACGAGTCAATCAGGGACCTAGGGTCAGTGGCAGTGGGCACACCGTTCAGGGGACAGAGGCTCGGGCCAACAGGGACACTGGGAGGACTGCTGTGCGCCAAGGGGGAGGACTGGAGCAGGGAACCAACTCTCCAGGAGGCACTGTCCGAGATCCTGGGAGCCTACCAACATTACCAGGACACAGTGGGCCAGATCCTAGACATCGTGCAGGAGAACAGGTGGCTGCAGGAGGGACAGTATCAGGGGACCAGGGAGGACTTGCAGGCCATAAACAACACCCTGATCTCCATAGCAGGGGTGTTTGCAGACATGGCCAACATTATGAGGTAGGCAGTGTTACACCAGTGGGCCCCTGCCACTAGCCAGTCATCTGAACAGCCCTCTACTTCCGCTGCTGCTAGTGGCTAGGAGGCCCGCCACAGGACCAACAGGCCACCAGCACCTCTCCCCCTGCAGAAGGTGAACCACCCTGCAAACATTCCCTGTGGACCAGACAGATGCAAGAGACTCTTGCCAAGACCCTTGCCAGGAAATGAGACTCTCGTGATTGTCCCCCTTGTGTCCCACTCAGTCACCTTGTCCACCTTCAACTGCCATTGCTCCCCTTCCTATGTCACCATGAGCAATGCACCTGTGCTAAAAACAGACTGGAACAATACCCTGGACTTTCCTCCATCATGACCCCATTCCATTGCACTTTCCCCTCTATATTTTAGCACTACAATAAATACCCTTGGATAAAAATCTACTACTAGTATTTCATGTATTTCGAATATGTATTGATTGAAACAGCTACCACCATTACAAATGAACTGTACTTAGAATGAGCATATAATTAATGACCTGTAGCTGGCTGTTGTGATCACTCCAGTAGAATTTGTCATGTCACCAACATCTGCAAAATGAATATCCAGAGGTAACAGTAAGCGGGCAAAGAAGTGGGAAATGCCAGCATGCCAATGCCACACAAAATACAACCAAAGTCATAGAAATGTAAAGTTGCACTGCCTCACCTGTGTGTCATTGAAAATACTGACATCTCACAGATGTTCTGTTGTCCATATCCTCATTCTCTGTCTCCTCATCTGCACTGTCCTCAGGGTCCACTGCTGCCACAGGGACATCTCCAGTCTCCTCCTCCTGCAGAAAAAGGACATGGTGTCTGAGGGCCATGTTGTGCATCATGCAGCATGCCACTACTATCTGGCAGACCTTCTTGGGTGAGTAGAACAGGGATTCACCTGTTAGATGGAGGCACCGGAACCTGGACTTCAGGAGGCCAAATGTCCTTTCAATTATCCTTCTGGTTGGCCCATGTGCCTCATTATAACATTCTTCTGCCCTTGTCCTGGCATTCCTCAAAGGGGTCAGCAGCCATGATAGGTTTTGGGTAACCAGAGTCACCTGCAAATATTGAGAACCGACATTTAGCCACACACTATCCAATATGGCAACTTAGCATTGACGTGGGAGATGTACTGGTTTGCCATGCACACCATCTGCACATTCATGGAGTGGAAACTCTTACGATTCCTGAACACCTGTTCATTCTGACGTGGGGGCACAAATACAATATGAGTTCCGTCAATTGCACCAGTTATATTGGGGATCCGTCCCATTGCATAGAATCCATTCTTTACAGTGGCCAAATCCTCAACCTGGAGGAGCGCAATGTAGCTGCACATGTGTTTTATCAGGGCAGAAAAAAACTCTTATTAGCACATTTGAGAACATTGCTGTGACATTCCTGCTGCCAAGCACACTGTCACTTGGAAAGAACCATTTGCCAGGAAATGGAGAACTGATAGCACTTGCACAAGAGGGGGGATCCCAGTGGGGTGACGGATAGCAGACATCAGGTCAGGCTCCAGTTGGGTACACAGATCTGTGATTGTGGCCTTGTCCAGTCTATAGGTGAGTATTATGTGCCTCCTTCACTCCAGGCACCTCAGGCCCTGCCCCTGTGAGCCCTGTTGCCCTGAGTGAGGAGACTGTTGACCTCCTGAGCTCCATCTCTGTAGGACAAACAACCATTATGAATGCCATCCAGGGGCTGGCAGCCCAGATGCAGCAATCAAATGCATTCCTGGAGGGCATTCACAGAGGATTGGCGGTCCAACAGAGATCGATTCAGGCTCTGTCCTCCAGGCCCACAATACTGAACAATATTGAAGGGGAAGGGGCCTGCACCAGCTGGTAAGAAGGTAATGGAGCAGACACCAGCTGCAAAGAAGGGGAAGGAGTCTGCACCAGCAGGCAGAGGGGGGAAATGCATTCCTGGAGGGCATTCACGGTGGATTGGCGGCCCAATAAAGATCGATCCAGGCTCTGGCCTCCTCTCTGATGGCAGCCATTGTCCCCACTCCCATTACTCCTCCCTCTTCCCCACCCAATGTCCCTAAAAAGCTTTTCCTTGCCCTATGCCTCTCCCCGTCCTGCACGTATATGCAGGGTAGCAAGGACCCAGCCAAACACCTCAGCCAAACATCCTATGGGCCCAGAGGTAGCACTACCTACTTGTGGTGGATAGGATTCCAGGCCAACAATACTGAAGGGGAAGGGGCCGGCACCAGCTGGTAAGAAGGGAAAGGAGAAGGCACCAGCTGCAAAGAAGGGAAAGGAGCCTGCACCAGCAGGCAGAGGGGGGAAGAACCCATCCACCAGTGCCAGGAAGGATTAAGGATCCCCAAACCATGGGCAGGAGGAAGGGATTCAATCTACGCCAGTGCAAGCTACCAGTCAAACACTACCACCACCATCAGCTTTCACAAGGCCGCCACTGCCAGTCGTGGTTGTGAAGCCATCAGCGAGTGTAGGGGCTGAGCAGAAGCCTCCCACAACCACCACCACGGTGAAGCCATCGGAGGTTGCAGGGGCTGAGCAGGAGCGTCCCACCACCACCACCACAGTGCAGCTGTCACCGTCGGCGGACGCCATATAGTCCAGCCCTCAAGGGCTGCTGTGCGACCTGCCCCCACCAGAATCAGTGGGGAAGACAGCCACTCAAGAGACTGTGTCCTTGCACTCCCCAGGACAAAGCAATGGGCATGTTGCCCCCTCCAGAGCCAGTGGCCAAGACACCCACTCGAGAGACTGTGGTCTTCCACTCCCTAGGACAAAGAGCACAGGGCCTGTTGCCCCCTCCAGAAGCAGAGGGCAAGTCACCCACTCAAGAGACTGTGGCCTTGCACTCCCCAGGACAAAGAGCACAGGGCATGTTGCCCCCGCTAGAACCAGAGGGCAAGTCACCCATTCGAGAGACTGTGGCCTTTTACTCCCCAGGATAAAGAGCACAAGGCATGTTGCCCCCTCCAGAACCAGTGGCCAAGACACCAACTCGTGAGACTTTGGCCTTGCACTCCCCAGGAGAAAGAGCACAGGGCATGTTGCCCCCTCCAGAACAAGTCGCCAAGACACCCACTCATGAGACTTTGGCCTTGCAGTCCCCAGGACAAAGAGCACAGGGCATGTTGCCCCCTCCAGAACCAGTGACCAAGTCACCCACTCAAGAGACTGTGGCCTTGCACTCCCAGGACAAAGAGAACAGGGCATGTTGCCCCCTCCAGAACCATTGGGCTTGTTCCCACATCCGGCTGAGGTGCCCCTTCTCCCCCTAAGGTACCTGCCAATTTGCCAACTGATGCCCATGCAGCGTTCTTTCCGGATTGGTGCAGGATTCGAGTGGGGCCTTGGACTGTGCCCAGTGACCATGTGGGCCCTGTGAACTATAAACTGGGCAGTGTCCCTTTTTTATACATGTGTACAGATCTGCTTAATGTTTAAATCTGATTTTTAGTTTTATTGTTCAACTGATTACAATCATTTTCATAAATTCCTGTTGCCTTTGCTTTATTCTGCAGACTTTCATGGTCAAATTGTTTTTGTAATGCATATGGTTATGTGTATGGCGTGTGTGTGGTGCGTGTGTGTGTCACTCTCCTTTTCCCCCCACCCTCCCTTGTGTGCTAGGCATCTGTACTCACCGTCATTGTCTTTGCCGGCATTGGTGATCCAGGTGGAGTATAACATAGAAGATCATCATAAAGACTTGCAGTTCGCGTTTCATGGCAGAGCAGTTCTTCCCTGTGTTTCCAATGGTGAGTTCTTTCTCTTCTGTGATGTGTTTCTGACTGTTGTTTCCACCCTGGTGGTCAGTTGGTACATTAGCTGTCTATCGGAGATATCACCGCCATGGTCATAATTTGGCGGTAATTACCGCCAGCCTGTTGGCAGTACTACAGCCACTTTATCACCGACTGCCAGGGTCGTAATGAGGACCTAAATCTTTTCAGACGTTTTGGTCAGCCTATGGTTGTCATGTATGTTTATAACACCATTAACGTGCCATTGATCCTGGTATTGTAATAAAGCATTGAAACTTTGTTCGGTTTGGAGTTTGATTTAGTGTTAAATTGTTTATGGTGTTTAGAATTGTTTATGGTATAATGTGATTCATTTGTGATTGAATAGTTCTGACTACTACATTCTTCACGAAGTTCAAAGGTTCAGTCGACCTCTATAGGTGGGACTGTTGATGGAGTCTCATCTGCGCGCTGGTGGTTTATGACCCGGAGCTGGGAAGAAATCCTTCCTTGGCTCCATCGAGACAACGGTTTTTGATAGCAGAGTAATGGTTTTGACTTGTGAGGAGGAGAGTCAGAATTTGCAAAAATTGTGAGTTGTTTTTGGTGTACTGTAAGGGTTGATAACATTCCAGAGTTGTGCTACAAGTGTACAGTATGTGTTTTGAGTAAGGTTTGCACTTACAGTGCTTTGGCTAAATTGCAGTGAAGCGTGATATATGAAGTAAGCAAGGAGTTTGTGTACTCCAAGGGAACTGAGTAGGACGTTTGCGTACTCCAAGTAAAAGAGTGGGGAGTTGGCTTACTCCAAGTGAATGTTGTGCTTTGTGCTAAAAAAATTGCCCACATGGTTGTTGATGTTTTTGGTTCCTCGCAAGGCCTAGGACTCTGGAATATTGTACAACTGTATGGAGATACTTGGTCAATTTATTGTCTACAGGTAAGGTGCTAGTCGATTGATTGCTGTCAACAATACCAGTAGATTTCCTTTGAGGATACGTGTTGTTGGTTGGTATAAGGTGAATCCTAAGTGCACATGGAGGATCCGTACCAATCAGAGTGAGTTTTGCAGATTAAATTGTACTTGCGTTTGTGGGAAAGCCATAGCCTGAAGACTATCTGTTTATTTGAAAGGCCACAATCGAAAGATCGATACAGTTTTCAAAGCGTTTGAGTCCTACGTGTAGTGAACAGACAGGTTTTCATTTTTTGCTCGCAATATTTGCATTTGGGTTTTACATGAGAGGTATATGAGCCACTCTGAAGTGAGTCACAGCTGCAGAGCGAAGTGTGTGTGATGTCATTTGGTCCTCGCTGGGATAGGTCGGTTGGTGAGAAAAGCCACACACGGATTGGTGGACAAGACTGGGCTGCTATAGGTTAAGAACTGCTCATGAAAAGGATTGTGGGATTGAAAATTATTTTCTGGTTTTGTGATAACATGTGTTTGTGTGTTAGATGTGTATCACAATGAAAGTTTTCAAAACTTTTATTCTCATTAGGGAGGGTGAGCCTACTCCACCTGAGACACCAGCATTAGAGATAATGAAGGAGACAGGAGTTTCAATATGTCTTTGGGCAAATCAGTGGTGCAAAAAAACTGAGAAGGAAGGTACCTCAACTTTTCCTAGTTAGGGATATTTTAATTTAAGAATATTAAAGAATCATAGGAGGGTGTGAATGAATCACAGCCCCTTCCTAGAGCTGCACAATTTGAAGTACTTGTCATTTGGGAATTAGTTGAGAGACAAAAAGAGGCTCAGAAATTTGAAAGGAGAATGATGAAAGCAGAAAAGATGGTAGCAGAAGCTAGATGGGATGCAGAGCAGAAAATGTGGAGAGCAGATAAATTGCATGCAGTGCAGTTATTTCCAGCAATTAAACAGGAAAGTGATGGAAATGTTAAGCCTAAAGCCAAAAAGAAATCTGAGGAAGATACAGAACAGAAATTGGGTGAAAATAAAAGAGTAGCAGATGTCAACAGTGATTTGGATGATTAATTTATGACTCAGTTATTGTAGATTCATCCCCCACCGTATATTGCACTCATATCAATAAGCCAGAATGTAGTTCCGAATGTTGCCACAGCTCCAGTTGCAAAAGCCAGGTTCAGATAATTCCAACTATGTCTACTTCTATACTTCTAATGTTGCACACGTGCTGGTGCTTTATCCAATAGTTCCAAATGTTAATATAGTTCAGTATGTCCCAGTTCCAGTTATGCCACAGCCAATTCAGAATTCAGGAATGACTCAGTTTGAGTCTACACCTAATGCCCAGACACCTGTACAATTTGTGAACCAGAGACAGACAATGCCTATGCATTCCCCAGTAATGACACCACAGAGTGTTGCCCCTAATTAGTCAAATCAAACTTTTGGCACAGTATTAACTGGTCAAAGTAAAGGATTAATGTTCCTGCAAAGTCAGACAAATTTGTCAGGACCAGAAGCATTAACAGCCATGATACCTATGAATTCTTTCTGTTCGAACCAGACACATAATGGAGTTAGTCCACTGATTGATGTGACATGTCCCCCGCATGGTATGAGAGCCCCATATAGTGTACCATAGTATATCCCCCAAGATAGAGGAAATAACATTAGTTTACAAGGGTTATCAGCACAACAATTGACTGAGTGGTTAGACAATTTGAGTGGAGCATCAGTTCCAAGAAACATTCCTCAGGGAGAAAAGACACTAAGGCCCTCATTACAACCCTGGCGGTCGGTGTTAAAGCGGCGGTAAAACCGCCAACAGGCCGGCAATAAAAAAATGGAATCATGACCGTGGTGGAAACCGCCAACATAGACAGCAACTTTAACACTCCGACCGCCACGGCGGTACAAACAAACAGAATGGCGGTCACTGCCAACAGACAGGCGGAATACAATGTACTGCCCACAGTATCATGAGAGGCCAATCCGCCAGCTTTTCCGGGGCGGAATCACCGCTAACAAAAACACGACAGAAACAGGACGTGGAAGGGGAAACGCTCACCTCTACACACCCCACAAGGAACCAGGACGCCATGGAGCCGGAACTCCATGTTCTACCTGCCATTGTCTTCCTGCTCCTCTACCAAGAGCACGAACGCCGGCGGCGAAGACCACGGTGAGTACTGCACCTACGACACAGGGGAGGGTGGAGGGAAAAGAGAGTGACACGCAACACGCAAAACCCCCATCCCCACCCTCACCCACTACAACACACACACACAAGCACATGTTGATACATAACATTTACACCCCCCAATCCCCCTGGAAGAATGCAAGGACAAAAGGAAATGAGTTGAACGATTGTAATCAATAAAAATCAATTACTCAAAAATATATATACACTATTAACAAATATATACACCAAGAATTCAAGTCCATGTACTGCACATACATAGGCCGTGAACCACTGGGCCCAAAATGCATGGGCGAGGCCCACACTCAATACCCGATCAAAATGGAGAGAACACTGCAGGGACATCAGATCGAAATAAAACAGGACCTCAGGGGGAAGGGAAGGGGGGGCACCTCAGCCGGATGAGTGCACGATGCCAGATCCATGAGGGGGCTCCATCCCATTGATGTATCCTGGGGAGTGCAAAGTCACAGTCTCACAAGTCTTTCCAGTGGGTGGTTTGCCCACTGCTGCATCCTGGGGAGTGCAAAGCCACAGTCTCACAAGTGGATAACAGTCTCCACTGGTTCTGGAGGGGGCTTTGTGCCCAGTGTGCTTCATCCTGCCAAGGACTGAGGTAGTGGGTGCCTTTCTCTACTGGTTCTGGAGGGGGCTTTGTGCCCAGAGTGCTTCATCCTGCCAAGGGCTGAAGTAGTGGATGCCTTTCTCCACTGGTTCTGCAGGGGGCTTTGTGCCCAGAGTGCTTCATCCTGCCAAGGACTGAGGTAGTGGATGCCTTTCTCCACTGGTTCTGGTGGGGGCATTGTGCCCAGTGTGCTTCATCCTGCCAAGGACTGAGGTAGTGGATGGGATTCTCCACTTGTTCTGGAGGGGGCTTTGTGCCCAGTGTGCTTCATCCTGCCAAGGACTGAGGTAGTGGATGTCTTTCTCCACTGACGGTGGGCCTACATGGAAGCTGTCCAGGCCCCTGAAACTGACCACCAGCTTCGTACGACTGACCACTGGGTATGGCAGCCATGTCTGTGGTGGTGCCACTGGCACATGATGTGGCATGTCCATTGCCGGTGCTTGCGGGGGCCTCAGTAGCGGTGGTGCTTGCGGTGCTCAGTGGCCTGTGGTGCTGGTGAGTGGCTCAGTGATCGTGCTGGTGGCGGCAGTGTCCTGGGAAGCCGTGCTAGTGGTGGCAGTGTCCTTGGCAGCGGGGGTGGTGGCGGCGGTGTCCTGGGAAGCGGTGCTTGCGGCGGCGGTGTCCTGGGAAGCTGTGCTGGTGGCAGCGGTGTCCTTGGCAGCGGTGCTGGTGGCGACGGTGTCCTCTGAAGTGGTGCTGGTGGCGGCGGTGTCCTGGGAAGCCGTGCTGGTGGCGGCGGTGTCCTTGGCAGCGGTGCTGGTGGCGGCAGTGTCCTGGGAAGCGGTGCTGGTGGTGGCGGTGTCCTGGGAAGCGGAGCTGGTGGCGGCGGTATCCTTGGCAGTAGTGCTGGTGGCGGCAGTGTCCTGGGAAGCGGTGCTTGCGGCGGCGGTGTCCTGGGAAGCAGTGCTGGTGGCGGCAGTGTCCTTGGCAGCGGTGCTGGTGGCGGCGGTGTCCTCTGAAGCGGTGCTGGTGGCGGCGGTGTCCTGGGAAGCTGTGCTGGTGGCGGCGGTGTCCTTGGCAGCGGTGCTGGTGGCGGCAGTTTCCTGGGAAGCGGTGCTGGTGGCGGTGGTGTCCTGGGAATCGGAGCTGGTGGCGGCGGTATCCTTGGCAGCGGTGCTGGTGGCGGCGGTGTCCTTGGCAGTGGTGCTGGTGGCGGTCTTGTCCACCGTGCAGGTTGGCGGCGACTTCCCTTTCTTTCTCTGCCCCTTCCCCACCTTGGATGGTGGCACAGCTATCTTGGCACTCCCAACTATAGTCCTGGGAGAGCCCTTGTTGGCAGGTGTTTTGCCCTTCTCCATCCGGGCTATGGCCAACTTCTTATGTTTCTGAGATGGGGGAATATCCATGGTCTGGCTCCTTGGCACACTCCAGAAGCCGGTTACTGCTGGCACCACTGTTCCCGATGATGTGGTGGCTAAGGTGCTGGGTTGGAACCATGAAAGGCGTGCCCTAGGGGACAGACGGGGTGGGGGAGTTGTAGGGAAGAGGTCAACATTTAAGAGGAAAAGTTTTTTAGACACACTGGGACGGGTAGATGGAGGGGGTTTGGGAGTGGAGGAAGAGGTAGTGGTTGTAGGAGGCGCACGTTTGCTGACTTTGGGTGAAGGTGCTTGGGCTGGAGGCTGCCGTGAGGTGGATGGCTGTTGGGTGGGTGTGTGACTGCGTTTGTGTACTTTGGGAGGTGGGCTCCCAGACACACTGGGAGAGGACACAGGGGATGTGTTAATGGTAGTGGGGGTGGTGAGTGCACATGAGCGGTGTGTGGTGATGGGCACAGGAAGTGGAGCTGGGGCAGTTGATGGATGGACAGGGTGACAAAGTGGGACAGAAGGATAACAATCAGGGTGGTCTCATTTCTTGGCGGGGATCTTGGCATTGTTCTCTGTCTTTGTCCTGGATCTCAGGGACCACTTGCAGAGTGGTTATCCATCTGCAGTGGGTGGGGTGCTGGTGTCGTGGTCCTGTGGCGGTGCCTCCTGTCCACTAGCGCCAGCGGAGGTGGTGGGCAGTTCATCGTCCAGGCTTGTGTCAGGGGCCTCTTGTTGTGCCACAGTGTCCCTCCTGGTGTTCACGAGTTCCTTCAGCACCCCTACAATGGTGCTCAGGGTGGTATTCATGGACTTGAGTTCCTCCCTGAATACCAAATACTGTTCCTCCTGCAGCCGCTTGGTCTCCTGAAACTTGGCCAGTACCGTTGCCATCGTCTTCTGGGAATGGTGGTAGGCTCCCATGATGTTGGAGAAGGCCTCGTGGAGAGTGGGTTCCCTGGGCCTGTCCTCCCCCTGTCGCCCAACAGCCCTCCCAATTCCCCTGTGTTTCTGGGCCTCTGTCCCCTGAACCATGTGCCCACTACCACTGCCCCCAGGTCCCTGCTGTTCTAGGGGTGGTGGGTTAGCCTGGGTTCCCTGTAGTGGTGGACACATTGCTGCTTGACGTGTCCTGGGGACAGAGGTATGGGCCTGCTGGGTGGGTGCTCTGCTAGTGTTTCCTGAGGGGGGAGGCTCTGTTGTGGCTTGTGCCAGTGTGAGGGGTACCGACTATCCTGCGGTCTCAGATGGGCCGGGCTGGTCATCTAGATGCAGTTGGACAGAGCTGCTGTCATCACTGAGTCCTCATCTGTGGGGGGAGTGGACATGTCCGGAACCTCCTGTCCGGTGACGTTGGGTAGGGGTCCTGCATGGGTGTAAAGGCATAGTTTTAGTATCTGTGTGTGCCATGGTGTGCAATGGGTGGGTGACCCTGTACCCCAGTGCTTTCATTCCTGTGTAGGACCTTGTGTGCTAATTGTTTAGGGGTCTGTGTGGGTATGTGCAGTGGTCATGCATTGGTGATGGGTGTCCATGCATTGTTGTTGCATGCAGGGCTTGGTGTTGGGATGCGTGGTTTGTGATAGTGGGACATATGTGAGGAGTTGGAGTGAAGGGGGTGAGGGTGGGGGTATGTGTTAGCTTGCAGACAGGGTGGGGGGTGTAATAGTTAAGATTTGACTTACCATAGTCCATTCCTCCAGCTACTCCTGCGATGCCCTCAGAATGCAGTATAGCCAATACCTGCTCCTCCCATGTTGGTAGTTGTGGGGGAGGAGGTGGGGGTCCGCCGTCAGTCCTCTGAACCGCGATGTGGTGTCTTGAGACCACAGAACGCACCTTCCCTCGTAGGTCGTTCCACCTCTTCCTGATGTCATCCCGTGTTCTTGGGTACTATCCCACTGCGTTGACCCTGTCCACGATTCTGCGCCATAGCTCCATCTTCCTAGCTATGGTGGTGTGCTGCACCTGTGATCCGAATAGCTGTGGCTCTACCCGGATGATTTCCTCCACCATGACCCTGAGCTCCTCCTCAGAAAACCTGGGGTGTCTTTGCGGTGCCATGGGGTGGTGTGGTTGATGTGTGAGGGGGTGTGTGTTGTGATGTGTGTGGTGATGTTTAAGGGTGTGTGGTGTTTTGTGCGTGGATGTGTATGTGTGATGGTGTTATGTGCCTCTGTATGGTGGTGTTGTCTTTGCTGTGCTGTCTCTCTGGCCTTCGTCAATGTTTTAGGTAGTATGGGTTTGTGGGTGATGTGGGCGGGTGTTTTATAGTGGTGTGGGTGTGTGGGAGTGGTTTGTGTATGTGTATCAGATGTGTGTATTTGGAATTGTCCAATGTGGTTGTGTTTTGTAAGAGTGTATGTATTTTGAGCGCAGTTGTGTGCACCGCCAATGGTTTACTGTGGTTCAAAGACCGCCGTGTGGATTCATGGGTCGTGATGGTGGAGGTTTAGTTCCTGCCACTTTATCACTGACCTTTGGTGTGGCGGACTTGTGTGAGTGTCTAAATGTTGGCGGATTCCGAGCTGTGGGTCGTAATATCTGTGGTGGAATTCTGCAGCTACGGTGGTGTGTTGTCGGTCTTCTGTAAGCAGGATTTACCGCCAGTGTTGTAATGAGGGCCTAAATATGGCTAGATGAAATTGGAATTAAATGGGATGATTGAGGGGACATTTGAATTAGACCAGTTTGATTCTTACAATGAAAGTAAATTGTGCTTCATGTACAATAATGTTTATCTTTCAGCAGGACATGTTTATGAGAAATAAGTTAATTTGGTGGAGAAAAATGACATTGAAATGAATAAATCCAAACAGTTAAAGAATAGTTATTCGATGAGAGAAATATTGCAAACATAATCTCATCTGGAATAAAATTTTACATTAAGGAGTGATTCAAAGCATTCAAACATGGGGAGGATTAGATAAATGGGAAGGCAGATGGGCAAAGAAAAGAGATCAGAAGAAGAAGCTGACTACATCTTCAAATGATGTACAACAGTATGAGGGAGCTGTAAAAATGATGCCAATGAAACAAATTCCTGGAGGGAATTTTGTCATGTCCCTTGTAGCAGAAGTGACGTACTGTCATTTACAAATTATTACCCAATTTGAGGGAGAAACCATTGGAATGGAACCAGCAAACAGAAAGGTTTGTCAAGCTTGTGAAGTGTTTGTGGGAAGATTTATTTGATTGTGATTCCAGCAGATTTGTGGGTTGAGTGCAAAAGGAGTGTTTATTGGCCAATGCGTGAGCTGACAAGGTTTGCAGTACCAAGTGCATTGTCTAAAGGGCTGATAAAAAACTATTACAGGGTGATTGAGTTTCTGAACACTAGCGTTTCCCCTAAAGATATTGATTGGCAAGGGACTGCATGACATCTCAGAAGGCAAAGCTGTCTGTTCATGCTTATTATGAGAGATTGCTGAAAGCATTCAGACAATACAGCGGCACAGAGATTATTGAGCTGATACATATGATTAATTTTATTTTTAGATTTTTTCAAGGATTTAAGCCTGAAATTAGCAATATCATTAAAAATCATTTGATTTGTTGGCAAGGAAAGCTGATTTATGAAGTGTTACAATACACAAAATACTGTAGTGATGAGATTGATTTGAAGCAAAAACGGTTGGGGGGAAAAGGCAATGGTGATGCACATCAAGTTTGCACAAGCAGTAGGTTTGCAGGGACTGCAAGGAATGGTGGATGTAGGAGGTGAATGCAGGGAACGCAACAGCAGGCAATATGGTGCCTCAGTTCAGAGGTAGAGGTTGTGGAATTCAATTATATCCAAACATGAATGTAGCTGATGTTCAGAACATGAAGGAAGTACTTCCTTGTAATGCATGCGGCAATATCAGATATTAGAAACAGGAGAGCCCAATTAATAATGTAAATCATTTGGTGCAAAGTGGTGTTGTGCAGATGGTTGAAAACAGTCAGTTTCAAAATCAGAGAGTCTAAAGACCCTGAAATCAAAGCATGAATGATCCTACAGGAGAAGTCCAAATGCAGGTCCCCAGCAATAAGTACAATTTCCCTAATTGCAGATTCATGGCCCATAGCAAATACAGATGCAACAAGCTCCAATGGCACAGCAACAGGTAATGGTTCCTTGGCAGAACGCGAACCAAAGAACAAATGCAAATATAAATCAGTTAATCACACAATACCCATTGATTGATGTTAGACTTTTCATCCTTGGCGTGGTCTCACTTAACTTTTTTCCTCTGTTTCCCAGGTTGATGATGTATGCTGGACTCTGTTTTTACTGTTTTTGTTACTCTGGGCACTTTACCACTGCAAACCAGTGCTAAGGTGCAAGTGCTCCTATTCAAAATGTGTATGTAATTGGTTCACCCATGATTGGCATATTTAGTTTACTAGTAAGTGCCTAGTACAGTGCACCAGAGGTGCCCAGGGCCTGTAAATCAAATGCTAATAGTGGGCCTGCAGCACTGGTTGTGCCACCCACATTAGTAGCTCTGTAAACATGGCTCAGACCTGCCACTGCAGTGTCTGTGTGTGCAGTTTTAAACTGTAAATTCAACTTGGTAAGTGTACCCACTTGCCAGGCCTAAACCTTCCCTTTTTGTACATGTAAGGCTGTAAGGCACCCCTAAGGTAGGCCCTAGGTAGCTCCAAGGGCAGGGTGCAGTGTATGGTTAAAGTAGGACATATAGGGGGTCATTACAACCCTGGCGGATGGTGTTGAAGCGGCAGTAAGACCGCAAACAGGCTGGCGGTCTTTTTTTAAAAATTATGACCATGGCGGTTACCGCCATGGTCATCCGCCGCTTCTCCGTACCGCCCGCCAGGGCGGAGACGACCGCTGGGCTGGGGACCTGGGTCTCCAGCCCGGCGGCCGTGACAATACCGCCACCGGTATTTTGACCCGGCTTACCGCTGTGGATTTCCAGCAGTAGGAACCGCCATGAAATCCATGGTGGTAAGCACTATCAGTGCCAGGGAATTCCTTCCCTGGCACTGACAGGGCTTTCCCCCACACCCCACCCCGACTCCCTCTCCTACATCCCCCACCACCCCTGCCATCCCCCAAGGGTGGCAGGACCCCCCTTTCCACCCCGACCCCCGACATTACCTGACACATACACACCCGACACGCACGCAGGCACCACCAACACACATACACGCACACACCGACATACATGCCAACATCCACACACACAGTCAGACACGCACACCCACATTCAAACATACATGTGCACATCCATACAGACATACCTACAGACATACACGCACTCATTCCCAAAACGCGCACCACCCCCGCAAGCATACACACACTCACACACCCCCTCTACATACACCCACGCACACCCCCATGCACGCACACAACACACAACACCCCCCCACCTCCCTCCCCTAACGGAGGATCTACTTACCTGTTCCGTCGATCCTCCGGGAGGGGACAGGAGCCATGGGGCAGCTCCGCCGACACCACACCACCAACAGAACACCGCCGCACAGAATCACAGGATGTGATTCTCTGGGCGGTGTTCTGTTGGCGTGGCGGTGGAGGTGGAGCAACCTCCATTTCCCCGCCGCCCGTCACTATGGCTGTTGGCGGCTCTCCGTCGGAAAAACGAAGTAGAGCTCCCAACAGTCATAATACGCCGAGCGGAAAACCGCCACCACTGGCGGTCTTCAGCACGGCGGTCCCTCGGCGGTCTTGTGAAAAGACCTCCGAGGTTGTAATGACCCCCATAGTAATGAGTTTTATATGTCCTGACAGTGAAATACTGCTAAATTAGTTTTTCGCTGTTGCAAGGCCTGTTCCTCTCAGAGGTTAACATGGGGACTACCTTTAAATATGATTAAAGTGTAGTTTCCCTTTGGGAGCAGATAGATGTGTGGAGTTTGGGGTCTCTGAGCTCACAATTTAAAAATATATCTTTTAGTAAGGTTGATTTTAAGATTGTGTGTTTGAAAATGCCACTTTTAGAAAGTGAGCATTTTCTGGCTTAAACCATTTCTGTGACTCTGCCTGTTTGTGGATTCCCTGTCTGAGTCAGTTTGACAGTTGGGCTGTTTGCACCTCTCACTAGACAGTGACACAAAGGGAGCTGGGGTGTAGTCTGCATTTCCTGATGAGCCATCTGTGCTAGGAAGGGGGGGAGTGGTCACTCACACCTGAAAGGGCTGTGCCTGCCCTCACAATGCAGCCTCCAACCCTCTGGTGTGTGACTGGGGCTGGCCTGGGTAAGGCAGGATTTCACAAACAAGACAGACTTTGCTTTGAAGTAAGCCTACTTCAAAGGGCAAAATGGGTATGAGAAGGGTGCCCAAAACCACAGACTTTAGAACACTTCTGGAAACCAAGAGGGACCTCTGCCTGTAGAAGAGCTGAAGAGCTGAGGAAGCAGAGCTGTCCTGCCTGTGACTGTGCTTTGTGGAGCTATCCTGCAGTTGCTGCTTCTGCTTGTGTTAGAGGACAAAGACTGGACTTTGTGTTGCCTTCCTTCTTGTGAAGAACTCTCCAAGGGCTTGATTTAGAGCTTGCCTCCTGTTGTTTGATGTCTCAGGGACAGCAAAGACTTCTCTCTGCCAGCACCTGGAGCCTCTGCTGAGATTCCTTCTCTGCCCAGTGGTGCCCATCCAGTTCCTGGGACCCTGAAAGGAGAAGCTGGCAGGCTAAGAGTGAGAAATCCACGCACCGACCACCATGCAGGGAAAAGATTGAAGCAACTTTGATCTACGGCTGAAAAATTGACGTGCCGCTGGCTTCGCGGCTGAAAATTGCCTCTCGTCTGCAACACGACCGAAAACCAACGCCCGTGACTGGAGAAATGACATGCAGCATCGCTGACGGATGCTGGTGAAATCGCAACCTGTGCTGTGTGGTTTTCAGATCATCGTGTGGCAGGATTTCTGACGCAAACAACACGGGACATGTAAAAACGACAAAAGGCTTGCCCCGAACTGAGAGTGCTGACCGGATCGGCGCATCGCTCTCCTGTAGAGAGAAGAAATGACGCACGCCGACCTGGCTAAAGGAGAAATGATGCAAGGTCTGGCTCGTGAGTGATATTGATGCATCGCCAGCCCTTTTTGACGCACACTCGCCAGTGTGGGGTTATCTTGTGACGCACCCAAGGTATATTTTCATGCTAACAGCGTTAACGTGTTTAAAATTACATGAAGACTCTTTTTGCATTTTTAGTGATAACTTGACTTGTGTATTGTGGAATTTTGTCCTTTGGTCTTGTTTTGTTTAGATAAATATAATCTATTTTTCTAATCCTGTGTTGACTCATTTTGTAGTGTCTTCATTAAGTTACTGTGTGTGTTGGTACAAATACTTCACACCTAGCACTCTGAAGTTAAGCCTACTGCTCATGCCAAGCTACCAAGGGTGTAAGCAGGCGTTAGCTGAGAGTGATTATCTTTTACCCTGACTGAGTGAGGGTCCTTGCTTGGACAGGGTTTAACCTGGCTGCCAACGAAAGACCCCATTTCTAAAAATTTAGTTCAGTGATGATGAGGTGAGTGAACAATACTGAGCGATAGTTCAGAATAGGAAGAATGTGTATTATCTGCCTTATTGGAGGTAAATCAGCGTGGCCCTTATTTGAATGTGAGTGTTATGAGTCATGATGTTTCATTCCTGGTTGACACTGGAGCAACTTGTTCCATTGTCAGATCTGTATAAGTCCCTAATATGCACCTTTCAGGAAGGACAGTTCAGATTGTAGGAGTAGCAAGCCAGCATTTGGTAAATTCTATTACAGAGCTCATTCCAGTTAAGATAGGAACCTTTGAAGGCCTACTCCAATTTGTAGTTTGTGATTCAAGTCCTGTGATTCTGTTTGGAAGAGGCGTACTATGCAAATTAAAATGTTCCATAACTTGTACACATGAAGGGATAGCAATTCAGACCAATAGTGATGAAGTGACACCCAGTCAAACTGATAAGATGTATGCTCTCATTACATTGTTTCTTGCCATTATAGTTAAAGCCTTGCCTGATGAATTACAAGAAACAGTTACGCTATGAGTTTGGGATCTCTCTGGAAAATATTTTGGACTTATTCGAGGTGTAGAACCAGTCAAAGTGACTATAAAGCCAAATGCAGTTTTTCCCTGGATGCCACAGTATAACATGACTCCAGTAGCGATTGAAGGAACTAACCCAGTAATTGCAGATTTTGTTGAGCAGGGAATGTTAAAAGAAGTGATGGGCAGCCAATGTAATTAGCCAATTATGGGATTGTGAAAGCCAAGTGGGAAATATCTCTTAGTTCAGGATTTGAGAAAGGTAAATAAAATTGTGGTATCCTGAGTCCTGTAGTGCCAAATCCAGCAGTAATTTGTTTCCGATTTCATGTGAAGCAGAATGGTTTTCAGTTGTTGATTTGTCACCGGCATTTTTCTCAGTGCCTATGCACCACAATAGTCAATTCCTCTTTTTATTCAGACTCGGAAACCATGTGTATTCATGGTGTCATACTCCACAGGGGATTTCAGAATTTCCGTCCATTTTTAATCAGATTCTGAAGATGAATTTAGAGTCCTTGAACATGCCATTTCAGTCTGTTTTAGTGCAGTACACTGATGACTTGATGGTTTCGTCCAATACATGTGAAGCTTGTAGAAAAGATACCTCTGGATCCTCTGGGTAACTCCTAAGAACACTCTTCCCCTGGGCATATGTCACAAACCTTTCAAAGAAATTCAGAGATCTCCTGAGGTCCCCGCTCACTGGCATTCCTCTCTCTCTACAGAACCCCTCTAATACCTCCTGCGTGTAAAATGGCAGGGCTTCTAGGTTAAAGGATGGCCACATTTTGAGAAGTTAAAGTAAACACAAGTGTGATAACCCAAATATCCAAGTGTGAGAAATGAAAACAGGAAAAATGACCAATGAGAGAAAGTTAGGAGAAGCAAAACATGTGATGATCTAAAATACAGTTTATGGTCCAACAATGAGTCAAAATGGTATTGTGTAAGCACAAGTCTTGTCCTCATTGCTGACAACCAATGTTAGAAACAGGGTTTCTGGTTGGATAGGGTATGCACCTAAGCCAGGAAGGACCCACCCAATCTAGTCAGGGCAAGGGAGTTACACTTCCAAGGTAACCCCTGCTCACCCCTGTGGTAGATTGGCATGGGCTGTCAGGCCTATGCCAGAGGCAATGTGTAAAGTGTTAGCACAGCACCCTCAACACGTGACACACTATCCCCACCACAAAGGAAACACAACACCAAGTTATATAAAAATATATTGTATTGTACACAACATAATTAAACCAAACACAACATACCAGTAATACTCTGTAACCCAAGCAGTTGTCAGAACGTTGCACAATAGTTACTCTGCAGAGACCAGCCGTAGTCACACATAACACATATGTTACTTATTATTCTGCAACATAAGCAGTAGTCAGGAATCACATTACTAAAGAAGTGCACTTGTCATAACAATCTCATAAATGCCCTTACCAGGAACATTAGAAAGCGTATGGCAAGTCATAAAAACATACCAGCAAAGAATGCCCATAAATGGAACATCAGCACATATGTGGCACATCATCAAAAGACAGATTGACATATCAGTCGCAGCATACCCATAAAGGAAAAGGGGCAAAGCATATGTCCATTAAAAGTACCTGCTTTTGATGACAAGGCACCTCTAGTGCCTCAAAGTACCCAATGGGTGCCCCTGGCACTCCTTGTGCTCAACAGGGGCCTCGTGCTGAGCGAGGGGTGGCATGCGCTCCCTCAGATTTTTATATTGGGCCCCTCCTGGGGCACACGATCTCTGGGGGTCCACCCAGACCGCAATGGGCTCTCTCAGGGGGGCAAAGCCAACAACAACACTTAGGGCCACTGAGGGGACCTCGCAGTGCGGGGGGCCTCCAGCGAGGCTTCCACCTTGCCTGCGCTCTCTCCGAACAAGAATGAGGGATCCGCTGAGGCGGGGGCCTCTTATGAGGCTTCCTTCCCCTCCCGTCTCCCAAACAACAGAGAAAAGCCTGCAAGGGCCACAGCAGTGAGCAGGCACTAAGTGGGTGCCTACTTGTGCCCCACGGGTGCTCCTCGGAGCGTGCTTCACCGCAGCGGCACACTAGGAAAAAACTCGCTCCTTTGTTCACTTCAATCGTGCCCCATGGGCACCGGAGACAGCGCGTCTTTCGCCATGCTTGGGTGATATAAACAGCTGGGTCACGGCGGTGATTCTTTTAGCATCAGCAAAGCGATTTGGAGCACAAAATGATGTACGGCCACAGCGTGGGCCGGGCGCCATTAACCAGGAAGGCAGGGCACTCAGAAGGGGCTAAGCAACGTGAGTAGAAAGCGCTTTCAAGGCACTTTATGAGGAAAGGAGACACGTTCCACATGCGTTTCATGTAGCTGCAGGGGTCAGGGGCCCCAGCACCCCACTCCTGGGGGACACAACAGATTGAGCACAGGGCGGCAGGGCCCAGCAGCAGGCCAGCATAAAGGGTTGCAGGCAGTTGATGGTTCCATCAAGTGAACAAGCAGGTCACAGGTCAGCACAGCAGCAGCAGTCCAAGGTGGTTCCTGGGGAATCCCTCCAGCAGCATTCTGTGTCCAGTTACAGGTAAGTATCAGTGTCTACAAATTGTGGGAAAAATATCCCCGGTACTTATGCTCAGTTTTGCAAGGGTTTCACAAAGAAGGGGAGAGGAGGTTCCAACCAGTTACAACTGGGTCTGGGAGTGCCCCCTCTGTCTTCCAGCTCAGGCTCCAAACATCAGGTGGGGGTAAACAACCCTTTTGTGTGAGGCCATGGCACAGCCTTTACAGATGCATGTGTGCCCTGCCTCCCCTTTCTCTCAGCCCAGGAAGACTATTCAAAAGGCAAATGCCTCTATGACACCTTCACCCTCCCTGTGTACAGGCTGTCTGAAAAGTATGCACAAAGCCCAACTGTCACTCTGCCCAGGTGTGGATTGGAGTCAAGCTGCAAAACTCCAGAGTCATAGGCACAGAGAAATGCTCACTTTCTAGAAGTGGCATTTCTGTAATAGTAATAAAAAAATCCACCTACCCCAGTAAGCAGCATTTCTCACTACCATTACAGTCATACCAAACATGCCTACGCTACCCCTCACAAATCAGACAATCTCCCCTACACATAAGGCAGGGCATTTCCAATGCAATCCTATGAGAAGGCAGCACTCACAGCAGTGAAAAAACAAATAGGCTGTTTGTCACTACCATGACAGGCCACGCAGCCAGGCACATGTTCTGCCTTCGACATATACAGCACCCTGCCCATGGGGCTAGCTAGGGCCTACCTTAAGGGTGACTTACTTGTAGTAAAAGGGGAGTTCAGGGCCTGGCAAGTAAATTTAGATGCCAGGTCCCTGTGGCAGAAAACTGTGCATGCAGGCCCTGAGCTAGCAGGCCTGAAACAGGTTTGAAAGGCTACTACTGTGGGTGGCGCAAGCATTGTTGCAGGCCCATCAGTAGCATTTAATTTACAGGCCCTGGGTATAGGGATACCACTGTACAAGGGACTTATTTGTAAATTAAATATGCCAATTAGGTATAAGCCAATCATAACAACTTTAGAAGGGAGTGTACCTGCACTTTAGCATTGATCAACAGTAATAAAAGTGCTCAGAATCCTAGAGCCAACAGCAAGAGGTCAGAAAAAATAGGAGGAAGGAGGCACAAAGTCTGGGGATGAACCTTCCAAAGGGGCCAGGTCCAACAATAGCATTATTGAATAATTTGGATGAAATCAGGCACAAGGTTTACCCTGATAAGTTATAGTATTGTCAGAAAGAAGTGGGTCATCAAATTGAGAAAGATGCAATGAAAGTGCCCAGAGAAAAAGTTGCAACAATTAAGCAAATGAATCCCCCAGTCACACAGAGAGTTGTCAGAATGTTTTTAGGCATGGAAAGCTACTGTCGCCAATGGATCCCGCATTTTCAGCAATTTCCAAACCACTGCAGAAGTTGACACACAAAGAACTCACAAACCCAGTGCCCTTCAACGAGGAGTGCATGAAAGCTTTCACTGAGTTGAGAGGGAGTTTGTGCAGTGCTCCTGCTTAGTCAATGACTAATTACATGAAAGGTTTTGCACTGTTTTGTCATGAACATGATAGCTGTGCTCTCTCTGTTTTGACGCAGTCTCATGGACCAACTTGTTTTTGTTGATGGCTCCTGTTTAAGAGACAATGATGGTACTTTGAGAGCAGGTTTTGCAGTTTGTACCCTCTCAGGAGTGTTCGAAGCTTCATGGCTTCAAGGAGTAATTTTTGCCCAAGTAGCTGAAGTGGTTGCTCTTACAAAAGCATGCTGCATATCAGAGCAGCTCACAGTGACAATATTCACAGATAGTCAATACGAATTTGATGTTGTTCACGATTTTGGGCAGTTATGGCACAGCGAGGTTTCGTGACCTCGTCTGGATCACCCAATCAAAATGGTGAAATCATTCATAACTTGGTGAATGTTGGTTACCTCAGATGATTGCTGTTGTGAAGTGTGAAGCCCACCAAAGATCGAATGATTATATAACATTGTGAAGTGCCAATGCTGACTAAATAGTCATTGTGTCACCTACTATGAAGAGTGGAGTAATGAAAGTGACATTAGTGAGACAAATCACAATTTCTTGATGTCAGTGGTAGATACATGGGATGACATTAAGAGATTGCAGAAAGAAGCAACAAAGGAAGAATACAGAGGTTGGATAAAAGTAGGCTGTACTCAAAGAGAGGGAGATGATGTTTGGATTTCAAATGGAGGGAAGGTTGTGTTGCCAGATTGTTAGTTGAACTCAAAGGTAAGGTATTACCATGGTAATGTATATCTCGGCAGAGATGCAATGATTCACCCTTTCAAACAGACCTGGTACAATCCCAGATTTAGATTGGTTGAAGAAGCGATTTGTCACAGATGTGTTATATGCCAACAAATGAATGTAAGGAAATGCACAGTGGATAATTTGAGCCACATAGGCAGCTCAGGAGACCCATTTAAAAGAATGAAACTTGATTTCATTGAAATACCTGCCTGTAATGGATAGAAGTATTAATTGGTCATTGTGTGTGTGTGTTCTCCTATTGTGGTGAGGCTTATCCAATACGTAGGAATGATAAATTCAGTGTAGCTAAGCTGCTGCTCAGGGCACTAATGCCTATGTATGGATTCCTGACTTCTATGGAATCAGATTGAGGAACTAATTATGAGAATGTGATCATAAAGTTGTGTGCAGCACTGAATATTGAGCAACAATTGCCCTGCAGGTATAGACCAAAGGCATCTGGATTGGTGGAGCAAGTGAATGGAGCACTGAAAGCTTGATTGGCAAAGGTTTGTGCCTCTTCTGAGCTGAAATGGCCTGCTACATTGGCACTTGTCCTGCTGAGCATGTGGGGCAAACCTGACAGGAAGCCAGGGCTGTCTCCCCATAAGATTATGATGGGTCATGCAATGAGACTGTCAGAGGTACTTGCTAAAGCAATTGTGAGCACAACAGATGACTTAGTGCCGGATTATTGCAAAGGTTTAGGTGATGTGGTTTGCTCTTTGTTTTGTTTGTTTGTTTTGTTTGCTCAGGTTGAAGCAGCAACAGTTCTAATGGCCCAAGAACAGTGCCACAGCTTGAAAGCTGGTGACTGGGTTGCAGTAAAGAAGCATGTGAGGAAGACTTGCCTAGAGCCAAGGTGGAAAGGACCTTTTCAAGTTATCTTGGTGATGGCAACAGCTGTGAAGTTTGCTCGTCTTCCGAACTGGATCCATGCAAGCAACACACTCGCAAAGTTCCATGTCCTCTTGAAAACATTGAGTCTGATCCTGCAAGAGCGAATGCTGATGAAGAAGGGGTTCAACTTGACCAAGCTGTGTGGACAGAACCAGTGACTGGAACAGAAAACATGCAAAGTGGTGATGGTACATGCAGTATGCATGCAGATAAAGGTGCAGGCAAAAGGGCAGAAGAGCAATGTCAAAGTCAACAGATTCCTGCCAGTGCAGCAAACCTTGTGAAAGCAGTTGCACCCGAAAAGAGAACTGTGAAAGGAGATAAACTATTTGCTGATAAACTCCCATCTATAACAGAAGCAGTCAAAGAGTCAAATCAGAGTGAATATGAAGATGGTACTGTAGGGAGAACAAAAAGGAAAAGAGTGCCAAGTCGCAGATACTCTTTACCTGAATGGATCTACCCTTTCACAAATGAATGAAAGAGTGAGTTTATGGCCTTTTGTTTTGACTGTGAGAATTCAGTTGAGCATTCTGGAACTTGAAATTGCATTTGAACTGCGCTTTGAAATAACCTCGCCAATTGATCAACGAAGACATTACACTTTGAAAGTCATAAATAAGTGATCATCAGACTATAGCCCATATTTATACCTTTACACGCAAAACTGCGTTAGTGCAGTTCTGCATGTAAAAGTATAGTGCCGGCTAGCGCCAATCCTGGATGCCAGCTGGGTGCCATATTTATGAAATGTCGCTAGCCGGCAGTAATGCCTTGTTAGCGTCATTGTAAATGATGCTAACCAGGTGGGGGAACCAGAGGTTGTCTGCTGAATTATGACGCTACACTGTTTAGAGGCAAAAAAAATGTGGTTCTAAGCAGAGTAACGCCATTTCCTGGCGCAGAACCCCCATGGACATAGCTCCTGTCTTAGTAAAGACAGGAGTCATGCCCACCGCCCCAATGGCCATGCCCATGGGACAAATGTCCTGCGCTGTCCCTTTGGTGTTGGTGGGGGTGGGTGGGGGTGTCCCTGGGGCCAGGGAAGGGCACCTGTAGCTCTTTCCAGGGTCTCTGCCCAAAGGTCCCCCAAACTCCTGCCCATACCCAGGCATTAGATAATGGTCCTAAGCAAGCTTAGCACCAATATTTAAGGTCCCCATCCCTTCATGCTTAATTTTAGCACAGGATATATTTGATACTATGACCAAATTGTCGATTGAAAACTGCTGGAAATTCTGCGTTCCTCTCAACTAGTTAGATAGTACCTATCCAATGCTGTAGGTTGTTCAAGCTTGAACCTTAAAAGGATCTCTCCTCACTTAGGCCCTCATTTCAACCTTGGCGGGCGGCAACCGCCAGCCTGTTGGCGGTGCTTCCGACAAAACAGCCCTGGCAGTCAAAGACTGCCAGGGTTGTAATGAGGGCCTTAGTGTCCTTATCTCTGAACAGGTATGTCCACCATGGTGAACCCACAACGGGTGGTAATTGCAGTAAATATGTGACCACCCCTCACTGCTCATTTCCTAGCAAATGGCCTCACTGCCCAGGGAAGTTCTGTAATATTTGTAGTTGAGGATCATCCAACCCACAGAACAGAAATATTCTACTCTTGGGTCTTCTTTCCAGCAGTTGATGGGAACACTAATACATTTCATCACTACACACCTGCACAATACAGAGTTTATGCATATTTAGAGATACCTCTATCTTTTCAAGACTATAAAAACTGGCTTGATGGTGCCCTATAACACACAATACTACACATTATGTTAGGTCCTCTGAGCAATGAAGGCCCTACCTGGCCCTTATGGGCCACAAATTCACCGCATCCTGATGCAGCCACTTTGGAGGTAGCTGAGGTTTGTACGCTGAGCTTATAGCAAGAAATAGACTGTTAGTACAGTTTGCAATCCAAACATTAAATACTAACCCAGTACGAGCTGCCTCAGAGCAACCATATGCAGTCACACCAGGCATTAACCCATCGACTGTACATTCGATCATGGGTGAAGTAACCTCCAAATGGGAGGAGATTCCGTTTTGGTTAACTCAAAAAACTAATTGAAGCATTTTTTCCCCATATGAGACCTCAGGATAAACATAGAATACTTACTATGTGCTTGCCATTTAGTGTGTTTCCCACAGTAGATAACTGCAATTCTTGGGGCACAGTATTTGTCACACTCCATACTACTGTGTACAGTACACCAACACATCCAATCTTCCAGGATTGTTAAAACAAATTCAAGGTGAATACGGGGTTGCCCTGACCCTGGATTGGGGATGCAATTAATGAGCAATTTTGCCACTGTATCCTCAATAATGTTTACTAATCTTAAAGGAGAAGCAGCTGTACTAGCAGAGCGCATGCGGCTGAAGGACGTTCCTGTACAGGATCAAGAATGCGAGCTGCAAGATTATCAACAAGACCTACTCAAGTATTGGTTCAGACAGTCTGGCAGCCAGACCAATTAAACTGCAATTACAGGGTAAATCAAATAAGGATTCTACCAAGTAAACACCTGAAGGTTCTAAAAAAAAGTGGGGATAAACAAAAACAAACACCTGGAAAAAGGGGAGAATCTCCACCTTCGGAGATCCCTCAAAATCGCTATAATCTTAGAAATATTATAATATAAAAACGGCTGATAGATATCAATATACTGATACATGCCAATCATGTTCCTTTCAGGGCTCACTGGATAAGCGCAGTGAGATAGGTGGGTGGTCAGAGCAGTGAACTGAGTATGTGAAACCGAGAAAGGACTCACAAACTTCCCCAACAAAAACCCAAATTCAAAAAGAAAAAAGTGGCAGCGATTTGTATATGAAATGTCACTCAAGGTGAGAGCTTTACTGAAGAACTGGAAGTGGGCACTGGCACATCTAGACAGTGTGGCAGAGGTCACAATAGTTTGCCAAAATCATCAAGAGCATCTGGAGGTTCAAGCTACTCATGACTTTGTACAAGTTGAGACTGCGGACATACTCGTCTCCGTACCCAATAGGGTGTATTAACTTAAAATCCAATTAAAAAGAGACATTGATCTCACAATAGAAGCCATCTTTTGGGATTGTGTTGTTACCATTTATGATATTCTATTTGCCAAAAAAGAATGGCCACCAGATTTTGTCCGTAATCTCCCCTATGGGGAAGAGGTAATTGTTCCCAGTGAGCTCAAGAAAGCTGAGGCCATTGATTGGGTGAAGGCGCAGGCACCTGCATTATTTTGCAACCATGTAGAGTGGAATAAATATTCCCTCTACCATATAATACCAATTGGATCCCAACCCCAACGTAAACCCTAATACCCTATAAAGCATGGAGCTAGAGCACCCATGAGGGAAATCCTCACACAGCTAGAGAACTAGGGCTAATTGAACCCTGTGTCTTACCATTGAACAACATGTTGTTCCCTTTACCCAAACGGGACCCTTCATATAGAATAGTCTTAAACTACAGACATTTAAATAGTCATACACACACATTTGCCATTCAAAGTGCACATAGTACAGGGCTTATTAACAATATAGTGCACAAAATACAAAACAATCTTGGATATTTCCATTGTTTTTTTCTGTCAAAATATAGCACCTGAAAGTAGGGGCTTAGCAAGGTTTAACAACTTAGGCACACAGAAGAAATGCTGTAGACTCCCACAAGGGTTTGAAAGCAGTCCAGGACTGTTTTCAGCTTGTGTTACTTCAATTTACATGATATTTCACCTGAGGCATTGTCCTACGTAGATGATACCTACCTTACAGATGATGATCTCGTTCAACATGTAAGATGGGTGGGCCGCATTGTTGTGGGATTCGCTGAATTAGGCTACAAATTTAATTTCTTTTAAAAGAAAATAGCCTTCCTCAGTGTCTTGTTTTTGGGATACGAACTATGGGATGATAGCAAGAGCCTAGCGCCTCAATTTGTAGAATAATGCGCACAACTACAACCACCAAACACTATCAAAAAGCTCCAGTCATTGTTGGTCTTATTAAACTTTGGTAGAACATACATTCCAGATTATGCACAAAGAATTAAACCATTATATGACTTAATACGTCCTGACTTTTCAAGAAAATATTGGACAGTCTAACACATATACATTCGCAGAGCATTGCAACACGGCATGCCTGCAGCAAAACAATTACACACAAAGACAACAAAACACATTTGATCATCAGAGTAATTGCTGGTGCCATAGGTTTCACCTATGCAACATTCAAAGAGAGTGCTACCGTTCCTATTGCATACAAATCACATTTGTATTCCACAGCTGAACAAAGCTTTGCTTCCACAGAAAAAAATCCGACTGATGTTCAGATGGCTGATATCAAAGAGAGACCTCTGGCCCAGGGGAAACACATTATTGTTGTATCTCCGATCCCAGCCCTTGAGGCTGTCACTAAAGCTTGCGTTTCTAATGCTAAGGCACTACATCCACGTTGGATTCAGTGGAGAACATCTCTGACAGCTGTTGACCCAAAATTACAAACTCAAGAATTTCTCCAATATGAACTTAAATACCCAGATGCAGCAAACACATTGCCTATGGAACAATATCTAACAATAATGTACACATCCCAGCCCTCAGTAGGCACTAAACATCAATACTCTGCCGCCTGCACGGTCGTGAGTGGCGACATGAAAGATGGTGAATTCCATCCGCAACACACTTACACGCAGACCTTAGGAAACTGCACTGTACAGTTAGCAGAGTTCAAGGCTCTTTTGATGGCACTGGAACACATGGATCCAGGACAGTTAACATTAATTGTCTGTGATTTGTATTGGTGTGTCCAGTCCTTCAATGAATATCTGCCTTTTTGGCACCAGGACAGGTTCAGAGATTCAAAAGGTAACACCATTAAACACAGACTCCTGTGGGGGAAAGTAACGGAACTGAAAGAAATGCTACCCAATGTCCATGTACTTTATACATTGGGACATCAACGTGTTGGAATACATGTTATTGGCAATACCATAGCTGATGAAGTGACCAAGGGGGTCATTCTGACCCTGGTGGTAAATACCGCCAGGGCGGAGGTTGGCGGTAGCACCGCCAACAGGCTGGCGGTGCTCCGCTGGGCATTCTGACCGCGGCGGTACAGCCGCGGCCAGAAGCGGAAAGCCGGCGGTGTACCGCCGACTTTCCGCTGCCCATGGGAATCCGCCATGGCGGATTCTGACACCCATACCGCCATCCTGTTCCTGGCGGTTCGCCTGCCAGGAACAGGATGGCGGTATGGGGTGTCGTGGGGCCCCTGGGGGCCCTTGCAGTGCCCATGCCAATGGCATGGGCACTGCAGGGGCCCCCGTAAGAGGGCCCCACAAAGGATTTCAGTGTCTGCTTCGCAGACACTCAAATTCGCCACGGGTGCAACTGCACCCGTCGCACCTTCCCACTCCGCCGGCTCCATTCTGAGCCGGCTTCATCGTGGGAAGGGTGTTTCCCGCTGGGCTGGCGGGCGGACTTTCGGCGGTCGCCCGCCAGCCCAGTGGGAAACCCAGAATGACCGCCGCGGTCTTTTGACCGCGGTACGGTCTTCTGGCGGTTCCCGCTTGGCGGGCGCTTAGAATCAGGGCCCAAGTCTGCAATAGCCACTGCTTCTGTTGCTGCCATCACTTGTTTACCAACGAGGTTGGATGATGAAACACTGGCTGATGTGAAAGCTTGAGGTGAAGGCGAGCCCATGCCAAAGGCATACCCTGCTAAATATTCTACCGCATATTTAGCCTCAATACTGGCCTACTAACAATAGCAGGGTGGGTGATCATGTGGTCCCCAACCAAAATCAAAGACTAGAGTTGATTAAAGCAGCCTATGAAGTAATTGCTTCTGCCCATGCTTGTGTGGCTGCTACTATTTCATTGTTACTAGCACGCTACTGGTGGCCAGGTCTACACAAACAGACCAAGCATGTCCTTTGCTTTGACATCTGTCAGCAAATAAAGGGTCCACCGTCAAACCCACTGCAGACACCCCTCCTAATTTCCAACAAACATTTACAATTTGTGTATCTGGACCACTGTATTTCCCTGATGGTGCATATAAATACATCCTAGTCGTTGTTGACTCATGCTCCAGATTTCTATGGGTATAGTCACAGTGCTTGCTGATGCTCGAAATCTTATTAAAGATTTGCAAGTCTTTATCAGCACATATGCAGTTGCAGCTATCCACTTGAACGGAGCCCTGCTTTGGCCTAAAGGGCATTCAGGGTCACCATGGCATCATTAGGGGTCCAACTGTATTAATTGTCTCAATATCATCCGAAGGGAAATACTATCTTGGAGCGAAGAAACTGGGATTGAAAGCAATCCTTAACAGCTAAAGTATTAGGCACTGGTTGTAGTTGGACTAATCACCTGTATGGAGTCCAGAGATCACTTAATAAACTGCCCAGAAGCTATCTGGGAGGGCGTACCCCATATGGATGCCTGTTTGGAACACAAATATATGTTCCAGATCTTGATGGTTCTGGCGTGAAGGTGACAGATACACCTTTTGACAGAAATGAACGTGTCACTGTCTTGCAGGATTTACAACAGTTCCATTATGACAACGCGTCTGTCAGTGCCGCCTCCTTGGGAATAGGGGATAAACCAGTAACTCCAACCGTCTGGATTCCAAAAGTTGGTGATCTAGTCTGTGAAAAGATTGCCTTGAAAAAGGAGTTTGGTCCGCCTTATCATGCACCGGTTCCAGTCCTGGGAATACACATACCAGAACTGTTATTCTATCATTGCTGCCTGGTTCTAAAGAAAATCTTTTTGTCTCCATCGACAATGTCAAGCTACACCACATGGCCGATTCTGCACAGCAGACCTAAAGGACTCCTGAGTAATACCTGAATCCCTCTCACTACAGACCAGGATGTTCCTCTACAGGTTTTAAGCAGCGATGCTAACGCCTCTATGAACTTGGGGAGAGTGGAAAATAATCTTTCATTAGTACTGTTAACTTCTTCTGCGACAAGCAATGTCAACAACATTGAGCAATTCTACTCAGATTCTACACAAACGGATGGAATAGTCTACCATGAACCACCAAGGGAGACTTCTGCCAGTTTTCCTCTCCTAAACACGGCTCCAGTTTTTGTATGAACAGCTTCTGGGTCCTTTGCCAATGTCAATAAATCTTTCATGGACTCATTTGACTCTTCTGGAATAAGACTTGTCAAGAGCGCGCAAGCTATTGGTTAAAAATTAACTATTTCATTCCTCTGTGGAAGCATCTGTGGCTCTTTCTAACTGTACTTGCCTTCCTTCTTTGGATTGGGTTTTTTATAGTCCTTTTTCTACTAATACATGGCAAGTACATTCCTGAAAGTTCTACAGTTGAACTGGAGGATGAAGTCCTAAAACTGCATTTTTCCTCCCAAAAGGATAGCAAAGACTTCTCCCTAGTAAACATTTCAGTTATTGCTTGGTTTAAAATATTCTTTGATATATATGGTCCGATGAAGGTTATTCAAATTCCATATGTATTTTAACTTTCCATGAATGATGTAATAACACCTGCAGTTGTTTCTAATGGTTGGGATATAAAAACTATTGATTCTGTGCTATATGAATTAGAATATTTTACTGTGTTTGAAAGATGTTTATAAATCAAAAGAAAATTATGCTGGTATGTTCTGTTATAATTATTATGGACATCATTACATTCACAGAGCAAGTACCCAAAAGATTATTTTTAAATCCACACAATGGGAACATTGTCCAACTTCGCCAATACGGAGTTCAAAAACATTTTTTCAAAAAGTTCATTAGTTCAAAAAGCTAATTTTTCTGGGCACAATGTTAAAAATGCTGAATCGTATTATTTTAAATTGCCAATGATATAAATGCAACACATCTTATTAACTGATACCAAAATCATTTATTCTGATTCCTTTGTTTCCCGGTTGGCTATGGAAGGCTATGAATATTGGCTGAAGTCGACTGATTTGAAAAGTGTGTGGGGACCTGAAAATTGGAAAATGAGGGAAAAGGAAGCTATATTTAGAGCATGCCTGATACCTGTACAAATTATATCTTTAAATAAATGAAACTGTACAAAAGACAAGTTGTTTAGACTTGGCAAAAAATTAAAGACTTGAATGTGCCCAGTATCCCTACTCCTGCAAAATTGTACAAATGGCAGAAATACATCGATGCAACTGAAGATCAGCTCAATGAATGCGTATAAATTAGAACACTAAACACATCACTTTAACGTCCTGGTGGGTTGTTATTGTGGCCAGTAGATAGAAATGGTTATCATACATGTTTTGTAAACTCCCCGGGAGGGAGGGGGTAGAACAAATAGGCTAGACCCTCGCTATGTGTCTCAGAACATTCAGGTATAGTGACAACATACAGTGTAGGGAAATTATGCAATCATTGGTTAAAAAGTTCCTGACTAGACGCTGTTAAAGAACACCTGTCTCCTGTCTAACGACACAGATTTGCAGGATTTCCTGTTAGGCCCCAGAAGACAACGTGAAAAGTACTTCTTACATGCAGTCTGTAATGAAATTTGTAAATTTTCCCTACAAGAAGCCGCTGCCCGGTTAAGGCAAATAGATAAGGAAAATTTACAGAAAGTATTAGCCAATGTAGATAATGGGATTAACAACTTACCCACTGCATATACTCTTTAAACAACATTGTTTCTTTTGCAATAGACATTGTGCAAAGTGACATGTCATTCTTACAACATGGTCAGAGTCAGCTAAGGTCCATTATGCAGTTGGGTTGGATGCTACAAACACTGAAATCAGTTTGCGTTCCCTGACAACATGTTAGTGCGAGGAACATATTTTCTGCATTCAATTTGATGCAACAACAATGGCTAAGAAGGAAGCGACTTATGTCATGCTATACACCGAGAAGTTAGAAAAGTTGCCTTTTACTGTGGCTAAAATACCATCTGCTGAATAGGTAATACACAGGGTTATTAATCTGCCTATTTCCCGTCCTGCTTCAAACACATTCCAGTATGCAGTTATGAAAGTTTGTAAGCAGCTGTTCTTGGATGGGGTGTGTAAGGCTTCAGCAGAGAATTTAGCTTGCTATTTGAAGGGAGTTCCAGTTTCCTTGATTAGACCTGCATTTCAGGTGCTCTCTAATGAAAGCTATGTGTTTCTTAACAGTCAGAGCTGTTGTGGGATGCAAGCTGGAATAGCTTACATCATTTCGGTCTCCCAAATTGTCACTCGTTGTGGGAAGGTTGTTTTTTCTCCTACACAACAGATGAAAGTAGCGGATATTTGGCCTCACATTGCTACTTCAAATGTGAATTTTGACAAGTTGAGCAGACTAAAGGATATATTGTGTCAAAAAGATGTGGCACTGACATCTACACGTGAGACCTATGTGCTCAAAGTGGTGAGGTCATCTGCAGAAATACTGTCCCTTTTAAATACAAAATTTCCTAGACACTTCGGTGAAGTCATGGGATGATTATTTAATGTATCCAGTATTACTGGAGTTGTACATTTCTTTCAGGCTGATGGTTCTGGGTTTTTTACACCTTCTCTATATTTGGCATATCACCTTGGGCCATAAATTCAATATTTATAAGTATTTTGGGGGGACTCTAGTTTGGCTATAATAGGTGACATTTTGCTGTTGCTATTTTTAATTTGCAATGGATGTCCCTTCACAACAAGGAGGACTGAAAGCGCTTTCACCAGCGTAACTGTGTCGTCAATGCATGATGCAGTATTTCAGAGCAACTCTCCTGGAAGAACTGGAGAGCAACTAGTCTCTGTCATTTAGACCAGTTTTGGATTGTGTGCAGCCTGTGTTTCGATGCCTCTGGTGCCTTTTCAAATGTGCACTGAAAGTTTGTCTTTCTACTCGTTGCTTACTTTCTTTGGACGCTGAACTGTTGAGGTTCTCGCTGAGCAGTCATTAACAGACATGCGCGTTGAGGCTGAGTTTGCTACAGGAACACATCTATGAGCTGCCCTTTGTGGATCATGGGGCTCTTGACTCAACATTAGGCACAACATGGAATGCTGCGGCCTCAGCTGGAGCTCAGACTTTGGAACATGAGTGCTCTTTGGTTTTCCTTGGCAACGATTTGGTCACATTACCACCTGCTGAAATGGAACATTTCCTTTCTTCAGTTCTCCTGGCTGTAATTGGAGATTTTAAAAATGACAATGACTTTTACATTTGGTTTTGTTGGTGCCACTGCTAACATTTCAAATTGCCCCGTCCAATACTTCACACACTCATGTGTGTTTTAGCTTGTCATTATTGACATTTATGTATACATGTTTTAGAGAATAGCATTTTAATTGATTTTATATTTTTTATTATGTTTTATTAGGCTTTGTAATCATTCCTGAACCAGCAAGTGTAGGGTGTTGTAGTGGTACCTCTGGGCACTTTATTTAAGCAACTAGGCCTGCTGCTTGTGGCTCCCAAGCTCAGTTACATTTTATTCTGCTTCATTTTTAATATTTCAGAATAAGCCACATTTGTGTTGTTGTTTTATTTTCTTTATCTAGTTGTTCTTTCAACTAGGAAAGCATTTCGTTTCTTAGCAAGACATTCTTTTCACTTTGTGCTTTCCTCAAGACTGCAGCGAGATAGGGTTACTGGCACAAGTGGTACACTGCATCTCTAATGTTCACAGAAACACACACATCCTTATATGGGGACATTTTCTCAAAACATCAGCTGTTATATTATAAAAAACACTTCTCTGTTTGAAGCACATTAGAGGGATATTCCAGCCAGATGACCACAACCGCATGCCGATTGACTCTGCTACAGCTGCTTGATATGACTACCAGTTCCCTGCCCTACATGGGAATTGTGTCTCTATAGATAAGAGGCTTCCTTGCTCATTTACGGGGGATGATGTCTTCCTAGGGGCAAACCTGAAGGGCTGATTAAGACTTATCATGCTGGGCTCCAACATAGCCTATGTATGAACCACATATATTGTGCTTAGTGACAGTATGGTGAAACTTTTCCTTTATTTCACTTTTCTAGTCACCATTTTGCTTCTATTCTGTTTCATCATTCTAATTATTGCAATTTATGCCATTCCATATAAGATGCAGTTGTTTCAATAAAACTTATTTAACCATTTCCTGGCTCTGTTTGTCTTTGCATGTCTGAGACTAATGTAACTGAGAGAAAAGGATGAGATCCTATACACCACAATTTCCCTGTAAGTGTGATCCAGAAAGACATAAAGATAAGGAAGTTATCAACAATTGTAGATATGATGTCAACTGATTTTCCAGGTGAAATTCTCCTAATGGACACAGAAATGGTTGCAGCAAGGTCTATGATTCTTCAGAATCGCCTTGCGTTTGACATCATTTTAGAAAAAGAGGGCGGAGTCTGCCAAGTTTTGAAATCACAGCATTGCTACACTTTCATACCCAAAAACAGCAGGGAGCTAAGGAGATATTTATCTATTTTGAGAAGTCCGAAAATTACTTAAATGACCTAAAAGAGACAAATGTTTGGGAGACAATAGGTGAAGAATTCTCTTTAGTAGGATCTTGGTTTGGAAATTTGGAAAATGGTTTTGTGAGAATGATCCTGAAACTTTTATTGATTGTGATAGTGTGTATAATTTGCGCACTTGGATTTTACAAAGCTTACAATTTCTGGAGAAAACAAAGAATAAAGAATAAACAGAGGAGGGAAGAAATGGAAATGGTGATATGAGAAACAGATATTATCAGTCGCTGAAGAAAATTGGCAGTTATCGCAACCCTAGACCTACACATTATCAAACTATAAAGTTTTGATTTTGTCTCAGTGTAAATTAGAGAAGTTATTTTGTGATGGCATAAATTACCATCAGAGGAGAGCCTGAGAGAGATCACAAATTTATTAATAAATTAGGGGCATAGAAGTTAGCATATGTTGATTAATTAACCTCTATTTAACCCTTTTGCTGCCTGGCCTTTTCCCCTCGGGTGCCAGGCATTTCTTTGGCTATTTGGGTCAGTTCGTGCTTAGGCCCTCGTAACTTTTTTGTCCACATAAGCTACCCATGCTACATTTGTGTCCTTTTTTCCAACACCCTAGAGATTCTAGAGGTACACAGAGTATGTGGGTTCCCCTTGAGGAAACCAAGAAATTAGCCAAAATACTGCGAAACTTTTTTTCTTTAAAAAGAAATAGGAAAAAAGGGCTGCAGAAGAAGGCTTGTGTTTTTTTTCCTTGAAAATAGCATCAACAAAGTGTTTGTGGTGCTAAAATTAGCATCTTCCCAGCTTTCAGGAACAGGCAGACTTGAATCAGAAAACCAAATTTTTCAACACAATATTGGCTTCTTACTGGAACATACCCCATTTTTGCTATTTTGTGTGCTTTTAGCCTCCTTCCAGTTATTTACAGAAATAGGTATGAAACCAATGCTGGTTCCTAGAAAGCTAAACATTTATGAAAAGTAGACAAAATTGTGGATTCACCAAGGGGACATTTGTGTAGATCCTACAAGGTTTCCCTACAGAAAATAACATCTTAAATTTAAAAAAAATGAAATTGAGGTAAGAAAAGCAGACATTTTTCTGCACGTTTTACTCTGCAACTTTTTCTTGTCATGTCAGATTTTTGAAACCAATATACCATTACGTCTGCTGGACTCTTTTGTTTGTGGGGATATATAGGGCTTGTAGGTTCAACAAGAACCCTAGGTACCCACAGCCAATAAATGAGTTACACCTTGCAATGGGTTTTCATTCTGTACCGGGTATACAGCAATTCATGTGGTGAAATATAAAGACTGAAAAATAGGAATCAAGAAAACCTTTGTATTTCCTAAATGGGCACATGATAAGGTGTTGAGAAACAGTGGTTATTTGCTCATCTCTGAATTCTGGGGCTCCCATACTAGAATGTGAATTACAGGGCATTTCTCAAATAGATGTCTTTTTTACACACTGTTTTACATTTGTAAGGAAAAAATGTAGAGAAAGAAAAGGGGCAATACCACTTGTCCTGCTATTCTGTATTCTCCCAAGTCTCCCGATAAAAATAGTACCTCACTTGCATGGGTACGCCTAATGCCCGCGACAGAAAACGCAACATGGACACATCACATATTACATTGAAAACTGACGTGTTTTTTGGAAAGTGCCTAGCTGTGGATTTAGATCTGTAGCTCAGCCGCCACATAGGAAAACCTACCAAACCTGTGCATTTTTTAACCTAGACACCTAGGGGACTCCAGGATGGGGTGACTTGCGGGGCTCTCACCAGGTTCTGTTACCCAGAGTCCTTTGCAAACCTCAAAATTTGGCCCAGAAAATAATTTTTTCCTCACATTTCGGTGACAGAAAGTTCTGGAATCTGAGAGGAACCACCAATTTCCTTTCACACAGCGTTCCCCCAAGTCTCCTGATAAAAATGTTACCTCACTTGTGTGGGTAGGCCTAGTGCCCGTGGCAGAAAACGCCCCAAAACATTGTGGACACATCACATTTTCCCAAAGAAAACAGAGCTGTTTTTTGGAAAGTTCCTAGCTGTGGATTTTGGCCACCAGCTCAGCCGGCACCTAGGGAAACCTACAAAACCTGTGCGTTTTTTAAAACCAGACACCTAGGGGAATCCAAGATGGGGTGACTTCTTGTGATGCTCTCACCAATTTCTGTTACCCAGAATCCTAGGCAAACCTTAAAATCTGGCCAAAAAACACTTTTTCCTCACATTTTGCTGACAGAAAGGGCTGTAATCTGAGAGGAGCCACAAATTTCCTTCCACCCAGCATTCACCGAAGTGTCCTGATGAAAAATGGTACCTCACTTGTATGGGTAGGCATAGTGCTCGCGAAAGGAAATGCCCCAAAACAATATCTGGAGACATCAAAATCATCAAATACAAAACTATCTGTTTTTGCTGGGGGAACCTGGGTTTTTGGTCTTGGGCTCAGCAGCTATACAGGGAAACCTATCAAACTCAGACATTTCTGAAAACTAGACACCCGAGGGAGTCCAGGGAGGTGTGACTTGCATGGATCCCTCAGTGATTTCTTTCCCAGAATCCTTAGCAAACCTCAATTATAGCTAATAAATCACAATTTTTCCCACAGTTCTGTGTGGGGTCACCGGCCCGGGACAAATTTCCTACCACCCAATGTTCCCCTCAGTCTCCCTGTAAAAATGATTCCTCACTTGTGTAGGTGGGCCAGGTGCCTGTGACAGGGAAGAGAAAAAAACATTTTGAATTGAGGGGGGAACCAAAGAGGTTCCAAAAGGCAGTTTGAGAAAAAACATATGAGGCTGACTCGTGGTGCCGAATTGTTATCTGTATAAATGCAACAATGCTGGGTGGTAGGAATTTTGTGGATTCCTGCAGATTCAGGAAGGTTCCATCACAAAAATGTGGGAAAGATGTGTGATTTCCAGCAAAATTGGAGGTTTGCAGGGTATTGTGGGTGAGCAAATGGTGTGGTGCATGTGAAGCACACCATCCTGGACTTACCCAGGTTTTTAATTTTCTGATGTGTTTAGGTCTTGTGGATTTCTCTACATGGCAGCGTCCCAAGGTCCAAAAAGTGCAGCCCCCACCATTCCAACTGGGACAATTTGGAGAGTTAGACAAGCTCTCATGGCCCAAATGTAAAACCAACACCCAAAATAATTGCCGTGGGATAAGATGTTTCATTGTGCGTGGAAGAGCTGAAGGACTGTTACCCCATTCATTTGGGATAGGGGCATAACCATGCCCATACTGGTTGGTAGCCACCACCCCACTATTTTTTTTTTTTAATTCCCTGGCATCTAGAGTGGATCGGGGGTAATTGCCTAATCTACCCACCGGTGGGCAGAACAAGTTTGGCCCCATTTATTTGGGGTGGGGGTATGGCCATATCCCCACCCTCTTTTTTTGAAAAAAAAAAAAATCTTCCCTGGTCCCTGGTGGGCTTTCTACCTCCCTTGGGGGCAGATGAGCCTTCCAAAAATATATGGCCTACAGTAATGTGCCCCTTTGAGGAGTGACCCTTGCGCAAGGGGCTGCCCCCAAATAAAACACACACATCTATCCCTGGTGCCTAATTGGTTTCTGCCCCCCCGGTGGCAGATTGGCCTAATAGAAATAGGCTGATCTGCCCCCAAGGGGGGCTGAAATGGCCTAAAATAAATGTGCCCCCCTAAGGGACGAACCTTGCTAAAGGGGTCACTCCCCTTGCGTGAAATTGGCAGAAAACAAATCCCTGGTGACTAGTGGTTTCTGCCCCCATTGGGGGCAGATCGGCCTAACAAAAGTAGGCCGATCTGCCACCAAGGGGGGCAAAGATGGGCTAAAATGAACTTTCCCCCCAGGGGAACGACCCTTGCCTAAGGGGTCGCTCACTTTGTGAGAAACTGATGCAAAAAAATAAAAATCCCTGGTGTCTAGTGGTTTCTGCCCTCCTTGGTGGCAGATTGTACTAATAAAAATAGGCCGATCTGCCCCCAAGGGTGACAGAAATGGCCTACAAATATTTCCCCCCAGGGGAAGTCCCCTAGCCTAAGGGGTCGCTCCCCATGTCTAACAAAATAAAACAAAAAAAAAGAAATGATCCCTCATGCCTAGAGGTTTCTGTCCCCGCTGGGGCCAGAAATGGCCTAACACAAATTTGCCCCCCGCCCTCGGGAAGCGACCCTTGCCTGAGGGGTCGCTCCCCTTGTGTGAACCTGACAAAAAAAAATCCCCGGTGTCTAGTGGCCTAATAGAATTAGGCCAATCTGCCTCCAAGGGGGACAGAAATGGCCTAAAAATGAATTGGCCCCCTGGGGAGCAGCCCTTGCCCAAGGGGCATCTCCCCTTATTCAATAAAAAAACAAAATCCCTGGTATCTAGTGGGCATTTCTGCTGCCCGATTGTATCGCGATCAGGCAGCAGAAATGCAGTGAGAGACATGAAAGGAAAGGCCTTTGCTCTCCTTTCATGCCTCTCACGCCCCCTTCACGTGACGTGAGGAGCTTCCAGCATGGAGGGGGCAGCCTCTGTTGAGTAAGAGCGCGATCGAACGCTGATGACATCAGACACCAAAAGGGGGAGATGGGGTGGAAGGGGAAGTCATCCCTGCCCTGGGGAGGGGGGTGCCAGGCCCTAGGAGGAGCACTAGTGCTCCCCCCGAAGGCCTATAACAGGACGAGGTGGTTACATTCCTGGCACCTGAAGGCCACAGCAGCAGACGTAACCACCTCGTCCTGGGCACCCGAGGGGTTAAAGGACTGACAGAGAAAATAACATGAGTTGTAAAATATGCATTTTTGAAATATGGTGAACCATGTGGCCACCATTGGTATTGTGCACCACATTTTAACATGACGCCAAAGGGGGGAGCTGGGGTGAGCCGGGGTGGAAGGGGAAGTGATTCCCCTTCCATCCCTGCCCAAGGGAGGGGGGTGCCAGGCCCTAGGAGGAGCACTAGCGCTCCCCCCGAAGGCCTATAACAGGATGAGGTGGTTACATCCCTGGCACCTGAAGGCCACAGCAGGAGACGTAACCACCTCGTCCTGGGCACCAGAGGGGTTAAGGGACTAACAGAGAAAATATCATGACTTATAAAATATGCATTTTTGAAATATGGTGAACCATGTAACAGGACGAGGTGGTTACATCCCTGGCACCTGAAGCCCACAGCAGCAGATGTAACCACCTCATCCCGGGCACCCGAGGGGTTAAAGGACTAAAAGAGAAAATAACATGAGTTGTAAAATATGCATTTTTGAAATATGGTGAACCATGTGACCACCATTGGTATTGGGCACCACATTTTAACATGAGAGTTTTGCATTAATATTAAATGAAGAACTAATGTGAATTAATGTTAAGAGTGTTCTTAGTAAAATGTAGATCAGGAATTGAAATAATTAAATTAACATGAATTAATTGTCCTTAAATAGACATAAATGGATTTCAATAACATGAGTTACATGTGTGCAAAAAAACAAATACACTTTTAAATTAGTTCTAACATGTTATAGATAATGTTTGCCACTAAACAATTTGTTTTGCATATATGAATTGCAAGGTGTGTAATATGTTTATTACTGTATTCACTGTATTATTGTTTATTAAAACTTTCTTAGCTTGACTAGGCCTGAAAGATTCATTTTACAGCAGTAATGGGAAATCACTTGTTTATTCAGTCCCGTCTGACCTGAATTCTTTCCTAAGGTTGCTAATGTGATGTTGAGTGTTCTGTTGTATTGGAGGCACGAAACATGTTTCAGAATAATACTGTTGCTTTATTTGTTAAACAATGTAATATTTAGTTATAATTCTATGAAGTAATGGAATTGACAATACACTTTTGCTGAGAAGATCTGGAATAGTAACAGAATTGGTGGTACCATCTGAAGACACTGAGACCCATATTTATACTTTATTAGCGCCGCATTTGCACCGCTTTGTGATGCAAACATGGCATAAGCTTACAAAATACAATGGTATTTTGCAAGTTTGCGCCACTTTCGCATCAAAATATGACGCAAATGCAGCGCTAAAAAAGTATAAATATGGGCCTGAATGCTGAATCTGGCATCCAAAGTGCACCCACCTAAAGGGTCAATCTAAGGGACTGTAGTCGTTATAATTAGTGAGAAACTTTGAACTGGGGATCTGTTCTTCTCCTGCCTTGGAGCTGTCCAGAACCCTGTTTGAGTGTGTTGTACACTCTTGTGGTCATTCCGAGTTGGCAGTGAGACCACCGCCCAGGTGGCAGTGAGACACATAATGAGTAAGGTGGTGAGCCCAACGCAAAACAGACAACTTACCGCCAGCACCGCCACCGCTGACGAGCAGCAGTAGCCAACTTTAGGATGGTGGGAGCCAATGTCCAACCCATTATTGTACAAGTCACCAGACTGCCAGGATATCCGGGGTGGGCTTACCGCAATGAAACTCTTGGCGGAAACAGAAAGTACAAAATGAGACTCTCCAGGTACAGAGACGTGCCCACGGCCGCCATGGCAAGCGAACTGCAAGTCGTCCCAGTGTTTTATCTCGCCATATACCTTCAGTGCCAGCGACAACAACGATGACGACAACCTTAAGTACGCCTAGCACAGAGTGGAAGAAATATCAGTGATACTCACCCACACTTAACACACATTCCCAGCACCGACAGTGAAGGCCACACACACACACATACAAACGTACCGTAACAGCACACACATATACACACACACATGCACACACAAAGTACATAAAAGCCAAGTACCCACTGTACACACACAGCCATGCAGATATGAGCAAAACACACAGCACAATGCACACAGACACCACCAACACAGTCATACACATCTATACACAACACCACCTAATCACACACCAACAACTAGACCACAAACACCTCAACGCACACATAGAGAGGCATGTTGTGAAACACCACACATCCATACACACCATAAACTGTATGTAGCAATGACACACAATCAATAGCAGTGAGCAAACATCCAAACAATGACACAGGTGACACATCACGTACAACCAACATCCAAGGAAATCCACAGATGCAGCACCATACACACAAACGCACTCAACACGCATACAATCCCACAAGCAAGCAGTCACACACATAACAACATGCTCATGGCACAACCCATCTACCCAGCGATTGCAACAACACAGACACAACCCATATACAGACCTCACACACCTGTTGCACACAGATGTCACACCACGATATAGAAGGAAACCAGGGCAAGCATCATATCTTGCCAACCACAGCAATGTGAGAAGATTGTGTATTTGGAACCAAAAAAAAGAAATAAAATATAACAAAATGTGCCAAATGGCAAGTCAAATCTGCAGAAATGCGGGACACATAGGGGGTTATTCTAACTTTGGAGGAGTGTTAATCCGTCCCAAAAGTGACGGTAAAGTGACGGATATACCACCAGCCGTATTACGAGTTCCATAGGATATAATGGACTCGTAATACGGCTGGTGGTAAATCCGTCACTTTTCCGTCACTTTTGGGACGGATTAACACCTCCTCCAAAGTTAGAATAACCCCCATAGTCTATATATAATGGCCCAACTTGACTCCTGACAGCAAATAGGCCTCTGAGTCATAGGGCATAAATTGGACATGCAGGCACCTCAGGGATTTGGGGGAGGTGGTGGTGAGACTGCCTTGGATTTGGAAGGGGGATGTCTCTGGGCTTGGGAGAAGGGACTTAGGGGCATAGTTATACTCTGTCTTTGCCGAATTTGCATAAAAAATGTGGACTCAAATTCGGTGCAAAGCTAACACCATATTTATACTTTGACACCCGAGCCCGCGAATGCCAAAATTCCGTTGTGTGCGTTATTTCCTGGATGTGTAAAACCACCTGCGTTAATGACATGCAAGGTAGGCATTCCCATCCAAAAAATGACTTAAACACCTGTGCGCCATATTTATCCTACCGTCCAAAAATCCTGCACGGCTGGGAGGCAGTGTCGGAAAATGACGCACAGGCCGATTTGCATTAAAAATTAACACTTGGGTCAGGGCAGATGTTAAAATGGGGCAAACACACTAGTACTTAAGGAAAACACACAGAAGCAACAGCAGAGCTCCAAAAGGGAGACATGGAGGTGCTATTTATCCAGCATGCATGAAGACCCAGAGCACAGGACCAACAGCAGCAGCTTCCACCACATCAGCAGGGACCCCAAAGTCAACGCAGAAGGCAGGAGAGGCTATACCGGACCAGGACAACCCTTCTGAGCCTCAGGGAACATGACATCATCCAGAGGTACAGACTAAACTGGCAAGACATACAGCAGCTTCTGTGCCAGATTGAGCCACAGTTGGCATCCAGCTTGCAGACACCCCACATCATTCCACCGGAGACCAAGCTGCTAGCTGTCCTCCACATGTTGGCAAGTGGCTCTTTTCAAACCACTGGTGCCCTGGTTTCCGGGATCTCACAGCCCTCATTCTCTGCCTTCCTACCGAAGGTACTGGATGCCATCATCGCCCTCACACTCCGCCACATCAGCATCCCTAACACACAGCTGAAGCAGAAGGAGACCAAACAAGGCTTCTACCAAATCAACAGCTTCCCACACGTGCTTGGTGCCATTTACTGCACACATGTACGGATTGTGCCACCTGCTGCAACTGAGCATCTATACCGCAACAGGAAGCACACACACTCCATCAATGTGCAGGACATTGTGCATTACCTGGGTTTGATCACCAACACTGCGCGAAAGTATCCTGGGATTGTACGTGATTCATTCCTCTTCCGCCAAAGCACAATCAATCAACGCTTGCAGGATGGACAATATCGAAATGGCCTTCTTGTTGGTAAGTACAGAAACCCAGTTATATACACACAGCACCGCAACCCTGTAGGACACATAACACATACACCACTACACTGACACATGGCCAGGAAGACACTGAGGTTTTGACACTGCTAGTCATGTTTGATATCCTGACCCAATGGGATACACACCTATGGGCAACTGACAGATGCAAATAACAACAGATGCCACTCCAGAGACACAAGGGACCAATTTAAAACCACACAGTGACAATGACATGGCCTTAACTGGCAGTACAACTTGGGAGATTAATCTTTAAACATCACATCAATAACACTCAATCACACACCCTTCCAAACAATATGTACTATGTAAAGAGTATGCAATGTGTTTCGCTGCAGGTCAAACACCATGACACACATAGCATGATGATGATGACTCTAATGAATGGGACATGGAATCATTGAGGCTGTGCCAACATCTCACATCATGCCTGGGCTGACATTGCCCACTACCAATAAGCAAGTGGACTGTGCTAAGAACACATATTGATGTGACAATATTGCAAAGTGCACATTTCTACACATACGGATTGTGACAATTACACATATACACTAGTGATGTACAGGCATATGGCCCTTCTTAGAATTAAGCCTTCACCCCCACAACCAAATTAGCCACATTACCTGGACCAGGTTCAGTAGTGTAGGTACACTTTTGAACATGAGCCAACTCGGTGAGGGCAGAAAAATAGGTTTCAATAGAACTTGTCACACATGGGATAATTGTGCATTGTCAATTGTCAACACTTCAGTGCTGCCAACTAATGGAGATGTGTTGTACTTTGTCACCTAGCCAAATCAAAGGGCCTCACTGTTGTATAACAAACTCTATTGCAAATGATAAATTGGATGGGATGTCCAGGCCAAATAGATGCAACCGTGCTACCACCACTGTGGAACTGATTCTGTGTATGGAAGTATCATGTCACCCCCATTTAAGACATAAGGACACCTCTTTCACATGACATAATGCATGGGAGTACACAATGTACTGTAAGTCTACAAAAATACCGCTGACATCCGGTCAATCAGCCAAACACCAGTTCAGATAATGAAACAACCCAATGCTGATGGTACATCCTAGAAGCCTAGGATTCTACACAATAAAACAAACACAGATGAGTCACAGACAACACAAGATAACAACTGCCATGCAAAGTGATAATCATGGTGTAAGCTCCATAAAAAATGTACACTCATTTTCGATACTCAGCTGATCAGGGATATGGGATCCAGCCATGGATCATGACCCCATTTGCAAACCCAAGCACTGCAGCAGAGCGTGCCTATAATAAGGCACATCAGAGGACACACATCATAGTAGAGAGGACCTTTGGCATCCTGAAGTCAAGAATCAGGTGCCTCGACATCAGCGGAGGCACCTCTTATATTCACCGGAAATGGTCTGCAAGATGATTCTGACCTGTGCCATCCTGCACAATATATGTGTAAGGAGGAACATTCCCCTCTATGAACCAGACCCACAAATGCCTAAAGAGGAGGAAGAGGAGGATACTGTCCATCAACATGAGGGGGACCATCCAAACACTGCTGCAGGATTGCGTCGGAGACAACACATTGTAAGTGTTACATCAGCTATCTCTCCAATAAGCGTGTGTGACAAGAAGTCCATGTAAGCTGCAAATGGATTGCACAAGTGCCCCAAGTATGACAAGCATTGCTCACAAGACATGCCCTGTGCATGCCATCCCAGGTTATAAGTTCTGCCACAGGCATTTAACAGTCTTTGTGTTACCATAGAGGTTCCCTGTGGCTACATTTCTCTCATAGTTGTTTTCCATGCCCTCACTTTCCTCCTGGGGTATTGTGTCTGGTAGGTCTACGATGAATCCACAAATATATTGTATAGTTTAATCAGTTTACATATGGTATCAAGGTCTGGGACATGTATTCAAATAGCCTTATCCCAGCACTATCCTTTGCCTGTGTTTCATGTATGCATGAGTGACAGTGACAATGCACTATGGCTTATGCATGGATTGGGAATGGTGCCTCCAGCGCAAAAAAAAACATTTGCTAATGTTCATGAATGAACAAAACATGTTTGCGCCCTCACGGTCCACACACAGGTTCACATTGGCAGCAATCCAATGATGGTGGTTGCATGGTGACTAACTGTGAGAATAATCAGCACAGAGTCACTAATGTTCGCTGCTACAGTGGGAATTTTCAATACCACCCTGTGTACAAATGTTGTGATGAAAGCTGACGGGTTCTATTTACTGATCCATTATGTTTGTGAGCACAACAAGGTTACCCTGTTGTCAGCCTCATAAAACTTCTCAGTGCCATAGCTCAAATATACCCATGTGTGTTGTCGATTACCTTTGGCTTTCGGTCAATTCTGCTTTGAAGGATACTCTGTTAATGCAGGGAATGGATCCACAGACTCATGAGTAGACATGCACGTAACAATGACAACATGGAGGACAATAATGACACTGGGTACACATGGCCATACACTTGAATTGGACACCTTTGTGCAATTAACCACTGAAAATATCTGAACACATGTAGCTTGGTCTGCTGGTCCTCCACTGCCACACGAGAAACATAGGTCATATATAGGACTCAAACTGTGGAGTGACATTACATTTTTGGATTATTTTCCAGCTCTGTGCCACAAACACTGTACCTACATAGCATTTTCAAATGACTAACTCGTGGCTGGTATACAAACAAGTTACCAGGATGTGGTATCCAACATTCCTGTACATGTGATGGCTCACTCATTGCCATTATCAACCGTCCTCTATCTATCCTGTCCATAGTTTGTCATGGGAGATGTATTGTTCCAAAAGCCAGTGCAGTTCACTCAGCATTAGATGCTATGTGCTTGAGAAACACATATCCTGACTCATATCTACGCTGAATAGTTTGCGAAGGTTATCCACATTTATAACACTTTCATACAAGCACATTACTGAAAGCACATCTTGTGACGTTCACACAGAGGCCCAACAAAAATTGTAATAGCCAATTCACAGACATTGACACACAGGCAATGAGTTAATGTATTACGTTGCGTAGCCTTGCTATCCTCTATTGACGCACAACCTGCTCAAACTGGGTAATACTAATTTGTATTAAAAAAGATTGGGTATCTGTTGTGTCAGTGAACAACACCATGAGTATCATGGTCTGCAGTAGTGTGATCTGCCACATGTGCCCAAACACTGGAATACACAATGCAGGTGCAAACATCCCAATCTCTGTACAGTTACAGCTATCCTGTACTTTAAAAATGTGAGAAATGACACAAACACAGTAAAAGACATATATTTTGATGCAAAGCATCAAAAAAGATGCATATGTGTCAACAATCGCCACATATGCGTTGACAAAAGACGCTCACAGCTATTATACATCCATTGGCCCGAAGCGGTAATTCCTACACTCTACCCCATGAAATTGGTTACCAATGCAAAATATTTGGAACTATGGATGCAGGGGAAATTTTAAGCATTTACGTAAAAAGAAATTGACGCACAGACTGTAAGCATCATAACATTTTGACATATCATAATAAAAACGCACCAAATGTGAGGCAGGAAGTGATGTAATAGGATATCCTGTTTACAGAAATGGTACAGTGGGTGTACTTTCACTTTCACTTTGCAGTCTGATTTTTCTAGACTGTGTGGCTGTGCTGAGAGTTTTGTCTGTCCAATTTGTGCTTTTGTTTCCTGTGTGCCATCCTATTTGTCATCTGTTTTATTTGTAATTGTCTCAGTTGTTAATTGTAAGTGTGTATTTGTCTTATTTGGTGTCTAATTTTGTCTTTGTACTGTTGGGAGTCTGTAGTGGGTATTGTTAGTTTGGGGATAGTTGGGCTGTTTGTGGGTTACTTTACTTTCATTTTCCTCCCGCCTTTCTGTTTATTTTCCTATGTACCCTTTACTTGTACTATTATTTCTGTCATGTTGGGTAGGCCACGTCTGGGGAGAATGGGTGAGGAGGAGCTGGGGGCATTCGGTTGTCTGGTGTGCCACTTCCTCCCCCTGATGATTGAAGCAGGTGGCAGGGTGACACAAGGAGGCGAGGAGGCTCAGGTGGCCCAAGGTGCTGTACCATCTGCGTCGCATTTTCGACACACACCGCAATGACCACCAACTGAAGCACCACTGGGATGACCTGGTTGCCAGAGAACAAGACCTGCTGGACCACCTGAGTGTGGTGATTGGTGGCCCTTTTGGTCAGTACAATTCAGAGTAATGTGCACATTTAAATGCTCTGTAGTGACAGTATCAGATTTGTTGATATGCTGCAGGCAATGTTTTTGGACATGCGGAATGCAAGTTAAACATACAGTGGCCCTGAGTTATACAATAATTGCTACACATTACTGTCATTTGTTGACACAACAGCTGCACAAACTTACAAAACACAACTTGATCTTGTAAATTAGTGCTGCTTTCACGTCAATAGATGATGGTAATGCGGCTCAAACATATGTTTTATCCATGGTCTGTGAGTGTACCAGGAAGGAGATGTTTTTCACAAGCTAAAGCAAGGAATTATTGTGTTCCCCAATTATTTTGAATACATGTCTGAACTGTGTTCTGGCCCATACGTACACATTTCTTCCTAACCTCAGGTAATAACTTAGGCTGATAGTTTGACTTGGTTGTGCCACAATTAAATTAGTAATGGATGCCAAAGTAATGCACACGGGTTCATACTTAAATGTTTGGTGCTACTTTCCATAGCTGTAGCGTAAAACATGAAGCAAATGATACAAATTGAGGGATAACAAATATCCCTGGCCCTCTGTTCATTGTACGTGTGTGTTTTAAATTGGTCTTGGGCACAATAGCTCGTACTGAGCTGATGCATTTGCCATCTGTTTTACTTTATAGCCATGCACTTCTCATAATTTATTGGGTCAATAAGGGATACCTGAAGTTGGGGAATGCATGGTCACAATGTATTACTTGTATGAAGTTGTGCAAGGGACCCCTGAGCAATTCCATCATACAAATAAAGTTCCCAAATACTTTGCTAGTTTACGTTTGGTACACCCCTGCTGATCTAGTGCAGCATATGTACAATAGCTAACTTCCCAGTATGAAGGCTATCACAGACATGGGTGTATACTAATATCAGAAGACCAGCATTCCTGTGACTGCTGCCATTCTGAAGGTACATACAAATTCAACCCTACGTCATCATGATTGACACAGTAGGACATTTGCTAAACCATGTTTCAATAATGGGACAGTGTCAGTTTGCTGTATACCCGCTGATCTCCCAACTTGGCAAATGTAAGATGATGAATGTGGCTAACAGTGAATTCCAATACCCAATATGGTTACACAGGGCAATGAGTGACACATTTCAGGTGCAATCACTACGCCTGTGCCCATGCATTCTGTCATGGATGACCAAAATATACACTGTCAGCATATATTTATTTGTTGTATTCATTTCGATAAATGACCAATCCATGTTTAGCGTCAGATTGTCATCAAGTAACACACAGGATCACTGCCATTACAGTGTCATGGGGGCATATGTGGATCTGGGGACACTGTAAATGTAGCATATGTAACCTACACACAACACAGGCCCAAGTGTAAGGGACCATAGAAAGCATAATAAATCATGAGCTTAACTCAGACCACATGAGCATCACACAGTAGCTAATTGTCCCTTGATGCACAAGCCACAGTACCTGAGTGACTGGTATTGCAGTGCACCAAGAATGTGGCTTTGCATGTCTCTCATTACAACAAATGATGAAATGGAGTACACTCTATAAATGAGTCTGCAACCAATTGAGGGATCATGTTTGTCACCACATGATAGTTAGGGCTACTGCATGTGTGCATATGTGTGTATATGACTCACTGGACTGACAGGGTCTATACATGTTTGCAGTGCTATGTATGTTGGAGTATCATTATGCCTGAGGGGCAGGACTTTCAGATATAATGTCACACAGTAATTTTACATCAAAGTGTTGTACAGCGCACAGACATTGAGCACATTTCACCCTTCCATGCTTTACAAGTGGACCTGCCCCTTACACAATAGGAGAAGTGGCTCGATTTGCAGACCCAGACATATCCAGTAAGTGTTGATATTTCAGTTCTGTGTTGTGTTTGCAGCTGTTGTGTGATTGACTCCTGTGTTTTGGACACATAGCAAGGTATGATGTGCTGGCACATTATCTGATATGTAACTTGACTGGAGTTTTTTCCATATTTGAGTTGGACAATCAGTGGCGTAGAGTCATATTTTGGGACTGTAGTGCATACCATGTGAATAGGGTGACATTTGTTGTTATATTTCTAGTAAAGAAAAAATTGGAGAGGGCCATTCTCATGATTTAGTCAGCAAGTCATACCCTGAATCTCACAGAATAGGGATGCCAAAGTATTACCCACAGACTCACCAATGAGCATATTAGACTGTATGTTTGACTTCCTAACAGCATCTAGCTCCACATGTTGTGCTACATGTATGTGGCACTTGAGTACAATGTCATAGGTGTGCACGCAGGCCATGCCCAGATGGGTGCTTGCATCTACCTGCTTGTTGTAGGACAGGTATTGTTGGTTTCAAATGCTATTGACAATTGTCTGCAATTACAAACATAAATGTGGATGGGACTGTCCAATGTTTGTGTCTATCCTAGTTGGACACCTTACCTGTGGTGGACTGACTAAACCCAAGGAAAGCTGTCCAAAGCTTCTTGGCTGTCCTTGATGTTTGAAAGTATGTGTTGCTTGTCCATCCCCCCTTGAGGCACAGGCTTAGGGTTATGAAATATATGTACCTAGTTGTGAGGATCAAAGTGTAATACACAGACATGTAAATCTGTAATTCATTTGTTCCAACCCAAGGATACCCACTCTTGATTAGCAACTACAATGGCAATCACAGATCTTGTCGCCGTTCATTGTCATCCAGAAGATAGTCATTAGTTGGCCTGTCACATGTGGAGGACTTGCAGCATTTGTTATGTGACTAATGGCAGAACAATGATACGTAGAGCAATTACGTATGCACACATCTTTTTGAGCATTGCTGTGCTGTTAGATAGGACATTTGTAGGGTGTGTTGGCATGTACTTCCTCAGGGAGAATCTGTGATCTGTATGGTGATATGGCCTGTTTCAGCTACATTAGGGGGCATATTTATACTCCGTTTGCGCCGAATTTGCGTCGTTTTTTTCGACGCAAATTCGACGCAAAACTAACTCCATATTTATACTTTGGCGTTAGACGCGTCTAGCGCCAAAGTTCATGGAGTTAGCGTCATTTTTTTGCGTGAACACCTTCCTTGCGTTAATGATATGCAAGGTAGGCGTTCCCGTCTTAAAAAATAACTCCGATGCTATTGCGTCGGATTTATACTCCCGGGCAAAAATGACGCCCGGGAGTGGGCGGGTCTAAAAAACCCGCATTTGCGCCGGATTTTAGCGCCTGGGTCAGGGCAGGTGTTAAGGGACCTGTGGGCTCAGAATGAGCCCAGAGGTGCCCTCCCCTGCCCCCAGGGACACCCCCTGCCACCCTTGCCCACCCCAGGAGGACACCCAAGGATGGAGGGACCCACCCCAGGGACATTAAGGTAAGTCCAGGTAGGTATTTTTTTATATTTTTTTTTGTGGCATAGGGGGGCCTGATTTGTGCCCCCCTACATGCCACTATGCCCAATGACCATGCCCAGGGGACAGAAGTCCCCTGGGCATGGCCATTGGGCAAGGGGGCATGACTCCTGTCTTTGCTAAGACAGGAGTCATTTCAATGGGGGATGGGCGTCGTAAAAAAATGGCGCAAATCGGGTTAAGACGATTTTTTTGCCTCAGCCTGACTTGCACCATTTGTGGACGCCCATACGCCATTTTTCCCCTACGCCGGCGCTGCCTGGTGTACGTCGTTTTTTTTAACGCACACCAGACAGCGCCGGCGGCTAATGCCGGCTAACGTCATTCAATAAATACGGCGCCCGCATGGCGCTTCAGAATGGCGTTAGCCGGCGCTAATTTTTTTGGGCGCAAAACTGCGTTGGCGCAGTTTTGCGTCAAAAAGTATAAATATGGGCCTAGATGTATTTTCTGATTCTAATCAGTAGCTGTATCACACAATGATGTAACTAATATTTGGCCTTATCTTATTTAACAGCAGCCAATATGGATGCCAACCAAATCCGTGAGTTTCAGCGGAGGGCGATGCGTTACCGCCACATCCTGGATGTAGAGTCTGGGTTCCGCCACATGGCACAGCATTATCGTCATGAAAGAGCCTCAGGGGTGTGGAGAGTATTTGCCCAAGGGGGCCCATCTGTGTCCACAACAGCCGCCACCACCAGCACCACCACTACGACCCAGGTGGCAGTAAGGATGACAGCCACCACTGCAGGTCCATCAACATCCTCAGCTCCTGGACCACTGACAGCAACCCCTGCACCTCCCCCTCCAAGCATGGCACCACCACCTGGGCAACCCTCCACAAGTGGCACACAGACCACCCCTGCTGCAGTCATTGACAATGTGGAATTTCGTGCAATGCAACGTGACATGCAACGGATGCTGCGCAGACTGGAAAGGCTGCAGCATGAGGTGTCCCAGATAAACAAGAGAGTGCGTGGGAGGAAGAAGACCCTGCGGAGGGTGAACTTGTGACTTTGATACCCTTACCCATAATTCCCTCCCCTCCCTCCTCTTTCCTGGTTCTTTTAATTAGTGGGTTTAGGGGGCTTAGTGTGAGGTTAGAATAGGCTGCTAGTTTATTTATTATTAGTGGGTTGGGGGGTGGAAGGTATGATATTTTTGCATGTTTTTTTGGGGGGGTGTGAGATGATGTTGGGTTTTTGTGTATTAAATATATATATATATATTTATATATATATGTATATATATATATAGAAAAATCCCCAAAAATATATATTTGTTTAGTATAAGATAGTATGTGTTTAGGTTAGTATATGTTGTCCTCCATGTCTCCCGTCATATAAGGGGGGTGGGGAGTTGATGTTTAGAGTGTTTAGTTAAATATGATAAGTAAGTTTAGCTTAGGATAGTTAGGGCCAGTTGTGGGTAATGTGTAGTTAGGATAGGTTGGGTTAGTTAAGGTGTTTCCCCTAGTTTTAGCATCCTATTTTTACAGTTAAATAAATACGTGGGTACTCCTTTACAGTATGTGTCATATGCTTCGGGATCAGGGCCTTGGCATGGGTGAACAGTGTCAATTTAGTATTTACATTTGTGTTCCATCCTGCATCCAAATCCCAATTGAGCTGTCACAATGTCAGCAACATCAAAGCTACTTCACTAGGAATCTGCCATCCATTGCACACACCACTCAAGGTTACTATGGCTCCCAATGTGTTGTTAAGTTTGGATGCATGGCCTTCTCCTCCCTCACCCGCTCAACCTGGAACTCCCTCCCCACCATCCTCCACAAAACCAAAGACCTCCTACTCTTCAGAAAAATCCTCAAGACATGGCTATTCGAACAGTAACCCCCCTATACCCCCCACCCCCACAAGCCCCTTGAGACCCTCACGGGTGAGTAGCACGCTCTATAAATTCTTTTGATTGATTGATTGATTGATTGATGTATGTTTTCAATCTGTCATACTTTGAGACCAGATTTGGTATTGAGGACACTGTGGTACAGCTGCCTGCAGCCTGATGTTCAGGTGAACCCTGATAAGGTGAGTGATGGTACAATCTCATGTAGTATAGTATACATAACTCACACCTATCATTTCTTAGATTGTACTGCCCGCTTACTTATTTGTACGTACACTCGTACACATCCATTCCTGCTGTATGGTGTGTGTGATGGAAAATTTGAGTCAAATGTCACATACCTAAAGATTGTCTGGAAGAAAAATTTGAAGACAATGATTTTCTGCTTAGACATCCCTTTAAGAAGACTTATTCTGTCCAACACAGCATTATACTGCAATGTTTCTATTTACTTCAGATTTAACCCTCAGGAAGGGCAGATGATGGTACAATCCAGACCACAGTGCATAGTTATCAGCCCACAATCTTTCAGGGCAGTTGTATTGACATTCTATGGGCATTGACATGAGGCAAACATCACTAATCTCCCTTACGGTTGATGTGTCACATTACACAGAGACAAAGCGGTTGTGTAAGTGCTATTTATTTTAAAGTGCTGTAGTGCAATATTTACATAGTCCACAACTGTGAGTCCCTTAATGTGATGCCTTCCATTGTGATCCTACACAAGTGCAAAAGGACATGTCATTGGACATGCTTGGGTGAAGTGTTATACAGTGCAGAGGGACATGAATTGCCAATAAGGTAGTGAGAGACAATCACAGAGCATAGTCTCAAGGTGAACAGTGGGGTGGAGAACAGTGCTTGTGAGCAGCTCTTGCAAGACTGGCATGTTACAAAGCACAGGACCTTGGTTTTAAGCACCCATGTGGCAGGGACTAATGCTACCGGGTACTCTTACGGGTGAAGGTGATCTGTTCTACATCTTCATCTGATGTGTGTGTCGTTTCCTCTGCCCTTGGTGGTGGTGGGTTTGAAGGGGCAACACACACTTCAGTGTTTGAAGACGTGGAGTCAGAAATCCTGATAGCTGCCAACTGTGGGGCTATTACAGGCAGTACTGCAGCAAGGTGGAACTGCTGGTGCTTAATGACAGCAGCTACATCACTGGTAGGCAGCCAGGTCAGCCCTGAGGGGGTCAATATTGCATTTGTGCACACATTGAAAGGTTTATTGTTGGAGGTGTTGTGTCAACTCCCCTACTGCTGTGCTGATTTCCTTCACACTTTGTTGAAGTTCTTGCAAGATTGATGTTCGCCCTTCCATGGCTGGTGCCTGTTCTGCAGTTGTGCACGAATGCACCCCCTCTAGGCTAGCTGCCATATTTTGCATCCCCACCCGCACCTCCTTGGCCAGCCTCTGCTGTACTCCAACTACAGTCCTCTCAAAGCTGGTGCCAGTGTCGTCAGAGTCCTCAGCTTGGTTTGGGCTAGCAGGTCGTACAATTAGGGTGGTGGGTGGTTCCTCTGTGATGGCTGCTGTATCTGTGCTCCTCCTTGCGACTGAAGGTGGGGTCTGGAGGGTTCCAAGGACATCTTGGAGGGTCTGCTGGCTGATGTTTGTCAGCTCGTCATCCGTATCATCAGGGAAGTCCATAACAGGCATATCCCCAGGAGAGCCATCGTCCTCTGCAATGAGATATAGTACAATTAGTGTGTCTGTGTTGTGGTATTTGTAACGTGACTTGCCTGACTTCCTATTAGTTGCACATTGTGGTATTGGTTCCTGTTCATTGTTCCTGTCTTTACTATTAGCATTTTCCCAGGCCTATGCCTCACCTGCATGTCACATGTAGTGTGGGCAGCTTGGGGAATTGTCTGAGTCACATCCTCTAGGTGTAGGTTCTGCCCAAATTGTATGTTGCCACCTTATTGTACAACTCAACCCTCCGTCTACTTCCATTCTCATGTTGTGGCCTTGCACTGGCTGTGGGTATACTGATGGCACTTGCACCACACTTAACAATCTGGAACTGCCCAAGTCTTTGATATTTCACATCCAGGTATATGTTGCTGAGACCTTGCATATACTATGTATAGCATTGGCATAGTACAATACAGATGTCAGCATTGGTAGTGTGGAATGTTGATGTTGAGGAATGTGTGCTACATAGGATTGCACTGATGGTCCTAGCAGTGTTACATTTCCTCTTCTGACTGTGCGGGTGCGTTTCCATAGCCGGTAACATATGTCCTCCCCCGCAATGCTGTTGTCTGAGCAGTATGACAGTTGGGATGTTGCATGGTGTCATTGCAGCTATTGTGACCCAGGCACAGGGTGGACCCTGACATGTGCAGCACGGGTATGACATTACTGCTGTGTACCTTATAATGTTTATGACAATGGCTGATGTTTGTAGCGACTATGGACATTCATATTTGACAGGATTAGCACATTTTTATTGATTACAGGGGATTGATAATGTTGTCATCCTGAACCCCCTAATTTTGGTGTGTTTGTCCATGGGCACGTAGCTGCCATTAGCTACTTGACCTGCACACGCAGCAGAGGTGGTAGTGGCAACTGTTGTCAATGTTAAATTCCACTTGCGGATATGGCCTGAGAATGTTAATTGAGCCCTAATTTATGTAGGGAGAATACCAGCTGTCGTGTGACAGTTGGCCAGTTTTAATCTTGTACCCTACCCTCCTGGACTGGCTTTACCTTCCCAACATCCTTGGCATGGCAGCATACCCCAATGCAAAGGTTGTTGGTGTAGTGTTGTACTGTGCCCCAGGTTTCCTCTGAACAGCCAATGCCCCCGTGCTGTGCCCCTTTGCCCATTCCAATCCCTGAATTTCATGACTTACATGCATTGTGTAGTAGGTATGTCCCCCCCACTTACAGTTCTTTAGGCATTTTATTTCCCCATACCACTTACCCTGCATCTGTGTTGTCTCTTGGTGGTCTGTGCTGTCCTGTCCTTGAATCCCTGTGACGATCTCTGCAGAGATGACAGCTGCCACCATCTCCTCCATGTGGTCCAGGGCCTCCTGCGGTGCTGGACTCCCACCTCCAGTCTGCAGTGCTGCCTTCATGTTCCTGGCCATCTTTTCCTTGGTCCTGCGCTTGCATTCATGCCAACGCTTCATGCACTCGATGACTGTTCTCCGTACTTCTGCCACACTGGTTATCTTGTCAACAATTTGCTGCCAAATTGCCTCTCTCATACTAATTGGCAATTTAGAGGTGACAACAAGTTGGTGCTGGTGTTCTGCCACCTCTTTCACCAGTTTTTCCTGCTCCTCTGTACTGAACCAACACTTCCTTTTCTTCTTCTCCCTCTCCTGGGTCTTGTGTGGGTCCTCCTGGCTGGTTCCTAGTCGGTTGTCATCTTCCTTTGGTCTCTCAAAGCTTCTGGGATCCATTTTGGTTCTCCTTTGCACATTTTGCTGTGTTTGTGCCGCTTTTTGACACAATTGCTTCAAAAAAAGGTGCGTATCCGGTTTGCGACATCGTGAACCGGATCAGAGTAATTTTCGCTGCGTTAACGTCATTTTTCTTTACGACATGACCCATTGGTTTGAGCCAAAAAAAAAGACTCACACCAGTGGTTTGCGCCGCTGAGCGTCAAAGTATAAATTTGATGCCTGAGTGGCGCAAAGAAATGGCGTTAGCCGGCATTCACATTTTTTACGCAAAACTGCATTAGCACTGTTTTGCGCCAAAAATTATGAATATGGCCCTTAGGCTCTGGGAGGGGTGGATTTTTTGCTGCTTGGAGGAGCAGGGGAAACACCAGGGGGGGTACCAGAGGAATGGGAGGTGGAAGGGCCTGCGAGGGGCAAGGGGACATGACGTTTAGGGATAACACGTGGTGGGAGAGGAGTAGGGAAGAAGTCAAGGCTGGCAAGGAAGACATTTTTAGGTACACAGGGTGGTAACATCAATGAGGGATGGGAGTGGAGGTTGAGGTAGTGTTTGTGTGACATGTTGGTGTGATGTACGTGGATGATGGTGTGTGCAATGAGTGCATGTCTATGGTGGGTGCATGTTGGGTGGGTGAGTGGGTGTGTTTGCACATCCTGGGAGGAGGGGGGTAGAGATGCAGGGAGAGGTAATGGAAGACGTGTAAGTGAATGTTGGGGTGGTTTGTGCAAGTGAGGTGGATGTGCTGCAGTTGGCAGAGAAGGTGGTGGTGGTGAGTGTAGGAAAGTACTATCTTGCCTGGCATGTTACCCCCCTTTTTACTTGTGTGTCTGTTTGTTTTTGCCTGTCTCACTGGGATCCTAATAGCCAGGACCCAAGTGCTCATAGTTTGTGGCCTAAATGTGCTCCCTGTGTGGTGCCTAACTGTGTCACTGAGGGTCTGCTAACCAGAACCTCAGTGCTTATGCTCTCTCTGCTTTTAAAATTGTCAGCTAGTGACCATTTTCATCAATCCTGATTGGCACACTGGAACACCTTTATAATTCCCTAGTATATGGTACCTAGGTTCCCAGGGTATTGGGGTTCCTGGAGATCTCTATGGGCTGCAGCATTTCTTTTGCCACCCTTAAGGAGCTCAGACAATTCTTACACGGGACTGCCACTGCAGCCTGAGCGAAATAACAACCACATTATTTCACAGCCATTTTACACTGAACTTAAGTAACTTATAAGTCACCTATATGTCTAACCCGTACTTAGTGAAGTTTAGGTGCAAAGTTACTAAGTGTGAGGGCACACTGGCACTAGCCAAGGTGCCCCCACATTGTTCAGGGCAATTTCCCCAGGCTTTGTGAGTGCGAGGACACCATTACACGTGGGCACTACATTTTGGTCAATACCTATATGTAGCTTCACAATGGTAACTCCAAACATGGCCATGTAACATGTCTAAAATCATGGAATTGTCCCCCCATGCCAAATCTGGTATTGAGGTGCCAATCCCATGCATCCCCAGGGCTCCAGCATGGACCTCGGCTACTGCCATACTAGCTCTCTGGGGTTTTCTCTGCAGCTACCGCTGCTGCCAACCCACAGACAGGCTCCTGCCCTCCTGGGGTCTGGGCAGCCCAGTCTCAGGAAGGCAGAACAAAGGTTTTACTCTGAGAGAGGGTGGTACACCCTCTCCCTTTGGAAATTTGTGTTTAGGGCCTGAGAGGAGTAGCCTCTCCTGGGTTCTGGAAATGCTTTGAAGGGCACAGATGGTGCCCTCCTTGCATAAACCAGTCTACATCGGTTCAGGGATACCGCAGCCCATGCTCTTGCACAAAACTGGACAAAGGAAAGGGGAGTGACCACTCCCCTGTCCATCGCCACCCCAGGTGTGATGCCCAGAGCTCCTCCAGTGTGTCCCAGACCTCTACCATCTTGAATGCAGAGGTGTGAGGGCACAATGGAGGCCTCTGAGTGGCCAGTGCCAGCAGGTGACATCAGAGACCCCTCCTGATAGGTGCTTACTTGGTTAGGTGGCCAATCCTCCTCTGAGGGCTATTAGGGTCTCTCCTGTGGGTTTCTCTTCAGATAACGAATGCAAGAGCTCACCAGAGTTCCTCTGCATCTCCCTTTCTGACTTCTGCCAAGGTCGACCGCTAACTGCTCCAGGACGCCTGCAAAACCGCAACAAAGTAGCAAGATGACTACCAGAAACATTATAGCGCCTAATCCTGCTGGCTTTCTCAACTGTTTCCTGGTGGTGCATGCTCTGGGGGCTGTCTGCCTTCACCCTGCACTGCAAGCCAAGAAGAACTCTTCAGTGGGTTGACGGAATCTTCCCCCTGGTTACGCAGGCACCAAACTTCTGCATCACCCATCATCTGGGTCCCCTCTCATCTTGACCAGCATGGTCCCTGGAACACAGGAGCTGCATCCAGGTGACCTCTACAGTCCAGAGGTCCATCTGTCCAAAATTTTGTGGCGGTAAGTCCTTGCCTCCCCACACCAGACAGTAATCCTGTGTACAGCTTGAACTGCAGCTGCTAGGGCTTCTGTGCACTTTTGCAACAAATCTTTTGTGCACAGCATAGCCCAGGTCCCCAGTACTGCATCCTGCATTGCTCAACTCGCTGAGTTGACCACCAGCTACGTGGGACCCTCCTTTGTAGTGTTGAGATGACTGCTGTGCTCAGATTTCTTGAACACCTTTTCAAGTACTTCTGAGGGTGCTGCCTGCTTTTGCATGAGCTCTCTGTGCTGCTGAGCGCTCCCTCTGTCTCCTCCTACAAGGGGCGACCTCCTGGTCATTCCTGGGCCTTGGCAGCACCCATTTTCTTGAACCATGACCTTTGTAGCTAGCAAGGCTTGTTTGCAGTCTTTCTGCATGGAAACAACTCTGCATCCTCCAACACGCCGTGGGACATCTTCTGTGCAAAGGAGAAGTTCCTGGCATCTTCCGTTGTTGCAGAATCTTCAGCTTCTTCCACCCAGAGGCAGCCATTTTGCACCTTCATCCGGGGTTTGGTGGGCTCCTGCCCTCCCTGGACCCTTTTGTGACTCTTGGACTTGGTCCCCTTCCTTTACAGGTCCTCAGGTCCAGGAATCCATCTTCAGTGCTTTGCAGTCAGTTGTTGTCTTTGCAGAATCTCCTATCACGACTTTAGTGTGTTTCTGGGGAAGTAGGGTAACTTTTCTCCTACTTTTCAGGGTCCTGGGTTGGGGTATCTTGGACACCCTTAGTGTTTTCTAACAGTCCCAGTGACCCCCTACACACTACACTAGGCCTGGGGTCCCTAAGTGGTTCGCATTCCACTTTCTTAATATATGGTTTGTGTTGCCATTAGGCCTATTGCAGGCTACTGTATTCTACAGTGTTTGCACTACTTTTCTAACTGTTTACTTACCTGATTTTTTTTTGTGTGTTTATATTTTGTGTATTTTTCTTATCTCCTAAAGGAGTATATCCTCTGAGATATTTTGGCACATTGTCACTTGAATAAAGTACCTTTATTTCTAGTAACTCTGAGTATTGTGATATAGTTCTATATGATATAAGTGGTATAGTAGGAGCTTTGCATGTCTCCTAGTTCAGCCTAAGCTGCTCTACTATAGCTACCTCTATCAGCCTAAGCTGCTAGAACACTACTAATCTACTAATAAGGGATAACTGGACCTGGCACAAGGTGTAAGTACCATCAGGTTCCCACCTCAAGCCAGGCCTCCCTCCTAGAGTGAGTGCAGATGTGGTGTGTTTGGTGAGTGTCTGTGAGTCGGCTGTTGTGGTGATTGAGGCTATGATAGGAATGCTAGCATGACCAGTGTGTGATGATGCAGTGCTAGCTGGTGTGAGTGGTCATGTGACTGTAAGGGAGGGAGTGTGGTAAGTGTCTGTTGTTGTGTATGCAGATGTCTGTGCATGCCTGTGGGTTCATTTGTGGTGCTTATGTTTGTCTTTGTGCACCTTGTCTGTGGTAGTGGGTGAATGCTAGTCTGTAGGTATGGCCTGGATGGGTGAAGGGAGAGGGGCTGTGGATTGGGAACAGGTAGCTGGAGGGGGGTCAGAAGATGAAGGAACACTGGCTGCCGCCAACAAGCAAGCCAGAGCCTGAAACGATCTCCGTGGACGAGACAAGGCACAGTGAATGCTTTCCAGGTAGGTATTGGACTGCTGCATCTGGGATGTCAGTCCCTGGATGGCATTCACAATGGTTGTCTGCCCACAGGGATGGACCTCAGGAGGACAATAGCCTCCTCATTGAGGGCAGAAGGGCTAACTGAGGCAGGGGCAGAGGTGCCTGCGGTGAAGGAAACGCCCACCCTCTTGGGTGAGCAGGCACAGGCAAATGGATAGGGAGCTACATGGAGGGTGGTGTTGGTAAGGGGGGTGGAAGACAAGGTGGGCACTGGAGTGGTCCCAGATGGCTCTGCCACAACCAGCCAGCCACCATCGGAGAAGGAATCTGAATCAGATGTGATAGCAGCTCCAGTCTCCCCACAGAACTCCCCCACCCTCCGCCCCACTGGTCCCCTCCGCTTTTCTGGTACCAGCCTCCTGGGTCCCATGGGTTGCTGAATCCTCACTCGCCGGTGCCCTTCCTCCTTTACCAGCTTATGCAAATGCACACATAGACAGAGGTGGAGAGAAAAGAAGTGTGGGAACAAATGAAAAGGAAGGAAATGTTAAAAACCTACACATCCACTTCACATCCAAACAATACACACATTTGCCCTTGTCGTGAAAACAAGAGCCCAAATTGCAAGTCGTGAGCAACAGAGTCCTGCAAGTGACATCCAAACTTATCACTGATTAACTTATCTATGCAACCTTGATACCTGATTGAAAACTCCTACATGACTGTCAACTGGCTAACTGACTAATCCAACAATTTAATCCGTGAACATACCCAACTACATGGCGGTCATGACAAAATGTAACAAATCTTACCACAGAGGAACTGTACCCGCAAACTAAATAACAGGTATGTGTGGATTACATATGGTACAGATGCCCATTGATATTGCAATTATATCAATTGCAATGTAAACTAAACATACTTGTCAATACCCTGCTACAGTGCCAGAAAGATCACTTTGGACTAATACAGTAGATGCAGAGATGGAGTATGAAGCCAGTAAAATGCCTCTACATTTGAGTAACTCATACGTACAGTAGGATGTGTGTTACAAAACCACCACTTCTGTTCCTGCATGGCTCTATATCGTTAATGTGTCACACTGCAAAATGATTGGTGTGACAACTAGGACTGTACGCTCGCCAAATGTAATCTGACCACATAAATCCCAAGTCCAGTGAGGGTCACAGTAGACAACCATGCAGTACTGCCCTCAAGCGCCCATCCAACTCTAGGTAGGCCACCGCCTGTATGTGGGCCATTAGGGGGGTCAGAGACCGACCAGCACCCCTTCTACGTTGGGGGGCCCTCCCCAGCTGGGCCTCTGCTGTCTTCTGGGCCCAGTGTCTCAGGTCCTCCCACCGCTTCCTGCAGTGGGTGCTCCACCGGCTATGGACCCCCAGGGTCTGGACTTCCTTGGTGATGGCTCTCCACAACCCTGTTTTCTGGTGGGCGCTGACCTGCATGGGAAGCATTCTGAAAATGGAGGACATGATGTAAATTTTATCAATACAGCTGCAACCTTTGGCAACACACAACATACACAGACCATGCACACTGCCAATACACCACACACTACCCAATAATGTGCATGCAAAACCCCAAATCAGTCATCACATGTCAATTTGCTCAGAGATTCACTGTCAAACACCACCCAAAATGTCGGACAAAGGACGATGTACTAACATTTTGCCCTGGAGCCCAATACAACCACCCATACAGGGGTCGGACCCCTTCCACCAGTTTTTCCATATCCTCAGCTGTGAAGGTTTGGGCCCTATCTCCTGTAGTGCATGCAATCATTGCTCTAAGATTCAGGACACAGCAGCATACGACGTGGAAGTTCACCTTGCCAGAATGCCAGGAGTCAAGTGAGATTGCCCATACCAAATGGCGGTCATGACCGTCAGCGCCAGCCGTGATCATCATTGGTCCCTGTTTACCATACACATCAATGTTAACCAATAAGGAGTTGCACGGCGGTTCCGACTGCCTTCTGACATGATGACTGCCGCCGGTAGAATGAGGTCACTTCTATCTGTCCAACGCATGCAGGACAGGCAGATGCCATTTTAGTAAGTTACATGACTGTCTTGGGTTCACGCTGCGTTATTACCTGCATATTCTCACAAAATGATTCATGTAGGTTACATTTTGTGGATAATCACATAGGTAGTGGGTGTCAGGTGACATCACCACACTTGCCACTGCATATGTCTGTATTGACAATCCGTAGGGTGGAACACAGGGAAAGTGTATGTCCTGGACACGTCCCTTGCCAGATTTGAGAAATCCCCATGCCATCCCTCCAACAGACCAGGTGTAGGCAGTCCTGCATTTTCTTGTCTTGCGAGTGGATTGTTTCAGGTGTCTCTGGGACTGGCTGCAGGGATGTCACAGCCCAAGTTCAATAAGGTGTAACAGGATGTGCTGGATTCTCTACTCATGCATCTGAACAGGTGCATAAGGTTCCCACAATGTAATGAATTGCCCACATCTAAAGCAGGCTAATACAATATGTTACATGTCCCACACGCAATAGGGGCCATTGATGGGGCTCACATCACCTTGGTACCTCCGAGGGGCAATGAACAGATCTACAGAAACAGGAAAAGTATATTTTAGCTTAGGGTACAAGTGGTGTGTCGTACAGACAAGTACATAACACCTGTAAATGTGAAATTCCCAGGATCAGTACATGATTCCTATATTGTGAGGAACAGCAGTTTCCGTTCATTGATGTTACAGCGACAGGGAGAAAGGGCCTGGCTAATAGGTATGTCTACTTCTCTCCATGTCAGACGTTTGATACCCCTCCCTACAGAGTCTGCACTCTGCCTAGCATTGTTACCTATCGTCATATCTCCTTTTCCACACAGGTGACTCCGGATACCCCAACCTGCCCTAGCTCCTGACATCTGTTAAACATCCAACTACAGGAGGGGAGGGGAGAGTAGGTATAATGAGGTACATGGCCAGATGAGGTGGGTAATTGAAAGCTAGATTTCGTTGCCTCCATGTGCCCGGTGGTGCCCTACAATACCAACCAGGGATAGTCTGCAAGATCTTTGTGGCATGCTGCATTCTCCATAATCTCATTGATGCTGGAGCAGTGGTTGGGGCCAGTGACTCTGATACTGAGGAGGAGGCATATGAGGATGAGGCACATGACAAGAGGACTGACCTGATTCATCACTACTTTCAATGATGAACAGGTGAGTGTGATTTGTATGTCATGTGCACTTTGACTATGTATTGGTAAAGCCAGCCTGTACTCAGATTTTACAAGCAACAAAGTGTGTGTGGAGACTACTGCCTTCCATCTTCGTTTCTGACCCTGAAAGGTAGCTTACTTACCATGAGAGGTAGTGGAAATGCATTGCTGCCAATGAGATGTGAAATGCTGGTGTCATAACGGAACAGCCTTATGGATGCACCAAAGGTTACGGATCCTCAGTCTGCCTGTTTTGGTAAATGTAAGTGGGACTTATCAGTCTTGCCTTTCTGTGTAGAACTATCATGCTGCAGTGTCAGCTGCTGTGAGGCAACTACCTGTTCCTGACTACTCAGGGAGGTGATCTGTAGAGGATGTTACCTATGTGAAATCTTTACTTTCCTACATATGTGTGTGAGTGACAATGCAGGCCCTTACATATGTGGTATCATAGCTGCTGGGGCAGTCATCCTGTGTTTGTGTTCAACTGCTGTTGATGTATGAGTATGGAGTACATGCCTTACAACATTGAGCCTAATTTCGTATAATTTTCCCTCTTCGTGTCACATGTCTGTTTGCAAGCTGATTACTGATATGCCTGTCGGCGTTGTTGGCAATGGTTGTTACTACATTATGGATGTACTTACACACCTACTGGAGATTCCTACTACATCTGTCACTTTGACATTTTTGTAGAGCCAATATATGTATTTGATTGTTGCTTGTAAACAGAAATGCCACTTGAAACAATGAAGACACATGCACCATGACTTGTGCAAATTGGTGTTTATTGAGTGTTTTACATCACAGTCCTGAGGAGTTTGGTTTAGTTGAAGATCAGAGTGGGTGTGTCCAGCTGTTTGTTTCACAGTCCTGTATTGTGAGAAAACAGGGCTGATTGCAGAGGCCCCATAACTTTTTGCCCCCATTTTCCACTTTTGGCTGGTGTTTTCCTGACTCTGATGGTGCCCTGGGTACTGCTAACTAGTCCCAGGGCCTGAGCTCTGTGTACAATCAATATGCAAATTAGGCTAATTATAATTGGCTATGTCAACCTACCTATAAGTCCCTAGTATATGGTAGGGCATGTAGGTTTAGGGACCCAAGCATAGGTAGTGCGCCCATGGGTGCACTGCTGAGGTGCCCAGTGTCATTTTAAAGGCAGGCCTGCCTTGCTGGCTGCTTTTAAATTAAAGTTATATGCATATTCAACTTTGGAATTAAAAGTAGTTCCAAAGTCTTAAAATACCTTATTTTTACATATAAGTCACCACTAAGGTGTGCCCTATGTGCCCCTAGGGTTGGGTGCCATGTGACTATAAGCAGGGACCTTATAAAAGTAGTTTTATAAGCCCTGATGAGGTAAAAACAGCCAAATTTGTTTTTCCCTCATTGTAGTGAATGGCCTTCATAGGCTAGAATGGGGAGACTTTATTTTAATTCTAAAAGTCCCCTTAAATTACAGATACAAAGAGTTTGGTATGAAATGAATTGTTAAAATAAATCCCACAACTTCCAGTTGTTGGATTTAATATAACTTGTTCAGGTAAAGAGTTTTAAACTTTACCTGAAAAGTTGCCAACTTCAGCCCTGCATTGTTTTTGCTGCTGTGCTCTGATTGTCCAGCCTCTGGCAGCCTGGCCAAAGCTGCCTTGATGAGGTGTGAAGTGGCCTGGCCTCACACAAAGAGGTGTGCCTGTGTGAGGGGATCTCCCCTCAGCAGATGGTGAAGCAGGAAGGGGAGGGCTGCCAAACTGGTCTTCAAAGGCAGAGAAGGACATTTAGAGCAACCCAGCAACACCCCCACATCCTGCAACCCCAGACAACTAGGTGCCCCCTTGATTAGATTAGGAGAGGGGTGTGTTTCAGATTTTTAGCCACACCAGTGGGTGGGCTCAGCCAGATGTTACCTCCAAAAATCATTTTCAGCCATGATGGATTTTTGAGGAATGTTGCCTCCTGGGATTAATTTTTGCCACACTTTCCAGGAAGTGGTCATCACAGGGGGAAGGACCCTGCACCTGATTGGAGAACCAGGACCCCCCTGTTTTTCACACAGGAGCAAGGATAAAACTGGCAGACCTGCACCCACACCTCAGTTCCCTACCACATCCCTACCAAGGAGAACTACAGAAGAAGAAGGATTGCCCTGCTGGACCCCTGGCCTGCACCTGGAACCTGCACTCAGAAGGACTGCACCAGCTGCACACTTGGGCTTTACCACAAGAAGGACTTTGCCTTGCTTCAACTGGTTCAAGGAGGGACTCCCTGTTTGCTACAGGTGAAAAATTGCTAACCAGAGTCCCCTGCACCAACTCCTGAAGAAATCGACCAGCTGACCACTGTCCAGAGGCCAAAAAGGAGTTTGCGGCAGGTGCATTCTGGGAGTTGTAGTCCGCACCCCCAAGGATCATCTCAGAGCTTCTGAACCCTTGAGGTGAGCTGTGGACCCCAAAAGAACCTTAAAAGAACATCTGGGAGAAGCCCCAGAAGTTTGGAGAAGTTTGGAGTACTTTTGGAAAAAAGCTCCATAGAGGGACCGACCCGCTGTGGCAACTCTAGCCGGCTTGCCTCATCCGCGACCCGGCCTGATTTGCAGGTTCGTCCCGCTGAAGAAAATCTCAGAAAAAGAGACTAAGGCCCTCATTCTGACCCTGGCGGTCGGTGATAAAGCGGCGGCCAAGCCGCCAACAGGCCGGCGGTCTAAAATATGCAATTCTGACCCTGGCGGGAACCGCCAACACAGCCCGCCAACTTAACACTCCGACCGCCACAGCGGTACAAACAAACAGCGCGGCGGTTCCCGCCAACAGCCCCGCCCACCCTATCACGACCCACCAATCTGCCACCTTTTCCGGGGCGGGAGCACCGCCGATAAGAACACGGCGGAAACAGACTACGAACGGGAAAACGCTCACCTCTACGCACTCCACGCGAGATTCCGGCAGTATGGAGCCAGAGTTGCAGGTCATCCCCGCACTCCTATTCCTGCTCATATACCAGGAGCACGCCCGGCGGCGCGGAAGACATCGGTGAGTACGGCACCTACGACACAGGGGAGGGAAAAGATTACCGGCACACACCCACCCACCCACACCCACTACAACACACACATCAATGCATTCCCACAGATCACTGTCACAACCCACAAACCACCCCCCTCCGAAATAATGCAAAGACCAAAAGAAGAGATCATAAACGGGCAGATATATTGAAATATGTACACCATTAATCCCAATAAATAAATAAACTATGTACAAAATATATACAGCTACTAAATGTAGTCCAACCACTGTCCGTGGATCACAGGGGTCCTGTGCAAAGGGGCAAGGCCCAGTCCCACGACAAGAACTCCACGGAGAGAACACTGCAGGGGCATCAGAAAGAAAATAGGACAGGCACCTCAGGGGGAAGGGAAGGGGGGGCACCTCAGCCACTTGAGTACACGACGCCAGATCCACGAGGGGACTCCATGACCACTGGCCCATCCTGGGGAGAGCAAAGCCACAGTCCAAACAGTCCATACAGTGGGTGGCCTGCCCACTGGGCCATCCTGGGGAGAGCAAAGCCACAGTCCAAACAGTCCATACAGTGGGTGGCCTGCCCACTGGGCCATCCTGGGGAGAGCAAAGCCACAGTCCATACAGTCCATACAGTGGGTGGCCTGCCCACTGGGCCATCCTGGGGAGAGCAAAGCCACAGTCCATACAGTCCATACAGTGGGTGGCCTGCCAACTGGGCCATCCTGGGGAGAGCAAAGCCACAGTCCATACAGTCCATACAGTGGGTGGCCTGCCCACTGGGCCATCCTGGGGAGAGCAAAGCCACAGTCCATACAGTCCATAACAGACCCCACTGCCACTGGAGGAGGCAAGTTGGCCAGAGGACATCCTGCAGCCCTGCCCGAGATAGATCCTGCCCTGCCACGTCTGCCAAAGGGCCAGCGGTTCTTGCCCTGAAGGGCCCAGTTCAGCGGTTCTTGAGACGGCGGGGCCCAGTTCAGCGGTTCTTGAGACGGCGGGGCCCAGTTCAGCGCTCCTGGCCCTGAAGGGCCCAGTTCAGCGGTTCTTGAGACGGCGGGGCCCAGTTCAGCGGTTCTTGAGACGGCGGGGCCCAGTTCAGCGGTTCTGGAGACGGCGGGGCCCAGTTCAGCGGTTCTTGAGACGGCGGGGCCCAGTTCAGCGGTTCTTGAGACGGCGGGGCCCAGTTTAGCGCTCCTTGCCCTGAAGGGCCCAGTTCAGCGGTTCTTGAGACGGCGGGCCCAGTTCAGCGGTTCTTGAGACGGCGGGGCCCAGTTCAGCGGTTCTTGAGACGGCGGGGCCCAGTTCAGCGGTTCTGGAGACGGCGGGGCCCAGTTCAGCGGTTCTTGAGACGGCGGGGCCCAGTTCAGCGGTTCTTGAGACGGCGGGGCCCAGTTCAGCGCTCCTTGCCCTGAAGGGCCCAGTTCAGCGGTTCTTGAGACAGCGGGGCCCAGTTCAGCGGTTCTTGAGACGGCGGGGCCCAGTTCAGCGGTTCTGGAGACGGCGGGGCCCAGTTCAGCGGTTCTGGAGACGGCGGCCGGTCTATGGCCAACTGCTAATTGCCTGGTGGTGCCCTCCTGGCCAGCGGGGATGGTGCTCCTTCACTGCCCACCTGGGCTGTGGGTGGTGGGGCCCTCCTGGCCAGCTGGGCTGGGTCCTCCCTGGGCAGCGGCTATGGGGGTGGTGGGCTCTCCCGGGGCAGCTGTGCCGGTTCCTCCCGGGGCAGCGGCTATGGGGGTTGTGGGCTCCTCCTGAGCAGCAGGCCTGCTGCCTGACCTCTCCGACTTGCTGCCCTTGCCCTCCTTAGTCGTGGGCCTGTGGCCCTTTCCTCCCTTTGGAGCTGTGGCTGGTGACTGTCTCTGGGTGGTGTCCGGGGGGGATGTAGAAGGTGGGCTCCTGCGGCGACCCTTCCGCCTTCTGCTCCTCTTCCCAGGGGGTGGGCTGGCTGTCCCCTTGCTGCTGGGCGAAGATCCAGACATGCGGGCTGGCGGGCTCCAATACCCCTGCACCCTTGTCAAGGGGGCTGCAGGGCTGGTGGTGGCTGAGGTGCTCTTCTTACCCCGACGAGAAGGAGGGGGGGGCTCAGGGTCAGGAAAGAAGTTAGTAGTGGCGAGGAAGAGCTTCTTGGGACAATAGAGAGTGGTAGGTACAGTGGGAATGGGAGTGGAGGGAGAGGATGTGGTTGTAGGTGAGTCACGTTTGCTGTCTTTGGGTGCAGGTGCAGGAGGGATAGGCTGTCGTGAGGTGGATGGCTGTTGGGTGGGTGGGTGGCTGCGTTTGTGTGGTGTGGAAGAGGGGGTGACAGACACAGTGGGAGAGGACACAGGGGACGTGTAAATGGCAGTGGGGGTGGTGACTGCACGTGTGCGGACTGGAGTGGAGGGTGTGCTGGTGATGGAAACATTGGCTGATGGTGAGGTGAATGGAGGTGTGAGTGTAGACGTCACAGGGAGGGAGGAGGGAGACGAGGAGGTGGGGGTCACAGAGGTGGTAGTGACTGTTGGCATGTCTGCATCGGAATGTTGCGTGTGTGAATGTCTGCGTGATCTGTGGTGCTTATGTTTGGATGAGCTTCTCTTGGGTGTTGAGGTGTGTGCAGGCTGGTCTGATGGTGTGGGTGGGACAGGCAGAGGAACAGGAGACTGGGAGGAGGGAGTTAGTAGAGGCAGGCAGGAGACAGGGACAATGGCTGCCGTCAGTGCTGAGGCCAGAGCCTGGAACGATCGCTGATGGGCAGCCTGACCCGAATGAATGCCCTCCAGGTACGCATTGCTGCGATGAACCTCCCTCTCCACCCCCTGGATGGCATTCAAAAGGGTAGTCTGCCCAACAATGAGCGTTCGGAGGAGGTCAATGACCTCCTCACTGAGGGCAGCGGGGGTAACAGGGGCAGGGCCTGAGGTGCCTGGGGCGAAGGAGATGCCCGGCTTCCTGGCAGAGCGGGCACGGGGCGAACGCTGAGGGGCTGCTGGGAGGGCGGAGATGGTGCGCTGGGTGGCGGCTGTACCTGTAATGGCGGGGGGCACGGATGGTGCCACCCCCGCAAGGGAGCCCCCTTCTGAGGACGTGTCCGTGTCGCTGCAGGGTCCAGTCGTCCCCGTCGTGGAGCTCCCCTCGCCCTCCGTCTCACTGGTCCAGTCTGACTCTGTGGCATGGCCCTCCTGGGCCATGTGAGATGCAGCTCCCTCCTGCCCCGATGCCACTTCTCCTCCGCCTGATGATGCTGATGCACACAAGCACAGAAAGACAAACAAAAAGGGGGGGGGAGAGAGAAATAAAGGGATATTGAGTACATGGATCTCCGGTACAGTTAGCGGACATGACAGACACAGATGCCCCCTGCACTAAGTTGCGCACTTGGGGTACGCTACGCATTCCGTGGAACATGGCCTACACGCCTAGAGTTGACAACTGCACCCATGGATGACACGGCCCAGGGATGGCTGTACTGACAAACTACTGAGGGTGGTGGCTGGGGACACAGGGGCTTACGGGGGTGCCCAGCCTACAGATATCGCCCTGGCCTAGGGGGACCCCCAGCCCTCCTCCCCCACCCAGACACCTCCACTGTGCGACAACAGAGTAGATAATGCTTGTACTCACCCCCTTGTGTCTGCTGTGCTGCCCTCACGCGCCCATCCAATTCAGGGTAGGCCACCGCCAGGATCCGGAACATCAGGGGGCTCAGTTGACGGCAGGCACCCCGCCTACGTTGGGAGGCCATCCCCAGCAGAGACTCGGCGGTCTTCTTGGTCCCGCGGCGGATGTCATCCCACCTCTTGCGGCAGTGGGTGCCCCGTCGATGGTGGACCCCCAGGGCCCGGACTTCCTTGGCGATGGCACGCCAAATCCCGATCTTCTCATGGGCGCGGACCTATGTGACATGTACAGGGAGGGAGAAATACCACGTTCAAGTTTCTCAGCATTTTCCTTTCCAGTGGCCCAACGCCCCCCATCCCCGCCAGGCCCCCCGCCATGCCCAACATGCCCCCCATCCCCGCCAGGCCCCCCGCCAGGCCCCCCGCCATGCCCAACATGCCCCCCATCCCGGCCAGGCCCCCCGCCAGGCCCCCCGCCATGCCCAACATGCCCCCCATCCCCGCCAGGCCCCCCGCCATGCCCAACATGCCCCCCATCCCCGCCAGGCCCCCCGCCATGCCCAACATGCCCCTCATCCCCGCCAGGCCCCCCGCCATGCCCCCCGCCATGCCCAACATGCCCCCCATCCCCGCCAGGCCCCCCGCCATGCCCAACATGCCCCCCATCCCCGCCAGGCCCCCCGCCATGCCCCCCGCCATGCCCAACATGCCCCCCATCCCCGCCAGGCCCCCCGCCATGCCCAACATGCCCCCCATCCCCGCCATGCCCCCCGCCATGCCCAACATGCCCCCCATCCCCGCCAGGCCCCCCGCCATGCCCAACATGCCCCCCATCCCCGCCATGCCCAACATGCCCCCCATCCCCGCCAGGCCCCCCCGCCATGCCCAACATGCCCCCCATCCCCGCCATGCCCCCCACCATGCCCAACATGCCCCCCATCCCCGCCAGGCCCCCCGCCATGCCCCCCGCCATGCCCAACATGCCCCCCATCCCCGCCAGGCCCCCCGCCAGGCCCCCCGCCAGCCCCAACATGCCCCCCATCCCCGCCAGGCCCCCAAGCCAGCCAGTGGCCCCAAATCCATATTGAATTAAACTCACTTGTTGGTCTGGAGGACCGTAGAGTAGCGCATACTGGGGGAGGACCCCATCCACAAGTTTCTCCAACTCCTCTCCAGTGAAGGCAGGGGCCCTTTCCCCAGTCGCAGCAGCCATTGTCCCTTCCAGACCGAGGTCACAGCAACACTTGCAGTATAGGTCCTCTCCTGTGAAAGTTCAAGTCGCAAGTGGATAAGTAGATAGAAAATGGCGGTCACGTCCGCGGCGGTGCGTACCGCGGCGGTGCGTCCCGCCACCGCCGGCGCACTTCGCCATTGGCTCCTGAAACCCATAGGCTTCAATGTTAACCAATGCGGCTTCGCGCCGCGGTCTTCGCCCGCCGCCCGCCGCGGTGTGCCACGCCAGCGCATTGACCTCACATCCCATTTTCACACTTCACAGGTCAGGCAGCCGCCATTTCCAGGGCCCACATGGCTCAATTTCAACTGCGTCACACAGGCCTAGGCCTTGCATAGCCACTCAGACACGCCATTCACTGCATAGAGAATCGTATACTGTGCTAGCTGTGAGTACGTACCTGTGGGTTGCTTGACTGTGTGCTCCATGTTGTCCTGCCTAGGCACCGTCCGCTGGGTTGGGCGAGGAGACGGATGAATCCTCCCGTGTACCGACCGCTGGTGGACCTGTCGACAATGGAAGAACGCCACATTATCCTGACCTACCGTCTTAACCGTGCCACTATCCATGAACTGTGTGCCCAGCTGGAGCCCGACCTGATGTCCCCCATCCGCCAACCCACAGGGATTCCCCCTCTGGTGCAGGTCATGTCAGTACTACATTTCTTGGCAAGTGGGTCATTTCAGACAACCGTGGGAATTGCTTCCGGGATGTCTCAGCCCATGTTTTCGAAGGTGTTATCCAGAGTGTTGTCTGCCCTGATGAAATCCGTGAGGAACTACATCATTTTCCCTGAGGTGGGCGAATTGGCTACAGTGAAGGGTGATTTCTACGCCCTTGGACATATTCCCAACGTAATTGGTGCCATTGATGGGACCCATGTGGCTTTGGTTCCCCCAAGAGACAGGGAGCAGGTGTACAGGAACAGAAAAAATTACCATTCAATGAACATCCAGGTGGTGTGTTTGGCTGACCAGTACATCTCGCATGTAAATGCCAAATTCCCAGGGTCAGTGCATGACGCCTACATCCTCAGGAATAGCAGCATCCCTTACGTGATGGAACAGCTACAGAGACACCGTGTATGGCTAGTGGGGGACTCTGGGTACCCCAACCTGTCGTGGCTACTGACCCCAGTAAGGAATCCCCGGACCAGGGCAGAGGAACGGTACAATGAGGCCCATGGGCGTACTAGGAGGGTGATCGAACGCACCTTTGGCCTCCTAAAGGCCAGGTTTCGCTGCCTGCATATGACAGGTGGATCCCTAATGTACTCACCTAAGAAGGTGTGTCACATCATCGTGGCCTGCTGCATGCTTCACAACCTGGCTTTGCGCCGCCAGGTGCCTTTCCTGCAGGAGGATGGTCGAGACGGTGGTGTTGTGGCAGCGGTGGAACCTGAGGAGAGTGACGAGGAGGAAGACGATGGGGCTGAAACAGACAACAGGGACAGAATCATTGAACAGTACTTCCAATAGGACACAGGTAACATTTCAAAGATAATTTAGTAAATGTTAACTACTCTCCAGCATCTCTGCTGCCTGTCTATTTGCCCCAGTGTATGATGACTGAGTTTTGGCTTTTCCCTCCCTATTTCAGATCTGGGGTCCCCACTACGAGTCCTGTGCTTCGTTTCCCCATGGACTACAGCTTTGTGGCAGCTGTTTGTTGACTTCACCATGTACAAGGACATATTTGCACTGTCATGTCAATTACAATCTATTGAAATCACAGCCAGACTCCTGATATTTTGGTGCAAAATAGGTGTTTATTGAAGTGCTCAAAATGGGATGGGTGGTTTCAAGTGGGTGGGGGCTATGGTGAAGGAATGTCCATGGCAGAGTCCAGAGTAACAGTCACACAGGTGCATTGTCCAGAGGCCTGTGGAGAGATGGAGCATGGGCAGTTCAAGGATGGACAGGGTGACAATGTGGGACAGTGGGATGACATCAGGTGGTATCCTTTGCTGGCGGGGGTCTTGACATCCTACTCTGTCTTCTTGCGAGATCTCAGGGCCCTCTTGCGGGGTGGTTCTTCTCCTGCAGGAGGTGGGGGTCTGGTGGGCTGCTGCTGTGCGGGGGCCTCCTGTCCACTAGCGCCGGCGGAGGTGGATGGCTGTTCTTGGTCCAGGCTAGTGGCAGGGGCCCTTGGGTGTTGTTCAGTGTCCGCCCTGCTGTTTACGAGGTCCTGCAGCAGCCCTACCATGGTAACCAGGGTGGTGTTGATGGCTCTGATGTCCTCCCTGTACCCCCGATAGTGTTCCTCCTGCAGCACCTGGATCTCCTGGAACCGGGCCAGTACCGTCGCCATCGTCTCCTGGGAGCGGTTGTATGCTCCCATGATGGTGGTGAGGACCTCGTGGAGAGTGGGTTCCCTGGGCCTCTCCTCCCCCCCCTGTCGCACAGCTGCCCGCCGAGTTGCCCTGTTTCCCTGGGCCTCTGCCCCCTGGCCGGTGTGCCCACTACCACTGCCCCCAGGTCCCTGTTGTTGTTGGGGTGGTGGGTTATCCTGGGTGCCCTGTAGTGGTAGACACACCGCAGATTGACGCGCCCTGGAGACAGAGGCATGGGCCCGCTGGGTGGGAGCTGTGCTGGTGTTCCCAGAGGGGTTTGGGTCTGTAGTGGCCTGGGCCTGTGTGAGGGGAACCGACTGTCCAGAGGTCCCCGATGGTCCGGGCTGGTCATCGGTGTCCAGGTCGACAGAGCTGCTGTCATCGCTGACGGCCTCTTGGGTGGGGGGTGTGGATAATTCTGGCCCCTCCGCCGCGGTGTGTTGACGGTCGGGTCCTGCAGGGGTATAGAGGTATGGTTATAGTTTAAATGTGTCGCATATGGGTGTATCTGTGGGTTCTTGTGTCCCCAAGTGCTGGCATTCGTGTGTGGGGGCTTTGGTGAGGGTGGCTTGTGGGGGGGATGTGTATATGCATTGGGCATGCTTTGGTGATGGGTGTCCATGCTTAGTGGACGCATGCAGGCCTAGGTTTTGGGATGTGTGGGTTGTGATGGTGAGACATTGGCGGGGAATAGGTGTGCTGGGGGTGGGGGTGAGGATGGTGGTGGGGGTGAGGATGGTGGTGGGGGTGAGGATGGTGGTGGGGGTGAGGGTGGGGGTGAGGATGGGGGTGGGGGTGAGGGTGGGGTTCGAGGATGGGGGTGAGGGTTGGGGTCTGATTTGGCATGCAGGTGGGGGGGAAGCAGTATTGAAGCTTCAACTTACCAGTATCCATTCCTCCGCCGACTCCTGCGAGGCCGTCAGGATGCAGGATGTTCAAGACTTCCTCCTCCCATGATGTGAATTGTGGGGGTTGAGGTGGGGGTCCTCCGCCAGTCTTCTGCACGGCGATGTTGTGCCTGGATACCATGGAACGCACCTTCCCCCGTAGGTCGTTCCATCGCTTCCTGATGTCTTCCCGATTTCTGGGGTGCTGTCCCACTGCGTTCACCCTGTCGACAATCCTCTGCCATAGCTCCGTCCTCCGGGCAATGCTGGTGTATTGTATCTGTGTGCCGAACAGCTGGGGCTCTACCCGAACGATTTCCTCCACCATGACCCTGAGTTCTTCGTCTGTGAAGCGGGGTTGTCTTTGGGGTGCCATGGGGTGGTGTGTATGATGTGTGGGGTGGAGTATGTGTATTTAAGTGAGTTGAGTGTGGTGGTGTGTGTTGTTTTGTGTGTGGATAGTGTGTGGGTGATGGTGTTGAGTGGCTGTGGCTGTTATGTTTTGGATGCTGGTGTCTCGCTCTTGCCTTCTTTACGAATTTTTAAGCGTAGGGGTTTGTGGGTGATGTGGGTGTGTGTTTTATATTGTATTGTGTGTGTGGGAGTGGTGTGTGTATGTGTATCAGGTGTGTGGGATTCAAATCGTCCAATGTGGCTGAGTTTTGTTCGTTTGTGTGTATTCTGACCGCGCCGGTGTGTCCCGCCAATGGAATACCGCGTTTGAATGACCGCCGCGTGGATTCGTGGGTCGTAATGGGATGGGCGTATTTCTGTTGGCGTGGCGGTGGAGGTTTGGTCATCTCCACCTTTCCGCCGACCGCTGGTCTGGCGGTCTGTTGTGACGGTCGGATTTTCGGAGGTTTGCCTTCTGCGGGTCAGAATGACCGTGGCGGGTTTCCGCGACCGCGGCGGGATTATGGAGGATTTCTGACCGGCGGTAGGCGCCTTTTACCGCCGAGGTCAGAATGACCACCTAAGTCAGAAGGTAAAAAGTTGACCGGGACCTCCCAGCCAGCGTATTCGAGGAGGGCTCCAAGGACCTCAGATCAAGATTTTCACCTTGAAAAAACGACTAAGTCCGAAGGTAAAAATCTTCACCTAGGATTTCCGTGACACGTATCCGGAGAAGAGTTCCAGGAGGTCGGATTGGAATGGCAGGTTCATCCCGCTGAAGAAAATCTTCTGAAAAGAGAATAAGTCCGAAGGTAAACTTTTGACTGAGGCCTCCCGCGAGCTGTAGCCGAGCAGGGCTCCATCGCAGTCGGCCTTAAACTTTGACTTTCCCGTGGTCGAGGTGCAACCAGATGACCCGATTGGCACTTTTTGTTTCTAGGCACTAAAAAACAATAATTCTTTCAAAATTCACATCTCCGGTTCCCCTTATCCGATTTTATTTGTTTTTGTGTCATTTTAAAGATAAAAATATAATCTATTTATATAAATTGGTTCTGGATTTTTATACTGTTTCCTGCATTTTATTTAATTACTGTTTCGTGATATTTGAATGCTTCACACTCTGTCTCCTAAGTTAAGCCTTGTCGCTCGTTGCCAAGCTACCAAGGGTTGAGCTGGGTTTATTTTACTGAGACCTAACTGGACCTAAGTGGAGGTTAGTGGCCTATTGCTAAGTTTAGGTACTTACCTGCCCTTAACAATAACCCATTTTCCAGCATGTATCCATTAGCCTTGAGATGATGGAAACTTGGCATTGAATAGCAAGCAGGGTGCAACAGTGGCACACAGGGTGACAGTTCAGGAGAGGGATCACTTCCTGGTGGTGGGGATTGCTCTTTGCCTCAAGTCCTGCAGGATGTCTGGATGGCCGACCTCTTTTACGTGGTGGGTCCCTCAGCTGCAGGGGTAACGGTGTTGGTGGCCTTTGGGTCCTCCTGCTGGGCCTCCATTCCAGTAGCAGGTGCTGATGTAGAGGACAGTGGTGTTGTGTGACTACTGGATGGAGCCTGTTGTTGGGTGGAGGTTGTACGCAGGATGTTGTGTTTGTTGAACTCCCCTAACATGGAGACCACGGTGGCATTGAGTACCTGCCACTGCTGCATGGCATGCTGGTGGTATTCCCCCTGCAGTCTTTGGGTCTCCTGGAAGGTGGTGAGTATCTGGCCCATCTTGTCCTGGGATTGCTGGTAGGCTCCCAGGACTCTGGAGACGGCCTCTTGGCCAGTTGTGTCCTGTTGCTGCCTTGTCCTTTGGCCCACGATTGCCCTCCCAGTGCCCCTTGTCCCCTGTGCCCCTGGTGCTGTGTGCCAAGACTGTCATTGTCTTGGGATTGCAATGTTGACTCATTTCCCTGTACTGTGGGGAAAACTGATTGATGTGACCGTGGGACACAGGTTTAAGAAGGTGGACTCTGCTCTACAAAGGATGCCACAGGGAAGGTGGTTTCAGTTGTGGGCAGGGTGAGGCTGGTGGCGGCAGGTACATCATCCCTATCCAGACATCCAGGGGATTCCTCCTCTAATGGACCTGGGCTTTCTTTCATTGGCATCCTCTGCTGTGTGGCAGTACTTGAGAGACCTGTGAAATGAGAGGTATTGTGTCACATAATGGTACTGTACAAGTGATACACATGGTTATATGCCATCATTGACTGGATTTGCAGTGCAGTAATGACATTGACAGTTACTAGACTACTGCTTGTGTTTCCATCAGTGGAATGTTGCAATTTTTCTATTTTGGGCGATAGTTTGTATTGGTCTTGCTACTGTCATTGCCATGTACTGATGTGTATTCCAATTACTTGTTGTTGAAGGAATGTGACATGGTTTAACATGCAAGTTCAGAGATGTGAAGTGAATGTAGCAGTCATGCAGGGGTAGGGAGTGTTGCATTGTGGTAGTTTTATCACTTGCTGCAGAGTGGGGTAGCCATTCACTGTGTGGGCCTGTGAGGGAATTGTGTTAGTAAGGAGCCGTGGCTCACAGGGGTGGGTATTGGGTCCATCGTGGGTGTATGCACTGTGCATGTTAGGGTGATGTGACGGGTGAGAGGGTGGGGGGTGTAGGAAAGTACCATATTTCTTGGCATGTTACCAACATTTTTACCTATATGTCAGTATGTTTTTGCCTGTCTCTCTGGGATCCTGCTGGTCGGGACCCCAGTGCTCATAGTTTCTGGCCTAAAATGTGTGTCTGTATAGTGCTTGACTGTGTCACTGAGGATCTGCTAACCAGAACCTCAGTGCTTATGCTCTCTCTGCTTCTAATTTTGTCACTATAGGCTAGTGACTTCAATTACCAATTTCAATTGGCACACTGGACCCCCCATATGAGTCCCTAGTATATGGTACGTATATGTACCCAGGGCATTGGGGTTCCAGTAGATCCATATGGGCTGCAACATTTCTTTTGCCACCCATAGGGAGCTCAGACAAACCCTTGCACAGGCCTGCCATTACAGCCTGCGTGAAATAACGCACACATTATTTCACAGCCATTGTCACTGCACTTAAGTAACTTATAAGCCACCTATATATCTAACCTTCACTTGCTGAAGGTTAGGTTCAAAGTTACTGAGTGTGAGAGCACCCTTGCACTAGCAAAGGTGCCCCCATATAGTTCAGGGCCATTTCCCGGGACTTTGTGAGTGCGGGGAGGCCATTACATGTGTGCACTACATATAGGTTGATACCTTAATGTAACTTCAGAATGGTAACTCCAAATATGGCCATGTAACATGTCTAAGACCATGGAATTGTCCCCCATTCCAAATCTGGTATTGGGGAGCCAATTCCATGCATCCTGGGGGCTCTCTGAGGCTTGCACTGCAGCTACAGCTGCTGCCACCTCACAGACAGGGTTCTGCCCTCCTGGGTTCCGGGCAGTTCAGTCCCAGGAAGGCAGAATAAAGCATTTCTTCTGAGAGCAGGGTGTAACAACCTTCTCCCTTTGGAAATAGGTGTTACAGGCTGGGGAGGGGTAGCCTCCACCAGCCTCTGGAAATGCTTTGAAGCGCACAGATGGTGCCCTCCTTTTCATAAGTCAGTTTACACCGGTTCAGGGACCCCTTTTCCCCTGCTCTGGTGTGAAACTGGACAAAGGAAAGGGGAGTGACCACTCCCCTGTCCATCACCACCCTAAGGGTGGTGCCCAGAGCTCCTCCAGTGTGTCCCAGACTTGAGCCATCTTGCTTTGCAAGGTGTGGGGTTATTCTGAAGGGCTCTGACTGGCCAGTGCCAGCAGGTGACGTCAGAAACCCCTCCTGATAGGTCCTTACCTGATAAGGTAGCCAATCCCCCTCTCAGGGCTATTTAGGGTCTCTTCTGTGGCTCCTCTTCAGATTCTGCTTGCAAGTTTCCTTCAGGAATCCTCTGCAACTACTACTTCATCCTCTGACCTCGGATCAACTGCAGACTGCTCCAGCAACTGCTGTAACGGTGATAAAGTATCCAAAAGGGATACTTTTCCTCTGCAACTTCAGCTCCAGCCAGCAACTGCAACAGTTTCCATGGAGTGCATGCTCTGAAGACTCCCTTCCTTCATCCTGCACCAGAAGGACCGAAGAAATCTCCCATGGGGTGATGGAATCACTCCCCTGCTCACGCAGGCACCTTCCAAGATGACAACAGGTACACCTGGGGCCAGATGTACCATCACGGCCCGTTGCAATTCGGTAATAGCGATTTTTAAGAAATCGCTATTACCGACTCACAAAGGGCCATGTATCACATTTGCGAATCGGTAATAGCGATTTCTTAAAAATCGCTATAGCTATTACCGAATCGCAAATTGCGATAGCGGCCCCATTCGCAGCTATGGGCCTGTTGCCCATAGCTGCAAATTTGTTGCATTTCCAAAATTGCGATTTCTGAACCAGAAATCGCAATTTTGGAAATGCAAAAGGCAAGGGTGCTGGGGGCCTAAGGCCCCCTCTCCTGCACCCCAAAAACTTTTTTTTTAACATGTAAGGTACACACATGTACATGCAAGTTCCAGGTCGCAACGCAAGAAATCGCAATTTTAGCGATTTCTTACTTGTGGTCTGCGAATGCATTTCATGCATCGCAGACCACTGTTTTGCACTCGCACACGGCGGAATTTACAGACGCACCGTTTGCGACTGCAAAACTTTTTAATACATCTGGTCCTTGGACTCCTTTCACAGTGATGAGCATGCTCCTAAGAACACAGAGGGTAGACCCCATCCACATAGACTGTCCTGAGGTCCAGCTGACACAATTCGGAGGAGGTAAGACCTATCAGCCTAAGCTGCTAGAACACTACTACTTCACCAATAAGGGATAACTGGACCTGGTATAAGGTGTAAGTACCCAAGGCACCCACTACAAACCAGGCCAGCCTCCTACAGGGGGTACAAGCTATGCTTCGGGAGTGTAGTTGACTTACCAGTGTCCAGTCCACTAAGTATCCCTGTCAGCCCCTCTCCGTGAAGGATGGCCAAGACCTTCTCTTCCCACAATGATAATTCTGAGGGAGGTGGTGAGGGCCCATCACCAGTCCTCATGATGGAGATTTGGTGCCTGGAAGCCATGGCCCATACCTTTCCCCGTAGGTCATTCCACCTCTTCCTAATGTCCTCCTTTGTGCATGCATGGTTCCTCACTGCGTTCATCCTGACAACGATCCTCTGCCATAAGTAGCTTTTCCGTGCTATAGATGTCTGCTGGACCTGTTCTCTAAACAGTTGCTCCTCGACTCTGACGATTTGGTCGACCATGACCCTCAGCTCCTCATCTGTGAATCGTGTTTTTTGTTGTTGTGCCATGGTGGTTGTGTTGTGGATGGTGAAGTGTGTGTTGTGCACAGATGCTGGGTGTGCTGTTTGTTGGTTTGAGTTGGGGGTGATAAAGTGTGTGTGTGTGGTTTATGGTGTTTGTGTGCAGTGGTGATGTGTGTGTTTCTCTTGTTTTTGTGTGTTGTGTGATGCATGTTTAGTGTGATGGTGCCAGTGATATCTACGTGCAGTGCCTTCTTTCAGTGTGCTCTTGCCTCTCTCTGTCTAACTTTCTGGGTGCAAAGGGTTCAGGATATGTGTGTGGGGGGGTTTGTAGTGCTGTGGTCAGGTGTGTGTGTATGTGTATGAGGTGTGGGGTATTGATATTGTCCAATGTGGTGCAGTGTTCTGGTGGAGGTGCTTTTTTCCCACGACGGTCCGGACTGCCAATGGATTGGCGCCATGCTAAGACTGCGGGTTTGATTTGTGATTCATGATTTGGCAGGCAAGGTGTTCTCTGTGTGGCAGTGCTGGTGGTGCAGACGCCTCTTTAACACCATCATACAGGCTGACGGTGTCATTTTTTTGCTAATTTTTTGGCAGTGTTGTGTTGGTGACTCGTAATACGGCGGTCTTCAGACCGCCATCACTGGCAGTCTTTCAGCACCCGCTTACACAACGGTCTTCGGTAAAGACCGCCAAAGTCAGAATGACCCGTTCTGTCTTTTAAGTCCTCAGATGAGTTTACTCATCTTAGTCTAGTTGTCCTATTATGTTATGTGGTTCAGTACTAATATGGCCAACTAATTCTGAACTGCTGATTTGTCCTTTGTGTAGCCCTTGTTCTGCACTGTCCTGATGCTGCTGTCAAGTGACGCTGGGAGAAGGTGGCTGTCCTGCTTGATGAATCATTGCTGTGTGCTGTCCCATGAGGAGACGTATAAATAAATGAGTTTTCTTGTTTCCTTTTAACCCCTTCGCTGCCAGGTCTTTTCCCCCTCAGGTGCCAAGCCTTTTTTTGGCTATTTGGGGCAGTTTGCGCTTAGGCCCTCATAACCTTTTGTCCACATAAGCTAGCCAAGCCAAATTTGCGTCCTTTTTTCCAACATCCTAGGGATTCTAGAGGTACCCAGACTTTGTGGGTTCCCCAGAAGGAGGCCAAGACATTAGCCAAAATACAGTGAAAATTTCGTTTTTTTTAAAAAAATGGGAAAAAGGGGCTGCAGAAGAAGGCTTGTGGTTTTTACCCTGAAAAGGGCATCAACAAATGGTTTGCGGTGATAAAATCACAAGCTTCCCAGATTTCAGGAACAGGCAGACTTGAATCAGAAAACCCAATTTTTCAACACGATTTTGGCATTTTACTGGGACATACCCCATTTTTACGATTTTTTTGTGCTTTCAGCTTCCTTCCAGTCAGTGACAGAAATGGGCATGAAGCCAATCCTGGATCCCAGAAACCGCAACATTTCTGAAAAGTAGACAAAAGTCTGAATTCAGCAAGGGGTAATTTGTGTAGATCCTATAAGGGTTTCCTAAAGAAAATAACAACTGAAAAAGAAAAATATTGAAATTGAGGTGAAAAAAACATAAATTTGTCTCTACGTTTTACTCTGTAACTTTTTCCTGCAATGTCAGATTTTCGAAAGCAATATACCGTTATGTCTGCTGGACTCTTCTGGCTGCGGGGATATATAGGGCTCGTAGGTTCATCAAGAACTCTAGGTACCCAGAGCCAATAAATGACCTGCACCCTGCAGTGGGTTTTCATTCTATACCGGGTATACAGCAATTCATTTGCTGAAATATAAAGAGTAAAAAATAGCTATCAAGAAAACCTTTGTATTTCCAAAATGGGCACAAGATATGGTGTTGAGAAGCAGTGGTTATTTGCACATCTCTGAATTCCGCAGTGCCCATACTAGCATGTGAATTACAGGGCATTTCTCAAATAGACGTCTTTTCTACACACTGTCTTACATTTGGAAGGGAAAAATGTAGAGAAAGACAAGGGGCAATAACACTTGTTTTGCTATTCTATGTTCCCCCAAGTCTCCCGATAAAAATGATACCTCACTTGTGTGGGTAGACCTAGCGCCCGCAACAGGATATGCCCCAGAACACAACGTGGACACATCACAGAAAACAGAGCTGTTTTTTGCAAAGTGCCTACCTGTAGATTTTGGCCTCTAGCTCAGCCGGCACCTAGAGAAACCTACCAAACCTGTGCATTTCTGAAAACTAGAGACCTAGGGGAATCCAATATGGGGTGACTTGTGGGGCTCGGACCAGGTTCTGTTACCCAGAATCCTTTGCAAACCTCAAAATTTGGCTAAAAAAACACATGTTCCTCACATTTCTGTGGCAGAAAGGTCTGGAATCTGAGAGGAGCCACAAATTTCCTTCCACCCAGCGTTCCCCCAAGTCTCCCGATAAAAATGATACCTCACTTGTGTGGGTTGGCCTAGCGCCCGCAACAGGAAACACCCCAAAGCGCAACGTGGACACATCCAATTTTTGAAAGAAAACAGAGGTGTTTGTTGCGAAGTGCCTACCTGTAGATTTTGGCCTCTAGCTCAGCCGGCACCTAGGGAAACCTACCAAACCTGTGCATTTCTGAAAACTAGAGACCTAGGGGAATCCAATATGGGGTGACTTGTGGGGCTTGGACCAGGTTCTGTTACCCAGAATCCTTTGCAAACCTCAAAATTTGGCTAAAAAAACACATGTTCCTCACATTTCTGTGGCAGAAAGGTCTGGAATCTGAGAGGAGCCACAAATTTCCTTCCACACAGCGTTCCCCCAAGTCTCCCGATAAAAATGATACCTCACTTGTGTGGGTTGGCCTAGCGCCCACAACAGGAAACACCCCAAAGCGCAACGTGGACACATCCAATTTTTTGAAAGAAAACAGAGGTGTTTGTTGCGAAGTGCCTACCTGTAGATTTTGGCCTCTAGCTCAACCGGCACCTAGGGAAACCTACCAAACCTGTGCATTTATGAAAACTAGAGACCTAGGGGAATCCAAGATGGGGTGACTTGTGGGGCTCGGACCAGGTTCTGTTACCCAGAATCCTTTGCAAACCTCAAAATTTGGCTAAAGAAACACATGTTCCTCACATTTCTGTGGCAGAAAGGTCTGGAATCTGAGAGGAGCCACAAATTTCCTTCCACCCAGCGTTCCCCCAAGTCTCCCGATAAAAATGATACCTCACTTGTGTGGGTAGGCCTAGCGCCCGCGACAGGAAACGCCCCAAAGCGCAACGTGGACACATCCAATTTTTTGAAAGAAAACAGAGGTGTTTTTTGCGAAGTGCCTACCTGTATATTTTGGCCTCTAGCTCAGCCGGCACCTAGGGAAACCTACCAAACCTGTGCATTTCTGAAAACTAGAGACCTAGGGGAATCCAAGATGGGGTGACTTGCGGGGCTCGGACCAGGTTCTGTTACCCAGAATCCTTTGCAAACCTCAAGATTTGGCTAAAAGGCAGAAAAGGCCTTAAAAAAAAATGCCCCTCTGGGAGCGACCCTTGCCCAAGGGGTCGCTCCCTTTTTGTCACTTTCCCACCCCAAAAAATATCCCTGGTGTCTAGTGGGCGTTTCAAAAGCCGGAATGCAAGCAATCCGGCTTTTGAAACGCTTGGAGAGACTTCAAAGGGAAGGAAATACATTTCCTTCCCTTTTGGAGCCTCTCCTTGCCTCCCCCACGTGATCGAAACAGAAATGCTGAGCATTTCTCTGTCGATCGCGCTGGAAGCTCTGCTTCCAGCCGCTGACGTCACAGGGGGGGTCAGAGGTTGAAGGGGAAGGGATTCCCCTTTCAGCCCTGACCTGGGGGGGTGGGGGGGCGGCCTTCGGGGGAGCACTAGCGCTTCTCCCGAGGGCAGCATTCAGGATGTAATGGTTACGTCCATGGCACCACACGGGCGCTGCCATGGACGTAACCATTACGTCCGTGGCGGGGAAGGGGTTAAGTTAGGTACTTACACCAGCATAATTTTTAGTTTGCTTTTGCCTGCATGAGTTAGTCAATTCCCACACATCAAGTAAAAATATGTGTTAGTGATAGGAATGGGCCAGCTCTGAAACCTGAAATCTGAAATTGAGTTTTAACTGTATTTTGATGATTTACTAATGTAACCATCATCTGCTTTCATTTCTAAGAATAATAATGTGCATATTGTGTTGTTGCTAATCTATATCATTCTTTTGGAGTGTTTAACAGCAGTGATGTTTAGTACGGTAAATCTTTTCAGACGTTTTGGTCTATGGTGTTCATGTATGTTTATATCTTAGTTTTGTGCACCATTTATGTGACATTGACCCTGGGATTGTAATAAAGCTTTGAAACTTTGTTCGGTTTGGAGTTTGATTTTGTGTTAAATTGTTTATGATGTTTTGAATTATTTAAGGTATAATGTCAATGATTTGCGATTGAATGATTCTGACTACTACACTCTTCGCCAAGTCTAAATATTCAGTTGCCTGCTGTAGGTGAGATTGGTGATGGTGTCTCATCTGAGCTGGTGGTTTATGAAACGGGACCGGGGAGAAATTCTTCCCGGGCCCCACGGTGACAACAAGTACATATCCAACTTTTTAAAGGTACTGTTCTCCTCTTTACGGGCTCTTTAGTGCCCACCCCAGGGATGCCTTATATGTATTAAAAAGGGAACCTTAGGACTGGCAAAGTGTTTATTTTGCCTGGTTGAAATGGCACTTTAAAACTGCACTCACAGGCCGTAATGGCAGGGTGGTGTTTGAAAGTGCCACTTAAGTTGGTGGCACAATAAGTGCTGTAGGCTCACTAGTAGCATTTCATTTACAGGCCATGGGTACATTTAGCAAAACTTTACTAGGGACATACAAGTAAAATAAATGTGCCAATGGAATGTAAGCCAGTTTCACTGTTTTTAAATGAGAGACACCACAAGCACTTCAGAACAGGTTAGCAGTGGTAAAGTGTGCAGAGTCCTAAATCCAACAAAAACGATTTCAGTAGAAACAGAAGTAGTAAGACAAAAAGCTTTGGGGGTGACCACCCTATGGATGACAAGTCTAACACGTATCCTAATGAAATCACAATACTTGACATCTCTTTACTTCCATTGAAAAACTATCACAGATAGATGTATATTTTAGATGTCACCTGTATTTTAATTAGGGTGCTAAAAAGAGATGCCAAGGAAACATTTCTCATTTCGCTTTTTTACGTAAAAAAGTGTGCTTTGTTGAAGAAGAGTTATGTGTCAAATAACATAGAACTCTGGGAGCCTCAATTATTTAAACCACAAACTGACAGGATTTAAAGGCTCCCCCCCTAGTGTATAACTCAATGAGAAATGTATTGATAAAGCAAAAGGAGAGGCAAATAGATCTGAAAAGACAATAGTAGCTATAACCACCTGCTTTTATTGATATGAACTTTGGGCCTATTTACAAAGGTAAATTTGTTTGTAAACATATGTTTACGTCCAACTTTACATGCATCTGACAGGAATCACTTTGTGAATTCCTGAAAGACGCAATTGAGCTGGAGGCTGCTGGCATGGCAATAGTATTTTCTCCATCTGAAAATTAGAATGATCCTGGCATTCCATGGCTTGATTTTGAACTAGTACATCTGTGGGCATTCAAAACCCTCTATCGATCCTCTTTCCAGCCTGGAAACATTTGAATTTTAACTCCATTGATATGCTGGCATAAAGACTTCTAGAGTGGGAAAGGTAATGGATCACTACCAACTTTTGTGGGGCAGTAGGGTAAGGGTTTTCTTTATTGAAGAAATATTTTCTTTGCAGTGAAAAATAGAACAAAAAGTGCAATCCATTCCCCTCTACCACGGAGAGCTCACACATTGGGAATGGATTCCAAACTTGGAAACCACAGAATTTCCAAAGGAATCGGCATAGAAATCTGCACTACGTGTGTATTTTTACAGGTGGTTTTTAATGAGAATTCATGAATTCAAAAAAGTGATAGAACTACACTAGGATTGTTTTTACAAAATGCTTTGCATTTGTATCAGTCAGCATGCACTGAATGTGAAATATGCTATTTGCTGAAATCATTTCTTATTGTTAATACATTTTGATTTATGAGCACTTATAAAGCAATACCCTTGTGAGAAAATCACAGGTGGAGAATGTGTTGAAAATAATTTTTCAAATATTGTTTAAAAAAAAAAGTCCATTTTTTATTAGACCATAAAAGTGTGCATTGCACTACTCAATGTAATTGTTTTATGGCAGAGAAAGGGGAATGCCTTGGGCTCCAGTAGAAGCTACAGAAAGTAAACAGTGCTTATTAAGACCCTGTTTCATTCTGTTCATGACACTGATTTGTCCGCACTTGATGCCAGAGGTTGCACAGACAGTGCACAGTGTCACAAGCTAAAGCCAGGGGTCACACGATACTTCTGGAGATCCCTAAATGATGTCTATAGCCATGCACATGCACGGTTGACTTCTTGAGGACATATTGTGCAGGGTTGAGCTATTGGCTTGGATGTATGCCAGGTCCTGCTGCTAACCCCCACTGGGCAAGTTGATGGCTTTGTGCATAAGGATTGTCTGGCTGTGAAAGATTGCTTGTAGGGCCCAGTTAAATGCCAGCACTTGAGGCTAAACCCTACTGTTCAATCCCAAAAACTGTGCAGTGAGGTACGGTCGTTCAGAGGGAGGGGCACAGGACCTGGTCTTGCAGTTAGCCCCTACCTCGCGTGGCAGTTGAGAGAGAATTTGTTCCATTGGGTGAATATTCAGTGATGAGAAAATTCATACCTTTGCACATTGATCAAATTAAAAGAAGTAAATATTGAAAAACAAAAGTAACAACAATTGTAAACAGTTTTTCTTATGGACAAGCTGCTCCTACTATCCGCCCACTAGTGTGTATGTGTGGGGTTGGGGCGTTGTCCCATTAGACTCGTCACTCTGGAAAGGGATTTATTCTTGCCCTTTGCAGTAATTAATAGCTATCCTTTTCCCGGAAAGAATGAAGACAGAGACAAGATTGTGAATTCCATCAAATGTGTGTATTTATGGCCCTGCATAAACAAAACAGTGCTTTGGGTCCCTGTAATGACCCCGCCCTTTCTGGTAGATTTATTAATACAAATATCTTTGAGTAAATTAACTTATTAGTGCTTACATATTCCTTATGAATTTGAAAAGCAATTTTGCACACCTAAAAAAAGCTGTTTTTGTGTAAGCTACAAATGCAAACACATTCATGCTTTGGGCCCAATTCCTCACATAATTCGCAACACTGCCCCAAGTTAAAACGTAACCCTTATTGAGCATATTCATGGACCTGGCAGTGGCGTAGCGTGGGGGGTGCAGGGGGGGCCGCCCGCACCGGGCGCAACATCTTGGGGAGGGGGCGCGCTCGCACTCGCGAGTGCTAAAATCCACGGGTTAGGGGGCGCAAATTACTTGCCTTGCCTCGGGTGCTGACAACCCACGCTACGCCACTGCCTGGCACCCTTTCCGTACTTTCGCTATCAACACAATTCTGCCACTTTCTGACTCGATTTCACTGTAAAAGTTTGATCCTATTTGCTTCTAGCAATTGACTATAAGTCAACTCAGTTCTGTTTAACATCACTGACCTCATTATATTACAGTTCCCTTCGGGAATTTTCCCTAACTTCTCAAAGTTATCAAGATTGAGTGGCCGGAACAAAACTTAAATTTCATAATTTCAAGAAGCATACTTGCTCAATTATTTCTTTTTTTAATATCTACATATCATAATTACTTTGAAACACTTTTTTACTTGGTAATGATGAAGTCTTTGCCAATCTCAACAGGAAAGGTGCTGCTGAGTCTGCACTATTACTCCTCAAAATGACAGATCTTTCTCCATCATGTTTTCGCTCTTTCATTTACTGTTTAAAACGAAATCAGTCCTCCTTCAAAAAAACATCCTATTTTGGATTTTTTTTTAAATACGATTATTTAAGGCTATTTTCTATATTCTGCGGTTCGACCATAATGTAGTACAGATATACCAACCTTTTAAGTGCTAGATACGGCCGTGAAAGGTGGCTGATCTGTTGCTACATAACACATCCATAGTCCTACTCATGAGATGTATGCATTTGGATTTCTTTCAGCTCCTTTTTAGTGACATAGCCCTGGTTGAAACCCTGGCGGTAAATCCCGCTTTCCGCCGTGCAGAAGACTGCCAACACGCCGCTGCGGACGCGGAATTCTGCTACAGATATGACGACCCACAGCTCGGAATCCGCCACAATACAGACACAAACACAAGTCCGCCGCACCAAAGGTCAGTGATAAATTGGCGATACCAAAACCCACACCGTCACGACAACAGGAATACGCCCACAGTATCACGACCCATGAATAAATGCAGCGGTCTTTCAACTGCGGTATTTCATTGGCGGTACACACCGCCGCGCTCAAAATACACACACACTTACAAAACACAACCACCTTGGACAATTTGAAATACATACACCTGATACACATATACACACCACACCCACACACCCAATCCAATATAAAACACACACCCACATCACCCACATCACCCACAAACCCTTACTACCAAAACTTTTAAAGAAGGCCAGAGAGAGAGACTACCTAAAACAACACCAGCATCCACAGACACACAACACCATCACTTACGCAACATCCACGCACCTCAAACAACACACACCAACACATCCCCTCATACATCACAACAGACACCCCCTCACACATCACCCACACAACATCATGGCACCTCAAAGACACCCTAGGTTCTCTGAGGATGAGCTCAGGGTCATGGTGAAGGAAATCGTCCGGGTAGAGCCACAGCTATTCGGATCACAGGTGCAGCAGACATCCATTGCTAGGAAGATGGAGCTATGGCGCAGAATTGTCGACAGGGGCAGGCAGTTGGACAGCATCCAAGAACACGGGATGGCATCAGGAAGAGGTGGAACGACCTACGGGGGAAGGTACATGCCATGGTATCCAGACACCAGATTGCTGTACGGAGGACTAGCGGTGGACCCCTACCTCCTCCCCCACAACTAACAACATGGGAGGAGCAAGTCTTGGTGATCATCTGTCCTGAGGGCCTCACAGGAGTAGCAGAAGGACTAGACTCTGGTAAGACATATCTTTACTACTTTATCCCCGACAGCCCACCTGCATGCCATCACAGACTGCCACCCTTACCCTCACACCCATCAGCCCAACAACCCAGAGATACCCCACTAACACAACCCACACATCCCAAAATCAAGCCCTGAATGTAACACCAATGCATGGACACCCTTAACCAAAGCATGTCCAATACAGAGACTCACTCATGCCCCAAAATCACCAATCACACAAGGAACAAGCCAATAATGCAAGCACAGGAGTAGGGGGTCACTCACCCATTGCACAAGATGGCACACACAGATACAATAACTATGCATTTACACCCCAATAAGACCGAACCCAACATCACCGGACAGGAGGGGCCAGACATATCCAGTCCCCCCACAGAAGAGACCCACAGTGATGACAGCAGCTCTGCATGCCTGGATCAAGATGACAAGCCCGGCCCATCAGGGACCTCGGGACTGTTGGTTCCCCTGACACAGTCACAAACCACCACAGAGCCTCCCCCCTCAGGAAACACCAGCACAGCACCCACCCAGCAGGCCCATCCCTCTGTCCCCGGGACACGTCAATCAGCAGTGTGTCCACCACTACAGGGAACCCAGGCAACCCCACTAACACAGGACGATCAGGGACCTGAGGGCAGTGGCAGTGGGCACAAGGTTCAGGGGACATAGGCACAGGATTACAGGGAAGCTGGGAGGACTGCTGTGCGACAGGGGTAGGACAGGCCCAGGGAACCCACTCTCCACGAGGCACTCTCCAACATCATGGGAGCATACCACCATTTCCACAAGACCATGGGCACGCTACTGGGCAAGTTTCAGGCGACCCAGCGGCTGCAGGAGGAACACTACCTAGGGATCAGGGAGGACTTGAAGTCCATCAGCACCACCCTGGTCACAATTGCAGGGGTGCTGGCAGACCTTCTCAACACCAGGAGAGACACAGTGGCACACCAACGGGCCCCTGACACTAGCCTGGATGATGAACAGCCCTCCACCTTCACCGGCGCTAGTGGACAGGAGGCATCGCCACAGGAACAACAGGACACCAGCACCAAACCCCCTACAGATGGAGAACCACCCCGTAAACGGTCCCTGAGCTCCAGGAACAAGACAGAGTACATTGCCAAGACCCCCGCCAGGAAATAAGACCCCCCTGAATGTCACCCTTCTGTCCCACTATGACACCCTATCCATCCTTAAACTGCCATTGCTCCACTTCCTATGCCCCTTTGGAAAATGCACCTGTGAAACAAATAAACTGGACTCTTCCATGGAGATACCTCCACCATCACCCCAGCCCATTTTACAACCCCCTCCACCTATTTGCACAGGAATAAACACACTTCAATCACAAAACAATCTGGAGTCAATCTGTGCTTTCACAAATGTGTATTTGCAATATCTATGGAATATAGCAATGTCAATGTACTTGTTCACACACCAATGTAACAGAGCTAAAGGCCAGGAGTAAACATAGCAGAGGGCACAAAGTGGGACCCAGATCTGTGAAATGGAAAGTCAAAGTGACAAATCAGTGTCCATACACTGAGTGAAAATGACAGACTTATGCTAGCTCCAACAATAGTATGAGATGTGGGAAGCAGTTACATCTTCTTACTTGTGTCTCACTGGAAGTATTGCATGATGATGTTGTTTCAGTTGTCGATATCCTCTTCTTCTGCCTCCTCTTCTTCACTGTCCACAGGCTCCACAGCTGCCAAAAGACCACCATCTGGCCCATCCTCCTGTAGAAAAGGCACCTGGCGTCGCAAAGCTAAGTTGTGCAGCATACAGCAGGCCACGATTATGTGGCACACCTTCTTCGATGAGTAGTATAGGGAACCACCTGTCAGATGGAGGCACCAGAATTGGGCCTTCAGGAGGCCGAAGGTGCGTTCGATTATCCTCCTAGTTCACCCATGTGCCTCATTGTAGCGTTCCTCTGCCCTTGTCCTGGGATTCCTCACTGGGGTCAGTAGCCATGACAGGTTGGGGTAACCAGAGTCACCAGCAAATGTCGAGGGACAACTGTTAGACACACACTAACCGTTAGGGACAACCCAATACCCAGACACCTATGTCAACTGTATCGGAACGTTGGCCTCACCTATTAGCCACACATGGTGCCTCAGGAGTTGCCCCATCACATAAGGGATGCTGCTATTTCTCAAAATATAAGTGTCATGCACAGAGCCAGGATACTTGGCATTTACATGGGAGATGTACTGGTCTGCCAAACACACCATCTGCACATTCATCGAATTTTCCGGTTTCTGTATACCTGTTCATTCCTTTGGGGGGGGGACAAATGCCACATGTGTACCATCAATGGCACCAATGATGTTGGGGATATGTCCAAGGGCATAGAAGTCGCCTTTAAATGTGGGAAAATCCTTCACCTGACAGAAAACGATGTAGCTGCGCATGTGTTTCAGCAGGGCAGACAACACTCTGGACAACCCGTTAGAGAACATTAGTTGGGACATCCCTGATGGCATGGCCACTGTTGTTTGAAAAGACCCACTGGCCAGGAAATGGAGTACAGACAGAACCTGCAGTAGAGGGGGTATCCCTGTGTGATGGTGGATATCTGACATCAGGTCTGGCTCCAACTGGGCACACAGTTCCAGGATTGTTGCACGATCAAGTCTGTATGTGACTAGGATGTGTCTCTCTTCCATTGTCGACAGGTCCACCAGGGGTCTGTACACCGGAGGATGCCGCCATCTCATCACCTGCCCCAGCAGAAGTGCCCTCTGGAGGAGAACAGCAATCAGAGAGTCATCCAACACTGAGGTATCACAATGTGTTATTTGCAGAAATGTTAGTAATCCGCTATGTGCCGGTATCTGTCTGTATTCGCGGCCTAGATAGGTGTGACACAGTTTTTTCCCATGCCATGTGGCCCCTTGAAATGGCGGCTGCCTGACCTGTAAGGTGGGGCAAGGGGATATTAGGTAACTGCGCTGGCGTTGTACACCGTTGCGGTGGGCAGTCGAAGACCGCAGCGCAATTCTGCATTGGTTAACATTGGGCCCTATGGGTCCCAGGAGCTAATGACGATGTACGCCGGCTGTGACGGTACGCACCGCCGCGGACGTGACCGCCATTTTCTGTCTGTTCACTCACTTGATACCTGACCTTCAACAGGAGATGACCTACACTGCAAGTGCTGCTGTGACCTGTGTCTGGAAGTGACGATGGCTACAGTGTCTGGGGAAAGAGCCCCTGCCTTCACTTCGGAGGAGTTGGAGAAACTAGTAGATGGGGTCCTCCCCCAGTACACGCAACTGTATGGTCCTCCAGACAAACAGGTGAGTACACTGTGAGCATGCTGCATGGGCAATGCCTGCTTTGAGTGGCGTGGATGGAAGATACATGGGGGGGCTGAGGCCTGCAGGTGTGGATGGGGAGTGTATGTGAGTCAGGGCATGGGTGGGAACTGGTGGGCAATGACTATGACGGTCCAGACGGGTGAGTAATTTCCTTTTCCCTGTACCATTCCTCTAGGTCAGCGCCCACCAGAAGAAAGGTGTTTGGCGTGCCATCGCCAAGTATGTCCGGACCCTCGGGGTCTACCACAGACGGAGCACCCACTGCCGTAAAAGATGGGAGAACCTGCGCCGCTGGAGTAAGAAGAAGGTGGAGGCCCAGCTGGGGATGGCCTCCCAACGTGGAAGAGGTGCCTATCGCACCATGACCCCCTGATGTCTTGGATCCTTGCGGTGGAGTATCCGGAGTTGGATGGGTGCTTGAGGGCATCATAGCAGCCACAAGGGGGTGAGTACACTCTCCTTCAGCTGACACTGCGCGCGTTACAAGGTGTTTGGGTGAGGGAGGTGGGCAGTAGGTTCCCCTAGGCCAGGGCAAACTTGGTAGGCAAGGTCCCCTGTGAGGCACGCTATCTGGCACCCTAACATCACTAGTGGTAAGAACCATCTACAACTAGTGAGGCTCCTGTGACTTCCAGGTGTGCATTAATTGGGCTTAGGCCTAGTACCCCATGGTTAGGTGAAATTTCTAGGAACTTTTAGTGCATGGCGTAGTGCAGAGGGCTGCTCCCTGTGTGTTGTGTCTGCCAACGGTAGTGGTGTTGCATGCACTGAACATGTTTTTCTTCTGTCTCCCTCCCCTTTTTGTGGTATCCTTGTTCTTGTGTGTAATAGCATCATCAGGCGGAGGAGCATTGTCACCAGAGCAGGAGGGAGCTACAACCCACATGGCCCTGGAGGGTGAAGCAATGGAGTCTGAAGCCACCAGTGGGACGGAGGGCGAGGGGAGCTCCACGACGGGGACGGTGGCCTACACCAGCGACATCGACTCCTCCTCTGATGGGAGCTCCCTTGCGGTGGTGGGCACCTCTGTGCTCCCCGCATCAACAGGTACAGCCACCACCCCCCCTACCAGCACTGCCCTCCCAGCAGCCCTTCAGTGTGTGTCCCGTGCCCGCTCACCCATGAGGGTGGGCACCTCCTTCGCCCCAGGCACCTCAGGCCCTGTCCCAGTCAGCCCTGCTGTCCTCAGTGAGGAGGCTATTGACCTCCTGAGATCCCTCACTGTTGGGCAATCTACCATTTTGAATGCCATCCAGGGTGTTGAGAGGCATTTGCAACAAACAAATGCATACCTGGAGGGCATTCATTCTGGGCAGGTGGCCCAACAGAGAGCATTTCAGGCTCTGGCCTCAGCACTGATGGCAGCCATTGTCCCTGTGTCCAGCCTCCCCCCTCCAACTTCCTCCAACCAGACACAGTGCCCTGTACCTCAGCCTATCCCAAGCACACCATCAGACCAGCATGCACACACATCAACACACCAAGAGTGGCTCAGGCAAACATAAGCACCACACATCCCCCAGGCACTCACACAAGCACCATACCGATGCAGACACACCAACATCCACTGCCTCCACTGTGTGTCCCCCTCCACGTCCTCCTCCTCCCTCCCCATCTCATCTCCACTCACACCTGCATACACTACATCCTCAGCCACTACCTCCATCACCAGCACTCCCATCACCACACAATGCTCACGTGCACTCACCACCCCCACTACCATTCACATATCCCCAGTGTCCTCTCCCAGTGTGTCTGTGAGCCCTCCTCCCAAAGTACACAAACACAGGCACACACCCACCCAGCAGCCATCCACCTCACAACAGCCACCGGTCCATGCACCTTCACCCAAATTCACCAGACGTACACCTCCTACAACCACTACCTCTTCCTCCACTCCCAAACCCTCTCCATTTTCCCGTCCCAGTGTGTTTAAAAAGCTATTCCTGGTCAACTTTGACCTCTTCCCTTCACCTCCCCCCGTCCTTCCCCTAGGGCCAGGCTTTCCAGGTCCCAGCCCAGCACCTCAGCCACCAAATCCCCAGGAACAGTGGTGCCAGCAACTGCGGGGTCATCGAGTGTGCCACCCATCAGGGCTGCCAGTGTGCCACGAAGTGAGAGCAAGGACATTCCGCCACCTGCCAAGGTGAAAAAGGTGCCCACATCCCGGAGGGAGAAGCTGAAATTACCAGCCACCAAGGGCTCTGCAAAAATAAAAGGGGATAGTGGCAAGACAACTGCGGCACCATCAAAGGTGGGGAAGGGCCAAAAGCAGAAGAACAGGTCAGGAGAGGGCATGGTGGCACCGACTGAGGGACCAGAGTCACAACTTCTGTCCACGACCACACCAACCTGTACGCGGCGAACACTGCTAGCTGCCCTGCCACCACAACTGCCACCTGCACTGCCACCGGCACGTCTACAGCCCCGGCGACAGTCCCCAGCCTCTTCCCCAGTGGGCAGCCATCCGAGGCTGCAGGAGACATCCTGCTGTGTCCCTCGGTTGGGGCTGACCCATGCACCGCCGCCAGCACCGCCGCCACAGACATCACCGCAAGCACCGCCACCGGCCCACGACGTACTCGGACAGTGGCACCACCTCTGACATGTCTACCATCCCCAGTGATCAGTCTTCCGAGGCTGGAGGAGAGTTCCTGGACTGTGGAAAGCTTCCATAAGGCATGACTTCCATCACTGTTTGCACCTGCAGGTGGGAGGCGAAGCCGCAGCAGTGTGGGGTATGTCTCTGCCTCCATGGCATATCATGCTACCTGTACCTCGCTAATCTCGTGGCACACACACCCAGGTGAGGGAATTGTACTGGCCCCACTGCATGTGGAACACTCTGGACACAAAGCCCCCTCCAGAACCAGTGGAGAGATACATCCACTACCTCAGTCCTTGGCAGGATGAAGCACTCTGGGCACAATTCCCCCTCCAGAACCAGTGGAGAGATACATCCACTACCTCAGTCCTTGGCAGAATGAAGCACTCTGGGCACAACGCCCCCTCCAGAACCAGTAGAGAGATACATCCACTATCTCAGTCCTTGGCAGGATGAAGCACTCTGGGCACAATGCCCCCTCCAGAACCAGTGGAGACTGTTATCCACTTGAAAGACTGTGGCTTTGCACTCCCCATGATAAAGCAGTGGGCAAACCACCCACTGGAAAGACTTAAGAGACTGTGGCTTTGCACTCCCCAGGATAAAGCAGTGGGCAAACCACCCACTTGAGAGACTTGAGAGACTGTGGCTTTGCACTCCCCAGGATAAAGCAGTGGGCAAACCACCCACTGGAAAGACTTGAGAGACTGTGGCTTTGCACTCCCCAGGATAAAGCAGTGGGCAAACCACCTACTTGAGAGACTTGAGAGACTGTGTCTGTGCACCCCCCAGGATAAAGCAGTGGGCAAACCACCCACTGGAGAGACTTGAGAGACTGTTTGTTTTGTACTCCCCAGGATAAAGCAATGGGCATGGAGCCCCCTCACGCAGCAGTGGCGTCATGATTTCATCTGGCTGAGGTGCCCCCCTCCCCCTGAGGTGCCTGTATATTCTCGGTCTGATGCCCCAGCAGTGTCCTCTCCGTTTCCAGTCAGGTATCTAGTGTGGGCTTCGCCCATGCATTTTGGGCCCAGTAGTCCACGGACAATGATTTGTACACTATCCGGACTTGTGTAGTTGGTGTACATATTTGTATACACTGAATTTTTAATTTTGACAATCTCATTTTTCATGATTACAATTGTTACAATTGTTACAATCATTTAATTTTGTCCTTGCGTTCTTCCAGGGGGTGGGGGGTGTTTATGTAATGTTGCTGCATGTATTTGTGTGTATGTTGTTGTGGGTAAGGGTGGTGGTATTGCGTGTTGCATGTGTGTGTCACTCTCTTCCCCCCTCCCCTGTGTTGTAGGTGCAGTACTCCCTGTGGTTGTCGCCGCCGCCGTTCGTACTCCTGGTAGATTAGAAGATGCACCAACATTGGTAACACCTGCAGTTCGGGCTCCGAGGTGTCCTGGTTCCTCGTTGGGTGTCGAGAGATGAGCGTTTTCCCTTCTGTGCACTGTTTTCGCTGTGCTTTTGATCGCGTTGGTTCCGCCCCGGAAAAGGTGGCGGATAGGCGTCTTGAAATACAGTGGGCGGTACTTTGTCTTCCGCCTGTCTGTTGGCAGTGACCGCCGCAGTTTTTGTTTCTACCGCTGTGGTGGTCAGAGTATTAAAGTGTCTGTCTATGTTGGCGGTTTCCACCATGGTCGTGATTCCATTTTTTTCCGCCGGCCAGTTGGCGGTATTACTGCCGCTTTAACACCGACCGCTGGGGTTGTAATGAGGGCCATAGTTCTGTTTTGAGATGATGGATTGGCACAAATCCTCTGCTCTCAAACTATTATTTGTGGTTCCTGAAGGCTTGATCCTGGCTCTCCTGCAATCTCCCAGGTCATGGTATTGGAATTCTTCAATAAGAAGCACCGAACTGAGGGGGTTATTACAACTTTGGAGGAGGTGTTAATCCGTCCCAAAAGTGACGGTAAGGTGACGGATATACCACCAGCCGTATTACGAGTCCATTATATCCTATGGAACTCGTAATACGGCTGGTGGTATATCCGTCACTTTACCGTCACTTTTGGGACGAATTAACACCTCCTCCAAAGTTGTAATAACCCCCTGAGTGTTGAAGTGCCATCTATGGAAGGGAGGAAGCAGCTACAACCTTTGTTTTTTTTTACTTTATTGACACTTATCTCAAGACTCATCCTTCGAAAACAGAATTCCTGCTCTGCTACTGCAATTCCCTGCCCCTTTTCCAACCCTGGGAAATTCAACATTCTACTCTAATCATTTCAGCTTCTAGTGTTCCTTCAGACAGATGTGTTTGTTTCGGGCTAGACTGTGCCAAAATTTATGCAATCATGCTACCAATCTCGGCACTTTTGAAAGACAGAAATGGCTCCTCTAAGATAAAGAAAGTAATAATTGACAAGAGTTCAATAGCAGTGGTGCTGAAACTAGGAGTACATGAGGTGCTACAGCACCCCTATAAATCTTAAGGATTTTAGATGGAGAATGAAAAGATAAAAGGGCCCTTCAGAGATTTTTCTTCTGGCAGCATTTTTGGGGACATGTTTAAGAAAGGTGGTGCTGCACTGTATGCAGCGACACTTTTCTTGTGCCCTTTACCAACCACCCTACTGCCACCATGTGTGTGTCATATTTAAAATACAGTGCACCCTGGCACAGATTGGGGGGTAATAGCATCATTTTTCATGACGCTATTGATGTACTCTGCAGGAGTAGTGCCAAACGTTTGTTGCTACTCCTGCAGAGTACATCGGGCCCCTTTTAAATAATGGAAGCCACCTTTTAACGCCTGCTCTGAGCAGGCGTTGAAAGTGCTGCACAAATGACATAAAGAATTCTGTTAGATTTCTTTGCACCATTTTTTCGCCCACCCCCCCAACGGATGATAGCGCCTTTTCAATACACTATGCCTGGCGCACCACTTTGTAAATGTGGTGCAAAGATTTTGGCCTCAGACGGCCACATTAGCGTTAAAAAAATGACACTAATGTGGCGCAAGTTGGCGCTAGGGGCACCTAAATATGCCCCTTGTTTTTTTTAAAAGAAACACTGTCAAATAACCCTTGTGCTTTAATAAGGTAACATTATTGAGCAATAACTCACTCGAAAAAATAGTTCCAGCATACTGTTCAACAGCAGGTCTCAAAGTTCCAAGGAAATAGGGTAAAAGGCACACTTTAAGAGCAAAATATTTGTATTGAACAACACTTGCGAGCATCATCTTGAAGGAAATATTGTTTTTTTCACTAAATTAATTACCCAGGTTCTGTTTCCTCTTGGATCTGCTCTGTTTACATTTAGACCAATCTTGCCAGGTCTGCATGCTGTCAACCCCCTTCTATGGAAACTCACAATACTAAGGGGCATATTTATACTCTGTTTGCACCGAATTAGTGTCATTTTTTTTTACTTTAATTCGGTGCAAAACTAACTCCATATTTATACTTTGGTGCTATACCCCTCTAGTGCCAAATTTATGGAGTTAAAGTCATTTTTTGAAAGTGGAGACCTACCTTGCGTTAATGAGATGCAAGGTAGGCGTTCCCGTGCAAAAAATGACTCTATGGCCTTAACGCCATTTTTAGGGGCATATTTATACTCTGCGGCATATTTATACTCTGTTTGCACCGAATTAGCGTCATTTTTTTTACTCTAATTCGGTGCAAATCTAACTCCATATTTATACTTTGGTGCTAGACTCGTCTAGCACCAAGGCCCTGATTTATACTTTTTTTACGCCTCATTAACGACATTTTTTGACGCAAAAGTGGTGCAAACGTACAAAATATTGGCCCTTATTTATAGTCTTTGCTGCAAAACTGCACTAACTCAGTTTTGCACTAAAATGTTTAGCACCAGCTTGCACCATGTCTGTGCACCAGCTGGGCACCATATTTATGGAATGGTGCAAGTCGGTGCAAAGGGTAGGCTAGAGTAAAAAAAAATTACTTTAGTCGGGTGGGGCTGGAGTATAGAAGTATAGAAGAAGAGGGTTTAGCCCAAAAAAATGACGTTAGGCAGGTTAGAGTAAAAAAAAATTACTCTAACCAGATTAGCGTCATTTTATGGTGCTAAACCTACCATGCCCATTTCAGGGCCCCCTATGGCACTTTAAAAAAAAAAAAAAAGGTATGCAATCAATCTTACCTGTACTTACCTGGAATAGGGTCCCCCATCCTCCGCAGTCCCTCTGGTGTGGGAGGAGGTGCACCTGGGGCTGGGGAGGGCACCTGTGGGCTTATTCCATGGTGTTCCACCATGGAAATAGTCCCAAAGGTCCCCTAACCCCTGCCCTGACCCAGGTCTTAAAAAATGGGGCAAAGCCCATTTTTTGACCCCTCCTCCCTCCCTTGCACCATTTTTGCATGGGAGTATAAATATGGCGTTAAGGCCATAGAGTCATTTTTTGCACGGGAACGCCTACCGTGCATCTCATTAAGGCAAGGTAGGTTTCCACTTCCAAAAAATGACTTTAACTCCCTAAATTTGGCGCTAGACAGGTCTAGCACCAAAGTATAAATATGGAGTTAGTTTTGCACCGAATTAGAGTAAAAAAGAAATGGCGCTAATTCAGTGCAAACAGAGTATAAATATGGCCCTTAGAGTCAAAAAATGATGCTAATCTGGTCAGAATCATTTATTTTAACTCAAACATGCCTAAAGTGATTTTTTTTTAAGCTAGCCTACCCTTTGCACCGGCTTGCACCATTCCATAAATATGGTGCCCAGCTGGTGCTAAAAAATGGTGCAAGCCGGTGCAAAACATTTTGGTGCAAAACTGAGTTGGTGCAGTTTTGCACCAAAAAGTATAAATAAGGCCCTAAATATCCAAGAACAGTTCACAGATGTTTAGTCACTCCCCCTTTCTCATCTAGATGGGCTTTTTTTACTTTATTGACACTTATCTCAAGACTCATCCTTCGAAAACAGAATTCCTGCTCTGCTACTGCAATTCCCTGCCCCTTTTCCAACCCTGGGAAATTCAACATTCTACTCTAATCATTTCAGCTTCTAGTGTTCCTTCAGACAGATGTGTTTGTTTCGGGCTAGACTGTGCCAAAATTTATGCAATCATGCTACCAATCTCGGCACTTTTGAAAGACAGAAATGGCTCCTCTAAGATAAAGAAAGTAATAATTGACAAGAGTTCAATAGCAGTGGTGCTGAAACTAGGAGTACATGAGGTGCTACAGCACCCCTATAAATCTTAAGGATTTTAGATGGAGAATGAAAAGATAAAAGGGCCCTTCAGAGATTTTTCTTCTGGCAGCATTTTTGGGGACATGTTTAAGAAAGGTGGTGCTGCACTGTATGCAGCGACACTTTTCTTGTGCCCTTTACCAACCACCCTACTGCCACCATGTGTGTGTCATATTTAAAATACAGTGCACCCTGGCACAGATTGGGGGGTAATAGCATCATTTTTCATGACGCTATTGATGTACTCTGCAGGAGTAGTGCCAAACGTTTGTTGCTACTCCTGCAGAGTACATCGGGCCCCTTTTAAATAATGGAAGCCACCTTTTAACGCCTGCTCTGAGCAGGCGTTGAAAGTGCTGCACAAATGACATAAAGAATTCTGTTAGATTTCTTTGCACCATTTTTTCGCCCACCCCCCCAACGGATGATAGCGCCCTTTCAATACACTATGCCTGGCGCACCACTTTGTAAATGTGGTGCAAAGATTTTGGCCTCAGACGGCCACATTAGCGTTAAAAAAATGACACTAATGTGGCGCAAGTTGGTGCTAGGGGCACCTAAATATGCCCCTTGTTTTTTTTAAAAGAAACACTGTCAAATAACCCTTGTGCTTTAATAAGGTAACATTATTGAGCAATAACTCACTTGAAAAAATAGTTCCAGCATACTGTTCAACAGCAGGTCTCAAAGTTCCAAGGAAATAGGGTAAAAGGCACACTTTAAGAGCAAAATATTTGTATTGAACAACACTTGCGAACATCATCTTGAAGGAAATATTGTTTTTTTCACTAAATTAATTACCCAGGTTCTGTTTCCTCTTGGATCTGCTCTGTTTACATTTAGACCAATCTTGCCAGGTCTGCATGCTGTCAACCCCCTTCTATGGAAACTCACAATACTAAGGGGCATATTTATACTCTGTTTGCACCGAATTAGTGTCATTTTTTTTTACTTTAATTCGGTGCAAAACTAACTCCATATTTATACTTTGGTGCTATACCCCTCTAGTGCCAAATTTATGGAGTTAAAGTCATTTTTTGAAAGTGGAGACCTACCTTGCGTTAATGAGATGCAAGGTAGGCGTTCCCGTGCAAAAAATGACTCTATGGCCTTAACGCCATTTTTAGGGGCATATTTATACTCTGCGGCATATTTATACTCTGTTTGCACCGAATTAGCGTCATTTTTTTTACTCTAATTCGGTGCAAATCTAACTCCATATTTATACTTTGGTGCTAGACTCGTCTAGCACCAAGGCCCTGATTTATACTTTTTTTACGCCTCATTAACGACATTTTTTGACGCAAAAGTGGTGCAAACGTACAAAATATTGGCCCTTATTTATAGTCTTTGCTGCAAAACTGCACTAACTCAGTTTTGCACTAAAATGTTTAGCACCAGCTTGCACCATGTCTGTGCACCAGCCGGGCACCATATTTATGGAATGGTGCAAGTCGGTGCAAAGGGTAGGCTAGAGTAAAAAAAAATTACTTTAGTCGGGTGGGGCTGGAGTATAGAAGTATAGAAGAAGAGGGTTTAGCCCAAAAAAATGACGTTAGGCAGGTTAGAGTAAAAAAAAATTACTCTAACCAGATTAGCGTCATTTTATGGTGCTAAACCTACCATGCCCATTTCAGGGCCCCCTATGGCACTTAAAAAAAAAAAAAAAAGGTATGCAATCAATCTTACCTGTACTTACCTGGAATAGGGTCCCCCATCCTCCGCAGTCCCTCTGGTGTGGGAGGAGGTGCACCTGGGGCCTGGGGAGGGCACCTGTGGGCTTATTCCATGGTGTTCCACCATGGAAATAGTCCCAAAGGTCCCCTAACCCCTGCCCTGACCCAGGTCTTAAAAAATGGGGCAAAGCCCATTTTTTGACCCCTCCCTTGCACCATTTTTGCATGGGAGTATAAATATGGCGTTAAGGCCATAGAGTCATTTTTTGCACGGGAACGCCTACCGTGCATCTCATTAAGGCAAGGTAGGTTTCCACTTCCAAAAAATGACTTTAACTCCCTAAATTTGGCACTAGACAGGTCTAGCACCAAAGTATAAATATGGAGTTAGTTTTGCACCGAATTAGAGTAAAAAAGAAATGGCGCTAATTCAGTGCAAACAGAGTATAAATATGGCCCTTAGAGTCAAAAAATGATGCTAATCTGGTCAGAATCATTTATTTTAACTCAAACATGCCTAAAGTGATTTTTTTTTAAGCTAGCCTACCCTTTGCACCGGCTTGCACCATTCCATAAATATGGTGCCCAGCTGGTGCTAAAAAATGGTGCAAGCCGGTGCAAAACATTTTGGTGCAAAACTGAGTTGGTGCAGTTTTGCACCAAAAAGTATAAATAAGGCCCTAAATATCCAAGAACAGTTCACAGATGTTTAGTCACTCCCCCTTTCTCATCTAGATGGGCTTTTTGTAATCACTCTTACTACCCATTGAACCGTCCTGATCTTAGCTGGTCAATTATAGGTGGCTCAAAATCTGATCACACCATGTACTGTTTTTCTTTTAATTGGTTGCTCATTAAAGGCAGTCAATAACATGGTAAACCCCATTTTTTTCCTGACTTTACTGTCATCATGGCACCTTTTCTACCTCCATTGGGTTTAAAAGTAGAAGCAAGTTGATAACTTCGTTTGGATACTTACTGAACAAAGAAGTGCATCTTTAGAACTATCAATGACAGTTACTGTGCCTGAGATTAGACTGTGTATCTAGGTAGTCATTTTGTCACCCTTATTTTCTTGTATTTTACATGACACTTAAAACCCCTTCTTGCACGATCATTTAAGCCCTATCAGATCTTGCTGTAGTCTGCTGATTTAACTATGCCATACTATTGATTGTTTCTCATATGTTTGATCCATCTTTTGATAATGACCACACTAGTAAAATAAATGGATGGACGGATGGATATTTCAGTTGATGCATGGATAGATTCTGAAGTAAATGTGGATGAGGGGCTCGATGGGCGAATGGGCGGGTAATTGAATAGATGGACAGACAGTTGAGTGAACATGCTGATTAACAGGCAGATGGATAAAACACGCAGAGGACGAATTAATGAAACTAATCAGGCGATATTAATAATGGAGCCTTAGTCAACATTGAAGTAAAGGGCTGTAAAAAGAGACGTTTACACCAACCTGACCTTTCCAAACGCACTCACTTGATTTCAGATTATGGAACATTTTCTACTTGATGGATGATAATAAACAACGGGACAAGCAGTGATAATAAGCAGCAGCGTTTTACAGCTGTAGCTAAGAGATGAATAATGATTTAGTGTTCATCTATGCCAGACACAGGCTCACAAATCACCCGGATTCTCATAAAGGTCACCGTAATGCCAGCGGACCGGCTGACATTGAAATGTAAACTCGCAGTAATTGGTCGCCATGTTCGACAGACTGCATTCATCATGCGAGCGGACAGCTGCGCAGACACAGCAGCGCTGGGACGGTACAGCGGGTCCTCGCCGTCAGGAACGCCACCTTAACATTGAGGGGTGTGAAGGGGATCACCTTGAGGATCGCTAACTCGGAAAGAGTGAGATAATATACTTTCAAAGACTAGCCCAGTCCTAGTGCAGGAGTAAGACTGGTAGGGTTTGAAGGGAACTGGAAAGATAACATTTTGTATGAGATTTTTAAAAATTATCTAATTACATTTTACAACAAAGACTTGAAACGGTGTTGGATACTCTAGTTCTCTAGCTTCCAGAAAAGAACCGGCAGGTCCTGGTACGGACAATTTTTCAGGACATTTATCCAATAATAAGGGCAGGTGATGATCACTCTGTTTGAGCAGCAGGACTATTTTTTTTATTTTTTAACCAAAATATGAACACAGAGCAAAAGTGAGGCCATGAAAAGAACCTTTGATTGATAGAGACAGGAAGTATGGGGTGGAGAAAGAAAGAGCTTGAGGTAGGCCCCAGTACCTTTTCTTCACACACTTTTATGTTGTTATGTTTATGTTGTTTATTTGTAAAGTGCTCTATCACCTGCAGGGGTATCCTGGCGGTGAGTAAGGTGTGCTTAGCCCTAGTGGTCGTTCCACACTTTGAGCAATGTAAAGGAACGCACGTCATCCTCATCTGATTCTGTGTATATGTAGGTTACGTGCAAAAAGGAGTACTCTGGAGTAGGGATATTTGGATGATTGGTGGAAGGACATGCAACTGTTCAGGTAGGTAGGGTCTGAGATGTGTAGTGCCTTGAATGTGTGTGTGTGAGGAGTTGAATTTAGCACGATTATGCATTAGGAGCTGCTGTAGTTTCCCGAGGTGTGATGTGGGTTCTGCGTAGGAGGTTGAGGATGAGCCTGGCTGCTGAGTTCTGGATAGTTTGTAGTTGTCTAATGAGTTCCTTGTTGATCCTGCAATAGAGGACTTTCCCATAGTAAGTGCTATTGCCTACACATTATAATCACATACATGCAACAAATCTAACTGGAAATGTACCTAACCTCAAAAGATCAAGTCCTGCTGGTCTTCTGTTGGTCAACAAAGAACTAGCAAATTGTGTGTCTGTTTTGAAAGAAAATGTGTTCCTGTGTGCAGTTTTGAAAATAACATGAGACCTTATTCTGAGTTGTGTAGAAACTCTGCATCAGTGATTTTGCACTTGCAATTACTGGTAGCAATTGAGTCGATAATTCTGAAATGCATAATTACTGCACTATTCCAACAATCTACCTCTAAAATGGGGAGTTGCTCATTCAAATAGTGTTTCTGCACCAATATATACAATTGTTTCCAACATAAAGCAAACTTTTCTATGACTATTGCACTAGGTTTTACGTATTTACATTGGTCTGCTTAAAATCAAGATGGTGCAGAATGAATGGACATCTTGAAACCATAAATTTGGTTGTAACACCAGCTAACAGCAGAAATAGGCTGAAGAAGATTGTTGAAATAAAATTAAAGTTTCACCAACCATAAAATAGAGCACTCTTTCAAATCTTGAGCCTCGCCTTTTAAGTAGAGCATGCTAATGAAAGCCAGTATAAACAAAGGGGCATATTTAAGAGCCCCTAGCGCTATTCCAGCACCACATTAGTGTACTTTTTTGATGCTAATGTGGTTGGTAGAAGGCCAAAAACTGTGCACCATATTTACAAAGTGGTGCAATGAATGCATTGTGCCACTTTGTAACCTTTTGTGCTGCATTGTGCCTGCGCCAGGCATAAGGTATGCAAAGGGAGCACTCCCCCATTAGGGAGGGCAAAAAAAATGGCACGAGGAAGTCTAAGGGATTTCCTTGCACCATTTTTTTTTGGGCACTTTTAACGCCTGCTGAGTGCATGCATTAAAAGGAGGCTTCCATTGTTTACAACGCCTCTGGGGGCTTTACAGGATTAGCGTCAAAATATCTGACGCTAATCCTGCAAAGCGCCAGACTAGCGCCAAACATTTTGACGGTAGTCCCCTAACTACCATCATGTTATGCCGTATTTCAAATATGATGCACATGTGGTGGCATTAGCAGGTGCTAAGGGGAAAAAGAAAAGTGGTGCTGCACTTTGTGCAGCACCACTTTTCTTAAATATGTCCCACAGTCTTTACAATTTCAGGTATAGGCCAGGCCTACTGAATGTGCAGTGCTTGGTAAAATACATATGACTTGTCAAATTAATACGAGGTGCATATTATGTAAAAGTGGGCCACATGTACGAAATATAGGTTTTGGGAGTCGCAAAACCTTATTCAACACTGTCAATGACACTGTTTGCGATTCGCAAGGGGGTTGCAAATGACCCACCTCATGAATATTCATGAGGTAGGTTGCAATTTGCGACCCCATTGGGAATGGCCGCCCTCACAGGGCTCGTGGCCTGCTGGAGACAGCAGACCACCATGTCTGTGACTGCTTTAAATGAAGCAGTTTTTTTTTTAAAAGCAGCCCCTTTTCCTTATAGGAAAACAAGATGCATTTCAAAAACAAAAAATGAAAAGTAAATTTTTTCAGAGCAGGCAGTGGTCAATAGGACCACTGCCTGCTCAGAATTTTTTTTTTTGCTGCCATTCACAAAGGGGAAAGGGTCCCATGGGGACCACTTCCTGTTTGCAAATGGGTTAGCACCAGTTTCAAACTGGTGCTAACTGCGATTGTTTTGCAACCACATTTGTGGTCACAAAACAATCATACATGGGACTGCGACTCGCAATTAGGAAGGGAACACCCCATCCTATTTGCGACTCACAAACCCTTTTGTGATCGCCATTTGCGACATGCAAAATGCTTCGTACATGTGGCCCAGTATTCTTAGTGGTAGTGCATAACTAACACAGTAAATGTTTCCACTAGTAATCATAAGGCTATATTTTCACAGGTTCTGCAATGCTGACCAAGTGCACTCACTCTTAACAATGATGGACGCAAACATCAGTGTTCTGCCAAGCACCCACTCACACCACCTTACCCATGGCTCGCATTCGCCTTCTCTCAGTGTCACCCTACATGCACTTGCATCAGCTCACCCAAGATCCTCTCAGATAGGAAAATTCTCATGCACTCACACACTTTCTAACCAGGCACCCACTTCCAGTAGATAACCCAAGACTCTTACTCATGCATTCACTCACTGTGTCCCCACTCATTAACTTGTTTATTAAACTCATTTACTTACTCCTGCCAATGCTAATAATTCTTTTTTTTTGTTTCACAATTTTTTGCTGAGAAATCAGAACAGAATAATACACTAAGGGGAGTGGGGCGGGGGACATGAGATGCCATTTGTGAGACAATAATACAGCAGGAATGAGTAACAACCCATCAACTGTGCCTCTAGTTAGCAAAGGTATAGACCGTTGTCCAAGTAGGCACCACAATCCTAGTCAGGGTAAGTCACAACATACCCCAAATTATCCTATGCTCACCCTCTTGTAGCTTGGCACAGAGCAGGCAGGCTTACCTTAGAAAGCAATGTGTGAACTATTTGTGCAATAACTCATACAGTAACACAGTGAGAACACCACAAAAATACACCACATTAGTTTAGAAAAGTAGATAATATTAATCTGAATAAAATAATCAAAACAATATAAATCTTATTTGCACAAGTCAAGCTATCACTTTTTAAAGGTTTAAAAGAGTCTCAATCCTTAAGAATCAGTTGTTGTATCTTGGTAATACACAGTACCTGATTGCATAAAAAATATTGATGCGTCGGAACCGCTGAGGAGGAAATGCGTGGAAAAATAGGTGTTGCATCATATTTTCTGGCATGGCACAGATGATGTGTTGCTTCTCTCTACGCTGCAGGGTGATGCACTATATTTTAGGAGCACAATCTTGGTTCCTTACTGCGATGCTGGGATATTTTGATGCCCTGGGATGATACATTGAAAATCCTCAAAGTGCTAGGAAAAGGAGCAGGCAATGTGTCGATCTGGTTGGTGATGTGGGGAAATTTCAGCTGCAAGGCAGGAGCTGCTTCAGATTTCTGGTTGCGAAGTCGGCACTTCATCATTCCAGTCGGAGGTGCAGTGATTTTCCAGCCACGATGCATGGGCTGCGTTGATTCCTGTAGGCGTTGCGTCGATTTTCTAACAAATGAGGATTTCCTTAAGCAATTAAGTCTTTGTTGTCCCAGAGGCTTCAGAAACAGGAGACAAGCTCAATTCAAACTTTTGGAGAGCACTTTAGGACGAAGGCAGAGTCGTTCCAACATAGTCAGGCGCACCAGGCAGCAGGGCAACAAGCAGGTAAGCATTCCTTCAGCAAAGCAGTCTCGATGAGTCCTTTGGGAGCCAGGCAGTCTCTCTTACAGAATCTAGGTATAGGTCAAGAAGTGTCTGAATTGGTGGGGTCAGAGACCCAGTTTCTGTAGCCCAAAATGCCTTTGCAGGGGGGAAACTTCTAAGAGTGGTTTTGAAGTGCACAAGTTCCCCTTTTAGTCCAGTCCTGTCTGACAGGATCTATGTGGGGGGTTATCAGTCCTTTGTGTGAGGGCAGGCCACTGTAATTTGAAGTGTAAGAGAGAGCCCCTCCACCCTTCCTGCCCAAGGAGACACATTTGGTATGCAGATGAATGCAGATGTGACTGAATGTCCAGTGTTTATGGTTGTCTGGGTGGAATGCACAAGGGGAGCTGTCAACCAACACATACCGAGTGTGAATTGGATACAGAGCTATAAGGTACAGATGGCAGTAAGTGCAGAGAAAAGCCAACTTTCTAAAATTGGCATTTCTAAAATAGTATTAGAAATGGGGTTTTTGGTTGGCAGTCAGGTTACCCCCTGTCCAAGCAAGGACCCTCACTCTAGTCAAGGTAAATGAGTATCACCCTCAGCCAACCCCCACTCACACCCTTGGTAACTTGGCACAAGCAGGCAGGCTTAACTCCAGAGTCTAGGTGTAAAGTATTTGTACCAACACACACAGTAGCTTAGTGAAAACACTACAAAATGACACAACACAGGTTTAGAAAAATAGAAAAAATTACAAAAATACAACATACACAAGTCAAGTTATTAATTTTAAAAGCAAAAGAGTCTTAAATCCTTTTGTAAACAGTAAAAAAAACCTGTTAGCGTTGAAAAGTACTTGGGAAGCGTCAAAATAACACGCATGGGCGAGTGGGCATCGAAAAAGGTTAGCGATGCGTCGATTTCTCACCAGCAAGTGAGACTGTGCGTCATTTCTCCTTCTCCAGTCGGGTTGGCGTTGGTCGTTTTTCCTCTCCGCAGGAGGGCGATGCGTTGATCCGGGCAAGCACTTGGGTCCGGGCAGGCATTGCATCACTTTTCCACACCCAGCAAAGTTTGCGTCAAAAATCCTGCCTCACGGTATCAGCAAAACCACGCTGTGTGGGTTGGGTTGTTACCAGTCTCCGTTAGTGGCGAGGCGCATCGTTTCTCCAGCCGCATGCATGGATCTTCCAGCCGTGCTGCAGGCGGGGTGCTGATTTCAGCCGCGGAGCCGGCAGTGCGTCATTTCTTCAGCCGTATCTCAGATGTTACATCGGAAATTTGCCCATACGGCTGTCTGTGTGTGGATTTTCAGTCTTGTTCTGCCAGCTTCACCTGTCAAGGCCCCAGGAACTGAATAGGGATCCACTTGGCAGGACAGGAGTCTCAGCAGAAAGTCCAGGAGCTGGCAGGGGCAAGTCTTTGATGGCCCTTAGACTTCAACAACAGGAGGCAAGCTCAGGACAAGCCGTTGGAGATTTCTTTACAAGTAGGAATGCACAACAAAGTCCAGTCTTTGTCCTCTTTCACAAGGCAGAAGCAGCAACTGCAGCATAGCTCCACAAAGTACAGGCAGGGCAGCACTTCTCCTCAGCTCTTCAGCTCTTCTCCAGGCAGAGGTTCCTCTTGATTTCCAAAAGTGATCTAAAGTCTGTGGTTTTGGGTGCCCTTCTTATACCCATTTTGGCCTTTTAAGTAGGCTTACTTCAAAGGAAAGTCTCTCTTCTTTGTGAAATCCTGCCTTGCCCAGGCCCAGACACAAATACACTCTAGGGGGTTGAAGACTGCATTGTGTGAGGGCAGGCACAGCCCTTTCAGGTGTGAGTGACCACTCCTCCCCTCCCTCCTAGCACAGATGGCTCATCAGAACATGCAGGCTCCACCCCAGCTCCCTTTCTATCACTGTCTAGAGAGAGGTGCAAACAGCCCAACTGTCAAACTGACCCAGACAGGGAATCCTCAAACAGGCAGAGTCACAGAATGGTTCAAGCAAGGAAATTCCCACTTTCTAAAAGTGGAATTTTCAAACACACAATCTCAAAACTGACTTTACTAAAAGATGTATTTTTAAATTGTGGGTTCAGAGATCCCCAAGTATTAGGGCAGTTCTAATGCTAGTCTATGAGAGGAGCATGCCTCACAGTAGTAGACAACACATTTGTGAGTTTTTCCACTAACAGGACATGTAAAACACATAGGTAGATGTGCTACCTTTTACTTACATTGTACCTTGTCCTATGGGTTACCTAGGGCCTACCTTAGGGGTGACATATTTTGAAAAAGGGGATTTTAAGTCTTAACAAGTAGTTTTAAATGCCAAGTCAAAGTGGCATTGAAACTGTACACACAGACCTTGCAATGGCAGGCCTGAGACACAGTTAAGGGGCTACTGAGGGGGGTGGCACAATTGGTGCTGCAGGCCCACTAGTAGCATTTAATTGACAGGCCCTGTGCACATCTAGTACACTTTACTAGGGACTTACAGGTAAATTGAATATGCCAATTGGGTATGAGCCAATGTTACAATGTTTTTAGGGGGAGAGCACATGCACTTTAGCACTGGTTAGCAGTGGTAAGGTGTCCAAAGTCCTAAAGCCGCCACAAATTAGGTCAGAAAAAGAGGAGGAAGAAGGCAAAAAGTTTGGGGTGACCCTTCATAGAAGGGCATTTTCCAACAATTATCCTTTTATATTGGTAAACATAGAGGCGTGCACTTCGCCAGTTATAGCATATAAAAGGGCTATTTACAGAACAAAATTGGTGTTCTACTGACAGACTTTCCCTCTAGATTACGATTACGTCATATCACACATTCCCCTCAAGCTTTAAAACCTGAATAAAGATGACTAAATTGAATAAATATGTTTGGGAAGAACATAAAAGAAAATGAATGTGTCGAAAAGTCATTATCCATAATAGGAATGGTGTATTTGTTCCTCAAATCTCTAAATCGCCCTTATATCTGTGTTAACAACTGCTTCTGAGCGATACAAGCCCTGAGTTTCTGAGAATAAATAAAAACCAGAAAAGAAAGTAAGCATTTCACAAAATGGTTTTATATTGTGTGGCTCAAAACAGAATCTCCTTTTAAGACTTCTGGGATTGGGCAGAAGGGCCAGTTAAGAGGGACGGTAATGCCATTAGTTTTAATATCCATCATAAAAAAACCTGACAGATCATCCATTGAGATAAATCTATTTGGCAGCCTTTAGCCTCACATTGCTGTTCTCTTGCTGCTACAGTCTGGGGACATTCTTCAAGAGGGAGCCACGGATATTATTAGAACCTTTGTTAGAAAAAAAGTGAAAAGTTGAAATGTCTTCCATGTTGTCCATTTAGTTTTTTTTTCAGATATTTGTACTCATTAGACAAGCAAATTCAATATTTATTGAATTATGTATCTTAAATCCCTAAACAATAACACACCTGGAGCTAATCACACTTTTCTGGTAAGTCTTAAAGAGGATACAACAGTGAAAATAGAAGTGTGTGAAATTTCAGTAATTTTCTTTTGTGTAATTAAACTTCAGAACACATTTGTAATTAAATGATATGCAAACGAGACAATTAGCACTATATATTATAGCACAAACTGCATTGTTTTGTCCATTTTGGAGGAAGCATTTATGTGCAAAAAACACTAGTGACACAAACATCAGCTGCTTGCTTTTTGTAAGTCTGCGTTCTTCTTCTCCACTGGCACCTAGGGGCATATTTACAAGTCCCATAGCGCCACTGGAACATCACTTTTTGCGACGCTCCAGTGCCGCTGTGCATTACACACATTTACAAGGTGCCGCTAAGCCCCTTTTTGTGGCTTAAAGCCACATTGTAAATATGCCCACAGGGGTAGAGGGGCGTTTAATGGGTGTTTATGTGGGCTTTCACAGCAACACCCATTGCTTTCGGCACTGCCCTCGGTTTACAAGAATCTGTAAATCTGTGGCAGTGCCAAAAACTAACGCCACCACAGGGGTGGCGCTAGCATGGCCCAACGAGGAGAAATGCTTTCATTTCTCCTTGTTTTTGCTTTTTCTATGTGTACTGCATTCTGCATCACACATTGAAAAAGCACAACTGCTGTGAATGGTTGTTTATGTGCAGGAAGCTGTCCCTTCCTACACATAAACAATCCTTAAATAATGAAGAACTGATACTTATATGTGTGCTCCATTCTGCTGCAGACAAAGAAGTGCCAGATCGCCATTGTAGATTGCTTATGTGCAGGAAGGAAGGGACCCCTTCCTGTAAATAAACAATCCTTCCCTTCAACGCAGACACCCTTGCATTATGGTGCAAAGATGCCTGCGTTGGCAGCTAAATTTAGTGCCAGGGCTAGGGGAAACACAGGGTGTGGCATATTTTTGTAAATACAGCGCATCCCTGTGTTTCAGAACTGACGCAATGTGGCGCTGCCAATTTTGGCACAGCACGTGCTGCGCCAGTTCATTATAAATATGTCCCTAAGTTTCTGCTGCAAACGGCACATGATTACACAATGTGGCATAAAAGCATAATTTCTGAAATTTGTCTTGATAATCGTGACACAAATTTAGGCAAGATTATGGTGCTGTAATTTAAATTTCACGCAAGCATATTTAAAATACAGCTACAGAGGGTCGTCCCTTTGAATTATAATGCCAGTGTTTGTCACACTAAGGGCCAGATTTAAGAAAAGTGGAGCTGCACTAGCGCAGCGCCACTTTTTTTGCCCCGCTTAGCTCCCCCCTACCGCCACCATGTGTGTGCCATATCTAAGATACGGCGAACCATAGTGGTAGTTAGGGAACTAGTTTAAAAATGTTTGACGCTAGTTCGGAACTTTGCATGCTTAGCATCAAAACTGTTGACGCTAATCCTGCAAAGCCCATTGAGGCCGAACGTAAACAATGGTGTGTGGTGTGAGCAGGCGTTAAAAGTGCCATAAAATGGCGCAAAGAAATCTCTTAGATTTCTTTACGGCATTTTTTGGGTTTCCCTAACGGGGAGAACGCCCCCTTTGCATACATTATGCCTGCGCAGTCATAATGTAAGCGCAAAGGGTTGCAAAGTGGTGCAATGCTTGCATTGAGCCACTTTGTAAATTTGGTGTGGCAATTTCAGCCTCATTGGGACACATTATTGTGAAAAACATTATGGTAATGTGGCGCATGGAGGCACTAGGGGCTTTTAAAACTGCCCCTAAGTCACCTGGCCAGAGTTTGAGATTGAGCTATCATCATAACAACCAGATTATCATTGACAATATCACATTGCAGCTCTGTTATTGCAAGCCTTTGTGCTATGCAAGATTATATTGTTTCCTAAGGTTTTGCTGCATTTATATAGCACTTAATTCTCTGTTGTGGGATGCTGATGTGCAAGGAGCACAGGTACAGATACTGCAGGAGAGTGCATGGGTTGCAGAGTGTTGCATTCTTCATGATCTTGTGGGAATCGTTTTGTGTTGCAATGAGGGACCAGAGGGGTGCTCATATCTTGCCATGTGATTTAGCGCCTGGCCATCTTATGGACGAGGAGGAGCTAGAGAAAGGTGAACAAATTGTAATTAGCTGGTGGTTATAATTTCTTCTGTCGGCCTTCTGTTATGATCTAAGATTTGTATTATGCTTTCTATTCCATGCTGCCTGCAGCAAATGGTTCAGCCACTATACAGTTGTGTGAGTCGGGAGGAGGAATGGTAAAAGTGGCAGGCATCTCACTGTATATCCCACCTTATAAGTAGACAGTTTTGTTCTCCACACCATATATCACGCTTGTATTCCTTGCAGTAGAGTGCAAATACTGTTATGTGCGGACTCCTCTTTTTTGGTGTTTTTCACCAGTATTTCTCACAGAGCAACACATTCAGGCCCATATTTATACTTTTATAGCACTACATTTGTGCCGCTTTTTTACGCAAAAACAGCGTAAACTTACAAAATACAATTGTATTTTGCAAGTTTGCGCCGTTTTTGCATCAAAAAATTACGCAACTGCAGCGCTAAAAAAGTATAAATATGGGCTTCAGTGCTTATGAACTCAAAATATTTAACTCAATAAGGAAAAACACCTGAAAGATATAGGCAGCCAGACAGCACCAACCTAGCCAGCGGGGTAGCACTCTAGTGTGTTTACACTGCAAAAATTGTTCACTGGAGAAGGCTCTATTGTCCGTATACCAATGTGCAGCACACAACAGTTGTCAAAGAAAGAACATTCTGCCATATGGGAAGAAAGGAAGTTGATTATACACCCTTTTTAAAGGTAGGGATATTGCCTGAGGAAGGGACTTTGGAGAGAACATTTGTGGGCCTGCAGTCTCCCTCGATGCCCAAAGCTTCCAATCGAATTCATAAAAGTTTTGCACATGTACAGTCTCCTCTGCAGGAATGCTTACCGATTGATAAGGGCAGTCAGTAACCTTTCGTTGCAAGGTACTGAATAAAACATAAGTGAGAAGATATGTTGCCGACTTTTTTTCCCTATAATTTGAATGACATTTTAATATTGACCATGTGAGTCGCAAAGACCTTGCAGTGTCATTTAAATACATTATCATTTTTTGCAGAGCATAGCACTTGCCCCAGAGTATGCTTTGTGTATCGGAAAATAATTTAGTATTTAGGTTCTTGCAATCATTGCCTTGTGGTAGAACGCCCCGTTATTCTTCAAAAGCAATGGAAGTGCCTGTGATGAAATCCGATAATCTGCATGTCCATAATTTACTATTTCCGAAGGGCCACAAGACTGCTACCTAATATGAATTTCTCTGGTGTCATGTATGCACCTGTGCATTACTACAGAGCTGGCGATCCCTCAGTTCCACTGGGCGCCTTCTGCAGTCAAGTGATAGGGTGCAATTTGGCCGGGCTCATTTTTAGGTAGAGCATAGCAGTGTGCAAGCGCTGCTTTTCCGATGTGTTGGTATGTATCTTGGCTTTTAACCACGCCCTTCGTAGGCCCATCACTATCACTCGTTCACAGGCTTGCCTTTCAAAAATCCTTTATTTTCATGGGTAACTACTTTAGGTTTGTCCCTCCTTAGGGCGGTTTTGTTACCGCCTTGGCCATCAACCCTTTTACATGGATAATTGCACTATTGCTGATAACTTTGACTGCAAGTGAACTTCTTTTTCGTTTTGTCTCTATCCTTCGCACTCATGGTGGAGCTTTGAATCTGCTAGCTTATATGAACTTTTTTATTTTGTATTTTCAGTTTGTGTGGCAAGAAAGTTCCAGTTAGAAATGTGCAATGCTAATAGCTCTAACTCGTTCAAACATGAGACCTATTGCATTGCAAATGCTTGTTTAATTATGAAAAGTGTCAAGGAAAAGGCCCCATGGTAGATGCTAAATGCTGACAATCCCTTGATGGGCAAGGAGTGGACTGTGGACCCTTTGTGGCATCTCTGATTAATTGCCCTCACGCAGTGGACCCTTTACAAGGCAATCCCTGACTCTTTCAAAAGAAGCCACTGGGAGCCCAAGAGCTGCTTTTTGTGTAGCGAGTTCTCAGTCTTAAGTTCGACACAGAGAAGAGGTCACAGTAGCAAAAGCTTCCCTCTGAGTATCTTGATATGCTTGTAAAGAATATGAAAAGACAGATTTGAGAGAATAAAGCTAATTTTGTGAAGTAGATTAAGGCCCTAATTATGATAATGGTGTTTAATGCCGTCTACCGCCGATACGCCGGCCGCCAAAAGACCGTCGCCGCTGCTAACATCTGTCCACCAAATTGTGACCACAGCTGGATTTCCGCCACAAGAAGGGCGGATATGCGGCTGTGGCCTTACTGGTGGATGGTGTTAAGGTGGCGCTGCTACCACCAGCAGTGCCACGCCAGTAGTCCTCTGCCAGCCGTAGTATGTCAACTAATATGGCCTGGCGGTTTTCTGCTGGTGGGCGCTGCTGGCGGTAGCAGTGCCCAATCCCATCCCCTGCTGGAAGACCCCCCTGGATGCAGGTAAGCCGGGTTTCCGACAGGTGAGGGGGATGGGGATTGATGTGTGTGTGTGTGGGGGTGTGTGTTCATGAATGTGTGAGTGTGTGCGTGACTTCGAATGTGTGTGTAGTGTTGTTTGCATGTGTGTGTGCATGTGTGAGAATGCATGTTTGAATGGAAATGTGAATGCGTGTCGGTGTGTCAGTATGAATGTGTGTATGGATGTGTGTGTAAATGAATGGATGCATGAATGCGTGTATGCCTGTGTGAATGAGTGTGTGAATGCATGGAATGTGACTGCGAGTGTGAGTGTATAGGGGACGATTAGAAGGGGAGATGTGGATTAAGGGGGATGGTGGGGTTGTCTGGAGTGTGTTGGGGGGTTGGAGGTCCTCCTATCAGTGACAGGAAAGGAATTCACTCTCACTGATAGGGTCTACCACTACCGCAGGGTCAAAATGCCACTGGTGGAACAGTAGCGTCCGCCAGGTTGGAGATTGTTATCTTCGACCCAGCAGCTGCTACTGCCATAGAGGTCGGTGTGTTATATTGGCCAAGGTCATAATGTGACACTATGTACCGCCATCCTGTTGGTACTACCACCACATTAACACTGACCGCCTAAGTGATACAGACATCAATAAAGAAGTTGCTTTACCAATACACACAATACTGGTAAAATAATTTGGATTACTGTGTAGATAGGAAACACATGCAGATTTAATTCCTGTGTCTGTTCTTGAGGTGTCATCTGTATAATCTGGCTTTATCCATTTGTGGAAGTGGGATCTGCTGTTTCCAGTTCTTAATGCCACCACCAGCATACTGAATTTCCAGAGAATTCATTTTGAGTAAGGCTAAAGTTAAAGTGGATTTGTTTTAAAATTTTACTGCAAATTTGCAGTGAATCTGTGGTAAAATAAAAAAGGGGGCTTCCGCTCTTCAAATAAATAAGCCCCCAGGGTGGGTCAGTGTACGGGGGCAGCAAGAACACTTTATTAGAGGAGGAGGGGCATGCAGGCCCCCTCCTCAAGACTCCTCAGGAACCCCATCTCCTGGGGCCTAAATTAATGACAAGTGGAGGGGGATATGCTCCGCCCCTCCTGAGCTTCACCGAGGCCCTGGGGATCCCATACTCCTGTGTTATTATTTACTAAGAGGTGGTCACAGCCATTTCCCCAAGCCTCTCTGAGGCCCCAGGTACCCTATTCCCAGGGATCAATATTGAATAACAGGGGAGGGGATTGAGCAGCCCCTCCTTCTTGGACCTCTTTGAGGCGCAATGTCACAACCACCCAAAAAAGTTCTATCAACTATGAGGAGGCACATCAACAGTAACCTACACTGAACAAAAATTGAATTGAATTGAAGTTTTAGCCAATGTAAGGGAGGAACCGAATGCTATGGCTTGGCATACACCTGTGGTTTGAGCAAGTTAACTAGCACATATTGCCTTGACGGCAACATCACACAGAAAACAGGTCTGACACTGCTAGAAATTAGGTTTCTGGTTGAAAGGGTATGCACCTAAGCCAGGCAGAACCCACCTACTCTAGTCAGGATGAGGGAGTTGCACACCCAAGATAAACCCCTGCTCACCCCCTTGGTAGTTTAGCACAAGCAGTCAGGCCTATCCCAGAGGCAATGTGTAAAGCATTTGCAAAAGACACACAACACACATGACCCACTATCCCCACCACAAAGGAAGCACAACACCAACTTATATAAAAATAGACTGTATTGTACAGAACATCATTAGACCAAATACAACATGTCCATAATACCCTGCTACCCAAGTAGTTGCCACATTATACAGTACTATTACTTTGCAAAAGCCAGCAGTAGTCACATAGAACATATGGGTTACTGGTTATCCTGCAACAAAAGCAATAGTCAGGTAACTTTTCTCAAAATGCACATATCAGGGTAATACATAAGGCATGAGGTCACATTAAACGTGTTACTAGTGCACTAGTGAACACACCATCATAAATGCCCATAACAGGAACATCAGAACATCGGAGAACACATGGCAAAAAATCAAAACATATCACCATAAATGTATGGGTCACAGTAAACATATTACCATCATAAATGTCCCTATCAGGGCACAATATTCTCACCGGGCTGGGGAGAATCATCCACCATCCCCACTAGACGCAAGAGCGATGTGGGCCAAAAATGCTGATGTCCGTGCCCCATCTGTGGAGCTCCTCTGCTCTGGTTTCTGCCCTGTGGCGATGCAGGGTTTATTGTGGCAGGGCCGGGGACCTCCATCGAGGATTACCACCCAGGCCTGCCTATGTGTCCTCAGTACACTTTGGTAGGGGGGTCCAGCAGGGATGGGGGTCTTCAGTCGGGTCACCACCCCACCTGTGAGCAATAAAAATGGGGTGGGGGCTCAGCCGGAACGGGGGACCTCTGTTGAGGTTTCCCACCCGTCCACGAGCCTCACAATGGAGATAGGGGGCCCGTTGGAGCGGGGTGCTTCGGATAAGGCTTCCACCCCACCTGTGGTGATGCACCCACACCCAACACGGTGCACGAGATGCTCTGCTGCTCTCCCAGACCGCAGCAGTGAAGGCACCAAAATAGATGCCTGTCTGTGCCCCGGGGGCACTCTTTTCAACTCGCTTTGCCCCTTGGGCACCTCCAGTAGCACATTCGCTCCAGTCCTCTTTCTCCATGCCCTGGGGGCACCCGCGCATAGCATGCTTCAGACGTGCATTTACAAATACGAGCTGCCCAGGTCGCAACAGTCATTTTCTCCCTCGGGGCAACCAAAGAAAAAGCACTCTCAAGGCTCTCAACAAATAAAAACAGTAGCACTCTCCAGTATTAAGTAAAGCACTCTTTAGGTACTTATGCTCCAGCACAGGAGCTTTGCCCCTAAAGAAAAGCGCTGTTTTCACACTGAAAAGCCAAAGGTTGTGGGGCCACAGCATCCTGCCTCTGAGGACACAAGTGAAACCCAGGGTGGCAGTGCCCAACAACAGGCCAGCACAACGGAAATGCAGTCAGGGGCAGTCCCTCCTAATGATTACGCAGGTCACAGGTCAGCACAGCAGCAGCAGTTCAAGGCAGTTCCTGCTGAGTCCCTCCAGCAACAGTTCTTAAAGAATGTTCCTTGTGTGTCTAGATGGGTAAAATCCCCTGTTTTTATACTCAGTTTTGCGAAGCAATTTCAAAAAGTGGGAGAAGAGGTCCCAACCTATTACAACTGGTTCTAGGGGTGTCTCCTCTCTCCTCCAGAACAGTCTCCAGACATCAGTTAGGAGTGAACGAGCCCTTTGTGTGGGGCCTGCGCACAGTCTTTACAAAAGCAGGAGTGTCCTGCCTCCCCTTCCCTCAGCCCAGGAAGACCATTCCATATGCAGATGCACCTCTGTGACACCTCCACCCTCCCCGTGTACAGGCTGTCTGAAAAGTATGCACAAAGCCGGTCTGTCACCCTGTCCCAGACAGGAGTCAAGCTGCAAAACACCAGAGTCATAAGCACAGAGAAATGCTCACTTTATAGACGTGGCATTTCTATAATGGTAATTATAAAATACACCCACACCAGTATGCAGCATTTCTTACTAACATTATAACCATATCAAACATGCCTACGCTACCCCTCATAAATCAGACATTACCCCCTAGTCACGAGGCAGGGCATTTCCAATGCAATTCTATGAGCAAGGCAGCACTCACAGCAGTGAGAAACCAACGAGGCTGTTTGTCACTACCAGGACAGGCCCCACAACCATGCACATGTCCTGCCTTCTACATACATAGTACCCTGCTCATAGGGCTAGCTAGGGCATACCTTAGAGGTGACGTGCATTTAGTGAAAGGGGAGTTCTGGGCCTGGCAAGTAAATTTAGATGCCAGGTCCCTGTGGCAGAAAATTGTGCATGCAGGTCCTGTGCTAGCAGGCCTGAGACAGGTTTGAAAGGCTACTTCTGTGGGTGGTAAATTAAATGTGCCAATTAGGTATAAGCCAATCATACCAACTTTAGAAAGAAGAGCACCCGCACTTTAGCACTGATCTGCAGTGGTTAAGTGCTCAGAGTCCTAGAGTCAAAAGCAAGAGGTCAGAAAAAATAGGAGGAAGAAGGAAAAAACATTAGGGGATGACCCTGCAAAAACGGCCAGGTCCAACACATAAACTCAAGCATTTCCATTCAAGCACAATGCAAGTTGTCACTGTACAGGACCTGCCCATCCCAAGTGGGTGTCTGTCTCAGGATCAACACATGTTCACTTTGTACTTTCCAACGGCCACGTCACTGTAAATGTCACAACTTTGGAATGTCCAAATAGAGATGGCATGTTGAAGGACCCTGAAACAGAACAGCAAGGTAAAATAAATGATTTCACATATCCAATTTGACTCAAATGATTAGTTTACGAGGACACATATGCTTTGCACCAGTAAAGTTGATCTATGAAAATAACCAGAGTTTTCAATGTAGGGAAATTCTGATCCACAAACATCTTTGCCTTGGACTTTCCTGAACTGACCACTCCTAACAAATTACCATTGCAGACCGATATGCTCACTATGTCACACGTTGTTCAGACATTAGAGATTACAATAGCTAAAAGTACAGTTGCACTCAGGTGAAGAAGTGGTCGATAACTTATTGATGTAGGTCAGTTCCTTCTTCTTCACCACTGCCATCTGAATTGGGCATTTCAACTTCCTCACCTGGTGGCTCTTCACCATCTTCATCCTGTGCGATAATTGGGATGTTCAATTGCAGAGCAATGTTTTGCAACATGCAGCAGGCAACCTTAATTTGTCATACCTTATTGGGTGAGTAGAAGAAGACGCCACCAGCCTTATCCAGACACCTATACCTGGCCTTCAGGAGCCCAAAAGCCTGCTCCACTGGCCTCTGTATTCTTCTATGGGCCTCATTGAAGTGGACTTCCCCTGGCGTTGTTGGATTCCTTGGTCTGTTGGTCTGTTAGGATAAGCATTGTCTCCTGCAAAGAATTAATATATCAATAGATTAATATTATATCAATAGGATCTTCCTGAATAAGGATTCAAGCAAATGATCCTCAAGTCATATTGTACTTACCAACAAGTCAGGCACTCTCTGATCCAAGTTGTGACATTTGCAGGGGTATGGTACTGTTCTTACCACAAAGGAATCATGTGTTGACCCAGGAATGTGGTCACACGGACTTGGGATGTGTAAATTCGGTAAGCAGACATTTTGCACATTGATGGAATGGAAGTGATTCAGATTGCAGTAGACCTGTTCCTTTGCAGGTGGTGGCACCAAGGCAATATGCTTGCCATCTATTGCTCCAACCACATGTGGTAGGCCACCCAAAGCATACAATTCTCCCTTCCCAGTGGCCAAATCTTGCTGTCATGGGAACTGGATGTAGCTGTCAGTGTGTTTCAGCATTGAAGAAAGGACCTCTTTTAGCACACCACTGAAAGTTGGTTGGGACATGCCTCCAGATACTGCCACAGTAGACTGAAAAGAGCCAATGGTAAAAAAATGAAGTACTGCCATGAGTTTCACTATTGGTGTTATTGCTGTTGTATTCATATTGTGAGGCAGGAGATCATGCTCCAGTTGGTGACACAAATCTAGGATAGTTTGTCTATTTAAGTGAAACTTCTTAATAACATCCATTTCCTCCATGGTGGCAAGGTTTGGAAATGGCTTTAAGACCTGAGGTGGTTGTCTCCTACCCTTGCCTAGGTTCAAATGTCTACATATATGGAAAAGAAAATGTAAGCATAAATGGTCACACCATAATTTGATAACATATATCTTATGTCTTGGGAACATTAGGAATCCCATTGTATTATTTACGTACATGCAATGTTGTCAAATCATTTTTAAATTAAAAAATCACTTTTCTACATGTACGTTTTTTATTATGTGCATATAATACATTTGAAATTTAATATTTTCACATCATTAAAAAAAAAAATGTTTTCTAAAAACAGTCAAGGGAGGTATTACTTCCCTCACGGCATCATCAATGTCAACCACAGTCACGGTTCACTTAATGTGTCATATCTTGCCAAAAACAGTTTAATTCATATCTGACATCGGTATATATATTAGCCTCCATTTTGAGTGCTGGTTACGCACTAACAATAGAAAAATACACAGCTTCACATCCGAAAAAAGGGAGGATGCCTGACCTTGCCGTCAGGACATTGGCTAGTTGACAGGCATCAGCGGAAGTTGGCCACATAGCAGTTGGGACCCTCCACAATGAACCCTGCCATAGGATAACATGTGGCGGCTATGCACGTATGTCAATGGCTTTGCCTGCCTCTGTCATGGATCACGTCCGCTGTGTATTTGTATGCAGCATATTGAAAACAAAGTCAATTTGCCTCCTACCATTGCAGCCAACAAGACCTACTCTTTTTTTACTGCTGTTACCGAACAGGGCCCATGCCTTCAGCACAGAGGAGCTGGAGCTCTTTGCAAGGATGGTCCCGTCCCAGGACAGCCAGCTATATAGGAATATAGGAACAGAGAGGAACAGGTACATGCCTGATTGGGAAATGTTTGATTAAGTAACTGGTTCCTTTTTTGGCCACAAGCTAATTTGTCCTTTTTCGTAAATGGGTGTGTGTTTTGATTGGAGCATAGTGAACTGAATGATTTAGCTAGGGACAGGATGATGTTTGACAATGTTAGAAATGTCCGTACATGGAAATGAGAAGTCACCTGAAGGGAGAAGCAGACATATCTGACTATGTAACCCACAATTCAAGATTTCATCAAACAAGCTTCAGGCCCCTTACTATCAGTGGCCTGTGGACAGTGTATCAGTAGTAAAAGTGAAAACATACAGCCCATGCCAAAATGAGAGAAATGTTAACTGCAAGAAGATTTTCTAAAGTTGTGGAGTTGTTCGATGCTGTCCTGTCAAGTGAGATTACATCCCATGCTGTGGAATGGGATTAACTGTATGGCTTAAACGCTTCATTTTGCCACAAATGAGGAAAGTGTTTTCGTATGCAAGTCCAAATAACACAGGCTCTCAATCATTCATGCAAGTATGTACCATTCCTACACACAATTGTTCATACATACCCCAAATTCATGCTCTTTCTGACACAAAGCATCTACCCCATAACGCCCTTAGTCACTGTAAGTGATGCAAACCATTGGTTCTGACTCTTAGACGTTTAGGCATGAAGCCAATGTATATGTGTGTGGAGCTATCTGCAAAGAATGTACAGGTTGTTTAGCCTTTAGTAGCTCACAAGGATTATGGCGAATCAGGAGTGGGTCTCATAACAGGAAAGGTTTCCCAGCTCTGTCCTAGATGATGTTTGTGGACTGGATTGGTAACATGAGGAGATAAAAAGTGTTAAGGGGTGCACAAGAGATCACTGCAAATCAGTACTTACTATTTGGTGAATTCATGTCTGTGATGCAACAAAATTGTGTCACAGCACTACAGACAAACAAAACCACTCAAAACGTCTTTTCTTGGTATTTTCTGTCATTTATACAGGTCAATGGCCATCAAAAGTGGGAAATCTGGTAGGCCATCGCTAAGATGGTTCGGACCCTTGTGGTCCATTTGTGGTGCATCCTGCATTGCCAGGTGAGGTGGAAGGCCCTCCAAAGCTGGACACATAAGTCAGTGGAAGGCCAGCTTGGCCAGTCCTCCCAATGATCCAAGCGGGTGCACCACACCCAGACCCCCCTGATGATCCACATCCTTACAGTGACGTACCCAGAGCTTGATGGGCAGTTGAGGACCTAACAGCAGCATAAAGGGGGTAAGTTATTGTAGCTATTTTTGTTGTTTACCATTTTTATTTCTAGCAGTGTTGTATGGCATCAACATGACAGTTGACATATATCCAATGCACATGAGAATTTCTGGAGATGTAAGGTAATCAAGCGGTATCTGATGCTGTGTTTTGTGTATTGTTTTGTGTTAAAGGTTTGCCACTAGATTCTTTATCTCAAGACAGGTACAATTTTGAGCAGACACATTGCTGCATGCAAACAAAGGGGTACCTGCATTTTCTCTATGTCATGAGGGGCAGTTAGACCAAATATACCCTATTTATAGATTGTTTCCGGTGTCATGCTCCTTCACAAACGTGAGTAGGGGATGTAGGCCCTATTACTGGTGACATGGCAAACTGCACTTATGATAGAGTTGATATATCAGACTTGACATTGGTAAGTTGGTGCTATGACAACAGAATAATGAGTATCTGCTTCAAAGGGACTGGGAATATGTGTTCAGTGGCATCCTCACTTATCTGAAACATGTTTGAAACCTGATTTCACAGCAAAATTCTAGTTAGTTCATGTGGACAGGAACAGATTGGCATGAAGCCTCAGTCTTTCACAAATGTGCATGTAAGCCAGTCTGTTTTAAACAACATCAATTTGTATGCCAAACTGCATTGGTTGCAACAGACAGGAATGTGTCCACATTGGTGAGAGAGTTAAACATACCCCAAACAACATTTTGGAGTCCTAAGTCCTGTCCAGATGAGAAATCAATGATGGAAAGAAATGTGAAACTTACAGCTACACACACCACCACTGCACCCGCAGTCAGCATACGTTCCACAACACAAACACCCACACACACGCCCACCAGACCCACAGTCAGCACACCTATCATGACACACACATGCACCAGCACACCCACAGACACCACAACACCACACACCACCTCCACAACAGATACATCCAAACACACATTTAAACAGAACACAAATGCCCACACTAACCCACAAATAGACACCCTGGGAAAAACACAAAGCAAAACACACAGCACAAACACCAGACCCTCAGGCACCCACACGTGCAACAGACATATGCACAACAGCTACAGTCACTCCCTCTACCTCCCAACCCCAGCTCCCTCCCGGACACCTTTCCTTTTTCCCTAAGGAGGACTAGTTGTTTGCCCTGACCCTTGTCCCTTCCTCATCCCAGACTGACCCTCCCAAACCTAAGTCTACCCCACCTAGATGCCTTTTCCCCCTTCCAAACCCCAACCCACCCCTTCCACATCCCAACCCACCCTTTCCAAAGCCAAACCAACCCCTCCCAAATCAAAACCCACCGATACCAAATCCAAAACCAACCCCTCCCAAATCCAAAACCACCCCTAACAAACCTAAGGACCTCCACTCCCAGTAACATCATTGAGGTGCATTTTCTCTGCTGAATATATGCCCCTTCCAGAGGGGAGTTTATTCTGGCAGTGAATTTAGGAGGCAGGTGATGTGCATGCAACCCATACAATGGACACATGACCTAGAGTCTTTTGTTATTCTTTGTACACATTTGTGTCAAATGTTATGAGAGTTATCTCATTTATCTGAAATATTTTTATTTTGAGAAAACCTGTGTCCTGGTCTTATTTTTGGATTGTTACTAGTTGCTTGTTGATGATAATATTTCTGCTAATCTGTGTGCCATGCACATACTCTTATTTGGGACAGTGACACGCACAGGTGGTATATTTTAGTTATTTATTCAAATGCATACATTTGTGTTGTACATTTGTGATAGACAGATTATTTTTGGTGCAAGATTTAATCATGTTATTGGACACTCATACCAAAATGATATGTGTATCTGATATTGTGACTGGAGAATGCATGTGTGATTTTTAGACAGGATGTGTCAATAACATGCACATATGCAATACACAGGGAACCTGACATTTTGGGGTTAAATGTCATCTACTGCTTGTCAAAAATTGCACACAGCTAGGGGACATGTGATCTTCATAGATCTCTGACATGTTTGCAGTTTAGAGGTAGAAATGGTTGTACATTCTGAGTAGACCCCCTTGTAGAATTTTGTAGGGCAGTTGCTATGGTATCATGAAATTAAGTAGTTCCTATTGGGTACGGTGTTTATATATGCGATCTGCAAGTTTAGTGGACATTGTTGCACACACCTGTGTGGACGCATTTTTATGTGAGATTGATGTGACCTTCGATATAAGTGTCCATTGCCATGAAGGCAGTTAGTGCCAGATTGGTGGGTACTACTGATATCTTGAGGTGTGCTTTTAAACATTTTTCTTAGTACAGAATTACATACATATGCATTGCACTTCATTGTACTGTTGCATGCAAAACTTTGTTAAGCAAACTCGAGTCCAGTGCTACTGTACAGCGACAATTCTGAGGATGACAGGTAAAACAGTGACTTACCCTCTGTTCCGGTGAGGATGGGATGGATTTTCAACTTGATCCAGCAGCAAAGGTAATACCGGCATGATTGGACTCACGGTGCCAGGAAATGAGAAAAGTAGACAAAAGGTGAGTTTTTTTATTTTATCCCTCCCAATTCACCAACTCATGTGTGGAGGTTTAGCCACCATAGTTGGGTCAATAGGAATGCACATCATGATTGGTTCAGCGGTAAAAGGAGCTAGAGTCCTGCTGCAAGACACTTTTGGGTATGGTGCCATCAATGCAGGCGGAGATTCTTGTCGGTGATGACTGGCTATCTATGGTCTTTCGTTCATGGTCCCACTAACATCTAAATAGAGCGGGCAGACTTTCATGGCAGTAGGTGGATTTTCAGATGGAAAACCAATGGCAGAACTGTTACCGCTGGGACCTAACTTAGGCCCTTAGTGTCAAATATAATTGTATACTTTGTCGGATGGGCTAACACGGGTCTCCTAAGCCTTGAGCGAGAGCACAAGTTTAGAAATAGAGCCCTGTAGTTGGTAGAGAGGCATGTTTTTCCTTTGAGGTGTCATGCTCTCGTTGAAGTACGAGGCTCCTGTGAGTCTCGAGAGTACTCTGATTGGCTGGCTGTTAGAATATTAGAAATAAAATGGCTGCCATGACTGTTTACTGTGAAAAATTGGAGGCGTAGTAGAAATGAAATAAAAAAAGCCATATACAAAGGCAGCAGAAAGGCATAATCTCCCCCTAGGTTTAGAAAGGAGGAGCTGAGGGATCACAACTGTGAAGAAAATAAATGTATATTTTTTTAAACAAATTTTTACAGTCTTGCAGAACTCTCTCATATTCGTGATTAGTAAAAAGGATAGAAGAGTTCTCATATTTTCCATTAGTAGGAATGCATTTTTGGGTTTGTTTTTTTCTGAGGGGAAGTGTGTAAGAGATAAGTACTTGAATGAGTAGATGGTTAATTCTTATTTTCAAAAAAAGTTACAATCTTGCAAGACTCTCACAGGATTATGAACAGTAAGAAGGAGTAGGTGGTCCTTGAATACACTGTTTTATGCACACTTGCTACTGTGGGAAGGAGTCTTACTGGAGATGGTGTTTATCAGAGTGTACTATTTACACCCATCTTCTTTGCGAGAGGTGTGAGTAGAGTAGCCTCTTCCCACACCATACTGTGAACACCATTTCTCAGAAAAAGGGGTGTTTGCAGGCAGGATAGTCCCTTGGCAGATCATACTATGCACAACATTAATCCAAGAGAGAGGTCATAATAGAGAGGATAGTCTCTCTCATTATAGCCTACTACACACACCTGTCATACGAGAGAGAGGTTTGACAGGGAAGGCTCACCCATGTACACACCCTAATATGCACAGCTGTTATCTGAGAAAGAGGCTTCACAGGACTAGTATAGTCCCTCTCCACTCACTAATACGCACTCCCATCATTTCAGAGAGATGTCTTAGTGGAGAGGCCAGTCTCTTTCCACACACCCTACTACACATACCATCATCTGAAAGAGAGATCTATAAGGAGAGGGTAGTCCCTGTGTACACCTTACCTACACCTTAGGCCAGTCTCTCTGCTTACATCCTACTACACACACCTGTCATCTGAGAGAGGGAGGTCTGGAAGGAGACATCAAAGAATACGTGAACCTATCTTAGTAGCGCAAGCCATGGCCCTGCAGATATGATATAAACCTACCTTTGTAGCATGCGAGGTGACCTGGAAAGATGATGTGGATCAGCACCCCAAGCCCTATCTTATTCCTCTCAAGTGGAACTGCAAGGAAGACACATGCGACTGAGCGAGGAGACCCTGTCAGGCGAATAATGATAAGGTGCAGTTCTTACTTGTTTGCTGTTGTCGTATTTTAGAAGACATAAACGGAAAACTCATGACACCCCTCACACTCTCGCCTTGTTAGGGTTCCCATGCAAGCCCCTGTACATGTGTCAGTAGCATGTCTCAAAGTAAGTACCTGCAATCAAGTTGAAGTTTTCCTATTTTGATGTGCAATACGCTGTCAAAGGAGTGGTGATTATGGATCTCTGATTAGACATATTGGGTTCATGAGGTTTCTACAGAGGGAAAAATGAAACGTATCACACTCACAGCATATATGCAGCGTTGATCCCCACTGTATAAAGTACAATTCCTTGTTTATACATGTACCTAGCCAACAGGCTCTTAATTAGCTAATGCCCCTGGTAATGGCTTGCAATGTTATCCTGCTCCATTAAATTATGAATACATGGAGCAAATGGTTAAAATATGTTAGCTCACAAAACTTGGGTTAGTCTTTAGTGGTAAAATTAGTCTTTTAGTTGCAATACCAGTGATAAATATTTCAGAGTACTTGGTTGGTGTCTTGATGCTTGCTTGCTTTCATGGCAGTATTGTGCTAAATCTTTCATCTTTACGCATGCATGCATGCACTGTGCAGGATACCTGCATTCTTAATTGTTTTTCCCTTTAATTTCAGGTGATCAATGGGCTTGGTGGCATGCAGAGCACTGCTCCAGGTGTCTGTAGTCTGGGTTGTCAGGTGAATAGGCCTATGATTCTGCATGCTGCAATGTCCTGTTTTTCGCAAGCTCCATCACAGAGCTCCTAATTCTTCAATGTCCTAGAGGCTAAGTGAGCAACAGTCTTCGGGTGCAGTATAAATAGATCGCACCCAAAACCACACCCCAACAACATCAAGGATGGCCACTGAGAGTGCCAAGATCTCATGAGATCTTGGCAATCTCATAACAAATAGCGATTAACAAAAACAAGGAGCATCCAGTGCTTGGGGTAGGAAAATCAGATAAATGTGTGGAGAACAAAAAACATAGTGACATAGTTATGCAGTGCTTGGAGACATATGTACATGAGTTATAAATGTTCAAGAGCACACAGTGCTTGTGGGTATAATATTCATGCAGCATAGCATAACACAGTGCTCATGGGCATAATTTATAAAAGAATCTGCATTTACAAACATCCCTCTTGGGTGCTGAGGATTGGGGACTGGGAGACCACAGGTGGGGGCTGGAATTAGTTCACAATGGATAATGCATGGTATGGGGTATGATAGTCCCCCCCTTAAAAAGGAGTACCAGGACAGGAGATACAGGTCATGGCTTCAATGGATAGGATGTATGGAAGACATGGACCAAACGTTAAGCATGTTGGACATTAAAGAGAGGCGTCCAGGAGTGTTCCTCAGGCCTGCACCCCTTCCAATCCATCAGATAGAACAGCTTGTCACTGACACATGTGGAGACCATAATGGAGTGGACCTCATGTGCAACATGGTCATCCACTGTGATAGGCAACTGTGGGGTCATTAACTTGATGTCAGGATTGAAACGTTTGAGGAGGAAAATGTGAAACATCAGAAGTATTCTCATAGATAGAGGGAGTTCCAATTGTACCACAACACAGATATACAATTTTTGAGATGACAAACGGGCCCAGGAACCAAGGTCATCATTTATTTTGACCATGAAGGATCAGGTTCCTGGTTGAAAGCCATACTTTTTCAACAATGGCAAAAGTGGGCTTTTATTTTCAGTGTTGATCAACAGTTCCTTTAAATGTGTCTTTGGAGACTTCACAATGGGCTGAGTTAAAGAGAGATATTAGAGTATCATAAAATGTGTGTACTGCAGGGATAGGTGTAGTAAAGGACTGTTCCCATGATACAAGCTTGGGATAATAACCTTATACACAATCACATGAAGAAAGTCTCTGGGATGCATAGACTGTGTTATTATATGCAAACTTGATGGCCCACAAAGCCTCAAACCAATCATTATCTAAGGCAGGTTGTGTGCATCGAAGTTATTGCTCCAAGGCCTAATTTGTTCCTTCTGTCTGACCATCAGTTTGTGGGTGGTAGGACAAAGACAGTTGCATATTCATGTCCAAATACTCACATAAGGTCTTCCAAAAGTGAGAGGCAAATTTGTTGTGAGGACCTCTTGAACCGGAGATGGTTCCCCCATTTTTAGCTTCTTTTTATATTTTATATTTTACATGTATTAGCTACATTGCTTTAGCTGTGACATGTTAGATACATTCAGTAATCAGTACATTCTGTTCAAGTCTAGGAACATAGTACAAAATATCCTAGTGCTTGCTTTACTCATTGCGGAGAAATCTTCTGAAATTTAGACATAGCATTTTATCAGAGCTGTGCTTCTAACACAGTGTGGCTTTATCATATAAATGATGCACTGACCCGAAATTGGCAGTTGGGCATTCTAGCCAGCGACCATCCTGGGATGAATGCTGTGCTCCAAATGCAACTGTTCTGGCGTAATGTACTGGCTTTCCAAGAGGATTGACACCTCAATATGGAGACGTCCATGGTGTTACGGATTGTATCCTCCTCAGCATTATAGGAAGCAACTCTATTTGTCTGTGGGTTGCTAAAACTTAAACCTTAAAAGGATACCCCACTTTAGTATTGCCCTCTCTAAATTCCATTCATTAAAATGGTGAATGCAATCAATATTCATGTTAATTGCAAACATGCTGTTACAACACATCTAAACATGCATGAGCTACCCATTGGCGGTGGAGAAATTACCTTCATGGTTAAGGCACACAATGTGCACAAAACTGATTTTTTTTACCCATGGGTCAGTTTTCCTGCAGTCGATGCAAATACAAATACATTTTATATACATACAGCAGCAAACGTACCAGCCCAATACAGACCATATCAACATTTTGAAATACCCTTAACATTTCAGGAACTTCAAAATTGGTTCCATAGGTGCCCTACCACTTGTTGTAGACAAAGTTAGATCGGGACCCCTCTGCAATGACGTTGTCACATGGACACTTCCTATCATCTCTTCTTTTATATGTTTAATGTTTTCAAGAACACTTTTGTGGATGACAGATAGACCATAATTGAGATTTCCATTTGAAGCCCATATGTGACCCACAGTTTCTTTTTACTGCACACTGGCTCAGTTATTCATTATTTTTGATTAAACACCCTTGGCTTCTTTCACTTATTAGATGTTCATGTAGGGAAGCTAGAATCACTAAACAGTCCATTTATGGTATTGGTCATGATGTATACCTCTTGTTAATATCCCTGTTGGTAAGCTTTTCTTTAGTCTCCATAGAAGAGTTTCTGACTTGAAATGCTGACTTCTTAACTATCCCTTTGTGGGCGGTGGATTAGCAGTAATTGACCTTTTCATATTGAGCCCATACATGACCCACAGATTCTTCTCAATGCATAATGACTCAGGCATTTATCATTCTTTGATATTTTAAACTCCTTTCATTTACTTCATTTGCCCCTTTTTCTCAGTCTAATGAGACTGGAATTGCTAAATGGGCTATTTATACTAATGGTCATTATTTAACAATTTCAATCATGTAGTATATCGACGCACCTCCATTGATAAGTCTTTTCTCGGTTTCTTTTTCAAATAGCGATCCGAGAATGGCGAGTCTTTTTACGCCGTCTATAAAGCACAAATCTGATTGATCTGTAACAACAGCAAATGTTTACACTAGTGTGACACCTCTACAAATATGTCCTCCCACTGATTTTCCATTAGCATCCAGGACTGGGTGGATGCCACAAGCATTGTACGGACTAAGAGCCCAACAAGTAAGTACTTAGAAGTGCTCTTTGTGAGCCTCTGAGTGAGATCTCATGCTGACATCTTGGTCACATACGCTTAACTTCATGTTCCATTCTATGTTTAGTGTAAAAAGGGCAATTTTTATAATTGACCTGACTCTTCCCCGCATCCTATGGGGCACAGCCAGAGCCTACCTAAGATATGCCAGCCACGTTTGTTACCTTATCAGTTGGGATATACTTTGAAGGGCCCATTATTGGGATGATTCTCCTCTTTTTGAACATTTCACATTTCACTTATAAGTTCTATTGTCCGCTTGAACAACAGTTACTAACAGGAAAAGATTAGTGTTTATTATCAGTTTTTGGGGAGGTGTTGTCTGCTGATGACAAACATTAGCACTGATGTACTTATTGTAGACACTAGATAGAGGCATTGGGTTATGTAACTACTGACCGCTTGCCCTTACCCTTTTGGGTTCTGCTAGATGCTTGCTTTTGAATACTTGTATGTCTTGTAATACTTATACTACTCGTGAGAATGTGTCCTCACTATATTGTGCTCTCCATGCTAACTCTTAGTTCTGATATTCTCTTGACTGAGAAGGACTAGCCTCTAGAGCTTGTTAGAACTCTTCCACAAGCGAAAGACATAATACTGCCATCTTTCTCGGTCATACTTCCTGAAGAAGTAAAACTAATTTACACTGCAGAATGTGCTCTTGTACAAGCCCCTGCACTATACTGCAACCACTTAGTCTGTGATAAGGACTCACCTTATCAAGTAATACGGATAAGGTTAAACCCACAACCATAATACCCAGTAAAACATGAAGCAAAAGCTTCTGTTACAGAACATCGCTCACAACTTGAGTACCAGGAAGTAACTGAACTGTATCGCCTATGAATAACCGTTTATTTTCAGTAGCTAAGCCGGATCCTTACTATAGAATGGTCTTAGATTGTAGAAATTTGAAAAGCTACACAGGCTCATTTGCAATACAAAATTCACAAAGTACGGCTTTAATGAACAATATTGTCCATAAAAAAATACAAAACAACCCTTTATATTTCCAATAGGTTTATCTGCCAAAACAAAGCACTTGAAATCAGAGATTTATCCTATTTGTCCATGCTCAGCTCCCAATGCTGTTTTTCTCTGCTTCCTCAATGGTATAAGAACAGTCCAGGACTGTTTTCTGCCCGTATAACATCAATATTGCATGATATTGACCAAGAAGCATTGTCCTATGTCAACGACAAATAACTAACAAACAACGAGAAAACACACATCTAGCCAGAGTAGATCGCATTATTTTGTGATTTGCTGAACATGACAAGTTCACCTTAAATAAAACTAAAATTGCTTTTCTCAGTGTCCCATTCTTAGGATACAAGTTATACAATTTATGAAATGAGGGAGATCCTGGCACCATACTTTATTGAAAAGTGCGCCCAATTACAACCACCCACTACCAACTCAAAACTCCAATCCTTGACAGGATTTTTCAATTTTAGCCGAACATATATCCTAGATAATACACAACTCATAAGACTACTTTATGATTTCATTTGCCCAGATTTTTCCAGCAAACAGCAGAACACACACAAATTCTCAGATCATTTCAGACTGCCATGCATGCAGTACAACACTTACACACACATTTGTACATAAAACAAACCTGGCCATCCAAATAATACTGGGTGCCATTGGTTGCATTTATGTCACATTCAATGAAGGTGACACAGTGCTGATTGCATATAAATCAAACTTATATTCTAATGCAGAAATGTGTTTAGCATCCACTAAAAAAATACTGACTCTAGTTTAGATGTCTTTCATGAAGCAAACACCACTGGCTGAAGGGAAACGCATCATTGTCGTTACTCCCATCCCAGCTTTAGAGGCTGTCACAAAGACCAGTGTTCCAAACATGAAAGCCTTACGTCCCAGATAAATACAATGGGCCACACAAGAGAAGGTGAGGTCTTGCACAAGCTAGCTAGCGGCCCAGGAGAATCATAGTGCTTATGAGAGAACACCAAAACCCAATCTCTCGAGAGAAAACTAAGGGGGTCATTCTGACCTTGGCGGTAAAAGGGCCATACCGCTGGTCAGAACTCCGCCATACTACCGCCGCGGCCGCGGTAAACCGCCACGGTCATTCTGACCACCAACTGTGAATCCGCCAAAAACCCGACATCCAAGGAAGGCCGCCTCATCAGCGGGCCGCGGAAAACTGGAGATGACCAAACCTCCACCGCCACGCCAACACAAACACGGCCATGCCATTCTGACCCACCAATCCACGCGGCGGTCTTTCAACCGCGGTATTCCATTGGCGGTACACACCGCCGCGCTCAAAATACACACACAGCTCCAAAACACTGCCACATTGGGCAATTTGAAATACACACACCTGACACACATACCAACAACACTCCCACACATCCATACAACTATAAAACACACACCCACATCACCCACAAACCCCTACGACCGAAGATCAGAGACGAAGGAGAGAGAGACACATCACAGAATAGAGAGCTACATCACACAGAGGCACACTACACCATCACACACACCACATAGAAGCACAAAGCACCACACACCAACACACTCATCACCATATACACCACCCCACACCTCATCCACACCACCCCATGGCACCCCAAAGGCACCCACGCTTTTCGGACCAAGAACTCCGGGTCATGGTGGAGGAAATCATAAGAGTTGAACCGCAGCTCTTCGGCTCACAGGTGCAGCACACCACTATAGCCAGGAAGGCGGAGCTATGGCAGCGGATCGTGGACAGGGTCAACGCGGTGGGACACCATCCCAGAAATCGAGACGACATCCGCAAACGCTGGAACGACTTAAGGGGAAAGGTGCGCTCGATGGTCTCGCGACACAACATCGCAGTGCAGAAGACTGGCGGGGGACCCCCACCCACTCCACCCGAATTCACAGCATGGGAGCAAGAGGTACTAAACATCCTGCATCCTGATGGCCTCGCTGGAGTACACGGAGGAATGGACTCTGGTAAGTACAATCTCAACTACTTCACCCCCCCCAGCATGCTAACCCCCACCACCACCCTCACCCCCAACCCCCCATCACACATCCTCCCTGAGAATGTCTCTCCAGCACAACCCACCCTACACCAACCCCTGCATGCCCCCACAAACTATGGACACCCATCACCCAAGCATGACCACTGCACATACCCCCCCCCCCAAAACACCCCCACAACACCTCCCCCAAGGGAATGGCAGCACTGGGGGACAAGGGCACCAATCAATGGCACGCAATAGCACACACAGAAACAATAACCATACTCTCTTACCCCATGCAGGACCCGAACGCCAACACACCGGCCAGGAGGGTCCAAAAATGTCCATCCCCCCCCGGAAGAGGCCCCCAGTGATGACAGCAGCTCTGTCGACCTGGAACCTGATGACCAGCCCGGACCATCGGGGACCTCTGGACAGTCGGTTCCCCACACACAGGCCACAGCAGACCCAACCCCCTCTGAGACCAACAGCACAGCTCCCACCCAGCGGGCCCATGCCTCTGTCTCTAGGACAGGTCAATCAGCGGTGTGTCTGCCACTACAGGGCACCCAGGCTAACCCACCACCCCAACAACAACAGGGACCTGGGGGCAGTGGTAGTGGGCACACCGTCCAGGGGACAGAGGCTGGGGGAAACAGGGCAACTCGAAGGGCTGCTGTGCGACAGGGGGGGGAGGAGAGGCCCAGGGAACCCACTCTCCAAGAGGCCCTCACCACCATCATGGCAGCCTACCACCACTCCCAAGAGACGATGGCGACGGTACTGGCCAGGTTCCAGGAGATCCAGGCACAGCAGGAGGAACGCTACATGGGGTTCACCAATCAACTCACCAACATCTCTACCGCTATGGGGAGCATAGTCCAGGCCCTCAACCGGATAGAAGACACGTTGCGGGACCATGTGGCACCACACAGGGCCCCTGTCACTAGCCAGGAACAGCCTACCACCTCCGTCGGCGCTAGTGGACAGGAGGCCCCACCACAACAACAGGCCACCAGAACCCCACCTCCTGCTGAAGAACAACCACCCCGCAAGAGGAGCCTGAGATAAAAAAAATCGACAGAGTAGGATGTCAAGACCCCCGCCAGCATGAGACACCCCCTGAAGTCATCCCACTGTCCCACATTGCCACCCTGTCCAACCTTGAACTGCCCCTGCTCCATCCTTCCACAGGCATATGGACAATGCACCTGTGAGACTGAGAACTGGACTCTGCCATGGCCATTACTCCACCCCTACCCATCACCGTGTTTATATCATGTACCATTATCTAGCACAAAAAATGAATCACTCAATGCACTGAAATCAAACAGGAGTCAGGCTGTATTATTTACAAATGTATAACACATTACCGATCAATTATGTTCTGTTAACTTTGTGCTGAACACATACCGAGATCAATAAGCATTAGTCCATGGGCTAACCAAGCAGTAGTCACGGAGTGGGTCATACAGCACTGAAAAGGGAAGGGAAAATCAAACATCAGTTTAAAAGAACTGGGGGGTCATAGACAAAGTTGAGAAGCAGGAGGCTTGCTGGAAAAGTAAAATGGCGTGGTTGATTCTTACCTGTGTGCTACTGAAAATACTGTTGGATAACTCTGTCCCTGTTGTCTGTGTCGTCCTCTGAGTCTTCCTCCTCTTCACTCTCCGCAGGCTCCACAGCTGCTTCAACACCACCATCTGGACCATCCTCCTGCAGGAAAGGCACCTGACGTCGCAATGCCAGATTGTGAAGCATACAGCAGGCCACGATAATCTGGCACACCTTCTTTGGTGAGTACATCAGGGATCCCCCTGTCATATGCAGGCACCTAAATCTGGCCTTCAGGAGCCCAAAGGTCCTTTCTATGATCCTCCTAGTTCGCCCATGGGCCTCATTGTACCGTTCCTCAGCCCTGGTCCGGGGATTCCTCACTGGGGTCAATAGCCAAGGCAGGTTGGGGTAACCAGAGTCATCTATTAGCCACACACGTTGTCTCTGTAGCTGTTCCATCACATAAGGGATGCTGCTATTACGCATCACATACGCGTCATGCACTGACCCAGGGAACATGGCATTCACATGGGAGATGTACTGGTCAGCCAAACAGACCACCTGGACGTTCATAGAATGGTAACTTTTCCTGTTTCTGTACACCTGCTCATCGTCTTTTGGGGGGACTAAGGCTACATGGGTCCCATCAATGGCACCAATGATGTTGGGAATATGTCCAAGGGCATAAAAATCACCCTTCACAGTGGCCAAATCAACCTCCTCAGGGAATATAATGTAACTCCGCATGTGTTTCCTCAGGGCAGACAACACTCTAGACAAAACTTTGGAAAACATAGGCTGAGACATTCCAGATGACATGGCCACTGTTGTCCGGAATGAGCCACTTGCAAGAAAATGGAGGACTGACAGAACCTGCACCAGAGGGGGAATTCCTGTGGGTTGGCGGATGGGGGACATCAGGGCTGGCTCCAGCTGGGCACACAGTTCATGGATAGTGGCACGGTCAAGTCGGTATCGTAGTATGATGTGGCGTTCTTCCATTGTCGACAGGTCCACCAGCGGTCGGTACACGCGAGGATTCATCCTTCTCCTCGCAAGTCCCAGCGGACGGTGCCTAGGAATCACACAGAGTCAAGCCAATCACTGGTACGTTCACCACAGCTTGCATAGAACACGGTTATCTATGTTTTGAAAGGCGTGTATGTGTGGCCTAGGCCTGTGTGTCGCAGTAGAAATTATGCCATGTGGGCCCTTGAAATGGCGGCTGCCTGACCTGTGCAGTGGGACAATGGGATGTGAGGTCAATGCGCTGGCGGAGCACACCGTGGCGGTAGGCGGTCGAAGACCGCTACACGGAGCCGCATTGGTTAACATTGAATGCTATGGGTTTCAGGAGCCAATGACGATGTGCGCAGGCGGTAGCGGTACGCACCGCCGCGGTACGCACCGCCGCGGGCGTGACCGCCATTTTCTATCTGCCTAATCACTCGAGACCTGATCTTCCACAGGAGAGGACCTATACTGCAAGTGCTGCTGTGACCTCGGTCTGGAAGTGACAATGGCTGCTGCGACTGGGGAAGGGCCCCTGCCTTCACGTCTGAAGAGTTGGAGAAGCTCGTGGATGGGGTCCTCCCCCAGTATGCGTTACTCTACGGTCCTCCAGACCAACAGGTAAGTACACCGGGTGCACATGGAATGGGCGATGCCTTTGTGGAGTGGGGTGGATGTAAGTTGGTGGGGTGGGGGGCGAATGAGGAGTGCAACGCACGACAGATGAGAGCATGTGCCATATGGCAAGGTTGGGGAGGGGGGCCAATCACATCTAACATGCAGTAAGTTGATGAATGTTTCCTTCCCACCCTGTACATGTCACATAGGTCAGCGCCCATCAGAAAGTCGAGATTTGGCGTGCCATCGCCAAGGAAGTCCGGGCCCTGGGGGTCCACGTCAGACGGGGCACCCACTGCCGCAAGAGGTGGGAGGACATCCGCCGCGGAACCAGGAAGACCGCCGAGTCACTGCTGGGGATGGCCTCCCAACCTAGGAGGGGTGCCAGTCGTACCCTGACCCCCCTGATGTCCCGGATCCTGGCGGTGGCCTACCCTGATTTGGATGGGCGCTTAAGAGCATCACAGCAGACACAAGGGGGTGAGTATCAGCACATTCTGCTATCTTTCTGCGCAGTGAAGGCGTCTGGGTGGGGGAGGAGGTTGTGGGTGGCTAATCTTAACCTCTTTCCCTCCGATGACCTACCCCCTCCATCTGCAAAGAGTCCCAAGAGCACCACAGCCACCACCAGCCCAGCTTCGGGTGTCACTGTTGTGCATGGGTTCTGGAGTCCACCCTTTGCCAGCAGTGACACCTCAATCAGCAGCAAGGACACATCCAGCCCCCCCCCCCGGCAAGAGGACCAGGAAACACAAGGGCTGCCGTGCGAGGACTGACACGGCTGCCCCCAAGGAGCAAACTTCGCCCACTTCACCAGCCACATCATCTAGGGGAGGCAAGGGCCCGAGAGCCCCATCTAAGGAGCGTAAGGGCAGCAGGGTGGAGAAGTCAGGCAGCAGGAGCGCGGAGCAGGTGGGCCCCACATGCCACATCCCAGCTGGAAAGGAGGACACCAAAGGGCCCAGGACTCCGTCCCCGAAGGGTCCAGAAGCATCACGGTCGGAGGGCGACTGAGCAGGGAGTCCAGGCCCGGTCTGGCTCCCTTGACCTACTGGATGTGCACCGCTGAACAGGGCCCGCCGTGGAGAAGAGCACCGCTGAACAGGGCCCGCCGTGCAGAAGAGCACCGCTGAACAGGGCCCACCGTGGAGAAGAGCACCGCTGAACAGGTCCCGCCGTGCAGAAGAGCACCACTGAACAGGGCCCCGCCGTGCAGAAGAGCACCGCTGAACAGGGCCCGCCGTGGAGAAGAGCACCGCTGAACAGGGCCCGCCGTGAAGATAGGCACCGCAGAACAGGGCCCGCCGTGGAGAAGAGCACCGCTGAACAGGGCCCGCCGTGCAGAAGAGCACCGCTGAACAGGGCCCGCCGTGGAGAAGAGCACCGCTGAACAGGGCCCGCCGTGAAGATAGGCACCGCTGAACAGGGCCCCGCCGTGCAGAAGAGCACCGCTGAACAGGGCCCCGCCGTGCAGAAGAGCACCGCTCCGCTGGGCCCCGCCGTCTCAAGCACCGCTCCGCTGGGCCCTTCCTGTCAAGCACCGCTCCGCTGGGCCCCGCCGTCTCAAGCACCGCTCCGCTGAGCTCCGCCGTCTCAAGCACCGCTCCGCTGGGCCCTTCCTGTCAAGCACCGCTCCGCTGGGCCCCGCCGTCTCAAGCACCGCTCCGCTGGGCCCTTCCTGTCAAGCACCGCTCCGCTGGGCCCCGCCGTCTCAAGCACCGCTCCGCTGGGCCCTTCCTCTCAAGCACCGCTCCGCTGGGCCCCGCCGTCTCAAGCACCGCTCCGCTGGGCCCCACCGTCTCAAGCACCGCTCCGCTGGGCCCTTCCTCTCAAGCACCGCTCCGCTGGGCCCCGCCGTCTCAAGCACCGCTCCGCTGGGCCCCGCCGTCTCAAGCACTGCTCCGCTGGGCCCTTCCTCTCAAGCACCGCTCCGCTGGGCCCCGCCGTCTCAAGCACCGCTCCGCTGGGCCCTTCCTCTCAAGCACCGCTCCGCTGGGCCCCGCCATCTCAAACACCGCTCCGCTGGGCCCCGCCGTCTCAAGCACCGCTCCGCTGGGCCCTTCCTCTCAAGCACCGCTCCGCTGGGCCCGCCGTCTCAAGCACCGCTCCGCTGGGCCCTTCCTGTCAAGCACTGTTTATGGTTCACTGTGCCCACCATGCCTCCTCCTTGAGCAGTGGACACTGTCATCCACCAGATGGACTGTGGCTTTGCACTCCCCAGGATGGTGAAGTGGGCAACCCACCCACTGTAGAGACTTGAGAGACTGTGGCTTTGCACTCCCCAGGATGGTGAAGTGGGCAACCCACCCACTGTGGAGACTTGAGAGACTGTGGCTTTGCACTCCCCAGGATGGTGAAGTGGGCAACCCACCCACTGTAGAGACTTGAGAGACTGTGGCTTTGCACTCCCCAGGATGGTGAAGTGGGCAACCCACCCACTGTAGAGACTTGAGAGACTGTGGCTTTGCACTCCCCAGGATGGTGAAGTGGGCAACCCACCCACTGTGGAGACTTGAGAGACTGTGGCTTTACACTCCCCAGGATGGTGAAGTGGGCAACCCACCCACTGTGGAGACTTGAGAGACTGTGGCTTTGCACTCCCCAGGATGGTGAAGTGGGCAACCCACCCACTGTAGAGACTTGAGAGACTGTGGCTTTGCACTCCCCAGGATGGTGAAGTGGGCAACCCACCCACTGTGGAGACTCGAGAGACTGTGGCTTTGCACTCCCCAGGATGGTGAAGTGGGCAACCCACCCACTGTGGAGACTTGAGAGACTGTGGCTTTGCACTCCCCAGGATGGTGAAGTGGGCAACCCACCCACTGTGGAGACTTGAGAGACTGTGGCTTTGCACTCCCCAGGATACATCAATGGGCATGGTGGCCCCTTCGTGGATCTGGCGTTGTGGACTCATGTGGCTGTGGTGCCTCCCCCTTCCCTTCCCCCTGAGGTGCCTGTAATTTTTTCATCAGATGCCCCTGCAGTGTTCTCTCCAAAGGACTCAGGTCTCCTGTGTGGGCTTTGCCCTTTTGTCGCTACACTGTAGCCCACGGACTGTTCCATTTAACTTTCATGTACAGGACTAATTGCCTCGGTTCTCCATGCCAGTGTATATAGTATCATTTTGTTATGGATATTTTGCGTAGTTGACCGCTCCATATCAGAGTCTATTTTTTATATAAATTTTTCGTCCCAATTTATTTCTGTCTTTGCATTCTTAAGGGGGGTTTGGGTGGTGTCACTGTGCATTGTTGCTCTCCATTAGTGTGTACATAGTTTGGGGGGGGGTCGCATATGTGTGTGCCGTAAGCTTCCCTCCTCCCCCCTCCCGTGTGTCGTAGGTGCAGTACTCACCGTTATCGTCTGCGCCGGAGTTCGTACTCGTGGTAGATGAGAAGGTAGACAAGAGCAGGTAGGATGTTTAATTCGGGTTCCATGCTGTCCTCCTTCCTCGTGGAGTGTGTTTTGGTGCGCGTTTTCCCGTTCGTAGTCTGTTTCCGCCGTGTTTTTATCGGCGGGGCTCCCGCCCCGGAAAAGGTGGCGGATTGGTGAGTTGTGATAGTGTGGGCGGTACATTGTCTGCCGCCTGCCTGTTGGCGGTGACCGCCACGCTGTTTGTCTGCACCGCCACGGCGGTCGGAGTGTTAATGTGGCGGGCTGTGTTGGCGGTTCCCGCCAGGGTCAGAATTCCATTTTTTCGACCGCCGGCCTGTTGGCGGGTTGGCCGCCGCTTTATCACCGACCGCCAGGGTTAGAATCACCCCCTAAGTTTGCTTCGAGCCAGAGAGAGGAATTCGGGAACTCCGTGCTACTTCGCTCAGTGCAGAGTGCCCAAATTCCACAAACCACGCAGGTGGGGAGGTGTTCTACGCCCAGGCCTAATGGATAGTTCCTCCCTCAACAAACCTTTACAAAGTCCCTGCAGAACTGACTGAGCTCAAAGCTTTAATTCTAGCATTGGAGCTTGCAGTTCAAGAATTCCCCACCATCACAGTGTGTGAGTCATACTACTGTATCCATTCCTTTAATGAAGACTTACACTTTTGTCACATAAATGGATTCAGAGATTCTAAAGGAAATATTGTAACACATAAAGAACTTTGGGGAAAGATGTCAGAACTCAAAACACAGACTGCCACAACTCATGTCATTTATAAATTGAGTCACCAATGTATTGAAGTGCGCATTGTACTGAATTCACTGACTGATGAAGCAACCAAGTCTGCAGTTAAGACTGCTACTGTAGCTTTGTTTACTCATTCCCACACAAGGGTAGATGAAGACATTTTTGCTACTTTGATGCTCCAAGCAACGGCACTCCATTACCAAAACCATATCCAGCAAAACATTCCTACCATTTAAGTGCTGAAAACATTCCTTTTGCAACCATTCTGGGGTGGGTGTCTGGGTGATCTCCAAACAAGAATCCAGGCTAGAATTAATTAGAGCTGCACATGAGGGGGTTGCTTCTACCCATGCTGGTGTGGCAACCACAGTCTCTCTGTTACAAAAACACAACTGGTGGCAGGGTCTGTACTAACAGACAAAAACATATGTACTTAACTGTGACATTTGCCAACTAAACAATGGTTCCACCATCAAATGCCAACCACAGTCACCCCTCTTAGTTTCAAATAGACCATTGTAATGTGTGTACCTAGACCATTGTAGCCCATTTAATTCAGATGGTGCATTTAAATATATTCTACATGCTGTAGATTCCTGCTCCAGATTTCTCTGGAAGTAGCCACAGCGATCGGCTGACACTCATGCTGTTATTAAAGATGCGCAAGTCTTTGTTGGACATATGCAGTATCTGCATTCCACTTGGACCAGGTCCCTACTTTTGCCTCCAAGGCATACTGGGACACTATGGGAAGCCTGATTGTGACTGTGCATATCGTCCTGAGGGAAATTTGATTGTGGAGATGATAAACTTAACAGATAGAGTATTAGGTTCAGGTCACAGTTGGTCCACCACATTTATGGAGTCCAGAGAGCATTAAATAATCTGCCTAGAAGAGCTTTAGGTAACCGGACATCATATGAAGTCCTGTTTGGCATCCAGATGTTTTCCTTAGATCTTGATGGTCCTGGTGCAGTGGCTGCAGACACCTTTTGACATCAGTGTACATTTCACTGTCTTACAGGAACTCCAAGACTTCAGAGATGAGCATTATAACACACATGCTGTCCTTCTAGGAGTGAAGGTGCAACCAACACCTACCAGCTGGATTCCAAAAGTTGGGGTTCTTGTTCAAGAAAAAACTGCAGTGGAGAGAGAATTCGGCCCATCATATGGTGCACTAATAGAAGTCCTTGGAATACAAGGTACCAGAACTGTGATTGTGTAACTGCTTGCTGATTGTAAAGATAAACACTTTGTTTCCATAGAGCAAGTAAAGTTGCATCATGTGGCTGATCCTACAAAGTAGGTCCAGAGGACTCTTGGGTAGTTCCCTAACCCCTCTTACTACCATACTAGAAAAACATTCAAACATTAAGCAATACTATATTGTTTAACCCAGGTTAGAGAGGGCAGAAAATGAAGTTTTGTTAATTCCAGTTACTGGAGCAAACATAAGAAATACACCTGAACTAAGTCTACTGCTTCTCAAATAAACACAGTTGTTTATTATGAACCACCTTTAGCGGTGTCTACTAGTTCTCCTTCACCTTCTGAGGCTCCTGTTTTGCACAGACTGCTTCTGGGTACTTTGTGTGTCTCTGATTTTTCTACCACTTCAGTTCATGGAATAAGCAAATGTCTTCCCCGAATGAAACATATTTTTCTGATCTTTCCATGGTCCTATTAATGGGTATACTTGATTTATTTCCACTTCTCTTGTTGATTGGATTTGTGACTGATTCCCCTTTGCTCAAAAATTGTCATTATCTTCCAGAATGCTCTGCTGTTGAACTGGCTTTGGAGGTGTTGAAGTCTCATTCTTCCTCACACCAAGTGCAAAGAAACCTACACCTTGTATACATTTCTGCTGTTCCACTTCCTGAGGGTAATGTTTAGTATACGGTCCCTAATGATATTTTTGGTCGTACAGAGACTTTACAAATTCCATATGTTGTGAAAGTCCTAGTAGGCGACCACATTTTGTGTCTGATGATTGGGATGTTACATAAGTATCTTCAATGTTCTTGGAGCATAAATATTATATTGCATTTGAAAGTGAAAATAGGTATATGAACTCCGCCAATTATGGTGAGATGTTTTGTTATCATCACTATGCACACCATTACCTATATAGAGCTAGCACTCTACATACAATTTTAATTACATACAATGGGAACATCACCCAACTTCACCAGTGGGTAGTTCAAAAACATATTTGGACATTTTTTTTTTTTTTCTAGGCATGATACTTCAGATCCTGTGTCCATTTATTTTAAATTAACACCTTCAAAAGCAAGGGAAAATATGCTGACCCACATAAAATTAATTAATTCAAAATTGTTTGTTTCCCAATTAGCAACTAAAGGCTATGGATATTGGAAAGATGTGACTGTTTTAAAATCAGTTTCAGGAAGAAAAAGCTGTCAAGTGCAAAGAATGGATGTCTTATTTAAAGCCTCTCTAATTCATTTGCTGGTGAGTTTTCTGAATGAACTCATGCACCAGACAACTTGCCTAGGTCTAGCAAAAAAATTAAGAAATTAATGTTCCCAGGAGTCCCTCAATTGCACCTTTTGACAATTGGCAAACTACACTGAAGAACAGCTCAATGGTATGATATAGACTGGTACATTTTATTCTACACTTTAAGGTCCCAAAGGGTGGGGTTTGTGGCCAGCATACACAAATGGTTGTCATGTTTGTTTTTTAAACTCTTCACAGGGTTTTAAAGTGTGCAGACCGGACTGTTGAAATATCCAGTCCCAGCACTCAGGGGTGGTAACTACATACAGCACAGATAATCTTTGTCGGCAATGGTTGCAACATTCCATATAGTGAGCCTGAAAAAAGCATCTCTCTGTCCTTTCTGATGACATGGATTTGTAGGATTTCTTGTTAAGTCCTAGGTCACCACACTCCAAATGATTCTGGTATGCCATTTACAATTAAATATAGAAGCTTTTGCAAATTGAATCAGTTTGTCGTTCAAGGGAAATAAATCAGTCTACTTTGGAAAAAACATTGGCTGTTGTTGATAATGAAATAAATACATTGTCCACTCACATGCAATTGATATCATACAAAATGACATGTCTTTTTTACAACAAGATATATTATGCAGATGAGTTGGACATTACAAGTTCTGAAATAGATCTGGGTGCCCTGGAAGCATGTGAACACAACAGAGTTGTTCTTGCCTTTTAATTTAACACATTAACAACTAATAATGGCAGAGAAAGAGCCTACATACATTATGCTTAATAAAGATAAATTAGAAATGTTTCCTTTCACAGTTGCTGAAACACCATCAACAACATGGTTAATAATACACAGAGTTATCTCACTGACAATCTTGTTGCTTCAGTGTATTTCATGTAGGAAACATTTTCCAGTAGGAAGATATGAGGCTCTAGAGGGGAGTTTTATTTGTGAGGTAAGGGAATTATTCTTCAATTACAAATGTATTAGTGGGGGAAAGGAGGTATTTCTCAGTAGAAACAAATGCTGTTATAGGATGAGACCAGGTGTCTCTTATGTGGTTTCTGTTTCTCAAATAGTGACCTGATGTGGTAACATACTTTTTATTACCGCACATGGGATTGGGGTAGTTAGCTTGTGGTCCTCTATTCCTACCTTCAATGTTATCTTCAACAAGCTGAGTCGGCTAAAAGCACTTAGGGCCTGATTTAGATCTCGGCGGATGGAATGCACTGCCACAAACATGATGGATATCCTGCCGCCGTATTACGATCCCATTATATCCTATGGAGATCGCAAAAAAGAGGATGGGATATCCTTCACATTTGTGAGGGAGCATTCCATCTGCCAAGATCTAAATCAGGCCCTAAATGACAACTGTTCTTTATCTTTTCAGCCAGTATGGTTCTACTGTGTGCAACCTGTTTTCCGATGTCTTTAATGCATGCATGTGCACTCAACTCCTATCTTTCGACGCAAATGGTACTATCTCCGAGGCTGACGCCTCTGGTCATGTTTGTTCCTTTGACTTGCCCACCGAGGCTCTTGTGGTTCTACCATCTGAGGAAGCAAGATCCACTGTGGATTCCATTGTCACTGACAATGTTGATGACATCTTGGAAACCTCCACTAATTTCTAAATGGGGCCTTTGTTTTTAAGCAAATTGATTATGTTTTAATTAGCTTATTTTTAACTGAACTTGTTTGCAAGCTAGCTGAAGTGACGATTTTATTCTTTCATTACATTTGTAGTATGGGTTTTTATGTTTCGAGGACCTCTTGGACCCAAGTTGGCTCCCCCGTTTAGAATTATTTTTTATTTTAATATTTTACATGTTTTAGCTGCATTGCTTTACCTGTGACATTTCATATTTCTTTTGCATGATATTCATCTAGGAATGTATTGTACTAGTTACTTATTTGAATTAGCCTTTTATCAAGATGTAATCAATAACATCTTGACATAGCATTGCATCAGAGCGTGGCTTCTAACATATTGCTGCTTTTATTATATAAATGATGCACTTACCTGGAAGGTGCAGAAGTGCATTACAGCCATGACCACCCTGGGACAAATGCTGCTTTCAACATGAAGCTTTGTTTGTGCTAATCTATCAACTTACTACTTGCCATCCACTCTCCAGGCTGCCTCCTGACATCATTTCCGGGAACTTCTAGAATCTTTAGAAATCATTCACTGTGGCTGGATTGTTCATTATCTTTACCAAGTTCATAATGCTAGTTACAGTACTTGGCTTGATTTGGCTAATTATCGCAGCTCATTCTCTCTCTGCAAGACTAGAATTGTTTCAATAAATGTATTGAAAACCTATCTCATATCTCTCTTGTTTTTCACGTGGACCTACATGAATAATCCAACGAAAGGGTGAGATTTGTTTCCACAGCTTCCCTAAGAGTCAGAGTGTCATGTTCAGGTTGCCATAATCACTTTTCACTCCAGTCAGGATAGGGGTTCAGGTGAGGCACTGTGAGCTAGCCAGAAACTAGCTGTTTTTTTCCGGCAGTGTGGATGTACTGAGGTCCAAATTTATGGGGATTTGACACAGGGCAGCATAGAAAGTCACCTTGCTGCACTGTGCTGCCCTGCATCATAGTGAAAGGTCAGACATGTGCTGTATCAATAGCATACAGTGCGTTCCTGTCCTTTCCCCATGAGCTGGCCATTTCAGCAGCCTAGAGCCATTGCAGGCACCATAGTGCAAGGTTGTCTGTGTTGTAGGCAGGATTGTTTTGGTGGAGGGAGGGGCACCTTTCTGCACAAAAACAATCCCTGGCTGCTTTTTCCTATTGATATGTGTACTGCATTCTGCAGCACACATAGAAAGAGGAAAAACAAGGAGAAATAAACACCTTTCTTCTTGTTGTTCGTGCCCTGTATGGCTGGGGGCATAAGGTTTTGGCCCATACCTAGCTTTACAGCCTCTTGTAAATCTGCGGATGTGTCAAAATCCATGGGTGTTGCATGGGAAAACCCACTGTAATGCCCATGTAGAGTCTCCCTTGTGCAGAATAAGGCAATCCAGTGATTTGCACTTACTCATATCTATGAGCCATTCAAAGCCATACAGAGCGGCTTTGCATGGACTCATAGGTATGGTTGAGAGATTTGTGCTGCTACTGCATCACTAAAAGTTACACAATAGCGGCACAAACCTCATATAAATTATGTTTGTGTCTCTGAGATCCTGAAGTCCTAGTGTCCAAATACGCAGTCCTATTGTCTTAGTAGGAACTGAACAACAAATGATGACCCTGTATCTCTTAATTGGACAAAGGGAAGACGATATAACTACACAACATGGGTAATGAAAATAGGGATTTACTCTGGAGCTATAGGGATCCATTTTAGAGTGCATAGAAGGCCATTTTGGATAAATGGTCAACTATCGTAAGGATTGTGATATAGACTGCTGTGATTTTGGTGAGTTCGACAGTGAAGTGCATTTAAACTGTGTGCCAAGATTTTGAGTCACCAGACGGGGTGCAACAACCCAACTGGCAGGGGAGATGAGTTTCTTTTCTCTGAGCACAAATGGAACAGGTGATAAGGTTTTCATGTGTGTTCTACGACATGAATGGCCACTAGAAGTATTTCTGTAACAGGTCCAAGATCTTATGGAGTCCTGGATGATTGGTTAACAAAGGATATTGACAAAGAAACAAGGTTTGTTTTTGATGGCTTGTGGTTGGAACATACCAGCAGTTGACTTTATGTAAGAGCCCATCATGAAACACCAGATCAGGGAAATCAGATAACCATTGTCCTTTAGATTTGCTTTCCACTGTTTTTTCATAGCTCAGTTAGGAATTCTGTGGTTAGTATGACTCCTACAAAACACTTAGGGGATAAGATTGTTTTTGGTTCTTAACGTTTTTCTGGCATGTCTGCTTTATTTATTTGCAAAAGAGTGTTGACCTTAGCATTCTCTTTTCCAGGCCAACAGGTGATAACAAAATTGTAATCGCTAGAGAACAATGTCCACCTTAGCTGATGTGTGGTAAGAACATGGAAAACTGCAGATTTTAGTGATCTGTATAAATTGTTTCAGGATGTTTGCCTTTAACCTGTAGTAGTAGCTTTCTTTGAACACTGCTTTAATTGTCAACAATTCTCAGGCAGCTACTGCAGATTTCAGCAGGGAACAGCTTTCTAGAATAAAAGACTATAGTGTGCATTTGTCCAGTAGTTTTATTCCGTTGGGAGAGAATGCCACCCAAAGCGGTTTGTGAGGTATCTGCCTCCACAATAAAAGGGCTATCAGGATCTGGATGGCCTAGTATTGGTGGTTCAGTGAATTGTTTTCAACGATTTAAAGGCCATTTCCGCCTGAGCATTCTACTGGAATTTAACTTCCTCGCTTAGTAAGAGTAAGGGTTACTGGGGTAATGATGTTGTAAAAGATGTGGATGAAACACCGGTAGAAATTGGTGAACCCCAAGAAGCTCTGTATTTGTTTTACTGATGTGGGAGAAGGCCAATTGAGTATAGAGTCAACTTTCTTGGTGTCTTTGCTTATACCATCCGGACTGACGATACTGCCCAGGTACTCTGCCTTAGTGGCATGGAACTCCCTACTCCTTAGTTTATTGTAGATGTTATGCGTTCACAGTTGAAGAAGAATAACATGTACCTGTTGTACATGCTCTGACAAGAAACGCAAGTAGATTTGAATATCATCAATGTATACAATGCACTACACAAAAGTGAACTTGTGAAGTACCTCATTGATGGAAAACTGAAATGCAGCAGGGCATTCCCGAGTCAAAAGGAGAAAATCTTGTGCTCAAAAAGACTGAATTCCATTCAAAATGCAGTCTTCCACTCATCCACCTCATGGACTCTGACTAGGTGACTAGCCCCCCGCAGAGCTAGTTTTGTATAAACCACAGTGTCTTTCACCTGATCTAAGACGCTAGGTATCTGTGGTAATGGATGCTGGTTTTTTACCTTGATGTCATTCAAGGCCCTGTTGTCTATGCATGTAAAGACCCCCCACCCCTTTGGGTACAATGAACAAGGGGGATGAGACAGGAGACTTGGATTTGCAGTTGAAACCATTTTTAGGAATTTCATTGAGGTGTCCCTGAAGATAGATATTTTCTTTCTCTGTGAGGGTGTAAGCTCAGCTACAGGGGTGTTTTGCCCAAGGGACTAGATCTATCTGGCAGTCAAAGGTGCAGTGAGGCAGCAGACTGTTGGCCTTCTGATTATCAAAGAAACACTTTAGGGCAGAGTAAACCTTCAGGAGAATCTCTAAGTGAATGTCTATGGTAGATATGTCATTGGCTAAGACTGGTGTGGGTAATGCGGACACAACCCAACTGTGCTGATGGTCCACACTTAGAAAACACTGATGCTGAAAAGTCAGACTGTAGCATTGGTGCTATAGCTTGCTACTCAATCTGGGGAGTGTGTTTGGTAAACCAGGGAAGACCCAATAGTAGACAGAATTGGGGGGCATCTATGAGATCGAACATTATTGATTCCTCATGAGTGTCATGTAGTCATGGCCCATGTCTCAGTGTGCCACTGGATAGGACCGGAGGTAAGCTCCTTCTGTTGACAGCCCTAACTACCTCAGGTTTGACTTACTTTTGTGTTGGATTCCAAGGGTGGATAAAACATGTATATTAATGACGTTTCTGGTAAGTTTGGAGACAGTGAAGGTCCTTAGCTCCCATTTCTGCCTGATAGCTGCTCTAAGTATTACAGATATAGGCCCTCATTACAACCCTGGCGGTCGGTGTTAAAGCGGCGGTAAAACCATCAACAGGCCGGCGGTAAAAAAAATGGAATCACGACCGTGGCGGAAACCGCCAACATAGACAGCCACTTTAACACTCCGACCACCACAGCAGTACAGACAAACAGCGTGGCGGTCACCGCCAACAGACAGATGTAAGACAATGTACCACCCACAGTATCATGAGAAGCCAATCTGCCACCTTTTCTGGGGCAGATTCACCGCAAACAAAAACACGGCAGAAACAGGACTTGGAAGGGAAAACGCTCACCTCTACACACCCCACAAGGAACCAGGATGCCATGGAGCTGGAACTGCAAATTCTACCTGCCATAGTCTTCCTGGTCCGCTACCAGGAGCACGAACGTCGGCGGCAACGACCACGGTGAGTACTGCACCTAAGACACAGGGGAGGGGGGAGGGAAAAGAGAGTGACAAACATGCACGCGACACGCAAAACCCCCACCCCCACCCTCACCCACTACAACACACACAAAAATACATGTTGATACATTACATTTACACCTCCTAACCCCCCTGGAAGAACGCAAGGACAAAAGGAAATGAGGTGAACAATTGTAATCAATAAAAATCCATTACTCAAAAATATATATACACTATTAACAAATATATACACCAAGAATTCAAGTCCATGTACTGCACCTACATAGTCCGTGGACCACTGGGCCCAAAATGCATGGGCGAGGCCCACACAAGATACCCGATAAAAACAGAGAGAACACTACAGGGGCATCAGATCGAAATAAAACAGGCACCTCATGGGGAAGGGAAGGGGGGGCACCTCAGCCGAATGAGTGCACAACACCAGCTCCACGAGGGGGCACCATGCCCATTGATGTATCCTGGGGAGTGCAAAGCCACAGTCTCTCAAGTCTCTCCAGTGGGTGGTTTGCCCACTGCTTTATCCTGGGGAGTGCAAAACCACAGTCTCTCAAGTCTCTTCAGTGGGTGGTTTGCCCACTGCTTTATCCTGGGAGTGCAAAGTCACAGTCTCTCAACTCTCTCAAGTGGGTGGTTTGCCCACTGCTTTATCCTGGGTAGTGAAAAGCCACAGTTTCTCAAGTCTTTCAAGTGGGTGGTTTGCCCACTGCTTTATCCTGGGGAGTGCAAAGCCACAGTCTCTCAAGTCTTTACAGTGGGTGGTTTGCCCACTGCTTTATCCTGGGGAGTGCAAAGCCACAGTCTCTCAAGTCTTTACAGTGGGTGGTTTCCCACTGCTGTATCCTGGGGATTGCAAAGCCACAGTCTCTAAAGTGGATAGCAGTTTTCCAATGGTTCTGGAGGGGGCGTTGTGCCCAGAGTGCTTCATCCTGCCAAGGACTGAGGTAGTCGAAGCCTTTCTCCACTGGTTCTGGAGGGGCTTTGTGCCCAGAGTGCTTCATCCTGCCAAGGACTGAGATAGTGGATATGATACTCCACTGGTTCTGGAGGGGCCTTTGTGCCCAGAGTACATCATCCTGCCAAGCACTGAGTTAGTGGATGCCTTTCTCCACTGGTTCTGGAGGGGGCTTTGTGCCCAGAGTGCTTCATCCTGCCAAGGACTGAGGTAGTGGATGTGACACTCCACTGACGGTGGGCCTACGTGGAAGCTGTCCAGGCCCCTGGAACTGACCACCAGCTTCGTATGACTGACCACTGAATGGCAGCCATGTCTGCGGTGGTGCCACTGGCACATGATGTGGCGTGGCCGCTGGCGGTGCTTGTGACGGCTTCAGTAGTGGCGGTGCTTGCGGCGCTCATTGGCCAGCAGTGCTGTTGGGTGGCTCAGTGAGCGTGCTGCTGGCGGCGGTGTCCTGGGCAGCGGTGCTGATGGCGGCGGTGTCCTGGGCAGCAGTGCTGGTGGCGGCGGTGTTCTGGGCAGCGTTGCAGCGGTGTCCTGGGCAGCGGTGCTGGTGGTGGCAGTGTCCTGGGCAGCAGTGCTGGTGGCGGCGGTGTTCTGGGCAGCGTTGCGGCGGTGTCCTGGGCAGCGGTGTTGGTGGTGGCAGTGTCCTGGGAAGCAGTGCTGGTGGCAGCGGTGCATGTGGTGGTGCCGGTGGCGGTCTTGTCCGCCGTGCAGGTTTGCGGCGACTTCCCTTTCTTTCTCTGCCCCTTCCCCACCTTGGATGGTAGCGCAGCTGTCTTGCCACTCACAAGTGTAGTCCTGGGAGAGCTCTTGGTGATAGGTGTTTTGCCCTTCTCCCTGCGGGCTGTGTGCAACTTCTTATGTTTCTGAGGTGGGGGACTGCCCTTGGCCTGGCTCCTTGGCACACTGGCTGCCCTGCTGCTTGGCGCACTCCAGAAGCTGGTTACTGCTGGCACCACTGTTCCCGGTGATGTGGTGGCTGAGGTGCTGGGTTGGGACTTGGAAAGGCGTGCCCTAGGGGACGGAAAGGGTGGGGGAGGTGTAGGGAGGAGGTCAATATTTAAGAGGAAAAGTGTTTTTGACACACTGGAACGGGTAGATGGAGGGGGTTTGGGAGTGGAGGAAGAGGCAGTGGTTGTAGGAGTTGTTTGTTTTCTGACTTTGGGTGAAGTTGCATGGGCTATAGGCTGTCGTGAGGTGGAGGGCTTTTGGGTGGGTGTGTGACTGCGTTTGTGTAGTTAGGGAGGTGGGTTCACAGACTCACTGGTAGGGGACACAGGGATGTGTGAATGGTAGTGGGGGTGGTGAGTGCACGTGAGCAGTGTGTGGTGATGGGTGTGCTGGTGATGGACGTAGTGGCTGAAGATGTAGTGCATGCAGGTGTGAGTGGAGACATGACAGGGAGGGAGGAGGGAGACGAGGAGGACGGGGACAGAGTGGAGGCAGTGGATGTTGGTATGTGTGCATGGGTATGGTGCTTGTGTGAGTGTCTGTGGGATGTGTGATGCTTATGTTTGCCCTTACCTTACCCTTGTGTGTTGAGGTGCGTGCATGCTGGTCTGATGGTGTGCTTGGGATAGGCTAAGGTACTGGTGATTGGGGCTGGGTGGAGGAAGTTGGAGGGGGGAGGCTGCCTGACCAGAATGAATGCCCTCCAGGTATGCATTTGTCTTTTGCAACTGCCTCTCTACACCCTGGATGACATTCAGAATGGTAGACTGCCCAACAGTGAGGAATCTGAGGAGGTCAATGGTCTCCTCACTGAGGGCAGCAGGGCTGACAGGGGAAGTGGCTGAGGTGCCTGGGGCGAAAGAGATGCGCACCCTCCTGGGTGAGTGGCCACGGGGCACACGCTGAGGGGCTGCTGGGAGGGAGGTGCTGGTAGGGGGGCTGGCGGCTGTACCTGTAGATGCGGGGGGCACAGCAGGGCCTGCCACCGCAAGGGAGCTCCCATCCCCTCGCCCTCCATCCCACTGGTGAATTCAGAGTCCGTAGTGTCGCCCTCCAGGGCCATGTGGGATGCAGCTCCCACCTGCTCCGGTGGCACTGCTCGTGATGATGCTAATGCACGCAAGAACAGGGAGACCACAAAAAGGGGGGGAAAGAAAGTAGAAAGGCATGTTCAGTGCATGCAATACTGCTACCGTTGGCGTACACTACAGACACAGCAGTCGTCTGCACTACGCCATGCACTTAGAGTTCCCTAATTAATCACAGGGCCATGGGGTACAAGGCCTTTGCCCGAGTGCTGCACACATGGAAGTCACAGGAGCCTGACTAGGGGTAGATGGCTCTGAACACTGGTAGTGTGGGGTGCCAAATGGCCTGCCTTACGAAGGAACCTTGCCTACAAAACTCGCCTTGGCCTTGGGGAACCCACAGCCCACCTCCCCCACCCAGACACCTCCCATGCACGCTGAATCAGATGAATGTGACTGTACTCACCCCCTTGTGGCTGCTGTGATGCCCTCAAGCGCCCATCCAACTCCGGATATGCCACCGCCAGGATCCGGAACATCAGTGGGGTCATGGTGCAACGGGCACCCCTCCCACGTTGGGAGGCCATCCCCAGCTGGGCCTCCACCGTCTTCTTGCTCCAGCGGCAAATGTACTCCCATCTTTTACGGCAGTGGGTGCTCCACCTGTGGTGGACCCCCAGGGTCCAGACATCCTTGGTGATGGCATGCCAAATATCCTTCTTCTGGTGAACGCTGACCTACAGGAATAGTACAGGGGAAAAGGAGAAGATATAACCTTCCGGACCGTCACAGTCATTGACCCACGTTCCTACCCTTGCCATGACGCACATACACTCACCGTCATTTCATGCACGCCTCATTCCCCCCCAATCTCCCATCCACACCACTACAAACAGGCATTGCCCATACAGCATGCTCACAGTGTACTCACCTGTTTGTCCGGAGGACCGTAGAGTAGCGTGTACTGGGGGATGACCCCATCCACTAGTATGTCCAACTCCTCCGATGTGAAGGCAGGGCCCTTTCCCCAGACACTTGAGCCATTGTCGCTTCCAGACTGAGGTCACAGCAGCACTTGCAGTGTAGGTCCTCTCCTGTTGAAGATCAGTTATCAAGTGAGTCAACAGAGAGAAAATGGCAGCCCCGTCCACGGCGGTGCATACCGTCACCGCCGGTGTACATCGACATTGGCACCTGAGACCCATAGGGTCCAATGTTAACCAATGCAGGATTGTGCCGCGGTCTTTGACCGCCTACTGCGACGGTGTACAACGCCAGCCCTGATACCTCATATCCCCTTTCCCACCTTATAGGTCAGGCAGCTGCCATTTCAGGGGGCCACATGGCAGTAATAATAACTGCGTCACACATATCTAGGCCTGGAATACACACTAAGACAGGCACATAGCGGATAAACAAATGTGTGGAATAAAGTTGCTTATATAGTACCTTAGTGTTCTCCTCAATAGAGCATGTCCGCTGGGGCAGGTGAGGAGATGGCGGCATCCTCCGGTGTACAGACCGCTGGTGGACCTGTCGACAATAGAAGAGCGACATGTAATTGCACCTACAGACTTGACCGTGCCACAATCCATGAACTGTGTGCCCAGTTGGAGCCAGACCTGATGGCAGCTATCCGCCATCCCACAGGTATCCCCCCTCTAGTGCAGGTCCTGTCAGGACTCCATTTCCTGGCAAGTGGGTCTTTTCAAACTACAGTGGCCATAGCATCAGGGATGTTCCAGCCTATGTTCTCCAACGTTTTGTCCAGAGTGTTGTCTGCCCTGCTGAAACACATGCGCAGCTACATCGTTTTCCCTCAGGTGGAGGATTTGCCTACAGTGAAAGGTGACTTCTATGCTTTGGGACATATCCCTAACATCATAGGTGCCACTGATGGGACACATGTTGCCTTGGTCCCCCCGCAGGAGTGAACAGGTGTACAGAAACCGGAAGAGTTACCATTCGATGAATGTGCAGATGGTGTGTTTGGCTGACCAGTACATCTCCCATGTGAATGCCAAGTTTCCTTGCTCAGTGCATGGCGCTTACATTCTGAGGAATAGCAGCATCCCTTATGTGATAGGGCAACTCCAGAGGCACCGTGTGTGGCTAGTAGGTGAGGACAAGGACCCTATACAGTGTGAATATTTGTCTGGGTATGGGGTTGTCCCTAAGGGTTAGTGTGTGTCTAACAGTTGTCCCTCAACATTTGCAGGTGACTCTGGCTACCCTAACCTGTCATGGCTACTTACCCCAGTGAGGAATCTGAGGACAAGGGCAGAGGAACGCTACAATGAGGCACATGGGCGAACTAGGAGGGTTATAGAGGGGACCTACGGCCTCCTGAAGGCCAGGTTCAGGTGCCTCCATATGACAGGTGGTTCCCTATTCTACTCACCAAAAAAGGTATGCCAGATCATCATGGCCTGCTGTATGCTTCACAACTTTGCTTTGTGACAACAGGTGCCTTTTCTGCAGGAGGATGGTCCTGAAGGAGGTGTTATGGCTGCTGTGGAGCCTGTGGGCAGTGAAGAAGAGGAGGCAGAAGAAGAGGATATTGACAACAGAAACACTGTGATTCATCAATACTTCCAGTGAGACACAGGTAAGAAGACATCACTGCCTCCTACATCTGATACACTTGTTCTACCTCTCATCTGTCTGTCACTTCCACCCAGTGTATGGACCCTGATTTGTCACTTTCCCTTTCAATTTCACAGATGGGGGTCCCACTGTGTGACCTCTGCTATGTTACCTCATGGACTAGAGATGTGTGACATAGGTATTTTGACAATACAATGGACATTGCTATTTCCCTCAGGTATTGCAATTACTCATTTGTGAAAGCACAGACTGACTCCAGATAGTTTTGTGATTTAAGGGTGTTTATTTAAGTGCTAAATAGTGGAGGGGGTTGTAAAATGGTCAGGGGTTATGGTGGAGGAATGTCCATGGCAGAGTCCAGTCTATTAGTCTCACAGGTGCATTGTCGAACGGGGCATAGGAAGTGGAGCTGGGGCAATTTAAGGATGGACAGGGTGACAAAGTGGGACAGAAGGATGACAATCAGGGTGGTCTAATTTCTTGGTGGGGGTCTTGGCATTGTTCTCTGTCTTTGTCCTGGATCTCAGGGACCGCTTGCAGGGTGGTTCTCCATCTGCAGGGGGTGGGGTGCTGGTGTCGTGGTCCTGTGGCGGTGCCTCCTGTCCACTAGCGCCAGCGAAGGTGGTGGGCAGTTCATCATCCAGGCTAGTGTCAGGGGCCCCTTGTTGTGCCACAGTGTCCCTCCTGGTGTTCACGAATTCCTTCAGCACCCCTACAATGGTGCCCAGGGTGGTATTGATGGATTTGAGTTCCTCCCTGAACGCCAAATTCTGTTCCTCCTGCAGCCGCTGGGTCTCCTGAAACTTGGCCAGTACCTTTACCTTCATCTCCTGGGAATGGTGGTAGGCTCCTATGATGTTGGAGAGTGCCTCGTGGAGAGTGGGTTCCCTGGACCTGTCCTCCCCCTGTCGCACAGCAGCCCTCCCAGTTCCCCTGTGTCCCTGGGCCTCTGTCCCCTGAACAGTGTGCCCACTACCACTGACACCAGGTCCCTGCTGTTCTTGGGGTGGTGGGTTAGCCTGGGTTCCCTGTAGTGGTGGACACACTGCTGCTTGACGTGTCCTGGACACAGAGGTATGGACCCGCTGGGTGGGTGCTGTGTTGGTGATTCCAGAGGGAGGAGGCTCTGTTGTTGCTTGTGCCAGTGTGAGGGGAACCGACTGTCCCAAGATCCAATATGGGCCGGGCTGGTCATCTAGATCCAGTTGGACAGAGCTGCTGTCATCACTGTGGGCCTCTTCTGTGGGTGGAGTAGACATGTCTGGAACCTCCTGTCCGGTGACGTTGGGTAGGGGTCCTGCAGAGGTGTAAAGGCATGATTATTGCATCTGTGTGTGTCATGGTGTGCAATGGGTGGGTGACCCTGTACCCCAGTGCTTCCATTCCTGTGTAGGACCTTGTGTGCTAATTGTTTAGGGGTATGTGTGGGTATGTGTAGTGGCCCTGCATTGGTGATGGGTGTCCATGCTTTGTTGTTGCATGCAGGGCTTGGTGTTGGGATGTGTGGTTTGTGATAGTGGGACATATGTGAGGAGTTGAAATGATGGGGGTGAGTGCGAGGGTGGGAGTATGTGATAGCATGCAGGTAGGGTGGGGGATGAAGTAGTTAAAGCTTTGACTTACCAGAGTCCATTCCTCCAGCTACTCCTGCGAGGCCCTCAGGATGCAGTATAGCCAAGACCTGCTCCTCCCATGTTGTTAGTTGTGGGGGAAGAGGTAGGGGTCTGCCGCCAGTCCTCTGAACTGCAATGTGATGTCTTGAGACCAGGGAACGCACCTTCCCCTGTAGGTCGTTCCACCTCTTTCTGATGTCATCCCTAGTTCTTGGGGGCGGTCGCACTGCGTTGACCCTGTCCACGATTCTGCGCCATAGCTCCATCTTCCTAGCTATGGTGGTGTGCTGCACCTGCGATCTGCCTAGCTGTTGCTCTACCCAAATTATATCCTCCACCATGACCCTGAGCTTCTCCTCTGAAAACCTGGGGTGTCTTTGCAGTGCCATGGGGTGGTGTGGGTGATGTGTGAGGTGGTGTGTGTTGTGATGTGTGGGGTGATGTTTAGGGGTGTGTGGTGTTTTGTGCGTGGATGTGTATGTGTGATGGTGTTGTGTGCCTCTGTATGCTGGTGTTGTCTTTGCTGTGGTGTCTCTCTGGCATTCGTCTACATTTTTGGTACTAAGGGTTTGTGGGTGATGTGGGTGGGTGTTTTATGTTGTATTGGGTGTGTGGAGTGGTGTGTGTATGTGTATCAGGTGTGTGTATTTCAAACTGTCCAATGTGGTAGTGTTTTGTAATTGTGTGTGTATTTTGAGCGTGGTGACGTGTACCGCCAATGGTTTACTGCGGTTGAAAGATCGCCGCGTGCATTCGTGGGTCGTGATAGTGTGGGCGTATTCCTGGTGGCGTGACAGTGGAGGTTTTGTTATCGCCAGTTTATCACTGACCTTTTGTGTGGCGGACTTGTGTGGGTGTCTGGATTTTGGCAGATTCCGAGCTGTGGGTCGTAATAGCTGTGGCGGAATTCCGCAGCCGTGGCGGTGTGTTGGCGGTCTTCTGCACGGCGGTAATCGGCATTTTCCGCCAATGTTGTAATGAGGGCCATAGTCTTGTGATGATAGGAAAGACATGTAGGATGTCTTGAGATTGAGCTAAAATACAAACCCTGCAGGCCAACCTGTTTCTACCAAGTGCTCTCAATTTCTGGTGTGTCAAGACAAGTGACAGGCACTGATGGAGATCCTGTTTTAAAGACCCTGCTTTTTATGGGTTTATTGGGGGTCTCTGTAAGGAAATGGCCAGTCTTACGTCAGTAAAGACAGTGGTTCACCTTTCTACTCTTATCTTTGTCTTCTTTGGTTAGAGGACCCCAAATCCCACCTATCTACCTAGGTTCAGAGGTATCCGTGGGGTTGGTTGTCTCTCCCCTAGGTCTCTCCTGAACCACAATGACCTTATGGTCCACTGCCCTTCCTTTTTCGGATTTTCACTCCAAAAGGCATGGTTAAGTTTAACCATTAAATCTGTGAATTCCTCAATCGGTTAAGTGGTTCTACTATCTGCAAGAGAATGTCAATAAGATATTCATAGAGACCTCTGTAAAAAACTGAGATTTTCTTCTCTTCTGGCCAATTAGCCTCTATGACTAAATGGTTGAATGTAGCGATATAGGGCCTCTTGTAGATGTCGGCAGAGGGGGATACTCCATCACAAATGTGACGGATATCCCATCCACCGTATCAGGATCCCATTATATCCTATGGGAATTGTAATATGGTGGACAGGATATCCGTCATATTTGTAACAGAGTAACCCCTTCACCAGCATCTAAATCAGGCCCATAATGTAGCAGGTCATAATTACCTTGTTACAGGTTAAGCAGCTTGTTGTCTGCTGTCTGTTCAAATGTATGACGGGCGAATATCCATCACATGGTCTCTCTAAAGTGAGTTTAATTATATCAAATTGATGCATTGTGCTCCAGCAAGGGCATTGGCCACTGGGCCGCATTTCCACCTAAGTAAGATGAAATGAACACCACTCTTGAGGCATCAGGAAGGCAGTAGGTCCTGTCATAAAATGAAGATGGCACTGACTAAACAAATTCCAAATGTATTACTGTCATTGGGCTGCAGCCACCTTGGATCTTTTATAGGCCAAACCGGGGGTTAACTAAGAGACTGCACAAGGATACTCCTTTTCATGTGAATCGAGATCCCTTTGAGGTCAACCTTGCGGATTCCAGGGATTTTGCTTCTCCCTTTATTCTCTCCAACAGATTTGAGGCCCTGGGTACTCTTGAGGAGGTATATAGATTATCTTACTCTGAAGGTGATAAAGTCCTGCCGCTGAATGGGTGGAACGTCGCCTTTTTCAGGGCTGACCCAGTTGACCAACTTAGCTTCCTCTCTTGCAATATTGCAGGGCTTGAGGAGAAGTCCAAGCATCTGAACTGGCTCGATTTTGTCAGGTCTTACCACAACCTTAATTCTAGGAACCTGATCAGTCATAACCACACCTTTTCTTGATGGTTTTATTCTTTTTTTTTTACCCCGCAATATCATCTTCCTCCGCACCGGCCGAGCTGGGGCTGCCACCTTATTATCTCTGACCCTGAATTGTTAATTGGTAGAAGTGGAGACAAAGGGCCTCATTTCAACCTCTGCAGTCTTTTTTCAAGACCGCTGAGGTACCGCTGTGCTGAAGACCGCCAGTGCAGGTGGTTTTCCACGAAGTGCATCATGACTGCTGGCAGCCCTCCATCCTTTTTCGGATGCAGAGCCACTAGCAGCCATACTGGCAGTCAGCGGGGAAGTGGAGGCTGCTCCACCTCCACTGCCCCGTCATCAGAACACCGCCCACTGAATCCCAACCCAGAATTTATTTTTTTTCTTTTACGCCGGCCTGTTGGCGGTATTACCACCTTTTCTCCCCTGCCCGCCAGGGTCTTAATGAGGGCCAAAGTTTCTTTGCCTAGGGGCAGTCTTGCTTATCTTATCTGACAAAACTACCCTCTTGATTTTCAATATCTATAACCAAATGGTCACACCCATCCATCCGATGTCATCACTACTCTGGGCAAATTTGTAGAGAATTTTAAGACCCCTTCTAAAGTACCTAGGTTACGTTTCAGCCTCCACACCCAATTGTGATCCTGGGTGACTTTAACATCTACCCCTGTTAAAGGGTATGCCAGATTTTCTAGGAATTTTGAACACACAACTTTATAGGATATGGTAGCCTTACTAATTCAATTCTTGAATCTGACCATATGTAGCCTACATGTTACTCCCACTTATGTTGGTAAGGGTTGCGAATCCATTGCGGATTACATCATGATTTCCTAATTTCTCATCAATTACTTAGTTGACTATCGGACCCTGTGGTCTGGCTGGAGTGATCATATTCCTTGGGCATTGTCGCTAAAGTCACAACAACGGATCCCAACTTTGTCAGCTCCTTCAACCAATACTATCACCAATGCTGACCAAGGTAGATGCCTTAAGTGGGTGAATGTGATTCCCAAGGAGCTCTGTGGGAAATTGGCCATGAGTTAGGCTGCTGTCTTGTTCCCGGCTCTGTTTCTACTGTGGTCTTGCCTGCTTTTTCAGCAATCTGTAATTGTGTGACAGTAGCCCTCCTTGCTCTTCTCCTGGGTCACATTTCATCTAGGGGGCCACGCTGGCTCAATGAGTCTTGTTCCAAAGCTGCTGTGAATTGAGGGGGGGCCTTTAATGTTCCTGTAACTTTGAAATGTTTTAATACTGCACCCCCCCTCAAGTGGGGAAAAAATCATCAGGCCCCCCTCAGAATTGTTAACAATTATTTTATTAAATTGGCAATGTTTAAATATGTCTAGACTAATTTAAGCTTTGCAGTTAACTTGTGTTACATTGTTAAAAAAGCAATATTGTTTTTTCTGCTTAGAACAAAGCACTGCTATCTTCATAATGCTTCTTTTGGCCAGAGCCTGCCACACCCCTAAGGCCCCTCAATGGGGACCTGACCCCCAGTTTGAAGACCCCTGCCCTAGGGAGAGGTCAGAGGTGGCTCACTCCCATGTCACATAAAATGGTGTTAAAGGATAGAAAGGAATCTCTCAGGGCTGACATCTGGGTTCAGGTATCAAAAGCAAGTTACCGTAGAGAAAGTGTATTTTTCTTGAGAACCATCAGCCACTCCTTTCTGGCACATGAGGTTACCCCTTCACTCATCTCAATTATGGATGAAGACAAGTGGTTTGAGCATTTCTCTGATATCTACTCTTTGAGTGTAGGCCAGAGACCACAGCAAATTGGGATGTCATGGGGTAGTTGGGCAATCCTAGTCTCACTTTCTCGATCACTGAAGCATCAGGTGCCATTAAGCGCCTAACACAAACCCATTGAGCAGAAAGCCCTCTTTTGTAATAAGTGAAGGATTACCCAAACTCACACTTTGAACTATCTGGGTATCCTCTTAGATGACAGAAATACATGGTGTCCTTTCCTCACCAGCAAACAACTTTTTATGGCCCGCTTTTGGGCATCAGTATTGGATGTCAGCACCAAGTTGAGGAAAAGACCAATTAGGGCCCTCCTCCAACCCTATCAGACCAAATGTGTCTCTGACACCTGGGAGTGACTTTTGGGTGCATCAGGACTGCTCAGCTATACAGCTTGAGTAGAACAGGCTTGCTAGGCACCTGCTGGGCATTCCATAGAGCAATGAAACCTTTGCCATTCAGGAGGAGCTGGGCCTCAGCTATATTCTAGACACCTCTACATTTGATTTACAATAGGTCAAGAGTGAGCCAGCCTAAAATAGGCTGATTATTAGGGATTGCCTGGATCTGGACAATGTCAGAGTGATCCCTGGGTTAAAATACATCAAACATCAATTTGCTTCATTGAGTTGCCCTGATTGAAAAGATCATAAAGGTTGATTATACATGGGTGAAGCAGAAATTTCTATTGCTTTCCAATACCACAAGGGAGGGCTAAGAACTGCAGAAACCTGCTCTTCATGCTCATTGTCTGATAAAAACTGGAATTTCAATTGAGCCCTATTTGCCCTATTCAGCCCTATTTGACTTGATAGACTAATGCATACCCTCTCCTGAAATCTCTCTGAATATCTTTAGCATTTGGTTGTGTGTTTCCCACTTTGATAATCTTTTTATATAGTCGTCATACTTTGCTGGAACCATGTGCCTGTTTATTTGTACAATAGGATAGTACTGCTGGCTTAATTATAACATTGTATTATTCTACTCTAATTAGTATAGCAAACCCTGGATGGAGGTTTTTGCTGTACAGAATTTAGAGGTATTCATACCAGACCTGTTTTCTCATGTTCTTTGTTTACCTGACTTGTAGTCATAAACCTTATTTTATCTCATGGTTTCACCCCAGCATGACAATGGCCTTAATTGAATTGGTGCCCATAGGAGTTTTAACAGTTTTTGATAATGACCCTGTTGAAGAGATACTTTCACATTGTTGAGACTGCATTGTCTTTGTCTTGCACTTTACCCTTCCTACAACTATATTTTAAGATGTTTTCTTCTTAATCTAGTTCACGTTTTGTATCAAATTTCAGCGATGTAGTACGCCTGATTTGGTGTGATTCAGATTCTGCATTTTATCTATGATTGTTGTGTCTGTTATTGTTTTATTTTTGGAAACGAATAAAGATTCTTCTTCTACTTTCACAGTGAAAATGTTCCGGTGGTGACAGAGGGGTCTGTTGGTATTTGATTACTTGAATCTCGGTGGAACTTGACATACCAGCATCCATGGCCACTTTTGCCCCTCCAAATGGATGAAAACAAAGGTGTTTAAGTAGCGTTTTGGGGTAAGTTCCTCCGGTCGTAGGGACCCCCCACTGACTCTCTGACCGATTTGCAAACTGGGTTTGCAAGGTTGTGAGGTCTTGTCTCAAGACTTGGTTCTCGGCCTGGATGGCGGTAAGCATATTAGCTATGCACCAGAAAGAGCTACCCAGGTTATCCACATCAGTGGGACAGGCCAAACACCTTGAGCTTTTCCTTCTGTCGAAATGACATGGGCCTACCTTAGTAGCCCACAATGTGGCCCCTCAGAGATTATATGAACCTACCTCAGAACGACCTGCAGAGATTATGTGGACCAAGTTCTAAAGCCCTGCCTCCTTACTCTCAAGCTGAACTGCAGGGAAGACAGATGGGACTAAGGGAAGAGAGCCTGTCTTGGAAATAATGATGCAGGCACGGTTCTCAATTGTTTGATGTTTTCATACCATAGGAGACATAAACTGAATACTCATGAAACCCCTCACTGTCTCTCCTTGTAAGGGTTCCCCTGAAAGGCCCTGTGCGTGTGTCAGTAGTGTTTCTAGAGGTAAGTACCTGCGATCATCTAGACATTGTCCTGTAGTGATGTGCTGTGCGCTGTCAAAGGATTGGTGATACTTCTCACTGGGTGATTAAGGATCTCTGATTCAACTTTTTGCATTTAAGCGGTTTCTGCAGAAGGGAAACAGAAGTGTATTACACTCACATTATGCATGCAGCATTGATCCCCACTGTATCCTGTAAATTTCTTATTTATACAGGTGCCTAGCCAACAGGACCTTAATTATCTAATGCCTCTGGTAAGGTCTTGCAATGATATCATGCTCCATTAAATGAAGAACACATGGAGTGAATGGTTACAATTAGTTAGTTTAAAAAACGTCGGATAGTATTTAGTGGTAACATTAGTCTTTTAGTTGCAGCATCAGTCTTAAAATATATCAGAGTACTTGGTCCGACATTGGTTAGTGTTTTGATGTTTGTTTGCTTTCACAGTAGTATTGTGTTGTATCTTTAATCTTTATGTATGCATGCATGCACTGCATGTTATACTGATTTCCTTATTCTTTTTCCTTTTCTTTTGCAGTCGATCAACAGGCTCGAGGGCATGCAAAGCGGTGCTCCAGGTGTCTATGGTCTGGGTCATCAGGTGAGTAGGCCTGTGGTTGTGCGTGCTGCAGTGTCCTGTTTTTCACAATCTCCAGCTCAGAGCTCCTAATGCTTCAATGTCCTAGAGGCAAAGCAAGCTTTAATCTTTGGGTGTGGTTTAAATACACAACACCTAAAACTGCACCCTAGCCACACCCAAGATGGCGTGCCAAGAGTGCAGAGAACTTGCTAGATCTCGGCAATCTTGTAACAAATAGTGGCAAACCAAAACAAACAGCTTCCAGTACTCAGGGCAGGGAAATCAGATAAATAATTTGGCACAGTTGGCATAATGGCATAGTTACACAGTGCTCGTGGGCATATGTACATGAGTCACAAATGGGGGTATATTATTGAGTAACATAGTGCTTAGTGGCGTCATTTATAATCCCATCTTCAGATGCCCCTCCATCACTCCATGTACACACTGTACTACACACACTAGCCATCTGAGTGAGAGGTCTGAGAGGAAATGGACGTCCCTGTCCACTCACTACTATAGACATCTATGATATGAGAGAGATATCTCAGCGGAGATACCAGTCTCTCTCCCCACACCCTACTACACACACCTGTCATCTGAGAGAAGAGGTCTAGAAGGAGAGGCTAGTCCATGTACACACCCTACTATGCATACTCATCTGAGAGAGAGGTCTCAAAGAAGTGGTCAGTCCATGTATTAACCCTAATGTGCACACTTGCCATCTGAGAGAGAGGTCTGGAAGAAGAGGCTAGTCCCTGTACACACCTTACTATGCACACCCATCACCTGAAGAAGAAGTCTGACAGGAAAGGCCAGTCAATGTACACAATCAAATACACACACCCATCATCTCAGAGAGCTGTCTCAGCAGAGAGATCAGCCAGTCTTCCCACATCCTACTATGCACATCCATCATATGAGAGAAAGGTCTCAGTGGAGATGGCAGTTCCTCAGCACACACTACTACGCACACCTGTCATCTGAGAAAGAGATCTGTGTAGATGAGCCAATCTCTCCCTACACCCTACTACACATACCTGTCATGTAAGAGATAGGTTTAAACAAAGAAGATACTCCATCCTACATAGCACTATGCCCCTACAATTTTGCTGCGCTTCCGCGAGACTCTCATAAGAGTAGCTCACAATCTGTAGGGAGTGAAGCTTGCTGCATGGACATGTGTGATCTTGACATCCTCTCATGAGACCCTCATGGAAAATTATTGAACCTGCTGCAAGGTGTTTTACGGTTGTGAATTCATAATGGGATGAAGTAGTGAAAAGGGCCAGAAGTGACTGAATTTGCATGTGAGACAGACTTGTGTCTTTTGCTGAACATAAGAAGAGCTTTAAGTTCAGGTAATTAAAAATATACTTTATGAACGTTATTGAGAAGTTTTAGTAAGTGCACTACTGATGGTAGTGTTATTCTATTCAATGTTTATTGAGTGAAAAGCTTTTTCTAGAAGTGTATATTTGTTAATATAGGTCCTGAGAGATAGAGATTAGAATGTAGAGGGATGCAGCAAATCGATCTGCTTACCTCAACAGCAAAAATGTGCTTTATTTCCAAAAGAAGGGTTGTTATCTGCTTGAGTAGCAAGTACCTGGGAAAAGGTACCATCTGCCAGTTGAAATAATGAGTATGCAGTTAAACAGCTGCCTAATATGGCTGCATGTGCTAAGTTTTTCTTAGCTGTCATTTCAGAATGACTGCATGTGCAATATTTTTACATTCATGTAAGGAATGTAACATACTGCTCCTTTAAAAAAAAAATTATAAAATTATAATTTGGATAGAATATTTTGCCATCCAACCTGCCATAGGAAAGGATATTAAAGGAGATGTTATTTGGCAGGCTAAGGTGGATGAAACAAAGGAAAAGATGGTCTATGTACATCAAGAATCCAGTATGCAAATGAAGCACAAGGGAAGAAGATGTTAGGTCCTGATATTGAGAATGAGGCAAACATGTTAAAAATTGCTAAAGCGTGTTATTTTGTTTGATTTACAGTTTTCGTAGTTTGTTAATGTAGCTGTTTGTAATGTTTATATATATATTTTTTTAATGAAATGTTTACACACTGCTGATTTCTTACCTTAATCACTCTTTAAGATTTCAATATTATTTTAGAGTTGCAATGTTGAATTATAGTGTCAGTTCCATCTTGAAGAACTGTAACTGTGCAGCATTAATGTATATGTATGTATATAGTACTATAGAGAAATCGCTGCTTTTTCACATTCAACTCACAGGGCAGTCTCTCTCCATATTCTAGTGTCTATGCTTGTCATCAAACACAAACTAAGGAGCACAGAGGTCATTTTCTCCCTACACCCTAGTTGAAGACTTTTCTTCAACAGAATCGTCTCAGCAGAGAGGCCAGTCCCTCTCCACACCCTACTATACATAACCATCACCCAACAGACAGTTGTAAGTATAAGGGCCAGCTCTTCCCCACACCCTACTATATGCACCTATCATCCCAGAGAGAGGTCTCAGCCGAGAGGCCAATCCCTCACCACACCCTACTATGTACACCTAAGATCGGAGTGGGAAGGCCAGTTTCTCTTCATATCCTACTATGGATAACCATCATCTGAGAGAGGTGTCTGAGATGAGCGTCCAGTTTCTCACCATACTGTACTATGCTATCTATCAATGACGAGAGACCTCAGTAGAGGCAAATCCCTGAAGACACCTTACTATGCAGTTGTGTAATCTGAGAGAGATGTCTTAGCAGGCAGGCCAGGGTTTCTCACCACACCCTGTTATGCCTACCCATCATCAGAGACAAAAGCCTCATGGGAGAGCCCTGTCCCTCTCCACATCCTATTATGCATTAGTGACCATAGAGATATCAGTGGAGAGAACGGTCTGTGTTCATATGGTTGCAGAGACATCTGTTATTCTAGAGATACATCGGTTTAGACAGGCCAGTACTTCCCCATACCCTACTATGTGCAGGTAGCATCCAAGAGAGGGCTGTTGGCAGAGAGGGCATCATTTTCCTACATCCTACTATGCACAATTGTCATGCCACAAAGAGATGTGAGTGGAGAGGTCAATCCCTCGCCATACTTTACTATACACACCCATCATCCAAGAGAGCGGTCTCAGTGTAGACGCCAGTTTCTTCTCACACCCCCTACATACACCCTTCATTCAAGAGAGTTGTCAGTTTAGAGTCCTTCTGTACACTGTACTGGACATCCTTGTCATCCTGGTGAGAGGTCTCAGTGCAGAGCCCGGTCACTACGATGCCCTGCTATGCAGACCAATTATACTATTTTTGGGGGTTATTGTAGAGGCCAGTCTGTCCTCACTCTCTAGTAGGTAGTTTTTGCTATGGCTAAGCTCCTTGGAGAAGGAAGTAAAAGATAAAAGTGCTGTAATAAAGGAGGGAGTAAATTATTTTGGGAAAAAATGTTACAATCTCTCATGGAATGGTAGTGGGTGGTAGAGAAAAGTGTTTCTATGGGAAGCTGTCAGTGCACAGGATTATGTGTTTGAATGCTCTACTGCGCACACTGAAGGATACAAACCTGTTGCCCATAATAAATAAAGTAAATGTTCAAGCTTGAGAGACTTTTGCAAGATAGAGGATAAATAGACATCTGGAAGAAGACATTTGGGTGCTTCCTTTGATTGTAGAAATAAAGTAGTGGGATACAGAAAAGCTATCCCAAGTGACAGTTTTTAGTGCAGAGTGTTGTGTGCATGCCGGCTGTAGTACTAACTCTCTATAATGCACACCTATAATCTATGAAATATATATAAAATGTTTGAGCTTGCAAACCTCTCGCAAAAGTCAAGCAAAGACATGAGTGGAAGAAGGCATTTGTGTGCTCCTTCTCTAGTGAGACTCTTGTGGGTATCAGTATGTAAAAAAAAGCGGGAGTTATAGCATGAACGTATGACATTATGTAAGAATAGGGTGGGTCTGACAAGAGCTGTTGTGTTTATAGTGTGTAGTGTTCAGCTACACATGGAACTGGATGCATTCCTTGATGTTATTGAGGAAGATCCAATTCTCTTCTGTAGTGAAGTGCACCCTATCTCTCCTATAGACACCTGGTATACCAAACCGGATAATGTTGTGAAATATAGAGCCTGTGCCATGATCACAAAGAAATACAGAAACTGTTTGATTTACATGTTTCGGGGACTTCTCAATCTTATGACAAAATTATTTAGACCATTGCCATTTCTGCCTTTGGCATATACTGGAATCTTCAAAGAGGTGCAAAATTTGGTTGATGCAGCAAAACAAAAGAAGGCACCATGCCGCCGGAGAACAACTCATTGACTTGAGCATCACAGGATGGAGTGCTTGGGACCTGGGCCAGGCTGTGCATGAAGGAATTTTGCAAAGAGTGCACAAAGGCCTCAGGAGGCGAAGAAGAACAGTACACAGGGGAACCGTCGTTCTCGGGGAAGGCAAGGTCTTACCTCCTCCAAATTGCATCAGCAGGACCTCAGGACAGTCTATGTCGATGATTTCCAACCTCTGTGTACTTAGGAGCACACCCATTTTTGTGAGAGGAGACAATGACCTGGGCACAACCACAGGTGTACCACTTGAAATCCAAATGAAGGAGACCTGTTCTCAACTGATATCTCTCCTTCCTCAGACTGCCTTTGTATGAAGTGGCATCAATTGTTACCAATGGTTGAGAGAATTTTGTATTGTGAGCATCCACACCTGATGACAGTGCACTGTGGTGACAATGACCTAGACACAACCACAGATGTACCACTTGAAATCCAAATGAAGGAGACATGTTCCCAACTGATATCTCTCTTTCCTCAGACTGCCTTTGTATATTCCAATATATGTCAAAGGCAGAAATGGCAATGGTTGAAATAATTTCTGGTCATCGTCGTGGAAGGTGCCTGCTTGGAGCAGGAGAGTGACTCCGTCACTCCACGGGAGATTTCTTTGGTTCTTCCAGTGCAGGATGAAGACAGGGAGTTCCCAGAGCGTGCACACTGTAGAAACTGTTGCAGTTGCTGACTTGGAGCTGAGGTTCCTGAAGAAAAGTGTCTCTTGTAGACACTTTGTTGCAGTTACAGCACTTCTTGGAGTAGGCTGTGGTTGCTCCGAGGTCAGAAGACTCTGACGTTGTTGCAGAGGATTCCTGAAGGAAACTTGCAAGCAGATTCTGAAGAGAGCCCACAGGAGAGACCCTAAATAGCCCTGAGATGGGGATTGGCTACCTTATCAGGTATGGACGTATCAGGAGGGGTCTATGACATCATCTGTTGGCACTGCCCACTCAGAGCCCCCCAGAGTGCCCCCCCACCTTGCAAAGAAAAATGACTGAAGTCTGGGTCACACTGGAGGAGCTCCGGGCACCACCCCTGAGGTGGTGATGGACAGGGAAGTGGTCACTCCCCTTTCCTTTGTCCAGTTTCCTGCCACACAGGGGAGAAGAGGGTCCCTGAACCGGTGTAGACTGGTTTATGCAAGGTGGGCACCATCTGTGCCCTTCAAAGCATTTCCGGGGGCTGGGAAAGGCTACCCCTCCCAAGCCTGTAACACCTATTTCCAAAGGGAGAGGGTGTAACACCCTGCTCTCAGAGGAAATGCTTTGTTCTGCCTTCCTGGGACTGGGCTGCCCAGAACCAGAAGGGCAGAACTCTGTCTGTGAGGTGGCAGCAGCTGTAGCTGCAGTGCAAGCGTCAGAGAGCTGGCTTGGCAGTACTGGGGCCCATGGTGGAGCCCCCAGGATACATGGAATTGGCACCCCAATACCATATTTGGAATGGGGGGACAATTCAATGATCTTAGACATGTTACATGGCTATATTCGGAGTTACCATTGTGAGGCTACATATAGGTATTAACCTACATGTAGTGCATGCATGTAATGTTGTCCCCGCACTCACAAAGTCCGGGGAAATGGCCCTGAACTATGTGGGGGCACCTTTGCTAGTGCAAGGGTGCCCTCACACTTAGTAACTTTGCGCCTAACCTCCAGCAAGTGAAGGTTAGACATATAGGTGACTTATAAGTTACTTAAGTGCAGTGAAAATGGCTGTGAAATAGTGTGTGCACCATTTACATAATGCACTCCTGACATTAAAGGTTATTTTTGTTTTGCACAACCTGGCTATGTGTGTTTTACATTTGTGAGTGCAGTTACGGTTGGCACTTACCTGCCAAAGTAATGAGTTGCTATGTGATCCCGTCTCTGTCTGCCCTCCATTGTGATGTTGCCATCTACAGGCTGTCATAGTGGTGGCTCCTGCTCCTCATCCTCAGAATCTGTGTCATCTATGGTGAGATGTAGCCCACGTCTGGTTGCAATGTTGTGTAGGATGGCACATGTCGCCACAATCTTGCATGCAATCTCTGGGGCATACTGAGGTGCACCTCCACTTTTGTGCAGGCATCTAAAGCGTGACTTCATCATACCAAAGGTCCTTTCAATGATGGTTCTGGTGTGCCGATGTCCAATGCTGTAGCGCCTCTCATTCTGATTAGCAGGTGTTAGGTATGGGGTGATTATCCATGGCCTCAAAGCATATACACTGTCACCTGTGTAACAAAACAGCAAATATGAGCATGGATTTACATGGTTATGTAGTGACACGCATTTATGACATTGGTGGGTACTACACAGAACCTAATAAATATCCATCATCAAACTCCCCATGTTCTAGGCGTTGGAGTATCCAACTGTGTCTGAAAATGTACGCATCATGTGTGCTCCCTGGATATTTTGCCACTATATTGGTTATAACATTATGGGCATCACATACCACCTGGATGTTGAGTGAGTGAGTACATTTCCTATTGTGGAGCACATATTCCAGATTTGCAGGAGGACATATGGGTATATGTGTCCCATCCACACTCACTATTACATGGGGAAAGTTGGAAATTCTGTCCAATTGGCTGTTATGTATTTCCTCTGCATTCCTGGGAAGGTAGATGTATCTGGACATGTGTGCGAGTATGGCATCTAAGAACCGTCTAAAGAATCATGACAGGGCACTTTGAGACACCCCAGCAGCATCAGCAATCACCCCCTGGTAGCTACCCGAGGCCAAGAGGTGCAGTGAGCACAGCACTTGCACATGTGTGGGGTTGGGGCAGCTGCGCAGGGTTTGGTCTTCTAGCTGAGGTTTTAGCAGTTCAATGATCTCTAAGATGACTGTGCTGCTCAGTCTATATTTCTCATATATTTCCTCCTCAGTCTGTTGAAATATGGTCTGCGTGGTTCTGTACATCCTCTCCTGTCTCCGCCTCCCCCTCCTCTGCTGGCAGCCTGGAATCGCCTCCTCCATGCAATCACTTAAAGTGCAGCCATTTCGGAAAACCCTGATGCCTTCTGGATCTGCTTTTATACTTTGGTTCTGGTTACCACCCTTTTGGAATCAGTGCTAATCGGCATGTGCAAAATGGCCTCCTTGCAACTAATCGCAATTTGCGACTACCATGTACATTAGGATTGCGAGTTGCAAATTGCGGTCGCAAAAGTTTGCGATTTGGTATTTGGGACTCCGAAATGCCATTTGTACGTCCCATTTTGCGTTTTCCACGGTTGCAAATAGCTCTGCGACCCATTTGCGAGTCGCAAAACGTACGTATATGTGCCCCTAAGTGCATGGAACCATAGATTACATAATCTGAGGCTTCTCAAGGTGTGATAGTAGAGGCATCGTTTTCCATTGATCCTTCTAGATACATCTCTTATACTGTTCAGACGTTTCAGCAACATAGATAGCTCTTTCCGATCTGAAGCCTGTTCACTCTAAGAAAACAACTGTTGAGAGACATGGGTCTGTTAGTAAATCTCTTCACACCCACTGTCTAATCTGTACAGGGTTGTAAACTGAGATGGTCTCCTGTTATAAATGTGGAACCACCACAACCAAAGTATTACCTGCCTAAATCTGGTAGGAGAGGGCCCAGTGCTTGTTTAAAAAATAGTACATTAATTCTTTACTCTGTTTAGAGGAAACAGTAGAGACCCTGGTGTCTGGAAAGCCATTCATACACCATGTTATCTAAGAGGAAACACCTTTATGCAGTACTGACTATTTCATCAAACATTTTTAGATCGGAGCTATAACTTCTACAGCTATGTTCTGGGGGAAAGTGGGGCTAATCCTGGTGTACAGAATTATATTAGAAATCTCTGGTTTGACCTCAAACATTATTACACCTCATCTTCCCTCTGCTAAAATGTAGTAACACAGGGGCTAGTGTGTGTCTGAGGCATTTTACCTACAACCTTTAATCTGTTCATAGATACTAGTAGACACCTTGCTATTTATAAAGGGATGAAATACACAAGGTACTATCTCTCAAAGTTCTTCTATTCAAAGCAGTTAATCTGAGCTGAGCTCTCACTTTTATAGAGTGATGTTACACAGTAGTATGAGATAGGATCACTGTTTGAAGAACCTATAACAGGCAGAACGTATAGCATGCAGAACTATAGTGTGCATGGCCTACTTCTTGTCTGAATTGTTCTAAAGAAACTAATTATTTTGCTCAGAGTAATCATTAAAGAAGATGGTCTTTCTGCGCTGAACTAAAAACCCTTTTAACTCAGACAAAATATCTTTAGAGTGGGGTGGCTTTATCAGTAAAGCATTTTAAGACAGCCCTTTTTGTGAATAGATGTCTCAACGGAGAGGCTATGTTGTCATAAAAAAGAAAAATGTATCCTCTATAGACTTATAAGAAAAAGAGGCCCTCTCTTCTGAAATGGAACCATACAGATTATGTGGATTGTTAAAGTGTGATAATATAAAACTTATTGATTGCATTGATCCTTGCACATACATTAGTATCCTCTTGAAGTGTGAGTACACAGATAGCTCTTCATGATGTGAGTCAAACACCCTGTTCACTCTGAGAAAACATCTGTTGACAGACATTAATCTATTAGTAAGTCCTTTCATATCCACTGTGTAAGCTGTACTGGGCTGTAAGGAGAGATGTAGCGCTGTTTTAAATGTGAAGCATTCTCTCTGTATGAACTTACATAAGAAGGAGTTACTCTTTCATGAAACATTACCACGACCAAAGTATAGCCCATTTAAGTCTGGTAGGAGAGGGCCTAGTGCTTGTCCAAAATATTGTGAGCTAACCTTTTATTCGCTACAGAGGTAACCGTTGAGACCTTCGATCTGTAAAGCCATTCATTCATCATTCTCTCTCAGATGAGACACCTTTGTGCAGGTGTGAAATTTTCACTGAACACTTTTGGTCCCAAGCTATAATGTCTACAGAGCTATTAGTACAGAGGAAATGTTCTGGTAGAAGTGAGCTAATCATTCTCTATAGAAATAAATGATTATGGGGGTGATTCTAACCCTGGCGGTCGGTGTTAAAGCGGCGGCCAACCCGCCAACAGGCTGGCGGTAAAAAAAATGGGATTCTGAGCCTGGCGGGAACCGCCAACACAGACAGCCACCTTAACACTCCGACCGCCACAGCGGTACAAACAAACAGCGCGGCGGTCACCGCCAACAGACAGGCGGCAGACAATGTACCGCCCACACTATTCCAACTCACCAATACGCCACCTTTTCCGGGGCGGGAGCACCGCCGATAAAAACACGGCGGAAACAGACTACGGACGGGAAAACGCTCACCACTACGCACTCCAGGAGGAAGGAGGACAGCATGGAACCCGAATTAAACATCCTACCTGCTCTCGTCTACCTTCTCATCTACCACAAGTACGAAGTCCGGCGCAGACGACAACGGTGAGTACTGCACCTACGACACACGGGAGGGGGAGGACGAAAGGTTACGGGCACACACATATGCGCCCCCCCCCCAACTATGTACTCACCAATGCAGAGCACCAAGTCACAGTGACACCACCCAAACACCCCTGAAAAATGCTAGGACATAATCAAATTTGGAATAAATATTTGTGTACCAAAAAGCTCCAGAAAATTATCGTACAACCATGAAAGATATTCACAACAAAACTAATGACATACACATCAGTGTATAACTGAAGTACCAAGTCCTGCACATCCTACGAATTCAGCATGTCCGTGGGCCAAAGTCTTGAGAAATAAGGGCAAAGCCCACACAGGAGACCTGAGACCTTTGGAGAGAACACTGCAGGGACATCAGATGTAAAAACTACAGGCACCTCAGGGGGAAGGGAAGGGGGGGGGCACCACAGCCACATGAGTCCACGACGCCAGATCCACGAGGAGCCACCATGCCCACTGGACCATCCTGGGGAGTGCAAAGCCACAGTCTCTCAATGTCTCTACTGTGGGTGGGCTGCCCACTGGACCATCCTGGGGAGTGCAAAGCCACAGTCTCTCAATGTCTCTACAGTGGGTGGGCTGCCCACTGGACCATCCTGGGGAGTGCAAAGCCACAGTCCATCAGGTGGATGACAGTCTCCACTGGTCAAGGAGGAGGCATGGTGGGCACAGTAAACCATAAACGGTGCTTGAGACGGCGGTGCCCAGCGGAGCGGTGCTTGAGATGGCGGTGCCCAGCGGAGCAGTGCTTGAGAGGAAGGGCCCAGCGTAGCGGTGCTTGAGAGGAAGGGCCCAGCGGAGCGGTGCTTGAGATGAAGGGCCCAGCGGAGCGGTGCTTGAGAGGAAGGGCCCAGCGGAGCGGTGCTTGAGATGAAGGGCCCAGCGGAGCGGTGCTTGAGACGGCGGTGCCCAGCGTAGCGGTGCTTGAGAGGAAGGGCCCAGCGGAGCGGTGCTTGAGACGGCGGTGCCCAGCGGAGCGGTGCTTGAGAGGAAGGGCCCAGCGGAGCGGTGCTTGAGATGAAGGGCCCAGCGTAGCGGTGCTTGAGAGGAAGGGCCCAGCGGAGCGGTGCTTGAGACGGCAGTGCCCAGCGGAGCGGTGCTTGAGAGGAAGGGCCCAGCGGAGCGGTGCTTGAGAGGAAGGGCCCAGCGGAGCGGTGCTTGAGATGAAGGGCCCAGCGGAGCGGTGCTTGAGATGGCGGGGCCCTGTTCAGCGGTGCTCTTATCCACGGCGGGGCCCTGTTCAGCGGTGCTCTTCTGCACCGCGGGCCCTGTTCAGCGGTGCCTATCTCCACGGCGGGGCCCTGTTCAGCGGTGCTCTTCTCCACGGCGGGGCCCTGTTCAGCGGTGCTCTTCTGCACCGCGGGCCCTGTTCAGCGGTGCCTATCTCGACGGCGGGGCCCTGTTCAGCGGTGCTCTTCTGCACCGCGGGCCCTGTTCAGCGATGCTCTTCTGCACCGCGGGCCCTGTTCAGCGGTGCCTATCTCCACGGCGGGGCCCTGTTCAGCGGTGCTCTTCTTCACCGCGGGCCCTGTTCAGCGGTGCTCTACTCCACGGCGGGGCCCTGTTCAGCGGTGCTCTACTCCACGGCGGGGCCCTGTTCAGCGGTGCTCTTCTGCACCGCAGGCCCTGTTCAGCGGTGCCTATCTCCACGGCGGGGCCCTGTTCAGCGGTGCTCTTCTGCACCGCGGGCCCTGTTCAGCGGTGCCTATCTCCACGGTGGGGCCCTGTTCAGCGGTGCTCTTCTTCACCGCGGGCCCTGTTCAGCGGTGCTCTACTCCACGGCGGGGCTCTGTTCAGCGGTGCTCTACTCCACGGCGGGGCCCTGTTCAGCGGTGCTCTTCTGCACCGCGGGCCCTGTTCAGCGGTGCCTATCTCCACGGCGGGGCCCTGTTCAGCGGTGCTCTTCTTCACTGCGGGCCCTGTTCAGCGGTGCTCTACTCCACGGCGGGGCCCTGTTCAGCGGTGCTCTACTCCACGGCGGGGCCCTGTTCAGCGGTGCTCTTCTGCACCGCGGGCCCTGTTCAGCGGTGCCTATCTCCACGGCGGGGCCCTGTTCAGCGGTGCTCTTCTGCACCGCGGGCCCTGTTCAGCGGTGCTCATCCAGCAGGTCAAGGGAGCCAGACCTGGCCTGGACTCCCTGCTCAGTCGCCCTCGGACCGTGACGTTTCTGGACCCTTCGGGGACGGACTCCTGGCCTCCTTAGTGTCCTCCTTCCCAGCTGGGATGTGGCATGTGGGGTCCACCTTCTCCGCGCTCCTGCTGCCCTTCCGCTCCTTTGATGGGGCTCTCGGGCCCTTGCCTCCCCTACATGGTGTGGGTGGTGAAGTGGCCGCACATTGCTCCTTGGGGGCAGCCCTGTCGGTCCTCGCACGGCGGCCTTGTTTTTGCGGGTCCTCTTGCCGGGGGGGGGCTGGACGTGTCCTTGCTGCTGATCGATGTGTCACTGCTGGCAAAGGGTGGGCTCCAGAACCCAGGCACAACAGTGACACCCGAAGCTGGGCTGGTGGTGGCTGCGGTGCTCTTGGGACTCTTTGAAGATGGATGGGGGAGCTCATCGGGGGGAAAGAGGTTAAGGTTAGCCAGGAAAAGTTTTTTAGGGCCAAGGTAAAGGGTAGGAGAAGTGGAGATGGAAGTGGAGGTAGAGGAGGTGGTTGTAGGAGAGTCAGGTGTGCTGTCATTGGGTGAAGGTGCTGGTGCTGTAGGCTGTCGTGAGGTGGATGGCTGTTGGGTGGGTGTCTGCCTGCGTTTGTGTGTCTTGGAAGAGGGGGTGACAGACACAGTGGGAGAGGACACAGGGGACGTGTAAATGGCAGTGGGGGTGGTGACTGCACGAGTGTGGACTGTACTGGAGGGTGAGGTGGTGATGGAAGCACTGGCTGATGTTGGGGTGCATGCAGGTGTGAGTGTAGACGTCACAGGGAGGGAGGAGGGAGACGAGGAGGAGGGGGACACAGGGGTGGCAGTGGCTGTTGGCATGTCTGCATCTGGGTGTTGCTTGGGTGAGTGTTTGTGGGATCTGTGGTGCTTGTGTTTGGATGAGCTGCTCTTGGGTGTTGAGGTGTGTGCAGGTGTGGATGGGATAGGCTGAGGAACAGGAGACAGGGAAAGGCTGGAGGCAGTAAGAAGAGGGAGGCTGGAAACAGGGACAATGGCTGCCGTCAGTGCTGAGGCCAGAGCAGTGAACGCTCGTTGATGGGCAGCCTGACCCGAATGAATGCCGTCCAGGTACGCATTGCTCTGTTGCACCTCCCTTTGCACACCCTGGATGGCATTCAAAAGGGTCGTCTGCCCAACAATGAGCGTCCTTACCAGGTCAATGAGCTCCGCACTGAGGGCAGCAGGGGCAACAGGGGCAGGGGCTGAGGTGCCTGGGGCGAAGGAGACGCGCGCCTTCCTGGGCGAACCGGCACGGAGCGAAGACTGAGGGGCTGCTGGGAGGGCGGGGCTGGTGCGCTGGGTGGCGGCTGTACCTGTAGAGGCGGGGGGCACGGATGTTGCCGCCACCCCTAGGGAGCTCCCATCCGAGGACGTGTCGCTTTCGCTGCTCTCACCAGCGGTCCCCGTCGTGGTGCTCCCCTCGCCCTCCGGATCACTGGTGCCCTCGGTGTCTGTTCCTGGGCCCACCGGGGCCTTGTGTCCTTCAGCTCCCTCGTGCTCCGATGCCAAATCTCCTCTGCCTGATGATGCTAATGCACACATGCACAAGAAGATGAAGAGAAAGGGTGGGGGGAGAAAAAAGAAGACCAGGTTGAGTGCCTGCAATGTCAACACCGTTGGCGGAGAGGACAGACACAGGTGCCTAATGCACTAAGCCGCGCATTCGGGGTACACTACTCAGTACTACTGACTAGGACAACAGGCCAAGAGACGTCAAACGCGCACATGGGAGATGCTGGACCTTCAATGGCTGTACTTGTCACCCTACCGAGGTGGGGGCCGGGGGCACAGGGCCATGCCTAAGGGAGAGGACTACACTACAGAAAGCACCCTGGCCTAATGTCACCCATAGCCCTCCTCCCCCACCCAGACGCCTCCACTGCGCAGAAAGATAGGAGAATGTGCTGATACTCACCCCCTTGTGTCTGCTGTGATGTCTTAAAGCGCCCATCCAATTCAGGGTAGGCCACCGCCAGGATCCGGGACATCAGGGGGGTCATGGTGCGACTGGCACCCCTCCTAGGTTGGGAGGCCATCCCCAGCAGTGTTTCTGCGGTCTTCCTTGTTCCGCGGCGGATGTCCTCCCACCTCTTGCGGCAGTTGGTGCCCCGTCTGTTGTGGACCCCCAAGTTCCGGACTTCCTTGGCGATGGCACGCCAAATCTCGATCTTCTGATGGGCGCTGACCTATTTGACATGTACAGGGTGGAAAGGAGGAAATCATGAATGACCTGCATGTTAGATGTGATTGGCCCCCCCCACCAACTTTGCCATATGGCACATGCTCTCATCTGTCGGGCGTTGCACTCCTCATTCGCCCCCCACCCCACCAACTTACATCCACCCCAATCCACACAGGCATAGCCCATTCCATGTGCACCCGGTGTACTCACTTGTTGGTCTGGAGGACCGTAGAGTAGCGCATACTGGGGGAGGACCCCATCCACGAGCTTCTCCAACTCTTCAGACGTGAAGGCAGGGGCCCTTTCCCCAGTCGCAGCAGCCATTGTATCTTCCAGACCGAGGTCACAGCAGCACTTGCAGTATAGGTCCTCTCCTGTGGATGATCAGGTCTCGAGTGATTAAGCAGATAGAAAATGGCGGTCACGCCCGCGGCGGTGCGTACCGCGGCGGTGCGTACCGCGACCGCCGGCGCACTTCGTCATTGGCTCCTGAAACCCATAGGCTTCAATGTTAACCAATGCGGCTTTGCGCCGCGGTCTTCGACCGCCTACCGCCACGGTGTGCCCCGCCAGCGCATTGACCTCACATCCCATTGTCCCACTTCACAGGTCAGGCAGCCGCCATTTCAAGGGCCTACATGGCTTAATTTTGACTGCGACACACAGGCCTAGGCCTTGCATTGCCACACATACACGCCTTTCAACCCATTGCCATTCTTTAACTGTGCAAGCTGTCTGTACGTACCTGTGGTTTGGCTGACTCTGTGCTCCATGTTGTCCTTCCTAGGCACCGTCCGCTGGGACTTGCGATAAGAAGGAGGAATCCTCGCGTGTACCGACCGCTGGTGGACCTGTCGACAATGGAAGAACGCCATATATTACTTCGATACAGACTTGACCGTGCCACTATCCATGAACTGTGTGCCCAGCTGGAGCCAGCCCTGATGTCCCCCATCCGCCAACCCACAGGGATTCCCCCTCTGGTGCAGGTTTTGTCAGTCCCCCATTTTTTGGCCAGTGGGTCATTCCAGACCACAGTGGCCATGTCATCTGGAATGTCTCAGCCTATGTTTTCTAAGATTTTGAGCAGAGTGTTGTCTGCCCTGATGAAACTCATGCGGAGCTACATCATTTTCCCAGAGGAGGGTGACTTGCCTACAGTGAAGGGTGATTTCTATACCCTTGGACATATCCCCAACATCATTGGTGCCATTGATGGGACCCATGTGGCTTTGGTACCCCCAAAAGACGATGAGCAGGTGTACCGAAACAGAAAAAGTTATAATTCGATGAATGTCCAGATGGTCTGTTTGGCTGACCAGTACATCTCCCATGTAAATGCCAAGTTCCCAGGGTCAGTGCATGACGCGTATGTGATGCGAAATAGCAGCATCCCCTATGTGATGGAGCAGCTACAGAGACAACGTGTGTGGCTAATAGGTGACTCTGGTTACCCCAACCTGCCGTGGCTACTGACCCCAGTGAGGAATCCCCGGACAAGGGCAGAGGAACGGTACAATGAGGCCCATGGGCGTACTAGGAGGGTGATTGAGTGAACCTTTGGCCTCCTGAAGGCCAGGTTTAGGTGCCTGCATATGACAGGTGGATCCCTAATGTACTCACCAAAGAAGGTGTGCCATATCATCGTGGCGTGCTGTATGCTTCACAACTTGGCTTTGCGACGCCAGGTGCCTTTCCTGCAGGAGGATGGTCCAGATGGTGGTGTTGTAGAAGCCGTGGAGCCTGTGGAGAGTGAAGAGGAAGAAGACTCAGAGGACGACACAGACAATAGGGACAGAGTGATACAACAGTATTTCCAGTAACACCCAGGTAAGAATCACCCACGCCATTTCACAATTGGTTCTAGCCTCCTGCATCTGTACTTTCTGTAGTTCCCACCAGATCTTTTTGGGTAATTTTTGTTTTTCCCTTCCCTTCTCAGTGCTGTATGACTCAGTGCCTGACTTCTGCTTGGTTTGCCCATGAACTACAGCGTATTGACATTGGTATGTTGTCATCACTAATTGACAGAACAGATATTGAACAGTAATATGTAATACATTTGCTAATAATACAGCATGACTCCAAACTGATTTGTGTGCAATATGTGATTTATTTACAGGGCTAGATATTGGTACATGTGATTATAAGGGTGATGGGTGGGGGTGGAGTAATGTCCATGGCAGAGTCCAGTTCTCAGTCTCACAGGTGCATTGTCCTTTTGCCTGTGGAAGGATGGAGCAGAGGCAGTTCATGGTTGGACAGGGTGGCAATGTGGGACAGTGGGAAGAGTTCAGGGGGTATGTCCTGCTGGCGGGGGTCTTGACATCCTACTCTGTCTTTTTTTTGGATCTCAGGCTCCTCTTACGGGGTGGTTGTTCTTCAGCAGGAGGTGGGGTTCTGGTGGCCTGCCGTGGTGTTGGGGCCTCCTGTCCACTAGCGCCGGCGGAGGTGGTAGGCTGTTCCTGGTCCGGGCTAGTGACAGGGGCCCTGTGTGGTGCCACATGGTCCAGCAACGCGTCTTCTATCCTGTTGAGGGCCAGGACGATGGTCCCCATTGCGGTCCTGATGACTCTCAGCTCCTCCCTGAACCCCATGTAGCGTTCCTCCTGCTGTGCCTGGATCTCCGTGAACCTGGCCAGTACCGTCGCCGTCGTCTCTTGGGAGTGGTGGTAGGCCCCCATGATGGTGGTGAGGGCCTCTTGGAGAGTGGGTTCACTGGGACTCTCCTCCCCCCCCTGTCGCACAGCAGCCCTCCGAGCTGCCCGGTTTCCCCCGGCCTCTGTCTCCTGGACGGTGTGCCCGCTCCCACTGCCCCCAGGTCCCTGTTGTTGTTGGGGTGTTGGGTTAGCCTGGGCGCCCTGTAGTGGCAGACACAACGCTGATTGATGTGTCCTAGAGACAGAGGCATGGGCCCGCTGGGTGGGAGCTGTGCTGGTGTTGGCAGAGGGGGTCGGGTCTGGTGTGGCCTGTGTCTGGGTGAGGGGAACCGACTGCCCAGAGGTCCCCGATGGTCCGGGCTGGTCATCAGGTTCAGTGTCGACAGAGCTGCTGTCCTCACTGTGGGCGGGGGTGGGATGGACATTTCTGGACCCTCCTGGCTGGTGTTTTGGCATTCGGGTCCTGCATGGGGTAAGAGAGTTTGGTTATTGTTTCTGTGTGTGCAATAGCGTGCGTGTTATGGGTGCCCTCGTCCCCCAGTGCAGGCATTCCCTTGAGGGAGGTGTTGTGAGGGTAGTTAGTGGGGGGGGGGGTAAGTGCAGTGGTCATGCTTGGGTGATGGGTGTCCATGGATTGTGTTGGCATGCAGGAGTTGGTGTTGGGATGGGTGGGTTGTGCTGGTGAGACATTGTCAGGGAGGATGTGTGCTGGGGGGTTGGGGGTGAGGGTGGGGGTGTGGGTTGGCATGCTGGTGGAGTGGGGGGGATCTAGTAGTTGAGATTGGACTTACCAGAGTCCATTCCTCCGGCTACTCCTGCGAGGCCCTGAGGATGCAGGATTTTGAAGACCTCTTGCTCCCATGATGTAAATTCGGGAGGGGTTTGTGGGGGTCCGCCGCCAGTCTTCTGGACCGCGATGTTGTGCCTGGAGACCATCGATCGGACCTTCCCCCGTAGGTCGTTCCATCGTTTGCGGATGTCCTCCCTATTCCTGGGATGCTGTCCCACCGCGTTGACCCTGTCCACGATCCGCTGCCATAGCTCCGCCTTCCTAGCTATACTGGTGTGCTGCACCTGTGAGCCGAAGAGCTGGGGTTCCACTCTTAGGATTTCCTCCACCATGATCCGGAGTTCTTGGTCCGAAAAGCGTGGGTGCCTTTGGGGTGCCATGGGGTGGTGTGGGTGAGGTGTGGGGTGGTGTATGTGATGATGAGTATGTTGGTGTGTGGTGCTTTGTGCTACTATGTGGTGTGTGTGATGGTGTAGTGTGCCTCAGTGTGTATTGCTATGGATTGTCTGCTGTGTCTCTCTCTCCTTCTCTCAGTAATTGTGGTCGTAGGGGTTTGTGGGTGATGTGGGGGTGTGTTTTATAGTTGATTGATTGTGTGGGAGTGGGTTGTGTATGTGTATCAGGTGTGTGTATTTGTAATTGTCCAATGTGCCTGTGTTTTGGTGCTGTGTGTGTATTTTGACCGCGGCGGTGTGTACCGCCAATGGAATACCGCGTTGGAAAGGCCGCCGCGTTGATTCGTGGGTCGTAATGACATGGGCGTTTTTCTGTTGGCGTGACGGTGGAGGTTTGGTCATCTCCAGTTTATCGCTGCCCGCTGATGTGGCGGGCTGCAGTGGAGGTCGGATTTTTGGAGGTTTGGCCGTTGTGGGTCAGAATGACCGTGGCGGCTTTCCGTGGCCGCGGCGGTGTTATGGCGGTCTTCTGACCGGCGGTAAGCGCCTTTTACCGCCGAGGTCAGAATGACCCCCTATATATTGTTTCTATAGGATTTCCAGTCAGTTCAAGATGCAAACAAAGCAACAGTAGAGAAAGAAGACAAAACAACAGTACTACAAAGAACTGTCCAAAAATAAAGTATCCGCAAAGAAGGAAAATAACAGTAGAGGAAAATTCAAATCTAGTAAGAGTATCAAATGTTTTTTTAAAAAGATTAATAACATCAGGTAAACTTTCTTCTACAGGAGTGAGTAGAATAAAAAATGTATCACTATCGAATAGAAAATTTGTATTATTCTTCCAATAAAGATAATGCCTCAAAAAAGAGTCCAATTGGACAGATCTACAAAAAAGAACATTAACAAGCGTGTGGTCTGTGCATACACCTTTTTATTGCTGGTATGTGGCACCTAATACCACTTGGACTACTTCCTGGTCTCTCAGCTGGTGGTTGCCCCCTCCTATGAATCCCAGAATCTGGAGGGCACACTTTTGGACCACTCCCTGACACTCCTCTCCCTGGACTTGGGGCTCTCCTCCCCTGGTCACAAACCCTGGCACCTCAACATCTTGCATTATCCCACCCCCAAGGGTAGGTCCCTGCTATGGTCTCATGTCTCCACATATCTGGAGCCGAACAAGGTGTCTGTCATTTCTACATAAACCCTGTAGGCGCCTGCCAAAGTGACCATCCGTGGGCCAGCTGATAAGAGATGCTGCTCTCGCCAATGCCCAGAGGGCTATGCAATTGAAGGCGCTTGAGGATGATATTGCATCCCTCACCCGATTCTACACTATAACCCCTCGACTTCCCTCCGTCGCCGCCTGAAAAAGGACCTTAATGCTTTGTACACTTCTAAGGCTCAGTATGCACTCCAGCGGTTGAAAGACCATCATTATGAACAGGGCAATATAGCAGGGATGCTGCTCTCAGCCCAGCTATGTCAGCAGGAGGTGGTGCTGGCCATTCTGGCCATCAGATCTGCAGATGGCACTATCCTCAATCATCTACAGGACATTGTAAACAAGTTTTTGACATTCTACCAGGCCCTATATACCCAGGAGGTGGTGGACAGTCCTGCCCATCTCAAGACCTTCTTTGACAGGGTGCGCCTCCCTAGCCTGAACAAGTGAGGCATGGATCTGCTCAAGTTGGAAATCACTAAGATGAAAACCGTGAAGGTCATCTCCATACACCCATATCGCAAAACCCCTGGGGAGGGTGGCTTCCGTGCAGAGTTTTACAGGTGGGCATCTGAGAATGTGGTGGACTCTATCTATGAGGCCTTCCGTGAGTCTGAACAATCAGACTCTCTCGGTTTCATCGCCAACAGAGCAGTAATCACAGCTTTCCTAAACCAGGGAAGGACCCCTACAGAACCATTTCCCTGCTTAATGCGGACATTAAGATTCCTCCTGAGGTCCTTGTGGCCTGCCTTCGGGTGTTGATCCTATTGCTGGCTCATCATATGCAGGTAGGAATCGTGCCCATGCTCTTCTCCAGGGACCACTTCTGCATACTTGCTTACAGCCTGTGGTCAGCCAAGGACATACATGAAGATGTCCTTGCCCTCTCCTTGCACTCCCAGAAGCCACTTGACAAGATCGAGTGGGGATACCTGTCTGTGACCCTCCAGAGATTCAGCCTGAGCGAGGACTTTATAACTAAGGTCCAATGGCTCTATGGCTCGCCCACTGCCCAAGTTAAATGCAGGTGATTTCTTTTGGACCCGTTTCCAGTATGTCAGGGGTTCGTCAGGTGCCTACTGCAACCCCTTGTGTTCCTTCTCGGCATGGAACCCATTGCAGTGTCTCTTCATCAATCCCCACGCCTAATTGGCATTTCCATTGCATCCCTCTTAGAACTCTTGTGCTCCTTCCAGGCCCTCTAGGAAGTCATCTCTGGTTTTGCTGTGCTCTCGGCTTACCAGGTCAACTGGGACAAAAGCAAGGTATTGACAATGTCACTAAATGAAAGTTAAAATGTTGTATAATGTTGAATCAGATTAGCATGGGAAATACCAATATCTCAATAGCAACAATGCAGAAAGTCAAGAAAAGTGTTTGATGTTTATACTCCAAAATCAAATTGTCCAGTCTAACCACAGGATTTAGATTTCCAACTATTCGAATATTTAAAAAGGTTTCAATGAAATGTCAGAATAACAGTACGTCTATAGAAGATTCTGATCAAGAGAGTTGTGAGCAGCATAAAGCTGCTGAATCTCGGAGAATTGAGGTCTATACCTCAAATAGTTCTGCTCTGCTCAAAGGAATAAGGGGCTCCGAACATCTTGCTAACTAAACCACACTTGAATCTCAATCCCTCCAAAAATGACATCATTGTGAAACTCTTCTTCTGAAAACCAAAGTCATAAATCAAATGGATAATTGGTAACAGTATTTACTATAGGCTTCTTCTACGTGGCCTTGGTGCACCCTCGCTCTCAGGATTTTCAAAACCAAAACTGCCAATTCAGGATACTCCTTCCATCCTTGTAACACTTCCCTCAAACTTCCTTATCTCTCATACACATTAGGCTCCTTATAAGTTTCAGCATATGCAGCTTTAGAAAAACATGCAAAAAGTAAACTTCACATTGAAATTAGAATGCAGGAAAAGCGTGGGCCTTCACTCCAGCCAAGCTAAATATGCACAAGTACACTTTTGACCTAAGTGGTGTCTGTACGTCTTCTTGTGCTGAATCCAACTGGTTCTGTGCCGGGGACGTAATGGTTACGCCCTGTGGCACAGTGCTCCTGTGCCGAGGACGTAACCATTACGTCCCAGCACTGGAGCAATGGGCTTTCCCCCCCCCTCCATGGCAGGGCTGGAAGGGGAATAGCTTATTTTGAATTATTTTCAGCCTCTTGTTACTATTCTGATCTGCCCCCGGGGTAGCAGAAACGTCTAGGTGCCAGAAATCATTTTTTTGTGTGTTATTCAGATGAGGGGAGCGACCAATTAGGCATGGGTCGCTCCCCTCGGGGGCAAATTGTCTTTAGGACATTTCTACCCCTCTTGGGGGAAGATCGGCCTATTTTATTATGCCAATCTGCCCTCAAGGGGGCTGAAACCACTCTCTAGGGATTTTTATTTTTTTGCATCAATTTGACGCAACGGGAGCGACTCCTTAGTCAAGGGTCGTTCCCCTGGAGGCAAATTTATTTTAGGCCACTTTTGCCACCCTTGGGGGCAGATCAGCCTATTTTCATTAGGCTGATCTGCCCCTGGGGGCAGAAACTACTTAGGCACCAGGGATTGGTGTGTGTGTATGTGTGTGTTTTATTTGGGGGGGCAGCACCTTGGGCAAGGGTCGATCCCATGGGGGCACATTACTGTTGGCCATATGTGCCCCTCTTGGGGGCAGATCGGCCTATTTTTTGAAGGCCGATCTGCCCCCAAGGGGGACAGAAACCCCAGCAGAGACCAGGGAAGATTTTTTTTCAAAATAAGAGGGTGGGGGTATGGCCATACCCATACCCCAAATAAATGGAGCCAAAGCTGTTCTGCCCACCAGTGGGCAGATGGGGCAATTACCCCCCATCCACACCCGAGGGAGGCAGAAAGTCTACTAGATGCCAGGGAATTAAAAAAAAAAAATGGGTGGTGGCTACCAATCAGAATGGGCCTGGTTATGCTCCCACCCCAACGGAAGGAGGTAACAGTTTTTAATCTCCCCCCACACAATAAAACATCTTATCCCATGGCAAGCAAGAGGACTTTTGATTATTTTGGGTTTTGATTTTATATTTGGGCCATGAGAGCTTGGCTAACTCTCAAAATGGTGAGGGCTGCACTTTTTGGACTTTGGGACGCTGCCATGTAGGAAAATACACAAGACCTAGACACATCTGAAAACTAAACATCTGGGTGATACCAGGGTGGTATGCTTCACATGCACCCCACACCATTTTCTTACCCACAATGCCCTGCAAACCTACATCTTTGCTGGAAATCACACATTTTTCCCACATTTTTATGATGGAACCTTCTGAAATCTGCAGGAATCCACAAAATTCCTGCCATTCAGCATTATATATACCAATAACCATTCTGCCGCACTTGTCAGCCTAAAAATGATTTTTTTCAAACTGCCCTTTTGGACCCGCCTTGGTTCCCCCTCAGTTTCAACATGTTTTTGGCTCTTCCCTGTTACAGGGACTTTGCCCACCTACACAAGTGAGGTATCATTTTTATCGGGAGACCGAGGGGAATGTTGGGTGGTGATCCCACACAGAAATGTGGGAAAAATGTGATTTTTTTTAGCTAAATTTGAGGTTTGCTGAGGATTCTGGGTAAGAAAGCATTGGGGGATTCACACAAGTCACACCTCCCTGGATTCCCTCAGGTGTGTAGTTTTCAGAAATGTTTGGGTTTGGTAGGTTTCCCTATATGGCGGCTGAGCCCAGAACCAAAAATGCTGGGGCCCCCAGCAAAAAAGGGAGCTTAGTATTTGATCATTTTGATGTATCCACGTAGTGTTTTGGGGCATTTGATTTTCGGGGCACTAGGTCTACCCACACAAGTGAGGTACCATTTTCATTGGGAGACCTGAGGGAACGCTGGGTGGAAGGAAATGTGTGGCTCCTCTCACATTCCAGAACTTTCTGTCACCGAAATGTGAGGAAAAAGTATATTTTGGCAAAATGTTGAGGTTTGCAAAGGATTCTGGGTAAGAGAAACTGGTGAGAGCCCACAAGTCACCCAATCCTGGATTCCCCTGGGTTTCTAGTTTTCAAAAATGCACAGGTTTGTTAGGTTTCCCTAGGTGCCGGCTAAGCTAGAGGCCAACATCCACAGCTTGGCACTTTGCAAAAAAACAGCTCTATTTTCTGCCTAGAAAATGTGATGAGTCAATGTTGTGTTTTGGGGCATTTCCTGTCACAGGCCCCAGGCCTACCCACACAAGTGAGGTACCATTTTTAGTGGGAGACTTGGGGAATACTGGATAGAAGGAAATTTGTGGCTCCTCTCAGATTTCAGAACTTTCTGTCACTGAAATGTGAGGAGAAAATTAGATTTTGTGGGCTAAAGTTTGAGGTTTGCAAAGGATTCTGGGTAACAGAACCTGGTGAGAGCCCAACAAGTCACCCCATCTTGGATTCTCCAAGGTGTCTAATGCACAGGTTTGGTAGTGTAGTGAATCCTAGTTTGTTTTAATGCGATAACGGGAGTTAGCTTAGCTTTCGCTTGCAGACTTGTGCCCCCGTCACCTAGTGACTTTTAACCTACGTAGCTTGCTCTGTCTTAGACCATTTATTTAATTAAATCTTTTAAGATGGCTGCCGTGTTTATAGTTAGTCCCTTTTGTTTAGCGTTATGTTATCAGTGTCACCTCGCTAAAGCGTCAACTCATACAACAAAGACAAACAAACTGTAGGGGCTCACATTAGAAATTACCGTCCCAAGCATGCAATGTTAACTATTGTTTTGGAAAAACCTACGTCAGGGGTCCAAGTAGATCTGTATAAAAACATCACACTTTAGACAGATAATCAAAGGGATTCCGACCAGATACCATCGCTGCTATCAATGCTGCATGTCACCTTGACGCTGACCCGGACTTCATGTTCTGCCGAAGTCTGAGCTCGAGACCTCATTCAAGGTAACCAGGGTTGGGGGCTCCTTCCAGGGACCTGGCATTGGCGGATTAGGTTTACCATACCCAGCTCTCCTCTAAGTACAAGGTTAGGCCTATTATGATAGGGTACACGACATATGATACGTTTCATGTCTTCCTATGCTATTACAAGATGGTGAGAGTCTTCATAATCGTGACCCTCGTCTTTACAATCTTATCCCTTGTACTGTTCATTATCCTAATCATCACAGCAAATATGATTTACTGTGTTATGTTGAATAAAAACTATTGAAACATCACAGCATCTTTGTTATTGCCTGTGTTTGGTTGAGATATAATACATCTGTGAGAAAGGGGTAATCTCTGTTAAACCAAGACAACCCCTGAGATGTCATACTTCTGTGTCCATGTGTAAAGGCTGCCACATTTCACCTTTGACTGTTTGGGTTGTTGGTGAGGTACTGCTAGTGAGCCAGAAGAGTTGGGACTGCAGTTGTGACTTATTGTAGGACAGGCATAGTCACCTACAAAGATAAGTACTGTCATCCCCAAACCAGCATTCTTGCCCAGGGCAAGAGTCCAAACTACAACATGGGGCCACCAACGATGGTGTTTAGGCACTAATTTACGGATACCCCGATTATCACTGTCTCACAGACGGCAGATACCCTAAGTACCATTATACGGTGATGTCCGTGATCTTTGGGAAAATCCTCCTCAACTGAACAGGGAATACCTAATTAAGCTGTAGGTTGTTTGAGCTTGAACTCATAAAAGACCTTAATACTCCCCATTTGGTGTTCCATCTCTTTACCCATTTTTTCAATATGGCTAATGCCATAGACATTCCTGAGAATGCTAGACATGCATTAACTTTACATCTAGTAGCAAATGGCTTAAGAGACGATGGCGGGGATGTCACTTTCATAGTAGAAGCTAATGAAGATTACCAAACAGAAACGTTCTATGCCTAGGTCACCTTCCCTAAAGAAGACGCCAGGTCAGCTACCTTTCACACGTATAAGATTGCTAATGTACCGCAACGATACCAAGCATACCAGTATCACAAAATATCGCTCACCTATCAAGAGCATCAGAACTGGTTTGAAGGAGCCCTCCCACATGTTATACAGGGAGTAAGATTAGGTCCTTTGAGTAACGAAGGACCAACAAGGTCTATGTTTGCAACATACACACCGCACCCAGACATACAGAACATGCCAGTAGCAGATATGCAAAACTTATATAATGAGATTGTAACATTATACAGAAGGCTAGTTCAGTTCGTAATGCGGACTTTGAACACAACGCCAGCGCATCCAGCACCATCAGCACCTGCTGGATACTAATTGGCTACTGGGATTAACCCACAAACAGTACATACTATTATGGGTAAGGTACCCACAGATAGGGAGTGTAGGAGGCTGTCCTGGCTTGTAGTGGGTACCAAGGGGTACTTACACTCTGTTATCCCTTATTAGTCTAGAAGAGGTGTTTCTAGCAGCTTAGGCTGATAGAAGGTAGCTATAGCAGAGCAGCTTAGACTGAACTAGGAGACATGCAAAGCTCCTACTATACCACTGGTGTCATATGCACAATATCATAAGAAAACACAATACACAGATATACTAAAAATAAAGGTACTTTATTTTTATGACAATATGCCAAAAGTATCTCAGTGAGTACCCTCAGTATGAGGATGCCAAATATACACAAGATATATTTACACAATACCAAAAATATGCAGTGATAGCAAAAGGAAGTAATGCAAGCAATGTAAAGTTACAGTAGATTGCAATAGGAGAACATAGGTATAGGGGCAACACAAACCACATACTCCAAAAGTGGAATGCGAACCACGAATGGACCCCAAAACTATGTGAGCTTGTAGAGGGTCGCTGGGACTGTAAGAAAACAGTGAGGGTTAGAAAAATAGCCCACCCCAAGACCCTGAAAAGTAGGTGTAAAGTGCACCTATGACCCCCAGAGAGCACAGAAGCCGTGATAGGGGGTTTCTGCAAGGAAGACCAACACCAGTAAAGCAACAACAGTGGATTTCCGGACCTGAGTACCTGTGAAACAAGGAGACCAAGTCCAAGAGTCGCGACAATGTCGAGAGTGGGCAGATGCCCAGGAAATGCCAGCTGAGGGTGCAAAGAAGCTGCCACCGGATGGAAGAAGCTTTGTGTTCTGCAAGGGTTGCAGTTAGGGTTTTTGAATGCTGCTGTGGCCCAGGAGGGACCAGGATGTCGCCACTTGGATGAGGAGACAGAGGGAGCGCCCAGCAAGTCAGGGAGCCCCCACAGAAGCAGGCAGCACCCGCAGAAGTACCGGATCAGGCACTTAGAAGAGGAGTAAACCAGATTCCACCCAAAGTCCGAAAAGGGAGTCCCACTACGCCAGAGGACAACTCAGAAGGTTGTGCACTGCAGGTTAGAGTGTCAGGGATCCAGGCTTGGCTGTGCACAAAGGAAATCCTGGAAGAGTGCACAGGAGCCGGAGCAGCTTCAAATCACGCGTTCCCAGCAATGCAGTCTAGCGTGGGGAGGCAAGAACTTACCTCCACCAAACTTGGACTGAAGAGTCACTGGACTATGGGAGTCACTTGGACACAGTTGCTGAGTTCCAGGGACCACGCTCGTCGTGCTGAGAGGGGACCCAGAGGACTGGTGATGCAGTCTTTTGTTGCCTGCGGTTGCAGGGGGAAGATTCCGTCGACCCACGGGAGATTTCTTCAGAGCTCCTGGTGCAGAAAGGAGGCAGGCTACCCCCAGAGCATACACCACCAGGAAACAGTCGAGAAAGCCGGCAGGATGAAGCAATACAAGGTTGCAGTAGTTGTCTTTGCTACTTTGTTGCGGTTTTGCAGGCGTCCTGAGCAGTCAGCGGTCGATCCTTTGGCAGAAGGTGAAGAGGGAGATGCAGAGGAACTCTGGTGAGCTCTTGCAATTCGGTATCTGAAGAATTCCCCAAAGCAGAGACCCTAAATAGCCAGAAAAGGAGGTTTGGCTACCTAGGAAGGAGGATAGGCTAGTAACACAGGTAAGAGCCTATCAGAAGGAGTCTCTGACATCACCTGCTGGCCTTGGCCACTCACAGCAGTCCAGTGTGCCAGCACACCTCTGAATCCAAGATGGCAGAGGTCTGGCGCACGCTGGAGGAGCTCTGGGCACCTCCCCTGGGAGGTGCAGGTCAGGGGAGTGGTCACTCCCCTTTCGTTTGTCCAGTTTCGTGCCAGAGAAGGGCTGGGCGATCCCTGAACCTGTGTAGACTGGCTTATGCAGAGATGGGCACCATCTGTGCCCATCAAAGCATTTCCAGAGGCTGGGGGAGGCTACTCCTCCCCAGCCCTGACACCTTTTTCCAAAGGAAGAGGGTGTAACACTCTCTCTCTGAGGAAGTCCTTTGTTCTGCCTTCCTGGGCCAGGCCTGGCTGGATCCCAGGAGGGCAGAAACCTGTCTGAGGGGTTGGCAGCAGCAGCAGCTGCAGTGAAACCCCAGGAAAGGCAGTTTGGCAGTACCCGGGTCTGTGCTAGAGACTCGGGGGATCATGGAATTGTCTCCCCGATGCCAGAATGGCATTGGGGTGACAATTCCATGATCTTAGACATGTTACATGGCCATGTACGGAGTTACCATTGTGATGCTATACATAGGTAGTGACCTATGTATAGTGCACGCATGAAATGGTGTCCCCGCACTCACAAAGTCCGGGGAATTTGCCCTGAATGATGTGGGGGCACCTTGGCTAGTGCCAGGGTGCCCACACACTAAGTAACTTAGCACCCAACCTTCACCAGGTGAAGGTTAGACATATAGGTGACCTATAAGTTGCTTAAGTGCAGTGTTAAATGGCTGTGAAATAACGTGGACGTTATTTCACTCAGGCTGCAGTGGCAGGCCTGTGTAAGAATTGTCAGAGCTCCCTATGGGTGGCAAAAGAAATGCTTCAGCCCATAGGGATCTCCTGGAACCCCAATACCCTGGGTACCTCAGTACCATATACTTGGGAATTATAAGGGTGTTCCAGTATGCCAATGTGAATTGGTGAAATTGGTCACTAGCCTGTTAGTGACAATTTAGAAAGCAGAGAGAGCATAACCACTGAGGTTCTGGTAAGCAGAGCCTCAGTGAGACAGTTAGTCATCACACAGGGAACACATTCAGGGCACACTTATGAGCACTGGGGCCTTGGCTGGCTGGGTCCCAGTGACACATACACTAAAACAACATATATACAGTGAAATATGGGGGTAACATGCCAGGCAAGATGGTACTTTCCTACAGGGAGAAAATACCTTATTGGATAGCCCAGAAACCTAATCAGATGGAAGCTGTGTTTCCCCATACAGGACCACAGGAGAAGCATAGAATTCTAGCAATGTGCTTGCCCTTTGGGATGATTCCCTCGGTGGATGACTGTGCCACATGGGGTACAGTCTTCGCTGCAATATATACTACCACATGGTACCCAGACACTTGCCAATTTACCGGAAGTGTTAAAACACATTCAGAATGAGCATGGGGCAGCCCCTACTCTAGATTTGGGGATGAAATTGATGCGTAACTTTGATGCAGTATCTTCGATAATACTTAGTAATATTAAAGGGGAAGCGGTAGCACTGGCTATACGCCAGCTTCTACGAGAAACTCCACATTTGGAACAAGAGAGACAGCTACCAAAAATGATTTCTGATATCTATACTAGTATAGGACAGGATGGTTTGGGAGCCAAGCCGAAGGAATTGGAAGTACACAGTACCACCCCTAAGGAAGGTACTAAACAGACACAAGAATGTTAAAAAAAAGCACTGGGAGAAGCCTAAACAATTTAAAGAAAGACAGAATAAGAGAGCAGATTCACCAGATCCAGAGAACTCCAAAAGGAGATATACTCTCAGAAATAGGGAGAATATTAGAACTCCTGACAGATATGCTGATTCACATCCCTCTCGTTCCTTTCAGGAAGCTCCGGATAGACGTAGCGTGAGAGGGGGCCGTCCTGACCGACATCAGGACTACGTGAAACAAAAGAAAGACTCACCACAGTCTACAGTAAAAAAAAAGAACAGACTTCACAAAAAAAGGCACAGTTTAAAAAGAAAAAGGTGGCAGCATTGTCACTTAAAAATGCCAATACACTTGAGAACTTTGCTGAAGAACAAGACGTGGGCAGTGACACTGCTAGGCAGTGCAGCAGAGGTCACAATATGTCACCAGAGTCTGAAAGAACATCTGGATGTGACAGCAACTAGCGATTTTGTTGTAGTTGAAATGGCAGACGGGCGTGTACTCCCACCAGATAGACTTTATGACTTAAAGATCCAAATTGAGGGAGATGTGGAACGCATCATTGGTGTGATCTTTTGGGACGAACTTAATAGTGACTTCCTATTAGCCAAAAGGGACTGGCCTCCCGAACATGTCCGTAAGCTCCTACATGGGCAAAATGTAATTTTGCCTTGTTTCTCCAATCTTGTTCCAGCGGCTGAAAGGAAGCCTATGCTGTCAGTTTGGCTCTACCACAGGCACCTGCATTATACCGCAATGATGTAGGTTGGGACAGGGATTCTCCATGTCATTTAATACCTATCAGGTCTACACCCCAGCCTCAGCCACAATATCCAGTCAAACACGAGGCGAAAGCTCCAGTGAGGGAGATCCTCACTCAGCTGGAATATCAGGGGGTAGTTGAGCCCGGTGCCTCTGCAATGAATAACCAGTTATTCCCAGTTGCGAAGCCAGATCATTCCTATAGAATATTCTTAGATTACAGACATTTAAACAGCCACACCCATACACATACTATACAAAACTCACATAGCACGGCACTAATAAATAACATAGTGTGGAAAAAATATCAAACGATGTTGGATATATCCAACGGGTTCTTCTGTCAGAATTTAGCGGAAGAAAGTAGGGACCTGAGTGCATTGTCCTTTCGCTCACAAAAAAACGTTTGCTGATTGCCCCAGGGCTATAAGAACAGCCCAGGGCTGGTTCTCAGCCCCATTAATGTCAATATTACATGACATTGATCCTGAGGCATTATCCTATGCGGATGACATTTACCTCACAGACGACAACCTGAACGTTCATCTTGTAAGAAGAATCTCGTTTCTGGGATCTGAGCTATCGAACGAAGGAAAGAGCTTGGCCCCACACTTCCTGGAAAAATGTGCACAACTGCACCCACTGAATAAGCTAAGAGTCTCTGTTTGGTTTCTTCAATTTTGGCAGAACATACATTCCTGGCTATGCATAACACATTAAGCTGCTGTATGACTTAATACGCCCAGATTTTTCTAGCAGACACTGGCCAATTGAACATACACGCATCCTTAGGGATTTGTAACAGGCTATGCTAGAAGCTAAACACGTACACACCCGGGACAACAAGAAAAATTCGGTCATCAGAATAATTGCTGGTGCCCTGGGGTTCACGTATGTCACCTTTAATGAGGATGACACAGTGCCCATAGCATATAAATCTCATCTGTACTCGAACTCAGACCAACGCTTTGCACACAAAGAAAAGCTTCTAACTGCAGTTCAGATGGAGGTCATAAAAGAGAGGCCACTTGCCCAGGGGAAACGCATTATTGTTGTTACCCCGGTGCCGGCACTAGAAGCCGTCACCAAAGCGAGCGTTCCTAATGCGAAAGCATTACATCCACGCTGGATTCAGTGGGCGACTTCTCTGACAGCTACTGATGTGGATTATATTTTTGATCCCAAACTTCAGACACAAGAATTTCTCCAATATGAACAAGTGCCCCGCTCCTCTACATCTTTTACCTTTAGACAACTATGATACTGTCATTTATACTGATGGTTCAGCCCAAACAGCCGTAGGTACAAAACATCAATACTCAGCCGCTTGTGCAGCAGTGAGTGGAGTGATGAAGGATGGGATTTTCCACCTTCACAATACCTATACACAGACCCTAGGAGACTGCACAGCTCAGTTGGCTGAACTCAAAACCCTTATTTTAGCACTAGAAAAAACTGAGACAGGAAGACTGACTTTGATAGTCTGTGATTCATAATAATGCGTTCAGTCCTACAATGATTATCTTACTCATTTGAAACTGATCAGGTTCAGAGATTCTAAAGGGAACACCATAAAACACAAAACATTGTAGGGGAGGGTGGCTGATCTTAAGGAGAAGCTACTGTGTGTGCATGTAGTACACACATTGGGCCACCAACGTGTAGGATTACATGTTATCGGTAACACTTTGGCTGATGAAACAGCCAAATCAGCAGTGGCTACGGCTTCTGTGGCTGCAGCGACTCGTTCCCATACAAGATTGGATAATGAAATTTGGACTGCCATAAAAGCTCCTGCTGAAGGCAAGTCCCTCCTGAAAGGGTACCTTACAAACTGTTCTTACCATATCAGTGCACAGAATGTCGCATAAGCACAAATTCCTGGGGTTGGAGATCGGGTGATCCCCAACGAAGACCAGAGGTTAGATCTAGTGAAAGCAGCACATGAGGGTGTCACTTCTGCTCATGCTGGTGTTTTTGGCCACAATAACACTCTTACAGAAACACTTCTGGTGGCCTGGTCTATGCAGATGGATTAAACAATACTTTCTCTGTTGTGACATCTGCCAGCAAATTCAGGGCTCTAACATCAAACGCCCACCACAGACATCCCTCTTAGTGTCCAGCAGGCCACTACAAAGTGTGTACCTGGACCACTGCGGTCCACTTCAACCTGTAGATTCTTGTTCTAGATTCCTGTGGGTATGGCCGCAGTGGTCGGCTGACGCTCGGACTGTTATAAAACTTGCTGATCTTTATCGGTACATATGCGGTTTCAGCATTCCATTCGGACCAGGGCCCTGCATTTGCCTCTAAGGCATTCAGGGACACCATGGGGACGATGGGTGTTGAACTCCATTACTCCTCACCATACCATCTAGAGGGAAATTTGGTCGTGGAGAGGCGGAACCGTGATCTAAAGCAGTCCTTAACAGCCAGGGGGTCATTACAACCTCAGCGGTCTTGGAAAAAAGACCGCTGAGGCTGCGGGAGACAGAATACCGCCATTTCCGGCGGTATTGCTGGCTCCCTATTATGACATTTCCGCTGGGCCAGCGGACGGTAACAGTGTTACCGTCCGCTGACCCAGTGGAAATGTCACATCAACATTGCTGCCGGCTCGTAATAGAGCCGGCGGCAATGCTGATGTGCAGCGGGTGCAGTTGCACCCGTCGCGCATTTCACTGCCCGAAATTCGGGCAGTGAAATGCGCGACATGGCTCAGCCTGGGGGGCCCTGCACTGCCCATGCCAAGTGCATGGGCAGTGCAGGGGCCCCCAGGGGCACCCCAAGTCCCCTTACCGCCAGCTGTTCCATGGCGGTGTTTACCGCCACGGACAGGCTGGCAGTCGGGGACTCATAATCCCCATGGCAGCGGTGCTTGCACCGCTGCCCTAGGGATTATGACCGCCAGGCGGAAGCCTGGCGGTATGTTGGAGGGGCCGGCAGTATGGCCGTGGCTATAGCGCCATGGTCATAATTGCTGGCGGAATACTGCCAGCCTGTTGGCTGTGTTACCGCCACCTTACCCCCGGCCGCCAGGGTCGTAATGACCCCCCTAGAGTATTAGTTTCTAGCCGCAGCTGGCTTCATCACCTATATGGGGTCCAGAGATCACTGAATAATATGCCAAGACGGTCCTTGGGGAGACGAACTCCCTATGAGGTTCTCTTTGGGATATCTATGTATGTCCCAGATCTTGATGGTACTGATATGGTGGCAGCAAAAACACCTTTTGACATAAATGAACGTCTCACTGTCTTACAGGAGCTTCAACAATTTTGAGATGAAAAATCATCTACCAGTGCTGCCACCTTAGGAATAAGGGATATTCCAACAACTTCCACTGGCTGGATTCCTAAAATAGGGGATGTGGTTTGTGAAAAGATTGCTGTGAAGAAGGAATTCAGTCCATCCTACAGAGCACCAGTCTCAGACTTGGGAATAATCTTGCCACCGATGCTAGGTTCCTGAGGAAACAGATTTGTTTATTTGACAATGTCAAATTACACCTTGTGGCCAATCCTGCACAGTAGACCCAGAGGTCCCTTGGGTGGTTCATGATCCCCTCTCACTACCCAACAGGACATTCCTCTTCAGAATAGAGTAACAAATGATACTCTGCACTATGTTATGATGTCCAACAATGCTATGAGTCCCTCCTCGACCATGGGGAGGGCAGAGAATGAGCTACTGGTGGTTCCAGTCAATAATTCCACGACAACTTCCAGTCAAGAGTTGGCCGTATTATACACCAATACAACACAGACTGATGGCACAATTTACCACAAGCCCCCACGAGAAGTCAACACATCTACAAGAACTAAACTTGCTCCTGTTTTAGCAGAGACTGGCTCTCTCTACTTTGTCGACATTGATGACTTTTCTTCAGACTCAATGACTCATACGATTGATAATGATTCAAGGTCATGCAAGCTCTACCAATGGCTTAAAAAGAACTACTTGATATATCCATGGAACTATGTTTGGTTCTGCTTGACATTCATTACTTTATTTTTCTGTATTGGATTTGTGACTGTTGTTTTCTTGTTTATAAATGGTCATTACATCCCTGAACGCGCAACTATAATACCAATAGATGAATGTTTGATTCCACACCATTCCTTACACAAGGCCCGCAGAGACTTATCGACAGTCAACATTTCAGCAGTACCCAGTTCTGATGGGATTGTGTGGGACAAAGTTCCTTTTGAAATATACGGGCCTACTGAGATCATTCAAATTCCATATGTATTCAAGATATCAATGACAGATATAATTACAACCAGTGTTGTTTCTGATGATTGGGATGTCCAGACAGTTGATAATATGTTAACTGAAATGAAGGACTACTCAATATTTTAAAGTGATGATGTACATGTGAATACAATTAATTATGGGGAATTGTTCTGCTACAACATTTGGGGACATTACTACATGCACTGTGCAACTAGACATAGACCTGTTCTTAATTACACACAATGGCAACATTGTTCAACAAAACCAGCGGGTAGTCCTAAAATTTATTTAGACAAATTCACTTACTTTACTGGGCATAATACAAGAAATTCAGGCCCGTATTTATACTTTTTCTAGCACCGGATTTGCATAATTTTTTGACACAAAAACAGAGCTATCTTACAAAATATAATTGTATTTTGTAAGTTTGCACCACTTTTAAGTAAAAAAATGCCGCACATGTGGTGCTAAAAAAATATTAATATGGGCCTCAGAGTCATATTTTTTTAAACTGCCTCATTAAAAAATTAGTAACATTTTGCTAACTAATACAAAACTGATATATTCAGATGCCTTTGTTTCCCATCTTACCACTGAAGGTTACGATCACTGGAAGAACAATACTGAGTTAAAGAGTGTATGGGGGACACAGGATTGGCAAGGGAGGCCTTGTTTAGGGCATGCCTGATTCCTGAACAAATGATTTTTTTGAATGACAGTGTACAACAGACGTCGTGGTTGGATTAGCAAAAATAAAAGAAATGAACATGCCCAGAATCCCCACACCGGCTAAATTTAATGGTTGGCAATTCTTTTTGATTAACACAGAAGAAGAGCTGGATGGAAAGGTTCAGGCTGGTACCTATAATTCTTCACTTTCTCATTGCGGCGGGTGGTTGATTTGGCCAATAGACACCAATGGATGTTAGGCTCATTTTTTAAATTCCTCAGGGGGTTTGAAGATTAGCCGGATCCTCGCTTTATCTTGGGTCAACACACGGGGATAGTGACTACGTACGGTGTGGGTAAACGGTGTCAACAATGGGTACAGTCTAATACGTTAGCCACAGTTAAAGAACACCTGAACACACTTTCTGAAAACATAGACTGGCAGGACATCCTGTTAGGTCCTCTGAAAGAACGCTCAAAAAGATTTGTATATGTGATGTATAATGAGATATGTAAACTTTCTCAGATAGAAGCCGCTGCTTGCTTAAGGCAGATAGATAAGGAAAATTTAGAAAGAACTTTGGTGGTTGTCGATAACGGCATGAACACACTGTCCAACAGAATTTATTCGCTAAAGAATATAGGGGGTCATTTTGACCTCGGCGGTCTTTTGACAAGACCGACGAGGGACTGCCGTGCTGAAGACCGCCAGTGGTGGCGGTTTTCCACTCGGCGTATTATGACTGCTGGCAACCCTCTGTCCTTTTTTGGACGGAGAGCCGCCAGCAGCCATACTGGCGGGTGGTGGGGAAGTGGAGGTTGCTCCACTTCCTCTGCCACGTCAACAGAACACCGCGCACGGAATCACGTCCTGTGATTCGGCGTGGCGGTGTTCTGTTGAAGGTGTGGTGGCGGCGGAGCAGCCCCCATGGATCCCTCCCGGAGGATCAACGGACCAGGTAAGTTGATTGTCCGTTAGGGGAGGGGGGTGTTGTGTGGGTGCATGGGGGGTGCGAGTGTGTATGTAGAGGGGGTGTGTGAGTGCGTGTATGCATGCAGGGGTGATGTGTGTTTGGAAATGAGTGCGTGTATGTCTGTATGTATGTCTGTATGGATGTGTGCGTGTATGTCTGAATGTGGGTGTGCGTGTATGACTGTGTGTGTGGCTGTTGGCATGTATATTGATGTGTGTGTGGGTATGTGTGTTTTGGTGCCTGCGTGCGTGTCGGGTGTGGGGGTAGGGGTGGGGAGGGGGGTCCTGCCATCTTTGGGGGGTGGCAGGGGTGGTGGGGGGTGAAGGGGAAGGACTCAGTGTGGGGGAGACCCCTATCAGTGCCAGGGAAGGAATTCCCTGGCACTGATAGAGCTTACCGCTATGGATTTCATGGCGGTTCCAAACCCCATGAAATCCATGGTGGTCAGCCGGGTCATAATACCGCCGGCGGTATTGTGACGACCGCCGGGCTGGCGAAGTAGCAGATGACCATGGCGGTAACCGCCATGGTCATAATTTCAACATTTTTACCGCCAGCCTGTTGGTGGTAAGACCGCTGCTTCTCCGCTGACCGCCAGGGTAGTAATGACCCCCATAGTGTCATCTGCGATTGATATTTTTCAGTCAGACATGTCCCGTTTATACCATGGACAAAGTCAGCTGCTTTCGATCATGCTGCTTGGTTGGACATTACAAACATTGAAAAATGGCCGTGTTCCATGGCAGTACATTAACGGTAGTGAATTATTCGCTGCTTTTAATCTCTCTGAAAAACAACTGACCATGGCTAAAAGGGAAGCAAGTTTCACCTTGCTTCATTTACAGAAGTTGGGAAAGTTGCCTTTTACGATAGCTGAGAGTCCTCTGACTGTCTGGCTTATACATGACATTATTAATCTGCCCGTGACATCTTTCATTTTTCACAGTGCTTGAAACATCTTGCCGTGGGCAGGTATGAGCATTTGGTTGATAGCTATATTAAGGAAGAGTGGGAGTTCCCCTTTGATTATAAATGTCTGAACGGCGAAACAGAAGTCTTTCTTAGCGGAAGCGACTGTGAGACTACTGTTAGTCATTCTATGATCTGCAAGCAGGTGTCCCTTCATGGCCACTGCAATGAGGGGGTCGCGAACTTGGCCTGTTTTCTTAAGGGTATTCATGTACTTACCAATGGCAGTTACGTGGTGCTGAGCGAACAAAGCTGTTGCTGTATGCGTCCGGGCATTGCCTACACAATTTCGGTCTCAAAGGTCGTTACGTGTTGTGGACATGTTTTATTTCCCCCAACACAAGAGATAAAAGTATCATAATGTGGCCTCACATTGATACCATTAATGTAAATTATGACAAGCTGAGTAGACTAAAGGCGCTACTGTTTCAGAAACAGGTCGCGTTGACATCCGCTAGAGAGACGTATGCCCTCCAGATTGCGAGATCACCAACCGAGATCCAATCCCTATTAAATACCAACTTCCCCAAGCACTTTGGTAAGCTGGTATCCAGAATATTCAATGCATCAAGCACTACTGGGATTGTCCACTTCTTTAAGGCTGTTGGGTCTGGATTTGTATCCATCTTCCAGGCTATCTTCGGAGTTATCCCATCGGCCATCCATTCATTCTTTTCAAGTGTGTTTGGTGGCTTTCCTATAATTTTGGCAATACTTGGCGGAATACTGCTGCTGTTTTTTCTGATTCGCAGTGGTTGCCTCTTTACAGCTGCACAGAGCGATGGAGCAACCGCCACCAGCACAACTGTGCCATGAACGCATGATTCAGATCTTTGATGTTTCCTTGCTGGATGAACTAGAGTGGAATTGATCTTTGTCATTTCAACCTCTCCTCTGGTGCATGCAGCTGGTCTTTCACTGCATTTGGTGCTTCTTCGAACATTTGCCAACTGTGTGCCTTGCCGTCCTGCCAGTATCTCCTGTGGACCCAGAACTGCTGATGTTCCCGATGGGGGTTCATACACGGTCGTGCCCCATGAGACTGAGGCTGATCCGCGATGGACAATGGCACTGACACTGGTGGACCCGCACTTGAAAAAAAAAAAATTCTTGCTGTATTTTGGTTAATTTCTTGGTCTCCTCCAGGGGAACTCAGAAACTCTGGGTAACCCTAGAATCCCTAGGATATTGGAAAAAAGGATGCAAATATGGTGTGGCTAGCTTATGTGGACAAAAAGTTATGAGGGCCTAAGCGTGAACTGCCCCAAATAGCCTCGGCACAGAAGGGGAAAAGCCCTGGCCGCGAAGGGGTTAAAATGATTGTAAAGAATAATAATGCTTAAAATACCATAACATAAAAAAAAATTCAAACAATGATTAAATGTGGCTGTTAGACCTGTCAGCTCTTTGTGTGGTTTCCCCAGTCTTTTTGGGTTCTAACCTCCTGTTAGGATCCTGTGCTGAACTTTGTTTTTGCTGGTCTTAGAAGTCTGGACACTTTACCACTGTTGGCCAGTGCTAAATTGTATTGACAATTGGCTTTTCCATGATTGTCATATTTAATTTACTAGTAAGTCCTTAGTAAGGTACCCTTGAGGTGCCCAAGGCCTGTAAGTCAAATGCTACTTGTGGGCCCGCAACACTGATTGTGCCACCCCCATGACTATCCATGTAAACCTGTCTTGGACCTGCCAGTGCCAGTAAACTGCCATGTCGACCTGGCAAGGGCACCCACTTGCCAGGCCCGCACATTCCCTTTTTCTACATGTAGGTCACTCCTAAGGTAGGCCCAAGGCAGCCCAATGGGTAGCGTGCAAGTGTATTTAAAAGGTGGGACATGTACTGGTGTCTTTTACATGTCCTAATAGTGAAATACTGCCAAATAATGTTTTCACTATTGAAAGGCCTATCTCTCCCATAGGTTAACATGGGGATTCCCTTTAAATCTCTTTTAAGTTCAGTTTCGCATTGGAAGCAGACAGAGATGGAGTTTGGGGTTTCCTACCTCACAATTTAAAAAAAACATATTTTATTGAAGTTGGTTTTTAGATTGTAATTTTGAAAATACCACGTTAATAAAGTGGTCATTTTCTTGCTTAACCATTTTCTGCTTCTGCCTGGTTACTGAATTCATGTCTGTGTCAGACTGACAGTTGGGCTGTTTGTGAATTCCCTCTAGACAGTGACACAAAGGGAGCTGAGGTGTGTACTGAATTTCCTCCTGAAGAGTCTTCCTGGGCTAGAGTGCAAAGACTTTCTTTTGAAGTTTGCCTACTCCAAAGGCAAAAATGAATATAAGTATTAGGCTGCTGACCCCACAACTTCAGATTACTTCTGAATCAAGAGGAATCTCTGCAAAGGAGAATAACTTGATGCTTGAGGAGGACCTGCCACTCTGCCTGCTGCTTTGCTGTGCTGCCTTCTCCTGCCTCTTCTGTCTTAGGAGGGAAAGGACTGGGTTTTGCTTTCTGAATTCCTGCTTGTGAAGTTTCTCCAAGGACCTGGACTGAGCCTGCCCCCTGTTCCGAAGTCTCAGGGCCATCAAAGACTTCATCTGTCATCATCTGGGCTCTCTTGCTGAGACCCCTACCCTGGCACGTGGTGCCACATCCAGTACCTGGGCCCTTCAAAGGAGAAGCTGCTGAACACAAGGTGAAAACCCACACACCGGAGCTGAGCAGTAGAAAAATCGATGCATCACCTGCACCGGGGCTGAAAATCAAAGCAATGCAGGTGAAATTGACGCATCGCCAGCTCATCGCGGATTCATTGCTGCTGTGTGTCGGGATTTTCTGTGATTTGAACTTGGGCGTCAAAATCTTGAACATTACCGCAAGCACCTGGGCCGCTTGTCCAGAAACTGACATGTCGCTTATCCGGTGGAAAAAAAATCAATGCACTGCCTCACTTGTGAGTAAGGAATCAACGCATCGCTTACTTCTCTGATGCACGCTCGCCTGTGCAGGTTTATTTTGACGCATCTAAGATAAGCCCTACTAACCCCCTTGGTAACTTGACATGAGCTGTCTGGTTAATCTTAGAGGCCACGTGTAAAGTATTTGTACATGCACACACAGTAACACAGTGAAAACACTATAAAAGGACTCCACAACAGTTTATAAAAGTAGCCAATATGTACTTGAGTAAAACAAGATGAAAATGACAAAATCCAATATACACAAATCAAAAATATATCTTGTTAAAAGTTTAAGCAAGTCCCAATCCATAGGACTCAATTGATGTATCTCTTTAGCACAAAGTGCCAGGGATGCATCAAAACTAAAGACGATGCGGGCCACAGGGAAGGTGAGGAGTTGGAAAAGCAAATGATGCGTCAATTCCTTACTGCGCAGTGGAGGTCATGCATCGATTCTTTGCCCACAGGTGAGACAATGCATTGGTTCTTTAGTGGCAGTGGAGGTGATGCATTGATTCTTTTCTCCCAGGCAAGGTAATGCATCTATTTCCTGACAAATGGACTTGGTTTCTTAAAGTGGTTGATGACAAATTGGCACCCAAGGACGATAGTTGGAAAATCCAGACATGCTGTGCTGATGATACTGCTGTGAAACAGGTGCTGCATCGGGATAGGAGTTGCTTAGATTTTTCAGCTAAAGACAGGCGTTGCATCGATTCTTCCAGAGCAGCAAATTGGTGCACGTATTTTCTCCTTCAGATCACCAGCTTGCACTTCCAAGGGCCCAGGAACTGGAGATGACACCACTTGGCTAGTCAGGACTCTCAGCAGAAGCACCCAGGCAATGGCAGATGAAGACTTTGATGTCCCTGAGAGTGATTAAGAGGGAACAAGCTCAGTCCAAGCCCTTGGAGAACCTTTGGAAGCAGGATGTAACAAGCCAGGTCCAGTCCTTTCACTCCGAGGGCAGAAGCAGCAAGCAGCAAGCAGCAAGCAGCAGGCCAGCACAACAAAGCAACAGGCAGAGTGGCAGTCACTCTTACAGCATCTACCTCTTCTTCCTGTCAGAGTTTCATCAGTTCAGAGGAATTCTAACTTTGTGGCGTCAGAGATCAATCTATCAGTATTTATAAAGTGCGCCTTATCACCCAGGAGGGGGTCTCAAGGCGTTATACCTCTTTCTGTCTTTGAAGTAGGCAAACTTCAATGAGAAGTCTTTGTAAAGCACAAAAACTCGCCTTTCCCTACACTGGCCTAGACACACTCCAGGGGGTTGGAGACTGCTTTGTATAAGGAAAGCAGAACCCTTTTCAGCTGCAAATGTAAGATCCTCCCACGATTCTAGCTCAGGAAGACCCATTGGCCTTGTGATGGGCCATCAGAATATGCAGGGCACACCTCAGTTCCCTTTGTGTGACTGTCTAGAGTGAAAGCACAAGCCCTCTACCCTCCTTTTGGAAGTGGTACCTCCAGACTCCAGAATTTTCAGGGCATCTGTAATAGCTGTCCTGCACAATTCTTCCTCTAGTTCAGGAGTTCTAACCATGCAACTGGTCCCCCAAACCAGGGTCAGTACCCTTAGGCTGAGCATGTGCCTGGTAAGCCAGGCTTTCCAGGGGAGTACAACCACCCCCCAAGGGAAACACATTACTCATCTGTTGTGTGAGATTCTGCCTGGTGCAGGTCTTCTGCCCACAGAACATCAAACCCTCCTAGGCCAAAAGCGGCATCACCAGGGTCATTCCTGGGGTGCTCTGCCCTCAGAACTGGCAACCCCTGACCCATTGGTTCTTCCTCTGGGTACTGTCTCCCTCTCTATCCCCTACATCTGGACTTCTGCACTCTCCACACTAGAGTGGTGCTGCCAAATACAACAATTGGTTGGACACTTGTGACACTCACCCCACCAAGTTCTCATTACACTAGGGGACTCCCATCAGTGGATGGTATACTGAAGCAGACCATGTCCTCCTGCTGTGCCCTCTCAGAGAGCAATCCAATCACTGGGGCTGAAGATAGGGCACCCTGGGCCTCTGCCCACTCTCACCCCTTTTCCTACTCCTAGAAAGGACGTGGGACCCTTCTCCCCCATACTACACTGGGACCTGTCTGGGTCACTGCAACCCTTCCCCTCACCCTGATGGAGAAAACCTGAGCCATTACCCTTGGGATCACTCCCCAATGCCATCCCAGATGTTCTGGCAGTCACCCAGAGGTCTGCTTCAAGTGGAAGGTCCCTGAGGACAGAGAACTCACACTCCACCAGGTGTTGGTGCAGCTCCCGAAAACTGTGACTGAACAGATGCTCTCCAGCAATAGAATTGTACAAACCCTCACATGTGTTAACCATACTACTCTTCACCCAACCATGCAGTCCCTTGAAAGAGTTTCCCCAATCATCCCCTATCTGGTGAGACAGTATCTGACTGTCCTTCAAACTCAACCTACCCTCCTCTGGGGTGCTCTATACTCCCTAACCAGGGCTTCCTCCGTGGGTGTACACCTCTCCTGTCACTCCCTCTAGAGCAAGTAGAGTGTCCCTCCTACTACCGGGTATATGACTCCTCATTTCAGTTCCATAATCCACCTCAAAGACCCCGTGCACCTCTGGAGCTGACTCATATGCCAGAGCCCACTAGTGTATCTCATCCCCCTCTGTAGCAACCAAGTCTCTGGGTATGTGGACCTTTCCTTCAGTAGTAGACATGGTTCTTTCACTGAATCCATATGAGCAGAACTCAGGCTTCCAGCTCCGTCAGACTGAGCTTCTGATTTTTCTTCTCCTCAAAAGCCAGTTTCATTTCCTCCAAAGCTTTCTCTCACTCCTGCTTTAACCTGAGCTTTACCAGCTCCAACTCAAGCTTCCTGGCTCTCCGCCTATTCTCCAGCTCCTCTGGAGACATTTTTGCAGAGGAAACACTGCTGCCAGCTCTGGATGGAGCTCTTCCACCATTCCGGCTGGCCCCTCACTCCACAGGCGATGCTGGTTCCTCCAGCCATCCCATGTGCAGACTTTGTTCCTCCTTCTCCACAACACCATTCTCATCCTTTGCGTGTTCACCAGTATCCCTAGGTAGCAATCAGGCCCTCTGTGCCATTTGTACTTCCTCCTTCCTAGTGAGGCCTTTAAAAGGACATTTGAATTTCCTGCAGAACGTTTTGACCTGGAGGCACTGTAAAGGTTTCCAACCTCTCATGCTCAAACACAAAATCTGCAGCTACACCTAATGGCTCACCAGAGCGAGACATGATTGTGGCTGAACCTCAAGTGATCCAAAAACAGAAAGAGAAAATTGTATGTTGTTACATAATGGTCTGTGATATGGAAGTAGGGTGTACCAATCACTGTATGTAAAGTACAAATACAAGTCATATCCTCACTGCTGATCACCAGTGTTAGAAATGGGGTCTCTAGTTGGCAGTAGTTTGCACCCTGTCCAAGTGGGGACCCTCACATTAGTCAGGGTAATGGAGAAACCAGTTAAGATAACACCTGCTCATCCCCTTTGTAGATTGGCACAAGCAGTCTGGCTTATCTCAGAGACAATGTATAAAGTATTTGTACATGGACACAGTAACACAGTGAAAACATTATAAAAGAACTCCACACCAGTTTTGAAAAACAGCCAATATTCATCTGAGTAAAACTTAGACCAAAATGACAAAGTCCAACATGCACGTCAAAATATCTCTTGTTAAAAGCTGAAGCAAGTCTTAATTATTAGGAATCAGTGTATGTATCTCTTCAGCACACTGTACCTAGGGTGCATCAAAAATAAAGATGATGCAGGCCACAGGGGAGGTGAGGTTACGGAGAAGCAAAGTGATGTATTGGTTCCTTACTGCGCAGGGGAGGTGATGGGTTGATTTTTTCCTCGCAGGAGAGACGATGCATCGGTTCCTTATTGGCATGGGAGATGATGTATCAATTCTTTTCTTGCACACAAGGTAATTTGTTGATTTCCTGACACAAGGCCTCAGTTCCTTACTGCTGTGTGGGGAGATGAAGAATTGGCACCCAGGGATGATCCAGATGCGCTGTGTTGATGGGACTGCAGTGAAACAGGCACTGCGTCAATTCTGAAGTCTCTGGACAGGCACTACATCCATTTTTCTGTTGTGAGACAGGCATTGTGTCGATTATTCCAGCGAGGCACATTGATGCATGCATTTCTTCCTTCAGATCACCAGCTTCCATTTCCAAGGGACCAGGGACAGGGGTTGGCACCACTTGGCAAGTCAGGACTTTCAGCAGAGGAACCCAGGCACTGGAAGATGAAGTATTTGATCCCTGAGGTCCCTGAGACTTCTTAACAGGAGGTAAGCTTAGTCCAATTCCTTGTAGAACCTTTAGAAGCAGGATGTAAAAAGCCAAGTCCAGTCTTTCACTCCCAGGACAGAAGCAGCAGGCAGCAGACCAACACAACAAAACAACAGGCAAAGTGGCAGTCTCTCCTGCAGCATCCAGCGCTTCTTCCTGGCAGAAGTTCCTCAGTCCAGAAGGATTCTAAGTTTGTGGTGTCAGAGGCCCAGTACTTGTACTCTTTTCTGTCTTTCAAATAGTAAAACGTCAAAGAAGAGGCTTTGCAGTGCACAAAACTCTGCCTTTCCCTGCAGACTGGTTGGTGTGGAGACGGGCACAGCCCTATTCAGGTGCAAGTGTCAGCTCCTCCCAACTCTAGCTCAGGAAGACCCATCATCCTGGTAATGGGACATCAGGATATGCAGGGCACACCTCAGCTCCCTCTGTGTGACTGTCTAAAGTGACTGCACAATCAGCCCAGCTATCAACCTTACCCAAACATGTATTCAGCAGACAGGCACATGCACAGAATAGTTAATCAAGAAAATGCCCATTTTCTAAAAGAGACATTTTCAGAACCCAACATCATGAAAGGTTATATTTTTAAATTGTAAGTGCAGAGACCCCAAAATCCACATCTCTATCTGCTCTCAATGGGGAACGACACTTAAAATATATTGCAAGGTAATTCCTATGTTATCTTATGTGAGAGATAGACCTTGAAATAGTGAAAACTAATTTTGCAGTATTTCACTATCACATTTGAAACAAACCAGTGCGTGACTTACCTTTTAAATACACTGCACCCTGTCCATGGGGCTTCCTTGAGCCTACCTTAGGGGTGACTTACAGGTAACAAAAGGGAAGGTCTGGGCCTGGCAAGTGGGTGCACCTGCCAGGTTGATGTGGCTTTTTAAAGCTGCATGCACAGGCACTGCAGAGGCAAGTCTGAGACATGTTTGCAGGGCCACTCGTGGGGGTGGCACAATCAGTGCTGCAGGCCCAGTAGTAGCATTTGATTTACATGCCTTGGGCACACATATGGCACTTTACAAGGGACTTTCTAGTAAATCAAATATGCCAATCAGGGATAAACCAATCACCAATACAATTTAGAGTGGGCGCATTTGCACTTCAGCACTGGTCAGCAGTGATAAAGTTCCCAGAGTCCTATAGCCAGCAAAAACAAGTCAGAAAAATAGGAGGAAGAAGGCAAAAGGTTTGGGGATAATCCTGGAAAAAGGGCCAGGTCCAACACTAAGAAATAAGAAACACATTGTAAGAAGCTGTGCATTGAAGTGCTGGATGGTTGTGTAATCCAAAGCTAAGCAGGACATCTGTAGACCCACAGTCCTTCTTTGTACATCTGCATACCAATAATTATTTCCAGTGCTAAAATGCATAGTCACTAGTTAGGCCATCTGTTTCTGTTTTGTTGTTAATTTTGTGTTTTTAAATTTCCATTTGAAAATGTTCTCTGTACTTTACATCTTGAAGGCTCAGAAACACAAACTCTTGTAAAATGTCTTTTGAGGACTATATTCTGGACAGTGGGTATCTTTGCATCCATGGATGTGTTGTCCATGCTGAACCAGCCATTACTGTGACCATAAATGGATAGCTTTGTCCTTCAGAGGTTTGAGTTTGTTTCCAATGAATGGAACACCTGCACCTTAACCCGTTTGCTGCCAGGCAACAAACACAGACAATACATATTGTGAAGTTTGGTTTGAAAACGATATGGAGAAAGTGTTTGAATCTTTCTTACTTCCCTTTTATTTGTGCCTACAGATACTTTGAATCTAGTTTATAATATATAACATTATAAACAGAGTTTTTTGTATCAGGTAAAATCAATATCTTTCATTTATATTTAGTCCAATTAGATGGACACGCTTTGGTGTTTCTGATGTTGGGTGCGTCACTTGTTGGTGCACGTGGGTCTGTTTATAAATAAAATAAAATAATCACAAACATTAAATAAAACAAAACACTTTATAATAGATTTCCACCACGTAAAAGACAATTATATATCACTGGGTGTATAAAAAACAAGAAAATTAAGAATATTTTGGATTTATTAAGATTTTGAATATTAAACTAATTGGACACTGTACATTATTAATAGTTGAGAGCAGCCCTGATGAAGTCTATGGGGAGATGTGTACCCAGATGAAACACGTGTTGGCTTGGCTGTAGCTGCTAAAAAGAAAGATTAAAGAAGATGATGAACATTTCAAGTGGAACTGTGGACTTTGATTTTGGTCTTTATTAATATTACAATAGGGACTTGAGTGCTTCCATTGATATATTTCCATTCCTGTTGGTAGCCACCACCACACAATTTTTTTTTTTTTTAAATTCCCTGGCATCTATAAGACTTTCTACCCCCCTGGGGTGTGGATCTGGGGTAATTGCCCCACCTTCCCACTGGTGGGCAGAACAACTTTGGTCCCATTTATTTGGGGTGGGGGTATGGCCACACCCCGACCCTCTTATTTTGAAAAAAAATCTTCCCCGGTCTCTGGTGGGCTTTCTGTCCCCGTTGGGGGCAGATGGGCCTTCTAAAAATAGGCCTATCTGCCTCGAAGAGGGGCAGATATTGCCAACAGTAATGTACCGTCATGGGGAGTGACCCTTACCCAAGGGGCCGCTCCCATTCTGACAATTTCCCCCCAAAAATAAAAAATCCCCTGGTGCCTAGTCGTTTCCTGGAGCACGATCGCTATTCAATCGTGCTGAAGGAATGCACAGAGAGACATGAAAAGGGAAGGAAAAGCCTTTCCTTCCCTTTCCAATCCTCTCTGCCTCTCCTGCCCTCCATACTGAGGAGAAACTAATCAGTTTCTCCTCGGTTGTGCTGGAAGCATTGCTTCCAGTACAACGGGAGTTGACCTCTGGTGAGGTCAGCACGCGTTGGTGTGCTGACGGCATCAGACATCACTGGGGGGGTGAGGTGGGTTCGGGGTGGAAGGGGAAGCGATTTCCCTTCTAGCCCTGACATGGAGGGGTGGGGGTGAGGCCCTCGGGGGGAGCACCAGCGCTTCCCCCGAGGGCCTCTACCAGGATTTAATGGTTACGTCCTTAGCGCCCGAGTGCCACGCCACCGGACGTAACCATTACGTCCTTGGCGGGGAAGGGGTTAAGTAACAGTGCACATTCTTCATTACAGACATGGATTTCCTTACTGCAGACCCAATGACATACGTCACACCAAATTATACAATTTCAGTGACAAATGCTACTCTGGTAGGATCTAAAACGAGAAGTAAAGTTGAAAGGAGCTGACCTAAGCAAACTAATCGGTGAAGGGGGGCTGAACCAAAACCCCTGCCAGTGTATTTGTTTTGGGGCTTGACACCAAAGCCTATATTTATACTTTTTGGTGCAAACCTGCGCTAACGCAGGTTTACGGCAAAAAGTATAGCGCTGGCTAGCGCCATTCCTAGATGCCGACCGGGTACCATAATTATGGAATGGTGCTAGCCAGCACTAACAGGGTCAGGGAGGCACAGGGGGAACCGGGACGTGTGCCAAAATATGGCGCTACACTGTTTAGAGGTAAAAAATTGCCTCTAAGAAATGTAGCGTCATTTTCTGATGCACAACCCTCATGGACATAGCTCCTGTCCCCCTTCCTTAGGTGTCCTCCTGGTGGGCACATATGGTCAATTTCCATGGTCTCTGACCATGGAAATCTGCATGCAGGTCCCCTTACACCTGCCCAGACTCAGGCGTTAAATAATGGCGCGAAGCAAATTTAGCACCATTATTTAAGGCCCCCATCCCCCCGTGCAAGATATTAGCATGGGGGGATAAATATGGCGCAAAGGCCATATCGTTCATTTATGGACGGGAACGCCTACCTTGCATCTCATTGGCGCAAATGCTTTAAACTCCATTGCTTTATAAAATGCTCTAAACTCGATTACTTTGGCACTAGATATGTCTAGTGCCAGATTACAAATTTGGAGATAGGTTTGCACTGAATTAGCATGAAAAAAAAATGACGCTAATTCAGAGCAAACCAAGTATAAATATGGGCCCAAGAGCTAACTCTATTCAGACCTAAAAATAGCTTATTTTTACTCATTTGTTGGATTAAAAAATCATCATAGGTGTTGTATTACCTTTATGGAGAAACAAGATCACTAAAACATTTAACCCCTTTGCTGCCAGGCCTTTACCCCTCCTGTGCAGAGCCTTTTTTGGGCTATTTGGGGCAGTTCGTGCTTAGGCCCTCATAAATTTTTGTTCACATAAGCTACCCATGCCAAATTTGCATCCTTTTTTCCCAACATCCTAGGGATTCTAGTGGTACCCAGGGTTGCCCTGAAGGAGACCAAGAAATTAGCCAAAATAAAGTGAAAATTGTGTTTTTTTCAAAAAAATTGGAAAAAGGGCTGCAGAAGGTGGCTTCTGTTTTTTCCCCTGAAAATGGAATCAACAAAGGGTTTGCAGTGACAAGATTACCATCTTCCCAGCTTTCAGGAACAGGCAGACTTGAATTGGAAAACCCAATTTTTTAATACAATTGTGACATTTTACTGGGACATACCCCTTTTTTACTATTTTTTGTGCTTTCAACCTCCTTCCAGTTAGTGACAAAAATGGATGAGAAACCAATGCTGGATCCCAGGAAGCTAAACATTTCTAAACAGTACATAAAATTCTGAATTCAGCAAGGGGACATTTGTGTAGATCCTACGAGTGTTTTCTACAGAAAATAACAACTGAAATGAAACAAATATTGAAATTGAGGTGAAAGGCCATTTTTCCCCAGGTTTTACTCTGTAACTTTTTCCTGCAATGTCAGATTTTTGAAAGCAATATACCGGTACGTTAGCTGGACTCTTTTGGTTGTGGGCATATATAGGGCTTGTAGGTTCATCAAGAACCCTAGGTACCCAGAGCCAAAAATGAGCTGCACCTTGCAATGGGTTTTTATTCTATACCGGGTATAGAGCAAATCATTTGCTGAAATATAAAAAGTGAAAAATAGTTATCAAGAAAACCTTTGTATTTCCAAAATGGCCACAAGATAAGGTATTGAGAAGCAGTGGTTATTTGCACATCTCTGAATTCCGGGGTGCGATACTAGGAGGTGAATTACAGGGCATTTCTCAAATAGATGTCTTTTTTACACACTGCCTTACATTTGGAAGGAAAAAATGTAGAGAAAGACGAGGGGCAATAACACTTGTTTTGCCATTCTGTGTTCCCCCATGTCTCCTGATAAAAATGGTACATCACTTGTGCGGGTAAGCCTAGTGCCCACAAAAGGAAATGGCCCAAAACACAACGTGGACACATCACATTTTTTCACAGAAAACAGAGGTGTTTTTTACAAAGTGCCTACCTGTGGATTTTGGCCTCTAGCTCAGCCGGCACTTGGGGAAACCTAGCAAACCAGTGCATTTTTGTAAACTAGACACCTTGGGGAATCCAAGATGGGGTGACTTGTGGGGCTCTGACCAGGTTATGTTACCCAGAATCCTTTGCAAACTTCAAATTTTGGACAACAAAAACACTTTTTCCTCTCCTTTCGGTGACAGAAAGTTCTGGAATCTGAGAGGAGCCACACATTTCCTTCCACCCAGCATTCCCCCAAGACTGCTGATAAAAATGGTACCTCACTTGTGTGGGTAGGCCTAGCGCCCACGAAAGGAAATGGGCCAAAACACACTGTGGGCACATCACATTTTTTCACAGAAAACAGAGGTGTTTTTTACAAAGTGCCTACCTGTGGATTTTGACCTCTAGCTCAGCCAGCAACTGGGGAAACCTAGAAAACCAGTGCATTTTTTAAAACTAGACAACTAGGGAGTTCCAAGATGGAGTGACTTGTGGGGCTCTGACCAGGTTCTGTTACCCAGAATCCTTTGCAAACCTCAGAATGTGGCCAAAAAAAACACCTTTTCCTCTCATTTCGGTGACAAAAAGTTCTGGAATCTGAGAGGAGCCACAAATTTACTTCCACCCAGCATTCCCCCAAGTCTGCCGATAAAAATGATACCTCACTTGTGTGGGTAGGCCTAGCGCCCACGAAAGGAAATGGCCCAAAAGACAATGTGGACACATCACATTTTTTCACAGAAAACAGAGGTGTTTTTTACAAAGTGCCTACCTGTGGATTTTGGCCTCTAGCTCAGCCAGCACCTGGGAAAACCTAGAAAACCAGTGCATTTTTTAAAACTAGATAACTAGCAGAATCCAAGATGGGGTGACTTCTGGGGCACTAATCAGGTTCTGTTACCCAGAATCCATTGCAAACCTCAGAATTTGGCCCAAAAAACACCTTTTCCTATCGTTTCGGTGACAGAAAGTTCTGGAATCTGAGAGGAGCCACAAATTTACTTCCACCCAGCATTCCCCCAAGTCTGCCGATAAAAATGGCACCTCACTTGTGTGGGTAGGCCTAGCGCCCACAAACGGAAATGGCCCAAAACACAACGTGGACACATCACATTTTTTCACAGAAAACAGAGGTGTTATTTACAAAGTGCCTACCTGTGGATTGTGGCCTCTAGCTCAGCCGGCACCTGGGGAAACCTACCAAACCAGTGCATTTTTGTAAACTAGACACCTAGGGAAATCCAAGATGGGGTGACTTGTGGGGCTCTGACCAGGTTCTGTTGCCCAGAATCCTTTGGAAACCTCAAAATGTGGCCTAAAAAACACTTTTCTTCTCAATTCGGTGACAGAAAGTTCTGAAATCTGAGAGGAGCCACACATTTCCTTCCACCCAGCATTTCCCCAAGTCTGCTGATAAAAATGGTACCTCACTTGTGTGGGTAGGCCTAGCGCCCATGAAAGATAATGGCCCAAAACACAATGTTAACACATCACATTTTTTCACCGAAAAGAGGTGTTTTTTACAAAGTGCCTACCTGTGGTTTGTGGCCTCTAGCTCAGCCGGCACCTGGGGAAATATAGCAAACCAGTGCATTTTTGTAAACTAGACACCTTGGGAAATCCAAGATGGGGTGACTTGTTGGGCTCTGACCAGGTTCTGTTACCCAGAATCCTTTGCAAACCTCAAAATGTGGCCTAAAAAAACACTTTCTCTTCTCATTTCGGTGACAGAAAGTTCTGGAATCTGAGAGGAGCCACAAATTTACTTCCACCCAGCGTTCCCCCAAGTCTGCCAATAAAAATGGTACCTCACTTGTGTTAGTAGGCCTAGTGCCCACGAAATGAAATGGCCCAAAACACAACGTGGACACATCAAATTTTTTCACAGAAAACAGAGGTGTTTTTTCCAAAGTGCCTACCTGTGGATTTTGGCCTCTAGCTCAGCTGGCACCTGGGGAAACCTAGCAAACCAGCCCATTTTTGGAAACTAGACACCTTGAGGAATCCAAGATGGGGTGACTTGTGGGGCTCTGACCAGGTTCTGTTGCCCAGAATCCTTTTCAAACCTCAAAATGTGGCCTACAAAAACACTTTCTCATCTCATTTTGGTGACAGAAAGTTCTGGAATCTGAGAGGAGCCACAAATTTACTTCCACCCAGCGTTCCCCCAAGTCTGCCAATAAAAATGGTACCTCACTTGTGTTGGTAGGCCTAGTGCCCACGAAAGGAAATGGCCCAAAACACAATGTGGACACATCACATTTTTTCACAGAAAACAGAGGTGTTTTTTCCAAAGTGCCTACCTGTGGATTTTGGCCTCTAGCTCAGCTGGCACCTAGGGAATCCTAGCAAACCAGCCCATTTTTGGAAACTAGACACCTTGGGGAATCTAAGATGGGGTAACTTGTGGGGCTCTGACCAGGTTCTGTTACCCAGAATCCTTTGCAAACCTCAGAATTTGGTCAAAAAAACACCTTTTCCTCTCATTTCGGTGACAGAAAGTTCAGGAATCTGAGAGGAGCCACAAAATTACTTCTCCCCAGTGCTCCCCCAAGTCTGCAGATAAAAATGGCACCTCACTTGTGTAGGTAGGCCTAGCACCCACTAAAGGAAATGGCCCAAAACACAACGTGGACACATTACATTTTTTCACAGAAAAAAGAGGTGTTTTTTACAAAGTGCCTACCTGTGGATTTTGGTCTCCAGCTCAGCCGGCACCTGGAGAAACCTAGCAAACCAGCACAATTTTGAAAACTAGACACCTAGAGGAATCCAAGATGGGGTGACTTTCGGGGCTCTGAACAGGTTATGTTACCCAGAATCCTTTGCAAATATGAACATTTTGCCAAAAAACACTTCTTCATCTCATTTCGGTGACAGAAAGTTCTGGAATCTGAGAGAAGCCACAGATTTCCTTCCACCCAGCGTTCCCCCAAGTCTCCCGATAAAAATGGTACCTCATTTGTGTAGGTGGGCCAAGTGTTGGTGAAAGGGAAGAGCCAAAAACATGTCGATATTGAGGGGGAACCAAAGGGGGTCCAAAAGGACAGGTTGCAAAAAAACATTTTTAGGCTGACAAGCGCAGCAGAATTTTTATCAGTATAGATGAGACAATGCTGGGTGGTAGGAATGTTGTGAATTCCTGTAGATTCCGGAAGGTTCCATCACAAAAACGTTGGAAAAATGTGTGATTTCCAGCAAAGTTGGAGGTTTGCAGGGGATTGTGGGTACAAAAATGGTGCGCGGTGCATGTGAAAAACACCACCCTGGAATCACCCAGATGTTTAGTTTTCAGATGTGTCTAGGTCTTGTGGATTTTTCTACATGGCAGCGTCCAAAGTCCATAAAGTGCAGCCCTCACCGTTCCAAGTGAGACGATTTTGAGAGTAAGTTAAGCTCTCATGGCCTAAATGTAAAACTAAAACCCCAAATAATCAAATGTCTTCTTTCTTGCTGTGGGATATGATGTATTACAGTGCGGGGGAGAGCTGAAAGACTGTTACCCCCTTCAGTTGAGGTGGGGGCGTAATCAGGCCCATACTGGTTGGTAGCCACCACCCCAATATTTTTAGTTAAAAAAAAAAAATCCCTGGCATCTAGTAGACTTTCTGCCCCCCGGGGTGTGGATCAGGGGTAATTGACCCATCTTCCCACTGGTGGGCAGAACAACTTTGTCCCCATTTATTTGGGGTGGGGGTGTGGCCATACCCCCACCCTCTTATTTTTTAAAAAAAAACTTCCCTAGCCTCTGGTGGGCTTTCTGCCCCCCCTTGGGGGCAGATGGGCCTTCCGAAAATAGGCCCATCTGCCCCCAATGGGGGGCAGATATGGCCAACCGTAATGTGCCCCCATGGGGAGCGACCCTTACCCAAGGGGCTGCCCCCCTAAAGAAAACACACACATATACACACACCAATCCCTTGTGCCTAAGTGGTTTCTGCCCCCATGGGGGCAGATTGGCCTAACAAAAATCAGCCGATCTGCCCCCAAGGGGGGCAGAAATGGTCTAAATACAATTTCCCCCCCAGGGGAGCGACCCTTGACTAAGGGATCGCTCCCCACCTCTAAAAAACAAAACAAAACAAAAAAAATAATATATATATATTGTTAGAAATTGGGTTTTTGGTTGGCAGTCAGGTTGCCCTCTGTCCAAGCAAGAACCTTCACTCTAGTCAGGGTAAGTCACACACAATCCAAAATCAGCCTGTGCTCACCCTCCGGTAGCTTGGCACGAGTAGCCAGGCTTAACTTAGAAGGCAATGTGTAAAGCATTTGTGCAATAAATCATACAATACCATAATATACCACCACAAAAATAGACCACACAGTGTTTAGAAAAATATATAATATTTATCTGGGTATTTGCAGGTCAAAATGATCAAAGTTGCAATATGAATTTGTAAAGATATCACTGAAAAGTGATATAAAGGGCCTGATTCTAACTTTGGAGGACGGTGTTAAACCGTCCCAAAAGTGGCGGATATACCACCTACCGTATTACGAGTCCATTATATCCTATGGAACTCGTAATACGGTAGGTGGTATATCCGCCACTTTTGGGACGGTTTAACACCGTCCTCCAAAGTTAGAATCAGGCCCAAAGTGTTTTAAGTCTTTAAAGAGCAAATAAAGTGTCTTTCAAGCACAAAGTACCTGGTTTCTGGCGGGAAATCTCCTCAGAGGGCCACAGGAGAAGAGATACGTGGAAAAATAGCTTGTGCGTCGATTTCTCCCCAGCACACACAGACTTGAGTCGTTATTTTTCACACGGGGAAGTCGTGCGTCGTTTTCCGGCGCGCAGACAGTCTCTTTCTGTGGATCGCAGGGATTACCAGATGGCCCGGATCTGTGCGTAGATTTTCCTGCTTGTTTTCCGGCTGCGTCTCGTTCTGCGGGGCTGCGCGTCGAAGTTTCGATCTCACGGCAGGCGTCGCGTCGATTTCTCCTTGGAAGTCGGGAGGCGTTGTCCTTGCAAGGCCGTGCGTCGAAGTTTTGGTCTCACGGCAGGCGTCGATTTCTCCTTGAAAGTCGTGCGGCGTTGTCCTTGCGAGGCCGTGCGTCAAAGTCTCGAGCTCATGGTAGGCGTTGCGTCGATTTCTCCTTAGAAGTCGGGCGGCGTTGTCCTTGCGAGGCCGTGCGTCAAAGTTTCGGTCGTCCCGAAGGCGTCGCGTCGATCAGCGTCGGTGTGCAGCGTTTTTCTTGCCGCGGAACAAGCTGTGCATCGAAAAGTTCGGCGCACGGAGCGTCCAAGTGAAAGCGAGAAGTCTTTTTGGTCCTGAGACTTCAGGGAACAGGAGGCAAGCTCTATCCAAGCCCTTGGAGAGCACTTTTACAGCCAGACAAGAGTTCAGCAAGGCAGCAGGCCAACAGCAAGGCAACAGTCCTTTGTAGAAAAGCAGACAGGTGAGTCCTTTGAGCAGCCAGGCAGTTCTTCTTGGCAGGATGTAGTTTCTGGTTCAGGTTTCTTCTCCAGCAAGTGTCTCATGAGGTAGGGCATAGGCCCTGTTTTATGCTAAGTTGTGCCTTTGAAGTGGGGGTGACTTCAAAGAGTGTCTAAGAAATGCACCAAGCCCCCTTTCAGTTCAATCCTGTCTGCCAGAGTCCCAGTAGGGGGTGTGGCAGTCCTTTGTGTGAGGGCATGCCCTCCACCCTCCCAGCCCAGGAAGACCCATTCAAAATGCAGATGTATGCAAGTGAGGCTGAGTACCCTGTGTTTGGGGTGTGTCTGAGTGAATGCACAAGGAGCTGTCAACTAAACCTAGCCAGACGTGGATTGAAGGGCACAACAAGATTTTAGTGCAAAGAAATGCTCACTTTCTAAAAGTGGCATTTCTAGAATAGTAATATTAAATCCGACTTCACCAGTCAGCAGGACTTTATATTACCATTCTGGCCATACTAAATATGACCTTCCTGCTCCTTTCAGATCAGCAGCTGCCACTTCAACAGTGTATGAGGGCAGCCCCAATGTTAGCCTATGAAGGGAGCAGGCCTCACAGTAGTGTAAAAACGAATTTAGGAGTTTTACACTACCAGGACATATAACTACACAGGTACATGACCTGCCTTTTACCTACACAGCACCCTGCTCTAGGGGTTACCTAGGGCGCACATTAGGGATGACTTATATGTAGAAAAAGGGGAGTTCTAGGTTTGGCAAGTACTTTTAAATGCCAAGTCGAAGTGGCAGTGAAACTGCACACACAGGCCTTGCAATGGCAGGCCTGAGACAAGGTTAAGGGGCTACTGAAGTGGGTGGCACAACCAGTGCTGCAGGCCCACTAGCAGCATTTAATCTACAGGCCCTAGGCACATATAGTGTACTCTACTAGGGACTTATAAGTAAATTAAATAGCCAATCATGGATAAACCAATCAATAGTACCATTTACACAGAGAGCATATGCACTTTAGCACTGGTTAGCAGTGGTAAAGTGCCCAGAGGTCAAAAGCCAACAACAACAGGTCAGAAAAAATAGGAGGAAGGAGGCAAAAAGTTTGGGGATGACCCTGTCAAAAAGCCAGGTACAACATGACCCCCTACCAGCCTAAAGCCAGGGGAGAACAATCACTATCCTGATGTACTTCCCTGTTTGAGGCGACAGAACAAGGACCCAGGCCCACAACAGCAGGGGCATGCTCCAGTTCTTCGCCTTCCTGACTCCAATTGGATCCCTCTGTCCATACTCTCAGGGCCCACTAAGCCAACCCATGGGGAACCTTTCTCCTTACCTGCAGATCCCATCTGTGCAGCACCTAACCTTACTTTGCTCACAGATGTATCCCAGGAGCAGGATAGTACCACCATGACCAACACAGTGGTGTTGCCTACTCTACCCCCGGGGTGTGACACTTGTCCCCCCCAGGGATAACTCTGTCCACCCGGACAGCAAGCCACAGTGGTTACTGCCAGCTGCCAGGGATGAGAGCCAGGCCCCAGGCCTCTCAAAGCTCTCCCACCACTGTGGCTGTGGAGAGTGGGGGGCGGTAGCCCCAGGTGCTGGGCACCCTTTAACCACTCTCCCTTTCACCAGGTCAGGGATGACAGCCTGAATCTGGTCCTCCCCTCTGGGGCTCTGTACCCTCCCTCCTGGAGCGGTACCCCCAGAGTCCAACATGGTCAGGGTGCTTATAGAAGTCGCCCTGTACCATTCCTCCACCAGTGCAGGGCTGTTAACCTGCACTTGGCCCTCCAACCTGAGGTCTGTACCTTCAGTTTGGACTAGGGCCCGGGGTGAGGCTTCCCTCCCCCTGCCCTCCCTTCTGGGGTCCAGCACCCTCCAACTAGGAGTGGCCTCCTCAGAAGACAACATGGTAGGGGCACTGTTATCAGTAGCCCCTCCCTCCAGGTCCGGGGGGACACCCTGAACCTGGTCTTCCAGCCCAGGGTCTGTACCCTCAGACTGGATCACTGTCTGGCAAACCAGGACTTTCTGGGAGGCACACCTACCCCCCACCAGGTCAGAGTTTAACCTCTGAACTTGGCCATCCAACTCAGAGTCACCACCCTGAAGTTGAACAATTGCCTGGCACGCCAGGACTTCCTGGAGGGCACACTGACCCTCCACCAGGTCAGAGTTTAACCTCTGAACCTGGTTCTCCAACCCAGGGTCACCACCCTGAGGTTGGGCAACTGCCTGGCACACCAGGACTTTCTAGGAGGCACACCTACCTCCCACCAGGTCAGAGTTTAACCTCTGAACCTGGTTTTCCAACCCAGGGTCACCACCCTGAGGTTGAACAATTGCCTGGAGCGCCAGGACTTTCTGGGGGGGCACACCTACCCCCCACCAGGTCAGAGTTTAACCTCTGAACCCGGTTATCCAACCCAGAGTCAACACCCTGAGGTTGGACAACTGCCTGGTGCACCAGGAATTTCTGGGGGGCACACCTACCCCCCACCAGGTCAGAGTTTAACCTCTGAACCTGGCCATCCAACCCAGAGTCAACACCCTGAGGTTGGACAATTGCCTGGCACAGCAGGACTTTCTGGGAGGCACACCTACCTCCCACCAGGTCAGAGTTTAACCTCTGAACCTGGCCATCCAACCCAGAGTCAACACCCTGAGGTTGGAATATTGCCTGGCATACCAGGACTTTCTGGGGGGCACACCTACCCCCCACCAGGTCAGAGTTTAACCTCTGAACCTGGTTAGCCAACCCAGAGTCACCACCCTGAGGTTGAACCATTGCCTGGCATTCCAGGACTTTCTGGGGGGCACATCTACCCCCCACCAGGTCAGAGTTTAACCTCTGAACCCGGTTATCCAACCCAGAGTCACCACCCTGAGGTTGAATCTTTGCCTGGCATGCCAGGACTTCCTGGGGGGCACTCTCACCCCCCACAAGGGACACACCGTCCCCAAGGGCCACACAAGAGTCTAGTTGGCGCAGGTCTCCCGACCTCTGCCCATCCGGCAGAGTTTGGGTTTCCCCCAAACCAGAAACGGTCTCACCTGGGTTATTCCTGGGGGGCTCTGCTCTCAGAGCTGACCCCTGACTCTCAAGGTCCTCCACTGGGGTCTGCCACCCCCTCTCAACCCTATGTCTGGACTTCTGCACCCCCTCACTAGGAGTGGTACTGCCAGACACCAGAACTGTTGGGATGCTGGCTACAGTCACCCCCCCAAGTTCTTCTGACACTGCGGGGCTTCCCTCAAAATGAGGCCCTACGGTACAGGCGAGGCTCTGAGACCTACCTGGGACACTACAATCCTCTCCCACCTCACTTGGTTGGGAACCACCTAGACCGCTCCCTTCAGGAGCACCCCCAAATGCCTCTTCAGACTCTCTGGTACTCACCCAGAAGTCTGCCTCCATCGTAAGTTCCCTGGGGTCAGAGAACTCACACTCCACCTGGTGTTGGCGTAGCTCTGGAAAATAAGGACCAGCCATATGCTCTCTAGCAATTACATCACTCTGCCCTTCACATGTATTAACCACAGTACCCTTCACCCAACCACGCAGTAACTCAGCCTTGGAAAAGCACTCTACATCACCCTCCTGAGACTGGTGAGACAGTATCTGCCTGTCCCTGACACTCAACCCAAACTCTTCTGGGATGTCTCTACACTCTATATCCAGGACGTCCACCAGGGGGGAACCCTTTTCTCTGTCACTCTCTGCTAGAGTCAGTAAAGTGTCCCTCCCCCAGTAGGAATATGACTCCCTGTGCCCGTTCCCCAATCCTTCTCAGGGACCCTGTGCATAACGGGAACTACCTTATACTCTTGAACCACCTGGGGTGTGTCAACTCCCTTCTTCAAGTTGGGCACCACATCTCTGGGCTTATGCCCTTCTTCAGCAGTACTGGATGCAAGATTTTTGCTGCCACCATCTGAACTGGACTCAGCCCTTCCGGCCTCCAGTTTCAGCTCTTTACAGCTCAGCTCTTGAGCTGCAATGTTTTCTTCTTCTATGGCTAAGAGACTTGCTGCCTCAGCCCTTTCAAGAAACTCATCTAGCTCTTCCATCCACCGTGCTTGAGCTATGAGCCATTCATCTCTCATTGGTTCTCTTTCCTCGTCTGAGTAGTCTTCCTCCTCATGTGAGCAGTCTTCCTCCTCATGTGAGTAGTCCTCCTCCTCATCTGAGGGGTACTTAGTCATTTGGTTTCTTGCTGCCTCTCTCTCTGCCCATTTTTCTTCCCCCCAGACTATGTAGGCATGTAGCATCTCCGCCTTAGTAGATCTCCTTGCTACAGGAAGGCCCCATTTTCTGCAAAGCTTCCTTAGGTCAGCCTTAGTGAGGTGGTCAGTAGGCACAAAGAATGAGTAGGTAAGCAATCTCATTGCTGACAAATTCTTACTGGCAAAAACCAAAATCCGAAATATCAATAGTATATCCAGGAGGACATCAGAGAACCAAAAGCCAAAAAGGATGAAAAATCAAGTTGACCTTCAACTGTGGGTAGGTAGTGAAATACTTAGCTACTGTATGTCACTGCACAAACACAAGTCCTATCCTCACCGCTGATCACCAATGTTAGAAATGGGGTTTTTGGTTGGCAGTCAGGTTGCCCTCTGTCCAAGCAAGAACCTTCACTCTAGTCAGGGTAAGTCACACACAATCCAAAATCAGCCTGTGCTCACCCTCCGGTAGCTTGGCACGAGCAGTCAGGCTTAACTTAGAAGGCAATGTGTAAAGCATTTGTGCAATAAATCATACAATACCATAATATACCACCACAAAAATACACCACACAGTGTTTAGAAAAATATATAATATTTATCTGGGTATTTGCAGGTCAAAACGATCAAAGTTGCAATATGAATTTGTAAAGATATCACTGAAAAGTGATATAAAGTGTCTTAAATCTTTAAAGAGCAAATAAAGGCCCTCATTCTGACCCTGGCGGTCTTTGACCGCCAGGGCGGAGGACCGCGGGAGCACCGCCGACAAGCCGGCGGTGCTCCAATGGGGATTCCGACCGCGGCGGTAAAGCCGCGGTCGGACCGGCACCACTGGCGGGGTCCCGCCAGTGTACCGCGGCCCCATTGAATCCTCCGCGGCGGCGCAGCTTGCTGCACCGCCGCGGGGATTCTGACCCCCCCTACCGCCATCCAGATCCCGGCGGTCGGACCGCCGAGATCCGGATGGCGGTAGGGGGGGTCGCGGGGCCCCTGGGGGCCCCTGCAGTGCCCATGCCACTGGCATGGGCATTGCAGGGGCCCCCGTAAGAGGGCCCCTACATGTATTTCACTGTCTGCTGCGCAGACAGTGAAATACGCGACGGGTGCAACTGCACCCGTCGCACAGCTTCCACTCCGCCGGCTCGATTCCGAGCCGGCTTCATCGTGGAAGCCTCTTTCCCGCTGGGCTGGCTGGCGGTCTGAAGGAGACCGCCCGCCAGCCCAGCGGGAAAGTCAGAATTACCGCCGCGGTCTTTCGACCGCGGAACGGTAACCTGACGGCGGGACTTTGGCGGGCGGCCTCCGCCGCCCGCCAAGGTCAGAATGAGGGCCAAAGTGTCTTTCAAGCACAAAGTACCTGGTTACTGGCGGGAAATCTCCTCAGAGGGCCACAGGAGAAGAGATACGTGGAAAAATAGTGTGTGCGTCGATTTCTCCCCAGCACACACAGACTTGCGTCGTTATTTTTCACGCGGGGAAGTCGTGCGTCATTTTCTGGCACGCAGACAGTCTCTTTCTGTGGATCGCAGGGATTACCAGATGGCCCGGGTCTGTGCGTGGATTTTCCTGCTTGTTTTCCGGCTGCGCGTCGTTCTGCGGGGCTGCGCGTCGAAGTTTCAATCTCACGGCAGGCGTCGTGTCGATTTCTGCTTGGAAGTCAGGCGGCGTTGTCCTTGCGAGGCCGTGCTTCGAAGTTTTGGTCTCACGGCAGGCGTCGCGTCGATTTCTCCTTGAAAGTCGTGCGGCGTTGTCCCTGCGAGGCCGTGCGTCAAAGTCTCGAGCTCAAGGTAGGTGTCGCGTCGATTTCTCCTTAGAAGTCGGGCGGCGTTGTCCTTGCGAGGCCGTGCGTCAAACTTTCGGTCGTCCCGAAGGCGTCGCGTCGATCAGCGTCAGTGTGCAGCGTTTTTCTTGCCGCGGAACAAGCTGTGCGACGAAAAGTTCGGCGCACGGAGCGTCCAAGTGAAAGCGAGAAGTCTTTTTGGTCCTGAGACTTCAGGGAACAGGAGGCAAGCTCTATCCAAGCCCTTGGAGAGCACTTTTACAGCCAGACAAGAGTTCAGCAAGGCAGCAGGCCAACAGCAAGGCAGCAGTCCTTTGTAGAAAAGCAGACAGGTGAGTCCTTTGAGCAGCCAGGCAGTTCTTCTTGGCAGGATGTAGTTTCTGGTTCAGGTTTCTTCTCCAGCAAGTGTCTCATGAGGTAGGGCATAGGCCCTGTTTTATACTAAGTTGTGCCTTTGAAGTGGGGGTGACTTCAAAGAGTGTCTAAGAAATGCACCAAGCCCCCTTTCAGTTCAATCCTGTCTGCCAGAGTCCCAGTAGGGGGTGTGGCAGTCCTTTGTGTGAGGGCATGCCCTCCACCCTCCCAGCCCAGGAAGACCCATTCAAAATGCAGATGTATGCAAGTGAGGCTGAGTACCCTGTGTTTGGGGTGTGTCTGAGTGAATGCACAAGGAGCTGTCAACTAAACCTAGCCAGACGTGGATTGAAGGGCACAACAAGATTTTAGTGCAAAGAAATGCTCACTTTCTAAAAGTGGCATTTCTAGAATAGTAATATTAAATCCGACTTCACCAGTCAGCAGGACTTTATATTACCATTCTGGCCATACTAAATATGACCTTCCTGCTCCTTTCAGATCAGCAGCTGCCACTTCAACAGTGTATGAGGGCAGCCCCAATGTTAGTCTATGAAGGGAGCAGGCCTCACAGTAGTGTAAAAACGAATTTAGGAGTTTTACACTACCAGACATATAACTACACAGGTACATGTCCTGCCTTTTACCTACACAGCACCCTGCTCTAGGGGTTACCTAGGGCGCACATTAGGGATGACTTATATGTAGAAAAAGGGGAGTTCTAGGCTTGGCAAGTACTTTTAAATGCCAAGTCGAAGTGGCAGTGAAACTGCACACACAGGCCTTGCAATGGCAGGCCTGAGACAAGGTTAAGGGGCTACTGAAGTGGGTGGCACAACCAGTGCTGCAGGCCCACTAGCAGCATTTAATCTACAGGCCCTAGGCACATATAGTGCACTCTACTAGGGACTTATAAGTAAATTAAATAGCCAATCATGGATAAACCAATCAATAGTACCATTTACACAGAGAGCATATGCACTTTAGCACTGGTTAGCAGTGGTAACGTACCCAGAGGTCAAAAGCCAACAACAACAGGTCAGAAAAAATAGGAGGAAGGAGGCAAAAAGTTTGGGGATAACCCTGTCAAAAAGCCAGGTACAACATATATATATATCCCTGGTGCCTAGAGGCTTCTGCCCCCCCCAGGGGTAGATCGGCCTAATAACAATAGGCTGATCTGCCCTCGGGAGGGGAAGAAATGACTCAAAATATATTTGCCACCCTTCTGCCCCCCCTGGGGGCAGATCGGCCTAATAACAATAGGCCTATCTGCCCTCGGGAGGGGCAGAAATGACCTAAAATATATTTGCCCCCCCTGGGGAGCGACCCTTGCCTAAGGGGTAGCTCCCCTGGCGTGACATTGGCGCAAAAAAAAAGATCCCTGGCGCCTAGTGGTTTCTGCCCCCCTAGGGGGCAGATTGACCTGAAATCATCCGATCTGCCCCCAAGGGGGGCAGAAATGGTCTAAATACAATTTACCCCCCAGGGATGTGACCCTTGCCTAATGGGTCGCACCCCATCTCTAAAAAAACAAACAAACAAACAAAAAACACAAAAAAGAAATTAGCCCTTGCGCCTAGAGGTTTCTGCCCCCGGGGGGGGGCAGAAAATGGCCTAAAATAAATTTGCCCCCCGTCCCCCCACTTCCCCAAGGAGTGACTCTTGCCTACGGGGTGGCTCCCCTTGCGTGACATTGGCGCAAAAAAAAAGATCCCCGGTGCCTAGTGGTTTCTGCCCCTCTTCGGGGCAGATTGAACTAAAATCGGCCGATCTGCCCGCAAGGGGGGCAGTAATGGTCTAAATACAATTTGCTCCCCGGGGGAGCGACCCTTGCCTAATGGGTCGCTTCCCATCACTAAGAAAACAAACAAACCAAAAAAAAACACAAAAACAATAGCCTTGGCGCCTGGAGGTTTGCCTAATAACAATAGACCGATCTGCCCCTGGGGGGGGGGGGTGTCAGAAATGGCCTAAAATAACTTTTCACCCCCCCCACGGGGAGTGACCCTTGCATACGGGGTCGCTCCCCTTGCGTGACGTTGGTGCAAAAAAAAAGATCCCCGGTGCCTAGCGGTTTCTGCCCCTAGGCACCGGACACAAACAATCCAAATTTTCCTATGCCCACCATCTGGTAGCTTGGCACTGAGCAGTCAGGCTTAACTTAGAAGGCAATGTGTAAAGTATTTGTGCAATAAATCATGCAATAACACAGTAGAACACCACAAAAATACACCACACAGTGTTTAGAAAAATATATAATATTTATCGGGTTAAATGAAGGACAAAACGATCAAGATTTGGTAAGTACACTTTGAATTATCACTGTAGGAAATGATAAAAGAAGTTGTTTAGTCTTTAAAAAGCAACAAATGTCTCTTGCAAGCACAAAGCACCTGGTTTGAGTTCAAATTCTCTGCAAGGGGCCGCAGAGGAGGAGATGCGTGGAAAACGGAAAGGTGTGCGCCGCTTTTTCCAGCACACACAGACGATGCGTAGTTGAGTTTTCACGTAGGGCAGGCTTAGTGTTGATTTCTGGCACGTAGACTGGGATCCTCTTCAGGTTGCAGGGTTTTCGGACGCCCCGAGACGATACGTTGAAATCCTGAGTGTGCAGGACAAAGTCACAGGAGCTGCGTCGAATCTTCTCAGAGGAAGTCGGGCTGCGTCGTTCCAGGTTCGGCTTTGTGTCGATCCAGTGGGCCCTGCTTCAAAGTTCTGATTGCAACGCTGGTGCTGCGTCGATCTCCTCTCAGGGAGCCGGGCTGCATCGTTCTGGTCCACTTTGCAGTGATGTTCTCACCGCGATGCAGGCTGTGCGCCGTTTCTTGCAGGCTGTGCATCGATTTTTGCGGCACAAGGAGTTCTTTTACAGAGATGAAGTCTTTTTGGTCCTGAGACTTCAAGGAACAGGATGCAAGCTCTCTCCAAGCCCTTAGAGAGTACTTGTCAGCAGAGCCAGAGGGCAGCAATGCAGCAGGGCAAGAGCAGGGCAGCAGTCCTTTGCAGAAAAGCAGCCAGGTCAGTCCTTTGGGCAGCCAGGTAGTTCCTCTTGGCAGGTTACAGGTTCTGGTTGAGGGATTCTTCTCCAGTGGTATCTTGTCCAGAAGTCTCTGAGTTGGTAGGGTCAGAGGCCCTGTTTAAATAATCAAATGTGCCTTGAAGTGGGGGAGACTTCAAAGAGCAGCTTGGAAGTGCACAAGGTCCCCTTTCAGTTCCATCCTGTCTGTCAGGGTCCCAGTAGGGGGTGTGGCAGTCCATTGTGTGAGGGCAGGCCACTGTCCTTTGACATGTAAGTGTCAGGCCCTCCACCCTCCCAGCCCAGGAAGACCCATTCAGTATGCAGATGTGTGCAGGTGTGACTGAGTATCCTGTGTTTGGTGTCTGTTTGAGTTGAATGCACAAGGGAGCTGCCAAAAAACCCAGCCAGATGTGGATTGTAAGGCACAGAAGGATTTAAGTGCAGAGAAATGCTCACTTTCTAAAAGCGGTATTTCTAAAATAGTAATATTAAATCCAAATGCACCAGTCAGCAGGATTTTGTATTACCATTCGGGCCATAGTGAATATGATTTTGTTACTCCTTTCAGATCAGAATCTACCTCTCAAACAGTATATGAGGGTCGCCCTAATGTTAGCCTATGAAAGGAGTAGGCCTCACAGCAGTGTAAAAACGAATTTAGGAGTTTTACACTACCAGGGCATATAAACTGCACAGGTACATGCCCTGCCTTTCATCTGCATAGCACCCTGTCCTATGGGTCACCTAGGGCCTACTTTAAGGGTGACTTATATGTAGAAAAGGGGAGATTAAGGCTTGTCAAGTACTTTAAAATGCCAATTCGAAGTGGCAGTGAAACTGCACACACAGGCCTTGCAATGGAAGGCCCGAGGCATAGTTAAGAGGCTACTGATGTGGGTGGCACAATCAGTGCTGCAGGCTCACTAGTAGCATTTAATCTACAGGCCCTGGGCACATGTAGTGCACTTTACTGGGGTCTCATAAGTAGATTAAATAAGCCAATTGGGTATGAACCAATGTCACCATGTTTTAAGGGAGAGGGCATCTGCACTTTAGCACTGGTTAGCGTGCTAAAGTGCACAGAGTCCAAAAACCAGCAAAAAAAGTGGAGGAAGGCAGGCAAAAAGTTAAGGGTGACCACCCTAAGACTGCCAGGTCTAACAATGTGCCAATGAAGTAAGAAGTTTTGGGAGGGGAATTGAAGGGAGATTTCTGAACTATAAATGATTTTTTGCTTGTTTTTAGGTTGTTTTTTGGGGGGGAATAGATGGCTTAAGCTTGACAGCCAAGTGAGAGAAGACTCAGATGCTTTCTTGTGTTGTATTCGCTGTGCACGCTTTTAATGGCACTTGCAGCAAGAGGGGATTGAAAATGAATGAATATAGAGGTTAGGAAAAAGAAACCGATTTGGGGGCCATGCATAATAATTTGATTTCCTTCTAACAGATTCATTACTCTACTTCACTATAATCCTCCCATCATGAGAAGACTACACACTGTTGTTAGGCTCAAGACTGCTTACATAAAGAGAATAAAGGGTCAGATCTACAAGAAAGTGGCTCATCAGTCCCGATGCACCACTTTTCTGGCGCTGCTTCTGCCCCACCTAATGACACCATGATTGTGCCGTATTTACAATACAGTGCACCATGGCGCTCGTTTCCACAATAGTGTCATAATTTATTACACTTTAGGACGCTTTGTTGGATTAACACCATAAATTATGGCACTAGTGCTGCAAAGCATTAGGGATGCCCATAGGCTACCATGGGCACGTCACTTTAACGCCTGTCCCAAGTAGGTGTTAAAAATGACAGAAACAAATTTGCAGTGAAATCTTGCAGATGTCACTGCGCCATTTGTTGTGGTTTCCCTGCATGGGAACGCCCCCCTTGCATACATTATGGGGGTCATTCTGACCCTGGCGGTAATTACCGCCATGGCGGAGGTTGGCGGTAGCACCGCCAACAGGCTGGCGGTGCTCCGCCGGGCATTCTGACCGCGGCGGTACAGCCGCGGCCAGAAGCGGAAAGCCGGCGGTGTACCGCCGACTTTCCGCTGCCCATGGGAATCCGCCATGGGGATTCTGACACCCCATACCGCCATCCTGTTCCTGGCGGTTCGCCCGCCAGGAACAGGATGGCGGTATGGTGTGTCGTGGGGCGCCTGGGGGCCCCTGCAGTGCCCATGCCAATGGCATGGGCACTGCAGGGGCCCCCGTAAGAGGGCCCCACAAAGAATTTCAGTGTCTGCTTTGCAGACACTGAAATTCGCGACGGGTGCAACTGCACCCGTCGCATCTTCCCACTCCGCCGGCTCCATTCTGAGCCGGCTTCCTCGTGGGAAGGGTGTTTCCCGCTGGGCTGGCGGGCGGACTTTCGGCGGTCACCCGCCAGCCCAGTGGGAAAGCCAGAATGACCGCCGCGGTCTTTTGACCACGGAGCGGTCTTTCGGCGGGAACCGTTTGGCGGGCGGCGACCGCCGACCGCCGCGGTCAGAATCACCCCCTATATCTGGTGCAGGTATAATGTGGCGCAAGGGCTTACAAAGTGGCTCAATGCGAGCATTGTGCCACTTTAGAGTATGGCAAAGGAGAATGGTCTCCTTAACACCACATTAGCATAAAAATGACACTAGTTTGGCGCTAAGGCCTTGTAAATCTGGCTCAAAAAACACATATGTCTTCCTCTAGATGTTCCTACAGAGAACCATTTGTCTGCTGAATCCTCCTGAGAGACGAGGAAGAATTGGAGTAATGAGAATATCATGAGAATGCACCAAAACAGATGTGACTGAACATGTTCAGCAACCTACCAAAAACTCAAAGCACAATGAAAGAAAGACTGAATCCAGAAGCTATCACTGCCTCAAGCTGCCTTTGTCACAGCAGACTTGCACTTTATGCCAACATTTTAGAAAGCACAAGTGCACCCAGAGTAAATTCTCACAAGCCTACCAAGTACAAGCACAGATGAGGCAAGTCAAGTGCAGGCCCCTTACCTCATTACAAAAACTCAACAAGGCAGAAAAAACACCAGTGAGCCTGCAATAAGAAATCAAAGTGATCAAGCCTTGATCGAGTTCAACCTCCCTATACATGTTGCCCTTGTCATTGAGGGAAAAAGATGAATAAGTAGTTAAAACATATTTTTTTAAACAAATGATAAGTATTTTATATGAAAAGAGGAACAGAAAAAAGAAACCGGAAGGGCTAAAAGCAAAGCGAAGAGAGAAAATTAGTGAGGGGTAGCTCAGCCTTAATCTTTTGAGGAAGACTAAGAGAAGAGCCACTGTGTATTTTGTGCTCATTACAAATTCCACCAAGTAAAAGTGGATAGTTTTTTTGCACAGGAACGCATCTCATTAAGGCAAGGTAGGTTTCAACGTCCAAAAAATGACTTTAACTCTATAAATTTGGCGCTCGATGAGTTTAGCGCCAAAGTATAAATATGGAGTTAGTTTTGCACCGAATTAGAGTAAAAAAAATGACGTTAATTCTGTGCCAACAGAGTATAAATATGTACCTTAGATTTTCTCTCAGCAAAGGTGTATAATAGCTGATTAGAATCACCTGCCATAATTGCAATGGAATTAGAGATATTTGCAAGTTTGGTCTAAATAGCATGCCACAAATCACTTTGATTCGACAGAACCATGAACTTTAAATAGTGAGGTGTGTATTATCAGGAATAACATTAACCAACACACATCCGCCACAGCTATCATATTATGTACATAAAACAAAAAAACGATTTTAAGGTTTGTGGCAAAGGGTGGCAAATCAATCTTTATTTGTAATGGCTGAAGAGAAAAAACTTGAACAACCCATAGTCTTTTTAATGTGATTGAGTCAGATGTTTTACGAAGTGTATTTTGTAAAAACAAAATTTTTAGATTCAATAATGGCAATTATATAATGCAAAGGTGAAATATTAGGAGAATAGAAAAAAAGCAAAAAACTTAAGGAACGCTCAAAGAAAAAAGGAAGAAAGAAGAAAGAAAAAACAAACATGAAGGTAGAAAAGAACAAGCAGATCAAGGTAAAAAAAAACAGATCTGTACAAAGTGGAAGAGTGAACATGATGTGTCGACAATATAACAAGACAAGTAGCACAGCATAGAAGAATAATATGCATAACAATAAAACCACTGATAAGTTAATCACAACAAAAGAAGTTGTGATTTCAGATAGACAATCTCCATGTCATGTTCTGAAACCTTTTAGTTTACAGGATCAACAAAAGATTTAGGTGGGCATTCCGGGTTCAGCGGTCATCACCGAAGACCGCTGTGCAAGTGGCCGCAAAAAGACCGCCAGTGATGGTGGAGTGAAGACCGCCTTATTACGAGTCACCCACACAACACCGCCCTAAATACACCCAAAAAACAACACCTTCAGCTGGAATGATGGCGTGAAGGAAGGGTCTGCACCGCGACGCAGGGAATATCCCGCCCGCCAAATAACGATTCACAAATCAGCACCACGGACCCAATACGGCGGCAATCCATTGGCGGTCAGAGCCGCTGGCAGGAAAAAAGGCACCACCACCAGAACACTGCACCACATTGGACAATACCATTACCCAGAACCTGAGACACATACACACACCTGTCCACAGCACTACAAAACCCCCCCCACACATACCTAGAACCCTTTGCAACCAGAAACTCTGACAGAGCGAGGCAAGATCGCACTGAAAGGAGGCACTGCAACTAGATACCACAGGCACCATCACACTGAACACGCATCACACAACACACAACTGCACACAAACACCACAGAGCACACACACATACCACTACTCAATCTCACATCAGCAAACAGCACACCCAGAATCCCTGCACAACAAATACCCCCACCCACAACACAACCACCATGGCACCACCAATAAACCCACAATTTACAGAAGAGGAGCTCAGGGTAATGGTTGACAAAATCATCAGAGTGGAGCTGCATCTGTTTGGAGCACAGGTCCAGCAGACATCCATAGCCCGGAAGAACGACTTATAGCAGAGGATAGTTATCAGGGTGAATGCAGTGGGGAACCATACACCCACAAGGTAGGACATTAGGAAGAGGTGGAACAACCTTAAGTGGAAGGTATAGGCCATGTTTTCCAGGCACCAAATCGCCATAATGAAGACAGGTGGTTGGCCCCCATTGGACCCTCCAGAAATGTCACTGTGGGAGGAGAAGGCTTGGCCATACTTCATCCAGAAGGGCAGACGGGAATACCTACTGGACTGGACACTGATAAGTCTACTGTATTCCCCGGCTAACATGTCCCCATGCACAGCATGTACCCCCATCATCCTCTCACCCACTCACACCACCCTAACATGCACAGAACCACCATAGACCCAATAGGCACCCTTGCATGCCACAGCACCCTACTGACACCATTCCCACACAGGCCCACCTAGTACACAGATACCCCACACTGCAGCAAGTACCACATCTACCACAATGCAACACTCCCTACCCTTGCATGACTGCTACATCCACATCACATCACTGCAATTGCACCTTAAACCATGTCACTCCCCATCACCAATAAGTATGGGGAATGCACACCAGTACATGGCAATGACATTAGCAAGGCAAACATGAACTATCCTCCAAAATAGGCCAATTATACCATTCCAGTGGACTGCTAACTGTCAATGCCATTACTGCCCTGCAAAACCAGTTAATGATGGCATACAACCATGTGTCTCAATGCTACAATACCATCATCTGACACAATACCTGTCATTACACAGGTCTCCCAAATACTGACACACAGCAGAGTCTCAGGACTCCCCTTGAAGTATGCATATGGACAACGACCTGACCCATCAGGCATGAGTGGTCAGTCCACCACCACAAGCACCACCCTGCCCACAACTGAAACCACCTCCCCTGTGGCAGCCATTGTACAACAGAGCCCACCTTCCTATACCTGTGTCCCAAGGTCACATCAAACAACAGTGTATCCCACAGTACAGGGGCAAGAGTCAATGGTGCAAACCCAAGACAATGATGGTCCTGGTGTCAGTGAGAGGGGGCACAGGCACAGGGGGCAAAGGCCACTGGGAGGGCAATTGTGGACCAAGGGACAAGGCTGGTACAGCACACGACTGGCCAGGATACTGTCTCCAGAGTCCTGGGAGCCTACCAGCAAACCCAAGACAAGATGGGCCAGATATTCACCAGCTTGCAGGACACACCAAGGCTGCAGGGGGAATACCACCAGGAGGCCATGCAGCAGTGGCAGGCACTCAATGCCACCATAGTCTCCATACTAGGGGAGTTTAAGGAATTGAACAACATCCTGCGGACATCCTCAACCCAACAGCAGGCCACATCCAGTAGTCAGCCAACACTACTGGCAATAACATCAGCACCTGCTACTGGAATTGAGGCACAGCAGGATGACCCACAGAACACCAGCATTCCTACCCCTGCAGCTGAGGGACCCCCGCAAAAGACGCCACCCATCTAGAAATCCTGCAGGCCCTCAGGCCAAGACCAATCCCCCCACCAGGAAGTGATCCTTCTTCTGAACTGTCACCCTTGTGTGCCACTGTTACACCTTGTTGGCTGTCCAATACCAAGTACACAGCATACCTGGCAAATGGATACAGGACCTGTGAGACAAACAGCTGTACCACCCACTCTGATCAGCACCCACACCAATATCCCACTCCTCTGGGCGTGATGTCATACAATTAATAAACACACATTCACACAAGTCATGGTACACATCTGTTCATTGTATGTAGTGGCAATCCTGCTTCCAAGCAGCAAATAAATCCAAATGTCAGCACCACAACAATATTGAAGTGACAGATGTATTGGGACACCCAGGCAGGTGTGTAAGTAAATCCAAATTGTAATAATTTCCAGTGTCAGAGATGGCAACAGACAGTACAGAAATCAGCTTGCGGACAGAGATGTGACCTGAAGAGGGAAAATGAAATGGAATCAGGCACAAAGTTGTAAGGCATGTAAACAATAAATACATCCACAGCATTTGAATACATACACAGGATGACAGGCCCAGCAGCTATGATACCACATATGTAAGGGTCTGCATAGGTAGTCACACACATGTGGGACAGGAAAGTTTTAACATAGGTAACATCTTCTATTGTTCACCTCCCTGAGTTGTCAGGAACAGGTACTTGCCACACAGCCGCTGACAATGCAGCATGGCATGCCTACACAGCAGGACATGACTGATAATTCCCCATAGCATATCCCCAAACAGGCAGACTGGGTATCCTAAACCTTTGGTACAACAATAAGGCTGTACCGCAATGGCACCAGCATTCCACATATGTACTTAGCAGCAGTGCATTACCATTACCCCTCATGGTAAGTCTACTACCCTTCAAGTTCGGAAACCAAGATGGAAGGCTGTAGTCCCCACAGACACCTTGATGCATGCAATACTGGCTAGTGACTGGCTTCAGCAATACATCTTCCATGTGCGGTTGACATACAATTCTCACATACCTGTACATCATTGAAAGTTGTGACGAATCAGGTCAGTCCTGTTTTCATGTGCCTCATCCTCATCTGCCTCAGCATCAGAGTCACTGTCCCAAAAACTGCTCCAGCATCAATGTCCCCCTCCTCCAACAATGGGATGTGCCTTCTGAGGGCCAGATTATGGAGCATGCAGCATGCAACAATGATCTTGCAGACATTCCCTGGTCGGTACTGTAGGGCACCACCAGACACATGAAGGCAATTAAATCTAGTTTTCAAGAGACCGAAAGTCTGCTCATTCACTCGTCTCATCTGGCTGAGTGCCTAATTGTACCTGTTTTATTCTCCTGTAGTTGGATGTTTCAAAGGTGTCAGGAGTCAGGTGCCAGGGCAGGTTGGGGTATCCGGAGTCACCTGTGTGGAAAAGGGAACATGACCATAGCCAACAACGCTAGGCAGAGTGCTGACTGTGTTATGAGGGGGTACAAACGTCTGACATGGAGGGCAGTACACATACCTATGAGCGAAGCGCTTTCTCCCTGTAGCTGTGATTTTGAGTTCACTTGTGTTATGTACTTGTCCACAAGATACACCACTTGTACATTGATTAATATGTACTCTTCCTGTTTCTGTACATCTGTTCATTGGTCCTCGGAGGTACCAAGGCAATGTGAGTCCCATCAATGGTCCCAATTACATATAGGACATTTGCTACGTTGTAGAAGGCTGCTTTTACAGTAGGCAATTCAGAAAGTTGTGGGAACCTAATGTATCTGTGCAAATGCTTGGATAGGGCATCCAGCACATCCTGCAACACCTTACTGAACTGGGGCTGTGAAAACCCTGCAGCCAGTCCCACTGTAACCTGAAAAGAGCCACTGGACAAAAAATGCAGGAATGAAAAAACACCTGTACTGTTGGAGGAATGGCATGGGGATTTCTCAAATCCGACAGAAGGTCTGGCTTCAACTGGGTGACTAATTCCCTGATGCACAAACGGTTCAGTCGATAGGTCATGATGATGTGGCGCTCTTCCATGGTATCAAGATCTACGAGTGGCCAGTAAACTGGTGCATTCGTCATCACTCCATTGTGGCGATATCTATACAGGGACACAAACAACAATCTGGGAACCACTCACAATGTAGGGCATCAAGTATGACATACGACAGTCACGAAGTGTAATTAATGCAAGTTGGCCATCATGTTGTGGGAAGACACATTACTCCACACTCCATTCCTAACCAGACGATGCACATGATCCCATTGGCAATAAACGTATACAGGACATGTAGATGTACACCTTCCATGTGTTCCACTACACTGACCGCATTTGTTGACAACTGTAGTGACAAATCGGGTGATGTCACCAGACCCTCACTACATGTGTCATTATCCACAACGTGTGACCTGATGCATCTATTTGTGACGACATGCAGATAATTACGCAGAGTACACCCAGGATAGTAATGTCACAGACTAATATGGCATCCGCCTGTCCGGCATGCATTGTACAGCTGGAAGTGACCTAGTTGCGCTGACGGAAGTTGTCATGGTGGAAGGCGGTCTGAACCACCGTACAACTCCCCATTGGTTTACATTGACATCTGTGGGAGACTGGGACCAATGACGATCACGGCCAGCGGTGACGGTCATGACTGCTGCGGTCATAAATGCCATTTTGTATGGGCCAGCTTACTTGACTCCTGGCTTTCAGGCAAGACAGACCTCCACTTCGTGAGCTGCTGTGTCTTGTCACTTGGAGCAACAGTGGCATGCACTACAGGGGATAGAACCTCAGCCTTCACTACGGAGGAACTGAAGAAACTGGTGGAAGGGCTCATACCCTTGTATGAGGGATTGTATGGTGCTCCAGGGCAACAGGTCAGTACAACTTCCTTTGGTCTACATGTTGAGTGGTGTTTGACAATGTATGTGTGTGCACATTGACATGTCATGACTGATCAGATGTTTAGCATGCACAGGATATGTGTAGAATATTGGCAGTGTGCATGGTCCCTGTTTGTTGTGTATCACCAAAGGTTACTGCTGTATTGTTGTAATTAACATCATGTCCCCCCTTTTCTGAATGTTTCCCATGCAGGTCAGCGCCCACCAGAAAAAAGGGTTATGGAGAGCCATCGCCAAGGAAGTGCGGACCCTGGGAGTCCATAGCTGGTGGAGTACCCACTGCAGGAAGCGGTGGGAGGATCTGAGATGCTGGGCCCGGAAGGCCACAGAGGCCCAGCTGGGGATGGCCTCCCAATGTGGGTGGGGTGCCCGTTGGACCCTCAGCCCCTTAATGGCCGGCATACTGGCCGTGGCATAACCAGAGTTGGATGGGCGCTTGAAGGAAGCACAGCAGCCACAAGGGGGGAAGTGTTGACTGTCAGCTGACTACTGCATAGTTGTGTACTGTGACCCTCACTGGATTAGGAATTGAGGTGGTCAGATATTTAGGGAATGTACAGCCCTGGTTGTCACACCCATCATGTAGGAGTGTGTGACATTAGCTGTGTTGAGCCATGCAGGACAAGAAGTGGTGGTACTGTGACACATGTTCACCTGTAGGTATGGGACGCTCATGTATTCAATGATGTCACTGGATGCATCCTCCAACTCTGCGTGTACTGTTGTAGTACAAGGTGGTCATTTAAGCACTGTATATGTGTAATGACAAGCATGTTACATGAACATTGCAATTGTTTAACTTGCTATATCAATGGACCTCTGTAGCACATGTAGTCCACACATAACTCTCAGTTAGTTAGTGTTCCCAGTCCCTCTGTGCTCAGATTTGTATAATCCCGTAATGGATGACATGTGGATGGGTATGGTCCTGTCGTGGTTTGTTGGATAGGTGATTTATGCAGATTTATGCAGTTGATAGCCATGCAGTGGTCTTCATTCAGATATTTAGGCTGCAGGGATGAGGTGAGTATGGGTATCACTTGCATGACCCAATAGTATATGATTGCTGAATGGTCTCTTGTTTCCCCGGCAGGGGCTGCAATCTGTATTGTTTGTATGTGAAGTGGATGTGTGGGTTAACATAATTTCCTCCCTTTCTGTTACTCCCACCCTCCTTCTCTCTCTCCACCTCTGTCTCTGTGTGAATTTGCATCATCTGGCGAAGGAGGAAGGGCACCGGTGAGTGGGGATGCAGCAGCTACCAACACATCTGATTTAGGTTCCTCCCCTGATGGCGGCTCCCTGGTGGTGGCAGAGCCATGTGGGACCACCCCAGCACCATCCATGTCCACCCCCCCCTTACCAGTACCGCCCTCCCAGTAGAACCCCCCCAAATGCCCGTTCCTGCTCATCCAGGAGGGTGGGTGTCCCCTTCGTCGCAGGCACCTCTGCCCCTGCCCCAGTCAGCCCTGCTGCCCTCAATGAGGAGGCTATTGCCCTCCTGAGGTCCATCTCTGTGGGGCACACAATGATCGTGAATGCCATCCAGGGAATGGCATCCCAGATACACCAGTCCAATGCGCTCCTTCAAGGAATTCACAGGGCCATGTTTATACTTTTTGAAGCAAAATTGCGCTAACGCAATTTTGCGCCAAAAAAATTTTCGCCATCTAACGCCATTTGGATGCGCCATGCGGGCGTCAAATTTATAATTTGACGTACGGCGGCGCAACCAACAGGTGGGAGTCATTATTTCGTGACACACACAGCGTCGGTCTGTCGTAAAGGAAACCAACGTAAATGCGACGCACATCACTGTGGGTCGATTTACGACAGCTCAATCGTGAAAACGCCGTTTTTTTTCACGCAATTGCGTCACATTTTTGCGCGAAAACTGCCCTTTCAGGAGAGGAGACCCAAAATGGATCCTAGATGCCCCAACAGACCCCAGGAGGATGAGAGCAGACCAGGAACCAGCCAGGAGGAAGCATACAGAACACAGGACATTTAAAAAAAAAAAAGAAAGTGTCGCTTCAGTGCAGAGGAGCAGGAAATCCTGGTGAAAGAGGTGACGGAACACCAGCACCAACTGTTCATCACCTCCAAATTGCCACTCAGTAGGAGAGAGGCCATCTGGAAACAAATTGTGGACAAGATTAACAGTGTGGCTGAAGAACGCCGGACAGTCACCGAAACGCTGGCATGACTGCAAACGTAGGACCAAAGAGAAAATGGCCAGGAACAGGAAGGCAGCAATGCAGACTGGAGGGGGGAGTCCAGCACAACAGGAGGCCCTGGACCACATGGAGGAGATGGTCGCAGCCGTCATCCCGGAGGAGATCGTCACAGGGATTCAAGGACTGGACAGCGCAGACTACCACGACACTACGCACATGCAGGGTAAGTCGCATGGGGAATCATAATACAATAAAGGGGACTGTAAGCAGGGGGGGATACCTACTACACAATGCATGTAAGTCAGCACATATATGAAGTGGCATGGGGAAAGGGGCACGGCAGGGGGGCATGCCCAGTACTGACCGAAGCTGGGGCACGACAAAATACAGCAACCACAACAGTCCCACGGGGACATCCTGTAATTACAACAAGAGAGCCAAGGGAAAGCAGTGACAGGTGGGAAGGACACTACCTCAAATCCACATCCAGGCACTTGTATTGCAAAATCTATTCTACATCAACTAGGTCCCTATCTGTAATGCAGTAGCAAATACAACAACTGTAACTTAACTGCAAACACAGTTGACAATAACACCTCTCATCTCTGTGCAGCTATAGTACCAAATGGCAAAAACCCCACCCTGGAACATACATACCTAAATTAGGGGGTGAGGGTGACATCTGCAATTACTCCTAGAAATAAGACAAAGGTACCAGTACACTCAAATGCCGAATGTCCATAACTGACACATACATAAGCCTAAGTAAACAGCAATAGGAGCCACACAGCACTAACGATACACACATGCTGCATACGTCAGGGTCCCTCACGTGCCTGGCTAACAAGGCTACATCACTAATGTCATACTGCTCAGACAACAACATTGAGGAGGGGACACAGGCAACTGGTCACTGAAACACACCTGCAAAGTCGGACAAACAAATAGGACCTTCATACGATAAACAGGCCAATCCAATTCAAAACACATCACCCAACATCATCTCAAAACATCAAGAATGTTTACATCCATACCACATCCTAACATTGACATGCATAGGTAATGCCACGTTACATGTACAGATCATGCAATGTGAATAAAAAGTGTATGGGGCAGGGCCTGAGAGGCAAGTGTGCTGGCAGGGCAGTCACAACACCCACAGTCAGTCAAAGTGTAGTGTGGCAAGTGAAACGTATACTTTGCGCATTAACCTCAGGCTGGAGGCCTTTGTGCATCTTACCCTGAATGTACTTATACTCATTTGCTCACATCTAAGTGCCTCAGAGCAATTTGCACTAAATGATTCTCATTGCCCTTCCTATCAGTTAATGTAGCAAATAGTCAGTCCTAAGGTGTTGTCAATTAGTCAAATCACACTGTTTTGCCTACTTCTGCACTGGAGTTTGCCAGAACATATTCACTCTGTGCCCCAGTCAAGGATACCGTCTGGTACGTTGCTGATAGATGTGGTAGGGGTCAAGGTTTGGCATTCCTGCTTAGGGAAACTTTGTCATCACCATGACATATGTCTTTTACATTCACTCCCTTGTCCCAAGACACGCATGGGGGAGTTTCCAAACAGAAAATAACAACTAGATGCTGCCTGCCTTGCTGCTGATGCACAACCAGATCCTAGCCCATTCCTCTGATATGAGGGATGATGACTCCCCTGTGATTCTGACAGGCAACCTCCAAACTTAACAAGCTGTGCTATACATAGAACATGCAGGGGGAGAGTAGAAACAGTTAGGCACCATGAAAGCTGTGTACTAATGTATTACTCTCCTGCGGACTATTTCAATTCTAACAGTGTGTATTGTTTGTGTAAATGGGGCTCACACCTAAATTCCTACAAGTCAGTTGTACAATGAAACTTCATATCAAACTAATACTGTCTATGTCATTTGTGTATGGGAACCTACCGGAAAAGATACAAATGTGTAGGACCTGAGAGACCACCACTTCCCTGAGAAGTTCCAAAGATGTCATGCGCTCGGATGTCTAAACATTCCTTTGATGTGGGAGACCAGAGGCACTGCTAGTTAGTCTTAGCTAAATTGAATATCTGGGTGACAGAGTTATTTTCAAGTGGGTCAAACTTAGTCCCCCACACCATTAGCTATCCTGCTGCCTAGAAAGCCAAGAATCACATGTTGGATAATGAGAGCCCACCCTACAAAATGTCCCTCCATAACAATAGTGAAACACCGAGTGAGGAGTAGGAGAAAAAAACACCTATTCCTAAATAATTACAAAGCAACACCTAGAGGCGACCTGGCAGACATGTCTGAAAGATCCATATCAAACATGTGACACACAGGTGGGCCATAGGCCTACAACAATGCCCTATGACGGACAGCAGATATCTAGACAAACACAGAGTACAATGTTAAGGCATCCAAAGGCTTGTATCTTACTGCAAAATTGTCACAACACAGACACACTAATTGTACCCTATTTCATTGCAGAGGAACACGGATCTCCTGCTGATATGCCTGTCCATGAGTTCCCTGATGACATGGATGACGACACCATCAACCTCCCACAAGAGACCATTGACATGGTCCTTGATAGCCTCCAAACCCCACCTTCAGTCACAAGGAGGAGCACAGAAGAAGCAGCCACCACAGGAGAACCACCCGCCACCCCAATTGTAAGACCTGCCAGCTCCAACACAGCTGAGGACTCTGACGACACTGGCACCAGCTTCGAAAGAACTGTCGTTGGGGTCCAGCGGGAGCTGGCCAAGGAGGTGCGGGTGGGGATGCAAAATATGGCAGCCAGCCTTGAGGGGGTGCATTCGTGCATGTTGTCAACTGCTGATCAGGTAGCTGCAATGCAAGCCAGAAATTTTCTCTTGGAGGACATTTCAAAAACACTGAAGGAAATTGGCACAGCTGTCATCCAGTTGACACAACAACTCAAACTGCAAGCCACTCAACGTGTGCACGAATGCAACATAGAACCCCTCAGGGCCGACCTGGCTGCCTACCATCGGGATGTGGCTGCCATTCTGAAAAACCAGCAGGCCCTCCTTGCTGCAGTACTGCCCTTCCTTACTCTACAGGGATCAGCCCCCGGGATGTCTGCCTCCATGTCTTCTAACACTGAGGTGTGTGTTGCCCCTTCACAACCAACAACAACAAGCACACACCAGGCAACACACACATCAGAAGAAGAAGACATGGAACAGATAACATTCACACGCAAGAGTACCCGGAAGCCCTAGTCCCTGCACCATGCCCTACTCTGACCAAGGTCCTACGTTTTGACACATGCCAGTCTCACTACAACTAACCTCAATGACTGTTCGGCAATCCACTGTATGACTTGTCCACCTTGCCAGTGAATGTTTCTCTCCTACCATTTGGCATTTCATGTTCCTCTGCACTGTCTGTGACATCACCCCAGCATGTCAGGAGCATCATCCACACCCCTTCTGTAGGATCACCATGTAATAATGCACCAGAAAGGAGTCAGCAAACATGGTGAATGGACATTTTGCACACACCACTTATAAATAAATATCACTTGCACACCTATTGTGTCTCTGTGTCATTTCAAAATTCAACTGTGCAGTAGCTAACTCCAAAGTGGCTGTGTGGAAACCATGTCCATTCTCTATACTACTGTCCTGATTTCATGTATACTGAATCATCTGTGCAGTGGCCAGGATTGCATCATAGCTTTACTATACTGAGGAAAATAACTGATGAAGGGACTAAGCACACACAATCATGCTGTGTTGGACAGAATGATGCACCATCTATAGCTATTCTACACAACTAATGGTGGCTGAGAAATGTAGGCACCATGCAATACTAAAATTTGAAATTATGCTGTAGAATGAAAGGAATGATAAACAAATTACACTGCATCAATCACCCTTACGGCGTATACTTCCATGAAGGAAAGTCATGCTGAATCAGTACACACATGATGTAGGTCAGCAATGATAGCAACAAGACAAGAGTGTGAACAAATCATCATCTATAAAGCTCTCCATGAACTTCACAATGCTGTCCGACCTATCTATTTACCTACAATAACAAGTCTGGAAGCACTCTTTGTGAAGTAGGATACATACCAACCCCAAACCTTGATGATCAATGCACACTACTAATGGTGGCTCTCCAACATGGTGGATACTTACCAAGTTAGCACACGGGTAGCTGGCATGTTACACCTCATAAGCCTGGGGATAGGGAGCATGGAACACAAATGTCATACTTAACATTTCTGCTACACTGATGTCAAGGCCATGAAAAGGTAGCACCTAACGCATCAGGTAAAGGGTTAACAATTTTTTTATTTAAAAGTAATAATAAAAGAGGCAACTAAGGGAAAGGTAAACCTACACTAATCTAACCTGACTACTACTAACCCACAACTGTCCCTAACTAACCTAAGCTAAACTTACTCTACACATGTAACGAAACGATCTAAACATCAACCCCCCACCCACCATTAAGAGACAAGACACATGCAGGACAACACTTACTAACCTACACACATACTATACTATCCTAAACAAACATATATTTTTTTGTATTTTGTATTTTTTTATATTTATATATATATATATATTTTTTTTTTATTAAACAGGAATCCCAACATTGCCCCCCACCCACCCACCCACACAAAAATATTAGATAGAAAGTATAAGGACCCCCACCCTCTTACCTAACAATAACTAAGCTAATTACCTATACTTATCCTATAACTAACCACCCAAACCCAACTAACAGTATGAAAAGAGGAAAGAGGGGAGAGGGGAGGGGTAAAAGTTCAGGAGGGCAAAATAACTAAACATTTGCCCTCTGAAGTGTGCGCCGGATGGAGCGCACCTTCTTTTTAACCTCCGCCATGTCCTCCGTCAGGTTGTCCACCTTTTGAATTAACCTGTCCAGTTTCCTAGACAATGCCTGGAAGGCTGCAGGGTCAATTGGAGGGTCACTGCTGGTCTGCGTGCCAGTGGAGGTGGAGATTGTCGCTGGAGTGGAGTGGCCACGGGACAGCCCTGCTCCCAACACACGGCTGGGTCCAGGTCTTGAGGAAGATGGCTGGTCCGTCGCTGGGTCCCCTTGGGCAGACCTGGTGGTTGTAGGTGGCACCGTTGGTGGAGCCTGTGGTGTGGCATACCACGCCCCGGAGGCCCGATCGGAATTGTATCTGCGGGCCATCCTCCGATACCCACACTGCACCTGCAGGATGTGCCTGTACCTCATTGCCCTGTGCTCAAAATGGTTGCGCTCTGCGGCACTCAGGTTTGCAGCTGTGAAGAGAAAAGGGAAATATTGAGCATTTAATTTACAGTGGGTTGAATCCCACAATGGCTCATTTGTCCATTACTAGAAATATATTGTATGCAGCAATTGTTACAACATAGTTCACGGAAATGCTCAGAGGAAGTACATGTGAATCATGCATCCCTAAGGTCATATCACACCTAGCATATCCATGTCTCTACATGATGGATGACATCACCCTAAACTACTCATCCAAATCATACCTAAGGCATTTGACATTATGGCACGAGCTCTTCCGCATACTGACTTCAGTACATATGTCATTCTATGTGATTACACTCACACTCCTCACTCAATAGCATTTTTAATTAGTTGTGTGCTAAGATTGAACCCCTGGCCCAGAATCATGTGTCCACACTAGGGGGCATATTTATACTCCGTTTGCGCCGAATTAGCGTCGTTTTTTTCGACGCAAATTCGGCGCAAAACTAACGCCATATTTATACTTTGGCGCTAGACGCGTCTAGCGCCAAAGTATGAGGAAAGAGCGTCATTTTTTTGCGTGAACGCCTTCCTTGCGTTAATGAGATGCAAGGTAGGCGTTCCCGTCCAAAAAAATGACTGCGCCGCAAATGCGTCGTATTTATACTCCCGGGCAAAAATCACGCCCGGGAGTTGGCGGGGCAGAAAACCCCGCATTTGCGCCACTTTTTAACGGCTGGGTCAGGGCAGGCGTTAAGGGACCTGTGGCCTCAAAATGAGCCCACAGCTGCCCTCCCATGCCCCCAGGGACCCCCCCTGCCACCCTTGCCCACCCCAGGAGGACACCCAAGGATGAAGGGACCCACCCCAGGGACATTCAGGTAAGTTCAGGTAAGTATCATTTTTATTTTTTTTTATATTTTTTTTTGGCATAGGGGGGCCTGATTTGTGCCCCCCTACATGCCTCAATGCCCAATGACCATGCCCAGGGGACATACGTCCCCTGGGCATGGCCATTGGGCAAGGGGGCATGACTCCTGTCTTTACTAAGACAGAAGTCATGTAAATGGCGCTAGGGCGTCGTTTAAAATGGCGCAAATCGTGTTTAGATGTTTTTTTTGCGTCAACCTGACTTGCGCCATTTTTAAGACGCCCTAACGCCATTTTTCCCTACGCCGGCGCTGCCTGGTGTACGTGTTTTTTTTCCACGCACACCAGGCAGCGCCGGTCTGCTTGCGCCGGCTAACGCCATTCAATAAATACGCCCCTAAGTACGTGTAACATACTGGTTGCTACAGTCCTAGGTACCCTGTTTCACAGTAACATTCCAGTCTTTGTGGGTGGTGTGGGAAGAACAACCAACAATCCCATGTTCAATGCACACCCAGGAGTGTACAGAAAGTGCAACAATTATGTGCATTCACACACAACACCTATGAAGGGCTAGCAACACGTTGTAGTCAGCCCAACCTTGTCACATCCCAGGTCCACACATGTCAAAATGTTATGACTTAGCCCAACATAACATACTATTAGTGAGGCATGTTTAACAACACACACAGGGGAGGTAGTACACCCATTCACATGATTCAACTGAACACCTAGGGCATTGCACTCAAGTCACACACACTTCGAGTTCACCTTGTGGAAGTACATGCCCATGGAAGATCCAACCTAAAGTGTACACAGTCCATCCTCAACTAGGAAGAAGCACTTGTCATCAATGCCATGTGCCTAAGCTATCTGGGAGACTGTCAGTCTGATATGCAGACTCAGTTCATGGCAAGTCCCTGACCAAATCTAACATTGACCTGTCTATTCGAAATGAGTCATACCATTCCCAATTGCCGCCATAATTGAATGGGCTACAGCCCCTCAATCTGAGAGATGACTACGTATTGCTTTGCAGAAACATAATTCTAATTTGATATCACACTAAAAGAACAAAGCCAATGAACGGCCAGCACATCAAATCATGAATTCTCTTGAACACACAGTAATCCATCATGCGTCATTACCAAACAATGTAAATAGCACTCAGGCGACACTCACTGTAGGTATCGGGGTCGTCAAAATGGGCCACCTCTCCCACGGTGTACGGGGCTGGTCCACCTGTAAAGCATGAAACAAAGATTATACTCAGACTGGGTGAACGGACAAAAGATTTCTGTTACAATGACACTGTGTGAAAATGACATGGTAATGATAGACTTTCACACATGCTCATCCTGCATGGATCACTGCATGGATCACTTTGTATTCAACATTAACATTGGATGAGTCTCCTGCTCCAGTGTCACACCCTACTACACTCATGCAGTGGTCAGGACAGTCAGGTGTCGTCCAAGTTAATCCTCCATTAGTATGCCCCAACAATAATGTTATCCATACATCTCAGCATGTGCATCCCCGAGAGACATTCCAAAACTGGTTCCATGAGGACTGCATGACCACTCACAATTAAACAGGCTATTTGGACAGGGTCAACAGACAGCAACCAGACACACATGTGACATATGTGTGAACAACATGACTAACTTCATGTGACGTGACGGCAACACACATGTATAGCATCATCATGTGTTTCCAATTTTCTGTCTAGCTATGGCGTCTGCATCTGTCGGTATGTTGTTTCTACATGACGTACTCACTGGCCATTATGACCAGTGGAGTACAAATGGAGCCGTTCACGTGTTGCTTTTCTGACACAAAGGCAACACTACATTACATGCAGCTACAGGCATCTGGTATGTGTTGCAAAAATGATCCATCGGACTGGTAGCATAGGTCTTCATACACATTCTGCAACAAATACACATTAGGACACATATGTATACCTTTGTAGCGCAGCATTTGAAACATTTTGGGACGCAGAGAGGGGGCGACTTAGCATAATACAAATAGATGTTGAATTTATAAAGCTGTCATTGCGTGTACATGTGTTGCAAGAATGGGGATTAATGTGTATAACCATGAGCCTAGGTTTCCCTGGCATTACATACACTCAGCTACTTATTTTGCAGATTCGCTAACAATCATCACATGTTCACACACCGATTTCTGTCATTCCCATGTAATTGTTTTTTACTCACCAACATGGCCACCAATCTGGAGTCCCAGGTGGTCCAGCAGGTCCTGTTCCCTGGTGATCAGATCTGCCCAGCGGTGCTTGAGTTGGTGTACATTCCTGAGACTCCCATAGACCCGGACCAGGTGATGGCGCACCTTCTCCCACCGGATTTTCCTGGCCTCCGTGTGATACCCCTGTATCACACGGCCCCCAGCTTCCAGCATTAGTGGGAGGAAATGGCTTACGAGCCATATGAACCCCCCCAATTTGTCTTCCCCCATCCTGGACAGGCGAGGCCTACCTGACATATTGAGAGGGATAAGAATGTACCAACAAAATATAAAATATAAAGGGGGAAATGGGGAAAGGTAGAGGTGTGAAAGAAAAAGGAGAAGTAGAAAAATAGCCCAACTAACCCCCCAAACTATGCTACCCACAACAGACTCCCACAGACAATACAAACTATCACAGGTATAGACAAAATTACACTAAACAGACTGAGACAATGTGATACAACAATAATAGATTGACACTAAGACAAAATACAAGGCACACAGGACACTAGAGCAGTAAAACACAGGACAACACCTTTCACACAGCCACACAGTCTAGAGAAATCTGAGACTGCAAAGTGAAAGTGAAAGTTACCTCCCAGTACAGATTTTGTAAACAGGCTATCCTATTACATCACTTCCTGCATAAAATGGCCGCCGTTTTTATTTTCCCATTATGCGTCATATTTTCACGCATACACAGTTGAGCGTCAATTTTTTATGACGCATTACAGTGCACATGATGCGGAGTGAAAAAATATGATATGAATATTAATAATTAATACTGTACATGAAATGACCAATATATTGTGCATGTAGCGTCAATTTCACCACGCATACATCATGGGCGTCGTTTTTTTTACACGTACAGTGGTGCACATGGTGCGGAGTGAAAAAATATGATAGGAATATTAATAATTAATACTGTACATGAAATGACCAATATATTGTGCATGTAGCGTCAATTTCACCACGCATACATCATGGGCGTCGTTTTTTTTACACGTACAGTGGTGCACATGGTGCGGAGTGAAAAAATATGATAGGAATATTAATAATTAATACTGTACATGAAATGACCAATATATTGTGCATGTAGCGTCAATTTCACCACGCATACATCATGGGCGTCGTTTTTTTTACACGTACAGTGGTGCACATGATGCGGAGTGAAAAAATATGATATGAATATTAATAATTAATACTGTACATGAAATGACCAATATATTGTGCATGTAGCGTCAATTTCACCACGCATACATCATGGGCGTCGTTTTTTTTACACGTACAGTGGTGCACATGGTGCGGAGTGAAAAAATATGATAGGAATATTAATAATTAATACTGTACATGAAATGACCAATATATTGTGCATGTAGCGTCAATTTCACCACGCATACATCATGGACGTCGTTTTTTTTACACGTACAGTAGTGCACATGATGGAGAGTCAAAAATATTGGGGATGTAAATAATAATTTGAAGGTGAAATATCAAGACACTTTTGGATACATTTGTATCTGACTCTGCATTGTGTGCACTCATGTACGTGAACAAATTATGACGGCCATGCTGTATGCGTAGAATATGGAGCAAATGTATCCAAATGTCTTCATGTGTTTAGCTTTGGAAAGGTGATTTGTCATGGTCAAACGGTGCGATGTGAGACACATTTGTGTTTGTATATGACAAATGTCCGTACTTTTATGTATAGACGGCCTTCACACTGTGATGTTTGGGATACGTTAACTAATGTATTGACCATATTTGACAACATATTTGGTGTAATTGCTGATGGCTATTTTGAAATGATGTTTTTGATACCATTATGTATTCCGTCTCCAAAATGTCCCCACCTTTATGATGGGAATGCTTTTATCTGTAGTCCTAACAGGGAGTGGGAGAGTCACTTTCAGTTTTTATGGGGCTGACCATGTCCCATTATGATTTTGTGTTTCATATTTGTGTAGGACTTGTGACATGGAGGCCACACTTGTGCCTTATGCATGTGTTTAGTTCACAAGTACATGAGTCTTGTATGTTTTGGGGGTGGTAGAGGTGGAGTTAGGCCCCCCGCACCCTAGGATTTGACCATCCAGAATAGCTTCTGTATCCATGGAGTATTTTTATCATATCCTGGCAAACCTGCAGCAGCGGGCGAATGTAAGGCCATATGGTATGAATGACTGTTGACCATTCATTCATCTCATTAGCCAATTTGACGTTTGCAGTAATGATGATTTGGAGCTAAGTTGCATACCATTTTCATATGACTAAGGGGGTCATTCTGACCGCGCCGGTCGGCGGTCGCCGCCCGCCAAGCGGTTCCCGCCGAAAGACCGCGGCGGTCATTCTGGCTTTCCCACTGGGCTGGTGGGCGACCGCCGAAAGTCCGCCCGCCAGCCCAGCGGGAAACACCCTTCCCACGAGGATGCCGGCTCAGAATGGAGCCGGCGGAGTGGGAAGGTGCGACGGGTGCAGTTGCACCCGTCGCGAATTTCAGTGTCTGCAAAGCAGGCACTGAAATTCTTTGTGGGGCCCTCTTATGGGGGCCCCTGCGGCACCCCCTACCGCCATCCTGTTCCTGGCGGGAGACCCGCCAGGAACAGGATGGCGGTAGGGGGTGTCAGAATCCCCATGGCGGCGGAGCGTGCTCCGCCGCCATGGCGGATTCTTAAGGGCAGCGGGAAGTCGGCGGTACACTGCCGACTTCCCGTTTCTGGCCGCGGCTGAACCGCCGCGGTCAGAATGCCCATCGGTGCACCGCCAGCCTGTTGGCGGTGCTACCGCCGACCTCCGCCATGGCGGTAATTACCGCCAGGGTCAGAATGACCCCCTAAGTTTGCAAGACTCTCAGCGTTCACGATGTGATAATGCGAAGATTGTTTTGCTTGTCTGTGTCCCTTTCTGCATAAACTGGTTTAGTGTCATGTTACAATCTTCCTGCTAGGTTCAAACTGGGACACAACTGTGATGGTCTACTTTCAAATATTAGGTTGGTTGTATGACATATGTGTACATGTGTGTGGGAATGTGGATCCAGAATGACCTGTCTGTGTGTATGTTGTCACTGTAACTTCAAGGTCTCCTCCTGAGTTAGTGGCAGCTGATGTTGTTGCAATTGTGTATTGCTCACATCATACACTTGAGAGAAGCCATTGATGACATGTTCACGTACACATGGATGGTCCCACCCTGTCTCTGAACACGTGTGATGTGACTTGCAAATGATCTCCAATTTTGGGCTGGATGAGAGATTGTTTCAGTTGTTTGGATCCGGCATGTGTAATTGTCACATTTGTACTCTTATTGGGCTCTGTGTATGGTAATGTAACATGTCACATCCTACCCTCTGTGCATACAGTTGTGATGTTTATTTTTGGTGTGATGAATTTTAATGGCATTCTTGATCAATGAGACGACATTCATCTTCAGCTATTTCAAACTAAAGGTGGTCAGAAATGAATAGGCCAAAGCATGATGTGGTGTTTGTTATCTGTGTTTATTTACAAGTGTGGAATACAAGTGATTATAATAACTTAAGTAAAAAAAAATTTCACAAGCTGTTGGCGCCTACGCACTCCTGCTGCGGTGTTAGGTTGTTCCCCCTCCTGTTGCAGGCCAGCATCCTCCTCATCATCATCCTCAGGCATGTCTGGGTCCGGTTCAAGGAGGGGAATGTTCCTTTGTACACAAATATTGTGTAATATGGCACAAGTGAGTATGATTTTGCAGACCATCTCTGAGGAGTATAGTAGGCTTCCGCCAGTGATGTCAAGGCAGCGGAACCTTGACTTTAGGATACCAAAGGTCCTCTCCACAATGCTGCGGGTCCTCTTGTGGGCGTCATTGTATGCCCGCTCAGCAGCAGTATTTGGGTTCCCATATGGTGTCATTAGCCAAGGCTGGATGCCATACCCCTGATCAGCTGAAAGAGAAACACAGAATGGTATCAATTAGATGTAGGAGGCACTGTTGTATGTATCTTTGATGGCAGTAGTTGTGTTGTGTTGTCTGTGACTATTTTGTGTACTAATGTGACAACCTATAGTTGTTGGTGGAAACTTTGGCATTGTTTTTTTTCCTTGGCTGAGCAAGTGTTTGTTGTCTAACTGTTTGTCAGCAGGATGTATTGGTTTCTCAAGTACAGTGTGCCCTCCCTTGCATTGTGACTTGTGACACAGGTGTCCGTGTGTCCTCACTGGGGGTGTGATGATAGTTCCATGCAGAGTTGAAACATGAAAGGGTATTAGAAACGTTCATATGAACATAGCCAGGCCATCCCATCCCTTAAAAGTTATGCATTGTATTAGTGTACAGGTTATTGTGAGACTTCCAATCTGCAAGGTGACATTTAGGCAACCACAGTCATGAATGTCTTCACACTAAGCTGTGGAGTAAATTCAAAAGTGTGAGAGGTTCAATGGTGACTTGTGACACATGGCTAGTGATGTGAGTACCTCAGTGTGTTCCTGGCTAGGTGTTGCTATTGTGGTGTATGTGTTGTTTATCCTAGAGGGTTTCTGTGCAGTGAGTATATAAGTAGATTTTTGTCCTTACCAACAAGTAGTCCATTGCCATACCGTCCATCCTGGAAGTGTTGGTTGATGGTGGAGTGACGGAAGATGAATGTGTCATGTACACTCCCAGGATATTTAGCCACAATGTTGCTGATCAGTCCTTGGTGATCGACTATGGCCTGCACGTTGATGGAATGTGTGTGCTTCCTGTTGCGGTAGAGGTGTTCACTCGCAGCAGGTGGCACAAGGCGTACGTGTGTGCAGTCGATTGCACCAAGGACGTGCGGAATGCCACTGATGGCATAGAACCACTGTTTAGTTTCCTGCTGCTTCTGCACTGTGTTAGGGAAGCAGATGTGGCGGGGTGTCAGTCCAATGATGGCATCCAGTACTTTAGGCAGGAATGCGGAGAAAGATGGTTGTGAGATTCCACCAACCAGGGCACCAGTTGTCTGAAACGAGCCACTTGCCAGCAGGTGAAGTACGGCAAGCAGCTTTGTTTCGGTTGGGATAGTGCGTGGAGTCACTAAAGTGGGGGCCAATTGCTGTTCAATATTTGTCAGCAGCTGCTGAATGGCCTGCCAGTTCAACCGGTACCTCTGGATGATGTCTCGTTCCCTGAGGCCATGCAGGGTTGTTCGTGGGCGGAATATCCTCTCCTGCCTTCTGCGCTGTCTTTGGGGTCCCTGCTGTTGTTGTTGTGGCTGCTGTTGTTGCTGCAGGGCTCTGCGTCTACGTGCACGTTGAAGAAAAAGCACCTCCATGTCTCCCTGTTGCTGCTCTGCTGCTCTGCTGCTCTGTTGTTTGTTCTGTGTGTTCTGATTAAGTACAGGTGTGTTTGCCCCATTTTAACGCCTGCCCTGACCCAGGCGTTAAAATTTCACGCTATTCGTGCTTTGCGCCATATTTTTGCGCCGCCTGCCGCGCGGGAGTGATTTTTGCCCTGGAGCATAAATTCCACGCACCGCTATGTGCGTCTGTTTTTGGACGGGAACGCCTACCCTGCGTGTCATTAACGCAGGGCGGGGTGCCGCTTCCAAAAACTGGCGCACATAGCGCCATTTTCCTGGTGCGCCGGATCGGGCGTCAGGGTTTAAATATGGGGCAACGTTTGCGCTGAAAGTGCGTCAAAATTTTTGACGCACATTCGGCGCAAACGGAGTATAAATATGGCCCACGGTGTCTTGTCTGGCGTACAGAGATCTTTTCAGGCTCTGGCCTCCTTGTTGACAGCAGCCAATGTCCCTTCATCTTCCGTTCCCACTCCAACTACCTATTCCCAATCCACAACCCCTCTCCTTACACCTGTCCAAAGCACACCTTTATACCAGCATACCCCCATTACAACAGACAAGGTGCACAAAGACAGTCATATGCATCATAAATATTCCAAAAGGCATGTACACACACAACACACATCTGCAGACTTAACAACAGACACTTCCCTCACCACCCCCTCCCTTGCAGTCACATCTTCACTCACACCTGCCAGCACTGCATCATCACACACTGTTCCTGCTATTATTCCTCTCATACCCTCAATCACCACAGCAGCAGACTCTAAGACACAAACCCCACACACCACATCCGCATTCACCACAACTACATTCTCTGCCACTTGCAGCACATCCACCTCACTTGCTCACACCACTGCAACATTCACTCACACATCTCACATTCCCTCTCACTGCATCTCCGCCCACCTCCTTCCAAAGAATGCATTCACTCACCCACCCAACATTCAGCCAACACACACCTACGGACATTGCACACACCAGCATCCACGTGCAGCACACCAACACGTCAGACGAGTACTCCCTCTACCTCCACTCTGCTAGTTCCCTAACTACCGCAGTTAGAAATGGGGTCTCTGGTTGGCAGTCAGTGTGCACCTGTCCAAGCAGGAACCCTCACTCTAGTAAGGGTAAGGGAGATACACCCAAGGATAAATTCTGCTCACCCCCTTGGTAGCTTGGCACAATCAGTCAGGCTTATCTCAGAGGAAATAAGTATTTGATAAATCACACACACTAACACAGTGAAAACACCACAGAAGTACTCAATACCAGGTTAGCCCATATTTAAACGAGTACAACAGGACAACAGCAAAAATCCAACATACACATGCAGAGTTATGAATTTGTAAAGATTAAACTTAAATTTAGCACTTAGAAACACAAATGCTTCAATTTGTCGATATCACGGCATCGTGATGGAGTCGTTCCCGACAATCTAATGCCAATGGCGCCGGTCACAGAGTCGCACGGACCTTCAGGTACAGTACCTTGTGAATGTAAGAAAACAAGCCAGTGCAGAGAGTTGGGGACCGAGGCATCACTGGATCTAGTGCGGCTTCAGTTGCAGGCGACGCGCAGAATCCAGCAGCGGCGTCAGTCCGGGCATCGTACAAAGTTGGTGCACTTGCTTCTTGTTTTTTCACCAGCTTCTGATTTCAAGGGCCCAGACACTGGATTAGGCACCACTTGTCAGGGTAGGAGTCTCAGCAAGAGTCCCAGTGCTGGTAGAGGAAGTCTTTGATGGCCTTCAGAACAGGGGGCAAGCTCAGTCCAGGCCTTGGAGAATCTTCTCAAGCAGGATACACAGCAAAGTCCAGTCTTTGCCGTCTCTAAGGCAGAAGCAGCAACTGCATGCCAACCAAACAAAGCACACACAACAAAGGGGCAGTACTCTTCCTCCAGCTCTTCTCCTTGGCAGAGGTTCCTTTTGATCTAGAAGTGTTCTAAAACTCGGGGGTTGGGTCCAGTACTTATACCCCTTTCTGCCTTTGAAGTAGGCAAACTTCAAAGGAAAGTCTCTGTTGTTGAAAAGATCCTGCCTTTGCCAGGCCTGGCCCCAGACAAACAACAGTGGGCTGGAGACTGCAATGTGTGAGGACAGACACAGCCCCTTTAGGTGTAAGTGTCAGCTACTCCCTCACCACTCTAGCCAAGGAGACTCATCGGGATATGCAGGCTATACACCAGCTCTCTTTGTGTCACTGTCTAGAGAGAATTCACGCGAGCCCAACTGTCCATCTGACCCAGACATGGAATACGCATACAGGCCGAGGCACAAAATGGTTTAGCACGAAAATGCCCACTTTCTGAAAGTGCCACTTTCAAACTGACAATCTAAAAAACAACTTTACAAAAAGATGTATTTTTAGATTGTGAGTTCAGAGACCCAAACTCCACATCTCTATCTGCTCCCAGTGAGAAACTGCACTTAAAAGATATTTAAAGGCAGCCCCCCATGTTAATCTTTGAGAGAGATATAGGCCTTGCAACAGTGAAAAACAAATTTGGCAGTATTTCACTGTCTGGACATGTAAAACACATCACGTCCAACCTTTAACATACACTGCACCCTGCCCATGGGGCTACCTACGGCCTACCTTAAGGGTGCCTCACATGCACAAAAAGGGAAGGCTTGGGCCTGGCAAGTGGGCACACTTGCCAAGTTGAATTAGTAATTTAAAACTGCACACACAGACACTGCAGAGGCAGGTCTTAGCCATGGTTACAGGGCTACTCATATGGTTGGCACATTGAGTGCTGCAGGCCCACTAGTAGCATTTGATTTGCAGGCCCTGGCACCTCTAGTGCACTTTACTAGGGACTTACCAGTAAATAAAATATGCCAATCATGGAGAAGCCAATTACACATACAGTTTATAGAGGGAGCACTTGCACTTTAGCATTGGTCAGCAGTGGTAAAGTGCTCAAAGTACTAAAACCAGCAAAACAGAGTCCAGCACAGGGTCAAAAACACAGGAAGCAGAGGCAAAAAGACACGGAAGGCTATGCCAAGGATGCCAGATCTAACAGCTGTCATGGTGTGCCATATCTTAGATAGGGTACACACATGGTGGTGTTAGGTCAGGTGCTAAGAGGCGCAAGAAAAGTGGCCCTTAGTTTCAAAATCTCTCTTGTTCTAGCAGGATTCCTCACAGATATATATCAGGAACAGAACTGATCTGCTATACCATCTCAACCCTTCTACCCTCCATAATAACCCATCTGTCTTCACACTGCTGGAATTTCGCACTGGTGGTGCTCATAAAGGGTTGGAGGGCCCTCACCTCATCTAGGATCATGACCAAGATTGAGTTTCTGAAAGAAGAAATAGGCGATAATGGATTATTTTTGGCTTTCTTAGGTTTAGCACTCAAAGAAGTAGATTTGATCCTAATGAGAGAATTGATTGCCAATCTCATGTATTGATTATTGTACTGTAAATTAAATGCTACTAGTGGGCCTGTAGTGCAGATTGTGCCACCCATAGAGGTAGCCCCTCAAACATGTCTCAGGCATACATGCACAGTTTACTGCCATAGTGACGTGGCAAGCCAAACCTCTTGCTAAGGCCTGGAATCCATTTTTTAACTACACCTAAGTCATCCCTAAAGTAGACCCTTTAAAGTCCTATGGGTGGGGTGTTGTGTATATAAAAGGTAGGACATATGCCATTATGTTTTACATGTCCAAAAAGTGGCAGACAGCCTATTTAGTGAGTGCTGCTCCTCTCATAGGATTGCATTGTAAATGCACTTTCATATGTCTAAGTGGTCATTTCTCATCCATAGGGAGTGGCGTGGGCATGTTTGGTATGGTTGGAATGGAATGGAAAATCCTTTATACTGTTGTAGGTGGATTTTACACTCCTATTTTAGAAATGCCACTATATGCTTATAACTCTGGTGCTTTGCAACATGGTTCCAGTCCATGTCTAGAGTAGAGGGACAGCTGGGCTGTGTGCATACTCCCACATAGCCATCCATCAGGCAGGGTAATGTTTGACAGGGTTACATCTGCATACTGATGGTCTTCCTGGTCTGGGAGAGAGGGAGGTGGGGCACACTTTACACCTGAATAGGCTGCGTCCTGCACTCGCATTAAGGGCTTTTTTACCCCCCACTCACATCTGGAGCCAGGGCAGAGGAAAAGGGAAGTTCTTGAAACTGGTCAGACCTGGCTGAAACCTTCTCCCACTTTCAAGAAGCTGGCCACTTTGAATATAAACAGAGGGGCTGTAACCCCATGTTGAGAGAACACTTTTGGAACTGGGACAGAACCTCTGCTGGAAAAACTGTTGGACTGCATAAAGGACCCATTTGGATTGCACTTCTTTTGTTGTCCTGCACCCTGGTGTCTGCTGAGTGCCCCAAATAACTCAACTGGATTGCTTTTCTGAATGTTGCTGCTCCCTGACTCTATGGGTCCCACTGTCCCTTGGGGTTGCCAGGATAAACCACCATTAATGCCCTGTTGTGCTTTTCTCCATCTAGTGTTCTCCAGGGGCTGACTGGATAATCCCTGCTTCCTCAGAGCCCCAAACCAGAGGGAGCCTCATGGGGCACTGAGGGTGATAAATCCAGTTTTCTGTGATACGGCACGTGGGAGTCACTTGATAATTGTATTTTGTTGTGTATTCTCAGCACGTGGTGAGCAATTCTACTTATCTACCCCCATGTGTGTGTGTTGGGGGGGTGTTTTCCACACCCATGCTACCCACCACACCACAGTAGGAGAGAGAGAGCCTGCGTTTGCTTCAGGGGCCCAAAGGAAACTTGCTTGCGGTAGGTGGGGCAGGGCAAGGGAAGCCAAAGCCTCCTTTCTTCCCCCTGCATTGTCAAGGCCATAAGCAAGCCTCCCCAGAATGGCCACCCGGTTCTGGAAAGATGAGGGTATCACGGCCATGCCATCTGGGAGGGCAAGAACACCATTCAGTCCTTGTGCTCCTCTTCCTAGCTATATCTCCTGAGAGGGGAGTGCGGCTGCAAGACTGACTCCTGCCCGGGTTTCTTCTCACCAGTGGCTGTGCCCAGCACCGTGGACAGCTGCTCCTAATAAGCCTGCCTACTGGGAGGGCCCAAGGAGGGTCCTCCCATTTACTACCCCGGACATACTTCGAGGGGACAGGGAATCATCACTCTCAAAGGCGAGGTTTGCCTCCGGGAAGACTTCTACCGCAATTAGTCCAATCTCACTTCCTGGATGTAATCAGCTTCAGGGGGCACACAGAGGCACTTTAAAGCCTTTGGTATGTGGGGGGGCTGCCCTTACTACTCTCTGGGCCATACTTTGGGGAGGGCTTGCTCTGTGGCTCATAGGGGCGGGTCAAGACTCGACAGAGGTCCTTGGTTGCCCCAGGAGAGCTTGCAGTATCAGTGAGTGTTGGGTTTAGACATTACCATAAAAGCTGTGATAGGCAGCGATGTGCCCCCTGAGTTTGCACATATCATTGCAAAGGTATCTATTGGTGTAGGTTTTAAAGGAGTCTATCATACCTGGTCCAGTAGAAACAAAGGTGTCCTGGCAATCTACAATGGTATGCAGAGAATAGACCATAGTCCCATACTGGTTCCCTGTGCACAGGTGAGCTTGTCATTAGTGATATGTTAATGGTGAACCAATGACTCCTGTGTTTCTAAACTAACCATGGCAATGCAATCCTGTAAAGTTTGTGGATATTTACACTGCTGGGATATCATGAAATAAGACCGTCCCTGCTCTAGGTGAACAGTTACCATGGTCTATGATGGACTCATGCTTTATATGAGTATGCCCCTATATGTTGCATTTTATGCTCTAAATGTGTGTTATGTCATTAAGGTTTACTGGATACTTCAGGATAACAAGTGTAATCTAGGAATTTGGATAATCAGTCCGGCATTCAGGAATAATGTTGTTGTGGTCTTCTGATACATCCAATATGCAATATATTTTTATATAACCCATTGTGAAGTCTCTTTTGTGATGTATCCATTGTGTACCTAGTGTGTGTGTGTTGTACAAACACACCTAACCTCTGGGAATAAGCCTGCCTGCTCTGTGCCAAGCTACTGCGGGTGATCACAGGTTTTCTTTGGTGTGTAACTTACTTGCCCTGACTAGAGTGGTGGTTTCTGCCTGACTGAGGTGCCTACCCTAGCTAACCAGAATCCCCATTTCTAACATTGATGAAATAAAAACAAGCAACACGCTACACAAGATCATGCCCACTCATTTACTGACCAGGGAATCTCATTGTTTTTGAACATATGATGCTGAAATTCAAAATGATAAATCATGTTGACGGAAACATTCTATAAGATAAAGGGGCATATTTATACTCTGTTTTTGCCGAATGTGCGTCAAAATTTTTGACGCACAATCAGCGCAAACCCTGCCCCATATTTATACTTTGACGTCCGACCCCGCAGGCGTCAAAGTTCCACCATGTGAGTCATTTTTTGGAAGGGGGAACCAGCCTTGCGTTAATTATATGCAAGGTAGGCGTTCCCTTCCCAAAAATTACTTTAAGGCCTGTGCGCCTTATTTATACTGTGACGTCATTTTGACGCACAGGAGGGGGCAGGCCTTAAAAAACGGCGCCCAGCCTGATGGGCGACGTTTTTTAACGCCTGGGTCAGGGCAGGCGTTAAGGGACATGTGGGCTTGGAAGGAGCCCAGAGGTGCCCTCCCATGCCCCCAGGGACACCCCCTGCCACACTTGCCCACCCCAGGAGGACACCCAAGGATGCAGGGACCCATCCCTGGGAAGTAGAGGTAAGTTGGGGTAAGTATTTTTTTCGTATTTTTTTTGTGGCATAGGGCGGCCTGATTTGGGCCCCCCTACATGCCACTATGCCCAATGAAAATGCCCAGGGGACATTAGTCCCCTGGGCATGGCCATTGGGCAAGGGGGCATGACTCCTGTCTTTGCTAAGACAGGAGTCATTTCATGGGGGTTGGGCATAAAAAAAAAAATGCCGCAAATCGGGTTGAGGCCTGAATTTTGCCTCAGACCTGACTTCACCATTTTTTGACGCCCAAACTCCATTTTCCCCTACGCCGGCGCTGCCTGGTGTGAGTCATTTTTTTTTACGCACACCAGTCCGCAGCACCGGCTAACGTCATTCAATAAATAAGGCGCCCGCATGGCGCTTTGGAATGGCGTTAGCCGGCAGTAAAATTTTTGACGCACAACTACGTTGGCGCAGTTGTGCGTCAAAAAGTATAAATATGGGCCAAAGTGTCTCATAGGGAGTAGACTGAAGCTGCAGTAGGTGGCTTTAAAAAGGAAAATTACTTCATGATGTAGCAGAGCTCACGGATTCCCCACTATCTGGTGCACAAGCCACGCCCATACAGGATATGCTGTTGGTCAAAACAGAATCCTAATTCATTAATTCTCTCTTCTCGTTTAGCCATTGAAAGGATTCCCGCTACCACCCAACTCACATTCAGGCCACAGTGGCCTCAGATCCTGCGGAGTTCTCCTATAGACGCTGCCATCACCTGGAGAAAAAAAAAAGACAGACCATTAGAAGAGGGGAGGGTCTGACAATATGAACATAGAGTTCGTGGAAACTAACAAATGACTCACTCTTGTAGTGCAGAGGGGGCAGAGTCACAGAGCAGATAAGGACAATGGACCAAGAGATGTGGTTGTCCAAGGGCGTAAGCAACACTGACTTGGAGGACAGAGATGCCGACATGTAGAGAGAACTTCTGTAGAACGCATATACATCAAGGCGAGAAGAGGGTGCAGTGCAAGACTCCCAGGACACCAGAAGAGAAAGCAAAGAACTTGAGGACAGGGAAAATGAAGAGAAAAAGACTGAAGAGAACTGGAGTGAGGATGCCACCAGCTGATGCAAATTATTCTTCTCAACTCCGGAGAATTATGGCTTCTAGGATGTGACAGGAAAGGGGCTATCACCATCAACAGGATGGGGTGAAGGAGTTGGAATCAAAAGTAATGGTGGAATGCACAGTAAGAGAGATTTGGGGAGCATCTTTTGAGTCTAGGGAGTATTGTGAATACTGGAGCGAGATAATCTCTAAAGTAACAACATAGTACCGCTCCCTTCTGGAGATACCCAAGCCAACCAGCCTATCCAGTGTAATAAAATGCCTAGCAAATGTGAAAGGCCTGAGAGGCTATAAACTGACCCGCCAGGAGAACAACCATCTGCCTGGGACTGAATGATTAACCTCAGGGACATCCCCACAATATCTGGGTGTTTTTTTACATATATGTTGTCACACGGGTGATGGTAACAGAAAGACCTTGCAACTATTCTCAAAAGCCTGCACTTATTAAAGGGAAGCGGGGAAGCATTATTGTTTCCATAATCACTTAATATTCCGTATAGTCTTTATTTTTCACTTACCTTCTTCTTCTCTAGTTTCTTGAGGGCACTGGCAGCTGCCATCTCACAGAACTCGAAGAGAAGAAAAGCAGAAGTCAATTCCCCATAACACCGGCCATAAGGAGAAACTGTACAGACAAGAGGTCTAATACTTCACTGAATTACAATAATATTGCCATTCCTTTCGAAAAAAAAATCTCTTCAATATCAGTAAAGCCATCATACGTAAAACTGATAAGCGTCTCAGGCTTTATTTCTGCCCATCCCTCCACATCCATCCACCTTGATTTTTACAATGAGCACCAAATGTATTGCCCTAGCATCTTTGAAATATACATAATGCAGCATCCCTCATGTGTCCTTGCACTGCTCTCTCTTAAGGTTCCAAGTGTAAAGTGGCATACATACCCTTTGTGGATGCTCTACCCATTATGACATCTTCCTACCATTTGAATTTTCTCATACCACACTACCATGCAGTTTTAGGCATCAAGACGAAGTCAAAGTCGGGTTGTGGCTTGGGCACACATAACAACAGATGTGTAGGAGAGGGTCTTGACCACTGAAGGCAGTTATCCTTGAACCCTGGGGCCCAAGCTGGGCAGTGTCACCAACAGTGACCTATGGGGCACTAAGGGGCCCCCTGGAGCGACAGCAGCACCGGTTTTGAGACCGGCCCAAAGTTTCAAAGCACCTTAAATCTAAAGATGCTGTCCAGAGGGGTGGAGAATGAGCTCAATGAAGGAGACTGTTGACCCCAGCCTTGAGGTCCATACATCCGCAGTATTGGCGGGCTTAAAAGATGCCAAAACTCCCTAAGAACACATGATACAAACTGTGGCAAAAGGAGTGGAACTCTTGAGAGCTGATCACAGGGAACTGCAGAACATGATAGCTGAGACAGAGTCCCACCTGGCCCAGGTGAAGCCCACTGTGTTAAAAGGTAACACCCTCCTCCAGGCACTGAGAAAGAAGTGGCATTTCTGGTAGAGAAACCAGACTATGCCGAGGGACGCTGTCACCATGATAATGTCCACCCAGTGGGAGGCCCATGGAAAGCAAGTCCAAGTATGGGATTGTTCCTTGAGGCGTGGTTGTCCTCAGTGGTGCTAGGGAGAAAGCCTGAAAGTGGTTAACAGTGGAACGTGCCCATCGGGTCCTGACTCACTACCCAGCCCCGGGTTGCCACCAAGGGATATAGTGGCTCGACTGCTCATCTTCTGAGACAGAGACATTATCCTACAAGTGGCGAGGACATATGGACCTTGGGAAAATGGGGGGGGGTGTGAACATTTATCCTGGCTATACCACTGTAGTGCAGCAGGAGTCTTTTCCTGGCTCAAACAACACTTGTGACAACTGAATCGCACATATGTGCTTTTCTTTCAGGTATAACTCCAGATAGTAGATCAAGGAGTATCGCATCTCATATCAGTGGCCGCGGTGGCCGGAAGCCACCTGCTGCCTGAAATGCAGGAGTACATGTAATCTCAATGATGGCATGAGCGTCAACCACACAACAGGACACATAGGCACCTAAGATGGCCCCCTATGAAAGACCAGACAGAATTCAAGAGACATCATAGACAAACCTTGTCATCAACATATGGGAGGTGCAAGGGGGTGTGACAGATGGCTCTGAAGATGGGGCTACAAATCAGAAGGGGAACATAAATTAACTTTCTCTATCAGTTGTCAGGCTGATGACAAAATCATCTGACAAGGGGGAGTTTTGTAATCTTTGGATTACCTGGGGACTGATCTGCTGGGCATAAATATTACAATTCTTTGAGTGTAATGCCCCACAAACTACCACCTCTGTGTTTAGCTCTAGTGGTGAATGAAATGGCGGATGTGAGGGGGCGACAAACACCTCGTAAGTTGGGGAAGTGGTAGTTTTAGACCTGCAATGTAAGGTTTTATGGAGCGGGGATTGGGGAGGAGTTTGAGGCACGTTTGCATAGGTATTCAACATATTGGCTGTGCAAGAGGTACAAGGGAGAGCACCTTGGCAAATACCCTGACACAACACCACATAGGGGGGCTGATACCTAAAATACTGTCCTGGAATGCACAAGTACCTAAACAGACATGACTCTGGTGTGGTCCTGCTGCAGAAACATACTCGGTGGTTAATAATTGTGATTTCCACAATCGCTGACATTACTGGTTGCTGATCCATGCTAGGTGCTCTGCTAGATCCCGTAGGGTTGGAATTCTTGTATGCAAATCGCTACCTTTAAATTTCACAAATACTTGGGTAGACACAGTGTGCTGCTACTTGACTGTGAGTGGATGTTGGAATGGTATGTGTCTGGTGGTGGCCTTCTGGTATTATCTCCCCAGCCTCCAAATTAAAGGACTGGAGAAGTGAGCAGTATAGAGTACTGAGACCCCTCAAGATCTGCTAATAGTGGGAGGTGATCTCAACCTAACATTGCAGGGTGTCCTGAACAGGGTGACTAGGTCTGGGAGAAAGGGCAGGCCAAAAAAGCACCTGCAAGAGTTCTGAGACTCGATGGAGATGACAGACACTTTTAGAGAGAAGACCACCTTTGGCAGAGGTAGTATTCAGATGTGCTCAATGTCCAAGCTAGACTATCTGCTGATTCCAAGCTGTAGAGTGGGAGACTTTAGGGGAACAGACTACCTGTCCAGAGGTATATCAGAACATGCCCCCCTGGTGACTGCTCTTCTGATGACATTGGTTCAGCTGAGGCAGGAATGGAGACTAGACCCATGGTAGCTGATTACATTTCTCATGCATTAATTGTTGGTACGGGCCAAGCACATTTACCTTTAGTACAACATGGGGACGGTAGAGTCCCACTCAACTATTTGGGAACCTTACAAAATAGCCCTGAGGGGGCACTTGAATGTGCAAGTTATTGGAAACAGGCATGAGATGGAGAAGGAATGTAGGAACCTTGAGGCTAGGCTGGAGAGGGCAAGGCTGAGTATGTGTTTATCCTACTGTGGCCCTACTGAAAAATCTAGAATCCATACAAGTGGACTACATATCCCTGGTCCTACAAAAAGGGAGAGCTCAATTTAGGAACAAACAAAGCAGGTTATACAAAGTAGGTGAGAGTGCCGGGAAGGCGTTAGTCGGGTGCGGCTGGCGGTATAGAAGAAGGGGGTTTTGCACCATAAAATGACGGTAGGCAGGTTAGAGTAAGAAAAAATGACTGTAACCTGCCTAGAGTCATTTTCTGATGAAAAACCATCCATACCACGACTCCTGTCTTAGAAAAGAGCTCTCATAGTAGCTGAGTCTTCGATAAGTGGATGTAGATTCTCTGCTTTCAAAATAATCTTCCTCTTCTTAACTGTAAGCAGCAACAGGTGTCTTCCTCAGTCCAGAGTCTGCCCCCGGCACAATGAGAAAATTAGTAGGTGTAACCCCATCATATTTGCTTTTTCAATCTCTAAATATCAGTTAGACCCAAATCATCATTGGACTGTGGAATTAATTACCGAGCTCGATTTTTGCTGATATGTAATTTAATGTTACTTTTGTTTACAAGAGGACTCAATAGGATGTTTATATTTTCTGCCAGATATGCTGGGCATGTTTTACCTCCAACACTATTTCACAAAGTGCTCACTGCATGAGTGCTAATGGCAACTTGACCAAACGAGCTCTAGTTGCTGAGAAATATCAATTCCTTTATGTCATAATACTCCTATTCAACCTGCAGCACCGAGTCAACAGATTCTCCCAAGACTCTGCAGAGTCTCCTGATTGCCTTCTGAAACCAGACTTGCATGATGTAACAACCATTTGTCTCCTACCGGGATTGCGCGGCATAGAAAACGTCAAAGGAATTAATCTTCCAGGACCCTAGTGACCTTTGCCAATAAATTGTACTCACGTTGTGGATCAAAAAGGAGGGCATTGACAGCAAGATTACCCCCAGATCATAGTTGCGTTTTATCTGGCAAAACGTATTTCTTTTCTTTCTTTTTTCCTTTATCTTTTCCTTTCTTTTTCATATATTTTTTTTTTCGTTTGCCTGCTTTTTTTCTTTTTTTCTTTCCTTGTTTACTTTTTCTTTCCTTCATTCCTTCTTTCCTTCTTTGCTTTCCTTTCTTCATTCTTTCATTTTTCTTTCCTTCTTTCCTTTCTCTTTATTTTGCCTTTCACTCTTTAGTTTTTCATTATTTCCTACTTTCTTTTTTCTTTTCTTCATGCTTTTTCCTTCTTTCTTTAGTTTTTTGCCTTCTTTCCTATTTGCTTCTTTCTTTTTTGCCTTTATTCCTTTTCTTTTTTCTTTCCTTTCTTGCATCTTTATTGCAGCCTTAACTTTTTTTCCTTATCTTTTCTTTCTTTTTTGCCTTCTTTCCTTTTTTACTTTCTTTTTTCGTGACATGTTTCGTGAGTGAAAACAAGTGATTACTGCCAATATTTTAGATTTGAAGAAAAGCGGTTGGATAACAAACAAACAGTTGTGTTAGGTGTAGTGAATTTGCTAGAAAATGTGTTGGCTCCATCAGTGGTCTTAACTAAATAACTGATAAATGGTTGATAATCACATGATTTGTTCATTCCTTTAAAGAAGTGCACGTATTGTTTCAAGTTAGTAGATTTGGTAAACTACTTAGTTTTATTCAAGTCATAATTAGAAAAGAAACAAAAACACGTATGTCTTGTAACTCTGCAGTCCAATCCATCTAAATAGGTATCTTCGGACATTTACATGCTTACATTTCTTTAAATTACCTTGTTCATTATTGGATTATAAAAGCACTTGCAACCATAATGTCTTCCTGCATAAGAGTCTGCAGCATGAAGCTGTAAACTATAAAATTATCAGACTGCAGAAGCCGTACCAGGCCACCATTAGACAGGCCCTGATAGCTAATAAAGATGCTATATATCGAGTCCACTGCTGGGTGTATTTCTCTAGTCCCGATGACATTTTCATTATGCAACCGTAATAAGAGTAATTTCCAACATTTTGTATTACATCTTTTACTTGAATTGCAAGTCCATTCTGGTAAATATCTGATTGTGTAAGAAGGGTAAAAATAGGAACGAGCAGAAGGCAGGAGGTTGTTGTTTATTGCACTTGTTTTCGTTTTTCACTGCTTCTTAAAGCAGAAAGGCCCATATTTATGAAAAATGGTGAACAACTGCGCTAATACAGTTGTACGTAACTTTATTTTTTTAACAACGGCTAACACCATTCCTTAAAGACATCCGTGTGCCATATTTTTGAAATGACGCCCAATGGCATTAGGGAATGGCTACCGTCACAAAAAAGACGCTAGCCGGTGTTGGATGGTGTTAGGGAAAATGGCACTAATAGGACAGAAATGACGTTAGGTGGTTAGCGGCAAAATTTCTGCCCAGCCTAATGTCACTTTTTGATGCACAAGCAGCCCAAAAATTAAGTTATCGCCTCTTTAGTGATAAAATTAATGATGCTAAAGTGATGCTAAACTTCAATAAATATAGGCCAAAATGCGGCGTCTTGACGACTGAGGACAGACTACAGACTTCGCACTTAAATGTGGCTCTTTCTACTGGGTTTGTATTTTGTTTCATTTTGTGTCATTTCTACGAACTCTTGCCTAATTACACGAAAGAGGTTATGCAATTTTACACACAGCTGATTTCTTTATTGTGACTTGAGAGCAGCAAATTAGACTAAATCCTCAGCTCTTTCAGAGCCCCGTGATTTTTTTGATTGCTATTCTATCTTGTAATGCATATTTCTAGTTTGCCAATCCTAAAGATATCTTCATTTTTTACAAACAACTTTAAATGAAACATTTTGGCATGTGAAAAGTCTTTGTCATTTATTCAAAGAGAAACTTACTTGGGGAACATTAAACCTATATATTTTAAACTGTTCAAATTTGCCTTTTTAATTTGTTTGTTTACAGGTGTTGGAAATTGCCTTTCTGCAGGGTCACCCCCAAACTTTTTGCCTTCCTCCTTCTCTTTTTCTGACCTTATTTTTGCTGGCTTTAGGACGCTGCATACCTTACCACTGCTGATCAGTGCTAATGTGCATGTGCTCTCTCCTTAAAACATGGTGACATTGGCTCATACCGAATTGGCTTATTTAATTTACTTGTAAGTCCCTAGTCAAGTGCACTACATTTGTCCAGGGCAGGTAAATTACATGGTACTAGTGGGCTGCATCACTGCACCCACACAAGTAGCCCCATAACCATGTCTCACGCCTACCACTGCAGGGCCTGGGTGTGCAGTTTCACTGCCATTTTGAATTGGCATTTAAAAGTACCTGTCAAGCCTTTTACTACCCGTTTTCTACATATAAGTCACCCCTAAAGTAGGCCCTAGGTAACCCCTGGGGCAGGGTGATATGTAAATAAAAGGCAGGACATGTACCTGTGCAGTTTATATGTCCTGGTAGTGTAAAATGCCTAAATTCCGTCTTACACTGCTGTGGGGCCTGCTCCTTTCATAGGCTAACATTTGGGCTACTCTTATACACAGTTTGAATGGTAGATTCTGATATGAAAGGAGTAACAAGTTCAGATTTATTATGACCAGAATGGTAATACAAAACTCTGCTGACTGGTCAAGTTGGATGTAATATTACTATTTTAGAAATGCCACTTTTAGAAAATGAGCATTTCTCCTCACTTAAATCCTTCTGTGCCTTACAATCCATGTCTGGCTAGGTTACTTGACAGCTCCCTTGTGCATTTCACTCAGACAACCCCAAACACAGGATGCTCAGTCACACCTGCACACATCTGCATACTGAATGGGTCTTCCTGGGCTGGGAGGGTGGAGGGCCTGATGCTTACATTTGAAAGGACAGTGGCCTGCCCTCACACAATGGACTGCCCAACCCCCTACTCGGACCCTGGCAGACAGGTAGGAACTGAAAGGGGACCTGGTGCACTTCTAAGCCACTCTTTGAAGTCTCCCCCACTTCAAAAACACATTTGTGTATTTAAACAGGGCCTCTGACCCTACCAACGCATACACTTCTGAACAAGTTACCACTGGTGAAGAAACTCTGAACCAGAACCTGCAACCTGCCAAGAGGAACTGCCTGGCTGCCCAAAAGACTGGCCTAACTGCTTTTCTGCAAAGGACTGCTGCCCTGCTGTTGCCCTGCTGCCTTGCTGCCCTCTGGTTCTGCTGAGAAGAGCTGTCCAAGGGCTTGGATAGAGCTTGCCTCCTGTTCCTTGAACTCTCAGGACCAAAAAGACTTCATCCGGCAAGGAACTCCTTGTGCAGCAAAAATTCGACCCACAGCCTGCAAGAACCATCGCACAGCTTGCATCGCGGTTAGTAAATCACTGCATGCTGAACTGAATGACGCAGCCCGGCTCCCCGAGAGGAGATCGATGCGGCACCAGCATTGCGACTGGAACTTTGACGCACGGCCACCTGGATTCAATCAAAGCCGAACCGGTACAATGCAGCCCGACTTCCTGTAAGCAGAATCGATGCAGCTCCTGCCGTGTGACAGAAATTTCCATGCAACGCCCACTGGATTGATGCAGCTCCTGTGACTTCATCCTGCACACCCAGGATTTCTCCGCCTCGCCCCTGGGGAGTCTGAAAACCCCGTAACCCGAAGAGGATCAAAGTCCACATGCCGGAAATCGACGCAAAGCCTTCCCTGCATGGAAAAGTATCGACGCATCATCTGTATGCACCAGAGAAATCGACAAACACCTGCCTGTTCTCCACGCATCTCCTCGTCTGCGGTCCCTTGTGGAGAATTTTAAAGCAACCCAGGCACCTTGTGCTTGCAAGAGATACTTGTTGCTTTTTGAAGACTCTTTTTATAATTCTCTGAAGTGAAATTTTACTTGGGGTTATCAAATCTTGATTGTTTTGACCTACATTTAACCAGATAAATATTATATATTTTTCTAAACCCTGTGTGGTGTATTTTTGTGGTGCTATACTGTGTTATTATTGCATGATTTATTGCACAAATACTTTACACATTGCCTTCTAAGTTAAGCCTGACTGCTCAGTGCCAAGCAACCAGAGAATGGGCACAGGATAATTTGGATTGTGTGTCTTACCTTGACTAGAGTGAGGGTCTTTGCTTGGACAGGGGGTAACTTGACTTCCAACCAAAGACCCCATTTCTAACAACGGGCCATTTGTTTTTTAAAGAAAAAAAAGGGTGTGAATGCCATATAACTTCATCATCATCGACTCTTCAGCCCTAGGTCTATGGTCTTCTGTGTTTCTTATCCTACAAATGCGTCCTGCATGGCATAAGCAGCTGCTTCTTGAGCTGAACTGTTTGATGTAACAGAGTCTGAGGTGCAGCTAGCAGTAGCAGAGCTGCCACGTTTTCATCTTGCTCATGTGTAACATTTTCAAGTTTTCATTGTGCTTATCTGTAATACATTGAGAGACACTTTCTGTCATGTAGACCAAAGCAATTATGTTGGAGTAATGAGATGCATCACAGAAGTTACCAATTTTTGTGCACTGTTGTGCTCTAGAAACCACTTTATAATAACTGCAACGCTCTTCCAGTGTTTAATAAATATCACAGCCTGCCTCCCTTTACCGACGAGGACCGACTGAAATGCTAGTGGTGTCAATTTAAATGTGCAGGTCATTTTCTTCCTGTTCTCTAGCTTATTCGAATTGTCATATCACAAATGTGCATATGTTTTAATTTAGTGTTAGAAAAGCAATGTATACGTTTTTCCTTTGGCAATTAAATAGATGTGCATATGTATCTATTAATGAAAACCTATGTCAGATTAAAGTAGGCAAAGGATCTCTCTCCCCCACTGTGGGTAATGGTTTAGATTAAAATGTAACTGTTTTCGATCAATTGTTTAGACATAGCCTTGAGAAGCATTTGTTGCCTAGTGGGGACAGAGATTCCTCCCTTAAAGTTTGTTATGATATAAGGTCTTGAGCATGCTACAAGCAGGTCTTTTCACTTTCCAAGACATAGAGAAACTCCCACATGAGCTACACACGAATGTGACTCTAAAGATCAGATTGGGTGCTCATACTTTCAAATTTCCCACTTCCATGCATGAGTAGCTTATCTAGTCCTGTTTATAGGTCGAGCGTAGCATTCGCGTGTTGTATACTTTTAGTATACTTATTATAGGGGTTCAAGCAAATTCAAGCAATTTCATTTGTTGGTTCCAGTGCCCTTCAAAAATCCTTGCTTGCCAGTGGTCAGTTCTGCCTCTGTGTCCTGCCTTTTGCTCTTTGGAGCAGCACCAAGTACTATATATTTACACCATGTCCTGTTTATCTCTTCTGCAGGGGACATTTTTTCTTTAGAATTTGCCTGTTGATCTTACACTGTGGGTGCCTGTTCAATCCCTCCTCCCCACCAGCTACTTCTGCAAACAAAACCAACATCAGAGAGGGTTTTTTCCAGTCCCCCTCTTTTATCCTAGCCCCCATGTTTGGCTTGTAATGGAGAGCTTTAATTCCCTCGTTGCCTTCAGCGGTAACAGAACAGCTGCTGTGCTCTGATTGGAGCTGCTTCAAGGGAACCCTGCTGATTAGTGACTGAATGTGCAATGTTTGTATGAGTATGATCCCACAAGCCTGCATTTAAATACAGTGAAAATGCAACTTGGAATTTATTACAGAAACTAAATACACTGTAATAAATGATAAACATGCACAAAAACGTACAGAAAACACTGTGAGGGCAGCTCTGGGACCCACAAGGCTATAAATAGGTCTGCCACCCTCCTACACACATCCTGTAGTTTTGTTTCAGCTGGACTAAAGTTTCGTATACTGGTGCAGGGCCTCGAGAGATTTCGCTGCAATATTCTGTCCATGAGCTTGTTTTTTTGGTTTTCAATCTCAGCGTCATGATGCTGGGTTTTGCATAGCGCGATCGCGCTCGTTTTTTCAATTTCATTTTCATTTCAATTTATATGGCAAGAAAAGTTTGGTTAGGAGTTTCCAACGCTAGTCTATTGTTTGCCCCACCCCCATCTTTTTTTAAAATCTCAGTCTGCCACTGTTTAAATATATTTAATTTTACCTTAATGCTTTTGTAGCTCACCACTCACCATTTAGAGTCGTGCATTATCTGACACCTAATCACATGTTCTAGTTCTCCATTTCCATGAGATCGATTTCCTCGTGGCTGATCTACCAGAAGCCACCCCCCTCCCTGTCTGCAGTAGAGAATGCTGCAGTAACCACTTACAAAGGTGTTTCCTTTGTGGTAGGCTGCCGTTTGTTCATTTTATGAAGTACAGACAGGTAAAAACAACATTTTGACATTTACTGATTTGTATTTTGACAATGGACAAAAGGGATATGAAACCAGCAAATTTACTACTTGTTTTCATCATTCAAGGATGTACATGTGTATTATTTAAAATGTAATAATGAAATATGTTTCCATTCAATATTAGAAATTTGGATTGCTTGTCATACGTTAAACGAATGTGTTCTTCAGAAGCCTGTTTAGTGGAATGAGTGGCAGATAAAAGCTTGGTTCTCTGGTACAACATGTATAACTCATTAATAAGAAAGAAAGCACTTTGTTCAACGCAAGCAATCCCCGTTATAAACCTTGGCCGCAAGCAAAAGACAGTTGTTTGTTGAATACTTAAAATAGATCTCGGACTATTGGCCGTGGCTGTTCTGTTTGCTTTAGGCTTCTACACTTGTCTAACTTGCTTCTAGTTATTCAGAGGGGTTAATGGGACGCGGAGGGTGGACGTGCTAACCACCGTCTGTTTAAGGCTGACAAGAGTTAAAATAATTAGATCAACCAGTAGAAAAGGATTTGAAGTGTTGACGTAGATTAATGTTTCAGATTTCTCTAAAGGGGCCTTATGTTAAAGGTAAATATATTCTAGCTGTTTGGTAATGCAAGGCCTTTCAAGGATGGAGCTTGATTGTCGATATCCTGGTTTCATGCGTTCAACTTTTAGATTTACTACCTCTACCTTCAACCAAGTACTTTCCAGTCTCAGATCGAACTGTTTAATATTCTCCAACCCTCAAACGACCTGTTGCAAACTTGGCGCAGCCTTGCAATGCAATAGGTAACGCATCTGCGAGAGTTAGAGCTATGGGCATTGTAAATGGCAATGTCTTTTACCTATGTCTTTTGCTTTGGAGTGTAGAGCATGTGTATGGTGTGGAGTGGAAATGTGTGGCTTGTATTTTAATTGTTACCCATGGAATTGTGCAGAATGGAATTGTGTGGTAGAGTGTATTTGTGTATTGGAATAATGTGGCATGGTGAATATATAGGAGTGCATTGTGGTGCCCTCTATGGGCTGTTATGAGCATTACAGACTAATGCCAAAAATATATTCCTGATAAATGTTTTTTGGAGTTTACATGATGATTGTATATGTTTTATTAATCTCTCCTTATTGCAGTTATGACCATGCTTTAGGCCAGCGCGACATCTTTATTACTATGACTGTTTGAACACTCTTGATATGTTTGGGTGACCCTTCTAGTTTATTTCTCCTCTGTGGCTGTCTTGTGTATTTTTGGGGGGGAATTGTGTTAGCCAGCCAGCAACTCTGATGGAAGGGTGTTGAAAGTGGTGTTTTTTTAGAATTAGCATATCAGATTTAAATTAGACTGCTAAATTGCAACATTTTAAGTTTGTGCTACAGATAGAGGAAGAAGGTAAATGGAAGTGCTTTAGTTATATGCAGGACCACTGGAATTATGTAGTAGGAAAGGACCAAATTATGAGGCAGGCTTGACCAATTTATGTGGAAAAAAAGTCCAATTATGCATTTACAATGCCAGTAGCTCTAACTCTCGTAAATGTGAGACCTACTGCATTGCAAATGCTTGTTTCTTTGTGTTTCTTGTTATTCCCATACCTCACTTATAAGTACAATACTAAGAATTTCAGAATGTAAAGGAAAGATGTGGGCTGGATAATCTAATCACATATGGAGCAAAGAACAGAGGCTTGAATTGGCTCTGTTTCATCCCATACTGGATTATAAAGTACACTGGATTATTTCCTAATCAAACAGAGCGTGAAGCTTTTTGCTCCAGAAATGACAAGAATGTGCGCAGTTGATTCATTATTGAGAACAACTGTACTGCTTCATTGACTAATGAGAGGGAATGTGGCCCCAAGGCACACTGTGCTGAAAAAGGCTAGTTATCCCCGATTGCAGGTTGAGGATGATGGGAGGACACTCCAGTAAACACTATCCCTGTACAAATCTGATCCCATGACCCTAGTCCTCTCTATGGTGAGGAAGACAGTGTTTGCTGGGAATTAAAGATAAGGGCGCGACCCCATGATTAACATGCTTCTTCCACTGAAGCTAACATGTCTCCTTGGTAGTCTAATGGTCAACCTTGTACCAATAATTCGGCAACACACAATATAAGTGTCATTCATCTTAAAATGCATACCTCAGCATGTCCAATGGCCATCTACTTCATTTGATCTGTAGTGCTGCGTGGTTTGCTACACACTGACATGGAATTGTCTGCATTGAACCCACTGCTAAGTATTGCCCATTAGGAGGCAAATCCCAGGGCAGGGATAGCTGGGATCATTGTTAGCAGTGCATGCATGTGTATTTTAGTAAGTCTTGTACACGTGGACGAGGTGGCCAGGTGAGCATTGTTTCCAATCTAGGAAATGATCTAACTAAAAGGAGAGCCACTATTCGTAACCAGCTTCATGAATGGCTGTGGGGCAAGTCTGTTTGTTGAGAGGGGAGTGTCCCCTGCATGATGTGCAGTTATGATATCGCCTTACGTGGCTGAACTGCATATACCTATGATCATGGTTTTTGATTATTGGTCATGCCACACACTAATCCCATGTGCATGCGTTAACCTAGGCTAGGTCTTTGAAAATAATGGGGTCTGGGCTTTACTCTTTACAAGGAATGCACCTGCTTAATGACGGAGGACTATAGTCCCTGTTGCAGTTTTCCTGCATACAGAGTGGTGGTGGCAGCAGCATATTGTGTTGGTGAATTGTAGTAGCAGGTCTTTTTACCTGTGAGACATGAATGCATGTCTACATGTGCATCTATCTAAAAGGTTCTGCTGCTCATGCTGAATCCAGGATCATGAATGCTAACATCCTATGTTTTGTGTATGTGAGAGTGTTCTAGGCATGATAGTGTGCCATGCACAAAGGATACAGATCTGCTGGTTGGATTTTGGAAGCTTTAAGCCTGTACCAGAGTACACAAAGAAGGAGAAGTTGCTTTTCCCAAGCAGATTTTGTGTTTTGCTGGTATCTCCTTGATGAGAGTGGGGTACACCAGATGGTTTAGTTAGGAAAGAGGAGACAGTCCTTCATTAGAAATGTCAAAGCCCTTTCTGATTCACTGGACTGTGAAGGGTGACTGCAGCTGTCATTGGGTAGACAGCAGGTGGTGCAGAGAGAGGCCTCCAGTATCTGATAAGGAAAGGAGTCCTTTGAAGGAGCACAGATACTTGTCTCTCTTTCTTATCTCTATGAGGAAGGATCGTAAATAGCTGTGTACAGCGTGCTCACACCATCTTGTAAAATCAACATTGTACCTGGAGGCTATCCTGCTTGGCAGAGCAGCATTACAGACAAAGTACAGGTTTGGAAGGTGGCCTAGCGTGGACATATGAAAGTACAACCAACTTAAACTGGCTCCAAGAAAGCAGACATGTAATATACATTAATTGTCTGTGAAACCATTTTAAAGAAGGGAACCCAAGATTCACTGTTGTTGTTTTTTCTTCTACTGAGGAGGTAGTACTCTGCAGAGTACTTGGGGACTGCTAAGGAGACAAGGATTAGTGTTGCACTGACAGCCAGCTGCCCAGAGTGGAGGGAAAATGGCCTGGAGTGAGATCTGAAGGAGGAATAACTGGACCTTCCTGGTTGCCATGACATCCTTTCACTGGGTAAGAGAAGGAAGAGCTGACACTGCAGGAGGTGCTATTTGTGGAAGGTACTGTCAGGTTTGCAGTACTCTGCACATCAAACATCACAGACCTCATCACCTATGGCAAGCTTGATGCCCTTCGCTTCACAGGGAACGTGGTTCACCCTCTTATCTTCGCACATCCTGGACACTCTACCTATAGGCAACAGCATCCATTGTATTGACCATGCACATAAGAAGGGCAGAGGCCTCGCTCTTATCCATGAGACCTGCTGGCCATGCACTCTATGCTCAACTCCATGAAGCTGCTGACATACCCTTTGCTCCTCCCTGCAACTCAGGACACCACTTTCAATCTCATCTACAGGCTTTGTGGACATAACAAGGACTTAATTGCGGAATTCTCAGATCTCCTGAACAGTTTGTCCATTCGACATGCCCACACTGCCCTCTTGGGTAATTTCAACGTCCTCCATATGCGAGCACAAAACAAGACACTCACTTCAACATTATTGATACGCTCAATGTAATAACACATGTAACTCAACCAGCAGACTCCAAACACCACATCCTGAATTGTGACTTTTTAACATCATCTACAATCCAATACAAACTACCCATACTGTTGGACTGGACTGACCTCTTTACCATCGCTCTCTCCATTCTAAGCATACTACCAATACCCAAGGTCAACACAAAAGAGAAGATCAAATCTGGCAGGACTGAAAGTTGTATGGCACTGCTACTATGAGCTGGGTGAGAAACTCCTAATTATGGCGGTGGCCAAGGACGCGATTGAGTTGATTTTCCCTGAACGCTATTAAGCAGTCATTAATCGGGTAAGCTTAACCTGCCCCCGCAATGATCACTAATTCTTGCGACCTTTTCCTGCCTCATGTTATAAGATCATATTACTATGAGTGCTTAGTTAAAATATGTCTTAGTGCATCTCGAATCTTCATTAAACTTCGGACTCGCTTTGCATGTAATTATCTGGTAACCCTTTGTTACTTATGTTCTCTCTTCTTTTTTTACAGACTGATTGTTGTCTTATTAGCACATTGAGCATTGTTATAAGCAGATGTTGAATTACATTTTAAGGTAAGTTTCGGTTTTCCTTTTTTGATTTTGCAAATTTACATGCACATTTACAATAAGGATGTATAATATTAGTGCTTAGAAATGCACTTTGTTTAACCTATACGTTTTCACAACTACAATGTTGACCAACTAGTGCCGGCACCACTATTTGATTTGCTGTCTCGTTTATTGCTCAAATGTTGTATTTATCACACGCTCTACCTCATTCCTTTTTAATAATTTCACTTTAGATATCACAGAATGTTCACATGCATCTTTTGATCCTTTTCACTTCTTTCACCAGGAATTGATCTGTGCAACTTCACCTTTATATACTGGTTTTCCTCCTGTCACAATTCTCTGCTGACAGCACCTTAGGGTATGGTAGTACAGCAAAGTTATCCTTTTAACATCTTGGGAATCCATTCTTTGGTGCTTATTGATCTATATGATGATTCAATAGTTTTTATTCCCATCCTTAAACTCACCTTATTTCGTCTTCCACAGCCTTAAGAAAGCCCTGGTGGACACACCCTAGAGGGCGAAACACGTGTTGGCTGAGTAATCTTTATGCTCTACGCATCATCTATATATTGCACTATATGCTGAAATTGAAACAGTCTTATAAACTACAAGCTCGACTAAAGCCTCCAAAATTTACAGAACTATGTACATGTAGGTACTTTCTAAGGCAATTAGATGCCTGTAAATAAATACAAATAAGTGGGAACTCACCTTTTACCAATGAGAAACGAAGTGGACCTAGGCCCCAGAGACTGAGTGCTAAGACCATACTGGGGGAGCAGAAGCCACACTGATAGACTCTACCACAAACTATGAATCCGAGTGGGGTCCCCCAGAGAAGGTGGTGGGAACCCACAAAGGGACAGTGTTGGAAAATGGGTTATTGGTAGGGCAGGTAGGTACCTACACCTAGCAACAAGCCACTAACCTCCACCTAGGTACAGTTAGGTCTCAGTAAATTAATCCCAGCTCAACCCTCGGTAGCTTGGCAACGAGCGTCAAGGCTTAACTTAGGAGACAAAGTGTAAAGCATTCAAATATCACAAACAGTAATTAAATAAAAACCCAGGAAACAGTTTAAAAATCCAAAACCAATTCATAAAAAATAGTTTATATTTTTATCTTTAAAATGACACAAAAACGATTAAAATCGGTTCAGGGGAACCGGAGATATGAATTTTTAAAGAATTATTACTTTCCTAGCGCTTAGAAACAAAAAGCGCCAATCGGGTCATCTGGTTGCACCTCGACCGGGGCAAAGTCAAACTTTCAGGCCGACCGCGATGGAGCCCTGCTCGGCTACAGGTCGCGGGAGGCCTCGGTTAAAAAGTTACCTTCTGACTTAGGCCCTGATTATGACCGTCCGCCAAGGTACCGCTGCCAAATGACCGCACCGCGGTCAGAAGACCGCGGCGGCCATTCAGACATTTCCTCTGGGCTGGCGGGCGCTCTCCAAAAGAGCGCCCGCCGGCCCAGAGGAAATGCCCCTGCAACGAGGACGCCGGCTCAGAATTGAGCCGGCGTAGTTGCAGGGGTGCGACGGGTGCAGTTGCACCCGTCGCGTATTTCAGTGTCTGCTTTGCAGACACTGAAATACTTTGCGGGGCCCTCTTACGGGGGCCCCTGCAGTGCCCATGCCATGGGCATGGGCACTGCAGGGGCCCCCAGGGGCCCCGCGGCACCCCCTACCGCCATCCTGTTCCTGGCGGGAGACCCGCCAGGAACAGGATGGCGGTAGGGGGTGTCAGAATCCCCATGGCTGCGGAGCGCGCTCCGCAGCCATGGAGGATTCTGTAGGGCAGTGGTAAACCGGCGGAAGACCGCCGGTTTACCCTTTCTGACCGCGGCTGAACCGCCGCGGTCAGAATGCCCTCGGGAGCACCGCCAGCCAGCGGTGCTCCCGTGGTCGGTGACCCTGGCGGTCACCGGCCGCCAGGGTCAGAATGACCCCCTTAGTCTTTATTTTGAAGTTTTTCTTCACCGGGACGAACCTGCCAGTTGAATCCGACCTCCTGGAGCCCTTGTCCGGATACGCGATGTGGGTTTCCTCGGTGGAGACTTTTACCTTCGGACTTAGTCGTTTTTTCGAGATGAAAATCCTTCGACCGGGGTAAACCTGGATCTTGATCCGACGTCCATGGAGCCCTTCTCGGATATGATGGCTGGGAGGTCCCGGTCAACTTTTTACGTTCGGACTTAGGCCCTCATTCTGACCTTGGCAGTCTTTTCGCGAGACCGCCGAGTTACCGCCGCGGTGAAGACCGCCGACCGCGGCGGTATGCCGCTGTGCGCATTCCGACCGCTGGGAGCGTTCCGCCGGGAAACCGCCAGCAGCCACACTGGCGGTCGGCGGAAAAGTGGAGACTGGTCAACCTCCACCGCCATGCCAGCAGAACACCGCCCACAGAATTACGACCCACATATCTGTGTGGCGGTCTTCTGTTGGCGGTGTTCTGTTGGCGGTCACCTCCCCATGGCTCCCGTCGCCTCCCGGAGGACCAACGCACAAGGTAAGTTGACCGTCCGTGAGGGGAGGGGGAGGGGGGGTGTTGTGTGATGTGGGCGTGCATTGGGGTGTGCGTGTGAGTGTGTAGAGGGGGTGTGTGAGTGCGTGTATGCGGGCGGGGGGTGCTGCTGTGTCTATGGGTAATGTGTGCTGTTCGGCAGGTGCGCATGTCTGCATGTATGTGTGCGGGTATGTGTCCCCGTTGTGTATGTGTGTGTAGGGGGTGTGTATATGTGCATGTTGGGGGTGTGTGCATGTCGGGGTGCATGTATGTGCATGTCGGGGTGGGGGTGGGGAGGGGGTTCGTACCACCTCTGGGGGGTGGCAGGGGGGTGGAGGGTGTGGGGGGAGGACTCGGGTGGGTAGTGGGGGGTGGGGGAGACCCCTATCAGTGCCAGGGAAGGAATTCCCTGGCCCCGATAGTGCTTACCGCCATGGTTCGCATGGCGGTTCCCGACCGCAAGAAACCGCGGCGGTAGGCAGGGTCATGATACCGTTGGCGGTCTTGGGACGACCGCCGGGCCGGAGTGCGCAAACTCCAGCCCGGCGGTCATGACCGCCGTGGCGGTCGGAGTGGGGAAGTGGCGGGCGATCGCGGCGGTGACCGCCGCGGTCAGAATGCCATTTTTCTGACCGCCGGTCTGTTCGCGGTCCGACCGCCGCCTCTCCGCCGACCGCCAGGGTCAGAATGAGGGCCTTAGTCTCTTTTTTGGATGTTTTTCTTTACCGGGACGAACCACGAAGTCAGGCCGGGTCGCGGTTGAGGCAAGCCGGCTAGAATTTCCGCGGCGGGTCGGTCCCTCTCTGGAGCTTTTTTCCAAAAATTCTCAAATCTTTTCCAAACTTCTGGGGCTTCACCCAGATGTTCTTTTAAGGTTCTTTTGGGGTCCACAGCTCACCCCAAGGGTCCAGAAGTTCTGTGATGGTCCTTGAGCGGACTTCAACTCCCAGAATTCACCTGGCGCAAACTCCTTTTTGGCCACTGGACAGTGGTCAGCTGGTCGCTTTCTTCAGGAGTTGGTGCAGGGGACTCTGGTTAGCAATTTTTCACCTGTAGCAAACAGGGAGTCCCTCCTTGAACCAGTTGAAGCCAGGCAAAGTCCTTCTTGTGGTGAAGCCCAAGTGTGCAGCTGGTGCAGTCCTTCTGAGTGCAGGTTCCAGGTGCAGGCCAGGGGTCCAGCAGGGCAGTCTTTCTTCTTCTTTAGTTCCTTTCTTGTTGAATTCTGGAGGGGATCTGAGGTGTGGGGGCAGGTCTGCCAGTTTTATTCTTGCTCCTGGGTGAAAAGCAGGGGGGCCCTGGTTCTCCAATCAGGTACAGGGTCGTCCCCCTGTGATGACCACTTCCTGGGAAGTGTGGCAAAAATCCATCCCAAAAGGCAACAGTCTCTAAAAATCCAACATGGCTGAATCTGATTTTTGGAGGTTACATCTGGCTGAGCCCACCCACTGGTGTGGCTAAAAATCATAAACACACCCCTCTCCTGCCCTCTCCTAATCTAATCAAGGGGGCACCTAGCTGTCTGGGGTTGCAGGATGTGGGGGTGTTGCTGGGTGCTGCAAATGTCCTTCTCTGCCTTTGAAGACAAGTTTGGCAGCCCTCCACCTTCCTGCCTCACCATCTGCTGAGGGGAGATTCTCTCCCCCAAGCACATTCCTTTGTGTGAAGCCTGGCCACTTCACACCTCATCAAGGCAGCCTGGTAGAAGCTGCTGCAGGCTGGCCAATCAGAGCACAGCAGCAAAAACAATGCAGAGCTGAAATTGGCAACTTTTTAGGTAAAGTCTAAACTTTTTACCTGGACAAGTTATATTAAATCCAACAACTGGAAGTTGTGGGATTTATTACAACAATCAATTTGATACCAAATTCTTGGTATGTAACATTTAAGGAGACTTTAACATTTAAAATAAAGTCTGCCCATTCTAGCCTATGAAGGCCATTTACTTCAATGAGGGAAAAACGAATTTGGCTGTTTTTACCTCACCAGGGCTTATAAATCTATTTTTATAAAGTCCCTGCTTATAGTTACATGGCACCCAGCCCTAGGGGCACATAGGGCACACCTTAGGGGTGACTTATGTGTAAAAATAAGGTAGTTTAAGACTTTGGAAGTACCTTTAATTCCAAAGTCGAATTTGCATATAACTTTAATTTAAAAGCAGCCAGCAAGGCAGGCTTGCTTTTAAAATGACACTGGGCACCTCAGCAGTGCACCTAGGTGTGCACCACCTATGATGTGGTCCCTAAACCTACATGCCCTACCATATACCAGGGACTTATAGGTAGGTTAACTTAGCCAATTATAATTAGCCTAATTTGCATATCCATTTTACACAGAGCACAGGCCCTGGGACTGGTTAGCAGTACCCAGGGCACCATCAAAGTCAGGAAAACACCAGCAAAAAGAGGAAAATGGGGGCAAAAAGTTATGGGGCCTCTGCAATCAGCCCTGTTTTCTCACAGACAGGGGAAAAGATAATGGGATTAGGTGGCAGAGGCCTCCAAAAAGCACACAGACCAACACCTGTAATTGGGGTATGAGTTCATTTTTGAAAGTGTAGTGGAAGCCTGTGCTTTCTGTGTAATAAAGTATTTGATTTTTGCAGAAAGAGAAACACTGGGCTGAACGATTAGCTTACTGAATTTGTGTGGGGGTAGTATTGATTCCTGAGCTTCAATAGCCCACACAAACCTTACTGAGATGCCTGTGACTGCTTGACTCACTACCACTGAGGGTCAAGTAACCCAAAAATCCCTAATCTCCAAGGTGGGGCAGTTGTCAAAGGTGCATTAAAGAAAGTAGCTCTGGGACCTTTGAGTCCCATGCCCCACAATTATTGCTGCCTTTTTTTCTTTTTAACACAAAAGATGACAGAGAGCCGCATTGTCATTGCTTGAATGAGAACTGATTATAGTGCATAAAGTGGCAAATATAAAGGGGCGGGTACTCTGTATCTGAGAGAACCTGTTTGCTGCTGAGAAGAGCTAGTAGTTTCCTATAAAAAATATTGAATCCCTTCAAAGATGTTCTGATACTTTTCCTTTCAAATGAAAGAGGTACAATACTTGGCCATTTGAAGCTTTTATAGGCTGTTAACCCTGTTACTGAGTTAAGTCTGCATCGGGAGTAGTTGAATACACAAAATGTATCCACCTGCTTTTAACAGCTTTACATGTCATTGTGTTCTGTTTTCAAACAAGTCATTTCCACCATTTCTTTGTCACCTATGAATGTGCACCTTCTAATGTGTTATACTTCAGCCAAATACTGCTCTGTCCATACCTGAAAGCCTTCACTTCATATTCGCTGGTGGACTGCATCAGAATCATTAGTTGGGTAGTTGCCCAAACATTTTTTAGAAAAACATGAGCAAACACTGTGTAAAATGATTGAAAAAACAAACAATGTAACATGAATCTATGTATTTAGCAACAGTGGGCACTCTTCTTCTCATTAAAGTAATCTAGGTCAAAACCTATGCAAACAGTAGCCCAATTCTTGTCAGGGTAAAGTCACCAGGAAAAAACAAATTAACCTGTGCTCACCCCCCTGGTAGCTGGGCACAGGGCAGTCAGGCTTACCTCAGAGGCATTGTAGAAAGTATTTGGGCAACGCTTCAAACAGAAGCAAAGTGAAAACACACCACAAAAAGGACCCCACACCAGATTAGAAAAATACAGTCATTTTTCATAAAAACGAGACCAGGACAACAAATATTCAATAAGTAGAACTGAAGCTATGCAGTTTTAAACAGTTAAGGTAAAATAATACCACAAAGCACCAAATGTGGCTATCTGGTTGTGCTCAGGTACAGGGACCCAGCTAGGCCTGCTGAACAAGAGTACCTTAAATCCTGGTTGCAGAGTGTTGCAAGGCTCTGCACTGAGGATGCATTGTGCAGCCCAGGCGATGCTTTGGTTCTGAGGCGCTGCAAGGCTGTTATGCATGGTCCTGCAAGGACCAGCACCAGAGACCCCACCAGGATGAGAACAGAGGATCTGCTGCACCAGAAGAGGCACCAAGACCCCTGCTTGCTGCACCAGAGTCCCGACCATCGCAACTGCAGAGGAGCTGAACACTGGACTGTCCCCAAGAAACTCAGGGATCAATCCAGATCTCACTCCTGATTGGTAGCATCATTAAAAAAAAGCAAGAAATCTGCAAAGGACCAACAAACCAGTGAGGGTCACTTCACTGATTTGCCAATATCTCTGCGACCGGAAGTCACAGCTGGATCTGACGACACACCAACGACTGCCCAGAAGTGCCCCACAATTGTGCCAAATTGGGTGGCATTGCGCCCTCTAGTGGCTGAGATACAGAAATACCCTGGGTACTGGTCAGCTGACATTGAACCAGGAGAAAAGCAGCTTCCCCAGACCTGAAAGGATCAGGAGGAAGCCCCAGTGAGGGACTTCAGGAACACCCTGGACCTCCAACCAAAGTGCCCCCGTTGTCCTGTAAGTCACCCACTAAGAGACTCGCCTCCAGCTCCAGTGGACTCCGCTGCGCACACCATCCAAGACCTCCAAAATGCCCTGCACCTGACAGCCCTGGGCCTTATATTAGGGGATCCGCTGTGTGCCCCAGGTCCCCAACCGCTTGCGACCTCAGCATCCCAAGGGATAGCAAGGTCCCTTATTAGCACCACAGCAATAAGAAAGTCAAAGATGACCAGTCAACCTTTGTGAGAGGTGTTCCACTGCACAGGGACACTTGAGCTTCTGTTCCATTATTTTTGTTAAAATCTGCAGATTATGCAGCAGATGACACGTTAAATTACATATGCAGAAAAGACTGCAGCCACAGAATCACATAATCATAAATCCATTGCCCAGAGTAGAAGATAGGCTGCCACAAAAGGATTTAGGCCCTGGTTTATACCTTTTCACTCAAAAGTGGGCCAACACAGTTTTGCTTGAAAACGTATACCGCAGGCTAGCGTCATCCCAAGACTCCAGCCGGGCATCATATTTATGGTTTGACAGTAGCCAGCGGTAAGGGCCAGCTAACGTCATAAAAAGGGGGCTAGCCGGGTGGGGAGGCGTGGGGGGAACAGGAGGTTGTGCGTCAAAGGATGACGCTATTATGGGCAGAGGCATAAAAATGCCTCCAAACAGACTTGTGTCATCCTTTGACGCAAAACCCCCATGGACATGACTCCTGTTTTGGTAAAGATAGGAGTCATGCCCACCACCCCAATGGCCATGCTCATGCTACATATGTCCCCTGGGCATGACCTTTGGGCCCACTGCCATGTAGGGGGGTGGCAGGTTAGGCCCCCATGTGGCAATCTTTAATACAAATAAAAATACTTTCCTGGTCTTACCTTTCTTGCCAGAGGATGGGGTCCCCCCATCCTCTGGCATCCCTCAGGTGTGAGTGGGGGTGTCCCTGGGGCTAGGGAAGGGCACCTGTGGGCCCATTCCATGGTCTCTGACTCTGGAAATAGGCTTGCAGGTCCCCTAATGCCTGCCCTGACCCAGGTGTTAAATAATGGTGCTAAGCAAGCTTAGCGGCATTATTTAAGGCCCCTTTCCCCGTGCTTGATTTCAGCATGTGGGGATAGATATGGAGCTAAGGTCATATTGTCATTTTTGGCCTGGGAATGTCTACCTTGCATCTCATTGATGCAAGGTAGTTTCCCGCTAGCAAAAAATGACTTTAACTCCAAAACGTTGGCGTTAGACGGGTGTAGCGCCAAAGTATAAATTTGGAGATAGTTTTGTGCCGACTTTGCATAGAAAAAAATGACGGAAATGTGGCACAAAGCAAGTATAAATCTGGGCCTTAGGCCCTCATTACAACCCTGGCGGTCGGTGATAAAGCAGCGGTAATACCGGCAACAGGCCAGCGGTAAAAAAATTGAATTATGACCGCGGTGGAAACTGCCCACACACAAAGTCACTTTAACACACCGACCTCCATGGCGGTAACCGCCAACATCCAGGCGGAAGACAATGTTCCACCCACTGTATTTTAACAGGCCTATCCACCACCTTTTCCGGGGCGATACCAACAACATCAAAAGCACAGCAGAAACAGTACACAGAAGGCAAAGAACTCACCTCTGGAGACTCAAGGAAGAACCACGATGCCATGGAGCCCGAGTTGCACATATTTCCCATGATTGTATACCTCCTCATTCACTACGAACAGCAACGCCGCCGAATATGCCCATGGTGAGTACTGCCGCCTAGCACACAAGGGAGGGGGGAGGAAACACACACACAACACGCAACACCCCCACCCCAACACCATACACACAAACAGATGCAGTAACATTGCATATACACCCGGTACCCCTCAGGAATAATGCAAGGACAAAAGGAATTGATTAAAGTGAGTGTGATACTATATAATACGAGAAAGTTGTGATTCAAAATCAAAACAGTATATACAAATATACAGTTGGAGGGACACTGCCCAGTCCTCAATGTCCGTGGACCACAGGGCCACATCACATAGGCCAAGGCCCCACTTGACTCCTGGAACAACATAGAGAGAACACTGCAGGTGCATCAGGTCAAAAATACACAGGCACCTCATGGGGACGGGGAACGAGAGACACTTCAGCTGGAAGATGGTACAACACCACTGGTCCTGGAGGGGGCTACATGCCCTGTGCTTGATCCTGGGTAGTGCAAGGCCACAGTCTCTCAAGTGGGTGGTTTGCCCACTGCTTGGTCCTGGGGAGTGCAAAGCCACAGTTTCTCAAGTGGGTGGTTTGCCCACTGCTTGGTACTGGGGAGTGCAAAGCCACAGTCTCTCAAGTGGGTGGCTTATCCACTGGTTCTGGAGTGGGCCTTGTGCCCAGTGTGCTTCATCCTGGGAAGGATGGGGAGGGTTGATGGCTTCTTCCACTGGTTCTGGAGGGGGCACTGTGCCCTGTGATGCACATCTTGGGGAGTGCAAGGTCACAGTCTCTCATCTGGGTGTCAGACCCACAGGATTTGTAGAGGCCAGGACTAACTACGGCCCATGGAGGTAGGACTACACACTGCCTGCCGGCGGTGACGGCTGCTTGGTGGTGGCAGTGGCGGTGACGGTGTCGGGGATGCCAGTGGTGGGGGGAGACTTAAGCCCTTCCTCTGCAGCCTCAGATGACTGTCCACTGGGGCTGCTGCTGCTGCGGGCAGTGATGCTGGTGGCGGTGCAGGCAGTTGTAGGGGGTGGGGCTCCAGCCCTTCCCCTGCAGCCTCAGATGGCTGCCCACTGGGGCTGCTGCTGATGGCAGTGGTGCTGCTAGCGGTGCAGGCAGTGGTGGGGGGAGGCTCCAGTCCTTCTCTGGCTGCCCACTGGGGCTGCTGCTGCTGACATTGGTGTTGGTGGCAGTGCTGGTGGCGGTGCGGGGGTGGTTGTGGTGGAGGGGATGACAGTGGTGGGGGAAGGCTCCAGCCCTTCCCCTGCAGCCTCGGACAGCTGAACCGCCGTGGTTGGTGGTGGGGGCTCAGAATATGTCCCAGCACCAGGCCTCCTCTCTATCCTGCCTGCAGGTGCAGGCCCTTTGCCCTTCCCCTTGGCAGCTGGTGGTGCCTCCTTGCCCTTCCCCTTGGCAGCTGGTGGTGCCTTCTAGCCCTTCCCCTGAACAGCTGGTTGTGCCTCCTTGCCCTTCCCCTTGGCAGCTGGTGGTGCCTCCTTGCCCTTCTCCTTGCCAGCTGGTGCAGGCACACTGTCAGTGCTGATGGTTGGTTCCCTGGAGCCCCTCCCACCTGCAGTAGCTGCTGACAGTACGATTCCGTGGACTGGGTGGCTGAGGTGCTAACCTGGGTTCTGACCACCCTGGCCCGACGTGAAGGATGGGGGGGAGGGGTAGGGAAGAGATCAACGGCAGAGAGGAAAAGCTTCTTAGGGACATTGGGGCGGGAAGAGGGTGAAGGTTTGGGAGTGGAGATAGAGGGAGTGGTTGTTGGAAGTGTCTGCGTGCTGTGTTTGGGTGCAGGTGCATGGTCTGGATGCTGTTGTGAGGTAGATGGCTGTTGGGTGTCTGAGTGCTTGCATTTGAGTACCTTAGGAGGGGTGGCCCAGACACAATGGGAGAGGACACAGGGGAATTATGCATGGATGTGGGGGTGGTGACTGCCAGTGAGGGGTGTGTAGTGATAGGTGTGAAGGTGATGGGGGTAGTGGATGAGGATGTACTGCATGCAGGTGTGAGTGGAGATGCTACTGGGAGGGTGGTGGATGAGGAGGAGGAGGGGGACACAGTGGAGGCAGTGGGTGTTGTTATGTCTGCATCTGGATGGTGTTTGTATGAGTGCCTGTGGGATCATGTGTGGTGCTTGTGTTTGCCTGAGCCCCTCCTGTGTGTTGTTTCAGGTGCATGCTGGTCTGAATGTGTGCTTGGGAAAGGTTGGGGTTGAGGTGAGTGGGACTGGGTAGAGGAAATTGGAGGGGGAGTCTAGAAACAGGGACAATGGCCGCCATCAGGGAGGAGGCCGGAGCCTGGATTGATCTCTGTTGGGCTGCCATGCCAGAGTGAATGCCCTCTAGGAATGCATTTGTTTGTTGCAAATGGCCTGGCAGCCCCTGGGTGGCATTTCCTATGGTTGACTGCCCAACAGAGATGGATCACAGGAGGTCAATAGCCTCCTCACTCAGGGCAGCAAGGCTTACTGGGGCAGGACCTGAGGTGCCTGGGGCGAACGAGGTGCCCACCCTCCTGGGTGAGCGGGCTCAGGAAACTCGCTGAGTGGATGCTGGGAGGGCGGTGCAGGTACAGGCGGTGGTGACTGTACCTGTCGTTGGGGTGGGCACAGATGTGTCCGCCACCAGCAGGAAGCTTCCATCGGAGGAGGTATTACTGTCAGAACTGTCCCCTCCTGTCTCCGCCATGGTGCTCCCCTCGCCCTCTGTCCCACTGGTGCCCTCACCGTCGGTGGATTTGGCCTCCTGGACTGTGTGGGATGCAGCTTCGTCCATTGCCGGTGCCTCTGCTCCTCCACCAGATGATGCTAATGCATATAAGGACAAGGTGACAATAGAAAAAGGGGGGGAAGAGACAAAGAATACACTTGGTCATTGGCAGCAACAACTCCAGCGTTGGTGTACATGACACACACACACATAGGGAACAGCGGTACACATTAGGCAATGCACAACCAGTCACAATGCTAATCACCAGCCCATGGACAGGAATACCTAACGGCAATAGCAGCATACCTGAAACCCACAGACCCCTTCCCAGTAGTGAATGCCTACTAGCTTGGTTGGAGGTGGTGTTCATCAGCCCCTGACCAACATGGAACCTGCTCTGACCACACATTGGTCCCCTGTGGGGCATGGTGATTGTAAGTGCAAATTGTGTATGGGGGCTGATGAAACTGATGAACATTTTCTCTTTTTCTATTCAAGACGTTGCCCTGAAGAGAAGATGGATTGTGCCATTATTCAAAAATGTATCACTCTTTAACCATGCTAAGGCCTATAGTGTTGTCAGATCCTCACAATTCTAGGTCCAAATGCAACTGCTGCACTAACAATAGCTATGGCAGTGAGTAGCAGATTGTCTCATTCACCTTCTATACCGCTTATCGTCTCTGCCAGAGCATCACTCCACTCTTAAAAAAAGTAATTTCTATGGGTTGCTTGTGCCTTTGCTACACAGATGCCCTCTGGTCTAATGCTAGCAATGAAAATGAGTTGCATGCCTCTTTTTGAAAGTAAAACAGTTATAATTGTGTTGAACTGGGCCTCACACACTTCTGGGCCCAAGTGCCACTGTGAAATTCTCCTATTAATGGATTTATAAAAATGTTTGCACTGGGCAAAGTCTGATTACCTGTTACCAAAATGTATCCTTTTAAAGCACCTGTTTTAGCTTAAACACTAAGGCCCTCATCATGACATTACCGCCATGCCGACTGCCACCAACATACCGCCACGCGGTGGTTTACTGCTACCCATATTATGACCCAAACAAAGCAATCCGTCACACACGCAAGTCACACACACAAGTCCGGCAGCCCAAAGGTCAGTGATATACTGGTGGTAGCAAAACCCACACTGTTACACCAACAGAACTACGCCCACAACATATTGACCCACGAGTCACAGTGAAAGATATTCAACCGCGGTAATCCATTGGCAGTACATACTGCCACACTCAAAATACACACACACATACAAAACACCACCATATTGGGCAATTCAAACTAAACACACCTGACATACATACACACACCACACCCACATACCCACACACCCACACCACTATAAAACACACACATATAACCCACAACCCTTAATGACTCAAACAAATTGACAATTTAGGGAGAGAGACACACCAAGAGCCCCCACAGAACCAGGGCCACAGAACACCATCACCCATACACCATCCACGCACCTCACAGCACACACCCCAACACATCACCCCACACACCCTCACATACACCACACACACTACACCCACGGCACTACAAAGATACCCCAGGTTCTCAGAGGGGGAGCTAAGGGTCATGGTGGAGGAAATCATCCGGGTAGAACCACAGTTATTCGGATCACAGGTGCAGCAGACATTCATTGCAAGGAAGATGGAGCTATGGTGGAGAATTGTGGATAGGGTCAACCCTGTGGGACAGCAAATCAGAACAAGGGATGACATTAGGAAGAGGTGGAATGACCTACTGAGGAAGGTACGTTACGTGGTTGCAAGACACCAGATACCTGTACAGAGGACTGGCAGTGGACCCCCACCTCCTCCCCCACAACTAAGAACATGGGAGGACCAAGTCCTGGCAATACTGCATCCTGAGGGCCTGGCAGGAGTTGCAGGGGGACTGGACTCTGGTAAGTCAAATCTCTATTACTATCACCCCCCTACCTGCATGCCATCGCAAACCCCCACCCCACCCTCACCCCCATCACCTCACCACCTCACATATACCCCACCATCACAAGCCACCCATCCCAATACCAAGCCCTGCATGCAACACCAATGCATGGACACCAATCACAGACCTGTATGAACACATATCACTAGAGCATGCACATTAGAGACAATCACCTAGCCCACAATATCACTACTCACACAAGACAAAACTGATAGGGCAATCACAACCATACAGGGCAACACACCCATGCACAAGATGTCACACGTAGAAACTATAACACTGCATTTGCATCCCCACAAGTCCCCCACCCAATGTCACAGGAGAGGAGGCGCTAGCAACATCCAGTCCCCCACAGAAGAGGCCCACAGTGATGACAGCAGCTCTGGACGACTGGATCTGGATGACCAACCTGGCCCATCAGGGATCTCTGGACAGTCGGTTACCCAGGCACAGTCCCATACATGTTTCAACCACTACAGGGACCCCAGGACACCCTAAAAACCCAGGACGATCAGGGACCTGGGGTCAGTGGCTGTGGCCACACGGTTCAGGGGACAGAGGCACAGGACAACAGAGAAGCTGGGAGGACTGCTGTGCGACAAGGGGAGGACAGGCCCAGGGAACCGACTCTCCATGAGGCACTCTCCAACATCCTGGGAGCATACCACCATTTGCAGGAGATGATAGGCCAGATACTGGACAGGTTGCAGGAGTCCCTCATGGAGAATTGGTTCCCTGGGCCTGTCCTCCCCCTGTCGCTGTCACTGTACCCTTCCCCTTTATTGGACCGTGCTTCCTGACAAATGTCAGGCCCACTACCACCTCTATTCCTTAAGATCTCCGCAGCCCCACCAAACTTGGAATAATCAATTGTGCCCTGCTGTTGCTGCTCTAACGTTATTGCAGTAGAAACAGACCCATATGACCCAGTAACAGCCCCAGGAGTGGGGCAAGAAGTCCTGCTAGGGGGCGCCAAGCTAACCAAGTCTCCGTTTGGAGGGGGAAAAGCCCAAACCAGCCCTACCACAGTTGTTGGACAGGGTGGAGGCAGCAGCCAGTGGGAAAATAATTTAAGCAAAAGTTAATTAGTGAACATTTGAGCAACTTTCCTCAAAGTCTTTTCAATGGCTGGAAGACACTTTTTGACTGGTTGCAGTCTCTTCTCTATCTCCTCCAGAAGCAATTCCACTGAGAGACTATTTATATCCAGTAGTACCTTCTCTGCCCTTCTTCCATCAATTTCTGGTTCCATTAATGCACTGTTAAGTGCACGTTTACTCTTTGCAGGTTTTTCAATATGTTTCCTCTTTCCTCTATCATCCATTTTGCTTCCAGGCTGATAGTTTTTTGGAAACTTTTCTAGGCAATCCTCTTCCAGCACAGATTTAACCAAGGGTGGAGCAGAGGGATTTGTGACCTGTGCCTCCTGAGGGTAGCCCAGTGCAATCCTGTGGAGGCTTGGTGACAGTAATACCAGGGACATGGAAGAAGATGAAAATGGGCAAAGCGTGGTAGTTTTATTCCCCTCCTGGTGCTCTGCTGTTGTCGTTGTCGGAGGAGCACCCATGGACTACAGCTATAAGTGTGGATCCCAGAGTGAAAAAGAACTTTCCAGCAAAAGAACCTCTGTCTTGTCACCATTTAACTTCTAGGAGTTAACCCTCATCCAGTCTGACACATGTAGGAGACAGGATGGTAAAGTATCCTTCCATGACAAATATACCAGTTGTGTATCGTCCACATATGAGAAGAGAGTAAGGCCATAGCTCTCGATAATATCAGCCAAAAGTCTCATGTGAAGATTGAATAGTAAAGGGCTCAGAATAGAGCCCTGAGGGACACTTGATGTTAAAGAGTTTAGGCTAGACCTCCATTGATTAGTGAATACTTGGAAATAATGATTGCCAAAGAAAAACTTGCCTTAGGTGTGGCTTAGGCTCGCCAGCGGTGCACCCGCTGTGTGCGTCTATGCCCTAGCCACCATTAAATATTACTGAATAATAAATCATGTTTTATTCACTTGTTAAAACTGTGGGCCGACATCTGAGCATAAAATACTGCATCACCGAGTTAATTGAGAATGTGCTCAAATTATTTGGTATGTAATATCGTAAAGATGTTGTTAGTGAACTGATGAGATGGATGAGTTGTTAGTGAACTGATGAGATGGATGAGTGTATTACATGTATCAAAGTTTGTGGCATATGCACACAAGCTGGATGTTTAAACACCAATGCGGTGACAAGTATTGAAGAATATGACTTGTTATAGGTATTTAAGATACTACTCAGCTATCAGTATAGATCAATAGATAATTTTGTACATGCTGTTTCTCTATGAGTTCTTGTTAGACCTGGCATCCTTAGTGTGGTTTCCCCTGTCTTTTTGCCTCTGCTTCCTGTATTCCTGACTTTGTGCTGGACTTCGTTTTTGATGGTTTTGGTACTCAGGGCACTCTTACCACTGCTGACACGTGCTAAGGTGCAAGTGCTCTCTGTGTAAATTGTATTGGGGATTGGCTCTTCCAGAACTGACATATTTGGTTTATTAGTAAGTCCCTAGTAGAATGCACTGGAGGTGCCCAGGGCCTGTAAATCAAATGCTACTAGTGAACCTGCAGCACTGACTCTGTCATCCAGATGCATAGCTCTGTAAACATGGCTCAGACCTGCCACTGCAGTGTCTCTGTCTGCAGTTTTAAACTGCTAATTCAATCTGGCATGTGTACCCACTTGCCAGGGCCAACCATCGCTCTTTGGAAATGTAAAGCAACCCTAAGGTAGGCCTTAGGTAGCCCCATGGGCAGGGTCCAGTGTATTTATAAGGCAGGACATGTACCGATGTGTTTTACATGTCCTGATAGTGAAATACTGCCAAATTCCATTTTTACTATTGCAAGGCCTAGCTCTCCCATTGGTTTACATGAGGACTGCCTTTAAATATATTTTAAGTGCAGTTTCTCCTTGGGAGCAGATAGAGATGTGGTGGTTGGGATCTCTGAACTCTCAATTTAAAAATATATATTTTGATAGAGTTGGTTTTCAGATTGTCTGTTTGAAAATGCCACTTTTAGAGAGTTGGCATTTTCTTACCCAACCATTCTGTGCCTCTCCCTGCCTGTGGAATCCACGTCTGGGTCAGACTGACAGTTGGGCTGTTTGTGAATTCCCTCTAGACAGTGATACAGAGGGAGATGGGGAGTGCCCTGCATATCCTGATGAGTCTCCTTGACTACAGTGGAGAGGGAGGAGCTGACACCTGCACATGAAAGGGCTGTGCCTGTCCTCACACAATGCAGACTCCGACCCCCTCATGTGTGTCGGGGGCCAGGTCTGGGCAAGGAAGGATTTGTAAACAACAGAGACTTTGTTTTGAAGTTTGCCTACTTCAAAGCTAGAAATTGGTATAGGTAGTGGACCCAAACCCCTACACTTTTAGAACACTTCTGGATCAAGAGGAAGCTCTGCCAAGGCGAAAAGCTGAAGAGCTGGAGGAGGATTACTGCCCTTTGCTGTGTGTGCAATGTTAGGTTGGCCTGCAGTTGCTGCTTCTGCCTTAGAGAGGGCAAGGACTGAACTTTGCTATATATCCTGCTTGTGAAGTTTCTGCAAGGGCTTGGACTGAGCTTGCCTCCTCAGAAGACGTCTCAGTGACAGCAAAGACTTCATATACCAGCTTCTGGGTTCACTTGCTGTGGATCCTAACTAGCCAGGTGGTGGCCACTCCAGTCTCTGGGCCACTGGGAGTGAAAGCTGGTAGGAAAACCAGAAAAACCAAGTGCACCGATGACGGACGACACCCGGAGTGACGCCGCTGCCTGACCCTGTGATGCTGCCTGCAACCAAAGCCATGGTTCCCTCTGGAGTGTGACAGCCCAGACTGACATCGCAGGCCTGACGACACCGCAGCCCCCCTGATGTTGTGAGTCTTGAGTGCTGTGTCACTGATGTCCATGAAACCTGACTCCTCTGCGGCGTCTTCAGCCCAGTGGCGTGACTGTGACTCCGTGAGGTCGCCCAACTGTGTCTTGACCTGCCAGACATCAACCCCGCTGGAGCGTAAGGACCCAAAGCTGTAGCACCAGAACTGACTCTGTTACACCAACGCCTCTGCTCCACTGCTACGCAACACCAGAACCAACGCTGTACCGGATCCAGAGATGCCTCACTTACCCGACTCCGTGCACTGGCTTCTTTCCTCACTTTCAAATGGTACTGTACCTGGGGGTCTGCATGACTCTGTGACTGGTGCCTTTGGTGTCAGATTGTTGAAACAACCCGTCATGACGGTGTGATAACACCAAAGTGAAGCAGTTGTGTTTCTAATAGCTATATTGAAGTTGAATATTTGAAAACTCATAACTTTGCTTGTGTATGTTGGATTTTGTCATTTTGGTCTTGTTTTACTCAGATAAATATTGGCAATTTTTCTAAACTGTGTTACTGTGTGTCTTGGTAAAAATACTTTACACATTGCCTCTGAGATAATGAGTCTGTCTGCTTGTGCCAAGCTACCAAGGGGGTGAGCAGGGGTTATCCTAGGTGTGTACCTCCCTTGCGCTGACTAGAGTGAGGGTCCCTGCTTGGACAGAGTGCAAACCTACTGCCATCTGGAGACCCCATTTCTAACAGTTCTTATACTCGCTTGTGCTGCTTGACAGCCTATTAACTATGATTTGCAACTTGACTGACAATTATTATGCTTGTTCTTCAATTTGTGTGTATTCAGTTTAGCTTTAATCTTTATTTCCGTACACATGGACATTTCAAACTGTGCACACAGTTGTCCGTGTCACAAGTTGTATACCTATGTTGATCCTCTTTCCATCTGCAATTTAAACACAGAAAGTTTTAGTTTTCACTGGTGTTGTGTGTTGTAGTTTTACTTTTTGGGTATGGGTTGATAAGTCTTTAATGACTGTGCATCTTTAATGTGCAAAAGTAGATGTTGAACTATATTATTGAAACCTAATTCATTCTGTAAAATGGTCCATTTCTGAAAGCATGAATTTGAAAATCGATAAATGTAAAATCTTCACTGAAAAACGAATGATGAACAACGCAAACAAATTTAGGCCAAATAAAATTATTGCAATGATGTTAAGAGTAGTAGTAATTAAACAAGGAACAAATTGCAAAGAGGCTTATTAAAGAGTAGCTGTGTACAGGGTAACACAGAACGGAGGAGCATGCTGTCTGCTTAGGTTTTGCTTAGCCAGTGGATTTGTTCTTTCTGTAGGCTTAAGGAGCCCACCATCAAAAAGAAAACACGTCAAAAACTACAAAACAAGTGAGTAGAGAAATATAGGGCTAACATAGAGTGTCTTAGTTTTAATTAATGGCCTATCCTTGAAGGATGGTAAGAGCCAGGGGCAGGTTCTCACACTTCTACTGCTTGTATTGTGGATACTCCTGCTTGGAGCTGGCATCGTAACTACCTGTTGTGTGGAGCCATCACCTTACACAAGGAACCAATGGTGGCTTGTCAGAGGCAAAAGGGGCGGGAAGGGTTGGCGCATGGCAGGGAAGGGGAGCGAAAGAAAATTAAATATAACAATTTTTAAAAAACTTACCTTAATTCCGTGCCATCCTTGACTGCAGAAACAGGCTCCCAGTCTGCCCTGCAGCCAATCCTGACACCGCTCACAGCAGTGTTAGGATTGGCTGGGAGTGCCAGCCAGGGATGAGAGCCGTGTCTGCTCTCTCCAGCCCAGCAACACAGTGCCAGGCTGGAGAGAGCTGAATAGAGCACAGTGCTCATGTGTGTTTGGCTAGTCCAAGAAGCAGTGTGCACTCCCCCTCAGTGCTCGTCACAGTCTGTGACCCCAGCCTTTTTAATACAAAACAATAATAAACATTGTTTATTATCATCTTTGCAGTAAAAGGTTTGCAGCTGCTGCTGCTGGCGGGGGGGCAACACTCCTCTGCACTAGCGGAGGAGCCGTGCCCACAAAGAACATGTCTGCACAGTGGAGGCAAAAATAATTATTAAAAAAGGCCACAAAGGTTTCTAGGCCTGGAAGATGGCTTTATATACCATTTCTCTAAATAATTTGTAAAAGTGGGTCCCAAGCTCTCCCACTTTGTTTGGGTTCAAGCTACTTCACTGCCCGAGTAAAAGAGCTGCTGCTGTGTTTCAGGACTGCCTGTCTTCCCTGGGAGCTTCCTGTATGATGAGATGAAAGGGAGCAAAATCAAGTCCAACTGAGCAGAGGTCCTATCTGCCTTGACAATGTCAACTGCAAATTAAGGCTGCCTAATTCGGAAATTGTTGTGGAAAAAGACACAGATGTCCTGTACTAAGTCTACCTTTGTTGCACTTCAGTGATTAAACCGGTGCCTCAGACTAAAGGAGGAAAATCATCCATTCACTGCAACTGGTTGAGCAGACTTGGGGGAGTATCTCTGTAGAGTCAATGCTGTGCCAGACATCTGACTACTGAGATAAGGAGGTGATGGTGAGCAAGACTGTTCCACAGGTACCCTTGAGCTTAGAAATCCTGAGTGCGCACCACATCCCAAAATGTTATCTGTAGGAAAGACATTTACTGTAACCTTTTGCCTAACAGAGTTTGAGTTGAGCTATCAAATATTACTATCCCCACACAAGAACTGAAAATCGATTTTCTATGAACTCACCTGCTGGTCACAAAACACAAGAATCTGCTCCACTGCAGCATAATGAGCCTGCACCTGAACTTTAATCATGGATATTTCCATGTTTTCATTACATAATGCATCCTTCTGGATTCACTTACTTCATCTGTATCATATTAAGTTCCGATGTTAGTAAAACACTTATTATGTTTAGATTTGGCTAGACATTGCATTATTGTATACATTAGGCCAGATTTAAACTTGTGCAGCGCATTGTTGTGCCAAAATCAGCAGCACCGTGCTGAGACAGTTTTTAAATGCAGGGATTCCCCGTATTTAAAAGAATACAGCGCACCCCTGCCTTTCCCTCTCCACCGATGCTACATTTAGCTCCCAGGGTCAATGCAGGCACCCTTGCACCAAAGTGCAAGGGAGTCTGCAATTGTTTATGTGCAGGCAGTTGTCTCTTCCTGTACATAAACAACCATTCATGGCGGTTTTGCTCTTTCTATTTGTCTTGCCGAGTGCAGGACACATAGAAAAAGCAAAAACTAGGAGAAATTAAAGCATTTCTCCTTGTTGGGCCATGCTAATGCTACCCACACTCCCCCTTCCATACCCTGAGCATCAAGTGTGGAAATGATGTGCTTCGTCCAATTTTTTAGGGCCATTGTGGCAAATGACTTCAACCACCTTCACTATTGGGGCCAGTCTGCTCTGTGAAATGCTTGATCTGTATCTGATGGTTGGAGCCAGAAGTATAGGATCTAAAGATTCTGCTTCACACTATCAACACTAGATTAATACATTTCAACTTTTTTACATTTGCTGTCCAGAAGGATGGTGAAGCAGGCATGATCTCCTCCTCCACCCTCAGGCCTGCCCTACTCAGCACCTGAATACCCTCAAATGTAGTTAGCCAGGCTCTACACTTCCACATAAAATAACAAAACATAAAGGCCCATATTTATACTTTTTGACGCTAAACTGCGCTAACGCAGTTTAGCGTCAAAAAATGTAGCGCCGTCTAACGCCATTCTGAAGCGCCATGCGGGTACCGTATTTATGGAATGACGTTAGCCGGCGCAAGCAGACCGGCGCTGCCTGGTGTGCGTGGAAAAAAACCACGTAGACCAGGCAGCGCCGGCGTAGGGGGAAAATGGCGTTAGGGCGTCTTAAAATGGGGCAAGTCAGGTTGAGGCAAAAAAATCGCCTCAACCCGATTTGCGCCATTATTTTCGATGCCCAGACGCCATTTAAATGACTCCTGTCTTAGTAAAGACAGGAGTCATGCCCCCTTGCCCAATGGCCATGCCCAGGGGACTTATGTCCCCTGGGCATGGCCATTGGGCATAGTGGCATGTAGGGGGGCACAAATAAGGCCCCCCTATGCCACACAAAAAAAATAAAAAAATATAAAAAATTATACTTACCTGAACTTACCTGAATGTCCCTGGGGTGGGTCCCTCCATCCTTGGGTGTCCTCCTGGGGTGGGCAGGGGTGGCAGGGGGGGTCCCTGGGGGCAGGGGAGGGCACCTGTGGGCTCATTTTGAGCCCACAGGCCCCTTAACGCCTACCCTGACCCAGGCGTTAAATAGTGGCGCAAATGCGGGGTTTTTTGACCCGCCACCTCCCGGGCGTGATTTTTGCCCGGGAGTATAAATACGACGCATTTGCGTCGCCGTAATTTTTTTAGACGGGAACGCCTTCCTTGCATCTCATTAACGCAAGGAAGGCGTTCACGCAAAAAAATGACGCTCTTTACTCATACTTTGGCGCTAGACGCGTCTAACGCCAAAGTATAAATATGGCGTTAGTTTTGCGCCGAATTTGCGTCGAAAAAAACGACGCTAATTCGGCGCAAACGGAGTATAAATATGCCCCAAAATGTCAGGTACGAGGATGGTGGGAATAGACCTTGTCCTTCTCTTGCTAGATCAGTTGAGGAATTTGTATTTAGGGAAAGGGTATGGGCTACCAGTAAAAAAGACAGAATAATCCTTGTGAGTTACATTAAAGGCCAGTCAGAGAGAATGGTTGGTAGAAAAGATACTGGGATGGATTTCTATCCTGGTAGGAGCTGAGGGAGGCCTTTCTGTATTTCATGTTCACTTAGAGCCTGATTATGATAACGGTGGGAAGAATCCAGTCGCTGCATTTTTGGCGGTTGTCCCACCCACTTCTCTGAAGGTCTGAATACCCGATCAGAAGTGAGTGGGAACACTGCCTCAGGACCACTATCTCCACCAACATTTCAGCTCCCGCAGTGGCAGAAGCAGAGGCGGCCCATGGAGGAGGGCCTGTGCAACTCACTGCCAGCCCAATCAAAACCTGCCTTTCCACCGGCCTGTTCCTGGTGGGGACACGACCTTGCGAGATTCAGTGGAAAAGAAGGTAATGAGCCGAATTAATGGCTCGAGGCTTGGTGGTGTTTTCTGGGCTGCCACCACGACAGGCTGGTGGTAAGACCGCCAAAGTTATAGTCAGGCCCAAAAACACTTAGCAAAGTTGTTGACTAGACATACCACAAGGATGTCCCCAAATTATGTTTCTGTGGTTCCTTAAGATAATCTCCTCCACCAATGTCTAGGGTACCACTGTCACTGACTACATGAACCCCTTCAGTGAGTTAAGCCTTGGAGAGATGCTAAACTTGCAGGTGGTCTTTCAGAAGGTAATGGCTGAAGATGAGAAGATAAGAAGGCTGGAGAAATTGAAAGGGCAACTTTGAGGTTAGTTCAACAGAAACAAGAGTAAAAGAGGTCAGAGAGGCAAGAGGAATACCATTGCATGAGAAATGAGAATATGAGGTGAGGGAGAAGGAGGGGGGAACACAAAAAGAAAAAGAAAGATTTTGAGAGAGAAAAGATAGCTTTAGAGAAGGAACGACTCACGACTAAGGCAGAGACAGCTGCTTCTGGGAAAGTTGATTCAATTTCCAACCCATTAGGCTTGTCTGTGAAGATTCTAAAAGAGTTTGTGCACATGTATGTGGAAGACAAGGATATTTAAGAGTGGTTTGAATGTTTTGAGGTTGCAAGCAGAATGAAAGCACTAAATTATGCTATGGCAGTTAAGCTCATAAATCCTTTGTTCTTTGTAAGGAACGGTTGTCTTTGGTAGAATGCCTAAATCTATTCAAATGAACCAAGAGCAAATGATGGAAGCTCTGATTAGATTGTTTAGACTGAGGCCAGCTCAGTACTTTAAGAGTGAGTAAGATTGAATGGTGTTCCAGCTTGTGTTAAGTGATTGACATAAGTGTGTGGGGGGGGGTAGAAATGTAGGACTTGGAGTCCCTTAATTAATTGTTGGTAACAGAGACTCAAAGAAGTTTGTTCTCTCCCACTTCGGCAATGCCTGTCAGAAGTAAAAAAGAGAGATCCACACCAACATGCAGTTTGGGTTGACAAGTTGTTCTTTAGACAGTGTAAAGAGAGGACTAGAGTGCCATAGAGTCAATGGCTTGCTGTGTTAGGTGCTTCTTTTGAGTTACCAGGGATAGAAATTTCACTAGGCTGCAGTTCAGTTGCCGGTTTACAGGTGCAAACCATGTCAGCACAGCTTGCCTCCTTGTTCGTAGGCCTCTTTCTTTACACTTATTTTTTAATAAAGCTTTTCGTTCCAACACAGATGTTCGCATGAACAGAGGGCGGGAAGGAGATCTTCTGTACCCTCACCGCATAAACGGCAGATAGTATTTGTTGCAACTTTCTGCCTATGGGCTGCGTTTAGAGCACATGGTAAAAGCCATAATCAATACCTTAAAATGGCTCTTTAGTTTGCCTCGAAAAGCTGTGGCCAAGATATGCTTGTGGGGCCAGAGTCATGTAGGTATTCAGAGCATGAGATCTCTGTGAAAAGGCTGCTTTGTCCTCCAAGAGGGATTGAAGCCTCATTGATTTCCAAACAGCTTTTTTGAAAGCGCTATGCGAGATTGAGGTACTCCAGAGGTCAGTGAACACAGTCACCATAAGTGAGTCCTCTGAGTAAACTCTGGACGGGGAGGTGCTCTTGCGTTCGAGCACCTGCCACAGATGGCATTTAAGAGAGTCTGAGGTGGTACCTCGGACTTTACTCCAGAAGGTAATATATGCACCACGTCTTGCCAAGAACAGATCCAATAAGCTGAACTCCAGTCTGAGTTGAACGGGGGAAGTAAATTTAGGAAGATGAAAGATGATCCAATAGACTTTTCTCACTGTGTGATTTAGGATTTCTGAATCTTTGCCTCTTTGTACTTCACTCCCGTATGTTATTGTAGACAAAAGATTGGCTTTTAGTACTTGAAAGAAAGGGGTGAATGAGGTACCATTCAAGTTTACATTTAGTCTTTTTAAGGATAGTGCTATGGCTAAGCCTTTCCCATAATGCACTTTCTTTGATGCACAAAATTCCCTGATTTGTCAATGTTGAAGCCAATGTATTTGTACTTTTCTGTTTGCAAAAGCTGTGTCGTGCCCTAAAACCACGCACTAGGGGGCACCTTGGTTCTGTTTAACATTGTGAGTTTTTTCAAAGTTTGCAGTCAGGGTGTTGGCAGCCGAGTATTGTTGGGTGGCATTCATTCATTTCTGGAGCACTATTTTCATGTGGCTGATCAGCACAAAATTGTCCAGGTACAAAAGACACAGTAATTCCAGGTCTCCAATTTTTGGGGCATGCAGGTTTGTAAGGATGAGCGAATCTGCCAGGTCTGCTAATTATAAATTAAAAAGTGTAGGGGACAGAACACAGGCCTGTTTTAGACTTTGGTAGTTGATATCCTCTTCGAGAGACGAGTCCCTTCTCCCAGTTTAATCTGGACTCATGTGTCTGTATGAAGGACTATTATTAGGTATAAAAGCCGATGTAGAAGTCCCCAGTTTGAGCGCTTCTTCCACAGCAGATTCCTCTCCTCGTGGTTAAATGGGGCCTTAAAATCAACAAAACATAGGTGAAGCTGCTATTCTGTATTTTAGCTTTCTCAATAAGAAGTCCAATGGTCATAACATTCGTTATGGTACCAGTTACTTTAGAGAATCCTGTTTGGGTCTTGGGAATTACTCCCTTTCGGGCAATCCATGCAGACAGATGCTCAAACAGCAGACCTGCGAAGTACTTTGCTTCATTGTCTATTAGAGCAATTTAATGATAGTTGTTTGGGAGCAATCTGTCCCCATTTTTAAAGATGGGTGAAATTATATACCCTTTCTAGGACTGTGGGATAATGCAGTTTTGGCCTATTTCCAGGTAGAGAGGTTCTAAGATCGCTCTACAGAATGACCTATTGTGCTTAAAGATTGCTTGAAGACTGCAAGGGGGAGGCCATTGGGGCTCGGGCGCCTTCTCTCCTGCCCTTAGCTATCTGATCCATTACAGAGACAGAAAATATTGAAAATGGAGTAATCTCTGGAGATTTATGTAGAATTGATGCTCAGTGGTGACTGGGTTGAGTACTGGCAGTTGAAGGGGTCTCCAAGATATTGTGCCCAGACAACTTCTGGTATGTATGATGTAATACCACCATGTGAGGGGCATGTAAGATTGCATATTGTAAGCCAGAAGCATGCACTGTTGTTGCTCTTTGCATCTGAATATAGCTTGGCCCATAGGTCTTTCCTCAAGTCCTACTGATTGCTCACTTCAGCTTTTTTAGTGACTGTTTTTGATGCCTTAGAGCATTTCTGGATTCACAGGCTGCCCCTGAGGTGCCTTATGGTGGAATCATTTTCCTTTTTGCATCTCGTAATGGAACTTTGTGGACCTGTGCCAAGCATGTTGTTGCTGAAAGGGCTGTGAGTTGCCGGGTGGTGATTGGTTCTGCAAAATTATTGCTTAGCCTGCTGGTTAGTGGTTCCCAATTCAGCACCTCACTGCCGTTGTTCACTTCTAGTTCGATTGCCAGGTCCATTTCTGCATTGGATACAAGCTCTATATTCGATTGTGCGCATTTAACCTGTTTGTAATTTGTGCTGTAATAAATATTAAGTAGGATACTTGCTTTATCCATTTTGGAAATCATCAGGTTGATGACTAGTTCTTGTGGGCAATGGTCGCTCTCATGCCTGTCTCCTAGGTGGTAAGTGGCTACATGTTCAAACAGTGGCAGAGTGATGAAAGTGTAGTCAATTGTTGTGGAGGCTGTTATTGAAAAATATGTTGCTGTGGGTGGTGAGTCCTCCCAAAATCTACCATTCAAGGCTCTGTAGTTGTTCTGGGCCTTTGAGTTGTGTCTTGCTTATCATCGTCGGTCTTCTGTTTATTGGCCCCCTGTCCTGGAAGACCCCAGGCGCTGGAAAGAGCGATTGAGGCTTCATCTCTGGAATCTCCAAGTAGGTGCGAGTTGAAGTCGCTTGAGACGATGATGTTGGCAGTTTCAGCTATTTCTCCACTGCATATAGTTCTCAAGTTGTTACACCAGCTTGGTAGCATCATTAGATTTGAGCTTAGGATGAAGGTAAGTATTAGCAAGTACTATCTCTGCTATGGGCACATCCATAGGGGTGGCAATTCTAACAGTATTAGTAAATGAAAGGGTGGAGACCAGAGCGGTGGCTCCGACTGTCAGTGCTAAAGAAACATGGGTAGCCATGCCACCCAGCAGGTGACCGCACTTCGTCTTTCTGATTGCTGATGTGAAGAAACACATATAGCCCTGTAGGTAAAATGATTTGTCCAATCATGTTTCCTATATTAGTATAATGTCAAAGGTGCTAATATATTGGATGAAGTCATGATCCGAGGTTTTGGTGAGGAGGCCGTTCATGTTTCAAGAGTCAAGGCGAAGTGTTGTGACACCCCTCCTTGTGTCTAGCATTTGTCATTGGGACCCATTGCAATTGTTAATCATTCTTGAGATCCATCTTAAGTTGTCGTTATGTTGGAGAAAGTCTATTGGTAAATTAGACATTTATGTCTGGGAGTCGCCAGAAGTGTTGATGGAGGAACTTGGGGATGTTGATAAACAACCCTGGGAGCTCTTAAATATTAAGGGGGTTTCCTTGACCAGGGGTCCTGGTTTTATGACGGGTCCCGTTGTTATTAGAGGGGTCTGTTAAACAACCTCATGATGCATGGCAATACTGATGCCGTAGCATTCAAAGGCTGCTCTTTCAGCAAAAATTATTTGGGCAATTGGACTTGTCTTCCGCTTGGCCTTGGTTGCTTCAAGGGCAGATGTTGTATTGGGGCGGACAAATTTTACAGCCAGGAGGTTGATTGTACTCAGGCCGCTTGTAGCTGGAATGTGCGATAGGACCCGGAGAATGTGTCATCTGTTCAGGATATCACCCGTGCCCTTAGATTTGTAATGTGGATGAAAAATAAGTGTGTTAATGTTTGTGGGCTCAGATCGAGATTCCAGTTTCTGCAGAGGTTGGTTTGATGTTCCTCCCCCTTTCTGACTCCAGCAATTATTATGTGTATTGATATTGATATTCCCTGCTTTTGCATCTTGTATAGGGCTGGTTGGTATGCAAGTCACTCTCTGCCATTTCCAGTGGTCTGGTAGTGGAAAGTCTTTTGATGGTACAATTAAATAGTTCAATAATGTCGGTCATATGGTTTGACTGTAGTGTCCATGTGTTGAAATCACTACAGTTTGCACAGACTGCGGGGTTTTGAATACCACATTGTTGCCCACCTCTTTCTCTGACCTAGTGGCCGGTGGCAGAGGTGCGATCATTGCGGTAGCTGTGCTTCCGATGGGTGCTTGATCTACCTTAGTGGAGTGAATTTCACGGACCTCCTGAGCTGTTGTAACAGGTGAGGAAGGATCAGTTGTAGACGTTTGGGCATGAGTGCTCTAGGTTCGCATTTGAACCAGGGAACCAGGGAGATGTGACTTCATTGGGAGTCCTGTTTACTGATGTTCCCAGTTTAGGGTCAATTGCCAGTTTAAAAGCCAAAGCACTGGCCTTTCCATTTCCTACAAGTTCCTTCTTGCAACCTTTTCTCCTTTGGGCATATCTTTGCTTAGAGTTAACTTTCTCGATGGAGTTACCATCCATGGAGCTGCCAGAATGTTGCTTGTTTCCAGGAGGTTGGACAGTAGTTGCTGTTAGGGTCGAGGTGGTTAGAGCTACTATTGCAGGTGGCATCTGGTTGGGCCTCTTTTTCCATTTTTAGGCTCCTTGCTCCTGGGCAATGCACTGAGCTCTCGGCTGAGCTCAGGTGGATTTTTTGCAGGTCATGAGCTGGGGATCAGCTTCGAAATGGTAGAGTGTAGTGTAGCTGGAAGCTCCTGGTTTTAGAGATGCACACAGATGGCTAAGCTTGGAGAGTAACTTGGATAGTTTGTCTACTATTGGCCCGGCTGAACAGTTGGTCAAAGCGCTTGAGGGATTTACTTGTGGCTGTGTGAGGAGGGATTTCAGGTCACCTAGTTTCTCGTCTACTCCTGCTACAAACGCTGCCAGTGTGTTAAGCAAGGTTAGTTGAACATCCATTTTGTCTGACTGATAATGAAGAGCTTCGACTAGGAGCTGCATGGTTTTGAGTAAGGAGACCCATGCACCATCCGTGTGTGGAATGCGAGGGTTCGCACTGGGATCCAGGTCGGTTGGTGTTGCTACACTCGTGTTTGAGCTCACATCAAGCCTTACACCATCCTTGTGAGACAGTTGACTTGATTAGCATCAAGGGTTCTTATGAGGGCTGGAGGAGAGTCTTGGGAATATGTGATCAGCATATCCTCCCATTCTCGCATGTCTAGATAAGAGAGTATTTCTTTGTCCACTGCTATACTGACACCATCTGTTTTTGAGCTCACTGGGGGAATTGGTGAATGGAGGGCCTGATTCACAGCATTTTTTGAAGTTCCTTGAGGGGCAGGGTCGGAAGGTAGAATCATGACCTGGATGTCTGTAGACCGCTGGCCCTCCTCTTTGGAGAAGGTGAACTGTGCCACTTCTATTCCGCAAAGGACTGAGTCATTTTGGCAAGCCGCCCTCTGTTGGGGGAAGCCCGCCTTTGTTCCTCCAGGGCATGCTGGGGTTCTACGTGGACCTCTGCCCTGGTAGATTGGGCATGTTGTCCCGAAGGGGGTGGAGTTGTGCTTGTGTTGGCAAATCGGCTGGGACTTAAGTTTGGAGTATTCCCCATTGTGGGGGGATCATGCCAAAGTGAGCTGCTTTCAGTTGTTTTTGTGGAGATTGAAGGTTGTAGTGGTGGTTGTAGGCCCTGTATGTTGCTGCTGCTTGAGAAAAAGCCAAATTCTTCTTTTTTTTTAAAAGGAGAAGTTGGTGTTAAAGTTTGGTTGACAATCTGTAGTACAAAATTTTTCTGCTTGTTCTAAGTCACGTCTAACTCTAGGGCCCATGCAACTTTAAAAAAAAGAAAAATATATACTTACCTCAACTTACCTGTACTAACCTGGGATGGGTCCCCCCATCCATGGGTGTCCTCCAGGGGTGGGCGAGGGTGGCAGTGGGTGTCCCTGGGGGCAGGGAAGGGCACCTCTCGACTCCTTTCATGGCCAGAGACCATCGGAGTGAGCCCATAGGTCCCTTAGCGAATGCCCTCATCCAGGCGTTAAAAAACGGCGCACATCAGGCTGAGCGCAGTTTTTTAAGCCCCCCCCCGTGCGTCAAAATGACGCGGGAGTATAAATAAGGCGCACAGGCCTTAAGTCATTTTTTGGGCGGGAATGCCTACCTTGCATGTCATTAACGCAAGGCAGTTTCCTGCATCCAAAAAATTACTCACACAGAGGAATTTTGACATCCACGGGCTCAGGCGTCAAACGTTAAATATGGGGCAAGGTTTGTGCTGAATGTGCGTCAAAAATTTTGACGCACATTTGGAGCAAACAGAGTATAAATATCCCCCTAGATCTTTCTGCTTCCTGATCCACCTCTGTCTCAATCTCAATGAGAGGTGACATTGTCCGTGGCTTGAGGTGGCTGTCCAGAACTTGGAGTCTCCTCTATTCTCTTTCCTATTGCTGATTTTTTTTGGGAGGAGATTTTCTTGTTTTACCTGAACGCATGATAACTTATTTCCCTTCTTTTGCCTCCTGGCAGCTCTTTATAGTTTGTATTGTCAGGCTAATGAAATCGATGGCCAGCAGTAATAGCTGCTCCGCTAAATTTTGCTGATGCAGGTGTAGAAAGTGGAGAGCGCTGTGGATACCACTGCTGATGCTGCCTTGGCAAGTGAGGTTCGCCAGACCCCGCAAGCAGCACCCACCCTAGCTCGGCCACTTCTGCGGTTGACTGGGGCACACCCTTCGCAGTGACTGGCTACAGTCATCACATTCACCTGCTACTTCTGCAATGAGAATTGGCTGTGCTATAATGCTCTGGTTGCTCCAATGACAATCCCCTGGTAGCCCCTGGACTCTGCTGCTCCAAGAGGTGATGAGGTGGTGAAGTGGAAGTGTGACACCTAGCAAGCCGGTGGCCCGGGTTGCCCAGGTGACCCAGATGAAATGGATCTAATGGACTGAGAGCAGGGAGGGCAGAAAGGGCAGATGGCAGACAGGGGGTGGCAAGGTGGGTAGAGTGAGAGGAGCCACAGCCACCAGTACTCGTACTTCTACCCCCAACCCTCAACCCTCCTCTCCACCCCCCAACTAGGCACCCTGCATCCAGGATGGCCCGTCAGGGCGGGGAGTGCACCCAGATGCCTGTGGCTGCCAAGAAATGCCAGGGAATGCCACAAGAGTGAGGTGACATAAAGGCAAGGTGAGGGAGCAAGGAGGAGAGGAGCTGGGCTTTGGCACTACAGCTGTAGCAAAGCAAGAGGCGAGGGGAAGCCAAATGGCGGGTTAGCCAGGTGGCCAAGCTGCAAGAGGGGCAGGTGAAGGGGGCAGGCAACAACGGCGCAACAAGAGCACAATGACCTGGTGACGCGGGCTGGTGAGGAGGAGAGGTCAGCACCCGTACCCAGCACCCCAATGCATCACCAAATCCACAGCTTCACAGTGCTTCGCAACCCTGCAGCCTCCACACCCCCACAGCCTTGTCTCACCTCACAGCCCCAGAAGCCTCTCCACACAGCACCGCAGCCACCACAGGCTCCTCAGCTGCCGCCGGCTCCAATACCAGGCAACACCAGACTTGCGCTACACAGATTTCTGGTCTGTGTCCTTTTGTGATCTAGTAGATTTTGACAGAACACTTCTCCATGCCCAATGTGATTAATTTATTTATGTGCTGCAAGAAGGAACATTACAAAGGATTGTAGAATGAAAGAAAAGACCCAAAAAGAGCTACATATACAGTAGGACGTGTGTTAACTGCAGGTAGGGAAACCAAGAGAGATACCGGTACTTATATAACTATGGTTGGGAGGATTTATCTCAAACCTGAAGAGTTTCTCCCTGGTACAAATGTCACAGATCTAGTAGCCAGTGGGGAAGGTGAAGTATACCATCCTTCCAATGTAGTAGGAGAAGGCACGTCAAGATGGCCATGGTTGATAATGGGGTAAGACAAAACAGGATGCTGGTCATCTTTTGGACAATGGCTTCATTGCACAAGGATCGGTACCAGAACCTGAAACCTACATAACTAGTACCATGTCAGCTGTGTCAACCAGAACACGGGCTGTATTCAATTGTAGGAAAAGACCAGGATCATGGTCAAAGAAAGAGAGTGAATTTATCAGGGGAGACTCTTAAAAGGCATAGTCCATGATATCCATTGCTGCTGTTACAGAGGGAGAGGATGATGAGATACCCAAAGCAAATCACTTATTGGAGTCTGGGTCTCTTCCACAGCTGCAGGATTTGCTAGTGCTGGAGGGCCTACCCTAGAAAAGCCCCATTGAGCGTAAGATGAGTGCCCCACCCTTCTGGGACTTCAGAAGGAAGCACAGTAAAAAGTCAGCAAATGAGTGTTTAGAAAGTGTTATGTTAGCTGAGAGGGTTTGCTGTATAGTGAGCCTTTGAATCCAAACCCAGGATCTAGCAAGAGGATAATGATTCCCCTACTGCAAAGTACTTTTTTAGTTGTCAATGACCCATGAAGAACATTGGGATATTGGAAAGACTCATGACTGATTGCACACAGAGAGTTCTGCAGAACTTGTCCTACTTGCCAACTAAGTGGCAAGTCAAGAGGTAGGACCACTGCCTGTGTTTGTTTTTGGACTCTCGTTATTGGAATGAGACTGCTTGATTCAGGGCAACAGCACCACCGTTTGTGGGTGACTGAGTCAATCTCACACCGTCTTGGCAACTGTTGGCCTAACCCTTTTGACTAGCTAGCAGCACCTCACCCAAACATGAAAGAAAAGGTGATTTGTGGGAGGCTGACACATGACACTCTATGGCTTCTCAGGGTAAGTCGTGGTCAACAAATCTCTTTTTTCTTTTTCCAATTCGCAAAAGGTCTCATACACACACAAAGGCCAAAGAAAGAGATGCAGGATGGTTTTCAATACATTTATTGAAAAGATTGCAATCTACGATAAAGTATATGAGTTGCAATTATTAGGGCAATGAGACATAACAGGATTTGAATGGTGGTGACCAGCGAGTAGAAAACATATTGGAATCACATACATAGATGAATTCTACCTAATCCCTAACTCCTAAATGAGAGCATAGCTCCGATAGCCCAATCTATCCATACTTAGTCCCTGAGAAGAGCACCCACCCCCAATACCTGAGAACAGGGGTCTGCCCGCCATCTCCTTTGCTAGTTGTAGAGACAGGGCTGAGGCCAGTAATGTAATGGCAAGCACTGTTGCCAGAATGGTCTCCCTGTTGCCCCTTGGCCTGTACTGTTTTTTTTTTTAATAAGAAAAATATTTTTGATCCGTGAAAGGCATGTGCCTAAGTGTTAGACTATAAACATACCTTTGTGGAGACAACTGCTAGCCTTATTATCATGTACTGTTCTTGTCATCCTTGGATAGAGGTACATGATGAAATGTTGTGCACAGAATGATAAAAACAATGTCTTAACAGAATCACAGAGTAACACCTGATTAGAAAACAAAAACAGCCAGCTGAAAAGCATGTTAACTAAAAACAATTAAAACAGAATAAATGAAATCAGAGTGCATATGTAGATAACAGGGCACAGGCTGCATGCCTAAGCTAATCTAAAATATGTGTGCCCAAGCATAGTGTAAAATTTACCCAAAACATGTTCAGTGGGTTTAAATTGAGATTTGTACAACTGTTCCCCACCATCAATGTCATGAACAAATATTTCTTGGTTGTGGTGGACCAGTCCAACATGTGCCCAGGGGTGGTATTTCTGAGGAGCACAACTGCAATGTTAGTAGTAGATGTTAGTCCCTTTTCCTTCAGTTTAGGCAACCAATACATAGCTTACTCACCTTTGAAGGAAAGGAGTAGAAAGAAGCTTTAAAAGTGTCCCAGATGGATTTGGTGACTGTGATAGAACTCAGAAAGCAGTTGGCACAATACATGGTTCAGAGAAAGAAAAACCTTCAGGCTAGCTAAGTGCGAGGGGCATAGCTTGGTCATTATGATTGGGGGGGGGGGTGTGAGTTTCAGATTTCCCAACAATCACGCTGGGACATCTTGTTGAAACATAATATGTGAGAAGCAGGAGGGAGCATTGGAAAGAAAGAGGATTGTTAGGGGAACTTAAAACGTAATATTTTTCAACCTAATCAACCTTTTCTAAGGCCTACAAAACATAGCAGAGAAGGAGGGTGTGTGTGTTTTTGTCAGTGTGGGCATATACAAATTTCAGGAAAAATCCAAAAGATACTTCACATTAGACGACTGAAAGCACTTGTACCCAACTATTTACTACAGATTTTTTTTTTTTAGAGGGGATGTAACACCCATAACCCCCCACTTCCCTGAGTTATGCCCCTGCAAAGAGCTCATTACGGAGTGACATGAAAGAAAACAAGGGTGGCTGGGTGCCAGGAGGGTCAAAAGATGTTGGTGGTGAAATCTGTTTGTCCTAGAGCTTTAGAGGATATGGCATGAGGAATGATGTGTTGTGCCAAATCAGCAGAGTTGTGTGCATTAAAGTCAATACATAAGCTTTAGTGCTATAAAAAAGAAAGAACTGACAATTGTAGAGTACTGTTGAGGGAATCTGCCCCCAGGCTACAGTTGAAAGCAACCAGTATGTATTGCCTTTAGACCATAGTGCCACTTCTCAATCTTTTGTGATCTATTTAGTAGGTTGCACTGCATGTCCTCCTCCTTTTTAAATCTCTAGCTGTCAAGGGTCTTAAATATATTTATTGGAACCATATTGATTTTGTTTTGTTTTTTACCAATTTCAGGAGTTAGTTTGATACTTAAAACTTTCTCCCAGCACAAGGGTTTGAGTTGCAAGTTCTTTTTTCTTTTCTTTTCTTCAAAAATGCTCTTTGGAGTTTTTTGTGGGGAGTCAGAACTTTCTCTGCAGCTACATTTTTTCTTTTTCCTGATACATTTTTGGGTGCTAGCCCCTCCATAATCCACACATTACCATCACCTCTATCAAGATTTTCAGTGACAGCTCACTTCTTTTTCACAGTTTTTGGACAGTAAGTTATTATCATTAGTTGTAAGCAAGTGGGTTTTTAGTTGATGCTAAGGCAACGCTAAAGTGGCATTTTCTCCATGCCGTATTTACTATGTGGTACAATGCATGCATTGCGAAACTTTGTAAACAGTTGCACCACATTATGCCTGCTCCAGGCATAATGAATGCAAGGGGGGCATTCCCCTTTAGGGGGGGGCTGAAAAAATGGTACAAGGAAATCTAAGAAATTTCCTCACTCCATTTTTTTTGGCACTTTTAAGGCCTGTTCAGAACAGGCGTTAAAAGGGAGCATATCATTATTTCTAATGGCCCCTATTTACTCTGCATGAGTAACACCAAAATGTTGGCACTACTCATGCAAAGTACATCAATAGCGTCAATAGAAAATGATGCTGTTGGCTCCTACTCTGTGCCATGGCGCAATATATTTTAAAAACAGCAAACACATGGTGGTGGTAGGAGGTGCTAAGTGGTGCAAGGAAAGTGGTACTGCAGTAGGTGCAGTTCCACTTCCCTTAATTCTGCCCGATAATCCTTGTTAGAGTGAACCACAAAATTCACTATATTAACCTATGCTCATGTGTTTGGTAAATTGACACAAAAGCAGGCTTAACTTAGAGGCACCTTCTAAATTATTTATGCAGCACACAAACAGTAATAACATGAAAACACAACACAAACAAAATCCGAATCCAAATTAGAAAAATAGAATAAAGTTTAATAAATAAAATGACACCAAAACAACAAAAATCCAGAAGAGCTGGAGATACGGGTTTTTAAAGCTTTAGGTTTAAATAGTGCATAGAAGCACAAAGCTCTACTCGCTGTTATCTGGTCATTCTAGACTAGGGGAAGTCCCAAGTTCAGGCCAGCCACAATGAAGCATTGGTCCGATCGAGGAACTAGGTTAATTTGGATGAAGAGTTACTTTCTCAAAGTCTACACAATCGGAACTCTTCCTGTTGGCTGTGAGGATGAGGCTGTAGGGTGGGAAGCAGGGAGAGCATTGCTTATGTCAAGCTGTAGCATGAAGAGCAGGTCTCACTGGAGCTTCAATTCGCCACTTGTCACAGGCGGTTGATTCTCGATGTGAAGATGTCACTTCACAGTGACAAGGAGCCAAAAACGTTTGTAACCTGTTCTCTATGAGGACTTTTCACTGTCCAGTCAAGGGTCCAGGATGTGGGGCCCATGTTGAGGATCAGCACTCAAACAGGGCACGGGGCTTGGAGGCAGAGCTCCTTGGCGTGTAATCAGTGCACAATACAGCTCCTCCACATCCATCCTGTCATGGAGAACCTCACCCCTAGGTTTCCTTTGTCTATCTGTCTGGAAGCAACACACCACGCACAATAGCAGAGCCATTAATAGTCATGTGACCCAGGACACTGATAGAAAGGCACAGTTGGTTTGGGAATAAAAATGTCAATTTTCTAAAAGTGCCATTTTCAGAACTGTAACTTTTGAAATTTGAAATCACCATTAAAGAGGATTTTAAATTACAATTCATTTAAGTGCAAACATAATTTCTCTATCTGCTCCCAATCTGGAGTTAGCAGTTATTAAGTGTAATAAGATATCCCAGTGTTAGACTATGAGAGAGGGATGCCTTGCAGCAGTGAAAAATGACTTTAGGAGTTTTTCAATGACAGGACATGTAAAACTCAAACACACGGTGTACTATTTGAATACCATGCAACCCAACCTGGGGACGTTTGAGCCTAGCCTAGGGGTGGCTTTTAAGTATTAAAAGGAAAGACCTAGGCCTGGCCAAAAGGTATTGTCTTGGCAGGTTGAAATGGCAGTTTAAAGCTGCACTTATGCTGCAGTGCTACTCTAGTAGGTGACGCAATAAGTGCTGCAGCCCACTACTAGTCTATTAGTGCCTTTTAATTTACAGGCATTCAGTACATGAAGTACTATTTACTAGGGTTCTTATAATTAAATTAAAATATGCCAGTTAGGTGTAGGACAATGCTTTCATGTTTAAGGGTGCAATTTGAAGCATTTTAACACTGGTTAGCAGGGGTAAAGTGCACAGAGCCCTAATGCCAAGAAAAAGAAGTTCAGCAAAGTAGATGGAGTGCAGGCAAACTATTTGAGGCAATACAATGCCAAGGCTTTTGGGTTTAACACTAGCAGACAGGCAGAACCAGACCAAAGGTTCTTTGCTTTATTTAAAGATTTTGATCTTTTATTGGGCCAGCTGTACAAAGCATTTTTCCAGTCTCAAATGGCCCATCAGACTGTTTGCGACCGGAAAAATGTTTTTTCTAATGTACAAAAAGTGAAAAGTGATTCAGTAGCTTGTTACCAAATTGCAATTTACTTTTGTCATTCGGTATTTGGAATGGGCGAGTTTAGGGCGTCCCTTCCAAATACCGAATTGGTATGGTATTTATTACTGTTTTGCGATGGAATTCTGGTCTCAAAACAGTAATACTTTACCAAAGGTTTCAAACTGGTGGTAACCCTTTCACAAAGGGAAAGGGATCCCATAGGGACCCCTCCTCCTTTAAGAATGTAAATAAGAATATTTTTAAAAGCAGGCAGTGGGTCCCAGGGACCACTGCCTACTCTTAGAACATGAAACTTCAAAGTTTCATTTGTTTCTTTTTAAACACATCCCATTTTCCGCTAAGGAAGATGGACTGCATTTGAAAAAAAAAACAAAGATTGCTTTATTAACCTGTTCTGTGCCCAGGACGTAATGGTTACGTCCTGAGGCACAGTGCTGCTGTGCCCAGGACGTAACCATCACGTCCTGGTCACAGAGCCCAGAGGGAGCGCTAGCGCTCCCTCTGGGGGTTACCCCCCACCCCCCCCAAGTCAGGGATGGAAGGGAAAGCCCTTCCTCTTCCACCCCTGACCCCCCCAACCCCCCCTGTGAAGTTAGCGCGCGAGCGCGTGCTGATTAGTCACAGGGTCTCCCCCATCGCGCTGGAAGCTCTGCTTCCAGCCCGATTGAAAGAGAAATGCAAAGCATTTCTCTTTCAATCCCATGGGGGAGGCCCGGAGGGGCTTCAAAGGGAAGGAAATGTATTTCCTTCCCTTTGAAGTCTCTCCCAGGGTTTCAAAAGCCAAATTGCTTCCAATCCGTCTTTTGAAACCCCACTAGACACCAGGGATTTTTTTTTTTTTACTGAAACTGTCAAAAGGGAGCTACCCCTTGGGCAAGGGTCGCTCCCAGGGGGGGCATTTTTCTGGGAAGGCCTTTTCTGCCCCCCTGGGGGCAGAAACCTCTAGGCACCAGGGATCATATTTATTTATTTTTTCTTTTTGTTATGTTTTTTTTTTTTTAAGTGGGGAGCGACCCCTTAGGCAAGGGTCACTCCTCTAGGGGGAAAATTATATTTAGGCCATTTGTGCCCCCCCACTTGGGGGCAGATTGGCCTATTTTGATTAGGCCAATCTGCCCCCAAGGGGGACAGAAACCATTAGACACCAGGGAGTTTTTTTTTTGCGTGAATTTCACGCAAGGGGAGCGACCCCTTAGGCAAGGGTCGCTCCCTGGGGGGGGATTATTTTGGGCCATTTCTGCCCCCCTGGGGGGTAGATCAGCCTATTTTGATTAGGCTGATCTGCCCCTTGGGGGCAGAAACCACTAGGCACCAGGGATTTTTTGTTTTTTTTTGTTTTACAGATGGGGAGCGACCCCTTGGACAAGGGTCGCTCCCCTGGAGGGGCAAATTGTATTTAGGCCATTTCTGCCCGCTTGGGGGCAGATCGGCCGATTTGAGGTCAATCTGCCACCAAGGGGGGCAGAAACCATTAGGCACCAGGGATCTTATTTTTGCGCAGTCACGCAAGGGGAGCGACCTTGTAGGAAAGGGTCGCCCCCGGAGGGTGTGGGTTGGCAAATTTATTTTAGGCCATTTCTGCCCCCCCTGGGGGCAGATCGGCCTATTGGTATTAGGCCTATCTGCCCCCGGGGGGGGCAGAAACCTCTAGGTGCCAGGGCAAATAGTTTTTTTGTGTTTTTTTTTTGTTTGTTTGTTTTTTTAGAGATGGGGAGCGACCAATTAGGCAAGGGTCGCTCCTCTGGGGGGCAAATTGTATTTAGACCATTTCTGCCCCCCTTGGGGGCAGATTGGCCGATTGTAGGTCAATCTGCCCCCAAGGGGGGCAGAAACCACTAGGCACCAGGGATCTTTTTTTTGCGCCGTCACGCAAGGGGAGCGACCTTGTAGGCAAGGGGAGCGACCTTGTAGGCAAGGGGAGCGACCTTGTAGGCAAGGGTCTCTCCCCGGGGGGTAAATTTATTTTAGGCCATTGGGGCAGATTGGCCTATTGGTATTAGGCCGATCTAACCCCGGGGGGGCAGAAACCTCTAGGCGCCAGGGCAAATTGTTTTTTTGTGGTTTTTTTTTGTTTGTTTTTTTAGAGATTGGGACCAACCCATTAGGCAAGGGTCGCGCCCCTGGGGGCAAATTGTATTTAGACCATTTCTGCCCCCCTTGGGGGCAGATTGGCCGATTGTAGGTCAATCTGTCCCCAAGGGGGGCAGAAACCAATAGGCACCAGGGATTTTTTTTTGGCGCCGTCACTACGCAAGGGGAGCGACCTTGTAGGCAAGGGTCGCTCCCTGGGGGGAGTGGGGGGGGGAATTTATTTCAGGCCATTTCTGCCCCCCCTGGGGGCAGATCGGCCTATTGGTATTAGGCCGATCTGCCCCCAGGGGGGGCAGAAACTTCTAGGCACCAGGGCAAATTGTTTTTTTCTTTTTGTTTGTTTGTTTTTTTAGAGATTGGGAGCGACCCATTAGGCAAGGGTCGCTCCCAGTGGGGGGCAAATTGTATTTAGACCATTTCTACCCCCCTTGGGGGCAGATTGGCCGATTGTAGGTCAATCTGCCCCCAAGGGGGCAGAAACCACTAGGCACCAGGGATCTTTTTTTTGTGCCGTCACGCAAGGGGAGCGACCTTGTAGGCAAGGGTCGCTCCGGGGGGAGGTGGGGGGGGGGGGAATTTATTTTAGGCCATTTCTGCCCCTCCTGGGGGCAGATCGGCCTATTGGTATTAGGCTGATCTGCCCCCAGGGGGGGGAGAAACCTCTAGGCGCCAGGGCAAATTGTTTTTTTGTGTTTTTTTTTTTGTTTGTTTGTTTTTTTAGAGGTGGGGGCAACCCTTTAGGCAAGGGTCGCTCCCCTGGGGGCAAATTGTAATTAGACCATTTCTGCCCCCCTTGGGGGCAGATTGGCCGATTGTAGGTCAATCTTCCCCTAAGGGGGGCAGAAACCACTAGGCACCAGGGATCTTTTTTTTGCGCTGTCACGCAAGGGGAGCGACCTTGTAGGCAAGGGTCACTCCTGAGGGGGCGGGGGGGGTTGGGGGACAAATTTATTTTAGGCCATTTTTGCCCCCCCTGGGGCCGGCTGAGCTAGAGTCCAAAATCCACAGGTAGGCACTGTTTTCTATGAAAAAATGTAATGTGTCCACGTTGTGTTTTGGGCCATTTCCTGTCGCAGGCGCTAGGCCTACCCACACAAGTGAGGTATCATTTTTATCGGGAGACTTGAGGGAACGCTAGGTGGAAGGAAATTTGTGGCTCCTCTCAGATTCCAGAATTTTCTGTCACCGAAATGTGAGGAAAACTTGTTTTGTTAGCCAAATTTTGAGGTTTGCAAAGAATTCTGGGTAACAGAACCTCGTCAAAGCCCCACAATTCACCCTATCTTGGATTCCCCTGGGTTTCTAGTTTTCAAAAATGCGCTGCTTTGCTAGGTTTCCCCCAGTGCCGGCTGAGCTAGAGGCCAAAATCCACAGGGAGGCACTGTTTTCTTAGAAAAAATGTGATGTGTCCACGTTGTGTTTTGGGCCATTTCCTGTCGCGGGCGCTAGGCCTACCCACACAAGTGAGGTATCATTTTTATCGGGAGACTTGGGGGAACGCTAGGTGGAAGGAAATTTGTGGCTCCTCTCAGATTCCAGACCTTTCCGTCACCGAAATGTGAGGAATATTTGTTTTTTTTAGCCACAATTTGAGGTTTGCAAAGGATTCTGGGTAACAGAACTTGGTCAGAGCCCCACAAGTCACCCCATCTTGGATTCCCCTAGGTCTCTAGTTTAAAAAAATGCACAGGTTTGGTAGGTTTCTCTAGGTGCCAGCTGAGCTAGAGGCCAAAATCTACAGGTAGGCACTTTGCAAAAAACAGCTCTGCTTTCTTTAAAAAAATGGGATGTGTCCACGTTGTGTTTCGGGGTGTCTCCTGTCGCGGCCGCTAGGCCTACCCACACAAGTGAGGTATAATTTTTATCGGGAGACTTGGGGGAACGCTGGGTGAAAGAAAATTTGTGGCTCCTCTCAGATTCCAGACCTTTCCGTCACCGAAATGTGAGGAAAATGTGTTTTTTTAGCCACATTGTGAGGTTTGCAAAGGATTCTGGGTAACAGAACTTGGTCAGAGCCCCACAAGTCACCCCATCTTGGATTCCCCTAGGTCTCTAGTTTTAAAAAATGCACAGGTTTGGTAGGTTTCTCTAGGTGCCAGCTGAGCTAGAGGCCAAAATCTACAGGTAGGCACTTTGCAAAAAACAGCTCTGCTTTCTTTAAAAAAATGGGATGTGTCCACGTTGTGTTTCGGGGTGTCTCCTGTCGTGGCCGCTAGGCCTACCCACACAAGTGAGGTATATTTTTATTGGGAGACTTGGGTTAACGCTGGGTGGAAGGAAATTTGTGGCTCCTCTCAGACTCCAGAACTTTCTGTCACTGAAATGTGAGGAAAATGTGTTTTTTTAGCCAAGGTTTGAGGTTTGCAAAGGATTCTGGGTAACAGAACCTGGTCAGAACTCCACAAGTCACCCCATCTTGGATTCCCCTAGGTCTCTAGTTTTAAAAAATGCACAGGTTTGGTAGGTTTCCCTAGGTGCCGGCTGAGCTAGAGGCCAAAATCTACAGGTAGGCACTTTGCAAAAAACAGCTCTGTTTTCTGTGATGTGTCCATGTTGTGTTTTGGGGCATATCCTGTGGCGGGCGCTAGGCCTACCCACACAAGTGATGTACCATTTTTATCGGGAGACTTGGGGGAACGCTGGGTGGAAGAACATTTGTGGCTCCTCTCATATTCCAGAACTTTCTGTCACCGAAATGTGAGGAAAATGTGTTTTTTTAGCCAAATTTTGAGGTTTGCAAAGGATTCTTGGTAACAGAACCTGGTCAGAGCCCCACAAGTCACCCCATCTTGGATTCTACTAGGTCTCTAGTTTTCAAAAATGCACAGGTTTGGTAGGTTTCCCTAGGTGCCGGCTGAGCTAGAGGCCAAAATCTACAGGTAGGCACTTTGCAAAAAACAGCTCTGTTTTCTTTTAAAAAATGGGATGTGTCCACGTTCTGTTCTGGGGCGTCTCCTGTCGCGGCCGCTAGGCCTACCCACACAAGTGAGTTATAATTTTTATCGGGAGACTTGGGGGAACGCTGGGTGGAAGGAAATTTGTGGCTCCTATCAGATTCCAGAACTTTCTGTCACCGAAATGTGAGGAAAATATGTTTTTTTAGCCAAATTTTGAGGTTTGCAAAGGATTCTGGGTAACAGAACCTGGTCAGAACCCCACAAGTGACCCCATCTTGGAGTCCCCTAGGTCTCTAGTTTTAAAAAATGCACAGGTTTGGTAGGTTTCCCTAGGTGCCGGCTGAGCTAGAGGCCAAAATCTACAGGTAGGCACTTTGCTAAAAACAGCTCTGTTTTCTGTGATGTGTCCACGTTGTGTTTTGGGGCATATGTTGTCGCGGGCGCTAGGCCTACCCACACAAGTGACGTACCATTTTTATCGGGAGACTTGGAGGAACGCTGGGTGGAAGGAAATTTGTGGCTCCTCTCAGATTCCAGAACTTTCTGTCACCGAAATGTGAGGAAAATATATTTTTTTAGCCACATTTTGAGGTTTGCAAAGGATTCTGGGTAACAGAACCTGGTCAGAGCCCCACAAGTCACCCCATCTTGGATTCCCCTAGGTCTCTAGTTTTAAAAAATGCACAGGTTTGGTAGGTTTCCCTAGGTGCCGGCTGAGCTAGAGGCCAAAATCTACAGGTAGGCACTTTGCAAAAAACAGCTCTGTTTTCTGTGATGTGTCCACGTTGTGTTTTGGGACATATCCTGTTGTGGGCGCTAGGTCTACCCACACAAGTGAGGCACCATTTTTATCTGGAGACTTGGGGGAACGCTGGGTGGAAGTAAATTTGTGGCTCCTCTCAGATTCCAGAACTTTCTGTCACCGAAATGTGAGGAAAATATGTTTTTTTAGCCAAATTTTGAGGTTTGCAAAGGATTCTGGGTAACAGAACCTGGTCAGAGCCCCACAAGTCACCCCATCCTGGATTCCCCTAGGTCTCTAGTTTTAAAAAATGCACAGGTTTGGTAGGTTTCCCTAGGTGCCGGCTGAGCTAGAGGGCAAAGTCTACAGGTAGGCACTTTGCAAAAAACAGCTCTGTTTTCTGTGATGTGTCCACGTTGTGTTTTGGGGCATATCCTGTTGCGGGCGCTAGGTCTACCCACACAAGTGAGGTATCATTTTTATCGGGAGACTTGGGGGAACATAGAATAGCAAAACAAGTATTATTGCCCCTTGTCTTTCTCTACATTTTTCCCTTCCAAATGTAAGACAGTGTGTAAAAAAGACGTCTATTTGAGAAATGCCCTTCAATTCACATGCTAGTATGGGCACCCCGGAATTCAGAGATGTGCAAATAACCACTGCTTCTCAACACCTTATCTTGTGCCCATATTGGAAATACACAGGTTTTATTGATAGCTATTTTTTACTCTTTATATTTCAGCAAATGAATTGCTGTATACCCGGTATAGAATGAAAACCCACTGCAGGGTGCAGGTCATTTATTGGCTCTGGGTACCTAGAGTTCTTGATGAACCTACAAGCCCTATATATCCCCGCAACCAGAAGAGTCCAGCAGACGTAACAGTATATTGCTTTCAAAAATCTGACATTGCAGGAAAAAGTTACAGAGTAAAACGTAGAGAAAAATTGATGTTTTGTTCACCTCAATTTCAATATTTTTATTTTTCAGTTGTTATTTTCTATAGGAAACCCTTGTAGGATCTACATAAATTACCCCTTGCTGAATTCAGAATGTTGTCTACTTTTCAGAAATGTTGCGGTTTCTGGGATCCAGCGTTGGTTTCATGCCCATTTCTGTCACTGACTGGAAGGAGGCTGAAAGCACAAAAAATCGTAAAAATGGGGTATGTCCCAGTAAAATGCCAAAATTGTGTTGAAAAATTGGGTTTTCTGATTCAAGTCTGCCTGTTCCTGAAAGCTGGGAAGCTGGTGATTTTAGCACCGCAAACCCTTTGTTGATGCCCTTTTCAGGGAAAAAAAAACAAGCCTTCTTCTGCAGCACCTTTTTCCCTTTTTAAAAAAAAATAAAATGAAATTTTCACTGTATTTTGGCTAATTTCTTGGCCTCCTTCTAGGGAACCCACAAAGTCTGGGTACCTCTAGAATCCCTAGGATGTTGGAAAAAAAGGACGCAAATTTGACTTGGCTAGCATATGTGGACAAAAAGTTATGAGGGCCTAAGCGCGAACTGCCCCAAATAGCCAAAAAAAGGCTCGACACAGGAGGGGGAAAAGGCCTGGCAGCGAAGGGGTTAAAAAAGCAATCACAGACATGGTGATCTGCGGACCTGTGATGGCTGCGGTTCCTAATGGGTCGCATATTGCAACCTACCTCATTATTATGCATGAGGTAGGCCCAATCTTTTTTGGATCTTTTTTACTTTACATTTGTCTATATATTTAATGCAATGTTCTAGTTCACCCAAATAACTGGCTGGACTTTAAATCTGTATTCAAAATATGAGAAATTTTGTAATGTATCTAGTCTGAACTTTTAAACCAGTCAGTTTGATCTCAACTTTACTGTCAGACTAAGCTACCCATTAAAGTAATTGGGGCTTGGGTGGTTGACTTTCCGTTGCATAACGAGTATTCTGTGTCATGCTTTGTTAGGAACAGTTTGCAGGTGCTCTTCGATATTGCTTCGTAGCTCATGGGGTATGCAGGAACTCTAAAAAAACACTGCCAATAGAAAAAGAATGAAACAAATTTAAAAGCACAACATATTTCTAAGTGAATACCAGGTGGTATGATTGTAAAAGGTTGCTTGACAAAGCTTTAAAATTTAGGAGCACCCATGGTGACATTTGATTTTAGGGTGTTGGATTCTTTTTTAAACAGAGAAAAACGTTTGTACACAGAACTACCAAAATATGCAAAATCAAGTTGAATAGTGTTTTACCCAGCAACTGGTAATGATCTAACTGAAGTGGCAAACAATCCTACAGTCTTAAAGGTAGTACCATATGTGTGGGTTCAACAAATCATGGGACACATATTTAAAAGATGCAGAGAACTCAATTATGTTTTACTGCATAGAGGTTGCATTAATATTCAGTAGCTTCGGGCGTCAAGATGGCTGTCGCACTCTAAGAGTGCTCCGGACCCCTCCGTCATCTGCCGACTGAATCCTTGACCGTCCGCGTCCAGTTCTCCCCCAATCGGTCGTGAGGCCAGTGGTGGAGCCTGGCAGTGCGGCGCTAGACCCCTGAGCGCAGTTGGACTGTGGAGAGGTCCCTGTCCTGTGAAGCTGAAATCCGGGGCAGACGGCGCAGCCTACTTAGGCGGAGCCTGGCCTTCGGTGTTCGCTTTCGGTGCCCCTATGCCGTGGTTGCGTCTGAGTCCCGGCCCTGGGGGTGTGGTCGGCTGCGGCACGAGGAGGTTACAAGGGAGGCCGGGGCTTGGCGAGGAGAGGTGTGGTGGCACCAGGCCATTCGGGCAGGGTCCCCGGATTGCCAGGGACGCTGTGGGTGCGGCCCTTGCTGGCAGTGAGGCTGGCGTCGATCTGACTTGATCCTGATAAGTGACGCAGCATGCCTGAGCTGGGGAGTGTAGGAGTGGCTCGGGTGACTGCGGAGGGGCGCTGCACAGGCCCCGGGAGACAGGACGGCACCTTCCCTACATAGAGGAGCGAGGTCAGAGGAGCGGAGGACTGGGCCCCAACCCCAGAGGTGTGGTCAGACCCCCACACGCGGCGAGCTTCCGGGGAGCCTGAGCCCCCAGTTGGGTGAGGTGTGGTGGCGGCTGCATCAGGCCACTTGGACAGGCACTGGATAGCCCGGGCAGAGGAGCAGAGGAGCAACACGCACAACCGAGGGAGGGCGCTGTGTGGGCCCCATGAGGCCGGGCAGCCCCTCCCCTGTTCGAAGAACCTCAGTTGGAGGAGCAAGGTGCACTGAGGGTGTCGGGGGTGGTCCGGGGCACCGCGGCCCCCCGAACTATCAGCCTCTGAGGTTCAGCGTCACCTGCAAGTACGCAAAGGGCCCCTGGGAGAGGAAGGCAGTACACCAGAGGAGGCGGAGGTGGGGATCATTGACAGGCCACGAGGTGAGGGATGGAGTGCAACGCGCAGATGCGGTGAGCGGGGGAACGTCGCTCAGGAGTGTGAAGACTGGAACAGGCCTCAGAAGGGCCCTGCCGCCTGCCCCCCGGCCCTCCCTCGCTAATTGACTATATCCAGGAGGTGTAAACCAAGCACCAATCCTTTTCCCCACGCGCCTTAAGGTCCTCTTGAATGGAAAGACTTTCTTCTTTGATTCGACCGAAGTGGCGTGGGACTGGCTTACTGAGGAGTACCGGGTGGCCCGGAGGCCCAGCCATGTTGATCCTTGGGGCTCGTGGGGGGGCGTTGGTGCACACGGTCCGCCGAAGGAAACAAAGTGGTCCAGATGGCCTGCCGGAGGGTGGCTTGCCATCAGGGCTCGCTCGTCCCAGGGGAGCCTCGCTGGACACCCCGGAGGAAAAGAGGCCTGCACGGATCATGGAGGAGGACCACCTCAGCCAGACTCCCTTCCTCTCATAAAGTGTACCATGCTCAGACTTTCTGCAACTGGGTAGAGCTGGGAGGAGAGCATCCTGCCTGACACTGGGTGCAAGGGGGTGGCCGTATTGCAGATTTCCGACTACATGGAGGGGTCCACCACTCTACACCAATGACAGACTCTCTGTGTTCAAGGTTCTGGTAGGGTTTATGAGCAACAGATGTTTCAGAGTTGGAAGTATGGGCTGGTGGGCAGTTGGGGGGAGGGGAAATACTAGCACCGCAGCAATTTCATGCTCTACTGTGGTTGAGTTGTAGTTATGTTAACATTTTTTTTCTTTGAGGTAGTCACATCCGGGCTCAGGGGCAGGCATGCTACATATATCCTTACTGGTTGCAGGTACTTTCCTGGAATGTCAATGGGCTCCTAGATAAAATTAAGCAGTCCACGGTCTTCAGTGCCTTCCGCAAGTGTGCCCCCTCCATGGTCCTTCTCCAGGAGACCCATTTACTTGGTACTCATTGCCCTATGCACACGCAGGGCGGGTACGACAGGGTCTAGCACACAGGCTTCTCTAGGGGCTCCAGGGGAGCTCCAGGGGGGTGGCTATCCTGCTACATCGCTCCCTGCCCATAGTGATAACTGCTTCCCAGTTGGATCCACAGGGGCACTATGCAGCGGTATCTGGCATGCCCGGGGTGTAGGTGGTCAATATCCTTAGTGCCTATGCTCCCCCTGGAGCGTTTCAACGCTTTTTGATTGGTCTCTGGGAAGTATTGGCAGGGCTCCCTCCGGGTCTGACCTTGCTTGATATCTCCGGACCTCTGTCCATGAGCCGTTCCTATTGGGCATCTGGACTGGGCCGCTGGGCCGAGAGCCTTGGTCTTTGTGATGTGTGGCGGATATGGAACCCTAAAACGCAGCAGTATACGCACATGTCGGCGCACTTTACATGTCAGAATAGACCTTCTCTTCATGCTGGTTCTGGATGTTCCCAGGGTCACAGGAGCGGAGATACTACCACACAGGGTTTCAGATCATGCACCACTTCTAGTCCGCATGGGCGACACAGACCCCACCCGCCCCCCTATGTGGTGGCTGAATGCTTGGTATTTGCAGGACAGTGACTATACCCAAGGTTTGAGAGACCAACTCACCTAATATTTTGACCACAATCTGGGGTATGTGCAATCATCCGGCACGACTTGGGCCGCTTGCAAGGCCACCCCTAGGGGGCAGGCCAAGCATCTCCTTCGCGTGATTGAGCGCGCACGAAACAACAAAGTGTCAGTGCTCAAGGCCAGGGCATTACGACTTGAGCGCCTGCTTACCGTTTCCATGCACGCGTCCATAACAATGCAGTTAACCTTAGTTAGAGAGGAGATCAGACACTGTGTTCTTGAAACAGAAAAATGCCCTGCATGTACCGTTGGGGTGACAAGAACGGAAAGCTCTTACACTGGCTAGCAAACCGACCCATGGCAATCCCTGAGGTCATTGATGAATTGGGGGCCTTCTCCTGGATGCCATTCGAAATCGTACAGAGCTTTTGCCACTTACTAAGCACAACTCTACGATGAGCGGCCCATGCCATAGGTGGAGAGGGAGACCCCCTTGCTGGGAAGGTGTCTCTCCCTAGGCTTTCGATAGAGGAGAGGCAAAACCTCGATGAACCCATGAGACTTGAGGAGGCCAGGGATGCTATTTCAGAGCTGCCTGCGGGCAAAAACCCAGGCCCAGACTGCTTCCCGGCAGAACTCTACAGCAAGTGCAGCGACATCCTAGCCTCTCACCTGCTTGCCATGTTTGAGGAGGTGGAGAGGACCGGTGGCTTTCCCCCGGGTCTTGACCAGGCCACCATAGTGGTGATCCCTAAGATCAACCTCCCCATCGCAGCAATGTTCTGCCTATCGCCCCATTTTGCCAGTCAGCACTGAAGTTAAGATACTGTCCACGATCCTAGCCTCCAGAATGAAAAGGGTGCTGTCCTCACTGATACACCCGGACCAATGCGGTTTTATGCCCGCGAGAAGTACCAGGTACTGCATCAGGCATGTTGCATTGGCTAATCGGGGCCTTGTAATCCCTCCTCTGGCACTCCTCCTTCTATACTTCGAAAAGGCATTCAACACAGTGGACTGGACTAATCTTAACCAGGTACTTCTGAGCAGAGGGTTTGGTCTCAAATTCTGTGGCCTAGTGAAGCTCCTTTATTCCAATTTGACGGTGCGGCTGCAGGTGAATGGGGTTGTGTCAGACCAATTCCCTATTTGTCGGGGAACCCATCAGGAGTGTCACAGATTTACCGCTTCCTGGTCACTAACACATCTCAGATGCTGGACAGACTCCGACAGTGGTGGGAGGAATGGTTGGGTCACATAGAGGATGAGGACCGGAAAGACGCACTGATGGCCCCTAGAACATTGACTATGACCACCCGTCTTCATGTGGTACAAGCATACTATCTACACGCAGCCTACCTCAGACCTGACAGGTTGTATAAAGCAGGTCTCCAACCCCGTGCTGACTGTCCCCGTTATTCAGGCCAGATGCAGACTTTTACCATTTGGTGTGGTCCTGTCCACATATAGCTACCTTCTGGTGGACGGTGGCAGCTGAAATCTCAGGTGGAGGCTGCCACGCTGCCGCTTTTATTGGGAGTCATGGAGGGAGTTGGGTCCAGTAGAGCGGAGAGGATCTTTTTGGGTGTGGCCTGTCTGGTGGCTAAGAGAAACATTGCAACTGTCTGCAAAGCAGAGACAGCACCAGCACTCGCGAAGTGGCACCATGAAGTGGAGTGGTGTGCCCAACAAGAAAAACTAATATATGAGGCAAGAGGGTGCCCAGCTAAATACAAGAGAGTGTGGGGGAAGTGGACGGCTGGCAGGGGAGAGTATTCAGGGGCTATGGCTTAAGTGCCATAGCCATGGTGTTCCTTGTTACTGACCATTATGACTGATGTCAATCATGTACCTATGTTACTTGTGTGGAACTGTAAGGTGCCATGTCGGGGGGTTGGGTGTGACCTGTTGGTTGTATGTCACTCTATAAAACCAATATAGTTGTTTATCAAAAAAAAAATCAGTAGCGGCCGATGTCAGGGAAAAGTACTGGGGTGGGGTGTGTGACAATAAGAATATAAAACAAAAAAATAACTTACCTGCCTCCTGATGCATCGCCTCCCAGGAGCACATACCAACATGGTGCATGTGAAAAAGAAACATCTGGGTAATTGTGGTGTGACTTTCAATCCTCATAATATTTCCTCATTAATAACAGGATGTGTCCATGCTGTTACACAGTTTATACATATCTACATTCCCCAAAACCACAGGAGTAGTACTACATTTAAACATGTTTCAATCAATATAACAACATTATGGTGGTCATTCCGACCCTGGCGGTCATGGGCCGCCAGGGCCGGGGACCGCGGGAGCACCGCCAACAGGCTGGCGGTGCTCCCAAGGGCATTCTGACCGCGGCGGTACAGCCGCGGTCAGAAACGGAAAACCGGCGGTGTACCGCCGGTTTTCCGCTGCCCTGGGGAATCCTCCATGGCGGCGCAGCTTGCTGCGCCGCCATGGGGATTCCGACTCCCATACCGCCATCCTGTTCCTGGCGGCTTTGGCCGCCAGGAACAGGATGGCGGTATGGGGTGTCGTGGGGCCCCTGGGGGCCCCTGCAGTGCCCATGCCAATGGCATGGGCACTGCAGTGGCCCCCGTAACCGGGCCCCACTGAGAATTTCAGTGTCTGCATAGCAGACACTGAAATTCGCGACGGGTGCAACTGCACCCGTCGCACCCTTTCCACTCCGCCGGCTCCATTCGGAGCCGGCATCCTCGTGGAAAGGGGTTTCCCGCTGGGCGGGCGGGCGGCCTTCTGGCGGTCGCCCGCCCGCCCAGCGGGAAACACAGAATAACCGCGGCGGTCTTCTGACCGCACAGCGGTATTCTGGCGGCTCCCGCAGGCACCGCAGTTACCGCAGACGGCGGGAGTCAGAATGACCCCCTATGTTCCTAAACAAACAAAACATATTCCTGGAGGGAAGGTAGTTGATCTTTTGCCCATTAAACTCATATGATTAATAGAGCTCTGATTCCACAGAGTTCATAAGTCTGGCAATTAGTTGCAGAAAACATGGCTCAGCCTACAGTAATAATCTCAGCCCCTCAGTCTGTTTAGACTCTACCAGTTGGTATATATATTTTGTCATATAAATCTCTCAATTCTATTAATATTTAACTCATTGCTTGATCACTTGTCCTATACCACTCACAATACGATCGTGTGCTTGCATGGTTTTTGCACATGTTTTGCACGGGCCCATCACTTCTATTAATGTGTTGGTACACGGCTCTGCTCTCTCTCGATTTGCCTTCATGATTTGTATCCTTATACTTACCTATTTAGTTACAATGTTTTGTGCAATGGATAGCATAGTATATATATGTTTTTCTGGTTATGTTACAGCCCTGAAGAAGCCCTCCTGTTGGGCGAAACGCGTTGGCTGTTTATCCTGTACATCTCAATTGTCAATGGAAGTGCAAGAACACATGGCTACATTACTTTACTCTTTTTGATTCTTATTCATTTTACCCACAGGATTGTGTGGAATCAACATTTCTGACTTGTAATGAAATATTAAAAAAGAAAGGACTGCTTATCTGTACTGTTGGAATACTGCATCTCTCCTGTTTCATGTAAACAAAAATTGTTGTACAGATTGCGGTGCACCGCCTTGTAGAGTATTTACCTGTGGGGCTGTTTCAGACCTCTTTAGTTCCTTTGTTGCAGCAGGAACTATGGTGTAGTTGCACGCTTACCGTAACCTAATAACAATATGATTGTTCTTTACTTGTTGTTTATGATTGGGTACTAATAGGGATAGTACGTTGTCTACGAGCTCGCTGCAATCCTTGTTTGTTTTTGATTTGTTTCTTAAGGCTCTTACGCACTCCCTACTCTTAACATCATGTCACGCTTCAAAGACAAACGTGAAGAACTAGCCAGGGAACTATTTAGTTCTTCAACCAACACTAATCCTTCTGATGTACCAACACTCAAGACACATAGGGGGTCATTACAACATTGGCGGTAAAAGCCGCTTACCGCCGTGCAGAAGACCGCCAATACACTGCCGCCGCGGCGGGAGACCGCCACAGCTATTATGACACACATCACGGAATCTGCCGAAATTCAGACACCCACACAAGTCCGCCACACCAAAGGTCAGCGATAAATATGCGGAAACAAATCCTCCACCTCCACACCAACAGAAACAGGCCCATGCTATTACGACCCACGAATCCACGCGGCGGTCTTTCAACCGCGGTATTCCATTGGCGGTACACACCGCCCGCTCAAAATACACACACAGCTCCAAAACACTGCCACATTGGACAATTCCAAATACACACACCTGATACACATACACACACCACTCCCACACACCCAACACTACCCACAAACCCCTACAACCACAAATTAGAGACGAAGGCCAGAGAGAGACAGCACAGAATAGATAACACCATCACACAGAGGCACACTACACCATCACCCACACAACATCCACGCACAAAACACCACATACCACTACACTCACCACACTCATCAACACATACACCATCCCACACATCACACACAACACCCCATGTCATACCAAAGACACCCCCACTTCTCCGAGGAGGAGCTCAGGGTCATGGTGGAGGAAATCATCAGGGTGGAGCCACAGCTATTTGGCTCAAAGGTACAGTACACATCCATAGTCAGGAAGATGGAGCTATGGCAAAGAATAGTCGACAGGGTCAACGCTGTGGGACAGCACCCAAGAAATAGGGAGGACATCAGGAAGAGGTGGAACGACCTACGGGGGAAGGTGCGTTCCACGGTATCCAGGCACCACATCGCGGTACAGCTGACTGGCGGCGGACCCCCACCTCCTCCCCCACAACTAACAACATGGGAGGAACAAGTCTTGTCCATCTTACATCCTGAGGGCCTCGCAGGAGTCGTTAGAGGAACGGACACTGGTAAGTAAAATCTTCACTATCATATCCCCCACCCTACCTGCATGCTATCACACACCCCCACCCTCACACCCTCCCCTATCACCCTAACTCCTCACTAATCTACCCATAACACCAACCACCCATCCCAACCCCAAGACCTGCATTACACAACTAAGCATGGACACCCATCACTAAAGCATGACCACTGCACAGACCCAGAACACCCCCCAACCATCACCACACAAGCCCCCACACAGGAATGCCTGCACTGGGGTTCATGCACACCTAACCATTGCACACCATGAAACACACACATGCAATAATCATGTACTTATACCCCCGCAGGAACCCGAAGGAACGTCACCACACCAGAGGGTCCAGACAACACCACTCCACCCCCAGAAGAGGCCCACAGTGACGACAGCAGCTCTGCCCTACTGGATCTTGATGACCAGCCCGGACCATCGTGGGCCTCAGGACAGTCGGTTCCCCTTGCCCAGCCACAGCCCAACACCGCGCTTCCACCCTCTGGTAACCCCAGGACAGCACCCACCCAGCGGGCCCACACCTCGCTACCCGGGACAGGTCAATCAGCGGTGTGTCCACCACTACAAGGCACCCAGGCTAACCCACCACCCCAACATCAACAGGGACCTGGGGGCAGTGGTAGTGGGCACACGGTCCAGGGTACGGAGGCACAGGAACACCGGGGAACTGGGAGGGCTGCTGTGCGACAGAGGGAGGACAGGCCAAGGGAACCCACTCTCCACGAGGCCCTATCCTCCATCATGGGAGCATACCACCACTCCCAGGAGATGATGGCAACGGTCCTGGACAAGTTGCAGGAGACCCTGCGTCTGCAGGAGGAGCAGTATTTGGGGTTCAGGGAGGAGCTCAGGACCATCGGCTCCACCCTGGGCACCATCGTAGGGGTGCTGACGGACATTCAAAAGACCTTGAGGGACACAGTGGCACTCCAAGGGGCCCCTGACACTAGCCAGGACGATGAAATGCCCACCACCTCCGCCGGCGCTAGTGGACAGGACGCCAAGCCACAGGATCACAACACCAGCACCCCACCCCCTGCAGATGGACAACCACCACGAAAGCGGGCCCTGAGATCCAGGAACAGGACAGAGCAAGATGGCAAGACCCCGCCAGGAAATAAGACCACCATGATTGTCCCCCACTGTCCCACTTTGTTACCCTGTCCAGATTGGAACTGCCCCAGCTCCACTTCCAATGGCCAGATATGCAATGTACCTCTCAGATTAATAGACTGGACTCTGCCATGGACATTCTTCCACCGTGAACTCTCCCCATTTCACAACCCCCCTATATTTTTATGCACTTCAATAAACACCCTTGAAACCTCAATAATATTGGAGTCAATCAATGATTGTGAACTTTGTATTGTCAATTACAGTGTTAAAAATGGTTACCCATTGGAAGGTCAACATACCAATGTCACACATCACAAGCCTTTCAAGGGTGCAATCTGTTGACACGTAGGGTACCACATTACTGAAACTGAAATGGAAGGGGACAACTCAGTTACCAAATAGGGAGTGAAATGTAGGTAGAGGATAGAGGTAGATGTGTGAAATGTAATATAATGTGAAACATGACATTGTACTCACCTGTGTCTCATTGAAAATATTGCTGTATGACTGACTCCCTGTTGTCGTTTTCGTCTTCTTCAGCTTCCTCCTCATCACTGTCCACAGGCTCCACAGGCTCACCCGCTGCAACAACAACGTCATCTGGATCATCCTCCTGCAGAAAAGGCACCTGGCGTCGCAATGCCAAGTTATGGAGCATGGAGCAGGCAATGATGATGTTGCACACCTTCTTCGGTGAGTAGAATAGGGACCCACCTGTCATATGGAGGCACCTGAACCTGGCCTTCAGGAGGCCGAAGGTACGCTCGATCACCCTCCTAGTCCGCCCATGGGCCTCATTGTACCGTTCCTCTGCCCTGGTCCTGGGATTCCTCACTGGGGTCAGTAGCCAGGACAGGTTGGGGCAACCAGAGTCCCCCAATAGCCATACACAGTGCCTCTGGAGTTCACCCATCATATCAGGGATGCTGCTATTCCGCAGGATGTAGGCGTCATGCACTGAGCCAGGGAACATTGCATTTACCTGCGAGATGTACTGGTCTGCCAAACAGACCATCTGGACATTCATCGAATGATAACTCTTCCTGTTCCTGTACACCTGTTCATTCCTGCGGGGGGGACCAGAGCTACATGGGTCCCATCAATGGCACCTATGGGGATATGTCCAAGGGCATAGAAGTCACCTTTCACTGTAGGCAAATCCGCCACCTCAGGGAAAATGATGTATCTCCTTACGTGTTTCAGCAGGGCAGACAACACTCTGGACAAAACGTTGGAAAACATAGGCTGGGACATCCCTGATGCCATGGCCACTGTTGTCTGAAAAGACCCCCTTGCAAAGAAATGGAGCACTGACAGCACCTGCACGTCAGGGGGGATTCCAGTCGGATGGCGGATTGGTGACATCAGGTCTGGCTCGAACTGGGTACATAGTTCCCGGATTGTGGCACGGTCAAACCGGTAGGTCACGATGACATGTCGCTCTTCCATTGTCAACAGGTCCACCAGCGGTCGGTACACCGGCGGATTCCGCCATCTTCCAATATGTCCCAACTGACGGTGCCTAAGAAGGGCAACAGCGAAAATAATGTCAGCATTCCTCCAGGTATGTACCCACAGTCACACACAAGACTACACCAGACAATTAACCCATCCGGGAAAGGTTTTGAGTGTAGGCCTCTGTATGTGTGACGCAGTAGTAATTGAAGCCATGTGGGCCCCTGAAATGGCGGCTGTATGACCTCTAAACTGGGACAATGGAATTGTGGGGTAACTGTGCTGGCGTTGGACACCGTCGCAGTAGGCGGTCGTAGAGCGCGGCGCAATGCTGCATTGGTTAGCATTGGACCCTATGGGTCCCAGGAGCCAATGAACAGGTGCGCTGGCGGTTATGATGCGCACCGCCGCGGACGTCACCGCCGCGGACGTCACCACCATTTTCTATCTCTTCAATCACTAGATACCTGACCTTCGACAGGAGAGGACCTACACTCCTAGTGCTGCTGTGACCTCGGTCTGGAAGCAACGATGGCTGCTGCATCTGGGGAAAGGGCCCCTGCCTTCACTGCACAGGAGTTGGAGAAACTTGTGGATGGGGGTCCTCCCCCAGTATACGCTACTCTACGGTCCTCCAGACCAACAGGTTAGTACAGAGGGAGCACGTTGTATGGGCTAGGCCTGGGTGGACAGGGCTGGGTGGATGAGGGAAGGGGGCAGAGTACATAGAACAGTCATGCATGGGGATGAATGGGTCACAGGGATAGAGTTGGGAGAGGGCCAATTACAACGACGGTGCTGTAGGTAATGACTGTTCCTCTTTCCTTGTGCATGTCATGTAGGTCAGCGCCCACCAGAAGAGGGACATTTGGCGTGCCATCGCCATGGAAGTCCGGACCCTGGGGGCCCACCAGAGACGGGGCACCCACTGCCGGAAGAGATGGGAGGACATTCGCTGCTGCAGCAAGAAGAGGGCGGAGGCTCAGCTGGGGATGGCCTCCCAACGTGGGAGGGGTGCCCGTCGCACCATGACCCCCATGATGTTCCGGATCCTGGCGGTGGCCTACCCGGAGTTGGATGGGCGCTTAAGGACATCACAGCAGACACAAGGGGGTGAGTACAACCTCATCCTATGGACTTTGCGTGCAGTGGAGCTGTCTGGGTGGGGGTGGTGGGCTGTGGGTATCCCTAGGCCACGGCGAGTTAGGTAGGCAAGGCCCCTCCGTTATGTAGGCCATGTGGCACTCTACCCCAGCTAAAAAAAAAGGCAAATTGATGTATAGTTGCCCCTTGTGGGCAGATTTCTACCATTGCCATGTAGGCCATATCCCAGAAATTGCATGTGCAGAGGGCAGGAGCACGGCGTAATGCAGGGGGCTGCTGCGTTTGTCTTGTCCGCCAACGATAGCGGTATGCCATGCACTAAAACTCTCTTTCTTCTGTCTCCACCCTTTTTCTGCTCTCCCTGTCCTTCTGTACATCAGCATCAACAGGCGGAGGTACAGTGGCACCGGAGCACGAGGGAGCTGCATCCCACATGGCCAATGGAGGGCCACACCACAGACTCTGAATTCACCAGTGGACGGAGGGCGAGGGGAGCTTCACGTCGGCCACAGGATCACCAAACAGCGACATGGACTCGTCCGCCGATGGGAGCTCCCCTGTGGTGGCGGCACCATCTATGCACCCCACTTCTACAGGTACAGCCGCCACCTCCCCTACCAGCACTGCCCTCCCAGCAGCCCCTCAGCGTTCGCCCCGTGCCCGCTCACCCAGGAGGGTGGGCATCACCTTCGCCCCAGGCACCTCAGGCCCTGCCCCAGTCACCCCTGCTGCCCTCAGTGAGGAGGCCATTGACCTCCTCAGGTCACTCACTGTTGGGCAGTCTACCATTGTGAATGCCATCCAGGGTGTAGAACGAGAGTTGAAACACGGTAATGCATTCCTGGAAGGCATTCATTCTGGTCAGGCTGTCCTTTAGCGAACCCTGCAATCTCTGGCCTCAGCACTGATGGCAGCCATTGTCCCTTTGTCCAGCCTCCCCCCTCCAACTTCCTCCACCCAGACCCAATCCCCTGTATCCCAGCCATCCCAAGCACACCTACAGACCAGTATGCACACAAGTCAACACACACAAGTAGCTCAAGCAAACATAGGCACCACACACACCACAGGCACTCACACAAGCATCAGACCCATACAGACACAGCAACATCCACTGTCTTCACTGTGTCCCCGTCCCCCTCCTCTCCCTCCTCCCTTCCAGTGTCGTCTACACACACACCTGCATGCACCACATCTACAGGCACTAGGACTCGCACCAGGACACCCAGCACCACAAGCCGCTCACCTGCACTCACCACCTCCACTGCCATATACACGTCCCCTGTGTCCTCTCCCAGTGTGTCTGTGACGCCCCCTCCCAAAGTACAGAAATGTCGGCAATCACTCACCCAACATCCATCCACCTCACAACAGCCTCCAGTACCTGCACCTGCACCCAAAACAGCTAAAGTGACACCTCCTACAACCACCTCCTCTTCCTCCACTCCCAGAGCCCCTCCAGCTACCCATCCCAGTGTACGTCAGAAACTGTCCCTATGTCAAATTGACCTTTTTGCCCCCCCCCTCCAATTCATCAGTCCCGTCGTAGCGCCTCAGCCAAAAAGCCTCCAGTACCAGTGGTGCGTGTACCAGGTTTTTGGAGTGCCCCGTCCACCAGGGCAGGCAGTAAGACCCGGAGCCAAGGCACTGTCAGCCCACCCCCTGTAAAGGCTCTGAAATTGGAGAGTGGACGACGGGACCGTGTCAAGACTCCTGGTGGGACACACAGTGAAATGGGATCCAAGGCGATTGGTGAGTCATCTGTAACTCAAAAGAAGGTGGGGAAGGTCCCAAGGAAGTCTCCCCAACCTGTTGTGAGTGTCACGGCGGAGAAGTGCGCCATAATATCCGGCGGTCCAGAGACAACCGCCAGCACTGTCGTCACTGGTCCAGAGACCACCGCCAGAGTCATAGCCCAGGAGGGCCCAAGTATCGTTACTGGTCAGGAGACCACCGCCAGAGTCATAGCCCAGGAGGGCCCAAGTATCCTTACTGGTCAGGAGACCACCACCAGAGTCATAGCCCAGGAGGGCCCAAGTATCATTACTGGTCAGGAGACCACCGCCACCGCCGGAGTCACAGCCCAGGAGGGCCCAAGTATTGTTACTGGTCAGGAGACCACCGCCACCGCCGGAGTCACAGCCCAGGAGGGCTCAAGTATCATAGCTGGTCAGGAGACCACCGCCAGAGTCATAGCCCAGGAGGGCCCAAGTATCGTTACTGGTCAGGAGACCACTGCCACCGCCGGAGTCACAGCCCAGGAGGGCTCAAGTATCGTAACTGGTCAGGAGACCACCGCCAGAGTCATAGCCCAGGAGGGCCCAAGTATCGTTACTGGTCAGGAGACCACCGCCAGAGTCATAGCCCAGGAGGGCTCAAGTATCGTTACTGGTCAGGAGACCACCGCCACGGCCGGAGTCACAGCCCAGGAGGGCTCAAGTATCGTAACTGGTCAGGAGACCACTGCCAGAGTCAAAGCCCAGGAGGGCCCAAGTATCGTTACTGGTCAGGAGACCACCGCCACCGCAGGAGTCACAGCCCAGGAGGGTTCAAGTATCGTAACTGGTCAGGAGACCACCGCCAGAGTCATAGCCCAGGAGGGCTCAAGTATCGTTACTGGTCAGTAGACCACCGCCACGGCCGGAGTCACAGCCCAGGAGGGCTCAAGTATCGTAACTGGTCAGGAGACCACTGCCAGAGTCATAGCCCAGGAGGGCCCAAGTATCGTTACTGGTCAGGAGACCACCGCCACCGCAGGAGTCACAGCCCAGGAGGGTTCAAGTATCGTAACTGGTCAGGAGACCACCGCCAGAGTCATAGCCCAGGAGGGCCCAAGTATCGTTAGTGGTCAGGAGACCACCGCCAGAGTCATAGCCCAGGAGGGCCCAAGTATCGTTACTGGTCAGGAGACCACCGCCACCGCCGGAGTCACAGCCCAGGAGGGTCCAGAATCCCACAGCCCTGCTGGGTAATGATGGAACGTCAAGCCACACACCAACGTCCAGTTTGGAGTTCGTCATGCCACACACCAACGTCCAGTGTGGAGTTCGTCATGCCACACACCAACGTCCAGTGTGGAGTTCGTCATGCCACACACCAATGTCCAGTGTGGAGTTCGTCATGCCACACGTGTGGAGTTTGTCATGCCACACACCAATGTCCAGTGTGGAGATCGTCATGCCACACACCAATGTCCAGTGTGGAGATCGTCATGCAACATACCAATGTCCAGTGTGGAGATCGTCATGCCACACACCACTGTCCATTGTGGAGATCGTAATGCCACACACCAATGTCCATTGTGGAGATCGTAATGCCACACACCAATATCCGTACCAGAACTGCCATGGCAAAGCACCGCTGAACAAGGCCAAGACCGCCATGGTGAAGACTGCTGAACAGGGCAAAGACTGCCATGGCAAAGCACCGCTGAACAAGGCCAAGACCGCCATGGTGAAGGCCGCTGAACAGGGCAAAGACCGCCATGGTGAAGACCGCCATGGCAAAGCACTGCTGAACAAGGCCAAGACCGCCATGGTGAAGACCGCTGAACAGGGCAAAGACCGCCATGGTGAAGACCGCTGAACAGGGCAAAGACCGCCATGGCAAAGCACCGCTGAACAAGGCCAAGACTGCCATGGTGAAGACCGCTGATCAGGACAAAGACCGCCATGGTGAAGACCGCTGAACAGGGCAAAGACTGCCATGGCAAAGCACCGCTGAACAGGGCAAAGACCGTGTGGGTATGAATAGTCTGGCACATCAGGCATCGTTCTCCCATGTGCAGCTGGGACTGTGACAGGACATGTACTTTCACGGGGAGACTCACCCAGTCTGGGCACCAGTCCCACCCAGTACCAGTAGAGAACTGCATCTACTTGCGAAGATGTGTCTTTGCACTCCCCAGGATGGCACAGTGGGCAACCCACCCACTGTAGAGACTTGAGAGACTGTGGCTTTGCACTCCCCAGGATGTCACAGTGGGCAAGCCACCCACTGTAGAGACTTGAGAGACTGTGGCTTTGCACTCCCCAGGATGTAACAGTGGGCAACCCACCCACTGAAGTGACTTGAGAGACTGTGGCTTTGCACTCCCCAGGATGTAACAGTGGGCAACCCACCCACTGAAGTGACTTGAGAGACTGTGGCTTTGCACTCCCCAGGATGGAACAGTGGGCAACCCACCCACTTGTTAAACTTGAGAGACTGTGGCTTAGCACTCCCCAGGATGTAACAGTGGGCAAGCCACCCACTGTAGAGACTTGAGAGACTGTGACTTTGCACTCCCCAGGATGTAGCAGTGGGCAAGCCACCCACTTGTTAGACTTGAGAGACTGTGGCTTAGCACTCCCCAGGATGTAACAGTGGGCAAGCCACCCACTGTAGAGACTTGAGAGACTGTGGCTTTGCACTCCCCAGGATGGCACAGTGGGCAACCCACCCACTGAAGTGACTTGAGAGACTGTGGCTTTGCACTCCCCAGGATACATCAATGGGCATGGAGCCCCGTCTTGGATCTGGCTTCGCATTCATCTGGCTGAGGTGCCCCCCCTTCCCTTCCCCCTGAGGTGCCTGTAGTGTTTCTATCTGATGCCCCGGCAGTGTTCTCTCGGATTTTGGTCAGGTATCTATTGTGGGCGTCACCCATGCATTTTTGGACTGTTGGTGCATGGACATTGTTGTGTACATATCTGCACTACTTCTTGTATTGTACATTTATTTTTGACAGATTTCGTGATATATATGTCCGTATATTTTTTAATGAGTAGTATATTGGCACAATACAAAGTTTGACTGCTATTCGCTTTGTCTTTGCATTCTTCCGGGGGGATTGTGGGTTGTTACTGTGATTTTTGTGAATGCATTGGTGTGTATGTTGTAATATGCGAGGGTGGGGGTGTTTGGTGGGTGTCCCCGTAACTTTTTCCTCCCCCCTCCCCCGTGTCGTAGGTGCTGTACTCACCGGTATGTTCTGCGCCTACGTCGCTGTTGGTCATAGATGAGCAGGAATGCAAGGGCAGGGAGTATTTGTAGTTCCGGATCCATGGTGTCCTTGTTCCTCGTGGGATGTGTTGAGGTGAGCGTTTTCCCATTGAAATGGCTGTTTCCGCCGTGTTTTTACCCACGGTGAATCTGCCCCGGAAAAGGTGGCGGATTGGTGTGTTGTGATAGTGTGGGCGGTACATTGTCTTCCGCCTGTCTGTTGGCGGTGACCGCCGCGCTGTTTGTCAGTACCGCCGTGGCGGGCGGTGTGTTAAAGTGGCTGTCTTAGTTGGCGGTTTCCGCCAGGGTCTTAATTCCCTTTTTTTGTCCGCCGGCCTGTTTGCGGTATTACCGCAGCTTTAACACCGTCCGCCAGGGTTGTAATGACCACCATAGTTTTTAAGCCAAATTTCAAAAGTTGGAGAGGCTTAAGAAACAAGGATTAGCTAGATGGTGGGACGGGATCACTTTACAAAAATACATGGATAACAATAAGATACTGAGGGGCCTTAGAATTTAGATTTTTCCTACATATGAGGATCTGGACGAGGATTCATTAAAAGAGTGGGAGGTCAATTTGCAGAACACATCTTTTAATATGATGCGTATACTAATTCGGCACACTGACAAAAAGGTTACCAGACTTCAGGGTGACATTGAGGTACTAGAACAGGAGACTGATGATGTCACCCAAAAAGATTTGGTGAAGAAAAATTATGAGATTTTGGATAAAATAATCGAAGATTATCAAATGTATTTAAGGGATAAAAAACTTTGGAAAGTTAAATGTGACGATCTAGACTACAAACTGGGTAGAATATACACCTCTGCACGTAATTATGATAACGTGAAACTTCCTGAGTCTTCAACAACTAGGGGTCGCGATACTGATGATACAGACGTGTCCAGTGGGGGTTCTATCTCCTCAATTGACAGTTGCGCGTCTAAAGAAAGCGATTCATCTATACAGATCTCTCATGATACTTTCAAGAGTAATTTTTTTGTGGAAATGGAACGGCTACGTCAAGGTACAAAAATGATCCGCAAAGACATAAGACCAGAAGTGGTGGGAAACAATGGAAACAAAGATATAGGAAAAGCGGGGGTCAGAACCAGGTCCAAAAAGGATTAATATCCACTTTACCCATTGTGGATAAGACTGATGATGATCTGACCATCATCAATCTGTCCGACCGAACTTTGAGCACTATTGAATGTAAACTTTTGAGTAAAGGTTTAGGCTTTTGTCCTACCCAGACCAATGACCCTGTAGAGGTTTTTGATGATTTGTTCAAATTCACACATCTTCTCAAACTTAGAAATTATTTTTCTTCTGCGCCAGATGGGGACAGAGGTGGACTTAGACCAAAGACCCATGACAAAGTCACTTTTACTCCTGACACTGATTTTGCTATCCAGTCGGTTTTTGATCTTCATGATTTCCAATTACTTATGTCCCTAGAAGATGACTGTAGGACAATTGAAGACATCTGGACAGACCTGGGGATTTCAGAGAAAATTGAAAGAACTACCAGATTCAAACCCCGATCAAAATTTACACCGGCCTACACCCATAGCAATATCGAGCTATTTTCCAAAAGAGTCTCCTCAGATTTATATCATATCTTGAATACTCGCATATACAATTGGCATCATCTCGATAATTTGTCGGTTACAGAAAGGGAGGCTCTTCGGAGCCTTATAAATGACCAATCGATCGTTATACGCGAGGCCGACAAGGGAGGCAATGTGGTGGTCATGAACCACAGGGACTACATGGGGGAAATTAATAGACAGCTAGCTGACACTTCCTGTTATAAACACCTTACATATAATCCCATTGGTGATCTGATCGAATACATCAAAAACAAATTGTGGGATTGGCATGAACAAGGTTTACTTTCTGAGGACGAATTCAAATACCTATCTGTCAATAATCCAAACTTTCCTTGTATATATACATTTCCTAAGGTACATAAGGGTGGCAGTTTTCCCCCTGGAAGTCCTATCATTTCAGGGATAGACTCCCCAACCGAAACAATATCTGAATACATTGATTTTTACTTACAGAAATTTGTCAGTAATTTGCCCTCTTACAAACAGGATAGCGAGGATATCCTCAATAAATGTGATGATTTCACCTGGTTTGAGGATCTTACTTTTGTAACTATGGATGTGCACAGTCTGTACACATGTATATGTAAATCTTTTGGGATTCAAGCAGTCACCATGTTTCTCAATTCTAGGACTGCTGACTGCTTTGCACATAATCAAATGCTACTTCAGATGATTGATATTATCTTGTCCAAAACCTTTTTCTTGCATAACAACAAGTTGTACCAACAGACACAGGGGACGGCGATGGGTTAAAAATTTGCCCCATCATATGGCTGTTTGTTCATGGGCTGGTACGAAAAAATACACGCCTGGGGCAAACTTGCATTGCCCTGAACTGATTTTATTGTCTTTTCGGGGCGTTATATTGACGATATTATCATTATTTGGAATGGGACTATTGATCAACTTACTCAGTATTGTGCTTATCTCAACAATAATCCTTACAATGTACAACTTAGTTTACAGTACAACAAAAATACTATAGATTCTTTGGACATCAGATTTTTCATAGAACATAACAGCATACAAAGTGCACTTTTTAGGAAATCCACCGCATGCAATAGTGTTCTGCACGCTACTAGTGCCCACCATGCTTCGGTTATTCGAAACATCCCATATGGAGAAATGGTACGTGTTAGACGCAATTGTAGTATCAATTATATTTTCTGCACACAGATCCAGCACACACTACATCGTTTCAGCAATAGGGGCTATGACGCCAAAGGTTTAACGCAGGCAGTTCATCACATTATGAGGACCCCTAGAAGAGACACTTTGACTGTTAAAACACATGGGAACAACAAGACTAGGAAGGACTTTTTATCTTTTGTGACTCGATATACGGCTCATAGTCAGGGTATCTTCAAAATTCTTAAACACCATTGGCCCTTATTGACTGATGTCCCGGGCCTTAAAGGAACCATATCTAACAAACCTAGGATTACTTATAGCAGAGGACTAACTCTTAGAGACCATTTATGTCCTAGCTACATTTTTTCTCCCAGTCCCGCTACGTGGCTTCCAGTGAAACCCAAGGGTTTCTGCACTTGTCATGATTGTAATATTTGCATTTTCGGTCGTGACAAAATCAAAGACTTCTGTTATCACAATACAAACAGATTTACTATTCACCATTTTATTAATTGTAACACTAAATTTGTTGTTTATATTTTGGGCTGCGCTTGCAATAAGGTCTATGTGGGAAGCACGATACGTCCCTTAAAACTCAGAATACAGGAACATCTACGAGCCATAAGAAAACATGACTTCACATATCCACTTGCAACACATATGATATCTGTTCATCCTAATGATCCAACTATTTGGTTTCATGGCATTGAACATGTTCCCACTCATTCCAGAGGAGGGAATAGAGAAAGGATTTTGCGCCAGAAAGAGGCGGCCTGGATCTGCTGCCTCCAAGTGGTAGATCTGGGCCACAATACGGATCATGAGTTCCATTATTTTCTTTAATATGTTTGTATGACTTGTATTGCTATGTGCCTTCCGCCACGACTGCCAATTTGCTATGGGGTGGTCAATATCTTGTAACTTGTTTTTAACATACTTATATTATGTTCATTATTTGTCTTGATACATATGTTTTTTAATTTTTTTCATTTTTTCATTTTTTTCGTTTTTTCCAGAATTGTGTTGTACCTTACCTCATTGTGTACATTTTGTTGGTTTAATCATATGTGTCAATTGGTTGGATATGTCTTATATGTATCTTCATAAGTGTTTATATTTCTCTCATCAATATATATATGTCCCTTCTTACGTTAACCAGAATGGTTTTGATCACATTACTTTTTTGGGCTTATTTGCTTTTCCATATTCTCCTCACTTCTTTTCTCTCACTCTCTCATCCCTACCCTTCCATAGTATACCAACCATTTTCACTGCTCACGGCTAATAATTTTTCTTTTTTTCTTTTCAGTGTACACCTTGGTTCATTTAATTTTTCATGGGGTACCCAGTCAGTTGTATGTAGTTTGCTTTTTATCAATTCACGTTCCTCGTGAATTCACCTAACAATTTCTCATCATTTCTTTCTCCCTCTTTTACCTTTGGGAATGTACTTCAAATATGGTGGTTTTCATTTGTCCAGTTTTTATTTCTACTACCTTTTCACACTTAGCTCTTCTTATATTCTGTCTCTATACTTACTCCAATATGGTGGCCCTCACTGGTCCTGTTTTTATTTCTATTGTCAATTGGCACTCATGTCCCCACACAACTAGCCTCAATATGGGGGCTGGTTGTGTCCTTCTTCCATTTTCGGTTGTAGGAGGTTTTATCTTCAAGCTTCCGGGTTCGGGCGTTTATTGCTAACACACCTGAACTGGAGCCTTTCTTCCTTGAATTTTCCACGCGGCGGACGGCTTTGGTACTGGGCTGGCCGTGGTGTGACTTTTTGCGGTCGCTCTGACTACGCTTTTTGAAGTCTTCCAGAACGCCGACATGTCGCATCACTTTACAAGCGGTAAGCTTGTGATTAATTCATTATATGTTTTTTGCATAATTACCATTCACTTTGTGTGTATTTTCAGTAACCATGACGCTTTTTATCAGGTTTGGTCTTTTAGTTTGACATATTTCGGTTATGCCTCCGTCAATTTGTATAATGGGGCAATTTAAGGGCTCTTTGTTGTTCTTAATATAACTTTTTCATTATTTTGGGGTTAACGATCATGGGTCGTGGATTAGCCTTTTGTTTTTACTTTCTTTTTGCAGCGTTAGTTGGATGGACGATCTTTCCTTTGGTACATTGCTACTTATTTTAGTCAATGTACACGTACAGTCTGGACTTTGACATTTCGAAGCGGGTACTTCACATGTGAGTTGAGTAATATTTTTCACATGGTACATCCTCCTCTAGAATTTCAATTACTTTTTTATTCCTTGGTCTCGTTTTGCCTTTAGGTTTTTGATTTACCAATTCACCTGTTACTACTATTTCTAACTGGATACCATCCATGGTACGTTCTTTATTAGTTTTTCATCAGTTTGTTTTATTAGCATTTTTGACACTTGGATGCCTCCACCCCACTCCCCTTTTCGATCTCACTTCTCATTACTATTATAAACATTTGATATATATATTTTGTCATATAAATCTTTCAATTCTATTAATATTTAACTCATTGCTTGATCACTTGTCCTATACCACTCACAACACGATCGTGTGCTTGCATGGTTTTTGCACATGTTTTGCATGGGCCCATCACTTCTATTAATGTGTTGGTACACGGCTCTGCTCTCTCTCGATTTGCCTTCATGATTTGTATCCTTATACTTACCTATTTAATTAAAATGTTTTGTGCAATGGACAGCATAGCATATATATGTTTTTCTGGTTATGTTACAGCCCTGAAGAAGCCCTCCTGTTGGGCGAAACGTGTTGGCTGTTTATCCTGTACATCTCAATTGTCCATGCAAGTGCAAGAACACATGGCTACTTTACTTTACTCTTTTTGATTCTTAATAATTTTACCCACGGGATTGTGTGGAATCAACATTTCGGACTTGTAATGAAATATTAAAAAAGAAAGGACTGCTTATCTGTACTGTTGGAATACTGGATCTCTTCTGTTTCATGTAGAACAAATATTTTTACAGATTGCGGTGCACCGCCCTGTAGAGTATTTAGCATTTGGCAGGTCTCTTGGGCTCTAAAGGGCACACTTTGTGAAATGCTGGTTTTACTGACTCCCTGCTCCAGTCTTCTCTCCTGATGTGCATCTCCCACTGGTGAGGGTGTCTCACACTACCAAGTCCCAAAGATTCATAACTGTCTTGTGGTGCACTTAAGGTGGCAGCAGATTCCAGATCTTCCCCCTTCTGGTCCTCAGGTGGCTAAGGGGGCCAGTGCCACTGTCCCTAGAGAGACCAATCTAGCCTTGAGGGTCAACTAGAGACAAAGGCCCTTATTTATACTTTTTGGTGCAAAACTGTACTAACTCAGTTTTGCACCAAAAAGTTTAGCACTGACTTGCAGCATTATTTAGCACCAGCTGGGCACCATATTTATTGAATGGTGCAAGCCAGTGCAAAGGGTAGACTAGCATAAAATAAACGACATTAGGCAGGTTAGAGTCAAAATAAATGACTCTATCCAGATTAGCGTCATTTTTTGACGCTAAGGGGCATATTTATACTCTGTTTGCACCTAATTAGTGTCATTTTTTTTAACTCAAATTCGGTGCAAAACTAACTCCATATTAATACTTTGGTGCTAGACCCACCTACCACCAAATTTACGGAGTTAAAGTCATTTTCTGGAAGTGGAAACCTATCTTGCCTTAATGAGATGCAAGGTAGGCGTTCCCGTGTAAAAAATGACTCTATTGCCTTAATGCCATATTCTAATTCGGTGCAAACAGAGTATAAATATGCCCCAAAGTACTTAGCAAGGCATAAGATGGCTTCTCTTTCCAGTTGTCTCTGACTCTGCTGCATCACCTTCCAGGTCAAGGGTCTTGCTCACTTCCTCTCCCTTGTGCAGAGATTTATAAGTGTTTGTTGAGAGTTCTAGATGTCAGGCACCAATGGCATTCTAGGGTTGGCCAGATTATCCCTCCACCCCAACCCTCCTGCCTAGCATTCTGGAACAATCAGAAATGGTGCCATCAACATTTCTGTGAAATGCGCTCCTCTTGGGTTCTCAGCTCCACCTGTAGCTGGCAGCACTGCATTTCCCATCACCTCACATCAACACTTTGATGGGGAGCCCATCTGATGTTGGCTCCAGATGTCTGTGCTTCTTTCTTTGTTCAGTGAGCCTGGGCTTTTCCAACACACGTTCAGTGTGACAACTAATTATCAGATGCAGATTGTCCTCCCCACCCCTTCCTTCTCAGGGACTGAGTTAATCACTGATAATTGCTCCACTTATGTGGGGAGGCCTTTGTTGCCTATGGTAGGGAGCAGAATAATTATTTTGGTCCAGCATGGCAGCAATAGAACTGGAATCTTATTATGAGCTGAACCAGAGAAATGACTATTCTTGATGACCCATAAGATGCACACATATGTTTTGGGACTTGCATATTCAAACTCAGCTTGCATGTTTCATCCTAGTTTGACGCTTCCCTGGACTGTGTAGGCCTAAGTGGAGCAAAATGGCACTTTAAGTCAATTTTCACTTGTGTATAATACAGTGAAACAGTACAGAATTGCCAGTAAACCCTACTGACATATCCATGAATGCCCACTAATATTATTAGGCTTACCATAGGTCAGCATGTTTCTTGACAAAGTCCCTTCTGTGCCAGGCTTTCTATGTGCAATTACTGGGCTGTGTGCAATGACAGACTTGCACATGCAGCCGGCGAACAAGCATTTGCATACTTGTAACAAGCCCAGTGCCCCTTTCCTTTGCTGTGCTGCAGCACCCTTATCTCAAGAAGTGGAAAAATGCTGGTAAATATGTTCAGTCGGATTCCTGTGAAATTACAAGGAATGAGAAACCAGTAGTGAGACTCACCCCACAGTAGAGGTCCAAAAACCAGGTGACCAAAAACTACAAATCTGGTGGACTAAGTGGTCCGAACACATTTGCTATAAAAATATATCCATAGTAAGCATAAACATGTAAGCAGACTTATAAGAAAGCGGGCTGTGTTTGGCCATTAAAGTGAGTGGGAGAAAGTAGATCCCAAAATGGTTATGAAATGACCTGCTATTCTCCATCATGCAGTCATTGTATACAGGGCAATCTATGTGCCGCTCATATTATTATTATTTTCAACATTTATGGCTCAGACAATCACCTAAAAGGTGTCCTGAAACTGAGCTGCTGTCCCATTTCCCATCTATATTAAAATTGTCCCAGAACTAAATATGAGTGGGTGTCAACACACAAGTACTCTGCCAGTGTAAGGGACTTAATGGACCTGTGTACAAATAATTTAGAAGGTGGTTTGGAGAAGGGCCCAACTGTTGTATTCATGTTACACGGTCTTGAGCTATGTATTTTAGATAGAAAGCTGATATGTAGTAGTTAGATTTTAGTGGCCAACATAATTGTATGTGCCTCATTAGTAGACCTCATGCTATCTAGGTAAATATATATTATACAAAGAGCATAGAGAATCTCAATCATAAGTGTGAGAATGTGTCCCAATCTTATGCATGGCAGTGTAAACATTAAATTGGATATATTCAAAGCTATACCTGGGATATTATACCTTATATTTGTGTTTCTCATTTATAAGTTATAGATTACGATGCTTGCTATATGCGTCTTCAAGCTGTAGTACAAGAAAATATCTCTCACAGGGTAAGATTATGCAGATCACCCATTGGTAGCAGAGGTACATATTCAATCACACTAAGGCCCATATTTATACTTATTTAGCGCTGCATTTGTGTCATATTTTTTACGCAAAAGTGGCACAAACTTACAAAATACAATTGTATTTTGTATGTTTGCAACACTTTTGCATCAGAAAGTGGTGCAAATGCGGTGCTAATAAAGTATAAATATGGGCCTAAGTATTGGAACTCATTCAGTCTCACAAAAGTCGCTAAATAAACCTATGCTTAACTCTCTGGTAACCTAGTATAAAGCAGCCAGGCTTATCTTCAAGGCAATGTGTAAAGTATTAATGCAGTACTCAAACAGTAATCAACTGGGATCACAACTCAAGAAAAATGACGAACCAATATATTAAAATAGATAATATTTCAATAACTGAAATGACACCAAAGTGACAAAATTGTGATAAGTAGAACCAGAGAGATCAAATTTTAAGTTTGAATTAAAAATAATGACACAAAGATAACCATGGTATTCTGGTCATGTTAATTAAGGCTGACCAGGATGGCGCACAGGTTGGATATGTGAAATAGGTTCATCCCTGTGTAAAGTTTACCTTTGGACTTATAAACTTTTATGAAGGAAAAAAGTAGTCTTCGATGAGGTGTTGGAAGGGCAACCTGGAGTCAGAGTGGGGCTCAACTAATGAGGGTTGTTGAAGAGTGGAGTCTCCAAGTGGTCATTATTTGAAGTGGGAAAGTTGAAAGCCTCTACCTTGGTATTTCACAATGTCAATGGGATGCTACTTTGCATCAGTTCCAATGAAACTGCCTAGGTTGGAGAAATAAGCTTTTCTGGAAGGCAGTTCTCATTTATTGGTTTAAAACTGTAAGCTGAAACTGACCAGCTATCCAATGTCAACTGCTGCAGCTTTGATGGTGATACCAGTCTCAGTCTGCTCTCAAGCGGGAGTGGAAAAATGTTTTTATGTCCCACTTCTTGCAACTTGGGGCAGGAGTGGTACACTCTGACACCAGACCAGGGTCCAGGGCCTAGGAGGGCCACAGCAGGGTCCAGGATAGGTCCAGTTGGCACTGCTCAACTGAGTAATTCCAGGTAAAAGGCCTCTAGAAGCTTACTGTGTCCCTGTATCACAAACAAGAGGTTAGCCAACTGACCCATGAATTCATTTTTGGGGTCCTGGGTTCAAGGCAATCAGGTCCAGTGTTCTTCTGGATTCTTCAGACAGCAGAGAAGTCCTTCTTCTAATTCTTTACACGTCCAGGATTGTTCTGAGAATGATCTGTGTGACCCACTGTTATGCCCAGTGCCAGCCAATGGGTGAAGGGCAAGCCTTTGTCCACCCCTAAACCAGTTCTGGTTATTTCCACAACCCTCACTGGGTTTGATGCTGGCTTGATTAGAGTAACAGACGGTAGGCAGGCCACTTCATCTGGCAGTGAAAAGGTAGGCATTCTTTGAAGCTCAGAAGGAGGATGGGCACACCCTCCCCCCATCCCATTCTGTCAAAGAAAAAGTCTTCTTCCCCACTCCCAGAGCACTTTGTCCACTGTCTGGAAGCAATACAGATTTCAAAACAGGGCAGTTGTCAGGGGTCAGTTGACTGTTGGGCATTAGCAGGTATGTCTTTTGGTGTCAGGCATGAAAAGGGAAACTTTCTAAGAGTGTAATTTCCAAAATAGCAATGTACCATCTGACTTGGTCATTAAGGTGGATTTCAAATCACTATTACAATTAGTCTCTAAGCAATTTTACTAGTTACTCCCAAACCGAATTTAGTACTTATTAAAGGTAAGATTGCTAATTAGGGATATGCCTAATCTAACATGTTTGAGAGAAGATTATGCAAACTTAACTCTATATTTATATTTTGATGCTAGACCCATCTAGCATCAAAATATTTGAGTTACCGACATTTTTTGGAAATGTGAACTCACCTTGCGTCAATGAGATGCAAGGTAAGCATTCCCATCCGAAAAATTATGCTAAGCCCTCAGCGCTATATAAATCCCCCTGTGCAAAAATGACTCACGGGTGGGGGCATACCCAAATAATAACGCTAAGCTTGCTTAAAGTCATTATTTAACGCCTTGGTCAGACTAGGAGTTGAGGTACCTGTGGACCCATTTCCATGGCCAAACACCATGGAATGGGCCCACAGATGCCTGTCCCACGCCCCATCAACACCCCCACCCACACCAGAGGGACAACAGAAGATGGGGACCCCATCCTGGGTAAGTATAGGTAAGTATAAAATGCGCTCAGGAATGACACAAGGCGGCGGTAAACTTTTTGACGCAAAAGTGCATTTGTACAGTTTTGCATCAAAAAGTATAAGTATGGGCACAAGTGTCCTCAAAGGTGAAAAAAGAAAGCTATTCATAATGGCTCTAGTCCTTTCCACTACCATCTATGTATATCCAAAGAAATGTGCTGATCTCCTATTTAGAAAGTTCTCTAACGCATAGATCACCAACTCATGACTGATATTGGCATATCATGATACCATGTGTAAAGTAGCTGCATCATTCTGTCTTCTCATATATCATTGATTGTACTGAGTACATGTTGTTTATCTCTTTCATAGAATGGTAAATTGGTTAAAAAAAACTGTGTAAGAAATTGTCTGCATCATCTTTGATGAGTTGCTACTAGATATGCTAGGCCTCTGTAGAGGAAACTGGACTTTTTAATGAATTTGGTAAGTCTGTAGAAACCAGGAAACCTAGGTTTGTCAATTTTCAAATAGATGTATTAAGCATCCTTTATTTGGCCCTTGTCTAACAAGTATTTCGGCTTCGTGTTAACTTTCTTAAAAATGATGTTTATTTGATTATTGTCCCATTTAGAATAACATTTTGGGTCTTGTAATTATGATAATATTTTACTATCTTAGTCCACCCTATTTCTGACTACAATATCACCTTACTTATCTTCCTCTCGTATTATTAAGATAGAATAGAACTGTAATGCTTGGAGTGCAGGCCTTTCTGATCTCTTAAGATTATCTTGTTTTAAGAGGACTGTTGGTATTACTTTGGCCCTCATCATGAGCCCCTTCTACCAGCCTTTCCCTGCCGGGAAAACCCGCCAGGTAAAGGCTGGAGGCTAAGGGATCATTATCCGAGGGGCAGCACCGCTGCCCTGTCGGATAATGATAGTGATGCCGCCAGGCTGCCTGACAGAGGCAGTTTGGTGATGAGTGAGGGTCGCCTATGGCGGCCCTCAAAGGGTTCATTATGTGGTGGTGTAGGCCGCCATGCCGGTTGGCGGGTTTTCCACACCGCCACGATCATAATGACCACCTTTGTTTGTTCTATTTTTCAAGGTCAGATAAGATTGCCTACAAGAAGTAGTCCAGGTGCTAGGTAAGGGGCAAATCTACATTTTTGTCTAAGATCACTATCATCAATCATATCACTCTTGATTTCAAGATCATTCAATAGTTGTATCACAGTGAGCATGTTTCTGTCTTCTTCCCTAATAGCAAAGCAAACTATGTTATTTTGTACATCTTGGGTCGCCATTTCATTATAAATATCTTATTGAACATGGCTCACAGTACATCTCGATTTGAAAGAGAAAAATGTATTTAGCTTAAGCTTGCCCATAAATGTTTGGATTTCAATTTAGATTTTAATACCATGGCTCACAGTACCGTAAATCAGATCAAGATTCAGTGACTTGTCAGGCAAACTAATGACAACGAAAGGTATGAATTTTGCCTATTAGCCATCTGCTATGCTAATAATCTCTACTAATTGATCTTTGTTTTACTGCCTCTGCATGTTAATGAACATGCTTCTGCATGGAGGCCACTTTTTCTAAGCGCTACACATGTACTGCAGTCACCAATGATACCACGTAGCTCCTTTTTGCATTGAAAAAGGGATCTTGTAAGCACTTCAGTAATACAAAAATGTAGCTCTTGCAGATCAGACATTACTTTTGATATTGGATTGCAAAATGTTATTCCATAAATCATTCTTGTACTCTGCTCTACTGTCACCACCCGCCTCACTGTGGCCACCCCAAGACACTCTGGAGTTCCTTTTCAAAAGGTTTGACAATATCTATGCATATATTTTATGTGGTTTATATAATCAGACTGTAGCTAGCTTGTGAGAGAACACTTTACATACTAGAGATTTTGGGACATATTTACAAGGAGGTGACACTGCGTTTGCGTCACTTTTTTTACACTCCGGTGGCGCAGTCAGAACTCCATATTTACAAGGTGTCGCATTTAGGCCAATGTGTCACTTTTTGTAGGCTTGCATTGAAATATACCTGCGTCTGAAATGGCTGCGCCACGTAGATCTTAAAACATGGAAGGTAGGCATTTCATCATAAATCCTAACATAAAACCGACACAGTGATATTTACGAGTTCAAGAAAAAGTGACTCATTGTCATAAAGCAGTGAGAAGAGCCTGAAATGTGTCACAATGTCTGCACATCGGCAACCCGGGTGTAAGAAATGATGCATTGGCATTGGTATATGAACAGAACATGCCCAAAGAACTTTGGCAACCTCAACTACACCATGGAAGAGCTAATATGTCAACTAGAAGCAGTGAGGTGACCACAACCACCACTACCACCTCCACTACCATCACATAGGCAGTGCTGGATAAGGGAGCGTGTATACCACCAAATGACTACTCTCATTGACCTCAGGGAGAAGGAGGTTATCGCCTATGACAGACTCAGGAAGGAGTCCATCATATAGCTTCTGAACCAGACTGTACCAAGGCTCCAGCCAACACATCAGAGGTGCACTAACATTCTTATGCAGGTGAAGCTGATGGCAGTCCCCCACATGCTGGCCTCTGGACCATCTGGGGATGTTCATCAGTGTGCTGGCCAAGAACCCTGGGAGTGCTTATGCTGCCTACATCTTCAAGCACTCCATCATCAATGAGCACTTCCAGAATAGGAGCTATGGGAATGGTTTACTGGTTGGTGAGTACATCTGAAGTATATGACAGACCTAAGAACAGTGAATAATGTATGATAAAATAGCCATCTTTGTGTTTCGTGCCTGAGACAGTGCATATGTAGAAGGGGTGTGCTTCATACTTGCACCATACATCATGGCATATGTGCAATGTAACCCTGCAAGTTACACATGTTAATGCACACTAAGAAACTGTGTGTGCCTTTTATGGTGGAAAGTTCCAGAGCAATGGAATTCTGGGAAAAATGCTGTGTTGCATCACTGTATGCAAGGAATGCCGTTGTCTGTGTGCCCACATGTAACTCTTATGGCTCATGAGTTATGTAATCTATCCCACACCAAGTAAACTGTGAAATGTCTCATATCAATAGCACTCCCCAGGTCATGTGTACCACAGAACAATTACTTAAGTCAACCAACACACTCTTTCCACCTATGCGTGGTATATTACGTCACACACAGACATAGACTTTATGGCCTACAAGAGTTCAATGCTTTGCAGAACATTGACCCCTCATGCAACAAGTAAATCTGACATAAAATGCAGCCACATGATCAACCATGTAGCAATTGTGCCTGTCTCAATGCTATGTAGCCTACTGTGCTGGATGTCTTAAAATATGTCCTACACTGCCCTTTCTTAGTGAGGCAGTGCAATGCTGATAATTTACTTCATGCACTCTACAGTACCACATTTCCAAACTTCTGGGCCCTTGTGTCCTGTCCACATACTGGCCCCAACGCACTGCAACCTATAGACAATGATGCTCCACATTGACATGCACTCACTAATCTAATAATGCTAGTAGCTTCTAAACATCATTGACTACTTCTGTCACATTTAAATTTGTGTGAATAAATGGGACAACATTATCTGCACTGGGTAACACAATTAAAAATAAAACATGCAGGCCAGAAAAGCCAATATGACTCCCAAGCCAACACAATGAAGACGTGTGAGATAAGTGTCTCCTCAATGGTGTACTACTCTCCGTATCATTCAAGACTCATCATTATTTTCAGGCTATTGTGAAAAAAAATATTTTAAATTAGTAAGTGTTTCTCACATGCCTGTTAAGTTGTACGTGTGTTAAAATGTCAGGAATTATAATTTTGAAAGGCCATGTGTGCCATCCAATGCCAGTGTAGGCCGCAGACATGGATAAATGACTACAGAGGTTCACAAAGTTACATCAACAATGCAAAAACAACATATCTCACAGCCATATTGATAGTCCATGTACAGACATAGACTCAGATATACAGCAACATTGACAGATGCAAACAATGTGCTGGTACACCTGCCCTGGGGGTGATTTCACCAAAGGAAAACAATATGAATGCAGCAATGTACAAGTCAAAAACAATAAAACAATGTTGCCAACTATGGCATTCAACCATCATCAACATAGATTGTAATGCAACGTGGACAAAGGACCGCAGAATACTCAGGATACTAATCTCAACATTCCTTTGCCACAGCAGTGATGGTGATAGAATTATTGCAAATAGGCACACAATTCACAACAATGTACAGTACAACACATATGTGTGAATACCAATGTATTGTGTACAGGTCTGTGGTAGACAACTATCAGTTACAACATCAGTGTGTCCTACATAGAGATGCCCCACATTTCATACCTGTGTGTCAATCCCAGTGCACCATTACATATTGACTGATGGAAAGCAGCAGCTTAAGCCTGACAATAAATCATACAACCCTCAAGGAAACATGTTTAAAATGCACCACATCTACTCACCAGATATCTCTTCATTATGGACGTGAACAATTCAAATGCCCTGGCATTGTCAGGTTGTGCAGCACAACACCAGTGGTTCCACAGGGACACGCATGTGTGAGTGTGAAACAGGTTGGAACTGGCACAGTCTACCTAGGGATGACCAAAAACTCCAAATTAAGAACAACATACTGTCACTTACGGTGGCAATGGAACTTCAAAAACCCTATCACACTAAGCTACTGCTTAAAGCTGATTGTGAGATTGTGGCAGTGTCAAAAGTAGCAGGCCATGCACATCTATCATTATGATAAATAGAACAGGAAGAGACGTTTGGAATAACATGTGCTAATCCAAATGTCAACAATATTGCCCAATACTGGTAGAAATGTGCATGAGTCAATCAGTACACATAACAGACATGTGCTTGAATGTTGGTCGATCAATTTCCAAGATCACTGAATTAATTTTCTTTTTTTGTCTTTTCAGCTGACCAAGGATATGGTCTGCAGCCATCGGTCATGACCTCATTTGCACATCCCCGGACAGAGGGAGAGCGCAACTACAACCAGGCACTGGGCAAGACCGGGAGTATTATAAAGTGGACTTTCAGGGTACTAAAGTTTTGCGTCTAGCGCCTGCACTTGTCAGGCTGGAAATTGCTATTCCATACCCCCCCCCCCCCAAATTCTGCAAAATGATCCTAGTGTGTTGCATACTGCACTACAAGTGTGTGCAGACAAACTTCCCATGTGACATGGGTCATGAGGACCACGAAGCACAGGCTTAGGATGAAAATGAGGACGGAGGGGGTATGATTGCCACAATTGCTGGTACCCAGAGAAGAGACCTCATTAATCAGAACATTTTCACTAAAATGTGATCTGGCTTATTGGCCATAAATCTTTTTTCTTGGCTGAATGATTTTTCAAAAATGTAAATAAGTGTATGAACACTACCTTCTTGTATGCTATTTCATTTCACTGTCACTGTAAACATCAAAACACTCAAATCTTGCCTAATAGAATTTGGCCCATCACAAAGCTATGTAGCTAGATGTTACACTCACACCAAAACAACATCATGTAGACCAAAATATGTGTGCATGTCAGCAACATGTGCCAAATGCATGTGCTTCAGAAAGACATATACCAAACAAAGTTAGAAATGTGGAACGGTGTGCACATGTTGTGAGTATGTGTGCTGCTAAAGTCTACTTACCATCAGACATCCTATCATAATCCAAAGGGAGTGGAGATGTGAACAGAGTGCAATGACTGAGTGTGTGTGTTGTATGTTTTGACATTTTTTACTGCCTGACACTCTCAGAGTCCAGTATAGTGACCTTATAGTCCTAAGACTGCGGACAGAGGCCCAAATGATGTGCATGGGCACACAGTACAAACCAGATTGTCTCCATATGATACATCAATGGTTGCAAGCACATAGCAAAATCAGTGTGGTATCTTACATAACACATATAAACAATGAGTCTTTACCTGTGTAGTTGCTGGATTCGCTACCTGGGCCCAATGCAGTCACACTTTCCCCATTGGGCAAAGATGCAGCTGTAACATAGAGGAATTGATGTGACTGTGTTGGTGCGTTAACTCTTAAACCAACAATGCTGTGACTCCCACATCTCTGTCTATGTGTGCTAACAGGACACAAAGAACACCTAAGAGCACAATAGATGTCAAGGTATAACTACATGCAATATCACTTCTTCCAAGATAGCATGCACTGAAGCAGTCCAGGTTAGACTAGAGTAATCTGTCAGTAAATGCACATATGACCATCTGGTGTGAATGCCTACCGACATTCTTATTTCATGTAACCCATATCTGTTGCTGAATAATGTGATGCATGGAGACCCGTGGAGTGACGTAGTGATGTAGTGATGCTGTGTGCAGAGACCGCTGGGTGAGGAGCGGAGCAAGGAGTGAGTCAAGGAGTGAGGCAGAGACACAGCAGGGCCCGTGGGCCACTGGAAAGCAGGTTCGCAGAGAGCAGCGGCGGCCGTTGGGCCTGGAGTGTGGTGCTGTGCCACAGAGGAGCTGGGGAGCCCACTGCAGTGAAAAACCTCCGGGATCCAGAATCCAGGAACCCGGGAAGTCACAAGGTATGTGGAGGTACATGGAGGAGGAGAAAGGAAGGAAGAGGGAGAAGGCAGAGTATCAGCTGAGCAACTCCGGCCATCCCACCCCGGCTGAGTTTTGATTGTGCTGCCCTGACTGGCCCACGCTGACTACATTCCACCTCCCCAGCCTGTTTGCTATCCCACCTGGCCCGGCCGAACCTGTCACTTCATTCTGCCCTGCCACTGGAAGCTGGGTCAGCCTCTGCTGTCAGCCTGATGGCTGAATTGTTACACCATACAAGCTTGGCTTACCATCGTGCAGCCTAAAGCAGAGAGCAAAAAGGGGGATTCCCCTACATCTCCGGCTCCTCGAGGCTCTGCTCCTGGATTTACTCCATCACAGCCGAACTTCCAGATCATAAGATTAAAGCCAGCCTATATTACACTGTCACTGGCACCCAGTCCATGTTATTGGATCCAGGGGGTTCTGGAGGCTCAAAGGTTTGCGGATAACTAAGGTGAATAGGTCCCCGACATACGCCTCAACTGAGTGGCACAGAAGCTGGTGTCCCTGGATCCTGGTGCTTGGAGCTTGGAGTTTGGTGTGCCTATACTGAGTGGGACACACTAGGCCAGTGTGGCTTGCCATGCATTGCTGCCCTACTCTACTCACCCTGGGATATTGAAGGACACAACGCAGTGGAGCGCTCTGGAAGTGCACTGACTGCAGTTTACCCTGTTTTCTTTCCAAGGAACAGCGTATTGGGACCACCCTTGAGAGGAGAAGAGTCTCGTCTAACTGGCCCCTAACAGCTTACCAGAATTATTGTCCTCAGATAAAGTGAGAGACCACCTCACCACCTCTCTGCCTCTATTTGGTCCCAGTGGCTCGTAGAAGAGGCTAAATTATGACCTTAAAGAAACTACGCTCAGGGCACCTGCTCCCAGGGAGGACATGTGTAAAAACTAAATCCAACCCCCTTCGGAATAAGGTCAATCCGGCCTTTCAGTTGAAGGGCCAGGATCAAATATTTAATCTATGGGATAAAGAAAAAATCTCTCACAAGAAGTCAAAGCGTGACCCTCCCTTGGCATGACAGACGGTATGGAGCTAAGAAGAATCTTGTCCAAGGGGGTCTCAAAAGAAGCCCACTTTGCAGATAAAAGCTTGAGGGGGAAGCAAAGGATATAGCTCCCCTGGAGTTTTCTTTACAGAACATTCAGAATTTGTCTAGGACACCAATGCACCCCCCTTTTGCCCCCTTTCTGCTAGTCAGCCTTCCTCCACCAGTAGAGTCCATCAGAAGACTTTTTAAGTCAGCCAAAGTCCTCCAAGAATCTTGTGTCCACATGAGGGCTACAGGGATTTCGGTTACGGGTCCCCAAGACTTTATCCTGCCTGATTTGTATTTAGATCTCTGCAGGAGATATGCGTATCAGGCTAAAGACTACTCTTTGCCCCCTGGGGATTCTATGCATCTGATTTCATCAACAGGTCTCCATTTGTTTAGTAGTATTCCATCCTTACAAGACTCTGTGTACTCTCACCTCTCTGTGACCCAAGCTCAAGAAGTAAGTAGTAATTTGTATCGTCAACCTCCAGACCAGGAGGTTAGGCTTTCTGCTTCCCGGAACAGCTTGAAAAATCTACTTTTCTCAATTTTAAAACTTCTGGAGAAATTTATAGGAGGATCTGACGGTATTTACGACTCCGTGACAGCCTTCTTAAAGGAATTGTCTAAAGATAACAAAAACAGGAGTGTGAACCTAGACCCACTGGGGACGCAAGCTGCCCCTGTTGCTATTAGTTGATCAGGTGATCCCCAGGGTGTGCTCTAGAGTGGAGGTGAGCACACAAGCTGGTAAACCCAAGTGTAATGAGACCTGTGATAAAAGGGCACCATTGATTAGCCCAGTGGACTTCATCCAATTCAATTTCAACACTTCCCCTGTTAAGTGTAAAAGATTGGCAAAGCTTAATCAGCCTGCATAGGAGGTACTTCCAATTTTTTAAATCTCGTCCAACCAAAAGAATCGCCCTACAGAGTCGCCTACTCCTTTGCCAAGGGTAGGAGAGAAAAAAATCTAAAGGTATGAAAAGACTGAAAAGACCAAATCGAAGGATCAACAAGAAAGGCAGAAGGAAAGTACCTTTCCCTGAAATTACAGATTCCTCTCAAAAATGTCTGGAGTAACTGAACTCTACTTCTACCTCTGCCTTGGTGTCACGGTCTGCTTCTGGATCTATTGTAGCATTCTCCAGGCAGCGCGGATGGGAGCACAAGAAGAGTCTCTTGTGCATCCCCCTGGGCCGTCCCCAGCACTTAACCCAACAGCTCCGATATTTTTGCCTCCCAGACCGTTGGGGATCTCTAATGACCTCCTATCTTTCGATGGCGTCCGTGCAATAGGACATAATGTGGACACACTTATTGTTGGCTTTATTTCCAATCTTCAATGTAGATTTAATTTTGAATAGATATATTTTGCTAAACTGTTTCTCAGAGTCCGGCCCATTGAAGTCAACTCAAAGCCATGATATTGCCCTTGTTTCTCCATTGCAGGCCTTAAGTCAAGGATCACCCTTCCACTTCAAGCGCTTGGCGACTTTGGTCCATGGAAATGCTGATATCCTGCAATGACGGGGGATTGATGTGGTTCCCTTCTTGAGTTTCAATCAGGTTTGCACTTATGGGGAGAGGGTGGTGGAAAAGTACAAAGATTGTTAATCACATCCTGAGTCCTCCAATTATATTGACCAGTATACGTTTAGGCCCAGGACAGATTTGAAGGCCCTGAAAGTTTCCCCAGTAGGGAATGGTAGGCAGGTGTTACTGCTGGAAGCATGATGCACCGCGAGCAAAAAAGCATTAATGATCTGGATGGGTGGGGTTGGCTCCAGAGTGTCCTAAATCATGCTTGGGGGTCTAGGTTTCCATCTCATCCCCTTAACTAGCATTGGCCTGAAAATTATGTTATCGAATATAGCAGGGGTAAAACATAGTATGGGAAAAGCTAACCTGACTTAGGCCTTTAAATTCTGATTTGATCTGCCTCCAGGAGACTTGGTGTGATAGGGATTTACTGTGGGATCACTTTTATGTTATTGACTGTAAGGCCTCCCCCTCAAAAAGGGGGCATGCCAAAGGGAGAGTTGCTCACTTACTGTCAACCAAACATTAGTGGAATTATGATTGCTTTAAAGATCCCAGCAACCTCTTTATGGCCTTAACCCTTCAGATGCATAATCCGTCTCGGGGTTCTTCTCCCCTGGTACTGCTCAATGCTTATATTCCCACCGAAGCAGCTTATGACGCCTTGTTACAGAATGTTTTTGCTTATTAAAAAAGTGCACTAGACAGCGAGTTCCCTCCTTTGATATTATTAGTAGGAGATTTAAATTGTAACCATGCTCTGCGCCAAGTCTGCGAGGTTGAGAGAGAGGCACACTTGTAAATTCCATCCTGTGTTTTCCCCTTCTCAATAAGAACAAACAAGAGAGGGAAACTCCTACATAATCTTCATAGGAAAAATGATTGTATTTTTGCTAATGGAAGGTCTCCCTCTGACTCCCTAGCGTCCTTTACGCATGTTTCCTCAGAGGGAAAGGCAATATTAGATTACTTGGTGTTAGATTATTCTGCTTTTTTCCTGTTAGATGATTTAAAGATTATAAATACTTCTGTCAGTGATCATAACCCGCTTCTCTTCTCATTAGAAATGAACATGTCAATGACAGGGACCTGGGAGTTGGGAGGGTCAATCCCGATCTTCGATAAAAAGACAGGGAGGACCCAGTGGGACCTCAGAAGGATTTCAGGTGTGTTAGAGACCCTGGAGACCGCAGTGGCAGAACGAGACAACTGGGAAGAGAATAAATTGCAAAACTATATGAAACTTATGAAGCAGTTGTTAATTAACTCTCCTTACAGAGTTACTTAAAGTAGCCATTGGGAGATTCCTCGCCCATTATTTGACCTGAATTGGGAAATAAATAGCCTGGTTAGGATCCAGTATTTAGATTATTCAACTGAAAGGAATTCTAGGGTGGCCCTGTTAAAAAGGAGAAGGAGGTGCTTGAAGGCGCACCTCACAAGAGACTTTTGGGACAGGATTTGGATCCACCTTAGGGAAACAGCGGTAAAGGGTCAGGCAAACATTTTTGGGCATTGATTGGCGAAGGCTGCGGGTCTAGAGTTCCATCGTCCCCCCTAGCCATAGCTGAAGCTCTTCGGTCCAAATTTATCACCTCCCTGTATGCTTCAAATGGGCTTGAACTATTTCGGCTCCCCGAAAGTAATGGGTTACATTCCATCACTTTCCCCTCAGTAAAGGAGATAGAACTGGCCATTCGTTCTATGAGCCTCTCTGCTGCAATGGGTCCTGACGAATTTCGCTTTCAGTAATAAACAGGTAAGATTTTATTTGTGGTCTTTAGAAGGTGCTTCTTCTCCAGAAGCATTCCTCCCTCCCGGGTTGGCAGTATTGTTGTGCATTTATATATGAAGGGCGATCGTAACTGTACTGACAACTGTCCGCAGATCACCCTCCTGGATGCAGTAGGGAAAATCTTTACTAAATGTCTGCTTTCGAGACTTACTGCTTGGGCTGAGGAGAACAATATTATTTCCCTGGAGCAAATGGGGTTTAGGTGTAATCATAGCACTATGGATAATATTGCAGCGTTACAAGTTATTACTGAAAAATATGTGAAACTAAGAGGTGTAGTGGTCTATGCTGAATTTATTGACTTTTCAACTGCTTGACAAACGAGGTAGAGATTTGTTATGGAGAAAGCTGGCTAACTTGGGTATGCCCATTATTCTTCTTGAGCTAGTGATAGCGCTTCACTCTGTCACTTGGTATAGAATACTACTGGGGGGGATAAAGGCTTATCCCGAGAGATATCAACTTTGAATAGACTAAAGCAAGGATGTCTTTTGGCACCTTACCTTTTCTCCCTATATATTTCAGATTTTCCCTCTTTTCTTTCTCAGAGCAAGGGCTTTCCCCCACAAATTGGTGGGCACTCTGTTTGTTGTCTACTGAATGCCGATGACATCATAATCTTTGATTTAACCCTCAAAGGCTTACAGAGCCGTCTCCAGTCTTTGTCACAGTATTATGAGTTTTCTGAATCCCACTTTTTAAAGGTTAATGCCTCAAAAAGTAAGGTTATATGCTTCCATGGATAGTTCCCTAATTTTCATTGGTCTTTACGTAATCAAAAGTTGGAAATCATATACTCTTTCACCTTCTTGGGGAAAATAGTCTGGGGGAACCTTAGCACTACAGCTCACATGTCATTCGACAAATCTAAAGCCGGTTGTCAAGCAGGAGGCTTAGGGGCCTTGTATATGGCCAGGGGAAGAAGGCATTTTGCATAACTGTTAGCAGTTTATTGAGCTAAAATTCCTGCATCTCTGCTCTATAGTTTGAAGTTCATTGATTCCTCTAAATGGGGGTTTCTGAATCAGCTGGAAGGTAAAATCCTTATAAAGCTTCTGTCTGTTATTCTCTGAGGTGTATGCTATAATTCAGACTAACTCCTAAATCAGTTAAAACCAAAAAGCATGCCCCAGGGACCTGTTCACAGTAGCCTAACCATATCTCCAACAGACCATGCAGTGCAGGGGAGGCCCAGAGGTGCTGAGGACCCTATCTGGAGCTCTGTAGGGAGTGTTATACTCTCACCTGCGAGTTCATTACTGGCTCGTAAACGTGGGGGACATCCACCATTGATGTTGCAGGGGAGTCACATTTCATCACACCACAGGTTGGACAGGGTGCTTGGTTCACCCCAAATAATATAACATACATGTATTTCAAAACATTGTCACAATTCATTAATGAGCCTGTACAGGGCATGAAGGGTTAATGTTTATTTACCCTGCACTGGTAATATGTAAGGAGCTATGTGAATAAGAAATACAAGCATGGTTACTCTCTGATGTGTGTTGCATTGTTCAGAACATGTATAGAGTTGACATTGCCCCAACAAAATGAATACATTGCAGGGTGTGGTGTGTCACATTTGACTGTTCACATAGCTATCAAAGCCAGGCGCCCTTGCACCGTGTAGCAAGGAAGAATGGTTTTGTACATTAGCTGCAGTCTGTGCACCAGAGGCGTGACTTGTGCAATATTTTCAATAAAAATTGCCACATGGAATACATATGTTCATCATTAAGCCATGCCAACTTTGCCATGCACTACGTCTAACGTGTAGACAATACCATACATTTGTGAGGTCAATGTAGTGTGCTTCTTATGTACACTGTGTACATGTTCAATATTCACGGAGCAATGTACCTTGTTTTTGTCTTGTAGTTGGACCTGCACCCTAGACCAATGCTGAGGTAGACACCTTCAAAGATCCCATTGCTACCAGTGAGTGTTTGATCTACTCTGTGAGGATTGTGTGTTATCTCTGTGATATTGGTTGCACTGAGACGTGTGAGAGGTATCATTACTCACCTTTAAACAATTTACCTTATATGTTAAATCACAAAAGAGGTGGAACAAATTAGCATGAGCAATAGATAGGTCCAAATGCCAATGTGCATGAATTGCTAATGTGTTCAGGCCCACATGATTGATGACTCAGAATCTGCTGTGGTAATGTTTGGTTAGCTACCGTGGGGATGCTTATGGCACATGTACCATCACCATCCCCAAGACCAACAGATGATCATAAGTTCAATTGTCTCTCACCAAAGTAACACAATTTCCCAAAATTATGTGACAGAAACATTGCTTGAGATAGGCTGAAATTTTCATCATACAGTGGCCCATATTTATACTTTTTGGTGCAAAACAGCGAAATGCAAACTTGGCCCAAAAAGTGTAACGCCGGCTTGCACCATTCCTCAGCGCCAACCATGCATCATAATTATACTGTGATGCACGATGGCGCTACGAAATGGTTAGAGTAAAAAATGATGGCGTTAACCCTTGCGCCCTGTCATAAGGCAAATTGACGTTAATGCTGCAAAACTGACTCAAACCAGTTTTGCAGCACGTAAACATGTCGCAAACGGATTTGCACCATTTTAACACCGCATCTGTGTCAACTTTAAAGGCACAAGCAGGAAGGAGTGAATTTTAAAGGGAAGATGGAAGCAGCAGGCCAGGAGAGACCCCAGAGTGACCCCATACTCCCAGGCACCAGCCAGGAGGATATATAAAAGTCCCAGGAGAAGAAAAAGAGAAAGGTGGTCATTACAACCCTGGCGGACGGTGTTAAAGGTGTGGTAATACCGCAAACAGGCCGGCGGACAAAAAAAGGGAATCATGACCGTGGCGGAAACCGCTAAAATAGACAGCCACTTTAACACTCCGACTGCCACGGCGGTACAGACAAGCAGCGCGGCGGTCACTGCCAACAGACAGGCGGAAGACAATGTACCACCCACAGTATCACAACCCGCCAATCCGCCAATCCGCCACAGTTTCCGGGGCGGATTCACCGTGGATAAAAACACGGCGGAAACAGCTTTTGCAATGGGAAAACGCTCACCTTCTACACATCCCACGAGGAAGGAGGACACCATGGAGCCGGAATTACAAATCCTACCTGCCCTTGTCTTCCTGCTCATTTACGAACACCAGCAACGGCGGCAGCGACGACAACGGTGAGTACTGCACCGACAACATAGGGGAGGTGGGAGGCAAAAGTCAGGGGGACACACACGCAACACCCCCACCCCCACCCTCATCCTCACACGTTACAACACACACACCAATGCATGTCAAAACATCACAGTAACAACCCACAACCCCCCCGGAAGAATGCAAAGACCAAAGGAAATCAGTTCAAAAATTGTAATGTATCAAAATACAGTTACCAAATATATACAGATATATATATACACAATCAAAAGTATATACATTACGAGAAGCAGTGCAGGTATGCACATATCAATATCCGTGCACCACTGGTCCAAAAATGCATGGGCGAGGCCCACAATAGATACATGTCCACAAACAGAGAGAACACTGCTGGGGCATCAGATCGAAATACAACAGGCACCTCAGGGGGTAGGGAATGGGGGGGCACCTCAGCCGGATTACAGCACCACGCCAGATCCACGACGGGGCTCCATGCCCATTGATGTATCCTGGGGAGTGCAAAGCCACAGTCTCTCAAGTCTCTACAGTGGATGGGTTGCCCACTGTTACATCCTGGGGAGTGCAAAGCCACAGTCTCTCAAGTCTCTACTGTTGGTGGGTTGCCCACTGAACAATCCTGGGGAGTGCAAAGCCACAGTCTGTCAAGTCTCTACAGTGGGTGGGTTGCCCACTGAACAATCCTGGGGAGTGCAAAGCCACAGTCTCTCAAGTCTCTACAGTGGGTGGGTTGCCCACTGAACAATCCTGGGAGTGCAAAGCCACAGTCTCTCAAGTCTCTACAGTGGGTGGGTTGCCCACTGAACAATCCTGGGGAGTGCAAAGCCACAGTCTCTCAAGTCTCTACAGTGGGTGGGTTGCCCACTGAACAATCCTGGGGAGTGCAAAGTCACAGTCTCTCAAGTGGATAACAGTCTCCACTGGTTCTGGAGGGGGAATGGTGCCCACACTGCATTAGGCTCCCCGTGACGGTTCCTGTTCTGTCACAGTTCCAGCTGTACATGTGATAACGATGCTTGATGTGGCGGTGATTCCCTTGTTCAGCGGTGCTTTGCCATGGCGGTCTCTGATCTGTTCAGCGGTTCTCTGCCCTGTTCAATGGTGCTTTGCCCTGTTCAGGGGTCTTCAACATGGCGGTGATTCCCTTGTTCAGCGGTGCTTTGCCATGGCGGTCTCTGATCTGTTCAGTGGTTCTCTGCCCTGTTCAGCGGTGCTTTGCCCTGTTCAGCGGTCTTCACCATGGCGGTGATTCCCATGTTCAGTGGTGCTTTGCCCTGTTCAGCGGTCTTCACCATGGCGGTGATTCCCATGTTCAGCGGTGCTTTGCCCTGTTCAGCGGTCTTCACCATGGCGGTGATTCCCATGTTCAACGGTGCTTTGGCATGGCGGTCTCTGACCTCTGCATTGGTGTGTGGCATGACGGTCCCTCATTGCCCAGATGGGCTGTGGCAGCCGGGGCCCTCCTGGGCACTGACTCCGGCGGTGGTCTCCTGACAGTGACGATACTCCTGCCCTCCTGGGCATTGACTCCGTCGGTGGTCTCCTGACCAGTGACGATACTCCTGCCCTCCTGGGCAATGACTCCGGCGGTGGTCTCCTGACCAGTGACGATACTCCTGCCCTCCTGGGCACTGACTCCGGCGGTGGTCTCCTGACCAGTGACAATACTCCTGCACTTCTGGGCACTGACTCCGGCGGTGGTCTCCTGACCAATGACAATACTCCTGTACTCCTGGGCAATGACGCCGGCGGTGGTCTCCTGACCAGTGACGACGGTTCTGGCGGTGGTGTCCCAGCCGCCGGGGAGGACAGCGCCCTTCTCCGCTGTGCTGCTCTCAACAGACTGTGCAGACTTCTTCTGGCCCTTCACCACCTTTGGAGGAGTCACAGCTGACTCTGCAATCCCCCTGGGACCCTTGTGAGCAGTTTTGCCACCAGGAGTATTCACCCTGTCCCGTCAGCCTCTTTCCAACTTGAGATGCTTTACAGGGGGTGGACTGGCAGTGCTTTGGCTCCGTGTCACACTGCCTGCCCTGGTGGCCGGTGCACTCCACACACCTGTAACACGCACCACTGGTACTGGAGTCTTTTTGGCTGAGGCGCTACTACAGGACTTATGAATTGGAGGGGTGGGGATGGGGGCAAAGAGGTCAACGTGGGAGAGTTTATGACGAACACTGGGATGGGTAGCTGGAGGGGGTCTGGGAGTGGAGGAAGAGGAGGTGGTTGTAGGAGGTGTCACTTTAGGTATTTTGGATGCAGGTGCAGATACTGGAGGCTGTCGTGAGGTGGATGGATGTTGGGTGTGTGGGTGCCCGCGTTTGTGTACTTTGGGAGGGGGCGTCACAGACACACTGGGAGAGGACACAGGGGACGTGTAAATGGGAGTGGGGGTGGTGAGTGCAGGTGAGCGGGGTGTGGTGCTGGGTGTTCTGGTGCGAGTCCTAGTGCCTGTATATGTACTGCATGCAGGTGAGAGTGTAGACGACACTGGGAGGGAGGAGGGAGACGATGAGGAGGGGGACACAGTGGAGGCAGTGGATGTTGCTGTGTCTGTATGTGTGTGTGTGATGCTTGTGTGAGTGCCTGTGGGATGTGTGGTGCCTATGTTTGCCTGAGCTACTTTTGTGTGTTGAGGTGTGTGCATGCTTGTCTGATGGTGTGCTTGGGATGGGCTGGGGTACAGGGGATTGGGTCTGGGTGGAGGAAGTTGGAGGGGGGAGGCTAGATACAGGGACAAAGGCTGCCATCAGTGCTGAGGCCAGAGATTGCAGGGTTCGAAGAAGGGCAGCCTGACCAGAATGAATGCCCTCCAGGAATGCATTACCGTGTTGCAACTCCCTTTCTACACCCTGGATGGCATTCACAATGGTAGACTGCCCAACAGTGAGTGACCTGAGGAGGACAATGGCCTCCTCACTGACGGCAGCAGGGGTGACAGGGGCAGGGGCTGAGGTGCCTGGGGCGAAGGTGATGCCCACCCTCCTGGGTGAGCGGGCACGGGGCGAACGCTGAGGGGCTGCTGGGAGGGCGGTGCTGGTAGGGGAGGTGGCGGCTGTACCTGTAGAAGTGTGGGGCACAGATGGTGCCACCACCACAAGGGGGCTCCCATCGCCAGACGAGTCTGTGTCGCTGGTTGATGATCCGCTGACCGACGTGAAGCTCCCCTCGCCCTCCGTCCCACTGGTGCATTCTGAGTCCGTGGTGTGGCCCTCCATGGCCATGTGGGATGCAGCTCCCTCGTGCTCCGGTATCACTGAACCTCCGCCTGATGATGCTGATGCACAAAAGAATAGGGAGAGCACAAAAAGGGGACGACGACAGAAGAAAGACAGGTTGAGTGCATGGCTTACCGCTACCGTTGGCGGACAATACAGACACAGCAACCCCCGTGCTCCTGGCCTCTACAGATGCAATTCCTAGGATATGGCCTACATCGCTATGGTGGACATCTGCACACATGGATGCCACAGGGGCACGTATACCTGTACTTGTCACTCTACTGCGGTGGGGTGGAGTGTCACATGGCCTGCATTACGGAGGAGCCTAGCCTATGAAAGTCGCCCTGGCCGAGGGAAACCCACAGCCCTCCTCCCACACCCAGACCCCTCAACTGCGCGCAAAGTCCCCAGAATGAGGGTGTACTCACCCCCTTGTGTCTGCTGTGATGCCCTCAAGCGCCCATCCAACTCAGAGTAGTCCACGCCAGGATCCGGAACATCAGGGGGGTCATGGGGCGACGGGCACCCCTCCCACGTTGGGAGACCATCCCCAGTTGAGCCTCCGCCGTCTTCTTGCTCCAGCGGCGAATGTCCTCCCATCTTTTCCGGCAGTGGGTGCCCCATCTCTGGTGGACCCCCAGGGTCCGGACGTCCTTGGCGATGGCACGCCAAATGTCCTTCTTCTGGTGGGCGCTGACCTACATGACATGCACAGGGGAAGAAGAGAAGTCATTAGCAAGAGCACCGTCGAAGTGAGTGGCCCACATCCCTGCCCTTGCCATGTGGCACATGCATTCACAATCCTTCATGTTCACTGCACTCTGCCCCCTTCCCTCTTACAACCAGCCCTCTCCACCCAGGCATAGCCCATACAACGTACTCCATGTGTACTTACCTGTTGGTCTGGAGGACCGTAGAGTAGCGTGTACTGGGGGAGGACCCCGTCCACGAGCTTCTCCAACTCCTGAGCAGTGAAGGCAGGGGGCATTTCCCCAGACACAGCAGCCATTGTCTCTTCCAGACCGAGGTCACAGCAGCACTTGCAGTGTAGGTCCTCTCCTGTCGAAGATCAGGTATCAAGTGATTGAACAGAGAGAAAATGGCGGTCACGTCCGCGGCAGTGACGTCCGCGGTGGTGCGTATCATCACCGCCGGCGCACTTCATCATTGGCTCCTGGGACCCATAGTGTCCAATGTTAACCAATGCGGCTTTGTGCCGCTGTCTTCGACCGCCTACTGCGACGGTGTACAACGCCAGCGCAGTTACCTCACATCCCATTGTCCCACTTTACAGGTCAGGCAGCCGCCATTTCAGGGGCCCACTTGGCTTCATTTGCAACTGTGTCACACATACCTAGGCCTACACTCGACACACATACAGCAAGATATTCATCCTTGCTGTCGTGTTCTGTGTATCTGTGGGTACATACCTGGGATTTTGTTGACTCTGTGGTCGCTGTTGTCCTTCCTAGGCACCGTCAGCTTGGACATTTGAGAAGATGGCGGAATCCTCCGTTGTACCGACCGCTGGTGGACCTGTTGACAATGGAGGAGCGACATTTACTCATCACCTACAGGTTTGACCGTGCCACTATCCAGGAACTATGTACCCAGTTGGAGCCAGACCTGATGTCACCACTCCGCCATCCCACAGGAATCCCCCGTCAAGTGCAGGTGCTGTCAGTGCTCCATTTCCTTGCAAGTGGATCGTTTCAGACAACAGTGGCCATGGCATCAGGGATGTCCCAGCCTATGTTTTCCAACGTGTTGTCCAGAGTGTTGTCTGCCCTGCTGAAACACGTAAGGAGCTACATCGTTTTCCCTCAGGTGGAGGATTTGGGTACAGTGAAAGGTGACTTCTTTGCCCTTGGACATATCCCCAACATCATAGGTGCTATTGATGGGACCCATGTAGCTCTGGTCCCCCCCCACAGGAATGAACAGGTGTACAGGAACCGGAAGAGTTATCATACGATGAATGTACAGATGGTATGTTTGGCAGACCAGTACATCTCCCAGGTCAATGCTATGTTCCCTGGATCTGTGCATGACGCCTATATCCTGCGGAATAGCAGCATCCCTTATATGATGGGTCAACTCCAGAGGCACCGGGTGTGGCTATTGGGGGACTCTGGTTACCCCAACATGTCCTGGCTATTGACCCCAGTGAGGAATCCCAGGACCAGGGCAGAGGAACGCTACAATGAGGCCCATGGACGTACTAGGAGGGTGATTGAATGCACCTTCGGCCTCCTGAAGGCCAGGTTCAGGTGTCTGCATATGACAGGTGGTTCCCTGTTCTACTCACCGAAGAAGATGTGCCAGATCATCATCGCCTGCTCAATGCTTCACAATCTTACTTTGCGACGCCAGGTGCCTTTTCTGCAGGCGGATGGTCCAGATGGCGGTGTTGTGGCAGCTGTGGAGCCTGTGGAGCCTGTGGACAGTGATGAGGAAGACGCTGAGGAAGAAGACATAGACAACAGGGAGTCAGTCATACAGCAATATTTCCAGTAACACACAGGTGAGAACAATTTTCCTTTTTACCATTACATTCACTTTCACACTTCTACCTCTATCCTGTCTGTCAGTTCATAGCATTATTTGGTCACTGAGTTGTACCTTTCCATTACGGTTTCACAGGTGTGGTTAGCAACGTGTGTCATCTGCTTGCATCCTTCAAGGACTTGTGATGTGTGACATAGGTATGTTGGCTTTACAATTGGAAACGCATGTTGACACTGTCATTGATTATACATATTTACCAAATCACAGACTGACTCCAGATTGTTTTGTGGTTCAAGGGTGTTTATTTAAGTGCTCAAAAATGGAGGGGGGTAGTAATATGGTGATGGGGGACGGTGGAGGAATGTCCATGGCAGAGTCCAGTCCATTGGTCACACAGGTGCACTGCCCATATGGGCATAGGAAGTGGAGCTGGGGCAGTTAAAGTATGGACAGGGTAACAAAGTGAGACAGTGGGAGGACAATCAGGTGATCTCATTTCCTGGCGGGGGTCTTGCCATCGTGCTCTGTCCTGTTCCTGGATCTCAGGGACCACTTGCGGGGTGGTTGTCCATCTGCAGGGGGTGGGGTGCTGGTGTGGTGGTCCTGTGGCGGGGCGTCCTGTCCACTAGCGCCGGCGGAGGTGGTGGGCAGTTCCTCGTCCATGCTAGTGTCAGGGGCCCGTTGGAGTGCCACGGTGTCCCTTATGGTTTTTTGTATGTCTTCAGCACCCCTACGATGGTGCCCAGGACGGAGCTGATGGTTCTGAGCTCCTCCCTGAACCCCAAATACTGCTCCTCCTGCAGGCGCTGGGTCTCCTGAAACTTGGCCAGGACCGTCGCCATCGTCTCCTGGGAGTGGTGGTATGCTCCCATGATGGAGGAGAGGGCCTCGTGGAGAGTGGGTTCCCTTGGCCTGTCCGCCCCCTGTCGCACAGCAGCCCTCCCAGTTCCCCTGTGTTCCAGTGCCTCCGTCACCTGGACCGTGTGCCTACCACCACTGCCCCCAGGTCCCTGTTGTTGTTGGGGTGGTGGGTTATCCTGGGTTCCCTGTAGTGGTGGACACACCGCTGATTGACGTGTCCTGGGTACGGAGGTATGGGCCCGCTGGATGGGTGCTATGCTGGTGTTACCAGAGGGTGGAAGTTCAGTGTTGGGCTGTGCCTGTGCAAGGGGAACCGACTGTCCAGAGGCCCATGATGGTCCGGGCTGGTCATCAGGATCCAGTAGGGCAGAGCTGCTGTTGTCACTGTTGGCCTCTTCTGTGGGTGGAGTGGACTTGTCTGGACCCTCCGGTGTGGTGACGTTCCGTAGTGGTCCTGCAGGGATATAAGAGCATGATTATTGCATATGTGTGTGTAATGGTGTGCAATGGGTGGGTGTTTGTGTACCCCAGTGCAAGCATTCCTGTGTGTGGGTTTGTGTGATGATGGTTAGGGGGTTGTTATGGGTATGTGCAGTAAGCATGCTTTGGTGAGGGGTGACCATGCTTTGTTTATGCATGTGGGGCTTGCTGTTGGGATGTGTGGTTTGTGATATGAGTACATTAGTGAGGAGTTGGAGTGATAGGGGAGGGGGTGAGGGTGGGGGTGTGTGATGGCATGCAGGTAGGGTGGGGGATATGATAGTTGAGATTCAACTTACCAGTGTCAATTCCTCCACCGACTCCTCCGAGGCCCTCTGGATGCATGATGGTCAAGACTTGCTCCTCCCATGTTGTTAGTTGTGGGGGAGGAGGTGGGGGTCTGCCGCCAGTCCGCTGTACTGCGATGTTGTGCCTGGAGACCACAGAACGCACCTTCCCCCATAGGTCGTTCCACCTCTTCCTGATGTCCTCCCAATTTCTTGGATGCTGTCCCACAGCGTTGACCCTGTTGACGATTCTTTGCCATAGCTCCATCTTCCTTGCTATGGATGTGTGCTGCACCTGTGAGCCAAATAGCTGTGGCTCTACCCGTAGGAATTCCTCCACCATGACCCTGAGCTCCTCCTCGGAAAACCGGGGGTGTCTTTGGCATGACATGAGGTGGTGTGGGTGATGTGTGGGGTGGTGTAAGTGTTGATGTGTGCGGTGATGTGTAGTGGTGTGTGGTGTTTTGTGCGTGTAATGTTGTATGGGTGATGGTGTTGTGTGCCTCTGTGTGGTGGGGTTCTCAGTTACTGTGCTCTCTGTCTATCTGGCCTTCATTCGTGAATTATGGTCGTAGGGGTTTGTGGGTGATGTGGGTGTGTGTTTTATATTGTGTTTGGTGTGTGGGAGTGGTGTTTGTATGTGTATCAGGTGTGTGCATTTTGAATTGTCCAATGTGGTGGTGTTTTGGAGATGTGTGTGTATTTTGAGCGCAGCGGTGTGTACCGCCAATGGAGTACTGCGGTTGAAAGACCGCCGCGTGGATTCGTGGATCGTGATAGCATGGGCGTATTTCTGTTGGCGTGACGGTGGAGGTTTTGTTTTTGCCAGTTTATCACTGACCTTTGGTGTGGCGGTCTTGTGTGGGTGTCTGAATTTCGGCGGATTCCGAGATGTGGGTCATAATAGCTGTGGCGGAATTCCGTGGCCGCGGCAGTGTTTTGGCGGTCTTCTGCACGGCGGTAAGCGGCTTTTACTGCCAATGTTGTAATGAAGGCCAAAGTGTTGGTTCAGTGAGGAGCACAGCATCCTTGTCAGAGAGGTGACAGAGAACCAACAACAGCTCTTCATCATCTCTAAATTGCCAATTGGTAAGAGAGAGGCTATATGGCAGCAAATAATAGAACAAATCAACAGTGTGGCAGAAGTGAAGTGAACTGTCACTGAGTAATGTAATGTAATTCGAGATTTATAAAGCGTGTTCCTACTCAAAGAGCATCGAAGCGCTGGGAAGAAAGCACTTAGTAAAAAATAGACAGAGGATAAGAAAAAATAACAGAAATAATGAAGATAGAAAAACATCCAATAGAAGAAACTGAAACAAACTAAACCAAAGACCCTGATCTTGATGTACCAAAAAATTAACGAGGAAAGAGCCAAGTTTTCACCATTTTCCTAAATTTCATATAACCTGATTCTTGCCTAATATTCTGTGGGAGAGAGTTCCATCCTCTGGCTGCAGCTACTGTAAAAGCTTTGTCTCCCCATTTGGCTTTATGTGTTCGAGGGACCTGAATCAAGTGAGGTTGGGAAGACCTCAAGCTTCTTTTAGGTACATACAGGAGGAGTCTGGAAGTCAGGTACCGTGGTCTTATTCCATGAACTGCCTTAAAAGTAAGACAGAGGGGGTCATCACAACATTGGCGGTAAAAGGCGCTTACCGCCGTGCAGAAGACGGCCAACACACCGCCGCAGCGGTGGGAGCCCGCCACAGCTATTATGACGCACATCACGGAATCCGCCGAAATTCAGAAACCCACACAACACCGCCACACCAAAGGTCAGCGATAAACATGCAGGAACAAATCCTCCACCTCCACGCCAACAGAAACACGCCCATGCCATTACGAGCCACGAATCCATGCGGCGGTCTTTAAACCGCGGTATTCCATTGGCGGTACACACTGCTGCGCTCAAAATACACACACAGCTCCAAAACACCGCCACACACACACCTGATACACATACAAACAACACTCCCACACATCCAACACAATATAAAACACACACCCACATCACCCACAAACCCCTACGACCCAAAATTAGAGAGAACGCCATAGAGAGACAGCCCAGAATAAAGAACCCCATCACACAGAGGCACACTACACCATCACCCACAACACATCCATGCACAAAACACCACATACCACTACACTCACCACACTCATCAACACATACACCACCCCACACCTAACCCACACCACCCCATGTCACGCCAAAGACACCCCCACTTCTCTGAGGAGGAGCTCAGGGTCATGGTGGAGGAAATGCTACGGGTAGAGCCACAGCTATTTGGCTTACAGGTACAGCACACATCCATAGCCAGGAAGATGGAGCTATGGCAAAGAATAGTGGACAGGGTCAACGCAGTGGGACAGCACCCAAGAAATAGGGAGGACATCAGGAAGAGGTGGAACGACCTACGGGGGAAGGTGCGTTCCACGGTATCCAGGCACCACATCGCGGTACAGCAGACTGGCGGCGGACCCCCACCTCCTCCCCCACAACTAACAACATGGGAGGAGCAAGTCTTGACCATCTTGCATCCTGAGGGCCACGCAGGAGTCGTTGGAGGAACGGACACTGGTAAGTCAAATCTTAACTATCATGTCCCCCACCTTACCTGCATGCAATCACACCCCCCACCCTCACACACTCCCCTATCACCCTAACTCCTCACTAATGTACCCATAACACCAACCACCCATCCCAACCCCAAGACCTGCATGACACAACTAAGCATGGATACCCATCACTGAAGCATGCCCACTGCACATACCCAGAACACCCCCCAAACATCAGCATACAAGCCCCCACACAGGAATGCCTGCACTGGGGTGCACGCACACCCAACCATTGCACACCATGAAACACACACATGCAATAATCATGTACTTATACCCCCACAGGAACACGAAGGAACATCACCACACCAGAGGGTCCAGACAACACCACTCCACCCCCAGAAGAGGCCCACAGTGACGACAGCAGCTCTGCCCTACTGGATCTTGATGACCAGCCTGGACCATCGTGGGCCTCAGGACAGTTGGTTCCCCTTGCCCAGCCACAGCCCAACACCGAACTTCCACCCTCTGGTAACACCAGCACAGCACCCACCCATCGGGCCCATACCTCCCTACCCAGGACAGGTCAATCAGCGGTGTGTCCACCACTACAGGGCACCCAGGCTAACCCACCACCCCAACAACAACAGGGACCTGGGGGAAGTGGTAGTGGGCACACGGTCCAGGGGATGGAGGCACTGGAACACAGGGGAACTGGGAGGGCTGCTGTGCGACAGAGGGAGGACAGGCCAAGGGAACCTACTCTCAACTAGGCCCTCTCCTCCATCATGGGAGCATACCACCACTCCCAGGAGACGATGGCAACGGTCCTGGACAAGTTGCAGGAGACCCTGCGTCTGCAGGATGAGCAGTATTTGGGGTTCAGGTAGGAGCTCAGGACCATCGCCTCCGCCATGGGCACCGTTGTAGGGTTGCTGACGGACATTCAAAAGACTTTGAGGGACACCGTGGCACTCCAAGGGGCCCCTGATACTAGCCACGACGATGAAATGCCCACCACCTCCGCCGGCGCTAATGGACAGGACGCCCAGCCACAGGACCACCACACCAGCACCCCACCCCCTGCAGACGGACAACCACCACAAAAGCGGTCCCTGAGATCCAGGAACAGGACAGAGCAAGATGGCAAGACCCCAGCCAGGAAATAAGACTACCCTGATTGTCCCCCGACTGTCCCACTTTGTTACCCTGTCCAGATTGGAACTGCCCCAGCTCCACTTCCAATGGCCAGATGTGCAATGTACCTGTGAGACTAATAGACTGGACTCTGCCATGGACATTCTTCCACCATAACCCATCCCGATTTCACAACCCCCCTTCATTTTTCTGCACTTAAATAAACACCCTTGAAACACTAATAAAACTGGAGTCAGTCTATGATTTTGAACTTTGTATTGTCAATTACAGTGTCAAAAAGGGTTACCCATTGGAAGGCCAACATACCAATGTCACACATCACAAGCCTTTAAAGGGTGCAAGCTGTTGACACGTAGGTTACCACATTTGTGAAACTGAAATGGAAGGGGACAACTCAATTAACAAATAGTGAGTGAAATGCAGGTACAGGATAGAGGTAGACGTGTGAAAGTTAATGTAATGTTAAACCTGAAAATGTACTCACCTGTGTCTCACTGGAAATATTGCTGTATGACTGACTCCCTGTTGTCGTTTTCGTCTTCCTCAGCTTCATCCTCATCACTGTCCACAGGCTCCACAGGCTCCACAGCTGCTACAAAACCGTCATCTGGATCATCCTCCTGCATAAAAGGCACCTGGCGTCGCAATGCCAAATTATGGAGCATGGAGCAGGCGATGATGATGTCACACACCTTCTTCGGTGAGTAGAATAGGGACCCACCTGTCATATAGAGGCACCTGAACCTGGCCTTCAGGAGGCCGAAGGTGCGTTCGATCACCCTCCTAGTCTGCCCATGGGCCTCATTATACCGTTCCTCTGCCCTGGTCCTGGGATTCCTCACTGGGGTCAATAGCCACGAAAGGTTGGGTTAACCAGAGTCCCCCAATAGCCATACACGGTGCCTCTGGAGTTGACCCATCATATCAGGGATGCTGCTATTCCGCAGGATGTAGGCGTCATGCACAGAGCCAGGGAACATAGCATTTACCTGCTAGATGTACTGGTCTGCCAAACAGACCATCTTGACATTCATCGAATGATAACTCTTCCTGTTCCTGTACACCTGTTCACTCCTCTGGGGGGGGACCAGAGCTACATGGGTCCCATCAATAGCACCTATGACGTTGAGGATATGTCCAAGGGCATAGAAGTCACCTTTAACTGTAGGCAAATCCTCCACCTCAGGGAAAATGATGTATCTCCTTACGTGTTACAGCAGGGCAGACAACACTCTGGACAAAACATTGGAAAACATAGGCTGGGACATCCCTGATGCCATGGCCACAGTAGTCTGAAATGACCCACTTGCAAGGAAATGGAGCACTGACAGCACCTGCACGTTAGGGGGGATTCCAGTCGGATGGCGGATTGGTGACATCAGGTCTGGCTCCAACTGGGTACATAGTTCCTGGATTGTGGCACGGTCAAACCGATAGGTCACGATCAAATGTCTTTCTTCCATTGTCAACAGGTCCACCAGCGGTCGGTACGCTGGAGGATTCCGCCATCTTCTCATATGTCCCAGCTGACGGTGCCTAAGAAGGACAACAGCGAAGAACCAGTCACTATTCCTCCAGGTATGTACCCACAGTTAAACACAAGACTACACCACTCACAAAACCCCTTCATCTATGTGTGTTGATTATAGGCCTAGCTATGTGTGACGCAGTAGTAAATGAAGCCATGTGGGCCTCTGAAATGGCGGCTGCCTAACCTCTAAAATGGGACAATGGAATTGTGGGGTAACTGCGCTGGCGTTGGACACTGTCGCGGTAGGCGGTCGTAGAGCGCGGCGCAATGCTGCATTGGTTAACATTGGACCCTATGGGTCCCAGGAGCCAATGAACAGGTGCGCCGGCGGGGATGATGTGCACCGCCGCGGACGTCACCTCCTCGGACGTCACCGCCATTTTCTATCTCTTCAATCACTAGATACCTGACCTTCGACAGGAGAGGACCTACACTGCTAGTGCTGCTGTGACCTCGGTCTGGAAGCGACGATGGCTTCTGCATCTGGGGAAAGGGCCCCTGCCTTCACTGCACAGGAGTTGGAGAAACTTGTGGATGGGGTCCTCCCCCAGTACATGCTACTCTACGGTCCTCCAGACCAACAGGTCAGTACACAGGGAGCACGTTGGATGTGCTATGCCTGGGTGGAGAGGGCTGGTTGGAAGAGAGAAGGGTGCAGAGTTCATAGAACATAAATGCATGGGAATGAATGGGCCACATGGCCAGAGTAGGGAGGGGGCCACTCACATTGACGGTGCAGTAGGTAATGACTGTTCCTCTTTCCTTGTGCATGTCATGTAGGTCAGCGCCCACCAGAAGAGGGACATTTGGCGTGCCATCGCCAAGGAAGTCCGGACCCTGGGGGCCCACCAGAGACGGGGCACCCACTGCCGTAAGAGATGGGAGGATATTCGCCGCTGCAGCAAGAAGATGGCGGAGGCTCAGCTGGGGATGACCTCCCAACGTGGGAGGGGTGCCCGTCGCACCATGACCCCCCTGATGTTCCAGATCCTGGCAGTGGCCTACCCGGAGTTGGATGGGCGCTTAAGGACATCACAGCAGACACAAGGGGGTGAGTACAACCTCATTCTGTGGACTTTGCGTGCAGTGGAGGTGTCTGGGTGGGGGAGGTGGGCTGTGGGTGTCTCTAGGCCAGGGCAAGTTAGGTAGGGAAGGCCGCTCCGTAATGTAGGCCATGTGGCACTCTACCCCAGCTCAGAACAGTGGCAAGTTGATGTATAGTTGCCCCTTTGCCATCCATGTGCGCAGATTTCTACCATTGCCATGTAGGCCATATCCCAGAAATTGCATGTGCAGAGGGCAGGAGCACAGCGTAATGCATGGGGCTGCTGCGTCTGTCTTGTCCGCCAACGGTAGCGGTATGCCATGCACTAAAACTCTCTTTCTTCTGTCTCCCCCCCTTTTCCTGCTCTCCCTGTCCTTTTGTACATCAGCATCATCAGGCGGAGGTACAGTGGCACCGGAGCACGAGGGAGCTGCATCCCACATGGCCATGGAGGGCCACACCACAGACTCTGAATGCACCAGTGGGACGGAGGGCGAGGGGAGCTTCACGTCAGCCACAGGATCACCAACCAGCGTCACTGACTCGTCCGCCGATGTGAGCTCCCCTGTGGTGGCGGCATCATCTGTGCGCCGCACTTCTACAGGTACAGCCGCCACCTCCCCTACCAGCACCGCCCTCCCAGCAGCCCCCCAGCTTTCGCCCCGTGCCCGCTTACCCAGGAGGGTGGGCATCACCTTCGCCCCTGTCACCCCTGCTGCCCTCAGTGAGGAGGCCATTGACCTCCTCAGGTCACTCACTGTTGGGCAGTCTACCATTGTGAATGCCATCCAGGGTGTAGAACAAGAGTTGCAACACGGTAATGCATTCCTGGAGGGCATTAAGGCCCTCATTCTGACCTTGGCGGGCGGCGGAGGCCGCCCGCCAAAGTCCCGCCGTCAGATTACCGTTCCGCGGTCGAAAGACCGCGGCGGTAATTCTGACTTTCCCGCTGGGCTGGCGGGCGGTCGCCTTCAGACCGCCCGCCAGCCCAGCGGGAAAGAGGCTTCCACGATGAAGCCGGCTCGGAATCGAGCCGGCGGAGTGGAAGCTGTGCGACGGGTGCAGTTGCACCCGTCGCGTATTTCACTGTCTGCGCAGCAGACAGTGAAATACATGTAGGGGCCCTCTTACGGGGGCCCCTGCAATGCCCATGCCAGTGCCGCGACCCCCCCTACCGCCATCCGGATCCCGGCGGTGGGACCGCCGGGATCTGGATGGCGGTAGGGGGGGTCGGAATCCCCGCGGCGGTGCAGCAAGCTGCGCCGCCGTGGAGGATTCAATGGGGCGGCGGTACACTGGCGGGAGCCCGCCAGTGGTGCCGGTCCGACCGCGGCTTTACCGCCGCGGTCGGAATCCCCATTGGAGCACCGCCGGCCTGTAGGCGGTGCTCCCGCGGTCCTCCGCCCTGGAGGTCAAAGACCGCCAGGGTCAGAATGACCGCCTAATTCTGGTCAGGCTGTCCTTCAGCGAACCCTGCAATCTCTGTCCTCAGCACTGATGGCAGCCATTGTCCCTGTGTCCAGCCTCCCCCCTCCAACTTCTCCACCCAGACCCAATCCCCTGTACCCCAGCCCATCCCAAGCACACCTACAGACCAGCATGCACACAAGTCAACACCCAAAAGTAGCTCAAGCAAACATAGGCACCATACACACCACAGGCACTCACACAAGCATCACACCCATACAGACACAGCAACATCCACTGTCTTCACTGTGTCCCCCTCCTCCTCTTCTCCCTCCTCCCTCCCAGTCTCGTCTACACACACACCTGCATGCACCACATCTACAGGCACTAGGACTCGCACCAGGACACCCAGCACCACAAGCCGCTCACCTGCACTCACCACCCCCACTGCCATTTACCCTGTGTCCTCTCCCAGTGTGTCTGTGACGCCCCTTCCCAAAGTACACAAACGCCGGCAATCACTCACCCAACATCCATCCACCTCACGACAGCCTCCAGTACCTGCACCTGCACCCAAAACACCTAAAGTGACACCTCCTACAACCACCTCCTCTTCCTCCACTCCCAGACCCCCTCCAACTACCCATCCCAGTGTCCGTCAGAAACTGTCCCTATGTCAAAATGACCTTTTTTCCCCCACCCCCCCTCCAATTCATCAGTCCCGTCGTAGCGCCTCAGCCAAAAAGCCTCCAGTACCAGTGGTGCGTGTTCCAGGTTTTTGGAGTGCACCGTCCACCAGGGCAGGCAGTAGGACCCGGATCCAATGCCCTGTCAGCCCACCCCCTGTAAAGGCTCTGAAATTGGAGAGTGGACGACGGGACCGTGTCAAGACTCCTGGTGGGACTACAACTGAAATGGGATCGAAGGCGATTGGTGGGTCAGCTGTAACTCCAAAAAAGGTGGGGAAGGTCCCGAGGAAGTCTCCCCAGCCTGTTGTGAGTGTCACGGCGGAGAAGTGCGCCATCATTTCCGGCGGTCCAGACACAACCGCCAGCACCGTCGTTACTGGTCAGGAGACCACCGCCAGAGTCACAGCCCAGGAGGGCCCAAGTATCGTTACTGGTCAGGAGACCACCGCCGGAGTCACAGCCCAGGAGGGCCCAAGTATCGTTACTGGTCAGGAGACCACCGCCGGAGTCAGTGCCCAGGAGGGTCCAAGTATCGTCACTGGTCAGGAGACCACCGCCAGAGTCACAGCCCAGGAGGGCCCAAGTATTGTCACTGGTCATGAGACCACCGATGGAGTCAGTGCCCAGGAGGGCCCAAGTATTGCCACTGGTCAGGAGACCACCACCAGAGTCACAGCCCAGGAGGGCCCAAGTATCGTCACTGGTCCAGAGACCACCGCCGGAGTCACAGTCCAGGAGGGGCCAGGATGCCACAGCCCCGCTGGGCAATGATGGAACGTCATGCCACACACCAATGTCCAGTGTGGAGATCGTCATGCCACACACCAATGTCCAGTGTGGAGATCGTCATGCCACACACCAATGTCAGTATCAGAACCGCCATGTCAAAGCACTGATGAACAGTACTGAACCGCCATGTCAAAGCACTGATGAACAGTCCTGAACCACCATGTCAAAGCACCGCTGAACAGTCTTGAACCGCCATGGCAAAACACCGCTGAACAGGGCAAAGACCGCCATGTCAAAGCACCGCTGAACAGTCCTGAACCGCCATGGCAAAGCACCGCTGAACAGGGCACAGACCGCCATGTCAAAGCACCGCTGAACAGTCCTGAACCGCCATGGCAAAGCACCACTGAACAGGGCAAAGACCGCCATGGCAAAGCACCGCTGAACAGTCCTGAACCGCCATGGCAAAGCACCGCTGAACAGGGCAAAGACCGCCATGGCAAAGCACTGCTGAACAGTCCTGAACCGCCATGGCAAAGCACCGCTGAACAGGGCACAGACCGCCATGTCAAAGCACCGCTGAACAGTCCTGAACCGCCATGGCAAAGCACCGCTGAACAGGGTAAAGACCGCCATGGCAAAGCACCGCTGAACATAGCAAAGACTGTGTAGGTATGAATAGGCTGCCACATCAGGCATCCTTATCCATTGTGCAGCTGGGACAGTGACAGGACAGGAACTTTCACAGGGAGACTCATCCAGTCTGGGCACCAGTCCCACTCAGTACCAGTAGAGAACTGTATCTACTTGAGAGATTGTGGCTTTGCACTCCCCAGGATGGCACAGTGGGCAACCCACCCACTGTAGAGACTTGAGAGACTTTGGCTTTGCACTCCCCAGGATGGCACGGTGGGCAACCCACCCACTGTAGAGACTTGAGAGACTGGCTTTGCACTCCCCAGGATGGCACAGTGGGCAACCCACCCACTGTAGAGACTTGGGAGACTGTGGCTTTGCACTCCCCAGGATACATCAATGGGCATGGAGCCCCGTCGTGGATCTGGCTTCGCATTCATGTGGCTGAGGTGCCCCCCCTTCCCTTCCCCCTGAGGTGCCGGTAGTGTTTCTATCTGATGCCCCGGCAGTGTTCTCTCGGATTTTGGTCAGGTATCTATTGTGGGCCTCGCCCATGCATTTTTGGACTGTTGGTGCACGGACATTGTTGTGTACATATCTGCACTACTTCTTGTATTGTATATATAATTATGACAGATTTCGAGATATATATCAGTATATTTTTGTATGACATGTATATTGGCACATTACAATGTTTGACCGCAATTCGCTTTGTCTTTGCATTTTTCCGGGGGGATTGTGGGTTGTTCATGTGATATTTTTGACTGCTTTGGTGTGTATGTTGTGATATGTGAGGGTGGGGGTGGGGGTGTTTGGTGGGTGTCCCCCTAACGTTTTCCTCACCCCTCCCCTGTGTCGTAGGTGCAGTACTCACCGGTATCTTCGCCGCCTACGTCGCTGTTGGTCGTAGAGGAGCAGAAAGACAAGGGTAGGTAGTATTTGGAGTTCCGGCTCCATGGAGTCGTCGTTCCTCGTTGAGTGTGTTCAGGTGAGCGTTTTCCCATAGCAAAAGCTGTTTCTGCCGTGTTTTTATCCGCGGTGAATCCGCCCCGGAAAAGGTGGCGGATTGGTGTGTTCTGATACTATGGGCGGTACATTGTCTCCCGCCTGTCTATTGGCGGTGACCGCCGCGCTGCTTGTCTGTACCGCCGTGGCGGGCGGTGTGTTAAAGTGGCTGTCTTTGTTGGCGGTTTCCACCAGGGTCATAATTCCCTTTTTTTGTCCGCCGGCCTGTTTGCGGTCTTACCGCCGCTTTAACACCGGCTGCCAGGGTCATAATGACCCCCAGAGTGACTTAAACTGGATACGCTGCGCCACTGGTAACCAATGTAATTTCCTGAGACTCTCTCTAACTGATATACATCGTGGGAGATTAAGAACCGATCTGACAGCGGAATTCTGAACGAATTGGAGTCTTTTTATCAGCCCCTTATCCAGAGTAAGGAACAGTGCATTACAGTAGTCTATCTTGGACATTAACTATGCCAGGACAGCAGATACTCTCCATTCATGTAACAGATATGGGAAGATTTTTCTGAGCATTTTAATTGACCATAAACTGATGTTTACCACATGATTAATAGGTTTTTTAAAAGACAGATGTCCGTCGAACAAGATGCCTAGGTTTCTAGTAACAGTAGTGGGCACAGGGCAGTTACCACATTCAGAGGGCCACCACCGTGAGTTCCATAAATTCTTTCCAGGTCCAAAACATAAAACTTCAGTTTTGGTGGCATTCATTTTTAGCCAATTGGTCTTCATCCATTTACGCACTTCCACCATACAATTACTGAACCGATCTGCAACATCCTCCCATGGCTGATTAATAGGAATAATAAGATGGGAGTCATCAGCATAGGAAGATGGAATGAAACCAAAAGTACGAATTAGACTAGCCAAAGGCATTAAACAATGTGGTGCTGAGGGCAGATCCCTGCGGAATCCCACATGGCAGAAGATAAGGTCTAGATTTGAAATCACCACAGCTAACTGTGGTCCATCTATTTGTAAGAAAGGTTTCAAAAGTTTAAGCGCCTTGTCCCTCAAACCCACATGATGCAGACGGAACATTAATAGTGTGGGAGAGATAGTGCTGAAGGCAGCGGATAAATCTAAAAGAACCAAAACGGCCCCCTTGCCTTCATCAACCATTCTTCGAATAGTATCAGAGGATGAGATTAGGGCAGTTTCAGTACTATGCCCTTTTCTGAATCCGTATTGGGGTTTTGTTAAAAACTCGATCAATTCAGAGTTCAAAATTTTTTCTAGAATCTCTGCCAAAAAACGGAGACAAGCTATTGGCCGCAAATTACTCATGTCCTGATTATCCCCCTCTGGTTTTTTCTTGAGGGGTACTACTATTGTTTCTTTCCAGATAGATGGGTACTCCCCAGGCATAGCTACCTCTTGGTAAATGGGGACCAACATCCGTGCCATTAAATCCGGAACCAAGTGAAAAATGGAAGGAGGACACGGATCCAGAGGGGATCTCGATTTACTTTAAAGAATCTTCTTTTTAATAGTATCCATGGAAGGGGGTTGGAAATATGACATTAGTGACTGGCCATCTGCTGTAGCACTCTCTGTTATCATGGGGGGTAATACTTCGGGCATGATCTGGGTATCAAAGTTGCTAGGTATTTGCAATATCTTATTTTCAAAATGAAAAGCAACTTTGTCACAAGAAGCGCTAACATGTTTGCAAGCCCAGAAGAAGAAAATGGCCAGGAACAGAAAGGCAGCACTGCAAACTGGAGGTGGAAGTCTAGCACCACAGGAGCACCTGGATGAGATGGTTGCAGAGGTCATCACGGAAGAGCTCGTCACAGGAATACAAGGACAGGACAGTATAGACTTCCAACAACCACCACAAATGCAGGGTGAGATGTATGGGGGAAATAACTGCTAATTTGACAAACGCCAGAAGGGGGAGGCACATAGGACACACTCAATGCATGCTAAAGGACTGCAGCGGGACACGTTGCCTATGAATCAAGATGCACTATTCACACATAAGCAACACGTGTACACACGCTTTGGTTGTGCCATGCACAACACATACACAACCTAGACATACGTCAATCACCAGGGCTATACACCAACATGTACATATGCAGCACATTGGATGGAAGGCACGTCTAATTACTGTGCCTGCCTCATCACAGCACCCTTTTCACATAGACAAACCTACTCTACATATGTAACTTAGACATCAGAGACGATGAAGACAGTCACCATTCCTGGGGTCATGTCATTGTGGTGTCTCTTGCAGAAACACTTTGCTACCACCATGTCTCATTGCCGAAATATATGTGTGCTGCCTCATACAGCACACATTAAAATAGTACCTTAGCTAACATTAATTGTGCATGTGCAGGAAGGAACACCACCCCGCACATATACAAGACATCCCTACAAGGCAGCCACTTCTTCATCATGCCGAATCAATACCTGTCTGGGTGCAGGGAGAACTAATCTGTGCAGCTGCTGGGAGAATTGCAGGGTGGTCCGGTATCGCCGTAAACATGCCACTACCTAACATGGCACAATGTTGAGCTACACATATTGATGCTGATCAGAACTGTGCCACTAGAGAAAAATGTGCACTACAGATTGCAATCTGTTAAACACAACACATACAGGGTGAACTACCACAACAACTCTGACACACCCATCTGAGCCACATAGGAATGGGGAAACAATAACACAAATTCAACATATAGACCCTCATTACAACCCTGGCGGTCGGTGATAAAGTGGTGGGAACTACTGCCAAATTATGACCATGGCGGAAAGAGCTCAGATAGACAGCCACTTTACCACACTGACTGCCAGGGTGGAAATAACAAGGACCACGGCGGTAGCCGGCTACAGCCAGGCGGAAGTCATTGTTCTGCCCACCGTATAATGACAACCCAATCCGCTATCTTTTCCGGGGCAGTACCAACAACATCAAAAGCCTGGCGGAAACACTGCATAGAAGGGAAAGGACTCACCATTGGAGATACAGGAAAGAACCACGCCGCCATGGAGCCCGAGCTGGAAATATTTCTGAAGATCTTCTACGTCCTGCTCCACCACGAACACCAACAACGACGAAGACGATCACGGTGAGTACAGCTGCCTAGCACACAGGGGAGAGAGGGAGGAAATAGAGAGTGACACACACATGCAACACACATACCCCCTCACCCACATACACACAACCAGATGCAGTAATAAAACATGTATACCCTGTACCCCTCAGGAATAATGCAAGGACAGCATGAATAGATGAAAGTGAGTGTAATAATATATGGTAAAAATACGTAGATCCAATCTAAAAGTATATATATATGTACAATTCAAGGGACACTGTCCAGTCCTCAATGTGCATGGGCCACATGGCCACCTGACAAAGTCCGAGGCCCCACTTGTCTTCTGCAACAACACAGAGAGAACACTGCAGGGCATCAGTAGGAAAATAGGCAGGCACCTCAGGGGGTCGGGAAACGGGGGCAAATCAGCCGGCAAATGGAACAACGCTGGTCCCAAAGGGGCAACATGCCCTGTGCTTGGTCCTGGGGAGTGCAAGGCCACAGTCTCTCAAGTGGGTGACTTGCACAAATGCTCTGGAGGGGGAAACATGCCCTGTGCTTGGACCTGGGGCGTGCAAGGCCACAGACTCACAGGTGGGTGTTTTCCCCACAGGTTCTGGAGGGGGCATCGTGCCCTGTGATTTTCATCCTGGGGAGGATGAGGTGAGTAGGTGTCATCCCCACTGGTTCTGGAGGGGGAAACATGCCCTGTGATCTTCATCCTGGGGAGGATGGGGTGAGTGGGTGTCATCTCTACAGGTTCTAGAGTTGGCATCTAGCCCTGTGATCATCTTCCTGGGGAGGATGGGGTGAGTGGGTGTCATCCCCACTGATTCTGGATGGGGCATCTTTCCCTGTGATCTTCATCCTGGGGATGATGGGGTGAGTAGGTGTTTTCCCCACTAGTTCTGGAGGGGGCATTGTGCCTCGTGATTTAGATCTTGGGGAGTGCATGGTCAAAGTCTCTCAGCTGGGTGTCATACCCACAGGAATTGCAGGGGGCAGGCTGCACAACAGCCCATGGAGGCAGGTCTACAGAATATCCGCCGGCGGTGACGGCTGCTCAGTGGTGGCAGTGGTGGTGGTGATTCTGCTGATAGTGGTGGGGGGAGGCTCTTGCCCATCCCCTGCAGCCTTGGACGGCTGCCCATCTGAGGTGGTGGTGGTGGTTGTGGGGGGAAGCTCCTACCCATCCCCTGCAGCCTCAGACAGCTGCCCACTGGAGGTGGAGGTGCTGCTGGTTCTAGAGGGAAGCTCCTGTCCATCCCCTGCAGCCTCGGACGGCTGCCCACTGGAGGTGGTGGTAGTGCTGCTGCTGGTGGTGGTTGTTGGGGGAAGCTCCTGCCCATCCCCTGTAGCCTTGGATGGCTGCCCACTGGAGGTGGTGGTGGTGGTGCTGCTGCTTCTGCTGGTGGTGATTGTGTGGGGAAGCTCCTGCCCATCCCCTTCAGCCTTGGATGGATGCCCACTGGAGGTGGTGGTGGTGCTGCTGCTGCTGGTTGTAGGGGGGGGCTTCAGCCCATCCCCTGCAGCCTCGGATGGCTGCACAACCATGGTTGGTAGTGGGGGCTCCGACTGAGTCCCGGCACCAGGCCCCTTGTCCTTCCTGCTGGTGCAGGCCCCTTGCCCTTCATGGCAGCAGCTGGGGATGGCACCTTGCCCCTCAGGGCAGCAGCTGGGGATGGCTCCTTGCCCTTCCTGCCAGCAGCTGGGGATGGCTCCTGGCCCTTCCTGGCAGCAGCTGGGGATGGCACCTTGCCCTTCAGGGCAGCAGCTGGGGCAGGCACCCTTTCCATGAGGCTGCCTAGTGCCCTGGATCCTTTACCACCACGATATGCTGTGGACACTACTGGGCCCGTGGACTGGGTGGCTGAGGTGCTTGCCTGGGTTTTAGCCACCCTGGCCAGACGTGAAGGACGGCAGGGAAGAGGTCAATGGTGGGGAGGAAAGACTTCTTAGGGACATTGGGGTGGGAAGAAGGAGAAGGTTTGGGAGTGGAGGAAGATGGTGTGGTTGTGAGAGGTGTCTGCCTGCCGTGTTTGGGTACAGGTGCATGGGCTGGATACTGTTGTGAGGTGGATGGCTGTTGGGTGTTTGAGTGCTTGCATTTGTGTACCTTGGAAGGGGGGGCCAGACACAGTGGGAGAGGACACAGGGGACGTGAGCATGGCTGTTGGGATGATGTCTGCCAGTGAAGTGTGTGTCCTGATGGGTGTGCTGGTAATGGCAATAGTGGATGAGGATGTAGTGCATGCAGGTGTGAGTGTAGACACAACTGGGAGGGAGGTGGAGGAGGAGGAGGAGGGGGACACAGTGGAGGCAGTAGATGTTGGTATGTCTGCATCTGGATGGTGTTTGTGTGAGTGCCTGTAGGATGATGTGTGGTGCTTGTGTTTGTCTGTGTCACTTGTGTGTTGTCTTGTGTGCATGCTGGTCTACCTGTGTGCTTGGGATAGGTTGGGGTTGAGGGGAATGGGATTGGGTAGAGGAAGTTGGGGGGGGGAGTGTTGAAACAGGGACAATGGCTTCCATCAGAGAGGGGGCCAGAGCCTTGATTGGTGTCTCTGTTGGACCACCAAGCCAGTGTGAATGCCCTCCAGAAATGCATTGGTCTGTTGTATTTGGGCTGCCAGCCCCTGGATGGCATTCACAATGGTTGACTGCCCAACAGAGATGCATCTCATGAGGTCAATAGCCTCCTCACTCAGGGCATCAAGGCTAACTGAGGCAGGTCCTGAGGTGCCTGGGGTGAAGGAGATGCCCACACTCGCCGAGGGGCTGCTGGGAGGGCGGTGCTGTTACAGGGGGTGGCAGCTGTACCTATAGATAGGGTGGGCACAGAGGTGTCTGCCACCACCAGGGAGCTTCCATCGGAGGAGGTATCTGTGTCAGAACTATCCCCTCCATTCTCCGCTGTGGTGCTCCCCTTGCCCTCCATCCCACTGGTGCCATCACCATCGGTGGACTCTGCCTCCTGGGTCCTGTGAGATGCAGCTCCCTCCGTTCGCCGGTGCCTCTGATCCTCCGTCAGATGATGCTAATGCACATAAGGACAGGATGACAAAACAAAAGGGGGAGGGGAGACAATGGATGCACTGGTTCAATGGCTGCACCAACACCACTGTTGGCATACACAGCACCCACATGCACAGGGATCTGGCCTACACACTATGCAATGCACTACTAGCAACAATGCTAGTCACCAGGGCATGGGGATGTACACATTCGGCCAACTGCAGCATACCCGGGACCCAAACAGCCATGCCCTGTAGTGGATGACTACAAGCTAAGTAGGAGGAATATCACATCCGAACCCCGCCCAACATGGGACCTACTCTGCAATGTCAGGCCTGGCCTAGGGGCACCCACAGACACACATCCACCACCTGGATACCACCCCACCATGCGTAAGTAGTAATGATGGGCACTGTACTCACCCCATTGTGGCTGCTGTGATGCCCTCAAGCACCCATCCAGCTCTGGATAGGCCACCGCAAGTATGCGGGCCATCAGGAGGGTCAGGGTTTGACGGGCACCCCTTCCTCATTGGGAGGCCATCCCAAGCTGGGCCTCCTCCGTCTTCCTTGCCCAGCGTCTTAGGTCCTCCTACTGTTTCCGACAGTGGGTGCTGTGCCTGCCATAGACCCCCAGGGTCCAGACGTCCTTGGCGATGGCACGTCATATATCCTTCTTTTGATGGGCGCTGACCTGCAGAGGCAATACACACAGGGAAAGGTATCAGTCAGACCGTTGTGCCTGTTACAATCATTGCCCACCATACCCCTTCCCATTCCTATTTGCAAAGACATGGCCCAGCAAACAAGCTGCACACCGCCCAGGGGATATACACCAACCCCACCCCTACACGAGGCCTTCACACACACCACTCCATGCATTCATGCCCCATGCATCGTGCTCACAGTGTACTCACCTGTTGGTCTGGTGGCCCACATAGCAGTCCGTACTGGGGTAGGACCCCATCCACTAGTCGCTCCAACTCCGCTGAGGTGAAGGCAGGGGCCCTTTCTCCTGTCACACTGGCCATGGTAGGTTCCAGACACAGGTCACAGCAGCACATGCAGTATAGTTCCTCTCCTGTTGAAGGTCAGGTTGCAAGTGAGTGAACAGCCAGAAAATGATGTCCGCGGCGGTGCATACTGTCACCACTGGGGTAGATTACCATTGGCCATTGTATCCCATAGGGCCCAATATTGTTCAATGAGGCATTGCACAGCGGTTCCCGAATGACTCCAGCAATGGCGCACAACGTCAGCAGAATTACCTCACTTTCACCTGTCCCTCCACACAGGACAGCAGGACGTCATTTCTGGGGGGGGGGGCAGGCCCTGGATTATAACTGCTTCACAGTTCACAATTGTACATACAGGACAAATGCCACTTATACATTTCAGATTAACATCATGCACTGCACTGTTGTGGCTACAATGTACAGTTTATGACTGGCTCCTCACTCCTTTGTCTCAAAGATTGCGACTGCTGAGGATGAATAGGAGCTGGAGACATACCCCTGTGTACAGACCCCTGGTAGACTTGGCAACAATGGAGGACAGGCACAATATCCTCATCTACAGACTTGACAGGGCCACAATCACGTAGCTGTGTGCCCAACTGGAGCCTGACCTGATATCTGCTATGCATCACCCCACTGGGATACCCCCTCTTGTGCAAGTCCTATCAGTGCTCCATTTCATGGCAACTGGTTCTTTCCAAATGGCAGTGGGCTTGGGAGCAGGAATGTCACAGCCAATGTTCTCACTAGTGCTGACCAGAGTGTTGTCTGCCCTGATTAAACACATGTGCAGCTACATTGTTTTCCACCAGGTGGAGGATTTGGCCACAGTGAAGGCTGACTTCTATGCAATGGGACATATCCCCAACATCATTCGGGCAATTGATCAAACACATATTGCATTTGTCCCCCCCCGGCAAAATGAACAGGTGTTCAGAAATCAAAAGTGTTTTCACTCAATGAATGTCCAGATGATGTGGCTGGCGGACCAGTACATCTCCCACGTCATTGTTAAGTATCCTGGGTCTCTGCATGATGCTTTTATCCTGAGGAATAGCAGCATCCCAAATTTGATGGGAGAACTACGGAGGCACCGGGTGTGGCTAATAGGTGAGCCCTGGTTCCCACCCAGTGGATGTTGGTGTATGGGTATGGTGTGGGCCATAAGGGATAGTGTGTGGGTAAATGTTGTCCCTCAATATTTGCAGGTGACTCTGGTTACCCTATCCTATCATGGCTACTGACCCCTGTGAGGAATCCCAGGACAAGGGCAGAGGAACGTTACAATGAGGCACATGGGTGAACAAGAAGGATAATTGAACATTACCTCCCGTCCCTCCCTCGCCTTCCTTTTAAACCAATGAGGCCTCCCGCCTCCCCCCTAGACCCTCCCTTCCCCTTTTAAAACCCCCCCCACCCTTACCTCCTCCTGTTTTTTTCGTCTAGCCCACGCTAGACATTTTTTCTTTCCCTTACCTGCACGGCGGGGCCTGGAGGTCTTCGTTGACGGTGCTCCTCGGGGTGCGGAGCTCCACGAGGAGTACACCAGCTGATCGCGTTGGAATGCGAGCAGCCGGGCTGCTCGGGACTACGCAGATTGAGGGCCGGCCGACGGGGTCGACCGGCCCTTTGTAGCTGGGGCTTGTATTTCCGGGTTACCACGCTGCTGAGCTGCGAGGAGCTGCTGGATGGGGACTTTTGAGCTGAGATGCCGGGAATCGACTGGTCGGACGGGCGTTCTGCCCGCAGTTTTTTTGTTTTTTGTTTGGCCAGGAATATTTGACCTTTTTGGGGATTGGTTTATTTTTAGGGGGCAGGTCCTAGTCACTATATATGGGGAGTGATTTGGGATGTAAGACAGTGTTTATTGGATAGTCATGCCGAAGGTTCAGGCTAAGAGGCGTAGGATTGTCTCATCTTCCTCTTCTGAGGAGGAGGGTGCTGCTGGAGTTTCCACTCCTGGGGACTCACAGTTACAGGATAGGGGCACTCCCCTCATGTCCAGGGAGGAGGTACAGGAGATGATTGAAGTAGCTGTTACCAGGGCTCTTCAAGCAGGGGTGACCAGGACTGGTCACTCTAAGATTTCTCATTCAACGGCTGCTACAAGGAAGTCCTCGTCAGACAGTGAGGGTGATGAGGCCCCTTCTACGTCTTCTGGGGGTAATTATGTATCCAGAGAGGAAATGTGGGAGGTGATGGCACATGTTCGGGACAATTTGGGTTTCCCAGTGTTTCATCCTTCCAGCTCGGATTCTCACTTATTTCCTCAATATCAGACCCCTTCCAAGTTTGCCATGCCTTTTCAGGGACCTGTGAAGGAGATGGTGTTTCGTGAATGGAAAGATGTGGATAAAGCTCAGGTTCCACGATTCCTGCAGAAACTGTATTTACTTGAGGGTGAGGAGGTATTACCTCCTTCGGTCCGCCTGGATTCAATTCTAGCTACCCTGATTGGCAAAACGGCAGTAAATCCGGAGGATTGTGTGCCTACAGATGCCACGGATCGTAAGGTGGATTCAGGTCTTAAGAGGGCATTTGCCGGGGAGAATTTGGCGCTAAGGGCAGGTATTTATTCTGCTTATGCGGCCCAGTCATTGGTGCAGGACTTTGATAAGCTGGCGGTGGCTGTTCAGGAAGGTGCCGAATGTTCAGAGCTCCTGGCTGTTATGGAGCAACAGGCCAGATTGTTGGCGGATGTTTCTTCGGATGTGGTCCGTACTTCGGCGCTGGCATCGGGGGCTTTGATTGGGGCTCGTAGGTCCCTCTGGTTACGTTCCTGGAAGGCTGACCCAGGGGAGAAGGCGGCCTTGCTGAGACTGCAGTTTGAAGGTCGTAACTTGTTTGGAGAGCAGTTGCCATCCATGCTTTCCAAGGCGTTTAAGGAACGGAAACATGCCTTGCCTTATAAAGGAGGTTCTACTTCTAGTAAAGGATGGAAGAAGCATTCCCGATCTTCTCCGAATAGGGAGACCAAATCCTTTTCATTTAGGAAACAGCGTTTTCAGCCGCGTTTTTCCCCTAAGAAGGCTGCTCCTGCGAACCGGGGTGGTTTCAAGAAGGGGTCCTGACAATCATTGTGGGCCTGGCATAGGGCCGGTTGGGGGAAGGTTGATTCACTTTCTTTCAGCTTGGGAGGAAAGTATCAACGATCATTGGGTGCTAGACATTGTGGCCAATGGTTATGTCATCGATTTTGTGAGAGTTCCTCCAGATTCTGGGGTGCGTCCCACCCCTCTGCCTTCAGGGGGGTCAAGGAGAAGGGCATTATTGGACGGAGTAAGGTACTTGTTGGTCAAGGGGGCCATTTCCCGAGTTCCACTGGAAGAAAGGGGTCAGGGAACTTATTCGGTCCTGCTTCTGGTGCAGAAAGTTTCAGGGGGTTTTCGACCAGTGCTCAATCTGAAGGAGGTGAATACTTGGATCAGGACGGTGCATTTCCGCATGCTGTCTATTCAGACTATCTTTCCATTGGTCAGGCAAGGGGACTTTCTTGTGTCGCTGGACCTGCAGGATGCTTACCTGCACGTGCCTGTGGCAAGATCTTCTCAGAGGTTCCTGAGGTTTGCCGTGGATCAAGAACACTACCAGTTTTGCGTTCTTCCTTTCGGTCTGAAATCTTCTCCTCGAATTTTCACGAAGGTGCTGGCCCCCCTGATGGCCTTGCTACATTCAGAAGGGGTGTTTATTCATCCATATCTGGACGACATTTTAATTCATGCCCAGTCACGTGTCCTGTTGCAGAGCCAGGTGGACCAAGTTCTGGGGGTCCTGCAAAACCACGGGTTTTTAATCAATTGGGAGAAATCAGATTTAGTTCCATCCCAGGATCTGGTTTTTCTGGGGGCTCGGTTTCAAACTCTTCTCGGCTTGGTGTCGGTATCAGAGAAGAGGTTGGGTGTTCTCCAGGCCTTGGTCAAGAAGGTGGTATCACTGACTGCGCCACAAGCTCTTCTTTGGTTGCGGCTGCAGGGTCATTTGGCATCTGTGATATTTCTGGTTCCTTGGGCGCGTTTCCATCTCCTGTGCTTGATGACGTGGTTCTTGAAAAGGTGGACTCCGGGGTCCGGGTCTCTGAGGGACAGGGTTCCGGGGTCCAGATTGATTCGCAGGGAGCTGCAATGGTGGTTGGATGCAGCTCATCTTCGGGTAGGGGTTTCTTTGTCTCCTCTGAGGCCCGTAGTGGTGACTACGGATGCCAGCCTCTCCGGTTGGGGGGCGTGGATAGGGTCGGCTCAGGTTCAGGGGTTTTGGTCCCCTCGGGAGGCGAGTCGGTCATCGAACTGGCGCGAATTAAGAGCGGTCTTCCTGGCTCTGGTCCATTTCCAGGGGTCCCTGAGGGGGAAGGCGGTTCTTATTCGGACGGACAACTTAGTGGCCAAAGCTTATGTCAACCGGCAAGGAGGGACCAGGTCAAGGGCGCTGATAAGTCTGGCCAGGGAGATTTTTGTGTGGGCTCAGGAGTGGGTTCCTTCTCTCAGGGCCACGTACATTTGGGGGGTGGTCAATGTTCGGGCGGATCTTCTAAGCAGGGTGATTCCTTCGTCTCAACTTTTCTCCCTCCGGAAGTCTCTGTTTCTGCATCTGGTGCGGCTTTGGGGGCTTCCAGTGTTGGATGTGTTTGCGTCCGCGGAAAATGCAAAGTTGGATCGCTTCTGCTCCCGGTTTCGGTGTCCCCAGGCCTGGGAGGTGGACGGGATGTCATGCCCTTGGCCGAGGGGTCTGTTGTATGCATTCCCTCCGTTTCAACTTCTCAGGGCTTTTCTGTTGAGGGTGAGGGATCTGGGCTCCAGGGTTATCCTGATTGCACCTCTTTGGCCACGGGCGAATTGGTTCCCGTTGTTGAGGCTGATGGCAGAAGGGAGGATGTGGCCTCTGCCTCTTTGTCCATCCCCCCTGGAGTTTCCCTGCCTATCAGTGGTGTCGTTGAGGAGGTTGCACTTGACGGCCTGGAAGTTGAACGAAGGGGCTTAACGGGTCTGGGGGTACCTGTAGCGTTGAGTTCTACTTTATTGGCTTCCAGGCGGCGTTCCACTTTACTTTCCTATGGTAGACAGTGGCGGGTTTTTTCTTCTTGGTGTTTGAATCATGAAGTAGATCCTACATACGCGTCTATCTTTGAAGTAATGCAGTTCCTGAAGGACGGCGCACATTTAGGTTTGTCGGTAGCATCTCTGAGGGTACAATGGGCGGCGATTCAGGCATTCAGAGGTCCATGGCGTAATCTTCAGGATGAAGGGCACCTGATGCCTAGATTTTTTCAGGGTCTGGTTAATTTGTTTCCTCGCCCAGTACGTTCCTTTCCTTCCTGGGATCTTTCTTTGGTTTTGGATGTTTTGACAGAGGCCCCATTTGAGCCATTGGGGGACTGTGATTTACGCCATCTGTCTTTGAAGACGTTCTTTTTGGTAGCCATTACTTCGGCTCGTCGGTTAGGGGAGTTGGGGGCATTGGCCTGCTCCTTTCCTTTTTGTAAGGTTTTTCCCGATCGGGTAGTTCTGGTTCCGGTTCCTTCCTTTATTCCGAAGGTCAATTCTTCATTCCATTCCCGTCAGGAGGTTATCCTGCCTTCATTTTGTCCGGATCCCTCCTCAAGGGAAGAGGTCCGTTTGCATTCATTGGATGTACGCAGGGCTTTATTGGAGTACCTGCGGGTGGTGGCTTCTTTTCGTAAGGGGGATTCGCTTTTTGTGAATTTCGGTCCGGCACGTAAAGGTGAGAAACCTTCCACGGCTTCCTTGAGTCGTTGGGTGAGATCTTTGATTCTGTTGGCCTATTCCTTGAAAGGGGTAGTTCCTCCTCAAGGGATTCAGGGTCGGTCTACCAGAGGTATGGCGGCTACAGTGGCGGAACTACAGGGGACCTCCGTGGTGGAAATTTGCAGGGCCGCCACTTGGGCTTCTCCTTTGACGTTTGTGCGTCATTATAGGCTATCGGACTTGGGTAGTTTGGAGTCGGTATTAGGTCACCGGGTCCTATCCTCTATGAGGTAATAGGGGTAGGGTGTTTTGGTGTCCTTGGGGCAGGATATGAATAAAGGTTCTTGCAACTCAGTGTCCGTCTCCTGTGTTTTTCTTGCTATGTCTCATTGGTTTAAAAGGAAGGCGAGGGAGGGACGGGAGGTAATGCGTCCATTTTCTTACGATAATGGCATTACTCCTAGTCCTACTCCCTCGCCTTCCTTTTCCGTTCCCTCCCACCCTCCCGGTACGGACTGTCCGAGTTGCTGCTTGGGCTTGGGTTTTGTACAGGAGGAGGTAAGGGTGGGGGGGGGGTTTAAAAGGGGAAGAGAGGGTCTAGGGGGGAGGCGGGAGGCCTCATTGGTTTAAAAGGAAGGCGAGGGAGTAGGACTAGGAGTAATGCCATTATCGTAAGAAAATGGACGCATAACTTTTGCCTCCTGAAGTCCAGGTTTCGGTGCCTCCATCAGGTGGATCCCTGTGCTACTCACCAAGAAGGCCTGCCAGATAATCGTGGCATGCTGCATGTTGCATAACCTTGCCTTGAGATGCCATGTGCCTTTTCTGCAGGAGGCTGGAGATGGCCATGTGGCAGCAGTGGACCCTGTTGACAGTGAAGATGAGGAGGCAGAGGCTGAGGACAGCAGAACTGCAGTGATTTGACAATACTTTCAATGACACACAGGTAAGACAGTGTTACTTCACATTTCATTGTCATATTTTTGTTTCACATTGTTACTGGCAGGCTGTGATTTCCCACTTCTATGCCCACTCACTGTTACCTTTGGCAACTCTTTTTGCAGATGTTGGTGCCCCACTATCGCTCCTGGTGTGTTCACTGCAGCCAACTACAGGTCGATCCTATGTGCACATTACTGTACAGTTTATTTGCAATATTTGAACCTTGTGAAAATACATACTAAGAAGAAAAGGGGGAAGTGCAATGGGCTGGGGTGATGATGGAGGAAAGTCCAGGGTATTGTTCTAGTCTATTTGTAGCACAGGTGCATTGTCCAAGGGGGCATAGGAAGGGGAGCAATAACAGTTCAAGGTGGACAGGGTAACAGAGTTTGTCACAAGGGTGACAATCAGGAGAGCCTTATTTCCTGGTGGGGTCTTTGCAATAGTCTCTGGTTTCTGCCTGCATCGCAGGGAACGTTTGCGGAGGTGGTTTTCCTTCTGCAGGGGGGGTGCTGGTGGCCTGTTGGTCCTGTAGCAGGGCCTCCTGTCCACTAGCGGCAGCGGAGGTGGAGGGCAGTTCAGTTGTCTGGCTAGTGGCAGGGGGCTGCTGTTGTAAGATTGCATCACTCCTAATGTTGGCCATGTCTGCCAGCACCACTGCAATGGAGACCAGGGTGGTGTTGATGGTCTTCAAGTCCTCCCTGATCCCCTGGTACTGTCCCTTCTGCAGCCGCATGTTCTCCTGCAGGTTGACCAGGATCTGTCCCAGCATATCCTGGGAAGGTTGGTATGCTTCCAGGATCTCGGTGAGTGCCTCCTGGAGAGTCGGTTCCCTGGCCCTGTCCTCCCCCTGGTCCACAGCACTCCTCCCAGTTTCCTGGTTGTCCCGTGCTTCTGTCCCCTTAACCGTATGCCCACTGCAACTGACCCCAGGTCCCTGATTGTCTTGGGTGCGAGGTGTGCCCTGGGGTGCCTGTAGTGGTGGACAAATTGCTGATTGACTTGTCCTGGGGACAGAGGCATGGGCACGCTGGGTGGGTGCTGTGGTGGTGTTTCCTGAGAGGGGATGTTCTGTGGTAGTGTGTGACTGTAGCTGGGTAACTGACTGTCCAAAGGTCTCTGGTGGGCCAGGTTGGTCATCCAGATCCAGGCGACCAGAGTCACTGTCATCACAGTGGGCCTCTTCTGTGGGGGGACTGGATAGTGCTGGCACCTCTTCTCTGCTGACATTGGCTGGGGTATCTGTGGGGATGTGAATTCAGTGTTATTGTTTCTGTGTGACATATTGTGCATCAATGGGTTGCCCTCTTCAGTTGTATTCACCCTGACAGCTTTCACTTGTGTGAGTTGTTATATGGTGGGATAGCTGATTCTCTTTAGTGTGCATGCTTTAGTGATAGGTGTCCATTCAGGGCTGTCAGTGATGCCCATGCATTGGTATGGCATGCAGGGCTTGGCACTGGGATGAGTGATATGTGTTTCTGCAGGAGGAGGAGGCTGGAGATTGCCGTGTGGCAGCAGTGGACCCTGTTGACAGTGAAGATGAGGAGGCAGAGGCTGAGGACAACAGAACTGCAGTTGTTTGACAATACTTCCAATGACACACAGGTAAGACAGTGTTACTTCACATTTCATTGTCATATTTTTGTTTCACATTGTTACTGGCAGGCTGTGATTTCCCACTTCAATGCCCACTCACTGTACCCTTTGGCAACTCTTTTTGCAGATGTTGGTGCCCCACTATGGCTCCTGGTGTTTTCACTGCAGCCAACTACAGGTCTATCCTATGTGCACATTACTGTACAGTTTATTTGCAATGTTTGAACCTTGTGAAAATACATACTAAGAAGAAAAGGGGGAAGTGCAATGGGCTGGGGTGATGATGGAGGAAATTCCAGGGTATAGCTCCAGTCTATTTGTAGCACAGGTGAATTGTCCAAGGGGGCATAGGAAGGGGAGCAATAACAGTTCAAGGTGGACAGGGTAACAGAGTTCGTCACAAGGGTGACAATCAGGAGAGTCTTATTTCCTGGCGGGGGTCTTGGCAATAGTCTCTGGCTTCTGCATGGATCGCAGGGAACGTTTGCGGGGGTAGTTTTCCTTCTGCAGGGGGGGGTGCTGGTGGCCTGTTGGTCCTGTAGCGGGGCCTCCTGTCCGCTAGCGGCGGCGGAGGTGGAGGGTAGTTCAGTTGTCTGGCTTGTGCCAGGGGGCTGCTGTTGTAAGATTGCATCACTCCTAATGTTGGCCATGTCTGCCAGCACCGCTGCAATTGAGACCAGGGTGGTGTTAATGGCCTTCAAGTCCTCCCTGATCCCCTGATACTGTCCCTTCTGCAGCCGCCTGTTCTCCTGCACGTTGTCCAGGATCTGGCCCAGCGTATCCTAGGAATGTTGGTATGCTCCCAGGATCTCGGTGAGTGCCTCCTGGAGAGTCGGTTCCCTGGGCCTGTCCTCCTCCTGGTGCACATCACTCCTCCCAGTTTCCTGGTTGTCCTGTGCCTCTGTCCCCTTAACCGTATGCCCACCGCCACTGACCCCAGGTCCCTGATTGTCTTGGGTGCGAGGTGTGCCCTGGGGTCCCTATAGTGGTGGACACATTGCTGATTGACTTGTCCTGGGGACAGAGGCATGAGCACGCTGAGTGGGTGCTGTGGTGGTGTTTCCTGAGGGGGGAGGTTCTGTGGTAGTGTGTGACTGTAGTTGGGTTACCGACTGTCCAAAGGTCTCTGGTGGGCCAGGTTGGTCATCCAGATCCAGGCGACCAGAGTCACTGTCATCACTGTGGGCCTCTTCTGTGGGGGGACTGGATAGTGCTGGCACCTCTTCTCTTCTGACATTGGCTGGGGTACCTGTGGGGATGTGAATTCAGTGTTATTGTTTCTGTTTGTGACATATTGTGCATCAATGGCTTGCCCTCTTTGGTTGTATTCACCCTGACAGCTTTCACTTGTGTGAGTTGGTATATGGTGGGATAGCTGATTCTCTCTAGTGTGCATGCTTTAGTGATAGGTGTCTGTTGGACCTGGCTTTTTGACAGGGACATCCCCAAACTTTTTGCCTCCTTCCTCCTATTTTTTCTGACCTGTTGTTGTTGGCTTTTGACCTCTGGGCACTTTACCGCTGCTAACCAGTGCTAAAGTGCATATGCTCTCTGTGTAAATTGTACTACTGATTGGTTTATCCATGATTGACTATTTAATGTACTTGTAAGTCCCTGGTAGAGTGCACTACATGTGCCTAGGGCAGGTAGATTAAATGCTACTAGTGGGCCTGCAGCACTGGTTGTGCCACCCACCTCAGTAGCCCCTTAACCCTGGCTCAGGCCTGCCATTGCAAGGCCTGTGTGTGCAGTTTCACTGCCACTTCGACTTGGCATTTAAAAGTACTTGCCAAGCCTAGAACTCCCCTTTTTCTACATATAAGTCATCCCTAATGTGTGCCCTAGGTAACCCCTAGAGCAGGGTGCTGTGTAGGTAAAAGGCAGGACATGTACCTGTGTAGTTATATGTCCTGGTAGTGTAAAACTCCTAAATTCGTTTTTACACTACTGTGAGGCCTGCTCCCTTCATAGGCTAACATTGGGGCTGCCCTCATACACTGTTGAAGTGGCAGCTGCTGATCTGAAAGGAGCAGGAAGGTCATATTTAGTATGGCCAGAATGGTAATATAAAGTCCTGCTGACTGGTGAAGTCGGATTTAATATTACTATTCTAGAAATGCCACTTTTAGAAAGTAAGCATTTCTTTGCACTAAAATCTTGTTGTGCCCTTCAATCCACGTCTGGCTAGGTTTAGTTGACAGCTCCTTGTGCATTCACTCAGACACACCCCAAACACAGGGTACTCAGCCTCACTTGCATACATCTGCATTTTGAATGGGTCTTCCTGGGCTGGGAGGGTGGAGGGCCTGCCCTCACACAAAGGACTGCCACACCCCCTACTGGGACTCTGGCAGACAGGATTGAACTGAAAGGGGGCTTGGTGCATTTCTTAGACACTCTTTGAAGTCACCCCCACTTCAAAGGCACAACTTAGTATAAAACAGGGCCTCTGCCCTACCTCATCAGACACTTGCTGGAGAAGAAACCTGAACCAGAAACTACATCCTGCCAAGAAGAACTGCCTGGCTGCTCAAAGGACTCACCTGTCTGCTTTTCTACAAAGGACTGCTGCCTTGCTGTTGGCCTGCTGCCTTGCTGAACTCTTGTCTGGCTGTAAAAGTGCTCTCCAAGGGCTTGGATAGAGCTTGCCTCCTGTTCCCTGAAGTCTCAGGACCAAAAAGACTTCTCTCTTCCTCTTGGACACTCCGTGCGCCTAAATTTTCGACGCACAGCTTGTTCCGCGGCAAGAAAAACACCGCACACCGACGCTGATCGACGCGACGCCTTCGGGACGACCGAAACTTTGACGCACGGGCTCATAAGGACAACGCCGCCCGACTTCCCGGGAGAAATCGACGCGACGCCTGCCGTGAGATCGAAACTTTGACGCACGGCCTCGCAAGGACAACGCCGCCCGACTTCCCAGGAGAAATCGACGCAACGCCTGCCGTGAGATCGAAACTTTGACGCACGGCCTCGCAAGGACAACGCCGCCCGACTTCCCAGGAGAAATCGACGCAACGCCTGCTGTGAGATCAAAACTTTGACGCATGGCCTCGCAAGGACAACGCCACCCGACTCCCCAGGAGAAATCGACGTGACGCCTGCCGTGAGATCGAAACTTCGACGCGCAGCCCCGCAGAACGACGCGCAGCCGGAAAACAAGCAGGAAAATCCACGCACAGACCCGGGACATCTGGTACTCCCCGCAAACCACAGTAAGAGACTGTCCGCGCGCCGGAAAACGACGCACGACTCCCCGCGTGGAAAATAACGATGCAAGTCCGTGTGTGCTGAGGAGAAATCGACGCACACACCAGTTTTCCACGTACCTCTTCTCCTGTGGCCCTCTGAGGAGATTTTCCACCAGAAACCAGGTACTTTGTGTTTGAAAGAGACTTTGTTTACTTTCTAAAGACTTAAGACACTTTATATCACTTTTCAGTGATATCTTTACAAATTCATATTGCAACTTTGATCATTTTGACCTGAAGATACCCAGATAAATATTATATATTTTTCTAAACACTGTGTGGTGTATTTTTGTGGTGTTATGCTATGGTGTTGTATGACGTATTGCACAAATGCTTTACACATTGCCTTCTAAGTTAAGCCTGACTGCTCGTGCCAAGCTACCGGAGGGTGAGCACAGGCTGATTTTGGATTGTGTGTGACTTACCCTGACTAGAGTGAGGGTTCTTGCTTGGACAGAGGGCAACCTGACTGCCAACCAAAAACCCCATTTCTAACATTGGTGATCAGCGGTGAGGATAGGACTTGTGTTTGTGCAGTGACATACAGTAGCTAAGTATTTCACTACCTACCCACAGTTGAAGGTCAACTTGATTTTTCATCTTTTATGGCTTTTGATTCTCTGATGTCCTCCTGGATATACTATTGATATTTTGGACTTTGGATTTTGGTTTTTGCTGGTAAGATCTTATCAGAATGGGATTGCTTACCTACTCATTCTTTGTTCGTACTGACCACCTCACTAAGGCTGACCTAAGGAAGCTTTGCAGAAAATGGGGCCTTCCTGTAGCAAGGAGATCTACTAAGGTGGAGATGCTACATAACTACATAGTCTGGGGGGAGGAAAGATGGGCAGAGAGAGAGGCAGCAAGAAACCAAATGACTAAGTACCCCTCAGATGAGGAGGAGGACTACTAACATGAGGAGGAAGACTACTCAGATGAGGAAAGAGACCCAGAGATAGATGAATGGCTCCGAAGTCAAAGGCGACAGGAGCAACAATTAGAGGAGTATCTTGCAGGGGTTGAGGCAAAAAGACTCTTAGCCCTGGAAGAAGAAAAGATTGCAGCTCAAGAGCTGAGCTGTAAAGAGCTGAAACTGGAGGCCGGAAGGGCTGAGTCCAGTTCAGGTGGTGGCAGCAAAAATCTTGCATCTAGTACTGCTGAAGAAGGGCACAAGCCCAGAGATGTGGTGCCCAACTTGAAGAAGGGAGTTGACACACCCCAGGCGGTTTAAGGGTATGAGGTAGTTCCCGTTATGCACAGGGTCCCTGAGAAGGATTGGGGAACTGGCACAGGGAGTCATATTCCTACTGGGGGGAGGGACACTTTACTGACTCTAGCAGAGAGTGACAGAGAAAAGGGTTCCCCCCTGGTGGACGTCCTGGATATAGAGTGTAGAGACATCCCAGAAGAGTATGGGTTGAGTGTCAGGGACAGACAGATACTGTCTCACCAGTCTCAGGAGGGTGAGGTAGAGTGATTTTCCAAGGTTGAGTTACTGGGTGGTTGGGTGAAGGGTACTGTGGTTAATACATACACATGTGAAGGGCAGAATGATGTAATTGCTGGAGAGCATATGTCTGGTCCTTATTTTCCAGAGCTACGCCAACACCAGGTGGAGTGTGAGTTCTCTGACCCCAGGGAACTTACAATGGAGGCAGACTTCTGGGTGAGTACCAGAGAGTCTGAAGAGGCATTTGGGGTGCTCCTGAAGGGAGTGGTCTAGGTGGTTCCCAACCGAGTGAGGTGGGAAAGGATTGTAGTGTCCCAGGTAGGTCCCAGGTCCTAGAGGGTTCCATGAGGGAACACCAGGAGGGAAGCCTAGCCTGTACCGTAGGGCCACCTTTTGAGGGAAGCCCCGCAGTGTCAGAAGAACTTGGGGGGGGTGACTGTAGCCAGCATCCCAACAGTTCTGGTGTCTGGCAGTACCCCTCCTAGTGAGGGGGTGCAGAAGTCCAGACATAGGGTTGAAAGGGGGTTGCAGACCCCAGTGGAGGACCTTGAGAGTCAGGGGACAGCTCTGAGAGCAGAGCCCCCCAGGAATGACCCAGGTGAAACCGTTTCTGGTTTGGGGGAAACCCAGACTCTGCCGGATGGGCAGAGGTCGGGAGACCTGCGCCAACCAGACTCCTGTGTGGCCCTTGGGGACGGTGTGTCCCTTGTGGGGGGTGAGAGTGCCCCCCAGGAAGTCCTGGCATGCCAGGCAAAGATTCAACCTCAGGGTGGTGACTCTGGGTTGGATACCCAGGTTCAGAGGTTAAACTCTGACCTGGTGGGAGGTAGATGTGCCTCCCAAGAAGTCCTGCTGTGCCAGGCAATTGTCCAACCTCAGGGTGTTGACTCTGGGTTGGATGACCAGGTTCAGAGGTTAAACTCTGACCTGGTGGGGGGAAGGTGTGCCCCCCAGAAAGTCCTGGCGTGCCAGGCAATTGCCCAACCTCAGGGTGGGGACCCTGGGTTGGGGAACCAGGCTCAGAGGTTAAACTCTGAGCTGGTGGGAGGTAGGTGTGCCTCCCTGGAAGTCCTGGCCTGCCAGGCAATGGTTCAACCTCAGGGTGGTGACTCTGGGTTGGCTAACCAGGTTCAGGGGATAAACTCTGACCTGTTGGGGGGTAGGTGTACCCCCCAGAAAGTCCTGGTGTACCAGGCAGTTGTCCAACCTCAGGGTGCTGACTCTGGGTTGGATAACCGGGTTCAGAGGTTAAACTCTGACCTGTTGGGGGGTAGGTGTGCCCCCCAGAAAGTCCTGGTGTACCAGGCAGTTGTCCAACCTCAGGGTGCTGACTCTGGGTTGGATAACCGGGTTCAGAGGTTAAACTCTGACCTGGTGGGAGGTAGGTGTGCCTCCCAGAAAGTCCTGGTGTGCCAGGCAGTTGCCCAACCTCAGGGTGGTGACCCTAGGTTGGAGAACCAGGTTCAGAGGTTAAACTCTGACCTGGTGGAGGGTCAGTGTGCCCTCCAGGAAGTCCTGGCATGCCAGGCAATTGTTCAACTTCAGGGTGGTGACTCTGAGTTGGATGGCCAAGTTCAGAGGTTAAACTCTGACCTGGTGGAGGGTCAGTGTGCCCTCCAGGAAGTCCTGGCGTGCCAGGCAATTGTTCAACTTCAGGGTGGTGACTCTGAGTTGAATGGCCAAGTTCAGAGGTTAAACTCTGACCTGGTGGAGGGTCAGTGTGCCCTCCAGGAAGTCCTGGCATCCCAGGCAATTGTTCAACTTCAGGGTGGTGACTCTGAGTTGAATGGTCAGGTGCAGAGGCTAAACTCTGACCTGGTGGGGGGTAGGTGTGCCTCCCAGAAAGTCCTGGTTTGCCAGGCTGTGATCCAGTCTGAGGGTACAGACCCTGGGCTGGAAGACCAGGTTCAGGGTGTCCCCCCGGACCTGGAGGGAGGGGCTACTGATAACAGTGCCCTATCATGTTGTCTTCTGAGGAGGCCACTCCTAGTGGGAGGGTGCTGGACCCCAGAAGGAAGGGCAGGGGGAGGGAAGCCTCACCCCGGGCCCTAGTCCAAACTGAAGGTACAGACCCCAGGTTGGAGGGCCAGTTGCAGGTTAACAGCCCTGCACTGGTGGAGGAATGGTACATGGCGACTTCTGTAAGCACCCTGACCATGTTGAACTCTGGGGGTACCGCTCCAGGAGAGAGGGTACAGAGCCCCAGAGGGGAGGACCAGGTTCAGGCTGTCATCCCTGACCTGGTGGAAGGGAGAGTGGTAAAAGGGTGCCCAGCACCTGGGGCTACCGCCCCCCACTCTCCACAGCCACAGTGGTGGGAGAGCTTTGAGAGGCCTGGGGCCTGGCTTTCATCCCTGGCAGCTGTCACTAATCACTGTGGCTTGCTGTCCGGGTGGACAGAGTTATCCCTGGGGAGGGGACAAGTGTCACACCCCGGGGGTAGAGTGGGCAACACCACTGTGTTGGTCATGGTGGTACTATCCTGCTCCTGGGATACATCTGTGAGCAAAGTAAGGTTAGGTGCTGCACAGATGGGATCCGCAGGTAAGGAGAAAGGTTCCCCATGGGTTGGCTTAGTGGGCCCTGAGAGTATGGACAGAGGGATCCAATTGGAGTCAGGAAGGCGAAGAACTGGAGCATGCCCCTGCTGTTGTGGGCCTGGGTCCTTGTTCTGTCGCCTCAAACAGGGAAGTACATCAGGATAGTGATTGTTCTCCCCTGGCTTTAGGCTGGTGGGAGGTCATGTTGGACCTGGCTTTTTGACAGGGACATCCCCAAACTTTTTGCCTCCTTCCTCCTATTTTTTCTGACCTGTTGTTGTTGGTTTTTTACCTCTGGGCACTTTACCGCTGCTAACCAGTGCTAAAGTGCATATGCTCTCTGTGTAAATTGTACTACTGATTGGTTTATCCATGACTGACTATTTAATTTACTTGTAAGTCCCCGGTAGAGTACACTACATGTGCCTAGGGCAGGTAGATTAAATGCTACTAGTGGGCCTGCAGCACTGGTTGTGCCACCCACCTCAGTAGCCCCTTAACCCTGGCTCAGGCCTGCCATTGCAAGGCCTGTGTGTGCAGTTTCACTGCCACTTCGACTTGGCATTTAAAAGTACTTGCCAAGCCTAGAACTCCCCTTTTTCTACATATAAGTCATCCCTAATGTGTGCCCTAGGTAACCCCTAGAGAAGGGTGCTGTGTAGGTAAAAGGCATGACATGTACCTGTGTAGTTATATGTCCTGGTAGTGTAAAACTCCTAAATTAGTTTTTACACTACTGTGAGGCCTGCTCCCTTCATAGGCTAACATTGGGGCTGCCCTCATACACTGTTGAAGTGGCAGCTGCTGATCTGAAAGGAGCAGGAAGGTCATATTTAGTATGGCCAGAATGGTAATATAAAGTCCTGCTGACTGGTGAAGTCGGATTTAATATTACTATTCTAGAAATGCCACTTTTAGAAAGTGAGCATTTCTTTGCACTAAAATCTTGTTGTGCCCTTCAATCCACGTCTGGCTAGGTTTAGTTGACAGCTCCTTGTGCATTCACTCAGACACACCCCAAACACAGGGTACTCAGCCTCACTTGCATACATCTGCATTTTGAATGGGTCTTCCAGGGCTGGGAGGGTGGAGGGCCTGCCCTCACACAAAGGACTGCCACACCCCCTACTGGGACTCTGGCAGACAGGATTGAACTGAAAGGGGGCTTGGTGCATTTCTTAGACACTCTTTGAAGTCACCCCCACTTCAAAGGCACAACTTAGTATAAAACAGGGCCTCTGCCCTACCTCATCAGACACTTGCTGGAGAAGAAACCTGAACCAGAAACTACATCCTGCCAAGAAGAACTGCCTGGCTGCTCAAAGGACTCACCTGTCTGCTTTTCTACAAAGGACTGCTGCCTTGCTGTTGGCCTGCTGCCTTGCTGAACTCTTGTCTGGCTATAAAAGTGCTCTCCAAGGGCTTGGATAGAGCTTGCCTCCTGTTCCCTGAAGTCTCAGGACCAAAAAGACTTCTCTCTTCCTCTTGGACGCTCCGTGCGCCGAAATTTTCGACGCACAGCTTGTTCCGCGGCAAGAAAAACACTGCAAACCGACGCTGATCGACGCGACGCCTTCGGGATGACCGAAACTTTGACGCACGGCCTCACAAGGACAACGCCGCCGACTTCCCGGGAGAAATCGACGCAACGCCTGCCGTGAGATCGAAACTTTGACGCACGGCCTCGCAAGGACAACGCCGCCCGACTTCCCAGGAGAAATCGACGCGACGCCTGCCGTGAGATCGAAACTTTGACGCACGGCCTCGCAAGGACAACGCCGCCCGACTTCCCAGGAGAAATCGACGCAACGCCTGCTGTGAGATCAAAACTTTGACGCATGGCCTCGCAAGGACAACGCCACCCGACTCCCCAGGAGAAATCGACGTGACGCCTGCCGTGAGATCGAAACTTCGACGCACAGCCCCGCAGAACGACGCGCAGCCGGAAAACAAGCAGGAAAATCCACGCACAGACCCGGGACATCTGGTACTCCCCGCAAACCACAGTAAGAGACTGTCTGCGCGCCGGAAAACGACGCACGACTCCCCGCGTGGAAAATAACGATGCAAGTCCGTGTGTGCTGAGGAGAAATCGACGCACACACCAGTTTTCCACGTACCTCTTCTCCTGTGGCCCTCTGAGGAGATTTTCCACCAGAAACCAGGTACTTTGTGTTTGAAAGAGACTTTGTTTACTTTCTAAAGACTTAAGACACTTTATATCACTTTTCAGTGATATCTTTACAAATTCATATTGCAACTTTGATCGTTTTGACCTGAAGATACCCAGATAAATATTATATATTTTTCTAAACACTGTGTGGTGTATTTTTGTGGGGTTATGCTATGGTGTTGTATGACGTATTGCACAAATGCTTTACACATTGACTTCTAAGTTAAGCCTGACTGCTCGTGCCAAGCTACCGGAGGGTGAGCACAGGCTGATTTTGGATTGTGTGTGACTTACCCTGACTAGAGTGAGGGTTCTTGCTTGGACAGAGGGCAACCTGACTGCCAACCAAAAACCCCATTTCTAACATTGGTGATCAGCGGTGAGGATAGGACTTGTGTTTGTGCAGTGACATACAGTAGCTAAGTATTTCACTACCTACCCACAGTTGAAGGTCAACTTGATTTTTCATCTTTTTTGGCTTTTGATACTCTGATGTCCTCCTGGATATACTATTGATATTTTGGACTTTGGATTTTTGTTTTTGCTGGTAAGATCTTATCAGAATGGGATTGCTTACCTACTCATTCTTTGTTCGTACTGACCACCTCACTAAGGCTGACCTAAGGAAGCTTTGCAGAAAATGGGGCCTTCCTGTAGCAAGGAGATCTACTAAGGCGGAGATGCTACATAACTACATAGTCTGGGGGGAGGAAAGATGGGCAGAGAGAGAGGCAGCAAGAAACCAAATGACTAAGTACCCCTCAGATGAGGAGGAGGACTACGCACATGAGGAGGAAGACTACTCAGATGAGGAAAGAGACCCAGAGATAGATGAATGGCTCCGAAGTCAAAGGCGACAGGAGCAACAATTAAAGGAGTATCTTGCAGGGGTTGAGGCAAAAAGACTCTTAGCCCTGGAAGAAGAAAAGATTGCAGCTCAAGAGCTGAGCTGTAAAGAGCTGAAACTGGAGGCCGGAAGGGCTGAGTCCAGTTCAGGTGGTGGCAGCAAAAATCTTGCATCTAGTACTGCTGAAGAAGGGCACAAGCCCAGAGATGTGGTGCCCAACTTGAAGAAGGGAGTTGACACACCCCAGGCGGTTCAAGGGTATGAGGTAGTTCCCGTTATGCACAGGGTCCCTGAGAAGGATTGGGGAACTGGCACAGGGAGTCATATTCCTACTGGGGGGAGGGACACTTTACTGACTCTAGCAGAGAGTGACAGAGAAAAGGGTTCCCCCCTGGTGGACGTCCTGGATATAGAGTGTAGAGACATCCCAGAAGAGTATGGGTTGAGTGTCAGGGACAGACAGATACTGTCTCACCAGTCTCAGGAGGGTGAGGTAGAGTGATTTTCCAAGGTTGAGTTACTGGGTGGTTGGGTGAAGGGTACTGTGGTTAATACATGTGAAGGGCAGAATGATGTAATTGCTGGAGAGCATATGTCTGGTCCTTATTTTCCAGAGCTACGCCAACTCCAGGTGGAGTGTGAGTTCTCTGACCCCAGGGAACTTACAATGGAGGCAGACTTCTGGGTGAGTACCAGAGAGTCTGAAGAGGCATTTGGGGTGCTCCTGAAGGGAGTGGTCTAGGTGGTTCCCAACCGAGTGAGGTGGGAAAGGATTGTAGTGTCCCAGGTAGGTCCCAGGTCCTAGAGGGTTCCATGAGGGAACACCAGGAGGGAAGCCTAGCCTGTACCGTAGGGCCACCTTTTGAGGGAAGCCCCGCAGTGTCAGAAGAACTTGGGGGGGGTGACTGTAGCCAGCATCCCAACAGTTCTGGTGTCTGGCAGTACCCCTCCTAGTGAGGGGGTGCAGAAGTCCAGACATAGGGTTGAAAGGGGGTTGCAGACCCCAGTGGAGGACCTTGAGAGTCAGGGGACAGCTCTGAGAGCAGAGCCCCCCAGGAATGACCCAGGTGAAACCGTTTCTGGTTTGGGGGAAACCCAGACTCTGCCGGATGGGCAGAGGTCGGGAGACCTGCGCCAACCAGACTCCTGTGTGGCCCTTGGGGACGGTGTGTCCCTTGTGGGGGGTGAGAGTGCCCCCCAGGAAGTCCTGGCATGCCAGGCAAAGATTCAACCTCAGGGTGGTGACTCTGGGTTGGATACCCAGGTTCAGAGGTTAAACTCTGACCTGGTGGGAGGTAGATGTGCCTCCCAAGAAGTCCTGCTGTGCCAGGCAATTGTCCAACCTCAGGGTGTTGACTCTGGGTTGGATGACCAGGTTCAGAGGTTAAACTCTGACCTGGTGGGGGGAAGGTGTGCCCCCCAGAAAGTCCTGGCGTGCCAGGCAATTGCCCAACCTCAGGGTGGGGACCCTGGGTTGGGGAACCAGGCTCAGAGGTTAAACTCTGAGCTGGTGGGAGGTAGGTGTGCCTCCCTGGAAGTCCTGGCCTGCCAGGCAATGGTTCAACCTCAGGGTGGTGACTCTGGGTTGGCTAACCAGGTTCAGGGGATAAACTCTGACCTGTTGGGGGGTAGGTGTACCCCCCAGAAAGTCCTGGTGTACCAGGCAGTTGTCCAACCTCAGGGTGCTGACTCTGGGTTGGATAACCGGGTTCAGAGGTTAAACTCTGACCTGTTGGGAGGTAGATGTGCCTCCCAAGAAGTCCTGCTGTACCAGGCAATTGTCCTACCTCAGGGTGTTGACTCTGGGTTGGATGACCAGGTTCAGAGGTTAAACTCTGACCTGGTGGGGGGAAGGTGTGCCCCCCAGAAAGTCCTGGCGTGCCAGGCAATTGCCCAACCTCAGGGTGGTGACCCTGGGTTGGGGAACCAGGCTCAGAGGTTAAACTCTGAGCTGGTGGGAGGTAGGTGTGCCTCCCTGGAAGTCCTGGCCTGCCAGGCAATGGTTCAACCTCAGGGTGGTGACTCTGGGTTGGCTAACCAGGTTCAGGGGATAAACTCTGACCTGTTGGGGGGTAGGTGTGCCCCCCAGAAAGTCCTGGTGTACCAGGCAGTTGTCCAACCTCAGGGTGCTGGTCTGGGTTGGATAACCGGGTTCAGAGGTTAAACTCTGACCTGGTGGGGGGTAGCTGTGCCCCCCAGAATGTCCTGGCGTGCCAGGCAATTGTTCAACCTCAGGGTGGTGACCCTGGGTTGGAGAACCAGGTTCAGAGGTTAACCTCTGACCTGGTGGGAGGTAGGTGTGCCTCCCAGAAAGTCCTGGTGTGCCAGGCAGTTGCCCAACCTCAGGGTGGTGACCCTAGGTTGGAGAACCAGGTTCAGAGGTTAAACTCTGACCTGGTGGAGGGTCAGTGTGCCCTCCAGGAAGTCCTGGCGTGCCAGGCAATTGTTCAACTTCAGGGTGGTGACTCTGAGTTGGATGGCCAAGTTCAGAGGTTAAACTCTGACCTGGTGGAGGGTCAGTGTGCCCTCCAGGAAGTCCTGGCGTGCCAGGCAATTGTTCAACTTCAGGGTGGTGACTCTGAGTTGAATGGCCAAGTTCAGAGGTTAAACTCTGACCTGGTGGAGGGTCAGTGTGCCCTCCAGGAAGTCCTGGCATCCCAGGCAATTGTTCAACTTCAGGGTGGTGACTCTGAGTTGAATGGTCAGGTGCAGAGGCTAAACTCTGACCTGGTGGGGGGTAGGTGTGCCTCCCAGAAAGTCCTGGTTTGCCAGGCTGTGATCCAGTCTGAGGGTACAGACCCTGGGCTGGAAGACCAGGTTCAGGGTGTCCCCCCGGACCTGGAGGGAGGGGCTACTGATAACAGTGCCCCTATCATGTTGTCTTCTGAGGAGGCCACTCCTAGTGGGAGGGTGCTGGACCCCAGAAGGAAGGGCAGGGGGAGGGAAGCCTCACCCCGGGCCCTAGTCCAACCTGAAGGTACAGACCCCAGGTTGGAGGGCCAGTTGCAGGTTAACAGCCCTGCACTGGTGGAGGAATGGTACATGGCGACTTCTGTAAGCACCCTGACCATGTTGGACTCTGGGGGTACCGCTCCAGGAGAGAGGGTACAGAGCCCCAGAGGGGAGGACCAGGTTCAGGCTGTCATCCCTGACCTGGTGGAAGGGAGAGTGGTTAAAGGGTGCCCAGCACCTGGGGCTACCGCCCCCCACTCTCCACAGCCACAGTGGTGGGAGAGCTTTGAGAGGCCTGGGGCCTGGCTTTCATCCCTGGCAGCTGTCACTAATCACTGTGGCTTGCTGTCCGGGTGGACAGAGTTATCCCTGGGGAGGGGACAAGTGTCACACCCCGGGGGTAGAGTGGGCAACACCACTGTGTTGGTCATGGTGGTACTATCCTGCTCCTGGGATACATCTGTGAGCAAAGTAAGGTTAGGTGCTGCACAGATGGGATCCGCAGGTAAGGAGAAAGGTTCCCCATGGGTTGGCTTAGTGGGCCCTGAGAGTATGGACAGAGGGATCCAATTGGAGTCAGGAAGGCGAAGAACTGGAGCATGCCCCTGCTGTTGTGGGCCTGGGTCCTTGTTCTGTCGCCTCAAACAGGGAAGTACATCAGGATAGTGATTGTTCTCCCCTGGCTTTAGGCTGGTGGGGGGTCATGTTGGACCTGGCTTTTTGACAGGGACATCCCCAAACTTTTTGCCTCCTTCCTCCTATTTTTTCTGACCTGTTGTTGTTGGTTTTTGACCTCTGGGCACTTTACCGCTGCTAACCAGTGCTAAAGTGCATATGCTCTCTGTGTAAATTGTACTACTAATTGGTTTATCCATGACTGACTATTTAATTTACTTGTAAGTCCCCGGTAGACTGCACTACATGTGCCTAGGGCAGGTAGATTAAATGCTACTAGTGGGCCTGCAGCACTGGTTGTGCCACCCACCTCAGTAGCCCCTTAACCCTGGCTCAGGCCTGCCATTGCAAGGCCTGTGTGTGCAGTTTCACTGCCACTTCGACTTGGCATTTAAAAGTACTTGCCAAGCCTAGAACTCCCCTTGTTCTACATATAAGTCATCCCTAATGTGTGCCCTAAGTAACCCCTAGAGCAGGGTGCTGTGTAGGTAAAAGGCAGGACATGTACCTGTGTAGTTATATGTCCTGGTAGTGTAAAACTCCTAAATTAGTTTTTACACTACTGTGAGGCCTGCTCCCTTCATAGGCTAACATTGGGGCTGCCCTCATACACTGTTGAAGTGGCAGCTGCTGATCTGAAAGGAGCAGGAAGGTCATATTTAGTATGGCCAGAATGGTAATATAAAGTCCTGCTGACTGGTGAAGTCGGATTTAATATTACTATTCTAGAAATGCCACTTTTAGAAAGTGAGCATTTCTTTGCACTAAAATCTTGTTGTGCCCTTCAATCCACGTCTGGCTAGGTTAAGTTGATAGCTCCTTGTGCATTCACTCAGACACACCCCAAACACAGGGTACTCAGCCTCACTTGCATACATCTCCATTTTGAATGGGTCTTCCTGGGCTGGGAGGGTGGAGGGCCTGCCCTCACACAAAGGACTGCCACACGCCCTACTGGGACTCTGGCAGACAGGATTGAACTGAAAGGGGGCTTGGTGCATTTCTTAGACACTCTTTGAAGTCACCCCCACTTCAAAGGCACAACTTAGTATAAAACAGGGCCTCTGCCCTACCTCATCAGACACTTGCTGGAGAAGAAACCTGAACCAGAAACTACATCCTGCCAAGAAGAACTGCCTGGCTGCTCAAAGGACTCACCTGTCTGCTTTTCTACAAAGGACTGCTGCCTTGCTGTTGGCCTGCTGCCTTGCTGAACTCTTGTCTGGCTGTAGAAGTGCTCTCCAAGGGCTTGGATAGAGCTTGCCTCCTGTTCCCTGAAGTCTCAGGACCAAAAAGACTTCTCTCTTCCTCTTGGACGCTCCGTGCGCCGAAATTTTCTACGCACAGCTTGTTCAGCGGCAAGAAAAGCGGCGCACACCGACGCTGATCGACGCGACGCCTTCGGGATGACCGAAACTTTGACGCACGGCCTCGCAAGGACAACGCCGCCCGACTTCCCGGGAGAAATCGACGCGACGCCTGCCGTGAGATCGAAACTTTGACGCACAGCCTCACAAGGACAACGCCGCCCGACTTCCCAGGAGAAATTGACGCGACGCCTGCCGTGAGATCGAAACTTTGACGCACGGCCTCGCAAGGACAACGCCGCCCGACTTCCCAGGAGAAATCGACACGACGCCTGCCGTGAGATCAAAACTTTGACGCACGGCCTCGCAAGGACAACGCTGCCCGACTCCCCAGGAGAAATCGACGCAACGCCTGGTGTGAGATCGAAACATCGACGCGCAGCCCCGCAGAACGACGCGCAGCCGGAAAACAAGCAGGAAAATCCACGCACAGACCCGGGACATCTGGTACTCCCCGCAAACCACAGTAAGAGACTGTCCGCGCGCCAGAAAATGACGCACGACTCCCCGCGTGGAAAATAATGACGCAAGTCCGTGTGTGCTGAGGAGAAATCGATGCACACACCAGTTTTCCACGTACCTCTTCTCCTGTGGCCCTGTGAGGAGTTTTTCCACCAGAAACCAGGTACTTTGTGTTTGAAAGAGACTTTGTTTACTTTCTAAAGACTTAAGAAACTTTATATCACTTTTCAGTGATATCTTTACAAATTCATATTGCAACTTTGATCGTTTTGACCTGAAGATACCCAGATAAATATTATATATTTTTCTAAACACTGTGTGGTGTATTTTTGTGGTGTTATGCTATGGTGTTGTATGATTTATTGCACAAATGCTTTACACATTGCCTTCTAAGTTAAGCCTGACTGCTCGTGCCAAGCTACCGGAGGGTGAGCACAGGCTGATTTTGGATTGTGTGTGACTTACCCTGACTAGAGTGAGGGTTCTTGCTTGGACAGAGGGCAACCTGACTGCCAACCAAAAACCCCATTTCTAACAGTGTCCATTCAGGGCTTTGAGTGATGCCCATGCATTGGTATCGCATGCAGGGCTTGGCATTGGGATGAGTGATATGTGATGATAGGTTGTGTGGGAGGTGGTGGAGTGATGGGAGTGAGGCTGAGGGTATGTGATGGCATGCAGGTAGGGGGGTGATAGAAATAGTGAGTTGACTTACCAGAGTCCAGTCCTCCTCCTACTCCTGCCAGGCCCTCAGGATGCATGATTGCCAATACTTGCTCCTCCCATGCTGTTAGTTGTGGGGGAGGAGGTAGGAGTCCACCGCCAGTCCTCTGTACAGCGAGTTGGTATCTTGCTGCAATGGAACGTACTTTCCCCCAGTAGGTTATTCAACCTCTTCCTGATGTCATCCCTTGTTCTGGGGAGCTTCCCACGGCGTTGACCCTGTCCGCGATCCTCCGCCATAGCTCCATCTTCCTAGCAATGGATATCTGCTGCACCTGTGCTCCAAATAGCTTTGGCTCTACCCAGATGATTTCCTCCACCATGACCCTTAGCTCCTCCTCAGAAAATCTGGGGTGTCGTTGTGGTGCCACGGGTGTTGTGTGAGTAGTTTTGGTGAGGGTGTGTAGGGTGTGTGTTTTGGTGTGTTTTGTGAGGTGCATGGGTGGTGTGTAGGTGATGGTGGTGTGTGTAGGAAAGTACCATCTTGCCCCCATTTTTACATGTATGTAAGTTTATTTGTGCCTGTCTCACTGGGATCCTGCTAGCCAGGACCCCAGTGGTCATAGTTTGTGACCTGAATGTGTGTATCTGTGTAGTGACTAACTGTGTCACTGAGGCTCTGCTAACCAGAACCTCAGTGCTTATGCTCTCTCCGTTTTTAAATTTGTCACTATAGGCTAATGACCATTTTCACCAATTCTAATTGGCACACTGGAACACCCTCATAATTCCCTAGTATATGTTACCTAGGTAGCCAGGGTATTGGGGTTGCAGGAGATCCCTAGGCACTGCAGCATTTCTTTTGCCACCAATAGGGAACTCAGAAAGTGAAATAACGCACACAGTATTTCACAGCCATTTTACACTGCACTTAAGTAACTTATAAGTCACCTATATGTCTAACCCACACTTGCTGAAGGTTAGGTGCAAAGTTACTAAGTGTAAGGGCACCCTTGCACTAGCAAAGGTGCCCCCACATAGTTCAGGGCAATTTCCCCGGACTTTGTGAGTGCGGGGACACCATTACACGCGTGCACTACATACATAGGTCAACACCTATATGTAGCTTCGCAATGGTAACTCTGAATATGGCCATGTATCATGTCTAAGATCATGGAATTGTCCCCCATGCCAAATCTGGTATTGGGGTGCCAATCCAATGCATCCCCGGGGCTCCACTATGGACCCCAGGTACTGCCAAACCACCTCTCTGGGGTTTTCTCTGCAGCTACCACTGCTGCCAACCCCCAGAAAGGGTTCTGCCCTCCTGGGGTCTGGGCATCCCAGTCCCAGGAAGGCAGAACAAAGAATTTCCTCCTGAGAGAGGGTGTTACACCCTCTCCCTTTGGAAATAGGTGTTAAGGGCTGGGGAGGAGTAGCCTCCCCCAGCCTCTGGAAATTCCTTGAAGGGCACAGATGGTGCCCTTTTTGCATAAGCCAGTCTACATTGATTCAAGGAACCCCCAGCCCCTGCTCTGGTGCGAAATTGGACAAAGGAAAGGGGATTGACCACTCCCCTGTCCATCACCACCCCAGGGGTGGTGCCCAGAGCTCCCCCAGTGTATCTCAGACCTCTACCATGTTGAATCCAGAGGTTTGAGGGCACACTGGAGGCCTCTGAGTGGCCAGTGACAGCAGGTGATGTCAGAGAACCCTCCTGATAGGTGCTTACCTGACTAGGTGGCCAATCCTCCTCTGAGGGCTATTTAGGGTCTCTCCAGTGGGCTTTCACTCAGATAATGACTTGCAATAATTCACCAGAATTCCTCTGCACCTTTCTTCGACTTTTGCCAAGGATCAACCGCTGTCTGCTCCAGGACGCCTGCAAAACTGCAACAAAGTAGCAAGAATACTACCAGCGACATTGTAGCACCTAATCCTGCCTGCTTTCTCGACTGTTTCCTGGTGGTGCATGCTTTCGGGCTGCCTGCCTTCATCCTGCACTGGAAGCCACGAAGAAATCTCCTGTGGGTCGACAGCATCTTCCCCCTGCTCCAGCAGACACCAAACTTCAGCGTCACTGGTACTCTGGGACCCCTCTCATCCTGACGAGCGTGGCCCCTGGAACACAGGTGGTGGACCCAAGTGACCCAGACAGTCCAATGGTCCAACTGTCCAAATTTGGAGGAGGTAAGTCCTTGCTTTCCCTCCCCAGACAGTAATCCTGTGCAACACGTGAACTGCAGCTGCCAGGGCTCCTGTGCACATTTCCAAGGAATCCTTTGTCCACAGCCAAGTCCAGGTCCCCAGCACTCCTTCCTGCATTGCTCAACTCCCTGAGTTAACCTCCGGCTTAGTGGGACCATCTTTTGTTGTGTTGAGATGACCGCCGTGCTCACTCTTCCTGAACCAGTGTTCAAGGACTTCTGCGGGTTGTGCCTTCTTGAGTGTGGGCTCTCTATGTTGCTGAGGGCCCCCTCTGTTTCCTCTCCCAAGTGGGCCCAGGCAGCACCCTTTTTCTTCAACCGTGACCTTTGCAGCTAGCAAGGCTTGTTTGCGGTCTTTTGCCAAAGAAACAACTCTGCATCCTCCAGCACTCTCTGGGACATCTTCTGCATGAATGAGAAGTTCTTAGTACCTTTCGTTGTTGCAGAATCTTCAGCTTCTTCCATCAAGAGGCAGCCATTTTGCACCATCATCTGGGGTTTAGTGGGGTCCTGCCCCACCCCTGGACACTTTCTTGACTCTTGGAATTGGTAACCTTCCTTTGTAGGTCCTCAGGTCCAGGAATCCGTCTTCAGTGCTTTGCAGTCTATTGTGGTCTTTGCAAAATCCTCTATCACAACTTTAGTGTGCTTCTGGGGAAGTAGTAGCGCTTTATTCCTACTTTTCAGGGTCTTTGGTGGTGTATCTTGGACACCCTCAGTGCATTCTTACACTCCCAGTGACCGTGTACACACTATACTAGCCGAGGGGTCCATTTGTGGTTCGCATTCCAATATCTTAGTATATGGTTTGTGTTGCCCCTAGGCCTATTGCATCCTATTGTATTCTACAGTGTTTGCACTACTTTCTAATTGTTTTACTTACCTGATTTTGGTTTGTGTGTATATTTTGTGTATTTTACTTACCTCCTAAGGGAGTATAGGCTCTGAGATATTTTTGACACATTGTCACTAAAATAAAGTACCTTTAGTTGTAGTAACCCTGAGTATTATGTTTCTTATGATGTAGTACCTATATGATATAAGTCAGTGGTTCCCAACCTTTTGACTTCTGTGGACCCCCACTTTACCATTACTGGAACCCGGAGACCCCCACTGAATCATTATTGGAATCCGGGGACCCCCCACTAAGTAATTACTGAAAGCTGGGGACCTAATCTGTTACAATTATTACATTTTCTAAGCAGTCGCGGACCCCCTGAGGGGGCTTCGGGGACCCCCAGGGGTCCCCGGACCACAGGTTGGGAACCACTGATATAAGTGGTATAGTAGGAGCTTTGCATTTCTCCTAGTTCAGCCTAAGCTGCTCTGTTATAGCTACCTCTATCAGCCTAAGATGCTAGAACACTACTAATTGACTAATAAGGGAGAACTGGACCTGGCGCAAGGTGTAAGTACCATCAGGTACTCACTATAAGCCAGGCCAGCCTCCTACATTGGTGGTGCAGCGGTGGGATAAGTACTTGTAACTGCTTTACCACTTTGTCATTGGTGCTTTTCATAAGAAAAACATATTCCCAATACTTAAAAATATACACAGTTAACCTAAACAGTCTCTCTTTCTGAAAACTTTCTAAAAAGTTTCTAAAAGTTTTAAAAAGTTTGAAAACGTTTTTCTCTATTCTGTAAAAGTTTCTAACTCTTTTTTTCTCTCTATCCTAAACTCTTTCTTGCAATTACGTCTGTAGTAGAGGCCCCTTCTAAAGTTGTCCAGACAACTTGTGGCAATTTAAACTTTTAAAGATTGAGGGGTCTCTGCGTAGAAAGAAGTTTAAGTATTGGTAAGAACCCTACCAAAGATCTTCTACTTAGCCTTCTCCTGGAAAGTGACCAGAACCAGTCTGGCTCATCCCAGGATCAGGAGGTAAAAGAGGAGGGTACCCAGGTAGAATCAGGGGACGGCCCTGAAGACTCTGGAGAGGGTTCCTCCAAAGGCCTGTCAGCTAACAGGCCATCTAGTGAAGCTGGTAGTGGGAGGGGTTCACACATCAGTAGGGCTCCTTTCACTCCACATGCCCTCCATACTCCTGAGGCTCTTTCATGGCGATAACGCCGTGCCTTGTGGCTGAACCCAGACTCCACATCCAGAATGTAGCGGTAACGCATCGCCCGGTGCTGAAACTGACGAATCTGGATGGCATCCATATCAGCTGCTGTTAAAAAAGATAAAGCCAAACATTAGGTACTTCATTGTGTGATATAGCTACTGATGAAAATCAGACAATACATCTAATGTAGCAGAAACAGGCCATATCACCATACAGATCACAGATTCTCCCTGAGGAAGTACATGGCAACGCAGCCTACACATGTCCTATGTAACAGCACAGCAATGCTCTAAAAGATGTGTAACAACTTAAATGACCTAAACATCATTGTTCAGCCAAATGCTGCAAGTTCTCCACATGTGACAGGCCAACTAATGACTATCTTCTGGATGACAATCAAGGGCCACAAGATCTGTGATTTGTAAAATGGAATTGCCAGGATGGAATGCCGTTACTAATCATGAGTGGGTACCCTAGGTTTGTACAAGTGATTTACAGAATTACATGTCTGTGTACTAAACTTGGATCATCGCACCTAGGTACACATTTCATAACCATAAGCCTGTGCCTCGGGGGGGGGGGTGAACAAGCAACACATACGTTCAAACATTAGGGACACCCAGGAAGCTTTGGACAGCTGTTCATGGGTGTGGGCAGTCCACCACAGGTAAGGAGGATGTCCAACTAGGATACACCCAGAACCTGGACAATCCCATCCACATTTATGTTTGTAAATGCAGACAATTGTCAACATCATTTAATACCTCTAATACCTGTCTTACAACAAACATAGATGCAAGCACACATCTGGCCATGAGCTGCATGCACACCTATGACATTGTACTCATGTGCCACATACACGTAGCACAACATGTGGAGCTAGATGCTGCTAGGAAGTCAAACATACAGTTGAACACGTTCATTAGTGAACAGGCAGACTCAAGTCTGTGGGTAAGACTTTGGCATCCCTATTCTGTGAGATTCCGGGTCTGACTTGCCGACTAAATCATGAATATGGGCATCTGCAAATTTTTCTTTATAAAAATTTCAAATACAAATGTCACCCTCTTCACATGGCCATGCATACAGGGCTGCACTACAATCCCAAAATATGACTATACGTTACTGATTGTCCAACTCAAATATGGAAAAAAAGTGATTCTCCACTCAAGTAACATATCCGATCATTTACCAGCACATCATACCTTGCTATGTGTCCAACACACAGGAGTCAATCACACAACAGCTGCAAACACAACACAGAACCGAAATATCATCACTTACTGGATGTGTCTGGGTCCACAAATCGACCCACTTCTCCGATTGTGTACAGGGCAGGTCCACCTGTAAAGCATGGAAGGGAGAAATGTGCTTAATGTCTGTGTACTGTACAACACTTTGAAATAAAATTACTGTGTGTAACATTAAATCTGAAAGTCCACCCCCTCAGGCATGATGATACTGCAACAGCCATCCCACTACAAACATGTACAGACCCGGTCACTCCAATGAGTGATACACACATATCTGCACACATGCAGTGGCCCTAACTATCATGTGGTGACGAGCATGCTCCATCAATTGTTTGCAGACTCATTTATGGAGTGTACTCCTGTCATTATTTGTAGTAATGAGAGACATGCAAAGCCACTTTCCTGGACCACTGCAATACCAGTCAATCATGATGATGTAGGTTTCAATTTGTATGTACCTTCAGAATAGCAGCAGTCACAGGAATGCTGGTCTTCTGATCTTAGCATACATCCATGTCTGTGAAAGCTTCCATACTGGGAAGGTAGATATTAAACATATGCTGCGCTAGATCAGCAGGTATGTGCCAAACAAAACTAGCAAAGTATTAGGGAACTTTATATGTATGATGGAATTGGTCAGGGGTCCCTTGCACAACATCATACACATAATACATTGTGGCCATGCATTCCCCAATGTCAGGTATCCCATGATGATCCCATAACTTATGAGAAGTTCATGGCTATAGAGTAACACAGATGGCAAGTGCATTAGCTCTGTTCCAGCTATTGTGCCAAAGACCAATGTTAAACACACATGTACAATGAACAGAGGGCCATGGATAGTTGATATCCCTCAATATGTATCATTTGCTTCATTTTATGTGCCACAGCTATGGAAAGTAGAACCAAACATTTAGATATGACCCCGTGTGCATTACTTTTGGCATCCATCCCTAATTTAATTGCGGCACAACCAAGTCAAGCTATCAGCCTAAGATATTACCTGAGGTTAGAAAGAACTTGGTACGTATAGGTCAGATTCCAGTTCAGACATGTATCAGAAATAATTGGGGGACACATTAATTGTTGAAAATATCTGGTGAAAAACATGTCTTTCCTGGTCAAGTCACAGACGATGCCTAAAACATATGTTAGAGCCACATTTGCATCATCTATTGACGTAAAGGCAGCACTAACTTACAGGCTCCAGTTGTGTTTTGAAACTCAGTGCAGCTGTTGCGTCAACAAATGACGGTAATGTGTAGCAATTATTGTATATCTCAGGGCCACTGTATGCTCAACTTGCATTCCACATGTCCAAATACATTGCCTGCAGCATATGAACAAATCTGCTACTGTCACTACAGAGCATTTAAATGTGCACATTACTCTGAATTGTACTCACCAACAGGGCCACCAATCACAAACCCCAGGTGGTCCAGCGGGTCTTGCTCCCTGGCAACAAGGTCAGCCCAGAGATGTTTAAGTTGGTGGTCGTTGCGCGGTGTGTTGTATACGCGTTGCAGATGGTACAGGACCTTTGACCACTGGATCCTCCGTGCCTCTGTGTGATACCCCTGTATCACCCTGCCACCTGCTTCTATCATCAATGGGAGGAAGTGGCACACCAGCCAAATGAATCCCCCCAGCTCCCCCTCACCCATTCTACCCAGATGTGTCCTACCCAACATGCTTGAAATAATAAAGGAATTAAGGGGTACAGAGGATAATGAAGGGAAATGAGGAGAGGGAAATGAAAAGTAAATAACCCTAAAACAGCCCAACTATCCCCAAACTAACACTACCCACAACAGACTCCCAACAGTACAAAGACAAAATTAGACACCAGAAATTACATAAATACACTCATACAGGATACCACAGACACTTAGAAAACACTAAAAGAAAATATAAAGAACACAGAGGAGACAAATTCACAATATTCACCGAGAGACAAGTCCAAACACAGCCACACAGTCAAGAAAAATCACAGACTCCAAAGTGAAAGTACACCCACTGTACCAATTCTGTAAAGAGGATATCCTATTACATCACTTCCTGCCTCAAATGCGGTGCGTTTTTATTATGATGCGTCAAAATATTATAATGCTTACAGTCTGTGCGTCATTTTGTTTTACTCACTTGCTTAGAAATGACCCCATCCATATTTTCAAATATTTTTCATTGTTAACCAATTTTATGGGGAACAGTGTGGGAATTACCGCTCAGGGCCAATGGATGTATCATGGCAGTGAGCGTCATTTTTCTACGCCTGTGTGGCGTTTTTTGATGCATGTGCGTCTTTTTTTACGCGTGTGCGTCAAAATGTATGTCTTTTACAGGGTTTGGGTCATTTCTCACATTCTTATAGTACATGACAGCTGTAACTATAGAGAGATAGGCTGTTTGCACCTACATTGTGCCTTCCAGTATATGGGCACATGTGGCAGATCACACTACTGCGGACCATGATCCTCTAGTTGTTGTACCGGATTTGCACTCTTCACTGACGCAATGGATCCCCAAACGTTTGGAATACAAATTGGTATTACCCAGTTTGAGCAGGTTGTGCATCAATAGAGGAAAGCAAGACTATGCAACTTAATACAATAACTCATTGCCTGAGTGTCAATGTGTGTGAATTGGCTATTACAATTTTAGTTGTCCCACTGTGTGAACATCACAAGATGTGCTTTCATAAATGTGCTTGTATGCATGTGTTGTCAATGTGGACAACCATCAGATGCTATTCAGTGTGGAAATGAGTAAGGAAATGTGTTTTTCATACATGTAGCAACAAATGCTGTGTGAAATTCCCAGATTTTTGGTATAAAAGCATCTCCCATGACAAGCCATGCACAGGATAAATAGAAGACGGTTGATCATGGCAATGTTCCAAGACTAAGCCAGCACATGTCCTGGAATGTTGGATACCACTTCCTGGTCACTTGTTTCGATACTACCCATAAGTCAGGCATTTGAAAATGCTATGTGGGTACGGTGTTTGTGACACCGAGTCCCAAAACGAGTCCACAAATGTAATGTCACTCCACAGTTTGAGTCATATAAATGACCTATGTTTCTCTTGTGACAGTGGAGGACCAGCAGACCAAGCAGCACGTGTTCACATATTTCCAGTGGTTAATTGCAAAAAGGTGTCCAGTTCAAGCGTGTGGGCCCATGTGTTGCCTGTGTCATTATTGGGGTCCATGTTGTCACAGTTACGTGCAGGTCTAGTCATGAGTCTGTGGAGCAATTCCCTGCATTAACAAAGTATCCTTCATAGCTGAATTAAACAAAAGCCGAAGAGGAATTGAGAACACACATGGGGATAGTCCAGCTATGGCACTGCAGAAGTTTTATTAGACTGACAACAGGGCAACCTTGGTGTGCTCACAAAGTTAATGGATCAGTAATTTTAAAATAGCAGGTTTCCTCACAACATTTGTACACAGGGTGGCCTCTAAAATTCCCATTGCAGTCAGGAACATTAGTGCCTCTGTGCTGATTAATCTCACAGCTATTCCCCACGCAAGCCCCATCAATAGTTTGGGGCCGATGTGAATCAGTGTGTGGACCGTCAGGGTACAAACATGTGTTGACATTTCATGCACATTATGAAATGCTGTTTGTTGTGCTGGAGGCACCATACCCAATCCAGGCATACAGCCATGGTACCCTGTCACTATTCATACATGAAACCCAGACAAGGGATGGGCCGTGATTAGGCTACTTGAAGACATGTCCCACCCCATGATACGATAAGTAAACTAATTACTCTCTACAATGTATTTGAGTATTCATTGTAGTCCTACCTGACACAATATCCCAGGAGGAAAGTGAGGGCACGGAAAGCAACTATGAGACAGATCTAGCCACAGGGAACCATTATGGTAACGCAAAGACAGCAACCAGTTGGGGTAACAGGATACAGGGTAAGTCAGGAACAAAAATGAACAAGCCAAATACACAGTGAGCAGATTGAGACTTGTCAAAGCTGGAACAACACTGTGGAAAATGTAAACTGTATTTGTCCTGTGTGTGCAACGTTACACAATAACCCAAGGTCTATGTTACACAAGTGATTTATATGGCGATGCATACCAGGGATATACATACAATGGAAGTTTCTATGCTGTTCCAGGCAGCAGCAAGGGCAGTGCATGTTCAAATGGCTGGTCTGCATGGAAGTGCTCACAGGTGTGTGCAGCTTCAGTCTCTCACAAGACATGTAGGTGAGAATCAAGTTCAAAGGGCCAACAGTACCTTTCACATGGGAAGCAAAGGACAGGTGATTACAGGTCCTACAGACTACGACGCAGTGCATTATCCGACCAGAAGTCCATGCAGACAGATGAACTATGACTGTGGCATACCTACTTAAGAGGGAAGCACACTGGAGTCAGAATGTGAGTCTGGGTGTGTGTAGATGAAGGATTATCTGGGTACAAATAGTCCATTTCCAGGGCCCCCTAGAGAAGGGTGGGGAGAGACAGAAAACATGGCAGTGGCAGGACTTATGACCTGGGATGGCATGTGCAGAGGATGTCTTGTGAGCAATGTTAGTCATATCTGGGGCACTCGTGCTATCCATTTGCAGCTTACATGGATTTGCTGTCACACATACTCCTTGCAAAGATAGCTGATGTCACACTTACTGCTGTCAAGGGTCTGGTCATACAATTCTGTTACCAATGCAATAGCACATCCACTGCCTCATGTATGAGGCATTTTTTCCTCATTGAAAGATGGTGTCTTTGTTGTGTGCCATATGCTGCAATGAACCATGTTGCCAACATGTATGTGTGAAATAGCTGTGGTCCTCTGATATTGCCCTTCAAATGTGAAATGGACAGGATATGTGTCATTTACAGTGTGTGTGAAGTTAGGTGTACATTCATACCCATCAAATGTGATGTGGATTTTTCAGGATCCTAATCTGTATTTCTGCAATGCTCCATGAGGCTACACTCTGATTATGAATCTTAGGGATAATGTGATGCATAAATGATTACCCAGACCACAATATAGTGATTAGAGTAGGCGTTTAATGACATATGGTAAGACAGTGGTGATGGTGACTAAAGTTCAAAGAAGTTTTGGACAATGTGTTGTCTCCGACGCAATCCTGCTGCAGTGTTTGGGTGGTCCCCCTGATGTTGATGGACAACGTTCTCCTCTTCCTCCTCTTCAGCCATTTGTGGGTCTTGTTCATAGAGGGGAATGTTCCTCCTTACACAAATGTTGTGCAGGATGGCACAGGTCAAAATGATCTTGCAGACCATTTCTGGTGGGTATGGGAGTCTGCCTCTGGTGATGTCGATGCACATGAATCTTGACTCCAGGATGGCAAAAGTCCTCTCGAATATGGTGCGTGTCCTCTGATGTGCCTCATTATAGGCGCGCTCTGATGCTGTGCTTGGGTTTGCAAATAGGGTCATGATCCATGGCTAGATCCCATACCCCTGATCAGCTGAAAGAGAAAATGAGTGAGAACATTTTGATGTTGCTTGCACCATGATTATCACTTTGCATGTCAGTTGTTCTCTTATGTTGTCTATGACTCATCTGTGTTTGTGTTATTGTGTGGAATCCTAGGCTTCTAGGATGTACCATCAACATTGGGCTGTTTCATTATCTGAACTGGTGTTTGGCTGATTGACCTGATGTCAGCGGTATGTTTGTAGACTTGCAGTGCATTGTGCACTCCTTTGCATTATGTCTGGTGAAAGAGGTATCCCTGTGTCTTAACTGGGGGTGATATGATACTTCCATACACAGAATCAACTCCACAGTGGTGGTAAGACGGTTGCATCTACATGGCCTGGACATCCCATCCAATTTAACATATGCAATAGAATTTGTTAAACATCAGTGGGGCTCTTTGATTTGGCTAAGTGACAATGTACAACACATCTCCATAAGTTGTCAGCACTGACGTGTTGACAATTGCCAATATACAAATATCCCATGTGTGACAAGTTCTCTGTAGACCTATTTCTCTGCCCTTGCTGAGTAGACTCATGTTCAAATGTGTACCTATACTACTGAACCTGGTACAGTTCAGCTGGCTAACTTGGTTGTGAGGTTGATGGTTTAAGTGTCAGAAGATCCATATGCCTGTACATCTGTTGTGTATATGTGTAATTGTCTCAAACCGTATGTGTAGGAATGTGCACTTTCAATATTGTCACATCAATATGTGTTCTTAGCACAGTCCTCTTGCTTATTGGTAGTGGGCAATGTCAGAGCAGGAGTGATGTGAGATATTGGTACTGCCTCAATGATTCCATGTCACCTTCATTAGAATCATCATCATCATGCTATGTGTCTCATGGTGTTTGACCTGCAGCGAAACACATTACACACCCGTTACACAGTACTTAATGCTTGAAAGGGTGTTTGATTGAGTGTTATTGATGTGATATTGAAAGATGAATCTTCCAAGTTGTACTGGCAGTTAAGATCATGTCATTGTCATTGTGTTGTTTTAAATTGGTCCCTTGTGTCTCTGGAGTGGCATCTGTTGTTATTTGGATCTGTCATTTGTCCATAGGTGTGTATACAAATGGGTCAGGATATCACACATGCCTAGCAGTGTCACAACCTCAGTGTCTTCCCGTACACGTGTCAATGTAGTGGTGCATGTATTGTGTGTCCTAAAGGGTTTCTGTGCTGTGTGTATAAAAGTAGGTTTCTGTACTTACCAACAAGTAGGTCATTTCCATATCGTCCATCCTGGAAGTGTTGATTGATGGTGGGGTGGCGGAAGAATAATGAATCATGTACACTCCCAGGATACTTTGCCACGATGTTGGTGATCAATCCCCGGTGATCCACAATGGCCTGCAGATTGATAGAGGGTGTGTGCTTCCTGTTGCAGTATAGATGTTCGGTTGCAGCAGGTGGCACAATGCGTACATGTGTGCAGTCAATGGCACCAATCACATGTGGGAAACCGTTTATTTGGTAGAAGCCCTTGTTTGTCTCCTGCTGCTTCAGCTGTGTGTTGGGGAAGCTGATGTGGTGGGGTGTGAGGGAGATGATGGCATCCAATACCTTGGGTAGGAAGGCTGAGGATGAGGGCTGTGGGATCCCGGCAACAAGGGCACCAGTGGTTTGAAGTAAGTCACATGCCAACATGTGGAGTACAGCTAGCAGCTTGGTCTCTGGTGGAATGATGTGGGGTGTCTGCAAGCTGGGTGGCAATGTGGCTCAATGTTGCGCAGCAGCTGTTGAATGTCTTGCCAGTTGAGTCTGTACCTCTGGATGATGTCTTGTTGCCGGACTCTCAGAAGGGTTGTCCTGGTCTGGAATACCCTCTCCTGCCTTCTGCGCTGCCTTTGGGGTCTCTGCTGGTTTTGTGGAAGCTGCTGGTGCTGGTCCTGTGCTCTGTGTCTTTGTGCATGCTGGTTGAAAAGCACCTCCATGTCTTCCTTTTGGAGCTCTGCTGTTGCTTCTGTGTGTTTTCCTTAAGTACTGGTGTGTTTGCCCCATTTAAATGCCTGCCCTGACCCAGGCGTTATTTTTTTATGCAAATCGGGCTGTGTGTCATTTTCCGCCTCCGCCTCCCGGCCGTGCGGGATTTCTTTACGGTAGCGTAAATATGGCGCATGGGTGTTTAAGTCTTTTTTTGTACGGGAACGCCTACCTTGCATGTCATTAAAGCAAGGCGGTTTCCCGCATCCAGAAAATGACACACACAGCAGAATTTTGGCATTCGCGGGGTCGGGCGTCATAGTATAAATATGGTGCACAGTTTGCTCCGAATGTGCTTCAAAAAATTTTATGCATATTCGGAGCAGACAGAGTATAAATATGCCCCTTAATCTTCAAAGGGTCATTGCACTTTTGATGTGTGCTGCCAAATGCAACACCCATTGAAAAGAGCAAAAATGGAAGGGTACAACAACATATTTTAGCTCGTTGTGCCCTACTAACACCACACCTTGGTGTGTTTTCTGAATTTGGTACAGCCTCTGGGGTAAGAACATGTGTTGATCTGGGACACTGTCTAATTGCTATGGGTGTTGCTGTGGCACAGCTACAGCAACACCCATTGCAAGCTCCTTCCACGCAAAGTTCTGCATGTGAAGGGGCTGTATTAACAAGGTGATGTCAAGCCAAAAAATGTGTCTTAAGCTCACCTTCTATTCATGGTGCATACATACATGGCGTATACATGGTCCCTGGAGCCTCAGAAATATTGGAATTCCGGTGCCCTCTTACACATGCTCTATGATGTCACCGTCTATCCTATGATTTCTGATCATTGGTCCTGAAAAAAAATCACTCATTGCATGCCACACTTCTGACAGACTCATACCAAACCCTGGAGTAGCTAACAGGAGACACATTATGACACTTACTGGATGCATCAGGGTCTTCGAATCTTGCCACCTCTCCAATGGTGTATGGGGCAGGTCCACCTGTAAGACATGAATGGTACACACTGCTTAGTGTAAATGCAAAGTTTATGCTAATGGACAACATAGTTCAGTGTAAACGTGTTAGACTGTGTGAGGAAGTCATCCTAATGGAGGATCATTGAATCTGACAGACAACTATGATCACTCAACAAGACGTACTTTCTGATGAGGTAGACCCACACATCTACAAACCATCACTGTCCATGACACTCCTGTGGTGCATTTCACCGCATCATTTCTAAGAGCCAAAGGATGTCCAGACTGAGTCCATGGGGTTACATGTCATGTGACATGTGAAGAGGAGGAGAATTCCAGTGAGAAGGTGATCCAAATTGCCATTAGAGAAGGCGGGCACATTGACAGTCCACAAATGGATAAGAGCAACAGGTAGGCAAACACAAAGTAGACAGTGCAAGATGACAAGGGCAATGGCATGTTACTCAACACAGGTCCAATGGGAAACTGGACAATGCCAACAACAAATGGTATTGGAAAGTTCTCCGCCTGATAGTGGGTAAGTCCACATCTTTCTCCTCTGATGTGTGGTGTGCCTCACCTGAGGGTGGTGGTGCTTGTGCAGGAGGTATCTGAGGTACACACACATCAAGGGCTGAAGATGTGGATCCCCTGTCCCAAGCAGCACTTGCAGTGTCAGTACAGCACTGAAAAGCACCTGCTGGCTTGTCAGCATAGCAACAATTTCACTATGAACGGCACCCATTGTTGTAAAATAGGAGTCCTGCTTCTGCTCAATAAATTGAAGGATGGTGCATATAGCCCCCAGCTGGTTGCAACCTCACTGGTATCACATTAGTAGGGCTGTTGTTACTTCTGCCTCATGACACCTTAAAGGGGAAGTGGAACTGTAGTTTTCCTTCAGATGGCAGTATCTGTGCATTGTTGACAAGCCACTGTGTGATAAAGGTGTTTGTGTCATACCACACATTATAACACAGTTACACAGCTTCCTGGCCAGCCCTGCCCTCCCAGTGCAGATATGTTGAGGTAAGATACACATATAGTTTGGAGATTAGCACTTCTTTTCATGATGACTATGCTTTTTATGTATGTAAAGCACTACTGTGCACATTGCACCAACATTGCCCCAAGTCACCAGGGTGCTAAGCATTGCCTCTGGCCACAGCGCCTTAGAAAGTTATGCGTTTTTGATGTGTTCAATTTGATCCTGCTGTCAGCCTTACATACGCTACACCGTAGCAGTCTGCCTTGTTGAGCTGTCTTACATGAACATTATGCATTCATGTGGGCAAGGTTCATATTGGTCATGCAGCCACACTGCTCTACACACTTAGCAAGTTTGCTACACTGAAGAAATGTGTAAGTGCATGTAGTTACCATGGGTGTTCTGTCTGTGAAAACAGTGGACAATGTGTGCTAAGTCTGAGGGAGTATGCAAAGTCAAACTAAGTAGATAGCTAGCACTGATGCTCACTCCATTTTATCATTGCCAGAGTTGGTTATCTGCTGAGTATTACACATTGTTAGACTTAGTTCCACTCACTTGAACATGTACATGACTCCTCTGGCAATCCTCATTTAGGATCAGTGACTCCACGTACTGTCACACACAAATGTAAGCCTGATCATACATTGACTCACATGTGATGCCAAAGCCTTCAATTAGATTCACAATTTCCATGGCTGCTTGTATTTGTAAGCTAGGTATCAGGCTGTACCCACACTTGCTAGTAGTTTTGATAATGCATGACATGTACCTACCCTGGTTTGCCCCCCAACATTACCCACACTTCTCAGCCTCAAACCACCACAGAATCCTGCCCATAGTTATAGCAACCTAGAGCAACCTAGCTGATTCAGTCACTTCTGAATTACCAGTTTGTCATCGTCCAGCTTTGACATATGTAGTCTGACATGAGATTTCTTCTCCCCTCTCCCTCCTGACACTCGCTACACTTTCCTCCGGTCCACATTACATGTAGGATGTAATACATCTATGCCCTCTTCTATGTCATCCCTTCCCAGCTGCAACAGATGTGTGACATTATCAGACATAGCACAGCAGTGAGTGTGTATAGCTCAGGCTACCTTGCAGTACACATGCCACTTTTCACCTTCTTGCTAGGCAATGTGTCCCCACTCAAACACAGTGCCAGTTCAATGTGCACAGCCACACCTACATTGAACAGCACTACTAGGGGCCCACCAGTCTCCCAAGCCATTTATTTTTTGAAGAAGCACATATATCCTTATTTTATGCATTACTTGTGTCACCCCCTGAGATTTTTAACATACCAGGGGTTAGGGTGTTGGATACCATGGTATGCTACACCTGGGTGCCTACAAACCACACATCAGTGCAGCTGTATGCAATGTAGCTTCATGCAAGGGACAAATGGACATATTTACAAGCCACATGCACCACCAGTAGAGCACTTGTTGTGATGCTCCAGCGGCGCAGATGTCAGACCTATATCTATGAAGCCACACAAAGGCTATTTGATTGGCATCATAGATACGGACATAGGCAAGGCAGGGCAATTGGCTGTGTTGCCTTACTCTGGATCAAGGAGGCATTCCATTTGCATTGTGGTGGGTTTTCCAATGCAATCCCCATGGGTTTTAACTCATTTTCAGATTTAGGACGGTAAAACCTGGAAATTTGTCAAAACCATACATCTCACCCGGGGAGGCATAAGGAGGAGTAATATGTCTATTTCTCCTCATTTTCTCTCTTTCCATGTTTCCTGCATTCTGCTGCATTAATAGTCAGAGTAAAATTATTCTGTGGATTATTTTGGTGCAGAAGGGGTCCCTTCCTGCACAAAAACAATTCTCCATGCAATGCAGGCATTGTTGCAACATGTACAAGGGTACCTGCGTTGTTACTAGGCTACCAAAAGGGCACCAACATCAGGGGTAGGAACAGGAATGCTCGTATTCTGTAAATAGAGTGCATTTCTGCCCATTAACTGTGGGACAGGGCAGCACAGCATGGTCACTAGCTACGCTGCCCTGTGCCACTATTGCTTTCATTATCCCCTCTGTACGTGGCACTTCACATGGTCCTATGTGGTGGTACTTCACTTGCCTAACACCTGACGACTCCCCTGTCAGGTGAGGAATTGATCCTCTGACAACCCATTTTATTTAATTGCTTTGCAGTCCACATTTGGCTGCATGGCCCTAAGAGAAACACTCTAGCCTAATGGTGCAAGTGGGAATGCATTATTCAAGTCAGGGTGGTCAGGGTTCCAGTGTCCTGCCATGTTGTGGGGTTCTAGTCCAGATCTTTCGCTTGTATTGTGAGACTTGTAGTTAAATAGTTTATTGTACAGATATTAAAATCTGTTACAATTTAAAACCAGTATCCATAAATTGCAATAACATATAAAAACCCACTTCATACTGTGTGTACAACTTTAAAGTCCCGTATTACTACTAAGGGCGTAACGCTAGTACCAGACAAAATTTAATCACAGTAGAAACTTGTTAGAAATGGGGTTTCTGGTTGGCTAGGGTATGCACCTCAGCCAGGCAGAACTTACCCACTCTAGTCAGGGCAAGGGAGTTACACGTCCAAGATAACCCCTGCTCACCCCCTTGGTAGCTTGGCACGAGCAGTCAGGCTTAACCCGGAGGCAATGCGTAAAGCGTTTGCACAACACACACATATATGTGACGCAATATCCCCACCACAAAGGAAACACAACACCAGATTATATGAAAATACACTGTATTGTACACAACGTAATTATTAGACCAACATCACATAACAGTACTATCCTGCTACCTTAGCAGTTGTCAGAACACGTTACACATTAATTACTCTGCAAACTAGCAGTAGTCACACATAACACACAGGTTACTCAGTATTCTGCAACATAAGCAGTAGTCAGGAAACACGTTATCACATTAGAACACTTGTCATAAGCATATCATAAAACGCCCATAGTAGGAACATTAGAAAACCTATGGCAAGTTAGGCAAACATATTAGCAAGTCATGCCCATAAAAGGAACATGTGCACACATATGTAAACACATCAAAGAACAGGTAGGCAATATAACATAATTACAAAGTCTGTAAAAAGAACTTTAAATCAACGTTACATTAGTCCGTTTTAAAGTACCTGAAAAATGATGAAAAGGCACCTCCAGTGCCCAAAACGAATAATGGGGCCCCCCGGCGCTCTTCTGCGCAAAACGGGGGCCTCCCTGATCATGGCAGTCCGAGAGGGGCGGCACGCACCCTCTCTGACTTCTTGACGGGCCCCTTCTGGGACCCGTGATCACTGGGGCCCCCCCTGGACCTCCACCGGCCCTCCTGAGGGGGGCCCAGGTCGCCCAATAAGTTTAAAGGGTGGAGGGGGCGATCGCGCCCCTAGGGCAGTGACCGGGGAGAAGGGAACTCCCGTTCCTCCCCGTGTCCTGCGTGCCAGGGGGCAGCCGCCCTTGTCCGCGGTGCGGCTGCCCCAAAAGGAAGTATCAGAGGCAGGGACCTCCGTTGAGGTCCCTCGCCGGCTTCCTGCGGCAGCTGCACCCGGTCTGGTGCACGGACCGCTCCCCTGCCGTCCCTCGTCCACGAGGGAGGCAGTTTTGGAAGCTGGTGCCGGCGTGTGCCCCGGGGGCGCTCCGTAGAGCGCGCGTCCCCCGGGAGCACGACAGGAGCGGCCCTGCTCCTCTTTGTAACTCCGGCAAGTGCCCCGGGGGCACAATGAGCAGCGCGGTCCTTGCGACCGTTCTCGATGCGGCGCCCGGGCCGCGGCGGTGATTCTGCACCACACAAAAGTGCTGGAGAGGACGCAAAGGGCCTCCCCTAAGCCCGGGTTGCGGCGGTGATTTTCTTTTAACAGAGATGCCGACCAGGAAGCACAAGGGCATAATTTAAAGCCCGGGCTGCGGCGGTGATTTCCTTTAAGAAAAGAAAAGCGCTTTCAAAGCGCTATGGCACGTCAACAGCCCAGCAATTTGAAGAAATGCCTGGATCCTGGATACAGCGTTCTGCGCCAAGGTTTAAAAAGAGCGTTGCAGGGGTCAGGGGCCACAGCACCCTGCCCCTGGGAACAACCAAACAAGAAAGAGCACAGGGCTGGTGGGCCCAGCTACAGGCCAGCACAAGGGGTGCAGATGGTGGCAGTTCCTCTTAGTGACCAGGCAGGTCACAGGTCAGCACAGCAGCAGCAGTCCATGGCGGTTTCCTGGTGAGTCCATTCATCAGCGTTCTGTGTCCAGTTTCAAGTTCCAAGAATGTTCAAATTGTGGGGAAAATTCCCCTGTACTTATAGTCAGTTCTTACAGTGTTTTACAGTGGTAGGGAGAGGAGGTTCCAGCCAGTTACAACTGGTTCTGGGAGTGCCCCCTCTCTCCTTTCAGCACAGGCTCCAAACATCAGTGGGGGGTTAACGACCCTATTGTGTGAGGCCAGGACACAGCCTTTACAAATGTAGGTGTGCCCCGCCTCTCCCTTCTCTCAGCCCAGGAAGACTATTCAGTATGTAGATGCACCTCAGTGACACCTCCACCCTCCCTGTGTACAGGCTGTCTGAAAAGTATGCACAAAGCCCCAACTGTCACTCTGCCCAGACGTGGATTGGAGTCAAGCTGCAAAACACCAGAATCATAAGCACAGATAAATGCGCACTTTCTAGAAGTGGCATTTCTGTGATAGTAATAAAAAATACACCCACACCAGTAAGCAGTATTTATTATCACCATCACAACCATACCAAACACGCCTACGCTAGCCCTCATAAATCAGACAATACCCCTACACATAAGGCAGGGCATTTCTAATGCAATCCTATGAGAAGGCAGCACTCACAGCAGTGAGACACCTAGTTAGGCTGTTTGTCACTACCAGGACAGGCCATGCAATATGGCACATGTCCTGCCTTTCTACATACATGGCACCCTGCCCACAGGGCGTACTTTAGGGGTGACTTACATGTAGTAAAAGGGGAGTCCTGGGCCTGGCAAGTAAATTTAGATGCCAGGTCCCTGTGGCAGAAAACTGCGCACACAGGCCCTGCGCTAGCAGGCCTGAGACAGGTTTGAAAGTCTACTTCAGTGGGTGGCGCAAGCAGCGCTGCAGGCCCACTAGTAGTATTTAATTTACAGGCCCTGGGTATAGAGATACCACTGTAAAAGGGACTTATAGGTAAATTAAATATGCCAATCAGGTATAAGCCAATCATACCAACTTTAGATGGGAGAGCACCTGCACTTTAACACTGGTCAGCAGTGATAAAGTGCTCAGAGTCCTAGAGCCAACAGCGAAAGGTCAGAAAAACCAGGAGGAAGGAGGCAAAAAGACTAGGGATGACCATGCGTATGGCCAAAAGTCCAACACAACCCCCTACCAGCCAAAATCCAGGGGAGAACAATCAATACCTTGATGTACTTTCCTGATTGGGGCGATAGAACAAGGACCCAGGCCCACAACAGCAGGGGCATGTTCCAGTTCTACGCCTTCCTGACTCCACTGGGATCTCTCTGTCAATGCGTCCCAGGCAGCCTAGACCAACCCACGGGGATTCTCTAGCTGCCAATGGCCAGAACCAGGCCCCAGGCCATCTAGGAGCCTCTGGTCTCTGAAACCATAATGAGTGGGGGGCGGTAGCCCCAGGTGCAAAGCAACCTGTCTCCACTCCCTTTCCGATCAGTTCAGGGGCTCTACCCTGCCACTGATCCACCAACCTAGGGTCCGCACCCATAGGTTCTACAGGGGCTAGAGGCGAGGCTCTCCTCCCTCTACCCCTCCTTCTAGGATCCCGCCCTCCTCTCCTAGGAGGGGTATCACCAGAATCCACACTTGCCAGGGTGCTGGGTACAGCAGCCCTGCACAACTTTCTTGACAGCCCAGGATCACTACCTGGCGACTGACCACCCAACCTAGGGACGACACCCTTGGGTTGCACCGGGGTCCAGGGCGGGCTTCCCCCTCCCTGACCCCCACTTCCAGAGTCCTGCATCTCCCCACCTCGGGAGAAGCCACCAGAAGTTTCACACAGGGGGGTGAGCACACTAACCGCCCCCCCAACCAGGTCAGAGTTTACCCCCTGAACCTGTCTATCTAGTCCAGGGACGACACCCTTAGACTGGACCATTGCCCAGCGAACCAGGACTTCCTTGGGAGCACACCTACCCCCTACCAGATCAGAGCTTACCCCCTGAATCTGGCAATCCAACCCAGAGTCACTACCCTGCGGTCGAACCACTGCCTGGCGCACCAGGACTTCCTGGGGAGCACACGTACTCCCCATCAGGTCAGAGTTTACCCCCTGAACCTGATCATCCAACCCAGAGTCACCACCCTGCGGTTGAATCATTGCCTGGCGCACCAGGACTTCCTGGGGGGCACACCTACCCCCCATCAGGGAAACACTTTCCCCAAGGGCCACACAAGAGTCTGGCTGGCGCAGGTCTCCTGACCTCTGCCCATCGGACAGAGTCTGGATTCCCCCCAGCCCAGAAATGGTCTCACCAAGGTCATTCCCGGGGGGCTCTGCACTCAGAGCTGACCCCTGACCCTCCAGGTTCTCCACTGGGGCCCGCAGCCCCCTCTCAACCCTATGCCTGGATTTCCGCCTCCTCCGCTGTAGAGCGAGACTACCAGACACCAGGACCGGCGGAACGCTATCACCAGCCACCCGCCTACGTCCTAATGACAAAATGGGATCCTTCTGAACAGCTGGCCCTACGGCACAGGTTAGGCTCACCTCCTGGCGTTCACTCATGGAACCTTCAGGGGCCTGGGACGGTATCTTGGGCACCTTGGGCCTCAGCCCAGCCCCATTCCCTCTCCTCAGAGACGGGACATGGGGTCCCTCACCCATCCCAGTCCACTGGGACCTACCTGGGACACTCCATTCCTTTCCCACCACACCTTGTTGGGAAACACCTAGACCACTCTCATTAGGAACACCCCCTAATGTCACACCAGACCCTCTGGTACGCAACCAGAAGTCTGCCTCCTTTGCAAGCTCCCTGGGGTCAGAGAGCTCACACACTCACAAGTGTTGGCGTAACTCTGAAAAACAACAACGAAACAGGTGCTCTCTGAGAATCAGATTAAACAGCCCTTCAAAATTGTTTACTGTGCTACCCTTCACCCATCCATCTAGTGCAATGCAGCAATCCTCCACAAACTCCTCCCAAGACTGGTGGGACAGTTTCTTACCACCCCTAAACCTTTTTCTGTATTCCTCAGGGGAAAAACCATACTTCACAATCAGTGCGTTCTTCACAGCGGAGTACCCCTCCCTGTCACTCTCTTCTAGAGTCAGTAGGGCATCCCTCCCCTCCTCAGGAATAAAACTCCCTAGGCCAGTTCCCCAATCCTTCTCAGGGATCCTGCGCTCTACCAGAGCCTTCTCATATTCCTTTAACCACTGACGTATGTCACCCCCCTCTTGGAACCTAGGTACCAGATCTATGGGTATGTGAGGAACATCTTTGCTACAGCACTGTACATTGCTGCCACCACTGGACTCCACCTGCAGCGCTGGTGAGTCCAGAACCTTCAGACTGCGCTCTAGAGCGAGTCTTTCTCTGGCAAAGGCCCTCTCTGCCTCTGCCATTCTCTCCTGTACTAAGGCCTTCTCTACCTCAGCCCTTCTCTCCTCAACAGCTAGGCGCGCTAACTGCAACTTCAGGTCCCTCTCTTCCCGCCTATCTCTTAGCTCATCAGGCGTCAAGGAATGAGAGGTAGCCCTGCTTCTTACACTGGACCCAGCAAGGGACTCCCTATCACTGGGGCCTTCCCTGTCAACTGGCGTCCCCAACCGGTCATTCTCACCCTCCTGATCAGTCTCTCTACCACTCTCTAGGGATGAGGTCTGGCAGCCCTCCCATTGGGAACCCTCGCTACACTCAGGAACCTCTGGGTACCCCCTAAGCACACTCCCTCCCTGGGTAAATGTCACAAACCTTTCAAAGAAATTCAGAGATCTCCTGAGGTCCCCTTCTACAGGCAGCCCTCTCTCTCTACAGAACCCCTCTAATTCCTCCTGCGTGTAAAACGGCAGGTCCTCTAAATCAAAGGTAAGCCCCATCTTGAAAAGGTACAAATAACTCAACTGTGACAACCACAATACCCAAGCGTGAGAACTGAAAACAGGAAAAATGACCAAAGAGAGAAAGTTAAGAGAAGCCAAACATGTGATGGTCTAAACGCAATCCTTGTAGTGAAATAATGAGTCACAATGGTATTGTGCAAGCGCAAGTCCTATCCTCACCGCTGACTTCCAATGTTAGAAATGGGGTTTCTGGTTGGCTAGGGTATGCACCTCAGCCAGGCAGAACTTACCCACTCTAGTCAGGGCAAGGGAGTTACACGTCCAAGATAACCCCTGCTCACCCCCTTGGTAGCTTGGCACGAGCAGTCAGGCTTAACCCGGAGGCAATGCGTAAAGCGTTTGCACAACACACACATACATGTGACGCAATATCCCCACCACAAAGGAAACACAACACCAGATTATATGAAAATACACTGTATTGTACACAACGTAATTATTAGACCAACATCACATAACAGTACTATCCTGCTACCTTAGCAGTTGTCAGAACACGTTACACATTAATTACTCTGCAAACTAGCAGTAGTCACACATAACACACAGGTTACTCAGTATTCTGCAACATAAGCAGTAGTCAGGAAACACGTTATCACATTAGAACACTTGTCATAAGCATATCATAAAACGCCCATAGTAGGAACATTAGAAAACCTATGGCAAGTTAGGCAAACATATTAGCAAGTCATGCCCATAAAAGGAACATGTGCACACATATGTAAACACATCAAAGAACAGGTAGGCAATATAACATAATTACAAAGTCTGTAAAAAGAACTTTAAATCAACGTTACATTAGTCCGTTTTAAAGTACCTGAAAAATGATGAAAAGGCACCTCCAGTGCCCAAAACGAATAATGGGGCCCCCCGGCGCTCTTCTGCGCAAAACGGGGGCCTCCCTGATCATGGCAGTCCGAGAGGGGCGGCACGCACCCTCTCTGACTTCTTGACGGGCCCCTTCTGGGACCCGTGATCACTGGGGCCCCCCCTGGACCTCCACCGGCCCTCCTGAGGGGGGCCCAGGTCGCCCAATAAGTTTAAAGGGTGGAGGGGGCGATCGCGCCCCTAGGGCAGTGACCGGGGAGAAGGGAACTCCCGTTCCTCCCCGTGTCCTGCGTGCCAGGGGGCAGCCGCCCTTGTCCGCGGTGCGGCTGCCCCAAAAGGAAGTATCAGAGGCAGGGACCTCCGTTGAGGTCCCTCGCCGGCTTCCTGCGGCAGCTGCACCCGGTCTGGTGCACGGACCGCTCCCCTGCCGTCCCTCGTCCACGAGGGAGGCAGTTTTGGAAGCTGGTGCCGGCGTGTGCCCCGGGGGCGCTCCGTAGAGCGCGCGTCCCCCGGGAGCACGACAGGAGCGGCCCTGCTCCTCTTTGTAACTCCGGCAAGTGCCCCGGGGGCACAATGAGCAGCGCGGTCCTTGCGACCGTTCTCGATGCGGCGCCCGGGCCGCGGCGGTGATTCTGCACCACACAAAAGTGCTGGAGAGGACGCAAAGGGCCTCCCCTAAGCCCGGGTTGCGGCGGTGATTTTCTTTTAACAGAGATGCCGACCAGGAAGCACAAGGGCATAATTTAAAGCCCGGGCTGCGGCGGTGATTTCCTTTAAGAAAAGAAAAGCGCTTTCAAAGCGCTATGGCACGTCAACAGCCCAGCAATTTGAAGAAATGCCTGGATCCTGGATACAGCGTTCTGCGCCAAGGTTTAAAAAGAGCGTTGCAGGGGTCAGGGGCCACAGCACCCTGCCCCTGGGAACAACCAAACAAGAAAGAGCACAGGGCTGGTGGGCCCAGCTACAGGCCAGCACAAGGGGTGCAGATGGTGGCAGTTCCTCTTAGTGACCAGGCAGGTCACAGGTCAGCACAGCAGCAGCAGTCCATGGCGGTTTCCTGGTGAGTCCATTCATCAGCGTTCTGTGTCCAGTTTCAAGTTCCAAGAATGTTCAAATTGTGGGGAAAATTCCCCTGTACTTATAGTCAGTTCTTACAGTGTTTTACAGTGGTAGGGAGAGGAGGTTCCAGCCAGTTACAACTGGTTCTGGGAGTGCCCCCTCTCTCCTTTCAGCACAGGCTCCAAACATCAGTGGGGGGTTAACGACCCTATTGTGTGAGGCCAGGACACAGCCTTTACAAATGTAGGTGTGCCCCGCCTCTCCCTTCTCTCAGCCCAGGAAGACTATTCAGTATGTAGATGCACCTCAGTGACACCTCCACCCTCCCTGTGTACAGGCTGTCTGAAAAGTATGCACAAAGCCCCAACTGTCACTCTGCCCAGACGTGGATTGGAGTCAAGCTGCAAAACACCAGAATCATAAGCACAGATAAATGCGCACTTTCTAGAAGTGGCATTTCTGTGATAGTAATAAAAAATACACCCACACCAGTAAGCAGTATTTATTATCACCATCACAACCATACCAAACACGCCTACGCTAGCCCTCATAAATCAGACAATACCCCTACACATAAGGCAGGGCATTTCTAATGCAATCCTATGAGAAGGCAGCACTCACAGCAGTGAGACACCTAGTTAGGCTGTTTGTCACTACCAGGACAGGCCATGCAATATGGCACATGTCCTGCCTTTCTACATACATGGCACCCTGCCCACAGGGCGTACTTTAGGGGTGACTTACATGTAGTAAAAGGGGAGTCCTGGGCCTGGCAAGTAAATTTAGATGCCAGGTCCCTGTGGCAGAAAACTGCGCACACAGGCCCTGCGCTAGCAGGCCTGAGACAGGTTTGAAAGTCTACTTCAGTGGGTGGCGCAAGCAGCGCTGCAGGCCCACTAGTAGTATTTAATTTACAGGCCCTGGGTATAGAGATACCACTGTACAAGGGACTTATAGGTAAATTAAATATGCCAATCAGGTATAAGCCAATCATACCAACTTTAGATGGGAGAGCACCTGCACTTTAACACTGGTCAGCAGTGATAAAGTGCTCAGAGTCCTAGAGCCAACAGCGAAAGGTCAGAAAAACCAGGAGGAAGGAGGCAAAAAGACTAGGGATGACCATGCGTATGGCCAAAAGTCCAACACAACCCCCTACCAGCCAAAATCCAGGGGAGAACAATCAATACCTTGATGTACTTTCCTGATTGGGGCGATAGAACAAGGACCCAGGCCCACAACAGCAGGGGCATGTTCCAGTTCTACGCCTTCCTGACTCCACTGGGATCTCTCTGTCAATGCGTCCCAGGCAGCCTAGACCAACCCACGGGGATTCTCTAGCTGCCAATGGCCAGAACCAGGCCCCAGGCCATCTAGGAGCCTCTGGTCTCTGAAACCATAATGAGTGGGGGGCGGTAGCCCCAGGTGCAAAGCAACCTGTCTCCACTCCCTTTCCGATCAGTTCAGGGGCTCTACCCTGCCACTGATCCACCAACCTAGGGTCCGCACCCATAGGTTCTACAGGGGCTAGAGGCGAGGCTCTCCTCCCTCTACCCCTCCTTCTAGGATCCCGCCCTCCTCTCCTAGGAGGGGTATCACCAGAATCCACACTTGCCAGGGTGCTGGGTACAGCAGCCCTGCACAACTTTCTTGACAGCCCAGGATCACTACCTGGCGACTGACCACCCAACCTAGGGACGACACCCTTGGGTTGCACCGGGGTCCAGGGCGGGCTTCCCCCTCCCTGACCCCCACTTCCAGAGTCCTGCATCTCCCCACCTCGGGAGAAGCCACCAGAAGTTTCACACAGGGGGGTGAGCACACTAACCGCCCCCCCAACCAGGTCAGAGTTTACCCCCTGAACCTGTCTATCTAGTCCAGGGACGACACCCTTAGACTGGACCATTGCCCAGCGAACCAGGACTTCCTTGGGAGCACACCTACCCCCTACCAGATCAGAGCTTACCCCCTGAATCTGGCAATCCAACCCAGAGTCACTACCCTGCGGTCGAACCACTGCCTGGCGCACCAGGACTTCCTGGGGAGCACACGTACTCCCCATCAGGTCAGAGTTTACCCCCTGAACCTGATCATCCAACCCAGAGTCACCACCCTGCGGTTGAATCATTGCCTGGCGCACCAGGACTTCCTGGGGGGCACACCTACCCCCCATCAGGGAAACACTTTCCCCAAGGGCCACACAAGAGTCTGGCTGGCGCAGGTCTCCTGACCTCTGCCCATCGGACAGAGTCTGGATTCCCCCCAGCCCAGAAATGGTCTCACCAAGGTCATTCCCGGGGGGCTCTGCACTCAGAGCTGACCCCTGACCCTCCAGGTTCTCCACTGGGGCCCGCAGCCCCCTCTTAACCCTATGCCTGGATTTCCGCCTCCTCCGCTGTAGAGCGAGACTACCAGACACCAGGACCGGCGGAACGCTATCACCAGCCACCCGCCTACGTCCTAATGACAAAATGGGATCCTTCTGAACAGCTGGCCCTACGGCACAGGTTAGGCTCACCTCCTGGCGTTCACTCATGGAACCTTCAGGGGCCTGGGACGGTATCTTGGGCACCTTGGGCCTCAGCCCAGCCCCATTCCCTCTCCTCAGAGACGGGACATGGGGTCCCTCACCCATCCCAGTCCACTGGGACCTACCTGGGACACTCCATTCCTTTCCCACCACACCTTGTTGGGAAACACCTAGACCACTCTCATTAGGAACACCCCCTAATGTCACACCAGACCCTCTGGTACGCAACCAGAAGTCTGCCTCCTTTGCAAGCTCCCTGGGGTCAGAGAGCTCACACACTCACAAGTGTTGGCGTAACTCTGAAAAACAACAACGAAACAGGTGCTCTCTGAGAATCAGATTAAACAGCCCTTCAAAATTGTTTACTGTGCTACCCTTCACCCATCCATCTAGTGCAATGCAGCAATCCTCCACAAACTCCTCCCAAGACTGGTGGGACAGTTTCTTACCACCCCTAAACCTTTTTCTGTATTCCTCAGGGGAAAAACCATACTTCACAATCAGTGCGTTCTTCACAGCGGAGTACCCCTCCCTGTCACTCTCTTCTAGAGTCAGTAGGGCATCCCTCCCCTCCTCAGGAATAAAACTCCCTAGGCCAGTTCCCCAATCCTTCTCAGGGATCCTGCGCTCTACCAGAGCCTTCTCATATTCCTTTAACCACTGACGTATGTCACCCCCCTCTTGGAACCTAGGTACCAGATCTATGGGTATGTGAGGAACATCTTTGCTACAGCACTGTACATTGCTGCCACCACTGGACTCCACCTGCAGCGCTGGTGAGTCCAGAACCTTCAGACTGCGCTCTAGAGCGAGTCTTTCTCTGGCAAAGGCCCTCTCTGCCTCTGCCATTCTCTCCTGTACTAAGGCCTTCTCTACCTCAGCCCTTCTCTCCTCAACAGCTAGGCGCGCTAACTGCAACTTCAGGTCCCTCTCTTCCCGCCTATCTCTTAGCTCATCAGGCGTCAAGGAATGAGAGGTAGCCCTGCTTCTTACACTGGACCCAGCAAGGGACTCCCTATCACTGGGGCCTTCCCTGTCAACTGGCGTCCCCAACCGGTCATTCTCACCCTCCTGATCAGTCTCTCTACCACTCTCTAGGGATGAGGTCTGGCAGCCCTCCCATTGGGAACCCTCGCTACACTCAGGAACCTCTGGGTACCCCCTAAGCACACTCCCTCCCTGGGTAAATGTCACAAACCTTTCAAAGAAATTCAGAGATCTCCTGAGGTCCCCTTCTACAGGCAGCCCTCTCTCTCTACAGAACCCCTCTAATTCCTCCTGCGTGTAAAACGGCAGGTCCTCTAAATCAAAGGTAAGCCCCATCTTGAAAAGGTACAAATAACTCAACTGTGACAACCACAATACCCAAGCGTGAGAACTGAAAACAGGAAAAATGACCAAAGAGAGAAAGTTAAGAGAAGCCAAACATGTGATGGTCTAAACGCAATCCTTGTAGTGAAATAATGAGTCACAATGGTATTGTGCAAGCGCAAGTCCTATCCTCACCGCTGACTTCCAATGTTAGAAATGGGGTTTCTGGTTGGCTAGGGTATGCACCTCAGCCAGGCAGAACTTACCCACTCTAGTCAGGGCAAGGGAGTTACACGTCCAAGATAACCCCTGCTCACCCCCTTGGTAGCTTGGCACGAGCAGTCAGGCTTAACCCGGAGGCAATGCGTAAAGCGTTTGCACAACACACACATACATGTGACGCAATATCCCCACCACAAAGGAAACACAACACCAGATTATATGAAAATACACTGTATTGTACACAACGTAATTATTAGACCAACATCACATAACAGTACTATCCTGCTACCTTAGCAGTTGTCAGAACACGTTACACATTAATTACTCTGCAAACTAGCAGTAGTCACACATAACACACAGGTTACTCAGTATTCTGCAACATAAGCAGTAGTCAGGAAACACGTTATCACATTAGAACACTTGTCATAAGCATATCATAAAACGCCCATAGTAGGAACATTAGAAAACCTATGGCAAGTTAGGCAAACATATTAGCAAGTCATGCCCATAAAAGGAACATGTGCACACATATGTAAACACATCAAAGAACAGGTAGGCAATATAACATAATTACAAAGTCTGTAAAAAGAACTTTAAATCAACGTTACATTAGTCCGTTTTAAAGTACCTGAAAAATGATGAAAAGGCACCTCCAGTGCCCAAAACGAATAATGGGGCCCCCCGGCGCTCTTCTGCGCAAAACGGGGGCCTCCCTGATCATGGCAGTCCGAGAGGGGCGGCACGCACCCTCTCTGACTTCTTGACGGGCCCCTTCTGGGACCCGTGATCACTGGGGCCCCCCCTGGACCTCCACCGGCCCTCCTGAGGGGGGCCCAGGTCGCCCAATAAGTTTAAAGGGTGGAGGGGGCGATCGCGCCCCTAGGGCAGTGACCGGGGAGAAGGGAACTCCCGTTCCTCCCCGTGTCCTGCGTGCCAGGGGGCAGCCGCCCTTGTCCGCGGTGCGGCTGCCCCAAAAGGAAGTATCAGAGGCAGGGACCTCCGTTGAGGTCCCTCGCCGGCTTCCTGCGGCAGCTGCACCCGGTCTGGTGCACGGACCGCTCCCCTGCCGTCCCTCGTCCACGAGGGAGGCAGTTTTGGAAGCTGGTGCCGGCGTGTGCCCCGGGGGCGCTCCGTAGAGCGCGCGTCCCCCGGGAGCACGACAGGAGCGGCCCTGCTCCTCTTTGTAACTCCGGCAAGTGCCCCGGGGGCACAATGAGCAGCGCGGTCCTTGCGACCGTTCTCGATGCGGCGCCCGGGCCGCGGCGGTGATTCTGCACCACACAAAAGTGCTGGAGAGGACGCAAAGGGCCTCCCCTAAGCCCGGGTTGCGGCGGTGATTTTCTTTTAACAGAGATGCCGACCAGGAAGCACAAGGGCATAATTTAAAGCCCGGGCTGCGGCGGTGATTTCCTTTAAGAAAAGAAAAGCGCTTTCAAAGCGCTATGGCACGTCAACAGCCCAGCAATTTGAAGAAATGCCTGGATCCTGGATACAGCGTTCTGCGCCAAGGTTTAAAAAGAGCGTTGCAGGGGTCAGGGGCCACAGCACCCTGCCCCTGGGAACAACCAAACAAGAAAGAGCACAGGGCTGGTGGGCCCAGCTACAGGCCAGCACAAGGGGTGCAGATGGTGGCAGTTCCTCTTAGTGACCAGGCAGGTCACAGGTCAGCACAGCAGCAGCAGTCCATGGCGGTTTCCTGGTGAGTCCATTCATCAGCGTTCTGTGTCCAGTTTCAAGTTCCAAGAATGTTCAAATTGTGGGGAAAATTCCCCTGTACTTATAGTCAGTTCTTACAGTGTTTTACAGTGGTAGGGAGAGGAGGTTCCAGCCAGTTACAACTGGTTCTGGGAGTGCCCCCTCTCTCCTTTCAGCACAGGCTCCAAACATCAGTGGGGGGTTAACGACCCTATTGTGTGAGGCCAGGACACAGCCTTTACAAATGTAGGTGTGCCCCGCCTCTCCCATCTCTCAGCCCAGGAAGACTATTCAGTATGTAGATGCACCTCAGTGACACCTCCACCCTCCCTGTGTACAGGCTGTCTGAAAAGTATGCACAAAGCCCCAACTGTCACTCTGCCCAGACGTGGATTGGAGTCAAGCTGCAAAACACCAGAATCATAAGCACAGATAAATGCGCACTTTCTAGAAGTGGCATTTCTGTGATAGTAATAAAAAATACACCCACACCAGTAAGCAGTATTTATTATCACCATCACAACCATACCAAACACGCCTACGCTAGCCCTCATAAATCAGACAATACCCCTACACATAAGGCAGGGCATTTCTAATGCAATCCTATGAGAAGGCAGCACTCACAGCAGTGAGACACCAAGTTAGGCTGTTTGTCACTACCAGGACAGGCCATGCAATATGGCACATGTCCTGCCTTTCTACATACATGGCACCCTGCCCACAGGGCGTACTTTAGGGGTGACTTACATGTAGTAAAAGGGGAGTCCTGGGCCTGGCAAGTAAATTTAGATGCCAGGTCCCTGTGGCAGAAAACTGCGCACACAGGCCCTGCGCTAGCAGGCCTGAGACAGGTTTGAAAGTCTACTTCAGTGGGTGGCGCAAGCAGCGCTGCAGGCCCACTAGTAGTATTTAATTTACAGGCCCTGGGTATAGAGATACCACTGTACAAGGGACTTATAGGTAAATTAAATATGCCAATCAGGTATAAGCCAATCATACCAACTTTAGATGGGAGAGCACCTGCACTTTAACACTGGTCAGCAGTGATAAAGTGCTCAGAGTCCTAGAGCCAACAGCGAAAGGTCAGAAAAACCAGGAGGAAGGAGGCAAAAAGACTAGGGATGACCATGCGTATGGCCAAAAGTCCAACAAAACTTATTTGCAATAAATACTTGTGCACGACAGCAGCGAAAAATTCACAAACACTGACAAACAATGCATTTGCAGCAAAAAAATACATTTCAATAGTAGCATAAAAAGGCCTACTCATCGCAGTAAATTCCAAATTGCTAAATTCAATAAATAAAAGAGCATATTGTACAGATTAGTTGCTGAAACAGCCACACCAGTCCTTAAAGTACTCCTGTGCTAGCCATGCCCCAGCTCCCAGAAAAGAAAAATCAATCAAATCAATAGTGCAAGCAATAATAAAAAATCTAGAAACCAAGGCCCAGATTTAAGAGGGCCTAGCCCCATTCCAACACCACATTAGTGAATTGTTTTTAACGTTAATGTGGCGTTAGAAAGCTAAAAAGGCCACACCATATTTCCAAAGTGGTACAATGAATTTCACCACTTTGTAACCCTTTGCGCTACATTATGCCTGTGCCAGGCATAATGTATGCAAAGGGGGCATTCTCCCTTTAGGGGGTCATAAAAATGGCAAAAATAACTCTAACAGATTTCTTTGCATCATTTTTACTGGGATTTTTATTGCCTGCTCAGAGCAAGCATTAAAAAGAGTCTCCCATTGGTTTTGATGGGCCTCTGGGTGCTTTGCAGGAGTATTGTCAACATTTTTTATGGTAATCCTGCAAAGTGCTGTACTAGCGTAAAACATTCTGATGCCAGTTCCCTAACTGCCACCATGGTGCGCCGTATATTAAATATGGCCCACACATGGTGGAATTCAGGGGGCATTAAGGGGGCGCAATAAAAGTGGCACTGCAATAGGTGCAGAGCCTCTTTTCATAAATCTCCCCCCATATACCTTACAAAAATGAGGCATTATCACATTATCCTGTGAAAACCGCTAGCACAAGAGAAAAAGATGTTCACACAACCCATTAATCACTGCTCGCAGTGACCCTGGTAAACCTGTTTAATGCAACGTTAATATATTTAATCAGCGAGACATTCAATCTCATGGTATCTGGATCCGAAGAAGCAATTATAGCCTGCCGACATGAGAGGATCCCCAGTTTGTTCCACTTCCCTGCCGTAAAAGTCTGCACTCCTTCAATAATGTTGGGCACAGACATATCACATGTTTGCGAGATTATTCCCAGCTGCCACAACCCCTACAAGTTACTCCAGCCGCTGGCTGCCACCATCTGGGAAGATGTTTATAACAAGCTCAGCCTCCCAACCTTTGGGCCATAAGTTTCTCCTTCAAATGAATACCATTAGTACACGAAAAACAACTAGCTGGGGAGGTTGACTGATAAGTATTCATTGCTGCCCAGGCGTGCTTGTGCTTGGCAAGGAGGGCTCCATCTGAGTGAAAAGACCATGACTGCACACATTTTTTTCATAACAATGTTAAATAGTAACTGAGATGGATTATCAGGGCAAAGATCTTCTACTCTCAGTAACCACTTACAAGCTTTAAAAAAACAGAGCTGATTTCAAGCCATACAAATTACTCCAGACTGCCTGCTCTCGCCCTCTGTAGTTTGACACAGTTTCAGGTAGGCGCCAGCACCTGCTACCAGCTGGTCTAGGAGGACAAATTCAAGCCGCACCTGGGCAGGTGAAGATAATCTCAGTAGACGAAAAGCCTTCTTATAAATCTTTCAACTTGTTCAACGAACAACTAACTCTGTACAACTGAATTTCCTGGCTATAAGTCAATGAGGGAGCATTCTTTACTCTCATGACTTCCAACAGTGGTGACAAGCTTGGCCCCCAAAGAGACTTAAATAAGTTCAAAAGAGGCATCTGCAAGGCCAATGCTTTTACTTCAACCTCTTTTCTCTGCTTCACAAAGCTGCCCCTGGCATCAATGTACACCCCTAGGTACTTGTAACATTGATCTTAGAGCATTGTATTACTGTTATTGTAGTGAATCCTATCTTGTTTTAATGGGGACAGGAGGTAGCTTAGCCTTTGGCTTGCAGACTTGTGCCCCCGTCACCCAGTGACTTTTGCCCTACTTAGTTTGCTCTGTTTTAGCGCATTTATTTAATTATATCTTTAAGATGGCTGCCTTGTTTCTAGATAGGCCAATGTTTTAGTTTCACGCTATCAAGAAAACAAGACGTCAATATCAAGAAACAAAGATAAACAAACTGTAGGTGTTCACATTAGGTACTTTCTCTTTCCACGCCTTCGAGGGAATTGTTTGCATAAATTGCCGTCCCAAGCATGTCTTCTTATCTATTGTTTGGGAACAGACCTATGTCAGGGGTCCGAGCAGATCTGTAGAAATGCACCTCACATATAGTCAGAGGGATTCCGACCAGATGCCATCACTGCTATTGATGCCGCATGTCGCCTTGAGGCTGACCAAGTCTTTGTGTCCCTTCGGAGTCTGAGCTAGAGACCTCATTCCAAGGGTTGGGGGGCTTTGTCATGGACATGGCATTGACAGATTAGGTTTAACACACCTAGCTCTCTCTAGGTCAGAGACTAGGGTCACATTATTATGGTATTAGGACAAATTTCATAGCTTATGTCACTTCATGTTATTGCAAGATGGTGGGAGTCTTTGTTTTAATGATTCTTGTCTTCACAATTCTGTTTCTTGCATTATTTATTATCCTGATCATTGCAGCTCATGCAACTTATCGTAGATTGCAGTTTTGTTAACTAAAACCTATTGAAAACTTTACTACATCTCCTTTATTGCCTGTGTTTGATTGAGACATGTTGTTAATGTGAGAAAGGGGTAATCTCTGTTTAACCATGACACTCCCTTAGATATAACACTCTTGAGTCCATGCATTAAGGCTGCCACAAATCACCTTTTACTGTTTGGGTTTTTGGTTAGGTGCTGCATGTGAGCCGAGAAGGTTGGGACGAAAGTTGTGACTTGTTGTAGGATTTGCATAGTTGCCTACCAACATAAGTACTGTCATCCTTAAACCAGCAGTCTTGCCTAGAGCAAGAGTCAAACTTCAACATTATAATAGCAGCCACTTTCCAAATGTCTTTTCTTACCAAAAGAAACCACCTTTGTTCCTAACAAATTCACTTCCAAATTGTTGGAAGCTGTGCAAGATAACTGATTAAGCAGCCGCTGAAGGCCTACCCTTGAGTCGGTGGACATTGTCCGATAATCAGCATACTGCAGGTGGCTGATCCGTAAATGGTTTAAATGGATGCAATTTTTTCTTGTGGCACACGCCTAATCTCAATAACCAGGAATAACTATTGAATTAACCACTAAACTTGTGTTCCGGATTTGTGCGCTACCGTCCATGAAGTACTTCAACATCTCATCAGGGGCAGTAAGTGCTATAAAACTACAATTACAGTTCTATAAACATTGTTTTTTACATTGTTTAGCAGAATTTGCTTTTACAATACATTTCCAGTGCAGAGTCCTGAAAGTCCCCCCCTCCAAAATGATAGCTCTGATAAAATTGCATTTATACAATTATATAGGCCTTAGTCTTTATGAATCAGAAAGATGCGGACTTATTCAGAAAAACATGGCGGGGTATCAGTATGATGGGCACTTTTCTAAAGTACATAAGTTAAACATTTTTATTTAGACATATACATACCAATATCATATCTATTTTATTGTATGCATTTGTGTGAGCCATTTCAGTTGTTAATTTATTGGTATATTTTCTAACAGCGCTGCAGCCGAGGAGGTAAGAGTCTCACACATAAAATAAATAGAAGTCCTTAAGATTTTTTTATGAAGAAGATCAGAGAGGTGAGTAGACCCCAGCGTAATACTGGGAGTATAATAACCAAAAGAAGACTGGGCACAATATGCACTGCTCAATAATGATCTTGAGGAAGAGGAAACTTTAATTACTCAGAATTGCATGAAAGATTGCACATTCCATATATTGATGCTGCACCTGTAAAGCACTGATACATCTGTCTCCCGAAATGGAATTTATTCTCAGTGTGGATCTAGAGTAGGGCTGTGCGAAATTCGTGTAATACTGTGAATTTTCAAGAAAATTATGTGTAAAGCAAACTCCATTTAACTACACCTTTTAACATGAAATGCGTCCACATGACGCATTTTGTCCAGAAACATGTATCGTGAAGGGCAGCTGCTCCTGTTATAGTCATGCATGTTGTTCTTGCACTCCCATGCTATAATTTTGCCATAATTGCATTATTCCACCACATTCCCGTAACGAAAAATTATTGAAATTACGTATATTTCTCCCAGGCCTGGTCCAGAGTGCCCTCTACCATGGAGCTTAAGCTATGCTCCCATAGTCTTCTGGCTTCAATGTATTTTAGGGATGAGGCCTTAACTGATTTGCTTGTAATTTGTTCCTGCTTTAAAGACACAGGCAAGCATAAAACAATGAAGGAGGCCCACAGTAATTACAAGTGATTCAGATTTATTTAAGCATTTCCATCTACCACTTTCTTGATTGTTGATTGAAATTTGCCTGGCTAAAATCTTGGGTATTATCTGTCATAGTGAATGGAATATAGCAGAACATTCAAACATGCTCACATTTTTCCACTGTACCTATATGCAATGTACAGATACACATTAAGCAAATTTAGGATAGGTGGAAAAATCTGCAATTCTATTTTTACCATGGTCCTCCAAAATATTCACTTTTATTTGCAAGACACACCTCCCATTTTGTCATAATAATGTGTATTTCAATTTCTGCGAAGCTTACACAACCTCGGTATGTGCTTCAGGCACTCAGCATGTGTCGAAAGTTCATCCTGAAACCTATGTGAAAGCTGAAAATGTTACTTGTTGTGTCTATGGGTAGGCAAAAGTGCCTGGCAAAACATAAAATCTCCGTCATTAAAATGCCTTGCAGAGTGAATTTGGGCTACAAAAACCACATAGTTGTGTTGCATAGTGAAATGTACGAAACATGTGGATTTCAAATATTTTGCACTGTGTGGTTCCCCCATGCCAACCCAAGCATTTGCAATGCAATCGGTCTCGCATTTGCTCCAGTTAGAGCTATTGACATTGTAAATTCCTAACTGGACTTTTGTTGCCACATAAAATGACAAGGAAAAGTAAAACAGTTGACAAAAGCGAGCAGATTCAAAGTACCATGGCCGCCATGAGCATGAGTATGAAGGAGTGACACAAAAGAAAAAAGAAGTTTGCTCGCAGTCAAACGTATCGGCAATCATGCAATTATCCATGAAACAGGGTCAGTTTGCAAGGCGGTAACACAACTTCCCCAAGGAGAGACAAAGGTAAAGCATTTACCAATGATAACAAATGATTTTTGAAAGGCAAGCCCATAAATGAGTAAAAGTGTTTGACGGTAAGGTGGACGTGGTTAAAAGCACACAATTGCTGGTCAATGCGCACTCCACCTAAAAGCATATTGCAAAACTGTGACTAATTTTTCCAGCTGCCGTAAATGTGTTTTTATTAACTTCAAATAATTAGTTCTCACTGCCCTGAACATGTTATATTGATAATATTCAGGCGTGGGTGGAGGGTGGACTAGATTCTCGCTCCAATAAAGTTTGAGCACAGCAGGGAAAGGGTTAATGGTGGATCAGCAGTTTGAACCTTGAAAGAAAGCACATACAGTGCTTTCTCACAGGTAACGTGAAACAGTGGTGCAGCCGAAGGAAGTTTGCAGAAGTGTTAAATATCCAATCAGAGTTATCCAGTTTGTTTTAAATACACACTGCTCAAAGGTAAAAGTTCATAGTAAAGATTGAAAAACATACATCTGCAGTCTACCGCCAAAATTGGCTGTGTCGACTGCCAAGCACCTTCAAAAGGTTCAGGGTTATTACATTCCACAAGATGGCATTCCGGCACACGAATGCCATGTCCGGTGTGTCCAATTCCACTGAACACTGCTGTCGCTCACACGTTTGTAAGTTTTAAAACTTAAGTTGAAGAGCAAGAATGCTGCACATCTACTGAATCGTCCACACAGGACAAACAGACTTTCAGGCTTCCATTGCAGTACATTCAGTTTAGCAGTCTGATAAAGGAACAAAGCAGGAATACACAAGGAACTTATTCTGAATTCAATGATGGCATCTTTTAGAGTTGTTCTTATGTCAGTGAAGTCAATGTTTCTCCTCGGGTTAGCTCATTTTTTAATAAACATTTCATTTTTATTAGTAAGCCTGTGGATAGCAGAACAAGCACAATTCAGAAATATGTTTCCACATTGTATTAATCCTAATGGAATCATGCACTACATCAACGCATCAGTGTTTTAACCCTTTGCACTACATTATGTCTGTGCCATGCATAATGTATGCAAACAGGCGTCCCCCCATTAGGGGTGCCAAAAGAATAGCGCAAGGAAATCTGAGAGATTTCCTTGCACCATTTTTTTCTGCACTTTTAACACCTACTCAAAGCAGGCATTAAAAGGAGGTTTCCATTGTTTTCAATAAGCCTCTGGGTGCTTTGAGGGTTTAACGTCAAAATTTGGAAATGGAATGGAAATTGAGTCCTCAAAAAACATTAGCATTGAAACTATAAGGCAGCCAGGCAACTCAAACAGGATGTAGGCGAAAGGAGGTTTCATGGAATTGATATTACATGACCAAAAGGCATGACGTGGCGGTTGAAGACCGTTAGGAGAATGTAGGAAAACCAGAAGTGAATATGTGACCAAACAATTGAATTTCCGCTAATCGTTTGTAAGTAGCCCAGTTTTAACCATACCTGCAGACAGTGCTTAATTTGTAAAAAAAAAAAGGTGCCGGTGCTCAAAGCTCTCCTCTTAAAAAAGCGGCTGTTGCAATTAAAAGTGCGAGCACATAATACTGAGGCAGCGTAATCCTGAAACCACCTCGGGCCTCTTCAATCCATTTACAGCCACCCCTTGTGCCTTCAGCTCACTCTTGCAGCTTCCAGCTTTTCCCCTTTCTGACACTTTTTTGTTTTTCTCTTCCTCTCACATGTCTTTTGCTCACAGTAAATGCTTGAGACAGAAAACTAAGCACCGGCCCCTGAAAATAAGTGCCGGTGCTCCGCACCGGAAACAACAAGCATAAATTAAGCACTGCCGCAGAGGTCTCACATGCGCTTGTGGATTTCTGAGTTTCGAGAAGATAATCAGACGTAAGAACCTTGAATAAGAAGGTACCCCAAAACTCAAGGCTTGCCCTTCGATGTGTCAATTAGTATCTTATTGTTGGACTTTTTTTGCTTATGCAGGGTCATCCTCAATCTTTTTGCCTCCTGCCTCGTATTTTTTCTGACCTGTTGCTGTTGGATTTTGAACTCTGAGCACTTTACCACTGCTAACCAGTGCTAAAGTGCACTAGAGGTGCCAGGGCCTGTAAATCAAATGCTACTAGTGGGCCTGCAGCACTGGCTGTGCCACCCACATAAGTAGCTCTGTAATCATGTCTCAGACCTGCCACTGCAGTGTCTGTGTGTGTACTTTTACACTATAAATTTACCCATTTGCCAGGCCTAAACCTTCCCTTTTCTTACATGTAAGGCACCCGTAAGGTAGGCCCTAGGTAGCCCCAAGGGCAGGGTGCAGTGTATCGATAAGGTAGGACATATAGGGGGTCATTCCGACCCCGGTGGGTGGCGGGCGGCGCCCGCCGGGCGGAAACCGCCCAAAGACCGCACCGCAGTCAAATGACCGCAGGGGTCATTTCAACTTTCCCGCTGGGCCGGCGGGCGATCTCCAAAAGATCGCCCGCCGGCCCAGCGGGAAAGCCCCTGCAAAGAGGAAGCCGACTCCGAATGGAGCCGGCGGATTTGCAGGGGTGTGACGGTGAAAATCTTTGTGGGGCCCTGTTAGGGGGCCCCACGACACCCGTTCCCGCCAGCCTCTTCCTGGCGGTGTAAACCGCCAGGAACAGGCTGGCAGGAAGGGGGTCGGAATCCCCATGGCGGCGCTGCAAGCAGCGCCGCCATGGAGGATTCCCTGGGCCAGGGGAAAACCAGCGGGAAACCGCCGGTTCCCCTTTTCTGACCGCGGCTTTACCGCCGCGGTCAGAATGGCCCGGGAAGCACCGCCAGCCTGTTGGCGGTGCTTCCTCTGCCCTCCACCCTGGCGGTTTGAAACCGCCAGGGTCGGAATGAGGGCAATAGTAATGTGGTTTATATGTCCTGACAGTGAAATACTGCCAACTTCATTTTTCACTGTTGCAAGGCCTGTCTCTCTCATAGGATAACATGGGGGCTACCTTTAAATATGATTCAAGTGCAGATTCCCCTAGAGAGTAGATGGACATGTGGAGTTTGGGGTCCATGAACTCACAATTTCAAAATACATCTTTCAGTAAAGTTGATTTTAAGATTGCGCGTTTGAAAATGCCACTTTTAGAAAGTGAGCATTTTCTTGCTTAAACCATTCTGTGACTCTGCCTTGTTTGTGGATTCCCTGTCTGGGTCAGTTTGACAGTTGGGTTGTTTTTCACCTCACACTAGACAGTGACACAAAGGGAGCTGGGGTGTAACCTGCATTTCCTGATTAGCCATCTCTGCTAGGAGGGAGGTGTGGAGTGGTCACTCTCATCTGAAAGGACTGTGCCTGCCTCTGACAATGCAGACTCCAACCCCCTGGTGTGTGTCTGAGGCCTTGCCTGGGCAAGGCAGGATTTCACAAGTAGGTGTGAGTCCCCTTTGAAGAAAGGTGACTTCAAAGACTAAAATGGGTATAAGAAGGGCACCCAAATCTACAGACTTTAGAAACACTTCTGGAACCAAGAGGAACCTCTGCCTGGAGAAGAGTTGATAGCTGAGGAAGAAGTGCTGCCCTGCCTGTGACTGTGCTTTGTGGAGCTTTCCTGCAGTGCTGCTTCTGCCAGAGTAAGAGGGCAAAGACTGGACTTTGTGTGCCTTCCATCTTGTGAAGAAATCTCCAAGGGCTTGATGTAGAACTTGCCTCCTGTTGTTTGAAGTCTCAGGGACAGCAAAGACTTCTCTCTGCCAACACCTGGAGTCTCTGAAGAGACTCCTGCTCTGACAAGTGGTGCCCTATCCAGTCCCTGGGCCCTTGAAAGAAAAGCTGGTGGAAATCCAAGGAAATCGACTTTGGACGATTCCGGACCGACGCCGCTGCTGAATCCGGTCATGCCGCCTGCACCTGACGCCGTGACCTTCGCAGGAACGCGACGCTCTTCACAGGACCGACGCCGCTCGAAGTGCGTGGATTCAACGTTTCACACAGACGCCGCGATCCCCGACTTCGCGCATCGGCTTGTTTTCACTCTTCACCAAAGGTACTGTACTTGGGGGTCTACACGACTCCGTGTCCGGCGCCGCTGTTGTCGGCTTGTTGGGAACGACTCCGTCACGACGCCATGTTAACATATCATCGAAGCATTTTTGTTTCTAAGCGCTATTTTTTAGTTTAATCTTTAAAAATTCATAACTTGACTTGTGTATGTCGGATTTTTGTCGTTTTGGTCTTGTTTTGTTTAGATAAATATTTCCTATTTTTCTAAACTGGTGTTGTGTCATTTTGTAGTGTTTTCATTAATTTAAATGTGTGTGTTGGTACAAATACTTTACACCTAGCGCTCTGAAGTTAAGCCTACTGCTCTGCCAAGCTACCAAGGGGGTAAGCAGGGGTTAGCTGAGGGTGATTCTCTTTTACCCTGATTAGAGTGAGGGTCCTTGCTTGAACAGGGGGTAACCTGACTGTCAACCAAAGACCCCATTTCTAACACTTTTCAATGAAGGAAAAATAGAGAAAGCACTCAGTGGTATGGGGACTTGTTGTCTTGTGCAAATGGATGGACGGAAAGGGAAATATTTACAAGCTCATTCCTGAGCGTGACCGACATTAACACTTGCCATCCTTGCGAGAGATTTCAGATAAGTGTAATTTGAATCGGACATTTTCTTAACCAATAATAAAAAAAAAAAAGGGATTTATTAGGAGCATAGTGGAACTTGTGATGTAGGCGTCAGAACATAATATTGTCAATAATGAAGGTGCAATTCAAAAGGCAGATGGACTGAAGCATAAACCATATAGGAACTGCAAACGGGAAAACATTATAGACAGAGTCATCTGCCTTGTAATTGAAAGCACAGAAAAATCTAATCGTTTTAAGTTTTCTAAAGCGAAAGGCTAACTAACATGCAGGTTTCTATCACACACAATAGCCACATGGCAAGCTTTTATCACTATGAAAAGTTACCAGGGAAAAATAACAATGTAACCTTCCCTCATGCATAGAGGAGATATGACCAGTGCAGGCTTTCTTCACACAAAGTATATTATAATCTAAAGTAGGGTGTAATCGCTTGCCAGTTTCTAAAGGGCTAACGTGTTGTTTTGGTGCACAACAAGAACTGGTCATCATACCGGGGAAGAAAGGCATGGGAATAGAGGAGGTGGGACATTGGGACGCACAAGAGGTTGATCAAAAAGAAAGCTTTTGTGAAACACCTAGCCTGAGCATTCTTCACCTTGACAAGATTCCACACTGTCTCGTGACTTGCAGGCTTCCTGGCCTCGTGTGTTGATGCTGTTCGCTACTGTTCTCCACTACCTGATCATCGATTCTTGTTGTATGTCATCAGATGAACAACAACTCAACGTCAAGAATGAGGCATGTGCCCGTATTGCGTCATCAGTGCCTTCCTTGGCACTAGCCACCCCTATTGTGGTGGAATTGCCGTCTCTGGGCTCCCCTCAACCATTTAGCCACCTTAACACCAACAATATGAAATGGTTCACAAGAACCAAAGGTCTAAAAATGTACATGGTTATACTGGCATTCAGCAAGGCAATCGCCACGTGCCTTCCCATGCACTGTGTAGGCACTGACTTAGTGACATTTTCCAGTTTAAAAAGATGAAAAGTCGTCCTACAGAAGCTTTAATTAAAACTGATGACATATTTTCTGACGTTTTCAAACTAGCTTTTGAAACATAAAACTTTGCAATGTTGTTTGTCCTTCGTTTTTTTCCAGTCACACGCCTTTTTTTTTGCGGGGTACTAGAAGTTAAAAAGAACAAAATACTACTCGATCACACCGGGAGCAGCAAACGGGCACTAATTAAGCTGAATTAATTAGAGCTCGATGCCTGCTCCTCACAGAGGAACGGAAATGATGGCAACGGCGGTGAATTACAAGGCTGTTAAGAAGAGTGCCACGCAAATCAACAAACAGTGAGGGACAGGCTGTCTTCAAGCCTTTTCCTGAACACAACAGGCGCAGATTTATATTTACTTTGTGCTGAATTAGTGTCATTTTTTAAACGCTAATTCAGCACAAACTTTACTCCATATTTATATTTTGGCGCTTGACAGGTTTAGCGCCAAAATAGTGGAGTTAAAGTCATTTTTTGGATGCGTAAACCTACCTTGCGTCAATGAGATGCAAGGTAGGCATTCCCATCCAAAAAATGGCTCTAAGACCATGGTGCCTTATTTATCCTCCTGTGCAAAAATGGTGCACAGGACGGAGGCGGGCCTAAAAAATAGCACTAGGCCTGCTTAGCGCCATTATTTAATGCCTGAGTCAAGGCAGGCATTAGGGGACCTGTGGACCCATTTCCATGGTGAAACACCATGGAACTAGCACACAGGTGCCCTCCCCAATCCCCAGGATCACCTGCACCCACAACAGAGGGACACCAGGGGTAGGGGGACCCCATCCCATGTAAGTATAGGTAAGTATTTTAATTTGTTTTCTAAAGTGCCATTGGGGGCTATGAAATGACCCCCCACCCCCCTCCCTCCCCCACATGGCACTGGGTGCAATGGCCATGCCCAGGGGACACTTGTCCCCTGTGTTGGCCATTGGGGTGGTGGGCGTGACTCCTGTCTCTTAGAAGACTGGATTCATGTGGTATGGACAGTATTGTGTCAAGAAATGACGCTAGGCTGGTTAGAGTCATCTTTTTTTTTTTTTTTACCTTAACCAGCCTAACGTCATTTGTTGGTGCAAAACCTCCTTCTCCCATACCGCCACCCCCACCTGGCTATCGTCATTTTCCATGATGTTAGCACACCCTTTGCACCAGATTGTGCCATTCTATAAAATTGGTGTTCAGTTGGTGTCCTGGAATGGCACAAGCTGGCACTATACTTTTTGAAGCAAACCTTCATTTGCGCAATTTTGCGTCAAAAAGTATGAATTTGGGCCAATGGGGTCTCGCAAGCGAGACGTATGAGCAAGTGCATGCATTCATAGACTCGACCCTCAAAAACACCTGCTGCAAGGAATGCACAGTTCTCATTTCGTGGGCTTTTTTCTGTTTCCATGTTGCAATTATGAGAAGTTTCCCTAATTTCATCGCAATTTACTTCCTCATAATGTTGTATAGAAAGAAAAAAAAGCACAAAAAAAACCCAGTAATCCTTGCGTCCATTTTTGATTTACACACGGTTTTGATGCTTCCTGGATCTCTCCAGTTTTTATGCTAGTTCACAACTAATGATCGTTTAATGCAGGAGTACGATAGCACGTACGCATAAAACACATACCTACTCAGAAACCGTATTTGTACCTGTTTTATGAAGCAGCTGCGCTCACAAAACGCCCCGACCGTGAGCTTTCAGTTTCCACTGGATGTCAGTCGCTTCTGTCTTTTTCACAGCAGCAATACGACATTTCTCCAATTTCGAACCCAGAAGGCAGCAACACTTGGAAAATAGCATTTTAAGGCCCCTGACCAAATCGAAAAGTACTGTCTTCTTCCGAAAGGCACTTATAAAATGTGTATGAGCTTGGCATTTCAGAAAGAGACAATAAAAAGTTATTGCACTGGGAGGCTGACAGAATTTCGTAGCGACAAACAAGAAGGATGCAAGTAAGTAGAAAATCAGAAATAGGTTGTAATTGATATTCCAGGCACACAGCTGTGCCGCAGTTTGTTGGGCAGAAAGAGCTGACATGAGAGCTTCTGACCAGTTCTAGAATTTGGGATGAAACCTTTGAAAGACGTAGAACGCAAAGGAATAGCAAAAAAGAATGTTAAATATTCTGCCTGCTCCCCATTTCTGACCACCTTCCAATGCAGGATAAAAGCAAAGCTATGTGAACTTTTCCTTCAAAATGTCTCATCCTCTTCACCAGCTGTTAGGAAAATGAAGTGAGATATGTCTGGCTATGCTGAAGAACAAGCGTTGGGGAATCGTCTCTGTCTAAACAAGCATCATTAGCTACACAAATCACCCGCTTATGAAGAAACACGCCTGTAACTTGCCAGGTGTGGAAAAATCATGCATTTTGCAATAACGGAGCAGAGGTAAGTTGCGCACAGCAGAAGTGCTCTGCTCACATATCAATTCAGCATCTGGTCTTTCCCTAGATCTGTCAGCTTCTCATTACCATTGAAAAGCATGGTGGAAAATGGCGACTGAAAGGTGACTGAGAAACAGGGTTGGATTGGGGCCACATTTAGGCCCGGGCGCCAAAAAAAAGTGGCCCACATTAGCAGCAATCTTTCAAAAACACTTTTTAGTTAGGAGCATGGACCTAATGTTCCTAAACATTCAAAGTACTAAAAGTATTTTAAACCTTATAGGGCCTGTAACTTTTGTCAAGACTGGAAACACAATTATTCAACATTATTCTCTTGGGTGCTCTTGGAATATTTCTCACCCTGAGTTCTCCTGAGAGCCCTCTGAATCCTTAAGCATTTTACACTCACCCATGGCCTTTTAGCTATGGCAGCACGTTTACACTACTTAAGAGAGGTCCTGTAGTGTAGAGTTCAGAGACTGGCAAAGGGCATATCTTTATTTTTGTTTTACTTGCAGGTAGACTCAAGTGTAAATTCCATCGAATCCAATGATGCTAGTGTATTGATTCAAAAATCAATATACATGGTGTAACTCTCTTCAGAGTTTTATGTAGCATACACTTGACACAGGAGTGTTGGAGAGCTTTACAAGAGCACCAGATAACATTACAGAAGGTCCGATTAATTTCTTTGGAGGCTCTGGTGACTTATGTGACTTGCTCAGGATCACAGGATGATGAGCTGAAGCTGGGAGTTAAACATAGTTTCTCAGTTGCAAAGTCTGCTGAGGCCACAACCTCTCCCTGTTGACTGCAAGAATGGATATGGGGCAGGCAAAGAACAGCAGAGACTAATTTATCCTACCCTGTTCCATGGAGGGGAGGGAACAAAAATCAACAGCGAAGTTTCCTCTCTGCCTCTCACCAACCCCCTCTACCCAACTCCCACGTCCTCTCCCCTGCCCCAGTACTCTGCAAAGCAAGTGTTAACTGCTTCCAATCAGGAGCTCTGTAACACCTGGAGAGAGTCGGAGGGGGCATGCTGTGACAGCAGGAGCAGCCCCATTGTCATTCCGCCTCTGACAATTAGTTGGCTGCCCTGACTTCATTTGCATGGAGATGGATTCAGTATTTGTACATAAAAGCTATTATAACAGCCTTTCACGTTGTGCACTTGGTGGCGCCCGAGAGGGCCAAAGCAGGTTGCACTGCTTAACAGACTGAAAAAAATGGCCCATTAACTGGCCTCAGGCAAAGGCCCATCGGCCGATGCCGGATTGCCCATTTTGCTAATCTTGCTAATCCGAGGCTGCTGAACAATCTTTGTGATAAGAGTCGATGTTGTATGCATTTCATTTAGGGGTTGCAGCTGCGACTCGTGGCTTGCTCCTTGCTACCCCTGGCATTCCTTTGTAAGCCCTGGCAGAGGTAGCAAAAGCAATCCCAAGAAAGAAGGTACAGAATCTCCTGATAAACACTGTTTATAATCTGCTGCTCCCACTGGATTCTCATTCTTTAAAATAAGTACATTAAACAGAGGAATTTCATTCTTGTGACTATACAAAAGCGGGAAATTAAAGCACGCCTTGATGAACAACTTTTCATATGCCTTTATTTTGAATATTAAAAAAAATATGCTAGAACCATGACTTCGCTATTCTACTTAGAATAATCAAGTCATCTTAAATAAAATCGTTTTGACAAATTTAGGAATATTATAAGCCAATAACATTTTGCTCTATGGCCATCTCAACTGTAATTAAGTGGCATGGGAGGGCCAAATTCTATTCCAGGGACGAGTAAATTAGGCAGCTAGAAAAGGCAAATTGTGTGGCAGAATGCTGTAGATTTTGTGGTAGTATTGCTTCATTATTTTGTAATCTAACTTGTTGACATTGGTTGGGCATTGATGCACCTCATTAGTACCAGTTTAACACCCACATGTAGTAATATAGCAACACAAATGTAACTAGTCAACCTTTGCAAAGAGCCTTCCACTCCACAATAACGTATGCTGCTGCATTTTTAGTATCTTTTGAACCATTTGAGCTCGAAACAATTTTTCTGGTAACGTCTGCAGATTATGCAGCAGACCATGGATAATGTGGCAAATGTATAACTATGCAAAAATCTCTGGAGAATCGCATAATTTCAGTGGCACTATCTATAGCACAATAGCCTCCAGTTCAAAAGAAAATACATTTCCCTGGCATATCATGTCACCATCCTAATTATAATCTGCAGTATATAAAATAAACATTTATTTGTGTTAGTACCTTGGTATTGTTAGAAAAGGGGTTTCTGGTTGGCTAGGGTATGCACCTCAGCCAGGCAGAACCTACCCACTCTAGTCAGGGCAAGGGAGTTACACGTCCAAGATAACCCCTGCTCACCCCCTTGGTAGCTTGGCACGAGCAGTCAGGCCTATCCCAGAGGCAATGTGTAAAGCGTTTGCACAACACACACAACACACATGACGCAAAATGTACACCACAAAGTAAACACAACACTAGGCTATGTAAAAATAAACTGTATTGCACAAAACATAATTAGACCAACATTACACGTAAGTAATACCCTGCTACCTTAGCAGTTGTCAGAACGTTACACAAGTTACTAATACTCTGCAAGAATACGCAGTTGTCACATTAGAAGATGTAAGTACTCAGGATTCTGCAACATAAGCAGTAGTCAGGAATTAGAGTAAGAATTCTATGCACTTGTCAGGAATGACTCCTAAATACCCATAAAAGGAACATTAGAAAACATCTCCCATGTCATAAAAATACATATTAGCAAATCATGCCCATAAAAGGAACATTAACACATATATGTACTTTCAGGAAAAGCAGGTAAATCATAAAGATTCCCCTAGGTCCATACTTGGCTCACCGAGCCACTATATATCTCTAAAAGTACCTGGTTTCCTAGTGTAGAGGCACTCCCTGTGCCTGGAAAGAGGAATATGGGGGCCCCTGGCACTCCTGTGCACTCATGGGGGCCACGCGGTGCTCCTGGGGAGAGGGGCGGACAGTGCCCTCTCTGCAGTGTTTGAAACAGGCCCCTCCGGGGACCCGTGATCCTTGTGGGCCCCCCCCAGGCCTCTAATGGCCCTCTCCCAAAGGGGGGGCCCAAAAGCCAAGAAGATTACGTAATTGGGCCATTTGTGCCCCTGAGGCAGTGACCGGGGGAAGGGAACTCCCTTTCCGCCCATGTCCTGCAGAGTAGTGGACAGCAATAGGCAGCCGCCCGCGTCCTCAGGCGACTGCTAGAAATGAAGGTAGGTTGGAGCAGGGGCCTACGGTGAGGCTTTCCTTCTGATCTGGAGGGCAGCCTCACCCGAGGTTGTGAGCAAGCCACTCGCTTCTCTGCTTGGAGACGGCTCTTAGGGAGAGCAGGTGCAAACGTTGCCCCAGGGACACTCTTCCGAGTTCACGGACCCGGGGGGCACAACAGGAGCGCGCTTGCTCCTTTCGGTTCCTTTGCTGGCGCCCTGGGGGCACTGGGGACAGCGCGGCTCTGGCACATTACAATCAATAAAGCTGGGCTGCGGCGGTGATTCGATCAGCAGAGGAGCGCTTGAAAAAAGCGCAAGGGCATTTTTCTAAGCCCCGGCTGCAGTGGTGATTCTTCAACAGCCAAAACGCGCTTTTTGAGAAGCGTGTTATAGTCCCAAAGGAACACTCTGGAAGTGCTACGCAGCCACAGCAGCACTCCTCGTGCTGGAAGAAGATTACACAGGTCAGGGGCCAAGCACCCTGCCTCTGGAGACTACAGAGGGGTGCAGGGATGGCAAACACAGCTACAGGCCAGCATACAAGGGGATGCCAGCAGTGGTAGTTTCTCCTAGTGACCAAGCAGGTCACAGGCCAGCACAGCAGCAGCAGTCCAAGGTGATCCTGGTGAGTCCTCTCATCAGCGTTCTGCGTCCAGCTCCAGGTAAGGTTCCTGGAGTCCAAAGTGATGTCCAAAGATGTCTAAATTGTGGGGAAAATTCCCCTGTACTTATACTAGGTTTACAGTGTGTTTTACAATGGCCAAGAAAGAGGGTTCCAACCAGTTACAACTGGTTCTAGGAGTGGCCCTTCTCTCCTCCAGCACAGGCTCCAAACATCAGTGGGGGGTAAACAACCCTATTGTGTGAGGCCAGGGCACAGCCTTTACAAATGCAGGTGTGCCCCACATCTCCCTTCTTTCAGCCCAGGAAGGCTTTACAATATATAGATGCACCTCTGTGACACCTCCACCCTCCCTGTTTTCAGGCTGTCTGAGAAGTATCTCAGGTGCCAGGCCTGTTTTTTGGCTATTTGGGGCAGTTGAGCTTAGGCCTTCATAACTTATTGTCCACATAAACTACCCATGCCAAATTTGCGTCCTTTTTTTCCAACATTCTAGGCATTCTAGAGGTACCCAGGGTTTGTGAGGTGCCTGGGACCAAGAATTTAGCCAAAATTCAGTGAAATTTTCTTTTTTTTTTTTTTTTTAAATGGGAAAAAGGACTGCAGAAGAAGACGTGTTTTTTTCCATGAAAATGGTGTTAGTGTGTCTGACCTTAATAAGTGAACTTACAAGGGGCCGCAAATAGGTCAATGAACCTTTTGACTCCCAATTAAGATGTTCTTACCATAGCTCCAGTACATGCAAATCAATAACCAATACACAAAATCAATAATCAACATCAATCAATAACAGTAATAATCAACAGAGTCAGTAATTGTCACGCACCATGACATTTCAGTCATGAATAAGCACACCTTTAATAAAAGTTAGAATATTTATTTCCCTATATTAGCAATGCTAAGGTCATGTAGATTAATCTCAAAATCAAATGAAACACATTCAGAAACTGGCTGTCCAAAGCGATGGAAGAAATGTAATCTAATCAGAGCTTGAACTACAACACATTCTAAGGTTACGGTGCAAATTAATAACAGCTGCGTCAAACTGATTACATACATCCGAGTTCAGTAGAGAAATGCATCAAACATTATTCCCTATTAGCACTAGTTCATTAGAGAGGGTCCTTAACTAACACCAGATTAGCATCAGCATGTTGGGCTTCATGCAAAACAATTTAGTAACATCACAAAAACATCTAACTATGGCTCTATCAAAACAGTGCAGTTGGTGCCTGGAAAGAAAAAGCAAATATGCATAATAATCAACAGTCTAATTCATAATACCTGTCTTTAATGTGGATCAGCAAGCAGAGTCAGTCTTCGTCCTCAGGACATCAGTCAATCAGCAAGGCAATCAGGATTCAGCATCAAAGTTTAGAAAATGCTAAGTCTTTAAGCATTAAAATTAAGGACATCTTCTTGTCAGGACACAAAAATGGTCAAGAATGGGCTATGGCAAATGTAGAATGCTGTGTTCTTCTCAGTGCAGTTCTGTTCAATTAAATCTACTAAACTTTTTCCCAAATCTCTATTGGTCACTTAATCGCATGTTCACGATTTGTCCAATAAAACAGAAACTCCAAATGCATAAATTCTACTATTACTCAAGTCACATGTTGTTGATTGGTTGTCCTTCAATGTACTCATCATCCGGCTTGTTAGGTAACAATATTGTTGCTCGCTGAGTTAAGGCCTACAATTAATAAAGCTAGGACATAATGCATAACCTTTAATATGACATATTACTACATTAGTCAAACATATATTCAACATTTCACAATTTTAGACTACTAGTGAGTACACTTTGTGAACATTGACGGCCACTCATCGTAATCACATTTTCAAATGTGTGCATTATTTTACTACATTATTAAATTGTCTATACAAACCCTTTACTCAGAATACGTGAACACTCATTAATAATTTTTATTAATACACCTGCACTAGCAATGGCATCAACAAAGGGTTTGTGGTGCTAAAATCACCATTTTCCCAGCTTTCAAGAACAGGCAGACTTGAACCAGAAAACTAAATTTTTCAGCAGAATATTGGCATCTTACTGGGACATACCCCATTTAAAAATTATTTTGTGCTTTTAGCCTACTTCTAGTTAGTGACAGAAATGGGTGTGAAACAAAAGCTGGATCGCCGACAGCTAAATATTTCTAAAAAGTAGACACAGTTCTGAGTTCAGGAAAGGGGTCATTTGTGTAGATCCTACAAGGTTTTTCTGCAGAAAATAACAGCTAAAGTAAAAAGAAAATTTAAATTGAGGAAAAAAAAAAACAGCAATTTTTCTCCACATTTTACTCTGTAACTTTTTCCTACGATGTCAGATCTTCAAAAACAATCTACCAATGCATCTGCTGGAATCCTCTGGTTGTGGGTATATATATGGCTTGTAGGTTTATCAAGACCTTTAGTTACCCAGAGCCAATAAACGAGCTTCACCTTGCAGTGGGTTTTCATTGTGCACCAGGTATACAGTAATTCATTTGGTGAAATATAAGGAGTGAAAAATAGGTATCAAGAAAACCTTTGTATTTCCAAAATTGGCACAAGATAAGATGCTGAGAAGCAGTGGTTATTTCCACATCTCTGAATTCCGGTGTCCTCTATACTAGCATGTGAATAACGGGCATTTCTCAAATAGATTTCTTTTTTACACACTGTCTTACATTTGGAAGGAAAAAATGTAGAGAAAGACAAAGGGCAATAACACTTGCTCTTCTATTCTGTGTTCCCCAAAGTCTCCAGCTAAAATTGGTACCTCACTTGTGTGGGTAGACCTAGTGCCCGCGACAGGAAACACAACATGGCCACATCACATCTTTACATTGAAATCTGACGTGTTTTTTGGAAAGTGCCTAGCTGTGAATTTTAGCCTCTAACTCAGCCGGCACTTAGGGAATCCTACCAAACCTGTACATTTGTGAAAAGTAGACACCTAGGAGAATCCAGGAGGGGGTGACTTGTGGGGCTCTCTCCAGGTTCTGTTAACCACAATCCTTTGCAAACCTCAAAATTTGGAAAAGAAAACACTTTTTCCTCACATTTCGGTGATAGAACGTTCTAGAATTTGAGGGGAGCCACAAATTGTCTTCCACACAGCATTCTCCAAAGTCTCCCAATAAAAATGGTACCTCATGTGTGTTGGTAGGCTAAGTGACCACGACAGGGAATGCCCCAAAACACAACGTGGACACCATATTTTTCCAAAGAAATCTGACCTGTTTTTTTGCAAAGTGGCTAGCTGTGGATTTTGGCCTCTAACTCATCCGGCACCTAGAAACCTAGAAAACCTGGTCATTTCTGAAAACTAGACATCTAGGGAAACCCAGGAAGGGGTAACTTGTGGTGCTCTCACCAGGTGCTGTTACCCACAATCCTTAGCAAACCTCAACATTTGGCAAAAAAAGACTTTTCCCTCACATTTCGGTGCTACAACATTCTGGAACCTGTGAGGAGCCACAAACTTCCTTCCACCCAGTGTTCACAGAAGTCGCCTGATAAAAGTGGTACCTCACTTGTGTAGGTAGGTCTTTTGCCTGTGACAGGAAATGCCCCAAAACACAACATTGACACATCACATTTTCCCAAAGAAAACTGACCTGTTTTTTGCAAAGTGCCTAGCTGTAGCTTATCCAGCACCTAGGAAAACATAGAAAACCTGTGCAGTTCTGAAATCTTGACACCTAGGGGAACCCAAGATGGGGTAACTTGTGGTGCTCTCAGCAGGTTCTGTTACCCAGAAACCTTAGCAAACCTAAAAAACACTTTTATCTCACATTTCGGTTCTGCAAAATTCTGGAATCTGAGGGGAGCCACAGACTTCCTTTTACCCAACGTTCCCACAGGTATCCCAATATAAATGGTACTTCACTTGTGTGGGTAGGTTTTGTGCCCACAACAGGAAATGCCCCAAAACACTATGTGGACACATCAAAATTATCAAATACAAAACTACCTGTTTTGCCGAGGGGGGGCACCTGCATTTTTGGTCCTAGTCTCAGCAGCCATCTACGGAAGCCCACCAAGCCCAGACATTTATGAAAACTAGACACCTGAGGGAGTCCAGGGAGGTGTGACTTGCATGGATCCCCCTATGTTTTGTTACCCAGAATCCTTAGCATCCTTAGCAAACCTCAAATTTAGCTAAATAAATCACTGCACCAGCACATGTTTCCTACCACCCTGCGTTCCCCTCAGTCTCCCGATAAAAATGATACCTCACTTGTGTAGATGGGCCAAGTGACTGTGACAGGGAAGAGCCAAAAACATGTCAAAATTGAGGGGTAACCAAAGTGGGTCGAAAAGGACAGTTTGAAACAAATTGTGTTTTGGCTGAAAAATGGGTCAGAAATTTTATTGGTATAGATGGGACAGTGCTGGGTGGTAGGAATTTAGTGGATTCCTTCAGATTCTGGAAGGTTCCATCACAAAAATGTGGGAAAATGTGTGATTTCAAGCATACTTGGTAGTTTGCAGGGCATTGTGGGTAGAAAAATGGTGCAGGTGAAGCACACCACCCTGGACTCACCCAGATGTCCAGTTTTCAGATGTCAAGGTCTCATAGATTTTTCTACATGGCAGCGTCCCAAATTTCAAAAAGTGCAGCCCTCACCATTCCAAGTAGGATGATTTTGAGAGTTAGACAATCTCTCATGGGCCAAATTTGTAACCAAAACTGAAAAGTAATCAAATGTCCTGTTGCTTGCCATGTGATAAGATGTTTTAGTGTGCGGGAGGAGAGCTGAAAGACTGTTACCCCCTTCAGTAGGGGTGGAGGGATAACCTTTCCCACACTGGTTGGTAGCCACCACCCTCCTATTTTTTTACTTTTTTAAATTCCCTGGTATCTAGGAGGCTTTCTGCTACCCCCGGGAGTGGATCGGGGGTAATTGCCCCATCTGCCCACCTGTGGGCCCACCCTCTTTAAAAAATATATATATATATTCCCTGGTCTCTGGTGGGCCTGGACCTTACAAAAATAGGCCGATCCGAAGTGGCCAACAGTAATGTGCCCCCACGGGAAGCGACCCTTGCCCAAGGGGCTGGTCCCAAAGAAAACACACACACACCAATCCCTGGTGCCTAAGTGGTTTCTGCCCCCCTCCCCCCGGGGGCAGATCGGCCCAATAGAAATAGACCAATCTGCCCCCAAGGGGGCAGAAAAGGCCTAAAATAAATTTGACCCCCAGAGGAGCGACCCTTGCCTAAGGGGTTGCTCCCTATCTGTAAAAAATAAAACATCCCTGGTGCCTAGTGGTTTCTCCCCCCTTTGGGAGCAGATTGGCCTAATTAACATAGGCTGATCTTCCCCCAAGGGGGGCAGAAGTGGCCTAACATAAATTTGACCCCTAGGGGAGCGACTCTTGCCTTTGGGGGTCCCTCACCTTGTGTGAAACTGATGTAAAAAAAAAAAAACTCTGGTGTCTAGTGGTTTTTGCCCCCTTTGGGGCAGATTGGCCTAATTAAAATAGGCCGATCTGGCCCTGGGGGGGCAGAAATGGCATAATAAAAAATTCCTCCCCAGGGGTGCGACCCTTGCTCCAGAGGTCTCTCCCCTTCATTCTTAAAACTTCATGATTGGGCTGCAGAAATGCATACAGAAGCATAAAAGGAAAAGAAAGGCCTTTCCTTTCATGCCTCTGCCTGCCCCCACCTCCCGGTCAGAAGAGAAATGCTCTGCGCTGGAAGCTCAGCTTCCAATGCAATGGGAGGTGACCTCTGATGAGGGCAGCGGCAATTGCTAGCTGAAGTCATCAGATGTCACTGGCGGAGGGCTGGGGGGATTTGGTTTGGAAGGGGAAGCGATTCCCTTTCCATCCCTGATGGGGGGTGTGGGTGGGAGGCCCACGGGTGGCGGGTGCAGGACGAGCTGGTCTCGTCCCTGGCAAACGCGAACCTTGGCTGAGGACGAGACCAGCTCGTACCAAGCACCCAAGGGGTTAATGTGGAACAATAAGTGCTCAGGAGCCAATCAAACATCTGTAATAGTCTTTGAGGTTTCTATTTCCTCTGCTAACCTTGAAAATAGAATAGGGTAAGGCCAACAGGCCCAGCACCTATTTCTCCCAAGTTCAGCAATCTCTGCAGCAAATGGCTGTAGGCCACGTTTTAGTCTCTATTTCCTTTAATTTTTTTATGGTTTCTAGTCTAATGCAGTGCTTAATTTGTGGTTGTTGTTTCCAGTGCAGAGCACCAGCACTTATTTTTGAGGGCCAGCACTTACTTTTCTGCCTCAAGCATTTACTGCGAGCAAAAGACACATATGGGAAAAACGGGGGAAGAGGAAAACGAAAAAGCGTCACATTGGGAGAAAGCAGAAAACTGCAAGAGTGAGCTAAAGGGGCAGGGAGTGGCTTTAAATGGATTGAAGAGGCCCGATATGGCTTCAGGATTATGCTGCCTCAGTATTCCGTGTTCGCACATTTAATTGCAGCAGCCGCATGTTTAAAAGGAGATATTTGGGCAACAGCACATTACACTTACAAATTACACTTACAAATTAAGCACTGGTCTGATGTCAGCACCACAATCGAAAATAATGTCATCAATGATATAATTTAAGTTTATGAGTATTGCCCTAAGTAAGGTTATAATGTTATAATGTTACAAGGTTATAAGGTTGCAAGCAGTACATGAATGGAAACTTCAATTATGTTTAGTTTACATAACCATACTTGATGATTTTCCTGGGTTTTTAGCGTTTCATTATTTACTATAACAGCGCTTTAACTGTTGTTTTTTTTGTGAATTCCAGATTTTTAAAACCTTAACTTAAGGTTCATCAACCAGAGCTAACCATAACTTTCCTCTAAACATTATTTTTTCAGTGAATATATATAGATAATCACTGAAAAAACTAAGGATGTGGTGTTATAATTAGGTTATGAAGTGAAACAAGAACTAACCACAGAAATTCGTTAGTTATAGTTAACTGAGCTATAACTTGTGCCTCCTTCGTGGATCGCTTTTGACCTCACATATTGCATCATAGGTCCTGAAGCCAAGTCTACCTCTGAATTGCAAAAGTTATATGCTGCATGGTTTACCCTTCAGTAAAGGTATGGGTGCAATGAGAACTCCATATTAAACTGTGTAAAGGATGAGCACTAGTAATGTAGACTGCACAACCACATTTAAAAGTGGATTCTGGTTTGAACTCAAAGGCTATTTAAAAAAATCTGTGAAAAAGTGAGAGCTTCCATTCAGAAGTATTTAATAGCCTGTCGACGTTTGGGTACATGCCCATAGTAAAATGTGTCATAGATGCTTTATGTATAACATCTAGAGATATATTGTAAGTAAACTGAAGAATTTACGCTGCAAATAATTATTCCTAGAACATCCCTGATGATATTGAGACTTTGCACCTTATTAGTTAATCTACAACGATAAGGTTGATGAAATTGGAATGGTTTAACTCAATGTAGTTGTAGGTGTGTCTTTGAGGTTGTATGTATTTCTGATCTTTCTGGTGTTTTTATGGCATTTTCTCAAAGTATAAAGAGTTATCCATACAGCCTTATGGAAGGTGCCTTATCAGAGGCAAATGCATAGTGTCAGCCTCTTCACTAAAAACTGCAAGACATGCGAGGTCTTTATTAGTGCAATACTTTTAATGTGAATAGAAAATGAACACTATTTTCTAGGTTGTTCAAGGTTTAAAAGTGGGTGACCCATTACAGAGTTGAGATGTTTTTTGCGTCTTAGGTGAATGAATACCACTAAACACAGTGACATTCACTAAATATGAGTGAATTCGCAGACATACTAAATGTTCTGTAAGTTGCTAAATGCTATACCTGATATCACTTGACTGGTGATAGATTGGGTACAGATGTGCATTGGTGAATTATTTCTACTCTACAACGTCTGTGGCATTCCATCACAATCATCGGATGCCATTAATGTCATTTGAGATGTTATCAATGTCATTTAACATGTCACGAGTGATGTAATATATGGTCATAAACAGTGCATGAAGCTTTTTAAATGTTAGTTGTTGCATCACTTCATACCCTAACTATAACTTCACTTTCATGTTTGATTTTTTTCTGTGACCTTTTAGGGTTTTAATCATTTTAAATGTAGCTTGCGCAAATTATCCTTCATCTGGGGAACCCCACTACCCATTGCATCTCTTTATGTGTACTAGGAGGTAGGACACATGGCCTTGCCTCTGACCAGATCTTGTGCCTAACTCTTTGCAAGCACAGAACCTGAGAATTGATGCAGAACTTTATCTCAGAATAGTCTATTTTTTCCGGTGTTCTATGTATTTTTTTTTTGTTTTAAGATGTTTTAAAGATGTTTTTCAAACTTTCTTCTTACAGGTTTGAACTACTCTCCTGTTTCACTTTATATTTATTAACTTTTTGATATTTTTATGTAACACATTTTTTTCATCCTTCTGTTTTTCCCACATAGCTTTGTGTTTTGCTAGAATATTTTCCATGTTATTAGAAAACCATTGTTTTGATTCTCTAGATGTAGTAGTTCTCCAACATTCTTTGGCAACAACCATGATCCATGCTTTGCTTAAGTTGGTATCTTCAGTCCGGATTGTGCCAATGTTATCCCTGTCAATGAGCAGAGTTCCACACCTGCAAGGCAGTCACCCCCTGCTGCATACAGCCTTCAGCCAACTCTCTCTGTGCATAGCATTTGGTCAACCCACATGCAGCAACCCCTACTGTACACATCTTTTAGAGCATTACCATTGTATTATTTTTTGTTAATATTATTTTTGGCACCAAAGTTGTAATACATTAATAGCTGTTCATCTGGAGTGCTGCAGTATCTCATGGGGGCCATCACTGAATTCCATGGGAGTACTGCGGTAATGGCAAAAACATTTTTTAAAACTTTTGTTAGACCTGAGGTCCTTGTTGTGATCTTCTCCCCAAACCTTTGCCTTCACTTACCAGTGTTAAAGTGCTTGTGCTCTCTCACTAAAGCATAGCAAAGGTGGCCAACACCTGATTAGCACATTTAATTTACTGATACGTCTCTGATATATGGTACTACATGTACCCAGGGCCACTAAATTAAATGGTACTTATTGTGCCACCCCCTAAAGTAGTACTTTAAAAAATGTCTCAGGCCTGACATTGCAGTCTGTAGTCCAATTGTACACTACCAATTCGACCTTTCAAAATAAACATTTTACTGTGCCTAAACATTTCTTTTCTTGGATGTTCTTTTTAATACATCCAGGTTACCCCTAGGGTAGGCCCTAAACAGTCTATAGGCCAGGGTTCATTGTATTTAGAAAGCACGACTTGTGGGTTTAGTTTTACATGTCCTGGTAGTGAAAAACTCCCAATTGTTGTCACTATTGTAAGCCCCATGTCTCCCATTATTACATTTAATAAGTGGCAACATTTGTTTGGGAGCCGGTAGCAAGGTCATGTTCAGACTCAATTGAGTTGTAACTTAAAATCCCCATTGATGGTAAAGTTTGATTTTAAGTCTCAATTCTGAAAATGCTACTTTTAGAAAGTTGTCATTTTCCTTACCTAACTATTTGATGCCTGGGCCAGGCCTGGGTCACATGACTGTAATTGGCTCTGATGCTGGGCTTTGTGTATTCCTATGAAACAGTGAGACCAAGGGCTTCTAGGTGTTGGCAGGATGAGCTATCCTGCCTGCATGGCATGGGGTGGACTGTCTGATTTACACTTCAAAGGGCTGCCTCCAACACAGACACACACATGCACAAATGAACTTTACACTATTCTTTTGTCAACTCAGACTTTGTGGAGCCTTGGCAGGGGAAGGGAAAAACTTTCTTGGCCCAGATATGTGGTCAACATAGGCAATTCCCCCACAAGGCTGGCACCAGGTATAAATATTAGACCCTCAGAACACCTCTTCAGTACACTCCAGGACCTGTGGAGGGCTTCTGGAGACTTTCTGGATTCCCAGAGGGCTACCCTGCTGCCTGAAGGCCCACTTTGCTGCTTTAGCCCAGTACTACCAGAAGTAACTCCAAGGGCTAGTTGGCTGGCCTCCTGTGTGAGCTGGACATAATAAGCGCCACAAACCTTGAACCATGCATGTGGCCTCTGCTGGTGCGAGTCTTAGCCCCACCCCAAGTAGTTTCCTCCAGGCCCTGGACCCTGAGTAGCTGGTCAGCTTGACTTCACAGTAGCTCTTACTAAATTCTTCCCTGCATCAGCAGACCTTGCTCAGTGGAACCTCTTGGTAAAAGTATCAGGACTCATGGACCCCTTGTCCACTACAGCCTGCGACTTCATCCAGCTGGAATTCTTTGACTGCCAAAAAGTTGTCCAAGTTAGAAAGTAGAAATTGCCACCATGACCTTGATCAATGGCTCCCTGATGACAACTCCCCCTCCTCCCCAGGCACCCCCTGCTACCTTTTCCTGCTAAACTCTACCATCTGATAGCCTTTTTTTGAAGAAATGTTCTAAGTCTGAAGGTAAGCCAAGACCGAGCCCAATCCACACCTCATATACGACCCGTGTTCCAACATGGTCAGCTTTTAACTTTTGACTTTGCCACAGTCTCATTCAATAAGACACCTGAGAGTTCACTTTGATCTTGTAGGTGATAGATTTCACTATAAAGATTAGAAATTCTGGCCTCATTTTGTAAATTTTTTCTAAATTAGTTTGGGACTTTTCTGGTGTTGTATTCCCACTTCATTATGGCTGTGTGCTGCATAAATAATTTACACTTTGCATCTATCTTAAGCTTGCCTTCTTTTGTGCTACACTAAGCGGAGGTTAATTTAATGACTTCTGTAGTTCACCCTGACCAGGATTGTGGTTGTTTATTAAGCTGGCTTTTTCACCACCCTCAACCAATAACCCAATTGTTTACATTGATGTACTGTGGGGTGTCTTTATGCCCCCCATCCACGTGAGCCTGGCAGTTAGAGAGTACTCACCCTGCCCACTTATAAGCCCCTTTTATTGCCTCAAAACTTTGGCATCATGTCAGTGAGTACTCCTGTAACACATTCTTTGATGTGGAAGCCATCCGATCAGTTCGCTTTGGTAGTATGGTACCAGTGAGGGTCCTTCAGTATCAAATTTGATAATGGGAGAAACGCTCTCCCCAACTGATCAAGTTTGTGCATTTCGCTTTTTTTTCTTTTGAATTTTGGTGCTGGAGAAATATCTTTTCTGCATAAAGTTTAAACTTTTTGCCAAATTTGGTGTAATTTTGTTCTGCCTTTTTTTCCTGTATCAGAGAACAAAGTTTCCTTTGTGAATTAACATTACACTTTTGGTGTCACCACACCCTTTTTTCTTTGACCCTGCTTCACATGTGGCTAAAACAGCTTACGTTTTTTTTGGTACACATGTTATGCTGATTTGTCAAATGGCACTCCTGGAGCCTAGGCCGGTGGAGAGTACCAGCGTAGTATCCCAAACAGTACACATAGAATACTGTCTCAGGACACAGAATGATTGCAGAAAGGATTTTACTGCTGAATCTCCATGAGGTGTTTGCACCGGATCATGGTCTTGTTCACAAGGTAAAATTATACACATGTGGGGGTGTACAAAAAGAGAATTAACATAAATGATGAATACAATGTCTCCCAAATTCAAAATATGAGTAAAATGGAGCAGCCATGTTACAATGTCAATAAAGCAAATAAACTGTATCATATATATAAGAGCCAAATGTATGTTCCAGCATATAATGAAACAAGACTCTAAAAAGTATAGACAAAAAGAATCTCCCCACAACTCGGGAAATATGAAATGTAAGGAAACCAACAAAGGTTGCCAACCATCAACAAGGCCAGGGATTTGTGTGTAGTGGTGTTTTAAATGCCGCACATAAGTGACATTAGCAGTGGCCCTTTTGGGTTAGTCACCACAACTATGCTGGTTAAAACAACATGTATTCAAGCATGCAGGAAACCATGGCTCCATAAAATTTATTACAAAAGCTGGCTGGAATGCACAGCAATAAAACAAAAGAGAAGGTCCACCTTGATGGAAGGTGGTCCTAAGGCCACAGATATGGCAATAGGCATCAAATGGGAAAAAGAGACAGGAGTGGCGAGAGGAACATTCTCCATGAAGTGGTCAGAAAAGTAAAACAAGGCAGGGGCGGCCATGTTGGCAGTGTCAAATTTGCACAGCAGCAAGACATATTAGATACAAGGCTGCACAGGCATGTGAATCTTATGCTGTAATACCGGAGTGAACAAAATGGAGTAATTTAGATTCTCAGGTCTATTTTTATTAGTGCCCTATTTATTTACAATCAGATAAAACAAAACTATTTATGTTCATGGGTAGTACCGATCCAAAAAGTGACCTTAAACTTACATTTAGGGCCCTCATGTAAATATGTTTAAGAAAACTGAATCAGTATATTAATGCATCCCAATTACCGCTACAGAGTATAGTCAGTTTAGGGTATGTATTACATCTCTGTTCTGATTGTTAAAGTGTGGAATGGGGACTGGTCATGGGAATTAGTGTTTGCACTCCAATTCCCATGTATTTATTCATTTTGCATCGTTCTCCCAAGAAGAGTTCTGCCTGATTTTACGAAATAACATTTTGTATGTAATTTTTCCAAATCAGGATTTAAGATAATTACACCAAATTTTTCAGGAAGCTAGATCTTGGTCCACAGACTGTGCTTTTTGTGATTTGTTGTACATTCACTCAATAGTTCTTGAGAAAGTAGGTAAAAAAATAATTGCAAGTCTGGGCAGTTGGGTCCGCATGAGGCTTGAGAGACTTTTGCAGAAGCATCAATTTAAAAATGGAGAGTTCTGATTCATTTCCCTTGGACCACCTCACTGTTGTGGGAGTCCTACTCCCATCAGAAAAATGATGCTGGCAGCCATTACAGGACACGAGAACTTAGTTCCCTGTCCTAAAGTAAAAAATTAAAAGTAAGATGAGGGGACAGAGTAGGTACACCCTGTAAACTTTAGACCTGTGGTCTGCCCCAAAGGGGACCTGTCCTGGGCCCAAAACAAAGAAAAAACAGAAAAATTGCTGCAATCCTGCGGGGCTCCCAGTACATTAAAAAAAAAATCATCCTGGTCAAATTCATTAAATTTAGGCCCAGAGGAGCCCCATCTGACAGGACCAGTTCACTAGCTATGTATCGGGGAGCCCACCCCTGGGACAAAGCAGTTTTCCTGTCCACAGCAGCGCCGGCAGGGAAACCTGTGTTTACTTCAACTTGGCTGTAGCATTTTGAATCTCCACCAAGCAGGAGCAAACTCAGAGGATGATATCAACTGTCAGGAGCTTGAAAAACACTCCCACCAGCTAGGAGCATACTTTGATTTGTTTCCTTGTCCGCATTGATTACTCTTACATATTAGTACTATACTACAAATAGTAATTTAACATATGCAGCAGCTTATTTAATATCATAAACTCTCAGAACCTTCCACAGAATACTCACACTCACTGAATGCTGTCGTCAGTGATGTAATTTGTGAGCTCCTCCTGAGCCACAATGTCAGCCCACATTCTCGTTCCTTGTAGGCACCAGGTGCCGCTTTTGTTGAATTGCCTGGCTCCCTTGGTCTGGGTGCCATCTTGAAAGGGAGTGCTCTCCTATTTTAATAATTTTAAATATGTTTTATTAGTGTTGCTTAGGCTTGATTTACCTTACCATGTTTTACCAGTATACAGTTTTTCACAGGGGAGTCAGTGAGAACCGCAGGGGTTGCTTGACCCCAGTTTGTGTACCTATTAATTTGCCCTACTGTTTTGTTCCAATCGCGCCTTGCAGGACCAGTGAGCTGACACATCCCTTTAATGGTGGGACATTTAAACCGGCAAGCAGAGTGTCCACGTGCAGTTCACCAAAGGCAAGTCCGTCTGAGCTCATCCGCGACCAGAGCGTACCGAGAGCCACAACCCCGGCACCTTGCACCTTCCATCTAGGGGTCAAAACATCCAAAACTGATGAGGAAATTTTAGCTTTTAACAATTTCACTAACTCCTCTAACTGTGGCCATTTTAATCTCTTTTTGTCTACCTTGTTGGTAAACCTAGGTTTTAACTGCTTTAATTGTGGTTCCATATTACAGATTCCGCATGTTCCCAGGCCTTGACTATGCAGGGCAAGTATCTAGTGTTTCACCCAGCCCCCTCTCTGGAGACAACACCTAAATTGCATTGTGAACTTATTATTGCATGCTCTCCTCCTAAGCATAAATTAGGAATTTCAGACCGCATTGACTGCCAGAAACTTGATATGCTGTTCATTACAGAAACCTGGGCAGGTGCTGCAGCTAGCCCAGACTTCATGTCATTAGTACCTATAGGTTTCTCAGTACACAGACAAGATAGAGGGGCGGCTTAGCCTTGATTTCTTGCAAGAACATCACAGTGACTTTTTAAGTAAGTCCTTCTCTTGACTGCCAAACTTTTTTTTTTGCATTAAACTCAACAACAGACATTCTTTTCAAGGGATTTTACTTTACCGCCAACGAGGCCCCATATCCATATTTGTAAACAGCATAGACACACTGTTTGAATCCAGTGCATGCGAAAAACATATCACCATACTTAGACATTTACATTTTTACCTTGAGTCCTCATCGGAAAGGTACATGGAAGCACTTCTTGAGATAATTAACAATTTAGTACTGACACAACTAGTTAAAACCTCCACGCATTCAGCAGGTCATACGTTGGATGGTTTGCTTACCAACTATTCTGCCATCACCATCAAGAAGGTGCTACCTCTAATCTGGTCAGACCATCATGCAATCATCTTTTGTATAATCACGTCACAAAATCTCTGATAAGACCCTCAAATCAAATGTTCTTACAGCTTTTGGCTTGGAATAGAATAAATACGGAACAACTCACTGGTACAGTTACAACCTAATTATCCACTAGATACAGAGCTAGCCTCTTTTCAGTTTACTGACTGGCTCAACGCAGTTTTTAATATATCAACCCATCTAAAATCTCTTGTACATTAGTGCTCACATTATGATGAAGTTGAGAAACCCTTGTATAAACTAGCACTAGCCAACTTTAAATCTCTACTGTTGAAAGAAAAAAGCAACTATTTCACCCATCAAATTGAATCTGCCAAAGACTGCTAAGGAGCTCTTTCGAGTGATGACTGAGCTTACTACCCATCATGCAGTAGAGATACCACTTACAGTCAACTCTTCTGCGACAATCTTGCCCATGGTTTCAAAGATAATGTTAACCAAGCCTACTCTAAGTGTGTGACTTCTAACACTGCCAAAACCAGTGACCGATTCTCTCAATTTAACTCGGGACAGGCATCCTTCATGGAATTTCAATCTGTCTCTCCTGACATGGTATCCAAAAGGATTACTGCTCTTCTCGGGCCCCTGCCTCCCCTTCATGCTTAAGCTAGCCCCCAGACATAACAGGTTCTAACCTCTCTACCATTTAAATTCCATGTTCATCTCAGGGGTCTTTTCCTCTCAATGGAAAAAACCCTCTATCTTTCCTCTTCTAAAGAAACCAAGCCTGAGCTCAGCGACCCCAAAAATGATCACCACATTTCCCATCTTCCTCTTCTGGCAAAGATTGTCGAGAAGGAAATTAACCCACGGCTCCCTCAGTTCATTCATGATAACCGTTTGTTTGATCCATCACAATTTGGTTTCAGACCGGGGCATAATACAGAAACAGTTCTGATCAAAGCAACTAAGGAGATTTGGACAGCCTTGGTTAGAGGTAGGGCCACTGCTCTCATCCTCCTGGACCTACAATTCTTCCCTATATTTCGATTTCCACCCAAAAAAACACATCTTCAGTGCCTTGGTTCTATCAAAGTTACATTACTGCAATGAACTTTATGTTGGCTTGCAGGAACAGCACCGTAATAAGTTACAAATGGTGCAAAATGCAGTCGTGGCAGGGTTACTCCTTGGAATTACTAAATTTCATTCTATCTCACAAACAATCCGCAAGCTACACTGGCTTCTAGTAAGAAGCTGAATTAAGTTCAAGACTTTGTGCATTGCTCCTAAGGCGCTGCACAATGCTAGACCAGACTTACTAAAGCATAGTTTTGAGTGGTACAAGCCTAGTTGAATTCTTCGCTTCTTTGGAGCTAAGAAATTGTTAATCCCAAGATTCAGAAAGGTTAACTGGGGAGGCAGAAGTTTCATCACAAGGACCACCAGACTCTGGAACAGCCTTCCCCCTCATATCAGAGCCTTGCCTTTCTTCATCTCCTTTAGGAAGGAGCTAAAAACCTGGTTGTTTTCCAATAACATACTGGGCTGATCCTTTACTGTCCCAGGAAAGCTTGTTCTCAACGCCAAGACACCTTAGGATAATCCAGCACTTCATACATTTCTTTACTGCTGAATGTCTATGGTTTTATATGTTTGGAATGTCAGCCTAACTATAAAGCTCCTTCAATTTTGTTTTTTGTTTAAAGTGGATTGCTAATGTTTTTTCATTGTATTTTCCTAACTGTTACATCTGTGTAACCTTTGTTTTTTCAGTGAATTTCTATGTTTTTTTAAATTTTATTTTCCTAACCATAATATCCAGGTAACCTTTTTTTCAGTGAATTTCTAAAGTTTTTAGGTTTATGTCATCTAACTATAACATTTCCTTTATATTCGTTTTTTGAGAGAACTTTCAAGTTTTTCCTTCAACGTATTTATATATGATGGGATGTTTATACATTTTAACTTTTTGGTTGAATGCTTATTTTTTTAATTTTAAAGTATTTTGAGGTTTGAAGTGTAGTAGTATCTTTTTCATTTTTTGTGTCATTATGTTTTTGGAAAAAAAAATACTTAATAAATGTAATTTACATTGCTTTTAATTGCGGATCTTCTGCAGGTCCTGAAACCAAGACAGGACTACAAGTACTCTGTGGTTTCTGAAATCGATCACGTGATCGAAGTGGATCCACAGATTTGTCCAAAAATAAAAAAATATTTTAGAGATATCCGAGACTCCAGTTTGATAAATGAGGTCAGTGTGAAAATGTTTGGCAGTATATTTATCACGCAATGGGGGTCATTACGACCCCAACAGTTGGTGAAAATATGCCGGTACGTACTACCAACAGGCTGACGGTACGTACCGCCATAATATGACATTGGCGGGTTGGCTTAAGCTAGCCCGCCAATGTACCACTCCAACTGCCACAGCGGTAATATCTGCGGGGCTGGAGATATCCATCTCTAGCCCGGCGGCCATCACTGTTCCACCTGGGGGATTATGACCCCACCTACCGCCATGGTTTCCGTGGTGTTCATAACACCATGAAAACCATGGCGGTAGGCCATACCAGTGACAGAGAATTCCTTCCCTGCCACTGATAGGGGTCTCCCTCCCTTCCTATCCAGGTCTCCCCACCTCCTACCTCTCCAAAGCCCCCATCCCTCATACATTCACGCCGCCTTCACACACATACACACACCCATTCCAACATGCCTCAATGCATGCATACATCCATTCACACACACATCCGCACACACTTTCAAACATACACACAGGCAGACATTCATATAACACAACATGCACGTACTCACATCTCTGTGCATGCACACACGCTTTCAACACGCAACACACACTCGCATTCACGCACACACATACATCCCCCACACCCTCCCCTGTCGTAGACCCGACTTACCTAGATCCAGGGGGTCCTCTGGCAGGAGATCTGGCTGTGGCCATGCCGGCAGATGGTGGTAAGGTGGCGCTGCTGTCACCATCAGCACCCACCAGCAGAACACCGCCAGGCCGCACTATCGTCATAATATGGCTGGCAGTGGTCTACTGGTGTGGCACTGCTGGTGGCAGCAGCGCCACCTCACTGCCATCTGCTGGCATGGCCACAATCGGATTTCCGCCATTCTTGTGGTGGAAATCTGGCTAGGGTCATAATACAGCAGATGGCTGGTAGCCTCGGCAACGGTCTTTTGGCACCCTCGCCACGGCGATAGGCAGTTCTTACCACCAATCTCAAAATGAGGGCCTATGTATTTGATTTTAAGGTTACTCGCTTGGTTTGTCATTTTTATGCATCCATGAATCCATGAAATAGATCCGCGTAGTGACACAAAAATCTTCCCTTTTGATTGGCCAGATAAGCACTACACTTTTTATTTTTAAAGAAACTCCAACCAAAACCTGGTACTTCCTATTGAACAATGCAAACAGCAAAACAGTTTCAGTTAGATCTGCTGCTTTTAAGATTTTGAGCTGTTGAGAACTCCAGTTCTGGAAATTATGGCTGCATTGACCCTTCCAGAGAAGAAGTGGATCCTGTCATGGTCCAGGTGGATGAAGAACATGAGAACCCACCTGCACAGAAACAGAGTAAGTGTGACCATTTTTTACAATCCCCTCAGGAGAAAAGAAGTTGATGGCACAGACTGTGACATGTACATTTTTTGACAAAGAATTATCTTGTAGTACCAACAAAAAGTACAGCCACGGTAACAGCTCTATGTGGAAGCATTTTAAGACCATCAAGGAGAGATCTTTTTTATGGATGGTACGTGAAAGGGGTACTAGCGCTGGTACTTGCACACCTTTGTCCACTTTGTCTGCACCTTGCACATCAGCGACCATCACTGTTCCTGCTCTGTGTCCTAATCTAGGACAGATGACAACCCTCTGCCTCAAAGGCCACATTCCAGTAGGGATGAGTACATCAGTGGCTGAATGTTTGGATGTGATTAATAACCACACTTGCAATGTTTTTGTTTGCTTTTGGCAGTCACGTTTTTTTAATCTGTTTTTGAGTTCGAAAATCTGTTGGTTTTCTTTATGATTGAAAAAGTATAACAGAAGAATATATATATATATATATATATATATATATATATATATATATATATATATATATATATATATATATATATATATATATATATATATATATATATAATGAGATGGCTCTTGTTAGAACCACACCATCTAATCATCAAAAGAGCTGTGTTTGTCTTTTTATTCCTTTAATGTATACATGTTTTGTAACTGTGTGCCTGGGTGCATCAGCATATGAATCAGTGTGTGCCTTGGTGTATCATTGTATGCATGAGTGTGTACTGAGGTGTGTAGGTGTGTAACTGTAATTTTGAGTGTGTGCCCGGGTGTATCAGTATGTGTATCAGTGTGTGCCGGGGTGTGGCAATGTATGCATGAGTGTGTACCTAGGTGTGTTATTGTATATATCAGTGTGTGCCTGGGTAAGTTAGCATATGCATAAGTATGTGCCTGGGTGTGTAAGTGTGTGTCTCAGTGTGTGCCTTGGTGTATCAGTGCATGCATGAGTGTTTACCTAGGTGTGTTACTGTATGTTTGAGTGTGTGCCTGGGTGTGTAAGTGTATTAAGCAGTGTGTAATTGAGTGTGTCAGTGTATGCATGAGTGTATACCTAGGTATGTTAGTGTACATATGACCTTGTGCCTGGGGTTGTCATTGTATGCATTACTGTGTGCCTGGGTGTGTCTGCATATGTATCAGTGTGTGCCTGGGTGTGTCAGTATATTCATCAGTGTCTGCCTAGTTGTGTCAGCATGTGTACCAGAGTCTGCCTGGGAGTGTCAATGTATGCAACAGTGTCAGTGCATGCATCAGTGCGTGCCTGGGTATGGTCGTCTGTGCATCAGTGTTTGCCTGGTTGTGTCAGCATATGTATGACTGCCTGGGTGTGTCAGTGTATATAAGAGTGTGTGCCTGGAGTGTCAGCAGATGTATCAGTGTATGCCTGCATGTGTCAGCATACACATGAGTGTCTGTCTGGGTGTGTCAGCGTATGCTTGAGTGCATGGCTAGCAGTGTTAGTAGATGCATGAGCGTGTGCCTGGATGAGATAAGGTACTTATGAGTGTGCTCCTCCTTGTAACAGTGTATGTGTAAGTGTGGACCTGGGTGTGTCAGTATATGCATCAGTGTCTACCTGTATGTTCTAGTGCATGCATCTGTGTGTGCCTAGATGAGTCAGTGTATACATCGTATAAATCAGTGTGTGCCTGGGTGTGTCAGTGTATGAATCAATGTGTGCCTCAGTGTGTTAGTACATGAATGTGTTTGTGCTTGGGTGTTTCAGTGTATGCATCATTGTGTACCTGGGTGTATGACTGCATGGGTCAGTGTGGGCCAGTCTGTATTAGTGTATACATGAGTGTGTACCTTGCTGTGTCAATGACTGCATTAGTGTTTGGTAAGTGTATCAGTGTGTGCAACAGCATGTGCCTGGGTGCCTCACAGTGTGCATCAGTGTGTGCCTTGGTGTGTCAGTGCAGGTGTGAATGTGTGTCTGGGAGCATTACTGTATGCATTTTACTGTGTTCTTCGGTGTTTAAGTGTATACATCAGTGTGTGTGTGTTATTGGATGTATTACAAATGGTGTAATATTTGATTAGTAACCTACATCAGTACATTACTCCAACAAATGGTTCCACTGATCTGTGTAAAAAGAAAGAAAAGTTAAACATAAGTCAATTTTACACTTTATAAATTTGTACAATAAACTTTACGTTTCTGCAATGCAAACGTTTATGTTGTTAAAAAAGCAATACACATTTGTAAAACTGTAAAGCAATCATACATTTATTTAAGCAGTTTTTCAGTTTTTTACTGTTCTCTGGTTCCAGACTTTAACACCATAAATTATTTGTTTTATAAAGACTTATCATTGAACAGCGGGGAAAAAAAAACATTATAAAGATTTTAGAAAAAAACAAAACGGCACAGTAGGTCACTGTAAATAAACAACACTATGCATTGCACTGAGTACAATTTCCCAAGCGATGATTTTACCTATACTTAGTCAAGTATTCTAAGGAAACATATAATAAATTAAGTGTTTTTTTTTATTTAGACTGGTAACAAATCACTATATATATAATATATATATATAAATTACTGTAGGATAAAGACATCCTTATAAAGACATCCCCTCTGGTATGCCATATAATGTTATAAAACCTGAGTATAGATGACCTGCAACTGCACTATTTCAGTTTACCAATTGTAATCCTTCTTGGAACTTGGTAGGTTATGAAGTAATGTTCATAGGGGCCCATTATGAATAATAGTGTGCCCCTTTTAAAGCTTTCTCTGTGCAGGAATTAAAAATAGCCGCCAAAAATGGTACAGTGTAATCTCACGGATTCCACTGTGGCATTGTTCCGGTCACCTTAATGGGGGAACGCTGCCCTGCATTCATTGTGCCTGGCACAGGCATAATGTGGAGCAAGGGGTTGCAAAGTGATGCAATGCGGGCATTATGACACTTTGTAAATCCGGTGCAGCAAATTTGGCCTTTTTGAGCCAAATTAAGGTAGTAATAAATGACACTAATGTGGCCATGGAGGCACTGGGTCTTCTTAAATCTGGGCCTAAGTGTTTAAATGCAGATTACAGTATGCAGATCTAATGTTAATTCCAAAATGAAAGATGATAGCCTAAGTAGTATTTACTTATGCAGAAATAAGTGTTTCCTCTTGTTTATTCTTTGTAATAACTGTTTCCAATGTAATATCATCTGTTATGTATTGTTCTAGGATTAACTGCACAGAAGCCTCTTAAAAGTTTTATAAAGACATCACCCATGGTAGGCCGTATGATGTCATAAGTAGTCATAACAGAAGTGCCACAACTATAATGTTTCAGTTTTTCAGTTTTAATTCTTCTTAGAACTTAGGTTCAAGAAAGAGAAGATAAGAATTTGATAGCTTAGAGGCAGGTTTTTTCTTGAACGTGAGGTTGCTGTTGTTACATTTTGTCCATCCAGTTGTAGTTTTTAAATAGATGGTATAGTGTCCAGATGTTTGTTTCACACATAAGCTTTATTCGGCCAACAGACCATCAAAGCAATACAATACAATACAATATAAATATAAATAAATATCATAATATCATAGCAAGATTTAAAAAAAGGAAGTAAGGTCCATGTTTGCCCGACTTGGAACAATTTCAAATCATTGTAAATAAAAGATGCGTATGCGCCATGCCATTACTAAAAACTTACTTACTGCATAAATTGTCACATTTGAATTATGGCTTTTTTAAATCCTCAAAGCTAAAAAACATTTCCTTAAGTTCAATTCCCGACAGATTTTGTGAATCCATTTAAACCTTGGGGTTGAGTAAGCGGGACAAAAAAACATAAAATGTTCTACTGTTTCGGAAGAAGTGCCACATGTGGGACAAATATCAGAGCTTAACTTAGGTCCCCATCTGCTCGTCAAGGCCTTCAAGGGTAGTGTTCCGAATCGAAATCTGGCATACAAATTTTTGCCTAGTAAATCAGGTATTATATCTAAATATAGTTCGAACTCTGTGTACCATTTAAAATCAATAAACAAATTAGTTAAATGACCATTCGATTTTTGAGAAATGTAATTATTACGTATGTGGGACCAGTAAGCTCCTTTCAGTATTTTTACATGGGACTTCACGAGCTGCTGGGGGATTCTCCCAAAAATTCCTCAACCCCAGCGTGCAAAACCAACTGGATACGTATTTGATCCATGGGATGGACGTAGAGTTAGGGCTTTTTAACAATTCTAATAGAGAAAACTTATATATGGCCAGTTCGGGAACTACCCAAAGCCTCACCCAATATAATAGAGGCCGTAAGATAATTAAATCAGCTATTCGTTTAAACCCTAGGTCTAAAAATAGGGGGGTTAATGGGGTGCTAGTAGGGCAAGCACATAAAGCCCGTGCAAAGCTATTCTCAATTTTGGTTATCCTACTACTATCTGACATGCCCCAAATCTCTGCGCCGTAAACAGCAGCACCCTGTGCCTTAGCCACATAAATCTTTACTGCTGGAGACACAACTTTAGCGACCGTATTCCTATAGAGGCGCAATATGGATGCTGCCCGATGTTGCAAGAGCCCAGCATTCTTGCCAACTTGTTCCTCCCAAAGGAGTGAATCTGTAAGTCTCACACCCAAGTAGTCAATGGAGCTAACCTGGTCCAAAATAGCTCCATCTAACCTAATAGTTCATTTCTTACGAGGGCCAGAGCGAAGCACCATCAATTTCGTTTTCTTCAAGTTCAGCTCTAAACCAAAATTCCAGCAGAATGATTTAAATCTGTCTACAAGAATTTGCAACCCCATAGGGGTTTTTGAAATCAATAGAGAGTCATCTGCAAAAAGGAGAATTGGGATTTTCTGATTGACTAGGGAGAGAGCATCGTTCTGGCATGTCATTAGTTCTTGGACCACCTCGTTGATGAATAAAGAAAACAGAAGTGGTGCAAGCACACATCCCTGACGGACACCTCTTTTAATGGGAAATTTGTTAGTCAATTCACCTTGATTGCCCCATCTTACTTGCGCGTATGTGCCTTCATGCATGCGTATTAGTAGGTGGATAATATCGGGTGGTGCCACTATTTTGTGTAACACTCCCCAAAGCTTATCTCTTGGGACCAAATCAAAAGCTGAGTGCAGATCAACAAAAGTGACATATAGAGTTTGCTTTGCCAAGACTACATATTTCCAGTGTAGCACGGTCAACCTAAAAGCCTGGTCAACCGTGCTAACTCTAGAGCGGAACCCTGCCTGAAGCGGTGAAAGCATCTGCTGCTCCGTCACCCAGCTCGATAGTCTAACTAGCAACTGTTTGGCAAAGATTTTTTGTAAGTTGTCGATTAAACTGACCGGTCTGTAATTGATTGGAAAGTTTACATTACCCTTTTTGTAGATTGGGATAATTTCTGCACCCTTCCACGTCTCAGGGATCTGTCCTTATGTAATACTAACTTCTTCAAAAAAATAATAGATGTAGTGGCATCTGTTTTTCCTGAAATGGACAGTTTTTCTGCGTTAAAAATTGTGATTTGTGTTTTCAATTTACTTCCATCTGCTGAACATCATGGTAGCATTAGAATAAGATACTTGCCACTTTATGGTAAATGCAATATTGATAGAAGATCTGATTGACAATTTCTGCAGGTTTTGTTCTGTAAAGCTTCTTTAAATATCCTGTCAAAACTGACAGTTTTGCAATCCAGTAGTGTTAGAAAATAAATCGCTCTGAATCTGTTTCTGTTGTTGATGTAGAAAAACAATTTTCACACTCATGGTTCCACGAGTAACTAAGTTCAAATAAATTGTCAATAGGTACGGCCTCTTCTTCTAAAATACCAAAAAGTACCATTAGAAATTCTTGTGAGTGTTGGGTAAAGTGTACAGATCCAATGCACACATCTACAAGGTCTCTAATGTGAGATGACCAATGTCTTTTACTTCTATCACTGCACAGGTGCTCTAATAAAGCAAACAGTGCAGAGAATAATTTCTTGTCTTTCCTAGGTTCAATTACATGGACAACATGAGGTAAAGTGAACAGGGCATTGAGAACGAAATTCGCTTAGCAGTTGACACCAAAAGGGTTCAAACAATAACTCCAGCATTATCATTTTTTTCTTACCAAGTTCCTTGTTGTCTGTCTTACATTTATCAACAACATTGATACGATCCTTTGAATGCTTTTGCTTTGGGCAGATGGTAGATTTTTCATAAATCAAATACTGTTCTAAATGAGGAGGATAAAGACGTCTCAATTGGTTGTTCTGTTTGACACAACCTGAATCAGTATTTACTTTAATATAATCAAAATCAACAAGATACAAACCCAACAATGTTCTAACTTGCGATAAGGCTACATATGACATAACGTCTTTAACCCCTTAGCTGCTGGGCCGTTTCCCCCCCCCAGTGCTGAGCCCTTTTTTGGCTATTTGGGGTAGTTCGCGCTTAGGCCTTCATAACTTTTTGTCCACATAAGCTATCCACGCCAAATTTGCGTCCTTTTTTTCCAACATCCTAGGGATTCTAATGGTACCCAGGGTTTGTGGTTTCCCCTGGAGGAGACCAAGAAATTAGCCAAAATACAGTGAAAATTTTGTTTTGACTGGGCTGCCGAAGAAGGCTTGTGGTTTTTTCCCTGAAAATGCCATCAACAAAGGGTTTCTGGTGCTGAAATCACCATCTTCCCACCTTTCAGGAACGGGCAGACTTGAATCAGAAAACCACATTTTTCAACACAAATTTGGCTTGTGTTTTTTTCCCTGAAAATGACATCAACAAACGGTTTCTGGTGCTGAAATCACCATCTTCCCACCTTTCGGGAACGGGCAGACTTGAATCAGAAAACCTCATTTTTCAACACAAATTTGGCATTTTACTGGGACATACCCCATTTTTACTATTTTTGGTGATTTCAGCCTCCTTCCAGTTAGTGACAGGAATGGGTGTGAAACCAATGCTAGATCCCGGAAAGCTAAACATTTCTGACAACTATACAAAATTCTAAATTCAGCAAGGGGTCATTTGTGTAGATCCTACAAGGTTTTCCTACAGAAAAAACAGCTGAAATAAAAAAAATATTGAAATTGAGCTGAAAACAACAGCCATTTTTCTTTATGTTTTACTCTGTAACTTTTTACTGCGATGTCAGATTTTTTAAAGCAATATACCGTTATGTCTGCTGGACTCTTCTGGTTGTGGGGATATGAAGGGCTTGTAGGTTCATCAAGAACCCTAGGTACCCAGAGCTAATAAATGAGCTGCACCCTGCAGTTGGATTTCATTCAATACTGGCTATACAGCAATTCATTTGCTGAAATATGAAGAGTGAAAAATAGGTATCAAGAAAACCTTTGCATTTCCAAAATGGGCTCAAGATAAGGTTTTGAGGAGCAGTGGTTATTTGCACATTTCTGAATTCCGGGGTGCCCATACTAGCATGTGAATTGCAGGGCATTTCTCAAATAGATGTCTTTTTTACACACCCTCTTATATTTGGAAGGAAAAAATGTAGAGAAAGATAAGGGGCAATAACACTTGTTTTACTATTCTATGTTCCCCCAAGTCTCCCGATAAAAATGATACCTCACTTGTGTGGGTAGACCTAACGCCCGTGATAGGAAATGCCCCAAAACACAACGTGGACACATCCCATTTTTTGACAGAAAACAGAGCTGTTTTTTGCAAATTGCCTACCTGTAGATTTTGGCCTCTAGCTCAGCCGGCACCTAGGGAAACCTACCAAACCTGTGCATTTTTTAAAACTAGAGACCTAGGGGAATCCAAGATGGGGTGACTTGTGAGGCTCTGACCAGGTTCTGTTACCCAGAATCCTTTGCAAACCTCAAAATGTGGCTAAAAAAACACATTTTCCTCACATTTCGGTGACAGAAAGTTCTGGAATCTGAGAGGAGCCACAAATTTCCTTCCACCCAGCGTTTTCCCAAGTCTCCCCATAAAAATGATACTTCACTTGTGTGGGTAGGCCTAGCGCCCGCGACAGGAAATGCCCCAAAACACAACGTGGACACATCACATGTATTCATAGAAAACAGTGCCTACCTGTGGATTTTGGCCTCTACCTCAGCCGGCACCTGGGAAAACCTAGCAAACCAGCGTATTTTTCAAAACTAGAAACGCAGGGGAATCCAAGATGAGGTTACTTGTGGGTCTCTGACCAGGTTCTGTTACCCAGAATCCTTTGCAAACCTCAAAATGTGGCTAAAATAACATGTTTTCCTCACATTTCGGTGACAGAAAGTTCTGGAATCTGAGAGGAGCCAAAAATGTCCTTCCACCCAGCATTCCCACAAGTCTCCCGATACAAATGATACCTCACTTGTGTGGGTAGGCCTAGCTCCCGCGACAGGAAATGCCCCAAAACACAACGTGGACACATCACATTTTTTCATAGAAAACAGTGCCTACCTGTGGATTTTGGCCTCTAGCTCAGCCGGCACCTGGGGATACCTAGCAAACCAGCGCATTTGTGAAAACTAGAAACCCAGGGGAATCCAGGATGGGGTGACTTGTGGGGCTCTGACCAGGTTCTGTTACCCAGAATCCTTTGCAAACATCAAAATTTGGCCAAAAAAACACTTTTTCCTTTCATTTTGGTGACAGAAAGTTCTGGAATCTGAGAGGAGCCACAAATTTCTATCCACCCAGCATTCCCCCCAGTCTCTCGATAAAAATGGTACCTCACTTGTGTGGGTAGGCCTGGTGACCGCGACAGAAATAGATCACACAACGGTCAATTTTTCGTCCTTACATGAGGCAGCTGTTGACCCTGGGGTGATCCATTCCTGACGCAGGCACTAGGTGTAGGCACTCAAGTGGGGTAGTGTTTTTATCAGGACAGGTGAGGAATCACTGGGTGGTAGGAATTTATCTGGATCCCAGTATATTCCTGTAGTTTGTGTGACAGAAATGCGAGAAAAATAGAGTTTTTATTCAACATTTCAGCTTTGCAGGGTATTCTGGGTAAGAAAACTTTGGGGAATACACACAAGTCACACCTATGTGGACTCCCCCGAATGTCTTGTTTCCAGAACTGTTTGGGTTTAGTGTGTTTCTCTATATGGCCGCCGAACCCAGGACCAAAAACACAGGTGCCTGCGTTACAAAACCCGTTTGTTTTGCGATAGATAATTTTGAAGTCTCCACAATACGATTTGGGCGGTGGAATTTGGGGCTGAACTAAATTGGGGAGCTCCCAAGAGAGCACTCTCTCTCTCTCTGCTTGCCGCCTCATTCACCTGCTCTCTGGATTGGGCAAACCCACTATTACCCAGTTGCACAGACTGCTTGCGAAGGGACAGCAGGACTGTCCTCATCACCTCCCTCATAATGTACTGGAAGAGGAGTTATCGAATTTGACTCCCCCGACTGAAAAATCACTCCCAGAGTCTGTGCCATTGTCCTATCCCTCAGATGCTGTCTCAGTATCTGATGTCTCAGTCTCTGATCCTATGTCAGAGCTGTCCTCTATAACCCGAGTGCCGACAGCAGTCATCCATCAAGATGCCATCTCTGCTATTGGCTAAACTGTTGCTCTAAAACACTAGCCTACATAGACAGTCACAAAATCGATGGTGTGTGTGAGATACGTGCAACAGTAGAGGCCACCTTACCTGCGCTTCTTACCTCAATCAGCACGTTCTTTCAAGACACTCAAAAAACACCTTGTCACATATCATTCGTCACAGTCTTTAGCACCTCCTGCGCCCAGTCCAACAATCATTATTGGTGCTCCACCTCCCGCCTCCTCGGATTCCCTCATTACCACCCAGCAAAAGTGTCCTTCATCTCTCCATAGCCGCCCGCACATACATTTCATTTGTATTATAGCACAGGTAATGACTTTACTAATGTACTCAGCTATTGACATAAAATACAGATTTGCTCTTTGCAGTAGGCATATAAACCTTCTGCGCTTCTTTATGGCACTAAATCTGCCACTAGACAAAAGTCTGATCCTTTCGTAGCAGAAACATATTCACAATAATTACTTGACTTTTTTTTTGCTGCCTAAAAGCTACAGGTGAAATGCGTCAGTTGAAGTATGTGCATTGCTTTGAAGACGCAAGCTGCAACTGCAAGACAACTGGTGGCAAATCTATTTATAAATTTATAAATATATATATATATATACATATATACATATATATATATATATATATCCCTTTTATATGTGGGTCTGGTTTTCCTGGGGGCCGATCGCAGCCCCCAGGGAAACCGCACACATATTGACAAAAGTGATATATACATATATGTAGATATAGATATATATATATATATATATATATATATATATATATATATATATATATAGATAGATCTATATATATATATCTATAGATCTATCTATAGATATATCCATGTACATAGATATATCTACATATATAGATCTATATATATATATATATATATATATATATATATATATATATATATATATATATATATTTTTTTTTCATTTTTGTTGTTGTTGTTGTATGGTTTCCTTGGGGGCCAAAATGGCCCCCAGGGAAACCCTACAACAACAAAAAAACAATTTGCCCCCACAGGGGGTCGCCCTGCCCACGGGCGAACCCCTGTCCATTTATTGTATTTTATTTTTTATTTTTGGGAAAAAAAAAAATTGCCCCGGGGTTGGCGCGATAGCACCCCTCCCAGGGGGCACCTACCTTTAAAAAAATATATATATGCCCCCCGGGGGGGGGCGGCCCATTTTCTGAGGGGGCCAACCCCCCCAAGTGAAATCCCTGGCGTCTAGTGGTGTTTCCTGGCCCCCTCCCCTTTCTTACGAGGCCTTCTGAAAGTGTTTCCTGGCACCCGATCGCAGTTGTGCTGCGATCGGGGGCCAGGAAACAGTTTCAGAAGGCCTCGTAAGAAAGGGGAGACTCTCCCCTTTCTTACGAGGCCTTCCCAAACTTGGGGAAGGCCGTTTTCCCCATCGGAGCAGGAATCGGCCACAAGGCTGCTTCCTGCTCCAATGGAAAAATCAACTTTGTTACGTCAGAGTGCCTCGCGGCGCGCTGACGTCACATAGGGGCAGGTGGGGGGCAGGGGGGAGACACGGAAGCTTCTGTGTCTCCCTGGGACTCAAAAAATAAAAAATAAATCCTCGGGTGCGACGCACCCGAGGATTTATTAACCCCCTCCCTGGTGTCGGCCACTGGTCGTGACCCCCACCAGAGAGGTAGTGCAGGCGTCAGACAGTGGCCGACGCCCGCATTGAAAAGGTTAAAAACAGTAGTCTCAGTACTAATGCATGCTACATCTTCACTTAAACCTTGAGATTTATTTATAGTTACAGCATATGTTCGAGAAACTGGGAACTACTTACTTAGAACATATAAATCTTTTACAAGCAAGAAACATGCAAGAGACCTTCCAAACTGTTTTCAGCCATTAACGTGAACTAATTTTGTACTCAACCTCATTCCTGTTAGAAAACAAAATGAAATCTATGACTTAACCCATAGCACCATTAACCCCTTGGCTGCCAGGCCTTTTCCCCCTCAGGTGCCAGGCCTTTTTTTGCCTATTTGGGGCAGAGAGCGCTTAGGCCCTCATACCTTTTTGTCCTTTTTTCCAATATCCTAGGGATTGTAGAGGTACCCAGACTTTGTGGGTTTGCCTGAAGGAGGCCAAGAAAATGGCCGAAATATAGAGAAAATTTCATTTTTTTAAAAAAAAATGGGAAAAAAGGACTGCAGAAGGCAGCTTGTGGTTTCTTCCCTGAAAATGGCATCAACAAAGAGTTTGTGGTACTACAATCAACAGCTTCCCAGCTTTCAGGAACAGGCAGACTTGAATCGGAAAACCCAATGTTTCAACCCAAATTTGGCATTTTACTTGGATATACCCCATTTTAAAGATTTTTTGTGTTTTCAGCCTCCTTCCAGTCAGTGACAGAAATGGGTGTGATCCCAGAAACCTAAACATTTCTGAAAAGTAGACAAAATTCTGAATTCAGCAATGGGTAATTTGTGTAGATCCTACAAGGGTTTCCTGCAGAAAATAACAAATGAAATAAAAAAATATTGAAATTCAGGTAAAAAACAAACACATTTTCTCTATGTTTTACTCTGTAACCTTTTCCTGCAATGTCAGATTTTTGAAAGCAATATACCATTATGTCTGCTGGACTCTTCTGTTTGCCGGGTTATATAGGGCTTGTAGGTTCATCAAGAACCCTAGGTACCCAGAGCCAATAAATGAGCTGCACCTTGCAGTGGGTTTTCATTCTACACCGGGTATACAGCAATTAATTTGCTGATATATAAAGAGTGAAAAATAGGTATCAAGAACATTTTTGTATTTCCAAAATGGGCACTGGATAAGGTGTTGAGGAGCAGTGGTTATTTGCATAGCTCTGAATTCTGGGGTGCCCATACTAGCATGTGAATTACAGGGCATTTCTCAAATAGACGTCTTTTTTACACAATGTCTTATATTTGGAAGGAAAAAATGTAGAGAAACGCAAGGGGCAATAACACTTGTTTTGCTATTCTATGTTCCCCCAATTCTCCTGATAAAAATTATACCTCACTTCTGTGGGTAAGCCTAGTGCCCGCGACATGAAATGCCCCAAAACACAACATGGACACATCACATTTTTCCACAGAAAACAGAGGTGTTTTTTGCAAATGCCTACCTGTGGATTTTGGCCTCTAGCTCAGCTGACACCTAGGGAATCCTACCAAACCTGTGCATTTGTGAAAACTAGAGACCTAGGGAAATCCAAGATGGGGTTACTTGTGGGGCTCACACCAGGTTCTGTTACCCAGAATCCTTTGCAAACCTCGAAATTAGGCTACAAAAACACGTTTTCCTCTCATTTCGGTGACAGAAAGTTCTGGAATCTGAGAGGAGCCACAAATTTCCTTCCGCCCAGCATTCTCCCAAGTCTCCCGATAAAAATTATACCTTACTTGTGTGGGTAGGCCTAGTGCCCGCGACAAGAAATGCCCCAAAACACAATGTGGACACATCACATTTTTCCACAGAAAACAGAGGTGTTTTTTGCAAAGTGCCTACCTGTGGATATTGGCCTCTAGCTCAGCCGGCACCTAGGGAAACCTACCAAACCTGTGCATTGTTGAAAACTAGAGACCTAGGGGAATCCAAGATGGGTGACTTGTGGGGCTCCCACCAGGTTCTGTTACCCAGCATCCTTTGCAAACCTCAAACTATATCTAAAAAAACACTTTTTCCTCACATTTAGGTGACAGAAAGCTCTGGAATCTGAGAGGAGCCACAAATTTCCTTCCAACAAGCATTCCCCCAAGTCTCCTGATAAAAATGGTGCATCACTTGTTTGGGTAGGCCTAGTGCCCGCAACAGGAAATGCCCCAAAACCCAACGTGAACACATCATATTTTCTCAAAGAAAACAGAGGTGTTTTTTGCAAAGTGCCTACATGTGGATTTTGGCCTCTAGCTCAGCTGACACCTAGGGAAACCTGCTAAACCTGCCCATTTCTGAAAACTAGAGACCTAGGGCAATCTAAGACGGGGTGACTTGTGGGGCTCTCACAGGGTTCTGTTACCCAGAATCCTTTGCAAACCTCAAAGTTTGGCTAAAAAAAACTTTTTCCTCACATTTCAATGACAGAAAGTTCTGGAATCTTAGAGGAGCCACAAATTTCCAGTGTTCCCTTAAGTCTCCCGATAAAAATGGTACCTCACTTGTGTGGGTAGGCCTAGTGCTGTGACAGGAAATGCCCCAGAACACAAAGTGGACACATCACATTTTCTGAAAGAAAAATAGGTGTTTTTTGCAAAGTGTCATTTCAGTGACAGAAAGTTCTGGTATCTGAGAGGAGCCACAAATTTCCTTCCACCCAGCAATCCCCTATGTCTCCCAATAAAAATAGTACCTCACTTGTGTAGGTAGGCCTAGTGCCCGCGACAGGAAATGCCCCAAAACACAACGTGGACACATCACATTTTCTCAAAAAGGTGTTTTTTTGCAAAGTGCCTACCTGTGGATTTTGGCCTCTAGCTCAGCCGGCACCTAGGGAAACCTACCAAACCTGTGCATTTTTTAAAACTAAAGACCTAGCGGAATCCAGGATGGGGTGACTTGTGGGGCTCTGACCAGGTTCTGTTACCCAGAATCCTTTGCAAACCTTAAAACTTGGCTAAAAAAACGCTTTTTCCTCACATTTCGGTGACAGAGAGTTCTTGAATCTGAGAGGAGCCACAAATTTCCTTCCACCCAGCGTTCCCCCAAGTCTCCTGATGAAAATTATACCTCACTTGTGTGGGTGGACCAGGTGCCTGCAACTGAAAAAGTACAAAAACTTGTAGAGATTGAGGCGATAGCACAGCGAGTTGATAAGCACATATTCTTCTTTTATACATTTTTAGGTTGACTCTGCTTTAGGGACCCACACAAGTGAGGTGCCATTTTACTTGGGGACTGAGAGGAACGCTGGGGAGTAGGAATTTTGTGCTGGAGCGGTGATCCTACAAAGAAAAGTCAGGAAAATATGCTTTTTTAAGCAACTTTTGAGGTTTGCAGAGGAGTCTGGATAAGAAAATGTTGGGGGATCCACGCAAGCCACACCTCCCTGGACTCCTTGGGGTGTCTAGATTTAAAAAATGTCTGGTTTTGGTAGGTTTCCCCAGATGAAGGCCGCACCCAGGACCAAAAACATAGGTGCCCCCTCCCCCCAAACATAGGTAGTTTTGCGATATATCATTTTGATGTGTCCACTTACATCCGTGATGTACCAAACACTAAAATTGTGAAAAGAAATTCACTTACGTTACGTAAAAAAGACCCCTCACCCACCAACCAAGTTGGTGGCATGCTTCATCATCGGGGTCCCACCTGAGACACCTAGCGTGTCACAAGTGTGCTGCGACGCCTGATTACAGCGGAGCAGGTTTTGTCATTTGTACCACACATACTGGTTGGATTTGGCACGAGGGTGAGTGATGGTTCAGTAGAACAAATTTTATTAACAAGAGATTTCACAAAAGTGAAATGCACTTTTAATAACTGAAAGGCCAAAAAACGTAACCAATGACTCACAGCTCGTGAGCTGTAAAGCCGCGTCAAGGCACCAACCGTTTTACAGTCCATTCACACACCTTTCATACATGACATGCACAAGACCATTCACACCGCCAGCCACGGGCCCAGCACATTACAACACTCGCATCGACAGACAGTACTACTCAAGGGCTCATCACTTACATATGCCCACATACCTGATACAGCAGTCACACTAGCTGATGGGAGTGTGTGGACTGATGTTTGCCTGGCACCGCCAGCCAAGCACCACCCCACACACACCGCCAACCAAGCGCCACCCCAAGCACACCGCCAGCCAAGCACCATGCCATGCACACCGCCAGCCAAGCGCCACCCCACGTACACTGCAAGCCCAGTGCCACCCCACGCACACCGCCAGCCAAGCGCCACCCCAAGCACACCGCCAGCCAAGCGCCACCCCAAGCACACCGCCAGCCAAGTGCCACCCCATGCACACCGCCAGCCAAGCGCCACCCCACACACACTGCCAGCCAGATGCCACCCCACGCACACCACGATCATTTTTTTTCGTTTATAAACAACAAAGAAACCACTAACTAATTATAAACTAAGTACAAAACTGCACACACAAAATCTCTAACTAAATACATGACAGTAATGCCAACTGTGAAACTGAACATATGAAAATATAAAATAGGCAGTTTACACTCACGGTATTTCCCCAAAAATGCTCTTCGTGTGGTAATTTCTGAAACAGCTGGCCACACACAGCCCAGGCTTTGAAGGGCAATCGGGGCAGTAAAGACGGCTCTCCCTCCGGATACCTCTTCAGGCACATACTCTACATTTCTTAGTGGGTAAGTCTTTTTTGGGAGTGGGAGGAATGTGATCTGGACAGTGACGATCTTTCAATCGAGCCACATCCTCCACCACTGCTACTCTAGGAACTCTTGTCTGTTCCAATACAATAAGGCTTCTTTATCACTGACTCCTGAAATTTAACAAATTTCATCCCTGACTCAGGTGAACAATCCTTGATCACAATAAAAGCATTAAAAGTTGCCAAATTAAATAAACGTAGTGCCAACTTTTTATACCACACGTAAGACTTACGAAGAGCAGTGTATGGTTCCAACCTCTGATCTACTCCATCAACACCACCCATGTGCCAATTGTAGTCCAAAATGCATGCAGGTTTGCACATTTCAGCAACCTCACCCCAAACAGTCACAGGGGAAGTACTCTCATCATGGATGGTAGTTAGCATGTACACATCCCTCCTGTCTGAAAATTTCAGAGCTAGCAGCTCATTATTCAGCAAGGCACTGCACTGTCCCCTCTCAAGTTTTTTACAGACATGCTCCCTTGGATAGCCTTTCCGGTTAGAACGGATTGTGCCACAAGCAACAGGGCCGAAATAGGATTAATAATAGCCCCCCAGGGAGGAACCCCTACCCAAGGGGTTGATCCCCAAAATAAAAGCACAATAAAATCCCTGGTGCCTAATGAAGATTCCTGGTCTACGATCACGGGCCCCGCCCACGATCGTGGACCAGGAATCCACTGAAAACAGGCAAAGGGGGGAAGGAAAGACTCTTTCCTTTCCCCCGTGTCTGTTTTCCCCCTAAAACCTCCCGCTGGAAGAAGGACTTACCAAGAGGACGTCTTCTCTCCCCTCGCACTGGAAGCAAATGGCTTTCAGCGCATCCTCTGCAGCTTCTGATGACTTTGGCGCGCTGTGAGCGCGCTGATGTCATCAGATTGCTGAGGGTGGTGGTCAGGGGTGAAAGGGGAAGGGATTCCCCTTCCATCCTCAACTTGGGGGTGTCGGTGGGAGGCCTATGGGGGGAGCGCTAGCGCTGCCCCTGTGGGCCGGGTGCCAGATGAGCTGGTCTCGTCCAGGGCACACAGGAACCGTGTGCCTGGACGAGACCAGCTTCCCCCTGGCACCGAAGGGGTTAACTAATCCTTCTTCAACACTTAAATTGCACTGCTAAATTACTCTACAATTTTTGCAGACACTTTTCTAATCCAACAGTTCTGAACACAGATTTCTCCATTGAATCTAATTTTGCTTGTAGTTTTGAACTTAGGAGTGCCATCATACCCTGGTGTTCTATTTTGTCAATTGCTGTAAGTTCCAAATGTCTTCTTTCTACAGTTTTAGTAATTGCTTCTCAAAACAGAAGCACTCCCAAAGTGTGAAGTACACATTGAATTTCTCTTCTTCAATAAATTTGAACAGTAGCTGTGCTCCTGCCCATTTTCTAGGAAATAGTGCCTTCATAAGACCACTTTATATGCAATGTTTCCCATCTTTTGTGAGAACTTCTACTCTAATATCCTTCATAATATTTCTGTATTCAACATCATGTGCTTGATGCATATTCTAATGTATTTCTCTGTATTGGAAATTTAGTCAAATGTTTATATTTCTAATACTTCCCAAGGAATTCCAAGTTTCATTATAAAGATGTGTGTTGAACACAGCTTTCCTTTGACGGCCGTAAGTTTTAATATATCACGGACAAAATTAAGTGCTTTCCTCCAAACAGTATATCTAGTATGTCTTTCGAATCTGTTGCATCTCAAGTGTACAAGCCAAGCTTTAGGTTTGAGACCATGCTCACCTCATCAGTGATTAAATGTTTCAATTTCTTCAGAACTCTTGAGACTTCATGACAACCTTCTCTGGATAATTTTTGGTACTCTAGTTTGTTGTCGTGCTCTACAGATAGCACCAATAGTCGATGTAAAGTAATTCCTTTTATGTGTGCAGCTAATCCAGTTAGTGCTGTTACTGCACATGACAAATTCAAGTTTGTAGTCCTCTGTAGGTAAGTAGTGAGAACTTCAATTAAAAAGCTTTTCCCAGTGCTAGCTTGACCGCTAATGTATAATAGTATTGGCTTAAATGATGTGCATGGCAATGACAAGAGAACCTCTGATGCTGGATTTGGATGCGCCAAGTTCTTCCCATCCTCCACTGCTGGTGATTCCATGAAGTGCCAGGAGAATGGACTACAAGGGCCAGCGTTGATTGCAGGCCAACAGCCAGGTGAGAGTGCATCATGTGGTGATGCACAGTGCAGGCTGCGCACTTCACATTTCCATCCTGTGGGTGCAAACTGCACACTGCTTAATGTGAGGCTCACAAGAGCCTGGGAGTATATGCGTGGAAGGGGGATCACTGGAGGTGTAGTCTCCACACCACTGTGTGCGCATGCAGGTGGACAGATAAACAACAACGTGCCTTCCTGTATCCTTCCCTGAGGCCATGCTTGTTCCCGCCCCCATGTCTCAATCCACGCCACCCTGATGCTGACCCCTGATGAAGGCAGAAGGAAGACAAGAGACGGACTGCAAACTACACTGGATGCTGCCAGGGGATTGTTGATTCAGGTTGGGCCGTGCTGTGCGATTGTTGATGCTGCAGCCGGCGTTTTAAGGGATCCTCAGCCTTTGTTGCCTCTGCAGGCCTCTGTAGCCCCTTCACTGATGTTGGTGCTCCACTGTTGTCTATGATGTCTGTCTCCCCAGCCACTGTATCTGACCTGCTTGTGGGGGCAGACGGGTGCAGGTGTACGGCAGGGTGATTCCGACTGGGGGAACTGGAGCATAGTTGGAGCACTGGAGTGAAGTTGGATGTTTTGGAAGGAGCAACACATCTTGGATAAAAGGCCGTCCCTTGGTTGTGGCCCGGGTGGTTCCAGTGAGGTTTGTAGGCATTAAACATTAAACCGTACATCTAACCTGCAAGTGGTGACTCTGAGCCTGTTTATAATTGACTGTTCTGTGCTACACTGCTATAGAGATTACCTAAGTGCTACCTGTTCATTTCCACATCTATTCAGCACTGGCTGCTATTACTATTGCTTCATCACCACTTACCGATACTCATCCTCTGTGTTATCAGTGTAATCCCTTGTTGTTTCTGCAATTCTGTAATTGTTCTTATGCCCTATATACGTCGTTTACATTGTGTGCTTGGGATATTACTCAACAACGGCAATGGTTTGTGTGGGTGGAGGCAGGGGCTGTAAGACCGGGGGGAAGAGGTAAGTGTTGAATGTTACTACTGATATTGTTGTTACTACTGCTATTGCTAATGCTACCCTGGGCTGCTACCTTTGACCTTGGAGTGTGTGGACTATGTAGTAGCAGGCTCTTTAACTGCCCCTGCTGCTGGTTTTATCAACTTTCTTTTTTTACTAACCCTTGTGATCCATTTTGATTCTGCTGAGATATTTCTGTCTGCTGCATTCATGGGCAAGCACAAGCTTGCCATATCACAGGATGTCCAAGTGAATAACTCCTCTGTGGGTACAACTCTAGACTCCTTTTTGGTCCAGGCGGTCAGCGTTGTCAACAAGGAGACTGAACTGGCAGAAAGGTGGCTGTTGCTTGAAATGGGCAAAAGGCCCAGTCTGCTTTGTCGGGAGCGATTGTAGCCACCAGCACCATTGCCATTACCTGAGGTCCTTGAGGCCCATGAGGGTATTTCTGCTAGCCATATAATTAGCAGCATTATTGAGGAGGCTGCAAGCCATGTCTCACCTACTGCACCTGTATTAAGTGATGGGATTGACAGGAGGTCAAGTACGAGTTCTGGCTTGCCTCTGTGTACCAGCACTAGTCCTTCTGGACCTTCTGCCAAGAAGAGAAGGAGAACTAGAATTGGGACCGTCTCTGGAGCAACCTCAGAAGGTCTTGGGAGGAAGATGGGCCTCCCTGCCCACTCCTCCAATAGTGATAAAAACTCTGCTCTCTTGTGCTGTTCCTACACAGGCTTGGCCCTGCCAAATAACCCTGCAGCACTGGGGGATGGCAACAGCCCACTGTGGGACTTAGCTAAGTTTCAAGTCAAGTACTTAGTAACTTCTATACTTCTGCAATTGCCCCTCTTATAGAGAAAATAACATCATTGGAAGGCACCATACATTACTTATCCCACAAGAGGACCAATCCCCAAGAGCAGCAGTTTCCCTCCAGTAGTGGCAGTGGTAGTGGCAGTTTTCTCACAGCTCAGGTGTGTCTGCTCTCTGTTGATTCCTGAGTTCCTTTGCTCTTTCCGCCAAGTGCATCTTCACATCTAGTAATAGGTCCTGTATTTGGATTTACAACCGGATCAACGAGTTTATTCTGCTAAACTGGGAAATAACAGTTGGTGTTAGGGACAATGTGGACAATAGGGATGCGGGAGTCCTTTCAGCTGGTACATCTTCACTTAGGCCCAAGCCTGTATGGCACCAGCAGATTCTGGCCCTGCACCTCAATTTTACCCCGATGTTTCTGTTTTTTTGGGACTGTCACCCCTGCCAGCTGATAAAGTGGAATTACACTCAGAACTCAAAAACAAATGCCCTCATTGGCTCTCACGGAATACCATGTTTAATATGGCTGAGAACCAACATATCTTATTGAGCAGAAGAAGTGGGTGGATTGGCTGCTTACTTAAATCATCTAAGGGGGAATTCTGTGATTATTAATTGCAGAAATCAAGACCTGGCTCATCATTTTACTTCATCTCGGTCTGTGTTTGGAAACAGGTTTGGCTGTGTGAGTGTGAGCCCAGTTATTAGCATTGTTTTATTGGGCTATTTCTATAATCCTATGTTAATTAACATATTTAGGCGATCTAGTCGATCTGTAAGCAAGGAAGTCAGGAATCACTGCACAGGGTCACCGGGTGCCTGAAATGCCATGCTTTCCAAAAAATTCCTGCCTTTCTCAGGTTTAGACGGAATTGACTTACTGCCGTCACCCCTGGGCCATTCTAGGGAGTTTGGAACCTTGACAAAAAAAATTGACTGAAACTGGTGCTATGCTGGTTCCTTATTCTTCCCCCTTGGAGCCTGCGGTGACTGTCCAATCCATTCTGGATCCTTCTGGCCATGATGAATCATTATGGCAATACCCTTCTAGTTACCCTTTGACACCTGCATCTCTCCCTCGTATTGTCAGACAGGACCATGATTCCATCACCCTGGTGCTTCCCACTACTAATCTTGTCTCCTACAACCTTGTGGGTCTTAACCCCTTAGCTGCCAGGCCTTTTCCCCCTCCTGTGCCAGGCCTTTTTTTGCCTATTTGGGGCAGTTCGCGCTTAGGCCCCCATAACTTTTTGTCCACATTAGCTAACCAAGCCAAATTTGCATCCTTTTTGTCCAACATCCTAGGGATTCTAGAGGTACCAAGACTTTGTGGGTTCCCCTGAAGGAGGCCAAGAAATTGGCCAAAATAAAGTGAAAATGTCGTTTTTTTCAAAAAAATAGGAAAAAGTGGCTGCAGAAGGCGGCTTGTGGTTTTTCCCCTGAAAATGGCATCAACAAAGGGTTTGCGGTGCTAAACTCATCAGCTTCCCAGCTTTCAGGAACAGGCAGACTTGAATCAGAAAACCCAATTTTTCAACACAATTGTGGCATTTTACTGGGGCATACCCCATTTTTGCAATTTATGGGCATGAAACCAATGCTGGATCCCAGAAACCTAAATATTTCTGAAAAGTAGACAAAATTCTGAATTCAGCAAGGGGTCATTTGTGTAGATCCCATAAGGGTTTCCTACAGAAAATAACAGCTGAAAAAGAAAAATATTGAAATTGAGGTGAAAAAACCATACATTTTTCTCGACGTTTTACTCTGTAACTTTTCCCTGCAATGTCAGATTATCGAAAGCAATATAACGTTACGTCTACTGGACTCCTCTGGTTGCGGGAATATATAGGGCTTGTAGGTTCATCAAGAACCCGAGGAACCCAGAGCCAATAAATGAGCTGCCGCCTGCAGTGCGTTTTCATTCTATACCGGGTATACAGCAATTCATTTGCTGAAATATAAAGAGTAAAAAATTGCTATCAAGAAAACCTTTGTATTTCCAAAAAGGGCACAAGATAAGGTGTTGAGGAGCAGTGGTTATTTGCACATCTCTGAATTCTGGGGTGACCATACTAGCATGTGAATTACAGGGCATTTCTCAAATAGATGTCTTTTTTACACACTCTCCTATATTTGGAAGAAAAAAATGTAGAGAAAGACAAAGGGCAATAGCACTTGTTTTGCTAATCTATGTTCCCCCAAGTCTCCCGATAAAAATGATACCTCACTTGTGTGGGTAGGCCTAGCGCCCGCAACAGGAAACGCCACAAAATGCAACGTGGACACATCCCATTTTTTTAAAAAGAAAACAGAGGTGTTTTTTGCAAAGTGCCTACCTGTAGATTTTGGCCTCTAGCTCAGCCGGCACCTAGGGAAACCTACCAAACCTGTGCATTTCTGAAAACTAGAGACCTAGGGGAATCCAAGATGGGGTGACTTGCGGGGCTCGCACCAGGTTCTGTTACCCAGAATGCTTTGCAAACCTCAAAATTTGGCAAAAAAAAACATGTTCCTCACATTTCTGTGGCAGAAAGTTCTGGAATCTGAGAAGAGCCACAAATTTCCTTCCACCCAGCGTTCCCCCAAGTCTCCCGATAAAAATGATACCTCACTTGTGTGGGTAGGCCTAGCGCCCGCGACAGGAAACGCTCCAAAGCGCAACGTGGACACATCTAAATTTTTGAAAGAAAACAGAGGTGTTTTTTGCGAAGTGCCTACCTGTAGATTTTGTCCTCTAGCTCAGCCGGCACCTAGGGAAACCTACCAAACCTGTGCATTTCTGAATACTAAAGACCTAGGGAAATCCAAGATGGGGTGACTTGCGGGGCTCGGACCAGGTTCTGTTACCCAGAATCCTTTGCAAACCTCAAAATTTGGCTAAAAAAACACATGTTCCTCACATTTCTGTGGCAGAAAGTTCTGGAATCTGAGAGGAGCCACAAATTTCCTTCCACCCAGCGTTCCCCCAAGTCTCCCGATAAAAATGATACCTCACTTGTGTGGGTAGGTCTAGCGCCCGCGACAGGAAAAGCCCCAAAGCGCAACGTGGACACATCTAAATTTTTGAAAGAAAACAGAGGTGTTTTTTGCGAAGTGCCTACCTGTAGATTTTGGCCTCTAGCTCAGCCGGCACCTAGGGAAACCTACCAAACCTATGCATTTCTGAAAACTAGAGACCTAGGGGAATCCAAGATGGGGTGACTTGCGGGGCTCGGACCAGGTTCTGTTACCCAGAATCCTTTGCAAACCTCATAATTTGGCTAAAAAAACACATGTTCCTCACATTTCTGTGGCAGAAAGTTCTGGAATCTGAGAGGAGCCACAAATTTCCTTCCACCCAGCGTTCCCCCAAGTCTCCCGATAAAAATGAAACCTCACTTGCGTGAGTAGGCCTAGCGCCCGCGACAGGAAACGCCCCAAAGTGCAACGTGGACACATCCAAATTTTTGGAAGAAAACAGAGGTGTTCTTTGCGAAGTGCCTACCTGTAGATTTTGGCCTCTAGCTCAGCCGGCACCTAGGGAAATCTACCAAACCTGTGCATTTCTGAAAACTAGAGACCTAGGGCAATCCAAGATGGGTGACTTGCGGGGCTCGGACCAGGTTCTGTTACCCAGAATCCTTTGCAAACCTCAAAATTTGGCTAAAAAAACACACGTTCCTTACATTTCTGAGGCAGAAAGTTCTGGAATCTGAGAGGAGCCACAAATTTCCTTCCACTCAGCGTTCCCCCAAGTCTCCCGATAAAAATTATACCTCACTTGTGTGGGTAGGTCTAGCGCCCGCGACAGGAAACGCCCCAAAGCTCAACATGGACACATCCAAATTTTTGGAAGAAAACAGAGGTGTTTTTTGCGAAGTGCCTACCTGTAGATTTTGGCCTCTAGCTCAGCCGGCACCTAGGGAAACCTACCAAACATGTGCATTTCTGAAAACTAGAGACCTGGGGAATCCAAGGAGGGGTGACTTGCGGGGCTCGGACCAGGTTCTGTTACCCAGAATCCTTTGCAAACCTCAAAATTTGGCTAAAAAAACACATGTTCCTCACATTTCTTTGGCAGAAAGTTCTGGAATCTGAGAGGAGCCACAAATTTCCTTCCACCCAGCGTTCCCCCAAGTCTCCCGATAAAAATGATACCTCACTTGTGTGGGTAGGCCTAGCGCCCGCGACAGGAAACGGCCCAAAGCGCAACGTAGACACATCCACATTTTTGGAAGAAAACAGAGGTGTTTTTTGCGAAGTGCCTACCTGTAGATTTTGGCCTCTTGCTCAGCCGGCACCTAGGGAAACCTACCAAACCTGTGCATTTCTGAAAACTAGAGACCTAGGGGAATCCAAGATGGGGTGACTTGCGGGGCTCTGACCAGGTTCTGTTACCCAGAATCCTTTGCAAACCTCTAAATTTGGCTAAAAAAACACATGTTCCTCACATTTCTGTGGCAGAAAGTTCTGGAATCTGAGAGGAGCCACAAATTTCCTTCCACCCAGCGTTCCCCCAAGTCTCCCGATAAAAATGATACCTCACTTGTGTGGGTAGGCCTAGCGCCCGCGACAGGAAACGCCCCAAAGCGCAACGTGGACACATCCAAATTTTTTTCAGAAAACAGAGGTGTTTTTTTCTAAGTGCCTACCTGTAGATTTTGGCCTCTATCTCAGCCGGCACCTATGGAAACCTACCAAACCTGTGCATTTCTGAAAACTAGAGACCTAGGGGAATCCAAGGAGGGGTGACTTGCGGAGCTCGGACCAGGTTCTGTTACCCAGAATCCTTTGCAAACCTCAAAATTTGGCTAAAAAAACACATGTTCCTCACATTTCTGTGGCAGAAAGATCTGGAATCTGAGAGGAGCCACAAATTTCCTTCCACCCAGCGTTCCCCCAAGTCTCCCAATAAAAATGATTCCTCACTTGTGTGGGTAGGCCTAGCGCCCGCGACAGGAAACGCCCCAAAGCGCAACGTTGACACATCCCATTTTTTGAAAGAAAACAGTGCCTACCTGTGGATTTTGGCCTTTAGCTCAGCCGGCACCTAGGGAAACCTACCAACCCTGTGCATGTTTGAAAACTAGAGACCTAGGGGAATCCAAGATGGGGTGACTTGTGGGGCTCAGACCAGGTTCTGTTACCCAGAATCCTTTGCAAACATCAAAGTTTGGCTAAAAAAACACCCTTTCCTCTCATTTCGGTGACAGAAAGTTCTGGAATCTGAGAGGAGCCACAAATCTCCTTCCACCCTGCGTTCCCCCAAGTCTTACAATAAAAATGATACCTCACTTGTGTGGGTGGGCCAGGTGCCTGCAACAGAATAAGGCCCAAAACTTGAAGAGATAGAAGGGATAGCACAGCGAGTTTATAAGGGCATATTCTTTTATACATCTTTAGACGGACTCTGCTTTGGGGACCCACATAAGTGAGGTGTCATTTTACTTGGGAGACTGAGGGGAAAACTAGGGAGTAGGAATTTTGTGCTGGAGCGGTAATCCTACTAAGAAAAGTCAGGAAAATATACTTTTTTTATGCAAATTTTGAGGTTTACAGAGGAGTCTGTGTAAGAAAATGTTGGGGGAGCCACGCAAGCCACACCTCCCTGGACTCCTTGGGGTGTCTAGTTTTAAAAATGGTCTGGGTTTTGTAGGTTTCCCTAGATGAAGGCCGCACCCAGGACCAAAAACATAGGTTGGCCCTCCCCCCCCAAAACAGGTATTTTTGTAATATATCATATTGATGTGTGAACATACGTCCTTGATGTGCCAAACACTAAAATTGTGAAAAGAAACACACTTATGTTATGTGACGAAGACCCCTCACCCACCAACCAAGTTGGTGGCATGCTTCATCATCGGGGTCCCACCCGAGGCACCTAGCGTGTCACAGCTGTGCTGCGACGCCTGATTACAGCGGAGCAGGTTTTGTCATTTTTACCACACTTACTGGTTGGATTTGGCACGAGGGTGAGTGATGGTTCAGTGGATCAAATGTTATTAACAAGAGATTTCACAAAAATGAAATGCACTGCTAATAACTGAAAGGCAAAAAACTGAACCAATGACTCACAGCTCGTGAGCTGTAAAGCCGCGACAAGGCACCAACCGCTTTACAGTCCATTCACACACCTTTCATACATGACACGCACAAGATCATTCACACCGCCAGCCACGGGCCCAACACATTACAACACTCACATCGACAGACCGCGCCACTCAAGGGCCCATCACTTACATACGCCCACATGCCTGATACAAGAATCACACCAGCTGATGGGAGTGTGGACTGCCGTTTGGCTGGCACCGCCAGCCAAGCACCACCCCACACACACTGCCAGCCAAGCGTCACCCCACGCACACCGCCAGCCAAGCGCCACCCCAAGCACACCGCCAGCCAAGCGCCACCCTAAGCACGCTAGCCAAGCGCCACCCCAAGCACACCGCCAGCCAAGCGCCACCCCGCGCACACCGCCAGCCAAGCGCCACCCCACGCACACCGCCAGCCAAGCACCACCCCACGCACACTGCCAGCCAAGCGCCACCCCACGCACACCGCCAGCCAAGCGCCACCCCAAGCACACCACCAGCCAAGCGCCACCCCACGCACACCGCCAGCCAAGCGCCACCCCACGCACACCGCCAGCCAAGCGCCACCCCACGCACACCGCCAGCCAAGCGCCACCCCACGCACACCGCCAGCCAAGCGCCACCCCAAGCACACCACCATCCCTTTTTTTGTTTATAAACAACAAAGAAACCACTAATTATAAAATAAGCACAAAACTACAAACACAAAAGCTCTAACTAAATACATGACAGAGATGCCAACCGTGAAACAAATGAAAATATAAAACAGACAGCTTACGCTCAAGGTATTTCCCAGATTTTTTTTTTGGTATGGTAGCTTCTGTAACAGCCGGGCACACACAGCCCAGGCTTTGAAGGGCATTCGGGGTAGTACATCCGGCTCTCCCTCCGGATTAATCTCCGGGCACATACTCTACATTTCTTTGTGGGCATGCCTTTTTTGGGAGTGGGAGGAATGTGATCTGGAATGTGCCGATCTTTCAATCTAGCCACATCCTCCACCACTTCTACTCTAGGAACTCTTGCCGGTTCCACCACAATAAGGCTTTCTATCACCGACTCCTGAAATTTAACAAATGTCATCCTTGACTCAGGTGAACAATCCTTGTATACAAGAAAGGCATTAAAAGTTGCCAAATGAAATAAATGGAGGGCCAACTTTTTATACCACACATAAGACTTACGAAGAGCAGTGTAAGGTTCCAACCTCTGATCTACTCTATCAACACCACCCATGTGCCTATTGTAGTCCAAAATGCACGCAGGTTTGCGCACTTCCGCAACCTGACCCCAAACAGCCACAGGGGAAGTACTCTCATCATGGATGGTCGATAGCATGTACACATCCCTCCTGTCTGAAAATTTCAGAGCTAGCAGCTCATTATTCCGCAAGGCACTGCACTGTCCCCTCTCAAGTTTTTTACAGACAAGCTCCCTTGGATAGCCTTTCCGGTTAGAACGGATTGTGCCACAAGCAACAGTGTCCACCCTAAACAACTCCTTGAACAACTGCACTCCAGTGTAGAAATTATCTACGTACAAATGGTGACCTTTGTTAAACAGCCGTCTAGCAAGTTCCCACGCAATTTTTTCGCTAACTCCAAAAGTGGCCGGACAACCAGGAGGGTCAATACTGGAATCCCTACCAGTGTAGACCCGGAAATTATACACATATCCTGTACTGCTTTCTGACAGCAGATACAATTTAATCCCATACCGTGCCCTCTTACTAGGAATGTACTGCTTAAAAACTAAACGCCCCTTGAAAAGGACCAAAGACTCGTCCACACTTATCTCTTTGCCTGGAACATAGACCTCTGAAAACCGATCCACAAAAATGATCAAGGACAGGCCTAATCTTAAAAAGGCGGTCACAATCAGGGTGATCTCGTGGCAAGTCTAAAGCATTGTCTACAAAATGCAGCATACGAAGAAGAAGCAAATACCGATTACGTGTCATAGTTGCAGGAAATATAGCAGTTTCCATCAAGGGACTAGTAGACCAATAAGAAGCCAGTGACGGCTTCCTGATCAACCCCATCAAAAAAGACAAATCTAAAAACCTTTTCATCTCTTCCAGATATGTGGGAACCCAATGAGTAGCTCTAGACTGAGGCTTAAGTCTGGCAGCGTTGTCCCGCAAACATTGCTCTGCATACACATTTGTCTGCTCCACAATCTCTTCCAAAAATACATTGTCCATAAACAAGTGAAAGAAATGGACAGGCACAAAGTTTTCCGTATTAACTCTACACCCTGGGAGACCAATAAATGCAGGTAACTGTGTCTGCTCCATGTTTGGGGCAATCCAGGTGTCAGGTCTTCCAATGGGAAACCCTTCAGCCCCAGGTTGCTGCACTCTTGGCACATCAATGTCCTCCTCTAACACAGGCCCTTCATCTGCACTGAGAGTAGCTTCCTCATCAGAAGAATACTCTCGGACAGAAAACTCACTTCCAGAATCTCCTGCTTCCTCCTCTGCCTCAGATGCAGAGTCAGTGTCGTAATCATGGTCTGAAGACGACTCAAAGAGCATGCAAACAACCTGCTGAGCAGTCACTTTGCTGCTAGCCATGATCCTAACAACAAATGGATTGCCAACAACAACTAGCACTAAAATAAGTAATAAACAAAGTGTAGCTTTAGCACAAAGAGTTATGTACTACAAAAAACTATACCACTCAGTTGCCTGAAATAGCTACTCATCAAGCAACTACTCTGCACAGACACAGCAATCACCAATGATATCCCACTAAAAAGAAAAAAGAAAAAAGCAAATTAGACATATGACAACACAAACATCACTGTGCTCAAATCTAAGGACAATGTCAAACACACAATACTGCATTTAGTACACCACCTACAAACATGTCATTCATGCATGTCAACAATACTCCTTTGGAGTAAATTGCTTTCACTTACCTAAAACATGCAACTATGCAAACCGCAGGACAACTACTGCCAAAACCGCAAAGATCCACAGCAAAGGAAGCAAAAGCGTTGAACTAGAAGAAAAAGAAGAAATAAATTGTTATAATCACAAATACAAATACTTTGCCAGTTGACAAACACCCCACCACCAAGACACCACCAAGAACTTAGAAGTTGTCCCTGGTACCTAAGTGGATCCTGCCCCCCTTCGGGGGTAGATGGGCATAAAAATATTGGCCAATCTGCCCCCAAGGGGGGCAGAAATGGGCAACACCTCTGTGCCCCCTATTAGGGGGCGACCCTTCCCAAAGGGGGCACCCCCAGCACAACACAAAACAAAACAAAAAAATCCCTGCCGTATTGGTGGTTTCTGCCCTCCTTGGGGGCAGATGGGTCTACAAAATTAGGGGCAGAGATGGCCAATACGAATTTTCCCCACCTTAGGGGGGCGACCGTTGCCCAAGGGGTTGCCCCCAAAATAAACAATAAAAACAAAATCCCTGGTGTCTAGTGGATTTCGCCCCCCCCCCCCCGGCGGCAGATCAGCCCAAAAATTGGCAATCTGCCCCCGGGGGGGGGGGCGAAATACTAAAAAAATAGCCCCCCAGTGGGGCGCCCCTTGCCCAAGGGGTCGGCCCCAAAATATACACCAAAAATAAAATCCCTGGTGTCTAGTGGTTTTCGCCTCCCCCTTGGGGTAGATCCGCCGAAAAATCGGCAGATCTGCCCCCGGGGGGGGGGGGGGGAGCGAAATACAAAATAAAATTGCCCCCGGGGGGGGCGATCCTTGACCAAGGGGTCGCCCCCAAAATACACATAAAAAATAACATCCCTGGTGTCTAGTGGTTTTCGCCCCCCCGGGGGCAGATCCGCCGAAAAATCAGCGGATCTGCCCCCAGGGGGGGGCGAAATACTAAAAACAAGGGGTCGCCCCCAAAATAAACAAAGAAAAAATCCCTGGTGTCCAAGAGGAATCTTGTGAAAACAGGCACAGGGGGAAAGGAAAAACCCTTTCCTTTCCCCCATGTCTGTTTTCACCACCCCCCGCCCCCCCAAAAACGGAAAGGACTCACCTTGTAGGTCCTTTCACGAAGACGCGCTGGAAGCAAATGGCTTCCAGCGCACCCGGCAACACTAGATGACGTCAGCGCGCTGTGCGCGCGCTGACGTCATCGGATTGCCGTTGGGGGGGCTGGGGGTGGAAGGGGAAGGTCTTCCCCTTCCATCCCTGCCTGGGGGGGGAGGGGGGTGCACGGGGGGGCGCGCTAGCGCTCCCCAAGTTCCCCTGTGCCTAGGACGAGATGATCTCGTCCAAGGCACAGGGGAACTGTAGCCTTGGACGAGATCATCTCGTCCAAGGCATAGAAGCGGTTAAAAACAAGTTGGTATGCCCTGAGTGGGGTAGCTTTGTGGACCAGTAGATATATTCATGTTTCAGGAGACTTGGGCTGTAATGCCATGTTTTAGGCTTGGATTTGTCTGCTTAGACTTACCTTCACAGTTTACAGGTAACGGCAGACCATCAGGTGGCCTTGCAGTCTGGCTGAGAACAACTGTGGCCTGTACTTCTAAAGTTATTGATCTAGGGTCTCCAGATGTGTTATGTGTCCTTCTCCAATCTGATGGGGTTTCATTATGTGTGTTCAATGTTTATTATAGGCATGAAAGTAAAACAAGTGGTATTGCTGTCACTGATGTCATGAATGAACATCTTTTGACTTTTCACACTGTAGTCTTTAGAATTGTGGCAGGGGATTTTAATTGCAGTTACAAACCCCTTAGCATTGCTAGGGATGCCCTCAGTGAAGAGGAGGATGAAGCTTAGGCAATCCCGGGGCTTGCACTGCAGCCGAATAAAAAGTGGTCCGCAGCAGTCCTGCAACTTAATACCTTTACCGTTAACAATGGTCTGAGAGTGCGCAAGGGGAGGTCTCTGTCAGACAAAGAGGGGAATATTACCTTCAATTGGTTGGGTTGGGCCAGTCGTCTCGCCTACATCTTAGTGGATGTAAGGTTATGGCCATTATTAATTGATATGGAGGTGGTGCCTAGGCAGGACAGCAACCACAATTTCTTGAATCTTTCCATGAAGTCACTGGGCCCTAGTGCCTTTCATGTGAAAAAAGAGCCCTCTGACAGACAGCTCGAGCCATCTAGTAAACGGTGCAGGTTGAGATGGAGACTTCCACCCCAACTATCTTGGCCCAGTTGTACACAACTGTAGTTACAGCTCTGGAAGCAGCACTGTCCCTAGGCAAGAGTTTGTTTATAGCACCATTTATGGGAGGATCTTATTTATATTCATAACTCCCTGTTCTGCTCTAATAAGGAGCTCCATCCGGTAGAAGCCAGGACCCTTCCAAAATGGGCTCCTGTAGCTTAATGGTTCATAAAGGCATGTTGGTCAGCCAAGCAGGCCATGATTTCTATCATCAAGGGGGGGAATAGAGCCGCAATACAGGAAGCCAGAGCTTCCTGTAAAGCAGAACTGGGCAGGGCCTATGAGATTGCTAGGTGGGAAGCAGTATTGGTTGTGTCTAAGGGGAAAGATTATTGTTATTTTTGGCAAATAGTGGCTAACAAGAGTCTAGTCCCTGAAATCCTGCTGTGTAGCAACATAACTGCTGCAGCTTGGGGTGGTAATTTTTCAGTTGTGTATGCTCATGAAGTGGGGACCATTGAATCGGCCTTATTATCAAATGGTGACCCTGTTCAGAGAAGCTAGTAGGGAACCTGAGGGTGGGACCCTGGCTTTACAAGCTAGAGGCTTGGGCCTCCCTGATAAGCAGGTAAACATGTGTATTTCCCCTGGTGCTCTGCCTGCTGTTGCTCCCATTTACCAGCCTGACTGTGCTTCTAGCCCCATTGCTGTGAGAGAATTTGCTGCTGCACTTGATTGGATCACACCAGGAAAAGCGTCGGGTCTTAACAAGGTGCCTGGAGATTTTTTCAAAGGCGAGATCCGGTGCCTTCCTTTGCACTCCTCTTTAATAAGATGTTGAACTGGTCCACAATGCAGCGGACTTAGGCAGGGGATGAAATTGTCCCTATTTACAAGAGGGCTCATAGGTCGGTTCCTTCCAACCTACCGTTCATGTAGCCTTATTGACAGTTAACAGAAACTCTTCATTTGCATTCTGCTGAGTAGACTTCAAAACTGGATTGAAGATGTAGGAGTGTTGACTCATCTCCAAGTGGGATTTAGAACTGGGCCAAGCACTATTGTTCAAGTATTTCGATGCCAACTTATTCACCGGAAGTACGTTACTCTGGGGCAGGATCCTGTACGTCATATTTCTTGACCTACAGGCAGCCTTTGCTCTAGTTCCTAGGGAGGGGCTGTGGACAGTCTTAATTAACCTGGGGGGTTCCAAAATATTTGATCAATGTTATCAGGGGGCTATATCTGGAAAATTATTCCCAGGTCAGATACAGGCCAGCGCGGAAGTGGATAGACCCCATTCCAGTGTCCCGGGGAGTGAGGCAGGGTGTGTTCTGGCACATGCCCTATTCTTGTTATATAGTAATGACCTAGTAACTACTCTAGAGCTTTGTAACCATGATGCCCCCTGGCTAGCTAACAGGAAGGTCCCTACTGGTTTTGAAATCCCCAATGGGCATTCAAAATCTGTTGTATGCATTTGGTGCGTTCTGCAGGCAGAGAAAATTGGAGATCAACCATAGTAAAACTGAATACATGGTCTTCAACCCTTGCCAGATAGCAAGATCAAATCCATTGATTAATGGCTCCCCTTTAGAGGGGGTTCACACCTTCGAGTATCTGGGGCTTACCCTCAACGAACATTTTTTATGGTCACCCCAGATCCAGAAGCTCAAGCTCTGATTAGAACACTCTATTGGTGGTATTTTGAGAGCTCTGAAGGATTCTAGCTTCTGCCTTACAGAATTAGAACTTACAGGCTTTAATGATTTGAAGGTAACTGAAAATCACTTTCTTCGATCCCTTACTAACCTCCCTGTTGGTAACCCATTAGTGCCATTTAGATTAGATCTTGGCATTCAATCTCTTGTCTCTAGAATCAGACTTGGACCTGTTTTGTAGTGGAGGAGGAGGTGGGCCCTCATTACAACCCTGGCGATCGGTGTTAAAGCAGCGGTAATACCACCAACAGACCGGCAGTAAAAAAAAGTGATCATGACCATGGCGGAAACCGCCAACATAGACAGCCACATTAACACTCCGAACGCCACGGCGGTAGAAACAAACACTGCAGCGGTAACTGCCAACAGACAGGTGTAAGCCAAGGTTCCGCCCATTGTATTACAAGAGGCCTATCTGCCAACTTTTCTGGGGCGGTACCAACACCATCAAAAGCACGGTAGAAACAGTACTTGGAAGGGAAACCACCCACCTTTCAACACCCAACGAGGAACCAGGACGACAGGGAGCACGAGTTGCAGGTCCTGCCCATGTTGCTTTACCCCCTCTTGTATCAGAAGCAGAAAATATGCCGGCAACGACCACGGTGAGTACTGTACCTAGCCACAGGGGAGGGGAGGAGGGAAAAGAGAGTGACACACACACGCAACACCCCCACCCCCACCCTCACCCACAACACCATACACACAAATACATGCAGCAACATTACATATACACCCCGTCACCCCCTGGAAGAACGCAAGGACAAAATGAAATGATTGTAACAAGTGTAATCATATACAAATCAGATAGGCCAAATTAAAATATCAGTATATACAAATATGTACACCAACTACACAAGTCCGGATGTTAATGAAATCATTGCCCATGGACCATTGGTCACAAAATGCATGAGCGAAGCCCCCACAAGATACCTGACTTGAAATGGAGAGAACACTGCAGGGGAATCCGATCGAAAATAAACAGGCAGCTCAGGGGAAAGGGGGGCACCTCAGCCGGATGAACGGACAACGCCACTGCTCCACGAAGGGGCTCCATGCACACAGTTTGTTCCTGGGGAGTGCAAAGCCACAGTCTCTCAAGTCACTCCAGTGGGAGGTTTGCCCACTGCTTGGTCCAGGGGAGTGCAAAGCCACAGTCTCTCAAGTCTCTCCAGTAGGTGGTTTTCCCACTGCTTTATCCTGGGGAGTGCAAAGCCACAGTCTCTCAAGTCTCTCCAGGGGGTGGTTTGCCCACTGATTTATCCTGGGGAGTGCGAGGCCACAGTCTCTCAAGTCTCTCCGGTGGGTGGTTTGCCTACTGCTTTATCCAGGGGTGTGCAAAGCCACAGTCTCTCAAGTGGATGTGATTCTCCACTGGTTCTGGAGGGGGCATTGTGCCCAGAGTGCTTTATCTTGCCAAGGACTGGGTTAGTGGATGTGATTCCCCACTGGTTCTGAAGGGGGCTTGGTGCCCAGAGTGCTTCATCTTGCCAAGGATTAGGTGAGTGGATGTGATTCTCCACTGGTTCTGGAGGGGGCTTGGTGCCCATAGTGCTTCATCCTGCCCAGGACTGGGATAGTGGATGTGATTCTCCACTGGTTCTGGAGGGGGAATTTTGCCCAGAGTGCTTCACATGCGGTGTGGCAGGTCCCATTCCCTCACCTTGGTGTGTGTGCCACAAGATTGCCTGGGAACAGGTAGCATGATACTCCGTGGAGGCAGAGACACACTCCACCCTGCTGTGACTTCGCCTGCCACCTGCAGGTACAAACAGTGCTGTATTCATGCCTCATGTATGCTGTGCAGAGTCCAGGATGTCTCCTGCAGCCTCGGGCGGCTGGCCACTGTCAGCTGTGGTGGCACTGTCTGAGCACGTCGCGGGGCTGGTGACGGTGGTTGTGGTGGTGTCTGTGGTAGAGGTGCTGGCGGTGGTGCATATGTCAGCACCTCTGGAGGGACACAGCAGGACGTCACCTGCGGCCTCGGACAGCTGCCCACTGGGGATGATGCTGGGGACTGTTGCTGAGGCAGCAGACGTGCAGGTGGTGGTGCATGTGGCGGTGCAGGTGGCGGTGTCCACCGCCGTACAGGTTGATGTTCTGGTTGACAGAAGGGGTGACTCTGGTCCCTCAGCCGGATCCTCCGTGCCCTGTCCTGACTTGCTCTTTGCCTTGTGTCCCTTCCCCACCTTTGATGTCGCTGCTGGTACCTTGGCACTGTCCCCTTTTGGCTTGGACGAGCCCTTGCTTGGTGGTTGGTGTGGCTTCTCCCCCCGGCATGTGGGCACCTTCTTCACCTTGGCAGGTGGCGGAATGTGCTGATCCTTGGCCTCGCTAGGTGGCACACTGGCAGCCCTGATGGGTGCCGCTCGTGATGTGACTGGACTTGCTGAGACCACTGTGCTGGATGATTTGGTGGCTGAGGTGCTGGCCTGGGACCTGGACAGCCTGGCCCTAGGGGAAGGACGGGGGGGTTGTAAGGAAGAAGTCAGTGTTAGCCAGGAAGAGTTTCTTATACACACTGGAACGGGAAGATGGAGGGGGTTTGGGAGTGGAGGAAAAGGTAGTGGTTGTAGGAGGTGTATGTCTGCTGAATTTGGGTGAAGGTACATGGGCCGGAGGCTGTTGTGAGGTAGATGGCTGTTGGGTCGGTGTGTGCCTGCGTCTGTGTAGTTTGGGAGGAGGGCTCACAGACACACTTGGAGAGGACACAGGGGATGTGTGAATGGTAGTGGGGTGGTGATTGCACATGTGCTGTGTGTGGTGATGGGCGTGCTGGTGATGGAAGTAGTGGATGAAGATGTAGTGCATGCAGGTGTGAGTGGAGACGAGACAGGGAGGGAGGAGGAGGACCTGGAGGAGGGGGACACAGTGGAGGCAATGGATGTTGGTGTGTCTGCATGGGGATGGTGCTTGTGTGAGTGCCTGTGGGATGTGTGGTGCTTATGTTTGCCATGTCCACTCTTGTGTGTTCAGAAGTGTGCATGCTGTTCTGATGGTGTGCTTGGGATAGGCTGAGGTACAGGGAATTGGGTCTGGGTGGAGGAAGTTGGAGGGGGGAGGCTGGACACAGGGACAATGGCTGAAATCAGTGCAGAGGCCAGAGCCTGAAATGCTCTCTATTGGGCTGCCACGCCAGAATGAATGCCCTCCAGGTATCCATTTATTTGTTGCAAATGCCTCTCAACACCCTGGATGGCAATCAAAATGGTTGATTGCCCAACAGTGAGGGATCTCAGGAGGTCAATAGCCTCCTCAGTAAGGGCAGCAGGGCTGACTGGGGCATGGCCTGAGGTGCCTGGGGCAAAGGAGATGGCATCCTTCCTAGGTGAGCGGGCACGGGAAACTTGGTGAGGGGCTGCTGGGAGGGCGGTGCTGGTGGAGGGGGTGGCAGATGTACCTGTTGATGCGGTGGGCACAGAGGTGCCCGCCATCACAAGGGAGCTCCCATCGGAGGAGGAGTCGATGTCGCTGGTGACTCCTCCTGTCCCAGTCGGGGAGCTCCCCTCGCCCTCCGTCCCACTGATGCCTTCCGGCTCCGTTACTTCACCCTCCAGGGCCATGTGGGTTGCAGCTCCCTCCTGCTCCGGTGCCAGTGTTTCTCCACCAGATGATGCTAATGCACACAAGGACAGGGTGACAAAACAAAAAGGGGGGGAAAGACAGAGGAGACACATGATCAATCCCTGCAACACGACTACCGTTGGTAGACACAACACACAGGGAGCAGCCCTATGCACTAAGCCATGCACTAACAGGGCAGGGGAAAAGCACATGCCCATGGGGGATTCTGTCTAGACCCATTTCATGCACAGCTGGAACCCAGGGGAGCCTGACGAGGTGTAGAGGGCAAATACCACCTTTGGGGTTGGATTGGGAATGAGCCTGCAAATCAATGGATCTACCTTTGCGCTTCTGCCCTGGCCTAGGGGAACCCACAGCCCACCTCCCCCACCCAGATACCTTGTCAAGCGCACAGTCAGCTTATTGAGAGTGTACTCACCCCCTTGTGGCTGCTGTGATGCCCTCAAGCGCCCATCCCACTCAGGATATGCCACCGCCAGGATCCTGTACATCAGGGGGTCATGGTGCCATCCCAGCTGGGCCTCCGCTGTGTTCCTGCTCTAGCAGCGCAGGTCCTCCCATCTTTTCTGGCAGTGGGTGCTCCGTCTATGGTAGACCCCCAGGGTCAGCACTCCCTTGGCGATGGCATGCCAAATACCCTTCTTCTGGTGGCCTCTGACATAGAGGAATAGTGAAGTTAAAAAGCATGTTACTTTTCCATACAGTTCTTATCACACATTGGACACATACCTCCCATCCTGTCCCATAAAAACATACACTCACCATCCTCACATGCTGACCTTTCCCCCCTGTCTCTTCCATCCACGACACTCCATACAATCATGTCCCATCCACCATGCACACGGTTCACTCACCTGTTTGTCTGGAGGACCGTAGAGTAGCGTGTACTGGGGGAGGACCCCATCCACCAGTTTCTCCAACTCTTCCGCAGTGAAGGCAGGTGCCCTTCCCCAGACACTGTAGCCATTGTCGCTTCCAGATGCAGGTCACAGCAGCACTTGCAGTGTAGGTCCTCTCCTGTTGAAGGTCAGGTATCAAGTGAGGGAACAGATAGAAAATGGCGGTCACGTCCGTGGCGGTGCGTACCTTCACCGTCGGCGTACATTGTCATTGGCTCCTGGAACCCACAGGGCCCAATGATAACCAATGTTGAATTGCGCAGCGGTCTTCGACCGCCTACCCCGATGCTGCACAACGCCAGCGCAGTTACCTCATTTCCCCTTGTCCCAACTTTCAGGTCAGGCAGCCCCCATTTCAGGGGACCAAATGGCAGGCCAACTAACTGCGTCACACCTATTTAGGCCAGGAATACGGACAGACAAAGGCACATAGAGATAATTTAACAATTGTGCTAAACAGCCTTGTGAAACCTATGTGGTGTATGACCCTCTGCTCACCCTTATCCTCCATAGGGCACGTCCGCTGGGGCAGGTGATGAGATGGCGGCATCCTCTGGTGTACAGACCCCTGGTGGACCTGTTGACAATGGAAGACAGACACATCATTATCACTTACAGACTTGATCGTGCAACAATCCAGGAACTGTGTGCCCAGTTGGAGCCAGACCTGATGTCAGCTATCCGCCATCCCACAGGAATACCCCCCTCTAGTGCAGGTCCTGTCAGTGCTCCATTTCCTGGCAAGTGGGTCTTTTCAAACAACAGTAGCCATGGCATCAGGGATGTCACAGCCAATGTTCTCTTATGTGTTGTCCAGAGTGTTATCTGCCCTGCTGAAACACATGCGCAGCTACATCATTTTCCCTCAGGTGGAGGATCTGCTTACAGTGAAAGGTGACTTTTATGCCCTGGGCATATCCCCAACATCATTGGTGCCATTGAAGGTACACATGTGGCATTTGTCCCCCCTCGCAGGAATGAACAGGTGTACAGAAATCGGAAAAGCTTCCATTCAATGAATGTGCAGATGGTGTGTTTGGCAGACCTCTCACATGTGTATGCAACGTATCATGGCTTAGTGCATGACGCTTACATTTTGAGGAATAGCAGCATCCCCTATGTGATGGGGCAACTCCAGAGGCACAGTGTGTGGCTAATAGGTGAGCCCAAGGTCCCCACACAGTTTAATTAGGTGTCTGGGTATGGGAGATTCCCTAATGTTTTGAGGATGTCTAACAGTTGTCCATCGATATTTGCAGGTAACTCTGGTTACACCAACGTGTCATGGCTACTGACCCCAGTGAGGAATCCCAGGACAAGGGCAGAGGAACGCTACAATGAGGCACATGGGCGAACTAGGAGGATAATAGAGCGCACCTTCGGCCTCCTGAAGGCCAGATTCCGGTGCCTCCATCTGACAGGTGGATCCCTACACTACTCACCAAAGAAGGTGTGCCAGATCATCGTGGCATGCAATATGTTGCACAACCTGGCTTTGCGACGCCAGGTGCCTTTTCTGCAGGAGGATGGGCCTGATGGTTGTCTTGTGGCAGCTGTGGAGCCTGTGGACAGTGAAGAAGAGGAGGCAGAAGAAGAAGATGTAGACAACCGTAACAACATCATCATCCAATACTTCCAATGAGACACAGGTAAGAGGATGGAACTGCTTCCCACATCTCATACTATTGTAGGACCGAGCATAAATCTGCCTTTTTACCTCTGTGTATGGACCCTGAAATGTCACTTTGGCTTTCCATTTCACAGATCTGGGTCCCACTTCGTGCCCTCTGCTATGTTTACTGCTGGCCAACAACTGTGTAACATTGGTATGTGAACATGTACATTGACATTGCTATATTTCTGAGATGTTGCAATTACACATTTGTGAAAGTACAGACTGACTCCAGATTGATTTGTGATTCAAGGGTGTTTATTTCTGTGCTAATAAGTGGAGGGGTGTGTGCAATGGGCTGCGGTGATGGTGGAGGAATGTCCATGGTGGAGTTCAGTCTATTGGTCTCACAGGTGCATTGTCCATGGGGGCATAGGAAGGGGAGCAATGGCAGTTTAAGATGGACAGGGTGACAAAGTGGGACAGAAGGATGACATCCAGGAGGGTCTTATTTCCTGGCGGGGGTCTTGGTACGTGTTCTCTGTCTTGTTCCTGGATCTCAGGGACTGTTTGCGGGGTGGTTCTCCTTCTGTAGGGGGTGGGGTGCTGGTGGCCTGTTGTTCCTGTGACGGCGCCTCCTGTCCAGTAGCGCCTGCGGAGGTGGAGGGCTGTTCATCGTCCAGACTGTGTCCTTCATGGTGTTGGCAAGGTCTGCCAGCAGCCCTGCAATGATGATCAGTGTGGTGTTAATGGACTTCAAGTCCTCCCTGATCCCAAGGTAGTGTTCTTCCTACAGCTGCTGGGTCTCCTGAAACGTGGCCAGTACCGTGCCCGTGGTCTCCTGGGAATGGTGGTATGCTCCCATGATGTTGGAGAGTGCCTCGTGGAGGGTCGGTTCCTTGGGCCTTTCCTCCCCCTGTCGCACAGCTGTCCTCCTAGCTTCCCTGTTGTCCTGTGCCTCTGTCACCTGAACTGTCTGCCCACTGCCACTGACCACAGGTCCCTCGTTTTCTTCAGTCTGTGGGTGTAGTGGTGGACCTACTGCTGATTGATGTGTCCTGGGGACAGTGGCATGGGCCCGCTGGGTGGGTGCTGTGGTGGTGTTTCCTGAGGGGGAGGGTCTGTGGTGGCTTGTGACAGTGGCTGGTGAACCGACTTTCCAGAGGTCCCTGATGTGCCTGGCTGGTCATTTTGATCCAGGCGTGCAGAACTGCAGTCATCACTGTGGGCCTCTTCTGTGGGGGGACAGGATATGTCTAGCACCTCCTGTCTGGTGGTGTTGGGTATGGGTCCTGTTGGGGTGTAAATGCATAGTTTTAGTATCTGTGTGTGCCATCTTGTGCATTAGGTGAGGTACCCTCTACTCCTGTGCTTGCATTATTGTGTTTGCCCTTTTGTGATAGTTGGTTTGGGGTCTGTGTGGTTATCAGTACTGAACATGCTTTGGTGATGGGGGTCCATGCATAGGTGTTGCATGCAGGGCCTTGGTATTGGGATGGCTGGATTGTGATAGTGGGGCATATGTGAGGTATTGGAGTGATGGGGGTGAGGGTGAGGGTATGTGATGGCATGCAGGTGGGGTGGGGGATATGGTAAATAAGATATGACTTACCAGAGTCCAGTCCTCCTGCTACTCCTGCAAGGCCCTCAGGATTCAGTATTGCCAAGACTTGCTCCTCCCATTTTGTTAGTTTTGGGGGAGGAGGTGGGGGTCCACCACCAGTTCACTGTACAGCATTCTGGTGTCTGGATACCACTGAACGCACCTTCCCCCGTAGGTCGTTCCACCTCTTCCTGATGTCATCCCATGTTCTTGGATGCTGTCTCACTGCGTTGACTCTGTTGACGATTCTCCGCCATAGCTCCATCTTCCTAGCAATGGAGGTGTGTTGCACCTGTGATCCGAAAAGCTGTGGCTCTACCCAGATGGTTTCCTCCACCATGACCCTGAGCTCCTCCTCAGTAAAACTGGGGTGTCTTTGAGGTGCCATGATGTTGTGTTTGCTATTCTCTCTCTTTCAGCTTTTTCAAAAATAAAATCATTGTAAAGGTTTGTGGGTAATGTGTGTAAGGTGTGTGTGTTTCGAATTGTCCAATGTGGTTGTGTTTTGTAAATGTGTGTGTATTGTGAGCACGGCAGTGTGTACCGCCAATGGATTACGTTGGTTAAAAGACCGCCGCGCTGATTCGTGGGTCGTGATAGTGTTAGCATATTGTTGTTGGCGTGACGGTGTAGGTTTTGATATTGCCAGTTGATCACTTTGGTGTGGCGGACTTGTGTGGGTGTCTGTACTGTGGCAGATTCCGAGACGTGGGTTGTAATATCTGTAGCGGAATTCCACTGCCGCCACGGTATGTTGGCAACCTTCAGCACGGAGGTAAGCTGGATTTACCACCAGGGTTATAATGAGGGCCATGGTCTTCAAGTGATTTATTATCTTATAGGGCGGTATTGGAAGAAATCTTAAAACTTCGAGGGGCCACTAAGATCGAGTGGTTATGGTACATTATATGCTGCTTCGAAGAAATTGGGCATGGGAATTTGTGGGCACATCTGGAGATGATATGTGTGATTCCCAAGACTATGCTCAAGGAGTTTTACTGGTGGTACATAGATGGTAAATGACATAGGTCCGGGGCGGTAGGTACCTTAACTTTGATAATTCTGGAGTTCAAAGTTACCTACTATCTGGAAGAATACATAGATGCAATTGAGCCCCCGGGTGCCAGATTCCTTTATTTTATGTGTTGCATGGGACCTTTTCTCTACAATCCTTTACTGTTAAGTGGCAATGTCCCCTTGTTGATGTTGAGTCAGATTTGAGCTGCCCTCTTTTCCCTGCAGTCAGGGAAACTATAGAACATGTTTTGTATATTTGTCCACAGTATAATGCTTATAGGAAGAGGTGGATCATGCCGGTATGCTGTAATTTGAGCACCAGGATCCATAGAATTGCTACCAGGAGACTGCAGACAGACACTACACAATCAATAATATTTGTTGTTTCCCATGTTCTTATATAAGTGTGGAGGCATTGAAAGAAACAGGCTGCTTGTCCTAATTTTAGTGCCCAATCCCCAGGGCTTATACGAGTCAATGTTTTATCTAGCTGTTTAACAACCTACCAGTTTTATTTATTTTGTGTTGTCTTTTTGAGGGGTGTTTTGGCTTATTCGAATGTATGAAATTGTGTTTTTGAGCTCTGCTCCTAACTTGTCTGATGTTTTTTTACATGATGCCAGGTTCTTTTATGCTTCTGCACTATTTAACTTTTTACTTGCTATGTTTTATGGATTTTATTGTTTTAATGATGTATTGCTTTTTATAATGTTCTATTTATACTTTTATGGTAGTAGTCGAAATTAAGTAGAATTACTTGATTGATTTGCATTTACATTCTTTATTCTCGTGGAGAAAAACCATGCCCTATTTTCACTTTTACCTCCATATATATTTCTTTCTGTATGTCATTCAGTTGTGCAATTCATCTATTCATTCTCTTCATTTAACATTTTCATGTACCTTGGAAAGACAAGCATGAATGCTGTATTTCACAGCATTGAAAGAAACTTAGAGCAGTCAAAGTCTCTGAGTAACTCCGATTCAGAATGATTAAGCTTGAACAGTTGCAGAAGACCCAAATAAAAAAAAAACTCTCCTTTATCAGGAGTTTGACAATTAAGGGGCACATTTAAGAGCCCCTAGTGCCACCTTAGCACTGCCATAGCATTATTTTTTTAAAGCTAAGCCGGTGTAAAGTGACTTTTTCCATATGCCAAATTTACAAAGTGGAGCAATGCATACACCAGGTATAATGTATTCAAGGGGGAGTTGGCCCATTAGGGGTGCCGAAAAAAGATTTCTTTGTGCCATTTTTTTGCATTTTTAACACCTGCACAGGGAAGGCAAAAAAAATGAGGCTCCCATTGTTTTCAATGGGCCTCTATATGCTTTGCAGGATTAGCGTCAAATTGTTTGATGCTAATTCGACAAATCGCCTAACTAGTGTCAAGAATGTTGATGCTAGTTTATCTACCGCCATGGTTCACTGTATGTTAAATACGACACACACATGGTGGTGTTAGGGGGTGGTAAGTGGTGCAAGGAAAGTGGCACTGCACTGGGCGCACCGCCACTTTTCTTAAATATGACCCTAAGTATTCTGTGATTAATTAGACTTCTTTTGTTTGTCACACCAGACAACCTTCATATAGACTCCTTCTTGGATAGTAAGTGTCCAACATATTTGTTTTTACAATGTCTGTACTTTCTGGGTCGAACTCTGCTTGGTACTGAATTTCTAGGAAAGACTTCAACACTCTATTTCAGGTGCTTGCAAGGCTTGGATTTATCCAAAGAATTCCTCTTGGCTTCGTATTTAAACTGGCTGAGATCACCAATCACAACATTCATGAGAACCTATCTACCTATGTAAAGCTGTACATTTTCTTAGTTAGAGACTTTTTGGCAGAAACCTCATCCCATATCTCCTTCATCTCTGTCTTCTCTGATTTTCGAATGTATTAAGTCACATACCGAGCAACAGCGATGGAGTTTTCTGTGACAAATTGCATATCCAAATTCGCATTCCACATTTTGAGTATCACAAGATTATAGCTATCAACATACTTGGATGCCTATGTTCTTTGTAGATGATATGTGTTTTTCAGTGATTTTCGTATCAGGGTATGTCTACAGATATACAACTATTCATGCTTCTTTTGGGAATGACAGGCCTTGGAAATCCAAAACAACACTTTGTGTTGCATTTTCCTTCAGCCCTGTATTTTCAACATCAATACATGCCATATCTATTTGTTTGAATGCATAAAACGTGCTGTTTCAGGCCTTTTTCATCACTATTTCTTGGAATGGCATATGTCACATACTGTTATATGAAAGGAAGTGTTAGACCTGGCAGCTCTTGGTATGGTTTCCCTGTACTTTTTGCTTCTGATCCCCTGATTGTACCACCTAAATGAGTAGCAATGGAAACATGTTTCAGACCTGCCACTGCAGTGTCTGTGTGTATAGTTTTGCACTCCCAATTTGACCCCAAACCTTCCCTTTTACTACATGCAAGTCACCCCTAAGGTAGGCCCAAGGTAGCCCCATGGGCAGGGTGCAGTGTATGTAAACGGTAGGACATCTACTGGTGTGGTTTACATGTCCTGATAGTGAAATACTGCCAAATTCATTTTTCACTATTGCAAGGCCAATCTCTCCCAAAGGTTACCATGGGGATTGCCTTTAAATATCTTGTAAGTTCAGTTTCCCAACAGGAGCAGATCGAGATGTGGAGTTTGGGGTCTCGCAACTCACAATTTAAATATATATCTTTTGGTAGAGTTGTCTTTTAGATTGACTATTTGAAAATGCCACTTTTAGAAATTCTGTGCTTCTGCCTGCCTGTGGAATCCACGTCTGGGTGGGACTGACAGTTGGGCTGCTTGTGAATTCCCTCTGGACATTGACACAAAGGGAGCTGAGGAGTGTCCTGCATATCCTGATGAGTCTCCTTGGCTAGAATGAGGAAGGAAGAGCTGACACTTGCACCTGAAAGGGCTGTACCAGTCCACACACAATGCAGAGTCCGACCCCCTGGAGTGTGTATGGGGCCAGGCCTTTGCAAGGCAGGATCTTGTAAACAACAGAAACTTTCCTTTGAAGTTTGCCTACTTCAAAGGCAGAAAGGAGTATAAGTAGTGGACCAAAGATCCCAGATTTTCAGAATACTTCTCGATCAAGAGGAACCTCTGCCAAGGAGAAAAGCTTGATGCTTGAGGAGGGCCTGCCACTCTGCCTGTTACATTGCTGTGTTGGCCTACTGCTGCTGGGTCTGCCTGAAAAAGGAAAAACTGGACTTTGTTTTGTAAAATCCTGCTTGTGAAGTTTCTCCAAGGTCTTGGACTGAGCTTGCCCCCTGTTTTAAAGTCTCAGAGACATCAAATACTTCATCTGCCAGTACCTAGGGATTTCTGCTGAGAGTCCGGACTTGCTAAGTGGTGCAAAATCCAGTTCCTGTGCCAATCCAGTGTAAGCTGGTAACCTGCAGTGGAAAATCCATGCATCACTGTGTGTGCTTCAGAAAAATCGACACGCTGCCTGTCGTGCGGCTGAAAATTCAACACAGCACCTACCTCGCGGCAGTAAAAACAACACACCACCAGTTCTCAGCATGGACTCTTTGCACAGCGTGTCAGAAATTTCAAAGCATGGATTTTGGGCATCAAAATCTTCAACACCACCACATGGACCTAAGGCTAAAGCACCCAGAATTGACACACGGCCTCCTTTGCGAGGAAAGAATCAATGCACGGCCTCTGGTCGAGTAAAGAAGCGATGCACGGGCTCACTTGCGAGTAAGGATGCATTGCTTACTTTTCTCATGCTCCACTGCCCTTGCAGCTTTATTTTTGACACATACTAGGTACTTTGGCTGTGATTTATACTTTTTGAAGCAAAACTGCACCAAAAAGTTTAGCACTGGCTTGCACCATTGCTGTGCACCACCAGGGCACCATATTTATGGAATGGTGCCAGCCGGTGCAAAGTGTAGGCTAGCGTAAAAAAATGCCATTAGTTGGGTGGTGCTGGCGGTATGGAAGAAAAGGGTTTTGCACCAAAAAGTGATGTTAAACAGGTTAGAGTAAAAAACAATTACTGTAACCTGCCTAGAGTCATTTTCTGATGCAAAACCATCTATACCCCATGACTCCTGTCTTAGTAAAGACAGGAGTCATGCCCACCACTGCAGTGGCCAGCACAGGGGACCAGGGTACTCTGGGCATGGCGATTGCACCCAGTTCCATGTAGGGGGGCCATTTCAGGGCCCCCCAATGGTACTTTAAAAAAATAACTTACCTGTACTTATCTATACTTACCTGGGATGGGATCCCAGGTCCTCCGCTGTCTTTCTGGTGTGAGTAGGGGTATCCCCGGAGCCGGGGGAGGGCACCTGTGGGCTTATTCCATGGCGTTGCACCATGGAAATAGGCCCAGAGGTCCCCTAACGCCTGCACTGACCCAGGCATAAAAAAATGGGGCAAAGCAAGCTTTACACCATTTTTTCACCCCACCTCCTTCCCATGCGTGATTTTAGCACAGGAGGATAAATAAGGCACCATGGTCTTAGAGTCATTTTTTGCACGGGAATGCCTACTTTGCATCTCATTGACGCAAAGTAGGTTTCCACGTACAAAAAATGACTTTAACTCCATAAATGTGGTGCTAGATGGGTCTAGCGCCAAAGTATAAATATGGAGTTAGTTTTGCACTGAATTTGCGTAAAGAAATGACGCATATTTGGCGCAAAAAAGTATAAATATGCCCTTTTGTGCTAAAACAATGCCTCCATTGATTTCTATTAAGTAAGACTCTTTTTAATTAAAAAAGTCATACCTTTGGTTGTGTATGTTGAATTTTTGTCATTTTGGTCTTGTTTGATTTATAAAAAAGTGGGTGTTTTTCTAAACTGGTGTGGAGTTATTTTGTGGCGTTTTCACAGTGTTATTCTGTTTGTTTGTACAAATACTTTACACATTGCCTCAGAGATAAACCTGGCTGCTTGTGCCAAGCTACCAAGGGGGTTAGCAGAGGTTATCTGAGCTGAGTAGCTACCTTACTCTAACTAGAGTGAGGGTCCCTAATTGGACAGAGTGCAAACTGACTGCCAACTAGAGACCCCATTTCTAACACATAGTACAGATTAATTGCTGTCTGTTGCACATTTTGGTGCATCTTTTATCCATAACAGGATGTAAATATGAGGAGCACCTCTTGCTTGGTACGTAAAAAAAAAATAGTTACCTCACCAAGAGGAGGATTTGTTTTGTTGCAGACAAAAGGCAGCATGGCTTGAAACCTGTGGTTAAAATATCTACAAACATTAGCAGGATCCAAAAAGCAAAGTTATCCAGCTGTCTTTACATTGATGTGTTTAATGTTTGAGTCTGCTTCTCTCAGAAAGTCAAGTAACTCATTCCATGTGTTCTCTGCACAGCTAGCTGAGTGTCTCAAACCAAGTAGGTGCACCTAAATTTCACAAAATCCATTTCAGTTCTCCATGATGGAGATACCAATACTTGTTGGTGCCATGTTGGTGTGCCACCAAATTAATCAAATTGTATTCCAACTTTTCTTCCTTACCTTGAACGTTGTCAACAAATTCCCTTGCTGAGAAATTTTGTAGATCAACCTCTGCCTTCAGTATGTAGTTTACAGTATATAATAGTCTAGACAAGTCACTCTCAAATTATAGATGAATTATGTATAAAATACACAGGAGAAATCGAGCATTCTCTGGACATAACCTAATTGACCTATACTCTGCTGCTGGTATTTGTACATGGCGGTCATCACCTACTCCAGTGGGAAATAATTGTGGAAAACAATGTGCCTCTAAACCTTTCTCCCACATGCTCAATGGAGCTTCTTTTGCTTGCTTTCTTTGAAAGAAATCAAGAGCATTGCCGATAACTTGTTTGAAATGTAGTGGATGCATACCAGAGTGTTCCTATATTTCTTCCGATTTTGATCTCTCCAATTTTCAATCAGTCCACTTGATGGTAACGTTTCATCCTCCTTTGAACTTACATCTCAAACAACATCAACATTTTTGCAATAGATATTACTTTGTTTCAGGTATAATGTAGCTTTTTCAACTTTATTAAGATCTATTAACTCTTGTCAGATTTTTTATTTTTGGTGGGCCACCATTTCTTCGAATGATAAGTGTTTCATCAATATCTCTACACCTAGTTTCAACATTTGCTTCACATTTTGAAGGTAAGTAAACAAATCTTCCTTTAAGGACTTTCTGTAGCTCTCTCGGTGGTAGTTTCCCAGTCTTTGGCTCCATGCAAACTATTGCTTGAAAAGGGTATGTAGAATTGATTAAAAACTATTTAATTGTCAAAGTTCTTCTGGAATTGACACCATTTCTAACTTGTTATGAATTGCTCTGACTGGCATTTTGTAATCCTCTAACTAATTATAGCAATGCTTACATATAGTTTGCAATATTGACAAATCCAAACATCAAATTCTTGCTGATTATTTCTGTTCTCCTGTTCAGTTTTTTAGAATATTCCAACATTATGAGTTTGGCTTTTGTAGTGACTGCATTGACAATAAATAAAAACACAACTTGGTTTTCTTGAAGAAACTGGAAACTATGTTAAACTTTACAATCTCTTGTATAAAGTTTTTAGTACTGTTCTGTTCATCTGCACCTGCACATACTCCTGTTTTTCACTAGACTCCTCTTAAGGACCAAGGAAACGAGACTGAACATCTTCACAATCTTTTTCTTCCTCTGCTAGTGTACCATGTAATATAGCTCTATTTATCTCTTCTAAAAATAGTACAGAGGTTTTCACAAAGCAAAGTCTCCTAACACAATTTCTTATTTTAGTGTGATGAACAGCTGATATTCTGAAGTGATGAAAGGTGCATCTACACACTTTCTTCAATAAACAAGCCAGAGAATGTCCCTGTAAATTAGTATAGTTTCTCACTCTGCATGGATTCAATCCTTACAAAATTGCAATTTTCAGCTTCACACGCCTATCCAGAAATTGACTTAGAAAATGTCTTAATATGTCAATCAATTCCTGCCAAACCATAAAATTACTACTACAGTTCCATTTGTATACAGGAGCCTGTCTACGTCTTCCCTGTCCCTCTTCAGCTATCACTTCCTCTACATTCCTAGGACACATCTCTTCTTGTGCAGTAGGGGTACTATCTTTTACCTCATAGCATCGATCAGTTGTCTCAACTCTATGCACTAATGTGTTTTCTTCTTCACTATAGGATGGCTCATGACTAGACATATGCTTATATTCTCCTCTGAACATTTCACAAAAACTACTTTTATTCACAATTGTTTTTTGGCTTCTTCTCCTTATAGGCACCACTAGTTTATTCAGTGTACTCATTCTGTTCCAAAATAAATAATTTCCTCTTTGGGGCAAATGCTTTATCAACTACAGTCTCAACATGTTGTTTTTCTGAATCACCCTATTACGAAACATACTTGCATGTATGTCCATAAATTGTTTCTGTCTTCTTGTTAAAGTATATGTTTTCTTATAATATTTACTAGTTTTAATGTCACTTACTACTTCACCTTTCTCAATTGATTTAAAACTTTGATTTTTATTTCTATGTTTTTGCACATTTTGCAGCTTTCCACATACTAATTCTTAGTTTTCTTGCCAGTAGCACTTTCCTCTCTCAGCACATTATCTGCATTATGTCCCTTTTCACTTTGACTTGCAAGAAGGTCCTATTCTTTCCTCTGTTCCTTTCTTATTTCTCTCTTTTTTTGACATTCTTACTCATTATTTGTAAATGCAGGTAGATGTCTGAAAAAAAAAAACACAATATATTTAGGTTTGCATTAGATACTATTAAATGACATAGTTTAAGCAATTAAGTAGTTACATAAATAATTATATCACTGCTTAACAAGCACTCAAAGGGCCTGGTTTAAGAAAAGTGCACTGCCACTGCTGCGCCACTTTTCTTGCGCCCTTTAGAGCACCCCCAAATGCCACTATATGTGCACCATATTTAACGTACAGCACACCATGGCAGAAGTTAGGGAACTACTGTCAACATTTTTGATGTTAGTTTGGCTCTTTGCAGGATTATCATCAAAAATGTTGACGTTAATCCTGCAAAACATATTGAGGCCCATTATAACACCTACTCTGTGCAGGTGTTAAAAATGCCACAAAAAATCTTTTAGATTTCTTTGCTCCATTTTTTCAGCCTAACCTAGTGGGGAAACCCCCCCCCTGCATACATCATGCCTGGTGCAGGCATAATGTGGTGCAAGGGGTTACAAAGTGGTGCAATGCATGCATTGTGCCACTTTGTAAATCTGGTGTGATGATTTTGGCCTCGGGCACATTATTTTTACAAAAATTATTCTAATTCGATGTAAGTAGGTGCAAGGCCCTCTTAAATCTGTGTGTTACCTTGCATGTATAAATGACTGTGTCAGTGTCTGTATCAGTGTTTGCATGGGTGTCTTACTGGCTGCATTAGTGTTTTGATAGGTGTGTCAGTGTTTGCACCGATGTGTGTTTGGGTGTGTAACTAGCTGTATTAATGTTTGCCTAGGTCTGTCAGTAGCTGTATCAGTGTGTGCCTGGTTGTGTCAGTGCTAGCATCAGAGTATACATGTGTGCCAGTGGCTCAATTAGTGTCTGTCTGAGTATGTCACTGTCTGCATCAGTGTGCACATGTGTGTGTTTGTGGCTGTATTAGTGTTTGAGTTGATGTGTCAGTGTTTGCATCAGTGCGTGTCTGGATGTGTCACTGGCTGTACTAATGTGTGGGTGAGTGTGTTAGTCTATACAGCAGTGTTTACATGGGTGTGTGAGTAACTACATTAGTGTTTGGCTGGGTGTGTCAGTGTCTACATCGGTGTGCGCTTGAGTATGTCACTGACTGTATTAGTATTTGGCTGAGTGTGTCAGTGTCTGCATCACTGTGTGCATGGGTGTTTCAGTGACTCCATTAGTTTCCACCTGGGTGTGTCAGTGTGTGAATGCGTGTGGCAGTGGCTGCACTAGTGTCTGGCTGGGTATGTCAATACCTGTATGGGTGTCTGCCTGGGTGTGTCAGTGACTGTATTCGTTTTTGGCTAAGTGTGTTAGTGTCTGCATGCATGTGCCACTGATGTCATTACTGTATGCCTGGGTGTGTCAGTTTCTGCATCAGTATATGTGTGTGTGCCAGTGGCCGCATCAGTGTGTGCATGGGTGTGTTAGTGGTTGCATTAGTATTTGGCTGGGTGTGTCAATGTCTGCATAGGTGTGTGCTTGGGTGTGTCAGTGACTATATTAGCGTTTGGCTGAGTGTGCCAGTAAGTACATGAGTGTGTGTATCTATGTGTTAGCGGCTGTATTAGTGTTTGGCTGGCTGCGTTAGTGTCTGCATCGATGTGTGGCAGAGAGTGTCAGTATTAGTGTATGGCTGGGTATGTCAGTGTCTGTATCCATGTGTGCATGGGTGTCTCTGAGACTACATTAGTGTTTGGATGGGTGGGTAACTGTGTTTCTCAGTGTGTGCCTGGGTGTTTAAGTACCTGTATTAGTATGTGGCTGGGTGTGTCAGTGCCTCTATTGCTGTGTCCCTGAGTGTCTCAGTGCCTCCATCGGTATGTCACTGGTTGGGTCAGTGGCTGCATAAGAGTGTACTTATGTGTCAGTGGCTGAATTAGTGTTTGAATGAATTTGTAAGTGTCTACATGAATGTGTGCATGGGTACCTGAGTGTTTGCATTAGTCTTTAGCTGGGTGTATGAGTGTCTGCATCAGTCTCTCCCTAGGTGTGTCACTTGCTTTATTAGTGCTTGGCTGATTGTTTCAGTAGGTGTATCTGTGTGTGCATGGGTGTGTCGCTACCTGCATTAGTTTCTGCCTGGCAGTTTCACCAGCTGTATTAATGTTTGGCTGGGTGTGTATGTGGCTGTATCAGTGTGTGTCTGGGTGTGTCAGTGACTATATCAGTGTTTAGCTGGGTGGGCATATGAATTCATTAGTGTTTGGCTGGATGTGTTAGTGTGTATCTCAGTGTATTGCAGGGTTTGAAAGTAGATGTATTGCTGTTTGGTTGGATGTTTAAGTGTTTGCAACAGAATTATTTCTGGACTCAGAAATTGCTCTATATCTCTGTGACTGAATTATAGAATGTCTGTATGGCAGAGTAAAAAGCTATTTCACTACAGTGTGTCACTTACTCTCTACCTGTAGTAGTGCTGTGATGTTAGTTGCTTCCACAACATTGAAACTTGGTATATAAGTGCCAGCTTCTGTTTCTAACTGGGTTAAAATGTACTGTTCATTTACTATAATGAATATTCTGCATCTACTTTCAGAACTGTTGGAAAAGGCCCGTTCTGCAAGGCTATCCCCAAACTGACCCTCTTTTTGTTGGCTTTAGGACTGTACCACTTCTAATCAGTATTAAGGTGCATGTATTCTCTCCCCTATAACTTGGTATGATTGGTTTACACCTGTTTGACATATTTAATTTATCTGTAAGTCCCTTGTAAAGTGGGATAATATATACCCTGTAAATTAAATGCTACTAATGGTAGTGCAGCACAGATTGTGCCGCCCACAGAAGTAGCCTTTCAAACTTGTCTTAGGCTTGCCACTGCAGTGCCTGCGTGTGCAGTTTTCTATCACAGACTTGGTGAGTCAAACCACTTGCCAAGACCTAAACTCCCTTTTTAATGCACCTAAGTTACCCCTATGGGACACCTTAGATAGCCCTATGAGTAGGGTACTCTGTATGTAAAAGGTAAGAGACAAGTCTGTATGTGTTACATGTCCTAGTAGTGTCAAACAGCCTATTTAGTTTCTCACAACTGTGAGTGCTGCTCCTATCATAGGATTGCATTGAAAATGCCCTTACATATGTCTAAGTGTTGTCTTCTGATCTATGAGGAGTAGCATGATCATGTTTAGTATTACTGGAATGGCAGTGTAAATCCTGTTTACTGGTGTAGGTGGATTTTCTATTACTATTTTAGAAATGCCACTTTTAGAAAGTGGATGTTTCTCTGTGCTTGCCACTTCTGCAGCAGAGTGACAGCACCACTTGGTGCATATTTTCCAGACAGCTATCACACAGGATGGGATGGGTGTGACAGAAGAGGCATCTGCATATTAATAGTCTTCCTGTGCTGGGGAGAGGGAGGGTCGTTCACACCTTACATGTGAAAAGGCTGTGTCCTTCCTTCACACAATGAACTGATTACCCCCACTGACATCTGGAGAAATGGTGTTATGCTTCACTTGAAAGGACTATTTTGGAGTTACCCCTGAACAAAGGCATTTCTGGATAGAAGTAGAGAGGCTGTAGCCCCCTGATTTGGAAAGCACTTTGGAACTGGGACCGAGCCTCTGTCAAAATGACTGCTGGACTGCACAAAAGGACTTACCTGGACTGCTCTTTTTATGTTGCCCTGCTGCCTGGTGTCTGCTGGGTAGCACAAAGGACTCATCTGGATCGCTTTTTTGTGTGTTTTCCTGCTGCCAGCTGCTCCCTGTTTTTTTGGTTGTGTTAGGACACTGCATGGACTAGCATCAGATGCAGCTGGAAGGAACAAGGATACTCAGAGGAACCGCCATTGAGACTGCTAGCCTTGCTGGACTGGTCTGCCACCTACTGATTGTTGGGTGGCTGGAAGGACTGTCCTCTTGCATTGCTGCTTGATGTACTGGGCTGCTGTTTGTTTGCTCTGCCCCTGGTGCCCCCAGTGCTCTTCCAGGGGTCAGCAGAAGATTCCCCCTGTTGTGCTGCCCCTGGCTCTGAGGCTATAGCACTTGGGGAGTGTTATTCTTTACATTGAAGCACCCCGAATGAAAATGACTGCAGAGCGTACCGTGCTTCCCCTCCATCTTGCCTTTCCCAAGAAGAGGGTGTGAGGGTTGACTGGGCCTTTGGGAGCGCTGGTCTTTGTCTCCATAACTGCGTGGTGAGCGCTGTGGTCCAGTGTGGCCTACTCCCCTGCTGGCAAGGTGAGGTCAGAGATAAGAAAGGAGATGGGCAGCAGCTGCTGGCAGCCGCTTCCGAAGCTCAGAGGAAGCGCACACCATCCAGGGCCCCCAGGCTCAAGCCGGCACCAACTTTGGTGAATTCAGTGCTGTGACCCAGACAAAGAAGGAGGAGGAGCACCGTACCTTTCCAACTCGTGCCGGGGAGAAGCGTAATTCCAGCTCCAATGGCGAGTGCTCTGAGGTGAGAGGTGAGACAGGCCTGGTCAAGTCTTTGCACCCCCACAGGAGCCCCTGGCTGGGAGTCTTGCTGCCTGGGAAGAAAGTTTTTCCCTCAGCCACTACTTCACATACTTGTGGGCAGCGACCCCTTCCCCTTTTTGGGGATCTTGCACCGGGGAAGCCAAGGAGGGTTTCCCCTTCCTTCCCTACTGGAAGTGTGCCTCCCTATGTGTCCACACCCTAATTGTGCCTGGGGGCAGTGTTTGGTATGTAGTGGGACAGGACGAAGACCTCGACGGAGGCCCCATCCCTGCTGAGGATAAGGTTTACCATATTACTTATTGTAGGAGCACAGGCGCTGGATCTCATTGTGAGACTGTGGACAGCGATGGGTATATGGTGATGTTATAGTGAACCCTAACATTTTTATCCCCTCTATATTCACTATTATTTGTGGTGTTAGAGACAGCCCAGCCAAGGTAACCCTATAGTGGGCTGTGATGGGAATGCTTGTTCACTGACAGCCTTTTAGAAGACATATTTAATCTGGAAATGTTTCTGATACTTGCATTTATACTGATGATGGTCTGACCACTTCTTGCTTAGCAGGGTATTACTGATTTATTTTGTTTTTGGTCTGAAGATGATTTATGCAATGTGCTGTTTATTGTTATATAATTTGTTGTGGAGTTTTCCTTGTGGTGTATTTATTATGTAACTTGGTTGTGTGTGTTGTGCAAATGCTTTACACTTTACACATTGCCTCTGGGATAAGCCTGACTGCTCGTGCCAAGCTACCAAGGTGGTGAGCAGGGGTTATCTTGGGTGTGTAACTTACTCGACCTGACTAGAGTGGTGGGTTCTGCCTGGCTTAGATGCATACCCTAGCCAACCAGAAACCACATTTCTACTAAGAACACATTAATTTCTACCACATTGATAAAAAATGTGTTGTTACGCTTTACAATTGTTTCTTCCTCTTTTATTCAACATTATACTTTTCCTTATTTTCATAATGTATTTTAACTTTATGTCCCCTTTCACTATTGTGAACACCATCCCACAATCTTTCATCCACCTCATATACACACGTCTTTCCTAACACATTTTCTTCTTTAAAGTAGATTATAATTTGCATACCTGTGAAAAGTGTCTGTTGGTCTGTAATTTTGTCAGTATCAGATAGAATCTCTTCTCACTGAAAATGTAAAATACCAAGCACAAGAATGAGGTACCACTCTCAAACAAGGGTACCATTAATGGTAACCTTTTCAACTTTTCTATCAAGGTTACTCAGCCAGAACACAAACCACAGCCTTCCTATAAAATTTGATTTATATTATACCACTTCTGAATAGTCAGTATTGTTAACCCTTTCTAACACTCCTCTAAAGAAAACCTATGCCTATATTTATACTTTTTGACGCATAACTGTTCCAACGCAGTTGTGCGTCAAAAATGTTACCGCCGGCTAACGCCATTCCAAAGCGCCATGCGGGCGCCTTATTTATTGAATGACGTTAGCCGCCGCTGCGGACTGGTGTGCGTCAAAAAAAATTACTCACACCAGGCAGTGCCGGCGTAGGGGAAAATGGAGGTTGGGCGTCAAAAAATGGGGCAAGTCAGGTCTGAGGCAAAATTCAGGCCTCAACCCGATTTGCGCCATTTGTTTTTACGCCCAACCTCCATTGACATGACTCCTGTCTTAGTAAAGACAGGAGTCATGCCCACTTGCCCAATGGCCATGCCCAGGGGAAGTATGTCCCCTGGGCATGGTCATTGGGCATAGTGGCATGTACGGGGGCCCAAATCAGGCCCCCCTATGCCACAAAAAAAACCGAAAAAAAATACTTACCTCAACTTCCCTGGGATGGGTCCCTCCATCCTTGGGTGTCCTCCTGGGGTGGGCAAGGGTGGCAGGGGGTGTCCCTGGGGGCATGGGAGGGCACCTCTGGGCTCCTTCTGAGCCCACAGGTCCCCTAACGCCTGCCCTGACCCAGGCGTTAAAAAACGGCGCCCATCAGGCTGGGCGCCGTTTTTTAAGGCCTGCCCCCTCCTGTGCGTCAAAATGACGTCAGAGTATAAATATGGGGCACAGGCCTTAAAGTCATTTTTTGGATGGGAACGCCTACCTTGCATATAATTAACGCAAGGCTGGTTCCCCCTTCCAAAAAATGACGCACATGGTGGAACTTTGACGCCCGCGGGGTCGGACGTCAAAGTATAAATATGGGGCAGGGTTTGCGCCGATTGTGCGTCAAAAATTTTGACGCACATTCGGTGCAAACAGAGTATAAATATGCCCCCTAGTTTGGTAGGGTTTTTCGGTGGATCCACTGTGGTGCTCAGCACAGCGCCCCGTGTAACTTTGTGGCAGATCCACTGATCCAAACAGGAGCCTGAAAGTTGTTTTTTTATAATCCAATGATAATCATTCTCATTTATATTCCATTTGTTGCAAATAAGTACATTTGTACTGAAATCCTCCATATTCACTATTTCTTCTCTTATCATGCCTTCAGATTCACAGTCTAGTCTTTTTTGTTCCCATCCCCTATTCTCCAGTAGCTCAGTTACCATGGTGACCATTCTGAAATATTCTCTGCTACCAGTAGGTCACAAGTGCACAACACTTTCTTAGAGAAGCATGCTAACTTTTAAACAAACTGTAGCAGGTGTGATTGAGAGTTAGTAATTTTAACCATATCCCAAACACTATTACTTTCCTCTTCTTTCTCTAAAGTGAATCACATATGCACTTACTACTTACTATCACTACCTATTTTTAAGCACTAGCACATTTACACCTTCCAATTGAATTGGATATTTTAAAATGTAGGTGATGGGCTCTATTTAGACTGCCTTTCATTTGAAATCTGCCTCATTTAGTTGCAGCCTTATCCTGTCGGCTACCCTCCAAAATGCTTAGAGTATGTATTGTGGGTCACAGCTTTGTGTTTTGGGCTATAGAGCGTGCTAGAAAGAGTGGTATTGACAGGGACCTGGGTTTACCTAATGAAGATATTACTTGGATGAGGGTGGGGTAATGTGCCATCACTAACTCACTTTGGTTGAAAGCATTATGGATTGCGAACATCCGAAACTCTTGATGGTGCGTTGTTGTGGCAATGACCTGGGCACTGTTCTTGGGGCAGGACTGAAAATCCTAATGAAAGATACTTTTGGTAAATTATTGGCACATGTACCAAAGACTGCCTTGGTATTTTCTAACATTTGACAAAGGCAGAAGTAGAAGTGATCAAGTAAATTCTGTCCACAAATAGACAAATCCAGCCAACATAAGAAAAATGTTTCTGCATTCCTCAGAGACCACAACATGGAGTCTATATACCACAAAAATGTATGCTTGATGTGTAGGGTTCATATAGAAATGATCAGGTTCATTTAACAGAGAAAGGCAACAGGGTGTTCCTCCAGAACCTGAAAGCCTGCATCCTGTTTTATGTTTAGTTATCACCAACACTTTATAAACAGAAAAGGCTCCGTCAGAGCCACCCCTTTCATTAAACAATTTTTTTTCAAATGTCTTTTTTAAAAACAAAATTGGATATGTGGATCCACAGTCAACTCACAAAGCAAAATCACTCATCCAGTACAGATCAGCAATACCAGTGGGTCTGTAAGTGAATGTGTGTGTCTTTAAAAGGGTGTGTGAGTGTCTCTGTTGGTTTGTGAGTAGGTGTGTGAATGTATATGGGCATCTGTGAGTGGATGGGTGTGTGTTTGGGAGTTTGTAATTGGATGTTTGAGCATCTGTGTGGTTCGGTGAGCACTTTTGGAACTGGGTCTGAACCGCTGTTGTGCACCTGTCCAGGTGCTCTCTGATTAAGAGTGTGAGTTTATATATTTATTTTTTAATTCACAGTAGGGTCTGCTAATTCACAGCAAATTTATGGAAGAGCCATGCTGATCCGCGCAGCAGATTCACAGATCTCAGAAGTGGGAAAAAACATTTTTTGGCTACTTCTTGCCCATCCAACCTACTTTTAGCACCTCTGTAAAACAAACATGGTGTTAGGGAAACTCTACCCTGACCACTTAATGTAATTCCACTCTACTTTTCAGTTCCAAGGACCTTTTCCCGACATATAAAACGGCAAAAACAACTTTTCTCTTACTTTGCGGCAAGTCAAAAACTAAAGATTAAACCTCTCTCATAGCTAGGAATACTACTCTTTTCATATAAACCAAATTTGAAATACATAAACATTACAAAATCCGTAGTTATAGTTGTACCTTAAATTTACACACCAGCTTTAACAAATTGTAGCACTGTGATGATTACTGTGTGTCATAGAATGTTGATATTGGAAGTTTTGGACTTTATTGTGTTCTTGATGTTCACTGGCTGTGCAGCTCCACAATCGTGTAGCCTCTACTAATGAACCAGTACTAATCTTCATCCCGTGGTCAGAGTACTTACTACACAAATATAATGTACTGCAGTGTATTTTATATTGTTGAAATATTTAAATCTTCACAAAAGTCTACAGAGTACCACAGTAATACATAGACATTACTGTGCTATTTAGTATTTTTTTTAAAACACACAGTTCTCCCTAAACTGATCTAAGTATGTATAGAAAATTATAAACACATTTCTCAACCTATTTGTTAATTAAAAAAAATAAAATAATACATTTGTATTAAGTACAGCGGTACTCAGGGGGCAGTACCGTGGTACTCTGTACAATTTTACTAAGATGCACAGAAACTTATGATTCATTTTCCCTACCTATTAGCAATTTATTAAAGTGTAATAAAGTGTTAATAAAGCATACACACCTCATAATTACCCATATCTGAGGGTGGAACACAGAAATCAGCCAAAGTATACCTAAAAACATTACTCCCTTTAACTTTTGTGAAGGGCTTTCATTAGCCAATCACCTAATGCCTTGTCATCACTATATACCATGGTGACAACAGATCACTAAGTTACGTTTCCTTGTAACTTAACAAATTATTAGCCTACTTACCTTTAGTATGCAAAAAGATTATTTGTATTCAATAATGTTTAATCCCGCCAAATTTCATGTAAGTCAGTTCAGCTGTTTTCTTGCTAAATGAGATACAAAACTTTACACAATATGCATTGGTGGAAAAAACAATTTTGCAACCCCCCTTTCATCCTAGCATCCCTTTGACCAATCACCACAACTCTTTCCATCGTCGAAGAATATAGAAAAAACTATAGGTATGGAAAGTTTTGTGGAGATTTATCAGGGGCCAAAGTTCAGAGTAATTCCTATATTTGGCTAGTTTAACTATAACTAGAGAGTGTCTGTCACCATACTGCTATCTATCTATCTATCTATCTATCTATCTATCTATCTATCTATCTATCTATCTATCTATCTATCTATCTTCTATCTATCCTCACACATATACACACACATGTGTGTGTGTGTGTGTGTGGTGTGTGGGTTTGTGTTACTATCATTGTGGGGACTTGGGTGTGGTTGTGTGAATGTATGCCAGTAAAATAGGAGGTGGGCTGGAAAAAAACATGCAGTAAACTAAAATGTTTTGCTTTCTGTCAGCATAATCTGTTTGTTGATGGTAACGATTAAAAGATTCATTGGAATGTGAAGAAAGAGGAGTTTCTGCCTGAAATGACAATTTGAGACATAAAGTAATACTGCACACAGGATTTTTCAGTGACACATTTCATTGTGTAAAAACATGTTGAATATATGTGCAGAAAATCAGTCAGAAACTTTGAATTACATGTGGCAATCTGTGTGGAGAGGGAATTTCCACAGTCTAGTTTCAAAGGCATGCACCAGTATGTGAGATATATCTCCTGTAGTACATCCTTAGGTATCCATTCAGGCTTTTGTGTATTGGCTCCAGTGATTTCTGAAATAATTTTCTGTCTCATAGGGGACATCACGTAATGGTGTGCCTACCCCACCCCTTACAAATACTGTACCCCACAAACTTGACATTTTTAGCTAAAGTATTACCATATCAAGTGTCTTTTTAAGATTGTAATGTGGACACAAAAATATATACTGCATTTCATTTGGTGAGCTCCTTTCAATTTTGCTGACAGTATCTTGGGTACATATCATTCAGTGAAGTATCTAATCTAAAACGTATTCAAAGTTTTATAAAAAAGAAGGGTATTCAATATTAACAGGGATATTATAGAAAGAGAACCAGTCTGTTTGGCGTGGTTCCAAAACAGTGCACAATCTATGTTAAAAAAAATATTTAGATTTGGCAATTTGAAAGCCAAGGTAAAGGTGTATTAATACATTTGGTAGTTAAACCTCACTGGAGAGATTTATTGTTTTATCAATAAATATATTATTAAACAACAAAAATGGAACTCTAAGGGCAGGGCTCCTGGAATTATGTGATTGTGCGGCTGCTGCGAGTTTCGCATACTTATAGATTTGCCACTTTTGCCACATGATCCATCATCTGCAGCATAATCTGCAGATTTTAACAAAATTAATTTTTTTTTCTAGCTCAAACGGTTCAAAAGTTACTAAAAATGCAGTGGGATTGACAGGGATTGCCATGCAGTGAAATCCCCTTTGCAAAGCTGGACAGGTTTCTTTCTGTTGTTTATAGCTATATTTGGGTGTTAAACTGGTGCTGAGGTGCAACAAATGCCCTGAAAGTGTTACCAAGTTTAAAAATGAATAAATAATAAACTAAATACTATTGCAAAATGTGCCACATTGTTCTGTATAATTTGCTCAATCCTGCTGCATAATTTGGCCCTCTCTTGCTGCATAATTCCAGTGTCCCTGCCTATGGGTCACAATCGTATTGTATTTTAACATTTATATAGCATCTACTACCGCTCTGTGGGGCACTGAAGTGCTTACCTACATGGGGTAGCATGCTACACTGTGTAGGAAGCCTGGTTGGAAATGTGCTGCTTTGTTTTTATCCTCTGTGGATAGTGTTTCCATGTTGCGTATAAAGACCACCAATATATGGTTATCATTTTAAGGGACACAGAACTTAGCTGTGTGATTGCTGAAGGATTGTGAGAGACAGGAGCACAATTCATGGTTTTAACTATGCTGGCAGGTTTTAGCAGCTCTGTGGGTTGCCTTACTATATTTCTTATGTTCGTAGTCCACTTAGCTTGATACCACTCTGCGTTGAATATTCTGCAACTTTTTGTTTCAAGTTTAGGGTCCTGAGCAGGCACAGGTTAAACAGAAATGGAGAGATCTGCAGGATCGGACTTTATTAATCATCCATATCTGATTCTCATTCTGAGAAGGGGCATTACCATGCAAATCTGCTTCACTGCAGACTTCATTGGTGAATTACCTGGTTATCTACAGACTCTAATTTCTCCATGTTTGATTTGGTGAAATGTATCCTTAGAATGCCCTGGTTGTGATCAAACTGAGTGTGGAATTAACATAATAAGGATGTATATTCAGTTTTTGTCCAAATTGGTAATAGAGGGCAACTCAGAAACGGGGTATAAAAGGGAGATTTGTAAGTCATCAAGAGTAAAACAGGTCAATTGTTTACAAAGCAAAATGTTATTTTACTTTTGTGTATGGTGCATAACGAACTCCTTTTAGCAACTAGGTAAGAAAAATTGAAAAAAAATTCTACAATAAATATTGAAGGATGGACAATAATCCTTCATTACAATCAGGGGCACTAGAATTTCGCAGCAGGAGAGGGTCAAATTATGCGCCAGATTTGAATAAATTATGCAGCATTAAAAGGTAAATTATGCAGCACATTTTGTAATAGTATTACTTCATAATTTCATTTTTAAAGTTAGTAATACTCTCTGGGCATTGCTTGAACCTCACACACCAAAAAATAGGAATCAGCAACAGAAATGTGACCAGTTCAGCTTTTTAAAGGGCCTCCACTGTGCAGCGACTAGTGTTGTTACAATTTTAGTAACTTTTGAACCATTTAAGATATAAACTTTTTCTTTTTAATGGAATCTGCAGATTATGCAGCAGATGATGGATTATGTGTCAAATTGCCACAGGTGCACAATCTCCAATTTCCAGTGGCCTAGTTGCTCAATTGTCATCTTGTTTAGGCTGCTAAATTGAACAAGTATTTATTATCTAACCTATTTACTTTCAGAAGATTCTGGTAAATGGAAGCATACCTATACATCTCAAGACTCCATCTATACATGACTTTTGCACTACTGTAGCATCATTTTTGTGACGCTGTAGCGGTGCAAGCAGTCCCCTACACTGCGCCACATTTACAAACTGATGCAATGGAAACATTGAGCCAGTTTGTAAAGCCCTGTGCCACATTATACCTGTGCAGGTGTAATATATGCAGGGTGGGTGTTCCCACGTTAAAAGCCACGCAGAACTGGGGCAGTGAAATTTACTACATTTCACTGCGCCATTCTGTGCCTTCACAGTGTCACTTTTTCAACGCCTGCTAAGAGCAGGCGTTCAATTGAAGAAGGGCTTTTTACCATGGGATCCTGCACACAATCCTGGAGTAGCATCAGATTACCGACACTACTCCAGCACTGTGCCAGTTTTGCACAAATATATGCCTGAGATTTTCTGCCACATTTGTGGAATCGTATGCCATGGAGCGCTATATCATAAATATAGTGCTACTATGGCGTTGTTAAGGGGCCTGGGGCTGGATAAGATAACTGGTGCATCGATGCTGATGCACACGTTTCTTGTAAATGAGGCCCTTAATTCAAGAAGATGTTAATTCATACCCTAGACGAGCTGAGAAACTCACATCTTCTGTACAAAGATAAGAGAATTGATTTAGAATAAGTAAAAAAAGCTATATGTAGGGAAGACTTACCCCTTTCTGATAAATTTAAGAATATTCCTGTCCTTGAACACTTTGAGCCAGGGGCGGCTTTAACACTGGTGGCACCCCGCAAAACAATATTTGTTGGCACCTACCCAAAGACCAACTCTGCCACGGATTCCCTCTCTACCACCCTTTAACAGTGCCCCTCAATTCTCCATAACCACTATCTCTCACATGCATTTAATTAGTTTTATAGCAACCACTCAAATCATTGTACGGTGTAAGAGCACTTTACATGAAACACATGAAACACACAAGACACAGAGACAGTAAATCATATGTATGTAAATCAGTGTATAGGAAATGTTACAAAAGACAAGGACTGCAAGGTGTAGGAGTCACATGTCATCCATACCGGTAGGCAGTATAATTTAAAAGTGCTCGGTCTGGAGAAGCACAATGTCAGAATTTAAAATGTACCCAAATTAAAACTCTTTTTGCTACATTAGTATAATGAAAGAGGGAGGGAAATCATAACGCTCTAATCTATAACTGGCATTTTGCATGCAGCTCTTAGATGACAGTTATTAGCTCATTGTTGTGTATATATGAGGATTTTAACATCTAAACTGCAAGTAAAAAAAGAGCATCGCTAACAACTGCGGTAACCCACTGACCTATTTACAATATATACACTTTGAGACCTGCATGGTATACATTCTTTGCAGCAGGCATACCAGACAAAACTCTGATCTCTCTCCAGGAAAAACAGTACTCACTGGAGTTATTGTAACATTTTTATTGTTGCCTGAATATTGTTGGAGGCACGTAACACAGCAGCGCTGCTTTAAAAAAAAATATAATATACTTAAAAATAGGGTGGGCCCACCAAAGTCAGCCCTGGGTTCAGAAGCACCGGTCGCACCACCCTAGAACCGTCCCTCCTTTGAAATCAATGGCACGCCCCTTATAAGGGAAGAAACACATGTCTTTAACAAACTTAGGGATTTGTTTTTATAAAGTGTGATTAATGTAACTACTGCTTATTTTATTCACTGGCTCGCAGTCCTGCTAAAATCTGCAGCAGCTTTGACTGGGAAAAACATTTTGACATTGGAAACCAAAAAGGCATTACACTTTTGTTTCCTATAAGAATTGTTTTTAACTTAATTCCATTCACAAAACTGCATTTTCTGCCACAAGCTGGATGATCCCGTGTGTTGGACCTTGTTTTTGACAGGGTCATCCCCAAACTTTTTGCCTCCTTCCTCCTATTTTTTCTGACCTGTTGTTGTTGGCTTTTGAACTCTGGGCACTTTACCACTGCTAACCAGTGCTAAAGTGCATATGCTCTCTGTAAATTTTACGGTTGATTGGTTTATCCATGATTGGCTATTTAATTTACTTGTAAGACCCTAGTAGAGTGCACTATATGTGCCTAGGGCCTGTAGATTAAATGCTACTAGTGGGCCTGCAGCACCGGTCGTGCCACCCACTTCAGTAGCCCCTTAACCTTGTCTCAGGCCTGCCATTGCAAGGCCTGGGTGTGCAGTTTCACTGCCACTTCGACTTGGCATTTAAAAGTACTTGCCAAGCCTAAAACTCCCCTTTTTCTACATATAAGTCACCCCTAATGTGTGCCCTAGGTAACCCCTAGAGGAGGGTGCTGTGTGGGTAAAAGGCAGGACATGTACCTGTGTAGTTTATATGTACTGGTAGTGTAAAACTCCTAAATTCGTTTTTACACTACTGTGAGGCCTGCTCCCTTCATAGGCTAACATTGGGGCTGCCCTCATACATAGTTGAAGTGGCAGCTGCTGATCTGAAAGGAGCAGGAAGGTCATATTTAGTATGGACAGAATGGTAGTACAAAATCCTGCTGACTGGTGAAGTCGGATTTAATATTACTATTCTAGAAATGCCACTGTTAGAAAGTGAGCATTTCTTTGCACTTAAATCTTTCTGTGCCTTACAATCCACGTCTGGCTAGGTTTAGTTGACAGCTCCTTGTGCATTCACTCAGACACACCCCAAACACAGGGTACTCAGCCTCACTTGCATACATCTGCATTTTGAATGGGTCTTCCTGCGCTGGGAGGGTGGAGAGCCTGCCCTCACACAAAGGACTGCCACACCCCCTACTGGGACCCTGGCAGACAGGATTGAACTGAAAGGGGACCTGGTGCATTTCTTAGCCACTCTTTGAAGTCACCCCCACTTCAAAGGCACAATTTAGTATAAAACAGGGCCTCTGCCCTACCTCATCAGACACTTGCTGGAGAGGAAACCTGAACCAGAACCTGCATCCTGCCAAGAAGAACTGCCTGGCTGCCTAAAGGACTCACCTGACTGCTTTATACAAAGGACTGCTGCCTTGCTGTTGCCCTGCTGCCTTGCTGAACTCTTGTCCTGCTGCTGAAGTGCTCTCCAAGGGCTTGGATAGAGCTTGCCTCCTGTTCTCTGAAGTCTCAGGACCAAAAAGACTTCTCTTTTTCATTTGGACTCTTCGTGCGCCGAAAATTTAGACGCACAGCTTGCTCCGCGGCGAGAAAATCGCCGCACACCGACGCTGATCGACGCACGGCCTCGCAAGGACAATGCCGCCCGACTTCCAGAGGGGAAATCAACGCGACGCCTGCCATGAGAACGAGAATTCCACGCACAGCCTCCCGGAACGACGCGTAACCGGAAAACAAGCCGAAGAATCTACGCACAGACCCCGGGACATCTGGTAATCCTGCGAACCACAGAACTAGACTGTCCGCGCACCAGAAAACGACGCACGACTTCCCCGCATGAAAAATAACGACGCCAGGAACAGGATGGCGGTATGGGGTGTCGTGGGGCCCCCTTAAGAGGGCCCCACTTTGAATTTCACTGTCTGCATTGCAGACAGTGAAATTTGCGACGGGTGCAACTGCACCCGTCGCACCTTCCAACTCCGCCGGCTCCATTCAGAGCCGGCGTCCTCGTGGGAAGGTTGTTTTCCACTGGGCTGGCGGGCGGCCTTTTGGCGGTCGCCCGCCAGCCCAGTGGAAAACCCAGAATCACCGCAGCGGTCTTACGACCGCGGTGCGGTATTCTGGAGGGGGGAACTCTGGCGGGCGGCCTCCGCCGCCCGCCAGAGTTAGAATCACCCCCTTTGTTTGCTTTTTAAAGACTTAACTCACTTTATATCACTTTTCAGTGATATCTCTACAATTTCACATTGCATCTTTATTCGTTTTGACCTACAATTATCCAGATAAATATTATATATTTTTCTAAACACAATGTGGTGTATTTTTGTGGTGCTATACTGTGTTATTGTATGATTTATTGCACAAATACTTTACACATTGCCTTCTAAGTCAAGCCTGACTGCTCGTGCCAAGCTACCAGAGGGTGGGCAGAGGATAATTTTGGATTGTGTGTGTCTTACCCTGACTAGAGTGAGGGTTCTTGCTTGGACGGGGGGTAACCTGACTGCCAACCAAAAAGCCCATTTCTAACACCGTGCTTCTGATTGAAGGGACCGGTTAAACCGGTTTGGGCAGAGTGCACCAGAACAGCAGTGACGCCCCCCCGAAGCAGACAAGTTGGTGGGGGTATGAGCCCAAAGACAAGATTCCAATGAGGGCGGTTTGAATTATACAAACCCCCCAATGGCAAAACGAGTATTCTCCATGAGGGGGAAAAAGGGGGCATTTAAGGAGCACACCGTCCACCGGGGACATTCTGTTGAGGACCCATGATGGCACACTGATAGAATCTACGAAAATAGAATAAGAAATTCAGAGACCCCCCTTATCTCGAAGTCCCCTGACCGCCGCAGCGCACTTGGGTCCCAGATGACTTCGACAGCCATTGGTGGGCTGTATTCATAGCTGGCAATGGGAGCACCTCAACTGGGGAGCGTGAGGTTATACTAAATCAACCTTGCTAGTGCTCCGGGTGGCTCCTGAACAGGGGACCACCAGACTGGGCGACACGACCCCGGGTCAGGACCACGTTGAATTTCTTACCTACAGGTTTTGGAACTGCGTGTGCCTCCGTCAACCACAGACTATTTCAACTTCCATCAAGCAGGGGACCGCCCAACTGGGTGACCCGACCACGATCTCCATCAGATGCAGACTCTTTAATTTCCCTTGAGTGGGGGACCGTCCATATGGGCGATGCGACCCCGGGTCAAGTAATGCATGCAAACCGCTTATTTTTCTCCTGAATGGGGGACAGCGAAATCAGGCGACACGACCCTGTATCAGGCTGCTCCCCCGAGAACATCTCTTTGTCACAACCGAGGAATTGAGCCTCGTGTGAGGAGCCATGAGCAGGGTTTTGCTTCCCTTGCCCTGGGAAGGGGGACCGCCCAACTGGGCGATGCGACCTCGAACCAGGTAGGAAAGCAAGGGTGTGCTCTCCTGCCGACAACAAGGGACACCATTTTGGTACTCCCATTGGTCAAGGATGCAGCACCGCAAGTAAGTCAGCCGTCTCCTGCGCCTTTTCATTTGGTATTGAACGCGGCCCGCCTCACAGGGTGATGCTACCGTGTTCAACGCTAACAATTCTAATTATTGAAAACAAAAGCAAGTACAAGTACCACAAATAAAGCCTACCTTTGCTGAAGTGTTCACCAGCATCGCTTCCGGCATTCGAGGCTCGCCGCTGGGCAAACGCGGCATAGGAAAGCTTCCGGGGGGGTGGGCCCTCTGACCGCGTGACAAGCTCTGCAAGTCTTTCATCACCGGAGGGCTCTGCTAAAAGACTCAAGGAAGTACCGCCAGGTAACGCGGTAGCTGATCGCCTACGAGGGGCGGGGCCCAAACCTTGTGGGCCCAAAACAAACTCTGCAGGGTTGCCCCGCTAATTTGTCTTGATTCACGATTTTCGTCAGTCGCATATACAGACTGTTTTTGAGAGGCAGCAGATTGATCGATCGACAACATAAGGGACGTAAGTTAGAAAGGCACATCAAATTATTTAACTAGAAACACCAGTATGGAGGAAGTACAAATAGTGGAACAGTAAGATGACCTGGAAAGAATGCTGGCTCACATGAGGACCAAAGCTCTAAAGCGGGGCAAGGATTGGTTACGAGCCAAGATGGTGGAGAAAGGAGAGGATGATCAAACAGCAGTCGTGCCAGACCAAAACTCATTATCCATGATGGAAGAGGCCACTGACACAAGGAAGACGCAATCCACCCACAAAGAACAAACAAGCGACAGAGAGCTGAGGGAAAACCTGCAAAGAAGAAAGTAAAAAAATCAAGAGGAGCGGACCGGCCTGCTGCAGCGCCAGCAACACGACAAGCACCGGAGAACAGCAGTCCGGGTACGCCAGCAGAGGGTGAGCATATAAGCGCATTGATCAAAGAATGTTTAAAGTCATTTGCATCATTACTACTAAAAGGCAGCGGCACAGGGTTAGGTCAAGAATGCGCAGGGAATGGGGAGACACAAGGGGATCGCAACAGAGGAGAAGGGTCAGGGGTACAAGCAATTAAGGGCAAACAAGCACCCTCAGGAGACCCCACACAGGTGTGGGGTTTTACAGGGAAAGAGATAGACACACCAAGGTCAATGGGGCAACCCGAGACCTACAATAGACCATCTCTAGGACCCCCGCCCAAGACGTCAAGAGCAGCAGGCCTAGCTAATGCCATCCCTGTAACAGTAAAGGAGAGAATATGGCAAAAAGAATTCGTAGACATTTTTTCATTACTAGAAATTCAGTTGGAGGGGCTGGATCTCATAGTGTGCAATAAAAAGGATGAGGACAGAAGGGAGAGAAAGATAACCAGGAAGGAAAGGAATTTTGACAATTGGTTAGACGCATTTAGAATAATGGCCTGCGTAATAGTTGAAAAGTTCACACGCTGCGCAGCTGATCTCTGCTTATACGAGTCCAAAATACACGAGGCACACCACCAATTCCCGGGTGTCGCATGGCTAGAATACGACAGAAGTTTTAGATTCAAGATGCAAGCCCATCCAGAAATGGAATGGAATGAGGAGGACATGTCTAGTTATAAACAAAAGATAATGGTAGCCAAAGAAGTTCGCTCCTGGGCAGAGAGAGGGAAGCAGCCCTTTCGAAATATGCATTCCAAAAGAAAACACAAAAAATACAAATAATATCACAGATACAAGCCCTGGCACAGTGGGAAAGGCTAAGGCAACAAGGAAAATCAGGCAGTCTGCTGGAAATTTGAGGCCGGCAAATGCACCTGGGGGCAGAGCAGCAAGTTTAGGCACAGCTGCTCATTATGAGGGGGGGATCACCCAGCAACAGCTTGCAAGAAAGCCAGACACTGATCAGACAGAAAGGAAAATAAAAAGAAACACTAAGAAAGGTTTGGAAACGCTCCCACGAGTGGGTGGCTGGAAGAACTACAAGCTAGCAAAATCACCCATCAACATCCAATTTTTGAGAAAGCTAGCCAACGGGTATTACAACAAAAGAGAAGCAGAAATCCTAGTAAGGGGGTTTGAAGAAGGTTTCAAAATCCCTGTAAAAGGGGAAATAGTGGGTGGCAAGGGCAAGAACCTACGATCAGCCATTGAGTACCCCCAAGTGGTTCAGCAAAAAATTGAAAAAGAATTGAGACTTGGGCGCATCGAGGGGCCCCTCCCCTCGCCTCCTCCTCCAGATTTGGTCATTTCTCCCCTCTCCGTAGTGCCCAAGAAAGAAGCAGGGCAATACAGACTCATACACCATATATCCTTCTCTGAGGGGACATCAGTAAATGACAGCATCCCCGCGGAATCATGCTTGGTAGGTTACGCCACAGTAGAAGATGCTATTGACATGATTAGATCAGCAGGCAGGGGGGCACTATTGGCAAAAGCGGACATTGAGTCAGCCTTCAGGCTGTTACCGGTGAACCCAGACAGTTTTTACCTGTTAGGCTTCCAACACAATAGGGAGTTGCATTTCGACAAATATGGCAAACCTGGCTGCCGGTTTGGCATGGTCAGACACACAAAGGGAGAGAGGAAAAAAAGTGTTTGGTGGGAGCTGCCCGGAGAATTTAGCTTCTGAGTCAGCGTGGTGGAAATAAAAGGAGGTTTTAATTAAATGGATGGTAAGCACACTTCGTAAGGCGGTGTGCAAATTTTACTGCACGGTGAAAGAAGGCCAGCTAAGGGGAGTAAGCGGAACACAGCACTCGCAGCCCAGACCCGCCAGGTCGGATGGCAGGGTACAGGCACACGCCAGGTAGGGAGTTGGGCCTAATCCTAAATTTGAGGCTACCCCCTTGGAGAAACACGGGAAAACGAACAATGTGGATTTAGCCCCCTCCAAAAAGAAATGTGGGATTGCGTACAACATATTGGGCAAAAAGACATGTCAAATAGAGGCCAGGACTCTAAGGCCGAGCAGTCACTGCTAGCTCTACATCTTTTGGTTGAAGTTATAGTAAATTTATTGTCTTGATCGTGACTAAGTTTGAAGATTGTATTGACAGAATTGTGATGTGATTAGCAGTGAAAATGATGTTCATCTAATCCAAGGAATTTACTATTTACAGGCAATTACACATTTGTCCAGATCAATAAAGCGGCCAAGTTATATCCACGCTTAATTGTAGTACATTGCCTGTTTTGTTACAGAATGCCGCAGGTGGTTTGGTATTATTACGTTACAAATCGCTAGAGTGAGCCAAGTGTGGGTGTTAATGGCTACAAAAGGCCCATCCAAAGTTGATGGCCAGCAGGTTCCTCTGCACACAGTTTGGATTTCAGAAGACACTACTTTCCTGATCCATTCTCTTGCATACAGACAGCAGCCAAAAGAGTTACAAAGCACCCTGTGAGGCCAAGGTCAATTTGCATGTCAGAGCAGAGTATCAGTGCAGACGGGTACTTAATTGCTCTGATTAAATGAAATGGGATGCCATCCCCTCCTCCCACAGCATTAGGGTAAAGGGAACATTGTCACCTCTGACAGTAAGAAGCCAGGATCAACTCCTGAGCAACTTCCCCCCTCTCCAATTCTGCCCTAAATTGAATGTGTATAACGCAATTAATTTTGGAGACGTTTTCAGATCACAACAGAAAATTCTTCACTGCCGAATAATAGGGCAGTTCTCTCACAGTATGCCCTGGCAGAACAGCACTTTTAGGTATTTTCTCTTTGGATCAGTTGTGATTCTTTGGGACAACTGCACTCTCCTTAGGCTGTGTTGATGTTTGATTGTTTTCACTCAAGTGTCTCCTCACCAGGCAGCTACTGCTTTTTTTTTCTTAACAGCAGTGTAAATAAGAGGCTTATCTAGGCTAATGTGGTACTTATTTTATCCAGCCTTACAAGGATAGAAGGCTGAGTTGACCTTGGGAGGATTCTGACTCATGAAATATATGTGACCACAGATTACAACAGCTTTTAACTCGCCTAGCCATTTTGTCCTCTACAATCTCTAGTTGCAGCCACACAGAATGCTTAAAATTAGGGGTGCATGAAATTCACATAATTTCCCTTTGTGTAATTATGTGAAATGTTAACACAATTTTGTGAAATTACATGTATTGACTTAAAATGCAAATCAATCATTTAATGCTATATTTTAGGGCGAAATGTGTCAGTGGATCAGTTTTCACATTTTGCACTAAATCGTGCAAATAAAGCAAAAACACTATGAACAACAGCCTTGCTAATTCCGCTGTTCCTATGAATATATAGTAAACTTATACAATGAATGGTGCATTAACTGCAAATTTATACAGTATATGAGGCATAATTACGCAACATGTCGTATTGACGGAATTTCAACAATTTTCCATTGCTAGCTGAATGCAAAATTCTCAACATTACACACATTATATTAGCATAATTTACATTTTGCTGAGACCTACTTAAAAGTAGCAAGTTGAGCAGTTTTTGTTTGCAAACATCATTGAAATCATACAAAAAAGTGCCTCTCCTAAATCTGTCTCCATGATAAAATACACATGGGAATGTTTGATTCACAGTTGTCTATTGTCTTTAAGAAATGAGCAGCTCAGCCACAATGGAATTTTTAAAATCACATCATTTCCACCATTGAAAGATCTTTTGGTGGCCATCAAAAACTGTGATTGCACTGTCTCAAAGACTTGTACATTGAACACCTGTAAAATACAATACAAACTTTGTTCAAATGCTGGCACCTCAAATAATCAGCATACATAAAACACCATGCCTATATCATGCCAGCTTCAAGCATCTTTGTTGACTCCTCAGTGTGCAAGAGATACCTCTGTACGGTCCTATGGTTGAAGACTTAGGTCAGAGCTCCTAACTTTCCCAGTTTCATACTAGTGTAGCAAAGCCAATTCAGAACTTTTCCTTTGCAATCTTTGTAGGAAAGTACCGTCTTTTTGCCTTGGTTTCCCGCATTTTCTGCCTGAAGTCAGTGTGTTTGACTGTGTTCACTGGGATTCTGCTAACCAGGACCCCAGGGATTATGCTCCCTCTCCTCTAAATGTTATCACTGCATACTGGTAACCCAGTAATTCACCCACAATTGGCATATTGGTGTCCCCTTATAAGTCCCTTGTATATGGTACTAAAGTACCCAGGACATTGGGGTTCCAAGTAATCCCTATGGGCTGCAGCAAATCTTTTGCCACCCCTAGGGAGCCCATGCAAAGGGTTCTGTAGGACTGCCATTGCAGCCTGCGTGAAAAGGTGCATGTACCCTTTCACTGCCATTTTACACTGCACAAAGTCACTTATAAATCACCCCTATAGCAGGCCCTTAACCCTGAGGGCAGGGTGCAGAGTACCTGTGTGTGAGAGCACCCCTGCACTAGCAGAGGTGCCCTCACGACCTACAGGACCATTTCCCCAGACCTCTTGAGTGTGGGGATGCCAGTTTACGTGTGTTCTGGACATAGGTCACTACCTATGTCCAGCTACATAATGGTAACTCCGAACATAGGCACGTTTGGTATCAAACATGTTGGAATCATACTCCAAGTCTTTTGAAAGCATTGGTTATATGATTCCATGCACTCCAGGGGCTCCTTAAAGGACCCCCAACACTGCCATTACAGCCTTCTGAGGTTTTCTAGGCAGCCCCACTGCTTCCACCTCTCAGATGTGTTTCTGCCCTCCTGTTGCACAAGAAGCTCGAGCCCAAGAAGGCAGAACCAAGCATTTCCTTTGGGAGAGGGGTGTTACACCCTCTCCCTTTGGAAATAGGTGTTACACGCTTGGGAGGTATAGCCTCCCTAGCCCACTGGAAATGCTTTGAAGGGCACATTTGGTGCCCTCCTTGCATAATCCAGTCCACTCCAGTTCAGGGACCCATAGTCCCTGTTCTGGCACAAAATTGGACAAAGGAAAGGGGAGTGACCACTCCCCTGTCCATAACCACCCCAGGGGTGGTGCTCAGAGCTCCTCAGAGGGTCCCTGAGTTTTGCCATCTTGGATGCCAAGTTGGCAGAGAACTCTGGGGGCATCTTAGCAGCCAGTGCCAGTAGGTAAAGTCAAAGCCCTCCCCTGATAGTTGCTTACCTGTTTAGCTGACCAATCCCCCTTTCAGGGCTATTTGGGTTTCTCTCTTCGGTGGTTCTTCAGATTCGGATTGCAAGACTCCAGCAGGAATCCTCTGCATCCTTTACTTCACCTTCTTACCAAACAAAACTGCATCTGGACCCTCCAGGAACTCTACAAACTGCAACAATGAAGCAAAGATGACTTCTGCAACATTGTATCTTCAGCTCCTGCCAGCAACTGCAACTGTTTCCAGGTCGTGCATCCTCAGAGGACAGCCTGTCTTCAGCATGCAATAGAAGAAGGAAAGAATCTCCCTTGGAGTGAAGTTGTCACTCCCCTGCTTTAGCAGGCACCCCTCTGCAGCGATGACCGGTGACGTGGGTCCCCTCACCTGACAAAGTGCATGGATCAAGCATCAAAGGTGGTGGACAGAAGTAGTCCAGACGATCCTGACGTCCTACTGTCCAACTTTGGTGGAGGTAAGAGCTTGCCTCCCCACGGAAGACAGTACCCCCGTGCACCACATGTTTTCCAGTTGCCAAGGCTTGTTGGCACCCTTCCACAAAGTTCTTCGTGCACCATGCAGCTCCGGCACCCAGCACTCTATCCTGTGACGCACAGCTTCCTGAGTGGTTCTCTGGCGGCATGGGATTCCTTGTAGTACTGCATGAGCCTTCTTTTGCAACTCCTTTGTCTCCATGCTGGGGGACTCATGTGCATGCTGCCTGGCCTTCAGAGGGCTCTCTAGGTTGCTGAGAGCCCTCTCTGGCTATCCCTTCTGGGGAGAGTCCACCAGGTCCTTCCTCAAACCTGGCAACTCCATTTTCTGCTAACTGCGAGCTTTGCGTGTGCCAAGGCTTGTAGGCGGAATCCAACTACATAAACCAGACTGCAATCATCCATCCTGCGTGGGACATCCTCTGCACCAACCAGGAACCCGTATCCATCTTCTTGGGTACAGTACTGACTGTTTTCACCACTGATTCTTCTTTTGCACCTTCATCTCAGTTAGTAGGGGCTCCTGTTCTCCTTGGATTCTTCAGTGCTTCTTCGACTTGGTCTCCTTTTTCCAAATGTCTTGAGGTCCAGGAATCCATTGTTGGTGTTTTGCTGTTTCTTCTGGTTCTTGCATAATCTTCTTTCTTGTGTTCTTGTGTGTTCTAGGAAAGTTACTGAGATTTACTGCTGCTTTCCTGGGTTCTGGGGTGGGTTATATTACTTACCTTTGGTATTTTCTATTACTCCCAGCGCCCCTCTACACACTACACTTGCCTAGGTGGGAACCGACTTTTGCATTACACTTTCTTAGTATATGGTTTGCGTTCCTCTTGGCCCATTTCTAACTATTGTGATTTTCACTATTGGCACTGTTTTCCAACTGTTTCACAGCTATTTCTGCATACTAGTGTATATTATTTGTGTATTACTTACCTTCTAATGGGGTATACTACTTTTGGAATTTGGGTCACTAATATAAAGTACCTTTATGTTTGTAACACTGAGTATTTTCTTTCATGTGTGTGAGTACTGTGTGACTACAGTGGTATTGCATGAGCTTTGCATTTCTCCTAGATAAACCTTGGCTGCTCATCCACACTACCCCTAGAGAGCCCAGCTTCTAGACACTGACTACATTTCACTAATAAAGGATAACTGTCCTGGTATGAGGTGTAAGTACCATAGGTACACACTACAAACCAGGCCAGCCTCCTACAGTCTTGGACTTGTAATTATGTTTATACCATTAGGCAAAGGCAGTGACAGACAAGGATATAAATGGAGGCTCAACAGAGCAGCCCTCCGCGGGGAAATGTAGCATTGCCTGCATGGAGATGTAACTGGGCTGTGATATCCAGAGTGGAGCTATAGGACATTTAAGACAGTAGTCCATGTGGAACAGGCAGATGACACAGATCTGGTCCTCATAGCAATCCACATAAGGGAGAAGGTGGGGAAAATGAACCCCTAATGTGAGCATGCCCTCCAGAAACAAGTCATTGTCATGGGGCTCTGGGTGTCTTGTTTTCCAGTTCAGGGAGGATCTGTCCTGGTAGTTTGGGCTGCAGTGTTCCTATTGGAGCAGTGTCAAGACTGATTTGCATAAGGCTGGGTCCCAACAGAAGTGGCATGATGTGCAAAATGAATATGAACTGTAATGCAGCCTGAGTAATTACCAGTAGCTGAGATTAATTTGAGCATTCCAGCCATCCTTTCTTTGGTATATTTCAGTGCAATGCTCTATGTGGGATGGGTACACCCAGATGTGGACCCCAAGCACACTATGCCACCGGAACCAAGCTATAACCGGCTGATGAGCCCTAATAAGGGTGAAAGTTGTCTTGTTTTGCTTGTTTTCTGGCTCAGGGAGGACAAGGTCTGGCAGTTCGGGCTGGCTGGATCCTATTGGAGCAGGGTCAAGGCTGATTTGCATATAGCTGGGTCCAAACAGAGGTAGCATGGTGTACAAAATGAAGATGGACTGGGATGCAGCCAGAGTAATTACCAGTGGTAATTACCAATGGCTGAGATTAATTCAAGCGTTCCATTCATCACTTTCTTTCTATACTTCAATCTCCATACACAACAGCCCACTAAGGGCACCTCAAGAACCTTTCTTGTGATCTGAGGTGCAACATACATGAATCTCTCTACTGATAGATTTTGGGGACTATGGACTTCAGTCAGCAGAGCCAACAATAACAAGAGCCCACCTGCAGACCGAACAGCAGCCTACAATTTGAGTCAAAAACCCAGGTGTAGACTGTACATTACAGGCACATGCCGTGATCCACTTAGGGGTATATTTAAGAAAGGTGGGGCTGCACATAGTGCCAGGACACTTTTCTTGCGCCCCTTCGTGTCGCCATAACGCCATCATGTGTGCACTGTATTTAATATACGGGGCACCATGATGGTAGTTAGGGAACTATCATCAAAAGTTTTAACGCTAGTTCGGCACTTTGCAGGATTGGCATAAAAAATGTTGGCGCTAATCCTGCAAAGCACCCACAGGCCCATTGTAACTAATGGGAGCCTCCTTTCAATGCCTGCTCAGAGCAGGCACTAAAAGTGCCGAAAAAAAGGGCGCAAAGAAATCTCTTACATTTCTTTGCACCATTCTTTCTGGCCCCTAACGGGGAAACGCCCCCTTTGCATATATTATGCATGGCACAGGTATAATGTAGCGCAAAGGGTTACAAAGTTGTGCTGTGCCACATTGTAAATAAGGCGCAGCATTTTTAAGAATCTAACGCCACACTAGCGTAAAACAAATAACGCTAATGGGTAATTAAAATGGCGCTAGGCCCTCTTAAATCTGTGCCTTAGACCATTATGCTGAAGATATTAAATTGGGCCACAGATGTAAATTGACTGGGTCTGCACTAGCAAGTCTGTAATAGAAAGGAGAGCCTATTGGATACAGCCTTGACTAACATCTTATTGTTGCAGTTAATGAGGGAGAGAGAGCGATATGAGGTGCATTTGGTAGGATCCTTGGCAGGGTTTGGGAGTATAGAAATGATTGCTGCACTCATGGATGGGGGGCGCTCCCCATCTTGGAGTGCCTCTGAATAAACTGCCATGAAGTGTGGGGCTATTATATGTTTATATGCCTCATAGAAGTCAGTGGTGAGTGGATGAGAGTCTGGTGCTTTCCTTCCTACAAAGGAATTGAAGTCCTCAATCACTTTGTCCTTTTCTGTAGTGTGGCAGAGGAATTGTCAGTGACAGTCCTCCAGCCATACTAGGGCAGCATCATTGAATACTATTATGTGGTTCTATCCGCTGGTGGAGTATAATCATGTGCAATAGCAAACAAATTCTGCCAGTAAGTCCTAATTACTGTATCTATAAGAATAGTGCCAGTGCCATCCTCAATGTTGTTAATGCCTTCTCCATGCCTCTCTCTCTTGAGGAGCTACACCAGTGTCCTGCAAGGTCTCTTATCCTCCCCATACCATCTGACCAGCACATATTTCCCCACATGCGTGTCTTCCCTATCCCCATGATCCCTGTATTGATGCAGGAGGTGGTTCTGCACATGTAGATAAATATGGAGCAGTTGGGAAGCAATTCTTCCAGTTAGATCAGTGTCTGTGTATGCTAGATGTCTATGAATACTTTTTGAACCCCTGATTGTTCGACTATGACCTCCCTTCTTATAAAGGCCTCCCAAAAATTGTGAATTTATTGACCATACTTGAGTTGAACTGAAAGAATTTGACTATTAAAGCCCGAATCTACTCCTTGAAGAGCGGGTCTAAAAATTAATTAGCAGGGAATCCCCTGTACAGGCGGGTAAATCTGCAGAGTGTGACAGTCAGTGTAAATATAACTGGTGAATGATCAGAGAGTGTTTGAGGCAGGTGGACTATACCAGTCACAGAATGGCTAACTTCAGTGGTAGCCAACCAGCAATCAATTCAAGACGGAGTCTCATGAGGTGTAGAATAGAATGTGTATTTCCTGCCAGTAGGGTGCTAGAACCTCCATACATCCCACAGTCCATAAAGGTCAAAATTGTCACGTAGTACCTTTGCAGCTTGCGTGTGGTGGAAACAACTAGTCCCAAAGTTGCCTAGCTAGTCATCATGAACTGATTCATATCTCCTCACCATATCAAAGTATCTATGCTATTCCAAATTTGGAGGAAATAGTTGGAAAGAAGAGTATGTTGTCATTATTGAGAGTATACAAATTAACCAACACAGATCAAAGTGAATCAATGGTACCTAGTCATAGGTAGCACCCCTCTGTATCTTCATATTTCTCTTGTAGGGTGAACAGATTTTGTGGTCATATTAATATGCCACCACAGGAACTGAATGACAGGAAATACCTATGTGGGGCCCATCTGAGAGCAAATGTGCTTTGGGAGCTGGGAAACAGGTGAGTTTCATGCAAAATTGCAAGGTCAACCATTTGTCTATCCAAATAAGATAATGCCCTTCTGGCTTTAGGACAATTGTTGAGACTCTCAATATGCCAAGTAATCCAGGTTATCAATTTTCTAAGATGATAAACATTACCAAGGAAACATAGAAATGTATAGTATGTGTTCCACCCAGGCAGTGTGTGCGAACATAAAAACAAGCTTTAACATCAAAGTTGCATGTGTCTACTTGCAGTAAATCCCCCATACTCTCCCCCCATCCACACTGAACACCACAACTTCCAGTGCCTTGAACCCAAGAAAACCACTGTAGAATCGTATTGGGAAATGCAATAGGGTAAAACAAAGAAAGTAGGGCCAATGTCAGGTAATATACAATGTGAGAGGTGGCATCGTTCCGGGACATGTTCTGTAAAATAAATGATATGATGTGAGTGGTGTGCAGAATATTTGGTTGGCGTTGTGAACAAGAATCACTCTTCAGAAAACTGATATCACGATGCATCCATGCACCTGTGAGTACCCTCGGGCTGCACTACATCTTTAAAAAATGATTCATTCCCATCTGCAGTGTCCTGAAACTGCTCCTCAATGACTCTTTCACTATTGCCACCTTCCTGGACTCATGGAAACACGTCAATATTCCAACTTTCCTAAAAAAACTTCAGCTGACCCAAAAACACAGGCAAACTTCAAACCTCTCTGATCCAGCCTAAGGTTTGGTAAAAATCATCAACAATAGACTGACCATTTGAATACAACCATCTCCTGGGTCTCTTTTAATCAGGATTCAGGCTAAACCACAGCATTGAGACTGCCCTCATTGTCTCCACTGCTGATATTCATCTAATCGTGGACAAAGGATACTCAGCAACACATTTGCCAACCCATACACCTGGCTCTGTACTTGTCCTCTGGCTCCAACCTGATCTGTGGAGCCTTTCAAGGATCCTCCCTCAGACTGACGTCCTTTAACTTCTACCTGACCTTGCTTGCCGTCCTCATCTGATCCCATGGGCTCAACATAGGATCCTATGCAGGTGATACCCAGCTCACCCTCACCCTCTCTGACAACACCTCTAACACCCAACTGAAGTTCACCAACTGCATGTCAGAAGTCGTAAACCAGATGAGAACTTACTACATGAAACTCAACTCAGACAAGACACCTTCCTCTGGTCTTCAACCTTGTTACCCTCAGAATTTGGACTAAACCCTTCTAGTCAAAATCACAGTGAATTCTGGTGATCGCGATGGACAAGCAAATCTCAATATCTAACCAGGTCATCCAGATTGCCTCTACCTGCTTCCACATTCTCAAATTCCAGAAGAAAGTTTTCAGATAGCACCACTAAACACCCAAAGACCCATATCTCAAGCACAGATCACCAGTCAACTGGACTACAGAAATGCTCCTTACAGTGGAATCACTGTGCATCTCACCAAAAGACTCCCGGTCATTTAAAACACAACAGCAAGACTCCCTCTTAACTTCACACTCAGCACCCTCATACCCAACAACTAAGAGACTTCCACTGGCTACCCACACACAAACACACCCTCTTCAAACTCCTCACTCTCACTAGTATAAAATGAAATTTGTGTAAAGGTTTTTATCTATGTGGGGACTTGAACAAACTATAACCACACAATAATCACAAACTTTGCTGTTGAGATTTGAACACCACAACAATCACTCAGTATCTGTATAGAGTCTCGAACATGCCTATATTAACAGACTGGTTCTGTTTTGACCTGAACTTCATTATCATCACATACTGGATGGGACAAGAACATTATCTTTACACACTATCACTTGGGGGCCCTGAAAATTATTGCTTTCACACATGATCGTTGTGGGACTTAAACATCCCTATAGTCACTTACTATCTCTGCCAGGCCTGGAACATCACTATAATCACCCACTATCTATGTGGAGACTAGAACATGCCAATATAAATAGATTGGGCCTGATTCACTAAGGTAAACTTAGATGCTTGATCTAAACTTAGAACAGACCTCTAAGTGTATGACTTTGGGAATTCACAAAGGGCATTTACAAGGTTATCTTGGTGAATTGGACCCCTTATCTCTGGATATAAACATAATTGTCTTCACACACCATCTGTGTGTGGATTTGAACACAATATCACTACGAGGACTTGATAATCACAATAAGCAGATGTCTCTGTGGGCGCTTGAAAATCACTATAATCACACACTGTCTTTGAGGGGACTTGAACATCATTATAATCACACACTATCACTGTGGGGACTTGGATATTATTATATTTACACACTATCTTTGTAGGGACTTGAACATCACTATTACTACTCTGTCTTTGTGGGAACTTGAACATGATTGCCTTTAAACACCATCTCTGTGGGGACTCAGTCAGTCCTTTAATGGCACACATTGTATGTTTGGACATGAACATCACAATCGTCACACATGGTGTATGGAGTGAACATTGTTCTGTGTGGATTGGTGGCTTTCAAAGTTTTCATAGATAGCTGAGATTTTGTCATGGAAGAAGTCTGACAGGTTGCTGCACAGTTCCTGGAAAGAATTAATGTTGTTCTTGGTGGCTGCAGGATTGGTGAACTCCTTTACAATAGCTAGGAGTTCTTTGCTGTAGTTTGTGCTGGCTCTGATGCAGTCTGCTAGTGCGTTCTTCTTGATTTCTTTCAGGAGTCGGTGGTACTGGTTGAAGCGGTCCTGAAGGAGGTGCGGTCTTCGTTTTTTTTTGCTGATGCGCCACTTCCTCTCAAGTTGATAACAGTTGCATTTGGAGGCATGCAGTTCTTTGGTGAACCAGCTTGTTCTTTTGCTTTGTTCTTTGACCTTGGATGTATTGGCGAGGCCATGTGATCAAGTGGAAGTTCTTTGCTGCTTATTCAGGGTCATGAGTAGAGTCTGGGAAGTGGGAGCAGAGAGTATAATTTCATTGGTCTTCTGATACCTTTTTCCTGTTTCTTCACATGGATTTGGGGGGCAAGGTGCCGGGGCATATGGGTCTGGAGATGGTGAAATATATGCTGTGGTGGTCGGACTAGGTGAGAGGTGTGGATGTGTCTGACTCTGTTGCTGCAGGTGAAGATGGTGTCAAGCATGTGTTCTGCAATGTGGGTAGGGTTGGTGATGAGCTGTTTGAGACCACTGTTGCTCAAGCTTTCCAGGAGGTTGGTGGAATTGACGTCAATGGGGTCTTGAGGTGGATGTTGTGGTACCCTAGGAATATGTAGTGCTCGGAGTCGATTGCTTGTGTGTGATGAGTTCTGGTATGGCATTGCAGAAGCTGGGGCGTGGTCCTGGTGGTCTGTAGGCAGAGGTGCCTCTGATGGTGTTGTCTCTGTGGGGACTTTAACATCACTTTAATCCCATGCTATCTTTGTGGAGGCTTTAACATCTCTATAATTACACCCTATCTCTGTGGGGTTTTGAACATCACTATAATTGCACACTATCTCTATTAGGCTTGGAACTCCACGGTAATCGAACACTATCTCTGTGGAAACTATAACATGCCAACATACATACATAAACTTTGGATATGAACTTCATTATCTTCACATAATAGCTGTGTGTGAAATTTAACCCTGTCTTTACACACTATTTCCTTATGGATGTGAACACAATTTTCTGCATTCATTATTGCAATGGAGACTTAAAGATCACAATAACCACATATTATCTGTGTGGGTGCTAGAAAATCGCTATAATCACACATTATCTTTGAGGGTGGTTGAACACCACTAAAATCACACACTATCTCTGTAGGGTCTTGGACATCATTACATTCACACATCTTTGTGGGGACTTGAACATCACTCTGATTACACATTACCTCTTGGGAATTAAACATCACTATAATCACATACTATCTTTGTGGGGAAGTGAACATCACTACAATCACTCACTGTCTTTGTGAGAACTTGAACATGATTGACTTTAAACACTATCATTGTGGGGGCTTGAATATTCCTTTAATCACACACAAACTATGTTTGTACATGATTGGACATGAACATCATAATCTTCATGTGTGGATTGAACATTGTCTTTACACACTACTTCAGAGGAGATGTGAACACAATTGTCTTCACAAACTATCTCTAATGGGAGTTAAAAATCACAATAAGCACACACTATTGTTGTGAGGAATTGAGCATCACTATAATTGCACATAATCTCTATGGGGTTATGAACATCACTAGAATCACAAATTATTTTTGTGGAGACCTAAAAATCACTATAGTTACACACTATCTCTGTGGGCCCTTGAACATCACAATTATCCCACACTATCTCTGTGGGGACCTGAACATCACTAGAATCATACACCACCTCTGTGGGGACTAGAACATCACTATAATCACACACTACCTCTGTGGGGACTAGAACCTGACTAATCCACATACTATATTTGTGGAGACCTGAACATTCCTCTAATCACATACAATTTATGTGTGGGCTTGAACATCTTTATCCTCACATTCTACCTGTTTGGGGACTTGAACTGTGTTTGCATGCCCTATTTCAGCGGGGACTTGTATAAGATTATCTTTACACACTATCTCTGTGGAGACTACCTCTGGGGGGGACTCACATCACTATACTCACATCCAAGCTATATAGGGACATTCCTATATTCACACACAAACTCAGTTTGGACCTGATCATCATCATCTTTGCACACTGTGTGGATATTAGGGACTTGAACAAAATCATCTACACACACAACCTGTGTAGGGACTTGAACATCAATATTATAAAACCCTATGTTTGTGGACACTTGAAAAAGTTTAATTTCGCGTGCCATCTCCGTGAGGGCTATAACTGTCTTATAGTAACAAACTATCTAAGTGGAGGCTTGAACATCAGTATTGTTACACACTCTTGGTGTGGGGACTTGAACAATGTCTTTTTACACTACTTCAATGGGGGCTTTTACACAATCGTCTTCACACACTAATTCTATGGAGACTTGAACATTATTTTACTCACACAATATCTTTGTGAGGACTTGGACATGATTATCATCAAGCACCATTTCTGTGAGGACTTAAACATTCCTATAATTTTACACTATCTCTGTGGGGACTCGAGTATCATTATCTTCATGCTTTACCTCTGTAGGTACTTATGTCAAGATTGTAGACAGACTCTGTTGAAAGGCTATGGTGCCGCTATGATCAGAAATCACCTCTGTGGACATCATCACACACATTCCCTATGCAGACCTTAACATTAGATGCCATTCCTAGGAAGATGTGGTCTAATAGCTAGTTTGATAAAAATATAAATAACTAAATAAACGCTGGGCTCCAATTGACCACTGCTTTATTCCATCTATTATTTCTCTATGTGCTAATTCCCTTATCTTCTAAGATCTTGAGCACTGCAACATGATTGGAATGCAGGTTTAAGTGTAATTATCATGTAATCATGTTATACCATATTATTTGATACATTATTAGCATTATTTAGTTTTTGTACCCCAACAATATGTGCATCACTACATATATGAATAGATGATGATAATATATCTGCACAGTGCTGACAAAATAAGCATTTGGCCATTTGCATTTGACTGTATGGAATCACTAATGATAATTATTGAGCAGGTCCTTACATGGATGGTAGTACATGTTCAAGTCTCCAGAAGGATGGTTCCATGCGCAGGATTAAAAAACAATATTTTTGCACATTTGAAGCTGGATATTATATAATCATTTTTTCTTGACATTTTTCAGTTATTAGTATATTTTAAAAACAATGGGAAAGGTTAGTCCCCACAAGGCAGGTATCTACACATAGTACTCATAAGGATTGTAGCACGTGTATATATGTGTGTGTGTGTATGTGTTGCGATACTGGGCTGATTGCAGAAGCCCCCTTTTTTTTGCCCCCATTTTCCACTCATAATGGTGTTTTTCTGACTCTGAGGGTGCCCTGGGCATTGCTAAACAGTCTCAGGGCCTGTGCTCTGATTAAAATAGATATGCAAATTAGGCTAATTATAATTGGATGCACCAACCTACCTCTTAGTCCCTAGTATTTGGTATGTCATGTAGGTTTAGGGACCCCGTGCGTGAGTAGTACACCCATGGTGCTGTGGTACCCAGTGTCATTTAAAAAAGCAGACTTGCCTTGCTGGCTGCTTTTGAGTTAAAGTTAACCCCAAATTTGACTTTGGAATCAAAAGTAATTCCAAAGTCCCAAGCTCCCTTATTTTTACATATAAGTCACCTCTGAGGTATGCCCTAAGTGCCCCAAGACAGGGTGCATTGTAACTATGAACAGGGGCTTTATAAAAGATGTTTAGTAAGCCCTGGTGAGGGAAAAAATTAGTTGTTCCCTATTGTACTGAATGGACTCCACATGCTAACATGGAGAGACTTTACTTTGAAGTAATAAAGCTGTATTTTCCATAGGAAGGAGCTAAATTTAGCAAGTTTAGTATCAAATTGAAAGCTATAATAAATTCAACAACTTGCCACTGTTGAGTTTAATATCACTGGAACAGGGAAAGAGTTTTAGAACTCTTCCTAAAAGTGATGAGCTTCAGCCCTGCAGTGCCCTTCTGTGATTGGTCAGCCTCTGGCAGCCTTGATGAGGTGTGAAGTGGCCTGGGCTGAAACAAAGGAAGCATCTGGTGGGAGGTGATCTGCCTCAGAAGATGGTAGAATAGAATGGGGGAGAGCAGCCAAACTGGACTTCGAAGGAGGGAAAGACATTTGGGAGAGCAGTTGTACCCCCCCATTTACTGCAGCCTAAGACATCCAGGTGCCCCCTGGTTAGAATAAGAGGGGACTGGAAATGATTGTGTCATAGGAAATGTAGCCACACCAGAGGGGGGACTCAGCCAGATCTAAACTCCAAGATTGAATTTTTGCCATCTTGGATTTTGGAGGAATGTTGCTCACTGGAATTGATTTTTGTCGCACACCCTTGCTTGCCACTCCTGGAGCAAGGATAAAATTGTCAGAGTTTCACCCCACCTCAGATCCCTACCGGAACAAGACAAGAAGAAGAAGGACTGCCCTGCTGGACTTCTGGCCTGCAGCTGGACTCTGCACTCAGAAGGACTGTGCCAGCTGCACACTTGGGTTTCACCAAGAAAAGGACTTTGTCTGGCATCTACTACTCCAAGAAGAGACTCCCTGAAGGCTCCAGGTAGAAAAGATCTGTCCAGACTCCCCTGGTTCAAGCCCTGCAGAAATTGACCAGTCATTTTCGGATTTGAACAAGGAGCATTCTGGGAGTTGGAGTCCTAACCCCCAAAGAGCAACTCAGAGCTACTGGAACCTGTAGACACCTAAAGAACCTTAAAAGTACTTCAAGAAGAGTTTGGAGCAACTTTGGAGAAAAGCTCCATAAACGGACCCACCCAGCATTGTGAATCAACCCAGCCAAAGTCGACCTGGATCCGGCCTGACTTTCAGGTTCACCCCACGCAAACGCCCTGGAGCCCCAGACTGCCAGGATTTCACTGGGGGTTCGGGAAGAGGCAATCTGATGGTGTTGCAAGAAAATTGGTTGCATAAGTCCGAACATAGAACTCTTGACTGCGGCCTCCCATGGCGCGTATCTGAAGAGGTCTCCAGCAAGGTCGCCCTCAACTTGTGGCTTTGGCGGGTCAATGAGAAATCTTAAAAAATTCTTCTGAGTCTGAAGGTAAAACTTTGACGGAGGCCTCCAACTCAGTGTTGCCGAGCAGGACACTATCGCAGTTGGCCTCAACATTTGACTTTGCCCTGGTCGAGTGCAACCAGATATCCAGATTGGTGGTAGTGGTAGTTATAGTTATGGCAGTCTTTCCATTGAAAAAGCATTTTTTAACTTGCCTATATCTTTGGCACTGTTTGACAAGTCTTCAAAATAAATTTTTAAAAAGTGCCCCGGTGACTCTCGTTGTTCACATAAAGATTTGGGATCAAGAAGGGGCCGAGAAAAGAGAGGGGGTTGAAAAACATTGTGTTTTCCATGTTACTTCACACAAGACCTTTAGATACGACTACAGCCCATACTACTGATAGGTATTACACCAAATTTAGCTGAAAGTTAGCTTTAAGGATGCAGATTACGCTTTCACTCATCTGATATTAAAGAGAAAATAAATGTGCATATCTAGGGCCGCAGATCCTCCCCAACGACTTTGCGTTCAATGACAAGCTCGTGCAGGTAAATGCACAACTCTGATTGGCAGTCAACACTTCAACCAGAAAGTGTTGGCAAGCATCTTGGGACTCACCTTCAGCGTGACTACGTTTTAAATGTGAGCCTAAGAAGTATAACATCTCTGTAGCTTTTGTTTTTTAAGTGAATTCCTATTTTTTTAAATTCCATTTCCTAAATATAATGTCCCTGTAATCTATCCTTTTCAATATATATATATATATATATATATATATATATATATACACGCACACACATACACACACACACTGCAGAATCACCAGTACAATCTTATAAAAAAATGAAATGCAGTCTCAAGCTACTCCAAAACTGAGTATGCAAATGTAATTTGAAATAATATCCTTAACCCTCATATGTTGTGTAGCAAAAGCCTCTCAAGCTTGATTATGAATTGCAACAACGAAGCTCCTCTCATATCAGTGAATGAACCTATAGGCATTTAGTACTGGATGAATTGAATGAGTTTAAAGGCAAAATATTCACATTCGGGAGTGAATCAATTAATTTTAGTAATTGTTTGCTATTCAAGGTCAGGTTTGCATTCTGTTTTAAAAGCTTCATCCGGCTGCTTGTTGCCAGTTGGGGGAAAGTTGGATGGTCTATTATTCCCCTGAAATTTCCTGACTGGGTTGGAGCCCCTGGAGATCGATTTTTAGGACAAGGGGCCACTGCTGATGCCCCTGTTACTTTCCCCTCCTCCCCTCATATATTTGCAGCAGTATGAGGAAGCTTCAAGAAAGCGAGTAAGAGAAAAGAGAGAAAAGGTAGGATCAGAGCAATCAGAGATGGAGAGAAATGGAGTGAGGGAATGTATGAATGGTAAAGACATTGCATAAGGAGATGAAGGGGGTATGGTGTGGTTTTGCACTTTTGCACGAGCTGCTTTCGTCCCCCAGTCCAGCCCTAAATGTTTTTCTAATTGGTAAGATGAGGTGAATGCTCAAGAGGCTTGTTCTGTGGTGCGAAGGATTTTCATCTACTTGTATTTTGGTTGGTTGTTGGTGAAATGCGTGAAGTGAGTTAGTTGCTGCACAGGATCATCAGCTGGCTAGTGTTATAGGTGATGAACATGTGGTACTGTGTGATTTGTGCAAAACTGGCCATTGTTCAAGGCTACATTTAGAAGCATGTTTATTATGAACAGTTTTGGGGAAAAGTGAAGGCAGGGACCAATGACACACCTTTAAATTAAGAAATTATTGGTCTGAGATAAAGAATAGTAGTGATTAAAAATAATTTTAATAGACAATATTGGAGAAAGAAACCATCAACCCATAACTTTTTGGTAGGATCTGGTAGACCTTAACAGTCAGTGATGTCCCTTGTCTCAAAAAATTTCATCAGATGGGACAGTTTAAGTTTATGAAAATAAAAGAGTAAAAGACTAATGTAGAAAGTTGCACTGACATGCAATTGAAATGTGCAATTGCTTGCATTTCAGAGTTCAACTTAGGTGCCTTTTGAATTAAGTCACATGTTAAAAAATTAAAACTTCTGTTAAAATGTAATATAGACTCCAGACTAATGAAGCATATAGAAACAATATTGAATTTCTTATGCTTAATAAACAATTAATGAGTTTAAAATTATGTGCAAAGTAAGGAAATGCACTTCTCTATGTACCTGATGAAATATGGTAACAAAGATTCCTGTTTTGAAATGAAATGTATTATTCATATTAATTAAATATTATTAATTATGAATTTAGAAGTTGGCATCTGAGATGTGTTTCACTAAAACGTATCAATTAAAACTATTCTACATTTTCTCTTGCCTTAACATTAGTGAGGCCTGTTGAAGCTTGTAATTTGTGTCTATGATAAGAAAGGTTTACTAATTTCTCTTAGGGTATGTTCTCATGAGAAACTTATTGACTTGGTAATAGATTCTATTGTGTGAGGATAGCGAGAATGTAGTTTAGTGTCCTTGAAGGAAGAACAGTGTGAAACATGGACTGGTTTTGTATATAATTGTTTCAAACTAGCGTGGAGTCACATGGATGGAAGATGTTCCCATGACAGACTGTTTCAATTAGGAGTCACACAATTAATTTGCATTGGACGATGCCTATTCAAGTTGTCATGAACTTATATACAAATCAGAATGGTTTGTAAAATCCAAATTACAGATAAACCTTTGAACTTTGAGCAGTCCCGAGCAGAACATGGCAGACCCCTGATGCTTGCAGATGCCTTGCTAATCCTGATACTTTACTGATGAAGATTTCCTGGATGCTGTACCCTTGGAGAGGTATCTTCCTTTCTGCCATATGCCCTTGCGTTTAGATTTAGTAATCCTTTTATTTTCCCCTTCAGAAGATTCTTGACTGAGCTTCTGAGATGTTGACACTTTCCCTTTTTTCTTATATTTTGTCAAACTCAGTTAATGACCTGCAGCCCGAGATGATCTTTGTCAATTTATTTTTGTCCTTTTTATACTCCTTCTATTGCCGGCATGGGTTTCTCCCCACACATTTATTTCCCTGACTTGGTTGGCTGTAGGATTGACCTGTGCCCAGCCAAAGATTATTGACAGCTAGTTTAAATTGACCAATGATTTTTTAACTCTGAGGAGCACATTATATCAGTGTCTCAGATATTGTTATTGATGTTATGCATTATTCTTCTTGAATGCTTAGTTTTATTAATATTAATGCACCTAAATCTAGTTTGATCCCTTGGGCAACCCTTGGTGATTATGAATCTTTATCATTTGGTTTTGCCCATTGTCTACATGGCTTTGATCTGGTATTTGTTATAAATCTTTTAACTTTATTCCTGATTGGGGTTTCTTTCCGTGGCCACATTGGTCATGGTGTTTAAATTATTTGGGGTGTTGTTGAAATTTTGTTGATGGTTCTACCATACCACTAACTGGGTTCAGATTCCTCAACATCAGTGAGAGTTTGATTCCTGCAAAGGATGAAAAATGCGACAGCAGTGCTGTCACGTTTGCTACATCATTTGAACTGGAAATATTTTTTTTTACATTGCACTGTTGCACAAAATGCAAGCAGTGTATGACAAGCATTAATAAATTGCATAGTTAGAGAAAATGAATTCATGTTGAAATTGCATTTTTAGAGGTAGCAATAAAATGATATTTTCCTGGTGATCCAATTATGGACATTTGTTGACAACATATATCTCAAAACTCATGTATAGTGGCACTGTTAATTGTCATCAACATCCTTAGGGGTCTAATGAAAGAAGATATGTGGGATTTAAAAAAAAAAATAAGCTTACTGGGCAAAATTAAAGCTAAATATAGATGAAAAATAATTAAAAGTTTCAACTGCAAACTCAATAAATTACCTTGGTGAAATATTAGCTGTGTTATTGTAGTTTCAAAATTAAACCGATGGATTAATACAGGTATGACTGAATTCAGTGGAAAAGATTCTGCATTTGTCACTGGTACAAACAGTTTGTGAAGTTGATAAGACACCTTCTGTATGATAGGTGTATGTGAGTAAATATATATGTGTGTATATTATCTAGTGACGTTTACAATGTGAGCCCAACTATAACGATGCTGTAATGTTTGATGTTTTAAGTGAATTTCAATGTTTTTTAAAATTTTATTTCCTAACTTTAACTTCCTTGTAACCTTTGTTTTTTTAGTGAATATATATATATACATATCTATATATATATATATATATATATATATATATATATATATATATATATATAGTGCTAATTATTCAAACTACTGAACGTACTTTTTTACTAACTCACAAAAAACAATTACTCTTTCTGAACTGAGATATAGTTTTCCACCAAAATTGGTATCAGTCTTTTTAGCCATTTGCCATTTAGCCGTTTGGCCTGTACCTGTGTCTTAAGTTCCTATTGAAAAATAAACGGGGAAAATGTGTTTTCATACCCCTGATGGATCACTCTAAAACTTTCCATGCACATACTAGGCAAAAAGGAACACTTTATTGGAAAGTTTCTTGAAAATTCATCAAACAGAGCCAAAGTGTTAGCAGCACAACAAAGGCATTTCTGTATAACTACAGTTAACTGTCAGAGTTTCCATAGCAAAATAATTTTTTTACTTTACTAATAACTTTGGCACTGTTTGACGAATCCTCGCAAGAAGTCCCAAACAAAAATACATATTTCTGAAAAGTTTTGGAGTTGAGAAAAAGGGATGGCACACAGACACATTTTCCACATTCAATTTATCATGGGAATTTTGTGAATTGCTACAGAAAAAAAAACTGCTGAACAGGATTACACCAAATATGGAAGAAGTTAGATCTTTCCTCGGAAAGTGTGCTTTTTATGATTTGGTATAAATCTGTTCAGCTGTTTTTGAGGAAATAATCTTCACAAAAAAAAAAAAAAAATATATATATATATATATATATATATATATATATATATATTTATTTGGATGGTTGGTCCTGCAGAAGTACAGCGATAATGCAAATTGAAAAACAAAATCAGCAATCTGATTGGTCATTAGAGCTTTTTTCCTCTTAGTCTCTTTAGTACTGCAAGACCCAGCAATCTGATTGGCTTGTCTCAACGTCAACAGAAATGTTATCCTGCATTTAAAAATAATAGGGTAAAAGAGAGTAAGGGATGGGTACCCTGACTCCTTGGCTATGTGGGGGCTCCCAGATCCCCCCGAGCCAATATAAAAAAAAGTGCTGCAGGACTCACAGGACCGAGCAGCCATTAAAATGTGAAGCTTGCATTGTCCTGTGGTACCTTGGTGTGCCGCTTTTGAGACACTATTATAGGAGTACTGCGAAAAAAAAGAAAAATCTAGGATGGGTGTTCGTGATGGGGTTGGTGTCCTTCATGGGGTTGGATGCAGGGCAGACTCTGCAGCCAACACTCTGACACCCAAAGCAGAAGGGTAAGTCATTCAGAGGGTTGAGCACAGGGTCTTGTCACAGGCCAGGCCCTGCAGCCAACCTCCTATTGAACCCAGTCAAAAGTGTTGCTCATTTAGCAAGTCAGGTGAATATGATCTAAAAACCTAGGAAATTTACTAAAAAAAACAAATTGAAATGACATTACATTTAAGTACGGTAATAAGATCTTACTTTGCCAAAAAAAAAAAGCACTAGAAATTCACTGAAAAAAACAAAGCTTAAAGTGACATGATAGGCATGCTTGTGTATTTTACAAATCAATGACGTTTGGAGGCCGGTTATTACTACCTGTTAAACAACATAAAGGCTGTGCTCACCTAATGTGGGGGTGCAAGGGAATTTTGGGAATTGAGCCTTGAAGCCAAAGCCTGTTTCAAAAATCTATACGAAATCTCACACCTTCTGTTCACAATAGATAATCCACTATGTGGACATGAGCCAATAATAAATAGTTGCAAGGCAATGCTATAGACAAGGTATACTTAAGGAGGTCATTTTTTAAGCGTGAATGTTTATTCACAAATATTTTGTGAAGATTTTGGGGCACTGCAGATGAACAATGTTTCAGAGGTGTCATTCTTATAGGTGGTTCACCTCATACTGGTCAGACATTTCAGGATTTCGACATGTAGCAATCTGCAAAACAATTGCAGTTTTGTGAAAATAAAACATGCAATTTGCAAAAGTAACCTTGGAATTCAAAGAATGTGACTTCTCTTTTTATTTGCCCTGTGCAGACCCCTGAGCTTCATAAAAGGATGATCAGCAGCAGGTAGGTGAGGTGTTTTCTTACTTACTCACCTGCCTGTTGCTGCATCACATCCCCTTGGAGCTGCCTGTCAGTAGCCTGCTGCTCTGATACTGGACAGTCCCACAGAACAACGCAGGAGAAAAAGAAGAAGACAGAAGAGAAGAAGAGAGAAGACGGAAGGGATGAAAGAAGATAGAAGAAGGAAAAGAGAAGACTGCTGCTGCTCAAACCAGAACACCAAAGAGCAGTAAAGATTTGCCCGACCCACCAAGTGCTTTAGGCTCTTCCTTCCGTACTTCATCCCCATCCCCAGGCTGAAAAAGAGGGGGCTGCGAATGAAGTGACTGCTGAAGGCTTGCAGGGAGAGTAGAGGAGTTGAGGGGAAGTGGGCATAAAATGGGACCAAGATTTTTTAAACTACAGAATAAGGGCCCATGGGTATACAGGAAGGCCAGATGGCAACTTTGTTTTTAACTTAGTTTGGGCCCGCCACCCATATGGTGGGCCCTGAGTGGCAAGATTTTATGAACATGAATTCAGGCTTGCTGTCCATGTGACATGCAATGGGCTCGGAGGGCAATATTCTTTAAAAAAAATAAGTTGGGCCTATTGCCCATACAGCAGACCATGGGGATGAATATTCTGTGTTGCATATGAATTCAGCGGCGGGCCCTGGAATTAATCTAAAAAAAAATCAGTCTGGGCCTGCTGCCCATGGGCTTGTGGGGGACCCTTGAGGTAATATTCAGGCCTTGGATGTCTATGAGAAAAAAATGGATTGGCCCAGTGGCATAATAAAATTAAGAATAATGGGGTACACTCTCTTATTTAAGGCAATCTGGTACACCATCACTCCACCCAGTACACTAGTGTCCCTCCCACCCCACAACCCCATTCCCCCAGCCCAGACACGAGCAGGACATGTGGAGGGACATTGGGCAGATTTGCAAGACTCACAAAATTGTAATAGGATGCTGCGGAGGACTGCAAGTTATTGAAGTCCATCAAGAATTTTAAAAAGAGCACAAAATGAACCCTTAACTCGTGGTACAACATTCCAATTCATTCCCCTCCCATTAACATTTTTGTGTGGTTTATATGGGGCTTTTAGATGTGTAGGGTAGGCATAAGTTAGGTTAAGTAGTCGGGGTGGTTTTTTTTCCTACATTTTTTCATTTTTGGGGGTTGAGTGTGGGGTTATGTTGGGGTATTTGTGTATTAAAATATATATATATATATATATATATATATATATATATATATATATATATATATATATATATATATATTTGTTTAAGCCCATAGGTTAGATTTGCACATGTGTATTCATAGTTTATGCTGTCCTACTTGTATCTCATCTCATAAGGGAATGGCCTAGGGTATGCTTACTGTCGTGATTTCCCAGGTTTCCTATATGCATCCCCATGACCATGGAGCTGTCAGAACGGGAGCTACACACTGTCTGCTAGTGCATACATTTGCCATCCTGTGTTCCAGCTATTCACAATGTGTGTTATCTTTATCTTGGACAGGTAAACAAGGCAATTCACCTGTAGTTGGTGGGGTCCTGCTATGTCAATGCTGTAAAGTGTGGTACATCTGACAACTTCCAATTTTGGAACTGTATTCTGCAACACTGACAAGTTGTCATCACTGATTAGGTTAGCTTTCCTTGTTGCACACAAATCAGTTGCAATGGTACCCTCATCTGGGTTAATTATAATTGATTTGGTAATGAACCATGCATGCCGTCTGTTTACTTCAAAGGATATGGGTTCCAAAGCATTTAGTAAACACAGTTAGTTGGTTGTTGCCCACAACACCATCATTCAGTGTCTGGCTTACTGTCTGACAGTCATGCACTCATGTACTGACATTCTGTATATATTGACATGGATTGACACAATACAAATGTTTACCTGAGAAGATGGATCACAATGAATATAGAAATTGTACATGTGTACAAGGTGCTTTATTTACAGGTGCAATAGTTATAATGATTTCTATAAAATATCCATTTCATAGATCCCATAAGTGAATGTTTGCCATATGTAGCACAGTTGAAGTCCAGGGTTGAGGGACATGTCATGAAACATGGTTAGGGTAGTGTGCAATAAGTAGGAGTGCCTAACATTGCCATTTGGTATGACAGAGACAATGACAGCACATAGCAGACAATTCTACAGTGGTTAGGTGAAGAGGGCACATTTCATAGTGTGACAACACTGGCATGATCTTAAGCCCAGAACTAAGGAGAAACTGCCCATGTGGCACAGACTGGTACTACAGGGTGCTTTTCCTTGTGAATGTTATTCCTTCCATATCTCCATCCTCTGATGTGTGTGGTGCCTCCTGCGCCATGGCTGATGCTGTTGTAGAGGTAGTGTCGTGTAGGCTCTAATTATCCTAATGAGACAACTGGATTTGAGTGGCAGAATTGACTGTGGTGTGGGAGACTGAGTCTAACCCACTACAGATGACACCTGTCGGCCTAATCCAGGTTTTTTGCTCCAGCTAACTAGCCGTGCCTCATTTCCACCAGAGAGCAGGGATGTTTGGGCAGCTGTGCGCATGACACAAGTGACTCCTCAGGGAAATCATGGTCCCTCAGATCTCATCCGTTTCTCTTTGTTACATTAGTCTAACATATACAAGCAGAGGCAGTATATGTTTCAATACGGTTTTAATGAAGCAACTGCATCTTAGATAATAAAGCATGTACTGCAATAACCAGGACGATAAAGCTTGACAGGATTAAATTTGTGACAAGGAGAGTAAAGCATAGAAATAATGCTACCATATTGTCAGTAGAGTCAATAGACTAATTCCTACCTAGGCTATATTAGAGCACAGCATGTTAAGCTCTGGTTCTGTCCTTCAGGTTCCCCTAACTCTAACGTGTATGGGCCAGGAATGTGTTTTTATAATAAAACAGCTGATGTTCTGGGAAAATGTCCCTACATAAAGATGTGTATGTTTCTATGAATACCAAAGACAAAGCGTTACCACGTTTACCGGCAACCTATCTTACTGCAGCCTTGAGAGAAGCACAGGGTGAACAAAATGTCTTGTTTAAGAATGCAGTGCTGACCTAGGCAAAGAACAGCTAGATAGAGAGAAATAAAACAAGACCGCAAATGTGGCTATTGTTAAAATAATAAACAAAGCTGAATAAAATATATCTAGGTTAAAGTGCACGGCGGCAGGCATAGTGTGCTAAAATAACTTGCATGGAGCTATAACTAAAATGGCTACACAACACCCTCCCCTTGCCGGTTTAAAGGTGGTTCAAAGCTTAATTGTATATAAAAGCTACTAAAACTCAACCTAAGATATATATACAAGCATATATAAAAGGACAATTTAAAAATTTTAACTTGTGGAGTAAAAAAGGCTGAATCTCAAGAGTCAGAATCATTTTCGAAGTTGCCAATCGAATCCGTGACAATTGAAGACAGGAAATCTTCCACTTCGGCAGGTGGTAGAGTAAGAAACTCATTGCCAAGAAGAGCCAAGGGACATTCTTGTTCCATAGCCTGAGCGTCAGCCAAGGCAGCAGTAATTAATGGTGCGCCCAATAATGAGTTCAGAGCTGCATCCTCCCTGACGGGCAACTCATTAGCAGCTTTCTGTAGCAAACGCACCCTCAACGCGCATGTCTGGTGATGAGCCCTCAACAAATCAGCGTCTAATGAAAGTGAGTGCTGCGTAGAAAGACAAACTTTCAGTGCATGTTCGAACGAGCACCAGAGGCATCCAAACACGGGCTGCACACAATGCAAAACTGGTCTGAATGACAGAGACCAGTCACACTCCAATTGCTCCAGGTATATTGCTCCGAGGTACAGCATCATGCGTTCACGACACAGCTGTGCTGGTGAGAGCGCTTTCATTCCTCCTTGCTGCTCAGGGACAGCCACTGCACAGAAAAAGTAGCAATAGCAAAATGCCACCTATTATAGACAAAGTTATTGGAAATCCCCCCAAAATGCTGGAGAAAATTGAGTGGATGGTTGATGGTATTAAACCGAATGTAGAAGAGAAGGTGTGAATGAAACCAGAACCAACAGCTTTAAAGAAATGTGTGATTTCAGTAGTACTGGACGCATCAAATATTCGTCCCACAAGCTCACCACAGTGTCTTGGAAATTTGGAACTCAAAAGGAACTGTATCTCTGCTGATGACCTTGCCGTCTGAAATGCTTAGGTCTCATGTGCAGAGGGAGGACCATATGCTTTTGGAACAATAAAGCCCAGAGTCTGCTCAGCTTGTCAAAATTCACATTCGAAGTAGCAATATGGGGCCAAATAGCAGCTTCTTCTCTTTGTCTTGTGCGGGGAAAAATTAGTTCCCGTAGCATTTAACAATCTTAGAGACCAAAACAACATAAACTATTCCAGCTCGCATCCCACAACAGTTTTCACCATTAAGGAGAACATAGAAAGGTCAACTGTTTACAAACCATCAAATGGCTTGCAGAAGTCTCACATTCACTACTGCTAAGAAAGACCTCTTTTATGCCACTGAACCATTTGTATGAGAAGGGCAGCTTCCACACCTCATGGATATAACTATCTCCTAGTCTTTCATATCTGCCTATTGGAATGTGTTTTAAACAGGACTTGTATTGGAGTGTTGAAATAGGCAGATTAATGACCCCGTGTATTACCCACTCAGCAGATGGTATTTCAACCACAGTAAAAGGCAACTTTTCTAATTTTTTGATGTTTAACATAACATAAGTTGCTTCTTTCTTAGCCACTAGTTGATGTTGTTGTGTTAAATTGAGTGTGGGAAATGTGTCCCTTGCGCTAACATGTTGCCAGGGAAGGCGATAGGTTTTCAATGTTTGAAGTGTCCAACCCAACTGCATAATGGACCTTAGTTGACTCTGTCCATGGTGTAAAGAAGACATATCACTTGTATTATGTCTATTGCAGGGGAAACAATGTTGTTTGAGGTGTATATCCAGTCGGACAGGGTATTAATCCAATTATCTACAACAGCTAATGCCTTCTGTAAGTTTTCCTGGTCTATTTGCCTTAACCGGGCAGCAGCTTCTTGTTGGGAAAGCTTCCAAATTTCATTACATACTGCATATGAAAAATGCTTTCTGCGTTGGTTACTGGGGTCTAAAAGAAAGTCCTGTAAGTCAGTGTTATTAGACAGGAGACTGAGGTTTTCTTTAACAGCATCAGTAGGAAACTCTTCATCCAGTACTGGCATAGTTTCCCTACACTGTATGTTGTTACAATACCCTTGTGTTCATATGACACATGGCGAGGGTCCGGCCTCCAGCCTACTAGTTCTAAAACCTCCATTGAGTGTATAAAATGTTTGTGACACCCATTGGTATCTATTGGCCACAAACACCACCCATCAGGACATAACAGTGAAGCATCAAACGTGCCATTCTGGACCCATTCATCAAGCTGATCTTCTGTTACATTTATATACTTGTGCCATTTGTAAAATTTAGCAGGGGCAGGAATGCTGCATGCATTCAATTCCTTAATCTTTACTAGCCCTAAACAACTTGTTTGTTGTACTGTTTCATTTACAAATATTATTTGAACAGGTATCAGGCATGCTCTAAACAAAGCTTCCTTCCCCCTTACTTGCCACTTTCTAATTCCCCACACACTTTTTAAGTCAATCAACTTCAGCCAATATTCATAGCCCTCTATAGCCAACCAGGAAACAAAGGAACCCGAATATATTAATTTTGTATCTGTCAATAATATGTGTACATTTTCCATTGATGGCAATTTAAAATAATATAACTCAGTATTTTTAACATTGTGCCCCGAAAAATATGCAAACTTTTCAGAATATGCTTTAGAACTCCCTTGTGGTGGAGTTAGGCAATGTTCCCTTTGTGTGTAATTAAAGATAGTCTTTGGGGTACTTGCTTTGTGAATGATATGGTGCACATAATAATTATAGCAAAACACATCACCATAATTCTCTTTAGATTGATGAACACCTTCACTTTCAGATACAATATAATACTGCAATTCAGTCATCATCGAATCAACTATTTTCACATCCCAGTTATCAGAAACAACTCCGGCATTATTACATTTTTCATTGAAAGTTTAAACACATATGGTATTTGAATGACCTCCGTGAGGCCGTATATATCAAATGAAACTTTATCCCAAACAATCCCGTAGGAATTGGTATAGCAGAAATGTTCACAAAAGACAAGTCTCAACTGACCTTCTGAGAAGAAAAATTGGGTTTTCGGACCTCACCCACCAGTTCAACTATTGATCATTCAGGAAGAAAATGATCATGTATCAATAGAAATAATGTTATGACAAAACCAATACAAAGGAGGAAAGCTAGTATAGTCAAGGAAAGCCACAGATAGTTCCATGGGAAAATAAAGTAATTTGTTTTAAACCAGTCTATCAGCTTCCGTGTTTTTGGCAGTTCAAATGTAGAAGAGTCAAATGAGTCCAAAAAAGTGTTGTTGATATCGTTGAAGTATCCAGAAGCAGTTCGTGCAAAGGCCGGAGCTGTATTTGTAGGAGGAGAACTGGTAGGGGTCTCCCACAGTGTTACATAGTAAATGACGCCATCTGTTTGTGTTGAAGTTGTGTCAAATCGATCAGAACTTTCAGTATTGTTTGTTGTAACAGTTGTTAGTGAAACTAATGCAAGATCTTTTTCCACCCTCCTCTTGCCCGGAAAGGTGTCAGCGTTGCTGCTCTAAACTTGTAGAGGGACATCTTGACCAGTAGTGAGAGGGATTCGGGAACTTCTGGATGTTCCTCTTGGTCTGCTGTGCAGGATCGGCCACATGGTGTAAGTTGACATGGTCGAGATACAAAGTGGTTTTCTTTAGCATCAGCCAACAGTGGTAGAATGGCAGTTCTGGTACCATGTATTCCCAAGACCAAACTCTTTTTTCACAGCAGGTGGGTGTTATTGGTACATCCTTAATTCCTGTGGAGGCAGCACTGGCAGAAGCGTTGTCGTCATGGAACTGTTGTAATTTCTGTAAGACAGTGAGACATTCCTTTATGTCAAAGGGTGTTTCTGTCACCTCCACGCCAGGGCCATCAAGATCTGGAACATACATTTGAGTTCCGAACAGGCACTCGTATGAAGTACGACCCCCCAGGGACCTTCTAGGCAGATTGTTAAGTGCTCTCTGGGCTCCATACAGGTGGTTAAGCCAATTACGACGCGTACCTAAGACCCAGGACTACTTTAAATCACAGTTCCATCACTTCACTACACTATTTTCCTTGGGATGAAATGGAGATGAGTAATGGAGTTGCCCCCTTAACAAAGCCATGGTGTCCCTGAATACCCATGAGGCGAAAGCAGGGCTTTGGTCCGAGTGGAAAGCCGCAACTGCATACGTACCAATAAAGACTCACAAATCTTTAATAGCATTCAGAGCGTCAGCAGAGCATTGTGGCCACACCCATAGAAATCTGGAGCAGGAGTTGACTGCGACTAAAATGTATTTGTATGCACTATCCGAGTTAGGGGACCACAATGGTCCAAGTACACACATTGTAATGGTTTGTTGGAAATTAGGAGGGGTGTCTGCGCTGGGTGTTTGATGGAGGAGTCCTTAATTTGTTGGCAGACAAAGGACATACTGCTTGGCCTGTTTGTATAGACCTGGCCACTAATAAAGAGCTTGCAACAATGATATTGTAGCCGCCACACCAGCATGGGCAGATGCTACCCTCTCATGCTCTGCTTTATTCAACTCTGATCTTATGTCTTTGTTGGGAATTACTCTAACCCCCACGCCTGGTATTTTTACTTCGGCGTCTAGGCAGCCTCCCATTCGGTAGGAATATTTAGCAGGAAATGCTTTTGGATAGGGCGTGCCTTCATCCGTGGCTTTCACAGCAGCCCATATGTCATTGTCTGGTTTCGCTCCTGAGTGGGTTACTACAGCAACAGCAGCCATAGTTACTGCTGATTTGGCGGCTTCATCAGCCAGTGTATTTCCAGCAACATGGATTCCAACACACTGGTGTCCAAGTGTATGTGCAACATGGAAGTTTGGTAGCGTCTCCTTTAGATCCACTACTTTCCCCCAACAGGACTCTGTGTTTAATGGTGTTTCCTTTAGAATCTCTGAACCCATTCTAGCCCCACTAATGCAGGTATTCATTGAAGGACTGGATACAGTAGTACGAATCACAAACAATCAGTGTTAACTGTGCAGGATCCGTATGTTCCAGTGCCATTACCAGAGCCTTTAGCTCTGCTAATTGTGCTGTGCAATCCCCTAGGGTTTGCATGAACATATCTTGGGGACAAAATGTATTATCCTCCATATAGCCGCTTGCGACTGCGCAAGCAGCAGAGTATTGACGTTTTGTGCCATTTGCAGGTTGCGATGACCCATCGGTGTACATGAGTCTTTGATATTCATCAATAGGCAGTGTATTTGCTGGAACTGTGTATTCTAGTTCATTTTGCAAAAATTCTTGAGTTTGTAATTTTGGGTCAAAAATGTAGTCTACATCAATGGCTGTCAAAGATGTTGCCCATTGAATCCAACATGAATGTAATGCTTTAGCGTTAAAAACACGGGCTTTGGTAACAGCCTCGAGGACTGGAATTGGGGAGACAACAATAATAAATTTCCTTGGTCTAGTTGTCTTTCTTTAATGACGGCCATCTGAACAGCAGTGAGGATTTTCTCAGTGGGAGCAAAGCGTTGTTCTGCTGCTGAATACAAATGTGATTTGTATGCAATCTGGACCGCTCACCCTCATTGAAAGTTACATAGGTGAAACCAATGGCACCAGCAATTATTCTGATGACCAGATGTTTTTTGTTGTCCCTTGTGTGTAAATGTTGTGATGTAAGCATGTCTGTTTGTAAAGCTCTGAGAATGCTTGTGTGTTTGACTGTCCAAAATGTCCTTGAAAAGTCTGGACGTATTAAGTCATATAAAGTTTTTATGCGTGATGTGTAATCTGGATTGTAAATTCTGCCAAAATTCAGAAAACCCAATAGGGATTGGAGTTTTTTTAATTGTATTTGGAGGTTATAACTGTGCGCATTTTTCCAAGAATTGTGGTGCTAGGCTCTTTCCTTAAACTGATAGCTCATATCCCAGAAACAGGACGCTAAGGAAGGCTATTTTTGTTTTTTTTTAATTGAATTTGTAGCTAAACTAAGCAAATCCCACAACAATGTGGGCTACCCATCATAAATGTTGCAACAATTCATCATCCGTGAGCTAGGTATCATCTAATAGGAGAATGCTTCAGGGCCTATGTCGTGCAATATTGAAGTCACACAAGCTGTGAACAATCCTGGACTGTTCTTGTACCCCTGGGGTAAACAACAGATTTTTTATCTGGGAGCCTAGTGCGCTGAATCTTGTGTAAGTCTCTACTCTCAGACGGTAAATTTTGGCAGAAGAAACCATTGGAAAAATCCAGTGTTGTTTTGGATTTTTTGCGCACTATGTTGTTCATTAGTGCAGTGCTATGTGAGTTTTGTACAGCATATGTGCATGTATGACTGTTTAAATGTCTGTAGTCTAAGACTATTCTTATGAATAGTCAGGTTTAGCTACTGGGAATAATGGATTATTCATGGGTGAGACACAGGTTTCAATTACGCCCTAGTACTCCAGTTGTGTGAAGATTTCCCTCACGGGTGCTTTAGCATCATGTTTTATTGGATACTGGGGTTCAGGTTGGGGTTGATTTTTAATAGGGATTACATGATAGGGGGAATCTCTATCCCATCCTATGTGGTTGCGATATAACGTGGGTTCCTGCGCCAATGCCCAAATCAATGGCGTAGGATTCTGTGAGCTCCTCAGGAACAAGAGGCGAGAAAGAAGGTTTGATAACATCTTCCCCATATGGGCAGGTACGGACAAATTCAGGTGGCCAATCCTTTTCGGCCAGTAAAGTATCATATATGTTTACGACGCAATCCCAAAAGATTGCGTCTATTGTGCGCTCAATGTCTCCTTCTAACTGTAGCTTTACTTTGTACACCCTATCAGACGTGGAGACACGCATGTCCGCAGTTTCTACTTGTAAGAAGTCAGCAGTTGCTTTCACCTCCAGATGCTCTAGAAGATTCTGGCGTACTATGGTGACCTCTGCTGTGCTGTCTAATAGCGCTAATGCCTACTTCTTGTTTTTCAATAGAGCCATGTTGAACTGCAACTGCTGCCACATTTTTCTTTTTGTATTGGGGTTTTTGTTGGGGAAGTTTCTCTTCTTTTTTAACAGAAACTTCTGTTGAGCGTTGTGATTCCTGTCTCGGTTTCACATACTCAGTTCTCCGCTCTGACCGCCCACCTCTCGCACTGCGTTTTTCTGATGAGTCCTGAAAGGAACAAGATTGGCGTGTAGCAGTATATTGATATCTGTCAGGCGTTTTTATATTATCTCTATTTCTGAGATTGTATCTATTCTGCGTGGGTCTCCGTATGCGGAGATTCTCCCTTTTCTTTTTTAGGTGTTTTTTTTTTTCTATACCAGCGTTTCTTAGTACCCTCAGTAGCTTGCTTGGTAGAATTTTTATTAGATTTACCTTAAAATTGTGGTTTTGTTGGTTTGGCTCCCAGACTATCTCGACCAATGCTAGAGTAGGTCTCTGCGATAATCTTTGCATTCTTGATCCTGTGGAGGAACATCCTGGAGCTGCATGCACACTGCTAGTGCAACCGCTTCCCCTTTAAGGTTGCTTAATATAATTGGGGATGTCCATTAGGTGCATTTCCAAGTCCAGGGCTGGGGCAGCCTCGTATTCATCTTGAATTTGTTTCAACACTTCCGGTAAATTGGCAAGCGCTGTTGTACCATGTGCGGTAGTATAGAGCGTGACAAATACCATGCCCCATGTATTACAATTATCTACAGTGGGAACCATCCCAAATGGCAAGCACATTGTTAATATTCTGTGTTTATCCTGAGGTCCTGTATTGTATTGTATTGTATTGTAATCGTATTTATATAGCGCTTACTACCCCTGACGAGGCGTCGAAGCGCTTTTCGATGAGTAGCACGCTACTCCGGAACCCAACAAGAATTAGTGATGGATTAGTATCGTTAAATAATGAGTACAGTTTTAGTATTATTGTGAGTTAATTTGAGCCGCGGATATGAGAGTTTGTTAGTTAGACTGGAGTAATGGAGGGGTGGAGGAGGAAATAAATCCAGAAGTGTTAATTGGGAGTATATCCTTCATTTACTAGCTATAAAACTAAGGTTCTAGCCATGCGAAAGGTTAAAAGACATTGAATGGCTGGAGGGTTTATTATTTTGGAGTCCCCACTAACATAGTGAGGGGACCCAGAAATGATGTAGACAGAAAGAGCGCATTGTGGTATGTATTTTGAAGGTGGTCCCATCGTCCTAGGCTACGTTATAAGCAAAATTATTTTACAAAAGTAATGACCTGCAAACCATTATGATGCAAGTTTCAGTGCCACAAATATTTTAATATGTTGATATGACTGTAATGCTTAGAACTGCCCTTGGAGGACACCACAATAAAAATAGCGTTTGTAAGAAACATGGTCATGTACCTATATAGTTGGTCCCCCAGAAGGCATAACCACAAAAAAACAGAAAATGGCAATAAATAATGCAGAGAAACCATATATGTAAACCATAGAGGGCATTGTGCATTAAGTATTTTCAAGGGAACATGCCTATAGCAATGATATTACGAACAAGGCCCTTGAAACACAAGCTATTCCCAGCTAGAAAACAAAAGTCCCAGACAGAAGAATGCTTAAAAAGAGACTGAATGGTGGGAGGGGTTATTATTTTGGGGTCCCCACTAACTGTGTGGGGACCGTGAGATGCCCTAGACAGAGTGTGTTGTGCTGAACATTTTGATGGTGGTCCCACTGTCCCAGGACCACCACACAGTGAGTTATGAACAAATTTGTTTGTACAATAAACGCCCCGCAAAGCATTACGGGGCAAGTTTCCAAGTGCAGCGAACATTGTAGTATTTTTATTATAATGCTCACAACATCCCCTTGAAGACACCATAGTAAAAACAGCATATGTAAGAAACATGGTCATGTAACCATATAGTCAGCCCCTAGACGGTATAACGACATGAAAACAGAATGGCAGAAAGTAATGCAGTGTAACCATATATGTAACCCCTAGAGGGCGTAGTGCCTTACACATTTTCAGGCGTAGCAGGCCTACTGCAACACTATTACAAACAAGGTCCTTAAAACACAAACTACTCCTAGATATAAAACAAAAGTTCCAGCCACGAGAGAGCTTAAAAAGACACTGAATGGTGGTAAAGGTTAGGATTTTGGGGTTCTCCAACCTATTGTGGGGACCCGGACATGGCCTAGACAGAAAAGGCGTGAGTGCTGAATGGTTTGGTGGTGGTCCCATTGTGGTAGAACACATGCTGAGTTATGGGCAAAAATGTTTAGAAAACGAAATGCCCCGCAAAGCATTATGGGGCGAGTTTCCTGAGTGCAGTGAATTTTGTAGTATTGGCTCTCCCGCTGTGCCCCGAGAGCCACTTTAAGGAATTGTGTGTTTTTTTCTGTTTTAAATTCTCCAGTTTGTATATTTTCAACTGGTACACTTGCTAAGTGGTACTCACTAAAGCGTTCCTCAGATCGAGGTTGCGCTATTGTTTTGTTTCACTAATGACCGAGCCGAAACACTCATGAACTGACAAAAGAAGACATTTATTATTTCACTACGCAAGGATCCTAAAAGGAGATTAGCATGCTGAAAGCACACGTTTAAAAATGGTCGCAGCAATGAAATGAAAGAATGTACAAATGATTCTCCCATGCAATATACACAGCAAATATATGCTTCTATATTATAATGCAAAGCAAATAATTAATTAAAAAATATGTATCACCATGAGGCAAGGGCAAAACTGCTTCATCTCCCTCCTATTCAGCATCAGATCGCCAGATCCCAAAATCGATCGAGGAGAAAGAGACATCGATTATCCTCACGGGAAGGATGACACTCCAGCATCCTGGAAATGCCTGCGATCTACAAACACTCTCTGTCCCCGGTCCATCTGGTCTCAGCCTCTTATACTTTGAACAAACAAGAGAGGAAAAGTCTAGAACCTCCCTCTCCCTGCAGAAGTTTATTTATTCAAAAAATGCCAATTGCTTTAGGCCAGCTTTTAAAATAACACGTCGGGAATCGGCCACAATCCGAAGGTGCCAATTCAAAAAAAGACCATTCCCTCTAGTCTGAGTACATTCTTATCAGCTTCAGCCCTTGGTGGAAAAGAACACGAAGAATAAAAACATAGGCACAGAACAACGTGGAAAACTACTTGCAACTTCTGACATGGCAGTGTCTAATACTAAAATAAAGTCAACAGGCAAAATTAAGTTGTGGTCACTAATGTGACGGTATGCTGCTAAGCTAAGTGCAACATGGAGTCAGTGGTCAAATCACACATAACTGCAGCTATATAAAACCAAACGTAGTCATTTAAAGTGCACCTTCGATTGAGTTTATGTTATAAGCATCTTTAAAAAAAAATTGTTAAATAAATAAAAAAAGCTTTCAGCGTTTGTGCACAGACACTATAAAGAAACAGTGGCATGCCAAAAACAAAGAAGCGGAAGAAACAACATACAGCCACGCAGCGCGAAGGCGAGGCAAAAGAGAAAATGTAGTGTGCCACACTAAGGTATAGGGCTGATCGTGCAATAATCCATGTAATAGGGTCAGCCTCCAAAGCAGTAACAAAGCAGCCTCGAGTCGGGACAAACAAATGTATTTACCTTCGAAATCAAGGGAATTTGGAATGGAAGGAAAAGGAACAAATAAAAGTGATGGCGTGAGATGGAAGTGTTGTAAGCCCACAGATGTAGATTACAACATGTTGAGAGACAGCGTTTGTGCACTGCCTAGGCGCAACCTAAAGTGGCAGTGCTGCTCTGTGACCACTAGCTTAGCTCCATGCCTGCTGTTTACATTCACCAGCCCTTCGCTAAAGCAAGCCTCGGCACTGAGCTGTGCCTTCCTTCCACAGCGCTTGTTTTGCAATCTGTTGCTGGCAATTTGCCTATGACATCCACACCTCGGGACTCGCAACTCATTCACCTAAACTCAGACGAGAGCACAGAGCAGGCTGGAGTGTAGATGAGCTGTGATATTAATAAAGCACATTAAAGCACTGAACTGACAAGTACTTATTAAAAGTGATAGTTTTGTCAATCTGGTATTCTGAACTGACATATTTGAAAGCGCTTTCATGCGCACTTATGAAGCAAAGAAAGTTTTGGTGACATAAAATATTTGGTTAAGAGCACGTATTTTAAATTTGAGAAGCTGCGATTAATCCTGCTTTTCTGGTTTTACTTTGTACAACTCAGTCAGGAAACAGATTTCCATTTGTCTTTCCTTAAGTTAAGGCGCTGAAAGTCAAGTGCTTTACATGAGCACTAGTTGCATCACACAAGCACTGTTTCTAGGCATGGGCAGATTAAGGGGATCACTCCGAGGTTGGCAGATGGAAAAGGCCGTCCGCCAAACTCCTGCAGTCAGGTTGCCGCCACTGCGGTCCCCTTTACGCAGGCCCCATTACAAGTTCCTCCCTGGGTCAGCGATGGAAACAGTGTTACTGCCTGCTGGCTCATAACTGAGCCAACTGCAATGTTGTGGTGTGTAGGGTGCACCAGCTCATGTCGCGCACTTCACTACCCGCAATGCAGAAAATGAATTGCGCGACGGGGCTGGCCATGGCGGGCCCTGCACGGACCATGCCAGGTGCATGGGCAGTGGGGAGCACCCAGTCTCTGCCAGCCTTTACATGGCCGTCCTACCACCATGTAAAATCTGGCAGGGAGGAGGGTTGTGGTGCAGGCGGACCAACTGTTGCAGTCATAATATGGTGGTCAGACCGCTACCCTTGCGGTCTAAAGACCAGCAGGGTCGTAACTGACCCTAAGTGATGTGCCCAGAATCACAGGGTGTTGAGTGGGCACAGAGAGTGTTGGTGGGGGGTTGGTAGACATGGACACAAAGCAGCTCATATTTCTACATTTTTTTTTTTTTAAAGGCATTCCACAGGGAGACAAATACATTCTAAGGGCCATAGAGAGACCTCCGCGACCACCTGTTTTCATTCACAGCTGAAGTAGAGTCCAGGTTCTGAGTGGAAACCAAGCAGTTAACAGAGCAAAGAAACAATCGAAATAGAAAGCAGTTCAGAGGCTGCTGCTCACTGCTGCACACAAAGGAGACACCACACGACCAGCACTCTCCCAACTTCTCTCTGCCTAAGAGGGGATGCTTGTGAAACACATAAAAGATGCCTAAAGTAAAAGAAATAAAATATCAATCATGCATCAAACAGCTCCCAGAAAGACGGTTGCCTGAGCACATTCTTCCACTTGAAGAAACTGCTTCTAGTTTCACAGGAACAACACGAACGAGGGTGGAAGGGGATTTATGAACCCCCAGAGTGGGAGGGTGCGGGTGCAGGTGAAAGACTATGGCTAAGGGAAAAAGCACTTGCATTCGTGGAGTGCTGGAATATAAAAGAAACAGACTGAAGCAGAGGTGAAAACACAAGCACTCATGGGGAGTGCAGAAACACAAAGACAAAAGTAGATCCAAAAACAGGATCAGCAGATGCACTTCAGTACTTGGTCCTTGCTCCAGGGCAGGGCCAAACACAAGAAGACAACATGACGTAGGTATGCCTTCAAAACCAGTGTGAAGGAATTAAGAGCGATGTTGAAGCAATCACATGAAAAGCTGTTTGTGGGTTGTAACCCCACAGTGTGTATACAACACATCTCGAAGAGACAGTACATGCGCTGTCTAGGAGAGTCCTAGAAAGTTAAATTGTTATCAGGCATCCCGAGTGCGAGAGCATGACACAAACTCTATAACCGTTTTTTTCAAATGTATTTATCATCGAATGGCCCCGGAACTTCAACATCACAGCATGATAACCTTGCTAAATGCTTTGCAATCAAGGAAAAGTTTGAAATCCACGGACAACAGTATCGAACATTTCCAAGAAACATTCAAAATTCCCTATGGGTGGTTGACTGACAATTTCAGCATGGCAGAAACACGCTCTTTCAAGACTTTTCTCACACTCTTTTCAATATGGCACCCAAGATAGTGGACTTCCTTTTTACAATAGTGCATTTCAGTCAGAGGGAATGAATGTCCATTATCAGCAAAGTGATTTAACAAGGGAATTGTGTAAAGTTTACGGTCCTCCTTTGTCTTTGATACAACCAGAAGGTTATCAAAATACTGTACCAAGAATGAATTATATGGCAATTTTAAACTCTCCAGATCTTTCTTCAGAATTTACGTGAAGATTGTAGGACTTTCGGTATACCCTTGTGAGATCCTACACCACATTACTTTATTTTTAAAAACTGGAATTAAAAAAGAAACAGACGCTTCATAGAGAGGAAATTAGAACACATGGCATAATTCAATGACTATACACCAATCTGCTTCTGGTGGAATTTGAAATAGGATCACTGGTGGATTTAATACCACTGGACAACATAGGACCACAATTCTGTTAATCATGCTGAGATGAGACCCTGTGCGATTCATCATTTGCCACTCAGCTTTTTAATTCTCAGCACAGGAAAGTTAGAGGGACTATCAAGTACCTCCCAGAGGATTCCCCATCCGATCATTTTTTCAATTTCTGGCTTCATTTCCTCTTTTGTTGGTCTGTGTCAGGGGTGTGGAATTTATTAAAATATCTACATGTCCAGGGGACAGGTTGCTTCTCAAATCTACTTGTCCTGTAAAAAGATCTACTTGTCCCTTTGGTGCCATGTAGTGTGGCGACAAATTATGGCAGCAATCTCATTATGTAAGAGCTCTGATAATAGCCTCTCTGATTATGCCAGGGCTACTACCATAATAGGGCTTGAATACTTGCAGTTTCAATCCCTACTGTAGCAATTTCCTTATTTTGCCACCTTTCTGCAGATCTGCATACTGGGGCTGGAGGAAGCAGTAAGCAATAGTTCCAGGGCTGGAATGCCTTTGAGTCTGCAAACCTACTAACCTGCATGTTTTAAAGATTGTCACCAGCTTCTCTCTAATATTTTCCCATAATAAGAAAGGTTGGATATTTACTCCTGACAATGGCAGAATTAGAACTTCTTCCAGGGTTGGGAAGAAAGTGGCCGGAGGGAAAATGAACTTGCAGATGCTCAATAGATTTTCACATAAGCAAATCTACACATGCGTATTTACCCTTGCTAAAATACAGTTCACAAATATTTTATAGGGGTACGACATATACCATGGGTGCACTTTTGTGACTTTCTTTAAGAATTTGGGGCCACATGTAGGTAGGTTCAGATTTGCGACCCGCAAACCGCGAGTCAGAGCGACTCGCAATTTGCGAGTCGCAAATCCGAATGTAGGATGGTGTCCCTGACACCATCTGTGATTCGCAAGGGCTTCGCAAATGCCCACCTAGTGAATAATCATGAGGTGGGTCGCAATTTGCGACCCCCCTGCGAATAGCGGCCCTCACAGGGATGGTGGCCTGCTGGAGACAGCAGACCACCATGTCTGTGACTGCTTCCTTAAAGGAAAACGAGATGCATTACAAAAACGAAAAATGAAACGTTTTTGTTTCATTTTTTCTGAAAAAATGTTTACAGTGACATTCACAATGGGGAAGGGGTCCCATGGGGACCCCTTCCCTTTTGCAAAAGTGTTAGCACCCATTTGAAATGGGTGCAAACTGCGATTGGTTTGCGCCCGCGTTCGCGGTCACAAAACAATCCTACATTGCACTGCGAGTCGCGATCAGGAAGGGAACATCCCTTCCTAATTGCGAGTCGCAAACCCGTTTTGCGACTCGGTAACCAGGTTACTGAATCGCAAAACTGGGTTTGTGCATCGCAATGTGCTTTTTGCACGTCGCAAACAGCGAAAGTCGCTGTTTGTGACATGCAAAAAGCTACCCACATGTGGGTCTTGGTCCCTAATTAGGTCTGGTGTTAACAAAGACATTTTGTTTAATAAAAACTTCTATTTCTCTCTCATTTGGCTGGCTTTACTGTGAGTGATTGCATTCTGCTCTTCCACAAGGAGCATATTGGCACACAAAGTAGTTTTGTTCAGTGTCAGGAACTACAGTGGCAATCAGTGACGTAACGAAACTGGAGGGTGCCCCTTTGCAAAGAACATGGAGGAGCCCCCTCCCCAGACTCACTCAGGCCAGCTGAAGGGGCCCCCTGGAGGGCGGCTGCGGTGCCTTTGTTATGCCACTGGTGGCAACGTGTGCTTTTAAAGTTCAAAAATTATTATTATTTTTTTTTGCCAGTGTTTGTTACAATGTTGAGGGCCTGGTAGCTCCCACAACAATAAAGTGTTACAAAAGCCATGTCAAAACAAGACACGCATTGATGAAACTAAAAGACTTATAAAAATATGTCAGATCAGTTGGCTTTGTCAGTGTTTGTTTATTTTCATGCTTCCCATATTTGTGTTGAAAATGGTTACACTGATTTTCCATTAGAAATATTTTTGGGAAATACTAGCATGCATCAACACATTTTACTAAATGACACTTCATTTGCATCTAATCAGAGAGCATTCTGGGAGCATTATACTTAGCCTCATAGTCTAAAGTTTTCAAACATGTGTATACACGTTTTTTTTTTTTGTACTGGAACCAACGTCAATAGTGAAGTGTGACCTTAAAACATTTATTTACAGCACTCACCCTAGTAATGAAGGCTTTCAAATAATGAACCATAAATACAAGTTCGAACAGCATTATCTTTTGGAAACACATTACCTCAACTGCAGAGAGTTCCACTCTCTGTAAACAGGCAGCCAAAGGGTTTGTGCTGCAGAGGGTTGGGCCTACTTGTCCCAAAGACAAAGTAAACATAAAAACTTGTTGCCCTTGACCCCAAAAAACATGTCCCGGGCGGTAGGAATTCCACATCCTTGTGTGTTGTTTAGTTCTAGGGAATAGCATATCATTTCGAGTTTAACTTTGATTTTAACAGGTTTTGCTCTTTTAATCAATCCAATCTCTTTACCAGAAAAGTCCCACACATTTTTGATAGTATACCTTTTTTTTTATAATAACATGTTATATTAATTTTACATTTAAAAATGGAGTTCAGATCTCTATCTCATACAGTGTGACCTGAAAGTCCAAGAAGGTAACCAAAATCCAACTTGACACTTGCACATACTCTCACCCCTCCTCTCCACTAAACTAAGAGTTTTTTGCAACCTTTCTGACTTGCCTCCATAGTAGTATCGTAAGTAGTGCTTAGTGATCCCAGCAGGTTGCGGCCATCGCTGGTTCCCATAGCTCTTAATTGGTTCATCACATCCCATCCCCTTGCATTCTATGGTCCCCCACCGTCAGTTACCTTCACAAGCATTTATCCCTATATCAGTCATCTCATAGCTTCCCAAATTTTCGTAGGCATCCCCTGCCCTCATATACTTGTTTTTTCAGGGCACAGAATCTCCACATTTCCTTCTTCCAGTCATGCACACTTGGCTTTTCTATGCTTTCCCATCCTTCACAATTTCTCTTTTGGCCAGTAGGTGCCCCACATTCACCAGGTGATTCTGGTAGACTGTTAGGTCTGATGCCATCTATCTATCCAGGATCACCTGGCCTTCTATGGGTGTTTCTACTGCAGCTTCAAGCGACAACCCTGCATAAAATGGTCCTAGTGCAGGTCAATCCCATAGCGTGGGTAAAAAGGTTTCCTGAGGGCCACAGTCTTGGAGGCACTTGTCTATTGCCCTTCCTATTTGGACAAGTAGCGCTCGAGTACACTGTACTCTGTGTAGTATTTTAATTTGAATCAGATGGAAACATGAATGTATTGCCACTACGTTGAGGAAATGTAGGTCTTCCCCTCAGTCATCGTCCTCAATTTCTCCCACGTCTGCCTGCCAGCATGACTGAAGTTTCTCAGTTCTCCCTGTGTGCTCAATACGAGTGCATTGTACGTTAGGTAAATGGCCTGACTGCACGTCTTAAATCCAGAGGCAAGTCTTCTTTGGTTAAAACATGGAACAACTTTTGATTCTGAGGAACTCATTTTAAACACAGAGTCCTCATCTTGTGTCTCCCACTGCAACACTGGGTATAACACCATATTACACAATTTATTTTACACAATAAATCCCTTTCTAGTAACGTCACGGGACTCAAGGCACATACAATAAATGGATACTTATTCTCCATTTAGGCAATTGTAACTGTAACATCTGCTTAAACAGAGTAACAATTTGTTTATTACTGATCCCTACAACTTGCACTTCTCTTCCCAAGAGGGGCAGGTTTGGGACAGCCACAGCACATACTGTAGAACAGGTAGCTCCTGTATTGTTCAAAATCAAACAAGATGGCAATTGACTTCTCCGTCAACATATGGGCCACTAAGGTCTCCAGGACTACTCCAAGCAGGCAATCCTCCTCAATACGCCCCCCCCCCACACAGCACAATCATTCTGAACTACTCACTGCCAATTAAACACCCAGAATCAATGGGTTCTGCTGGTACCCTCCACTCTGGGGCATCCCGTTACTAATATTCTGCTTTATCACTGGAGCAAGAGGCACTGGCATCCAAAAGGATTTCTGATTTTGCATGTTTGGAACTATTGTGTTATTTATCTGCATCTGTGAAACTTCTTTCACATTCCCTTGAATCCTGTTAGGATTTTAATAACACTCACTCTTTCTAGTGCCTGATCTACCCATAGAGGGGACAAACTGCATCCCTCTTCATCATTATACCTCTCATATTCACTCCATCACTTTCACCACAATCTACGCTTGATTCATTCCGTTCTCTCCAGTATGCCCAAAATTCATATTTGAACTAATTTGACTCTGAGACCCTTGTCTGAGCAATCATTAACTTCTACTTAAGCTTCTTCTCCTTAGTCTCAAAGTAGTCACTACTATTCTTTGCCAACTTCAAGAGTTTGTCCATGCCCTTTGTCTGCCAACACAACTCACTCTGTTGAAAGTGGTTACTAATTTCTGGCCTCAGTCATGAATGCAGATACGAAACCACTAACCCCACCCTATTAATTTATGACTCAACTGTGTTTCTTATATTGTTCACTAGCCTCTCGTAAACAGAATGCACTAACTTATTTCGTTCTTTTGAGGTTCTCAAAATCTTATACCAATTGATATCTTTTTCAGGCATTCGTTTTTTTCAAATATGCCGTCATAGCTTGTATTTGTCTATCATCTCTACACCTGGAGCATTATTTAGACTAATCTGAGCTGTTTCCTGCATTGGCTAGCTAACCAACCATAATCTTACATTTTATCCAATAATCGCCAGGTCCCACAATCTCAAACAACAAATTAAAATCCATCCAAAAAATCTGAGAAATGTGTCTCAACTTATGTACTTCATCATACCACTTTCCTGTATCCGTTATCATCTTCAGGAAATTAAGCGTAAATGCATACTAATGAACTCAAGTCCACTGGACAGATTCATTCCATGAACTACCCTCAAAGGAAATTCTAAAAAACTGTCCCTGCTCCAAACTCTGAATCACTTGTGAAACTTCTCACTCTGTCTTCAGCCCTTTTAATCCTTTACTTGCTGCCATCTTTTTCCAACTTTCCGTTTTTTTTTTTTTTTTTTTAAAATCTCTCCAATTTTGAGTTCTCAATTAAATCTGTAATATGAGCTCTCAGTCATTAAGCCCATTTCCTTAATTTGATCATGTGTCAGATCCATTTTGTAATTTCACTTCACATTTTTAGGGTTGAGCACAAAGCACTCTGTCCCTGTTGTTATCTCCCTACGGGCTTGTAACCACACCCATGTCAAGCCCATGAGTTTGGTTGTATCATGGGCTTGCCTTTTACAATTTGCTTCATTTAATTAGTGGAATGCATGCATACGTCATGCCTTTTCCAGTGTTTAGCCCTCCTCGAGCGCACCGCCCAACCACTGAAAACATACAAGGCTCCCCGTTTTCCGTATGGTTTCTGGTATGGGGAAATACTGCTTCCAGTGCATTTATTTTTTGAGCTAACCAAAATGGAATTTCTTCTCGTTTGGCGGGTACTTTACCCATGATCGAATGTACAGTCGCAGGGTTCATGCCTGGCGTTATTGCATGTGGTTGCACTGGTGCAGCACGTGCTGGGTTTGTGTTTAATGTTTGCATTACAAACTGTACTAATCGTCTGTATATTGCCGTCAGCTAAGCATATAAACGACGGACCTCAGCTACCGTTAGGTTTGCTGCAGCAGGGTGAGGTGCATAAGTGGCCAATAAAGGCCAGGTAGGACCATCATTACTTAGAGGACCTAACCCAACATTTAAAATTGTGTGGGTAGGGAGCCATTAAGCCAATTATTATGTTCTTGATAAGATAGAGGTATTTCTGGATATGCATAAGCTCTGTATTGTGCAGGTACGTTTGCAGGTGTATAGTGATGAAATGTATTGGTGATCCCATCAACTGCTGAAAATGTGACCCAAGAATTAATAAGTTCTGTTCTATAGGCTGGATGAACAACAAATGTGACTGGACCCCTTTGGGCTGTTAGGCCATGTGCTAGTAAATGTGCAGTGAGGGGTGATCGCATATTGACTGCAATTGCTACCTGTTGCGAATTTGCCATAATGAATGGTAAATTTTGTTTGGAGATAAACACACCAAATGGGGATTATCCTTTTATTGGTTCAAGCTTGAACAACCTACATTGTTAGTTAGGTACTCCCTACTTAGCTGAGGAGGAAATCCTCAATACCATGGACGTCTTTGTATATAGTACTGAGGTGTCTTTGTATGTAGTGAGACAGAGATACTCAGGAGGACACGAAAATTAGAACCTGAGCAAACGTTGGGCCCCATGTCGCATAGGCTCTCATCATCGTAATGAGACTACTGGATTTGAGTGGAAGAATCACCTGCGGTGTGGGAGACTGAGTCTAACCCACTACAGGTGACACCAGTTGGCCTAATCTGGGTTTTTTGCTCCGGCTAACTAGCAGTGACTCATCTCTACCCGAGAGCAGGGATGATTGGGCAGCTGTGCGCATGACACAAGTGACTCCTCAGGGAAATCGCGGTCACTCAGCTCTCATACGTTTCTCTCAGTTACATTAGTCTCACATATACAAGGACAAGCAGAGGCAGTATATGTTTCAATATGGTATTAATGAAGCAACTGCATCTTAGATAATAAAGCATGTACTGCAATAACAAGGACGATAAAGCATGACATGATTAAAATTGTGACAAGTGGAGTAAAGCATAGAAATAACGCTACCATCTTGTCACTAGATTCAATAGACTAATTCCTACCTAGGCTTTATTAGAGCATAGCATGTAAAGCTCTAGTTCTGTCCTTCAGGTTCCCCTGGGGAGACATCATCACCTATACCTGAGCAACGGCCTGAAGTCTGTATAAGCAGTTGTAGCTAAGCGTTCATGAATCAGCATACAGTTGTGGTCATCTGGCTGGAATCTCCCTGTAACGTGTATGGCACAGGGAAGTGTTTTTATAATAAAACAGCTGAGGTTCTGAGAAAATGTCCCTACGTAAGGATGTGTATGTTTCTATGAATACCAGAGACAAAGCGTTACCATGCTTACCGGCACCCTATCTTACTGCAGCCCTGAGAGAAGCACAAAGTGAACAAAATGTCTTGTTTAAGAACGCAATGCTGGCCTAGGCAAAGAACAGCTATACAGAGAGAAATAAAACAAGACCGCAAATGTGGCTATAGTTAAAATAATAAACAAAGCTGAATAAAATATATCTATGTTAAAGTGCATGGCAGCAGGCCTAGTGTGCTAAAATAACGTGTATGGAACCATAACTAAAATGGCTACACAGCAGTAGAGGGGGGTCACACACACACTTCAGGGGATAGAGATGTGGAGTCAAAGGACACAGCAGCAGCCATGGCATCACTGCTGCAAGGAGGAACAGCGGATTCTTCAAGACCGCTACAACATCACATTTGGAGGCTGCCAAGTTCTCCCTAAGGGAGGCCACATCCTGCTGTGTGGAGTCCAGGGTATTCTGGATGCTGGTGGCATTTTGGGTGGGCATTTGTTGTAGCCTCTGCTTCATGACAGCAGCTATGTCCGCCAGAGACTGCTGGACTCCACATAACTGGGAGTGGGTGCCTCTGATGGCAGCTGAGTTGTCCTTATTTGGTCAGAGGCACGTCTGCGCTCCCTCTTGGCTGCCTGCCATGGTCTCCATTCCCACCTGACACCTTCTTTGCCAGCTCCTGCTGGACTCCCACCACTGTCCTCTTAAAGCTAATCTCTAGGTCCTCGTAGTCCAGTGCTGTGTGTGTACTAGCTGGTGGGGGGTGTTGTTGGCTGGGTGGTTACTGTGGAGACCCCGCAATGTTGTGTATCCTCCTTGCACCTGGAGGTGGTGTATGGAGTGCTCCTAGGTCATCCTGGAGGGTATGTTCAGTGAGGGTTGGCAGCTGGTTATCAATGTCATCAGGGAAATCCAGGACAGGCAGTTCGGCTGGAAGTAAACCATCATCCTCTGCAATGAGATAGTGTAAAATCAATACTGTGTTGCTTCAGCTGTAGACATGGGGCATCATGTATTTGCCACTAGAGGCTCACTGATATGTCACTGACCCAAAATTGTGGTTGTACTTATGTGTAGCATTGTGCATCACACATGAGTCAAATTCACTAGTAATGGAATATGATGGAGTGCAATACTGTGCTCAGAGTGGCAGGGCCCCGCTGTGTCCATTGCACAATGCAGTGATGTGCTGTATTGATTTGCATGCAGTGCACCCCTGTGTTGTCCCATGCACTGGCACTACATAAAGTTGTCTTGCGCCAACCTAGGCATCCTTGCACCATCATGCAAGGATGCCTGCTTTGTAAGGTTTGATTGTTTTTGTGTGAGAAGGTGTCCGTTCCTGCACATACACAAACACTCGTGGCAATTTGACTCATCTGTGTTCTGAACAATGCAGCACACATAGAAACATAAAAACAAGGGGAAATACATGTATACCTCCTGGTTGGGCCTTGCTGGCACCGCCCCTGGAACGAGCTTAGATTTTTGTGCTGTCACATGTTCCCTGATTCTTGTAAATTGGAGGTAGCGTCCAAATGCACTGGGTGGGCAGTGGGCGTACCATGGCATCACCCATTGCGTTTTGACACTGTTTCAGATTTTTTACTAATTGTATTCCGGATGCTGGCCAAATATCTGAAACCAGTTCAGGGGCGTGTTTCGCATGTCATGGTCTAGGAGTGATGCTTACATTATACAGCATTTCTTGCTTTTACTATGTGTGCTGTATTATGCAGTACACAGAGTAAGAGCAAATCACACTTTCAGGTTGTTGTTGTGCAGGGCGGAGTTCTTTGCTGCACAGACACATTCTCCCCATCAACACAGACATCTTTACACTATGGTACAAGGGTGGCTGCACTGGTGAACAACATCTGATTACCACTTCCACATTGAGGTACACAGGGGAGCGGTGTATTGTAATGTATGTGGTGCATCCCTGCCTTTTTTAATACGATGGTATGTGAGGCTGCCTAATTTTGCACAGCAGCACACACCATCATTTTCGGTTTGATCTAGCCCTCTGACTTGTCAAATGGTGAGTCTGCAGCCACTTGTACAGCTTCACACATGATGTTCCCATACATGCACAATGTGTTGTATGCATTTATTCTGTGCCCATTCCCATGTGGCACATATGACTGAGTGTGAGTTGTTGTGGGTTCAGTCTGTATGTGTTGTGTTCCACAGGTTGCAAGCTTTAGGGCAGAGATTTACTCATTTGGCATGGCCCAGGGCAGCTGCAAGATGTGTTGCAGTACACTGAAGCAGTTTTGATATGCAGTGATGTGCCATTTTTTCCTGTATACAGAACAGCCCTGTAGTTCCCCCTGTGCCTGCAGAAATTAGTGCTCCCTGCACCAACACTGGCATTGTTTCAGCATGATGACGGGGTGGCTGCCTTAAAGTGATGATTTGCTAATGTGCAGGGAGGTGTTCCTTCCTGCGCATGTGCAAGCTATTTTGGGTAAGATGGCATTTCAATGTGTGCTGCAAGATGCACTGAGTTAGACAAGTATTTTGGTCTGATGCCTCACCCCGACATTCCCCCCGGAGAGGTACTGACTTCCATCCTAGTCTCTGAAATGTATGTTGTGTTGGTGCAATGGGTATTGTGATGGCACAGCCACAGCAACACTATTTACATGTGCCTACCAGGCAATGTGGTGCATATTTCCATGGTGGAGTATAGCAATAGTGATTGGTCTATGTTGATGTTGTGTATATGTTTGTATGCATAGCACAACCATAGCATCAGTAGATATGTGGCTTGGGTCTTTACTCAGAGCCTATGTGTCCGGATGCAACCCTTTAGTATGCAATGGGTGTGTCCTATGTGCCTCCCCCTTCTGCTATTAGTGGAGTTCCAGATATACCCCCTACAACTTACCCCGCATTTTTGGTGGTTTCTGGTAGTCTGCACTGCCCTGCCCTGCGAATCCAGTGACCAGTTCCTCCGGGATGACCACTGCAACCATCTCCTCCAGCTCATGCAGGTCCTCCTGTGGTGCAGGACTTCCACTTCCAGTCCGCAGTGCTTCCTTACAGTTTCTGACAAGTTTCCCCTCGTTCTGTACTTGCAATCATGCCAGCGCTTTTTGACCTCAGGGACAGTTCTCTTCACCTCAGTGACACTGTTATTTTTGTCCACTATTTGCTGCAATATTGCATCTCTCTTCCCAACTGGCAACTTGGAGGTAACGAATATCTGATATTGGTGCTCGGTCACCTCTGACCAGGACATAGTGCTCCTCCTCACTAAAGCAACACTTACGGTTTCTCTTCTCCTGTTTTTTTTCTGTACCCTCCTGACTGGTACTTGGGTGTTGGGAGTCTCCCTGGGGTCTCTCCTGGCATTCTTTTGCAATTGCACTCTGTCCTGCTTTTGTTTTGATGCTAATGTGGTGTTAAGATGGTGCTAGCCCTTTTGCGACATGTTAATGTGCAGCAAAACAGTGTTGCACCATTTTATCGGCATTAACGTAATTTTTACTTACGGCATTGCTCAGCGGTTAGCTCCTTTTTTTGGGAGGCTATCCATTCCTTAAAGCCATCCTATGTCATTTCATAAATATGATGCTAGAATGGTGCTAAGGGATGCTGATAGCAGGCGTTAAGAAAAATGACGCAAAATTGCATTTACACACTTTTACGTCATTTTTCATAATTTGGAGCCTCAGTCTTTTTCTTGAATATTTTGCTCACCGGGTGATGTTATCAATCCAATCCGACCTCCCTGGACCCCTCTTCAGATACAGGTCACAGGAGACCTTGGTGAAGAACTCTACCTTCAGACTTAGATGACTTTTCGGGATGGAAATCTTCATCCAGGCCGAAGTTGAAAATGGATCCGATGTACCTGGAGCCTTCCTCAATTATGTTGCGCAGGAAGTCACGGTCATCTTTTTGCATTTGGACTTTGTAACATTTTTGGAGCTTTTTCTCTCCGACATCGGACAACCTTCCACAGCAAGCCGATTTTGCGTCCACGTCGTTCGATTGCTTTTCCATGAGGCCCCGGTGAAATCCTGGAAGTCTGGGTATTCGGAGCTTTTCAGCGGGACGAACCTACAAGTCAGGCTGGGTAGCAGTCGACGTAAGGAGGCCTGACTCACAGCGTCAGGTCGGTCACTTTATGGAGCTTTTACCAAAAGTTCTTCAATCTTCTCCAAACTTCTGGATGTTCTTCAGCTCACCCCAAGGTTCCTGAAGTTCTGAGTTGCTTCTTGAGGGTTAGGACTCCAACTCCGAGAATGCACCTGTCTCAAACTCATAAATGGCCACTGGACAGTGGTCAGCTAGTCAGTTTCATCAGGTTTGATGCAGGGGACTCAGGTGAGCTATTTTCTACCTGTAGACAACAGGTAGTCCCTTCGTGTACCAGTTGAAGACAGGCAAAGTTATTTTTGTGGTGAAGCCCAAGTGTGCAGCTGGTGCTGTCCTTCAGAGTGCTGTGTCCAGATGCAGGTTAGGGGTACGGTAGTACAGTCCTTCTTCTTCTTGTCTTTGTTCCTGGTAGGATCTGAGGTGTGGGTGCAGCTCTGCCATGTTTATCCTTGCTCCTGAAGTGGAAAGTGGGTGGGGGGGCAACTGTCTAATCATAGTTAGATGACCACACTCTTGTTTGAGTACTTCTTGGGAAGTGTGACAAAAATTCATCTCAGGTAGCAACATTCTTTAAAAATCTAAACTAGCAGAAATTACATTTTGGAGGTTAGGTCTGGCTGAGTCCACCCACTGGTGTGGCTAAAATTCCTTAAAACACCCCTTTCCATCCCTCTCCTTATCTAATCGAAGGAGCATCTGGTTGTCTGGTTTTACAGGAAATAGAGGAGCTGCTCCAAATGTCCTTCCCTCCTTCGAAGACCAGTGTGGCTACTCTCCTCTCATCCTGTTTCACCATCTCCTGAGGCAGATCTCCTCCCCCAGGCACTTCCTTTGTCCTCAACCCAAGCCACTTCACACCTCATCAAGGCAGCCTGGCCAGGCTGCCAGATGCTGGCCAATCAGAGAAGGGCACTACTGAGCCAAAGTTGGCAACTTTCAGGTAGAGTTCGAAAACTCTTTCCCTGAACTAGTTATATGAAATTCAACTAAGAGAGGTTGTTGGATTTATTATACTAAACCTGAAATATCTAGCTCCTTTTGGGACTTTGTGCTAGATGCATCAAAGGTTTTTGCATTCGCAAACGGTGCAAATTGCAAAATGTGGCCGTTTGCGGAAGCAAAAACGTGGTCTGCGATGCATGAAAGGCATTCGCAGACCAAAAATAAGAAATCTCAAAAATTTCGATTTTTTGCGTTGCGACTTGGTTTCGCGAGTCACATTTTGCATCTCGCAATTTGCAACATGAAATACCGAATCGCAATTAACGATTCGTTATTTCAAGTAGGAAACTGCGAGGCGCAAAATGCGACTTGCAAAACCAAGTCGCAATTCGATGCATCAAAAAATCGCAAATTGCAATTTTTCACAGAATGGCATTTTGCACATGCAAAATACCACTAAGTGAAAGCAGGTGGTAACCAGGTGCAACCTATATAAAGAGACCTAGAATGCCTCAGACTCTTTTCCACAATGGCTGCACTCTACGTCATGGCGAGGAGGATGAGCATCTTGGCAGGTTTGAGGAGAGGGAGGAGGAGACAGGAGCGCATTTTCAGAGTGCGCATTACACTTTTTGACCAGACAGAGAAGCAAATATTTGAGAAGTACAGGTTGAACTCAGCCATGATACTTGACCTGATAGCTGAGCTACAACCCATATTGCAGCACACAACACATAGGACTTGTAGCATCCTCAACCATGCGCAGGTATTATACTCCCTGCACCTACTTGCCTCAGGGAGCTATCAAGGAGTCATAGCAGCAGCTGGAGGAGTGTCACAGAGTACCCTCTCTAGATATTTCAATGCATTTATCAACGCCATGCTGAGCAGCATACACCAGTACATCAGATTCCCCCACAGGAAATACAGCAGACAAAAATAGATTTCTACCAGATAGCACAGTTCCCCCATGTCCCAGGTGCCATAGATGGGACACATATAGCAATCTGTCCACCATCAGCCACAGAGTATGTGTACCGCAACCGTAAATACCAACATTCCATGAATATACAGGTGATCTGCAATGCCTCCTATATTATAACTGATCTCATGGCCAGGTACCCAGGGAGCACACATGATACACACATCTTTCGCCACAGCGGCATTCACACAAGACTGCTAGCTGGGGAGTTTGGTGACCGAAATCTGCTAGGTATTGTCCCTCTGTACACTGGTGCATTGATGGCAGTGTGATGTCAGAGGGCTCAGTTACTCATTATACCCTCTGTTCATTCCAGGAGACAGTGCCTATGCAGTACACACCTACATGATGACACCCTAACTAAATCCTACTACACCTGCTGAACGGAGATTCAATGCAGCACACAGGGCGACCCGCAACGTGGTGGAGCGCACCTTTGGCTGCTGAAGAGTCGCTTTTGGTGCCTCGACCAAAGGGGAGGGGCACTACAGTACAGCCCAGAGACAACATGTAGAATAGTGGCTACTTATGCATTCTTGCACAATATAGCTACCACCAGGGGCATACCTGTGGAAATATCTGATTCTGAATCAGATGAGGATGATGATCCCATACCACCCATACAGCCAGCATACAGGACCAGTGCAGCAGAGGGCAGGCAAAGGCGTGCTGACATCACACACAACCATTTCAGATGTAAGTATGACCAACACAAATCCACTGACAAATGTACTTGTAGTAAGTAAATTTATTACCTTATTGGCAGGTAATATCAGTTCCACTAGTACCAACAAAAGTAAATGTGAAGAAAAACAAAAGCATTTAACAGAAAATCACTATTCCTTCATAGTGTCCTTATGCCAGAAATATATACAGTCCCCTGTGGCCAATACACTCACTTCCTCCGGCCACACACGCCAATTGAGTGCGCAGTTGCCTCACTGGCACCTCGAGTGTCTGCCTCTGTGACAGTGCTGTGCCTGGCACTGCGATGTCTGGCATTCGTTGTGGGCACAGCTAAGCTGCTGAGGCTCGATGTGTCCTCCGTGTCCCCCAGTCCCAGTTCACTTGGTGTGGCTGACCGGTTACCCATAATATTGTCTATCACAGTCGTGATCTGGACCAGTCCTTGGGCCACATCCCTGCTGCTGTGCGCTGCCTCTACCTGTGCGGTCACAGCGGAATGCGATATTAGGGCTGTAGAATTTGCCAGCCTAGTGACAGAGCGACAGAAACCGCCAAACATACCCATGAAGCGTCGCTCCTGCCTGCAATGGCTTACCCTGTTGTGGCGCAGCTCCTGACACAGTTCCCTCACAGCAGTAGTCAGCTCCCTTGTATCCTGCGATGCTTGGACCTGTCCCTCATGCAGCTGTTTGATGTTGGCATTGAGACACTCCAGCTGGCGATGCAGCCCCCACGTTTGTATTATGTGCCTGCATCTGCCTTTGTAACGCCGAGATTTTTTTGTTTTGTAGGCGCTGCTGCTTTAACATAGCCAATTCCAGGCCACCAAATAATGATGTTCCCTCACCTGCCTCAAAAGACTGTGCGCCTGCATATGTAGGCATCCTGCGGGGTGCTGTGCTCTGCTGTGGACATGGCTCCTGCATCCGACTGCATCTGCCACTTGGGGACGGTGTATGTGAGTCCTCCTGCTGCTCATCAGAGTCCTGGCTCAGTTCTGGTAGTGGCAGTGCCCTAGGCCTGCGTCGGATTGGCGCGATGTTCTGTGACTCGCTGATATTGGAGTCTGAAGCAGGATGGGTGTCTGTTTCCCCTGCAACGGCACATGCTGTAGCTGCTGGGCCTGGCCCACCTGCAACGACAATATGCAGCATGTCAGTTATGTATGTATCAATAAAGGTCACACAATGGTAATAAAGGTACAGTTACTTCTCATCACTATGTCATGGGTGTTGTGTTCTTCTGGGTGTCGCTCTGCCTAATTATAATGTATGTGCTACTTTCAGCTCTGGGTTGTGGACTACCACTCCCATAAGGCATTGTTGTGCTGATTCTAAGATGTGGACTGGACTACTTCTCACAATGTTTGAAACTACTTGCTAATTCCTAAGGGGGGTTTGTGCATACACATATGGGGTTACATTTCAATATTGCACTTACCTTTACTTGTACTTAGTGTGCCGGATGTGTCAATGTCAGTGACCTGACTGACTGGGTGTTTCTGTGGGTTTCCCGCCTCCTGTGCTCCTGGCCTCCTGCAGTCGTCTTGCCACCCTCTCCTTGGAACGCGACCGCTGGTCGTACCACCTCTTCTTGATTTCCTCGACAGAGCACTGCGCCACTCCAACAGTACAGATTTTGGTCTGGCTATCTGCCCAGAGTCTGCGCTTTTCACTCTCAGGCACCTGGAGTGAGCTTTTGCCAAACAACTGGTCATGGCTCCTGACCACCTCCTCTGTGAGCACCTCCAGCTCTTGCTCACTAAACTTCAGTTTGCGCTTCCTTTCTCCCTTCTCCTTTCCCTGGGCAGAGGTGTCCATGTTGGTTCTGCTGTGCTGCCTTCTTCAGTGACTTGCTCAGTGTGGCTGGGCTGACTCCCTCTGAGTGCTAGTTTGGGTGTGGCACCTGCAAACTGCCTAGGATGACTCACTTCCTGCTTGTGATGTCATCAGGCTCCTCCAGGTGTGTGTTCTCGTAATTTGCGATTTTCAATTACCGAATCGCAAATTGCGAGAATGCAAATTGCAATTCGGTATTTGGGCCTCGCAAACCACAAATATTGATTTTTAAGAAATCGCTAATTCTGATTCGCATTTATGATGGATGGCCTATTGCGAATCGGAAATATCGATTTCTTAAAAATTGCTATTTGCGATTCGCAGGGACATTTCACAATACATCTAGTCCCTTATGAATTCAAAATAAAGTCTCCCCATTTTAGTTTATTGAGCCTATTCACTACAATGGGGGGAAACCGAAAATAGCTATTTTCCTTCAACAGGGCATATATAACATCTTTTATGAGGTCTCTGCTTATAGTTATACTGCACCCAACCCTAGGGGCACCTAGGGCACACCTTAGGGTCGAAATATATGTAACAATAAGGTAGTTAAAGACTTTGGAAGTCCTTTTAATTCCATATTCGAATACCTAACTATAATTTGAAAGCAGCCAGCAAAGCAGGCCTGCCTTTAAAATGACACAGGGCACTTGTGGGTGCACTACCTATGCTGGGGTCCCTAAACCTACATGCCCTACCATATACTAGAGACTTATATGTAGGTTGACACTGCTAATCATAATTAGCCTAATTTGCATATCCACTTTGCACAGAGCACTGGTTTTGGGACTGATAAGCAGTACCCAGGGTACATCAAAGAGTCAATAACAACCAGTATCTGTCCAAAACATTTGGAGATGACCAGGGCAAAAAGGAGGACTTTCCTACAGTTCTCAACTGACACCATCTAGGACCACATTTCCGCTTACTTTTTCCAATGGTTGAAAACCATATACTTACTTTTGCTTTTATATTTACAGACCATGATCCCTATAGAAGAGAATGATCTTTTCCAAGAGCGTAGTTTAGCCTCTTGTGGTTTTAGAAAAGAGAAGTGTATCATCTGCAAAGAGCAGACTTGGTACTTTTGATCCAGCCATTTTAGAGAAGACAATCTCACTGTCCTAGAAGTAATACACTCATTAATGAATAAAAGAAGGAGTGTTATTGCCAGGACACATCCTGGGCGTACTCCTCACTTAACTGGGATGTCTCCATTAGACTACCCTCCAGGGCTCCACCTGACTGTAGCAAGATTGTATGTGTCCAACTCTGAATCAATGACAATAAGACACCAAGAACCCGTGCTATCCCAAGTACCTCCCAGAGTTTGCCTTTGGGGACAAGATTGATCACAGCTCGTAGAAATACAAATGCAACAAATAATGACCCCTTACCAATACTGAGTTTTCCATTTTAGGTTCTAAAACCGAAGGACCTGATCAATCGTGCTTATACTAAGTTTGAAACCTGCTTGGAAATGTGACAGCACATTTTTGAACTGTATCCATTCCCATAATTTGGTCAGGAGTTGTTTACTAAATGTCTTTTGGATATTATTGATGAGACTAATGGGGTGATAATTCCCCAGGTGTTGTCTATATCCGTTTTATTAGACTGGGATTAATTAAGGCCCTTTTCTAGGAATTGGGTATGTTGGGACAGGTGCTATAGCATTGGACAAGCAGTTAATGTAGGAGGCCCAGATCAAAGGTTTAGAGTGGAACAAATAAAGAGTAATTTGATCAAGACCCGATGATTTCCCAAGTTTTTGCACATAAAGCACATTAAGGGCCAGATTTACTGAAAAGTGGCACAGCTCAATGCTGTGCCAAAATTGGAAGCGCTGTGTCACTTTGGAATGCAGGGATGCGCCGTATTTATTAGAATATGGTGCACCCCTGCATTTCCCCTTCCGCTGGTGCTAAATTTAGCTGGCAGCACCACCACAGGCTCCTTGCACTATCATAAAAGGATGTCTGCGTTGATGGGTTTGATTGTTTATGTGCGGGAAGCTGTCCCTTCCTGCACATAAACAATCACTAATGGCAATTTGGCACTTCTATTTTTGCTGCAGAATGCATCACACACAGAAGTGCCAAAGTGTTATTTTGAAATGATTGTTTATGGGCAGGAAGGAACACCTTCCCGCACGTAAACAATAATTTCTGGCATTTTGATCTTTCTATGTGTGCTGCAGAATGGGGCATGCATAGAAAAAGCACAAATTGAGGAGGAATAAAAGTATTTCTCCCCATTGCGCCTTGCTAACTACACCCCCTGGGGTGGCATTAGATTTTGGTGCTGCCTCAGATTTAAGAAAACACGGGATCTGGGGCAGCGTCAAAATGCAATGGGTGTTGCTGTGGCACACCTACAGCAACACCCATTGCACGTCCCTTCTACACGAAGTGCTGCATGTGAAGGGGCTGTATTTACAAGGTGGTGTTAAGCCACAAAAAGCGGCTGAACACCACCTTGTAAATACGGCAGAGGGCATAGCGCAACCGGAGCAGACAGCATGTGAAGTGATGCTCCGGTGGCGCTAGGGGGTCATAAATATTCCCCTAAGTGTATCTTTTAACATGAAGACCACAGGATCTCCTCCATTATCCACAGTAATATGGGGAGGCCAAAGACTGAGAGGACTCTCATCCGGGAGTAGTTCTGTCTATAAAGTTGAAAAGTACTTGACCCACTCCTCCAGCAAAATGTGACATTCAGTGCAAGTATAATCCCTGAAATCATTATGTGTCACCAGGTACCAAAATAATCTGGCATTCTTTCCCTTTGCAGCAGCTAGGGGGTCCTCCCAAATCTTAGATTCCCACTGGGACTTACTAGTCTTCCCTGCCTTAACATAAGTCCATGTAAGGCAGGAAAAAACAGAGCTGTTATTGCTTTGTAGAGCTTTCAACAACACAGTTGTGTCCTCTCTTCAGTGGTGGTTAAACCACTCATAGGGGGTCATTCTGACCCTGGCGGTAAATACCGCCAGGGCCAGGGTCGGCAGTAGCACCGCCAACAGGCTGGCGGTGCTCCGCCGGGCATTCTGACCGCGGCGGTACAGCCGTGGCCAGAAGCGGAAAGCCGGCGGTGTACCGCCGACTTTCCGCTGCCCATGGGAATCCGCCATGGCGGCGCAGCTTGCTGCGCCGCCATGGGGATTCTGGCACCCCATACCGCCATCCAGTTCCTGGCGGTTCACCCGCCAGGAACAGGATGGCGGTATGGGGTGTCGTGGGGCCCCTGGGGGCCCCTGCAGTGCCCATGCCAATGGCATGGGCACTGCAGGGGCCCCTGTAAGAGGGCCCCACAAAGAATTTCAGTGTCTGCTTTGCAGACACTGAAATTCGCGACGGGTGCAACTGCACCCGTCGCACCTTCCCACTCCGCCTGCTCCATTCTGAGCCGGCTTCCTCGTGGGAAGGGTGTTTCCCGCTGGGCTGGCGGGCGGCCTTTTGGCGGTCGCCCGCCAGCCCAGTGGGAAACCCAGAATGACTGCCGCGGTCTTTTGACCACGGTACGGTCTTCTGGCAGTTCCCGCTTGGCGGGCGGCTCCTGCCGCCCGCCAAGCTTAGAATCAGAGCCATAGTTTTTTGGAGCCTTTTTACGTGTTATGTGTCCTTTAACAAAAAATTATTTCAAGTTTGAAAACAAGTCCTCATGTGATACCGTTGTCTGGGGAGTCGTAGGATCCAGCGGCCAGATGTATCAAGCAATTTTGCATTCGCAAATGGTGCGAATCGCAAAATTCGGCCGTTTGTGAATGCAAGAATGCCTTTCAAAATGTAAGAAAGGCATTCGCTCTGCAATTTTAAGGAATCGCTGAAATTAGCGATTCCTTAAAATTGCGACCCCTTTTAGAAAGTCGCAAATTGCTATTCTCTAAATTTGTCATTTCCAAAGCACATGTATCAAGCATTTCCTAAATGCGAATTGGGCATTTAGGAAATACAATTGCAACCAAATCCAATTTGGTGGTAAGCATGTGCAATTTTTAAAAATGCATTATAAATGCATTTTTTAAAATGACATGTAGCACGCACATGCCCTTAAGGCATGTGTGTGCTTCACATGTCCGCAAATATTTTTTTGGGGTGCATCAGAGGAGGCCTTAGGCCCCCAGAACCCTGTGGTTTACATTACCTAATTTGCGAATTTCTAACTGGAATTTGTAAATTGGGAAATGGAAAACCATTCGCACCTATGGGCCTACAGGCCCATAGGGATGAATGGTGTGCCATTCTCTAATTGCGATTCGGTAATAGCAACTGCCAACTTTAAGAAATCGCCATTACCGAATATCAAATTTCATACATCCCATTTTGCATAGCGATTTCTTAAAATTCTCTATTTAAGAAATGCAAAACAGATCTTTGATACATCTGGCCCTAAGCCTTTAAATTTTGTCAGGGCTAAACAACTATTTCATAAATCACTTTCTTGGTACTCTCAGTGTTCTATATCTCCACCTATTTCACATTTCTTTTGTTCTTGGTCAGGGCTGTCAAAAATCAGTTGTTATTGGCTCATGGCAGGAAAAATTGTTGATTGCAGGCCCCTTTAATTTGAGTGTAGGACAAAAGTGTTCGCTATCATGGCGGCCAATTATCTCCATGTCAGTCATTTCGTGCCATATCTTGACGTCTAAACGTTTATAATCTATATTGCTTTTATAGTCTCCCATCTTAAAGTTGGTTGTGTCCTGTAATATGAGTAAGAGTGACCATTACATGCTCTTAATCCATAGGATACTGCATTGTCTACGATTTGTGGGAGTGGCTGAACTTATCCTAACATATTGCTTAAAGTTAGAATATGAGTGGATTCCCCAGCATTCACCTTCTCCTTGAGTCAGCTTAGTCATAGTTGGGTAAGGTTCAAAAGAGGTAATAAAGTCACCCGCAATACCCACATGATGTCCTATCCAATGGGTTTCAAGCAGGGAATGTAGAATTGTCAGGGCCTGGGAGTTTTTTTTAAGGGAGGCAACCTATTATAACTAACTAAAATATAGGGGGGGACCTGTCTTTGGAATCAATTTGACTGCAAGAAGGTCTTTAGAATCAATATCAATGTCCCTGTTTTTCAAATGTGGGACTTTTTAAGTCACATGCTAATGCCTCACGAAGATCTGCCTGCTTTGGAGGCAATAGCATCAGTACTGAATTTACTAAAAAATATATATATTACTTATTGGCGGTTACCACTAGGTAGCTATGGTTAGGCCCATGTTTCCATAGAAAAAGCTTTTTTTTGACTTGCCTATATCTTTGGCACCGTTTGACAAATCTTTACAAAATGTTCCCAAAAAATTGTTTCTTCCTCTGAATGTAATTCGGGATGATCTGCCAGATGGGGGCTGACAAAAGGTGGGGGGGGGGTTCAAAAAAGTTGGGTTTCCACTGTTAATTCCCATTGGAACTTTAGACACGTCTACAGCCACACAACTAGAACGAATTTCCCAAATTTGGCAGAAAGCTAGCTTTCAGGTAAGCAGATTGATCTTTTGCTTATTTAGTGTAAATCCTTTCAGTAGTTTTTTGAGAAATTTAGGGAAATCCAAATTTGTATATCTCTGGGTCTTGCGTATTCATGAATAATTAAATAAATGTGTGAAAATTCATGAATTTTTCATGAATGCACGTGCGAAAGGAATCGTTGTAATTGCCTGACCACAATCTGACTAGAAAGTTGCTGCCGCCATTTTATTTCACTGGACATGGCCTGCAGGGGTGAAAATCCTAATTGAAAGTAGCATAAGGAGTCAGGGTGCAGGTACGTGACCCCTGGGGTGCGATATAGATGTGTTTTAGGGGCACGTTATGGGTTTAAAATAATTTTGCATTTCCATGTGCGGTATTCGCAAACATTTGTAAAGTTTTATGGATTATTAGCGAAACATTCACAAATATGAAAACATTTGAAAGAAACATCACAGATTCATTCATATAGTAATTCATGCACTCATACATGCACTTAGAAACTCATGCACCCATTCACAAACCCACTCAAACACTCTGGCACCCACCCAGACCCACTCATAGACTCACACCCACTTTCAGACCCACTCACACATCCACTCACAGATCTACTGACAGAGACAAGCCCTACAGCCAACCTGCGCTGTGCACGGTCAAAGGTCATGCATGATGTGGGGTTGGGTGGTTATAAGTGCTTGACTGCAAGGCCTGGCTGCAAGCCAGACCTTGTGACCAACCCCTACTGCACATGGCCAAAGGCTGAGTGTGGTGGGGGTTGGAATTATGTATAGTAATTAAAATTACTTTACTTTAAAAAAACAAAGAAATTCACTGGAAAAAAAAACAAAGGTGCATATCTATCCACTGTAACGTGCCAGGCAGGCTCTCCATTCCCCAATTTGCGGCACATGAAAGGTTGTGGGAACCCAAATAATCAATCAAAAGAACCACTCAGTACTCAGGAGAAAATCATGCGTGGACTCCTGGCTGCTGGTGAAATCAGTGTAATCTAATGAGGCAACGCTCTCAATGTGTTTCGACACACTTAGGGGCATATTTACAAGTTCCTAGCACCACCAGAGCATCACGTTTTGTGACACTCTGGTGGCACTGTGCCCTTTGCCATAACGCCACTGTGTAAATATGGGCCTCTCCATTGCAGTTTTCTGCAGCAGAGGGGCTTGCAATGCGTGTTGCTGTGAGTGTTCCACTGCAAAAGCGTAAATCTGAGGCACTGCCAAAAACGAACGCCATCCCGTTAGCATGGCACAATGAGGAGGAATACTTTTATTTCTCTTCGTTTTTGCTTTTTATATGTGTGCTGCATTCCGCATCACACATAGAAAGAGCAAAATGCCATGAAAGTTTTTTTTTTTTTAAGTACAGAAAGGTGTCCCTTCCTACACATAAACAATCATTGAACACTGATGATTTGCTACTTCTACGTGTGCTGCACTCTGTAGCACACATAGAAATAATGAATCGCCATTATTGATTATTTATATGCAGGAAGGGACACCTTCCTGCACATAAGCAATCATTCCCAGCAACGTAGGCACCCTTGCACTATGGTGCAAGGGTACCTGTGTTGGTGCTAGGCAGCTGAATTTAGTGCTACTGGTAGGGGAAACACAGGGGGTGATATATGTTTGTAAATATGGCCCATCGCTGAGATTCAGAAGTGACACAGCACAGTTCTGCCAATTTTGGCACAGCACAGTGCTGCATCACTTCCTTGTAAATATGCCCCCACGTGTCTTGGTCACAACTTGATCGCAAGTGATAGTAAACACAAAAGGAAGACATTTAATACAGTGTTCCAGTGATGCAAACATAAACAAAGGACTGCAGAGATTTTATAAAAGATAATCTTGAAATAGACACCTTGCCATACCCTTGAATGCGAAAATATGTAGTGGATATGATGAAATCTTAGGTTATCTTTATGTGACACATTAATCAAACTCATTTTGAGCCAATATGTTGCATAGCTAAAACACCTTATACCTGGGTTTAGCATAGCAGTGGCTGTGGGTCATGCTCATGCATCTATTAAAAAATTTGGGAATCCCAGAGTACTCCCTGGTGTGAGAAATGTATTCCCGGGGTGATCCCCAATTACTCAGTGAATAAAGCCTAGGTGGATATTTTAAACCTTACAAGAGTCAAACCCTGTATAACGCCACAGGTCAACATAGCACAAGTTCAGGGTTAAGCCTAAGTGGGCTTATCCTCATACCAGTGTATAGTTGATAGAGATAAAAATGATGTCAGTGTACACCAAGATATGTGTATGCATAACAACAAGCTTGTATTACTAATGTTTATTCTACTCGAAGTGACCTCCTTATCAACCACAAGTCAGAAATACATGGACAGGCAAGCCCTGCAACCTAGACTAGCTACTGATTGACAAATCACAGGTGGAGTGACATGTAGTCCTTAGACCAATGCTCGAACAGGAAATACCCCGCTGTAACACTCAGATAGGCAGCAACACCACAATAGTCGTAGGAGACTGGTTCCAATAAAACACATTTGGCCGAAAGGGCACATTTTACCAAAACAACATTAAAGTTAGATGCCACATGAAGTTAGGAACACTCAGCCAATCAGCACATAAAACACACACAACATGCAGTGATCAAGCACTCCTCATGCCGGACATCTTGACATGTTTCCTACTGGTCCGCATTTTGTCCAGACAAGGTCGAGACTCAGCTAAGCATTTTTTCGGATGTCAGATTTTGACTCTGTGGCTGGGCCCGGATTCCTTTCTGCAAAGAGTGGATAGAATTGTATAACCCTTCAAGAATTGTATATAAGGGCACTCAAAACTCTGTAACTTTGAGAGACAGTCATCAGACCTCGGACTCTGAATTAACATCTCCTGGCCGCTGGGTTTAATTAAACCAACTGTTCCTGTTTTGCTGAACACCTTATCTTTCATTTCTTTTCTTTATGGTAAATCCACATTAGAGCAACAGTATAGCTCACATTTGCAAAAAAGTGAAGTGATGTAACCAAAACAAGATTCTTATCATGTAGCAAAACCATTTCAAAATGTCCATAATCAAAGCACAAAGCAATGTGTAAAGTAACAAAAAGCATTCTTAGCTCAAGCAGTCAGCCAACCTCTCCACAGCGATCCCCAATATCACCTATGTAAGAAATAAAAAAATATGTGAATAACAGGTATAATACAGTCAGAAGTTTGGCAGAAAATAAGGAATAAAAGATAGGTTATAAGATTACACCCCAATGTGCAGACAATTCTTCATCCATGTTTAATAATATATCTAGATTTCACCCTTTGCAGTGACAACACAGTCAAAACCACAGATGTTGGAAGGAACCTGATCCAAGACAATAAAGGGTAGGAGGCTACTGATTGGAATGATTTGCCTTAAATGCCTAGCCACTGGGCATTGTTTGTTCTGGTGGTTGATTGCATGCATATGTCTTAAAATATGTTTCTTGGCCCTGTGAATGGTGCTGATAAAGTACAAAAATATTCCATGGACATCTAAGTGCATATACACAGTGTCAGGTGTGGCAAAGGACAGCACTTTCTTACTGGACTTACAGGCTTGGCAATTACTCTATCACACAAAGCCTAGTGTTCTTTTCCTACTCATGGGCTCATGTGTTTTTTAATCATATTGCTACAGTGCATATCATTCTGATATTAGTTTTGTGCTAGCACGCCCTTCGATAGGGTGTCCTCTGTGAGAAGGACATGCCATTGTTCATGAAGGATACCCCTCATCCTCTAAGCCTGAGTATTGTAGGTGGTGGTGAACCTAATGTGGCCCCCATCCTGAGTAATTTGTATCTTCTATTTTGGGTATGTTTTCCCATGTATTCATGTCCTCTTTTGCCACTGCAGCAGACAGAGTTTTGGTGTCATACCCTGTTTGGTGGAATCAATCTAACATTACCTATTTCTCATGCTCATATGGATTGTCACTACTGCAATTACGTCTTGCTCTAATGAGTTCCCCATTTGGGAAAATGTGAATCTGACTTCTGCGGTTACTCCTGGCTGCATGCAATATGCTATAACCAACTGTTTCCTTGCAAAACAATCATGGTCCTCCAATTGGAGGTCAAGTAACTCAAGAGAGTGTTTGTTAATATTGCTGGTGTTAATATTGTTAATAAAGTTCAAGTCATTTACCTGAGCTTCCTCACAAAGTCCTCAGCAAGTTTCTTTCACCCATTCCAGATGACAAATATGTCATCAATGTAACATGCCTGGGCACCACATGGTTGTCACAATGATGGATATTAGAAACAAAGGTGGTCATTACAACCCTGGCGGTCGGTGTTAAAGCGACGGTAAAACCGCCAACAGGCCGGTGGTAAAAAAAAATGGAATCACGACCGTGGCGGAAACCGCCAACGTAGACAGCCACTTTAACACTCCGACCGCCACGGCGGTACAAACAAACACTGCGGCGGTAACCGCCAACAGACAGGCGGAACACAATGTACCGCCCACAGTATTACAACAGGCCAATCCGCCACCTTTTCTGGGGCGGATTCACCGTAAACAAAAACAAGGCGGAAACAGGACTTGGAAGGGAAAACGCTCACCTCTGCACACCCCACGAGGAACCAGGACGCCATGGAACCAGAACTCTAGATCCTCCCTACCTTTGTCTTCCTGCTCCTCTACCAGCAGCACGAACGCCGGCGGCGAAGACCACTGTGAGTAATGCACCTACGACACAGGGGAGGGGGTAGGGAAAAGAGAGTGACACACACACGCAACACCCCCACCCACACCCCCACCCTGACCCACTACAACACTCACACTAATACATATTGATACATTACAGTTACACCCCACAACCCCCTGGAAGAATGCAAAGACAAAAGGAAATGATTTGAACGTTTGTAATCTATTAAAATCCAGTACTCAAAAATATATATACTACAAACAAATATATGCACCAAGAATACAAGTCCCGGTATTGCACCATTAAAGTCCGTGGACCCCTGGCCCAAAATGCATGGGCGAGGCCCACACAAGATACCTAATCAAAACGGAGAGAACACTGCAGGGGCATCAGTTCGGAAAAAAATAGGCACCTCAGGGGGAAGGGAAGGTGGGGCACCTCAGCTGGATGAGTGCACAACGCCAGATCCACGAGGGGGCTCCATGCCCACTGCTGTATCCTGGGAAGTGCACAGCCACAGTCTCACAAGTCTCTCTAGTGGGTGGGTTGCCCACTGCTTTATCCTGGGGAGTGCAAAGCCACAGTCTCACAAGTCTTTTCAGTGGGTGGGTTGCCCACGGCTTTATCCTGGGGAGTGCAAAGCCACAGTCACACAAGTCTTTTCAGTGGGTGGGTTGCCCACTGCTTTATCCTGGGGAGTGCAAAGCCACAGTCTCACAAGTCTTTTCAGTGGGTGGCTTGCCCACTGCTTTATCCTGGGGAGTGCAAAGCCACAGTCTCACAAGTCTTTTCAGTGGGTGGGTTGCACACTGCTTTATCCTGGGGAGTGCAAAGCCACAGTCTCTCAAGTGGATAACAGTCTCCACTAGTTCTGGAGGGGGCTTTGTGCCCAGAGTGTTTCATCCTGCCAAGGACAGAGGTAGTGGATGTCTTTCTCCACTGGATCTGGAGGGGGCATGGTACCCAGAGTGCTTCACCCTGCCAAGGACAGAGGTAGTGGATGTCTTTCTCCACTGATTCTGGAGGAGGCTTTGTGCCTAGAGTGCTTCATCCTGCCAAGGACTGAGGTAGTGGATGTCTTTCTCCACTGGTTCTGGAGGGGGCTTTGTGCCCAGAGTGCTTCATCCTACTAAGGACTGAGGTAGTGGATGTCTTTTTCCACTGGTTCTGGAGGGGGCTTGGTGCCCAGAGTGCTTCATCCTTCCAAGGACTGAGGTAGTGGATGTCTTTCTCCACTGGTTCTGGAGGGGGCTTTGTGCCCAGAGGGCTACAACCTGCTTGTGGCGGACTCAGTAGCGTCAGAGCTTTCTGTGCTCATTGGCCTGCGGTGCTGGTGGCGGCGGTGTCCTGTAAAGCGGTGCTGGTGGCGGCGGTGTCCTTGGCAGCGGTGCTGGTGGCGGTGGTGTCCTTGGCAGCGGTCCTCGTGGCGGCAGTGTCCTGTGAAGCGGTACTGGTGGCGGTCTTGTCCGCCGTGCAGGTTTGCGGCGACTTGCCTTTCTTTCTGTGCCCCTTCCCCACCGTGGATGGTGGCGCAGCTGTCTTCCCACTCACATCTGTACTCCTGGGAGAGCCTTTGGTGCCAGATGTGTTGCCTTTCTCCCGCCGGGCAGTGGCCAACATTTTATGCTTCTGAGGTGGGGGACTGTCCGTCGCCTGGCTCCTTGGCACACTGGCTGCCCTGCTGCTTGGCGCTCTCCAGAAGCCGGTTACTGCTGGCACCACTGTTTCCGGTGATGTGGTGGCTGAGGTGCTGGGTTGGGACCTGGAATGGTAGGCCCTAGGGGACTGAAGGGGTGGGGGAGGTGAGGGGAAGAGGTCAAGGTTGGATAGGAAAAGGTTTTTGGACACACAGGGAGGGGGTTTGGGAGTGGAGGAAGAGGTAGTGGTTGTAGGAGGTGTACGTTTGCTGACTTTGGGTGAAGGTGCATGGGCCGGAGGCTGTCGTGAGTTGGATGGCTGTTGGGTGGGTGTGTGCCCGCGTTTGTGTACCTTGGGAGGTGGGCTCACAGACACACTGGGAGAGGACACAGGGGATCTGTGAATGGTAGTGGGGTGGTGAGTGCACGTGAGCGGGGTGTGGTGATGGGTGTGCTGGGGATGGACGTAGTGGCTGAAGATGTAGTGCATGCAGGTGTGAGTGGAGATGAGACTGGGAGGGAGGAGGGAGACGAGGAGGAGGGGGACACAGTGGAGGCAGTAGATGTTGGCATTTGTGCATGCGTATGATGCTTGTGTGAGTGCCTGTGGGATGTGTGGTGCTTATGTTTGCCAGAGATTCCCATGTGTGTTGAGGTGTGTGCATGCTGGTCTGATGGTGTGCTTGGGATCTGCTGAGGTACAGGGGATTGGGGCTAGGTGGAGGAAGTAGGAGGGGGGAGGCTGGACACAGGGACAATGGCTGCCATCAGTGCTGAGGCCAGAGTCTGAAAAGATCGCTGTTGGGCTGCCTGACCAGAATGAATGCCCTCAAGGTATGCATTGGTCTGTTGCAACTGCCTCTCTACACCCTGGATGGCATTCAAAATGGTAGACTGCCCAACAGTGAGGGATCTGAGGAGGTCAATGGCCTCCTTACTGAGGGCTGCAGGGCTGACAGGGGCAGGGACTGAAGTGCCTGGGGCGGAGGAGATGCCCACCCTCCTGGATGAGTGGCCACGGGGCACATGCTGAGGGGCTGCTGGTAGGGCGGTGCTGGTGGGGGGGGTGGTGGCTGTACCTCTAGATGCTGGCGGCACAGAGGGGCCCGCCACTGCAAGGGAGCTCCCATCAGAGGAGGAGTCCATGCCGCTGGTCTCAGCTCCCGTCCCCGCCGTGGAGCTCCCCTTGCCCTCCGTTCCACTGGTGACTTCAGACTCCGCTGTGTCGCCCTCCAGGGCCATGTGGGATGCAGCTCCCTCCTGCTCTGGTGGCACAGCTCCTCCGCCTAATGCACACAAGAACATGGAGACCGCAAAAGGGAAGGGGAAGACAGAAGAAAGACAGAAGAAAGACATGTTCAGTGCATACAATACCTCTACCGTTGGCGGACACTACAGACACAGAAGCCCCCTGCACTACGCTGTGCACTTTGAGTACCCTAATTAATCACAGGGACACAGGTTACAAGGCCTATGCCCGATTGCTGCACACATGGAAGTCACAGGAGCCTGACTAGGTGTAGTTGCCTCTGAACACAGGTGGGGGGTGTGCCACATGGCCTGCCTTACCAAGGGACCTTGCCTACTAAATACGCCCTGGCCCAGGGGAACCCACAGCCCACCTCCCCCACTCAGACACCTCCAATGCGTGCTGAATCAGCTGAATGAGAGTGTACTCACCCCCTTGTGGCTGCTGTGATGCCCTCAAGTGCCCATCCAACTCCGGATACGCCACCGCCAGGATCCGGTACATCGGGGGGGTCATGGTGCGACGGGCACCCCCCCCATGTTGGGAGGTCATCCCCAGCTGGGCCTCCGCCGTCTTCTTGCTCCAGCGGCAAATGTCCTCCCATCTTTTCCGGCAGTGGGTGCTCTGTCTGTGGTGGACCCCCAGGGTCCGGACTTCCTTGGCGATGGCACGCCAAATATCCTTCTTCTGGTGGGCGCTGACCTACAGGAATACTACAGGGGAAAAGGAAATATAACCGTCCGCACCGTCACAGTCATTGGCCCGCATCCCTACCCTTGCCATGACGCACATCCACTCACCGTTGTTTCATGTACGCTTCATTCTCCCCCCCCTATCTTCCCTCCACACCACTCCACACAGGCATTGCCCATACAGCATGTTCACACCTGTTTGCCTGGAGGACAGTAGAGTAGCGTGTACTGGGGTAGGAACCCATCCACTAGTTTCTCTAACTCCTCCGTGCTGAAAGCAGGGGCCCTTTCCCCAGACACATGAGCCACTTTCTCTTCCAGACTGAGGTCACAGCAGCACTTGCAGTGTAGGTCCTCTCCTGTCGAAGAGCAGGTATCAAGTGAGTGAACAGAGAGAAAATGGCGGTCACGTCCAGGGCGGTGCTTACCGCCACTGCCGGCGTACATCGTCATTGGCTCCTGGGACCCATAGGGTCCAATGTTAACAAATGCAGGATTGCGCCGTGGTCTTTGACCGCCTACCGCGACGGTGTACAACGCCAGCGCAGTTACCTCATATCCCCTTGTCCCACATTACAGTTCAGGCAGCCGCCATTTCAGGGGGCCACATGGCATTAATTTTAAATGCATCACACATATCTAGGCCTTGCATACACACTAAGACAGGCACATAGAGGATTTAAAAATGTGTGGAATAAAGTTGTGTTATCGTACCTCAGTGTTGGCTGACTCTCTGCTCGCTGTTCTCGTCCATAGAGCACGTCCGCTGGGGCAGGTGAGGAGATGGTGGCATCCTCTGGTGTACAGACCGCTGGCGGACCTGTCGACAATGGAAGCGCAACATGTAATTGTCACCTACAGACTGGACCGTGCCACAATCCAGGAACTTTGTGCCCAGTTGGAGCCAGACCTGATGTCAGCTATCCGCCATCCCACAGGAATACCCCCTCTAGTGCAGGTCCTGTCAGTACTCCATTTCCTGGCAAGTGGGTCTTTTCAGACGACAGTGCCCATAGCATCAGGGATGTCCCAATGTTCTCCAACGTGTTGTCCAGAGTGTTGTCTGCCCTGCTGAAACACATGCACAGCTACATCGTTTTCCCTCAGGTGGAGGATTTGCATACAGTGAAAGGTGACTTCTATGCCCTGGGACATATCCCCAACATCATTGGTGCCATTGATGGGACACATGTGGCCTTGCCCCCCCTGCAGGAGTGAACAGGTATACAGAAACCGGAAGAGTTACCATTCGATGAATGTGCAGATGGTGTGTTTAGCTGACCAGTACATCCCCCATGTGAATGCCAGGTTTCCTGGATCAGTGCATGATGCTTACATTCTGAGAAATAGCAGCATCCCTTATGTGATGGGGCAACTTCAGAGGCACCGTGTGTGGCTATTAGGTGAGGACATGGACCCTATACAGTGTGACTAGGTGTCTGGGTCTGGGGATATCCCTAAGAGTTAGTGTGTGTCTAACAGATTTCCCTCGACATTTGCAGGTGACTCTGGTTACCCCAACCTGTCATGGCTACTGACCCCAGTGAGGAATCCCAGGACAAGGGCAGAGGAACGCTACAATGAGGCACATGGGCGAACTAGGAGGGTTATAGAGAGGACCTTCGGCCTCCTGAAGGCCAGGTTCATGTGCCTCCATCTGACAGGTGGTTCCCTATTCTACTCACCAAAGAAGGTGTGCCAGATTATCGTGGCCTGCTTTATGCTTCACAACTTGGCTTTGCGATGACAGGTGCCTTTTCTGCAGGAGGATGAGTCTGGAGATGGTCTTGGGGCAGCGGTGGAGCCTGTGGACAGGGAGGAAGAGGAGGCAGAGGAAGAAGATGTGGACAACAGAAAAAACATTATACAGCAGTACTTCCAGTGACACACAAGTAAGAGACTGTAACTCAACTTTACATTTCAGTAATCGTTTGGACATTGTACATGTCAGACTCTTACACTCTGTCTATGGACACTGACTGTACCCTTTGGATTCTCTATTTTCAGATCTGTGTGCCCCATTCTGACTCCTGCTATATGTGCTGCTGTGCACCAAAGGTCATCCTGTAGTATATTTCACTGAAAGTATATGTTGCAATGCTTTGATAATGCTGTACCAATACAGTATTCAATTCATTACACTGACTCCAGTATGGTATTTGTTTTATTTTTGTGCCAATAAGTATGGGGGTATGTGCAAGGGGCTGGGGTGATGGTGGAGCAAATCCCAGTTAGAGTCCAGTCTCTTGCTATCACAGGTGCATTGTCCAATGGGGCATAGGAAGGGGAATAATGGCAAATACAAGGTGGACAGGGTGACAGAGTGGGACAGAAGGGTGACAATCAGGAGAGTCTTATTTCCTGGCGGGGGGTCTTGGCAATGTTCTTTGTCTTCTGCCTGAATCGCAGGGACTGTTTGAGGGGTGGTTCTCCTTCTGCAGGGAGTGGGGTGCTGGTGGCCTATTGTTCCAGTGGCGGGGCCTCCTGTCCACTAGCGCCGGCAGAGGTGGAAGGCTGTTCCTCGGTTTGGTTAGTGTCACTGCCTCCCTCATGGTCTTGCCCATGTCAGCCACCACCCCTGCAGTGGTGACCAGGATGAAGTATATTTTTGTTAGGTCCTCCCTGATCCCCAGTTACTGTCCCTCCTGCAGCCGCTGGGTCTCCTGTAACTTGGCCAGTACCTGGGAATGGTGGTATGCTCCCATGATGTTTGAGAGTGCCTCGTGGAGGGTCTGTTCCCTTGGCCTGTCCTCCCCTGTCGCACAGCAGTCCTCTCAGCTTCCCTGTTGTTCTGTGCCTGTGCCCCTGAACCGGTTGCCCACTGCCACTGACCCCAGGTCCCTGATCGTCCAGTGTTTGTGGGGTTGCCTGGGTCCCTGTAGTGGTGGACACACTGCTGATTGACGTGTCCTGGGGAAAGTGGCATGGACCCACTGGGTGGGTGCTGTGCTGGTGTTTCCTGAGAGGGGGAGGGTCTGTAGTGCGTTGGGACTGCGGCAGGGGAACCCACTGTCCAAAGGTCCCTGATGGGCCAGGTTGGTCATCCAGATCCAGGCGTGCAGAGCTGCTGTCATCACTGTGGGCCCCTTGTGGGGGGGGCTGGATGTAGCTGGCACCTCCTCTCTGGTGATGTTGGGTAGGGGTACTGTTGGGATGCAAATGCATTGTTAATGTATCTACATGTGCCATCTTGTGCATGGGTGTGTTTACCTCTATGATTGTGATTTCCCTGTTGGATTGGCCTTGTGTGATTGGTGGTTTTGTGGCTGGGTGAGTCTGTCTATTGAGCATGCTGTGGTGTTGGGTGCCCATGCATTGGGGGTGCATGCAGGGCTTGGTATTGGGATGGGTGGGTTGTGCCAGTGGGGTATATGTGAGTTGGTGGAGTGATGGGGTGAGGGTAGGAGTTTGTGATGGCATGCAGGTAGGGTGGGGGGGATGAAGTAGTAAAGATTTGCCTTACCAGAGTCCAGTCCTCCTGCTACTCCTGCGAGGCCCTCAGGATGCATGATTGCCAAGCCTTGCTCCTCACATGTTGTTCGTTGTGGGGGAGGAGGCGGGGGTCCACTGCCAGTCCTCTGTACAGCAATCTGATGTCTTGAAACAATGGAACGTACCTTCCCCCATAGGTCGTTCCACCTCTTCCTGAAGTCATCCCTGGTTCTTGGGTGCTGTCCCACGGCATTGACCCTGGCCACGATTCTCCGCCATAGCTCCATCTTCCTTGCAATGGATGTCTGCTGCAGCTGTGATCCGAATAGCTGTGGCTCTACCTAGATGATTTCCTCAACCATGACCCTTAGCTCCTCCTCTCAAAACCTGGGGTGTCTTTGGGGGTGCCATGGTTGTGGTGTGAGTGATATGTGTGAGGATGTGTCGGGTGATGTCTGGGGTGATGTGTTGTTGTGTATGCTGTGATGTGTGTGAATGGTGTATGGGTGATGGTGTTCGGTGCCTCTGATTGAGTGGGTGCTCCTGTCTTGTCTCTCTCAGTTGGCTATCTTTTTTTTCATTGTATGAGGTTGTTGGTAATGTGTGTGTTTGTTTTATAGTGTTGTGGGTGTGTGGGTGTGGTGTGTGTATGTGTGTCAGGTGTGTGTATTTTGAATTGTCCAAAGTGTTGTAGTTTTGTAGGTGTGTGTGTATTTTGAGCGTGGCAGTGTGTACCGCCAATGGTTTACCGCAGTTAAAAGACTGCAGCGTTGTTTCGTGGGTTGTGATACTGTGGACGTATTCCTGTTGGAGTAACAGTGTGAGTTTTGCTATCGCCAATTTGTCAATGACCTTTGGTCTGGCAGACTTCTGTGGGGGTCTGTATTGTGGAGGTATTCTATGTGTGGGTCATGATACCAGTTGCGGATTACCTCCGCAGTCACAGTATGTTGGCGGCCATCAGCACGGAGGTAGGAGGCATTTACCTCGAGGGTTGTAATGAGGGCCTAAATGCCACCTTTATTTTGCCATTACCAGTACGTCTCACCCCAGTGTGACATTACGTGACCTTTTAACTGGATTGCTACCCTGCAATAAACAGTGTCATTACTTCTCAGAAGGGCTGCTGTGCTTATAATGATGGTGCAGGTACTTACATCAGACACCAGCACTTCTCGGGCAGGTGTACCTGTTTTGGACATTCACGAATTCTGGGAAAGGCCACTTACCGGTAATAAAGTGTCAACACTTTCCAGTAGAGCTCCCTCAAATGTAGCCGGCAGTGCCAACACTTATTAGCATGACTGCTGTAATTACAGTGGACACTACCGTCACTTGTTAACAGCCTTGCTGCACTAGTAGTGGACACGAAGAGCCCGTCTCAGCTGGATCACGCTATAGTAATAAAAAGTATCAGCAAATCTAGAAAGGCATTTGAGAGAACAAACCCAGCTGGTCTGAGTACAACTGTTATATTTAGTGAGATATACCACACTTCTTAGCAGGAATGATGCATTTCTAAGGAAACAGCTCCAGCACTTCCCTGGAAGACTAACGCCCCTTTAATGAGAGAATTCCAGCACTTCTCAGAATGGCTAACATGCTTCTAATGGGACAATAGTCAATGTCTAATTAGTGCTTAGTTCTTGAAATTAGAAAACAAGAATATTATGTCACACTAGAAGTATCAGAGCAGAATAAAAACAGCATTACAACAATTAGAATGGAAGCAACCTAAACTCCAGATCCCAGCTGTTGTACTGTCTACTGTACATTACAGTCCACAAAGGAAGACTGGCATATTGTCCCCCCCAGCTGAAAGTGGGGAGAGCTACCCGACCTCCTGGGAGCTCTCATCGCTAAGGCGGAAGTACCTGGAGAGACCATCAGCATTGGCGTGGTCAACCCCTGGGCGATGTTCCACCGTAAAGTCCATCCCCTGTAGGGAAATGGACCACCTCAAGAGTTTTGGATTCTCACCCCTCATCTGCATGAGCCATCTGAGAGGCCTGTGGTCTGTCCGGACCCGGAAGTGAGTCCCAAACAGGTAGGGTCTTAGCTTCTTTAGTGCCCAGACCACAGCAAAAGCTTCTCTCTCAATAGCACTCCACCTCTTTTCCCGTGGTAATAGCCTTCTGCTTATAAAGACTACCGGTTGATCTCGGCCCTCCTCATTTAGCTGTGCTAGGACTGCCCCTATGCCATGCTCTGAAGCGTCTGTCTGCACGATAAATTCCTGGGAGTAGTCAGGGGCCTTGAGCACGGGGGCCGTACACATGGCTTCCTTCAGGGCGTCAAAGGCTTTCTGACAAGCCTCTGTCCAATTCACCAACCTAGGTTGTTTCTTGGAAGTGAGCTCTGTCAAGGGTGATACAATGGTACCATAGCCCTTGACAAATCTGCGGTAGTATCCTGTGAGGCCTAAAAAGGCTCTCACCTCAGTCTGCGTTCGCGGTGGTTGCCAGGCCTTGATAGTTTCAATCTTGGCCTGGAGCGGCTGCACCTTACCACCACCTACTAGGTGTCCCAAGTACACCACGGAACCCTGCCCAATCTAGCACTTACTAGACTTGATGGTCAGGCCTGCCTGTTGCAGGGCCTGAAGCACCTCCTTGAAGTGAAGCAGCTGTTCCTCCCAGCTGGAACTGTAGACAGCTATGTCATCCAGGTAGGCTGCACAGAAGGCATCCTTGCCAGCTAGGACCCCGTTAACCAACCGTTGGAAGGTAGCGGGGGCATTTTTCAATCCAAACGGCATCACCCGGAACTGGTAATGGCCATCAGGGGTTGAAAATGCGGATCTTTCCTTAGCCCCCTCAGTCAGGGCGATCTGCCAGTACCCCGAAGTAAGATCAAACGTACTCAGGAACTTGGCAGCGCCCAGCCTGTCAACGAGCTCATCAGCTCGGAGGATGGGGTGAGCATCAGTCCGTGTGACTGAGTTGAGACCCCGGTAGTCCACACAGAACCGGAGTTCTGGCTTCGCACCTGGGGCAGTAGCCTTAGGGCCCAACACCACTGGGCTGGCCCAGGGACTACTGGATTTCTCGATAACCCCTAGAGTCAACATCTTGGAGACCTCCTCCTTGATGCTGGCCTTCACCTTATCCGACAACCTGTAAATTTTGTTCTTCACAGGGAGACTGTCACCGGTGTCAATATCATGAACACAGAGGTAGGTCAGTCCAGGAGTAAGGGAGAACAGGGGGGAGAACTGCTCCAACAGCTCATAGCAGTCTCCTCTCTGGTTTAGAGTCAGGGAGTCAGAAAGAATGACCCCGCTTACTGACCCATCACCTTCTTGGGCAGAGAGGAGGTCGGGGAGAGGTTCACTCTCCTCTTCCATTCCTTCATCTGTGACCAGAAGCATGTTGATCTCCGACCTCTCACAGTGAGCCTTTAGTCGGTTCACATGGAGCACCCTTTGGGGATTCCTAGGGGTTTGGAGGTCCACTAGGTAAGTGGCCTCCCCTTTCCGCTCCTTGATTTCAAATGGGCCAGACCAGCGGTCCTGGAGAGCTCTGGGCTCTACTGGCTCCATTACCCACACTTTGTCTCCAGGTTGAAACTCTACCAGGGTGGCCTTCTGGTCATACCAGTGTTTCATTACCTCTTGACTGGCCTCAAGATTACTTTGGGCCTCTTTCCAGAAGCGGGTCATCTGGTTGCGGAGGGCCAACATGTAGCTGACCACATCCTGAGGGGGTGTCTTTGGAGCTTTCTCCAATCCCTCCTTGACAATGCTTAAGGGTCCCCTGACAGGGTACCCGTAGAGAAGCTCAAAGGGACTGAACCCTACTCCCCTCTGGGGGACCTCTCTATAGGCAAAGAGAAGGCATGGTAAGAGGACGTCCCACCTACGCCTCATGGCCTCAGGGAGACCACCAATCATGCCTTTCAGGGTCTTGTTGAATCTCTCCACAAGACCATTAGACTGGGGGTGATAGGGTGTGGTGAACTTGTAGGTTACACCACACGCATCCCACAGAGACTTCATGTATGCAGACATGAAGTTAGTGCCTCTGTCAGACACTATCTCCTTGGGGAATCCCACACGGGTAAATATCCCCATCAGAGTCCTGGTCACCACCGGTGCAGTTACGGTCCTCAGAGGGATTGCCTCTGGGTAACGGGTGGCATGGTCCACCAAATCCAGGATGAACCTGTTGCCTAAGGCAGTTTTGGGGTCCAAGGGACCAACAATGTCGATGCCCACCCTTTCAAAGGGGGTGCCAACGACAGGAAGTGGAATCAGGGGGCTTTTACCCCTTTTTCCTGCTTTACCACTGGCCTGGCAGGTAGGACAGAATCTGCAGAATTTATCTGAGTGTGTCCTCATTTTGGGCCAATAAAAGTGGGTGACAAGCCTGTTAAAGGTCTTGCCTTGCCCCAAATGTCCTGCCAGGGGAATGTCGTGAGCCAGGCCCAGAAGGAAGGTTCGGTAACATTGGGGGACCACCAGCGTACGTGCTGCCCCAAAGGCCGGAACCTTACGCTCACTGTAGAGGAGATCATTCTCCCAATATAGGTGGTGATCGCCAGAGGTGTCACCTGCCGCCTGGTTTGAGGCTTGTTTCCTCAGACCTTCTAGAGTGGGACATTCTTTCTGCGCCTTGCAGAATTCCTCCCTGGTGGGTCCACCCTCAACTTGCCAGCCAGCAAGCTCGGGTAAGTCACCTAGGGTGGCAATGTCTTCCCCAGTTGGCTCGGGAGCTTCCTCCTCAGGAGCCCCGTCAGCCACTGCGGGAACTTCTGGGGCTGGTTTCCCGTGCCCCTGGTCCCTCCTCTTGGCAGCTCTCTGGGCCATCGTTCCAGGCTCCAGACGCCCTTGACTTCCCTCTCGGTCAGCCATGGACCGTGTGGTCATGCAGACCCACTCAGGTAACCCTAACATCTCCAGGTGAGACTTGAGCTCCACTTCTTTCCAAGCAGTATGCTCAAGATCATTGCCTAACAGACAATCTACAGGCATGGCAGGACTCACAGCTACTTTCAGAGTAGCAGAGACCCCCCGCCACTCAAAGGGAACCAGAGCCACCGGTAGGTGACTCTCGCGATTGTCAGCGACTATGACCTGGTGGAATGTATTAGGTACTATCTGCTCTGTTGACACCAGCTGACTCTTGATAGTAGTCATACTGGCTCCTGTGTCACGCAGAGCCTCCACCTTCTGCCCATCAATGGTGACCCACTGCCGGTATTTGGAAGTATTTTTGGGCATGTGGACCTTGGGCACCATTTCTCCTTCTCCCAGGGACACTAGGGAAATCTCTACCTGTTCCCCAAAGCTATCTGGGTCCATCTCCCCCCGAGCGCTACACTAGTCAACCCAGGTGCCTGTCCGGTAGTGGACGGTGCCCTCTTGGGGCACTGGGGATCGCCTTTATAGTGACCATACTGGTACACTCCATGCATTGGGGGTTAGGTTTCCCTGACCTGTCATATGTCCCTGGCTTTTTCCCAAATTTGGAAAAGGAAGGGTTGCCACCCCTTCCCTGGGGATTCTTTTGGGGGCCTTTGGAGAGTTCCTTATCTGCAAGTTTATCTCCCCCCTCTTTCTTCTGTTGGGAACCCTGACCACCTTTGTGGGAGTCCCCCCCAGGTACCTTCTTGGACACTCTGGTGCTAACCCAGAGGTCCGCCTCCTCAGCAAGCTTCCTGGGATCAGTCAGCTTGCTATCCACTAAGTGCTGGCGCAACTCTGTATAAGTAGTATTAAGCATATGCTCTCTTAGAATCAAGTCATGTAAACCTTTATAATCAGCTACTTTGTTGCCCCGCACCCATCCATTCAGTGCCTTACTGGAGAAGTCAAAGAAATCTACCCATGTTTGTGTGGTTTGTTTGGTGCTGTCCCTGAACCTCTGACGGTATCCCTCAGGGGTCAGCCCAAACTTGGCAAGTAAAATGGCTTTCTGAAGTGGGTATGTGTTTTGATCAGGTTGATCCAATGTGAGGAGTGTATCCCTCCCCAATGGCGGTACATAACCCCACATAGCTACCCCCCATTGCCCTTCAGGAACCTCATGAGCCCTTAGTGCAACTTCATAAGCAGCTAACCATTTATCTATGTCATCTCCCACCACAAAACTGGGCACCACATTTTTGGGTATACAAACCTTCTTTTCTCCAGCAGGTCCTGTCAGTATGCTGCCACCATTATTGCTGGATTCAGACTGTCTTGCCTTGATCTCCAGCTCCTTGAGACTCAGTTCATGAGCCAACAATAGTTTCTTTTCAGCCAAAGCTCTTTTAGCTTCCACCTGTTTGGCTGCTCTTTCAGCTTCCGCTTGTTTGGCTGCCCTTTCAGCTTCTGCTTTAATCTGTTTGGCTGTTCTTTCAGCTTCAATCTGTTTGGCTGCTCTTTCAGCCTCAGCTTGTTTGGCTTCTCTTTCTGCCCTTCTCTCCTGTTGAGCCTCAATTTTCAGTTTTGCCATTTGCAATTGGAACTCCCTTTCTTATCTCCTTTCCTCTGCGGTCAGGCTTTGCACAGAGACACTGCTCCCTGGTCTGGAAGGGTGCACAATTGCAGTGGTAACACCATCCACAAATAGTGAAAATTCCTCTGAGGGGCCATTTTTTGGCTCCTCTTCCTCATCATCCTCTTAATGGGCTTCTGCCCAGGCCCTCAGCGCCACTTGAAAGTCCTCCTTTCTGGAGGCCCCTTGGGTGGGTACCCTTAATGCCCTGCAGAATCCTCTTAGTTGTTTGACCGTATATGTATCCAACTGGACTAGGTCAAAGTCCCCTGTCTGAGACCCAGTCAGAGACATGTTGAGTGAGGATTTAGTTTTTGAAAATTGTCAGGAAAAAAAACGGATTTGCAAAAAGAGATAAAAACCAAGTTGACCTTCAACTGTAGGTAGGTAGTGAAATACTTAGCTACTGTATGTCACTGCACAAATACAAGTCCTATCCCACCGCTGCCACCAATGTTAGAAATGGGGTTTTTGGTTGGCAGTCAGGTTACCCCCTGTCCAAGCAAAAGCCCTCACTCTAGTCAGGGTAAATCACACACAATCCAAGATTATCCTGTGCCCACCCTCTGGTAGCTTGGCATGAGCAGTCAGGCTTAACTTAGAAGGCAATGTGTAAAGTATTTGTGCAATAACTCATACAATACCACCATATAGCACCACAAAAATACACCACACAGTGTTTAGAAAAATATATAATATTTATCAGGATAATTGTAGGTCAAAAAGAATAAAGTTGCAATGGAAAATTGTAGAGATATCACTGAAAAGTGATATAAAGTGTCTTAAGTCTTTAGAATATAAGCAAAGTCTCTTTCAAGCACAAGTACCTGGTTTAGCGTGGAAAAATCTCCTTAAAGGGCCACAAAAGAAGAGGTGCGTGGAAAAAGGGTGTGTGCGTCGATTTCTCCTCAGCACACACGGACTTGCGTTGTTATTTTCCACGCGGGGAAGTCGTGCGTCGTTTTCCGGCACGCGGACAATCTCTTTCTGTGGATCGCGGGGATTACCAGATGTCCCGGGTCTGTGCATGGATTTTCCTGCTTGTTTTCCGGCTGCGCGTTGTTCTGCGGGGCTGCGCGTTGAAATTACGATCTCACGGCAGGCGTCGCGTCGATTTCTCCTCTAGAGGTCGGACGGCGTTGTCCTTGCGAAGCCGTGCTTCGGATTTCCGGTCGTCCCCAGAGCGTCGCGTTGATCAGAGTCAGAGTGCAGCGTTTTTCTCGCCGCGGCACAAGCTGTGCGTCGAACTTTTCAGTGCATGGAGCATCCAAGTGAAAAAGGGAAGTCTTTTTGGTCCTGAGACTTCAGGGAACAGGAGGCAAGCTCTATCCAAGCCCTTGGAGAGCACTTTCACAGCCAGACAAGAGTTCAGCAAGGCAGCAGGCCAACAGCAAGGCAGCAGTCCTTTGTAGAAAGCAGACAGGTGAGTCCTTTGAGCAGCCAGGCAGTTCTTCTCGGCAGGATGTAGTTTCTGGTTCAGGTTTCTTCTCCAGCAAATGTCTGATGAGGTAGGGCAGAGGCCCTGTTTTATACCCAAATGTGCCTTTGAAGTGGGGGAGACTTCAAAGAGTGGCTAAGAAGTGCACCAGGTCCCCTTTCAGTTCAATCCTGTCTGCCAGGGTCCCAGTAGGGGGTGTGGCAGTCCTTTGTGTGAGAGCAGGCCCTCCACCCTCCCAGCCCAGGAAGACCCATTCAAAATGCAGATGTATGCAAGTGAGGCTGAGTACCCTGTGTTTGGGGTGTGTCTGAGTGAATGCACAAGGAGCTGTCAACCAAGCCCAGCCAGACGTGGATTGTAAGGCACAGAAGGATTTAAGTGCAAAGAAATGCTCACTTTCTAAAAGTGGCATTTCTAGAATAGTAATATTAAATCCGACTTCACCAGTCAGCAGGATTTTGTATTACCATTCTGGCCATACTAAATATGACCTTCCTGCTCCTTTCAGATCAGCAGCTGCCACTTCAACAGTGTATGAGGGCAGCCCCAATGTTAGCCTATGAAGGGAGCAGGCCTCACAGTAGTGTAACGACGAATTTAGGAGTTTTACACTTCCAGGACATATAACTACACAGGTACATGTCCTGCCTTTTACCCACACAGCACCCAGCTCTAGGGGTTACCTAGGGCACACATTAAGGGTGACTTATATGTAGAAAAAGGGGAGTTCTAGGCTTGGCAAGTACTTTTAAATGCCAAGTTGAGGTGGCAGTGAAACTGCACCCACAGGCCTTGCAATGGCAGGCCTGAGACAAGGAAAAGGGGCTACTTAAGTGGGTGGCACAACCAGTGCTGCTGGCCCACTAGTAGTATTTAATTTACCAGCCCTATGCACATAAAGAGCACCTTACTAGGGACTTATAAGTAAATTAATAGTCCAATCAGGTATGATTCAAGGTTACCATGTTTTAAGGGAGAGAGCATATGCACTTTAGCACTGGTTAGCAATGGTAAAGTGCGCAGAGTCTAAAAACCAGCAAAAACAGTGTCCACAAAGTGGAGGGAGGCAGGCAAAAAGTTAGGGGTGACTACCCTAAGGCTGTCAGGTCTAACAGTCTGTGATTAGCATTTGTGGCCACTGGAATTGAGCAATTCCTTGACCGCTCAGTTTTCTGCAAACAAATGGATTTGCTGCATTTGCCACTGAATCCATAATCTGCTGCAAATTTAAAGATTTTCACAAAAATTTGTTTTAACTCACAGATAAAAAATTAACAATACTACAACCTCGGGTGTGTTGCTGCGCATTGGAAGCCATCCCCAAACCTTTCAGTAATTGCTAGATTTGGTTGTTACTAAAGAGCTGAAAAGTTAATTTGTGTAAAAATTACAAATCAATGAAGAAATGCCATCAACAAATGTGCCACATCATGGCACATAGTTTACCTTTTCTTGCCACAAAAATTAGACAACCCTTCTGCATAATGTGGTCTTCCCCGGTCACATAATTTCATTGGCCCCAGTAGAATCAGATGAAAATACAGACAGTTAGGTTTTCTACATGACAACGACTCGGGGTGCTTGACATTGTCTAATGACCACTAATTCTCTCTTGCACAGGAAACGTGCCTATTGGACTCAGGGAGTCTTGTCAAAGAAAGGTTTCCAATAGAGCTTCATAAGTTTACAAAAAGTGTTGTTTTTATTCTCCCAACTGTGGTCACTGTTTATGGGTGTGGTGCCATTTCCTACAATCCTTTCATACAATACTTTCGATGAAACTGAACACTTTTGAGCAGCAGTTCTTAACTTGTGATCCTCGATGTCTAGTCAAGCGGAACGTTTTTAAAGATTCTGAAGGAATTTGAAATTGGAGGCTGAGAATTAAGTTGGTATCTTACGATTGATTTGTGGGAGCACAGCAAGAACATCAAACGGAATATAGTATGGACAGTTAGTGGCCTACTTTGCATTTAGAGAAGCTGCAACCTCACATAAAAATGTATGTTTCGATTTTTTGTGTGAAATAAAAGAAATATGTAATCATTTGTGTATTTGTTTGATGAATGCTTGTTTCTTGGGAGGTGGTCACATCTTTCCAGTAGTGACACTATGGATGTTACTAGATTCCAATAATTATACAGTGTTTGGGGGGGGGGGGGCTGTAATCTAGTAACAATTAAGAGGGAACCCAAAAAAGTAAAAGTAATTGAGGAAGACAATTACAGACAAAAACGTGATCCTGACAGATCTGTGTTCGAGTTTTGATGATGGTTCAGGAGAACTCTTTAGTCTATTTTATGAATGGATTTGTGTGCTTCTAGTATTCAGTACATGTTTGATTAAATGTAACTTTTTGAAGAAAAAACTGGATTTAGTCACCTGGAATAAAATAAACTGAGTTCGTTTGTGAAAAATCTGCAAAAGTCTGAAATAAACAAAATAATATTGCATGACATCTGTTTTTGCAGATTCAAAGTTTTAACTGTATTTAAAATTTGATAAACCACATCTGATAACCTCCGAAAACGTTAATACATCTTTATCGCAAATGCATCAGTGGCTTACCAGTGATTTGAAACACCGCTTTTCTTCAAGATCGAGGCAGAGCATACATAGGCACCTCATTTACTAACTTAAAATCTGAAAAGTTAACTTGCATAGAATGTCTCAGAGATCACTCTGAGACATTTGCCTTGTCTGGATTAAAATACGTGTATGTTAAGAAAAGCTTAAAAGAACTAACACAATTGACTATCCAGTTGAAAAGACTGCTCTTGTTCTGCCCTCGGAACATGCCCTTTTGCCAAAGTTACTAACGAAGGACCATCCTTATATTAAACATAAATTAAGTGTTTGCTCTATCAGCAGTTTTTTTTTGTGTTCCACTGGTCTTAAATGAAATGTCTAGATAAAATGTGGACCTGCATAGCTGAGATGACAGCTAAAGGATTAAATAGGGCACACATTGAAACCGTATCCTTCTTTGGATTGATGGCAAGTGCAAGAGGTTGTCTGAAATTGCCTTAATGGATCACTGAAGTTTTTTAGACACTTTGACTGCACTCATCCCTGAAAATGTTATTTGGTTCGCAGTTAATAAGCTCCTGTTTAACGGGTGCCTCCGATGTTTGCTTTGTCCATTTCATTGTGCCTATATGAGGAAACAGGATTCTGACTTTCATTATGTTTTAAGGAACGTGTTTAATCTAGTGGATGCCATAGAATGATGGAGCCTAATTCTAAGAGTTCTTCTCAAAGCCCATATTAGCTGTAGCATAATTGATGGTTTAATTTTCCTCTCATGATTTCTGTTGGGAATCTGTGCTAACACCCTTGTCAATAAAGTTTTACAATTGCGTTACCACCATTACCTGTATCTGTAGGCCACATCACAATCTCATTTATGATACAACGTTTTCCTATTTTTTACTACCTTTCCTCTTAACTGCGATTATTTGCGTGTTTGTCCCATTTGCAATTCTCTGATCATCAGCCCATAAGCAAATGGGCAATTTTGCAGCCACTGGCTCTCAATCCTGCTAGAATCTGTGGAATCTTACAGATTTTGGACTGAGGCACAATATATTTCTGCTCAGCGTTTGTGAACTAATGGGAATTATATCCTTGTATGAGCTAATTTGTTTTCAATTATAGTAGCAGACTAATATCGTTTTAATGCTGCTTTACTGGCAAGTCACCGATATCACTGTACTATGGGCCAGATGTATGAAAACTGGGGTCTGCGAATCGCAAAATGCAATTATTAAGAAATCGCTATTTCTGAGTCGCAATTGGCCATGTAACAAAATTGCGATTCGGAATTAGCAATTTCTTAAAAATCGCAATTTGTGGTTTGCGAGGCCCATATACCGACTCGCAATTTGCATTCTCGCAATTTGCGATTTTTTTTCGATTCGGTAAAAAATCGCAAAATGCGAGAAAGTTCGAGAATGCACACCTGGCGGAGCCTGATGACATCACCAGCAGGAAATGAGTCATCTCAGGAACTTTCAGGTGCCACACCCAAACCAGCATCCTGAGTGAGAGCAGCCCAGCCACATTGAGTAGCACTCTGAAGGAGCAGCATCACCTGAGCCACAATGGAGCCCCAAGGTACATCACAGGAGAAGCAGGAGAGGAAGCGCAAACTCAAGTTCGGTGAACAGGAGCTGGAGCTACTGACAGAAGAGGTTGTGAGGAGCCATGACCGCCTCTTTGGTAAATCATCACTCCAGGTGCCTGAGAGCGAGAAGAGAAGGCTGTGGCTTGAGATCCAAGGTAAAATCTGCACCATTGGAGTGGCACAGCGCTCCATTGAGGAGATCAAGAAATGCTGGTACGACCTGCGGTCCCGGGCAAAGGAGAGGGTGGCAAGGAGACTTGCAGAGGCCAGGGGCACAGGAGGAGGACCACCAACCGAGCCACCTGCCACACCACGGGAGGACCTGGTGGAATCGACACTCCTCCCGGAAGCTGTCACAGGGGTCACAGATATAGACACCTCTGCTCAACCGAGTACCAGCCAAGGTAAGTGCAATGTTGTCGTGTGAACCCAATATGTGCATGCATAAAAGCCCCTTAGGAATTAGCATGTAATGTGAAGTAGTGTGTGAAGTAGTCCAGTCCACATCTTAGAAGCATCACAACAATGTATTATGGGAGTTGTGGTCCACAAACAAGTACAGACAGTAGCATGACAATGTAAGCAAGCAGAGAGACACCCAAGGTAACACAACACACACTACACCATGTAGAGCATTACCTGTAGCTGTATTGCCATTTCTGGACAGAGAATGTAACATACAGAACTGACATGCTGCATATTGTTGTTGCAGGTGGGCCTGGCCCAGCAGCCACAGAAATTCTGTGTGTAGGGGAGATGGACACACAGCAGCCTTCTGACACCAACACCAGTGGGTCCGTCACCGTCTCCACTGTGCGCCACAGGCCCAGGCTATTGCCACTGCCAGACCTCAGTGGTGACTCCAATGTGCAGCAGGAGTGGCCAAGCACACCATCTGCACCAGATAGGCGCAGCCAGATACCGGAGGACAGGGGTCATGCAGCACATCGCAGAAGTTCCACAGTGTCCCAGCAGCAACTGCAGGAGGCAGCTGAGGGTTCATCCTTGTTCGGGGGACTTGAGGCTGCTATGTTGCAGCAACAGCGCCTGCAAAACAGGAGAATTTTGAGTCTGGACAGGAACCTGAGAGTCCACAACAGACATATGATTGGCCTGCATTGGCGAATTGACACCCTGAACGACAATATCACCCAGCTGCGTGAGGGACAGGTGCAGGCCTCTCAGGACACTAGGGAGCTTACCAGTGCAGTGCGTGACCTGTGTGAGGAGCTGCGCCACAAAAGGGTGAGTCGACGCAGACATGAACACCGCTTCCGAACCATGTTAGCTAACTACTGCAGGTCCTCAAACAGGATGGCAAACTCAACCGCACTCATCGCCCGTCGCGCTGAGCGGCCCAAGTAGAGGCTGCACACACCAGCAGGGATGTGGTCCAGGGCCTTGTCCAAATCACTAATGTGATTGAACTAGTCATGGGACAGAGATCGGCCACTCCCAGTGAGGTAGCCTTGGGGGACACTGAGGACAGTTCGAGCCTTAGTAGTCTTGCAGTACCTGCATCAGACACCAGACGGTGCAGTGCCAGGCGCAGCACTGCCACCGAGGGTGACATTCAGGGTGCCAGTGAGTCAACTGGGCACCCCAGTGGTGTGCGTGGGAGGAGGAAGTGACTCTTGCCGCATTGACACTGGTTTTCCCACTATGATGTAACAGTGTGGGACTCAGTTCTTTTGTTTTTTTTCGTTTTTCTTATTCACCTGTTTACTTCATATTTCACCATTCATTACCTGACGTAAGGTAATAAATTTCTATCACTACCGGTACAGTTGTCAGTGGATTTTTTTTCATTCATACTCACGTCTGAAATGGTTGTGTGTGATGTCAGCACGCCTTTGCCTTCCCTCTGCTGCACTGGTCCTGTCTTCTGGCTGTAGAGGTGGTATGGGATCATCATCCTCATCTGATTCAGTGTCACTGATTTCTATAGGTATGCCCCTGGTTGTAGCTATATTGTGCAAGATTACACAAGTAGCCACTATTCTACATGTGGTCTCTGGACTGTACTGTAGTGCCCCTCCACTTTTGTGGAGGCACCGGAAGCGACTCTTCAGCAGTCCAAATGTGCGCTCTACCACGTTGCGGGTTGCCCTGTGTGCTGCATTGTATCTCCGTTCTGCTGGTGTTGTGGGATTGAGGTAGGGCGTCATCATGTAGGTGCGCACTGCGTAGGCACTGTCTCCTGGAAGGGACAGAAGGTGTGATGAGTAACTCAGACATCTGACATGTGTTCGCCATCTATGCACCAGTGTACAGAGTGACATTACCTAGTAGATATCCTTCTCCAAACTCCCCAGCTAGCAGTCTTGTGTGGATGCCGCTGTGGCGAAAAATATACGAATCATGTGTGCTCCCTGGGTACCTGGCCACAAGATCAGTTATGATATAGGAGGCATTGCATATCACCTGTATATTCATTGAATGTTGGTATTTACGGTTTCGGTACACATACTCTGTGGCTGATGGTGGACAGATTGCCACATGTGTGCCATCTATGGCACCTAGGACGTGGGGGAACTGTGCTATCTGGTTCAACTCTATTTTTGTCTGCTGTATTTCCTGTGGGGTGTGGGGGAATCTGATGTACTGTTGGAGTTTGCTTAGCATGGCGTAGATAAATGCATTGAAGAATCTGGAGAGGGTACTCTGTGAAACCCCTCCAGCTGCTGCTATGACCCCTTGATAGCTCCCTGAGGCAAGTAGGTGTAGGGAGCATAATACCTGCACATGGGTGGGTATGCTGTGAGTCCTTTGTGTTCTGCGCTGCAGTATGGGTTGTAGCTCAGCTATCAGATCAAGTATCACGGCTGAGTTCAACCTATACCTCTCAAATATTTCCTCCTCTGTCTGGTCAAATAGTGTAATGCGCACTCTGAAAATGCGCTCCTGTCTCCTCCTCCCTCTCCTCAAACCTGCCAAGATCCTCATCCTCCTCGCCATGACGTAGAGTGCAGCCATTGTGGAAAAGAGTCTGAGGCATTCTAGGCCTCTTTATATAAGTTGCACCTGGTTACCACCTGGTTTCACTTAGTGGTATTTTGCATGTGCAAAATGCCATTCTGCGAAAAATCGCAAATTGCGAATTTTTGATGCATCTATTTGCGACTTGGAATTTGCGAATCGCATTTTGCGCCTTGCAATTTCCTACTGGAAATACCGAATCGCAAAATGCGACTCGCAAAACCAGGTCGCAACGCAGAAAATCGAAATTTTTGCGATTTCTTATTTTTGGTCTGCGAATGCCTTTCATGCATTGCAGACCACGTTTTTGCACTCGCAAACGGCCGATTTTTGCGATTCGCACCGTTTGCAAGTGCAAAAACTTTTCATACATCTGGCCCTATGTGCTGTAAAAGAGATTTTTTTCATGATCTAAGAGTAGCCTAAACATGCACTTGCAGATCACTAGTTGTCTCTGGAACTATGCAGAAACATCTTCGAACCCTAATTTACAGTTCTTTATACCAGTGGTCACTGAATTCACGGTCATTTTTTTAGGATCCTCTGACCTAATTGACAATCGGATGCTAGAACGTTTCTTGAAGGTCAGACATCAGTGCGACCTCAATCTGGAAAATCAGCAGTTGATTTCCTAAACGAGTCATTACATTGAACTGTTTATTGATCAGATTGAATTGATGATTAAAATACAAGTTGAAAATATTTTAACTATACATTTAGACAAAGGCATTACACTGTGTGTGTCCTCTGAAACCTGGGGTCTATTGGGCTGTTTTCCTCCATCTCACGTCCCCTGCTGTAAACAGATCACACCCACTCACCACATTCCTGTACTTTGGTGCTGTCTTCTTCCAAGTGTTTTCTTTTGCAAATAAATCCCATAGTAACAAATAATGCAGAGAAATTAGTTAAGCCAGTGGAGGAACGGGGTTCCACGTTGTTTGTCTATCTCTTTTCCTGGAATGCAGTACAGTTTTGGTTGAATTTTGAAAAGGCAAACTCAGCATTTTTTGTTCTGTGGCTGATAGGGTACCAATAAACTGGATAATACTAAAATTTGTCATTTACATCACTATCAACTTGTCAAAGTCCGGCATTAAGTAGTGCTGATCTGGCCCTCTTGTCCAAGCATTTTTGCTGAATGAGGACTCCATGCACTTTATCTCTGCTAACCAGTGCTTAAGTGCATGTGCTCTTTTCCTAATGTCCCTTGTAGAGTGGTATACGATATACTCACGGCATGTAAATTAAATGTGACTAGTGGACCTGCAGCATTTATTGTGTCACCCACCTAAGTAGCACTTCAAAACATGCCCCAGGTCTGCCACTGCAGTCTGAATGCAGTTTCAAACTGGCATGTCAACTTGGCATTTAAACCTTCTTGCCAAGCCTTAAACTCCCTTTTTATTACATGTAAGTCATGCCTGGGTTAGCCCTAGGTAGCCAATCAGGCTGGGTGATGTGTAATTAAAAGGCTGGGCATTTGTTTTAAGTTTTACATGCCCTGGTAATGAAAACTCCAGAATTAATTTTGCACTATTGTGAGGCCCCCCTCCCACAAGATAATACTAGGTATTACACATCACATTTAAGAAGCTGTAATTTCTAAATGTGAGCCTTCATATTCGGTGTCTTTGCAATTTGTGTGGAAGAACTCTATTTAATGGTAAAGTCAGATTTTTCATTACAGGTTTGAAAATGCCACTTTTAGAAAGTTGGCATTTTCCTGCATTTAGCCTTTTCTGCCTATAGCCTGCCTTGAATCACATGAAGGTGTGTAACTGATAGTTAGACTTCAAGAACCTTCCCCAAGATAGCCACACAGTAGAGAGATTAGTTGTGCCTGAATAGGCTATCTGCTGGCAGGATGATGGAGCTGGAACTGAGCACAACCCCACCTGTGGTCTGCCTTCATTCAAAGGGACTAACAACTCCACATTATCTCTGCAGCCAACTCCGAGTTAGGGCAGGGGAGACCGAAAATTCCATGCACTTCAAAATCACTGGAAAGACATTTCTTTGAACTTCCAGAATTAGGGCGCCAGGGTATAAAAATGGGACCTCAGACACAAACTCTTCAGTAAACTTCCGGACCTGTGGATAGCCTACAGGAAAAAAGGAGTGTTGTTCTTCTGGATGGACTATCACTCTGCTAGACTGCTGCTCTAAAGAACTGCTGACATGCTGGATTGCTGCCCTGTTTTTCCTTCTGCTTTGCTACCTTCTGCCTGGGGTCAAGTATGGATTTCTAACTGCCCCAGGACCTCCTGAGTGAATGTAAAAATCTTCATCACGCCATTGACTCAAGGCTTTGCAGCGACCGCGCTTCCTTTATGGACACCTCCTGCAGCCTTGTCCCGCTGAACTTTACCTTAACAGAACATGTTTCTCAAGACTTCCACTAAGTCCCAAGGTAAGCTATAACCGGGCCCAATTAACTTCTTGTATCTGAACAACACCCTATTGTGGTCAGCCATAATTTTTTAATTTAATCCAGTCTGGTGCGACTAGATGTCTGCGGTTGAAGCTTTGATCTTTTAGGAGCTAGTTTTTCACTTAGACGTAAAAAATTCTTAACGTCTGCTATCTCCCTTCTGCTCAAATTCAGTAACTTTAAACACAGCGATCACTTTGGTTAATATAAATTAATGTTTTAAATGTTTTGAACTGTATTTTAAGGAACGCTCTGATGATAAAAGCCTATTTTGCACAATCTGTATACAATTGATCACAGTCTGTATATAATGGTTCAGAGACTTTGTTTTTTTTCTTTCAGCCCGCACCTTGGTCCGTGTTTAGAGGCCACGTGGTGGGTATCTACAGAACGTAGTTAGTTGACGCCATTTCTTCCCTTCTTGAAAGGGACTGCTTCGACCGCCATTTTGTGCGGTTAGCGGTATAGCTTTTCTCAGCATCCAGGCTATTTTTAGCCCCGATGCAAGAGGTGCGCAGCGGACGCGCCGCTGGCGTGCAAAGGCAAGCCCGTCTGTGCCAGAACGAGCCTAGAGCTCAGTCGTGCTGCTCAGGATACCACCAAAGAAGTCAGAATTAAATATGAGTTGGATATTCTCCATGACTTAAATACTGCTACACAGAGTCTCTGTATCAACACTATAGATCCTAGGAGCATGGAACATCAATCTTCTTTCTGCCATTGGTCCCCACAACTGACGCTAGGTAAGTCAGCAGCCTTAGAAGTTAAAAAAGGTTTAATTATTTTAGTTAACTGTTGTTCTTTGGTGGCACATAAACTTGATATACATCTACTTTTAGAGCAGACTAAACCTATGATTCTTTTCTTGACGGAAACCTGGTTACATGAAGGCTCAGCACCTGATGTTGCACTGGCACTACCCAATGGTTATCAAATAAGTAGACTCAATAGAGTCAATACCAGAGGGAGAGGCATTGCACTAATCTATGGGAACACCTCGGTTAATTCACATCCACTACAGATTATAGGATGCAAAAGTATGCTCTTTTCCATCAACCTGAACCCTCAATTTACTTTTTCAGGTGTCCTGGTTTATTGTCCTCCGGGTCCTACTGAAAACTTTCTGCATTCCTTGACAGAGAATATTTCGGAGTTAGTATGTAATAAATCTAACTTTACGCTATTAGGCGATTTTAACATTCATGCGGAAGAGATAGATAGTTCAATAACTAAACTACTAATGGCAGATATGAATGCCCTTGATTTGATACGATTGATTAAGGGCCCAACACACAATAAAGGCCATACGATTGAGTTGTTTTTTCAAATATTAATGAATTAAGACCTATGACATCATATCCTTTGGCATGATCGGACCATTTTCTGATAAGAATGGAATTAACTGTGCCTAGACATAAGAAAATGACTCCTAATACACGTCCACTGTCCAGGGGTTGGTACAAGCAAAATGTGGAGACATGGACCAACACACTGGAAAAGAATTAGATAATCAGTCAAAACAATGTTACAGACCTGTCAAAGTCCTTTAACAACTGGATCTCTGATAGTTTAGATGAACTCTTACCACTTTCCGCTACAGGGAAAGGTCGTTGCAGGCAGAACTCTCCTTGGTTTACCCTGTATCTACTTCCATATAAAAGAGATTGCAGGAAATCAGAAAGGAGATAGAGAAAGTTACAGGATGAAATTTCAAAACAAGATTATAAGAAAGCAATTCTGTTATATCATACCGAAATTGAAGCTTCCCAAACTAGATACTATACTGTAAAGATTGAACAGGCGGCTAATTCTCCCAACGAGATCTTCCGGGTCCTCAATGAGATCACCCAGTCTCAAGAGGACATGGCACCCCTGGATGTATCTCAAGAGCATGTTAACAATCTGGCACTATATTTTCAACGAAAAGTTTTAGATATCCATTCGTCTTTTCCCTGTGCTTTGAACACTGCACAGAAGGCTTCCAAACAAAAGTCGATGGATCATATGATCCTGTCAGACTTTCCTCTGATACAGGAAGATGTTGTGAAGAAACACCTAGTAACTATGAAATCAGGATCTCCTCTCGACCCAGCCCCTCCTCGGATCTTAGGCCTAGGTGCTCAAGTGATGGTCCCTGTGATTACGAAGCTTACTAATTCTTCAATGGCCTCTGGTGTGGTGCCAGAACAATGGAAACAGGCTATTATAAAACCACTTTTGAAGAAACCCAATCTTGATCCCAGACTTTTTAGCAACTATAGGCCCATCTCGTTGCTGCCTGCCCTGCCTAAAATAGCTGAAAAATATGTCCATTCTCAACTTTCTCTTTTTATGGAGGGTAATAAGATTCTTCATCCTACTCAGATGGGCTTCAGACCATTACATGGAACTGAGACGGCACTGATCGCGGTAAATGAAGAAACCAAAAAGCGCTTAGATAGGGGGATAGAAACAGCTATTATTCTTCCGGGTCTCAGCGTCGCTTTTGATATGGTAGATCTGGACATACTGGTGGATAGGATACAAGAGATCGGAATATCTGGGCTAGCCTTAGATTGGTTACCTCATTTATTAAAGATAGGTCATATCAGGTATTAGATAGATCTTATTTATCAAATCGTATCATCAGTAGATGTGGAGTCCCACAGGGGTCTTCCCTTAGTCCCATTTTATTTAATATCTATAAGCTGCCACTTGCTGAAATAGTCCAACCCTTTGGGCTGGACTTGGTGTCGTAAGCAGACGATAGACAACTTATTGTATCCTTTTCACAGGATTCCTGCTCTGTAGAGGCAGCACTTGGTCCATGTCTCCAAGCAGTTGCCGCATGGATGACAAAAAGTAAACTAAAACTTAATGATAACAAAACAGAGGTGTTGTTCCTTGAGCAACAGACAAAGCCCAACCTGATCCCTTTCATGATTGATGTTATAGAGACTATCCCCCCACCTAAAGAGCTCATAAAAAGTCTTGGGGTCTGGCTTGATCCTCAATTGTCAATGGCCCATCATACCAATAAAATAGCTGCTCATGCCTTTGGTCTTCTTAAAATGTTAAGGCAGGTTTTTTTCATTCTACCCTTTATAGCCAAACAATTATTCATACAGGCACTGATTGGTTCTAGAATTGATTACGGAAATGCCTTGTTTATTGGCTCACCTGGCTACGTGATCAAAAGACTTCAGGGAGTTCAGAATGCCTCTGCACGTCTTTTGCTGAATGTCCCCAAGCCAGAATCTATAAAAGCTGGAATCATCTCGCTACACTGGCTTCCGGTAGCAAAGAGAATACAATTTAAGACATTATGGTCTAGATGTAGGAAGCAGTTTGCACGTCGCAAACAGCAAATTTCGCTGTTTGTGACGTGCAAACTGCACTTTGCAATGCACAAAACTCATTTTGCAATTCGGTAACATGGTTACCGAATCGCAAAATGGGTTTGCGAGTCGCAATTAGGAAGGGGTGTCCCCTTCCTAATTGCGAGTCGCAGTGCAATGCAGGATTCCTTTGTGACTGTGAAAACGGTTGCAAACCAATCGCAGTGAGCACACATTGCAAATGGGTGCTAACCCATTCGCAAAAGGGAAGCGGTCCCCATGGGACCCCTTCCCCTTTGTGAATGGCATTAAAAATATTTTTCCAGAGCAGGCAGTGGTCCTATGGAAACGAAAACATTTCAATTTTTAGTTTTGAAATGCATCTCGTTTTCGAAAAACGGGCTGCATTACAACAAACAAAAAAACAAAAAACTGCTTTATTTAAAAGCAGTCACAGACATGGTGGTCTGCTGTCTCCAGCAGGCCATCATCCCTATGAGTGCCGCGAGTCTCACCACCTCATGAATATTCATGAGGTGGGCATTTGCGACCCCCTTGCGAGTCGCAAACAGTGTCAGGGACAATGTTGTGCATAAGGTTTTGCGGCTCGCAAATTGCGGGTCGCAAAACCCAACTTACCTACATCTGGCCCTAAATCACATGTATAGAGCTCTGCATAATCATGGTCCAGAGATGCTTAGGTCTTTAGCTTTTTTCTACTCACCTAACAGGATACTTAGATCTTCCTCAGCATTTTCAGCAGTGATCCCTAAAATGAAGAAAGACAGATGGGGTGGAAGAACCCTGGCATACCAGGGAGCGAAGCTTTGGAATTCCTTGCCTTTCAGTTTTTGAGCAATGAATCACTAATTATCTTTTCAGAAGGCTTTGAAGACCTGGCTATTTAAGGCCTAATTTTTAATAAACCTAATATCTAATATACCATTCTGTGTTGTTACTGTTTTAAGCATAAGCGCTCCGAGGCCTTTTGGTAGTTATGCGCTATATAAAACCATGTAACATAACATGACATAACTCTGCTGATTGGATTTTTGTTGTTTTGGTGTCAAAGAATGTAATAAAATGTACTCTATTTTTTTTTTTTTTTAGTTGTGTTTTCACTTTATTACTGTTTGCATGCTGCATAAATACTTACATAGTACCTCTAAGTTAAGCCTGACTGCTTTTTGTGCCATGCTACCCAGGATTAAGAACAGTAGAATTTAATGGCTTTTTGTTGTATACACTGCAAGGGATTGTGGCTGCTGCTTGCACCCCAGTCAACCAACAACCCAATTTCTAACAAGTAGCATACAAAAAAAAGTTGGCCTTATGCAAATGAGTGCCCTAGTTGATAATAATTCAATTACTGAGTCAAGGTAAAAGGAGACAAAAAGTGTTGTAATCTCTATTTCTAAATGAATATAAATATTACCTTTTATGGCCCAGCTGAAAATTGACATACAAATATTGTGCTATATTGAAAACATATAGCTGTTTAAATTAACCTTGGCCTAAAGAAAGCTGAAACAACTATTGTGTGTACATTAATTATTTTGTTCATTGATTACTAAACATCAAAAGTTTTTTTACTTGTGTATTTTTTGATCATCTGTTTATAGGTGACACATTTGCAAAATGTTTTGCATTTTAAACCACTGTTTCTGAGCCATGGGATTGCATGATTCATGGAGAGCACGCAGGTCACCCGTGGTACAAATGGTGGTTTAATATTCAATCAGGCCATCTAGGTGGTGTGTTTTTATAACTGTGTGAATTATTATTACATGAATAATGAGGTATCTGTTCCATAAGAAAATGCCTTGTTTCGATCCTTAACCTAATGAATGTAATGTAAATTTGTCAATGCCTACATTTGTACTTTTCTAAGCCAGCACACTGACATATACAGACTGCAGGCAAGTGGATGTTGAAGAACACAGCAAAACTGTTCTCTTTTTCAAGGTGTCATCATGTGATAAGACTATCCATGTTAATTCAGTTTGTAATACTGACTTTCGCATTCTCTATCAACCCTCTTAACTGTTTTGAATTACAAAAATATTTTAAATTCCTTATGTCTTTGCATTTTTCTTCTACTTCAGCAGTAAAAGGGACTGCACAGACAGGCGTCCACTAATGATGTAAGTCTAAATAAACAAAGGGCCAGATGTATCAAGCTCCCGATTCGCATTTCTTAGATAGCAAATTTTAAGAAATCGGTGTTTAAGAAATGCAAAATGGGATGTGTGAGAATTGCGAGTCGGTAATAGCGATTTCTTAAAATTCGCAATCGCTTTTAACAAATTGCAATTAGGGAATGAGACTCCATTCATCCCTAGTGGCCTGAAGGCCCATAGGTGCGAATGCGCAAATTAGGTAATGCAAACCCCAGGGTGCTGGGGGCATAAGGCCACTTTGATGCACCTCAAAAAAAATATTTGTGGACATGTGAAGCACACACATGCTCTAGGGGCCTGTGTGCACCACATGTCATTTTTAAAAAATGCATTTACAACGCATTTTTTTAAATTCCACATGCTTACCACCAAATTGGATTTGGCTGTAATTGCGTTTCCTAAATGCCCAATTCACATTTAGGAAATGCTTGATACATCTGCTTTGGAAATTGCAAATAGGAATTCCCTATTTACGATTTCCTATTTAGAGAATCACAATTTGCGATTCCCTAAATGGAGTTGCAATTTTAAGGAATCACTATTTTAGTGATTCCTTAAAATTACACAGCAAATTCCTTTCATAAATCATGAAAGGCTATTTTGCATTCACAAATGGTGGAATTGTATGATTCACTCCGTTTGCAAATGCAAAATCATTTGATACATCTGGCCCAAAGTCTCAGTTCAACACGTGTTGTAGCCAGACCACTACTCTAACCCAAGCACTAAATTATAGTACAAAATCCTCGCATTCACTATACAAAAGACAAAATGATTGTCTTAGCCAAGGTTATTTATCATTTTGGACAATGAAATGCTGTATTTTGGAATTGTGCAAAAATGCAGCGGATAGACATAGCCTAAAAATTACATATGTATATGTATTAGACTTTCAAGTTTTCTGTTATAAGAAGTTACTGTCTCCAATACAGTATTTCTTGTAGGGGAGAAAGCTACAAAGATCTGATATAAGAAACTTATTTTGTGTGTAAGGGGTGGTGGTTTTTCTACGTGCCCTAATATTAGACTACCCCTTACACCAAACAACATACTGTACAATACACTTGTTGAATTTTATAGCAAATTAACCAAGTTGTCTGGAATTGCCAGATGTCCTTGCACTTGCTGAAGCTGGAGAATGTGTAGGGGGTCAAAACTGCAGGCACACATTCTTCTTCTTTAATACTTTATTCGGTTCATATAGACCATAAAAGACATCCAATAAATACATGCATACAAATTTCTTAGCATTAAATTAATAAATAATATTATTAGTACAAATTCTGAATTAAAAAAGCAGCATATACATAGTTTAGCACAGCCTGTATTGTTTCTACGTCTCCCAGATTGTGTAAATGCGAGAAGGCAAGCTGGCAAGTTCTAATGCTTTTAGATGAAAAAAATGGGGCATAAAAACCTTTTTCTTGGGGTCCCATAAAAAGTGCAAAAGAGTATAAAATGCAAGGTGCTTTGAGGTGTTTTTCCATCACAGCAGCACGGTGGAAGATTCTTGAACCAAGTGAAATGCTACCAGGTAATGTAATATATTCAAGCATAGCCTGGTGAGTAAGAACCTTTGTCGGTCAAGACTGGTAGTAACCAAGTATAAGATTGGATATAGTTGCTGTGACTGGTTCCTCTCCTGATTTTTATCTATACCTGTTTTTAGCTTAAAACCATATATTTGCTGCCAATATATTTCCTTTACCCTTTTGATGTCCAGCTTTGTCAGAAGGTCCGGCTTGAGGAAAAACTCCCCTATGCCAAGGGAGAAAATAGAAGAATGGGCATATCTAAGCCAGGGTATGTCGAATGATCGTGATAATGAGAGGCAGTCCTGAATCACCGTTCTACATAAGTGGGCTTCAGGTTTTGACCACATTTTTAACCATAACAATACAGGTTGAAGCTTTATGTGATCAGATATACCTCTCAAGCCCACTTCTTGATTGCGGAACTGCTAATAACCTCCTTAGAAACCTATTTTCCACAACCTAGAGGCTCGAGCATTCAGCATGACCCCAGACCCCTGCTCCAAATGTCTCAATAGAGAGACCTTTACTAATAAAAACAGTCACCATCTCTTTTACAGGTTTATGTCCCAACTTTTTCAAAAATCTAAAAACAACATCTATGGCTCTTTGGAATTGTGTTAGACGTATGTTTACTAAAAATTTCCAATTAAAATCAACATCAATGGGAACCCCCAAATACGTTAAATATGGGACCTTAAATATTTCTTCCCCTTTCAAAATATTTTTGTTTAGTTTTTGCTAGCTTTGGCCCACTCTTCATCACAAATGACTTTGATCTATTAATTTTAAGACCGAGGTTTCCCATAAATGTGTTAAAAGCATTCAGTAAAATTTGTAGACCATTTGCTGTCCTTGAGATAATTACGGTTTCATCCGCGTACAAAAGTACTGGAATTGGGGAGTTATTGATAATTGGCAAATCCTTCCTCATTTCACAAAGAAATTTCTCTATCCCATTTATATAAAGAAGAAAAAGAAAGGGGGCCAGCACACAGCCCTGCCTGACCCCCTCTAATGAGGGGAATTTCTCTGTTAAATCCCAATCCTGACAGTATCAAACTCGGGCTGAAGTGCAAGCGTGGAGTCTACTGAGTAAAACAATTATGTCTTTATCCACCCCCATATTTAACATAACTGTCCACAATTTCTCTCTGTTGACTGTGTCGAAAGCACAAGACAAGTCTATGAATGCTAAATGTACACATCCCTTTTTAGCTTTTGTGTATTTTTGGACTATCAAAGTCAAGTTGAGTGTTTGTTCGACTGTACCCAGCCCTGGTCGAAACCCAAATTGCACCTCTGACAAAAATGTGTCTCTATTGCCCAGCTTTCCAGCTTATTTAAAATCACTCTCCTTAGAATCTTAACTGAGCTGTCCAAAAGGGAGATTGGGCGATTGCATAGAGGGTCTGCCTTATCCCCCTTCTTAAAAATTGGGACAATCATCGCCTCTCTCCAATTATCTACTAATGGGCCTGTCATGGTAGATCTCAAAACATTAGTGAGCAGTGGTCCCCAAAAGTCTGGAAGCGCTTTATATAATTCAGCTGGAATTCTCTCTGGGTCAGGAGCTTTGTCAGAGGGGCAATCTTGGATAGCCTGTTTGACATAAGCTACACTTATTGTATTACTAAAAGCCACACTAATCAAAGCATTTCTTATTGACATAAAACAGTTCATATCATCTTGAGAAACATTATTCTCTATAGTAAAAGTTTTTGAAAAATAATCCACCTAAATTTGTGCTGGAATGATATTGTCCATAGTCATTTTGGCCTTATCATTCAATAGTGGGGAATTGACCACTCGCCAAAAGGCAGATGTATCTCTGTTTTTACTTGCTTCAATCAGTTCCTCCCAGGCAGACTCTCTCAGTTCAGTCTTTCTAGTAGCAAGTACATCCTTATATCTCTTTCTTGCAATTTTGATGGCATGTCGATCTTGGGGGAAGAGATTAGTTATTTTCTTTAGATTTTTTTAGAGAGGAGGTACATGCATGATTAAACCATTGAGGTCATCTTTCCTTATTGGTACTAGAACACTGCAGCTTTTCAGCCATGTACCTTGTCAAGGAAGAGAAGGCATAGAGGATTTTGTGAGGGGGGCGTATCTTCACTCAGGGCTATCATAACATCTGTCCATTTATTCAACATTAAGGCCATCATTACAACCCTGGCAGTCGGTGGTAAAACGGCGGTAAAACCACCAACAGGCCAGCGGTAAAAAAAATGGAATTATGACCATCGCAGAAAGCGCCAACATAGACAGCCACTTTAACACTTCGACCGCCACGGCGGTACAAACAAACAGCATGTCGGTCACCACCAACAGACAGGCGGAACACAATGTACCACCCACACTATTATGACAGGCCAATCCGCCACCTTTTCCGGGGCGAATTCAACGCAAACAAAAACATGGCGGATATAGGACTTGGAAGGGGAAACACTCACCTCTACACACCCCACGAGGAACCAGGATGCCATGGAGCCTGAAATCCAAATACTCCCTGCGATAGTCTTCCTGCTCCTCTACCAGGAGCACGACCGACGGCGGCGACGACCATGGTGAGTACTGCACCTACAACACAGGGGAGGGAAAAGAGAGTGACACACACACGCAACACGCAACACCCCCACCCTAAACCACGACAACACACACAAATACATGCTGAAACATTACATTTACACCCCCCAAATCCCCCCTGGAAGAACGCAAGGACAAAAGGAATTGATTGTAACCTTTGTAATCAATAAACATCCATTAGTCCAAAATTTTTATACACTATAAACAAATATGTACACCAAGAATTCAAGTCCAGGTACCGCACCTATATAGTCCATGGACCACTGGGCTTAAAATGCATGTGCGAGGCCCACACAAGATACCCGATCGAAACGGAGAGAACACTGCAAGGGCATCAGATCGAAATAAAACAGGCACCTCAGGGGGAAGGGAAGTGGGGGCACCTCAGCCAGATGAGTGCACAACGCCAGTTCCACGAGGGGGCTCGATGCCCATTGATGTATCCTGGGGAGTGCAAAGCCACAGTCTCACAAGTCTCTCCAGTGGGTGGTTTGCCCACTGCTTTATCCTGGGGAGTGCAAAGCCACAGTCTCTCAAGTCTCCCCAGTGGGTGTTTTGCCCACTGCTTTATCCTGGGGGGTGCAAAGCCACAGTCTCTCAAGTCTCTCCAGTGGGTGGTTTGCCCACTGCTTTATCCTGGGGAGTGCAAAGCTACAGTCTCTCAAGTCTCTCCAGTGGGTGGGTTGCCCACTGCTTTATCCTGGGGAGTGCAAAGCTACAGTCTCTCAAGTCTCTCCAGTGGGTGGGTTGCCCACTGCTTTATCCTGGGGAGCGCAAAGCCACAGTCTCTCAAGTCTCTCCAGTGGGTGGTTTGCCCACTGCCTTATCCTGGGGAGTGCAAAACCACAGTCTCTCAAGTCTATTCAGTGGGTGGTTTGCCCACTGCTTTATCCTGGGGAGTGCAAAGCCACAGTCTCTCAAGTGGATAACAGTCTCCACTGGTTCTGGAGGGGGCTTTGTGCCCAGAGTGCTCCATCCTGCCAAGGACTGAGGTAGTAGATGCCTTTCTCCACTGGTTCTGGAGGGGGCTTTCTGCCCAGAGTGCTTCATCCTGCCAAGGACTCAGGTAGTGGATGCCTTTCTCCACTGGTTCTGGAGGGGGCTTTGTGCCCAGAGTGTTTCATCCTGCCAAGGACTGAGGTAGAGGATGCCTTTCTCCACTGGTTCTGGAGGGGGCTTTCTGCCCAGAGTGCTTCATTCTGCCAAGGACTGAGGTAGTGGATGTGATGCTCCACTGACGGTGGGGCAACATGGAATCTGGCCAGGCCCCTGGGACTGACCACCGCCACGTACGGATGACCACTGGGGATGGCAGCCATGTCTGTGGTGGTGCCACTGGCTCAGGTTGTCGCGGGGCCGCTGGTGGGGCTGGCGGCGGTGTCTTTAGCGGTGGTGCTTGCGGCGGTCATTGTGGCGGCGGTGCTTGTGGCGGTCATTGTGGTGGTGGTGCTGGTGGCGGCCTCACTGACTACGGTGCTGGTGGCTGGCTCACTGACTGCCGTGCTGGTGGCTGGCTCACTGACTACCGTGCTGGTGGCTGGCTCACTGACTGCCATGCTGGTGGCTGGCTCACTAACCGCAGTGCTGGCGGCGGTGTCAGTAATGGCGTTGCTGGTGGCGGGCTCACTGACCGCGGTGCTGGTGGCGGTGCTGGTGGCGGGCTCACTGACTGCGGTGCTGCTCAAGGGCTCTGTGTCTGGGCTGCTGGCGCTGGTGTCCTTGGTGGTGGTGCATGTGGCATGCCGGGGGCGTTCTTGTCAGACGTGCAGGTTGGCGGTGACGTTGACTTGCCTTTCTGCTTCAGGCCCTTCCCCACCTTGGATGCTGGTGCACCTGTCTTGCCACTCCCCACACATTGTGGCCTGCTGTATGCTGCACAACTTGGCTTTGCGATGGCAGGTGCCTTTTCTGCAGGAGGATGGTCCAGAAGCAGGTCTTGTGTCAGCTATGGAGCCTGTGGACAGTGAAGAAGAGGAGGCAGAAGAAGAGGATATAGACAACAGAAACACCATCATCCAGCAATACTTCCAGTGAGATACAGGTAAGAAGACATCACTGCCTCCTACATTTGATAAAAGTGTTAGACCTATCATATGTCTGTCACTTTCACCCAGTGTATGGACCCTGATTTGTCACTTTGGCTTTCAATTTCACAGATGTGGGTCCCACTGTGTGACCTGTGCTATGTTACCTCATGGACTAGAGCTGTGTGACATAGGTATGTAGACATTAGAATGGACATTGTGTTTTTCCTCAGTTATTGCAAATGCACAATTGTGAAAGCACAGACTGACTCCAGATTGTTTGGTGATTCAAGGGTGTTTATCTAAGTGCAAAATAGTGGAGGGGGTTGTAAAATGGGCAGGGGTGATGGTGGAGGAATGTCCATGGCAGAGTCCAGTCTATTCGTCTCACAGGTGCATTGTCCAAAGGGGCATAGGAAGTGTAGCTAGGGCACTTTAAGGATGGACAGGGTGACAAAGTGGGACAGAAGGATGACATTCAGGGTGGTCTCATTTCTTGGCGGGGGTATTGGCATTGTTCTCTGTCTTTGTCCTGGATCTCAGGGACCGCTTGCGGGGTGGTTCTCCATCTGCAGGGAGTGGGATGCTGGTGTCGTGATCATGTGGCGGTGCCTCCTGTCCACTAGAGCCGGCGGAGGTGGTGGGCAGTTCATTGTCCAGGCTAGTGTCAGGGGCCCCTTGTTGTGCCACAGTGTCCCTCCTGGTGTTGACAAGGTCCTTCAGCACCCCTAGAATGTTGCCCAGGGTGGTGTTGCTGGACCTGAGTTCCTCCCTGAACATCAAATACTGTTCCACCTGCAGCCGCTGGGTCTCCTGAAACTTGGCCAGTACCGTTGCCATCGTCTCCTGGGAATTATGGTACGCTCACATGGTGTTGGAGAGGGCCTCGTAGAGAGAAGGTTCCCTGGGCCTGTCCTCCTCCTGTCGCACAGCAGACCTCCAAGTTCCCTGGTTTTCCTGGGCCTCTGTCCCCCGAAACGTGTGCCCACTGACACTGCCCCCAGGTCCCTGTTGTTCTTGGGGTGGTGGGTTTGCCTGCGGTCCCTGTAGTGGTGGACACACTGCTGCATGACGTGTCCTGGGGACAGGGGTATGGGCCCGCTGGGTGGGTGCTGTGCTGGTGTTTCCTGAGGGGGGAGGCTCTGTGGTGGCCTGTGACTGTGTTAGGGAAACCGACTGTCCCGAGGTCCCAGATGGGCAGGGCTGGTCATCTAGATCCAGTTGGACAGAGCTGCTGTCAACACTGTGGGCCTCTTCTGTGGGGGGAGTGGACATGTCTGGAACCTCCTGTCCGGTGACGTTGGGTAGGGGTCCTGCAGGGGTGTAAAGGCATGATTATTGCATCTGTGTGTGCCATGGTGTGCAATGGGTGGGTGACCCTGTACCCCAGTGCTTACATTCTTGTGTAGGACCTTGTGTGCTAATTGTTTTGGGGTCTGTGTGGGTATGTGTAGTGGACATGCATCGGTGATGGGTGTCTATGCTCTGTTGTTGCATGCAGGGCTTCGTGTTGGGATGTGTGGTTTGTGATAGTGGGACATATGTGAGGAGTTGGAGTGATGGGGTGAGAGTGAGGGTGGGGGTATGTGATAGCATGTAGATAGGGTGGGGTATATGGTAGTTAAAGATTTGACTTACCAGAGTCCATTCCTCCAGCTACTCCTGTGAGGCTCTCAGGATGCAATATAGCCAAGACCCATTCCTCCCATGTTGTTAGTTGTGGGGAAGGAGGTGGGGGTCCGCTGCCAGTTCTCTGAACTGCAATGTGGTGTCTTGAGACCACAGAACACACCTTCCCCCGTAGGTTGTTCCACCTCTTCCTGATGTCATCCCATGTTTTTGGGTGCTGTCCCGCTGCGTTGACCCTGTCCACGATTCTGCGCCATAGCTCCATCTTCCTAGCTATGGAGGTGTGCTGCACCTGTGATCCGAATAGCTGTGGCTCTACCCAGATGATTTCCTCCACCATGACCCTGAGCTCCTCCTCAGAAAACCTGGGGTGTCTTTGCAGTGCCATGGGGTGGTGTGGGTGTTGTGTGAGGTGGTATGTGTTGTGATGTGTGGGGTGATGTTTAGGGGTGTGTGTTGTTTTGTGTGTGGATGTGTATGAGTGATGGTGTTGTGTGCCTCTGCATGCTGGTGTGGTCTTTCCTTTTCTGTCTCTCTGCTTCTTCCAAATTTTTTGTTGTAAGGGTGTGTGGGTAATATGGGTGTGTGTTTTATATTGTATTGGGTGTGTGGGAGTGGTGTGTGTATGTGTATCAGGTGTGTGTATTTCGATTTGTCCAATGTGGTAGTGTTTTGTAAATGTGTGTGTATTTTGAGCGCGGCGGTGTGTACTGCCAATGGAATACCGTGGTTCAAAAACCGCTGTGTGGATTTGTGGGTCGTGATAGTGTGGGCGTATTCCTGTTGGCATGACGGTGGAGGTTTTGTTATCGCCAGTTTATCACTCACCTTTGGTTTGGCGTACTTGTGTGGGTGTCTAGATTTTGGCGGATTCTGAGCTGTGGGTCGTAATAGCTGTGGCGGAATTCCGTGGCCACGGCGGTGTGTTGGCGGTCTTCTGCACGGCGGTAAGCGGGATTTACCGCCAATGTTGTAATGAGGGCCTAAGTCTTTAAAAAAACTGTTACTATCTACTCTTCCCCATTTAATGGTCAGACATTTCCGAGCTGAAAACTTCATATTTGGGTGTCGTTCCTCTACGCTTCAGTCACTGTTCAAACCCAGACTTGTTTCTATAGTTAAAGGATTATGGTCGCTAATACAAGTTAGCGTCACCCTAAACAGCCTGAGAAAGGGGGTGAGCTCTCTAGAATAAATAATAAAATCAATTGTGGTATGGGCATCTCCCCTTATAAACGTTTGTACTCACTCTACTACTGGTGTTGGAAAGAGCAAATAATTGGCTGCTATCACGCGATTAAGGCTGTTCCCATAAGGAGAGTGTTTAAAGTGCTGCATGGGACAGTCATATTCATCAAGAAGCCCACAACAGTCTAAAAACTCTGGTTCACACAAATGAGCATTAAAATCACCAACCCATATTATTCTTAAATCCTCCTTGCTTATATTCATTACCTTATGTATCATTGTCCCAAGGTTATCGATCACACTAGTATCTGAGAGGTCAAAAGTGTTGTTATAGTAGTTAATCAACAACACATCGAATAACTGCTAGTTTCAAGAAAAGGACCAAGAAAAAAGGGGATGTGCCCATAACGCGCACGTCCACCCCCTTTACCATTACTGATACAAAAGTAGCCAGACCTCCCTTAGCTCTACCCACGGAGGACTTAGTTGCTGGAACACTATGGCGGTCATTCCAATCGCGGTGGGCGGCGGTAGCCGCCCGCCATGCGGTTACCGCCGAATGACCGCACCGGCCATTCTGGCTTTCCCGCTGGGCCGGCGGGCGACCGCCAAAAGGCCGCCCGCCGGCCCAGCGGGAAAGGCCCAGCAACGATGAAGCCGGCTCCGAATGGAGCCGGCGGAGTTGCTGGTGTGCGACGGGTGCAGTGGCACCCGTCGCGATTTTCAGTGTCTGCTTTGCAGACACTGAAAATCATTATGGGGCCCTGTGAGGGGGCCCCTGCACTGCCCATGCCAGTGGCATGGGCAGTGCAGGGGCCCCCAGGGGCCCCACGACACCCGTTCCCGCCATCCTGTTCCTGGCGGTTTTTACCGCCAGGACCAGGATGGCGGGAAGGGGGTCGGAATCCCCATGGCGGTGCTGCAAGCAGCGCCGCCATGGCGGATTCCTTGGGCCAGGGGTAAACCGGCAGGAAACTGCCGGTTGCCCTTTTCTGACCGCGGCTTTACCGATGCGGTCAGAATGGCCCAGGCAGCACCGCCAGCCTGTTGGCGGTGCTTCCGCGGTCCCCGGCCCTGGCGGTCATGGACCGCCAGGGTCGGAATGACCCCCTATATGTAGTGTAACCATTAATATCAGGAGGCTATATAAGCCAGGTCTATTGACAGCAAATAAAAAGGTTTTCTGTCACTAATCTTAGTCAGTCAGAGTTTCCCATTTTTGATTTTAGTCCTGCCACATTCCAGGAGATAATCCAATAAAATATCATATTGGGTATATTAGAAGCTCCATCGGACTGCAGATTGTAAAACAAGGTGCAGTTTCAAAAGACTGATAGATAAGTGACATCAACAAGTGCACTCAGGTTTACTAGTCAGTTCACTGCCTCTGTTTGACATTTTTTTCTAGTAGCTAGAATATAGATTGGGTTCTTGTACTTCAAATACCCTACAGTTGTCAATAAAGCAGTCAATTGGTGAGGTGCTTTCCATACCAGTGTGCAAACATGCATGTTACCTTCATTTTAGTAATTCACACAACCTAACTTTTTATTATACACATGAGCAAGAGAAAATAAATGCCCATAAAAAATATGATCTTGCAGATCATTCTAGAAGTGCACAGCATTTTAATATTGTTATTGGTTGCTGTACAGCAACTGCCATATGTGGGAGCACTCAATCAAACCCAGCAGTAGTCACTTACAGGTGCAGTTCATGGGTTAAGTAGCTCTTTCTTTCTCTCTTGCTGGTCTTGCAGTTGGGGGCACAACAGTTCATTTTCCACATCTTCTTGTATCTAATTCTTGGCTTATTAACCAGTGATTATTGATCATTGAAGTATTTAGTGCATCAACAGATTTTGCTATGTATATCTCTCTATTTCAAGCTCCTCAGAAGAGTATAATTTATGTGGGCACAAACCATCAGGACAGCAGTAAACACTATCCACTGCAATGTAAAGACCTTTACAGGAGTAAAATATCACAATAAAGTTGAAAACTCTTCCTATTGCAAAATCAATTATTTAGTTAATCATTTAAGATCTACATCAGATATTATCAGCACTTTTTCAGCTAATACAGCGCCCCCAATTACACACACAATACAAATTACGTTATATGCATGTATGCATGGACGTTTATCAAAATGCTCTGAATTTTTAAGTTTCGAGCTGTAGGATTTGATCCACAAACTAAAGCGTACTACAATTCTGAGATATTTTGATTGACTGAGCCGTCTACAATTTATTTTTGTGTTATAACAAATAGATTATCTTCTATAACATATTAAGAAAATAATATGAAATGATATGCTGTTTAAAATAATTGTGAAGTCAGGAAGCTCACATCTTAATTACAATATTCTAGGTCTTTACACTTCTTGTATTTTCCATAAGTACTTTAGTATATTGTACTTAGATAATTAAGCACTAGATAAACATACTTAGGGCTTGAATTATTAAATGAAATATTGGCCTAGATGAAAAAACAGCAAATTAAATTCTTAAACATAACCTCAGTTTTACTTGGAACTGTACTGCAGTGATTTCACATTATTCTGCCTATTTGGGTGGAGTTTAATGGTGTATATATGATTACATGAGAAAGCCATTGAAGAAAGCTAGCTTATTTTTTCTTTAAAGTTGAAAGCTGTTCTATATATATCAGATTACATTAAGCATCACTCCGGTTTCAGTAATGATGGAAAAGAATGTTATTTTGTCACAGCTCAATTGTGGTCTTACTGAACTAGTTAGCATACTGCACTGGTCAGCACACTAGTAGGAACTCAGGCCTGGAGAAAAACATGGGCCCATAGTTATACTTTTTGATGCAAAACTGTGCAAACGCAAAAAAATGGTTAGAGTAAAAAAAAAATACGTTAACCATTCTGCCTTGTCGAAAGGCAAAATGATGCTGATGTTGCAAAAATGACTCTAACCTGTTTTACGCCACATAAATTTGTCGCAAAACGGATATGCACCATTTTTAACCGCATTAGCGTCAAATTAAGTTGCTAATGCAGAAAACATTGCAAAGGAGAGGCAAAATGGACCCAGAAAGCCGCAAGAAACCCCAGGGTGACCCCATTCAACCAGGAAACATCCAGGAGGACACACAGAAGTCCCAGGGGAGGGAGAAGAAAAAGAGACAGTGTTGTTTTAGTTCAGAGGAGCATGAAATACTTGTGAGAGAGATGAAAGAGCACCAACATCAACTCTTCATCACTTCCAAATTTCCAACCGGAAGGAGAGAGGCATTCTGGCAGCATATAGTTGACAAGATTAACAGTGTGGCAGAGGTGAGGAGAACCGTAACCGAGTGCAAGAAATGCTGGCATGATTGCAGGTGAAGGACAGAAGAAAAAATGGCAAGGAACAGGAAGGCAGCATTGCAAACTGGAGGTGGTAGTCCAGCACCACAAGAGGACCTGGACGAGATGGAGGAGATGGTTGCAGCAGTCATCCCAGAGGAACTGGTCACTGGAATCGCAGGACAGGACAGCGCAGCGCGGAAACACCACAAATGCAGGGTAAGTTGCATGGGGAAGTTAATGCTGAATTGTCAAGTGCGAGAAGGAGGTAGTGTAAGGAAATGTCTCCCTGTTGCAGTTACCCTCCACTTTTTGCCTGATACTGATGCTGACTTGACTGAGAAGTGTGATGGGACCCTGCTAACCAGGCCCCAGCACCAGTGTTCTTTCACCTAAATTGTACCATTGTTTCCACAATTGGCACACCCATGGCACACAGATAAGTCCCTTGTAAAAGGTACCAGTGTTACCAAGGGCCCTGTGACCAGGGAAGGTCCCTAAGGGCTGCAGCATATGTTGTGCCACCCTCAGGGACCCCTCACCTAACACATGCACACTGCCATTGCAGATTGTTTGTGTTGGTGTGGAGAAAAAGGCAAAGTCGACATGGCATCCCACTCAGGATGCCATGCACACAAAATGCTGCCTGTGGCATAGGTAAGTCACCCCTCTAGCAGGACTTACAGCCCTAAGGCAGGGTGCACTATACCACAGGTGAGGGCATAGCTGCATGAGCAATATGCCCCTACAGTGTCTAAGCCTATTCTTAGACATTGTATGTACAGTGTGGCCATATTAAGTATATGGTCTGGGAGTTTGTCAAAAATGAACTCCACAGCTCCATAATGGCTACACTGAATACTGGGGAGTTTGGTATAAAACTTCTCAGAATAATAAACCCACACTGATGCCAGTGTTGGATTGATTTAAAAATGCACACAGAGGGCATCTTAGAGATGCCCCCTGTATTTTACCCAATTGTTCAGTGCAGGACTGACTGGTCTGTGCCAGCCTGCTGCTGAGAGGCGAGTTTCTGACCCCAGGTGGTGAGGGCCTCTGTGCCCTCTGAGGCCAGAAACAAAGCCTGCTCTGGGTGGAGGTGCTTCACACCTCCCTCCTGCAGGAATTGTAACACCTATCAGTGAGTCTCAAAGGCTCAGGCTTCGTGTTACAATGCCCCAGGGCACTCCAGCTAGTGGAGATGCCGGCCCCTCTGGACACAGCCTCCACTTTTGGCGGCAAGTCCAGAGGAGATAATGAGAAAAACAAGGAGGAGTCATCCACCAGTCAGGACAGCCCCTAGGGTGCCCTGAGCTGAGGAGACCCCTGCCATTAGAAATCCTCTATCTTGGTTTTGGAGGATTCCCCCAATAGGAATAGGGATGTGCCGCCCTCCCCTCAGGGAGGAGGCACAAAGAGGGTGTAGCCACCCTCAAGTACAGTAGCCATTGGCTACTGCCCTTCCAGACCTAAACACACCACTAAATTTAGTATTTAGGGGCACTCCAGTACCCAGAAAATCAGATTCCTGCAACCTAAAGAAGAAGGACTGCTGACCTGAAGCCCTGCAGTGAAGACGGAGACGACAACTGATTTGGCCCCAGCCCCACCGGCCTGTCTCCCTACTTCAAAGAAAACTGCAACAGCGATGCATCCACCAGGGTCCAGCGACCTCTGAAGCCTCAGAGGACTACCCTGCATCTAAAGGACCAAGAAGCTCCTGAGAACAGAAGCCCTGTTCAAGAAACTGCAACTTTTGGATAGAAAGAAGCAACTTTTAAAGACCACATGTTTCCCGCCGGAAGCGTGAGACTTTCCACTCTGCACCGACACCACCGGCTCGACCTGCAGAAAACTAACACCAAAGGGAGGACTCCCAGGCGACTGCAAGCCTGTGACCCCACTGAGCCCCCACAGCAACGCCTGCAGAGGAAATCCAGAGGTTCCCCCTGACCGCGACTGCCTGCTTCAAGGAACCCGATGCCTGGAAAACACATTGCACCTGCAGCCCCCAGGACATGAAGGAACCGAACTCCAGTGCAAGAGCGACCCCCAGGCAACCCTCTGCCTAGCCCAGGTGGTGGCTACCCCGAGGAGCCCCCCCTGTGCCTGCCTGCATCGTTGAAGAGACCCCCAGGTCTCCCCATTGATTCCTATTGAAAACCCGACACCCGTTTGCACTCTGCACCCGGCCGCCCCTGTGCCGCTGAGGGTGTACTTTCTGTGCCTGCTTGTGTCCCCCCTGGTGCCCTACAAAACCCCCCTGGTCTGCCCTCCGAAGTCGCGGGTACTTACCTGCTGGCAGACTGGAACCGGGGCACCCCTATTTCCATTGAAGCCTATGTGTTTTGGGTACCACTTTGACCTCTGCACCTGACCGGCCCTGAGCTGCTGGTGTGGTAACTTTGGGGTTGCCTTCAAACCCCAACGGTGGGCTACCTTTGACCCAACTTTGAACCCTGTAAGTGTTTTTCTTACCTGTGAACTTAACATTTACTTACCTCCCCCAGGAACTGTTGATTTTTGCACTGTGTCCACTTTTAAAATAGCTTATTGACATTTTTGTCAAAACTGTACATGATATTGTGATTATTCAAAGTTCCTAGAATACCTGAGTGAAATACCTTTCATTTGAAATATTACTTGTAAATCTTGAACCTGTGGTTCTTAAACTAAGAAAATACATTTTTCTATAGAAAAACCTATTGGCTTGGAATTTGTCTTTGAGTGTGTGTTCCTCATGTATTGCCTGTGTGTGTACAACAAATGCTTAACACTACCCTCTGATAAGCCTACTGCTTGACCACAGTACCACAAAATAGAGCATTAGAATTATCTGTTTTTGCCACTATCTTACCTCTAAGGGGAACCCTATTTCTTACTTTGAAATAGTATATACAGAGCCAACTTCCTACAGGAGGCACATAGGACATACTCATGTCAAAAGAAGTGCAGAGGGACACATTGCACATGAAGCAAGTAACACCATGCAAATGTAAGCTACACATGTATCTACGCCTTGGTAGTGTCATGCACCACAAAACATACACAACCTGGACATATGTCAATCACCAGGGCTAAATACCTACATGTACATATGCAGCACATAGGATGGAAGGCATGTCTAATGAGTGTGCCATTGGTTGTGTCATCACAACATTCCTTGCATATAGTCAAATAAACCCTACCAAAATGACCAAGAAATCACAGACTAGGAAGTCAGTCAATACCATTCCTGGGGTTACGTCATGGTGGTGTCCCTTGCAGCAACACCTTGCAACTGCCTTCCCTCATTGCACAAACACATGTGCTGCATCTTACATCACACAATTCATTGCAACCGTTCCCAATAGTAGCCAGACATGTGCCGGTAGCACCATCACTCCGCACATGAACAACACATTCACATAAGGCTGCCACCACTCCATCATGCAGTAAGGATGCTCCCTGGGTGCAGGGAAAAATAATCTGGGCAGGTGCTAGGGGAATAGCAGGGTGGTTCTGTATAATTAGAAACGTGCCACCACCCAGAACAACTAAACTGGTTTAGTGTGGGGCCACACATTTTGAAGCTGATCAGAACTGTGCCACTATAGAAAATATGTACCACAGATTGAAAAATGTAGGTCACAACAAATACAGGCTGAGCCCAAAACTACTCTGACACAACCATGTGAGACACATAGGAATAGGGAAAGAATCACACACGTACAACACATGATGTATGACTGTTAACATAATGGTGAACAATTTCACATTGACGGGCGGGGGATGGTGCATGGGCAAGTCTGGTGTTGGTAAAACTGCCAGTGCAATGCACCCTATGCGGTTGGCAGTATGAGCCACATGTTCGGATGGCGGGTAGACATCTGCCTGCTCATGGTAGCTCTGTTAGGCACTTAGCAAAACATTGTTGATGGATCAAAATGAAACAATGACAGTCATAGGGTGCATTGGGTGTGACAGGACATGCTGCTCTTAGCCCTGCAAATCGGGCAGTGGAAATGGCAATGGGGCAGGGCATGGGTCCCCCTGCACTGCCCATGCCAGGTGCATGGGCTGTGCAGGGGCACCCAGGGGCAAACCACACCACATCAGCGCCATGCAAAGGCTGGTGAAAAAGTGGGAACTTACCTGAAGAGAGCGCTGATCGTAATACTGGTCTGGTGTCACAAGACAGGTGGCATTGCCAGTCTGTAAGCTGCTGGAAACCTGCCAGTGCCACACCATTGGCCAATGGGACCTTACCCATGGACAACATGTGTCACTACCACCTGTGCAGTTGGGGGTAGTCATATAGACAATGGCAGTCAGGTGGTCATAGGACTGCCAAACTTGTTATGAGGGTCCAGGTATGCACCAGTATGACTACCTGCAAAGTCACCATCAAACTAGTCCAAGGCCCTGACTTAAGTTCAACTCCAGTTAACTGGCTATGTCCATAAACTAATTTACCATCAGGCCCTGTCATACAGAAATTGATGTACACAGCAACAAATGATACCAATGCTGGCAATCCCTGGGTCCACCCCTGTGCCTGTGTCAATTTACCTGCACTGCCACTATGCTGCATCTCTTGCATCATAGTGCTAGGATGGGTGCATAGAGGGGGAGATCATAGTTTGTAGGAAGGAACACCTTCCAGCACAGACAGAGGATGAAATGGAAATCTGCTAGGTCCATGTGTGCTATGCAATGTAGCACACATACACATACAACATCATGAGGAGCTATCAAAGGAAACAACAGCATAGTGTCTTGGCAATGCCATCCCTGGGGTGGTGTAAAGTATCAGTACCGCCAAGGTGTATGTGAAACATGTAAGACTGGGACAAGGGCATATTGCCATGCGTGTTGCTGTGGCTTGACCACTGCAACACCCATTGTAAGGCCCTACCATGCAAATGAACACATAGGGAGGGTTGACAATAACAAGATGATGTCAAGCCAGGTAGTAGATATGACACAGCCAATTTTGCCACCTGAGCTTCCCCTCATGTGACACTCAGGTGGGGCAAAGGGCCGATAGACTGCACCCATGATGTACAGGAACAATGTTTGGGAAGAAAGATGACAATGAGCCTCCAATTGCAATTCAGTGATGTGACATGGCAACTGCCACAACACAGAAAAATTTATTTTACACCGTCTCATTGGAGAGGATGTTGGCTCTGCTGCTGATCTGCCTGTCCTGGAGTAGCCCGATGACCTGGATGACCAGGTGACAACCATTAGTCAAGAGACCCTCCAAGTCCTGGTATCCCTCCAGACATGACCTACAGTCGCAAGGAGGACAAATAATGTAGCCACCATCCCAGATGCCCCACCCAACACACCAATAGTACCACCTGCCAGAACCCACACAGCTGAGGACTCTGAGGACCCAGGGACCAGCTTTGAGAGGACAGTGGTAGGAGTCCAGCGGGAGCTGGCCAAGCAGGTGTGGGTGGGGATGGAGACTGTGGCAGCCAGCCTAGAGGGTATGCGCACATGCTTCATTTAGGCCAATGAACATACTGCAGCCAAACAAGGCATACACTCCCTCCTGCATGGAGTCCCTCATTGTCTGAGGGACATAGCTGCTGCCATGAGGGAGGGGCCCCAAAAACTGCCCTCACAAACTGGCAGCAGCATGCTTGAGAACGAAATGGACTCCATGCAGCAGGAACTGGTCTCCCTTAGGGCAGATATGGCTGCTTACCACCGGGATGTTGCTGCTGTTCTGAAAAATCAGCAGCTCCTCCTTGTCAGTTCACAGATAACTCAAAGTTTGGCATTCTTTAGTTTATTCTTTATGGATTTTAGCCTCTTGGTGTTAGCAGCTATCTCCTCCTCCAAACTGCTAAACTTTTCAGTACCAGGGAAATGTCCCTTAGATCCTGCAGTAATTGCGTGTCCATGGCAGCAGGTGGTGTAGGCTTTTGCACTGATATTGTTGCAGTTGCAGCAGAAGTTGTGGGTGTGGTGCCAGCAGAGCCTCCATGCACTGCTGAGGAGCTAGGTGTCTGCTGTGCCTTTTTTGACAGTGTGGAGACCCCTTGTGGAAATGCCGGCCATACCCCTGTTGCCCACTCTGCACGGTAGCCATTCTTCTGAACCCAGACTCCACTGCCAGGATATGGCTGTAGCTCACTGCCCTCTTCTGAAAAGCACATAGCTCATCATTGGTCATGTTGGCAGCTGTTAAATGGAGAGAGGCAACCATCAGTGTCAGCATTGTGTGGAGTCTGTACAGATTAGTTGATTACACTGCTAAATTGAATTGCACATGCACTCCAATTCACATTCCAGAAAAGACAATGGCCCTGATAAATGTAACGACAACGCTGCCTTAGCATCACATTTTTTACACTAAAGCGACGCAAACCTAGAAAATGAACCAAACATTTGAAGTGTGCATTGCTTTTGCGTAAAAAAGAATAATCAGAGGCAGCCCTATCCTTACATAGATCAGTCCCAAATTTCCTCATCATCTATGTCTATTTCCAGCCATACATCACCAGTCACTTGGACATGTTACTGGGAGAATGGGATGCTGTTGGTAACTATGAGGGGTCAGGGCTGATAGGTACACATGCAAGCCTGATCAATGTGACTGTCACCTACACTGTGAGCCTCACATCTACCTACTAATTTGGTATTCCTCTCCCCCTAAGTCTAAGAGGGGATGGCCGTGCAATCTATCATCTCAACTGTCCTGGTCATCCACCAAGGCCTGCCCACTCATACAAGGAGTAAAAGAGTGGACCATATGTTAGAAGGGCTGACACCTAGAAAGCCGGTATCAATAGGTATATCACATCTACATTCACGTGTCCAAGTGTAGACTGCCATCAGTACCAGATCTGCCACTACTATTCCTTTCACACAGTTCCATGCCAGCACACGTTTGGCCTTAACCTGCATTCAAGCCAATTGCATTCCACATAAGTGTAAAATACATGGAGTGCAAAAGATGGAGCGCCATGCTTGGGGACAATTGTCAGCTCAGTCATCCATCTTCATGACAATAAAGGGATGCACCAAATTGGGACAATATGGTGCATCCCTGTGTTGTGAAAATGATGGAGTGTGCCACTGCCAATATTCTCACAGCGTTGCACTTTGTCATTCTTAGTCACAAATGGCCCTACATGTGGCTTGTCTCCAACGTGAGTACACAATGCTGGCCATTGTGCACCACAAGCCTCACACGATGTGACCCTCTGGTGGTGCATAGGGTTCCTCTAAATGGGCCATAATATCACCATCCAGCCACACACATCCATCATCATCAAATCCTGGTCATTCTCCCCCTTCCACACATGTCAAATTATGGTCAAAGTTGTCCCCAAGTACAAAGAAAGAAAATAAAAATGGAAACTTATCCCCACTAACTTGTTTCAGCTATCCCAAATGAGTAACAGCCCCGGACAGACACCCCACAGTAAAAATACAAATCTAGACAAAACCTTCACAAAACCATAACTACTGGGACAAAATGCACACAGTATATAACAGGACATGACAAGAGGGACACCACAAACTTCATGACACAACCAGGACTCAACCACCAGCTCAGAACACAACCACACAGTCACAAAGGCACAGACTGTAAAGAGAAAGTGAAACTACACCCACTGTACCATGCTTGCAGAAACAATTTCCTATTACATCACTTCCTGTCACTGTGCTTCACGTTTTTCAGATATGCGTGTATTATTTTGACACATTTGCGTTGTTTTTTTAGACACACAACGCACGTGCGCCATTTACATTGACGCATGATGGTCATGCTTTGATTTCACAGAAAGCAGCTTTGAAAGGAGTGCAAACGTAAATGTCACACTAAGGGCTCATGTGTAATTTTCTTTGCGGTTTGTTTTAGATGCATTTGCATCGTATTTTTGACTCATTTCCTGGTTGCATGTTTTTTTGCATTGTCCTTAGATGTACCCTGAAACAACATACATATTACATGGGCTGTGCTGCGGTGTTGCATATTGGGTATGGCCACATGTGGTAGTCCATGCAACAATGTGGTAAGGGTGTGATTGGTCAGTTCCACCAATGTGTATGTTAGGGAGTCAACAGCATGCAAATTGTTGCACTCTGTGCATATATATCCATGTGTGACAACAGTGCATCCACATATCTTTGGCATTCAGCACAATGCAATAGTTCTGATTTGTGATTGTGTATTGTGTTTTCGTATGTGATGTGTGATGTCATACAGAGCATAATATTTAAAGCTTCATACACAGGGCAGGCATTGTTGATGATTGGTGAACCATTGCTACCTAGGTAATATGACCTGACATCTGTCACTGTATTTATATTTTCTAGTTTATAGAAACCTGTGTGAAACCTGCATATTTGTCTGACGTGTACATCTTTGGTACATAGTGTGTATGACACACTCTGCCTACATTCCACCCAGAATATGTATTGATCACAAAGGTTTGATTAATCTTGTTGCATTTACCAATGGTTTTGGTTTTGAGTAGTGGACCTGCAGCCCTAGCTGCATATTTTCTCATCGATAATGATGTGCATTCCACAGACGTGTCCATGCAATGTGTGAGGTCATGTGTAACCTGTGTCAAGATTGTGCCCCATGGCAGTGGCAGGACAGATTATTATGGATAGACTATGCAAGCCTAACTTCTTCCATTGTTTGTTATACCTGGGCAAATCATGGTGACCACAGTTATAAATGATGCCCCCCCTTGGCACACATGTCCCATGCAGCCATTGCAACTCTCACACTGAGTTGTGACGGTGTTCAGTTCCAACATGACTTAATTTCTATTTTTTGACATTCAGTACCTCATACGTTGGCCCCCTGCACACATCCTATTTGGACATGATGTAGTTGTGTGTGATGAGCTATTGATTAACTAGTTGGCAACATGGATGTACAAAATATGTTGTTGTCTATGGATTGTGTCCTTCAGTTGTCACATACCATTGATGGGGCTGTTAGTGATGTGTGTGATGGTGGCAGTACAATCTTACACATCACATATGATGTTGCAAAAGTACTTGTCAGATTTGTATTTGTAACATGCTCCCTGAGGTTAGACTCACATTCCTATGGTTTATGTAGTGCATATTGAAGAGACCAAAGCAGGATTGGGTGTATATGTGAAGTGTTTATTTATAAAATTACCTAGGTGAATTCAGTGGTTCTTAAGAGTAAAAGTTGTCAACTATGTCCTGTCTCTGGCGTACCCCAGCAGCTATTTGTGCTGTTCCCCCTCCATATCAGCACCAGAATCCCCCTTCTCCTCCTCCTCAGGCAGGTCATCAACCTGGTCATACATAGGAATGTTCATCCACACACATATGTTGTGCAGGATAGCACTTCAGGATGATTTTTCACACAATGTATGGGGCATATAGAAGTCTATCTTCTGTCAGGTTCAGGCACCTGAATCTGGATTTCAGTATGCCAAATGTCCTTTCCACGATATTGTGTGCCGTACGGTGTCCCTCATTGTATGCATGCTATGCTGCTTTGTTTGGGTTTGCAAATGGTGTCATCATCCATGGCTGTATGTCATAACCCTGATCTGCTGCAACAGATAAAAGATGCAAGTTGTTGTTAGGCCTAGCAACAGATTTGTTATGTGGCATGGCAGTTGTTATTTAGAGTTGGTTGTGACTCATACGTGTTTGTGGTATGGTGTGAGTTCCTGCCCTTGTGCTAAGGTTTATTAGCACTGTGCTGTTGAACATGACAATCTTGGGTATTGGCTCAAGGACCTGGGATATATAATTTGGAATCCTAACTGATGCTCAGTATGTATGTAACATGTGTTTTGTAGTGCACATTTGTATCAGTGTGCTATCACTGGAGGGGACATGACACCTCCTCACAACATAACGGGGGTCAGATGTGGTGACAATGTGGTAGCCCTACAGAGCTTGGACATCCCAGCCATTTTGACGTGTAATTACAGATGTCGTGCAACACAGAGGCCCATTTTAATGAGTAAGTGACAATGCACAACACAGCTCCGACATTGGCAGCACTGTGCTGCATCATTTTCACTATGCAGGAATGCACCATGTGTTACATGTTACTAGGCAACCCTTTGTCGTCCCCTGCGCCAGCACCTAATATGCAGCCATGCACCAACCCTGCCAACCTTGCACCAGGGTGCTTGGCTAGCTGCCCTGTGGAGGTGGATGTATCTGTGCAGGAAGGGACACATTCCTATACATATACTGTTTTGATGGACAATTTACTTTTTCTTTGTGTGCAGCAGTATGCAGTATTCATAGGTGGCACATTCAAATGAGGTGAAATCACAGTCTATTTCCTTATTGCAATCTGCAAACCCCACCCCTGGGGTGGTGTTTGAAATTGGCACTGCTTCAGGTTTTGGGTGACACCTACATCTGAGTCAGTGTCATAATGCTATGTAAAGTGCGGTGACAGACCTACAGCAACACACATTGTACCCCCCTTCCATGCTAAGTGCTGCGTGGGAGGGTGCCCGATTTACAATGTGGCTTCAAGTCACAAAAGAATGGTCATCCGCCAACTTGTACATACAGTACCGGACATGACAGTGGCAATGGGGGCTCTTTCATAGGTCCCTTAGTGATCTTGGGTAGCAGCTGATGTTTGTGCCAGCCATCAGGTGTCCAAGGGTGTGTACCCCATAGTTTCAGGATGATCAACATTACTACCAGTGTCTCTCCTGTCTTCCAATGCATATGTCAGCATTTATACTGTCAACACATGCACAGTGCAGGCTATGGGATGGAGTCCAGCTACTTGGCAAATGTGTCCCTTAGCACAGTGCATGTAAGGTCAGTGATATCCTCTATACTCCTACAGGGACCCATTATGGCATCCTTGATCTGCACTGTCTAACAGTGACTCAGCCCTATGGTGGGCCATTTGTTGTTTATGGCACAGACATGATACAGATGATGGTGTTCTGGGTCAGTAAGTGGTGCAAGTGAGGTGGCACTACAGTAGACGTGGTGCCACTTTTCACAAATCTGGCACATGGTATGTGATGGCGTTGATGTTGCATTCCTTTGTGTGTGACCCAATGCATCAGGCAGATGTATATGCACACTACAGATAACTCAGGTAAGTGTTGATGAGATGTAGTTGGTATTGGCAGCAGTTGTCTGGCATTTGATGTTTGTTCTGGCAGAGACTTGCACTGCATGATTTAAGGGGTCTGTGACTATGTGTGACTTACGTTACTTGAGCATAGTACATGCCATTGATATTGCTGTGCTATTCTATGGTGTACTGTGTGTGAAGTGTACATAGTAGGCAACCTGTGGGCACTTGTAGTGGTTTGTGTACATTTTCTGGTAGCAAAGGGTACATATCTGCACCTATCCTTCACGTGCTGATCCTGTCACATTGTGGATGTGTTAAGTACACGTGGGTGTATGTGTTTGTGCTGTGCACTGATTGTGTTGTGCTGCAGCTTGGTGCATATGTGTTGTTACCTGCATATCTGTGTTACCCTGGCCATGTGTTTTTGGAGAGGTGTATGTCTTGTGTGTCTTACAGGGTTGGTGTGTTGTGTGTATATTGCTAGGTTTGTTGACTATTAGGTATTTTCCATATTGGCCATCCTGGAAGTGTTTGTTGATCCTGCTATGCCTGAATATTTACGTGTCATAGACGCTCCTAGAATTCTTGGTTAAAATGTTTGTAAATAGTCCACTATGCCTGCGCATTCATGGAATGCGTGTGTTTGCGACTCCTGTATAAATGCTCTGTTGTTGCAGGTGGAACAAGTCAGACATGGGTGCAGTCAATTGCACAGAGCACATGCAGAAAGCCAGCAAATCGGTAGAACCCCTGTTCTATCTCCTGCTGCATTTGCTGGGTGTTGGGGTGAAGCTGATGTGGCGGGGTGTCAGAGAGATAAAAGCATCGAACAACTTCAGCAGAAACACCAAGAAGGATGGCTGTAACACACCAGCAACCCTAGTCTGAAATGAGCCACTTGCCAGTATGTGTAGGACAGCTAGCAGCTTTGTCACAGGTGGTATATTATGTGGGTCTGCAGGCTGGCTGTGATCTGTGGCTCAACAAGGTGCAGGAGGTGTAGTATGTCTTGCCGGTTGTGTCTGTATGTCCTAATGATGTCTTGTTCCCTGAGGCCAAGGAGGGTTGTCCTGTTTTGGAATATCCTCTCCTGCCTGCTGCGTTGCCTTTGTGGGCCCGGATGTGGTGGTTGTGGTTGCTGCAGTGGTGGTGGTAGTTGCTGTTGTTGTTGCTGTCCTCTGCGTCGTCTTCCAAGCTGGAGCGGTAGCATTTCCATTTTGTCCTGTAGGTTGGCAGTGTTGCTTCTGTGTGTTTTCCCTAAGTAGTGGTGTGTGGGCCTCGTTTTAACATCTGGTCTGACTCAGATGTTAAAATTTGATGCAAATCGGAGTAAATGTAATTTTTTGGGTTCGCCTCCCACCCGTGCGTCATTTTTGAATGGGTGAATAAATATGGGGCTAGGGGCTTAGAGTCATTTTTTGGATGGGAACACCTACCTTACATCTCATTGATGCAAGGTGGTTTCAAGCATCCAAATAATAGTGTTAAGTCCTATATTTTGACGCTAGACAGGTCTAGCGTCAAAATATAAATATGGAGTTAAGTTTGCAATGAATTAGCGTAACAAAATGACGCTAATTCAGCGCAAAGCAAGTATAAATATGGGCCATTGAACCTTAAGCTCATTACACTTTCATATCCCTTCATCTCTCAATAAACCAGAATTGAACATATTTTAAGGATTGAATCCTTTAAAGCTACAAATTGGAAAATGAACCAACTACTACACTTTGAATAACTAAACCTAGAAAGCTGCTGGAAATTTGGATACACATGCAGCAAATCTACTAATACATTTCTACTGAATCTTTAAAACTTGTTTTCTTTTTTTTCAACATCTAGAAATTATTAATTTATGCATGTGGTCGATCAACCAAAATGATGCTCTCTTTATTTTCTCTCACTCTACTCTTTGTGGAATCATGGTCATTCACTCTCCTGCCCCACACCATCTCTTTCACATTTCCTGCCAGTCATACATGACTACAGCTATGCTCAGTCTTGACCTTCTCCTCTCCTGGCCACTCATCAATATAACTTTACTACAACCCAATTCAACCTGATCTTTTCTCCACTCACACATGCCTCTTATTTGGTAAATTGTAAGCCTTCTGTTTCCATCTTTAAGCAACACATGGCTTTCTGTTTCCTTTGTACCTTCTTCACTTGATGTCGTACATGAAACTTTAAAAGCCAGCAGATTTATGCCCTGGCGTGACTGTCTTACAGTCTCCAATACAAACCCAATTGTAGACACAGCTTCGTCTCCCACTCCACATTGAAACTCCCTCTCTATTAACCAAACATTTCAACCATGCTGAAACTTGCTCAGTTGCTGAATCATCCATCTCATCATATAATTGATGGATGTGTGATACTCCTATACTATGACCATGGCCGGACTGGCAACCCAACACAGCCCTGGCAAATTAGTCAGACGAGCCCGGGAGGGGGAGGCTGGGGGGCTGCAAGTGTGATGCCATGCTGCTTTTGTTACTGCACCACTGCAAAACCAGCCCCAGTAACAAAACCAGCCCCCACCACTACAAAATCAGCCTGCACCCTTCCATCCTCCCAGGGAAACACCTGATGCCTGCTACGGCCAGTCCAGCTCTGACCATGACTGCTATTAACTCTTTAAAATTCCGTCTCCTGCTTAAAAAGAATTGTTGTTCCTTTGACCATTCTTTTAGCCTGCTCAACTGCTAACTAACTAAACTTTACCCCACTTTTGACTAAAATACTTTCATCTTATTTCATGCCAGTTGCACGCCTTTGTCTATGATTTGAACATTAGATGATGATCATAAAGATAAGTACAGACCAAAAATATGTAATGAATAATAAAATCTGACAATGTTGATATCATTGTAATAAATTCAGCATAATTAATAAGGGGGTCATTCCAAGCTTGGCGGGCGGCGGGAGCCGCCCGCCAAGCGGGAACCGCCAGAAGACCGTACCGCGGTCAAAAGACCGCGGCGGTAATTCTGGGTTTCCCACTGGGCTGGCGGGCGAACGCCAAAAGGCCGCCCGCCAGCCCAGTGGGAAACACCCTTCTATGAGGAAGCCGGATCCGAATGGAGCCGGCGGAGTGGAAGGTGTGCAACGGGTGCAGTAGCACCCGTCGCAAATTTCAGTGTCTGCTAAGCAGACACTGAAATTCAAAGTGGGGCTGTAGGAAAGTCCTTTTTTTTTGCCTGATCACCCCCACTCTTTCTGGATAGGTACTGGTGGTTACTGACTCTTGGCTGTGCCCTGGGTACTGCTTACCAGTCCCAGGGCCAGTGCTCTGTGTAAAATGGATATGCAAATTAGGCTAATTATAATTGGCTAAGTTAACCTACCTATAAGTCCCTAGTATATGGTAGGGCATGTAGGTTTAGGGACCACAGCATAGGTGGTGCACACCTAGGTGCATTGCTGAGGTGCCCAGTGTCATTTTAAAAGCAAGCCTGCCTTGCTGGCTGCTTTTAAATTAAAGTTATATGCAAATTCGACTTTGGAATTAAAGGTACTTCCAAAGTTTTAAACTACCTTATTTTTACATATAAGTCACCCCTAAGGTGTGCCCTATGTGCCCCTAGGGCTGGGTGCCATGTAACTATAAGCAGGGACTTTATAAAAATAGATTTATAAGCCCTGGTGAGGTAAAAACAGCCAAATTCGTTTTTCCCTCATTGAAGTAAATGGCCTTCATAGGCTAGAATGGGCAGACTTTATTTTAAATTTTAAAGTCTCCTTAAATGTTACATACCAAGAATTTGGTATCAAATTGATTGTTATAATAAATCCCACAACTTCCAGTTGTTGGATTTAATATAACTAGTGCAGGTAAAAAGTTTAGACTTTACCTAAAAAGTTGCCAATTTCAGCTCTGCATTGTTTTTGCTGCTGTGCTCTGATTGGCCAGCCTGCAGCAGCTTCTGCCAGGCCACTTTAATGAGGTGTGAAGTGGCCTGGCTTCACACAAAGGAATGTGCTTGGGGGAGAGAATCTCCCCTCAGCAGATGGGGAAGCAGGAAGGGGGAGGGCTGCCAAACTGGTCTTCAAAGGCAGAGAAGGACATCTGGAGCACCCAGCAACACCCCCACATCCTGCAACCCCAGACAGCTAGGTGCCCCCTTGATTAGATTAGGAGAGGGCAGGAGAGGGGTGTGTTTATGATTTTTAGCCACACCAGTGGGTGGGCTCAGCCAGATCTCTCCTCTAAAAATCAGATTCATCCATTTTGGATTTTTAGAGACTGTTGCCTTCTGGGATGGATTTTTGCCACACTTCCCAGGAAGTGGTCATCACAGGGGGACGACCCTGTCCCTGATTGGAGGACCAGGGCCCCCCTGCTTTTCACCCAGGAACAAGGATAAAACTGGCAGACCTGCACCCACGCCTCAGATCCCCACCAAATTTCAAGAAGAAAGAACTACAAGAAGAAGAAGGACTGCCCTGCTGGACCCCTGGCCTGCACCTGGACCCTGCACTCAGAAAGACTGCACCAGCTGCACACTTGGGCTTCACCACAAGAAGGACTTTGCCTGGCTTCCACTGGTTCAAGGAGGGACTCCCTGTTTGCTACAGGTGAAAAATTGCTAACCAGAGTCCCCTGCACCAACTCCTGAAAAAGTGACCAGCTGACCACTGTCCAGTGGCCAAAAAGGAGTTTGCGCCAGGTGCATTCTGGGAGTTGAAGTCCGCACTTCCCAAGGACCATCACAGAACTTCTGGACCCTTGGGGTGAGCTGTGGACCCCAAAAGAACCTTAAAAGAACATCTGGGTGAAGCCCCAGAAGTTTGGAAAAGATTGGAGAAATTTTGGAAAAAAGCTCCATAAAGTGACCGACCCGACGCGGAAATTCTAGCCGGCTTGCCTCAACCGCGACCCGGCCTGACTTCGTGGTTCGTCCCGGTAAAGAAAAACATCCAAAAAAGAGACTAAGTCCGAACGTAAAAAGTTGACCGGGACCTTCCAGCCATCGTATCCGAGAAGGGCTCCACGGACGTCGGATCAAGATCCAGGTTTACCCCGGTCGAAGGATTTTCATCTCGAAAAAACGACTAAGTCCGAAGGTAAAAATCACCACCGAGCAAACCGACTTCGCGTATCCGGACAAGGGCTCCAGGAGGTCGGATCCAACTGGCAGGTTCGTCCCGGTGAAGAAAAACTTCAAAATAAAGACTAAGTCAGAAGGTAACTTTTTAACCGAGGCTTCCCGCGACCTGTAGCCGAGCAGGGCTCCATCGCGGTCGGCCTGAAAGTTTGACTTTGTCCCGGTCCTGGTGCAACCAGATGACCCGATTGGCGCTTTTTGTTTCTATGCGCTAGAAAATAATAATACTTTAAAAATTCATATCTCCGGTTCCCCTGAACCGATTTTAATCGTTTTTGTGTCATTTTAAAGATAAAAATATAAGCTATTTTTATAAATTGGTTTTGGATTTTTAAACTGTTTCCTGTGTTTTATTTAATTACTGTTGTGTGATATTTGAATGCTTTACACTTTGTCTCCTAAGTTAAGCCTTGACGCTCGATGCCAAGCTACCAAGGGTAGAGCTGGGATTAATTTACTGAGACCTAACTGTACTTTTGTGGAGGTTTGTGGCTTGTTGCTAGGTGTAGGTACCTACCTGCCCTACCAATAACCCATTTTCCAACATAATTGGAAGCAGCGACGGGATCCTGTACTTGTGTTCAATATCACGTTACAGTTTTAGATAAAACAAATTAAAAATCCTTTAAATTGTCCTAGTGCAAAAATTGTTTTTAATTTTTAATTTTAAATTTTTTTAAAAAATTAATTTGGATTAATTTCAATTATTGAATTTTTGTAATTTTTCTAAATTCTTGTTTCCAATTTTTGCAAAAAGTTTTTGTTGACACAAAACTAGGGAACCATGGAGCTTGATCTGGCTAGCCTACCCACACTGACAGTAGTCCAGCTTAGGGGGTTGTGTATTGAGAGGGGGTTGCCTGCAACCCCTGATCTCAGGAAGCAAATCCTGATTAAATCCCTGACAGCATGGGCTGAGGCCCAAGAGGTAGAGACAGAGGAAGCTCCAGAGGAGGAAGAAAAAGAGCAAGATGCTAACTCTAACCACTCAGGGGAGGAAAGGCATCAGACCCCAAGTGAGGAAGAGGAGGAACGGTCCTCACTGGATACAGTCACTAGGCGCAGACCCAAAGCTAGTGGTAGGAAGAGGGTCCTTTCAGGAGAAGAGAACCCATCCATCAGGGAAAGAGAGCTGGAAGCCCAGCTAGCCTACATAGCTTTGGAGGCAGATAAGCTTGCCCTAGAAAAGAAAAAGTGGGCAAGCAAAGAAAAAAAAGATGGAAGCAGCGAGAAAGAAACTGAGGTGTCCCTGGGTGGGGGTTTTGCCCCCAGATTACCCAAAGGGGTGGTTCCTGCCTATGTGGAGGGGGATGACATAGATAAGTGGCTGGGGGCCTTTGAGAGGGCCCTCCAGATGAGGAAAGTCAAGCCTCAGTACTGGGGTTCACTCCTTTGGGAGTTAGTTCCCAACTCTGGGAGGGATAGGCTCCTAACCATGAGTGGGGAGGATGCAGACTCATACCCCAGTATGAAGAGTTGCTTGACTAAAAAGTTTGGTCTAACCCCAGAGCAATATAGGCTTAAGTTTAGGGACACCCAAAAGACAAGCACCCAGTCCTGGGTGGACTTTGTGGACATTTCAGTAAAAGCACTGGAGGGCTGGATACAGGGCAACAGGGTAAGTACCTTTGAGGGGCTGTACAATTTGATTATGAGGGAGCACCTTCTAACTAATTGTGTCCAAGAGAGGCTCCGCCAGTATCTAGTAGACTCTAGGTTGACCAACCCCAGAGAGCTGGGGGAGGCAGCAGATGACTGGTTAAGAACTAGAGTTAAACAGAGACCCCCAGGGGGTGATCAGAAAAAGGGAGGACATGGTTCTTCTCAGGGGAAGAACCAAGGGAAAGATGACAAAAAACCCAAAGAGTCCTCACAAGAGTCCCCAAAAACTTCTCAGGGAGGGGGAGCCCCGAGCCAATTCACTTTTAAAGGGAAAGGGTATCAGGGAAAGAATTTTGATCCTGCTAAAGCAGGAAAGTTTCAGGAGCTTGCTAAGGCCGGCAAGTGTTTTGACTGTTATCAGCCAGGACATAAAAGAGGAGATGCTATCTGCACCAAGAAGCCCCCCACTGGTGGGCAATCCCAGGGGATTGCTAGTGTAGGGTTGGGGGTGGAAGTTGGCCCAGGGGTGGAATCAGGGTACACTGAGGTCACCTTAGTATCCGTGGGTGGGGTGGACATTGCAACTATGGCCACCTTACCTCCCATCATGCAGAGGTATAGGCAGAGGCTTAAAGTCAATGGGACTGAAGTGGAAGCTCTGAGAGATACAGGAGCCAGTGTGACAATGGTCACAGAAAAGCTGGTTTCTCCAGAGCAGGTCTTACCTGGTGTCTTCCACCAGGTGACTTATGCAGATAGCAGAACCAAACTCCATCCCATGGCTATGGTGAGTCTGGAATGGGGAGGTGTGACTGGCCCTAAAAAAGTAGCTGTAGCTCCTGCCCTCCCAGTAGAGTGTCTACTGGGAAATGATCTTGAAGCATCTGAATGGTCAGAAGTGGAGAGAAGGGTCCATGCACAGATGCTGGACCTCCCTGAATGGGTGTGTGCTGTGACCAGGTCACAGGCAGCACAACAGGGAAATGCTGGACACTTGGACCCTGGAACAATGGGCCAAGCCTCCAAGAAGAAGAGAAAGGGCACTGGGTCTGGCTTACCAGCCCCAACAAGTACAGAGGGTCAGGAAGAATCCAACCCTGAGGGGGAGGATCTGAAGTCTGAGGGAGGGACACCTTCCCTGCAAACTCTGCCTGACTTGGCAGAACTGCAAGGGGCGGGTGGGCCCACCAGAAAAGATTTGTGCCAGGGACAAAGAGAGTGTCCCACTCTTGAGGGCCTGAGGCAGACTGCTGCCAGGCAAGAACAAGGGGATACCAGTGGTACCCACAAGGTTTACTGGGAGGATGGAGTTCTCTACACTGAGGCTAGGACCCTTAAAGAAGGGGCTACTAGGAGAGTAGTGGTCCCCCAAAAGTATAGAGAATTCCTCCTTACCTTAAGCCATGATATCCCCTTAGCTGGTCATTTGGGACAGACCAAGACATGGAGCAGGCTGGTCAACCATTTTTTTTGGCCTGAAATGTCAGAAAAAGTCAGGGAGTTTTGCAGCTCCTGTGTCACCTGTCAAGCCAGTGGCAAGACAGGGGGCAAGCCAAAGGATCCCTTAATTCCACTGCCAGTGGTTGGGACTCCCTTTGAGAGGGTGGGGATTGACATTGTTGGTCCCCTAGACCCACCAACTGCTTCAGGTAACAGGTACATTGTGGTGGTAGTGGACCATGCCACCAGGTACCCTGAGGCAATACCCCTCCGGACAGTCACTGCACCCACAGTGGCTAGGGACCTACTTGGTGTGTTCACCAGAGTGGGATTCCCAAAGGAGGTGGTCTCAGATAGGGGCACAAACTTTATGTCAGCCTATCTGAAAGCCATGTGGGAGGAGTGTGGTGTTACTTATAAGTTCAGCACACCCTACCATCCACAGACCAATGGTCTGGTGGAAAGATTCAATAAGACCCTGAAGGGCATGATCATGGGTTTGTCTGACAAACTCAGGAGGAGATGGGATGTCCTCCTCCCATGCCTGCTGTTTGCCTACAGGGAGGTGCCACAGAAGGGGGTTGGATTCAGCCCCTTTGAGTTACTGTTTGGGCACCCTGTAAGAGGCCCATTGTGCTTGGTGAGAGAGTCTTGGGAAAAGCCTCTCAAGGAAGCCAAGGAGAATGTGCTGGATTATGTACTAGGCCTGCGGTCTCGCATGGCTGAGTATATGAAGAAGGCAAGCAGAAACCTGGAGGCCAGTCAGGAGCTCATGAAGCTCTGGCATGATCAAAAGGCTACCATGCCTGAGTATCACCCAGGACAGCTGGTGTGGGTTTTGGAGCCCATGGCTCCTAGGGCACTACAGGCCAAATGGACTGGGCCCTATCCAATCCTAGAGAAAAAAGGTGAGGTCACCTACTTGGTGGACCTTGGCACCCCCAGGAATCCTCACAGGATCCTGCATGTTAATAGGATGAAACCCCACCAGGACAGGGCAGACATGACCATGCTGATGGTCACTGATGAAGGGAAGGAGGGGGAGGGTGAACCTCTGCCAGACCTCCTGTCCTCAAAGGAAAAAGATGGGTCAGTGGAGGGAGTGGTACTCTCTCCCAAACTGACAGATCAGCAACAACAAGACTGTAAGCAAGTCTTGGGACAGTTTGCTAGTCTGTTCTCCCTGACCCCTGGACTCACCAATTGGTGTGTCCATGATGTTGACACTGGTGACAGCTTGCCTGTCAAGAACAAGCTGTACAGGCTGTCTGACCAGGTCAAGGCCAACATCAAAGCTGAAGTGGCTAAGATGTTGGACCTGAAGGTAATTGAGCCCTCTGACAGTCCTTGGTCCAGTCCAGTGGTACTGGTACCCAAAGCTAATCCCCAAGGTGGGAAGAAAGAATTAAGATTCTGTGTGGACTACAGAGGTCTAAATGCAGTCACTAGGACTGATGCTCACCCCATACCTAGAGCTGATGAGCTCATTGACAGGTTGGGGGCTGCCAAATTCCTGAGCACATTTGATCTGACCTCAGGATATTGGCAGATTGCCTTAAGTCCAAGAGCTAAGGAGAGGTCAGCATTTTCCACACCAGAGGGCCACTTTCAGTTCAAGGTGATGCCCTTTGGGATGAAAAATGCTCCTGCCACCTTCCAACGGTTGGTGAATAGAGTCCTATCTGGGTTGGAATCTTTTAGTGCAGCTTATCTGGATGATATAGCTGTATTTAGTTCCACCTGGAGGGACCACCTGGTCCACCTGAAGGAAGTGCTTCAGGCCCTGCTTCAAGCAGGCCTGACTATCAAGGCAAGCAAGTGCCAGATAGGGCAAAGTTCTTTTGTGTACCTGGGCCACCTTGTTGGTGGAGGCCATGTACAACCTCTCCAGCCCAAGATCCAGACTATCCTGGATTGGGAGGCTCCAAAAACCCAGACTCAGGTCAGGGCCTTTCTTGGCCTGACTGGGTATTACAGGAGGTTTGTTCAGAATTTTGGGACCATAGTGGCCCCTCTGACTGAGCTTACCTCCAAGAAACAACCCAAGAAGGTCATTTGGACCCCAGAGTGTCAGAAAGCTTTTGACACCCTAAAACAGGCTATGTGTTCAGCACCAGTGTTACTGGCCCCTGACTATAGCAAGGAGTTTGTAATGCAAACAGATGCTTCAGAGGAAGGGATTGGGGCAGTGTTAGCACAAGTTAATGAAGAGGGCCATGATCACCCAGTTGCCTTCATCAGCAGGCGACTACTCCCCAGAGAGAAAAAATGGAGTGCCATTGAGAGGGAGGCCTTTGCTGTGGTTTGGTCCCTGAAGAAGTTGAGGCCTTACTTGTTTGGCACTCACTTCCGTGTACAAACTGACCACAGACCTCTCAGATGGTTGATGCAGATGAGGGGGTAGAACCCAAAACTGTTAAGGTGGTCCATTTCCCTACAGGGGATGGACTTCACAGTGGAGCACAGACCTGAGACTGCTCATGCCAATGCAGATGGCCTTTCCAGGGTTTTCCACTTAGCTGATGAGGACTACCAGGGTGTAGGTTAGTACCCATCACCTTTCATCTGGGGGGGGGCAGTGTAGGAAAGTCCTTTTTTTTTGCCTGATCACCCCCACTCTTTCTGGATAGGTACTGGTGGTTACTGACTCTTGGCTGTGCCCTGGGTACTGCTTACCAGTCCCAGGGCCAGTGCTCTGTGTAAAATGGATATGCAAATTAGGCTAATTATAATTGGCTAAGTTAACCTACCTATAAGTCCCTAGTATATGGTAGGGCATGTAGGTTTAGGGACCACAGCATAGGTGGTGCACACCTAGGTGCATTGCTGAGGTGCCCAGTGTCATTTTAAAAGCAAGCCTGCCTTGCTGGCTGCTTTTAAATTAAAGTTATATGCAAATTCGACTTTGGAATTAAAGGTACTTCCAAAGTTTTAAACTACCTTATTTTTACATATAAGTCACCCCTAAGGTGTGCCCTATGTGCCCCTAGGGCTGGGTGCCATGTAACTATAGGCAGGGACTTTATAAAAATAGATTTATAAGCCCTGGTGAGGTAAAAACAGCCAAATTCGTTTTTCCCTCATTGAAGTAAATGGCCTTCATAGGCTAGAATGGGCAGACTTTATTTTAAATTTTAAAGTCTCCTTAAATGTTACATACCAAGAATTTGGTATCAAATTGATTGTTATAATAAATCCCACAACTTCCAGTTGTTGGATTTAATATAACTAGTGCAGGTAAAAAGTTTAGACTTTACCTAAAAAGTTGCCAATTTCAGCTCTGCATTGTTTTTGCTGCTGTGCTCTGATTGGCCAGCCTGCAGCAGCTTCTGCCAGGCCACTTTAATGAGGTGTGAAGTGGCCTGGCTTCACACAAAGGAATGTGCTTGGGGGAGAGAATCTCCCCTCAGCAGATGGGGAAGCAGGAAGGGGGAGGGCTGCCAAACTGGTCTTCAAAGGCAGAGAAGGACATCTGGAGCACCCAGCAACACCCCCACATCCTGCAACCCCAGACAGCTAGGTGCCCCCTTGATTAGATTAGGAGAGGGCAGGAGAGGGGTGTGTTTATGATTTTTAGCCACACCAGTGGGTGGGCTCAGCCAGATCTCTCCTCTAAAAATCAGATTCATCCATTTTGGATTTTTAGAGACTGTTGCCTTCTGGGATGGATTTTTGCCACACTTCCCAGGAAGTGGTCATCACAGGGGGACGACCCTGTCCCTGATTGGAGGACCAGGGCCCCCCTGCTTTTCACCCAGGAACAAGGATAAAACTGGCAGACCTGCACCCACGCCTCAGATCCCCACCAAATTTCAAGAAGAAAGAACTACAAGAAGAAGAAGGACTGCCCTGCTGGACCCCTGGCCTGCACCTGGACCCTGCACTCAGAAAGACTGCACCAGCTGCACACTTGGGCTTCACCACAAGAAGGACTTTGCCTGGCTTCCACTGGTTCAAGGAGGGACTCCCTGTTTGCTACAGGTGAAAAATTGCTAACCAGAGTCCCCTGCACCAACTCCTGAAAAAGTGACCAGCTGACCACTGTCCAGTGGCCAAAAAGGAGTTTGCGCCAGGTGCATTCTGGGAGTTGAAGTCCGCACTTCCCAAGGACCATCACAGAACTTCTGGACCCTTGGGGTGAGCTGTGGACCCCAAAAGAACCTTAAAAGAACATCTGGGTGAAGCCCCAGAAGTTTGGAAAAGATTGGAGAAATTTTGGAAAAAAGCTCCATAAAGTGACCGACCCGACGCGGAAATTCTAGCCGGCTTGCCTCAACCGCGACCCGGCCTGACTTCGTGGTTCGTCCCGGTAAAGAAAAACATCCAAAAAAGAGACTAAGTCCGAACGTAAAAAGTTGACCGGGACCTTCCAGCCATCGTATCCGAGAAGGGCTCCACGGACGTCGGATCAAGATCCAGGTTTACCCCGGTCGAAGGATTTTCATCTCGAAAAAACGACTAAGTCCGAAGGTAAAAATCACCACCGAGGAAACCGACTTCGCGTATCCGGACAAGGGCTCCAGGAGGTCGGATCCAACTGGCAGGTTCGTCCCGGTGAAGAAAAACTTCAAAATAAAGACTAAGTCAGAAGGTAACTTTTTAACCGAGGCTTCCCGCGACCTGTAGCCGAGCAGGGCTCCATCGCGGTCGGCCTGAAAGTTTGACTTTGTCCCGGTCCTGGTGCAACCAGATGACCCGATTGGCGCTTTTTGTTTCTATGCGCTAGAAAATAATAATACTTTAAAAATTCATATCTCCGGTTCCCCTGAACCGATTTTAATCGTTTTTGTGTCATTTTAAAGATAAAAATATAAGCTATTTTTATAAATTGGTTTTGGATTTTTAAACTGTTTCCTGTGTTTTATTTAATTACTGTTGTGTGATATTTGAATGCTTTACACTTTGTCTCCTAAGTTAAGCCTTGACGCTCGATGCCAAGCTACCAAGGGTAGAGCTGGGATTAATTTACTGAGACCTAACTGTACTTTTGTGGAGGTTTGTGGCTTGTTGCTAGGTGTAGGTACCTCCCTGCCCTACCAATAACCCATTTTCCAACAGGGGCCCTCTTACGGGGGCCCCTGCAGTGCCCATGCCATTGGCATGGGCACTGCAGGGGCCCCCAGGGGCCCCAGGACACCCCTCACCGCCATCCTGTTCCGATGGCGGTGAGGGGGTCGGAATCCCCCATGGCGGCGCAGCATGCTGCGCCGCCATGGGGGATTCCTCAGGGCAGCGGAAAACCGGCGGGACACCGCCAGTTTTCCGGTTCTGACCGCGGCCATACCGCCGCGGTCAGAATGCCCTTAGGAGCACCGCCAGCCTGTTGGTTGTGCTCCCGCCGACCCCGGCCCTGGCGGTCAAGGACCGCCGGGGTCGGAATCACCCCCTAAGTGCCTAATATAAGAATAAGAAGAAGCCACACCACCAAGATTCCAGTACAGAGGGAAAGATTGAGGAAAATACAAATACTGAAACTGACATCAGGTGTATTGAGAATTTGGAGGTAAAGCAAGGTGGGTCTGCACCTTGACAGACCCAAACCTCTCAAAACTGTAATTAAACGTTTTCTCATGAAATAACAATACATTTTACACAAAACTGTAATGTAGAACAGACTATGTGGGGATCCCCCATCTCAAGGACATACAACAATGCTAGAAAAACAGTATTGTTCTATAGGAAAGCAAAGATTACATCCAATTAGCCCCAATATAAAGTTAGTTATGTGTTCTATCCCATCTATTTATCACTAGGTCAAGATGTGTCTCCAGGCCTGGTAAGGTTTGGATCAAAGTATATTCTCAATTTTTGAGGCTTAATTATCTACACTGCCTCTCTTTCCTGCTACCTGAAATCCATAAAGGGCTTTCTGATAAAAGATACATCCTTTTTAGTTAACTCATGCTGCTTGGAAAAGATGGTTGGTTTGCCCAAAGTCGTACACACCTCCTTAATATAATTAAACCAAGGGATCGAATAACCCAAATCGTACGTCAAACAGTCATTAATAATCTATTTCTTAAACAAGACATGAGGTTACACCAGATTGAGCACCATATTAACAAGGGCCCAATTAATCTGGTCTTCCACATAATTCAGTCCAAGCTTCTGATGTAAGGCATACGTAGAATAAATCTGAGGAAGGCCTAAAAGGTGTCTCTATCCTTAACTCAAGAATACATCTCAAAACACAGCAATGGTACTGACAATTATCAACTCCATCAAAAACACAACTTTTGTCCCCATCAGAATTGATATTAATTATTACTACTGCATATTGTTGTGAATAAATCAAACTTGCCAAAGACCAATTACATTGAAACAAATCTTTCTCCGTCATTTGCATGTGTCTTCAATGTATTAGCTAATTACACCATAAACCTTTTTTTTGTCAATAACTTTCTACTCACCTAGCGACTTGGTCATCTACTCTTGGCCACAGAAAACTTTCCTTAACCCTTTTTTTACTCAAAGGCTGGTCAACATGCCTTCATGCGCCAGACTGGTTGTTCTATCAAGTACTTTGTTAGGTGATTCGAACCTTACCTCTCATATTATATTATTTTTTCTCCCTCCACAACTGATTTGCATATATAAATATCAATACACAATCCTTGTTAGTGTTAAAGATATCAGCCTTAGTGTGGTCCTCTCCCAAAAATTTTGCCTCTTCTATTTTTACTGATCTTGTTCTTCGTGACTTTAGGACTCTGTGTACATTACCATGCCAACCAGTGATAAAGTGCATGTGGTTACTCCTTAAAACATGGTAACATTGTCATATTTAATTTACTTAGAATTCCCTAGTAAAGTGGTCCTTGTAGCTGGCCCGTGCTCCATCATTGTCCACTTGAACTGTGAATTTGTCCCGGTCTAGCCCGACCAAATATCCACAGTTGGCACTTCGTGCTTTTTAACACTATTTTCACTGAAATATTTAAAGCCAGATGTCTCCAGTACTACTGAATAGATTTGTGTCTTTTTGGTCTCATTTTATTTATTAAAAATTACTCTTTTTTCTAATCTGATGTGAGATCCTTTTTGTGGTGTGTTTCCTTTGTATTACTGTATGAAGTTGTTGAAATACAGGTTAAGTAAGGGTTTACTCGTGACTTCAACCTGACAAGGATTGTGGTTTCTGCTTGAGTAGGGTTTCAACCCCCTTAACCAGAAACCCAATTTCTTACAGTTTGTATCCTCCCAGTGTTTCTTGGAATTGTTCCCATTACATCTTTCGATCATATGAATGATACTAGCCATCATTCCTTCATGATTGCCCTCCCTTATTCCATCATCATCCATGTCTTCCGATCATACTGGTAACTTGAGCAGAAAGACTGCTTGTTGGTTGATCACCTTCACTACATATTCCAAGGAATATCTATATCTCTGCAATCTTGATGCTAATCCTGTCAACATTGTCAATGCTTCTCTTGACTGTAGGGCTCATACATTGTGAAACACAAATCACTCTCTAAATATAAGTTCTCAAGTACACTGTGCCTACAAGTCTGTTAATCTTAGCTTCTACCTAAATATTAAGTGACTCCGAAGCTGTTATTCTTTTCTTTGCATCTGTCTGAAAAATATATTGTTGGTGTCTTGAAAGAACAGGTAGCAACATTATTGGACCTCTTAATATTATCCTGTCCTTGAGAAAGCACTGCAGCCAATCCTAGTGAACTGGCACCCAGTTTCACAAAAGCCTTATGTTTTATAAAAACATCCTTACCCCTCTCAAATATTTTCTTTCATTTCATTTCTATTCAACAACAATTGTGGGGATCAAGTTTTTTCTGCAAAGTTAATGCATTTCACATAGTATTTTAATAAGATCATAAGCAACCATAATTGATCCTTATCAGTAGGTGACATACCAAATTTATGTAATTTAAAAGTTCTACTTTTATTCTCACCATCAGCTGAGATCATGTATCCCAAGTTCTCTACTTCCTTTTACAAAAATGAACAATTCCAACTATGTAATGTTACATTTGCTTGGCCCAATCTACTCAATACTTGTCTCAGGACTAAATTATGTTCCTCCACTACACCAGGATATCACCATAATGCTGCCAAGCAGTATCCATCATTTTTTTAAATTTACTTTCCTCTGAAGTAAGATTAAATGGGATGAGTGTAAATTGAAAGGCACCTTACATTGTTAGGAGTACTGTTAAATGTTTTGACTGTTTCTGGAGCCTGATTTAGTGTTGTACACTCTTTGAATCCAATTTGAGAAAGTTATCCCATTCAATATTAGTGACAACATACTGATGTTGGTGAGAGAAAAAACTGCTACCGCTATGCTTTTGTCCATACAAAATAAGAGCTTGCCATTGGCTTAGTTTGCAGTGATTAAAGGGGGCAGACAACTTAATGCTTCAATTGGTCTAATTATCCCCACCTTAAATCTTTCAGTCATCATTGAATTAACATCATTTTGCACCGACCTTGGCAGCTTCCCTAATTTATACTTAAACAACTTAACTCTTCTTGTGAACATGATTTTGTCCACATATCCATCCACAATATCTAACTTTTCCAAAAAGTCATCATTGGGATCTTTTATGATCTCATCTATCCTCCATGACACAACTGTAGGTTGATAATGATGTGCAAATTGTTATGTTATGGAAATTTGTAAAGTGCAGTATCACCTGTGAGAGCACCCTGGAACTGAGCAGATGTGAGTTTAGCCAGACCTTCTGCCTCATAGGACTACTCAAAAAGTGAGTTTTTCAGCTTGTTGCGAAATTCAAGAAATGAGAAGGAGGCTTTTATGTGTAGCAGCAGGTTGTTCCAATGCAGGAGAAGGCTTTGTTTTCCATACTCATGGGATGTATCAAAGTAGAAGTTTAGATAAGCAAGGTGTCTGGAAGTGTTGTGAAAGCAGATGCAATTGTTGAGGTAGGTTGGGTCAGTGTTAGGTAGTACTTTGAAAGTGTAGGTGAGGAGTTTGAATTGTGCTCATTTGAGCATGGCATCCGGCGGAGCTCCTTCCAGTATGATGTGAGTGCAGTATGAGAGGTTGAAAGGGATCATGGTCACAGATTTCTTACAGTCTGAAAAGAGTAGATCCATTGAAGTGCATGTCCTTGGATTCAGATGATGTGTAGGTATTTGATGTGGATGGAGTAGGAGACCATGTCATACGGTACTGCTGCACCCACCCTAAAATTAGAGATACTTCCATAGCCACATATATTATTCCTCGAAAATTTAATTCAGAGTAAATGTAAGGAGGACTTTTTGCCTTCTTCTCCATTTTTGCTGGTTTCGTTTTGCTTGCCTTAGGGCTCTGCACATTTTATTTCTGCCAATCAGTGCTCATTCATTAAAACGTGATAACAGTGTCTTATTCCTAATAGGCATATTTCATTTAAAGACCCAAGTTTAAGTTTTTATGCCCTGGTAGTGAAAAACTCCTACATTTGTTTTTCGCTACATGGTAGTTACTTTGGAGTTACCTTATTCCATTCTATAAGTGTAATTTACAAATGGGAATAAGTAACCAGTTCATGTTTGGTATCTTTGGATTCCTAATTTAAATTGCTAGCTAATGATGAAGCCGGATTTTAAATGACAATTTAACCCCTTCGCTGTCAGGCCTTTTACCCCTCAGATGCCAGACCTTTTTTTGGCTATTTGGGGCAGTTTGCGCTTAGGCCCTCATAACTTTTTGTCCACATAAGCTACCCAAGACAAATTTGTGTCCTTTTTTCCAACATCCTAGAGGTACCCAAAGTTTGTGGGTTCTCCTGAAGGAGACTGAGAAATTAGCCAAAATACAGCAAAAAATGTGTTTTAAAAAAAGAATGGGAAAAAAGGGCAGCAGAAGAAGGCTTGTGGTTTTTTCCCGGAAAATGGCATCAACAAAGGGTTTGCTAAAATCACCATATTACCAGCTTTCAGGAACAGGCAGAAATGAATCAGAAAACCAACTTTTTCAAGACAATTTCAGCATCTTACTGGGACATACACGATTTTAATAATTTTTTGTCATTTCAGCCTTCTTCCGGTTAGTGACAGAAATGGGTATGAAACCAATGAGAGATCCCGGACAGCTAAATATTTCTGAAAAGTAGACAACATTTTTAATTCAGCAAGGGATCATTTGTGTAGATCCTACAAGGTTTTTCTAAAGAAAATAACAGCTGAATTAGAAATATATTGAAATTGAGGTACAGAAACAGCCATTTTTCTCCATGTTTTACTCAGTAACTTTTTCCTGTGATGTCAGATTTTCAAAAGCATTATACCGTTACATCTGCTGGACTCCTCTGGTTGTGAGGATATATAGGGCTTGTAGGTTCATCAAGAACCCTTAGTAAACAGAGCCAATAAAGAAGCTGCACCTTTCAATGGGTTTTCATTGTATACCAGGTATACAGCAATTCATTTGGTGAAATATAAAGAGTGAAAAATAGGTATCAAGGAAACCTTTGCATTTCCAAAATGGGCACAAGTTAAGGTGTTGAGAAGCAGTGGTTATCTGCACATTTTTGAATTCTGGGGTTCCCATACTAGCATGTGAATTACAGGGCATTTCTCAAATAGACGTCTTTTTTCACACACTGTCTTACATTTGGAAGGAAAAAATGTAGAGAAAGACAAGGGGCAATAACACAGCACCTAGGGAAACCTACGAAACATGTGCATTTTTCAAAACTAGACACCTAGGGGAATCCAGGATGGGGTGACTTGTGGGGCTCTCACCAGGTTATGTAACCCAGAATCCTTTGCAAACCTCAAAATATGGTAAAAAAAAACTTTTCCTCATATTTTGGTGCTGCAAAGTTCTGGAATCTGTGGGAAGCCTCAAACTACCCTCTGCCCAGCAACCCCCCATATCTTCCAATAAAAATGGTACCTCACTTGTGTGGGTAGGCCTAGTGCCCACAACAGGAAATGCCACAAAAGCACTATGTGGACACATCAAAATTATCAAATACAAAACTATCTATTTTTGTGGGGGGAGGGTGCACCTGCGTTTTTGGTCCTGGGCTCAGCAGCCATCTAGGGAAACCTACCAAACCCAAACATTTCTCAAAAACTAGACACCCGAGGGAGGCCAGGGAGATGTGACTTGTGTGGATCCCCTAGTGTTTTCTTACCCAGAATCCTCAGCAAACCTCACATTTAGCTAAAATATAAAAATAATCCCACATTTCTGTGTGGAATCACCACACTGGCACAGGTTTCCTACCACCCAACATTCTCCTCAGTCTCCTGGTAAAACTGATACCTCACTTGTGTAGGTGGGCCAAGTGCCTGTGACAGGGAAGAGGCAAAAACATGTTGAAAATGAGGGAGAACCAAAGTGGGTCCAAAAGGACAGATTGGAAAAAAGATGTTTAGGCTGACAAATGGGGTAAAAAAATTATCAGTATAGATGTAACAATGCTGGGTGGTAGGAATTGTGTGGATTCCTGCAGTTTCCGGAAGGTTCCATCTCAAAAATGTGGGGAAAATGTGTGATTTCAAGCAAAGTTGGAGGTTTGCATGACATGGTGGGTAAGAAAATGGTGCAGGATGCATGTGCAGCACACAACCCTCGACTCACCCAAATGTTTAGTTTTCAGATGTGTCTAGGTCTCATAGATTTTTCTACATGGCAGAGTACCAAAGTCCAAAAAAGTGCAGCCCTCAAGATTCCAAGTGGGACAATTTTGAGACAAGCTCTCATGGCCCAAATGTAAAAGCAAAACTCAAAATAATCAAATGTCCTATTGCTTGCCTAGGGATAAGATGTTTTAGTGTGTGGGGGGAGAGCTGAAATACTGTTACCGACTTCAGTTGGGGTGGGGGCATAACCATGCCCAAACTGGTTGGCAGCCACCACCAGTAGGAAAGTACCATCTTGCCTGGCATGTTACCCCCATTTTTACATGTATGCCAGTTTGTTTTTGCCTTTCTCACTGGGATCCTGCTAGCCAGGACCCCAGTGCTCATAGTTTGTGGCCTGAATGTGTGTACCTGTGTAGTGACTAACTGTGTCACTGAGGCTCTGCTAACCAGAACCTCAGTGCTTATGCTCTCTCAGCCTTTACAATTGTCACTATAGGCTAGTGACCATTTTCACCAATTCTAATTGGCACACTGGAACACCCTTATAATTCCCTAGTATATGGTACCTAGGTACCCAGGGTATTGGGATTCCAGGAGATCCCTATGGGCTGCAGCATTTCTTTTGCCTCCCATAGGGAGCTCAGACAAACCCTACACAGGACTGCCACTGCAGCCTGAGTGAAATAACACACACGTTATTTCACAGCCATTTTACACTGCACCTAAGTAATTTATAAGTCACCTATAGGTGCAAAGTTACTAAGTGTGAGTGCACCCTTGCACTAGCAAAGGTGCCCCCATATAGTTTAGGGCAATTTCCTTGGACTTTGTGAATGTAGGGCCACCATTACACGCGTGCACTACATATAGGTCAATACCTATATGTAGCTTCACAATGGTAACTCCGAATATGGCCATGTAACATGTATAAGATCATGGAATTGTCCCCCCATGCCAAATCTGGTATTGGGGTGCCAATCCATGCATCCCCGTGGCTCCACTATGGACCCCGGGTACTGCCAAACCAGCTCTCTGGGGTTTTCTCTGCAGGTACCGCTGCTGACACCCCACAGACAGGGTTCTGCCCTCCTGGGGTCTGGGCAGCCCAGTCCCAGGAATGCATAACAAAGATTTCCCTTTGGAAATAGGTGTTAAGGGCTTGGGAGGAGTAGCCTCTCCCAGCCTCTGGAAATGCTTTGAAGGGCACAGATGGTGCCCTCCTTGCATAAGCCAGTCTACACCGGTTCAGGGAACCTCCAGTCCTTCCTCTGGTGTGAAACTGGACAAAGGAAAGGGGAGTGACCACTCCCCTGTCCATCACCACCCCAGGGGTGGTGCCCAGAGCTCCTTCAGTGTGTCCCAGACCTCTGCCATCTTGAATCCAGAGGTGTGAGGGCACAATGGAGGCCTCCAAAAACTCTTAACCACCTGCATAACCTTTATGACAGATTTGGGACTTACAGTTAATCGGTCCAAAACTTTTATGATTAATTGCGGTAGGCAATCGGGTAAGATCTACAATACTACCATCCATGAGGACAAAGTAGAGATAGCTCATACCTTTTCATACCTGGGCATAACGTTTGACAAACAGGGTTCCTGGCCACATTGTGTGAAAACTAAAAAAAGACCAGATCATTAAAACAACGGCGGCTCTGAAGATCTTTTCTAAAAGGCTAGGGGGGATTACCCCGCTGAATATGGTAAAAATCTATAAAGCTAAGTACATCCCGGCTGCCATGTATGGTTCAGGTATTTGGGGTTATACTAATTGTAATCCGATTCAGATAGTGGAGAATGATTTTCTCAGATACTTGTTAATGGTACCAAACGGTACATCGTCATGTATTAGCCACGTGGAACTAGGGGTTTCTTTTGTAGCTGATCTGATAAAGATACAGCCATTATTAATATGGCACAAAGTGTGGACCTCGGAGTACACTGGACTAAACAAGGCCATTCTATCTGATTGAATGAGGCTAACTCACTCGTTAATAGTTCCTTGGTTGAAATGTATTATGCTCTTTTTTGGAAATATGGGTTGTAAAGACTATTATATAAACCCAGAATCATTGGGAAAAATAACCAGGAAAGAATTTAGGGCCTTGACATTGAGGTACCTGGAAGATCAACGATGGGAAGCTGAATCAAGAAAGTCGAGTGTCATGTCCAACCAACTCATTTTGTCCACGGAAGGCATGCAGCCTTACCTAGTAAATGTGAGAAACCCTCAACATCATTTTGTCCTGCCATGATTACGATTAGACACTACCCATCGTCTTGTAACTTTCCCGACTATGAATGACTGGAGTATAGCCTTAAGAGTATGCCCCTGTGACGCGAAGGCAGCCCAATCTACGATGCACATGGTCCTCTTTTGTAAATTTTACGACAAGCAGAGAAAACGTTTTTTATTGCCATTTTTAAGATCGATTAACTTGCGTCAGTGTTGTAATGCGTATTTTAGCTTACAGGTTTTATCTTCTATCAAAATGTGTGGAATTCTGGTGAATTTCTTATGCTTAGTACTAACTGCAAGGAAGTCCATGGGCGCATAGGCCTAAATTCCATTAAGGTTATTTAAATATTTTCTATATGGACAAATTAATGATGTGTATTTTTATTTTTACTATTTATTCTTTTATCATTTTATCTATTTATTGTGTTTATATACATAGATGTGTTTTATTTTATACTTTTATGACTTGCTGAAAGTCGAATAAAGTTTGTTTGATGATGATGATGATGAGTGGCCAGTGCCAGCAGGTGACGTCAGAGACCCCTCCTGATAGGTGCTTACCTTCACTAGGTGGCCATTCCTCCTCTGAGGGCTATTTAGTGTCTCTCATGTGGGCTTTTCCTCAGATAATGACTTGCAAGAATTCACCGGAGCTCCTCTGCATCTACCTCTTCAACTTCTGCCAAGGATCGACAGCTGACTGCTCCAGGACGCCTGTAAAATTGCAACAAAGTAGCAAGAAGACTACCAGCGACATTGTAGCGCCTAATCCTGCTGGCTTTCTCAACTGTTTCCTGGTGGTGCATGCTTTGAGGGCTGTCTGCCTTCACCCTGCACTGGAAGCCATGAAGAAATCTCCTGTGGGTCTTCCCCCTGCTCCAGTAGGCACCAAACTTCAGCATCACTGGTACTCTTGGACCCCTCTCATCTTGACGAGCATGGCCCCTGGAACACAGGTGGTGGACCCAAGTGACCCAGACTGTCCAGTGGTCAAACTGTCCAAATTTGGAGGAGGTAAGCCCTTGCCTCCCCTCTCCACACAGTAATCCTGTCCACCATGTGAACTGCATCTGCTAGGTCTTCTGTGCACTTTTGCAAGGAATCCTTAGTGCACAGCCAAGGCCAGGTCCCCAGCACTCTGTCCTGCATTGCTCAACTCATTGAGTTGACCGCCGGCTTCGTAGAACCCTCTTTTGCAGTGTTGAGATGACCTCCGTGCTCAGGCTTCCTGAACCTGTGTTCAAGGACTTCTGTGGGTGCATGGGCTCTCTGTATTGCTGAGGGGCCCCTCTGTCCCCTCTTCCAAGTGGCGATCTCCTGGTTCTTCCTGGGCCCGGGCAGCACCCTTTTTCTTCAACCACGACCTTTGCAGCTAGCAAGTCTTGTTTGCAGTATTTTTCCAAAGAAGCAATGCTGCATCCTCCATTACTCCGTGGGACATCTTCTGCACAAAGGAGAAGTTCCTAGTGCCTTTCTTTGTTGCAGAATATTCAGCTTCTTCCATCCAGAGGCAGCCATTTTCACCTTCATCCGGGGTTTAGTGGGCTCCTGCCCCCCCCTGGACACTTTTGTGACTCTTGGACTTGGTCCCCTTCCTTTGCAGGTCCTCAGGTCCAGGAATCCATCTTCAGTGCTTTGCAGGCTGTTGTGGTCTTTGCAGAATCTCCTATCATGAGTTTAGTGTGTTTCTGGGGAAGTAGTGTCACTTTACTACTACTTTTCAGGGTCTTGGGGTGGGGTATCTTTGACACCGTTAGTGTTTTCTTACACTCCCAGTGACCCCCTAGCCTAGGGGTCCATTCACGGTTCGCATTCCACTTTCTTACTATAGGTTTAGGTTTGTATTGCCCCTAGGCCTCTTGCATCCTATTGTATTCTACAGTGTTTGCACTACTTTCTGACTGTTTTACTTACCTGATTTTGTTTTTTGTGTATGTTTTATGTATTTTACTTACCTCCTAAGGGAGTGTATCCTCTGAGATATTTTTGGCACATTGTCACTAAAATAAAGTACCTTTATTTTTAGTAACTCTGAGTATTGTGATTCTTATGACATAGTGCTATATGATATAAGTGGTATAGTCGGAGCTTTGCATGTCTCCTAGTTCAGCCTAAGCTGCTCTGCTATAGCTACCTCTATCAGCCTAAGCTGCTAGAACACTACTAATTAACTAATAAGGTATAACTGGACCTGGCACAAGGTGTAAGTACCACAAGGTACCCACTATAAGCCAGGCCACCCTCCTACACCACTCCACCCCACTTTAAAAAAAAAAAAAATTCCTGGCATCCAGTAGGCTTTCTGCTCCCCGGGGAGTGGATCATGGGTAATTGCCCCATCTGCCCACCCGCTGGGCAGAACAACTTTGTCCCCATTTATTTGGGGTGGGGGTATGGCCATCTCCACATCTTCTTTTTTTGAAAAACAATCTTCCCTGGTTTCTGCTGGGCTTTCTGCCCCCCCTTGGGGGTAGATGAGCCTTCCAAAAATAGGCCCATCTGCTCCCAAGGGGACAGAAATGGCCAACAGTAATGTGCCCCCATGGGGAGTGCCCCTTGCGCAAGGGGTTGCCCCCCCAAGGAAAACACACACCAATCCCTGGTGCCTAAGTGGTTTCTGCTGCCCCCCGGCAGATCTGCTTAATAGGAATAGGCTCCCCAAGAGGGGCCAAAATGGCTCCCCAAGGGTGGCAGAAATGGCCTAAAATAAATTTCCCCCCAGTGGAGAGACCCTTGTCTAAGGGGTCATTCCCCATCTGTAAACAAAATATACATAAAAAATCCCTGGTGCCTAGTGGTTTCTGCCCCTAATTAAAATAGGAATATCTGCCCCAATGGTGGGCAGAAATGCCCTAAAATAAATTTGCCCCCAGGGGAGCGACCCTTGCATGAAACTGACATAAAAAAAAAATCCTTGGTGTCTAGTGGTTTCTGCCCCCCTTGGGGGGATATTGGCCTAAGAAAAATACGCCGATCCATGAATCTCCTTCCATCCCTGATGGGGGGGGTGGGTGGTCGGCCCACAGCAGGAGAGCTACCGCTCCCCCCATGGGCCGGGTGCAGGAAGAGCTGCTCTCATCCCTGGTACACTGGAGCCGAGGACGAGACCACCTCGCCCCAGGCACTCTGGGGGTTAAGAAAGTTGGCATTTCCTGCCTTAGCCATTTATTCCCCCTAGCCTGTCTCTGGTCACAAGGCTGGGTGTAGTTGATAGTTGAGATTTATGTATTCCTCCTAGACAGCCATGCAAATAGACCTTAACTTTACCTTGATGGACCATCACTGTCAGGATGGGAGGGAAGACCTGGGCACAGCCCTACTTACACCTGAATATGCTGTGTCCTGCCTACACACAAAGGGCTGCATACACCTTGTAGTAGTCTAGAACCAGAACAGTAATGCAGCGTCATGGCATCTCAGAACCGACACATTGGTTTGGCTGCGCGATGTATCTTCAGTGCACTGCACTGCAAACCAGGATTTAAGGTACTTTGTTCAGTGCACCTAACTGGGTCCCTGTAGCCAGCCCGTTCTCCACTGTGGTCAGCCTGAACTTGTGAGTTTGTCCTTGTCTGGTGCGACAAGATATCCACAGAGAGCACTTTATGCCTTTTGGCACAATTTTTACTAAAATCCTTAAAATTGAATAGATATGGTTCTACTGATTGGATTATTGCCATTTTAGGCTTGTTCTATTTATTAATTAGTTACTCTATGTTTCTCACTCTGCTGTGGGCTCCTTTTGTGGTGTGTTTTCTCTGTCTTACTGTTTGAAGTGTTGCACAAATGCTTTACATATTACCTCTGAGTTAAGCCTGACTGCTCTGTGCCAAGCTACCGGAGGGCTGTGTACAGGTTAATTTAAGGTTTCCTTCTGACTTCCCACTTAGGAGAATTGTGGTTGCTGCTTTAGAAGGGATTCAACCCCCTCAACCAGTTACCCAATTTCTTACAAGAGCCATTGTCAACCATTGGGTCTATGTAGTTTTAATTCAGTACAAATGAGCCCCTCGATCTACAGAGCTTTCCTTTTGTATCTTTGTGATCATAGAAACAGAATATCAGGTCTACCTCATTGTATGACATAGAGATCATTACAATGCCAACTTTGTCTCTCTATACATTCATCCTAAGTGTCCCTTATACAGCATCTTCTACAATTCTTGTTATTGCAAAGCAACCTTTTGATTCTGTACCAAGAAAAATACATCCACATCTCTGACACCTCAAACATGTATTTCCCTCTTCAAGTTCACTCGTTGGCTCTCACTGAATCTCCTCTGGCATTATTCCCAATTGTGTTCAGATGTATGTGGATGCTTTTACCAAAATACTCATATCACCTACTGTTCCCTTCGAGCTATCGGTACTACACCTGCTTTTTTTGTTTTATATTCTCTTCATTACCTTTATACAGACTATTGCTACATTCCCTTTCTACTTTCTCCCTTCTGCTTTTCATTATACCCCTTTCTCACTCTACCTCCTTCCCGACTCTCTTATACCTGTATCTGTTCTCTCTTCTGTTGCCCTCTCCTTTACTCAGTACACTGGTGACTGGCAATGATTTGTGTGTGTGAGATGAGTAGCAAGTAGACAATGTGCGTTCTGTTGACTTTTATGTCAGTGTGCAGAAGTTAAGGACTTATGAGCACACATTGACATTGAGTTTACTTAAAAGCATACTATGCTTATTTAGAGGGCAGAGTTCTCATTCACAAAGCAGTCAACCCAAAGACTAAAGTTTACACAATACTTTGTTTCAATGAAATATTATGAAGGGCAATGTTTTTACTTCACATTACAAATGTTAGATTTTTCTTGCTTAAGACATTGATGCAGTCACAGCCTTGCTTCACTAGCATTTAAGAAATGAAAGAATGGAAGGTAGGCTCCAGTGCCATACACCAAGTATCACCCTCATAGGTTCTCATTGACTGGGCACTGTCCTGATTGGCTGCCAGGCCAATCTAGTACAGCCAGTCTGAGGGTGCTCCATTCAGCTGCGCTAAGGCTTTTATTTTTCCTACACTGGGTGCTGGGATTAGTGACTACATTCAAGATCTTTGGTGAGAGCGACTGCTGGCAGGTCAAAATCGCCCCCCCCTGGATTCCAGACCACCAGTGAAACACCCGATTCCCGGTCCGGACAGTCCGGATTGTGAGCCCTCATTGCCTAAATATTTGTTTTTTTGAGTATACATAATTGTAATTTGTCAAGTGAATAGAGTTAATTTGTTTTTAAACCTCATGGCAGTTACCTGCAGTGTGTTCAGGTATGATAACTCAATTCTGGAAGGGAATCCTTTAAATCTGATTTTCAAAATATTAAATTATCCAACCCTGCAAATTAAAGATTGATTACCTATTAGCAACCAAATATTTTTCCATCTTCTGCTATAGAATTTAGAAGCGCGGGCAACCAAATAAAATATGGGTGACAAACCAACTGGTTTTGTCCATTTATGGAACAACAAAATACATACTAGTATTATCCATTTTATCTAAGATGGCCCTCTTCAATTCTTGTTTCCTACATGTTTATTCTGCTGACTTTATTCAGCTTTTGATATGGTTCCAAGGGCATCAATATTGGTAAAAATTGATCAGTGGGACATCCTAGAAAAACTCAAGCCATACAACTGCTTTATTAAAATAATTGGATACATTTGAAGAATGACAATGGGCAGTCAGTCTGTAACAAAAAGGGTGTACTACATGGCGCAGTTGAACCCTTGTTGTGAAGTACACTCGCATTGGTCTCCTTGGGTCCAGTCAGAGTTATTAGCTCACTCGTTTGGTAGCTATAACACAGAGCAGCAAGGCTTAGCAAAGGAACAATGTGTTAAGCATTTAACTACACCAAACAGCAAAATAAGTAAGTCACCAAGCAAGACAGAAACACAACAAAAATTTATAAAAAAAGAGCATATTTTTATAGATTTGTAGAGATCTTCATGACTACTATCCACTGAAGGGTTCTGGAGATATGAATGTTTAAAACATTTGAAAACATTTACATCAATCGCAAACAAACATTGGCAAATCAAAACTTTGTAAAACTTTTGTCACACCAAGTTTGGCAACTCTGACCCGAGTTGGGCAACCAAATTCACCAAGATAGAGGTCTAGTAGTCTAGAAGGGAACCTTTTGACAATTTCCTGTCCACCAGAGCATCTTAGAAGCTAGTTTCAAACTTTACAGGAAAACTGCCATCGACTTCAATGGAGTGGGCCTCATGCTGAGTGATGTAGGCTTAAGGATGCTCAATGGAAGCTCCAGAGGGTGTGCGGTCAACAGGGGTAAAGTCCTGTCGAGTCTTTGGTGCACAGCAGACGGGAGACGATTTTGGCCTTGGATTTAGAGTCCCGCAAGTCCTCTATTGAGGGATCATAAGGTGGAAGATGCAGACCTTTTGTTAATGCAACACAACAGTTCTGGTGCAAAATGCGGAGGTGGTAGTGTACTTGTAGTCCAATAAATATGGTCTCTGACAGCTCTCCCAGGTCTGGTAGACTGGGGTGCAGACTTTGGCTATCTCAGATTACTTCGTCGGTGTGACCGGTCACTAGTACAAGCAAAATTTCAGCGAGGGCTACCACTTTGTCATTTAAGGCACTTTCCACTCTTGTGTCCCTGGAGCGGGTTCCATGGGACCAGCCACCTGATCCTTGGGGCCTCTGCTGTGGCAGACCCAGACGACCGCAAGAACTACCGGCCGATCTCCCTCCTCCCCTTCCCAGACAAGGTCATCAAAAAAATAGTGAACAGCCTATTATCTCGGTTCCTGGAAGACAGCAAGGCACTCGACAGCTCCCAATCCGGATTCCGCAAAAAACACAGCACAGAGACTCATTGCTGCCACAGACGACATAAGGACCATGCTTGATGAAGGAGAAACAGCAGCACTCATCCTCCTGGACCTCTCCGCAGCCTTCGACACGGTATGTCATCACACTCTCCTCAAACGCCTCCACAATGATGGAATCCGCGACAAGGCACTCGGCTGGATCTTGTAATTTCTCGCAGGCAGAACCCAGATAGTCTGCCTCCCACCGTTCCTGCCAGAAGCCTCCAGAATCATCTGTGTCGTCCACCAAGGATCATCGCTCAGCCCCACGCTCTTCAATGTTTACATGGCCCCACTCGCCAACATCGCACAAACCCACCATATCAACATAGTTTCCTACGCAGACGACACTCAGCTCATCCTCTCCCTCACGAAAGACCCTACAACTGCAAAGAACAATCTCCACAACGGACTTCACGCCATCGCCAGCTGGATGGAATCAAGCCGCCTCAAGTTAAACACAGACAAGACAGAAATCCTCATCTTTGGCACCAACCCCTCAGCATGGAACGACTCCTGGTAGCCCACCTCCCTAGGATCCGCACCCTCACCCACCACCCACGCACGTAACCTGGGATTCATCTTGGACTCCACACTCAGCATGACTCAGCAGGTCAACGCCATCTCTTCCTGCTACAACACTCTCCGCATGCTCCACAAAATCTTCAAGTGGATCCCCGTCGGAACCAGGAAAACTGTCACCCACGCCCTGGTCAGCAGCTGGTTAGACTACGGAAATGTCCTATATGCAGGAACAACAACCAAACTCCAAACAAAGCTGCAAAGAATCCATAACGCATCCACCCGCCTCATTCTTGATGTCCCACGCCGCAACCACATCTCCCCCCACCTCAGAGACCTACACTGGCTACCAGTATCAAAGAGGATAACCTTCAAACTCCTCATCCATGCAGACAAAGCCCTCCACAACACAGGTCCAACCTACCTCAACAACAGACTCACCTTCCACACCCCCAACCGCATTCTTCGCTCCGCCAGCCTTGCCCTCGCCTCCGTCCCCCGCATCCGGCACACCACCGCCGGAAGAAGATCCTTCTCTCATCTAGCCCCCCCAGCACCTTGAGACCCTAACGGGTGAGTAGTGCACTTTATAAATCCTTTGATTGATTGATTGATTGATTGGATTGAGGTGGGAAATCAACTTTCCCCTGGGCCAGGCACACAGAATAGTATCCAAACTCTACAAGCCCAACGTCCAAATCCAGTGATTACTAACTTCCTGGGTGGCAGGGGTGTCCATTACATCCCAGTAAGGTGCCCCGAGGGGACAACGTGGTCACTAGCTAATGGACTATTAGGTCCTCTCCTACCTGGTGACACAGTTCCGGTGATGTGTAGCATCTGGCTGTCCCCAAGTGCACTTTGCATGCCACAACCAACATGGCTGAGATCTTTCTCAAGTATGAGGAAACTGGTATCCCAATCAAGGGGCTGTGGCTACAATGGGCTCATGCTCGTGGAAAACTGGTTCTGCAATTAGTTTTGCTATCAATGGCCCTGGCTCTACCATGTTTAGTGGAAACAAATGGCTTCCTGCTTGGGAAGGTTGTCACAGTGGTCCTTCAGAGGCAGGATCATCCTTTGATGCCTGCCTTTTGGGCTAACACCTTTTGCATCCAATCCCGTGGGTGGGGGTTGCACCTGTAGAGTAGCAGCAGCCTTTGTTCTCAGCCTTGGAGTCATTCACATGTCTCCCAAGGCAGGCAGAAACCTGTCTTAGTCCCTGTGCCTCTCTGAAGCCACTGGACTAGCTTGTTCAAAGTATGGCAACTTTTGTAAAAGTGGACAGCATTAAAGTGGATATAAATGTCGACTGCACAACTGAGTTGTATTTGATGTCCCCATACCTTACATGACAGGGTGTGGTAGCCTTTGTCAAACGTTAGACGCATTAGAGTGCCAATCGTTAACTCTGCAATTACCCTATAAGGATACTTAACCATCCTCAGCAAGCAAAAATATTTTATGGCTTTGCTGCATAGAAAATATGTGTTTATCTTAACACTATGCAGCTCCTTGCTATAGGGCTTCATAGGCCTGCTTTAGAGGAGATGTACATTTATAGTTAAGGGACTTCTGGGGACATTGACATTAGTGGTAATGGCAATGTTGGAATGCAGTGCGTGCACAACCTCTTCAGTAAGCAGTGGCAGCTGAAAGTTGTGTTTTCACTTTGTCTCACACAGGGTGGTACAACCAGTGCTGCACCTCTTGTGTGGACAGCTAGCCTTACATGCTGTTGGTACCAGGGTACCAAATACTAGGAACTTACAAGTAAGTCAGTACATCCCAAGTGGGGGTATCCAATTCAACATATACTTCAGAAAAGGGAAAGAACACTGGCACTGAGGTCAGGACAGCAGGCTTCAGTGCTCTCTCAAAGTCAAAAACCATCAGCTAGCAGTTCAAAATGGGACACAAAGTTGAGAGAAAACCTGCTAAAAGCCTGTTTTCCCTGAACAGTCTCAGTAAAAATATATGCAACAAAAGGACAAAAGCTCAGCTAAATCCTTGCTCCACTTATTTTCACATCACAAATTTAACAGCATTGTACAGAGCAGAACAGCTTACCCAACTCTCGAACTTAATATATGCAGATGATTTCCCTTTGATGAATATGCAATATAAAAGACTAATTTAATTCATTCTTCATATCTCTTTCCCCTTGTGTTGCTATGGGGGCATTTTTGATTTCTTGATTTGTTCCCTGAAATGTTTCCAGCTTCTTATTATCACTTGCTGGCGGGGTGGGGCTATTTTGTTCCATCTTAGAATTTTTGTCAAGAGAGCTATGCTGTATTTCCACTCGCGCCATTTTAACATTTGACACCAATACTGGATCATATTGTTGTACCTTAGGCTCTGTCTGCTTGACTGTTCTGTCGGGTAGTCCACTCACAGTGCTTAATTTGTAGAAGAATAAGGGGCTTATTTATACCTTTTGGTGCATAACTGCACTAATTCAGTTTTGCATCAAAATGTTTTGCACCGGCTTGCACCATTCTTGAGCGTCATCTGGGCACCATACTTATGGAATGTTGCTAGTGGGAGCAAAGGGTAGGCTAGCGTAAAAACAATTTCGATAGTCAGGTGGGGATGGCGGTATGGGAGAAGGGGGTTTTGCACCCAAAAATGACGCTAGGCAGTTTAGAGTAAAAAAAAATAACCAGCCTAGCGTCATTTTTTGACGCAAAACCATCCATACCACATGATTCCTGTCTTAGAAAAGGCAGGAGTCATGCCTACCAACCCAATGGCCCACTCAGGGGACCAGGGTCCCCTGGGCATGGCCATTGCACCAAGTGCATGTAGGGGGGCCTATTTCAGGGCCCCCAGTGGCACTTTAAAATAAATCCTTACCTGTATTTAACTATATTTTCCTGGGATGGGTTCCCCCATCCTCCGCTGTCCCTCTGGTGTGGTGGGGGTGTCTCTGGAGCCTTGGGAGGGCACCTGTGGGCTTATTTCATGGTGTTCAACCATGGAAATAGGCCCACAGGTCCCCTAACCCCTGCCCTGACCCAGGTGTTAAATAATGGCGCAAAGAGAGCTTTGCACCATTATTAGACCCCTTCTCCCCCGTGCGTGATTTTAGCATGGGGGATAAATATGGTGCTATATTGCACAGGAATGCCTACCTTGAAACTCATTGACGCAAGGTAGATTTCCACGTCCAAAAAATTACTTCAACTCCATAACTTTGGCGCTAGACAGGTCTAGCGCCAAAGTATAAATATAGAGTTTGTTTTGCAAATTACATTTAAAAAATGATGCAAATCTTGTGCAAAATAAGTATAAATATGCCCGTCAGTGCCCTGGCACACAATTTTGCTCAGATGTCACAGCTGCCTTGGCCAAAGTACGAGGTTCTGGATGAAAAGGCTGCTTAGGCTTGATTTCACCTCATTTCTTTTTAATCCACACTAGAAACTCCATGTACCTTTATCTCACTCATGCAGGTTCATTTTCGCCTGTGCTTTCTACCTTTTTTTTTTTTTTGAGAATTGAAAAACGTTTTTTTATAACTACCAGTAATCTCTGGATCATTGTCTTGATGTTTGTTACTCTTTTTTTGTAGTACTTTGCTCTTTTTTTCTAAAGGTTTTGGAACATCACTTTGAACAGTCTTATTATCTAATACCTTGTTGCTCATGAAAGGGCCTTTCTACTGTAGGAATCTAGTTTAGGAATCTCATGCTCATTTATTGAAAGATAAGGTTGAACTGTGTGGAGCACTTGAATAATCTGTATTAATATTTATTATTTATTTCATTATTGGAAGGTTTTGATGATTCGTCTTCCTTGGACAATTGTGACATTCATGTTTAGCCTTATCAAATTTTTCCCTTCAGAGACTTGTAAATCCAAGTCTGATGGTAATGATGTTAATGTATCTATTACCGGGAACAGGTACAACTTGCTGCTTTTTATTAAGCTTAATTCCTTGCATAGTCTATGTGAGCTTTAACATTTTCAAGGTTTGCATGGCTCCCAGATACCAAGATGACCAATGTGTTTAATAAATACTCTTGCATTTTTAATTTATTCAAGTGTTAGTTCAAGACCTTTTTTGTTACTTCTACTTCTAGCCTTTTTGGCTATTTGGGGTAGTTCACGCTTAGGGCTCCAGAAATATTTTTCCACATAAGGTATCAATGCCAAATTTGTGTTCTTTTTCTCTAACATCCTTGGGATTGTAAGGGTACCCAGGCTCTGTGGATTCCACTGGTGGGGACTTAGAAAGTAGCCAAAATACAGCAAAAAATTGGTTGTTTGGGGAAAAATGGGGAAAAGAGCTGCAGGAAAATGCATTTGTTTTTTCCCTGAAAACGGCATCAACAAACTGTTTGTGGTGCTAAATTCACCATCTTCCCAGCTTTCTGGAACAGGCAGACTGGAATAAAAAAACACATTTCTTAACAATTTTACTGGGACATATTCCATTTTCCCTATTTTTGTGCTTTCAACATCCTTCCAGTTAGTGACAGAAATAGGCATGAAACCAATGGTGGATTCTGGAAAACTATACATTTCTGAAAAGTAGACAAAATTCCAAATTTAGCATGGGGACATTTGTGTAGATCTTTCAAGGTTTTCCTGTAGAAAGTAACAGTTGAAATTAAAATGTTGAATTTGAGTTGGAAAGAAACAGCCATTTCCGTCTACATGTTCCTCTGTAACTTTTTCCAGCTATGGCAGATTTTCAAAAGCAATATACTGTTATGTCCGCTGAACCCTCTGGGATATATAGGGCTTCTAGGTTCACCAAGAACCTAAGGTACCCATAGTCAATAACTGAGCTGCACCCTGCAATGGGTTTTCATTCTGTACCGGTATGCAGCAATTCATATGGTAAAACATAAAGAGTGAAAAATAATATCAAGGAAACCTATTGATTTCTAAAATGGGAACAAGTTATAGGCCATCATTCCGACCCTGGCGGTTTGAAACCGCCAGGGTGGAGGGCAGAGGAAGCACCGCCAACAGGCTGGCGGTGCTTCCTGGGCCATTCTAACCGCGGCGGTAAAGCTGCGGTCAGAAAAGGTGAACCGGCGGTTTCCCTCCGGTTTACCCCTGGCCCAGGGAATCCTCCATGGCGGCGCTGCAAGATTCCGACCCCCTTCCCGCCAGAACCAGGCTGGCGGGAACGGGTGTCGTGGGGCCCCTGGGGGCCCCTGCACTGCCCATGCCACTGGCAGAATGACCCCCATAGAGTTTAGAAGGAGTGGTTATTTGCACATCTCTGAATTTGATGTCCTCATACTAGCATGTGAATTACAGGGCATCTCTCAAAATGACTTCTGTCATACACACTGTCTTACATTTGGAAGGTGCAAATGCAGAGAAAGACAATTGGCAATAATACTTGTTCTGCTATTCTGTGTTTCCTTGTCTCCCAATAAAAGGGTATCTCACTTGTGTGGGTAGACCTAGTGCCTGTGACGAGAAATTACCCAAAACATAACTTGGACACATCACGTTTCCTCTGAAAACTGATGCGATTTTTGCAGAGTGCCTAGCTTTTGATTTTGGGCTCTAGCTCAGCCATCACATAGAGAACCCTAGCAAACCTGTACATTTTCAAACAACTAGACACCTAGGAGAATCCAGGGTGGGGTGACTTGTGGTACTTTTACCAGGTTCTATCACCCTGAATCCTTTGCAACCTCAACATGCATCTAAAAAAACACATTTTCCTCATATTTTTGTGATGCAAAGTTCTGGAATCTGAGGGGAGCCACTAATGTTCTTCCACCCAGCATTCCTTCAAATTGCCTGATAAAAAATGGTACCTCACTTGTGTGAGTAGGACTAGCACCCGCAACAGGAAACGCCACAAAACACAGCGTGGACATATCACATTTGTCCACATATGTGTTTTTTGCAAAGTGCCTAGCTATGGATTTTGCGCTCTAGCTCAGCCAGCACCTAGGGAAATCTAGCAAACCTGTGTCTTTTTGAAAACTAGACACCTATGAAAATCCAGGATGGAGTGACTTCAGGGGCTTTTACCAGGTTCTGACCCTCAGAACCTTTTGCAAACCTCAAAATATATATAAAAAAAAAAAGTCCTCAAATTTTGGTAATGCAAAGTTCTGGATTCTGAGAGGAGTCACAAACTTCTCCGTTGAGCATTCTCCCTATAATAATGGTATATCACTTGTGTGGTTCTGCTTAGTGTGTGCAACAGGAAACAAACCAAAACACCATGTGGACACTTCACATTTTTCCACTGAAAACTGATTCTTTTTTTGCAAAGTGCCTAGCTGTTGATTATGGGCTTTAGTTCAGCAGGCACTTAGGGAAACCTAGCAAACATGTACATTTTTTAAAACTAGACACATATAGGAATCCACAATGGGGTGACTTGTGGGGTTCTCACCAGGTCGTGTCACCCAGAATCCTTTTCAAACCTCACAATTTGTCAAAAAAACACACTTTCCTTGTATTTCAGTGATGCAAAGTTCTGGAATCTGAGGGGACCCATAAACTTCCTTCCATCTAACATTTTCCCTGAGTTTCCAGATAATAATGGTACCTCACTTGTGTGGGTAAGCTTAGTGCCTGTGACAGCAAATGCCCCGAAACACAGTGTGGACACATCACATTAATCCACTGAAAACTGATATCTTTTCTGTGAAGTGCCTAGCTGTGGATTTGGGGCTCTAGCTCAGCCGTCACCTCAAGAAAACTAGCAAAGCTGTACATTTTCGAAAACTAGACACCTTGGGGAATCCATGATGGCATGACATGTGGGGTTTTCACCAGGTTCTGCCACCCAAAATCCCTTGCAGACCCCAAAATTTGTCTAAATACAATTTTTTTCTTCATATTTTGGTGATGCAAAGTGCTGGAATCTGAGCGGAGTTGCAAACTTCCTCCTGCCCAGCATTCCTCTGAGTCACTCAATAAAAATGGCACCTCACTTGCATGGGTAGGCCTACTGTCTGCGACAGCAAACACCCCAAACAAAACAGCTTGTACACATCACATTTGTCCCCTGAACACTGATGCCTTTTTTGCAAAGTCCCTAGCTGTGGATGTTTAGCACTAGCTCAGCCCTCACCTAGAGAAACCTAGCAAACCTGTAAAACTTTTGAAACTAGACACCCAAGGGAATCCAGGGTTGCATGACGCATGGGGTTTTTACCACGTTCTGTCACCCGCAATCCTTTTCAAATCTCATAATTTGTCTAAAAAACAAATTTTCCTCACATTTCTGTGATGCAATGTTCTGGGATCTTAGGGGAGGCACAAACTTCTTCCATCCACTATTCCCTTGGGTCACCAGATAAAAATTATACCTCACTTGTGTGGTTAGGCTTAGTGCCTGCAACAGGAAATGCCCTAAAACACAGTGTGCACATGTAACATTCATACACTGAAAACTGATGTGTTCTTTTGCAAAGTGCCTAGCTGTGGATTTTGGCCTCTAGCTCAGCCAGCACCTAGGGAAATCTAGCACATCTGTACATTTTTTAAAACTGGACACCTACCGGAATCCATGATGGGGTGACTTGTGGGGCTTTCACCAGGTTCTGTCATCCAGAATCTTTTGCAAACCTCACAATTTGTCAAAAAATACATTTTCCTCACATTTGGGTGATGCCAACCTCTAGGATCTGAGGGGAGCCACAAACTTCCTTCATACATCATTAACTGAGACTCCCAATACAAATGTAACCTCAGTTTTGTGAGTAGGCGTAGTGCTGGAAACAGGAAATGACCCAAAACACAACGTGGACACATCGCATTTTTCACTGAAATCTTATGCCTTTTTTGCAAAGTCCCGAGCTGTGGATTTTGGACTCTAGCTCAGCTGCCACCTAAAGAAACCTAGCAGACATGTACCTTTTTTCGAAAACATGACTCCTAGGGGAATCCAGGATGGGGTGACCTGTGAGTTCTCACCAGGTTCTATCACCAAGAATCCTTTGCAAACTTCAAACTTTGTAAAAAAAAAAACACTTTCCTCATGTTTTGGTGATGCGAGAACCACAAACTTCCTTCCATACATCATTCCCCTGAGACTCTGAATGAAAATGATACTTCAGTTGTGTGGGTAGGCTTAGTGCCTATGACAGGAAACGACACAAAATGCAATGTGGGCACATCACATTTTTCCACTGAAAACTGATGCCATTTTTGCAAAGTGCCTACCTGTGGATTTTGGACATTAGCTCAGCCTAAAGAAATTTAGCAAACCTGTACATTTTCTAAACTAGACACCTACCGGAATTTAGGAGTGGGTGACTTTTGGGGCTGTTACCAGGTCCCATCACCCAGAAACCTTTGAAAACCTCAAATTGTATCTAAAGAAATAATTTTACTCACATTTCTGTGATGCAAAGTTATGGAATCTGAGAGGAGCCACAAATTTCCTTCTACCCAGCATTCTTCCAAATCTCTTGATAAAAATCGTGCCTCTCTTGCATCGTTAGGCCTAGCGCCAATGACAGGAAATGCCCCAAAACACAGCGTGGACATATCATATTTGTGCACTGAAAACTGATGTGTTTTTTTGCAAAGTGCCTAGCTGTTGATTTTGGGCTCTAGTTCAGCCAGCACCTAGGGAAATCTAGAAAACCTGTACATTTTACGGTAGACACACAGGGAAATCCAGGATGGGGTGACTTGCGGGGTTCTCACCAAGTTCTATAACTCAGAACCCTTTACAAACCTCAAAATCTATTTAAAATAACAAATTTTCCTCAAATTTATGTGATGCGAAGTTCTGGAATCTGAGGGGAGCCACAAACTTCCTTTTATCCAGCATTTTCCCAGAGCCCCCGGATAAAAATGGTTCCTTACCTGTTTGGGTAGGCTTAGTGCCGACGACAGGAGACGACCCAAAACGAAACGTGGACACATCACATTTTTCCACTGAAAAGTGATGCCTTTTTTTTTGCAAAGTGCCTACCTGTGGATTTTGGGCTTTAGCTCAGCCGGCTCCTATGGGAATTTAGCAAGCTTGTACATTTTTTAAAATTAGACACCTAAGGAAATCCAGGATGGGGTGTCCTGTGGGGCTCTCACCAGGTTCAGTCACCCAAAATCATGTGCAAACCTCAACATTTGTCAAAAAAACAAATTTTTCTCACATTTAATTAATGCAAAGTTCTGGAATCTGAAGGGAGACACCAACTTCCTTCCATCCAGCATTCCCAGTCTTCTCATAAAAATGGTACCACACTTTTGTGGGTAGACTTAGTACCCATGACAGGAAACAACCCAAAACGCAACATGGACACATGATGTTTTTCCACTGAAAACTGATGTGTTTTTTGCAAAGTGCCTGGCTGTGGATTTTGGCCTCTAGCTTTGCTGGCACCTAGTGAAACATAGCAAACCTGAACATTTTTTAAAACAAGATACCTAGGGAAATCCAGGATGGGGTGACTTGTGGGGCACTCTCCAGGTTCTATCACCCAGAATCCTTTGCAAACCTCACAATTTATCTAAGAAAACACATTTTCCTCATATTTCTGTGATGCAAAGTTCTGCAATACGAAGGGACCCACAAATGTCCTTCCACCTAGTATTCTCCCAAGTCTTCTTATAAAAATGGTACCTCACTTGTGTGGGTAGGCCTAGTGACTGTGACAGCAAACACCCCAAAACACTGCGTGGACACATCACATCTGTCTGCTGAAAACTGATGCCTTTTTTGCAAAGTCCCTAGTTGTGAATTTTTAGCTCTAGCTCAGCCCACATCTAGAGAAATCTAGCAAATGTAATTTTTTCAAAAACTAGACACCTACGGGAATCCAGGATGCCATCAGGTATGGGGCTTTTACCAGGTTCTGTCCCCCAGAATCCTTTGAGAATCTCAACATTTGTCTAAGAAACACATTTTCCTCACATTTTGTGGATGTTAAGACTGGGACCTCAGGGGAGGGATAAACTTCCTTTTGCTCAGCATTCTCCTAAGTCTTCCCATAAAAATGGTACCTCACTTGTGTGGGTAGGTCTAGTGCCCGCTACAGGAAATACCCCAAAACTCAATGTGGACACATCACATTTTTCCTCTGAAAACTGATGTGTTTTTTGCAAAATACCTAGCTGTGGATTTTGGGCTCTAGCTCAGCCAGCACCTAGGGAAACCTAGTAAAACTGTACATTTCTGAAATGTAGACACCTAGGGAAATTGTGGATGGGGTGACTTGTGTTGCTCTTACCACATTTTCTACCCAGAATTCTTTGGAAACATCAAAATTTGTCAAGCAAACACATTTTCATCACATTTCAGTAAAGCAAAGTTCTGGAATCTGAGAGTAGCCACAAACATTCTTCTACCCGCCACTCCCCCAGCTCCCCCAGGTTTTTCTACCCAGAATACCCTACAAAGGTAAAACATTGAATAAAAACATAAACTACAGAAAATGCAAGGATCCACAAATCTTTTACCACTCAGCTTTCCCCAACTTGTTCCGATAAAGCACTACCCGACTGGTGTGTCTGGACCTAGTGCCCGTGACAAAAATGGATCACACAAGGGTTAGTGGTAGTCCTTATATGAGGACTTCTGTAGACCCTGGGATGATCCATTCCTGATGCGAGCACTAGGCACAGGAACACATGTGGGGTAGTGTTTTTATTAGGAAACTCTGGATGGTAGGAATTTTGTGGATCCCCGCACATTACTGTAGCTTATATAACAGAAATGCAAGGAAAAATATTGTTTTTATTCAACATTTCACCTTTGCAGGGTATTCAGGGTAAGAAGACTTTGGGGAATCCACACAAGCAACACCTCCATGGACTCCCCAAAGTGTCTAGTTTTCAGAAATGTCTGGGTTTGGTAGGTTTCCCTTTAGGGCTGCCATGCCCAGGACCAAAAAACACAGGTGCAAACTCCAAAAAGGGAGAGAGAGGGCCACACGTAACCTATCCACCCAAGGGGACAGGGCACATATCATGTTATCCACCACTCAATTCTTTTCTCATACATTCCTTCACTCTAATGATCAATCTTAATAAAGGAATATCAAAAATTAATATTTAATAATAAATAAATATAAACACGAATAATAAACAAATCAAGCCGTCCCATTATGGGACCTCTGTACAATCTCTAGCCAAACAAAAATGGGAGACAAAACACAAGACACCCTCCCTAGTCTATTGTCTCTTGCTGTCCCAATTTAGGTGTACAGTGGCCAATTGATTTATGCACCCAATTTCTCATCTATTTTGGACAGTTCCAGTGGGTCCAGCAATCCAGCTTGTGTTGATGCATTTCGGTGGTCTTTCACAATCCTTTCACCACCTTCCTCATGACGATTTTATATTCTCCCAACACATATTCATTTCATGTCTATATAACAATAAGAAACGACCAAATTAAATACACAGATTCCAAAATCATACAATCCCCATTACTTAAGAAGCCCTCTTAAAAAGCCTAAAACCATCAACCAAGTCTTCCAATTCCACCTGGGCATTATTTAAAAGCCAACAAAAATACCCCTTTGGGACATCTCTCTCATTCCTTTTTTAAAACATCACATAAAAACACCCAGTGTGAGCAATCAATCAAGTCAGTGGCAGCTCAAGTAGAACCAAACAAGCATTTCATCATCATTATGCCACAACACTCATCTGCATCTACAATGAGTCATACAATCATCAAAATTCACTAATAATCATCAAATCATATAATCTAGAGAGCATTTCTTACTTCTCTGTTGTCCAAAGATGGATCTCTTCTATATGGGCAGAACAAATTAATAGGCAGTTATAGTCATATCCAGGGGACCCTGCGTCCTGCAGGTCCCCATTTTATATTTTTCCTCACCTGTAGTTCACCATCCACATGCAGGCCCAATCTCTAACCCCAAATAAGGGTTAAATAGTAAGGAAGATTGGGAGAGGGGATTGTGTTACTGTAAAGGGCAGAAACATGTCAGTCAATTTTTTGATAGGTGACCCAGTGAGTCCTTACTCTCACTCTGGTGTCCCACCCTTGTTTTTAATACACCAGCAGACACCACTATTAAAAGTGTAGATTACACACCGGTAACTGTTTAGGTGTTTTTATCATCCCCTAGCTTAGCTGGATCCCACTAACTCCAGATAAATAATAATATACACACTCCCTCCCGTTCCTTTAACGGTGAGGTTGAGTCCGCCCAGGTGGCACTGTCCTACCTGGGTGGGGCTAGGTGGTCAAATGATGAAGCATGACACTATATAGTGTGTGAGATCACCTAGTCCGTAAAGGAAATACCCCCTCCCCCATCCATCACCATCCCACAGCACTCACACTCCATTTTTGACACCCATTGAGGTCTAGGAGCCCCTGGATGTTCTCCTGTGGTTACAGCTCCTTATCATTAGTGAACCCCATACCCTTTTGTGTTTATTGGCTTTATATGTACAGAGCTAGTGTGGGTTGATTCCTACTAAATACTTTGTTCCAATCTCCCTATACTCTCCGTTTGTGTTACGATCAATTATTAAGGTCCCAGTTACTCACACTGACAGTTGAGGGTTAAACTCCAGGTGTGTCTGTGATCATTTCCCTCCTTGAATTTCTTGAAAAGTTTAAGTTTCATACTGAAAGATGACCTCACTTTTATAATGGACAAATACATATTTCTTTTCAATTTGTCCAGAAATATTTCATTCTATGTATATCATCCATCAAAGCCTAAAAAACTCTCTATCTCAATCTCTCTCCCTCTCAGTCTCTTTGAATCTCTTTCTCCCACTCACTCACCCATTCAGACCCTTAAAAACACACTCACAGACTCACTCAGACTCTTACGCACCCACTCACAGACCCACTCAGACCCTCGTGCATAGTTACCTTAGGGCATGAGTCATAGTTACATGAGATAACTCTAACTGTAACAGGTGAATTTCTATAGTTTTCTATGTTTCAAATGTGAGCCTAATTATAACGTCCCTGTAAAGTTAGTTTTTTCAGTGAATATAGATATATATCTCTTATAGAGATACCCCTCTTTATATATGTGTGAGAAAGTAGCCTCTTTCTAACACGGTTACCCCCATTTTTGGCCTGGTAATGAGTGTTCGTCAGTGTGTTTTTACTGTCTCAGTGAGATCCTGTTAGCCAGGACCCCAGTGCTCATAGTTTAAAACCTATTTGTCAGTGTGTTTTGCCTGTCTCACTGGGATTCTGCTAACCAGGACCCCAGTGCTCATAGTTTGGGGCCTATGTGTGTTGTCAGTATGCTTGACTGTGTCACTGAAGTTCTGCTAAGCAGAACTTCAGTGCTTATGCTCTCTCTACCTACCAAATTTGCCACTACGGCTTAGTGACTCTATATTCCAATTCTTATTGGCACACTGGACCCCCCTTAAAAGTCCCTAGTATATGGAACCTAGGTACCCAGGGCATTGGGGTTCCAGGAGATCCTTATGGGCTGCAGCATTTCTTTTGCCGCCCAAAATGAGCTCATACAAACCTTTCTTCAAGACTGCCACGGCAGCCTGAGTGAAATAGTGCACACACTATTTCACAGCCATTTTACACTGCACTAAGTAACTTATAAGTCACCTATATGTCTCACCTTCATTTACTGAAGGCTAGGTACAAAGTTACTGTGTGTGAGGGCACCCTTGCACTAGCAAAGGTGCCCCCACGTTGCCCAGGGTCAATTCCCCAGACTTTGTGAGTGCGGGGATACCATTATAAGCATACACTACATATATGTCAATACATATATGTAGCTTGACAATGGTAACTCTGAATTTGGCCATGTGAGGTGTCTAAGATCGTGGAATTGTCCCCCAATCCAAATCTGGTATTGGGGCCAATCCCATGCACCCTGGGGGCTCCATCATGGACTCCCAGTACTGCCAAACCAGCTCTTTGAGGATTCCACTGCAACCCCAGCTGCTGCTACATCACAGACAGGTTTATGCCCTCCAGAGGATTGAGCAGCTCAATCCCAGGAAGGCATAACAATGCATTTCCTTTAGAAAAGTGGTTACAGGCATGGAGGGGTAGCCTCCCAGAGCCTCTGCAAATGCTTTGAAGGGCACACGCGGTGCCCTCCTTGCATAATCCAGTCTACACCAGTTCAGGGACCCCCAGTCCCTGCACAGGCACGAAACTGGACAAAAGAAAGGGGAGTGACCACTCCCCTGTCCATCACCACCCCATGGGTGGTACCCAGAGCTCCTCCAGATTGTCCCTGGTGTAAGGCATCTTGCATTCCAAGGTGTGGGGACACTCTGGAGATATTTCAGAATCTCCCCACTCATTAAGTCCAAAGTTCAAATGTCTCAAGGCCAGTTTCATCACTAGCACAACATCACAAATATGACCTTCCTCCTGTTATGATTCGGGTCATTAGGTAGGTCTTAGTTTTCTCAATCCTTCAACAAATGAGCTGACATTCATTATGAGATAAACTACTCCCTGACTGTTTAAGATGAGGAGTGTCTTCAACTGTGACTAATTTTACAATCAATTTACATATTGTGAGAGAACAGAGCTGATTGCAGAGGCCCCCTAACTTTTTTTCCCCGTTTTCCACTTTTTGCTGGTGTTTTCCTGGCTCTGATGGTGCCCTGGGTAGTGCTAACCAGTCCCAGGGCCTGTGCTCTGTGTAAAATCAGTATGCAAATTAGGCTAATTATAACTGACTAAGTCAACCTACCTGTAAGTCCCTAGTATATGGTAGGGCATGTAGGTTTAGGGACCCCAGCATAGGTAGTGCACCCATAGATGCACTGCTGAGGTGCCCAGTGTCATTTTAAAGGCAGGCCTGCCTTGCTGGCTGCTTTTAAATTCAAGTTATATGCAAATTCGACTTTGGAATTAAAAGTAGTTCCAAAGTCTTAAACTATCTTATTTTCACATATAAGTCACCCCTAAGGTGTGCCCTATGTGCCCGTAGGGCTGGGTGCAATGTAACTATAAGCAGGGACCTTATAAAAATAGATTTATAAGCCCTGGTAAGGTAAAAACAGCCACATTTGTTTTTCCCTCATTGTATTGAATGGCCTCCATTGGCTAGAATGGGGAGACTTTATTTTAATTTTAAAAGTCCCCTTACATAACAGATACCAGAAGTTTGGTATCAAATTAATCGTTATAATAAATCCCACAACTTCCAGTTGTGGGATTTAATATAACTTGTTCAGTTAAAGAGTTTTAAACTCTACCTAAAAAGTCGCCAACTTCAGCCCTGCAGTGTTTTTGCTGCTGTGCTCTGATTGGCCAGCCTCTGGCAGCCTGGCAAGGCTGCCTTGATGAGGTGTGAAGTGGCCTGGCTTCACACAAAGAGATGTGCCTGTGGGAGGAGATCTCCCCTCAGCAGATGGTGAGGCAGGAAGGGGGAGGGGAACTTGTCTTCAAAGGCAGAGAAGGACATTTGGCGCAACGCAGCAACACCCCCACATCCTGCAAGCACAGATAATTAGGTGCCCCCTTGATTAGATTAGGAGAGGGCAGGAGAGGGGTGCTTTAGGATTGATAGCCACACCAGTGGGTGGGCTCAGCCAGATGTAACCTCCAAAAATCAATTTCAACCTAGATGGATTTTTGAGGAATGTTGCTTCCTGGGATTGGGATTGCACCAGCTACACACTTGGGCTTCACCACAAAAAGGACTTTGCCTGGCTTCAACTGGTTCAAGGAGGGACTCCCTGTTTGCTACAGGTGAAAAATTGCTAACCAGAGTCCCCTGCACCAACTCCTGAAGAAACCAACCAGCTGACCACTGTCCAGTGGCCAAAAAGGAGTTTGTGCCAGGTGCATTCTGGGAGTTGTAGTCCACACCCATAAGGATCATCTCAGAGCTTCTGGAACCTTGGGGTGAGCTGTGGACCCCAAAAGAACCGTAAGGGATCATCTGGGAGAAGATCCAGAAGTTTGGAGAACTTTTGAAAAAAAGCTCCATAGAGTGACTGACCCGCTGTCGCAACTCTAGCCGGCTTGCCTCAGCCGTGACCCTGCCTGACTTGCAGGTTCGTCCCGGTGAAGAAAATCTCCCAAAAAAGAGACTAAGTCCGAACGTAGGAAGTTGACCGGGACCTCCCAGCCAGCGTATCCGAGGAGGGCTCCAAGGACGTCGGATTAAGATCCAGGTTTGCCCCGGTTGAAGGATTTTCACCTCGAAAAAACAACTAAGCCCGAAGGTAAAAATCTCCACCGAGGGTTCCTGTGACGCATATCTGAGGAAGAGTTCCAGGAGGTCGGATTGGACTTGCAGGTTCGTCCCGCTGAAGAAAATCTTCAGAAAAACGACTAAGTCCGAAGGTAAACTTTTGACCGGGGCCTCCTGCGGTCTGTAGCTGAGCAGGGCTCCATCGCAGTCGGCCTTAAACTTTGACTTTGCACCGGTCGAGGTGCGACCAGATGACCAGATTGGCGCTTTTTGTTTCTAGGTGCTAGAAAATAATAATTCTTTCAAAAAATCATATCTCTGGTTCCCCTTATCCGAATCTATTCGTTTTTGTGCCATTTGAAAGATAAAAATATAATCTATGTTTATAAATTGGTTTTTAAACTGTTTCCTGTGTTTTATTTAATTACTGTTTTGTGATATTTGAATTATTTACACTCTGTCTCTTAAGTGAAGCCTTGTCGCTCGTTGCCAAGCTACCAAGGGGTGAGCTGGGTTTAATTTACTGAGACCTAACTGGATCTAAGTGGAGGTTAGTGGCCTATTGCTAAGTGTAGGTACTTATCTGCCCTTACCAATGACCCATTTTCCAACACATATTGCTGATGTATTAACCAAGTTTGCACCTTTCACCCCATTTGTACCCATTTCTTATGACGATTGTCATGTAGTTTGAAGGATTTACAGCTACCAAATTGCCTGTGCCTTTTATCATTCACAAACAAGTCAGCTGGGTTCTTATTTGGTCTGACCTCATTTTGTACTTCAATAGATGTTTGTTGCAACAGATAGTTTAGTATTGTGAGGTTATTTGACTTCTTTTCACATCTATCATATATATATATATATATATATATATATATATAAGGTCCGTAATTAATACATTTTTCTGACTTGGGGCTTACTCTACTCTTGGTAATTTTGTGCTTTGTAATTGTTTTTTCCTTCTCATGAGACTCTTATACAAAAGTTAGGATCCATATTCATAATATTCTAAGATTATTAAAAAACAGTATGAAAACATCAATCACCTCCTTTCTCATTTATTCACTTATTCATCCTTCCAACTTTTGCTTGTTTTGCTCTGCTAGCTTTTTCGGTGACCTTCCTGGAATCTTTCCTCAACATTTGGTTAGGGTATTATTTGCACTTAGTTACAGTTGGCACTTCCAATTTTGGAATGATTGTGCCGCCCACCTAGGCATCCCTTTAACGCTGTCTCAGGCCTGCCATTTCAAGGTTCTGTGGGCAGTTTACTGCCACCTTAACTTGCCATTTAAAAGTCCTTGCCAAGCCTTACGCTCCCATTCATTACATATAGTTCACCCCTAAAGTAAGCCCTGTGTGACCCACAGGGCAGGGTGCAGTGTATTTTAAAGGCAGGACATGTACTTTTAAGTTTTACATTCCTGTAGTGAAAAACTCGCAAAGTCGTTTTTCACTATTGTAAGGCCTAGCTCCTCTCATAGACAAGCATTGGGAGTTCCTTGATACTTTCAAGCTTTCATTCATGATCAGAAAGGAGTAGCTACCTCAAGTTTCATATCTTTGGAATGGTAATGTTAAATCATGTTTATTGGTAAAGTTGGACTTAGCATTACTATTTAAGAATGCCACTTTTAGAATGTGTGCATTTCTCCGCTCTTACTGCTCTGTGGGCCTTACAGCCTGTTTCCAATACATGTCTAGACAAGATGGGGTGACAGCCAAATTTGTGCATTTCATCCAGACAGCCACAAACACAGTACTCTCAACTGCATTCATCTGCATACTGATGGGTCTTCCTGTGCAGGAAGGGTGGAGGGGCTAACACTTCAAAGGGTAATGAACTGACTCCACACAAAGGAGAGATTACCCCTCACAGATAGCCTTGCAGACAGGATCGGGCTGTAAGGGAACTAGTTGACCTCAAGCCACTCTTTGAAGTCTCCCCCACTTCTAAGTCACTTTTGGGCATAGGTACTGGGTCTCTGACCCCCCCAAAAATCAGACACTTCTGAATCTGGAAGCAATCCTCTGTCATAAGGACTGCTGTGCTGCTCAAAGGACTCAACTAGACTGCTCTTCTGGAAGGACTACTTTTCTGCTTATTGCCCTACTGCCTGCTGCTCTCTGACCCTGCTGGAAGTTTTACTCCATCAAAGATACTGTTTCAGCAAACTCTGCGTGGGTTTTGTAGGTTGCCTAGCCTCCATCGCGGTTGGTCTCAACTTTGGATTTGCACCGGTACCCTGCAACCTCAAGTAACCTTTTGCCCACTAGTGACTCCTAAGCACTGTTTTGGATTTTATCTTTAGAATTTCATATCTCGACTACTACTGGCTGGATTTTTTCACTGTGTTACTGTATGAGTTATTGCACAAATACTTTACACATTGCCTTCTAAGTTAAGCCTTCCTTCTCTGTGCCAAGCTACCAGAGGGTGGACACAGGATAATTTAGGTTGCATTGTGACTTGCTCTGACTAGGATTGTGGTCCCTGCTTGGACAGGGTGCACTTCTTGCCAACTAGGGACCCAATTTCTAACAATTTCTAACAATACACCTTCTATTATGGGGCAGTTCTTCCATTGTGCTGCTTGCCATTCGTGAGCTCTGAACTCCTCGCAGTTTCTTCGTGACATCCTGTGCACATGTTATTCTCTGCTCACCTAAACTGGCAAACTCATTGAGAAATGCATTTGGTCTTTGTGGATGAATATAGAATTTGTAATGTGTCATAGCTATGTTGATTTCCTTGGTGACTCTTGTTTACAATTTGAATTCAGCCTCTTTTTCCACATCAGTGATTAGATGATTATTCTCTTCTCCTGTAACAGAAAAGTATTTTAAAATGTCCTGATTTCATTTGCTCCGTGCACTTTAAAGCAGTCTTTATTCTTCCCTGGCCTAATGACTTGGTCCTGAACAGGCTCCATGGAATTATCAAAGACCTCTAAATACTTCTTCCATTCAATTGGTAGTGGTCCAGCTTACAAATACAAAACAGAGGTAGTATAACAACATTACTATTTTCCATATTGCTTGTTTAAAACACCATTGTGTGTGTGTGTATACTTTATTGTACTCAATACCAATATTGCCTTTTTTGTGTACAATAAAACTGAGTTAGATCAGTAACACTACTCGTGGTGGTCCTCCTTTAATTTTACCTTTTTGATTTTCTTCTCTTTGTGTTTTGAAATCTTTGGTTAGGATCTTTTCCCTAAATTCTAAAGCCACACTTTGGGCCTCATTATGACTTTGGTGGATTTTTGGGAAGACTGCTATGGTGACGGCCATCAAAAGACCACCAAGTTTGCCGGTCATACGACCACCACATTATGTGTAACATTGAGAACATCGCCAAAAACAGACAAATATCAGAAACCGCCAGGATACTGGAGGACGGAAAAGAGGTAGTTCCACTACCAGTACACATACCCAACAAAGTTCCACCTATCAAATTAGGATCCACAGATCACAACAGCAGTTTTTCCATGGCGGAAAACGTTTGGTGGTCTGAAACGTGTCGGTCTCAACTCACTTCTGTCAGAACACACCACAACATTGGATAGTTTGAATACCCCACACCTGACACACATCTACACACTTGACATACCTACTGACTGCACTATTTAACACAGCCCTACACAATCCACAATCCTTTGCATTCAGAACGTCATACACAGAGGAGCCAAAAATATCAGAATTAGTTCTTCTACACTTTATGCAGACATACATATTTCACTCAGCAAAGACCCCATATCAGCACAACCATCCCAATACACACATCACTAGCACACATAATCTGCTACAACAATCTCCCACTCACATCACAGCACCTACACCTCACTATTTATCAAACACTGCACCCTTTCACTCACAACACCCCTGCACACAGTCTATACAACCACTACCATGTACGCATAAAAACACCCACGTTTCACAGATGATGAAGTGAGGGTCATGGTGGATGAAATTGTAAGGGTGGAGCCCCACCATTTCAGAGCACAGGTACAACAAACATCTATTGCCAGGAAAAAGGAGTTGTGGCAAAGAATAGTTGATGGGTCAGTTCTGTAGACAGTAATCCATGCATAAGGGAGGACATCAGGAAGAGGTGGAACGGCTTACGGGGCAAGGTGTGCTCCATGGTATCCAGGCTCCAGTTGCCATACAGAATACTGGTGGTGGGACCCACCTCCTCCCCCTACTTTCACATCATGGGAGAAGAACGTTTTCAACATCCTGCATTCTGAAGGACTGACAGGAATACATGCCCTTTGAAATGGCACGAGAACTACTGGCTAATATTATCTCTACAACTTCCAGATTGCACTATCCCATCATTGTGAAAACCTGGAATGTGCACAAAATATCATGTGTCATGCATGTATAACTAATTTACTAGCTACACCATCTAGATTGTTCTACTCTGGAACAGTACATGGCAATGACAGCAGCGCAATGGCTCACTCACAGTAGCAACCAAAGCAAAACACAGCTATAGTTGAGTGACCATTCATGATGGCCACAGATCAAAGATCCCAAGGCAGAAATAGACTCTCCTGGGTTGGAAAGTCAGATGGTTGAGTCGATGCACATGCAGTACATCCTGATAGAGGTCAATTTCCCTTGCATACTCACACACTGTGTTCCTACAAGGACACCATTGTGCATCTTGCAACATTTATTTGTGTAATCTAACAAGCCTGTTCGTTCACTAGGTCTCAAAGGTGAATAGTCATGTCAATAATCAGACAATATCAGATGCCATCTGCAGTGCAATGGATACCAAAGTAGTCTAACAACTCTTAACATGGAGTATTGAAATCGGGTCACAGAGTTGTATGTACAACTAAGGTATGCTGTGCAGCAGCTGTCAATATCATTGCAGGGAATTATGTTAAATCACTGTCTGCATCTCACACTGCTGCAACAAAACAACCATGTTAACTTGAACTCTTTGTCTCACTCCCTCCACAGGTAATCTTGCCATTGCCATCATGGATACCAAAGACTGTCACTCCCCCTCTAGATGAAGGCTCCAGTGAAGACAACACTTTTGGATGTCTGGACATTGACAAAACAACCTGGCCCATCTGAATCACCTGGTCAGTCAACGACTCTCAGCTTCACCTTGCCCACATCAATTCCTCCCAACCCTATTGCATCAACATCACAGGCAACCATTCACCCCCAGACCTGTGTCCCAAAGACTATGGGGGTCATTACAACCCTGGCGGACGGTGTTAAAGCAGCGGAAATACCGCAAACAGGCCGCCGGACAAAAAAAGGGAATTATGACCCTGGCGGAAAAGGCCAACAAAGACAGCCACTTTAACACTTCGCCCGCCACGGCGGTACAGACAGGCAGTGCGGCGGTCACCGCCAACAGACAGGTGGAAGACAATGTACCGCCCACAGTATTACAACCCACCAATCCGCCACCTTTTCCGGGGCGGATTCACCGTGGATAAAAACACGGCGGAAACTGCTTTTGCGATTGGAAAATGCTCACCTGAACATATCCCACAAGGAATGAGGAATCCATGGAGCCGGAAATCCAAATACTCCCTGCCCTTGTGTTTCTGCTCTTCTACGACCAACAGATACGTAGGCGCCGCAGACAACGGTGAGTACTGCACCTACGACATGGGGGAGGGGGAAGGCACAAGTTAGGGGGACACCCACCAAACACCCCCACCCTTGCATATTATAACATACACACCAATGCATTCACAAAAATCACAGTAACAACCCACAATCCCCCCGGAAGAATGAATACACAAAGCGACAATCGGTCAAACAATGTAATGTGCCAATATACATGTCATACAAAAATATACAGATATATATTTGAAAATCAGTCATAATTATATACAATACGAGAAGTAGTGCATTTATGTACATAACAATGTCCGTGCACCATCAGTCCAAAAATACATGGGCGAGGCCCCCAAACGATACCTGACCACAATCGGAGAGAACACTGCTGGGGCATCAGATAGAAATACTACAGGCACCTCAGGGGGAAGGGAAGGGAGGGCACCTCAGCCGGATGACTGCAAAGCCAGATCCACAACGGGGCTCCATGCCCATTTATGCCCTCGTGGGGAGTGCAAAGCCACAGTCTCTCAAGTCTATACAGTGGGTGGGTTGCCCACTGTGCCATCCTGGGGAGTGCAAAGCCACAGTCTCTCAAGTCTCTACAGTGGGTGGGTTGCCCACTGTGCCATCCTGGGGAGTGCAAAGCCACAGTCTCTCAAGTCTCTACAGTGGTTGGTTTGCCCACTGTGCCATCCTGGGGAGTGCAAAGCCACAGTCTCTCAAGTTGATGCAGGTCTCTACTGGTACTGGGGGGGACTGGTGCCCAGACTGGATGAGTCTCCCCGTGAAAGGTTGTGTCCTGTCACTGTCCCAGCTGCACATGGGATAAGGATGCCTGATGTGGCGGGCCATTCATTCCTACCCGGTGCATTGCCCTGTTCAGCGGTGCTTTGTCATGGCGGTCTTTACCCTGTTCAGCGGTGCTTTGACATGGCGGTTCAGGACTGTTCAGCTGTGCTTTGCCATGGCGGTCTCTGGACTGTTCAGCGGTGCTTTGCCATGGCGGTCTCTGGACTGTTCAGCGGTGCTTTGCCATGGTGGTCTCTGGACCAGTGACGATACTTGGGCCCTCCTGGGCTGTGACTCTGGTGGTGGTCTCCTGACCAGTGATGATAGTGGGGCCCTCCTGGGCACTGACTCCGGCGGTGGCAGTGGTCTCTGGACCAGTGATGATAGTGGGGCCCTCCTGGGCACTGAATCCGGCGGTGGCGGTGGTCTCCTGACCAGTGACAATAGTGGGGCCCTCCTGGGCAGTGACTCCGGCGGTGGCGGTGGTCTCTGGACCAGTGATGATAGTGGGGCCCTCCTGGGCACTGACTCCGGCGGTGGTGGTGGTCTCCTGACCAGTGATGATAGTGGGGCCCTCCTTGGCACTGACTCCAGCGGTGGCGGTGGTCTCCTGACCAGTGACGATAGTGGGGCCCTCCTGGGCTGTGACTCTGGTGGTGGTCTCCTGACCAGTGACGATAGTGGGGCCCTCCTGGGCACTGACTCCTGCGGTGGTGGTGGTCTCCTGACCAGTGACGATACTCGGGCCCTCCTGGGCTGTGACTCTGGCGGTAGTCTCCGGACCAGTGACGATACTTGGGCCCTCCTGGGCTGTGACTCTGGCTGTGGTCTCCTCACCAGTGACGATAGTGGGGCCCTCCTGGGCTGTGACTATGGCGGTGGTCTCTGGACCAGTAACGACGATGCTGGCGGTTGTGTATCAACCGCCGGAAATGATGGCGCACTTCTCCGCCGTGACACTCACAACAGGCTGGGCAGACTTCCTCTGGCCCTTCCCCACCTTTGGTGGAGTCACAGCTGACTCTCCAATCCCCTTGAAACCCATGTCAGTTTTTTTCCCACCAGGAGTCTTAACACGGTCCCGTCGTCCACTCTCTAATTTTGGAGCCTTTAAAGGGGGTGGGCTGCCAGTGCATTGGCTCCGGGTCCTACTGCCTGGCCTGGTGGCCGGTGCACTCCAAAAACCTTGAACAGGCACAACTGGTATTGGAGGCTTTTTGGCTGAGGCACTACGACGGGACTGATGAATTGGAGGGGGGGTGGGGGCAAAAAGGTCAACTTTACAGAGGGACAGTTTCTGACGAACACTGGGATGGGTAGCTAGAGGGGGTCTGGGAGTGGAGGAAGAGGAGGTGGTTGTCGGAGGTGTAACTTTAGGTGTTTTGGGTGCAGGTGCAGGTTCTGGAGGCTGTTGTGAGGTGGATGGATGTTGGGTGAGTGATTGGTGGCGTTTGTGTACTTTGGGAGGGGGCTTCACAGACACACTGGGAGAGGACACAGGGGACGTGTAAATGGCAGTGGAGGTGGTGAGTGCAGGTGAGCGGCTTGGGGTGCTGGGTGTCCTGGTGCGAGATGTGGTGCATGCAGGTGTGTGTGTAGACGACACTGGGAGGGAGGAGGGAGCAGAGGAGGAGGGGGACACAGTGGAGGCAGTGGATGTTGTTGTGTCTGTATGTGGCTGAGGCTTGCGTGAGTGCTTGTGGTGTGTGGTGCCTATGTTTGTTTGAGCTACTTGTGTGTGTTGACTTGTGTGCATGCTGGTCTTTAGGTGTGGTTGGGATGGGCTGGGGTACAGGAGATTGGGTCTGAGTGGAGGAAGTTGGAGGGGGAGGCTAGACACAGGGACAATTGCTGCCATCAGTGCTGAGGCCAAAGATTGCAGGGTTCGCTAAAGGACAGCCTGACCAGAATGAATGCCCTCCAGGAATGCATTACCGTGTTGCAACTCTCGTTCTACACCCTGGATGGCTTTCACAATGGTAGACTGCCCAACAGTGAGTGACCTGAGGAGGTCAATGGCCTCCTCACTGAGGGCAGCAGGGGTGACTGGGGCAGGGCCTGAGGTGCCTTGGGCGAAGGTGATGCCCACCCTTCTGGGTGAGCGGGCACGGGGCGAACGCTGAGGGGCTGCTGGGAGGGCGGTGCTGGTAGGGGAGGTGGCGGCTGTACCTGTAGAGGTGGGGGGCACAGATGGTGCCACCACCAAAAGGGTGCCCACATCGTCGAACGAGTCCGTGTCGCTGCTTGGTGATCCGGTGGCCGACGTGAAGCTCCCCTCGCCCTCCTTCATACTGGTGCATTCAGAGTCCGTGGTGTGGCCCTCCATGGCCATATGGGATGCAGCTCCCTCGTGCTCCGGTGCCACTGAACCTCCGCCTGTTGATGCTGATGTACAAAAGGACAGGGAGAGCAAAAAAAGGAGGGATACAGAAGAAAGAGAGTTTTAGTGCATGGATTACCTCTACCGTTGGTGGGCAAGACAGACGCAGCAGCCCCCTGCATTACGCCGTGCTCCTGCCCTCTGCACATGTAATTTCTGGGATATGGCCTATATGGCAATGGTGGACATCTGCGCACATGGATGCCACAGGGGCAACTATACCTCGACTTGGCACTCTGCTGAGGTGGGGTAAAGTGCCACATGGCCTACATTACGGAGGGGCCTTGCCTAACGAACTCGCCCTGGCCTAGGGACACCCACAGCCCACCTCCACCACCCAGACCCCTCCACTGCACGCAAAGTCCACAGAATGAGGTTGTACTCACCCCCTTGTGTCTGCTGTGATGCCCTCAAGCGCCCATCCAACTCCGGGTAGGCCACCGCCAGGATCCGGAACATCAGGGGGGTCATGGTGCGACGGGCACCCCTCCTACGTTGGGAGGCCATCACCAGCTGAGCCTCCGCCGTCTTCTTGCTGCAGCGGCGAATGTCCTCCCATCTCTTACGGCAGTGGGTGCCCCATCTCTGGTGGGCCCCCAGGGTCCGGACCTCCTTGGCGATGGCACGCCAAATGTCCCTCTTCTGGTGGGCGCTGACCTACATGACATGACATGAACAAGGAAAGAGGAATAGTCATTACCAACTGCACCGTCGGTGTGAGTGGCCCCCTCCCTACTCTGGCCATGTGGCCCATTCATTCCCTTGCATTAATGTTCTATGGACTCTGCCACCTTCCCTCTTCCAACCAGCCCTATCCACCCAGGCCTAGCCCATCCAACGTGCTCCCTGTGTACTAACCTGTTGGTCTGGAGGACCGTAGAGTAGCGTGTACTGGGGGAGGACCCCGTCTACCAGTTTCTCCAACTCCTGAGCAGTGAAGGCAGGGGCCCTTTCCCCAGACGCAGCAGCCATCGTCGCTTCCAGACCGAGGTCACAGCAGCACTTGCAGTGTAGGTCCTCTCCAGTCGAAGGTCAGGTATCTAGTGATTGAACAGATAGAAAATGGCAGTGACGTCCGCGGCGGTGCGCATCATCACCGCCAGCGCACCTGTTCATTGGCTCCTGGGACCCACAGGGTCCTATGTAAACCAATGCAGCATTGCGCCGCGGTCTACGACCGCCTACCGCGACGGTGTGTGACGCCAGCACTGTTACCCCACAATCCCATTGTCCCACTTTAGAGGTCAGGCAGCCGCCATTTCAGGGGCCCACATAGCTTCATTTACTACTGCGTCACACATAGCTAGGCCTACACTCAACACACATACAGGAAGGGTTTTGTGAGTGGTGTAGTCTTGTGTGTGACTGTGGGTACATACCTGGATGAATAATGACTGGTTCTTCGCTGGTGTCCTTCATAGGCACCGTCTGCTGGGACATATGAGAAGATGGCGGAATCCTCCGGTGTCCCGACCGCTGGTGGACCTGTTGACAATTGAAGAGCGACATGTCATCGTAACCTACCGGTTTGACACAATCCAGGAACTATGTACCCAGTTGGAGCCAGACCTGATGTCACCAATCCGCCATCCGACTGGAATCCCCCCTGACGTGCAGGTGCTGTCAGTGCTGCATTTCCTTGCAAGTGGGTCGTTTCAGACAACTGTGGCAATGGCATCAGGGATGTCACAGCCTATGTTTTCCAACGTGTTGTCCAGAGTGTTGTCTGCCCTGCTGAAACACGTAAGGAGATACATCATTTTCCCTGAGGTGGAGGATTTGCCTACAGTTAAAGGTGACTTCTATGCCCTTGGACATATCCCCAACGTCATAGGTGCTATTGATGGTACCCATGTAGCTTTGGTCCCCCCCCACAGGAGTGAACAGGTGTACAGGAACAGGAAGAGTTATCATTCCATGAATGTCCAGATGGTCTGTTTGGCAGACCAGTACTTCTCCCAGGTAAATGCTATGTTCCCTGGCTCAGTGCATGACGCCTACATCCTGCGGAATAGCAGCATCCCTGATATGATGGGTCAACTCCAGAGGCACCGTGTATGGCTATTGGGGGACTCTGGTTACCCCAACCTTTCGTGGCTATTGATCCGAGTGAGGAATCCCAGGACCAGGGCAGAGGAACGGTACAATGAGGTCCATGGGCGGACTAGGAGGGTGATCGAACGCACCTTCGGCCTCCTGAAGGCCAGGTTCAGTTGCCTCCATATGACTGGTGGATCCCTATTCTACTCACCGAAGAAGGTGTGCAACATCATCATCGCATGCTCCATGCTCCATAATTTGGCTTTGCGATGCCAGGTGCCTTTTCTGCAGGAGGATGATCCAGATGCCGGTGTTGTAGCAGCTGTGGAGCCTGTGGACAGTGATGAGGATGATGCTGATGAAGAAGACAACTACAACAGGGAGTCAGTCATACAGCAATATTTCCAATGAGACACAGGTGAGAACATTTTCATTTTTAGCATTACATTAACTTTCACACGTCTATCTCTATCCTGTTTTTCGATTTGAGTCAACATTTGGTAACTGAGTTGTACCCTTCCATTACGGTTTCACAGGTGTGGTTACCTATGTGTCAACTGCTTGCATCCTTCAAGGGCTTGTGATGTGTGACACAGGTATGTTAGCTTTAGAATGGTACACCCATTATGACACTGTCATTGATAATACATTTTTACTAAATCACAGACTGACTCCAGATTGTTTTGTGTTTCAAGGGTGTTTATTGAAGTGCTCAGAAATGGGAGGGGGTTGTAAAATGAGGATGGATGATGGTGGAGGAATGTCCAAGGCAGAGTCCTGTCTATTAGTCTCACAGGTGCACTGCCCATCTGGGCATAGGAAGTGGAGCTGGGGCAGTTAAAGTATGGACAGGGTAACAAAGTGGGACGGTGGGAGGACAATCAGGGTGGTCTCATTTCCTGGCGGGGGTCTTGCCATCTTGCTCTGTCCTGTTCCTGGATCTCAGGGACCGCTTGCGTGGTGGTTGTTCATCTGCAGGGGATGGGGTGCTGGTGTGTTGGTCCTGTGGCGGGGTCCTGTCCACTAGCGCCGGCAGAGGTGGTGGGCATTTCATCGTCCTCGCTAGTGTCAGGGGCCCCTTGGAGTGCCACGGTGTCCCTCAAGGTCGTCTGTATGTCCTTCAGCACCCCTACGATGGTGCCCAGGGCAGAGCTGATGGTCCTGAGCTCCTCCCTGAACCCCAAATACAGTTCGTCCTGCAGGCGCAGGGTCTCCTGCAACTTGTCCAGGACCGTCGCCATCGTCTCCTGGGAGTGGTGGTATGCTCCCATGATGGAGGATAGGGCCTCGTGGAGAGTGGGTCCCTTGGCCTGTCCACCCCCTGTCGCACAGCAGCCCTCCCAGTTCCCCTGTGTTCCTGTGCCTCCGTCTCCTGGACCGTGTGCCCACTACCACTGCCCCCAGGTCCCTGTTGTTGTTGGGGTGGTGGGTTACCCTGGGTGATTGACCTGTCCTGGGTAGGGAGGTTTGGGCCCGCTGGGTGGGTGCTGTGCTGGTGTTACCAGAGGGTGGAAGGTCGGTGTTGGTCTGTGCCTGTGCAAGGGGAACCGACTGTCCCGAGGCCCACGATGGTCCGGGCTGGTCATCAGGATCCAGTAGGGCAGAGCTGCTCTTGTCACTGTGGGCCTCTTCTGGGGGTGGAGTGGTGTTGTCTGGACCGTCTGGTGTGGTGACAGCCTTCGGGTTCCTGCAGGGGCATAAGATCAATAAATATTGCATGTGTGTGTAATGGTGTGCAATGGGTGGGTGTTTGTGAACCCCAGTGCAAGCATTCTGGTGTGTGGGTTTGTGTGGTAATGGTTGGGGGGATGTACTGGGTATGTGCAGTGGGAATGCTTTAGTGAGGGGTGTCCATGCTTAGTTATGTCATGCAGGGCTTGGTGTTGGGATGGGTGGTTTGTGTCATGGGTACATTAGTGAGGAGTTGTAGTGATAGGGGAGGGGGTGTGTGATAGCATGCAGGTAGGGTGGGGGATATGATAGTTAAGAATTGACTTACCAGTGTCCCATCCTCCACTGACTACTGCGAGGCCCTCAGGATGCAAGATGGTCAAGACTTGCTCCTCCCATGTTGTTAGTTGTGGCGGAAGAGGTGGGGGTCCGCCGCCAGTCTGCTGAACTGCGATGTTGTGCCTGGAGACCGTTGAACGCACCTTCCCCCGTAGGTCGTTCCACCTCTTCCTGATGTCCTCCCTATTTCTTGGGTGCTGTCCCACGGCTTTGACCCTGTCCACTATTCTGCGCCATAACTCCATCTTCCTGGCTATTGATGTGTGCTGTACCTGTGAGACAAATAGCTGTGGCTCTACCCGGACGATTTCCTCCACATGACCCTGAGCTCCTCCTCGGAGAAGCGGGGGTGTCTTTGGCGTGACATGGGGTGGTGTGTGTGATGTGTGGGGTGGTGTATGTGGTGATGGTAGTGGTGAGTGTAGTGGTGTGTGGTGTTTTGTGCGTGGGTGTTGTGTGCCTCTGTGTAGTGGGGTTGTCTATTCTGTGCTCTCTCTCTGTTGCCTTCGTGTCTAATTTTTGGTCGTAGGGGTTTGTGGGTGATGTGGGTGTGTGTTTTATATTGTATTAGGTGTGTGGGAGTGTTGTTTGTATGTGTATCAGTTGTGTGTATTTGTAATTGTCCAATGTGGCGGTGGTTTGTAGATGTGTGTGTATTTTGAGCGCAGCGGTGTGTACCACCAATGGAATACCGCGGTTGAAAGACCGCTGCGTGGATTTGTGGGTCGTAATAGCATGGGCGTGTTTCTGTTGGCGTGGAGGTGGAGGTTTTGTTTCCGCCAGTTTATCACTGACCTTTGGTGTGGCGGTGTTGTGCAGGTGTCTGAATTTCGGCGGATTCCAAGATGTGGGTCATAATAGCTGTGGCGGAATGCCGCCACCGCGGCGGTGTATTGGCGGTCTTCTGCACGGCGGTAAGCGCCTTTTACCACCAATGTTGTAATGACCCCCTATATCATCTATTGTGTGCCCAACAGTACAGGAACCTGAGTCTAACCTTTCCACCCCGACAATGATGGACCTGCAACCAATGGGAGTGCGCACGCTGTGCCAACGGCACAAGCAGGTGGGGATAGGGGATAGGGTGAGTGAGAGGGATGCTTTGGCCAGAGAATGGGCCCTCAAAGAGACATAACTGACCAGGAAAACATCTTCTACTAGCAATGAAACACCAGCCGCTTCCACATCAGCAGTTGCTAGTGGAATGGAGACCCTGCCAGGAGAAGGGCATGCCTCAGACACCCCTCCCTCTGTAAACATGGACATCCAGTCAGACATCCAGCAGGAGCAAACGCCAAGCCAAACTCACTGCCAGGAAGTGAACTTCTCCTGATTAGTCCCCCTTGTGTGCCACAGATACACCCTGTTGACTGTTCTGAAACCTAACTCCACTTTCCACCATGACTTCACCCATCACTTTTATGTTTATTTACTTCCTTTCATTGTTACAGAATTTCTTCTTATAAGCACAATAAATCACACTTAAACACAAGACCTCTGTATGTGTCTTTTATCATCCATTTACAATAGTTATGCGTGCCAACTCTGGTCTGGTCATGTTCCTCTGTATTGTACAGCCATTGTAATGGTCACAAATTCATAGGTAGAACTGTAAACAGCATATAGAGCATGACTAAGAATAGCATCAGGTTGTATGCTAAAGTGTCACTCAATGCAAAAACACAGGATACAGAAGTCAAAGTCATTGTAATCTACTTATAAAGCAGGGGGCACACTGATCGGTTTGCTGTATTACCTGGTATAGTCTCATCACATACCCATACCATAGCTTCAAAACACATATCCCATGGAATGTACAAAGATGATAACTGAGGTACCCAGTACTGAAACCTTTCACTTACATTGGTCCCATACCTGAAGGATTGTCACTCACCTATGTCAGTCTACAGTGACATTCACCTTTGTCTGCAAAGTAAGAACACAATGACAGCTATGTCCAATGTAGATCTAAAACTACTTCACCTATTGTGAATTGAGAGGCAATGATCTAACCTTTACACATATGCCAAACACTTCTCCAGACACATTATACACCATTTGACAACCTCCTGTACGCAACAGGTGAAAGATACGGTAAAAGCCTTTTCCACCCCAGTGTTATGACGGTATAACAATTATGGTTCCATCCCACTTAAACAACACTAATATTAGCAGGTTTCTGTCATGTACACTTTTCAGGTTGCTGATCCAAACAGGATCCAGGCAAATCTGTGAGTGAAAGGCAAAAAGGATGGGAAACAGCAGAAAACATCCCTCACATCAGAGAAGTAATTTCTAGAAGTGTACATTTACACCTGCTGTTACAATACATGAGACGTAGACTACTCTGTCTTGTACACAATCCAAACTTTCTATCTGCATTCACAACTCACTCATAGGCATTGGAGGTCAATGCACTCCCACAGATGATGCAAGAAAGGAGGTGACATGTTAGCTATCTACATTTGGTTTTACAATTACATCACAACAATAGGTCTACTTCTCACAGCTATCAAGCAGTTGAAGTACTGATTGATGAGATCTGCCCTAGAGTCCTCTGCTTCATCTTCCTCTGGCTCTTCATCAGCATATTCACCCACAGGTCCTGCTGCCTCCCCCTCATCTGGTATCAATGGTATCTGATGTCTGAGGGCTAGATTGTAGAGCATGCAGCAGGCAACTATTATTTGACACACCTTGAGGGGTGAGTAGAGGGGGGCTCCCCCAGATAAGTCCAAGCACCTAAATCTTGCCTTTAGGAGACCAAACGTCCGCTCAACTACATGTCTTGTCCTCCTGTGGGCGTCTTTGTAGCAGACTTCCCTTGACGTGGTTCGGTACCTCACTGGTGTCAACAGCCAAGGACAGTTTGGATAGCCAGAGTCACTTGTGAACACAATGGTAGAACAAAACGAACATATATGTGGGACATGCAATATTGTGATGCAGGAGACATAAATTGCAAACACACATTTGAATGGCAACTTACTAACCTGCCAGGCCCTCTCTTTGTAGAATTGTGTCATTAGCAGTGAGACATTGCTGTTTCGCATAATGAAGGAATCATGGACTGAACCTGGATACTTGACCTTGACTTGTGAGATGTAGTCGTCTGCCAGACACACCACCTGAACAGTGATTGAGTGGTAGTTTTTCCGGTTCCTATACACCTGTTCATTGGTACTGGGAGGTACCAAGGCTACATGAGTGCCATCACTGGCTCCAACCACATGTGGATTGTGTCCTATATCATAAAAGATGTCCTTCACATAGGCCAAATCTGCTCGGTGGGGAAACCTGATGTAGCTGTCCGGGTGTTTCAACAATGCACACAGTACATCCTTCAAAACCATGCTGAACATGGGATGAGACATCCCTGCTGTTAGAGCCACTGTATTTCTGAAAGGAGCCTGTGGCCACTAAGGGTAGCACCGACAAGGCTTAAACAATGTGAGGTATGCAATATGGATTGCGAATGGTAGGCATACAATTTGGCTTCAACTGATTACAAAGATCTATGATGGTATGACGATTCAGACAATATGTCTGTTTACAATGTCTTTCCTCCTTGATGTGCAGGTCTACTAGTGGACGGTACATTGGTGGTTGTCTTACTCTCCTCATGGCAGGTTAACTATGTGAAAACATGTAAACATCATATGTGAAATGCAGAATGCATACATCACGTGCAGCTAATTACATTCCTCACACTTAACAGCTGTAGAGGGGTACTACTACATCTGAAATATACAGTACAGCACCTAGATATGCATCCGATTACACCCTCCTTGGAGAACATTGCCTCCTATAACAATGGGATTAAACTCATGAAATCAACTGTTGTTGTCAATGTGTGTAAGACTAATCTGTTATACATGATTCACACATATTGTTGGACTTCATTGAGATTTTACTGACAAATAGGAACCTCATAGTAACTGTACATAGCTATCACCACATGTCTTCCAACAGCACAGCATTTACAGCACAGATGCACAAAAAGTCACCTAAACATGAGGGCAGTTCTTGCAGATGTACCGCACAATATAGGGTAAAGTTAATGATGCAGATTATGAAACACCTCCTTACATGAAATGTACTCAAAATGGTATCCACCTGATCTACTGTACTGGACATGTGGAAGTGACCTAAGTCTGTCAGCAGAAGTCATCCTAGGCGGTCACAACCGTGGTGCAACTTGCCATTGGAACGCATTGCTGCCTAGCCGGACTTGGGGAATGTAGGAGGCTGGCCTGGTTTGTAATGGGCACCTAAGGTACTTACACCTAATACCAGGTCCAGTTATCCCTTATAAGTGAAATGTAGGCACTGACTAGCAGCTTAGGCTGTCTAGAGGTAGCTGTAGCAGAGCAGCCAAGGCTGAACTAGGAGACATGTAAAGCTCTTGCAATATCACAATGGCCACACAGTACTTATTCACAATAAAAGACAATACTCAGTGTTACCAAAAATAAAGGTACTTTAATTTGGTGACACAAGGCCAATATATCTTAGAGGCAATATTCCTTCTGGAGGTAAGTATTATACACAATATATACACTACTACTCAAAATCAGGTATGTAAACAGTCATAGAATAGTGTAAACAGTAGAAAATACAATAAATTGTAATGGGCCTAGGGGCAACACATACCATATGCTAAAATAGTGAAATGCGAATGTCGAATTCCCCATAGGCAACTGTAGTGTGGAGAGGGGCATTGGGAGTGTAAGAGAACACAAAAGGTAAGTAAAGTACCCCTCCCCAGAGCCCAGGAAAGCAGGAGTAAAGTACAGCAAGTTTCCTCAAAACAAAGTACAAGTCGTGATGAGGAATTATGCAAGAACCAAGCAAGACCGAAAGCAACTAACAATGGATTCCCGGACCTGAAGACCGGTGAAGAGAGGAGACCAAGTCCAGAAGTCGAAGAAGAGTCCAGGAAGAACAGGAGCCCCAGCCAACCTGGAAAAAGGCGCAACAGTGGATTCTCTGGTTGGAAGAAAAGTACAGAAATGCCCTAAAGAAGATAGCTGCGGGTTCTCTCTTGGTGCAAGAGATGTCCCACAGCGAGTTGTTGGATGCAGGCTGTTTGCATCACTGGATTCTGCCAACAAGCCTTGGTTCACACAAGTAGGTCGTTTGAGTCAAAGAGGAGCCGTACTGACCCAGGAGAGACCTGGGGGTCTCAACTCGGACTGAGGAGAGCCCTCAGAAGGTCAGGGAGCACCGCTGGGAGTCCCAGAACATGGGGAGCATGTATTGCAAGTTGCACTACACAGAAGGATCCCACCCCGCCAGAGAACAATTCAGAGAGCTGTGCGTCGCAGGGTGAAATGCTGAGGACCTGGACTACGCTGTGCATGAAAAACTTTTGGAAGAAGTGCACAGAAGACCAAGGAGCTTCAGAAGACACAATGCACAGGGGTACTGTCACTGCACGGGGAGGCAAGTCCTTACCCACACCAAATGTGGACAGCTGGACCTATGGACAGCCAGGGTCACATTAGTCAACCACCTGTGTTCCAGGGATCATACTCGTCATCAGGAGTCCCAGAGTACCGGTCGGTCATTATTGCAGAGAGGTGTCTGCTGAAGCAGGGAAGTGGCTCTGTCACTCCACAGGAGATTCCTTTAGTTCTTCTGGTGCAGGGTGAAGACAGGCAGTCCTCAGAGCATGCACACCTTTGAAACTCATGCAGTTGCTGGCTGAAGCTGAAGTTGCAGGTCACCAGAGCCTTCTTTGATACTTTTTTGCAGTTACAGCGTATCCTGGAGCAGTCTGTGGTTGATCTGACAGTCAGAAGTTCAAGCAGAGCATGCAGAGGAGTCCTGGAGGAATCTTGCAAACCGAATCTGAGGAATCACCCAGAGGAGAGACCCTAAACAGCCCTTAGAGGGGGATTGGCTACTTACTCAGGTATGCACCTATCAGGAGGGGTCTCTGACATCACCGGCTGGCATTGGCCACTCAGATGTTCCCAGAGGGTCCCCACACCTTGGAATCCAAGATGGCTAATGCCAGGGACACGCTAGAGAATCTCTGGGCACCTCCCCTGGGGTAGTGATGGACAGGGGCGTCATCACTCCCCTTTCCTTTGTCCAGTTTCACACCAGAACAGGGACTGGGGGTCCCTGAACTGGTGTAGACTGGATTATGCAAGGAGGGTGTTGTTTGTGCCCTTCAAAGCATTTCCAGAGGCTCTGGGAGGATACCCCACCCATGCATGAAACACCTATTTCCATTGGGAGAGGCTGTAACATCCCTCTCCTGTAGGAAATGCATTGTTCTGCCTTCCTGGGACTGAGATACTCAGTCCCCAGGAGGGCAGAAACCTGTCTGTGAGGTGGCAGCAGCTGGGGCTGCAGTGGAAACCTCGGAGAGCTGGTTTGGCAGTACTGGGGTCTATGGTGGAGCCCCCAGGGTGCTTGGAATTGGCCCCCCAATACTAGATTTGGATTTGAGTTCAATTCCACTTTCTTAGACACCTCACATGACCATATTCAGCCTCACCATTGTGAAGCTACATATATGTATTGACATATATGTAGGGCACGTTTACAATGGTGCCCCTGCACTGACGAATTCCAGAGAATTGGCATTGGACAATGTGGGGGCACCTTTGCTGGTGCAAGGGTGCCCTCACACACAGTAACTTTGCACCTATCCTTCAGTAACTAAAGGTTAGAAATATAGGTGACTTATAAGTTACCTGGTGTAGTGAAAAATGGCTGTGAATAGTGTGTGCACTATTTTACTCAGGCAGCAGTGGCAGTCCTGAAGGAGTGTTTGTATGAGCTCCTTATGGGTGGCAAAAGAAATGCTGCAGCCCATAAGGATCTCCTGGAACCCCAATGCCCTGGGTACCTAGGTACCATATACTAGGGACTTATAAGGGGGCCCAGTGTGTCAATTAGAATTGGTAAATGGAGTCACTAAACTAGAGTGACAATTTTGGTAAACAGAGAGAGCATAAGAACTGGAGTTCTGGTTAGCAGAACTCCAGTGACAGAGTCAAGCATACTGACAACACTCATAAGCCACAAACTATGAGCACAGGGGTCCTGGCTAGCAGGATCCCAGTGGAATAGTAAAAACACTCTGACAAATAGGTCTCAAACTATGAGCTCTGGGGTCCTGGCTAGCAAGATCCCAATGAGACAGCAAAACCAAACTGACAAACACTGAAAAACAGACCAAAAATGAGGGTAACCATGCTAGAAAGAGGCTACTTCTCACAGGCAAATGTCAATGTCCGCCGGCGGTGTTGGTTATGTACGTGGCAGCCGTGTCCGCCATCTTCAGCAGTATTGCTTACCTAACTCCTGACACTGCTGCCAGCTAGACCTTCACAACCTGAGCTGCTGTGTACTCCCTCTAGGAGCGATCCTGCTACTTCCTGATAGTGATAGGGCCCCTGCCTTTACCCCCTGGAGAAGCTAGTGGAGGAGGTCCTACCCCTGTATGAACAGCTATATGGTGCACCAGAGTCAGGAGAGTCCAAATCATACCAAGGTGTGAGAGGTGTGGTGTTTGACGGTGTACCGATAATGTAAACAAGTGAAGGTGTTGATGCATGCAGATGGTACATTTTTAAGGTGTGTCAATTGAGAGGATGAGAATGTGTGCCAACTTGCTGTGACTGATGAGTTCTGTCCACTATAATTGGTATGGTGCATGTAGACATGACTATCTCCTATTGTCTGTGTCATCCATTGCGGTCAATGCCCATCAGAAGGATGGCATTTGCCATGCCATTGCCAAGAAAGTATGGACCCTGGGGTCCTCAGCTAGCAGAACACCCACTGAAGGAAGCAGTGGGAGGACCTGAGAAGCTGGGTCCGGAAGATCTCTGAGGCCCAGCTGGGGATGTCCTTCCAATGAGGGAGGGGTGCCTGTCGGACTTTGACTCCCCTTAATGGCCCTCATCTTGGCAGATTCCTACTCTGAGGTGGATGGGCATTTGAGGGCAGCACAGCAGCCAATATGTGTTAAGTACTGACAAAACCCATGTACTTTCCTCTGATAGTTTGGAGTATGCTGTCTAAGTATTACAGCTGTGATGATGTTGTAGATACTACAGGTATTTTGAGTACTGGGTATACATGATACTCCAGTTGCCAATGTACAGGCAGAGATGTGGTCTTTGTATTATACATGGAAACATGTTGATCACCTGTGTCCAGCAAAATTTATGACTGTATGTGGAGATGTACATTTGATAGCTATATGTGTGACTCTACTCAGCCATATATATTTCTTAGATTCTGTGTCATCCTTCCCACCTATTGTCCTTCTCACCTATTGTCCCTATGTCCATTCATCCAGATGGTGTGTTATGTAGCCCTAAGGTGTTCGACCAATCCTATTTTAATGGATCTGTCCTATGTGCAACATTGGGTCTGACAGATCTGTTACAGGGCCTAGTTATCCTGTGTTCTGTAACAGTTTGAGGCTTCATGTGAGGCTGACATCCAAATCAGGCTTTTGGTATGGCCAATTCAGTAATGATCCCATGAGGTTTGAGGAGGTGTCCCCATTGTTATGTCATATTCATACAATGGGGAGTGTGACAACATGTGCCCTATCTGCAGGAGAAGGGGGGTGACAGTGCACCTGTGGCAGCAGTGGACACTGAGGACAGTGAGGAAGAGGAAGAGGAGGAGGGTGTGGACAATAGGACAGAAATGATACTGCAATACTTCCACTCACACATATGTAAGACTGTTTAACTTTATATTACACCTTTACATTTTGTGCTTTGTGGTTGTAGTATAATGCCAGTCACTAACTTTGCATCCCACTTGATTGTCACCTATGCCTTTCCTTATTGCAGATGTTGGTGTGGTTTCAACAGTGTAATGGTGTGATGTGTACAGACTGCTGAGACACAGTTGTTGGATGGATTAGCATGTTACTGGACATTTACACAGGATCATTCAATTCATTGCAGTTGATTACATTGTACATTACCTGTAGTTAAAGCACTACTACTCAAGTTTTGTCCAAGGATGTTTATTTGACAATTTAGTGAACTATGCAAAGTGCAATGGAGTGAGGTCATGGTTGGGAATAGTTCAGTGTAGTGGGCCAGTCTGTTTGTAGCACAGATCCAGTGTCCAAGGGGCCATAGGAAGGGGAGCAATGGCAGTTCAAAGTGGACACAGTGACACAGTGGAACACAAGGGGGTCATTCAGAAGGGGCTCATTTGCTGGCACTGGTCTTGGTCTTGGCAACTGTCTCTGGTGTCTGTCTTGACACAGGGAACGTTTGTAGGGTGGTTCACCTTCTGGAGGGAGAGGGGTGCTTGTGGCCTGTGGGTCCTTTGGCAGGGCCTCCTGTCCACTAGCTGCAGCAGATGTGGAGGGCTGCTGGGTAGAGTGGCTAGTGGAAGTGGCACACTGGTGTGCTCTGTCCTCCTGCATGGCTATGCCCATGTCACCCAGCACCCCTACAATGGAGGTCATGTTAGCATTTATGCCCTGCAACTGCTGTATGACCTCCTTGTGGTGTACCCCCTGCAGCCGCTGGTTCTCCTGCATGATGGTGATCACCTGACCCATTCTGTCCTGGGATTGTTGGTATGCCCCCAAGACATTTGTAAGTGCCTCCAGGGCAGCCGATTCCCAGGGCCTCTCCTCCCCCTGGTGTACAGCTGTCCTCCGAGTGTTCCTGGCCCCTTGTGCCTGTGTCCCCTGAACAGTGTGCCCACTCCCACTGACACCAGAACCCTCTTTGTCATGCCTGTGTGGTATGGACTTGGGTCCCTGTACAGATGGGCACACTACTGATTGACGTGTCCTGGGAACAGAAGTGTGGGGGCGTTGGCTGGCTGCTGTGGTGTTAGATTCAGAGTTGGGGGCCTGTGGGGAACTGGGTGTTGAATGGGGTAGCTGACTGACCAGTGGTCTCAGATGGGCCAGGGAATTCATCCAGATCCAGAGCTCCTGAGTTGCTGTCATCATTTGGGACATCTTCTGGTGGGGGACTGAGTAGCAGTGGCACCTCCTCACCGCTGACATTGCCTGGGGCACCTTTGGGGATATAAGTGATGTGCTATAGTACATGTCAGTGACAGATTTAGAATTACTAGCTTACCCTATGTGTTTGCTGTTGTCCTTCCAACTTTGGTTGTGTATGGTGATGGATTGTGGGTTTGTTAGTTCTACATGCTGTGCATGCCTTGGTGGTGGGTTTGCTTGCAGAGCTAGGAGGGATGTGCATGCAGTGGTAATGGCATGCAGGGCTTGCCAATTAGGTTTGTTAATTGGGGTGGTGCACTGTGTGGGATGGAGTGGGGTGATGGGAGTCAGGGTGAGGGGTTGAGGTGGCATGAAGGCATGGGGGTGATAGGTAGTAAATGTGACTCACCAGTGTTCAGTCCTCCGGCTACTCCAGTGAGTCCCTCAGGATGCAGGATTGCTCCTCCCATGCTGTAAGCTGCAGGGGAGGAGTTGGGGTCCACCGCCAGTCTTCTGGATGGCGAGCTGGTGCCTTGATGCAATGGGACGCACCTTCCCCGGTAGTCATTCCAACCTCTTCCTTATGTTGTCCCTTGTGTGTGGATGAAGTCCCATGGGAATTCACCCTGTCCACAATCCTTCGCCATAGCTCCATCTTCCTGGCAATGGATATCTGCTGGACCTGTGCTCCAAACAGCTGTGGCTCTACCCTGTCTATTTCCTCAACCATGACCTGCAACTCCTCATCGATGAACCAGCGGTGACTTTGTGGGGACATGGGTGTTGTGTGGTGTGTGTATGTTGTGCAGAGTGTTATGTGTGAAGTGGTGGGGTGTGTGGTGCATGATGGATGATTAGGTAGTTGTGATGTGTGTGCAGTTCTCTTTAGGATTGGCGTAGCAAAGTGTAACCGCCTTCTCATGTTTGCAAAGGATTGTGGGTGATGTGGGGGTGTTTTATAGTGCTGTTGGTGGGTATGTGGGGTGTGTGTATTTGTGTCAGCTGTGCTTTTTTTTGTTCTGCAAAATATGGTCTTGTTTTGTTTTTGGGTGACCATTTCCACCGTGGCGATGTGCACCTCTAATGGTTTACCACCGTTGAATTCTGCTGTGGTGATGCGTGGTTCATTATTTGGAGGGTGCTGCATTGGTGGCCTAACAGTATGAGTGGTAAAACCAACAGTTTATCACGCTCAATGGGTCTGGCGGATTTGTGTTTGAGGCTGTTTTCTGTTGGTTTTGTATGTATGTGTCATAATCTGTCCGCCTCCGCTGTGGTATGCTGGCGGCAGTCAGCATGGTGGTATTCGGTATTTACCGCCAATGTCATAATGAGGGCCTATATATTCAAATATTATATATTTAGACCAAAATTTTGTTGGTTTCAACATTACATCTTTGTACTGCATTTCTTTTCTTAGGGCATATTTGTTCTTGACTAACATTGCTTGTCTGTGAGTATTTGTGTGTCAGTGGTGGTTGTGCTACCTGTTTTGTCTGGGCACAAGTGAGGTTGTATGCAGATCATTTGTCCCCCAGTGATGGGTGTGTGTTGTGTGATGGGCATGTGTATGTTGGGGACATGTTGTTGTGATGTTTTTGAGTGGTGTTTGTGTTGACACATGCTTGTTGCAGTGTTGTCTGCCTTTGTGTGCTTGGACTGTGTGCATGAGTGTGTGTGGTGAATGGTATGTCAGATATGTTGTGATGTGTGTTTGCAGGGTATGTCATATGCTGCGTTTTATGGCTGTGTGTTAGTGTGTGTTCATTCCCAGGTGGTGGTTTGTGGTGTTGTATGTATGATTTATCAAGGGGTAGTGTCCATTGAGGGTGCTTCGTAATGCTTTGCTAGTGTTGCAGTTGGGGTGTAGAAGTGTTGTTTGGTGGTGTGTGTTGTGTGTGACTGTGCCGGTGCTGTGTGTCTGGGGGTTGGTGTGTGTTTTTAACATGTGTGTGTGTGATGGTCATAGCGTGTGTACTATGTATGTGTGGGTGTGTATGTGGCTGTCTGTGAGTGTGCATGTCAGTGTGAGGTTACGTTTGTGTGTCGGCCGCGCCACCAGTTCCCGATTTGTATGTTGTGTGTACATAGGTACTTTGACATTTTACAACAGTGACTGGTAAGTGTGTGTGTACTCACGGTTTCTGTAGTCCTCGTTGTTGCTGCTTCCAAAGTCATGGGCGAACAGGAGCAGCAGGAAGACGTGAAGTTCTTGTTCCATGGTGGCTCTGGATGATAGAATCCTGAAGGTGAGTGTCTCCTTTTACACAGTTGGTTTCTGCCTGGGTTTCCATGGTGATGCGAAACCTTGTTGGTGTGCTGCATCGTAATCTAAAACATGGTCTCTGCAGGCCATCCATGGCAGCCTGCCCACACTGGCGGTGCCGGCAGTGGTTTGGCTTTATTCTGCTCCATATATCGCCATGGTCATTATTTGGCAGTCTTCTCCACCAGCCTGTTGGCGATACAACCACCACCACCAACATGGCTGTCCTAAGATCGCCAAACTCATAATGACACCCATTGTCTTCTACCTCCGATAAACCACTCCTAAACAAATCTAATGCTCATCTATTCCGAAGTTGGCACCAGTTACAGTGTACATGTGTTTTATTCAGGTTTTTTCTACCAGCATGGTAGTGCTGCAATTTTCTGATCATGACTAGACTGTGTGAGATCTCATGGCAGACTCACTCTTAAGCTGTCATATTCGGATCCTGCTTCAGTAGTTTTCCCCCAAGGAGGCTTTCCGAAAGCCCATAGGTGGTACATTGCAGAGATCTTATTGATATGTGCAACTGGCCACATGATACAGTCTTTTACAAAAACTAAACTTTGGTGCTGCTCAGCTCCTTAGGATATTGGTTTGTTGCCATTAGTCAGGGTTGCTTTTATTATCTCAGTTCTGAGTGTTCCACTGTGATGAATGTTTGTCTTACATCCTCCTCACAATGCACTCTTTGAGTTTGTTTAATTACTAGACCACCTTATATTTTGTGATGTCTTGAGCTACTGGCGGAGGTCTTTAACAAAACTGTAGTAAAGATGTCTTCAGCCACAGCAGTGCTTGGGAAATAAGTTTATTCCTTTACAACCCAAGCATGGTCTTTGCGTGCCAGTCAGCACACCCATCTGGAACCCCAGTTTTCAGAAAAAGAGGGAGTTTAATCTCCTTAAACTTCTAAGATGCCTTAAAGGCATAGCACAGATAAAACTTAATGAGCTAATGTTGAAATATAAAGGTTAGACAGAAGACTATTTCAGAGATGGACCTGCCTCTTTTTCTGCAAATACCAGGTTGCATTGACATCTGGCCATTACATATCATCATTGTTTGAGGATCTTCATTAATTTAAAACTCTGAAGACTATTTTCGACAGTGAAACTTGTCATCAACCATCAGAGCAGTGTTGATTCTCCAAAATCTGAGGGGTAGTGGAAGTGACATCAAACACTCTTTGACTTCAATGACATGACAGACAGTGAAAATATACTATATAACAATGCGTCTTCTGATCAAGGAGAATATTGAGGATATTTGTTTGGTGAATTATTAGTGGTAAACCTTGTTTTCCTATTCCTCTGTGGCATTTGTCAACAGGACACAAGACCCTCTGCAACCAGGGTGGAATGTTTCATCAAAGGGTCTGCTCTATGAACTGCCAAGGTGTCCAGTTATGCCTGAGTGTGCTCCAATGTCTGTACTCTTGTTGGGGATATTTTGAAATCTACAGCTAAATAGTACTATGTACTCGGATTAAAATTGCTCAAGCAATGAACTCCAAGCAGCCATAACTGGATACTTGTTAAGGCGAGGAGCAGATACATTGATGAAGCAGGCCCACTGCCTCCCTCTTAAATGTATTTTATTCATCTTTGTTTTTAATATCTTTATTTTTCTAAATTGGTTTGGGAATGTTATTGTTATATGTACCTTATTTTAGAATTGTTGGTACTGCTGGAGTAGTAGACACTACCCTTGAGGATTGCCTGCAATAGCTAGTAGGAGTTGAACAGAGATTCTCTCAGAATGGAGGGCCATAATTACAAGGCCCGTGGCACAGGGCGGTGCAGAATGTGCCTTGCTGTGCCACCCTGTGCCACATGGAAATGGCAAAAATGTGCTGTGTCTTCAAGATACAGTGCACTTCTGTCCTCTCTCCCTGCGCTGACACACAAATTGCTGCCATGTGTCAATGCAGGCACCCTTGCACCATGGTACTAGGATGCCTGCATTGTGGGGAAGATTGTTTTTGTGCAGGAAGGTACACCTTCCTCCACAAAAACAATCAATGGAGGCGATTTCCTCCTTCTATGTGTGCTGCAACATGCAGCACACATAGACAGAGGAAAAACAGGGAGAAATAAAGATATTTGTCCCAGTTGCGTAACTCTTACTCCACACCTAGCATGACACAGGCTTTTGACACATTCCCAGATTTAAAAACCCTGCAAATCTGGCAATGCGTCAAAATCCATTGATGTTGCGTGAGAACACCCACGCAACACCCATGGAAACGCCTCCCTGACACAAAGAAAGGCAATGCAGCTACTTGCGCTGCATTGCCTTACTCCCGATCTACAAGTCCATGAAAAGCCACACAAAGTGGCTTTGTGTTGCCTTGTAGATATGGGTCAGCAGCTTGTGCTGCCGGAGTGTCAGAAAAAGTGATGCAAGGGCAGCACACTCCGCTTGTCAATATGGGCCTGTCTTTTTGACCTAAATAGTGTGAATTTATTTAGTTGGTAGGAGAGCTGGCCTCCAAGTTGATAATCCAATTTCCGACACCTATGATCTTGAATCTTTCAGGGACATGATGTCATTTGAGCTTAGCTCTCAAAGCAGTATAATAATTAAAATACCTGCATGTTAAACATAAAAGCACAATACAAATATCCATGTTACCACCTATGTATTTAAATGCTGACATGATATACAAGAGAAACATTCATTTATCTTTTTAGTACATGAAAAATTATGTCCCCATTGGTAGAGGATAAAGTGCGCCTAAACAGAAAATACCATTTGAAACATAAATTATTTATACCACAAACTCACATGGCTTATTGGATTCCCCAGTGTTTACCCTAGTGGAAAAATAATACATCATATGGAGGAATAAAAAGCAGAGGTTTACAAACATTGTAGTTGTTATTTATGTTAATTTGTAAGCCAATGTCACACGTGCAAAAAACAAGTGAAGGTTTTGCACACAGACATCAGTTTTCATGCATTTGTAATGGTAAATGATGGCAATAACTTTTTGTTTCTTTGTTTTATTTCTCATTCGGTGCATTGCTTGGCTAATTTTTTCAACTAAAAGCTAAAGGGTACTATCACAGTTGCAGTGAAAGCTGCAGAAAAAACATTGTTCATCAAGACAGTGTTTACCTTCTGTTCCAAGGGATAACCTGGCCACCTCTGAGGCTAAGGGTCATAAAGGCAATACCAAGGTACACCATGGGTTACTACGGGCAAGCGATCACTAAATGCTGTCCATGAGCAAGATGGGTTTTGTTCAGTAAGACTAGTACTACAGAAGTAGGTTATGTGCAAGTTTGAGCCTGATAGTATTTAGAGGCAAGATATCCCAAAATATCTCAAAGCAATGGGAAATAGAAATGTTTAAAATCATCTTGTACATTATAATGTGTTTATTTGTGTTGGTTGGAAGAAACACAAGCCCTTCACTCCATAACTATCATCACTCTGGGGTGTGTAAATCAGAGTCATATGGTTAACCGGCTGACAAAAGAAGTACAACAGCTTTGACCATACTGCAGAAATTATAAACTTGAAGTGTCTCCAGAAAGATTTTGTCACTATCTGTTCAGATAGGAATGCCCACTTAAAGCTTTACACCCCTGCCCTCAGGGATCAATTTACATGTGAAACTGGCATCCTTATTTTTTCTGGCCTGCACACTCACATAAGCTAACGTGCCTGCTGTGGCCTGTTCCCAAAATTCAGAACCTCTCTTTTGTGACATTTGGCTACTGTCCATATTCCCTGTTGCGGACATGCAGCAATGTTGGCAGAATACTGATGTGTTTTGCAGATTAACTACCAAATTTAAGAAAAGTGGTGCTGCATTTTTCTTGCGCCCATCAGCGTCCCCTAACGCCACCATGTGTCTGTTGTATTAAACATATGGTGCACTATGCACAGGTTAGAGACAATAGTGTCAACATTTTTGATGCTATTGTAGTACATTGCAGGAGTAGCGCCAAAAATGTTGGTGCTAAACCTGCAAGGTAATAATAATAACTTTTATTCGGTATGAAAAAATTCATCCATTACAACAGATAATCTTCAATACATTTGTTAAAATTAGCAATAAAACCATAAATAATAAGAACACCCATCAGGAATAAAAACATATATAACCACATACATAGAAACAATACAATAGAAGGATTCATTCTAAAAACTCTACATTGTTACGCCAAGTAATAGCTCCCTTCAGGAATGATCCCAGCCCCTTCCACACCAATACATCTGAAGCCATCTGCAGCCACCTAAAAGCCGGACGATATTGCACAAAACCCTTGGGCCTTAGGAGAGGTAATAAAAAACAAGTTCTGAATGATGCATAAAAAACACAAAACAAAGTAAAATGGGGCAAGGTCTGTTGGGACACCCCATCACAGGGGCAGGGTCTAATACATTTGTCCCCATACTGACCTAACGGGAAACACAAATGACTTCTAATGATCCCCAAACGGAAACGGGTTATGAGAGACCTTTCCCTCACATCCTTTATCTTTAAGAGATAGCGCTCAGGACCTACCCACATCTTTAGCATAATGAAATCCCTGATCGATTTTTTCCCTAAGGCTTCCCCCTCCCTCCTGTTCTTCTGGATTTTAAAAAAATTCTCCTTAACACATTTCTTATCACACCTGGTCAGGCCTTAAGGATAATCAACCAAATCAGGCCGCCCCAAATCATGAGCCATCTTCCTTAGGTGCATCAGCCAGGGAATATTCTTTACATTTTCACAAGCCAGACAATCCTTTAAGATATCCCTATTCAGAGTGGCATGTTCGTTAGTCCAAATTGAAATCCATAGCAGAAGGGGAGCCAAATGTTTAGTGTCCTGGACAAACTCAAGCTCCAGCTCCAAATGAAGGCTGAAACCAGGGATATTTTGTCCAACTCCCAATAGCCTTCTACAGAACCGATTTTCTTCCACCGTAAGGGCTCTGGAGTCCCTATACCCCCAAAGAGCAGCACCATACAGCAGAACGGGGAGGCATTTCCGCCTATAAATTTCAAGCATAGTATCCTTTAAACTCCCTGGGGCCCTACGTAATTTAGGGTGAGGTAGGCCGGTAGTAGTGGAGATAAAGGACCAGGGTAGGCAGCTTGGGTGGAAGCAAGTGGGTTCCCTAAAAATTGTAGAAAGGGTGGTGGGGAAAAATGTACATCTATTTATGGACACACTCTTGACGGAGGCCCCTAATCCTAAAACTGTTATGAATGCAATAACAATAGTAAATGCAGCAGTGAGAGACTGCCTTTTCTCAGTAAGCAGCCAACCTAGTAAACGTAATTGTGGTTGGTATGACAAGATCTGCTCTGATGCAATCGCAGACCTGAAGATGGTCACTAAGAAACATCCTAGAGGTTGGGTCCTCGTAAAAGAAGCTAGAATGAAATATAAGAGGGCCCTGAGGGATAGCAAGATTAAACATAAGGATAAAGCCTGGGAAGAGTTAGAACGTGCCATAGCTCTGAAGGATCCTGGCCTGTTTTGGAGAGTGGTAAATAGAGGTTCCTTTGGAACAGACACATCTGAGGGCCTTGGCTGTAACATCGCCCCGGAAGCATGGGTAACTCACTTTTGTAGTATCTTCGAGGGTTCTCCCCTAAGAAATAATCGGGAGAATGAGTATGAGATGGCTCCCAATCTATCAATTAGGTTTTTGCTCCAGGAAGTTATGGATGCGATACAGAGTAGTGCATGCAATAAAGCTCCGGGCCCGGATTCGATCCCTATGGACCTGTATAAAGCGAACCCCCAGTTATGGGCACCTGTTCTCTTAAATGTCCTCAATGCAGCAGTTACTGTGGGCATCCCTGCCTCTTGGAGACTGGCATGTATTGTCCCAGTGTTTAAAAAGGGCGACCGTAATGATCCTAAGTCCTACCGCCCTATTTCTCTACTGGACTCTTCAGTGAAGATTTTGGGACGGATTATTTTAAGGCGCCTGGAGTCCTGGATGAGAGGGAATGATATTTTAAGTCGGGATCAGTATGGTTTCAGGGAAGGCCTTGGCACGCGAGATCAATGTCTTAACCTATTCATGCTGATCGGCAAATACACGCAGGCTAGGAAAGGTATGCTCTATCTTGCTTTTATGGATCTTAGCTGTGCCTTTGATAAGGTGAACCGGTCTATATTATGGGAAAGATTAAATCAGCTAGGGCTGGATCCTAATATTGTAGAGTTGCTCTGATACTTACATTCTGGGACGATTGCTAATGTTAGGGTGGGGTTGAATGGGGAATGCTCAGAGGCCTTTAAGCTGTCAAGGGGTGTGCGCCAGGGGTGTGTTCTGGCTCCTACCTTGTTCCTTCTATATACAAATGGATTGTCTGATTTTCTGATGAAGCATTGTAGGGATGTTCCAAATGTGAATGGTTCTGATATCCCTGTACTAACGTACGCGGATGACGCAGTCCTTATGGCCCGTACTATGAATGGTCTCCGGGAATCAGTTAGAGCCTATGGCTCCTTTATGTCAGCTTTGGGTTTAGAGGTCAATTTTAAGAAATCTCATTTTATGGTGTGTGGAAGACCCCTGAGTAGGGTGGGGGAGCTAAGGGTGGAGGATCAAATTATTAGTAGGGTCCATGAGTTTCCATATCTAGGGATTATTTTTGATGAGAAAGGATCTTGGAAGCCTGCAAGGTACATAGGGGGCCATTATAAATAATGGTATGTCCCCTTGTAATGCCTGCTCTGTGCAGCCATTAAAAATAGCCACTAAAAATGGCGCAGTGGAATCTCAAAGATTCCACTGTGCCATTTTTGCAGTCCCCCTGATGGAGGAAGGCCCCCTTGCATACATTATGCCTGGGGCAGGCATAATGTGGTTCAATGGGTTACACAGTGGCACAATGTATGCATTGTAGCACTTTGTAAATATGGCGCTGTGAATTTGGCCTTGTTGAGCCACATTAGCATCATAAAAAATTACGCTAATGTAGTGCAAGGAGGTGCTAGTCCCTCTTAAATTTTGGTCTAAATATCTTGAAAGACCGTTTTTAATTTCCTTGGAGGAAAAGTGACCTATTGGTCACGAGCATGTAAAAGTTCTGCTTCTGTGTATCACCTAGACCCTTCCATTGACGTGCATTTTGAGTGAGCACTTGCATTGTTTGTGTGTGGATACATGACTGTGACACATTGCAGTGTGAGTATGGTTTTTAGGACCAGTAGGATCTATTTTGAAAGACTTCTGGTTTAGCCAGGCATACAATGGAGAAGTGTGGCTCGATGGTTAGAGCGGCAGACCCTGAAGCAGAGATCTGGCTCAAGACCAGGGTTCAAGTCCCGCTTCGGCAGGTCTTGGGCTCAATTCCCCTTGACCAGATAATTCTCGCCTCGGTGCCTCATCTAATTCATGGGTCCCACTCTGCAACTCTGGGCAATAGCTTGCTTAATCTCCACAACCGCCCCAACAGCGCTTGGATGCTTGGCTTCACCCTGGGGGTGCTCAGGAGTGGGCGCCTCACAGGGAAAAGCCAGGAGGGGTTCCATAGCGGTATGAGTACAGCGCCTTGAGACCCTAACGGGTGAGTAGTGCGCTATACAAGTGCTAATTTACATTTTACATTTACAATGGAGGGTGGATTCATCTTCCTCAAACAGTGGAAATGTATTGACTGCTTCCTCAAGCTGGAAGATGGAGACCTAGACACTGAAGTAAGAGAGGATGGAGATGGCTGCTGTTAGAAGTAGGGTCTTTGGTTGGCAGTCAGGTTACCCCCTGTCCAAGCAAGGACCCTCACTCTAGCCAGGGTAAAGGAGAATCACACTCAGTTAAGCCCCACTCACCCCCTTGGTAGTTTGGCACGAACAGGCAGGCTTAACTTCAGAAGCAATGTGTAAAGTATTTGTACCAACACACACAGTAATACAGTGAAAATACTACAAAATGGACACCACACCAGTTTAGAAAAATAGATAATATTTATCTAAATCAATGAAGACCAAAACGGCAACAAAATCCAACATACACAAGTTAAAATAGGAATTTTTTAAAGAATAAGGGGGTCATTACAACCCTGGCAGACAGTGTAAAAGGTGGGGTAATACCGCAAACAGGCCGGCGAAAAAAAAAAGGGAACTACGACCCTGGCGGTAACTGCCAACAAAGACAGCCACTTTAACACTTCACCCGCCACGGCGGTACAGACAAACAGCGTGGCGGTCACCGCCAACAGACAGGCGGGAGACAAAGTACCGCCCACACTATTACAACACACCAATCTGCCACCTTTTCCGGGGCGGATTCACCGTGGATAAAAACACGGCGGAAACAGCCTTTGCTATGGGAAAACGCTCACCTCAACACACTCCACGAGGAACGATGACTCCATGGAGCCGGAACTCCAAATACTACCTGCCCTTGTCTTTCTGCTCCTGTACGAACAGCGGCGTAGGCGCAGAACATACCAGTGAGTACTGCATCTACGACACGGGGAGGCAAAAGTTAGGGGGACACCCACCAAACACCCCCACCCTCGCATATTACAACATACACACCAATGCAGTCAAATATATCACATTAAACAACCCACAATCCCCCAGGAAGAATGCAAAGACAAAGCGAGATCCGTTCAAATATTGTAATGTGCCAATATACATATCATATATTTATATATACAATACAAGAAGTAGTGCAGATATGTACACAACAATGTCCGTGCACCAACAGTCCAAAAATGCATGGGCGAGGCCCACAATAGATACCTGACCAAAATCCGAGAGAACACTGCCGGGGCATCGGATTGAAACACTACAGGCACCTCAGGGGGAAGGGAAGGCGGGGGCACCTCAGCCACATGACTGCAAAGCCAGATCCACGACGGAGCTCCATGCCCATTGATGTATCCTGGGCAGTGCAAAGCCACAGTCTCTCAAGTCTTTACAGTGGGTGGGTTGCCCACTGGACCATCCTGGGAGTGCAAAGCCACAGTCTCTCAAGTCTCTACAGTGGGTGGCTTGCCCACTGTGCCATCCTGGGGAGTGCAAAGCCACATTGACGCAAGTAGATGCAGTTCTCAACTGGTACTGGGTGGGACTGGTGGCCAGACTGGATGAGTCTCCCCGTGAAAGTTCCTGCCCTGCCACTGTCCCAGCTGCACATGGGAGAAGGATGCCTGATGTGGCGGCATATTCATACCCACACGGTGTTTGCCCTGATCAGCGGTCTTCACCATGGTGGTCTTGGCCTTGTTCAGCGGTGCTTTGCCATGGCTGGCTATGGACTGTTCAGCGGTCTTCACCATGGCGGTCTTGGCCTTGTTCAGCGGTGCTTTGCCATGGCTGGCTATGGACTGTTCAGCGGTCTTCACCATGGCGGGCTTGCCCTTGTTCAGCGGTGCTTTGCCATGGCTGGCTATGGACTGTTCAGCGGTCTTCACCATGGCGGTCTTGGCCTTGTTCAGCGGTGCTTTGCCATGGCTGGCTATTGACTGTTCAGCGGTGCTTTGCCATGGCGGTCTTGGCCTTGTTCAGCAGTGCTTTGCCATGGCTGGCTATGGACTGTTCAGCAGTCTTCACCATGGCGGTCTTGGCCTTGTTCAGCGGTGCTTTGCCATGGCTGGCTATGGACTGTTCAGCAGTAGCCTGAGATGGCGGTTCAGATACTGACATTGGTGTGTGGCATGTCGAACTCCACACTGGACATTGGGGTGTGGCATGACGAACTCCACACTGGACATTGGGGTGTGGCATGACGAACTCCACACTGGACATTGGGGTGTGGGATGACGTTCCATCATCGCCCAGCGGGGCTGTGGGATCCTGGTCCCTCCTGGGCACTGACTCCGGCGGTGGTCTCCTGACCAGTGACGATACTAGGGCCCTCCTGGGCACTGACTCTGGCGGTGGTCTCCTGACCAGTAACGATACTCGGGTCCTCCTGGGCACTGACTCTGCCGGTGGTCTCCTGACCAGTAACGATACTCGGGCCCTCCTGGGCAATGACTCTGGAGGTGGTCTCCTGACCAGTAACGATACTCGGGCCCTCCTGGGCACTGACTCTGGCGGTGGTCTCCTGACCAGTAACGATACTTGGGCCCTCCTGGGCAATGACTCTGGCGGTGGTCTCCTGACCAGTAACGACGGTGCTGGCGGTTGTGTCTGGACCGCCGGAAATTATGGCGCACTTCTCCGCCGTGACACTCACAACAGGCTGGGCAGACTTCCTCGGAACCTTCCCCACCTTCTTTGGAGTGACAGCTGACTCATCAATCGCCTTGTATCCCATTTCACTTGATGTCCAACCAGGAGTCTTGACACGGTCCCGTCGTCCACTCTCCAATTTCGGTGCCTTTACAAGGGGTGGGCTGACAGTGCCTTGACTCCGGGTCCTACTGCCTGCCCTGGTGGACGGTGCACTCCAAAAACCTGGAACACGCACCACTGGTACTGGAGGCTTTTTGGCTGAGGCGCTACGACGGGACTGATGAACTGGTGGTGGGGGGTGGGGGCAAACAGGTCAATTTGACAGAGGGACAGTTTCTGACGGACACTGGGATGGGTAGTTGGAGGGGGTCTGGGAGTGGAGGTAGAGGAGGTGGTTGTAGGAGGTATCACTTTAGGGGGCATATTTATACTCCGTTTGCGCCGGAATTGCGTTGTTTTTTTTTACGCAATTCTGACGCAAAAGTAACTCCATATTTATACTTTGGCGTTAGACGCGTCTAGCGCCAAAGTCCATGGAGTGTGCGTCCTTTTTTAGCGTGGACACCTACTTTGCGTTAATTATATGCAAGGTAGGCGTTCCCGTCTAAAAAAGTGACTCCGCGGCATGTGCGCCGTATTTACACTCCCGGGCAAAATTCACGCCCGGGAGTGGGCGGGTCAAAAAAAATTACGTACGCCCGCTTTTGCGCCGTTTTTTAGCGCCTGGAAAAGGCAGGCGTTAAGGGACCTGTGGGCTCGGAAGGAGCCCAGAGGTGCCCTCCCATGTCCCCAGGGACACCCCTTGTCACCCTTGCCCACCCCAGGAGGACACCCAAGGCTGGAGGGACCCATCCCAGGGACAATAAGGTAAGTTCTGGTAAGTATTTTTTTTTAAAAAAATTGGTGGCATAGGGGGGCCTGATTCGTGCCCCCCTACATGCCACTATGCCCAATTACCATGCCCAGGGGACAGAAGTCCCTTGGGCATGGCCATTGGGCACGGGGGCATGACTCCTGTCTTTGCTAAAACAGGAGTCATTTCTATGGGGGTTGGGAGTGGAAAAAAATGGCGCAAATCGGGTTGAGGCGAAAAATTTGCCTCAGCCTGACTTGCCTCATTTTTTCACGCCCAAGCTCCATATCCCCCTACGCCGGCGCTGCCTGGTGCACGTCGTTTTTTTCAACGCACACCAGGCAGCGTCGCCGGCTAACGCCGGCTAACGCCGGCTAACGTCATTGCTTAAATACGGCACCCGCATGGCGCTTCAGAATGACGTTAGCCGGCGCTAATTTTTTTGACGCAAAACTGCGTTAGCACAGTTTTGCGTCAAAAAGTATAAATATGGGCCTAGGTGTTTTGGGTGCAGGTGCAGGTACTGGAGGCTGTCGTGAGGTGGATGGATGTTGGGTGAGTGATTGCCGGCGTTTGTGTACTTTGGGAGGGTGCGTCACAGACACACTGGGAGAGGACACAGGGGACGTGTAAATGGCAGTGGAGGTGGTGAGTGCAGGTGAGCGGCTTGTGGTGCTGGGTGTCCTGGTGTGAGTTCTAGTGCCTGTAGATGTGGTGCATGCAGGTGTGTGTGTAGACGAGACTGGGAGGGAGGAGGGAGAAGAGGAGGAGGGGGACACAGTGGAGACAGTGGATGTTGCTGTGTCTGTATGGGTGTGATGCTTGTGTGAGTGCCTGTGGTGTGTGTGGTGCCTATGTTTGCTTGAGCTACTTGAGTGTGTTGAGTTGTGTGCCTGCTGGTCTGTAGGTGTGCTTGGGATGGGCTGGGGTACAGGGGATTGGGTCTGGGTGGAGGAGGTTGGAGGGGGGAGGCTGGACACAGGAACAATGGCTGCCATCAGTGCTGAAGCCAGAGATTGCAGGGTTTGCTGAAGGACAGCCTGACCAGAATGAATGCCTTCCAGGAATGCATTACCGTGTTTCAACTCACGTTCTACACCCTGGATGGCATTCACAATGGTAGACTGCCCAACAGTGAGTGACCTGAGGAGCTCAATGGCCTCCTCACTGAGGGCAGCAGGGGTGACTGGGGCAGGGCCTGAGGTGCCTGGGGCGAAGGTGATGCCCACCCTCCTGGGTGAGCGGGCACGAGACACACGCTGAGGGGCTGCTGGGAGGGCGGTGCTGGTAGGGGAGGTGGCGGCTGTACCTGTAGAAGTGGGGCGCACAGATGGTGCCGCCACCACAGGGGAGCTCCCATCGGCGGACGAGTCCGTGTCGCTGGATGGTGATCTGGTGGCCGACGTGAAGCTCCCCTCGCCCTCCGTCCCACTGGTGAATTCAGAGTCTGTGGTGTGGCCCTCCATGGCCATGTGGGATGCAGCTCCCTCGTGCTCCGGTGCCACTGTACCTCCGCCTGTTGATGCTGATGTACAAAAGGACAGGGAGAGCAGTAAAAGGGGGGAGACAGAAGAAAGATAGTTTTAGTGCATGGCATACCGCTACCGTTGGCGGACAAGACAGATGCAGCAGCCCAATGCATTACGCCGTGCTCCTGACCTCTGCACATGCTATTTCTGGGAAATGGCCTACATGGCAAAGGTAGTAATCTGCCCACATGGATGGCAAAGGGGCAACTATACATCAACTTCCCTCTGTTTTGAGCTGGGGTAGAGATGCCACATGGCCTACATAACGGAGGGGCCTTGCCTACCTAACTCGCCCTGGCCTAGGGACACGCACAACCCACCACCCCCACCCAGACACCTCCACAGCACGCAAAGTCCATATGATGAGGTAGTACTCACCCCCTTGTGTCTGCTGTGATGTCCTTAAGCGCCCATCCAACTCCAGGTAGGCCACCGCCAGGATCCGGAACATCAGGGGGGTCATGGTGCGACGGGCACCCCTCCCACGTTGGGAAGCCATCCCCAGCTGAGCCTCCGACGTCTTCTTGCTGCAGCGGCGAATGTCCTCCCATCTCTTACGGCAGTGGGTGCCCCGTCTCTGGTGGGCCCCCAGGGTCCGGACTTCCTTGGCGATGGCACGCCAAATGTCCCTCTTCTGGTGGGTGCTGACTTACATGATATGCACAAGGAAAGAGGACAGTCATTACCTACTGCACCGTCGTTTTGATTGGCCCCCTCCCAACTCTATCCCTGTGGCCCATTCATCCCCAGGCATAACTGTTCTATGTACTCTGCCCCCTTCCCTCATCCACCCAGCCCTCTCCACCCAAGCCTAGCCCATCCAACGTGCTCCCTGTGTACTAACCTGTTGGTCTGGAGGACAGTAGAGTAGCGTGTACTGGGGGAGGACCCCATCCACAAGTTTCTCCAACTCCTGTGCAGTGAAGGCAGGGGCCCTTTCCCCAGACGCAGCAGGCATCGTCGCTTCCAGACCGAGGTCACAGCAGCACTAGCAGTGTAGGTCCTCTCCTGTCGAAGGTCAGGTATCTAGTGATTGAAGAGATAGAAAATGGTGGTGACGTCCGCGGCGGTGACTTCCGCAGCGGTGCGCATCATCACCGGCGGCGCACCTGTTCATTGGCTCCTGTGACCCATAGGGTCCAATGTTAACCAATGTAGCATTGCGCCGCGCTCTACTACCGCCTACCGCAACGGTGTCCAACGCCAGCGCAGTTACCCCACAATCCCATTGTCCCAGTTTAGAGGTCAGGCAGCCGCCATTTCAGGGGCCCACATGGCTTCAATTACTACTGCGTCACACATACCGAGGCCTACACTCAAAACCTTTCCCGGATGGGTTAATTGTCTGTTGCAGTCTTGTGTGTGACTGTGGGTACATACCTGGAGGAATGGTGACAGTTTCTTCGCTGTTGTCCTTCTTAGGCTCCGTCAGTTGGGACATATTGGAAGATGGCGGAATCCGCTGGTGTACCGACCGCTGGTGGACCTGTTGACAATGGAAGAGCGACATGTCATCGTGACCTACCGGTTTGACCGTGCCACAATCCAGGAATTATGTACCCAGTTGGAGCCAGACCTGATGTCACCAATCCGCCAACCGACTGGAATCCCTCCTGACGTGCAGGTGCTGTCAGTGCTGCATTTCCTTGCAAGTGGGTCTTTTCAGACAACAGTGGCCATGGCATCAGGGATGTCCCAGCCTATGTTTTCCAACGTCTTGTCCAGAGTGTTGTCTGCCCTGCTGAAACACGTAAGGAGATACATCATTTTCCCTGAGGTGGAGGATTTGCCTACAGTGAAAGGTGATTTCTATGCCCTTGGACATATCCCCAACGTCATAGGTGCCATTGATGGGACCCATGTAGCTCTGGTCCCCCCCCGCAGGACTGAACAGGTGTACAGGCACAGGAAGAGTTATCATTCAATGAATGTCCAGATGGTCTGTTTGGCAGACCAGTACATCTCGCAGGTAAATGCTATGTTCCCTGGCTCTGTGCATGACGCCTACATCCTGCGGAATAGCAGCATCCCTGATATGATGGGTCAACTCCAGAGGCACTGTGTATGGCTATTGGGGGACTCTGGTTACCCCAACCTGTCCTGGCTATTGACCCCAGTGAGGAATCCCAGGACCAGGGCAGAGGAACGGTACAATGATGCCCATGGGCGGACTAGGAGGGTAATCGAACGCACCTTCGGCCTTCTTAAGGCCAGGTTCAGGTTCCTCCATATGACTGGTGGATCCCTATTCTACTCACCGAAGAAGGTGTGCGACATCATCATCGCCTGCTCCATGCTCCATAACTTGGCAATGCGACCCCAGGTGCCTTTTCTGCAGGATAATGATCCAGATAACGGTGTTGTTGCAGCGGGGGAGCCTGTGGAGCCTGTGGACAGTGATGAGGAGGAAGCTGATGAAGATGAAAACGACAACAGGGAGTCAGTCATACAGCAATATTTTCAGTGAGACACAGGTGAGTACATTTTCATGTTTCACGTATTATTAACTTTCACACGTCTACCTCTATCCTGTACCTACATTTCACTCCCTATTTGTTAACTGAGTTGTCCCCTTCCATTTCAGTTTCACTATTGTGGTAACCTACGTGTCAACAGCTTGCACCCTTGAAAGACTTGTGATGTGTGACATTGGTATGTTGGCCTTCCAATGGGTAACCTTTTTTAACACTGTAATTGACAATACAAAGTTCACAATCATTGACTGACTCCAGTTTTATTAGTGTTCCAAGGGTGTTTATTTAAGTGCATACCAATGAAGGGGGGTTGTGAAATGGGGATGGGTGATGGTGGAAGAATGTCCATGGCAGAATCCAGTCTATTAGTCTCACAGGTACATTGCACATCTGGCCATTGGAAGTGGAGCTGGGGCAGTTCCGATTTGGACAGGGTAACAAAGTGGGACAGTGGGAGGACGATCAGGGTGGTCTCATTTCCTGGCGGGGGTCTTGCCATCTTGCTCTGTCCTGTTCCTGGATCTCAGGGCCCGCTTGCATGGTGGTGGTCCGTCTGCAGGGGATAGGGTGCTGGTGGGTTGGTCCTGTGGCGGTGCCTCCTGTCCACTAGCGCCGGCCGAGGTGGTGGGCATTTCATCGTTGTGGCTAGTGTCAGGGGCCCCTGGGAGTGCCACGGTGTCCCTCAAGGTCTTTTGAATGTCCGTCAGCACCCCTACAATGGTGCCCAGGGTGGAGCCGATGGTCCTGAGCTCCTCCCTGAACCACAAATACTGTTCCTCCTGCAGACGCAGGGTCTCCTGCAACTTGTCCAGGACCGTGGCCATCGTCTCCTGGGAGTGGTGGTATGCTCCCATGATGGAGGAGAGGGCCTCGTTGAGAGTAGATTCCCTTGGCCTGTCCTCCCTCTGTCGCACTGCAGCCCTCCCAGTTCCCCTGTGTTCCTGTGCCTCCGTCCCCTGGACCGTGTGCCCACTACCACTGCCCCCAGGTCCCTGTTGTTGTTGGGGTGGTGGGTTAGCCTGGGTGCCCTGTAGTGGTGGACACACCGCTGATTGACCTGTCCTGGGTAGGGAGGCTTGGGCCCGCTGGGTGGGTGCTGTGCTGGTGTTCCCAGAGGGTGGCAGTTCGGTGTTGGGCTGTGGCTGGGCAAGGGGAACCGACTGTCCTGAGGCCCACGATGGTCCGGGCTAGTCATCAAGATCCAGTGGGGCAGAGCTGCTGTCGTCACTGTGGGCCTCTTCTGGGGGTGGAGTGGTGTTGTGTGGACACTCTGGTGTGGTGACGTTCCTTCGGGTTCCTGCGGGGGTATGAGCACATGATTATTGCATGTGTGTGTTTCATGATGTGCAATGTTTGGGTGTGCGTGTACCCCAGTGCAGGCATTCCTGTATGGGGGCTTGTGTGGTGATAGTTGGGGGGTGTTGTGGGTCTGCGCAGTGGACATGCTTTAGTGATGGGTATCCATGCTTAGTTAGGTCATGCAGGTTTTGGGGTTGGGATGGGTGGTTGGTGTCATGGGTAGATAGGTGAGGATTTGGAGTGATGGGGAGGGTGTGAGGGTGGGGGTGTGTGATAGCATGCAGGTAGGGTGGGGGATATGATAGTTGAAATTTGACTTACCAGTATCTGTTCCTCCAACGACTCCTTCGAAGCCCTCAGGATGCAAGATGGACAAGACTTGCTCCTCCCATGTTGTTAGTTGTGGGGGAGGAGGTGGGGATCCGCCGCCAGTCCGCTGTACCGCAATGTTGTGCCTGGATACCGTGGAACGCACCTTCCCCCGTAGGTCGTTCCACCTCTTCCTGATGTCCTCCCTATTTCTTTGGTGCTGTCCCACAGCGTTGACCCTGTTGACTATTCTTTGCCATAGCTCCATCTTCCTGGCTATTGATGTGTGCTGTACCTGTGAGCCAAATAGCTCTGGCTCGACCATGACCCTGAGCTCCTCCTCGGAGAAGCGGGGGTGTCTTTGGCGTGTCATGGGGTTGTGTGTGTGATGTGTGGGGTGGGGTATGTGTTGATGAGTGTGGTGGGTGTAGTGGTATGTGGTGTTTTGAGCGTGGGTGTTGTGTGGGTGATGGTGTAGTGTGCCTCTGTGTGATGGGGTTCTCTATTCTGTGCTGTCTCTCTCTGGCCTTCTCTCAGAAATTGTGGTTGTAAGGGTTTGTGTGTGATGTGGGTGTGTGTTTTATATTGTATTGGGTGTGTGGGAGTGGTGTTTGTATGTGTATCAGGTGTGTGTATTTGTAATTGTCCAATGTGGCAGTGTTCTGGAGATGTGTGTGTATTTTGAGCGTGGCGGTGTGTACCGCCAATGGAATACCGCGGTTGAAAGACCGCCGTGTGGATTCGTTGGTCGTAATAGCATGGGCGTGTTTCTGTTGGCGTGGAGGTGGAGGATTTGTTTCCGCATGTTTATCGCTGACCTTTGGTGTGGCGATGTTGTGTGGGTGTCTGAATTTCGGCGGATTCCGAGATGTCTGTCATAATGGCTGTGGCGGTCTACCGCGGCCACGGCGGTGTATTGGCGGTCTTCTGCACGGCGGTAAGTGCCTTATACCGCCAAGGTCGTAATGATCACCTAAGAGTCTTAGGCGGTCATTCTGACCGCGGCGGTCGGCGGTCGCTGCCCACCAAGCGGTTTCCGCCGAAAGACCGCTCCGCGGTCAAAAGACCGCGGCGGCCATTCTGGCTTTCCCGCTGGGCTGGCGGGCGACCGCCAGAAGACCGCCGGCCGGCCCAGCGGGAAAGCCCCTTCAACAATGAAGCCGGCTCAGAATGGAGCCGGCGGAGTTGCAGGGGTGCGACGGGTGCAGTGGCACCCGTCGCGATTTTCACTGTCTGCACAGCAGACAGTGAAAATCTTTGTGGGGCCCTGTTAGGGGGCCCCACGGCATCTGTTCCCGCCATCCTGGTTCTGGCGGTGGACACCGCCAGAAACAGGCTGGCGGGAAGGCGGTCAGAATCCCCATGGCGGTGCTGCAAGCAGCGCCGCCATAGCGGATACACTGGGCCAGCGGGAAACCGGCGGGAAACCGCCGGCTCCCCTTTTCTGACCGCGGCTTTACCGCCGCGGTCAGAATTGCCCAGGAAGCACCGCCAGCTTCCGCCATGGCGGTCATGGACCGCCAGGGTCAGAATGACCCCCTTAATCCTTAGAAAACAGTGAGAAGGCTGTTGCTACACACAGTACCTGATTAACATCAAAAATAAAGTTGCACAGGCTTGTGTGCATCGAAAAGGGTAGTGATGGGTTGATTCCTTACTTGCAAGTGAGGCCATGCATCATTTCCTTTTGAGGTCGGGTCAGCGATGCATCATTTTTCTCCCTCGCAAGAGAGAGATGTGTCAATTTCCGGACGGTGCACCTCGAATCCATGCAGAGTCAGGTTGACTTTGATGCCCAAGGACGATGCATGTAAAATCCAGTCGAACAGTATCAGAAAACTGTTCTGCGTGGGGTTTGCGTCATTATCAGCCTCTGTAAGTGGGTGTTGCGTGTTGTTTCTCTAGCCGTGATGCATCGATCTCCCAGCCGCGATGCAGGTAGAGCGCTGATTTCAGCTGTGAAGCCGGTGGCTCATCATTTATCAATTGCGTTGCAGAAAGTGCTTGGAAAATGTCTCCGCACGGCATTCTGTGCGTAGATTTTCAGTTCCTGTCTGCCAATTTCACCTTTCAAAGGCCCAGGGGCTGGAGAGGGCACCACTTGGCAGGGCAGGAGTCTCAGCAGAGAGTCCAGGTGCTGGCAGGGGAAGTCTTTGATGGCCCTGAGACTTCAACAACAGGAGGCAAGCTCAGTTCAAGCCCTTGTAGATTCTTCTCAAGCAGGAATATGCCACAAAGTCAGTCTTTGGCCCCTTTCACAGGCAGAAGCAGCAACTGCAGAATAGCCCAACAAAGGGGCTGCCTAAGATAGGAGCTCCACGTGCCGTAGCAAAGGGAGGGCTACTGGGGCAGGCTCCGGAGGCAAGGGGCCCGTGGCGGGAGCTCCTTTACTATCCTGACCTGGACACCGGGACACAAGGGGCTCTGTGGCCGCGTGGTAGCGCTGACAGGACTGCACAGGAGGAGCGGCCTGTCCCGGCTTCCGAGGCGGTGGCCTCGATTTTTACCGCGTCGCCAGAGGGAAGCAATGGGGCGCGTCGCAAAAGATGGCGGCTCGCCCCAACTGCGGGAGTACATCCCTGATGACCCGCTTGGGAGAATTGAGGACCCCCCCCATGGCTGCGTGGAGGATGAGGTGAGGGCCCCTGCAGATCCAGAGGGCCCCGGAGCGGGAGAGGCGCTCTGGAGGGCACGCTGTGGGGGGGTGTACACCACCGGTAGAGGAGGAGGACTGGTGTTCCACCCTGGGGGAATAGGGACCGCTTCCCCCCATAGCAACATGGAGGAAGCGACTTGGACTCCTACAGCACTTGAGTGGCCCGGAGAGGTGTGAGGAGACCAGGTGTGAGCACTGGGGTGTGGTGTGCGGCAGGGAGGCCTGCCCGGTCGGTGGGAGGGAGTGACCGGCGTCCCACCCAGGAGAACTGGCGGCCCCTTCCTTCGATGGCCGCCCGATTGGTGCGGAGAGGACTCTTGCTGCCCCGGTGGGCCCATAGAGAGGAGAAGAGGCCAGGAAGGCACACAAGGAACTGCCGGGTGGGGAGGCCCCCCTCGACCCAGGCCCCTTCACCGTTACTCGGGACCCTGATATTGACACTGGGACCGGTAGTACGCACAGCAAAGTGGTGCGCCCAACCCAACGCTGGCCTTCTGCCCCCACCCTATACTACAGACGGCATGTAGGAGTGTGAACCCGGTGAGTGACATCTTCCCTCCTTCCGTCAGACTGCACGTCCTATATGCTGGAAACTTAGCCGAGCAGGCAGCGTTGTGGAAGAGCGCCAGCCAACTCGTATATCCCCAGGCGACAAGGCGACATAGGCCTGAGTGACACCGGTACGGACTACCTCCCGGTCCAGGGCTATGGCCATCCTCTTTGGGGCTGTGCGGGCGGGCCTTTGCGCCGTTCTCTTTCATGCCCTCAGATTGTCCTTGATGGTGACAGAGTGGGCATCTTGGTGCACAAGTAGCAGGCATAACTTCACCGTCATCAAACTTTGGCCTGATCTCCCTAGGATTCCTCATCATCGACGGCAATGCCCAGTGGAAAACCCTCAAGCAAGCACTCCCGTCAATCGATCTTCTCAGAGGCCATAGCCCAGCCGAAGATCATGGCTGCCCAGCAGTCCTCCTCCAACCCAATGCCCGTTTCGGAGGACTCTTGACTATTAGATGCCTCTGACTGTATTTTGCAATAGATCACGGCAGTCAGACGGTGCCTGGAAGTGATGTACTCGAAGATCACTGAGTTATCCGCGGCCTCCGCTTCCATCAGGACGGATATAGCCTGCTTCAATGAGAAGGTGGCAGATTTGGATCAACGCCTTTCAACTGTAGAGGACCACATAGGGATGCTGCCAGGGCATGATGCTGAGCTACTTTGTCTAAGGGGCAATATCACTGACTTAGAGGACCGGAGTCGAAGAGACAATGTCCGCTTTTTTGGTATACCCGAAAAAAGGGAAGGCACCGATATTGACCTATTCCTTCAGAGTCAGTTGACAGAGCTCACCGGTCTGACCTTCTCATCACTACTCAAATTTCAAAGAGTACTTAGAGTCGGCCCTCCTCGCTCCATATCCTCAGGACGGCCCAGCCCGGTCATTGCGTGCTTCCTTGGGCATGAGCAGGCTCGACAGGTACTCTTGAAGGTGCGATCCCAGGGTCCATTCCTGTTGGAGGAGCAAGAGATCAGAGTGGCAGCGGATTACTCCAAGGTCACCAATGAACAGCGCAAGGCATTCTTGGCTCTCCGGACCCAACTTTGTAAGCTGGACATTAAATTCAGGCTATTCGAGCCAGCAAGAATGTGAATCACATACAACGCAAGTCAAGGGATTTTCTGGAGCCCGAGAGTCTTTGCACATTCTTGGACGACATCGCACAGCGCTCCATGGACTGTACTCCTGTGCCCACGGGCCTGGATTCCCCCGATGGGGGAGACACTTCTCTGGCCCCCACTACTTTCGCACTTCCTCCTGCTATCTCGCAGAAGAGAGGACTGGTATACAATCGACCACCTGAAGTGCAGGAGGGACGGGACCATGAACTGCAAGCAGTGATTGCACACACACAAGACCAGGGCAGAGATAAATCCCGATCCCCCTGAAACCGGTAACGGTTGACCACACCTGATGTTTTCTCTGTGCTTTTGTGGTTCAATTAGCACTGGGGTCTTCACGCGAGACCACCGTCTGCAACAGACAGCTATGTGAACTGGCTATGGACCTCTTCTGTGTTTCTTTAACTAATGTGGGTGTACGGTGGGGGGGTTATGCATGTTATGGTATTAATGTTTTGGTTTGCTGGTGATGTTTTAATGTTTTAATGTTAACTCTGGGGATTGCTAGGTTTATCTTCTGGTCATCTACTCGTAGGCCCAAGGGGACATGTAATTAGGGTGGTTCCTTTGCCTTAACATGTTTCCTAGTTCAGAGATAGGTACACACCTTCCAGTGCCTCGATCATGTAGATCCTTTGCACTCTTCTCACTCGCAGTCGCGGCTCAGCTGGGTTCTCCCCCCTTTAATTTGCTACTCAATGTGTGACCGCATCATCTTCTTACCCCTTGACTGGTACCATGTGAGGTGGTGGCCGCCCCGCTCCCGCCTCTCCCTCCCATTTATCTCAGTAGGTTCCCTATATTATCAATGAACCATGTGCCCGGTGTTCCCCCCCCCCCAAGGGAGTTCTTGGTCGGCCCATATCATTGAATCACACACTTTTACTTGTCCACCCACCCCTCTGCGTTAGCTCGGCGTGCGAACCATGTCAGAGCCGACCTGCGGTTTAACAGTACTTCCGGAGGCAAGGAACCTATTCGTATCTTTCACAAGTATAGTCTTAAGATCTGTTCCTCCTCTTACCCGGCCGGGGGGATCTCCCCCGTATATCTTTCCTCCCCCTCCTTTGGTAGATCCTTGTCATTACACTCATCTCTCGTGTCTTAGATTGCCCTCCCTATAGTCTCCTCAGCGAGTATATTTCCCACCCAGCGATTCTGCATATTTTCACACAGCTGCGCCCTTAATACCTACCAATGAGCTCCACTACACCATTAAAGATTCTTTCCAGGAATGTTCACGGTATGACCCATTATATTAAACCACAGACAATACTGTCCTATCTCAGATCCAAACATGATGATATCGCTCTTTTGCAGGAAACTCATTTATCCTCCTTCGAATCAGACAAACTGCGTAAGGACTGGGTGGGTCGGGTGCTTCACAGTGGAGCGTCATCGGCACAAGAGGGCATACAGGGCACAGGGCATAAGTGCGGTGTGGCGATTCTCATTTGTCGCTCATTGCTGTTTAGACTCCTCAAGATGTGGAGCAACTCGGATGGACGCTATGTCCTTGCCAAGTTAGCACTGGGCTCCTCTCTGATATGTGAATGATCTATTTATGTCCCAACAGGCTCTTAACGCTCCTTCTTCCTATCTCTCAATAGAGTACTGACCAATGGTGGTGCCTCTCAATACCTCCTAGGGGGGGAACCTTGCGCCTGATGCCATTCTAGATAGATCAACAGGAAATTACGTGGGTAATAATGCAGACAGATCCCTCATGGGGGACTTCATTTCCGACCATGGCCTTCAGGATTGCTGGCCCCTTTCGCACCCTACCGATCTTCAATACACTTTCCTGTCCCCAGTACACAGAACTCAATCCAGACTAGACTACTTCTTAGTTTCGTACCGACTTTTACAAGCTGTCCATGAGTCTGAAATCCTTCCAGCAGCCCTGTCAGACCACTCTCTGGTTTTTCTGTCCCAACGACTCGGGCAAGTCTCACCTGGTCATAAGCCGTGGCGCCTTAATATCTCACACTACCGTACCCCTGAGGGGAAAGAGAAGCTTAGTTCCCAAATCACAAAATATCTTCACAATAATAAAGGCTTGGTGGCTTCGCCTCAACTGCTTTGGGAGGCGGCTAAGGCGACGATCAGGGGGCAACTCATGAGAGACATCGCCATTGCCAACGCCCAGAAATGTGACCAGCAGAAGGTCCTGGAGGACTGTATTCTGCAAACTACGCATGACATTACCCGTTCCCCCTCCACACCCCTCCGACGACGACTGTAGCACGCTAAAATGGAACTTAACTCTCTCTACACTTCCCGCGTGGAGTATGCTCTCCGATGACTTAAGGGCTGCCATTATGAGCATGGGGAGAAGGCAGGCTGTCTATTGGCTGCCCAACTCCGGCAAAGAGAGGCGACTTTGGCCACTCTGGCTATATACAAAACACTTGACTCACTCTTTACGCACCCCTAAGAAATCGCCAATGAGTTTGGTCACTTTTATCGGACCCTTAATGCTCGAGGTGGCGGTGGATCAGAGCAAACTATCCGCCTTTTTGGAGAAGGCAAACTTACTGCGACTTTCGGAGGAAGGAAGGACTCTACTAACCAGTGACATCAGTAAAGATGAAATCCGGCAGGCAATCGCTAATCTGCCATACCACAAGGAACCTGGTGAAGATGGATACCCGGCAGAATTTTATAAATGTGCAGGGGAGGAAGTGCTGGACACCCTCTATGAGGCCTTCCTAGGGGCCTCACAAACTGGTTCCTTACATCCATTATCCAACAGGGCCTCTATTGTAGTATTACCCAAACTGGGCAAGGATGCCCTTCAGTGTGGCAGCTATCACCCTATCTCCCTCCTCAATGGAGATGTTAAGATCTTGGCTGGGATACTTGTGACACTTCTTAAGAAAGTCATACCCTCCCTGGTTCATCAAACGCAGGTTGGCTTTGTACCGGGCCGATCTTCCAGAAACCACCTCCGCACACTATTTCATGTCATTTGGGCACCACGAGATTCACGCGAGGAAGCACTAGCCCTCTCTTTGGATGCTGAGAAAGTGTTTGATCGCATAGAGTGGTGGTATCTCTTTGAAACACTGAAGCATTTTGGACTCGGGATGGCTTTATCAACAAGGTGCGTCTCCTTTACAATTCTCCATCCGCACAGGTCAACTGCGGGGGTTCCTATCTGACACGTTCATTGTGCGCAGGGGAACCCGGCAGGGCTGCCCTCTAACATTCCTGCTGTTCATTCTGGTGGTGGAACCCTTGGCGGCCACAATTCGTGGCTCGGGTGACATCTCTGAGATACATGTCCCGGGTGCAGATTCTACAATTTATTCATACACAAACGATATCCTACTCACCCTTACCGACCTACCCAAGTCCTTGCCGGCACTGCGCACCATCCTCTCTGAGTTTGAGCTTCAGTTGGGATACAGAATTAACTGGGATAAGAGTGAAGCCTTGCCGCTATCCTTGGTAACAGTGAGCTCATCTCGCCAAGGTCTTTTGGTCAAATGGAAAAGATTGCGTTTGCAATACCCTGGCCTATATATTAATACTGGTCTGGAGAACATGATTCCAGATAATCTAGACCCGCTCTTGGCCAATATGAAACGTGACTTTGTTAAATGGGCGCATATTGGTTTATCCATGTGAGGCCGAGCCCAGGCGGTACAGATGGCGACCCTGCCATGTTTCCTATATGTCCTAGGCATGATACCTCTACAGATCCCCCTGTCGAAGCTCCCGAAGATAGATTGCCGCATTTGGACCTTTGTATGGAGGTCAATGCGCCCAAGATTACCCAAAGTGGCATTGCTAGCTAGATGGGAGTGTGGGGGGCTGGGCCTCCCCTCCGTGGAACACTATGCGCTTGCGCTGCACCTCTCGTGATTAGTGTACATGTTTCCGAAGGTACGTGATCCACCCCCCTGAGTGGAGATGGAAAGAACTTTCTTTCGTCCCTTTTCAGGTTGCAGATACTTTATGATGTAATCCCTCTTTCCTCGCTCTCGGCCAATCCCATGTTCAAAGCCATGCGTAATATTTGGATTCGTGCCCACGGATTACTCGAAATCGACCCTCGGATCCATGATAGAGCACCATTTTAGGGTAATGGAGGAATGGAGGACGACTTATAGAAAAAAACTTTTGTCTGGGAAACTTGGCGCTCGAAAGGCCTATGTTAATTGGATTAACTCTTGCATGGAGGCACCTTGAAATCCTTTGCAGAACTGAGAAAATAATTTTATCTAACTAGACACCACATATAGCGCTTCGCTCAGCTTCGCCACTGTTTGGAGCGGCGACTCGGTAGACCCCCATGGGATCTTCCTCAGTCTCCGATACTTCACTACTTGGAGACTTTGTGATCTTTCCGGGGCGCTATATCCAGGCTCCATGCCCAACTAAACCATCATCTTGTCTCCCTCCCACTTTTACTTTCCAGTAGGGCAAAGTGGCAGACACATCTTCAGACTGAATATGAATTGGAGGATTGGGCTGAGCTAATAGCGGCCAGGGACCGGGGGGCTAGAGAGGCTCGCATTAAATTCAGCTTATTCAAATCACTGCATGATTGGTACTGGACTCCTCTGAGGTTGCGCTCGGTGGGTTTATTATCCCACACCTCTTGCTGGAGATGCCCTCATGATCAATGTGATCTCCTCCATATTCAGCATGATTGTCCTGCTATACAGACTTTTTGGCGGAAGGTGGGGCATACCCTCAGGGAGATACTTCCATTACTGGCTTCCCGGACCCCCTCCCTCTTATTGTTACATGACACCAGTGACTTAAGGTGTCTAACATGACCACAACAATGCCTACTACGTACTGCGCTTGCCTCTGCTAAGGTGTGTATACTGAGGCACTGGCGTACACTCAGGTCACTCTTCATGGGGAATGGATTACTGCTATGTACCCGGCAGCCTTGCATGAGAAACTAATCTTTGGTCTCCAAGACCAACTGGAGGTTTTCCTCCAGACATCGGCACCCTTTTTGCAGGTGCCGAGTGCATAGTAAGCTACATGCCCACACACCGAGCCGTCATTGTGTCCTCCCATTAGGAGATGGTGACCCCATCTCTTCTGATTGCGCGTAAGAGTCCTGTGGTCTGATGTGGAGGAGATGAGATGTGATTTTTTGCCACGTATCTCAGGGTTCCCAGCCTCTCCAGCTTCTACCACCCCGCTACGATTCAGTCATTGCTCCACATATGTTCCCGCAGGACTCGCTATAGATCATTTTCCCATCACCCCCCTCCACCCTGATGCATCTACATATCCTTCCCCAACTCTTCCCCCGGCTGATTCACACATACATACATACATACTTATTTACTCATTTATTTGCTTCTTTACTTTCGCTCTTGCCTCTTCACTTGCGCTTCTTCTTATTCTAGTTCTTGTTTCAGTCTCAGCCTGGTTTGCCATTCTATGTTCTTTTCATAGTTCCATAATTATGCTTTACCTCTCTGTCTCATGTTTTCTGTTCATAAATACAGTGTCCCTAGCAGTGTCCTATCTCTTAGCTCTGGTTCCTTCGCTTCATCATCCAAGTTTCACTGTTGAGCTGAAGAGCAACATGACCGTCATTTGCTATCCTAATGGTACTATATCTCATGATAACTGCTCTCATGCTCACCCCCTGTACGTACTTTATTGTTTCACACCCCAGGATTTAAGTTGGGGTGTCTTGGACACCTCATTAGTCATCAGGGAGTGCGTGACAGCGTAATAAGTCGGGGAATCTCATTGCATATTCCCCTCATTGCATGTTCCATGGCCTGCCTCCCCGGACCTACTGACCCAACTAGTCCCTCCTTTGACCTCCTTCCCTCTCCCCTGTCACATAAGTCTGTCTTGGGGGGCTTGGGAGGTGCATGAGCCATGCACCCTCTTCTTCAGGGCTCCCCAGCAATGACCCTACTTCACATGACTCCCATTCATGTCGCCCAGGCGGCTGGTCATAGCGGTGTGGGGAGGTGGGAGATACTTTTTCACTGAATGGGGAGGCATTTAACAATGTGGTTTAGCAGTGTCCACAATAACTAGCAACACTACATCATGGGTGGTGGCTTGGGTTGTTGATGTTGTATCTGTTGTTCATTTCCATATGAAGCTGACAAACATTTGGGTGATCTTAGCCTTTCACTCCCTTGACTTGGGTTGGGGAAGGAACGGGTCAGAGTACGGGACAGAGCTATATCATTTTTTGTATTTTTTGTTCGGATGAAGCACTGCGTTGTTTCCTGTTCTTGCTTTGTCTGGCTTTATACATCAATTCTAATGAAGAATTAAAGAACAAAAAGAACAGCCCAACAAAGCACAGTCACAGGCAGGGGCAATAATTCTCCTCAGCTCTTCCAACCAATTACACATACATTTTGTATAGGAGCACCTGCACTTCAGCACTGGATAGCAGTGGCAAAGTGCTCAGAGTAGCAAAAACAGCAAATACAGATTCCAGCACACATCAACAACATGGGAAACAGCGGCAAAAAGTTAGGGGAGACAACGCCGAGGATACCAAGTCTAACAAATCACCTGGTGCCTGAAGAGCAGATAGATTCCTGTGTATTTCACCAAGTAGTTGCAGTGGACAACTCCTGTACAGAGTGGCGCAGGTTCCCTTTGAATGGGGGGTGGGTCTCAGGTTCCTTGAAGGTAGCTGTGGGTCCAACCATGCCTGTAGATTGTTTGCTTGGCAATGACCTGGAGGATTACCCTTGGAAGGAGGTGCAACACAGGTCATACTTGGAGATGTTGGGTCTGCCAGGATGGGTATGCATATCCACCTGGTCCATGGCAGCCCGTCAGGGTTGTCAGAAGCACCTGGACCCTAAAACAGTGGCCCAGGGGACCGCCAAAAGAGCAAGGGCAAAGTGCGTGGGAAACCATCCCCAGAAGTTCCCACGGTCTGGGAGGAGGTGAAACCTGAGGTTGACGCCCCAGAGCCTACAAGGGAACAGGTGGCTGAGCTGGGAGAGGTTCCTGAGCTGTCACAGTGGCTGCAGGATGGGGACCCTTCATGAAGGCATTCTGTGAGGCACAGACGGTATGTCCTACTCTTGAGGGTTGCAACAGCAGACTGCAGACCATGCGTCTGGCAACGAGCCAGGATCCCACCTGATTTATTGGAGGACGGCCTCCTGTATAGTGAGCCTAAGGCTGCTGAAGCTGGGCCAGCCCATGCGCTGGTGGTACCCCAGTGCTTCAGAGCCTTCCTACTGGGTCTGGCTCATGATGTACCTTTAGCTGGACATCTGGGGCAAGAATAGACCTTTTATAGGCTTGTCACCCACTTTTACTGGCCCCGGATGTTCAGGCATCCAGATGCTCATTGCAGGTCTTGCCAGACTTGTCAGGCAAGGGGCAAGACTAGGGGGAAGTGCAAGGCTCCCCTTCAACCTTTTCCAGTGTTTTGTATCCCCTTTGAAAGGGTGGGTATTGACATTGTGGGGCCTCTGGATCCCAAGACAGCCATGTGCTAAAGGTTAATTCTGCTCTTGGGGGACCGTGCAATCTGGTATCCAGAAGCCATTACTCTGAGGTCAATCACCTTCCTGATGGTGGGTCATGCGTTGATGGGGGTTTTTACCTGCACCGGGTTCCCAAAGGAAGTGGTATCTAAAAGGGGTACCAACTTCATATCTACATAAATGAAGCCTCTGTGGCAAGAGAGGGGGGTAACAAATAAGTTCACCACTCCTTACCACCCCCAAAGCAATGGTCTGGTTGAAAGATGCAACTGCACCTTAAAAGGAATGATCATGGGCCTGTCAGAGCCCTTGTGGCGGAAGTGGGACATCCTCTTGCCATGCCTTTTATTCGCCTACACGGAGGTACCTCAAAAAGGATTTGGATTTAGTCCTTTTGAGTTACTGTATGACCACCCTGTCAGGGGACCTCTGAGTCTGGTGAAGGAGGGATTGGAGAAAGCCTCCAGTAAACCTCCCCAGGACGTATTTAGCAACATACTGGCCTTCAGAAACCAGACTGCCCGCTTCAGAGCTCTCGCACAAGAGAACCTAGAAGAAAAGCGAGGAAGATATGAAACGGTGGTATGACCAGAATTCCACTCTGGTTGAGTTTCAGCCTAGGCAAAAAGTGTGGGTAATGGCGCCAGTGGAGCCTATGGAATACCAGGACAGGTGGAATGGGCCACTTGAGGTGGTGGAGCACAAGAGCGAAGTCACCTGCCTAGTGGACTTGCGGACTCCCAGGAGCCTCTTGAGGGTCCTGCATGTGAACTGTCTCAAGCCGCACTTTGAGCGGACTGAATTGTCCATGCCCCTAGCGACAGATGATGGGGTGGAGGAAAAGAGTGAGCCTCTTCCTGACCTCCTGTCTGCTGGAGAAAAAGATAGGTCTGTGGAAGGAGTGAACCTCTCCCCCTCCCTGACCTCAGAACAACAGAGGGGCTGTTGCCAGATATTGGGTCAGTTCTCCTTCCTGTTCTCCTTGATCCCAAGGGGTCACACACTTGTGTACACATGATGTAGACACTGGGGATAGTCCACCCATTAAACAGAAGGTTTACAGGGTGACTGATAAGGTCAGAGATAGCATCAAAGATAAGGTGTCTAAGTTGTCATCCCTAGGGGTCTCGCACAAGAGAACCTAGATGAAAAGCGAGGAAGACATGAAGCGGTGGTATGACCAGAATGCCACTCTGGTTGAGTTTCAGCCTGGGCTAAAAGTGTGGGTAATGGCGCTAGTGGAGCCTATGGCACACCAGGACAAGTCGACTGGGCCATTTGAGGTGGTGGAGCGCAAGAGAGAAGTCACCTGCCTGGTGGACTTGCGGACTCCCAAGAGCCTCATGAGGGTCCTGCATGTGAACTGCCCCAAGCCGCACTTTGAGCGGACTGAATTGTCCATGCCCCTAGCGACAGATGATGGGGTGGAGGAAAAGAGTGAGTCTCTTCCTGACCTCCTGTCTGCTGGGGAAAAAGGTAGGTCTGTGGAGGGAGTGAACCTCTCTCCCTCCCTAACCTCAGAACAACAGAGGGACTGTTGCCAGGTATTGGGTCAGTTCTCCTTCCTGTTCTCCTTGATCCCAAGGGGTCACACACTTATGTACACATGATGTAGACATTGGGGATAGTCCACCCATTTAACAAAAGGTTTACAGGGTGACTGATAAGGTCAGGGATAGCATCAAAGATAAGGGCCCATATTTATACTTTTTGACGCAAAACTGTGCTAACGCAGTTTTGCGTCAAAAAAATGTGCGCCGGCTAACGCCATTCTGAAGCACCATGCGGGCGCCGTATTTATCGAATGACGTTAGCCGGCATTAGCCGCCGGCGCCGTCTGGTGTGCGTTAAAAAAAACGACGTACACCAGGCAGCGTAGGGGGATATGGGGCTTGGGCGTCAAGAAATGGGGCAAGTCAGGTTGAGGCAATTTTTTCACCTCAACCCGATTTGCGCCATTTTATTTCACTCCCAACCCCCATAGAAATGACTCCTGTCTTAGCAAAGACAGGAGTCATGCCCCCTAGCCCAATGGCCATGCCCAGGGGACTTCTGTCCCCTGGGCATGGTCATTGGGCATAGTGGCATGTAGGGGGGCACAAATCAGGCCCCCCTATGCCACAATTTTTTTTTTTTTTAAACACTTACCTGAACTTACCTTAATGTCCCTGGGATGGGTCCCCCCAGCCTTGGGTGTCCTCCTGGGGTGGGCAAGGGTGACAGGGGGGTCCCTGGGGGCATGGGAGGGCACCTCTGGGCTCCTTCAGAGCCCACAGGTCCCTTAACGCCTGCCTTTTGCAGGCGCTAAAAAACGGCGCAAAAGCGGCCGTACGTAATTTTTTTTGACCCGCCCACTCCCGGGCGTGAATTTTGCCCAGGAGTATAAATCCGACGCACATGCCTCGGAGTCGATTTTTTAGACGGGAACGCCTACCTTGCATATAATTAACGCAAAGTAGGTGTCCACGCTAAAAAATGACGCTAACTCCATGGACTTTGGCGCTAGACGCGTCTAAAGCCAAAGTATAAATATGGAGTTAGTTTTGCGTCGGAATTGCGTCAAAATAAACGACGCAATTCCGGCGCAAACGGAGTATAAATATGCCCCAAGGTGTCTAAGTTGTTATCCCTAGGGGTCATTGAGTTTTCTAGCAGTCCTTGGGACAGCCTTGTATCTTGGTCCCAAAGGCTGCTGGTCCAAACCAATTTTTTATACTTTCCTCCAAAATTATCTGTAGATATTTAAAAAAAATTACAAATCGCAAATGACACCTGTCTTGGCATTGAATAGGTGCACAAATCACAATATGAGCTATCACTAAGTGACAGAGTAATGCTCTTGGTCGTTTGAACAATAACAAAAAGCACAACATGAATTTATAATTAGGGGACAGAATAACAAAGAACATCACAAACGGAAAGCTCTCTAAGGGCTCGAATATACACACTACTTAATGAATTAGCCCTAGATGCCTGAACAGTAGAGCAAAACAGGCAATGACTGACCTCTAGGCGATTGGATATTAGATAATGATTTATAACTCCACAATAATTAATTTTGTTGGTCCATATGCAATGCACGGCCGTTTTGCGGCTTGAATGAACGAATATGAATTGCTAAGGTGCAGACTCTGACTTCAAAAAGGTACCCTTGCGCTGAATTCCTTGGTTTGGAAGTTTCAATAAAAAAAATTGTAGCCTCATTGAACTTTATTTATCCAGCCCTGCTTCGGCTCGGTAAAGTGGAATGAGCTACCTTAATGAAAGTCAAGGCTCGAATCGTGTTTTATTAAAAAGTTTGGATATGGCCTTTCTATCTCCTTTCGCCAGACCGCTGTACAAGCCTCCGTGTTTTTTCCTTCTCCCAAGTACTTGCTGTGCGGCCTTTAGACGGAGAAGCAACGACTTTCATATTGTTTGCCTCCCTGGTGGCACCTGCCTACATACCCTTTGCTTCTAAATGTAATCATAGAAGAATCTGCTTGTCTCACCCTAGGGCTGAGTACATTTTAGACTTCAGGCCTCTGTGATCTTGTTCAAACTTATCCTTCTGTTTCCAGCTGCTGAATCGATGCAGGACTCAGAGCCTACACCCCACTCTGCTTAGAAAATGGATACATTAGCAAACGCACTTAATAAGAGCAGCCAACATTCCTCTCTAGAGTTTGTTTTGTATTAAAAAACAGATAAAACTCAGCAGCCTAATTTCCACTGTGGTTATAAGGGTGGTACATATATAGAAAAGGTCATGCTGTCGTATTCAGGGCTGCTATGAAATGAGGTCCACTGACTTAGGGCTGCTATGAAATGAGGTCCACTGACTTAAACATCCCGCACAAAAGGAAGCCAAATTACGGAAAAAAGCCCTAAAATAGCCCTTCAATTGCCCTTCCTGCTATCGCAAGTGGAGGCACAATGTTAGTGAAATGTTATTTTGCCTGGGGTTTTGAAAATTCAGGAGTTGGTAACAAGAGAAGATATAGCTAAGGGGAATATCAGGCGTATTTCGACTTGGCTGTAGTATACCCTCCTCACACATTTACCCACAACACAGGCGTAACGCATCTTGAAGGGGGTCCCTTGCAAAGTATAAGGAGCACCCCACCTCTCTGAATTCACTCGAGAGATCTCATGCCAGAGTGCTGAGGGGGTGTGGGAGTGCAGGGGCCCTTGTTACACCAGTGCCAAACAACTGATAGTAATGGATCAATTATAGCGTTGTTTCTAACGACTGGAGGTGGCTACTCCCAACTTTACAAAATTACACATTCAGTCAGTGTCAATCACGACCTGTATTTTTATCCAAACAGCCCTCAGTGTATGCTGAAGGGCAATGGCCACTGGAATGTTGATGGCTTATAACATCATGCCACTTGCAAAGTGGTAAATTGCTTCTCAGTGCTAATTAACGCAAACCTTAAAACGTATTCACTGTGGCCCATGGTGTACTGGGTAACTGCATGACCCATTAAACACATTTAGGGGCATATTTATACTCTGTTTGCGCCGGAATTGCGTCGTTTCTTTTTACGCAAATCCGACGCAAAGCTAACTCCTTATTTATACTTTGGCGTTAGACCCGTCTAGCGCCAATGATCTTGGAGTTTGCGTCATTTTTTAGCGTGGACACCTACCTTGCGTTAATGATATGCAAGGTAGGCGTTCCCGTCTAAAAAATGACTCCAAGGCATGTGCGCCTTATTTAAACTCCCGTGCAAAAATGGCGCACGGGAGTGGGCGGGTCAAAAAAAATGACGTCCAGCCGCTTTTGCGTCATTTTTAGCGCCTGATCAGGGCAGGCGTTAAGGGACCTGTGGGCTCGGAAGGAGCCCAGAGGTGCCCTCCCATGCCCCCAGGGACACCCCCTGCCACCCTTGCCCACCCCAGGAGGACACCCAAGGATGGAGGGACCCATCCCAGGGAACTTAAGGTAAGTTCAGGCAAGTATTATTATTTTTTTTTTATGTGGCATAGGGGGGCCTGATTTGTGCCCCCCTACATGCCACTATGCCCAATGACCATGCCCAGGGGACAGAAGTCCCCTGGGCATGGCCATTGGGCAAGGGGGCATGACTCCTGTCTTTGCTAAGACAGGAGTCATGTCAATGGAGGGTGGGAGTAAAAAAAAATGGCGCTAATCGGGTTGAGGCAGATTTTTTGCCTCAGACCGACTTGCCCCATTTTTTGACGCCCAAGCTCCATTTTCCCCTACGCCAGCGCTGCCTGGTGTGGGTAATTTTTTTTGACGCACACCAGTCAGCTCCGCCGGTTAACGTCATTCCAAAAATAAGGCGCCCGCATGGCGCTTTGGAATGGCGTTAGCCGGGGTTAACATTTTTGACGCACAACTGCGTTGGCGCAGTTGCGCGTCAAAAAGTATAAATATGGCCCTTACTTTTTCATTTATTTTCAAAAAGTAGAATGGTGAGTTACAGCGGTGTGTTGTGAATTTAAGAGTCATGCGAACAATGCCAGTAGCACACTCTCGCTCCATCTTGCACACAAATCTAGAGAGTCTGATCTGCTCCAGGAGGGCACTGGGTAGCGATGAAGTCTCTTCTCTAAAACATTACTAAATCAGTACATTTAAAAGCTCAACTGACAATTATACTGGCTAAAGAATATAGTATTTATCTTCATTTCTGAAGGAAAGGCAGTGAAATATTCAAGAACTTCGAGGTCTCCAAGTACCTAGCAACAATTCTTCCCCCAGCAAAAATTATGGATCAATATGAAAGCTGTATATCCGCTTAAAAAAGTTAGTGCTCAGCATGAATGTTGTGCCGCAGTAGAATTCGATGCGTCTCTGAAAGCTAGTCCCATCGGGAAAAACACATTGAAAATACCATGCCAGGAGAAAAACAACATGTTCCAGGACATTACTAGCAGCTCTGCTCCTGTGCAAGCTGTAAGTACATCAAAATGCCTCTGTTGTTGATAAGCTTTTCAATATGCCATCCAACCAAAAAGCTCTGCCGCTATCAACAATGCACTTGTTTGTAGAAAACTACAGTTAAACAACAATCTATATAGCCCAGGTTAAAATTACGTAGATGAATCCACACTTCTTTGGTATATAAAATGTGAGTACCAAACTCTAAATTACTGCACCTTGAGGCTACCGCTGCTGATGGGTCTCTCAGCAGCCCTTTCACAGCCCAGGAGGAGCCTCCACTTTGCACCCACTTTGCACTTTGCACTTTGCACTTTACGTGCTACTTGGGCTGTGGAGGGTTGGAAATCTTAATTGACTTGATTCCCTTCAATACTGGGATATACCTGTGTTCTTTGACTGATATCCGTTTAAATCTCAGCTAGGATGCTGCCTCTGATGGTACAAAGAAGTCTTTGATAGTGTTGTGGATTATTTCAGAACATTAAGTGTAAAGGTCATAGAAATAAGTCAGTGCAGAGAGCCTGGTACTACATCTATATGTGTGAATCATTTTCAGTACTGTTAGAAATGGGGTTTCTGGTTGGCTAGGGTATGCACCTCAGCCAGGCAGAACTTACCCACTCTAGTCAGGGCAAGGGAGTTACACGTCTAAGATAACCCCTGCTCACCCCCTTGGTAGCTTGGCACGAGCAGTCAGGCTTAACCCGGAGGCAATGCGTAAAGCGTTTGCACAACACACACATACATGTGACGCAATATCCCCACCACAAAGGAAACACAACACCAGATTATATGAAAATACACTGTATTGTACACAACGTAATTATTAGACCAACATCACATAACAGTACTATCCTGCTACCTTAGCAGTTGTCAGAACGTTACACATTAGTTACTCTGCAAACTAGCAGTAGTCACACATAACACACAGGTTACTCAATATTCTGCAACATAAGCAGTAGTCAGGAAACACGTTATCACATTAGAACACTTGTCATAAGCATATCATAAAACGCCCATAGTAGGAACATTAGAAAACCTATGGCAAGTTAAACAAACATATTAGCAAGTCATGTTCATAAAAGGAACGTGTGCACACATATGTAAAAGCATCCTAGAACAGGTAGGTAATAGACCACAATTAATAAAGTCTGTAGAAAGAACTTTAAATCGTAATTATATTTGTCCATTTAAAAGTACCTGGGAATGATGAAGAGGCACTTCCAGTGCCTAAAACGAATCATGGGGCCCCCGGCGCTCTTCTGCGCAAAACGGGGGCCTCCCTAAACTTGGCAAATAGAGAGGGGCGGCACGCACCCTCTCTGTTTCCTTGGCGGGCCCCTTCTGGGTCCCGTGTTCATTGGAGGGCCCCCCGGGCCTCCACCGGCCCTCTCCAAGGGGGGCCCAAGTCAGGGAAATCCTCGGGTTAAGGAGGGGGGCGCCACGCACCCCCTCCGATCTGCGAGCGGGCCCCTCTGGGGGCCCGCAACTTCCTGGGGTCTCCCGGGGCCTCCGTCGGCCCTTTCAGCATGGGAGACCCCTTTGTGCTGGCCTCGGGCTCACGAGGGGGCCCACCAGAGAGCTGGCGGTGGGGGCGAGCCTCCGATGAGGCTGCCTCCCTGCCCGCACACGTCAGGGAGAGCCCTTCGGGGCTGGAGCAGGAAAGGGAGAGGCGTCCTCCTCTCCCTCCGGCTCCAACAACAAACGCCGGCACCAGGTCGGGCCGGCCGGTGCCCCGGGGGCGCTCCTCGGAGCGATCCCTACCCCGGGGGCACCGCTAGGAGCAGGCTTGCTCCTCGTTATTTCCGAAGTGGTTTCCTCGTGCCCCGGGGGCACGGAGCGGAGCATGATCCTCGCGCTTCACAGCATTTATCTCCCCGGGCTGCGGCGGTGATTTTTTTACCAACGAAGCGCTTTTCACAGCGTAGGCAAATTATGCAGCCTGGGCTGTGGCGGTGATTTTCATCAACGAAGAAGCGCTTCACAAAGCGCTAGGGCACAGTTTAAAGCCCGGGCTGCGGCAGTGATTTCTTTTTGGAAAAGAAAAGCGCTTTCCAAGCGCTATAGTGCATCAACAGCCCAGCAACTGAAGGAATGCCTTGTTCTCCTTCAAAGCATTCTGGGCAAAGGTTTAAACGAGCATTGCAGGGATCAGGGGCCACAGCACCCTGCCCCTGGGAACAACCAAACCAGAAAAAGCACAAAGCTGGTGGGTCCAGCTACAGGCCAGCACAGGGGGTGCAGATGGTGGCAGTTCCTCCTAGTGACCAGGCAGGTCACAGGTCAGCACAGCAGCAGCAGTCCATGGCGGTTTCCTGGTGAGTCCATTCATCAGCGTTCTGTGTCCAGTTTCAAGTTCCAAGAATGTTCAAATTGTGGGGAAAATTCCCCTGTACTTATAGTCCTGTTTTACAGTGTTTTACAATGATAGGGAGAGGAGGTTCCAGCCAGTTACAACTGGTTCTGGGAGTGCCCCCTCTCTCCTTTCAGCACAGGCTCCAAACATCAGTGGTGGGTTAACGACCCTATTGTGTGAGGCCAGGGCACAGCCTTTACAAATGTAGGTGTGCCCCGCCTCTCCCTTCTCTCAGCCCAGGAAGACTATTCAGTATGTAGATGCACCTCAGTGACACCTCCACCCTCCCTGTGTACAGGCTGTCTGAAAAGTATGCACAAAGCCCCAACTGTCACTCTGCCCAGACGTGGATTGGAGTCAAGCTGCAAAACACCAGAATCATAAGCACAGATAAATGCGCACTTTCTAGAAGTGGCATTTCTGTGATAGTAATAAAAAATACACCCACACCAGTAAGCAGTATTTATTATCACCATCACAACCATACCAAACACGCCTAGGCTACCCCTCATAAATCAGACAATGACCCTTACACATAAGGCAGGGCATTTCTAATGCAATCCTATGAGAAGGCAGCACTCACAGCAGTGAGACACCAAGTTAGGCTGTTTGTCACTACCAGGACAGGCCATGCAATATGGCACGTCCTGCCTTTCTACATACATGGCACCCTGCCCATAGGGCTAGCTAGGGCGTACTTTAGGGGTGACTTACATGTAGTAAAAGGGGAGTTCTGGGCCTGGCAAGTAAATTTAGAAGCCAGGTCCCTGTGGCAGAAAACTGCGCACACAGGCCCTGCGCTAGCAGGCCTGAGACAGGTTTGAAAGTCTACTTCAGTGGGTGGCGCAAGCAGCGCTGCAGGCCCACTAGTAGTATTTAATTTACAGGCCCTGGGTATAGAGATACCACTGTACAAGGGACTTATAGGTAAATTAAATATGCCAATTAGGTATAAGCCAATCATACCAACTTTAGATGAGAGAGCACCTGCACTTTAGCACTGGTCAGCAGTGATAAAGTGCTCAGAGTCCTAGAGCCAACAGCGAAAGGTCAGAAAAACCAGGAGGAAGGAGGCAAAAAGACTAGGGATGACCATGCGTATGGCCAAAAGTCCAACACAACCCCCTACCAGCCAAAATCCAGGGGAGAACAATCAATACCTTGATGTACTTTCCTGATTGGGGCGATAGAACAAGGACCCAGGCCCACAACAGCAGGGGCATGTTCCAGTTCTACGCCTTCCTGACTCCACTGGGATCTCTCTGTCAATGCATCCCAGGCAGCCTAGACCAACCCACGGGGATTCTCTAGCTGCCAATGGCCAGAACCAGGCCCCAGGCCATCTAGGAGCCTCTGGTCTCTGAAACCATAATGAGTGGGGGGCGGTAGCCCCAGGTGCAAAGCAACCTGTCTCCACTCCATTTCCGATCAGTTCAGGGGCTCTACCCTGCCACTGATCCACCAACCTAGGGTCCGCACCCATAGGTTCTACAGGGGCTAGAGGCGAGGCTCTCCTCCCTCTACCCCTCCTTCTAGGATCCCGCCCTCCTCTCCTAGGAGGGGTATCACCAGAATCCACACTTGCCAGGGTGCTGGGTACAGCAGCCCTGCACAACTTTCTCGCCAGCCCAGGATCACTACCTGGCGACTGACCACCCAACCTAGGGACGACACCCTTAGACTGGACCATTGCCCAGCGAACCAGGACTTCCTGGGGAGTACACCTACCCCCTACCAGATCAGAGTTTACCCCCTGAATCTGGCAATCCAACCCAGAGTCACTACCCTGCGGTTGAACCACTGCCTGGCGCACCAGGACTTCCTTGGGAGCACACGTACTCCCCATCAGGTCAGAGTTTACCCCCTGAACCTGATCATCCAACCCAGAGTCACCACCCTGCGGTTGAATCCTTGCCTGGCGCACCAGGACTTCCTGGGGGGCACACCTACCCCCCACCAGGGAAACACTTTCCCCAAGGGCCACACAAGAGTCTGGCTGGCGCAGGTCTCCTGACCTCTGCCCATCGGACAGAGTCTGGATTCCCCCCAGCCCAGAAATGGTCTCACCAAGGTCATTCCTGGGGGGCTCTGCTCTCAGAGCTGACCCCTGACCCTCCAGGTTCTCCACTGGGGCCCGCAGCCCCCTCTCAACCCTATGCCTGGATTTCCGCCTCCTCCGCTGTAGAGCGAGACTACCAGACACCAGGACCGGCGGAACGCTATCACCAGCCACCCGCCTAAGTCCTAATGACAAAATGGGATCCTTCTGAACAGCTGGCCCTACGGCACAGGTTAGGCTCACCTCCTGGCGTTCACTCATGGAACCTTCAGGGGCCTGGGACGGTATCTTGGGCACCTTGGGCCTCAGCCCAGCCCCATTCCCTCTCCTCAGAGACGGGACATGGGGTCCCTCACCCATCCCAGTCCACTGGGACCAACCTGGGACACTCCATTCCTTTCCCACCACACCTTGTTGGGAAACACCTAGACCACTCTCATTAGGAACACCCCCTAATGCCACACCAGACCCTCTGGTACGCAACCAGAAGTCTGCCTCCTTTGCGAGCTCCCTGGGGTCAGAGAGCTCACACACTGACAAGTGTTGGCGTAACTCTGAAAAACAACAACGAAACAGGTGCTCTCTGAGAATCAGATTAAACAGCCCTTCAAAATTGTTTACTGTGCTACCCTTCACCCATCCATCTAGTGCAATGCAGCAATCCTCCACAAACTCCTCCCAAGACTGGTGGGACAGTTTCTTACCACCCCTAAACCTTTTTCTGTATTCCTCAGGGGAAAAGCCATACTTCACAATCAGTGCGTTCTTCACAGCGGAGTACCCCTCCCTGTCACTCTCTTCTAGAGTCAGTAGGGCATCCCTCCCCTCCTCAGGAATAAAACTCCCTAGGCCAGTTTCCCAATCCTTCTCAGGGATCCTGCGCTCTACCAGAGCCTTCTCATATTCCTTTAACCACTGACGTATGTCACCCCCCTCTTGGAACCTAGGTACCAGATCTATGGGTATGTGAGGAACATCTTCGCTACAGCACTGTACATTGCTGCCACCACTGGACTCCACCTGCAGCGCTGGTGAGTCCAGAACCTTCAGACTGCGCTCTAGAGCGAGTCTTTCTCTGGCAAAGGCCCTCTCTGCCTCTGCCATTCTCTCCTGTACTAAGGCCTTCTCTACCTCAGCCCTTCTCTCCTCAACAGCTAGGCGCGCTAACTGCAACTTCAGGTCCCTCTCTTCCCGCCTATCTCTTAGCTCATCAGGGGTCAAGGAATGAGGGGTAGCCCTGCTTCTTACACTGGACCCAGCAAGGGACTCCCTATCACTGGGGCCTTCCCTGTCAACTGGCGTCCCCAACCGGTCATTCTCACCCTCCTTATCAGTCTCTCTACCACTCTCTAGGGATGAGGTCTGGGAGCCCTCCCATTGGGAACCCTCGCTACACTCAGGATCCTCTGGGTGCCCCCTAAGCACACTCCCTCCCTGGGTAAATGTCACAAACCTTTCAAAGAAATTCAGAGATCTCCTGAGGTCCCCTTCTACAGGCAGCCCTCTCTCTCTACAGAACCCCTCTAATTCCTCCTGCGTGTAAAACGGCAGGTCCTCTAAATCAAAGGTAAGCCCCATCTTGAAAAGGTACAAATAACTCAACTGTGACAACCACAATACCCAAGCGTGAGAACTGAAAACAGGAAAAATGACCAAAGAGAGAAAGTTAAGAGAAGCCCAACATGTGATGGTCTCAACGCAATCCTTGTAGTGAAATAATGAGTCACAATGGTATTGTGCAAGCGCAAGTCCTATCCTCACCGCTGACTTCCAATGTTAGAAATGGGGTTTCTGGTTGGCTAGGGTATGCACCTCAGCCAGGCAGAAATTACCCACTCTAGTCAGGGCAAGGGAGTTACACGTCCAAGATAACCCCTGCTCACCCCCTTGGTAGCCTGGCACGAGCAGTCAGGCTTAACCCGGAGGCAATGCGTAAAGCCTTTGCACAACACACACATACATGTGACGCAATATCCCCACCACAAAGGAAACACAACACCAGATTATATGAAAATACACTGTATTGTACACAACGTAATTATTAGACCAACATCACATAACAGTACTATCCTGCTACCTTAGCAGTTGTCAGAACGTTACACATTAGTTACTCTGCAAACTAGCAGTAGTCACACATAACACACAGGTTACTCAATATTCTGCAACATAAGCAGTAGTCAGGAAACACGTTATCACATTAGAACACTTGTCATAAGCATATCATAAAACGCCCATAGTAGGAACATTAGAAAACCTATGGCAAGTTAAACAAACATATTAGCAAGTCATGTCCATAAAAGGAACATGTGCACCCATATGTAAAAGCATCATAGAACAGGTAGGTTATATACCACAATTAATAAAGTCTGTAGAAAGAACTTTAAATCATAATTATATTTGTCCATTTAAAAGTACCTGGGAATGATGAAGAGGCACTTCCAGTGCCTAAAACGAATCATGGGGCTCCCGGCGCTCTTCTGAGCAAAACGGGGGCCTCCCTAAACTTGGCAAATAGAGAGGGGCGGCACGCACCCTCTCTGTTTCCTTGGCGGGCCCCTTCTGGGTCCCGTGTTCATTGGAGGGCCCCCCGGGCCTCCACCGGCCCTCTCCAAGGGGGGCCCAAGTCAGGGAAATCCTCGGGTTAAGGAGGGGGGCGCCACGCACCCCCTCCGATCTGCGAGCGGGCCCCTCTGGGGGCCCGCAACTTCCTGGGGTCTCCCGGGGCCTCCGTCGGCCCTTTCAGCAGGGGAGACCCCTTTGTGCTTGCCTCGGGCCCACGAGGGGGCCCACCAGAGAGCTGGCGGCGGGGGCGAGCCTCCGATGAGGCTGCCTCCCTGCCCGCACACGTCGGGGAGAGCCCTTCGGGGCTGGAGCAGGAGAGGGAGAGGCGTCCTCCTCTCCCTCCGGCTCCAACAACAAACGCCGGCACCAGGTCGGGCCGGCCGGTGCCCCGGGGACGCTCCTCGGAGCGATCCCTACCCCGGGGGCACCGCTAGGAGCAGGCTTGCTCCTCGTTATTTCCGAAGTGGTTTCCTCGTGCCCCGGGGGCACGGAGCGGAGCATGATCCTCGCGCTTCACAGCATTTATCTCCCCGGGCTGCGGCGGTGATTTTTTTACCAACGAAGCGCTTTTCACAGCGCTTAGGCAAATTATGCAGCCTGGGCTGCGGCGGTGATTTTCATCAACGAAGAAGCGCTTCACAAAGCGCTAGGGCACAGTTTAAAGCCCGGGCTGCGGCGGTGATTTCTTTTTGGAAAAGAAAAGCGCTTTCCAAGCGCTATAGTGCATCAACAGCCCAGCAACTGAAGGAATGCCTTGTTCTCCTTCAAAGCATTCTGGGCAAAGGTTTAAACGAGCGTTGCAGGGATCAGGGGCCACAGCACCCTGCCCCTGGGAACAACCAAACCAGAAAAAGCACAAAGCTGGTGGGTCCAGCTACAGGCCAGCACAGGGGGTGCAGATGGTGGCAGTTCCTCCTAGTGACCAGGCAGGTCACAGGTCAGCACAGCAGCAGCAGTCCATGGCGGTTTCCTGGTGAGTCCATTCATCAGCGTTCTGTGTCCAGTTTCAAGTTCCAAGAATGTTCAAATTGTGGGGAAAATTCCCCTGTACTTATAGTCCTGTTTTACAGTGTTTTACAATGATAGGGAGAGGAGGTTCCAGCCAGTTACAACTGGTTCTGGGAGTGCCCCCTCTCTCCTTTCAGCACAGGCTCCAAACATCAGTGGGGGGTTAACGACCCTATTGTGTGAGGCCAGGGCACAGCCTTTACAAATGTAGGTGTGCCCCGCCTCTCCCTTCTCTCAGCCCAGGAAGACTATTCAGTATGTAGATGCACCTCAGTGACACCTCCACCCTCCCTGTGTACAGGCTGTCTGAAAAGTATGCACAAAGCCCCAACTGTCACTCTGCCCAGACGTGGATTGGAGTCAAGCTGCAAAACACCAGAATCATAAGCACAGATAAATGCGCACTTTCTAGAAGTGGCATTTCTGTGATAGTAATAAAAAATACACCCTCACCAGTAAGCAGTATTTATTATCACCATCACAACCATACCAAACACGCCTAGGCTACCCCTCATAAATCAGACAATACCCCTTACACATAAGGCAGGGCATTTCTAATGCAATCCTGTGAGAAGGCAGCACTCACAGCAGTGAGACACCAAGTTAGGCTATTTGTCACTACCAGGACAGGCCATGCAATATGGCACATGTCCTGCCTTTCTACATACATGGCACCCTGCCCATAGGGCTAGCTAGGGCGTACTTTAGGGGTGACTTACATGTAGTAAAAGGGGAGTTCTGGGCCTGGCAAGTAAATTTAGATGCCAGGTCCCTGTGGCAGAAAACTGCGCACACAGGCCCTGCGCTAGCAGGCCTGAGACAGGTTTGAAAGTCTACTTCAGTGGGTGGCGCAAGCAGCGCTGCAGGCCCACTAGTAGTATTTAATTTACAGGCCCTGGGTATAGAGATACCACTGTACAAGGGACTTATAGGTAAATTAAATATGCCAATTAGGTATAAGCCAATCATACCAACTTTAGATGAGAGAGCACCTGCACTTTAGCACTGGTCAGCAGTGATAAAGTGCTCAGAGTCCTAGAGCCAACAGCGAAAGGTCAGAAAAACCAGGAGGAAGGAGGCAAAAAGACTAGGGATGACCATGCGTATGGCCAAAAGTCCAACAAGTACCCTTTGTGTTAACCTGTGGTATAGTACATTATCAGAGTAAGGCCCATATCTACTGATTAATGTGGATGTAACTTATTGGTAGTGCTCATTTTATCCCTGAATATCAGCAACTATTAGTTATTTTCCTTCAGCACCAGCCTATGCGGAGAAGAGCTACCACTAGTCATTTTTTTACTAACTGTGACACTTTTGTCGAATACTTTTTGGCGAGCTTTGGATGCATCAAGGGATGTCCCGGAAGACTGTTTTTAAACCCTGTGAACTTTTAGTTTCCCCATAGTTACAAGAAAAGCGTCTTAATTAAAAATGGGAAAAAATAGCAGTGGACAACCCAACTAAGACAGGGGATGCTAAGAAGCAAGCTAAACATGCGGCTGAAAATTGCACTTTAGATTAGATAGATGTCTTAATTGGGGAGGTGGAGGGCTAGTTAAACTCAAGAGAGAAAGGGAGCAAAACAAGGAAAGAATAAGGCAAACATGGGGATGTCAAGTCTTAACTAAACCACGTACAAAATTGAGGTATCCAAGATAGCACTGGCGGATTTAAGAAGTGAACCTCTGATCTTGGAAACTGATGGAAGGGAGGAGGGTGAAAGCCCAATAACTCCTTTAGTGGTCAATGTGGAATGCAAGAATAGATTCTTACACCTGGGTGAAAATAGGGGTGCCATGACCTCAGTTGATCCTGTACAAAGTGGTCCTGCCTGGTCGAGGTACAGCTCTATCATATTATAGCTTTAGGGTTAAAAAAACTGTGTCACCCCACTCGCACAAATTTTAACTGGGAAAATAGATTAATTTAGTGAATTAACAAAAAGCTCCAATTCTACCTGATGTCATAACAGGAGCCCTAGTTGAATCAATGTCATGAAACGGCTGGTCTTCAGTGAAAGCTCTATGACCTAGAGTGTGGGGGTATTTTATTGACAATCTTCACATTATCATCCTGCAGGAAACTTGGGTTACGGAGTCAGGGCATAGACCAGGCTAATTTTAATTTTATATCAATGCCACTTCTACAAGCTTGGGGAGAGCCTCGGGAGGATTACTACAATCCAGTGTAAGGTTAAAGTATTAGACTCCGGATCGAAGTATGTACTAGGGGTTCGCTTGGTCCTCAAGAGTACCTCATCAAATAGACACATCGCTGTGGTAAATATCTACATACGCTCAGTTCAAGATGACAAAGAATCACCAGTAGTATATGTCTTGCAAACTTTACTTGAAACTATACATCACTTGGCCTGTTATTTTAGCAGTAATGCGGATTTTTATCTCTCTGAGCCCTTCTCAACCTTGTTTTGAGTAGAAGATGAGGAGTAAGGAGTACCTGAACTTTCCACTAAGCAGGTTAAAAAATTGTCAAAAGTGTCTAGCCTTCTTTTGCATCTGTTCTTGGAACATGGCCTGAGAGCTGTAAATATGTCTTCCAAATCTGATCACAGCCCGAAACCAACTTTTATACATGTCACATAGATTACTTACTGCTTGACTTAAGGCTATACCAATATATGGTGATATGGAAGTAGTAGTGTGCCTGTACAATCACCATAATGCTCCTGTAGCAACATTCTATAATGATTTGTTCTGTAAGCCACAGGAGCACACGAATACTATGTGCCAAATGTCGCTAGCTGTCACAAACAACTTTAAGAAAATAAAATGGGTGAATATAAATGATAATGAACAAGCCAAGGGTATGATTTATCAAACCTTTGTGTCTTACTTTGATTCTTACAAACATACTAACTTCAGCATATGGGATTTTGTTCCGATACACTTGAATTGTTACCATTTTGTGTGCCTGGCAGAGAAAAGAGTATAGGGCAGCGAAAAAGGGTTTGATTAGGACTATAAAACAGACTGGCAACAAATAAATAACACGAGCAAGAAGGTCGACGATGCAATTTTAAGTAAATGCAAGGAAAACTGGGACGAAGCCCAGTGGGCTGATGTAACAGATCCTCTGCAGAAAAAAGGTTTTTGCAGCCTTTTGGAGAAACATTGCCATTGGAAATAGGTCAATACAACCTGACTCATTTGTCCTGGCGGAGTATTGGGTAGCCTATTTCTCCATCTTGGATGATGTGAGGGACAAATACGGGCCTGGATTAGACCCATCTAGTGAACATAGCTCAACCCCCTCTGGATGCAAGCAAAAATGGTCTTTACGCCTAACCAATTGCTTTTCATCTCAAGGAAACCTAGCTTGCTCTCCAGCATACAAAAAGAGAAAAAGTTCCAGGTAGTGATAGCATCCCAGGGAATTTACTCCATTCAGAGCCTGCTTTATGGGTTCCTTATCTGAACACACACAGCAATGCTATAGCCGGTCAGGACGAAATTTGTTGTGGCACGGGGCGAATAATGTCCAAATTAACTTAAAGGGACAAGAAATAATCCTGCCCGTTATAGGCCCATTAGCCTTATTGATAATAAGCAGAAAATATTTTGCCAGCGAGTCCTCTCACAGCTGCAGGGCCAAATGAGTCAGACTTCCAGGTGGGCTTCCGAGAGATAATAAGTACTATCAATCAGGTGTTTCATTTTATGAACATTTGCTGGAAGTATATTTCCCTGAAAAAAATCATTGGTATGTAACCTTCATGGATATGAGGGCTTCATTCGATCTAGAACCAAGGGAAAAGTTGTGGGAGATACTCAGGCAGTACAGCATGCCAGGCACATATGCAAAAGTGAGGTGGAATAGTCAAGGTGAGCTGACCAACAGGAGTCTTATAAAATGGAAGGGGTGAGACAAGGTTGTGACCTGCCCCCCAGGCTGTTTTGTTTATACATAAATGGGGTATTGGAGTGATTGAACAAACACCAGCATGATGCACCAAAGTCACTCAAAGTGAGACCGCCAAAGCCATGGGCACCAGAATACCGCCGGTGCTGGCGGTCTTCCGCCTGCCATCATATGGATTCTGCTGGATTTTTTTAGGGTGGAAATCCAGCAGTAGCCATGCTGGCTGATGAGGCGCCTGGGCGGTGCTACCACCTGCACCACCCAACCAGTAGGACACCAACAGCCGTATTTTGACCATACAGACTGCCTGGCGGTGTTCTGCTGGCAGGGCGCTGCTGGCGATAGCAGCACCCCTTTCCATTCCCTGCTGGACGACCTCCTCGCCAGACAAGGTAAGTCGGGCGTCCATCAGGAGAGAGGGTGGGGGGTGTTGTGTGTGAGTGTGTGGTGTCTGCGTGTGTGTATGAATGTGTGTGTGCATGTGTGTATGTGTCTGTGAATGTTGAGGTGTATGTGTGGTTGTTTGCATATGAGTGAATGTGTGTATGAATGTTACAGTGAGTGCGTGTCTGCATGTCAGTGTGTGTGCGTGTGGGTATGCGTGAGTGAATGCGTGTATGGATGAGTGTGAGTGAATGCCTTTATGAAAGTGATGGTGCATGGGTGCATGTATCATGTGTGCGGGTGTGTGAGTGCATGATTGCTGGGGTTGGGGGGCGCTGTGATTCTAAGGGGGTGGGTGTGGGGGTTGGGGTATACTGTGATTCTAGGGAGGGTGGGGGCACAGTGATTTTAGGGGAGTAGGAGGTGGGGGTTGAGGGACGCTGTGATTCTATGGGGTTAGTTGATTGCTTGGGGGGTGGGGGAGCCTTCTACCGGTGACAGGGAAGGAATTCCCTGTCACCGGTATCCCTACTGCCATGGTTTTCATGACGGTGGTACCGCCGTGTAAAGCATTGCAGTAGGCCAGCTCTTAATACTACTGGCGATCATGTGTGGACCACAGGGTCGGAGATGCCCATCTCCGGCCAGGTGCATCATACCACCATGGCGGTATGAGTGGAGATGTGGCGGGATGGCTGCAGCCAACCCGCCACACTCATAATGTGGCAGTATACACCGCCAGCCTGTTGACGGTGATACAGACACATCAACCCTGGCGGTCTTTGGAGGGCCATGATGCATTTTTCTGCTGATTTCTTTCTCTTTGCATTAATTTTCATATTAATTTACCTTCTCCTCTTTTCAAGTTGTGGATTACTTCTCATCAGATTCTTTCATTTTTCTGATTTTTGTTTTCAGTCTATTCTCTTTTTATTGTCTTCTCTTGTTGCCTAGGCCTATCCCTTTGTTCTCAGATTTTTTAAATGTAGTTAAAATGCCCTCTATTTGTAGTAAGTTCCTTAGTAATACTGCAGTGTGTGGGGAAATGTTATAATAAACAAGAGTACAATCATATCTACCCCAAAACATACTTTTATGTTCTTTTAACTAGAGATTACCTGAGTGTTCCAGAAGTACTAAAATATTTATTTGAATATTTGGATAAATTATTATATCATTGGAGAGTTGGGGTAATCTCAGTGTATTTTGAAATACAAAAATTACAGATGGGCACTGCATGTACACAAGAGTATGCAAATTCACCAAAATTAGATTTTCACTCTTCTTCTATTCAAGAATTGTATTATTGCATCCTATATTTTAAAAATGTCACAATTTTTTCCGCATAATGCTATTGTTCTTTTGAGTCAAATGTAGTTTGCAGGAATAGCAATCTTGCTAGGGATGCTATAGCTAATGTAACAAGAAGCAGCGCAAAGTGACTAAATGTTAAATTAATTCTTTATTCATTATTTTTAGGAAGAATATTTGTTCGAATTGACAAATGTTTTTAAGGCAAACCCTTAAAAAACTATTTTTCATGAAAAAGACACAAATCTCACTGTTGATCCAGTATCATGTAGTCATTGTATATGTCGATAAATTATATATTTAGCCCATTTTAAACAGTTAAATATTGCCTGCCCTAAACTTAACAGAAGTCTTTACCAAAGTAATGTAATTCTGGACTGAATTCTTGCTGGTCACAACTCATATTCACTTTTCAATCCTAATTTCCTCTGAGGCTGTGGAGGCCAGCCCGCATATTGTTAATTGAAAGCCCATACAAGCCATTCAGGATGGCAGGAAACATCTCTTAAATGCACCCATTCTCATGTCAATCTGAAAGACAATCTATAATGCCATGGGCCAGATGTATGAAGCATTTTACCAGTCCAAAACAGCCCATTGGGCCGCTTGCAAGTGGTAAAAGGCTTTCTGTCATGTGCGTTCCCTATTTTGCGAGTCTGTAACATGCAAAATAGGGATTGTAACGCACTATTAGGAAGGGGAATGCCAAGGGTATCACTTCCTATTAGCGACTCACAGGCCCAAGTATGACTATTTTGCAACCAGGAATGCGGTCAGAAGACAATCCCAGTTACCACCAACTTGGAGTTGGTGGTAAACCATTCACAAACTGGAAGCAGATGTGAGTGCAAACATTTTTTTAGTTTTCTTTTTGTAATGCATCCCATTTTTCTTCAAGGAAAACTGGCTACATTAAAAAAAATTGCTTTATTTAAAAGCAATCAGAGACATGGTGGTCTGCTGTCCCAAGCAGGCCACCCTTCTAGTGATTGTAACCATTCACAGTGGGTCACACATTGTGACCTGCCTCTTGAATATTGATGAGGCAGGTCGCTTTGCCAACCACTACAAATTGCTAATAGTGTCAAACACACTGTCATACATCGTAGTTTGTGATTTCCCAATAGCGAATCGCTAAGATTCGCTATTATAAAATCGCAAAGCGATTTTTTGGTACATATGGTCCATGTTTTTTTATTTGAGATTCTTACCTCAAAACAATGAAGAACACTTACATTGGAAGGAAGAACAGAAGGGGATTGAAAGTATAGTTTTCTTTGGATCTTGGACAAACTAACTGGCCAAGTTTCAGAGAGTTTTAGTAACAGAGGTCTTGGAGCAGAGAAGAGCATTCATCCTAATGTATCTTTTCCATTGACAAAGTGGACTCTTGCAAATCCATTGTTTTATGCACATCCCTGAAACAGTTACATTTCTCCTTGCTGAACACATGAGGGGCAGAGAGCACTAGAAGCTTTTCTAAGTCCCTATTATTCTTGTTCTAATCTATCAGAGATTAGTCTCACCCTTTAAATTATGTTGCCTGAACCACTTTCTGGCAGAAAGCTGACTTGGTGCTAACAAGAAATTAGGAAATGGATCCTGGAAAAATTAATTTTTCTTATTTTCACCTGTAAAAACCAGTTAACAAGCAACAGGAACAAACACAGTTGCAGATTGGGCTACAAAAAACAAATCAGGGCACAACTATCCACAACATCATCGAGAGAGAAATACAAACCACAAAACCAAGGGCACACTTAATCTGTAAATCCCCCAAAATTGAAATGTAATAAATGTAAGCTTTACAAGATACATTTGAAAACCTACAAAGAAGAAAACTAATGCAGATAGAGAGGAAATGCAAAACAAACATATAAAAGTAAATATAGCTGAAAACAAATGATATAAACAAAGAATTTATGTTCAAAACAAAAATTCTCACCATCCAACAAATAAGCAATAATGACATTGTGATGTCAGTGATGATGTAACAAGTGATGGGTGCTGGCAGGGGGGCTGACAGGGGCAATGCCCCCCTTGCACAGCCCCAAGGTCAATGTTGTAGGTGCTCCAGATGGGACCAGAGCACACATTAATAAATGAAACAAAATTACCTAGATGAGTGCTGGGTAAGGAGCTGGCGGAGGTGAGTTATTCTCCTGGATCATTGACTATATGACCGTAGGAGACCTTTCCATATTTTTTAAAGCACTCCATGCTGAACTATAACTGGTGCCTGAAATTCACCAGTTATAATTAAATGAAGTAATTATAAATCACACCCTTGAAAGGCACTGCTTCTATGGTCTATGACATCATTGATAACATCAGTGATGAAATTGTAAGAAAGTGGAGTATTTAGTGGTATGGGGGTTACTGCTCACCATGTAATACTTTCACAATACCCCAGAGATGGTGCTTGGATTGAGACTAGTAAATACTTACCTCAGTCCTGGTAATGTGTCAAAGAGCAGTCAGGCTTTACTTACAGGAACACGTGAGTGCCAACATGGAATTATTGACACGAGTTGAAAAAAATCTGACACTATTTATAAAAATAGAGCTTATTTTTATTTTCAATTAGGCACCAAAATGAACAGATTTGCTTAAGTACCAGTTATGAATTTTAGCAGAAGTCAATGGAAAAATTCCACTTGTAGCAAAACAGTTCTTAGAGAACCAGGTACTTGGAACCCTTGCAGGATTAATGTTGCGCAGTCCCTAGGACCAGTTCTCGACAATCATTGCAGTTTTACCTGGCCCTTAGTATCTGGGTGCAAAGTTCTCCTGGGTGTCAATGGTGCTGAACGGAAGTCGTGCACAAAGAATTGGGAATGGATTTCAGATGCTGGATGCAGACTGCATGATGTATCAAGATGGGGTTTAGTTAACAAAGTGGTAACCAACAAGCCTTGGAAGTGGTAAAGGTGCAAACAAGCTTTGAGAACTTTATCGGGTCCGGGTAGCGACATAGTGGCCTGAACCTTTAGGGCAGGCAACACTGCAACTCCCATGAGACGTTAGACCACCGAGTTTTTGGTCAATACCACTATGTGCCCGATGGCTAGTGATTCTTTAGATTCTGCAAGCTTTTTGAACTGCAGTTTGCAGGGAACTAGTGCCACTAGTCCAAGGGAGACTAAGGGTGCTTCTGACTTCCACAGAGGTTCTTCCGGTTGAGAGTGCCAGGTTACAGCCATGCATGAAGGTTGTTCATGCAGTTCCCAGTCTATTGCCTCAGGGACAGCGTATCCCTCTTTTGCTTTGTGATGATGGGCAAAGTCCAGTTTTCGGTGACACCGGACCCCCCTTGGTCTTTCTTCAAAGCTAGTCAATCAAATCCGAGGTTCTGATGTTAGGCATGTCCATTATGTCTTGAATATAGGGGAGTTAGGGGTGTCAAGACTAGTAGCCAATGGGCAGCTAGCTCCTACAGCTAATGTGCCCCTGAGGTAACCACATCCCATGGGGTAGGTCACCTTATGCTACCCAGAACCTTCTATTCTGCCACTTCTAAAATGGCAGAAATCAGAATTTAGTGCACAGTCCACAGACGGGGCTGCTCACCCTGGAGGTGTGATCAGCCTGCTGGGGGTGTACACTGTCCTGCACATCTAATTTCCCACCTGAGCACAAGCACATGTGCCTGGAGGCAGAGGGAGGGCTGTTTACTCCACTGTGGAACTGCACAGAGGGTGATCGAGGTGGTGAAGCCTTTGAAGCTCACTGCTCTGAAGTGTCCATTCACTAGTCCAGCTAGGGGACTAGTGACTGGACCTCCCTCCATCCTCAGCCTTTGTTCCTGACTCCTGGGAGTCCCAACTTGACAGCAGCAGCAGGTGCGGGAAAAAGCGAAGGCTGACTGGCCAGAGCACAAATAAGTTGGGCAAACAAGTGGGGAACCTCGAGGGTGCCACCTGGGTGCAAGCCTGCCATTCCTCAACACCAAATTCATGTTGTGGGAGAGAAAGAATGTTGTTTTATACCAATCTTGATATATCTAGGCAGTGCTATCATGGAGCTAGCAACTTGATTCTGCCCGGGCTTAAGTACAGTGTTATCCTATGGACCATATGGACCAGCCAGCACTTATAGTGTATTTTAATGGGAAAGACACTACAGAGACATATAGGGTATCATTACGAGTCTGGCAGTCTACTGACCTTTATACTCACGCTGGCACCATTATGCCTGCAGCGGCTGCGCCGCGATTGGATCGCCAGCACCGCCAGGATTCGTCATCCCGGCGGTCGAGGCAGTCCTAATCCACCAGGGGAGTGCTGCAAGCAGTGTTGCCCTGGGGATTACGATTCCCTTCACCGCCAGTGGTTTAATGGCAGTAACCCCGCCATGAAAAGGCTGGCAGGGACGGGTTGCAGGGTGCCCTGGGTGGCCCCTGTGCTGCCCATGCACTTGTTCTGCACCTGGCCAGCAGTGTTGCAATGTTCACTGTCTGCTTTATATATATTACCCAGTGCTGGTCATCACTAGGTAGGTATAGGTAGGATTATCTTTCTGTACAAAAAGCGTTTTTTTACTTGCATATATCTTTGGCACCGCTTGACGAATCTTCACAAAAAAATTTCAACAAAAATTTGCCAGTTCCGTCAGCTGCTGCCTGGAAAGTTTTGGGGTGATTTATCTGGGGGGGAAGGGCGAGAAAAATGTGGGTTCCCAAAAGACGTTTTCCCCATAAATTTTTCCATAAGGATTTTGAACAGCGATACTGGACGGAAGTACACCAAATTGGGCAGGAAGGTAGTTCCTGGTCCAGAAAGAGTGCTTTTTTTGTTTTAGTGTATTTCCATTCAGTAGTTTTTGAGAAATGAAGGGGAAAACAAATTTGTATATCTAGGGACGCAAAGGTTGTGTGACCCCTAAAGATCCCTTGCTGAGATTTGATTAGCTGATAACAGTTCAACAACAGAAGCTGTTGAAGTTTTGTCAGCTATCTTGGGACTTGGCCAAAGCCACACACTCTCCCATACAGTCACTGACACAGTCACTGTCTCATTATTACAGTCACTCACACACTCAATCACTCAACTGTACAACTGTTAACACAAACTCACTCACATGAACAGGCACTTACATACCCACTCACTGACCAACACAAGTTCTCACACATCCGCTCTCTATCCTATATAAAAGCTGACTCACCTACTCAGTTTACGATACAGCTACTCATACACCCACAGACTCATGCATACAGTTACTGACACAGCCACTCAGTTATACTTACAGTTATACAGTAATTGACTCACCAAGTCACTCACCAATACAATGACACCCATTCACTTACCAAGACAACTACTCTGACACCCACTCAATCACACATGCAGCCACCCACAGACCCACTCACTAAATGTAATGCAGCTGCTCACACAATCACTTGCTCACCTATACAGCAACTTACACATCCATTCAGTCTCCCATACAGCAAATTATTCAGCCACTCATTCACCTGTAGACACACTCACACAACCACTCACAAATCGATACAACACTTGCACTCACTGGATTAAGTAATCAGGGATGTCATGTGAGATTTCATTAGTAATGTCATCAGTGATGTCATAAGCAGTGCATTACGGGAGCACCAGTTGTAGTTAGCTGAGGTACCTATAACTGCTGATTTTCTATGGTTTTGTCCGACTAAATTCAGGACCTAACTATAATGTCCATGTAACCTTTGTTTTTTTCAGTGAATATATATATATATATATATATATATATATATATATAAAAGCTTAAAGTTCTCTTTACATACCTTTATAAGACCTTAACTTATTAAAAAAAAACTCTGAAAATCACTGAAAAATAAGTTATCCTAAATGATGGCTACAAATCCAAACTTAAAAAGCAATGAAAGTTACCAGTTACGGTTAGATAAACATTACTCACACTGTGGTCATGCACTGCGTATGACCTCATATGACATCACTTATGTTATGTTAAATGACATCATTACCTTTGTTTTTTTTTTCAAGTCAAGTTCAGAAGTTAAAAAAAAATGTTATGATCTTATAAGCAAAACTAAGCATATCAATAGCTTTTCTTTAACATATTTTTGTGTTTTTTTTAATCTATTACTTCACCCAACTGCTCCTAGATTTGATCCTTCTATTTGTAACCAACCCCTGTAACTCACTGCCTCAACTGTGTGCAGCAGGAGATGGCCTCTTACCAGGCCTTCCCCAAATCCATCCTGAGAGGCCAAAGGTTTCATTAATTAATTTACCTATTTTATGTTGCTAAATGGAACATTTGTTTACATTTTGTCTTTTTTTTACAACTTCCTTTTGCTTTTGAATGATTTCTACAAAGCATTTGAATTTTTTGTGTAAAAAATATTCTCTAAAAGAAATACTTTGTAAGGCTGGAAAAGAACATCTTGTGATATTTTTTGAGGTGGCGGTCCAAATGTGAAGATAATCTGTTCTGGTTTTACTCACTTAAGTATACTGTTGTTGCACTATCTGAAATTAGTTGTAAACAACTTGAGTATAGATAAGTCTTGTTGGGATGGAAAAGTCCCTTGCATGGTGATGGAAGCGTGCCCCAGCTCCAACAAGATCCAACACTGGAACACTTTTTATTTTAACCTAGAGTCAAGGTAGGACTTCTGAGACTCAGACTAATAGTGGTAAAGGGGTAATTGGCCAAGTTGCTCAGGATCCAAAGTAAGTTGAGCTCCGAGACATCAGGAGTAAAACGCCTAAACCCCAACAGTCTGGCTCAATAGCTCCTGCTTTCCCTCATGGCTCTCTGAATGTGGTTCTGACAAATCTTTTTTTCTGTGATTGCTGGACATCAGGAGGCACTGTTTATTCCTCCTCTCTCTCTTCTATTCTCCTGTGCTTTACGTTAACCTGATACAATTCATTGTGATTTATTGCTTGAGGTGCTTTATCATCCACATTATGCTTTATGAATAAATACCACTTTGTCCTGTTGGAAAATATGGTTGATCAAAGTGCAGGGGACCTTTCATTGCATGTTCTTTCTTCTCACCTTGAGATTATATCAGGGGAGGACGCTCAATTCCTCTTTAACTTTTTGGTATTTCTTCTAAATCATCTTCATCCATTCATAATAGAGGCTGTGAACTGAAGTCTTCTGTTTCTTTGCTGTGCTGGTCCTGCTGTTAGAACATTGTCCTTGTAAAGATATTGAGCTGTGTGTTCTAAATATTCTTCTCTGTCAGTAGTTAAAAACAAAAATACTGTCTGCATGAGGATGAGGTCCTTGCTTCTTTAGGTTTGGCAGTTGTTTTTTGATGTTATTTTAGTCTGTACTAAATCAGACCTTTCCTGTTTTGTATGTTAATGGAAGTGATAGACACGAAGAAAGTAGCTGGGAAAAAATGAAAGAGTAAAAAAGGGCATAATGGAGGATAATTAGAAGACTGAGGACCTCAAACTCTTTGGTACGGAAAACCGCCACTCCGGTTTTCCACCCGCTGGCCCTATTACCAGTTTCCCGCTGGGCCAGTGAGCGGAAACAGCTCTTCGGCATGCTGGCCCAGCAGAAAACTCACCACAACATTGACACTGGCTCGTAGTCAAGTCGGTGGCAATGTTGTGATGTGTTGGGTGTGAGAGCACCCTTCGCACTTTTGATTGCCTGCAATTCCGGTAGTGAAAAGTGCAATGGGGTTGTCCATGAGGGCCCCTGCACTGCCCATGCCAAGTGCATGGGCAGTGCAGGGGCCCCCTTAGGCCCCCGTCTCCCTGTCTCTGCCAGCCTTTGCATAGTGGTGGAACCGCCATTCAAAACATGGCGGACACAGGAGTCATAATCCCCAGGGCAGAGCTGCTTAGAAAGTTTCTTATGGTTTACTTGTGTACTTACTTGAATTGTATTATTCTTGATGATGTAGTAAGTCCCAATATAATTTTAATAGGAACTTTACTACATGTAGTGACTCCTAAATTGGTTGATGCTTGGTAACCACCATGCATAGTGGTTTTTACCTTGCAGTGGCACAGCAACACTAATCCTCTCATCGTCCCTTTTTATGCCTAATACCCCAAGCTGCTTTGCTTAAAAAAACACATTGAACAATGGGTTCAGCAAAGGACTGAAACTTGCTTCAAGGCACCGAGACTAAACATCACTTGCAACTCTTTATCCATGTAACTTATCTGCAAGATACCAGGTATCCTGACATTTGTATTTTGGCATAGCACTTACAATCAACATCTGTGGATACAGTGGCCTTGGTGATTATCAGTTGTGAGAGCTAGAACCTGGCTCTGTAGTCTCAAGGGGCGCCTTAAGCACACCCTCACGCTTGTGCTAAATGATTATTTGTCCTGAGACATATACATGAGTTGGTGTTGGAAGCATATTGCATTTTTTAAATTGATTGTCATAAACAATCATTTTTCCTGTTTGTGGGATGTCTACATGCCCCACTCAGGAAAAGCTAGCGTAAATTTAGTGCCTAGACACTGAACTACATCCAAAGTGAATGTGTGAATACATGCTCTGTATATGCGGCTGTTGGTATGACTCCTTGATATGTGTGAGTGTATGACTGACCAAAGCAATGAGATCAATCTCTAGTGGTCCCTGGTACAACACAGCACAAAATGGAAGTTGTGTTCCCAGACAAAGACACTTATTGCTGGCCTTCCTGGTGGAGAGGAACCAGCCCCAGACTCTGAAGGTGTAGAAGGATGGAAAAAGGAAACCATTAGAAATGCAGGTATAACCATTTGGTGAAGTGCCTTCAGGTAAGCTCTCTGAGCATTTCCATGAGTGATGTTAGTGGGCAGGTGAGAAGAATCATCAGTTTCTTTTTAGTTGTAAAATAAATCATCCAGATAAGGTCTTTACTTTTGTCTCCTGCAACCCTCCCTTACCAAATGCTACTCTCAAAATGGTTGTTGACAGCCAAATGCAGTACTTCTCACTTGATTGATTGTGCTGCTTTTGTGGGTGCTCAGCTTGGAGGTACCCTTCCTCACAACCTGCATAGAGCCTCCCCAAAGAGAAAGCCTGCTTTTGCCAAGAAGCTGAACTCCACAATCAGAAGGAATTGACCCAAACTTGTTCTGGGCCTTTGACAGTGGAATTCACATTTCTTGTCTGCAAAAATTACCCAAGACCCAAGCATTCCCATGTGGTTCTAATGGGAGGGTGTTCTCTGAAGAGTATTTCAAGAAATCATTGGATGTAGGGATGGTGTCTTCTACAGCCAGTCTCCCAGATGTCAGGGACCATTATTGGAAGCCTACACATTGCTCAGAGGAGCTGTGGGTATGGATGTGACGTTGGAGCTGCTAGCCGTCTGAAAGAGGAAAGGAGCACCTGGTCCCTGCAGGGAAGCACCTATCAAGAAGGAAATGCTCAGCTACTCTGCCCAAGAATATTGGGCAGCCTTAATAATCAGACTGTTATGGGGAATGTAAGTAAGGATAATACTAGTTTGGAGGGGGTCTCCCACATTGGCTGACACTAACCTCAGGTCAGCCATTCACCCTGTAAGAGGTGTGGCATCTGCTGTGACTATCTGCCAAAGTGTTCTACAGTTATGAGCAACAGTGACCTGAAACACCATGAACTATGCGTGACTACTCTAACCCCCCAGAGGAAGTTGTTGCCAAGTGGTGAAGTGACTGTTGCTGGCCAGTAGCGTCTCCAAGCAGCACACCTGCAGTAGACCTGAACAGATAAAAGGTGGTCCCTGAGCTCTCAACAAAAACTGATGCACAGAGAAAAGCCAAACAAATCAGGGCCAGACCCAAAGTAAACTAAAGAACTGTTGAATTGTCATGAGTGCCTCATGCACTAAACTAAAGTGGGTTGAGACTGTGACATATTTTAAAACATCATTGCTGCGATAATGTTAATGACTTACACATGGGTCTCATACCCACAGAAGCTGCTTGTGCATTAAGTAGTGAGTCTGCACCTGCCCTTATGATACACCTGAGTAGTTTCTGTGTAGACGTACCTGTAGTAAATGTGTATAACCCCATGCTGTCATTATTTGGGTGTGTAATATTGAGCTGTGGAGTGTATTAAAGTACATCTCTTTAAAAAAAAAAAAAAAAAAAGCACAAGGGTGGACTTTAATTGTTGTATTTTGCATACCTATTGTACTCTGAGTCTCAAACTCTAAACTGAATCTATGCGATGTCTTGTACTGCTAGTTTGACTGTCACTGAGGGTCATGTATTGAAGGGGTGTACCTGGTGCTCAGTTCTCCATTCCATAGCGGGTCAGGGCTTACAGTATATATTTTGTTAACTCAAAACATAATTTCTGTAAGTGAAACAAGTCTAACATAAAGCCTGTTTTGCAGTTCAATGTTAGTGCATATCCCAATCCAAAGAAAAAGCTAAACTTCTATGACACGTTCGTTTCCAAAATAACTGGTTTACAAATGCATCTTGAGAGATCTGACAGGGCATTTAAATGGCAACTTATTCTACACCCCAGTTGAAGATGAAACAATATCAGCAGATAATTTCTATTGGAATGTACAAACACAGTCAACTTCCACATTGAAACATCATGATGTAAAATGTTAAAAGCTAGTGTCAGCCTTGGAATTTCTAGGCATGAGAGTATTAAGCAGAAGACTGCAAGACAAAAAAACACCCAAACACGCTTACCGTGTTGTAAAGTCCAGGTCTATGATAGACTATATGATCTTATCCAATCAGTTGCTCACACTGGGAATAAGTCCTCCAACACATATCAGTGCCCCACCAGAGGTTGTCCTAATAAGAACGACCAATTTAAGGCACTTAGGCCCTGATTTATACTTTTTGGTGCATAACTGCACTAACGCAGTTTTGCACCAACAATTTTTGCACCGGCTTGCACCATTTCTGTGCACCAGCCGGCCACCATATTTATGGAATGGTGCAAGCTGGTGCAAAGGGTATGCTAGAGTAAAAAAAAACAATGGCGTTAGTCGGGTGGAGCTGGCGGTATGGTTGAAGGGAGTTTTGCACCAAAAAATAACGTTAGGCAGGTTAGATTAAAATAAAAATGACTAACCTGCCTAGAGTCATTTTCCGATGCAAATCCATCCATACCACATGACTCCTGTCTTAGAAAAGACAGTAGTCATGCCCACCATCCCAATGGCCAGCACAGGGGACCAGGGTCCCCTGGGCATGGCCATTGCACCCAGTGTCATGTGGGGGGCCCATTTCAGGGTCCCCAATGGCACTTAAAAAATAAATACTTACCTGTACTTACCTATACTTACCTGGGATGGGGTCCCCATCCCCCGCTGTTCCTCTGGTGTGGGTGTGGGTGTCCCTGGGGAGGGCACCTGTGGGCTTATTCCATGGTGTTCCACAATAGAAATGGGCCCACAGGTCCCCTAAAGCCTGCCCTGACCCAGGTGTTAAAAAATGGTGCACATCATGCTTTTCATCATTCTTTTGACCCCTCCTCCCTCCCGTGCATGATTTTAGCACAGGAGTATAAATATGGCGCTAAGGCCATTGAGTCATTTTTGCACGTGAACATCTACTTTGCATCTCATTGACGCAAAGTAGGACTCCACGTCCAAAAAATGACTTTAACTCCATAAATTTGACACTAGACGGGTCTAGTGCCAAAGCATAAATAAGGAGTTAGTTTTGCACCAAATTTGCGTCAAACAAAATGACTCAAATTTGGTGCAAAACAAGTATAAAAATGGCCCTCGAAGTGGAGTAATAACGTAATAGCTCTCCTGTCACACGTAGCTAAAGATTTACTCGAGATTAGTATCACAACCTCAGGCAACCTAATAGAAGCATGGACAAAAATATACTATTAGACTTTTAACAGACACAGTTCCAGTCAAAAATGACAGATAACAGTCAGGAAAAAAGGCTAATGAGAAATTTGACGAAAATAAAATGTCGATCCTACCCATCGGAAAAGGTAAAAATATTGAGAAAACAATAGAAACAGCTGCTTTGTGAAGACCAGGAATCAAAGACAGATGTGTTTTCTGCAAAGTTCATACACAGGTCAGATTAGACCAACACCAGGACCATCTGAAAGATTATCAAAGGGCTCGATAGAACATAATAAACAACTCAAATGTAGCTAAGGAAGCATGGGTTTTGTATGTTTCTTAGTGGAGCTTGTTCCAAAGAACCGGGGAAAATTACTACAACAAATAAAACTGATGGATTTAATAACCCTGAGGTACTGGGGTTTGAAAAATGAACCGGAAAAGTGAAATAAAGATAAAAAATGACATAGCTAACCCAATTGACATGCATAACAATGAGCCTAATACATCTGAACTTATGCAAACAAGAAGTCATGAGTTTGAACAACAGCCGTCCCTGTCAAATGAGGTTAAAAAAGTTATATATGCAGAGCGGCATCATGGAGCATCAGGTCCAAATGGCTTACCAGAAGCCACCTATATGACCCTCAGCTTTGGACAAACAAGTAACTAAATTAATAGTCCAATTATTAGGCTCAATCCCAGAGAGCTGGCGTGGTTATATAACAAACCTGGGGCCAGATGTAGGAAGAAAAAATAATTGCGACTCGCAAAACGAGATGCATGAAAAAATCGCAATACCAAATTGCGATTTGGTGCGGAGTCGCACCGCAATTTGTGACCTCGCAATTTGCAAAATCGCTATTTGTGAGGTCGCAAATTGCACAAGGGTGTGGTCCGGAGTCGCAAGCAGGTGCAAAAAAAATTAGTTAAAAACACACTTCCTGGTTTTGAGTGATGACATCAAAACCAGGAAGTACCCCCATGGAACAGGGAGGAGCCTACCCAGCACAAACAGCAAAGTCACACCCAGCTGAGAGGAGCTACTACAATCATGGCATCTCAGGACAAGGAGACACCCAGTGCTGGCAGGAAAGTGAAACTGAAGTTTTCTGAAAAGGAGCTGGAGGTCCTAACAGAGGAGTGCTGCCTGCACCATGATGTCTTGATTGGAAAGGCAGCAATGAGTGACCCTGACACCCAAAAGAAGAAAATCTGGCAGGACATCCTTACCAGATAAATGCCATTGAAGTCAGCCATTTCACAATAGATGAGGTCTGCAAAAGGTGGTAAGACCTCCGGTCCAGGACCAAGGAAAGGGTGGCCGAGCGTATGAGGGAGATGCATGGCACTGGAGAAGGACCATCTACAGTACCACCCCCTACAGCCATAGAGACCATGGTGGAGACCACTCTGGAGCCGGAGGCAGTAATCGGAATTGGAGACCTTGACAGTTTTGCTCCGGGAACATCCAAAAGTAAGTACCAAAATTAACTTATTTACACCACTCTATGCACCATACACCACAGTACACATAAGCATGCATCCTCCAGATTTGCTCCATGCCTATGTTGCAACCCATAGAACTGTGCATTATGGGCAATGTAATACAGTAGTCCAAATTTTGAGAAATATTTATTCTGAGACATCAAACATGTGTGAGGCACTGAGAGTGTATCCCCTGTGTCCCACAAGTCTCCCACAAGGACCCACCAACAGCCCTACTTTGCAGGAAGAGGAACCAGCCACAAACACAGCAGATGAGGCAGCCACAGAAACTGCTGGGGAGTGCATAACTACACCACCCGTCCAACATGCACCAGAGAACATGGATGAGACTGATCTGGGTCTTGAGGCAGGCAACCTGACACCGGGGCCACTGATTAGGGAGAGTCGGCCACATAGGTCAGCTGGCTCCGTGCGGAGACAGCAACGCCCAATGCAGTCAGTGAGTGAGGAGGATGTCACCGCCAAACAATTTTTAGGACTCAAGGCATCCTTACTGCAAAGTCACCGGCTGCAAAACAGACACATGCGGGTGATGAATAGGAACCTGAACAGACTGCAGCAGACACTCTCCCAGGGTTTTGCCAATGTGGACAACTAGTTTACTGCTATGAACACAAACATGGCAAACCTTACAAGCTCCATAAACGACTTGGTCAGGGAAATGGTGGCAGATAGGGCACATGCAAGGCGCACAGAGCGCAACACTGCTGCCTGTTTGGGCAGACTGAGTGTATCAATTGGGCGCCTTGCAACCACAACAACCTGCCTGTCAAGGCGCACAGTGAAGCTGCAGGTGGATCTTGGCCATTTTGTTGGTAATGTGGCAAGAGGACTAGGGTGCATCAGCCATGCAGTGGACCTGATAGAGACCAGCCAGGCAGCAAGGGGCATTGGTGATACCCCTCATGATAGCGAGGAGATATCCAGTGTCAGCAGTGTATCTGCCTCTGAAGCACGGATCCTGCGGAGTAGAACTGCCGGGCAAGGGTCAGGGGACCAACCTGGATTGGGCCATGATGGCCATAGTCGCAGGAGGCTGTGAGCTACCAATCTGTGTTTTGACTGAGGCACATAAACTTAATGTGTCAGACATTACTTTTTGCTTTCTTCATGCAACTGAGTTGACAATATTTTCTGCATTATATTCCTGAAATTAAAGGGATAATTTCTTGAACTACACAACCGGGCTATGTGTGTCTTACATTAGTGAGTGTTGTCATGGTTGCCACATACCTGCCAAAGTAGTGGGTTGCAATGTGGTTCCGTCTCTGTCTGCCCTCCATTGCGATGCTTCCATCCCCAAGCTGTCAGTGTGATAGCTCTTGCTCCTCATCCTCCGAATCTGTGTCGTCAGGGGTGAAATATAGCCCACGTCTGGTAGCAATGTTGTGGAGGATGGCACAAATTGCAACAATCTTGCATGCAGTTTCTGGGGCATACTAGAGTGCCCCTCCACTTTCGTGCAGGCATCGGAAACATGACTTCAACAAGCCGAACGTCCTCTCAATGACAGCTCTGGTCCGCCGATGTCCTATGTTGTATCTCCTCTCATTCTGATTGCCAAGTGTTAGGTATGGGGTGAGTTTCCATGGTCTCAGGGCAAATACACTGTCACCTGTGTGACAAAAGAGGTAAAATTAACAGGGCATCACAGGGTTCTGCAGTGACATGTATTTAAGGCATCAGAGTGTACTCAACAGTACCTAATAAATATCCTTCACCAAACTCCCCACGATTTAGGCATTGGTGTATCCCACTGTGCCTGAATATGTATGCATCATGTGTACTCCCTGGATATTTAGCCACAATGTCAGTAATGACATTATGGGCATCACATACCACCTGGATGTTTAGCGAGTGGGTACATTTCCTATTGCGGAACACATATTCCAGATATGCTGGTGGGCAAATTGGTATATGTGTCCCATCCACACAGCCTATTACATGGGGGAAGTTGGCAATTAGAAGTCCAACTTGGTGCTGTTAATTTACGCCTCATTCCTGGGAAAGTATATATATCTGAACATGTGTTCGAGTATAGCATCTAGGAAACGTCTGAAGAATCTTGAGAGGGTACTTTGGGATACCCCACCTGCCGCTGCAATCACCCCCTGATAGCTACCCGAGGCCAAGAGGTGCAGAGAGCAGAGCACTTGCACATCTGTGGGGATGAAGCAGCTGCGCATTGTCTGGTGTTCTAGCTGAGGTTTCAGCAGTTCAATGATCTCTAGGATAACAGCGCTGCTCAGTCTGTATTTATCATTAATCTCATCCTCAGTTTGTTGAAATAGTGTCTGCCTGGTTCAGTATATCCTCTCCTGTCTCTGCCTCCTCCTCCACTGCTGGGCAGCCTGGACTCTCCTCCTCCATGCAATCATATATAGTGCAGCCTTTTGAGAATGCCAGTTACCTTCTGGGTCTCCTTTTATATTTTGGTTCTGGTTACCACGTGTTCAGAATCGGTGCTAATCTGGGTGTGAAAAACTGGCTTTTTGCGACTAGTCACAATTTGTGACTGCCTTGTGCATTCGGTTTGCAACTCGCAATTTGCGACTTCGTAATTGCGAGTCGCAAAATCAGGTCGCAATTTTTGTGAGTCGGTAATGGGTTGCTTCGCTCTTTGGAACTCCGAAATGGCATTGAAACATACCATTTCCCTTTTTGCGAGGTCGCAAATAGCGCTGCAACCCATTTGCGACTCGCAAACGTTTCGTACATCTGGCCCTTAATTTTTAAGGGAGGAGATGGATCCAATCCGGGCAATTGTAGGATCATCATGTTAATAGAATAGGAGGCCAAGTTCTGTACATCTTTAATACTGGCAAACCTTACTGCATGTTCCAACAAGCACAATGGGGTCCCAGTAAACCAGACAGGATTCAGAAGAAGACTTAGCACAACAACAAACATTTTATCAGCTTCCCTGATTGCAGATAAATGCAAGCCAATGTAAAAAAATTAAGCCTTTGTTTCAAAGATTTGAAAGCATCATTTGACTGTGTAGACAGCAGGATCTTATGAAGAAAACTAAATGAATGGAAGATTCCAAACAAGTTGATAGGTCCTATTGATCAATCATTCTTGCACACTTGGGTTCAAGTTAAGCTGGGCTGTGACACAAGGCTTTCGGGGAAAATTGCCACAGAAAAAGGTTTAAATCCAGGGTGCATGTTGGCACCACATCTTTATATCCTGTTCATGACAGACATGACACTGGAGCTTGACTAGGTAAGTTCCCATCCATTGCACCTGAGTTTCAAGTGTCTATCTCATTTGTCCTATGAGGATGATGTTTTATTGTTCAGTTTAACAAAAGTTGGACTACAAAGGTTAATCATCACATTGAAAAATTATGTGAAAGCCAACAAACTTGAAGTCAATACAACTAAAACTAAAACAATGACTATCGATCCAGGCCCCTATTTAAGATCTGTCTGGATGACACAATGTTGGAGGAGGTCACCAGCTACAAATCCTTGGGAGTATATATAGACAACAGAGTGGACATCTCTGAGGAAAAACAATGCATGTCCAAGAAAAGGAATGTGTTAATCATTACTTTCTATAAACTTGCAAAGAAGTTGTTTGGTCCCTCTTTCACGCCCTAGTGAAGATGCAGCCCTTTTGGGACTGCAGTTCAGGGCTTTGAAGAGGGTATTTGGCCGTCCCCAAAGTTCCTCTGCAGCCAGGTTTGACCAGAGTTCGGGCTTATCCATCAAATATTGGGGAGGATGTACACCACAATAAACTGCTGATGCAAGATACTTTCAAATCGAGAAAATGTAGTAAATTTCTCATTATGGTCCGCACTGGAAAAAGATCCACAATCCAAATATGATAAATATCTTTACACTTCACTAAAATCGACAAACCTAAAGGCCCTATGGAATAGGAACTTGCCCTTTTTGCCCCTTAAGGAATCAGCAAGTAAAGCTGCAAAGTTACATTCGTATTTGGATGACAAAAATAGTTTTAACCATCAATCTCATACTTGGATGGTGTTTAAATTCTATGATAGCTTGAAACCAGCCCCATGCCTAAGTCCTTACATTCTTGGCTCAAATCAAAAGAAAGTTAGTGGCTATTCATTTTGCCCAACTACTAATGTTGGCATGCCAACCAACTTAAAAATATAAAGGTCCAGTAACAGGAAGGCACCAGAAACCAAGCTGCTAGCTGTACCACACATGTTCGCAAGTGACTCCTTTCAAACCACTGGTGCTCTGGTTGCTGGGATCTCACAGCCATCATTCTCCGCCTTCCTCCCCAAGGTACTGGATGCTATCATCTCCCTCACACCCCACCACATCAGCTTCCCCAACACACAGCAGAACCAGCAGGAGACCAAACAGGGGTTTTACCAAATTAATGGCTTCCCACACATCCTTGGGGCCATTGACTGCACACTTGTACCCATTGTGCCATCTGCTGCTACCGAACATCTATACCGCAACAGGAATCACACACACTCCATCAATGTGCAAGCCATTGTCGATCACCGAGGTTTGATCACCAACATCGTGGCAAAGTATCCTGGGAGTGTACATGATTCATTTATCATCCGTCACTGCACCATCAATCAACATTTCCAGGATGGACGATATGGAAATGGCCTACTTGTTGGTAAGTACAGAAACCTACTTATATACACACTGCACGGCAACCCTCTAGGACACACAGCACATACACCACGGCATCAACACATGGACAGGAACACACTGAGGTTGTGACACCGCTAGGCATGTTTGATATCTTCACCCAATAGGAGACACACCTAGGGACCAATGACCGTTCCAAATAACAACTGATGCCACTCCACAGACACAAGGGAAAAATGTAAAACAACACAATGATAAACACATGGCCCCAACTGGCAGTACACATGGGAAGATTAAACTTTCAATATCACATCAATAACACTCAATCCAGTACCCTTCAAACCAATACGTACTGTGTAAGGGGTGTGTAATGTTTTTTGCTGCAGGTCAAACACCATGACACACATAGCATGATGATGACTACAATGAAGGTCATGCGCAATCATTGAGGCTGTACCAATATCTCACATAAATCCTGCTCTCACATTGCCCACTACCAAGAAGCAAGTGGACTGTGCGAAGAACACATCTTGATGGGACAATATTGAAAGTGCACATTCCTACACATCCGCATTGTGACAAATTAACACACACACAACATATGTACTGCCATACGGACCTTCTGAAACTCTAAATGACAACCTCACAACCAAGTTAGCCATCGGAACCTGAACATGTTCAATAGTATAGGAACACATTACAACCTGAGTTGACTTGGCAAGGGCAGAGAAATAGGTCTGCAGTGAACTTGTCACACATGTGAAATTAGTGCATAGTCAATTGTTAACATGTCAGTGCTCACAGCTTACAGAGATGTTTTGCACATTGTCACCTTGCAAAATCTAAGGGTCTCACTGATGCTTAAATTAATCTATTACATATGTCAAATTGTATGGGATGTCCAGGGTACATAGAAGCAACCGTGTTACCACCACTGTTGAATTGATTCTGTGTATGGAAGTATCATCTCACCCCCAGTTAAGACACAGGGACATCTGTTACACAAGTCACAATGCAAGGGAGTACACACTGTACTGCAACTCTACAAAAATACTGCTGACATCCGGTCAACAGCCAAACACCTGTTCAAATAAGGAAACAACCCAATGCTGATGGTACATCCTAGAAGCCTAGGAATCCACACAATAACACAAACACCAATGAGTCACAGACAACACAAGAGAACTACTGCCATGCAAAGTGATATTTATGTGGCAAGCTACATCAACATGTTCTCACTCATTTTCTCTTTCAGCTGATCAGGGGTATTGGATCCAGCCATGGATTATGACCCCATTTGCCAACCTAAGCACTGCAGCAGAGCGTTCCTATAATGAGGCACGTAGGAGGACACGCACCATAGTAGAGAGGACATTTGGCATCCTGAAGTCAAGATTCAGGTGCCTCGACATCACCAGAGGCAGCCTCCTATACTCACCTGAAATGGTGTGCAAAATAATTTTGACCTGTGCCATCCTGCACAACATATGTGTAAGGAGGTCCAGTAACAGGAAGGCTCTGTGGTGCTTGAAAGAGGATTACATTTTTTTGCATATGTCCCTCATTACGCAAATCATGTGCTACTTTATTAAACAAGATTTTTAATGCCAGAGGCATATGTACATGGTGAGCAGCGATAATTGAAAGAACTATTCTAGACAAACCTCTATTTAACAGTAAATTGGTGAAATATTTGACACTGCATGAAAAGACTGTCCAACAAGAAATCCTGAACAGCCTATAACAAGTGCCAGTAAATGTATTTACAATCTTAACTTGCTGTTATTTTAAATTATTTGGAATACCAGACACCCTGCATGGTGATTGCACAGATGGAACACTTAAGGGCTTGACAGGCTGCTAGCAGTGGCATAATGAAACTTGAGAGAGCCCCAGGGGCGGCTCCATCGCAATAGTGAAGGAGCGTTGCATGCGTGGCTAAGCCAGGAGATGAAAGATACAATGATATTTATCTTTCATCTGCTGGCTCAGCCAGCAGCATACTCAGGGTGGGGCAGGGCTGGGCCATGGGACATGGGAGGGGTGAGGAATGGAGTGCACTAAGTGTGCATGTGTTTTTGGCCGGCTGTCTCAGGCCGTTCAAACACACATGCACCCTAATGTTTCTCTTTCATGGCTGTGTACAAAGTCGGGCTGGTGAAACTGCACAGACCCCATGGTAATGTCTGAGTGGCAGCCTGAGCCGCTCAGACCAATCCTGGCACTGCTTTAATGCTAGATTTAGCATGAAAGCAGCACTAGAACTACTGGGGAGCCTGCACTGGTGTCCCAGCTAATGCTGGGACACCACAAGAAGACCAGAGGAGCAATGTGGCAGGAGGCGGCAGCGGCAACGAGAAAAGGTAAAGTTTTGTTTTTATTGTATATTTTTTTATTTGCCCCCTCTGTCCACATCCCTCCCCTGGCCCTCCCCTTGAGATGTGCGGCAGCCGCTGCTGGGGGGACCTCCCTGCAAAATACATAAAAGTGCCCCCAAAGCTCTGGAAGCAGTCATGAGCTCTTAATCAAGGGTTTACTGCCTGTGCGCAGATCGGGAGGTGGATCCCTGGAGTTTGGAGGTCCCTCACACTGCGGGGGCTGCAGGGGCTATTGTTACACCACTGGCTGCTAGCAGAGAACATCAGCTATCCTGTCAACAGTGTGGGACAAATTAGATAAAAATCTTGACAATCATTGCCAATAGAGTTATTATACCCCATTTTCTTGTTGGCTGTCAGCACTGTCACACTTTATCGAGGTGGCAATTATTGTCTTATTAATTATGCTGAATCCTTGCATTTTACTTTTCAACTATTTGAACTGCCAATAAGGTGGTTGTTTATCTTGTTGTTAGCTCTGTTGCTTTTTGTAATTGCAATTTAGCTGTTTATCAAATTAACTTGCTTTGTTCAATTTTAAATGAATAGCTGGACTTGTTGATAGTTACCATTGGTAAAAAAACGGAATGAATGTGTTACTGCAAGGCATTGCTACAAATTATTTAACACTCACATATTTTATCTGACAAATTAACTAATTTAACCTGTTTGTTTTAAAACAATAACATTATGGAGATTTTAAATAACAAAAACAATAATGAATTTTGATAACATTTAATTTGGGTCAGGCCCCAGGATAATTGATGTAAAATGCCCTAAACCTGCCAATCTTGGACCCAGTAACCCCTGCTTGCCCCTTGACTTTGAACAGTTTCTGACAACATGTAAGTGGGATACAAATATGGGAAATATGAGGAGAAAGGAATTAGGCTGCTGTGATATTTTTTTTACTGTGATTAAGTGCACTCTACTACAGCCTTTATCTGAAAGCATACCCCTGAAACAGGCACAGGGTTACTGTCCTTGAAATCTGATTTTGAGAAAGTGCAGGTAAATTAGTTGGATTTGCCAAATGTTCTTCCCACCCCTACCTGGTTGTATCTTTTGAACTGTACTAATAGAGCCACTCTCAAGAGAAAGTGTACTGAAAACATAGAAGAAAATAAAATATGTCTCTTGAAGCTGGTGGAATGTCTACTGGTCTTATAGAAACCTGTGTAGAAAACTGTATCTCATCTCCTGCACTGTATTTGATATCAGGGTCTAGAAAGCTGCTACAAATCTTGGAAAGTCAGGTGAGCCTCTTGGGCTCCACAGGCGGACAGGATCTAGCCCACATTTTCTCTGAGGAAAGATATCCTGCTTGTGCCAATCTACCAAGTGTGAGAGAGGTATTTGTAGCTGAAGCCTATTTACCTTACAAAATACCAATGATTTTGGCCTTGAGGGAGTTTTGAGTCAGCTCATACAAAGACTATTAGCTCTCTCGCATTTAAGCCTAGGGAAGGAAAATCACCCTTTTTAGCCTTGATCACCCCCATTTTTTGACTGATACTGATGGTTATTGGCTCTGAAAGCAGCCAGGGATCTGCTTATTAGACCCAGTGCCAGTGTTCTGTCCTTAATAGGTATATGCTCATTGGTATAATACTAATTGGCCAAGACAGCCTACCTCCTAGTTCCTAGTATACAATAGGGCAGATAGGTTTAGAGACTTGATGCACTTCACTGTACACTGCTGTGGTGTCTGGTGTTATTTTAAAGCCAGGCCTGCCTTGCAGACTGTTTTAAAATAAAACTGTGTCCAAATTTGACTTTTGGAATTAAGAGTACTTACAAAGTCTAAAACTACCTGTTTTTTAGATATAAGCCACATAAAATATGTCTTGTATGCCCTGGTGGGAAAAAACAGCCAAAGTCGTTTTTCCCCATTGTAGTGCTGCTAGTCCCATAATATAACGTGGAGAGGCTTTATTAAACTTTAGTAAAGTCTAACTTTTGACTGGAGTTAGCTAGCAACTAGATTCAAAGTATGAAAATAGTAGTTGCAATATATCCAACAACTTGCCAATGTAGTATTTATTTTAACTAGTATAGGAAAGTAGTTTCAGAACATACTATTTTTAAGTTACCTAAAGCAGCCTCTTCTTATTGGTCAGCCTTTCTATAGATTGAGCCAATCTGCTACCTGAGCAGGTGTGAAGAGGTCTGGGGCTGCAATAATACAGCCATTTGGTGGGAGGAGAACTGTGTCCTGGAGAAACCAGGACAGGCAGGGTGGCTGGGGAGATAAACTGGACTTCAAAGGTTGAAGCACAAATGCCACAGCACCTAGGCCAGCCCCACTTCCTTGATGCCCACCCAGCTGGGAACCCCCTAATGAGAGGTTGGAAGGGGAGTGTAGAGAAACGTTAGCCACACCTGTGGGTTGGGTTAGTCAGCCCTGCACTCCAAGTAGAGAATTTCTCTAGTTAGATTTTCGGAGAAGAGTTCATTATGGGGCAAAAATATGCCACACATCACAGCAAGTGGTCATAGCAGAGAGTGGCAACATGCACCCCAATGGTTGGGGTACCCCCTCTCTTGCTAGCCAAGAATGGCAAATAAGTATGGAAGGTCTGCAGGGCCCCATCAAATCACTGGAACATCAGAATAAGATCTTCTACTTTGCTGGACCCTCGGACTGCACCATAGAAAGCTTGGACTCAAAAGGACTGCACCTGTTGCACTTACAAAACTTCAGAAGGAAAGGCCTGTGCCTGCTTCAAAAGGAAAAGGAATGGACTCCCTGAGCAGTAGCAGGTAGGAAAGTGCTGGAAGGAATCATCTGCCAGCCCTAAGAGAGGATCATCCCAGTTGACCAGTGGTAACTGGATTTAGCCTGGACTGTGTTGGTGCATTGTGAGAGATTGAGCCATACGCCTTAAGAGGCAAACCAGAGCTTCTGAACCCTTGGATGGTGCTGCTGGACACTTTTTAACTCAAAAGAAGTTACTCAGAAGACGTTCTGAAAGTTTAGGAACTTCTGGCAAAATGTGTTCAACAAGCACCAGAGGAGGACCGGCATTGACCACGAGAGTCAAGCCGCCATTGTGGAACTACGAGTTGGGCTGACTGCACTGCAAGCTCCGGAGCTCCTTGCCATTGATGCCAAAGACAAAGACTTCCAAGACACACCGAGGCATCACCCTGCAGCAGACCACCGTTGTTGACGCAAAGTCCTTATTCAAGTACCTGATTATTCGACAATGAGAAGAAAAGATTTTAAAAAGTAACTAAGTGTGAAGGTAAAGTGTTGACCGAGACCCCCCGCTTCCCCTATTTGACCTGCGCTCCATTGTGGTCAACCTAAAACTTTGTCTTAGTCATAGTCCAGGGCAACCAGATAGCCACAGTTGCCTCTTAATGCTTTTTGGAGCTAAATGCACTTTTTTTATTTAATCTTTGACAATTAATATCTCTAGATCCCTATATTGGATTTTTGTCATTTTGTTGTCATTTTAAAGATAGAATATTCTCTTTTTTTATAAATTTGTATTGGATTTTTATTATGTTGTGTTTTTAACTTATTTACTGTTTTGGCAATATTAAATGCTTTACTCTTGCCTGCCTCTTAAGTTAAACCTGACTGCTCATTGCCAAGCTATCATGGGTTGAGCAAGGATTCATTTATTGAGACTTGACTGGACCTTTTCAGTGATTGTGGTATTATTACTAGCTGAAGAGATATACCTCCACCTACTAATAACCCTCTTTCCTAAACATAGCAGCCTTGTTTTCTGTACTGTTTTTTATTTACTGGCACGATAAGTTCCCAGAGTCACTATGAAGTTGTAAAGTGTATCCTGACTGAGAGAATAAAATATGATGGGAAATTAGGACTCTATGAGGTCTATAAGTATCAACGTGTTGGTGTAAGATCATCATACAAGGCTTCCATTTGGACTATTTAAGAGATTATAGAGGCAATAAGGTGATGGATGTTACCATTGAGTAAAAGAGAGAAATAATGAGGTATTGGAGGGCCATCGTGAAATGCTTGGAGGCAAATGTGGGATAGTTTGGGTTGATACAGCAACCGAATAGGGGCAAAGAAGATCCACGTCATAGGCAGTACAAAATTTAAGGCTACCATGTAGGCCATCTCAACTGGGGTGAGAAGGAATTAAGGGGCATATTTATACTCTGGTTGCGCCGAATGTGCGTCAAAATTTTTGATGCACATTTGGTGCAAACCGTGCACCATATTTAAACTTTGAAGCCCGAGCCCGTAAATGCCAAAATCCCGCCGTGTTCATCATTTTCTGGATGCGGGAAACCACCTTGCGTTAATGACATGCAAGGTAGGTGTTCCCGTCCAAAAAATTACTTGAACACCCGTGCGCCTTATCTATGCTACCATGCTAAAATGACGCACAGCTGGGAGGCGGAGTCAGAAAATGATGCACAACCTGATTTGCATAAAAAATAATGCCTTGGTCAAGGCAGGCGTTGAAATGACACACCTGTAATTAATGAAAACATGCAGAAGCAACAGCAGAGCTCCAAAAGGAAGACATGGAGGTGCTTTTCATCCAGCTTGCACACGGACGCAGAGCACAGGAACAACAACAGCAGCTTCCATAACACCAGCGGAGACCCCTAAGGCAACGCAGAAGGCAGGAGAGGATGTTCCGCATCAGGACAACCCTTATGGGACTCCGCCAACAAGACATCATTCAGAGGTACAGGCTTAACTGGCAAGCCATTCAGCAGCTGCTGCGCAACATTGAGCCACAGTTGGCACCCAGCTTGCAGACACTCTGCACCATTCCACCAGAAACCAAGCTGCTAGCTGTACCACACATGTTCGCAAGTGACTCCTTTCAAACCACTGGTGCTCTGGTTGCTGGGATCTCACAGCCATCATTCTCCGCCTTCCTCCCCAAGGTACTGGATGCTATCATCTCCCTAACACCCCACCACATCAGCTTCCCCAACACACAGCAGAACCAGCAGGAGACCAAACAGGGTTTTACCAAATTAATGGCTTCCCACACATCCTTGGGGCCATTGACTGCACACTTGTACGCATTGTGCCATCTGCTGCTACCGAACATCTATACCGCAACAGGAATCACACACACTCCATCAATGTGCAAGCCATTGTCGATCACCGGGGTTTGATCACCAACATCGTGGCAAAGTATTCTGGGAGTGTACATGATTCATTTATCATCCGTCACTGCACCATCAATCAACATTTCCAGGATGGCCGATATGGAAATGGCCTACTTGTTGGTAAGTACAGAAACCTACTTATATACACACTGCACGGCAACCCTCTAGGACACACAGCACATACACCACGGCATCAACACATGGACAGGAACACACTGAGGTTGTGACACCGCTAGGCATGTTTGATATCTTCACCCAATGGGAGACACACCTAGGGACCAATGACCGTTCCAAATAACAACTGATGCCACTCCACAGACACAAAGGAAAAATGTAAAACAACACAATGATAAACACATGGCCCCAACTGGCAGTACATATGGGAAGATTAAACTTTCAATATCACATCAATAACACTCAATCCAGTACCCTTCAAACCAATACGTACTGTGTAAGGGGTGTGTAATGTTTTTTGCTGCAGGTCAAACACCATGACACACATAGCATGATGATGACTACAATGAAGGTCATGCGCAATCATTGAGGCTGTACCAATATCTCACATAAATCCTGCTCTCACATTGCCCACTACCAAGAAGCAAGTGGACTGTGCGAAGAACACATCTTGATGGGACAATATTGAAAGTGCACATTCCTACACATCCGCATTGTGACAAATTAACACACACACAACATATGTACTGCCATACGGACCTTCTGAAACTCTAAATGACAACCTCACAACCAAGTTAGCCATCGGAACCTGAACATGTTCAATAGTATAGGAACACATTACAACCTGAGTTGACTTGGCAAGGGCAGAGAAATAGGTCTGCAGTGAACTTGTCACACATGTGAAATTAGTGCATAGTCAATTGTTAACATGTCAGTGCTCACAGCTTACAGAGATGTTTTGCACATTGTCACCTTGCAAAATCTAAGGGTCTCACTGATGCTTAAATTAATCTATTACATATGTCAAATTGTATGGGATGTCCAGGGTACATAGAAGCAACCGTGTTACCACCACTGTTGAATTGATTCTGTGTATGGAAGTATCATCTCACCCCCAGTTAAGACACAGGGACATCTGTTACACAAGTCACAATGCAAGGGAGTACACACTGTACTGCAACTCTACAAAAATACTGCTGACATCCGGTCAACAGCCAAACACCTGTTCAAATAAGGAAACAACCCAATGCTGATGGTACATCCTAGAAGCCTATGAATCCACACAATAACACAAACACCAATGAGTCACAGACAACACAAGAGAACTACTGCCATGCAAAGTGATATTTATGTGGCAAGCTACATCAACATGTTCTCACTCATTTTCTCTTTCAGCTGATCAGGGGTATGGGATCCAGCCATGGATTATGACCCCATTTGCCAACCTAAGCACTGCAGCAGAGCGTGCCTATAATGAGGCACGTAGGAGGACACGCACCATAGTAGAGAGGACCTTTGGCATCCTGAAATCAAGATTCAGGTGCCTCGACATCACCAGAGGCAGCCTCCTATACTCACCTGAAATGGTGTGCAAAATAATTTTGACCTGTGCCATCCTGCACAACATATGTGTAAGGAGGGACATTCCCGTATTTGAACCCGACCCACAAATGCCTGAAGAGAAGGAAGAGGAGGATGCTGGCCATCAACATGAGGGCGACCATCTAAACACAGCTGCAGGATTGCGTCGGAGACGACATATTGCCCAATTTTTTTTGTAACCCTACTCACCCATCACCACTGTCTTACCATATGTAAATAAGCACCTATACTAATCACCATATCATGGTCTGGATAATCATTTTTGCATAACATTATCCCTAACTATCAAATCGGAGTGTTGCCTCATGGAGCATTGCTGAACTACCAATTAGGACACAGAACATTGCTAAACTAGTTAGATGCGTATGAATATGCAGCCACATTCACTCACACTGTAAATTACATATATTCTGTACATGTCACATTTGAAGGGCAATAGCAAAGGACCACACTTATTTCATACATACATATTGGCAACATGATTTATTGCAGCATATGGCACACAACTAAGACACCATCAGTCAATAATGGAAAAAAATGCCTCATACATGGGGAAGGGATGTGCTATTGCATTAGTAACAGGAATGTATGACCAGACCTTGAAAGAAGTAAGTGTTACATCACCTATCTTTGCAAGGACTATGTGTGACTAGATTTCCATATAAGCAGCAAAGTCATAGCACACGTGCCCCAGGTATGACTAGCATTGCTCACATGACATCCCCTGCACATGGCAGCCCATGTCCTAAGTCCTGACACACACATGTTCCCGGTCTCACCCCACCCTTTGTCAGAGATTCCTGGAATGGTAGTATGTGTCCCCAGATAATCCCTCCTCTACACACTCCCAGACTCACAATGTAAATCCAGTGTGCTACCCTCTTTAGTATGGTATGCTATAGTCATTGTACTTCTGTCTGCAGGGACGTCAGGTTAAATAATGCACTGGCTTGTAGTCTCTATGCCCTGTTAGCACCTCTACATTACTTCCCATGTGAAAGGTACTGTTGGCACTTTGAACTTGAATCTCACCTACAGGACTTGTGAGAGACTGATGCTGCACACACCTGTGAGCACCTCCATGGACACCAGCCATTTCAACATGCACTGCCCTTGCAGCTGCTTGAAACAGCATAGAAGCTGCCATTTCATCCATAACACTGTTATGCCTTCCAGTATAAATCAGCTGTGTAACACAGCCCTTGGGTTAATGTGTTACTTTCCAACACACAGGACAAATACACTTTTCCATTTCAACTGTCTTGTTCATCCTTTGACCACTCTCAGTCTGACCACTGTGTATTTACCTTGTGAAATGTTTGAAACCTGATTGACCCTGCATCCTGTGAGCCTCACTTGCTCCTGTCTTAGTGTTACCCTAAAGGTTCCTTGATCCTACATTTGTATCATAGTTGCTTTCCCAACGCTCATAATCCTCCTGGGTTATTGTGTCAGGTGGGTCTACAATGCATACTCAAATACATTGTATGGCATAATCAGTTTATTTATTGCACCATGAGGGGGAACTTGTCTCCAAATAGCCGAATCATGGCCTATCCCTTGTCTGGGTTTCATGTATGCATGAGTGACAAATAGTGACAGTGTACCATGGCTGTATGCATGGATTGGGTACGGTGCCTCCAGCACAACAAACAACGTCAGATATTGTGCATGAAATGTCTACACGTGTTCGGACCCTGACAGTCCTCACGCTGATTCACATTGCTCCCAACATATTGATGGGGCTTGTGTGGTGAATAGCTGTGAGAGTAATCAGCACAGAGGCACTGATGTTCCCAGATGCTGTGGTAATTTTAAAGGCCAACCTGTGTACAAATGTCAAGAAACCTGTTGGTATAAGATTCCAGAGACATTAACTTTGTCAGCAAACCAAGGTTGCCCTATTGACAGTCTCATAACACATCTGCAGTGACAGGGTTGGACTATCCCCATGTGTGTTCTCAAATCCCCAATGGCTTTCCTTCTATTGATCTGCGAAGGATACTTTGTAAATACAGGAAATAGCTCTACAGACTCATGACTAGGCCTGCACGTATCTGTGACAGCATAGACCCCCAATAATTCTACAGGCTAAACATTGGCCCACACACATGAACCAGCTACGTCTGTGCGTTTTACCCACTGGAAATATGTGAACACGTGCTGCTTTGTCTGCTAGTCCTCCACTGCCACAGGAGAGACATGGCTCATTTATATGACTCCAACTCTGGTGTAACATTACAATTGTGTATTATATTAGTGACTATGTGTCACAAACACGGTACCAACATTGTATGATCCCATGCCTGACTCATGGTGGGTTAACAAACAAGTGCCTAGGAAGTAGTATCCAACATTCCAGGACATGTGATGGCTAAGTTTTGGAACATTGACATGAACAACCGTCTGCTATCTATCCAGTGCATGCTTTGTCATTGGTGGTGTTTATGTTCCAAAAAAGCTAGGAAGTGCACACAGCAGTTCTTGCTATGTGTATGACAAACACATGTCCTCTCTCATTTCCACACTGACTTGCATCTGAGGGTTGGACACATTGACTCCACATGCATACCAGCAGATTAGCAAAAATGCATCTTGTGATGTTCACACATTGGGTCAACAACAATAGTAGTAGCCAAATCACACACATTGACCCATAGGCTTTGAGTTATTGTAGTGAGTTGCGTCGCCTTGCTATCTTCTCTTGACGCAAAACATGCCGAAACTGGGTAATACAGAATTGTATCCCACACGTTTGGCCATGTATTGTGTCAGTGATGCTTGAAAATCCAGTACACCAAGTAGAGGATCATGGTCCACAGTAGTATGTTCTGTCACATGTGCCCATACACCGTAATGCCCAATGTGGGTGCAATCAGCCTATCTTTGTATTTTCACAACTGTCATGTCCCATTCAAAATTGAGAAATGACCCAAACCCTGTTAATGACAGAAATTTTTACGCATATACGTTAAAAAAAGACGCATATGCATCTAACAATGATGCATATACGTGAAATTATGACACACAATGCCCTCAAACATCCATTGGCCCTGAGCAGTAATTCCCACACTGTCGCCCCGGAAATGATAGTATAACACATATTTCACAATATGGATGCAGGGTTATTTCTTATCATGTGTGTAAAAAAAAAATGACGCACAGACTGTAAGCTGCATTATATTTTGACGCATAACAATCAAAATGCACCGCATTTGAGGCAGGAAGTGATGTAATAGGATTACCTGTTTACATAATTGGTACAGTGGGTGTACTTTCACTTTCACTTTACAGTCTGTGATATTTCCTGACTGTGTGGCTGTGTATAGACCTGTCTCTTTGTGTATTTTGTGATTTTGTCTCCAGTGTGGTCTTTAAATTGTCTTTTTGTGTATATTAAGTGTCTGTGGTACCCTGTCTGAGTGTTTTGTGGTCAGTTGTGTTGTCAACATTTGTCTTTGTTGTGTTGGGAGTCTGTTGTGGGTAGTGGTAGTTTGGGTATAGTTGGGCTGTGTTTGTAGTTTTTTTGCATTTTCCTGTCCTACTTTCCCTCTATTCTCCTTTGTTCCCCTTTATCCCCTCTTTATTTTTGGTACAATAATGTTGGGTAGGCCTCATCTTGACAGGATGGGAGAGGGGGAGCTGGGTGGGTTTATTTGGCTGGTGTGTCACTTCCTACCCCTGATGATAGAGGCAGGTGGTCGTGTGATCCAAGGCTATCACACAGAGGCAAGGAGACTCCGGTGGGCAAACTGACCACCAGCTGAAGAACCGCTGGGCTGACTTTGTTGCCTGGTAGCAAGATCTGCTGGACCACCTGGGGATTGTAATTGGTGGCCCTGTTGGTGAGTACAAATCAGAGTAATGTGCACGTTTAAATGCTCTGTAGTGACAGTAGCTGATTTGTTCATATTCTGCCGGCAATGTTTTTGAACATGTGGAATGGTAGTGAAAGCCGTATTTCTACTTTGTTAGCACCGCAATTGCGACCTGTTTTGAAGCAAGAGCGGCGCAAACTTACAAAATCCAATTGTATTTTGTGAGTTTGCACCGCATTTGTGTCAAACAGCAACACAAATGCAATACAAATTAGGTATAGGTATGAGCCACAGTTGCCTTTGAGGTGTACAACTTTCCCACACATTACTGTCATTTGTTGACGCAACAGATAGACTAACTTTCTAAACACAACAGGAGCCTGAAAATTGGTGCTGGCTTCACGTCAATTGATGATGGCAATGTGGCTCAAACATATGTTTCAGGTGTGGTCGGTGAGTGTATCAAGAAACATATTTTGGAAATCCAGAATCTTTTCATAAATATTGTGTCCCTCAATTGTTTTCAGATATATGTCTGAACTGGATTCTGACACATAAGAAACAAGTAATAGCTTATCTTAGGTAACATCTTAGACTGATATTTTGAGTTTGTAGTGCCACTTTTCAATTAGGGATGGCTGGCAAAAAGTATGCACACAGGTTCATATCTCTATGGTTGGTGCAACTCACCATAGCTGTGGCGCATAAAATGAAGAAAATGATACAAATTGAGGGCTGAACACTGTCCCTGGCCCTCTGTACATTGTACCTGTGTGTCTAAAATTGGTCATAGTCACAATGTCTAGGTGACTGGTATTGGGTGAAAGTGGCTTTGGATGTCTCTCATGGTTACACATGATGAGAGGAATACACTCCATGATTTTGTCTGCTCACCAATGAAGGAGTATGTTTGCCACCACATGATAGTTAGGGCCACTGCTTGTGTGTGGATATGTGTGTATCACTCACTAGAGCCCCTGGGTCTGTACATGTTTGCAGTGGTATGTAGGATGCAGTATCATCATGTCTGAGAGGCTTTACTTTCTGAGTTAATATTACACTTAGTATTTGTATTTTGAAGTGTTGTACAGTGCACAGACATTGAGCACATTTCTACCTTCCATGCCTTACAGGTGGACCTGCACCCTACACTATTGTAGAGGTGGCGCGATTTACGGACCAAGACATCTCCAGTAAGTGTTGATATTTCTGTTCTGTGCTGTGTTTGCCGATGATGTGTGATTGACTCCTGTGTCTTGGACACATAGCAAGGTGTGATGCGCTGGTCAATCATCTGTTTTGTTTCTTGAGTGGAGTATCATTTTTTCCCCATCTTTGAGTTGGCCACTCCTTATCGTATTATCATATTTCAGGATTCTAGGTCAGTCCTGTAGGCACAGCAATGTGAATAGGGATGAGTTATGTGGATAGAACTTGAAATCAGAAAATGAAGCAGTGCACCATATTAGTTAATTAATAAGCAAGTCAGATGCTGATTTTCACAGAATAGAGATGCCAAAGTCTTACCCACAGACTTCAGGTTCCATAATCACTAATGAACATGTTGGACTGTATGTTTAACTTTCTAACAGCATGTAGCTCCACATGTTGTACTACGAGTATGAGGCACTTGAGTACAATGGCCATGCCATGCTTGCCATGCAGCTCATGGCCAGAAGTGTGCTTGCAACTATCTGTTTGTTGTAAGTCATGGCTTACTGGTAGGGAATGCTGTAGACAATGGTCTGCATTTCCAAAGATAAGTGTTGATGGGATTGTCCAAGGTTAGTGTGTATTCTATTTGGACTTCCTCCGTACCTGTGGTGTGTTGTCCAAACCCAGGTACAGCTTTCCAAAGCATTCCCTGTGTCCTTGTTGTTAGAAATAATTAGTTGCATGTCCACCCCCCCATACACAGGCGTAGGGTTGTGAATAGTGTACCCAGGACTGTTGATCCGAGTTTGGTACACAGACATGTAAATCAGTAAATCACTTGTCCAAACCTAGGATACCCACTCATGATTAGCACATGCATTTTATATTGGCAAGTCTATTTAAAACTTGCAGATCTTGTGGCCCTAAATTGCCATCCAGAACATAGACATTTGTTGGCCTGTCACCTGTCAGTGGCGGAGGATATGCAGCATGATTTGTAGCTGACAACTGGCAGAACTATGATGCCAAAGTCATTCCAGTTGTTACCCATCTTGTAGGGTTTGGATGTGCTATTTGATGATAGGACATTTGTAGCCTGGCTTGCCATGTACCTACTCATGGACTATCAGTGATCTGTATGATGATATGGGATGTTACAGGTGCATTAGATGTATTGCCTGATTTACTTTTTGAGCCATTTCACATAATGCAGTACCTAATGTTTGGTTTTCAATTTGTCTTAACAGCTGCCAATATGACTCCTATCCAGCTTCGAGAGTTTCAACGCAGGGCAATGCGTTACCGCCACATTCTGGATGTGGAGTCTGGGTACCACAACATGGCAAGATGATATAGCCATGAGAGAGCCTCCGGAGTGTGGAGGGCATTTGCACACGGGGGCCCTTCCGTGTCCACCACAGCCACCACCACCAGCACTGCCACCCAGGTGGCCCCAACAGCAGCTGGGACCTTTGCTGGACCATCTACAGCAGCCACTCCAGGACCAGTCACAGCTCCACCTGCACCTCAGCTTACGGACATGGCACCAACAAGGGCCCATACTTCATCGACTGGCACACAGACCACCCCTGCTGCAGCCATAGACCCTGCAGCTTTTGCCCAGATGCATGGAATCTTGGACCGTGTCCTATGGAAAATGACAAGACTGCAGCAGGAGGTGGCACAAGTCAACCGGAGGGTGCATGCCATTAAAAAGACCCTGAGGAGGGCCAACTTGTAGGCTTCGACTCCGACATGATTCCCTCCCCTCCCTCCTCTTTCCTGGTTCTTTAACTTAGTGGGTTTAGGGGGCTTAGTGTTAGGTTAGCATAGGCTGTTAGTTTAGTTAGTGGTAGTGGCTGGGGGGTGGGGGTTTCATACTTTTTTCAACTGTTTTTTATTATGTGTGTGGGTGGGGGGCAATGTTGGGGTTTTAAAAAATGAAATAAAAAAAAAAAACAGTGCTGCCTTCCTGTTACGGGCCATCTTATCCTTGGTCCTGCGCTTGCAGTCATGCCAGTGTTTCTTGCACTCAATGACTGTTCTCCATACTTCTGCCACAATGTTGATCTTGTCAACAATTTGTTGCCATATTGCCTCTCTCCTACTAATTAGCAACTTTGAGGTGACAAACAGTTGGTGCTGGTGTTCCATCACTTCTTTCACCAGAAATTCCTGCTCCTCTGCAGTGAAGCGACACTTTCTTTTCTTCTTCTCCCAGTCCTGGGTCTTCTGTGGGTCCTCCTGGCTGGTTCCTGGTTGGTTGTCATCTTCCTGGGGTCTGTGCAAGCATCTGGGATCCATTTTGGCTCTCCTATGCACATTTTGCAGTGTTTGCAGCACTTTTTGATGCACTTGCATAAAAAAATGGAGCATATCCGGTCTGCGGCGTCGTAAAACATCTCACAGTCATTTTCGCCACGTTAACGTCGTTTTCCTTTACAACGTGACGCAGTGGTTTGAGTAAAAAAAAATGACTCACACCTGTGGTTTGCGCCGCCGTGCATCAAATCATAAATTTGACGCCCGCACGGCGCAAAGAAATGCCGTTAGCCGGCGGTAATATTTTTGCGTCAAAAAGTATAAATATCGGCCTAAGTGCTTCAGAGCTAATATAAACGCCTGCCAGATTGAGTTTAGGCAAGATACTCTGTTAATGGATAGGTGGCTGGCCATAGTTTCAGAGTTTACAGTACAGAGCTATATTAAGAACATTCAGAAGAGGAAACATGCACAATGTTATTTCAGCCTAATACTGCACAGCACACCAAATATTCAACCACTTACTTATTGTATTAGATTAATGGCATATCAGGCTCACAAGAATGAGATGTCGTTGACTTATTTACACATTATTCTGAGGATGGTATAATCATGTTCATCATTTACAGGGTCCTGCTTCATTCCCCTTTACTGTTCAGCTCTTCTCACATACGTTTTAGTTCTGCATCTGAATTTTTCCCGGCCTTTCTCCACCCTCCTTGTATCTACTCCAGTTTTCACTTCCACCATATTCATTCCAAAGCTTTTAACACCTCTTTTTTTTCACTGGGGCTTTTCTTCATTCCACCTCCATTTTCAGGGAGACTTATTTTCTTCAACATTGTGATTCGACTTGTCATATTTTTGTCACAATTTGATAATATATCTTGTTATTAATTATGATTTTGTTTTGCTTTCATTCGCATCATTGTCATCAAATGAATGTTGGTCTTTCTTAGAATGAACCCTTTCTGATCGCTTCTTTCTGCAATGCAGAATTGAATAGTCATAAGTTGTCCTACCGACAGGGGCATCATTCGTGTCCAGATTATTAGTATTTTTGCAATAAAGATATCTGTCAAGGTAAATATTCTTATACACCTGTGGTTTAGAAGGTAAGAGAGTGGGTAAGTGAAGTGTCCATCTGAGCCCTTTGGAAGTGGCCTAGCTTGTGCTTCTGCGGTGGAGATGTCATAATCCCCGCACTGGGTTTCTAATGTACCTAACATTAAAGGATTTACCTTGCTCTGTCGGTTAGAGTGAGCTATCAAAGAGAGTTAATTAATTAAAAGAATGACACCATTAAATAGGTTAACATATAATTTATTATATTTTGTGTTTAGTACTCCCATCTCTCACTAGGGGAAATCCAATTATGGGCCTGTGCGTCCTTAACAACAAAAACACGGAAATCCTGAACCCATGGCCTAGAAAAGAAATGCACAACAGCTTTACCAATGCTTATTGATTAAGAGGAAATCTTTTGCCAGACAGTCCACCTTTATTGATGTTTTCTAAGGTTTGGTGAAGACTGATAATTACGATGTGCCAAAAATATGGTTGCAAAAGGCAGCTTTTTGTAAAACGGTCTCCCTTAGCTTTAGATTCTGCCACAGGTCATCCTGTAAATAAAACAGGCTTTGGTGTGCATTATTACAAAATGTTTAGTTGCTAATCATTAGTTGAGGCATGATATGTTGTTAGCCCCAAACAAGCCCTGATATCGGGATAGTGTCCTCTGACCCCTGTCTGCAGCCGAGCTCCAGCAAAGGATCAATTTTCAGGAGATAGGTCACCCATTAAGTCTCGAACACCTACATTTGCAGAGAGTGCCCACCATCCCCCCTTAGTCCTGGCCGAAATGCCTTAACTATGAAGAGCAATTACGAAGGGAGACTTTGCTGTAGTTGCCTGAATTACCATTTATAATTCATTTATATTTTTTCGGGAAGACACTCCCCTTTCTTACGAGGCCTTCCTGAAAGTGTTTCCTGGCCCCCGGTCGCAGCTGTGCTGCGATCGGGGGCCAGGAAACACTTTCAGGTTTCCTGGCTCCCCCGATCGCAGCACAGCTGCGATCGGGGGGGCCAGGAAACATTTTGAAAAGGCCTTGTAAGAAAGGGGAGACTCTCCCCTTTCTTACGAGGCCTTCTGAAACTGTTTCTGGCCCCTGATCGCAGCACAGCTGCGATCGGGGGCCAGGAAACCCCACTAGACACCAGGGATTTCACTTTTGGGGGGCGGCCCCCCCGGAAAACGGGCCGCCCCCCCGGCATAATTTTTTTTATTAAAAAAAAGGTAGGTGCCCCCTGGGGGGGGGGGGGCGCGATTGCGCCCCCCCCCGGGGATTTTTTTTTCTTCAAAAAAATAAAAATAAATAAATAAATAAATGAAATGACAGGGTGTCGCCCGTGGGCAGGGTGACCCCCTGTGGGGGCAATTTTTTTTTTAGATGTTGTAGGGTTTTCCTGGGGGCCATTTTGGCCCCCAAGGAAACCATACAGCAACTAAAAAAAATATATATGTATATATCTATATATATATATATCTATGTAGATAGATATATCTAGGTACATGGATATATCTATAGATATATCTATGTAGATATATATATATATATATATATATATATATAGGTAGATCTGTATCAAAGAGATTTATAAAGCGCGCTACTCACCTGTGAGGGTCTCAAGGCGCTGCGGGGGGGGGGGGGACAGGGGGAGGGAAAGGGGCTAGGAGGTTCACTGTTCAAAAAGCCAGCTTTTGAGGCCCTTCCTGAAAAGAAGTAGGTTTTGGGTCTTGCGAATGTGGGTTGTGAGTGCGTTCCAGGTTTTGGGTGCAATGTAGGAGAAGGATCTGCCCCCGGTGGTGGTGTGTTTGATGCGGGGGACAGAGGTGAGAGAGAGGTCAGCTGAGCGGACGTTTCGTGTGGGGGTGTGGAAGGTGACTCTCGTTGAGGTAGGCAGGGCCTGTGTTGTGGAGTGATTTGTGTGCGAGGAAGAGGATCTTGAAGGTGATCCTTTTGTCAATGGGGAGCCAGTGGAGGGATTTGAGGTGTGGAGAGATGTGTTCGTGTCGGCGGAGGTCGAGGATGAGTCGTGCTGCTGCGTTCTGGATGCGTGTACTTTGCACTTGAGTTTTAGAGTGGTGCCGGCGTAGAGGGCATTTCCGTAATCAAGCCTGCTGCTGATGAGTGCGTGAGTGACAGTTTTTCTGGTCTCTGTGGGGATCCATTTGAATGTTTTTCAGTATACGGAGTTTGTTGAAGCATGAGGAGGTAAGAGCGTTGATTTGTTGGGTCATAGAGAGGGAGGAGTCTAGGATGATGCTGAGGTTGCGTGCGTAGTTGGCGGGGATGGGTGCAGGGCCTAGCGTGGTGGGCCACCATGGGGGGTCCCAGGTGTTTTTGTGTGGGCCAAAGAGGATTATTTCGGTTTTGCTTGAGTTGAGTTTCAGGTGGTTGGCTGTCATATATACATCACTTTTGTCAATATGTGTGTGGTTTCCCTGGGGGGAAAAGGGTCCGACTTGTCTAGTGGCAGTTTTAGTGCCAAAAAGAAGCGCAGAAGGTTTATATGCCTACTGCAAAGAGCACATCTGTATTTTATGTAAATAGCTGAGTACATTAGTAAAGTCTATGGAGAGATGAAGGGCACTTTTGCTGGGTGGTAATGAGGGAATCCGAGGAGGAGGGAGTGGGAACACCAATAATGATTGTTGGACTGGGCGCAGGAGGTGCTAAAGACTGTGACGAATGGTATGTGACAAGGTGTTTTTTGAGTGTCTTGAAAGTACGTGCTGATTGAGGGAAGAAGCGCAGGTAAGATGGCCTCTACTGTTGCACGTATCTCACACACACCATCGATTTTGTGACTGTCTACGTAGGCTAGTGTTTTAGAGCAACAGTTTAGCCAATAGCAGAGATGGCATCTTGATGGATGACTGCTGCCTGCACTTGGGTTATAGAGGACCGCTCTGACATAGGATCAGAGACTGAGACATCAGATACTGAGACAGCATCTGAGGGATAGGACAATGGCGCAGACTCTGGGAGTGATTTTTCAGTCAGAGGAGTCCCACTCGAAAACTCCTCTTCCAGTACATTATGAGGGAGGTGATGAGGACAGTCCTGCTGTCCCTTCGCAAGCTGTTCGTGCAACTGGGTAATAGTGGGTTAGGCCAACCCAGAGAGCAGGTGAATGCGGCGGCAAGCAGAGAGAGAGTGCTCTCTTGGGAGCTCACCAATTTAGTTCAGCCCCAAATTCCACCACCCAAATCATATTGTGGAGACATCAAAATTGTCTATGGCAAAACAAACTGGTTTTGTAAGGCAGGCACCTGTGTTTTTGGTCCTGGATTCGGCGGCCATATAGAGAAACACACTAAACCCAAACATTTCTGGAAACTAGACATTCGGGGGAGTCCACAGAGGTTTGACTTGTGTGGATTCCCCAAAGTTTTCTTACCCAGAATACCATGCAAAGCTGAAATGTTGAAAAAAAACTCTATTTTTCTCGCATTTCTGTCACACAAACTACAGGAATATGCTGGGATCCACAACATTCCTACCACCCAGTGACTCCTCACCTGTCCTGATAAAAACACTACCCCACTTGAGTGCCTACACCTAGTGCCTGTGTCAGGAATGGATTACCCCAGGGTCAACAGCTGCCTCACGTAAGGACCAACATTGACCGTTGTGTGATCTATTCCTGTCGCAGGCACCAGGCCTAACCACACAAGTGAGGTATCATATTTATCGGCAGACTTGGGGGAACGCTGGGTAGAAGGAAATTTGTGGCTCCTCTCAGATTCCAGAACTTTCTGTCACCGAAATGTGAGGAAAACGTGGTATTTTAGCCACATTTTGAGGTTTGCAAAGGATTCTGGGTAACAGAACCTGGTCCGAGCCCCACAAGCCACCTCATCTTGGATTCCCCTGGGTTTCTAGTTTTCAAAAATGTGCTGGTTTGCTAGGTTTCCCCAGGTGCCGGCTGAGCTAGAGGCCAAATTCCACAGGTAGGCACTGTTTTCTATGAAAAAATGTGATGTGTCCACGTTCTGTTTTGGGGCATTTCCTGTCGCGGGCGCTAGGCCTACCCACACAAGTGAGGTATCATTTTTATCGGGAGACTTAGGGGAACGCCGGGTGGAAGGAAATTTGTGGCTCCTCTCAGATTCCAGAACTTTCTGTCACCGAAATGTGAGGAAAACTTGTTTTTTTAGCCACTTTTTGAGGTTTGCAAAGGATTCTGGGTAACAGAACCTGGTCCGAGCCCCGCGAGTCACCCCTCCTTGGATTCCCCTAGGTCTCTAGTTTTCAGAAATGCACAGGTTTGGTAGGTTTCCCTAGGTGCCGGCTGAGCTAGAGGCCAAAATCTACAGGTAGGCACTTCTCAAAAAACACCTCTGTTTTCTTCCAAAAATTTGGATGTGTCCACGTTACGCTTTGGGGCGTTTCCTGTCGCGGGCGCTAGGCCTACCCACACAAGTGAGGTATCATTCTTATCTGGAGACTTGGGGGAACGCCGCGTGGAAGGAAATTTGTGGCTCCTCTCAGATTCCAGAACTTTCTGTCACCGAAATGTGAGGAAAACTTGTTTTTTTAGCCACTTTTTGAGGTTTGCAAAGGATTCTGGGTAACAGAACCTGGTCCGAGCCCCGCGAGTCACCCCTCCTTGGATTCCCCTAGGTCTCTAGTTTTCAGAAATGCACAGGTTTGGTAGGTTTCCCTAGGTGCCGGCTGAGCTAGAGGACAAAATCTACAGGTAGGCACTTCTCAAAAAACTCCTCTGTTTTCTTCCAAAAATTTGGATGTGTCCACGTTGCACTTTGGGGCGTTTCCTGTCGCAGGCGCTAGGCCTACCCACACAAGTGAGGTATCATTTTTATCGGGAGACTTGGGGGACCGCCGGGTGGAAGGAAATGTGTGGCTCCTCTCAGATTCCAGAACTTTCTGTCACCGAAATGTGAGGAAAACTTGTTTTTTTAGCCACTTTTTGAGGTTTGCAAAGGATTCTGGGTAACAGAACCTGGTCCGAGCCCCGCAAGTCACCCCTCCTTGGATTCCCCTAGGTCTCTAGTTTTCAGAAATGCACAGGTTTGGTAGGTTTCCCTATGTGCCGGCTGAGCTAGAGGCCAAAATCTACAGGTAGGCACTTTGGAAAAAACAGCTGTGTTTTCTATAAAAAAAAATCGGATGTGTCCATGTTGTGTTTTGGGGCATTTCCTGTCGCGGGCACTAGGCCTACCCACACAAGTGAGGTATCATTTTTATCGGGAGACTTGGGGGAACACAGAATAGCAAAACAAGTGTTATTGCCCCTTATCTTTCTCTACATTTTTTCCTTCCAAATATAAGAGAGTGTGTAAAAAAGACGTCTATTTGAGAAATGCCCTGCAATTCACATGCTAGTATGGGCACCTCGGAATTCAGCGATGTGCAAATAACCACTGCTCCTCAAAACCTTATCTTGATCCCATTTTGGAAATACAAAGGTTTTCTTGATACCTCTTTTTCACTCTTCATATTTCAGCAAATGAATTGCTGTATACCCAGTATAGAATGAAAACCAACTGCAGGGTGCAGCTCATTTATTGGCTCTGGGTACCTAGGGTTCTTGATGAACCTACAAGCCCTTTATATCCCCGCAACCAGAAGAGTCCAGCAGACAAAACGGTATATTGCTTTCAGAAATCTGACATCGCAGGAAAAAGTTACAGAGTAAAACATAAAGAAAAATGGCTGTTGTTTTCAGCTCAATTTCAATATTTTTTTATTTCAGCTGTTATTTTCTGTAGGAAAACCTTGTAGGATCTACACAAATGACCCCTTGCTGAATTCAGAATTTTGTCTAGTTTTCATAAATGTTTAGCATTCCGGGATCCAGCATTGGTTTCACACCCATTCCTGTCACTAACTGGAAGGAGGCTGAAAGCACCAAATATAGTAGAAATGGGGTATGTCCCAGTAAAATGCCAAATTTGTGTTGAAAAATTTGGTTTTCTGATTCAAGTCTGCCCGTTCCTGAAAGGTGGGAAGATAGTGATTTCAGCACCAGAAACCCTTTGTTGATGGCGTTTTCAGGGAAAAAACCACAAGCCTTCTTCGGCAGCCCTTTTTTCCCATTTTTTTGGAAAAAACTAAATTTTCACTGTATTTTGGCTATTTTCTTGGTCTCCTCCAGGGGAAACCACCAACTCTGGGTACCATTAGAATCCCTAGGATGTTGGAAAAAAAGGACGCAAATTTGGCGTGGTTAGCTTATGTGGACAAAAAGTTATGAAGCCCTAAGCGCGAACTACCCCAAATAGCCAAAAAAGGGCTCAGCACTGGGGGGGAAAAGGCCCAGCAGCTAAGGGGTTAAATCAGATTTTTTTCGTTTTTTATTTGTGTTTTTTTATACATGATTTTGCATGCTGCATTACTCTGGTGCTCAAGTGGTGTTTAATGACCAACTCACTAAACAAAGCTATGCGGCATTATGTACCATCATCTCTACAAGGATAAAAAGCAACCCATCCTGTACCCATTACAGCACATGTCCGCATTTCATAAAATGTGTTTTTACGTATTTTATTTTCCTCAGAAGTTAGTCTGAGATGTTTCAAAGAATAGTTGTTTTACACATGGGGCTTTCAGTAAATTGTAATTGTTTTCGTCATTTGTTTTCTGTGTAAAAGACTAGCCTACCACTTATAAAGACTTCAGAATTCCATCTAGGGCACCCAACATCTGTCTGATTAAGAGATGGATACTTTTAGAGAGGTCTTGTGTTGTTCAGTTACTAAACATTAATGATAGGTGCAGGGGTGGCTCCTCCATTAGGGCAGAGGAGTGTCATCTTCCCCGCCAGCAGCAACAGCTGCACAACTTTTAGTATAAAACGCTTATGAACACTGTTTATTATCATTTTATAGTAAAAGTGGCAGGGCCTTGGGGCTTATGACGGGGACAAGAGGGAGTGCACAGCTCAGTGCGCTGGTATGTTTGGCTGGCCATCTCGGGCCGGCTCAACACACATGCGTACAGGGCTCTCCAACCCAGCAATGCAGACACTGCGTTGTTGGGTTGGAGACAGCAAGCAGCTTTTGATCAGCCATGGAGCGCCCTGGCTAGACGCTCCGTCCAATCCTAATGCTGCTTTCATGCTGCCAGTATAAAAGCAGCATTAGGATTGGATGCAGGGCAGGCTGAGAGTCTGTACCTAATCCCAGTGTAGGAGTGAATGGTTGCGGCATGGCGCGGGGCAATAAGGTAAGTTTTTTTAAAATGACATTTTTTTTTATCGTATATATATATATGTGTGTGTGTGTGTATATACACTCAGTTCTAACATAGCTGTCAGTATTGCGTGACAATAGTTTGTGATGTAGAATATTGTTTGTGACTTTGCAAGGAGCAAGGCTTTTCATATATACTCTGAGGCATCGACTAAAGCCTGACAGATATTGGTTCCATAGTGACATAAATTGTTTAAAATGGAATGGCACATGTATGAAAACTGGTTGTGTGGTATTCCTGTGCCATTACCTTTATTTTCATCTTTGATTTGTATTCTAGGTGTTCTAGTCCAGAGGATATGTCTAAAATTGGTATTTTAAGCTATGTCAAATTTGTTTAAATCAGCTGCTGAAATGAATTGACTGCCTTGCCGGGGTCTAATTTTTCAAATGGCTACAAATATTTGAATGAAAAAAGAACAGATGATGGACGGAATGCTGAACAGTGCAAACATTCATGCCCAGTCACAAAGATCGGGGTTTAATCCATCGTTTATTTGTCCACTATATCACCCCAGTCCAAACTACGGTGGTGTGGTCGGAAAAAAATGTTGGATTAAACCCAGATCTTTGCAACTTGAGGGTGAATGTTCAGCATTCTATTCATCATCTGTTCTTTTTGCCTTAAAATATCTGAAAACAGCACAGATATGTTGAGTAATTTTCTAGTTGCAGGGCATAGTCCTCAATGGAGTAGATAGATGATTCTTTTTCTGTGGCTTTATAACAGCACCCACAATATGTAAGTGGTAGAAATGTTTCTCTTTTGTTACAATTTAACACCACTCTGGGATCAATTACACTGAAATTAGTAGGTCTGTACCTGTCTGAAGTACCTTTAAAGAAAATGGACTATAAAGGTTTAAACTGTAAATGAGTTTTAAGTTAGTAGACGTTGACTGAGATTCAGAAGGAAGTTTAGCTATGGGGTGGAATAAATGATTTTTTGTCAAAAAACGAAAACCAAGAAACTAACATGTCCTGCTGATTTTGCAAGTAGGAACAGAACTGATGGTCATTCTACTATCCAGAAACATGTTTAGGCTCTTAAGTCTATAAGTTGCTCACTTGTCCATAATACAACTCAAATCGAGAATTATTGAATGATGACAATTGAATTAAAGCCACCTTTCTCCACTTTAAAGAATTGATCCACATATTACGCAATTTGCACTAAGTAATTGGACCAGTTGCAGGGGGTTGAAAGAAGAGAAGTAAGCAAGAGGATCCGTAAAAATCTAATAATGGACAACTATCAGACAGCAAGTCGCCTGACCCTTTTACATGTCCGTTGATGAAGAGAAAAGATGCTTCCAGTCATGAAAAGTAAAACAAAAATGTTTCTTCTTTGATAATATAGACTCTGGTATTCAGGGAAAAACATTGGTTTTGCATGAACTTTCCAAATGGAAAGCTCTGTAATACCGTCTGCTTCGTATGCCAGCTCAAGTGCCAATTGCCAAGCTAAGTGACATGATTGCTTGAGATGCTGCTTGCATTGTAAAACTGCGAACAGCAAACTGGATATGAGGGGAATGATAAACAGCATTCAATACTTCAGAACAGATTTGTAGCACTTACAGATTTCATTAACTCCACTATAACAAGTAAAGATAATATGGCTGTTGTTAAATTTTGGGAGCTTAAGCAGCTCTACTTTAGAGGAATTGAGAAGCTTGGGTCCCTGAACATGAGGTGTATACAGATGTTAAGGATGGGTACTTTCTGAGGTAACACTGACATTTACATGACTAATCAGAAATACTCATCTTGTCATAAGAGGCAAATGTACCCCTAGATATTGTACGACATAAGTAACCACCCTTTTTGGCATAATTCTAAGTAAAATGACAAGAAAAATCCATGTCATCAACACTTCTGACACCAACATCTGTGATAATGTATGGCCTAAAAATGCAAAGTGAAATAACATATAAACCACTTTCAAGTATTACTATAGAACAATTAACAATGTACCATACATTTCTGTCATTTCTAAGGTCTTACATCCTCTGAAAAGACAATGAACTTCCTATTTCTTTTTGACATATCAGGGTGATAGGGCCATGTCTTAAATGCATCTTACCTGAACAACTAAAGAACTCAACTGCTTTTCATTTGCATCATATTAGTGCTGTACCTCTTGACTTAAAATGGTGCTTTTACAAACTCTGGTGTCCAAAACAATGATCACATCTTCAGTGAAACAAGTGACCAGGGATAATTTTATGGAATTGAAATTTCTCTCCCCTCTAAGCTGACAACAAAATTATTAGTACAAGTAGAAAAAACTAAATTAGCAAACGTTCTCCCAAGAAGGGGCAAAAATTGCCTAAATGCTATCTATTAGTAGTACAGTTGCTTTTTGTCAAGCAAACAAGCTCTCATCCAAAACTCTCTGTTCTTGAATATGCTTCAGAAAAGTTTGCAGATGAGTTGTTGAGAATATCTGGTTCAGGCATGTTTCTTATTTGCTTGAAAAAGGGTTTTGGCCAGACAAATAAACATGCAAGCGGGGCTGCTTTCCACTTTGATCACCACAGATGTCAACCATGAAAACTGCTTTTCTCCCTATATTTCAAAAGGATTCCAAGTCTGTGACCATGCTATGTCCATCCATGGATGTTCTTAAGAATGAAATAGGCATATTGAGTCCAAGGCAAATATCTGTGATTACAAGGAATCAGTCTATCTTTAAAGTTAAGAGAGAAATATAAAGAAATAGACCTCATAGTTATGGTGCAGATTACTTTGTGCTTCTTGGTGGTTTCCACATTGAAATGGCACTCTCAAAGTACTCAATAAACCTTTTAGACAACAGTTCTTGAACAAGCAAAAATTGCATCATCAAGGAGACTCTTTCTAGAAAGCTGCTTAATTTCAAAAGATATTAAAAGCACATCACATAACACCATGGCCCTCATTACAACCCTGGTGGTCGGTGTTAAAGCGGCAGTAATAGCGCAAACAGTCCGGCGGAAAAAAAAATGGAATCATGACCATGGCAGAAACTGCCAACTTAGACAGCCACTTTAACACTCCGACCGCCACACCGGTAGAATCAAACACCACGGCGGTAACCGCCAACAGACAGGCGGAAGACAAAGTACCACACACCCTTTCACAACAGGCGTATCCGCCACCTTTTCCGGGGCGGAACCAACGTGAACAAAAACACGGCGGAAACAGTACACAGAAGGGAAAACACTCACCTCTCCACACCCAACGAGGAACAAGGACACCATGGAGCCCGAATTGCAGATACTGCCGATGCTGGTCTTCCTTCTCTTCCATCAGGAGCACCAAAGACGGCGGCGATGACCATGTGAGTACTGCACCTACAACACAGGGGAGGGGGAGGAAAAAGAGAGTGACACACACATGCAACACGCAACACCCTCACCCTCACCCCCACCCTCACCCACAACACCATACACACAAATACATTCAGCAACATTACATATACACCCCAACCACCCCCTGGAAGAACGCAAGGACAAAAGGAAATGATTTGAACGAATATAATCATGTGAAAGCTCATTATCAAAGTTAAAAATCCAGTAAATACAATTATGTACACCAACTACACAAGTCCGGATAGTGCACCAATCATTGTCCGTGGACCACTGGGCCCAAAATGCACGGGCGAAGCCCACACTAGATACCTGACTGGAAATGGAGAGAACACTGCAGGGGCATCAGATCAAAATGAAACAGGCACCTAAGGGGGAGAGGGAGGGTGGGGGTACCTCAGCCAGATGAATGCACAATGCCACTGCTGCACGAGGGGGCTCCCTGCCCATTGATGTATCCTGGGGAGTGCAAAGCCACAGTCTCTCAAGTCTCTCCAGTGGGTGGTTTGCCCACTGCTTTATCCTGGGGAGTGCAAAGCCACAATCTCTCAAGTGGATAACAGTCTCCACTGGTATGGAGGGGACCTGGTGCCCAGAGTGCTTCATCCTGCCAAGGAGTGAGGTAGTGGATGTGATACTCCACTGGTTCTGGAGGGGGCCTGGTGCCCAGAGTGCTTCAGCCTGCCAAGGACTGAGGTAGTGGATGTATCTCTCCACTGGTTCTGGAGGGGGCCTGGTGCCCAGAGTGCTTCATCTTGCCAAGGACTGAGGTAGTGGATGTGATACTCCACTGGTTCTGGAGGGGGCCTGGTGCCTTGAGTGCTTCATCCTGCCAAGGACTGAGGTAGTGGATGTGATACTCCACTGGTTCTGGAGGGGGGCCTTGAGCCCAGAGTGCTTCATCCTGCCAAGGACTGAGGTAGTGGATGTATCTCTCCACTGGTTCTGGAGGGGGCCTGGTGCCCAAAGTGCTTCATCCTGCCAAGGACTGAGGTAGTGGATGTGATACTCCACTGGTTGTGGAGGGGGCCTGGTGCCCAGAGTGCTTCATCCTGCCAAGGACTGAGGTAGTGGAAGTATCTCTCCACTGGTTCTGGAGGGGACCTGGTGTTCCGAGTGATTCATCCTGCCAAGGACTGAGGTAGTGGATGTGATACTCCACTGGTTCTGGAGGGGGCCTGGTGCCCAGAGTGCTCCACGTGCACTGTGGCCGGTACAATTCCCTCACCTGGGTGTGCGTGCCACGACATTGGCGAGGTACAGCTAGCATGATACGCCATGGAGACAGCGACATACCCCACACTGCTACGGCTTCGCCTCCCACCTGCAGGTGCCAACAGTGATGACAGTAATGCATCATGGAAGCTGCCCAGCGTCCTGGAACTCTCCTCCAGACTTGGACGACTGACCACTGGGAATGGAAGGCATGTCAGCGGTGGTGCCACTGTCCGAGGACGTTGTGGGGCCGCTGGCGGTGCTTGTGGCGGTGTTTGAGGTGGCGGGGCTTGCGGCGGTATCTGTGCTGGCGGTGCTGGCGGTGGGGTCTGTGGCGGCAGGGCTGGCGGAGGTGCATGGGTCAGCACCTGCTGGGGGAGAAAGCAGGATGTGTCCTGCAGCCTCGGACGGCTGCCCACCAGGGAAGAAGCTGGGGACTCTCGCAGCGGCCAGAGGCGGTGCAGGTGGCGGTGCAGGTGGCGGTGCAGCTCACGGTCTTCGCCGACGTACAGTTTGGCGTGGACGTGCACAGAAGGTGTGCCACTGGTCCCTCAGTCAGTGCCACCATGCCCCTTCCTGACCTGTCCTTCTGTTTTTGGCCCTTCTCCTCCTTTGATAGTGGCGCAGTTGTCTTGCCACTATCCCCTTTTGTTTTTGCTGAGCCCGTGGTGGCTGGTAGTTTTGGCTTCTCCCTCCGGGATGTGGACACCTTTTTCACCTTGGCAGGTGGCGGAATGTCCTTGCCCTCGCTACGTGGCACACTGGCAGCGCTGATGGGTGGCGCACTCCATGACCCCACAGTTGCTGGCACCACTGTGCCTGGGGATGTGGTGGCTGAGGTGCTGGGGTGGGACCTGGAAACCCTGGCCCTAGGGGAAGGACGGGGAGGAGGTGAAGGGAAGAGGTCAAGGTTTGCCAGCAAAAGTTTTTTAGCCACACTGGGACGGGTAGATGGAGGGGATTTGGGAGTGGAGGAAGAGGTAGTGGTTGTAGGAGGTGTGCGTCAGCTGAATTTGGGTCAAGGTGCATGTGCTGGAGGCTGTTGTGAGGTGGTTGGCTGTTGGGTGAGTGTGTGCCTGCGTTTGTGTAGTTTGGGAGGAGGGCTCACAGACACACTGGTAGAGGACACTGGAGATGTGTGAATGGTAGTGGGGGTGGTGATTGCACATGAGCGGTGTGTGGTGATGGGCGTGCTGGTGATAGATGTAGTGGCTGAGGATGTAATGCATGCAGGTGTGAGTGGAGACGAGACTGGGAGGGAGGAGGGAGACGTGGAGAAGGGGGACACAGTGGAGGAAGTGGATGTTGGTATGTGTGCATGGGTATGGTGCTTGTGTGAGTGCCTGTGGGATGTGTGGTGCTTATGTTTGCCATGTCCACTCTTGTGTGTTGATGTGTGTGCATGCTGGTCTGATGTCATGCTTGGGATAGGCAGATGTACAGGGGATTGGGTCTGGGTGGAGGAGGTTGGAGGGGGGAGGCTGGACACAGGGACAATGGCTGCCATCAGTGCTGAGGCAACAGCCTGAAATGCTCTCTGTTGGGCTGCCTGGCCAGAATGAATGCCCTCCAGGTATGCATTTGTTTATTGCAAATGCCTCTCAACACCCTGGATGGCATTCAGAATGGTAGACTGGCCAACAGTGAGGGATCGCAGGAGGTCAATAGCCTCCTCACTGAGGGCAGCAGGGCTGACTGGGGCAGGGCCTGAGGTGCCTGGGGTGAAGGAGATGCTCACCCTCCTGGGTGAGCGGGCACGGGACACATGCTGGGAGGGCGGTGCTGGTAGGGGGGGTGGCGGCTGTACCTGTTGATGCGGTGGGAACAGAGGGGCACGCCACCGCAAGGGAGCTCCCATCAGAGGAGGAGTCGATGTCGCTGTTCTCTGCTCTTGTCCCCGTTGTGTAGCTCCCCTCGCCTTCCATCCCAATGGTGGCTTCAGACTCCGTAGCTTCACCCTCCAGGGCCAAGTGGGATGCAGCTCCCTCCTGCTCCGGTGTCAATGCTCCTCCCCCTGATGATGCTATTGCACACAAGAACAGGGAGACCACAAATAGGGGGGGAAAGACAGACAAAAAACATTTTCAGTGCATGCAACACCACTACCGTTGGCAAACACAACAGACAGTGAGCAGCCCCATGCACTTATAGTTCCTAGATTTCTTTTCAGATGGCCACAGGTTATGAGGCCTAAGCCCAATTGCTGCACACCTGGAAGTCACAGGAGCCTGAATAGGTGTAGATGACTCCTACCACTAGTGGTGTTGGGGTGCCACATAGACTGCCTCACAAGGGACCTTACCTACCAAGATCGCCCTGGCCTAGGGGAACCCACTGCCCAGCTCCCCCACCCAGACACATTGTAAGGCGCACAGAGTCAGCTGAAGAAGAGTGTACTCACCCCCTTGTGGCTGCTGTGATGCCCTCAAGTGCCCATCCAACTCCGGATAGGCCACCGCCAGGATCCTGAACATCAGGGGGGTCATGGTGCGACGGGCACCCCTTCCACGTTAGAAGGCCATCCCCAGAAGGGCCTCCGCCGTCTTCTTGCTCCAGCAGCGCAGGTCCTCCCATCTTTTACGGCGGTGGGTGCTCTGTCTGTGGTAGACCCCCAGGGTCCGGACGTCCTTGGCGATGGCACGCCAAATAGCCTTCTTCTGGTGGGCGCTGACCTAGAGGAATGGTACCGGGAGAAAGGACATTACTCACCCGGACCGTCATACTCATTGCCCACGAGTTCCCACCCATGTCATGATACAGATACACTCAGCATCCGCACATGTAGGCCTCAGCCCCCCCTTTTACTTCCAGCCACACCACTCAAAGCAGTCATTGCCCATTCAGCATGCTCACCTGTTTGCCTGGAGGACCGTACAGTTGCGTGTACTGGGGGAGGACCCCATCCACTAGTTTCTACAACTCCTCCAAAGTGAAGGCAGGGGCCCTTTCCCCAGACACTGTAGCCATAGTCGCTTCCAGACACAGGTCACAGCAGCACTTGCAGTGTAGGTCCTCTGCTGTTGAAGGTCAGGTATCAAGTGAGTGAACAGACAGAAAATGGTGGTCACTTCCGCGGCGGTGCGTACCATCACCGTTGGCGTACATCGTCATGGGCTCCTCAGACCGATAGGGCCCAATTTTAACCAATGCTGAATTGCGCTGCGGTCTTCGACCACCCATCGCGACGGTGTTACCTCATATCCCCTTGTCCCACCTTATAGGTCAGACAGCCGCCATTTCAGGGGCCACATGGCATTATTAATAACTGCGTCACACCTATATAGTTCTGGAATACACCCAGTTACAGGCACATTGCGAATTAATACATTTTCAGCAAATAACATTTTGTGATACCTCAGTGTTGGCTGACTCTCTGCTCGCTGTTCTCCTCCATAGGGCACGTCTGCTGGGGCAGGTGATGAGATGGCGGCATCCTCCGGTGTAGAGACCCCTGGTGGACCTGTCGACAATGGAAGAGAGACACATCATAGTCACATACAGACTTGATCGTGCAACAATCCAGGAACTGTGTGCCCAGTGGGAGCCAGACCTGATGTCAGCTATCCGCCATCCCACAGGGATATCCCCCTAGTGCAAGTCCTGTCAGTACTCCATTTCATGGCAAGTGGTTCCTTTCAAACAACAGTGGCCATTGCATCAGGGATGTCCCAGCATATGTTCTCAAACGTGTTGTCCAGAGTGCTGTCTGCCCCACTGAAACACATGCACAACTACATTGTGTTCCCTCAGGTGGAGGATTTTCCCACAGTGAAAGGTGACTTCTATGCCCTGGGACATATCCCCAACATCATTGGTGCCATTGATGGGACACATGTGGCATTAATACCCCCACGCAGGAGTGAACAGGTGTACAGAAACCGGAAGAGCTACCATTCGATGAATGTGCAGATGGTGTGTTTAGCAGACCAGTACATCTCCCATGTGAATGCCAAGTTTCCTGGCTCAGTGCATGACACTTACATTCTGAGGAATAGCAGCATCCCTTATGTGATGGGGCAAATCCAGAGGCACCGTGTGTGGCTAATAGGTGAAGCCAAGGACCCAATACAGTGTGAATAGGTGTCTGGGTCTGTGGTTGTCCCTATGGGTTAGTGTGTGTCTAACAGTTGTCCCTCGATATTTGCAGGTGACTCTGGTTACCCCAACCTGTCATGGCTACTGACCCCAGTGAGGAATCCCAGGACAAGGGCAGAGGAACGCTACAATGAGGCACATGGGCGAACTAGGAGCGTGATCGAACGCACCTACGGCCTCCTGAAGGCCAGATTCCGGTGCCTCCATATGACAGATGGTTCCCTATACCACTCACCAAAGATGGTGTGCCAGATAATCGTGGCCTGCTGTATGCTGTACAACCTGGCTTTGCGACGGCAGGTGCCTTTTCTGCTGGAGGATGGGCCAGATGGTTTTCTTGTGGCAGCTGTGGAGACTGTGGATAGTGAAAAAGAGGAGGCAGAAGAAGAGGATATCGACAACCGAAATAACATAATCATGCAATACTTCCAGTGAGACACAGGTAAGAAGATGTCACTACCTCCCACATCTCACACTATTGTGTGAGCTAGCATAGCCTGTCATTTTCACTCAGTGAATGGACCCTGACTTGTCCCTTTGCCTTTCCATTTCACAGATGTGGGTCCCACTTTGTGCCCTCTGCTATATTTCCTCCTGGCCTACAGCTGTGTTACATTGGTATGTGCACAAGTAAATTGACATTGCTATATTCCATGGTTATTGCAATTACACATTTGTGAAAGCAGAGACTGACTCCAGATTGTTTTGTGATTGAAGTGTGTTTATTTCTGTGCTAATAAGTGTAGGGGTTGTAAAATGGGCTAGGGGGATGGTGGAGGAATGTCCATGGCAGAGTCCAGTCTATTTGTTTCACAGGTGCATTGTCCAAAGGGGCATAGGAAGTGGAGCAATGGCAGTTGAAGGATGGACAGGGTGACAAAGTGGGACAGGAGGGTGACATTCAGGGGGTCTCATTTCCTGGCGGGGGTCTTGGCAATGTTCTCTGTCTTGTTTGTGGATCTCAGGGACCGTTTGCGGGGTGGTTCGCCATCTGCAGGGGGTGGGGTGCTGGTGTCCTATTGTTCCTGTGGTGGTGCCTCCTGTCCACTAGCGCTGGCGGCAGTGGATGGCTGTTCATCGTCCAGGCTAGTGTCAGGGGCCCCTTGCTGTGCCACTGTGTCCCTCCTGGTGTTGACAATGTCTTGCAGCAGCCCTGCAATGGTGACCAGTGTGTTCTTAATGGACTTCAAGTCCTCCCTGATCCCAAGGTAGTGTTCCTCCTGCAGCCGCTGGGTCTCCTGAAACTTGGCCAGTACCGTTGCCATCGTCTCCTGGGAATGATGATAAGCTCCCATGATGTTGGAGAGGGCCTCGTGGAGAGTGGGTTCCCTGGGCCTGTCATCCCCCGTCGCACAGCAGTCCTCCCAGCTTCCCTGTTGTCCTGTGCCTCTGTCACCTGAACCGTGTGCCCACTGCCACTGCCCCTGGGTCCCTGATCGTCCTGTGTTAGTGGGGTTGCCTGGATTCCCTGTCGTGGTGGACACACTGCTGATTGACGTGTCTTGGGGATAGAGGGATGGGCCCTCTGGGTGGGTGCTGTGCTGGTGTTTCCTGAGGGGGAAGGCTCTGTGGTGGCTTGTGACTGTGTCATGGGAACCGACTGTCCCAAGGTCCCTGATGGGCCGGGCTGGTCATCTTGATCCAGGCGTGCAGAGCTGCTGTCATCACTGTGCGTCTCTTCTGTTGGGGGACTGGATTTGTCTGGCACCTCCTGTCCGGTGACATTGGCTAGGGGCCCTGTAGGGGTGTAAAAGCATATTTATTGCATCTGTGTGTGTCATCGTGTGCAATGGGGGAGTGACCCTCTACTTCAGTGCTTGCATTCTTGGCTTGGTCCTTGTGTGATAGTTGGTTTGGGGTCTGTGTGGGTATCTGTAGTGGACATGCTTTGGTGATGGGTGTCCATGCATTGGTGTTACATCCAGGGCTTGTTTTTGGGATGTGTGGGTTGTGTTAGTGGGGTATCTGTGGGTTGTTGGAGTGATGGGTGTGAGGGTAAGGGTGGGGTATGTGATGGCATGCAGGTAGGGTAGGGGATAAAGTAGTAAAGATTTGCCTTACCAGAGTCCAGTCCTACTGCTACTCCTGTGAGGCCCTCAGGATGCAGAATTGCCAAGACTTGCTCCTCCCATGTTGTTAGTTGTGGGAGAGGAAGTGGGGGTCCACTGCCTGTCCTCTGTACTGCAATCTGGTGGCTGGAGACAACAGAACGCACCTTCCACTGTAGGCCGTTACACCTCTTCGGGATGTCATCCCGTGTTCTTGGATGCTGTCCCACTGCTTTGACCCTGTCGACAATTCTCCACCATAGCGCCATCTTCCTTGCAATGGAGGTCTGCTGCACCTGTGATCCGACTAGCTGTGGCTCTACCCGGACGATTTCCTCCACCATGACCCTGAGCTCCTCCTCAGAGAACCTGGGGTGTCGTTGAGGTGCCATGATGTGGTGTGGATGATGTGTGAGGTGGTGTCTGTTGTGATGTGTGAGGGGATGTATTGGTGTGTGTTGTTGGCAAACATAAGCACCACACATCCCACAGGCACTCACACAAGCACCATATCCATGCAGACACAGCAACATCCACTGCCTCCACTCTGTCCCCCTCCTCCATGTCCTCCTCCCTCCCTGTCTCGTCTCCACTCACACCCGCATGCACTACATCCTCAGCCACTACCTCCATCGCCAGCACGCCCATCACCACCCACTGCTCATGTGCACTCACCATCCCCACTACCATTCACACATCCCCTGTGTCCTCTCCCAGCGTGTCTGTGAGCCCTCCTCCCAGGGTACACAAACGCAGGCACACACCCACACAGCAGCCATCCACCTCACAACAGCCTCCGGCCCATGCACCTTCACCCAAATTCAGCAAACGTACACCTCCTACAACCACTACCTCTTCCTCCACTCCCAAACCCCCTCCATCTTCCCTTCCCAGTGTGTCTAACAAACATTTCCTGGCTAACATTGACCTCTTCCCTACACCTCCCCCCGTCCTTCCCCTGGGGCCAGGCTTTCCAGGTCCCAGCCCAGCTCATCAGCCACGAAATCCCCAGGCACACTGGTGCCAGCAACTCCGGTCTCATCGAGTGCGCCACTCATCAGGGCTGCCAGTGTGCCACCTAGCGAGACCAAGGATATTCCGCCACCTGCCAAGGTGAAGAAGGTGCCCACATGCCAGAGGGAGAAGCCGCATCTAAAAGCAAGCAAGGACTCCTCCAAACCAAAAGGGGACAGTGGCAAGACACAAGCGACATCAAAGGTGGGGAAGGGACACAAGACTAAGAGCAGGTCAGGACTGAGGGACTTGAGTCACCCCTTCTGTCAACCACTACACCAACCTGTACGGCAGTGGACACTGCCACCAGCACCGCCACCGGCACTGCCACCAGCACCGCCACCTGCACGTCTGCTGCCTCAGCAACAGTCCCCAGCATCATCCCCAGTGGGCAGCCATCTGAGGATGCAGGAGATGTCCTGCTGTGTCCTTCAACAGGTGCAGACACATGCACCACCGCCAGCACCTCCACCAAGTACCCCCACCAGCCCCGCGACGTGCTCAGACAGTGCCACCACAGCTGACATGGCTATCATCACCAGTGGGCATCCGTCCGAGGGTGGAGGAGACGTCCTGGACCCTGCCCAGCTTCCATGAGGCATGACTCTCATCACTGTTTGCACCTGCAGTTGGCAGGCGAAGCTGCAGCAGGGTGGGGTATGTCTCTGCCTCCATGGCGTATTGTGCTACCTGTTCCCAGGCAATCTTGTAGCACACACACCCATGTGAGGGAATGGGACCAGCCACACTACATGTGAAGCACTCTGGGCACAAAGCCCCTCCAGAACCAGTGGAGAAAAGCATCCTCTTCCTCAGTCCTTGGCAGGATGAAGCTCTCTGGGCACAAAGGCCCTTCCAGAACCAGTGGAGATTCACATCCACTTCCTCAGTCCTTGACAGGATGAAGCACTCTGGGCACAATGCCCCCTCCAGAACCAGTGGAGATTCACATCCACTTCCTCAGTCCTTGGCAGGATGAAACACTTTGGGCACAAAGCCCCATCCAGAACCAGTGGAGATTCACACCTACTTCCTCAGTCCTTGGCAGGATGAAGCACTCTGGGCACAATGCCCCCTGCAGAACCAGTAGAGACTGTTATCCACTTGTGAGACTGTGGCTCTACACTCCCCAGGATATAGCAGTGGGCAAACCACCCACTGTAAAGACTTGAGAGACTGTGACTTTGCACTCCCCAGGATAAAGCAGTGGGCAAACCACCCACTTGAGAGACTTGAGAGACTGTGGCTTTGCACTCCCCAGGATACAAAAGTGGGCAAACCACCCACTGGAAAGACTTGTGAGACTGTGGCTTTGCACTCCCCAGGATACAGTAGCCCCCTCGTGGAGCAGCGGCGTCATGCGTTCATCTGGCTGAGGTGCCCCCTCCTCCCCCTGAGGTGCCTGTTTCATTTCGATCTGATGCCCCTGCAGTGTTTCCGTTTGAGTCAGGTAACTTGTGTGGGCTTTGCCCATGCATTTTGGGACACTGATCCATGGACGATGTTTGAATACTATCCGTACTTGTGTAGTTGGTGTACATATTTCTATATAGTGATTTTTTAACTTGCACTATCTGATTTTTCTTGCTTACAATCGTTGCAATCATTTAATTTTGTCCTTGCGTTCTTCCAGGGAGTGAGGGGGTGTATATGTAATGTTGCTGCATGTATTTGTGTGTATGGTGTTGTGGATAAGGGTGGGGTTGGGGGTATTGTGTGTTGCGTGTGTGTGTCACTCTGTTTTCCCTCCACCCTCCCCTGTGTTGTGGGTGCAGTACTCACTGTGGTCGTCAACGGCGTCTTTCATGCTCCTGAAACAGATAGAGGAAGACCAACATGGGCAGGACGTGTAGTTCGGGCTCAATGGTGTCCTGGTTCCTCTTTGGGTGTCGAGAGGTGAGTGGTTTCCCTTTCCACTACTGTTTCCGCCGTGCTTTTGATCGCGTTGATACCGCCCCGCAAAAGGTGGTGGGTAGGTCTCTTGTAATAGTGTGGACGGAACATTGTCTTCCGCCTGTCTGTTGGCGGTTTCCACCGCGGTGTTTGTTTCTACCGCAGTGGCGGTCGGAGTGTTAAAGTGGCTGTCTATGTTGGCGGTTTCCGCCATAGTCGTGATTCAATTTTGTTTTTCGCCGGCCTGTTGGCAGCATTACCGCAGCTTTAACACCGACCGCCAGGGTTGTAATGAGGGCCAAAGTAACTTACTGGGACCTTGTCCAGAATAGTGCCATTACTTGGTAAAACCTCACAACCATCCGAACTAATAAGTCACTATCCCATGAGCTGTACATGTGATAAAGAGGATTCTGATTTATTAAAATTTTGACTTTTGTTATGAACCTGTTTGCACTGAAACAGAATTGCTGCACCTTGCAAAACAATATTTTCCTGTGCTTGACTACACTAGTCCTAAACTCTATGTTACATGGTAATGCAGCCATGATGCATTTAACTTCTCCTCTCATCCTGAATAGCAAAAGTGCACTGCTACAATGCTCTGTGCTGACTTGCTGTTGTAGAGGAACTCTGGAGGAAGCCTTTTGCTACTTTCAATGCTTTTCCTGCTTGCGCTACTGCAGGCCCTTTCATTAGATGACTGTCATTGTTTTGTAAATAGCTAGATTTGTATTGACTGTTGTTTAAAATTCAATGTATTTAGTTTAGAGAATGTTACTAGATGATGCTGTATTACATTTTGGGCCAGATGTAGGAAGATATGATTTTGCGACTCGGAAATTGCGAGTCGGTGCGACTCGCAGTTTGCGAGTCACAAAATCATATGCAGAATGGTGTCCCAGACACCTTCTGTGAATCGCAAGGGGGTCGCAAAGACCCACCCCATTAATATTAATGAAGTGGGTCACAATTTGCGACCCCCTTGCGATTCCCTTTACTCACAGGGATGGTGACCTGCTGGAGACAGCAGACCTCCATGTCTGTTTCTGCTTTTTTAATAAAGCAGTTTTATTTTTTTGTATTGCAGCCCGTTTTCCTTAAAGGAAAACCAGTTGCCATACAAAAGAAAAAGTGAAACCATTTGGTTTCATTTGTTCAGAGTAGGCAGTGGTCCATTGGACCACTGCCTGCTCTGAAAAAATATTTATGGCGACATTCACAAAGGGGAAGGGGTCCCGAAAGGGTCCCATGGGAACCCCTTCCCTTTTGCGAATGAGTTAGCACCCACTTGACATGGGTGCTATCTGCGAATTGCTTTGCGACTGCGTTCGCGGTCACAAAGCAATTCCGCATCGCGGTGCAAATCGCAAATAGGAAGGGAACACCCCTTCCTATTTGCGAGTCGCATTCCCATTTTGCGAGTCGGTACCGACTCGCAAAATGGGAATGTGCATCGCGATGCACATTTTGCATGGCGCAAACTGCGAATTTCGCAGTTTGCGCCATGCAAAACGCTTTGTACATCTGGCCCTTTGTATTCTGGTTTGTTCATTTCTGGAATATGTATTTCAGCCTTAGGCTGACAATGTGATTTTGCCATGTATTTTTCTATGTAAGGGGTCCTTTCTCGAGGTGAGCCTTGAGTCCTGTTTGCCTTAACTTACGGGACATGGTTCAGCAGCATAGATCCTCTCCTCCATTCCAGGGGTATAAACCTTACCTCAAAAAGGGAAACAGCCAATAATTGTTTCTCCTGTTCTCACCTTGCTCTTCACTCATGTGCAGAGCTTCTTCAAGGTAAAGATGAACAGTGGTTATGCTACACCGACAAGGTTATGTCAAGTTCCTAAGCCATTGAGCCAGTCAAATAGTCCACTCAAATTTAAAATTGTGATCATACATTTAGAAAGTACATATCTGGATGTATAGGCTTTCCTTTCAGTGTGCTACTTTCTCACAGCACCAGTTTAAGAGGAAACTCTCACTCAGACTTTTTTGAATACTCAGTAGCCATTGTCCAGGCTGTGGGATGAACAGTCTTTCTGTTGTGTAGAAGATCTGCAGACTTGGCCTTCTATTTTGGTAATAACTTTGTTCATGTCCTAATCTGGTCAGGTTATCGGCAAGCCTCCTGTAACAGGTGTGAGTACAAGCCTAGTACTTCACACAGATGCATTTGGTTTCCTAATGAGTGCTAGAGGTATGTGTAAATCAGAAAGTCAGTGCAATGGAGATATGCAGCTAGTGGGGAAACAGAAGACAATTATAAAACCTGTGGAGTACCCTATATATGTTAATGGCTACCTACCTATGTTTAGGGGGAGTGAGGTCCCATTGATGACCTATGGCACAAATTTACCAGGGCGAGGCAGAAGACGGCCCCACTATTATCTGTCGGCACCAACTGTCAAGTTTTGTTGACTGGAGATGCACGTATAAACACCCACTGTCAAAAACAGCACCACTTACGATCATCCAGCAGAATCTAGCACTCTTGTTGACATGCTGTAGTGATGTAGATCACTTGTCAGACTTGAGAAACAGATGTCCTTCAAAAGAGTAGTAGGTTGTGAAATGAACACAAAGATAGCCAGTTTTGACTGTGCAACTGTGAAACTGTTCAGCTAGGCATATTAAATAATGATCCTTAGAAGTGCTTCCCATTCTTGATCATTCGGCACACGCTGAAAATCTGCCTCCCTTACCTTGTATGTAGGTGAGGAGAAGATGTGGCTCCAGTCACAATGTGAACATTTTGGTGACAGCATAATTTTCAAACCTTTTTAAGATTTGTAGAATCTTTGGAACAATTTGCCATCACTGAAAGCATACTCTTGTATAATGTTGGTGTAAGTCTATTATTACGATGCCTAACGGGAATGTATCAACCCAAAGACTTGTGATTGCAGTGAAGACGTTTTCCCACATGGAAATTGTTTACTCTCTAGAAAAAGGGGGGAATTCAGTTCGAATGCACTAACCAAAAACTGATCACTTTTTCAATGGTAGAAACATCTTTCTGGTTGAGAATTGGGGTATTCAGAGGTAGTCTTTGATAGTTATTGTAGAAATTGAACCTGGAAAAATGTGAGAACGAGAAGTTCGCACCTAACACATTTCCATTCACTTAGATTTACATATTTCCTAGTGATCCGGCCTCAGCATGTACACAGAAAGTGTTCTTTCTAATTTTAGATACAAAGCATAGTCTGTTCATACGGACAAGCTTCACATCTTGTGCAGTAAGAATTAAGTTTGGGTATACAACAGAATGCAATACAATACATTTTTAAAGCCATGACTAAATGTACAAACAAAGCTTAATTCTTTAGAACATTTCATTGAATTTTCTTGAGGCGCCGCATACACATTATCCAAAGAAAGAAACACAAACACTTTAGTTTGCCCTTGAAATGTGGTCTACAGTTGTTATAGCAACATAATGAGCCTCAGACGTTTTGGATAACTGCTGTATAGTGCTTCCAAGAGCAGGGTCCCTCCTTGGGATTGACAAACGGTTTCCTAGAAAAGAAACACTTGTACTCATTAGTTTCCAATTCAGTGAAAAAAACCTGTTGAAACAGCAGCAGAAAGGAAAATGAGAATTAGTAGTCAATGGCGACTACATGGGCTAATTTGTGATTCAATAATTGGGTTTCTATGATATTCTTAAATACAGCATGAATATGCTGTGGAAGTATATGCAAAACCGATGCCATTAGTGGCACTTAGTTACACGTTTTTAACGGGCCAGGAATTTCCTTATCGCTTCACGGTGTGCCGTTGGACTCATAGGGGGCGAGGCGGGTAAGACAGGAAACCTCAAGTAAAATTCAATTTCTGAAAATGAAATATAGAAAGTGATTTGTGCACCTGCGTGTACACTAGGTGACTAGACACAGCTGCATGCAATGATATATTAGCTATTACTAGTAGATCGTAAGTGGACCTATTTTGAAATGTCCCTTTTATTATTATTTTATTTGTGGGGCGGTGCAAATGAAAGAAACGTCGTGTGCCACGAGCTGTAACTTTAACTCTTCATTTTCTGCATTATTTATTGTTATTATGATTGTTAGCAATACTCACACATATTTCGATAAAGTCCTACCTTCAGTGCTTAATTTGTTAAACAAAAGGCCGTCAGTGTTTTATCAGAGGTGCTGGAAAGTTGGCAGTGTATGTGACAGCCAACCCCTGTTAGTCACTGCTCTGATACAGTGGCTGGCCTTGTAGTCTCTGTTAAAGGGCAGCCTCTCAGAGAACAGCATGAGGACTGAGATCTGTCCACCACATGGCATGCGCGGAGAAAGCAGGCTCTCTATAGCAGCGGCACATCAGTACTTCATCGACTCGAGTATTCCAGCAGCAAACTGAAAATGGCCTTCATTAGTTATGGTTGAACCAGTGTACATAATGGCGTGATGCAAAGCAAATATCCTGCTGTCATCATGCCTAGGCTTGGGAAGATCAAGTACCAGGACAGGAACCCAGAAAATGTTTCAATTGGCCTGCAGATCCCCAACCGCGTTGGGGAGCTTGCAAGTAAGTCCAAGAGATGTCCATCAGCAACTACACGGACCAATTAACCACTGTTCACCTTGAAACCTGAACGTTGATGCTTTCAGTCTGTGTTATATTTTCCAAACAGAGCAACATTTATTTGGTTACCTTGCCAGCACACATATACTAGTTATTGTTTACTAACTCTTGGTGACTAGAGATTGCGTTTAAAGTTGGGGGGCACTGATGGGCATGCACATAGCAGCAAATGTACAATCAATAGAAATAATTTGATGTTGTTTTTTTCAATGCCAATTGATTTGCTATTTGAAACGCCGGTTAATAAAACTGAAAAACAAAAACAAAACTGATTGTTCTACTTATTAATGTGGTTATTTGTTATTATTTCTTTTATTATTATGACGGTGATGATTATTATCTGAAAAGTGCTAGAGGCAGGAACAACATTCTGCACAGAAACTATTCTGCGACCTCTTACATGAGGAATTTAAACTGATCAGCCTATTTCATTCTGATTGTCACGACCATGAGTTTCATCACTTTGCTCTCTATATATATTATTTACATAGCTGAGCAGCCCTAGACAATGTGACGAACATCTGGTTCACTTCCGATGTCTTGAACACTCGTTTAACTGTTAAAATGTCGTCATGTATTAGCACTTCTGTGATATGTTTTGTAAATAGTGCAGCTATTTTTGCATTTCTACTTTTATGTTTAGTAGCACAGTGTGCCTGACACAATTGTACACGTAATCACTTCCTTCCAGTGTCATTTCTTCGTTTTGTTTTGGCCAGCCCATATTGTCAGAAAAGGCTTTAAATAATGCTGATTGAGCTCTCCTATTCGTCCATGCTAGCTCAGGCAGTATGGCATCTTCTCTTGATATCATAGTCTGCTTTTTGTATGTGAAAACCACTCAATCTTGTAATCACATTGTGAATTCAGTTATTCAGTTCCTGTCGTCAGGAGTCTTTAATGAAAATATAAACAATATTCACAGCAAAGAGCTGTCTGTCACAGATAGCATTGTAACCACCACTTAAAAATATACTTAATATGGGCCTTGGGTCTCTTCCTTGCTCATGGCTGGATGGCTGTCATGCCTATTCCACCTTACTGCACATGATTCAGTGGCATTCCTCTCTATACTTGTATTTATATTGTCTATGAAGCATTTAGACTTCATCCCAGTTTTTTATTGACTGTGTATTTTTCCACAGCAGCCATAAGTGATCTCTTTTTTATTTCAGCATGTTTCTGTCGAGTTTTAGCTCTTGACGAGAGAGCATGTATAAGCAAAATGGTATGACGATGCGGACAGCAGTCAATGGGGTAGCAAGAACTTGAAGTACTATCAACTTTTATCCCTGCTAGTCCAGGAGGGGGTGCCTTTTCAGGATGCACAGACACTCACCCAATGGGTTCCTTTGGGAGCACTTTGATGGAGATATTTTTTCTCTTGCATATTGCAGTCCAAATGGGCCACAGGAGCACGCCCCTTTGTAGTCGCAGGAGTAGGAGAGAGGTAGACTGGGGTAAAGAGTAAAATTGTCTATGGATAACCAGATAGATATATTGTATTGATCAAATATTGAGTCCAAGACAAGGTTACAAAAGAATATGGTGGACATCAAGTTGTCCGTAGATCCATTAATCTGTCAACACGTTTTTTTGCTTGTTATCCCAAAAAGGGTCAGTTGCATTCTTTAGGACCTAAAGGGCCATAATCTTCCATAAATCGGCACTCCATAGTATTGTCGTTTGAATTATGACTCATGGTCAAGGCCAGTTAGTCAGTCATAAAACTTTTATTCGAACTTCACATAAATCCATAAAAGAACAGCACACAACACACAAAAGTACTACAGTGCCTTAACTACGTTAAAATCCATCAGTAGAAAAGGATTACAATTAGGATAAGGTGCATAAAAGATCTTTTGTGCAAATATGCAAAAAGATCATAGGAACCTTAGAATTTGTTAGATAATATCATCTTCAATGCTTTCATGACCAAAGCTTTATCAAATATAAATTCTAATAATAAAAGAAAAAAAAATGATTAAAAGTTCGACTTCAGCACCCAAACAATGTTTACCATGTTTTAATTTGGGCCCATCAGAGAGAAACCCACTCATGTTTCATTCTTATTGCCAATGATTTCCTTATAAAATTAAGAAGTGTCCAACAGCCTCTGTAAACAGGTCGAACTTTCCAGGTGAGTTCTGAGATTGGAATTTCGTAATACAGGGAGTAAGAACTCATGTCTTGGAGCATCATAGAGAATGCAGAACAAAATAAAGTGGCACATGCTTTGTTGAGTTGTATGGTCACACCGGATTGTGTGACCATGCACATTGTACAGGAAAGGCTATTTTAAAATGAATTGAACTATGTCTAAAAAGGGATAAATAATGGCCATAATTCAGAATGGTTACTCAAATTAGGTATGGCTCTACCTCTGTGGTCGTTGATAGCGGCACATGTCTTATTATTGCTGTCATATTCTTTACCTTCTGTAACCTTTACTTAGGTCATACAGTTTAAAAAACTGGATTTTACTGCCGCTTTTGTTTTTGAGGTAATTTGAGCTGGGTTGTCAAACAGCTCATTCAAACCTATCCGATCACATGTTTTTTTCAGGTAAGAAATCCAAAGGATCTGGGTCACCCCAGACAGAGCTAGGCAGTCAGAAATGCTGGAGCGAACCAAGGTTGCCTCAGGGTTTAGCAATTTCTTAACCCATCACACTAAGGGAATCTGTTATATTTGGAAGGCCCAATTATTTATGATATATCATGGTGGCTGTGTCCTGGGGAACCACAAGTATTCTCTGTAAAAATCAGTTTTTAACCCTTTGTAGGGAGTCTATGTGTACATATCCTCAAAGGCCTGTCCCATCTGCTCCTGCTGTGATACATTTAGGGGGTCATTACGACCCCGTCGGTCGGTGATAATGTGTCGGTAAGTACAGCCAACAGGCTGGCGGTACTTACTGCCACATTATGACATTGGCTTCAGCCAACCCGCCAATGTACCACTCCGACCGCCACGGCGGTAATAGCCGCCAGGCTGGAGATATCCATCTCCAGCTCGGCGGATGCCATTTTGCTGCCTGCAGGATTATGACCCCGCCTTCCACCATGGATTTTGTGGTGTTTGTAACACCATGAAACCATGGCAGTTGGCCATATCAGTGACAGGGAATTCCTTCCCTGTCATTGATAGGGGCCTCTCCCTCCTACCTCTCCAGTTACCCCACACCCCCCTACACCTCTCCATGCCCCCCCAACATCCACGCCCCCTTCACACACACACGCATACACACACTCATTCACACATACATACACGCATGTATACAACCAATCACAGACACATCCGCACACACTTCCAAACATACACGCAGACATGCATTCACATTTCACAAAATACACGCACTCACACGTCCGTACATGCACACACGCATTCAACACTCAACACACACCCCATTCATGCACACACTTACATTCACACACCCCCCCACACACAAAATATCCGCCAACCCCTCCCCTGTCATAGACATGAATTACCTGGATCTAGGGGGTCCTCCGGCAGGAGACGGGATGGGGCGCTGCCACCGCCAGCAGTGCCTGCCAGCAGAACACCGCCAGGCCATATTATTTATCATAATACAGCTGGCGGCGGTCTACTGCTGTGGTCCTGCTGGTTGTAGCAGTGCCACCTTACCCCCATCCACCAGTATATATAGTCTATATAGACTATATAGTCTGAACCCACAAGTCACTAGTAGAGCAGTACGGTTAAGAGCCCCCCTTCGGGGAGCCAGTCAGGCATTGCAGTGCCGGCCTGACGAGGAGCATTCCCGATGATGGTGCCAGTCATCCATTGTGATGCGTGAGGGCTCTCGCTCCTGAAGCAACAGGTCCCCTTGAACTTTTTTCATTTCTTGGAACAGTGTACCTTTATAGTTTTTGTGATTATAAATGCTTATGGTACACCTTGGAAGGGATGGCAGACAAAAACCCACTGGTGGACCACAATCTACATGTCTTGGGGACTGGGGGAGCATGTGGCACATGCCAGGAAGGAGTAGGATGCAACAATGTCTTACGGTACCACATGTTCAATTTGGAGGATGTCAAACAGGGATTTGACAAATGGATACCGAGAAACATCTAGCCACCACAAATCATGTGACCCATGGCGGAACCTAGGCTGAAGTGTGTGGGCCTAATGATGTGGGATTCAGGTGTAGGGACTTTCTACTAATCACACCACCACTACAGTGTAGGGTGAGGCCCCAAAAATTGCTGTGAATAACAAAATAACATGTAGTCCCACTGGATATGGACCTACATGATCGACGCATTGTAGGCATGTGAGAATGAATGTATATATTGGGTAGGATCACTGTGTGCCACATACCCCTGTATCAGGACCCAAAAGTGGGTAATCTGAGGAAGTCTGTACACATACAAAGGGGTAGGCCTGAGTCATATGAAGTGTGACACTCTGCAGATAAACAGCTCACACTAGGATGTTATGGGGGATTATAAGAGAGCTAAGCTTCACAGTAGGACAGAGCCAATCCCCTCAGAGCAGGCGCACAGTGGCTGTGAGAACAATCAATTTGTATAATATAAATCTTGGGAAACTTTGCATCAATACCCATGACCAACATGTGTACTACACATCACGATTCAACTCAGGGCCCCCTGCATGATAAAATGATGCAACATGGTGATACAAACCAGCTTGCTGTTCTGTGCCGCATCATTTTGAAAATGCAGGGATGCGTTGTATTTAAGAAAATACAACACACACCTGTACTTTCCTCAGTGATGGTGTATTCACTGCTTCCTAGCGTCAACATAGGCACCCTTGCACCATGGTGTAGGGGGGGCCTGTGTTGCCGGGATGATTGCTCTTTTGCTGAAAGGGACACTGTCTTGAACGTGAACAATCATGAGTGTCATCTTCCACTTTCTATGGGTGCTGAAGAATGAACCACACGTTGAAATAGGAAAACTGGGAACAGAAATGTCAGTTCTCTCTGTTGCACCACTTCAGTACCACCCCTGAGGTTGTGGAGGAATCTGATGCATTTCCAGATATTTAAAACTGTGAATGTGTCATATTCCTTTGTATTCAATGAGTGTTGCAAGGAACACCCACAGCAACACCCATGGCACTCACCTTTTATGCAGTGTCATGCTTGAAAGGGGTACACAATCGCAGGGAAATGGCAAGCTACACAAGTTGGCGTGGTGTGGCCTTGTAAATTAGGAGCCTGCACACTATGCCACTGGAGCATCAAATTCAATGACAGTCCAGTTGCGCGGTGTGCTACTAGAGCCTTGGAACACAAACACCAGGCAAGGCTCCAGAACAGATGAAATGTTTCTTGAGGTACCAAGGTTTATTAGCAAGCCAAGGCAGAAGGCAGACGCACATCCCAGTGCTACATCTTACAAGCTGGCATCTTCTGCCCTTAAGCATATAAGTCAGGCATTTATGTATGTTAATAAGTGCTGTCACAGCAAAACCCCAGAAGGGGACACAGTCCAAATATGGGCAAGCATTTACATAAAGTAATGCTGTAAATACAGAACTTTAAGACCACAGAGTAACATTATACATATCACAGTGTGAGCAGAGACAAGTGAACAGACAAAAGGTGACTGTACGAAAAAGGGGGCTGGGTTGCTGACTGGCTGAACTTCAAGTGTGAGACCAAGCTAAACTTAACAATGTGGCTTGGAGAGGTGTGTTTGCACAGCTGGCATAGGTATCAATGATGTCAGCAGGGAAGTCTTGCTTGGATTCAGATAATGGAGGAGAGAATTGGAACTAAAGTATCATATCTATAGGTTCATACATGTGTACATACATTTTTCTCAAAAATCCCTCCTTTTCAATAGTAATATCATACATGATGGCAAAAATATATTGTATACATGGCAGAAGCATAGTAATAACTTCTTATCAATAAAATGCATATCCTCAGATGGCATTACACATTTTTTTAGATGAAATACAGATATTATCATCCAGCTATACACCTACGAGATATTCATTATTCAAACATAGACAAAATGGTATGCTAGTATCTAATGCATTCATGTGTTATGGGTCTATAGCCATTAAATCAAACATTTCATTGTGGGCTTCCTCTACATCTTGTTGTATTATAATATATCTGTGTACTAGCTCCTGCTCTGTAGGAGGTAGAACTTTAAATGCAGAAATCGAATAGATGGTCTTACTACAGAATTGCTGGAGCATGGCAAACGTTACAGACATAGGCCCTCATTACAACACTGGCGGTAAATACAGCTTACCACCGTGCAGAAGACCGGCAACATAAAGCTGCGGTCGCGGAATTCCGCTACAGGTATTACGACCCACAGCTCGGAATCCGCCACAATACAGACACCCACACAAGTCCGCCACACCAAAGGTCAGTGATAAAGTGTCAATAACAACACCGACACCGTCACACCAACAAGAATACGCCCACACTATCACGACCAACGAATCAACGCAGCAGTCTTTCAACAGCGGTAAACCATTGGCGGTACACACCACCGCGCTCAAAATACACACACATTTACAAAACACAACCACATTGGACAATTCAAAATACACACACCTGATACACATACACACACCACACCCACACACTCACACCACTATAAAACACCCACCCACATTACCCACAAATCCTTACTACCAGAAACCTGAAAGCAGGCCAGAGAGAGACACTACCAAAAACAACACCAGCATCCACAGACACACAACACAATCACTTACACAACATCCACGCACCTCAAACAACACACACCAAACACATCCCCTCACACATCACAACAAACACCACCTAACACATCACCCACACCACATCATGGCACCTCAAAGACACTCCAGGTTCTCTGAGGAGGAGCTCAGGGTCATGGTGGAGGAAATCGTCCAGGTAGAGCCACAGCTATTCGGATCATAGGTGCAGCAGACATTCATTGCAAGGAAGCTGGAGCTATGGCGAAGAATTGTTGACAGGGTAAATGCAGTGGGACAGCATCCAAGAACACAGGATGACATCAGGAAGAGGTGGAACGACCTACGGGGGAAGGTGCGTTCTGTGGTATCCAGACACCAGATTGCTGTACGGAGGACTGGCGGTGGACCCCCACCTCCTCCCTCACAACTAACAACATGGGAGAAGCAGGTCTTGGCAATAGCAGGAGGACTGGACTCTGGTAAGTCATATCTTTACTACTTTATCCCCCCCACCCCACCTGCATGCCATCACATACTCCCACCCTTACCCTCACACCCATCACCCCATCAACTCACAGATACCCCACCAACACAACCCACACATCCCAAAACCAAGCCCTGAATGTAACACCAATGCATGGACACCCATCACCCAATCATGTCCAGTACAGAGACTCACTCATGTCCCAAAATCACCAATCACACAAGGACCAAGCCAATACTGCAAGCACTGGAGTAGAGGGTCAGGCACCCATTGCACACGATGGCACACACAGATACAATAACTATGCATTTACACCCCAACAGGACCCCTGCGTCAACCTGTCACCGGACAGGAGGTGCCAGACATATCCAGAGCCCACAGAAGAGACCCACAGTGATGACAGCAGCTCTGCACGCCTGGATCAAGATGACCAGCCTGGCCCATCTGGGACCTCAGGACAGTCGGTTCCCCTGCCACTGTCACAAGCCACCACAGAGCCTCCCCCTCAGGAAACACCAGCACAGCACCCACCCAGCGGGCCCATCCCTCTGTCCCCAGGACATGTCAATCAGCAGTGTGTCCACCACTACAGGGAACCCAGGCAAACCCACTAACACAGGACTATCAGGGACCTGGAAGCAGTGGCATTGGGCACAAAGTTCAGGGGACAGAGGCACAGGATAACAGGGAAACTGGGAGGACTGCTGTGCGACGGTGGGGGCAGGCCCAGGGAACCAACACTCCACGAGGCACTCTCCAACATCATGGGAGCTTACCATCATTCCCAGGAGACCATGGCAACGGTACTGGCCAAGTTTCAGGAGACCCAGCGGCTGCAGGAGGAACACTACCTTGGGATCAGGGAGGACTTGAAGTCCATTAACACCACACTGGTCACCATTGCAGGGGTGCTGGCAGACCTTCTCAACACCAGGAGGGACACAGTGGCACAACAGGGGGCCCCTGACACTAGCCTGGATGATGAACAGCCCTCCACCCCCGCCGGGGCTAGTGGACAGGAGGCACAGCCACAGGAACAACAGGACACCAGCACCCCACCACCTGCAGATGGAGAACCACCCAGCAAACAGTCTCTGAGATCCAGGAACACGACAGAGAACATTGCCAAGACCCCCGGCAGGAAATGAGACCCTCCTGAATGTCACCCTTCTGTCCCACTATGTCACCCTGACCATCCTTAAACTGCCATTGCTCCACTTCCTATGCCCCTTTGGAAAATGCACCTGTGAAACAAATAGACTGGACACTGCCATGGACATTCCTCCACCATCACCCCAGCCCATTTTATAACCCCCTCCACTTATTTGCACAGGAATGAACACACTTCAATCACAAAACAATCTGGAGTCAGTCTGTGTTTTTACAAATGTGCAATGGCAATAAATATGGAATATAGTAATGTCAATTTACTTTTTCACATACCAATGTAACACAGCTGTAGGCCAGGAGTAAACAGAGCAGAGGTCACAAAGTGGGACCCAGATCTGTGAAAGTCAGGGTCCATACACTGAGTGAAAATGACAGACTTATGCTAGCTCAAACAACAGTATGTTACCTGTGTCTCACTGGAAGTATTGCATGATGATGTTGTTTCGGTGGTCGACATCCTCTTCTTCACTGTCCACAGGCTCCACAGCTGCTACAAGACCACCATCTGGCCCATCCTCCTGCAGAAAAGGCACCTGTCGTCGCAAAGCCAGGTTGTGCAGCATACAGCAGGCACGATTATCTGGCACACCTTCTTCGGTGAGTAGTATAGGGAGCCACCTGTCAGAAGGAGGCATCGGAATCTGGCCTTCAGGAGGCCGAAGGTGCGTTTGATCACCCTCCTACTTCCCCCATGTGCCTCATTTTAGCGTTCCTCTGCCCTTGTCCTGGGATTCCTCACTGGGGTCAGTAGCCATGACAGGTTGGGGTAACCAGAGGCACCTGCAAATGTCGATGGATATCTGTTAGACACACACTAACCCTTGGCGGCAGCCCCATACCCAGTCACCTATGTCAACTGTATTGGGACCTTGCCCTCAGCTATTAGCTGCACACGGTGCCTCTGGAGTTGCCCCATCACATAAGGGATGCTGCTATTTCTCAAAATGTAAGCATCATGCACAGAGCCAGGTTACTTGGCATTGACATGGGAGATGTACTGGTCTGCCAAACACACCATCTGCACATTCATCGAACGGTAGCTCTTCTGGTTTCTATACACCTGTTCATTCCTGCGGGGGGATACAAATGCCACATGTGTCCCAGCAATGGCACCAATGATGTTGGGGATATGTCCAAGGGCATAGTAGTCACCTTTAACAGTAGCCAAATCCTCCACCTGAGGGAAAACGATGTAGCTCCTCATGTGTTTCAGCAGGGCAGACAAAACTTTAGACAACACGTTGGAAAACATATGCTGGGACATCCCTGATGCCATGGCCACTGTTGTTTGAAATGACCCACTTGCAAGGAAATGGAGCACTGATAGCACCTGCACTTGAGGGGGGATTCCTGTGGGGTGGTGGATTGCTGACATCAGGTCAGGCTCCAACTGGGTACACAGTTCCTGGATTGTGGCACGGTCAAACCTGTAGGTGATGATTAAATGTCGCTCCTCCATTGTCAACAGGTCCACCAGCGGTCGGTACACAAGAGGATTCCGCCATCTCCTCACATGTCCCAGCTGACGGTGCCTAGGAAGGACAACAGCGACCACAGAGTCAAACAACTCAGAGGTATGTACCCACAGCTACACAGAACATGAAACATAATCCAAAAAGTTGTCTGTATGTGTGTTGAGTCCAGAACTAGGTATGTGTGACGCAGTTGAAAATTAAGCCATGTGGGCCCCTGAAATGGCGGCTGCCTGACCTCCAAACTGGAACAATGGGATGTGAGGTAACTGCGCTGGCGTTGTACACCGTTTTAGCAGGGCAGGCAACACTCTGGACAACGCGTTAGAGAACATTGGCTGGTACATCCCTGATGCCATGGCCACTGTTGTTTGAAAAGACCCACTGGCCAGGAAATGGAGTACAGACAGGACCTGCACTAGGAGGGTATCCCTGTGGGATGGTGGATAGATGAAATCAGGTCTGGCTCCAACTGGGCATACAGTTCCTGTATTGTTGCACGATCAAGTCTGCATGTGACTAGGATGTGTCTCTCTTCCATTGTTGACAGGTCCACCAAGGGTCTGTACACCAGAGGATGCCGCCATCTCATCACCTGACCCTGCAGACGTGCCCTATTGAGGAGAACAGCGAGCAGAGAGTCATCCAACACTGAGGTATCACAATTTGTTATTTGCAGAAACGTTATTAATCCGCAATGTGCCGGCATCTGTCTATATTCCCGGCCCAGATTGGTGTGACGCAGTTAACATTCATCCCATGTGGCCTCCTGAAACGGCAGCTGCCTGACTTGTAAGGTCGGACAAGGGGATATGAGGTAACTACGCTGGCATTGTACACCGTCGCGGTGGGCGGTCGAAAACTGCGGCGCAATTCTGCATTGGTTAACATTGGGACCTATGGGTCCCAGGAGCCAATGACGATGTACGCTGGCGGTGACGGTACGCACCGCCGCGGACGCGACCGCCATTTTCTGTCTGATCCCTCACTTGATACCTGACCTTCAACAGGAAAGGACCTACACTACAACTGCTGCTGTGACCTGTGTCTGGAAGCGACGATGGCTACAGTGTCTGGGGAAAGGGCCCCTGCCTTCACTTCGGAGGAGTTGGAGAACCTAGTGGATGGGGTCCTCCCCCAGTACAAGCAGCTGTACGGTCCTCCAGACAAACAGGTGAGTACACTGTTAGCATGATGTGTGGGCAATGCCTGTTTTGAGTGGTGTGGATGGAAGATACATGTGCGGGGGGCCTGAGGCCTACATGTGCGGATGGTGAGTGTACGTGCGTCAGTGCATGGGTGGGAACTGGTGGGCAATGAGTATGACGGTCCGGACGGGTAAGTAATTTCATTGCCAAGGACGTCCGGACCCTGGGGGTCTACCACAGATGGAGGACCCACTGCCGTAAATGATGGGAGGGCCTGCGGCGCTGGAGCAAGATTACAGCGGCGGCCCAGCTGGGGATGGCCTCCCAACGTGGGAGGGGTGCCCGTCGCGCCATGACCCCTCTGATGTTCCAGATCCTGGCGGTGGCCTATCCGGAGTTGGATGGGCGCTTGAGGGCATCATAGCAGCCACAATGGGGGTGTCTACACTCTCATTCAGCTGACTCTGCACGCATTATGATGTGTCTGGGTGGGGTAGGTGGGCAGTGGGTTCCTCTTGGTAGGAGCCATCTACACCTAGTCAGGCTCCAGTGACTTCCAGGTGTGCAGCAATTGGTCTTAGGCCTCGTACCCTATGGTCAGCTGAAATTTCTAGGAACTGTCAGTGCATGGGGTAGTGCAGAGGGCTGCTCCATGTGTGTTGTGTCTGCCAACGGTAGTGGTGTTGCATGCACTGAACATGTCTTTTTTCTGTCTTCCCCCCTTTTTGTGGTCTCCCTGTTCTTGTGTGCAATAGCATCATCAGGCAGAGGAGCATTGGCACCGGAGCAGAAGGGAGCTGCAACCCACTTGGCCCTGGAGGGTGAAGCAACGGAGTCTGAAGCCACCAGTGAGACGGAGGGTGAGGGGAACTCCACAGCGGGGACAGGAGCAGACAGCAGTGACAGCGACTCCTCTGATGGGAGCTCCCTTGTGGTGGCGGGCACCTCTGTGCCCACTACATCAACAGGTACAACCGCCACCGCCCCACCAGCACTGCCCTCCCAGCAGCCCCTCAGCGTGTGTCCCGTGCCCGCTCACCCAGGAGAGTGGGCATCACCTTCACCCCACGCACCTCAAGCCCTGCCCCAGTCAGCCCTGCTGCCCTCAGTGAGGAGGCTAGTGACCTCCTGAGATCCCTCACTGTTGGGCAATCTACCATTGTATATGCCATCCAGGTTGTAAAGAGGCATTTGCATTAAAAAAAAGCATACCTGGAGGGCATTCATTCTGGGCAGGCAGCCCAACAGAGAGCATTTCAGGCTCTGGCCTCAGCACTGATGGTAGCCATTATCTCTGTGTCCAGCCTCGCCCCTCCAACTTCCTCCACCCAGACCCAATCCCCTGTACCTCAGACTATCCCAAGCACACCATCAGACCAGCATGCACACACATCAACACACAAGAGTGGACATGGCAAACATAAGCACGACACATCCCACAGGCACTCACAGAAGCACCATCCCCATGCAGACACAGCAACATCCATTGCCTCCACTGTGTCCCCATCCTCCATATCCTCCTCCTCCCTCCCTGTCTCGTCTCCACTCACACCTGCATGCACAACATTCTCAGCCACTACCTTCATCACCAGCACGCCCATCTCCACACACGCTCACGTGCACTCACCACCCCCACTAGCATTCACACATCCCCAGTGTCCTCTCCCAGTCTGTCAGTGAGCCCTCCTCCAAAAGTACATAAACGCAGGTACCCCCCCACCCAACAGCTATCCACCTCACAACAGCCTCCGGCCATGCACCTTCACCCAAATTCAGCAGACGTACACCTCCCACAACCACTACCTCTACCTCCACTCCCAAACCCCCTCCATCTTCCCATCCCAGTGTGTCTAAAAAACTCTTCCTGGCTAACATTGACCTCTTCCCTACACCCCCCCGTCATTCACCTAGGGCCAGGCTTTCCAGGTCCCAGCCCAGCACATCACCCACCACATCCCCAGGCACAGTGGCTCCAGCAACTGCGGGGTAATTGAGTGCACCACCCATCAGGGCTGCCAGTGTGCCACGTAGCGAGGGCAAGGACATTCCTCCACCTGCCAAGGTTTAAAACGTGCTCACATCCCGCAGGGAGAAGCCAAAACTACCAGCCACTAAGGGCTCAGCAAAAACAAAAGGGGATAGTGGCAAGACAACTGCGACACCATCAAAGGTGGGGAATGGCCAAAAGCAGAAGAGCAGGTCAGGAGAGGGCATGGTGGCACCGACTGAAGGACCAGTGTCACACCTTCTGTCCACAAACACGCCAACCTGTACAGCGGGGAACACCGTTATCTGCCCTGCCACCACAACCGCCGCCTGCACCGCGACCTGCACTGCCCCCGGCACGTCTACAGCCTCAGCGACAGTCCCCAGCCTCTTCCCCAGTGGGCAGCCGTCCAAGGCTGCAGGAGACGTCCTGCTTTGTCCCTCAGCAGGTGCTGACCCAAGCACCGCCACCACACCGCTGTCACAGACACCGCCGTAAGCACCGCAGCCACAGACACCGCCGCAAGCACCACGGCTACAGACACTGCCGCAAGCAGCACCACCAGCCCCGCGGCATCCTCAGACACTGGCACCACCATTGACATGGCTACCATTCCCAGTGGTCAGTCGTCTGAGGCTGGAGGAGAGTTCCTGGACCCTGGGCAGCTTCCATGAGGCATGACTTCCATCACTGTTTGCACCTGCAGGTGGAACGCGAAGCCGCAGCAGTGTGGGGTATGTCGCTGCCTACATGGCGTATCATGCTACCTGAACCTCGCCAATCTCATGACACACACACCCAGGTGAGGGAATTGTACCAGCCACACTGCTCGTGGAGCACTCTGGGCACCAGGCCCCCTCCAGAACCAGTGGAGTATCACATCCACTACCTCAGTCCTTGGCAGGATGAAGCACTCTGGGCAACAGGCCCCCTCCAGAACCAGTGGAGTATCACATCCACTACCTCATTCCTCGGCAGGTTGAAGCACTCTGGGCTCCATGACCCCTCCACAAACAGTGGAGTATCACATCCACTACCTCAGTCCTTGGCAGGATGAAGCACTCTGGGCACCAGGCCCTCTCCACAACCAGTGGAGACTGTTATCGACTTGAGAGACTGTGGCTTTGCACTCCCCAGGATAGAGCAGTGGGCAAACCACCCACTGGAGAGAATTGAGAGACTGTGGCTTTGCAATCCCCAGGATACAGCAGTGGGCAAACCACCCACTAGAGAGACTTTAGAGACTGTTGCTTTGCACTCCCCAGGATAGAACAGTGGGCAAACCACCCACTGGAGAGACTTGAGAGACTGTGGCTTTGCAGTCCCCAGAATACAGCAGTGGGCAAAACACCCACTGGAGAGTCTTGAGAAACTGTGGCTGTGCACTCCCCAGGATACAGCAGTGGGCAAACCACCCACTGGAGAGACTTGAGAGACTGTGGCTTTGCTCTCCCCAGGATACAGCAATGGGCATGGAGCCCCCTCGTGCAGCAGTGGCGTTGTGCGTTCATCAGGCTGAGGTGCCCTCCTCCCCATCCCCCTGTATTTTCAATCTGATGCCCCAGCAGTGTTCTCTCCGTTTCCAGTCAGGTATCATGTGTGGGCTTCGCCCATGCATTTTGGACATAGTGGTCCACGGACAATGATTGGTACACTAGCCGGATTTGTGTAGTTGGTGTACATATTTGTATATACTGCATTTTGACTTTTGACTAATGGATTTTTCATGATTACAATTGTTACAATCATTTCCTTATGTCCTTGCGTTCTTCCAGGGGGTGGGCGGGTTTATATGTGATGTTGATGCATGTATTTGTGTGTATGTTGTTGTGTATAATAGTGAGGGTGTGGATGTTGCGTGTTGCATGTGTGTGTCACTCTCTTTCCTCCCCCTCCCCCCCTCCCCTGTATTGTAGGGGCAGTACTCACCGTAGTCACCACCGCCGTCATTCGTACTCCTGGTAGAAGAGGAGGTAAACCAACATAAGTAACACCTGAAGTTCGGGCTCCATGGCGTCCTGTTTCCTCGTTGGGTGTCGAGAGGTGAGTGGTTTCCATTCCAAGTCCTGTTTCTGCCGTGCTTTGGATAGCGTTGGTACCACCCCGGAAAAGGTGGCTGGTAGGCGTGTTGTAATACAGTGGGCAGAACCTTGTGTTCTGCCTGTCTGTTGGCAGTTACCGCTGCGGTGTTTGTTTCTACCGCCGTGGCGGTCGGGGTGTTAAAGTGGCTGTCTATGTTGGCGGTTTGCGCGATGGTCGTAATCCCATTTTTTTTCCGCCGGCTTGTTTGCGGTATTACCGCCGCTTTAACCCCGACCACCAGGGTTGCAATGAGGGCCATAGTTATGAAGCCTTTCTGTTATTCAGTTCTAAGCCACTTTCTCTAATTGTTAGTAAAGCAATGGAACGCAGTGTGCTGTCCTCTGCTTCTCCTACCGGTCTGCAGTCGTGTTGTTCAGGGGCCGCTTCCTGGACCTGCCCTGCGGTGTCCTCGTCAGTCTATTTTTCTGCAGGTGTGACCATCACCTTTCTTAGAGACTATGTTGTGTGCTTCACTCAAATGCATCAGTTGGTGTCACCTGACACTTGATGAGGAACTCTCAGCATGGCTCTTAGGAATGGTCTGGTCTGTCTCCTCCATTTCTGCTATGTTGCACTGCTCCACAGGTTGCATGTGCTCATCCGTTGTAGGCCCTTTGGTCTTGCTTGTTGTTGTTGCGGATCTGCACCTAGTGCCGTGAATCCACTCAGGATGTCCCTGTACCTTCACCTCCATCCTTGTCACCAGGAGCACGAGGTATGGTCCAGTCCACCTAGAACTAAGAGAAACATTTTATATTTTTCTTACCATGACCATGTCTCCAGCTTTTAAAAGGATGTGTGGGCTCTGAGGACGGATGGGGCAAAGCTTCCTTCACCTGGAGATGATGATGCCTCAAGACTGCTGACAACGTTATGGCATAGTCAGAAATGTTTTCATTTGTCCACAGCAATGCTGCTTCGGATGCTGGGAGAGGCAACTTCAACCCCACAGACATAGGCCGCCCCATCAGTGCCTCCTGGTGGGACAAAAAGGTTGTTCTAGATGCAGTTGCCCTTATTGCATGCATCATTAAAGGCAGTGTATCAGGCCACTTCAGGCCTGTTGCATCAGTTGTCTTTAGTAATCTATTTTTTATTGTGGAGTTCATCCTGTCCACCTGTCCTGAACTTTGGAGCAGTTGCCACTCTATTCCCAAACATTCACACATCTTTTGCGCAACTGCAGCCACAAATTCACCCTCTCTGTTGCTATTCATGCCCTGGGGGACCCCAATTTGGGGTATGATATCTTTCATCAAGCATCCCACCACAGTTGCCGCATCATTCTTCCTTATGGGAAACGCCTCCATCCATTTTGAAAATTGATCCACACACACCAGCAAGTATTTGAATCCATTCACTGGGGTTTATAGGCAAAGTCTACTTGGACGCTGGTAAACGGCCCCTGTGGTACTGGTAAGTGATGATGTGTAGCAGGGGACCAGCCTTTAGTATGTTGGCCACAGACAAGATATCGGGAGCAGAATTGTACAATGAAGGCTAGTATCCCTGGTGCATTCCTGCCTAATTAGCTCATTCATATCCTCTTGTGCCATGTGAGTGGGTCCATGAGCAAGCCCTGTAAGGGGAAGGAACCTAGTGCATAGTGGACCCATCCTCCCTCATCATTTTGCTCACACCCAGCATCAGTCAACACTCTTTCCTCAGCTGGTGTTGCAGACAATTGTGCTTTCCTCACATCATCTAGCAACAATTGTCTCTGAATAAGCTGAATTTTTAGAAGGCTTTTTGCCATTGAGGGGACCATCTGTACGGGCTGTAACGTGCTCTCTCTTGCTGCTGTGTCAGCCATAGCGTTTCCTTTGGCTATCTTGGTATTAGCTCCTGTATGGACCTTGCATTAGAGCTGCACTTTCAATTATGGTGTCTACTGTTGTTATAGCTTACCGTTCTCTGTAATTGGAGTCTGTTAGTCTGCTGGAAGAACCATCAGTGTACCATTCATAGTTTGCCTTTTCTAATGGCATCTATTGTAAATCTGGTCTGGGGGTTGTGCATTTTTCTACAACCTCAACACAATCATGGTCAGGTGTCTCATCAGAATCATCTATTGCAGGTAATAATGTTGCCAAATTAACAGGTGGGGATTTTTTAATGGTAATATTAGTGTTAGACAACAACATGACCTCATAACCTTTGTGCCTGGCTGCAGAAAAATGCTGTGTTGCTGCTGATGACAACAACTGTATCAAATGTGGCACATAAACAATACAAGGGGAGTCTATCACAATGGGGGCCGCCCTCTCTACCATCACAGTGGCTGCTTCACCTGCGCTCAAACAGGCTGCATGCCCAGTCACTGCCGAAGGCAAAGTCACAGAGTAATGCGCCACATGTCTTTTTCCAGAGCCCTGCTGCTGTGTCAGTACACCATTTGCAATGCCATTTTGCTCTGACACATAGAGATGGAAGGACAGTTTGTAATCAGGCAGCCCCAAGGCTGGCGCAATACACAATGTCCCTTTCAGTGTCTTGAAACATTCTGCAAGTTCGTTAGTATATACAATGTTGTTGGGTGCATCTTGTAGTGTGCATTTCCTCAAGAATGCTTCATAGGATCTGTACTCAGGGATACAATGGTGGCAGTAGTTCATCATCCCCAGGAAGGACATTATTCCTTCCTTGGTGGAGAGGGGATGCATGCTTTGAATCATTTTTATTCTGTCAGGTGATATGCAGCGTGTACTTTTGGATACCACATAACCAAGGCAAGTCACTTCTTTTTGGCAGCACAGAAATGTTGACAATGAGGCTTTGTGTCCTCTCTCCTGGAGGTAGTTCAGCAGAGCAACAGTGTCTTTTTCACAAGCCTCAAGTGATGGGGATGCCACAAGGAGATCATTAGTGTACTGCAAGATGACACTGCTACCTTCCAGGTGTAGGCTGCCTGTGTCTCTCTTTACTGACTGTGCATAGACCGTGGGACTCTCTGTGAAGCCTTGGGCCAGTCTTGTGAAAATGTACTGGGTATCATTTATTGTGTCGGCAAAGAGGTACTCACTCTCTGGATGGACAGTAATATTAAAAAACACAATTCTAACCTGCGCTCAGGTGCTTGTAAGTAAATCCCATTTCTTGAAAGCATATACTGTTGCAGAAATTGTTGCAGATGAGGTATCTCCCCAGCAAATTGGTGGGGCACATCCATATTAAAATTAAGAAATCAGCCATTTTATCTCCTACACTGTATTCTCTTCAGGTGTGTCAGATACCTTCATCATAAAGCACCGGGCTCATCGGTTTTCCGCTGCATGGGTCATCTTTCTCTGTGCGTCATCCTATGTTCCTGCTTGTTTTCTCTAGAAATCGTTCCTCATGTAGTGCTGATCTTTCTGTAAGCCTCTTGGCATGGGCAAGGATAACACTGATCCCTACTCTTGTCTCCTTGCTGTATCCTTGTCCTCCACCATATCTACACTGTGCCCCTTGATAATGTTATTCAATGATGTAAGCCCCGCCTTGCATATCTCTTACAAAGGTACTATTCCTCAGGAAAACAGCAAAAATTCTGCCCTGTCCTTAACAAAATCTGCAATTCTTCCTTCATCCAGTCTTGTTAGTTGCATAGTGACGGTCCCTCAAGGAAGTTACAATCCAGTGAGACACCAGCTCCTTCTATTACTTACATTTGTATTGACACTGCAAAATGCACCATAAGGGGGTTAATCAGTTTCATTCTTGGACCTAGAATGGACCTGTGGTGTTCAATTCAGTTCCAAGATGGCTGAATTAAAGGCAGACATTAATTGCTATATCTCTCTCAATTCTTCCATGAATTTAAATTACTAATGATGATAGTGTAAAACAGTTTACATTTATTCAGCATCAATTTGACCCTCTTTTTATTGAACACATTAAAGCCCCAAGACATTATCAAAGAGCCAAGGTTTTTTTTTTTTATGTTTTCATATATTAGCACTTTTTACCTAGTATGTTCTGGTTTGAATATTACTCGTAATGGGTTCTCCTACCTTGGAATATTTAGGAAATGTAATACAAAGGAATTAAGTTATTGTTAAACTACTCTTCAAAATTACAAGCACACATTATATATTTTTTTCTATGGTCCGTAGTATCTATTTAGAATAAGTTGCACTCCACTGTGTGTTTTCTTAACTTTTATGAAATTTTGCTAATTCAGTGTGGTGAAGGCTAACACGACACTACACTGTTTGCACATGTGTGGAAGAGAGCCGTCTCAAATGGGGACACAACTGCAAGCCTCCCTATACAAAGCATCTGTTGCAAACCATAAGAAATAGAAGCAAAACTGCTGAGAAGAAATAGCCTCTCCTCCAAACTAGCTCACCCTTTTTATTTTCTTTATTATTATTACAAGTGGTATGTACTAAATGTACAAATTGCATTAATACAATAAAAAATGTACATGCATATATGCATATGTATCTCATATCTAAAATATGGTGATGACCTGCAATCATGCTTTCACAGTTGCCAAGCTTTGAAGTAATTCCAACAGCCACAACAATAAATGGAGACCATATTAAAAGTTGAAATCCCACAAAAATATTTTCTTTCAAGAGGCTCTGAAAAGTTCTTTTATATATATATATATATATATATATATATATATATATATATATATATATATATATATTTGTATTTTTGTCCCTCTAATACTCCATTTAGCTTGCACCATCAAGCGTGTGCGTGTGTCCCTTTAAAATCATTTAGATAAAACCAGTTTAATTAGTGTACTACTAAAAATCTGGTGTAAAAACAAAAATAAAGACTGCCACAGTTGTCATTACCTATTTGCATAACTTTGGATGAGGAAATGTTCAAAGCTACCCTTGAGTATTTTTGTTTTGTAACAGCAGTGCAGGTCGGGGCTAAATACAGAAGCTTAGCATCTGACACTTAAACCTGCTGTCGTAAATTCACATCCCCTGTCCCAGCACAGTTAACAACTGCTGTTTAGTGTTTGACCTATGTGAGAGTCACATCAGACCTCTGCAGGGCCAGAAGCATACCTGCTCTCCATCTACAATTTTAGTCTTTGGAAAGGTAGGATTCAAACTATGCTATTTTTGTATTTCTGTGCAGTGCACTCTCTACCACCAATTAACACCGGTAGGGAAAGGTAACCTTCCAAAGAACTGTCTCAAGAAAATTTACAATGCAAGTATGCACATAGAAATCCTGTGCAAAAAGGCAGGCCAGGAGCTGGAGTGCTTGAGACACACTGCAGCCATGAGGCCACATTGAAACTAAAGCTCACATTTTAATTTTGTCTCTAATATACAGAAATATTGGCATTGTTAGAGCTCAAAATCACCCTTTTTTGTACTCAAGATATTTACCTATTTAGACACAGAAACCTGAGTGTTTAATTTACACATGTTGAGAAAAATGACACAGAAAAAGTAGGAGCACCTTAAAAGTGTGCTTGAAGCCATAGAAATGCAAAATATTCACTGCTTCTTAATAGGATGTTATAACAGAATATTTATGAAAAGGATGATTTAAAATGGTTATGTTGAAAGAATAATGCAATTCTAATGATGTGACCTAGCCTTTCTGTTGCCTTACATTGTAGTACACCATGAGAAGAAGGGGGTGCAAACATTTGTGGGAATTAGTTACATTGCTGATATTTACAGTAGTGATATTAGACATTATAAACATCATACAAATGCAAATACAATATTAGTAAAATTAATTTTAAGAATAATTTACATGTATGTATGTTGAGCAAACTTTGTGGTAGTTGGTCATATTTAGCCTTTGTCATTATTGAATAATGTTTTAAGGTCTTCAAGCTGTAGCTTCACACTGTAATAAGTGTTTATTCAGAATTTACATTTTAGGTTGATCTCTTTATTGCTGCGAACATGATCCTTTACTGAATCCTAGAAATGTTCATTTTATCCTTTAGAAATAAGTAATTAATTCCCATCCAACCACAAATGTATTTGAATGGTCTTTTTTTTTAAGTAGTATACCATGTGCCCAGGGCCAGTACATTAAATGCTACTAGTGGGTTGTAGTACTAGTTGTGCCACCCACATATGTAGCCTTTCAAACCTGTCTCAGGCCTGCCACTGGAGCCTGTGTGAGCAGTTTACTGCTACTCTAACCTGGAACTTAAAACTGTTTGCCAATCCTTAAAACTCCCTTTTTGCTACATATAAGGCACACTAAGGTAGGCGCTAAGTAGGTGGGGCATGTACTTTTAAATTTGCATGTCCTGGTGGTGTCATACACAATTTTTTTATTTTTTGTTTCTCTTCACTACTGTGAGGTCTACACCTCTTTATTGCGTGATTTTTTTACCATTAAAGTTAGTTTTATCATTAGTATTTTATAAATGTCACTTCTATACGTAGATCTTTCTCTGCTGTTACCGTTCTGTGTACATGCAGCCTGTCTTTAAAACCCAAGCTTTGTTCCAGCAATACTCTGTGCTTTCCTTCTCTCTGTCCACATAAGCGTGCAAACCACTGTGCATATGTTAGACAGTCTGTGTCCTTCTTACCTTGCTCTATGAGGCTATCTGGTCAAAACTTTTCTCTTTTGTCAGCTGTTTAAACAACTTTTTAGTCATTTTCAGCACTCTATGGCTTACCACCATTATGTTTCCTGTAAACTAGCCTCTGCCCATTGTGCCCTTCCCTCACAATTTTACAGTCTGAAAAATAAACACAACGGTTTTATCCTGCAAAAAAATTATTAAACAGGGTAAAAAAATTGTTATGCAGTGGTGGATAGACAGAGAGATAGAGAGATAGAGAAAACAAGAGCTGTTGACAATTTAGAGGCACAACATAAAACAGTTTTTCTTCTCTAATGCAGTGCTGCAGTACTTTACATATAATTCAAAAACATTGCAATGACACATAGTGGCACATTTACACTTAATCAACACATAAATCAAATACAGCCATTGATCAATGACAGACTATCTGTTTGTGCACATTTCAAAATAATGTCCTATGTACTGGTGCCAGCTGATCAAATGCTTCCCAAGCTACACTCTGGGAGGGATTTAATTAATTAATTTATTTATTTATTTATTTATTTTCTCTCTGGGGTTCCCATGAAATGAAAAATAATTATCTTCTCTCTTTCCAGGCTCTCCTGTGTGGTCTTACTATGCACCGTACAAATTTGCCACTATCCTTTAACGTAATGATACAGAAACTTAGTTACTCCTCAGTCCCCTGTTTAAGAAAAAAATGTATCTTCTGTCTGGCAAAGTTCTCCTGCGTGGTCTTACTATTTGCCATACGAATTCGCCACTATCATTTAACGTAATGATATGGGTAACTTAGTTACTCCTCAGTCACCTATTTAATTGCCAGCTATATTTTTATTTACCTCAATCCCCAGTTTAACTCTTAGCTAAATTGTAAGCGTTGAGAGGCCACAATAGCAAGGCATTTAATTAATGTAACGGTGGTGGCATTTCACACATCCCACTTCTGACACCATTTGTTAGGGAAACTACTTTTCAACCCTCCTCAGAGTGACACAAAGAAAACACAAACACCAGGCAAGGCTCCGGAACAGATGAAATGTTTCTTGAGGTTCCAAGGTTTATTAGAAGGCCAACGCACAAGGCAGATGCAAATCCCAGTGTAGCGTCTTACAAGCTGGCATCTTCTGCCCTGAAGCCTTTAAAGTCAGGCAGTTATATATGTTAACAAGGGCTGTCACAGCCAAACCCCAGAAGGGGACACAGTCTAAACACGCTGCATATACAGAACTTCAAGACCACAGAGTAACATTATACATATCACAGTGTGAGCAGAGACAAGTGAACAGACAAAAGGTGGACTGTACGAAAAAGAGGACTGGGTTGCTGACTGGCTGAACTTAAAGTGTGAGACCAAGCTAAACTTAACAACGTGACTTGGAGGCGTGTTTTGCAGAGCTGGCATAGGTGACAGAGATGTCAGCAGCAAAGTCTTACTGGGATTCAGATAATGGAGGAGAGAATTGGAACTAAAGTTTCATATCTATAGGTACATACATGTGAATATATATTTTTCTAAAAAATCGGGCCCCCTTAGGGGATATTTAAAGAAATAAAATAATTGAAAATATTGGGGTCAGCCCTCCTGACATGGGCTGACCCCCTTTGGGGGCAGATCTTTTGTTTTTATACATGTGTGGTTTGCCTTGGGGTTGCAATCGGCCCCAGGGAAAACACACATAGAAAAAAAATGATGTAGAGAGAGACTCTCTCTCTCTCTATAGATTTATATATATATGTATAGTGAGAAAGAGAGACAGACAGAGAAATCTCTCTCTCTCTCTCTCCCTCTCTCTCTTTATATATATATATATATATATATATAAATATATATATATATATATATATATATATATATATTTATATATATATATATATATCACTTTTTTACATGTGTTGTTTTTCAGGGAGCCACAAAATATATATATGAATATATATATATATATATATATATATATATATATATATGGACACTTGAATACGGCGTTTCCTCTCTGCACCTAAACGTCAAAGGTGCTAGTCAAAATACGCGTGCCACCGCTTATTAAATTGCACACTTTCTCCCGTATTTAGGAAAAGACAGCACTCCACGAACACAACGAGTTCCGATTTTTTATTCGCCTACAGGGACGCGTTTCGTCGTTACCGCCTTTATCAACCTGTAGATCGCCATTTTGGCTGTGTTTAAAAACTCTCCAATCATAATGTTCGCTATCACCATACACTGTGAAAGTGCTGTTTTATTACAATTGTCGATTATATTTACCATATGATCATCTGGTCTATGTTGATTATTTTATCGTATTGTTTACGTACTATTATACACTTATTATTTTGCCTGTTTGTAACTTGAAGTCATTTACCTATCGACATGAATAGGTTATACAATACATCTCCTCTAACCTATACATGCATTTTTTGTTCAACGTATATAACCCAGCAAGTGCTGATAAATTCATGCTTTTTCAACGATGTTGTTCATTATAGGTAAAAAAACTATATATAATATCTCAATTAAGATTTTCTTTAAATACCTGGAAACTCTCATATACCATGACTTGCCTCATGTTTTCTTGTGTCTCACAAAATATGGACAATAGTCCAAGATCACTTTCTTCAACTTTCTACGTTAAAACATGCTCATAGATCACTCTAGAATACGCCCATGGCTTGACTGTTATATTATGGTATTGACACATGAACCAATATAAATACCCTGCTATAACATCTCACACAACTTGTTCAATACAGATGGATGTACATCTCTTCACTACTGTTTAACCCATTTGGTTCTTTAGTATCGAATGCCAATATGTACTTAGATTCCAAAACTCTTAAATTATTTTCTCTGTCTCCTCCTCGAATGTCTTTTTTAATTCCGTCTATGACGCTGTATGTTACATCTTCTATTTTCCCTCCATGTACCTCATGTATGTGTCGGGCAACTGGGTAAGAATCATCTTTGTTCAATATGGCTCTCAAGTGTTGCAACATTTTTTTGTGTTCCTGCAATTTCGTGCTGCCTACATACACTTTAGGACAACTGCACTTTAAGATGTAAACCACAAATTCACTTTTACAATTATATTTTCCTTTGATAGAATGAACAATTCTATCTCCTCTTTTGATGGATTTAATGTTTTCTCCATTCCTACAAGGTTTACATTTAGAGCATCTATGAAAACCATCCTGAACTTTAAACCAATTTTGATTGGACGCTTCCTGTCTCACATCACTCTTGACTAGGATATCCTTCATGGAAGTCCCTTTCTTATAAGTCACTAAAGGTTTGGTCAATATTTGTTCTCCTATCACGGGATCACTTCTAAGCATATGCCAGTGTTTCTGCAACAATTTTCGCATCTGCAAATGAGCTGTATTATAAATCTAACTGTTCCTGAATCCTTTCTCAACTTTTGTCCTTTTATACTGCATGTCTTTTTAGTTTCTCTACCCTGTGTGGAAAATAAAAGAGTATCTCTTGAACGAGATTTTACTTTACTGATAGCTCTGTCCAGTGTGGATTTAGAATATCCTCTGCTAAACAATCTATCAATCATTTCTTCCTGTACAACCTTGAAACTTTTTTCCGTACTGCAGATTCTTTTAGCCCTTAGTAACTCCCCAAACTGGATATTATCTTTTAAAGGTTGGGGATGATAACTGGTAGCATGTAAAATGCTATTCCCTGCCGTGGGTTTTCTAAATAAAGTTGTCTCTATTTTGTTATTATCAATCACTACTTTCACATCTAAAAATTCAATATCTTGTTGATGAATTTTCCCTGTAAATCTTAAATTATAATCATTTTTATTAATCTCTTCAATGAACTTCATAGCAGTGTCCCTGTTCCCTTTCCAAATTATGAAAATGTTGTCTATGTACCGTAACCACATGATTATGTTGTTATTCCATTTGTCCAGTGGGGAATTATTTAATATTTGTTCTTCCCACCATCCCATACACAAGTTGGCGTAACTTGGAGCGAAGCAAGAACCCATTGGGGTACCGCATTGTTGCTCAGAAATCTCCTGGTTAAAGAAGAACATGTTATGTTGTAGACACCACTGTATCATTTCGCTCAACATTTTACTATGTTGGTAAAACATGATCGGTCTTACTCGTAAAAAATGATCTACAGCCTTGACCCCTAACTGGTGTGGTATACTTGTGTACAAAGCTGTCACATCTAGTGTCATCAACAAAAATTAACTTTCCAAAGTAACATCAAAAATCCTTCTCAAAAAGTCAGTACTGTCCTTTAAATATGATGATAAATTAATTACCAGAGGATGTAAAAAAGAATCAATATACTGGGACACAAACTCAAATAGACTCCCTCTAATTGATACTGTAGGTCTACCCGGTGGTTTCAAAGCATCTTTATGAATTTTAGGTATCAGATAAAAGACCGGGAGTTTAGGAAAGTCGACCCTCAAAAATCTATATTCTTGGTCACTAATTAGTCCTTTATCTTTCCATTGTTCCAGTTTATGATCAAATTTAACCTTTACATCCTTAACATATTTCATATCAATCCTTTTATAACATGTTAAATCATTTAACTGTTTATATGCTTCTTCCATATATTCTTGTATGGACTATATTACGATGTTTCCTCCTTTGTCTGAACCTTGAATAACGATTTGTGGATTCTTTGATACTTTGTTCAAGGTCTGAAAATATCCACTTCTGTTCCTCATAGTTTTTCTCATTTCTTTGAGTCTAAGAGCTTTCAATCCTTTAATTATAGATCAGAGAACTGATCGATCAAATCTCCACTTGGGGCTGGAACAGTTCTGGATTTCAATTTAGGACCCGATGCACCTTCTTCATCTAATCGTATATATAGATAGATAGATAGATAGATAGATAGATAGATAGATAGATAGATAGATAGATAGATATATTTATATATATATATATATATCTCTTTCTCTCTCTCTCTCTATATATATATATATATATATATATATACTTGTTTTCTAGGGAAAATGGTTTATATGCTTGCTTTAAAGGATAGATATGTGTTTAGCTGAGTGGATTAGTAAAGCTGGGCATTACCTGCACTTTAAAAATAATGAAATGTATGTGCGAGGTGGGCTATGTTGAGATGAATGCCACTTTTTCTGGTTGGTAGCACTAAACTGTGATGATGGGTATGTGGTAAAGTGAAGTAATAGTGTGTCTTTTTGTTTCTTTTCTGTGTCTTCAGAGAATCTGCTGATTCAGAGAAGAAGCAAAGGTAAGGTGACTTGACATTTACTGTTGCACAAATCACACAAACACACCCACGTGAATTTTGAGACCCCATCTGCCTTCTACGTAGGTTAGTGCTTTAAAGAGACAGTTTAGCCAGTAGCAGATATGGCGTCCCGTTAGATGACTGCTGCTGAAGTGTAACGCAGGTTATGGCAGACAGCTCTGAGGCAGGATCAGAGATTGAGGCAGCAGATTCTGAGACAGCACTTGAGAGAGAGGACACTGGGCCAGAATCTGGGAGTGATTTTTCAGTCAGCAGAGTCCGATCCGACAACACCTTTTCCAGTGGTTTTGAGGGAGATGATGAGGACAGTCGTGCTGTCCCTTTGCAAGCAAAGTCTGTGCAGTGGGACAAAAGTGGGTTAGCCCAACCCGGAGAGCAGATGCATGCAGCGGCAAGCACAGAGAGGGCACTCTCTTGGCAGCCCCAAATTCCACCTTTTACTGGTGATGCTGAATGTAAAGTCAATATGGCCAACTTTTTGAGAGTGTACTGCGTCCATCTCTTTTTGGATTTTGACTTCCTTCAGCAAATTGTGCAGCAAACAATTTGTGAGGAAGCATGGAGGCACTCTAGAGCCCCGTTCTAGGGCACACCAGTAGACTCCCAGTTCGCTGACAGAGTTGAAGATATTTTTAGTCCTTACACTCAAAATGGGGTTAGTTTAGGAACTCACCTTGCAGTCTTACTGGGCGACTCATACGGTTTGGGTATTCCCCATCCTTGCACTGTACATGAACAATGATCGTTCTTTGCTATTGCAGCACACGCTTCATTTCAATGACAATTGTGCTGCACTGCCTTTGGACCATTAACACAATGACAGGTTGTTCAAAATTCAGCCTGTTGTGGAACATTTGTCTGACTGGTTTCCAGAGACCTATGCTCCTAGAAAGAATACAGCAGTCGATGAGTCCTTGATCCTATGCAAAGGGTGGCTGCTGTTCAGACAGTACATTGTGAACAAAAAAGCTTGCTATGGCATCAAACTGTACATGCTGTGTGAGAGCTCTTCTGGCTATGTGTACAGCTTGGGAGTGTATAAAGAGAAGGTCTCCACTTTAAACCCTGTAGGTTGCCCTCCTGCATTAGGGTCACAGGTAGGATTGTATGGGAATTTGTCCAGCCACTCCTTCACAAGGGTTATAACCTTTATGTGGACAATTTCTAAACAGGAGTAGAGCTGTTTAGTGAGCTTTACAAAACTGGCACTGTGGCGTGCGGTACAGTTTGCTGTAACCGCAAAGGATTCCCAGAGGAGCTTGTCTGCAAGAAGCTACAGAAATCCCCGAGTACAGCATTGGGTTCCAATGAACTATTCACAGTCAAGTTCTCGGATGGGCGTGATGGATACATCATTTCATGACGTATACAATTCATGATGAGACCACCTCCCCAACACAGTTTGGGGTCAGATCGCCGAAGTCCACAAGCCCACCTGTATACTTGATTACAATAGGTACATGGGCAGAGTGCACAAGAATGACCAGGTTCTTCAACCATACAATGTGTGTTGTAAAACTTGCTATAAGAAACAGTTTACTCCCCTGTGCCAGATGGCAACATACAATGTGTATATTGTTTATCATCAGACAACCACAGGAAGACCCATGACTTTCCCTGACTTCTATTTGTCTGCAACTGAAAGACTCACTGATGTTACAGAAGCAGCAGCCTCCACCTCATATGTTCTGGAGGATGTGGCAAGGCTGCAGGAGTGACACTTTGCTGAATGAATTCCTAAAAACACCCAAAAACGATCATCCATGTTGTTGCTGTAATGTGTGCTTGAAGAATGGAAAGCGGCAGGAGAGTAGGTATTACTGTCCCCAGTGCACATCCCAGCCAGGCCTCTGTGTCCCTACTTGCTTTACGTTTTATCATACTAATGCATATGTCTGTGAAATTGACTGAGATGGAACTGCCATTGAGTAAACCTTTCAGTGGCTGTGCATGGATACCAAACTCCCATGAGCCAGTGCCTCATTAAGCAAGCAACCACAGAATTGTACTTCATCTACTTCAGAAAATCATGGACTTCCTTATGGCCTGCTTGACACTTATGTACACAATCAGAATGTGGTAGATGTTTTGTTCGATTACCATGCATTATAGTCCCCACCCTGCATATACTAGTGGACAGAACATATGCCACATTGCCACAGAGTACCCTGTGTGGCAAAATGTTAAAGGCATGACTGAATTTCGAAGTGCTTGTTGGTGAACTTATGTATGCTACACAAGGACCACCATGATTGCCAATGAGAACCAGAGTAAGTGCAATAAGGCAAACAAATGTTGTGTGGGACATATTTACCAACATTTCTACATGTTTGAAAGTGTGCAAACTCAATTTATAGCTTCACTTTCAAAGCAAAAGTAGAAACATTGGTAAATGAGTCCCACAGGATATTTATTTGACTTTTTACTTTAGAGAACTTAGGATTTATTCACCATCATGTCTGCCTTAGTTTCAACAGTAGATATGCTCATTCAGTACGAAGAATAGGCCTCCCAAAGCATACTCGGACACCCCCAATTTGCATTCACAAACTGAAAGGCGCTGGATTTAACATAGTAAGCGCGCTGATGGTGCATTAAAGCTATGTTATCTTGAGCTTCAAGTAGCTAATGGCGGAAGGCATTAGTATAGGTTTACCTGGCAATTATACAGGATTAGTCAGGACTCTGATGAGGACAGAGACATGAATGGGTAAGAAAAGATTATGGTAGGTGTGCATTCACAGGGATATTGCACAGGTAGAAGACAGATAGTAAAGGTAGTACTAATGAACATCATCTATACCTATAGATACCTATAGATTCAAACCCACTGGTGCCACCCCGGGACTGAAGGGACAATGACACGTATGGGTCAGTGTTTGACCTGCTTGCCATGTTCATCCTCCATCAGAACTTAGTAAATGTTCAATTTGCTGTTTGATATGTGCATGATAGTCACAGTACTGCATATAATTGTTGCTGGGACATATGCTACTGCCTCACGGACTAACGTGTGTGCCAGGCACTACCCTTTTTCATAGTTGTTAGAAATTAGGTCTTTGGTTGGAAGTCGGGTTGCCCCCTGTCCAAGCAAGGGCCCTCACTCCTGTCAGGGTAAGTCACACACAATCCAAATTATCCTGTGCCTACCCTCCTGTAGCTAAGCACTGAGCAGTCAGGCTTAACTTCGAAGGCAATGTGAAAGTATTTGTGCAATAAATAATACAATAACACCATATAGCACCACAAAAATACACCACACAGTGTTTAGAAAAATATATAATATTTATCTGGATAAATGCAGGTCAAAACGATTAAAGATGCAATAAGTAAATGTTGAGATATCACTGAAAAGTGATATAAGGGGGGTCATTACAACATTGGCGGTAAAAGCCGCTTACTACCGTGCAGAAGACCGCCAATACACCGCAGCGGCCGCGGAAATCCGCCACAGCTATTATGACCCACATCTCGGAATCCGCCGAAATTCAGACACCCACAAAAGTCCACCACACCAAAGGTCAGTGGTAAACTGGCGAAAACAAAACCTCCACCGTCACGCCAACAGAAACACACCCATGCTATCACGACCCACGAATCCACGCGGCGGTCTTTCAACCGCGGTATTCCATTGGCGGTACACACCGCCGCGCTCAAAATACACACACATCTCCAAAACACCGCCACATTGGACAATTCCAAATACACACACCTGATACACATACGCACACCACTCCCACAAAATCAATACTATATAAAACACACACCCACATCACCCACAAACCCCTACGACCAAAACATTTTGATGGAGGCCAGAGAGACTGCACAGCATAGACAACCCCACCACACAGAGGCACACAACACCATCACCCACTCAACTTCCACGCACAAAACACCACACACTACTACACATCACCACACTCATCACCACATACACCACCCCACACATCACCTACACCACCCCATGGCACGGCAAAGACACCCCAGGTTCTCAGAGGAGGAGCTCAGGGTCATGGTGGACGAAATCTTACAGGTAGAGCCACAGCTATTTGTATCACAGGTGCAGCACACCTCCATAGCTACGAAGATGGAGCTATGGAGAAGAATAGTCGACAGGGTCAACGCAGTGGGACAGCACCCAAGAAATAGGGAGGACATCAGGAAGAGGTGGAACGACCTATGGGGGAAGGTGCGTTCCGTGGTCTCCAGGCACAACATCGCGGTACAGCGGACTGGCGGCGGACCCCCACCTCCTCCCCACAACTAACAACATGGGAGGAGCAGGTCTTGACCATCATGCATCCTGAGGGCCTCGGATGAGTCGGTGGAGGAATGGACTCTGGTAAGTCAAATCTTAACTATCATATCCCCCACCCTACCTGCATGCTATCACAGACCCCAACCCTCACCCCCTCCCCTATCACTCCGACTCCTCACTAATGTACTAATTAACACAAACCACACATCCCAACACCAAGCCCTGCATGACACAACAAAGCATGTACACCCCTCACTAAAGCATGCCCACTGCGCATACCCATAACACCCCCCAACCATCATCACACAAGCCCACACACAGGAATGCTAGCACTGGGGTACACGCTCACCCACCCATTGCACACCATGACACACACAGATGCAATAATCATGCTTTTACACCCCTGCAGGACCACTACCTATCATCACCAGACAGGAGGGTCCAGACATCTCTACCCCACCCACAGAAGAGGCCCACAGTGATGACAGCAGCTCTGGCCAACTGGATCCCGATGACCAGCCCGGACCATTGTGGGCCTCGGGACAGTCGGTTCCCCTCGCACAGGCACAGCCCAAACAGACATTCCCCCCTCTGGAAACACCAGCACAGCACCCACCCAGCGGGCCCATACCTCCGTACCCAGGACACGTCAATCAGCTATGTGTCCACCACTACAGAGAACCCAGGATAACCCACCACCCCAACAACAACAGGGACCTGGGGGCAGTGGTAGTGGGCACACGGTCCAGGGGACGGAGGCCCAGGAACACAGGGGAACTGGGAGGGCTGCTGTGTGATACGGGGCGGGCAGGCCAAGGGAACCCACTCTCCACGAGGCCCTCTACTCCATCATGGGAGCAAACCACCACTCGCAGGAGATGATGGCTACGTTCCTGGCCAACTTTCAGGAGACCCAGCGCCTGCAGGAGGAACAGTATTAGGGGTTCAGGGAGGAACTCAGAACCATCAGCTCCGACCTGGGCACCATCGTAGGAGTGCTGAAGGACATACAGAACACCATGAGGGACACCATGGCACTCCAAGGGGCCCCTGACACTAGCATGGAAGATGAACTGCCCACCACCTCCGCCGGCGCTAGTGGACAGGACGCCCCGCCACAGGACCACCACACCAGCACCCCACCCCCTGCAGATGGAGAACCACCCTGCAAGCGGTCCCTGAGATCCAGGAACAGGACAGAGCACGATGGCAAGACCCCCGCCAAGAAATGAGACCACCCTGATTGTCATCCCACTGTCCCACTTTGTAACCCTGTCCATATTGGAACTGCCCTAGCTCCACTTCCTATGCCCAAATGGGCAGTGCACCTGTGAGACTAATAGACTGGACTCTGCCATGGACATTCCTCCACCATCACCCCTCACTATTGTACAACCCCCTCCAATAATTAGCACTTCAATAAACACCCTTGAAGCACAAAACAATCTGGAGTCAGTCTGTGATTTAGAAAATGTGTATTAGCTATGACAGTGACAAAATCCGTACGCAAATGTAATGTCCACATACCTATGTCACACATCACAAGTCCATGAAGAATGCAAGCAGATGACACACGATGGTAACCACACGTGTGAAACCGTAATGGAAATGTACAACTCAGTTACCAAATACTGCTTGAAATTGACAGACAGGATAGAGGTAGAAGTGTGAAAGTACTTGTAGTAGGCAAGAAAGTGTTCTCACCTGTGTGACACTGGAAATATTGCTGGATGACTGAGTCCCTGTTGTCAATGTCTTCTTCCTCTGCTTCCTCCTCATCACTGTCCACAGGCTCCACAGCTGCCACAACACCGTCATCGGGACCATCCTCCTGCAGAAAAGGCACCTGGCGTTGCAAAGCAAGATTGTGAAGCATACAGCAGGCGATGATCATCTGGCACACCTTCCTTGGTGAGTAGAATAGGGAACCACCTGTCATATGGAGGCACCTGAACCTGGCCTTCAGGAGGCCGAAGGTGTGTTCGATCACCCTCCTAGTCCGCCCATGGGCCTCATTGTAGCATTCCTCTGCCCTGGTCCTGGGATTCCTCACTGGGGTCAGTAGCCATGACAGGTTGGGGTAACCAGAGTCACCTAAAAGCCACACCCGGTGCCTCTGGAGTTGACCCATCACATAAGGGATGCTGCTATTCCGCAGGATGTAGGCGTCATTCACTGAGCCAGGGAATATAGCATTCACCTGGGAGATGTACTGTTCTGCCAAACATACCATCTGTACATTCATGGAATGATAAATCTTCCGGTTCCTGTACACCTGTTCACTCCTGTGGGGGGGGGGGGCAAAGCCACATGGGTCCCATCAATGGCACCTATGATGTTAGGGATATGTCCAAGGGCATAGTTGTCACCTTTAACAGTAGCCAAATCCTCCACTTGAGGGAAAACAATGTAGCTCCTCATGTGTTTCAGCAGGGCAGACAAAACTCTAGACAACACGTTGGAAAACATATGCAGGGACATCCCTGATGCCATGGCCACTGTTGTTTGAAATGACACACTTGCAAGGAAATGGAGCACTGATAGCACCTTCACTTGAGGGGGGATTCCTGTGGGGTGGCGGATTGCTGACATCAGGTCAAGCTACAATTGGGTACACAGTTCCTGGATTGTGGCACGGTCAAACCTGTAGGTGATGATTAAATGTTGCTCCTCCATTGTCAACAGGTCCACCAGCGGTCGGTACACCAGAGGATTCCGCCATCTCCTCACATGTCCCAGCTGACGGTGCCTAGGAAGGACAACAGCGACCACAGCGTCAAACAACTCAGAGGTATGTACCCACAGCTACACAGAACACAAAACATAATCCAAAAAGTTGTCTGTATGTGTGTTGAGTCTAGAACTAGGTATGTGTGACGCAGTTGAAAATGAAGCCATGTGGGCCCCTGAAATGGCGGCTGCCTGACCTCCAAACTGGGACAATGGGTTGTGAGGTAACTGCGCTGGCGTTGTACACCGTTGCGGTAGGCGGTCGAAGACCGCGGCGCAATGCTGCATTGGTTAACATTGGACCCTATGGGTCCCAGGAGCCAATGACAAAGTGCGCCGGCGGTGATGATACGCACCGGCGTGGACGTCACCGCCGCGGACGTCACCGCCATTTTCTATCTGTTGAATCACTCAATACCTGATCTTCGACAGGAGAGGACCTATACTGCAAGTTCTGCTGTGACCTCGGTCTGGAAGAGACAATGGCTCGTGCATCTGGGGAAAGGGCCCCTGCCTTCACTGCACAGGAGTTGTAGAAGCTCGTGGACGGGGTCCTCCCCCAGTACACGCTACTCTACGGTCCTCCAGACCAACAGGTGAGTACACAAGGAGCAAGTTGTATGGGCTGCCTGGGTGGAGAGGGCGAGTTGTAAGAAGGAAGGGGGCACAGTTCTGCGTGCATGAAGGACTGTGAATGCATATGCCACATGGCAAGGGTAGGGATGTGGGCCACTCACTTCGACGGTGCAGTTGGTAATGACTTCTCTTCTTTCCCTGTAAATTTCATGTAGGTCAGCGCCCACCAGAAGAAGGATATTTGGCGTGCCATCGCCAAGGACGTCCGGACCCTGGGGGTCCACCAGAGACGGAGCACCCACTGCCAGAAAAGATGGGTGGACATTCGCAGCTGGAGCACGAAGATGGCGGAGGCTCAGCTGGGGATGGCTTCCCAATGTGGGAGGGGTGCCCGTCGAACCATGATTCCCCTGATCTTCCAAATCCTGGTGGTGGCCTACCCTGAGTTGGATGGGTGCTTGAGGGCATCACAGCAGACACAAGGGGGTGAGTACACTCTCATGCAGCGGACTTTGCGCTCAGTGAAGGTGTCTGAGTGGGGGAGGAGGGCTGTGGGTTTCCCTAGGCCAGGGCGAGTTCTGTAGGCTGGGGCCCCTCCGTAATGCAGGCCATGTGGCACTCCACCCCACCTCTGTAGAATGCCTAGTACAAGTATACATGCCCCTGTGTCATCTATGTGTGCTGATGTCCACCATAGCCATGTAGGCCATATCCCAGGAACTGCATCAGTAGAGCCCAACAGCACGGCGTAGTGCAGGGGGCTGCTGTGTCTGTATTGTCCGCCAACTGTAGCGGTAAGCCATGCACTCAACCTGTCTTTCTTCTGTCGTCCCCCCCTTTTTGTGCTCTCCCTGTTCTTTTGTGCATCACCATCATCAGGCGGAGGTACAGTGGCACCGGAGCACGAGGGAGCTGCATCCCACATGGCCATGGAGGGCCACACCACGGACTCTGAATATACCAGTGGGACGGAGGGCGAGGGGAGCTGCACGGCGGTCACAGGATCAGCAAGCAGCGACACGGACTCGTCCTCCGATGGGAACTCCCTTGTGGTGGCGGAAAAATCTGTGCCCCCCACTTCTACAGGTACAGCCGCCACCCCCCCTACCAGCACTGCCTTCCCAGCAGCCCCTCAGCCTTCGCCCCGTGCCCGCTCACCCAGGAGGGTGGGCATCACCTTCGCCCCAGGCACCTCAGCCCCTGCCCCAGTCACCTCTGCTGCCCTCAGTGAGGAGGCCATTGACCTCCTCAGGTCACCCACTGTTGGGCAGTCTACCATTGTGAATGCCATCCAGTGTGTAGAAAGGAAGTTGCAACACACTAATGCATTCCTGGAGGGCATTCATTCTGGTCAGGCTGCCCATCATCGAACCCTGCAATCTCTGGCCTCAGAACTGATGGCAGCCATTGTCCCTGTCTCTAGCCTTCCCCCTCCAACTTCCTCCACCCAGACCCAATCCCCTGTACCACAGCCTATCCCAAGCACACCATCAGACCAGCATGCACACACGTCAACACACAAGGGAAGCTCAGGCAAACATAAGCACCACACATCCCACAGGAACTCACGCAAGCATCACACACATACAGACACAGCAACATCCACTGCCTCCACTGTGTCCCCCTCCTCCTCGTCTTCCTCCTCCCTCCCAGTATCGTCTACACTCTCACCTGCATGCACTACCACTACAGCCACTACGTCCCGCACCAGCACACCCACCAGCACACCCCGCTCACCTGCACTCACCACCCCCACTACATTTACACGTCCCCTGTGTCCTCTCCCAGTGTGTCTGTGACGCCCCCTCCCAAAGTACACAAACGCAGGCAAACACCCACCCAACATTCATCCACCTCACGACAGCCTCCAGCGCATGCACCTGCACCCAAATCAACAAAAGTTACACCTCCTACAACCACCTCCTCTTCCTCCACTCCCAGACCCCCTCCAGCTACCCGTCCCAGTGTTCGTCAGAAACTTTTCCTGAGCAACATTGACCTCTTTCCCACCACCCCCCCCTCCAATTCATAGGTCCCGTACTAGCACCTCAGCCAAAAAGTCTCCGGTACCAGTGGTGCCTGTTAGAGGTATGTGAAGTGCACCGTGCACCAGGGCAGCCAGTGTGACACGGAGCCACAGCACAGCCAGTCCCCCCCCTGTGAAGCACCAGAAGTTGGACAGTGCCCGACGGGATGGGGGAAGACTCCAGCCGGCAAAGCTGCTCACAAGGGTCCCAGGGGGACTGTCCACTCAGCTGTGACTCCTCCCAAGGAGGGGAAGGGGCAGAAGATGGTGCCAAAGTCTTTGAAGAGCAGCACGACGGAGAAGCCCGCCGTCATCCCGCTGCCCAGGAGGCCACCGCCAGCCTCATCGTCAGTGGCCAGGAGGCCACCGCCAGAGTCAGTGCCCACGAGGGCAGTCCCATCGTCAGTGGCCAGGAGGGCAGTCCCATCGTCAGTGGCCAGGAGGCCACCGCCAGAGTCAGTGCCCAGGAGGGCAGTCCCATCGTCAGGGGCCAGGAGGCCACCACCAGAGTCAGTGGCCAGGAGGGCAGTCCCATTGTCACTGGCCAGGAGGCCACCGCCAGAGTCAGTGCCCAGGAGGGCCTCAGCAGCCACAGCCCCGCTGGGCAATGAGGGACCGCCATGGCAAACACCGCTGCACAGGTCAGAGACAGCAAAGTCAAGCACCGCTGAACAGGGCAAAGACCGCCATGGCAAGCACCGCTGAACAGGGCAAGCACCGCTGAACAGGGCAAGCACTGCTGAACAGGGCAAAGACCACCATGGCAAGCACTGCTGAACAGGGCAAGCACCGCTGAACAAGGCAAGCACCGCTGAACAGGGCAAAGACCGCCATGGCAAGCACCGCTGAACAGGGCAAAGACCGCTGAACAGGGCAAAGACCGCTGAACAGGCCAAAGACCGCCATGGCAAGCACCGCTGAACAGGGCAAGCACGGCTGTACAGGGCAAAGACCGCCATGGCAAGCACCGCTGAACAGGGCAAGCACCGCCAACTCAAGCACCGCTAGCCCATGTGCGGCAGGGGCAGTGACGGAACTGGGACCGTCACGGGGAGAGTGATGCACTCTGGGCACCAGTCCCCCTCCAGAACCAGTGGAGAACAGCATCCACTACCTCAGTCCTTATCAGGATGAAGCACTCTGGGCACCAGTCCCCCTCCAGAACCAGTGGAGAACAGTATCCACTATTTCAGTCCTTAACAGGATGAAGCACTCTGGGCACCAGTCCCCCTCCAGAACCAGTGGAGAACAGCATCCACTACCTCAGTCCTTGGCAGGATGAAGCACTCTGGGCACCAGTCCCCCTCCAGAACCAGTGGAGAACAGCATCCACTACCTCAGTCCTAAACAGGATGAAGCACTCTGGGCACCAGTCCCCCTCCAGAACCAGTGGAGACTGTTATTGACTTGAGAGACTGTGGCTTTGCACTCCCCAGGACTGAACAGTGGGCAAACCACCCACTGTAGAGACTTGAGAGACTGTGGCTTTGCACTCCCCAGGATTGAACAGTGGGCAAACCACCCACTGTATCTACTTGAGAGACTGTGGCTTTGCACTCCCCAGGATTGAACAGTGGGCAAACCACCCACTGTAAAGACTTGTGAGACTGTGGCTTTGCACTCTCCAGGATTGAACAGTGGGCAAACCACCCACTGTAGAGACTGTGGCTTTGCACTCCCCAGGATGGTACAGTGGGCAACCCACCCACTGTAGAGACTTGAGAGACTGTGACTTTGCACTCCCCAGGATACATCAATGGGCATTGAGCCCCCTCGTGGATCTTGCGTGGTGCTCTCATCCGGCTGAGGTGCCCCCCCTTCTCTTCCCCCTGAGGTGCCTGTTGTATTTCTATCTGATGCCCCTGCAGTGTTCTCTCCATTTTGCTCAGGTATCGTGTGTGGGCCTCGCCCATGCATTTTGGGACCAGTGGTCCACGGGCATTGATTGGTGCATACCTGCACTACTAATCGTGATGTATATTTTGTTGGATGTGAGATTATATCTGTATATATTTGGTTACTGTATTTTGACACATTACAATGGTTGCACTCATTTCCTTTTGTCTTTGCATTCTTCCGGGGGGTATTGGGGTTGTTACTGTTATGTTTGGATATGCATTGGTGTGTGTGTTGTAGTGGGTGAGGGTCGGGGTGGGGGTGTTGCGTGTGTGTGTCCCTGACTTTTGCCTCCCCCCTCCCCTATGTCGTAGGTGCAGTGCTCACCGTTGTCTTCGGCGCCGGCGTTGCTGACGATCGTACAGGAGCACGAAGACTATCGCAGGGAGTATTTGGAGTTCTGGCTTCATGGTGGCCTCCTTCCTCGTGGAGTGTGTAGAGGTGAGCGTTTTCCCATTGAAATGGCTGTTTCCGTCGTGTTTTTATCCACAGTGAATCTGCCCCGGAAAAGGTGGCAGATTGGTAGGTTGTGATACTGTGGGCGGTACTTTGTCTCCCGTCTGCCTTTTGGCGGTGACTGCCGCGCTGTTTGTCTGTACCGCCGCGTCGGTCGGAGTGGTAATGTGGCTGTCTTTGTTGGCGGCTTCCGCCACGGTCATAATTCCCTTTTTTTTCCGCTGGCCTGTTTGCGGTCTTACCGCCGCTTTAACACCGTCCGCGGCGTCAATTCCTCTCTAGAAGTCAGGCTCCGTCATTCCGGTTTGTCTGTGCATTGTTCCGGTGGGCCGTACAACAAATTTCCAGTCACCACGCTGGTGCTGTGTTGATCTGCTCGATACAAAGTAGGGCTGCGCTATTCCGGTTCGGCGTGCAGTGAAATTTTCACTGCGGTGCAGGCTGTGTGTCATTTCTGGCAGGCTGTGCATCAAGTTTTGCCGCACAAGAAGTCCTTCTTGTAGAGATGAAGTCGTTTTTGGCCCTAAGACTTCGGGGAACAGGAGGCAAGCTCTATCCAAGCCCTTGGAGAGCACTTCTTCACCACAGCCAGAGAGCAGCAAGACAGCAGGGCAACAGCAAGGCAGCAGTCCTTCACAGAAAGCAGATAGGTGAGTCCTTTGGGCAGCCAGGCAGTTCTTCTTGGCAGGTTCTGGTTCCAGTTTCTTCTCCAGGAAGTGTCTGAGTTCGTAGGGGCAGAGGCCCTGTTTATGTACCCAAATGTGCCTTTGAAGTGGGGGAGACTTCAAAGAGTAGCTTAGAAGTGCACAAAGCCCCCTTTCAGTTCAATCCTGTCTGCCAGGGTCCCAGTAAGGGGTATGGCTGTCCTTTGTGTGAGGGCAGGCTACTGTCCCTTGACATGCAAGTATCAGGCCCTCCACCCTCCGAGTCCAGGAAGACCCATTCAAAATGCAGATGCATGCAAATGAGGCTGAGTATCCTGTGTTTGGGTTGTGTCTGAGTGAATGCACAAGGAGCTGTCAACTAAACCCAGCCAATCGTGGATTGTAAGGCACAGAAAGACCTAAGTGCAGAGAAATGCTCACTTTCTAAAAGTGGCATTTCTAAAATAGTAATATTAAATCCAACTTCACCAGTCAGCAGGATTTTGTATCACCCTTCTGGCCATACTAAATATGACCTTCCTACTCCTTTCAGATCAGCAGCTACCACTCAAACAATGTATTAGGGCAGCCCCAATGTTACAAAAACACAACAGGGAGTACGGGGTTATTTTAATGTAACATATTAATTGCCTCTCCAGAGGCCGCTCCTCTTTTCCTGTTTGTTTATATCCTCACATAGTTTCCCCTTTCTCCTTCTTCTGAACCTTAGTGTCTGACAATAAGGGGACACTCCCTCTCCTGGACACCAGAGGCCAGTAGCCTCTAGGGATAGGTTAAGAACATCTTACATACGGTCCCAGTATTATTGTCCTCCACTTAGTTGTGATTTTTGTCCATAAATTATGTGATGAAGGCCTTGTGCACCCAGTAATTCTGTTTGCTGTATGATTATCTGCTTCACGTGTGCTGTGGTTTGCTGTGCATTGCTGTGTCACAATGTTACTCTCATTGTTGGTCTGTTTTACTTCCAATAGGCCACTCTACCAGGTAGTTTCCTGGCAAGGTAGGCCCCCCTATATTATTATATATTTGTTTCCACATTTATTCATACACTTAGCATGAGTAGCAGGGATCCTTCGCCCTGATGAATGCCCCAAGACTTTCCAGAGCTCATTACTCAGGGCAGAAACATGTCGACTCCTTCCTCCTAGATAGGTGACCCTGTGAGTCCTTGTTCTCACAGAGGTGTCCCAATCTCCACTTTTTAACCACACCAAACAGAACCTTCTATTAAATACTCACACAGGTATCTGTTTAGGTGTTGTTATTCCTTAGTTTAGCTGGATCCCTCTATTTCCAGAACCAGAATTAATTTACGCACTCCCTCCTGTTCCTTTAACAGTGAGGTCGAGTCCGCCCAGGTGGCACTGTCCTACCTGGGTGGGGCTAGGTGGTCATATGATGAAGCATGGCACTATATAGTGTGTTTAGTACCACCTAGTCCATAAAGGAAATTCCCTTCCTTCCCCCCCTGTTTTCTAGACCCTCTGCAGCACCATAGCTAACTGATACCCCACCTCCAATTGAGGACCACAAAGGATCTGGTTTTACAATTGATACACCATTGATCCATCCCTCGTTACATTAAAAGAACCCCGTACTCCCTGTTGTGTTTTTGTAGTGATTTTGGGAGCTAAGTACGGTTGTGTTCTTCTCTTGCCTTTCCCCTCTCTCCCATATACTCTCTCATTGTGAATTGATAGTAGAGCAGCCATCTGGCTGTGAGAGTTTCTTCTCTCTAGGCGAGCACTCCACACTCACCTCACCCCTAGCACAGTACTAAGGTTCTACCCACCGACTAAACCCTTTTTTCTTCGCCCCCTACACCTTCCCCTTAGCAAGATGGCAGAAGGCCTATCCTTTGATGATGAGGAAGTATCAGCAATCCTCGAAGCCCCCACTCTCCTTGGGGACACAGCTCTATCCAAGAGTCAGTCCCAATTGGGAGACTGGGATACTCTAGTGGAGTTAAAACGCTCACAGATCAAAACCATCCTACACGGAGCTGTCCTAACGGAATACCTCCGCAGCAACACGGCACCGAACGGGCTACTGGTTACCAATGAACCACGTATATTTCTAGACAACCTTGAGTTTAGGAAAGATTGGGCCCTTATAGCGTGGAAATGTACACGTGACTGGCTTATACTAATCATAAAAACAGCCACTAGGTTATCTGAAGTCCTCTTAATTCAGTTAAAAAACAGTGAAAATAATTTCAAGTCAGGTGTGAACATTCTCTCCTTTAAAAAGAAACTGGAGGAGGTGAATAGGAATATAAACGAATACAAAGAATACCTGACCCAGCAGAAAATAGCAAAATTCAAAAAATATCTGAACCGGTTCCCCCTAGAAAGAGTGTACCCCTACACCAAACCCGATTACGTAGCCAAAACCTCCAATAATACATCTGAGACATCATCAGGCAGCAACACTAGCTCAGACAATGAGAGCGATTCCTCAGGGAACACACAGGAATGCCGCGGACGACGTGGGCAACGCCGGGGCAGATAAAACTACCCACCTATGCCACCCCCTTGCCCTCCGTATTTCAACCAGCAATGGGGCTAGTCAAACCAATATGGGCCTCCTACGCAATACCAAGCACCCTTCCTGCAGCAACCTGCCCAATGGTCCTTCCCTGACCCACCACCTCCTTTTTTAGACAGAGGCCACGGGAGGGGAAAAGGGAGAAGGAAAGAAGTGCAGTGGTGCCCAAAAGAGGACACCATGGAGAACCTAACGCTCAGAGAAGCCACCCCAGGGACAAGCAAGATGCAATAAAAAAAGATTCAGACAATAAGATCAACATCATAAACCTGAGCAACCGGACACTGAGGGGGTGATTCTAACCCTGGCGGTCGGTGATAAAGCGGCGGCCAACCTGCCAACAGGCCGGCGGTCCAAAAAATGGAATTCTGACCCTGGCGGGAACCGCCAACAGAGACCGCCACATTAACACTCCGACCGCCACGGCGGTACAGACAAACAGCGCGGCGGTCACCGCAAACAGGCAGGCGGCAGACAATGTACTGCCCACACTATCATAACTCACCAATCCGCCACCTCTTCCGGGGCGGGAGCACAGCCGATAAAAACACGGCGGAAACAGACCACGAACGGGAAAACGCTCACCGAAACACACTCCACGAGTACGGAGGACAGCATGGAACCCGAATTAAACATCCTACCTGCTCTCGTCTACCTGCTCATCTACCACGAGTACGAACGCCGGCGCAGACGACAACTGTGAGTACTGCACCTACGACACACGGGAGGGGGGAGGAGGAAAGGTTACAGGCACACACATATGCGACCCCCACCCCCCCAAACTATGTACACACCAATGCAGAGCAACAAGTCACAGTGACACCACCCAAACCCCCCTGAAAAATGCAAAGACATAATTAAATTGTGAAAAAAAATGTATGTAATAAATAGGCTCTGACAAATATAGGTCAACTATGCAAAATATTCATACCAAAATAATACTATATACACTGCAATGTTAACCGAGGCAATTAGTTCCGTACATCAAAAGTAAATCGAAGTGTCCGTGGGCCAAAGTGTAACAACACAAGGGCAAAGCCCACACAGGAGACCTGAGTCCTTTGGAGAGAACACTGCAGGGGCATCTGATGACAAAACTACAGGCACCTCAGGGGGAAGGGAAGGGGGGGGCACCACAGCCACATGAGTCCACGACGCCAGATCCACGAAGGGGCCACCATGCCCACTGTGCCATCCTGGGGAGTGCAAAGCCACAGTCTCACAAGTCTCTACAGTGGGTGGATTGCCCACTGTGCCATCCTGGGGAGTGCAAAGCCACAGTCTCACAAGTCTCTACAGTGGGTGGATTGCCCACTGTGCCATCCTGGGGAGTGCAAAGCCACAGACTCACAAGTCTCTACAGTGGGTGGATTGCCCACTGTGCCATCCTGGGGAGTGCAAAGCCACAGTCCATCAGGTGGATTACAGTCTCCACTGGTTCTGGAGGAGGCATGGTGGGCACAGTGAACCGTTAACATTGCTTGACAGGAAGGGCCCAGCGGAGCGATGCTTGAGATGGCGGGGCCCAGCGGAGCGGTGCTTGAGACGGCGGGGCCCAGCGGAGCGGTGCTTGACAGGAAGGGCCCAGCGGAGCGATGCTTGACAGGAAGGGCCCAGCGGAGAGGTGCTTGAGACGGCGGGGCCCAGCGGAGCGGTGCTTGACAGTAAGGGCCCAGCGGAGCGGTGCTTGACAGGAAGGGCCCAGCGGAGCGGTGCTTGACAGGAAGGGCCCAGCGGAGCGGTGCTTGAGACGGCGGGGCCCAGCGGAGCGGTGCTTGACAGGAAGGGCCCAGCGGAGCGGTGCTTGACAGGAAGGGCCCAGCGGAGCGGTGCTTTAGACGGCGGGGCCCAGCGGAGCGGTGCTTGAGATGTCGGGTCCCTGTTCAGCAGTCCCTATCTTCACGGCGGGGCCCTGTTCAGCAGTGCCTATCTTCACGGCGGGGCCCTGTTCAGCGGTGCTCTTCTGCACGGCGGGCCCTGTTCAGCGGTGCCTATCTGCACGGCGGGCCCTGTTCAGCGGTCCCTATCTACACGGCGGGGCCCTGTTCAGCGGTGCCTATCTTCACGGCGGGGCCCTGTTCAGCGGTGCTCTTCTGCACGGCGGGCCCTGTTCAGCAGTGCCTATCTTCACAGCGGGGCCCTGTTCAGCGGTGCTCTTCTGCACGGCGGGCCCTGTTCAGCGGTGCCTATCTTCACGGCGGGGCCCTGTTCGGCGGTGCTCTTCTGCACGGCGGGCCCTGTTCAGTGGTCCCTATCTACACGGCGGGGCCCTGTTCAGCGGTGCCTATCTTCACGGCGGGGCCCTGTTCGGCGGTGCTCTTCTGCACGGCGGGCCCTGTTCAGCGGTCCCTATCTACACGGCGGGGCCCTGTTCAGCGGTGCCTATCTTCACGGCGGGGCCCTGTTCAGCTGTGCTCTTCTGCACGGCGGGCCCTGTTCAGTGGTGCCTATCTTCACGGCGGGGCCCTGTTCAGCGGTGCTCTTCTGCACGGCGGGCCCTGTTCAGCGGTGCCTATCTTCACGGCGGGGCCCTGTTCGGCGGTGCTCTTCTGCACGGCGGGCCCTGTTCAGCGGTCCCTATCTACACGGCGGGGCCCTGTTCAGCGGTGCCTATCTTCACGGCGGGGCCCTGTGCAGCGGTGCTCTTCTGCACGGCAGGCCCTGTTCAGCGGTGCCTATCTTCACGGCGGGGCCCTGCTCAGCGGTGCTCTTCTGCACGGCGGGCCCTGTTCAGCGGTGCCTATCTTCACGGCGGGGCCCTGTTCGGCAGTGCTCTTCTGCACGGCGGGCCCTGTTCAGCGGTGCTCTTCTGCACGGCGGGCCCTGTTCAGCGGTGCTCATCCAGTAAGTCAAGGGAGCCAGACCTGGGCTGGACTCCCTGCTCAGTCCCCCTCCGACCGTGATGTTTCTGGAAGCTTCGGTGACGGAGTCCTGGGCCCATGGGTGTCCTCCCTTACAGCTGGGACGTGGCATGTGGGGCCCACCTGCTCCGCGCTCCTGCTGCCTGACTTCTCCGCCCTGCTGCCCTTTCGCTCCTTAGATGTGGCTCTCGGGCCCTTGCCTCCCCTAGATGTTGTGGCAGGTGAAGTGGGCGAACTTTGCTCCTTGGGGGCAGCCGTGTCAGTCCTCTCACGGCGGCCCTTGTGTTTCCTGGTCCTCTTCCCTGGGGGGGGCTGGATGTGTCCTTGCTGCTGATTGAAGTGTCACTGCTGGCAAAGGGTGGACTCCAGAACCCATGCACAACAGTGACACTCATAGCTGGGCTGGTGGTGGCTGTGGTGCTCTTGGGACTCTTTGCAGATGGAGGGGGTGGGTCATCGGAGGGAAAGAGGTCAAGATTAGCGAGGAAAAGTTTTTTAGGACCAAGGTAAAGGGTAGGAGAAGTGGTGATGGGAGTGGAGGAAGAGGATGTGGTTGTAGGAGAGTCAGGTGTGCTGTCATTGGGTGAAGGTGCTGGTGCTGTAGGCTGTCGTGAGGTGGATGGCTGTTGGGTGGGTGGCTGCCTGCGTTTGTGTGTCTTGGAAGAGGGGGTGACAGACACAGTGGGAGAGGACACAGGGGACGTGTAAATGGCAGTGGGGGTGGTGACTGCACGCGTGCGGACTGTACTGGAGGGTGTGGTGGTGATGGAAGCACTGGCTGATGTTGGTGTGCATGCAGGTGTGAGTGTAGACGTCACAGGGAGGGAGGAGGGAGACGAGGAGGAGGGGGACACAGAGGTGGTAGTGACTGTTGGCATGTCTGCATCTGGGTGTTGCTTGGGTGAGTGTTTGTGTGATCTGTGGTGCTTGTGTCTGGATGAGCTGCCCTTGGGTGTTGAGGTGTGTGCAGGCTGGTCAGATGGTGTGGATGGGATAGGCTGAGGAACAGGAGACAGAGACAGGGTGGAGGCAGTCAGAAGAGGGAGGCTGGAAACAGGTACAATGGCTGCCGTCAGTGCTGAGGCCAGAGCATTGAACGATCGTTGATGGGCAGCCTGACCCGAATGAATGCCCTCCAGGTAGGCATTGCTCCGATGCACCTCCCTTTCTACCCCCTGGATGGCATTCAAAAGGGTAGTCTGCCCAACAATGAGCGTCCTCAGGAGGTCACTGAGCTCCGCACTGAGGGCAGCAGGGGTGACAGGGGCAGGGGCTGAGGTGCCTGGGGCGAAGGAGACGCCCGCCTTCCTGGGCGAGCGTGCACGGAGAGTAGGCTGAGGGGCTGCTGGGAGGGCGGGGCTGGTGCGCTGGGTGGCAGCTGTACCTGTAGAGGCGAGGGGCACGGATGTTGCCGCCACCGCTAGGGAGCACCCATCCGAGGACGTGTCTGTGTCGCTGGTCTCACCACTGGTCCCCGTTGTGGTGCTCCCCTCGCCCTCCGGATCACTGGTGCCCTCGGTGTCTGTTCCTGGGGCCACTGGGGCCTTGTGACTGGCAGCTCCCTCGTGCTCCGATGCCAAATCTCCTCCGCCTGATGATGCTAATGCACACATGCACAAGAAGATGAAGAAGAAGGGTGGGGGGAGAAAAACGAAGACCAGGTTGAGTGCATGCAATGTCAACACCGTTGGCGGAGAGGACAGACCGAGGAGCCTCATGCACTACGCCGCGCATTCGGGGTACACTACTCAGTACTCCTGACTAGGACAACAGGTCTAGAGACGACAAACGTGCACATGTGTGATGCTGGACCATCAATAGCTGTACTTGTCACCCTACAGAGGTGGGGGCCGGGAGCACAGGGCCATGCCTAAGGGAGGGGACTAGCCTACACAAAGCGCCCTGGCCTAATGTCACCCACAGCCCTCCTCCCCCACCCAGACGCCTCCACTGCGCAGAAAGATAGGAGAATGTGCTGATACTCACCCCCTTGTGTCTGCTGTGATGTCCTCAAGCACCCATCCAAATCAGGGTAGGCCACCGCCAGTATCCGGGACATCAGGGGGGTCATGGTACGACTGGCACGCCTCCTAGGTTGGGAGGCCATCCCCAGCAGTGACTCGGCGGTCTTCCTGGTTCCGCGGCGGATGTCCTCCCACCTCTTGCGGCAGTGGGTGCCCCGTCTGTTGTGGACCCCCAGGGTCCGGACTTCCTTGGCGATGGCACGCCAAATGTCGACTTTCTGATGGGCGCTGACCTATTTGACATGTACAGGGTGGGAAGGAAACATTCATCAATGAACTGCATGTTAGATGTGATTGGCCCCCCTCACCAACTTTGCCAAATGGCACATGCTCTCATCTGTTGTGCGTTGCACTCCTCATTCGCCCCCCACCCCAACAACTTACATCCACCCCACTCCACACAGGCATCGCCCATTCCATGTGCACACGGTGTACTTACCTGTTGGTCTGGAGGACCGTAGAGTAACGCATACTGGGGGAGGACCCCATCCACGAGCTTCTCCAACTCTTCAGACGTGAAGGCAGGGGCCCTTTCCCCAGTCGCAGCAGCCATTGTCACTTCCAGACCGAGGTCACAGCAGCACTTGCAGTATAGGTCCTCTCCTGTGGATGATCAGGTCTCGAGTGATTAAGCAGATAGAAAATGGCGGTCACGCCCGCGGTGGTGCGTACCGCGGCGGTGCATACCGCGACCGCCGGCGCACCTCGTCATTGGCTCCTGAAACCCATAGGCTACAATGTTAACCAATGCGGCTTCGTATAGCGGTCTTCGACCGCCTACCGCCACGGTGCGCCCCGCCAGCGCATTGACCTCACATCCCATTGTCCCACGTCACAGGTCAGGCAGCCGCCATTTCAAGGGCCCACATGGCATAATTTGTACTGCGTCACACAGGCCTAGGCCTTGCCTTGCCACACATACACGCTCTCAATACATAGATAACCGTGTGCTATGCAAGCTGTGGTGAACGTACCTGTGAGTTGCTTGACTCTGTGCTCCGTGTTGTCCTTCCTAGGAACCGTCCGCTGGGACTTGCGAGGAGAAGGATGAATCCTCGCGTGTACCGACCGCTGGTGGACCTGTCGACAATGGAAGAACACCACATCATACTACGATACCGACTTGACCGTGCCACTATCCATGAACTGTGTGCCCAGCTGGAGCTAGCCCTGATGTCCCCCATCCGCCAACCCACAGGAATTCCCCCTCTGGTGCAGGTTCTGTCAGTCCTCCATTTTCTTGCAAGTGGCTCATTCCAGACGACAGTGGCCATGTCATCTGGAATGTCTCAGCCCATGTTTTCAAAAGTTTTGTCTAGAGTGTTGTCTGCCCTGACGAAACACATGCGGAGTTACATTCTATTCCCTGAGGAGGTTGATTTGGCCACTGTGAAGGGTGATTTTTATGCCCTTGGACATATCCCCAACATAATTGGTGCCATTGATGGGACCCATGTGGCCTTAGTAACCCCAAAAGACGATGAGCAGGTGTACAGAAACAGGAAAAGTTATCATTCTATGAACGTCCAGGTGGTCTGTTTGGCTGACCAGTACATCTCCCATGTAAATGCCATGTTCCCTGGTTCAGTGCATGACGCGTATGTGATGCGTAATAGCAGCATCCCTTATGTGATGGAACAGCTACAGGGACAACGTGTGTGGCTAATAGGTGACTCTGGTTACCCCAACCTGCCTTGGCTATTGACCCCAGTAAGGAATCCCCGGACCAGGGCTGAGGAACGGTACAATGAGGCCCATGGGCGGACTAGGAGGATCATAGAAAGGACCTTTGGCCTCCTGAAGGCCAGGTTTAGGTGCCTGCATATGACAGGGGGATCCCTGATGTACTCACCAAAGAAGGTGTGCCAGATCATCGTGGCCTGCTGTATGCTTCACAATCTTGCATTGCGACGTCAGGTGCCTTTCCTGCAGGAGGATGGTCCAGATGGTGGTGTTGAAGCAGCTGTGGAGCCTGCGGAGAGTGAAGAGGAGGAAGACGAAGAGGACGACACAGACAACAGGGACAGAGTTATCCAACAGTATTTTCAGTAGCACACAGGTAAGAATCACCCACGCCATTTTACATTAACTTGAAGAGTCCTGCATCTCAACTTTGTCTATTTCCCCCCAGTTCTTTTAGACTGATGTTTGATTTTCCCTTCCCTTTTCAGTGCTGTATGACCCACTGCGTGACTTCTGGTTGGTTAGCCCATCGACTAATGCTTATTAACCTCGGTATGTTTTCAACACAAAGTTAACCGAACATAATTTATCTGTAATGTGTTATACATTTGTAAATAATACAGGCTGACTCCTGATAGATTTCAGTGCAATGAGTGATTTATTTGTAGTGCTAGATAATGGTACATGATATTAACACGGTGATGGGTGGGGGTGGAGTAATGTCCATGGCAGAGTCCAGTTCTCAGTCTCACAGGTGCATTGTCCATATGCCTGTGGAAGGATGGAGCAGGGGCAGTTCAAGGTTGGACAGGGTGGCAATGTGGGACAGTGGGATGACTTCAGGGGGTATCTCATGCTGGCGGGGGTCTTGACATCCTACTCTGTCTATTTTTTTTATCTCAGGCTCCTCTTGCGCGGTGGTTGTTCTTCAGCAGGAGGTGGGGTTCTGGTGGACTGTCGTTGTGGTGGGGCCGCCTGACCACTAGCGCCGGCGGAGGTGGTAGGCTGTTCCTGGTCCGGGCTAGTGACAGGGGCCCTGTGTGGTGCCACATGGTCCCGCAACGTGTCTTCTATACAGTTCAGGGCCTGGACTATGCTCCCCATAGCGGTAGAGATGTTGGTGAGTTGATTGCTGAACCCCATGTAGCGTTCCTCCTGCTGTGCCTGGATCTCCTGGAACCTGGCCAGTACCGTCGCCATCGTCTCTTGGGAGTGGTGGTAGGCTGCCATGATGGTGGTGAGGGCCTCTTGGAGAGTGGGTTCCCTGGGCCTCTCCTCCCCCCCCTGTCGCACAGCAGCCCTCCGAGTTCCCCTGTTTCCCTGGGCCTCTGTCCCCTGGACGGTGTGCCCACTACCACTTCCCCCAGGTCCCTGTTGTTGTTGGGGTGGTGGGTTAGCCTGGGTGCCCTGTAGTGGCAGACACACCGCTGATTGACCTGTCCTAGCGACAGAGGCATGGGCCCGCTGGGTGGGAGCTGTGCTGTTGGTCCCAGAGGGGGTTGGGTCTGGTGTGGCCTGTGTCTGTGTGTGGGGAACCCACTGTCCAGAGGTCCCCGATGGTCCGGGCTGGTCATCAGGTTCCAGGTCGACAGAGCTGCTGTCATCACTGGGGGCCTCTTCCGGGGGTGGGATGGACATTTCTGGACCCTCCTGACCGGTGTGTTGGCGTTCGGGTCCTGCATGGGGTAAGAGAGTATGGTTATTGTTTCTGTGTGTGCTATTGCGTGCGATTTATGGGTGCTCTTGTCCCCCAGTGCTGCCATTCCCTTGGGGGAGGTGTTGTGAGGGTGTTTTGGGGGGGGGGGGTATGTGCAGTGGTCATGCTTAGGTGATGGGTGTCCATAGTTTGTGGTGGCATGCCGGGGTTGGTGTTGCGTGGGTTGTGCTGGAGAGACATTCTCAGGGAGGATGTGTGATGGGGGGTTGGGGGTGAGGGTGGTGGTGGGGGTTAGCATGCTGGGGGGGGTGAAGTAGTTGAGATTGTACTTACCAGAGTCCATTCCTCCGTGTACTCCAGCGAGGCCATCAGGATGCAGGATGTTTAGTACCTCTTGCTCCCATGCTGTGAATTTGGGTGGAGTGGGTTGGGGTCCCCCGCCAGTCTTCTGTACTGCGATGTTGTGTCGCGAGACCATCGAGCGCACCTTTCCCCGTAGGTCGTTCCAGCGTTTGCGGATGTCGTCCCGATTTCTGGGATGCTGTCCCACCGCGTTGACCCCTTCCACGATCCGCTGCCATAGCTCCGCCTTCCTGGCTATAGTGGTGTGCTGCACCTGTGAGCCGAATAGCTGGGATTCAACTCTTATAATTTGCTCCACCATGACCCGAAGTTCTTGGTCCGAAAAGCGTGGGTGCCTTTGGGGTGCCATGGGGTGGTGTGGATGAGGTGTGGGGTGGTGTATGTGGTGAGGAGTGTGTTGGTGTGTGGTGCTTTGTGCTTCTATGTGGTGTGTGTGATGGTGTAGTGTGCCTCTGTGTGATGTAGCTCTCTATTCTGTGATGTGTCTCTCTCTCCTTCGTCTCTGATCTTTGGTCATAGGGGTTTGTGGGTGATGTGGGTGTGTGTTTTATATTGGGTTGGGTGTGTGGGAGTGGTGTGTGTATGTGTATCAGGTGTGTGTTTTTCAAATTGTCCAATGTGGCTGTGTTTTGGAGCTGTGTGTGTATTTTGAGCGCGACGGTGTGTACCGCCAATGGAATACAGCGGTTGAAAGACCGCCGCGTGGATTTGTGGGTCAGAATGACATGGGCGTGTTTCTGTTGGCGTGGCGGTGGAGGTTTGCTCATCTCCAGTTTACCACTGGCCGCTGATGTGGCGGCCTGCTGTGGATGTCGGATTTTTGGAGGTTTGTCAGTTGTGGGTCAGAATGACCATGGCGGTTTACCGCGGCCGCGGCGGTAGAATGGCGGACTTCTGACCGGCGGTAAGGGCCTTTTACCGCCGAGGTCAGAATGACCCCCTGAGTGAATCCGAAACCCAAGGATTAAGTAAAGGTTTAAATTTTGTACCTATCCCACAAATTGATCTGTTCAAAACTAGAACAGAATTAGCAGGTTTGTTCCGCAAGATCCGCCTCAAAACCTTCTTTCTTGGCAAAGACTATGAGACTCCTGAACAGAACACAGGACTGCGTCCTAAGTCCGTCTTTTGTCCAACAGCAGGGCAAATGCCTCCCGAGGTTTTGGCATTCAAGAAATCAGTGTCCCTTAAGATCAATGGGCTCACAAAGACATCAAACAGAGTATTTCACAAGAGAAAGGAGGAACTCGAGGCCCTTACTTGTCTGACATCCGACCCCAGCATCATTATAAAACCAGCCGATAATGGCGGAGCAACGGTGATCCTCCCACAAAAGATGTACAGAGATGAGTGTGAGTGACTCTTGGGTAACATTAACCATTACAAACGTCTTGCCCGTGACCCCACTCCTGACATCCAAGAAGAAATCTCCTTCTTGGTAGCTAAAGGTATGGAGAACAATTGGCTCACTGAACACGAGGCAGCTTTCCTAATACAGACTAACCCTAAGATCCCTTACTTCTACATTCTGCCAAAGGTACATAAAGAAAAGATTCCCCCTCCTGCCAGACCTATAGTATCTGGGATTGGCTCAGCATTAGAGCCCTTGTCGAAGTTTGTGGATTTCTTTTTACAACCATTAGTGAGAAGAATCCCTACTTACCTCAAGGACACCACCGATGTCCTACTACTACTGGAATCCATATCTTTTGACAAAACTAAAGAACTCCTGATTACTCTAGATGTGGAATCTCTATATACTAACATCCCCCAGGAGGCCACACTGGAAGTGATCAGTAACCTGTTAGAAGCTAATATGGGTGAATCTATAACCCCACCCAAATTCATACTGGACCTAGCGCACCTTGCACTCATGAGGAACTACTTCAAGTTTGAAGAAAGTTTCTTCTTACAAACACTAGGGACATTAATGGCAGCACTTTTGCCCCCAGTTTGGCATGCCTATATATCGACAACTTCGAGAGACTTGTGGTCCTTCACAATGACAACCCTTATCGAGACCAGATAAAACTCTGGAAGCGATACATTGACGACGTCCTGCTGGTGTGGACAGGAAACAAGGAAGAGGCCCTTGCTTTTGCTGTCTGGCTCAATGGGGCCAACCCCTTCCTCACTTTCACCATGACCATAGGTGATAACAAACTACCTTTCCTTGACCTTCTCATCTATGAGCACGATGGTGGCCTGGCAACAGAAGTATACTATAAACCCACGGACTGTAATAATCTGCTACAATACCAGAGCTTTCATCCACGAGCTCTGAAGGATAACCTCCCAGTGGGACAATTCCTACGACTGAGACGGAACTGCTCGTCTGTAGCGGATTACCGCAAACATGCTGATAAACTAGCCACCAAATTACAAACAAAGGACTATCCCACACATCTGGTCAACAGGGCTCGCAAAAGAGCATGCAACAACAACAGGGACCAGCTACTGCAGCCCCGGGCAGTGAAACCAGACCTTGAGAAGATCGTGTGTGTCACCACTTTTAGCCCCTTATCCAATAAGATTCAGAAGATTATTAAAGATGACTGGAAGATTCTCACATCAGGTGGCTTACCCTTCCAGCCGCCACTACATGCATATAAGAGAGCAACCAACATACGTGACCTAGTGGTCCATACAGGACCTAAAGAAAAGCTCCGTCCCAGACAGACTACGCTCTGGCATATCCCACCTCCAGCAGGCCACTACCCTTGTGGCAATTGCAGTGTGTGCCGCCTAACCCGTAAATCTACTACCATTAACCTCGACCTCAAAACCCCATGGGTACAAAAATCTCTTACGACCTGTAATAGTAAGAATGTGGTTTATCTAATCAAATGTCCCTGCCTACTCAAATACATGGGTATGACCACCAGAAAGATCAGCACTAGAATCTGCGAACACAGAAGCACGATCCTGTGTAAACGCGATGCCACCAAATTAACCCGTCACTTCCTTCTGAAGAACCACTCTCTGGATGACATGTCCTGGACGGTCCTCGAGCAACTTCCCCCGACAACCCCCAACATGTCACAAAAACTGTTTCAGGTTGAACAACGCTGGGTGTGGAGGTTGGATACTGCTGGTCTAAACGATGAGATACCCTGGTTCTCCCTCCAAAATTAGACCCTCCGCTAGTAGCCTATCAAACCAAGTCGGTCTTTCTGCCACCCCTGCCTTCTCCTACTGCTCCTGCCCTCCGTACCCTTCTGTGTCCCCAACACATCCACCTCATTTGGACTTTTCACCTCCTTCTCCTTGTCCTTCTTTTCCCTATCCTACCCTTCTCTCACCCCGTATCTCGCTTTTTTTCCCTCCCCCCCTTTCTGGTTCCTCCTTCTACTTTCTCTTCTCTGCCTTCTTTTCCTCAGTTTCTCCTCTTCTCGTCCCCCCTCGGCCCCTTCTCTCTTCCCCCTCCCGCCCTGTCCTCCTCCTTCCCATCCCTCCTCCCTTCTTTCCGCTTTAAGTCCCCTTTTCTTTTCCCTCCCTCTCATCCCTCTTTCCTTCCTTTTTTCCTCCTTCCTATCCCTCTTTTCTTCTTTCCACTTTAAAGTCCTCTTTTCTTTTCCCTCCCTCCTACCCTGCTTTCCTTCCTTGTTTCCGCCTTTTTGCCATCTCTTTTTTTTTCTTTTCAACCCCTCCCTCCCACCCTTCGTTCCTTCCTTTTTTCCGCCTTTTAGTCATCTCTTTTTTTCTAAACCCCCTCCCCCCTCCCCTTCTCCTCCTTGGAGCCCCCACTGCCCCCCTCTTGAACTTTTCTGTTTCCCCCACTCGGCCTCATTCTCCCAGGCCGCGGGCCACCGGGTAGACCCGTCCCCCAGCTTTCCCCACAGCCGCCGGGGAACTACGTTTCCCGGCCGCCCCCGCGGGGACCGCGTCACTTCCTGACGCCTATCCCCGCATTAGGGCGAAGATCATGAACTGGCCGACCACAGTGGAAGCTCCACCGGCCGCTCGCAATGGAATCTCTTCCACGTCTCACGTCCTTATGACGTTGGGGCACGGGGGAGACAACGAACCGACCGACCGTAATGGAGGCCGCTCTTCCGGGTCCCACGTCCAATTAGCGTCCGGACCTCGGGCTGCGGCGATGATTGCCTCCATCTGTTTACAATTATCTCCGGCGATTACCACAATATTAACCCGTCTCTCCCAGGCCACTCCATCCAAGCAGTCCTGGGAGAGGACGGTTTAGGTGCACAGTGAGCGCCCACCTTTGATGCAGTGAGTGATCCGACAACCTCTGGACAACACAGATAAGATGTCAACAAGCTTTCTTCCCTCTCATTCCTTTCTCTTTCCCTTTTTCTTCCTTCACCTACTTCTCTTCTGTTTCCTGCCCTTTTCTTCCTTCTTTCCTCTTTAGCCTGTTCCTTTTCCTTGTTTCCCCTGTTCCTCTCTCTTTTTTCCCTTATTCTTTTTTCCTCTGCTTTTTCTTCTTTTTTCAGTTATCTTCCCCTGTTCCTTTTCCTTGTCCCTTGTCTTTCAATGTCTTGCTCTTCTCTGCTTTCCTTTGTTCTCCCTCTATTTGTTCTTTTCGTCCTTTTTCTGCCTCCCCCCTCTTCTTCTCTGTGTGAGGCACCTTTTGCATTATGGAACCAAGTAGGTGTCCTTCCACCATGGGGCCTCGCTTCTGCATCTCCAGAGGCCGCTCCTCTTTTCCTGTTTGTTTTTATCCTCACATAGTTTTCCCCTTTCTCCTTCTTCTGAACCTTAGTGTCTGACAATAAGGGGACACTCCCTCTCCTGGACACCAGAGGCCAGTAGCCTCTAGGGATAGGGTAAGAACATCTTACATACCGTCCCAGTATTATTGTCCTCCACTTAGTTGTGATTTCTGTCCATAAATTATGTGATGAAGGCCTTGTGCACCCAGTAATTCTGTTTGCTGTATGATTATCTGCTTCACGTGTGCTGTGGTTTGTTGTGCATTGCTGTGTCACAATGTTACTCTCATTGTTGGTCTGTTTTACTTCCAATAGGCCCCCTCCCATGTAGTTTCCTGGCAAGGTAGGCCCCCCTATAATATTATATATTTTTTTCCGCACTTATTCATACACTTAGCATGAGTAGCAGGGATCCTTCACTCTGATGAATGCCCGAGACTTTCCAGAGCTCATTACTGAGGGCAGAAACATGTTGGCTCCTTCCTCCTAGATAGGTGACCCTGCGAGTCACAGAGGTGTCCCAATCTCCACTTTTTAACCACACCAAACAGAACCTTCTATTAAACACTCACACAGGTATCTTTTTAGGTGTTTTTATTCCTTAGTTTAGCTTGATCCCTCTAGTTCCAGAACCAGAATTAATTTACGCACTCCCTCCTGTTCCTTTAACAGTGAGGTCGGGTACGCTCAGGTGGCACTGTCCTACCTGGGTCTGGCTAGGTGGTCATATGATGAATCATGACACTATATAGTGTGTGAGACCACCTAGTCCATAAAGGAAATTCCCCTCCTCCCCCCCCCCTGTTTTCTAGACCCTCTGTAGCACCATAGCTAACTGATACCCCGCTTTCAATTGAGGACCACGAGGGATCTGGTGTTACAATTGATACACCATTGATCCATCCCTCGTTACATTAAAAGAACCCCGTACTCCATGTTGTGTTTTTGTAGTGATTTTGGGAGCTGAGTACGGTTGTGTTCTTCTCTTGCCTTTCCCCTCTCTCCCATATACTCTCTCATTGTGAATTGACAGCCCCAATGTTAGCCTATGAAGGGAGCAGGCCTCACAGCAATGTAAAAACAAATTTAGGAGTTTTACACTACCAGGACATGTAAACTACACAGGTGCATGTCCTGCCTTTTGCCTACCCGCCACCCTGCCCTATGGGTTACCTAGGGCATACCTTAGGGGTGTCTTATATACATAAAAAAGGGGGTTTCAGGCTTGGCAAGTACTTTTAAATGCCAAGTTGGATTGGCAGTGAAACTGCACCCACAGGCATTGCAATGGCAGGCCTGAGTCAAGGTTCTGGGGCTACTTAAGTGAGTGGCACAATGAGTGCTACAGGTCCACTAGTAGCCTCTAATCTACAGACCCTTGGCACATATAGGCCCTCATTATGACATTGGCGGTAAGTACCGCTTACCGCCATGCTGACTGCCGCCAACATACCGCCGCTGCCGCAGGTTACCACTACCCATATTATGACACACACATAGCAATCCGTCACTATACAGCCACACCCCCAAGTCTGCCAGCACAAAGGTTGGTGATAAACTGGCGGTATCCAAACCCATAACGGTACGCCAACAGAACTGCGTCCACAACATTATGACCCACAAATCACCACAACGGACATTCAGTTGCGTTAAACCATTGGTGGTACATACTGCTGCGCTCAAAATACACACACACAAACAAAAGAACACCACATTGGACAATTCAAACTACACACACCTGACACACATTCACACACCACACCCACACACCCACACCACTATAAAACACACACCCACACTACCCCAACCCTTTACCAATACAAACAAGTGCCACAAGAGAGATAGCGAGACCACAGACAAGACCACAGCCAGACACCACCATCACCTATACACCATTCACGCACCTTACATCACACACCCCAACACATCACCCTACACACTCTCACCCACACCACTCACACTACACCCGTGGCACCACAACAACACCCCAGGTTCTCTGAGGAGGAGCTAAGGGTCATGATGGAGCAAATCATCCGGGTAGAACCACAGCTATTTGATCACAGGTGTAGCAGACATCCATTGTTAGGAAGATGGAGCTATGGAGGAGAATCGTGGACAGGGTCAACGCCGTGGGGCAGCACCTAAGAAAAAGGGACCAACAGGCCACCAGCACCCCTCTCCCTACAGAAGGAGAACCACTCTGCAAACGTTTCCTGCGATCCAGGCAGAAGCCAGAGACTATTGCCAAGACCCCAGCCAGGAAATAAGACTTTCCTGTATGTCAACCTTGTGTCCCACCCTGTCACCCTGTCCACCTTGAACTGCCATTGCTCCCCTTCCCCTGTCCCCTTGGACAATGCACCTTTGATCCACATAGACTGGACTCTATCCTGGACTTTCCTCCACCATCAACCCAGTCCATTGCACACTCTCCTCTACTTATTAGCACTTACATAAACACCCTTTGAAAGAATACAAGTATGGAGTATGTCAAATGATTTAACTATGTATACGTTTAACAAGGTCAAAACACTGCAATACAACTGTACAATAATGTATACATATGAATGACCTGCAATTGGCTGCAATCAACACACCAGGACCGATAGTGGGGCAAAAATATCTGCCAATAGAGATGCCAAAGGGTACAGTGAGTGACCATCGAAGTGGGAAAGTCAGCCTGCCAGGGGCAATGTCAAACAGAAAACTGTCAATTAAAAGTGAAGTTACACTGTCTTACCTGTGTGTCATTGGAAGTATAGATGAATTATTACACTTCTGCTGTGCTCTCCTCATCCTCTGCCTCCTCATCTTCACTGTCCACAGGGTCCACTGCTGCCACACGGCAATCTCCAGCCTCATCCTCCTGCAGAAAAGTCACCTTGCGACGTAAGGCAAGGTTGTGCAACATACAGCATGCCACTATGATCTGGCATACCTTCTTGGGTGAGTAGCATAGGGAACCACCTGTGAGATGGAGGCAACGAAACCTAGCCTTCGGGAGGCCGAATATCCTCTCTATAATTCTTCTTGTTCGCCCATGTGCCTCATTGTAACGTTCCTCTGCCCTTGTCCTGGGATTCCTCTCAGGGGTCAGTAGCCATGAGAGGTTGCGGTAACCAGAGTCACCTGCTAATATCAACGGACACCTGTTAGACACACACTAACCCTTAGGGCCCACACCATACCCATGCACCAACATCCACTGGGTGGAAACCAGGGCTCACCTATTAGCCACAGCCTGTGCCTCTGGAGTTGAGCCATCACATATGGGATGCTGCTATTCCTCAGGATAAAGGCATTGTGCACAGACCCAGGATACTTTGCATTGACATGGGAGATGTAGTGGTCCGCCAGGTACACTATCTGCACATTCATTGAGTGAAAGCTCTTTCGATTTCTGAACACCTGTTCATTTCTCAGGAAGGGGGGGACAAATGCAATATGTGTACCATCAATTGTCTCAATAATGTTTGGGATATGTCCCATTGCATAGAAATCAGCTTAGACTGTGGCCAAATCCTCCACCTGGGGGAAAACGATGTAGGTGCGCATATGTTTAATCAGGGCAGACAACACTCTGGTCAGCACTATTTTTAACATTTGCTCTGACATTCCTGCTGCCAAGCCCACTGTCACTTGGAAAGAATCAGTTGCCAGGAAATGGAGTACAGATAGCACTTGCACAAGAGGGGGGATCCCAGTGGGGTAACGGAGAGCAGGTATCAGGTCAGGTTCCAATTGGACGCACAGCTCTGTTATTGTGGCCCTGTCCAGGATAATGTGCCTATCCGCCATTGTTGCCAAGTCCACCAGGGGTCTGTATACGGGGATGTCTCCATCTCCTATTAATCTGCAGCGGCTGCAATCTATGGGGCAAAACAGCGAGCATCTGGTCAGTATCTCATACTTCCAAACACTACACTTCATTGCATGTTGTGATTGTAACAGTATATTGTTGGAGAGGTCCAAATTATGCTTATGTGTACTGTAATGCAGTTAGGTGCCATGGCCTGCCCCCCCTCTGAAATGGCATCCGCCTGTCCTGTATGGAGGGACATGTGGAAATGAGATAATTCCGCTGATGTTGTGCGCCGATGCAGGAGGCGGTCAAGAACCAGTCCAAGTTGAAATTGGCAACTTCCAGGGATTATACAAATTTGTAGTCTGTGACTCGAGTCCCGTATCCCTACTGGGAAGAGACTTATTGTGCCAAACGAGGTGTTCAATTACCTGTTCCAATGAAGGGATTGAGGTGCAGACAAACAGTGATGATGAAGGGGACGATGGTCAGTTTCCAGAGTTAGAGATCGATACCTTCAGTTTAAAATTCCTGGATAAGGTTTACAGTTGGTGGAGAATTCCTCAAGGGTTTTCTGAGTCACCTTCAATTTTCAATCAGATATTGAAAAAGTATTTGGAGTCATTAGAACTGCCTTTCAGTTCGACTCCAGTACAGTACATTGATGATTTGATGATTGCGTCCAGGACAAAAGATGACTGCAGGTATGACACAATTGCCTTACTGAACCATTTGGGAAAGAATGGACATAAAGTGTCCCCAAAGAAGCTGCAATACTGTCAGAAAGAGGTGAAGTACTTAGGTCAAATGATTGAGAAAGGGTCGAGAAAAATATCCAAAGAAAGGGTGACAGCCATACTGCAAATGAATCCCCCGACAACAAAAAGAGATGTCAGGATGTTTTGGGGAATGGTGGGATACTGTCGCAAGTGGATTCCGAACTTCTCAAATATCTCTAAACCATTGGTGAAATTGACAGTTAAGGAATTTCATGATGACCCGGGTACCATAACCATGTCCGAGAAAGAGATGGAGGCATTCATGGAATTGAGGGAAAGCATGTGCAGGGCACCAGCTTTAGGTATGCCTGATTACACAGACCTTTTTCTACTGTTTTGTCATGAACATGATGCTTGTTCTTTGTCTATCCTAACACATGTCCATGGAGGTGCAAACGCCCAGTAGCATATTTTTCAGCTACTTTGGACCCAGTCGCAGCAGCCTTACCAGGTTGTTTGCGTGCAGTCGCAGCAGTTGGTCAAAGCCTCACTCAGTGTGAAGGCATTGTGATGGGACATCCCTCAACAGTAATGGTCCCACATTCAGTTGAAATCCTGTTGACCCGAAACAAGACGCAGAATATGACAAGGGCACGCCTTACAAAGTACGAGACAATCATACTGGGGTCACCAAATGTTTCCCTTAAGAGATGTACTGTATTGAACCCGACAACTTTACTTCCTCTTGAAAATGCAGACATTGATGATGCTGAGGAGGTAGAACATGATTGTCTTGAGGTAACAGAACTATGCACCAAACCAAGACCTGATATTAAAGATACCCAATTAGAAGAAAACGATTACATTATGTTTGTTGATGGTTCATGCTTCAGAGACTCAGTAGGAGTACTGAGAGCTGGATATGCCGTGTGTACAATCACTTGTATATTAGAAGCTTCCTGGCTCAAAAGACTATACTCTGCTCAAGTATATCAACCTAGTTGCCTGGTTTTCATACTAAATGTGTTTTTCTAACATGCAGTGTGCTGACTTGCTGAAGGACATGAACTCTTGTTTTTCCAAAAGCTAGAAGATGAATGTAACTGTAGTAGATCCGCTCTCATGAAATTCGACTTGCTTGTAGAAACATTTTAGCTGAATGCAACAGTGTAGATTAATAAGAGGTACAAGGTCACCTGAACCGGTACAGACAATGGAGTTACTGACTGAAAATGTGCAAAAGACCACAAGAGGATGAAATCATACCGGACATTCTACCCGCTGAAGACGTCATTCATAAGGACCAATAAACTAAGTGAAAACAGTTTTGGGGTGACAAATTTGATGAAGTAATTGAAACTCTATTGAAGGGAGATAGTGGGCTACTGACTCCAACCAATAAACTTTTAGGGGATTGTACAACAGAAAAGGAATAAAAACCCATGACACAAGGAAGTAAATTAGAATAGTAGACTAGTAGATAGAGGAGGGGGGATGCTGATGCGATTTGCTTTGACCCAGATACTTTGTCACTCTGCATAGAGACTTTGCTGTTTTGTTCTTAAAACCATTCTTGCCTTATATTGCCTGTTAACACTTTACCTCCTTATGAGGGAAGTGCCCCTTTTACTCGATTGCTGAATTCCTGGCTGATGGCGAATCAACTGCTGTCCTGAGGACGAAGACGGAATCTGAGTCCTGACCCAATACGGAGGGTAACTATATGACAATGAAATTGTGATTGTCTGTTTGCTTTTCCTTTCTAGGTACCAACTGCTTCTCTTTTGACAGAGACCATAGTTAGATGTTTTTTCCAAATTGGTGCTGATAAATTGTTTTGCATCAAGCCCAACATGCTAATGCTAATTCGAGGTTAGGTGAGGGGTTCACTAAACTGATGCAAATAGACAAATGACTGAATCTATGCTTTGTTGAATAATGCGTTAATGATACTCTGCTAAGGGTAACCTATGTTGACGTCATGCTATGTTCTAATATTCGTGATTCTTGCTTCGATTAAATCTTATCAGAGTTGCCATATTGTGACTATGCTAATGTGTTTCTTGGTTTTGAAATGAATAAATGTGCTAGTAGAACTGTAACTAATAGGCAATAAATATGACAAAATTCATACTAAACTGGTGTGGTTATTCATGACTGCAAGGTCATGGTAGTTTCTGAGTCTTATTAATGTCTTTGACTAAATTGAATTGTCTTATTCTGGTAAATATTGATGACGTTATTGACATATCGATTGACATGCTGATTAGCTATCTCATCCTAAGGTGTCTTCAATCAAGGTCAAAAGATTCATTGGCCTAAAACGAGTCCCAAAGTGAGTAAAGTAATCATAAAGGGACGCATTAACACACCGTTCCATAGATATGGCGCAGCCATGTCACATGGAAATGGCGCACCAAAGCACAGGTTTTTTTGATGCCATGCTGCCATTACTCAGCATTGCATCACTCTCATAAATCTGCCCGAAGGTGTCTCCATCCAGTACATCACGAGATGCCAGTAGCTCACAGACACCTTGCGCATTGAGATTATTTTCAAATAAGCACAGTTTTACATTTTGTTTTTAAAGTTAAGGAAAGGTTTTGTTTATTTTGTTATCATTAGGCTGCAGATAGCAGGGCCTGATAACTAGTGAGTGGTGGAGTCAGATTTATGATCTAGGGTTTGGCAGAGAGGTGAAGAACTGAAGCACTGAGGTTTTTAACTCTTAAAAAAGTATTTGTCAAAATTATGCTTATGAGTGCTTTGAAAGGGAGAAAATTAAAATGAAGAGTTAACTTAATAATTGAGTTAACTCTTTATTTTAATTTTTCCAGTTATAAAGAATCACATTTACAAACAGCAGGCCTCTACTCTCACTGGCCAGTAGATCCTGCCATATTTATAAAATAGTCATTGCTTTTAAATGGGCGAAATTTCAAGTGATGAGAATTATTTCTATAAAACATTGAGGGCCTGATTCAGATATTGACAGACGGGTTACTCTGTCACAACAGTGACAGATATCCTATCTGCCGAAATCTAAATCCCATTATGTCCTATGGGATCTAGGTTTCATCTGAGAGAATATCCATCACCGTTGTGACAGAGTAACGTGTCCATCAATATTTAAATCAGCCCCAAAGTCTCCACTTAGCCAATTATGTCTTAATATTTTATGAAGCATGTGTCTTCGCTGTGAATTCCTCCCAGTCAAACAAATGGCTGTATTTTTCTGATATGCATACCAAGTTCTTCCATTCTTTTCTGGACATGGATGTCAGCGTTTCCAAGTCTGGAGGGTTGTGATGTTTAATTATTTTACTAATATTCTCCAAATTGAGTGAAACCTTTAAATACTGCTTTTTTTTCAGTTACTCTAAAATCAATCCTTTTAACCTGAGTCGGTTAGGAATCACATATGTAATTCACTATTAAGGTGTTAGGAAGTTTGAGCGAAGGCTTCATGCTTAACTCTAGCCCTACTTTGCATTTTGCAAGGGGGGGGTCAAAGTTTGCAGGTTCAATACTTTGCAAGTAGCTGAGTTCCAATTGCATTAACATTTCCTGGTTTAATATGAGGGATTCATAGAGTAGGGGGGAATGAGATTTTCTGTCTGAGGTATCATGGATTGACTCATTGTTCTTCCTCCTTAGAGCTTTGAGAATCTACTAAAAAACTTTTGTAGTTTAGATCTCCTTCTGCTTCTTGGTTTTAAGATGGGATGACCAAGAGGTTGCACCAGATAACCATAAGTATCTTCTTTCACTGTAGTTACATTTCCCAGCTCCAAAACCAATCGTTTTTTTCTTTTTCCCAAGTGTTGTTATTTTTGTTTTTGCGAAACTGCCATGCAAATCATTTTCTAAATTATTGGCATTGAGCTTTGACAGACGGAAGTCCTTTTGCAATTTGTGAGAGCAGGACAATATCATCAGTGTGCCAAATGGCTGATTCTATTTTTACTGAGTTTTGGGGAGAGAGCCTCTGGGCCATCTAAATACTTTGTCGATCAAATATATACAGCGAGAATAACAACAGGGAAAAAATGCAGCCTTGTCTAAAACCAGTTGAGCTATCCATTTCGCATGGAATATTTGTTTAAGTTAATGCAACAATACTATCGATTGTAGAACAGCCTGTTGAAATCCTGCCTGGGCGATTGGTATCAAATGTCTCTACTTTCACGGTCTGTTAATAAATTAATCAATTGTTTTGCAAAAAGCATCCCTTCACAGTCTAACAAAGCTTTTGTGGATCAGACATCTTTCCTTTTTCAAAGATAGGGTGAATAATGGAACCCTTCTGGGGGCTGGCGATAGATCCAAAGGCAAGGACTCCAGTAAATGACTTAAATAACACGACACTTCAAAGAGTAGGACGAGCTGTAACATGCTCGATTGACAAGCCATTCTGGCCTACTGCTTGGCGGGAGAGGGACCTCTTTATTGAAGTAGCGAGTGTAATAAAAACCGGGTTCTCATAACAATGTGAGGTGAGGTGATCACGATGTAAGAGGAATATAATGTTTCAATATGAGATGACCAGGTGTCCCTCGAAATTAAGTGGCCGTTTGCTGGTCTGTGTGCTGCTGAACCCGAGTCGATCAATGACCAGAATAGTTTTAAGTTCATTTATGTCCCTTCCTGTAATTTCTGAATAACACTTGCATATGTAAATTTCATGCGCGCCTTGGCAGATTTTATCTAGTATTCCTATGTGAGAAGGCAGGTTTTCTTAGTTAGTTGTTCACATTACACGCATTTCACATTTGTTATTAAACGGGAAGCATAGTTTTGTCAGAAGAGGGGCTGATTTCACAAATTATGTTATGTTTGACTTAGCAGAGCTCCCAATTCAGAAATCCAATCCAGTGGACCGGGACATATTAAGGATTTTGGGGAGCCCTGGGCCAAACGTATTTTCAGGCCGCAGTTTGAAGCGCTTTGAATTTATGATCCAGTTTCAGGTCTTTTGTGCCCTCTTCCGCCAGATCACTGGCGGTGCACAGGCACATTGGACCAAATTCTTAATGTGTTTCAATCTAACATTCAGGCATAGGGATGAGTTTTTCAATATTGTAACAGCAGCAGCTCACTAATATTATCGCAAATAATCTCTGTAACATTCTCCCATTTCTCATATGTGCGGTCCTGTTTTGAGCTAAAAGAAACTTTTTTTATGGATGTTGCATTAAACACAAACACAGCATTTGTCTGCAAAATGCCTATGACTCTCACACATCACCCGTTATAAAAAAAAAGGAAAAGACTAAGAATAATTCTAGGCCGTCATGGCAAGACTCTCTTCATAACAGAGCTGGCATTATCAGGGCACCCTGATAGACTGGGGACATGGGCCAGAGACCACTTTGCTCATGCCTTAAAACGTCTCTGCTACTGGATGCACCTCAATTGGCAAAAAATAGGCTGGTTGTTAAAATATCTTGGCCCCGTAGATTTTTTCAATTTGGAGAAAAAGAAAGTATTCCATATCAGGTTTTTGTTATAGAGGGGGATAGCGGTTAATGAAGTCTGTTCACGTTTGAGTTCCTGATAATTTCCAATTAGTGTTGTCACCTGTAGTTTATGATTGCTCTCACCTCAAGGCAAGATTACCGATGAGATGCAATGATAATATATGGAATAGTAAAAAAAAAGTATAATCGATTATGCTGAAGGCTTTTGTGAGCTGAAATGTACAAATCCCAGGCTGGTCTGTTGACCAGAACCGGAGGGAAGTATATCTTTATGATTACGATTTTGGTTTGATGAAGCTCTTCCAGAAGAACAGCCAAGATATAACTTGAATTAAGTCGAATCCTAGTTTATTTCAATACTTAAGGAGTTACTTATTAGAGTGACAAGACAACCACTAGGGCGACTTGCAATATTTATTCGTTGCTAGGCTTTCATATATAGTAAAATTAGATAAACTGAAGAAAGAGGTTTTCCAAGATTCTTCGAAGTGGATAATTTGGCCAAACAATGCACACTCAATTAAAGGGTCCTTTGAAGCCTGCAAATGTTGTTCTAAGCCCGAAATGTTCCATGAGCAAATTGTAAATACTGGCATTACAGAAGTAAGCAAATAGTTTGGGATCCTGGAAGGTGTTAAGGTTAAGTTGTGAACATTTAAATGTAAAGTAACAAGACTCTGATTTGGTAAGAAAAATTGATTACTTATAATAGGAAAAACGTAAACATGCTTGAATTCAGGGTCTTTAATATTGCAGATTCTATTTGAAATGGGTGAGGCAAATCCGTAACTTACACCGATCGAGCATATATGGATATTTTGATTTTGAAACTTAACTGACTATAATACCCCACTGTGGCAAATCCGATTTTCTAGCCCAGATTTTTGAAACGATTAACCCGGAGTGCCGCTGCGCTCATGTGACATCGGTTTTACAGCTCTGATCATATAAACATCGAATTGTAAAGAACGTTTTCAAGGCTGTAGACTACAGCTTTTGAAAATGGTTTAGTAGTTTAATGATTTTCTGACAATTCAAAACATCGCATGGACCTTCAGATTTATATATTGGGATGGATCTCGGTGGGTAAGTAGCTGGCTTTGTTATATATCTCAGTTTGTTTCCATTACCAGTGTAAATCCAGGTTAGACCCTGTGCTGAGTATTATTACCTATCACAGACTGAGATGGATGAGCCCCCTGTGAGGGATCACATTGAGCTCACATTGAGCACTAGATGTAAATGTCACTGTTTTGAGATGATCAACTTTATTTGGCTTTTCTCAGGTTGGCAATGATCTAATCGTGGTATCATCTGAGGAGCAACCTGGTAGGAAGAAGTCAGTTTTTTATCTATGAGTACTAGATCATTTGCAATATTTCTTATCCTGTCTGTAGGAGTAGCCGAGGCATGAGTGTTTTTATCAGGGTTTGCTTGAACAAGACTTGTTGAAGAAATATTTGTCCCTCTTCCCACTACTTTGCTTTGCCGGTACAGGAGGAGCCTGGGCCTGACAACTTGGAGTATGTGACAGTGGGACGGTAGGGGATCTCACCCGATGTTAAATTCTTGGATGACACAAGGTGGGCATAAGTGGGTGATCCAGTACTATATGCAGACTTGAAACTAGGGCAATGTGTAAACGATGTATTGGAGGAATTTGATATTTGAGGTAAGCTTGTTTTATTGCAATTTGTATTTTTGACTACAATATTTGTATTGAGCTTTTTCAGTTTCTTCACCCCTTTTTACTTATGTACTGTTGGGATTCACTATTTCTGTACTCAGTACCTATAGTGCATTCTGGTGCAGGTTCCAGTAGGCTGGCTTTTGCACCTTTTTTGTTGTTTGCAGAAGTTGAGCTATTGGTGCCAAGATAGTCACTAGGGGCTGTCGTAGTGTTGGTGGGAGATTACCCCTTTTTGACACTTTGAGAGGCTTTGTTGGAGCAGCCAAAAGTAGTGGTTGCATAGTATTTTCCATACTTGATTTTTGTAAAGTTACTTCGTTATTTCTATTTTTTAACTGTAGCAGTTGAGTAGAATTGATAATGTTATGTTAGTATGGAAGAAAGGTTTGTCTCCAGTTTGTAAAAATGAATTCTCAACTTTCAGTAAAGATTTAGATTTATTGCATAAGGACTACACGTCCTGATTAATATTTTTGAGATGGATACTTGCTCCACAATATTTTGGGATTGGTTGGAGAGAATGTCAGATATTTATGATGATGTGGAACTAAAAGCATCCATTGCAGCAAGTACTGGGTAAGTGGGGGGAGGGGGGGAGTTCCCGTTCTGAATTAGATGATGATTTCTGTTACAGCTGTCTTGGGGACTCTAGATCCAGGAGAGAAACTGTCCGCGTTTGGGGTAAGGCAGTGAGTCTGTTAAGATCTGAGAGCAATAAGTTATCCAGCAAGCTGGCCAGTTCTTGAGAATTCTCCTTTGGTTCATGGGTTCCAGGTTCTCATCTACTCCATATTTGAAATCCAGTCCACTGAAATCAGCTGAAGTATTATCCTGATTGCTGGTGACTTGTACCATTGTTTATTCTGCTATTGTAGCTCCATAATAAGCATTTGACAGATTGGGACTTGCATTAGTTGATCCCATGTTTAAAGCATTGGTAGTAGAAGATGAATTAAAATCAGGGTGATCCATGGTCATTTTAGCTGCTGAAACAGTTGAAGTGGTAACTGCCATATTTGAGATAGAGTGATCGAAACAGTCTGTTGTAGTTCACTGGGTAATTCTTATTAATGCTGAGGCACCTGCTTCCAAGGGTGTATAAGATTGAGATATTCATTTGCCTTAAACAATGTGTCTTGGTTGTCATTGAGTCTGCTTTTGTATAATTAGAGAAGAGAGTAATCACTTATTTGGGTCCTCCCTATAAACACATGGTTTTAGGTGGGTTGCTGACTGGATACCATATTCATACTTTCCTTGCATTTTGTAAACTTTATCAGATTTAAAGATTGCTGGTCAAGAGATGTTAAGAATTTCATTATTGAAGGACTAATAGTGACCTTAATGAACAGGCTGACCAGTCACTTAAAAACAAAGTGAAGTAAAGAATCAAGCAAACAATGCAGTAACATGGTCGTTGGCAGCAGAAATAAATAAAGTTAGCTGTTTAATATTCCAAAGGAAGGAAATCAATTGAACCTGAAATCCACTAAGCAGCAATGCACCCCAGTACCCTGCATCCTACATCTGGTGTGAAACACCAAGCACCCAGGAGCACCATGTTACATGCAATCTTGTGGGTCGCCAGTAGGCTGTGACCTATGCTTGAGCAGGCCCTCATGCACCTGCCATTAACCACTTGCTAACAGGAGCTGGTGACTTAGTGGCTCCATCCACTAGTCCCCCAAGCCAGCACCGGGCACATCACCTTAGACAACAGCCCTGGAATGCTATGACTCTGGGACACTGGGACATCCAACCTCCAAGGTTCCAAGGTGCTAAGTGTTGGAATCCTGTGCCGGGGTAGTTTCTAGGACTGGGTCTTGCACTAGTCTAGTCCTACCCTTGGGACATTGCAGGGTACAGTGGGGATTTCCCGAGCCCGACTGTGTCTGGCGTGGCTGAAAGCATGGGTGTTACCAATGAAGTAGCAAGCCTTGAGCAGCCAAATGCTATGAGACTTAGATAATAATTACCAGATGTTTAGAGAACTGTGAACAGATCTGTCTGTGTTTCCCTTGTTGATCTCCATTTCAAAAGTTATCTTCAGGTGCCTTTTGGTACTCACACCATCTCCATGCATCTCAATGTGTCATCTATGAAGAGGAATTCATTAATAAGCGGTTTTCATCAATGCATCAAAGTGTGTGCATGATGTTGCCTTCGTGAAATTGTGATGACGTGATATGTCCACCTTCATTCTAATCATCTAGAGATTTTATTTCAGCACATTGGCTTGCCACCACACAACAGTGATCAGTATCAAATATATCCTTTCCTATCATGGCCATAGTGTGGTTAGGACTGGGCTCCTGCCACTCACTCTTAATGATTCTGCCTAGCAAGTCTTCTCAGAAGCCTCTTGGGAATTGTTAACCGAGGATTGTTGTCTTTAGCAACCTGTCCTCCCTATGTCAGTTCATTGATCCTGCCCATGATGGAGACCAAGGGTCTGGTTTACTATGTAATGGTAATAGCCATGAAGTGACAAAAGAGTCACATGTCTTATGTAATGCCTAATCTCTTAGAACATAACACTTGAAATTATTTTCCTTGAAAGTAGTATTTTAAGAAAGTATTTCTATTACAGCCATTGTTCGTCAAATTCATTTTTAGACATGTACAAGTGATCCATAAGGCACTTGAAAAAGGCTCTGATGAAAAACTAGTCATTGTAAAGTAGGCACTTGCCATTAATGGAACTCATCCTGAAGAGATTAAGACAAGCTAAATAGAACACAGTGCAACTCAACAAAAGTGACTTGCCTTGTAACAAAATTAGACATTTTCAAGAAGGATGAAAAAGTAACCCAGAAAGTGAAAAGGAGATCTAGTATTCAAATAGGCAGTATACATAGAAGCCATGGAATAGACTAGAATCCTTTTGTGATCCAGAACAGAAGAGGATGTCAAATACAGAGCCCTGTAGAAAAGAGGAAGCACACTTGGGCGGGAACGGCAGCTGGAACCAGACCATGCCAAAAGAAAAGTGCCAGACACTGGTGAAGTTACCCAGGAAATAGGTTGGACAATATGAAGCAAGGGGACACTGAACACGAGGTTGCATCTGTGGCTCAAATTCTTCTTCTTTAGGTGATTTGGTTAATATCCACTGGCACCTGCCATTCTATTTCATACCTGCATGCCATATTACTGCATTATTTTGAGCTAAGTCAACAGCAAAGCCTACATGAAATGGTTTCAGCTAATGGGTCATGTGCTGTAATGCAAGTACAATATTTTAGTATCCCATGAAGTGTTAATAGTTTGGCAAATTTTAATGCAATTTATCTGGCATTAAAAGACAATGAGTGGCTTGCATTTTAGGCAGTAAACAATATGGGACAGCAAGGTATTAAGAAAATAATTTCTTAAAGTGTTAAGCTTTCTTTGGTAAAAAATAACATTGTTAATTTTGCCTCTCCGTGAAACCTTGTATTGTGGATATCAGGTTATAAAACTAGTTATTCACTTTGATGACAGGAACAGTGGGCAACACACATGATGCACTATCCCCATCCCAAAGGAAACACAACCCCAAGTTATATAAAAATCAACTGTATTGTACACAACACCATTAGACCAACCACAACATGTCAGTAATATCCTGCTACCCAGACAGTTGTCAGAACATTATACAGTCTTTTTACTCTGCAGAAATCAGCAGTAGTCACATATAACACACAGGTTACTTATTATTCTACAACATAAGCAGTAGTCAGGAAAAACATTGCTATAGAAATGCACTTGTCATAAAAGTATCATAAATGTCCATACCAGGAACATTACAAAACATGTGGCAAATCATGAAAACATATTAGCATGGAATGCCCATAAAAGGAACATTAACAAATATAGGGCACACCATATTGTATATAATGCATCAGCAAACCACATTCTCATCACTGCCCACAACAGGAATATCATAAACATATATGGTGAATGTTATATAAGAAATACTTCAGCATATACGTCATATTGAACACCGGTCACAGTGAACACACTATTCACAGGGCACATGCCGCAGGGAACATACCCTCCTGGATGCTGTCAACAAGTGTCAGTCTCACCGTACTTGTACCCAGGCGGAGGTTACAGAGTCATGTGCTACCCACTGGAGCTCATCTGCTCCTAGGGCTGTAAGACACTGATTGGCCTTCGGCGAGACAGAGCCTCTGTTGAGGTCTTCGCCCATCAAGCGCTATGGGGCTACCCACAACCAGGGCCACCCCTCGCAATCCTCAACAGGTTTTGGGTGGAGGAAGCGCAACAAAACTGAAGAGTCTCCCACGATGGCCGCCTGCATTGTCATGGCGCGACAGTGAACTCCTGGGCCCCTTTTCCGTTGGGTCGATCAATGGCAACCCTCCAGAGCCTCCTACCTCACCACCCACCTCCTCGATGGGGTGGGCGAGCCCTGGCATGTACCCCACCTCAATACAGGGAGCTGGCTTCTTGCTCCTCTGCGTATGGCTGCACGAGACCCAGGCTACCTGAACAGATGCCTGTTTGTGACCCAGGGGCGCCTCTTGACGGCCTCCCGTGCCCAGGGGGCACCAAAGGAGCGCTCCTTCTCCCACCTTGCTCTTTCTCGTGCCCTGGGGGCACTTTGGAGAACATGCTTTCAATGGGCTTGCCATTTTGCTCAAACACCAGGGTCGCAGCGGTAATTTCTTCACCCGGCCGCGCTCACCAGGCATGAGGTGCATCAAACAAAGGCACCCATCCAGGCGCTATATTAACACAAGGAAAGCGCACACAAAGCACTTTGGGCAATTCTAGTAGACCGCTTACCAGGCGCTATGCTCTCATGAAAATGAAAGCTAGAGCAGAGCTCCCCACGCACAGCAAGCAGGCAGTTGCAGGGGTCAGGGGCCACAGCATCCAGCCACTGGGCGACACAAACGGTGGAGCCCAGGGCAGCAGGGCCCAGCAGCAGGCCAACACAAAGGGGATGCAGACAGTGTCAGTTCCTCCAAGTGACCTAGCAGGTCACAGGTCAGCACAGCAGCAGCAGTCTAAGGCGGTTCCTGATGAGTCCCTCCAGCAGCATTCTGTGTCCAGTTACAAGCATTTTAAAGTCCAGAGTGTTCGCAAAGTGTTCCAAATTGTGGGGGAAAATCCCCTGTACTTATACTCAGTTTTGCAGTGGTTTAACAAAGAAGGGGAGAGAAGATTCAAACCAGTTACAACTAGTTCTGGAAGTGAACCCTCTCTCCTCCAACACAGGCTCCAAACATCAGTTAGGGGGAAACAAGCCCTTTGTGTGAGGCCAGGGCACAGCCTTTACAGATGCAAGTTTGCCCCGCCTCCCCCCCTCTCAGCCCAGGAAGACTATTCACTATGCAGATGCACCTCTGTGACACCTCCACCCTCCCTGTGTACAGGCTGTCTGAAAGCCCAACTGTTACTCTGTCCAGTCATGGATTGGAGTTAAGCTGCAAAACACCAGAGTCGTAAGCACAGAGAAATGCTTACTTTCTAGAAGTGGCATTTCTGTAATGATAATAAAAAATCCACCCACAACAGTAAGCAGCATTTCTCATTACCATTACAACCATACTAAACATGCCGCCGCTACCCCTCATAAATCAGACAATACTCCCTAGACATAAGGCAGGGCATTTCCAATGCAATCCTATGAGAAGGAAGCACTCACAGCAGTGAGAAACCAAATAGGCTATTTGTCACTACCAATACAGGCCACGCAACCAGGCACATGTCCTGTCTTCTACATACATAGCACCCTGCCCATAGGGCTAGCTAAGACCGACCTTAGGGGTGACTTACATGTAGTAAGTTGAGGGTTCTGGGCCTGGAAAATAAATTTAGATGGCAGGTCCCTGTGGTAGAAACCTGCACATGCAGGCCTGAGACAGGTTTGAAAGGCTGCTTCTGTGTGTGGTGCAAGCAGTGCTGCAGGTCCACTAGAAGCATTTAATTTACAGACCCTGTGTATAGGCAAACCCCTGCACATGGGACTTACAGGTAAATTAAATGTGCCAATTAGGTATAAGCCAATCATACCAACTTTAGAAGGTAGAGAAGCTGCACTTTAGCACTGATCAGCAGTGCTAAAGTGTTCAGAGTCCAATCGCTAACAGCAAGAGGTCAGGAAAATTAGGAGGAAGGAGGCAAAACGTCTGGGGATGCACCTGCTAAAAGGGCCAGGTCCAACACTCATGATTAATCAGTTTTGTTGTTGCTGCTCTAATTTCTTGTATAAATTTGATGATCATATACAATTAACATTCATTTTTTATCACACCATATGTGGATTTATTCAAATATAGAATCGGTCCATGCTTGGACTAGAACATTAAATGTTGATATTCATCTATATTAAGTTTATTATCAAAATGAGTCCTCTTTGAACATTTGTTACATTATAATTCTAAGTACCCAGTTGGGGAATATTTGGTTACCCTGACTATTGTGGCAATACTAGACAACTTGAGCGTCACTCTCATTGTCTATTTGATGTCACTTGAACCTCCCAGTAAAATAAAATACCAGTTATACACTGTTACACATCTATAATTTTCAGGCTCTAGCTGAGAGTCACAGGAATGAATACCAGATTCTAAATCTGGTTAGCCACTGCAATGACATACCAACATTGTGAAAACAGTTGCTGAGTCATATAGCAATTATAGTATTTTCTGACAGGGCACTCTAAGAGCTTGTAAGTGTGGTGCAGGCTCCATGCGCTGATGGGGAGCACAGCTTTGGAGGGAGGGTGAGAGTGGGGGGGAGAGAGAGAGAGCGAGCGAGAGAGAGAAAGAGCGAAAAATGGCATGAAAAAGTTTATTTTTATTTTTACGTTTGAACAGCGAGGAAAGGCAATGCCATGTATGGTTTCCTCATTACTACTCTGCACAGCAGCTAAAAGTAGGGGCAGGTGATATTGAGGATCATACAGAACATCACTTTATGGATGGCTTAAAAACACATAACAGGGCTGTTCTTTTAACTCTGGAGTCTGAGTGACATAAGAGAATTCAAACTTTGGTCCCATTGCTTATTTATTGGTAGCCAAAAACCCCCAATGAAATACAGTCTCTTTCACTCATGAAAACCAATCTACAATAACGTATTTACAGAAGTTTGGAACAGGCAGTTTAAAAAGGTGGCAGGACACTGCATGCAATTGTTCCTTGTACCTGTGCTGTGGGGTGTCTGTCCGGATTAGATGTATAGGTTGGTTAGTTGGGATTGTTAGTTTTTGGGTGTTAAGTTTCCTTTACTTACTTCTGTTTATTACAACTATTATTTCTAATTTACAACCTGTACCCCAGGCAATGTCTGGTAGGGGGAGGCAGACTCAAATGGGGGAGGAGGAGCTGGGAGGCTTTGTGTGGCTGGTAGCCCACTAACTTACATTAATGTTGGAGATGGGTGGGCGTGTGATACAGGGCTACCGGACGGAGGCGAGGCAGCTGCCTTGGGGCAAGGTGTTCCAACACCTGAAGAGGGTGTACTGCAGCAACCGCTACGACCACCATCTGAAGCATCGCTGGGCTGATCTAGTGGCCAGGGAGCAGGATCTTCTGGACCATCTTGGTGTGGTGATCGGTGGCCCTGTTGGTGAGTCTCCCACTGGCAAACTCTTTACTGTTCACCGCACTTGAATGACAGTAGCAGATGTGTTGGCATGCTGCATTCAATGCTTATGGACAGATTGCATGCAACCAGAATGAAGTGTCACTGTGCCAGCATAGATATGAGGTTCACATATCCTACCATTTTACCAATGCAAGTCAGATATTAGATGAGTCATGAGCAAACATCACAAACTCACACATTTCAGGGGCCTTGGCAAGATCTGAGCCCCAGCATTGTGTCATGTATGATAGGCCAAGACACCGTCAGCACACCATATATAACTGGATTGTGAATACAAAGTAGGCCAATCCATGTATGGCGCAACATTATCTGGATTTCACATACATGATCCCTGCCATTATGTGTACGAAGGGCGGCATACCCATCTAAGTGGGCACTGGCAATGGGGCATTTGATACCATCAGACAACTGTGACACATCAGTCATGGATTACTCAGTGCATGAAAATTGTAGATTAAAAATTGAGCCGCTTGTCCTTCACAAAGTGCCTGTGTATGCCTTGTAGGACAAGCCAGACTACAATACCTAAGTTAGTTGTCTTGCAGAGCACCAGGGTAGTGTCATGTATCTGTCACCAAACTCCCCCTCATTCCATGGAGTTCCATCTTCTACAGATTGGTCACATATGGTTGTTGCGGGGTGTAGCACTACATGAGTCTCGGGCCCAGTATAAGAGTGCAGATGTGTGGCTCTCACTCACCTGAGTAACAGTCTCATTGTGAAATTGCACTGTCCTCAACCTGGATAATTAGCTTACTCTTCTGAAATTGTACACACTGTAATATGTTGTCCACTAGTAGTGACAGTGATATGATACTAACCATGGTTTTCCTTCCATATCTTTCAGGTGGACCTGTCCCGTACACCATAGGCAAAGTGCCAAGATTTGAGGACCCAGATGTATCCAGTAAGTGTGATTTTGTCTGTCCTGTGTAGTGATTAAAGCCCTCATTATGACAATGGCGGTAAATCCTGCTTACTGCCACTCCGAAAGCTGCCAACTTACCATCGCAGCAGCAGATATCCATTCACCATAGTATGACACACACACACCAATCCGACAGAATACTGCCACACACACAAATCTGCCAGACCAATGGTCAGTGATAACTGGCGGTATCAAAACCAACACTGTTACGCCAACAGAACAATGGCCACCACATTATGACCCACGAATCACCACAGCAGACATTCACCGTCCATAAACCGTTGGTGGTACATACCACTGTGTTCACAATGGACTCCCACAGACAAAACAACATCACATTATACAATTCAAACAACACACACCTGACACCCATACATACCACACACTACACCCACACACCCACACACCCACACCGTTATAAAACACACACACACATTACCCACAACCATTTACGATCACAGATCATTAGCATGAGACTGACACCAAGACCACTTAGCCAACTAAAGCTACATTCCACGCACTCCACATCACATACCCCAAAACATTACCCAACACACTGTCACCAACACACCTCACATAACACCCATTGCACCACAATCATGGATAGGGTCAAAGGTGTGGGACAGCACCCCAGAACAAGGGGCGACATCAGGAAGAGGTAGACCTATGGGGGAATGTACGTTCCATAGCAGCAAGACACCAGCTCACTATCCAGAGGACTGACAGTGGACCCCCACCTCCTCCTCCACAGCTCACAGTATGGGAGGAGCAAGTCTTGGCAATACTGCATCATGAGGGCCTGGATGGAGTCGGAGGAGGACTGGACTCTGGTAAGTCAACTTTCAACAATTATCACACCCATACCTGCATGCCATCACATACCATCACCCTCACTCACATCACTCTACTCCATCCCACATACTACACCATCACATCTCTTCAATCCCAATGCCAAGCCCTGCATGCTGTACCAATTCATGGACACCCCTCACAGCCCTGCATGGACATTTTTCACTAAAGCATGCATAGCAGAGAGAACTAACAATCCCACTATACACCAACATAGACAAGTAAAAGCTGGCAGGGCAAAATCAACCATAGAGGGGAAGCCACAGATGTACAATATGTCATGCACATTAACCATAACACATCATTTACATCCCCACAGATACCCCAGCCAATGTCACCGGAGAGGAGGTGCCAGCACTATCCAGTCCCCCAAATGAAGAGGCCCACAGTGATGACAGTACCTCTGGTCTTCAGGATCTGGACGATCTACCTGGCCCATCAGGGACCACTGGACAACCGGTTACCCAAGCCCAGTCACAGACCACCACAGAGGTTCCCCCATTAGGAAACAACACCACAGCACCCACCCAGCATATCCAAACCTCTGTCCCCAGGACACGTCAAACAATAGTGTGCCCACCTGTACAGAGATCCCAGGCTACACCTCGCACCCACGCAAATCAGGGACCTGGGGTCAGAGGCAGTGGGCACACAGTTCCGGTGACAGAGGCACAGGCCACCAGGGATACTGGGAGGACTGCTGTGTGCCAGGGAGAGGACAGGCCCAGGGAACCGACTCTCCAGGAGGTGCTCTTTGAGATCCTGGCAGCCTACCAACATTCCCAGGACACGATGGGCCAGATCCTGGACAACGTGCAGGAGAACAGGCAGCTACAGGAGGGACAGTACCAGGGGTTCAGGGAGGACTTGCAGGCCATCAACAACACCCTGATCTCCATAGCGGGGTGCTGGCAGACATGGCCAACATTATGAGGGAGTCAGTCTCACACCAGCAGTCCCATGCCACTAGCCAGTCATCTGAACAGCAGTCCACTTCCGCTGCCATTAGTGGCAAGGAGGGCCCGCCACAGGACTCACAGGCCACCAGCACCTCTCCCCCTGCAGAAGGTGAACCACCCACAAATGTTCCCTGAAATCCAGACAGAAGCCAGAGACACTTGCCAAGACCCCTGCCAGTAAATGGTACTCTCCTCATTGTCACCCTTGTGTCCAACACAGTCAGCCTGTCCACCTTGAACTGCCATTGCTCCCCTTCCTATGCCCCCTTGGACAATGCACCTGTGCTACAAACAGACTGGAACAATACCCTGGACTTTCCTCCATCATCACCCCATCCAAAAAAATTATTTTGAGTATGTCATGTATTTCAAATATATATTAATTGAAACAGGTACAACCAGTGCAAATAAACTGTACATAGAATGAGCATATAATTAATGACTTGTAGCTGGCTGTTGTGATCACACCTTGAGTATTTGTCATATCACCAACATCTGTAAAATTAATAGCTAGAGGGAACAGTACGTGGGCATAGAATTGGGAAGTACCAGCATGCCAATGCCACACAGAATACAACCAAAGTCATTGAAATGTAAAGTTACACTGTCTCACCTGTGTGTCATTGGAAATACTGACGGATTAACGGTGCAAGCCGGTGTTAAACTTTTTGGTGCAAAACTGCGTTAGTGTAGTTTTGCCCCAAAAAGTACAAATCAGGGCCTCAGCATTGATGTGGGAGATGTACTGGTCCGCAAGCACACCATCTGCACATTCATGGAGTGGAAACTCTTATGATTCCTGAACACCTGTTCATTCTGGCGGGGTGGGACAAATGCAATATGTGTTCCGTCAATCGCCCCAATCATATTGGGGATACGTCCCATTGCATAAAACTCGGCCTTCACGGTGGACAAATCCTCAACCTGGGGGAATGCAATGTAGCTGCACATGTGTTTTATCAGGGCAGACAATACTCTTGTCAGCACTATTGAGAACATTGGCTGTGACATTCCTGCTGCCAAGCCCACTGTCACTTGGAAAGAACCAGTTGCCAGAAAATAGAGCACTGACAGAACGTGCAGAAGAGGGGGGATCCCAATGGGGTGACAGATAGCAGATATCAGGTCAGGTTCTAATTGGGCACACAGCTCTGTGATTGTAGCCCTGTACAGTCTATAGGTGAGGATATTGTGCCTGTCCTCCAGTGTAGCCAAGTCCACCAGGGGTCTGTACACGGGGTATGTCTCCATCCCCTATTCATCCGCAGTGGTAGGAATCCAAGGGACAAAAGAGTGAGGAGCCTGTCACAAACTGAACAATAAGCCATAACAGTAGTTTGCAATCTATATACATGAAATGGGTCAGTGTGATCTGTACACTATGGGGCATATTTATACTCTCTTTGCGCCGAATGTGCGTCAAATGTTTTGACGCACAATCGGCGCAAACACTGCCCCATATTTATACTTTGATGTCCGACCCCGCGGGCGTCAAAGTTCCACCATGTGCGTCATTTTTTAGAAGGGGGAACCAGCCTTGCGCTAATTATATGCAAGGTAGGCGTTCCCTTCCAAAAAATGACTTTAAGGCCTGTGCGCCTTATTTATACTGTGACGTCATTTTGACGCACAGGAGGGGGCAGACCTTAAAAAACGGAGCCCAGCCTGATGGGCGCCGTATTTTAACGCCTGGGTCAGGGCAGGCGTTAAGGGACCTGTGGGCTCAGAAGGAGCCCAGAGGTGCCCTCCCATGCCCCCAGGGACACCCCCTGCCACCCTTGCCCACCACAGGAGGACACCCAAGGATGGAGGGACCCATCCCAGGGAAGGAAAGGTAAGTTCAGGTAAGTATTTTTTTCGTAATTTTTTTGTGGCATAGGGGGGCCTGATTTGTGCCCCCCTACATGCCACTATGCCCAATGAACATGCCCAGGGGACATAAGTCCCCTGGGCATGGCCATTGGGCAAGGGGGCATGACTCCTGTCTTTGCTAAGACAGGAGTCATTTCAATGGGGGTTGGGCATCCAAAAAAATGGCGCAAATCGGGTTGAGGCCAAAATTTTGCCTCAGACCTGACTTGCCCCATTTTTTGACGCCCAAGCTCCATTTTCCCCTATGCCGGCGCTGCCTGGTGTGAGTCATTTTTTTTGACGCACACCAGTCAGCTGCGCCGGCTAACGTCATTCAATAAATAAGGCGCCCGCATAGCGCTTTGGAATGGCGTTAGCCGGCGTTAAAATTTTTTACGCACAACTGCGTTGGCGCAGTTGTGCGTCAAAAAGTATAAATATGGGCCTATGTGCCTATTTCTCCTGTGACACAGCATTATTTCATAGGCCTGCCCCCTCGAAATGGTGTCCGCCTATCCTGTGTGGGGGGACAGGTGGAAGTGAGGTAATGCCGCTGACGTTGTGCACCGTGGTGGGAGGCGATCAGGAACCACTGTGCAATTCCTCATTGGTTAATATTGGGCCCTATGGGGTACAGTGGCCAATGGTGATCTACGCCGGCGGTGACTGTATGTCCGCCTCTGACGTGTCTGCCATTTTCTATCTGATTCCTCACTTGCTTCCTGACCTTCCATAGGAGAGGACCTACACTGCATGTGCTGCTGTGACCTGTGTCTGGAACCTACCATGACCTGTGTGACCGCGGAAAGGGCCCCAGCCTTCACTTCAGAGGAATTGGAGAGACTGGTGGATGGGGTCCTACCCCAGTAGGGACTCCTGTATGGGCCTCCAGACCAACAGGTAAGTACACTGTGGACACGATGCATGTGGCATGCATGTATAGAGGTGTGTGTGAAGGCATCCTGTAAGGGGGAGGGATGTCCTCCTGGCTGGGTACACATTGAGTGCTGGGCCATGTGTGTGCCAATAGTGTTGTAAATGGGTATGGTGGGCCATTTGTGTAACTGGCTGGACTGTTTGTCTAATGGTGTTCTCCAGTCTGTATTGCCTCTGCAGGTCAGCGCCCATCAAAAGAATGGTATATGGTATGCCATCGCCAAGGAGGTGCGGACCCTTGAGGTCTATGGCAGGCAGAGCACCCACTGCTGCAAATGGTGGGAGGACGTGAGACGCTGGGCACGGAAAACCACGGAGGCCCAGTTGGGGATGGCCTCCCAACGAGGAAGGGGTGCCTGTTGAACTATGACCCTCCTGATGGCCCACATACTGGCGGTGGTATATCCAGAGCTGGATGGGCACTTGAGGGCAATACAGCAGCCACAAGGGGGCGAGTACAGTGGCTATCATTACAACTTACGTCAGGTGGGGTAGTATCCAGGTGGTGCTTGTGTGTCAGTGGGTGCCCGTAAGCCAGGCCAGACATAGCAGCATAGGTCCTCTGGTGGCTAAGGGTCTGAAGGGAAAATACTGCCTACCTAGCTTGTTAGCATCCATTACTGGCCAGGGCTGCGTGGGACCCAAGTGTGCTGCAGTTGGCGGTCGGTGCTCCTCATCATGCCTTGGTGGCTAGCAATATCACTGGTAGTGCAATGCATAGTGGGTAGGCCTGTACCCCCTATGTGAGGGTGCTGTGTATGCCAACGGTAGTGTTGGTGCAGTCATTGACCCAGTGTATCCTTTGTCTCGCTCTCTTCCCTTTCTTGTTTTGTCATCCTGTCCTTATGTGTATTAGCATCATCTGGTGGAGGAGCAGAGGCACCGGCGACAGAGGGAGCTACATTCCACAGGACCGTGGAGGCAGAGTCCACCGATGCTGAGGGCACCAGTGGGACGGAGGGCGAGGGGATTGCCACGGCAGAGACAGGAGGGGACAACACAGACTCTGATACCTCCTCCGATGGGAGCTCCCTGGTGGTGGCGGACACCTCTGTGGCCACCCCAGCTACAGGTACAGCCGCCACCCCTGTATCAGCACTGCCCTCCCAGAAGCCCCTCAGCGAGTTGCCCGTGCCCTCTCACCTAGGAGGGTGGGCATCTCCTTCGCCCCAGGCACCTCAGGCCCTGCCCCATTGAGTCCTGCTACCCTGAGTGAGCAGGCTATTGACCTCCTGAGATCCATCTCTGTAGGGCAATCAAAAATTTTGTGAATGCCATGAAGGGGCTGGCAGCCCAGATGAAACAATCTAATGCTTTCCTGGAGGGCATTCAACTGGATTGGCGGCCCAACAGAGATCGTTTTAGGCTCTGGCCTCCTCTCTGATGACAGCCATTGTTGCTGTTTCTACCGTTCCCCTCCAACTTCCACTTCCCAGTCCCATTCTCCTCAACCCCAACCCATCCCAAGCACACAGCCAGTCGAGCATGCACACAGTACAACACACAAGAGTGGCACAGGCAAACACAAGCACCACACTTCATCCCACAGGCAGTCACACAAACACCATCCAGTTGCAGAGACAACAACATCCACTATTTCCACTGTCTCCCCCTCCTCATCTTCCTCCATCTCCCACCCAGTTACGTCCACACTCACACCTGCATGCACTACATCATCATCCACTACCTGCATCATAACCACACCAAGCAGAACACACACCTCACTGGCAGACACATCCATGCACACGTGCCCTGTGTCCTCTCCTACTGTGTCTGTCCCCCCCTCCTAAGGTACACAAACGCAAGCACTCAGACACACAACAGCCATCCACCTCACAACAGCATACAACCCATGAACCTGCACCCAAATCCAGCAGACATACACCTCCAACAACCACTCCCTCATCCTCCACTCCCATTACTTCACCATCTTCCCGCCCCAATGTCCCTAAAAAGCTTTTCCTTTCCACCATTGACCTCTTCCCTACCCCTCCCCCCGTTCCTGCACGTCTGGCCAGGGTATCAAGAACCCAGCCAAGCACCTCAGCCAAACAGTCCACAGGCCCAGTTCTATCAGAACCTACTCATGGTGGAAAGGATTCCGAGCCACAAATCCTGAAGGGGAAGGAGCCCTCACCAGCCAGCAGAAAGGGGAAGGAGCCTGCACCAGCCAGCATAAAGGTAAAGGAGCCTGCACCAGCAAGCAAGAAGGGGAAGGAGCTTGCACCAGCCAGCAGAAAGGGGGGAAGGAGCCTGCACTTCCAGGCAAGAACGGGAAGGAGCCTGCAGCTCCAGGCAAGAAGGGGAAGAAGCCTGCACCAGCAGCTGTCACAGAGCCCCCACCGCTAGCCATGGTTGTGCAGCCATCAGTGAGTGCAGGGGCTGAGCAGGAGCATCCCACTACTACCACCACCACCACAGAACAGCCATTGCAGGGTGCAGGGGCTGAGCAGGAGCATCCCACTACTTCAACCACCACCACAGTGCAGCCATCGCAGGGCACAGGGGCTGAGAAGGAGACTCCCACTATTTTAACCACCACCACAGTGCAGCCATCGCAGGGTGCAGGGGCAGAGCAGGAGCCTCCCACTACTTCAACCACCACCACAGTGCAGCCATCGCAGGCTGCAGGGGCTGAGCAGGAGCTCCCACTACTACCACCATCACCACAGTGTAGCTGTCCCTGCCAGCGGATGCCATGTGATACAGCCTCCACGGGCTGCTGTGTGGCACGACCCCTCCAGAGCCAGTGGGGTATTCACCCACTCCAGTGACTGTGGCCTTGCACTCCCCAGGACCAATCACAGGGCGTGTTGCCCCCTCCAGAACCAATGGGCATGTCACCCCCTTGAGAGACTGTGGCCTTGCACTCCCCAGGAGCAAGCACAGGGCTTCTTGCCCCCTCCAGAACCAGTGTGGGAGGCACCCACTCGAGATACTGTGGCCTTGCACTCCCAAGGACCAAGCACAGGGCATGTTGCTCCCTCCAGAACCAGTGGGTATTCACCCACTCGAGAGGCTGCGGCCTTGAAATCCCCAGGAACAATCACAGGGCACGTTGCCCCCTCCAGAACCAGTGGTCTTGTTTCCGCATCCAGTTGAGGTGCCCCCTCTCCCCATGAGGTGCCTGACTATTTGCCAAATGATGCCCCTGCAGTGGGGCAGGTAGCGAGTGGGGCCTTTGACTTTGCTCTGCGGCCATGTGGCCCCTGTGAACTGAGGACTGGGCAGTGTCCCCTTGTTGTACCTTTGTACATGTCTGTTGCAGTGGCAAATCGTGTTATTAATTTTGTGTTGATCTGCTTATAATCACTTTAGTCAATTCCTGTTGTCCTTGCATTATTCAGCCGATGTACAGCGAAAAAAAATTTCTTGTACAGCTGGCTGTGTGTATGGGGTGTGTGTCATGCGTGTGTGTTTCACTCTTGTTTTCCTTCCCCCCCTCCATTGTGTGCTAGGTGGCTGTACTCACCGTCATCGTCTTCGCCGGCGTTGGTGTTCGTGGTGGAGCATAACGTAGAAGATCATCGGGTTTACTTGCAGTTCTGATTCCACTGTGGCGTGGTTCTTCCCTGTGTCTCCAATGGTGAGCCCTTTCACTTCTGTAATGTGTTTCTGCCAGGCTTTTCAAAACATTGGTACCACCCTGGAAAAGGTGTCAGATTGCCATGTCATAATATGGTGGGCAGAACTTTATCTTCCGCCTAGCTGTAGGCGGCTACCGCCGTGGTTACTGTTGTTTCCGCCCTGGCGGTCGGTGTGGTACATTGACAGTCTTTTGGAGATCTAACCGCCAGGGTAATAATTTGGGGGTACTTACCGTCATCCTGTTGGGGCAGTACTCCTGCCACTTTATCACCGACCGCCACAGTCGTAATGAGGGCCTAAGTGTTTTGTGTGAGTGAGTTATGTGTGTTGCACCTAATGCTAGAAGTGATGAGCTGTCAAATGATCGGAAATCAAAGTAGACTGGATAGTGATACTGTGTCACATTTAAGTGGTTCCCCATGCATGTTCAGAGAGTCATATCTTGTGAGGCTTTTGGTACTCAATGGGCAGCATTGTGTAAACAAGGTGATGACAAGCCACATGTAGGCTCACATGTGACTTAGATGTGCACCATTGTGAAAATAATGGCACTGGAACACACCCTCATTCTCACAACACAGTAATGCACCATTTTGTAGACAAATTGGTGCATCCCTGTATTGCAATGTACATGTAGGACTGGGTGGGCAATTGTTCCCCAGCATGGTGCCACATATATTGTACTCCACTTATGTGACATTGATATTGAATTTAATAGGCATGCATGCAGGTTAAGTCCAATCATGTGCTGGCATGGATATGGGTTTGCGATGAATGGTATTGGCTGATCAGGTATTGATGGGAGTGTTCATTCACCTGGACACATGAATGTAGATGTGATAGACCTATGGATACCAGCTTCCTAGTTGTCATCACCTAACATATGGTCCACTTCCTGACTCCATGTATGAGTGAGTATGGGTTGGTGGGTGACCTGGACAGTTGAGATGATGGTCTGCATGGCCTGAGGCACAGGGGTGGGAACAACAAACTTGTAGGTAGATATGATGTTCTCAGTGTAGGTGACATTCATTTTGATCAGGCTTACATTTGTACCTATCAACACTGACCTCTTATGGTTACCAACTACATCCCATACTCCCAATAAGAGATACAAGTTACTGGTGATGTATGTTTGAAAAATTGACCCATTGATGAGAAATAGTGGCCCTGATTTTTGTGAAGTTGACACTGATTTTACATTGTTACACATGGTACAAAACCAATGCATAACTAATTTTGATTGTTTCCTAGTCTTGTTGTGGGTGGCTATGGTGTCAATGAAATGGTGCTAAGGCAGTGTTGTTGTTTCATCCATCAAGGCCATTGTATTATCCGGAATGTGAGTAGGAGTGCATGTGCAAATCGATGTAGATAGTAAGCTAATTATCTGTACATACTCTACACAATGCTGACACTGATGGTTGCCTGTCTCATTTTAACAGCTGCCAACATGAACAACGAGGAACTGTGTGCCTTTCAGAAGAGGGCAGTACACTATCGGCACATACTGGCAGTGGAATCTGGGTTCAGGAGGATGGCACGCTGCTATCGCTTGGAGTGATCTACCGGTGGGTGGCAGGCATTCAGCCAAAGGGGACCCACACTGCCCACACAGGGTGAACCAAGCACCACAGCTGTGCAGGGGGCCACAGCTTCCACCATCACTATTGCTCCAGCTGCTGCACCTTCAACATCCATCCCACAGCAAACCACACCTGCTGCAATGGACATGAGTACGATCAGAGACTTACAGAGGGATGTGACAAAGGTCCTCAAAAAGTTGGACTCAATTGAGAAGGAGGTGGCCAAGAACAATAAGACACTCAAATACATTAAGAGGAAACTCAAGAGAGCCAACCTCTGAATGGCATGATGTCTCTCTTCCCAAGTTCATTCCCCTCCCTACTCATTTTTTCTAGTTTTTTTGTGGGTATTAGGGGGTTAGTTGTAGGTTAGATTAGGTTATTGGGTTAGATAGGATAAGTAAGTTTAGGGGTGGGTTTTCTACTTTTTACAGTTTAGTATGTAAAAAATAAAATATACAAAATATATATATTTGTTTAAAAATAGGTAGTAAATGTGTAGTTTAGTTTATGTTGTCCTGCATGTGTCTTGTGATATAAGGGGGGTGGGAGGCGAATGTTTAGAGTGTGTTGTGAAATGTGTTAGGTAAGTGTAGCATAGAGTAGTTAGGGTCTGTCGTGGGTTATGTATAGTTAGGATATGTGAGGTATAGTTAGGATAGGTGTTCTTAATTATTTTTAGTTTTGTTAAAATCTTATTAAAAATGTTTGGGTACTCCCTTACTTCATGTGTCATAGTCCTGGATCTCAGGGTCTTCCCATGGGTTTAAAGTGAAGATTGTGTGTTTTTCCTACGGATTCTGTCCTTCCTCCAGATCCCTCTCTTGACATGTTTATCCCCTTCTTTTAACTAAGCTGTCACATTGGCAGCTACAACACATCTACTTGTCTGTGCATCTGCCATCTAATGTACCAACCACTCAAGGTGACTATGTTGGCCATGTATTGGACAGGTAGGTGTGGTAAATCAACTGTCATTTTATGGGTTTTGTGTCAGAATGTTGGGCACTGTGGGATTTTTGACAACAGTCTACATTTCATTCCTATCCTGCTAAACTAACCCGTGGCAATTACAGATAAGGTTGAATCCCTCTATTTCACACCAATGTGTTCTACTGGTACTCCCAGCTGACAATATTGCCTGAGAACTGTTTCACAGCCATTCATGCCATATGTAGTGGGTGTCGCATACATGTGTTCAACATGTTTTACATACTCAGTGAATTGCTTGTAGGTGATGAAACCAGAATCGATGTTCATCATGTAGGTACCATGTGCATAGATATGTGCCCGCATATTCATGCACTCTTGTACTGACACTGTGACTTGAGACCTATTACACACATCACAGTTCCTAAGCACAGTAGATGTGTCACAACACACACAAACATGCTAGTTGTGTAGGTGGTGTTTAATAACAAGTGGTATAGTGCAATATTTACAATGTCCAGGTCTGTGACCCCATTCGTGGAATCCATCCAATTGTGACACAACATAAGTCCAGGGTTGAGGGGCATGTCATGGGATATGTTTGGGTAAAGTGTCTTTAAGTGCAGGGGAACATAAATTGGCAATTGAAAAGTTAGAGACAATTGCAGTCCATAGCAGAAAGGTCACTAGTATGTTGAAGAAGAGTGCATATCTGCAACAATGCTAACACTGGCATGATGTCAAGCACAAGACAAAGGAAAACACTGCCCGTGTGGCATGGGCTGATGCTACCGGAAACTCCTACGGCTAAAGATGATCTGTTCTACATCTTCATCCTCTGATGTGTGGTGCCTCCTCTACTCTTGATGAAGGTAGTGGAGAGGTAGAGGGGGCCACACACACTTCAGTGGTTGGAGATGTGGACTCCCAATTCCCGGCAGCTGCCATCTGTGGCACTACATATAGCATCACTGCAGCATGGAGGAGCTGCTGATTTTTAAGTATAGCTGCAACATCCCAGTGGTGCACAGCCATGTCTGCCCTAAGGGAGACCATTTCCCGGTGCAAGGAGTCTATCTTGTCCTCAAACACGCTGATGCCAGTTTGGGAGGGCAGTTATTATGGCTTTTCCCTCATGGCAGCAAATATGTCCCTCAGACACTCCTGGACTCCAGGCATTGGGGAGTGTGTGTGTCCGTTTGCTGCAGTCTGTTCTGTTGCTGCAACCATGCACATCCGTATCCCCTCAAGGCTGGCTGACATAGTTTGCATCCCACCCGCACGACCTTGACCAGCTCCTGCTGGAGTCCTACCACTGTCCTCTCAAAGGTGGTGCCTGGGTCCTCGGAGTCTTCTGCTGTGTCAGTGCTGGTAGGTCGTACTATTGGGGTGCTAAGTGGAGCCTGTGGGATGTCTGCTACATCAATACTCCTCCTTGCGAATGGAGGTGGTGTCTGAAGGTTCACAAGGACTTCCTGGTGGGTCTCTTGTCTGATAGTTGCCAGCTAGTCTTCAGGTCATCAGGGTACGCCAGGACAGGCAGATCCGCAGGAGAGCCATCATCCTCTGCAATGAGAAGAATGCAGCCACACAGAAGAGCCAAAGCATCATTAACAAATTATTGTTTATGTGTGGGAAGGAACACCTTCATGCACATAGACAATAACTTCTAGCATTTTTCTCTTCCTATTCATGCTGCAGAATGCATAACACATTGGAAAACTGAAAAACGAGGAGGTGTAAATGTATTCCTCCTCATTGCACTATGCTAACGTCACCCCTGGGGCTGGTGTAAGAGTTTTGGCCCTGCCTCAAGTTGACAAAATTCCATTTATATGAGGCAGCATTGAAATGCAATGGGTGTTGCTGTGGCACACCCACAGCAACACCCATTGCACCACCTTCCACGCACAGTGATGGTCAGGAAGGGGCAGTAGTTACAAGGTGACATCAAGCCACAAAAAGTGGCTTTACACCACCTTGTCAAAATGGAGCAGTGCTTAGGGCCACAGGAGGGTCACTGAAAGTGACCCTCCTGTGGCACTAGGGGCCTATGATGTGCCCCTTAGTTCCAAAGGATTTTTCCTGTAGATCATAGCTGCAGTCTACAGCCCTATGCCACGCCTATATGTCACATGAATGGAAGCCCAGTTGGCAAATTGGCTGCGTCATATCTCCTAAGTGTTTTGTCCATCCTTTTTGAGGCTTGACACCATCTTTTCATGTTCTACCCTCCCTTTGCATCCATTTTCATGGTGAGGCCTTGCAATGGGTGTTTCTGTGCTCAGGCCACAGCACCACACATAGCAATTTTCACCTGTCACAGTCTTACATGTTTCACATACACCCATGTTGTACTGAGACCTTGCACCACCCCAGGGATGGCATTGCCAGGACACTATGCGCTTGTTGCCATTGATGGCTCCTCATGTTGTTGTTTGTGTGTTACATTGCATGGCTCTCATGGACCTTGCAGAGTTCAGTTTCATCTCCTGTCTGTGTAGGTATGTTTGTCTTACTAAACACCTATGTCCTCCCCCTCAATGCCGCCCTACTTGCACTATGATACATGAGTGCAGCATGGTGACAGTACAGCTCATTTGACACAAGCACAGGGTTGAACCCAGGGATGGCCAGTATGGGTATGACATTTCTGCTGCGTACATCATTCTGTATGTGACAGTGCCTGATGATAAATGAGTCCATGGACATAGCAAGTTAACAAGAGTTGTACTTAGGTCAGGGCCTGAAGCAAGTTCTCATTACATGTGCATCAGTCCAAGGGGCACCTGACCGCCCCCAACAGTATAGGTTGTAGTGGCAACTGTTGTCAATGTGGAATGCCACATAGGCCAATGGCCTGGACTTGGCAGGTTTCCAGCAGCTTACAGACTGGCTATGGCATCTGTCCTGTGACACAGACCAGTGTTCCGTTCAACACTATCTCCAGGTCTGTTTCCGCATTTCCACCAGCCTTTGCATGGTGGTGTAACCCCCATGAAATGGTTGTTGGTGATGTGGTGTGCCCCTGGGTGCGTCTGCACAACCCATGCACTTGGCATGGGCAGTGCAGGGGGTCTATTGCCTTGGCCCTTTGTCCTTTCCACCGCCTGATTTGCAGGACTGAGTGCAGCGTGTCCTGTTACACCCAATGCAGCCAAAAACTGGCACTGACTCTATTTGATCCATCAACAATGTTTACTAAGTGCCCCACGGAGCTATCATGAGCAGACATATTTCCAGCTGCCATCCCAATGTGTGACTCATACTGCAAGTGCAAAGGGTACACTGCACTGGCAGTCGTACCAACACCGGGCTTGCCCATTTACCATCCCAAGCCTGTTGATGTGGAATTATCCGTCATTATGTTCACAGTAATACCCCATATGTTGTATTTGTGTGCTTATTTCCCCATTGTATGACATGGTTGAACCAAAGTAGTTGTGGGCTCAGCCTGTGACTGTTGTGACCTACTGTTTGCTATCTGTGGTACTTATTTTCTGTAGTGGCACATTTCAGTCAGCATCAAGAGGTGTGGTTCAACACTACTTCAGTTTAGTTTGTCTGGGTAGTGGCATGTTACCAATGATACCTGCTATTTCTCCAGCGCCTGTTCAGTTCATTGTTCCATGCACCCAGGGGACCCTGACTGCATGATATAGGGATGGCTGCCTCCTGTGAATGTTTTGACTATGTGCGGTGTGGTGGTGCTACCGGCACAACCCTGGGTACTGTTGGGACAATTGCTATGACTTGTGTGCTGTGAGATGCAGAACACATGCGTTTGTGCATTGAGGCAGGGCAGTTGCAAGGTGTTACTGCAAGGGACACTACTATGAAGTAACCACAGGAATAGTGTTGACTGACTACCAGGTCTCTGAGGTCTTGGTTGTGTTGGTGGTGTTGATGTGACTACATGCAAGGGATAATGTGATTTCAAAGCCAGTGGCACAGTGATTATGTGAGAAGTTGGCCTGGTTTGTAGTGGGTACCAGAGGTACTTACACTTTATACCAGGTCCAGTGATCCACCTTAGTGCAATGTAGGCAATGTATAGCAGCTAAGGGTGCCTAGGGGTAGCTGTAGCAAAGCAGCCTAGGCTGATTTAGGAGACATGCAAAGCTCATGCAATACCAGTATTGTCACACAGTACTTATACACATTAAAAGACAATATCCAGTTTTACCAAAAATAAAGGCACTTTATTTTAGTGACACAAGGCTAAAACTATCTTAGAGTCAATACTCTTTCTGGAGGTAAGTATTATACATAATATATACACTAGTAACGGAAATCAGGTAAGTAAACAGTCATAGAATAGTGCAAACAGTGAAAAACACAATAGATTGCAATGGGCCTAGGGGCAACACAAACCATATACTAAAATAGTGAAATGCGAATGTCGAATTCCCCCCTAGGCAAGCGTAATGTGTAGAGGTGGTCTGGGAGTGTAAGAAAACACCAAAGGTTAGTAAAATACCCCACCCCTGAGCCAAGGAAAATAGTAGTAAAGTCCAGCAAGGTTCCTCAGAAAACACTAGAAGTTGTGGTAAAGGATTATTCAAAAACCAAGCAAGACTGCAAGAAACCAACAATAGATTCCTGGACCTGAAGATGTGTGGAGAGAGGAGACCAAGGGGGTCATTACAATATTGGCAGTAAAAGATGCTTACCACCGTGCAGAAGTCCGCCAACATACCGCCGCGGCCGCGGAATTCCGCCACAGCTATTATGACCCATATCTCGGAATCCGCCGAAATTCAGACACCCACACAAGTCCGCCACACCAAAGGTCAGTGATAAACTGGCGATAACAAATCCTCCACCGTCACGCCAACAGAAACACGCCCATGCTATTACGACACATGAATCCACGCGGCGGTCTTTCAACCGCGGTAATTCATTGGCGGTACACACCGCTGCACTCAAAATACACACACATCTCCTAAACACCGCCACATTGGACAATTCAAAATACGCACACCTGATACACATACACACACACCACTCCCACACACCCAGTACAATATAAAACACACACCCACATCACCCACAAACCCCTACGACAAAAAATTAGAGACGAAGGCCAGAGAGAGCGAGCACAGCAATAGACAACCCCACCACACAGAGGCACACAACACCATCACCCACACAACATCCATGCACAAAACACCACACACCACTACACATCACCACACTCATCACCACATACACCACCCCACACATCACCTACACCACCCAATGGCACACCAAAGACACCCCAGGTTCTCCGAGGAGGAGCTCAGGGTCATGGTGGAGGAAATCGTACGGGTAGAGCCACAGCTATTTGGATCACAGGTGCAGCACACCTCTATAGCTAGGAAGATGGAGCTATGGCGAAGAATAGTCGAAAGGGTCAACGCAGTGGGACAGCACCCAAGAAATCGGGAGGATATCAGGAAGAGGTGGAACGACCTACAGGGGAAGGTGCGTTCTGTGGTCTCCAGGCACAACATTGTGGTTCAGCGGACTGGCGGCGGACTCCCACCTCCTCCCCCACAACTAACAACATGGGAGGAGCAAGTCTTGACTATCATGCATCCTGAGGGCCTCGGAGGAGTCGGTGGAGGAATGGACACTGGTAAGTCAAATCTTAACTATTATATCCCCCACCCTACCTGCATGCTATCACACACCCCCACCCTCGCCCCATCCCCTATCACTCCAGCTCCTCACTAATGTACTAATAACACAAACCACCCATCCCAGCACCAAGCCCTGCATGACACAACAAAGCATGGACACCCATCATTAAGCATGCCCACTGCACATACCCATAACAACCCCTAACCATCATCACACAAGCCCCCACACAGGAATGCTAGTACTGGGGTACACGCTCACCCACCCATTGCACACCATGACACACACACACATGCAATAATCATGCTTTAATACCCCTGCAGGACCACTACGTAATGTCACCAGACAGGAGGGTCCAGACATCTCCACCCCACCCACAGAAGAGTCCCACAATGATGACAGCAGCTCTGGCCAACTGGATCCAAATGACCAGCCCGAACCATCGTGGGCCTCGGGGCAGTCGGTTCCCCTCACAAAGGCACAGCCCAACACTGACCTTCCACCCTCTGTACACCTGTTCACTCCTGCAGGGGGGACCAAGGCCACATATGTCCCATCAATGGCACCTATGATGTTAGGGATATGTCCCAGGGCATAGAAGTCACCTTTAACTGTAGCCAAATCCTCCACCTGAGGGAAAACGATGTAGCTCCTCATGTGTTTCAGCAGGGCAGACAACACTCTGGACAACACGTTGGAAAACATAGGCTGGGACATCCCTGATGCCATGGCCACTGTTGTTTGAAATGACCCACTTGCTAGGAAATGGAGCACTGATAGCACCTGCACTTGAGGGGGGATTACTGTGGGATGGCGGATTGCTGACATAAGGTCTGGCTCCAACTGGGTACACAGTTCCTGGATTGTGGCACAGTCAAACCTGTAGGTGATGATTAAATGTCGCTCCTCCATTGTCAACAGGTCCACCAGCGGTCGGTACACCGGAGGATTCCGCCATCTCCTCACATGTCCCAGCTGACGGTGCCTAGGAAGGACAAAAGCGACCACAGAGTCAAGCAATTCAGTGGTATGTACCCACAGCTACCCAGAACATGAAACAAATTCCAAAAACTTGTATGTATGTGTGTTGAGTCCAGGCCTCGGTATGTGAGACGCAGTTGAAAATGAAGCCATGTGGGCCCCTGAAATGGCGGCTGCCTGACCTCTAAAGTGGGACAATGGGATGTGAGGTAATTGCGCTGGTGTTGTACACCGTCGCGGTAGGTGGTCGGAGACCGCAGCACAATGCTGCATTGGTTAACATTGGACCCTATGGGTCCCAGGAGCCAAAGAGGAAACTGCACCGGCAGTGATGATACGCACCGCCGCGGACGTCACCACCGCGTACGTCACTGCCATTTTCTACACTGCAAGTGCTGCTGTTACCTTGGTCTGGAAGAGACAATGACACGTGCGTCTGGGGAAAGGGCCCCTGCCTTCACTGCACAGGAGTTGGAGAAGCTCGTGGACGGGGTCCTCCCCAGTACATGCTACTCTACGGTCCTCCAGACCAACAGGTGAGTACATAGGGTGCAAGTTGTATGGGCTATGCCTGGGTGGAGAGGGCTGGATGTAAGAAGGAAGGGGGCAGAATTCTGCGACCATGAATGAGTGTGAATGCATGTGCCACATGGCAAGGGCAGGGATGTGGGCCACTCACTTCGACGGTGCAGTTGGTAATGACTTCTCTTCTTCCCCTGTACATGTCATGTAGGTCAGCGCCCACCAGAAGAAGGATATTTGGCGTGCCATCGCCAAGGACGTCCGGACCCTGGGGGTCCACCAGAGACAGAGCACCCACTGCCGTAAAAGATGGGAGGATATTCGCTGCTGGAGCAAGAAGACGGCGGAGGCTCAGCTGGGGATGGCCTCCCAAGGTGGGAGGGGTGCCCGTCGCACCATGACCCCCCTGATGTTCAGGATCCTGGCGGTGGCCTACCCTGAGTTGGATGGGCGCATGAGGGCATCACAGCAGACACAAGGGGGTGAGTACATTCTCATTCTGCTGACTTTGCGCGCAGTGGAGGGGTTTGGGTGGGGGAGGAGGGCTGTGGGTTTCCCTAGGCCAGGGCGAGTTCCGTAGGCTAGGACCCTCCGTAATGCAGGCCATGTGGCACTCCACCCCACCTCTGTAGAGTGCCAAGTACAGGTATACATGCCCCTGTGTCATCAATGTGTGAACATGTCCACAATAGCCATGTAGGCCTTATCCCAGGAACTGCATCTGTAGAGGCCAAGAGAGCAGCGTAGTGCATGGGGCTGCTGTGTCTGTATTGTCCGCCAACGGTAGCGGTAAGCCATGCACTCAACCTGTCTTTCTTCTGTTTCCCATCCCCTTTTTGTGCTCTCCCTGTTCTTTTGTCCATCAGCATCATCAGGCGGAGGTACAGTGGCACCGGAGCACGAGGTGGCTGCTTCCCACATGGCCATGGAGGGCCACACCATGGACTCTGAGTACACCAGTGGGACGGAGGGCGAGGGGAGCTTCACGGCGGTCACCGGATCAGCAAACAGCGACACGGACTCGTCCTCCGATGGGAGCTCCCTTGTGGTGGTGGCAACATCTGTGCCCCCCACTTCAACAGGTACAGCCGCCACTCCCCCTTCCAGCACCGCCCTCCAAGCAGCACCTCAGCCTTCGCCCCGTGCCCGCTCACCCAGGAGGGTGGGCTTCACCTTCGCCCCAGGCACCTCAGCCCCTGCCCCTGTCACCTCTGCTGCCCTCAGTGAGGAGGCCATTGACCTCCTCAGGTCACTCACTGTTGGGCAGTCTACCATTGTGAATGCCATCCAGGGAGTAGAGAGGGAGTTGCAACACACTAATGCATTCCTGGAGGGCATTCATTCTGGTCAGGCTGCCCATCATCGAACCCTGCAATCTCTGGCCTCAGCACTGATGGCAGCCATTGTCCCTGTGTCTAGCCTCCTCCCTCCAACTTCCTCCACCCAGACCCAATCCCCTGTACCTCAACCTATCCCAAGCACACCATCAGACCAGCCTGCACACACCTCAACACACAAGGGCAGCTCAGGCAAACATAGGCACCACACATCCCACAGGCACTCACACAAGCATCACCTACATACAGACACAGCAACATCCACTGCCTCCACCTGTGTCCCCCTCCTCCTCGTCTCCCTCCTCCCTCCCAGTCTCGTCTACACTCTCACCTGCATGCACTACCACCACAGCCGCTAGGACTCGCACCAGAACACCCAGCACCACACCCCGCTCACCTGCACTCACCACCCCCACTACCATTTACACGTCCCCTGTGTCCTCTCCCAGTGTGGCTGTGACGCCCCCTCCCAAAGTACACAAACGTGGCCACACACACACCCAACATCCATCCACCTCACGACAGCCTCCAGAACATGCACCTGCACCCAAATCATCAAAAGTTACACTTCCTACAACCACCTCCACTTCCTCCACTCCCAGACCCCCTCCAGCTACCCGTCCCAGTGTTCGTCAGAATCTTTTCCTGAGCAACGTTGACCTCTTTCCCACCACCCCTCTCCAATTCATAGGTCCCGTAGTAGCACCTCAGCCAAAAAAAGTCCAGTACCAGTGGTGCCTGTTAGAGGTATGTGGAGTGCACCGGGCACCAGGGCAGCCAGTGTGACACGGAGCCAAAGCACAGCCAGTCCCCCCCGTGAAGCACCAGAAGTTGGACAGTGCCCGACGGGAGAGGGTGAAGAATCCTGCCGGCAAAGCCGCTCACAAGGGTCCCGGGTGAGTGTTGAGTCAGCTGTAACTCCTCCCAAGGTGGGGAATGGGCAGAAGAAAGTGCCAAAGTCTGGGAAGAGCAGCACGGCGGAGAAGGCCGACATCATCCCCGCTGCCCAGAATGCCACCGCCAGCCCCATCATCACTGGTCAGGAGACCACCGCCAGAGTCAGTTCTCAGGAGGACGGCACTATCGTCACTGGTCAGGAGACCACCGCCGGAGTCAGTGCCCAGGAGGACGGCACTATCGTCACTGGTCAGGAGACCACCGCCAGAGTCAGTACCCAGGAGGGCGGCACTATCATCACTGGTCAGGAAACCACCGCCAGAGTCAGTGCCCAGGACGGCAGCACAATCGTCACCAGTCAGGAGACCCCCGCCGGAGTCAGTGCCCAGGAGGGCCCCGGCAGCCACAGTCCCACTGGGCAATGAGGGACCGCCATGGCACACACCGCTGCACAGGTCAGAGACAGCAAAGTCAAGCACCGCTGAACAGGACAACCACCACTGAACAGGGCAAAGACCGCCATGGCAAGCACCACTGAACAGGGCAAAGACCGCCATGGCAAGCACCGCTGAACAGGGCAGAAACTGCATAGTCAAGCAATGCTGAACAGGGCAAGCACCGCTGAACAGGGCACAGACCGCCATGGCAAGCACCGCTGAACAGGCCAAGCACCTCTGAACAGGGCACAGACCCCATGGCAAGCACCGCTGAACAGGGCAAGCACCGCTGAACAGGGCAAAGACCGCCATGGCAAGTATCGCTGAACAGGGCAAAGACCGCCATGGCAAGCACCGCTGAACAGGGCACAGACCGCCATGGCAAGCACCGCTGAACACGGCAAGCACCGCTGAACAGGACAAAGACCGCCATGGCAAGCACCGCTGAACAGGGCAAAGATCGCCATGGCAAGAACCGCTGAACAGGGCAGAAACTGCAAAGTCAAGCACCGCTGAACAGGGCAAGCACCGCTGAACAGGGCACAGACCACCATGGCAAGCACCGCTGAACAGGGCAAGCACCGCTGAACAGGGCAAAGACCGCCATGGCAAGTACCGCTGAACAGGGCAAAGACCGCCATGGCAAGCACCGCTGAACAGGGCACAGACCGCCATGGCAAGCACCGCTGAACACGGCAAGCACCGCTGAACAGGACAAAGACCGCCATGGCAAGCACCGCTGAACAGGGCAAAGATCGCCATGGCAAGAACCGCTGAACAGGGCAGAAACTGCAAAGTCAAGCACCGCTGAACAGGGCAAGCACCGCTGAACAGGGCAAAGACCGCCATGGCACGCACCGCTGAACAGGGCAGAAACTGCAAAGTCAAGCACCGCTGAACAGGGCAAGCACCGCCAACTCTGGCATCGCTAGCCCATGTGCGGCAGGGGCAGTGACGGAACTGGGACCATCACGGGAAGAGTGATGCACTCTGGGCACCAGTCCCCCTCCAGAACCAGTGGAGAACAGCATCCACTACCTCAGTCCTACACAGGATGAAGCACTCTGGGCACCAGTACCCCTCCAGAACCAGTGGAGAACAGCATCCACTACCTGAGTCCTTAACAGGATGAAGCACTCTGGGCACCAGGCCCCCTCCAGAACCAGTGGAGAACAGCATCCACTACCTCAGTCCTTAACAGGATGAAGCACTCTGGGCACCAGTCCCCCTCCAGAACCAGTGGAGAAAGGCATCCACTTGAGAGACTGTGGCTTTGCACTCCCCAGGATGGTACAGTGGGCAAACCACCTACTGTAGAGACTTGAGAGACTGTGGCTTTGCACTCCCCAGGATGGTACAGTGGGCAAACCACCCACTGTAGAGACTTGTGAGACTGTGGCTTTGCACTCCCCAGGATGGTACAGTGGGCAAACCACCCACTGTAGAGACTTGTGAGACTGTGGCTTTGCACTCCCCAGGATGGTACAGTGGGTAACCCACCCACTGTAGAGACTTGAGAGACTGTGGCTTTGCACTCCCCAGGAAGGCACAGTGGGCAACCCACCCACTGTAGAGACTTGAGAGACTGTGGCTTTGCACTCCCCAGGATACATCAATGAGCATGGAGCCCCGTCGTGGATCTGGCGTGGTGCTGTCATCCGGCTGAGGTGCACCCCCTTCCCTTCCCCCTGAGGTGCCTGCTGTATTTCTATCTGATGCCCCTGCAGTGTTCTCTCCGTTTCAGGACAGGTATCGTGTGTGGGCCTCGCCCATGCATTTTGGGCCCAGTGGTCCACGGACATTGGATGGTGCATACCTGCACTACTGATCGTGATGTATATTTTTGGCATTTGTATATATTTCTGTATTAGTTGTCTTACTGTATTGTGCTACATTACAATGGTTGTACTCATTTCCTTTTGTCTTTGCATTCTTCTGGGGGGGGGTTGGGGGTTGTTACTGTGATGTTTTGAAATGCATTGGTGTGTGTGTTGTTTTGGGTGAGGGTCGGGGTGGGGGTGGGGGTGTTGCGTGTGTGTGTCCCTGACTTTTGCCTCCCCTATGTCGTAGGTGCAGAACTCACCGTTGTCTTCGGCGCCACCGTTGCTGATGTTCGTAGAGGAGCAGGAACACAATCGCAGGGAGTATTTGGAGTTCCGGCTCCATGGTGTCCTCCTTCCTCGTAGAGTGTGTTAAGGTGAGGGCTTTCCCATTGGAATGGCTGTTTCCGCCGTGTTTATATCCACGGTGAATCCGCCCCGGAAAAGGTGGCAGATTGGCCTGTTGTAATACTGTGGGTGGTACTTTGTCTTCCGCCTGTCTGTTGGCGGTGACCGCCGCGCTGTTTGTCTGTACCACCGTGGAGGTCGGAGTGTTAAAGTGGCTGTCTATGTTGGCGGTTTCCGCCACGGTCATAATTCCCTTTTTTTTCCGCCAGCCTGTTTGCGGTATTACCGCCGCTTTAACACCGTCCGCCAGGGTTGTAATGACCCCCCAAGGCCAGATGTCGATGAAGAGTCCAGGAAGAACAGGAGCCCCTGCCAAATCCAGATGAAGGTGCAAAAGTGGATTCTCCGGTTAGAAGAAAAGTAGAGAAATGAATCAAAGAAGACAGCTGCAGTTACCTGTTTGGTGCAAGAGATGTCCCACATCGAGTTGTTGAATGCAGGCTGGTTTTCATCACAGGATTCCACCAACAAGCCTTGGTTCACAAAAGGACGTGTTTTGCAGCAAAGAGCCATTGCCTGGGCCCAGGAGGGACCTGGGGGTCTCGACTCAGACCGAGGAGACAGAGAGCCCTCAGAAGGCCAGGCAGCACCAGCAGGAGCCCCAGGACACGAGGACAAAGGAGTTGCCAATTGCAGTCATCATAGCACTGCACAAAGGGATCCCATGCTGCCGGAGAAATACTCAGGAAGCTGAGCATCACAGGATAGAGCGCTGGGGACCTGAGCTACGATGTGCACAAAGAATCTTTGGAAGAAGTGCACAGAAACCCAAGGAGCTGCAGAAGACGGGGTGCACAGGGGTACTGTCTGGCACAGGGAGGCAAGCTCTTACCTCCACCAACTTTGGACAGCTGGACCTTTGGACAGTCAGTATCACTTCAGTCCACCGCCTGTGTTCCAGGGATCACGCTCGTCAACAGGAGAGGAGTCCCAGATTACAGAGAGATGCCTGCTGAAGCAGGGAAGTGACTCCGTCACTCCACGGGCGATTCCTTTGGTCCTTCTGGTGCAGAATGAAGACAGGCAGACCTCAGAGCATACACAACCTTGAAACTGCTGTGGTTGCTGGCTGGAGCTGAAGTTGCTGGGTCACAGTAGCCTTCTTGGATACTTTGTTGCAGTTACAGAGTTCCTGGAACAGTCTGCATTTGATCCGATGGTCAGAAGCTGAAGCAGAGGGTGCAGATGAGTCCTGGTGGAGTCTTGCAAACCAAATCTGAGGAAACACCCAGAGGAGAGACCCTAAATAGCCCTAAAAGGGTGATTGGCTACCTATCTAGGTATGCACCTATCAGGAGGGGTGTCTGACATCACCTCCTGGCACTGGCCACTCAGATGCTCCCAGAGGGTCTCCACACCTTGGAATCCAAGATGGCTAATGTCAGGGACACTCCGGATGAGCTCTGGGCACCACCCCTGGGGTGGTGATGGACAGGGGAGTGGTCACTCCAGCTTTCCTTTATCTAGTTTTGTGCCAGAGCAGGGACTGGGGGTCCCTGAACTGGTGTAGACTGGATTATGCAAGGAGGGCACCATGTGTGCCCTTCAAAGCATTTCCAGAGGCTCTGGGGGGATCCCCTCCCATACCTGTGGAGGAGGCTGGACTGGCTTGTAGTGAGTACCAAGGCCCAGTTATCCCTTATTAGTGTATAGGGTGTCTAGCAGCTTAGGCTGATAGATAATGGTAGCTTAGCAGAGCAGCTTAGGCTGAACTAGGAGACGTGTGAAGCTACTACAGTACCACCTAGTGTCATATGCACAATATCATAAGAAAACACAATACACAGTTATACTAAAAATAAAGGTACTTTATTTTTATGACAATATGCCAAAGTATCTTAGAGTGTACCCTCAGTGAGAGGATAGGAAATATACACAAGATATATATACACAATAGCAAAAATATGCAGTATAGTCTTAGAAAACAGTGCAAACAATGTATAGTTACAATAGGATGCAATGGGGAAACATAGGGATAGGGGCAACACAAACCATATACTCCAAAAGTGGAATGCGAACCACGAATGGACCCCAAACCTATGTGACCTTGTAGAGGGTCGCTGGGACTATTAGAAAATAGTGAGAGTTAGAAAAATAACCCTCCCCAAGACCCTGAAAAGTGAGTGCAAAGTGCACTAAAGTTCCCCTAAGGACAAAGAAGTCGTGTTAGAGGAATAATGCAGGAAAGACACAAACCAACAATGCAACAACGCTGGATTTCCAATCTGGGGTACCTGTGGAACAAGGGGACCAAGTCCAAAAGTCACAAGCAAGTCGGAGATGGGCAGATGCCCAGGAAATGCCAGCTGCGGGTGCAAAGAAGCTTCTACTGGACAGAAGAAGCTGCGGTTTCTGCAGGAACACAAAGGGCTAGAGACTTCCCCTTTGGAGGACGGATCCGTCTTGCCTTGTAGAGTCGTGCAGAAGTGTTTTCCTGCCGAAAGAATGCCAAAAAGCCTTGCTAGCTGCAAATTGTGCGGTTAGCGTTTTTGGACGTTGCTGTAGCCCAGGAGGGACCAGGAGGTGGCAAATTGGACCAGGAGGTAGAAGGGACATCGAGCAAGAAAAGGAGCCCTCTTAGCAGCAGGTAGCACCCAGAGAAGTGCCAGAAACAGGCACTACAAGGATGCGTGAAACGGTGAACACCCAAAGTTACACAAAGGAGTCCCACGTCGCCGGAGACCAACTTAGAAAGTCGTGCAATGCAGGTTAGAGTGCCATGGACCCAGGCTTGGCTGTGCACAAAGGATTTCTGCCGGAAGTGCACAGGGGCTGGAGTAGCTGCAAAAGTCGCGGTTCCCAGCAATGCAGTCTAGCGAGGTGAGGCAAGGACTTACCTCCACCAAACTTGGACTGAAGAGTCACTGGACTGTGGGAGTCACTTGGACAGAGTTGCTGGATTCGAGGGATCTCGCTCGTTGTGCTGAGAGGAGACCCAAGGGACCGGTAATGCAGCTTTTTGGTGCCTGCGGTTGCAGGGGGAAGATTCCGTCGACCCACGGGAGATTTCTTCGGAGCTTCTAGTGCAGAGAGGAGGCAGACTACCCCCACAGCATGCACCACCAGGAAAACAGTCGAGAAGGCGGCAGGATCAGCGTTACAGAGTTGCAGTAGTCGTCTTTGCTACTATGTTGCAGGTTTGCAGGCTTCCAGCGCGGTCAGCAGTCGATTCCTTGGCAGAAGGTGAAGAGAGAGATGCAGAGGAACTCGGATGAGCTCTTGCATTCATTATCTAAAGTTTCCCCAGAGACAGAGACCCTAAATAGCCAGAAAAGAGGGTTTGGCTACCTAGGAGAGAGGATAGGCTACTAACACCTGAAGGAGCCTATCAGAAGGAGTCTCTGATGTCACCTGGTGGCACTGGCCACTCAGAGCAGTCCAGTGTGCCAGCAGTACCTCTGTTTCCAAGATGGCAGAGGTCTGGAGCACACTGGAGGAGCTCTGGACACCTCCCAGGGGAGGTGCAGGTCAGGGGAGTGGTCACTCCCCTTTCCTTTGTCCAGTTTCACGCCAGAGCAGGGCTAAGGGGTCCCCTGAACCGATGTAGACTGGCTTATGCAGAATTGGGCACATCTGTGCCCAAGAAAGCATTTCCAGAGGCTGGGGGAGGCTACTCCTCCCCTGCCTTCACACCATTTTCCAAAGGGAGAGGGTGTAACACCCTCTCTCAGAGGAAGTCCTTTGTTCTGCCATCCTGGGCCAGGCCTGGCTGGACCCCAGGAGGGCAGATGCCTGTCTGAGGGGTTGGCAGCAGCAGCAGCTGCAGTGAAACCCCAGGAAAGGCAGTTTGGCAGTACCAGGGTCTGTGCTACAGACCACTGGGATCATGGGATTGTGCCAACTATGCCAGGATGGCATAGAGGGGGCAATTCCATGATCATAGACATGTTACATGGCCATATTCGGAGTTACCATTTTGAAGCTACATATAGGTAGTGACCTATATGTAGTGCACGCATGTAATGGTGTCTCCAGCACTCACAAAGTTGGGGAATTTGCCCTGAACAATGTGGGGGCACCTTGGCTAGTGCCAGGGTGCCCACACACTAAGTAACTTTGCACCTAACCTTTACCAGGTAAAGGTTAGACATATAGGTGACTTATAAGTTACTTAAGTGCAGTGTAAAATGGCTGTGAAATAACGTGTGCATTATTTCACTCAGGCTGCAGTGGCAGGCCTGTGTAGTATTTGTCAGAGCTCCCTATGGGTGGCAAAAGAAATGCTGCAGCCCATAGGGATCTCCTGGAACCCCAATACCCTGGGTACCTCAGTACCATATACTAGGGAATTATAAGGGTGTTCTAGTATGCCAATGTGAATTGGTAAAATTGGTCACTAGCCTGTTAGTGACAATTTGTATAGAGAGAGCATAACCACTGAGGTTCTGGTTAGCAGAGCCTCAGTGAGACAGTTAGGCACCACACAGGGAACACATACATATAGGCCACAAACTTATGAGCACTGGGGTCCTGACTAGCAGGGTCCCAGTGACACATAACAAACATACTGAAAACATATGGTTTTCACTATGAGCACTGGGCCCTGGCTAGCAGGATCCCAGTGAGACAGTGAAAACACCCTGACATACACTCACAAACAGGCCAAAAGTGGGGGTAACAAGGCTAGAAAGAGGCTACTTTCTCACAACCTGCAACACATATTTCCAATGGGAGAGGGTGTAACACCCCTCTCCTAAGGGAAATGCATTGTTCTGCCTTACTGAGATTGAGCTGCTCAATCCCTAGGAGGGCAGAAATCTGCCTGTGAGGTGGCAGCAGCTGGGGCTGCAGTGGAAACCTCAGCGAGCTGGTTTGGCAGTACTGGGGGCCTATGGTGGAGCCCCCAAGGTACATGGAATTGGCACCCCAATGCCGGATTCAGATTGGGGGTTCAATGTCACAATCTTAGGCATCTCACATAGCCATATTCGAAGTTACCATTGTGACGCTACATATATGTATTGACATATATGTAGTCCACGCTTATAATGGTGTCTTTGTACTCACAAAGTCTGGGAAAATGGTCCTGGACAACGTGGGTGCAACTTTGCTAGCGCAAGGGTGGCCTCACACACAGTAACTTTGCACTTAGCCTTCAGTAACTGAAGGTTAGACATATAGGTGACTTATAATTTATCTGGTGCAGTGAAAATGGCTGTGAAATAGTGGTGCATTATTTCACTCAGGCTGCAGTGGCAGTCCTAAAGGAGTGTTTGTATGAGCTCTTTATGGGTGGCAAAAAAAATGCTGCAGCCCATAAGGATCTCCTAGAACCCCAATGCCCTGGTTACCTAGGTACCATATACTAGGGACTTACAAGGGGTTTCCAGTATGCCAATCTGAAATGGGATATGGAGTCACTGAACTATAGTGACAAATTTGTTAAACAGAGAGAGCATAAGCACTGGAGTTCTGGATAGCAGAACTCCAGTGACACAATCAAGCATACTGACAACACAGTAAAACACAATTCCTTATAGGCCACAAACTATGAACACTGGGGTCCTGACCAGCGGGATCCCAGAGAGACAGTAAAAACACACTGACAAACACTGACTAACAGGTCAAAATGGGGGTAACCATGCTAGAAGAAAGCCACCTTCCTACATTATACATGCCATCCAGCCCATGTGCTGCATATGTACATGTAGGTATTTATGCCTGGTGTTCTAAATATGTCCAGGTTGTGTATGTGTCATGGTGCATGGCACTACCAAGGTGTAGGTACATGTGTAGCTTACGTTGGCATGGTGTAACTTGCTTAATGTGCACTGTGTCCCTCTGCGCCCCTTTGACATGCATTGTGTGAGTCCTATGTGCCTCCCCTTCTTGCACTTGACATTTAGGATATATTTCTCCCATGCAAATTACCCTGCATTTGTGGTGTTTCCTGGTAGTCTGCGCTCTCCTGTCCTTGTATTCCTGTGACTATTTCCTTCTGGATGACTGCTGCAACTATCTCCTCCATCTCGTCCAAGTCCTCTTGTGGTGTTAGATACCCACCTCCAGTTTGTTGTGCTCGCTTCCTGCTCTGTGCCATTATTTCCTTTGTCCTTCACTTGTAGTCATGCCAGCGTTTCTTGCTCTCAGTTACAGTTATCCTGACCTCTGCCACACTGTTGATCTTATCCACAATCTTCTGCCAGATTGCCTCTCTCCTTCCAGAAACATTTTAGAGGTGATGAAGAGTTGATGTTGATGCTCCGTCACCTCTCTCACCAGTATTTCATGCTCCTCTGCGCTGAAATGACACTTCCTCTTTTTCTTCTCCCTCCCCTGGGTCTTGTCTGTGTCCTCCTGCTGGTTCCTGGTTGAATGGGGTCTCCCTGGGGTCTCTCCATGCTTCCTGGCTCCATATTGGGTCTCCTTTGCACTGTTCTGTCTATTAGCATCTGTTTTTGACGCTATTGCGGGCAAAAATGGTGCATTTCCATTTTGTGACGTGTTTATATGTCGTTAACCAGATTAGAGTAATTTTAACTCCGTTAACTTAATTTTGCCTTACGACAAGGCGCAATGGTTAGCATCGGATAAAAAGACTCTTAAATTTTTTTAGCGTCACCCAGCATCATAGTATAAATATGATGCCCGGATGGCATTAATAAAAGGCGCAAGTCAGTGCTAACCTTTTTGACGCAAAACTACATTAGTGCAGTTTTGGGTCAAAAAGTATAAATCTGGCCCCAAGTTTATCCACTTAAGAACATTTTGTACGCAATTATTACCGAACTGAGGCCCGTATTTATACTTTTTTAGCGCCCCATGTGCGTCGTTTTTTGACGCAAAATCGGCGCAAACTTACAAAATTACAATTGTATTTTGTAAGTTTGCGCCAATTTTGCATCAAAAAACGACGCACATGCGGCGCTAAAAAAGTATAAATATGGGCCTGAAATTTGTACTCATTTTGCTTACCTTGGAAGAATGAAAGGTTGAATCGACTTTGGGGTTCGTATTTGCGACATCCTGATCACAGATTTCAACATCGAGAGCTCAAATAGCTGGGCTACCTCTCTCTTCATTACATTCCTTTATAGTTTAGACAATGCGGCACTTACACTGCACTTAATTCATCTACTGCAGATGACAGTCACATTTCTCCCTCCATCCCGTTCTATTTTAGAAACACGTGTTTTTCCTTTGAATAACTGAAAGCGCTGTTCTTTAAGAACAATAAAGCTCGGTCCATTCTTTCCTTTTGACGTTATAGGACTCTAGTGCTCTGATCTTGAGCGTGGCCTTGTAGTTCTAATACATGTCCCCTTAACCTTTTTGTTTTAATCAAATCCTTTAATCTTTCCTACAAAGGAGTACACAGTGCGAAAGTGGTTTATCAACTGGTATTCCTCTTTTGTTGTCCGTATTTAAGAAATCATTCCGGGTTAATCCAGCAGGGACCCTGACATGCTTTAAGATAAACGCGATACTGAAAACACACTGCCCTGTTCAAACAAGCTGCCATTTCGTATGAATGCTAACGGTGGAGGACCGTAGAACTGTTTCAAGGCTAAAATTGTTGTCTAAACAAAAGGAAGTCAAATTAGCGCAAATCCCTTACTGTTAGGGAGAATATTTAGATGATGTTACAAGACAGGAATGTGGATATTATGTATTAAATTCTCTACTGAACTACATTAGCTGAAAGGATAACATATTACTGAAGCTGAAAAAATACTACTGAAAACATTTACAACTGTTTTTTTTTTAAGTTTCACGAACCATCACAAAATATTTTCTTTCAATTTTCCTTCAGCTAGTATGATGCTAGGCCAATGTTAATCCATTTAAGATTCCAGTCCTCTTTTTAATTCACCGAAGAAGATCATTGTGTAACTAAAGACAAAAATATTCAGTGAATGTACTGTTGCAAGTGGAAAAGCACTTAGAACCAGTATGGCCCTTTTTGTTTACTCCTTCTGCCCCGAGAAAATAAACTTTTTGATCTTTCCACTTTTGTTGTAGATTTAAAAAAGGGAAGAAACTTGAGGCCGGATTTAAGCGTGGTGCTGCCCCAAAATTGCCAGCGCCACGCTGCGTCACTTTAGAAACGCAGGAATGCACCGTATTTAAGGGAATACGGCGCACCCCTGCGTTTCCCCCTTGTGCTGTCGCTAAATTTAGCTGCCTGCGCCAAAGCAGGCATCCTTGCTCCATTGTGCAAGGATGTCTATGTTGGGGTGTGTGATTGTTCATGTGTAGGAAGGGACACCTGCCCGCACATAAACAATAATTTCTTGCATTTTGCTTTTTCTATGCGTGCGGCAGAATGAAGCACGGATAGTAAAATAAAAAAAACGAGGAGGAAAAAAGTATTCCTCCTCACTGTGCCCTGCTAACGGCACCCCTGGGGGTGGCGTTAGATTTTCACGCTGCCTCAGGTTTACGAGATTTCATGAATTTGAGGCAATGTCAAAATGCAGTGGGTGTTGCTGTGGCACGCCGACAGCAACACCCATTGTACCCCCCTTCCATGCACAGTGCTGCATGGGAAGGGGCCGTATTTACAAGGTGGCGTTAAGCCACAAAAAGTGGCTTAACACCACCTTTTAAATACGACGCTTTGCTCAGCACCACAGGAACGTCACTAAAAGTGATGCTCCTGTGGCGTTAGGGGCCTACAAATATGGCCCTTGATTTGCAAAGGGTGTTTTCTTGGTAATACATTCACAAATTGGAAGGGGTCCCCATGGGACCCCTTCCTCTTTGTGAATGTTGGAAAAATATTTTTTAAGAACAGTCAGTAGTCTCATTGACCATTACCAGCTTTTAAAATTTTTAAACAAAACGTTTCATCATTTATTGTTGAAATGCATCCTGTTTTTCTTGAAAAAAACTGCTTACATTTCAACAAAAGCAAAAACCTTTACTCAAAGGCAATCACAGACATGGTGGTTTGCTGACTTCACCACGCCACCATCCCTGTGATGGCAGGCATTCTTAATGGGTCACAAACTGCAACCAACCTCATTAATATTCATGAGGTTGGTTGATTTGCGACCCATTCGGATTCACAAGTATGAAAAATAAAGTTTCATTGTGAGGAATAGAGATTTCCAAATAGCGGTTCAGGTAATTTTGCTATTTGGAAATTGCTATTCCGACTCCTTGTACATATGGCCAATAATACCTTCTGATATTGTCCTGATATGCAGGAATTTGAATGATCAGAATGACCTAACTCATCAATATCAATGAGGTAGGTCACAATTTGCAACCCCATTTGGAATGGCTGCACTCACAGCAGACCACCTTGTCCGTGACTGCTATTTAAATAAAGCAGTTTTTTTTTTTTTAAATGCAGCCCTTTTTCCTTAAAGGAGGAAAAATGGGATACATTTCAAACAAAAAAAATTTCAGAGTAGACAGTGGTCCCTGAGACCACTACCTGTTCTAAAAAAATATTTTTGCTTCCCTTCCCAAAGGGGAAGGGGTCCCTTGGAGACCCCTTCCCATTTGCAAATGAGTTAATACCAGTTTGAAATTGTTGTCAACTGTGATTGTTTTGCAACCGCAATCACAGTCAGAAAACAATCAGAAATACCACTGCCACTTGCAGTTAGGAAGGGGCGCCCTTGGAACGCCCCTTTCTAATTGTGACTTGCAAACCCATTTTGTGATTTGGTTAATAGATTACTGAATCTCAAAATTGGGTTAGCACATTGGAAAATGCTTTGTGACAAGAAGGAAGCTTTGTACATCTGGCCCTATGATTCCATATCAGTCTCTTTAAATTATGCATGACGCATTTGCTCTCAATTTTGAGTGTCTGTAATAAGAGTGAGTGGTGTTTTACATCAAACTAGGTCACTTTCTATAATAATATTTAATGAGTTCAGTGCTCTAGTTTGTGTTTACCCTTACTCATGTGACCCTCAACATCAACTGTATCTAACTGCAGTTGTACTATGTGCAGCAATGTGAAATTTAAATAACTTTACAATTATCTACCTGTATATAATAAGTAATTAAGTTTCACTAAATATACCAGCACCCATACTGAATTATTTTCTTTTATTGATATTATTATGGTCTAGACCTTACTGACAGCCCTAAATTTTTTTTTTTTTAAAAGTGCAATGAATATATTTTCATAAATAATTCCTCCAGGCATGTTCTGCTATACTTCTTGTTTATTCATCTCCTGTGGGAAGGCTTGCGTACCTTAGTGCATTTACATTTCCTAGTTCTAGGCATTCGTTTTTATCTCCAGGCTGTGATGTAAGCATTGGTATGCACATATTTCCATGGCCCTGGAAGAGGCGAGCCTGGGAGAGCCCCCCTGACCACTTATGTAGTTGTGTCTTGCTTCTTGTGAAATCAGGATGCATATTTTCAAGGGCACCATATTCAGCAGGGGCTTTACTCAGGCCTCTATTCAAGTACTAGATTTTTAGCAACAAAGACAGCACTTGGGCTGCTTGCTTCGGGGAATGGTGCTGATTATAGTTGAGTCTTGCTTGACTGGCTATGTTCGGCTTTGTTTGACACACGCATCGTATTTACAAGGAGGCGCTAAGCCACTTTCTGTGGCTTAACGTCACCTTTTAGATACGAGCCCTTCCCACACAGCACTGTGCATGGAAGAGGTGTGCAATGGGTGTTGCTGTGGGAGTGCCACAGCAACACCCATTGCATTTTGTCGCTGCCTCAGATTTATGAAATCTCATAAACCTAGGCCATTACACCTGACATCCACTGCTTTTGCCATCCTCTCAGCACTTACATGGGGTCTCTTCTGTCACTTTTGGTTAGTTACAGTATGCTACTCTGAGCAAAGACATCTTCTCTGTTTTATTCCATTTTAAGTGTTTGTTGTGTTTTGGGGGCAGATTGTGGCGGCTGGGAGGTAGTTCCTTATTGAACTCATCCACACACACACACACATGCATGCACACACGCACACCCACACTCCTCTATTCATCACCTGTGGTGCTCTGAGACGGCAAGTATATTGTTGCTTTCTGTGAGGGACCACACATGCCTATCTCTGATTAAACCATTTGTGGAGGTGTCTGGTCAATCAGCGCTTATAACAGGTGATTCCACATGTGGCCATAGTTCCATGCAGTCACTTTTGAATAGGTAGGGCCAATTCAGCAGGTACTACAATGCTAGCAAATAAGTGAATAATTATCCAATACATATGTTAGAAATAGGGTCTCTGGTTGCACTCTGTCTAGGCAGGGACCCTCACTCTAGTCAGGGTAAAGGAGTTACACACCTAAAACAGCCCCCGCTCACCCCCTTTGTAGCTTGGCACAAGCAGTCAGGCTTATCTCAAGGGCAATGTGTAAATTAGCCGTACCAACACACACAGCAATACAGTGAAAAGGGACACAAGACCAGTTTAGAGAAATAGCCAATATTTATCTAAATCAAACAAGACCAAAACAACAAAATACAACATACACAAGCAAAGTTGTGAATTTCTAAAGTTAGAAAGAGTCTTAATCCATAGATATCAATGTATGCATTGTTTTTACACAAAGTACCTGGTTGACATCAAAAATAAAGCTGCACGGGTGAGCGTGAGTCTGAAAAGTCAGAGATTTGTCAATTCCTGACTCACAAGTAAGACCATGCATCATTTCTTCTCTGGTCCGGTAGGTGATGTGTTGTTTTTCTCTCCCCCAGAAGAGCGATGCATTGCTTTCCAGTTGGGTAACCTGGGGTCTGCTCAGGTTCACTGTGGTTTTGACGCCCAGTGACGCTGTGTGTGAAATCCTGGTGCACAGTGGTGAAGAGCTGCGCTGCATGGGTGATGCAACAATTTTGGCAGCTGTAAGTGAGTGTTGCCTTGATTTCCCAGCCGCGATGCAGATGGTACGTCAATTTTTCAGCCACGAAGCAGGTGCTGTGTTGATTTTGTCTCTCTGACTCGGCTCCTGATTCCACCAGCTTCTCCATACAAGGGCCCGAGGACTGGATTGGGCACCACTTGTTAGAGTAGGAGTCTCAGTAAGAGAGTCCAGGTGCTGGCATAGGAAGTCTTTGATGGCCCTGAGACTTCAGAACCGAGAGCAAGCTCAGACCAAGCCCTTGGAGACACTTCACGAGCAGGAAAACACAGCAAAGTCCAGTCTTTGTCTTCGCAAAGGCAGAAGCAGCAACTGCAGGCCAACCCAGCAAAGCACACTCACAGGCAAAGGGACAGTACTCCTTCATCAGCTCTTCTCCTTGCCAGAGGTTCTTCTTGATCCAGAAGTAATCTCAAAGTCTGGGGTTTTGGGTCCACTACTTGTACCCATTTCTGCCTTTGAAGTCGGCAAACTCAAAGGAATGTCTCTGTTGTTCGCAAGATCCTGCCTTGCCCTGGCCTGGCCCCAGACACACACCAGGGGGTTGGAACTTTATTGTGTGAGGAAAGCCACAGCACTTTTAGGTGTGTGTGTCAGCTCCTCCCTTTGTTTCACTGTCTAGAGGGAATTCACAAACAGCTCAACCATCAGTATGACCCAGACGTAGATTCTACAAGTAGGCAGAGGCACAGAATGGTTAAGCGAGAAAATGCCCACTTTCTAAAAGTGCCATTTCCAAACGGATAATCTAAAAACCAACTTTACCGAAAGATGTATTTTTAAATTGTGAGTTCAGAGACCCCAAATTCCATTTTACTATCTGCTCCCAATGGGAAACAACACTTAAAATATACTAAAAGGCAGTCCCCATGTTGCCTATGAGAGAGATAGGCCTTGCAAAAGTGAAAAACTAATTTGGCAGTATTTCACTGTCAGGACATGTAAAACACATCACTACATGTCCTAACTTTAACATAAACTGCACCCTGCCCCTGGGGCTACCTAGGACCTACCTTAGGGGTGCCTTACATGTATAAAAAGTGAAGGTTTGGGCCTGGCAAGTGGGTACACTGGCCGGGCTCGAATTGGCAGTTAAAAACTGCATCCACAGACACTGCAGTGACAGGTCTGAGCCATGTTTACAGGGCTACTCATGTGGGTGGCATAATCAGTGCTGCAGGCCCACTAGTAGCATTTGATTTGTAGGCCCTGGATACCTCTAGTGTACTTTACTAGGGACATACTATTAAATCAAATATACCAATCATAGAAAAGCCAATTGTACATACAGATAGCACAGAGAGCACTTGTAGTTTAGCACTGGTCAGCAGTGGTAAAGAGCCCAGAGTACCTAAACCAGCAAAAACAAAGTCCAGCACACAGTCAAAAATATAGGCAGCAGAGGCAAAAAGACAGGGGAGACCACACCAAGGATGCCAGGTACAACAATATACAAACTGAAAACAAGTGATTAAAAGAAACAGAAAACCTATTCGACAAATCTCCAGTAGCAAGCAGTAAAGAAACAGAAATGAAACTGCAATCTGGAGAGAAACCAGCTTTCAACAAGGACTGTTGGAATAGGAGTGGTTGTGAAGGTTCTTGAAAGTGTAGAAAACCGAGTCAGTGTTGTTGTTTGTTAACGTCATGTTTCCTGCTATTTCAAGAAAGAGTGTAAGGCATAAAAAACTCTTCAGTCTTGTAAAAGAATTTTAAAAATGTGGTAATATTCTGTATTACTGCTGTTTCTGTATTGCCTGCATTTCCTGTGTTTTTAGAGTGCATTGTTTGTAACTGTGACAATGAAAGCTAACATAAAATCAAGTTTACAATGGAGCATTAACAAATTGTTACTCAGATCATGTGATGTTTATGTACGAACAGTGGCTGACCTAACACCTGGGCAGGTAAGTTTGTGCTATGAGTCATACAAATGTATACGAGTGGACTTTTTAATGTATTTATTTATTTCCTCTACAATAAGTATATGTTGACATTTACATTGTTTTTTTCTGACAAAATCAGAAAATATGTAAGTCCAAGAGAAGACAGTTTATTGGTGGTGGGTTGCTGGTGTTTTGGCCTAGCATAGTCTTAATTTTAGAGCTCGTCTAGCAAGACTTTAACTAGTCTCGTTTCAGAGCCAAAGTGAGCGATTTATTCTTAGGGGAGAATAGCACTGATGATGTAGATAGTTTTTTTTTTCCTTCTTCCAACCTGAGTGACGTAAACCTTGTTTCTAAAGTTCTGTTCTTTTAATCAGGAAACCCCATGGAATGAAATGCAACCCTGTGCTAGAAGTCTGTCCATCAACTCAACAATCCATGGAAAGCAACATTCAATCATGATCAACAAAGCTGTCCACCAACAGAGCTGTTCATATGGAGACTCATATCTCTTTCTCAAGGCCCTCTTTGTTATTGAACAGTCCATGGTGAGTGATAAAGAATCCTGTCCATGAAGTAAATCCAAAATGTTGTTCGGACAACCCTGATTCAAGAAACTGTCCAGCAACTCAAAGGCCCTAAAAGAGTGACAAACAACCCAGATCTAGCAACTAATTAAGCATTGCATAAACCATGTGGAGCTAATCAGAGCACTGATCTAAGAACCTGATCACCCTCAAAAGATAGCCATGAATGATGTACAACCATTGTAAGAAAGAACCTGTCTAAAAAGTCAAAGCTTCATGAGAGGACATGTACAACTTCAATCTAAAAGACTGTCCAGCCACTTGTAGGGAAACTGAAATGAAAAACATGACTCCTCTTGGCAAGGCAAAGGCAGGTCAACTATCGTAGCAGGGATAGTAGCCATCCCCACATTGGTAAACAGCTGGTCTCAAATGGCTGTTCACAGACATACCTTACATAGATACATGAACAATGTTTTTTTTTTACAAAAGGTCAAATAATAGGTTACTTTACAAGTACATATGTGTTCCAAGAAAATAACACCACCTGTGTCCTCAAACTCCTAACCTTTGTTCTACAAATGTTTAATTGTAATTCTAACAATGCTTAACAAACCATTAATTTGCTTATTTCCTATGCATGTGTGTCTTATTGCTCTTCTAGCAAGACATCTTATCAGATTCCGTGTGCACTTGGCCAACTCTATCTCCTGCTCACATTCTTTGAGTCATGTTTTGCATGAAAAGTTATGGGATATTCTAATAAGCATGGGGGTCGAACCAACGATAGTCCATTTCATAAGAGATCTGTATACTGGGTGCAGAGCAAGTGTAAGGTACGGGATGAGAGGGGAATGCACTAAGGCCCTCATTCTGACCTTGGCGGGCGGCGGAGGCCGCCCGCCAAAGTCCCGCCGTCAGGTTACCGTTCCGCGGTCGAAAGACCGCGGCGGTAATTCTGACTTTCCCGCTGGGCTGGCGGGCGGTCTCCTTCAGACCGCCAGCCAGCCCAGCGGGAAAGAGGCTTCCACGATGAAGCCGGCTCGGAATCGAGCCGGCGGAGTGGAAGCTGTGCGACGGGTGCAGTTGCACCCGTCGCGTATTTCACTGTCTGCGCAGCAGACAGTGAAATACATGTAGGGGCCCTCTTACGGGGGCCCCTGCAATGCCCATGCCAGTGGCATGGGCACTGCAGGGGCCCCCAGGGGCCCCGCGACCCCCCCTACCGCCATCCGGATCTCGGCGGTCCGACCGCCGGGATCTGGATGGCGGTAGGGGGGGTCAGAATCCCCGCGGCGGTGCAGCAAGCTGCGCCGCCGCGGAGGATTCAATGGGGCCGCGGTACACTGGCGGGACCCCGCCAGTGGTGCCGGTCCGACCGCGGCTTTACCGCCGCGGTCGGAATCCCCATTGGAGCACCGCCGGCTTGTCGGCGGTGCTCCCGCGGTCCTCCGCCCTGGCGGTCAAAGACCGCCAGGGTCAGAATGAGGGCCTAAGTCTTTTGACATATACAGAGGGGTGCGTCAAGGCTGCGTTCTCGCACCACTTCTATTTTCATTATACATAAACAATCTAGAAAGTGAATTGATAAGCAATTGTAAAGACCTTCCACAAATAGGCAATCGCCCCGTCCCTTCATTCCTTTACGCAGATGATGCAGTACTCATGGCCAGGACACCGCTAGCCCTCCAGAAACTCCTAACCACTTGTATAAATTACATGACAGCCCTGGGCCTCACAGTCAACCGTTCGAAAACGTTCATAATGAACTGTGGCAGGAAACTGAGCAAGTCCTATAAAATCACTATTCACGAGGACAAGGTGAAGATAGCTCCCACCTTCTCATATTTGGGCATAATGTTCGATAAACAGGCCACCTAGGCACACTGCGTGAAAACAAAAAAAGACCAGATTATTAAAACAACGGCAGCCTTGAAGATTTTTTCCCAAAAACTAGGGGGATCTCCCCGTCAAACATGGTAAAAATCTACAAGGCCAAATGTATCCCGGCGGCTACTTATGGAGCATGTATCTGGGGGTATACGAACTGCCATGCGATTCAGTTGGTGGAAAATGACTTCCTGAGATACCTGCTAATGGCACCAAATAGCAGGTCATCATATATTAGCCATTCGGAACTAGGGGTCCACTTTGTACCTGATCTAATTAAGACACAGCCTCTATTATTATGGCATAAAGTGTGGACCTCTGAGCATACCGGATTAAACCAGGCCATACTATCTGACTGCATGAATCTAACACACTCGCTTAGAGTTCCCTGGCTAAGATATATTATGACCTTTTTTTTAAATATGGGCTGCGAAGCATATTACCAAAACCCACAATCACTGGAAAAAATAACCAGGAGAGATTTGAGGGCTCTGACTTTGAAGCACTTGGATGAACAGAGATGGGAAGTGGAATCAAAAAAATCTACAGTAATGTCTAACCAACTAATTCTGTCGACGGATGCAGTCCAGCCCTACTTAGTAAGCGTGGTAAATCCCCGACATCGATTTGTCCTTACAAGATTCCGCTTAAATATCTTCCATCGGCTAGTAACCTTTCTGATTATGTGCGACTGGAGTACAGTTTTAAGAGTATGTCCATGTGATGCAAAAGCTCCCCAATCTACAATGCATGTGGTCTTCTTTTGTAAATTTTATGATATTCCAAGAAAACGTATTTTATTGCCTTTTTTAAGATCGACTAATTTGCGTCAGTGCCGCGACGAGTATTTCAGCTTACAGATTTTATCCTCTATTGAAATGTGTGGAATTTTTGCAAACTTTTTATGTACAGTACTCTCTGTAAGGAAGTCTATGGGCGTACTGAACTAATTTTATTTGAAAAATTTGGAATTTCCGGGAAACTCCTCACTCTCCAGAAAATACTGTAATTGAACTTGATTTTGCACTGATGTAAATTTATCAAGTTTTATATACCTGTCCTTGAATGAATTAACGATGTGTTTTATTATCTTCCCTATTTATTTATAATTTTTCTTATACATATTTATCAATGTACTATTACTTGATACTTTTATGGCCTGTTGAAAGCCGAATAAAGTCTGTTTGATGATGATGATGATGATGAGTCATGTTTTCAATTTACCAAATACAAAGAATACATGCTTGGGTGCTGTGACCATATATTCCTCTGAGTTTGAAACATGTTTTCTTTTAACTAAAACCTTGCTGATCATGCACTCTATTTTCCAGTGAACTCTTTACCTGTCTTGAATTATTCTGGAACTTAGACCTCCAGTTTTCTTTCAACACATATAACTATGTAACACTCTCCATTAATGTCTGTGATGTAACTTTTTAACATTTCATTTTCTCTCTAACACACTCAAAGATTTATAACACCCTTACGTTCTAAACTGCCTATCAATTCAATGGTCCATGAGAAATGGCATACAACTCAAAAGCTAATAAGAAGCTCAAATGTCAATGGGGAACAGCATTCACCTATAAACTTGCATCATGACTGAGTGTTCATTTTAATTGTCAGGGGCAATGCACGTGTTTTCCACAGCCAGCTTTTATGCTTTTGCAGGACACTCTAAAATGAAAAAGATTTGCTTTGTCTCTTTTGTTCATATTCAGTCTTTAGGTCTGCTTGGGCTATCCGCCCCATAAACTGAGAGAAGGAAGGAATTACATCGTACTGGAATTATGATGTCACACCAGTGCGAGGGAAAAACTCTATTCAGTAAATCTAGCCTATTTTCTTTTAGAGTTGAGTAAATTGTAGAGTGATGAATGTTTGCTAAATGCTGTATCTTTATACACCTCTAGCTGAAAAACATGAAATGACTAATAACTATATCTGACTTAATGGCAAAAAGTAGCACTATTATCAGATTTGCCACTATTCTGAACTGAGGATACAGGAAGAGGAGTATAGTACCACACCAGGGGAAAAATAAACCCTTGGGTTATCGGTATTTCACCTGGTGGTACTATCACCCAGTAATATTGTGTCCTGTACTCTAAATTAGCAGGGGAATGCTTCTACTCCCAGTGTGCCACCGGAGCATCACTTTTGTGAAGCTCCTGTGGCGCAAGCTGCAGAGCCATATCTACAAGGCCACGTAAAACAACCCTGTTTGACTTTTCATGGCATTGTAGATATGGCTTGAGACAATACAGCTTGAGTTGCTGATTTGTCCCACCCTGTGTTAGTGAGGCATGCCATGGGCTTTACAGTGGGTGTTCCCACCTAAAACCCATTGCATTTGACACATTCCCAGATTTATGAGAAATTGTATACCTGGGAATGCGTCAAAAGCCTGCGCTTCCCCAGGAGTGGAATAAGGGAGGCACAACGGCGAGCAATAACATTATTTCTCCCCATTTTTCCCACCACCTCCATTGATTGTTCTTGTGCAGTAAGGTGTTCTTTCCTGCACAAAATTTATCATCCCCACAATGCAGACATCCTGCACCAAGGTGCACAGGTGCCTGCGTTGGCACAATGCAGCCATTTGTGCACCAGTGCAGGGGGATAAGACAGAAATGCTCCATACCTTGTAGATATGGCACATTTCTGCCCTTTCCCTGTGGTGCAGGGCAGCGCAGTAACATACTTGCTGTGCTGTCCTGTACCAACGTGGCTTGTAAATATGTCCTCTAGTGTAATATCAAGTCTATTTGCCCGACCAGACAAACAAATTATCCAAATCCAGCAGGTGGTATTTGTTTTAAAATATTCAGCTGTAGGAAAAAACACAAGCTAAAAACAAAACTAAAAATAAATAAATAAGAAAGGCAACTTTTTAAAACTCTGCAGAAATAGCACTCTCAAGAGACTTAGAAACTGGCTTACATATAAGTTAAATGTTAACAAGAGGGGCCATATTACAGAAAGTGCCTGGGCGCAACAAGCATGTACGCCCTGTTTGTGCACTCCTGGGGCACTTGCTATTACAGAAGAGGCTGCAGACACTTATGCAACCCCTTCTGAAGTGTGCTCCCTCATTTGCACAGGGGTGTGGCTCTATGAAAATAATGGAATCTCTTTGCCTCTATGCCCAAACTGTATTATTGATGCAGGAGCAGTTATTCACTGCACCCGCTTGCAAGGGGATCTCTAATCCCCCTTAAAAGTGTGGGTAGGTTGCCACCTGCACCATGAAACACAGAGGCCCTCATTCTGACCCTGGCGGTTCTCTACCGCCAGGGCCAACGGGGGCGGGAGCACCGCCGACAGGCCGGCGGTGCTCCCTTGGTCATTCTGACCGCGGCGCTTTGGCCGCGGTCAGAACGGGAAAACCGGCGGTCTCCCGCCGGTTTTCCACTGACCTTAGAATCCTCCAAGGCGGCGCAGCTCGCTGCGCCGCCGAGGGGATTCTGACCCCCCCTACCGCCATCCTGTTCATGGCGGGAAAGCCGCCATGAACAGGATGGCGGTAGGGGGGGTCGTGGGGCCCCTGGGGGCCCCGCAAAGTATTTCAGTGTCTGCCTTGCAGACACTGAAATACGCGACGGGTGCCACTGCACCCGTCGCACCTTCCCACTCCGCCGGCTCGATTATGAGCCGGCATCCTCGTGGGAAGGGAGTTTTTCCCTGGGCTGGCGGGCGGTCTTTTGGAGACCGCCCGCCAGCCCAGGGAAAAACTCATAATACCCTCCGCGGTCTTCTGACCGCGGAGCGGTATAATGGAGGGCGGGATCCTGGCGGGCGGCCTCCGCAGCCCGCCAGGGTCATAATGAGGCCCAGAGTGTCTATCACCGTTTGAGCTTGGCACACCTGTTTTAAGGCGTAAAGTGGCACAAACATGAAAATGTGCCTATACCCTAAAAAGGGCCTAAGTTTAACAATGACTAATTTCATCTGGAATGTTAATATTTAAAATTGAGAAAGAAGCTCTAATCGCGTAGTGACATTTTGCCTCTTAATGACTTAGATTTCAGTTTATTACCTGTTCATCCATTCTTAATTACTCTTTACTGCATGATAGCTAGTGTTGACTTTTATTTCATATAGCGTTTTTATTTCTCTTGTTAATAAAAGACCATGTTCATTTGATTTGCTTTTAATGTAATGAACTGCCTGGATGTTAAATTGTGTGTCTGGCCAGCATGGGGAGGGTGATGGAGAAGGTATGCTCTGATCACAAATATTAATTGGAAAGCTGGGTACTATTACAAAGGCAGTGATGAAATCAGTTTAAAACACCTTGGGGCAGAGTTATGAAATTATCATGTAGCACAGCTTTGTGATAGTGAAAGAACAGGAATGCACCATACTTAATGATATACAGCACATTCCTGCCTTGTCCAAGTGCTGGTGTCTTTTCGGCTGCCTAGCATCAATGCAAGCACCTTTGCACCATGGTGCAAGGGTGCCTCTGTTTAAGTAGAATGATTGTTGAGCAGGAAAGGGCTCTTTCCTGCACACAGGAAGAGGCACTTTTCTGCACAAAAAGAATCCCTGAGGCTTTTTCCTATTTCTATGTGTGCTGCAGAAAAGAGCACACATACAAAGATGAAAAACAAGGACCAATATATTTATTTTGCTTCTCTTTCTGATCTTTCTATGCGTGCTGTACTCTAGTGAGGCATAGCAGTTTTGGCACATTCCCATCTCCACCACTTATGGTAAATCTGGGAATGCATCAAAATCCATGGGTATTCTGTGGAAATACCCACATACCATCCATGGAACGCCTCCCTGAGGCAGAGTAATGCAACACAGGGAATTGCACTGCATTGTGTTACTCCAGATTTATCAAGCCACTCGGGACCATGCAAGGTTGCCTTGAATAGCTGGATAAATCACATTTTAAGTGCTGAAATGCTTTTTCACACCGTTACGTGGTGCAAAAGTGACCCAATGCTTTCATAAATACCACCCCTTGCTTCTACACATTTGTAAACATTTACTCCTGTCTTTCACACTTTTGATTTTTGGTGGTTCAAAAACAAACATAATTTTCAGAGATATAATGAAATAATTGTTTTGCCACTCAAAATATTCTTACCTGCCTTTTTTTCGTAGCATGCATTTTTTTCATTATTTGAAAGAGCCAGCCTGCACTGTGAGTAGGTACTTTGAAGGCACACTGAATTCCAGGATTTCATTCCAGTTATACTATGAATGCAGCTGCCCTTTGTGGCCAAGGAAGGACATTTCAGTAACTTACTAGCTCCATTGTATCATCCTGCAGAATCACAATACACTACCTGCCCACGTCATTGGTTGTGGGATGTCCCATGGTTCTTTTGCAGAGCACACAGCATCGCAGTGTAGTGCCTGGTCATTGTACTTCTTGTGGAGGTTTGCCTGGCTCCCTTCTAGGTCAGACAGCTTTATAATGCAGTATTGTAGTGAATCCTAGTTTGGTTTAATGGGATAACAAGAGTTAGTTTAGCCTTTGGCTTGCAGACTCATTCCCCCTTCACCTAGTGACTTTTAACCTACTTAGCTTGCTCTGTCTTAGAACATTTATTTAATTAATTCTTCTAAGGCAGCCGCCTTGTTTATAGTTAGGCCCCTTTTGTTAGAGTTATGTTATCAGTGTCACCGCGCTAAGGCGTCAACTCATGCGACAAAGACAAACAAACTGTAGGTGCTCACATTAGAAATGACCATCCCAAGCGTGTGCTGTTATCTATTGTTTTGGAACAACCTACGTCAGGGGTCCAAGATACATCACACTTTAGACAGATAATCAGAGGGATTCCGACCAGATACCATTGCTGCTATCAATGCTGCACGTCGCCTTGACGCTGAGCTGGACTTCATGTTCTTCCGAAGTCTGAGCTTGAGACCTCATTTCAAGGTAACCAGGGTTGGGGCCTCCTTCCAGGAACATACCAAGCTCTCCATTAGGTAGGAGGTTAGGCCTATCACGATAGGGTATTGGGACATATTATACACTTTGGGGGTTATTCCAACTTTGGAGGAGGTGGTAATCCGTCCCAAATGTGACGGATTTACCACCAGCCGTATTACGAGTTCCATAGGATATAATGGACTCGTAATACGGCTGGTGGTATATCCGTCACTTTACCGTCACTTTTGGGACGGATTACCACTTCCTCCAAAGTTGGAATAACCCTTTTTATGTCTTTCCATGCGAACGAAAGATGGTGGGGGTCTTCGTAATCATGACTCTCATCTTTAAAATTCTATTTCTTGCATCGTTCATTATCCTAATCTTTGCAGCCCATGCGATTTACCGTATGGTATTAAATAAAAACTATTGAAACATTACTGCATCTTCGTTATTGCCTGTGTTTGGACGAGACATAATATATCTGTGAGAAAGAGGCAATCTCCGTTTAACCTCGACACTCCCTGAGATGTCATACTTCTGAGTCCATGCATAACGACTGCCACAAATCACCTTTAACTGTTTGGGTTATTGGTGATGTTCTCCTAGTGAGCCAGAACGGTTGGGACTACTGTAGAGTTGCGACTTGTTGTAGGATAGGCATAGTCGCATACAAACATAAGTACTGTCATCCTTGAACCAGCAGTCGTGCCCAGAGCAAGAGTCCAAACTACGACAGTATCTAGCCATTTTACTAGTTGCTGAAGTTCCTCTGTTTACCTTGCAGGACATGCAGCATCAGAGTGCAGTGCCTGGCCATTGTACTACTTGTGAGGGGCTCGCTGGCTCACTTGCAGGGCTCCAAGGCTGTTTTTAGGGCACTGTGACTGGTACAGCAAAACCTGGCACTGACCTCGGACCTGTGTTTAAAAATAACTTATTGGTTTAAAACCACATCCTGCAGATTCTTGCTGCCCAACAGTCTTCAGGCAACAATCAAAATGTCACAATACCTCTGGTGATTAATGTTCCTACTGGAGAGAGATCGTAATTTTGTCCAGTCGCAGTTTTGACTCATCCTTGAATAGTGCAACGGGTTGATGTGCCTGCTGCAATGAGCATGTACCATTAGATTATAAACCTGACGGCCTCATTTATGTGGCCCTTGCACCACCGGATCGTCACTTTTAACAATGCTACAGAGAGTCATTGCCCTGCGCCTTATTTACAAGGTGGTGTTATGCCACTTGTTGTGTCTTAACATCACCTTGTAAATACGGTCCCTTTACACGCATCACTTAGTGTGAAAATGGGTGTGCAATGGTTGTTGCTGAGGGCGATCCACCACAACACCCATTGCAATTTAAAGTTGCCTCAGATTTACGAGAACTTGTAAACCTGAGGCAATGCCAAAAACTATCGCCACCCCAGGGGTGTCGTTAGCATGGTGCAACAAGGACTAATACTATTATTTCTCCTAATTTTTGCTTTTTTTATGCTGTATTCTGCAGCACATATAGAAAGAGTAAAACAACATGAATAATTGTTTATGTGTAGGAAGGTGCCCCTTCCTGCACATAATCAATCATCAAATAATGACAATTTGCTACTTCTATGTGTGCTGCATTCTGCAGCATACATAGAAATAACAAATCATCATTATAGAATATTTAAGTGCAGGAAAGGACACCTTCCTACACATAAACAATATTTCCCTGCAACACGAGCACCCTTGCTCTATGGTGCAAAGGTGCCTGCATTGGTGCTAGGCAGCTAAATATAGTGCCAGGGCCAGGGAAAACACAGGGGTGAGCCATACAGCACAGTACCTGGCCATTGTAAGCATTGTGGAAGGTCCTCTGGCTCCCTAGCATGACATATAGAGTTGGAGGGGGATAGTTGACTTTTGGACTGTGCTTGACAATCTGCACGAACCTCCGACTAGACACCTGGTCTGGCTAGACACTTGGCATCATCTTGTTGACACAAGAATGTTCCCCATCCTTGGATTCTACATCAAATAATTGGACAATGTAGGACAGACATCAAATATTATTTCCATGAAGCCCCACATACACACACACACACACTCTCCTGTTTATCTCTCTATCGCTTTCTCTCTCTCGTACGTTTAACAACAATAATACTGTAACTCAGATTTACAGGTCTAAGATTTGTTCAGCCAACTATGTTGAAAACCTTTCACAATCATATTACAAAGAACTGGGTAAAGAATGATAATTACAGCCTGTACAAACAAAGTATTGTGCCAAGTTTAAACTTGTGTTTTTCTAAGCAATAATGCTACAGGATCAGATAAGCCTAGAACCTTTTGGCCCAGACCAAGCAAAAGATAAGTTGATTCATCCAATGCTAGATCACCTCATGGCTTTCAACAACAGGAACTTTAGTACAGCCTGTTTAGTATTTAAACTCCTCTCAGAAGTATTCTAATTTATGGAATATGCTTGAATTTGAAATAGCATTATCTGTCTTGGAAACTCATTTAACCACCCCAAAGCACACTTGAAATTCTAAAAACAAAGAAGCAACCAATGAAAGACAGCAGTATGTCCAGAGCTCAGAAAAATAGGTTAAAACAATTCAGGAGTTGCCCGTGTGCGTGTTTAGAGGGGACCTTGCCTGAAAGTTCTGTTTATACCAAGAATATTCAAACTTTTGTGATGCCACCACTCTTTATGTACAATAAATCAATAAAACATTGGCTCCACTAGAATCATAAATATATTTTATCTATATTCTATAGAATTCCCAGCCCTGAACATATTTAGCACTTCAAGAATTGCAGATTTAATCAGTTATCTTTTTTAAAAACAGTCAAATGCATGTTTGTCCTAACCCCTTCTGTGCCGCGGACGTAATGGTTACGTCCTGCGGCACAGTGCTCGTATGCCAAGGACGTAACCATTATGTCCTGGGCACAGAGCTCAGAGGGAGTGCTAGCGCTCCCTCTGTGGTCTTCCCTCCCACCCCCCCCAAGGAAGGGATGGAAGGGGAAGTCCTTCCCCTTCCACCCGACACCCCCTACCCCCTGTGACGTTAGCGCGCAATCGCGCACTGGCCTCACAGAGGCAGCCTCCCATCGCGCGATCAGAAGAGAAATGCAAAGCATTTCTCTTCCGATCATGTGATGGGGGCCCTGAGAGGCTTCAAAGGGAAGGAAAGGAATTTCCTTCCCTTTGAAGTCTCTCAGAGCATTTCAAGAGTAAAATGCCCACTAGACACCAGGGATTTATTTATGAAACGGAAATTGGCATGAGGGGAGCGACCCCTTGGGCATTTTTTTTCAAGGCCTTTTCTGCCCCCAGAGGGGGGCAGAAACCTCTAGGCGCCAGGGCTACATTTTTTTGTTTGTTTTTTAGAGGTGGGGACTGGCCCCTTAGGCAATGGTCAATCTCCTAGGGGGCAAATTATATTTAGGCCATTTCTGCCCCCCTTGGGGGCAGATTGGCCTATTTTTAGGAGGCCAATCTGCCCCCAAGGGGGGCAGGAACCACTAGGCGCCAGGGATGATTTCTTTTTTTTTTGTTTGTTTTTTTAGAGATGGGGAGCGACCCCTTAGGCAAGGATCACTCCCCTGGGGGGCAATTGTATTTAGACCATTTCTGCCTCCCTTGGGGGCCGATTGGCTAATTTTTCTTAGGTCAATCTGCCCCCAAGGGGGGCAAAAACCACTAGGCACAGGGGATCTTTTTTTGCGCCAATGTCACACAAGGGGAGCGACCACTTAGGCAAGGGTCGCTCCCTGGGGGGGGGGAAATTTATTTTAGGCTATTGTTATTAGGCCGATCTGCCCCCGGGGGGCAGAAATGACTAGGCACCAAGGGATTTTCTTTATTTTTTAGAGGTGGACGCTCCCTTGGGGGGCAAATTGTATTTAGACCATTTCTGCCCCCCTTGGGGGCAGAACGGCAGAATTTTGTTAGGCCATTCTGCCCCCAAGGGTGGCAGAATCCACTTAGGCACCAGGGATTGGTGTGTGTGTACGCGTGTGTTTTCTTTAGGGGGGCAGCCCCTTGGGTATGGGTCGGTCCCCCTGGGAGCACATTACTGCTGGCCATATCGGCCCCCCTTGGGGGCATATGGGCCTATTTTTGGAAGGCCCATCTTCCCCCAAGTGGGGGGGTCAGAAAGCCCACCAGAGACCAGGCAAGTGTTTTTTTCTCCAAAATAAGAGGGTGGGGGTATGGCCATACACCCACCCCAAATAAATGGGGCCAAACATGTTCTGCCCACCTGTGGGCAGATGGGGCAATTACCCCTGATCCACACCCCGGGGGGCAGAAAGTCTACTAGATGCCAGGGAATTAAAAAAAAAAAATGGGTTGGTGGCTACCAACCAGTATGGGCCTGGTTATGCCCCCACCCCAACTGAAGGGAGTAACAGTCTTTCAGCTCTCCCCGCATTCTAAAACATCTTATCCCACAGCAAGCAAGAAGACGTTTGATTATTTTGGGTTTTGGTTTTACATTTGGCCCATGAAAGATTGGCTAACTCTTAAAATCGTCCCACTTGGAATGCTGAGGGCTGCACTTTAGGGACTTTGGGACGCTGCCATGTAGAAAAATCCACAAGACCTAGACACATATGGAAACTAAACATCTGGGTGATTCCAGGGTGGTGTGTTTCACATGCACCCGCACCATTTTTGTACCCACAATACCCTGCAAACCTCCAACTTGGCTGGAAACCACACATTTTTGTGATGGAATCTTCCGGAATCTGCCGAAATCCACAAAATTCCTACCACCGAGCATTGTCTCATATATACCGATAAAAATTCTGCTGCACTTGTCAGCCTAAAAATGTTTTTTTTTGCAAACTGCCCTTTTGGACCCCCTTTGGTTCCCCCTCAATATCGACATGTTTTTGGCTCTTCCCTTTCACAAGCACTTGGTCCACCTACACAAATGAGGTATCATTTTTACCTGGAAACTGAGAGGAACGTTGAGTGGTAGGAAATTTGTCCCAGTGCGGTAATCAAACACAAAAATGTTGGAAAAATTTGATTTATTTGCTAAATTTTAGGTTTGCTGAAAATTCTGGGTGGGAAAACATTGGGGGATCTACGCAAGTCACACCTCCATGGGCTCCCTCGGGTGTCTAGTTTTCAGAAATGTCTGGGTTTGGTAGGTTTCCCAAGATGGCTGCTCAGCCCAGGACCGAAAACCCAGGTGCCTCCCGCAAAAACAGGTTGTTTTGTTTTTGATAATTTTGATGTGTCCAGATAGTGGTTTGGGGCATTTTCTTTTGCGGTAAATAGGCCTACCCCAACAAGTGAGGTACCATTTTTATCGGGAGACTTGGGGGAACGCTGGGTTGGAAGGAAATTTGAGGCTCCTCTCAGATTCCAGAACTGTCTGTCACCGAAATGAGAGGAAAAAGTGTTTTTTTGGCAACATTTTGAGGTTTCTAAAGGATTCTGAGTAACAGAACCTGGTCAGAGCCCCACAAGTCACCCCATCTAGGATTCCCCTAGGTTTCTAGTTTTCTAAACTGTGCAGGTTTGCTAGGTTTCCCGAGGTGCTGGCTGAGCTACAGGCCAAAATCCACAGCTAGGGCACTTTGTAAAAATCAGCTCTGTTTTCTTTGTGAAAATGTGATGTGTCCACGTTGTGTTTTGGGGCATTTCCTTTCGCTGGCGCAAGACCTACCCACACAAGTGAGGGTACCATTTTTGTCGGGATACTTGAGGGAATACTGGGTGGAAGGAAATTTGTGGCTCCTCTCAGATTCCAGAACTTTCTGTCACTGAAATGAGAGGAAAAAGTGTTTTTTTTGGCCACATTCTGAGGTTTGTAAAGGATTCTGACTAACAGAACCTGGTCAGAGCCCCACAAGTCACCCCATCTAGGATTCCCCTAGGTTTCTAGTTTTCAAAATTGTGCAGGTTTGCTAGGTTTCCTGAGGTGCTGGCTGAGCTAGAGGCCAAAATCCACACGTATGCACTCTGCAAAAAACAGCTGTTTTCTTTGTGAAAATGTCATGTGTCCACGTTGTGTTTTGGGGCAATTCCTGTCGCGGGCGCTAGGCCTACCTCCACAAGTGAGGTACCATTTTTATCGAGAGACTTGGGGGAACGCTGGTTGGAAGGAAATTTGAGGCTCCTCTCAAATTCCAGAACTTTCTGTCACTGAAATGAGAGGAAAAATTGTTTTTTTTGGCCACATTTTGAGGTTTGTAAAGGATTCTGAGTAACAGAACCTGGTCAGAGCCACACAAGTCACCCCATCTAGGATTCCCCTAGGTTTCTAGTTTTCTAAACTGTGCAGGTTTGCTAGGTTTCCCGAGGTGCTGGCTGAGCTACAAGCCAAAATCCACAGCTAGGCACTTTGCAAAAATCAGCTCTGTTTTCTTTGTGAAAATGTGATGTGTCCACGTTGTGTTTTGGGGCATTTCCTTTCGCTAGCGCAAGACCTACCCACACAAGTGAGGTACCATTTTTGTCGGGATACTTGAGGGAATGCTGGGTGGAAGGAAATTAGTGGCTCCTCTCAGATTCCAGAACTTTATGTCACTGAAATGAGAGGAAAAAGTGTTTTTTTGGCCACATTCTGAGGTTTGTAAAGGATTCTGAGTAACAGAACCTGGTCAGAGCACCACAAGTCACCCCATCTAGGATTCCCCTAGGTTTCTAGTTTTCAAAACTGTGCAGGTTTGCTAGGTTTTCCTGAGGTGCTGGCTGAGCTAGAGGCCAAAATCCACACGTATGCACTCTGCAAAAAACAGCTGTTTTCTTTGTGAAATGTCATGTGTCCACGTTGTGTTTTGGGGCATTTCCTGTCGCGGGCGCTAGGCCTACCTCCACAAGTGAGGTACCATTTTTATCAGGAGACTTGGGGGGAACGCTGGTTGGAAGGAAATTTGAGGCTCCTCTCAGATTCCAGAACTTTCTGACACCCAAATGAGAGGAAAAAGTGTTTTTTTTGGCCACATTCTGAGGTTTGTAAAGGATTCTGAGTAACAGAACCTGGTCAGAGCCCACAAGTCACCCCATCTAGGATTCCCCTAGGTTTCTAGTTTTCAAAACTGTGCAGGTGTGCTAGGTTTCCCGAGGTGCTGGCTGAGCTACAGGGCAAAATCTACAGCTAGGCACTTTGTAAAAATCTGCTCTGTTTTCTTTGTGAAAATGTGATGTGTCCACATTGTGTTTTGGGGCATTTCCTTTCGCGGGCGCTGGGCCTATCCACACAAGTGAGGTACCATTGTTATCGGGAGACTTGAGGGAACGCTGAGTGGAAGGAAATCTTTGGCTCCTTTCAGATTCCAGAACTTTCTGTCACCAAAATGAGAGGAAAAATATTTTTTTGGGCCAAATTTTGAGGTTTGCAAAGGATTCTGGGTAACAGAACCTGGTCAGAGCCCCACAAGTCACCACATCTTGGATTCCCCTAAGTGTCTTGTTTTCAAAAATGCGCTGGTTTGCTAGTTTCACCAGGTGCCGGCTGAGCTAGAGGCCAAAATCCATAGGTAGGCACTTTGTAAAAAACACCTCTATTTTCTGTGGAAAAATGTGATGTGTCCACGTTGTGTTTTGGGACATTTTCTTTCGCGGGCGCTAGGCCTACCCACACAAGTGAGGTACCATTTTTATTTGGAGACTTGAGGGAACGCTGGGTGGAAGGAAATTTGTGGCTCCTCTCAGATTCCAGAACTTTCTGTCACCGAAATGAGAGGAAAAAGTGTTTTTTTTGCCAAATGTTGAGGTTAGCAAAGGATTCTGGGTAACAGAACCTGGTTAGAGCCCCACTAGTCACCCCATCTTGGGTTCCCCTAGGTGTCTAGTTTTCAAAAATTTGCTGGTTTACTAGGTTTCCCTAAGTGCCGGCGGAGCTAGGGGCCAAAATCCACAGGAAGGCACTTTGTAAAAAGCACCTCTGTTATCTCTGGAAAAATGTGATGTGTCCACGTTGTGTTTTGGGCCATTTTCTTTCGCAGGTGCTAGGCCTACCCACACAAGTGAGGTACCATTTTTTATCGGGAGACTTGGGGGAACGCTGGGTGGAAGGAAATTTGTGGCTCCTCTCAGATTCCAGAACTTTCTGTCACCAAAATGAGACGAAAAAGTGTTTTTTTGGCCACATTCTGAGGTTTGTAAAGGATTCTGAGTAACAGAACCTGGTCAGAGCCCCACAAGTCACCCCCTATAGTATTCCCCTTGGTGTCTAGTTTTCATAACTGCACAGGTTTGCTAGGTTTCCCTAGGTGCCAGCTGAGCTACAGGCCAAAATCCACAGCTAGGCAATTTGTAAAAAACAGCTCTGTTTTCTTTGTGAAAATGTGATGTGGCCACGTTGTGTTTTGGGGCATTTCCTTTCGCGGGCGCTAGGCCTACCCACACAATTGAGGTACCATTTTTATCGGAAGACTTGAGGGAACGCTGGGTGGAAGGAAATTTGTGGCTCCTCTCAGATTCCAGAACTTTCTGTCACCGAAATGAGAGGAAAAAGTGTTTTTTGGCCCCATTTTGAGGTTTGTTAATAATTCCGAGTAACAGAACCTGGTCAGAGCCCCACAAGTCACCCCATCTAGGATTCCCCTAGGTGTCTAGTTTTCAAAAATGTGCTGGCTTGCTGGGTTTACCCAGGTGCCGGCTGAACTAGGGGCCAAAATCCACAGGAAGGCACTTTGTAAAAAACACCTCTGTTTTCTCTGCAAAAATGTGATGTGTCCACGTTGAGTTTTGGGCCATATTCTTTCGCGGGTGCTAGGCCTACCCACACAAGTGAGGTACCATTTTTATCAGGAGACTTGGGGGAACACTGGGTGGAAGGACATTTGTGGCTCCTCTCAGATTCCAGAACTTTCTGTCACCGAAATGAGAGGAAAATGTGTTTTTTTGGCCACATTTTTGGGTTTGTAAAGGATTCTGAGTAACAGAACCTGGTCAGAGCCCCACAAGTCACCCATCTAGGATTCCCCTCAGTTTCTAGTTTTCATAACTCCGCAGGTTTGCTAGGTTTCCCTAGGTGCCGGCTGAGCTACAGGCCAAAATCGACAGCTAGGCACTTTGTAAAAAACAGATCTGTTTTCTTTGTGAAAATGTGATGTGTCCACGTTGTGTTGTAGGGCATTTCCTTTCGCGGGCGCTAGGCCTACCCACACAAGTGAGGTACCATTTTTATCGGGAGACTTGAGGGAACGCCCGGTGGAAGGAAATCTTTGTCTCTTCTCAGATTCCAGAACTTTCTGTCACCAAAATGAGAGGAAAAAGGTTTTTTTGGGCCAAATATTGAGGTTTGCAAAGGATTCTGGGTAACAGCACCTGGTCAGAGCCCCACAAGTCACCCCATCTTGCATTCCCCTAGGTGTCTAGTTTTCAAAAATGCGCTGGTTTGCTAGTTTCACCATGTGCCGGCTGAGCTAGAGGCCAAAATCCATAGGTAGTCACTTTGTAAAAAACAACTCTATTTTCTGTGGAAAAATGTGATGTGTCCACTTTGTGTTTTGGGCCATTTTTTTCACGGGGCGCTAGGCCTACCCACACAAGTGAGGTACCATTTTTATCGGGAGACTTGAGGGAACGCTGGGTGGGAGGACATTTGTGGCTCCTCTCAGATTCCAGAACTTTCTGTAATAGAAATGAGAGGAAAAAGAGTTTCTTTGCCAAAATTCTATGTTTGCGAAGGATTCTGGGTAACAGAACCTGGTCAGAGCCCCACAAGTCACCCCATCTTGGGTTCCCCTAGGTGTCTTGTTTTCAAAAATGCGCTGATTTGCTAGGTTTTCCCTAAGTGCCGGCTGAGCTAGGGGCGAAAATCCACAGGAAGGCACTTTGTAAAAAACATCTCTGTTTTCTCTGGAAAAATGTGATGTGTCCACGTTGTGTTTTTGGGCCATTTTCTTTCCCGGGCGCTAGGCCTACCCACACAAGTGAGGTACCAGTTTTATCGGGAGACTTGGGGGAACGCTGGGTGGAAGGAAATTTGTGGCTCCTCTCAGATTCCAGAACTTTCTGTCACTGAAATGAGACGAAAAGTGTTTTTTTGGCCACATTCTGAGGTTTGTAAAGGATTCTGAGTAACAGAACCTGGTCAGAGCCCCACAAGTCACCCCATCTAGGATTCCCCTTGGTTTCTAGTTTTTATACCTGTGCAGGTTTGCTAGGTTTCCCTAGGTGCCGGCTGAGCTACAGGCCAGAATCCACAGCTAGGCACTTTGTAAAAAACAGCTCTGTTTTCTTTGTGAAAATGTGATGTGTCCACGTTGTGTTTTCGGGCATTTCCTTTCGCGTGCGCTAGGCCTACCCACACAAGTGAGGTACCATTTATATCGGGAGACTTGAGGGAACACCGGGTGGAAAAAAATCTTTGGCTCCTCTCAGATTCCAGAACTTTCTGTCACCAAAATGAGAGGAAAAAATTTTTTTGGGGCCAAATTTTGAGGTTTGCAAAGGATTCTGGGTAACAGAACCTGGTCAGAGCCCCACAAGTCACCACATCTTGGATTCCCCTAGGTGTCTAGTTTTCAAAAATGCGCTGGTTTGCTAGTTTAACCATGTGCCGGCTGAGCTAGAGGCCAAAATCCATAGGTAAGCACTTTGTAAAAAACACCTCTATTTTCTGTGGAAAAATGTGATGTGTCCACGTTGTGTTTTGGGCCATTTATTTCACCGGCGCTAGGCCTACCCACAAAAGTGAGGTACCATTTTTATCGGGAGACTTGAGTGAACGCTGGATGGAAGTACATTTTTGTCTCCTCTCAGATTCCAGAACTTTCTGACACCCAAATGAGAGGAAAAAGTGTACTTTTTGCCAAATTTTGAGGTTTGCACAGGATTCTGGATAACAGAACATGGTTAGAGCCCCACAAGTCACCCCATCTTGGATTCCCTTAGGCGTCTAGATTTCAAAACTGCACAGCTTTGCTAAGTTTCCCTAGGTGCAGGCTGAGCTACAGGCCAAAATCCACAGCTAGGCACTTTATAAAAAACAGCTCTGTTTTCTTTGTGAAAATGTGATGTGTTCTCGTTGTGTCTTGGGCCATTTCCTTTCGTGGGCGCAAGGCCTACCCACACAAGAGAGGTACCATTTTTGTCGGGAGACTTGAGGGAATGCTGGGTGGAAGGAAATTTGTGGCTCCTCTCAGATTCCAGAACTTTCTATCACCGAAATGAGAGAAAAAAGTGTTTTTTTGGCACAATTTTAAGGTTTGCAAAGGATTCTGGGTAACAGAACCTGGTACAAGCCCCACAAGTCACCCCAACTTGGGTTCCCCTAGGTGTCTAGTTTTCAAAAATGCGCTGGTTTGCTAGGTTTTCCCAGGTGCTGACTAAGCTAGGGGCCAAAATCCACAGAGAGGCACTTTGTAAAAAACACCTCTGTTTTCTGTGGAAAAATGTGATGTGTCCATGTTGTCTTTAGGGCCGTTTCCTTTCGCAGACGCTAGGCCTACCCACACAAGTGAGGTGCCATTTATATCGCGAGAATCAGGGGAACGCTGGGTGGTAGGAAATTTGTGGCTCCTCTCAGATTCCAGAACATTCTGTCACCAAAATGAGAGGAAAAAGTGTTTTGGGGCCAAATTTTGAGGTTTGCAAAGGATTCTGGGTAACAGAACCGAGTCAGAGCCCCACAAGTCACCCCATCTTGGATTCCCCTAGGTGTCTAGATTTCATAACAGCACATGTTTGCTAGGTTTCCCTATGTGCCGGCTGAGCTACAGGCCAAAATCCACAGCTAGGCACTTTGTAAAAAAACAGCTCTGTTTTCTTTGTGAAAATGTGATGTGTCCACATTGTGTTTTGGGCCATTTATTTCACCGGCGCTAGGCCTACCCACAAAAGTGAGGTACCATTTTTATCGGGAGACTTGAGTGAACGCTGGATGGAAGTACATTTTTGTCTCCTCTCAGATTCCAGAAATTTCTGACACCCAAATGAGAGGAAAAAGTATACTTTTTGCCAAATTTTGAGGTTTGCACAGGATTCTGGATAACAGAACATGGTTAGAGCCCCACAAGTCACCCCATCTTGGATTCCCTTAGGCGTCTAGATTTCAAAACTGCACAGCTTTGCTAAGTTTCCCTAGGTGCAGGCTGAGCTACAGGCCAAAATCCACAGCTAGGCACTTTATAAAAAACAGCTCTGTTTTCTCTGGAAAAATGTGATGCGTCCATGTTGTGTTTTGGGCCATTTCCTTTCGGGGGCGCTAGGCCTACCCACAAAAGTGAGGTACCATTTTTATCGGGAGACTTGGGGGAACGCTGGGTGGCAGGAAATTTGTGGCTCCTCTCAGATTCCAGAACTTTCTGTCACCGAAATGAGAGGAAAAAGTGTTTTTTTGGCCCCATTTTGAGGTTTGTAAAGGATTCTGAGTAACAGAACCTGGTCAGAGCCCCACAAGTCACCCCATCTAGGATTCCCCTCGGTTTCTAGTTTTCATAACTGTGCAGGTTTGCTAGGTTTCCCTAGGTGCCGGCTGAGCTACAGGCCAAAATCCACAGCTAAGCACTTTGTAAAAAACACCCTCTGTTTTCTGTGGAAAAATGTGATGTATCCACGTTGTGTTTTTGGGCCATTTGTTTCACGGGCGCTAGGCCTACCCACACAAGTGAGGTACCATTTTTATCGGGAGACTTGAGGGAACGCTGGGTGGAAGGACATTTGTGGCTCCTCTCAGATTCCAGAACTTTCTGTCACAGAAATTAGAGGAAAAATAGTTTTTTTGCCAAATTTCGAGGTTTGCAAAGGATTCTGGGTAACAGAACCTAATCAGAACCCCACAAGTCACCTCATCTTGGGTTCCCCCAAGGTGTCTAGTTTTCAAAAATGCGCTGGTTTGCCAAGTTTCCCTAAGTGCAGGCTGAGCTAGGGGCCAAAATCCACAGAAAGGCACTTTGTAAAAAACACCTCTGTTTTCTCTGGAAAAATGTGATGTGTCTACGTTGTGTTTTGGGCCATTTATTTCACCGGCACTAGGCCTACCCACAAAAGTGAGGTACCATTTTTATCGGGGAGACTTGAGTGAACGCTGGATGGAAGTACATTTTTGGCTCCTCTCAGATTCCAGAACTTTCTGACACCCAAATGAGAGGAAAAACGTGTTTTTTTTGCCAAATTTTGAGGTTTGCACAGGATTCTGGATAACAGAACATGGTCAGAGCCCCACAAGTCACCCCATCTTGGATTCCCTTAGGCGTCTAGATTTCAAAACTGCACAGCTTTGCTAAGTTTCCCTAGGTGCAGGCTGAGCTACAGGCGAAAATCCACAGCTAGGCACTTTATAAAAAACAGCTCTGTTTTCTTTGTGAAGATGTGATGTGTCCTCGTTGTGTCTTGGGCCATTTCCTTTCGCGGGCGCAAGGCCTACCCACACAAGAGAGGTACCATTTTTGTCGGGAGACTTAATGGAATGCTGGTTGGAAGGAAATTTGTGGCTCCTCTCAGATTCCAGAACTTTCTATCACCGAAATGAGAGGAAAAAGTGTTTTTTTTGGCACAATTTTAAGGTTTGCAAAGGATTCTGGGTAACAGAACCTGGTACAAGCCCCACAAGTCACCCCAACTTGGGTTCCCCTAGGTGTCTAGTTTTCAAAAATGCGCTGGTTTGCTAGGTTTTCCCAGGCTGAGCTAGTTGCCAAAATCCACAGAAAGGCACTTTGTAAAAAACACCTCTGTTTTCTGTGGAAAAATGTGATGTGTCCATGTTGTCTTTAGGGCCGTTTCCTTTCGCAGACGCTAGGCCTACCCACACAAGTGAGGTGCCATTTTTATCGGGAAAATCAGGGGAACGCTAGGTGGTAGGAAATTTGTGGCTCCTCTCAGATTCCAGAACATTCTGTCACCAAAATGAGAGGAAAAAGTGTTTTGGGGTCAAATTTTGAGGTTTGCAAAGGATTCTGGGTAACAGAACCGAGTCAGATCCCCACAAGTCACCCCATCTTGGATTCCCCTAGGTGTCTAGATTTCATAACAGCACATGTTTGCTAGGTTTCCCTAGGTGCCGGCTGAGCTACAGGCCAAAATCCACAGCTAGGCACTTTGTAAAAAAACAGCTCTGTTTTCTTTGTGAAAATGTGATGTGTCCACATTGTGTTTTGGGCCATTTCCTTTCGCGGGCGCTAGGCCTACCCACACAATTGAGGTACCATTTTTATCGGAAGACTTGAGGGAACGCTGGGTGGAAGGAAATTTGTGGCTCCTCTCAGATTCCAGAACTTTCTGTCACCGAAATGAGAGGAAAAAGTGTTTTTTTGGCCACATTTTGAGGTTTGTTAATGATTCTGAGTAACAGAACCTCGTCAGAGCCCACCAAGTCACCCCATCTAGGATTCCCCTAGGTTTCTAGTTTTCAAAACTGCACATGTTTGCTAGGTTTCCCTAGTTGCCGGCTGAGCTACAGGCCAAAATCCTTTGTAAAAACAGCTCTGTTTTCTTTGTGAAATGTGATGTGTCCACGTTGTGTTTTGGGGCATTTCTTTTCGCGGGTGCTGGGCCTACCCACACAAGTGAGGTACCATTTTTATCGGGAGACTAGAGGGAATGCTGTGTGGAAGGAAATTTGTGGCTCCTCTCAGATTTCAGAACTTTCTGTTACCAAAATGAGTGGAAAAACTTTTTTTTTGGCCACATTTTGAGGTTTGCTAATGATTCCGAGTAAAAGAACCTGGTCAGAGCCCCACAAGTGACCCCATCTAGGATTCCCCTAGGTTTCTAGTTTTCAAAACTGCGCAGGTTTGCTAGGTTTCTCTGGGTGCCGGCTGAGCTACAATCCAAAATCCACAGCTAGGTACTTTGTAAAAAACACCTCTGTTTTCTGTGGAAAAATGTGATGTGTCCAAGTTGTCTTTTGGGCCATTTCCCTTCGCAGGCGCTAGGCCTACCTACAAAAGAGAGGTACCACCTTTATCGGGAGACTCAGGGGAACGCTGGGTGGAAGGAAATTTATGCCTCCTCTCAGATTCCAGAACATTCTATCACCGAAATGAGAGGAAAAAGTGTTTTGGGGCCAAATTTTGAGGATTGCAATGGATTCTGGGTAACAGAACCTATTCAGAGCCCCACAAGTCACCCCATCTTGGATTCCCCTAGGTGTCTAGATTATAAACTGTGCAGGCTTGCTAGGTTTCCCTAGGTGCCGGCTGAGTTACAGGCCAAAATTCACAGGTAGGCACTTTGTAAAAAACAGCTCTGTTTTCTTTGTGAAAATGTGATATGTCCACGTTGTGTTTAGGGGCATTTCCTTTCGCGGGCGCTATGCCTACCCACACAAGTGAGGTACCATTTTTATCGGGACACTTAAGGGAACGCTGGGTGGAAGGACATTTTTGGCTCCTCTCAGATTCCAGAACTTTCTGTCACCGAAATGAGAGGAAAAAGTGTTCTTTTGGCAAAATCTTGAGGTTTGCACAAGATTCTGGGTAACAGAACCTGGTCAGAGCCCCACAAGTCACCCCATCTTGGATTCCTTAGGAGTCTAGATTTCAAAACTGCACAGCTTTGCTAGGTTTCCCTAGGTGCAGGCTGAGCTACAGGCCAAAATCCACAGCTAGGCCCTTTATAAAAAACAGCTCTGTTTTCCTTGTGAAAATGTGATGTGTCCACGTTGTGTTTTGGGCCATTTCCTTTCGCTGGCGCAAGGCCTACCCACACAAGTGAGGTACCATTTTTGTCGGGATACTTGAGGGAATGATGGATGGAAGGAAATTTGTGGCTCCTCTCAGATTCCAGAACTTTCTGTCACCGAAATGAGAGGAAAATGTGTTTTTTTGGCCACATTTTTAGGTTTGTAAAGGATTCTGAGTAACAGAACCTGGTCAGAGCCCCACAAGTCACCCCATCTAGGATTCCCCTCAGTTTCTAGTTTTGATAACTCCGCAGGTTTGCTAGGTTTCCCTAGGTGCCGGCTGAGCTACAGGCCAAAATCGACAGCTAGGCACTTTGTAAAAAACAGCTCTGTTTTCTTTGTGAAAATGTGATGTGTCCACGTTGTGTTGTAGGGCATTTCCTTTCGCGGGCGCTAGGCCTACCCACACAAGCGAGGTACCATTTTTATCGGGAGACTTGAGGGAATGCTGTGTGGAAGGAAATTTGTGGCTCCTCTCAGATTTCAGAACTTTCTGTTACCAAAATGAGTGGAAAAACTATTTTTTTGGCCACATTTTGAGGTTTGCTAATGATTCTGAGTAAAAGAACCTGGTCAGAGCCCCACAAGTGACCCCATCTAGGATTCCCCTAGGTTTCTAGTTTTCAAAACTGCGCAGGTTTGCTAGGTTTCCCTGGGTGCCGTCTGAGCTACAATCCAAAATCCACAGCTAGGTACTTTGTAAAAAACACCTCTGTTTTCTGTGGAAAAATGTGATGTGTCCAAGTTGTCTTTTGGGCCATTTCCCTTCGCAGGCGCTAGGCCTACCTTCAAAAGAGGGGTACCACCTTTATCGGGAGACTCAGGGGAACGGTGGGTGGAAGGAAATTTATGCCTCCTCTCAGATTCCAGAACATTCTATCACCGAAATGAGAGGAAAAAGTGTTTTGGGGCCAAATTTTGAGGATTGCAATGGATTCTGGGTAACAGAACCTATTCAGAGCCCCACAAGTCACCCCACCTTGGATTCCCCTAGGTGTCTAGATTATAAACTGTGCAGGCTTGCTAGGTTTCCCTAGGTGCCGGCTGAGTTACAGGCCAAAATTCACAGGTAGGCACTTTGTAAAAAACAGCTCTGTTTTCTTTGTGAAAATGTGATATGTCCACGTTGTGTTTAGGGGCATTTCCTTTCGCGGGCGCTAGGCCTACCCACACAAGTGAGGTACCATTTTTATCGGGACACTTAAGGGAACGCTGGGTGGAAGGACATTTTTGGCTCTTCTCAGATTCCAGAACTTTCTGTCACCGAAATGAGAGGAAAAAGTGTTCTTTTGGCAAAATCTTGAGGTTTGCACAAGATTCTGGGTAACAGAACCTGGTCAGAGCCCCACAAGTCACCCCATCTTGGATTCCCCTAGGTTTCTAGTTTTCAAAACTGCGCAGGTTTGCTAGGTTTCCCTGGGTGCCGTCTGAGCTACAATCCAAAATCCACAGCTAGGTACTTTGTAAAAAACACCTCTGTTTTCTGTGGAAAAATGTGATGTCCACGTTGTGTTTTGGGCCATTTCCTTTCGCTGGCGCAAGGCCTACCCACACAAGTGAGGTACCATTTTTGTCGGGATACTTGAGGGAATGATGGATGGAAGGAAATGTGTGGCTCCTCTCAGATTCCAGAACTTTCTGTCACCGAAATGAGAGGAAAATGTGTTTTTTTGGCCACATTTTTAGGTTTGTAAAGGATTCTGAGTAACAGAACCTGGTCAGAGCCCCACAAGTCACCCCATCTAGGATTCCCCTCAGTTTCTAGTTTTCATAACTCCGCAGGTTTGCTAGGTTTCCCTAGGTGCCGGCTGAGCTACAGGCCAAAATCGACAGCTAGGCACTTTGTAAAAAACAGCTCTGTTTTCTTTGTGAAAATGTGATGTGTCCACGTTGTGTTGTAGGGCATTTCCTTTCGCGGGCGCTAGGCCTACCCACACAAGCGAGGTACCATTTTTATCGGGAGACTTGAGGGAATGCTGTGTGGAAGGAAATTTGTGGCTCCTCTCAGATTTCAGAACTTTCTGTTACCAAAATGAGTGGAAAAACTATTTTTTTGGCCACATTTTGAGGTTTGCTAATGATTCTGAGTAAAAGAACCTGGTCAGAGCCCCACAAGTGACCCCATCTAGGATTCCCCTAGGTTTCTAGTTTTCAAAACTGCGCAGGTTTGCTAGGTTTCCCTGGGTGCCGTCTGAGCTACAATCCAAAATCCACAGCTAGGTACTTTGTAAAAAACACCTCTGTTTTCTGTGGAAAAATGTGATGTGTCCAAGTTGTCTTTTGGGCCATTTCCCTTCGCAGGCGCTAGGCCTACCTACAAAAGAGAAGTACCACCTTTATCGGGAGACTCAGGGGAACGGTGGGTGGAAGGAAATTTATGCCTCCTCTCAGATTCCAGAACATTCTATCACCGAAATGAGAGGAAAAAGTGTTTTGGGGCCAAATTTTGAGGATTGCAATGGATTCTGGGTAACAGAACCTATTCAGAGCCCCACAAGTCACCCCACCTTGGATTCCCCTAGGTGTCTAGATTATAAACTGTGCAGGCTTGCTAGGTTTCCCTAGGTGCCGGCTGAGTTACAGGCCAAAATTCACAGGTAGGCACTTTGTAAAAAACAGCTCTGTTTTCTTTGTGAAAATGTGATATGTCCACGTTGTGTTTAGGGGCATTTCCTTTCGCGGGCGCTAGGCCTACCCACACAAGTGAGGTACCATTTTTATCGGGACACTTAAGGGAACGCTGGGTGGAAGGACATTTTTGGCTCTTCTCAGATTCCAGAACTTTCTGTCACCGAAATGAGAGGAAAAAGTGTTCTTTTGGCAAAATCTTGAGGTTTGCACAAGATTCTGGGTAACAGAACCTGGTCAGAGCCCCACAAGTCACCCCATCTTGGATTCCCCTAGGTTTCTAGTTTTCAAAACTGCGCAGGTTTGCTAGGTTTCCCTGGGTGCCGTCTGAGCTACAATCCAAAATCCACAGCTAGGTACTTTGTAAAAAACACCTCTGTTTTCTGTGGAAAAATGTGATGTGTCCACGTTGTGTTTTGGGCCATTTCCTTTCGCTGGCGCAAGGCCTACCCACACAAGTGAGGTACCATTTTTGTCGGGATACTTGAGGGAATGATGGATGGAAGGAAATGTGTGGCTCCTCTCAGATTCCAGAACTTTCTGTCACCGAAATGAGAGGAAAATGTGTTTTTTTGGCCACATTTTTAGGTTTGTAAAGGATTCTGAGTAACAGAACCTGGTCAGAGCCCCACAAGTCACCCCATCTAGGATTCCCCTCAGTTTCTAGTTTTCATAACTCCGCAGGTTTGCTAGGTTTCCCTAGGTGCCGGCTGAGCTACAGGCCAAAATCGACAGCTAGGCACTTTGTAAAAAACAGCTCTGTTTTCTTTGTGAAAATGTGATGTGTCCACGTTGTGTTGTAGGGCATTTCCTTTCGCGGGCGCTAGGCCTACCCACACAAGCGAGGTACCATTTTTATCGGGAGACTTGAGGGAATGCTGTGTGGAAGGAAATTTGTGGCTCCTCTCAGATTTTAGAACTTTCTGTTACCAAAATGAGTGGAAAAACTATTTTTTTGGCCACATTTTGAGGTTTGCTAATGATTCTGAGTAAAAGAACCTGGTCAGAGCCCCACAAGTGACCCCATCTAGGATTCCCCTAGGTTTCTAGTTTTCAAAACTGCGCAGGTTTGCTAGGTTTCCCTGGGTGCCGTCTGAGCTACAATCCAAAATCCACAGCTAGGTACTTTGTAAAAAACACCTCTGTTTTCTGTGGAAAAATGTGATGTGTCCAAGTTGTCTTTTGGGCCATTTCCCTTCGCAGGCGCTAGGCCTACCTACAAAAGAGAAGTACCACCTTTATCGGGAGACTCAGGGGAACGGTGGGTGGAAGGAAATTTATGCCTCCTCTCAGATTCCAGAACATTCTATCACCGAAATGAGAGGAAAAAGTGTTTTGGGGCCAAATTTTGAGGATTGCAATGGATTCTGGGTAACAGAACCTATTCAGAGCCCCACAAGTCACCCCACCTTGGATTCCCCTAGGTGTCTAGATTATAAACTGTGCAGGCTTGCTAGGTTTCCCTAGGTGCCGGCTGAGTTACAGGCCAAAATTCACAGGTAGGCACTTTGTAAAAAACAGCTCTGTTTTCTTTGTGAAAATGTGATATGTCCACGTTGTGTTTAGGGGCATTTCCTTTCGCGGGCGCTAGGCCTACCCACACAAGTGAGGTACCATTTTTATCGGGACACTTAAGGGAACGCTGGGTGGAAGGACATTTTTGGCTCTTCTCAGATTCCAGAACTTTCTGTCACCGAAATGAGAGGAAAAAGTGTTCTTTTGGCAAAATCTTGAGGTTTGCACAAGATTCTGGGTAACAGAACCTGGTCAGAGCCCCACAAGTCACCCCATCTTGGATTCCCCTAGGTTTCTAGTTTTCAAAACTGCGCAGGTTTGCTAGGTTTCCCTGGGTGCCGTCTGAGCTACAATCCAAAATCCACAGCTAGGTACTTTGTAAAAAACACCTCTGTTTTCTGTGGAAAAATGTGATGTGTCCAAGTTGTCTTTTGGGCCATTTCCCTTCGCAGGCGCTAGGCCTACCTACAAAAGAGAGGTACCACCTTTATCGGGAGACTCAGGGGAACGGTGGGTGGAAGGAAATTTATGCCTCCTCTCAGATTCCAGAACATTCTATCACCGAAATGAGAGGAAAAAGTGTTTTGGGGCCAAATTTTGAGGATTGCAATGGATTCTGGGTAACAGAACCTATTCAGAGCCCCACAAGTCACCCCACCTTGGATTCCCCTAGGTGTCTAGATTATAAACTGTGCAGGCTTGCAAGGTTTCCCTAGGTGCCGGCTGAGTTACAGGCCAAAATTCACAGGTAGGCACTTTGTAAAAAACAGCTCTGTTTTCTTTGTGAAAATGTGATATGTCCACGTTGTGTTTAGGGGCATTTCCTTTCGCGGGCGCTAGGCCTACCCACACAAGTGAGGTACCATTTTTATCGGGACACTTAAGGGAACGCTGGGTGGAAGGACATTTTTGGCTCTTCTCAGATTCCAGAACTTTCTGTCACCGAAATGAGAGGAAAAAGTGTTCTTTTGGCAAAATCTTGAGGTTTGCACAAGATTCTGCGTAACAGAACCTGGTCAGAGCCCCACAAGTCACCCCATCTTGGATTCCTTAGGAGTCTAGATTTCAAAACTGCACAGCTTTGCTAGGTTTCCCTAGGTGCAGGCTGAGCTACAGGCCAAAATCCACAGCAAGGCACTTTATAAAAAACAGCTCTGTTTTCCTTGTGAAAATGTGATGTGTCCACGTTGTGTTTTGGGCCATTTCCTTTCGCTGGCGCAAGGCCTACCCACACAAGTGAGGTACCATTTTTGTCGGGATACTTGAGGGAATGATGGATGGAAGGAAATTTGTGGCTCCTCTCAGATTCCAGAACTTTCTGTCACCGAAATGAGAGGAAAATGTGTTTTTTTGGCCACATTTTTAGGTTTGTAAAGGATACTGAGTAACAGAACCTGGTCAGAGCCCCACAAGTCACCCCATCTAGGATTCCCCTCAGTTTCTAGTTTTCATAACTCCGCAGGTTTGCTAGGTTTCCCTAGGTGCCGGCTGAGCTACAGGCCAAAATCGACAGCTAGGCACTTTGTAAAAAACAGCTCTGTTTTCTTTGTGAAAATGTGATGTGTCCACGTTGTGTTGTAGGGCATTACCTTTCGCGGGCGCTAGGCCTACCCACACAAGCGAGGTACCATTTTTATCGGGAGACTTGAGGGAACGCTGGGTGGAAGGAAATCTTTGGCTCCTCTCAGATTCCAGAACTCTCTGTCACCAAAATGAGAGGAAAAAGGTTTTTTTGCGCCAAAGTTTGAGGTTTGCAAAGGATTCTGGGTAACAGAACCTGGTCAGAGCCCCACAAGTCACCCCATCTTGGATTCCCCTAGGTGTCTAGTTTTCAAAAATGCGCTGGTTTGCTAGTTTCAACAGGTGCCGGCAGAGCTAGAGGCCAAAATCCATAGGTAGGCACTTTGTAAAAAACACCTCTATTTCTGTGGAAAAATGTGATATATCCACGTTGTGTTTTGGGCCATTTGTTTCACAGGCGCTAGGCCTACTAACACAAGTGAGGTACCATTTTTATCGGGAGACGTGAGGGAACGCTGGGTGGAAGGACATTTGTGGCTCCTCTCAGATTCCAGAACTTTCTGTCACAGAAATGAGAGGAAAAATCGTTTTTTTTGCCAAATTTCGAGGTTTGCAAAGGATTCTGGGTAACAGAACCTAATCAGAACCCCACAAGTCACCTCATCTTGGGTTCCCCAAGGTGTCTAGTTTTCAAAAATGCGCTGGTTTGCCAGGTTTCCCTAAGTGCAGGCTGAACTAGGGGCCAAAATCCACAGGAAGACACTTTGTAAAAAACACCTCTGTTTTCTCTGGAAAAATGTGATGTGTCCACGTTGTGTTTTGGGCCATTTTCTTTCCTGGGTGCTAGGCCTACCCACACAAGTGAGGTACCTGTTTTATCTGGAGACTTGGGGGAACGCTGGGTCGAAGGAAATTTGTGGCTCCTCTCAGATTCTAGAACTTTCTGTCACCGAAATGAGACGTAAAAGTGTTTTTTTGGCCACATTCTGAGGTTTGTAAAGGATTCTGAATAACAGAAACTGGTCAGAGCCACACAAGTCACCCCATCTAGGATTCCCTTTCGTTTCTAGTTTTTATGACTGCGCAGGTTTGCTGGGTTTCCCTAGATGCCGGCTGAGCTACAGGCCAAAATCCACAGCTAGGCACTTTGTATAAAACACCTCTGTTTTCTGTGGAAAAATGTGATGTGTCCACGTTGTGTTTTGGGCCATTTTCCTTCACGGGCTCTAGGCCTACCCACCCAAGTGAAGTACCATTTTTATCGGGAGACTTGGGGGAACGCTGGGTGGAAGGAAATTTGTGGCTGCTCTTAGATTCCAGAACTTTCTGTCACCAAAATGAGAGGAAAACGTGTTTTTTTGGCCAAATTTTGAGGTTTGCAAAATATTCTGGGTAACAGAACCTGGTTAGAGCCCCACAAGTCACCCCATCTTGGATTCCCCTAGGTGTCTAGTTTTCAAAAATGCGCTGTTTTGCTAGTTTCCTCAGGTGCCGGCTGAGCTAGAGGCCAAAATCCACAGGTAGGCACTTTGTAAAAGACTCCTCTGTTTTCTGTGGAAAAATGTTATGTGTCCACGTTGTGTTTTGGGCCATTTTCTTTCACGGGATCTAGGCCTACCCACCCAAGTGAGGTACCATTTTTATCGGGAGACTTGGGGGAACGCTGTGTGGAAGGAAATTTGTGGCTCCTCTCAGATTCCAGAACTTTCTGTCACCAAAATGAGAGGAAAAAGTGTTTTTGGCCAAATTTTGAGCTTTGCAAAGGATTCTGGGTAACAGAACCTGGTCAGAGCCCCACAAGTCACCACATCTTGGATTCCCCTAGGCATGTAGATTTTAAAACTGCACAGGTTTCCTAGGTTTCCCTCAGTGCCGGCTGAGCTACAAACCAAAATCCACAGCTAAGCACTTTGTAAAAAAACAGCTCTGTTTTCTTTGTGAAAATGTGATGTGTCCACGTTGTGTTTTGGGCCATTTCCTTTCGCGGGCGCTAGGCCTACCCACACAAGTGAGGTACCATGTTTATTGGGAGAATTGGTGGAACGCTGGGTGGAAGGAAATTTTTGGCTCCTCTCAGATTCCAGAACTTTCTGTCACCAAAATGAGAGGAAAAAGTGTTTTTTTTGCCAACTTTTGAGGTTTGCAAAGGATTCTGGGTAACCGAACCTAGTCAGAGCCCCACAAGTCACCCCATCTAGGATTCCCCTCAGTTTCTAGTTTTCATAACTCCGCAGGTTTGCTAGGTTTCCCTAGGTGCTGGCTGAACTACAGACCAAAATCGACAGCTAGGCACTTTGTAAAAAACAACTCTGTTTTCTTTGTGAAAATGTGATGTGTCCACGTTGTGTTGTAGGGCATTTCCTTTTGCGGGCGCTAGGCCTACCCACACAAGCGAGGTACCATTTTTATCGGGAGACTTGAGGGAACGCTGGGTGGAAGGAAATCTTTGGCTCCTCTCAGATTCCAGAACTCTCTGTCACCAAAATGAGAGGAAAAAGGTTTTTTTGGGCCAAAGTTTGAGGTATGCAAAGGATTCTGGGTAACAGACCCTGGTCAGAGCCCCACAAGTCACCCCATCTTGGATTCCCCTATGTTTCTAGTTTTAAAAAATGCTCTGGTTTGCTAGTTTCAACAGGTGCCGGCAGAGCTAGAGGCCAAAATCCATAGGTAGGCACTTTGTAAAAAACACCTCTATTTCTGTGGAAAAATGTGATGTATCCACGTTGTGTTTTGGGCCATTTGATTCACGGGCGCTAGGCCTACCCACACAAGTGAGGTACCATTTTTATCGGGAGACTTGAGGGAACGCTGGGTGGAAGGACATTTGTGGCTCCTCTCAGATTCCAGAACTTTCTGTCACAGAAATGAGAGGAAAAATAGTTTTTTTGCCAAATTTCGAGGTTTGCAAAGGATTCTGGGTAACAGAACCTAATCAGAACCCCACAAGTCACCTCATCTTGGGTTCCCCAAGGTGTCTAGTTTTCAAAAATGCGCTGGTTTGCCAGGTTTCCCTAAGTGCGGACTGAGCTAGGGGCCAAAATCCACAGAAAGGCACTCTGTAAAAAACACCTCTGTTTTCTCTGGAAAAATGTGATGTGTCCACGTTGTGTTTTGGGCCATTTTCTTTCCCGGGTGCTAGGCCTACCCACACAAGTGAGGTACCTGTTTTATCTGGAGACTTGGGGGAACGCTGGGTCGAAGGAAATTTGTGGCTCCTCTCAGATTCTAGAACTTTCTGTCACCGAAATGAGACGTAAAAGTGTTTTTTTGGCCACACTCTGAGGTTTGTAAAGGATTCTGAGTAACAGAAACTGGTCAGAGCCACACAAGTCACCCCATCTAGGATTACCCTTGGTTTCTAGTTTTTATGAGTGCGCAGGTTTGCTGGGTTTCTCTAGATGCCGGCTGAGCTACAGGCAAAAAAATCCACAGCTAGACACTTTGTAAAAAACACCTATGTTTTCTATGGAAAAATGTGATGTGTCCACGTTGTGTTTTGGGCCATTTACTTTCACGGGCTCTAGGCCTACCCACCCAAGTGAAGTACCATTTTTATCGGGAGACTTGGGGAAACACTGGGTGGAAGGAAATTTGTGGCTCCTCTTAGATTCCAGAACTTTCTGTCACCAAAATGAGAGGAAAACTTGTTTTTTTGGCCAAATTTTGAGGTTTGCAAAATATTCTGGGTAACAGAACCTGGTTAGAGCCCCACAAGTCACCCCATCTTGGATTCCCCTAGGTGTCTAGTTTTCAAAAATGCGCTGTTTTGCTAGTTTCCTCAGGTGCCGGCTGAGCTAGAGGCCAAAATCCACAGGTAGGCACTTTGTAAAAAACTCCTCTGTTTTCTGTGGAAAAATGTGATGTGTCCACGCTGTGTTTTGGGCCATTTTCTTTCACGGGCTCTAGGCCTACCCACCTAAGTGAGGTTCCATTTTTATTGGGAGACTTGGGGGAACGCTGGGTGGAAGGAAATTTGTGGATCCTCTCAGATTCCAGAACTTTCTGTCACCGAAATGAGAGGAAAAAGTGTTTTTGGCCAAATTTTGAGGTTTGCAAAGGATTCTGGGTAACAGAACCTAGTCAGAGCCCCACAAGTCACCACATCTTGGATTCCCCTAGGTATCTAGACTTTAAAACTGCACAGGTTTACTAGGTTTCCCTAGGTGCCGGCTGAGCTACAGGCCAAAATCCACAGCTAAGCACTTTGTAAAAAAACAGCTCTGTTTTCTTTGTGAAAATGTGATGTGTCCACGTTGTGTTTTGGCCATTTCCTTTTGCGGGCGCTAGGCCTATCCACACAAGTGAGGTACCATTTTTATCGGGAGAATTGGGGAACGCTGGGTGGAAGGACATTTTTGGCTCCTCTCAGATTCCAGAACTTTCTGTCACCAAAATGAGAGGAAAAAGTGATTTTTTAGCCATCTTTTGAGGTTTGCAAAGGATTCTGGGTAACCGAACCTAGTCAGAGCCCCACAAGTCACCCCATCTTGGAATCCCCAAGGTGTCTAGATTTCAAAACTGTGCAGGTTTTCTAGGTTTCCCTAGATTGCGGCTGAGCTACAGGCCAAAATCCACGGCTAGGCGCTTTGTAAAAAACAGCTCTGTTTTCTGTGGAAAAATATGATGTGTCCACGTTGTGTTTTGGGCCATTTCCTTTCGTGGGCGCTAGGCCTACCCACACAAGTGAGGTACCATTTTTTATCAGGAGAATTGGGGGAAGTCTGGGTGGAAGGAAATTTGTGGCTCCTCTCAGATTCCAGAACATTCTATCACCAAAATTAGAGGAAAAAGTGTTTTTTAGGTCAAATTTTGAGGTTTGCAAAGGATTCTGGGTAACAGAACCTGATCAGAGCCCCACAAGTCACCCCATCTTCGATTCCCCTAGGTGTCTAGTTTTAAAAAATGCTCTGGTTTGCTAGTTTCCCCATGTGCCGGCTGAGCTAGAGACCAAAATCCACAGGTAGTCACTTTGTGAGAAAAACCTCTGTTTTCTGTGGAAAAATATGATGTGTCCACGTTGTGTTTTGGGCCATTTCCTTTCGCGGGTGCTAGGCCTACCCACACAAGTGAGGTACCATTTTTTTCGGGAGAATTGGGGGAAGGCTGGGTGGAAGGAAATTTGTGGCTCCTCTCAGATTCCAGAACTTTCTGTCACCAAAATGAGAGGAAAAAGTGTTTTTTTGGCCAAATTTTTAGGTTTGCAAAGGATTCTGGGTAACAGAACCTGGTCAGAGCCCCACAAGTCACCCCATCTAGGATTCCACTCAGTTTCTAGTTTTCATAACTCCGCAGGTTTGCTAGGTTTCCCTAGGTGCCGGCTGAGCTACAGGCCAAAATCGACAACTAGGCACTTTGTAAAAAACAGCTCTGTTTTCTTTGTGGAAATGTGATGTGTCCACGTTGTGTTGTAGGGCATTTCCTTTCTCGGGCGCTAGGCCTACCCACACAAGCGAGGTACCATTTTTATCGGGAGACTTGAGGGAACGCTGGGTGGAAGGAAATCTTTGGCTCCTCTCAGATTCCAGAACACTCTGTCACCAAAATGAGAGGAAAAAGGTTTTTTTGGGCCAAAGTTTGAGGTTTGCAAAGAATTCTGGGTAACAGAACCTGGTCAGAGCCCCACAAGTCACCCTATCTTGGATTCCCCTAGGTGTCTAGTTTTCAAAAATGCTCTGGTTTGCTAGTTTCAACAGGTGCCGGCAGAGCTAGAGGCCAAAATCCATAGGTAGGCACTTTGTAAAAAACACCTCTATTTCTGTGGAAAAATGTGATGTATCCACGTTGTGTTTTGGGCCATTTTTTTCACGGGCGCTAGGCCTACCCACACAAGTGAGGTACCATTTTTATCGGGAGACTTGAGGGAACGCTGGGTGGAAGGACATTTGTGGCTCCTCTCAGATTCCAGAACTTTCTGTCACAGAAATGAGAGGAAAAATAGTTTTTTTGCCAAATTTCGAGGTTTGCAAAGGATTCTGGGTAACAGAACCTAATCAGAACCCCACAAGTCACCTCATCTTGGGTTCCCCAAGGTGTCTAGTTTTCAAAAATGCGCTGGTTTGCCACGATTCCCTAAGTGCAGGCTGAGCTAGGGGCCAAAATCCACAGGAAGGCACTTTGTAAAAAACACCTCTGTTTTCTCTGGAAAAATGTGATGTGTCCACGTTGTGTTTTGGGCCATTTTCTTTCCCGGGTGCTAGGCCTACCCACACAAGTGAGGTACCTGTTTTATCTGGAGACTTGGGGGAACGCTGGGTCGAAGGAAATTTGTGGCTCCTCTCAGATTCTAGAACTTTCTGTCACCGAAATGAGACGTAAAAGTGTTTTTTTGGCAACACTCTGAGGTTTGTAAAGGATTCTGAGTAACAGAAACTGGTCAGAGCCACACAAGTCACCCCATCTAGGATTCCCCTTGGTTTCTAGTTTTTATGACTGCGCAGGTTTGCTGGATTTCCCTAGATGCCGGGTGAGCTACAGGCCAAAATCCACAGCTAGGCACTTTGTAAAAAACAGCTCTGTTTTCTTTGTGAAAATGTGATGTGTCCACGTTGTGTTGTAGGGCATTTCCTTTCGCGGGCGCTAGGCCTACCCACACAAGCGAGGTACCATTTTTATCGGGAGACTTGAGGGAATGCTGTGTGGAAGGAAATTTGTGGCTCCTCTCAGATTTGAGAACTTTCTGTTACCAAAATGAGTGGAAAAACTATTTTTTTGGCCACATTTTGAGGTTTGCTAATGATTCTGAGTAAAAGAACCTGGTCAGAGCCCCACAAGTGACCCCATCTAGGATTCCCCTAGGTTTCTAGTTTTCAAAACTGCGCAGGTTTGCTAGGTTTCCCTGGGTGCCGTCTGAGCTACAATCCAAAATCCACAGCTAGGTACTTTGTAAAAAACACCTCTGTTTTCTGTGGAAAAATGTGATGTGTCCAAGTTGTCTTTTGGGCCATTTCCCTTCTCAGGCGCTAGGCCTACCTACAAAAGAGAGGTACCACCTTTATCGGGAGACTCGGGGGAACGCTGGGTGGAAGGAAATTTATGCCTCCTCTCAGATTCCAGAACATTCTATCACCGAAATGAGAGGAAAAAGTGTTTTGGGGCCAAATTTTGAGGATTGCAATGGATTCTGGGTAACAGAACCTATTCAGAGCCCCACAAGTCACCCCACCTTGGATTCCCCTAGGTGTCTAGATTATAAACTGTGCAGGCTTGCTAGGTTTCCCTAGGTGCCGGCTAAGTTACAGGCCAAAATTCACAGGTAGGCACTTTGTAAAAAACAGCTCTGTTTTCTTTGTGAAAATGTGATATGTCCACGTTGTGTTTAGGGGCATTTCCTTTCGCGGGTGCTAGGCCTACCCACACAAGTGAGGTACCATTTTTATCGGGACACTTAAGGGAACGCTGGGTGGAAGGACATTTTTGGCTCTTCTCAGATTCCAGAACTTTCTGTCACCGAAATGAGAGGAAAAAGTGTTCTTTTGGCAAAATCTTGAGGTTTGCACAAGATTCCGGGTAACAGAACCTGGTCAGAGCCCCACAAGTCACCCCATCTTGGATTCCTTAGGAGTCTAGATTTCAAAACTGCACAGCTTTGCTAGGTTTCCCTAGGTGCAGGCTGAGCTACAGGCCAAAATCCACAGCTAGGCACTTTATAAAAAACAGGTCTGTTTTCCTTGTGAAAATGTGATGTGTCCACGTTGTGTTTTGGGCCATTTCCTTTTCGCTGGCGCAAGGCCTACCCACACAAGTGAGGTACCATTTTTGTCGGGATACTTGAGGGAATGATGGATGGAAGGAAATTTGTGGCTCCTCTCAGATTCCAGAACTTTCTGTCACCGAAATGAGAGGAAAATGTGTTTTTTTTGGCCACATTTTTAGGTTTGTAAAGGATTCTGAGTAACAGAACCTGGTCAGAGCCCCACAAGTCACCCCATCTAGGATTCCCCTCAGTTTCTAGTTTTCATAACTCCGCAGGTTTGCTAGGTTTCCCTAGGTGCCGGCTGAGCTACAGGCCAAAATCGACAGCTAGGCACTTTGTAAAAAACAGCTCTGTTTTCTTTGTGAAAATGTGATGTGTCCACGTTGTGTTGTAGGGCATTTCCTTTCGCGGGCGCTAGGCCTACCCACACAAGCGAGGTACCATTTTTATCGGGAGACTTGAGGGAACGCTGGGTGGAAGGAAATCTTTGGCTCCTCTCAGATTCCAGAACTCTCTGTCACCAAAATGAGAGGAAAAAGGGTTTTTTGGGCCAAAGTTTGAGGTTTGCAAAGGATTCTGGGTAACAGAACCTGGTCAGAGCCCCACAAGTCACCCCATCTTGGATTCCCCTAGGTGTCTAGTTTTCAAAAATGCGCTGGTTTGCTAGTTTCAACAGGTGCCGGCAGAGCTAGAGGCCAAAATCCATAGGTAGGCACTTTGTAAAAAACACCTCTATTTCTGTGGAAAAATGTGATGTATCCACGTTGTGTTTTGGGCCATTTGTTTCACAGGCGCTAGGCCTACCCACACAAGTGAGGTAAAATTTTTATCGGGAGACTTGAGGGAACGCTGGGTGGAAGGACATTTGTGGCTCCTCTCAGATTCCAGAACTTTCTGTCACAGAAATGAGAGGAAAAATCGTTTTTTTGCCAAATTTCGAGGTTTGCAAAGGATTCTGGGTAACAGAACCTAATCAGAACCCCACAAGTCACCTCATCTTGGGTTCCCCAAGGTGTCTAGTTTTCAAAAATGCGCTGGTTTGCCAGGTTTCCCTAAGTGCAGGCTGAACTAGGGGCCAAAATCCACAGGAAGACACTTTGTAAAAAACACCTCTGTTTTCTCTGGAAAAATGTGATGTGTCCACGTTGTGTTTTGGGCCATTTTCTTTCCTGGGTGCTAGGCCTACCCACACAAGTGAGGTACCTGTTTTATCTGGAGACTTGGGGGAACGCTGGGTCGAAGGAAATTTGTGGCTCCTCTCAGATTCTAGAACTTTCTGTCACCGAAATGAGACGTAAAAGTGTTTTTTTGGCCACATTCTGAGGTTTGTAAAGGATTCTGAATAACAGAAACTGGTCAGAGCCACACAAGTCACCCCATCTAGGATTCCCTTTCGTTTCTAGTTTTTATGACTGCGCAGGTTTGCTGGGTTTCCCTAGATGCCGGCTGAGCTACAGGCCAAAATCCACAGCTAGGCACTTTGTAAAAAACACCTCTGTTTTCTGTGGAAAAATGTGATGTGTCCACGTTGTGTTTTGGGCCATTTTCCTTCACGGGCTCTAGGCCTACCCACCCAAGTGAAGTACCATTTTTATCGGGAGACTTGGGGGAACGCTGGGTGGAAGGAAATTTGTGGCTGCTCTTAGATTCCAGAACTTTCTGTCACCAAAATGAGAGGAAAACGTGTTTTTTTGGCCAAATTTTGAGGTTTGCAAAAGATTCTGGGTAACAGAACCTGGTTAGAGCCCCACAAGTCACCCCATCTTGGATTCCCCTAGGTGTCTAGTTTTCAAAAATGCGCTGTTTTGCTAGTTTCCTCAGGTGCCGGCTGAGCTAGAGGCCAAAATCCACAGGTAGGCACTTTGTAAAAGACTCCTCTGTTTTCTGTGGAAAAATGTGATGTGTCCACGTTGTGTTTTGGGCCATTTTCTTTCACGGGATCTAGGCCTACCCACCCAAGTGAGGTACCATTTTTATCGGGAGACTTGGGGGAACGCTGTGTGGAAGGAAATTTGTGGCTCCTCTCAGATTCCAGAACTTTCTGTCACCAAAATGAGAGGAAAAAGTTTTTTTGGCAAATTTTGAGGTTTGCAAAGGATTCTGGGTAACAGAACCTGGTCAGAGCCCCACAAGTCACCACATCTTGGATTCCCCTAGGTATGTAGATTTTAAAACTGCACAGATTTCCTAGGTTTCCCTCAGTGCCGGCTGAGCTACAAGCCAAAATCCACAGCTAAGCACTTTGTAAAAAAACAGCTCTGTTTTCTTTGTGAAAATGTGATGTGTCCACGTTGTGTTTTGGGCCATTTCCTTTCGCGGTCGCTAGGCCTACCCACACAAGTGAGGTACCATTTTTATCGGGAGAATTGGTGGAACGCTGGGTGGAAGGACATTTTTGGCTCCTCTCAGATTCCAGAACTTTCTGTCACCAAAATGAGAGGAAAAAGTGTTTTTTTGGCCAACTTTTGAGGTTTGCAAAGGATTCTGGGTAACCGAACCTAGTCAGAGCCCCACAAGTCACCCCATCTTGGATTCCCCAAGGTGTCTAGATTTCAAAACTGTGCAGGTTTTCTAGGTTTCCCTAGATGCGGGCTGAGCTACAGGCCAAACTCCACAGCTAGGCGCTTTGTAAAAAACAGCTCTGTTTTCTGTGGAAAAATATGATGTGTCCACGTTGTGTTTTGGGCCATTTCCTTTCGCGGGTGCTAGGCCTACCCACACAAGTGACGTACCATTTTTATCGGGAGAATTGGGGGAAGGCTGGGTGGAAGGAAATTTGTGGCTCCTCTCAGATTCCAGAACTTTCTGTCACCAAAATGAGAGGAAAAAGTGTTTTTTTGGCCAAATTTTTAGGTTTGCAAAGGATTCTGGGTAACAGAACCTGGTCAGAGCCCCACAAGTCACCCCATCTTGGATTCCCCTAGGTGTCCAGTTTTCAAAAATGCTCTGGTTTGCTAGTTTCAACAGGTGCCGGAAGAGCTAGAGGCCAAAATCCATAGGTAGGCACTTTGTAAAAAACACCTCTATTTCTGTGGAAAAATGTGATGTATCCACGTTGTGTTTTGGGCCATTTGTTTCACGGGCGCTAGGCCTACCCACACAAGTGAGGTACCATTTTTATCGGGAGACTTGAGGGAACGCTGGGTGGAAGGACATTTGTGGCTCCTCTCAGATTCCAGAACTTTCTGTCACAGAAATGAGAGGAAAAATAGTTTTTTTGCCAAATTTCGAGGTTTGCAAAGGATTCTGGGTAACAGAACCTAATCAGAACCCCACAAGTCACCTCATCGTGGGTTCCCCAAGGTGTCTAGTTTTCAAAAATGCGCTGGTTTGCTAGTTTCAACAGGTGCCGGAAGAGCTAGAGGCCAAAATCCATAGGTAGGCACTTTGTAAAAAACACCTCTATTTCTGTGGAAAAATGTGATGTATCCACGTTGTGTTTTGGGCCATTTGTTTCACGGGCGCTAGGCCTACCCACACATGTGAGGTACCATTTTTATCGGGAGACTTGAGGGAACGCTGGGTGGAAGGACATTTGTGGCTCCTCTCAGATTCCAGAACTTTCTGTCACAGAAATGAGAGGAAAAATAGTTTTTTTGCCAAATTTCGAGGTTTGCAAAGGATTCTGGGTAACAGAACCTAATCAGAACCCCACAAGTCACCTCATCTTGGGTTCCCCAAGGTGTCTAGTTTTCAAAAATGCGCTGGTTTGCCAGGTTTCCCTAAGTGCAGGCTGAGCTAGGGGCCAAAATCCACAGAAAGGCACTCTGTAAAAAACACCTCTGTTTTCTCTGGAAAAATGTGATGTGTCCACGTTGTGTTTTGGGCCATTTTCTTTCCCGGCTGCTAGGCCTACCCACACAAGTGAGGTACCTGTTTTATCTGGAGACTTGGGGGAACGCTGGGTCGAAGGAAATTTGTGGCTCCTCTCAGATTCTAGAACTTTCTGTCACCGAAATGAGACGTAAAAGTGTTTTTTTGGCTACACTCTGAGGTTTGTAAAGGATTCTGAGTAACAGAAACTGGTCAGAGCCACACAAGTCACCCCATCTAGGATTACCCTTGGTTTCTAGTTTTTATGACTGCGCAGGTTTGCTGGGTTTCCCTAGATGCCGGGTGAGCTACAGGCCAAAATCCACAGCTAGACACTTTGTAAAAAACACCTCTGTTTTCTATGGAAAAATGTGATGTGTCCACGTTGTGTTTTGGGCCATTTTCTTTCACGGGCTCTAGGCCTACCCACCCAAGTGAAGTACCATTTTTATCGGGAGACTTGGGGAAACACTGGGTGGAAGGAAATTTGTGGCTCCTCTTAGATTCCAGAACTTTCTGTCACCAAAATGAGAGGAAAACTTGTTTTTTTGGCCAAATTTTGAGGTTTGCAAAATATTCTGGGTAACAGAACCTGGTTAGAGCCCCACAAGTCACCCCATCTTGGATTCCCCTAGGTGTCTAGTTTTCAAAAATGCGCTGATTTGCTAGTTTCCTCAGGTGCCGGCTGAGCTAGAGGCCAAAATCCACAGGTAGGCACTTTGTAAAAAACTCCTCTGTTTTCTGTGGAAAAATGTGATGTGTCCACGTTGTGTTTTGGGCCATTTTCTTTCACGGGCTCTAGGCCTACCCACCTAAGTGAGGTTCCATTTTTATTGGGAGACTTGGGGGAACGCTGGGTGGAAGGAAATTTGTGGCTCCTCTCAGATTCCAGAACTTTCTGTCACCGAAATGAGAGGAAAAAGTGTTTTTGGCCAAATTTTGAGGTTTGCAAAGGATTCTGGGTAACAGAACCTAGTCAGAGCCCCACAAGTCACCACATCTTGGATTCCCCTAGGTATCTAGACTTTAAAACTGCACAGGTTTACTAGGTTTCCCTAGGTGCCGGCTGAGCTACAGGCCAAAATCCACAGCTAAGCACTTTGTAAAAAAACAGCTCTGTTTTCTTTGTGAAAATGTGATGTGTCCACGTTGTGTTTTGGCCATTTCCTTTTGCGGGCGCTAGGCCTATCCACACAAGTGAGGTACCATTTTTATCGGGAGAATTGGGGAACGCTGGGTGGAAGGACATTTTTGGCTCCTCTCAGATTCCAGAACTTTCTGTCACCAAAATGAGAGGAAAAAGTGATTTTTTAGCCATCTTTTGAGGTTTGCAAAGGATTCTGGGTAACCGAACCTAGTCAGAGCCCCACAAGTCACCCCATCTTGGAATCCCCAAGGTGTCTAGATTTCAAAACTGTGCAGGTTTTCTAGGTTTCCTTAGATGGCGGCTGAGCTACAGGCCAAAATCCACGGCTAGGCGCTTTGTAAAAAACAGCTCTGTTTTCTGTGGAAAAATATGATGTGTCCACGTTGTGTTTTGGGCCATTTCCTTTCGTGGGCGCTAGGCCTACCCACACAAGTGAGGTACCATTTTTATCGGGAGAATTGGGGGAAGGCTGGGTGGAAGGAAATTTGTGGCTCCTCTCAGATTCCAGAACATTCTATCACCAAAATGAGAGGAAAAAGTGTTTTTTTGGTCAAATTTTGAGGTTTGCAAAGGATTCTGGGTAACAGAACCTGATCAGAGCCCCACAAGTCACCCCATCTTCGATTCCCCTAGGTGTCTAGTTTTCAAAAATGCGCTGGTTTGCTAGTTTCCCCATGTGCCGGCTGAGCTAGAGACCAAAATCCACAGGTAGGCACTTTGTGAGAAAAACCTCTGTTTTCTCTGGAAAAATATGATGTGTCCACGTTGTGTTTTGGGCCATTTCCTTTTGCGGGTGCTAGGCCTACCCACACAAGTGACGTACCATTTTTTTCGGGAGAATTGGGGGAAGGCTGGGTGGAAGGAAATTTGTGGCTCCTCTCAGATTCCAGAACTTTCTGTCACCAAAATGAGAGGAAAAAGTGTTTTTTTGGCCAAATTTTTAGGTTTGCAAAGGATTCTGGGTAACAGAACCTGGTCAGAGCCCCACAAGTCACCCCATCTAGGATTCCACTCAGTTTCTAGTTTTCATAACTCCGCAGGTTTGCTAGGTTTCCCTAGGTGCCGGCTGAGCTACAGGCCAAAATCGACAACTAGGCACTTTGTAAAAAACAGCTCTGTTTTCTTTGTGAAAATGTGATGTGTCCATGTTGTGTTGTAGGGCATTTCCTTTCGCGGGCGCTAGGCCTACCCACACAAGCGAGGTACCATTTTTATCGGGAGACTTGAGGGAACGCTGGGTGGAAGGAAATCTTTGGCTCCTCTCAGATTCCAGAACACTCTATCACCAAAATGAGAGGAAAAAGGTTTTTTTGGGCCAAAGTTTGAGGTTTGCAAAGAATTCTGGGTAACAGAACCTGGCCAGAGCCCCACAAGTCACCCTATCTTGGATTCCCCTAGGTGTCTAGTTTTCAAAAATGCTCTGGTTTGCTAGTTTCAACAGGTGCCGGCAGAGCTAGAGGCCAAAATCCATAGGTAGGCACTTTGTAAAAAACACCTCTATTTCTGTGGAAAAATGTGATGTATCCACGTTGTGTTTTGAGCCATTTTTTTCACGGGCGCTAGGCCTACCCACACAAGTGAGGTACCATTTTTATCGGGAGACTTGAGGGAACGCTGGGTGGAAGGACATTTGTGGCTCCTCTCAGATTCCAGAACTTTCTGTCACAGAAATTAGAGGAAAAATAGTTTTTTTGCCAAATTTCGAGGTTTGCAAAGGATTCTGGGTAACAGAACCTAATCAGAACCCCACAAGTCACCTCATCTTGGGTTCCCCAAGGTGTCTAGTTTTCAAAAATGCGCTAGTTTGCCAGGATTCCCTAAGTGCAGGCTGAGCTAGGGGCCAAAATCCACAGGAAGGCACTTTGTAAAAAACACCTCTGTTTTCTCTGGAAAAATGTGATGTGTCCACGTTGTGTTTTGGGCCATTTTCTTTCCCGGGTGCTAGGCCTACCCACACAAGTGAGGTACCTGTTTTATCTGGAGACTTGGGGGAACGCTGGGTCGAAGGAAATTTGTGGCTCCTCTCAGATTCTAGAACTTTCTGTCACCGAAATGAGACGTAAAAGTTTTTTTTTGGCCACACTCTGAGGTTTGTAAAGGATTCTGAGTAACAGAAACTGGTCAGAGCCACACAAGTCACCCCATCTAGGATTCCCCTTGGTTTCTAGTTTTTATGACTGCGCAGGTTTGCTGAATTTCCCTAGATGCCGGGTGAGCTACAGGCCAAAATCCACAGCTAGGCACTTTGTAAAAAACACCTCTGTTTTCTGTGGAAAAATGTGATGTGTCCACGTTGTGTTTTGGGCCATTTTCTTTCACGGGCTGTAGGACTACCCACCCAAGTGAAGTACCATTTTTATCGGGAGACTTGGGGGAACGCTGGGTGGAAGGAAATTTGTGGCTCCTCTTAGATTCCAGAACTTTCTGTCACCAAAATGAGAGGAAACGTGTTTTTTTGGCCAAATTTTGAGGTTTGCAAAAGATTCTGGGTAACAGAACCTGGTTAGTGCCCCACAAGTCACCCCATCTTGGATTCCCCTAGGTGTCTAGTTTTCAAAAATGCGCTGTTTTGCTATTTTCCTCAGGTGCCGGCTGAGCTAGAGGCCAAAATCCACAGGTAGGCACTTTGTAAAAAACTCCTCTTTTTTCTGTGGAAAAATGTGAGGTGTCCACGTTGTGTTTTGGGCCATTTTCTTTCACGGGCTCTAGGCCTACCCACCTAAGTGAGGTACCATTTTTATCGGGAGACTTGGGGGAACGCTGGGTGGAAGGAAATTTGTGGCTCCTCTCAGATTCCAGAACTTTCTGTCACCGAAATGAGAGGAAAAAGTGTTTTTGGCCAAATTTTGAGGTTTGCAAAGGATTCTGGGTAACAGAACCTGGTCAGAGCCCCACAAGTCACCACATCTTGGATTCCCCTAGGTATCTAGATTTTAAAACTGCACAGGTTTCCAAGGTTTCCCTAGGTGCCGGCTGAGCTACAGGCCAAAATCCACAGCTAAGCACTTTGTAAAAAAACAGCTCTGTTTTCTTTGTGAAAATGTGATGTGTCCACGTTGTATTTTGGGCCATTTCAATTCGCAGGCGCTAGGCCTACCCAAACAAGTGAGGTACCATTTTTATCAGGAGAGTTGAGGGAACGCTGGGTGGAAGGAAATTTGTGGCTCCTCTCAGATTCCAGAACTTTCTGTCACCGAAATGAGAGGAAAAAGTGTTTTTGGCCAAATTTTGAGGTTTGCAAAGGATTCTGGGTAACAGAACCTGGTCAGAGCCCCACAAGTCACCCCATCTTGGATTCCCCTAGGTATCTAAATTTAAAAACTGCACAGGTTTCCTAGGTTACCCTAGGTGCCGGCTGAGCTACAGGCCAAAATCCACAGCTAGGCACTTTGTAAAAAACAGCTCTGTTTTCTTTGTGAAAATGTGATGTGTCCACGTTGTGTTTTGGGCCACTTCCTTTCGCGGGCGCTAGGCCTACCCACACAAGTGAGGTACCATTTATATCGGGAGACTTGAGGGAACGCTGGGTGGAAGGACATTTTTGGCTCCTCTCAGATTCCAGAACTTTCTGTCACCAAAATGAGAAGAAAAAGTGTTTTTTTGGCCAAATTTTGAGGTTTGCAAAGGATTCTGGGTAACAGAACCTAGTCAGAGCCCCACAAGTCACCCCATCTTGGATTCCCCAAGGTGTCTAGATTTCAAAACTGTGTAGGTTTTCTAGGTTTCCCTAGGTGCCGGCTCAGCTTCAGGCCAAAATCTACAGCTAGGCACTTTGTAAAAAACAGCTCTGTTTTCTTTGTGAAAATGTGATGTGTCCACGTTGTGTTTTGGGCCATTACCTTTCGCGGGCGCTAGGCCTACCCACACAAGTAAGGTACCATTTTTATCGAGAGACTTGAGGGAATGCTGGGTGGAAAGAAATTTGTGGCTCCTCTCAGATTCCAGAACTTTCTGTTACCAAAATGAGAGGAAAAAGTGTTTTTTTGGCCAAATTTTGAGATTTGCAAAGGATTGTGGGTAACAGAACCTGGTCAGAGCCCCATAAATCATCCCATCTTGGATTCCCCTAGGACTCTAGTTTTCAAAAATGTGCTGGTTTGCTAGTTTCCCTACGTGCCGGCTGAGCTAGAGACCAAAATCCACAGGTAGGCACTTTGTAAAAAAACACACCTGTTTTCTGTGGAAAAATGTGACGTGTTCACGTTGTGTTTTGGGCCATTTCCTTTCGTGAGCGATAGCCCTACCCACACAAGTGAGGTACCATTTTTATAGGGAGACCTGGGGGATCGCTGGGTGGAAGGACATTTGTGGCTCCTCTCAGATTCCATAACTACCTGTCACTAAAATGAGAGGAAAAAGTGTTTTTTTGGCCAAATAGTGAGGTTTGTAAAGGATTCTGGGTAATAGAACCTGGTCAGAACCACACAAGTCACCCCATCTTGGATTCCTCTAGGTGTCTAGATTTCAAAACTGTGCAGGTTTGCTGGGTTTCCCTAGGTGCCGGCTGAGCTACAGGCCAAAATCCACAGGTAGGCACTTTGTAAAAAACACCTCTGTTTTCTGTGGAAAAATGTGATGTGTCAACGTTGTCTTTTGGCCCATTTCCTTTCGCAGGCGCTAGGTCTACCCACACAAGTGAGGTACCATTTTTATCGGGAGACTTGAGGGAACGCTGGGTGGAAGGAAATCTTTGGCTCCTCTCAGATTCCAGAACTCTCTGTCACCAAAATGAGAGGAAAAAGGTTTTTTTGGGCCAAAGTTTGAGGTTTGCAAAGGATTCTGGGTAACAGAACCTGGTCAGAGCCCCACAAGTCACCCCATCTTGGATTCCCCTAGGTGTCTAGTTTTAAAAAATGCGCTGGTTTGCTAGTTTCAACAGGTGCCGGCAGAGCTAGAGGCCAAAATCCATAGGTAGGCACTTTGTAAAAAACACCTCTATTTCTGTGGAAAAATGTGATGTATCCACGTTGTGTTTTGAGCCATTTGTTTCACGGGCGCTAGGCCTACCCACACAAGTGAGGTACCATTTTTATCGGGAGACTTGAGGGAACGCTGGGTGGAAGGACATTTGTGGCTCCTCTCAGATTCCAGAACTTTCTGTCACAGAAATGAGAGGAAAAATCGTTTTTTTGCCAAATTTCGAGGTTTGCAAAGGATTCTGGGTAACAGAACCTAATCAGAACCCCACAAGTCACCTCATCTTGGGTTCCCCAAGGTGTCTAGTTTTCAAAAATGCGCTGGTTTGCCAGGTTTCCCTAATTGCAGGCTGAGCTAGGGGCCAAAATCCACAGGAAGGCACTTTGTAAAAAAACACCTCTGTTTTCTCTGAAAAAATGTGATGTGTCCACGTTGTGTTTTGGGCCATTTTCTTTCCCGGGTGCTAGGCCTACCCACACAAGTGAGGTACCTGTTTTATCTGGAGACTTGGGGGAACGCTGGGTCGAAGGAAATGTGTGGCTCCTCTCAGATTCTAGAACTTTCTGTCACCGAAATGAGACGTAAAAGTGTTTTTTGGGCCACATTCTGAGGTTTGTAAAGGATTCTGAGTAACAGAAACTGGTCAGAGCCACACAAGTCACCCCATCTAGGATTCCCCTTGGTTTGTAGTTTTTATGACTGCGCAGGTTTGCTGGGTTTCCCTAGATGCCGGGTGAGCTACAGACCAAAATCCACAGCTAGGCACTTTGTAAAAAACACCTCTGTTTTCTGTGGAAAAATGTGATGTGTCCACGTTGTGTTTTGGGCCATTTTCTTTCACGGGCTCTAGGCCTACCCACCCAAGTGAAGTACCATTTTTATCGGGAGACTTGGGGGAACGCTGGGTGAAAGGAAATTTGTGGCTCCTCTTAGATTCGATAACTTTCTGTCACCAAAATGAGAGGAACTGTGTTTTTTTGGCCAAATTTTGAGGTTTGCAAAAGATTCTGGGTAACAGAACTTGGTTAGAGCCCCACAAGTCATACCATCTTGGATTCCCCTAGGTGTCTAGTTTTAAAAAATGCGCTGTTTTGCTAGTTTCCTCAGGTGCCAGCTGAGCTAGAGGCCAAAATCCACAGGTAGGCACTTTGTAAAAAACTCCTCTTTTTTCTGTGGAAAAATGTGATGTGTCCACGTTGTTTTTTGGGACATTTTCTTTCGCGGGCGCTAGGCCTACCCACACTAGTGAGGTACCATTTTTATCGGGACACTTGAGGGAATGCTGGGTGGCAGGACATTTGTGGCTCCTCTCAGATTCCAGAACTTTCTGTTACCAAAATGAGAGGAAAAAGTGTTTTTTTGGCAAATTTTTAGGTTTGTAAAGGATTCTGGGTAACAGAACTTGGTCAGAGCCCCACAAGTCACCCCATCTAGGATTCCCCTCAGTTTCTAGTTTTCATAACTCCGCAGGTTTGCTAGGTTTCCCTAGGTGCCGGCTGAGCTACAGGCCAAAATCGACAGCTAGGCACTTTGTAAAAAACAGCTCTGTTTTCTTTGTGAAAATGTGATGTGTCCACGCTGTGTTGTAGGGCATTTCCTTTCGCGGGCGCTAGGCCTACCCACACAAGCGAGGTACCATTTTTATCGGGAGACTTGAGGGAACGCTGGGTGGAAGGAAATCTTTGGCTCCTCTCAGATTCCAGAACTCTCTGTCACTAAAATGAGAGGAAAAAGGTTTTTTGGGCCAAAGTTTGAGGTTTGCAAAGGATTCTGGGTAACAGAACCTGGTCAGAGCCCCACAAGTCACCCCATCTTGGATTCCCCTAGGTGTCTAGTTTTCAAAAATGCGCTGGTTTGCTAGTTTCAACAGGTGCCGGCAGAGCTAGAGGCCAAAATCCATAGGTAGGCACTTTGTAAAAAACACCTCTATTTCTGTGGAAAAATGTGATGTATCCACGTTGTGTTTTGGGCCATTTGTTTCACGGGCGCTAGGCCTACCCACACAAGTGAGGTACCATTTCTATCGGGAGACTTGGGGGATCGCTGGCTGGAAGGAAATTTGTGGCTCCTCTCAGATTCCAGAACTTTCTGTCACCAAAATGAGAGGAAAAAGTGTTTTTGGCCAAGGATTCTGGGTAACAGAACTTGGTCAGAGCCCCAAAAGTCACCACATCTTGGATTCCCCTAGGTATCTAGATTTTAAAACTGCACAGGTTTCCTAGGTTTCCCTAGGTGCCGGCTGAGCTACAGGCCAAAATCCACAGCTAAGCACTTTGTTAAAAAACAGCTCAGTTTTCTTTGTGAAAATGTGATGTGTCCACGTTGTGTTTTGGGCCATTTCCTTTTGCGGGCGCTAGGCCTATCCACACAAGTGAGGTACCATTTTTATCGGGAGAATTGGGGGAACGCTGGGTGGAAGGAAATTTGTGGCTCCTCTCAGATTCCAGAACATTCTATCACCAAAATGAGAGGAAAAAGTGTTTTTTTGGTCAAATTTTGAGGTTTGCAAAGGATTCTGGGGTAACAGAACCTGATCAGAGCCCCACAAGTCACCCCATCTTCGATTCCCCTAGGTGTCTAGTTTTCAAAAATGCTCTGGTTTGCTAGTTTCCCCATGTGCCGGCTGAGCTAGAGACCAAAATCCACAGTTAGGCACTTTGTGAGAAACACCTCTGTTTTCTGTAGAAAAATGTGATGTGTCCACGTTGTCTTTTGGGCCATTTCCATTCGCAGGCGCTAGGCCTACCCAAACAAGTGAGGTACCATTTTTATCGGGAGAGTTGAGGGAACGCTGGGTGGAAGGAAATTTGTGGCTCCTCTCAGATTCCAGAACTTTCTGTCACCGAAATGAGAGGAAAAAGTGTTTTTGGCCAAATTTTGAGGTTTGAAAAGGATTCTGGGTAACAGAACCTGGTCAGAACCCCACAAGTCACCCCATCTTGGATTCCCCTAGGTATCTAAATTTAAAAACTGCACAGGTTTCCTAGGTTTCCCTAGGTGCCGGCTGAGCTACAGGCCAAAATCCACAGCTAGGCACTTTGTAAAAAACAGCTCTGTTTTCTTTGTGAAAATGTGATGTGTCCACGTTGTGTTTTGGGCCACTTCCTTTCGCGGGCGCTAGTCCTACCCACACAAGTGAGGTACCATTTTAATCTGGAGACTTGAGGGAACGCTTGGTGGAAGGACATTTTTGGCTCCTCTCAGATTCCAGAACTTTCTGTCACCAAAATAAGAGGAAAACGTGTTTTTTTGGCCAAATTTTGAGGTTTGCAAAGGATTCTGGGTAACAGAACCTGGTCAGAGCCCCACAAATCATCCCATCTTGGATTCCCCTAGGAATCTAGTTTTCAAAAATGTGCTGGTTTGCTAGTTTCCCCACGTGCCGGCTGAGCTAGAGACCAAAATCCACAGGTAAGCACTTTGAAAAAAACACACCTGTTTTCTGTGGAAAAATGTGACGTGTTCACGTTGTGTTTTGGGCCATTTCCTTTCGTGAGCGATAGCCATACCCACACAAGTGAGGTACCATTTTTATCGGGAGACCTGGGGGATCGCCGGGTGGAAGGACATTTGTGGCTCCTCTCAGATTCCATAACTACCTGTCACTAAAATGAGAGGAAAAAGTGTTTTTTTGGCCAAATTTTGAGGTTTGTAAAGGATTCTGGGTAATAGAACCTGGTCAGAACCCCACAAGTCACCCCATCTTGGATTCCTCTAGGTGCTTAGATTTCAAAACTGTGCAGGTTTGCTGGGTTTCCCTAGGTGCCGGCTGAGCTACAGGCCAAAATCCACAGGTAGGCACTTTGTAAAAAACACCTCTGTTTTCTGTGGAAAAATGTGATGTGTCCACGTTGTCTTTTGGCCCATTTCCTTTCGCAGGCGCGAGGTCTACCCAAACAAGTAAGGTACCATTTTTATCGAGAGACTTGAGGGAATGCTGGGTGGAAGGAAATTTGTGGCTCCTCTCAGATTCCAGAACTTTCTGTTATCAAAATGAGAGGAAAAAGTGTTTTTTTGGCCAAATTTTGAGATTTGCAAAGGATTCTGGGTAACAGAACCTGGCCAGAGCCCCAAAAGTCACCACATCTTCGATTCCCCTAGGTGTCTAGATTTCAAAACTGCGCAGCTTTGCTAGGTTTCCCTAGGTGCTGGCTGACCTACAGGCCAAAATCCACAGCTAGGCACTTTGTAAAAAACAGCTCTGTTTTCTTGGTGAAAATGTGATGTGTCCACGTTGTGTTTTGGGGCATTTTCTTTCACGGGCGCTAGGCCTACCCACACTAGTGAGGTACCATTTTTATCGGGAGACTCCGGAGAGAGCTGGGTGGAAGGAAATTTGTGGCTCCTCTCAGATTCCAGAACTTTCTGTCACCGAAATGAGAGGAAAAAGTGTTTTTGGCTAAATTTTGAGGATTGCAAAGGATTCTGTTTAACAGAACCTGGTCAGAGCCCCACTAGTCACCCCATCTTGGATTCCTCTAGGTGTCTAGTTTTCACAAATGCCCTGGTTTCCTAGGTTTCCCTAGGTGCCGGCTGAGCTACAGGCCAAAATCCACAGCTAGGCACTTTGTAAAAAACACCTCTGTTTTCTGCTGAAAAATGTGATGTGTCCACGTTGTGCTTTGGGGCATTTCCTTTTGCGGGCGCTAGGCCTATCCACACAAGTGAGGTACCATTTTTATTGGGAGAATTGGGGGAACGCTGGGTGGAAGGACATTTTTGGCTCCTCTCAGATTCCCGAACTTTCTGTCAGCAAAATGAGAGAAAAAAGTGTTTTTTTGGCCAACTTTTGAGGTTTGCAAAGGATTCTGGGTAACCGAACCTAGTCAGAGCCCCACAATCACCCCATCTTGGATTCCTCTAGGTGTCTAGTTTTCACAAATGCCCTGGTTTACTAGTTTTCCCCAGGTGCCGGCTGAGCTAGAGGCCAAAATCCACAGGTAGGCACTTTGTAAAAAACACCTCTGTTTTCTGTGGAAAAATGTGATGTGTCCACGTTGTCTTTTGGGCCATTTCCATTCGCAGGCGCTAGGCCTACCCATACAAGTGAGATACCATTTTTATCGGGAGACTCCGGGGAGAGCTGGGTGGAAGGAAATGTGTGGCTCCTCTCAGATTCCAGAACTTTCTGTCACCGAAATGAGAGGAAAAAGTGTTTTTGGCTAAATTTTGAGGATTGCAAAGGATTCTGTTTAACAGAACCTGGTCAGAGCCCCACTAGTCACCCCATCTTGGATTCCCCTAGGTATCTAGATTTTAAAACTGCACAGGTTTCCTAGGTTTCCCTAGGTGCCGGCTGAGCTACAGGCCAAAATCCACAGCTAGGCACTTTGTGAAAAACAGCTCTGCTTTCTTTGTGAAAATGTGATGTGTCCACGTTGTGTTTTGGGCCATTTCCTTTCGCGGGCGCTAGGCCTACCCACATAAGTGAGGTACCATTTTTATCGGGAGACTTGAGGGAACGATGGGTGGAAGGACATTTTTGGCTCCTCTCAGATTCCAGAACTTTCTGTCACCAAAATGAGAGGAAAAAGTGTTTTTTTTTGGGCCAAATTTTGAGGTTTGCAAAGGATTCTGGGTAACAGAACCTAGTCAGAGCCTCACAAGTCACCCCATCTTGGATTCCCCTAGGTGTCTAGATTTCAAAACTGTACAGGTTTTCTAGGTTTCCCTAGATGCCGGCTGAGCTACAGGCCAAAATCCATGGCTAGGCATTTTGTAAAAAACAGCTCTGTTTTCCGTGGAAAAATATGATGTGTCCACATTGTGTTTTGGGCCATTTCCCTTCGCGGGCGCTAGGCCTACCCACACAAGTGAGGTACCATTTTTATCGGGAGAATTGGGGGAAGGCTGGGTGGGAGGAAATTTGTGGCTCCTCTCAGATTCCAGAACTTTCTGTCACCAAAATGAGAGGAAAAAGTGTTTTTTTTGTCCAAATTTTGAGGTTTGCAAAGGATTCTGGGTAACAGAACCTGGTCAGAGCCCCACAAGTCACCACATCTTCGATTCCCCTAGGTGTCTAGATTTCAAAACTGCGCAGCTTTGCTAGGTTTCCTTAGGTGCTGGCTGACCTACAGGCCAAAATCCACAGCTAGGCACTTTGTAAAAAACAGCTCTGTTTTCTTTGTGAAAATGTGATGTGTCCACGTTGTGTTTTGGGGCACTTTCTTTCGCGGGCGCTAGGCCTACCCACACTAGTGAGGTACCATTTTTATCGGGAGACTTGAGGGAATGCTGGGTGGAAGGAAATTTGTGGCTCCTCTCAGATTCCAAAACTTTCTGTTACCAAAATGAGAGGAAAAAGTGTTTTTTTGGCAAATTTTTAGGTTTGTTAAGGATTCTGGGTAATAGAACCTGGTCAGAACCCCACAAGTCACCCCATCTTGGATTCCTCTAGGTGTCTAGTTTTCACAAATGCCCTGGTTTACTAGGTTTCCCCAGGTGCCGGCTGAGCTAGAGGCCTCAATCCACAGGTAGGCACTTTGTAAAAAACACCTCTGTTTTCTGTGGAAAAATGTGATGTGTCCACGTTGTCTTTTGGGCCATTTCCATTCGCAGACGCTAGGCCTACCCATACAAGTGAGGTACCATTTTTATCGGGAGACTCCGGGGAGAGCTGGGTGGAAGGAAATTTGTGGCTCCTCTCAGATTCCAGAACTTTCTGTCACCAAAATGAGAGGATAAAGTGTTTTTGGCTAAATTTTGAGGATTGCAAAGGATTCTGTTTAACAGAACCTGGTCAGAGCCCCACTAGTCACCCCATCTTGGATTCCCCTAGGTATCTAGATTTTAAAACTGCACAGGTTTCCTAGGTTTCCCTAGGTGCCGGCTGAGCTACAGGCCAAAATCCACAGCTAGGCACTTTGTGAAAAACAGCTCTGCTTTCTTTGTGAAAATGTGATGTGTCCACGTTGTGTTTTGGGCCATTTTCTTTCGCGGGCGCTAGGCCTACCCACATAAGTGAGGTACCATTTTTATCGGGTGACTTGAGGGAACGATGGGTGGAAGGACATTTTTGGCTCCTCTCAGATTCCAGAACTTTCTGTCACCAAAATGAGAGGAAAAAGTGTTTTTTTTGGCCAAATTTTGAGGTTTGCAAAGGATTCTGGGTAACAGAACCTAGTCAGAGCCCCACTAGTCACCCCATCTTGGATTCCCCTAGGTATCTAGATTTCAAAACTGCGGAGCTTTGCTAGGTTTCCTTAGGTGCTGGCTGACCTACAGGCCAAAATCCACAGCTAGGCACTTTGTAAAAAACAGCTCTGTTTTTTTGTGAAAATGTGATGTGTCCACGTTGTGTTTTGGGGCATTTTCTTTCGCGGGCGCTAGGCCTACCCACACTAGTGAGGTACCATTTTTATCGGGAGACTTGAGGGAATGCTGGGTGGAAGGAAATTTGTGGCTCCTCTCAGATTCCAAAACTTTCTGTTACCAAAATGAGAGGAAAAAGTGTTTTTTTGGCAAATTTTTATGTTTGTAAAGGATTCTGGGTAATAGAACCTGGTCAGAACCCCACAAGTCACCCCATCTTGCATTCCTCTAGGTGTCTAGATTTCAAAACTGTGCAGGTTTGCTGGGTTTCCATAAGTGCCGGCTGAGCTATTGGCCAAAATCCACAGGTAGGCACTTTGTAAAAAACACCTCTGTTTTCTGTGGAAAAATGTGATGTGTCCATGTTGTCTTTTGGCCCATTTCCTTTCGCAGGCGCTAGGTCTACCCACACAAGTAAGGTACCATTTTTATCGAGAGACTTGAGGGAATGCTGGGTGGAAGGAAATTTGTGGCTTCTCTCAGATTCCAGAACTTTCTGTTACCAAAATGAGAGGAAAAAGTGTTTTTTTTGGCCAAATTTTGAGATTTGCAAAGGATTCTGGGTAACAGAACCTGGCCAGAGCCCCAAAAGTCACCCCATCTTGGATTCCCCTAGGTGTCTAGTTTTCACAAATGCCCTGGTTTACTCGATTTCCCCAGGTGCCGGCTGAGCTAGAGGCCAAAATCCACAGGTAGGGCACTTTGTAAAAAAACACCTCTGTTTTCTGTGGAAAAATGTGATGTGTCCACGTTGTCTTTTGGGCCATTTTCCATTAGCAGGCGCTAGGCCTACCCATACAAGTGAGGTACAATTTTTATCGGGAGACTCCGGGGAGAGCTAGGTGGAAGGAAATTTGTGGCTCCTCTCAGATTCCAAAACTTTCTGTTACCAAAATGAGAGGAAAAAGTGTTTTGTTTGGCAAATTTTTAGGTTTATAAAGGATTCTGGGTAATAGAACCTGGTCAGAACCCCACAAGTCACCCCATCTTGGATTCCCCTAGGTGTCTAGTTTTCACAAATGCCCTGGTTTACTAGGTTTCCCCAGGTGCCGGCTGAGCTAGAGGCCAAAATCCACAGGTAGGCACTTTGTAAAAAACACCTCTGTTTTCTGTGGAAAAATGTGATGTGTCCACGTTGTCTTTTGGGCCATTTCCATTCGCAGGCGCTAGGCCTACCCATACAAGTGAGGTACCATTTTTATCGGGAGACTCCGGGGAGAGCTGGGTGGAAGGAAATTTGTGGCTCCTCTCAGATTCCAGAACTTTCTGTCACCGAAATGAGAGGAAAAAGTGTTTTGGGCTAAATTTTGAGGATTGCAAAGGATTCTGTTTAACAGAACCTGGTCAGAGCCCCACTAGTCACCCCATCTTGGATTCCCCTAGGTATCTAGATTTTAAAACTGCACAGGTTTCCTAGGTTTCCCTAGGTGCCGGCTGAGCTACAGGCCAAAATCCACAGCTAGGCACTTTGTGAAAAACAGCTCTGCTTTCTTTGTGAAAATGTGATGTGTCCACGTTGTGTTTTGAGCCATTTCCTTTCGCGGGCGCTAGGCCTACCCACATAAGTGAGGTACCATTTTTATCGGGAGACTTGAGGGAATGATGGGTGGAAGGACATTTTTGGCTCCTCTCAGATTCCAGAACTTTCTGTCACCAAAATGAGAGGAAAAAGTGGGTTTTTTTGCCAAATTTTGAGGTTTGCAAAGGATTCTGGGTAACAGAACCTAGTCAGAGGCCTCACAAGTCACCCCATCTTGGATTCCCCTAGGTGTCTAGATTTCAAAACTGTGCAGGTTTTCTAGGTTTCCCTAGATGCCGGCTGAGCTACAGGCCAAAATCCATGGCTAGGCATTTTGTAAAAAACAGCTCTGTTTTCCGTGGAAAAATATGATTTGTCCACGTTGTGTTTTGGGCCATTTCCTTTCGCGGGCGCTAGGCCTACCCACACAAGTGAGGTACCATTTTTATCGGGAGAATTGGGGGAAGGCTGGGTGGAAGGAAATTTGTGGCTCCTCTCAGATTCCAGAACTTTCTGTCACCAAAATGAGAGGAAAAAGTGTTTTTTTGTCCAAATTTTGAGGTTTGCAAAGGATTCTGGGTAACAGAACCTGGTCAGAGCCCCACAAGTCACCACATCTTCGATTCCCCTAGGTGTCTAGATTTCAAAACTGCGCAGCTTTGCTAGGTTTCCTTAGGTGCTGGCTGACCTACAGGCCAAAATCCACAGCTAGGCACTTTGTAAAAAACAGCTCTGTTTTCTTTGTGAAAATGTGATGTGTCCACAGTGTGTTTTGGGGCACTTTCTTTCGCGGGCGCTAGGCCTACCCACACTAGTGAGGTACCATTTTTATCGGGAGACTTGAGGGAATGCTGGGTGGAAGGAAATTTGTGGCTCCTCTCAGATTCCAAAACTTTCTGTTACCAAAATGAGAGGAAAAAGTGTTTTTTTGGCAAATTTTTAGGTTTGTTAAGGATTCTGGGTAATAGAACCTGGTCAGAACCCCACAAGTCACCCCATCTTGGATTCCTCTAGGTGTCTAGTTTTCACAAATGCCCTGGTTTACTAGGTTTCCCCAGGTGCCGGCTGAGCTAGAGGCCACAATCCACAGGTAGGCACTTTGTAAAAAACACCTCTGTTTTCTGTGGAAAAATGTGATGTGTCCACGTTGTCTTTTGGGCCATTTCCATTCGCAGACGCTAGGCCTACCCATACAAGTGAGGTACCATTTTTATCGGGAGACTCCGGGGAGAGCTGGGTGGAAGGAAATTTGTGGCTCCTCTCAGATTCCAGAACTTTCTGTCACCAAAATGAGAGGATAAAGTGTTTTTGGCTAAATTTTGAGGATTGCAAAGGATTCTGTTTAACAGAACCTGGTCAGAGCCCCACTAGTCACCCCATCTTGGATTCCCCTAGGTATCTAGATTTTAAAACTGCACAGGTTTCCTAGGTTTCCCTAGGTGCCGGCTGAGCTACAGGCCAAAATCCACAGCTAGGCACTTTGTGAAAAACAGCTCTGCTTTCTTTGTGAAAATGTGATGTGTCCACGTTGTGTTTTGGGCCATTTTCTTTCGCGGGCGCTAGGCCTACCCACATAAGTGAGGTACCATTTTTATCGGGTGACTTGAGGGAACGATGGGTGGAAGGACATTTTTGGCTCCTCTCAGATTCCAGAACTTTCTGTCACCAAAATGAGAGGAAAAAGTGTTTTTTTTGGCCAAATTTTGAGGTTTGCAAAGGATTCTGGGTAACAGAACCTAGTCAGAGCCCCACTAGTCACCCCATCTTGGATTCCCCTAGGTATCTAGATTTCAAAACTGCGGAGCTTTGCTAGGTTTCCTTAGGTGCTGGCTGACCTACAGGCCAAAATCCACAGCTAGGCACTTTGTAAAAAACAGCTCTGTTTTTTTGTGAAAATGTGATGTGTCCACGTTGTGTTTTGGGGCATTTTCTTTTGCGGGCGCTAGGCCTACCCACACTAGTGAGGTACCATTTTTATCGGGAGACTTGAGGGAATGCTGGGTGGAAGGAAATTTGTGGCTCCTCTCAGATTCCAAAACTTTCTGTTACCAAAATGAGAGGAAAAAGTGTTTTTTTGGCAAATTTTTATGTTTGTAAAGGATTCTGGGTAATAGAACCTGGTCAGAACCCCACAAGTCACCCCATCTTGGATTCCTCTAGGTGTCTAGATTTCAAAACTGTGCAGGTTTGCTGGGTTTCCATAGGTGCCGGCTGAGCTATTGGCCAAAATCCACAGGTAGGCCCTTTGTAAAAAACACCTCTGTTTTCTGTGGAAAAATGTGATGTGTCCATGTTGTCTTTTGGCCCATTTCCTTTCGCAGGCGCTAGGTCTACCCACACAAGTAAGGTACCATTTTTATCGAGAGACTTGAGGGAATGCTGGGTGGAAGGAAATTTGTGGCTCCTCTCAGATTCCAGAACTTTCTGTTACCAAAATGAGAGGAAAAAGTGTTTTTTTTGGCCAAATTTTGAGATTTGCAAAGGATTCTGGGTAACAGAACCTGGCCAGAGCCCCAAAAGTCACCCCATCTTGGATTCCCCTAGGTGTCTAGTTTTCACAAATGCCCTGGTTTACTCGATTTCCCCAGGTGCCGGCTGAGCTAGAGGCCAAAATCCACAGGTAGGCACTTTGTAAAAAACACCTCTGTTTTCTGTGGAAAAATGTGATGTGTCCACATTGTCTTTTGGGCCATTTCCATTAGCAGGCGCTAGGCCTACCCATACAAGTGAGGTACAATTTTTATCGGGAGACTCCGGGGAGAGCTAGGTGGAAGGAAATTTGTGGCTCCTCTCAGATTCCAAAACTTTCTGTTACCAAAATTAGAGGAAAAAGTGTTTTGTTTGGCAAATTTGTAGGTTTATAAAGGATTCTGGGTAATAGAACCTGGTCAGAACCCCACAAGTCACCCCATCTTGGATTCCCCTAGGTGTCTAGTTTTCACAAATGCCCTGGTTTACTAGGTTTCCCCAGGTGCCGGCTGAGCTAGAGGCCAAAATCCACAGGTAGGCACTTTGTAAAAAACACCTCTGTTTTCTGTGGAAAAATGTGATGTGTCCACGTTGTCTTTTGGGCCATTTCCATTCGCAGGCGCTAGGCCTACCCATACAAGTGAGGTACCATTTTTATCGGGAGACTCCGGGGAGAGCTGGGTGGAAGGAAATTTGTGGCTCCTCTCAGATTCCAGAACTTTCTGTCACCGAAATGAGAGGAAAAAGTGTTTTGGGCTAAATTTTGAGGATTGCAAAGGATTCTGTTTAACAGAACCTGGTCAGAGCCCCACTAGTCACCCCATCTTGGATTCCCCTAGGTATCTAGATTTTAAAACTGCACAGGTTTCCTAGGTTTCCCTAGGTGCCGGCTGAGCTACAGGCCAAAATCCACAGCTAGGCACTTTGTGAAAAACAGCTCTGCTTTCTTTGTGAAAATGTGATGTGTCCACGTTGTGTTTTGAGCCATTTCCTTTCGCGGGCGCTAGGCCTACCCACATAAGTGAGGTACCATTTTTATCGGGAGACTTGAGGGAATGATGGGTGGAAGGACATTTTTGGCTCCTCTCAGATTCCAGAACTTTCTGTCACCAAAATGAGAGGAAAAAGTGGGTTTTTTTGCCAAATTTTGAGGTTTGCAAAGGATTCTGGGTAACAGAACCTAGTCAGAGCCTCACAAGTCACCCCATCTTGGATTCCCCTAGGTGTCTAGATTTCAAAACTGTGCAGGTTTTCTAGGTTTCCCTAGATGCCGGCTGAGCTACAGGCCAAACTCCATGGCTAGGCATTTTGTAAAAAACAGCTCTGTTTTCTGTGGAAAAATATGATTTGTCCACGTTGTGTTTTGGGCCATTTCCTTTCGCGGGTGCTAGGCCTACCCACACAAGTGACGTACCATTTTTATCGGGAGCATTGGGGGAAGGCTGGGTGGAAGGAAATGTGTGGCTCCTCTCAGATTCCAGAACTTTCTGTCACCAAAATGAGAGGAAAAAGTGTTTTTTTGGCCAAATTTTGAGGTTTGCAAAGGATTCTGGGTAACAGAACATGGTCAGAGCCCCACAAGTCACCCCATCTTCGATTCCCCTAGGTGTCTAGATTTCAAAACTGCGCAGCTTTGCTAGGTTTCCTTAGGTGCTGGTTGACCTACAGGCCAAAATCCACAGCTCGGCACTTTGTAAAAAACAGCTCTGTTTTCTTTGTGAAAATGTGATGTGTCCGCGTTGTGTTTTGGGGCATTTTCTTTTGCGGGCGCTAGGCCTACCCACACTAGTGAGGTACCATTTTTATCGGGAGACTTGAGGGAATGCTGGGTGGAAGGAAATTTGTGGCTCCTCTCAGATTCCAAAACTTTCTGTTACCAAAATGAGAGGAAAAAGTGTTTTTTTGGCAAATTTTTATGTTTGTAAAGGATTCTGGGTAATAGAACCTGGTCAGAACCCCACAAGTCACCCCATCTTGGATTCCTCTAGGTGTCTAGATTTCAAAACTGTCCAGGTTTGCTGGGTTTCCATAGGTGCCGGCTGAGCTATTGGCCAAAATCCACAGGTAGGCACTTTGTAAAAAACACCTCTGTTTTCTGTGGAAAAATGTGATGTGTCCATGTTGTCTTTTGGCCCATTTCCTTTCGCAGGCGCTAGGTCTACCCACACAAGTAAGGTACCATTTTTATCGAGAGACTTGAGGGAATGCTGGGTGGAAGGAAATTTGTGGCTCCTCTCAGATTCCAGAACTTTCTGTTACCAAAATGAGAGGAAAAAGTGTTTTTTTTTGGCCAAATTTTGAGATTTGCAAAGGATTCTGGGTAACAGAACCTGGCCAGAGCCCCAAAAGTCACCCCATCTTGGATTCCCCAAGGTGTCTAGTTTTCACAAATGCCCTGGTTTACTCGATTTCCCCAAGTGCCGGCTGAGCTAGAGGCCAAAATCCACAGGTAGGCACTTTGTAAAAAACACCTCTGTTTTCTGTGGAAAAATGTGATGTGTCCACGTTGTCTTTTGGGCCATTTCCATTAGCAGGCGCTAGGCCTACCCATACAAGTGAGGTACAATTTTTATCGGGAGACTCCGGGGAGAGCTAGGTGGAAGGAAATTTGTGGCTCCTCTCAGATTCCAAAACTTTCTGTTACCAAAATGAGAGGAAAAAGTGTTTTGTTTGGCAAATTTTTAGGTTTATAAAGGATTCTGGGTAATAGAACCTGGTCAGAACCCCACAAGTCACCCCATCTTGGATTCCCCTAGGTGTCTAGTTTTCACAAATGCCCTGGTTTACTAGGTTTCCCCAGGTGCCGGCTGAGCTAGAGGCCAAAATCCACAGGTAGGCACTTTGTAAAAAACACCTCTGTTTTCTGTGGAAAAATGTGATGTGTCCACGTTGTCTTTTGGGCCATTTCCATTCGCAGGCGCTAGGCCTACCCATACAAGTGAGGTACCATTTTTATCGGGAGACTCCGGGGAGAGCTGGGTGGAAGGAAATTTGTGGCTCCAGTCAGATTCCAGAACTTTCTGTCACCGAAATGAGAGGAAAAAGTGTTTTGGGCTAAATTTTGAGGATTGCAAAGGATTCTGTTTAACAGAACCTGGTCAGAGCCCCACTAGTCACCCCATCTTGGATTCCCCTAGGTATCTAGATTTTAAAACTGCACAGGTTTCCTAGGTTTCCCTAGGTGCCGGCTGAGCTACAGGCCAAAATCCACAGCTAGGCACTTTGTGAAAAACAGCTCTGCTTTCTTTGTGAAAATGTGATGTGTCCACGTTGTGTTTTGAGCCATTTCCTTTCGCGGGCGCTAGGCCTACCCACATAAGTGAGGTACCATTTTTATCGGGAGACTTGAGGGAATGATGGGTGGAAGGACATTTTTGGCTCCTCTCAGATTCCAGAACTTTCTGTCACCAAAATGAGAGGAAAAAGTGGGTTTTTTTGCCAAATTTTGAGGTTTGCAAAGGATTCTGGGTAACAGAACCTAGTCAGAGCTTAATAAGTCACCCCATCTTGGATTCCCCTAGGTGTCTAGATTTCAAAACTGTGCAGGTTTTCTAGGTTTCCCTAGATGCCGGCTGAGCTACAGGCCAAACTCCATGGCTAGGCATTTTGTAAAAAACAGCTCTGTTTTCTGTGGAAAAATATGATTTGTCCACGTTGTGTTTTGGGCCATTTCCTTTCGCGGGTGCTAGGCCTACCCACACAAGTGACGTACCATTTTTATCGGGAGCATTGGGGGAAGGCTGGGTGGAAGGAAATGTGTGGCTCCTCTCAGATTCCAGAACTTTCTGTCACCAAAATGAGAGGAAAAAGTTTTTTTTTGGCCAAATTTTGAGGTTTGCAAAGGATTCTGGGTAACAGAACCTGGTCAGAGCCCCACAAGTCACCCCATCTTCGATTCCCCTAGGTGTCTAGATTTCAAAACTGCGCAGCTTTGCTAGGTTTCCTTAGGTGCTGGTTGACCTACAGGCCAAAATCCACAGCTCGGCACTTTGTAAAAAACAGCTCTGTTTTCTTTGTGAAAATGTGATGTGTCCGCGTTGTGTTTTGGGGCATTTTCTTTCGCGGGCGTTAGGCCTACCCACACTAGTGAGGTACCATTTTTATCGGGAGACTTGAGGGAATGCTGGGTGGAAGGAAATTTGTGGCTCCTCTCAGATTACAAAACTTTCTGTTACCAAAATGAGAGGAAAAAGTGTTTTTTTGGCAAGTTTTTTGATTTGCAAAGGGTTCTGGGTTACAGAACCTGGTCAGAGCCCCACAAGTCACCCCATCTTGGAATAACCTGGGTGTCTAGATTACAAAAATGCTCTGGTTTGCTAGATTTCCCCAGGTGCTGGCTGAGCTAGAGGCCAAAATCCACAGGTAGGCACTTTGTAAAAAACACCCCTGTTTTCTTTGGAAAAATGTGATGTGTCCACGTTGTCTTTTGGGCCATTTCTTTTCACAGGCGCTAGGCGTACCCACACAAGTGAGGTACCATTTTTATCGAGAGACTCGGGGAACGCTGGGTGGAAGGAAATTTGTGGCTCCTCTCAGATTACAGAACTTTCTGTCACCAAAATGAGAGGAAAAAGTGTTTTTTGGCAAATTTTTTGATTTGCAAAGGATTCTGGGTAATAGAACCTGGTCAGAACCCCACAAGTCACCCCATCTTGGATTCCTCTAGGTGTCTAGATTTCAAAACTGTGCAGGTTGGTTGGGTTTCCCTAGGTGCCGGCTGAGCTACAGGCCAAAATCCACAATTAGGCACTTTGTAAAAAACACCTCTGTTTTCTGTGGAAAAATGTGATGTGTCCACGTTGTCTTTTGGCCCATTTCCTTTCGCAGGCGCTAGGTCTACCCACACAAGTAAGGTACCATTTTTATCGACAGACTTGAGGGAATGCTGGGTGGAAGGAAATTTGTGGCTCCTCTCAGATTCCAGAACTTTCTGTTACCAAAATGAGTGGAAAAAGTGTTTTTTTTGGCCAAATTTTGAGATTTGCAAAGGATTCCGGGTAACAGAATCTGGCCAGAGCCCCAAAAGTCACCCCGTCTTGGATTCCTCTAGGTGTCTAGTTTTCACAAATGCCCTGGTTTACTGGGTTTCCCCTGGTGCCGGCTGAGCTAGAGGCCAAAATCCACAGGTAGGCACTTTCTAAAAAACACCTCTGTTTTCTGTGGAAAAATGTGATGTGTCCACGTTGTCTTTTGGGCCATTTCCATTTGCAGGCGCTAGGCCTACCCATACAAGTGAGGTACTATTTTTATCGGGAGACTCCGGGGAGAGCTGGGTGGAAGGAACTTTCTGTCACCGAAATGAGAGAAAAAAGTGTTTTTGGCTAAATTTTGAGGATTGCAAAGGATTCTGTTTAACAGAACCTGGTCAGAACCCCACTAGTCACCCCATCTTGGATTCCCCTAGGTATCTAGATTTTAAAACTGCACAGGTTTCCTAGGTTTCCCTAGGTGCCGGCTGAGCTACAGGCCAAAATCCACAGCTAGGCACTTTGTGAAAAACAGCTCTGTTTTCTTTGTGAAAATGTGATGTGTCCAAGTTGTGTTTTGGGGCATTTCCTTTCGCGGGCGCTAGGCCTACCCACATAAGTGAGGTACCATTTTTATCGGGAGACTTGAGGGAACGATGGGTGGAAGGAACTTTTTGGCTCCTCTCAGATTCCAGAACTTTCTGTCACCAAAATGAGAGGAAAAAGTGATTTTTTTTGCCAAATTTTGAGGTTTGCAAAGGATTCTGGGTAACAGAACCTAGTCAGAGCCCCACTAGTCACCCCATCTTGGATTCCTCTAGGTGTCTAGTTTTCACAAATGCCCTGGTTTCCTAGGTTTCCCTAGGTGCCGGCTGAACTACAGGCCAAAATCCACAGCTAGGCACTTTGTAAAAAACACCTCTGTTTTCTGTGGAAAAATGTGATGTGTCCACGTTGTGCTTTGGGGCATTTCCTTTTGCGGGCGCTAGGCCTATCCACACAAGTGAGGTACCATTTTTATTGGGAGAATTGGGGGAACGCTGGGTGGAAGGACATTTTTGGCTCCTCTCAGATTCCCGAACTTTCTGTCAGCAAAATGAGAGGAAAAAGTGTTTTTTTGGCCAACTTTTGAGGTTTGCAAAGGATTCTGGGTAACCGAACCTAGTCAGAGCCCCACAAGTCACCCCATCTTGGATTCCTCTAGGTGTCTAGTTTTCACAAATGCCCTGGTTTACTAGTTTTCCCCAGGTGCCGGCTGAGCTAGAGGCAAAAATCCACAGGTAGGCACTTTGTAAAAAACACCTCTGTTTTCTGTGGAAAAATGTGATGTGTCCACGTTGTCTTTTGGGCCATTTCCATTCGCAGGCGCTAGGCCTACCCATACAAGTGAGATACCATTTTTATCGGGAGACTCCGGGGAGAGCTGGGTGGAAGGAAATGTGTGGCTCCTCTCAGATTCCAGAACTTTCTGTCACCGAAATGAGAGGAAAAAGTGTTTTTGGCTAAATTTTGAGGATTGCAAAGGATTCTGTTTAACTGAACCTGGTCAGAGCCCCACTAGTCACCCCATCTTGGATTCCCCTAGGTATCTAGATTTTAAAACTGCACAGGTTTCCTAGGTTTCCCTAGGTGCCGGCTGAGCTACAGGCCAAAATCCACAGCTAGGCACTTTGTGAAAAACAGCTCTGCTTTCTTTGTGAAAATGTGATGTGTCCACGTTGTGTTTTGGGCCATTTCCTTTCGCGGGCGCTAGGCCTACCCACACTAGCGAGGTACCATTTTTATCGGGAGACTTGAGGGAATGCTGGGTGAAGGAAATTTGTGGCTCCTCTCAGATTCCAAAACTTTCTGTTACCAAAATGAGAGGAAAAAGTGTTTTTTTGGCAGAGTTTTAGATTTTCAAAGGATTCTGGGTAAGAGAACCTGGTCAGAGCCCCACAAGTCACCCCATCTTGGAATAACCTGGGTGTCTAGATTACAAAAATGCTCTGGTTTGCTAGATTTCCCCAGGTGCTGGCTGAGCTAGAGGCCAAAATCCACAGGTAGGTACTTTGTAAAATACACCCCTGTTTTCTTTGGAAAAATGTGATGTGTCCACGTTGTCTTTTGGGCCATTTCTTTTCACGGGCGCTATGCCTACCCACACAAGTGAGGTACCATTTTTATCGAGAGACTCGGGGGAAGGCTGGGTGGAAGGAAATTTGTGGCTCCTCTCAGATTCCAGAACTTTCTGTTGCCAAAATGAGAGGAAAAAGTGTTTTTTTGGCAAATTTTTAGATTTGCAAAGGATTCTGGGTAACAGAACCTGGTCAGAGCCCCACAAGTCACCCCATCTAGGATTCCCCTCAGTTTCTAGTTTTCATAACTCCTCAGGTTTGCTAGGTTTCCCTAGGTGCCGGCTGAGCTAAAGGCCAAAATCGACAGCTAGGCACTTTGTAAAAAACAGCTCTGTTTTCTTTGTGAAAATGTGATGTGTCCACGTTGTGTTGTAGGGCATTTCCTTTCGCAGGCGCTAGGCCTACCCACACAAGCGAGGTACCATTTTTATCGGGAGACTTGAGGGAACGCTGGGTGGAAGGAAATCTTTGGCTCCTCTCAGATTCCAGAACTCTCTGTCACCAAAATGAGAGGAAAAAGGTTTTTTTGGGCCAATGTTTGAGGTTTGCAAAGGATTCTGGGTAACAGAACCTGGTCAGAGCCCCACAAGTCACCCCATCTTGGATTCCCCTAGGTGTCTAGTTTTCAAAAATGCGCTGGTTTGCTAGTTTCAACAGGTGCCGGCAGAGCTAGAGGCCAAAATCCATAGGTAGGCACTTTGTAAAAAACACCTCTATTTCTGTGGAAAAATTTGATGTATCCACGTTGTGTTTTGGGCCATTTGTTTCAGAGGCGCTAGGCCTACCCACACAAGTGAGGTACCATTTTTATCGGGAGACTTGAGGGAACGCTGGGTGGAAGGACATTTGTGGCTCCTCTCAGATTCCAGAACTTTCTGTCACAGAAATGAGAGGAAAAATCATTTTTTTGCCAAATTTCGAGGTTTGCAAAGGATTCTGGGTAACAGAACCTAATCAGAACCCCACAAGTCACCTCATCTTGGGTTCCCCAAGGTGTTTAGTTTTCAAAAATGCGCTGGTTTGCCAGGTTTCCCTAAGTGCAAGCTGAGCTAGGGGCCAAAATCCACAGGAAGACACTTTGTAAAAAACACCTCTGTTTTCTCTGGAAAAATGTGATGTGTCCACGTTGTGTTTTGGGCCATTTTCTTTCCCGGGTGCTAGGCATACCCACACAAGTGAGGTACCTGTTTTATCTGGAGACTTGGGGGAACGCTGGGTCGAAGGAAATTTGTGGCTCCTCTCAGATTCTAGAACTTTCTGTCACCGAAATGAGACGTAAAAGTGTTTTTTTGGCCACATTCTGAGGTTTGTAAAGGATTCTGAGTAACAGAAACTGGTCAGAGCCACACAAGTCACCCCATCTAGGATTCCCCTTGGTTTCTAGTTTTTATGACTGCGCAGGTTTGCTGGGTTTCCCTAGATGCCGGCTGAGCTACAGGCCAAAATCCACAGCTAGGCACTTTGTAAAAAACACCTCTGTTTTCTGTGGAAAAATGTGATGTGTCCACGTTGTGTTTTGGGCCATTTTCCTTCATGGGCTCTAGGCCTACCCACCCAAGTGAAGTACCATTTTAATCGGGAGACTTGGGGGAACGCTGGGTGGAAGGAAATTTGTGGCTCCTCTTAGATTCCAGAACTTTCTGTCACCAAAATGAGAGGAAAACATGTTTTTTTGGCCAAATTTTGAGGTTTGCAAAAGATTCTGGGTAACAGAACCTGGTTAGAGCCCCACAAGTCACCCCATCTTGGATTCCCCTAGGTGTCTAGTTTTCAAAAATGCGCTGTTTTGCTAGTTTCCTCAGGTGCCGGCTGAGCTAGAGGCCAAAATCCACAGGTAGGCACTTTGTAAAAAACTCCTCTTTTTTCTGTGGAAAAATGTGATGTGTCCACGTTGTGTTTTGGGCCATTTTCTTTCACGGGCGCTAGGCCGACCCACCCAAGTGAAGTACCATTTTTATCGGGAGACTTGGGGGAACGCTGGGTGGAAGGAAATTTGTGGCTCCTCTTAGATTCCAGAACTTTCTGTCACCAAAATGAGAGGAAAACGTGTTTTTTTGGCCAAATTTTGAGGTTTGCAAAAGATTCTGGGTAACAGAACCTGGTTAGAGCCCCACAAGTCACCCCATCTTGGAATAACCTAGGTGTCTAGATTACAAAAATGCTCTGGTTTGCGAGATTTCCCCAGGTGCTGGCTGAGCAAGAGGCAAAAATCCACAAGTAGGCACTTTGTAAAAAACACCTCTGTTTTCTTTGGAAAAATGTGATGTGTCCACGTTGTCTTTTGGGCCATTATTTTTCGCGGGCGCTAGGCCTACCCACACAAGTGAGGTGCCATTTTTATCGAGAGACTCGGGGGAACGCTGGATGGAAGGAAATTTGTGGCTCCTCTCAGATTCCAGAACTTTCTGCCACCGAAATGAGAAGAAAATGAAGTTTTTGGCCTAATTTGGAGGTTTGCAAAGGATTCTGGGTAACATAACCTGGTCAGAGCCCCAGAAGTCACCCCATCTTGGATTCCCCTTGGTGTCTAGATTTCAAAACTGCGAAGGTTTGCAACGTTTCCCTAGGTGCCGGCTCAGCTGCAGGCCAAAATTCACAGCTTGGCACTTTGTAAAAAACAGCTCTGATTTATTTGAGAAAATATGATGTGTCCATGTTGTGTTTTGGGCCATTTCATTTCGCGGGCGCTAGGCCTACCCACAGAAGTGAGGTACCATTTTTATCGAGAGACTCGGGGGAACGCTGGGTGGAAGGAAATTTGTGGCTACTCTCAGATTCCAGAACTTTCTGTCACCGAAATGAGAAGAAAATGTGTTTTTTTGGCCAAATTTTGAGGTTTGTAAAGGATTCTGAGTAACAGAACCCGGTCAGAGCCCCACAAGTCACCCCATCTAGGATTCCCCTAGGTTTCTAGTTTTAAAAACTGCGCACGTTTGCAGGTTTCCCTAAGTGCCGGCTGAGCTACAGGCCAAAATCCACAGCTAGGCACTTTGTAAAAAACAGCTCTGTTTTCTTTGTGAAAACGTGATGTGTCCGCGTTGTGTTTTGGGGCATTTCCTTTCTCGGGCGCTAGGTCTACCCACACAAGTGAGGTACCATTTTTATCGGGAGAGTTGAGGGAACGCTGGGTGGAAGGAAATTTGTGGCTCCTCTCAGATTCCAGAACTTTCTGTTACCGAAATGAGAGGAAAAAGTGTTTTTTTCTGGCCAAATTATGAGGTTTGCAAACGATTCTGGGTAACAGAACCTTTTCAGAGCCCCACAAGTCACCCCATCGTGGATTCCCCTAGGTGTCTAGTCTTTAAAAATGTGCTGGTTTTCTAGGTATCCCCAGGTTCCGGCTGAGCTAGAGGCCAAAATCCACAGGTAGGCACTTTGTAAAAAACACCTCTGTTTTCTGTGGAAAAATGTGTTGTGCCCATGTTGTGTTTTGGGACATTTCCTTTCGCGGGCGCTAGGCCTACCCACACAAGTGAGGTACCATTTTTATCTGGAGATTTGGGGGAAGTGTGGGTGGAAGGAAACTTGTGGCTCTTCTCAGATTTCAGAACTTTCTGTCACCGAAATTAGAGGAAAAAGTGTTTTTTAGCCAAATTTTGAGGTTTGCAAAGGATTCTGGGTAGCAGAACCTGGTCAGAGTCCCACAAGTCACCCCATCTTGGATTCTCCTAGGTGTCTATATTTCAAAACTGCGCAAGTTTGCCAGGTTTCCCTAGGTGCCTTCTGAGCTACAGGCCAAAATCCACAGCAAGGCACTTTGTAAAAAAACAGCTCTGTTTTTTTTGGTGAAAATATGATGTGTCCACGTTGTGTTTTTTGGCATCTCCTTTCGCGCGTGCTAGGCCTACCCACACAAGTGAGGTACCATTTGTATCGGGAGACTTGAGGGAAGGCTTGGTGGAAGTAAATTTATGGCTCCTCTCAGATTCCAGAACTTTCTGTCACCGAAATGGGAGGAAAAAGTGTTTTTTTGGCCAAATTTTGAGCTTTGCACAGGATTCTGGGTAACAGAACATGGTCAGAGCCGCACAAGTCACCCCATCTTGGATTCCCCTAGGAGTCTAGTTTTCAAAAATTGTGCTAGTTTGCTAGGTTTCCCTAGTTGCCGGCTGAGCTACAGGCCAAAATCCACAGGTAGGCACTTTGTAAAAAACACCTCTGTTTTCTGTGGAAAAATGTGACGTGTCCACGTTGTGTTTTGGGCCATTTCCTTTTGCGGGCGCTAGGCCTACCCAACACAAGTGAGGTAACATTTTTATCAGGAGACTTTTGTAAACGCTGGATGGAAGGAAATTTGTGGCTCCTCTCAGATTCCAGAACTTTCTGTCACTGAAATGAGGGGAAAAAAGTGTTTTTTTTGGCCAAATTTTGAGGTTTGGAAAGGATTCTGGGTAACAGAACCTGGTAAGAGCCCCACAAGTCACCCCATCTTGGATTCCCCTACGTGTCTATTTTTCAAAACTGCGCAGGTTTGCTAGGTTTCCCTAGGTGCCGGCTGACCTACAGGCCAAAATCCACAGCTAGGCACTTTATAAAAAACAGCTCTGTTTTCTTTGTGAGAATGTGATTTGTCCATTTTGTTTTTCGGGGAATTTCCTTTCGCGGGCGCTAGGCCTACCCATGCAAGTGAGGTACCATTTTTATCAGGAGACATAGGGGAACACAGAATAGCAAAACAAGTGTTATTGCCCCTTGTCTTTCTCCACATTTTTTCCTTCCAAATGTAAGACAGTGTGTAAAAAAGACGTCTATTTGAGAAATGCCCTGTAATTCGCATGCTAGTATGGGCACCCTGAAATTCAGAGATGTGGAAATAACCACTGCTTCTCAACACCTTATCTTGTGGCTATTCTGGAAATACAAAGGTTTTCTTGATACCTATTTTTCACTTTTTATATTTCAGCAAATGAATTGCTGTATACCCGGTATAGAATGAAAACGCATTGCAAGGTGCAGCTCATTTATTGGACCTACAAGCCCTATATATCCCCGCAACTAGAAAAGTTCAGCAGACGTAACAGGATATTGCTTTTAAAAAATCTGACATCGCAGGTAAAGGTTACAGAGTAAAACGTGGCTGAATGGCTGTTTTTTTTTACCTCAATTTCAATAGTTTTTTATTTCAGCTGTTATTTTCTGTAGGAAAAACTTGTAGGATCTACACAAATGACCCCTTGCTAAATTCAGAACTTTATCTATGTTAGAGAAATGTTTAACTGTCTGGGATCCAGCATTGGTTTCTCATCCATTTCGGCCACTAACTGGAGGAGGCTGAAAGCACAAAAAATAGTAAAAATGGGATATGTCCCAGTAAAATGTCAAAATTGTGTGGAAAAATTGGGTTTTCTATATCAAGTCTGCCTGTTCCTGAAAGCTGGGAAAATGGTGATCTTACCACCACAAACCTTTTGTTGATGTCATTTTCAGGGGAAAAACCACGAGCCGCCTTCTGCAGCCCTTTTTCCCATTTTTTTAAAAAAAATGAAATTTTCGCTGTATTTTGGCAAATTCCTTGGTCTCATTCAGGGGAACCCACAAAGTGTGGGTACCCCTAGAATCCCTAGGATGTTGGAAAAAAGGACGCAAATTTGGCATTTGTAGCTTATGTGAACAAAAAGTTATGAGGGTCTAAGCGAGAACTGCCCCAAATTTCCAAAAAAAGGCTCGGCATAGGAGGGGAAAAGGCCTGGCAGCGAAGGGGTTAATGTTAGTGGCAGTCCGGACCATAAATGTGGAAAAGTATCCATAGTATGGTACGTTCACAGTTATTTGTAGTCTTCTACACTCTACAAATTTGTCACCTACTTTCAGCCAGTATATGAGATTAAAATGCCATTACTGATGGCCTATTACATAATGACCCACTGCTACTCTGTTTTCACAGAAACCAGCACTGCTTTACACACATTTGTCCCTGTCCTGTAGGACCATATTAAATGCTCCTTTTGGTCAGGGCCTGGCGAAGCATCAAGTATGTGTTTTCCTCAGAGTTACGGAAGACAGATAGCAATTAAGGAACACTGAGATGTTTACCAAGACCAGGAGCAGTATAGGAACCACAGAAATTGAAATGTAGATGCCCTTCTCACAATGACTTGGCATTCAGCAGGCCAAGGAAATCTTAGATCTGCTCTATCCTCTACTAACATTGCATTGCTGGCTCCCTAATGACTAATGTCTTACTCTCTCAATGTGTACCCCTGCTATAAAGTGTGTCACATGAGTTATGGAATTTTCTTTTTTCTGGGCTTGTGTGGTTGAATGATCCTTGTAATCCACATCCTTTTAAAAAGTCTCAAACTCTGGATTGCCTCGCTGAGAGCGTGAGGCTTGCATCTGTGTTTTCAGGGATCAATGTTTAGCCTTTCACAGCCATTCAGGTGATGGTAGGCATAGCATCACCGGGTTACACAGACACCAGGCCCTGCCTGACCATGCTGCCACATTGGCATTTCCCCTATAGGCTGCAAGCTATAGGGCTGTTTTCAGTCCTCGAAAGGCTGCTATGAATGACTCTTGCAGTGTGGACTGGCTTGAATATTTTTGATAGAGCTAATTTTAATTCCAATTTCTGCCACATCAATGCTTTAAAAATGTCAAAGCTCAACATGCTGAAATACATACTGTTGGACTTGGCCCTCTCTGCAGGGTCTCCCTCAAAATGTTTGCCTTCACCCCTCTTGTTTTCTGAACCCACTTTTGTTTTCTTTGTCTTGTATTACTTTTAATAAGTGATAACGTTTGATTGGTAGCAGGTAGGGAAGCCATGTTTGGTGTCAGAGGAATTTTAATGTATAACTCTTTTTAATGGTAAAGTTCTGATAGTCACAATTCAGAAAATGTCTCTTTTAGAAAGTTGGCATTTTCTTGTACTAACATTTCGGTGCCTGTAGCCTGTTTCTGGGTTGTATGACAAGGTGTAGTTGGCAATTGTCCTTTGTGTGTTTTGTCTCAGACAGCATCACAGTGGAGGGTCTGGGTGTCAGCAGGATGGGCCATGTCTGACTTGATAGGGGGCAGAGTTATCACCTACCTTACTTGCACTTCAAAGGCACTAGCTCAGCTTACACAAAGGACATCACACTAGCATGTTGTATCCCCAGAAGGACTGGGACGAAGGCAGGGAGACAGGAAATTCCAGACACAGCCTACACCAAATTTGGCACTAGGTATACCTATTGGACCCTTAGACCCACTCTTCCGCACACACCTGAACCTGTGAATACTACAGAAGAGGGACACCCTGCTGCTCTTTAAGGGTCTGCACTGCTTGCTGAGAAGGAAGATTAGAACTGTGCCCTTCATCTCAGGTTGAAGTGACTCCAAGGGTCATCTCATTGTTCTCCTGCAAGAGCTACAGGGCCATAAGAAGCTCCAGATGCCTCCCTGCATCTGCCTAGTTGACCTGCTGCATGGACCTGCAACTTGAACTGCCAGAACTCTACTAGCCTCTTCTGGAGTGTTTTCCTGATCCCCAAGAAGTGCCTCCCTGGTCCTGGACCCTTGGTGTGGCACCAGTTGAGCTACTCCTTGAAGGAAAGGAAAAATCCAGAAGCTTTGGGCTCTTTGCATCTACAAATGGGCCTCTTTGTGCCAAGATCTTGGCCACTGTGCTGACCACGCCACCCACTGGCATGAAGCTCTGGTGAACCCTACTCTTCACTTTACACTGACCGCCAGAGAAGACCAGCAATGCGAGAACTGCACTTCCGGCCACAGCCTGTGGTGACCGCCAGTGCTACAGTGATGACCTTCTACTCTCCCAATCTGCCCTTCATGCTACAGCGACAATAATCCACCAGACTCTCCTTGTTACTCACAGCCTCCTCTACTGAGAAAGGAACTCTTCATGCTGGATTTTAGAAGGCAACTCTTTCAGTGGGACTAACCTGGTCCCTGTATCTGGCCTGTGCTCCATCACAGTCTGCCTCAACTTGTGACTTCACCCAATCTTTACGACCAGATAACTTTGAGTTAAGCTTTGTGCTTCTTGGGACTAAATTTAACTTAAATCTCTAAAATTGCATATCACTGATTCTAACAAGAGAGTTTAGCACAGGTTAATTCAGTGACTTTTCTGAATCATGCTGACAAGGAATGTTACTGTTTCCAGAGTAGGGTTTCACCCTCAACCAATAACCCAATTTCTCAGACATACCAACAAAGATTTATTACATTTGTGAAGCTTTTGATAAACTCAAATTTGTACCCAATAAATACTGTATGGATGAAGGCCTGGGCATGTTTTCATTTATGCTGTTGAAATCTTGCACAATTTCCATAGTTATGATTTTTATATGAAGTAACTGACATTATGCCATCATGCCTTGTCATGGAATTGAGGCTTTTTGGAGTAAGAATCCTTTTGAGCTAGCACACAGAGACCGGGAATGGGATAATTGTCAGTGGATGTATGACTATGTCACACATCACTTTCCACTGTGTTATGAAAAAAATGTACAAAATGTTAAAATCACAATCTTGCATACTTTATTTGGGCATTTCATGCAATTTCTTCAAAGGAAATTAAGTGAATTTTACTCAGGCATAACGTGAGACAACACTTGCATGGAAATCATTACCTCAGCAGCCTCATTCATAAAAATTGTAAGGAAGCACATTCTGGCCAAATTAAAAAGTGCATATTACTGGACATGCATATTCCCTTTTTCAGTGGTCACCCTACAACTTTTGGTTGGATCTTTTTCCTGGTGTATGGATTCTGAACCCTGGGGCGCTGCTGTTCAGTGGATGTGATCCAACCTTTAAAATATGAACATTTGACTACTTCCTGATTGCCATCTTCAAGTTACCAGTAAATCTCTAGTATATGGTACTCTGTACCCAGGGCTTGTAAGTTAAATGTGACTAGTGGAGTGCAGCACCTCTTGAGCCACCATTAAAGTGATGAAGTAAAGAATGTCTTCAGGCCTGCCCCTGCAGCTGGAGTGTGTTGCTTTATACATCCAAATAAGACATGGCAAAATAAATATTTTGCCAGGGAAAAATCTTCTTTTGCAATACAGGTGCATCACACATAAGAAAGGCCCTAAGGGCCAAGTGCGGAGGGTCCATACATGACCTTGCAGTTAAAAAATCTCCAAAATCATTTTGCACTTTGGCATGGCTAGCTCTCCCATAGAATTGCACTGAGTTTTGGTCTAACTTCAGAATAACTACAACCATGTTACAAAGACTGAAATAAATTGGAATTTGGAGGTCTAGTTGGATTTTAAATTACTATTTTGAAAATGCTGCTTTTAGTAAGTTAACCATTTCCTGCCCAAAGCCTTAGTAACCATTTCAGAGTTAATCCCAAACTGTCGCCGGGCATTCTGCTGGGAGGAGTGAATGGCTTCCAGGAAAGTAAAAAAAAGGTCCTGGGTGGGAGGATGGCTTCCTCCTCACAGTATGACCCGGAGGATTCAGTCACCAACTGTGCGAGCTTGAAAGGGACATTCCCTGTCACAGATAGATGTAAGTCACACCTAAGCCTGCCCCTGCCTTTGTCCAAGTAGCCAGAGTTGCACGACTCCCAGTTGGGGGAAGCCTGTTCCAAAATTGGTTTTCTGTGAGAATTCTACATTATCCTAGCCAAAACACAGGGCCATGCCTAGAGCTCTGACCACCAGAAGAAAGATTCTGCCATGCTGGATTTTGGCAGAGAAGGCACTGTGCAATTGGTTAGGACCAAACCCCGTGACATTTCCAAGTGGGTAGGTTTGCCCTTAGGAACGTTTTCCCTATTGAACAGGGAGTATGTGACCCATGCTCCATCGCAATTGACCTTAACTTTGTCTTTGACTTGGTCTAGCGCAGCAAGATGCCCCCTGAGGTGGGTAAACAACTCCATTAAACCAGCGGAGTTTATGGAGGGGCGGAGTTCAACAAAAACTCCATCAACTGCTGCATGGCGGAGTTTACTGGCACTCACCGCTAGTTTTGTGTTACTTACTAAGACATACTCCATACATCCCATCTAGGCTAGCACATGTCTCTTAGTTATTGCAATAAAACATGTTATCGTAACATATTGTATGATTTTCCATCCTAGTGTCACTCCATGGCAGGGGTAGGAGGAAGAATTGTGTCTAGTATAATTCTCTAGCCACACTGTGCAGGAAGAACCTTTGTAGCTGACATGCAAGAGAAAAGAGCTGTGTGTGAGCTGTGCCCGGCCCAGGAATCTATCTGTGCTTGGAACTATGGAGCAGAAGCCACCAAATTCAAGGAGAAAGGAGCAGTGTCTGAGATTGGTGCACGGCACACCGCTTACATCACCCTTCCTCAGCAGGGTAGGAGTACCTTTCTGCCTCACCGGAGATGACTCCATATGAAGAAGGCAGGTCAGTCATGTGCTTACTCTATAGGTCATGCTTCCTAGCATCTTATTCCAATAATTTATTTATTGGATGCAGCATGACATCCTCACTAACAAGGCCATGCAGCACTCCATTGCTTTAAGTTTGACAAGCTAATGTATTCTAGGAACTGTAGTCCAGGTTAATTTTAGTTGTGCACCTTGTACAAAAGCAAGCTTGTAAATGAAGCACCAAGGACTCACATTATGTCCTTTATGACATTGGTCACAAGAGAACTTTAGGCGCTTTGCATATATTTATTGCATACCACTGTGAGAGGGTGGGGAGGGAGCAGCTAGGGCTGTCATTTGGGTAACAAAAAATGATTTAAATGTCAGAGACAACATGGGCTTGCCTGCATCTGGCCTACCAGGCAAACTGTTTTATACTTCCAGCGCTGTAGTTCGTCATCTCCTGTACAGTCTGCTGCAATTCTTTGGCGGTAAACACTTTGCACTTATGGCTGGATAATTAGGGGTGGCAGAATTCTGCAGGATCTCACTGTGTTTTTATGTAATTTTGGGGAATTCTGTGGAGTTGAACTTCGCTAGTTTTGCCCACCCCTAATACCCCCAGCTGGTGTTTTGGTTGGCACTGTGCATTTTTTGGTGCTGGAACCATCCAATACTTAAAAAATTATATATATATCTCTAGTTCCCTCCTTCCAATTTTTGTTGTTTTGTTGTTTATTTGCTTATTTCACTTTTCTCTAATTTTATGAAATGGAATGTGATTTGTATTGCGTTGTGCTTTATGTTTTAACCTTCTTGGTACTGATAAATGTTTTACTTATTTCTCCTAAGTTAAAACTGTCAGTTCTCTATGTTACAGCTACCAAGGGCTGAGCTCAGGTTTACTTTAGTGAGACCTAATTGTACCTAGTCAAGAATAGTGTCATTATTACTTGAAGAGGACTACCAGCCATTTAAATTAATATTCACTGTCTTATGCCAGCATAGATCAAAGTATCAATCAAATGTTATTTTATGTTTGAAGTATAATTTCAGTGTGGATGTAGTACATTCAAATGAGGTTGTTTAATTGTCTAAATTATATTCAAACATTTATTTTAAGTGCATCACAGAACTTGATTTGAAGATTCAGAACTCACTGAGAATGCATGCAGATACCTTTAAAGGCATTTCATAAAGTTTAAAAAAAATCAAAAAGGCCCCAAGGATCAGTTATTTATCCATGTCCCCTTACAGTTTTTTTAGTCTGAAGAGGGCACCTTGTGAACATTTTTTTAAAGAAACATCAATATTGAAACTTAGAGTAACTGAGTCATTCAAAGATCTGATCAAATGTGCTATTTGATTAAAAATCAAGGTAGGTTTCCGTCGTATCTTACAGAATAGCTACAAATCATTGCATGTCTGGCTCAACCTTTTCTTGTTCAGAAATAAATAAAGTGAATATGGTTGAATTGGGTATTTGTTACATTTGTTATTTATGCAAACATTTGTGCTGAATGCTGGGAAATAGTAAATCATTATGCTATTTTCAAAAAGTGGACTCTAATCACCCCCACTCTCATATCCAACATTTCTTCTGCTTGCTCCATATCTTGTCCCTTCTTTCTATTTCATTGTATTTCTACCATTAAACACGGAAAAAGGAACTCTAACCATATGCCCCTTATTCGATATTCTTCCATCACTTGTTTTCACCACTTTCTTGAATATATTTATAGCTTTCATGTACATGGTGAACGTAAACCGATATTGACACCCTATAGGATCCTTCACCTTATCTCAACCACCAGCTTGCACCTGCACACCTTTTACCCTGTTTCTATTATCAATTTTATTTTTTACTTTTACACTATCTCAATTGCTCATTCCTCATTCATTCTTTTGCATCCCCCTATTCCACACCTTTGTTCCTCAATTTACAACCCAGACACAACTGAGTGGCTAGTGACCTTCCTCTAAACCGAACAAATCGAGGTTTGCAGGTGGCATGAAACAATATGCAGTAACACATTCCTGTAACCTCTTCCTCTAATCCAGATTGTTCGCTGTAGTCAAATGTATGCATTCTTTCAACATTGTGTTCAATCACTCTACTTCTACATTTGTTTCTAGGTGAAACTGAAATTTCCTTACCTTCAATACCACATTCCCTAAAATATTCCTCTATATCATATGAAGAAAATTGAGGATCATTATCCAACAAAATGCTAACCAGGTACCTTTCTCTCTTGAAGACTTCCTCCAACAATGTGGCCACACTACCAGATGAAATGTCACTCACAAAGGATACCTCAACCCATCTCGAGTCTAACAGTACAATCAAATAAGGAGTTGAAAGATCTTTTCTTAATGGTCTAGCCCAGGAGTCTCCAGCCTGTTCTGTAGTGAGAGCTATTTCTGATCAGTGAAATTATTGTGAGCTACCAAAGGCTAAACATCTCACGCATTATTACCAGACACCCCCAAAGCAGGGTTCCTTGACTTTAAGCCTAATGTCCATAGAACCAGATACTATGGTTTGAACAAAATATTTTTACTAGGGGCACTATGACAGGTCTGCCATGTGTGACAGTAGGAGCATGGTCTTCGACGATGGATGAACATGTGTGCATATGAGTGGGATATATTTGTATGGGTAACTGAGAGCCTGTGTCATATGTACATGTGGCACAGGACATCTCATTTGCCATATGTGGCACCATTACATGTATAACACCAAAATACATCCATTTGTTTAAATGGGAGAAATGTAAAGTGCAAAATGTTCATAATGTGGAACATTTTTCTGCGCTTTAAATTTCTTCCATTTAAAATATAACTATTTTTCAGGTATAAATATGGCACAGTTTTCTACTGGCCGCTGAGAGCAAGGGGCCTGCTGTTTGTGAAATAAAAACATTGAAAAAATAAATTAAAAAAATTAAAACGAAAGTTCACTTAATCATAAAGTACCTTTTCATTTTAATTTTCTCCAATGTAAAAGCATTGAGAAACCGTTCTCATCTCCAATATTTAGTTGACAAGAACTTTCATGCAGGAGTTAAATACCTGAGTACTTAAGTTCTTCACCAAGTGCCCGTGTCAATAATCTGACTCCAGCACTGCTCCTTATCAGGCCCTGCTATCTGCAGCCTGATGATAATAATGTAAAATAAACACAGGTTTCCCTTAACTTTAAAAGAAAAAATATGAATCTGCTTATTTAAGAATGAACTCCAGGCCGTGAGCTACTCCAAAAGGGTCGGGGGCTACTGTTAGTTCTTGATCGACTGGTTGGAGACACCTTCTCTAAGTCCTTAGATACTTTTTCTTGCATACTCTGGTATTCTCCTCACCTTAGCCCACACATCTTGCATCTTTCTGTAACTTAATTTTACATTTGTATCTAGTCAAACAACCCAACTCTTAACTAAATATGTGGAACTTCTTTGTCAGATATCTCCTAATCTACTTTTTTTTTGTACTTTTGGAGTCGCACTTGGGTTAAGAGTAACGCCAAACAATTTGTGACGTGGCAATCCAATAAAACCATCACCCTTGACCAAATCATACACCTCAACCAAAATGTACCTTTGTTTCATTTTTAAGCACATATGAAAATAACTCAACATTTATATAGAATACCCCATACTCCTTGGCTTTATAGCCATCTTCCTCAATTTCACTTTGTTCTCAAAATGTGTCTCAAACTTATTTTAGAAACAATTATGAAATGTGAACTTGAATCAAATTTCATTTCAATTTACTCACCTTCAACTATAACCATTCCACAAGGATGTTCCATGACTGTGCTGTTGCCCAGAGAATTTATTTTATAAGCCACTTCCTTTACTAACCATATTTAATCCCCCTTTTTTATTTCTAAAAAACTGGAAGACACTGGCTTTTTATCACACCCACTTGCAGTGCAGGCCATTCACAATATTTGCCCTATGTTCATGATTTCTATATCTAAAACACTCCCCTTTAAACTTTCCTATATCTTTTATCTCAGATTTCTTTTTAATCACATATCACTTCATTCACCTAACTTCTTTTCTCTTAATTTGTTTTGATCATGCGTGTCCTTCCTCACCAGTATTATTCATGTTTTCAAACACAGTTTACAATTTAGGTATTCACTTCAAATCTCAATGTATTCCCATACTTATTAATTTTATTTAATTGTTTCAGCTGCAAGGCTTACAAGAATATAAAAAGCAGTTCACACAAACAATAAAACTTAGTTACATAAAATCATTAGTCAAAATTTAAAAACATAAAAGCAGCAATCAGCTCTGTACAGACAGGTCCATTACTCATTAAAAAAACACATACACCTATACAGTTAAGCAGATAAATTACTAAGTACACCCCCTTACATATCTAAGAAAATGAGCATTTCCCTTCAGTACCAAACCTACACAAGGGGCGCTAGGGAGAAAGTACATGTGCTCATAGAGATTAGTGTTAGCAGCAGTAATTTTGTTGCCACGTGGCTTTAAAGGAGGTAAAAAAGAGCCTCATTTATTCAGGAGAGAGTCATAGTTCTATCTCACAAACGGCAGCTAGGGCCTTGTAGGTCTTGCGGATCAGTCAGCCCTAATTTAGTTAGTAGCTCCCTCAGCTGGGGCCATGCAGCCCATATATATGAGGCTATTGAGTTGTGTTTGCTAATATTACCCAGCCTTGTACAAAGTGCTAGTGCAGTTTCAGTGCATTTGCTCCAATAGACTTAAAAAGAGGCTGGAGCCACCTGCACCTCACCACATCAAATTTCTTGCAAAACAGAGAAAAGTGAACCACATTGTCTACCTCCCCAGGAGAGCAATCACAGTACTCCAGTCCTGCCGCCAACCTACAGGTATGGGCCAAATAGCCTCTTAGGGGCAGCACATCCAACCTGTATTTTCTGTATAGAGACTGCTTCAATTCTGCATACAGCAGGTCCAGGTAATCCGGAGTGGCTGGGTCATGGACATGAATAAAATAGTGGCTTGTGATTGAGTCGGGACTGAGTTCCAGGAACATCCACATCTTGTTAAAGTCCTGATACTAATCTTTTACCTGGCCCACAGTGTCCTGGTTAACTCTGCCCAGATCCACCCAGAGAGCCTCTAACTGTAGGTTCCCCAGGGTCTTTTTATCATGGGTCCCCGCAGATGCCCCCCCGGCCCACCACTCGCAGTGATCTCTCCAAGGATTTCTAGATACACTAACTCCCTGGGATTGTGAACTAGCCTCACCCAGTATTATATTGGCCTTAAGACTGCTAGTTCTAATATCGGCACCAGACTTAGCTCTACAAAGAGAGCCTTCAAGGGGGTCCCCAGCCCTAGCCCCAGTAGAGTTCTCAGAAAGTTGTTCTCAGCTATCTGCAGCACACTAGTATTTGATTATCCCCAGAGCTCTGCCCCATGGATTGCTGAAGCCAGTGCTTTTCGGGTATATATTTACAAAATTATATTGATATTTCTTGCTCCGGCTTATACTTGATCTACAATATTGACCCTGCTGCTTGCTTAAGGACTATGGTGGTCATTATGAATATGGTGGTAAATACCACACCACCAGCGGTGGTGGTAACTACCGCCAACAGGCTAGAGGTCCAGACCGCCAAATAATGAAGGACATGAGAAACAGCCAGCGTGAAAACCACACACTGCCAGCATTGGAGTGCCGACATCGATGGAAGAGGCAGCCCACAGGCCAACGGAAAGACTTCACCCGCCCAGCGAATAATGAAGCACTAGTCCGCCGTCAGTTCCGTGGCTTTGCGTGGTGGAAACGAAACAAATAAAAGGAAACACCCGCCGTAGGCACTGTAGTAGGGTCAGGAATAAAAGAATGACATGACTCTGTTTGGTAAAAAAATATGAGCATTTATGAATAACGTCCGGGAGGGCAGCACACCTCTGTGACTGATACCGCACTCAACTTTCTCAGTTCAAACAGCCCTTTTTATATGTTCACGTCACCTTGAATGTGTCTCATCACTTGTCATGCATTTTGATTTAAGAGCCTGATTGGTACATTGTGGTGGTCATTACAACCCTGGCGGACGGTGTAAAAGGTGCGGTAATACCGCAAACAGGCCGACGGACAAAAAAAGGGAATTATGACCCTGGCGGAAACCGCCAACAAAGACAGCCACTTTAACACACCGCCCGCCACGGCGGTACAGACAAGCAGCGCGGCGGTTACCGCCAACAGACTGGCGGAAGACAATGTACCACCCACCCCATTACAACCCGCCAATCCGCCACCTTTTCCGGGGCGGATTCACCGTGGATAAAAACATGGCAGAAACCGCTTTAGCAATGGGAAAACGCTCACCTTCTACACATCCCACGAGGAACGACGACTCCATGGACCCGGAACTCCAAATACTACCTGCCCTTGTCTTTCTGCTCCTTCATGACCAACAGCGATGTAGGTGCAGAAGATACCGGTGAGTACTGCATCTACGACACGGGGAGGGGGGAGGCAAAAGTTAGGGGGACACCCACCAAACACCCCCACCCTCACCCTCGCATAGTACAACATACACACCAATGCTGTCAAAAATATCACATTAACAACCCACAATCCCCCCGGAAGAATGCAAAGACAATGCGAATTTCTGTCAAACATTGTAATGTGCCAATATACATGTCATACAAAAATATACAGATATATATCTCAAATTCACTCATAATTATATATACAATACAAGAAGTAGTGCAGATATGTACACAACAATGTCCGTGCACAAACAGTCCAAAAATGCATGGGCGAGGCCCACAAAAGATACCTGACCAAAATCGGAGAGAACACTGCCGGGGCATCAGATAGAAACACTACAGGCACCTCAGGGGGAAGGTAAGGGGGGGCACCTCAGCCACATGAATGCGAAGCCAGATCCACAACGGGCCTCCATGCCCATTGATGTATCCTCGGGAGTGCAAAGCCACAGTCTCTCAAGTCTCTACAGTGGGTGGCTTGCCCTCTGTGCCATCCTGGGGAGTGCAAAGCCACAGTCTCTCAAGTCTATACAGTGGGTGGGTTGGCCACTGTGCTGTCCTGGGGAGTGCAAAGCCACAGTCTCTCAAGTCTCTACAGCGGGTGGCTTGCCCACTGTGCCATCCTGGGGATTGCAAAGCCACAGTCTCTCAAGTCACTACAGTGGGTGGCTTGCCCACTGTGCCATCCTGGGGAGTGCAAAGCCACAGTCTCTCAAGTCTATACAGTGGGTGGGTTGGCCACTGTGCCATCCTGGGGAGTGCAAAGCCACAGTCTCTCAAGTCTCTACAGTGGGTGGCTTGCCCACTGAACAATCCTGGGGAGTGCAAAGCCACAGTCTCTCAAGTTGATGCAGGTCTACACTGGTTCTGGAGGGGGACTGGTGCCCAGACTGGATGAGTCTCCCCGTGAAAGTTCCTGTCCTGTCACTGTCCCAGCTGCACATGGGATAAGGATGCCTGAAGTGGCAGTACATTCATTCCTACACGGTGCATGCCCTGTTCAGCGGTGTTTTGACATGGCAGTCTTTGCCCTGTTCAGCGGTGCTTTGACAAGGCGGTCTTTGCCCTGTTCAGCGGTGCTTTGACATGGCGGTCTTTGCCCTGTTCAGCGGTGCTTTGCCATGGTGGTTCAGGACTGTTCAGCGGTGCTTTGCCATGGCGGTCTTTGCCCTGTTCAGCGGTGCTTTGACATGGCGGTATTTGCCCTGTTCAGCGGTGCTTTGACATGGTGGTTGAGGACTGTTCAGCGGTGCTTTGACATGGCGGTATTTGCCCTGTTCAGCGGTGCTTTGCATGGTGGTTCAGGACTGTTACGCAGTGCTTTGCCATGGCGGTCTTTCCCCTGTTCAGCGGTGCTTTGACATGGCGGTCTTTGCCCTGTTCAGTGGTGCTTTGACATGGTGGTCCAGGACTGTTCAGCGGTGCTTTGCCATGGCGGTCTTTGCCCTGTTCAGCGGTGCTTTGCCATGGTGGTTCAGGACTGTTCAGCGGTGCTTTGCCATGGCGGTCTTTGCCCTGTTCAGCGGTGCTTTTTGCCCTGTTCAGCGGTGCTTTGACCTGGCGGTCTTTGCCCTGTTCAGCGGTGCTTTGACATGGCGGTTCTGATACTGACATTGGTGTGTGGCATAACGATCTCCATACTGGACATTGGTGTGTGGCATGACGATTTCCACACTGGACATTGGTGTGTGGCATGATGATTTCCACACTGGACATTGGTGTGTGGCATGACGATCTCCATACTGGACATTGGTGTGTGGCATGACGATTTCCACACTGAACATTGGTGTGTGGCATGACGATTTCCACACTGGACATTGGTGTGTGGCATGACGATCTCCATACTGGACATTGGTGTGTGGCATGACGATTTCCACACTGGACATTGGTGTGTGGCATGACGATCTCCATACTGGACATTGGTGTGTGGCATGACGTTCCATCATTGGCCAGCGGGGCTGTGGCATCCTGGCCCCTCCTGGGCTGTGACTCCGGTGGTGTTCTCTGGACCAGTAACGATACTTGGGCCCTCCTGGGCTGTGACTCTGGCGGTGGTCTCCTGACCAGTAACGATACTTGGGCCCTCCTGGGCTGTGACTCTGGCGGTGGTCTCCTGACCAGTAACGATACTTGGGCCCTCCTGGGCTGTGACTCTGGCAGTGGTCTCTGGACCAGTGACGATAATTGGGCCCTCCTGGGCTGTGACTCTGGCGGTGGTCTCTGGACCAGTGACGACGGTGCTGGCGGTTGTGTCTGGACCGCCGGAAATGATGGCGCACTTCTCCACCGTGACACTCACAACAGGCTGGGGAGACTTCTTCTGGACCTTCCCCACCTTTGTTGGAGTTACCAATCGCCTTCGATCCTATTTCACTTGTTGACCCACCAGTAGTCTTGACACAGTTCCGTCATCCACTCTCCAATTTTGGAGCCTTTACAGGGGGTGGGCTGCCAGTGCCTTGGCTCCGGGTCCTACTGCCTGCCCTGGTGGACGGTGCACTCCAAAAACCTGGAAACACGCACCACTGGTACTGGAGGCTATTTGGCTGAGGCGCTACGACAGGACTGATGAATCGGAGGGGGGGGTGGTGGCAAAAAGGTCAATTTGACATAGGGACAGTTTCTGACGGACACTGGGATGGGTAGCTGGAGGGTGTCTGGGAGTGGAGGAACAGGAGGTGGTTGTAGGAGGTGTCACTTTAGCTGTTTTGGGTGCAGGTGCAGGTACTGGAGGATGTCGTGAGGTGGATGGATGTTGGGTGAGTGATTGCCGGCGTTTGGGTACTTTGGGAGGGGGCGTCACTGACACACTAGGAGAGGACACAGGGGACGTGTAAATGGCATTGGAGGTGGTGAGTGCAGGTGAGCGCCTTGCGGTGCTGGGTGTCCTGGTGCGAGTCCTAGTGCCTGTAGATGTGGTGCATGCAGGTGTGTGTGTAGACGAGACTGGGAGGGGGAGGGAGAAGAGGAGGAGGGGGACACAGTGGAGGCAGTGGATGTTGCTGTATCTGTATGGGTGTGATGCTTGTGTGAGTGCCTGTGGTGTGTGTGGTGCCTATGTTTGCTTGAGCTACTTGGGTGTGTTGACTTGTGTGCATGCTGGTCTGTAGGTGTGCTAGGGATGGGCTGAGGTACAGGGGATTGGGTCTGGGTGGAGGAAGTTGGAGGGGGGAGGCTGGACACAGGGATAATGGCTGCCATCAGTGCTGAGGCCAGAGATTGCAGGGTTCGCTGAAGGGCAGCCTGACCAGAATGAATGCCCTCCAGGAATGCATTACCGTGTTGCAACTCTCGTTCTACACCCTGAAAGGCATTCACAATGGTAGACTGCCCAACAGTGAGTGACCTGAGGAGGTCAATGGCCTCCTCACTGAGGGCAGCAGGGGTGACTGGGGCAGGGCCTGAGGTGCCTGGGGCGAAGGTGATGCCCACCCTCCTGGGTGAGCGGGCACGGGGCGAACGCTGAGGGGCTGCTGGGAGGGCGGTGCTGGTAGGGGGGGGTGGTGGCTGTACCTGTAGAAGTGGGGCGCACAGATGGTGCCACCACCAGAGGGGAGCTCCCATCGGCGGACGAGTCCGTGTCGCTGGTTGGTGATCCGGTGGCCGACATGAAGCTCCCCTCGCCCTCCGTCCCACTGGTGCATTCAGAGTCTGTTGTGTGGCCCTCCATGGCCATGTGGGATGCAGCTCCCTCGTGCTCCGGTGACACTGTACCTCCGCCTGATGATGCTGATGTACAAAAGGACAGGGAGAGCAGGAAAAGGGGGGGGGAGACAGAAGAAAAAGAGTTTTAGTGCATGGCATACCGCTACCGTTGGCGGACAAGACAGACGCAGCAGCCCCATGCATAACGCCGTGCTCCTGCCCTCTGCACATGCAAATTCTGGGATATGGCCTACATGGCAATAGTGGAAATCTGCGCACGTGGATGCCACATGGGCAACTATACCTCAACTTGCCACTCTTCTGAGGTGGGGTAGAGTGCCACATGGCCTACATTACGGAGGGGCCTTGCCTACCTAACTCGCCCTGGCCTAGTGACACCCACAGCCCACCTCCCCCACCCAGACCCCTCCACTGCACGCAAAGTCAGCAGAATGAAGTTTTACTCACCCCCTTGTGTCTGCTGTGATGTCCTTAAGCGCCCATCCAACTCCGGGTAGGCCACCGCCAGGATCCGGAACATCAGGGGGGTCATGGTGCGACAGGCACTCCTCCCACGTTGGGAGGCCATCCCCAGCTGAGCCTCCGCCGTCTTCTTGCTGCAGCGGCGAATGTCCTCCCATCTCTTCCAGCAATGGGTGCCCCGTCTCTGGTGGGCCCCCAGGGTCCGGACCTCCTTGGCGATGGCACGCCAAATGTCCCTCTTCTGGTGGGCGCTGACCTACATGACATGCACAAGGGAAGAGGAACAGTCATCACCAACTGCGCCATCAATGTGTGTGGCCCCCTCCATACTCTGACCATGTGGCCCATTTATTCCCATGCTTTACTGTAGTATGACTTCTGCCCCCTTCCCTCTTCTACCCAGCCCTGTCCACCCAGGCCTAGCCCCTACAACGTGCTCCCTGTGTACTAACCTGTTGGTCTGGAGGACCGTAGAGTAGCATGTACTGGGGGAGGACCCCATCCACAAGTTTCTCCAACTCCTTTGCAGTGAAGGCAGGGGCCCTTTCCCCAGACGCAGCAGCCATCGTCGCTTCCAGACCGAGGTCACAGCAGCACTAGCAGTGTAGGTCCTCTCCTGTTGAAGGTCAGGAATCTAGTGATTCAACAGATAGAAAATGGCGGTGACGTCCGCGGCGGTGACGTCAGCGGCGGGGTGGATCATCACCGCCGGCGCACCTGTTCATTGGCTCCTGGGACTCATAGGGTCCAATGTTAACCAATGCAGCATTGCGCCGCGCTCTACGACCGCCTACCGCGACGCTGTGCAACGCCAGCGCTGTTACCCCACAATCCCATTGTCCCAGTTTAGAGGTCAGGCAGCCGCCATTTCAGGGGCCCACATGGATTCATTTTCAACTGCGTCACACATACTGAGGCCTACACTCAACACACATACAGGAAGGGTTTATTGTCTGGTGTAGTCTTGTGTGTTACTGTGGGTACATACATGGAGGAATAGTGACTGTTTCTTCGCTGTTGTCCTTCTTAGGCACCGTCAGCTGGGACATATGAGAAGATGGCGGAATCCTCCGGTGTACTGACCGCTGGTGGACCTGTTGACAATGGAAGAGAGACATTTAATCGTCACCTACCGGTTTGACCGTGCCACAATCCAGGAACTATGTACCCAGTTGGAGCCAGACCTGATGTCACCAATCCGCCATCCGACTGGTATCCCCCCTGACGTGCAGGTGCTGTCAGTGCTCCATTTCCTTGCAAGAGGGTCTTTTCAGACAACAGTGGCCATGTCATCAGGGATGTCCCAGCCTATGTTTTCCAACGTGTTGTCCAGAGTGTTGTCTGCCCTGCTGAAACACGTAAGGAGATGCATAATTTTCCCTCAGGTGGAGGATTTGCCTACAGTGAAAGGTGTCTTCTATGCCCTTGGACATATCCCCAACGTCATAGGTGCCATTGATGGGACCCATGTAGCTCTGGTCACCCCCGCAGGAGTGAACAGGTGTACAGGAACAGGAAGAGTTATCATTCCATGAATGTCCAGATGGTCTGTTTGGCACACCAGTACATCTCTCAGGTAAATGCTATGTTCCCTGGCTCAGTGCATGACGCCTACATCCAGGGGGAATAGCAGCATCCCTGATATGATGGGTAAACTCCAGAGGCACCGTGTATGGCTATTGGGGGACTCTGGTTACCCCAACCTTTCCTGGCTATTGACCCCAGTGAGGAATCCCAGGACCAGGGCAGAGGAACGGTACAATGAGGCCCATGGGCGGACTAGGAGGGTTATCGAGCGCACCTTCGTCCTCCTTAAGGCCAGGTTCAGGTGCCTACATATGACAGGTGGGTACCTATTCTACTCACCGAAGAAGGTGTGCGACATCATCATCGCCTGCTCCATGCTCCATAATTTGGTATTGCGACGCCAGGTGCCTTTTCTGCAGGAGGATGATCCAGATGACGGTGTTGTGGCAGCTGTGGAGCCTGTGGAGCCTGTGGACAGTGATGAGGAGGAAGCTGAGGAAGAAGAAAACGACAACAGGGAGTCAGTCATACAGCAATATTTCCAGTGCGACACAGGTGAGAACATTTTCATTTTTACCATTTCATTAACTTTCACACATCTACCTCTATCCTGTACCGACATTTCACTCACTATTTGTTAACTGAGTTGTCCCCTTCCATTTCAGTTTCACAAATGTGGTAACCTACGTGTCAACTGTTTGCATCCTTGAAGGGCTTGTGATGTGTGACATAGGTATGTTTGCCTTCCAATGGGTAACCCATTATGAAACTGTAATTGATAATACAGAATTACAAATCATAGACTGACTCCAGTTTTTTTTAGTGTTTCAAGGGTGTTTATTTAAGTGCAAAAAAAAGAACGGGGGTTGTAAAATGGTGATGGGTGATGGTGGAGGAATGTCCATGGCAAAGTCCAGTCTATTAGTCTCACAGGTACATTGCACATCTGGCCATTGGAAGTGGAGCTGGGGCAGTTCCGATTTGGACAGGGTAACAAAGTGGCACAGTGGGGAGACAATCAGGGTGGTCTTATTTCCTGGCGGGGGTCTTGCCATCTTGCTCTGTCCTGTTCCTGGATCTCAGGGCCCGCTTGCGTGGTGGTTGTCCGTCTGCAGGGGATTAGGGTGCTGGTGTGTTGGTCCTGTGGCAGGGCGTCCTGTCCACTAGCGCCGGCGGAGGTGGTGGGCAGTTCATCGCCGTGGCTAGTGTCAGGGGCCCCTTGGAGTGCCACGGTGTCCATCAAGGTCTTTTGAATGTCCGTCAGCACCCCTACGATAGTGCCCAGGGCGGAGCCAATGGTCCTGAGCTCCTCCCTGAACCCCAAATATTGTTCCTCCTGCAGACGCAGGGTCTCTTGCAACTTGTCCAGGACCGTCGCCATCGTCTCCTGGGAGTGGTGGTATGCTCCCATGATGGAGGAGAGGGACTCGTGGAGAGTTGGTTCCCTTGGCCTGTCCTTCCTCTGTCGCACAGCAGCCCTCCCAGTTCCCCTGTGTTCCTGTGCCTCCGTCCCCTGGACCGTGTGCCCACTACCACTGCCCCCAGGTCCCTGTTGTTGTTGGGGTGGTGGGTTACCCTGGGTGCCCTGTAGTGGTGGACACACTGCTGATTGACCTGTCCTGGGTAGGGAGGTTTGGGCCCGCTGGGTGGGTGCTGTGCTGGTGTTACCAGAGGGTGGCAGCTCGGTGTTGGGCTGTTGCTGGGCAAGGGGAACCGACTGTCCTGAGGCCCACGATGGTCCGGGCTGGTCATCAAGATCCAGTAGGGCAGAGCTGCTCTCGTCACTGTGGGCCTCTTCTGGGGGTGGAGTGGTGTTGTCTGGACCCTCTGGTGTGGTGACGTTCCTTCGGGTGCCTGCGGGGGTATAAGTACATGATTATTGCATGTGTGTGTTTCATGGTGTGCAATGAGTGGGTGTGCGTGAACCCCAGCGCAGGCATTCCTGTGTGGGGGCTTGTGTGCTGATGGTTGGGGGGTGTTCTGGGTCTTTGCAGTGGGCATGCTTTAGTGATGGGTGTCCATGCTTAGTTGTGTCATGCAGGTCTTGGGGTTGGGATGGGTGGTTGGTGTCATGGGTAGATTGGTGAGGATTTGGGGTGATAGGGGAGGGTGTGATGGTGGGGGGTTGTGATAGCATGCAGGTAGGGTGGAGGATATGATAGTTAAGATTTGACTTACCAGTGTCCGTTCCTTCAACGACTCCTCCGAGGCCCTCAGGATGCAAGATGGTCAGGACTTGCTCCTCCCATGTTGTTAGTTGAGTGGGAGGAGGTGGGGGTCCGCCGCCAGTCCGCTGTACCGCAATGTGGTGCCTGGATACCGTTGAACGCACCTTCTCCCGTAGGTCGTTCCACCTCTTCCTGATGTCCTCCCTATTTCTTGGGTGCTGTCCCACTGCGTTGACCCTGTCCACTATTCTTTGCCATAGCTCCATCTTCCTGGCTATGGATGTGTGCTGTACCTGTGAGCCAAATAGCTGTGGCTCTACCCGGATGATTTCCTCCACCATGACCCTGAGCTCCTCCTCGGAGAAGCGGGGGTGTCTTTGCCGTGCCATGGGGTGGTGTAGGTGATGTGTGGGGTGGTGTATGTGTTGATGAGTGTGGTGAGTGTAGTGATATGTGGTGTTTTGTGCTTGGATGTTGTGTGGGTGATGGTGTTGTGTGCCTCTGTGTGATGGGTTTGTCTATTCTGTGCTCTTTCTCTGGCCTTCTCTCAGAATTTTTGGTTGTAGGGGTTTGTGGGTGATGTGGGTGTGTGTTTTATATTGTGTTGGGTATGTGGTGTGTGTATGTGTATCAGGTGTATGTATTTGGAATTGTCCAATGTGGCTGTGTTTTGTAGATGTGTGTGTATTTTGAGCGCGGCGGTGTGTACCGCCAATGGTATACCTCGGTTGTAAGACCGTCGCGTGGATTCCTGGGTCGTAATAGCATGGGCGTGTTTCTGTTGGCGTGGAGGTGGAGGATTTGTTTCCGCATGTTTATCGCTAACCTTTGGTGTGGCGGTATTGTTTGGGTGTCTGAATTTCGGCAAATTCCGTGATGTGTGTCGTAATAGCTGTGGCGGTCTACCGCGGCGGTGTATTGGCGGTCTTCTGCACGGGGGTAAGTGCCTTATACCGCCAATGTTGTAATGTAATGTAATGTAATGTATCTCTACTTACACTAGCATAAAGTCACATTTCTCCTTGAGAAAGCATCTAATTACGCATTTACAGAGTAGCAAAGGTTACACATCTGTCATGAGCACATTTGTTAATAAACCGCAATGTCTTTTATCTCACGTTCTGAAGCCTATCGGTGCTTTCTCCTTTGACTAACTCCAGACTTGATAGCATTTCTGTCTGGCCTCCCTTGCACAACTACTGGCCTTCAAGCATCAAAGCTTATTGTGTTCTATTTCTAATACCACCATGGTGTGTCCTTCCCTTGGGAACGTGGATTGGAATGTGCGCCCTCCTTGTATGTATGTTATCAAGTTATGACTCAAGCTTTCTATGGCCTTCTGCTTGCAGCTGCATTCTGAAAAAAATGTTTCTGTTTGTCCTTGTCTTGCCTCAATGCTTTCTGTCCTTAGCTCTCTATTTGGACACCATGAGCATTCTGGGCCTGTATTCTTCTATGATCATGTATGATTCTTCATATTATCCTCCTAATTCATGCATTAGCAAAAGTGGTCCTTCTCCTTTTTCTATATTTTCAGTAACAGCACACACAACACGCTGAAGCAGACATGGAAAGATAATTGAAAATCATGCCAGTGCTGCTCCTTTCCATATACCTCCACAACCGTGAACACCGACGAAGACGATAACGGTATGTACCACAACCTACTAAACAAGGGAAGAAAGGACACAGTTACACACCCACTGCAACGCACCCTCAACCCCGCACACCATGACACGCCATACATACCAGAACAACAGGTACTTAACTGACGCAAAGCCACTACAACCTTCCCAAAGCACACATGTGCACACCACACCCCCACAGTGAAACAATGAACCACGTCTCCAGAGTGTGCCAACAGCAACACTGGGCACACAAACTTTAATAAATACATGAAAAATTCAATGTCCAAATAAGGTCATTGGCCAGTCCAACTGTAACAGGCTGAAGGGCCCAAATGTCCTGAACTTGACTCCCTTATGTGCACATGGTACTCCACCATAAAGGGACATCAATGGGGCAGCCAGGCACCACTGGGGCAGGGGGTTGCGGGGGTCAGGACTAACGTCAGGGAGGGGTGCTTGGGTTTATGTTTGGGAGGTGGAGGGGGCTTTGGCTTGCACTTGGAAGCTGGGGGAGTGGGCTTAGACCGGCAGGTGGCAGATGGACCTGGGGAAGCACGGAGCTTCTTGCTGTCTGGGGAAGGGGCACAGGAATGGGAAGGGAGGACTGGGGTGGGCTTAGAATAGGAAGGAGTGAACAGGGCAAGGAGGTGGGCACGTTTAGGGATGAGATGGGGTGAAAAGGGCAACACAGGACAGGAAATGTTTGCATTTCTTGCTGTTGGGTCCACTTGCTGGCCGTGCCGGTCCTTACCGTCAATGGTCGTTCGCCATCCACTATCTGCCACGGTGATTTGTGCATCATTATTTGGAGGGCGGGAATTTGTCTGCTTGGCAGTGGCGGGGTGGGGTGTGAAGACTTTCCGCCATCAAGGGCCCTGGCGGAGGCTGGAGGTAGCAGAATTTATGGGGGTTTCTGTTTTTGGAATCATTATATGGCGGGTTTCTGTTCACAACCAATGGTGGTCTTCTGTTCACTGTCGCCACGGTGGGTGACGGTGTTTGCCGCCATGTTCATAATAAGGGCCTATGTCTGCCTTCCAATTCCTTGAAAACCACACAGCTAAATAATCAAAGTGCTTGGTAACCTCAATTGGTATGTGGTTAATCGCTAGTTTCTGTCAAAGGCTGGGGGAGGGCCGCAGAGTCATCCCATGGTCTTCATTCAGTTGATGGTTAGTGATTTTTCGTTGCAGTATTTAACAAAGTGGGCGAGTAGCCTGTGGGCGGCATTTTCAGAGTGTGCCATAAGTCCTGCATCGTCCGCAAAGAGTAATATTGGAACCCTGCTACCAGCTACAACAGGGATATCTAGCTGATTCACTAGAAGGTAGTGGACCACATTGTTCAGAAAAAGGCTGAAGAGTAAGGGTGCCAGAACGCAGCCTTGCCGGACACTCTTTTGTACCTAGAAAAGGTCTGTGCACTCCCCACCTGTCCTGTATATCACTCTGAATATATTGTCCGAGTGCAGTGCAGCTACAGCATTCACTAGGGAGGCATCAACCCCTAAGTCAGTGACCTCCATAATTTGCCACTGTCCACTGAATCAAAGGCAGCTTTCAAATCTATGAAAACCAAATAAAATGAGGACCTCCTGATTACTGTGAAATCAGGTAGAGGCAAATGATCTGATTGATAGTTCCCACCCGAGATTGAAAGCTAGCTTGTACTTCTGTTATCAAAAACTGGGCTATTAAGGAGGACTTTCCCTAGAACCTTACCAGCTCCATCCAGAAGGAAGATTGGCTGGTAATGAGCAGGATAGCCTCGATAGTCCTTCTTATAGATCAAGACGATAATGGCAGTTCGCCAGGACTGTGGAACTGCATCCCCTCAAGGGCTGAGTTAAACACCTTAGTAAGAATTTCAGTCCAATAATGAGGTGCCTCGCAGCAAAGGTCCACTGGGACCAAGTCAGGGCCCAGGGCCTCGTTTCTCTTCATTGCTGCCAGCTCTCTGAGTACTTCCAGGATTAAAATTCCGATTTTGCTACGGATGGCGGAAAGGGCATCTCGCATCTGCCTAGAAGCCAGGGAATCGTCCGCAGAGGTACTATACAGTGTACTAAAATAATGGACCCAGGCAATTGAGCCTATACAGGTTTCTACAACATTTGCTGCCCCCTTCCTCACTCTATCTACCAGTTCCCAGGATTTTTTAGAGTTAGGGTCAGCTGCGGTTGCTCTGAGTTCGGCCCACAGTGTGTTTTGGTACAGATATTTCTTTGTTGCCAGTAGGCACTTTTAATCTCTTCTGTATTCTCTAAATTTCTCTTCACTGGTAGACCTGTCATGGCGCCATATTAGGGCAAGTGAAACATCTCTTTTTGCCCTTGCACACTCCCTGTCAAATTAGCCTTTACATCCTGACTTCCCTTTTCTGCTGTTACCAGCAAGTTTAGAGGTTGCAGGTTCGGAGCACAAGGCTCTCAACGCCCCTATCATCAAATCACAAGCACCTAATATCAAGGGGCTATCGTTGGCCAAAGCGTCTATGATAGGTTTTCCATGGTTAGTTATTATGGATGTAAGTTGAGGAAGACCTTGCCGGTACTTCTCACCATCCCACCGTATTTTCCTTCTGCAATAGGACTGGACGATCTCCCTCTCATATAACCTCGCGGCCCACCTTGTTGTGTTTTCTAGCCCCAGAGAGTTTGTCCTCATATTGGGGACAAGTGGGTTATGATCACTTTCCACTCTACTGGCCACAGTCATATCAAGGAGGGATGTCCATGCTTCCACATTGACATTAACATAATCAATGACTGAGGAGGATCTACCATTAGTGAAGGTTGCCTTACAGCACCAACCAACTTAGAACGCCCATTGGTGAAGCAGAGACCATTGTTCAGTAAAAGATCAGTAAAGGCCTCAGCTTTTTTTGTAGACTTAAAATGACTTATAGCTGTCTTGGGGATCCTCATACTGCAATTTTCCATTAAGATTCCGCTACTGTTGATGGTGTTGCAGGCTGATGTGTTAAAATCACCACCTCTTTCAGACTCCCCAGTAGTTGTATCATCTACCATGCCTCTTCTGATTTTTCCAATATATGTGGAACACTCTTTCCAAAGTCCCTGGGCCCCTGGGGAGCACCCTGGTGGAATATATACATTCAAGATATCAACGACCACCCCTTTATCTTTTCCTGGCCTAAATCTCACATGCTGAATGTTGGCGGAAGCTGTCAAGTGTGGCACATCTACCTGCTCTACTTTAACCTACACAAGACACTTATCGAAATACCACCGATGGGTGTCCCTTCCTGGACCAGCATGTCAAACCCCAAGAACCCACTGATGAATGTTCCTTCAATAGCCCATGTCTCTTGGAAACAGCAAATATCATGCAAACTGACATATTGTAACTAATCATTATCTTCCATTTTGCTAGCTAAACATGCTATTTTCAAGGACAGAAATCGCAGACAGCTCCCTTTCGAATTATTGCAGGGGGAGATAAAGAGGGTGCATTTAGGGGGAATGGTAGGAAAGGGAGGGAGTTTCTTCACTGTTCAGTCAATTCTTGCTCTAGGGGAAGCTCCTGAATCTCCAGCAACTACAGCCGGTACTCATGACCAGTCCTCAAAGTAGTTCCCTTTTTTACTCACGTCGTGGCTGGGGATCCTGATTTGTCTACTGTTCTTGTGATTAGTGATGGTCAGTATTTCTCACACTCTGCTTGGTTGTAGTTCTCTTCTTTTTTTGCCATGATGCCAGTCCATGCCTATAAGGGCTACCAGACCTCGACATATCTGAGCTACTCCCGTACCTCTCAACCCAGCGGGCTTCCTCCTGGTTAAAAATGGGGCATGGCAGCACATTGACCGCCATTTTGTGGAAACAATCCACGTGGCTGAGGATTAGTCTGGCTATGCCTGGTAGATAAAATTCAACCAGAGCTGAGTGGCACGAGATGAAAGGGTCACCTTGAGAGGTGGTAAGATGGGTGCACCTCCTGCCATGGTCAACCGCTGTTGCTTACTTCCTAGCTTTACTAGTTTCACTTTGCTAGAGGAAAGAACTCTCAGGTACAGCGTAGAAGAGACTTAATAATCATGTCCTCTTTAGGGGTTGATTTAAACTAACATCAGGGAAGAGATCGACAAATTCCAGGCAATCCCCATCATATCTTCTCCCTGACACAACATCAGGGGAGAGCAACAGTACTATCGTAGTGAAGATCACAGATATCCAGACTGTCTCTGAGTCTAGGTCCTGAAGGCACCGTAAATGGCAAGGCGTCCCAGTTCAAGCTGGGAAGCACCCTCGGTTCTCTGGGTGCACATGAATCCTCCTGTTCGATTTGGACTGTCACCGTCTCCTGGGAGTGAGGCAAAGGGCTACCAGTCTTAGCTACTCTCCTTAGGCCCTTCCTCACCGCCATTCTTTTTCTCTTTATGGAGCCTTTCTTCTTGTTCCTGGGCATCCTTGCCCTTGATGCATATTTTTGTCAGAATGCTCCTTCCGTTATACCCCCTGTACTTTGGATATCCTCGCAGTGTTGAAGTTGGCTGGATCGTGAGGGTTCTGCTACTCCCCTGCACCTAGCAACCTGCTGGGAGGCAGTATCAAGCAGGGAGGTATCTGGGTTTCTAATATCTGTGTTCTCCCCACTTGGCACATCCTTGGAGCTGGTGACTGGGGTTACCCCCTTGTTTATATGATTCTTAGGGTTAGAGAACAACCATTTGAGGGAGTAGACTGGAAATGGTGTAGCCCACTTCCCCTTTTTTTCCATTAACCTTCTTCTTAGTACCCCTGCTCAAGATCACCCCTATTTCATCTGAGTCTTCTCCCTGTGGCCACAGAGTTTTCCTTTTATACTCCACTGTACCAGTTGGTCGCTCCTTAGATTCAATAGCTGCGGCTTATTCTCTGGGGCTAGCCTCATATTTGTCTGCAGATAGGCTGCCCCTCCCTGCTGTAATAAGCCCAGCACACTCACCATGGCCATAGGCGCCGTCGCCACAGGGGTTAGCCATGATTGCATTGGTCTGTGGTTGACTCCCAGTTTGAACAGGGGTGGAATCTATGGTTTGCATCTGTGTTGTACTCCTTGTAGGATATGAGGGATTAGTCCGGCTGTGGCTAACACACCAGGAAGACTGGGGGAGTGGATCCTGGTTAGTCCCATCTGTTCTTTCACACTGGACTGGGGCCTGCAATATCATGGTTAGTAGTGACTCTATGTGCTCAGTGCCCCCGAGAAATGTCTCCAATAATGTAAGGATCGAAACTGAAACATTATTTAATGCATTCACAGCCTTGGGGATTACAAAGCCTTGTGGGAACTCAGCTAGTACAGGATTAGTACTTGAAAACTGGCAAGCAGGGATGTGCTAGTATATGGAATCCATCTAGCAGAACCCCCCACTGGGGGAGGAGCTATTGTTCTCAAATTAAAAACCAAACACAGCCTTCGCCGAGGCCGCAGGGCTATTTCCAGATGCCAGCAATACCTTAGGTGGCTCACAGGATCCAGCCTTATTCCAGGTGGCTACTGGGCTACAAGGTACATCAGGGAGTGTATAATCCAGGAACATCAGGGAATTTTCATTGAGATAATCACTTTTTACCCTTAGGGTGCCATCGCCCAGATCACCCAGTTCGTTGCTTGATGTTGTTTGTTCACCACTGGGGTGACTATGGAACAGGGGCACTTGCGAGACCTCATGGCCCTCCCGTCTCTGGGGCCCCTAGGATCACTATCCATCTGCCTTGCACTGGTATTTCGTCTATTTTTCTGCATCATTTCCTTATATTTTCTGGTAACCAGTGGTGTCCAGCAGTGGCCAATTGATTTGTCAACCACTGCGTGCGATGATACACTATAGTGGCAGTGACTCACCAGTGTGTACCACTCGGTTCTTCCCTAGGGCCCTAGCTCTAGCGCCGCGGCCACGGACACCACACCACATCCGTCCTGTCCTGTCCTGCTGCGCCAACCGTCTTCTGTCTCAACGTCTCAGTTTCCCAATATCTTAGTTTCTCTGTATATCCTTGTGACACAATCACTGTTAGGCCAACCAGTTGACAGGTCGACCCCTTGCTGGTGACAAAGTAGTTGGGCAGCCTTTTTACAGCTGTGTATATCTTTATATCATTATATTCTTATATCTTTATATGCCCCTTTATTGAAGTGCGAGAGTGCAGTCAAGCAGGGCGCATGGGCTGAGAACTAAGAGCTGAAGCAGGGGCTGGAGTAAATACTATGCAGGTACAGGCAGTTCAGGCACTAACAGCCCGCAGTAGTGCAGGACAGTTGTCCTCGCCCTCCTTCGCCCCCTTCTTTTCCCTTCCTTCTCCTGACCTTCTTTCCTCAATGACAGCTGTTGGCGGGGCGGAAAATGGTGCAGGTCCTGTAGAAACTATGGGTGCCGGTGGTGCACACTTCCAAGACTTTCCAGGATTTCCAGTCCTTCCCGGACCTCACAGGGTCGTTTTAGGGCAGCTCCTGCTGCACGGAGGGCTCAGAGGAAACTTGGGCCCTTGGGGGGGCCTCAGGGCCTTGGGGGTTTGGACTGTTTTGTCGTTACCATGCACTCTCGTCTCAGCTCACGGCCCACAGCCCTCGCCAAAGTGTCTAACCGCGGTGTCTCATCACGTCTCCGACTATGCTCACAGCGCTCACAGTGCGCGTCAGCAGGCCCTGCTCTCCCTCAGCCTCAGCACGTCAGCATGTCCGCACTCCATCTCAGTCTCCGTCCGCTCTTTGACTCACTACCTTTTGTCTGCTCTTCTTCCTTCCCGCAGCTCACTATCTATCCCTTCGCGCAGCTCACTATCTTTTCCCGCAGCTCACTATCTGTCCATTTATTTATTCATATATGTACTTCCAATCTTCATAATTACTGTCATAAACAAATCAATCCAAAAAAATCCCCAGGTATGTGAGGCTACTTGGGGTGAAATGTGTAGGCTGGCTCTCTAAAGTCTGTTAATCGGAGCACACTCTACAAGAACATGCATGTGAATATATAGAGATGATTAGGAAACGCACTACCACTTCATTGACATCATATGACCAAACTTCCTTGACTTATCATTGTGAAATTTCATACTTGAATTCTATTATGTATAGACTAATATAAAGTGGTGGGACCCAGTGTTTTTCCCATGGTGAAGCCTCGTTCTTGGTACTCTGGATTCGATTTGGGGATTCGTTTATAAACAAGCAAATTGGGGCTCTTTCCCTCCTTAAAAAGGTGTCATTAGGTAAACATGTGCTTAAAAAGATCAGCAGTGAAAATGAGCACTATATAAAATGTTATTTATCATGCCCCTGGGTCCCTACTTAGTTCACATGTTATGCTCATCTCCCAATCCTAAACAGACCCCTGTCACTTTCAATGAGTGTGATTCCTGGGGGTCATCATCAACTCGAAAGTATCACGCTTTCAGATAAATACTGTGATGAAGAATGTGATTTACCAACTTTGTTTACTTTAAGAAATCCTCTACTATCATTAACCCATCATTGAATTTCCCTCCTTCTTGCAGCCACACTCATCGAATACTCAGGGAAGTGTACGGGAGGCTTCCCACCACCTTGCTGAATAACCACCAAAGGCCCTGGTCTTCTCTTCTATTAATAAAATCTGCCTAAGCAGAACCATTCACATATTTTCAGCACTTATAGGTCAGCTCTAACTGCCAGTCAAACCAATGGCAAAATGTAAAAGCTCCTGCCTTGTCCATCAGACCTTGGTACTCATTGAAGCTGCTAGATCTTACTAAGGCCCTAAGAAGTTAGTGAAGGGCAAAGGCCTTGTGTAAAGTTTTGCCTCCCACAACCATTTTGGTGCATTCATAGAGATAAATATGTTTAGAGGAAGAGTCCTGCACTTTTTATGATATGACTAAAAAAGCAAGAGTGCACTCTTTTTAGCACTATAAAAAAAATACAACACCTTAATATTCTTGGCAACCCCTAAAACATCCTTATTTGAAGCTGCTGATTAAAAAGGTAAGACTCCAATCCTGTTTCCGCAAATAGCTAGAAAAGAAGAGTGAGTGAACTTGTAATTGAGGATTGTTCCACTTTTTACTGTATCAAAGGAAAAAGCTTTGACAGTAAAATAGGTGGTTCTGATGTTAGGAACATTAATTAGAAATTGACCGGATGATTGTAAACGTTATTGAGGAATTTATAGGTGAGAACAGCGTCTAGTGCCTAGCGCCTAGTACCAGTGATAAGATGAGCTGCAACGTTACGCAGCAGTTGTAGCAGGTTATACAATCTTGGACCAGATGTATGAAGGATTTTTCAAGTCGCAAAGGGGCCGATTCACAGACTTGAAAAATGCTTTTTGGGATGTACAAAGCCCAAATGGCTATTCTGTAACTTATTACTGAATCGCAATTTGGGTTTTGCGATTCGGTATTAGGAAGGGGAGTGTCAAGGGCGTCCCTTCCTAATACCAAATCCAAATGGTATGTATGATTGTTTTGTAACCTCGAATGCGGTCGCAAAACAATTGCAGTTAGCACCAGTTTCCGACTGGTGCTAACCCAGTCACAAACGGGAAGTGGTCCCCATGGGACCCCTTCCCCTTTGTGAATGACAACAAAAATATTTTTTCAGAATAGACAGTGGGCCCACGGACCACTGCCTGCACTGAAAAAAAATAAAGGGAAACTATCCATTTTTGTAATGCATCTCTTTTTCCTTCAAGGAAAACAGGCTGCATTAAAAAAAATGCATTATTTACAAGCAGTCACAGAAATGGTGGTCTGCTGTCTCCAGCAGGCCACCATCCCTGTGAGGGCAGCCATTCCTAATGGGGTCGCAAATTGCAACTTACCTCATGAATATTCATGAGGTAGGTCATTTGCAAAACCAGATCTTTGTACATGTGGCCCCTTGTCTCTAGGACCCAAAAAGATAGACTGACTATTGTAAAGACAGGAATGTACTTAAGTCAATACTACAGATATGTGATGTAGTGAGGCAATGTAGGGTAAGCTTTTCACCAGTGCCAGCTGCTCTTAAAGTCAGAAATATCATATTGGTGTAACACCCACGGTTGCACCATTTGTCAGTGGCATAGATGGGTATTAGGAGCTCTGTTTTGGCAGAAATAGGTATTAAATGAATTAGAGGTCATCCATTATAACATGAAAGTTACAGGCTTAAAGTTTATTCAACAATTAAGCTGTTGGCTTATGTGAAATGTTTTGTAGGGGAAAAGTGAATTAAATGCAAATATTATTGACAATTCCTGTCTTGTTAGATGGGCTTTTCATACAGTTTCAGGATACTTTACCAATAACTATTATCTTGGTCGTCCTTCTTGTGCATAGCCTCAAAGTGTGTAAGCTATGTCTTAGGAAATGGAGCATTTTCATTCTTTCATTTTGTATTACCTATTGTCACTGATGTCAATGCTCAATCAGAATCAATTTTGTTGTACTAAAACTCATATTATCTGATGGGCTCATTTACTTGGGAGTCACCCAGGTACATAGGGGAGCATGTTTACAAGAACTTTTCTTGCTTTGCCCTGTGCCCCATAACAACATGATTTGTGTGCAGTATTTAATATCTGGTGCTTCATGGCGCATGTTAGGACAACAGCATAAAAAATGTGGGCATTATTGTGGCGCTTTGAGGGTTACCACAAAATTTTTTGATGGTAATCCTACAATGTCAAGGGAGGCTTACTGAAAACAATGACCCATCACTTTAATGCAAGCCTCAGACAGGTGCTAAAAATGGCTCAGATAAAGCTTGTAAATTTCACTGCCCCTTTTTTGCAGGCCTCCCTGTGTGGGAATGCCCCCCTTGCATACATCATGCATGTATTGCGCCACTTTGTAAATATGCCGTGGGGGAACGGCCTACTTAACATCACACTAGCATAAATAAAATGGTGCTAGTGTGGCACAAGGAGACAAAAGGGTCTTGTAAGTATGCCCCAAATGATATAGGAAAAGTTATAGTTAGGTTCTGAATATATTTGCACAAATCCTTAGAAATTCAGCAATTATAGTTAGAGTTATTTCAAGTAACTATAACTCACGCCCTAAGGTAACTATAACTCGTGCCCCCACCATGCACAGTTTTTTCGTCAATAAGTTGACTGCTAAAGTTTTGTTGATATTTTTTATTGACATTATAAAAGTTGTCATGAGTGATGTATTATCCCGGGTAGTTAGCACTGCATGGTGAATTTCCAGTTTTTTTTAACGTAAAGTCATTTTAATTACTATACCTTAACCCAACCACCACTGTGCATGGTCTGCGGCCAGGCCCTGAGACCAACCACTTGTAACCATCTAACCCTACACTGTGCAAGGCTAAAGGCAGGGCACGTTGGGGGTTGGCCACAAGGTCCGTTTCTCCTGATGTGAGAATAGGTGTGAGAGGGTGTCTCTGCATGTAAGAGTGGGTATGACAGCACCGGCTTGGGTGTGAGAATGGATGTGAGAGGGTCTATGTGGGTGTGAGAGTGGGTATGAGAATGACTGTCTGGAAGCGTGAGTGTCTGTGTGGATCTGTGAATGGGTATGGAAGAGTCTGAGTTGGTCTGTGCAGGAGTGTCTAAGTGGGTCTGTGAGTGAGTGCTCGGGTCACTGAGTGGGTCTGTGAGTGGGTGCATGAGTGTCTGAGTGGGTCTGTGAAATGGTGGGTGAGTATCAGAGTTCATCTGTGAGTGAGTGTGTGAGTCTCTGAGGGCATCTGTGGGTGAGTGCATGCGTTTCTGAGTGGCTCTGTAAGTGAGTGCATGAGTCTCGGAGTTCAAATGTAAGTGCATGAGTTACTGAGTGTGTCTGTGAATGAGTGCCCAAGTCTCTGACTAGGTCTATGAGTGGGTGTGTTAGCCTGAGTGGGTCTCTGAGTGTCTGTGTGGGTGTGTCAGTAGCTATGTGAGTGACTCGGCCACAGTGGAAATGCACCTGCCCATTTAGCCAACAACAGTCCACAGTTTTGCACAAAATGTCTACCCAACTGAAGTACTTTCTACTCGTTAGTTAGTAAGTGCTACCTCATAAAAGTCCAGTGTGTATTCTACGCTACAGCAGAACAATGGACAGTGAGGAAATGACTCCAGACGAACTTGTGTGCATTTAGCAATGTGATTGTTCTTCTTGCGTCTTTCTCCAGAATCCTGTGATGATATGAATCCTGCTATGAAGAGGCCAATGGGAGTACGAAGACATGAATCTGTACCAAACCAGGGTCTTTCCTCTTATCTATTTGACGTAAGTACTACTTTGTTTTTGGAGGAGTCCTCATATTCATCGGCATCAAGAACACACCACCAAAATTAGCATTAAATGCACTAAGAAGCCCCTTGGTAAGCTGTCCACCATCCTGGTAGACAGCAGGAAGACCTTTACATACTATTAAGGTGGATAGTGCAGGGCGAAGCAGGTGGAGCTTTCAGGTGATTTACACATTTGCATCCTGTAGCAATTTAAAGGGAAACCAATGACTCTAGAGGAGGGGGGGCAAACGACCCCCCTCCCACGGGCTGATGCTGCCACAGGGATCCAATTCACAGGGCCTTACCATAAATAAAGGGAGGGGAGCCACATAGCCCCAGGCCGATTTTGGCCCTAGGGACTCCATCCCCCGCGGCCTAGCCATAAGTAAATGGAGGAGGAGGGTTGAGTAGGCACCCTCCACGGCCAATCTCGGCTCCGATGACCCCATCCCCTGGGGACCAGCTATCTTTCCTGGGTTTCCTCCAGGGCACCCAGTGTGTCCTGGAACTGAATGGGGAGGTTCAAGGCCCCGCAGTCCCAGCTGGCTCCCCACCTCCTGCAGAAGCTGGCACTGCTTTTGCACACAGGGAGCTGCTAAACATGCAGCTCCCTGTCTGAAAAAACAGTTGTTTCATCTCTTTCCCTCCTCACATCTCAGCAGACTGGAGAAGAAATTAAACCTCTGCTTCCAATGGGCGAGAGCACTTTGACAACTCCCGCCCACTGGAAGCAGAGTGTTTGCTCTGACTTGGCAGAAGCTGTCAAAACTCCCGCCAAGTCAGAGCAAACAGCTGTATTTCAGGGGTAGCCAGGAGATATTCCTGGGGGGTGGCAGTCCCAGGGCCATTATTGGCTCCATGAGGGGGGCTGATTGACCCCCCCAACCTTAAATTTAACCCAAGGAAAGTGGTGGTCCCTGGGGCCATGGGTCTGCAATGGACACCCTTCATTATGGTATATCAGCCCAGGGGAGGTGGCGATCCCTGGGGTTGTGGGCAGGCCACACATGCCCCCTTGCGTACATTTCAGATTTAGACCCAAGGAGGTGGCAGTCCCAGTGGCTGTGGGGGAAGCCTTAGAAGCATCCATATTTCATGTTACAATTTTGCCACTCAGATGTGGCAGTCACTGGGGCTGTAGGGTGGCTGTGCTGACCCCTCAAACATGTTATATTTTTAGCCACAGGGGTGGGGGCAACAGAGCTGTGGGGGAGGCCATTCAGGCCTCCCCATTATAAATTATTGTTTTGTTCCAGGGAAGTGGTGGTCCCTGGTTTGCGGAGGAACATGTGCCCTCCCTGCATATTTACACATAATCGCCCCTGGGCGGTGGTTGTTCCCAGGGCTCAATGAGGTTTAGGAGGGGGGCCCGGTGCATCCCCTAGTTTGTAAAAAAAAATGCTCTCGGACCTTGCCTAGTCGGTGGCTCTATTCAAAATAAGTGCAGGAGACTGGGATTGTTTTTGTAAAACATTTTTTGCAGAATTTGCATCTCTGCTGCGATTTTCAGAAAATTGTTTTCTTTTAAATTCTGCCCTTTAGGGCCAGAGCTAAGGGGTCAGGGTGTCCTTACCCTGCCCCTTTTCTTACTTTGTTTAAAATCAGCTTCTGAAGGGATTTTCACCATACGACAAAAAGGCTTCTTTCTGGACCAAAAGCTACTTATCTGCCAAATTTGATGTAATTCCGTCCAGCAGTTCAGGCTGTAGTTGTGTTTAAAATCCCTTTGGGATTTATAATGGGAAATACACTTTTTTTGATCACCCCCTTTTGCCTTGGCCCCTGCCTGATGCATCACTCCGAAACTTCACATGTACAAAAAGATTCCCTGGAACAATTCATAGGGAAAATTTGGCAAAGATTTGTCAAACGGCACCAAAGATATAGGCAAATCATAAATGCTTTTTCTAATGAAGCATGGCCCTTACTATAACTAACTACTGGTGACCGCCAGTAGGTAATATATATGTATACAGGTTAAAACATTGGAAGGAACAGATGTAAACATTGCTCCCGCAAGCAGGGAGCTGCTACTTAAAGCAGCTCCCTACTGGCAGTGCATGCTCCTGCAGAACCGGGGAGCCTGCTAGGACAGCGGAGGCCTTCAGACTTTACCCTCAAAGTCCTTTCATGGTACCAGGCATCTTGCTTGTCAGCAGTTTTGATGTCATTCAATGGAGAGAGCGTTTCAATCAATAACAATAGCCTTTCCACAGAATGACTTCAGAGTGGCACACACGCAAGATGTTTAGTTTGAATGTTATAGCTAAGTATTGATGCACAGCAGACCAGACTCACTTCTGGCCTAGTGGTAAAGCTCTTAGACTGTCATTCAGTATGTTAAAGGTCCAAATCCTGGTATCTCATGGCAGTGTATCTGTTTATTTATTAATGTTTTAACTGTTAAACATTCCTAGTAATGGGACATTTACGTCTTTTTGCTATCAAAATCTTTGAGTTGAATACCATAACCATGTCTAGAAACTTCGTAAAAATGACATAGGCCTATGTCATGGCACACAAGCAAATTCAATGTTCCCCTTTGGGTATATGCCAGATTTATTGAGCCACACAACTATGCAGTTGGGCCCTCGGGGCAGAGACATACTACTCTTATCATGCTCAATCTTCATACCCCACACCACTATTGCACCATGTACAATGAGAATGTGTACATTTATGCTTGACTTTTGACGTGGACACTTCACTCCTTAACCATCTCCGTATTCCTGATGTCATGTAATGGTTGGCAAGCATCTCCCTTCTCTTACTTGTCTGATTAATGCCACACATTGCGACTACATCAGTTTATTGTGTTTTGTTTCATACTTTCGAGCCTCCTTACATTGCTGTGCAAAGTATGGTAAATGGCATTTTGTCAAGTGCGGCCAGATGTGGTATTTACATTAATCTGTCAAGGAAATGTGTCCCATGTGTGATGTTTTGGTGATTCCCACACATGCATGAATGCATTCTTTGCAAGTGTCATTTTAACATCTATACCTGAGACTAGGCCTTTGTCCATGACAGAGAAGGGACCTGCTGAGACATTTGCTCCTGCAAAGTGCTGGCATTCTGAATGCTAGTCCATATATGAGACACACTACAATGTGGAGTTAGCATCAGAGACTGCCTTTTTGGGAGATTTGTGACCCCTCAACACTGAGGGCCTGATTCATACTTTTTTGCACCGTATTTGCATCATTTTTTGAGGCAAAAGCCGCAAAAACTTGCAAAATATAATTGCATTTTTTAAGTTTGCTTCGCTTTTGCGTCAAAAAATGATGCAAATGTGGCACTAAAAAAGTATAAATAAGACCCTGAGTACCATATGAAACACACTTTGCTGCTGTAGAACACACCTGGACAGATAGCTTAGCTGCACTTCACTGCTTAAGTGCTTTAGGACAGTAATAGCCTAGTACTCTCTAGATACGTGGCAATCCTGTCCTATCCCTTTGATACACTACACTGTATCGCATTGACTTGCTGTGTTGATTTCTTATTATTTGGAGGAATGTGTTCCCTGTTTATCAACAGCTTAGACAACATGATTCTTACTAGTTGAGACCTATATCTGTTTGAGAAGATGCGAGTGACTAGATTTTGACATTGACATTCACTTATACTCAACACAATGAATATGTTCAAATGACTATTTATTATTGTTTGATAAGTTGACATAATTTCTGGCACTATTGCCAGGAGGTGGTATTTATTTAGTTAAAAAATTGGTCATGATCTGGTCATGTCCCCGCCAACCTGCCATTTTGCGCTGGATATCTCCATCATTGTGCTCATACTCTTTCAGTTCCTCTAGATTTTATGTCTCATAGTCCTACGGGACATTTGTTTTGAAAGCAGTATTGTGCAATGTTGCTCATAGAAGGATTATTTTACTCATCATAGGGGGTGAATACAATAGACTTCTGCCTGACATATCCAGTCATCTGAACTTGGACTTAAGGACTCCAAAGATCCTCTCAACAATTTTCCTTGTCTTGGTGGGTGCAATGATAAATGTTTTTTCAACCTCCATTTGAGGATTGTTGAATGGGGTCATCACCCATGGCTGCACTCATTTCCTTGGTTACCTGAAAAGAACAAACAGACAACAGTGAATTATTTTGCACATTGTTACTTAGACATAACTGACCATGTGTGTTGTGCATCTAGGCAAACTCATACACCTTTCTTTTAATTTTAACAGGTATCCATTAGACGCTGTTGACCATTACTTTACACGTGTATCTTCAAGTTTGAAGTTTCATTACTCATACTATCCATGTCCTGAAACATGGAGCACTTCTACATGCTGACAGTCACATTTAGTTAGTAGAATTCTATGATAACTAATTTGGAATGTTCACAAAAGCTCTATATGTGCAAAGTTACAAACATGATCAGAATTTCTGGCACATATTCAGCCCTATGGAGTTTGTGACCGTGTCAACATGCTTGACACTCTTGGATATGTTGGTCCTTTTGTCAGCTCTGATGTCAGTGCTTGGATACATGACATTCGCATAGCCTTTCATTTGTTCACTGAATTTAGAATGGCTATTTGCTCAGTACAAGTAGTACATTTCCAACATGTAACTTGGAGAGTAATACTGTTTTTTGTCAAACAACAGCTAATGCTTTTTGTATGGCAAAGTGTAGTGCTGAGCTTATACTGAAACATGGTATGGCAATGTAGGCCATTTTTCTATGGGACAAACTGATGTGGATAAAGGTAGCTTTATACTGCAGACTTATACATATCTCTATGTCACATGGAAATTCACATGTATGTATGTGAATTTGCCTTGTAGGTGATTCAGTACATTTATGCCTTGATTATGACATCATTGATGTGGAAAGAGAGTGTTAAGATTAGGATACCGAGTACACTGTGATATCTTATGGTTGGATTTAATTCCAGGTTATTTATTGGGGTATGACATGTTTGACAGCATAATAATTGACTGTGCTAGTTTGGCATTGATGTACTGAGATGCAGGAAATGCAGGCAACTTAAGGCATCAAACTAGTCATCAATCACATTGATGAAGTATGTCTGTGTGGATTGAAAACTATGGCCCTCATTATGAGTTTGGCGGGACACACCGCCAGCCGCCATGCTGGCAGCCTCCAAAAGACCGGAAGTGTCAGCGGAATGCATTCCGCCGTATTATGAGTACAAAAAGCCAAATGGGCAAAATTTTGCCAAACCTCACACACTGCCAGGGCCAACGACGGTGGAAATGCCGGACTCAGCAACCCGTCACCACCAAGCTATCAAGATCGGCCCACCAAATTATGATCCACAAATCAGCCCCACAGTCATTCAACGGTGGTACACCATTGGTGGTACGGACCGCCACAGATAGTAAAGGCACCCACCAACAACAACCTCATGTATTGGGTTATTCAAAAGCCTCACACCTGAGACACATATACACACACTACACGCACCACTATAAAACACACACACACACATTCTCCAATCCTTTGAACGCCAATTGCACCATAGCTGTTGCCATGAACACCACACACACAATCTACAAACCTATTACACATGTCACACACATACACAAAACAACACCACCACACACCCACAACCAGTACCCACACGTACACGCACACACCACACCACCCCCACCAACTCACCCTCACAACCCCACACACATCACACACCATGGTACCCCCTAGGCACCCCCACTTCACTGACAGGGATCTAAGAAGAATGGTGGACAAATTACTCAGAATTACGCAGCTGTTTGGGGCAAGGGTACAGCAGATGTTCATCATTAGGAAGATGGAGGCATGGCAGAGGATTGTCAACAAGGTAAATGCAATGGGAAACCATCCACACACAAGGGACAACATCAGGAAGAGTTGGAATGACCTGCGGGGGAAGGTACGTTCCCTGGCATCATGACATGAAATTGCAGTACAGAAGACTGGCGGTGCCCCCCTTCTCCCGAAGACGCCGACTGGGAGGAGAAGGTCTTGGCTATCCTGCACCCGGAGGGCCTCACTGGACTCACTGGAGGACTGGACTCGGGTAAGTCACATATTCTCCCCTACCATGTGTCCCACCTGTAATGCATGTCTGACCCTGTAGCGTAGGCTCTCATTATCCTAATGAGACTACTGGATTATTGGGCGGCAAGATCATTCACAGTGTGGGGGACTAAGTCTGACCCACGGCGAAGGACCCTTGTCACCCTGAATCTGGGTTGTGCTCCGGCTAACTAGCAGTGCCTTATCTCTCCCAGAGGAAAGAGACAATTGGGCAGCCGAGCACATGACATCTTAGTGCTTCCCAGGGAAGTCGTGGTCACTCAGGGCACAACCAGTTCTCTTGTACAAAGTGTGATCTCATATATAAATGACAAAGGCAGTTTGAGTTTTAAAGATTGGTTTAATAAAACAACTTCATTTTAGATAATAAGGCGTGAGCCGCAATAACCAGAACCATACAACACAGTAAGATTGAAATAGTAACGAGGAGAGTGAAACATAAGAATAATGCTATCATAGTGCAACTAGACTACGTTCTCTCTTTAAGTTATATTATGAGCACAGCATGTTAAGCTCTAAGCCTGCCTTTCAGGTTCCCCCGGGAGGACATCAACCCTCATACCTGAGCAAAAGCCTGTGATCTGGATCAGCATCTGCAACAGGGCAGTCAGCATCTAGTTGTGGGTTCCTGGTCGGAATCTCCCTCTTACGTGTACTGGGGCTAGAAAGTGTTTTTATACTATTGATGTGAACTAACACCCCGATGTTCCTGCATAAGAATGTGTACTGTCTACGAACCATAAAGACTAAACTGCTACCACGTCTATCGGCAATGTACCAGACTGTATCCTTGACTGAAGCACAGAGTGATTGTTTGAGAACTACAGTGCTGAAGTAGGCTAAACAGTGTGATAGAAGAAAATAACACAAGACCGTGAGACAGGTTATTATAAAATAACAGTGCGAGGCTAAATAAAATGCATCTAGGGCAAAGTGCACAGAGGCCTAATACTTTAAGCAAACGCGCAAAAAGCTACATTAAAAATGGCTACACTACAACCCTACCCTTCTCACTACCACTAAACACCCTATCCCATACAGATCCAACATCCCAAATATAATAGTACCCAGAATCCCTGCATGCCCACAACACCACCCACCACCAGGCAGGACGATGAAGACCCCAGTGCAAGTGGGACTTGGCCACCTGTGGCGGGGACACAGGCACAGGGGGCTAGGCCCAGTAGGAGTGTGTTAGTGGCCCAGGGGGCTGGCGCAAGGAGGGATGCAGCTGCTCATGCGGCCATATCAGAGGTCCTCAGGACATACCATCATTCCCAGGACAGGATGGGCCAAATCCTGGCCACGTTGCAGGACAACCAGAGGCTGCATGTATCACACAACCAGGAGGCCATGGAGCAATTCGAAGCAACTAAATGCTGCCATAGCCTCCATTGTAGGGGTGCTGCAGAGGTTGCCTGACATCTTGCCAGACTCCACCACCCACCAGAGGGACTCTTCTGCTAGCCAGAACACAGCCCAGCAATCAACATAATCAGCAGCTAGTGGAATGATGGCCCTGCCAGAGGAATCACAGGGCACCAGCACCACTTCACCTGTAACCCAGGAAGTCCCTCGCAAACATGGCCAGAGAGCCAGACAACCCAGTGACTCTGTAGCCAATCCAAAGCCCACCGCCAAGAAGTGGGTCTGCCCTAAACTGTCTCCCTTGTGTGCCACTGAGCCCTCTTTTTGACTATCTATTGCGATTTGCCCACATCACATTGTACCCATGGATTCTGTCCCTGGACTACCAACAGATGTGTAAATGAAACAGGGTATTCCATTCACCATGTGCCCAATCCCTTCTATATTCGCATCCCTTTTGTCATGCACAAAATCATCAAACATGAACCTAAGTACACACATCTTGCAGGAACTCGTTGTACAGAGAGGTGGATGGCAAGTACATGACACTGCACACTCCAGGAGTATTAAGTACATCCCTTCAACATCCATGATGTGTCCATATGTCAGGGGTAGGACACCATAACAGCATCTGCCAGCAAGAGAAATGTAACACAATTTTAACTGCACTCTACTAATACAACTCAAACCACATTTGCTGCGAAACATACACACATCCCCCATTTCAGCATAGTAAACTAGGTTAAAGTTAGCACCTATTACTAATGTGGGCTATGGACTACTCAGATGTGTATTAATGCACATTTTCATAGATATGAATGCAGAGTTGCTAATGAAAACTGAACATTACATCACCCACAATAGTGTCTAAGAATGCCAACCTGCCAGGACAACTGTCAGCCCTTGCCCCACCACAAGTGTCACATCCTTGAAAAAATATCCCAATGAGCTCCAGACAACAGCTCTGTCAGAAGTATGTTGAGAAAAAAAACATCACAGTGTCATGCAGGTAATGATGATGTGTAAAACTACTGTGACCACTCTGTTCAACACTCAGCAGATGGCCAATAAGTAGATCCCCAAACATCCACACATACACATAATCCTGTCCACACAGCACTGTGGAGGTGCAGTCACCATCTGCCACAAGCATCCAGCCCAGTCTAGCTAATATCACAGTGCAAATGTACCTGAGAGTAATTGGAAGTAGAGCTGTATTAGCTGGGTCTTGGAGCCAACTTCATCCCCCTCATCTTCACTTTCCATCCCCTGAAATCCCACCGGTGGCAGTACAGCATTCTCCTTTTCCAGTAGTGGAACATGTTTCCTCAGAGCCAAATTATGGAGCATGCAGCAGGCCACTACAATCTGACAGACCTTGTCAGGGGCATAGCACAGTGATCCACCGGACATGTGCAAGCAGGGGAATCTGGCATTCAGGACCCCAGTGGTCTGCTCAATCACCCTTCTTGTGTGACCATGGGCATTATTATACCAGTTTCTGCATCTGTCCAGTGACTTCTCATGGGTGTCAGGAGCCACTGCATGTTTGGACATCTTAAATCGCCTGGGAAGAGGGCTAATAGTTAGTTCAAAACACACTTTACTGCAATGCAAACAAGCTGACAGTCATATATGATTGGAAATCTGTGTCATACATACCCACCTATTAGCCAGGGTCTCTCCCCCTGTAGTTTTGTCATTATGTGTGGCACACTGCTCTTTCTCAGTATATAGGCATCATGGACAGATCCAGGGAATAGTGCAGCGACCTGTGAGATATACTGATCTGCAAGACATACCAACTGCACATTCAATGAGTAGTAGTTTTTGTGATTCCTGTACACCTGTTTATAGGCTCTGGGGGAATTAGGGGTATGTGGGTGCCATCTATGGCACCAATCACATGTGGTATGTTGGCAATGGCATAATAATTTGACTTGACAGTAGTGAGATCAGGGCTTTGGGGAAACATGACGTAACTCTGCATGTGTCGTAACAAGCCACACAATAAATTAGTTAGGTTGTTGCTGAACAGTGGCTTTCACACACCAGATGCCATGCTCACTGTCACCTGAAATGAGCCAGTTGCAAAAAATTTTAGGACTGATAGTACCTGCAATGTTGGAGGGATACCATATAGGTTTCTTATTGCAGGCATGAGTTTAGGCTCCAGTTGGGCACACAGCTCACGGATTGTGTGACAGTTCATGTGATAATTGATGATGATGTGGCGCTCCTTCATGGTAGCCAGATCAACCAGGGGTCTATAGACAGATGGAGCCCACCCTCTCCACATGGTTTGGAAGATTTGGGGGAAAACAGGTAGATACGTGTTGTGCAGGTCTAATTACTCTCCATTCACCTCTCACCTCCATTGCATATGAATTCTACACACACTACACAGTATCAGATCCGAAGCAGGATCAAACCCACAATGGGCAATGGGCCGTGACTGCTGTGGAAGGGACATTTAACAGTGTTTGCATACTTGCAACCATGATATGGGTATAGGCATTTGTCATGTCACCTCTAGCTCCCTGACGGTAAATGAAAATGCACCATATACACTGCCCCTGTCCTGTTTGGGTACACATTTTGTTCATAAAATGGCAGCCTCCAGTAATACAGGTTGTGGAGAGTAGGAAGTGGCATCATACCACTGGCTTATATCGTCATGGCGGCAGGCCGTGTTCACCGCAGTGCAACTGCTCATTGGTTATCATTGTTGTCTCTGGGATACAGGGGCCAATCAAGATCACCGTCAGCGGTGACGGTGCACACTGCTGCACTCAACACCGCCATTTTGGGTTGCCTATGCCACTTGACTCCTGCACCTCAAGAAAGCCACTGCCAAACTGTGTGTGCTGCTGTGTCCTGACTCTGGTCCTGGGAATGGCATGGGCTACAGGGCAACAGGCCCCGGCCTTCACATCAGGGGAGTTGGAAAAGCTGATGGACGGGGTCCTACCCATGTACGCAAACTTGTAGGGGCGATCAGAGGACCAGGTGAGTGGTATTCATGTGTCCTTGGAATGTGTGCAAATGCATCAGAGGGTTGTGCGCGTGACTTAAGAATGTGGGCATGGATAGGTGCAGTGTGCCTTGGCGTATGTGTGGTGACTCACGTATGACAGTAATTATGCATGGTAAATTTGCAGGTGATATTGTATCCCATGTGTTAATGGTGTGCCTCCACTCACAGCTACATTTTCCTCTGTGTGTTACATGCAGGTTAGCGCCCATCTGAAGAAGGGATACTGGCGAAACATCGCCAAAGAAGTGCGGACCCCGGGGGTCCATAGCCGGCAGATCACCCACTGCATGAAGCAGGGGTAGGACCTGTGATGCTTGGCATGGAAGACCACAGGGGCCCAGCTGGGGACGGCCTCTGAACGAGGAAGGGGTGCCAATTGGACTATGACCCCTCTAATGGCCCCCATTCTGGTGATGTCCAATCCTGAGTTGGATGGGAGCTTGAGGGCAGCACAGCAGCCACAAGGAGGTGAGTACCACCACTGTTCAGATTGCTTTTTGTGAAGTATAGCTGGGTGCAAAAGGGCTGTGGGCAAGTAGTAACTGGGTCGTACACAGGTCTGTCCATGCAGGTGTCCCCCTCTCCGTCAGTGGGATAGCGGTTTCTGCTTTAAAGGGGTGTGTAATTTGCCATGTAACAGGTCCTATGGGTGGGCTAGTGCGTCTGATGTATGTCCTCTGAGACTGGTCACATTGTGGTGGGACAGCATCCCTCTCCATTGGGCCAACTCACGTTATTTGGAAATGTAGGGAATGGATGGTGATGTAGTTGGCCAGTAAACTGTAGGTAGGTCAGTGTAGTGTGGGAGGTAGATGACCAATCCGAGGTACCTACCTTGATGTAGTGGATGATGTTGAGGGATAGTGTCTGGGATCAGTGGAAGTGCATTTGTGCCAACATGCCAGTCAATCGGGTATTGACAGCCTCCTTCCTTTTTCTCCCAACCCCCACTCTCTGTGTTCTTGTGTCCTTGTGTGTATTAGCATAATCTGGTGAAGGAGCAGAGGCACTGGTGACATGCTGCTGCCCACGGGACCCAGGAGGCTGAGACCACCGACGCCGAGGGGACCAGTGGGATGGAGGGCGAGGGGAGCACCACAGGGGAGGCAACTACCACTGCAGGTAGTGACTCTGACAGCTCCTCCGATTGCAGCTTCCTAGTGGTGGCAGACCCTTCTGGGACCACCAGATTTACAACATATTCCACCACCCCCGTACCAGCACCACACTCCCTGTAGCTACCCCCCGAGTTGCCCATGCCCGCTCACCTAGGGGGGTGGGCATCTCTTTCGCCGCAGGCACCTCTGCCGCTGCCCCAGTCAGCCCTGCTGCCCTCAATGAGGAGGCTATTGACCTCCTGAGAACTATCTCTATAAGGCAGACAACCATTGTGAATGCCATCCAGGGGCTGGCATCCCAGAAGCAGCAGTGCAAGTACCTACCTGGAAGGCATTAACAGTGCCATGTCTGGCCTACAGAGATCTTTTCAGGCTCTGGCCTCCTCTTTAATGACAGCCAGTGTCCCTACTTCTTCTGTCCCTCCTCCCGCCTCCTCTGCCACTTCCAGAACCCCACTCCCTTCACCCATCAAAAGCACACGTACAGACAAGCATACACCCAAGACAATACACAAGAAAGTCAAAGAGCACCACAGGCACCACATGTCCCACCACAAGCAGGCATATACCCAACATCCAATTGCACACACACAGCCACTTCCCTCATTGTGTCAACCACCCCCCCCTCCCTGTGTGTCACTTCACAATGCACACCCACATTCTATGCACCCTCAGTCACTGGTTCAGCCACCATTCTTAGAGTCACCACAACTGCTGACATCCACTTATGAACCCCAGACACCACACCCGCAGTCCCCACGACAACTTTCACAGACACTTGCCACACACTCACCAGATGTAGGAAAGTCCTCCTTTTTGCACTGGTCATCCCCAAATGTTTTGGACAGGTACTGGTGGTTAATGACTTTTGGCTGTGCCCTGGGTACTGCTTACCAGTCCCAGGGCCAGTGCTCTGTGTAAAGTGGATATGCAAATTAGGCTAAATATAATTAGCAAGATTAACCTACCTATAAGACCCTAGTATATGGTAGGGCATGGAGGTTTAGGGACCCCAGCATAGGTAGTGCCCCCATAGGTCCACTTCTGAGGTACCCAGTGTCATTTTAACAGCAGGCCTGCCTTGCTGGCTGCTTTTAAATTAAAGTTACATGCAAATTCGACTTTGCAATTAAAAGTAGTTCCAAAGTCTTAAACAACCTTATTTTTACATATAAGTCACCCCTAAGGTGTGCCCTACGTGCCCCAGTGGGCTGGGTGCCTTATGATATAAGCAGGGACCTTAAAAAATAGTTTTATAAGCCCTGGTGAGTTGAAACAGCCAAATTTGTTATTCCCTCATTGTAGTGAATGGCCTCCATAGGCTAGAAAGGAGAGACTATATTTTAATTTTAAAAATCCCCTTAAGTAACAGATACCACAAGTTTGGTATCAAAGTAATTGTTCTAATAAATCCCACAACTTCCAGTTGTGGGATTTAATATAACTTGTTCAGGTAAAGAGTTTTAAACGTTACCTGAAAAGTTGCCAACTTCAGCCCTGCAGTGTTTTTTCTGCTTTGCTCTGATTGGCAAGCCTCTGGCAGCCTGGCCAGGCTGTTTGGATGAGGTGAGAAGTGGCCTGGCTCAGCACAAAGATATGTGCCTGTGGGAGGAGATCTCCCCTCAGTAGATGGGGAAGCAGGAAGGGGGAGGGCTGCCAAACTGGTCTTCAAAGATAGAAAAGGACATTTGGAGCAACCCAGCAACACCTTCACTTCCTGCAAACCCAGACAATTAGGTGCCCCCTTAATTAGATTAGGAGAGGGCAGGAAAGGGGTGTGTTTAGGATTTTTAGCCACACCAGTGGGTGGGCTCAGACAGATGTAACCTCCAAAAATCACTTTAAGCCATGATGGATTTTTGAGGAATGTTGCTCCCTGAGATTGATTTTTGCTGCACTTCCCAGGAAGTGGTCATCTCAGGGGACAGGGCCTGCCCCTGTTTGGAGAACCAGGACCCCCCTGTTTTTCACTCAGGAGCAAGGATAAAACTGGCAGACCTGCACCCACAGCTCAGATCCCCATCGGATTCCAACAAGGAAGAACTACAGGAGAAGAAGGACTGCCCTGCTGGACCCCTGGCCTGCACCTGGACACTGCACTCTGGAGGACTACACCAGCTGCACACATGGGCTTCACCACAAGAAGGAATTTGCCTGGCTTCAACGGGTTCAAGGAGGGACTCCCTGTTTGCTACGGGTAAAAGCTTGCTGACCAGAGTCCCCTGCACCAGCTCCTGAAAAACCCAACCAGCTGACCACTGCCCAGTGGCCAAAAAGGAGTTTGTGCCAGGTGCATTCTGGGAGTTGTAGTCCGCACCCCCAAGGAGCATCTCAGAGCTTCTAGAACCTTGGGGTGAACTGTGGACCTCAAAAGAACCTTAAAAGAACATCTGGAGGAAGATCCAGAAGTTTGGAGAACTTTGGAGAACTTTTGGAAAAAAGCTCCATAGAGGAACCAACCCACCACGGCAACTCTAGCCGGCTTGCCTCAACTGCAACCCGGACTGACTTGCAGGTTCATCCCGGTCAAGAAAATCTCCAAAAAAGAGACTAAGTCCGAACATAGGAAGTTGAACAGGACCTCCTAGACACCGTATCCGAAGAGGGTTCCAAGGACGTCTGATCAAGATTCAGGTTTACCCCGGTCGAAGGATTTTCACCTAAAAAAAATGACTACGTCAGAAGGTAAAAATCTCCACCGAGGGCTCCAGCAACGCGTATCCGAGGAAGAGATCCAGGAGGTCGGATTGGACTGGTAGGTTTGTCGTGCTGAAGAAAATCTCCAGAAAAATGACCAAGTCCTAAGGTAAACTTTTGACCGAGGCCTCCCGCGGGCTGTAGCCGAGCCGGGTTCCATCGCGGTCGGCCTTAAACTTTGACTTTGCCCTGGTCAAGGTACGACCAGATGACCAGATTGCCGCTTTTTGTTTCTATCCGCTAGAAAGCATTAATGCTTTAAAAATTCATATCACTGGTTCCCCTTATCCAATTTTATTCGATTTGGTGTAATTTTAAAGCTAGAAATATTTCCTATTTTTATAAATTGATTTTGGATTTTTAAACTGTTTCCTGTATTTGATTTAATTACTGCTTTGTGATATTTGAATGCTTTACGCTTTGTCTCCTAAGTTGAGCCTTGTCACTTGTTGCCAAGCTACAAAGGGTTGAGCTAGGTTTAATTTACTGAGACCTAACTGGACCTAAGTGGAGGTTAGTGGCCTATTGCTAAGTGTAGGTACTTACCTGCCTTTACCAATAACCCATTTTCCAACACCAGACATGCAGACACACGCACAACATCCATCTACACTAGCTGCCTGTCTTCTCCCACTGTTTCCGCCCCGCCTCCAAGTGCACACAAATACACCCACTCATCCACGTAACAGCCATCCACCAAACATCAGCAGACGAAACATGCACCTACATCCACTGACAGAACACCTACACTACATACTTCTACCCACTTCCAAACCTGTCTACAAAACCCCTCCATCTGCACCTAAAAGCTTTTCCTTTCCTGTGTTGACTTTTTTGAACCCACCCTGTCTTGTCCCTAAATGCTCCCTTGGCCTCACCAAATGCACTCCTTCCTCAGTAGAATCCTTCCCAGTCCTCCCTTCACAGTGCCGTGCCCCTTCAACAGGGAGGAAAAGAACATGTAGGAGGACTGATCCTACTCTCTTCCCCTGTACAAGCCCACTCCCACTACTTCCCAGGGAAGTCCAAAACCCCACCCACTCTGAAACCTAAGCCATGGAACCCCCCTCCCAATCCTGAATCCCCATCCTCACCACCCCCTACCATTGCTCCCTGAGGTGCCTGCCTGCCCCATTGATGCTCCTTCCCTGTGGAGGCCATGGTCATGGTAGTACTCAAGTGGGGGCCTTGTGTTCCCAATGGGACAGTTTGAAAGGCTGGCCCATGGCCTTGTCTGTACTTATTTTTCTCCCTCTAGCTTCTGGTTTAATATATCTGGCCAACAGGCATGTTAGTGCAATGTTCTTCCGTAGTCCTGCATTTTAATATGAGAGGGTCATGTTACACAGGTATGTGCTTCGTATTTTTATTCTGTGCATGTGTCAGGTAAGTGTCTACCTGTACAGATTGTGTATATAGTTTGGGGTGGTGCGTTGGGGTGTTAGTGGTAAGGGTGTGTGTGTGTAAGGGTGTTGGTGTGCATGTGTGATGGTGTGTTTTGGGGATGCGTGTGGCATGGGGGTGTGTAATTGTCCCCTTCCCATCCCTTGTGCGCTAGGTGGCTGTACTCACCGTTGTCATCTTCATCAGCGGTCACGGTCCTGGAGGAATATACCAAGGATCAGCACTGGGAACATTTACAGTTCACGCTCCATGTCGACATCGGCGGCTTCTGTGTCCCTACGGTGAGTGTTTCCTTATGTGCGGCTTCCTTCCACCTGGCTTTGTGTGGTGGTGGTTCTGCCCCGGAAATTGTGGCAGTGTGATGTGTCATAATATGGTGGCCAGGAAGAGCCTGTCCTCTGGCCTGAAGACAGCCACTGTCATTGGTAGCGGCTCTCCTGCTCTGGCGGTAGCAGAGGTCAAGTGGCTGGTCTGCTCACATTTTCCCACCTGAATCATAATACGGCAGTGTGGACTGCCACTCTGTCGGCGGTCGCACTTCCATCACCGGCGGGGAGGTCCAACATCACCAAACTCATAATGATCACCTATGTGGATGTTTAGACCTATACTGCAAGATTGGCTGAGAATTGTTGCTGCAATTACAGTGCATGCTATAATTGTAATTTACAACTACGTCTTCCATTGGTGCTCCTGATACTTTGGTCAATATACAAATTTACTGGCATGTGTGACACATTTATTTAGGAACTCATGATTTGTTCAACACCTATTATTTTAGTGGAACTTTCATAAATCATTGAGACTAGATACACCACTGAACATACACATATCTCACACTTAGCTAATAGGTACCCTTTCTACTCACATTGACTTCACTTGTGAACCACATGATTATTGTGTTGATTTGGCAACCAGTGCAGAAAATGTGTTTCTGTCATTAACACAGTGTGAGATGCCACAATGCTTCTCACAGTTGATTTTTCTCTACTTCCATTGCAGGATATGGAGTCTGCTATTCCCACTATGTACATAGGACACAAGATTCATTCACAAACTCAGAGATAGCTATTATGTCATACATTCCAATTTCTTTATTGTATTAAGCATATTTGTGGTTTCCTTACCAATTAATAGGCCGGAAGATGAAGGCATCATTTGCGCTCCTAGGATATTTAGCCAGCACATTTATGAACATTCCCTGATGATCCACCATGGCATGGACATTGACAGAGTATGTGTGCTTCTGGTTTCTGTACTGGTGGAATGTTGCAGCAGGGGGCATCAACTGCACATGTGCACAATCAATTGCACCAAGAACATGTGGAAATCCAGCTATGGCATTGAATCCTTGCTTTGTTGCCAGTTGTTTTTGTGGTGTTTTAGGCAAGAGAAGGTACTGGAGTGTTAGTTTAATTATGGCACCCAAAACAGAGAGAGGAATGCAGAAAATGCTCCCTTTGAGATTCCTGCCAATCTGGCTGTTGCGACTTAGAAGGAATCTGATGCCAGCATGTGGAGCACAGTCAAGTTTTTCATCTGGTGAGATGTTAATGGGCCTTGCAATTGGTGGCTGGAGACTTTGGGCCTGATTTGTAGTTTTTTTTAGTGCCTCATGTGCGTCATTTTTTGACGCAAAAGCAGCACAAACTCAAAAATATAATAGAATTTTGCAAGTTTGCGCCACTTTGCGTAAAAAAATAACGCACATGCGGTGCTAAAAAAGTATAAATCAGGCCCTTTTTCTGATATTCTCCAGCAATTTAAAGATGGACTACCTCTTGAGCCCCTCTTGAGTCTGCAAAACTGTATGACCTCCTCCTCCCTGAGGTATATGAGGGATATACAGTGCCAGGAAACAAGCTCTCTACTCCTTCACTACCTATGTGGTGCTGGTGGTGATCTCCTAGCTACTCCAAGTTGCAGTATGACGACCTCTATGTTGTAGTCGAAGTTGCCGAATTACTTTGTGAAGTTGATCTTTTTATATCACAGCCACTTATTCATTTTCTGTGGCTGGTTTGCCACTGTGCAGTAAATCTGGCACTTTTCATGCTTTGTGCTGCGCTTCCAAAACATGCGTGATGCCTTGCTAAATCCATAAATACTACTGAGTTATCATTTTATTGATTTATTTGTACGAAGGAAGTGCCATAGAGGTTAAGGATACTGCACTTACCATATCAACGCTTTCTCCCTTTGAAGAAGGATCCTCTGTTCTTTGTTGAGTCCTTTGTTATTTTGGATTTAGTTTCTGGTGAAAGCTTAACCCACCCATTGGTAACACTTACTGGCACCCTTGGAATTTTTGTATTATTTCATAAACTCAAGTAAGTTCAAGACAGTACTTGGCAAAATGTTTGATATTGGAGGGAGTGCTTCTGGATATTTTAATTGTGTTTGTTGATGGATGACCTGTAGTCTAGACAAGGGTTTAAAGGGAAGGCCATCTGGGTTAAGTTTGTAACAGCAACAGAAATTTTGCAATGGTGGAAGCCTGGGGTTTTATGCATTTCCTCTGTTTCCTCTTTGTTTGTCCAGGATTGTGATTATGCTGTGGTGTTTACTGTTTGGAACCTAGTCTGTTGCAGGCCAACGTGTATCATTCACATTTTCAGTGTTGCTGCTATGGGTATACATTAGGGGTGTGTGAACGGTCTTCAACCTATGTCAAAATTAATTTACTTTTGTCTCCATGTACCTGTTGGTGGCTGGAGTGGTGGTGACTCAAGGAGTCCAAGCCTATGTTGCCAGACATTTTTATTGTTCACAGTTGCCTTCTTCCTCAACAGCTTGTCCAGGAATTTGTGTGTGTGCGTGCATGTAAAAAAGGTTGATTAATGTTCACTCCTGCCAACTTTGAAAGTGTTTAGCTATAGTAATTGTTGCCTAGTGTTGTTTTGTGTTTTAGACATATTAAAGTGTATTATAAATCAGATTTTTTGTTTTACATGCTGCTTCTGTTGTTTTTGTTCATCGAGGTTTAATTTTTTACATCATTATTGCTCCTTTATGGGTGGTATTTAAGCACATTTTTAGCATTAGGTTGTGTAATCCTTTCTCTGCAATGCTGCATATTGTTGGTAGTTGGAAGAGGAAGGAACTTTAGTACAGGCCATATTCTCTTTGTACTCATGTATCTTTCTTACTTGCCATGTGCTTTTCGACTATTTTGAGAAAACAATGTGTATACCATAATCAGCCCTTCTGCCTTTGATCTCCATGCCCACTGCCTTGCAACCACATGCTCATTACCAGTGTTTTTCTGACCATTAAATTATTTTGGTAAAAGCCTTCTGCTGGGATCATTGTATTATGGTCCTTTGGGAATGGAGAACACTGGTAGCTTTGCTCATTTTTCCTTTGTACCATATATTTATGGGGAGTATATTGTGCTAGTGGGCTAGTTGTAGTAGTGTATAGTCCATGGTTGTTATATTATTGTTAAAATCATTCAATTGAGTTTTGGAGGGATACCAGGTATCTGTTATGTTGTTTTTCACTACTTTAAGTGTAAGTGGTTCCTGGTGTAAAAAATCAAATAGTTTACACATGGGTATATTATTGAATTGAGGATGACTTGTGTTACATTGACTTGAATGACCAACGCTGACTGTTTTCCATCTTATTTGGTCATGCCAAATGGTAGACATGATGGAGAAAAGTCTGTTAATTAGTTGTCAATCATGTTTACACCTCTTCTCCACTAATTTCCACTACTTGAGCTGCTGCTCTACAAATCATTAAGAAGATGACAACTAAGAAACAGGCTTCTGCCATAACAGCAGCCATTGATAAGTCTCTTGACAACCTCACTACTCCTATCAAAGCAGTTGTCTTTCAGTACTGCAGTCATTACTATGACCAGTGAGTCTGAAATGGAGCTGTCCCTGCAAACCTAAACTTCTCAGGAAACTCAACAGTGTGCTACACCTGATCTTCATGAAGATGGAGCTGAAGAGGAAGTTGAGTTTGCTGCAAAGCAAGATTTTCTGGCTACTCTTTCATTGGACACATTGTGGTCCTCTTGAGGAAAATACCACTCCTCCCCCTTCTCCAAGTCCCACCTAAGAGAACGGTGAAACAAAGTGAACTCCCTGGTCATGTGAGACATCGAAAAAGGAAGGTTTCAGAAAGCCTAGTTGGCACTGAATACGATGAACCAGTGGCAGTTCTTGTTGATAGGCACTGAGGACGTGCAGATCATATCTATTTAACCTGCAAATGTACAGCCTCCATCTATTTCTGTCTTCTCACATCTCCCTAGAAACAGAAAAAACACCACAAACGCACCCTACCACAGTTGTAGCACACCCTAGGGAAAAGCAAACACAGGCTAGCTCCACCACAGTTTTGACTCAGTAAGAAACTTCTATTCTCCATTATGTGATTTGTTTATATTTAGCTTGAATGAGGACCACATTGCAGACTTCAAAGGTTGAAACAGGCCAGTGCATCATGGGAAGCCATGTAGAGATTGTGGTACCATTGATAAATTGGCCTGCTTAAAAGAAACACAATCCTTTGGGAACATCACCTAAAAAGATGGATGTTGCTGATGGAGAAGAACTTGAACAGATAGGAGTTGCCCATGATGAAGATGTCACTGCCATAAAAAGCAACCATGCTGCTCATAGTGTATACTTACCTGCAGTGCCCACAGCTAGCCACAGAGAAGAGAGGGATGCCACAGTGATCCCAATGCATCCAAGCAGTCTAGCTATGTAGATGTCACTTTGGGTGGAATTGTTATAAAATTTGCTATTTTCAACAAGAACAGCCTGTTTTCCCTAGTACAAAATCTGCCCCATTTACACATGAGTATCCAGCCAAAATGTTAGTGCGGAACATCCTTAATTTTTCTTTGGAAGGAGAAGAGTTTCTGGAATTTGTGAAGGCCTTGTGATTGAAATGGAAGATTCAAAGCTGAACCTCTTAATCAACTGTCATTATGCTACAACTACACAATCAAGTGCTAGAATAGGTCTTTATTGCAACAAATGAGAGTGCTATGCAGTCCATTACAGACATATAGATCAGTTGCCAAACTACAGACTACTTGCACATCACTGGGCAGCGGGTCTCCAACAAGGAGGTTAAACAAAGTCTAGCCACTGACAACACCATTACATTTCAAGGTATTAATCAGCATGTAATCATTGCGATGGTATCCACAGATGAAGCATACTCAGTTGTCACCATCAAGGAAGAATCCAATACCACAGTGCACAACTGGATTTAACCTGGATGTCTTAGCACTGGATTTGTTGCCACTAAAAATGATATTGACATTGTCTTATCTATGGCAAATAAAAGATACTTTAGAGTGGTATGTTTTGCTCATAACATCACCCTGTTTATGCAGTGCCTCCTCTAACAAGTAGTGGTTCACAGTATACCATTCACTTATTGCATGATTTACCAGTCATTCTGTCAAAGCCTAGAAGATGTTGAGGATCAGTCAGAATGCTAATGGATTCCATGTAAAAGCACTTATGCTGGAGTTATCACTCCATTGTGCCAAGACCTTCTACATGCAGAAAGCCTACTTGAACAGTACATGTCCATAAATGATTATGTGCTACAAAGAAGAGTGGATGCAAATTCCAAGATCATGACAATGTAATTTGACAAATGGGAGTTAATAGAGTGCCAGATCCAAATGACAGTGTCCTTTGAGAAATGGCATTGAAAGTTGGAAGGACGATTGTATTATAAGCAGTGCAATCTCATTGTTGCCCTTGCTGCAGGCCAATTTGCATAAGTTTGGTTGAATGGTATGGGCAGTGCATTCCTATCATGCATCGCTGAGGCACTGCATTCTTTGATCAACCCATCTTGTTAAGTGTCAATCGGCAGCCACGTTGAAAGCCACGCTCTGGTGTTACCGCGCAGCCTATTATGATTTGTAGGGCTGTTGGAGCCGATGCTGTTGACTGCAGGACCACACCATTATTAATTACAGCACTGCAGTAGCCCTCAGCAGCCATACAGGAGGTAACTTGGGGGCAAGGTCTGAGCCGGGTGAAATGTGAGATGCTATGACTGCACCTATGTGATCCAGATGTATTGTGCTGAGGATACCCTTTTTATTTCTGCAGTACGCCCCCTCCAAGCAGCCTTATTCAATACCTTTTAATGCTGTGGGACACTTTGGAGTTTGAACCTGTTTGTCAAGATGACTACACCCCGAGCCCAACTTGCATTTGATAAAAGTAAGCGCGCTTGATTTAGTAAACAGATTTTGAGATCATTGTTCTTTCTCATTTGTGGACTTATGAACCCCAATGCTCAAAGAAGATCTCCCAGAAGGCCAAAAACCTTACTGAAACTAACCATAAAAAATGTCCAGGGACATTAGAGAGGGTCAATCAGGAAAATGGCCTTCTCAAGAAAATGCAGCTTCACTGCTCCAGTCTGATGGTATTGTTGATGGGATAGTCTGGTGGGACTCCCTCTTTCGGCCCTCAAGATGTAATCCTTTTGTCTTGTACATATAGGGCAACATCTGCCCTACATTGTGCTGTTTTAAAGGAGCTAGAGGATCCTCTCCCTTCAATATAACTGGCTCTGCAAGATTCCACAAGCACAGACTTTGGTCCTGGTTATCCTATACCCCAGACTCTGAATCAGTCTCTGGAAGTGAGTCTAAGATCTCCAGTGCAAAATTATTCACCATTTAAGATTTCATAACACTGACATGATACAATACCTGCCCCCAAGATGGTGGGTGAGAGTATAAAGTGGATTAGGAGCACTCTGGATATTGACATGCTGCTACCCTGTGTGGTGAGCAAGTCAAGGTTAAGCCAGGACAATGGGGCTCAGTCCAACAAGGAGGTGACTGTTTTGGAATCTCTAGATGATTCACTATCTTCCCTTTTGCAGTTGACAACATCTATGCTGAATACGGAGTCCAAAGCAGATATTACAGATATTAAAAAGTCCCATTATAAGCTATTTCATCTCTGCATGGGCACTTTACCAGAATCAATGACAAATGTGCACTTTTCACTGAATGTTTCACCCAGATTGACTAGTGGGTCTCAGGCCTCAAGGCTAGCGTGATTAAACCCCAAATGTCTGTGGATGCTGCTGGTAAAACACTCTCCACACTGCAAATAAAACAGGATGAGTTAGAAAATCATTGGTAACTCTCAAATCTAAGATTTGTGGGCATTCCGGAGGGCAAGGAGGCTCAAGAAGGGTGTGTTAATACTTTAATGTAGACTTTGGTTAATAAATATGTTCCTAGCAAACCCCCCAGCCAATGTATCAATAACATGGTCCCATCAGGTGCCATTTCAGCCAACTCCAAAACAGCTGCACACAATACTTTGGATTATAGAGTATAGTAAAACATTATGGAGTAAAAGAGCAGGTTTTGTGTTGGGCCATCCAGCAGAAGGCATTGGAAGATGCTGCAAACATTAAAATGTTTATTTTATATGTCCACTGCGGCAGCTCATCGAAGAAGGGAATTTAAGAACATGGTTGGGGTATTTAAAGCAGCCAAAGTGCAAGCGGGCATTTTTCAGCAATCCAAACTAAAAGTTCCCTATTAGGGTTTCATTATGGGTGCGCTCTTCAGTTATCAATTTACTAAAATACGTCTAAATGAACTTGGCTTGAAGGGATGTTAATTGTAGGTTACACAAAATGTGACTAATAGGGTGAGGGTGGGTTTGTGCCGAGCTTAATGTAGCCATAGCTGGGCAACCACTGAATGGGGGTGAAGAGAGCAGGAGAATGTCAATGGTAGATTTCCTTCTGGAGGGTAACTTTGGGGTTCGATAGTAGAGGGGAGTAGTTGGTTTTGGACAATGGGTTGGTTGGGGGCGGAATGATGTTGAGGGTTTATATATATTTAGGTTATAGTGAGTTAAAATATTCTGTTTTAAAAGGTATACAATGTGAAGTATTGAATCTATACATGATAAGTGGGAAGCTGTTTTAACTATCTGTGTGATGGAGGGTCAGTGAAGGTAATTACTTGCAATATATTGATTTGGGGAATCAATGAAAGTATCTGGCAGTTGTTAGCTGGTTAAGATGATTTATCCCAGCATAATGTTTCGGCAGGAAACTCATCTGAAGTCTCATATCCCTAAACTAGCTATCCCTTCTTGCTTTTCCCATGCTATTTTTTAATCAACTGGAGAGTATCTAATTTTGTCTTAAAAACCCTCAATTGGGAAGTTATGAGTATCAAAAGAGATAACCAGGGGTGATGGCTTTGGGTTGTTGCTTGATTAGTAACACAGGTAGTTATCAGCTATAATAGCCACACAGAGGATGATACTCTGGGGCATATTTATGAAAGGCATGTGCCAGTGTTGAGCCATGTATTATGATGCATTGGCTGCACAAGCAGTAAGTCAGATTTATAAAATGATGCACTTACAAAAAATGTGTTGTTTTATAAGGGTTGTGTAGTGTAAAAGCTGCTTTAGAACCAGCTGCGCCACGCACAATTTAATATATGCAAGTTAGGTGTTCTCCACAAAATAAGTCACAAATGTACCACTGCGGAATTTATGGGTTTATCAATGCATCACACATCTTTCTGAAGTGTAACAGAAAGCCTGAAAAGTGCCAGGATTGCTGCGCATCAGGAAACCAGGCATAGGGAGTGACACATTGCCTGGGATATAAAAAGATCAACCTCATAAAACAATTTGCCAAGCTCAACTATGCCAGGCAAGTTGGCGTACTGCAACTTGGAGTAGCTAGTGGATCACCACCACCACCACTACATAGGCCTCAGAGGAGAAGAGAGCGTGTCTTACGGCAACGCATACCGTCATTGACTTCAGGGAAGAGGAGGTCATTCAGTTTTATGTACTCAAGAAGGAATCCATCATGAAATTGCTGGAGAGGATTGGGCCAAGTCTTCAGCCACCAAATGCAAGGCCCACTAATATCCTACCACATGAAAAACATGTGGCTGTGCTCCACATGTTGACATCAGGTTCTTTCCACGTCACCAAAGCAAGATTGGCAGGAAACTCACAAGGAACATTGTATGTCTTCCTCTCTCAGTATTGGATGCCATAAGTAAACTAACACTCCAGCACCTTCACTTGCCCAAAACACCACAAAAACAACTGGCTACAAAGCAATGGTTCTATGCCACAGCTGGATTTCCACATGTGCACTTGGTGCCCTCTGCTGCAACATCCCACCAATAAAGAAACCAGAAGCACAGATACTGCATCAATGTCTAGGCCTTGGTGGATCATCAGGGAATGTTCATAAATATGCTGGCTAAATATCTTGGGAACGCACATGATGCCTTCATCTTCCACCACAGTTTCAACAATGAGCGTTTTCAGAGTAGGACATATGGGAATGGCCTAATTATTGGTAAGGAAACCCCAAATATACTTAATGCAATTAAGAAGTTGTAATGTATGACACAATAGCCATCTCTGTGATTGTGAATGAATCTTGTGTCCTATGCACATAGTGGGAATGACAGACTCCAAATCCTGCAATGGAAGTAGGGAATAATCAACTGTGAGAAGTATTGTGTCATCTCACACTGTGTGACTGAACAGAAATACATTTTCTGCACTGGTTACCAAATCAACTCAATAATCATGTGGTTCAAAAGTAAAGTCAATATGAGTAGAAAGGGTAACTATTAGCTAAGTGTGAGATATATGTATGTACAGTGGTGTATCTTGTCTCTGTCATTTATTACATTTCCACTAAAATAATGTGTGTTGAACAAATCATGTGTTACTAAGTACATGTGTCACACATGCCAATAAATTAGTATTTTGACCAAAGTATCAAAAGCACTAATGGAAGAAGTGGTTGTAAATTCAATTTATATCATGCACTGTAAGTGCAGATACAGTTCATGTGTAAATGGCAAATCTAGGAACATATGTGCGAGAGACGGGCTCCTTATTTAAGTTCCCCCCCCCACTTTGTTCCTGGGTTCTAAATGCAACCTAGACTGGAGTGCACCGGGATCCTGCTAACCAGGTTCCCAGTGCCAGAGTTCTTTCCCTAAAACATGGTAAAAACAATTGCATACACCTTTAGCTACCACTATAAGTCCCTAGTAAAAGGTACTTAGGTACCCAGGGCATGGGGTACTATGGGTAAACCCCTGAGGGCAGCAGCATGGATTGTGCCACCCTCAAGGGCTATGCATCCAGACGCACCCAGCACTGCCATAGCAGGCTGAGTTTCCTGGTGCAAACCAAAAATACAAACATAACATGGCACTCTGCCTGTGTGCCCTCTCTACCCTACACTGCATATGTTATGGGTAAGTCACCCCTCTAGCAGTACTTCCAGCCCTAAGGCAGGGTGTACCATATTATATGTGAGGACATAACTGCATGGGCAATATGCCCCCACTGTGTCCTATCCAAATCTGGTAGATAGTGAGTGAACAGAGCACCCATGTTAATGTATGTGCTGGACACTGGTCAACTTGAGTTTCCCAGCTACATAATACTACTCTGAACCCTGGGTTGTTTGGTATCAAACAACTCAGAATGATAAATCCAAACTGGTACCAGTACTGGATTTAATATAAAATGTACCCAGGTGTCACCTTGGAGGTGCCCCCTGCAAAAACTAACTATCCTGGCATGGTTGCTGACTGGGTCTAGCAAGCCTGCCACATCCAGACAGCCAATACACAAACCCTGGGGGAGAGCCTGTCTCTCTGGTTTGTAAAACAATGACCTTCCTAGGTGGAGGAACTAACCCACCCTCCCCCAGGAATATGCACTGCCCTGGTAGTGAGCCTCAAAGAGCTACCACCCTTGAAACTCGACCCCCAGACCTGCTGCTAGCAGCAGATAGCCTCCCCCTTTGCAAACTCCCACTTCTGGAGGGAGCAAATGCAGGAAACCACACAAAGGGTAGGAGGAGTGACCTCCCTGAGCATGCACCACCTCTAGGCGATTGCAGGTGAAGTGGACCCTTCATTTCATTTTTCTACATATTAGATGGCAGGAAAATAACCAATTAGGCTTGGGGATGTGACCCTTCCCACTGTAGTGGGTGTAGCCACACAGGGGTAAGTGTCCCATTTGACTCTACCAGCTTCCCCCTAAACTGCCCACTAAATTCAGTATTTAGTGGGTCCCCCAGACCAAGAAATTAGACTGAAAAAGACAAAGAAGAAAAGCACCAAAAGTAGACCACAGCAAGAGAATCGAGGACCTGCTGCACAAGAAAAGGTGACAAAACCTGCTTGCTGCACTCAGGACCCGAAAATCACTGCTGTGGAGGAGCTGGACACTGGACTGATCCCAAGAAACCCAGTGGACCTCCAGGCTTCAAGAATAACCCCAGATCTCCCTTCTGAGTGGAGGCACTGCTCAAAAACCAAGCAAGAACCAACCACACTGGTGAGGGTCACTTTACTGAATGGCCGATATCTTCGTTACCAGTATTCACAGCCAGACCTGACGACACTCTGATGACCACCTGGAGGTGACCTACAAGTGTGGCAAGTTTGGTGGCTCTGCACCTTTTAGTGGCCGAGTTAGGTTAATGCTCTGGGTACTGGTCCGCTGACATCAGACAACCACAAAACAAGCTCCCCCAGAGCTGAAAAAGGATCAAGAGGAAGCCCCAGTCAAGAGACTTCAGGGACACCCTGGACCTCCGACCAGAGTACCCCCGTGTTCCTGTGAGCCACACTCAAAGAGACTCTCCTCCAGCTCCAGTGGACTCAGTTGCACACAGCATCGAAGACCTCAAAAACACCCTGCTCCTGGCTTCCCTGGGCCTTTGGTCACAGATTATGCTGTCTGCCCTGGGTCCCCAACCCCTTGCACCCTCAATAGCCCAGGGGACCACAAGGCATGATCTTTAAACCTGAAAACCAGCTCTTTTTTCAAGTGGCCCCTCCATGAGGCCCTGTGCCCGTTACCAAGAACCTCTCCAACGTTGCTTCCGCCAGAACCAGGAGCCGCCCGAGACTCTCCAGCTGGAACAGTGTGCCCGCCAACTGCTGCGATCACCCTGGAAGAGAAGAGGCTGGTAAATCAACTGTGTGATTTTTACTGCATTTTTAAAGGTGACATTGATCTCAGTGGTGCGTTATCATGCACAGAAAGACTAACTTTGTTAAAACTTTAAAAAGTCATAACTTGAACAGTACTTAATGTATTCTAAAGATCTTGGTCTTAAAATTTATATAAAAGGTGGAAGTATTTTTATAAATTCTGGTTTTGAGTTATTCATTGAGTGTGTGTGGTGCATGATTGGATTTGTGAGTACAGCAAATACTTAGCTCATCTCCTGGATTAATCTAAATGCTCGACCAGCTGCCTTAAAAATTGCAGCATTACGTGGTCTAATTTTTACCTCTGGAAACCATCATGTGGTTGCCCGGTCCCTCTGCATTGCGTACTCAATTTTGTACAATACATAGAGGGCCAACCTCCTACAACACGTGATTCTAAAAATGCAAAGTACACATCTCAGCCATTCTAACAGTCTAGGTCCAAACATGCACATAGTTTTCAGTCCACACAGACATACATCATCAATGTGATAGATGACTAGTTTGATGCCTCAAGTTGCCTGCATTTCCTGCATCTCAGTCCATCAATGCAAAACTAGAACAGCCAATTAGTATACTGTTAAGCATGTCATACCACAAGAAATAACTTAGAATTCAATCCAAACAGGGTAAGCTATCACAGTGTACTCAGGATCCTGAGCTCTCTCTTCCCACATCAATGATGTCTTAATCAAGGCATATAAGCACCAAATCACCCACAAGGCAGATTCACGTACATTAATGTGAAATCTGTAGGTGCAGTGTATAGGTCTGCAGTATAAAGTTACCTAAATCCATATCAGTTTGTCCTATATATAAATGGCCTACATTGCCATACCTACGGTCCATTATAGGTTCAGCACGACACCTTGCCATACAAAAAGCATTAACTGTTGTTTGACAAAAAACTTTAGAATTATCCATGTCACACGTTGGAAATTCACTACTTGTACTGAACAAATAACCATGCTAAACTGAGTGAACAAAGGAAAGACTGTGTTAATGTCAAGTAGGCTAGCACAGACATCATAGGTGACAAAGGACAAACATATATGTGAGTGTCAAACATGTTGACACTGGCAAAAACTACATAGGGCTGAATATATGCCAGAGATTCTAATCATAAGTTTGTAACTTTGCACATTAAGTGAGTGCAAAAAAATAGATCTGCTATGGACATTCCAAAGTGCTTATCATAGAAATCTACTAACTAAACATGACAGTCAGCATATAGAAGTGCTCTATGTCTCAGGACATGGATGATATGTGTAATGACACATAGAACTTGAAGATACAGGTGTAAAGCAATAGTCAATAGTGTCTAATGCATATCTATTCAAATTAAAAGAAAGGTATATGAGTTTGTCTGAATAAATAACACACATGGCCATTTATGTCTAAGTAACAATGTGCAACATCATTTACTGTTGTCTGTTTGTACTTTTCAAGTGACCAAGGAGATGTGTGCAGCCATGGGTCATGACCCCATTGAACAATCCTCAAATGGAGGCTGAAAAAACATTTATCACTGCACTCACCAAGACAAGGAAAATTGTAGGTAGGAGCTTTGGGGTCCTAAAGTCCAGGTTCTAATACCTGGATATGTCAGGCAGAAAACTATTGTACTCAAACCCTATGGTGAGCAAAATAATCCTTGTATGTGCAATATTGCGCAATATGGGGGTCATTCTGACCCTGGCGGTCATGGACCGCCAGGGCCAATGACCGCGGAAGCACCGCCAACAGGCTGGCGGTGCTTCTGGGGCCATTCTGACCGCGGCGGTACAGCCGCGGTCAGAAAAGGGAAACCGGTGGTTTCCCGCCGGTTTCCCGCGGCCCCAGGGAATCCTCCACGGCGGCGCTGCAAGCAGTACCGCCATGGGGATTCCGACCCCCTTCCCGCCATCCTGTTTCTGGCGGTTTTCGCCGCCAGAAACAGGATGGCGGGAACGGGTGTCGTGGGGCCCCTGGGGGCCCCACATTGATTTTCAGTGTCTGCTTGGCAGACACTGAAAATCGCGACGGGTGCAACTGCACCCGTCGCACACCAGCAACTCCGCCGGCTCCATTCGGAGCCGGCATCCTCGTTGCTGGTGCTTTCCCGCTGGGAGTGCGGGCGGCCTTTTGGCGGTCGCCCGCCAGTCCAGTGGGAAAGCCAGAATGACCGCCGTGGTCTTTTGACCGCGATGCGGTCTTCTGGCGGCGGAACTTTGGCGGGCGGCCTCCGCCGCCCGCCAAAGTTGGAATGACCCCCTATGTGTTTAAAAACAAATGTCCCGTAGGACTATGAGCCACTAAATCAGAGGAACAGGAAGATTATTAAGACAATGAAGGAGATATCTGGTAAGAATGATGTTGTCTGAGCTATTGATTCACATAGGCTCATACTCCAAATAATAAAAAATCAATGCAGCAATTTAATGTGATACAGTGTACTGCATGAAAGAGACAGGGCAGGACTGCCATGTATCTAGAGAGTACTAGACCATATCTGTCCTAACACACTTAAGCAGTGCAGTGCAGCTCAGCAATCCGTCCTTCTGTGTTCTGCAGCAGGAAAGTGTTTTTCATATGATACTCTGTATTAGATGGGTCCCAAAACTCCCAAAAAGTCAGTCTCTGAGGCTAACTCCTTATTATAGTGTGTCTCACATATGGACTAGCATTCAGAATGCCAGCACTTTGCAGGAACAAATGTTGCTGCAGACCCCATCACAGATAATGGATGACACTTGTCATGGACAAAGGTCTAGTGTTAGGTGTAGATGTTAAAATTATATTTGTAAAGAATGCATTTATGCATGTTTAGGGATCTCCAAAACACCACATGTGACATATTTCCTGGGCATATAAAAGTAAATACCACATCTGGCCGCAGTTGACAAAATGCACATTTACCACAGCAATGTAAGGAGGCTCAGAGGCCTGTAACAAAACTCAATAAACTGATAAAGTAGCAATGTGCGGCATTAACCAGAGAAGTAAGACAAGAGAGATGTTTGCCAACCATCACATGACATCAGGAATACAGAGATGGGTAATGTGTGAAGTGTCCATGTCAATAGTCAAGCATAAATGTATATAGTCTCATTGGACATGGTGTACTAGAGGTGTGGGATATGAAGATTCCCCTGCATGATACGAGTATTGTATCCCTGCCCTGAGTGTTCTATTGCTTCAGTGTGTGGCTCAATAAATCTAGTATATACCCAAAGGGGAATATTGAATTTGCGTGTTTGTCATGACATAGGCCTATGTCATGAATTGCAGTCTGCTTGGGCAGGGAGGGCCACACAAACACCTGCCATCATAGTAGATGTGTGCTAGTGCATTTGCCAGGAGTAAGACAGTGCTGAAATGTGGTGGCAGCACGCTTGTGTAGTGAACAGTAGTAGTGTAAATTACCATTCAGCCCTAGTTCACTGCACTGAGAATTATTGGCTCACATACCTCTTCAAAAGTTCTTTCTTGTATGCCACAGTTAATCTTGCCTAACATCAGGGTGATCAGGAAATGTGACCTGGATACAACCATGTGCAGAACACAAGTGCCTGTGTAAAACACACACAACATATGAAGTTTCAGTAGGCCGTATGATGAAGCATGCCACTAGTAGTGGATGAGTGCAATTTTTTAGAACCTTGAATTTCCCTTGAATGGTATGAATCACATTTCCTCCTTTTCCTATTTTTTGTGTGTATTGTCAATGTAAACAAGGGAGGATAGAGAAGAGGAAGTACCTCTGTCCCCTCTTTTTGTGTGTATTTGTTTGGTTCATGTCAGGGAAGGGTAGGGGTAAAGTGAGAGTGAGGTTGGGGGCTTCATGTGGCTCCTGTTGCATTACCTGACCAACATGTTGGCCTCTGGGGGTATGGTCAGCCAGGACTGCACCCTCCTAAAGACAGGAAGGGTCTCTGGGAGCGGGTGCATTTGCACATGTTAGGTCTTCAGAGGTGATCGCACCATTTCCCAGCTCAAACATCAGTGGGCTGATGTTGTGGCTTGTGAGGCAGAACTGGTGGACATCCTGCAATTAGAGATTTGGAGACCCCATAGGCACGTATGTATGTACCATCTGCATGTAGTAATGCTGCTGTATCAGTTATGCAAAATTTAAACATTATAGTGGCAGACTTTTTAATGGGATGATTTGATTTGCACCATGCAAATTGCTTCAAATGCAATGCAAACATTAAAGTGCAATTATTTAAGCAAAACAATGGCATTTTCTGTGCCTCAGAATGGCTACATAAATCCAGTCTAATGCAACTTAGGTCCAATTGCCGCATTGCTATACCTTGCCCCAGGAGGCTGTTCAAAAGGTTGTTGGTGGTTATTCACATCTACCACTCATGGATTTAGAAGCATTCCCTGATTTAACATACATGATTTACCAAGGAATGCTCCAAAAATGGTAAAGCTGCACAGGTGATAGCTAAGGAGGAAATATATGTTCTATCTTCATTTATTTTTAACTTTTTATGTGTGGTGCATTGTGCAGGACACATAGACAGATAAAAAGGCCTCCAGCAATTCTTTTTGTGCAGGAAGGTGGCCCTTACAGGACAAAAAGTGCAAACCTGCTCAAAAGGCACATGCCATTTCACTATGTTGCAAGGTAGCATGTTTTGCCATTAGTCAGCACTTTGTGCACCAGCGCAATTAAAAGTATGTTATGGTCCTTACAGTGTTACAGATGGTGTGCAATTGTCCTTTACCATCACAGCACTACCTTGGTCTGGCTAAGGCGAATAGTTTTACTCTTGTGTTGTGGTGGAAGGAGGCCTGAGATGATGTTGCCCAGCAGAACAGAAAACATCACATGCCTGAGGTATGCTTCATGAATGTGAAGTTAGAAACCTATGGGTGTACCCACCCTCAGGGCTAGTAGCCATTGGCTACAAACCCCCAGACCTAAACACACCCTTAAATTTTGTATTTAAGGGCTTCCCTGAACCTAAGAAATTAGATTCCTGAAACTACAAGAAGAAGAGGGCTGCTGAGCTGAAGAACCCCTGCAGAGGAAGAACAGAAGACACCAACTGCTTTGGCCCCAGACTTATCGGCCTGTCTCCTGCCTTCCAAAGAAACCTGCTCCAGCGATGCTTTCCAAGGGACCAGCGACCTCTGAATCCTTTGAGGACTGCCCTGCTTCAAGAAAGACAAGAAACTCCCGAGGACAGCGGCACTGCTCCAAAAGAACTGCAACTTTGTTTCAAGGAGCAGATTTAAAGACCCCTGCAATTCCCCGCAAGAAGCGTGAGACTTGCAACACTGCACCCGGCGACCCCGACTCGACTGGTGGAGAACCAACACCTCAGGGAGGACCCTCCGGCGACTCCAAGACCGTGAGTAACCAAAGTTGTCCCCCCTGAGCCCCCACAGCGACGCCTGCAGAGGGAATCCCGAGGCTCCCCCTGACCGCGACTGCCTGAACTCCATTTCCCGACGGCTGGAAAAGACCCTGCACCCGCAGCCCCCCGCACCTAAAGGAACGGAACTCCTGAGCAGGAGTGACCCCCAGGAGGCCCTCTCCCTTGCCCAGGTGGTGGCTACCCCGAGGAGCCCCCCCCTTGCCTGCCTGCAACGCTGAAGAGATCCCTTGATCTCTCATTGAAAACCATTGAAAACCCGACGCGTGTTTGCACACTGCACCCAGCCGCCCCCGCGCTGCTGAGGGTGTACTTTTTGTGCTGACTTGTGTCCCCCCCGGTGCCCTACAAAACCCCCCTGGTCTGCCCTCCGAAGACGCGGGTACTTACCTGCTGGCAGACCGGAACCGGGACACCCCCTTCTCTCCATTGAAGCCTATGTGTTTTGGGCACCTCTTTGACCTCTGCACCTGACCGGCCCTGAGCTGCTGGTGTGGTAACTTTGGGGTTGCTCTGAACCCCCAACGGTGGGCTACCTTGGACCAAAAACTGAAACCTGTAAGTGACTTACTTACCTGTGAAACCTAACAATACTTTACCTCCCCCAGGAACTGTGAAAATTGCACTGTGTCCACTTTTAAAACAGCTATTTGTGTTTTATGTGAAAAGTATATATGCTACTGTAATTATTCAAAGTTCCAAAAGTACTTACCTGCAATAACTTTCAAATGAGATATTACATGTAGAATTTGAACCTGTGGTTCTTAAAATAAACTAAGAAAATATATTTTTCTATAACAAAACCTATTGGCTGGATTTGTCTCTGAGTGTGTGTTCCTCATTTATTGCCTGTGTGTATGTACAACAAATGCTTCACACTACTCCTTGGATAAGCCTACTGCTCGACCACACTACCACAAAATAGAGCATTAGTATTATCTCTTTTTGCCACTATCTTACCTCTAAGGGGAACCCTTGGACTCTGTGCATGCTATTCCTTACTTTGAAATAGCACATACAGAGCCAACTTCCTACAATTGACTAGCTGCATTTACTTGACTGACACAAAGTGAGAATCTGCTTCTACTTACTCAAATACTTACCACCTATCCATGGGATGTGGGAGACATGTGAGGCCATAACACTGTTCTACTCATTAGCAGATTTGTCACTCAATGAACATGACAACTTGATCATCCTAATATGATAAACTCACTACTCACACTGAAGAGAATCTATATTACATAGATTTGCATGGTTGTACTAATATTAGCCAGATACTCAGGCCCATATTCCTCATGAATTAGCATACTAGCTGCGCCAACCAAGGATGCACAAGGACAATCCAATACCTTGAATGTCAGTAACCAAAATATGCAAGGGTTCCTTGTCAGACCCTGTGACAATAGATAAACTGTGAATAATACTATACTGGGATAAGTGGGGTAAATGTGTCTCTCTCTGCCCCTATGTGTATATATATATATATGTATATATATATATATATATATATATATATATGTGTGTGTGTGTGTAAATACTAAGGGTCGTATTTACATGCCCCACATGCCGCCCCTGCATCACTTTTTTTGACATCCCGGTGGCACACAGTGCAAACTCATATCTGCAAGGCCACACAAAGCAACTTCGCATGGCACAAGTTGCTGTGTTGCCTTACTCTGCACCACGAGAGCATACCATGGGTGTTGTGATTTGTTTTCCTGTTCAACACCCATGGCTTTTAACTCATTCCCAGATTTACAAGGATGTAAGGGAATGTGTCAAAACTGTACGCCCCCCCAGTGGAGGGGGAACAAGGAGTAATACATTTATTTCTCCTTGTTACTTCCTCTCTGTTTATGTGATGGAGGGAAACACCTTTGTGGATTGTTTTTGTGCAGGAAGGTGTCCCTCCCTGCACAAAAAAGAAATCCTGCATACAACCCAAGCATCCTTGCATCATGGTGCAAGGGTTCCTACACTGGCACTAGGCAGTCAATTGTGAGCAGCGCAGGGGGAAGGGACGGAAATGCACCAGATTTCGTAAATACAGTGCATATCTGTCCTGAACCGCCTTTGTTGTAAATATGGCCTTAAACATCAACCTCCCCACTTAAATACGCTACCATTTAATAACACACTTAAGACATTTACCCATACTAAAACTTTATCTCTTTTAAACTATAACTAACAGTATACCTTATAACAACAAACAAGTAACCAATATAATAACAACTGGGGAGGGGAATGTCCTGAGGGAGAGGCTCAAATTTGGGCAACAATCCTTTCCATGGCCTCCTGCAATGGCAGCATTATTTGACTGGATGCTGGTATGCTCCTTTTTGATGCCATTCAAGCTCCTATAACTTTTATGCAACTCTCCTGCATATAATCATATAGTTAAACATAGATCCTCTTGCACTGCTGGGTGTCCAGTGCTATCTGGCTGTCTTCTGTGATGCCGTTGATGGTCCTGCTGTGGCTTATTCTAGACCTCCTGCTACTGCTGTTGGACACCCTCCAAATGTTTTGGCTCACCGGGATGTGTGGTGGTGGTGTCCATCCATCTTTCACTCTTTCATGTCCCTGAAGATTTTGCCCTTTCATATAGCACACCCATCTTCCGGTATGTCTTCGAGATGTGGCAGATGTGGCAATAACATTCCTTCATCAATTCAAATATTCTAGCTTTGTCAGCAGTCATGGTATCTAGGGAGTTAAAAGCTCAAATTGTAATTGTACACGATGTTTCGCAAAATAGGCTGCAATTGCCATGCAATTATATGTGGAAGTCCAGACCTACAACAAAAAACTGAGATAGAGATATGGATAATATACTCTCAGTACAAAGACATCTCCTATTAGAACTAAGCAAGCTGAGCCAAGTGTGGTCAGTGAATGTGTGCAATATGAAACTGAAGTCACAATTTGATTACAATCATGTGACTCATAACAGGTGAGTCACACTCACGATGATGTGTCAATTGGAAATGGGACACATTGTCCAGATATGAACACTTTTGGTGTTGGTATTGCATCATGCAAGTGGAGTGAAATGTGGTCACAAACATACGTGAGAGGTGAAAAAATAGGTAAGTTCAGCTAGAGTGCTTCTGCATAACTCATTTCGAGTTACATAATGCAGCACACATTGCTGACTTTACTTATTCAGTGTCAGTCAGACAATACATATATGGAGGGAGTTTGGCACCCTCCTTTAAGATATTACTGTAGTATACTTCACCCAATACTCTCAGGCAAATACACTGAAAACTGACATTTAGTTTCTGGTATAAAGTTGTGGGAAAACCATGATGACCTTCACAAAAACTATTGTCTGTACACCTATTATCCCAGGGCTGCATTCATCAGCACACAATTTAAATAAGAAAATGCATTTCGAGAGTGTGTGTAAGCAATGTGGAGTACTCATCTGTACCACAACTTTGTTGGGTGTAATGCAGGGACCCTTCCACGATGATGCAAGCCTGCCTGCATTGATGCTAGCCAGACTAATTTACCCTACCAGTTGGTGAGCAGTGTAATGCACTGAATGCTGCTAACACTATGCATTCCTGAATGTGAACATTTAGACAGTGTTGCAACATGACTTTATAGCTTGCATTGTATGAATACCTCTCAGAAATCGCAAGATGGAGGATTTCTAAAAGTTAGAGTCACTTCAGCTCAGGACACCTTAGGGGCTGTCCTGACTGGCCAGTGACTCCTCCTTGTTATTCTCATTATCTCTCCTGGACTTGCCGCCAAAAGTGGGGGCTTGGTCCAGGGGGCGGGCATCTCCACTAGCTGGAGTGCCCTGGGGCATTGTAACACGAAGCTTGAGCCTTTGAAGCTCACTGCTAGGTGTTACAGTTCCTGCAGGGGGGAGGTGTGAAGCACCTCCACCCAGAGCAGGCTTTGTTTCTGTCCTCAGAGAGCACAAAGGCTCTCATCGCATGGGGTCAGAAACTCCTCTCTCAGCAGCAGGCTGGCAGAGACCAGTCAGTCCTGCACTGAACAATTGGGTAAAATACAGGGGGCATCTCTAAGATGCTCTGTGTGTGCATTTTTTAACAAATCCAACACTGGCATCAGTGTGGGTTTATTATTCTGAGAAGTTTTATACTAAACTTCCCAGTATTCAGTGTAGCCATTATGGAGCTGTGGAGTTTGTTTTTGACAGACTCCCAGACCATATACTCTTATGGCTACCCTGCACTTACAATGTCTAAGGTTTTGCTTAGACACTGTAGGGGCATAGTGCTCATGCACCTATGCCCTCACCTGTGGTATAGTGCACCCTGCCTTAGGGCTGTAAGGCCTGCTAGAGGGGTGACTTACCTATGCCATAGGCAGTGTGAGGTTGGCATAGCACCCTGAGGGGAGTGCCATGTCGACTTAGTCATTTTCTCCCCACCAGCACACACAAGCTGGCAAGCAGTGTGTCTGTGCTGAATGAGGGGTCCCTGGGGTGGCATAAGACTTCCTGCAGCCCTTAGAGACCTTCCCTGGCATCAGGGCCCTCTGTACCAGGGGTACCAGTTACAAGGGACTTACCTGGGTGCCAGGGTTGTGCCAATTGTGGAGACAATGGTACATTTTAGGTGAAAGAACACTGGTGCTGGGGCCTGGTTAGCAGGGTCCCATCACACTTCTCAGTCAAGTCAGCATCAGTATCAGGCAAAAAGTGGGGGGGTAACTGCAACAGGGAGCCATTTCTTTACACAAGCCCCCCCCAGCCCACAGGTCAGGAGACTCAGCCAAAGCTGGGAGAGTCTTCCTAGTCTGTCAGGCGAGGAAGAGTAGAGGAAATAGGCTGGTTTGTTGCAGGGCCTACTCTGCCTTACATCCTCCTGTTCAAGTCATTCCCTCTGGTGAACTGACCCACTTCCACAGTGATAGGACCTAGTCTGAATTGCCTCTTGTCTGTGTCTTTAATGTCTCCACTCATTCTCTCTATTTTGGGGTTAGAGGTATCCACCTCTGCTAATCTTATCTTAGCCAGGGTCACCCCTAGCTTACCCAAAGAGGTTACCCAGAGCTGGAGTAACCCTACCATGACCAACAGGGTCAGGGGGCCTAACTTGCTATTTGGCATGGGGTCAGACCACCATGCCAAGGATAGTGCAGCCATAAAGGCTAACACCCAGCAGAGGCCACTGACAGCTGTCAGTGCCCAGAACCACACCTTTAGCTCTTCACCAACAAGGGAAGGGGCTAAGTTACATGCTTCTTTGGGTTCAGGATACCTGTCTGCTGTATTAGAGTGGGGGGTTACCACATCTTGTGGTAAACACCCTTCTTCCACTCTTTCTTCTGTTAGCTGAGGAGCCACCCACTCAGGTTTAACAGTTGCCTGACTAGCCAGGACTTCTTGTGGGTCAGGTTGGACTTTATCAGAGCCACTTTTGGAGTTCTCCCCTACTGGAGCAGAATCTCCTTGGCTTGCTGGAACCTTGGCTAAAGGTTGTCCACCCTTCCTACACTGTTTTCTATTCTTTTTCTTCTGGGGCCTGCTTGCAGTTACTGCAGGGGCAGGACCTCCAGAATCCTTGGGAGATGACTGGCCCTGGACCAGTTCTATTCTTGGGCTCTGACTAACCTCTGGGTAGTCATTTCCAAGGAGACAATCAAGGGGTAGGTCTGTACTGGCTACCACCCTTCTCCAGCTAAAAGTCCCACCCACTTCTATGGGCACAAAAGCCACTGGCCCATCAGTGACCCTGTCTGGGCTAACTCTTACTCTGGCAGTCTCACCTGTGATGTACTGGTTTGAGAACACCAGCCTGTCATGCACAATAGTGTGACTGGCACAAGTGTCTCTCAGGGCAGTGGCTGGGATTCCATTCACCAGTAGGTGGTGGAAGTGTCTACTTCCCTCTGGAATCTCCAACTCACCTGTTGGGCCCTTTTTCCAGTTGAAGGCTATGAAGACCTCCTCATCTGAGGAGTCATCCCCAATGGCTACACTGGTCACCCCTGGGATTTTGCTAGGGGGTTTGTTTTTGGGACAAGAAGTGTCCTTGGTGTGGTGCCCTGTCTGTCTACAGTTATGGCACCATGCCTTAGTGGCATCCCAGTTCTTACCCTGGTACCCACCTTTGTTTTGGGTTGTGTCTCGGGGCCCACCCACCTGGTCTGGTTTTTGGGGGCCTACAGAGGACTCTTTTTCTTTGTTTCTAGTGTCACCCACTTTCTCCTGAGGAGGTTTTGTAACCCCTTTCTTTTGGTCACCCCCAGTGGAAGTTTTGGTTACCCTAGTCTTGACCCAGTGGTCTGCCTTCTTTCCCAATTCTTGGGGAGAAATTGGATCTAGGTCTACCAGATACTGATGCAACTTTTCATTGAAGCAGTTACTTAAAATGTGTTCTTTCATAAACAAATTATAAAGCCCAACATAGTCATGCACTTCATTTCCAGTTACCCAACCATCCAGTGTTTTCAATGAGTAGTCTACAAAATCAACCCAGGTCTGGCTCGAGGATTTTTGAGCCCCCCTGAATCTAATTCTATACTCCTCAGTGGAGAATCCAAAGCCCTCAATCAGGGTACCCTTCATGAGGTCATAAGATTCTGCATCTTTTCCAGAGAGTGTGAGGAGTCTATCCCTACACTTTCCAGTGAACATTTCCCAAAGGAGAGCACCCCAGTGAGATCTGGTAACTTTTCTGGTTACACAAGCCCTCTCAAAAGCTGTGAACCATTTGGTGATGTCATCACCATCTTCATATTTAGTCACAATCCCTTTAGGGATTTTTAACATGTCAGGAGAATCTCTGACCCTAGTTATGTTGCTGCCACCATTGATGGGACCTAGGCCCATCTCTTGTCTTTCCCTTTCTATGGCTAGGATCTGTCTTTCCAAAGCCAATCTTTTGGCCATCCTGGCTAGCTGGATGTCCTCTTCACTGGAGTTATCCTCAGTGATTTCAGAGAGGTTGGTCCCTCCTGTGAGGGAACCAGCATCTCTGACTATTATGTTTGGAGACCGGGCTTGAGAGGCCCTGTTCTCCCTAAATAGGACTGGTAGGGGGGAATTTTCCTCCAAGTCACTATCTTCATCCTCTGTGTTGCCATCCTCAGAGGGGTTGGCCTTTTCAAAATCTGCCAAAAGCTCCTGGAGCTGTAGTTTGGAAGGTCTGGGGCCCATTGTTATTTTCTTTATTTTACAGAGTGACCTTAGCTCCCTCATCTTAAGATGGAGGTAAGGGGTGGTGTCGAGTTCCACCACATTCATCTCTGTACTAGACATTATGCTTCTAAAAGTTGGAATACTTTTTAAGAATCTAAAACTAGTTCTAGGTTCTAATTCAAACTTTCACAAAACTTTTAAACTCTAAAAGGAAATGCTAAACAGGGACTAACACAAGGCCCTAGCAGGTCTTTTAAGAATTTAGAAAAATAGCTCAAATTGCAAAAATCAATTTCTAATGACAATTTTTGGAATTTGTTGTGTGATCAGGTATTGGCTGAGTAGTCCAGCAAATGCAAAGTCTTGTACCCCACCGCTGATCCACCAATGTAGGAAGTTGGCTCTGTATGTGCTATTTCAAAGTAAGGAATAGCATGCACAGAGTCCAAGGGTTCCCCTTAGAGGTAAGATAGTGGCAAAAAGAGATAATACTAATGCTCTATTTTGTGGTAGTGTGGTCGAGCAGTAGGCTTATCCAAGGAGTAGTGTGAAGCATTTGTTGTACATACACACAGGCAATAAATGAGGAACACACACTCAGAGACAAATCCAGCCAATAGGTTTTGTTATAGAAAAATATATTTTCTTAGTTTATTTTAAGAACCACAGGTTCGAATTCTATATGTAATATCTCATTTGAAAGGTATTGCAGGTAAGTACTTTTGGAACTTTGAATAATTACAGTAGCATATATACTTTTCACATAAAACACAAATAGCTGTTTTAAAAGTGGACACAGTGCAATTTTCACAGTTCCTGGGGGAGGTAAAGTATTGTTAGGTTTCACAGGTAAGTAAGTCACTTACAGGTTTCAGTTTTTGGTCCAGGGTAGCCCACCGTTGGGGGTTCAGAGCAACCCCAAAGTTACCACACCAGCAGCTCAGGGCCGGTTAGGTGCAGAGGTCAAAGAGGTGCCCAAAACACATAGGCTTCAATGGAGAGAAGGGGGTGCCCCGGTTCCGGTCTGCCAGCAGGTAAGTACCCGCGTCTTCGGAGGGCAGACCAGGGGGGTTTTGTAGGGCACCGGGGGGGACACAAGTCAGCACAAAAAGTACACCCTCAGCAGCGCGGGGGCGGCCGGGTGCAGTGTGCAAACACGCGTCGGGTTTTCAATGGTTTTCAATGAGAGATCAAGGGATCTCTTCAGTGTTGCAGGCAGGCAAGGGGGGGGCTCCTCGGGGTAGCCACCACCTGGGCAAGGGAGAGGGCCTCCTGGGGGTCACTCCTGCACAGGAGTTCCGTTCCTTTAGGTGCGGGGGGCTGCGGGTGCAGGGTCTTTTCCAGCCGTCGGGAAATGGAGTTCAGGCAGTCGCGGTCAGGGGGAGCCTCGGGATTCCCTCTGCAGGCGTCGCTGTGGGGGCTCAGGGGGGACAACTTTGGTTACTCACGGTCTTGGAGTCGCCGGAGGGTCCTCCCTGAGGTGTTGGTTCTCCACCAGTCGAGTCGGGGTCGCCGGGTGCAGTGTTGCAAGTCTCACGCTTCTTGCGGGGAATTGCAGGGGTCTTTAAATCTGTTCCTTGAACAAAGTTGCAGTTCTTTTGGAGCAGTGCCGCTGTCCTCGGGAGTTTCTTGTCTTTCTTGAAGCAGGGCAGTCCTCAGAGGATTTAGAGGTCGCTGGTCCCTTGGAAAGCGTCGCTGAAGCAGGTTTCTTTGGAAGGCAGGAGACAGGCCGATAAGTCTGGGGCCAAAGCAGTTGGTGTCTTCTGTTCTTCCTCTGCAGGGGTTCTTCAGCTCAGCAGTCCTCTTCTTCTTGTAGTTTCAGGAATCTAATTTCTTAGGTTCAGGGAAGCCCTTAAATACTAAATTTAAGGGCGTGTTTAGGTCTGGGGGGTTAGTAGCCAATGGCTACTAGCCCTGAGGGTGGGTACACCCTCTTTGTGCCTCCTCCCAAGGGGAGGGGGTCACAATCCTATCCCTATTGGGGGAATCCTCCATCTGCAAGATGGAGGATTTCTAAAAGTTAGAGTCACTTCAGCTCAGGACACCTTAGGGGCTGTCCTGACTGGCCAGTGACTCCTCCTTGTTATTCTCATTATCTCTCCTGGACTTGCCTCCAAAAGTGGGGGCTGGGTCCAGGGGGCGGGCATCTCCACTAGCTGGAGTGCCCTGGGGCATTGTAACACGAAGCTTGAGCCTTTGAAGCTCACTGCTAGGTGTTACAGTTCCTGCAGGGGGGAGGTGTGAAGCACCTCCACCCAGAGCAGGCTTTGTTTCTGTCCTCAGAGAGCACAAAGGCTCTCACCGCATGGAGTCAGAAACTCCTCTCTCAGCAGCAGGCTGGCAGAGACCAGTCAGTCCTGCACTGAACAATTGGGTAAAATACAGGGGGCATCTCTAAGATGCTCTCTGTGTGCATTTTTTTACAAATCCAACACTGGCATCAGTGTGGGTTTATTATTCTGAGAAGTTTGATACTAAACTTCTCAGTATTCAGTGTAGCCATTATGGAGCTGTGGAGTTTGTTTTTGACAGACTCCCAGACCATATACTCTTATGGCTACCCTGCACTTACAATGTCTAAGGTTTTGCTTAGACACTGTAGGGGCATAGTGCTCATGCACCTATGCCCTCACCTGTGGTATAGTGCACCCTGCCTTAGGGCTGTAAGGCCTGCTAGAGGGGTGACTTACCTATGCCATAGGCAGTGTGAGGTTGGCATGGCACCCTGAGGGGAGTGCCATGTCGACTTAGTCATTTTCTCCCCACCAGCACACACAAGCTGGCAAGAAGTGTGTCTGTGCTGAATGAGGGGTCCCTGGGGTGGCATAAGACATGCTGCAGCCCTTAGAGACCTTCCCTGGCATCAGGGCCCTCGGTACCAGGGGTACCAGTTACAAGGGACTTACCTGGGTGCCAGGGTTGTGCCAATTGTGGAGACAATGGTACATTTTAGGTGAAAGAACACTGATGCTGGGGCCTGGTTAGCAGGGTCCCATCACACTTCTCAGTCAAGTCAGCATCAGTATCAGGCAAAAAGTGGGGGGGTAACTGCAACAGGGAGCCATTTCTTTACATCAATACACTCTGATGTTCCGTTGGGAGACCACATATTGCTCATCATACCATTGCAGCGGAAGTACTTGGTGTGGGTGGATATCCTAAACCAGCATGTGCAAATGACTTTAATTAACTCTTCATGAGATGCAAACAAGTAGGTTAGGATTTTAGACGTACACCATGGTATATGCAGACCTTTCAGCAACAAACATGCAATTCTCTTTATGTTTAAAAAAAAATGTATATTGGAGTTATGTTTATGGTATTTTTATTCAAGATTGAAAGTCCCTGACAACTTTTCTCACAATATTTCTTGTCAGTCTAACTGTAGATTTTTAGGCAACTACAGCAGTTAATGGAAGCTATGAGTACCAGACATGTCATACCACATGTGGACATGAGGAACACTTCAGTGAGGTAGTCTTGTTTAAGAGTCAACAAGTTGATAAGATAAGCAGGTGCACAAACATAAAGTACAGTAATGGATAACAAAGTAGATGGTACAATGTCAGACAAAGGACCACTAGGAAACAGGCCAGGAGACACTGACAGTTTGTATCTGGCAGATCGCCGAAGGAAACTGGGGAACTCCACATGTTCATACTCTGATGGGTGGTGTGCCTTCCTTGCAGTTAGTATAGGAGGCAATAGATATGTCTCCCCTGCCCCTCCCAACATTCGTCTGTGCCAGTAAGGCAGCCTTGAATTCCCTGGCAAGGGTCTGGTGGCTTACTAACAAAGCAACAACGTTGAGATTGAGGCAACCTATTGTTTTCATGTAGTAGTTCAACTTGTGCTCCAAGGATTCCATGATGTTACAGATGGCCCCCAGCTGCTAGATGTAGAGAGCTGTTTTTGGTTCCTCTGCATCATGACACAAGCGATGTAAGATAGGGACTTATCAGTCCCATGGATCCAAGAGAAGTTGCCTATAATAGTCTTTGTTATACCCTTGTTAGGACTCAGACACCTATGGACTCCTTCTAGAGTGCCCGCTATGGGCTCCATCAGGGCACACACATCATTAGCCTTCGCTGCTGTACTCCCACCACTCACCATTGAAAGGCAACGTGGTGGTCCTCAGAGTCGTCAGCTATGATGGAACAGGCAGGTGGGCCATGTCCTGTGGACGACCTTTCCTCTGGAGATCCTGCAATGTGGTCTTCCCTTGCCAAGGGGAGAGAAGGATTTTCAAGAGTGTCAAGGAGTTGTTGGAAGGTGTCCATCAATGGGGGACAGGTCATTTTCAGCAAAAGGTGTGGCATCACGGACAAGTTCATCTACAGAAGGTTTTATTGGTCTCTCTGGTAAGAGATGGGAATATGTTACATATGAGCCATGATAAAATTTGACATGAGTGATTACTGTAACATTCAGATTGTTTTATCAATCACTTCCTAATGCACAGGGATCTGTGGAACATATGTTTCTACAAGTAAATAAGGCTTTGTGCCAGTATTTTTTATTTTGAAATTGCTATACCTGTACATTGTTCAGACAACCTTAGTATTGATATATGGGCCTATATGGGTCATTCCACACAGTGCAATGCAGCTGGACAGCTTGCTGTGCTACCCTACCTGAAACCCTGAGTGCAGGAACAGATCACATTTACCATATTGTGATCCTTTTTTGCTCTTGGCCTACACGGATAGAACATTTGCTGAGACCACTGGACCATGTTGCAAGGGTTGTTGAATTTGCTGTAGCCATCAATTGGCAGCCTAGCACTAACCAAGGTATATCATACTTTATTATCTCTCTTTGGATCCTGCACTCAGTCTTTCCCACAGTCCAACACACCATTGTCCCTTGATGTACTGTCTTGTTTGCAATTTGTGCAATATTGTGCCCCGGGGGTCTTATTTGAAACACATCCACACAACTGTACACTGCAACAGGTGAAGATCTCTCCATTTCCTCAGAGCTCAAAGTGCTCATCTTCCAAGTTTTGAAAATCTTTTCACTCATCCCGAATCTCTTGATCTTGTATATGACTCCTCTACCTCTCATAATTTAGACCCAGGGTCCCTACATCAGCTCTTACACTGATTACACCCAGGCCATACAATGATTCTTATTGAACTCCAACATCACCAACAATTGTTACATTGTACCATTGATCCAACATAGCTGACTTTATGTGAGTAATGGCTTAGCTCATACCCAAATTATAAGATGGTGGGGCTGATATTCAGCCAAATAAACTCACCTTTTTTGTCCATATGACTAGGCCTAAACTCCTCAAACTCCAACCATCCCAGAAACCTGTCTTTCATCCTGGATACCTACCTCACCATGTGACTTAATTATCCCAGCATCAACTCTACCTCCTTCCAAATTCTAAGCATGGTCAGACATTTGTTCATATGGCTCCCTCCTAACACCTGTCATACCATCACCCAGACACTCATCACATATAGACTGTAGTACCCCAATACCCTCTACTACATCATATCTGCACAGCTGCTAAACCAGAGGTAAACTAACCAGCACAACACTGGCAGACTATTACTCAGCATACCTTGCGGCACACACATAACCCCTCACCTCATCAAAGCATGATGCCTCCCCATTCAGCCGCCCTGGCATTTCAAGATGCTCAGGCACACCTACAAGGCACTACACTACCAGGGGCTCAGCTAGGTCACACACTATCTACGCTTCCACCAAACAATCATGACCCTCCGCTCTTCATCACTTGCTCTCACCTCCAATATCCAGATAACCAAGACAAGAGTTACAGTGGTACCCTACAGAACTGCTGTGTGAATGAATGATTGAGTGAATAAATCTTTATTTTCTAGTGAATAAAAACCATTATAAGGAATATACCTGATATTGCCTCCGAAATCACAATCTCAGCACATAAAATACATAAAGATTGAAACAACCTTAAAATAAAATAACATTTAAAAGGCAGACTTAAAACATAACCTTAGTCTTTTAAATGACCTGTTCCAGGGTTAGTCCGAATTTCGCAGTATCTTGTTCTCTCTCTCCTGATACTGGAGTTATTCTGTTACCTCGTTCAGTAGTATTTTATTCTCTGAAGCCTTTAGAAATTTCACCATATGGGAATTCAAGATGGGATTGTGTGGTTTAAGACATGCTAGCATGTTTACAGGTTCATATACCACGTTGATTGAAAAGATGTTTTAACAGACATTTTCTTTCTTGCAGTAAGGCTGGGCACAAACATAGGAGATATATCAAATTCTTCTTTCCAGATTTACATAGCCTGCAATTCTCATTGGAGCTCACCCTCGCCCTTGAGAATTATCATTATCATCTGGTAACTTCCCTAGTCAAAGATGCAAGAATTCCATTTTTAGAATTGGTGACCAGCCTATTTCAAAATACAACTGATGTCGAAGGAACTTGTAATCATTTAGCACCCTCCTGCATGTGACCTTTTTTATAATGTTTCTTTATCTTTCGATATGGATAGTCTCTTCATTTTATTATTTACTACTCTTTTAAAACTTGCTGTCAATTAATCACTTCCCCAACTTTTGTACAACCTTAAATGTTTTATTGCCAAGCCCAGGTAAATGAAGTCGGGGTATCCGCTATTATTCTGAAGTTCTTTCCACAGCACCTGGCATAGGTCATTCCTATTGTATGTTTTTATTCGATACCAGCTATTCACATAGGCCCCTTTCCTGGCTATTATCTGGTTTACTACCCCAAACTCCAAATGTATTTGTGCAGGTGATGTGTTTGATGGTAGAAAAAATAGCTGCCTATGGGGGTCATTACAACCCTGGCGGACGGTGTTAAAGCAGCGGAAATACCGCAAACAGGCCGGCGGACAAAAAAAGGAAATTATGACCCTGGCGGAAACCGCCAACAAAGACAGCCACTTTAACACTTCGCCCGCCACGGCGGTACAGACAAGCAGCGCGGCGGTCACCGCCAACAGACAGGCGGGAGACAATGTACCGCCCACACTATTGCAACCCGCCAAAATGCCACTTTTTCCGGGGCGGATTCACCGTGGATAAAAACACGGCAGAAACAGCTTTTGCTATGGGAAAATGCTCACCTAAACATATCCCACGAGGAATCCATGGAGCCGGAACTCCAAATACTCCCTGCCCTTGTGTTTCTGCTCCTCTATGACCAACAGCTACGTAGGCGCAGAAGACAATGGTGAGTACTGCACCTACGACATGGGGGAGGGGGAGGCAAAAGTTAGGGGGACACCCACCAATCACCCCCACCCTCACATATTACAACATACACACCAATGCATTCACAAAAAGTCACAGTAACAATCCACAATCCCCCCGGAAGAATGAAAACACAAAGCGAAAATCGGTCAAACAATGTAATCAGTCATAATTATATACAAGACGAGAAGTAGCGCAGATATGTACATAACAATGTCCGTGCACCATCAGTTCAAAAATGCATGGGCAAGGCCTACAAACGATACCTGACCACAATGGGAGAGAACACTGCAGGGGCATCAGATAGAAATACTACAGGCACCTTAGGGGGAGGGGAAGGGGGGGCACCTCAGCCGGATTACTGCAAAGCCAGATCCACGACGGGGCTCCATGCCCATTTATGCCATCCTGGGGAGTGCAAAGCCACAGTCTCTCAAGTCTATACAGTAGGTGGTTTGCCCACTGTGCCATCCTGGGGAGTGCAAAGCAACAGTCTCTCAAGTCTCTACAGTGGGTGGGTTGCCCACTGTGCCATTCTGGGGAGTGCAAAGCCACAGTCTCTCAAGTGTATACAGTGGGTTGTTTGCCCACTGTGCCATCCTGGGTAGTGCAAAGCCACAGTCTCTCAAGTCTCTACAGTGGGTGGGTTGCCCACTGTGCCATCCTGGGGAGTGCAAAGCCACAGTCTCTCAAGTCTCTACAGTGGGTGGGTTGCCCACTGCTGCATCCTGGGGAGTGCAAAGCCACAGTCTCTCAAGTCAATACAGTGGGTGGTTTGTCCACTGTGCCATCCTGGGGAGTGCAAAGCCACAGTCTCTCAAGTTGATGCAGGTCTCTACTGGTACTGGGGGGGAATGGTGCCCAGATTGGATGAGTTTCCCCCTGAAAGGTCGTGTCCTGTCACTGTCCCAGCGGCACATGGGATAAGGATGCCTGATGTGGCGGTCCATTCATTCCTACCCGGTGCTTGCCCTGTTCAGCGGTGCTTTGCCATGGCGGTTCAGGACTGTTCAGCTGTGCTTTGCCATGGCGGTCTTTGCCCTGTTCAGCGGTGCTTTTCCATGGCGGTCTTTGCCCTGTTCAGCGGAGCTTTGCCATGGCGGTTCAGGACTGTTCAGCGGTGCTTTGCCATGGCGGTCTTTGCCCTGTTCAGCGGTGCTTTGACATGGCGGTTCAGGACTGTTCAGCGGTGCTTTGACATGGCGGTTCTGATAAGGACATTGGTGTGTGGCATGACGTTCTCTACACTGGACATTGGTGTGTGGCATGACGTATCATCATTGGCCAGCGGGGCTGTGGCAGCCGGGGCCCTCCAGGGCACTGACTCCGGCGGTGGCGGTGGTCTCCTGACCAGTGACGATACTTGGGCCCTCCTGGGCACTGACTGTGGCGGTGGTCTCCTGACCAGTGACGACGGTGCTGGCGGTTGTGTCTCGACTGCCGGAAATGATGGCGCACTTCTCTGACGTGACACTCACAACAGGCTGGGGAGACTTCCTCTGGCCCTTCCCCACCTTTGGTGGAGTCACAGCTGACTCTCCAATCCCCTAGGAACCCATATCAGTTGTTTTCGCACCAGGAGTCTTAACATGGTCCCGTCGTCCACTCTCCAATTTTAGAGCCTTTACAGGGGGTGGGCTGCCAGTGCCTTGGCTCCGGGTCCTACTGCCTGCCCTGGTGGCCGGTGCACTCCACAAACCTTGAACAGGCACCACTGGTATTGGAGGTTTTTTGGCTGAGGCGCTACGACGGGACTGATGAATTGGAGGGGGGGTGGGGGCAAAAAGGTCAACTTTACAGAGGGACAGTTTCTGACGAACACTGGGATGGGTAGCTGGAGGGGGTCTGGGAGTGGAGGAAGAGGAGGTGGTTGTAGGAGGTGTCACTTTAGCTGTTCTGGGTGCAGGTGCAGGTACTGGAGGCTGTCGTGAGGTGGATGGATGTTGGGTGAGTGATTGCCGGCGTTTGTGTACTTTGGGAGGGGGCGTCACAGACACACTGGGAGTGGACACAGGGGACGTGTAAATGGCAGTGGAGGTGGTGACTGCAGGTGAGCGGCTTGTGGTGCTGGGTGTCCTGGTGCGATTACTGGTGCCTGTATATGTGGTGCATGCAGGTGTGTGTGTAGACGAGACTGGGAAGGAGGAGGGAGAAGAGGAGGAGGGGGACACAGTGGAGGCAGTGGATGTTGTGTCTGTATGTGGCTGGGGCTTGCGTGAGTGCCAGTGGTGTGTGTGGTGCCTATGTTTGCTTGAGCTACTTGTGTGTGTTGAATTGTCTGCATGCTGGTCTGTAGGCGTGCTTGGGATGGGCTGGGGTACAGGAGATTGGGTCTGGGTGGAGGAAGTTGGAGCGGGGAGGCTAGACACAGGAACAATGGCTGCCATCAGTGCTGAGGCCAGAGATTGCAGGGTTCGCTGAAGGGCAGCCTGACCAGAATGAATGCCCTCCAGGAATGCATTACCGTGTTGCAACTCTCATTCTACACCCTGGATGGCATTCACAATGGTAGACTGCACAACAGTGAGTGACCTGAGGAGGTCAATGGCCTACTCACTGAGGGCAGCAGGGGTGACTGGGGCAGGGCCTGAGGTGCCTGGGGAGAAGGTGATGCCCACCCTCCTGGGTGAGCGGGCACGGGGCGAACGCTGAGGGGCTGCTGGGAGGGGAGGTGGAGGCTGTACCTGTAGAGGTGGGGGGCACAGATGGTGCCGCCACCACAAGGGAGCCCACATCGTCGAACGAGTCCGTGTCGCTGCTTGGTGATACGGTGGCCGACGTGAAGCTCCCCTCGCCCTCCGTCCCACTGGTGCATTCAGAGTCCGTGGTGTGGCCCTCCATGGCCATGTGGGATGCAGCTCCCTCGTGCTCCTGTGCCACTGTACCTCCGCCTGTTGATGCTGATGTACAAAAGGACAGGGAGAGCAGAAAAAGGGGGGGAGACAGCAGAATGAGAGTTTTAGTGCATGGCATACCGCTACCGTTGGCGGACAAGACAAACGCAGCTGCCCCCTGCATTACGCCGTGCTCCTGCCCTCAGCACATGCAATTTCTGGGATATGGTGTATATGGCAATGGTGGACATCTGCGCACATGCATGCCACAGGGGCAACTATACCTTGACTTGGCACTCTGCTGAGGTGGGGTAGAGTGCCACATGGCCTACATTACAGAGGGGCCTTGCCTACCTAATTCGCCCTGGCCTAGGGACACCCACAGCCCACCTCCCCCACCCAGACACCTCCACTGCACGCAAAGTCCGCAGAATGAGAGTGTACTCACCCCCTTGTGTCTGCTGTGATGCCCTCAAGCGCCCATCCAACTCCGGGTAGGCCACCGCCAGGATCCGGAACATCAGGGGGGTCATGGTGCGAAGGGCACCCCTCCCACGTTGAGAGGCCATCCAGAGCTGAGCCTCCGCCGTCTTCTTGTTGCAGCGGCGAATGTCCTCCCATCTCTTACGGCAGTGGGTGCCCCGTCTCTGGTGGGCCCCCAGGGTCCAGACCTCCTTGGCGATGGCACGCCAGATGTCCCTCTTCAGGTGGGCGCTGACCTACAAGACATGCACAAGGGAAGAGGAACAGTCATTACCAACTGCACCGTCGTTGTGAGTGGCCCCCTCCCTACTCTGGCCATTTGGCTCATTCATTCACATGCATTAATATTCTATGAACTCTTCCCCCTTCCCTCTTCCAACCAGCCCTCTCCACCCAGGCCTAGCCCATACAACGTGCTCCCTGTGTACTAACCTGTTGGTCTGGAGGACTGTAGAGTAGCGTGTACTGGGGGAGGACCCCATCCACGAGTTTCTCCAACTCCTGTGCAGTGAAGGCAGGGGCCCTATCCCCAGACGCAGCAGCCATCGTCGCTTCCAGACCGAGGTCACAGCAGCACTTGCAGTGTAGGTCCTCTCCTGTCGAAGGTCAGGTATCTAGTGATTGAACAGATAGAAAATGGCGGTGACGTCCGCAGCGGTGACGTCCGCGGCGGTGCGCATCATCACCGCCAGCGCACCTGTTTATTGGCTCCTGGGACCCGTAGGGTCCTATGTCAACCAATGCAGCATTGTGCCGCAGTCTACGACCGCCTACCGCGATGGTGTGCAATCCAAGCGCAGTTACCCCACAATCACATTGTCCCTCTTTAGAGGTCAGGCAGCTGCCATTTCAGGGGCCCACTTGGCTTCATTTACTACTGCGTCACACATAGCTAGGCCTACACTCAACACACATACAGGAAGGGTTTTGTGAGTGGTGTAGTCTTGTGTGTAACTGTGGGTACATACCTCTTCGCTGTTGTCCTTCGTAGGCACCATCTGCTCGGACATATGAGAAGATGGTGGAATCCTCCGGTGTACCGATCGCTGGTGGACCTGTTGACAATGGAAGAGAGACACGTCATTGTAACCTTCCGGTATGACCGTGCCACAATCCAGGAACTATGTACCCAGTTGGAGCCAGACCTGATGTCACCAATCCGCCATCCGACTGGAATCCCCCCTGAAATGCAGGTGCTGTCAGTGCTCCATTTCCTTGCAAGTGGGTCTTTTCAGACAACAGTGGCCATGGCATCAGGGATGTCCCAGCCTCTGTTTTCCAACGTGTTGTCCAGAGTGTTGGCTGCCCTGCTGAAATACATAAGGAGATACATAATTTTCCCTCAGGTGGAGGATTTGCCTACAGTGAAAGGTGACTTCTATGCCCTTGGACATATCCCCAACGTCATAGGTGCTATTGATGGGACCCATGTTGCTCTGGTCCCCCCACACAGGAGTGAACAGGTGTACAGGAACCGGAAGAGTTATCATTCGATGAATGTACAGATGGTCTGTTTGCCAGACCAGTACATCTCCCAGGTTAATGCTATGTTCCCTGGCTCAGTGCATGACGCCTACATCCTGCGGAATAGCAGCATCCCTGATATGATGGGTCAACTCCAGAGGCACCGTGTATGGCTATTGGGGGACTCTGGTTACCCCAACCTGTCCTGGCTATTGACCCCAGTGAGGAATCCCAGGACCAGGGCAGAGGAACGGTACAATGAGGCCCATGGGCGGACTAGGAGGGTGATCGAATGCACCTTCGGCCTCCTGAAGGCCAGGTTTAGGTGCCTCCATATGACAGGTGGATCCCTATTCTACTCACCGAAGAAGGTGTGCAACAGCATCATCGCCTGCTCCATGCTCCATAATTTGGCTTTGCAACGCCAGGTGCCTTTTCTGCAGGAGGATGATCCCGATGACGGTGTTGTAGTAGCTGTGGAGCCTGTGGACAGTGATGAGGATGAAGCTGAGGAAGAAGACAACGACAACAGGGAGTCAGTCATACAGCAATGTTTCCAGTGAGACACAGGTGAGAACATTTTCATTATTAGCATTACATTAACTTTCACACGTCTACCTCTATCCTGTTTTTCGATTTAAATCACTATTTGGTTACTGAGTTGTACCCTTCCATTACGGTTTCACAGGTGTGGTTACCTACGTGTCAACTGCTTGCATCCTTCAAGGGCTTGTGATGTGTGACATAGGTATGTTAGCTTAAGAATGGTACACCCATTATGACACTGTCATTGATAATACATTTTTACTAAATCACAGACTGACTCCAGATTGTTTTGTGTTTCAAGGGTGTTTATTGAAGTGCTCAGAAATGGGAGGGGGTTGTAAAATGAGGATGGGTGATGGCGGAGGAATGTCCATGGCAGAGTCCAGTCTATTAGTCTCACAGGTGCACTGCCCATCTGGGCATAGGAAGTGGAGCTGGGGCAGTTTAAGTATGGACAGGGTAACAAAGTGGGACAGTGGGAGGGCAATCAGGGTGGTCTCATTTCCTGGCGGGGGTCTTGCCATCTTGCTCTGTCCTGTTCCTGGATCTCAGGGACCGCTTGCGTGGTGGTTGTCCGTCTGCAGGGGCTGGGGTGCTGGTGTGGTGGTCCTGTGGCGGGGCGTCCTGTCCACTAGCGCCGGCAGAGGTGGTGGGCAGTTCATCGTCCATGCTAGTGTCAGGGGCCCCTTGGAGTGCCACGGTGTCCCTCAAGGTCTGCTGTATGTCCTTCAGCACCCCTACAATGGTGCCCAGGGCGGAGCTGATGGTCCTGAGCTCCTCCCTGAACCCCAAATACAGTTCGTCCTGCAGGCGCAGGGTCTCCTGCAACTTGTCCAGGACCGTCGCCATCGTCTCCTTGGAGTGGTGGTATGCTCCCATGATGGAGGATAGGGCCTCGTGGAGAGTGGGTTCCCTTGGCCTGTCCGCCCCCTGTCGCACAGCAGCCCTCCCAGTTCCCCTGTGTTCCTGTGCCTCCATCCCCTGGACTGTGTGCCCACTACCACTGCCCCCAGGTCCCTGTTGTTTTGAGGTGGTGGGTTATCCTGGGTGCCCTGTAGTGGTGGACACACCGCTGATTGACCTGTCCTGGGTAGGGAGGTTTGGGCCCGCTGGGTGGGTGCTGTGCTGGTGTTACCAGAGGGTGGAAGGTTGGTGTTGGGCTGTGCCTGTGCAAGGGGAACCGACTGTCCCGAGGCCCACGATGGTCCGGGCTGGTCATCAGGATCCAGTAGGGCAGAGCTGCTCTCGTCACTGTGGGCCTCTTCTGGGGGTGGAGTGGTGTTGTCTGGACCCTTTGGTGTGGTGACGGTCCTTCGGGTTCCTGCAGGGGCATAAGAGCTAAATTATTGCATGTGTGTGTGTTAAGGTGTGCAATGGGTGGGTGACCGTGTACCCCAGTGCAAGCATTCCTGTGTGTGGGGTTGTGTGGTGATGGTTGGGGGGTGTACTGGGTATGTGCAGTGGGCATGCTTTAGTGAGGGGTGTCCATGCTTAGTTGTGTCATGCAGGGCTTGGTGTTGGGATGGGTGGTTTGTGATATTAGTACATTAGTGAGGAGTTGTAGTGATAGGGGATGGGGTGAGGGAGGGGGTGTGTGATAGCATGCAGGTAGGGTGGGGATATGATAGTTAAGAATTGACTTACCAATGTCCCATCCTCCACCGACTCCTGCGAGGCCCTCAGTATGCAAGATGGTCAAGACTTGCTCCTCCCATGTTGTTAGTTGTGGGGGAGGAGGTGGGGGTCCGCCTCCAGTCCGCTGTACCGCGATGTTGTGCCTGGAGACCGTTGAACGCACCTTCCCCCGTAGGTCGTTCCACCTCTTCCTGATGTCCTCCTGATTTCTTGGATGCTGGCCCAAGGCGTTGACCCTGTCCACTATTCTGCGCCATGACTCCATCTTCCTGGCTATTGATGTGTGCTGTACCTGTGAGCCAAATAGCTGTGGCTCTTCCCGGACGATTTCCTCTACCATGACCCTGAGCTCCTCCTCGGAGAAGCGGGGGTGTCTTTGGCGTGACATGGGGTGGTGTGGGTGATGTGTGGGGTGGAGTATGTGGTGATGGTTGTGGTGAGTGTAGTGGTGTGTGGTGTTTTGTGCGTGGATGTTGTGTGGGTGATGGTGTTGTGTGCCTCTGTGTAGTGGGGTTGTCTATTCTGTGCTCTCTCTCTGTCGCCTTCGTCTCGAATTTTTTGTCGTAGGGGTTTGTGGGTGATGTGGGTGTGTGTTTTATATTGTATTGGGTGTGTGGGAGTGTTGTTTGTATGTGTCTCAGGTGTGTGTATTTGTAATTGTCCAATGTGGCGGTGTTTTGTAGAAGTGTGTGTATTTTGAGCGCGGCAGTGTGTACCGCCAATGGAATACCGCGGTTGAAAGACCGCCGCGTGGATTTGTGGGTCGTAATAGCATGGGCGTGTTTCTGTTGGCGTGGAGGTGGAGGATTTGTTTCCGCCAGTTTATCACTGACCTTTGTGCATCAAACAGTACTCCTAGATAACCGTAGGATTGAACTTGCTTGACCTGCTCTCCATTCAGGAACCATTTATTCTTCTTTCTTATTTTTCTGCTACATTCCATAAGTTTAATCATTTTTACTGTTAGCCCATTATCCTTTGAATACTCTGCTAACCTTCCCATTAATCTATGTAATCCAATCCGTGTTTGGCTTATTAGAACATCATCTGCATGTAGCAGATTTGCTATAGACATCGGGCTTTACCTTGTGGCGTGTGAGTTCATGTGACAAATCTGCTAACAACAAATTAAATAAATAGTGTGCCAGGACACAGCCTTGTTTTAATCCCTGAAAGATATATATTTTCCTTGACAGAACAGATCTGTCTCCTATCCGTATCCTCACCCATGTATCAGTATACAGGAGCTGAATAGCCTGAAGAAGGCCAGCTGGAATACACAATAGTGTATGTTTTTCCCAGAGTAAGTTCTGATTCACAGAATCAAAAGCTGATTCAAAATCAATAAAACTAAGATACAATTGTTGCTTCTTGAGAATATGTTTATCCATTAATATGAACCATGTTTGAATATTTATATCTGTTCCTGCACATTGTTTAAACCCTGTTTGATTTAATGGAACTATCTTTCTGTCTATTGCCCATTCCCTCAATTTATTCAGCAATAAGCCAGCAAAATACTTTGCTTCTATGTCTTGGAGCGTTATCAGCCAATTGTTTTCTGGTGCGTTTCTATTTCCTTTCTTGTGTATAGGGTTTAATATGGACCCCACCATGAATCTGGCACTATCTGCTGCTGTATCACACAGTTATAAACTGTCACCAGTATAGGGCCCCATAGAACTGTATTTGATGAATACAAGGTCTGGGGAATCCAGTTTGGTCCCAGGGCACCATCTTTCCTGGAACTTAACACTATTTCCCTTATCTGATTCTCTGTGAATCTCTCTATAACCGGAGCTTCTATTCCCATGGCCCCCTTCCTGATATTCTCAATTTTGGGTTTGCCTTCCCATGGCCTAGTTGCTGGTGATTTAAATAATTATTTTACAAATTTTGCCCATGTCTGTTCTGGTATATTGGAGTTAACTACTGGGCTTTGTGGGGGATTTGTTCCATTTACGACTTTCCAGAACTGCCTTGCGTTCTTTTGTTTTTATAAGTACAGCATTTTGGTCCAAAAATTGGCAATTTACTTCCCTTTTTTCTTCCCAGACCTGTCTGAGTAGGCTCCTATTTAATTTAGCGAAGGTATGGCTTAGATGTCTATTTTGTGGATCTTTCCTAATGTTTTTATGCAGTTCTTTCTGCTTTTTCCGTAGCTTCCAACTAGAACTGAAGAGTTTTATTCTACCCCTGATTCCCTGCATCAACTTTTTTTGAGGACGTTTATGGGGCCTCTGTGCTGCTTCTTTCTCCGTTATTTTATTAAGGAAATTCTCCCATTTTTTAACTTTATTAACATGTCTTCTTACCACACTTTCCTTTACCAATCTTTCAGCGTGTTCCTTTCTTAGGGCATCCAAATTAATGGACCATATTAGCCTGTGATAGTTTATCATAGTGTCTTCCCCAAACAACATGGGAGCCTGTTTATATTGTTGTACTTGCACTGAAAGCACGATCATTTGCCGCCTGTGGTAGCTACTCTGGGTTTTATTTATACTGAAAGATTTAACCCTGTCCCAGAGAGTTAGCATTATCAATGTATGATCTCCTATAGAGCATGCAGTGACCGAGTAATAAGTGCATTCCGGTGGACTATCTGATTGAAACCTCCCATTTAGGACTCTCAGTCCTAAAGGCCTCCAAGTCCTTTACTAATGCGTTTGCCTTTTTGTCACATATTCTTCTCATAGGGTCCCTATTCGTTTGTTGGAAATTGACCATATGTGGTCTTGCTGGGTTACCTGATCTTCCTGCTCATAAAGGAACATGAAGTCCATATTAAAGTTCACCATTACTAATATGTCCGGTATGTTTGGTTCCTGCAGGCAGGCCATTATCACCTCGCTTAGCTCAAGTACTATTGAACTCTTTATTTTTACTTTTGAAGGGATATAAACATTTATTATGTGTAGCAACATGTTTACGTCCTCCATTCAATTATTCAGTTTTAGCACCAAAATGTTATTATTTTCTATGGGTACTATAGCTGCTTTGATTTTTAGTGTTATTTCAATAAAAATTGCTAAGCCCCCTTTTGGCCGCCCCTGTTTTTTTGGTTTTAACTGCTGGTTTATATAAAAGGCTTCAATCGCCCATGTTTCCTGAGGCATATCATTTGACTCCCTTTTAGCAACAAGGGTAAATCTTCTTCTGCGCACTTTGTATGTGCTCCATTAATATTCTAAGAACTAATTGTTAGAACATCATACCGTCTATTGATAGTATTACTCTCTTCTGGTCATGTCCTGCATTTCCCATCTAATGCCTCTGTTAACCAGCCTACATTTACTTGTCTGACCCTCTCCTTTTTTTCTGGCCCTGACAGATGAAGTGCCTCCTCTGACTTTTCTATCCTTCCTCTTGTGGATCTAAGGGCTGAATATAATTGATCCCTCTTCTTATGTGAGGTCATGTTTGTTTTGGGTTTGGCCAGCACAAGCGATTCTGGATACATATCTTTAGGGGGTAATGATAATTGAATCCCCCAGGCAGCCAATGTAGCTTTTTCTCTCATTACCGATTGTGCAAGTAAGTTATTTTAAAAGGAGACCATGGTGGCTTCCTGCACCATTCTCTCAGTATGACTCAGAAACTCAATTGACATTATATTGTTGGACAAAAGTTCTGACAGTGTTGGAATTGCATGTAATACGTTTAATGTGTTCCAATTCAAGATGTCATGTGAGCCTCTAGACTTCTATACAGGGTAAAAATTATTTTTTTGATAAGGTTGGACACTCAGTGAAACAGTTCCAATCAACCCATCCTATTGATTTTGTCTCTTGACCGTTACTGCCTGCTCCTTTATATTCCTTCCAAGATCCTTCCTCATCATTGACTAGTACTTGGCACGTTGTATCTTTTCCTATTCCACTCTGTAGTTCTGTTACATGATCCTTTGTGTCCGGGAGTTGCATCTTCCCTTTCTTGTTATTCACATCATTGTTTGTCTGGTGGTATTGATGATTATTCTCTAAGGTTTCTGAGGATCCTCCATGGAGGGGGACTTCAACTTGCTGCCTTCTTTGGTCCCTAGGCTTCTGCTTGGAGCCTATATTGTCCCCATCATTTGGGGCTTTTGTGTTTTGCCGCTGATCCATTCTTGTTGCTTTTTTCCAAGATGTTTTTCCTTTGCTAAATTTGTTTCTGTTGGGGACTGATCTTCCTTCGTAGGACTTTCTGCCCAATATTTTTCTTCAGTCGATTTTACATTTACGGATCTTCCAGCATTGTCATCCTTGTTTCTCTCCTGCTTTTGAATTATTGGAAAGAGTTTTATACGTTCTGTCTCCACTTGCACCTTTGCTGGTGACCTCTCACCACTTTTTTCCACCCTTTGTCTCGTGTTTGGGAACTGCTCAGTGCAAAATGGATTTGTGTTAGTGACTATACACCTGGCTGATCATGGGATCATACTGAGCACCTGGATACTCTCTCAGGTTGTAAGTTGACCCTACGCCAAGCCATATTACTTTACATTGCATTACACTTCTGGCTGCCTAGACCCAAGGCAAGCACCCTTGCGTCATGGTGTAAGGAGCCTGCATTGGAACAGACATATCTGCAAGGTTTCCAAGGTCAAATAAAGTGTGTCCTGCTCTGGTACTGGTGTTTTCATTTTGTATTATGGGACGTGTCAATAATGTTATTGATTACACTACAAGTCCCAGGATTCAAGCGACAGCCTGGAATGGGGTAAGATATCACACGTGGGCCAGAGAAAACTGCCAGGCCTGGACTGGACAAAATAAAGTGTGAATGGACAACAAAATAACACCTATGTGATGGATAAGCTAAAACATGAGATGTTCAAGCCCTTTCCCTTGCACACATTATAGTGCAGTGCAGCAAAGTGCCTTGCTGCCCTGCATGACCATTTGAAACATATGTGGGAATGTTTACCAGCAAAGTTGCGTTGCTCATGGACCATGCACCATGGTGCAAGAGCAACACAAGTCCTAAATGAGATTTATAAAGCCACGCAAGGCCACTTTGAGTGGGCCTGAGTGGCTTAATAAATCTGGGATAATGCAACATAGCATAGTAAGATGACTGTGCATTGTATTGGAAATCTCATTAATATGCCCAATGGTCTCTTGTTGTCACTTACCCTTTAGTACTTCCTGCTTCTCGACTGCAGCACTGTCCTGCCCTTCCATCCTGCCACCAACTCTGTTGGGATGAATGTTGCCACCTGCTCCACCACTGGGTCCAACTCCTCCTGGACCTCAGGTCATCCTCTGGTCCTCATGCCTGCCTTAAGGATTCTAGTCAGTTTTCCCTTGGTCCTGCACTTGTAATGATGCCATCTCTTCCTGCACTCCAGTACTGTCCTTTTTGTTTTGCTTGCACTGTTTATCTTGTCCAGTATGCTTTGTCAACTGGCATCCTTCTTCCGTAATGGCAATTTCAGCATGACAAAGAAAAGGTGTTCATTCTTTGTCACCTCAGTGTTAGTATTTTGTTCTTCTTAACACTGAAATTGCACTTCCTTTTCCCCTGTCCTGCTGTCTTGTTATCTTTTCTGGGTTTGGGGTTGTTGTCTTCCTGGCTGGTAGATGATGTCCCCTCCATTTTTTTGCAGTTAATGGTGTTCAGTAGTTCTGAACCTTGAAATGTTTGTTTTAAGCTTCCTGCCACACAAAACACTCCTGCATGATGCAAAGCTGTTTTTTGGCACATAAAGGTGCTTCAAGACACGCAAATCAGCTTTGCGCCATGTAGGTAGTCGTTGTGTTACAACACGTTGGACATTCTCACACCGTTGTATCAACATTTTTTACGCATCTTCAGTACTTGCCCCATTGTGAACAATACCATAAATACGGCGCATCCATGGAATAAGGAAATGCCTCAACACAGTGCAGGTTTTCCCAACGCAATGCTGCCACAGAGCAGCATTGCGTCAGTTGTCACAAATTTGCCCTTCTATCTTCACAACAAAGTTATTTAGCTCTAATGGAAGAGACAGGATTGATAATAATGGGGTGGGGATGTTTAATCTGCTTCAGAATTCTGCTAGGAATGCTTTTCTTAAAGATGAAAGTCAGATTAAAATTAAATCAGTGGCTTTTGTAGAGAGTATTATGGACTTTTGGCTCCATAGTGTGCTGTGAATCTTGTCCTCAGACAGCTTACCTGCTTCTGAAGAGTTTTAAATCAGCATGGCGGATTGATTTTTTTAAAACATTCTCTTGCCTTACCAACTTAGGCTATTGCAAATTTTAGGTAATGGCTTCTTGGATCATTCAATAGTGTCTGCTTAATTTGGGCTTAGCTTGACTAAACCCAGAGATAATAGGTGGATGTTTGATGGCTTTCTTAATGGATGACAGCTGCAAAAGGGAGATTAATGTATTTATAGAAGAGTTTTTTCGGTTGAATGATAATTCTGCCCATACGTTAATGGTTTGGGAAGCTTTTACAGCATGCTTTCTGGGGCCAGGTTTTTGCCTTCAAAGTAAGACAAACTAAGTCTCGTAAATTGCTTATTAAACAAATGCAAGATAAAGCTGAGATAGAAACCAGGATATGCTTAAGAGCGTGCTCTACCTTTCCCAGTAAGTCACTAAGGTTGGCTAGGCAAAAGCTGTGCAACTTCTTCATCGAAGAAATAAAGTTATACGAGAGGTCTGTGTTTTACAAAGCATATGAGGAAATTAAACATGTGAGTAGAGCATCAGCATGGTCAGTGAAATCCTTAGCCAATGCTAATAAGATACTTAAGGTGCTGGATCCGGCCACCAGTTCTATTACCTCTGATTGTGGTGCCATTCAAAATATTTTTTTACCCATTTCTCTACACTTTCTCAGGCTCCTATGGAGCTTCAAGAGGATGCCATCATAAAGTTTCTAGCTTCAATCCTAATTACACAGCTCTCTTCTGAACAACAAGACAGTTTAACTAAACCAATTTCAGCACTTGAATTTGAAGAGGCCTTCCTCTCTACGGGTAATGCCACGGCAGAAGTGAATGACGGCATCCCAGTTGAGCTGTATAATGATTTTACTCCGCTTCTTCAAGATTTTCAGATCAAACTTTCTTATGAAATAATCTTTGGCAGGTTTATTTCTATATTTAAAGAATCATCCATTCATAGTTTGTAATCCTAATTCATACAGGTCAATTAGCCTGCTAAATGTCGATTATAAACTCTTGAATTTTAATTATTTGTTTAGCTCTTGGGGCTCAAATCGCAGAGATTAGAGTAGCTTTCTCCCTCATAGGTCAATTTTGATGAATACTATTTCATTCAGGCCATAGACTATTTTGTGAATAAATGAACTAGAGTGGCTATAACTGTGTTGGATGCAGAGAATTCCTTTGTCTTGGTAAGTTGGGCAGCATTATTCCACATTTGAGGAAGTTTGGTTCCCCTAATCATTTTTAAAGAATTTAATGAATCTGTACCAATGGACAATAAATAGAATTATTATCAACTCATGGGATGCAAGTCAAATTCATATTTCTCAGGGGATGCATCAAGATTGCTCCCTTTTGCCAGTTTTATTTATGTTGTTTATTAGGCCATTGGCTATTCTTTTATATAATGATGAGTTATTCTACAACTACACTGCGTCAAAGTTCTACCACTTGGTCAAAACAGGCATAAAATTGATGCAGGGCTTTTTCCTATGAGAGACTTCTCGCATTGCTGGAGTTGCATTAGTTCAATGACGGTACACCAGCAATGCTTGAGTTTAGCGCCAACAGATGCGTCAGACTTTCTGATACATCTGTCAAAACGTGCGCCATGGTGATCTGTATTGTAAATATAACGTATCCATAGAGTTGTTACGGGATGTGCGGGAAGCACAAGAAATCTTACGCATTGATGGGGTTGCGTCAGATTTCTGCAAATGAGGCCTTGTGTGTTATGAAGAGTACATCTGTGCAACTGTTCTTGATCAATAATACAAACAAGGGATCACGGGATGTCTCCATTTATAAGAACTGGCTCATCGAGAAAGCAATTGAACTGGAAAATGAAAGAGTGTGAAGTCTATGGCAAATAACTGAAGTGCTACATTTTACAGTCTCTAGATGGTGGCTTTGAGTCAAGAAACATGTTGCATATGTTAATTGTTGGAGGTCACAGGCCCCCAGTTGCAAGGCAAATTAACTCATGTAGAATTGGAGAAAGGACCTTGGACTTCTTTGATCTTTACAATGGGCAACGTTTTGGCCAATGTGTATAGCAAGCTTGACTTTCCCTTTTTAATCCTTCATGCTACTGATAAATTGTTACACTAATCAAGAGGCAGGTATGATTATGAAATTATATTTATTGGGGAAAACCTCCACTCCACCTGCAAAAGACCCACCCTCTCCCTGAATAAAATAAACCCTTATTCTTACCGCTTCCCTAACTTGACTCTACCAAAACAGATTCACCCTCTTCCTGATAACAATGCCCCTCAAACTGGTATAGTTATTTTATCGCCTCTAAGCATTTACATAGGGTGTCTAGACACTCCAGGATTTTGAGGAGGACCTCAATGTGTGTGAGGGGGGGAGATTAGCTTCTCTTTTGATGAGGGGGGCAGAAATGTGTCAGTGCTGCCTGTGCTTCCAGATTTTGTTACTAGCCACATTTGTTAGGTTCAGTCAAGTGAGTATCTTTTGCAGGGTATTTCTCTGAGGTTATCAGACCTTGATTTGAGCAGAAGAATGTTTTATATAGAAAGGAAAGACATGAATTGTAGTACTCAAGTTCAGGACATGTTGGTACAGTATATCAAACCATTTTACAGGTTCTGTAGGGACACTGGAAATATGGGGATCTGAGTCCCTGCAGTTGTTTTTATTTATAAATATTTGCAGCACATGCCACTAACTTTCTATGACAACCTGTATCATTCAAAAACTTTTTTGCTGTAATGGATACAGTTTAAGAAGACTGAAATCAAGGGGCAAAGCTTTTTCAGGACACCATTGAGAATTATTTAAAGAAAATGATCAAACTGCAAAGTTATACTGCCAAAGAAAAAATATAGCAAATTAATGTATGCAATTTATTGGACTTTTTATGCAAGAAAATTAATTGAGCAAACTGGCCGGCATGATTTTCTGAACTACTATTGGTATTAATAACAATTCCACTTCTGATCTTATACTTCCTGATTACCAACTCACACCACACCTTGCTCCTAATGTATTATCAGTTTTACAATTACTTCCATGCTAGGGAGCATTACTGTGTTAGGTCAGGTCGACTTTAAGCCAACGCTTGGGCTGTACGTAGGTTTGGCTTTGGATGGTTCAGTTGGAGGTACTAGATGGACTGAGGTAAAAAGTGGCATTCTAAGAAACTTTGGAGGAATGTTTTGGAGTTGTGTGGCACATCTTTGGAAGGGAGGTTGTAGGCATGGCTGGACAGTAGGCTGCACATCCCCATTTAAGTAAAGGCTCTAGAGGAAGAGATACTAACATAGTGCGGAGGTTAACTTAAAAAGAGTAGGTGTTTGGGCTTATGGTCAGGGAATGAGGAACACTTTAAAAATTTAGCAGTTGTCATTATAAACAGAACATGACTTATCACTAGCCCCAGCAGCCACTTGTTCCACCTACCCGCCTGTCAAATCACCCAGGGAAGCGCTACAAAAAAAACCAAAGAAAGTTATTTAGCAATGTCACTACCAACCACAGTATGTGCACATAAAAAAAAAATAGAAACAGTATTAGACCTGACATCCTTGGTATAGCATTTCCCACAACGTATTTCCTTCTCCCTTCCTGTTTTGCTAGATTTGTTTCATGGGCTTTACTGCTCTGTGCACCCTTTCACTGCTAACCAACACTAAAGTGCGTGTAATCTCTCCCTAAAACATGGTAAATTGGGCTTACACTTGATTGCCACTTTTAATTTACTTGTAAGTTCCTATTAAAGTGGTACTAGACGTATCCAGGGCCTGTAAATTAAATGCTACTAGTGGGCCTGCATCGCTGATTGTACAAACCACTAAAGCAGCCCTTTAAAACAAGTTGCAGGCCTACCATTGTAGTCTGTAGTTCACAATTATTTCTGCATATGTAATTTGGGGTAACAGATCCTACATCATGAGCACATTTAGTAAATACAAGCAGCAGCTCATGATTGTTATTTGTGATCTGCTGCATTTAGCACCAATTTTTAGTGCAAAAATGTATTACTGGGTCCATTTTGGACAGGCGGGTGCATATCGCACTAAACAAATAGTGCTAAATGCTAGGAGTACTTTTGGGAAAAATCCTACCCCACAAGCACATTTAGAGAGCGACGCCTCGCTATTCCTATTCTGTTGTAACTAGCACTATTTCTTAGCACAAAAATCATGCTTGCATCCATTTGGATACAAATTGCCATGTTTGTGCTAAGAAATAGCACTGAAAGGAGAATTATGCTTCTCATGTAGTTTTGCTTAATCTTACTGAATTTGTAGCTAATTCTACATGATTACACTACACAGAATATTGCATGTTACACCCACCCCAGTATTAAACTGCCAATTTCTACCTAAAAATATAAGCCTTTTTCAAGTCCCAAACCTTCTTTTTTATTGCATACAAGCCACCCCTAAGAAAGGCCCAAAAGGCGCAAATGGCAAAGTTCACTGTATTTTAAAAAGTAGGACATGTGGATTTAGGTTTTACATGTCTCGGTTGTAAAAAACTACTAAATTCATTTTTTACTACTAAAAGACCTATCTCTCCCCTTGACTAACACATTTATTAAGTGCTCATGCTGCATTACAAGCAGATAGAGATGTCATATTTAGACTCATATGAATAAATAAATAAAAAATCATGCATTTTTCTTGTCCTAACCAAATGTGCCTTCTGCAAGTGTTCTTAGTCAAATGACTGTGAATGGCTCTTCTTTTGGGGTTTGGGCCTGATTATGACTTTGGCTGATGGGATACTCCATCATAAATGTGACTGATATCCCATCTACCGTACTACAAGGTCCATTATATCCTACGGAACTTGTAAAACGGTGGGCCGGATATCCGTCACGTTTGTATTCCGTGTATTCCTCCTTAACAGTAGCACAAAGGGGATGTGTGCGGGCAGGATTGGTCATCCTGCCTTGATGGATAGGGCAGAGCTAATCCCTGCCCCACTTGCACTTCAAAGGGCTTGCCTCCAAGCACTCACAAAGGGACCTGACACTAGCCTTTTGTTAGTCAGTCAAGTTTCTTTACTCTGCAGATTGCCATAAAATCACAAAGCTATAAAATACAAATTAGAATTTTATAGTTTTACAAATTGTAGAACATTTATTTTTCATCGATAATTATACATATAAGAAATGGCACAAGCTACAAAACATCGAGTTAAAATGTCATCTATCAAACATATTTCCTGATTACTAGAAGGAACTTGTAAGGCATTTTAAGTTCATGGCCTATATCTAAATCAAGTTATATAACTATATTGACCAATTCATGTAGTTTCCTAATAGCAATAGCTGAGCTAAAAAAATTGAATATAGAATGACAAATTTTAATTGTTGATAACTTTTGAACAAAGCTCATTGCTTCCTTGTAGTGTCTAGCTTTTGCCCTACCTAACAATGGCAGTAGAAAAGCATATATAGGGGCAGTTTACAATGGCATGTGCTGTGTTTGGACCTAGAATCACAGGGACAAGAGGACAGGTCTTTTTGCCAAGTATACTGCGTGGGAAAGACCACTCTAAAGTGGATTAGATTTAGCCTGACATGGGTTAGGCTACTAATGGAGTCTGAAACCAGACTAACTAGGGTCCCATAATGTCCATGGTTGAAATCTAGATGTAAGGCTCAAAAGATTTCAGCGCACCATGGAGTCTAAGGCTCACAGTATTCTCTCTATAACGCTGTTTCACCATCTCTTTTGCATTTCCAGGCAGAGACTTGGGGTCTGCAAACATATTTTCGAGCCCCAGATTTTGAAAATATATTTTCAGATAGGGGAGCCAAGGGATCCTCTTCGTATTGGCAAATTGTAGGCAATCAGTCATGCAATCTTGCACCAAATTGACCTATGGGTTTTATACAACATCTAATCCACAGAAATCAATTCCTCTAGGTACTGCAAACCCAATTCCTCATGACAGATAATATTTTCTACATTCTTGGGTACCAACAGTAATCTTTGTACAAATGTATTCTCAATGCGTTGTAGCAAGTCTGTTTTGCCATAACTCCACAGTCCTGCCCCAAATGTAGCTGCTGTAACACATTTAAATTTATAGACGTCACCATCTGTGGCATTTGTTTGTGACCTAATTTGTGAGCAAAGCAAAAGATTGCTTCTATATTCCTTACAAGTTGCTGAGTCTTTACCTTAAGATGAGATGGATGAGCTTACATGCATACCCAGATAGCAAAAACCCCTTCACCTTGTTAAGGACATTTCCCCCCCAAACTAAATTGTTTAGACTTTGTATTTCGGGGACTGCATGTCATTACATAGGACTTTGCAAAGTTTACTGTCAAAACAAGGTAATGTATAAAATATAGAAAAAGTTCTAACAGGCCTTGAAGTCCATTTGAGGATGCGATAATAATACAGTATGGTCTGCATACAATAGAACTGGAAGCTGTCTCTGACCCATCCTGGGAAAATCCTTCCCATGCCTTAGTAGGAAGTCACATAACCCATTTATGTGTATTAGAAATACAAATGGGGTTAGAATGCAACCCTGTCTTACTTCCCACCTTGATGGAATTGGGGGTGTTCTCTTACCTTGTGGACCATACTGCGCTGACACCATCAGGTCTGAAAATAAGCATTTCATTAACACCAACAGATTTGAATCAATACCCAGAGTTTCCATGATTTGCTAAAGCTTCTCTCTGTTTACCAAATCAAAAGGCATTGAAAGGGTCAATAAATGCCATATGAATGGCTCTTTTTTTTGCTATTACATGAGATGCAAGTTTAAGGCTTGATCAACTTTTCTTAAACTGGGCCTAAAGCCATATTGGATTGGGGAAAAAATCTTTGCCTCCGTCACCCACTCTTCCAGACGTGACAAAATCTCATTTCCTAAGATTTTGGCAGTAGAGATTTTAAGGGAACTTGGCCTATAGCAAGTTGGATTTTGCCTATTGCCTTTTTTAACAATAAGACTTCTTGGAGCCTCTGAAGGGGAAGGGAATTATTTTCCAGAAACACACATGGGAGTACTAAGCCCACAAAGGCTTGCCCCAGGTTTGAATATTAGACCCTCATAACAACTCTGAAGACTTCAGAACACTCAGCAGAAGACTGCTCCGCTGCTACCGGAGGACTGTCTGCTGCTGGAAGGACTGTCTAGATATTTGAAGGGGAACTGAACCATCTCCTTGAACACATGACCATGAGAAGTGATTCCAAAGGATAGTTGCATTTCCCTCTCTGTGAGCTGCACAGATATAACAAGCTGCTGAGACATTGAACCCTGCTGCTGGTCTCCACTAAAATGAGTCCTAACCCCTCAAGAGCCCCCTTCAGGTCCTAGACCCTAAGTAGTGGTGTTGGTGGAAATTCTCTAAAAGCTGTGACTTTGGAAATGTTCTTCAAAAACTTCCTGGAGAACTGACAGAAGACTGGGACCTACCTGCCAGTCAATCTGTCCAAGGTGCATCGGCGGTCAGCCTCACTTTTCCGTAGCTCCTGCTATGCTCTTATCCGCAGATGCAAATCCTGTTCAGTTGGACCACCTGTGGAAGGTATCCCACCTCGTGGGACCCTCTTTGACTATAGCCTGCATATTTTTCCCAATGGAGATTGCAGTCTTCCAAAAAGTTGTTTATGTCCAAAGGTAAATAGCTTCACTGGGCTAGACGGCGACCGGTCCACCATTGATGACTTCCTTAGCCTGGAAATCTAGCTTTTCCTCTGCCTGCTGCCTTTCCCAGCTGAACTCTACCTTCTCCAAGGCCTATCTTCAAAACATTTTCAAAGCCTGAAGGTAAGTCGAGACCGGGCCCAATCCATCCCCTTATATCCGGCCCATGCTGCATCCTAGTTGCCTCAACTTTTGACTTGACCTAGTCTCACCTGATCAGATACAGAAGGCTGGGGCTTTGACGTGTTAGGCACTAGATTTTAGTACTCTGGTTCTAATGCTAGAATCATTTGTTTTGATATAATTTTATTTATTGCAAAATGTTAGTTTTATAACTCAGTTTGGGACTTTCTTGTGGTGTTTTCAATTACTGTTTGTGCATAAATACTTTGCACAGTGCATTTAAGTTAATCCTGACTGCTTTTGTGAAAAGCTACCAGAGGATTAACCATGGTAATTTAGTGACTTGTATGCTTTACCCTCACAAGTATTGTGGTTTGTTGCCTGGATTAAGTTACTATCTTCCCTCCGTCGCCCAGTAACCCAATTTCTTAGAAACAGAGTTTGAATTTATTGCAACAGAGGCACTTTGAAAATATTACTTCTATGTTTTAAAAATCAAATAGTCACAAATATGACATTATAGAAAGTTTTAGAAAAGAGAAAAATAGCTATGAAAGGATAAGGAAAGGAGGAAGAGACAACTAAAATATGAGTAAAGGAGAAGTTGCTGCCAGAGTAAAAAGCAATTGAAGGAAAAGGTAAAAAAAAACAAAGGCGACAGGAGGAAATACGCTTAGGAAACAGAAAGGAATGTAAACATTAATCACAAGGTGGTATGTGGGGTTAAACTACAAGAGCTAGAGTAGAGAAAGGGGGAAGTTAGTAAAAAAAGAAAAATTGAGAATACTGCTTCAGTAACCAATCATGTCCCCTTTTTTAACCCCTGTCCTAATAAGAGTTTGTTGCCCCACAAATAATAGTCCTCCTCCCCTACCTTAATACATTTTGATGTCACACTAAAGGTATCTGCAAAGTCACAAAGCTTGTAACATGGAGGTTATACTGCAACAAAGGAGTCATGGAAGAACCCCACCAGACCAGACCCTGTGCCAAAAGTCTCTGGGCAAGGTTAAAAGCCATATGCAGTAGAGGTAGGGCAATCAACTTGCGCGGCTCATAAATGAAGGCAGTGAGCAGTGGAGGATAAGCAGCCACATTCGTTGGGTGCAGGGCCTTGTTGGCCGCGCACATCAGGGTTCAAACTTAAGAACATCATACAAAACCTATGACATTCACTGAATAAAAAAATAGTTAAAACCGAGTTATGGTAATGGCTCAAACACAAAGGACCACTGACATTAAACAGTTATAGTTATAAATGAACACAAAGCAACTGGTGGCATCCACCATGCACAAGACACCTATTTGTCAAATGCACAGACCCACAAAAGAGTTAACAAGAGAATATCATGGTGTGAGTTATGTTATATGTTGTGTGTGTTGGAATACTCTTAGCACATTACGCCCAGTGCAGGAATCACAGGTTTCATACAGATCCAAGATGGTGGGGGCACAGCATTTAAATAGCTGTGTTGGAGGGGTTAGAAAGAAGATTTACTAATAATTTTGTGGTAGTTTTACATATCTGCATAGTACTTGGTCTGTTGAGCTTACTTGTGATACTTTGAGTTTCATGCAAGCTCATTGGGGTGTGGAAATTTAAAGTGGTGTTCAAAGATGCATTTTAACTCCCATGGGAATCTTTGCTCTCCATTACAGACAGAAAACCAGCAGGAATTAAAGTATTCACAGAATGAATGTAAAACTTTGCCTAGTGAAGTGACATTACTTAGTTTTGAGTAAATCGTTCAGTAGGTTTCAAGAAATTACAATGTATCAGTAGGCTTGAAGGGGTTAAGATAGAGTTAGCTGAACTGTTATTGTGGGAACAGTCCTCATACCCAGGTTTGCAGATATTCAATGTATGCAGTTTTAAAATAAATGGACAAAAGAGTGTTTAGCTTTTGTTGTCTATTTTGAGTCTGCATTATCGATGTTTGGTCTGCACACAGGGTCAACAAATGAAATTCCTAGCCTGGCTGTATGGCTTACCCATGTGACATATGTTTGAAGGCCATGAGAATCACGGGTTGGGTGCGTGCAGCAGTTTTGCACATCAATAGCAATGGAATCATGTTTTGCCTCCCTTCAGTAGTGTGCCCCCTTGTTGGTGGATTTGTATGAAGCTATGACGCTCCATTTTACTAAAGTAAACATGCTAAGGCCTTTCCAAATTTTATACCCGTGTGTGACACAGCACCAAAGGCATTAGCAAATAAAATAATTTTGACCGCTACTTTCTTTGCCCATTTCCCTGATCTTTCTGAAATTTGAGAAGTGCTAACAGCCTATCATATATCATACATATTCCTTTACCAGTTCCACAATGATATGAAAATTGACATTTTTTTGACACCCACCCCCACATCCATTTAACTCTGCCTCTCCTTGATGAATTTGCAAGGAACTCAATATCTCAAGAGTGAGCTGAATATAGGGGCTTAATAAATGTTGTGCAGTCTTGGGATAGGCAGCAAAGTTATCACTATATGAAAGATGCTGTAAGGCCCCTTTAAATTTGCTTCTCTTTGAGTGATAAAACTTAACATACTAAGTGAAAGGCTTTTGCAGTTTTCATCATGATTGATGAAGACTGAAGACGTTATACAGAGAGGGTTGGCTGCCAGTGAAGTGCTCTGCACAGGACCTGGACTCTGACCAGGCCCTGCAACCAATCCCTGATGTGCATGATCAAAGGCCATGTGAGACAGGGGTTTGATCACGTGTGGAAGGTTGTATTCACAGATCATTTAGATTCCCCTCCCCAAACATATCTCCAATCACCTAAGAGACCTCCACTTGCACCCTACTGAGAAGAGAATGAACTTCAAGCTCTTTGTCCACGCTTACAAGGCCCTTCACAAGCTAGGATCCACCTACTCAACCACTGCATTACCTTCTACATTGCCACCAGATCTCTTCAGTGCACTCAACAAGCACTAGCCACCATAGCACACATATGGAAGTCCTCGGTTGGTGGGAGATCCTTCGCCTAACTCGTGACAAAGAGCTGGAACACCCTGACCCTCCATCTCAGGCAGTCACCATCACTACCCCAATTCAGGAAGGACTTTAAAACCTGGCTCTTCTACTGAAGCTCAGAGGACAAAGCCCCCTTAGCGCCTTGAGATCCTTATGGGTGACTAGTTGTGTTTTATAAACCCTGATTTGATTTTGTCAGAGATGCATCTAAACATTTAGTGTGCAATTACAGTTTCAAATAAAAAAAAAAAATACTGACATTCGTAAACTATGATTATGACCACAATCCATAACTGACACAACAGCTAAACATAGCATATCTGAAACACCAAATGCAGTGCCAATAACCTCAAAATATTCATACCAAAAAATAGCACCCAAAAAGAAAATGTTAATAAATAACCACACATACTTGAACCGATATTGTGAAAAATGCTTCATTATTTAGTTAATCAAAACTATAACAATGTTGCTTATGTACATACACATATTAATTTCCATAAAACACAGAGGCCCTCATTACAACCCTGGCTGAAGACCACCAACATACAGTTGCAGCGGCGGAATTTCACCACAATACAGACACCCACACAAGTCTGCCACACCAAAGGTCAATGATAAACTGGCGATACCAAAAACGACACCGTCACGGCAACAAGAATACGCCCACACTATCACGACCCACGAATCAACGCAGCGGTCATTCAACCGCGGTAATCCATTGGCAGTACACACTGCGCTGAAAATACACACACACTTACAAAACACAACCACATTGGACAATTCAAAATACACACACCTGATAAACATACACACACCACACCCACACACTCACAACACTATAAAACACACACCCACATTATCCACAACCCCTTACAACGTAAAATTTGGAGGAGGCCAGAGAGAAAGATTAGCAAACACAACACCAGCATCCACAGACACACAACACCATCACCTATACAACATCCACGCACCTCAAACAACACACACCAACACATCCCCCCACACATGACAACAGACAGCACCTCACACATCACCCACACCACATCATGGCACCTCAAAGACACCCCAGGTTTTCTGAGGAGGAGCTCAGGGTCATGGTGGCCGAAATCATCCAGGTAGAGCCACAGCTTTTTGGATCACAGGTGCACCACACCTTCATTGAGGGGAAGATGTAGCTATGGCGGAGAATCGTCGACAGGGTCAACGCAGTGGGACTGCATCCAAGAACACTGGATGACATCAGGAAGAGGTGGAATGACCTATGGGGGAAGGTGCCTTCCATGGTATCAAGATACTAGATTGCTGTACAGAGGACTGGAGGTGGACCCCCACCTTCTCACCCACAACTAACAACATGGGAGGAGCGAGTCTTGGCAATACTGCATCCTGAGGGCCTCGCAGGAGTAGCAGGAGGACTGGACTCTGGTAAGTCATATCTTAACTACTTTATCCCCACCCCACCTGCATGCCATCACATACCCCCACCCTTACCCTCACTCCCATCACTCCATCATCTCACATATGTCCCACTATCACAACCCACACATCTCAATACCAAGGCACTGCATGCAACACCTTTGCATGGACCACCGTCATAAAAGCATGTCCAGTACAGATACCCACACAGACCCCAAGCCAACTATCACAAAAGGGCTAACACAATGATGCAAGCACAGGAGTAGAGGGTACCTCACCCAATGCACAAGATGGCACATGCATATACTAAAACTATGCATTTACACCCCAACAGGAGCCATTCCAAACGTCAACGGACAGGAGGTGCCAGACATGTCCAGTCCCCCCACAGAAGAGGTCCACAGTGATGTCAGCAGCTCTGCACACCTGGATCAAGATGACCAGCACGGCAGATCAAGGACCTCAGGACAGTCAGTTCCACCACAGAACCTCCCCCCTCAGTAAACACTGCCACAGCACCCACCCAGCGAGCCCATCCCTCTGTCCCCAGGACACGTCAATCAGCAGTGTGTCCACCACTACAGGGAACCCAGGCAAACCCACCAACCCAAGAAAATCAGGGACCTGGGGTCAGAGGCAGTGGGCACACGGTTCAGGGGCCAGAGGCACAGGACAACAGGGAAGCTGGCAGGACTGCTGTGCGACAGGGGCAGAACAGGCCCAGGGAACCAACACTCCACAAGGCACTCTCCAACATCATGGGAGCTTACCACCATTCCCAGGAGTCCATGGGCACAGTACTGGCCAAGTTTCAGGAGACCCAGCGGCTCCAGGAGGAACACTACCTGGGGATCAGGGAGGACTTGAAGTCCATTAACAACATCCTGGTCACCATTACAGGGGTGGAGGCAGACCTTGTCAACACCATGAGGGACACAGTGGCACACCAACAGGCCCCTGACATAAGACTGGGCGATGAACAGCCCTCCACCTCCGCCGGCGCTAGTGGACAGGAGGCTCTGCCACAGGACCAACAGGCCACCAGCACCCCACCCCCTGCAGAAGGAGAACCACCACGCAAACGGTCCCTGAGATCTAGGAACAAGACAGAGAACATTGCCAAGACCCCCGCCAGGAAATAAGTCCCCCTCTGTCACCCTGGCCACCTTGAACTGCTAGCATAGCTCCACTTCCTATGCCCCATTGGACTATGCACCTGTGAGACCAAGAGACTGGACTCTGCCATGGACATTCCTCCACCATCACTCCAGCCCATTTCACACACCCCTCCACTTATTTGCACAAAAATAAACACCCTTGAATCACCCAAAAAACTGGAGTCAGTCTGTGCTTTTACAAATGTGTAATTGCAACATCTTTGGAATATAGCAATGTCAATGTACTTCTTCACATACTCATGTTACAGAGCTGTAGGCCAGGAGTAAACATAGCACAGGGCACAAATTGGGACCCAAATCTGTGCAATGGAAAGCCAAAGTGACAAGTCAGGGTCCATACACAGAAGTAAAAAGGCAGACTTATGCTAGGTCCTACAATAGCATGAGATGTGGGAAGCAGTCCCATCTTCTTACCTGTGTCTCACTGGAAGTATTGCATGATGATGTTTCGGTTGTCTACATCTTCTTCTGCCTCCTATTCTTCACTGTCCACAGGCTCCACAGCTGCCACAAGACCACCATCAGGCCCATCCTCCTGCACAAAAGGCACCTGCCGTCACAAAGCCAGGTTGTGCAACATACAGCAGGCCACGATGATCTGGCACACCTTCTTCAGTGAGTAGCATAGGGATCAACCTGCAAGATGGAAGCACCGGAATCTGGCCTTCAGGAGGCCGAAGGTGCGCTCGATTATCCTCCTAGTTCGCCCATGTCCCTCATTGTAGTGTTCCTCTGCCCTTGTCCTTTGATTCCTCACTGGGGTCAGTAGCCATGACAGATTGGGGTAACCAGAGTCACCTGCAAATATCGAGGGACAACTGTTAGACATACTCCACACATTAGGGAATCTTTCATACCCAGACAGCAAATTAAACTGTGTGGGGACTTTAGGCTCACCTAGTAGCCACACACGGTGCCTCTGGAGTTGCCCCATCACATAAGGGATGCTGCTATTCCTCAAAATGTAGGTATCATGCACTGAGCCAGGATACTTGGCATTCACATGGGAGATGTACTGGTCTGCCAAACACACCATCTGCACATTCATAGATCGGTAGCTCTTCCGGTTTCTACACACCTGTTCATTGTTGCGGGGGGGGGACAAATGCCACATGTGTCCATTCAACTACACCAATGATGTTGGGGATATGTCCCAGGGCATAAAATCACCTTTCACTGTGGGAAAATCATCCACTTGAGGGAAAACGATGTAGTTGCGCATGTGTTTCAGCAGGACAGACAACACTCTGGACAACACGTTAGAGAACATTGGCAGGGACATCCCTGATGCCATGGCTACTGTTGTTTGAAAAGACCCACTGGACAGGAAATGGAGTACTGACAGGACCTGCACAAGAGGGGGTATTCCTGTGGGATGGCGGATAGGTGGCATCAGGTCTGGCTCCAACTGGGCACACAGTTCCTGGATTGTTGCACGGTCAAGTCTGTAAGTGGTAATTATGTGTCTGTCTTTCATTGTCGACAGGTCCACCAGGGGTCTGTACACCGGAGGATACCGCCATCTCATCACCTGCCCCAGCAGACGTGCCCTGTGGAGAAGACCGGTGAGCAGAGGGTCATACATCACTTAGGTATCACAAGGATGTTTAACAAAAACGTTACATTTTCTCTATGGGCCTTTGTCTGTCTGTATTCCTGGCCTAAATAGGTGTGACGCAGTTACTTGGCCAGCCATGTGTCCCCCTGAAATGGCGGCAGCCTGACCTGTAAGGAGGGATAAGGGGAAATGAGTTAACTGCGCTGGCGTTGTACACCGTCGCTGGAGGCGGTTGAAGACCACGGCGCAATTCAGCATTGGTTATCATTGGGCCCTATGGGTTCCCGGAGCCATTGACGATGTACGCCGGCGGTGACGGTACGCACCACTGCAGACATGACCGCCATTTTCTGTCACTTCCCTCACTTGACACCTGACCTTCAACAGGAGAGGACCTACACTGCAAGTGCTGCTGTGACCTATGTCTGGATGTGACAATTGCTACAGTGTCTGGGGAAAGGGCCCCTGTCTTCACTTCGGAGGAGATGGAGAAACTAGTGGATGGGGTCCTCCCCCAGTACACACAACTGTACGGTCCTCCAGACAAATAGGTGAGTAAACTGTGAGCATGGTGGATGGCACATGATTGTATGGAGTGTCGTGGATGGAAGAGGGGGGGACAGGCCAGCATGTGAGGATAGTGTGTGTATGTTTTTCTGGGCCAGGGTGGAGGTTTGTGGGTAACGTGTGAGAAGAACTGTACGGGAGAGTAACATCCATTGTAACTTCACTATTCCTCTAGGTCAGCACCCACCAGAAGAAGGGTATTTGGCGTGCCATCACCAAGGGAGTGCGGACCCTGGTGGTCTACTATAGACGGGGCACCCACTGCCGGAAAAGATGGGAGGACCTGCGCCGCTGGACCAAGAAGATGGCGGAGGGCCAGCTGGTGATGGCCTCCCAACGTGGAAGGGGTGCCCGTCGCACCATTTCCCACCTAATGTTCCGGAACCTGGCGGTGGCATATCCTGAGTTTGATGGGCGCTTGAGGGCATCACAGCAACCACAAGGGGCTGAGTACAGTCTCATTCAGCTGACTCTGGGCACTTGACGAGGTGTCTTTTGTGGGTTCCGCTAGGCCAGGGCAGACACGCAAAGGGAGATCCATTGATTTGCAGCCTCATTCCCGGTCCAACCCCAGAGGTGGTATTTGCCCTCTACACCTAGACAGCTCCCATGGGTTCCAGCTGTGCATGAAATGGGTCTAGACAGAGTCCCCCTGGGGCATGTGCTTTTCCCCTGCACTGTTAGTGCATGGCTTAGTGCATAGGGCTACTCCCTGTGTGTTGTGTCCGCTAACGGTAGTGGTGGTGCATGCATTGACGATGTGTCTCTTCTGTCTCCCCCCCTTTTTGGTTTTGTCACCCTGTTCTTGCTTGCATTAACATCATCTGGCGGAGGAGCAATGGCACCAGAGTGCGAGGGAGCTGCATCCCACATGGTCCTGGAGGATGAAGTAACGGAATCTGAAGGCACCAGTGGGACGGAGGGCGAGGGGAGCTCCGCGACGGGGACAGGAGCATACACCAGCGACAGCGACTCCTCCTCTGATGGGAGCTCCCTTGCAGTGGCCGGCACCTCTGTGCCCACCGCATCAACAGGTACAGCCACCACCACCCCCCACCAGCACCGCCCTCCCGGCAGCCTCTCAGCGTGTTTCCCGTGCCCGCTCACCCAGGAGGGTGGGCATCTCCTTTGTCCCAGGCACACCAGCCCCTGCTCCAGTCAGCCCTGCTGCACTCCGTGAGGAGGCTATTGACCTCCTGAGATCCCTCACTGTTGGGCAATCTACCATTTTGAATGCCATCCAGGGTGTTGAGAGGCATTTGCAACAAACAAATGCATACCTGGAGGGCATTCATTCTGGCCAGGAGGCCCAACAGAGAGCATTTCAGGCTCTGGCCTCAGCACTGATGGGAGCCATTGTCCCTGTGTCCAGCATTCCCCCCTCCAACCTCCACTACCCAGACCCAATCCCCTGTACCTCAGCCTATCCTAAGCACACCATAAGACCAGCATGCACACTCATCAACACACAAGAGTGGACATGGCAAACATAAGCACCACACATCCCTCCGGCACTCACACAAGCACCATCCCCATGCAGACACACCAACATCCACTGCCTCCACTGTGTCCTCCTCCTCCACGTCCTCCTCCTCCCTCCCTGTCTCGTCTCCACTCACACCTGCATGCACTTCATCCTCAGCCACTACCTCAATCACCAGCACGCCCATCACCACACACCGCTCACGTGCACTTACCACCCCACTACCATTCACACATCCCCTGTGTCCTCTCCCAGTGTGTCTGTGAGCCTTCCTCCCAAACTACACAAACGCAGGCACACACCCACCCACCAGCCATACACCTCACAATAGCTTCCGGCCCATGCACCTTCACCCAAATTCAGCAAACCTACACCTCCTACAACCACTACCTCTTTCTCCACTCCCAAACTCCCTCTATCTTCCCATCCCAGTGTGCCTAAGAAATTCTTCCTCGCAAACTTTGGCCTCTTCCCTACACCTTCCCCCCACGTCCTTCCACTAGGGCCAGGCTGTCCAGGTCTCAGCCCAGCACCTCAGCCACCAAATCCTCAAGCACAGTGGTCCCAGCAACTCCGGTCTCATCGCGGGCGCCACCCATCAGGGCTGCCAGTGTGCCACCTAGCAAGGCCAAGGAGCAGGCCATTCCGCCACCTGCCAAGGTGAAGAAGGTGTTCACATGCCAGAGGGAGAAACCACACCTGCCAGCAAGCAAGGGCTCCTCCAAGCCAAAAGGGGACAGTGGCAAGGCTCCAGCAGCAACATCAAAGGTGGGGAAGGGACACAAGCCGAAGAGCAGGTCAGGACAGGGCATGGTGGTTCCGGATGAGGGCCAGAGTCACCCCTTCTGTCAACCAAAACATCAACCTGTACGGCGTTGAACACTGCCACCTGCACCGCCACCAGCACAGCCACCAGCACCGCCACCAGCACCGCTACCTGCACTTCTGCTGCCTCACCAACAGTCCCCAGCATCATCCCCAGTGGGCAGCCATCCAAGGCTGCAGGAAATGTCCTGGTCCCTGCCCAGCGTACATGAGGCAAGACTCCCAGCACTGGTTAGATCCAGCAGGTGGCAGGCAAAGTCGTAGCAGGGTGGAGTGTGTCTCTGCCTCCATGGTGTATTATGCTATCTGTTCCCAGTCAATCTCGTGGCACGCACACCCAGGTGAGGGAATGGGACCTGCCACACTGCATGTGAAGCACTCTGGGCACAAAGCTCCCTCTAGAACCAGTGGAGAGATACATCCACTTCCTCAGTCCTTGGCAGGATGAAGCACTCTGGGCACAAAGTTCCCTCCAGAACCAGTGGAGAATGACATCCACTACCTCAGTCCTTGGCATGATGAAGAACTCTGGGCACCAAGCCCCCTCCAGAACCAGTAGAGAATGACATCCACTACCTCAATCCTTGGCAGGATGAAGCACTCTGGGCACCAAGCCCCCTCCCGAACCAGTGAAGAGATACATCCACTACCTCAGTCCTTGGCAGGATGAAGCACTCTGGGCACAAAGCCCCCTCCAGAACCAGTGGAGAATGACATCCACTACCTCAGTCCTTGGCAGGATGAAGCACTCTGGGCACCAAGCCCCCTCCAGAACCAGTGGAGAATGACATCCATTTGAGAGACTGTGACTTTGCACTCCCCAGGACCAAGCAGTGGGCAAACCACCCACTGGAAAGACTTGAGAGACTGTGGCTTTGCACTCCCCAGGATAGAGCAGTGGCAAACCACCCACTGGAAAGACTTGAGAGACTGTGGTTTTGCACTCCCAGGGATAGAGCAGAGGGCAAACCACCCACTGGAAAGACTTGAGAGACTGTGGCTTTGCACTCCCCAGGATACAGCAGTGGGCAAACCACACACTGGAAAGACTTGAGAGTCTGTGGCTTTGCACTCCCCAGGATACAGCAGTGGGCATGGAGCCCCCTCGTGGAGCAGTGGCATCGTCCGTTCATCCGGCTGAGGTACCCCCCCTCCCCCTGAGGTACCTGTGTATTTTCCATCTGATGCCCCTGCAGTGTTCTCTCCGTTTCGAGTCAGGTATCTTGTGTGGGCTTCGCTCATGCATTTTGGGACACTGATCCAAGGACAATGATTTAATTTATATCCGGACTTGTGTAGTTGGTGTACATATTTGTATATACTAATTTTTTCTAATTGCCCTATCTGATTTTTATTGATTACACTTGTTACAATCATTTCCTTGTGTCCTTGCCCCCGTGCCAGGGGGTGATGGGTGTATATGTAATGTTGCTGCATGTGTTTGTGTATATGGTGTTGTGGATGAGGGTGGGGGGTGGAGGTGTTGTGTGTTGCATGTGTGTGTCACTCTCTTCCCCCCGTGTGCTAGGTGCAGTACTCACGGTGGTCGTTGCCGGCGTCTTTGCTGCTCCTGATACAAGAGGAGGAAGACCAGCATGGGCAGGACCTGTAGTTCGGACTCCATGGCATCCTGGTTCCTCGTTGGGTGTCGAGAGTTGAGTGGTTTCCGTTCCAATTCCTATTTCTGTCGTGCTTTTGATAGCATTGCTACCACCCCGGAAAAGGTGGCGGATAGGCATGTTGTGATACAGTGGGAGGAACCTTGTTTTCCGCCTGTCTGTTGGCGGTTACCGCTGCGGTGTTTGTTTCTACTGCCGTGGCGGTCAGAGTGTTAAAGTGGTTGTCTATGTTGGTAGTTTCTGCCATGGTCGTGATTCCATTTTTTTTTTTCCGCCGGCCTGTTGGCAGTATTACCGCTGCTTTAAAACCGCCCGCCAGGGTTGTAATGAGGGCAATAATTCTGATGTATTATGTCAAGGAAACAAATGGCACAAATTCTTACCTACACTACTCAATTCTGTCAGATGTGATAAAAAAAAATTAAAAGCACTAATAGTTTTCTCCGCCCTGATAGGGATAAAACCATTTATAAAATGTTGAAGGGCGATATAAACTCATCATTACGGCCAGTGGGGTGATGGCAATAATTGGTGTACCATCGACTAAACAGAGCCAGGCTTGCTGCGACTTTCCCCCTTGCTGTAGTTGTTAATTACTTGTTTGTGTATCGATAAATATTTAATCAGTTTAGTATTCAATTGGGGATCAGATATAACAAGGCTTTTTTATAATTGCTGCCCTACAGAAGCGAACACCTACGGAATTTTTTTTTTTTAACAAACTAACACTTTCTTATGACAAAAGGCAACAGTGACTGCATTTAGCTGCATATTCCTCCAGGTTCTTCAAATCAAAATGTACCTATTTGTGGTGCTCAAACACCAAAACACATCTGTTGTCACCATGTGTAAATTGGAATCAAAAGCACACACAAAACTCCATTCTTTTACATCAAAATATAATAGTGGTCATAGCTACCTGGGTAGTTACATTGAGTAAATATATTAGATAGGAGAATTGATAAAAGAGTCAAATGCAAAGACAAACGGGAGTATAACTTTTTTAGCTGTTATCATCTTTGATAATGTTTATTTTTTACAAAAAAGCAGTGTATAAATTGTCACATCCATAATGTATACAATTTCATACATGATTTTTCAAAGTTTGTAATATAAATATCCGTTTGTATGGAATTCCACTCAACAGTAGAACTTAGATATTCAATATTTGTAGATTCTCAGCCAATTAATGTAAACTTCAGCCTGTAAAATTTCAGCTGACACATGTTTGATCCCATTCCAGGACTTTATCAAGGCTGATGGCGTATCAACATAAGAAGAGAATGATATTACACAACCTGTTCCATGTAGCTACTAAGTCACAAATAGTAACTAAAACCTTTGATATTTAGATTCCCAAATGTGAAAATGACCTTCCAATCCATTATCCTATAATTCCTTATATCCCAAGATCACAGTGCTAAACACATGTGAAAAAGACATATGTAGAGAAATACTCCAACACCCATGAGTCTATTTTGGAAAGATATAGATAAAGCATTAGAAAATTAGTTTTCCCATATTCCATAAAACATGCTTTGTTAATGTTAATATACAGGAGTGAGAGATAAAAGTTGTAGTGCAACCATAGTCTCCCATGTGAAAAGAATTCTAGATGTAGTTTTTTTCTATTCATCTCAATTTCAGTAGAACCCAACACTAAAGGAAAAGAAGAGAATTTGTCAAAATTCCGCATATTCCAAGGTATCTGTGTCACAGAATAAGTGCCCACACATTGCACATGAACCAATCTTATGGTTTTCTAAAATTTGTTTTTCAATATCCTAATTTGAGTTAAGTTCTATATTTACCCAAACAGGGTTTTCAGGCTCCAATAGTGATATACATTATAAGTGCTTAGCTTGTTCACATCTAGACAAAGTAAACCACAAAGAACATCCAAATAAATATTACAGCAAAACACCGGAGGTTATAAATGCTAAATTCTGGAAGGTTAATAGATAATAACGTGTTTGTCCATAGTTAATCCAACCAAACTGTGTCCAAAACACATGCTTCGGTCCAATATATTTTAGTATCCCAGTAAACAAGTTCAAAGCTATCCCTGTATATCGATATCATATATGAGTCTGCGCTGCAAGCTACAACTGCTATATCATTTTACTTTTATGGGCCACCCTAAATTGATTATATCATCTCACAGAGCGAAGAATTTTAAGCATAAATAAAACACGATCTCACTTATATTCAGTTAAGGATGGATAATGTTTAGTGTAGTCCCATATCGTACATATTAGTAAGCTTAGCCAAGCACTCTTTAATCCGTAAAGGAGATTGAAAACTCTTTAACAACTGTTTTGCACTGTTATCGCAACATTCTTACGTGTGTTTCGTCTGATGCCCCACAAAAAGCACACAGTGCATGTGAACAAACCCAAATCAATTCAGATAAGCCCATTTAAAGGGCAAATTGACCAACCTGAGCTCAATTCATGAACTTTCAAATAGTCAAAGAACCCAAGCCTTACTACCGTAAAAATGGTGGCCATCTTATAAGAGGCAAATCTCCTATAGACATATTTTATCATGTGAAGAGAGATCAGAATTCTTTATCTAATATGTTGCAAAAACATTTTCAAATCAGAGGAATAATATAATATTCCCCCTTTTTTAATCAAAAGGGTATGTAGCTCATAGAATGTAGACTGATTTTTTTGAATATTTTCTCCAAATTATCTTACCCCGCAAGTCCCACATATTATGGGAGACCCAAAACCCCCCAAAAAAACCAGCCACAACAAGGCATAACTCACTCGATTTAGTTGTGTGCCTGAGATATCAATTGTAACGTGTTCCGTTAATCTTCACAAGCTTGTCATTCAAAACAAGAGCTCAAACAATTTCACCATGTAATCGATCGCCATATTGAAGGAGGCAATCATTTGGTAATACTCACAATTTAAATCTCTGTCCATTATGTTATCCACCCTATATTCTAATTTTACAAGTGATCAGTTTTTGTTCATAGAAACAGCTACATGTGTTTAAATTAAATGTGTAAATTGTATTTAATTTTTGTTGTAATTGTTACTTAAAAACGGAAGAGGTAGATAAAGAATTAAAATATGTCATGCAGTGCATATAAAAGGAAATGGGGAAAGTGAATTAAGGATATCATCCTATGAATACGTATAGAGGAAGATGCTGACATATAGAAGTCTATAATTTCATGACATGAAGAATCAAAACTATATTCTGAATTAATTTTACATATTTTATAATCTCCAATTTTAAATTAAAACCATCTAAATATTCCAAATTACTATAGACCATTGAGATATAATCACTGGTAATCATTATGTACATCCATTCATTGTTCATAACAACCACATTTTGTTAACTGAAATGTATATCCATATAGTACGCCCATATCATATTTTTCATTATTTGATGCACATTCATAAAAAGTGATGCATTTCATCATCTATATTCATGCCCAATTCTATAGTTTTGAGTCTGATTCTCCATTTTGCTTAGTTTATCCTCAATTCCATCGTTCTATTGCCACCTCTAGGGTGTACAGGAGTATGGCTAATGCCCACATATTTTATCACTGGGATCTCGGATGTGGTGTGTCTCTGACTAATGTGGCATAGAATAGGGAAAGATAGGTCATTGTTCGGTAATGAGCGCATGTGCTCCTGAATTCTCTCTTTGAGGAGCCTGATGGTACTACCCACATACATTTTACCACATTCACATAGCAGGAGGTAGACAACATATTTTGAGTTGCAGTTTCTGAAATTCTCAACTTTATATTTATTTCTCCCACTGAAACTGAAATCAAAGGTTTTGTGTAGAGCTACGTTAGGCATTTTACAGTGGCTGCACTTATAAAATCCACAAGTTTTTTTTTCGGTAGCCAAGTTTCTGTGCTCTCCTTAATCAGAGGTAAATAGCTCTTACAGACCAAATCTCTAATGGTTCTACCCCCTTTATGAATCATTTTAGGTTTAAAGGGTAGTATGTGTGACAAGGTACAGTCTGTACATAGGATGTTCCAATGTTTACATAGAATTTACAAATATCTTGACTATTTTGAATATAAGGTGTACAAAATCATACTGAGTCTGTAATAATTTGGCTATTGACTTACTACGTGCACTCAGTAGGATGCTTTTGATATTTTGTTGATCTTTTTCCTGGCTGCTGCTAAAATTTGTTTTGAGTAGCCTCTTTGAAGATATATATTCTCCAAATGATTCAACTCAGTCTCACATGATTCTGTTTCGCTACAGTTTCTTTTTATCCTAGTCATCTCACCAATAGGAATGGCTGATAGCTGACTCTTAGGATGGGAACTGTTTGCATGCAGTAGGTTTGCGGTAAACTTTTATTTGGACTGTATTTCCTTCATTGAAAATTCCCAAATACAAAAATGTATACAATCTTTGCTATATTCACATGTCATCTGTATGTTAAAATCATTTCTGTTAAAATAATTACAGAATTCCAACAGTAATGACTCTGATCCCATCCAAATCAATAATATGTCATCAACATATCTCCCCCAGAAGAAGATATGCTCAGTCAAATTCAGAGGGCCTTTTTGCCAGGTATGTGTCCCTGCAAATAAACCTGTATGGAAATTTGCATATGACAGTGAAATTCGTGAGCCCATAGCTACTCCTTGGGCTTGACGAAACCATTCGCCTTCATGGATGAAAACATTGTTTCCCAGTATGAAGTCAATCATTTGTAACAGCATATCTGTATTTTCCAGATGTGAAGCTGAACGATTAGAGAGGAAATTACCTACTGCTTCCCAACCCTTGATTTTAGGTATACATGTATATAGTGAGGTGACATGCATTGTTACCCAAATCATCTCTGACGCCCATTGCTATATCTTCTAGTTTCATAAAGACATCCTTGGTGTCCTATAAATATGAAGGTAAATTTTTGACAATTGATTGTAAATAGCTGTCAATATACTCAGAAAGCCTTTCAGTGGGTGCACCAATCCCTGATATAATAGGTCTTCCAGGAGGTGATGTATTGTTCTTATGTATCTTAGGTCATGTATATAGACATGGTGCTTTGGGGTATATGTTTGATATATCCCTGCATTCTAGATCAGAAATTAAACATTGTTCCTGCAATATGTGTAGAAGGGTGCCCAGGTTCTGAACAGTTATGTTCATTGGATTATCTTTCAATTTTATATATGATGTTGTATCTGTCAATTGCCGATTGATTTCTTTAACATAGTCAGATCTATTTAAAATGACTATGTTACCCCCCTTATATGCCTCGTTCATGACCAACATCTGATTATCACATGAGTCTTTCAAAGCTAGTTTTTCTTTTTGAGTTATGTTATGGGATATGTATGATCTACCCTTTCTGATCTTTTTGTCTAATCCATTTAGGTCCTCCTTCAACTACTTGCCAAATGTATCTATGACATTATCAGTGGGAAAAACTGGTGTAAATTTGGATTTGGGTTTAAATCCACTATAAAGGCTCAGATCTTGTATAATTCATAGATCTTCCAGCAGTTATTGTCTGTCTAAATCACTATTGTCCGTACTGTCCAAAGAAAGCAAGATCTGATTATTCTCAATGTCTCTTATCGTATATCCACTAGGTAGTGATTCCATAGAGTTTATGTAATGTCTATTGGTTTTTTCACAAAAGTATTTTTAAGTTTTATATGTCGCAGAAATTTAAACAGATCTATCTGGACTTGTGTCGTATTGCAATAACTTGAAAAACTAAATCCTAATCCTTTGCCCAATACATTTATTTGTTCCTCTGATAACGTACAATCAGATAAATTCACAATAAAAATATTCCAATCCTGAAGACACATTGTTGTCAATTGCTCAAAATTTTGGTCTTGGCAGCCCTGGTTTGTACCCCTATAGATGAATTTCCCTCGATTTCTCCCTTTTCGTTTGCCCCTACATGTTCTCCTTTTTGTTTTGGAGCGATCTGCTGTGAAAAATGTCAATCAGTATTGTTTGGCTTCTCATAAAAAACTTGAAGAAGCCATTTGATCACTGTTTGAGGTCACACTTACATTATCACTTGATCGACCACCCCCCTCTGATTCACCTGATGTAATGGAAAATTCGGACTCACTCTCCAATGTGTCTTTGGCATCGCATATATCACTATTAGAAAATGTATTGGCAAAACCATCAAATTTCCTTACAAAGGTGTAAATTCGTCCATCTTCCTAATCCCTGTCATCCCTTTTTATTTTTGACATTTTTTTGCTCTTTATATATATTTGATGTTTATCCAAGACCTCTTTGAGGATCTTGTCATTTTTAACTTTCACCTCTGGTACATTTAGAGCTAGGATCTCTAATTCCAAATCTCATTTCTTCTGCATGTTCTGTTAGAATCAACATCATACCTTTGGAAACCTCGAAGAGTAATTGTTAAATCCCACCAGCAAGACAATTCTTGTTTACAAAGTTGTTCTAGACGGATGTATTTTTTCTTTTACCTTCTAGTTGTTCCTGATTGAACTGTACTGCTCCCCTCTGATTTTTGTAGAAACATTTCTTGAAATATCTTATCTCTTTGCATCCCCAAATGGATCCATTGTATTTTATCTTAATGAACTTCCCAATGTCGCTTAGTCAACAATGTAATCTTCTATCAAGGAGTGCAAGCTATCACTTTAAACTTCAAAAGACAAAAGGCAAGAGTGACTTCATTTAGCTGCACATCCCTCCAGTTCCTTCAAATCAAAATGTACCTATTTGTGGTGCTCAAATACTATAACACATCTGTTGCCACCTTTTGTAAACTGCAATCAAAAGCAAAACCAGTTAATAACAGAAACAAAAAATAGTGTAACACACAATAACTCCATTCTTTTACATCAAAATATAATAGTGGTTATAGCCACCTGTAACTACATTGAGTAAGTATCTTAGATAGGAGAACTGATAAAAGAGTCAAATGCAAAGACAAATAGGTGTATAACTTTTTTAGTTATCATCTTTGATAATGTTGATTTTTTACAAAAATGCATTGTATAAATTGTCACAACCATATTGTATACAATTTCGTACATGATTTTTCAAAGTTTAGAAAATAAATACCCATTCTTATAGAATTCCATTCAACAGTAGAACTTAGATATTCAATCTTTGTAGATCCTCAGCCAAAGAATGTAAACTTCTGCCTGTAAAATTTCAGTCGACACATGTTTCGTCCCATTCCAGGACTTTATCAAGGCTGATGGTTTATCAACATAAGAAGAGAATGATATTACACAACCTGTTCCATGTACCTACTAACGCACAAATAGTTACTAAAACCTTTGATATTTAGATTCCCAAATGTGAAAATGACCTTTCAATCCACTGTCGTATAATACCTTATATTCCAAGAGCACAGTGCCAAACACATGTGAAAAAGACATATGTAGAGATAGAGAAATACTCCAACACCCATGAGTCCATTTTGGAAAGATATAAAGAATTAGAAAAAAAAACAAATTTTTCCTATATTCCATTAAACATGCTTTGTTAATGTTAATATACAGGAGTGAGAGATAAATTTTGTAGTGGAGCAATAGTATCCCATGTAAAAAGAATTCCAGATGTACCTTTCTTCTATTCATTAATGTATCTCAATTTCAGTAGAGCCCAAAACTAAAGGAAAAGATGAGAATTTGTCAAAATTCCACATATTCCAAGCTATCTGTGTCACAGAATAAGTGCCCGCACATTGCACATGAACCAACCTTATAGTTTTCTCAAATTTGTTTTTCAATATCATAAGGTTGTAAGTGCTAAATTCTGAAAGGTTAATAATGTGTTTGTCAATAGTTTATCCAACCGGCACAGTCAAGCAAAATGTAGTGAGAATTGATGCCTGGAAAGGAATTTCTTTGAAGAGCCAATGCAAATATTAAACAAAATTATCCTGGAAACACATAGGGAGTCATTCTGACCCCCGCCGGCGGCGGAAGCCGCCAGCCTGGCGGGAACCACCAGAAGACCGTACCGCGGTCAAAAGACTGCGGCGGTCATTCTGACTTTCCCGCTGGGCTGGCGGGCGACCGGCAAAAGGCCGCCCGCCCTCCAGCGGGAAAGCACCAGCAACGAGGAAGCCGGCTCCGAATGGAGCCGGCGGAGTTGCTGGTGTGCGACGGGTGCAGTTGCACTGGTCGCGATTTTCAGTGTCTGCCACGCAGACACTGAAAATCAATGTGGGGCCCTGTTAGGGGGCCCCTGCAGTGCCCATGCCAGTGGCATGGACACTGCAGGGGCCCCACGACACCCCTTCCCGCCAGCCAGGTTCTGGCGGTGAGAACCGCCAGAACCAGGCTGGCAGGAAGGGGGCTGGAATCCCCATGGCGGCGCTGCCGTGGAGGATTCCCTGGGGCAGCGGGAAGCCGGCAGGAAACCGCCGGCTTCCCTTTTCTGACCGCGGCTTTACCGCTGCAGTAAGAATGCCCCCGAAAGCACCACCAGCCTGTTGGCGGTGCTTCTGCTGTCGTTGGCCCTGGCGGTCCATGACCGCCAGGGTCAGAATGACCCCCATAATCTTTTACTAAGAACAGCTGTGTTGTTCATTTAAAGGCTACCCATACATGGGTAATGAAAGTTCCGTAAGTGGATTTCCCATGAGATTCTAAACCCCTTCTGTGGGTTTATGCAAATCCACTCCTTTGCACATAGATGTAACAGACAGGTTTAGGTGGTTGGTAAGAAAAGTGAACGTAAGCCGCTACCTCCTTTCAGTTAGAGGTCTGTGAAGACGGACCGGACATAGGCATCCGCGGTGTCGTTAATTCAGAAAAGTCCAGTCAGCTAGAGTTGTAATATTGGGGCCGATAATAGTCTCTAGCATAAACTTGAAATGTGGGGGTTCCATCAACAAGGGATATTGCATGAATAAAGTGAGACAGCATCCTCATTGGGTAGACAGATCTCATTTGGGACCAGTAAGTCGGCCAGGTAAGCACTTTGCATGCTTACAAAAGGCAGTTAGAGCAGGAGTTAAAGTAGATATGAAATTGGGTCTGAAATATCACAATGGGAAAATTATGAGCTAGGTGTTGCCTTTCTGTCTTCACTTTTCATTGCAGTGCACAAAACATGAACTAAAGGATCTTATTCCCTGAACCATCAGTACATGCTCACACAGTTCATAATTATTTGATATAAGTTCTTCTTTAACCAGGGGTCATCAGGTGACTGCAGTCTCAAGATTTAATGGTCAGGGCAATTATTATTTTTACCACTGATGATACAATCATGACATTTCTTCTGAAGGCAGTACGTACAAATATAGTAGTTGACCATCTGAAAGGGAATAGAAACAAACTGTGATATACATTAGTTTAGGGAATCTATAGAATAACCACCATGTCCAGGAAGCTGCCCTATTTAGTTTATCTAAGTAGGTGGAGCCATCTCTTGTTCTGTCAGGTCGGCCTAGGAGTACTGACAAATCTTCAAAATATTGCAGCTAGTTAGCCTCATTTACAGTGGTGGATCCTCCACCATATTTGGCAGAGGTAGCACCAAGGAATGTGCACCTGGTTTTCTAGTAAAGGTATATATGGTCTTCCCAAAACACATCAGCCAAGCTTGTGAGGGAGACAAGACAGTTGGCAAAGTGTAACTGCTTGCGGGGTATACTTTTCCATTAACCATAGAACCCCATTATTCCACACTAAGAAGCATATGTGGCAAGGATCCCTCATCCCCATTCGCCTGTGAGGCTACTTGGTCAGTGGCACAGACACTTTGATTTATATAAAAATGACCCTCTCCACAGCGAAGAACACTAATTTCAGTAAATTTAAATTGCCAGATGGGTGGAAATCCTATATTTCCCAAATTAGAAAACTGACTTTCAGTTGGTAAAATTCCAAATCATCAACTGAAGCACTTGGGGTGTTACGCAGTTTTACAAAAATGCACATTAGTACTTCCAATAAACACCATTATTAAATTTTCATTCCAAAGGTTTTGTGGACTATTTATATTTCTGTTTGCATTCATCGGTTTCATTAGAGACCTTCTGTAATTGCAAGGTTAACACCATCATTTGGTAATATAACCACAGGATACTAAACTTGAATTTGGCTATGATGGGAATAAAAAAGGAATACTATGAGAAAATAAAATGCATGCTTGTTTTTTCCGGATTTATTTGCCTTTTGTTCCTATCATGCCTTTCCTAGTGGTAGCCGCTCACAGATATTCCTTGATGTAATGTGGTAATGTGACTGAAAAGTGCTGTAATCTGACTTCTGTGAATAGCTTGGTAGTATACTTTCTAAATTAAGAAAAAGTTCTTATTTCAAATAAAATGAATTTTGGAGTTTCTGTGTTAAAGGCACAGGTTATTCTGCCTGCTTCTCACATTCATTCGTAAAGCTTCAGCTATATTCCTGTTTATTTCACGAGCAAGTTTCAATCATTTCTTGCTATGAAACTTCATAGCCACAGCCTTAAAATAAGCAGAGCAATTAACAGAAGGTACTGTGAACGCCGAATGTCAATATTCATTTCTATGGGCTGCACAGGACATGTGGTGCACACACGTCCATAGCGTGGAATTCTTGGTATCAGAACATGCTGTATGCTCTGGTGGAGAGAGAGTTTAAGGTCAATACACTGAGTTAAATTAGCAGTACAATTGGTCGAACATTATGTGAATTCGACAGCAGGCTCTCATACTACTTAAAGGGGTTTAAGGTGGCAATAAAATGTCACTCTCAACAACACAGTTCTGAAAATATGAAATTTATCAGCAATTCCAGGATGTGAACTTGGTACTGGTGAGGTAATGAGTTGCATTGGTCGATACCTGGTGGGAATCAAAGACAAGCAGCTAGACTGCTAAATTGGTGTGAGCCAATTCCTTGTTCAATCACTTGAGAATGGATTCCTTAGAGATTCGAGGTGTACAATGGTAAATGTGCTCTATCATATCACCTAATGGGCTGTAGCTGAGAAACTGTGCACATGTGCAAAATACAGGGCAAATCAACTTTGCTCCATCCCATAATACACAAGCAAGAAAATGGTGTAATTACACTAGTTATTTTCTTTTTATTTAAATAAATTCGGTCCCAAAAATTTGGACCATTTAAAGTCAAAAGAAAAACACAGTTTTACATGATTTTATAAAATCCATTGGAATCGCAATAACTCATCATAATTCATAATAATAATCATTCAAGATACTATAAAAGTCTAATAATCAGCTAACGTATAGAGTATTTCAATAAAATCCTTGCAACTAAAATTAAAATTAGCTTATGCGGTCTCAATTTACTCCTAAAAAGGTCCAGAATTCTTGCTGAAATACAGGAAAAGATGTTGCATATAAATTAGTAAAATCAAAGAAATAACAGGGTACTTAGCATGTATTATTAAGAGATAAAGGAAGGAACGAAGGAATATAGATCTGATTGAAATCTCCCTCTGTGAACAGACAAAGGCTCAACCTAAAGCTCTTGGGGCCTCTCTACAGAAATGAGCCTACGGCGGATACACCAAGCCTCCGATAAAAATTTGGTAACTGAGGAGGCAACCAGTGTAGATGTTTCATATTTGCATATTCTGATGGCGTTGACTCTATCCGACAGTAATAGATTTTTACAGAGGGGAATAATCCACTTTCTTCTAGGGTTCTTGTATGAGGGACAGAAAAACAGATTATGATCGATTTTTTCTTTATAAAGAGGACAGGCTATGCATCTATCAGTCGAAGGGACGCTGGATGACCAGTGGGCCGTATAGATATTAGTAGGCAGGGAACCATATCTAAGCTGTAGCTAAAGGGCACGAGCATGAGATGGCATAGGGAGGTTCATGAAAATCTCGGGCCAAGGTTCATGTTTAATTTGGAGAAATTCTGTTGTTAGCCTACCCAGCCCGTTTTGGCGCAGTATATCTTCGTTGACTTTTTCCCAATATCTTCTTTTAACGAGATGTCTTGCGTTATTGGGAATCAGTTCCGGGTGTTCCCAGTAATGGGAGAGACCTATATTAGCCCAAGCAGATTTCATCTCCTGCAGCCATTGGATTCTAATCGGTCCCTGAGGAGTAGCTATAAGTTCCCTCACCGCCGCCCTATATGGTTATTATTACAGACATCCTTTACAATTGCATATATACCACATTTGTTTGTTTATCATTTCCTTGGTGTGTGTATTAGTTTTTACAGAAGATTCCTGTCACATATACAAAAAAATTGAAATGGAGAAAAAATAGGTTACGTTATTTGTTCTACCTATGTGCTAAAATGGATCAAACTGATTCAGATTTTTTTCCTCCAGCTACATTACATTTTTCACATTTAAGAAGTGGAGAAATTTATTTTCTTAAATTGTTGTCCTCAGAACGTCCATAATTATAGGACACCTGATTCTCCATGCATTACAATGATGCCAATAAAGTGTACACATCATCCTCTTGCAATGGAAAAAATGGCACAAAACCATAAGCCCTTTTTCTGCACCAGTGTAAATTACCTTCAAAACAAGAGCTGTAGCAGAATTCTACTTGCATTTTGAATATAATAACCATCCATATTGTGAACATAATAAAACAGTGTTTTTGTATACATCATTGAATCAGGGAAGAGATGTAGGGGGTCCGCCGCCGGCCAAAGTACCCCCGCCAGAACACTGCTGCGCGGTCAGAAGACCGCCGCGGTGATTCTGGCTTTCCCGCTGGGCTGGCGTAAGAGGGCCCCCGTAAGAGGGCCCACCATGATTTTCAGTGTCTGCTATGCAGACACTGAAAATCACGACGGGTGCTACTGCACCCGTCGCACGCCTTCAACTCCGCCGGCTCCATTCGGAGCCGGCTTCCTCGTTGAAGGCGTGCAACGTGTGCAGTAGCACCCGTCGCGATTTTCAGTGTCTGCATAGCAGACACTGAAAATCATGGTGGGGCCCTCTTACGGGGGCCCCTGCAGTGCCCATGCCATTGGCATGGGCACTGCAGGGGCCCCCAGGGGCCCCACGACACCCCATACCGCCATCCTGTTCCTGGCGGCCAAAACCGCCAGGAACAGGATGGCGGTATGGGGGTCGGAATCCACATGGCGGCGCAGCAAGCTGCGCCGCCATGGAGGATTCCCCTGGGCAGCGGAAAACCGGCGGTACACCGCCAGTTTTCCGTTTCTGACCGCGGCTGTACCGCCCCGGTCAGAATTGCCCTGGATGCACCGCCAGCCTGTTGGCGGTGCATCCGCGGTACCCTACCCTGGCGGTCTCGGACCGCCAGGGTAGGAATGACTGCTGTAGTCCTCTCGTTAAATTGGAGATCTAGGAACCTCGAGACTCACAGCCTGTCAGCAACTTAGACACTTGGCTTCATTATGGGATTGTTGGCACATCACATTATCTCCCTATGTTTTAGCTTATGTAGACGTAGACAGTTAAAGTGATAAAATGTTAGAAAATATGTCTCCAAGTAAGGTCCCAATTGCCTGCACACTCTTCATCATCCAATCTCGGTTTCTGTTATTTAGGGGCTGATTCCTAGTTTGGCGGGCGGCGGTCGCCGCCCGCCAAGCGGGAACCACCAGAAGACCGTACCGCGGTCAAAAGACCGCGGCGGTCATTCTGGTTTTCCCGCTGGGCGGGCGGGCGACCGCCAAAAGGCCGCCCGCCCGCCCAGCAGGAAAGCCACAGCAACGATGAAGCCGGCTCCGTATGGAGCCGGCGGAGTTGCTTTTATGCGACGGGTGCAGTTGCACCCGTCGCGATTTCCAGTGTCTGCTATGCAGACACTGGAAATCAATGTGGGGCCCTGTTAGGGGGCCCCTGCAGTGCCCATGCCATTGGCATGGGCACTGCAGGGGCCCCCAGGGGCCCCACGACACCCGTTCCCGCCAGCCTGGTTCTGGCGGTCAAAACCGCCAGAACCAGGCTGGCGGGAAGGGGGTCAGAATCCCCATTGCGGCGCTGCCTGCAGCGCCGCCATGGAGGATTCTGCAGCCCAGGGGAAAACCGGCGGGAAACCGCCGGTTTCCCTTTTCTGACCGCGGACTTTACCGCCGCGGTCAGAATGGGCCTGGATGCACCGCCAGCCTGTTGGCGGTGCATCCGCGGTCCCCTACCCTGGCGGTCTCGGACCGCCAGGGTAGGAATGACCCCCTTAGTGTGTGTGGTACCACAGACCACATTGTTCAAGGTAGTGTTTAGGTTAGAGGTACTACTTTTCCAATAGCAATCTAGGATCCTGCATGGAACACTCTCTGCTCTATCTCAAAGATCACGAAAAAGTAATACTACAGCACGAGCTCCCAGCTCAAAACAGTAAAAACGCTCACACTATTCAGAACATAGGGGGTCATTCCGACCCTGGCGGCCGGCGGTATGTTGGTGGTAATACCGCCAACAGGCTGGCGGTGTTCCGCCAGCAATTATGACCGTGGCGGAATTGCCACGGCCATACCGCCGGCCCCTCCACTTTCCCGCCAGGATTCCGCCTGGCGGTCATAATCCCCAGGGCAGCGGTGCAAGCACCGCTGCCCTGGGGATTATGAGTTCCCGACCGCCGGCCTGTCCATGGCGGTACACACCGCCATGGAAAGGCTGGCGGTAAGGGGACTTGGGGTGCCCCTGGGGGCCCCTGCACTGCCCATGCACTTGGCATGGGCAGTGCAGGGGCCCCCAGGCATAGCCCCGTCGCGCATTTCACTGCCCGAATTTCGGGCATTGAAATGCGCGACGGGTGCTACTGCACCTGCTGCACATCAGCATTGCCGCCGGCTCTATTACGAGCTGGCAGCAATGTTGATGTGACATTTCCGCTGGGCCAGCGAATGGTAACACTGTTACCGTCCGCTGGCCCAGCGGAAATGTCATAATAGGGAGACAGAAATACCGCCGGGAATGGCGCTATTCTGTCTCCCGCGGCCTCGGCGGTCTTTTGAAAAGACCACTGAGGTCGTAATGATCCCCATAATGTTTAAAGCATATGTTTCCAGGGTTTCTTAATTTAATAAATATTACATTCTCACAGTGTACAATAGCCCCTAATTGGAACGCCATAACCTACATGTTCACTTTGAATGGTTAACATAGGTAACTATGCTACCGATTTCACTAATTCCTCACCTTTCCTGGGGGAGGAAGGAGTTGATTTCTGCATGAAGAACAAAATGAGAGAAACAACTGCAGAAAAATTAGCTTTATTTAATATAGGTTTTTCTAACAAACCTGTATTTGAACAAAGTGTTGTGTATTTGGGCATAGGGTGTACATGGAGAAAGCATTCTGAAAGATAAACCAATTCGTAAAATGCCACCATTTACTTTAAAATGGCAAATTGTACATTGTAGAATGCGATTGGAGACATTCACAATGAAAAGGTCACAGCAGTGACAGCTGACAACTGCAGGTTAAAAAAAAACAACATGTTCAACAAAAAACAAGCTAAGGCATGCAGTGAATTTCGTTTTCAGTGTCCCTTTTCCCATCACACTCTGTTACTTGAAAAGGTAATTGTTTTGATGTATTTCAATTTGTTTTTTTGTACAATAAATGTAATACAATTTAACATAAGAAATAGACATGGTATTAAACTCTCACAAGATAAAATATAAATTATGTGTTTAACAAAAGAAAATACTAGGCTTAGCGTTAGGATATGGAATAGTATTTAATTTAATATACGTTAAAGTAACTTGTTACAAGTTATTGCATTGGGATTGAATAGTGTTAGGAATAGTTGTAGGGTTACAATTCGTATTATAATTAAATATTAAATAGGTGATTTAATTAAGATTAGATGTATGGGATGAAGTGAAATTAAGATGGAATATGGAAGCCCACTAAAGATAATTTCACTGCGATGGACAGGTGGGCACAGTAAAGCATTAACAGACAAAGGGTGAGGTGGTATGGAGAAAGAATTAGCAGAGGTAAGTACATGCATATCTCAAAAGGAAATATGTGGTATTTCAAAATAATTTGCACAAACGGGTCGCAATTCAATAGATCTCATATTGAAAATAACAAATGTAAACAATTTCATTATTTATTTTTGGAGATAGGACTTTGGGATTGATGGGTTACATATGGAAATGTTATACCAACCATCCAAGAAAAAAATCCAACAATTTAATATAAAACAAAAAAAAGATGAAAAGGGGAGATATGGGGGCTACCCACCACATGGAAAACTGCTTCAGTATATTACATTGTCTGAAAAGGACAGGAAAGGGAAGCAACAAGCTAGAGTTCAAGGAAGAGACTGCTCAGAATCTAAAACAATTCATTTTCTTTCCTAGTAACTATTTTTAACTACAGTTGTGGAGCATGTTAAAGTTTGCTACCCAAATATTTCTAAAATGTAGGTCATCAGTTATATTTTTCTAACAAAATTTGCTATCTGAAGTATCATTGTTTTTACTTTGTTTTAAGCTACATTTTTTGTAAACTATAACTACAGTACATTTAGGCCCTCATTATGACATTGGCGGTAAGTACTTACCGCCATGCTGACTGCAGCCAACATACCGTCACTATATAGCCACACACACAAGTCTGCCAGCCCAAAGGTCAGTGATAAACTGGCAGTAGCAAAACCAACACCGTTACGCCAACAGAACTACGCCCACAGCATTATGACCCACAAATCACCACTGTGGACATTCAATGGTGCTAAACCATTGGCGGTACATACTGCTGCGCACACACACATACAAAACAACACCACATTGGACAATTCAAACAACACACACCTGACACCCATACACACACCACACCCACACCACTATAAAACACACACTTACATTACCCACTAACCTTTACCAATACAAACAAGTGTCACAAGGGAGATAGCAAGACCACAGACAAGACCTCAGGCACACACCACCATCACCTATACACCATCCACGCACCCTATATCACACACCCCAACACGGCAACTCGCACACCCTCGCCCACACCACTCACACTACACCGATGGCACCGCAACAACACCCCAGGTTCTCTGAGGAGGAGCTAAGGGTCATGGTGGAGGAAATCATCTGGGTAGAGCCACAGCTATTCGGATCATAGGTGCAGCAGACGTCCATTGCTAGGAAGATGGCGCTATGGCCAAGAATCGTGGACAGGGTCAACGCTGTGGGACAGCGCCCCAAAACAAGGGATGACATCAGGAGGAGGTGGAACGACCTATGGGGGAAGGTGCATTCCATAGCAGCAAGACACCAAGTAGCTGTACAGAGGACTGGCAGTGGACCCACACCTCCTCCCCCACAACTAACTACATGGGAGTAGCAAGTCTTGGCAATCATGCATCCTGAGGTCCTGGAAGGAGTAGGAAGAGGCCTGGACTCTGGTAAGTCAACTCTTTACTACTTTCACACCCCCTATCTGCATGCCATCACATACCCCCACCCTTACCCTCACTCCCATCATTTCACCACCTCCCAAATACCCCACCATCACAACCCACTCATAACAATACCAAGCCCTGCATGTAACACAAATGCATGGACAACCCTTACCAACCTGCATGGACACCCATCACTAAAGCATGCACATTAGAGAGAATCACCTAGCCCACAAAATCACTACTCACAAAAGGCAAAGCTGCCAGGGCAATAATAACCATACAGGGCAATACACCCATGCAAAAGATGACACACATAGAAACAATAACACTGCGTTTACATCCCCGCAGGTCCCCCACCCAACATCACCGGAAAGGAGGTGCCACAACTTCCAGTCCACACCCAGAAGAGGCCCACAGTGATGACAATAGCTCTGGACGCCTGGATCTGGATGACCAACCTGGCCAATCAGGGATCACCGGACAGTCGGTAACCCAGCACAGTCCCCTACCACCACAGAGCCTCCCCCTCAGGAAACACCAGCACAGTACCCACCCAGTGGGCCTATACCTCTGTCCCCAGGACACGTCAATCAGCAGTGTGTCCAACACTAGAGGGACCCCAGGCCACCCCACAAACACAGGATGATCAGGGACCTGGGGCCAGTGGCAGTGGGCACACGGTTCAGGGGACAGAGGCAAAGGACAATGTGGAAGCTGGGAGGACTGCTGTATGACAGTGGGAGGACAGGCCGAGGGAACTGACTTTCCAGGAGGCACTCACCAACATTCTGGGAGCATACCACCATTCCCAGGAGATGATGGGGTAGCTCCTGGACAAGCTGTAGGAGACCCAGCGGCTGCAGGAGGGAGAGTACCTGGGATCAGGGAGGACTTGAAGGACATCAACAATGCCCTGGTCTCCATTGCAGGGGTGCTGGCAGACATGGTCAACACCATGAGGGAGGCAGTGACACACCACTGGGCCCCTGACACTAGCCAACCCGATGAACAGCCTACCACCTCGACTGCAGCCAGTGGACAGGAGGCCCCGCCACAGGAATAACAGGCCACCAGCATCCGACCCCCTGTGGAAGGAGAACCACCCCGCAAACAATCCCTGTGATCCAGGCAGAAGCCAGAGAACATTGCCAAGACCCCTGCCAGGAAATAAGACCCTCCTGAATGTCACTCTTGTGTCCCACTCTGTCACCCTGTCCACCTTGAACTGCCATTGCTCCCCTTCCTATGCCCCCTTGGACTATGCACCTGTGATACAAATAGACTGGACTCTATCCTGGACATTCCTCGATAATCACCCCAGCCCATTGCACACACCCTCTAATCATTGGCATTTAAATAAACACCATTTGAATAAATACAAGTTTGGAGTCTGTCAAATCATTTAACCATGTATTCATTTAACAAGCTTTAAACACTGCACTATAACAGTACAGTACTGTATACATAGGAATGACCTGTAGTTGGCTCCAGTCAACACACCGGGAGCGATAGTGGGGCACAAATATCTGAAAATAGAGATGCCATAGGGTACAGTAAGTCACCATAGAACTGGGAAAATCAGCCTGCCTGTGATAATGTCAAACACAAAACTGTCAATGTAAAGTGTGATTACAGTGTCTTACCTGTGTGTCATTGGAAGTACTGTTGTCTTATTGCACTTCTGTTGTCCTCATCCTCATCCTCTCCCTTCTCCTTGTCACTGTCCAAAGGGTCCACTGCTGCCACACGTCCATCTCCAGCCTCATCCTCCTGCAGAAAAGGCACCTGGCGACATAAGGCAAGGTTGTGCAACATACAGCATGCCACGATGATCTGGCAGACCTTCTTGGGTGAGTAGTACAGGGGATCCACCTGTTAGATGGAGGCAAGAAACCTGGCCTTCAGGAGGCCGAATGTCCTTTCTGTTATTCTTCTTGTTCGCCCATGTGCCTTATTGTAACGTTCCTCTGCCCTTGTTCTGGGATTCCTCACAGGGGTCAGTAGCCATGAGGGGTTGGGGTAACCAGAGCCACCTGCAAATATCGAGTGGCAACTGTTAGACACACAGTAACCCTTAGGGCCCACACCATACCCATACACCAACATCCCCTGGGTGGGAACCAGGGCTCACCTATTAGCCACACCCGGTGCTCTGGAGTTGAGCCATCACATATGGGATGCTGCTGTTCCTCAGGATAAAGGCATCATGCACAGACCCAGGAGACTTTGCATTGACATGGGAGATGTACCGCCAGGCACCCTATCTGCACATTCATGGAGTGAAAGCTCTTTCGATTTCTGAACACCTGTTCATTTCTCTGGGGGGGGGAACAAATGCAATATGTGTACAATCAATAGCCCCAATTATGTTGGGGATATGTCCCATTGCATGGAAATCAGCTTACAGTGTTGCCAAATCCTCCACCTGGGGGAAAATGATGTAGATGCGCATGTGTTTAATCAGGGCAGACAATACTCTAGTCAGCACTATTGAGAACATTGGTTGAGACATTCCTGCTGCCAAGCCCACTGTCACTTGGAAGGAGCCACTTGCCAGGAAATGGACCACAGATAGGACATGCACAAGAGGGGAGAACTCGGTGGTCCGACGGATAGCAGATTTCAGGTCAGGTTCGTATTGGACACACAGCTCTGTGTTTGTAGCCCTGTCCATTCTATAGGTGTGGATGATGTGCCTGTCCTCCATTGTTGCCAAGTCCACCAGGGGCCTGTACACGGGGAATGTCTCCATCTCCTATTCATCTGCAGCGGTTGCAATCTAGGGGGAAAACGGTGAGTATCTGGTCAGTATTCCATATTTCCAAACACTACACTGCATTGCATGTTGTGACTGTAACACAATATAGTTGTATAGGCCCATATGGTGCCTATGTGTACTGTGACGCAGTTAGGTGCCATGGCATGCCCCACCTGAAATGTCGTCCGCCTGTCCTGTATGGAGGGACAGGTGGAAATGAGGTAATTCTGCTGACGTTGAGCTCCTTTGCGGGAGGTAGTCGTAAACCGCCATGCAACTCCTTATTATATACCATTGGGCACTATGGGTTACAGTGGCCAATGGTGACGTACGCAGGCGGTGACGGTATGCACCGCCGTGGACGTGACCACCATTTTCTAACTGTTAGCCCACTTGCTGCCTGACCTTCAACAGGAGATGGCCTACATTGCAAGTGCAGCTGTGACCTGGGTCTGGAACCGACCATGGCTCGTGTCACTGGGGAAAGGGCCCCTGCCTTCACGCCTGCGGAGTTGGAGAGACTGATGGATGGGGTCCTACCCCAGTACCGAATCCTGTATGGGCTTCCAGACCAACAGGTGAGTGCACTGTAAGCACGATGAATGGGGCATGAATGCATGGAGAGCTGTGTGTGAGGGCCTTGTGTAAGGGGGGGGTTGGGTAAGGGCCCTGGGAAGCGTGCTGCATGTATGGTGGGCAATGTCTGTGCGTAAGGTGATGTGAAGGCTATGGTGGGCCATGAAGGTAACAGGCAGGACTGATACCTTTTCCTATGTGTATTTTTCTGCAGGTCAGTGACAATCAAAAAAAGGGTCTACGGCAGGCAGAGCACCCACTGTTGCAAACGGTGGGAGGAACTGAGATGCTGGGCACTGAAGATGGCTGAGGCCCAGCTGGGGATGGCCTCCCAACGAGGAAGAGGTGCCAGTCGAACTCTGACCTCCCTTATGGCCTGCATGCTGATGGTGGCCTATCCCGAGCTGGATGGGTGCTTGGGGCCAGCCCAAAAGGGGGTGAGTGCAGTGCCCCAATATACTACTTGCGCGTGGTGGGGTGGCATCCAGGTGGGGGATGTGGACCTGTGGGTGCCCCTGGGCCAGGCCGGCCAGTGCAGCGTAGAGCCCATGTTGGGCAGGATCTGATGTCAACCTCCTCCAAACAAGCTAGAAGGCCTCCGCTACTGGGCAGAGGTCTGTGGGTCTCAGGTATGCTGCAATTGGCGTTAGGTATCCCTGTCCATGGGCAGATGACTAGCATTGTGACCGGTAGTACATTGCCTAGTGCGTAGGGCTGTTCCCTGTGTGTGAGTGTTGTGTACGCCAACGGTGGTGCCACTAACCAAGTGTATCTTTAGTCTCTCCCCCCTTTTTGTTTTGTCACCCTGTCCTTATGTGCATTAGCATCATCTAGTGGAGGAACAGAGGCACCAGCGATGGGGAGAGCTGCATCCCATAGGGCCCAGAAGGCCGAATCCACTGATGGTGACGGCACCAGTGGGACGGAGGGTGAGGGGAGCACCATGGCGGAGACTAGTGGGGACAGTTCTGACAGTGATACCTCCTCCGATGGAAGCTCCCTGGTGGTGGCGGCCACTTCTGTGCCCATCCCAACTACAGGTACAGCCACTACCCCCCGTAGTAGACCTGCCCTCCCAGCAGACCGTCAGTGTGTTTCCCGTGCCCGCTCTCCCAGGAGGGTGTGCATCTCCTTCACCCCAGGCACTTCAGACCTTGCCCCAGTTAGCCCTGCTGCCCTGAGTGAGGAGGCTATTGACCTCATGCTCTCCATCTCTGTTGGGCAGTCAACCATTGTAAATGCCATCCAGGGGCTGGCAGCCCATTTGTAACAAACAAATGCATTCCTGGAGGGCATTTACACTAGCATGGCAGCCCAACAGAGATCAATCCAGGCTCTGGCCTCCTCCCTGATGGCAGCCATTGTCCCTGTTTCTAGCCTCCCCCTCCAACCTCCTCTGCCCTATCCCATTCCCCTCAACCCCAACCTATCCCAAGCACACAGTCAGACTAGCATGCACCCAGGACAACACACAGGAGTGGTTCAGGCAAACACAAGCCCCACACATCATCCCACAGGCACTGACACAAACACTATCCAGATGCAGACATACCAACATCCACTGCCTCCACTGTGTCCCCCTCCTCCTCCTCATCCACCTCCCTCCCAGTAGTGCCTACACTCACACCTGCATGCACTACATCCTCATTCATTACCACATCATGCCTATCACTACATGTCCCCTTCTGGCATTCACCACCCCCACATCCATGCACACGTCCCCTGTGTCCTGTCCCACTGTGTCAGTGCCCCCTCCTCCCAAGGTACACAAATGCAAGCACTCAGACACCCAACAGCCATCCACCTCACCACAGCATCGAGCCCATGCACCTGCACCCAAACACAGCAGACACCTCCTACAACCACTTCCTCTTCCTTCACTCCCAAACCTTTAGCGTCTTCCCGCCCCAATGTCCCTAAAAAGCTTTTCCTCTCCACATTGACCTCTTCCCTCTCCCTCCTCCCTCCCATCCTTCACATCATGCCAGGTTGCAGAAAACCCAGGCAAGCACCTCAGCCACCCAGTCCAAGGGCACAATAGTGTTGACAGCTACTGCAGGTGGGAGAATATCCCGGGCACCAGGTGCATCAAGAAAGCAAAGGAAGCACCACCAGCTGCGAATAGGAAGGGAAAGGAGGCACCACCAGCTGTGACTAGGAAGGGCAAGGAGGCACCACCTGCTGCAGGTGTGAAGGACAAGGGGCAGTCCCCGACTGCTAACAGGAAGGGCAAGGGGCCTGCACCAGCAGGCAGGAAGGACAGGAGGCCTGGTGCTGGGACTCATTCTGAGCCCCCACCACCAACCATGGTGGTTCAGCCATCCGAGGCTGCAGGGGATGCGCTGGAGCCTCCCCCCACCACTGCCAGCACCTCCACCAGCACCAACACCAGCAGCAGCAGCCCCCGTGGGCAGCCGTCCGAGGCTGCAGGGGATGGCTGGAGCCTCCCCCCACCACTGCAAGCACCGCCACCAGCACCACCGCCAGAAGCAGCAGCCCCAGTGGGCAACCATCCGAGGCTTCAGGGGATTGGCTGGAGCCTCCCCCCACTCCTGCCAGCACCAACACCTGCACTGCCACCAATGAGCAGCCATCACCATCGGCGGACAGTGTGTAGTCCTGCCTCCATGAAATGTTGTGCATCCTGGCCCCTACAAATCCTGTGGGTCTGACTCCCAGGCGAGAGACTGTGGCCTTGCACTCTACAAGATCTGCATCACTGGGCACAATGCCCCCTCCAGAACCAGTGGAAGAAGCCATCCACTCACCCCATCCTTCCCAGGATGAAGCACACTGGGCACAATGCCCCCCCAGAACCAGTGGAAGAAGCCATCCACTCACTCCATCCTTCCCAGAATGAAGCACACTGGGCACAATGCCCCCTCCACAACCAGTGGAAGAAGCCATCCACTCACCCCATCCTTCCCACAATGAAACACACTGGGCACAAGACCCCCTCCAGAACCAGTGAAAGAAGCCATCCACTTGAGAGACTGTGGCTTTGCACTCCCCAGAACCAAGCAGTGGGCAAACCCCCCACTTGAGAGAGTGTGACCTTGCACTCCTCATGGTCAAACCACCGACTTGAGAGACTGTGGCTTTGCACTCCCCAGGACCAAGCAGTGTGCAAGCCATCCACTTGAGAGACTATGGCTTTGCACTCCCCAGGACATTGTACAGGGCATGAAGCCCCCTCCAGGACCAGTGGTGTTGTACCATCTTCCGGCTGAGGTGCCCCCCCATTCCCCATCCCCCTTAGGTGCCTGTGTATTTTCCACCTGATGCCCCTGCAGTGTTCTCCCCATGTTGTTGCAGGAGTGAGGTGGGGCCTTGGCCTATGTGTTGTGGTCCTGTGGCCCACGGACATTGAGCACTCGGCAGTGTCCCTCTATTTGTAAATATGTATATATGTATGTATTTTGATGCACTTATTCATAGTATTTTATCATATTACACTTACGTTCTTCAAATCATTTTGTCCTTGCATTATTCCTGAGAGGTACGGGGTTTATATGTAAGGTTAGTGCATCTGGTTGTGTGTATGGTGTTGGGGGTGAGGGTGTTGCGTGTTGTGTGTGCCACTCTTATTTCCTTCCCCCTTCCTTGTGTGCTAGGCGGCAGTACTCACTGTGGTCGTCTTCACCGGCGTTGATGTTCATAATGCAGGAAAAGGTAGACAAACCTGGGAAATATGTGCAACTGGGGCTCTATGGCATCGTGGTTGTTCCCTGAGTCTCCAGAGGTGAGTCCTTTGACTTCTGTCTTCCATTTCTGCTGTGCTTTTGATGTCGTTGTTACTACCCCAGAAAATCTGGCAGATAGGCTGGTCATAATGCAGTGGGCGGTACATTGTCTTCCGTCTGGCTGTTGGCGGTCACCACCGTGGTGCTTGTTGCTACCGAAGTGGCGGTCGGTGTCTTAAAGTGGCTATCTGTCTGAGCGGTTTCCGCCGTGGTCATAAATTCCATTTTGGTTACGGCCGACCTGTTGGCAGTATTACCGCTGCTTTATCACCGACCCCCAAAATTGTAATGAGGGTCTTAGTTAGTTAACATACACCTCTATGTATCATACCGCAAAGAAATCAAATCTATATTCAATGTGGAAGCATAGATGCCAACAATCTCATCTTCAATTAATTTCTTCACAGAATGCCCTCTTTAGTTAATTGAAACTCTGAACATAGAGATAGAGGATTTTGACATGGGAGCAGGCCCTTAATCGCTTTGGTTTTTAAGCATTCTGTGAGTAAGTCTTGCATGGTGGTAACCAGTTTTTTTAACCAGTCAAGCCCCTTACTACTTTTCTGAAAATGATAAATTGAAAGTGTATTATGCCATTTACAAAAATCTAATTCTAAAAGTATCCAAAGTGTAAGTACAGTTTCTGTGGAAATCTATGCACCCACTTTGTAAAGTCAGGTTTGTTTTAATTTCGGTAGTGAAAACCACCAGTCATATGCCTCGGAGTATGAAGAGATATCTTTACAGAACAAAACAGGGATAGACACCTTGTGTTTCCTAACAGTGATGGGATGCTTTATCTTGTGCTCATGATTATAGAGGTAGCCAGCTCATGACACATAACTTAAAAAGACTATCCTATAGTTTAGAAACCAGATAGAAAATGGACAAACAAAATGTATATATGCAAGGCAATCAAATGAATCAGACCTTGATGTTCACTGACCAGGGTCATGGAGCTTTGCGACCCCTGGCTTGCCCCTTGCTACCCCCAACACCTCCTTTGCCACCCCTGGTCTCATGGGGACAAGATCAGTGCCTTGAATAGAGCAGCATCTCATCCGTAGCTCCTCATATAGATAGATGTCTGTTGGGGTTGCCTTTCTCATTGTTTTACATCAAGATTTAATTATTCTATGAAGAAAATTTAATTTTCCATAATTATTGTAATAGAAAAAAGTACAATTAGCTAGAATAGGACTTTTCCTGGCAGCTGAGGTAAGGAAAACATTATTTTAAATGTATGCTTGTGTGCATGTTTGCAGGTTAGAGTGTATTTATGTGAGAGAGTGTGTACGTGTGAATTTGTGTGCATGTGAAAGTGAAGGTCAAATGGGTGTGTGATGTCACTTCTGTTACCCCTTGCATTTTGGCAAACTGACGTCTATGATCAAGTTGTTTATACAAGAAGGAACACATTTAGCGTAAATTCAAAAAAATTCCAGGTTGTCATGGTGTTGCCCTAACTTAAATTGTTGTAATTGGTCTTAAGCTATTAAAAAACGGAAAACAGACTTTTGCGTTGTGTCTTAGGTTGTCCATACCCATTAATTGCCTTGTGATCTTCCTTTTAATTTCCATCATTAGCTTTTGTGGTCTATATCACACTTCATTTTACAAGAAGAAGTTCGAACTAATACATTATTTTTTCATTATATTTCATGAACTACATACGTCCTTGATGGCGGTTCAGTGACCGCAGTATTATGAGTCACAAAGTGAAAAGTGCCCAAATACAGCCAAAAATTCAACATCGCCAGGCCGACCAACGGTGAAAGAAATACTGTCCGACACCAGCCCCACCACTCTAACACCATTCCGTCCGCCCAATTACATGTCAGTTTCCTGCCCAGCGGTCCATGCATGGCAGAACACAATTGGCGATGCATACTGCTGCAGTTCAAAAAAGGTACCGCCAATAGTAGGCAACACCACATTGTGCAGTTTGAATACCCCACACCTGAGACAAATACACAAACCACACCTATGAACAGCACACATAGCAATGACCCATTCACACAGATCCCATGCACCACAGGCACCTTCACACTTCACACTCAGCACACACCACACAACTGCACATATTGCACACGTCACACATCACACTCACACACCAGCACCACAACCCACCTTCTCCCACATCCAAACACCCCAATCCCACCAACCACACCACACTGCACCCTACATGCACTAGATCACCCCCACACAATATGGCACGTCAAAAGCAACCACGTTTCACTGACAATGAGTTGAGGGTCATGGCAGAGGAAATCGTCAGGGTAGAGCGACACCTGTGTGGAGCCCAGGTCCAGCAAACATAATTGGCAAAGAAAACAGAGTTGTGGCAGAAGATCATTGACAGGGTCAACTCAGTGGGCAATCATCCAGGCACATTGGAGGACATCAGGAAGAGTTGGAATGGCGTACGGGAGAAGGTTCATTCCATGGCGTCCAAGCACCAGATCACCCTGAACAAGACTGTTGGTGGGCCCCCATCACCACCCCTTGAGTTAACATTATGGGAGGAGAAAGTCTTGGACATCATGCATTCTGGGGGCCTGACTAGAATCATTGGAGAGGTCAACAACATCCCCCAGGCACCTATTACTCCTGCCAAGAATACGTCCCCACCTCATCACTCCCCAATCCCCCAAATCCCACACTTCTGCACCCCCCCCAGGCATCCCACACCCCTCCCCTACATGCCACACCAACCCACTGCCACCATCCCCACACAGTCACCCACTAATGCACGGATACCAAGCACAATGACAAGCATCACAACTCACACAATGCAATTTCCCTACACATCAGAGATTCACAGCCCCACTTCACAGTGGAACACCTACATAGAAAACCATACCGCATGCCACACCAGCTGGTTGACTTGACTGCGTTCCAACACAAGGCATTGACAGCAATGATATCCACTATCCTCAACCCTCAATAGCAGCTGGAAACAATGGCACAATCCGCATCCCCCAAAACAGTGTCTGCAGTACTGCAGCTGTCATTTCCATCACTGGGAAGCAAGTTAGGATACACCATGCATCACATGATGTGGCCAACAATTATATCTCCAAAATGGAATTCACTCCCTTTCCATCCACAGGTCCCGCTGCCACTGCCAAACACCAGCGGATGCCAGGGTCAGACAGCCCTCCCCCAGATGAAGGTCCCAGTAGATGTCTGGACAGTGACCACTTGCGTGGCCCATCAGGGATGACTGGTTAGTCCATACCCAGCAGCCCCACCTTAGACACACCGGACTCCCCCTCCCATATGGCAACTGCACCGCAGCCAGACTCTCGTCCCCAAACCAGTCACAAGGGGATGGGTCAATCAGAAGTATGCCCCACAGTACAGGGGCCGGAGTCAAAAGCACACACCCAAGACAATGAAGATGTTGGTGCTGCTGGGAGGGAGCATGCAGTGCCAGGGGCACACAGGGCCAGGGAAATTGGCAGAGGACCTGTGATCCAAGGGACGGGCAGCCACAACAACAGACTGCCCAGGTGACCCTCTCCCAAGTCCTGGGTGCATACCACCAAACCCAGGACACAATGGACCACATCCACACAACCATGCAGGTTAACCAGAGGCTGCAGAGGGATCACTATCAGGAGGTCATGTAGCAGTGGCAGGCACTCAATACCACCATGGCCTCCATTGCAAGGGTGCTGAAGGAACTGACCAGCATCCTGCATGAGTCCTCCACCCACCAGCAGGCCCCTTCCACTAGCCACATCCCAACAGAGGCCTCCACTATAGCGGCAGCTAGTGAATTGAGGCCCTGCCAGAGGACCCACAGACCACTAGCACCCCACCCCCTGTAGCTGAGGGGCCCCCACAAAACCAAGGACATCCAACCAGACATACTGCAGGGACTGATGCCAAGGAAGTGACCCTCTCCTGAACATTATCTCTTGTGTGCCACAGAGACACCCTGTTGACTGTTCATTGTCATCTCTCTGTTCTCCCATGGCCCCCTATACTGGACACAGACTACCCACAGTTGGGCTAACTACACTGATGATTTTACCCACCACAACCTCACTCATCACCCCTTGCATGTGTCAGTCACAAATAAACACTATTGAGCACAGCTACTGTCAATGTGCTTTATTGTAAGAAGTACCATTTGCTGTGGCATAACATGCCTAACTATCAACCCATTGCCCTGCAAAGGTTTGTGATAGTGACAGAAGGGGGAGCAATATGCAGAAAAGATGATAGTGGAGCAGGTAGAGGCTGGAGACATGTGTCAAGGGAGGCAACAGGTGATGCAGGAACCAGAGCGCTCTAGACAAATGTCCTGCAAGTAGAACAAGAGAGGGACAACAATCACTATAGGGGTTAAATATGCCAACATAACACACATGCACTACAATTACAAAGTCCCAAGGGTGAGATGGCAAGTGTCAGCTCTAACAATATGCCCATGTCATACCCAGATAACCAAAATAACCATCCCCAATGGTCCTTCCATCACTGCAGACAAACTAATCTTAAGGCGTGTTCCACAGTCAGAAACAGAAACATTGCACTGTGTCCCAAAGTGGACTCTTAGGATAGGTAGCAATACTGTTGACACCACAATGTTTAGCTCACAAATTGCAGTTGATATGGCAGTTCAGGGAACAATGGAAATGCACAAACATGTCACAAGTGAAGCAACACAACAGCAGGGTGATAATTGCACTGAAATGTTCACAGTAACAACTCCACTGATGGGCAAATGTGACCCCCCCAAACCCACCCAGAGGCCGAGCTGCACCCAAGTCTACCAGTCCTATCAGACACCAGGAGGATCTATGTCACAAGGCAGCCAGGAGTGCAGGTCATATACCATACATTTGACACATACCTGAGCTCAGTGGAAGTATTGTCATATCAACTCTGCTCCGGAGTCAGCTGCATCCTTATTATCTTCCTCCTCATCACCCTCAAGTCCCCTTCATCAGCCACTGGTCCAGCTGCTACGTCCTCTGCATCCAGCAATTGGATCTGACATATCAAGGCCAGATTGTGTAGCATGCAGTAGGCAACAATGATCTGGCACACTTTCAGTGGTTTGTAGAGTTGGGCACCTCCGGAGATGTGTAGATACCAAAATCTGGCCTTCAGTAGCCCAAAGGTTCTCTCAGTCACATGCCTTGTCCTACCGTGAAGAGAGTTGAGTGTACAGGGGCACACATATGAATGTATACATACCGATGAGACAGGCCCTGTTCCTCTGTAGTAGTGCCATCATGTGCAGGACATTGCTGTTCTGCAGAATGAAGGAGTCATGCTCAGAACCAGGGAACTTGGCCATCTCTTGGGAGATACTTTGGTCAGCAAGACACACCACCTGCACATTAATGGAATACAAGTTTTTTTGGTTTTGGAACACTTGTTCATTTCTCCTGGGTGGCACCAAGGCAATGTGTGTACCATCTATGACTCAAATCACATGAGGGATATGTGCCAAATTGAAGAAGGCAGCAGTGACAGTGGCTAAATCAGCACATTGGGGAACCTGATCTAGCAGAGCAGATGTGTTAGCAGGGCACAGATTACATCCCTCAAAACATCACTGAACATCAGCTGTGATATCCCTGCTGCCAAGCCCACTGTCATCTGGAACAACCTTGTGGCAAGAAAGGGGAGGACTGACAACACCTGCACTGTGGGAGGGATGACAATGGGATGATGGATGGCAGGCAACAGATCAGGCTCCAACTGGATCACCAGCTCCATAATGGTCTGGTGGTTCAGATGATACATCTGAATGACGTGCCACTCTTCCAGGGTGGCAAGGTCGACATGGGGCCAGTACACAGGCGCATGTCTCATCCTCAACATTTCACTGTATTAGGGAATAGGAGAGGCAGAAGTCACAAGAAGCTGATTGTTTGTGTGGGCACAGTAAAGCTGTGCAATAGTCACCAAATGTCACCCGTGACTCACCTCACATTCAGCCACTATTCACTAAATACATGTAAATACATAATACAATTTTCTTATGCACAGTGTTGTTATCAATGATGCAATTTCAGATATTGCAGTGATGTTATCAATCATGTCACTCAACATGTTAATAGTGATGTAATATTGGAGCAATTTAGCAGCGCAAGGCAAGGGAGTGAGTTATAGTTACTTTAGGGCATGAGTTATAATTACTTGAGATAACTATAACTGGTGAATTTCAGTGATTTTGTTTGTACAAAACTATATTAACTGACATTTTCACATAAGGATAATGTTCCTTTAGCCTGTGGTTTTTTAGGGAATTTTCAAGGTCACTTTTATGCTTTATTTTTTCAGTACATATTTTTTCATGTGAGGTAAGATGGTCCTCACGTTTGTGGTGTGGGCCTGGGTGCAGGGCCTGGCCTGTACCCATCCCATAGTGGGTACCCAACTCCCAACCTTTATAATATATAAATTAAGACAAAGCAATGTTTAATAAAAGTGAATATCATAATATTGGCTTATTTAAAAACAGTATGGTTTTTAGTCTTTATTTTAACCAGTTCTGTGCCGAGGACGTAATGGTTACGTCCTGCGGCACAGTGCTGCTGTTCCCAGGACGTAACCATTACGTCCTAGGCACCCAGCGCAGAGGGAGCGCTAGCGCTCCCTCTGTGGAGTTCCACCCACCCCCCCAAGTCAGGGATGGAAGGGGAAGCCCTTCCCCTTCCACTCCGACCCACCCCCCCCTGTGACATCAGTGCCCGAGTGCGCGCTGACAATCACAATGCCTCCTCCTTCGCGCTGGAAGCTCAGCTTCCAGCGTGATGATCGGAAGAGAAATGCTTTGCATTTCTCTTCCGATCACGGGGAGGAGGCAGAGAGGCTTCAAAGGGACGGAAATGTATTTCCTTCCCTTTGAAGTCTCTCTCTGCGTTTTGGCAGCCGGATTGTAAAGCAATCCGGCTGTCAAATGCCCACTAGACACCAGGGATGTCTTTTTTGTAAATAAAACTGGCAGGAGGGAGCGACCCCTTGGGCAAGGGTCGCTCCCAGGGGGGGCATTTTTCTTTAAGGCCTTTTCTGCCCCCCCGGGGGCAGATCGGCCTATTATTAGGCCGATATGCCCCCAGGGAGGGCAGAAACCTCTAGGCACCAGGGATAAAATGTTTTTGTTTGTTTTGTTTTGTTTAGTTTTTGTTATTTGAGGTGGGGAGCGACCCCTTAGGCAAGGGTCGCTCCCCTAGGGGGCAAATTATATTTAGGCCATTTGGCCTATTTTTATGAGGCCAATCTGCCACAAGGGGGGCAGAAACCAATAGACACTAGGGAGTTTTTTTTTGTTTTTTGTTTTTCAAGTAAGGGGAGCGACCCCTTAGGCAAGGGTCGTTCCCCTGGGGGGCAAATTTATTTTAGGCCATTTGGCCGATCTGCCCCCACGGGGGGCAGAAACCACTAGGCGCCAGGGCAATTTTTTTTTGTTTGTTTGTTTGTTTTTTTTAGAGATGGGGAGCGACCCCTTAGGCAAGGGTCGCTCCCCTTGAGGGGCAAATTGTATTTAGGCCATTTCTGCCCACTTTGGGGGCAGATCGGCTGATTTTAGGTCAATCTGCCCCAAGGGAGGCAGAAACCACTAGGCACCAGGGATCTTTTTTTTTGCGCCGTCACGCAAGGGGAGCAACCTTGTAGGCAAGGGTCGCTCCCCGGGGGGTGAGGGGGCAAATTTATTTTAGGCCATTTCTGCACCCCCTGGGGGCAGATCGGCCTATTGGTATTAGGCCGATCTCTGCCCCCAGGGGGGGCAGAAACCTCTAGGCGCCAGGGCAAATTTTTCTTTTGTGTTTTTTTTTTGTTGGTTTGTTTTTTAGGCCATTTCTGCCCCCCCTGGGGCCGGCAGAGCTAGAGGCCAAAATCCACAGGTAGGCCCTGTTTTCTATGAAAAAATGTGATGTGTCCACGTTGTGTTTTGGGCCATTTCCTGTTGCGGGCGCTAGGCCTACCTACACAAGTGAGGTATAATTTTTATCGGGAGACTTGGGGGAACGCTGGGTGGAAGGAAATTTGTGGCTCCTCTCTGATTCCAGAACTTTCTGTCACCGAAATGTGAGGAAAACGGGTTTTTTTAGCCAAATTTTGAGGTTTGCAAAGGATTCTGGGTAACAGAACCTGGTTAGAGCCCCACAAGTCACCCCATCTTGGATTCCCCTGGGTTTCTAGTTTTCAAAAAAGTGCTGGTTTGCTAGGTTTCCCCAGGTGCCGGCTGAGCTAGAGGCCAAAATCCACAGGTAGGCACTGTTTTCTATGAAAAAATGTGATGTGTCCACGTTGTGTTTTGGGCCATTTCCCGTTGCGGGCGCTAGGCCTACCTACACAGTGAGGCATGATTTTTATCGGGAGACTTGGGGAACGCTGGATGGAAGGAAATTTGTGGCTCCTCTCAGATTCCAGAACTTTCTGTCACCGAAATGTGAGGAAAATGTGTTTTTTTAGCCAAATTTTGCGATTTGCAAAGGATTCTGGGAAACAGAACCTGGTCAGAGCCCCACAAGCCACCTCATCTGGGATTCCCCTAGGTCTCTAGTTTTCAAAAATGCACAGGTTTGGTAGGTTTCCCTAGGTGCCGGCTGAGCTAGAGGCCAAAATCTACAGGTAGGCACTTTTCAAAAAACACCTCTGTTTTCTTTCAAAAAATGTGATGTGTCCACGTTGTGTTTTGGGGCATTTCCTGTCACAGGCGCTAGTCCTACCCACACAAGTGAGGTATCATTTTTTTTGGAAGACTTGGGGGAACACTGGGAGGAAGGAAATTTGTGGCTCCTCTCAGATTCCAGAACTTTCTGTCACCGAAATGTGAGGAAATGTGATTTTTTAGCCAAATTTTGAGGTTTGCAAAGGATTCTGGGGAACAGAACCTGGTCAGAGCCCCACAAGTCACCCCACCTTGGATTCCCCTAGGTCTCTAGTTTTCAAAAATACACAGGTTTGGTAGGTTTCCCTAGGTAGGCTGAGCTAGAGGCCAAAATCTACAGGTAGGCACTTTGCAAAAAACACCTCTGTTTTCTTTAAAAGAATTTGATGTGTCCACGTTGTGTTTTGGGGTGTTTCCTGTCACGGGCGCTAGGCCTACCCACACAAGTGAGGTATCATTTTTATCGAGAGACTTGGGGGAACATAGATTAGCAAAACAAGTGTTATTGCCCCTTTTCTTTCTCTACATTTTTTCTTTCCAAATATAAGAGAGTGTGTAAAAAAGACATCAATTTGAGAAATGCCCTGTAATTCACATGCTAGTATGGGCACCCCGGATTTCAGAGATGTGCAAATAACCACTGATCCTCAGCACCTTATCTTGAGCCCTTTTTGGAAATACAAAGGTTTTCTTGATAGCTATTTTTCACTCTTTATATTTCAGCAAATGATTTGCTGTATTCCCGGTATAGAATGAAAACGCACCGGAGGGTGCAGCTCATTTATTGGCTCTGGGTACCTAGGGTTCTTGATGAACCTACAAGCCCTATATATCCCCGCAACCAGAGGAGTCCAGCAGACGTAACGGTATATTGCTTTCGAAAATCTGACATTGCAGGAAAAAGTTACAGAGTAAAACGTAGAGAAAAATTGATGTTTTTTCACCTCAATTTCAATATTTTTCTTTTTCAGTTGTTATTTTCTGTAGGAAACCCTTGTAGGATCTACACAAATTACCCCTTTCTGAATTCAAAATTTTGTCTACTTTTCCGAAATGTTGCGGTTTCTGGGATCCAGCATTGGTTTCATGCCCATTTCTGTCACTGACTGGAAGGAGGCTGAAAGCATAAAAAATCATAAAAATGGGGTATATCCCAGTAAAATGGCAAAATTGTGTTGAAAAATTTGATTTTCTGATTCAAGTCTGCCTGTTCCTGAAAGCTGGTGATTTTAGCACCGCAAACCCTTTGCGGATGCCATTTTCAGGGAAAAAACCACAAGCCTTCTTCTGCAGCCCCTTTTTGCCATTTTTTTTAAAACAACAACATTTTCATTGTATTTTGCCTAATTTCTTGGCCACCTTCTGAGGAACCCACAAAGTCTGGATACCTCTAGAATCCCTAGGATGTTGGAAAAAAGGACGCAAGTTTGGCGTGGGTAGCTTATGTGAACAAAAAGTGCGAACTGCCCCAAATAGCCAAAAAAAGGCTAGGCACAGGAGGGGGAAAAGGCCTGGCAGCGAAGGGGTTAACATTTTCCATGCTACAATGTGCATCTATAGAGGCCACAACAAAGGGCCTCTACACACAATCTGAAGAGCAATCAGCTCCAGCTCAGAGTGCCTTTTAAAGAAATATGGTAAGCTCTTGTGGGGTCATGGATTTAATGACCTAGGAGACTTAATATATAATTTTTCTCATGTTGCATATCATCTACCCTAATTTTAAAGATACAGTCCTAGGGGAAATGGTACATGAGGCCTCATAGAGACAGGGGGAGAGGGCTGTATCCCTCTTTCCCCCCAAAATATATCTGATCCCCCCAGACCCTGGCCATTCCTATGGGGAATATATATTTTAGAATTCAGGGTAATAACCAATAACCCAGGGACCCGGATATGTAAATATCTGACGCAAGTGGTTCCCAAGGAGGAAGTGTAGTCCCTGACTTCCACGGACACTATTTCATTTGAGAACCTCTTCTAAGAGGAAATTCTTCATAAATTTAATGTAGTTTTGTTCTTATTTCCAAAAATAAATTTCAGAATATAAAAATATTACAATATCAAAATATCAAAGGTGCTCCTGCACAGTGGTGGCGCAGTGCAAAGTGACAACGTGAAAAAGGTGCACTGGTGCTATCTACACAACATATACATGTGATCGAAATGGATAATTTGATATTCTATAGGATAACTGCACATCCAGTATCGCCATCCACATTCAAGTAAAAAAGCAGTCCTCTTTCACAAATTCTGTCAACGTTTCGACCCAATAGCAGATTAATCAAAGCATGGCCATCATCAGGACAGCAGATATTATGGAGACACCTTGAAGCAAACAAAATATGAAGCTTAAAAATTCTGAAGGGTAAGTCAAACATATTTAGGCCCTCATTATAACATTGGCGGTAACTGCCGCCAACCGCCACGGCAACGGCCAACATACTGTCACCGCGGCTACCAGCCACCAACTGCATTATGGCCATAGATGGAATACCGTCAGATGGCTGGTGGTATTCCGTCGACAGTCATGGCGGCTGACAGCGGTAAGGTGGTGTCCCATCTCCTGCCAGAGGACCCCCTTCAATCAGGGAAGTCAGTTTCCCCGACACGAGAGCGGGCGGGAAGTGTTGTCAGTGTGTGTGGGGTTGTGTGTGTCTTTTTTTGTATGCATGCATGCGGGTGTGAGTTACCTGGCATGCGTGTGTGAATGAATGAATGTGGCTGTAGGTTTATGTTGTGTGTTGTGCAAGTGTGTGTGATGCAATGTATGTTATTGTGTGTTGCGGTGTGTGGGAATGTATGTGTGCATGAGTGGGTGGATGTGGGTATGCGTGTGTGTATGAGTGTGAAAGTGTGTGTGGGTGTGTAAATGTGCGAAGGGTCAGGAGGTGAAGGGGAAGGGTGAGGGAGGACTCTGATGAGGGGGAGGTGGCGGGGGAGACCCCTATCAGTGCCAGGGAAGGAATCCCCTGGCACTGATAGTGCCTACCGCCATGGTTTTCGTGGTGGTAGGATTGCCACGAAAACCATGGTGGTAGGTGGGGTCATAATCCAGAGGGTGGCATTGTGATGGCCTCCGATCTGGAGACCGAAGTCTCCAGCCCGGTGGCTGTTACCACCCTGGCAGGTCGGAATGGCACATTGGCGATTTGGCAGGAGCCAAAGCGCCAATGTCATTATTTTGTGAAAGGTACCGCCAGCCTGTTGGCAGTACCTTTCACCAATATACCCCGACCGCCTGGGTCATAATGACCCCCTTAATCTCTTTATAAAGAGGGATCAAAAAATACCAAAGGGTATTCCATTACTTTTCTTTTCTCTTCATGAATACATCAAGATTATAAATGCATTCCCGTGAGTGCTAGGGAAAAATTTGGAACACTTCATTGTGTAATATTGATGATTGTACATAAGCCATATAAATAAAATAAAATTACATACATACTTTGCCACCTGATTTAGTCAACAAATGATGATCAGCCTGGCAGATTAAGAATGATACCCTGAAACCGGTCCCAGGATGCTTGAATCCTGTCCAGGGAGGACCTGGCTTGGCAGTTCGGACTGGACTGCTCCTATTGGGAGCAGGGTCAAGACTGATTTGCATATAGCTGGGTCTGAACTCAGGTGACGTGGCAAGCAAAATAACAATGGATTAAACCCAGATGTGTGACTGGGGTGAGTGTTTGAAAAGTTTCAATGCTCCATTCATCATTTTATTTTGTGAGTCCTAAGTGGCTAGGGTATGCTCAGATGTGGGTCCCTTGCTTGCTGCGCCAATGGTTTCAAGCTAGCCTGGCTGATGAAGGGTGACACAAAGACTCATCAATACCGCTTCTGTTCTTTCCAAGTCTTGAATCCCCATATAAATCATGTCTCATAAGAACACCACCCTCAATAGTCAGTTCATTGGTTGCCTGTAAACATTTCTTAAATGGATTATCTAAATTTCTGCTGGGAAGCCACCCTTTAATGACATATTTCATGACCTGTTTAAAATCAAATCTTTCTCACAGGCTTCAATCCACTCTTGATTAGAAATCACATTGTCACAATGTTCAAAAACATCCATATAAGCAACAACACATTTGTTATCCAGTATTTCAACCTCATCACTATCCTTCAAAGGTAACCTAGATAAACAATCTGCACATTTGTTTACACCCCTTGCAATATGTTTGATTCAAACTTATACTCCTGTAACTTTGATAACAACCTAATTAAACTAGATGATGCTTTATTATTACCCTTTCCATCTATCATGTACACACGTAGTTAATGATCAGTTATTAACTCAAAATTATTGCCCCAAAGAAATGTTTTCAATTTTTCCACAGTCCAAACACAAGCCAAAATTTCCCTTTCTATAGTGCTATAAAACATCCAGAATTCCTAAGCATTCTGGAAGTTAATGCCACTGTATACTCTTTTCCTGACACAATTTGAGAAAACACGACACTTATCTCTGCTGCACTAGCATCTACTGTAATCCTGTTTTTGCCTTTAGTATCTTAAGGCCGTAATGTTGGTGCTTTCAATATGGCTTCTTTTATATTTTTATATTCAATCCCTTGTTCAGACTTCCATTCAAAATGTACATTCTTTCTCAACAATTTTTTAAGTTGTTCAACCAAATTAGCATAATCCATAATGAATCTCGAATAATATTCACTTAATGCAAGAAAAGATCTGAGAGTGTCCTTGTCATTAGTATTGGGTGCTTCACATATAGCTCTCAGTAGATCCTCTTTAGCTTTTTTCCTTTTGAAGATAAAGAATGCCCTAAATATTCAATTTCTGTACACAAGAATTTACACTTTGCCATACTAACTGTATCCTTTTTCCTGTAGAATTCCTAACACTTTGTCCAAAATAGAATTGTGTTCATTAATAGTTTCCACATGTATTAGGATGTCATCCTGGAACTTTTGAATGCCATCCAAATGCTTGAACAAAATGTCCATCAATTTTTAGAATAAACTTGCGGCTGATGCAAGCCCAAAAGGTAATCGTACATATCTATGAGCCCCAAAAGGTGTTACAAATGTGGTATAATCTTTTGAAGAATCAGATAATTTAACTTGATGGTACGCTGACTTGAGATCAATAAAAGAAAAATACTCCGACCCATTGGTGGCTGCCAAAATCTCATGAGTTCTAGGTAAAGGATGACAATCCACCACAATATTTTTGTTCAAAGACCTCAAGTCAGCATACAAATTTATATCTCCAGTTTTCTTTTTTGTGATAACAATAGCTGATACCCACTCTGAAGAATCAGTACATTCAATTATATACTCATCGCACAATTTACATTGTATATATGCTACTTGAGAATGTAGAATTATACGATGTAGAAGTGTAGAATGCGGTGTGACGTATACAGAGATAGAATAACAAACTCTAAGGGGGATTCAAGACTTGGAAAGAGCAGGAGCGGTATTAATGGATCTTTGTGTAATACATTTAATGTAATAAACTAGTTTAACTATAATTATATTTGTCAGAATGTGTATCTATCCTCACAACATATTGGTAATGAATTGCAATAAATATGCATAATATCATACTGATACAATAGTCATCATATATTGCAGTGATTTAAAACTTTGTGTTCAAATTATAATAATATTAGTATTAGTACTGTGGAGGAAAGCATCAAACTTTTTTCTGAAATCGATAAGGCCTGGTGTATCTCTGATGCGATTTTAACAAAAAAAAACTAGTGAAGACAGATAGGGCATATGCTTTTTAGAAAGCTTGATACTATATGATTTTGTGTTTTGAAATGGTAGATTCCCCAAGGTCTTCCATGCTTCTTATGCATTTCATTCATTCTTTAATTGACTATGTAGTGGGGCCCCCATCAAATGTTCAATGTTTGTTCTCAGTTGCAGATTCTATGGACTGACTTAAGTGAGCACGGCATTTTTTCTGTGTCCATTGATTTAGAGCTTATACCCCCTGAATCCTAAAATTCTGGAAAGGATACAGTTGTCTATAAAAAAATCTAACTGCCATACCTGTCTGGTCTTGCAATATTATTAAGTCTTTGGTCAAAGTTTGAAAATAGCAAGAGTGGGTTGTTCAGTTTTGCCTGGGTTGAAATGCAGCTGACCTTCTTCTGAACCCTAGGGAGTAAAGATAGTGGCAAAAGGCCAAAATCTCCCATAAAGATCTCTTTGGCTGTTAAAAAGGCTTAATCAAGAAATAAATTCCCATGTTAGGGAAGAATTTATGTTTTTCTTGATTTCGAGCCGGAGAGCAATTAACCACCATAAGAAGAAAAGAACTAGGTTGAAGATTGTAGAAACGCATATTTGTACATAGTAAGGGTGAGCACTTTAATGGAACTCCATTATTGAATGGCTAGAATAACATTTTGTTTTTTAATTGCAGCTATGTGAGTTCCACTTTTGTTTTGAAAATGTGTTCACTTGCTTTTGTCTGTATATTGCTGTACTGATGATGCTTCATGGTTGTATTGTTTTTAATTTTTATGTGGACCTCAGTCAAGTTCCAATACATAAATAAACACATTGGAGTGATTGAGCACTCTTTAGCTGTATCAAACCCTTGATAGTCACTGAACCTACATTGAGACATTAAGTAGATATGAATAGAAAAGTTGGTACAGTTACCAGTGTTTATTTTATGGAGAGAATTTGCTGTTGTACCACACAGTTTGCAAACAATGAAACTGTTATGAGATATACACTGTTAGAAATTAGGTTTCTGATTGACAGAGTTATTCCCAATGATCAAACAGGAACCACAGTCCTAGTCAGGGTAAGTCACAAACACACCCTATATTAACCTGTGCTTGCCCTGTGGTAGATTGGCACAGAGCAGCCAAACTTACTTAAGGGGCAATGCGTAAAGTATTTGTGCAAACAGTAAAACAGTGAAAACACCACACAAAAATATACCACATCTGGTTAGGTAAATAGAACCTTAATGTAATAAACTAAACAAGACCAAAACAGCAGAAATCCAATAAGTGGAATTTGAGATATGGACTGTTGAAGAATAACCTGTAATATAGTGCTTAAAAACAAGAAGTGCCAACCATGGAGATCTGGTCACCCTAGACCAAGACAAATCAAACGTTTTGGCTGACCACGATGGAGTGTAGGCCAGCTACAGGGACCCCCCTTTGGGCTGCACTAAAGTACCTTCATGCTTGTTACATCATTGTTGAAAACGTGGGCATCAGGCTGAAGTGATAAGTTGGTACTGATCCCGGCACTGGCGTTGATCCGTCGGTCCTTCCCATGCAGTAGTGAAGATGAGTCAAATGCTTCGCGCAACAGGAGCAATGCATCAGGTATCAGGTTCAAGATGCAGTGTTTCCGATCTGCACAGCGGTGGAGATGTGTTGTTTTGTGTACAAGAAAAAACATTAGGCCCACTTACAACAGCCCAGGACTAGGGTGGCACCACATGGCATGTTAGACTTAGACAGATGGCAGAATCCAGGTGTGTATGTAGGTGGTTTGGAAGCCTTTTATGTCCACAATCAGGAGAGCCGTCAGCTGGCACTTGGAGTCACTCTGGGTCCTGGGTTGGTGAGATGCAGGTCCAGTCCTTTGCACTTCCACGCAGGAGGGCAGCAGGCCAGCACAGCAAAGCAGGAGTCCAGAAGAGTAGCGGTCCAACAGAGTGGCAGTCCTTGCAGCAGCACAGCAGTCCCTCTTCCTGGCAGAGTATCCACAGGTCCAGAAGTTTGCTGTCTTGGTAGTGTCAGAGGTCCATTACTTATTCCCAGTTTGGCCTTTAAAGTGGGGAGGCATCAAAGACATGCCTTTGAAGTGCATAAAGGTCCTGCCCTTCCTGCCTACCTCCAGATTTACTGCAGGGGTTGTGCAGCCCCTTTGCGGGAACAGGACACAGCCTATTCAGGTGTCAGTGTGAGGCTGTGCCCAGCTCTTCCCTCCCATCCTGCCCAGGATGGCCTGTCAGATTGTGAATGGTCCATCAAATCACAACCAAGCTCCTATTGTGTGTAGTTGTCTACGGGGAGTATACAAATCCCAGCTGTCACCCAACCCAGACAAGGAATCAGTCACTTGGTGCCACTTGACAGGTACCAAGTGGTTATAGCAGGAAAATGCCAACTTTCCAAAAGTGGCATTTTCTGAATTACAAATTTCTGACTTAACCAAAAGTTGTGATTCTAAAATGCTATTCTGGAGACACCAAACTTGAAAAACATATCTCTCCAGATTTTGAATAAAACATGTAAGGTGTAATAAGAGAATTCCAAGGTTATCCTATGGAAGAGATAGGCCTTGCTGTAGTGAAAAATGACTTTTGGAGTTTTTCACTACCAGGACGTGTAAAACTTAAATGTATATATCCTTCCTTTTACATAAATTTCAACTGGCCATTTGGGCCTAGGGCTTACATTAGGGGTGACATGTGTAAAAAAGGGGAGATTTGGGTCTTGCAATAGAGTTATTCTGCGAGATTGACCTGGCAGTATAAACTACAGATACAGCCTGTGCAATGGCAGGCCTAAGTCATGGTTAAGGGGCTTCTTAAGTGGATTGCACAATCAGTGCTGCAGGTCCATTAGTAGAGTTTAAATTACAGGCACTGGGCACATGTAGTGCACTGTACTAGGGACTTATAAGTCATTTAAATATTCCAATTTCAGTAAGCCAATATTACCATGCTTAGGGAAAACAGCACAAGTACATAAGTTCTGGCCAACAGTGGTAAGGTGCACATAGTCCTAAAGCCAGCAAAAGTGGAAAAGATATGCAAAAGATTAGGGGGAAGACCACCCTAATGCTGTCAGGTCTAACAAACACCACAGAGTATTAAAATGTATCTACTAAGCACAGTACACACTCTATGCAAAACTGCCTGAAGGTGCTAAAGATCATATTATCTGTAGCCTTAATGCAGATAGCCCATTTTCTGAAGTGAAACAAGCAGATATACAGCCAGTGGTGCACACAGTCTTCTATGTTTAGTTGAAATTGGCATGCTGAGATAATTGTGTCTAATAAGTCAAGACTGCTTACAATACTTAGTATGAAGTACGTGGAATCTTTACCTTGCTGGAAACTTTTTTTGCAGTACCAAAAATCTTGTGTTGAACATAATGAACACAACTCAACTGTCACCTGCACACCGAGTTACTTTTCAATACAAAGATTTATGTGTTTAATACATCTACACACTTATGATGCATTAGTAGCACATGTTTTATAAACACTTATACCGAATAGCTGGGTACACTCTGTTGAAAATTAGGTAGAATAGTAATATGCTAGATACCCACCACTATGTCAATTATAAAACAAAGGAATACACTTGCTGGCTGATGTCATCAATGATGTCATTTGAGATGTCATCAGTGATGTCATAAATTATGTCATAGAATATGTGATGAGTGATGTCATATGTGAAGTCATACGCAGTGCATGGAGGAAGCACAAGTTATAGTTAGTGCTGCTAAATATAAGTGGAGAATTTCTGTGGTTTATAACTTACGCCTCTCCATGCACTGCTTATGACCTTACATGTGACATCTGAAATGACATTATTTATGACATCACTGATAACATCTCAAATACTATCATTAATGACATCATTCAAACTTCTTTTGTACACATTGCTCTATAATATCGAGTTTGGTCTGCTGGATAGTGTATCTGGTTGTAATTTGACTGAGATGTAAGGTCCTGCATTGAGATGTTGCACTGCATTGGTTCCAAGGAGGCCACTGATCAGGAACTGCAAGGTGCTATGGTGCAAGTTGCTGTATTACCTTGTGTCTGTCCTGAGGCAACCCACACTTGGGCTAGGAGTATACTCTGATGCCAGCCAAGTGTCCAGGACCTGCGGAGGCACCTCCTAGAAACTCACTCCAGTAGTGGCCATCAACAGGACACAGGGAGGTGCAGTTGTGTCTGAGCAGATGCAGAGCAGATCCCTGCAGCTTAAGTCCCTGGAGCTCAGAAAAGGAAGCCAAACAGATAGCCCTTGAAGTCAATCTGGTGGTTTTGAGTTCAAGGAGCAGCTCCAGTCTTCCTTCCACAGGCATTAGGGCTGCAGTGCTGTCTTTCTTGTAGCAGGACAGTCCTTCCAACAGCGGATCAGGAGAGCAGTCCTCCTGAGACTTCCACAGGTCCAGAAATGATCTAGCAAGTTGGTCTGACGTCCAATATTTATACCTGGTGCCAACTTTTTATTGAGCAAAACTTCTAAACTTCTCCCTACGTTTAATTTTCGAATGTTCTTCCTCATCTTGTCCTCATCCCAGGATGGATGTAGTCACAAAAGGCTAGTGTGGGGTTCTTTGTGTGTGTGCTGAGGCAACTCCTTTAAAGTGCCACTGTGGTAAGTGACAGCACCGCTCATCTTCCTCTGTCTATGCACAATACATAAATGCCAACTGCACCAAGTTTTTTGACCCAGGAAACAGGCTGCAGGCACCAAATAGTTAGAATAAGAAAATGCCAACTTTCTAAAAGTGCCATTTTCAGACGTGTTACTTGAAATCTGATTTTATCATTAAAGAGAGTTTTAAATTGCAGTTCATTAGAAACCAAGCATTATATTTCCACCTATTCCTTCACAAACGTTTTCACGTATTAAATGTAACATGGCAACTCAATGTCATCCTGTGGGAGCTCACAGTAGTGAAAACCGAATTTGTGAGTTTTTCATTACCAAGACATGCAAAATTCAAAAGTACATGTCCAACCTTTTAAACATTATGCACCCTATCCTATGGGCTGTTTAGGGTTTACCTTAAGGTTTAACTTATATGTATTAAAAAGGGAGTTTTAAGCCTGGCAAAATGTTTGTTTTGGCAGGTCGAAATGTCAATTTAAATCTGCAATCACAGCCTGCCATGGCAGGCCTGAAACATGTTTAAATGGATACTTATATAGGTGGCACAATGAGTGCTGCAGGCCTACGCGTAGCATTTAATTTACAAGCCTTAGGTACATGTGGTACCATTTAATTAGGGACAGATACGTTAATTAAATGTGCCAATTGGGTGCAGCCAATTTTATCATGTTTAAAGGAAAGAGCAGAAACACTTTACCACTGGTTAGCAGTGATAAAGCCAACAGCAAAAACAAAATTCAGCATACACGAGGAGAGTAGTTAAAAAAGGTTGGGGGGAAGATCATCATAAAGCTGACAGGTCTAATAGTGGGTATGACGTTTTTAAGCTGATAAGCCAATGTCTTAGCAGGGATCTTAATGTCAGCATTGGCTGATAGCTACCACGTTGTATTGGGTCCTTCCCCAAGCTGTGGTGGGAAGGGAGTGTCTCTATTACATTGTCTCATTAGAAAAATTCACCTGGGAAAACACAATTTCCGCATTACTTTTTTACGGGAAAGGTCAGCGATATCTTTTGCTATTTAGTCCTTATTGATTTCCCTTTTAACACGATCTATTTTTTACATTTCGTTGTGGGAAGGTCATATTTCAAAAGAATTTCTCCTCTTTCCTTATCCTTAAATTTTCAAAGCTGTAGAGTATTCTGTAACTGTGTGCATATGTTGCTGTGATTTTCTAGGGAGTTTTAAGAAGTTGACCTGTGTCATCTTGTGTACCTTATAGAGTTACTGCTGATTAACTCTGCATGAGCTGGGTAGCTTCAGTCTTGCAGCCTTTTCACCTTTTTCATAATAGTTAACCCCAGGCAAATAAAGCATATATTTTGCTTTTGTTAAGTGCAGGTTTTTCAAGACTATTTTTATCCGTTCTAGTCATCACCGGTTAACCTATGTGGGGGTTGTGTAAGTTTATTGGAAATTGAAAAGTTCCTCATAATCCGTCCTCTTATTACCACTTGGGCCACTGACTGTAAAAATTGTGCAGAGCCCACTACATTTTTATCATCCTTCAATCACATTTTCTTGGAAGGCATTTTATAGTGATGTTTTTAATCACTAGGGTTTTCTCGTTGGTTTACTCAAGCTTCAGTCAAAACTGCATGGTCTGTGAGAAAATTCTCTAGAAAATTACATCTTTGTATCAGCGGGGAAAGAGACTGATTAGTCATACTATATTAGTTTTATTATAATCAGCCCTTTTGACCAAGTTGGTTAATCTGTTAACTTTCAAGGAGATAAGTGCAAAGAGTCTTGTAATCAGGTGCTCTTTTGAGTCATGTATGCTGTCACGTTTTTAATCAATTTCCAAAATGTGCCTTGCATCATTATGTTGCTTAAGGATAATATATAACTTTTATCCTTTTCCTTTCAACAAGTACTTACAGGGATAAGTAGAGCGAGGGTATAGGTAAGCAGTTACTAAAACATTAAGATGCTGTTTACATTTTCTAAATTTGAGGCGACCTGTTGGCCAGTGCTGTGATAATGGAGAAGTATAACAACTTTAGTCCTTTTCGGCTGGTCCCTCTTCTCCAGTTCCAGTGGCCCTGAGAGAGTCAAAGCCCAAGTGAATAGCATCATCTACACTAAGGAATATGAAATAGAAATAACAATAGAAATGTAATTATAAATATAAAGGAGAAGAAGTAGGGAAGCATGAAATGGAAAGGAAGTAGGGAAAGGAGAAATAAAGGGTGACCAGATCAGTGTATATGACCCATAAGTAATTGTGACTCTTCTGTTAATACTTTTGAATAATAACGTGGATTCCTTTTCATCAGGGGTGGAGAAGATATAATAATAGAGGCCATCATTACAACCCCGGAGGTCGGTGTTAAAGCAGCGGTAATACCGCCAACAGGCTGGCGGAAAAAGAAATGGAATCACGACCATGGCGGAAACCGCCAACATAGACAGCCATTTTAACACTCCGACCCCCACGGCGGTGGAAACAAACACCGCAGCAGTAACCGCCAACAGACAGGCGGAACACAAGGTTCCGCCCACTGTATTACAACATGCCTATCTGCCACCTTTTCCGGGGCAGTACCAATGCTATCAAAAGCACGGCAGAAAGAGGACTTGGAACGGAAACCATTCACCTCTCCACACTCAACTAGGAACCAGGACACCATGGAGCCCGAACTACAGGTCCTGCCCATGCTGGTCTACCTCCTCTTGTATCAGGAGCAGGAAAGACACCAGCGACGACCACAGTGAGTACTGCACCTAGCACACAGGGGAGGGGGGAGGGAAAAGAGAATGACACACACACGCAAGACGCAACACCTCCATCCCCCACCCTCACCCACAACAACACACACACAAATACATGCAGTAACATCACATATACACCCCGTCACCCCCTGGAAGAACGCAAGGACAAAAGGAAATGATTGTAGCGAGTGTAATCTATTAAATATCAGATAGGCCAAATTAAAAAATTGTATATAAAAATATATACACCAACTGCACAAGTCCGGATATAAATTAAATCATTGTCCGTGGATCAGTGTCCCAAAATGCATGGGCAAAGCCCACACAAGATACCTGACTTGAAACGGAGAGAACACTGCAGGGGCATCAGATGGAAAATAAACAGGCACCTCAGGGGGAGGGGGGCACCTCAGTCGGATGAACGGACAATGCCACTGCTCCACGAGGGGGCTCCATGCCCACTGATGTATCCTGGGAAGTGCAAAGCCTCAGTCTCTCAAGTCTTTCCAGTGGGTGGTTTGCCCACTGCTGTATCCTGGGGAGTGCAAAGCCACAGTCTCTCAAGTCTTTCAAGTGGGTGGTTTGTCCACTGCTGTATCCTGGTGAGTGAAAAGCCACAGTATCTCAAGTCTTTCCAGTGGGTGGGTTGCCCACTGCTTTATCCTGGGGAGTGCAAAGCCACCGTCTCTCAAGTGGATAACAGTCTCCACTGGTTCTGGAGGGGGCTTGGTGCCCAGAGTGCTTCATCCTGCCAAGTACTGAGGTAGTGGATGTGATTCTCCACTGGAGGAGGCTTGGTGCCCAGAGTTCTTCATCCTGCCAAGGACTGAGGTAGTGGATGTGATTCTCCACTTGTTCTGGAGGGGGCTTTGTGCCCAGAGTGCTTCATCCTGCCAAGGACTGAGGTAGTGGATGTGATTCTGCACTGGTTTTGGAGGGGCTTTGTGCCCAGAGTCGCGGGCTGGTGGCGGGGCTTGAGGTGGTGTCTGTGGCGGAGGTGCTGGCGGTGGTGCATGTGTCTGCACCTGTTGGGGGACACAGCAGGACGTCTCCTGCAGCCTCAGATGGCTGCCCACTGGGGATGATGCTGGTGACAGTTGCTGAGGCAGCAGACGTGCAGGTGGCGGTGCTGGTGGTGGTGCTGGTGGCGGTGCAGGTGGCGGTGCAGGTGGCGGTGTCCACCGGCGTACAGGTTGATGTTGTTGACAGAAGGGGTGACTCTGGTCCCTCATCCGGAGCCACCATGCCCTGTCCTGACCTGCTCTTCGGCTTGTGTCCCTTCCCCACCTTTGATGTCGCTGCTGGTGCCTTGCCACTGTCCCCTTTTGGCTTGGAGGAGCCCTTACTTGCTGGTAGGTGCGGCTTCTCCCTCCGGCATGTGGGCACCTTCTTCACCTTGGCAGGTGGCGGAATGGCCTGCTCCTTGGCCTCGCTACGTGGCACACTGGCAGCCCTGATGGGTGGCGCCCGCGATGAGACCGGAGTTGCTGGGACCACTGTACTTGAGGATTTGGTAGCTGAGGTGCTGGGCTGGGACCTGGACAGCCTGGCCCTAGGGAAAGGACGGGGGGAGAGGTGTAGGGAAGAGGTCAAAGTTTGCGAGGAAGAGTTTTTTAGACACACTGGGACTGGAAGATGGAGGGGTTTGGGAGTGGAAGAAGAGGTAGTGGCTGTAGGAGGTGTAAGTTTGCTGAATTTGGGTGAAGGTGCATGTGCCAGGTGCTGTTGTGAGGTGTATGGCTGTTGAGTGGGTGGGTGCCTGCGTTTGTGTAGTTTGGGAGGAGGGCTTACAGACACACTGGGAGAGGACACAGTGGATGGTGAATGGTAGTGGGGGTGGTGATTGCACATGAGCGGTGTGTGGTGATGGGCCTGCTGGTGATGGAGGTAGTGGCTGAGGATTAAGGGCATGCAGGTGTGAGTGGAGACGAGACAGGGAGGGAGGAGGAGGACGTGGAGGAGGGGGACACAGTGGATTTTGGTGTGTCTGCATGGGGATGGTGCTTGTGTGAGTGCTGGTGGGATGTGTGGTGCTTATGTTTGCCATGTCCACTGAGTGTGCATGCTGGTCTGATGGTGTGCTTGGGATAGGCTGAGGTACAGGGAATTGGGTGGAGGAAGTTGGAAGGGGGAGGTTGGACACAGGGAGAATGGCTGCCATCAGTGCTGACGCCAGAGCCTGAAATGCTCTCTGTTGGGCTGCCTGGCCAAAATGAATGCCCTCGAGGTATGCATTTGTTTGCTGCAAATGCCTCTCAACACCCTGGATGGCATTCAAAATGGTAGATTGACCAACAGTGAGCGATCTCAGGAGGTCAATAGCCTCCTCACTGAGGGCAGCAGGGCTGACTGGGGCAGGGCCTGAGGTCCCTGGGGCAAAGAAGGTGCCCACCCTCCTGGGTGAGCGGGCACAGGAAACATGCTGAGGGGCTGTTGGGAGGGGGGTGCTGGTGGGGGTGGTGGTGGCTGTACCTGTTGATGCAGTGGGCACAGAGGTGCCCGCCACCCCAAGGGAGCTCCCATCAGAGGAGGAGTCGCTGTCGCTGGTGTATGCTCCTGTCCCTGTCGTGAACTCCCCTTGCCCTCCGTCCCAATGGTGCCTTCAGACTCTGTTACTTCACCCTCCAGGGCCATGTGGGATGCAGCTCCCTCCTGCTCCGGTGCCACTGCTCCTCCGCCAGATGATGCTAATGCACGCAAGAACAGGGTGACAAAACAAAAAGGGGGGGACAGAAGAGACACATGGTCAATGCATGCAACACCACTACCATTGGCGGACACAACACACAGGGAGCAGCCCTATGCACAAAGCCATGCACTAACAGTGCAAGGGAAAAGCACATGCCCAAGAGGGACTCTGTCTAGGCCCATTTCATGCACAGCTGGAACCCATGGGAGGCTGACTAGGTGTAGAGGGCAAATACCATCTTTGGGGTTGGAGTGGGAATGAGCCTGCAAATCAAAAGATCTATCTTTGCGCGTCTGCCCTGACCTAGGGGAACCCACAGCCCACCACCCCCACCCAGACACCTCGTCAAGAGCGCAGAGTCAGCAGAATTAAAGTGTACTCACCCCCATGTGGCTGCGTTGATGACCTCAAGTGCCCATCCAACTCCGGATATGCCACTGCCAGGTTCCAGTACATCAGAGGGGTCATGGTGCGAAGGGCACCCCTTCCACGTTGGGAGGCCATCCCCAGCTGGGCCTCCGCCGTCTTCTTGCTCCAGCGGCACAGGTCCTCCCATCTTTTCCGGCAGTGGGTGCTCCGTCTATGGTAGATCTCCAGGGTCCGCACTCCCTTGGCGATGGCACACCAAATACCCTTCCTCTGGTGGGTGCTGACCTAGAGGAAAAGTGAAGTTACAATGGATGTTACTCTCCTGTACAGTTCTTCTCACACATTGCCCACAAACCTCCCACCCTGGGACAGACATACATACACACACCATCCTCACATGCTGGCCTGTCCCCCCACTTCCATCCACAACACTCCATACAATCATGTGCCATCCACCATGCTCACAGTGCACTTACCTGTTTGTCTGGAGGACAGTACAGTTGCGAGTACTGGGGGAGGACCCCATCCACCAGTTAAGTGAAGGCAGGGGCCGTTTCCCTAGACACTGTAGCCATTGTCGCTTCCAGACACAGGTCAAAGCAGCACTTGCAGTGTAGGCCCTCTCCTGTTGAAGGTCAGGTGCCAAGTGATGGAACTGATAGAAAATGGTGGTCACGTCCGGGGCGGTGCGTACTGTCACCGCCGGCGTACATCACCATTGTCCAGAGTGTTGTCTGCCCTGCTGAAACACATGCGCAGCTACATCGTTTTCCCTCAAGTGGAGGATTTGCCCACAATGAAATGTGACTTCTATGCCCTGGGACATATCCCCAACATCATTGGTGCCATCGATGGTACACATGTGGCATTTGTCCCCCCACTGGAATGAACAGGTGTACAGACACCGCAAAAGCTACCATTCTATGAATGTGCAGATGCTGTATTTGGCAGACCAGTACATCTCCCATGTGAATGCCAAGTATCTTGGCTCATTGCATGACGCTTACATTTTGAGGAATAGCAGCATCTCTTATGTGATGGGGCTACTCCAGAGGCACCATGTGTGGCTAATAGGTGAGCCTAAAGTCCCCACACAGTTTCATTTGCTGTCTGGGTATGGGAGATTCACTAATGTTTAGAGTATGTCTAACAGTTGTCCCTCGATATTTGCAGGTGACTCTGGTTACCCCAACCTGTCATGGCTACTGACCCCAGTGAGGAATCCCAGGACAAGGGCAGCGGAATGCTACACTGAGGCACATGGGCGAACTAGGAGGATAATAGAGCGCACCTTCGGCCTCCTGAAGACCAGATTCCGGTGCCTCCATATAACAGGTGGATCCCTATTCTACTCACTGAAGAAGGTGTGCCAGATCATCGTGGTATGTTGCACAACCTGGCTTTGCGATGGCAAGTGCCTTTTCCGCAGGAGGATGGGCTTGGTGCTGGTCTTGTGGCAGCTGTGAAGCCTGTGGACAGTGAAGAAGAGGAGGCAGAAGAAGAAGATGTAGACAACCGAAACAACATCATCATGCAAAAGTTCCAGTGAGACTCAGGTAAGAAGATGGAACTGATTCCCACATCTCATACTATTATAGGACCTAGCATAATTCTGCCTTTTTACCTCTGTGTATGGACCCTGACTTGTCACTTTGGCTTTCCATTTCACAGATCTGGGTCCCAATGCGTGCCCTCTTCTATGTTTACTCGTGGCCTACAGCTGTCTAACATTGGTATGTGAACAAGTACGTTTACATTGCTATATTCCAGAGATTTTGCAATTACACATTTGTGAAAGCACATACTGACTCCAGAATTTTTGGTGATTCAGGGTGTTTATTTCTGTGCTAATAAGTGGAGGGGGGTGTGAACTGGGCTGAGGTGATGGTGGAGGAATGTCCTTGGCAGAGTCCAGTCTCTTGGTCTCACAGGTGCATTGTCCAATGGGGCATAGGAAGGGGAGCAATGTCAGTTTAAGGTGGACAGGGTGACAAAGTGGGACAGAAGGGTGACATTCAGGAGGTCTTATTTCCTGGCAGGGGTCTTGGCAATGTTCTCTGTTTTGTTCCTGGATCTCAGGGACCGTTTGCGGGGTGGTTCTCCTTCTGCAGGGGCTGGGATGATGGTGGCCTGTTGGTCCTGTGTCGATGCCTCCTGTCCACTAGCGCCGGCGGAGGTGGAGGGCTGTTCATTGTCCAGGCTAGTGTCAGGGGCCCGTGGGTGTGCAACTGCGTCCCTCATGGTGTTGACAAGGTCTGCTAGCACCCCTGCAATGGTGACATGGGTGGTGTTAATGGACTTCAAGTCCTCCCTGATCCCCAGGTGGTTTTCCTCTTGCAGCCACTGGGTCTCCTGAAACTTGGCCAGTACCGTGCCCATGGTCTCCTGGGAATGGTGGTAAGCTCCCATGATGTTGGAGAGTGCCTCATGGAGTGTTGGTTCCCTGGGCCTGTCCTCCCCCTGTCACACAGCAGTCCTCCCAGCTTCCCTGCTATCCTGTGCCTCTGTCCCCTGAACCGTGAGACCACTGCCACTGACCCCAGGTCCCTCATTTTCTTGGGTTGGTGGGTTTGCCTGGGTTCCCTGTAGTGGTGGACACACTGACGATTGACGGGTGCTGTGGTGGTGTTTCCTGAGGGGGGAGGTTCTGTGGTGGTTTGGGACTGTACCAGGGGAACCGACAGTCCTGAGGTCCCTGATGGGCCGGCTGGTCATCTTGATCCAGGCATGCAGAGCTGCTGTTATCACTGTGGGCCTCTTCTGTGGGAGGGACTGGATATGTCTGGCACCTTCTGTCCGGTGATGTTGGGTATGGGTCCTGTTGGGGTGTAAATGCATAGTTTTAGTATCTGTGTGTGCCATCTTGTGCATTGGGTGAGGTACCCTCTACTCCTGTGCTTGCATCATTGTGTTTGCCCTTTTGTGATAGTTGGTTTGGGGTGTGTGTGAGTATCTGTACTGGACATGCTTTAGTGACGGTGGTCCATGCATAGATGTTGCATGCAGGGCCTTGGTATTGAGATGTGTGGGTTGTGATGGTGGGGTATGTGTGAGGTGGTGGAGTGATGGGAGTGAGGGTAAGGGTAGGGGTTGTGATGGCATGCAGGTAGGGGCGTGATAGTAATAGAGAGTTGACTTAACAGAGTCCAGGCCTCCTTTTACTCCTCTGAGGCCCTCAGGATGCAGTATTGCCAAGACTTGTTCCTCCCATGTTGTTAGTTTTGGGGGAGGAGGTGGGGGTCCACCACCAGTCCTCTGTAGAGCTATCTGGTGTCTTGAAACCACGGAACGTACCTTCCCCTGTAGGTCATTCCACCTCTTCCTGATGTCATCCTGTGTTCTTGGATGCTGTCCCACTGCGTTGATCTTGTCGACAATTCTCCGCTATTGTTCCATCTTCCTCGCAATGGAGGTGTACTGCACCTGTGATCCGAAAAGCTGTTTACCCGAATGATTTCCTCCACCATGACCCTGAGCTCCTCCTCTGAAAACCTGGGGTGTCTTTGAGGTGCCATGATGTGGTGTGGGTGATGTGTGAGGTGCTGTCTGTTGTGATGTGTGGGGGGATGTGTTGGTGTGTGTTGTTTGAGGTACGTGGATGTTGCATAAGTGATGGTGTTGTGTGTCTGTGGATGCTGGCGTTGTGTTTGCTAATCTCTCTCTCTGGCCTTCTTCCAAAGTTTACGTTGTAAGGGTTTGTGGGTAATGTGGGTGTGTGTTTTATAGTGGTGTGAGTGTTTGGGTGTGGTGTGTGTATGTGTATCAGGTGTGTGTATTTCGAATTGTCCAATGTAGTTGTGTTTTGTAAGTGTGTATGTATTTTGAGCACGGCAGTGTGTACCGCCAATGTATTACCGTGGTTGAAAGACCGCTGCGTTGATTCGTGGGTCATGATAGTATGGGCGTATTCCCGTTGGCGTGACGGTGTGGGTTTTGGTATCGCCAGTTTATCACTGACCTTTGGTGTGACAGACTTGTGTGGGTGTCTGTATTGTGGCAGATTCCGAGTTGTCGGTCATAATACCTGAAGTGGAATTCCACCGCCGCAACAGTATGTTGGCGGGCTTCAGCACGGAGGAAAGTGGGATTTACCGCAAGGGTTGTAATGAGGGCCATAGTCTTTGGTAACCAAACATCTACAGTGTGCTCTTACAGTTTTTTTCACACAAAAGCCTTCAACCGTATCTTTCCTTCATTTTACCAGGCACCAAAGATTTGTTCTCACTAGGGTTTCATTTTAACCTTATACTTCTGATGGTCGGTTTCCCTGCTAAATATTGCACTTTATCTGTTTTGAGTCCTTATCCCTGTGAAAAGAGTTATGTTCAGCCGTCTTTGCATATAATGTAATTTTTCTCTTTATCAAATGCTCCGAATAAAGATTTTATTGCCTATTCTTTAATGAATTTTACCAATGTAGACCTACTCCTTTCTTTTTACAGCAACTTCATAGTCATTTGATATGTTGTATGGTTTTGCCTCTTTATCTGGCAACTATTGAAATTAGGGAAAAGTGTACCATTGTGACACTTTTGTATGCTGCACCTTGATGGATTTTTATCCCCATTGTATGTACGATATATTTTTCTTTTTGAGCTTTTATACTTCAGAAATGTGGAGAATAAAGACATTTTTGATTTGGATTAGTTTCTGGTACACATGGAGGGACGTTAGGGTATCATAGGGCGAGAGAAAGACAGTGAGGTGTGAAATACTGAGACTTCTTGCATAATTTTGGAGGTGGAGGTGCAATCAGTATTTGGAGACACAAGATGTTAGTAAGTGACATTTAACCAGTAGGTCACTCCCTCTCGTCTGAAAAAAATTCTAACATATACTGTATCTATACCAAGGCTTTCCTCCTGGCCCCGGATTTCAATAACAGAATTCTAACAGTTCCACATGAGTATTTGAGCTTCAGTATTCCTCGTTAGATGTCACCAGTCTCAGGGTCAGCCACTAAGGGCCAGATTTACAAGGAACTGGTGCAGCTGAGCGATGTGCCAAAATTGGCAGCGCAGCACTGTTTCAGTTCTGAAACGCAGGGATGTGCTTGATTTACATAAATATCGTGCACTCCTTTGTTTCCCCTAGTGGTGGCACTAATTTTAGCTGCCAGTGCCAACACAGGCATCCTTGCACCAAAGAGCAAGGGTGTCTGCCTTGAAGGAAAAGATTGCTGATGTGCAGGAAGGTGTTTCTTCTGGAACATAATATACAATGTGAGATGGCACTTCAATGTGTGATGCAAAATGCAGCACACAAGAAAAGCAAAAACGAGGAGAAATAAAAGTATTTTTTCCCGCTGCACCATGCTAACACAACGGCTGGAATGGGGTTAGATTTTGGCACTTCCTCATCTTTACAATTCCTTGTAAATCTGAGGCAGTGTATAAAGCAATAGGTGTGGCAGCTGAACGCCCACAGCAACACCCATTGCATGCCCGTCTGCCACAGAAAACTGTGTTGGAGGGGCCCATATTTACGAGGCAGCATCAAACCACAAAAAGTGGCTTGGTGCCACCTTGTAAATAAGGCACAGGGCACAGCACCACTGGAGCGTCACAAAATGTGATACTCCAGTGGCACTAGGAGCTTGTAAATATGCCCCTAAGGATCACGTGTGGGCTCCACCGATGTTGCTTTTAACTCCTTCAAGAGGGTTCTCGGTTTGTCTCTGTTCCGGTCATTTGCCAGGGCTTTCACATTCTTAATCACTTTTTTTGTTTCAGTTCTTTTTTCCTGAAAAAAGGTTCATCCATTCTGCCTGATCTCTGTGTATTGCAATTCTTGTTGATCCAGGTGTTTGTCTGTTTTGGGAAAACTGGGCTGATTGCAGAAGCCCCCTAAAGTTTTCACTTTTAGCTGGTGTTTTCCTGACTCTGATGGTGCCTTGGGTACTGCTAACCAGGGCCTGTGCTCTGTGTAAAAAGAGTATAAAAATTAGGTTAATTATAGTTGGATGTACCAACCTAACTATACGTCCCTAGTATATGGTAGGGCATGTAGGCTTAGGGACCCCTGCATAGCTGGTGCACCCATAGGTGCACTGCTGAGGTGCGCAGTATCATTTTAAATGCAGGCCGGCCTTTCCAGCTGCTTTTAAATGAAAGTTACATTTAAATTTGACTTTGGAATTAAAAGTACTTCCAAGTCTTAAACTACCTTAGTGTTACATATAAGTCACCCTTAAGGTGTGCCCTAAGTGCCCGCAGGGTTGGATTCAGTGTAACTATAAGCAGGGACTTTATGTGGGATGTTCTAGAAGCACTGATGAAGGAAAATAGTCAATTTCATTTCCCCCTCATCGAAGTGAATGGGCTCCATAGGTTTAAATGGGGAGACTTTATTTTTAATTAATAAAGTCCCAGAAGAAGCTAGACATGTCAAGTTGGTATAAACTGATGTTATAATAACTCCAACGACTTGCAATTGTTGAATTCAATATAACTAGTTCAGGGAAAGAGTTTTAGAACTCTACCTGAAAGTTGCCAACTTCAGCTCTGTAGTGCCCTTCTCTGATTGGCCAGCCTCTGGCAGCCTGGCAAGGTGCCTTGACGAGGTGTGAAGTGGCCTGAGCTGAGGACAAAGAAACTGCCTGGGGAGGAGATTTGCCTCAGCAGATGGTGAAACAGGATGGGGGAAGAGCAACCAAACTGGTTTTCAAAGGAGGGAAGAATATTTGGAGCAGCTCAGGACCTCCCCGATTTCCAGGAAACCCAGACAACAAGGTGCCACCTTTACTAGACTAGGAGAGGGCAGGAAAGGGGTGTGTTAAGGAATTTTAGCAACACCAGTGGGTGGACTCAGCCAAGACCTAACCTCCAAATTAAAATTTCTGCCAGTTTGGATTTGTAAAGAATGTTACTCCCTGGGATTGATTTTTGCCACACTTCCCAGGAAGTAGTCATCCAAGAGGGTGGTATCCTGCCTGTGGTTGAACAGTTGTTCCCCCTGCTGTCCACCCCAGGAGCAAGGATAAATATGGCAGAGCTGCGCCCACCCCTCAGATCCCTACAAGGAACAAAACAAAGAAGAATGACTGCCCTGCTGGACCCCTGCCCTACACCTGGACACTGCACTCTGAAGGATTGCAACAGCTGCACACTTGGGCTTCACTGCTAAAAGGACTTTGTCTGTCTTCAACTGCTTCAAGAAGGGACTCCCTGTTGGCTACAGGTCGAAAATAGCTAACCAGAGTCCCCTGCATCAAATCCTGAAAGAATCTGACCAGCAGACCGCTGTCCAGTGGTCATGTTTGAGCCAGATGCATTCTGGGAGTTGTAGTCCTAACCCTCAAGGAGTAACTCAGAGCTTCTGGAACCTTGGGGTGAGCTGTGGACTCCTAAAGGACCTTCAATGACCTTCTGAGAGAAGATCCAGAAGTTTGGAGAAGATTGGACAACTTTTGGAGAAAAGCTCCATAAAGGGACCGATCTGACGTTGTGAGCCAAGCTGGCATACGTCGACCGCGACCTGGCCTGATTGGCAGGTACATCCTGTTGAAAAGCTCCCGAGCCCCAGTCTTCCAGGATTTCAGGGGCTCTTGAAAAGGCAATTCGATGGCGTTGACTCGAAATTGGGTTGCTGTGGAGGGTCGTCTGACATCAGAGAGTAAAAGATCCAAAAAGTGACAAAGTCAGAACATAAAAAATTCACCAGGACTTCCTGTGCAGCGTATCTGAGGTCTCCAGGGATGTAAGATCTAATTTCAAGTTTGGCCCGGATAAAGATTTCCATCATGAAAATCATTTAAAAGGTGGTCTGTGAGTGGATGCATGACTGTCTGTGTGGTTCTGCGAGTAGGTGCGTGAGCATCTGAGTGGGTCTGTGAATGGGTAAATGAGAGTCAGAGTGGGTCTGTGAATTGATGCGTGAGGGTTTGAGAGGATCTGTGAGTGGGTGAGTGAGGGTCTGAGTGAGTCTGTGATTGGGTGTGACAGTGTCTGAGTGGGTCTGTGAAAGTGTGCACGAGGGTTTGAGTGGGTCTGTGAGTGGGTGCATGAGTCACTGAGTGCATCTATGAATGAATGAATTAGTGTCCGAATGAGTGTGAATAATTTTTAGTTAATTTTTTGGCATTATTTGTGAATTAGTCACGCTGATGGTCGCAACAACTTCACAAATATTGTGCTGGAGGAAAAAAAACTTTTTCCCAACATTTTCTACCCATCTGAGGTCCCCCAAAGACCCCTATATTACAGGCATGGGGTCAGGTTACATGCAACCTGACCCCTTACGTGACTTTCTCCAAATTATTTAAGCCCCTGAAACCGTTCCAATCAAGTAAAATGGCCACCACAGCTCTCTGCTCAAGTTATGGCCAGCCAATCACGGTATTTGTATTGGCACGCATATTCACGGATGTGCCACAAAGGATCTACATCCCTACATTTAAATTTTGATTTCCTTTAATTTCTCAACAATTGCTTAAGGAATTTACACCAAATAATAAAAAAAGCACAATCTGCGGAACAAAATCTAGCTATCTGACAAATTTGGAGTAATTCTGTCCACCAGTTCAGGCTATAGTTGTATTCAAAACGTCTATGGGAATTTGCATGGGGAACACACTTTTTTTTACACCCACCTTTTCTGGGCGTGAAACTTTCCATGCGCAACAAGAATCACCAGCACACTTTTTTTGGAAAATTTTGTGAAGATTTGTCAAGCAACGTCAAAGATATAGGAACGTCAAAAAATGCTTTTCCTAAGGAAACATGGTCTTAACTGTAGCTACCTACTGGCATCTGCCAGCAGGTAAAAAATAGTTATATATATATATCACATAAAAAAACCTAGAGATACAATGATGTCATAGTTATGCTGACATTTCATAAGTACAAAAACATAGAAATTCAGCAATTTAGTTACTTCACCTAGCTATAACTTGTGCCCAGATAATGCACCGTTTATGACCTAACATATTATATCACTGATGACATGGTTAGTGACATCACTGATGACATCAATGATGACAATTCATATCATATTACTGATGACATCATCTACAGAATCACTCACAAATCCACTCACATACTTATACAATCTTTTGTACATCCACAAACACACACAATCTACTACTCACATAGGGGGTCATTCCGACCCTGGCGGTAAAAACCTCCAGGGCCGCGAATGGCGGTAGCACAGCCAACAGGCTGGCGGTGCTTACTGGCCCATTCTGACAGCGGCGGTAAAGCCGCGGTCAGAAAACCGGGTCCGGCGGTTTCCCGCCGGATTTCCCCCGGCTGGGCAAATCCGCCAGGGCAGTGCTGCAAGCAGCGCTGCCCTGGGGATTCTGACCCCCTTCCCGCCAGCCTGTTTCTGGCGGTTTCACCGCCAGGAACAGGCTGGCGGGAACGGGTGTCCTGGGGCCCCTGGGGGCCCCTGGGAGCCCCTGCACTGCCCATGCCACTGGCATGGGCAGTGCAGGGGCCCCCTAACAGGGCCCCAGCATGCTTTTCACTGTCTGCTTAGCAGACAGTGAAAAGCGCGACAGGTGCAACTGCACCCGTCGCACACCTGCAACACCGCAGGCTCCATTCGGAGCCGGCTTCAGTGTTGCAGGCCACCTTCCCGCTGGGCCGGCGGGAAGGTCGGAATGGCACCAGCGGTCTTTTGACCGCAGAGCGGCCATATGGCGGTTCCCGCCTGGCGGGCGGCGACCGCCGCCGGCCAGAGTAGGAATGAGGGCCATAGTAATTTACAGCCCAATAACACTACTGACACATTCATCCTCTACAATAGCTGCTGCTGGAAAGATGAAATTCAAAAAGGTACAACTACGAAGGCCTGATCACCATCCTTAGCTACATAATGTGGGAACATACTGCTTGAAATGCAGTGTTACTCTCACCACGGGAGATCAATCCTTTGATCTGATTTTAGAAGCTGCAAGGAATCACAGTTGTTAATTTTTTCTATTTTATTTATAGTTCTCTCCATTGTTTTTGGAGATGTTTATTTTTGATGTGATACGTTTTTGAGTCCTCCTTGCCATTTTTTTTTTTTTAAAGTACATTTTCAAAAACTAAAAAAAATATAATGAAATCGGTTTCAAAAAAAGAAGAAAAAAATGGTTCTTCTTAGAACCGCTGTTCATGGTTAAAAAAGAGATAATGTATGTGTCGGTTTATTTTTAAAGGTGAGTGAGTATCTCCGTACATGTATGAATAACTCAGTGAGTGCAAGAGTTGAAAATGGAAGGTTGATTGAGTGCATGAGTGTATGCATGGGTGAGTTAGTGAATGCACCTGCAGTGAATGGGTGACTGATTGTGTGCATGAAAATTGTATGGGTAAGTGAGTCAGGGCACACAGTATGTGTCAGTAAATGTATGTATGGATGGTGTATGGGTGAGTGGGTGAGGATATGAATGGTGTGTGGGTGACTCACCTTGTGTGTGACTGCATACATGGATGAGTGGATGAGTGCGTGAGTGGTGTATGAGTGATTGCCTGGTGCATACATGGGTGTATGAATGAATGAGTGAGTGCATTCGTGGTGCATGAGTGATTGAGTGACTGCATGAGTGTTAGTATGGGTGAGTAAGTGAATGCATGAGTGGAGTGTGGGTCATCATCTGATTGTATGAGTGCTTATATAGGTAAGTAAGTGAGTGCATCAGTGAGTTTTGATAAATTGACTGAGTGCATCCATGGGTGAGTGAGTGAGTTCATCAGTGGTGAATGGGTGATTGAGGCCCATATTTATACTTTTTGACGCAAAACTGCGCCAACGCAGTTTTGCGTCAAAAAAATTTGCGCCGGCTAACGCCATTCTGAAGCGCCATGCGGGCGCCGTATTTATTGAATGACGTTAGCCGGCGTTAGCCACCGGCACTGTCTGGTGTGCGTTAAAAAAAACGACGTACACCAGGCAGCGCCGGCGTAGGGGTAAAATGGCGTATGGGCGTCCAGAAATGGTGCAAGTCAGGCTGAGGCAAAAAAATCACCACAACCCGATTTGCGCCATTTGTTTACGACGCCCATCCCCCATTGAAATGACTCCTGTCTTAGCAAAGACAGGAGTCATGCCCGCTTGCCCAATGGCCATGCCCAGGGGACTTCTGTCCCCTGGGCATGGTCATTGGGCATAGTGGCATGTAGGGGGCACAAATCAGGCCCCCCTATGCCAAAAAAAACTTTTTAAAAAAATACTTACCTGGACTTACCTTAATGTCCCTGGGGTGGGTCCCTCCATCCTTGGGTGTCCTCCTGGGGTGGGCAAGGGTGGCAGGGGGTGTCCCTGGGGGCTTGGGAGGGCACCTCTGGGCTCCTTCTGAGCCCACAGGTCCCTTAACGCCTGCCCTGACCCAGGCGCGAAAATCTGGCGCAAATGCGGGTTTTTTAGACCCGCCCAATCCCGGGCGTCATTTTTGCCCGGGAGTATAAATACGACGCATATGCATCGGAGTCATTTTTTAAGAAGGGAACGCCTACCTTGCATATCATTAACGCAAGGAAGGTGTTCACGCAAAAAAATGACGCTAACTCCATGAACTTTGGCGCTAGACGCGTCTAACGCCAAAGTATAAATATGGAGTTAGTTTTGCGTCTAATTTGCGTCGAAAAAAACAACGCAAATTCGGCGCAAACGGAGTATAAATATGCCCCTGAGTGCTTTAATGGTGTATGGGTGAGTCAGTGAATGTATGTGTGATTGGGTAGGTGAGTGAGAGAGTGCATTAGCAGTGTATGGGGGGTTTTGTGTGTGGATAAGTGTATTTATGGCTGAGTGATTGCATGCAAGTGAGGTACATGTGTGAGTGATTATGTCATTGTGAGTGTGTATGGATAAGTTAGGGAGTGCATGACTGGGTTTTGGAAGGTTAACTAAGTGCATAGGTGTGTTAGTGAATGCTTGAGCGGTGCATGGGTGATTTTTCGTGTGCATGAGAGGTGTATGGGTGAGTGAGTCAGTGTATGAGTGCTATATGCATCAGTGAATGAATGTATGAATGGCGTATGGGTAAGTGGGTGAAGGTATGAATGGTGCATGGGTGCCTCACTGCATGTATGACTGCATGTATGGATGAGTTAGGTCATGAGCAGTGCATGGGTGAATGAGTGAGTGCATGAGTGCATGTATGAGTGAGTGCATAAGTGGTGCATGAGTGATTGAGTGTCTGCATGCGTATTTGTGTGGGTGAGTGAGTGTAGTCATGAGTGGTGTATGAGTGACTGTATGTATGAGGGTGTGTATGGGTAACTAAGTGAGCGCATGAAAAGTTTTTGGGAGATTGAGTGGATGGATGCATCCCTGGGTGAGTGAGCGCATGAGCAGTGAATGGGTGATTGATTGAGTGCTTTAGTGGTGTATTGGGTGAGTCAGTGAGTGCATGTATCATTGGGTGGGTGAGTGACTGAGTGAGTGCATTAGTTGTGTATGAGAGGTTTACTTAGTGGATGAGTGCATTTATTGGTGAGTGAATGCATCCATGAGAGGTACATGGTTGAGTGACTCTCTGCACTGCGGTGTGTATGGATACACCACGGACTGCATAAGTGGAGTATGGGAGACTGACTGAGTGCATGAGTGGTGAATGGGTGAGTACGTTAGTGGTGTATGGGTGAGTCTGAGAATGCAGGTCTGATTGGGTGGGTGAGTCAGTGAGTGCATTAGTTGTATGTGACAGGTTTAGTGAGTGGATGAGTGCATTTATGGGTGAGTGAATGAGAGGTACATGAGAGGTTCATGGGTGAGTGATTGCGTTGATGATGGTGTGTATGGGTAAGTCAGGGAGTGGATGAGTAGAGTATGAGAAGTTGACTGAGTGCATCAGTGTATCAATGGGTGACTTAGTGAATGCATGAGTGGTGTATGGGTGATTGTCTGAATGTGTGAGTGCTTGTTTGAGTGAATAAGGAGGCACATGAGAAGTTTTTGGGAGATTGACTGAGTGGATGAGTGTGTATATGGGTGAATGACTGAGTGCATCAGTGCTGCATGGTTGAGAGAGTGAGTGTCTATGAATGAGACAGTGAGTGCATGACTGCTGTATAGGTAAGTGAGTGTATAGATGGTGTATGAGTGAGTGAGGCTACAAATGGTGCATGGGTGACTGTGTGTATGAGTGTATGTGTAGGTCAGTGAGTGGATGAGTGCATTGATGGTTGAGTGAGTGAGTGTATCAGTGGTGTATGGGTGACTGATTGAATTTATAAATGATGCTTGATTGTTTGTATGAGTCCATGTATGGATGAGTGAGTGAGTGTATGAGAGGCAGATTAGATATCTACTGAGTATGAGTATGTTTATACATGAGTGAGTGTATTACCACTTGAAAGCTTTTAACATTAATCAGAATAACGAAATATGATACAGAGAGAGGAAAGTAACGGGAAAGCATAGCGAGAGTACGGTACATTTATAAACAGATTCCATACAGATCTTTTATTCATATGTTTATGTTTAAAGAATGGTTCAACTGCATCTAGTATTGGAAAAGAAAAAGAAGATCAAATGTATTAGTATTTAATGTTCAAACATAGACAAATATTACAATAGTCATCAAGTATACTTTAAGAATACATTGCACTGTAATATATATATATATATAATTTTGATTGTTGTACTGTTCTCAGCTTATATTCTCCTTCATTTTAAACAATGGTTTGTATAAAGCATCATCTTTGAGTAGTGGGGAAAAAGCAATCAATGGATTGCGAAAAAACCCAAACCTGCACAGTAGACCACTATAAATAAATGATAGCATGGTTGGCATTCACTACATTTCATTAATTACTACAATTTGCTCTAGTTACTACAGTAATTTAAACAAACATTTTCAACAACAAAAATGTATTTAGTTATTATATTTGATATAATATCTGAAAATAATATGAAGAACTGTTCATTTTTACAGATCCAATTGAAAACATCTTCCTTGCGAGGCCAAAGTATTTCTTCAATGTCTACAATACTCATAACCCATGTTCACAGAAACATACAAAGGACTATTTTGTGTTGGTTTGCATGTAGAAGTTTGGTTGCAGAAACAAAAGGGGACTATTTCTTTAGTTTACAATTAAATCTATTGCTTGATGTTGAGGCTGCTGTAATTGGATTATCTTTTCAGTTTTAGACTTTGATTTCTCTGTGTTGCATTGACTTCTTATATTGACTCCTTTCTGCAATATTAAACGGTCTCTTGAGATTTTAAGATCTTTCTGAAAGACACTACCCTTAATAGGCCGAATAACATCTATAAAACAGATAAAGCACGTATAACAACCACTTGTTTAATCATTATTTTTCATTAGAACTTTGGTTGGAGAAACAGAATATATGAATTTTGCAGTTTGAAAGGAAGTTTTTATTTGTACTGTAGGTTGATGTCATTGCATTCTGTCCATCCACTTTTGCATTTCAAATACACAGTGTAATGTCCAGAGTTTATATTAATTCCTTCATGAAAGATGATAAATGGATAGCCCCTCAAACATGGCCCCAGGGCCTGATGGTGTCCCAATGAAACTTTTTAAGGGGAATTTTAGTCTGTGGGCACCTTTACTGACTTAAATGCCACCATACAAATTAGTATCCCCAACTCTTGGAAATCATCAGTGTAGGAAAGTAGCCTCTTTCGAGCATGGTTGGGGCTACTTTTGGCCTGTTTGTGAGTGTGTGTCAGTGTGTTTTTACTGTGTCACTAGGATCCTGCTAGCCAGGACTCCAGTGCTCTAGATAAAAACCTATAATTCAGTGTGTTTTGCCTGTCTCACTGGGATCCTGCTAACCAGGACCCCAGTGCTCATAGTTTGTGGCCTTGTATGTAGGCCTGTGTAGTGCCTAACTGTGTCACTGAAGCTCTGCTAATAAGAAACTCAGTGCTTATGCTCTCTCTACTTTTAAATTTGTCACTGTAGGTCAGTGACTTAATTTACCAATTTCAATTGGCACACTAGACCCCCCCTTTTAAGTCCATAGTATATGGTACCTAGGACCACAGGGCATTGGGGTTCAAGGAGATCCATATGGTCTGCAGCATTTATTTTGCCACCCATAGGGAGCTCAGACAAACCCTTACACAGAACTGCCACTGCAGCCTGCGTGAAATAGTGCACACACTATTTCACAGCCATTTTCACAGCACTTAAGTAACTTATAAGTCACCTATATGTCTAACCTTCAATTGCTGAAGGTTCGGTGCAAAGTTACTAAATGTGAGGGCACCCTTGCACTAACAAAGGTGCCCCCACATAGTCCAGAGCCATTTCCCCGGACTTTGTGAGTGCGGGGATGCCATTACATGCATGCACGACATATAGGTCAATACCTATATGTATCTTCACAATGATAACTCTGAATATAGCCATGTAACATGTCTAAGATCATGGAATTGTCCCCCCATTCCAAATTTGGTATTGGGAGCCAATTCCATGCATCCTTGGGGGTCCACCATGGACCCTCAGTACTGCCAAACCAGGTAACAGAGGCTTGCTCTGCAACTGTAGGCTGCCACCTCACAGACGGCGTTCTGCCCTCCTGGGGTCTGGGCAGCCCAGTCCCAGGAAGGCAGAACAAAGCATTTCCTCTGACAGCAGGGTGTTACACCCCCTACCTTTGGAAATAGGTGTTACAGGCAGGGGACGGGTAGCCTCCCCCAGCGTCTGGAAATGCTTTGCAGGTCACAGATGGTGTCCTCCTTTCATAAACCGGTCTACACCAGTTCAGGGACCACTTCTCCCCTGCTCTGGTGGGAAACTGGACAAAGGAAAGGGAGTGACCACTCACCTTTCCATCACCATCCAGGGGTGGTGCCCAGAGCTCCTCCAGTGCGCCCCAGACTTTAGCCATCTTGCTTTGCAAGGTGTGGGGGCACTCTGGAGGGCTCTGAGTGGCCAGTGCCAGCAGGTGACATCAGAGACCCCTCCTGACAGGTCCATACCTGATAAGGAAGCCAATCCCCCTCTCAGGGCTATTTAGGGTCTCTCCTGTGGGTTCTCTTCAGATTCTGCTTGTAAGTTTCCTTCAGGAATCCTCTGCAACAACTTCAGCATCCTCTGACCTCGTATCAACTGTAGCCTGCTCCAAGAAACACTGTGACTGCAACAAAGTGTCTACAAGAGACACTTTTCTTCAGCAACCTCAGCTCCAAGTCTGCAACTGCAACAGTTTCCATGGTGTGCATGCTCTGTGGACTCCCTGTCTTCATCCTGCACCAGAAGGGCCGAAGAAATCTCCTGTGGAGTGACGGAGTCACTCCCCTGCTCCAAGCAGGCACCTTCCAAGGTGACGAATGGTACCCTCGGACTTCACTCATGGCAACGAGCATGCTCCTAAGGACACAGAGGGTAGACATCATCAACATAGACTGTCCTGAGGTCCTGCTGATGCAATTTGGAGGAGGTAAGATCTTGCCTTCCCCGAGATCGACAGTCCACCTGTGTTTTGTGTCTTCTTCACCTCCTTAGGCATCTGTGCTTTCTTTGCAAAATTCCTTCATGCACAACCTGGCCCAGGTCCCCAGCACTCCACCCTGTGGTGCTCAACTCACTGAGTTGTTCTCCGGCGGCATGGGAACTTCTCTTGTTGTGCTGCATCAACTGCATTTTGCACCTCCTTTGAACCCAGATCCTGTGGCTCCTGGGGGTGCTGGCTGGCATCCTGAGGGTTCTCTAAAGTGCTCTGAGCCCCCTCTTCCTCCTCTCACAGAGTTGAGACCCTCAGATCCCTCCTGGGTCCATCAAGTGCCATTTTGATTAAGAAAAAACTTTTGCCGTAGCTAAGGCTTGTTGGTGCCTTCAAACACGAAATCTCATCTGCAACGAAGTTCACGCCGTGGGACATCTTTTGCATCACACAGGAACTCACTGGCTTCTTTCTAGGGTGTATTTCTGCAATCTTCAACTAACCAGGGACTCTTCCTTTGCACCCTCTTCTGGGTTGGCAGGGGCTCCTGTCCTTCCTGCAGCTGATTTCGACTTCTGGACTTGGTCCCCTTCCTTTGCGGGTCTTTAGGTCCAATAATACAGCAGTTTTTCTTTGCAGACTTGGTTGGCTGCTGCAAAATCCCAAAAACTAGGTGTAATGTGTCCTAAGGAAACTTGCAGTACTTTACTCCTGCTTTTCTGGGCTCTGGGGTGGGGTAATTTACTTACCTTTACTGTGTTCTTACTCTCCCAGCAATTCTGTACACAATACACATATCTAGGGGGGAATTTGTGATTCACATTCCACTTTTTCAGTATATGGTTTGTGTTGCCCCTAGACCTATTTTCTCCCTTTGCATTCTATAGGATTTCCTACTGTTTGCATTGTTCTGTGACTATTTACTTGTCTAAGTTTTGGTGTCTAGTGTATATATTGTGTTTAATACTTACCTCCAGAACAAGTATTGTCTCTAAGATGTTTTGGTACTGTGTCACCCAAATAAATACCTTTATTTTTGGTAACACTGAGGCCCATATTTATACTTTTTGACGCTAAACTGCGCTAACGCAGTTTAGCGTCAAAAAATTTAGCGCCGTCTAACGCCATTCTGAAGCGCCATGCGGGCGCCGTATTTATGGAATGGCGTTAGCCGGCGCTAGCAGACCGGCGCTGCCTGGTGTGCGTGGAAAAAAAACACGTAGACCAGGCAGCGCCGGCGTTGGGAAAAAATGACGTTAGGGCGTCTTAAAATGGGGCAAGTCAGGTTGAGGCAAAAGAATCGCCTCAACCCGATTTGCGCCATTTTTTTACGACGCCCAGACGCCATTTCATGACTCCTGTCTTAGTAAAGACAGGAGTCATGCCCCCTTGCCCAATGGCCATGCCCAGGGGACTTGTGTCCCCTGGGCATGGTCATTGGGCATAGTGGCATGTAGGGGGGCACAAATAAGGCCCCCCTATGCCACCCAAAATAAATTAAAAAATATAAAAAATTATACTTACCTGAACTTACCTGAATGTCCCTGGGGTGGGTCCCTCCATCCTTGGGTGTCCTCCTGGGGTGGGCAGGGGTGGCAGGGGGTGTCCCTGGGGGCAGGGGAGGGCACCTGTGGGCTCATTTTGAGCCCACAGGCCCCTTAACGCCTACCCTGACCCAGGCGTTAAATAGTGGCGCAAATGTAGGGTTTTTTGACCCGCCACCTCCCGGGCGTGATTTTTGCCCGGGAGTATAAATACGACGCATTTGCGTCGCCGTCATTTTTTTAGACGGGAACGCCTTCCTTGCATCTCATTAACGCAAGGAAGGCGTTCACGCAAAAAAATGACGCTATTTGGCCATACTTTGGCGCTAGACGCGTCTAACGCCAAAGTGTAAATATGGCGTTAGTTTTGCGCCGAATTTGCGTCGAAAAAAACGACGCTAATTCGGCGCAAACGGAGTATAAATACGGGCCTGAGTATTGTCTGTACTTGTGTATAAGTACTGTGTAACTATAAGTGGTATTGCATGAGCTTTGCATGTCTACTAGTTCAGACTAAGCTGCTCTGCTATAGCTACCTCTATCAGCCTAAGCTGCTAGAACAATACTACATTCACTAACAAGGGATAACTGGATCTGGTGTTTAGGTGCAAGTACCCAAGATACCGAAGGTACCCACAGCAAACCAGGCCAGCCTCCTACAATCAGTCCTTGTCCCCTTTTTTAGAAGGGGTTGTAGGCAAGATACAGGTTTTTATCACCCAATTTTTTTACTTGACTCTAGAGAGTAGATTGTAGGGCGTATCATGCGCCACTTTTCATAAATCTCATGTTCATGTTTTTCTGTGTTGTGTGTCTCAGTGTGAAGGCATCACTGTGTGCTTTCCACCATTGTTAATACTGAAGACAGTATTCATATGTGACTTTCACATTTTATGGGTGTTATATTATTGTACTAGGCACAACATTTAAATGCAATTATGCAAGATACTGCAATGTGATGGCGGGTTAACTCTCCATTTATGTATTACAGGTTAAATACTGAAGCTCACCAATAACAAGGTGTAGTATGGTTAGATATTAACACATTAGAGGTGTGTATTAGCACATTCCCCATAGGCAGTCTTGGTCCTGATGAAAATCCAAGGGGTAGGCTTCAAACATGTAGACCACACATTAGGAAGAGAGGTTCATTAAACATCCCCCCTTCCAGTCGCCCCATTTTTGACCATGCCACCACTAGGGCAGTTATTAAAACATTAGTTTACCTGGGAGGCAGGTATTTGTATTCCTTTTATGACCCCCCCCCACTCCTATTACACACTATCACAGTGGTCCATATATAAAGTGCTCCCACGTAATCTGTTAGTCGCAGCATGCCTCGTTCTGGAGCAGAAAAGGAAGGACCCAATGATGAAGCATACCACCAAGGGGTAACTCTGGTAGGTGAGGGTTTTTTATAAGGAAAAATATCAATTTCTCAAGAGATATTTTCTGCAGGGCTAAACCTGTCGATAAAGGTGGGGGTTTTGTTTGGCTTAAGATCATTTTTCTACATATAGTTCAATATTACTGTACATCAGTGGATAGGCTGGTAATGGAAAAAGCTTCCCAACTAATGTTCTCACCAGTTACCTACAAAAGATTACTGTTACTATTTTGTCATGTGTTATAACAGCACTAGCAGGATTAGCTACTCATTATATTAAAGGAATTACTCTGCATCGACTTTTAATGCTACCTATTGAACATGACAATAAACTGTAGTATCAAAAGTTATCTGGTGATGCTTGCTATGAAGTATCCATATTATTAAAGAAGATGACTCTTCTAATCATTGATGAAGTAAGCATGGTATAAAACATAATGTTTGCTTTCATACATTTAAGGATGCAGCAAGTTTTAAAAACAAACCATGATGTACTATTTGGAGGAAAACATGTAATAGTCTTTGATGACATACTCCAACTTACCCCTGTAAAACAATAACCAATTCTGCATAATGAAACAAGAAACTCACTAAGAAGTATTGGAAAAGTAAACATTTGGTTGAACTTTGAGTACAAAGAATTAGTAAAACAATATGCGTCAAGCACCTTATAGAGAATACTCAGACACACTGAAAGATATCAGAGTAGGAGTTCTTACAAAACATTGGAAGAGTGCTTTGCAAAGTCGTCTAATCAAAAGTCTCTTCTCATCCACCATAACAGCAGCAGAACTAATGTTCAATTTAATCAAAGAAGAGAAATCTATAGTTTGTTTATTACCAACATTTCAAGAGTGCTCAAACTTTAATGAAAAGTTACCTCAACTGGAGAAAGAAGATAATTTGAAAATTACAGCTGTTGACAAAATGGAACATCAAGGAGTCGCACACAATATTACTGTCAGATAAACTACAAGCAAAAATGGATTCTTTAGAAAAATCAGTATCAAAAACAGCAGGACTAGAAAAGCATTTCTGTGTCTGTAAAAACTGAAGAGTTATCTTACAACACAATTTAAATGTTGAGGAAGGCTTAGTAAATGGTGCAATGGGTAAAGTTGTTGATTTAATTAATTTTCCAAATAGAGGTAGAATACTTGGCTATAAAATTTGATCAGTTAGATGAGGTTAAGACTATTGGCCAGTGTGGTGTACACTATTTGCTTGTAAAAGACGTATACATTCTAAGACAACAGTTTCCTCTGTCTTTAGCATATGCAGCAACAATCCATAAATCCCAAGGTCTAAGTCTAGATGCAGCTTTGGGTAAAAGTGGAAGCTCAGTTTTCAAAGAAGGAATGTCATGTGTAGCAATGTCATGGATTAGCAGCTCGTCTGGATTGTTTTTAATTGACTTTGATGAAAGTAAGATTAGTGCGGATGTAAACTGTGTACAAGAGTATAATTGGCTAAGAAATATTTACGCTCCTCGTTTAGGGCAGTATCCTGTTTATGAGAACTGTATACTGTGTCCAAAGTGGAAAATTACAAAACAGTCCACAGGTCCTCAAGAAAAGACAAGACGAAAGAACAAGACAGACCCCGCTCAGAAGAGAAAATTGGAAAATGATAGTGAAATTGTTGGATATTGGTTAGAAAGCAGTTCAGGTGTCAACTGCTACGCCAATGTTGTTGTCAATGTACTGTTGTGTTTACACCATGTAGTAAACCAAATTGAATAGAAGTCAGAAAAGAGAATGTATTCTGCTCTATATAGTTTGTTACAACATTTAATGAATGACAGAACTATAACACATTCTGCTTCAGGAGTCCGAGATTGTTTAGATATAAGTACTGGATCTATATTATTTACTCTAAACACTCAGCAAGATGCACAATCATTTATTATGGTGATGCTTGGAGTCTTAGAGCAAAAAGAGGTAAATATTGATGATCTTTTTTGACTCTGCTACAAATGGATCAATGAGTATTAAAACTGCTCTCATACATGGACCTCAACTCTGAATTATTTATTTACTTAACGTTACCAGATTGCAAACCTATGTCATTCGACAAACTGTATAGAAAAGCTTACCAAAATACGACCTGCCCAAACTACAGATCAAAGCTTGCCTCTATATTATTTCTATGAAGAAGAGGAAAATATTTTATTGTACTGCTGCAATGATGCATAGCAGATAGCTTTAAATTGGAAAATGAAATTACAAATTACAAAGCAATGCAAATATTTTCAGGAAGACCTTTCACTACTTTGGCTATCATGGATGAGTGAATAATCTTTATTTCAATTATAAATATAATTATAGAAACATAAAAACACATAATACATAAATCACATAAAACCCACAAAAAATTGAGTAAAAAAGATAAAGTGCCACTGCCAGCTCGCTAGGCTTGACCTCTTAAAAAAGCAGCAACAAATCAATTATGATACAAACTCATAATTCATTATTTTGTTTCAATAAAGTGCACTCTTCAGTAAATGGCAAACCACCATGGTCACAGTATGCTCGTTCAACATTTGTAGGTAAAGGAAACCAGGACAGAATTGCTAAAAGCCCTTGGCTTCAAGAACAGGCAGCAAATACCTCCTTCTGGGGGATCATAATCCCCACAGTACAAGACCAGATGCTCTAAGGTTTGGAGCGAAACACCATTACATGGAAAAATCATAATTGAAGACGGCTCATTCTGCTCGGGGGAATCCAACAGTTTGACCAAACAGAGCCCAACATATACCTTGTAAAGAGTGATCTCCCCCACAGATTCCTTACAAAAGAGATGTATGGCTCCGAACCTGCATTAGTTTTTAACAGCAGCAAGGTCCTCATAGAGAGAATACCCATTGCCAAGTTCTCTCTATCCTCTCTGGCCTGCTGAAGAAATTGTTCCTTAACAAGATTTCTATTGGAGTCTTTCAGCAGCTGCGGGCTATAAAATAGCTTAGAGCACACCAAAGGCAAAGTTGTGGATCTGATATATTTTAATCACAGAATTGTATAACCTTGCTCACACCCAGGCAGTCCTTAATTATCTCCCTGTTGAATGCAGTTGATTCCCAGCTCCAAACTGCAGTCCATAGCAGCAAAGGAGCAACTTTGGCAAAGTTTACCACATAATCAAGGTGCAATTCATCATGCATAATAAGGCTGGAGCTGGCAGGGCCCACTCCAAATAATCTTCTGCAAAAACGATTTTCTTCTTGCTGAATTCCCCGGAATTTATGGTACCCCCAGATTGCTGCATCATATAATAAAACTTAGAGGCACTTCATTTTATAAATCTGGAGTAGCAGCAACATAGGTTTACTACGTACCATTCGGGAACATCTAAAGAGAGACCCATAAGATTGATCGAAACGCAAACATTGGTCAGCTGAGCATGGGGTCCAACTATTCTACTGATCAAATGTGACCCCTAGTAAGAAAATGAGGCTAACCTGGTCACAGACTGCCGCTTGATGGTAATTGGCCTAAGCTTTAGAGACCACTTCCCACAGGCCATAAAAAGTGTTTTTCTGATACTAACATCCAACTCTAGTTCCCCCATGAAATTAACAAACAATTCAACAAGGGCTTTAAGACCATTTAACGTGTGTTGGAAAGTAACACAGCATCGTCTGCATACAATAAGGAAGGCGCCAGGATGAACTTACCCCTAGGGATGTCCTTACATTTGTTTACCAGAAAAGGGTTCAGATCATTAGAAAGGAAAAATAAAATAGGTGCCAAAACGCAGCCTTGCCTGAATCCCCTTGACAAGTTAAAGGAGTCAGAGCACTCCCCCGCAGTACCAAAACTTACTGAAGCAATAACACCCATGTATAAGGTCCAGAGAAAGATAACCAAAGGTTGCGGCAACCCAAAGCCCTCCAGAATGGTCCAAAGTTTTGAGCGGTTGACCCTGTTGAACACACAGATCAGATCAATGAAGGCAAGGTAAATCGCTACCACATATTTATCCACCAACAGATGTAGATTCAGACATTGTTCCATAATTCCCTAACACTCTCTAAAACCAAACTGAGCCAGGCAGAAAACATTATTTGGTTGGATCCACTCTTCAATGCGCTGCAGAATGATGTGCCCTACAGTCTTGACCATAGAGTCAAGTAAAGAAATTTTACCCCCATTGCACACCCCAACGGCACCGTGTGTGCACCATATTTATGATAGGGCGCACCATGGCGCATGTTAGGAAACTAGCGTAAAAAACTTTGATGCTTGTTTGGCACTTTGCAAGATTAACGTAAAAAATGTTAACGCTAATCCTGTGAAGTGAAAGGAGGCCCATTGAAAACAATAGAGTCATTTTAATGCCTACCTTAGCACTACAAATGGCACAGTGGTATCTCAGAGATTCAACTGCACCATTTTTCTGGGCCTCCTAAAGCTGGAATTTCCCCCTAGCATACATTATGCTTGGCGCAGGAATAATGTGGCGCAAGGGTTTACAAAGTGGCGCAATGCGCGAAATGCACCACTTTGTAAATATGGCACTGCGTTTTTGACAACCTAGCACCACCATAGCATACAAAAATTATCTTAATGTGGTTCAAGTTAGCCCAAGGGGCTCATAAATATGCCCCTAAGTTTGTAAATCACTAAAGCACAATGCACCATGTTTAATGGCCTACAATATAAGACAGAGATGAGATATTTCCACTTAAGCATGAGTTTGCAAATTCAGAAAGAGGTTTTACAAGTGACTTTCAGTCACCAGGTACTTGGGGCCAGATGTAGCAACTTTGCAAACTGCGAGTTGCAATTTGCGAGTCCGAGCGACTCGCAAATTGCAACTCGCAATTTGCAATGCAGAACGGTGTCTCAGACACCGTCTGCGAGTCGCTATGGGGTCGCAAAGACCCACCTCATTAATATTAATGAGGTGTGTCGCAAATTGCGGCCCCATAGCGACTATGGGCACTCACGGGTATGGAGGCCTGCTGGGACCAGCAGACCTCCATGTCCGTGACTGCTTTGAAATAAAGCATTTTTTTTTTTCAAGTGTAGCCCGTTTTCCTTAAAGGAAAACGAGCTGCACTTAAAAAAAAAAAAAAAAACCTTTAGTTTTGGATGTTTTCAGGGCAGGTAGTGGTCCCTTGGACCACTGCCTACTCTGAAAAAATATTGGTGGGTCCACTCACAAAGGGGAAGGGGTCCCATGGGGACCCCTTCCAATTTGCGAGTGGGTTACCATCCACTTCAAGTGGATGGTAACTGCGAGTCGCAAATAGGAAGGGAACACCCCTTCCTATTTGCGACTCTGAAATGCATTTTGCGAGTCGGTCCCGACTCGCAAAATGCATTTCTGCATAGCAAACTCCGGTTTGCGACTCGCAAACGGCGATTTTTGCCATTTGCGAGTCACAAACTAGTTGCTACATCTGGCCCATAGTGTGGACTGATATTCCTCATCCATGATTAAAGCAGAATGTTTTTGCATACCTGAGCAGATCATGTTTGTACTTGCCTCCATTTCTGAATAAATGCAGGTGTCTAACTCCAGTAGTGCATATGGCAGTATGTCTGTATCTGTTTTATGAATAGTATGACTCTGTAAATCTCTACATAACTTCAAATCATATATGTCAGTACCTCTGTTACAGAATACAGGAGTATGTGATGTTGTCTCCATTTGCCATGTTGCCTCATATCTAAATGGTTTCTGAATACCACACTAAATGCACAAATGTTTCTGTTTGTGTTTTACTTCCTGAGTCACAGTATGCATGCTTTGGGAACAGGAATGTCACATCCTTGGTGATTGGGGGGTATGTAGTGCTCGGCTTAGTGCTGGGAAAGTGCTCAACTCGCCTAGATTAGATCAAGTGGGTACTTACTTGCCTATATTTCTGAGTGAATGCAGTTGTCTTACTGTAGCAGCAGTATCAAATATATTAGTGCATCTGCTGGTATCTGACTGCCTGTTTCAGTAACTGTATGACTCTACGTAATTGGCTGATGATATACGTCAGTATCTGTTACAGAATACAGAATTGTGTGAGTGCATATCTAAATGGTTTCTTAATATGACAAATGAGAAACAAAGTCTGGAATAATAGGCCTCATGCATGATTAAAGGAGCATTTCTCTGCATAGGTGAGGAGATTATGTGAGTACTTGGCTATCTTTTTGAGTAAATGCAGGTGTATACCTATAGTTGCGTTATCAGATATATTATTTCATCTACCAGTATGAGTCTACCTCTTTTATGAGTAGTATCATCCTGTAAATCTATTAGAAAAACAGTACTATGTCCGCATGTCTCTAATTCCCTTTGATATTGCTATATATCTATATGGTTTCTGAGTATGTCACTAAATGGGCAACTGTTTCTGTTTGTGTTTTAATGCCTGAGTCGTAGCATTCATGATTTGGAAACATGAATGTCACACCCTTGGTCATTGGCATAGTGTATATAGTGCTTGTTTCAGTGGTCTGAAAGTGCTGAACTAGGTTTTTGAAACCGAAAAGTATGTTTCTAAATCACTAAATCAGAATGCACCATGCTTAATCACATACCTAAAACATATCACAGAGATGACATATTTCCAATTACATGCACATTTGAGAGTACAGAAAAAGATTTTTAAAGCCAATTTCAGTCATCAGTGACAAGTGAGAGAGATAGCTGGACTAGTAGGCCTCAACTTTGATTGAACAGCATTTCTCTATCATGGACTATGTCAGCGTGTCTCCAAGTCCCTGTGAGATCGCCGCATATGTAAATGGTTTCTGATTAGGTCAATAAATGGAGAACTGTCTCTGTTTGTGTTTTACTACCTGAGTCACAACATTCATGGTTTAGAAACATGACTGTTGGGTCCTTGATGATTGGCAAGATGTATGTACTGTTTGTTTCAGTGGTCTGAAAGTGCTGAACTAAGCTTGTGAAACTGAAAAATATTTTTCTAAATCACTGACGCAGAATGCACCATGCTTAATCACATACCTAAAACGTATGACAGAGATGGCATACTTCCACTTAAATGTGAGTTTGAGAGTTCAGAAATTGGTTTTGCAAGATAATTGCAGTCAGCAATGACAATTGAGCGACAAAGTTTGGAATAATAGGCCTCAACTTTCATTGAAACAGCAGTTCTCTGCATACCTGAGTATATTAAGTGAGTACTTCGCTATATTTCTGACTGAATGAAGCTGTCTACCTCTAGTAGAGCTATCAGAAGATTTACGGCATGTCCCAGTATGGAACTACCAGTTTTATGACTAGTGTGATTCTCTAAATCTCTACAAAACTGCTGATTTTACACACCATTACTTCTGTTACAGAATAAATGACTACGTGAGTGTGTCTCCATTTGACTTTAATGTTGCTTTTTATCTAAATGGTTTCTGAGTATTTCAGCAAAATCACTACTGTGTCTGTTTCTTTTTTTACTACCCGAGTGATACCAGCATGCTTAGGAAGCATCAATTTCAGGCCCTTGGTCACTGGGATAGTATATGTTGTGCTTGTATGTGGTCTGGAAGTGCTAAACTAACCTTGTATAACTGAAAAGTATGTTTGAAAATTATTGAATTGCAATGCACTATGCTTAATAGCACACCTACACCATATGAGGAAAATTACATGTTTGCACTTTAATGTGAGTTCAGAAAGAGGTTTTAAGCCAATTTCAGTCAGCAGAGACTAATGAGAGACACACTCTGGACTAATCAGCATGATCCATGCTTGAAGCACCATTTCTGTGCATACCTGAGTAGATCACGTGAGTACTTGTGTATATTTCTGAGTGAATGGAGGTGTCTGCCACGAGTAGCGCTATCAGATATTTCAGTGCATCTGCCAGTTATGTTACTACCTGTTTTATGACTAGAATGATTTTGTAAATTTCTAAATAACTGATGATCATATATGTCAGTACCTCTGTTAGAGAATACAGGACTATGTGAGTGTGTCTCCATTTGCCTTTGAAATTATTTAGAAACATATTGCAAAAAATATATATTACCATCAAAGAACATAGAAAGATACTCTATAATTTGACAACATCGATCGTAGCAGACTTGTGATACATTTATCTGAAAATTGACACAAGAATGCTTCACATGCACCTGTCGTAATCTTTTTTTTTACTTAAAATTTTCAGTTTACTAGTTCAACAGTGTGGTACCCATCATTTGCAATATCTCTCTTGGAAAGTAAACTTTTGTCACACAGTGCTAACTGAAAACCTTTTAACTTTTACAAAGACAGTTCTGTCCCTTTAAGTCCCTTCCCCCATTATACTTTGAGCCCTGTCTGCATAGCAACCCACTAGAACCAGTAGTTTACAAGTTCACAGCACATTCTAGAAGGGGAATACTGGTTGCTAAATGAGCTGCAGAGGGTGTTATTTAGAGTACAGATAAAACGCCATGTCTAAGTCTGCAGTACAAAGATAATTTTTACTACACTCAGTCAAAGAACTAGTTACTTATCGTTTCAAGATACCACCAAATTTCAGTCACCTGCATATATTCACAGTTCTCAAGAAAAAATATGATTTTAAGAAGTACCACAAGCAGGCAGGGCTGTGAGAGAAAACACCACAAACAGGGTAGTGCTACAGATAAGCAGCATCACAGAGCAAAGTTCACATTACCGGTAGTTCAGCCGGAACAGCGTTGAGAGCCTCCGCTGAGCACTGAACTTGCCCTGAAAGTGGAGCACCACAGGTTGACCCGCGCCCTGCTGGGGTGCTGTGGACAGGGCAAGCACCGCCAGAGCACCAGCCAACCCTCACGCACTCGCCAACCCACCCACACCCAAGTTTTTGCCCTGCTGGGGTGCCGTGGATGGGGCGGACAGGGTGCAGAGAGGAGAGGAGGTAAGGCAAAGGCACCGAGGGGGAGAGTGCGTGAGGTGGCTCAAGGCACTGGTAAGAGAAGGGGTGGTGAGGGGGAAGGATGGAGCTGCGACGTGCTGTGTGACGTGCAGTGCAGTGTGGTGTGTGGGGGCAGGGGGCAGGAAGGAACCGAGAAACAGTCACGAACAACCCAAAAAATGCTGTTCCACCAACTTCCAACCGAAAAGCTACACCAAGTTCTCTTTTTTAAAAAGTGTCAGATCTGTCCTCATCTCCAATAGCAAAGACCCACACGGGTTACAGTCACCACTAATCCTGTTGATCTTCACATATACAGCAGAAAGCCTCCCACCAAGAAATGACTCCTTCACAACGGGGGCTTCCTCAAGCCCAACCCCTGCTCAACCTCCCACAGCTAGCACAATCTCGACACCTCTGGGGCAATCTACCAAATTTGCCAGGGCAGAGGTGCACGAGGAGCCCAGACGGACTCCAGCGAAGTCATGGTGGACTTACCTCCAACAAAGTGCGGCCCATGAAATTCACCTAGTGCTCCGTGGACTGAACACAGCGCAGCCTGACTTTGTCAATGAGGTGGTACAGCTGCCCACAGACACTCTGACCTCACCCTTGTTGGCCCCCAATGATGCCCCCCTGGAAAGTGCATCAAAGGATGGACCTCCAGATCCCTCCCCTTCATCTCCTTTAGCAACTGTGAAAACAGAGGGCATCTATACAGGAGCAGATGTAGAAACTCTATCCTATCTAAACACACAAGAGTGGGAAGACATGCGTGTTGCATACTCTCAAGACTCCCCTTCTGCCACTAGACTCACCTCAATACCTATCCAACAATCTCCAGATGACGAACCAAGGGACAACGTGACCATTCCACTTCCTAGTCAACCATCTGCCAATGAAGGTGCAAGGGTCAAAGCAAGCATGGACTCTAGCGCCACATCAACAACTGGACAGGACCCTGCCTCAAAATGGACGTGCAGGTAATCCTACTCAACACCTTGGCAGTATTCATAGCAGGCATTGATGAGAAATTAGGCAACCTCAAATCCCTCGTCATGCACTCACAAGTAAACTCCATGAGCCTCCCCATAAACTGCTCATGTGTCCTCATAAGAGGCAAACTAGCCACATTACCCTTGATGCTAAGCAACCTTTGTGCACCTCTAAAGACGGGAGCCGCCAGCCAGCACCCACAGTTGCATCCCTCTACTGGCCTTTCCACACAAGTCCTGGGAAATACTCACATGGATCCACTCGAGACTGCAACCATCAGCTTGGGAACAAAAAGCGTTGACAGAGCAAATGGCCCCATCCAGGAGACTCCAGCAATCGCAAACTCTTGCAATCTGACCCCAACAGTAACCGCCCCGGCACCTTCAGGGGACACACTCTCAACTGGCAGTCCTGGGGACGGCCACGCCATGGTGAAACTTAATGCCAACCAGAGACATACTCAGCAGAGGAAAGGCCACAAGAAGCGAATTGCAGGGAACGGAGCGATCCCAGATGCAGCCCCCAAACTAACAATACCTGACATCTGGGTCTCCAATGAAGCTATCTCTCCTGGGTCACCTGCCCCAACAACAAACTCTGTCATCCCATCCTTGAATTTGGCCACCTAGCAGAAGAAAGCTGCCAAAAGTGACCACCCCTGGGACGTTGGAGGGGCGGGCACTACCAGGTAACTCCAAACTGCACCTTCCGGAAGCAACGGACAATCTACACACGTAACTTCCCCCAACCTAACCCTGGCCAAGCCAACGGCCCCTCCTCCACAGGCCCTGGGAGCAACTATTACATCTCCCACCCCACAAATCACACACGAGTGGAAAACTCTTCAACCAGCAGGTCTAACAATTTCTGGAATCAGTGAGATGACTGCCCCCCGGGACAGTTCTGCATCCACTACAGAAATTCAAGACAGGACCAGATTCCAAAACCACCAACTCACAAATTGTTCATCCTGATTATAAATCCAAGGGATCTGGTGACATCCTGAACAGGGGGAATATTCTTCAGCTACTTTCACATATTCCCTCCACAAGTGCCTCAACTCAACTGATCTTCTAGCAGTGGAATTTCTCCACCCAACTAACACCACTGCTCCCGAATCCACTAAAGTCACATGGAAGATGAGCCTGATCGCCCAAACAATCCTAGGAGAAAGCACAACCTTTGAACACTGGGGTATCAGTATTACCACATACTGTGAGGTTGGATACCCAACACCTCAGCTATCTCCGGATCCTGCCTTAGAACCATCCCCCAGTGCTGGGAAACATGCCCCATACTCAGAATAATGATTTAAGGTGGTTTTAAAAAACAATCAACAACTGCAATAGGAAAGGGTGATAAACCTCAGACAAAAAGATGGGCTCTACATTGTCAAAGGAGACCCTCCATATGTGCTCATGGAACATTAACGGCCTTCTCTCCAAAGCTCAGGACTCCGACTTCATCCAATACATCAGCACCTTTGACATTATATTAATGCAGGAAACCTGGCTGGATAAACCATTCCACTTGCAGGGCTTTCTGTGCTTCATTACCCAAGCAACCAGGAAAGCGAAGTATGAGCATCTGCAAGGTGGCGTGGCCACTTACTTCTCCTTAGCACTATCATCTAGAGTCACCCCTTTGCACTCCACCTGCTCCTCCATCAATCTTGTGTCAATTGCTGCCATGACGAGTCTGCCTGCAGCAGAGACAGTTCTCGTAAACACCTACCTTCACCCCAAACTCAAACACAGTAATGCCAATAATTTAGTGGCTCTACTCGAGAACTACCTAAGCAGCGGCGTCATAGCCGACGCGGCTGACATCATGGTCTCAGGCGACTTCAACTTGCATCTATTAGGATCCTCAACAGATGAAACTACAACTGCCCTTTCAAGCGCTTGGGACCTCCCCATACAAGGGGCCAACAAACATGGCCGTCCAACAAAGATCAGATGGACTCTGCTCAATGGCTTAGAATTGTTACAGCTTAGAGCCCTGAACGACAGATTTACTGAGGACTCGCCTCCGGCAGCATCCTATTTTTCAACAACAGCATCCACCACAATTGACTACACGTTTGTGTCCCTTCAACTATGAAAGCAAGTAGCCTCTTTTCAGCTAGGCAACAGGTGCGAGAGCGATCACTGCCCACAGGAACTATCCATCATCGTGGGGATAACCAAAATGGAGAAAATTAATATTGCACACATCACCACTTTCACCACAAATTGTAAACTTGTCAAATGTTGGCAACCAAACATTGATCAACTCATCAAAGCAGCAATGGGTCTTGCACTCAAACTAGAAACAAACAATGACAGTGAAGTGCAGAAATGGGAACAACTCACAATCAGCCTTAGCGGAATGTTTGCGGTACCAATCACCAACAGGTGACTGCCATCTCCCACAGCCCAACTCACCTGGCACAAGCCCATAAGACTGCACTACGAGATGCAAAGAGAAAAATCAACTCCAGTATAAGGCGACTCTGTGGCAGCCCGTGCAATCCAGACCTTTTGATAATCCTATGGCACCACAAACAGGTACTAAAGAAGTTAACATGGGCAATCAATAGAAGCTGCAACTAAGACTTCTGGTGTACAATATGCAACTTCACACACCCATACCATGGTGCCTTTACATTGCATATAGCAGAAGCCATCTGGGCCAAATATCTTGGAGTCCATTTCAACGGACCGATATCAATTAGCATGGTCACACAAAGCATGACCTCGTCAGGACGTCTTCCTTTACACAGGCCCTCACTAAAGACTGCTCACACATTACTCACTGACTTGGTCACCATACACAATCAGTTAGCCAAGGGCCAGAGTCTTCAAGCACAATAGATCCTTTTGGGAAAAGATTCACGAACCCCTCTACCTGGAAATAGGTCTGACAGGAATGATTCCGCAGTCCTGGAAGGGGTCCATAATCTCTCCCATCTTTAAAACAGGGGATAGGTTGCTCCCCGATAGCTATCATATGATTGTCTTAATTGGCAACAACGCATAGTACTTTGCAGGACTGTTACTGGATCATTTGCTCGCATGGTCTACTGAAAAGGGAATAATCCCTACAATTCAAACAGGATTCTCCAAACATACTGGCACCATCACAAACATCATGGCCATTTCCCTTTTAACCGGCAATGCTATAAACACTGACATGTCAGCTCCATCTATGCTTTGTTGACTTCAAGGCTGAATTTGACCATGTAGACAGGATCCTGTTGTGGAAGAAGCTTGAAACCTGGGGGCTCCCACATCCACTTCTATGCCTGAAAATAGCCCTTCACAAGAACAGATGGGTCCAGACAAAACTGGGCACAGGCACTCATCTCTCAAGGCGGATCCCTACCACCAAAGGACTAAAACAGGGCTGTGTTTTGGCCCCCACACTGTTTAATTTATATCTAGCAGACTTAGCGGGTGCACTCACCCTCTCATATTCGCACCCTCCGAAAATTGGAGACCTTGAGCTACTATGCTTCATGTACGCCGACGATCTTGTACTACTCAGCCACATGGAAATAGGCCTTCAGAGACTACTCAACACCACTCAGCACTACTCAGCTCTGAATGCTTTGACAGCAAACTTTGGGAAAACACACACACTGTCAATTAAATCAAAGGCACCCTCGAGAGCTTGGTTTTGGAGTGAGACACGACTTGCTCAAACAGACAAGTATAAATATCTTGGAGTCATTGTTGACAAATCGGGGAACTTCATGCATCAAAGGAAAAGCTTAATGGGAAAAAGTTTGGGCATAGCGCTAGCTTTAAAAATACTAAAAACCCTTCTGAACAGGCCCTCATACACCCTCCTCCTAAAAGTGCTAAAAGCCAAGCTCCTCCCCACAATATCATACAGGAGCAAAGTACAAAGAGGCAGGGACAGTGATATCCTAAACCATGCAGTGAGCAAAGCTTACTGGACGATCTTCAACATCCCCAGATTCACCTCCCCTGCCCAACTGAGACTGGAGTTTGGTCTGCTGGAAAAATCCCTGGCTTGACGCGTTTCCTACATAAACTTCTGGAGCAAAACCTGCAGTGCCTTCCTGGGCACTCTCAACTACCACATGTGGCAAAAGCTTGAATGCAAGAACTCCTCCCCATTCAGAATCCACGCAGATGATTCACTTAAGAAGACCAGGCTCACCGACTTGTGGAGGACCCCAATCCTGCACAATGCCTTTAAGAAAGCAGCTGGGAAATCACTTAGGCTTCAGTCACTACTGGTGGACAAAGCAGCCCTCTCATGGAGGTCTTATGCCTGGATGACTTTGCACACCTACACGTCTTCAACACCACAGTCATATCTAAGCAAGGGCTTCTCGAGACGAACAAAGGACGAATTCCTAAAGTATTGATTAGGTCTCCTACCACTTGCTTTAAATGCAGCCCCCTAGTTGAGGGACTTAACCAACTTTATCTGCTGCCTGTGTGGTGAGGACATGGAAGATCTCCTCCATGTCCTCTGTTCATGCAATCATCTTGCACTAGAACGAACAGCCCTATTAAAGAGCAAATTTAATGAAAAAGGCATGCGGGCACAGAGACAAGCAGTGATGGCATGCTTTGCACCTGGTGACCTACAGTTGAGCTTTGCTTTGGTGAAGTTTCTATTTCAGGTGTCACAAAAGAAGGATTTAGATAATCAGCATTGCCCCCTTGTGAACCACAGGAGGTTAGCTCACAGCTTAATGCCTGATAATGGACTATAATAGCATTAAGCGATGCGGTACTCACACTGGAGCAAGCAATCTTAAGTAGCAATACGCAATTATGTTTTAAAATGAGCTCCTATCTAGCGTGAATTGAAATGACTGGACAATGTATATAACCACTTGATGGATGCTTAGTAACATCATTAATGTGTTATTCTTTTTACAGAGTTTATCTATTTTTTTCATTTATTTGTTATGGTTTTAAGTAACTAAACAATAAAATCTTCTTTCTTTCTCTCTCCCTAACCTCCATTTTAACTGTATTCCATTCCCCACACTGACTCAATCAGGTCCAGTTTTCTTCTCACTACTACGCATACTGCACTTCAAATGGTTAAGATGTGGATTGTGGGGCACAGCTATGGGTTTTTTTGGACTCTGGAGGCTGCTAGAAAGAGTGCAATTAGCAGGGACTTGGGTTTGCCTAATGTGGTCATTAATTGGATTGGCCTGGGAGGGTTAAGGTGCCATCAATTGCTTGCTTTGGTTAAAACCATTGGATATTGCCAACCCCCTGACCTCATGATTGTGCACTGTGGTGGTAATGACTTAGGCACATTGACTGGGGTAGGGGTGGAAATCATACTGAAAGATACCTTTGCACAATTGATGAGCCTTTTCCCTCGTATTGTCTTGGTGTATTCCAGCATGTGCCAAAGGCAAAAATGGAAGAGGTCTACCCACAGATTGACAAAGCCAGGAAACATGTTCATAAAACTGTTTCTGCATTTCTCAGGGACCATAACATGGGCTGTGTATGGAACAACAACATATGCTTTAACATGACTGGAATATATAGTGATGGTGTGCACTTTACAGATGAAAGCAACAGCGTTTTTATTTCAAACCTGAAACTCTGCATCCAGTCTTACATGTAACTATCTCATATTAGCAATGAACACAAAGGCTGTTGTGAGGGCCACACTATAATCCACAATTCTTGTTCATTTCCTCTCTAAACTTAAAAAAAACGCATTGTCACAGTATTCGGGACTATGCTGTGAAAACACAAAACTAGAGTAGGCTTTCAGTGCACACCAACCCATTAAAAAATCATAACTATGTATATTAATAATTTTTACTATGAGTCTGTGAATGGGAGCAGGAGGGTGTCATGGGTCTCCAAATGGGTGCATTAGGGTGTCCATGTATCTTCAAATTAGTGCATCAGGGTGTGAGTGAGTCTTCAAATGAGTGCTTGAGGCTGTAACTGAGTATACAAATGGGTGCAGCAGACTGTGATTGTGTCTGCAAATGGGTGCATGAGTGTGTGAGTGGATTCATGACTAGGCGAATCAGGGTATCAGTGGATCTGCAAATTGATGTTTTGAGGGTATGATTAGATCTATGAATATCTGCTTGCCTTTGTGGCTGGGTCTGTGAATGGGTGATTGAGGAAAGGATTATGGGGGTTATTCTAACTTTGGAGGAGTGTTAATCCGTCCCAAAAGTGACGGTAAAGTGACGGATATACCACCAGCCGTATTACGAGTTCCATAGGATATAATGGACTCGTAATACGGCTGGTGGTAAATCCGTCACTTTTCCGTCACTTTTGGGACGGATTAACACCTCCTCCAAAGTTAGAATAACCCCCTATATCTGCAAATGGGTGCATAACGGTGTGATTGGATGTGCAAATAGGTACATCAGGATGTCAGTGAGTCTGTGAATGGATGCATCAGGGTGTGACTGGATCTGCAAATAGGCGCATCAGAGTGTGAGTGAATCTCCAAATGGGCACATGAGGCTGTGAGTGGATCTGTGAATAGGTACTTCAGAGTGTGACTGGATCTGTCAATGAGTGCATGAGGTTACCATTGAGTATGCAAATGGGTGCATCAGGGTCTGAGTGGTTATGTGAATGAGTGCAACATGGTGTGAGTGCATCTGCCAATAAGTTTGAGTGGATCTGCAAATGGGTGCATCATGGGTTGAGTGGGTCTTCGAATGGGTGCATCAGGGTATAAATGGATCTGTGAATAGGTGGATGACGGGGTGAGTGGATCTGTGAATTGGTGCATTACGGTCTGAGTGGATCTGCGAATGGATGTCTGAGGTTGTCACCAGGTATGGGAATTGGTGCATCAGGTTATGATTGTTTCAACAAATTGGTATGTCAGGGTGTGATTGGAACTGCAAATGGGTGCATCAGGGGGTGAGTGGATCTGCAAATTGGTGCATCAGGGTACAAATGGATCTGCGAATAAGTGCCTGAAGTTTTGAATGGGTATGCAAAAGGGTGCATGAGGGAATGATTGGGTCTGCGAATGGATGCATCAGGGGGTGAGTGGATCTGTGAATGAGTGCATCAGAGTGTGACTGGATCTTAGAATCAGTGCGTCATGGTCTGAGTGCATCTGCAAATGGTGTGTCAGGTTGTCACTGTGTAGACGAATGGGAGCATCAGTCTGTGATTGGATCTGAGAAGTGGTTTATCATTGTGTGGTTTGATCTTCAAATTGGTGTATCATGGTTTGACTGGATCTGCGAATTAGTGTGTTAGAGTGTGAGGGGATATGCAATGGGTGCATATGGTGCTGAGTGGGTATATGAATGGATGCATCAGTGTGTGACTGGATCTGTCAATAGGTGCATGAGGTTGTCACTGGGTATGAGAATGTGTGCATTAGAGTGTGACTGGATCTGGGACTCCAGGCATCAGGGTGTGAGTGATCTGCAAATTGTTGCATCAGGGGCTGAGTGGATCTTTGATTGGGTGCATCAGGCTGAGCCTGGACCTTTCAATGGGTGCATTAGGTTGTCACTGGGTATGTGAATGGGTGCATCAGGGTGTGAGTGGTTCTGCAAACTGGTGTGCCAAGGGGTGAGTGGATCTTTGAATGGGTGTATCAGGGTGTGAGAGGATCTGCAAATGAGTGAATCAGGGTGCTACTGGGTCTGCGAATGGGTGCATGGGGTGAGTGGGTCTGTGAATGAGTGCATTATGATCTAAGTAGATCTGCGAAGGGTGTCTGAGGATGTCACTTGATATGCAAACAGGTGCACCAAGTTATGAATGGTTCTGCTAATAGGCACGTCAAAGTCTGATTGGATCTGCAAATGGCTACATCAGAGTGTCAGTGCCTCTGTGATTGGGTACGTCTGGGTGTGACTGGATTTACAAATGGGTGCATAAAAATGTGGCTGAATCTGCATATGGGTGCATCAGGTTATAAATGGGTCTGCGAATGGGTGCATCACAGGGTGAGTGGGTCTTTGAATGAGTGCGTGAGGTTGTCACTGGGTTTGAAAATGGGAGTGTGAGTGGGAGTGGGAGTGTATAACAGTGTCTTTGAATGGGTGCATGAGGGTGTAACTAGGTCTGTGAATGGGAGCATAAGAGTGTGAGTGGGTCTGCAAATGGGTGCATCAAGCTATAAGTGAATTTCCGAATGAGTGTGTAAGGCTGTCACTGGCTCTTCAAATCTGTGTGTCACACCGTGAGTGGGTCTATGAATAGGTGCATTAGGGTTTGACTAGGTCTCTCAATGGGTGCCTCACATTATAGGTGGATCTGAGAATAGCAGCATCACAATGTGACTATGATCTGCAAATAAGTGCATCAAGGTGTGACTGGATCTCTGAGTGGGCATATAAGGGTCTGACTGGATCTACAACTGAGTGCATTAATGTATCATTAGATCTGTGACTGGATGCATGATTTTCCTATATTTATGAATAGATTGCGATGTTACATGGGTGCTGTGCTGAGTGCCGCAATGTATTCACGAATATCGCTACCCATGAGAAAAAAACATTTTAAGTTCATTTCATGACTTACAAACACTCTTACATGACATCCCCGGGGCAGGGTAACTCCACCCTGACCCCTAATGCCACTTCTCATAACAATTTACAGCCCCAGGAACCATGCCCGTTACCTAAAATCGTGGCTACAACTTTCTAGTCAGGTTGCGTATAGCCAATCTCAGCATTCATAAATTTGCAGCGATCATCGTAAAATGTTTGCTCCCAAAGATCTCTAAATTTATTTTCCCTTTAATTTCTCAAAAGCTGCTCAACGGATGTACAACAAACAAGCAAAATCACAATCTGCACACCAAAACCTAGCTTTGTGCTAAATTTGGTGTAATTCTACCCAGTGGTTCGGGTGGTAATCATGACTAAAGGTCTATGCACAACAAGAATCACCGGGCACGTTTTTGGGAACATTTTGTGAAGATTAATCAAATGGCACCATAGATATAGGCAAGCCAAAAAATGCTTTTTCAATTGCGACCACCACTAGGTAGTATACACATATATATTCACTGAAAAAAGACAAAGGTTACAGAGACATTAAAGTTAGGCTCTGAATTTACTTGTAAAATACATTAGAATTTCAGCAGTTATAGTTACCTGAGCTAACTATAACTTGTGCCCCCCCCATTGAGTCAACCAATGCAGCCATTCACAGAGCCACCTGGTCACTGTTAGACATGACATCCTTGGCGTGGTCTCCCCTAACTTTTTGCCTTTGCTTCCCTGGTTGTTTCAGTGTGCTGGATTCTGTTTTAGCTGTTTTGTTTGCTCTGGACACTTTACCACTGCGGACCAGTGCTAAAGTTTGAATTTTCCATGTGTAAATTGTATGTGTAAAATGGCTTATCCCTGATTGTATATTTGATTTACTAGTAAGTCCCTAATAAAGTACCCTAGAGGTGCTCAGGGCCGGTAAATCAAATGCTACTACTGGGCCTACAGCAATGGTTGTGCCACCCACATTAGTAGCCCTATAAACATGTCTCAGACCTGCCACTTCAGTGTCTGTATGTGAAGTTTAATCTGCCAATTCAAATTGCCAAATGTACCCAATTGCCAGGACTAAACCTTCCCTTTTTATACATGTAAGGTACCCCGAAGGTAGGTCCTAGGTAGCCTCATGGGCAGAGTGCACTGATTGTTAAAGGTGAGACATGTACTGATGTGTTTTCCATCTCCTAACAGTGAAATACTGCCAAATTTGGTTTTCACTGTTGCAAGGTATATTTCTCTCATAGGCTAACATGGGTGCTGCCTTTAAATATAATTAAAGTGCAAATACCCTTTGGGAGCAGATAGAACTGTGGAGTTTAGGGTCTCTGAACTCACAATTTAAAAATACATCTTTTGGTAAAGGTTGATTTTAGATTGTGTGTTTTAAAAAGTAGGCATTTTCTTGCTTAAACTATTCTGTTACTCTGTCTGTTTGTAAATTCCCTGTCTGGGTCAGTTTGACATTTGGGCTGGTTGCACCTCTCCTCTAGACAGTGACACAAAGGGAGCTGGGGTGTAGCCACCATATCCTGATGGGCCTTCTGGGCTGGAGGGGATGAGCGGTCACTTATACCTGAAAGGGTTGTGCCTGCCCTCACACAATGCAGTCTCCAACCCCATGGTGTATGTCTGAGGCCTGGCCCGGGCAAGGCAGGATCTTGTAAAGAACAGAGACTTCCCTTAGAAGTAGGCTGACTTCAAAGGCAGAAAGGGTTATAAGAAGGGGACCCAAAACCCCCTGGAAATTAGAGTACTTCTGGAACCAAGAGGAACCTCTGCCCTGGAGAAGAGCTGGAGAAGTTGTACTGCCCCTTTGCCCGTGACTGTGATTTGCAGGGTTGACATGCAGTAGCTGCTTCTACCTGAGAGAGGACAAAGACTGACTTTTGTGTGACTTCCCACTGGTGAAGAATCTCCAAGGGCTCTAACTGAGCTTGCCTCCTGTTGAAGTCTCAGGGACATCAAAGACATTTCTCTGCCAGCACCTGAACTTTCTGCCGAGAGTCCTGCCCTGCCAAGTGGTGCCCTAACTTGTCTCTGGGCCCTTGAAAGGTGAAGCTGGTGGAAAAGGACAGACATCCACGCAAAGACCACAGTGCAGGGAATCTTTCGACACACCACCTTCCCCGTCTGATAAATGACACGCCGCCAGCCTCGCGGCTAAAATCAACGCTTCACCTGAAATCAACGCAAAGCCTGTCTGGCCTGAGGTGCCCATCCGGAATCGACGCATCGCTGTCTTGCGGGAGGACGCCGACCCGACAGGACGGTCTCACTTGCGAGTGAGAAATTGACACATCACTAGCCTTTTTCAATGCACGGTTTATTTTTGATGCTACCCAGGTACTTTTGTGCAGTAACAGCATTCTCACTGTTTCCTAAGGATTAAGCACCACATTAACATCATTTATTTTGATGTTGATGTGGTCCAACGAGGCCAAAATCCCCGCACTGTATTTACAGTGTGGCAAAATGCATGCATTGCACTACTCTGTAGCCCTTTGCGCTACATTATTCCTGCACCAGGCATAATGTATGCACAGGGGGCGTTCTCCCATTTGGGGAACCGGTAAAATGGTGCAAAGAAATCTATGAGATTTCCCTGCGCCATTTATCACGGTACTTTTAATGCCTGCTCAAGATGGGCCCCTATGTACTCTGCAGGAGTAGCACCAATATTTTGGCTTGCTTGGACAGGGGGTAACCTGTTTGCCAACCGAAGGCCCCATTTCTAACATTAGTGGCAGCGGTGGGATTGGACTTGTGTTTGTACTTGACATACAGTGATTAAGTGTACACTGCTGTTTTCAGTTCAGACCATTACGTGACAACATGCTACTTGTCTGTGTGATTTTGCTTTTTGTTCTACTTCCATGTTTTTTGCTGATCCCTTGATTGACTTTTGTACTCCATTTGGGAACTCATTTTTCTGTCTTTGGAAATTTGCTCTTTTGTTAATTCTTCATCATGTCTCAATCTGGAGCTGCGTCAGCTGGAGCTGCCCTTGACTTAGGGAAACTGTAGAGCTATACAGATGCTCAGTTAAGGCAGTTCTGCAAAAACCTTGCTTGTTCCATTAAGGGCTCCATCAGGAAGGAGGAGCTGCAAAAGGCACTGAGGGCCTAGGTGACAGCCAAGGAAGCTGAGTGGCACACAGAGGAGGAGGAGGAGGAGGACGAGGGGGAGGGGGAGCAATCCATACACAACGGTATAGTGGGTGGGTCTGTTGTTTCCCGGGAGAGAGTCTCCATGGCAGAAAGCAGTGTGTCATCCAAGGACCGACTCCTGAAGTGTTACAGGACAGACAGGCAGAGAGGGCTCACCAGTTGGAGTTGGAGAAGTTTGGGATGCAAAAGGAGATGGAAGGAAGGAGGATGGCCATAGAGGAGAAGAAGATATTACTGGCTCCTGAGCTCAGCTTAAGGGAGCTAGATCAGGGAAGCCAGTCTAGTTGGCATGGTGGCAGCAATAGCACAGTGAAGCCTGAGAGGAGGGTCACATTCCTAAAGACCTTGTGAAGGATTACAAAAGGGAGGATGGCATATTCTTGTAGTTCAAGGGGTATGAGTCTGCTCTCGATATGAATCTGGTCCCTGAAGTTCATTGGGGGAGGGTCTGTGGAAGAACATTGAGGAAGATGGGAGGGATACTCTGACATCCTTAGGAGATCCTCAATTGCTCACTTACACTATCATGAAGGAAGCCCTACTCACAAGGTATGGTCTCACCCCTGAGCAGTATAAGGCCAAGTTTAGGTCCTATAAGAAGAAGGAATCCCAAACATGGTTGGAATGTGTTGCAGGTCACTGGATGGTTGGGTGAAGGGCAGTAAGGTAACAACCTTTGAGGAGCTGTACAATTTGATTTGCTTTTGTATAGTCTTTGTTTTCCAGAGCTGCGCCAGCACCTAATTGACAGCAAGCTGACTGATCCCAGGAAGCTTGCGCAGGAAGCAGACCATAGGGAGAGCGCCAGGGTCCTAAAGAGGTATGGGGGACCATGCCAAGGATGGGCAGGGTCCCCATCAGAAGAAGTGGGGGGGTAAGGTTAAACAAGGGGAGTTCTCTAAAGGACCCCTAGATCCCAGGGTAAGGAATTCTAGCCTCTAGTAGAAAAGAAACCATGGGTCTCTACAGGGAAAACTGCAGAGAAGGGTCCCCACAAGTGTTTTGCATGTGATCAGAAGGGTCACATGAGGAGGGAACCCAAAGGTCCCAAGTGGACACTGGCACACACTGGTCACAGGGTCTGGCCAGTGTAGCGCGTGTGGAGGAGTTGGTTCCAGGTGGGTGGAAGCCAGCTGAAATTACCCTTCTCTCACTAGGGGACAGTGAGATGGTCCAGAGGACACTTGTACCTGATAACACTAAGAAGTATAGGCAGCGGATGACCATCAATGGACAGAGGGTGGAGGCTCTGAGAGAGTGTCTGAAGAGCAGATGGATCCTGTGTACTTCACCAAGTAGTTGCAGTGCACAACTCAGAGCGCCTGTGCAGAATGGCACAGGTTCCCTTTGAATTGGGGGGGGTGGTTCAGGTTCCTTGAAGGTAGCTGTGAGTCCAACCATGCCTGTAGTGTAGATTGTTTGTTTGGCAATGACCTGGAGGATTCTCCTTGGAAGGAGGTGGAACGCAGGTCACACTTGTAGATGTTGGGTCTGCCTGGGTGGGTGTGTGTGTCTATCCAGTCTATGGCAGCCGATCAGGGTGATCAGGAGACCCTGGAGCCTGAAAGAGTTACCCAGGTGTCTGCTAGAAGGAGGAAGGGCCAGGGGCGAGGAAAACTGGCTCCAAAAGTTCCCACAGACCAGGGGGAGGCTGAACCTGAGAGGAAGGCCCTGGAGCCTACAGGGGAACAGGTGGCTGAACTGGGAGAGATCCCTGAGCTGTCACAGAGGCAGCAGGTAAGGGGGGCCCACCAGGCAGGCATTCTCTGAGGCACAACAAGTATGTCCTCCTCTTGAGGCTTTGTGGCAGCAGGCTGCAGATCGGGCATCTGGCAAGGATCGTGGATCACATTTGATTTAGTGGAAGGATGGCCTCCTATATAGTGAGCCTTAGGTTCTTGAACCTGGATCAGCCCATGTGTTAGTGGTACCCTAGTGCTTCAGAGCCTTCCTACTGGTTCTGGCACATGATGTGGCTTTAGGTGGTCCTTTAGGGCAGGACAAGACCTTGGAGCGGTCTCACCTACTTCTACTGCCCCAAATGAGCAGGCACTCAGAGGCTCATTGTAGGTCTTTCCCAACTTGTCAGGCAAGTGGCAAGAGTGGGGGAAATGAAAGGCTCCCCTCCAACCTTTTTCTTGTTCTCAGTACCCCCTTTGAAAGGGTTGGTATTGGTATTGTTGGGCCTCTGGATCCCAAGACAGCCATGGGCAACAGGTTTATCCGGGTCTCTGTGGACCATGGCACCCGGTACCCAGAAGCTGTTACTGCCCCTGTGGTGGGACGTGCATTGATGTTTTTTTTTACCCACATGGGGTTCCCCAAGGAAATGGTATCCGATAGGGGTACCAACTTCATATCAACTTATAAAAAGTCTCTGTGGAGGGAATGTGGGGTAACATACAGGTTCACTACTCCTTCCCACCCCCAAAGCAATAGTCTGGTTCAGAGATTCAACTGCACCTTGAAGGGCATGATTGTGGGCCTGTTGGAGCCCTTGAGGCATGAGGACGTCCTCTTGCCATGCCTTCTGGTTCCCTACAGGGAGGTACCTCAAAAAGGGCTTGGATTTTGACCTTTTGAGCTACTGTATGACCAACCTGTCAGGGGACCTTTGACTCTGGTAAAGAAGGCTTTGGAGAAAGCCACCAGTAATCCCCAGCAGGATGTATTCAGTTCCATGCTGGCTCTGAGAAACCAGACTGCCCGCTTCCGTGGTCTTGCACAAGAGAACCTAGAAGCAAGCCAGGAAGACATGAAACGCTGGTATGACCAGAATGTCATTCTGGTCAAGTTTCAGCCTGGCCAGAAAGTGTGGGTGATGGTGTCAGTGGAGCCTAGGGCACTGCAGGACAAGTGGACTGGGCCATTTGAGGTGGTGGAGTGCAAGAGTGAAGTCAACTACCTGGTGGACTTGCGGACTCCCAGGAAACCCTTGAGGGTTCTGTATGTGAACTGACTCACGCCACACTTTGAGCGGACTGTATTTTCCATGCTCCTAGCAACAGATGATGGGGTGGAGGAACAAAGTGAGCCTCTCCCTGACCTCCTGTCTGCTGGGGAGAAAGATGGGTCTGTGGAGGGCTGAACCTCTCCCCCTCCCTAACCCTAGAGCAGCAGAGGTACTGTCACCAGGTGTTGGGTCCGTTTGCCTCCCTGTTCTCCTTGATCCCAGGAGTCATACCCTTGTGTACACACAACGTGGACACTGGCAACAGTCCTCCTGTTAAACATTAAGTTTACAGAGTGACTGGCAAGGATAGGGCTAACATTTAGGATGAAGGACCATATTTATACTTTTTGACGCAAAACTGCGCTGATGTAGTTTTGCTTCAAAAAATTTAAGAGGAGCATGAAAAACTGGTCAGAGAGGTGACGGAGCACCAGCATCAGCTTTTCATCACCTCTAAATTGCCAATTGGGAGGAGAGAGGCAATTTGGCAGCAAACTGTTGACAAGATAAACAGTGTGGCAGAGGTCAGGAGAACTGTCACTGAGTGCAAGAAATGCTGGAATGACTGCAAGCGCAGGACAAAGGAGAAAATAACAACGAACAGGAAGGCAGCACTACAGACTGGAGGTGGGCGTCCAGCACCGCAGGAGGCCCTGGACGAGATGGAGAAGATGGTTGCAGCCATCATCCTTGAGGAGATCATCACAGGAATTGCAGGAGAGGACAGCGCAGACTTTCAGGAAACAACACATGTGCAGGGTAATTTGCATTGGGGGACCAAAATGCATAAATGTCAAGTGCAAGAAGGGGGAGGTACATACCTACTACACAATGCATGTCAGCCATGGAAATCAGTCAGTGGAAAGGGCAAAGGGGCACGGCACGGGTGCATGGGCTGTGCAGGGGCATCCAGGGGCACAACACAACACCAACAACATTTGCAGGGGGGTACACTGCCATGTCAAGGCTGCTGGGAAGGCAAAGCCAGTCCAGGATGGTAGGCTAGAATGTAATACTGGGCTGCTGTCACAAGATAGCTTGTATTGTCAGAATGTGAACTAGGGGACAATGCTCAGTGTCAGACCATTGCCTGAAGCGGCATTTACCATTGACAATGTTTGACACTACTACCTGTGCTGTGTGTGCTGGTCAATTAGGAAATGGCAATTAGGTGCCAATGGCACAAACACACTCAAAATGAGCATTCAGGATGACTAAGTGATCAATCTCCTTCAATTCCTATCCAAGTGCAACTCCTGTCAAATGCTCATGTCCAAAGGCTCAACAAACATCAAGCACTGTCACTTACATTATGAAGTACACAGCAGTAATGTCATACCCATGCTGCCCATTCCAGGGTCTACCCCGTGTCTGTGTTCCAATAGCTGCAATGCCACCTCAACATATCAACATATCAACTGTCACACTGCTAAGACAACAGCATTGAGGGGGAGGACATGTGTGTGTAGCTAGTGAAACACACCTGCACATTCATGAGAGGAAATGGAACTCTGCCAGGCCCATCAGTGCAATGCAGTGTAGCACACATTCGCAAACATCAACATGACAAACTACCAATGCTGACACCTGTATTCTGTCATGCCAGTGCAATACATGTTATGTGCTAGGTCTCAGCAACGTATAGGTATATGTGAAATATCATAGACTGGGTCAGGGCCATATTGTTATGTGTGGTGCATGTGACATCAGAAACACCAACAGGCATTGCAAGGCCTCACTATGCTAATGGTAGCAGAGGGATGGTTGAGTAGGACAAGAAGGTGGCAAGACACAATTTGGACAGAAGCTACACCTAAAGGGTGTGATGCACGCGATTTCCAAAACTGCCCACACTAGCTGTGATATGCAGGTGAGGCATAGGCCTGTAAGAAATCAAATATTAATGACAGGAACAATGAACGGGAACCCAGATTACAATGTTCCTCTAATAGGAAGTCAGTGACGTCACATTACAACTGCCACAACAAAGACACACTAATTGTACAATATCTCATTGCAGAGGATGATGGCTCTCCTGTGGATCTGCCTGTCCTGGACTACCCTGATGACATGGATGATGAGCTGACAACCATTAGCCAGGAAACACTCCAAGATTTCCTGGGACCCCTCCAGACCCCACCGCCAGTCGCAAGGAGGAGCACAGATGTAGCAGCGATCCCAGAAGAACCACCCCCATCCCAATAGTACGACCTGCCAGCTCAAACACAGCTGAGGACTCTGATGACACTGGGACCATCTTTGAGAGGACAGCTGTGGGAGTACAGAGGGTGCTGTCTGAGGATGTGTGGGTGGGGATGCAAACTATGGCAGCCAGCCTTGAGGGGATGTGCATGTGCATTATGACATCTGCAGAAAAGTCAGCAGCCATGCATGTCCAACAATCACTACTGCAAGGACTACAACAGTGTGTGAGAGATGTCACCACTGCAGTGAGGGAGTTGCCACAACACCTGGCCTCCCAAATGTTTCACTGCATGCATGACTACACTCATGACCCTCTCAGGGCCGACCTGGCTGCCTACCACAGGGATGTTGCTACCATATACAATAACCAGCAGCTCCTCCTTGCTGCAGTTATGCCCTTAATTGTTCCACAGTTGGCAGCTACCGGGAATTCAGAGTCCACTTCTCCAAACACTGAAGTGTGTGTTGCCCCCTCAAACCCACCACCACCACCATCAAGGGCAGAGGAGACAACACACACATCAGAAGATGAAGACGTGGAACAGATCACCTTCACCCGTAGGAGTACCCGGTAGAACCAGCCCATGCCACATGGGCACTGTTTTTCCTTTGTCCTGTGCTTGGCAACATGCTAGTCTTGCTACAGTTGATAACATGCACTGTTCTCCGACACATTGTTTACCTTACCGCTATGGACTGCAATTGTCTCTCACTACCCAATTGGCAATTCATGTTCCTCTGCACTGAATGACACTTCATCTCAGCATGTCCAATGACATGTCCCTCAACATTGCACTTGTGTTGTCTCACAATAGAATGCGTCACACCAATGGACTTACAAACCTGGACTATTTAAATATTGCACCAAAGCACTTTAAAATAAACAGCATCTACACAACCACTTTGTCTCTGTGTAATGTGACACATCTGTGCAGGAGATTTGTGATGCATGTAACGTGTCAATGGCCACAGAATGTCAATACAAGAGTGTAGAAAGAATGTGGGCTGATATCTATGCACAAGGGTCTGGATTTTACAATCATCTGTGCTGCTTGTGGCTCATTTCTGAAGTTAAAGCATCACAAACAGTCTAATACTGTGTAAAAATGGTATATGTCAGGCCCAAGGTACCTACAAGATTAAACTCAATGCTGGCCACATCCCCTACAAGACAATCATTGTGTATGTGACATATGACTCTAAACATAAATCCCACAACCACAACATACAGCAGGAATGGATGTGTAAGACAGGCGTGAATTTTGTATACTGAACCTCATAAGATTTTGACACCACTCAGTTTATCAGGGTTCACATGACCTTAAGGCTGCAGGCAGACGTCCAACAGTGCTAAAGATTCCAAAACAGGACCCAACGTATGACAGCTATGAAAAGCACACATACTTGTACAATACATGGGAACAAGTCACCTTGAGTGGTGGATAAAATGGTTGGAAGATACATAGAGAAGTAGCTTTGTTGTAGCTGCCAATGTGACAGCTCATTTGGAAGTGGGAATAAACATGTCAAGAATGGGATGTGGATGCATGACAGAATACACAGGCAAACACAAATATGCCACTGTACACTCATGCAAAGGCCCCAATCCCCAAGCATATGACACATACCGTAAAGGAGTACCTAAAACTTTATTAAATATGTATGAAAGAAAAAGTAAACTGTGTCACACACTATACTAACCTATCCTAACTATACATTACCCACAACTGGCCCTAACTACCCTATGCTAAACTTACTTACCACATGTAACTAAACACTCTAAACATCAACCCCCATACCCCCTTCATATGACGGGACACATGTAGGACAAAATATACTAACCTGAACAGATACTAACTAATACTAAACAAATATATTTTTTTTGTATTTTTTCCAAGAATACTCATAAACCCCAACATCAACCCCCACCCACCCACAAACTAACATGTAATAATATAACTCCCCCACCCCAACCTATTTATCCTATCTAAACTAATTGCCTACTCTAACCTATCACTAAACACCCTAAAGCCACTAAAAAACAATATAAAGAAATAGGAGGGAGGGGACAGAATTAGGGGTGAGTCAAAACTGGACTTAGAGGTTTGCCCTCCTCAGAGTTTTTTTAATTGATTTAAGTCTTTGACGGTTGTGGGCTACCTCACGCCCAAGACTGTCCATTATCCTTAGGACCCTACGCATGTCCTGCTGAAGCTGCCAGAATGTGGCCATGTCCATACCAGCTGCTGTGGTGGTTTGTGTTGCTGAGGTTGTGGCAACTGCAGGTGAAAGTGCCGTGGTTGGGGGTGGTGGCATAGAGAGTGCAGCAGTTGTTGTGCCTTGTGCTCCAGATGTTGAGGGTGCAGTAGGTGTGACAGAGATACCAATACCTACTGTCCAGAGTCTCTAGTCGGGGTGGTGGTGGAACCTGTTATGGTCAATGTGGGGCCCCCTTGGCTAAAAGCTGGCCATGCTCCAGTGGCTCTTTCACGCCGATAACGTCTTGGCATCATTCCATACCCAGCCTCCACATCGAGGATGAGCCTGTATCCCACTGCCCGCCTCTTAAACTCTCGGATTTGTTCGCATTCATGTTGGCAGCTGTAAAAAAAAGAGACAGGCAAACATTATTGTCATTATTGTGCGATGCATGTACAGATGATAATCTAATACTTCCTCGCAAATTGCACATGCAGTCCAAATCACAGTCAAGATGATAGCTTGTCCCTAAGGAATGACATGCCAACGCAGCATACCCATCAACTATCTAACAGCACAGCAAAGTAAAGCACAACAAGGTGTGTACCAAATTAACTGATCTGTGCATTTATGTAGTCCAATGTGTCACATTGCAAATGCAGCAAGTACTCAACATGTGTCTTGCTAACTAATCCCTATCACCTGGATCAACTTCAAGGCACACAAGACCTGTGATTTGTAAATGGAAATGCAGGATGGTATGCAGCTGCTATCATAAGGGGTCAGTGTACCTTGGCACACATGCATGCTTGAGTTACATGTCTGTCATCTACTCTGTGACCATCACACCTAGCTACATATATGTTCTCCCCCCTAACCCTGTGCCTCAGGGGGGATGGGCATGAAATACATATTTTCAACTGTCAAGGGCAGCCACTAAGCTTTGTCCATCTATACATGGATTTAGTGGGTGAAACACATGTAAGTAGGCCTGCCAACTAGGAGTGAGTCAACCATTGGTCAATCACATCTACATTTATGTTTCCATTTGTGGACAACCATCAATATCAGATCTCACTGACACATTTCCTTAATCACCCACTTTGATGCAAGCACACATCTGGCCTTGACCTGCATGCATGCCTATAATATAACACTTAAGTGCCACGTAAATGGAGTACAACATGTGGGGCTAGATGCGGAAAAGCCATCACCCATACAGTCCTACATGTTCATTACATTACAGGGATGTGCAATTTTGTGTGTTAAACTGATGCATTACTGTATTGTGTGAGTTAGGGTATGACTTGCTGACTAAATTATGCCACTGGCCTCCTCCAAATGAAATGTGGGCCTACACGTGGCTACAAATCAACTTGTTCACCAGCCCCTGCCTATTGCGCAGCACTAGACTCCCAAGATATGACTAGCTGCCAGGGAATACCTAACTCTTCCATGGAGCACTATGTCAACCTCCAGTCAAGACCCATATTAGATCACGTGCCAGCTCATCATATCTTGCAATGAGTCCAACACACAAGAGTCAATCACATGACAGCTGCAATCACAATACAGGACAGATATTTTCATATTTACTGGATATGTCTGGGTCCTCAAATCGAGCCACTTCCCCAATGGTATAGGGGTACCTTCCACCTGTAAAACATGGAAGGGAGATATATGCTCAATGTCTGATCACTGTACAAATGCGGGAAAAACATATCACAGTGTGTGACATTTATTTGATAGAGCTGCACATCAGGCATGTAGACACTCCAACAGACACACTACTGCAAACTTGCATTGACAATGTCACTCTAGTGAGTGATAGACACACATATGCACACATGCACAGGCCTTAACAATAATGTGGTGCTAAACCTGACTACACACTTTTGGGGCTAATCCATTTCAGATGCTACTCCATTTCATCATTTGTTATTGGGTGACATTTGCAACAGCACTTTCTTGGTGCACTGCAATACCAGTAACTCAGGTATTTTGGCATGTGCATCAAAGGACAATGAGTAACTGTGTGATGGACATGTGGGTTGGTTTACATTCAGGAATTATCGTGCTTTCAGTGGTCCATAATAGGTGTGCCAGTGTTGTATGTAGGTTACATATGCCCGATTGGCAGTGTTGCCTAAGCCGTATATGAACCCTATGACAACATGATGGCAGGGATCCTGTGTGTGAAATGATAACAATGTAGTGCTAAACATGGATTTCCCACTTTGCTGTTCAAAACTGCGAAAGAATGTATGCTGAGTGTCTTAGCTGATCATCATTGACAGAATGCATGGGCTCAGGTGTAGTAATTGCACCTGAAATGGGTCACTCTGGGCCATGTGTACCTCTATCAGGTATTGTGAATCACACATTGCGAAACCCAGCAACTACCAATTAGCAAGTTGGATAATCAGAGGTAGAACACTCAAAATGACACTGTTTGTAAATACAAAATGGGGTAGCAAATGACCTACCTCTTCAATCATGACGAGGTAGGTCTCATTTTGCAAACCCCTTGGGAATGGCGGCACTCACAGGAAGGCTGGCCTGCTGAGCTTAGCAGACCACCATGTCTGTGACTGCTTTCATATTGAGATGTTAACATTTGTTGAACTGCAGCAATATTTCAGCAGGGGTATACAGAAAGTATTTTAACAACCTATTTCATTACTAAAATAGATTTTTGGAAGCAGTCCTTGCACAACTTCATGCACAGAAATAGTTTGTGACCATGCATTCACAAAGAGGATGGATCCCATGCTGGCCCTTTCCCTTTTGAAAATGGGTTGGCACCAATTTGAAACAGATGGTAACTGCAATAGCTCAGTCCCGGCAATTGTGCCCAAGAAAAAAATTTAATAGGTGCCTGCGACTCAATGATAGGATTTGAACGCCTAATCCTAAATGCCACTAGAAGACCCTGTTTTGTAATTGTGCAATCTGATAGCAGAATGGGCCATTTGGGTTTTTCCATGTGAATGAATATTTGTCCTGACGTCAATCGAAGAATTCAGTGAACTTAGACATTAGTGAAGGTTATAAAGAGCTTAGTATATATGGCCCTGAATACTGTTCAGACATGGCTCAACGAAACTGTGTACTGCATTGTTACCATGTATTACCATGTGTAATACATCATATTACTAGTACACTTACAGTTTGTTCAACTTGTATTCCACATGGCCACAAACATTGCTGCAGCATGTCACGACATCTGCTACTGTCACTCAGGAGCATTGAACTGTACACATTTGTCAATGTGATACTCACCAACAGGGCCACCAACCACCACACCCAGGTGGTCCAGCAGGTCCTGCTCTCAGGCCACTACTTCAGCCCAGCGATGCTTGAGCTGGTGCTCGTTCCGGGTAGTGTTGAATATCCTCGTCAGGTGGAACAGCACCTTTGACTAGCACAGCAGTCTTGCCTTCATGTGATATCCCGTGTATCACAGGGCCCCCAGCCTCCAACAACATGGGAAGATAGTGGCAAACCAGCCACAAAAATGCCCCAAGCTCCTCCTCACCCATGCACCCCAGCCTTACCCTTCCTAACATGGTACAATACACAATGTTTGACAGTAAATAGAGAAAACACGGAAAAGGAAGTAGAAAAAGGAAACTTACAAAACCCAATTAAACACCCAAACTACCCCAACTAATCCTACCCACAAACAGACCCCCAACAGTACAAATACAATTCAGTAATATAAGACACAAAAACACTTACACATGCACAAAATCCAGTTAGTGAACACCAAAAGACAAAAGATAGACCACACAGGAGACAAAATACACAATCCACAGAAGAACACGAACAACACACAGCCACACAGTCTGGAAAAATCATAGACTGCAAACTGAAAGTGAAAGTACAGCCACTGTACCATTTCAGTAAACAGGATATCGTAATGCATCACTTCCTGTCCCATTTGCATGTATTTTTTTGATACTTACGTAGTTTGCGTCAAAATGTTCAACTCATAGGCATCAAAATCTCACGCATTCATGGAGCAATACATTTTCTATGGATATCCGCATGCCTGGGGTGCGCTGGTGGAATTGACGCTAGGGACCTATTGATGTATAATGTGCGTTTGCATAATTTTTTGACACATTTGCATAAAAATTTCTGACTCAAACTGTGTTTGCATCATTTTTCATATTTTAACATGGATGCAGCCTATAATTAGTCAAAGTTAGGATAGCGTGACCTGCAGTTTGTGTTCTAGTGTTTAGCTACAATTGGTAGACCATGCAACTGCAGACCACATTACTAATATCGTTGTGCAGGATTTGCTTTTTTAACTGATGCAACAGCAGCGCAATCTTTGGAAATTAAAATGGAATTTGTAAGTGTGCACAGATGTTGCGTCAATAGAGCACAGCAAGTCTACACTACAAAAATATGAATCATCGCCTGTGTGTTTTGTGTGTGAATTGACTGTTAAAACTATTTGTGTGCTTCTGTTGGAACGGCATGCAATTAATTATCCGTGATGTTCATGTATTAATGTGTTATAAATGAGTATCAACATCAGATGCCAATCAATGAGGTACAACAGTCATGATATGTGTCTGTAATATGTATCAACTCTTTTGCTATGTGTAGTTGTTTGACTTTGGGGACAATACATTTCCCACGACAAACAATACACAGGGAAGATCGAGGATGGCTGATGAGGGCTATGTCGGATATGTTACCCCTCACATGTCATTAATTGTTGGCTACCAGTTCATTGGCACTTGTGTGTATACAACCCATGAGTTAGGCATTTGAACATGTATGGTAGGTACAGTGTTTGCGACACAGAGCCTCAATTCCAATCATAAAATTATTATGTACACCACAGTTTGACTAATGTAAATTAGATATGTTCCTCCTGTGGCTGTGGTGGACCAGCAGCCCAGGCTGCATGTGTTCACATATTTTCATAGGTTCATTGTACAAAAGTGTCCAGTTCAAGTGTGTGGCCATGTGTACGTTGTGTCAGTATTGGCCTCCATGGTGTAACGGTTACGTGCAGGTTTAGTCAGGAGTTTGTGGAAGCAACCCTTGAGTTCACAGAGTACCTTTCAAAGCAGATTTGACCTAAAGCTGAAGATAAGCTAAAGGAATACAAGGGGATAGGGCAGCTATGGTACAGCAGAAAATAAGGAAGAGTGAAGACAGAGCAACAAATATGTTTCAGATCAGTAATGGACAAACACGCAGGTCTCATCACTACGTTTGTACACAGGGTAGGGCTCTGAATTTCCCACAACAACAAGGAACATCAGTGCCTCTGTGCAGATTAATCTTGTGGCTAGTCACCACGCAAGCCCCATCGAAAGGTGGCAGCAGAAGTGAATCTGTGTCTGGACCGACAGGGCATAAACATGGATTGTCCTTACATACACTTGACCAGTCCTTGTTGTGCTGGAGGCCCAGAACCAAATCCAGGAATACAGACATAACACACTGTCACTGTTTGGCACTAATGAATACATGCAAAAGCAGACAAAGGATGGGGGCTGGATTCGCCCCCTGGAAAACATGTGCCGGTAGAAATACAAAATTAAACTATTCTATACAGTTGAGGACTGATCGTACTCTTACCAGACACAATACCCCAAGAGGAAACGGAGGACATGGAAACCAACTATGAGGCAAATGCAGGCACAGGGAACAGGCTCTGGTTGACTCAAAAACTGGAACCGGTCTGGCTAACAGGAAGCAGGCTCTGTCAGGAACAAACATGAACAAGGCAGAAAAACAGGGAGTCTGACTGGAACAAGCAGGAACAACACTGTGGAAACAAAGAACAGTTTCAGGGGCACTCAGCAAAGTAACGCAATCCAATAAGGGCTCTGGTACACATATAAATTGTACTCCAATGCACAACAAGGAGCTTCAAGGAATGGCAGCTTCTAAGAAGTTCCAGGCAGAAGCAAGGCCAGGGCAGAGTCAAATGGCTGGGCTGCATGAGAGAGATCACTGGTGTGTGCAGTTTCAGTCCCTCACAAGCCCTGAAGGAGAGAATCCAGTATAAGGGGCCAAACGGACTTTTCCCATGGGAAGCAATGGACAGAAGATTACAGGTCCTACTGACTACCAGACAGTGCATTATGGGACCTGAGGTCCATGCAGGCTGATGTAGTTTTACTATGGCATGCCATACTGAAAAGGGAAGCACACAGGAGTCAGAATGGGAGTCTGGGTGAGTGTAGATGATGATTTCCAGGGTACTGATATTCCATTTACAGCGCCCCTTAGAGAAGGGAGTTGAGAAACTTAAAACATGGCTGTGGCAGGACTTACTACCTGCTAAGAACTGCGCAGGGCATGTCTTGTCATACCTGGGACACTCTTGCTATCCATTTTCAGGATTTATGCACCTCTTGTCACACATGCAGAGATAGCTAATGTCACACTTACAGATGTCAAGGGTCTGGTCATACATTCCTGTTACCAGTGCTATTTCACATCCAATGCCTCATGTATGATGCACTTATTTACCTTATGATTGATGATGTCATAATTGTGTGTCATATGCTGCAATAGACCATGTTGGCAACATGGATGTCTCTCATAGCTGTGATCCTATGAATTTGCCCTTCAATTGTGAACTAGAAAAGATGTTTTTCATACAAACTGTGTGTGATGTTTGCTGCCCAATCATACCCATCAAATGTGATGTGGTATCTGAAGTAGTCAGATTTGTCTTTTGTGACAAGCTCCCTGAGGTAATACTCACCTCCCCATAGAACATGTGATGCATAAATAATTACCCGGAGCAGAATTGAGTGATATTGTAACAATGTGTTGATAGTGACTTTTGTTGAAAAATGTTTTGAACTATCTGGTGTCTGCAACGCATTCCTGCAGCTGTGTTTGGATGTTCCACCTCATTTTCCCAGGCAGCATCCAGCTCCTCCTCCTCTTCAGGCAGTTCTTGTGCAGGTTCACATAGGGGGAAATTCCTTCTAATACAAATGTTGAGCAGGATGGCACAGGTCAAAATGATCTTGCAGACCATTTCTGGGGAATATAGGAGGCTGCCTCCAGTGATGTCCAGGCACCTGTATCTGGACTTCAGGATGCCAAAAGTCCATTCAACATTGGTGCGTGTCCTCTGATGTGCCTCATTATAGGCACGCTCTGCTGCTGTGCTTGGGTTGGCGAATGGGGTCATGATCCATGGCTGGATCCTGTAACCCTGATCAGCTGAAAAAGAAAATAGGAGTGAGTATTTTGTGGTTGCTGGCACCAGGAATGTCATATAGCATGGCAGTTGGTATCTTGTGTTGTTTGTGACTCATATGTGTTTGTGGTATTGTGCAGGGTCCCGGGCTTCTGTGAGGTTCATTCTGCATTGGGTTGTTTGACTTGAAAAACGTGTGTTTGGCTAATTGACCTGATAGCTATGGTTTATTTTCAAAATCGCAGTTCAGTGTGTAGATACTTCCAAACACACATTAGATTCCACTGTGGTGGTAACATGGTTGCACTTCATGGCCTGGACATCCCATCCAATTAGACATTGCAGATGAAATGGAACAGTGAGACCCTTTGATTAGGCTGGGTGACAATGCACAACAAATCTCCATAAGTTGGCAGCACTGAGGTGTTCAGTATTGACAATGCACAATTGTCCCATGTGTGACTAGGTTCTAGGCAAACCTTTGTTGTCAATGGCTCACATGCAACTGTGCACCTACACTACTAAACTTGCTCCAGGTAAGCTGGCTAACTGGGTTGTGGAGGTGGATGTATGTGTGAAGGAAGGGCCATCTCCCTGTACATCTGTTATGTAGATGGAGAATTGCCTCTTTCAGTATGTGCAGCAGTGTGCACTTTGCATTAGTGTCACATCAACATGTGTTCATAGCACAGTCCACTTCCTTATTGCTAGCTGGCAACGCCACACCAGGAGTAATGTGAAATGTTGGTACTGCCTCAGTATTTCCATGTCACCTACATGTGTGTCAGTCTTATCATGCTATGTGTCTCATGGTGTTTGACCTGCAGCAACACATTGCACTACCCTTACACAGTACATATTGTTTGGGAGGGTGTGAGATTGACTATGTGACCTTCTGTAATATTGAATGGTTAATCTTCCAAGTTGCACTGCCAGTGCAGGCCATCCCATTGTCACTGTGCGGTTTTAAATTGGTCCCTTGTGGCTCTAGAGTGGCATCTATTGTTATTGGCAGCCGTCATTAGTCCATAGGGGTGTATCCATTTAGGTCAGGATATCAAACGTAACTATAAATGTCACACTTCAGTATCTTCCTGGCCACGTGTCAATGTAGTGGTGTATGTCTTGTGTGTCCTATAGGGTTGCGGTGCCATGTGTATATTACTAGGTTTCTGGACTTACTGACAAGAAGGCCATTACCATATTGTCCAATCTGGAAGTGCCGATTGAGGGTGATGTGGCGGAAGATGAAGGAATCATGTACACTCCCAGGAAACTTTGCCAAGATGTTGGTGAACAATCCCTGGTGGTCAACAATGGCCAGCACATTTATGGTGTTTTTGTAATTTAGTAGCGATTAGATTAAGCATTAGCAGAAGACATCTTATATTTAGCAACTATTGTGAACATTTCACGGAATCCATTTTGTATTGATGGCAGCCATTTTCTCTGCCACATGCTGCCATGTGCTCGCCATGTGCTCTGTCCTACCTTCCTGTTAACTACTCTTGAAAATCTGTCAAGTGACAAGTTATATTTAGCATCTCCCACTTTGCACATACCCAGTAAGGTTTGCAGCTGTTAGTAATTAGTAACCAACAGTAATGTGTCTACTAGTCCTTGAAAACTGTTAGCCCCTCCTGCCTGTCGACTGTGCATTTCCATATGACCTTATATGTATATAAGTCTTGCTTCTATAGTCGTACCACCTTCTTTTAGCCCCTGCGTGGGTATAAAAGGACCATGCTCTCTTAGTTCAGTGTGCTACTTCAAACATTACTGAAGGGTGCTGTTTGAACTGTAGTACCACCTCATGAGGTTTAATAAACTTTGGGGGTCATTACAACCCTGGCGGATGGTGACGGTGTTAAAGGTGCAGTAATACCGCAAACAGGCCGGCGGACAAAAAAAGGGAATTATGACCCTGGCGGAAACCACCAACAAAGACAGCCACTTTAACACACCGCCCGCCACGGCGGTACAGATAACCAGCGCGGCAGTCACCGCCAACAGACAGGCGGAGGACAATGTACCGCCCCATAGTATCACAACCCGCCAATCCGCCACCTTTTCCGGGGCGGATTCTCCGTGGATAAAAACACGGCGGAAGCAGTTACTGCTATGGGAAAACGCTCACCTGAACACATCCCACGAGGAAGGAGGATAGCATGGAGCCGGAACTCCAAATCCTATGGGCCCTTGTATTCCTACTCATCTACAAAGACCAACGCATGTGCCGGTGACGACAACGGTGAGTACTGCACCTATGGCATAGGGGAGGCAAAAGTTAGGGGGACACACACGCAACACCCCCACCCCACCCTCGCATATTACAACACACACACCAATGCATTCACAAAAATCACAGTAACAACCCACAACCCCCCCGGAAGAATGCAAAGACAAAACAAAATCAGTCCAAACATTGTAATGGTTCAATATACATGTATCAAATATATACAGCTATATTAGAAAATCATACAAAAGTATACACATTCCGAGAAGTAGTTCAGATATGCACATAGAAATGTCCGTGCACCACTAGTCCAAAAATGCATGGGCGAGGCCCACAATAGATACCTGTCCACACACGGAGAGAACACTGCCGGGGCATGAGATTGAAATACTACAGGCACCTCAGGGGGAAGGGAAGGGGGGGCACCTCAGACAGAGGAGTGCAAAGCCAGATCCACAACGGGGCTCCATGCCCATTGATGTATCCTGGGGAGTGCAAAGCCACAGTCTCTCAAGTCTCTACAGTGGGTGGGTTGCCCACTGTACCATCCTGGGGAGTGCAAAGCCACAGTCTCTCAAGTCTCTACAGTGGGTGGTTTGCCCACTGCATTATCCTGGGGAGTGCAAAGCCAGTCTCTCAAGTCTCCCAAGTGGGTGGTTTGCCCACTGTTCAATCCTGGGGAGTGGTAAGCCACAGTTTCCAAAGTAGATAACAGCCTCCACTGGTTCTGGAGGGGGACTAGTGCCCAGACTGGATTAGTCTCCCCGTGTAAGTTCCTGTCCCGTCACTGTTCCACCTGCACATGGGATAACGATGCTTGATGTGGCGGTCTTTTCATTCTTCCCCGGTGCATGCCCTGTTCAGCGGTGCTTTGCCATGGCGGTTCTGGATTGTTCAGCGGTGCTTTGCCATGGCGGTGCATGCCCTGTTCAGCGGTGCTTTGCCATGACGGTTCTGGACTGTACAGTGGTGCTTTGCCATGGCGGTTCTGGACTGTACAGCGGTGCTTTGCCATGGCGGTCTCTGGACTGTTCAGCAGTGCTTTGCCATGGCGGTGCATGCCCTGTTCAGCGGTGCTTTGCCATGGCGGTCTCTGGACTGTTCAGCGGTGCTTTGCCATGGCAGTCTCTGGACTGTTCAGCGGTGCTTTGCCATGGTGGTTCTGGACTATTCAGCGGTGCTTTGCCATGGCGGTTCTGGACTGTTCAGCAGTGCTTTGCCATGGCGGTGCATGTCCTGTTCAGCGGTGCTTTGCCATGGCGGTTCTGGACTGGGCATTGGTGTGTGGCATGATGTTCTCTAGACTGGGCATTGGTGTGTGGCATGACGTTCCCTCATTGCCCAGCGGGGCTGTGGCAGCCAGGGCCCTCCTGGGCACTGACTCCGGCGGTGGTCTCCTGACCAGTGACGATACTTGGGCCCTCCTGGGCACTGACTTCGGCGGTGGTCTCCTGACCAGTGACGATACTTGGGCCCTCCTGGGCACTGACTCCGGCGGTGGTCTCCTGACCTGTGATGCTACTTGGGCCCTCCTGGGCACTGACTCCGGCGGTGGTCTCCTGACAAGTGACGATACTTGGGCCCTCCTGGGCACTGACTCTGGCAGTGGTCTCCTGACCAGTGACAATACTTGGGCCCTTCTGGGCAATGACTCTGGCGGTGGTCTCCTGACCAGTGACGACGGTGCTGGCGGTGGCGTCCCGACGGCCGGGAAGGATGCCGCCCTTCTCCGCCGTGCTGCTCACACTAGGCTGTGCAGACTTCCTCTGGCCCTTCCCCACCTTTGGAGGAGTCACAGCTGACTCTGCAATCCCCCTGGAACCCATGTGAGTTGTTTTGCCTCCAGGAGTCTTCACAGGGTCCCGTCGGCCAGTTTCCAATTTCAGAGCCTTTACAGGGGGTGGGCTGCCAGTGCCTTGGCTCCGGGTCACACTGCCTGCCCTAGTGGCCGGTGCACTCCACACACCTTGAACAGGCACCACTGGTATTGGAGGCTTTTTGGCTGAGGCGCTACGACGGGACTGATGAATTGGAGGGGGGGGCAAAGAGGTCAACTTTACACAGGGACAGTTTCTGACGAACACTGGTGTGGGTAGTTGGAGGGGGTCTGGGAGTGGAGGAAGAGGAGGTGGTTGTAGGAGGTGTCACTTTAGGTGTTTTGGGTGCAGGTGCAGGTACTGGAGGCTGTCGTGAGGTGGATGGATGTTGGGTGTGTGGGTGCCCGCGTTTGTGTACTTTGGGAGGTGGCATCACAGACACACTGGGAGAGGACACAGGGGACGTGTAATTGGGAGTGGAGGTGGTGAGTGCAGGTGAGCGGGGTGTGGTGCTGGGTGTACTGCTGCGAGTCCTAGTGCCTGTAGATGTAGTTCATGCAGGTGAGAGTGTAGACGACACTGGGAGGGAGGAGGGAGACGAGGAGGAGGGGGACACAGTGGAGGCAGTGGATGTTGGTGTGTCTGCATGGGTATTGTGCTTGTGTGAGTGCCTGTGGGATGTGTGGTGCTTATGGTTGCCTGAGCTACTTTTGTAGCTACTTTTGTGTGTTGGGGTGTGTGCATGCTTGTCTGATGGTGTGCTTGGGATAGGCTGGGGTACAGGGGATTGGGTCTGGGTGGAGGAAGTTGGAGGGGGAGGCTAGACACAGGGACAATGGCTGCCATCAGTGCTGAGGCCAGAGATTGCAGGGTTCGCTGAAGGACAGCCTGACCAGAATGACTGCCCTCCAGGAATGCATTACCGTGTTGCAACTCCCTTTCTACACCCTGGATGGCATTCACAATGGTAGACTGCCCAACAGGGAGTGACCTGAGGAGGTCAATGGCCTCCTCACTGAGGGCAGCAGGGGTGACTGGGGCAGGGCCTGAGGTGCCTGGGGCGAAGGTGATGCCCATCCTCCTGGGTGAGCGGGCACGGGGCGAACGCTGAGGGGCTGCTGGGAGGGCGGTGTTGGTAGGGGAGGTGGCAGCTGTACCTGTAGAATTGGGGCGCACAGATGGTGCCGCCACCACAAGGGAGCTCTCATCGGTGGACGAGTCTGTGTCGCTGCTTGGTGATCCGGTGGCCGACGTGAAGCTCCCCTCGCCCTCCGTCCCACTGGTGCATTCTGAGTCCGTGGTGTGGCCCTCCATGGCCATGTGGGATGCAGCTCCCTCGTGCTCCGGTGCCACTGTACCTCCGCCTGATGATGCTGATGCACAAAAGAACAGGGAGAGCAGAAAAGGGGGGGGGGCAGAAGAAAGACAGGTTGAGTGCATGGCTTACCGCTACCGTTGGCGGACAATACAGACACAGCAGCCCCCTGCACTACGCCGTGCTCTTGGCCACTACAGATGCAATTCCTGGGATCTAGCCTACATGGCTATGGTGGACATCTGCACACATGGATGCCACAGGGGCATGTATACCTGTACTTGGCCCTCTACTGAGGTGGGGTGGAGTGGCACATGGCCTGCATTACGGAGGGGCCTAGCCTACGTAAGTCGCCCTGGCCTAGGGAAACCCACATCCCTCCTCCCCCACCCAGACCCCTCCACTGCGCGCAAAGTCCCCGAATGAGAGTGTACCCACCCCCTTGTGTCTGCTGTGATGCCCTCAAGCGCCCATCCAACTCAGGGTAGGCCACCGCCAGGATCCTGAACATCAGGGGGGTCATGGGGCGACGGGCACCCCTCCCACGTTGGGAGGCCATCCCCAGCTGAGCCTCCGCCATCTTCATGCTCCAGCGGCGAATGTCCTCCCATCGTTTACAGCAGTGGGTGCCCCGTCTCTGGTGGACCCCCAGGGTCCGGACGTCCTTGGCGATGGCACGCCAAATGTCCTTATTCTGGTGGGCACTGACCTACATGACATGCACAAGGGAAGAAGAGAAGTCATTAACAACCGCACCGTCAATGTGCGTGGCCCCCCCTCCCTACCCTAGCCATGTGGCACATACATTAACATGCATTAATGTTGCCAGACCTCTGCCCCCTTCCCTCTTCCAACCAGCCCTCTCCACCCAGGCCTAGCCCATACAACGTGCTCCCTGTGTATTAACCTGTTGGTCTGGAGGACCATAGAGTAGCGTGTACTGGGGGAGGAACCCATCTACCAGTGTCTCCAACTCCTGAGCAGTGAAGGCAGGGGCCCTTTCCCCAGACACAGCAGCCATTGTCGCTTCCAGACCGAGGTCACAGCAGCACTTGCGGTGTAGGTCCTCTCCTGTCGAAGATCAGGTATCTAGTGATTGAACAGATAGAAAATGGCGGTGACGTCCGTGGCGGTGACGTCCGCGGCGGTGCGTATCATCACCGCTGGCGCACTTCCTCATTGGCTCCTGGGACCCATAGGGTGCAATGTTAACCAATGCAGCATTGCGCCGCAGTCTACGACCGCCTACCGCGACGGTGTGTAACGCCAACGCAGTTACCCCACAATCCCATTGTCCCACTTTAGAGGTCAGGCAGCCGCCATTTCAGGGGCCCACATGGCTCCATTTACTTCTGCGTCACACATAGCTAGACATACACTCAACACACATACAGGAAGGGTTTTGCGTTTGGTGTTGTGTTCTGTGTAACTGTGGGTACATACCTGGAAAATAGTTGACTCGATCCTCGCTGTTGTCCTTCCTAGGCGCCGTCAGCTGGGACATTTGAAAAGATGGCGGAATCCTCCGGTACATCGACCGTTGGTGGACCTGTTGACAATGGAAGAGTGACATTTAATCGTCACCTACAGGTTTGACCGTGCCACAATCCAGGAACTATGTACCCAGTTGGAGCCAGACCTGATGTCACCAATCCGCCATCCCACTGGAATCCCCCCTGACGTGCAGGTGCTGTCAGTGTTCCATTTCCTTGCTAGTGGGTCTTTTCAGACAACAGTGGCCATGGCATCAGGGATGTCCCAGCCTATGTTTTCCAACGTGCTGTCCAGAGTGTTGTCTGCCCAGCTGAAACACGTAAGGAGATACATCATTTTCCCTGAGGTTGAAGATTTGGCTACAGTGAAAGGTGACTTCTATGCCCTTGGACATATCCCCAACGTCATAGGTGCTATTGATGGGACCAATGTAGCTCTGGTCCCCCCCCCACAGGAGTGAACAGGTGTACAGGAACCGGAAGAGTTATCATTCCATGAATGTACAGTTGGTCTGTTTGGCAGACCAGTACATCTCGCAAGTAAATGCTATGTTCCCTGGCTCAGTGCATGACGCCTACATCCTGCGGAATAGCAGCATCCCTGATTTGATGGGTCAACTCCAGAGGCACTGTGTGTGGCTATTAGGGGAAGCTGGTTACCCCAACCTGTCGTGGCTATTGACCCCAGTGAGGAATCCAAGGACCAGGGCAGAGGAATGCTACAATGAGGCCCATGGGTGGACTAGGAGGGTGATCGAACGCACCTTCGGCCTCCTGAAGGCCAGGTTCAGGTGCCTCCATATGACAGGTGGTTCCCTATTCTACTCACCGAAGAAGGTGTGCCAGATCATCATCGCCTGCTCGATGCTTCACAATCTTGCTTTGCGACGCCAGGTGCCTTTTCTGCAGGAGGATGGTCCAGATGACGGTGTTGTGGCAGATGTGGAGCATGTGGAGTCTGTGGACAGTGATGAGAAGGAAGCTGAGGAAGAAGACAACGACAACAGGGAGTCAGTCATACAGCAATATTTCCAGTGACACAGAGGTGAGAACATTTTCATTTATAACATTACATTCACTGTCACACGTCTTACTCTATCCTGTGTGTAATTTACTGGGATTATTTGGTAACTGAGTTGTTCCTTTCCATTACGGTCTCACAGGTGTGGTTACCAACGTGTGTCATCTGCATGCATCCTTCAAGGACTTGTGATGTGTGACATTGGTATGTTGCCTTAACAACTAAAAAAGCATTTTGACACTGTCATTGATAATACATTTTACAAAATCATAGACTGACTCCAGAATGTTTTGTGGTTCAAGGGTGTTTATTTAAGTGCTCAAAAATGGAGGGGGGTAGTTAAATGGTGATGGGTGATGGTGGAGGAATGTCCATGGCAGAGTCCAGTCTATTAGTCTCACAGGTGCACTGCCCATCTGGGCATAGGAAGTGGAGCTGGGGCAGTTAAAGTATGGACAGGGTAACAAAGTGGGACGGTGGGGGGACAATCAGGGTGGTCTCATTTCCTGGTGGGGGTCTTGCCATCTTGCTCTGTCCTGTTCCTGGATCTCAGGGACCGCTTGCGTGGTGGTTGTCTGTCTGCAGGGGGTGGGATGCTGGTGTGGTAGTCCTGTGGCCGGGCGTCCTGTCCACTAGCGCCGGCGGAGGTGGTGGGCAGTTCATCGTCCTGGCCAGTGTCAGGGGCCCCTTGGAGTGCCACGGTGTCCCTCAAGGTCTGCTGTATGTCCTTCAGCACCCCTCTGATGGTGCCCAAGGCGGAGCTGTTGTGCCTGAGCTCCTCCCTGAACCCCAAATACTGGTCCTCCTGCAGGCGCTAGGTCTCCTGAAATTTGACCAGGACAGTCGCCATCGTCTCCTGGGAGTGGTGGTATGCTCCCATGATGGAGGATAGGGCCTCGTGGAGAGTGGGTTCCCTTGGCCTGTCCGCCCCCTGTCGCACAGCAGCCCTCCCACTTCCCCTGTGTTCATGTGCCTCCGTCCCCTGGACCGTGTGCTCACTACCACTGCCCCCAGGTCACTGTTGTTGTTGGGGTGGTGGGTTATCCTGTGTTCCCTGTAGTGGTGGACATACAGCTGATTGACCTGTCCTGGGTACGGAGGTTTGGGCCCGCTGGGTGGGTGCTGTGCTGGTGTTACCAGAGGGTGGAAGGTCAGTGTTGGGCTGTGCCTGTGCAAGGGGAACCGACTGTCCCGAGGCCCACGATGGTCCGGGCTGGTCATCAGGCTCCAGTAGGGCAGAGCTGGTAATGTCACTGTGGGCCTCTTCTGTGGGTGGAGTGGAGATGTCTGGACCCTCCGGTGTGGTGACGGTCCTTCGTGATCCTGCAGGGGCATAAGAGCATCATTATTGCATGTGTGTGTGTCATGGTGTGCAATGGTTGGGTTTTGTGTACCCCAGTGCAAGCATTCCTGTGTGGGGGCTTGTGTGATGATGGTTAGGGGGTTGTTCTGCGTATGTGCAGTGAGCATGCTTTGGGGAGTGGTAACCATGCTTAGTTGTGTCATGCAGGGCTTGATGTTGGGATGTGTGGTTTGTGTTCTTAGTACATCAGTGAGGAGTTTGAGTGATGGGTGAGGGTGTGAGGATGGGGGTGTGTGATAGCATGCAGGTAGAGTGGGGGATGTAGTAGTTAAGATTTGACTTACCAGTGTCCATTCCTCCACCGACTCCTCCGAGGCCCTCTGGATGCATGATGGTCAAGACTTGCTTCTCCCATGTTGTTAGTTGTGGGGGAGGAGGTGGGTGTCCGCCGCCAGTTCTCTGTACCGCAATGTTGTGCCTGGAGACCGCTGAACTCACCTTCCCCCGTAGGGCGTTCCACCTCATCCTGATGTCCTCCCGATTTCTTGGGTGTTGTCCCACTGCGTTGACCCTGTTGACTATTCTTTGCCATAGCTCCATCTTCCTGGCTATGGAGGTGTGCTGCACCTGTGAGCCAAATAGCTGTGGCTCTACCCGCACGATTTCCTCCACCATGACCCTGAGCTCCTCTTCGGAAAAGCGGGGGTGTCTTTGGCGTGCCATGGGGTGGTGTGTGTGATGTGTGAGGTGGTGTATGTGGTCATGAGTGTAGTGATGTGTAGTGGTGTGTGGTGTTTTCTGCGTGGATTTTGTGTGGGTGATGGTGTTGGGTGCCTCTGTGTGGTGGGATTGTCTAATCAGTGCTGTCCCTCTGGCCTTCTTTCAGAATTGTTGTCGTAGGGGTTTGTGGGTGATGTGGATGTGTGTTTTATATTGTGTTAGGTGTGTGGGAGTGGTGTTTGTATGTGTATCAGGTGTGTGTATTTGTAATTGTCCAATGTGGCGGTGTTTTGGAGATGTGTGTGTATTTTGAGCGCGGCGGTGTGTACAGCCAATGGAATACCGCGGTTGAAAGACCGCCGTGCGGATTCGTGGGTCGTGATAGCATGGGTGTGTTTCTGTTGGCGTGGAGGTGGAGGTTTTGTTTTCGCCATTTTAACACTGACCTTTGGTGTGGCGGACTTGTGTGGGTGACTGAATTTCGGCGGATTCCGAAATGTGTGTCATAATAGCTGTGGCGGAATTCCGCGAGCGCGGCGGTGTATTGGCGGTCTTCTGCACAGTGGTAAGCGGCTTTTACCGCCAATGTTGTAATGACCCCCTTTGTCTTTTATTTCAGTTTCTGTGCCAACTTCTTCCTAAATGGTCTGAGGACTTTGTGCAGAGAAGGGCGAACCCCTTGCACTAGTAGGCCTTGCTGAGGCTTACTCCGACAAATTGGCGCCCGAACAGGGAGTCGTCTGCGACTCGGACGCCCAACGGATTGGTCGCGACGAAGGATTGGGATCTCGCTGCAGACGATCAATGCCTGAGGAGACCCAAGCACGTTTTTCCCTTCTTTCTGATTTGACCATCCAGGTGGCGCCAGTCCTCGACTGAGATCCTTTTTGTTCATTCGTCATGCAGTGACCATTTGGTCGATTTTAGAACTTGGCAGTTGGAACCTGGACGACCTGTGATTGGTAAGAGCCGTTTTACCACACTTGCTGTGGGTTTTGATGCCTTTGTTTCACCACTTACTGTGGCTCTCGTGTTTTGGGTGACTAGTCAATTTGTGTCCTTTGAATTGATATATAAATTGCAATTTATATACGCAGGTAATGAGGAGAATTTTCTCCAATTTAATTTTGATTTGAACGGCACCTTAACTGCTACTTTGATTACAATACTGCATATTCTGCACTATTTTTGGCATGCCTGTTTTTAGCGCACTTCGTAGGATGTGTTGCTTTTGTAATGGTACCAATTTGAGACTGGAAGAATCGCAACCGGCACACCTAGAGGGGACGCCCAATAGAGATATATATGTTAAACATGGTCTTTCTTCTATAATGTACAGCACATTATGGAATGAATAAACTTGTGCGGATCCTGAGTTACGTTGGCATATGCATGGGTCATTTGATTTGAGAAAGATTGAGTATGTGGAACAATGTATGTGTAAGCGAAGGTCTAGGCAAGATATGTTTGACTGTGTACGAATGTGGGAGAAAGAAGTGCGTGGACGAGTGAAGCGTGAGCAAGCCATGCTTGAGAAAGAGCAGCGGAAGAATGTATATGTGAAAACATTGGAAATGAGAAAGAAAGAAATAAACGATTTAAAGGAGATAGAAGAGAAAGAACGTAAATTACAGGTAACTGGCCAATACACTGTTCGATAACTTCTCTATCCTATCCTTCATAAACCGCACAATGATTTTTTGTTACTAGATCGCCCTCCACCTCTGTATGTCATTCCTTTTGCCCCTCATGAGTTAGCTGAGGTTTCCGGTTCGGAGAAACAGAAGATACGAGACATTCGCTCTATATTGCCTGCTGACCTTGCATCTGAGCTTGGATCTATTGCTCGTAAAGCAATTCGTAGCGTTGTCTCTGCTTCTGAACTTTTTGACAACATGAAGGGGTGGACGGAAAAGGAGCAGCTATATTTTAATGAGGCATTTGGCACAGAAGTTATTGAACTATTTCGGAAATATTCTGATGAGTTAGAGCCCAATGATGTAGCAGCTGATCATAAGCAAATGCGTCATGGTCTTTTTGTTTTCTTCCAGGTGGCTGATGCAATCAGGCATTTGGTGAAATTATGTGTTGCGGCAGACCATTTGAGAGAGGAGAAAAGGGCGGTGGACATAGTTGCACGGACATCTCAGACCGGCAGGGTGCAAGCTTCCATCTTCGGAACAGATAAGACTATGATAGTTCACGTGAAACCAATGTGGGAGGCCACTCCTTTTTATGTTCCTCCTGAAGGATTGGGTACAAGTGATGATAAAACTTCTGTTGATGCTAAGGGTTATTTTATTAATAATTGGGTGTATACTCTTTGGAACAGGGCAGATGTAATGGCACTTAAAACAGCATTACCTGACCTGCGGAAAAATCCAGCCGCCTTTTATGAGGAAGTTGAGGGAGCAATTAGTTCTTGTAATAAGACTTTGGCTGACATTGATTTATTTTTCGGATTGATATTACCGCCAGATATGTGGAGAACTGTTCGTAAAGTTGATGATCATGTAGTTTTTGGGGCGTCATGGAAAGAATTAGAACAGATGGACAGGAATAGGGAACCTGCGAAAAAGCTGTATCAGTTGATTCTAGATCTTCCCGCAGCCATATTAGTTAAGTTAAAAACGATTATTCCCCCTAAAAAGATAGATTGGATTGTTTTAGTGACTTGTAAGCAAAAGGCAGATGAATCGGTCTCTGATTTCTTTACACGCTTTGAAGAAGCATTTCATGATTTTAGCGGCCAGTTATTGTCAGATGATACGGGCAGAAATTTGTTCATCGATAAATATGTCGCAAATCTGTTAGCAGGAATAGCTAGTTGTCTAAAAGCTAGTGAAAGTTCATGGACTACCTCTACTCCGGTTTCTCTTTTGACTATGGCTCAGTATTATGCACAACATGAATTAGAAGCAAAAAGTAGTGAGGATAAAAAGATGAAAGGATTACAGACGAAGGTTATGTTGGCTCAAGCTTATGGTCCGCCTTTTAGAGGTAGTGATAGAGGTGGACGTGGATCTTATGGTTCTTCTTACACTCATTCGAATTTGTCTGTTGATCAGTGTGCGTATTGTAAGAAATTTGGGCATTGGGCTGCCGATTGTCCAGCACTACGTGTTCAGCAGTGTTCATGTGGTCGGGCACAAATGAGAAATCGCTCAGGATATTCAGGGCCTAGAAGAAGCACGAATGATCATGCTAGGTTTGATGCTAATGTACGAGAGCAGGATGGGTTTAACACTTTTGATAGACGGAACCAATACCAGATGTCTAACTATGTGCAGGCTGATTTCCAAGATTCTGCTTATGCATAGGATTGCCTAGGATGGGGTAAGGAATCAGTTGAAGTTCCAGTAGATCAGAGGGGTCCCTATGTTACAACACATGTTTTGGGTTCTACTGATCAGTTTCTGGTTGATACAGGAGCTACTCGTAGCGCCTTGTCTAAACAATTGGTTCCAAGGGCTCCCCTGTCTGGCTGAACCATTACATCGATAGGTATCGATGGAACACCTTCCCCTAGCCCATTGTCACAAACACTTGCATTCCATGTTGATAAATTTACTGCTACATGTCCATTTTTGCTTTCTCCAAATACACCAGACAATATTGTGGGTCTTGATATGCTCAAGTATTTCAGGGCTACAATACGATGCTCTCCAGAAGGGGTGCGTGTTATTTTGAATTATAATCATCCTGTGATGGAAAGAGTTTGTCTTGTTAAAGAGGATATTGCATTAGCTTCTCTCCCTAGTACTTTGTGGGCTACTTCAAGTACTGATGTGGGACAAATGATTATTCCACCGGTACATAATAGTGTCAAGGAGGGAGCTGTATTGCCACGTTTGCCTCAATACAAAATTTCACAGGAGGGTGAAGAAGCACTCACACGAATTGTGCATGATCTTTTTGCAGTTGGAGTTGTTGAGGAAGTTCCATATAATGTTTGTAGCAGTCCGATTCTTCCTATTCTGAAAAAGGATACTGATAGTAGGATTTACCGCTTCATTATTGATTTACGAGAAGTGAATATGATTGTGGTACCACAATATCCTGTGGTATCTGACATCACGACACTTCTTACTTTGGTTCCCCCGACAGCAACTATGTTCTCTGTGATAGACTTGAAGAATGCATTCTTTTCAATCCCTATTCATCCTGACAGCCGATATTTGTTTGGTTTTACTTTGAATAAATGATCATGTAGATTTTGCAGAGTTCCTCAAGGCTATACTGAGAGTCCTAGTATTTTTAGTCAAGTGTTAAAACGACAACCTGATTCTTTTGTTTTGCCTGAAGGTGTGGCTCTCATACAATATGTCGATGATATTTTGTTGGCAGCTCATACCCCTGAGCAATGTGAAAAGTTCACTTTGTACTAACTTTCTTTTCTTGCTTCACACCATCGTAAAGTATCACAAACGAAATTGCAATATTGTAGACCAAAGGTAACCTATTTAGGTCACCTTTTGTCTAATGAGGGCCGTGCACTTACATCAGATCGTATTCAAGCAATTTTAGACACACCAGTACCCTCTACTCAGAAAGATGTTCGTGCATTCCTTGGTCTTACTTCTTTTTTGTAGGCAATGGATATTGGGGTTTACTCATATCTTCAAACCATTGCTACCACTTTTGACTAGAGATACTCCAATGCCCCTCCCATGAACAGATGAATGTGAGACTGCTTTCTGGCACCTACGACAAGCCCTTTGTTCAGCACCACTGTTAGGTACTCCAGATTACACGAAGCCTTTTACACTTTACATACATGAGAAAGATGGATGTGCATTGTCAGTTTTAGTACAGACACATGGCGATAAGCAGCGTCCATGTGCATATTTTTCAGAAATACTTGATCCTGTCGCTCAAGTGTTGCCTGGTTGTTTTCGTTCAGTTGCGGCAACAGCTGTGTCAATACGTCAGAATGAAGGGATAGTTTTGTCACATAAGCTGTTGGTGTTAGTACCCCATGTGGTTGATGCTCTTTTAAATCAAACAAAGACGCAACATTTAACTAGCGCTCGCCTGACAGGATATGAATTGACATTGCTGGCTCCGCACATTAAACTGAAGAGATGTGCAACACTAAATCCAGCCACTTTGTTGCCATATCCGGTGACCCAGCCTCAGTCACAAGAAATACATGATTGTATATTCCTTACCGAAGAACAGACAAAGGGTCGTATTGATTTGCAAGAAACACCCCTTCCAGATGTAGACGGGGAATTGTGGGTTGATGGGTCTTGTTTGAAGTTGCCAGACGGTACGACCTCAGCTGCATATGCAATCACCACAATACACACAGTAGTGGAGACAGCTTGTGTACCACAGAAGTCAGCTCAAGCAGCTGAACTAATAGCTTTGACACAAGCATGTGAGCGTAGTACTGACTTATGTGTGAACATTTATACAGACAGCCGCTCTGATTTTGGAGTGGCTCATGATTTTGGTTTGCTTTGGAAGGAAAGAGGCTTTCTCACATCCCATGGGATGCAGATAATGTACGGAGAATTAGTGCATAACCTCTTGACTGCATTGACATATCCAAAGAAAATAGCTATTATGAAATGTAGTGCACACAAGAGAGTGACCGATGAGATAGGGTGTGGTAATGCCCTTGCGGACCGCGTAGCACATGAGACTGCGATGCAGCGAAGTACCACTTCTATGTATGTAGTGAAGTTGCAAGCTGAACGTTGGCATAATGCTAGACAAGACGTATTAGATATGCAGAAATCTGCTCCTGTGAAAGAACGTGAACAATGGTCTGAAGAAGGAGAACTGGATGATGAGGGCTGTTAGCAGAATAAGCAGATGGACAAATGGAAATTGCCTATAGATTTTGTACAACCCATGGTTCAGATGGCACATGGGCTGGCACATGTTGGAGCTTCAACAATAACGAAGCTGCTTACGCAAGTTTGGGAGTATCCAGAAATTTCCAGTACAGCTAAGAGAGTAGTACAGTCTTGTTTGATCTGTTTACAATACAATCCTGGAAAAGGGACACGAACTCCTGCGGAACGGTTTGCTACACCAACTGCTCCTTTTGAAGTTCTACAAATGGATTATATTCAGCTTGAACGCTGCAACAATTTAAAGTATGTCTTGGTGGTGGTATGTGCCTTTAGTAAATGGATAGAGGCATACCCCACAAAGGATAATACTGCCATTACTACAGCGAAGGTGCTTTTGAAATAATTTTTCCCTAGGTTTGGTGTTTGCAGACTTTTATGGAATGATTACAGACCTCATTTTGTTGGGGAAGTTATTAAGTATGTCCTGAAAGGATTAGGGATCAAACAGAACTTCCATGTGGTTTTCCACCCACAATCAGCAGGGTTGGTGGAAAGGTATAATGCTACTTTGAAGCTGAAGTTAGCAAAGATACAGGCTTCCACATCTTTAACTTGGCCGGGTGCATTACTGTTGGCATTTTTGTCTATTAGGTCAGTGCCACACTCTCGAACAGGCCTTACCCCCTGTGAAATAGTATTTGGAAGGCCAATGAACATTTGGGGAGTTCCTAAGCCAAATTCTGTATATGATGTACCTTGCGTCTGGATGAATGATTATTTGGCACAGTTAACCACCAATTTGGTTTCTATTCATCAACAGGTTCGAGAAGCACTTCCTGACAGATCTACAGGTGAAGGCCCTGAACTTCGTCCTGGTGACCATGTGATGATTAAGTCATTTTAAAGATCAAGCAGCTTGGAACCAAGGTGGCGAGGCCCAGAGCAGGTGCTCCTTGCGACAAGGACAGCAGTTCGAGTGACGAACCGAAAGACTTGGTTCCATAGTACTCACTGGAAAAGAGTTCTATCTACCTTGGTGAAACCTGCTGTGCTGACCGATCATCAAGAGATTTTGACTACGGAGAAAGGCCGTGCTATATCACCTGACGAATCTGCAGAGTTCTTCCTGGACCATACGATTTCTGGAGTATCGCAATATAATTTGAGACCGAGGAAAACATCTGTAGTGCTGGAGAAAACAGTTTGAGCTACCGCCCTGGGTTAGTGAAATGGAGAGCCAATGTGGCAAGGGGGGGATCAGCCATGCATTAGACTAGTGACACCTGTCTTGGCCCGTGGTGAAGAAATCAGAGGCTCCCCAAGGATTAGAGCTCCAACAATTGTTTTTAATTAATTTCTGGAAGGGTCGATTATCACTGTTGCTAAAATGAATAACAAACTGATCATTAGAACTACGGGGTTTGTTGTTGTTTTGGTGGTTACAGCAATAATCACCTGGTTTGTTGAAAAGATGGCTCCTGCTCGTGAGTTTTTTGTTGCCACTACTCCAGTACCAGAGGATCACTATTACTTTACGCTTCCCTATCAGGAGCAGATGCACCGTCAATCGTACTTCAATAATACTTTCATTCAGATGTTGCATCATACTCATAATTCTACAAATACTACTAACTGTTGGATATGTGGAATGATACCTGCGCATCAAAAGAAAGGAGGAACACCTTTCATTCCTCTTCCTTTTTCACACAATGGTTCTTGTCAAGCTTGGTATACGCTTTTGTTTGCATCTGGAAAACGTACAGAGGGCGGACTTCTTTTTTGCCTTAATAAAGTATGCTACCAAGACAAAGATGGGTATCCCCAAGCCAAAGGAACTAAATGGGAATGGGAAGAGTATCAACCAGACAATGTATCAATACCATATGTCTTCACAAATATAAGAGACTCTGACAAGAAAGAACAATTTGTGATTTCTGTTACAAAAACTAAAGCAGATTTATGTATACGTAGCATTGGTCGAATTCCAGTGGGGACAAGCGATTGTACCTTGATTTTAACTATTGAGGGTGTAAATAATCGTAGTTTTACAGCGTCACATAATAAATATTTAGTTTGTGGTCACTATGGATATTACCAACTACCTGTTGGGTGGTCAGGTGTGTGTTATATATCTTTTCTATTACCCCCTGTGTTTTTGGCACCTGCATCATATCACCGAGATTTTAAACTGTTCAATGACATCATGAAAAATAGATATAAAAGGACAATAAGTACAAACGAGATAGACCAAACAGACACTAGCCTGCAACAATATGTTGATTTTAATTTAGGGTTGTTCTCCTTTGTGGGTGCTGCGTTAAACAGTAGGAAAGTAAGACGATTGACTAGGGTTGTGGAAGCTGTTACCAATCAGGCAGCTCTGGCACTTGGGAATATTACTGAGGAGCTCCAAATTGCGAGGATTGTAGCGCTCCAAAATTGTATGGTACTAGATGTTATATTAGCTGATCGAGGTGGTGCTCGTCGCATCATCGGTAGTAGTTGCTGCGTTTTCATTCCAGATCACTCACCTTCAGTATATGATGCAATATCTAAATTGCATACAATTGCTGAAGAAATTCACAAGGGACTGGTACTTGGACTTTTTTTGGATGGTTTTGGGCTCTTGTTTCCGCTTGGGGCTGTAAACTACTGACTATCCTGTGTGTAATGATTGCAATATTTTTCACATGCTGTATCTGTATTCAGTGTGGTCCAATGTTCTGCTCCATGTGTATTACTGCTTCTATGCCTACCAAAAGAAATATTACAGAAATGAAAGCACAAGACATGTTAGATGAGGAAATAGCTGAAATGATGAGCATAAATATACAAGATGAATATTTAGATTATCCCAGAAAGACGAATGTCTTCAGCTAATGCTGAAAGGGTCGTCTGTTGTAATTTAGTAGCGATTAGATTAAGCATTAGCAGAAGACATCTTGTATTTAGCAACTATTGTGAACATTTCACGGAATCCATTTTGTATTCATGGCAGCCATTTTCTCTGCCACATGCTGCCATGTGCTCGCCATGTGCTCTGTCCTACCTTCCTGTTGACTACTCTTGAAAATCTGTCTAGTGACAAGTTATATTTAGCATCTCCCACTTTGCAGATGCCCAGTAAGGTTTGCAGCTGTTAGTAATTAGTAACCGACATTAATGTGTCTACTAGTCCTTGAAAACTGTTAGCCCCTCCTACCTGTCGACTGTGCATTTCCATATGACCTTATATGTATATAAGTCTTGCTTCTATAATTGTACCACCTTCTTTTAGCCCCTGCGTGGGTATAAAAGGACCATGCTCTCTTATTTCAGTGTGCTACTTCAAACATTACTGAAGGGTGCTGTTTGAACTGTAGTACCACCTCATGAGGTTTAATAAACTTTGTCTTTTATTTCAGTTTCTGTGACAACTTCTTCCTATATGGTCTGAGGACTTTGTGCAGAGAAGGGCGAACCCCTTGGACTAGTAGGCCTTGCTAAGGCTTACCTCAACAGTGTGGGTGTGCTTTCTGTTGCGGTATAGGTGCTCGGTTGCAGCAGGTGGTACAATCCGGACATGTTTGCAGTCAATAGCACCAAGCACATGTGGGAAGCCATGTATTTGGTAAAAGCCCCTGTTTTGTCTCCTGCTGCTTCTGCTGTGTGTTGGGGAAGCTGATATGGCAGGGGGTGAGGGAGATGATGGCATCAAGAACCTTGGGAAGGAAGGCGGCGACGGAGGGCTGTGATACCTCAGCAAACAGGGCACCCGTAGTTTGGAATGAGCCACTTGCCAACATGTGCAGTACAGGTAGTTGCTTGGTCTCCGGTGGAATAATGTGGAGTGTCTGCAGGCTGGCTGTTAACTGTGGCTCACTTTGACTCAACAGCTGCTGTATGGCTTGCCAGTTGAGTCTGTACCTCTGGATAATATCCTTTTCCCTGAGGCCCAGGAGGGATATCCTGGTCCTGAATAGCCTCTCCTGCCTTCTTCATTGCTTTTGGGGTCCACATTGGTGTGGTGGTAGCTGCTGCTTTTGGTCCTGTGCTCTGTGTCATCTGGCATGTTGCATGAGTAGCACCTCCATGTCATCCTTCTTGAGCAATGAAGTTGCTTGTGTGAGTTTTCTTTAAGTAGTGGTGTGTTTGCCCCATTTTAACACCTGCCCTCACCTAGGCGTTAATATTTGATACAAATCGGGCTTTGCGTAATTTTTCAGGTTCGCTTCCCAGCCATCCGTAATTTTTGCCCCTTTGGATAAATATGACGCACAGGTCTTTGAGTAATTTTTTGGACAGGAACGCCTACCTTGCATCTCATTGACGCAAGGCGGTTTCACTCATCCAGAAAACAATGCAAACTCTGATGTTTTGACGCTACACTGATGTTAGCTTGCGCCAGATTAGTGTAAAAAAATTATGCTAATCCAATGCAAGGGGAGTATAAATATGGGCCTAAGTTTCTAATATGTTAGTGTTGGGATTAACAAATCTTCTAGTAGCTCTTGGGCCAGCCCTGTGGTCTTGACCCCTATCATCGAGCTTTACAATACCCTATGGACCACCACCCTCCCATGGCTAAAAATACATTTTTGCAGAGGGCCCCATGTACCCCCTGGGCCCTGAGGACCACCATCTTTCAGGGGCCAAACGTAAGGAAAAGTGTGAAGGTGTCACATGGCCTTGTATGGCCCAGGCGACCACCTCCCCTCACCCCCTCTCACCCCCCCCAATGCCGGCTCCTGCAATCTTCCAAGGTGCCTACCCTTGGGAGATAACTGTTTGCTTTTGCTTGGAAGGCAATGTCACAGCTCCCACCAAACAAGAACAAACATAACTCCACTCCCAGCAAGTGGGAGCGTGAAAACTGCTGCCACTTGCTGCAAGCAGAATTTTCATCTGATGAGGATTGCTCTGGCACCCAGGGACCTGCGTGTGGGAACCATGTCAGCCTCTGCAGGAGGTAGAGAACTGGATTGGACAGCGGGGCCTTGAGGCTCCACCCACAGCCCCCATGTTTGAAAACTGGGTGCCCAGTGCACCCAGGTGGAAATTACCAGGCCTCATGGGGGATGGGATAACCAGGGCCATAATCGGCCTGAGAAGGGGGCTGCGTGGCTCCCTCACAAATTAGATTAGGTGTTTGGCCTCAGGGAGAGTTGTGCCTGGGGCAGAGGGCCCACACAGCATCCCCACTTAGTTGCAAGTTTAGCCCCGGGATGTGGTGGTCAAATGGGACATATTAATGCCCCAAGAGTGGGATCTGCGTGGCCCTTTCCCATTTTTTAATAATGCCGTGGTGAGATGGTGGTCCCCGAGGCTAAAAAAAGCCCTTGGAGCAAGGCCCATTGCACCCCTCTCCCTTGTTTTTAATAGTTGTCCTCTTGCCTCGGGAACCTGGCCCACCCAGGGACATTTCTGTATACAGGGGTGGGAGACCACGCTTGTTTTTTTAATTTACTTTTTGCCATGAATTTGCAATTGGCTGCCAACTTACAGCAAAAATGAAAAATTTGCCTTGCCAGGGTGCAAGGCCATATCTACCCTACGCACCCTTTTCTTTTCTTTGCCAAGGCTGTGCATGAGCAGTGTTTTGACTACACATGAAACCTGATTGATCGGTATGGATCAATTGCTGCATTTCAGGTAGAAATCTGCAAGCCAATGGCTTAGTAGGAGTTTAAAATTGGTGTTTGATATAGATAGAGGACAATAGAAGGCCATGTCAGTCGAATCTTTATATACTGTATTTTCAACATTTCGGAAATAAAAGCCTCATTCAGTAAAGAGGGAAGGAAACTTCAAGTGCAGGATGCATTGTATAAGAGGTGTAATTGAGGCACCAGTTGTGGAGAAAACAATGTGCAGAACTCTGATAGGATCCCATCAGAACCAGGGACCATACCATGTGGCAAATCATGGAAAACTGATTCCAACTGTTGCAGTTTAAGTTTGTGCTTGGAAAGGGACACAGAAAGGGTGAGTAGCCAGATGGGCATTAGAAAATTATCAATGAAGTCACTGGGGTATTTGTTGCAGCCTGATCCAATGTACAGTATTATTATCAGCTTGGACTCAAACAGTCTCGCCAGATGGTAAATAAATATGGAGAGGAGCCGTATGTAGCACCATTAGATTATCTAAGTGAGCAAGGAGACAAATAGCTTTATCAATATCATTATGTATTCTGGACCAGAAGAGGAATAATCATAGCATCTAAGGATTTCTAATGTATCAGAAGTAGTGCAGTTTAAGGATTATCAGCTCCCTACCATTTCTGTATTCAATGGGATAAGATGTTCAGTATAACACATGGTTTATTCCTGACATAAAAGGTCTCCACTGACTTTCCATTTAACACCCACTGTGTCCTTAGTACATAAACCCCTAGTAACTGCTTTAAATGCTTTCCTTTCCATTAAGGGAGGCTGGGGAAGTGGTCCCTTCACTTTCATAAAATAACTTATCTATATTGTTTTGAAGTATGGATGAAATGCTGCAACCCCTGGAAAGGTCACTTGTAAGGGTCATGTTGGGATAGAAGTCAACAGCCCACAGGACCACATGTATTGGGTTATGATTGGGGAGTGTCCTGGTGTAATATGAGATAGAGGAGATGTGGATATGGATTTTCAGAGCACACATACATCTAACTAGTCTAGAATACATGTTGTCTACTGGGTAGTAAAATGGGTATTCATGGTTCAAGGGATAGCATATGCACCAAATGATATCCAATGCCCAACTGTGAGAAAGAAGCCTCTTTCTAGCATGGTTACCCCCATTTATGGTCTGTTTATCAGTGTTTGTCAGTGTGTTTTTACTGCCTCACTGTGATCCAGCTAGCTAGGACCCCAGTACTCATAGTTTGTGGCCTATATGTCAGTATGTTTTATAGTTTTGTCAGTGTGCTTGACTGTGTCACTGGAGTCCTGCTAACCAGAACTCTAGTGCTTATGCTCTCTCTGATTCCAAAATTTTACTTAAATACTGGTAACCCAGTATTCCAGTCCAAATTGGCATACTGGACACCCCTTACAAGTCCCTAGCATATGGTACCTAGGTACACAGGGCAACAGGGTCCCATGAGATCCTTATGGGATGCAGGATTTCTTTTGCCCCCGTAAGGAGCTCATACAAACACTTCTTCAGGACTGCCATTGCAGCCTGAGTGAAATAGTGCAAGCACTATTTCACAGCCATTTTCACTGCACCAGGTAACTTATAAGTCACCTATATGTCTAACATTCAGCTCCTGAAGGCTAGGTGCAACGTTACTGTGAGTGAGGGCACCCCTGCACTAGCATAGGTGCCTCCACGTTGTCCAGGACCAATTTCCCAGACTTCGTGAGTGTAGGGATGCTATTATACGTGTGAACTACATATAGGTCAATACATATATGTAGCTTCACAATGGTAACTCTGAATATGGCCATGTGAGGTGTCTTGGGTTGAGAAATTGTACCCCCAATCTTATTCTGGTATGGGGGGGCAATTCCATCCACCCTGGTGGCTCCACCATGGACTCCCACTACTGCCATACCAGCCTTCTGAGGTTTTCACTGCAGCCCGAGCTGCTGCCACCTCACAGACAGGCTTCTGCTCTCCTGGGGCTTAAGCGGCTCAATCCCAGGAAGGCAGAACAATGCATTTCCTTTAGGAGAGGGGTGTTACACCCTCTTCCTTTGGAAATAGGTGTTACAGGCATGGGAGGGGTGCCTCTCCGAGCCTTTGTAAGTGCTTTGAAGGGCACAGATGGTGCCCTACTTGCATAATACAGTCTACACCAGTTTAGGGACCCTCAGTCCCTGCTCTGGCATGAAACTGGACAAAGGAAGGGGGAGTGACCATTTGCCTGTCCATCACCACCCAGGGGTGGTGTCCAGGGCTCCTCCAGTGTGTCCCAGACTTCAGCCATCTTGCTTTGCAAGGTGTGGGGGCACTCTGGATGGCTCTGAGTGGCCAGTGCCAGCAGGTGATGTCAGAGACCCCTCCTGATAGGTCCATACTTGATTAGGTGACCAATCCCCCTCTGAGGGCTGTTAAGGGTCTCTCCTGTGGGTTTTTCCTAAGATTTGGATTGCAAGATTCCAGCAGGGATCCTCTGCATCCTTTACTTCATCTTCTACCATCAGATCAACAACAGAACTGCTCCAGGAACTCTACAACTGCAATAAAGTATCCAAGAAGGCTACTGCAACTCTGTAACTTCAGCTCCTGCCAGCAACTGCAACAGTTTTCAGTTTGTGCATGCTCTGAGGACTGCTTGTCTTCATCCTGTGCCAGAAGAACTGAAGGAATTTCCTGCGGAGTGACAGAGTCACTTCCCTGCTTCAGCAGGTACCTCCCTACAGCGACAACCGGTACTCTGGATCCCCACTCCTGATGACGAGCCTGTATTCTAGAATACAGGTGGAAGACTAAAGTGACCCTGACTGTCCAAAGGTCCAGTTGTCCAAATTTGGTGGAGGTAAGAGCTTGCCTCCCTGTGCCAGACAGTATCCTTGTGCACCAAGTGTTTTGCAGCTCCTAGGGTTTCTGTGCACTTCTCAAAGAAATCCTTCAAGCACAGCATAGCCCAGTTCCCCAGCACTCCATCTTGTGATGCTCAGCTCTGTGCTTTGTTCCCCGGCAGTGTGGGATTATTTTGTGTAGTGCTGCAACAAGTGCCATTTGCAACTCCTTTGTCCTCGTGCTGTTGGGCTCCTGTGTGTGCTGTCTGGTATTCTGTGGGCTCTCTGTGTTACTGAGAGTCCCCTCTGTCTCCCCCTCCTGGGTAGAGTCAACCTGGTCCTTCCTACGCCTGGGAAGTGCCATTTTTTGTTAAATGCGAGTTTTGCATTTACCAAGGCTTGTTGACAGAATCCCATGATGCAAACCAGACTGCATTCATCCATCTGGCATGGGATATCTTCTGCACCAACCAGGAACCCGCATCTATCTTCTTTGGTGCAATACTGACTATGGGCCTCATTATGACCCTGGCGGGCGGCGGAGGCCGCCCGCCAGGATCCCGCCCTCCAAATTACCGCGCCGCGGTCAAAAGACCGCGGCGGGTATTACGAGTTTTCCCCTGGGCTGGCGGGCGGTTCCAGTAAAACCGCCCGCCAGCCCAGGGGAAAACGACCTTCCCACGAGGATGCCGGCTCGTAATCGAGCCGGCGGAGTGGGAAGGTGCGACGGGTGCAGTGGCACCCGTCGCGTATTTCAGTGTCTGCAAGGCAGACACTGAAATACTTTTCGGGGCCCTCTTACGGGGGCCCCTGCCGTGCCCATGCCATTGGCATGGGCACGGCAGGGGCCCCCAGGGGCCCCGCGACCCCCCCTTCCGCCATCCTGTTCATGGCGGCTTTCCCGCCATGAACTGGATGGCGGTAGGGGGGGTCAGAATCCTCATGGCTGCGGAGCGCGCTCCGCAGCCATGGAGGATTCCAAAGAGCAGCGGAAAGTCAGCGGGAGACCGCTGACTTTCCGCTTCTGACCGCGGCTGAACTGCCGCGGTCAGAATGCTCATTGGAGCACCGCCAGCCTGTTGGCGGTGCTCCCGTGGTCGGTGGCCCTGGCGGCCACCGGCCGCCAGGGTCAGAATGACCCTCTATGTGTTCTCACTGGTGGTTCTTCTTTTGCACTTTCATCTGGGTTAGCAGCGGCTCCTGTTCTCCCCGGACTCTTCAGTGCTTGTTAGACTTGGTCCCCTTCTTCCACAGGTCTTCAGGTCCAGGAATCCATTGTTGGTGTCTTGCAGTCTCTTCTGGTTCTTGCACTGTCTTTTACTAAGACTTCTAGTGTGTTTTAGGAAACTTGTTGTACTTTACTCCTGCTTTCCTGGGGTCTGGATTTGGGTATTTTACATACCTTTGGTGGTTTCTTACACTCCCAGCACCCCTCTACACACTATACTTGCCTAGGTGGGAAACCGACATTCAAATTCCACTACTTTAATGTATGGTTTGTGTTGCCCCAGGCACTTTACTGTTTGCACTATTTTATAACTGTTTACTTACTTGATTTTGGTTCTAGTATATATTTTATGTATAATACGTACCTCCCAAAGAAGTATAGCCTCTAAGATTTTTTTTAGCCTTTTGTCACTAAAAAAAGTACCTTTATTTTTGGTAACACTGAGTATTGTCTTTCTTGTGTGTACGTACTGTGTAACTACAGTGGTATGGCAAGAACTTTGCATGTCTCCTAGTACAGCCTTGGCTGCTCTACCTTCAGCTACCTCAAGACAGCCTGGCTTCTAGACACTGCCTACATTTCACTAATAAGGGATAACTGGACCTGGTATAAGGTGTAAGTACCTTAGGTGCCCACTACCAACACACACAGTAATACACTGAAAACACTACAAAATGGATACCACACAGTATTGTGTGAGGGCAGGCACAGCCCATTCAGGTGTAATTGACTACTACTCCCTCCACTCTAGCTCAGATGGGCTATTAGGATATGCAGGCTACACCCCAGCTCATTCTGTGTCACTGTCTAGAGGAGATTCACAAACAGCCCAACTGTCAGTCTGACACGGGCCCCTGACACTAGCCACACCGCAGAACAGCCCTCTACCTCTGCCTACGCTAGTGGACAGAATGGCCCGCCACAGGGTCAATAGGCCACCAGCACCCCACCCCCCGCAGAAGGAGAACCACCCCACAAACAGTCCCTGCGATCCAGGTAGAAGCCAGAGAACATTGCCAAGACCACCACCAGGAAATTAGACCCTCCTGATTGTCACCCTTCTGTCCCACTCTGTCACCCTGTCCACCTTGAACTGCCATTGCTCCCCTTCCTATGCCCCCTTGGACAATGCACCTGTGATACAAATAGACTGGACTCTACCCTGGACTTTCCTCCATCAGCAACCCAGCCCATTGCAATACCCACTCCACTTATTACCACCAAAATAAACACCCTTGGAACAAAATCAATATGGATTCTGTCAATTGTTATAAAATGTATTAGTTTCACAAACTGTAAACATTGCAATTTAAATGCACTGTAATATTTACAGAGTAATGACCTGTAGTGGGCAGCAGTAAACACACCAGGAGCCAGAGTGGGGCAGAGAGATCTGAAAATAGAGATGCCAAAGGGTACAGTAAGTGGCCATAGAAATAGGGAATTCAGGCTGCCATGTTCAAAGTCAAACACAAAACTGCAATAGAAGGTAAAGTTACAGTGTCTTACCTGTGTGTCACTGGAAGTACTGTTGAATTAGTGTAGTTCTGTTGTCCACATCTTCTCCCTCTGCCTCCTCTTCGTCACTGCCCACAGGCTCCATTGCTGCCACATGACCATTCCCAGACTCGTCCTCCTACAGAAAAGGCACCTGGCATCTCAAGGCCAGGTTGTGCAACATGCAACGATGATCTGGCATACCTTCTTGGGTGAGTAGTACAGGGATGACACCTGTCAGATGGAGGCCCCGGAATCTGGCCTTCAGGAGGCCAAAGGTTTGTTCAATTATCCTCCTTGTTCCCCCATGTGCCTCATTGTAACGTTCCTGCCCTTGTCCTGGCATTCCTCAATGGGGTCAGTAGCCATGAGAGGTTGGGGTAACCAGAGTCACCTGCAAAAATTGAGGGATACCTGTTAGCCAAACACTCACCCTTAGGGCCAAACCCACACCCACATATCTACATCAACTGGGTGGGGACTATGAGCTCACCTATTAGCCACACCCGGTGCCTCTGGAGTTGAGACATCACATATAGGATGCTGCTATGCCTCAGGATAAAGGCATCATGAACAGGGCCAGGATACTTTGCATTGACATCTGAGATGTCCTGGTCCACCAAACACACCATCTGCACATTCAGAGAGTGAAAGCTGCTTCTATTTCTGAACACTTGTTCATTTCTCCAGGGAGGGGAACAAATGCAACATGTGTACCATCAATGGCACCAATGATGTTGGCGATAAGTCCCAGTGCATAGAAGTCAGCCTTCACTGTGGCCAAATCCTCCACCAGGGGGAATAAGATGTAGCTGTGCTTGTGTTTCAGCAGGGCATACAAAACTCTGGTCAGCACGTTTGAGAACATTGGCTGTGACATCCCTGATGCCATGGCCACTGTCGCTTGGAAGGAACCACTTCCCAGGAAATGGAGCACTGACAGGACCTGCACTAGAGGGGGAAACCTGTAGGGTGGCAGATAGCTGAGGTCAGGTCTGGCTCCAAATGGGCACACAGTTCTTGGATTGTGGCCCTATCAAGTCTGTAGGTCAAGATAATGTGCCTGTCCTCCATTGTCGCCAAGTCCACCAGGGGGCTGTACACCGGGGGATGTCTCCATCTCCTATTCATCCTTGAACTCTAGGGTGAAAAACGGTGAGCAAAAGGTCATATACACACATATTCCAACAATAATGCAACTTTTTCTTTACCGAAACAGTAAGTGAAGTCGTAAGACAGTAGACGTGCCAATGTCTGCTGTGACGCAGTTAGGTGCCATGGCCTATGCACCCCTGAAATGGCAGCTGCCTGACCTGTGAGGAGGGCCAAGTGAAAAAGGGGTAATTCCGATGGCGTTGTGCACCGTTGCGGTCGGCGGTTGATAACCGCCTCACAACACCGCATTGGTTATCATTGGGCCCTATGGGTTCCAGGAGCCAATGGCATTGTACGCCGGCGGTGACGGTATGCACCGCCGCGGACGTAACCATCATTTCCTATCTGTTCACTCACTTGCTACCTGACCTTCAACAGGAGAGGACCTACACTCCAAGTGCTGCTGTCACCTGTGTCTGGAAGCGACAATGGCGTGTGTCTGGGGAAAGGGCCCCTGCCTTCAATTCAGAGGAGTTGGAGAGACTGGTGGATGGGGTCTAACCCCAGTACACTTTATTCTATGGTCCTCCAGACAAATAGGTGAGTACACTGTGAGCATGATGCACAGGCCTTGAATGTATGGATTGATGTGTGTGTAAGCCTTGTGTGGAGGGGTCTGAGGGGTCCTGGGCAGAGTGCTGCATGTATGGTGGGCAATGTATGTGCATAAGAGGATGGGGGGATATGTTGGGCCATGAGTATAACAATCCGGACGGAATGACTAATACCTTTGCTGCTGTTTTTTTTCTGCATTTCAGAAAAATGGTATTTGCCGTGCCATCGTCAAGGAGGTGAGGACGCTTGTGGTCTTTGACAGGCGGAGCACCCACTGTCGTAAACGGTAGGACCACCTGCGTTGCTGGGCAAGGAAGATAGCAGAGGCCCAGCTGGGGCTGGCCTCCTAACGAGGAAGGAGTGCCCTTCGTACCCTGACCCCCTTGATGTTCTGCATCCTGGTGGTGGCCTATCCGGAGTTGGATGGGCGCTTGAAGGCATCACAGCAGCCACACAGGGGTGAGTACGGATTCAGAATCATGACTTCGCGAGCGTTCAGGTGTTACCTGGGTGAGGGATGTGGGCTATGGGTGCCCCTAGGCCAGGGCTAACATGGCAGGGTATGTTCAATGATGGGCAAGCTCAGACGCACTCCAACCTCAATAATGTTAGTGAGCATCTACTACTGGGCAGGGTTGTGTGGGTTTCAGGTGTGCAGATAATGGCGTTAGGCATTGTACCCCATGGGCTGGTGACTAGCATTGTATCTGGTAGTGCATGGCCTAGTGCATAGGGCTGTTCCCTGTGAGTTTTGTACACCAACGGTAGTGTTGTTGCTGGTATTGACAGGTGTATCCTCTGTTTCTCCCCCCCTTTTTTTTACCACCCTGACCTTCTGTGCATTAGCATCATCTGACGGAGGAGGACAGGCACCAGTGACGGAGGGAGCTGCATCCCACATGGGATTGGAGGCCGAATCCAACGACGGTGAGGGCAGGCAAGGGGAGTTCCATGACTCAGACAGGAGGAGGACACTACTGACAGCCATACCTCCTCCAATGGCAGCTCCCTGGCAGTGGCGGACACCTTTGTGGCCACCCCAACTACAGGTACATCTGCCACCCCCGTACCAGCACCGCCCTCCCAACAGCCCCTCAGCGAGTTTCCCATGCCCGCTCACCCAGGAGGGTGGGCATCTCCTTCGCCTCAGGCACCTCAGGTCCTGCCTCAGTCAGCCCTGCTGCCCTCAGTGAGGAGGCTATTGACCTCCTGAAATCCCTCTCTGTTGTGCAGTTAACCATACTGAATGACATCCAGGGTGTAGCAGGGCATTTGCAACAAACAAATGCATACCTGGAGGGCATTCACTCTGGCATGGCGGCCCAACAAAGAGCATTTCAGGCTCTAGCCAATGCAATGATGGAAGCTATTGTCCCTGTCTCCAGCCTCCCCCCTCCAACTTCCTCTACCCAATCCCAATTTCCTCAACCCCAGCCCATCCCAAGCACACCTTTAGACCAGCACCCAGAAGTGGTACAGGCAAACACAGGCACCACACTTCATCTCACAAGCACTCACACAAGCACCATCCACATGCAGACACACCAACCTCCACTGCCTCCACTGTGTCCCCCTCCTCCTCCTCATCCACCTCCCTCCCAGTAGCGTCTCCACTCACACCTGCATGCACTTCATCCTCATCCACTACCTCCATCACCAGCACACCTATCACTACATGCCCCTCACTGGCAGTCACCAACCCCACATCCATGCACACGTCCCCTGTGTCCTCTCCCACTGTGCCTGTGACCCCCTCCTCCCAAAGTACACAAATAGCCATCCACCTCATGCCAGCGCCCAGCCCATGCACCTGCACCCAAACACAGCAGACTGACACCTCCTACAACTACTCCCTCTTCCTCCACACGCAAACCTTCATCCTCTTCCCACCCCAGTGTGCTTAAGAAGCTTTTCCTCGCTAACAAGGGCAGGAAGGGGCACACAACACCAGGCATGGCACTTCAGCCATTCGAGGCTGCAGGTGACGGCCTGGAGGCTAGTACCACCACTAGTTGCACCACCACCTGAACCGCGGTCAGCACCGCCACCTGCACCGCGTCCAGCACCGCCACATGCACCGCCGCCAGCATTACCACTGCCAGCAGCAGCAGCCCCAGTGGGCAGCCGTCTGAGGCTGCAGATGAAGGCCTGGAGGCTACCACTTCCACTGGCAGCACCGCCACCTGCACCGTGGCCAGCACCGCCACCTGCACCGCCGCCAGCAGTACCACTGCCAGCAGCAGCAGCCCCAGTTGGCAGCCGTCCGAGGCTGCAGTTGAAGGCCTGGAGACTACCACTACCACCGCCACCTGCAGCACAACTGTCATCCACTGAGCAGCCGTCATCGCCAGCGAGCAGTGTAGTGGTGACTACATGGGCTGCAGTGCGTCCTGGCCCCTGCAACATCTGTCGGTGTGACACACAGGTGAGAGACTGTGACCTTGCCCCATCCAGGATAAAGCACACTAGGCACAAGGCCCCCTCCAGAACCAGTGGAAGACACTATCCACTCAGCCCCTCCTTGCCAGGATGGATGAAACACACTGGGCAAAAGGCCCCCTCCAGAACCAGTGGAAGAAGGCATCCACTCAGCCTCTCCTTAGCAGGATGAAGCACACTGGGCACAAGGTCCCCTCCAGACCGAGTGGAAGAAAACATCACCTTGAGAGACCGTGGCTTTGCACTCCCCAGGACCAAGCAGTGGGCAAACTCCTCACTAGAGAAACTGTGGCTTTGCACTCCCAGGACCAAGCAGTGGACATAGAGCCCCCTCCAGTCCAGTGGCATTGTACCATCTTCTGGCTGAGGTGCCCCCCATTCCCTGTCCCCCTGAAGTGCCTTTGTGTTTTTGACCTGATGCCCCTTCAGTGTTCTCTCGATATTGAGGCAGGAGTCAAGTGTGGCCTTGGCCTATGTTTTTTGGCCCAGTGGGCCCCGGACATTTTGGAGTGGGCATTGTCCCTCCTTTTGTATATATTGTCCATATTGTTTGTTGCTTTCAGAACGTATTTGTCTATATTTATAATATTAACCTCAATTTTATCCATTACTTGTCCTTGCATTATTCCTGAGCGTTACGAGGTGTATATTTAATGTCATTGCATCTGTTTGTGTGTATGGTGTTGGGGGTGGGGGTGTTGCTTGTGTGTGTCACTCTCTTTTTCCTCCCCCCTCCGTTGTGTGCTAGGTGCAGTACTCACCGTGGTCATTTTCTCCGACGTTCATGCTCCTGGTGTATGAGAAGGTATACCAGCAATGGGAAAAAGTGCAGCTCAGGCTCCATGGCATCGTGGTTCTTCCTTGAGTGCCGAGAGGTGAGTTGTTTCCCTTCAGAGTACTGTTTCCACCGTGCTTTTGATGGCGTGAGTACCGCCCTGGAAGAGCTGGCGGATTGGCGTGTTGCAATGCAGTGGGCAGTACATTGTCTTCCTCTTGGCTGTTGGCGGTTACCGCAGTGGTGTTTGTTGCTACCACCGTGGTGGTCAGTGTGTTAAAGTGGCTATTTGTGTTGATGGTTTCCGTCGTCATGATTCCACATTTTTTACTGCCGGCCTGATGGTGGTGTTACTGCCGTTTTGTCACCGACTGCCAAGGTTGTAATGAGGACCTTGGTGTTTTTATCTTGTTTTATTTGTTAAAATTACTCTATTCTTCTATCTCTGTTGTGGGCTTCTTTTGTGGTGTGTTTTCACTGGTTAGTTGTTTGAAATGTTGCATAAATACTTTGCACATTGCCTCTGAGCTTAGCCTGCCAGTTCTGTGCCAAACTACCTGAGAGTTGAGCACATGCTAATTTAGGGTTTGCTTGTGACTTCAACCTGAGAAGAATTGTGGTTCCTTCTTGAGAAGGGTTTCACCCCCCAACCTGTAACCTGATTTATCATAGTGCTGCCAAAAGCCACAAAGCAGCAGTTGATGGTATCTGGTTGCATTGGACTGGGACAAAGTTGCAGGTTCGGGTTGACAATGATGGAGTACAGCCTAGGTACATGACCAAGTTTGGTCTGTTGGAGATTGAGCATTGCGTCCATGGTGTACGGTCTGCATGGTGCTGGTTTGCAAGGTTGTCAATCCTCTGGCATCAGCCCTGATAAGAAGCTGCAAGGACTGTGGTGCAAGCTCCTGCATCAAGTCATGTCACGATGCTTTAGTTCTGATGAGGAGGTGCTGCAAGGCTCTGTGGACATCGTGTGTCTCAGTGTCAGTTATGATGAATCTGGCAGCCGTGTGGTGAGGCTTTGTGAGGTTTTGAGTCAATCAGCATTTATTTTTTAAAAAGCTGGCAGTTTTGTGAGTCTTCCCTTTACCTGTCATTGGTTCTAATGAAGTTTGCAGCTGTGTGGTGATGCTTTGCATTGCTTTCTGCCAGATTTTGTACAGCCTACAGTGATGTCAGGAGGAGGTCTCTGATACCAGCCAGGGGTCCAGGAACAGGGGTGGTATCCCATTTTGGATCAATAACTCACTCTAGTAGAGGCAAGCAGAGCTCAGGCAGATCAAGTTGCAGGTCCAAGCAGGCCTGGTACAGCAGGTCAGCTGGGCAGTTGCAGGGAGGCCTCTGGAGCTTGTTATCTCCGTGTAGCTCTGAAAAGAAGGTCATTCTTCTGACCCTTTGGGTCACTCAGCCTGAAATGAAGGGAGTAGGTCCAGTCTTCCTTCTCAGCAAGCAGGTCAGGCCTCAAGCTGCAGTGTGTCCTGAAGATTTTGTCTGAGGTCCACGTTTTATGCCTGTTGCCCACTTCAAAATAGGAGAAACTTCAGGTGTTTCCCCAAAAGAGGTATCTAGAATTTCCTGCCACTCTACCCTCATCCCAGTCTCCCTTTGGACACAGCTATTGTGAAGTCCTTTGTGTGTGAGTTTGTCCAGTGTCTTTGTGGTAGGTGACAACTTCACCCCTTCAAATTTCTGCCAGAGACCACCCATCCTGCCAAGAGCCAGACCCTCTATTGTGAGGATGTCTGGATGGAATACACTAAGGCCAACTACACCTAGTCATGTGACCCATGAACAAGTAGCAGGCACCAGATTTATACTTTTTCATGCAAAACTACGCTAAAGCAGTTTTGCGTGAAAAAGTATACAGCCGGCTAGCAGCATTCCAAGACGCCTGCCGGTCGTCATATTTATGGCCATGAAAAAGGATGCTAGCCAGGTGGGGAAGTGTAGGGGGAACAGGAGGTTGTGCGACAAAGGATGACCCTAGTCTGGTTAGAGGCATTAAAATGCCTCTAACCAGACTAGCATCATCCTTTAACGCACAAGCCCCATGGACATGACTCCTGCCTTAGGGGTCATGTCCACCACCCCAGTGGGCATTCCCAGGGGACATATGTCCCATGGGCATGGTCATTGGGCCCAGTGCCATGTAGGGGTCCCAAGTTAGGCCCCCTCTATCACTTTTTTTAATAATCACCTGTACTTATCTTACTTACCTGGGATGGGGTCACCCCATCTGCTGGTGTCCCTCTGGTGTGGGTGGGGGGTGTCCCTGGGGCTAGGGAAGGGCACCTGTGGGCCCATTCCATGGTCTCTTACCACTGAAATAGTCCCACAGGTCCCCTAGCATCTGCCCTGACCCAGGCATTAAAAAATCGAGCTAAGCAAGCTTTTTGCCATTATTTAAAGCCCCTTTCGCTTGTGCTTGATTTTAGCATGGGGCTAAATATGGCGCTAGGGCCATACTGTTATTTTTTGCAGGGGAACGCCTACCTTGCATCTTATTGATGCAAGGTAGTTTTCCGCAAGCACAAATGTACCTTTACTCCATAACTTTGGTGTTAGACGTGTATAGTGCCAACATATATATTTGGAGTTAGATTTGCGCCAAATTTTGTGTAAAAACAAGTGAAGCAAATTTGGCAGAACAAGAGTATAAATCTGGGCCTTACAGTCTTGACACTGACTTATTTATTATTCATTTTGGAGTTTTATAGGGTGCTTTGTGTAACCTCACCAATACTTCAAGTAACAAAAATGATAGGTGCAATCTCTCATGTGAAGACAGAGTGACAAAAGCGTCTGAACAGATCTGGTAGAAGTTCGTTGTTGATGTTCTGCCATCATTGTCAAAGAGAGGCAGGAAAGTCCATTTAGAAAGTGGGTCAGATGGGCATACCTACTTCCAGATAGTGGGATACACAAAGGGGCAGATTTAGGAGACGCTAGTGCCTCCCTACACCACATTAGTGACATTTTGGGCCATATTCATACTTTTTGGTGCAAAACTGCACTAACGCAGTTTTGCACCAAAAGGTTTTGCACCGGAATGCACCATTTTTTAGCACCAGCTGGGCACCATATTTATGGAATGGTGCAAGCCGGTGCAAAGGGTAGGTTAGTGTAAAAAAAAATGACGTTAGGCAGGATAGAGTCAAAATAATTGACACTAACCAGATTAGCATAATTTTTTGACGCTAAGGGGCATATTTATACTCTGTTTGCACCGACTTAGCATCATTTTTTTTTGCTCTAATTCTGTGCAAAACTAACTCCATATTTATACTTTGGTGGGCTTCAATTGTATGCCTGCTGTACCACATTGCACAAGACATGACTACAAAGGGCAACTCTAACAAACATTCCACCCATGACCAACCTCCTCGCTGTCCTCCTTAGGATGGATCTTTTCAGACAACAGGCACACAAGTGGCTGGTATCTCCCAGCGATCCTTCTCGGTCTTCCATCCAAAGCTTCTGGACACTATCATACCCCTCACACCCCACTACATCTGCTTTCCAAACACCTAGCAACTGCAGCAGGAGACCAAGCAATGTTTCTATCTAATTGCTGAGTGCACCTATGTCCAACTGGTTCCAACTGCAGCAACGGAACACCTATACAAGAACCATAAGCACACCCATTCCATAAATGTGCAAGCCGTTGTGGACCACAGTAGGTTCTTCTCAAACATCCTTGACAAATACCCTGGCAACGTACATGATGCCTACACTTTCCAGCATTCCACCATCAACGAACGGTCCCAGGTTGGGCAATATGGCAATGGCCTACTCGTAGATAAGCCACCATACCAATCAATACACAGTCAACACACCTACCATGTAGGACAAACAAGACATACAGCACACTAAACACACATAGGAAGAGAATCTCAGATGTACAGGCACATATGCCACATGCCACACTACACTGCAATCATTGCACATCACATACATATATACACCCACATGTACATAAAACAGCCACAACCTGACTGGCACACCAAGCGAGGACAGGTGGAGCTCTGTCCCTCAGTCATGGGGTGCAAGCATTTGGCTGCACCAATATCAAATGCCACCCAAGAGTTGCCATGACCAACTACATAACACCTACACATTCCTGACATACCTGTAGTGTGCACATTCACCTGTCTGCTGCATTGTTTTGCACACGTAGGAATACAACATTACCTGCCATGAGAGACCATGGGGCAGAATGAAGAAAAGCTGTGTAGCTCATAGTCTAGTGACACCTTGCATGTGCCCCTTAGCATCCCCTAATGCTACCATGTGTTTGCCGCATACTAGAAATGGTCCACCATGGTGCAGAATTTATGCAGTACACATGGTGTAGGGTCCTACAATGCCATTGTAGGACCCTGTAGGAGTATAGAGGACATACCTGACCTTCGATGCACCATGCATAGGGACATATCTAAAAGAATGGTGTGCCCCCTCCCAACACCTGCACTGTGCATGTGTTTAAAGTGTCTGTGATAAATCATATTTAGGAACTTTGGAGGTTCCACTGTACCAACTTTTTCTCATCCTACAGTTGTGTGATTCACAACCTAGTACACTTGATGGCTAGCACATTCATCACCTGCCACAATGGAACACTATGACCCTCATTATGACATTGGCGGTAAATCCCACTTACCACCAGACTGATGGCCGCCAACTTACCGGTGCTGTGGCGCATATCCCTTCACCATATTATGATACACACACACCAGTCTGTCAGTTTTGAGCCACATACACAAATCTGCCACACCAAAGGTCAGTGATAAACTGGCAGTATCAAAACCTTCACTGTTACGTCAACAGAACTACACCCACCACATTATGACCCACAAAAAATACACAGCAGACATTAAACGGCAGTAAACCATTGGCAGTACATACCGCCACGCTCACAATGGACACCCACATACAAAACAACAACACATTGGACAATTTAAACAACACACATCTGACACCCAAACACACACTGCACCCACACACCCACACCACCAGAAAACCCACACCCACAAAACCCACAACCCTTTACAAACAACAATTACTGCCAGGAGATTGACACCAAGACCACTGACACAACTAGAGCCACACACTATTCACACCTATACACCACTCACACACTACTCACCATACACCCGACACATCACCCAGCACACCCTCACCAACACACCTCACAGAACTTCCATGGCACCACAAAGACACCCGTTTCACAAAGGAGGAGCTCAGGGTCATGGTGGAGGAAATTGTCAGGGTAGAGCCACAGTTATTTGGAGCACAAGTGCAGCAGATATCAATAGCTAGAAGGATGGAGATATGGCGAAGCACCCAAGAACTAGGGATGACATCAGGAAGAGGTGGAACGACCTACGGGGCAAGGTACATTCTATTGCAGCAAGATACCAACTCGCCGTACAAAGGACTGGCGGTGGACTCCCACCTCCTCCCCCACAATTCACAACATGGGAGGAGCAAGTCTTGGAAATGCTGCATCCTGAGGGCCTGGCCGGAATGGGAGGTGGACTGGACTCTGGTAAGTCAACTCTCTACTACTATCACCCCCCACCTGCATGCCATCATCCCCCATTACTCCACTACTTCCCACACATCCCACCATAACATCTCACTCATCCTAATGCCAAGCCCTGCATCTCGTACCAATGCATGGACACCACTCACAGCCCTGCATGGACACTCATCACTAAAGCATGCACACCATAGTGAACTAACAATGCCACCATACACTAACATACAAAAGTAAAAGGTGCCGGGGCAAATCCAAACAAAGAGGGGAAGCCACGGATGTATCATATGTCAGACACAGAAACCATAACACATCATTTACATCCCCACAGGTATCCCAGCCAATGTCACTGGAGAGGAGGTGCCAGCACTATCCAGTCCCCCAACTGAAGAAGCCCACAGTGATGACAGTAACTCTGGTCTTCAGTATCTGGATGACCTACCTGGCCCTTTAGGGACCACTGGACAGCCGGTTATCCAGGCCCAGTCACACACCACCACAGACCTCCCCCATTAGGAAACACCACCACAGCATCCACCCAGTGTACCCATACTTCTGTCCCCAGGACACGTCAATCAGCAGTGTTCCCACCTATACAGGGACCCCATGCCCCCAAGACAATCAGGGACCTGGGGGCAGTGGGCACACGGTTCAGGGGACAGAGGCACAGGCCAACAGGGTCACTGGGAGGACTGATGTGCACCAGAGGGAGGACGGGCCCAGGGAACCGACTCTCCAGGAGGCTCTCGCAGAGATCCTGGGAGCCTATCAACATTCCCAGGACCAGATGGGCCAGATCCTGGACACTGTGCGGGAGAACAGGTGGCTGCAGGAGGGACAGTGCCAGGGGATCAGGGAGGACTTGCAGGCCACCAACAATACCCTGATCTCCATTGCTGGGGTGCTGGCAGACATGGCCAACATTATCAGGGAGGCAGTCTCTCACCGACGGGCCCCTGCCACTAGCCAGACATCTGAACAGCCTCCCATGTGCACTGCTGCTAGTGGCCAGGAGGCCTGCCACAGGACTCAACGGCCACCAGCACCCCTCCCCCTGCAGAAAGTGAACCACCCAGCAAATATTTCCTGTGATCCAGACAGAAGCCAGAGACACTTGCCAAGACCCTGCCAGGAAATGTCACCATGGTGTCCCACTCTGTCACCCTGTCCTCCTTGAACTGCCATTGTTCCACTTCTTATGTCCCGATAGACAATGCACCTGTGCTACAAATAGACTTGAACAATACCCTGGACTTTCCTTCATCATCACCCCATCCCATTGCACTTGCCCTCCATATATTAGCACTTCAATAAACAGCCTTTGCAAAACAAAAACAAAAACATTTTGGAGTATGTCATGTATATCAAATATGTATTAATTGTAAGAGGTACAAACATTGCAAATCAACTGTACAAAGAATGAGAATAAATTAATGATCTGTAGCTGTCTGTAGTGATCACACCAGGGGTATATATCAGGTCACCAACATCTGAAAAATGAATTGCAAGCGGGAACAGTAAGTGGGCATAGAAGTTGCAAATATCAACATATCATTGGCACACAAATTAAAACAGAAATGTGAAGTAACACTGCCCTACCTGTACGTCATTGGAAGTATTGTCGGATCACATTTGTTCTGTTCTCATTCTCATCCTCTGCTTCCTCATCCTCAATGTCAACAGGGTCTACTGCTGCCACACGGGCATCTCGAGACACCTCCTCCAGCAGGAATGGTACATGGCATCTGAGGGCCAAGTTATGCAACATGCAGCATGTCACCACTATCTGGCAGACCTTCTTTGATTAGTGGCACAGGGATCCACCGGTTAGATCGAGGCACCGGAACCTGGCCTTCAGGAGGCCAAAGGTCCTTTCAATTATCCTTCTGGTTCGCCCATGTTCTTCATTATAACGTTCTTCTGCCCTTGTCCTGGCCTTCCTCCCAGGGGTCAGCAGCCATGATAGGTTTGGGTAACCAGAGCCACCTGCAAATATTGAGGGACAACATTTAGCCACTCACTATCCTATATGGCCCACACCATACCCATACACCAACATATACTGGGTGGGAACCAGGGCTCACCTATTAGCCACACTCTGTGCCTCTGTAGTTGGCCCATCACATTAGGTATGCTGCTATTCCTCAGGACAAAAGCATCATGCACTGACCCAGGATACTTAGCATTCATGTGTGAGATGCACTTGTCTGCCAAACACACCATCTGAACATTCATGGAGTGGAAACTCTTATGATTTCCGAACACCTGCTCATTCTGCCTGGGGGGGGGACTAATGCAATATGTGTTCCATCGATCGCCCCAATTATGGTGGGGTGTGTCCCATTGCATAAAACTCGGCCTTCACTGTGGCCAAATCCTCAACCTGGGGGAAAACAATGTAGCTGCCCATGTGTTTTATCAGGGCAGACAACACTGTTGTCAGCACTATTGAGAACATTGGCTGTGACATTCCTGCTGCTCATCCCCCTGTCACTTGGAAAGAACCAGTTGCAGGAAATGGGGTACTGATAGCACTTGCACAAGAGGGGGGATCCCAGTGGGGTGACAGATAGCAGATATCAGGTCAGGTTCCAATTGGGCACACAGCTCAGTGACTTTGGCCCTGTCCAGTCTATAGGTGAGTATTATGTTCCTGTCCTCCAGTGTAGCCAAGTCCACTAGGGGTCTGTACATGGGGGTATGTCTCCATCTCCTATTCACCCGTAGTGGTAGGTATCTAAGGGACACAAGAGTGAGGAGCCGGTCACAAACTGAACAATGGAGCTACAACAGAGCTTTGCATCCTGTAAACATGTATTGGGTCATTGTGATTTGTCCATTATGTGTTAATATCTCCTGTGACACAGCATTATTCCAGGGTCTGCACCCAACCCCTGAAATGGTGTCCGCTTGTCCTGTGTAGAAGGACAGGTGGAAGTGAGGTAATTCCGCTGATGTTGTGCGCCGTTGCGGGAGGTGGTCAGGAAACGCCGTGCAACTCCACATTGGGCCTTATGGGTTACAGTGGCCAATGGTGATCTATGCCGGTGGTGTCGTTATGCACCACTGCGGACGTGACCACCATTTTCTATCTGATTCCTCACTTGTTACCTGACCTTCCACAGATGAGGACCTAAACTGCATGTGCTGCTGTGACCTGTGTCTGGAACCTACCTTGGTCCGTGTGACCAGGGAAAGGGCCCCTGCCTTCAGTTCAGAGGAGTTGGAAAGACTGGTGGATGGGGTCCTACCCCATTACGGACTGCTGTATGGGCCTCCAGAACAACAGGTGAGTACACTGAGAGCACAATGCATGTGGTATGAATGCATGGAGTTGTGTGCGTGATGGCCTTGTGTAAGGGGGTGCGTGGATGTGCTCTTGGCGGTGTACAGGTTGTGTGCTGGGCCATGTGTGTGTAAATGGTGATGTGAAGGGGTATGGTGGGACATATGTGTAAAAGGCAGGACTGTTTGTCTAATTCTATTTTCCTGTGTGTATTGCCTCTGTAGGTCAGAGCCTGTCAAAAGAAGGGTAAATGGCGTGCCATCGCCAAGGAGGTATGGACCCTAGGGGTCTATGGCAGGCAGAGCACCCACTGTCGCAAACGGTGGGAGGACCTGAGACGCTGAGCAAAGAAGACAGTGGAAGCCCAGCTGGGGATGGACTCCCAACGAGGAGGGGGTGCCCATCGAACCTTGACCCCCCTGATGGCCCGCATACCTGCAGTGGCCTATCCAGAGCTGGATGGGTGCTTAAGGGCATCGCACCAGCAACAAGGGGGTGAGTACAGTGCCCATCACTACAACTTATGCATGGTAGGGTGGTATCCGGGTGGGGGATCTGTGTTGGTGGGTGCCCCTAGGTCAGGCCTGGCATTGCAGCATAGGTCTACTGGTGGCTAGGGTGCAGAAGGGCAAATTTAGCTACCTAGCTCGTAGGCATCCACTACTGGTCAGGGCTGTGTGGTTCCCAGGTGTACCGCATTTGGGGGGGGGTGCCATTCCACCATGCCATGGAGACATGCTATTTCTCTGGTAGTGCTTTGCATATTGTGTAGGCCTGCTCCTTGTGAGTGAGGGTGCTGTGTATGCTAACGGTGCTGTTGGTGCAGCCGTTGACCCAGTGTATCCTTTGTCTCTCCCCCCCTTCTTATTTTATCATCCTGTCCTTATGTGCATTAGCATCATCTGGCAGAGGAGCAGAGGCACTGGCGACGGAGGGAGCTGCATCCCATGGGACCCAGTAGGCAGAGTCCACCGACAGTGAGGGCACCAGTGGGACGGAGGGTGAGGGGAGCACCACGGCGGAGACTGGAGGGGACAGTTCAGACCCAGATACCTCCTCTGATGAAAGCTCTCTGGTAGTGGCGGACACTTCTGGGACCCCCCCAGCTACAGGTACAGCTGCCACCCCGTACCAACACCGCCCTCCCAGCAGCCCCTCATTGAGTTGCCTGTGCCCACCCACCCAGGAGGATGGGCAGCTCTTTCGTCCCAGGCACCTCAGGCCCTGCCCCAGTTAGCTCTGCTGCCCTGAGTGAGGAGGCTATTGACCTCCTGAGATCCATCTCTGTAGTGCAGTCAACCATTGTGAATGCCATTCATGGGCTGACAGCCCAGATGCAACAATCTAATGCATTCCTGGAGGGCATTCACACAGGATTGGCGGCTCAACAGAGATTGATTCAGGCTCTGGCCTCCTCTCTGATGGCAGCCATTGTCCCTGTTTCTACCGCCCCCCCTCCAACTTCCACAGCCCAGTCTCACTCCACTCAACCCAAACCTATCCTAAGCACACATACAGACGAGCATGCACACAAAGCAACACCTAAGAACGTCACAGGCAAACACAAGCACCACACTTCATTCCACAGGCACTCACACAAATACCATCCAGTTGCAGACACACCAACATCTACTATTTCCACTGTCGCCTCCCCCTCCACCACCTCCCTCCCCGCCACAGCCACACAAACACCTGCATGCATTACATCATCATCCACTACCAGCATCACCACAACACCAAGCAGAACACACACCTCACTGGCAGACACCTCCACAACATCCATGCCCACATCTCCTGTGTCCTCTCCCAGTGTGTCTGTCCCCTGCCCCCTAAGGTATACAAACGCAACCACTCAGTCACCCAACAGCCATCCACCTCACAGCAGCATACAGCCCATGCACCTGCACCTGCACCCAAAAGCTGCAGACAGACACCTCCAACAACCACTCCCTCATCCTCCACTCCCATTCCTTCTCCCTCTTCCCACCCCAATTGTTGTAATTTAATAGCAATTAGATTAAGCATTAGCGGAAAACATCTTGTATTTAGCACCTATTGTGCACATTTGGCGGAATCCATTTTGTATTCATGGCAGCCATTTTCTCTGCCATGTGCTCGCCATGTGTTCTGTCCTACCTTTCTGTTAACTACTCTTGAAAATCTGTCTAGTGACAAGTTATATTTAGCATCTCCCACTTTCGCACATGCCCAGTAAGATCTTCAGCTGTTAGTAATCAGTGACAGACAGTAATGTGTCAACTAGTCCTTGAAACTGTTAGCCCCTCCTACCTGCCGACTGTTTATTTCCATATGACCTTACATGTATGTAAGTCTTGCTTCTATAATTTTACCACCTTCTTTTAGCCCCTGCGTGGGTATAAAAGGAGCATGCTCTCTTAGTTCAGTGTGCTACTTCAAACATTACCTCATGAGGTTTAATAAACTTTGGGCCTGATTACAACTTTGGAGGACGGTGTTAAACCGTCCCAAAAGTGACGGATATACCACCTACCGTATTACGAGTTCCATAGGAAATAATGGACTCGTAATACGGTAGGTGGTATATCCGCCACTTTTGGGACGGTTTAACACCGTCCTCCAAAGTTGTAATCAGGCCCTTTGTCTTTTATTTCCGTTTCAGTGCCAACCTCTTCCTATATGGTCAGAGGACTTTGTGCAGAGAAGGGTGAACCCCTTGCACTAGTAGGCCTTGCTGAGGCTTACTTCAACACAATGGCCCTCATTCCGAGCCTGGCGGGCGGCGGAGGCCGCCCGCCAGGCTTCCCTCCTCCGAAATACCGCTCCGCGGTCGTAAGACCGCGGAGGGTATTCCGAGTTTTCCGCTGGGCTGGCGGGCGGTCTTCACAAGACCGCCCGCCAGCCCAGGGGAAAACTCCCTTCCCACGATGACGCCGGCTCGTAATAGAGCCGGCGGAGTGGGAAGGTGCGACGGGTGCAGTTGCACCCGTCGCGTATTTCAGTGTCTGCTTTGCAGACACTGAAATACTTTTAGGGGCCCTCTTACGGGGGCCCCTGCCGTGAGGCATGGGCACGGCAGGGGCCCCCAGGGGCCCCGCGACTCCCCCTCCCGCCATCCGGTTCCCGGCGGGAGAACCGCCAGGAACTGGATGGCGGGAGGGGGAGTCGGAATCCCCATGGCGGCGCAGCATGCTGCGCCGGCTTGGAGGATTCCTTTGGGGCAGCGGGAAACCGGCGGGAGACCGCCGGTTTCCCTTCTCTGACCGCGGCTGAGCCGCCGCGGTCAGAATGCCCCGCGGGGCACCGCCGGCCTGTCGGCGGTGCCACCGCGTCCCACGGCCCTGGCGGACTTGTTCCGCCAGGGTCGTAATGACCCCCAATGTCCCTAAAAAACTGTTCCTATCCACCTTTGACCTCTTCCCTACCCATCCCCCCGTCCTGCACGTATGGGCAGGATATAACAAACCCAGCCAAGTGCCTCAGCCGCACACTCCACGGGCCGAGTCCTAACTGCACCTCCTTGGTGTGGAAAGGGATCCAGGCCACATGTAATGAAGGGGAAGGAGCCTGCACCAGCCAGCCTCAAGGGGAGGGAGACTGCCCCAGCCAGGAAGAAGGGCAAGGAACCTGCACCTGCCACACGAAAGACCAAGGAGTCTGCCCCATCAGGCAGGAAGATCAAGGAGACTGCACCAGCAGGCAGGACCGGCAAGGAGCCTGCACCAGCAGGCAGGAAGGGCATAGAGCCTGGACCAGGTACTGTGATGGAGCCCCCATCACCAACCATGGTTGTGCAGCTGTGTGAGGTTGCAGGGGGTGGGCAGGAGCCTCCCCCCACCAACAACACCACCACTGTGCAGCCGTCATTGCCAAAAGACGGTATGTAATCCTGCGTCCATGGGCTGCTGTGTGGCCTGTCCACTCCAAAAACAGTGGGTATGAAACCCACATTAGAGACTGTGACCTTGCACTCCCTAGGATGAAGCACAGGGCACGTTGCTCTCTCCAAAATCAGTGGGTATGACACCCACCTTAGAGATTGTGGCCCATCACTGTCCAGGATCAAGCACAGGGCACATTGCCCCCTCCAGAACCAGTGGGTATGACACCCACCTTAGAGACTGTGACCTTGCAATCCCCAGGATCAAGCACGGGACACGTTGCCCCCTCCAGAACCAGTGGGTATGACACCCACCTTAGAGTCAGTGGCCCATCACTCCCCAGGATGAAGCACAGGGCACGTTGCCCCCTCCAGAACCAGTGGGTATGACACCTACCTTAGAGACTGTGGCCCATCACTCCCCAGGATCAAGCACAGGGCACATTGCCCCCTCCAGAACCAGTGGGTATGACACCCACCTTAGAGACTGTGGCCCATCACTCCCCAGGATCAAGCACAGGGCATGTTGCCCTCTCCAGAACCACTGGTCTTGTTACATATCCTGGCTGAAGTGCCCGACCCCTGAGGTGCCTGCCTATTTAAAAACTGATGCCCCTGCAGTGTTCTCTCCATGTTGAAGCAGGTGACATGTGTGGCCTTGGACTTTGGCCTGTGGCCATGTGGCCTATGAAAATTGAGGAATGGGCTGTGTCCCTTTTTCTGTACATATGTATATATCTATTATCTTGCCTGACTTATTATTTCTACTGTGTTGATCTTATTACAAACACTTTTGCGAAATCGTTTTGTCCTTGCATTATTCAGCTGATAAATTGGGATCAAATGTTTTTTTTTTAATGCATCTGGTTGTGTGTATGGTGTGTGTGTGTGGGATGTGAGTTGTGCGAGTGTGTGTCACTCTCTTTTTCCTCCTCCATCCCTTGTGTGCTAGGCGGATGTACTCACCGTCTTCGTCGGCGGTGTTCGTGGTGGAGCAGAACGTAGAATATCATAGGAAAAACATGCAGTTCAGGTTCCATGGCAGTGCAGTTCTTCCCTGTATCACCAATTGTGAGTCCTTTCACTTCTGAGCTCAGTTTCCATCAGGGTGTCGATGTTGTTGGTACCGCCCCAGAAAAGGTGGTGGAATGTCTGATCATAATATGGTGGCAGAACATTGACTTCCACATGGCCGTAGGTGGCTCCCCGGGTGGTGGCTGTTGTTTCCGCCCTGGCGGTCGGTGTGGTACATTGGCTGTCTTTCAGAGATCTTTCCGCCATGGTCATAATTTGGCGGTAAGTATAGCCAGCCTGTTGGCGGTATTACCGCCACTTTATCACGACCACCAGGGTTGTAATGAGGACCTATGTGTTGCACTGCATGTGTAGTGCCACATGGTAACATGAAGGCCAGAGTTTGGCTTTGTAGGGCTTTCATGGTGTCTCTACATATGACACCACTGTGATGCAAGGAGGTTGAAGGTTCCACCAATAATAGGACACTGGCACAAATATGGACAACACAACACATATTTACAATGGCTGAACCATCTGTTTGGATTGAATATTACAATCTCCAGGTACCTGAGCCACAAACCAAGATTGCCATGTCCATCAACACAGACCTATGAAACCATTTCACAAAACAGGAACATACACTATGCCCATGGGTGATGACTCTATTTGGCAATCCCACAACGGTAGAAGAGCGTGCATATAATGAAGGGCACAGAAGAACACAAAATGTAGACAAGAGGACATTTGGGCTTCTGAAGTCAAGGTTTAGGTGCCTGGCCCTGACAGGAGGAAGCCTGTTGTATGCTCCACCACTTGTATGTAAGATGATACTGCTATGTGTACTCTTGCATAATACATGTATACAGACCAATGGTCCCTGGGATGAAAAGGTAGATGTCCCCACCGAGGAGGAAGATGACAATGGTACAGCACAATTGAAGGGGGAACTAAAAAACAGTGCTGCATGAGTTCACAGGAGACTACAAATTGTATAGAACTTCACCACATAGTCACTGTACAAATGTTATCACTTTGTAAATATCACCAATAAATTACTTGGCACCTAAATCTCCATGGTCTACTCATTCTTCACTACATGTACCATTGGAATGTAACTCACACGTCAGAGAGCAAGGAAGAGACACAACAGTTACCAGTATGGTAGCAATATAGTTTGTGATGTAAGAGGGTCTAGTGCTTCCATGTCACACATTAGTGTCACATCACTCATGGGCATGTGGCTCTTGATGACCTAGATCCATGCACAACAACATATAGGCCCTCATTACAACTTTGGCGGTCACTGCTGCCTACCGCCACAGCGAAGGCCGCCAACACACCATCGCCGTGGGTATCAGCCGGCCATGCGTATTATGACCGTCAACGGAATTCTGCCAGAAGGCTGGCAGAATACCGCCGACGGTCATGGCGGCAGACAGCAGTAAGGTGGCGCTGCTGTCAGCAACACCGCCACGCCAGCAAAACACCTGATGGTGTTTGGCTGGTGGACGCTGCTGCTGACAGCAGTGCTGCGTCCCGTCTCTAGCCAGAGTACCCCCTGCTAGCAGGTAATTCGAATTCTCCAGCAGGAGAGGGGGTGGGGGGTGTTGTGTGTGGGGGTGTTGTGGGTGTGTGTGTGTATGTTTTAGTATGCGTGCATGTGGGTGTGAGTCGCGTTGAGTGAGTGCGAGAATGACTGAATGTAAGTGTACGTGAATGATGTGTGTAGTGAATGCGTGTGTACACCAAAATATGTTGGTGTGTGTTGGGGTATGTGGGTATGCATGTGTGCATGTGTGGGTGAATGTAGGTGTGCGTATGTGTATGTGTGTGTATGTCTGTGAGTGAAGGTGTGTGTATGTTCAGGGGAGGTCGGAGGGGTGAGGAGGAGGGTGGGGAGGACTCTTGGGAGGGGGGGAAAGGGGGAGACCCCTATCAGTGCCAGGGAATTCCCTGGAACTGATAGTCTCTAACACCATGGTTTTCGTGGTGGTACGCTTGCCATAAAAACTCTGGCGGGAGGCAGGGTTGTAATCCCGAGGGTGGGAATGTAATGGCTGCCTGGCTGGAGACCGAAGTCTCCAGCCCAGCGGCCATTACCACCCTGGCAGTCAGTGTGTTAAAGTGGCTGTTTGTGTTGGCTGTTACCGCCGTGGTCATTATCCAATTTTTTTTTACCGCCGGCCTGCTGGCGGTATTAACGTCGCCTTATCACCGACCGCCAGGGTCATAATGAGGGGGATAATGTGCTGTTAGGCGGCCAATGTGCAAATTCCTATCACTTTCCCCACATCATCACCACGCATGGCAGCTTGAATGCAAGGGGAGCAAACATGAGGTAGGGGCTGTTATCAAATGGTGTTTGATGTAATGTAGGAACTGAACAGTGTCACATCTCAGGCAGATAGTTCCTACGACAGCACTGTACATGTGTGTCAAGAGAGGACATCATTGGTAACTATGGACCTGTAGTTCCTGTACAGGGTTTGTAACCAATGTTAGAGGCAGAGCCTTCACCGTATATCCATGGGCTTACGTCCTGGCTCTGCCTTTGGGCCGAAACCTGATACATGGTGCGCTGTACCTCACTTTTGGCGCACACACGTTGGCTGTGGAGTGTACTATGGGTTGCCAGACAAATGAAGCAGCAATGGGTGCTGAACCCTTATTCAAAGATATGGCCTTTTGTCAGGATCTAAGAATAAAATGGGACAATTCACCACCAAATTATTTTCTGGGCGGAATGTAGGCAAAGTGTATTCCACTCCCTATGTACATTCTATACACACTTGTCACACAAATCTGCTGTCTTGACACATGCCTACAGCAAATCTGGATATACCAGTGAAGACTGATGTACGGGGGCATGGCCTAGGTAGCAAAGGGTGTGCAAGTACTAACAACGGTTGACATGTATCAGCAAGGTAACCTAGTATAGTCTGTATTACACCATCACACAGCACATAGGAAAACACACCTCTCACTGTCACTCACAAGCCAGACCAAGAGCAAGGTACCAACAGTGATAACATTTCCTAATATGTCCAGGTCTCTAACATACTAGACAGGTGCGGGATATGCTAGTATGTCCAGCAATGTCCAAACATATCACAACCCAATTGAAAATGAATGGGAGTAGAAGTAGACAGATATGTTGCAAGTGGCTAACGAAAAAAACAGCACTGAGATGATTTCACACATTAACATCATACAGTCATGGTAAGAATGACAAAGGTTGTGGAATGCAGGAATAAATGCATGTGGGAGGTCATTTGGTGACAACACAAGTGCTGTGGCAGGTGTAATGTCATATGTGCGTGGTACTCATTAAATCTCGCAAAGCCAGGCAATGGGACAGTATCTATCATGTAGGCAGTAGTGGAAGATGTGTATATCTACAATTTACACAAGTCACACATTGCATCTTGTCCATGTATGACCATGCAATTTTGCTGTGGAAGATATGTACAAAGTGTAAGCAGCCTAAAGATTGACGCCAATACAGGACACAAAATATTCCTAACAAGGTATGCAGTAAAATGGGGAGAAGGAACAGACATAGACCAATACTGACTGTGCAACACATTCATGTTTACATGTGATCACCCACCATATGCACAGATAGGATGGCTAGATCAGTACATAACCCACTTGTGTTTGCCACTCCTATAACCTGTTAGTTGCCTATTGCATATCAACATTACAGGAGGCAGTAACAGATAACACCATATGTCCCCTGGCACGTTCCCAAAATAGAAGTCACAACAGAGATACTACCCCTAACAAAGCTGCCTTTGGAAATTACAAAGGACATAAAATCATGTCTGTGCACATAGCCAGTCCTCAGTACACAATAGGGGAAGTCTGATATCAAGTACCACAGAGGAAAAATTATATTCCAGTCTATTTGATCACAATTGTGCATGTGTCTGTCTGCAGGGTACTGTGCATTGCTTTGCTGAATAGCAATCATGAGAAGACTAGATTCCCTCCCAAAACACCCTAACACCACTTCTTAGGTTACATAGACTATTGACATTGTCAGGGGCCTAATGCATGTGCACATTGGACTGAGTAGTCTGGAGCCCAGTAAATCTGCTCCTTCACATGCAACCATTGGTCTGTGTCAGCATAAAAACTCAAACAGTACAGTAGTGAGTGAGTGTAGTCTGCCATCTTTGGCAGACTGCAGCACTGCTGCACAGTGGTATGCCATTGTATGTGACAGTCATAACAAACATGATTTGGTCGATTGTGAGTACCTGGTTGGTGGCATGCACACTTATGCCAGATAAGTCTGAACACATGTACCACTTAAAAGGCACAGGCCTGGCAATGTGTATTGGAGTCAGAACAAAAGGCAATTTACCACAAATGTACGTGCATATGTATCACAAGATCATTGACGGAAAAAAATAACCTTCACATGTGTTCCGACATATGGAAACATAGCACTGATATGACTGCACAGGCATTTGTCAAAGTCCAACATGTGTCCATGCAGGAAGATAGATATGTGAGGATTCATATCCTATGAACACACCACTGTGGTTATATGTTACTGAAATTACACTACACATATATTTACACACACAGCACATTGCAGCCTTCATTGACACGTGTGTACACCATCTCCTGCAACTAAGAAGCATAGGGAACTATGGGCCTCATTCTGACCTTGGCGGGCGGCGGAGGCCGCCCGCCAAAGTCCCGCCGTCAGGTTACCGTTCCGCGGTCGAAAGACCGCGGCGGTAATTCTGACTTTCCCGCTGGGCTGGCGGGCGGTCGCCTTCAGACCGCCAGCCAGCCCAGCGGGAAAGAGGCTTCCACGATGAAGCCGGCTCGGAATCGAGCCGGCGGAGTGGAAGCTGTGCGACGGGTGCAGTTGCACCCGTCGCGTATTTCACTGTCTGCGCAGCAGACAGTGAAATACATGTAGGGGCCCTCTTACGGGGGCCCCTGCAATGCCCATGCCAGTGGCATGGGCACTGCAGGGGCCCCCAGGGGCCCCGCGACCCCCCCTACCGCCATCCGGATCTCGGCGGTCCGACCGCCGGGATCTGGATGGCGGTAGGGGGGGTCGGAATCCCCGCGGCGGTGCAGCAAGCTGCGCCGCCGCGGAGGATTCAATGGGGCGGCGGTACACTGGCGGGACCCCGCCAGTGGTGCCGGTCCGACCGCGGCTTTACCGCCGCGGTCGGAATCCCCATTGGAGCACCGCCGGCCTGTCGGCGGTGCTCCCGCGGTCCTCCGCCCTGGCGGTCAAAGACCGCCAGGGTCAGAATGACCACCTATATGTCACACGTGTAGCAGAGCATCATGAAGGCTAAACCAACAACACACCACAGAGTGGACACACATGCACACACATTGCCATGGGTAACGTGGTTTCAACCCAGCTGCAGTTCACTGCATCCTCTGAGTACAATTTTTCATGGCTGTCACATACTTTACCATGTATTGAACACAGTCCATCATATCTATTGCGTTGTTGGTATGAGTACATTTTATATTAGACATTACAATGTGGGACACGCACAAATATGTGTTTGGACACATGTGTACACTCATAGCACACATGTGCTAACATGTATGTGGGTACAGTCTAGCTACACATACACATATGTACATGATATTAGTAATCGCATGCATCACACAAATAAACAAACATATAGGTTAAACATACCAATGTCACATCAAGATATGAATAGACTTGCACTCACATGTAGCCATACCATACTGACAACATAATTTCATAGCCCCTGTGATATGGTATGTGAAGCTGAGTGCACTGTAAGCCTTTCAAAAAATGTCCACGCAGTCACGTCATGCGTCGATATTTTACTATGCAAACGGCTAAATTCCATTCTCCCCAAGCCCAGAAAAATTATGCCTGGCCCTGTGCATTAATTGCACAGCCACAGGCCTTGTCAGGCTTTATGTGAAGGATTAAAATGCATGACCGTCATGACCCAAAACTTTAGATGCAAACATCTAAACTTCATACTTTCCTATGCAGAAAAATTACGCCTGGCTCATGATCGTCAATTGCAAGTCCACAAGCCTTGTCAGGCCCAATGGGAAAAAAACTATACATGACAACCAGGCGTAAAAAAACACAATGCCTAATTTAAAACGTGGCGCACAGGCCAAGGAAGTGATGAAACATGACATCCTGCCTGCATAGATGGTACAGTGAGTTCACTTTCACTACACTGTTTTATTGTCTGTGACTATGTGAGGGCTTGTGGAGCTGGTGTTGTTGGTGATTGGAGTTTTTGGAGTGTTTTTGTGCTGTGTCATGTTTTCTGTTGTGTCACAGTTGTCTTTTAGTTTGTCTTTTGTAGTGTATTTGTACGGTATCTGTCACTGTATTGTGAGGTGTTTGTCCAGGGGTAGGATAGTTTGTTGGGTATTTTGGGTAGATGGGTAGTTTTATCTTTAATTTTTGTTTTGTCCAATTACATTTGCTGTAGACAAACACTGCATTATGTCTGGGAAAGGGAGGATATAGAAGATGACAGCTGATTAATTTGGGGTCTTTTTATGGCTAGTGCAGCATTACCTAAGATTGATTTTGGTTTAGGGTGGCTGTGTTATCCAGGGCTATCCCACAGAGGCCAGGAAGCTGTGGTGGGGCATGGTGCTCCACCACCTAACAAGAATTTTCAGAGCCAGATACAATATCCACCAGCTTAAACATCGTTGGACTGACCTGATCTCAAGGGAGCAAGACCCACTGGATCACCTGGGGATTCAGATTGGTGAAGCAGTTGGTAAGTATCCCATTTGCATAGCAACACCATTATTTGCATGTGCATGACTGGGGGAGGTTGAGTGCAGCATGTTTTGTCAAAGGATCTGGACGTGTTGGTGTTGTATTGTGCCTGTATTAAGAGCCCCAGCGGCACCTTATGGATTCCATTGTAATTTACATTAATGAAGCACAGCCAGGGCAGAAGTGTCATCTTCCCTACACAATCATAACAAAGTGGTGCAATGCATGCATAGCGCCACTCAGTTTTGACTACCACAACATGAGGCCTGTGCTAGGCATCATGTATCGGAGGCAGCCCTACACCTGTATAAGAGACTAAAGTACATGGCTCTGGGAAATATGATACATTTCTCTTGCCATATTTCCTGCACTTTGAACGGGTGCACAGAGCAGGTGTTATAAGGGGCATATATTTGCATATAATGAACCCCTATGTACTCAGCAAAAGTTGTGCTAATCTTTTTGTTGCTACTCCTGCTGAGTACATCATTTGCGTCCATATAAATTGACACACTAGCTCTCTACATGCACCATGCTGAGCTGTATGTTTCATAAGGTGCACAGATGATGAGGGAAAAGGGTGCACTAAGGGCCACAAGGGCTGTAATGGTGCACTTGGTGCAGCACCACTTTCCTTAAATCTGCCCCTTTGTGTCATTATCCAATGCTATTTAAGGGAGCATGACTATGCACTGGGTCCCGACAACCAGCACTTTCCTCTTCCTGTACATGGTGTACCACATACACCCCAAAATGTGTCTTTTACCCCACACACATGTGCTGACTTTGTACCACAGGCCTACCACGTCTTACAGCCAGTATGGGGGAGGCCTGTATCTGCACCAGCACTAGCACATTACTCGGAAACCTCCACCAAAAGAGGCATCCTTGGAAGACAGAGCATGTGTGTCTGTGTTGACACAAATGTCTATGCGCATGTTGGAATACCATGGCAACAATGGCTGGCCACACAGTATTGGCAAGACATCCATAATTTCAATCAGTATTGCAGGTAGGAACAACTAAATAAACATAAGTAAACTGCTGTCGCATAAAAGCTCAAGTGTGTCTGCCTTGCAATGGCACATACTTATTAGAAACAAGGATGTATCAAAGCATTCCTCAATACTTTGCAATACACGCACAACCCCTGGGCAGTTGTCAGTCTTTTTGTGGTGACAATGAGTTAGATGTCTTCAGCATCTGGGGCTGGGTCAAAAGTTATGGGTGTCACAATGGGATGGCCACTGCAACAACCATTGCATGCCCCTTAGATGCAGAATACTGTGTCATGCAGCCAGATATGGTCATGTAGGTGTAAAGTAATAAAACACCTGCATGACATTTCCATGTACATATGGTGCAGTTAAATGCACCACAGGAGTGTCAGGGAAAGTGATGTTTTGTAGGTGGCAGGGTCTCCATTATCTGACCCTATGTCTGACTGACAGATTATAGATGTTTGGCAGTTAGTCTGATCTACTACTAGGTAGACTTGCTCACTCAGCTGAACAAGTTGATTTTCAAACTGTTGTCCGTGCACAGAAATGTCCAAATATCACAAAGATCTGTTTTATTTTTGTGTGGTACAGGTGGGCCTCCACTCTACACCAGTGGAGAGATGTCCAGATTTGAAGAACCCAATGCTGCCAGTAAGTATCACCTTGTGCGTCATGTGTGGCAATACAGGGTTTTGTGTGGGACAGTCGGATGTGTGCAATGCAATGAATAAAGGTTTTGCATGACCAAAGCTATGGTTATGATATAATCAGTGTTAGGATGGTGACATCATGTCTGATGCAATGTTGAGCATTGAGAATGGCTTGATTGCTGCACAAGTGGCAACATGTGCAGCTCTGAATTGTTGGTGTTAGGAAATGGAAAGCATGGCCACATATACATTGATGTAATCATGATTGGTGTCAGAGCTGCTGTTTATGGGATTAGCATGCCTGTTGCCAATAACTTTGTTACAGCACTTTTGACAGCACTGTGTGCCACACATAGCTTACAGTTACTCACAAAATGGTACAGATGAAGGAAATGTATAGAGGTCTCTAAGGCCTTGTATAGGAGACGCTTGCACCACTGGTGCCTCAGTACCCCTCAGATATAAATTGAGGCCATAATCATGCAAGGAGCCACATTGTGATGGGCAATCATTAGAGAACACAATTAGTATACAACTCCGCTCCAGATGGTTGTGGGAAATGTCTATGGATTGTTGCAAGCTAGATCTCAGCAGATTTACCACCATGATCTACCCATCATGATATTTGTGAGTGATCTTGGTCACATCACATGTGCATATAATGTGAATACTGAGTGTGTACCTGGTACTTAGGAAATGTCTATCATGCATGTGCACATGTTGTTCAACAGATACACACAGATATGCATCCTGTAGCAGCACCCGCTGCAATGCCAATCTTACTATGGCCCTGTGGGCACTCACACACCCACCATGTGTGTGTCACATTACACATTTTGCAAAACATAGCACAGGGTAGGGGTCAATAGTTATGTAAACTGTAGACAACTTTGATGAGCTGTTAAGGCTATATATATGTTTATGTTTAGGACATAGAATAAGTAAATACATGTGAAGTCTTAGTTTATGTTGTCCTAGTTGAATACTGTCTCTTAAAGTGGGGTGGAGGGACACAGTTACATTTGTAAGATAAGTTTAGAATAGGTCAGATAGGTGTAGGTGTAAGTTAAGTTAAGTTAGTTTAGGTTAGTTTAGGTGAGTTTAGTGTAGGTTAGTTTTTAGGATAGGTTTAGGTATGACATTTTAAATAAGTTTAAATAAATTCTGTTTGTATAAGACTATTTTTCTCCATGTTGATTGAGTGTCTGGGTGTTCTCATGTGTGCACTGGCCAAGTAGAAAGAAGTGCTTAAGATTTGTTTACTGTATTCATTTCCATGGATAGCCATGTTCATCCCTTATGACCAAGGAGCTGTCAGATTGGCTGCTAAATAACATCAATTAGTCCATACATTTGTCATCCACTGTTCCAACCATTTACATTGCGTATGTATACATTATCTGGAACAGGTAAGTATGGAATTTCAACTATCATTGGTGGGGACTTGCAGTATCATTACTGGCAAGTGTGGCACATATGACAATAGCCAAATTTGGGACTGTATTCTGCAACACTGACAGGTGTCCGTCACTGATTAGATTAGCCTTTTCTGTACCATACTTTCTAGATGTACTGGTAATCCCATCTGGGTAAATTACCAACTGACTTGGTTCTGAGCCATACATGCCGTATGTCAACTTCCAAGGATTTCTGTTCAATACATGTATTGAACACTATGTAAGTTGGTTGTAGCCCACAACACCATCATTCACCATTTTCATGTTAGGATCCTAGTGTGTGGCTTTGTGTCTGACAGTAATGCACTCACTTATTTATGTTCTGTACTCATTTACATGGATTCACACAATGCAATCATTTTACTTAGTTGATGGATCACAGTAACGTAGCCTTGATACATGTGAACAAGGTGGTTTATTAACAGGTGCAAGTGTATTTTCAAATGCTATACAATGTCCATTTCACACACCCTATGAGAAAACCTTAGCCATTTAAAATCAGAGTCGAGTAGTGAGGGACATGTAATGAGAGATGGTTAGGAGAAGTGTGCATTACTGAGGAGGTTTCAAAATTGCCAATAGGTAATACTTGAGACAATGACAGTACATAGCAGACAAGTCAACAGTGGTTGAGTGAAGAGGGCACATTTTGTGCTGTCACAACACTTGCATGGTCTTCAGCACCGAATTAAGGAGATACTGTCCATGTGGCACAAACTGGTGCTACTGGGTGGTTTTCCTTGTGAATGTTGTTCCTTCCGCATCTTCATCCCCTGATGTTTGTGGTGCCTCCTGTGCCATGTGTTGTGCTGTTGTTGAGGGGACCACAGACACATCAGGGTATAGCAATGTGGAGCCAAAGATCCTGGCAGCTGCTATTTGTGGGAATCCATAAAGCATCACTGCAGCAAGGAGGAACTGCTGATTTCTCCACACCTCAGCCACTTCCCACTGAATGGACTCCAGGGTAGTCTGCAAAGCCCCCTGCCTATTGTCTACCATGCTGCTGTCACTTTTGGAGGGCAATTGTCGAAGCCTTTGCCTCATGACAGCAGCTATGTTGGCCAGGGTCTGCTGGAATCCATGTAGCTGGGAGTGGGTGCCTCTGATGGCAGCTGGATTGTCCTTAATTGGACTGAGGCACCGCTACACTCCCTCTAGGCTGCCCGCCATGGTCTCCATCCCCACTCGCACCTGCTTGGCCAGCCCCGCTGGACTCCCACCATGGTCCTCTGGAAGGTGATGTCTGGGTCTTTGGAGTCCAGGGCTGTGTCATGACTGGCTGGTGCTGTGTGTTGGTAGCTGGGTGGTTCATGTGGAGACCCAGCAATGCTGTGTGTTCTCCCTGCGACTGGAGGTGGTGTCTAGAGGGAACATAGGACATCCTGGAGACCCTCTTCATTGATGGTTGGCAGCTGGTCATCCATGTCATCTAAAAGTCCACAACAGGCAGGTCAGCAGAAGGTAAGGCATCATCCTCTGCAATGAGATAGTGAAATGTCAATCTTGGCATGTGGTGGCTGTTGACATGGCACATCATTTACTTGCTACTGGAGGCTCTGTGACATGTTACAGAGTGAGGGTTGTAGTTTTATATTACGTCTAGCATTGTGTATCACACATGGGGCAAGCTCACGAGGAATTTTGGGGCACATTTAGGTGCCCCTAGCACCACCTGACCATTGTTTTTCATGACGCTCGGGTGGCGTAATGCCCTGTGACAGATTTACAAGGTGGTGCTAAGCAACTTATTGTGGCTTACGGCCATCTTGTAAAAACGGCCCCTTCAAATGCAGCACTTAGAGTGGTAGGGGTGTGCAATGGGTGTTGTTGTGGTGTGCCACAGAAACACCCATTGCATTTTGACAGTGACTCAGATTTACGAGTTTTCATGAACCAGAGTCATTGCCAAAATATAACACCACCTCAGGGGTGGCATTGGCATGGTTCAACAAAGTTATATGCCATACTTTCTCCTCATTTGTAACTTGTTCAATGTGTGCTGCATTTTGCAACAGACGTAGACAGAGCTAATGGCCTTTTAAGATTGTTTTTGTCCAGAAAAGTGTTTCTTCCTGCATAAAAACAATCTGCTGATCAATGCAGCAATCCTTGCACTATGGTGCAAGGGTTGCTCACTGGCCCATGATAATTTAGCACAGGTACAGGGAGTGACACAGAGGTATCCCACAGTGAATACTGGGCATCAGTGAGTTTTGAAAATGATGGTGTGCAACGCTGCCAAATTTGGGGAAGCATGGCACGCCATTATTTCCTATAACTTCGGTGCCTTTGTGCTTTGACTCCACATCACCTATTTCCATGCAGGAGGCTCCTTGTCCCTGCCAATGAAACAATGGTGGCATGAAATTAGCCTTCCGATTCACCATGGTGGACATTGCCACATTAGTGAAATGTTTGCTGATACTATTTTGGTGCTATGATGCATTCGGACCATGGATGATGGGAATAGTGCAGAATAGCACAGGTAGATCCTTTGCATAGAATGGTTTTGTTACATTCTCATCTGCCTGTAGTAGACCCCACACATGTGCTATTTGGAAGGGACAGTGTAACAATTATGGATTGTCTACCCCATTAGGTTGTCTCTCCCTAAATTTGGAACATTTCCTTGAACACAACATAACAGCAACAGGCATGTGCTGGTGTAAAGATGTTGAATGTGGAGTCATGCATGCATTTTGTGACTTTCTAGATGAGGCACAAGGGGAATGTGCAGCTTGGTTCCACATGGGATATTATTTGAATGATGATACAGTTGGATTATGGGCTAGCGACATTGTGCCAGTCGTGCAACATCAATGCCACCTGTGCCAGTTCTCACGCATGTTGATTGTACCACTAAGCAGAAGCCCAACCATTCACATAACACACACTATCTTGTCAGATGGTGAGATTTCAGCTACTTGTACAGCTGCACACATGATGTTCACAGACGTGCCCCATGTGTTGTATGTGTTTAGTTTTGTGGCCATTCCCAAAGGCGCATTGAGTTGTGTGAAAGTTGTTGTGAGTTTGCCCTGTGCAGATGGTGAGATTGCAGCTACTTGCACAGCTGCACACATGATGTTCTCAGACGTGCCCCATGTGTTGTATGTGTTTAGTTTTGTGGCCATTCCCAAAGGTGCATGAAGCTGTGTGAGAGTTGTTGTGAGTTTGCCCTGTGCGGCACACTTTTGGCCTGATTTTTGCTCAAGTGGCACAGCTCAGTGCAGAAGCAATATGTGTTGCACAAGGCTGCACCAGTTTAGAAATGCAGGGATGTGCCATTGTTACTGGAATACGGTACATCCCTGCAATTCTCCCTGCACCTGCGCAGATTTGTTCTCCCTGCACCAAAGCAGGCATTGATGCAGCATGATGAAGGGGTGTCTGTGTTGAGGGGATACATTGTTTACGTGCAGGGAGGCGTTCCTTCCTGCACATATACAAGCTATTTTTGCTAATGTGGTATTTCAATGTGTGCTGCAAGATGCAGCACACATGAGAAGGGCAGTGACACAAGGAGGAAGGGAAGCATTTTTCCCTGTTATGCCACCCTGACACCACCCCTGGGGTGGTATTGACTTCAGTCCTAGTCTCTGATGTATAAGTTGTGTTGGATCAGAGGCTATGCCAATATGCAATGGGTGTTGCAGTGGCACAGCCACATTAATTGCACATCAATGTGCTGCATATTTACATGGTGGAGTATAGCCATAGTGAGTGGCTTATGTTCGCGTTGTGTATATGTCGGAGTGTATTGCACAACCAGAGTGTCAGTAGAAGTGTGGCTTGGGTGCCGATGGGGCATTTTGATTCAGGGCCTATATGTCCTGATGCAATCCTTTAGCATGCTTTGAGTGTGTCCTATATGCCTCCCTCTTCTGCCATTTGTGAGATTCCAAATATTCCCCCCTTGAAACTTACCCTGCATTTGTGTTTGTTTTTGATAGTCTGCGATGCCCTGTTCTGCGATTCCAGTGACAAGTTCCTCCGGGATAACTGCTGTGACCATCTCCTTCAGCTCATCCAGGTCCTCCTGTGGCACAGGACGTCCAACTCCAGTCTGCAGTGCTGCCTTTTTTGTTCCTGGCCAGTTTATTCTTAGTCCTGTGCTTGCAATTGTGCCAGCACTTCTTGCAATCGGTCACAGTCCTCCTCACCTCTGCCACGCTGTTCACTTCGTCTGCTATTGCCTGCCATATGGCATCTCTCCTACTAACTGGCAATTTGAAGGTGACAAAGAGCTGGTGTTGGTGCTCTGTCACCTCTCTGACCAGGATGTCATGCTCCTCCTCACTAAAGCAACACTTCCACTTCCTCTTCTCCTTCTCCTAGGACTTTGCTGGACCCTCCTAGCTGGTACTTGGGTGATTGGGGTCTCCCTGGGGACTCTCCTGGCCTGCAATCTCCATCTTGTCTTTCAAATAGTTTTTTTCTTGCTTGTGGATCTTTTTTAACGCCAATGCTATTAAAAATGGCGCTAACCCATTTTGCATCAAAAATACGTGCCGCAAAATGGTATAGCGCCACTTTTACAGCATGAGCATAATTTTTTCTCACGGCATGTTGCAATGGTTAGCGTCCTTTTCATTTACGCTAACCATTCCTTGGTTCTATTGTGCATCATTTTTAATTATGTCACACGGATGAGGCTAGGGAATGAGGGTAGCTTGTGTTCAAAGATTTTGATGCACAAATGCACAAGCGCAGTTGTGCGTCATTTTTCATAAATATGGGCCTAATTGTCTCTTTGTCTTACAGGTGTGCTGGTGATTTATCCAACACCTAACATTTCTGTAGCATCGCAGGATGCATGCATTTGCAATAACCATGGTAGCAAAATCCATAATCAACAATCTGTGGCTTAAATGAGTCAACTCTATAGTTTTTCACTTTCAATCACATAACAAAGAATCATAACTGCCTGCAAGATTTGATGCGGAAAACGCCTGCTGCCTCATATACCTCTTTTTCCTTTGCTTTCAGTCTTATTGCACAGCAGTCTCCGGCTGTGCAATTTGGCTAAAAACACTTACACAAAGCCAATAGATCTTGCATTGCCATGTTTTAAATCGTTTTGTTATTTTTTTTCTCTTGTGTAGTGTTTTCACTGTATTACTGTTTCAGTGCTGCATAAATTCTTTACACATTGCTTCTCAGTTAGGCACAGGTTTATTTAATGACTTTTAGGGTTCACGCTCCATGGATTGTGTTTATTTTGTGGGTGGGCCTCTCACCACTCTCAATTAATAATCTAATTTCTTACAGAAATCTTGCATTTGTCCAATTGTGAATCAGGGGAAACAGTGGGTTTAGCTGGGTGGGGGCTCTATCAATTTATGGTGAAGCTTTGTGATTCTGTTCAGGGTGTCCACAGAAGAGACACAAGTTTTTTCTTGACCTTCCCATGTTGTTTTCATTCTCTTAAGGAGTTGCCATTAAGCTTTAAAGAATGAATAGCACTAGTCCATGTTAAATTGCGTCCATAACACAAGTGCTTCAAAATTAGAATCATTTTTTTAAACTGCAAACGTCTTCTAGAAAATTGGAACATAATCTGTGAAACCTCAAGTTTGTTTACCTTTGGTTAGCACTCCCTGAAGGCTTTATTAAGTTCAGTTTCCTGGCCAAAAAACCTCTCGGCAGCATTTTTCTTTTCATCACAGTAAACCCGCGATGGTCTTCAAACATTGCATCTTATTTCTTCCAAGAACTTTAATAAATCCTTTAAAACATACCCCGCAGCATATACTTATGCCATTCACCCCTCGTGATCAGAGCTTTTAAACATTTGGAAAATGTCTAATTGGCCGCTAACTGTGTTTGAAGGAAGCCATCTCGGTGTGGGGCCAGCGACTAAGGAATTGGCAGCAGTGACGGTGCAGTAAGCCAGGGGATACTGTCGCTGGAGTGATGCGGAAAGTGTACCTTTTTCTGTGAATTAGCAGCACTTGCGGGATAATGGACCCTTTGCTTGTGCTGCCCTACAAATGGTACTCCTTCTGCGTTAATTATCACATACTGCCTTTATTTCATGTCTCCCCTCGTCACAAGAGGCCAAGGCAGAGTGCAGACCCTGCTGTTCTGGGCACGTCTCTGCATTATGCCGCTCACACTGAGAATACATTTGCAGTGGTCAGTTGAGGTGGCTTGTTCCAAGGATTTTCTCGTGTTTTTTAATAGAGGAGCTTTGAACCATTTTGCTTTGTGATAATAAACGAATGGTTGTCCAGACCACATTTCTGAACAGATAGAACTGGTCGATGTGACTGAGCATAACTGAATTTTTGTCATGTTGGAATACAGTTTTTGTCATCAAAACGGTGGAAGAACAGTTGGCTGCAACCTTCACATCCAGAAGATAACCAAACATGTATCTTGTTTCTGAAAAATAACTAATCATAATTCCTGAAACACTTACTAGATCCGTCTAGCGTCAAAATATTGGGGTTAGTGCCATTTCTAGGATGTGTGAAACTACCTTGCTCCAATGAGATGCAAGGTAGGCATTCCCATTCTAAACACAACGCTAACGCCCTAGTGCCATATTTAACTACTGACAGAAAAATTACCCTAACTAAGGAAGCAGACTCAAAAATTGGCGCAAAGTCTGATAAGCACCAAAATTTAACCGCTGGTCAGAACAGGCATTAAAAAGAGGTCCACACACCACCACTCAAGGAAAACACACAGAAGGAGCTTTGAAAACGTCCAGGACAACATGTAAGTCATACTGCTCCAGCTATGCACACACCACAGACATCTGCGAAGACCGCAGAGCCCTCCACCACAGCAGCAACCCCAAACACAACCACAGAAGCCACAAAGGCAGCACAGAAGGAGGGAGAGGATATTCAGACAGAGAACAAACATCCTTGGAATGAGGGACAAAGATGTAGTCGGATGTACAGACTCAACAAGGAGTCCATTGTATCCTGCACCACCATATTTTGCCACACATCATGGCATGGGTACAAACTCCCTATAACATTCCACCCATGACAAAACTCCTTGCGGTCACAAGTGGCTGGCATCTCCCAGGCATCCTTCTTCGTCTTCTTCCCAAAGGTCCTGGACACAATTCTAAGCCTCGCACCCCACCAAATCTGCTTCCTAAACACACACCATCTGCAGCAGGAGAACAAACAAGAGTTGTATCAAATTGCTGGGTTTCCACATGTTCTGGGTGCAATGGCCTGTACCCATGTCCAACTGGTGCCACCTGCAGCAACAGAACACCTTTATAGGAACTGAAAGCACACACATTCCATCAATGTGCAGGTCGTTGTGGACCACTGTGGGCTCTTCAGCAACTTCCTAGCGAAATATCCCGGCAGGGTCCATGACGCATACATCTTTCATCATTGCACAATCAACCAGTGGTTCCAGGATGGCCAATATGGCAATGGGCTACTCAGAGGTAAGCCACCATACCAATAATTACACACAACACAACAAACATCTAGGACAAACAAGACAAACACCACACTAAAGACACATGGGCAGGGCCACAGAGATGCACGGGCAGCAACACATATGCAACATGCCACATTACACTGCATACATTGCATGTCACAAACATATACACCCAAATGTTCATAACACAGCTGAACCCTGATTGGCACACGACATGTTTACAGGCAGAGCCAAGTTACCTTTGCATACAGAAGCTGCTTACAAAACATAGCTTACACACACATAGCACCAAACAAAGAAACGCACAGACATGTCAATGGCATAGGCTATGGTCATTTTGAGGAAGTCACACATAGGCAGTCCCATGTAAACCATAGCGTGAAAGCCTCTGGCAGAACCTACACCAAATGCCACACAAGTGGTGCCATAATCAAAGATATATATGTCAGCTACACATACCTGACATACTTGCATTGTACACATGCACCTGTCTTCTACGTTGTGTCACACATGTACAAATTCAAAATTATGTGCCATTAAAGACCATGGGTCTGAATAATGAGAAATGGGGTAGCACCTACTCCAGAGGCACCTTGCATGAGCTCCTCGTGCCACCTAACAATGCCATTTTCCGTTGCAAATACCAAAAACTGTCCACCATGGCGCTGAGTCTGTAAAAACAACACTAACAATCATGGATGTCATAGTAGGACTCGTTAGGAGTATAGAGAACATACCTGACCTTAGTGCACCATACCAAGGGACCCAGGTTACAAATAGCTGTCCCCCCTCCCAAAGCCTGCACTGTGCATGTATAGAAAATAGCTGTCAGAAATCATGTATTGAAAGCTAGAATATTCTATTGCACCAAATTACTTCATCCTACGAATGTGTGATACGCACCCTCGTAAACTTGATGGCTGGCATAACCATCATCTGCCACAAAGGGTCACTAAGTGTCACACTGCATGCATAGTGCCACAAGGTAACATGGACCACATAGTTTGGCCTTGAGGGCAACAATGGTGAATCAACATCTGACACCATAGTGGTGCTAGGAGGTGGTAGGTTCCGTCTAACAATAGAACACTGCTTCAAATATGGACCACACAACACATTCACCTAAATCATTACCAACATATTGGGATCAACATAAATTTAACCAGGCCCTTGAGCCATTACCCATGATTGCTATGTCCATTAACACAGTCCAATGAAACCATTTCACAAGAACAGGAACATACACTATAGCACAAGCAAATCTGTGTCACCACTCCAACTAAAAAGTACAACTGCCATGGTATTTTCAAAACCACTATAAACACTTAACAACACTTCTTCTCTCTATCCTTTGCAGCTGATCAAGGATGTAGAATATAGCAGTGGGTGATGACCCTATTTGCCAATTCCACAAGGGTGGAAGAGCACGCCCACAACGAGGAAAATGCGCGATGTGGTGGAGAGGACATTGGGCTCCTGAAATCCAGGTTCAGGTGCCTGGCCCTGACAGGAGGAGGCCTCTTGTATGCTCCACCACATGTTTGAAAGATCATTCTGGCATGTGTAATCCTGAACAACATTTGTATCCGGGCAAATGTCCCATGGGATAAACAGGTTGATGATCCCAGCAATGAGGACGATGACGGAGCAGATAATGTGGAAAGGGAACAAATGAACACTTCAGCAGGAGTTTGTAGGAGACTCCACATTGTTGAGAACATCTACACATAATCATTATACTATCACATTGTAAATAGCACAATAATAACTTTGCACCTGAATCTTCTTGGTCTACTAATTCTCCACTACATACACCTTTGGAATGTGATTCAAGCCTCAGTGAGCAGGTAAGTAACACAAAGGTGACCAGTATGGTAACAACATTCCTTTGTGACGTAAGAGAGTCTACTGCCAACATCTCACATATCAGTGACATGCAATTTGAAGCCATTTGACTCCTGAAGGTCTAGATCCAAGCACCACTACAAATCTTGTTCTGTAAAGTGGGCAAGGTGCACATACCTCACTCATTCACCACAACAACACCATGCATAACAGGATACATGCAAGGGGCAACACATAAGGCAGGGGCTGTCAACAAATGCATATCAAGTTACGTAGGAACTGAAAACTGTCACAACTCATAGTGACAGCAGCTTTTCCTCCATGGTACATGTGTGACAAGGATGGAACATCATTACTAACTGTGGTCCTTAAGTAAATGTCCAGTGGTTGTAACCAATGTCTGATGCTAAGTGTCAGAGTCACCAGATCCTCGGGGTCTGTGCACGTTCCCAACACTTCCACCACAAGACAGCTCCAATACTCTGATTAGATTTGTCACAGAGTCTAAGAGAGTCCAAGTGGGGGAAAAGGGGATTAGGAAGGGAACAGCAGGGAAGGAGACCTGCAGGAAGCAAAAGGTTAAAACACAAACATCAAAATTACATCTCATGAAATCAGTACCATGCTACAACTCTAAGCTTTGTCATTTCTGAAAACATGAACAACCCTAGAATAGTTCTAAAACTGACTAAGCTTTAGATGACCGAATACCTGAGGAGGAAACAAGAAAAGTTAAATAGAACTTTCAGATTCAAGTACTTTCTTTAGCATGAGAATCATGAAAACACTCTGAGCAATTTCTAATCATATGAATCGCCATTTAAAAATACATATCAGGAACACAGAGCATTACATCTAGAACTCTGGTCTTGTTGTGTTCTTCTTAAAAACACATTGGAAAGTAAATTGTGCACATAGTAGATTTTTATATGTGTACTAAACACCATAAAGGATTGTGCACCATGAAATCACACAATGTTGATTCAAGGAATAAATCACACAACTTATCAACTCGAAATGCTACCAAGGAACTGTCTTAGAATGGTAGCGCACAGTAATTTACATTATTTATACACAAGGAAAGAATTGCGCGTCTTGCCGATTCGAACACCACTGTGACACTGCCAAGAAATGGTAGCACACAATGAATATCATGAATTAACCACAAAGAAAGAATTGCGCGCCTTGCCGATTTGAATGCCACCATGAAACTGCCTCAGAAATGGTAGCGTACAATGAATATCAAGAATCACACACAGGGAAAGAATCGCGCGTGTTGCCGATTCGACTGCCACCATGAAACTGCCCAGAAATGGTAGCGCACAATGAATAACATGAAAAGCACTCAAGGAAAAGAATTGTGCGTCTTGCCGATTCGAATGCCACCATTAAAAAGCCTCGGAAATGGTAGCGTACAATGAATACCAAGAATTTCACCCAAGGAGAGAATCGCACATGTTGCCGATGCGGATGTCACCATGAAACTGCCAAGAAAATGGTAGCTTACAGTGAATATCAAGAATTACACACCATGAAAGTATCTCACGCGTTGCCGATTCGAATGCTACCAGTAAACTGTCAAGGAATGGTAGCGCACAATGAATAACATGAATTAATCTCAAGGAAAGAATCACGCGTCTTACCGATTCGAATGCGTGCATACAAATGCCATGAAAAGTTTTAAATGCACAATTACACTCGCATGAGCAAAATGTTGTTAACGTCAGGAATTAGGCCCAAGAGTTAGAGCGTCATCGAATACGGGGTTGGGGGCCCAGCCCAACCTCCGCCTTACCGCCCTGACTAAGAATCACCACTGACGAATGAAGCCCAGAGGCCTGGAAGGTCAAGGTAGGCCACCGGAATAGGAGCTCAGGAAGTTGCTGCTGCTCTGCACCGGGACCTCTGAATAGTGAGCCCGTGGAGCTGGGATGACTCCCTTTTATAGAGTTTGGCCCAGCCCACAACCACACCCAGGCATGCTGCAGGGAAAGCTTCTAGAAGGCCCGGGAAAGGGATCACACCCTGACTCACTCTGACAGCCTGCAGCAATACATTGCAAATGTACAGTATTGATAAGCACCTTAAAAATGAATCTTTTGGATTGAATTCTGCAATGCAAAAGGTTAAACAATAACATATCATCACAATGCATAAATTACATTATCTTGAGAGTGTTTGGTTTTTGAATCCTAGACGCCCGTAGAGAGCGCACTGTCCTGGTGTTGACAGTACTCCCCTCTCCCAGGCGCGCTCTAGGGGCTGGCTTGTCTGGATTGAGACGATGAAAGCATCTCACAAGTACTGGAGATGAACATCAGATGCAGAAACCCATGAATTACTTTCAGGGCCATAACCTTTCCATGAGATTAAGTACCATAGGTTACACCCTCTCAGTTTCGAGTCCAACACTTTCTTGACTTCATATTCCTCTTCCCCCTGTACTAGAACAGGAGCTGGATGAGGGCGGATTTTTTGGACAGCCTTTTTTAAGAGGGAAGTATGGAACACTGGATGAATCTGTAATGATTTTGGCAATTGCAGTTTATAGGTCACAGGATTGATTTGCTGAAGAACAGTGTAAGGACCTATAAATTTGGGGTTGAACATGTGTTTCCTCTTGAAGTCTATATTTTTGTGGAAAGCCACACTTTGTCACCTGGTTGATACTGCGGTCCCTCACAATGTTTCTTGTCATAATGCTTTTTGTATTTTTGTTTGGCTTTTTCTAAATGCTGTTGAATCGATTTCTGAGTTTGATGCAAATGTTGAATTGTTTCTGACACTGCTGGAGTGAGAGAACTTTCTTGAGGAATTGTGATGGGCAAAGTGTGAGGATGATAGCCAAACAACCCAAAGAAAGGTATAACGCCAGTAGAAGTGTGGAAAGAGTTGTTGTAGGCTAACTCAGCTAACCAGAGCATTGATGTCCAAGAATGAAATGCTTTTTCAGCGTAAGCACGTAGGTATTGCTTCAAAGTCTGATTTAGTCTCTCCGTTTGACCATCTGTTTGAGGATGGTGGCTCGTAGATAGGGTAGATGTCACTTGGAGTGTTTCACACCATGTCTTGCAGAAGTTGGAGGCAAATTGCGACCCCCGATCGGAGAGGATCACTTTTGGCAGTCCATGATAACGAACCACTCTATTCAGTAAGATAGTTGCCAGTTCACTAGAGGGAGGTAATTTCTTACAGGCAATGAAATGTCCATATTTTCTGAGACTATCTACTACCACCAGAATTACTGAATGCTTTTGAACCACTGGCAGACCTGTAATAAAGTCTAAAGAGATGTGCTCCCACGGACGACTTGGGGTTGGGAGTGGATGTAACAACCCTTTCGGTTTTGAATGACTTGTTTTAGTACGAGCACAGACTTCACAGTTGTTTACCATCATTTTTACATCCTTTGTTAAGGTAGGCCACCAAAAATAGCGTTGGATTAATTCAAGAGTTTTAGGATTACCTGGGTGACCTGCCGTAGGTATAACATGCATCCAATGAAACACTATCTTGCGAAGTTTGGTAGTTGGCACGAACAAACGGGCGTCATGAAAGGTTAATCCTTGTTTGATCGACCTTTTTTGATCTGCTTGGGCCCATGTCTGCCATTTTTCAACAGTGAACGAATTGCAGATGTCTTCAAAGAAATCTTCTGTTTTTATGATACATAGGACCTTGTCAGGAGCAATGATAGCCCTGGAGGGTTGAGCTGCAATCAATGTGGTAGACTCTTGGCGGGCCAAGGCGTCAGCTTTGCGGTTATCTTTACCAGGCCGGAAAGTTACCACAAAATCAAACTCAGCAAAAAACAGCATTCAGCGTAATTGCCGAGGAGTCGAAAGTCTGGCGGAGCTCATGAATCGAAGATTACGGTGATCAGTATATACTGTGACAGTATATTTGGCTCCCAACAAATGATGTCTCCATTCTTTAAAGGCGTCACAAATCGCCAGAAGCTCTTTTTCAGCAATGACATAGTTCCGTTCAGCTTTGTTCAACTTCCAAGACATGTAAGCTACAGGATGAAGCTGACCCGTGTCTTTGTTTCGTTGTGACAAAATGGCTCCTATCGCCACATCTGAAGCACCAGCTTCCACTATGAAAGGTCTATCCGCGTCTGGATGAGTCAAAACTGGGGCAGTGGAAAAAGCTTCTTTCAAAGTTAAAAAGGTTTGATCGACTTCTGGGGACCATACAAATTTCTCTTTCTTTCTTAATAACTTAGTAATTGGAGCTACTGTCTGGGAGAAATGGTTGATGAACCTCCGGTAAAAATTTGCAAAGCCCAGGAAACATTGTACATCACAAACAGTCTTTGGGATGGGCCAATCAGATACGGCTTTTACTTTCTTTTCTGCCATCACCATACCTTGAAGGGTAAGGATAACCCCTAAAAACTCAACTGTGGTAACATGAAACTCACACTTGGTTAGCTTCCAATATAAATGGTGTTTACGAAGGGCTGCCAACATTTTCTTGACATGTTGAACATGTTCATTTTCATTGTCTGAGTAGATCAAAATGTCATCAATGTAGACTATGGCAAAGATATCGAGGTACTCTCTTAGAACGTCATTTAAGAAAAATTGAAATGCTGCTGGAGCATTGCACAGACCAAAAGGCATGACGGTGTATTCAAAAAGGCCATATCTTGTTTTGAATGCCGTTTTCCATCTGTCACCCTCTCTCATTCTGACCAAATGGTAAGAACCTCGAAGATCAATCTTCGTGTAGATTTTTGCTTTCTTTACTTGTTCCAGTAAGACCGGAATTAGAGGCAAAGGATATTTGTTCTTGATGGTGATTTTGTTCAAACCCCTATAGTCGATACAAGTTCAAAGCTCTCCATTCGCTTTTTGGAACAAAAAACAAAGGAGAAGCTGTGGCAGACTTAGAGGGGCGGATGAAACCATTCTCTAAGTAATAATCCAAGTATTTTCGTTAATGTTGATTTTCATCTTCTGACAGCGCATACACACGACAGTTGGGAAGTATCGCACCTGGGACTAGATCAAATTGACAGTCATAAGATCTATGAGGAGGTTAGTTCTCTGCTTCCTTCTCATCAAATACATCTTCATAAGATGAATACTGTTTGGGCAACTGAACTTCTTTCTCTGCGGCGGTAGCTATGTAAGAATTGCGAACTTCCAATTCTTGAGTCCTTTGGAGACATTGTTCTTTACATAGCACTGATGAGAACACAATCTTTCGTTCGGCCCAATTAATCTCTGGATTGTGATGAGTTAACCATGGCAAGCCAAGAATGATCCCATACTGAGGAGCATGGATCACGTCAAGGATAAGTTTCTCTTTATGTTTCTTTCTTTGATTTTTACCTTCACAAATTACTGTCAAGGGGACAGTCTGAAGAGTTACCGGACCTCCAGTTAAGAGTTTTCCATCGACTGCCTGAATGATTTCTGGGGTCTTCTTTTGAATACATGGGACCCCCCATGCACGAACCAATTGGGCGTCAACACAGTTCCTGGTAGCCCCAGAGTCAACTAGAGCCTTCTTGAAATAGGTATTTTTCTTGACCTGAACTCTTATTCCCAATTTGAGATGTCTGGATTGTGAAGGGTCCACAGTGACACCCAAGAGCAACCCTTCTCTGCATCTTGGGTGTTTTAGTTTTCCGACTCGACTGATGCATTGGCTGCAACCTTCTGAACTGGAACTTGTTTGTTCTTTGGTTTGATCGAACAGTCTTTGACAAAATGACCTTTTCGCCCACAATAGAGACATTGTACATTTTTCCTGCGTAGGTCCTTTTCATCTTTGGTCAAAGGTCTCCTGATGATTCCAATCTCCATCTGTTCAGGCGTTCTTTCTTTCGGATTTCTTGAGTCTCTGTTTTCGTGAAAATGCCAGGAATATTTTTCAGTCTTTTTACACGTTCCTCTTCGCTCAGTTAAATGATGGTCAAGCCTCAAGACAAGTTTTTTTTTATTCTTGACAGTCTGTGGGTTGCGGGTCGATCTGCGCCAAGATATCTTTTAACTCTTCTTTGAGTCCCTTGTAAAACAAGGCCGCTTGTTTTTCCTCTGGCCAGGATGTCTCAGTGACAAGCCGATTAAAGTTGGCTAAATGTGACACTAAGTCCTGATTCCCCTGACGTAAGTCTAATAGTTCACTATCTGCTGACAGTGTTACAGTTCTACGATCAAAAACTCGCTCAAATTCACGAACAAAATTTCTCCAGTTGTACAACAGGGGACTATCTTTGCGCACAAGAGGAATAGCCCAAGTAGCAGCATCTCCAGACAGATATGACAGCAAGAAAGCCACTTTGGACTGGGCATTGGGAAAAGTATGTGGTATGCAGGTGAAGTGTAATTCCACTTGAACCAGGAAAGATTGCGCGTTCAATGGATCACCTGAGAAACGTTCTGGGGGAGCTAAAGGAATAGCTGAAGGAACATTGAGGGAAATGTTAGTCGGATTACCTCTAGAAGTCTGAGAAGAAGTATCTGGCCAAGACACACCTGTGGGACTTTGTTCTTTCTTCTCTCCCTTATCCTGTAACTGACTCACTCTCTCAGATAGACTATTTGTTAAATCTTTTGATGATACCACTTTTGACTGGAGCTGGGTGATTGCCTTGAATAGCTCGTCCAGTGTGGCCATGCTAAGAACATACACAAAACAGGAGGATAATAATTAGTGGGCTCACTATTCTGTCAGAGTCACCAGATCCTCGGGGTCTGTGCACGTTCCCAACACTTCCACCACAAGACAGCTCCAATACTCTGATTAGATTTGTCACAGAGTCTAAGAGAGTCCAAGTGGGGGAAAAGGGGATTAGGAAGGGAACAGCAGGGAAGGAGATCTGCAGGAAGCAAAAGGTTAAAACACAAACATCAAAATTACATCTCATGAAATCAGTACCATGCTACAACTCTAAGCTTTGTCATTTCTGAAAACATGAACAACCCTAGAATAGTTCTAAAACTGACTAAGCTTTAGATGACTGAATACCTGAGGAGGAAACAAGAAAAGTTAAATAGAACTTTCAGATTCAAGTACTTTCTTTAGCATGAGAATCATGAAAACACTCTGAGTAATTTCTAAACAATCATATGAATCTCCATTTAAGAATACATATCAGGAACACAGAGCATTACATCTAGAACTCTGGTCTTGTTGTGTTCTTCTTAAAAACACATTGGAAAGTAAATTGTGCACTTAGCAGATTTGTATATGTGTACTAAACACCACAAAGGATTGTGCACCATAAAATCACACAATGTTGATTCAAGGAATAAATCACGCAACTTATCAACTCGAAATACTACCAAGGAATTGTCTTAGAATGGTAGCGCACAGTAATTTACATTATTTATACACAAGGAAAGAATTGCGCGTCTTGCCGATTGACACTGCCAAGAAATGGTAGTGCACAACGAATATCATGAATCAACCACAAAGAAAGAATTGCGCACCTTGCCGATTCTAATGCCACCATGAAACTGCCTCGGAAATGGTAGCGTACAATGAATATCAAGAATCACACACAGGGAAAGAATCGCGCGTGTTGCTGATTCGAAGGCCACCATGAAAATGCCAAGAAATGGTAGTGCACAATGAATAACATGAAAAGCACTCAAGGAAAAAATTGCGCGTCTTGCCGATTTGAATGCCACCGTTAAAATGCCTCGGAAATGGTAGCGTACAATGAATATCAAGAATCACACACAATGAAGGAATGACGCGTGTTGCCGATTCGAATGCCACCATGAAACTGCCCAGAAATGGTAGCGCACAATGAATAACATGAAAAGCACTCAAGGAAAAGAATTGCGCATCTTGCCGATTCGAATGCCACCATTAAAAAGCCTCGGAAATGGTAGCATACAATGAATACCAAGAATTTCACACAAGGATAGAATCGCACATGTTGCCGATTCGGATGTCACCATGAAACTGCAAAGAAAATGGTAGCATGCAGTAAATATCAAGAATTACACACCATGAAAGAATCGCACGCGTTGCTGATTCGAATGCTACCATGAAACTGTCAAGGAATGGTAGCGCACAATGAATAACAAGAATTAATCTCAAGGAAAGAATCACGCGTCTTGCCGATTCGAATGCATGCATACAAATGCCATGAAAAGTTTTAAATGCACAATAATACTCGCATGAGCAAAATGTTGTTAACGTCAGGAATTAGGCCTAAGAGTTAGAGCGTCATCGAATACGGGGTCGGGGGCCCAGCCCAACCTCCGCCTTACCGCCCTGACTAAGAATCACCACTGAAGAATGAAGCCCAGAGGCCTGGAGGGTCAAGGTAGGCCACCGGAACAGGAGCTCAGGAAGTTGCTGCTGCTCTGCACCGGGACCTCTGAATAGTGAGCACGTGGAGCTGGGCTGACTCCCTTTTATAGAGTTTGGCCCAGCCCACAACCACACCCAGGCATGCTGCAGGGAAAGCTTCTAGAAGGCCCTGGAAAGGGACCACACCCTGACTCACTCTGAAAGCCTGCAGCAATACATTGCAAATGTACAGTATTTATAAGCACCTTAAAAATAAATCTTTTGGATTGAATTCTGCAATGCAAAAGGTTCAACAATAACATATCATCACAATGCATAAATTACATTATCTTGAGAGTGTTTGGTTTTTGCATTCTAGACGCCCGTAGAGCGCGCACAACACTGGCACATAGTGGACTGTAACTCACTTATGGCACACACATGTTAGCTGTGGAGTGTGCAATGAGTTGACTGACTAAAATATGAGCTACTGGTGCAGAATCACCATCCAAACACATGACCAATTGTCATGATCCATGAAGTTATTGAGACAATGCACACCAACCTTTTATCTGGATCGAATGTAGGCAGAGTGTCAAATTTTCACTATGTACATGAGCTGCACACTGGCACACAAAACTGCTGCCTTGACACTTGCCAAGAGTAAATCCAGGCAAACGTGAAGACTGATGTACGGGTGTATGTCCTAGGTAGCAACGGATTTGCCAGTATCGACAATTCTTGACATGTCTGCATGTCTACCTAGAATGCTGTGTATAAATACATCACACAGCACAAAGCAATACCCACCACTCATTGTCACTCACATGACAGCACAAGTGCATGATAGCAACAGTAACAAACTGTCCCAGTCATGTTGTGGATTTCCAACATCGCAATCAGGTGTGGCATGTGCTACTATGTTCAGCATTTTTTTTAAATGACTGAGACACAACACCAATCTGAGTGTGAGTAGACCTAGCCAGATATGTAGCAATTGGCATATGTACTGTACAGCACTGAGATGATTTCACACAGCAAAATCATCCAGGCATTGTAAGAGTTACCTAGGTTGTGGCATGCTGTAAGAAATGAATACCCATGTTTAATGGAGGTTGTGGATGGACAGCTTTGAGACAACCACAGATACATGCAAATACAACACAGGAGGTGAAATGGAGACAGCACAAGTGCTTTGGCAGGGGTAATGTCATGTGTGTGTGGAATTCATGACATCTAACAAATACCATCAATGGAACCGTAACTATCAAGTAGCCAGTAGAAGGAGATGTGTACATCATCCAACTACACAAGTCCCATGTTGCACCCTGTCCATGTATTAACATGCAATTTAGCTGTAAAAGATGTGTACAAAGTGCAAGCAGCCTAAAGAATGGGAGCAATCTAGGTGACAATAGTAATAATTTTGTGTAACCATTCTGGCCATATAAAATATGACCTTCCTACTCCTTTCAGATTAGCAGCTACCACTACAACAATGTGTGAGGGCAGCCCCAATGTTAGCCTATGAAGAGAGCAGGCCTCACAGGAGTGTAACAACGAATTTAGGAGTTTTACACCACCAGGACATGTAAACTACACAGGTACATGTCCTGCCTTTTACCCACACAGCACCCTGCCCTAGGGGTTACCTAGGGCACACCTTAGGGGTGACTTATATGTAGAAAAAGGGAAGTGTTAGGCTTGGCAAGTACTTTTAAATGGCAAGTTGAATTGGCAGTGTAACTGCACACACAAGCCTTGCAATGGCAGGCCTGAGACAAGGTTAAGGGGCTACTTAAGTGGGTGGCACAATCAGTGCTGCAGGCCCACTAGTAGCATTTAATCTACAATAACTGGGCACCTACAGTGCCTTCTACTAGGGACTTATAAGTATATTAAATAATCCAATTGGGTATGATCCAATGTTACCATGTTTAAAGGGAGAGAGCATATGCACTTTAGCACTGGTTAGCAGTGGTAAAGTGCGCAGAGTCTAAAAAACAGCAAAAACTCTGTCCAAAAAGTGGAGGGAGGCAAAAAGTTAGGGGTGACCACCCTAAGGCTGTCAGGTCTAACAACCACCATCTAAAACATTGTTGGGCATATCTGATCACAAGGGGGCAGGATCTGCTGGACCATCTTGGAATTGACATTGGCAGAGCAGTTGGTAAGTCTCACATTTCCATACAAAGTCCTTACTTTTGCATGTGCATGGCAGTTGCAGATACGTTTGAGTGCTGCATGTTGTGCCTGTGGATGTGGACATGTTGTATGCTACCTGTATGATAAGTCCCAGTGCCACCTTAGGCCTTCAAGTCAGATGTACAATGATGAAGCCAATGCTGGGCAGATATACCATTTTCACTGCACAACCATTACAAAGGTGGTCATTACAACCCTGGCGGTCGGTGTTAAAGCGGCGGTAAGACCGCCAACAGGCCGGTGGTAAAAAATGTGCAATTACGACCGTGGCGGAAACCGCCAACAAAGACAGCCACTTTAACACTCCGACCGCCACGGCGGTACAAACAAACAGTGCGGCGGTCACCGCCAACAGACAGGCGGGAGACAATGTACCGCCCACACTATTATGACAGGCCAATCCGCCACCTTTTCCGGGGCGGATTCACCGCAGATAAAAACACGGCGAAACAGGAATCCCGAAGGAAAAACGCTCACCTCTACACACCCCACGAGGAACGAGGACACCATGGAACCGGAACTCCAAATTCTCCCTGCAATAGTCTTCCTGCTCCTCTACCAGGAGCGCGAACGCCGGCGGTGAAGACCACGGTGAGTACTGCACCTACGACACAGGGGGGGAGGGAAAAAAACAGGGACACATACACGCAACACCCCCACCCTCACCCACTACAACACACACACTAATGCAAATCAATACCTCACAGTTACACCCACCAAACCCCCCGGAAGAATGCAAAGACAATAGAAAATGAGTGTAACCATTGTAATATATTAAAAGCAAGTAGGGAGAAATATATATATATACACCATGTACAAAATATATACCAAGCATAGTAGTCCAGGTAGTGCTCTAAGAAAGTCCATGGGACACTGGGACCACACGGTATGGGCGAGGCCCACACAAGATCCCCGACCATGACCGAGAGAACACTGTAGGGGCATCAGACAACAACTAAACAGGCACCTCAGGGGTAGGGAAAGGGGGGGCACCTCAGCCAGTTGAGTGCACGACGACAAATCCACAAGGGGGCCACATGCCCGCTGTTCCATCCTGGGGAGTGCAAAGCCACAGTCTCTCAAGTCTCTACAGTGGGTGGGTTGCCCACTACCATATCCTGGGGAGTGCAAAGCCACAGTCTCACAAGTCTCTACAGTGGGTGGTTTGCCCACTGTTCCATCCTGGGGAGTACAAAGCCACAGTCTCTCAAGTCTCTACAGTGGGTGGGTTGCCCACTGTTCCGTCCTGGGGAGTGCAAAGCCACAGTCTCTCAAGTCTCTACAGTGGGTGGTTTGCCCACTGTTCCGTCCTGGGGAGTGTAAAGCCACAGTCTCTCAAGTCTCTACAGTGGGTGGTTTGCCCACTGCATTATCCTGGGGAGTGCAAAGCCACAGTCTCTCAAGTCTCTACAGTGGGTGGGTTGCCCACTGCCATATCCTGGGGAGTGCAAAGCCACAGTCTCACAAGTCTCTACAGTGGGTGGTTTGCCCACTGTTCCATCCTGGGGAGTGCAAAGCCACAGTCTCTCAAGTCTCTACAGTGGGTGGTTTGCCCACTGTTCCATCCTGGGGAGTGCAAAGCCACAGTCTCTCAAGTCTCTACAGTGGGTGGTTTGCCCACTGTTCCATCCTGGGGAGTGCAAAGCCACAGTCTCTCAAGTCTCTACAGTGGGTGGTTTGCCCACTGTTCCATCCTGGGGAGTGCAAAGCCACAGTCTCTCAAGTCTCTACAGTGGGTGGTTTGCCAACTGCCATATCCTGGGGAGTGCAAAGCAACAGTCTCACAAGTCTCTACAGTGGGTGGTTTGCCCACTGTTCTATCCTGGGGAGTGCAAAGCCACAGTCTCTCAAGTCTCTACAGTGGGTGGTTTGCCCACTGTTCCATCCTGGGGAGTGCAAAGCCACAGTCTCTCAAGTCTATACAGTGGGTGGCTTGCCCACTGTTCCATCCTGGGGAGTGCAAAGCCACAGACTCTCAAGTCTCTACAGTGGGTGGGTTGCCCACTACCATATCGTGGGGAGTGCAAAGCCACAGTCTCTCAAGTGGATAACAGTCTCCACTGGTTCTGGAGGGGGCATGGTGCCCAGAGTGCTTCTTCCTGCTAAGGACAGAGGTAGTGGATGACAGTCTCCACTTGTTCTGGAGGGGGCATGGTGCCCAGAGTGCTTCATCCTGTTAAGGACAGAGGTAGTGGATGACAGTCTCTACTGGTTCTGGAGGGGTGCCCAGAGTGCTTCATTCTGCCCGTGACGGACTCAGTAGCGTCAGTGCCCTTGGCGCCCATGGGCCAGCGTTGCTTGAGACAGCGGTGCCCTGTTCAGCGGTGTTTGAGATGGCGGTGCCCTGTTCAGCGGTGCTTGAGACGGCGGTGCCCTGTTCAGTGGTGCTTGAGACGGCGGTGCCCTGTGCAGCGGTGCTTGAGATGGCGGTGCCCTGTGCAGCGGTGCTTGAGATGGCGGTGCCCTGTTCAGCGGTGCTTGAGATGGCGGTGCCCTGTGCAGCGGTGCTTGAGATGGCGGTGCCCTATTCAGCGGTGCGTGAGATGGCGGTGCCCTGTTCAGCGGTGCTTGAGATGGCGGTGCCCTGTGCAGTGGTGCTTGAGATTTCGGTGCCCTGTTCAGCGGTGCTTGAGGCGGCGGTCTCCATTGCAGGGACTCAGCTGCTGGTGGTCCATTATGGCCCAGTGGGGCTTGTGCTGGCGTCCTTCATGGCCCAGCGGGGCTTGTGCTGGCGGTCCTTCATGGCCCAGCGGGGCTTTTGCTGGCGGTCCTTCATGGCCCAGCGGAGCTTTTGCTGGCAGTCCTTCATGGCCCAGCTGGGCTTGTGCTGGCAGTCCTGTCCTGGGCAGCTGGGCTTGTGCTGGCGGTCCTGTCCTGGGCTGCTGGGCTTGTGCTGGCGGTGGGCTTGTGCTGGCGGTCCTGTCCTGGGCAGCTGGGCTTGTGCTGGCGGTCCTGTCCTGGGCAGCTGGACTTGTGCTGGCGGTCCTGTCCTGGGCAGCTGGGCTTGTGCTGGCGGGCCTGTCCTGGGCAGCTGGGCTTGTGCTGGAGGTGGCCTCCTGGGCAGCCGGGATGATGGCGGTATTCTCCGCCGTGCTGCTCTTCCCAGACTTGCCGGGTTTCTTGTGGCGCTTCCCCACCTTGGAAGGTGTCACAGCTGACTCCACACTCCCACCGGGACCCCTGGGAGCGGCTTTGGTGGCTGGAGTCTTCCCCCTCTCCTGCCGGGCACTGGCCAACTTCTGATGCTTCACAGGTGGGGCACTGGTGGCCGTTGCACTCCAGATTCCGGTGACCACAGGCACCACTGGTCCCAGAGATGTTGTGGCTGAGGTGCTAGTTCGGGCCCTTGAGACGGACGGGGTGGGGGAGGTGTGGGAAAGAGGTCAAGGTTGGACAGGAAAAGTTTTTTGGACACAATGGGACTGGTAGCTAGAGGGGGTTTGGAAGTGGAGGAAGAGGTGGTGGTTGTAGGAGGTGTACGTTTGGTGACTTTGGGTGAAGGTGCATGCTTTGGAGGCTGTCATGAGGTGGATGGCTGTTGGGTGGGTGTGTGCCTGCGTTTGTGTATCTTGGGAGGGGGTGTCACAGACACACTGGGAGAGGACACAGGGGACGTGTGAATGGTAGTGGGGGTGGTGACTGCACGTGAGCGGGGTGTGGTGGTGGGTGTGCTTGAGAGGGATGTAGTGGCAGTAGAGGTAGTGCATGCAGGTGTGAGTGTAGACGAGACTGGGAGGGAGGAGGGAGACAAGGAGGAGGGGGACACAGTGGAGGCAGTGGATGTTGGTGTGTCTGCATGTGTGTGATGCTTGCGTGAGTGCCTGTGGGATGTGTGGTGCTTATGTTTGCCTGAGCTTCCCTTGTGTGTTGACGTGTGTGCAAGCTGGTCTGTAGGTGTGCTTGGGATAGGCTGAGGTACAGGGGATTGGGTCGGGGTGGAGGAAGTTGGAGGGGGGAGGCTAGACACAGGGACAATGGCTGCCATCAGTGCTGAGGCCAGAGTCTGAAAAGCTCGCTGAAGGGCCGCCTGACCAGAATGAATGCCCTCCAGGAATGCATTTGTTTGTTGCAACTGCCTTTCTACACCCTGGATGGCATTCAAAATGGTAGACTGCCCAACAGTGAGAGACCTGAGGAGGTCAATGGCCTCCTCACTGAGGGAGGCAGGGGTGACTGGGGCAGGGCCTGAGGTGCCTGGGGCGAAGGTGATGCCCACCCTCCCGGGTGAGCGGGCATGGGGCGAAGGCTGAGGGGCTGCTGGGAGGGCGGTGCTGGAGGGGGGGTGGCAGCTGTACCTGTAGATGGGGGTGGCACAGATGTTGCGCCACCACAAGGGAGCTCCCATCAGAGGACGAGTCCATGTCACTGGTGTCAGCTCCTGTCCCCGCCGTGTAGCTCCCCTCGCCCTCCGTCCCACTGGTGAAGTCCGATTCCGTAGTGTGGCCCTCCATGGCCATGTGGGATGCAGCCCCCTGGTGCTCCAGTGCCACTGCTCCTCCGCCTGATGATGCTAATGCACACAAGAACAGGGAGACCACAAAAAGGGGGGGGGATGACAGAAGAAAGACATGTTGAGTGCATGCATTACCGCTACCGTTGGCGGACACGACAGACACACAAGCCCCCTGCACTACGGCGTGCTCTTGGGCTCCACTGTTCAATTCCTGGGAAATGGCCTACAAGGCTGTGGACGACATTTGCACACATAGATGACTCAGGGGCATGACTAGGTGTAGTTGTCACTCTACAGAGGTGGAGTGGGGTGCCACATGGCCTGCCTTATGGATGGGCCTTGCCTACGGAACTCGCCCTGGCCTAGGGAAACCCACAGCCCACCTCCCCCACCCATACACCTCCACTGTGCGCAAAGTCAGCAGAATGAGAGTGTACTCACCCCCTTGTGGCTGCTGTGATGCCCTCAAATGCCCATCCAACTCCGGGTAGGCCACCGCCAGGATCCTGAACATCAGGGGGGTCATGGTGCGACGGGCACCCCTCCCACGTTGGGAGGCCATCCCCAGCTGAGCCTCTGCCGTCTTCTTGCTCCAGCAGCGAATGTACTCCCATTTTTTCCGGCAGTGGGTGCTCCGTCTGTGGTAGACCCCCAGGGTCCGGACGTCCTTGGCGATGGCATGCCATATATTTTTTTCTGGTGGGCGCTGATCTACATGAAATGTACAGGGGAAAAAGAGAAGTTATTAACAACTGCTCCGTCAAAGTGATTGGCCCCCATCCCTACCCTTGCCATGTGGCACATGCATTCACCGTCTTTCATGCACGCAGCACTCTCCCCACTTCCTTCTTACATCCAGCCCTCTCCAGACAGGCATAGCCCATACAAAATGCTCCCTGTGTACTTACCTGTTTGTCTGGAGGACCGTTGAGTAGCGTGTACTGGGGGAGAACCCCATCCACGAGTTTCTCCAACTCCTCCGATGTGAAGGCAGGGGCCCTTTCCCCAGACACTCGAGCCATTGTCTCTTCCAGACCGAGGTCACAGCAGCACTTGCAGTGTAGGTCCTCTCCTGTCGAAGATCAAGCATTGAGTGATTGAAGAAATAGAAAATGGCGGTCACGTCCGCGGCGGTGCGTACCGTCACCGCCGGCGTACATCGTCATTGGCTCCTGGGACCCATAGGGTCAAATGTTAAACAATGCAGCATTGCGCCGCGGTCTTCGACTGCCTACTGCGACAGTGTACAACGCCAGCGCAGTTACCTCACATCCCATTGTCCCACTTTAGAGGTCAGGCAGCCGCCATTTCAGGGGACCAAATGGCTTCATTTTCAACTGCGTCACATATACCTAGGCCTAGACTCAACACACATACAGGCCACCTTTTGTGTATGAATGGTGTTCTGTGGTACGTACCTCTGAGTTGTTTGACTCTGTGCTCGCTGTTGTCCTTCATAGGCACTGTCCGCTGGGACTTGTGAGGAGATGGCGGCATCCTCCGGTGTACCGACCGTTGGTGGACCTGTCGACAATGGAGGAGCGACATGTGATTATCGCATACAGGCTTGACCGTGCCACAATCCAGGAACTGTGTACCCAGTTGGAGCCAGACCTAATGTCAGAAATCCGCCATCCCACAGGAATCCCCCCTCAAGTGCAGGTGCTGTCAGTGCTCCATGTCCTTGCAAGTGGGTCTTTTCAAACAACAGTGGCCATAGCATCAGGGATGTTCCAGTCTATGTTTTCCAACGTATTGTCCAGAGTGTTGTCTGCCCTTCTGAAACACATGCGGAGCTACGTCGTTTTTCCTCAGGTTGAGGATTTGCCTACAGTGAAAGGTGATTTCTATGCCCTGGGACACATCCCCAACATCATAGGTGCCATTGATGGGAACCATGTGGCTTTGGTACCCCCCCACAGGAGTGAACAGGTATACAGAAACCGGAAGAGTTATCATTCAATGAATGTACAGATGGTATATTTGGCAGACCAGTACATCTCCCATGTGAATGCCATGTTCCCTGGCTCAGTGCATGACGCCTTCATCCTGCGGAATAGCAGCATCCCTTATGTGATGGGTCAACTCCAGAGGCACCGTTTGTGGCTATTAGGTGAGCACCTGGAAGCAAGACAGTGGGAATGGTTGTCTGGGTCTGGGGATATCCCTCCAGGTTAGTGCATGTCTAACAGTTGTCCCTCGTCATTTGCAGGTGACTCTGGTTACCCCAACCTGTCATGGCTACTGACCCCAGTGAGGAATCCCAGGACAAGGGCAGAGGAATGCTACAATGAGGCCCATGGGAGAACTAGGAGGGTGATCGAGCGGACCTTCGGCCTCCTGAAGGCCAGGTTCCGGTGCCTCCATATGACAGGTGGATCCCTATTCTACTCACCAAAGAAGGTGTGCCAGATTATCGTGGCCTGCTGTATGTTTCACAACTTGGCTTTGCGACGACAGGTGCCTTTTCTGCAGGAGGATGGTTCAGATGGCGGTATTGTGGCAGCTGTGGAGCCTGAGGACAGTGAAGACGAGGAAGCAGAGGAAGAAGACATGAACAACAGGGACTCAGTGATCCAGCAATATTTCCAGTGAGACACAGGTAAGAATACAGACCTGCCTACTACATGTATTTTCACACTACTATCTCTCTACTGTCTGTCGTTTTCACCCAGTGTATGGTCACTGATTTGTCACTTTCCCTTACTATTTCACAGATGTGGGTCCCACTGTGTGACATCTGCTTAGATTCCTCATGGACTAGAGCTGTGTGACATCGGTATGTTGACATTACAATTGAAAGAGCATTTTGTCACTGTAATTGCTAATACACTATTTCGAAAGCACAGACAGACTCCAGATTGTTTTGTGCTTTAAGTGTGTTTATTTAAGTGCTCAATATTGGAGGGGTAGTAAATGGTGAGGGGTGATGGCAGAGGAATGTCCATGGCAGAGTCCAGTCTATTAGTCTCACAGGTGCATTGCCCATATGGGCAGGGGAAGTGGAGCTGGGGCAGTTTAAGAATGGACAGGTTGACAAAGTGGGACAGTAGGATGACAATCAGGGTGGTCTCATTTCTTGGTGGGGGTCTTGGAATCGAGCTCTGTCTTGTTCCTGGATCTCAGGGACCGTTTGCGGGGTGGTTCTCCCTCTGCAGGGGGTGGGGTGCTGGTGTGGTGGTCCTGTGGCGGGGCGTCCTGTCCACTAGCGCCGGCGGATGTGGTGGGCAGTTCATCGTCCATGCTAGTGTCAGGGGCCCCTTGTAGTGCCACAGTGTCCCTCCTGGTGTTGACGAGTTCCATCAGCACCCCTACGATGGTGCCCAGGGTGGAGCTGATGGTTCTGAGTTCCTCCCTGAAGCCCATATACTATTCCTCCTGCAGGCGCTGGGTCTCCTGAAACTTTGCCAGTACCGTTGCCATCGTCTCCTTGGAGTGGTGGTAGGCTCCCATGATGGAGGAGAGGGCCTCGTGGAGAGTGGGTTCCCTTGGCCTGTCCGCCCCCTGTCGCACAGCAGCCCTCCCCGTTCCCCTGTGTTCCTGGGCCTCCGTCCCCTGGACCGTGTGCCCACTACCACTGCCCCCAGGTCCCTGTTGTTGTTGGGGTGGTGGGTTAGCCTGGGTTCCCTGTAGTGGTGGACACACACCTGATTGACGTGTCCTGGGGACCGAGGTATGGGCCCGTTGGGTGGGTTCGGGGCTGGTGTTTCCAGACGGGGGAAGGTCTGTGGTGGCCTGTGACTGAGTGAGGGGAACCGACTGTCCTGAGGTCCCCGCTGGGCCAGGCTGGTCATCTAGATCCAGTTGGACAGAGCTGCTGTCATCACTGTGGGCCTCTTCTGTTGGTGGTGTGGACATGTGTGGACCCTCCTGTCTGGTGACGTTGGGTAGGGGTCCTGCAGGGGTATAAAAGGATGGTTATTACATCTGTGTGTGTCATGGTGTGCAATGGGTGGGTGACCGTATACCCCAGTGCTTGCATTCCTGTGTGGGACCTTGTGTGATGATGGTTTAGGGGGTTGTATGGATATGTGCAGTGGGCATGCTTTAGTGATGGGTGTCCATGCTTTGTTGTTGCATGCAGGGCTTGGTGTTGGAATGGGTGGTTTGTGATGTTGGTACATATGGGAGGAGTTGGAGTGCTGGGGTGAGGGTGGGGGTATGTGCTGGCATGCAGGTAGGGTGGGGGATGTAATAGTTAAGATTTGTCTTACCAGAGTCCATTCCTCCACCTACTCCTGCGAGGCCCTCAGGATGCAGAATCGCCAAGACCTGCTCCTCCCATGTTGTCAGTTGTGGGGGAGGAGCTGGGGGTCCGCCGCCAGTCTGCTGAACCGCCAGGTGGCGTCTTGAGACCACGTAATGCACCTTCACCCGGAGGTCGTTCCACCTCTTCCTGATGTCCTCCCGATTTCTTGGGTGCTGTCCCACTGCATTGACCCAGTCCACTATTCTTCGCCATAGCTCCATCTTCCTTGCAATTGAGGTGCGCTGCACCTGTGATCCGAATAGCTGTGGCTCTACCCGGACGATTTCCTCCACCATGACCCTGAGCTCCTCCTTCGAGAACCTGGGGTGTCTTTGCCGTGCCATGGGGTGGTGTAGGTGATGTGTGGTAAGTGTGCTGATATGTAGTGGTGTGTTGTGTGAGGTGCGTGGAAGTTATGTGGGTGATGGTGTTGTGTTCCGGTGGATGCTGTTGTTCTTGCTGGTGCTGTCTCTCTCTGGCCTCCTTTCAGAATTTTTGGTAGTAAGGGTTTGTGGGTGATTTGGGTGTGTGTTTTATAGTGTATTGAGTGTGTGGGAGTGGTGTGTGTATGTGTATCAGGTGTGTGTATTTCGAATTGTCCAATGTGGTAGTGTTTTGTAAGAGTGTGTGTATTTTGAGCGCGGCGGTGTGAACCGCCAATGGAATACCGCAGTTGAAAGACCGCCGTGTGGATTTGTGTGTCGTGATAGTGTGGGCGTATTTCTGTTGGCGTGACGGTGGAGGTTTTGTTTTCACCAGTTTATCCCTGTCCTTTGGTGTGACGGACTTGTGTGGGTGTCTGAATTTTGGCGGATTCCGTGCTGTGGGTCATAATAGCTGTGACGGAATTCCGCGGCGGTGTGTTGGCGGTCTTCTGCACGGCGGTAAGCGGCTTTTACCGCCAATGTTGTAATGAGGGCCAAAGGGTTGTGATGAATGGATTGGACAACTAGGTGATGAGCAACACCAAAGGAGACCTGTGCCATGCATCAGGTATGTAAGGGGGTCCCAAAACCTGTATGTAGGGCATATGTATAAGCAACTGAGGGAGTTGGGTAATCCCTTAGTACAATTATGCCGGCACTCTGAAAGGCTGCTATGAGCAGGTATGATATGGGGGGATGAAAAGGTATGAGCTATGCCCCCAATGTACTCAGTAGAAGTTGTGAGGATCTTTTGCAACTCCTGCTGAGTACATCATTTACCTTCACAGAAATTGATCCATTAGGACCCTACCTGCATCATGCTGTGCCTTAATTCTCATTAGGTATACTCATGGCAGGAGTACGGGGTGCACTGATGGCCACAAGGACAGTATTAATGCAATTGGTGCAGCACCCCTGTTGTTCTATTGACCCCTTTGTGTCATTGGGCAAGGTCATGTAAGGGAGCTTGACCATGCACTGGGTCCAGACTACTAGCAATTCCCTGTTCCTGTTCCTTGTGCAACACACATACCCTATACTATATCTATTACCACACACAGACATGACGCTTCTCACTGACAGTATGGGGTGGCCCTGCATCTGCAACTTCACTAGCACATCACTCAGTAACCTGCAGCAACAAATGCATCACTGGACCACAGAGCAAGTGTTTCTGTGTTGAGGCATATTCCATGGCCATGTCCTTATCCCTCCCTGGACAAATAATAGTACACCATAGCAACAATGCCTGGTACACACTATTGCAAGACATCCATGATTTCAATCAGTCAACGTGCAGATAGGTACAAATGTCTTCACATTAGTATACTCCCATAGCATTATTGCTCATGTGTGTGCCTTGTGATGACACACACAAATCACTAGATTCACTAAAGGGTGTATACATGTCATTCCTCAACACCTTGGAATACACACACAACCCCTGGGCAGTAGTTTGTCAGTTTGCTGTGACAATGAGGTAGATGTCTACGGCATCTGAGGCAGCCCCAATTGATATGGGTGTCACAATGACACAGCCATTGCAACATCCATTCCATGCTCTTCAGATGCAACATTCAGTGTCAAGCAGTCCCACATGGTCATGGAGGTGTAGAGCTAACAGCCACATGCATTACAATGCCATGGTTAAATGGTGCAGAAAAAGCGGTAGGTGTGTGGGTGTACATTATCTGAGACTATGTGTGATTGACTGATCTCAGATGTTTGTTAGTTGCTATGTTCTACCACTGGGATGAAGTGCTCACTCAGCCTAACAAGTTAACAGTATATAATGCCATCCATTTACTGAAATCTACAAATCACACTAACCAATCTTTTCCATCCATGTCTTGCACATGGACCTGCACCTTACACTGTGGAAGAGGTTGCTTGATTTGAAGACCCTGATGCATCCAATAAGTCACATCCTGTGTGTAATGGGTGCTAATCCAGGATTTGGTGTGAGTCAGTCTGTAGTGTGTAATGCCATGAAAGATGGTTTTGCCTGACCAATGATCTGATGATGGCTTGCATGTAGTTCAAGGGGCAACGTGTGCTTGCATGGAATTGTGTGAAATGGGAATTGTCATGGCTGGCCAGTTAATCATTGGTGTCTACCATGATAGGTCTCAGGGCAGCTGTCTATGTACACAGCATGTCTGTTTACAGCCACTTTTTCACAGCACCATTGTCAGCACAGTGTCCCACACATAGCTTACACTTACTGACAAGGGGGTAGAGATGTGGGTGACATCTGCCGAGGTCTCTACTGGGCTTATATTGGAGACACATACACAACAGATGCCTCAGTACCCTTCAGATATAATGAGTCTTTAGTACTGCAAGGAGGCTTATTGTGCCTTACAACAATCAGGAGTGTACGCATTTGGTAGACAACTAACCTTCAGATGGTTGTGTGAAAAGTCTATCATTCTTCCCACACCAGATCTCAAGCAGTTTCACAACGTGGTCCTGCCACCATGATATTTGTGAGTGATGTAGGTCACATCACATGTGCATATGATGTGAATACTGTGTGCGCACCTGGTACTGTGATAATGTCTGACATGCATTTCCAATTATGAACAATGTTACTGGATAGTGTTGCAGCACCCACTGCAGTGCCAAACTCACCATGGGACTAAGGGCACCCATACAGGAACCATATGTGTGCCATTTATCACATGTAGCACTACATTGCACAGGGTAGGGGGCTTTAGTTCTGGAATGTGTTCACAACTCTGATGTGCAACTCAGGCTTAAAGCCAATCATTCTGGGAAGTTTTAATCAGTTGTACATGTTGGCATTTCATGGGCAAAGTCGTTCACCCTTGTTGCATATGCTCAGGTCAGGTCTTACAGCAGGACACATTACTGTTGTTTAGCCAAACCTTTGAATAGCACGTGGAAAGTTATCTGACACCCTATCATATGGCCCACACCTTGCCTCCATGATAACTGGGCAAGCTTTGATGTTTCACCAGGTATGTCAAGGTAATGGATTGCATGCACGTTCCACCGTATGCACATGGACACAGGAAATCCAGACTTGTCGGGGCACATGATCCTCACAAGTTAGAAGAAACAAATGTTGATCATGGGCAATTTTTTCCACTCAGCTCTAGGCTCTGTTGTTTCAAGTAAATTTCCGTCATTCCAGTGACATGGGCATGATACTAATAATTGCTGTTAGGATGCATAATAATTATGATGGCTGGTAGGAGATAGTCATAGATGAGGAGTATGTCATTATTGAGGAATGTGTGTTGCACTGTAGTGTTATCTGCAGTTGCAGTATACATCATATGTCTGTGCAACCTCCACTAAATGCTGATATTGATGCTTGCTTCTTCTCATGTTTCAGCTGCCAACATGAGTGAGGCACAGAGGCAAGACTTCCATAGAAAGGCCGAACGTTACCGCCACATAATGGAGGTTGATGATGCCTACCGCCAAATGGGCAGGAGATTCTGTAGGGAGAAAGCTTCAGGGGAATGTCGTGCCTTTCCCCATGGGGGACCTCCAAGGCAGCCACAACCAGACACTGGAGACAAGACGTCAGTGGTGCAGGGGGCCACTGCTGGACCACAGCCCTCAACATCTGCTTTAACAGTGACATCACAGTTACCACCACAGCCACCTGCAGCAGTAGTGCCCATTCAATTCGAGCAGGACATGAGGAAGGACATTGGGCAGATTTTGGCAAGACTCACAAAATTGGAACAGGATGTTGCGGAGGACCGCAAGTTATTACATTTCATCAAGAAGAAGTTAAAAAAGAGCAGGAAATGAACCCTTAACTTGTGGTGCAACATCCCAGTTCATTCCCCTCCCTTTTACAGTTTTGTATGGTTTATATGGGTTTTTAAGATGTATAGTGTTAGGTTAGTGTGGGGTAGGCATAGGTTAGGTTAAGTATAGTGGGGGTGGATTTTTTCTACATCTTTTCATTTTTCGGAGTTATGTTGGGGTACTTGTGTATTAAATAAATATATATCTATATATCCATATATATATATATATATATATATGGATACATATATATATGTTTAGGCCATAGGTTACGTTGGTACATCTGTAGTCATAGTTTATGTTGTCCTTCTTGTATCTCGTTTCTTAAGGGGGGAGGGCACCAATGTTTAGAGTTTGGTGTTACATGTCTAAGATATGTTTAACATAGGTTAGATAGGTGTAGTAATAAATTACAGATAATAAGTATAGGTTTGTTTAGATTAGGGTAGGTTTTAGGTTTTAATTAGCTTGATGTTTTTTATATTAAATACTGTTCATCTTTGCAAATTTAATTTTTTAATTGATTGGGTCTGGGGCTTATCATGAGTGCACTGGCCAAGATGAGGGAATGGCCTAGGGTATTCTTACTGTCTTGATTTCCCAGGTTTCCCACATGCATCCCCATGACCTTGGAGCAGTCAGAATGGGAGCAACAGACTGTCTACTACTGCATATATTTGCCATCCTGTGTCCCAGCCATTCGCAATGTGTATGTTATCTTCATCTTGGACAGGTAAACATGGTAATTCACCTGGGTAGGGTCCTCCTATTTTAATGGTGGTAAGTTTAGTACATCTGACAACTTCCAATTTTGGAAATGTATTCTGCAACACTGACAGGTGGCTATTACTGATTAGGTCAGCTTTTCCTGTTCCACACAAATCAGTTGTACTGGTACTGCCATCTGGGTTAATTATAAATGATTGAGTAATGATCCATACTTGCCATATGTCTACTCCAAAGGATATGGGTTCCAAAACATTTATTGAACACAGTCAGTTGGTTGTTGCACACAACACCATCATTCAGCTTCCTCTTGTTTAGATCCTAGTATGTGGCTTAGTGTCTGACAGTCATGCACTTATATACTGATATTATGTACACATTGACATGGATTGATACAATACCAACTTTTAGCTTCGTAGATGGATCACAGTAAATGTAGAAATGCTACATGTGTACAAGGTGCTTTATTTACAGGTGCAATAGCTATAGTGATTTCTATACAATATCCATTTCAAAGATCCAATGAGTGAACGTTTGGCATATGTAGCACAGTCGGAGTCCAGGGTTGGGGGACATGTCATGAGACATGGTTAGGTGTAGTGTGCATTAGTGAGGAGTGGCTAGCATTGCCATTTGGTATGGTAGAGACAATGAGAGCACATAGCAGACATTCAACAGTGGTTAGATGAAGAGGGCACATTTCATACTGTCACAACACTGGCAGGATCTTAGGTCCAGAACTAAGAAGTAACTGTCCATGAGGCACAGACTGATACTGCTGGGTGCTTTTCCTTGTGAATGTTATTCCTTCAACATCTTCATCCTCTGATGTGTGTGGTGCCTCCTGTGACATTGTTGATGCTGTTGTAGAGGTATAGGGGGCCACACACACTTCAGGGGATAGATAATTGGAGTCAAAGGACACAGCAGCTGCCATTTGTGGCAACATATAAGGCATCACTGTGGCAAGGAGGAACTGCTGATTCTTGAAGACCACTCCAACTTCACAATGGTAGGCAGCCAACTTCTCCCTGAGGGAGGCCACTTACTGTTGTATGGAGTCCATGGTATTTTGGATGCTGCTGGCATTTTGGGAGGGCATTTGTGGTAGCCTCTCCTTCATGACAGCAGCTATTTCCACCAGACAATGCTGGACTCTACGTACCGTGAGTAGGTGCATCTGATGGCAGCTGAGTTGTCCTTATTTGGACTGAGGCATGTCTGCACTCCCTCTAGGCTGCATGGATGGTCTCCATCCCCACCCAATCCTGCTTTGCCAGCTCCTGCTGGACTCTTACCACTGTGCTCTGAAAGACAATCTCTGGTTCCTTGGAGTCCAGGACTGTGTGTGTACTGGCTGGTGGCGTGTGTTGTTGGCTGGGTGGTTCCTGTAGAGACCCTACAATGCTGTGTGTGCTCCCTGCAACTGGAGGTTATGCATGGAGTGCTCCTAGGACATCCTGGAGGGTCTGTTCATTGAGGGTTGGCAGCTGGTCATCCATGTACTCAGGGAAATCCAGGACTGGCAGGTCGGCAGGAGGTAAGCCATCATCCTCTACAACGAGACAGTGTAAAATCAATATTGTATTGCGTCGGCTGCAAGCTTTAGGGCAGATATTTACTCATTTGACATGGCTCAGGGCAGCTGCAAGATGTGTTGCAGCACACTGCAGCAGTTTCGATACGCAGTGATGTGCCATGTTTTCCTGTATGGAGTATAGCCCTACAATTCTCCCTGCTCCTGCACAGATTAGTGCTCCCTGCACCAACACTGACATTGTTGCAACATGATGACGGGGTGGGTGCCTTGAAGTGATGGTTTGTTAATGTGCAGGGAGGTGTCCCTTCCTGCACAGGTACATGCTATTTTGGGAGAGATGACATTTCAATGGGTGCTGCAAGCACACATGAGTATAGGCAATGCGACTTTGAGTTAGGGAAGCATTTTGGTCTGATGCACCACCCTGACACCCCCTGGGATAGTGTTGACTTCCATCCCAGTCTCTGATGATTGCATTTTGTTGGTACAGTGGCTTAGACTATATGCAATGGGTTTTGTGATGGCACAGCCAAAGCAATGCTTTTTGCACCTGCCTACCAGGCAATGTGGTGCATATTTACATGGTTGAGTATAGCCATAGTGATTGGCCTATTTTGACGTTGTGTATATTTTGGTGTGCAGAGCACAACCACAGTGTCAGTACATATGTGGCTTGGGTGAGGATGGTACATCTTTCCTCAGAGCCTATAGGCCTGATTACGACTTCGGCGGAAGGGATTACTCCGTCCCAAATGTGACGGATATCCCACCCACCGAATTACGAGTCCATTATATGTTATGGAACTTGAAGTACGGCGGGTGGGGTATCTGTCACATTTGGGACAGAGTAATCCCCTCTGCCAAAGTCATAATCAGGCCCTGTGTGTCTGGATGCAACTCTTTAGCATGCTATGGATGTGTCCTATGTGCCTCCCCCTTCTGCCAATAGCGGAGTTCCAGATATCCCCCCGCAACTTACCCTGCATTTTGGGTGGTTCCTGGTAGTCTGTGCTGTCCTGTCCTGCGATTCCAGTGCTGCAGGTATAATGTATGCAAAGGGGGCGTTTCCACGGAGGGAGGCCTGAAAAAATGATGCAGTGAAATGTACAAGATGTTACTGTGCAATTTTTTTCTGTCATTTTTAACACCTACTCACAGCAGGCGTTAAAGTGGCGCCCTCATAATAACCTGTGGGCCTCCCTGTTCTGTGCTGGACTTTCGCCATTATTTATAGTGCTAACCCAGCAAAGCGCCACAATAGCATCATAAATTATGACACTTTTGTGCTAACATGCACCATGGTGTGTTGGATAGTAAATACAGTGCTACCATGGTGACGTTAGGGGGCGCAGGGCAACACAAGAAAAGTGACGCAGAAGAGCTGATGCACCAATTTTTTGTAAATATCCCACTTAATTTCCTGTACTTGTGTAACGTAACTGGTGCTCATGTAAAACACTCCAATACCTTCGAGTCATGTTTGCACTTGCACTGCAAAAAAAGAAACAGTACCTCAATCACAGAGCGAACAGTCAACATTCATTAAGGTAAATTAATCTGTACTTGGTTCAGAGAAACAAAGTGATGCTGGAAGTAATGCCCCGCATTTGCTCCCAAATTAGAAGGCAGCAAATAAGAGTGAGAATGATCCCAACAAATGGGCAGGCTAAAAGCAACAGCACATTTTTTTTTTTTATTTAAGTTGTGTGCCTTATATTATTCATAAACTGTTGACTCTAGCTGAAAGTTCAACAGTATAGTTATCGTTTTTTTTACTTATGCGCCGGACCTCGCCCCCATGCTCATTGACTTAAATTTCAACAGGGGTGATTCCTCTGCAGTGGCATAGGGGCGTCGCCCCCAGGCTGAGCCAGCAGACTATTGTTTCATTTTTCATAATTTTTCAGCTGCTGGCTCAGCCAGCAGAGTGTACAGTGAGGGGTGTGGCTGGGACACAGGAGGTGGGAGAGGGAGGAGGGGAGAGTGTACTCAGTGCGCATGTGTGTTTGACAGGCCGTCTGAGACTGGCCAAACGCACATGTGCACTTAGGTTTCTCCAACCTGGCTGCATATACAGTCGGGCTAGAGAAACAGCACAGACCCGAGGCTTGTATCTGAGCGGCACTTCGAGCTGCTCAGACCAATCCTGACACTGCTTACATGCTATGTTTAGCAGGTAAGCAGCACCAGAATTGCTGGGGAGCCTGTGTTGGTGTCCCAGGGAATGCTGGGACACACCAAGAGGAGCCAGGCGCCTGGAGGTGGCGGGAGATGGCAGCCTGAGGGAAATGGTAAGTGTTTTCTTTTATAAAATGTTGTTTCCCCCGTCATCGTACATCGCCCCCTTCACATATGCGGCGGCCGCTGCTGTGTTTCAATGCTGTCTGGATCACAGTACCTATAAACTTTTTGATGAGCTTTGAGCACTGCATTAGACACATCAAATGTAAAAAGAGAGAAAAAAACAGGCACTCAGCACAGCTGTTTATGATATGATTCCAGGTCGTAAATAGTGCGGGACGCAACATGATGGTGATTCCCTGGCGTTTGTCAGAGTTGCATGAAATTTCTGAAGACAAATCAGCTGAAGCTCTGCAGCCGAACTCTAAATGAGGTGGGGGAACCTGTCCACTGCAGGCCGACTCTAAACTATGTTTTTGCCGTTACAAACACAGAAAATGCTATAGAGAACTTTCATATCTACCTCTACTATGATTTACAAAATCCTCTGAAAAACAGCAGTAATATAATTGATTGCACAAGTATAATTTCTGAGAATGAATAATCATCTCTGGCACAGAGTTTTAAGATGGAAATTATGCTTAATAAATAAAATTAAGTTCTCACTGCATTTCATAGGATTTATGAAAGTGTCCTTCTCAAAATCAGGGGTTTGCCTCACCACTGCGTATGTCCTTGGTTTGAAGCACTACATGAAACTCCTTCATTCTTCCAACAAAATAGTTTCTGAACGCTCATTAATGTTTGTATTCCCATCATTACATTCTCAGTAGTCATTCATAGGCCCAGCCCTTGCACGTTAAACTCTGTTGGGTACAGCCCTTAGCCGTAAACTTTCATAAGTCTCAGTGGCAAAATTGCTGAATTGTCTGCGTTATTTGAAATTCAAAAACCTCTTGAAACTTCACATTGTTCTTATATCTGTGTCACTTTTTTTTTCCTGAGAGCACAACTTGCATAAAGGGCCACATCACCTTGCTGCTCTGCACTGCGTAACATGGACAGGGGAGGAACCTGCCGTATTTAAGGCAATATGGCACATTCCTGCCCTTTCCCCTGCGCTGGTACACAATGTGCTTCCTAGAGCCAATGCAGGCACCCTTGCACCATGGGGCAAGGGTGCTGCAGGCACCATTGCCCCATGGTGCAAGTGTGCCTGCATTGCATACAGGATTGTTTTTGTGCAAGAAGTCACACCTTCCTGCACAAAAACATTATTCTGAGGCTTTCTCCTCTTTCTATGTGTGCTGCAGATGCACATATAGACAGAAGAAAATAATTAAATAAATAAATATTTAGGAGAAGATATTTCTCCTCATTATGCCTAACCATAGATTTTTGCCACATTCCCAGTTTAGCAACACAAAAGGATGATGGGCGGAGTGCTGAAACCTTTCAAACACTCAACCCCCATCATAGATATGGGTTTATTATATTGTTCTTTTGCTCACCACGCCACCCTAGTTTGGACCCAGCCAAATGCAAATCAGTGTTGACCCTGTTCCCCATGGGAACAGTCCATCCCGAACTGCCAGACCAGGTCCTCCCTGGACCGGAAACAAGCAACCTGGGACCAGTTTCGAGGTATCACCCCTCATCAGCCGGGCTAGCTTGTATACAGTGGCAGAGTGAGTAAGGGACCCATGTCGGGACATACCCTGGCCACGTTTCAAACACTCACCCCAGTCACAGGTCTGACTTTAATACATCATTCTTTTGCTCACCATGCCACCCCAGTTTGGAACCAACAATATGCAAATCAGTCTTGACTCTGTTCCCCATTGGAACAGTCCATCCTGAACTGACAGACCAGACATACAAAAAATACTAAAATGTTCCCCATTCTATGCCACTACGGTACTTGTTAATTTTCCAGTACTTAGCAACTAGTCATTTTCAACCATATGCTAGTGGGCCTTTTGAATATTTCCGGTACGCTTAACTTCACAACCTCAACATTCTTTAAACTACCCAGAAACACATCCATGACCCCTGTTTGTCATCTAGCTGGATGGCTCTCGTGATATTGTTCTGACATAACTCACTGGTGACCTGATCTGCCACTCTCCTGTCATAATTCTGGGTTTCTTATACCAGAACTTACTGGTCTAACATGCTTCATATTCTCAGTCCCAATCACTGGAACTACTTCATTCCTAACTTTGACGCCTGTCCCACACTGAACAATTTTAAAACTAGTTTAAAGAGCTATTGTCTGAAATTGGCAAGGAAGAACACAGACTGATATCCAAAATTTAATCAGTCTATTTTGCAGATGTACCATGTAACTGGTTTCTTTTCAATCAACTTCTCTGGTGTATATTCCCTACTGTAAAAACTGGTTGAGGGCAGAAAGACCCTCCTCTAGCAGCATTCACTATGCTTGTCGGAGTGAAGACTAAAGCAAACCCCATATTAACCTGTGATCATCCCTCTGGTAGCTTGGCACAGAGCAGTCAGGCTTAACTTGGAGGAAATGTGTAAAATATTTATACCGCACTTCAAACAGTAATAAGGAGAAAACACAACACAAGAAAATTCCCATGCTAATTTATAACAATGAGTCAATTTTAATTAATAAATCAAGGCCAGAATGACAAAAATCCAATCAGTAGAACCAGAGATATGAAGTTTGTTAGACCTGACAGCCTTAGGGTGGTCACCCCCCAACTTTTGGCCTACCTCCCTCCACTTTTCTGGCACTGTTTTTGTTGGTTTTAGGACTCTGCATGCTTTACCACTGCTATCCTGTGCTAAAGTGCATATGCTCTCTTCCTTAAACATGGTAACATTGGTTCATCCCCAGTTGGCATATTTGATTTACTATTAAGTCCCTAGTAAAGTGCACTACATGTGCCCATGGCCTGTAAATTAAATGCTACTAGTGGGCCTGCAGCACTGATTGTGCCAGCCACAAAAGTAGCCCCTTAACAATGTCTCAGGCCTGCTATTCCAAGGCCTGTGTGTGCAGTTTCGACTTGGCATTTAAAAGTACTTGCCAAACCTTAAACCCTTTTTCTACATGTAAGTCACCCCTAAGGTAGGCCCTAGGTAACCCGTAGGGCAGAGTGCTACGTAGGTAAAAGGGAGGATATGTACGTATGTGTTCTATATATCCTGGTCGTGAGAAAGTCCTAAATTTGTTTTCCTCTACTGTGAGGCCTGCTCCTTTCATAGACTAGCATTATTACTGCCCTCAGATACCTTTTGAGTGTTAGATTCTGATATGAAAGAGGTACCCAGGACATATTAATTAAAGCCAGAATGGTAATAGAAAATCCAGCTTATTGGTGAGGTTGGATTTAATATTACTATTTTAGATATGTCCCTTTTAGAAAGTGAGCATTTCTCTGTAAAACCATCTGTGCCTTACAGCTTGTCACCAGCTGTAAGGCACAGATGTCTTACAGATCCATGTCTGGTCTGTGCTGATTGACAGCTCCCTTGTGCATTTCACCCAGATAACCACAAACACAGGACACTCATTCACATCTTCATTCATCTACATACTTAATGGGTCTTTCTGGGCTAGAAAGGTGGAGGGCCTGACACATACATTTCATTTGTCAGTGGCCTGCCCTCACACAAAGGACTGTTAGCCCCCCATTGGGACCCTGGCAGACCGGACTCGACTGAAAGGGGAGCTTGTGCACTTCAAACCCATTCTTTGAAGTATCCTCTGCTTCAAAGGCATTTTTGGGTATATGAACTGGGTCTCTGACCCCACTAATTCAGACACTTCTGGACCTACATCTTCATTCTCTCAGAGGAGCTGACTGGCTGCCCAAAGGACTCATCTGGACTGCTTTGATGAAAAGGACTGCTGCCATGCTTGATTACACAGCACCCTCACACACAGGGATCAGGCCTACGCAATATGCCATTGCACTACCAGAGAAATAGTTAGTGGCCAAGACATGGGGAGGGGCACACACCACCAAATGCAGCACAACTGGGACCCATGCAGACCTGACCAGTAGTGGATGCCTACGAGCTAGGTTTCAAGATTTTCCCTTCTGAGCCCTAGCCAACAGGCACCTAGGCTGCAATGTCAGGCCTGGACTAGACATCCCCCACCCGGATACCACCCTATCATGCGTAAGTTTTAATGATGTGGCTGCTGTGAAGCCCTCAAGCACCCATCCAGCTTTTAATAGGCCACCGCCAGTATGGGCCATCGGGGGGGGGTCAGGGTTCGACAGGCACTCCTTCCTCATTGGGAGGCCATCCCCAGCTGGGCCTCTGCCATCTTCCGTGCCCAGCATCTCAGGTCCTCCCTTGGTTTGCAACAGTGGGTGCTCCGCCTGCCATAGACCCCCAGGGTCCGCACCTCCTTGGCAATGGCACGCCATATACCCTTCCTTTGATGGGCGCTGACCTGCAGAGGCAATGCACACAGGAAAATAGATTTAGACAAACAGTCCTGTCTGTTAAACATATGGTCCACCATACCCGTTTCCAGAACTATTTACACACACATGGCCGACCACACAACTTGTACGCTGCCCAGAGGACATCCACCCACCTCCCTTACACAACGCCTTCACACACACCACTCCATGCATTTACATCACATGCATCGTGCCCACAGTGTACTCACCTATTGGTCTGGAGGCCCATACAGCAGTAAGTAATGGGGTAGGTCCCCATCAACCAGTCTCTCCAACTCCTCTGAAGTGAAGGCTGGGGCCCTTTCCCCAGTAACATGGGCCATGGTAGGTTCCAGACACAGGTCGCAGCACATGCAGTGTAGGTCCTCTCCTGTGGAAGGTCAGGTAGCAAATAATGAATCAGATAGAAAATGGCAGTCACGTCCGTGGCGGTGTATACCGTCACCACTGGCATAGATCACCATTGGCCACTGTAAACCATAGGGCCCAATTATAACCAATGAGGACTTGCACGTCAGTTCCCGACCGCCTCCTGCAATGGCGCACAATGTCAGCGGAATTACCTCACTTCCAGCTGTCCCTGCAGACAAGACAAGTGGGCACCATTTTAGGGGGTGCGGGCAGGCCCTGGAAAAATGCTGCTTCACTGGTGATATTAGGACATACTGGACAAATCACACTGACCCATTACAAGTATACAGGATGCAAAGTTCTGTTGTAGCTCCATTGTTCAGTTTGTGACTAGCTCCTCACTCTTGTGTCCCTTAGATTTCTACCGCTGCAGATGAATAGGAGATGGAGCCATATCCCTGTGTACAGACCCCTGATGGACTTGGCAACACTGGAGGACAGACACATCATCCTTACCTACAGACTGGACAGGGCCACAATCACAGAGCTGTGTGCCCAATTGGAGCATGACCTGATATCTGCTATCCGTCACCCCACCGGGATCTCCCCTCTTGTGCAAGTGCTATCAGTGCTCCATTTCCTGGAAACTGGTTCATTCCAAGTGACAGTTGGCTTGGCAACAGGAATGTCACAGCCAATGAGCTCAATAGTGTTGACAAGAGTGTTGTCTACCCAGATTAAACACATGTGCAGCTACATTGTTTTCCCACAGGTTGAAGATTTGGCCACAGTGAAGGCAGAGTTCTATGCAAAGGGATATATCCCCAACATAATTGGGGCAATTGATGGAACACATATTGCATTTGTCCCCCCCCACCAGAATGAACAGGTGTTCAGAAATCAGAAGAGTTTCCACTCTATGAATGTAGAGATGGTGTGACTTGCGGACCAGTACATCTCCCATGTCAATGTTAAGTATCCTGGGTCGGTGTATGATGCCTTTGTCCTGAGGAATGGCAGCATCCCAAATGTATGGCCCAAACTACAGAGGCACTAGGTGTGGCTAATAGGTGAGCCCTGGTTCCCACTCAGTATATGTTGGTGTATGGGTATGGCGTGGGCCATATGGGATAGTGTGTGGCTAAATGTTGTCCCTCAATATTTCAGGTGACTCTGGTTACCCCAACCTATCATGGCTGCTGCCCCCTGTGAGGAATGCCAGGACAAAAGCAGAGGAATGTTATAATGAGGTCCATGGGCTAACCAGAAGGATAATTGAAAGGACCTTTGGCCTCCTGAAGGCCAGGTTCTGGTGCCTCCATCTGACAGGTGGATCCCTGTGCTACTCACCCAAGAAGGTCTGCCAGATTGTGGTGGCATGTTGCATAACTTTGCCCTCAGATGCCATGTCCCATTCCTGCAGGAGGAGGAGGCTGGAGATGCCTGTGTGCCAGCAGTGGACTCTGTGGACAGTGAGGATGAGGAGGCAGAGGATGAGGACAACAGAACATCTGTGATCAGACAATACTTCCAATGACACTCAAGTAGGACAGTGTTATTTCACATTTATTGACATTTGTTTTAATTTCTGTGGCACTGGCATGCTGATATTTCCCACTTCTATGCCCACTTACTGTTCCCTCAGGCAATTAATTTTGCAGATGTTGGTGGCCTCACATATACTCCAGGTGTGATCACTGCATCCAGCTACAGGTCATTAATCTATGCTCATTTTCTGCACAGTTGATTTGCAATACTTGTACCTGTTTCAATGAATACATATTTGATTTACATTACATACTCCAAACTTCCTGTTTTCCAAGGGTGTTAAATGAAGTGCTAAAATATAGAGGGGAAAGTGCAATGGGATGGGGTGATGATGGAGGAAAGTCCAGGGTATTGTTCCAGGCTGTTTTAGCACAGGTGCATTGTCCAAGGGGACATAGGAAGGGAAGCAATGGCAGTTCAAGGTGGACAGGGTAACTGTGTGGGACACAAGGGTGACAATCAGGACAGTCTCATTTCCTGGCAGGGGTCTTGGCAAGTGTCTCTGGCTGCTGTCTCGATTGCAGGGAACGTTTATGGGGTCTCCTTCTGCAGGGGAGGGGTGCTGGTGGCCTGTGAGTCCTGTGGGGGGCCTCCTGTCCACTATCGGTAGTGGAGGTGGAAGGCTGTTCAGATGTCTGGCTAGTGGCAGGGGCCCGCTGTTGTGAGACTGCCCCCCTCATAATATTGGCCATGTTTGCCAGCACCCCTGCTATGGTGATCAGGGTGTTTTCGATGGCCTGTAAGTCCTCCCTGATCCCCTGGTACTGTCCCTCCTGCAGCCGCCTGTTCTCCTGCACATTGTCCAGGATCTGGCCCATCATGCCCTGGAAATGTTGATAGGCTCCCAGGATCTCTGCAAGTGCCTCCTGGAGGGTCAGTTCCCTGGTCCTGTCCTCCCCCTGGTGCACTCCCAGTGCCCCTGTCCCTCTGTCCCCTGAACCGTGTGGCCACTGCCACTGGCCTCAGGTCCCTGATTGTCTTGGGTTTGAGGTGTGGCCTGGGGTCCCTGTAGAGGTGGATAGGCTGCTGATTAACGTGTCCTGGTGACAGAGGGGTGGGTACGCTGGGTGGGTGCTATGGTGGTGTTTCCTGATGGGGGAGGCTCTGTGGTAGTGTGTTACTGGGCCTGGGTAACCGGCTGTCCTGAGATCCCTGATGGGCCAGGTAGGTCATCCAGATCCTGAAGACCAGAGTTGCTGTCATCACTGTGGGCCTCTTCAGTTGGGGGACTGGATATTGTTGGCACCTCCTCTCCGTTGACATTGGCTGGGATACCTGTGGGGATGTGAATGATGTGTTATGGTTTCTGTGTCTGACATATTGTGCATCCGTGGCTTGCGCTCTTTGTTTGATTTGCCCTGGCAGCTTTCACTTGTGTACGCTGGTGTATGGTGGGATGATTAGTTCTCTATAGTGTGCAAGCTTTAGTGATGAGTGCCCATGCAGGGTTGTGAGTGATGTCCATGCATTGGTAGAGCATGCAGGGCTTGGCATTGGGATAAGTGAGATGTGATAGTGGAGTGAAGGGAGTGAGGGTTAGGGTATGTGACGGCATGCAGGTAGGGGGGGTGATGGTAGTAGAGAGTTGACTTACCAGAGTCCAGTCCTCCTCCTACTCCGGCCAGGCCCTCAGGATGCAGGATTGCCAAGACTTGCTCCTCCCATGCTGTTAGTTGTGGGGGAGGAGGTGGGAGTCCACTGCCAGTCCTCTGTACAGCGAGCTGGTGTGTTGCTGCAATGGAATGTACCTTCCCCGTAGGTCGTTCCACCTCTTCCTGATGTCATCTCTAGTTCTGGGGTTCTGTCCCATGGTTTTGACCCTGTTCACGATTCTCCCCCATAGCTCCATCTTCCTAGCTATCGAGATCTGCTGCAACTGTGCTCCAAATAACTGTGGCTCTACCCTGTTAATTTCCTCCACCATGACCCTTAGCTCCTCCTCTGTGAAACAGGGATATCTTTGTGGTGCCATGGGTGTTGTGTGAGGTGCGTAGGTGAGGGTGTGTTGGGTAATGTGTTGGGGTGTGTGATGTGGGGTGCCGGAGTGGTGTATTGGTGTTAACAGTGTGTGGCTCTAGTTGTGTCAGTGGTCTTGGTGTCGGTCTTGTGCCAATGATTTGTAATCGTAAAGGGTTGTGGGTAGTGTGGGTGTGTGTTTTATAGTGGTGTGGGTGTGTGGGTGTTGTGTGTGTATGGGTGTCAGGTGTGTGTTGTTTGAAGTGTCCAATGTGGTGTTGTTTTGTTTGTGAGTGTCCATTTTGAGGGTGGCAATATGTACCGCTAATGGTTTACCGCCGTTGAATGTCCACCGTGGTGATTCGTGGGTCATAATGTGAGGGGCATTGTTCTGTTGGCATAACGGTATGGGTTGGGATACTGCCAGTTTATCACTGACCTTTGGTGTGGCGATTTTGTGTATGTGACTGAATACTGACGGATTGGTGTGTGTCATAATATCATGAACGGATATCCGCCGCGGCAGGGGTAAGTTGGCAGCTTTCAGCGTGGCGGTGAGTGGGATTTACTGCCACTGTCGTAATGAGGGCCACAGTCCCTTGGCATCAAAAATCTCTGCATCTCAGTGAGGAACCAAGACTGCATGCCGAAAAACGAACCAAACCCCTTGCAGCGTGATAAAAAAAAGAGGAATCATCTGTGCTGCGTCACAATATTCAGTGCAACATATTATTTTTCCATGCATCTTCTCCTCTGCGGTCTCCATGCGTTGTTATTTTTGATGCATCCCAGGTACCTTGTGTAAAAAAGATTTCTAAGGATTGAGAGTCTTTTAAACCTTTTAAAAGTGATATTTCTACTTGTGCTCACTGGATCCTTGTCATTTTGACTTTATTTTATTCAGATAATTATTATCTATTTTTCTAAACCTGTATGGTGTATTTTTGTAGTGTTTTCACTGTGTTACTGTGTGATTTATTGCACAAACATTTTACACATTGCCTTCTAAATTAACACTGACTGCTCAGTGCCAAGCTACCAGGGGGTAATCATATGATAATTTAGCTTTAGCAAGCATCAAATTTTAAGGACAGGAAAATGCTCACTTTCTAAATGCGCCATTTTCAGAAATCTCAGTAAACATTTGATTTTACTATTAAAGAGGGCTTTTAATTACATTTACACCATCCTCAATCTGTATACCTGCTCCCAATTGAATATTAAACTTACTAAATGTAATAAGATAACTCCAATCCTATCCTATAGGGGATGTAGAACTTGCAGTAGTGAAATACTAATTTAGGAGCTTTTCACTACTATGACATATAAATCTTAAAAGTACTTGTCCTATTTGTAAATAGTCTTCACCCTTTTCACTGCCTACCTTAGGTGTGATTTATATGTATTAAGAATGAAGGTTTGTGTCCTGGCAAAAGGTTTATTTTGCAGGGTCAAAAAGGCATTTTAAAACTGCACAACCATTGGCTGCAATGGAAGGCCTGAGGCATGTTTAAAGGGCTATCTCAGTGGATGGCACAAGCAGTGGGGTAGGCCCACTAGTAACATAATTTACAGGTCCTGGACACATTACTAGGGACTTACAAGTAAATTAAATTGGCCAATTTGGTATGAGCCAATTTTACCATTATTTAAGGAGTGAGCACATGCACGTTATCACTGGTTAGCAGTGGTAAAATGCACAGAGTCCTAAAGCCAGCAAAAAAGGAAGGCAGCAAAACAGAAAGGTTGAAGGCAAAAGTTTATGGGGAGAACCATGCCAAGGATGCCAAGTCTGATACCTACCATCACTACAGTTATTGCTATGTACCATTTCTCCTCTTATGTATGGTATTTCTATTTGTAATTCATCATGTTCATGTCAAAAAGAGCAAAATCTCTTTTGTTTGCAAAGATGGCACTGAAATGTACATTTTGTTTTCCTAGTGCCCCAGTCTAGACAGAGCACAACCTCATGGCAACATTCCATCCCAAACTGCCAGACAAGTCCTCCTCCATAATCAAACACAAGCCATCCGTACCTGTTTCTGCCTTATTAGACATTGATAGTGACGTATAGCTTTAATCCTGTGGCACAGCGAGCAACAGACTCACATCTTGGCATACACTTGATACTTAGGTCATTGCATCAGATGCACCAAATTCATCAAACACACATAATCTGACAAGGAGAGTTCTTTGGAATAAAATGCAGATTTCCCACATATGTAATCTGTGCTAAAAAATATATCCACTAATACACTGAGAAATATATTGTGTTAAGAAATCTTATCTGAATAGACCCCTTTTTCTCTGCCTCAAAAGTCCTGTTGTGGACCTTCAGTTTTGAACAACTAGTCTAGAAAGGGCAATTTTGGTGCCTACTCAAAACCTTGACCATTCTTCTTGCAATCATGCAAACTATTACTGATCACAACACCTTTTATAAAAAGTTTAAAACGTATAAATTCATTTGACAGTTTTCAAATGTGTTTTAGTTGTCTTTAACTTTTGCATCAGTTGAGCTCGAACATGTCAATGCGGTGTATGTTGTTTTTTATAAGTACTCTCTGTCTTCACTCCTTCTTACAAACGTGATTGGTTGTTACAAATTGGATTACAAATTTTTAATTTGGCAACTTCTGGCATGTTTCCACACCGCCTCCAAAAAAAGAAGATAACAAATAGGATTGACGCACTTTGGATGCTGGATACACTGAGCTACTATTATCACAGTTTCTTCTGGTTTATGCCCACCTGCATCAATCCTTGGGTTTAACCTGGTTCTTAAACATATTTGATAAATATGCAATATGTTACTTAACTTGACTTTACTCTAGGCTCCTGCTCAGCTTACTGAGAGTCACAGCCTCTCCCTCCTTCCTCCTCCTGACAGCTTCCGCCAAGCTTCTGCCCCCTCATCCCCTTACTCCTGAAGATGTCATTCTCTCCTTCTCCCCGGAGGACTCTGCTGCACTAAATTCTCCACTTACCGCCTCAGTGGACCTCCTTTTAAGATGCGCCTCCTCATCAGAGCGCCTCCCCAGCGGCCAATGCTCATGCTGTATCTTCCCCCTTCACCCAGTAGTGGTTTCTTGCTACCTCCTTCCATGTGTATCGAGGCCATGTGTGTTTCTCAACCAACGCTCCATCACATGGTCAATCTGTGCCCCCTCCACTGCACCCGCTTCCACTGAAACGTTCCCCACAGAGAGAAGCTGCTGCCCCGGCTGCCACAGCCCACCTCAGAAAGCACAAGGAGGAAGTTCTAATGGGGGTAACTAAGGCAACCAAGGCCCCTCTCTGCCACCTCTCACTTTGCTAACTTCAGTCACTCGCTTCCACGTCATGCACTCTCCAGCGTGGTGTATGCAACTCAGTAGGGTGCTCCCTGTGGCTCATTCCTAGCGGGCCACCATGTTCTCCTCCTGCCTTCAGTACAGAGGGAACTGTTTTTCACTTTTGTAGACTTGCAGTAATCCCAATTATTAGCCTATCTGTAATTCCCAGGGATTCCTGATCTGCCTTACTACTCTTGGGTCTTGAAATATTTTTTCCTTGCAAAATTTCCACATCATCTCATGAGTATTCATCGAAAATGGTTGTGATGTGTTGATACGTTAACTGTAAAAATACTTTCCTAGGGACTTTGAAATTGGATGATTGTTGGCATATTTCCATTAAAACAACCTACAAATTCCATAAAACTTAGGATTTACACTAGAAAACTTACTTGGAGAATACTTTGTTACCTTTGAGTAGCAATCAAAGGGTTCAAGAGCTACAGGAACCTAGAGCAGACCTGGCTGGTGATCATTGTGGTTTGGGCATAATGCTTGCCATAAACTCCAGTGTGTGAGTGAAGCAGAGTCTGACTTGTAGCAGCACTCTAGAAAAGGGTATGCTTCCAAAGGCCCATCCCCTATTCCCCCTAACCCCTGGGAAATGTTAAAATAAATGAGGACAATTATTCTCCATTAATAACAATAATTACACATAAATGTGATGAATATCATTAGGCTTTAAAAGCGTGCTCAAGAAATATTACACTACTTTTGAGGGGTTGTGATGAAGCCTAGGGCCCCGTTTTTATATTTTCAGATAGGTCTCTTCCTGTATGTTACAAATTACCTCCAGATTGCCATTGTCAACATTCTGTTATAAGTGTCTCCTACAAGCCATGGTGTTCCCTTGCACCAAGAATTACATGTCATATGTCGGTACCCGAATTTTGCTGTGGATGACCCCCAAACCATGAGCTTGTTAGGAAATGTATGTATGATACACAAGGACCACCATGATTGCCAACGAGAACCAGAGTAAATGTAATAAGTCAAACAAATGTCCTGTGGGACATTTTCACCAACATTTCTACTTGTTTGAAAATGTGCAAACTAAGGCCCGTATTTATACTTTTTTAGCGCCGCATTTGCGCTGCTTTTTGACGCAAAAGCGACGCAAACTCACAAAATACAATTGTATTTAGTGAGTTTGCGCCGCTTTTGTGTTAAAACATGACGCACATGCGGCGCTAAAAAAGTATAAATATGGGCCTAAATTTGTAGCTTCACTTCCAAGGCAAAAGTAGAAGTGTTGGTGAATGAGTCCCACATGATATTTGTTTGACTTCTTACTTTAGAGACCTTAGGTAGTATACACCATCATGTCTGCCTTAGTTTCAACAGTAAATATGCTTGCTCAGTTTGAGGAATATGCTTCGCAAGGCATATCCGAACACCTACAACTTGCATCCACAAACTGGAAGGAGTTAGATTAAACACAGTGCGTGCACTGATGGTGCATGAAAGACATGTTTTCTTGAGCTTCAAGTAGCTAGTGGCGGAAGGCATTAGTATACATTCACTTGGCAATTATACAATTAGTCAGGACTCTGATGATGACAGAGACACGAATGGGTAAGAAAGGCATTTGGTAGATGTGCTTTGCTAGGGATATTGCAAAGGTAGAAGGCAGATAGTAAAGTTAGTACAAATGCACATCATCTATACCGATGGGTTCAAACCCATTGGTGCCATGCTGGCACTGAAGGACAATGACAAGTATGGGTCAGTGTTTGACCTGCTTGCCATGTTCATCCTCCATCAGAACTTAGTAGATATTCAATTGGCTGTATGATAAGTGCATTACAGTCACAGCACTGCATATAACAGTGGTTGGGACATATGCTACATTCTCACGGAATACCCTTTGTGCCAAACACTACCCTTCTTCATAGGTAATGACGTTCTCTTTAGAGAACTTTGCAAAAATTCCCCACCATGTCTAATTTAGTTTCAAAGGTAGAGATGCTCACTCAGTTCAAGACATAGGCCTCACAAGGCATACTCGGAAAACCCCAACTTCCATCCACAAACTGGAAGGAGTTAAATTTTGCACAGTGAGTGTGCTAAAGAAGCATTAAAAACATGTCTTCCTGAGCCTCATGTAGCTGTCATGGGAGCCATTAGTTAAGCTTCCTTACCCATGGCTTTGGTAATGTTCAGGAAGAAAGAGGTGGTCACTTGACAGGTGGTAAAATGTAGTCAAACGTATTCTGTCCTGTGGTGTATCAATGTGATGGGCCCTTGTCTGGTGGTGGTAAATTGATGTGAGTGCAGTGATTGGTTAGATTGGGCCCATGGCTGGTGGCATGAAAGTGTTTTGTGTTGTGCAAGAATGGCGTGTGAGTGAAACATAAAGCATTTAGTGCCATGAAGAGGCATTTATAGCTTCCCTTGAGAAGGCTCAGTTTCAATATTGAGATACTTTGATAAGTATTCATGCTTTGAAACCATGATTTCTGGAGGTGCTAAAACCAACCAGTGTGAGCGATGAATTAACTTTAACATACTAGTACTAGGGGAGTCGAAAAGTGCAGTATTTGCGTGGCTCTCACCAGTTTTCGTTCACCCAGAATGCCCTTGAAATCACAAACTTTGCTTAAAAAACACATTTTCCTTGCATTTCTGTAAGGGAAAGTCCTGGAATCTTCAGACAGCCACAAATTTCCTGCCACTTAGCTTTCCCCTAAGTCTCCAGAGAAAAAAATTGCCTCACTTGTGTGGGTGGGCAAGTGACAGTGACAGGGAAGGGCTTAAAATGGATTGTGGAGACCTCAAAATTATCCATCACAAAGCAGCCTGGTTTTATAAGACGGTCACCTGTGTCTTTGGTCCTGGGCTCTGCGGCCATATAGGAAAACCTACCAAACACAGGCATTTGTGAAAACTAGACACCCAGGGCAGTCCACGGAGGTATGGTGTGTGTGGATAGCACAAAGTTTTATTACCCAGAATACCATACAAAGGTGAAATGTTGATTAAAGACACTATTTTGCTATTCACTTTGCAAACAATGTGTCCATTTTCATTGGGAAAATGTGATGTGCCCACATTGTGTTTTGGGCTGTTTCCTATCATGGACACTAGGCCTACCCACAAAAGTGAGGTACCATTTTTATTAAGAGACTTGGGGGAATGCTGGATAGAAGAAAGTTTGTGGCTCCCCTCAGATTCCCGAACTTTGCATCACTGAAATGTGAGGAAAGTGTGTTTTTTAGACAAATGTAGAAGTTAGCACAGGATTCTAGGTGACAGAGCCTGATGACAGCCCAACAAGTCACCCTATTCTGGATTCCCATAGGTGTCTAGTTTTTAAAATGTATTTTGCTAGGTTTCCCTGAAGTGCCGGCTGAGCTAGAGGCCAAAATCCACAACTAGGCACTTTGCAAAAAACGTGCCCATTTTCATTGAAAAAATGTGATGTGGCCACACTGTGTTTTGTGGCATTTCCTATCGCGGACACTAGACCTACTCATAAAAGTGAGGTGCCATTTTTATCTGGGGACTTTGGGGAATGCTAGGCGAAAGAAAGTTTGTGGTTCACCTCAGATTCGGGAACTTTGCATCGCTGAAATGTGAGGAAAAAGTGCTTTTATAGACAGATTGTGAGGTTTGCAAAAGATTCTGGGTGACAGAACCTGGCGAGAGCCCCACAAGTCACTATATTAGGATTCCCCTAGGTGTCTAGTGTTAATAAATTTATAGTATTGCCAGGTTTCCCGAGGTGCCAGCTGAGCAAGAGGCCAAAGTCCACAGCTAGGCCCTCATTACAACCTTGGTGGGCAGCATGGGCCCAGCGGGGATCTCAGATGCAACACGGGAGCCGGCTCCAAATGGAGCCGGCGGTGTTGCGGCTGTGTGACGGGTGCAGTTGCACCCATCACGCTTTTCACTGTCTGCATATCAGACAGTGAAAAACTCCTTGGGGCCCCCAGGGGCCCCACAACTCCCCTTTCCACCAGCCTTTTCATGGCGGTTCTTACCGCCATGAAAGGGCTGGAGGGAGGGGGACTCGTAATCCCCTGGGGGATTTAAACCGCTGGGACCAATGTGGCGGGAAACCGCCGGTCCCCGCAGTACGACCGCTGCGCTTCCATCGCAGTCGTAATTCCCCTGGAAGCACCGCCAGCCTGTTGGCAGTGCTTCCTCCAAAACAGCCCTGGCAGTCAAAGACCGCCACGGTTGTAATGACCCCCTTAGTTAGTTTCAGTGGAAAAATGTAACGTGTCCACATTTCGTTTTGGGGCCACCAACGTAAAGCTGGGTATCCACTGTCAACAGTAGCCATCTATTCCCAAAAACATCCTGAATTCTCTGCGCATTTAAAGAGGACTCATTATCAGAATGGCTTCAACTCTGTCCTGACACTTTCCTCATTGCTTTTCCAATGATGTGTCCCAAATATTGGACCTCTTTCTGTCAATACTGCAGTTTGTTTGGAGACACTTTAGGGCATATTTATCCTCTGTTTGCACCAAATTAGCATCATTTTTTTTAACTCTAATTCGGTGCACAACTAACTCCATATTTATACTTTGGTGCCAGACCCATCTAGCACCAAATTTATGGAGTTAAAGTAATTTTTGGGAAGTGGAAACCTACCTTGCCTTAATGAGATGCAAGGTAGGCATTCCCGTGTAAAAAATGACTTGATGGCCTTAACGCCATATTTATACTCCTGTGCAAAAATGGTGCACAGGAGGGAGGAGGGGTCAAAAAATGGTGCTTTGCCCCATTTTTTAACTCCTGGGTAAGGGCAGGCGTTAGGGGACCTGTGGGCCTATTTCCATGGTGGAACACAATGGAATAAGCCCACAGGTGTCCTCCCCAGGCCCCAGGGGCACCCCCACCCACACCAGAGGAACTGGGGAGGATGGGGGACCCCATCCCAGGTAAGTACAGATAAGTACAGGTAAGTACTGCACTTTATTTTTTAGGGCCCTGTAATGGGCCCCCATACATGGCACAGGTGCCATGGCCATGCCCAGGCGACCCTTGTCCCCTGTGCTGGCCATTGGGATGGTGGGCATGACTCCTGCCTTTTCTAAGGTAGGAGTCATGTGGCATGATAGGTTTAGCACCATAAAATGACGCTAATCTGGTTAGAGTAATTTTTTTTTACTCTAACCTGCCTAAAGTCATTTTTTGGTGCTAAACCCTCTTCTTCTATACCGCCAGCCCCACCCTACTAAAGTGCTTTTTTTTTTACTCTAGCTTACCCTTTGCACCGGCTTGCACCATTCCATAAATATGGTGCCTGGCTGGTGCATAGAAATGGTGCAAGCCGGTACTAAACTGTTTGGTGCAAAACTGCTTTAGTGCAGTTTCGCACCAAAAAGTATAAATAAGGGCCTTTATGTCAATTCTCTTCTAAATGATACAATAGTGCAACGGTGTCAATTTAGCAAGATTATTTAATATCTGATGCTACCAAAAGGTCACCCGTCAACTGCACTAAGACTAAGCTGCAGGGCATAATCAATGATTCCAGCTTCTTTTTCGAGATCTGGTTGAAAATGGAAGGGCTCTCAGTACAGCCTTGTGGGATGCAACACCTATACCCTTTTTCAGCATCTCAGTTATTATTGGCATTATTCCTTCTATCATCTCAGTGTCATGTGATTAGGTGGTGTTCTTTGAAAGACTGCATTCAGATTTATGTTTTTTCTGACTGCTTCTACTCATTTGATTAATCTGATATCCTTTCCTCTGAAATCCCACAGTTCTGGATTTACAGTCCTTTCTAAATCAACAGGTAAATCTTTTAATGTCATCATTGGATAAACCCCTACTGTCTTTTATTAAACAATTTTCGAATCTATATCCTCATCCTGAGTTTGAAACTCACCTTCTTGCGGTGTACAATAGATGGTGCAATATACCTTGCACAATAAATCCTTCCCTAAAAGGTTCACTGGACTTGAATCACAAACAACAAATTGATGATTTTCTTCAAATTAACTGATTTTTACAGGAACCTTTTTTTAAATTGGGTTTGTAATCTGTCTGTTTGCAACTACAGCTTCGATCTCTTTTCTCGAGAGGGATAGACCTGGAGCCTTTGCTGTTCTCAAAGGAGCTCCGGTGTCAATTAGAAATGACATTTGGTGGCCATTCATATCATCTTCCACAAATGGTCCACTCCGGTATACGTCTAACATTGCACCAAGCATGATATCTACCTTCCCTCTCAGTCACCGTCATTATGACGTGCCTGACTCTTAATTTTTATTGCTAAACATAGGAAATTGCTGACTTGCATTCTGATTTTGCATCTGCATCACATTTCAATTCATCTTTGGCAACTGATTTTGATTTGATCTTGCATTGTTTACATTTGATTGAACCAAAGGTGTTTGAGGAACGGGAACAAATTGAGTCTGATTTTGCATTGGTACTTGTACCTGTAGCACTGGAACATTCTGTATCTGATTTTGGTTTCTTCCCTGTAAATGAATATTATTAATTCAATCTGGATTAAGTCTACATTAACGCTTCTAATGCCCCACCCTATTACTAAGGTGACAAGGAGTCATCTTCAGTGTCGCAACATCAACACCTGTACTTGGATCAATTGGAGCATCTCTTCTTCTCCCTTGAAAAACCATCATCCCTCATTGAAAACCTTGCTTTCCTGTTTGAAAGCCGCCTGTCTGGTTTCCATTTGAACCATTCACATTCTGAACTGCACCACCATTTCCAACAAATGACTGATTCTGAAACCCTCTTTGTGAAAATGTTGCCTCAGCCAACATTAACTTCACTTTAAGTTCCTGCTGTTACATCTCGTTAATCACTGCAGGACTGTGCATATTTTAAAATCTCATCTAAAGACTTTGGTCCTGATTTAGATCTCGGGCAATGGACTACTCCATCACAAATGTGATGGACATCTCATCCGCCGTATTAAGATCCCCATAGGAGACCATGGGATCATAATACAGCAGACGGGATGTCTGTCACGTTTGAGATGGAGTATTCCCTTCCACCAATATCTAATTCAGGCCTTTTTGTCTGCCAACAAATTACGTTCTGAAGTATGTGCCGACAAATATCAGGTCCCAAACCAAGCACAAACTGTGTAATGAAAAATCCCGAATCTGGTGGGTCAAGATGCAACTGTCCTGTATGCTGCTGAACTGCCTTTATCAATCTCTCACAGTATTCATGCACAGACCCATAACCTCCTCTTGCTGAATTTGATTCAATTTCAAATAATCCAAATCCTTAGGAGGTACTCTGCCCTTTAAAAATGTTATCACCTCATTATACTTAGTCATTACCAGAGGCGAAGGTGTCAACACCAGGACAGTGCGCGCTCTACGGGCAGCATAATGCAAAATGACAAACCTTATGCAATGTAATAATTACTGCATTATGTGTTGATATTGTATATTAACCTTTTGCATTGCAGGTATTTATCTTGAAATGTCATTAATGCTGTTTGTAATGTATTGTTCATTTTCGAGGCTTTGCTGCAGGAATACAGGGTGTGGTTAGGGTGTGGTCCATTATCTAAGCCTTTCTAGACTCCTTTCCTGCAGCCTGGCTGGGTGTGGCATGTGGCTGGGGCTTGGGTCTATTTAAGGGACCCAGCCCTGCTCCACATGCTCACTATTCAGAGGTCCCGGTGCAGAGCAGCAGCATTTCCCTGAACTCCTGTTCCGGAGGCCTACTTAGACATTTACCTGGCCCTGTCCTCATTATTTTGCTGATCTTCAAGCAGGGCAGGAAGGCGGAGGTCGGGGTAGGCCCCCTACTCCGTTTCTAGCAGCTTTTGAGTTTTGACCTTGTGATTTACAGTGGGCACGATTCATTCTTGGCAATTAACCCTTGCAGGTCGGTTTGGCAGAGTGCGCGATCATTTCGAGGCATTTGAATCTTGATGTTTGAATCGGCAACAGTGTGCGGGATTCATTCTTTGCAATTAACCCTTGCAGTTTTGATCGGCAGAGGGTGCAATCATTTCGAGGCTTTTGAATCTTGATGGTTGAATCGGCAACAGTGTGCGCGATTCATTCTTGGCAATTAACCCTTGCAGTTCAGATCGGCAAAGTGCACGATCATTTCAGGTATTTGAGTCTTGATGCGCAGTCTGGCAATAAGGTGCGCAATCATTTCTGGGCAATTGAGTCTTGAAACTCAGACCAAACAGAGTGTGATCCTTCCAGACAAAACAAGTTCAGTCAGTTTACCTCTTCTACAGTATCGTTCATGAATCCTACAGCAGTTAATTCTTTAGGAACTAATGTATTCATTGATTCTTGTTATGACGTAATTGCTATTCTAAGGACTAACTTGAGAGAGTTCAATGTTCAGAGTATATGATTATAAGAAGATGTTATTTTGAAAACGCTCATATGAAAATCTGCGTAATCCTTTTTTTATTTCCAGGTATCCAGAGTTAAAAAGGTTACGTTATTGAAAAGTTCTTGATCTCTCATGTTATTAGAGTATAGATAATTAAAACAAATTCATGAAGATTAATGTGAATAACCTTGCTATTGTGTTCTTACCTCTTGCTTCCACAGGTCTCCTTCCCCACTGTTACCAACCTAAAACCCCATCCCCCACTTGGCCATTCTTTAACTCTGTGCTATGATAGCTAGTAGAGTTTGGAGCTGCCAAGAGGTGGACGTCTTGGGAACAGGCGCAAACCCAGAGCGTCCGGTCTCGCTGACAAAAGGTGCATTTGTGATAGGATCTCTTGCCAGCTCAGCATCAGTCTATTTAGCAGCAATCTTACATTCTGCCCACAAATCACTCAGAACCACAACATTAAAAAAGTATGCAAATCAATCAACAGCACCTTTGAAATTTTGGCAAACCTCTCACCTTCTGTGTATCACTTCATAGGACATTCCCTCAGCTAAGGAAAATTGTTAGTAAATGATTCAAGGTCCCCCCTACACCAAGGGACATGAACATACGTTCCACCTGGTATCTCTCACAAATGATAAACAGTAGTTGACTCCTTCTTTTCAGACTGTGTAGTTTGTTTTCTTTTTCCCTCAGCCTCTTCTGCCTGTTTCTTTTTCTTCTCATGATTTTCTGACCATTTTTTTTTTTAATTTGTCAAATTCACTCTATTTGCATAAACATTTTATCAATTCTGTGAGTTGAATTTGCATTCATGAAGAATGCATATTTTCAATTTTCTAATTGTACTCTAGAACTTCTCTGTAATGGTACGTTTTTAGAAATATCAGCCTCATATTTGTTTGCCAATTCCATTAATTTGTCATGAATTTGTTATTTCTTACACACGTAGGATAATTCTTTCTCATCATACTGGTTTATGTGATCAAGACCTGAACATCCCCTGATGATTTCTTATTTTTCGATTTTAATTCGACTGGACTAGTATTTAAACTTGAACAGATACCCAGTCTCTCTGCATACTCAACCTTCACACAATTTCTGACAGCTTCTTCAAACCAAGAAGGAAATATATCACCTTTAACACATTATTTTCACCTGTCACAGTCTGTGCTGTGAAGACAAATCTTTTTCCTTCTCCTAATGCCTGGATGGTTTGTGGGGTATCCAAAGCAAATCTGTGAATTGTGTAATGTTGGGATGAACCCATTTACTGATATACCTCCAGTTGCTCCCTGAACTACTGTAACTAGTGTACTAACAACCTGTGCAAGCGCTGTCTGTTTTGTAGTCAATGCAGTAATTTGTGCTGGAGTTGTAATCACAGAAGCAATAGTATCTATAAGTAATTCTGTTTCAGCAGTTCCCATCTGAGCTGGAGCACTTACAACTGCTTGTTGAGTTACAGGCTGTGTAGTAACAGGCTGAGTAAAAATTGATTGAGCTTTTGTCATCTGAATCAATACAAGTTGTGCATTTGCAAGTGGTACTGCTTGCATTGGGCTGGTACCTTGTGAAACAGCTGCATCTATAGGAGCTGTAGCTATTGTCATATTATTTGTCAATTGATCTTCATCTTTTGGTACATGACCCACATATGGTGGCTGATGTTTTACTAATAATTCATCTAAAATATCATCATCCAAATCTGTATCTGTGTCCATTTCACCTTTTGCTGTGGAATACCATTTAATCGTTTTCCTTCTATGCTTATCAACTTCTTCAGCTTTTGTATTTTTCTCTTTTGTAAGTATTGGATATAATCTAACACCATCTACATCACTCTTTTTCCATCTCTGACTTTGATCATCCCAAATTGCATCTGCATAATTTCTTATTCCACTTTTTGATTATTTTTTATACCTCTCTCTCTCATTATTTTGAGCCATTTGATCCCAAGCACTACATGCTTCAAATTGTGAAGTTGTAGGAGGTGGTTTTATTTCATGAAGTTTTTCTTCTTAATTTTCAAGAATTCTCGAATTAAATGTACCCCATCCTAGAATTCTTAATGCACTTTTTTAGTGATCTTGCACCACTGACTAAGCCACTTATATGTAGCCCTTCATTAGTCATCATGTGTTATGCTGGTGTACCTTCAGGAGGAGTTTCTAAAACACCTCCATTACTGGAATCACTACATCAACTCTCATTAGTCTTCTAGTAGTATAATTTTTTTTGATGATTTCCATTTTACTTCAACAGAATCAGTAACTGAAATTACAGTGTCTCAGTTGTTTTGAAATTATTTTGTATACGTCAAGCCTCAGAACCCTTTTATGAAATCGTAATACAGTTCCGTAATTCAATAAATCAATCTCAGTGCGACCCTTGCCATAATTCAACCAAACACAGCGTGGCGTTACACCATTCAACCAATACCAGCGTGGCACAATATGACGCAACAACTCACTTCTCGCATCAGCTCATCCTCCTTTACAATTTCTCCCTACGATGCAGAACACAAAACTAATAACTAAACAACATAAAAGAACATCAAAGAACACAATAGTACAATTAATAATCAGAATTTGTTTTCAGTCATTCTGATTTTCAACCAATCAGTATTATAGACTCAAAAAAGATGAGTTCTTGACCTGCGGGAAAATCACCTAATTAATGTTGAGTTACCTTTGTGCATCAGGTTTCACAAACACTAATCAAAGTTAGTACAACCACAACAATTTATTACGTCTCTGTCTTTGTGTAGACAATGACGTCTCATGACTCCACTTCTCTTAGCAGACAGGAACACCAAAATATCTTATTTGCCCATCCCGAGATCTTAGACTATTTGCTAGTCTGATAACATCTTATATAGTTCGATAAAACATAAATAACATATAAACAAAAGCAACGTTCTTCAAAACAACATTAGACAATTGTCAAGATAATTCATACTCACAACTCATGACAAATTTGATGCATCACCCTATTGATACTCACACCGGTCGATTCACCAATTTTTCAACCATAGTCTGCAACCACTTCAGAAACCACACTCCTTCCATTCTCTGCAGTCAGTTTCTGGGCAAATGATCTTTTTTATGTATTTGGATACTTTCTAATGTTTGCAGTTTTTTCCCTTGTCATCAAAACCTCTACTATCAACTTTTGGGGGTGTGGAGACTATTTTACATTTTATGAAACCTTCACGACTCTTAGGACACTAAATTTGTGGCCTTTGGAATTGAGTGGGGAAATAAGAAACTGCATCTGAAACTTCAATATACTTCATCGTTAATCACATGTGTATTCTCAGGAGTCATTTATGAGCATTGTAATCAAATTTTATGTTTTTATTAATACTAATTTTTGCAGGGTCATCCCTAAACTTTTTGCCTCATTCCTCCTATTTTTGTTGGCTTTAGGACTCTGGGTACTTTACCACTGCCAACCAGTGATAAAGTACATATACTTTCTGTGTAAATTGTACGTGTATTTGGCTTTTCCATTATTGGCATATTTGATTTACTAGTTAGTCCCTAGTAAGGTGAACTACAGGTGCCCAGGGCCTATAAATCAAATGCTACTAGTGGTCCTGCAGCACATATTTGTGCTACCCACATGAGTAGCCCTGTAAACATGGCTCAGACCTGACACAGCAGTGTCTGTGTGTGCAGATTTTAATAAGACAATTCAACTTGGCAAGTGCACCCACTTGCCCAGCCTAAACCTTCCCTTTTTATACATGCAAGGCACCCCTAAGGTAGGCCCTAGGTAGCCTTCTGGGCAGGATGCAATGTATGTTAAAGGTAGGACATGTACTGGTGTGTTTTTACATACCTAACAGTGAAATTCTGGCAAATTCATTTTTCACTGTTGCAAGGCCTATCTCTCTCACAGGTTAACATGGGGGCTGCCTTTTAATATCCTTAAGGTGCAGTCTCTCTTTGAGAGCAGATAGAAACACAGAATTTGGAATCTCTGAACTCACAATTTAAAAATACCTCTTTTAGTTAAGTTGGTTTTTGGATTGTTAGTTTGAAAATGTCACTTTTAGAAAGTAGGCATTATCTTGCTTAAACCTTTTTGTGACTCTTCCTGTTTGTGGATTCCTTGTCTGGGTCAGGCTAACAGTTGGGCTGGTTGTGCATCTCCACTAGATGGTGACACAAAGGGTGCTGGGGTGTAAGCTGCACATCTTGATGGGTCATCCAGCCTAGGCTAAAAGGAGGAGCGGTCACTTACACCTTAAATACCTATGTCTGCCCTCACACAAAGCAGCTCCAACTCCCTGGAGTGCATCTTTGGCCAGGCCTGGGCAAGGCAGGTTCCTGTAAACAACAGAGACTTTTCTTTGAAGTTTGGCAACTTCAAAGGCAAAAAGGGGTATAAGCATTGGACCCAAAACCCCAGACTTCAGATTTCTTCAATGATTCAAGAGGAACCTCTGCCAGGAGAAGAGCCGAAGACCTGAGGAGAATTGCTGCCTCTGCCTGTGCTTTTTTTGGGCTATCCTGCAGCTGCTGCTTCTGCCTGTGAAAAGGGGACAACACCTGGACTTTGTTGTGCATTCCTGCTTGAGAGGTATCTCCAAAGGTGTGAATGGAGCTTGTGTCCTGATTTTGAAGCCTCAGGGGCAGCAAAGGCTTTACCAACCAGCCTCTGAGTATGCATGTTGTGGACTCTAGCCAGAGGGTGCCATTCCAGTTCTTGCACCCCTGGAAATTAATTTCTGGTGAAAATCCTGTGAAACAATGCCGGACGACTCTGTGTGACTTTGCTAAGGAGGCCGGTGCAAGAAGTCTGCAATGCAGCCTATACCTGGATTTGTGGACCTCTCTGAGGTTTGCCGACACCACCGTTAACATAGGCTCAATGTCGCTGCAGCTGCTGATGTTATGAGTTGGAGTGTCGTACATCCGAAGTTTGTGACACCTGACTGTCACAGCACCTGTGACGTGATCCCCAACCCGTGAGGTAGCCTCCCAGCAATGTGACTTCGCTGGACTTTGATTTTGTTGGAGGTGCCAAGGGACTGACTCTTCACGATCGATGCCCCCTCACCTCCACCGTTCTGCAGCAAGGACCTGCCGCCTCTTTATAATGCCTACACTCCTTTGCCCAGCAGCACTGGAACCATCACCACATATGATCCAGCGACGCCTCACTCCCTGACTCCGTGCACCAGCCTGTTTTCCAAACGTTTTGGTAAGGTACTCTACCTGGGGGTTCGTGAGACTCCATAAATGGCATCAGTAGTGTCGCATTGTGGGAAACGACTCCATCCCAATGCCTCTTTAACACCAGATTGCTGCATTTGTGCCTCTAGGCACTATTTTTGTGTTTTTAATTGCTAAAATCATATTTTAAATTAAAAGTAGGGACTAAATCAAGTATGGCTAAAGGAAGAAGGGTGCAGGTTTCAATGCAAGAAAAAATAGATAAAGAGCTGGAAAAGTTAATTGATCAAACATTTATAACACCACCGAGTGGTTGGCACAGATAGTAGTTGCCAAAAAAGCCAATGGCAATATTAGATCATGTGTAGATATGAGGACGTTGAATAAAGAATTAGTAGAAGATTCAGTATTCTTCCCAATATTGATGAAATTGTTTCATCATTAGCAGGAGCAACATTTTTCACTACACTAGATCTTCCACAAGCTTTTCAGTGGGTCCAGTTAACACAAGATTCATAAGACCTGACCGTATTTATAACTCCCATGGGGGCGTTCAAGTTCAAACGAATGCCATTTGGGCTTGTATCGGCAGCCTCCATATTTCAGAGAGTGATGAATTCTATACTCAAATGATTAAAAGGTATTAAATGTTATCAGGATCATTTATTGGTATCTGGAAATACTCTGAATGAACATAATACTGGAGTAAAGATAGTCTTGAAGAAATTGATGGTTGCTGGTACGACACCAAAACAGGAGAAATGTAAATTTGCAGTACAAGAAGTAAATTATTTGGGACATTTGATTTCAGGAAGGGGTTTTGTGCCAAAAATGGAATTAGTAGATACTATTTTGAAATTAGCTACACCAAGAACAAAGGATGAAGTAAAGTAATATGATTTCTTGGACTGATGGAATACTATGGAAAATGTATTCCAAATGTTGCTGTTAAATCTAGTGATATGAGAATGTTACTTGAAAGCATGATCAATTTGTGTGGTCCAAAGAATGTCAAGAAGATTTTGCCAAACTTGATAGAGGATTACAAAATGCACCAAATTTGCAAGCCCTTATACCAGGTGATGATACATTTATAGTTACTGATGCAAATAGAAAAGGCTTAGTTATGTTATTAAAACAAATCAGAAAATGGAAACAACTAATTGCTTGTGCTACTAGAAGTTTTAATAGAGCTGAACTGCATTATTCTGTGGTAGACAGAGAAGCATTGACGATATATTGGTGTTAAACCAATTTTTAAATTTCATTTGGAGAACAAACTTCAAAATTTGCACTGATCATAAACTGTTGAGGCAAATATTTTAAAACAAAGGTCTGAGTTTCATAACAGCAAGAATTAGGAGATGGGTGATAGATCTAAAAGATTTTAATGTCACAGTATCACATGTACCAGAGGTTACCAATCAAACTGCAGATTGCGTATCCAGGTAGGTGACTAATGTGGAAGAAGTTGAGTATCCTGAAAATATTCTAGAACACAATAATAATGTGTGTGAGATCACATCAGGTTGTCTGTCAGAAGAGGAATGGGTAAAAGAAACAGCAGGGAAAGAGAATGAGTTAAAAGAAATTCTACAAAAAGTCGGCCTGACCGAAGAGATGGTAAATCGGTGTCAAAGCCATGAAAGTTAGTATTTGATGAGCTGGCTGTAGACAGAGACATTTTATAGAGAGAAACCAAGTTAGTACCTCCTGTCTGAATGAGAAATAAATTAATTGAAGAGACACATCAAGGTCACATGGGTATTGTCAAAACAAAAGAAAGATTAAGGAATTTTTGGTGGCCTGGATTGGATTTGGGAATTTGGCTTGCGGTCAGAGACTGCATACAGTGTAAGGACAGTGACATAGTGTTAACACCATGCGGTAATCCCATGGTTTGTGGAAAATTACCTGATACTCTATGGCAAGAGGTTGCTATTGATATTGTTGTTCCATTAACAGGTGAACAGAATACCCCTTACTTAGAAGTAATGATGGACTTATACTCCAGATGGGTCATGGTTTCGTCTGTAAGAGAAGTAACAACAGAAAACTTTATAAAATCTTTAGAGGAAGTGTTTCAAAGAGAACGTTTTCCAAAATCTTTACTTTCTGATAATGGTCCACAATTTTGTTCTAGAAGTATGGAAAATTTTCTAGTTTCATGTGGTTGAGAACATAAAAAATGTTCTGTTTATCATCCTGAGATTAATGGAACAGAAGAAAGATTTAATAGAGTTATAAAGAAAAATATACACTTGTCTAAAGTAAATTTGCTACATTGGAAACAAGAGTTACAAATGTTCATCACAGTGCACCAAATAACACCCCACATCGGTACTGGGAAATCTCCATTTGAATTATTCAAGGGAAGATCACCTAATACTATTCTAGGTCCAAATAGGATGAGCTCCATTAAAGGGATAAAGTAAAATGGAGTGAATGAATGGTGAGATCATGAATTGAGGTTATAGAAGGAAAAATAAAGAAAATTATGATGAAAGGAAAAGAGTAAAACGAAGTACAATAAAAGTGGGAGATTTGTTAAAAATAAAAGCTCCGGTTGGCTATGTGACTTGGTCAAAATATACTAAAACCTTACAAGTGACAAAATGTTTCAAAAATTCAGTGAAAATAAAGGATGGAAGAATATGGAATAACAATTGTGTGGTAGTTTTTAGGTTTGAGAAAGCCTTGATAATGGCTAGTTTCAGACAAGATCTAATTTGCAACAGTCTTGTAGAGATGTCCATTTGTGTTCCATTTTAACATGTTTTGTAAATGTTGTGGTGATTTTAACCACTCAGTGATGCTGATCATTTTAACCTATAAAAGATCAAAACTCTGAGTAAGGTCTACTAGCATTCACATATAAGACATTCAGGTCAACATTGTGCACCTAAGAGTCATTGCAAAATTGATAAACCAGTAGTTATGGTGGGTGTATGATCATCAGGTGGCACACCATCTAACAGTTGTGCAGAGGTAGCAAAGAACAATGTGCTCCAATGCAACACTGAAGGGACCAGGATATCTTTACAATTCTGGTCATTTCCTACCATTACAAAATGGAACATTTAAGAATATGTGAAAATGGCTGAATATTATTGTGTTGCTCCCTAAAGAACATTTAGCAGAAAGTGAGCTAAAACAGCAGCAGCATGACTGTAACAGGGACAAGAAACAGCCCACTAGCAACCCATAATAATACACCGATCTCAAACTATGAGGAGCGGTGTAAGAAAGTAACCTCCATCTAGCATTGTTACCCCCACTTTTGGCCTGTTTGTGAGTATATGTTAGTGTGTTTTTACTGTCTCACTGGGATCCTGCTGGCCAGGACCCCAGTGCTCATAGTGAAAACCCTATTCGTCAGTGTGTTTTATATGTCTCACTGCTATCCAGGGCCCCAGTGCTCATAGTTTGTGGCCTGAATGTGTTCCCTGAGTGGTACCTAACTGTGTCACTGAGGCTCTGCTAATCAGAACCTCAGTTCTTACGCTCTCTCTGCCTTTAAAATTGTCACTGCATGCTAGTGACCATTTTCGACCAATTCTAATTGGCACACTGGAACACCCTTATAATTCCTTAGTATATGGTACCTAGATAACCAGGGTATTGGGGTTCCAGGAGATCACTATGGGCTGCAGCATTTTTTTTGCCACCCATAGGGAGCTCAGACAATTCTTACACAGGACTGCCACTGCAGCCTGAGTGAAATAACGTCCACGTTATTTCACACCCATTTTTTCACTGTACTTAAGTAACTTATAAGTCACCTATATGTCTAACCCTCACTTGGTGAAGGTTAGGTGCAAAGTTACTAAATGTGAGGGCACCCTGGCCCTAACCAAAGTGCCCCCACATACTTCAGGGCAATTTACCAGGACTTTGTGAGTGTGGGGACACCATAACAGGCGTGCACTACATATAGGTCAATACCTATAGGTAGCTTCACAATGGTAGCTCAGAATATGGCTATGTAACATGTCTAAGATCATGGAATTGTCCACTCATGCCAAATATGGTATTGGAGTGCCAATACCATGCATCCCCGGTGCTCCAGCATGGACCCCGGGTACTGCCAAACCAGATCTCTGGGGTTTTTACTGCAGCTACTGCTGCTGCCAACCCACAGACAGGCTTCTGCCCTCCTGGGGTCTGGACAGCCCATTCCCAGGAAGGCAGAACAAAGGATTTCCTCTGAGAGAGGGTGTTACACCCTCTCCCTTTGGAAATAGGTGTTAAGGGATGGGGAGGAGTAGCCTACCCAGCCTCTGGAAATGCTTTGAAGGGCACAGATGGTGCCCTCCTTACATAAGCTGGTCTACACCGGTTCAGGGATCCCCCAGCCCCTGCTCTGGCGTGAAACTGGACAAAGGAAAGGAGAGTGACCACTCCCCTGTCCATCACCACCCCAGGGGTGGTGCCCAGAGCTCCTCCAGTGTGTCCCAGACCTCTGCCATCTTGATTGCAGAGGTGTGAGGGCACAATGAAGGCCTCTGAGTGTCCATTGCCAGCAGGTGACGTCAGAGACCCCTCCTAATAGGTGCTTACCTGGCTAGGTGGCCAATCTTCCTCTGAGGGCTATTTAAGGTCTCTCCTGTGGGCTTCTCATCAGATAACAAATGCAAGAGCTCACCAGAGTTCCTCTGCATCTCCCTCTTCGACTTCTGCCAAGGATCAACCGCTGACTGCTCCATGATGCCTGCAAAACTGCAACAAAGTAGCAAAAAGACTACCAGTGACATTGTAGTGCCTAATCCTGCTGGCTTTCTCAACTGTTTCCTGGTGGTGCATGTTCTGGGGGCTGTCTGCCTTTACCCTGCACTGGAAGCCAAGAAGAAATCTCCCGTGGGTCGACTGAATCTTCCCCTGCTAACGCAGGCACCAAACTTCTGCTTCATCTGTCCTCTGGGTCCCCTCTCATTGTGATGAGCTTGGTCCCTGGAACAAAGAAGCTGGGTCCAAGTGACCCCTTACGTTCCACTGGTCTATCTGTCCAAATTTGGTGGAAGTATGTCCTTGCCTTCCCACGTCAGACAGTAATCCTGTGTACTGTGTGAACTGCAGCTGCTAGGACTTCTGTGCACTTTTGCAAGGAATCCTTTGTGAACAGCACAGCCCAGCTCCCCAGCACTCCATCCTGCATTGCTCAACTCGCTTAGTTGACCACCGGCTTCGTGGGACTCTCCTTTGTAGTGTTGAGACAACCACCATGCTCAGTTTTCTTGAACCCATGTTCAAGTACTTCTGTGGGTGCCGCCTTCTTCTGCGTGGGCTTTTTGTCTTTATGAGCGCCCCCTCTGTCTCCTCCTCCAAGGGGCGACCTCCGGGTCCTTCCTGGGCCCGGGTAGCATCCATTTTCTTCAACCGTGACCTTTGCAGCTAGCAAGGCTTGTTTGCAGTCTTTCTGCGTAGAAACAACTCTGCATCCTCCAGCATGCTGTGTGACATCTTCTGTGCAAAAAAGAAGTTCCTGGCATTTTCCGTTGTTGCAGAATCTTCAGCTTTTTCCACCAAGAGGCAGCCATTTTGCACCTTCTTCTGGTGTTTAGTGGGCTCCTGCCCCCCTGGACACTTTTGTGACTCTTGGACTTGGTCCCCTTCCTTTGCAGATTCCTCAGGTCCAGGAATCCGTCTTCAGTGCTTTGCAGTCAGTTGTGGTGTTTGCAGAATCTCCTATCACTACTTTAGTGTGTTTCTGGGGAACTTTTACTCCTACCTTTCAGGATCTTGGGTGGGGTATCATGGGCACCCATAGTGTTTTCTTACACTTCCAGCAACCCTCTACACACTACACTAGGCCTGGGGTCCCTAAGTGGTTCGCATTCCACTTTCTTAGTATATGGTTTGTGTTGCCCTTAGGCCTATTGCATCCTATTGTATTCTATAGTGTTTGCACTACTTTTCTAACTGTTTACTTACCTGATTTTGTTTTGTGTGTATATTTTGGATATTTTACTTACCTCGTAAGGGAGTATATCCTCTGAGATATTTTTGGCACATTGTCACTAAAATAAAGTACCTTTATTTTTAGTAACTCTGAGTATTGTGATTCTTATGATATAGTGCTATATGATATAAGTGGTATAGTAGGAGCTTTGCATGTCTCCTAGTTCAGCCTAAGCTGCTCTGCTATAGCTACCCAAATCAGCCTAAGCTGCTAGAACACTACTAATCTACAGAATAGTATTTTTTCAGTGGGTGATCAATGTCACCAAGGACATAAAGGAGCACAAATTGGGGGTTAGTGGAACCCAATACCAGCCACTCCCTCAGTATTGTATTCTCATAACCTTAGATCTTGAGGCAGCTCCTTATTGTATGAAGAGAGGTATCTTTGGCATCTCAGACAAGTGGGTGTCTGGAACTTTCCCATTTTATACAGTTTGTCTCTGTAAAAGTATGCTCTATGTAGAACCTTAAATTAGATGAGGCAGAACCATGCTCAAAAGGCTGCTTCCCAGTCTATATGTTCTATGGCATCTACATTTATCTTCCATCTTTCCAGGAGGACCATATGATTGTCAGGTATTTCAGGATATGACCCCTCTCTATAGAGCTTCTTTCAACATCCTACATTCAAGTGGGACACAAGAAGGTATTTCAAAACAGCCTGTATTTTGTCATATGTTTTAGGGGGGGATGATTGCTTTTGATGGAGACATAATTATCTTTCATCACTGGATGCATGTGTTTTTTTTTTCTCATATAATCTCTGATGAGCATGCATATATGGACTTAGATTCAGTCAATTGTCTGTGCTCTGGCTCCGTATCTTAACCTCCACAGCCATTACTGATATGAGAGATATAATCACTGGACACTGCCTTGCTCTTCCCCATTTCCAACAAATTCCATAACCATTCCTCCTCTTTCCTAGTCATGTTCTTCTTGTCCAATTTCTTAAAATATCTCACTGATCTCCACCATCAGGTTGAGGTTGAAGATTGGCTCTACTTGTTACAGATCATGTATAAAATTAAGTTGTGCTGCCTTGCAGAGAAATGCATCTCTCTCGTCTCCTGTTGTACCAAACTGAACATAATCATTACAGGTCTTATCTCTCCAGTGTTCCCCAAGATGTCAGAGATTGTCTCATCCACAATTAGCCAGTACCCTCTAAAACTGGGGAAGCTGGCAAACATATGGACAATGTCCATGTCTCGAGCACTACACCACCTGCACCTGGGGTCCTTATCTCCTTTTTTGTTGGCCAGCTTCACTGGAGTCCAATAAACTCTGTGGACGATGGAAAAGTGGTTTCTCCTTAATGCAGCAGATTTAACCACTGAATAAAACATATTCATTGATACTTGCCATAACTCCTCCACCTCTAGGCTCTGCAAGTATCCATCCCAGACTTGATTAACAGGTTTAATGTTCTCTTTGGCTGCCTTCAAGAGATGTTGGCACCAGTGTGACACTTCCTTCTTCCTTGCTTTGGGTTCTTGAAGTTCCACTTCCACTGTTCCACTGTGCTTGTCTAAAACTCAGTCTACCGCTGGTTTCTAAGCCACACAGTCATCTGGTAAAAATTGAATCATGATAGTGATCAATCTGTCATCCTCTTTCAGGTGTTCCATGGCAATCCTCTACCTCCTTCCACCAACTGCCCCATTTATTTATACCACTCTCTGTCAAAGGTATCGCTAAGGTCAGTCATACATTCCAGAGTCTTCTGACCCCATACCACACTTTGGCTGCTGACTGCAAATAATTTAGCCTGACATTCTTAAAATATGTGTGTGCACCAATGTTTTAAGACATCCCTCCCCTGGTAAGTCTACTATTATGGATTTACACATGACTCCCCGCAGGAGACTCATCCAAGAGAAGAAGAAGCATCCTGATATTCTTTAGCTGAAAGGCCTTAAGGTTCCTGTTGCTAACTATGTCAACAACTGTGTTGATGAATCAAGACTATCACACTTGACTTAAGAGTTTCACTATGAAGGGTAAATGTGTGAAGTGGGCGACTAACCACAATCATGGTCCGAATAAGTATTTCCTTCGTCACAACGTCTTCTGATGGTGGGGACTTGCCGGTGTACGTTGGTTTTTTTCTTTCCTTTGTGAACGTCTGTTCTGTAGGTCTGTGACTGTCATCTAGCTACATGCCACTTTTATAGGAAACTTCCACACGTGATTTTCTGTATTGGACTCTCGATTACCATTTTACTACATGAATGTCTTATGTAGCCATCCGGGCCAGGTCCAGTACTATATTTGTTTGACTCTCACTTTTCTGTGTTTTATCCACCATTTAGAACATGCTACTTTGCACGCTATTTAATATGCAACATCAAGTGTAGTGATTTCTTTCTCCTCTTTGGGGACATCTGAAAATCTAAGTACTTGAGGCATTGCTTAATACTGGGGTTCAGAAAAACGTGATCCTTAATAACGTTTGCTGATGTATGCAGTACATGAGCATGGCAGCCATATGTAAAATGCATGTTCTTGCTAGGAGGGACCTACTATTTAAAGTAGGTGTTTCTCGCTATTCAAAATATCCGAGTCTTCACGCCAAATTCCCCTGTAAGTTGCGGTTTTGAGGCGGTGCTTTCTTAATGTCAAACGCTTGAGGCCAACGATACAAGTGATGTGCTGTTGATGGTGAGAACAAAGAGCACATTTGGTTTATTTTCTTGCATGCCGGAGGGTACTTTCTTCACCTTGAGGTGTTTGAGTTCAGTCTGCGTCTAGTGTGGGAGTCAGAGTGGAGAAAAGGGGTCAGTCTTGGCGGCCTTCAGAAAGTATCAATGCCTGAAGCTGCCACTCATTGAGTGTCACGATGGCGATAGAACGGACAGGCTCTTAAGGATTCAACCAGAACAGACTGTCTCAAAAATATAAAGTAAACAGTTAAACTAAGACACTTGGAACAAATAAAGGTAGGTATTATGTATAATTCTCTGCATCCCTTGTGGGTGCCTCCGCCTGGTTTCAGGTTATTACAAAGAACTGAACGCATTTACGCTAACCTGAAAGGAGTCTCTGCTGCACACGGCAGAGCAACTGAGAGTGAAGTGAGATGCTAGCTTTACAAAAAGAAAAGCTAGCGCTTTGGAAATATATCTGGATTTTTTATTTGAATTTCTGAGTGTAGAGAATACAAAGTACTATATTAAAAAACGCAGTACTCTCTTTATTTAAATAAACCCTTTTAAACACGAAAAACAAGCACTCAAAATATGAAAATGCGTTTCCGTTCTCACGGTGAATTGTTGTTCGTGTTGTCGACAGGGGCGGACTGGTCTACAGGTCAATCATGCAGTGCCCGACAGGGTATCTGATAGGCAAGTGTGTGGGCGGATTTATGATCTGGCGAGTCGGCCTTTTCTGTTGATTTCATTGAAGATCCACAAACATGTTCTGCAGCAAGTATAAATGCCTGTAATCTCCCATACGTTGCAGAACTCCTTTACACCATCTCTTTACAAATTCAAAATTGCCATGAATTGCAAATATGGAGCACTTGTTTAACACTCGGATTTATTAATGGGGCCACGTGTATTTCAGCGCCCTGACCTGTTATCTGTCCCAGTACAAACTTGGTTGTCGAATAAAACATCATCTTCCAGTCTCACTGATTTCACCATGTTGTGCAGAACCTCATACTCTGGCAGTAGATCCATATAAGCAAGAATGATCTGGATCATTTGATCGGGATCTGTACATTCTGTCTCTCCTTCCTATGGTCCTTTTATTGTCACAGAGGAGAGGGGAGGGGATAGATATGAGGTAGTAGGAAAGCCACGGCAACTTAAAATGATTTCAGGCAAAACTCGTTCCCTACACTGGTGTCTTCTATACCCAGCCAAGCCAGGCTCAGTGGGAGGAGAGATGTAACTGGTGGTTTCCTGACACGTGTGTATTCCACAATTTAGTCCTAAATTTCCAGATACTGTAGAAGATTACCACTATATAGCCAGGTGCGTAGCTTGATCAGTAAAATGGGGGGGGGGGGGGGGGGCGGGGCGGCGGGTGTGAGGGATGAGGAGGAGAGCTTTAGATTTCCCAACAATCACATACATCATTTGAGAAGCCAGATTTGAGGGGGATGTAATGGACACTGGAAATAGAGAGGAGTGTGGATTGCTAGGGGCCCCTAAAACAATATTTTTCAAACTCACCAAGATAGTTAAGGCCTTCAAAACAGAGATAAGAGAGAGAGAGAGTGAGAGAGAGTGTGCGTGTTTTTTTCACTTTGAGGCATATACAAATCTCAAGTAAAAATCCAACAGACATCTCATCATATCAGATTGAAAGCACTTGTACCCAATTATTTACTACAGAACACATTTTTTTAGGGGGGGGGGTGTAACATCCCAGACACCTCTCTTGAAGCTACGCTCCTGTATATATCCCACACACAGAAGTGCCACACTTTTACAAGGTAAGGTTATCCATGCAGAGCGTGTGCCAGGGATTCACAGAGGATACATAAAGCAGCTCTGCCAAAGCTGGCCCTATTGGCACAGAACAGGACACAGATGCAATTGTCCCCAAATCCAGAGCGTAAACCGTGGCCAAGTATGGTGTGCTTCATTACCTGAACCTTCAACAGACATCACAGAAACACATGCAATTGCACTGGAAGCACTGTATGCAGAATGAGCGTGAGAATAGCAGGCTTGCTTTCACCATCTATCTGACACTTGCTAGAAGAGAGAGAGGAATAGGGTATGAGGCTGGGCGCTTGGACGCAGATGAATGCCATCCACACCCCAACAGCTACCAAAGACTAGCTGATAAGCAGTAAGGATGTCAACGACCAGGTGTCTTGCCAAACAGACGCAGTTTGAAAGAGCAGCCTGTTGCTAAAGCAACCATATACACTGAATTAAACTTACTACAATCATTTTCAGATTGAGGCCTGTTAGACCTGACAGCCTTGGAGTGGTCAACTCCCAATCTTTTGCATACCTCCCCCCACTTTTCTGACACTGTTTTTGCTGGTTTTAGGACTCTGCGCACTTTACCACTGCTAACCACTGCTAAAGTGCAAATGCTCTCTCCCTAAAACATGGTAACTTTGGTTCATACCCAATTGGCATATTTGATTTACTTGTAAGTCCCTAGTAAAGTGCACTACATGTGTCCAGGGCTTGTAGATTGAATTCTACTAGTGGTCCGGCAGCACTGGTTGTGCCACCCACATACGTAGCCCCTTTACCATGTCTCAGGTCTGCCATTGCAAGGCCTGTGTGAGCAGTTTCACTGCCACTTTGATTTGGCTTTTAAAAGTACTTGCCAAGCCTTACACTTCCCTTTTCTTACACATACATCATACACTCCTAAGGTAGGCCCTAGGTAACCCATAGGGCAGGGTGCTATGTAGGTGAACGGTAGGACATGTACATGTCTGTTTTATATGTTCTGGTAGTAGAAAACTCTGAAATACGTTTTCCACTACTGTGAGGCCTGCTCCTTTCATAGAATACCATTAGGGCTACCCTCATATACTGTTTGAGTGGTAGATTCTGATTGGAAAGTGGTGACCAGGTCATATTTAGTATGGCCAGAATGGTAATACAAAATCCTGCTTATTGGTGAGGTTGGATTTTATATTACTAGTTTAGAAATGCCACTTTTGGAAAGTGAGCATTTCTGTGCTCTTAAAATCCATCTGTGCCTTACAGCCTGTCTCCAATCCACATCTGGGCGGGGCTGATTGACAGCTCCCTTATGCATTTCAACCAGACAACCACCAACACAGGATACTCAGTCACACCTGCACTCATCTGCATAATGAATGGGTCTTCATGGGGTGGGAGAGTGGAGGGCCTGACACTTACATTTCAAAGGCTAGTGGCCTGCCCTCACACAATGGACTGCCTAACCCCCTGCTGGGACCCTGGCAGACAGACCTGTACTGAAAGGGGCCCTTGTGCACTTCAAAAACACTCTTTCAAGTCCCCCCCATTTTAAGGGCATTTTTAGGTATACAAACTGGGTCCCTGACCCCAACAATTAAGTCACTTCTGGACCTGAAACTGCAACAAGAGGAACTGCCTGACTTTGGCTTGCCTCCTGCTTTCTGAAGTATCAGGGCCAAAAATACTTCATCTCTTCAAGGAAATTCCTTGTGCACTGAAAATCAATGCACAGCCTACTGGAAATGATGCACAGCCTGCCCAGTGACGAGAAAATCACCACACAGCCGAACCAGAATGACACAACCCGACTTCCCAAGCGACTTCCCGAGGGACTTCCCAAGCGAAGATTAACACAGCACCTGCGTTGCGACCAGAAATTCGACACAAGGCCATACCGGATTGATGCACAGCTGAGCAGGAATGACACAGCTTGACTTCCTGAGTGAAGAATCGATGCAGCACCTGCCATGCAACAGAAACTTGGACGCATCGCCTACCGGATAGATGCAATGCCTGTGACTTCTTCCTGCATGCCCAGGATTTTCCTTGCATTGTTCCTGGGTGCCAAAAGATCCCTGCATCGCAGTGAGGAACCAAGACTGCGCGCTGGAATTCGATGCAAAGCCCCTTGCAGCGTGGAAAGAAACAACGCATCGTCTGTGCCACTTTTGAAAATCCGACGCAAAACTTATTTTCCACACATCTCCTCTTCTGCGGTCTCCATAGGTGGTAATTTTGACGCAGACCAGGTACTTTGTGCAAACAAGTTACAACTGTTTCTAAGATTTAAGACGCTTTTTAAATTTGCAAAAGTGATATCTCAAATTATGCTTTTAAAATCTTTATCGTTTGGACCTTAATATAACCAGATAAATAACATATTTTTCTAAACCTAAGTGATGTATTTTTGTAGTGCTTTCACTGTGTTAATGTATGGTTTATTGCACATATACTTTACACATTGCCTTCTAAGTTAAGCCTGACTGCTCAGCGCCAAGCTACTAGAGGGTGGGCACAGGATAATTTGGATTGTGTGTGACTTATCCTGACTAGGATTGTGATCCCTATTTGGACAAAGGTGAATACCTCTTCCAACTAGAGACCCCATTTCTAACAAGGCCCATATTTACAAGGAGCTTGAGCCGCCTCTGCGTCACTTTTTTTTGATGCAGCGGCGGAGCAATCAGTGATCCACACTGCCCCATAATTACAAACTGCCACATTGGGCCGAATGCATCAGTTTGTAGAGGGCTGCATCACAGGTGCCAGGTATAATGTATGCGAGGTAGTCCTTCCTACTTAACAAGTAATATACAACTGATGCAGTGAAATTTACAACTTTTCACTGTGTCACTCTTCGACTTGACTGCGTCTAAATCCCTATACCTGATCAGATCAGACGTAAGGATTGATGCAGGGCTTTTACAATGGGACTCGCCTCTGTGTTCTGATGCATTGCTGGAGTTGCGTCAGTTTTATGATGCAACTCCAGCAATGCGTCGCTTTAGTATCAACAGATGCATCAGAGTTCCTGATGCATCAGAGAATCCTTGTGCCATGGAGCCCTGTATTGTATATAGAGCTGATGCACCACTTTCTTGTAAATATGCCCCAAAATCCCATCAACCTCTGGAGTTCCAGTGGGTGCACAGTTTAAGAACAGAACACTAGACCTCATCAGATGCCCTCAGACTGATAATAATATGCTTGCTCTGCCATGTTTAAGTGAAAACTATGGTCCAAATCTTGCATCAACGTGGTCCTTATTCCCCTCTCAATATATAATGCTCAGAGAATCTATAAGATGGCTGAATTTTTATTAGAAACCAATTTCATCTGGTAGAAATTTCTATCTTTCGGTCCAATGCTGAAACAAAATTGTGTACAATATAGCTTGTTGATCCCTGCAGTAATAAGTATTATTGTAGATGGCTAGACCAGAGAATTTACATTTTGTACGTCACTCACTGAACAAGAAATGGACATCCCTGCAACACCACACTGGAACAATATGCATCTTACATAGGGGCGCACTGGATTGTAACCCTCAAACAAACCAACCTTTGGTGATGGCCACCTGACTCACCTCTCATATTAAACAACAAATAAGACACCAAGTCCAAGGCACGAAGGACCACAACAATTCAATATCTCATTCAATATCCAAACCGGCAAACTCCTAAAATATATTTCTTTTGCAAGCCCATTTTTCTTTGAAATTAGGATGTTCCTTGGGCCAGACGAAGCCATGACACCCCAGTTAAAGTTTAGGTTTACAAAATCTAGCTAAATTCAACTTGCAAGAGAGATGATGTACAAACACAACTAATTAACTTCTTAAGTATAACCACTCCTGTGATCTTATCTCTGATTCCTTCTTTCCGAAACACATTACAAAAGAATACCTATCAGGATCCCACACTGCCAACAGTCCCTCCAATGGGTTGAGCATAGTATCAATGAATGTTAGAGTGATGAATATTTAGAATAAACGTAAAAAAAAGTTATTTCATATTTGGTCTCTTGACACCCTCATGATCCTGATGTGGCTCCTGTACAAGAGAATCATGTACCTGCTACTAAATTAACAAAATTGGGACAAGACTGGGTGGGAAAGGTAATTTATGTACTGGGCCCACAGCACAGAAAAGGAGCCATGGCAATTTTACTACACAAGCACTTCACAGCTCATGGAACCAATACATAGAAGACTGTGAATTTGGACACACCAGGTTACTTGCAGGTTGGGACAGAACCAACACCGAAGACCAAATTCTGGAACACACTGGCCTTCACCAGCTAGGTCACAAGAAAGATTGACCAACTTTGCTGATGGAAACCCTGACTGATTCTGTCCTCACATGACTAAATTTCAGGTATCCATACATTAGCTGGACCATTCAAACTTTTTCTGTTATTGGATGATATCCTGCTCACTCTTGTCAACCTTGACAACTCCCCCAGCTGTCCTAACCCACATTGCAGACTTCTCGGAACTCTCAGGATATAAAATCCTTTGGGATAAGAATAAGGCCATGGCTATGTTGTGTGCCATGACCAGAGCGGCCATAGAAGATTTCCTGTTCGGGTGCGCACCGCAACTCCTGAAGTACTTGGGCATCCTCTTGTCCAGAAGACTGGAAGGAATGGTTTCTCTCAACCTTGACCCGCTCATAGCTATAACAGCAGAGGACTATGTGAAATGGAGCCATCTCAAATTGTTGATGTGGGGCCACGTGCATGCATTGCAAATAGTAGCCACTCTCTATTCCTGGGCATGTTCTCCATTCAAGTGTGGTCCTATGCATATTGCTCCATTGTGGGAGGCATGCATCCATTTGTGTGGAGGGACCTGCGACCCCCCCTGAAAGCCTCTAAAGTGATCACCCACCACTGATGCTGGGGCCTGGGCCTATCCTGCATTGAACAATACTACATGCCCCTGCACCTCACCCAGCTGTCATCCATGTGGCCTAGAGTGGCTGACCTACCTTTCTAGTTGGAACTGAAGTTTGACATTGCACGCTGGTCCCAGAGCCTGGATTTCCTCTACTGTTACAGTCCCCCCTCAGCATTGCCCTCCAACCCCTTCATCACAACTATGGTAAAATTCTGGAATCAAGCCCGCAAACTGCTACAGTTCCATACACAGCTGCACCTTTATGCTCCTTTCTGGGCAATGCTGTCATACAGGTGAATGGCTGACCAGTGCTCTGGGGTACATGACGAACCACCGGTATTGCCACTCTGAAAGATCTGTTCTCAGCAGGTGAGATGAAATGTTTGAGGCCCTTCTGAAAGAATTTCACCTCCCCCAGTCTCAGCAATGGAGATATCTTCAACTTAGACACTGTTATCATAGTGTAGTGGCACCCCCACAACTTCCCAATCACACAGTGTTTGAAACTCTGGGGCTCCTCATTGTACAACACATGCATTCATGGCTCCTTCTGACCCTCCTAAATACTTAAGCCCATATTTATTACTTTATGGCACAGGGCAGCCAGCAAGTTACCCTGTTGCACTGCCCTGCATTAAAGGGAAAGGGCAGGCATGTGCTGTAGTTAAGCACTTTAGGTCATTCCTGTCCTTTTCACCTGCCCAGGTGTAGTTTTGACTGCCTAGAACCAACACAGGCACCCTTGCTCCATGGTGCAAGGGTGGCTGCGTTGCATACAGGGGCACCTTCCTGCACAAAAACAATTATGGGAGGCGTTTTCCTCTTTCTATGTGTGCTGCAGAATGCAGCATACATAGAAAGAGGAAAGAATGAGGAGATATAGTGATATTCTACTTGTTGTGCCTCCACTGGGGAGTCTCAAGGTGTTGGCTCATTTCCAGGTTTACAAGGTCTTGTAAATCTGGGAATGAGTCAAAATCCATGGGTGTTGCATGAGAACACCCACCGCAAGGCCCATGCAGTGGATCCCCAGGACAGAGTATGGCAACACAATGATTTGCACTGCTTTGCCTTACTCCATATTTGTGAGGCCATTCAGAGCCATGCAAAGTGGCTTTTTGTAGCTTCATAAATATGTTGTAGTGTATTGTTGCCCCACTGTGCAATGGCAGCACAAGGGCACCGTAATATATGAGCCTAAGTGGCATATTTATCAAGGGCTTGCTCTGGCCTTGTTCACGTAGTATGATGCAAAGGTGACGCAAGCACTAGTCAAATTTATGAAATGACACAACAGCACAAATGCCTTGTTTTGGGGAAATTGTGTCATGCAAATTCTCTGCTAGAACCTGCTAGGTCATGCAGGCAATAATATATGCAATGTAGGCATTCCTGTGCAAAATCCGGTGCAACCATACCACAGTGTTATTTCACATCACATCACTGTGTGACTCATCATACAGTTGCGCCACACAGTGATAGAACTGCATCTGAATTGCTAGACCTTGCAACCCATACATAGAAAATGATGCAATGGCTGTAGAATAAAATCCCCAACATCAGAGAACACTTTGAGAAGCTCAACTTATACTGCAACTCGGTGTAACTCGGAGACAACCATGTAGGCAGCAAAGGAGGGAGGAACGTGCTTCCCCTCAACACGTATCTCTCATTGACCTCATGGAGGAGGAGGTCATTCAGTTTTATAGAATGAAGAGGGAGTCCATCTTGGAATTGATGGAGAAGATGGCATCAAGTCTCCAACCTGCAAGGACCCATGCCATTCCAGCACACATCAAATTATTGTCAGTGCTACACATGTTGGTCTCCAGATCCTACCAAACTATAGTGGCGGGATTGTCTGGAATCTCACGGAGCACATTTTCTGCTTGTCTGCCAGTGATGTTGAAAGCCATGATCAAACCATCACCACAGTACCTTCTATTCCCCAAAACTAACCAACGACAATTGATACCAAGCAAGGGTTCCCCAGTATTGCAGGATTTTCCCATTGACTTCGTGCCAATTGATTGTGCACATGTGTAATTTGTGCCATGCAGGCACTTTACACCTCTACATGAATGGCAAATATAATTATTTTGGAAATGTTCAGGCAGTAGTGGACCATCAGGGATTCATCATAAACCTTCTTGCAAAATACCCTGGAAGTGCCTGTGATGCCACATTTTCTGCCATAGTCTCATCAATGAGCCGTTATATGAGAATGGGCTACGAATTGGTAAGTAAATCATATTTTTTTTTTAAACTAGCAGAATTTGTAAGGAATGACTGAATACCCATCTTTTTGTTTGCATGTGGATCATGATTGATGTGCACCTAGTGGCAGTATTTCACTCGAACATGTAGTCAAATATGTCCAATTGTGTGATTCCCTCACAGATTCTGAAATGGAAGTAGTAGAAAATACACAATACTAGGTACTGGGTCCTGTTGCACTGTGTGGGTGGTCAGAATCAAGGTGACCTATACTGCAGGATAGGGGGCAGTAGCATCAGAATTTCTGATGCTAATGATGTACTGTTCAGAGTTAGCACCAGCATTTTGGCGCTAACCCTGAACAGTACATAAGGGTCTATTGAAAACAATGGCATGCCCCCCTTTTAATTCCTGCTCTGAGCGGGCATTAAAAATGCTGAAAATAATGACGCAAAGAAATGTTTTTAGAATTCTTTGTGCCATTTTTTGGGGCCCCCTAACGGGGGAACGTACCGTTTGCATACATTATGCCTGTCGCAGGCATAATGTGGCGCTAAAGTGTGGCAATCCATGCATTGCGCCACTTTGTAAATTTGGCACCTCAATTTTGGCCTGTTGAGGCACATTAGCGTAAAAAGAAAATGACGCCAATGAGGTGCAAGAAGACGCTATGGGCTCCTAAATACAGCCCTCGGTGTATGAATTAAGGCATATAAGTATTGATTCACAAACACATACAGATTACATACATACAGCTCATAACAGAAAGTGTACAGTACAGGTCTCTTAGACCAAATCAGTTTTCCATACATAATATGACCTAAAAAAAAAATAATCCTTTGCAGTTCCTATGTGTCATACTAAGTTCATCTAAACAACATTCCATGCCCAAAAGAATATCTGAAGACTGATCAACCCATATTTAAATATCCATGTCAAATGTGAAATAATGGAAAATGTAAAAAAACAAGTACACATGCAAACGTATGACCAACTACTCAATGCTGTGCAATACCATGTAGGCAAGCAAGCCCATCAGAGTTGTAAATATGACAAATGTATGTTTGAGTGCCAAACTCACTGTTACTATCACAACCTATATATCTCTAAAAGGCTGCAAGACAGTTCCACCGAAGTTGGCAAAACTGCACACATAAAGGCCCATATTTATGGGTTTTGTGCTGCCCTGCATCACAGGTAAAGTGCAGGAATGTGCTGTATTTATCCAATACGGTACATTCCTGTCCTTTCCCCCTGCTCTGGTGCCCTTTTGCAACCTACCCTCAATGCAGGCACCCTTGCATCGTGGTGCAAGTGTGCCTATGTTTCATGCAGGATTGTTTTTGCAAGAAGGAACATCTTCCTGCACAAAAATAATCGTGAGAGGCTTTTCCTCTTTCTATGTGTGCTGCACAATGCAGAAGAGGAAAAACAAGGAGAAATAAAGATATTTCTTCTTGTTATGCCTCTCTAGGTGAGGCATATCTTTTTTCACATTCCCAGGTTTACCAGGTTTTGTAACTCTGGAAATGTGTAACAAATCACGGGGTTGTGTGGGAACACACATGCAACACCTATGGAATGCATCCCTTGTGCAGAGTTAGAAACACAGTGGTTTGTGCTGCCTTTCTTTACTCCATATTTTTGAAGCCATTCAAAGCCAAGCAAAGTGGCTTTGAGTGGCTTCAAATATATGACTTAGTGCTTTGTGCTACACGTGTACCATGTTGCGTGGTGCAAGCATGCTGTAAACCCCTCATAAATATACCCCATAGTGCCCAGTTCACTTATACGCTGCTCATGCTTACCACCAAGAGCTAATTTCATGCTGAGAAATCAGCAAGAATGGCACCACAGGCATACCAGACGGGGCCGTTGCTCGAGTTGATTTTGCTACAGCTCAAGTAGGTGTTCTACTCAAGCGGCAACTTTCTCACCGCAAATGGTTGTGACCTCCCATGACCGTTCGCAGTGAGAAAATCTTGCTGGGTGCCCTCCTTGCATCCAAAAATCACACCAGGGGATGCCAATTCTCTCTCATGCTGGCTAACTTACTATTGGCAAGCCGCGTGCTAGAAAAAACTCCGCTATCTTGTGGTTAGCAGAATTTGGCGGGAACTCTGCGTTACAAGCGTAATGTGGAGTGGCCAAAATTTTGGCAACTCCGACAGTTGAGCAGAATTTATCGTCCACTTCAACTGACGACCCCATGCACAAATCCACAGTCTAATGGCCAGAAGAAATATAATGCAGCTCTGTCAAAATCTCGCAATGTGGTGGAGCGTATGTTTGGTGTCCTAAAGTCCTGCTTCAGATGCCTGGACAAATTAGACAAAAGACTACTTTATTCACCTACCACGGTCTGCAAAATAACATTAGTCTGCACAATACTACACAATATTGGTGTATGGACAAATGTCTCCCAGGACTATGAGGTTGCAATCTCGTCTGACCAGGAAGAAAATGAAGACTCAGAGGGAGAGATAGTCCACTCTATAGCCAGTCGTCAGAGACAGGATCAAATAGTGGCAATTTTCTTTCAAGAAAGACATGAACATGATGGTAACAATGAGTGAAATCATGTGAGCCTGTCATCCAATAAATAAATGTTTGGAACCCATTCAGTGTGTGACGTTTGGGTTTATGTCAAGGTACTTATAGTGTCACTCACATCTTCTCGACTAGATGTAAGCCTCAACATATGTGAATCTTGATTTACTAGCTGTTGCAAAACACAGGGCATATCTCAATCTAAGAACAATTCAGTGCAGCAAGCAAATGGGATGCAGTGCTTTGCATGAAAGGCAGAGGGCAGGAATGCCCATATCTAGATAGACATGTGCCATTCCTGTCCTCCCTCCCTTAAGACTTGCAGTGAAGCACGCTGTCTTGCTGTGATTTGCTGCATGAAAGTGTGTTCAATGGAGCTCTCTGTTATGATAGATCACAATTCTCCCAATACGTCAATCACTGAGGCAATGTACAAGCTGATGGGTGTTGCAGATATGGACTAGCACGCAGAGTGTCAGAATTTTGCAGGAACAAATGTAGCAACAGATACCACCACTGATCATGGGAGACATATATCATGAACAAAGGCCTATGCTCAGTGGTGGTTGTCCAAATGTCTTCAGTGAAAGTGGCATTCTTATATGTGTGTGGATCAACAAAAGCACATGTGACTCTTTCCCATAGCAGATTGGTGTAAGGTCTGCATTTGCCTATGCTTACTACAGTACACATCTTGCATGCTTTGCACAGCAATACACGGATGTTCAAAGTCCTGTACCGAAACATACTTAATTGCTGTAGTAGTAATGTATAGCATTTGTCTGAAAAGTAAGAGAAGAGAGATGTTGGCCAAGCATCACATCACTTCAGGAATAAAGAGATGTGTAATGTGTGGAGCAAATATGTTATCACGCAAGCACAAATTGATGGGTACATACACAAATATTGAAATATGGTGCAATGGTGGTGCAATTTTGGATTTTTCCTTGGCATGGTAAGAGTTGTGCATCCCTGCCCTAGGTGCCCAGTGACATTTTAGTCCGGATCCCTAATGCTTATATCTTCCCATAGGGGAAGATGGAGTATGTGTGTGTGCCATGAAATAAGCCTATGTCATGGCTTGTGGTCTTGTTGGACCAGGAGGGGCATCAATATCTACACTCACTGTTGTTTTATGCTACTGCGTTCGCGAGGAGTAAAATAGCACAAACACAGTGGTGTCAGCATCCTGTGTAGTGATCAGTAGTAGGGAACATGACTTTTCTACCCTGGGTGACTGGAGTGAGAACTACAGGCTCACTAATTTCTTCTAAAGTTCTGCTGCTTTGTGTTCAACTCACCCCCACCCAACATCATGTTGACTTGGAATTGTATGATGGAGAAAATAATATGTTGAATGCATGTACTTGTGCAAGACATTTACTAAACTTTGGGTGAAATATGGGACAGTGTGCACATGGTAAATATGTGTGTGTTGGTAGTGTGTGTTCAAAGTGTCACACTATAGTACAGTACAGAGGGACTGTAGAGCTGAACAGTGTGTGCAGACTGACTGTGTGTGCTGCATGTGCGTATCCTGGTGGTAGCATAATACATGAGTATTACAGTACAGCACAGTGAATGTGCTGTGATTGTACACTGAATGCAGAAGTGCCTGCATTGGCACAAAACATGGAAGACTTTAGGTTCTTTTTTGGGCAAGAACATGCCTGACTGGGGACAACACGAGGTGTACAGGAATTCCACCAAACCAAGGGGCAGATTTAAGAGCTCCTAGCACCTCGTTGCGCCACATTAGCATCATTTGTTTATGCTAATGTGGCCCAACAAGGCCACAATTTTAACGTCAAGTTTACAAAATGGCGCAATGCATGCAAAGGAGGCGTTCCCCCTTTAGGGAGGCTGAAAAATGGCTAAGAGATTTCTACACGTCACTTTTTTGGCACTTTTAGTGAGTGATCAAAGAAGGCATTAACAGGAGGCACACCATTGTTTACAATGGACCTCAATGGACTTTGCAGGGTTAGCATCAACATTTTTGACGCTAACCCTGCAAAGCTCCAAACTAGCATCAACATTTTGATGCTAGTTCCCCTAACTACTGCCATGGTGTGCAGTATCTTAGATACGACGTATACATGGTGGCGTTAGGGGGGAGCAGAGAAGTGCAAGGAAAGTGGCGCTGCACTGGTTACAGCACCACTTTTTAAAGATCAGGCCCCAAGTTTGAAAGTTCTGCAAACCTGCAATCTGGGTGGCACATACACTAGATCAAGGGAGAGCCAGGCCGTGTCTGTGTTTTCCCCGGTCAGATGTGTTTCAGTGACATAACACAAGGAAGATACCTGGACACATCACAAGAAAAGAGAGATTGGACTGAAAAGGGAATCAAAAAGATTGTGGCAGAGGTCTCAGGATTACCCTTTTAATGCACAAATGACTGTTGCTGACATCCAGGTGTGTACCCTGTAACTCCTATGAATATTGTTGTGGGTTACAAATTCACATACTCGGACACAAAATAATTTTTTGTGTGTTGAAAAGAACTATAAGCAGGGTAGTTTGAGATCCCAAAATGTATTGTATGCTGAGCAGGCAGCTATGATGTGTAATGAGGATAATCTCTGCAGGACCTCTGCTTGTGACCAGGACTAGGTGCCCAACCTACTAGACTTCCTGTTGGGTATGGGGACACCACCCAAGGAAGCCAAAACAACCTGCGCTGGCAGAGGCCGCCTGCCAAATTCTTCCCACTTTCAGACTGCTTGTGCAGCCTGAACCCCGGTGGCCCTAATAGAACTTCACCGCAGTGCTAGCGAGCGTAAACAGTGTTACCGGCCTGTGGCCCTGCGGTGAACAGGGCCTGAACATTAACGGTGGCTCCTAATGGAGCCAACGCCAATGTGGCTGTGCGGCAGGAGCAGCAGCACCCATTGCACATTTCACTGCCCGTAATTCGGGCAGTGGAATGCGCGACGGGGCTGTGCATGGGGGCCCAAGCACTATCCATGCCAAGTGCATGGGCAGTGCAGGGGCCCCCAAGGCCCCCCGACAACCCCATTTCGCCAGCCTTCCCATGGCAGTGTAAATCACCATGGAAAGGCTGGCAGATGGGGACTCCTAATCCCCAGGGCAACACTGCCCTGGAGGATGAAAACCACAAGGACCGCCATGCTGCTGGCTTGCGGCAGCATGGTGGTATCAGTAGTCCACCTGTGGCGGCTCTGCCATGGTCATAATATGGCCGTCCCACCACCAGCCTGTTGGCTGTAGGACCACCACCGCAAGTCTGGGGGTCATGCGATCACTAGACTCGTAATGAAGGCCACTGTCTGTTCGCTGGAGGCGCAGCTACTATGATCAACAGGGTGAGTCCCGTGATATCAGGAATACAAGGCCTCATCCAGCTTGTTGGACACAGTAACCACTGCTTGCTTCATGGCCCTTTAAACAGGCTTCAGATATCGGTGTGTGTAGAAACATGTTACACCTATACCAATAAAGTGATCGGTTGAATTCTCACATGTTCTGCATTAGCCTACGTTAACTGAGTGAGTACAATTAGATAACTATATCAATGTTGTGATGGTAGTACTTCCTCACATCTATCCTCCAAAAAATGTCATTGCACAGCCATCTTAGTCCTATGTGCCAATTTTCCCTTTGTTGGTGCAATGTATTAATTATTGTCATACCACTTTATGGTACCTCAAATGAATGTACATACATTGTAAAGTAAGATGTGATGTGTATTCAAACATGGTATGCAGGGTATCCAAAATAATGCATATCAGTACACTTGTGTTGACAAATACCAAGGTGTGTAGTGTATAATTGATTTGCCAGGCAGCTGTGTGGAAAAGTATCAAGGTACATAGGGTTCCAATTGATTTGCCAAACCCCTGCACTGGAAAAATACTAAGGTGCATTGTTGACATTGATAAAAACTATGTCAATATATTCCATGATATGTGTGCGCATAACAACAAACTTGCATCACTGTTGTTGATTCCACACAATTTGACCTCCTCACCAACCCTGATTCAGAAATACATAGTAAGGCAAGCCCTGTGACCTAGGCCTGAGGAAACTGATTGACATCACAAATGGGATAACAAATCGCCCATAGACAAATGTGCAAACAGGAAAAACCCAGACCGATCCCTCAGATAGACAGCAACACCACAATTGTAATAGGAGATTGGCCCCCAATAAAATACATTTGGCTGGAGGGGGCATGCGTTCCCAAAGAACCTTAAAAGTTAGATGCCACATGAAGTTAGGAGCACTGAGCCAATCAAAACACAACACACACACAATACTCAGTGGTCATGTGCTCCCCATGCTGGACATCTGGACATGTTACCTACTGGCTACCTTTATGTCCATGGAAGATCAAGAGCGACCTGTGCACTTTATCGGATGTTCAGATTTAGGACTGTGTTTAATCAGACCAATTTTGCCAAACGCCTCTTGTCATTCATTTCTTTAAGGTAAATCCCCATTCAAGCAACATTTTGGCAATCCAGCCAAGAGAGATTGGTTTTTCGAGACTGATTGCTGCCGAAGGAAGAGGACTCCACCCACACAGATTCACATCTGTGTAACAAAAAGAGGTGAGCAGACCATGCAATTGATTGAAAGTTTTGCTGAATCTGTGGGGCTAAGGTCCATCCTGAAGCTGCCATCAGTGGGTAAGAGACTACATCTGATCCTTTGTCCCAGCATTTGGCATATGGCAAACTAGGAAGAAGTGTAATACCAGATTCTGCTTCATGGACTGCAGAATCAGACTTCTGGACCCTGAAATGCATGTCGTGCTTGGCATCAGGACTTCTGATTTCTCAACATACTGGGTTCTTGGCTATTAGGATTCTGGGTTGCAAAAGAATTACTTCATTATTACATTGAACTTGCATAAACTATTGCTGAATTTTACATTGCGAAATGTCAGTTATTGTCTACACATTGTGTGTTCTTTACATATGTTTGTATAAGGCTGAACAAGTTTCTTCCTATCTTTACTAAACTTTCACAGAGTCTCTGAAGCAAAGATCAAACTCAAAAACAATCAACACGACTAAACAGCTTCTTTGTGTTCTGGCGTAATCTCTTGCCAATAATATTTTTGATAAACTTGCTCTATTTCTAATCTCCTAGTTCTCAGGGGAGAACTTGCTACAGGAAATACGTCTTTCCTTAATGTCTGTTTAGTAGTATCTTGGATTCTCACCCAAACGATAAATCACGCTAGTTCTTTTTGTCATAAATTATTTAAAAGACTGAGCTCTGTAATGTTTCATAGATTTTGGTGCACCACATTAAGCGATTAATCTTTCTTTACCTCGAAATTAAGTTACTTGCCTGAAAACTTCAGAAGAACCCAAACTGTGTGTTTTCACCTTTCTTATTTTCTCTCTCTTACAGGAAAAACTGAATCTTTGGCAGAAAATGGAAGAGGAGAGCCGGGATTCTGCAGGAAGCCGACCGGAGGGCGAGTATCGCTGGAACTTAACTGGACGCTGCCCGGAGGACGAGAAATACTGGAACTCAAATGGAAGCTGTTCAGAGAACGAGGAACACTGGAACTCAGCTGGAGGCAGCTGGAGGACAAGGATCTTGACTTGACTGGATACAGGTGAGCAGAGCAACAGGTACGAATCCAAGCAAGCCCTCAGTCTCACAAGCATCCTTAAGTAATCAAATGTGCAGATGTGCCTTTTGGCAGTTGATTGCCTGTTAAGTAAATGAACAATTATCCTCCTGATCATGGCACATGATCAATACAGATTACATTGTGAAGGGAGCACGTTTTGGCAGCTTCAGTTGGAGCAGGTGGAAAGGCAGTTGATTGCTTGTTAAGGCAATTAACAATTATCCTTAAGATTGTGTCACATGTTCGATACAGATCAAATTGTGAAGAGCACATGTTTTGACAGTTACGGTTGGCACTACTTTGACAGGTAGGATACAGTGTGCATAATCAACAAGCATCGGCTTTAATAAATGAGACATTTAACATGCAGTGGTTATTGCAAACCTAATATTCAAGGATGTAATTAATATACCCAAATAAGTCTGAATGTTGCAAGCAACAGCACCTTACTGCAATCGAGATCTTGGAAGTACTGGTGTACCCACAACACTGATGGTGTCTAAAAGAAGTGAGAAGTGTTATTTGCTTGGACTATTGGGCATGACACAGATGATATGCATGACCCATGGGTGTAATATAGGGTGTAATTTTAATGTTAGGGAAAGATTTGACCTTGGAGATTAGGTGTAGCTTGTGTTTGACTGAGGAGGGCCTGTAGTTGTTGAGTTGCTCCTTCTTCTCCACATAAATTGTGGCTATCTTTGTCCCCAAGCCAAAATTGACAAACTATTGGGCTCACATGGTCCTGTGTATTGCGCAGAGCCTCCGTATGAAGAAGTTGCTATCTTTCTCATACAAATCGTTATTCCATATCTGCTCTTCCGCTGCTAAAAACAGTTTATAACGTTTTGAATTAACCATTGCACTTTCTTTCAGGTTGACACCCATCAAGTGCGTTGTTTTATGTATTAAAAAAATTCTGTTTGATGCATCTCTGTCCAAAGCTGAGCTCATAGCAAGTAGTTAATGCCAGCGGGATCCAGTGTACATACTGTATGTCCCCATTATCAGAATAGAGATTAGGATTATTTAATATGTAAGAAGGTAAATAATATGCCAATCCCTTGAAAAGGCATCCAACCCATCATGGTTAAGCCATGTGCAAACTGGATTCCACACATGGGCTGAAAAGCTAGATGAATTCTTTTGTGAATGGTACGCACATAATAAGGCACACATGTTCCTTTAGCCAGAGGGGGGAACCTTTGACACCATCATAGAACACATGAAGACACACATGAAGACCAAATTTGTAGGGCGAAAGAAGGCTAAAAGTGAGAAACTATGGGCTATCTCCGAGGTAGCACTGACCTACAACCAATCAGAACCCGCAAGCATGGCTTCCGTAGCTTCCCTGCCATATGTAGGTACAGAGATGCTCTCTCTAATGCCTACCATCACAGCTGTTCCTGCCCTATGTTACACCAATCTGCCAGGCAGCAAGCCACTGGATCCAGGGCTCGGCGGGCACCAGACAAGCAGGCCCAGATGATTCCAGCCCCATCCCAGGTTGGCGCTAGGGTTCCCCCTAGTTCAATCCCTCTCCCGTCAAGTCAATGTTCAGACACCAGCAGCGTGGGGAGCATATACTCCAGCCCTGCCCATGGAACATTCTCATGTGACTGGGAGGTTCATAGCGGTCCTGAACAGTGACACTGCCAGTTTGGGGGGGGTCTTCCACTCTTCTAGTGTCTGACACAGAGGGGGGAGCCACCGGGGACACTTCTGTAAGGTACTCCCTGGCAATGGAAGAGATGCCAGAAAGTGAGTTTTAGGGCACGTTCCCACCAAGGAGAACCAGGCACTGTACCAAGAGAAGGAGGCAGCCCAGTGGGAGTTAGAAGAATGACATGGGTTGAGGAGAGAGAGAGAGAGCATCAGCCTGGGAAGCACAAAGGGAGAAAAGAACAGCAGGTCCTCAGCCAGAGGAGAACAGAGTTCTGCCCCGGGCAACACATGAAGAGGAATCTGAGGTAGAACCAGAAGGGAGGTCCTGAACCCCACCAGATCAGCGTGGGCAAGGGGACGATCACGAAAAAAGAGATCAGAGTAGCCTAGTTCAAACTCAATTAAGGCATAAAAGAAGCAGAATGGCACCTTCACACTTGCATGAGGAGAGCAGCGAAGATGACATCTGCTGCTTCCCTGAACGCACTGGTCAGACAAACTGACTCCTAGAGAGATAGGCCCTCATTCTGACCCTGGCGGTGCTGCGGGCAACGGAAGCACCGCCAACAGGCTGGCGGTGCTTCATTGCCCCTTCTGACCGCAGCGGTAAAGCCGCGGTCAGAAAAGGGGATCCGGCGGTTTCCCGCCGGAATACCCCTGGCAGGGGCTGAACCTCCATGGCGGCGCGGGATTCCGACCCCCTTCCCGCCATCCTGTTTCTGGCGGTTTTGACCGCCATGAACAGGATGGCAGGAACGGGTGTCGTGGGGCCCCCTAACAGGGCCCCAGCATGATTTTCACTGTCTGCATAGCAGACAGTGAAAATCGCAATGGGTGCAACTGCACCCGTCGCACCCCTGCAACACCGCCAGCTCCATTCGGAGCCGACCTCTGAGTTGCAGGGCCTTTCCCGCTGGGCCGGCGGGCGCTCCATTTGGCAGCCAAATGGCGGTGACCGCATGGCGGGCGGCGGGCAGAATGACCGCCATAGTGTCTAGGAAAGAGAAGGCAAGGCCTTGCACAACCATTTTGCCACCGGCTGGCCTCCTAGACCATATGGGAGGGTCATTATGATAGACCCAGGTCTGAGGAGGGATCCTTCGAAACAGAGGACATGACCATCATGGAAGACTGCATTCGGTATGGAGGGGGAGATCACAAATGCAACTTCCCCTACATGCTGGAATGCCTAAGAAGGGGGGAGCACTACATTGAGGAAAAATCAGCAGCTTGTGCCTGAATATGCCCGTTGTTACAGAAGGGCACATGAGGAACTATTGTTGGCCCTTATTACAACCCTTGTGGTTGGTGTTAAAGTGGTGGTAATACTGCCAACAGGCTGGCGGTAATACCGCCAAATTATGACCATGGCGGTGAGAACTCAGATAGACGGCCATTTTACCACACCAACTGCCGGGGCGGCAATAACAGGCACCACGGCGGTAGCAGCCTACAGCCAGGCGGAAATCAATGTTCCACCCACCATATTACAAGAACACAATCCACCACCTTTTCTGGGGCGGTACCAACAACATCAAAAGCCTGGCGGAAACACTGCACAGAAGGGAAAGGACTCACCATTGGTGACACAGGGAACAACAACGCCACCATGGAGACTGAGCTGCATGTCTTCCCCATGCTCTTCTACGTGCTGCTCAACCACGAACACCAACAACGGCGAAGATGACGACGGTGAGTACAGCCACCTAGCACACAAGGGAGGGGGGAGGAAAAAGAGAGTGACACACACACGCACAACACACACCCCCACCCCCACCCCCAACACCATACACGCATACAGCTGCAGTACTAAAACATATTTACCCCCTACCTTGGATGAATAATGCAAGGACAACAGGAATTTACTAAAGTGAGTGTAATAAGATCAACACAGTAGAAATAAGAAAATGGAATGCAACAGATATATACAATTGAACAGTTCAAGGGACACTACCCAGTCCTCAGTGTGCATTGACCACAGGGCCTCACTTGACACCTGCATCAACACGGAGAAAGCACTGCAGGGGAATCTGTTGGCAAATAGGACACCTCAGCCAGGAGATGAAACAAAACCACTGGTTCTGGAGGGGGCAACATGCCCTGTGCTTGATCCTGGGGAGTGCAAGGCGACAGTCTCTCTGGTGGGTGACTTGCCCACATGTCCTGGAAGGGGCAACATGCCCTGTGCTTGGTCCTGGGGAGTGCAAGGCCACAGTTTCCGGAGTGGGTGTCTCCCACACTGGTTCTGGAGGGGGCATTGTGCCTTATGCTATTGATCCTGGTGAGGCTGGGTTTGGTGGGTGTCTTACCCACTGGTTCTGGAGGGGGCATCGTGCCCTGTGCTCTTGATCCTGGGGAGTACAAGGTCACAGTCTCTCAGGTGGGTGTCATACCCACTGGATTTGCAGGGGTCAGGCCGTACAGCAGCCTATGGAGGGAGGACTACATACTGTCTGCTGGCGGTGACGTCTGATCAGTGATGGTAGTGGTGCTGATGATGCTGGTGGGGGAGGCTCCAGCCCATCCCCTGCAGCCTCGGATGGCTGCCCACTGGTGGTGGTGGGGACGCTGCTGGTGGGGGGAGGATCCAGCCCATCCCCTGCAGCCTCGAATGGCTGCACAACCATGGTTGGTGGTGGGGACTCCGTCAGAGTCCCTGTCCCAGGCCCCTTGCCCTTACTGCCTCCTGGTGCTAGCTCCTTGCTCTTCCTGGCAGCAGCTGGGGCAGGCTCCTTGGTTTTCCTGGCAGAAGCTGGGGCAGGCTCCTTGGTCTTCCTGGCAGCAGCTGGGGCAGGCTCTTTGGTCTTCCTGGCAGAAGCTGTGGCAGGCTCCTTGCCCTTCCTGGGAGCATCTGGGACAGGCTCCTTGCTCTTCCTGGCAGCAGCTGTGGCAGGTTCCTTACCCTTTAGGCTGCCTGGTGCAGGCTCCTTCACCATCAGGACATGTGCCCTGGATCCTTTCCCACCACGAGTGGGTGTGGTGACTACTGGGCCCGTGGACTGGGAAGCTGAGGTGCTTGCCTGGGTTTTTGCCACCCTCGCCAGACATGCAGGACGGGGGTGAGGGGTATGGAAGAGGTCAATGGTGGATAGGAAAAGCTTTTTAGGGACATTGGGGTGGGAAGAGGGACAAGGTTTAGGTGTGGAGGAAGAGGGAGTGGTTGTAGGAGGTGTCTGTTTGCTGATTTTGGGTGCTGGTGCATGGGCTGGATGCTCTTGTGAGGTGGATGGCTGTTGGGTTGCTTGAGTGCTTGTGTACTTTAGGAGGTGGGACAGACACAGTGGGAGAGGACACAGGGGACGTGCGCATGCTGTGAGGTTTGTGTTCTGCTAGGTGTAGTGGTGTTGGTTGAACTGGGATGGAGGTGGAGGAGAAGGAGGAGGGGACACAGTGAAAATTGTGGATGTTGGTATGTCTGCATCTGGATGGTGTTTGTGTGAGTGCCTGTGGGATGAAGTGTGGTGCTTGTGTTTGCCTGTGCCACTCTTTTGTGTTGTCTTGTGTGCATGCTCGTCTGCCTGTGTGCTTGGGATAGGTTGAGGTTGAGGGGAATGGGTTTGGGAAGAGGAAGTTGTTACAATGGTTGACTGCCCTACAGAGATAGATCTCAGGAGGTCAATAGCCTCCTCACTCAGGGCAGCAGGGCTCACTGGGGCAGGGCATGAGGTGCCTGTGGTGAAGGAGATGCCCACCCTCCTGGGTGAGTGGGCATGGGCAACTCGATGAGGGGCTGCTGGGAGGGCGGTACTGGTACAGGGGTGGGGGCTATATCTGTAGCTGGGGTGGTCACAGAGGTGTCTGCCACCACCAGGGAACTTCCATTGGAAGAGGTATCTGTGTCTGAACTGTCCCCTCCAGTCTCTGCCGTGGTGCTTCCCTCGCCCTCCATCTCATTGATGCCCACACCATTGGTGGACTCTGCCTCCTGGGTCCTGTAAGATGCAGCTCCCTCCATCGCCAGTGCCTCTGCTCCTCTGCCAGATGATGTTAATGCACAAATGGACAGGGTGACAAATCAAAAAGGGTGGGGTAGAGTCAAAGGATACACTGGGTCAATGGCTGCACCAACACCACCATTGGCGTACACAGCACCCTCACATACAGGGAACAGGCCTACGCAATATGCAGTGCACTACCAGTGATATTGCTAGCCACCAAGGCATAGGGAGGGGCACACACTGCCAAATGCAGCACACCTGGGACCCACGCAGCCATGACCAGCAGTCGATGCCTACGAGCTAGGTAGCAGGATTATCCCTTCAGGTCCCTTGCCACCAGGGGACCTACTCTGCAATGTCCGTCCTGGCCTTGGGGCACCATCTGACACACATCTGCCATCCAGATACCACTCTAACATGCGTAAGTTGTGATAATGGGCACTGTACTCACCCCCTTGTGGCTGCTGTGATGCCCTCAAGCGCCCATCCAGCTCAGGATAGGCCACTGCCAGTATGCGGGCCATCAAGGGGGTCATGGTTTGACGGGCACCCCTTCCTCGTTGGGAAGCCATCCCCATCTGGGCCTCCGCTGTCTTCCGTGCCCAGCGTCTTAGGTCCTCCCACCGTTTCTGACAGTGGGTGCTCTGCCTGCCTTAGACCCCCAGGGTCTACACCTACTTGGCAATGGCACGCCATATACCCTTCTTTTGATGGGCACTGACCTGCAGAGGGAATACACTCTGGAAAATAGTATCAGTCAGACAGTCCTGCCTGTTACACTTATGGCCCACTGTT